>NC_136069.1:491330881-496130881 GCF_964261635.1 Lissotriton helveticus | reverse complement strand
GGTTGATAGAATATCGGGAGTGAAATGTGTGCCAATCCTTTAGTACTCAATATCCCATCTGCCCCTTTCTTGCTTCTGCAGTAAAGCTCCTCAACTAGAAAGGGATGGCTGGTGTTTTGCCTCACACATTGATGCCACTATTGCATAAATCAACCACCTCCTACTTACCAGATGCCATGACATATAGTTGCTCATTTTGTTTCTCTTTGTTTTGAAACTCAATGGAAGTGCTAGTGACCAGGAAGTGCAGAGGAACACTGCCATAGCCTGTGAGCGTACTACCCAAAATGCTCCTCCTAACTTATCCTTGAGAATCACTTGCTAAGTCAATAAGTATTGAAAGAGCAACCTCCCTCTCACATTCACTATTATGGATACTGCAGTTTCTCCTTTGAAACAATGACAGTGCAACAAGTAAAGATGGAAGCACAGGAAGAGCATGAGGGAGGACTGGATGACACAAGAGGGAGTGAGGGAAGCAGAGAGCAGGGCTGAGCTTGTGCAGGTGAGGGGGAGTGATTACTGATCCTAGGAGGTAGTGTTGGCAGTAGCATGAATTAAAAGGTATGGTTTGCAAGACCTTATAAAGAGTTCCCACAAGACAGCAGTGAAACAATATAACCCATTCTGTCAAAATACTACAAGGTTGAAATTGAAATGCTCCTGGCTGGTACACACACAGGAGTAGGCAGTACAGTCTTCAAAGTTGTAGCAGAAGACTTAGACAACAAAGCCATCCAATCCTGAGCAAGGGACTGACCCAAAGCCCACTCAAGCTTGTCTGCATTGTCTGACCATACTTGAGACCTAAAAAGTCTCTGGTGACCTGAGACGATTATCATGTTGGTAATCCTACTATATAATTAAATCTAAGATTGCTGACGTAAAAACTGCAAATCATATCAAGAGTCTGTGTGCACAGAAATAATCTAGCACCCTAAAATAGTGTTGTGGACCTAAATTTCATAAACAACTATTGGTCACCATTCCAAACCACAAAGGTGACAAAGGGGAGCGACATTTTAATGCTGACTATTTTTTAAGGTAAAGATATTTAAAAGTGGATCTCCCAACAGCTGATGCCTCACTATTTTGAGCCCTTTCCTAAGTAGCTCATGTGGGGTACAGTAAGAGATAAATAGTCAAACTGCCTCTATACCTTTATCTAAACAGTCTGATTATTTGAGCAATGGAAATTAAATTGAGGTACCCAACTGTCAAGGACAATACTTTTCTCTTCAATGTTCAAAAATGTCATCAAAGAATCAACCATGTATTGATTTCTGCTATTCTAGTAGAGCTGATTTCCTTTCTATTGTTATAACTAATTGACCATGCTGTGAAATATTATGAATTGTGAGTCTTTAAAATTAAATCTTCAGTGGTGAAATGGCGAATTAATGAAGATAGCAAACTCTCTTAATCACAAAGAAGTAGAATAGAAAAAGCCATTACAAGTTTTTTGAAGAGCATGCCGTGTGTCTCACTCCTAATATTATGGTGCTGTTAGCAAAAGAGATGGCACGCTGCATATGATGTAGGTGCACAAAGTTGTAGGGATGCGTACAGAACTGGGAACTGCTAGATAATTATGTAAAAGTCCAGACAAACCAAGTGGTGTAGTCCAGCTGCCAATTGCGCAACAGAGGTTTACCTCATTGCATTACTTGGAAACGTCAACATTGTTTTGGAGAGAGAACTAGACAACTTGCCATTAAAAGCTCAAAGATACTGAGAGAAGAGTTGGACTTGTCCTATTTCAAGTTAGATCTTACCATGAAACATTCAAAATCACAGGACGTGGCCCTGTTGTTCCAAAGGTATGTGACTATCAAATGGCTTGCAGTGAACAATGAATTTCTCTTTCTGAAACACGTTCCACTGTGACACGAAAATGTGAAACATTGTTCATTAAATGTAACAAGAAAGGGAGAATAGAATTCCCTTTACTGGTTTACAAATCCACCAGATCCTGTGTCTAATTTGCATAAGATGCAATATACACATCTGAAGATTTAATGTGCAGCACAACATTACTCTATTAAAAGACGTGAATATCTGGGTGTAAAAGATGGAAGAGCCAGTAATGAGAGATCTCATTGTGGGTTTTCAGAATCTAAATCTCTGCCAGAAAGTATCTGTTTAGCTCTTTAGAATTCTTGTCTGTTCAGGTACCTCCTGCACCAACATGGCCATACACAGTGATTGGTAACTGGGATATTTCTGTGGTGGGTATTGTCGCTCACCACAGCAGTTCTATTGTCTAAGGCAGTATTGTACTCCAATTGGATATTCAAGTTAAATGCTCTGGGAACTCAAAGCAGCCCTGACAATTTTGTCAAATCAGCTCGGGGGGGGGGGAGGTGGTCGAAAGTGTGAAGCACTGCTGCTTTTTTTATGGGGGGCTGATATTGCAGCACCACTGCAAAACCCTCCCCAGTAACAAAACCGGCCCCCACCCTTCCAGTCTCCTGGGGAAAAGCCTAATAACCAGTATGTCCAGCCCTAAAATCACTCTCCAGCGGTAGCTACTTGGATCAGTCAAACCATCTTTGAAGGAAGAGGCAGTAAGGTTTGTAACTTAAGTGGATTATGGCACAGGAAACCCACATAATAAAATCAAATGTCAATCAGAGCTATATCTTTTTTTTCTAAACTGTCTTTATTTACATGCATGAACTACAGGACAGTTAAAATGGTTATTATCCAAATAAAGAAATCAACAATTACCAGTAGAGGTCAGAGAAGAGCAAGCATGTAACAACACTGGCGGTAGGGATTACCTGTGAGGAAAACCAATTCAGGTTATTCAGAAAGCCCTCACTCACCAACCTAGGGGTCCATTAGGATGGCGGGCGGATTGCAATCCGCCCACCATCCTTCCCTGTATTCCCCCCCGCCATATTACGATGGCGGAGGGGACCGTAGCGGTGGGAAACTCCGCCCGCCTGTTTTCCGCCCTGGTCGCCTTGCGGCCGGGGCGGAAAAGGGATAACATGGGGGCGGTGTCTATCAGACACTGCCAGCCATATTATAATGGTCATATTTCAATGTCTTCCGTTTTTTTTTTTACATTAGGGGGGTGCACACGGGGGGTACCTATTGACCCCCCTGCATTTGCATAATGAAAGCAGCAGGCACCGCGCGGTGCCTGCCGCTTTCATTATGAAAATGCTGCAATGCATTTTCAGCATTGTGGCGGGCGGTGCAGAGAGCACCGCCCGCCACAATGCTGAAAATACAGGATGTGCTCGCCACTGTGGCGGGCACATCCTAATGGCACGCCCGGGACCTGCGCCCTTAAGGCGGGTGGTCCCGTTTTCCGATAGGGTGGCGCCATCCTAATGTGCCCCCTAGTTGGTGACATGCTTCATCATCGAGCCCCACCAGGAGTGGCCGAAATGCCACCCTAGTGTGCTGCAATGCCAGTTTACTGCGGAGCTGGTTGAGTGATTGGTGAAGTGTGAAATAAGTGAGTTAAAAAATTTCCAAATTGTGTCAAAAAGGTAGTTTTTTAGTTTTTCCAATTGGACATGAGTAAAACCAAAGGTGTAAGATAAAGGACCACAATTAAAAGTCCAGTTTTATCCCTGAGGTGTGGTCAACATTTTTCTGCCTATGTGTGAGCAATTTTTCAGGCATTCGTTAGGACCAAAAAGTGTAGTGATGAATCCCGGCGGTATGGGCGCACTAAGGCGCACCCTGACCTGAGGTTGCTAGTGTTAAAAAGGTATAAAAACACTGTGCCTGGATTCCTTCACATTGTAGCGGAACCAAGTTTATGCTAATATACAGATTGACAAACAACATATTGGAAACAAAGAGAAACAAGAAAAATGATTTCAATATGTCCTTATCGGTTGTTAAAGAATGGAAAAGACATGCTGAGGTGCTCTTGGGGTGCACATATGACCATAATAAAAACACGAGTGGAAATATAAGTGAACTCGTGCACATACAGGATTAGCAGTAACCCCGTGAGGCAGAAAAAGGACACTCAATTCAAAATTCAATTCAAAAAAACTTTATTCGACAGCATTGTCATAAAAGCATTTTTTCCCTATTCTAGACAGAAATAAATACTATGCTACATTTTAAGATCAATTTAAGATACACATTAAATATCGGTTGCTGGCGAATTCATTTCACTAAAAGGAATTATACAGTTTTTTTTTTAAAACGGGGTATCTATGCCTAGTGCATAAAAAGTTAGTCAAAGTTGAAACAACATACTTTTCAACATTCATAATTAATTGCAGTTAAAGTGCGGGTGCGAATAATCCAGGCCCATCCCAGATATTTGGCTAGGGCAATTGCTAAATTGGGGGCGCAATTTGATCTAAGTATTCTTAGTGCTTCTTGGTATTTTCTTATACCCAAGTTTTTACACACTGGTTTTAGCCATCTACTTCTTGGAGCAGCATACAGGGGGCATACAAACAAAAAGCGTGGGATATCCTCAACATGTACATTGCAGTAGCTACATATAGTAACATTATTTGGTGACCAATTTACAGTAAAAGCGTTCTGAGGTAGGCTGCCAACTCTAAACTGGAAATACAGCTTTCTGTCCAAGGGTTTTGTGATCAGATCCCAGTAGTGTTCGCAATTTGGGGTTAATTTAGACTCCAAATACTGGGCTGTCAACCTTGATGGTTGATTGGAAATTAAAACAGATTGATGTACCATGTCCCAATACATCTTTTTTAACAATGCCTTGGGTGGAAAGGCAGAAGGATCAGTTGTCATCCATAGGTGGTCTAAATGTAGTTTTTGTAACAAGTTCCTGATTTCTTTAGGCCAAAATATTTTATGGAACCGATCAGAGCTAATGATGTCCATAAGAGCAGATGCGTAATGGCTCAGTTCAGGTGTTGTCTTTATGCGCCTCCAGTATAGAAGTGGGCGCAATCGAGCCATATCCTCGATCTTTTTCCTCCCGAGATCATAAAGGAGAGGAAGCGATGGAGTGCTCTGCGGGACGCCAACCAACCGGCGAAGGAATTTGTTTTCTGCAGTAGCCAAGACACCCAAGTTGGCGAAGCCCCATAGCTCTGATCCATATAGACAGGCGCCCAGCACTTTCATACTATAAATCTCCATAGTAGGCTGAATGGGTTTTGTAAATGAAGATTTATGTTTTTGTGCTATGGCCCCAGCCAGCTGATGGAACTTTAAAACCACGGAATCAATGTGTAATTTCCAATTCATATTACCCTGCAAATAAATTCCTAGGTAGGTAAAAGCGTTCACCTCTTCCAAAGCCGACCCATTAAAAGTTATTTTACCCTTGAATTGCTTAGCGGGATTCAAATTCATAAACTTGGTCTTTGTAGTATTCAGTTCCAGACCCCGAATCCGACAGAAATCTCCAAATGCATCAATTGTCTTTTGTAAACCGCTAGGGGTCCGCGAGACCAGCAGAGTGTCATCAGAAAACATTAATACTGAAACCCGCTCCCCATCTAGCGTAGGGGCATCAGTTGGTGATTTCTTTAAATAGTCTACTACGCCATTGATATAAAGGGAGAATAAGACGGGGGCCAGGACGCATCCC
The DNA here is from genome assembly GCF_964261635.1 of Lissotriton helveticus. Lineage (NCBI taxonomy): Eukaryota > Metazoa > Chordata > Amphibia > Caudata > Salamandridae > Lissotriton > Lissotriton helveticus. The sequence continues at coordinate 496,125,324 of NC_136069.1, read as the reverse complement.
TGCCTCACCCCACGCTCCACGGGGAAAGAATCTGTGACGTCCCCCTGTGCACCCCACCTAATTCTGGCGTAGTTATTTTCATGCATACGCACTAACAAAGTCAGTAATTCGGGGCTGATACCAAGCTCGCTAAGAACAATCCAGAGTTTTTGTCGAGGTACTAAGTCAAAGGCTGACTTTAGGTCGACAAAAACAACATATAGTGGGCCATTTGTCAAGGTCACGTTTTTCCAGTAGAGAGTTAAAAAATGGAATACCTGGTCGACCGAACTAGTTAGGGGGCGGAAGCCAGCTTGGTAAGGGGAAAGGATATCCTTATCATCTATCCATGCTTGTATTTTATTTTGTATCATTCTACCCATCAGTTTTTGCGCTGAATCGATAAGGCTGATGGGTCTATAGTTACTTGGTAAAGCCTTTTCCCCCTTTTTAAAAACTGGAATAATCTCCGCGCCCTTCCATGAGGGTGGTATGTCAGCTCCTTGAGCGATGGAGTTTGCAAGCCAAACAAAATATTGGCACCAGTTAGCCCGGTCAGATACAAATACATCTGCCGGTATTCCATCAATTCCTGGAGCCCTACCTCTTGTCACCCTGTCCAGTGCTACATTTACATCCCCACGTGTGAATACTTCATGGCTATAAAATACCATCTTGGGGGGCGTGTGGAAGCCCAAGGGCGAATTATCAGCATATTGCGGTTTGAAGAAATCCACCCATGCTTCCTTAGCCACATAATTTTTTGGACACTGTGCAATACCCCCTCTGCCCCACTTTAAGATAGCCCAAAACTCTTTCTGCTTTTTAGTTGCGCAGGCTTTTTTAAGATCTAGCCATTGATTTTCGTCCCAAAGCCTTTTAGCCCTAGCTTGAGCCTTTCTATAATCGTCCCTGGCCTTTAACACTCTTTCTTTACTCCTTAGCGCCAGGCTAAGATTCTGTCGTGCCTTTCTACAAGAATGGTCATACCATCCTTTAATTCTCTGAGGGCAAACACCCTTTCCCTGATGAGCTTTTTTTAAAAAGAACCCCTGTATATTAAGAAAGAATTTTGGGTGTGATTCTTCAATTAATTTATTAAAATTAGGTGCATTACAATGACCCTGCAATCTATTAACCTCTTTTACAACAACCTCCAATAGGTCCTGCATTTCCCCTGGCTTATCCAGCAGAGTTGCCCATTTAACATGGCGATGGTTGTTAGATGAAATAATGTCTAGTGGCAGGACGCCCCTTTCAGCGTTTGGCAATATTATTCCTTGCCCTGTTTGAAGAACATGACAAACAAACGGAGTTAGGTCCAAAAGTGGGACTGAGGGGGGGGGCTGGACCATTCTATATCAGTATACAACACAAATCTGCCCGACCACCTCGTTTCTTGATAGTATAATCTTTATGAACAAGACCAGATAACTATTAATCAAACCTAGTCAGGTACTTTTATTTATACCCATCAATCATGAAATGAATTTTTTAGAAAGTGCATGTTTTTAGGCAAAAAGAAGATATGTACAGTTCCAACATTACAATACATTACCAATACCAAACTAACAAATTTTAAACAAAAACATTTAGTAAAAATACATCCATATAAACAAATGACATTCACAAAAACTAATCACATTTCAAATAAACAGACAAAAAAGCAGAATTGAATCACTAGAGTGAAAAAATATAGATTTTCTATTTTACAATATCAATGGATGGAAGCGTGACTCTTGTTAAAGTGCCGACGCGTTTCGGGTTCGAGTAGGAAGTTGTCGAACCCTCATCAGGGCTTTGTTACTCTCTGTATAGGATGTAAACAAACAATAAAGTTTTATTGACAACCTGTTGGCCTCATCATTTCTACTGTCTCACACTTATTGTGTTTGTTAGAACCAAAGGGACTACCTTTATCATACAGGGTGGGCAGCCTTTTCGTTTAAGTCTGATGGCTACTGTTCTTCTCACAAGAAAACATCTGAAAATAAATCAGACGAAGACTAAATAAACATTGTATTTGGCCTGCTTTTAGTTGGTGGTCAAAGCTAGAGCTTAATTTTACATACCTCCACGTGCACCGTCCGGCGCCTCTTGGAGAGAGGCGATCGTAGAATTATTGGAGTCAATCCTATTAAAGAGAAAGTTTCATAGGCTTAATCCATAGCGTTTTTGGGGAAAGTGCCGCTACTGTAATTCAGGCAGGAGTGTTATAATACCTTAATAATGTGTCATGCTGCGCATGGGGCGCGTGAAAATGAATCCAGCGCTTTGGACAACCTGTCGAGAACGGGACACTCATTAGACACCGTTCTCTTGATAAATATATATATAAAACTGACCTCATTAGTCTAATTGCCAAAAGGGGATAGCGTGGCCCGCGTACCTGTAACTCTGTTAGGTGCGCTGTCTCTCTCTCTCTCTCTCTGTTTACTTCAAAAGGTCAGCTCAGCTGGATCCCGCAAATCGGTTCGTGAACTGTTTAGTACTGCGAGGCAAAAATAGGGGGCTAGCATTAGTGGGACATGTCGTGCACGCCATATTTAATCGGCGGGTCGTGGTATGTTAACTGACGTGATAGCGCGTTTTCCTACCTTGATGTACACATCCCTCGGCTCCAGGCTCTGAATGACTGTTCTCACACCGGGCGGCGGCCATCTATGCCTGATTTATCAAAGAGCCTCGCTCTAGATTACATTCAAAGGAATTGTGGGACATGTAGTTTCCCCCATTAATGTGGAAAATCGTGTCCTGGACACGGGGTTCAAATTTTGCTCATGAGTGATTAACGATGTAATTCAAATTAGGTCAGAGGCAGGTTTAGGTTGCTGAATTTGCATTAATCGGCACATAGACTTCCCAACATGTTGTGGCCAATTATTTGTATTTTCTGGGTTAAGTGATTGTCGGATGTCGCCATGCCAATAGCTCCAGCGTTTACAGTCTGGACAATTCAGTCATGCTATTCAGGCCTGTCAGGGTACTGTTAAATTTGAGGATAAGATAAGCCTCTTTTTTCAACAACAACTTGTCGACATCTGCAGGGCACTGTGAAGTCCCCATCGTGAAAAGGACTGACCACTCAAAGTCATTTTCCGAATGAGACATTCCAACAAAGTGCTCCACCATCGGGGCAGTGAGCACTTTATTTTCGATCCGTGACCTGTGTTGGCTGATGCGTAGATTTACTTGTCCTAGTTTAGGACACCCCCCGCGCCGCACGGCCACCAGCTGCTGCGTGTGCTTCCCGCCTGCCTGCCTCGCTGCCCCGGCCGCCGCCGTGTGACCACGCCCCCTGCCACCGAGCGGCGTGGTCTCCTACGGTGTAGCGCTGTGCTCGCCTGACCTGCAGCCGTTCTTTTGCTGTGTCCCCCTCTGCTTGTAGAGCTATTTTGCTCATTTGTATTGCTTTGTGAATTTGTATATTTGTTTTTGTCGCCTGTTTCTCGCTCCCCCCCCCGGTCTCCTCCCTACCCGCTCCCCGCTTCCCGCCACCGCCGCTAACCACACCCCCTTTTTCTTTCTGTACCCTCCCCGCTCCCGCCTCCCAGCTGCTCCGCCCTCCCTCGCACTTGGCCATATATGGCGACCGTGCGACGCAGGTGAGTGTGTCCTAGTTTAGGACACCCCCCGCGCCGCACGGCCACCAGCTGCTGCGTGTGCTTCCCGCCTGCCTGCCTCGCTGCCCCGGCCGCCGCCGTGTGACCACGCCCCCTGCCACCGAGCGGCGTGGTCTCCTACGGCGTAGCGTTGTGCTCGCCTGACCTGCAGCCGTTCTTTTGCTGTGTCCCCCTCTGCTTGTAGAGCTATTTTGCTCATTTGTATTGCTTTGTGAATTTGTATATTTGTTTTTGTCGCCTGTTTCTCGCTCCCCCCCGGTCTCCTCCCTACCTGCTCCCCGCTTCCCGCCACCGCCGCTAACCACGCCCCCTTTTTCTTTCTGTACCCTCCCCGCTCCCGCCTCCCAGCTGCTCCGCCCTTCCTCGCACTTCGCCATATATGGCGACCGTGCGAACGCGCAGCGGTCACGCGCAGCGGGCGCGCCGATTGTGCGCCAAAGGTAAGCCCGTCTGCGCCCGTCCGCGACCGGACCGCGCCCAGCGCCAGGACCCCTGGCCCCCACCGACGGAAGACAACCCGACTGTCCTACAACGCTACCGAACTCATCGCACTCAACACCGGCGTGGTCCCTGGATGCTACCGAGCCACTCCGAAGCACACCCACGGACCCTTCAGCTGCCACGCCTGCAAGTTCACCTGCATCTGGACCTGCCTCGCACCAGCACCCGCCAAGCCGAGCACCAGCAGCAACCACCTCAAGTGCATCCTGCTCAACACCCGCTCCGTCCACAGACACGCCATCGAACTCTGGAACCTCCTCGACACCACAGCTCCTGACGTTGCCTTCCTCACGGAAACCTGGATGAACGACTCCTCAGCACCCGACATCGCCATCGCCATCCCAGAGGGATACAAGATCACCCGCAGAGACCGCGTCAAACAGACGGGAGGAGGCATCGCCATCATCCACAGGGACACCATCCACATCACGACCAACACCGACGACATCCTGACAACCGCCGAACACCTGCACTTCCAGATCCGCACCGACCCGAACACCACCCTCAGAGGCAGAGGCACCCTGATCTACCGACCCCCGGGACCACGCACACAATTCAGCGAGGACATCGCCGACTTCGTCAGCCCGCATGCCCTCCCCTCCGCTGACTACATCCTCCTGGGGGACCTCAACTTCCACCTGGAGAACAACAACGACCGCAACACCATCACCCTGCTCGACAACCTCGACAACCTCGGACTCAAGCAGCTGGTGTCCACCCCCACCCACCTCGCCGGACACACACTCGACGCCGTCTTCTCATCCAGCAAAGACATCGCCTTCAGCCACGCCACTGGACTCCACTGGACGGACCACAGCTGCGTCCACTTCACCTTCAGAAAAACGACGATCTACCACCACCAGCAACAGGTTGCTCGAAGAAACTGGAACAAGATCACAGCCGACCAGCTCGCCGCCTCCCTGAGCCAGCACCCTCCCGCCAGCTCAGCGAACCCCAGCCAGGCCGCCGACAACCTAACGAAGTGGATCAGCAGCTGCGCCGGACGAACTCGCCCCACTGAGGACCCCGCCCAGCAGACCCAGCAACAAGAAGGCCCCATGGTTCACCGACGAACTCAAGAGTTCCAAGAAGAATTGCCGAGCCCTCGAGAAAGCCTGGAGAAGGGAACCAACACCGGACAACATGACCACCCTCAAGCTTGCCACCCGGAAACACCACCAACTGATCCGCGCCACCAAGAAAACTGCTTTCAAGGACCGGCTGGACAACAACGCACACAACTGCAAGGAACTCTTCAACATCGTGAAAGAGCTCTCCAACCCCAACGCCGGAAACAACGACAACACCCCATCGCAAGACCTCTGCAACTCCCTCGCCTCCTACTTCCACAACAAGATCGCGGACATTCACAACAGCTTCGGCGCTCAACCGACGCACGCCACGACCGAACCACCGCCCACCACCACCATCCGCGCCTGGACTCCGATCAGCACCGAAGACACCGTCCGCATGATGAACTCCATCCACTCCGGATCTCCAACCGACCCCTGCCCTCACCACGTCTTCAACAAGGCCGACGCTGTCATCGCACCCCTCCTGCGGGACATCATCAACACCTTCTTCGACACCGCCACCTTCCCAGAGAGCTGGAAGCATGCCGAACTCAGCGCCCTGCTAAAGAAACCTACAGCGGACCCCACCAAACTCAAGAACTACCGCCCCATCTCGCTCCTCCCGTTCCCAGCCAAAGTCATCGAGAAGACCGTCAACAAACAGCTGGCCGCCTTCCTCGAGACGAATGGATCCCTCGACCCCTCACAGTCTGGCTTCCGAGCCAACCACAGCACCGAGACCGCCCTCATCGCTGCCACCGATGACATCCGAGCCCTGATGGACAACGGAGAAACAGCGGCCCTCATCCTCCTAGACCTCTCCGCTGCATTCGACACTGTCTGCCACCGCACCCTTTTGCAGCGCCTCAGCAACGTCGGAATCCAGGAGAAGGCTCTGGAATGGATCATCTCCTTCCTCGACGGCAGAACACAGAGAGTCCGCCTACCACCGTACAAGTCAGAGGCCACCAAAGTCATCTGCGGCGTCCCTCAAGGATCCTCGCTGAGCCCCACCCTCTTCAACGTCTACATGAGCCCCCTCGCGGCCATCGCACGCCAACACAACCTCAACATCATCTCCTACGCTGACGACACCCAGCTGATCCTCTCCCTGACCAACGACCCCGCCGCCGCCAGAGCCAACCTTCACGAAGGGATGAAAGACGTAGCCGAGTGGATGACGACCAGCCGCCTGAAACTGAACTCAGACAAGACGGAAGTCCTCATCCTGGGTTCCTCGCCCTCCGCCTGGGACGACTCCTGGTGGCCCCCCGCCCTGGGCACCGCACCCAAACCGACAGACCACGCACGCAACCTGGGCTTCATCTTGGACTCCTCCCTCACCATGACCAGACAAGTCAACGCCGTCTCCTCGTCATGCTTCAACATCCTGCGCATGCTACGGAAGATCTTCCGGTGGATCCCCACCGAGACCAGGAAGACGGTCACCCAGGCCCTCGTCACCAGCCGACTGGACTACGGCAACGCCCTCTACGCCGGAACCACCGCGAAGCTCCAGAAGAGACTCCAGCGGATCCAGAACGCCTCAGCCAGACTCATCCTCGACATCCCACGACACAGCCACATCTCCGGACATCTGAGAGACCTGCATTGGCTCCCCGTCAACAAAAGAATCACCTTCCGTCTCCTCACCCACGCACACAAAGCCCTACACGATCAAGGCCCGAGCTACCTCAACAACCGCATCAACTTCTACGCTCCCAAACGCCACCTCCGATCAGCCAGTCACGCCCTCGCCGCCGTCCCCCGCATCCGAAGAACGACAACAGGAGGAAGGTCCTTCTCCTACCTGGCCGCCAAGACCTGGAACTCCCTCCCTCCCGACCTGCGCATGACCCAAGACCACCTCTCCTTCAGGAAGAAGCTCAAGACCTGGCTTTTCGAGCAGTAGCAGCCCCCCCCACCCCCAAGCGCCTTGAGACCCTCCGGGTAAGTAGTGCGCTCTATAAATGTCTGTGATTGATTGATTGACTTGTTGACTCGTTTTCCCAATATAGATCTTTTTACATGGGCAAATGATTACATAAACTACGTTCTTCGTCCTGCAGTTCGAGAAGCCAGAGTGCTTCACCTTGATTAAGTGGAAGCACTCTGGCTTCTCGAACTGCAGGACGAAGAACGTAGTTTATGTAATCATTTGCCCATGTAAAAAGATCTACATTGGGAAAACGAGTCAACAAGTAAATCTACGCATCAGCCAACACAGGTCACGGATCAAAAATAAAGTGGTCACTGCCCCGATGGTGGAGCACTTTGTAGGAATGTCTCATTCGGAAAATGACTTTGAGTGGTCTGTCCTTTTCACGATGGGGACTTCACAGCGCCCTGCAGATGTCGACAAGTTGTTGTTGAAAAAAGAGGCTTATCTTATCCTCAAATTTAACAGTACCCTGACAGGCCTGAATAGCATGACTGAATTGTCCAGACTGTAAACGCTGGAGCTATTGGCATGGCGACATCCGACAATCACTTAACCCAGAAAATACAAATAATTGGCCACAACATGTTGGGAAGTCTATGTGCCGATTAATGCAAATTCAGCAACCTAAACCTGCCTCTGACCTAATTTGAATTACATCGTTAATCACTCATGAGCAAAATTTGAACCCCGTGTCCAGGACACGATTTTCCACATTAATGGGGGAAACTACATGTCCCACAATTCCTTTGAATGTAATCTAGAGCGAGGCTCTTTGATAAATCAGGCATAGATGGCCGCCGCCCGGCGTGAGAACAGTCATTCAGAGCCTGGAGCCGAGGGATGTGTACATCAAGGTAGGAGAACGCGCTATCACGTCAGTTAACATACCGCGACCCGCCGATTAAATATGGCGTGCACGACATGTCCCACTAATGCTAGCCCCCTATTTTTGCCTCGCAGTACTAAACAGTTCACGAACCGATTTGCGGGATTCAGCTGAGCTGACCTTTTGAAGTAAACAGAGAGAGAGAGACAGCGCACCTAACAGAGTTACAGGTACGCGGGCCACGCTATCCCCTTTTGGCAATTAGACTAATGAGGTCAGTTTTATATATATATTTATCAAGAGAACGGTGTCTAATGAGTGTCCCGTTCTCGACAGGTTGTCCAAAGCGCTGGATTCATTTTCACGCGCCCCATGCGCAGCATGACACATTATTAAGGTATGATAACACTCCTGCCTGAATTACAGTAGCGGCACTTTCCCCAAAAACGCTATGGATTAAGCCTATGAAACTTTCTCTTTAATAGGATTGACTCCAATAATTCTACGATCGCCTCTCTCCAAGAGGCGCCGGACGGTGCACGTGGAGGTATGTAAAATTAAGCTCTAGCTTTGACCACCAACTAAAAGCAGGCCAAATACAATGTTTATTTAGTCTTCGTCTGATTTATTTTCAGATATTTTCTTGTGAGAAGAACAGTAGCCATCAGACTTAAACGAAAAGGCTGCCCACCCTGTATGATAAAGGTAGTCCCTTTGGTTCTAACAAACACAATAAGTGTGAGACAGTAGAAATGATGAGGCCAACAGGTTGTCAATAAAACTTTATTGTTTGTTTACATCCTATACAGAGAGTAACAAAGCCCTGATGAGGGTTCGACAACTTCCTACTCGAACCCGAAACGCGTCGGCACTTTAACAAGAGTCACGCTTCCATCCATTGATATTGTAAAATAGAAAATCTATATTTTTTCACTCTAGTGATTCAATTCTGCTTTGTTGTCTGTTTATTTGAAATGTGATTAGTTTTTGTGAATGTCATTTGTTTATATGGATGTATTTTTACTAAATGTTTTTGTTTAAAATTTGTTAGTTTGGTATTGGTAATGTATTGTAATGTTGGAACTGTACATATCTTCTTTTTGCCTAAAAACATGCACTTTCTAAAAAATTCATTTCATGATTGATGGGTATAAATAAAAGTACCTGACTAGGTTTGATTAATAGTTATCTGGTCTTGTTCATAAAGATTATACTATCAAGAAACGAGGTGGTCGGGCAGATTTGTGTTGTATACTGTTTGAAGAACAAGCACAACGGATTGTGGTCACTCTCCAATCTAGGTGTTACTTTCATATCTATTATCTTGTGCCATTCTCTGACATCTACAAGGATATAATCTATCCGACTAGTTGCCCTTGTGTTATCAAAAGTATGAGCACCCTGGAGGTCGGAGGGGGTGCGGCCATTTGCTGCCCTCAACCCCCTAGCCAAACACAGGCTCTTTATTTGTACTGCCACTTCAGTCCATTTCTTTGCCATGGGTAAATCCAATTGGGGTACTCCCCATTTGGTATCTTCCTCTAGGGATATTTCATTATCCTCCTGGCCTAGAGGTTCGAATGTTGTGTTCATATCACCCCCCACTAGGATGGTGATATGTGTTGGAAGATTCTCTAAATCGTTGTCTAATGCAACTACCACCTCTGAGGTTTTGCCCCCAATTGTTCCCCTAGCGTATATGTTATAGAGGGCCATCTCATGGCCGTCATCCCAGGTTAACACAATTGGGAGTAAGTCACAATTGTTAGCGGGTCTCACTCTAATTGTGCATTGGAGTGACTGGCGTACCCATGTAATTAGTCCCCCCGAGGGCCGACCTTTTGGATTTTTTTTCGCAGGGACAAAGAAATTTAAAAAACCCTGGCGATGGACAGGGATCACTGCCCAAGTTTCCTGGAACATGATTACATCGTGGCTATCAACAAATTCGCCCCATTCTGGGGACTGTAGTTTGTGGGAGATTCCCGCCAAATTCCAGGATAGGATTTTAAGGCCTTCATTCGGTGAACTGGCCCACTCATTCAATGGTAATACATGTTGGACCAGCGGAGGTTGAACCAGAGAGGGTGAAGAACTAATAGCCCTGCGGTTTTCGGTGATACGGGGGGTGAGAGTCAAGTGCCCCTTTATACAAGAATGATCCCCAGTGCAACAGGGTACCCTCCTATCACTAAAATCAGTGGCACTAAGCTTCTTACCAGTGCCAATTCCCATCTCTTGGGTTACAGCTGTATTACGCCTAACTATACTCAACCGCCCTTTCAGTCAGTCGCACTCATTAAGATCAGAGAGGGCAGAGTATCTATTTTCCATCGATGTGCCCCAATTACTTCTTACGCCAAGGGGTTTGCTTTTTCTTACCACAGAATTCCATTTTGTTCTGAGTACTGTTGGATTTAGAATGTTCCCTTTCTTTGCATAGAAAAAGTCTAGCGTAAGAGGCACTATCTCTGTGGATATGCGCTGGGGAGGATATATGTTTGCTAGAATGTTTGGCAGCACTTCAGGATCAGAGAAGTGTAACACCACACAATCCCCTCTAAATTTCTTGCTGCCACCCCCGATCCATTCTACTCTTCTAGCCTTCACAACTTCTTGTGTCAACTGGTCCATTCCCCCCGGAGTAAAGGCCATGTTCCTTGATAACCAGTGCAACGATTTATTTAATAGGGAGGATGGGTTCTCTACTTGCCCAGATTCTAAATGTGGGACGTTTGCCAGAACCAATACCAGGGGGGATGCCTCTACAATTAGTTCTACTGGACCCTTCTCTATGTTAGAGTCTACCTGCCTTTCCCTTTGAGTGGGCCCTTCAAAATCACCGTTATTCTTACCCAGTCCCCTGGAGCCCCCCCCCCCCCAATATCAGTGGACAACATAGAGATTAGGGGAGGAATTTCCAATGGTTCTGGCCTGGGGGCTGTCTGTGTAAGTTTCGACTCAACTCTGAGTGTCTCCTGTGTAGCAATTTTTGCTGTTTCCTGTAATGTTTTTTTCAAGAGTCCCCCCAGCCTGTTCACCTCTTCAGTGAGGTGATCTATTTTACATAGGAGAGGTTTGGTTATGGTCTTAATTTTACTATCTAGGGCGTTTAGTAATTTCTTGAATTGGTCTTCGTCCAAGTATAACTTCCCCTCAGAGGTTCCCCTTGCATCTACTCCAATACTTTTCAGTGGGGATATATCTAGGCGTTTTTTACCAGAGCGAAGCCCGCCCCTTTTTGAAAGACTCTTTTCTCCCCCCTTAGCTGTTCTTGGGGCTGGGACCGGTGCTGGGGGCTCCACTTCTAGCAATACTATATCTTCATCTGGTATGCTCTCAGTGACTGAGTCGGCTATGGCTACTAATAGTTGGGTAAATGGATTGATATCAGGTTGCTGGAATACTTCATTACTAATGTCCAGGGCAGGTGTCTCAAGAGACATATTGTCAGTTGCTGGGAGTACAGGGGAGAGGCTCAGCCCCAGTGAGGATCTCCTATCACTATTTATTTTATCCACAACTTGAACCATATAATTGTCAATGGTGTTGACAGATTGGGTCGATTTTGGCTTCGACATAATAGGAGGCTGTAGAGCAGGATATCCCCCGGGTATGCCGTGCAGCGCTGTTGCCCAGATTGATATTTCTACAATTACAGAGATGGATATTAATAATGAGAACTCACGGGAGTGTTTTTAGCCAGCGTTCCAGGCCCTGACCCTGTCTCTTCCTGTCGATGAGGGCCGTAGAGGGCCCGCCCTTTGCCCGGGCTTAGCCCCGGGCACTCCCGCGCGCTCCCGCGACGCGGGGGTGACGCGCTCTTTATGCGCCGCCTGGCGCGATGACAGCGCCGTCTTCCGCCGCAAGGCAGGGCGGGAAGCGTAGTCCTGTGCCCCCCTCCGCTCGGCGGCCGCTTCGAGATGACGGTTGCGGCGGCGGGAGGGGGACCAAGACCAACAGGCACCAGGAATCTCGCGGAGCAGCGTTGGCGAGGTAGGCTCTCGCTATTTTAAGGGTCCGGGTTCGTTCAGGGAGAGTCTTCAGGATTTGTCCAGCGTCACCCGCTCCACCGGGGTGACGCGCTCTTTATGCGCCGCCTGGCGCGATCACAGCGCCGTCTTCCGCCGCAAGGCAGGGCGGGAAGCGTAGTCCTGTGCCCCCCTCCGCTCGGCGGCCGCTTCGAGATGACGGTTGCGGCGGCGGGAGGGGGACCAAGACCAACAGGCACCAGGAATCTCGGGGAGCAGCGTTGGCGAGGTAGGCTCTCGCTATTTTAAGGGTCCGGGTTCGTTCAGGGAGAGTCTTCAGGATTTGTCCAGCGTACAAAGGACACTCATCTTTTATCAAGCCAAATGGCGTGGATAACGTAAAGCAAATCACGGGCAAATGGTGTCAGTATGCCCTTCTAATGCTACTGTCTAACACGTGCAAAATGTAGAACGATCAGACAAGCTGACTGGTGTTGTTGGACAGAAAATCAACTTAAAACTAAGAAAGTCAATGAAAATGCGTCCTTACAGTGGGTGCAAATGATCAGAGCACCATGGGTCTCGGGAGGGGGGTGGTAGCGAAATGGCACGCCCTGGAAATATAAAATGAGGGAGGGGTGACTTCTACAACTCAGAGACATCACGCAAATGTACTTATCTGCCGGTCGCCGTACTCACGCCCTAGACACTAGGCACCCGATCACTGTCAAAATATCGACCTACAAAATATCGACCTACAGGAATATCGATGCAAAAATATCGAAGGCAAGAATATCGACATCCAATCTACAAAGTGGTAAGTACAAAAATATCGGAAAAAAATATAGATCTTAAAAATATCGATGTTAAAAATATCGGTTTGTTTTCTGTAAAAATATAAATGTAAAATAAAGTAAATAACACTAATAAATAAAATAAACATAATTAAAAATATCTAATAATGTTTAAAATTAATAAATAATACATATATAATAGTAATACATTAATTAAACATATACATAAAATATATGATATATACATACGTAATAAGTTGTAATAATTATTTTAATAATTTATAAATTAATAACAAATATGAATTACAAATACATTTACAAACATAAAACAAAAACATAAATAAAAAGTAAAGAATTACGTTTAATAAATTAAAAAAATTAAATATACCTTCAATATTTTTAAAATGAATTATATACTACATTATCTAAATTTATACAAATAAAAAAAAATGACTAAATAAATAAAAATACTATTCAAAATCCATAAGTAAAAAAAATACAGTAATAAAAATGTTGGATAGCATAGAACTTAAAATTACCATTCCCACTCCAGAGAGCGCCACAGTAGAGAAACCGTTGTATAGCGTAGAGGTAAAAATTACTATTCCAACTCCAGAGAGTTCAACACTAGGAAAAACATTGGATAGCGTAGGTGTAAAAATTACTATTCCAACTCCAAAAAGTGCAACAGTAGGGAAAGCGTTGGATAGCGTAGGGGTAAAAATTACTATTCCAACTCCAGAGAGTGCAACATTAGGGAAAGCATTGGATAGCGTAAGGGTAAAAATTACTATTCCCACTCCAGAGAGTGCAACAATAGGGAAAACATTGGATAGCGTAGGGGTAAAAATTACTATTCCAACTCCAGAGAGTGCAACAGTACACCCCCGCGCCGCACGGCCACCAGCTGTGTGTGTGCCCCCGCTGCTGCTCGCAGCCTCGTTGCGATGTCTGCCCTGCCTAGCTGCCTGCCTCGCTGTTCCTTGCCCCAGTAGGAATTTGTAGTAACTGTATTGTATTCCCTGCCTGTTGTATTGTATTTCATTACTGTATTTCTGTATTCTACCTGGTGTTGTCCCCCTGCGCCTTGACCGCCCCGCTCCCCGCTTCCCGCCGCAGTTGTCGCGGCCACGCCCCCTTTTTTCGTTCTGTACCCTCCCCGCTCCCGCCTCCCAGCTGCCCCTCCCTCCCACTTAGCCTTAAATGGCGACCGCGCGGACGTGCAGCGGACACGCGCAGCGGGTGCGCCGATTGTGCGCCGAAGGCGCGCCAAAGGTAAGCCCGTCTGTGCCCGCCCGCGCCTGGACCGCGCCCAGTGCCAGGACCCCTGGCCCCCACCGATGGAAGCCGACCCAACGGACCTACGACGCCACCGAACTCAACGCACTCATCACTGGCCGAACCCCGGGCTGCTACCGAGCCACACCGAGACGCACCCACGGACCCTTCAGCTGCCACTCCTGCAAATTCACCTGCTACACAAGCACCCACCAAGCCAAACTCCAGCAGCACCCACCTGAAGTGCATCCTGCTCAACACCCGCTCCATCCACAGACACGCCGTCGAGCTCTGGAACCTGCTCGACACCACAGCCCCAGACGTCGCCTTCCTCACGGAAACCTGGATGAACGCCTCCTCAGCACCCGACATCGCCATCGCCATCCCGGACAGCTACAAGATCATCCGGAGGGACCGCATCAACCAGACCGGAGGAGGCATCGCCATCATCCACAGGAACACCATCCGCATTACGACCAACACCGACGTCACCCTCGCACCCGCCGAACACCTGCACTTCCAGATCCACGTCAACCCCAAGACCACCCTCAGAGAAACCCTCATCTACAGACCCCCGGGACCACGCACATAATTCAGCGAAGACATCGCCGACTTCATCAGCCCACACGCCTTCCCCTCCACCGACTACATCCTCCTCGGGGACCTCAACTTCCACTTGGAGAACAACAACGTTCGCAACACCACCACCCTGCTGGACAACCTCGCCAACCTCGGACTCAAGCAACTGGTGACCACCCCCACCCACTACGCCGGACACACACTCGACCCGGTCTTCTCTTCCACCAAGGACATCACCTTCAGCCACGCCATGGGACTCCACTGGACGGACCACAGCTGCGTCCACTTCAGCTTCAGTAGGACCACGTTCCACCTTCACCAGCAACAGGTCCCCCGCAGAAGCTGGAACAAGATCACTGCAGACCAGCTCGCCACTTCCCTGAGCAAGAACCCTCCCACCAGCACTACGAACCCCAGCCAAGCGGCCACCAACCTCACGAAATGGATCAGCGACTGCGCAGACGACCTCGCCCCTTGAAGACCCCACCGAGCAGACCCGGCAACAAGAAAACCCCATGGTTTAACGACGAACTCAAGAGCTCCAAGAAGAACTGCAGAGCACTCGAGAAAACCTGGCGCAGAGACCCAACACCGGACAACATGACTGCCCTCAAGCTCGCCACCCGAAAACACGACCAACTGATCCACGCCACCAAGAAAACCGCATTCAAAGAACGACTGGACAACAACGCACACAACAGCAAGGAACTCTTCAACATCGTCAAAGAGCTATCCAACCCCAACGCCGGAAACAACGACATCACCCCTTCGCAAGACCTCTGCAACTCCCTCGCCTCCTACTTCCACAACAAGATCGCGGACATACACAACAGCTTCAGCACCCAACCGACGCACGCCACGACCGAACCACCGCCCCCCACCACCACCCTCCACGCCTGGACCCCGATCAGCACCGAAGACACCATCCGCACGATGAACTCCATCCACTCCGGATCTCCAACCGACCCCTGCCCTCACCACTTCTTCAACAAGGTCGACGCGGTCATCGCACCCCACCTGCGGGACATCATCACCACCTCCTTCAACACCGCCACTTTCCCGGAGAGCTGGAAGCACGCCGAACTCAGCGCTCTACTCAAGAAACCATCAGCCGACCCCACCGACCTCAAGAACTACCGACCCATCTCGCTGCTCCCGTTCCCGGCAAAAGTCATCGAGAAGACCGTCAACAAGCAACTGGCCGCCTTCCTCGAGACGAACGGTTCCCTCGACCTCTCGCAGTCCGGCTTCCGGGCCAACCACAGCACCGAGACCGCCCTGATCGCAGCTACCGATGACATCCGAGCCCTGCTCGACAACGGAGAAACAGCGGCCCTCATCCTCCTGGACCTCTCCGCGGCCTTCGACACTGTCTGCCACCGTACCCTAGTGCAGCGCCTCAGCAACGTCGGAATCCAGGAGAAGGTACTGGAATGGATCATCTCCTTCCTCACCGGAAGGACACAGAGAGTCCGCCTCCCCCCGTTCAGATCGGAGGCCACCGAAGTCATCTGCGGCGTTCCTCAAGGCTCCTCGCTCAGCCCAACACTCTTCAACGTCTACATGAGCCCCCTCGCAGCCATAGCACGCCAGCACAACCTCAACATCATCTCCTACGCCGACGACACCCAGCTGATCCTCTCCCTCACCAACGACCCCACCACCGCCAGAGCCAACCTGCATGAAGGGATGACTGAAGTAGCCAAATGGATGTCGAACAGCCGCCTGAAGCTGAATTCGGACAAGACCGAAGTCCTCATCCTGGGATCATCACCCTCCGCCTGGGACGACTCCTGGTGGCCCCCCGCCCTGGGCAGCGCACCCAAACCCACAGACGCAACCTGGGCTTCATCCTGGACTCCTCCCTCTCCATGACCAGACAAGTCAACGCCGTCTCCTCGTCGTGCTTCAACATCCTGCGCATGCTACGTAAGATCTTCCGGTGGATCCCCACCGAGACCAGGAAGACGGTCACCCAGGCCCTCGTCACCAGCCGTCTGGACTACGGCAACTCCCTCTACGCCGGAACCACCGCCAAACTCCAGAAGAGACTCCAGCGGATCCAGAACACCTCAGCACGACTCATCCTGGACCTCCCCCGTTGCAGCCACATCTCCGGACACTTGAGAGACCTACACTGGCTCCCGGTCAACAAGAGAATCAACTTCCGGCTCCTCACCCACGCACACAAAGCCCTACACAACCAAGGCCCAGGATACCTCAACAGCCGCCTCAACTTCTACGCTCCCAAACGCCAGCTTCGATCGACCAGCCACGCCCTCGCCGCCGTCCCCCCTTCCGAAGAACCACCACAGGAGGAAGGTCCTTCTCCTTCCTGGCCGCCAAGACTTGGAACTCCCTTCCGACCCACCTCCGCAAGACCCTGGACCACCTCGCCTTCAGGAAGCAGCTTAAGACCTGGCTGTTCGAGCAGTAGCAGACCCCCTTCCCCCAGCGCCTTGAGACCCTCCGGGTGAGTAGTGCGCTATATAAATGCCTGATTGATTGATTGATTGAGTAGGGAAAGCATTGGATAGCGTAGGGGTAAAAATTGCTATTCCAACTCCAGAGAGTGCAACAGTAGGGAAAGCGTTGGATAGCATAGGGGTACAAATTAGTATTTCCACTCCAGAGAGTGCAACAGTAGGGAAAGCGTTGGATAGCGTAGGGGTAAAAATTACTATTCCCACTCCAGAGAGTGCAACAGTAGGGAAAGCATTGGATAGCGTAGGGGTAAAAATTACTATTCCAACTCCAGAGAGTGCAACAGTAGGGAAAGCGTTGGATAGCGTAAAGGTAAAAATTACTATTCCCACTCCAGAGAGTGCAACAGTAGGGAAAGCGTTGGATAGCGTAGGGGTAAAATTTACTATTCCAACTCCAGAGAGTGCAACAGTAGGGAAAGCGTTGGATATCGTAGGGGTAAAAATTACTATTCTAACTCCAGAGAGTGCAACAGTAGGGAAAGCATTGGATAGCGTAGAAGTTAAATATAACATACTTATAAATAATTGTTGTAAATAAAATATTACACAATTAAATTTTTAAATAATACATCATTTGCAAATACCCATTAATAATTACTAAAAACATATTTAAAATGGAATAATTAATTAACACTAAATCAACAATAAATACCAATTAATATGAATTCATAAACATAAATTACCAAATAATACATATTAAACACTAAAATATTTTTCAAAACAAAAAACATATTGATAATTAAAAATTGATTAACAATGAACAAATGGTCAACAATAAATTTATTTTTAAATAAAAAACATTTTTTATAAAAAATAATGACCAAATAATAAAATAGATTTTCAATCATTAAAAAGCAATTAACAATTAGAAATATCAATTACCACTTGTAAAAAATTAATTACCAATTAAAAAAATTATTGCCAATTAAAAAATTTAATTTCCAATTAAAAACCTTAATTTCCAATTAAAAAAATGAATTGCCAATTACAAAATGTAATTACCAATTCCAAACCTTAATTACGAATAAAAAAAATTAGCAATTAAAATAATTATTTAGCAATTAATAATTAATTAGAAATAAAAAAATTATCAATACCAATAAAAAATAAATAATTACTTAATTACAATTAAATTACTTCCCACCCAATTCCCCTATAAACCCAAACCCACTCCAGTACTAAAATATAAAATTAAATACAAAAAACATTTTTAATATGCAAAAAAAGTACACATATAATTTAAAACAAATAAAATACTTAAAAAAACATATAACACATATATATAAAATACATATTAAAATACATAACAACAAACAAATATCGATATTAGTAACATCGAAATTAGTAACATCGATATAATTGATATCAATATTACTAATTTCGATATTACTTACATCGATATAAAAAAAATCTATATTATTTACCTTAGGGTTGATATTCTGTCCAACGATATTCTTGACCAAGATATTCTTCACCTTCGATATTTTAAACTAGATGTTAATGTAATTCGATAACTAGGAATCGATATTTTGACTGTGCATCAGGCACCCGCTTGGAACCTGCGTAGGCCCTCTCTTACCAGACCCTGATAAATGTCCTGCACATGGAGGTCGGCGTTCATAAAGTCCAGGGGGGAGGGGAAAACGCCAATGCTAATGTGCCCAAGACTCGTGGTGGGCGTGGCTAGTGCAATATGCATGAAATGAAACTGACAGAGCCAGTGATAAGCGAGCTCTGTTACTGATGTGGCCCATGCCTGAAGCGTCAAGGAAGACGTGGCCACGTGACCCACTACTGAGCCTATCCTGCTCAATGTTTGAGCACAGGCATACGACTCCCCAATCAGAGTACACGATACAAAAGTATTATCAAATTAATCCATAGGATTCTTTCCCGTTTTGTTTCACAACCACAAACAGTTTAAAAGTAATTACATGGTTCATACATTTGTTTCTGGACAAGGTTATCCTATGATGACATGTTATTGTAAACTTGCCTAGAAATTAAACATGTTCTGTGTCTGTGTTCAAAGGCCTATTAATGCATTAAAATTGTCACATGGAAAGTTACAACCTATGAAGGAACTGTGCGACATCCACCAATTGTCTTAGTTTCTAGTACCTCTGTGATGAATCGAGAATTAATCAATATCACGGGGTGTTGAAAATCTGCTAGTCAAAGCTAAGAGACAATATAAACACCCACAAAAGAACAGTGATGATTTACATCCTCCAAAGAAACCTATGTGTTTAGGTGCCAAAGGACTGGTTTTCAAACCCAAAGTCCAACATTCAGTTAACAGGGTCTATTGGGGCTCATGTAGATGGTGCCTAGTGTATTGGAAAATTTTTAGGAAAACTCCAAGTACACCTACTCCTTATTTTCAAATTCAAACCTTATAACTCAAGGGACTGTAACATCTGGGTATGGGCTAACACCCATGGTTGAACTCCTGGGAGTATTACATTTTAGGGTCCCATTTCCTTTGGATGTTTGTTTGTGGTTGAAGTTTTCATGTGGTGACCCTATGCATGGGATCTAAGCACAGGCTGGACCCAATGGTTCCCAGTTGCAAAAGGCAAAATAGAAATTGGGTAAGGATCATGTCACACAATTAAGCTGTGGTATCTTTGGAACAAGTAGAGATATGGTTCAAATGGATCCATGGCCTTACTGACAAGCAAATCCACACAAGGATCGATGGGTGCTCCAAAGAACAGGTGCTTACAATGGCAACGTGCAAGATTTAGGGGTCCATTAGGATGGCGGGCGGACTTTGTCCGCCCGCCACCCTAACGGAGATCGGGACCGCCCGCAATAAGGGCGGGGGTCCCGTTGTGGGTATTAGGATGTGCCCGCCACAGTGGCGGGCACATCCTATATGTTTTGCATTGTGGTGGGCGGTGCTCTCTGCACCGCCCGCCACAATGCAGAACATATGTTGACGCATTTCAGGATGCAAAGCGGCAGGCGCCGCGTGGTGCCTGCCGCTTTGCACATGTACAGGTGGGGGGGTACCATAGGTACCCCCCCATGTGCCCCCCGACAGTGGTGGCAACCTGGGGGCCCTGCAGGGGGCCCCCGCAGCAATCTCCGCCTGCCTTTCCATGGCGGCATTGCCGCCGCGGAAAGGCCCCTACATTGTGGCATGGTAATATGGCTGGCGGTATCCATTGGACCCCGCCACCATATTAATCTACTGCCGCCGCGGTCACAAGGCGACCGCGGCGGTAAAGCGTCGGACGGTCTTTCCGTCCGCCGCTGTCCCCTCCGCCATCCTAATCTGGCGGAGGGGAAAATGAGAGTGCTTGTCGGGCCGATTGCCTCCGCCAGGGTGGCAATCCGCCCGACATACTAATGGACCCCTTAGTGTCTACAAAGGACAAAGAGGAGCTGAATGGGAAATTTTAATTTGAGTAGGATTATTGTGTCCTCTGTAAGTCACCATTCACAGTGTACAAGGGTGTCCAGTCACAATAAATCTAAGTGTCATGCTTATATATCCCACTGTTAGATATTGGGTTGTTGGTTGACTAGGGTGTGGGCCCTGCTCAAGCAACAGCTACAATCCCTTGCAAGGTGAACAACAAAAAGTCACTAAATTAATCTGTGCTTAACTCTGGGTAGCTTGGCACAAAAAACAGTCAGGCTTAATTTAGAGGCAATGTGTGAAGTATTTATTCAGCACACAAACAACAATAAAGTGAAAATGCAACACAAGAAAAATCCCAAACTAATTTAGAAAAATAGATTATGTTTTGAAAACTTAATTGACAACAAAATTACAGAACACCAATCAGTAGAACCAGAGTTATGATTTTTTTAAAGTTTTTAGTGAAAACTAGACCCTAAAAGTTCATAGCACCAACCACGGGCATCTAATTGCAAGAGACTGGATCAAAGTAAAAAAGATGACCAATCGCGATGGAGCGCAATTTGGATTCAGAACGTGGATTGGGCTTACATTCAGACTTAGATGAAATTTTGAGAAAAAGTGTTGGAGAAGGTAAAGTTCACCGGGCTAGGCTGCAGAAGTTGTCTGAGGAAGGAGTATTGTTGCTGAATGACCTTAGATCTTGGTTTGGACTTAGTCGCCAGTAATGGAATTTGGAAATCTTCAGCTGGATGGGGCAGAGGCATATAGCCGAAGATACTTCCACGAGGTCGGATAACCCGTTGGTGAATGACACGATCGGGTTCCTCGGGAGCAGTACCCTTTCATGTTCACCTTCCCGCAGCACCCCTCTGTGCTTATTACAATACAGAGGATCAGAGTGGCCAGACAAGGGGAGGGGTTTTGGAGAGGGTACTGCGGGGTAGGAGATCTGAAACAGGATGGAATCCATGGTGAGTAATCAGGTTCTCAGGAAGAGGTTTTTGTATGAACACAGTTTAAATAATGGAATTGATCACTGTTCTTATAAACCTACCTGTATCTAGAACTATGATTTAAATACATCTTCATATGGAGTAGAGATTCTTCTCTCTGGGATTAATCTGAAACCTATAATCCGAGCTTGAATCCTTGATTTACAGTCTTTCCTGCAAAAGAGTCTTGATAGCTCTGCTAACTGCTGTTGCAACTAAAATTTGTAGTCAGCACTTTTACATAGTCTTGCAACAACAATATAACACCAAATCTTTTGCCAATCAGTGTTCTCATATAGCCTTTCTTTGCATTACCAAGGGTAAACACAAGTCTTTATGTCACTTTGATTATCGTGTTAGAAACAATGTTCTCCTCGTAATTCACATCTTCAGCTTTTGACATAATTTTTAATAAAAACTCTCCCTATCATTCACATATCATCTTTATCAGCTTAAATACAGGAATAAATAAACTTTTCAACTCTTACCATGAATCAGATGGAAGAATTGCTGGGTGCTGCTCTCAGAATTGCTCTTCAGGACAAAAGATGTGACCCAAGATCAGAAATCTCACGGGATCTTGCAGCACTTGTTAGAGTGCCGAAATACTCAATTCTGACCTTGGAAATAGTATAAGAGATTGTTTATAAAATGAAAAAAGGAAAAACATAAAACCAGGATTGGTGTCATTGTTACAGAATATGTGAATGACGCTACATATTGTCATGAATTTACAGGTTAGATAGTGTCTCTTTACCGCGCATGTTCTTTACAAACAAATTATCAACAGAGTTTCTTTGCTGAGAAGTCTCATTGTAGTATAAACCAGTTTATGCTTGCTGTATTTGGTATCATGGGTGCACATATTTGCATCTAAACATTGCACAGTCCTAGCATATTCAAGAGTAAGGGGTCCATTAGGATGACGGGAGGACTTTGTCCGCCCGTCATCCTAGCGGGGATTGGGACCGCCCGCCATAAGGGCGGGGGTCCCGTGGCGGGCATTAGGATGTGCCCGCCACAGTGGTGGGCACATCCTGCATTTCTAGCATTGTAGTTGGCGGTGTTCTCAGCACCGCCCTCCACAATGCTAGAAATGCATTTCAGCATTTGCATAAACAAAGCAGCAGGCACCGCGCTGTGCCTGCCACTTTGTTCATGCAAATGTGGGGAGTACCACAGGTACCCCCGTGTGCAGCCCTCACCCCAGCTTCACTCTGGGGGCCCGCAGGGGGCCCCCAGAGTGAAGACCGCATGCCTTTCCGTGGTGGCATTGCCGCCACGGAAAGGCATTAGTAATGAGGCATCCTAATATGGCAGGCGGTGTCTGACAGACACCGCCACCATAGAAACCCTTTTCCGCTCCGGTCGCCTTGCGACCGGGGCAGAAAAGCGGCAGACAGTCTTTCCGTCCGCCGCGGTCCCACCGCCATTCTAATATGGCGGGGGGAATTCTGGTGAGGATGTCGGGCGGATTGCCCCCGACAGGCCGGCGGTGGCTACCGCCAGCCTGGCGGGGGCAATCCGCCCGACATCCTAATGGGCCCCTTAATGTCTATATAGTAGCACTCAGCAAACAGATTCTGTTTGAAAGAGGCGCACATTTCACTAGCCCTACTAGGGTGCTAACACTTATGGGTATTTTTACTATAATCAACCTATAGTCTCTAACTTTCATGCAAAAATAAACATCAATGTGTTGAGAATGTCATCACAAAACATATTCAATACAGCATCATCAAAGCGCAACAACAGTTCTCGTCCAAAAAAAATTGAACTCCAAATGTTGCTTCCTTCTTTTATTCTTCTTCTTCCTGAATGCATTCACTCCATGTATTCATTTATGTACAGCAAATTCCTTCTTGTTTCCCAATGCATTTCGGTATACAAGGGAGAGAGAACACATGAACACATGAAGAAGCACTTATTATTGAAATAAAACATGGATCATGGATGGCTACTTGCCTGATAAATGTTTGCAAATGTACATGTAAATTAAGAGTCGATATGTTTTTATAATGGTCTGCAAAAAATAATAACGTGCTGCATGTGCCATAAAGGGGGTGTGGAAAAGTTTTTTTTTCAAGTTTCTCTCATGATTGTAACAATTTAATTTGGTTTTCACTACATGAACAACTGAATTCCTTTAAAGGGGCCATTCAGTGTGGGCAAAAAACACGTTGAGGTGGGCGACTGGAGCAAATTCGCCCACTCACGGAACTCCGCAGAATTCCACAGAGTTTTTATGCAACTCTGCAGAATTCCAAGTAGTGCAACTCCGTGAGCTCCGCCCACCCCTGAATGTCTTTCCAAGAATCACAAGGAATAATGTATGGTTGTACACAGTATGTTTGTACATAATTTGTAAGGCTTGTCTCAGCATGGACCAAGTGTATTTTTGTACACAGTTCACAAGGCTTATCTGAGCGAGGACCGAGAGATGGCCTGAGATCCATGACAGTGAAGGACCATTGAAAAGGATTTGGTGCTGTGGAGAAGAATGTAGCAAGAGAAGCCACAAAGCCAATCCGACCAGTGAAGCATCTTAGGCGCATAGGCAAGCAGGTTCATCCCGGTGTCCTCCTGGTTCTCAAAGCAGTTTTTGGCCAAAATGTTTATATAAGTTCTCAGTTTTGCTAATTGCCCATCTGGGCACCTTTAGAACCATAACCAAGGGACCTGGACTGGTGGAACACCTCTTGGGGGTTCAGGACTCACACAGGCTGGGTCCCGGTTATGTTATGTTATTATCAATTTGTATAGCGCACGTATACCCGTAGGTGTCATGGCGCTTCAGGTACTCCATACTGTGTTTCAGACCAATAGTACGAGAACAGCCATGTCTTCAGTAGCTTTCTAAACTTAAAGAGCGTTGGAATTTCCCTCAGGTGTCGGGGGAGAGAGTTCCACTCCTTTGAAGTATTATAGCTGAAACTCCTACCTTCCCTGTTCACCTTTCTTATTCTGGCCGTAGGCATCAGATGGGTGCTTGCAGATCTCAAGGATCTGTTTGGGATATACCATTTAAAAAGATCTCATAAAAATGTTGGGCCTTCTTTATGGAGGGCTTTATGAGCTATGCACAAGGCTTTAAATGTTACCCTATGGGCAACTGGCAGCCAATGCAGGTCCTGAATCCTTATTCTAACCGACTGATATTTAGGTATGTCCAAAACGAGTCTTGCAGCAGCATTTTGCACTGTTTGCAATTTTTTGAGAAGATTAGATTGGATGTTGGTATATAGGCCATTGCAATAATCTAGTTTCGGTAGGAATAGCGAAGTAACCATCGTTTTTCTGGATTTTAGAGGAATATAAGGGCATACTTTCCTTAAACTTTTTAACATAAAATATGCTGAAGACACCACTTTAGATACTTAAGGCTTTAGACTCAACTTATCATCTATAATGACTCCCAGGTTTTTGCTTTGGTCACAGGTATAGGAGGGGGGCCGAGATTATACGGCGACCACTCAGGGGACCAGGGTGGAAAGAGATTCCCAACCCTGATCACTTCCGTCTTGGTTGAGTTTAATTTCAGGCAGTGATCACTCATCCAGGTACTAAGGGCCCGATTATGATTGCGGTGAATCCGCATCCTCCGGGCCGGCGGAAGCCACCGCCGCCCCGGAGGATGCGGATTCACTGCTGCGGTGTGTTGGAAGACCCCCCGCCAGATTAGGATGGCTGGGGGGTCATCGGCAGACGGGTAGACCGTCCTCCACTTTTCCGCCGCGAGACCGCGGCGGAAAAGCTCTAATATGGTGGCGGTGTCTATCAGACACCGCCAGCCATATTAGGATATGCGCTGAAACATGGCTTTCCGCGGCGGCAATGACGCCACGAAAAGGCATACGGTCTTTTCTTTGGGGGCCTGTTGCGGGCCCCCAGGGTGAAGGGGGGGTGGGGGTGCACATGGGGGGGTACCTATGGTAACCCCCTGCATTTGCATGCACGAAGCGGCAGGCACCGCACGGTTCCTGCCGCTTTGTGCATGCAAATGCACTGCTTGCATTTTTAACATTGCGGCGGGTGCTGCTTCAAGCAGCACCCTCCGCAATGTTAAACATACAGGATGTGACCGCCAGGGTGACGGTCACATCCTAATTTGCACGGAGGGACCGCCGCTGCCCCTGCGGATGGTCCCTCCACCTCTGGGGTGGCGGACGGCCGCAGGTCCGTCCGCCATCCTAATGGGGCCCTAAGTTGGGTCATACAATCAGGGAGCTTAGTGGAATAATTGATGTCCTTGTCCACTGTTGAAATAACCAGTTGGGTATCATCGGCATAGGAGGTAGGAATCAGATTGAAGCTTCTGATTAAAGGGGCCAATTCCGCTACATAGATATTAAAGAGCATGGGGCTCAACGAGGAGCCCTGCGGGACCCCACAAGGCAGTGTCAACGATGTTGATTTAAAATTGCCCAGATGAACAGATTGGGTTCTATCTGACAAAAAACAGTTCAGAAGGGAGAGAGCAGCTCCTCCAATTCCTATAATTTTTAAATGCTGCACCAGGAGATTGTCATCTACTGTGTCACATGCAGCGGATAGTCTAGCAGTATGAGAACTGCTGACCCACTGCTATCCAAAGAAGAACACATTTCTACTGTAGTTTTTATCAAAGCCGTTTCTGTGCTGTGGTTGGTTCTAAAACCAAATTGACTAGGGTCCAGAACCGTATCGGTGATAAAAGCAGAGAGTTCTGTATTTATGATCTTCTCTATTATTTTTGCAGGTAGAGCAGTTGTAGCAATGGGTCGATAGTTGGTAGGATCAACTCCATTGAGATTAGATTTTTTCAAAAGAGGAAGGATACAGGTCTGTTTCCAAACAGAGGGCAAAGACCCTTGTGCCAACATTTGGTTAAACAATTTGGACAAATAAGGACCTATAAAATGACCAATGCTTTTTAAAGTTCTAGGGGGTCAGGTGCAGGATCAAAATGATGAGAGCCCTTTATGTCCCCATTGCTCTGAACAGGAGTCCTGTAACCTAGCCCTTGGAGTCACTTCTGGTAGTCCTGGGTACATTTGAAGATGTAGGGCTCAATAGTATGGCTGGCCTCTCACGATTCATGGGAGGGGGGAAAGCAGTCCTTCCAGGTACAGCAGCAGTCTGGCTGAGTGCACAGCAGGTCACAATAGCAAGAAGTCCTCTGAGAATCCTTCGTAGGTCCAATATGAACTGAACAGTGGGTCTGAAGGTCATATTTTTATACCCTGTTGCCCTTCTACTGGAAGGTGGGATAAGCTTTTGGAAAGGTACTTTGAAGTGCACAGAATTTTCTGACTCCCCTACCCTTACTTCAAGCTGGCTAGAGTGACAACACAGGGTCATCAGGCCCTTTGTGTGAAGGCATAGCACAGCTCGCTCCGTGCCCCCATACTGCCAGAAGATGGCCTGTTCAGACACACCTAGTCACTCTATTTTCTGACTG
Source organism: Lissotriton helveticus (assembly GCF_964261635.1). Lineage (NCBI taxonomy): Eukaryota > Metazoa > Chordata > Amphibia > Caudata > Salamandridae > Lissotriton > Lissotriton helveticus. Next base: position 496,098,464 of record NC_136069.1, on the reverse strand, counting down.
TCTTGGAGGAATTCACAAAGTCCAACTGTCATCTACACCCAGTCCTGTGACCTAAGACATGCTGTATGCACAAGGGGCTAAGGGCAGGAAAACGCCAACTTTCTAAAGGTGGCATTTTCAAAATTGTAATGAACAATCTGACTTTACCATTAAAGATAGTTATCATTAGAATTTCATAAATACAAAACATGACTTAACTACCAGCACCCATTTTGAAATTACAGCTTATCAAATGTACCAGGCAATCTCCAATGTTATCCTATGGGTGGGGTAGTCATCAGAGTACTAAGAAACGAATCTAGGCATTTTTCACTTCTTTGACATGTAAAGTACATATCCAACATTTTAACTACACAACACCCTGCCCAATGGGCTACCAAGTTTGAGGCTTGGCAAAGGACGTTTAATGACAAGTTGACATTGCCGTTTAAAACTGTATTCATGCTACAATGTCAGACCTGGGACATATTTTGAAGTGCCACTTATGGGGCTGGTACAGTAAGTGCTGGAGGCCCACTGGCAGCATTTAATGTATAGGCCCTAAGTATTTGGTATACCACTCTACAAGGGACTTACAAGTTAATTAAGGGCAATTAGTCATAAATCCTACTGTAGGAGCACAGGGAGAACAAACTAAGAGAGTCTGAGGGGCTGCTAACTGCCACTGTTCATGAGCTGTTACATTTAATAGAGCTAACTGCTGGATTACTCTGCTTGTGTAATTCAGCATACTTTTTCAGTAATTCGGTATAGTTACACTAGGAAACCCTCCGCGAGTTACACACACCTCTATTCCTTTTGACTGCCTCGTTCTGTTCTCATAAACTATAACCCATCTTCCTGAATATAAAGAGGGTTAATATTTTGCCTTTGTGAACTGAAAGCAGACAGTAATCAAGGTGGGTGGAGGGGATGCCTAAGGGGGGATGCCAGAGGGGGGCATGGGGAGAACACGGGGGTGTTAATAATAATATTTAATGAAAATAATTTACCTTAAGTTGCCGGCTGTCCCTGCGTTGAACCTCCTGTGCTCTTCCGGTCCCAACAGCCCCCGGAACTGACTGCGCAATTCCCCGTTCTGCTGTCCTGCTATGTGAGCAGCACGGGCATTCGCCTCAGCTGTCTGAAAAGACTCTACGCTCAGGATAGTGACTCTGTGGGGTTTCTCCAGCCTGGCTGTACAATGCAGCCAAGTTGGAGAAACCTAAATGCGCATGTGTATTTGGCCTGCCTGAGATACTCCTCAAAGCACTCCTTCCCCCCTCCAATGCCTCGCCCTGCCCCTCCCTGCACACACTGTCTCAGAGCCGGCAAATGAAAAATAAAACGATGATAGAACTCATTTTATTTTTCACCTGCTAGCTCTGAGCCAGGAAGTGGGGTGAAGCTCGAGCCGCTGCTGCATGAGAATATATTGCTGTGGAACCCAATGGCATTGACGTATTGAGTCATGCATGATTAGCCCATTTGGAAATGATGATGATGAAAGCCCACTTGGGCAAGATGGTCTTTTGATGATTTAATATTCTCATCATGATGGATTCCCAAAATACTGACTACACAATGTCTTTAAATCAAAGAATTTCATTTAGTTAACAAAAACTATTTAACGGCGATTGAGGCTGCAGATGTATTGCTCTGTGTTGCTCTATTTTAATTCCTCCCACATTACCGCTGACGCTGATAGCTGATTACTAGCTTATCAGCTTATTTTTAAAACGCTTTTTTGCATTTATAGTCTGTGTGTGATTTTAACTTTACATGATGATGCTTTGCTGTGACAGTCTCTTACCTGCATAATTCCGCTCCTGGCCCCGTTCCGCCCCGGCTGAGTGCCGTTTGTGCGGAGGGTCGAACAGCTGAGCGCCATTCTCCGCCTTCTCTTCACCACTTCCGCCCTGCCTTAGCCAGCGCAGGTTAGCGGTCTAGTGGTTCTATTTAGCCCTCTATAAAGGATGATATGGCGCAAGCGCAGCGGACGAGCCCAGCGGGAGCGCCGACTTCGCGCCGATGTCACGCCTAAGTCCAGCCCGTCTGCGCCCGTCCGCGGCCGTACGCGACCAGCGGCCATACACCCTGCCCAAACCTTTTCTTATTCCTCCGCTGACTTACTGTCTCTGCGGCAGGATGTTCCTTTACCGCCCTGCGCCATCAGGATGGCCCAGGAGTGTGGTATTTCGACTATTCCTTTTTATGGAATTTCCACTCAATCGGACCTTGGTCCTATTCCTGTTCCTCCGCTCCACAACCTTTCGGAGCCAGAGACGCGCCCCGTAGCAATTCTTTACCTAAACACCAGGTCCATGGTGAAACACCAACTGGAAATTCACCGCTTACTTGACGACAGCGCCGTAGATATTCTCCTCCTCTCGGAGACCTGGCTCACTGACGACTCTGTACCTGATATTTTGGCCGCCACCCCCAATGGTTACTATATTATACAAGTTAATCGCACAGGGGGGCAGGCGGGTGGCGGAGTTGCAGCCATTATTCGCAAAGAGCATATCTTCTCCACCCTGGACTGTATCCCTATCCCTAACACCCAAACGCTTGTCATCCAACTTCATTCGACCAGGTCTTCCCTTATCTATGTTCTCATGTATAGACCCCCATTTACATGCCTTCTTTCCCACAACAAGTTGGGGATCTTATTTCTCAGATCCTTATTAATCATGCTAAAGTCATCATTATAGGCGACTTTAATTACTGGCCCACCGACCCTCGGGAAAGTCGACTGTCTGAGCAGTTCTCAGAAATTTTAACTAGCATGAATTGTCGACAATTGATCTCCACACCTACTCACTGTAAGGGCCACATACTAGACCAGGTCTGGACGGCTAATTTAGATCTTCTGCCCCCACTGGTAACCCCCTGCTCTTGGTCAGATCATTTTTTTATTTCCTTTTCAGTTGACCTTTCTATCCCCCACCGTCGCCCCCCCCTACTAACATCTTAGCTCGTAACTGGAAGAAGGCCAACCTAACTGAATTACATTCCTTCTTGGCAGCTTCAGTTCCTCCGTTTTCTGGCTCAGCTTCCCATCAAGCCTCTACCCTGGAGCGATGGCTGATGGCGGCTGCTAATTCTGTAGCACCTTTACAAACCATAAAAGCTATGCGCCCTCTTGACGCCCAGCGATGGTTTACTGTCCAGCTAAGACAGGACAAACTGGCACTCCGCCAAGCTGAACGCCGCTGGCGTCTAAAATATGATCCTCTGCTTAAAATTGAATGTACGACCTTACTGAAAAAATACAAATCCTCCATTTTAGAGGCAAAATCATCATACTTTTCTCGAAAAATTTTGGAATCGGCAGCCAAAGCAAAAGACATCTTCACGATTGTTAATGAGCTCTCCCTCCCTGATCGTGTCACTCCCCCTTCCATTCCTACTCAAGCTTTGTGTGATGAGCTTAATGCCTTCTTTCAGGATAAAATTTCTATGATTAAAAATAATATCCCCTCTCCCTCCTCGTCCCACTCATTTTCATTACCCCCTGCAAATTCCCAGCAATTCAATACTTTCCCCCCTATTTCCATCACTGAGTTTCACAGCCTCTTGCACAAAGTCAGTTCTGGGTCTCCCAAGGACTGCTGTCCTCCTCATATCCTCAAAGAAATGTTTATGACCTGCCCTGACCCTGCTTTGGCTCTCCTTAACACCTCTTTAGCCACTGGAATAGTCCCAGATTCTTTCAAGCAGGCTGTAGTGCTACCAATTCTAAAAAAGGCGAATGCAGACCCCCTGGTCTTGAGTAATTTCAGACCCATCTCTCTTCTTCCCTATTTGGGAAAGATTTTAGAGACTTATGTAACTCGGTGTCTGAGTACCTTCATTGAGAGCTCATCTTTCCTGGACCCCCTACAGGCGGGTTTCCGCCCCCTCCACTCTACCGAGGCGGTCATTGCAGCAGTCATGGACACTTTAAGAACAGGAGCGGACAATAACATCTCTCAAGCCCTCGTCCTGCTGGATTTGTCGGCGGCTTTTGACACGGTCGATCACTCTATATTGATCGACCGTGTCACTAATGCCGGCATTCAGGGCGCTGCTCTAGACTGGGTCCGTTCCTTTCTTGACGGTCGTTCCCAAGCAGTCCACCTTTCTATTTTTTCTGCCTCTCCATCTTCCCTCTCCTGTGGTGTCCCTCAGGGCTCGGCTCTATCCCCACTTCTTTTAATTTATATATGCAACCCCTCATGGTCTCTCTTCGTCATTCCCCTGCCACCATTTATAATTATGCTGACGATCTGCAGCTGATTTTTCCTTTGGACACTTCTCCCTCTTCCCGCACTAACTTTCAAACCACCATGTTATATATCTCTGATTGGATGGCCCACAGCCAGCTCAAGTTAAATCCATCCAAGACGGAACTCGTCCTGGTGGAAGGACCGACCAATCCATGGGATGACAGTTTTTGGCCCTCCTCTCTTGGCACCCCTCCTTGCCCGGTCAGCTCTGTGAAAAGCCTTGGAGTTGTCATCTCTGGCGATCTATCCATGAAATCGCAGATCTCGGCAGTAACATCATCCTGCTTCTTCCATCTGCGCAGGATCCGTAAGATCTGTCGATTCCTCACCAGAGAGGCACTCATCTTAGTCATCTTGGCTCTAGTCATCTCCAGGGTTGACTTTGCTAATATCTTGTACGTGGGGATTCCTGGCTACCAACTCCAGAGACTCCAGTTGATTCAGAATCAAGCTGCCCGGTTGGTGTTCCATCAGCCCAAACATCAGCATGTTTCACCTCTGCTGAAGAGCCTTCACTGGCTTCCAGTGGCCAAACGGTGCACCTTCAAACTCGGTTGCACCATTTTTAAAGCTCTTCACAATCGGGCGCCCGCCTTTATTTTCTCTAAATTAAGGCGGTATTTACCAACCCGCCACTTGCGCTCTTCCACTGACAATCTTCTGTGTATTCCCCACAACCGCCGAAAGAAACATGGTGGTATGTGTTTTTCTTTTTTAGGCCCCTCTTGCTGGAATTCTCTCCCTTCCCCTTTTCGTCACTGCCCCTCATATGAGTCCTTTCGCAAATTATTAAAAACGTTCCTTTTTAAAACTGCCTTCGAGTAATTAATTGCCCTTGCCCGTTGTGTTTGTCATGAGTGCCAAGAAACCGTTTCGGTGTACGTGTGCGTTACAAGACTTTTTAACATAACATAACATAACGGAGTGAAAAGAACAATTTATGAGGATTTCATTGATGTTTCTCAAAATGTAAAGCATTTCCAATATGGTGCCCGTATCCTGTGGGTGTCAGTCTCTTTTCTATGTTTATTAACAGACATATGTGAGGGTATTCCTCTGTGTTAGACCTGTCAGCCCTAGGGTGGTCCTACCCCACATTATTTTCCCTTTCTGTCTGCCTCAGTTTTTGCTGCCATTTTCTGTTGGACATAGGACTCTGGGCGTCTTACCACTGCTGAACAGTGCTCAGGTGCAGGTGCTCTCTACTAACAATATTGTTGCCAATAGCCCCTGCTACTGCGGAGTGGCCACTGTCCTATCTGCGCGGTAGTAGTTGGGATCAGGCTGGGACATAATGCTACTGTAACCCTGAGCGTCCAGCCTCTTGTCATCATAGAAGCCACCGCTGAGTCCCTAGAGCCTTCTAGAACCTTCCCACCCCCCAGGCTGGCGCCAGAACTTGCCGCCTTTTTGTAGGCCCACTGGCAGCATTTAATTTTTTGACCCTAGGTATTTGGTATACCACTCTACAAGGGACTTACAAGTTAATTAAGAGCAATTAGTCATAAATCCTACTGTAGGAGCACAGGAAGAACAAACTAAGAGAGTGCGAGCGGCTGCTAACTGCCACGGTTGATGATCTGTTCCATTTTAATAGAGCTAACTGCTGGATTACTCTGCTTGTGTAATTCAGCATACTTTTGCAGTAATTCTGTATAGTTACACTAGGAAACCCTACGCGAGTTACACACGCCCCCTACTCCTTTTGACTGCCTCGTTCTGTTTTCCTAAACTATAACCCATCTTCCTGAATATAAAGAGGGTTAATAGTTTGCCTTTGTGAACTGAAAGCAGACAGTAATCAGGGTGAATTTTAGCACAGGATTTGCAGCACATATTTATATTTACATTTTCCTCATGGGAACAGTGGCGGCTGACCTAGGGGTATAAAGGTAGAGGAAGGAAACCTGACACTCAGTTGGTGCACTACTGGACCTGGGTGTCGTGCCTGTCGTCACGGTTGGCAAAACAGAGACAACATGCTGGTTGGCAAAATGGCCGCTGACCCATTACGCGCATGCGCGAAGAATAACGCATGCGCGTGAATAGAGGAGGAAGCTTGTTGTAACTTCCCTCTTCCCTCCTTCCACCCCTCTCCCCTCCTTCCCCTTGGTACATCCCACTCTGCCTTCAGGAGTGCGTGTTAGAATGTTCACTGTGAGAGGCTGCCGCCAAGCTGGGAGCACCTGTTAAGCTTTGACTAATAAATCTTACTTGCTGGAACTCACGTTGAGTAGTGAATTATTACTACATTTTGGCGACGAGGACGTGGAGCTGAGCCAGGGTCAGTTAGGTGCCTTCCCCCCTGGATATATGATGCTTGTGCGGAGAATTGAATTGATGAAGTAAGCTCACCAGTTGATGATTGAAGTTCACCGGACAGCGGACACATCGGCACACCAGGCTGTATTCATCGAGGTGTTCTCTTGCGGGGACATGAGATTCTCGATTCCTGAGCGTAAAAGGAAGTTGGGTGTGAGTCCTCGGTGAAGGAGATCTGGTGCCGTGTGGAAAAGAGGAACGTTCCCTTTTCGTTTGAGGTCTGACTGGCGGCGGTGAATTAAAGGGTAGATTCACCAAGTGTAAAAGAAGAACACAAGTCAACAGGAAGGAATCGGAGCTTAGCCAGGAGCAGTGTGAAGTGTCAGCACTGTAAAACAACGGAGGAATCGATTTCATTCCAGGCACTGAGCGCCCTTTTGCACCTCACTGTGTCCCCTCCGAGGTTTGTGAGGACTGGTGTAGTGGCCGGGAGAAGCAGTCGACGCTCGTGAGGGAGAAATAGCTGGTCTTGCTCCGAGGAGTCGCAGGGTTGTTGACGGGAAGTTCCTGTTCGGCAACCGTGAAAGAAGAAATAGGACTTCGCATCCCAAGTTACTTCCTGTATGAATACTGGAGTAAAGGAAGAAAGGTGAAGAAATACTTAGGCGATCTCTGGTGTTCCTGAGTGTTGCATCGTATGCAGAAGGATTCACACCATTCCATGAGGTGAGCCTTTTTAAACTGCGTGAGGAAAGAACAGAGGAACAAGGGGGTAGCGAACCTGGGTTCCCACGGAAAAATATCCACTGAAGCAGTGTCTTTAGTGGTTTGAAACGTCTTAGAGAATCAGAGAAGGCGTTGAACCTTCGAAGCCTCATGAGAAATAGATCTGAGGCAGTGAAATGGAGCTGCGTGTGGAGATGGCATAGGAAAATAACAGGGTTCCGTGTGGAAAACTAAAACGAAGCTGCGCGTAGAAGCAGTGTGAGGAAATCTTAGATCTGAGGTAGAGTGGTTGGAAGCGGCGTGAGGAGAACCCGAAGGAACAGAGGGAGCGTGGCTAACCTCCAGGGTTCTGTGATGTAAACTAAACTTCATCAGCGTGGTGAAGCAGCGTGAGGAAGATTCAGGACTGAGGCAGCGCTTTGAAGCGGTGAGTGGAGATTTCAGGAGTGAGGTAAACTACAGGGTTTTGTGCAAGTAACTAAACCGCAGCAGTGTGTTGGAGCAGTGTGAGGAAGTTTCAGATCTGAGGGGGTGCCTAGAAGCGGTGAGTGGAGATTCTAGTGGAACAGAGGGAGTGTGACAATCCACAGGGTTTCGTGTCGTGAACGGAATTTTAGCAGCAAGTTGTGGCAACTTGAGGAAACCCTCAGCGAATTTTTGATTCCGTGTTTGAAATATAATTGAGGCAACACCGAGCTGTATGAAGTGACTGTGTGGGTCAGGGAAGGCTGTCATCCCTGTGGCCACGCGCGAGAAAAAAAAAAAGAACTGAGGCAGCGCTTTGAAACAGCGTGCGGCGGCTATGTGAGGAAATCAATGAGGAACAAAGAGTGAAGCGAACCTCTGTTTCCAAGTTTTAAATTTAACTGAGGCAGCACCGTGAGCTGTATGAAGTAACTGTGAGGGTCAGGGAAGGCTGTCAATCCCTGTCGCCACGCGCGAAGAGGAACTGAGGCAGCGCTTTGAAACAGTGTGCAGCAGCTGTGTGAGAAAATACCAGAGGAACAAAGAGTGTAGCGAACCTTTGTTTCCGTGTTAGAAAGTTGACTGAGGCGGCACCGTGAGCGGTATGAAGTAACTGTGAGGATCAGGGAAGGCTGTCAATCCCTGTTGCCACGCGTGAAAAGGAGCTGAGGCAGCGCTTTGAAAATGTGCGCAGAAGCTGAATGAAGTAATACCAGAGGAACAAAGATTGTAGTGAACCGTTAGGTCCGAGCTTTGAGTTTTCTGAGGCAGCTTGGTGAGGATCAGTGTAGGCATCTAACCCAAGGAGCCACGCGTGAGTGTGCAAAGCATATTCAGTGAATTCAGGGAGCCCTGCAGGATAATTATAAGTGGAGTCGGAGATGTGACCTGCAAAGGAAGAGTCCCAGTGGTAACATCCTGCGTATATCATTTAACCAGTTTAAGGGCGCAAGAGAGTCCTACCAAGCGCATTCGTACCGCTATCTTCATGTTTTAAGGCGGAGAATATATTTTCACGTGAATTCCCAGAATACAGTTTAGGAACTTGAGGACGGTAAAGGTGCCACGAAATGGAGAAAATATTGACAAAAGGGTCACTCAGAAATTTGTATGAGGACATTTGGATTGTGAGGGATGAATACGGAAAAAACCCAGTGGGTACCATCTTCCAAGGGGGGGTAAGGACAGATATGACTTCAGATTCAGGATCACGTCATAGTTTGATGAGCAAGAGTGTATGGAATAGAGAAGTGGCTAAAAAATATGGAGAAGAACTCAAAGAGGCAAAAATATCCCTAATGACTTATACAGGGGAGGACATCAACGTAAACGGGTACAGAGATATGTATTCAATGCACAAGGGAAATAATACTGGGAGTATCATACATATAACGGAAGGTGGACCCACCAGGCAAGGGGGAAAGGAACAAAAGATATTGAGAACTGCATGTAATAGAGTAAGAAAGGAACACTTGAGTGAGCAGGCACAGATCAGAAGCATGCATGGAACAAAGTGTGAAGCACAGGGGGCTCGTGAGCCGCTATCAAAGGGTTCGATAGCTTTGGAAGGAACTGCAAGAAATGAAGTGTGTGGAAAGGAAGTGGCTACGGGCAAACGAAAGGAAAAACGAGAGACTGAGCGGCAAAGGATAAAATGGAAGAGTAACCAATGCAATTACAAAGGGACGTGGCAAAGTACCACATCGTCTGAGTCCAAGACCGAAATGATGGAAGAGTATGAAGACAAACATGAACAGGAAAGAGATACAGATCTCCACAGACCGGGACGAGAGGAAGCAGTTAAAGGGAGAGCGGCCGGCACGGATGCAAACAAGGGTGAAACGCTGTTCGCTCGCACGTTACCGTCAAAAGGTTCGATTGTTGTTCAAGAAGCTACAAGCAATAAAGGACGTGGAAAAGAAGTAGCAAGGGACAAACTAAGGAAAAAACTTGAAATGCACCAAGGTTTGGTGGACGAAAGAGAATTACGTAAGAAATGTAAAAAAAAATACAGAGGAAGGGAAGTTGCGAAAAACGGAGAATTCGAGAGAAAGGTGGAGCGCATTGTTTAATGTTTAATGTTTAATATATCTTTATTCGGCAATTTTATCACCATAAAAGAGCACATATACATATACAATTCACATTTACCAATAAAAATTTGTAAAATACATAAGAACAGGGAGATCTCATTTTGATAGATTTACAACACAACCAGATTAGTATCGACCAGTAGGGCCCCCCGGGCTTTTAATAGACGGGAGCGTATCCGCCATGCATTTCCCAAAAATTTAGCCACCCCACAGATCATGAGGGCAGACGAAGAGTCTGTAGAGAGGACACGGAGTGCCTGTTTATGGCACCTCAGCCCTAATTCCCTGCAGACCGGTTTCAGCCAAAGCTTCCTCGCCCCTTTGTAGGCTGGGCATGCAAACAACAGGTGGGCCACCGATTCCTTGGGGGCCGCACAGCCGGGGCATGTACGTGAGAGGGCATCAGAGGCCGACCAACTTGCCGTGAAATCTAGTACTGGAAGCGTCCCATAGCGCAATTTCAGGTACAGTGATCGATCCAACGGTTTAGTTATTAGGTCTAAAAAGGGTTCCAATTTCCTTACACTCTTAATTGATAAAAATTTGTCCGTAAGTGAACCCACATTCGTAGCCCTCGTGGCCTCACTCTGAACCCAATCCCAATAAAGTTTTTTAATAACGGCTTTGGGTGGCGGGGATTGAGACTCCCATGCCTCTCTTAGACCCAGATTGATGGCCAAATCTTTCAGTTTTTTTAGCCATCCTATTTTATTACCTGTGTCCAGCAAGAGTAGATCATCCATCCCTTCTGCATACTTAGCCAGCTCCTCAGTTCTTCTTAGTCGAGACCAGAAGAGCAACGGGCGAAGCCTCACCAGGTCTTTTAAAGACCTTCTGCCCAAATCTAGTCTTAGGGGGATCATTGGTGTTGAAGCAGGGAGAGCAGCCACTTTCCTAAAGAAATTATTTTCTGCCACCATCAAATCTGTAACCCCTTCAAACCCCCAAAGTTCGGAGCCATATAATGCTGAAGGAAGAATCTGACCCTCATAGATGGCCATAACTGGAGAAACCGGTTTACTGGTAGATTCCCGGAGTTCCTTCAACGTCACCCCGGAAACTCTATGATGACTAAGGAGCATTTTGGAAAGATGATCTTTCCAGGTCATACGGCTGTTTATCCGGACTCCAAGATAGTCAAAAGATGTGACCAGCTCAAGGGGGGCACTATTGAGCACGAGGTGATTTTTAAATCTTTTAGAGGGGGCAAAAGCCATCAATTTGGTTTTTGAAGTGTTAATGGTTAAGCCCCGAGTAGTACAAAAGGAGCTAAACAGGTTCAAGAGTTTTTGTAAGCCCACCGGGGATTTAGAGATTAATAGGGTATCGTCCGCGAAGAGAAGTGTGGGTATTTTCTCCCCCGCCAGGGATGGGGCGTCCGTCTCTTCCCCCTTCAGATGGTCCACAACTCCGTTTACGAATAGGGAGAAGAGGGTCGGAGCCATAACACAACCCTGGCGTACTCCTCTCCGCACAGGGATCTTATCTGTTAATTGTCCCTGCGATCCCCATCTAACCCGCGCATAATTCCCCTCATGCAGCTTCGTTATTAGATGCAGAAGGCTACTGGGAAACCCCATTTCGCCAAGTATTTGCCAGAGTTTTGCACGAGGGACCAGGTCGAAAGCAGTCTTGAGATCTATGAAGGCCATATACAAACTGCCTTTCTTGATGGTAACCGCCTTCCAATAGATTGCAAAAAAGCGAAAGACCTGGTCCATCGTGCCAACCTTCTTTCTAAACCCCGCCTGCAAGTGGGAGAGAACACTAGCCTCCTCTATCCAGTCGTCAACTCTCGAGATGATGACCCTGCCAACCACTTTCTGGATGATGTCAATCAGACTAATGGGTCTGTAGTTCGCAGGGTCATCTGTTGCCCCCTTCTTGTGCACAGTAACTACCTCGGCTCCTTTCCAGGAGTCTGGTACTTGATGACCCCTCGTGATCAGATTCATAATACTGGCAATTAGTTTGGCCCAAACTTCTGGCTCAGCCTTCAGCAGATCTCCGGGGATCCCATCCTGCCCGGCGGCTTTCTTAGGGGTAAGGCGTCTGATTGCCAATAATACTTCTGAGGGCGAAATTAACAGATCTGTATCGTCCAGTTTTGCCCCATCACCCAACCCATTCACCCCCAAACTCGATATTTCCTCTATGCCGCCATATAGGGATGAAAAGTGAGTAAACCATTGCTGGCTAGTTATATGAACAGCCAGTGGTTGCGATTTACCCTGCCTTGTTTTGTTAATCAAATCCCAAAAGAGGTTCGAGTTCTTACTGCTCACAGCCAAGGAGAGTTCCTGCCAATGCCGTTCCTCCCACTCCCGTTTGGCCAGAACTAGTGCTTTCAGATAATCCTTTCTGGCCGCTCTAACCAGCAAAGGGTCACCCGAGAGCAGAGCTCTTGTCAGATTTTTCCTAGAGCTCTTACAATGTTCAGTGTACCAAGGTTTGCAAAGAGTAGACGGCATAGCCGGAACCCTATTACCTTTCCCCTTGGAAGTAAAGAATTGGCCCACTTGGTCTATTGTTGATTTATAGACAGAATCAAGTAAGGGGTGATGGGGATCAGTAGGCCGGTTGTCTCCCTCCCAGATCTCTAGTTTAGAGGACAAACCCTCAATCAGGGTCCTAATACTATCCATCTCGTCCTCCCCTAGGTTGGCCTTGTCCCATTTTAATCTGCGGTTGTTATTACATGGGACCACCTCTTTAGATATTTTTAAGGAGTCACTCACCCCCCTGACATTAAGACCCCCCCAATTGAACTTACAGCACAAGGGGTTGTGGTCACTATCCTGACTAGGAGAGACCTTCATATCAATGAGGTCCGCCCAGAATCCAACATTCATTAAGATGTAATCTATTCGGGACGGGCCTGATAGTCTATTAAAGGTCACTGCCCCTGACTGGTCGGATAAAGTCCTACCATTAAGGGCTCTTAGTTTAAAATCCCTAGTCAGTGCGTTCAATTGAATAACCTTAGGTGACCATTTCTTAATAGTGGGGAGGGAGAGCGTTGGGATGGACCATTTCGAATCCTCCTCTTCAATTCCCAAAGGGTCATCCCCAAGGAGGGGTTCGAAAGTACAGTTGAAATCACCCCCTACAAGGATTTTAGCCGAACTAGAGCAGTTGGCTAAGGCCATTTCAAGGGCTGATAGAGTCAAAGAGGTAGAGTCACCCGGTGTCCCTCTAACGTAAACATTGAGTAGGTCAAGCCTGGCTGCATCCTCCCGTCCTCTCGCCGTAAGGTGGAGTATATCATTACAGTCCACATTGTGGCGTGTGACCCCCCAATTCAGGTCTATTTTTAACCAAACAATGAGCCCACCCGCTGGTCTGCCCTTACCTCTGCTTACAGCAGGCACAAAGTGGGTGGAAAACCCCGATTTGTGCAGCGGGACTAAGCTCCATGTTTCCTGAAAGAGGCAAACTTCAAACTGCTCAATGAATGTATGCCACTCCGGGATGTCGAGCTTCCTCTTTAACCCGGCAATGTTCCATGATAGAAGGTTTATTACCCGTTGTCCTCTGGGAAAAGAAATGCTACCCACCACAGTCGGACTCTCATCAGCCGCCCTACTCGTATGATTCCCCTCCTCACTAACCAGTGAGGTAGTGGATATAGGGCAACCAACCATAATAGGTGGAGGCCCGGCTAGCCCAGAATCTTCATTAATTACATTGGGTATTGCCGTATGGGCGGAAGGTAAACTATCTACTCCTGCTTCTGTGGACCCTCCGTTTAATCCAGTATCCTCTGCTCCCGAAAGTTCATACTCACCCCCCCCGAGCCCCAGACTTCAATCGCAGTCTTCCAGCCCTGACAGCTGAGAAAACCGATTGTAAGTATCCAACGGGGTAAAAGGTATTAGGTGGTTCATCCTAGAGCCCATGTTCAGTGAATATCTATTAGGAACCGTAGACCAAGCGGTATGAAGGTCGGGCATCCTGATGGACTGGTGCCCATACTGGGGATAATTATTAATATAGGAATTTATAAGGGGCGGCCTGAAAGACCGAGATCTCTTGTCGTATTTAGTACTAGTTGCTTCAAACCTGGGGTAAAAGAATGTTAAAGCCCGTGGGGTGATGCCAGTTTCTCCATTCCCAGGTGGCCAGTTTAAGATATAATCAACTGCCCGCGGGTCTCTAAAATTAACCACTACTAAGTCCCCCTCTATATTTTTCGTGGTACTCCCCAGCCAATTAATCCTTCTGACATGGACTATGTCCCCATCTATATTCGGAGCTATCGGCCTATGCATCCTCAACCAGTGGATGATTTTATTCTTAAGGTCAACATAACCCTCCTTCTTATTACCTATTAGCGGTGGCACCCCCGATAAAACCACAACGTAGGGCACAGCTTCTGGGGGGATCTCGACTTGTGGAACCCTTTTGTGAGCAGATCTACTATTTTCACCGTCCTTGACAGTATTTTGGATGTTGCTAATCGGAGCCTTTAAGAGTGGTTTAGAGGGGGCGGCACCTGATGCAGTAGCTGTTGCCTTTGAATGTTTAGACGGCGGTAAGTTTTGTGAAGGGGGATCAACTCTACCCTGGGGCTGGCTAGTTTGCCTAATCGGGGCGGGGACAGAAGAGATTCCAGGTTTCGTTGGGGGTTTAATAGGAGGGGGCCCTGTCGAGGGTATAGATTGTACCACCCCATTCCCTTTGTTAACAGTGGCAGTGGACAAACTAGTTATAGCAGCTTCCAAGATGGTTAATCTAATTTCAACCCTCTTGATAGACTCATTAATAGGGCGGAGAAGAGATCTCAACAAAAATTCCAAATTCCCTGTTGCTGGAGAGGGAAGTTGGGGTGAAATAGCAGATGGCATTGCACCATTGTTGTCAATTGGAGCCGCGTCATGTGTATCCACTACAGCAGGGCAAAGAGTCGGTATAGCCTCACCCTGTGGTGTTTGATCCTGCTCTACAACTGCTGGGGCCTCACGTGTAAAAAGAGTATTAGACCCTTTACCAAAATCGGTGTGCGATGTTTTGGCTGTGCCTAATGCCACCCTATGTTTCTTCCTTCTTTTACTGGGGGGAGGGCGGTGAATCTGGACTACAGATAAAGACTTTTTTTTATGCTGTTTGTGTTTAGAAATCTCTATAACACGGCTACTGCTAGGGGTGGGTGAGACACTTACAATGTCCTCTGAGGGCAAAGAGGGGGTAGCTACAAAGTCTCGAAATAACAAGGGTACTCCGTCTTGGCTAGTGTTAACCTCGCTCAAATCAATCAAATCAGTCGAATCACCCTCCCGGTTCAGTACATGAAGACTATCGGAGAGGGGTCTGGATTTCATATTCTCAACTGAGCGGCGCCGCTCTGCCCTGCGCTCAGCTAAGGTAGCGTCCTTTTCCCCCTCAGTCTTCTTTGAAAAGTAATTTTCCAGTGAGCCATTACGTAATTTAGGGTTTTTACCCGGAGTAGCCTCCTCTGTTGCCATGTCCCTCTTGTATCGGGACACTATCCTCCAAACGGCAAAATGTAAGGGGTCTGGCCCAGCCCGGCCTCCTGCGGCCCCGGACGGCCACAGACGGTCCCGCCCTTGTCCCGGGCTTCTCCCGGCGCCCTCCCGCGCGCTCCCGCGCAGCGGGAACGGCTACTTCCTTTAAGGTGAACTAGGGGGCGTGGCCGGCAGGGAGAGGAGCCCAGCTGACAGGGGCGCGCGGGGACTCCTGGAACACAGAGTCCACCCGCTCTACCCTCGCAGCCCTGCCGGTGTCACAACTAGCCCCAACTGGCCCCAAGCAAAGTACAACACGCTGCTAGACCGCGAAGCGGGACCCGCGCAGCGGGTCCGGCGAGCAGCAGCGGCTAGCAGGCAGGGTGCAGCAGAAGTCCGTGGTCCTTAGTCCGTGGTGCCGGGAAAACAAAAAAGAGACTCCCGCTGGCGTGAGCGTTGAAGGTAATTATATACCGCTGTGGTTGGGGGCGCGGCCGGCAGGGAGAGGAGCCCAGCTGACAGGGGCGCGCGGGGACTCCTGGAACACAGAGTCCACCCGCTCTACCCTCGCAGCCCTGCCGGTGTCACAACTAGCCCCAACTGGCCCCAAGCAAAGTACAACACGCTGCTAGACCGCGAAGCGGGACCCGCGCAGCGGGTCCGGCGAGCAGCAGCGGCTAGCAGGCAGGGTGCAGCAGAAGTCCGTGGTCCTTAGTCCGTGGTGCCGGGAAAACAAAAAAGAGACTCCCGCTGGCGTGAGCGTTGAAGGTAATTATATACCGCTGTGGTTGGGGGCGCGGCCGGCAGGGAGAGGAGCCCAGCTGACAGGGGCGCGCGGGGACTCCTGGAACACAGAGTCCACCCGCTCTACCCTCGCAGCCCTGCCGGTGTCACAACTAGCCCCAACTGGCCCCAAGCAAAGTACAACACGCTGCTAGACCGCGAAGCGGGACCCGCGCAGCGGGTCCGGCGAGCAGCAGCGGCTAGCAGGCAGGGTGCAGCAGAAGTCCGTGGTCCTTAGTCCGTGGTGCCGGGAAAACAAAAAAGAGACTCCCGCTGGCGTGAGCGTTGAAGGTAATTATATACCGCTGTGGTTGGGGGCGCGGCCGGCAGGGAGAGGAGCCCAGCTGACAGGGGCGCGCGGGGACTCCTGGAACACAGAGTCCACCCGCTCTACCCTCGCAGCCCTGCCGGTGTCACAACTAGCCCCAACTGGCCCCAAGCAAAGTACAACACGCTGCTAGACCGCGAAGCGGGACCCGCGCAGCGGGTCCGGCGAGCAGCAGCGGCTAGCAGGCAGGGTGCAGCAGAAGTCCGTGGTCCTTAGTCCGTGGTGCCGGGAAAACAAAAAAGAGACTCCCGCTGGCGTGAGCGTTGAAGGTAATTATATACCGCTGTGGTTGGGGGCGCGGCCGGCAGGGAGAGGAGCCCAGCTGACAGGGGCGCGCGGGGACTCCTGGAACACAGAGTCCACCCGCTCTACCCTCGCAGCCCTGCCGGTGTCACAACTAGCCCCAACTGGCCCCAAGCAAAGTACAACACGCTGCTAGACCGCGAAGCGGGACCCGCGCAGCGGGTCCGGCGAGCAGCAGCGGCTAGCAGGCAGGGTGCAGCAGAAGTCCGTGGTCCTTAGTCCGTGGTGCCGGGAAAACAAAAAAGAGACTCCCGCTGGCGTGAGCGTTGAAGGTAATTATATACCGCTGTGGTTGGGGGCGCGGCCGGCAGGGAGAGGAGCCCAGCTGACAGGGGCGCGCGGGGACTCCTGGAACACAGAGTCCACCCGCTCTACCCTCGCAGCCCTGCCGGTGTCACAACTAGCCCCAACTGGCCCCAAGCAAAGTACAACACGCTGCTAGACCGCGAAGCGGGACCCGCGCAGCGGGTCCGGCGAGCAGCAGCGGCTAGCAGGCAGGGTGCAGCAGAAGTCCGTGGTCCTTAGTCCGTGGTGCCGGGAAAACAAAAAAGAGACTCCGTTCTAGCATTGTAAACGCTAGAACTGAGCGAGAAAAAATGGAAGGTAGGAATAACCTCTTAAATCGCAGTGAGGCGAGGCAAAGTACCACACCGGTTGAGTTTGGGACTGAAACAAGGGAAGAATATGTGGACTATGGTGGGCAGAAAAGAGAAAGGGACTTAAGTTTGTCAGAGGATAAGGGTGAGAAGAAAACCAAATACTATCAAAGGCCTTACAGTGGTAAGATGGAGAGTGAAAGTAGGGAAATGCAGAAAATATTAAAAGGTCTCCCACCAAGTGGCCTGTTAGGGAAGAAGGGTCCTTTTGATAATTATTGGTGTAAACAGGAATGTCAAGGCCCGGGATACACTAAGGAGTCCTACCAAGGGAATCAAGGTAGGAAGCAGAGGGACAGACTGAGGTCAGCAGAGACTGATGCTAGTGATCCGGAGCTGTTTGAAATGGAATTTGGGAAAGGTCTGGACTCTGCTTATGGCCATGGCAAGGAGGGCAGAAGAGGGACCAGACCAGTCATCGTGTACGACATTGAGGGAGAGTCTTACCTTGTCAGAGGGAACAGGCGGGGTGTGTCCGGGCTCCAGTTACTGCCCAAGGAAGAAAACAGCGTTACCGCCTATACACACTCCCTGAGGGTTATGGAAAGACTAGTAGAGGAGTGCTCTACTCCAGGTGGGAAGAAACTGTATAGCATGTTCACATTTAGAGGATCCTAGGGTTAAACAGTTAGTTTGCACCCCTTCTCTGCCGTTCACCCATGCCGTGAGACTTATCCCGCAGTTAATAGAAACGCAAATGCGGAGTGGCAGAAGTGGACTTCTAAGGATCGGCGTAACCGGCTACACTTATGGTAGCACCAGGGGAGTTCTTCCGTGGGGAGAATGGTTAGGACTTTGTACGGGTCCCAGTGGACCAAAGGAACCTAATGCTCAGGACAACCTTTTTGTCAGTCCTACTCTGAAGTCTAAGTGATGGTTTTATTTGTTGCTGTTCAAATGTTTCCTTATTGCATCCCCAGCTCTCCTTTTCCCTTCCCTTTCTTTTCTTGTCTCCACGTTTACTCTCCCCCATTCCTCCCTTCTCTCTTCCCTCCTCACTCTCCTCTACTTTTTCTCGTCTTTTCCCCGCCTGGGGCGCCGCACTTCCTTTCCTGTTGTTCTCCCTAGGGGGAAAGGTGTGTTGTAACTTCCCTCTTCCCTCCTTCCACCCCTCTCCCCTCCTTTCCCTTGGTACATCCCACTCTGCCTTCAGGAGTGCGTGTTAGAATGTTCACTGTGAGAGGCTGCCGCCAAGCTGGGAGCACCTGTTAAGCTTTGACTAATAAATCTTACTTGCTGGAACTCACGTTGAGTAGTGAATTATTACTACAAAGCTCTTAAGCCCTCCTCTAAGCTTCAACAACGGTTCACGTTCGAGTTTGGTTCCTGATTCTTCCTATTGCTTCCGGGTCACGGTGGTGGCGTTTCGGGAGTCGTTAGGAATTTCAGCGTTTTGCCGCGTTTGGTGCGGTATCTATGGCTTCACAGGATCCCGCATTATTCAGATCCCTCTCCTGTGGTAGCGTAAGTGATACTTCATCTTGATTGTAACATCGGGGTTCTGGCGTTCTTGTTTGGTACCCTTGTTTTCCCGAAAAATTCAGTTACGGATGTATGCCCGAGTTTTTCCAGATATGTAGGGAAATATTACTTTTCATTTACTTTGCCTTCCCTATTGTTTATTGAGTGGCTATGTTGGTAATACGTAGGTATTTCTCGACGGGCATTGAGATATAGTTTTGATCTGCATATTAAAGAGAGCTACATTACTGTGGCAGTACAGTGCTGTAGTGCACTTTCCTTTTTGGGGTTATTTTTCTGAGCATCAGACCAAGTACAAATGTGAGAATAAAAACATTATGTGTTTTCTATGTCATCCCTACATCTTGACATTTAGTTTAACATTATACAGATAAGTCCCGGAAGCCCTTTTGATTTTTGCTATGTTTTTTCCTCGTACTCAAAGGAACCTGAAGAAAAGGTACACAACCAAGAAATACAGCACACCTTTTTTAGTGTCTTATATCTAG
This sequence comes from Lissotriton helveticus, assembly GCF_964261635.1. NCBI lineage: Eukaryota > Metazoa > Chordata > Amphibia > Caudata > Salamandridae > Lissotriton > Lissotriton helveticus. The sequence goes on along the minus strand of NC_136069.1, from coordinate 496,079,163 downwards.
AATGTGATATTAAATGTCATGTTACTTTCTCTCTAAGAAAGCAGATGCCTGCTGAACGTATAGCAGCCCCTTGATGCTAGACTGCCTTCCTGATGACTTATCAAGAAGACCCTCTCTTCCCTACTTTCCTTGTTTTGTTTTCCCTTCTTCCCCTTGGGTACCACTACTTGTTAACCAGTTCACCTTCTGGCATTTGGTGGTGTTCTGGGGGAGTTCCGGACCGGTCTTCAATTCTGTGGCACTCCTGAGGCAACATAAGGTGAGAGCACGACACTGGGGACCCTCCGTCAGAGTATAGGCTGCTGAGCTAGGGGGAGGCTACACTACTGAGGCTGACTGACCTTAGGCCCTGCTGCCACAAGATAGATGAGTGATCCTGCCAGCCTGCTGACCTTGCCCTGTGTGAGGGGAACCAGGGATACCAACTCCAGAGTGCCTACCTGTGACTTCCATCTTTCCTGCCCCTGCAACAAGACCCTGCAACTAATTCCTGTAAATGTTCCCTGCCATCTACTGCCAGCGCCAAGACAGGTAAAAGTGCTGTGGCACCTTCTGCTAGCGCTGTGCCAACTAAGCGCTGTCTTCCAAGAACAGGCCATTTCCTGCTAGTGCTGTGCTGGAGCACTACTGTGTGCCCAGGACCTGATTGTGTCCTTAATACCGAAGGCTGTGCTAGAGACTCCTTCTATGGACTATGGGCGCTGTTTCTGCTAAGTGCTATGCCCAAAACGAAGCCTGCCAACACCCCTGAGCGGGGTGTCTGCTGGGCGCCGAACCGGCCAACACGCAGAGAAGGCTAAGCGTCGCTGCCCAAGATCACCACCGCCGCCCTGCGTACTGAAAGAAGAAGCGATGTATGCCCCAGATCACCGCCGCTGCCCAGGTACCTGTGAGTAAGCTCTGTATCTGAAGAAGCGCTTTACGCCCCAGATCACCGCCGCAGCCCGGGCGCCGAGGAGAGAAGAAGCGCTGTGCCTCTGGACACCGCCACAGCCCCCAAAGCTGAGGGAGGGCCACCGTGGCTGCAGCGAGGGCCGTGCTAGGCCCAGTGAGCCCGAGAGAGCATTGCGGGGCAACGGGGTGCTGGCCGCGTCATCAGCCGCACCCCCTGGAAGCCGCACAGGGATTGACTCCCAGGTCTCGAGGCCGACGGAGGTCTGGAGCCTGTCCTGATCCTCGCCAGAAGGGCTCCGCTGTGTGTGGTAGCCCCCAGATCAGCTCCCCTGCCTCATAGAACCCCACAGACATCAAGGGATCTTTCCGCTCCCTCCAGGAGAGAGCCCAGAGGGAAAGGAGCAGCGGGCTGCCTATAGAGTGACTAGGCCCGGCACTGCCTGGCTTCTGCAGCGCCACCCTTCTTACTTATACAGGTGAGTGCGAGGGGAAGTTGAGGCCTATGCCAAACCAAGGCTCCATCCATTGCCCCTGCTGTTGAGTCCTCGGGAAAGGGGGGGGTCTGCCACGAGCCTCCGTCTGGGAATTGTTAGCCCTTATAAGTGTGAACCTGAACTGGAAGTGAAAACTGTGTCGCATATTAGACTAGACCTCAATTCCTGTGTACCCATCAAATTGAGCCTGGCTGGCTGCAGTGAATTTGTGAGAGGGGGCTGGGTACTGATATTGCATATAGGCCACAGGAGATAAGTTGAATGTTTTGATACCATCCCTGCTATGTTATGTTATGTTATTGGGTGTCTTATAGAGCGCGCGGCTACTCGAGCAGAGAGTCCCGGCGCTATGTAGATCCCTGCATACGAAATTTTACCCTATTGGCCATATGCCTCAGGAATGTTACTTTTGGTGAACATGTGCATAGGAAATGTTATCTTGAGTGAACATGTGCCTAAGAACAGTTGCCTGTTTTAACCTGATGTGGTAGAAACTGTTCATTCTGCACACTGTGCGGACTTTGCAGATTTAATCCTGACCAAAGCTAGATATAGCTACTTGTTTTTGTCAATGAATCTGGAGGGGTGTCTCTTTATTGCGATTGCTTTACTGGATCAGTGTGAGTGTGTGCTGCACAAATACTTCATACATCACTTCCGGCGTGCCTTCTTGCCTCGCGCCAAGCTACCGTGTCGGAGTCGGTGGTCCCTGGGACCTTCCGGGTCTAACACTCTGTATGTAGCAGAGTACCCTATCTGCAAAACTTTCAATCTGGCCATTGGTTTCCATCTGACACCTGGACTTCACCTTCACCCTGAACTTCAACTTTGAACGGGTTACGCTGACAACACGGCTGACACAGTACCTGAATGAAATACAGGGTTGGTACCCAACCCATGATAAGGGCAGATCATAGCTCAAAGACCAACTCAGAGGACACGGGTGCATATCCATCCACCACTGCACATGGTCGAACATTTTTCTCTAAGTTATCTGTTCACAGAAGAAATGGATAAAGGGAAGGGTGAAGGATAGGGTTCTATGGATCCAGATAAAAGATCTTACAAAAAAACTACAATCAATCCTCTGTCGACTTAGGGTTGTTATATATTGAATTAAAAACAATGCTAATTAGCAAGATCATGACCCATAAAAGGTTAAATCTGGGCAGTGGGATATAATTTAATTAAAGTGGTCTTGAGAGATAGGAACAAGGCGATTGTATCACAAATATATAATACATGTAAATAATAAATAGGCAATTAGCTTGAATTAAAAATAAATAACATGCAATCAGCCTGGCATAACTGTTTACTCATAGTGTACACAAATAAAGAACATAGAATCTGATCTTTCCACTTTAGTAACTGTGTGAATATACGCTTAATAGCACATTTCCTAATGCTACGTGTTGTCTGGCAGCATTTATTTTTACTGGCATGATATAAATACATATAGGTATGTTTTAAAGTGACTTTCTTTTGAGCAGATTTTTGCAACATCCATATCAATAGCGAGGAAGAACATGTATTTATTGGAAATAACACGATAAATATCAAGAGAGCATTATTTTCAGCATTATCCTGAATTAGACCTGCAGATCATTATCACAAAAATCTAACCTAGACATTCATTCTTTCGAAATTTGTAAATTGAGTACCAGTGAACTGAGGGATGGAACACTCACTATTTACATTACTTAAAAAGGGCACGAACTTGGCTATTGCTTTTCGCAAGAATGAGCATCAAAAGTAAGTTGAATTTCATTAAACTATCTTGCTAGCCACAGTCTTTTTGTTTCCATTTATGTGCAAATGTGCCAGAGTGTTACATGATTTGCTTACCACCTTGAGAGAAAACCTAGGCCCAAAGATCACATCAGAAATGTGAGCAGTCAACTATATTCATGAGGACATAATTGAACATATTCCTTAAATTCAAGGTGAATCAAATGAAAGATGTATCCTTGAGGGCCGAGGGCTTCGCCAACACTGCTGCAGCATGACCACATGCCACGTGCCTCGAGGCAACTCGCGGTCTGTTAGTGCAGCTGCCTGCGCAGATTGCCAGGAAAACAGCTGATGACGCTGGAAGCCCGTCAGCCTCAACTCTGGATGCATTCGGATGTCGCTGGCATGATCCCTGACAATAAAGCTGAGGCCCACTGCGAGCAACACACACACACAGGAGGCAACGAGGAGCATAAAACCAAATGCGCAATTTAAGCAAAAAGCCTCGAAATAGTCTATAGGCCTTTAAGTCACAAGCTGGTGAAATATGCATTTCTCTAAGTAAATAACGAGTTTACCAATTATAATTGTCATGCCTATGGCAACTGATTTGCAAGGTACATTATTAATGCATGCCGGCAGTAAAGGGGAATTACAGATTGCAGTGCTAAGCAGATTCCTGGAGGGGATGACTTTTTATCGGAGACAATCAGTCACTTAGAGCTTGCCTAAAGGGAATCTGCAACATAAATGGCCATCACAGAACAGTACACAAACACATTGCCATAAGTTACAAGTAGAAAACCAAAAAGAAAGTGTAACTAAGTGACATGAAAACGATGCCTGAAATTAGAGCACATCAAGTGAAAGTAAACTAAGCAAAATACATTTTGATACACTCATAAAATAGTTCATATATATATGACAGAAAAAGCAACATAAACAAAGATTGGGGGAGCCCCACAAAACTTTCTGCTAGTGATGATGCAAAGAATCTTCTTGCCTTAGATAAGGCTGTTCTGGTAGAAGTCACAAAAGCATGGGCGTTGAATCACCAAACTTAGAAGGAGTGAAATAACTGCCAATAACAAACGGGCGGGTTCCTGGAGGCCCAAGTAAGTGATGTGGCCAAGGAGGGGGTAAGGGGGTGTTGAGAGGCTCCCTGGATACCGCTACAGAGGGGGCAACCAATCTCCTTGTTCCTCCGGCCCTGTCCGTGCGCGACTGACAAACTGCCCACCATAATAGACTATTTGCTTGCAGCAGTGAGGAGCACACCCCAAACATCCACCGGACTGCCTAGTGTACCCACATTGCTCAGTGCACACTACGCCTGCTACATCACCAGAAGAGACAACCTATAGGGCCAGGTGGTTCTCAGTTGTCAATGACCCCTGAGCACCGAGGGTAGGGGGAGACCACCCCAGCGATAAGTGTCGACCTACTCTGGCAGACTGTCTATGCCGCTCCTTCACGACGCCGCCTCAGAGCATCCACAAGTGGGAAGAGCAGCAGACACTGCACAGCCCAGATCTGAAAAAAATACTTGTGTCCACGAAGTCGGTCGACATGGGCAGGCAGTAATTAACTGAGGAGGCCAAATTCCACCGACTCTCCCCAGCACCCCCTTCCCCAGACCGACAAGAACAGGGAGGCTCACCACCCCCACAAACTCAGGACTCCACCGACAAACTGGTAGCCATTCTACAAGCAATTAAGACATCACAGGCCTCTGTAGAAACTTTGCCCTCCTGCGTGAAGACCAGGGGAAATTGCCCTCCAGTGTCACAGAAACCAAACGCTACATTACCAACATGAAACCTTTTTTAGGTTTCGCCTGGCGTTCACTGCGCAAGCAGTGTCGCGTAGGCGAAATTTTATGTTTTTCATTAAGGGCCTTTCACCCGCCTCTCTCTTCCATTGGCTAGCTCCATAAATGGAGGCTAGCCATTGGAGGAGAGAGTTGCCACTCAATCTTGGAGCAGATTCGTGGGCGTTCCGCTGTTATTTTTAAGCTCCGCCCCTTTGCGATCGTCATTGCGGTGGTGGGCGGTGTTTTTTTGTTTTTTTTTAAAGGTTTGTTTTGGTCATTCCTCCGAAGATGGCGGCCGGGCAGTACCTCCACTTTTGCCTCATGTTACTTAACGTCTGCTTTTGTGATTTGTTCACTCGGTAAGTGGTTCATAGTGGAAATAGATGTGGGGAGAGCTTTCTGTGCCTTTATATTGGGTCCACATTTTGGTAAGGCTGCGTTTTAGAGTTAATTTCTGCAAAAGGTGGTTTTACAGTCTACATCATATCAATAATAGCTTAAATCGCCTTTGCCCGTGAATAATGGAGTGTATTTTGATTGCATAATTTACACGCGTCTGAAAGGGAATTTGTATGAATATCCGCCAAAAACATACACGTTGGGAAGATTAAGGGCGGACTGCCTCTCTGGAGGGCAGGTTTCTCTTTGTTGTAAACTCTGGCAGTCGGGCCCCCTCCCCCACCCCATCGCCCTCTCTCCGTGTTTATGTATGTGAAGGGTGCCACATTCTTCGGCCGCAGCCCGGCCTGCTCTAAAAGCGGGCGCTGCCATTCCCCCATCCTTCCCGGATGCCTGTCTTAGGGCACACAACAGGCGTTCCCCTCCCATGTGGGTGATCGCAGATCCGGTTTCCACATGAGCCCTTTTAATCTAGTGTTTCAAGTGATCCTATCGGCGCGCGGCGTTAGTCATTGCAGGGACTGCACATGTCCCTGCAGGCCTAGATAAGGCGAGTCATTGCACGGCCCTTTTATCAGGGTGTGAGCAGCCCCAGCCCTAATCGTTCTTCCCTTAAATGTCCAGCACACAAGCCAGCAAGGAACGCATGTTAACACAGAAGCAGTGGGTGCTGGGCCCCCGGAGGTATTTTGGAATGAGGTATATAATTTAGCAGAGAAATGTATCTCAACAAATTGACTAAAACAATTAGAAATCTGATTTTAGGGGGTCGCAGGCTAGTGTAAGGAGAAACACAATTCTCTTTGCCCAGCCCTGTATTTCAGACACTCATTAACAATAGGCCCGCTCGAGTATTTGATGACGTCAGACGGGCTTCTGAGACCTGGTATGAATTACATCTAAGCATGGGCGTAAAATCCGTTCCGCTCGCGGATTTTGCGGATTTTCGGTAAATTCGCAATCCGCGAACTCTCGCGAACTTACCGAAAATTCGTAAATCCGTGCGAAGCTGATTTTTTTGCTTGGTCTCACTTGCCAACTAGAATACTATACAATTTCGCGGGAGTAAACACTCGCGAAAACGTAGATGCGGCGGGCAGCGACAATCTCGCAATTGCGAGATTGCAAAATTTGCAATTTCGCACAAGAAATCCACCAGCAGGCAGCATAAACCTTGAAAATTATGATTTTTATTAGAATAACTCCTCAGGTTGACATTTGCCTGCACTTTTTTTGTTGCAAGGAGTCCATTTTGGGGGTGGGGGGGGTGGGAGGAAGGAAGTGCCCCACAGTCTCCAACTTCCTGTTCCTGTCCAGCAGGCTCCTCTCAGTGCTTTCTTCATGTGCTGGTCACTTTGATTTGGATCTTGACCTGGAAGCACTCAGCAGGTGCAAAAGTTCAAACTCATCATTAGTAACCATTCCCTGTAGTGCTTCCTGAGGGGCCCCTCCAGAGTTCAGTTGCCTACTTGCAACTATTCTATGACCCTGCTCTGACCCTCACAGCAGGCTCAGAGAATAGCTACAAGTATACAACAAAGGTCCTGTTAAAAAAATTACACTGCAACAGAAAGCAATTACAGATAAGGAAGCAGGTGCCAGGGATCTTGACCTGGAAGGATTACTTTTTGTGGATGCTGCTGGATATTTGGATTTTTGCAAAACTGAAAGCACTCAGCAGGTGCAAAAGTTCAATCTTATCATTAGTAACCATTCCCTGTAGTGCTTCCTGAGGGGCCCCTCCAGAGTTCAGTTGCCTACTTGCAACTATTCTATGACCCTGCTCTGACCCTCACAGCAGGCTCAGAGAAAGCAATTACAGATAAGGAAGCAGGTTCCAGCCAGGAAGTTCAAATTCAGTAACACATTAATCAGCCCCTAATTCATTTATGTCAGTTGAGGCAGGGCAGGTGTGCTTTTTCACCCATAATCTACAGTGATGAACTAGAGGGTGGCATGGGTGAGCCAGAGGGTGGCATGGGTGAGCCAGAGGGTGGCAGTGGTGAAACAGAGGGTGGCAGTGGTGAAACAGAGGGTGCTGTGATGAACCAGATGTAGAAACAACAGGTTCGCGACCGTTGCTACCCGAAAAGTAAGTTTGTGTTTGCGAACTGGTACAAAATCCTCGCGAACTGGCAGAAATCCTTGCGAACACAAAAAAAAATCCGCAAATTCGCGAGAGTTCGCGGATTTTGCGGATTGCGAATCCGTAAATACGCAATTTCGCGGATTGCCAATTCGCAAAATCCGCCCATGCTTAATTACATCATTCACCGGATGTTCCGTGGATTTGTGGAGCGGAGCTTGACCCGCCATGACAGGAGACAAAGTTCCCAAAAGACCAATTGAAACATTTTGAACTTTGCTCCTGTAGTATTACCCCTACCTTTGGAATTAATTTTCAACTTTTGTGATTTTCTTAGTTTTCCAAGAGTCGTCAGTCACAATTGACCGTTTATGCTCCAAAATATTGTTGTGGGTGTATAATTCAGCATTGCAAAATGTAATGCACGTATGAATTTGCAATTTTTTTGTATCGGTGGAAAAATATTTGGTTCTGGGAAGAAATCCTATCCTCAAAACCCCTTAGATTTTGTTGACGTTGTCACCCCATTCCACTCTGGGAATTTACGCGCTCCAGCCCTTGAGAAATGTACATGTTTGTGCTTTTCCAGAGCGTGTCATCTTTTGAAACTCGTCAGTGGATGCTCAGAGACTCGTAATGTTTGCTGCCGTTCCAAACTATTACAGGTCTACCCACACGTAGTTACCGACGCATACTATGAAATACGTAATGATAAACATGTCTTTATTCTGTCAAAGTTTCTGCATTTAGGAAATGCAGTCGGTATTTGGACAAGCCCGCCAGTCCCAATTACTTGAATTGCAACTGGGAAGATCGGGGCACGAAGTGGGATATACATTTTCTGTAGCTTTTTAAAAACAAAGCTGCGCAAAATAATGTAAGAACCAGGACTTTAACAACAGAAGGATGTGCTCCTGAGCACGTCTTGTCATTTGTTTGTGCAAGCCTGATTGCAGACTTAGCAAAAAAATAAAACACCAACGCAGTATTACGTCACGTGCCATCTGAAAAGTGTATATTCATATAGGGGGAGCCCTGGTTCGAGTCCGGGCGACCACGGCTGACAACAAGGCTCTCTTCCTGGTGTTTTGTTTCGCAGCGGAGGAGGCCGGAAAACACAATGGAAGCCACTTAGCGCGGTAGGAAGCTGGGCAGGTGATAGATTTGTGATTTAAACGAAGCCTGTTTATCCCCAAAGAAAGAAGCGCAAACACCGGGCTGTTTTGGTTTAGATGTGTGGAGGGATAAGGGGTGAAGGCCGGATTACAGACGGTGCCCCAAGACGGAGAAAGCCCTGCCTCGAGGAGTAGACACACACGAGACAGACGCCTTCCTGGTGAACAGGCCATACCTACCTAGCGTCGAGCTGTTTCTGTTCTCAAGAAGCCCAGCTCCCTCGGCCTCCCTGCATGTCTCCAGAAGTCTGTGCTCTAGTGAATACAGTGCAACCAACACACGATCTACCAGGCTCGGTGTTTTTTATTTTTGTACATGTACCTGATTTAATACACACCAAATTTTGTCCGGTGGTCTATTTTCTTTTTTCACGGTGACGCGCTAGACCGTTGTCACGTGGAACAGTTCTGAAGAGTGATCGTCGATGTTTTGAAATATATTACACAGTCTGCTATTGGTATTGTAAATGACAATGCCATTTATTTATCTGTTTTCAAAACCAACACATAAATAAAAATGTTGTCATTTACAATGCCAATAGCTCTACCTTTTGCAAAGGCGAAACCGTTGCATTGTAAATGCTTGTTCCTTTTTTGTATTTCACATCTTTAAAAACATTTTTTTTGTATATAAATATATTTTTTCTCAATTACAGCACAATAACCGTCATCATTTTTCAAACAGATCTGTACATTAAACACACGTAATTTCAGCACTATAAGCATCACATTCCATGAAATGATAACAGGTTGATTCTACACATCCCCACAAACATTCACACCTCTCTCAACTCACCAACCATGTCTCTTGCACTCAATACATTCACACTCTACACCCCAGGGCAACACTGCATGCACAGGTGGAAAACCGGGTGATAAAATCAACCCTCAGTCGCTGTGCTGATAGCTGGGGTGTCACACTTTATATCTGGCCGACGTACGTTTCAATGGTAATATTATTTGAAAACCATCTTCTTCAGGACCTGTTATTTGTTACTTTATAGTGGGTGGAAGGAGGGGGAAGAATATTCTGTCACTAATATCCGTAACGTGTTCTAGGAGAATGCTTGTGTGCGCAACGGACAATTAATTACATAAGCACCTGCGCTGGACCTTGCTTCTTAGGAAACAGTGTTTCAAATATCTTATATTGTGATATCCTGTAATATGTGTGGAGTCCTAATACAATTCAACACCACTAACATTTTTGTAATGTTAAAAATTCCCAACACGTTGCCAAAATAGTCCTCTCTCCGGTTACCTTTTTATTTATTTATCAGTCCTCGTAGGTTTTGTGTTACTCTCTTGCTGACCAAGAGGCATCCTTATTGTTCTTGAGGCCAGCGGTATGTATTGCTGAAGATTACTTCTCGATATGGGTGGAGTCTAATGTGAGACCTGCGGCGCAGTCTTGCGTATAGCGCTCGCTCGTCACGCTTGCCTACTTGCCGTCAGACATCTTATGTCCTTATGTGCTTCCCAGCTAAATTGCATGTTCTCTATGGCCAATTTCTCCAGCCCCAGATCTCGCACACAGGCAGCCGACTTCCAGCATATGCTTTGGCCATGCCCTATCATAGCCGACTATTGGCATGCCATACACGCCTCATTGTCCACTGTCACAGAACTTGAAACATTTAACTCATGGGAGGTCACAGCTCAGGGTAATTTCCTTAGAAGGAAAAACCACATGGTATGGGTGTGTTTTGCCAACCTTTAATCTCCTGTTAGCTAAGCATCTTCTAACTACGCACTGGAGCACCCAACAATCTCTGACTGTTCACCAATGACACCAGCTGCTACTCCAATGGGGGGAGGCAGAAAGCTCTTCAATACACTGGGAGGAACCTCAACAAATCCATAGATGCCCCATAGCCACTGCATGGGATACTATGCTTCCGTAGTTTAGGGAGTCAACTGATGAGGATTCGCCTTCCGCTCCCCTAGCCCTCTCAGCCCCCTAGCTCTCAGAGCCACCAACGGCCTGTGAAAATCCCAGATTTTGACCTTGCATGGCCTTGCGGGCCCCCCTGCAGTCGGTAGACCCCTCTCTGGACCCTACTCCCTGTAAGAACTGAAGTGAACTGGAGGATGCGCTCGGGTGCCCATTACCTTACCTGGCATCTCTGCCCCTGTGCCCCCAGGCCACATCTCTCTTATACCACCTATGCACTTACCTGCTGCTCGCACTCAAGCCACTCCCTAGTTGCTTCCTCTACCCTGAGTTTTTCGCCTACCCTTTCATCTCCTCTACTAGTTGACGGGGTTTCCATTCATCCCTTGCTACAGGGCCCATTCCACTCTAGCAGGCCACTTAAACAATTAAGCTTCGTTGTTACACAAAGAGAATACACACAGCTCAATGGCTTACCACTCATAGCTCAAACTGAGCCATGGTACTTCCCCGCTGTCTGTGACAAAAATGTCTTTCTGATTATGCTTGCCATTTTCTGCACCGATGGTCAAGTAATCGACTCCTATGACTCCTCGTTCTTGTTAAAAATACTGTAAAGTGACTGTCGAAGATTATCTGCCTTATCTTCTGTTACGCTGTACTCACCGGTGTTATAAAACATAAAACTTCAATAAAAATTGTTGTTTTTTTTTTTAACTGACGGATAATCCCTTATCCCACAATTACAGCGCAGTTGCCCCATGTTTAAGACAGAGCTGATATGGATAGGGCTGAATGAAAACCACAGAAGGCAAACAAGCCTTGTGGGGACCTGTTTACTTTCACTTCCTGTCTCCGCCTCCATGACCTCAGAGACCAAGGGTCAAAGAGGCAACTCCGGCAGTACCAAAGGAACAGCAGCTGTTAGTCTTGCTAACCCAATTCATGTATGTCTGCAAGTGAGGCTAGAGTAGTCCACTGGCCAGTAGTGAGGGTCAGAGAGTTAGGAGAGTTGCATTACGGTATTTAAAGCTGTGTTGAAAAAGTGAAAGAAAGAAGTTGGAACTTCTGAAAGATTTGATGATTTGAGGTTAGAATAGGGGGGTTTGCACATTTGAGTAAGAAGATTATCTCAGTTGTGGTTTGGGTTTAGAGGGGAAGAGGTGATGGGCGCATGTGGATGGTCATAAATAAGGGCAGAGAGAGTGGTTATAAAGTTTTGCACCCCAGAACGGAGGTAATTAACAAAGTCACTAGCTGAAAAGTAGCAATTTTATGGTCTGGTGAAGGTGCTTTAGAATAGATGTGAGTGATACAATTATATTCTGTTATACGATGGCTTTGACAGTACCTGCTATATACAATGTTTGGAATCTAGTTTGAACTTGTTGGTTCCTCTTCATAGTATAACGCATGGGTGTGGCTTGTTATACTGTTCGATCCTTAAAAAGTAAGAAAGTCTTATCACTGTCTTTATAATTCTCTAGGTGCTGTACATGGTGACGTTTTGCCAAAAATATACTGCCTGTTACACATGTGTGGGGGAAAGATGAAACTATGGCAATCAACATCAGTGTTAGTGGTTAGTTCATCCCTATGATATATAAGAAGAGCCGTAACAAAATGGTCTCGTATTGCGGCTAATCCATATAATTTTTTTCCAAACACTCCCCTAGTTCAGTGTCAAATAAAAGACACAATGTATAATATTAACGTGAAACAAAGAAATTGCTTTCAAACTTCAAAAGTGAGTATTCTTCTATGTACATGTGCTTTTGATGACACATTCCAATGGTTCCAATGGTTTCCTGTACCTTTAGACAAGATTTCAGCTTTGCTCCAAATCCACAAAATACATTGGACTCCTTGTATCCTCTCAAGAACGATGTAATAATTCACTGAATTGCTAGGCCTAATACGTGTCAACCTACTGACTAGGTATGTGTTATCCACTTCTTTTCGTACGTGTGTTTACCTAATTATTTTCAATTAAATCTCCTTTGGTGTTAATGTGGCTGCTTACAGTTAAAGACGTTACCTCATCAAAACATTCTGATTGGTGTGACTTTTTCACAGACAGCAAGTACATCTTCAGAACATAAAAGGTTATTGCCAAGATTGAATAGATTTGCCCACTCAAGGAAAGCTACCACATGATATGATGCTGTGACTGCCTTGTACTCAATTAATACCATAATTCTAAGGACCTTCTTCTCCAATCCTCCATTGAAACCCATAAAGCATGGAAACCTCCAGCAATACTCCAAGTTCTGGTTACACGAGCAGGGACGATGGATTTAGACACATATCTCTGTACTGGCTTGAATGTATGGCATTGGTCTGCATTCTGTCCATCAATTGTTCTTTTTGCATTTGTCACCCCGAGTGGGTATGCCCAGATGTGGGTCCTGTGCTCTCAATTCCACTGGACTCAAGCTAGCCTGGGTGATGAGGGGTGAAACCCTGAAACCGGTCCTAGGATACTTGTTTCCAGTCAAGGGAGGACCTGGCCTGGCAGTCCGGGCTGGGCTGTTCCCATAAGGAACAGGGTCAAAACTGATTTGCATATGGCTGGGTCCAAACCGGAATGGCATTGGGAGCATAAAAACAATGGATTTAGGCCGAGATATCTGTACTGGGGTGAATGTATAAAATTTTTCTGCATCCTGTCCATTAATTGTTGTTTTTACACCGGCAGGGATTCTATTGAGGACCATCTCACTCCTGAATCTCGAAAGGCAATTATGAGTGTCATTCTCTGTTTTGCCATACAGGTAATCCAAACTGTTGTCAGGTTAGTTGACTTTTTTCACTGGGCATGCATCGTACCCCCCAAAGGGAACTAGGGCACATTTTATTTCTTTATCCTCCACTTTGAAAACTGCACGAGCTTTTTATGAGGCAGACATTGGACCTGCATTGGGGACACTTTGGTTTTCAATGCTTATTCCCCAGTCGTAAAGCCAGCAGGTACTAACTATAGCCCTAAGGAATAATAAAAAGTGAACATGGTTTGAAAATTAGTATTGGTGACCTCACAACACATAATTAGGATAATAGCGGAGGTTATATTAGAAAAACAATAGTTGAATGAAATATCCAAAAAACAATATCTCTGTTGCTTTAGTGAAAGCTGTAAATGAACACTGTTGAAGTGTATATATTCAATTCAATTTTATTTATTATGTTTTGGCTCTCAAAGAGGGCCACATAAATTACACAAAAATACAGAAAATAAAACAAAACACATGCATTTACAAATACACAAGGAAAATATACCCTTTACATCAATAAAAATTAAATACCAAGCTAACATACAGGTCACTACTACACAAACATCGGAAAATCAAAGCATCATCCAGGACATATTAATAAATAGCTAAAAATCCTTTAAAAAAATTAAAAATATAGAAGCAGAACATTTCATTAGGAGGGCAATAAAGTGCATGCAAAAAATCATTTAAGGTGACAATGCCGAGGCGGAGACAAATAACTTTTAACCATCTAGCGCGCAATTTACGCAACACAGGACAGATCAATAAGACATGCGTGCAGTCCTGAATATTCAATTTACATAAGTTGCACAAGGCAGAGGAGCCATACCACTTGGATAACAGTAGATTTAGAGGAATTAAGTCATAACGTAAAAGAAACCAAAATCTACGGATACCATGCGGCAGGTTCCATGTAGCATAGGTTTGAGGTTGCTTCATCACATATGAGTCAAGAAGAAAATCTACCTTCCTTTTACCGCAGATAAGCTTTTTGTCTGATTGAAAACTTAAGTCCCAAGAGGCAGCTTTCAACGCAAGTTTTAACTGCGGGGGAGAATACGAAAACAAAACGTTTTCATCTAATTTTAGTAGGGCTGCCGCTTTTCTAAAGTTACATACCAGTTGGGAAAACTCATTAAAATTACCCAGTAGTTCACTACGGATAAGAGCTCTTATCGTCCCTTCTTTTGCTCTAGCAAGGCAGGCCACCCATCTCACCAGGGCACATAATCCCTGTACCCAACTACTCCTAATGCCAAAGTCAAGTCTACAGGCGGCCAAAGAGCATGCAGTATTAAGAGAAGAAAGATCTCTAAGGAGTTTCCCCTCAATCTTATGGCAAAAGGCCCAATTTTTCACTTCTATAAGTTCAATACCATACAGAATTGTTGCGGGGATTTTTGATCTATATACCTCCAGTAAACTCTGGAAGTGTCGCTTCCCCGTTGCCAGGTATAGAGACTTGAGACCTTTGCCATGAGCTAGAGCTTTGCGCGTGCAATGCTCAATATGGAGCCTCTCACTTAAATTAGCCATGATGATTTTTCCCAGGAAAGTATAGGACTTCACAACCTCCAGTTTATTGCCCCCAATGTGCCAGTGGTAATCTACAGAGCGGCACTTCTTTTTACCGGCTATACACATCACCTTACTTTTGGCAATGTTAATTTTCATGCAATGGGCTACAGCAAAAGCATGAAGGGCATGTAACCGATTTGCAAGTCCTTTAGGAGTCAGATCAAGCATAAGGACGTCATCGGCATACATCAAACAAGATATGGAGGTCCCCCCCACCACCGGAGCGAAGCCCTCACTAACGGACACAACAGCGGGTAAATCTGCTGTGTACAAGGAGAACAAGAGGGGCTCCAATAAGCATCCTTGCTTTAGTCCATTCTTAGATGGGATTACAGAAGAAATTCCCCTCTCGCCCCCCATCAGGACCCTGCACCAAGTCTCAGTATGCAGAGCCCGCACCAACTCTAACAAATAGGGTGGGAGACCAAGCGCTGCCAATTTTCTCCACAGCGTTCCACGATCAACTTTGTCGAACGCTGTGGAGAAATCAATAAAGGCAGCATACACGACCCCTCCTCTCACCTGGACATATTTATCTGTCACCACATGCAACGCAGTGAGATTGTCCAACGTACCGTGATCCCTACGGAAGCCCGTCTGTTCAAGGGGCAGAATGTTATACTCCTCTACCCAATCGGAAAGGGATTGCAGGAGACATTTCGCAAAAACCTTTCCGATAGAGTCGAGGAGAGCAATCAGCCGATAATTGCTAGGGCTATCCCTTGTTCCCTTCTTAAAGATAGGGACCAGGATACTTCCCCTCCAGGAGGCAGGTACCATATTAGACAAAAAACAGGCTCTAAACAAGGGATACAGAATTTTACTCCACCTTGCAGGATCCTGTTTCAGGACCGTCATGGGGAGTTCGTCAGGGCCCATTGCCCCAGAGACGCGCATCTTTTTTATTGCCATCTCAATTTCTCCTTCTGTGGGGTAACAAATGAGTCCGTCAGGAGTGACATCTAGAACGATATCATCACCTGGGATCCCGTTCCCCGCATACAAGTCCTGAATATAAGAAATCCATACCTCTTCTGCTATAGGGATAGGGGAGGGACTTAGTCTAGAGCCACATCCCTTACTGATTATTGCCCAAAATTCTCTAATCCTGCCCTGAGTGACAGATTCCCTCAAATTGATCCAGACCTCGTCCTGACTTGCCTTTTTAATTTTTAACTTAAGTCTCGATCTCTTTCTCTTTAGCCTGGAAATTTCATTTCCACGTTCCGTGACTCTATCTACGTATTGTTGTCGGACTAGTTTATTTATTTCCTTATTCAGGATACGCAATGTACTAGGGACCACTACCCTTGTGCTAGATCGGGGAGTTTTTTTAGCAAAAGAGATGATGTTTCGCATAAATTTTTCAAAATATTCTATTTCATTACCACGCCACTCACTTAACACCATTAGAGTATCAGATAAAAACTCCTGTATCCCATTAATGGCGGAAGAATTCCAGACACACCTTCCCGATGAAGTATGGAAGGCAACATCACTGCCATTAAGGGACCAGGGTACAGTGGACATGGGATTTAAAGAAATAGTTATAAACATTATGCTGTGGTCACTCATAGAAGTAGGTATGATCTTAAGATCCTGGATAAAGGGAAACAAACCATAGTCAGCAATAGCATAGTCCAAAATAGACGACCCAAAAGGGGATTTGTGCGTAAATTTAGCGGGCACGTCGGAAGGGAATCTCCCATTTAAAATAAGGCCATCTACGGCCGCTAATTCTTTTAACAGGATCTTCCCTCTTTTATTGGTCACTTGCTTATCCGGAAAGAGTATTTGAGGAACCAAGTGCACCTCTTCTTTACATTTATTCCTAAATAGTTTTATGCTGGCGTTAGAGATTTTACAGTTCAAATCTCCCACAAGTATAATTTCGGGAGGAATTGAAACATTTTTAATTTTCTCAATATAACCAAATAACTGCTTCAATATCAGATTAAAACGCTCTTCTGGGGGAATGTACACATTTATAATTACGATAGGCGATTTGATGCCGTTACTAAAAAGGTTTTCAATAGTTATCGCCTGAAAAAGTTTACTAGGATCAGTGTAATGGGTGAATCTCCACTGCAAATTGTTAGATAATAAACACGCGATCCCCCCCCTAGCATGGCCTTTCTTAGAGGGGGCAGCAGGGACTTCCAGGACATAAAAATTCTTAGAGACAGCCAACATACCAATACACCACGTTTCCTGTAAACAAATCACATTCGCTCCTAATGAAAATAGGAGCGCAAATTTCTCCGGACTACTGTGAATCCCTGCCACGTTCCAGGAGATGATTTTTAATGAGGTGTTAAAGATGATGAAACAATCTGGGATTATCCTTAGTTTTGGTAACTAAGGCGCTGTGGAGCCAATTCCACTGATCACCATCCTCTAAGGATGGATGCTGGATCAGCGGGAGAGGCCTCACATGCGAGACCAAACGTTTTCCCCTAGAGACCCAAATCTTCAGGTCTGTAAGGGGAAAAGAAGTCCCATTTTGCTCATCCCTACTACATACCTCCCCAGAAGAAGGGTTTATATTACAAAGGTTATACAACGGGAGAATATCAATACCAATTCGTTGAAAATTCTCCGCTTGCTGCAATATCAGATTTACAATAATTTGAGAATAAAATTTCACCCTTATGCTTGAGACCCTAACTTCACCCATCAGGGACACTAACTCAATGTCCCTAGTTTGGATATGGCGAAGACTTTCTATCTCGCTAAAACACTTAAGAAGCCAGGCTCTATTTAAAGGTAAATCAACGTCAAATAATGGTAGGAATTCTAGCACAAGAGTGTCCACTGGAGTTTTTAAAGATGATAAGCGACGGTCCGAGAAGGGGCGGTCACCAGTCTCCAAGGCTGCCAGAAACGGGGGTGCCAAGGGGTTGAGAGCCCCAATTGGGTATTCGATAGAAGCTCCAATCGTTGTAGGTAGTTGAAAACCTGTAGAGGGGCCCCCCATTTGTGGCACAACTTCCGAGGGCATTAGCGGACGTAACTTATCAGTGCCCTCTAGAGGTGTGGAAGTAATCGAATTCAATACAATTTCAGCCTTAGGAGATATGGAAATAGGATCCAAGTCGTTTTCTTCATTCTCCATAGCTGCCAGAGAGTTTTGAAAAATTATCCGACGCTGTCTTTTTTTCATATATTTTCGAATTGTTTTTCTTTTATTCCCTTTCTTGTTTCTGAGATTACCATTTTTTACCTTTACCTCATGTTTATAGTCCAAAAGTTCTTGTTTATTTTCAGACATAAAGATAGGGAATAGTTCTTGCACCACTTTTGGGCCAGGAGTAGATTTATTGACCTCCTCGATCTCGAGAACTGAGTTCTTGATACAGTTAGGCACTGCAGTTAAGGGGATAGATGTAATATGAGATTTCAGCCCTGTTGTTACAGCCTTCATGGCAGAATCCGCTGGTTGCTCATGTGTTTTCCCCTTAAACAAACTAGATTCCATCACAGGGGGGGGAACACTCCCTGTATCAGACGACTTTTGTAGCAGTGCCTTTAGTATTTGAGTAACTGACTCTAAGATACAGTCCGAGTTGCCTACGAATTTCCCCAAAAGTGCTAAGATGGAAGCTAACAATTGTTCCAAGGCAATCATGGATTCTGAGATTGGCTTATCACACGCTTCCACGGGACGGCAAATCCCAGAGAGGATAAGACCCGGACTCCCAGAGACATCTAACAGGTCGGACATATCCTGTCCGTTTAGAGAAGGGGTGCTACTATACAACATTAGCCCAGATGGGGTAGCGCCCCCAACATGCTTGGTAGGGTCTAGAGTCTCTACTTTAGCTGTATCAACATATCGGCCACAAAGTTCAAGATCAATAAATAAAGAAGACTGATCACCCCCCAACCTATCCGTCACCGCCGCTTGAGGCAAGGAAGGTTTATTCAAGCATTTCCTATCGGCTAGCAGCGGGGCAGAGTTAATACATTCCTTCCCTTTAGGGGAGACACGGGAAGGCGACACCGCTGCCGCGGGTTGTTGAAAAATAGGCTGCACGGGGGGAGACAAAGGATCTATAATGGCTTGTGTATGAGGCTCTTGACCCATAACTCCAAGTGATTTCTTTATTACAATGTTCGATTTCTTAGAAGAAGACATGTCCCAAAGCTCAAAAAGCTGACATTGACCCTTCAACGGGGGATTATTTACAGATTTATTCCTTGTCCGGGTTTTCTCCTTTTCAGCACCAGGAGTGCCTCCTACTTCCCTTCCTGAACGTAGTTTTTTTGACATCCTCAGTATGGGGATTCAGCAGTTATTTAATGTGCAAAAAGAAGCTTCAGACCAGAAGAGATATCACTAAAAATGACACAAAGTGCAACCAGGATAATGTATTGCAAATAAAATAATAAATAGGAATTTTAGTCCTGGGTGAGCAAAGATGATTAACCGATGGTAGAGTGAGAGGAGGCGACCGGAAAAAACCGGTAGATGGTTCTACCTCCAACTGACAAGCGAATCAATGTTAGCTGGATGCGAAACAATGCCACAAACAAAATTAAAATAGTAAAAAATAATGACCGAAAATAACCGGGCCCAGACCAGCCTACCTCGGCCACTGAGGGCCACAGAGGGCCCGCCCTTTGCCCGGGCTTAGCCCGGCGTCCCGCTCGCGTCCCGCGAGACGGGGGTGACTCTGTATTTGAGCGCCTCCTGGCGCGCGTTTGGCGCGATTAGCGCCGCTAGGGCAGCTGGGTATTGTAGTTTTGCTGCTCCTCTACCGCGCTCCACACGGCTGCAAGACCCAGAGATGGAGCAGGGGTCGGCGGCGGGAGGCGGGAGGACGAAGGCACCAGAGTCAGCTGCTGCAGGTAGGTTCAGGGGCAGCCAGGGGTCCACACAACGTCAATTTCTGTAAGCAAAGAGTCGCCCCCTCGACCGGGGTGACTCTGTATTTGAGCGCCTCCTGGCGCGCGTTTGGCGCGATTAGCGCCGCTAGGGCAGCTGGGTATTGTAGTTTTGCTGCTCCTCTACCGCGCTCCACACGGCTGCAAGACCCAGAGATGGAGCAGGGGTCGGCGGCGGGAGGCGGGAGGACGAAGGCACCAGAGTCAGCTGCTGCAGGTAGGTTCAGGGGCAGCCAGGGGTCCACACAGCGTCAATTTCTGTAACCAAAGAGTCGCCCCCTCGACCGGGGTGACTCTGTATTTGAGCGCCTCCTGGCGCGCGTTTGGCGCGATTAGCGCCGCTAGGGCAGCTGGGTATTGTAGTTTTGCTGCTCCTCTACCGCGCTCCACACGGCTGCAAGACCCAGAGATGGAGCAGGGGTCGGCGGCAGGAGGCGGGAGGACGAAGGCACCAGAGTCAGCTGCTGCAGGTAGGTTCAGGGGCAGCCAGGGGTCCACACAGCGTCAATTTCTGTAAGCAAAGAGTCGCCCCCTCGACCGGGGTGACTCTGTATTTGAGCGCCTCCTGGCGCGCGTTTGGCGCGATTAGCGCCGCTAGGGCAGCTGGGTATTGTAGTTTTGCTGCTCCTCTACCGCGCTCCACACGGCTGCAAGACCCAGAGATGGAGCAGGGGTCGGCGGCGGGAGGCGGGAGGACGAAGGCACCAGAGTCAGCTGCTGCAGGTAGGTTCAGGGGCAGCCAGGGGTCCACACAGCGTCAATTTCTGTAAGCAAAGAGTCGCCCCCTCGACCGGGGTGACTCTGTATTTGAGCGCCTCCTGGCGCGATTAGCGCCGCTAGGGCAGCTGGGTATTGTAGTTTTGCTGCTCCTCTACCGCGCTCCACACGGCTGCAAGACCCAGAGATGGAGCAGGGGTCGGCGGTGGGAGGCGGGAGGACGAAGGCACCAGAGTCAGCTGCTGCAGGTAGGTTCAGGGGCAGCCAGGGGTCCACACAGCGTCAATTTCTGTAAGCAAAGAGTCGCCCCCTCGACCGGGGTGACTCTGTATTTGAGCGCCTCCTGGCGCGCGTTTGGCGCGATTAGCGCCGCTAGGGCAGCTGGGTATTGTAGTTTTGCTGCTCCTCTACCGCGCTCCACACGGCTGCAAGACCCAGAGATGGAGCAGGGGTCGGCGGCGGGAGGCGGGAGGACGAAGGCACCAGAGTCAGCTGCTGCAGGTAGGTTCAGGGGCAGCCAGGGGTCCACACAGCGTCAATTTCTGTAAGCAAAGAGTCGCCCCCTCGACCGGGGTGACTCTGTATTTGAGCGCCTCCTGGCGCGCGTTTGGCGCGATTAGCGCCGCTAGGGCAGCTGGGTATTGTAGTTTTGCTGCTCCTCTACCGCGCTCCACACGGCTGCAAGACCCAGAGATGGAGCAGGGGTCGGCGGCGGGAGGCGGGAGGACGAAGGCACCAGAGTCAGCTGCTGCAGGTAGGTTCAGGGGCAGCCAGGGGTCCACACAGCGTCAATTTCTGTAAGCAAAGAGTCACCCCCTCGACCGGGGTGACTCTGTATTTGAGCGCCTCCTGGCACGCGTTTGGCGCGATTAGCGCCGCTAGGGCAGCTGGGTATTGTAGTTTTGCTGCTCCTCTACCGCGCTCCACACGGCTGCAAGACCCAGAGATGGAGCAGGGGTCGGCGGCGGGAGGCGGGAGGACGAAGGCACCAGAGTCAGCTGCTGCAGGTAGGTTCAGGGGCAGCCAGGGGTCCACACAGCGTCAATTTCTGTAAGCAAAGAGTCGCCCCCTCGACCGGGGTGACTCTGTATTTGAGCGCCTCCTGGCGCGCGTTTGGCGCGATTAGCGCCGCTAGGGCAGCTGGGTATTGTAGTTTTGCTGCTCCTCTACCGCGCTCCACACGGCTGCAAGACCCAGAGATGGAGCAGGGGTCGGCGGCGGGAGGCGGGAGGACGAAGGCACCAGAGTCAGCTGCTGCAGGTAGGTTCAGGGGCAGCCAGGGGTCCACACAGCGTCAATTTCTGTAAGCAAAGAGTCGCCCCCTCGACCGGGGTGACTCTGTATTTGAGCGCCTCCTGGCGCGCGTTTGGCGCGATTAGCGCCGCTAGGGCAGCTGGGTATTGTAGTTTTGCTGCTCCTCTACCGCGCTCCACACGGCTGCAAGACCCAGAGATGGAGCAGGGGTCGGCGGCGGGAGGCGGGAGGACGAAGGCACCAGAGTCAGCTGCTGCAGGTAGGTTCAGGGGCAGCCAGGGGTCCACACAGCGTCAATTTCTGTAAGCAAAGAGTCGCCCCCTCGACCGGGGTGACTCTGTATTTGAGCGCCTCCTGGCGCGCGTTTGGCGCGATTAGCGCCGCTAGGGCAGCTGGGTATTGTAGTTTTGCTGCTCCTCTACCGCGCTCCACACGGCTGCAAGACCCAGAGATGGAGCAGGGGTCGGCGGCGGGAGGCGGGAGGACGAAGGCACCAGAGTCAGCTGCTGCAGGTAGGTTCAGGGGCAGCCAGGGGTCCACACAGCGTCAATTTCTGTAAGCAAAGAGTCGTTGAAGTGTATATAGTTTCTATTATCTGCCCTACCTCTTTGGGTAGAGCAAATTAGTAGCATAAGGTGGGACAAGTATGTCAACTCTGCTACCAATGCCATTTTGGTGAATCCACCTACAAGAAAATGACCCATTTTCTGCCATCCACCAACTCTGATTTTAACAAACTGCCATTCTCCAGTGTCCCGTCAATCTCAGAGTTAAACGTTCTACGATGGTAATGATGCAATCAGTGAGCATCTTCAAATGGATGTATGACGTTACAACGCATACTTTTACAACGCCTACCTTTACCACGCAATTTTTACAACGCAGGGTCCATTACAACGAACTACCATTACAACGCATGTTTTTACATCACAGATGCCTTTACAACGCATGCCATTACAACGTAAGTATTGGTAAGTATATAATTTTTTTAAATGTAATTAATTAAAATTAATATAATTTAATTTAATTTAATTTTAATTTTACTTTATTTTTACCCTGTACCCCTGTACCCAAAAACCCAAACCTAGCCCTGAACCCTAAAAATACCCCTGTACCCAAAAACCCAAACCTAGCCCTGAACCCTAAAAATACCCCTGTACCCAAAAACCCAAACCTAGCCCTGAACCCTAAAAATACCCCTGTACCCAAAAACCCAAACCTAGCCCTGAACCCTAAAAATACCCCTGTACCCAAAAACCCAAACCTAGCCCTGAACCCTAAAAATACCCCTTTACCCAAAAACCCAAACCTAGCCCTGAACACTAAAAATACCCCTGTACCCAAAAACCCAAACCTAGCCCTGAACCCTAAAAATACCCCTATACCCAAAAACCCAAACCTAGCCCTGACCCTAAAAATACCCCTGTACCCAAAAACCCAAACCTAGCCCTGAACCCTAAAAATACCCCTGTACCCAAAAACCCAAACCTAGCCCTGAACCCTAAAAATACCCCTCTACCCAAAAACCCAAACCTAGCCCTGAACCCTAAAAATACCCCTTTACCCAAAAACCCAAACCTAGCCCTGAACCCTAAAAATACCCCTTTACCCAAAAACCCAAACCTAGCCCTGAACCCTAAAAATACCCCTGTACCCAAAAACCCAAACCTAGCCCTGAACCCTAAAAATACCCCTGTACCCAAAAACCCAAACCTAGCCCTGAACCCTAAAATACCCCTTTACCCAAAAACCCAAACCTAGCCCTGAACCCTTAAAATACCCCTTTACCCAAAAACCCAAACCTAGCCCTGAACCCTAAAAATACCCCTGTACCCAAAAACCCAAACCTAGCCCTGAACCCTAAAAATACCCCTTTACCCAAAAACCCAAACCTCGCCCTGAACCCTAAAAATACCCCTTTACCCAAAAACCCAAACCTATAACATTTTTAATAAAATTATATACTTACCAATACTTACGTTGTAATGGCATGCGTTGTAAAGGTAGTGCGATGTAAAAAAATGCGTTGTAATGGTAGTTCGTTGTAATGGATCCTGCGTTGTAAAAGTTGCGTGGTAACGGTTGTATACCTCTTCAAATTCGGTTCACCTATCACTGTTTCCTATTTTCTTCTCAATGTATTCCTATATGGTGACATTCGCTCACCCCTTTGTCCTGTCAACTTTCCTCTGTGTAAGTTTAAATTGTTCTTTGGCACAGCAAATAGAGTACATTCACCTCACAAAGTATGGGTCTAGAACACAAACATTTTGGACTAGCGCTATAAAAATGCCTTTGATAAGTAATACAGTGACTGGTTGGTTCAAATAGCATCCTACACGAATGCAAATTTGTGGAGATGATAATGTATTACAAGAATGACTTGCACATATTTGCTTAGTTGCGTTTTGTTGTGGTGGTGATCTGTATTTTTGCATCGGGTTATGTTTGGCTGTTGTGTTACATTCGCTTTTGATTGTTTCCTTGTGCTGTGTCCTGGTGTGTTTTAATTGTTAAGTATTATTTCTCTCTGCAGATTATTGAGTTATGGTCTGTGGAGTTATATCCACAAATGATTAACACACCAGTCATGCCAAAATGGTGGCAGAGACCTATCTTAAATAGGCACTTTCCCATAGGCTTGTGAATATGCATGCTAGTTCTACTTTTACATAAGTAAGGCAGAATTCCATTTCCATCATAAGCAAATCAGTATCAGCCAGGCTGTCTGATGACCATGCCGCAGTTTGATCGCTGATAAAAAAAAATCGAATCCTTCGACCGATCCCTCATAACGACCAATAATATACATTTTTTTAAGAGCTAAAAGCTCCAGTCTCCCGCCCCTTCCCTAACCAAGGTCACAAGCAAGCCCACGCGATAAGCGTGTTTATTCATTTTTTTTAACTCGTGATTATGCAGAGCTGACATATGGCTGCAGCTGTAGGCTTATTTAGGAAGTGCGTCGCAGAGTGCGTATGTTTGCTGGCAACGAAATATCGGAACGAGCGATGCAGCCAGTGTCAGGGGCGGTATGTCACAATGTGTGACCGCCAGGCAGCTCCCTATTAAACAGGATGGTTTATTTAACTCATCTTGCCTGTGGAGAGAGAGGGCGCCTTCTTTCATCTCATTTTAAATGAAGCTGTAAATTAGAACTGATCGGCACTTCACTTGGAGCCTGTGTGGACCCAATCTCCGGCGGTCCCTCCCCTCCTTAATGCAATATATGTTATTTATAGCTTATGTATGCCTTATTTACATATTTGTCTTAAAGAATCGCGATAAATGAGTTTCTAACTGTCCAAGTTACCAGCACTCTCCTGTCCCAAAGCCCTCCACTTCCGAAGTTCAGGCCTGCCACAATTAATTGACAGATGGTTTCTCATAAGAAATCAGGACACAGTGTTTTATTGCTAGAGACCATAAATAACCTTGATCAAATAATTAGAAACGGTATAACCAATACAATCCAGATGCGCGGAAGCCAATAGTAAACATTATTACCTTGAGAATATCCTTTCCATTTGAATTTCAATGAAAATAATAACCCCTGTTGACAATTTCCACATCAACTGATCCAGGAAATAGACAGTGCCGAGGTACTGCATCAATGCTGACAAGGTGGCAGCTGGCACTGAAAGCTAAACAGAGGTCTGCTTTCCAATGAATTAAATATGCCCCTCATTGTTTGCTGCAATATAGTTGAACCATTACTTGGGAAGGGCACGTTTTTTATAAACACGTTCAATATATATGGAAATTCGGCACAATCACCTGTGTGACTGTAGCATCCGGAGATGATCAGACATTCAAAGCACTGCTTGGCTTCAGTATGCAGACATCCCTTTTTTTTTATAGAATTCCTTATGCACTGGGCTAAGAGTTAATGGGCTCGGCTACTGCAGGGAAGGAAGATTTTCATTTTCAGGAAGATTCTGAAGGTGTTACTGAGCCAGCCTTCATCATGCTGCAATTAACATTCCTGCTTGAGGTGCTGTGTAAGAAATTATGGAGCAATTTCCTTTTGCTATTTTGTAGAAACATTAAAAACCTGTTTTTCTGTTCTCTGGCTCTTTTCGGTTGCTTGACTGTAACAATTGTTTCATCTGATGAGCATCAAGAGCTGCTTTCATTGGTATTTTATGCTAGGCAAACCTTCCAGCCAAAGCAAATAATTGCTGATTGAAAAGATATGTCATCATTTAAATAAAGGATGCTTATAATTGTGCCATTGCATTTATTTCAATGAGCAGTTCCAAAAGGAAAGTACATATAAATAACGGTAACGTTTTAGATAAATCCTCTTGAATGAATGAATAAATGTATATTCCAGATAATGAATTTAATTAATTATGTAAGGCTGCCCAGTAAACTATACTGTCTCGATGTGTCTGTAGGTTGGAGGTGAAGGTCCACAAACTAGGTTCACAAAAGAAGCCTTTGGAAAAAAAAATGGAATTCAGATGGTGGATTTGGTGTACATGACTACAGCCAGCTGGTTTCATAGTGGGACAGTTAGACCTGGAGTAGGTGCCAGATGAAGAACTGCTCACCTACACACCATTGAGGTACCAAACCTGAACTGGCTCATTGTGGCAATACATCAATGTAAGCCATGTGTTTTAGTGGCTTCATACATAATCGATATAACAATGATGTTTGATCAAGAGGATCACCTTCAAGCTCCTCACCCATGCACACAAGGCACTCCACAACACCGGACCGGTATACCTCAACAGACGACTCAGCTTCAACACCCCCAACCTCCAGCTCCTCTCCGCTGACCTCGCCCTCACCACGGTCCCCCACATCCAAATAGCGACCTCCGGTGGTAGCTCGTTCTCCCACCTCGCCGCCAAGACCTGGAACACCACCCCCCCCCCACCCCCATCCTCCTACGGCAGACCCAGGACCTGCTAACCTTCAGGAGACTCCTCAAGACCTGGCTATTGGAGCAGTAGCAGCATCCACCCCCCCCAGCTCCTTGAGACCCTCACGGGTAAGTAGTGCGCTTTACAAATGTTCTGACTGATTGAGTGATTGATCAAGAGAGCAGACAGGAGGTTATGTACAACATAGAATCATTAGAGGGAGTGTCACACGTGAAAAAGAGCTTGAGATGATACAAAGTGATTGGGCTATTGAAGCACTGCAACAGGATGTTCTCGGGCATGAGTAAAGCTTTGAAAGGCCATCATCTATTTGCAAAAGGGTCATAGGTTTCAGTGTGTCACTGCAGCACTGTGGTTGGAGTCATGGGCTAAAGGTACCTTCAGTCAACTCGTGCTTTGACATACAAGCCGCAGGCCTCAGTGGAACTGTAGTTGAGTTTATGTCATACAAGTCATCATTATTGAGGTTGTGTGTGTGTTTGCCAGGCAACAGGACATCTTGTTTTGCGGCATGGAAGATTCCACAAGTGTGGAGAATGCTAAAAAGAGATAGGAACCAGGGTCATAATCTAGCTGTGGAGGAGAGGATTCAAATGGCAAATTGAACCTCTAGACATTTAGTCAGGTCAAGTGTAGGGCCCTGGACCATTGAGGTAGGCCTGTGTTGCACCATCCACATATTCAATGATACCCAAATAGTTCGACAGACCTACTTGATCATCACTTGCTCCAACAGTGAGAAATCATAATATACGTGTTTCTTTGAAGTTGGGTAATGACAACATGTAATACACACAGAAGGATGGCAGTGTGCATTCCATCATATGAGAGTATACACATCTTTTTAAAATAGACTCTGATAATTGAAAGAAGTACCTAAGCTTGTAGATTTTTGGGGGGTATGAACACAAAAGACAGGATGCTGACAGCCATATCAGTTTCAGGCTGTGATTATTATGAATTTAAAAAGAATATTTATATGAGAAACTATTGACGAGCTCTTATGAGACGTTTGGGTGTAATTGTGGAGTAAGTCTATGTACTTTTTCTTGTAGCAGTTTAGCCATTGATAGACACAATGCATCTAACTTGGAGTTCTTAAAAATGTAAATATATCTACACATTAAGGCATGGAACAACCCATTTAAAAATTAGCCTTGAGGACTGAGCATTGAATAGAAGCTCAAAGAAGGAGTTTGGCGGTATACACATGGTGTTAGTGTATGCACTTTGAGGTAGTGTGTTGGATGTGCGCTTTTTTTCAATATTGATTTATGTTTAGATTTTTCTGGAGAAACCAAAACATATAGAAACATTAAATAGAAAAGAAACTACCCTAAAATCGTTATTATTAAAGTCCAACAGGAAATGTGAATCAATGTTTACTAATATGTCATATTTATTCTGTTCAGCAATTGGTTACATATCGTGAGAGTTGACGGTAAGTAATTACAGGAAGGGTATCATGTTACAAAATCTTTGAGAAATCCCAAGCTGTCAGAAACTGTATGAGGTAATTGTGACCCATTTGTGAGAAAATAACTGATGGTCCTTGTCAATAATAAGAACGTCGCGTCTAATTAAGTACCGATTTAGGAGACATGAGCTTTAGAATAACATCTTTTAGGAATCAAGTCAATTGTAGAAATCAAGATACACCAATTATTGGTAAGATTTTTATATCTGTTTATCTGTTCTTTTAGGATTAGTATTTCGTTTTATTCTTTTGACTAACAGAATATTAGATTGAGTGAAAACTTCATATTTTAACTTGACTTACATGTTTTGTTAAATGTTTTTATATAAAGAATCCATGATCGTATACTATTTATTTATTTTTGTGTTTCTTGAGAAACAACAGTTGTCACAAAACATGTTGTGACAAGTATTGTATTACGAATATCGACATCAACAATATCGACCTACAATACTATCAGTGTCAAAATATAGGTTAATAAAATATCATCAACCCTGCACTACTAATTAAAATAACAAAAATATTGAATTCAAAATAGCGTAATACAAAAATATCCAAAGTGAAATTTGTCTCAGATTTAAACATAGGTTAAACAGTATGCATATGGGGGACGGGTGCTGCAACTTGAGGGGAGAGCCCGCAAATGTTTTCAAATCAAGTCCACATCCAAAAGAAAGCATAGAGGAGTGCACTCTAGTGCATACAATATTCAATTACAGGTTGCAGGAAAACGTGTTTCAGCTCAGACTGAAGCCTTGTTTACTTCATGAGGGAGAACCCAAACAATCCACCATTTCAAAATGCAAATGTGCCTTACATAGACACAAACAAGGGACAATTTCTCAGTCTCGATCCACCATAGACATAGAAGTTAAACGCCACAATACAGTTCAATAGTACTTAATTCTGATAAAACTGTAAATCTGATGAACCCCCAGTTAACGATCATTGGCTAATGTATAATATTTACCCCAAAAACCCATGCTGTCATGTCTCATTGTCATTTGTTGGAATGGAATGATATGTTAAAAAATACTACAGTTTCTATGGTGGCTAATAATTGAACTTGATTCACAAAGGCAAAATTACATTTTTGTGTTAGTATACCCTTTTATCTATTTACAAACTGCTAATTTAATTGAACTAATTACTGTTTAAAAATTGCGGAGATAGAACAGGCCTATCTATTACATGCACCTCAGACCATACTGTCTATGAGCTCACATGCCCATGTAATAAACAATATGTGGGCAGCACCATACATTCACTTAAGGGGAGAATTCTGAAACACCTAAGAGCCATATCATATAAAACAATGATCAATCCTACCCTTTGGCAAGGCATTTCAAAGACAAGCATTGCAGATTTGTTGCTGCTTTTTAGTGACAGGGTACTGCCTGACGAAAGTGTAGGGGATAGAGTGACATCTCTAAGACTCCACCAGTCAAATTGCATCATAGACTTCCAAACAAAAATTCCCATCGGGGACCCAGACAGGACTGATTACTAGACCCTGGACAAACCCACACTATCACTACTTTTACAAACCTATTCATAGCAACTTGCAGTTGTCTATGGCAAAGCCCGCCATGAGCAAGACTACACATACAGAAAAGCCAAGCTGCTAACATGCAATATCACAATATTTAAAATCACAGTATACCCTAACCAAGAATGGCATTCTAGCAATAATAATTGGCCACTGTAGAAAACATACTATCTTGTGACATATCATTGCAGTCTACCAAATGACTTTGAGGTAAGACTATATGCATATGTATGTATTATAGCTTTATTTATGTGACATTCAATTAAATAACAGGCAGCAACAAACAAAGGCATTTATTGCTCCATGTTATTTAATTACATGCCACATATATCAAACTCCTGAAGTGCTGCATATAACAGCTAACAATTATCGGATGATGTATATCGGATGATGCTGGCACCAGCTGGATTGTGTGTACCATATTTCTTTGGGCCTGTTTGTGCTTCAGAGGCGTTATAGTTAGGAAATAGAACTTAAAATACATTGAAATGTATTGAAATACTAAAGGTCACAGGGAAATTACTGTTAGGAAATAGAATTTAAGAAACTTTAGAAATTCAATGAAAAAAACAAAGCTGATAGGAACGTTATAGTTACACTGAAATTACACATGTAAAAATCCATAGAAATTCGGCAGCTATAGTTACCTGAGCTAACTATAACTTATGCTCCTGCAATACCCTGCTTATGATCTCACATATTACATCACTTGTGACATGGTCGGTGCATTACTGATGATAACACTGATGACATCTCAAATGACTTCAATGATGACATCATCCAGTGAGTGTGAGTGTTTCATAAAATGTTTTGAGTGTTAAATATATATATGACAATACTACAAAAGATAAAGGAGTAATATTTGTGTACTACTAATGAGTAATACTATTTGAAGCACACACTATGTGATTGCTGTGTGACTGTGTATATCCATATGTGAGTAGGTGTCTGAGTGGATATATGGGTGTGTGAGTGGTTGTACTGGTGTGTGAGTGGGTGTGTGAGTGACTGTATGGGTGAGTGAATGACTCTGTGGCTGTGTGGGTGAATGAGTGGGTGTGTCAGTGGTGTATGGATGAGTGAGTCATATGTGAGAGGCTGTTAAGGTGAGTGTTTGAGTGACTGTATGGGTGAGTGAGAGGGCGCATACGTGGTATATGAGTGGATGGGTGTGTGAGTGACTCTCTGGGTGAGTAAGTGAATGTGAGGGTGGCAGTATGGGTGAGTGTGTGCGTGTGTCAGTGACTGTATAAGTAAGTGAGTACATGTGATAGTATTTGTCTGAGTAAGTGAGAGGGTGTGCAAGTAACTGTATGGATGAGTGAGTGGCTGTGTGAGTGATGGTATGGTGAATGAGTAGGTGTGTGAGTAGCTGTATGGGTGACTGACTCAGTGTGTGAGTGGCTATATGGAAGAATGAGTGGGTGTGTAAGTGTCTGTATGTCTGCATGACTGGATGTGTGCGTGGTTGTATGGGTGAGTGAGTGGGTGCATGAGTGGCTGTACTGGAGAGTGTTATAAGGTGAAAGTGTTATGTGGTATGGTAGGGGTGTCTTACTATGTAATACTATCACAATACACAAAAACAGACCCCTGGTACTCTCTCAGTACACCTTCTCTCAGTCTTGGTAGAGTGGCAAAGAGAAAACAGGCTACTTAGAGGAACATGTGTTAAGCATTTCACATCACCAACATGGACAATAAGTAATTGACCTGACTCGAGAGAATTCCAACAGCAATTTATAAAAAAAGCACTGCATTATATATATTTTTAGACACCAAAACAAAATCAATGTATACAGTATAACCAGAGTTATCAATTTTCAAGCAATAAATAAATCAGGATTTTGCAATGTGAAAAACATTAACGGTTCGGTCAATGGGAAAAACAAATAAATGCAATTGATATGTTAGACAGTGAGTTCAATGGAACCCACTTAGAGTTAATGTCTCAGGAGTCCTTAGACAAGTTCACAACAGCTAGCACAGTTTTATCTGGCTCAGGGGCCACGGGGTGCCGAGGTGCACTTTAGCTGTCAATCAGACTCACAGTATTGAAAATGCCACCTTAGCAAAAAGGTACTTGTGGGCGAGATGAGCAAAACCCTTTGGAACTCATACATTGAGCTGACCTTGGACAGGAGCCTCCAGGCAGATACTTTCTGCCTGAGTTGGGGGCTTGGGTGCAGATTTGCTCATGACTATTAGTGGTGCTGTACTGGATCTGAGGCCGGGGTGCTAGCAGGCGTGCCGAGAGAGGGGTGAAAACAAATGCTAGATCTTAACAACAGAGCCACTGGGGCGGTTGGCTGGACTGGCTGCTTGGTCTCATCTCAAACCATTGAATAAAGTAGTTAATAGTCATACTTACTACCAATAAGCCTTGGCACCTGCAAACACTGTGACTTGGGAAATCTCTTACAGAGGACCAGTGGAACAATATAGACACTTGAACCTCACTGAGAATCGAAGTCCAGCTCTTTGAAGACAGCTGACCACATTTCTTTGGGCAGGGATACTCCAGAGCGCACCATACTGTCCTTCAGTTTGCCTTGGAAGTGCGGTTGGGTCCTGCTGTTAGACCTGACATCATTGACATGAGTCTCTCCTCCATTTTTTCTGTTTGCCTCCTCTGTTTACGATGTTTTTGCTGGTATATTGCTTTGGGCACTGTGCCACTGCTGATCAGTGCCACAGTGCAAGTGCTCCCTATGTGAAATTGCTGTATTGATTGACTTCCATGTTTGGCTTATTTGGGTTACTGTCAGTCCCTAGTAGAGTGCATCAGGAGTGCCAGGGCTTGTAAATACAAATGCTGCTAGTGGGCCTGCAGCACATGTTGTGCCACCCACAAGAGCGGCCTAGTAAAAGTATGTCTGAAGGTCTACCATTGCTAGACCACGTGCAGTCTGACTGTCACGAGGACTGCGCAAGTACACCTACTTGCCAGTCCCTAAACCTTCCCTTAACTTCATGTTAGTCACCCCTATGGTAGGCCCAAGGGCAGGGTGCATTGTAAGCATAAGGTAGGACAAGCCTGACAAGGTTGGCATGTCCTGATAGTGAATTACAGCCATATTCGTTTTTCACTATTGTAAGGTAACCTGCTCTCCATCAGTTAGAATGGGCTGCCAGGATTATTATTGCTATAATCCTAGCGGGCTCGGGGAGCATGGTGCAATGTCGAGTTTGGTATCCCTGTACTCAGGGTTTAATAACGCATCCGTTTGTGTGGATGGTTTTTAGACTCTGTGTTTGAAAATAGCACTTTTAGAAAGTAGCTATTTTCTTGTCTAACTGTCTACCGGTCTCTGCTGGTTCTGGTGTGCGTGTGACAGGAGCTGGGTGGCTCCAGAGAGTCTGAATGAGTCAGTGTGGGATGAGTGGGGCATCTGCATTGAGAGTAGGGGAAGAGTAGCTCCTGATAGCCTGCCCTGTCTGATACAATGCTGGCTCCGCCCCCCTGCCAGGCGGCTGATGACTCTGTGCCTGCATGGGACTTTCCTGGCCCACCTCCTGCCGGGCAGCTGATGGCCCTGCCCCTGCCAGTAACAATGCAGGCTCCGCTCCTGCTGGGCGGCTGAGGACTCTGCCCTGCCCAGTGAATAGGCCAGGTGCCTCAGCCTGGCAACACCCACAACAAACCCGAGATGGGGGAAATTCCCCTGCATGGACAAAGGGATCAAAGCCAAAAAGGGGTATAAGAGAAGGACCCCTGAACCAAGAATTCAGATCCCTTCTGACAAGGAAACCTGAACCAAGGACAAGAGGCCTGCTGATCTAAGGACTGCCTACCCCTTCTGCCAGAGCGCTGTTTGTTGGGGGAATCCTGCATTGCTTCTTTATTTTTGCCAAGGAACCAGGAGAGAGGAACTGTGTGTGTACTCTCAATCTTTGCTAAGAAAATCTCCAAGGGCTGGAAGAGTGCCAGTCTCCTGTTGAAGTCACAGGGCTAAAGGACTTCATCTGCTTAAAGTGCTATTTGCTGGAATTTGTGAATCCAGCACCTCTGAAAGAATCCAGCAATCTCGACGCCGACGGACGCCGCCGAATCCAGCTCGACATCGTGAGTAACGGCTCCAGTGTCCCGCTTCCTCGACGCCGGCCGCCGGGCCCGATCGACGCCAGCAGCAACGCCAGAGAGTAGTGAGTTCGGCTCCAGCTCCAAGTGACCTCGTGTCTGCACCGCCGCTGATCGCATCGACTTCGAGCCCTCTCGACGCCGTGAGCGCTGCTCACTCTTGCAACATCGACATCGACAACGTCGTATCCTGCTTCATCCCGTGAGCGCTGCTCCCGCCTGACTTCGGTCGACGCCGCTGCAGATCGCCCCGACTTCGAGGCCCGATCGACGCCGAAGACGCGACGCCGGACATCTCGAGTGCTTCACTTTTCCAAGGTACTGTGTTGTTGGGGTCTGTGCGACTCCGGGCTCGACGTAGCGCTCCTCGCGGTCGACGCCGAACTTTTGGATTAACTTTGCCTCGACGTCATGTGACTCCCGTGTGGGTTACATTGTTGCCAAGAACTGTGTTTTAGAGAAGAAGAGTTGCTTTTGATACTAAAGACTTTGTGCTAAGAAGAAACCGAACTATTATTTTTCCTTCCAAGAGTATTTATTAAGATTGTGGTATATTTTTGTCGTTATTTGGTCTTGTGCTAAACCTTATATAAAAATCCTTATTTTTATAATACTACTGTGTCGTGTCCATTTGTAGTGTATTCACTTTATTACTGTATGTGGTCATAAATGCTTAACGCACTGCCTTTGAGATAAGCCTGTCTGCTTTGCCAAGCTACCAAGGGGGTGAGCAGGGGTTATCTAAGTGTGTGATCCCCTTGCCCTGACTAGAAAAGGTGTGTCCCTATTTGTCAGAAGTGTATACCTCTGCCAACTAGAGACAGCCGCTTCTAACATTGGTGGGTCAGCGGTGAGGATTTGAACTTTGCATTTATGACCCATGTGCAGTGATTAGTGTGCGCTACATAGTGAAAGCAGACCATAGCGCAGCCACAGTCTAATTTGGATGGATTCTATTTTTGTTCTCCAATTTCCTGAAGCTTGATTTTTGAAACTGCCAGTTTTGACCAGGAGTGATGCCGGAGTCCCTGCTGTTGTTATTGTGGAGGAATTTGATAGGAGTAAGATGAACGACTATCCGTTAAAGAAGCTGGAATCCTTTTGCAAGCAGCTGAAAGTTCCTACCACAGGCATTTCAAGGAGAGCAGATTATCTCAAAGCATTGGAGGCCTGGTTAGAGGCCAGAGATCCCTCTGATCCGGTGGTGGTACCGACAGGGGAAGGGGAGGAGGAGGTGCCAGTGAATGGGCCCACATCCCCTCCTGGCAGCAGTGTTTCCTCCAAAGGTCTTTCTCCTGAAGAAAGAGAAGAAAGGGCGAAGGAGCGAGCATACAACATGGAAATGGCAAAACTTAAGATAAATGGGCAGTTGGAGTTAGAGAATGCAAGAGGCAGGAGAGAAGCTGATTTGGAGATCAAAAGGTTAGAGTTTGAAAGAGAGAAGTTAGCTGTTGAGCGTGATACCAAGTTGAGGGAGTTGGAGCTCCAAGCTAAAAAGTTAGAATTGAATCCATCTGGTGGCAGCATCCCATCTGTGCCTGCAGAAAGTAGGTTTTATTTTCCTAAAGATGTGATCAAAGATTTTCAGAAGAATGAGGATATTGGTCAATGGTTTAAAGCATATGAGTTAGCATTGTTGGCCCACCGGGTCCCTGAGAAGGATTGGGGAGCGGGGTTGTGGGGTCGCTTTGTGAATGAGGGAAGAGATACCCTGTTAGACATGCCTGTTGAGGATAGGATGTCTTATGCTCATATGAAGGATGATTTAATGTTAAGGTATGGCCTAACCCCAGAAAAGTACAGACAGGCCTTTAGAGAATGTAAGAAATTGCCTGGTACGACGTGGGTGGAATATGTGTCATATTTTTGCAGAGCCATGGATGGTTGGGTAAAGGGCAGCAAAGTGGAAAGTTATGATGCTCTTTATGATTTGTTTGCTTGGGAGCACTTGTCTAATAACTGTTTTCCAGAGCTGCGCCAGCACCTTATTGATAGCAAGATATCTAACCCTAGAAAACTTGCTGAGGAGGCGGACCGCTGGGTCAGTACCAGGGTCCACAAGGGTCCAGTGGGAGACTCAGCCAAAGGTGGGCAGGGTCCCCAGCAGAAGAGTGGGGGGGACAAGGGTAAACAGAAGGAGTTCCAGAAAGGGCCCCAAAGTAATCCCCAAGGGAACCAAGGGAAGGGTTCCCAGCCTCCCCCAGATAAGAAATCAGAGGCCCCGACAGGTAAACCTGTTTGCAGGGGCCCAATGACCTGCTTCGCTTGTAAGCAGGTGGGACACCGTTTTTATGACCCTCAGTGTCCCTTGAAGAACTCTGCTGCACCACCACGTGCAGCTCCCCGTCAGCTGGCGAGTGTAGCCCTGGGAGGGGAGGAGATGGTTGCCCATGGTGGGGAGGGTCCCGCAGAGATGTCCCTGGTCTCTCTAGGAGACATGGAATTGGTCCCTCCGCCCCCTCTGCCTAGTAACACTAAGAAATATAGGCAGTGGGTGACCATTAATGGCCATAGAGTGGAAGCTCTCAGAGACACCGGAGCGAGTGTGACAGCTGTCAAGTGTCACTTGGTGTCCAGAGAACAGGTGGTTCCCCACGCATTCTACCCTGTGATAGCTGCTGACAACTCGCAGAGAGCTTGTGAGGTAGCTCAGGTTCCCTTTGAATGGGGGGGAGTTTCAGGTACTCTTCAGGTTGCTGTGAGGCCCGCCATGCCTGTTGATTGTCTCCTGGGCAATGATTTGGAAGACTCCCCTTGGGCTAAGGTGGAGAGGGAGACACATTTGAAGATGTTGGGTGTGCCAGAGTGGGTTTGTGCAACCACTCGATCCATGACAGCAAGTAAGGGTGTTGATGGGGTTCTGGAGCCTGAAAGTATGGCCCAGGACCCAGCTGTGAAGAGAAGAGGCAGGGGGCGCGGGAAACCGTCCCCCGTAGTTCCCGTGGTCCCGGAGGAGGCAGACCTTGAGGGGTATGCCCTGGAACCCACAGGTGAACAAGTTGCTGAACTGGGAGACCTGCCCGAGCTGACCCACTGGCAGCAGGATGGTGGTCCCTCCAGGGAAGAATTCTGTGCAGAACAGAAAGTGTACCCTTCTCTTGTGGGTATGAGGCAGCAGGCCTCAGCCCAAACCTCAGGTGATCAGTCAGGGTCACATTTTGTTTACTGGGAGAACGACCTCCTGTATAGCGAGCCTAAGGCTGCTGAGCCCGGGTCAGCCCGTGTGCTGGTGGTACCCCAGCGCTTCAGAGCCTTCCTACTGGGTTTGGCTCATGACGTTCCGTTAGCTGGACATCTGGGGCAGGACAAGACCTATGACAGGCTTGTCACCCATTTTTATTGGCCTCAGATGAGAAGGGATGTAGACATCCAGTGCAAAACCTGTCAAACTTGCCAGGCAAGTGGGAAAAGCGGGCGGAAGCAGAAGGCTCCCCTCCAACCTTTTCCCTTGGTCAGTACCCCCTTTGACCGGGTGGGGATTGACATTGTTGGGCCACTGGACCCCAAGACAGCCCTGGGCAACAGGTTCATCCTGGTCTTGGTGGACCATGCCACACGGTACCCGGAAGCCATCCCTCTCAGAACAGTGACTGCCCCCGTGGTGGGACGGGCACTGATGGGTGTTTTCTCCCGAATGGGGTTCCCCAGAGAGGTGGTGTCAGACCGGGGCACCAACTTCATTTCCAACTATATGAAGTCTCTGTGGAAGGAGTGTGGGGTAACTTATAAGTTCACCACTCCTTACCACCCTCAAGGTAATGGGTTGGTTGAAAGATTCAACCGTACCCTTAAAGGCATGATTATGGGTCTTGAAGAACCAATGAGGCGTAAATGGGACGTCCTCTTGCCATGCCTGTTGTTTGCTTACCGTGAGGTGCCACAGAAGTCTCTAGGGTTCAGCCCCTTTGAGCTTTTGTATGGTCACCCGGTAAGAGGACCTTTGAGTCTGGTCAAAGAAGGCTGGGAGCAATCTCCCAGGAAACCTCCCCAGGATGTATACAGTTACATGCTGGCCTTTAGGAACCAGACTAGGCACTTCAGAGATCTTGCTCAGGCAAATCTGGAGGCCAGCCAGGAAGAGATGAAGCGGTGGTACGACCGGAATGCCACTCTGGTGGAGCTTCAGCCTGGACAGAAAGTTTGGGTCATGTCCCCTGTGGAACCTTGTGCGCTCAAGGACAGGTGGACTGGACCATTTAAGGTTGTGGAGAAAAAGAGCGATGTCACCTACATGGTGGACTTGGAATCTCCCAGGAACCCCTTGCGGGTCCTGCATGTCAACCGTTTAAAGCCCCACTTAGAGAGGTCCGAAGTGGGCATGCTCCTAGCTACAGATGCTGGAATGGAGGAGGAGAGTGAGCCTCTTCCTGACCTCCTGTCCGCAAAAGAGCAAGATGGGTCAGTGGATGGTGTTGTCCTCTCTGACACACTGACCCCTGAACAGCAGCAGGATTGTCGCCAATTGTTGGGACAATTCCCTGATCTGTTCTCCTTGATTCCTGGTGTCACTCAGTGGTGTGTCCATGATGTGGACACCGGGGACAGCACTCCTGTGAAGCACAAGGCTTACAGAGTGACTGACAAGGTCAGAGCATACATCAAGGAGGAGGTCTCCAAAATGTTTGCCTTAGGGGTGGTTGAGTCCTCTAGCAGTCCTTGGGCCAGCCTAGTGGTCTTGGTCCCAAAAGCTGCAGCGCCTGGTGCTTCACCGGAACTTCGGTTCTGTGTGGATTACAGAGGACTCAATTCAGTCACCAAGACTGACGCGCACCCCATCCCCCGAGCTGATGAGCTCATAGATCGGTTGGGGGCTGCCCGGTACCTCAGTACGTTTGATCTAACGTCTGGGTACTGGCAGATCGCCTTGACTGATGGGGCAAAAGAGAGGTCAGCATTCTCCACACCAGACGGGCACTACCAGTTCCGGGTTATGCCCTTTGGGATGAAGAATGCCCCTGCCACCTTCCAGAGGTTGGTCAACCAGGTCTTGGCTGGACTGGAGGATTTCAGTGCCGCCTACCTGGACGACATCGCAGTGTTCAGCGCCAGCTGGGAGGAACACTTGCGCCACCTCCAGGAAGTGTTGTTGGCCCTGCGCAGAGCAGGCCTCACAATCAAAGCCAGTAAGTGCCAGATTGGGCAGGGGTCAGTGGTGTACTTGGGGCACCAAGTAGGGAGCAGCAAGGTGGCCCCCCTGCAACCCAAGATTGATACCATCCTGGCATGGGCACCGCCCAAAACCCAGACTCAGGTGAGAGCCTTCTTGGGTCTCACGGGTTATTACAGGAGGTTTGTCAAGGATTATGGTAACATTGTGCACCCCTTGACTTCGCTGACTTCCAGGAAGCAGCCAAGACTTGTGAACTGGACTGACGCCTGTCAGACGGCCTTTGACACCCTGAAAACTGCAATGTGCACAGCACCCATACTCCAGGCACCCGACTTTTCTAAAGAATTTGTTGTCCAGACGGACGCTTCAGAGCATGGCGTGGGGGCTGTTCTAGCTCAGGTGAATGAAGAGCGCCAAGACTTACCTGTAGCCTTCATCAGCAGGAGGTTACTTCCCAGGGAACAGAGGTGGAGTGCGTTAGAAAGAGAAGCATTTGCTGTGGTCTGGGCGCTGAAGAAGCTAAGACCCTACCTGTTTGGGACTCACTTCCGGGTTCAGACAGACCACAGGCCCCTCAGATGGTTGATGCAGATGAGGGGTGAGAATCCAAAGCTGTTGAGGTGGTCCATTTCCCTACAGGGGATGGACTTCACGGTGGAACACCGCCCTGGCACAGATCACGCCAATGCTGATGGTCTGTCCAGATTTTTCCGCCTTAGTGATGAGGACTCCCTAGGGTAAGGGTAGTTCTCCCCACATTTCAGCTGGAGGGGACACGTGTTAGACCTGACATCATTGGCATGAGTCTCTCCTCCATTTGTTCTGTTTGCCTCCTCTGTTTACGATGTTTTTGCTGGTATATTGCTTTGGGCACTGTGCCACTGCTGATCAGTGCCACAGTGCAAGTGCTCCCTATGTGAAATTGCTGTATTGATTGACTTCCATGTTTGGCTTATTTGGGTTACTGTCAGTCCCTAGTAGAGTGCACCAGGAGTGCCAGGGATTGTAAATACAAATGCTGCTAGTGGGCCTGCAGCACATGTTGTGCCACCCACAAGAGCGGCCTAGTAAAAGTATGTCTGAAGGTCTACCATTGCTAGACCACGTGCAGTCTGACTGTCACGAGGACTGCGCAAGTACACCTACTTGCCAGTCCCTAAACCTTCCCTTAACTTCATGTTAGTCACCCCTATGGTAGGCCCAAGGGCAGGGTCCATTGTAAGCATAAGGTAGGACAAGCCTGACAAGGTTGGCATGTCCTGATAGTGAATTACAGCCATATTCGTTTTTCACTATTGTAAGGTAACCTGCTCTCCATCAGTTAGAATGGGCTGCCAGGATTATTATTGCTATAATCCTAGCGGGCTCGGGGAGCATGGAGCAATGTCGAGTTTGGTATCCCTGAACTCAGGGTTTAATAACGCATCCGTTTGTGTGGATGGTTTTTAGACTCTGTGTTTGAAAATAGCACTTT
This sequence comes from Lissotriton helveticus, assembly GCF_964261635.1. Classification (NCBI taxonomy): domain Eukaryota; kingdom Metazoa; phylum Chordata; class Amphibia; order Caudata; family Salamandridae; genus Lissotriton; species Lissotriton helveticus. Next base: position 496,038,881 of record NC_136069.1, on the reverse strand, counting down.
TAGAAAGTAGCTATTTTCTTGTCTAACTGTCTACCGGTCTCTGCTGGTTCTGGTGTGCGTGTGACAGGAGCTGGGTGGCTCCAGAGAGTCTGAATGAGTCAGTGTGGGATGAGTGGGGCATCTGCATTGAGAGTAGGGGAAGAGTAGCTCCTGATAGCCTGCCCTGTCTGATACAATGCTGGCTCCGCCCCCCTGCCAGGCGGCTGATGACTCTGTGCCTGCCTGGGACTTTCCTGGCCCACCTCCTGCCGGGCAGCTGATGGCCCTGCCCCTGCCAGTAACAATGCTGGCTCTGCTCCTGCTGGGCGGCTGAGGACTCTGCCCTGCCCAGTGAATAGGCCAAGTGCCTCAGCCTGGCAACACCCACAACAAACCCGAGATGGGGGGAAATTCCCCTGCATGGACAAAGGGATCAAAGCCAAAAAGGGGTATAAGAGAAGGACCCCTGAACCAAGAATTCAGATCCCTTCTGACAAGGAAACCTGAACCAAGGACAAGAGGCCTGCTGATCTAAGGACTGCCTACCCCTTCTGCCAGAGCGCTGTTTGTTGGGGGAATCCTGCATTGCTTCTTTATTTTTGCCAAGGAACCAGGAGAGAGGAACTGTGTGTGTACTCTGAATCTTTGCTAAGAAAATCTCCAAGGGCTGGAAGAGTGCCAGTCTCCTGTTGAAGTCACAGGGCTAAAGGACTTCATCTGCTTAAAGTGCTATTTGCTGGAATTTGTGAATCCAGCACCTCTGAAAGAATCCAGCAATCTCGACGCCGACGGACGCCGACGAATCCAGCTCGACATCGTGAGTAACGGCTCCAGTGTCCCGCTTCCTCGACGCCGGCCGCCGGGCCCGATCGACGCCAGCAGCAACGCCAATGAGTAGTGAGTTCGGCTCCAGCTCCAAGTGACCTCGTGTCTGCACCGCCGCTGATCGCATCGACTTCGAGCCCTGTCGACGCCGTGAGCGCTGCTCACTCTTGCAACATCGACATCGACGACGTCGTATCCTGCTTCATCCCGTGAGCGCTGCTCCCGCCTGACTTCGGTCGACGCCGCTGCAGATCGCCCCGACTCCGAGGCCCGATCGACGCCGAAGACGCGACGCCGGACATCTCGAGTGCTTCACTTTTCCAAGGTACTGTGTTGTTGGGGTCTGTGCGACTCCGGGCTCGACGTAGCTCTCCTCGCGGTCGACGCCGAACCTTTGGATTAACTTTGCCTCGACGTCGTGTGACTCCCGTGTGGGTTACATTGTTGCCAAGAACTGTGTTTTAGAGAAGAAGAGTTGCTTTTGATACTAAAGACTTTGTGCTAAGAAGAAACCGTGCTTGAACTATTATTTTTCCTTCCAAGAGTATTTATTAAGATTGTGGTATATTTTTGTCGTTATTTGGTCTTGTGCTAAACCTTATATAAAAATCCTTATTTTTATAATACTACTGTGTCGTGTCCATTTGTAGTGTATTCACTTTATTACTGTATGTGGTCATAAATGCTTAACGCACTGCCTCTGAGATAAGCCTGTCTGCTTTGCCAAGCTACCAAGGGGGTGAGCAGGGGTTATCTAAGTGTGTGATCCCCTTGCCCTGACTAGAAAAGGTGTGTCCCTATTTGTCAGAAGTGTATACCTCTGCCAACTAGAGACAGCCGCTTCTAACACCTGCCAACTACAAGGGACTTGTGCCTCTAGTCCTTGGGAGCTCTTCTGAAGTTTTTGGGCTGCAGAGGTGTTCACCTTCCTTTTGGAACTGGTCTCAGGTCCTGGGTAAGTCGTAATTTTCAGCAGTTGCAGGGTGGCCATCACAGGTGCAATTCTTTGTGCCTCTACGTTTTGCAGTCTTCCTCTTTTGCAGGCACAGGTCTCTTCTTGTTTTGCATTGAATCTAAGGTGCCCCTTAAAGCCTGGATTTATGGTGTGTTAGTGTGATTGAGGACTAGTAGACAATAGGCACTTAGGGGTCGATTAAGATTGCGGACGGACTTGAGTCCGTCCGCGACCCCAGAGGAGGAGGGAACGTTCGCATGGGCTGCGGCATTCCCTCCTTGCAGATTAGGATGTGACCGCCAGGGTGGCGGTCACATCCACTATCTTTAACATTGCGGCGGGTGCAGCTTCAAGCTGCACCCGCCGCAATGTTAAAAATGCATGCACAGCATTTGCATGCACAAGGCGGCAGGCACCGCGCAGTGCCTGCTGCTTTGTGCATGCAAATGCAGGGGGGTACCATAGGTACCCCCCATGTGCACCCCCCAACCCACCTTCACCCAGGTGGCCCGCAACGGGCCCCCGAAGTGAAGGTCGGTATGCTTTTCCACGGCGGAAAAGCCGCCGCAGAAAAGCATGCCTTGTACACCATCCTAATATGGTTGGCGGTGTCTGATAGACACCGCCAGCCATGTTAAAGCTTTTCCGCCGCGGTCGAAGGTGACCGCGGCGGAAAAGCTGCGGACGGAATGCCAGACCCACCAGCCATCCTAATATGGCAGTGGGTCTTTCAAGGCTCCGCGGCGGTTTTCCCGCATCCTCCGGGCCGGCGGTGGCTTCCGCCGGCCCGGAGGATGCGGGAAAACCGCAATCATAATAGGTCCCTTAGTTCTGAAGCTAATCCGCCCCAGTAGTGACAAAATCCTGTGGTCAGTGCCTGTGTCTCACCCCTGGTGAGAAGAGTGTGCACCTTTCTTGGAGTTCACCTCCAGCATTGGACAGTCTAAGTTACCCTGAAACTGTACCTACTTGTACCAGAGGATAAAGGACCTGTGTGAGCAGGAGGTGGCACCTCTGCCCACACAGGATGGCTAGTGATTAGACCAGTATGACGGTGAGCCTCAAAGGCTTCACTTGACCACTGGAGAAAGGAACTGGTCCCCCACCCTGCCTCAGGCACTGTTTTTAATGGGGAGCTGGGAAATCAGCTATGCAGGAAGGCATGGAGCTTCAAAGGCTGACCACAAATCTAGGGAGCTGCAGCTGAGGTGTAAAGTCTAGTATGGCTCTGGCCATCTTGAATGTAATCTTAAAAGCAGGTTCTGACTAGTTTTAGTGACAAACACAAACACTCACAGAATGCTGTCACTATTGGGAAGATTAGCCATAGGACGAAGTGCCCATTGGGTACTAGTCCTCACACCCACTAACACACCCTAAATCAAGGATTTAAGGGGCACCCCAGATACCAGAACCTTATATTTGATGTGAAACAAGAATAGACCTGTGTATGCACAAGAGCAGGACTGCACAAAGGAGAGGTGCAAAGTACTTACACCTGTGACAGCCACCCTGCAACTGCTGGACTATGATTCACTCAGGACCAGAGACCAGTTCCAAAAAGGAAGGTGAACCCCTCTGAAAGCTAAAGACTTCACAAGATCTCCCTAGGACTAAAGGTAAAGGTTTGAGTCGGCAGGACCCAACTACACTTACACAACCAACTGAAGGACTATCTGCTGAGCTCCGAGTGTCCCTGCTCAAAGAAATGTGGTCATCTCTCTTCAAGGAGCAGGACCTCAACCCTCAGCGCGGCTCAAATGTCTACATTGCTCCCCTGTTCCTCTGGAAGGAGATTTCCCTAGTAGCTATGATTGCTGGTGCCAAGGCTTGTTGCTGGTCAGTCCGACTACTAACTACTTTATCCAATGGTTCAAGATGAGAGATCAAGCTGCCATTACAAACAACCACTCCAGTGGCTCCGTTGTAAAGTCCAGTTCAGCACCACGGATAGCCAAGAGCACATCTGCACCTGAGCCCCCTGAGCCAGGGAGAAAGGATCAAATTGGAGACTCCTGGTCTAAGCCCAGCTCCAGGCTTAACTTACAAAGGGTTTTGTTCAACTCACCCCACAAGTACTTTTCAATACCGTGAGTCTGAACAGCTATATTTGACATCTAAAGTGCACCTGTGCACTCTGCTTGTCTGAGCCATGTAAAATTGTGCTAGCTGTTGTGATCTGGTCTAAAGACTCCCAGGACCTAAACTCTAGGTGGGTTACATTAAACTCACTCTCTAAAGTATTGATTGCATATATGCATTTTTCCCATTGAATGCAACCTTAATGTTTTTCAAATTTCAAAGTGTTGACTTATTTATTGCTTGAAAATTGATAACTCTAGTTAAAATTCATATTTGGATCATGTTTTGGTGTCTAAAAATATATAAAATGCAGTGCTCCATTTATAAATTGCTGTTGGATTTCTCTAGAGTAGTGTCAGTTACTCATCGTCCATGTTGGTGTTGTGAAATGCTTAACACATGTTTCTCTAAGTAGCCTGTCTGCTCTTTGCCACTCTACCAGGACTGAGAGAAGGTGCAATGAGAGAGTGCCCGGGGTCCGTCTTTGTGTACTGTAAAAGTATTACTTAGTAAGGCCTCCCCTGCCATACCACATAATACTTTCACCTTGCAACAGTGAGTTAGTGATTGTGTGAGTGGCTGTATGAGTCAATGTATGTGTGAGTGGCTCTATGGATCAGTGAGTGGGAGAGGGAGTACTTGTTTGGGTCTATGAATGGGTATGTGAGTGGTTGTGTGGGAGTGGGTACATAAGAGACACTCACTTGAGTGTGTCAGTGGGTCTTTGGATGATGTCATCAATGATGTCATCAGTGATGTCATTTGAGATGTCATTAGTGATGTCATGAGTGATGTCACTGATCATGTCATGAGTGATGTAATATGGTAGGTCTTGATGTGCATATGCACTGAAAACAACTGCAGCATCAGCTAAAACAAACGTATGACTCCGACCTAAACTAGAAACAAGGACTGGAGTCCAGGGAGAAGGATTGGTGCATTGAGAGCTGGAGCTAATAGACAAACTGCCAGAGCTGGAAAGAGACATCACGCTCAGACAAATCATATCAGTCCCACTGGTAGCCAAAAAAGGCATGGGTGCAGTGGGACACCAACAGGTTAAACCAAACAGCAGGGAGGGGTGTCCTGCACCAGCATACAATGCAGAGTCCAGGGGTGTCTTAAAGTTCTCAAAGTGTAACCCTCTCCCACCCAGGGGTCTGCAGCACAAATGGAGACACCAGGGTCGTCGGCTCCAGTAGGCAGGTTCCAAATGATCTCATCTATCCTTTCTACACTATTAATGCTCAGATGGGCAGAATGAAGTGAAACTAAATGCAAGTCATGTGTAAAACGTCTCAGCAGTGGGCTTTTATCCTGGCGCATATATTCCAGGTTTGTCCATTTATCTACCTTCATACACACAGCGCCACAGACCCCCAACTCACTGCAGCTCCTTAACACTAACAAGCCTTGTTAAGATCACAAAAATATTCCACCCTGCAAATTAAAATGAAGCCCTACGGAGGTGGTGGTCCCCTGGCACTTAAAAAAGCCCTAGAAGGGGGTCCCGGTGCACCCCCTCGTTCATTTACAAAATGTCTCCAGGACCTGGCCCACCCAGGGGCTATTATGTAAAGAAGCACAAAAGAACATACTTGCTTTTAAAAAAAAATGTTGCAGTAGATTTGTGGCTCCGTCTTGATTTTGAGGCAATTCTTTTGTTAATGTGCTTTAGCCCTGGAGGGGTCCCAGAAGGACCCCAGGACCAGAGCTTCATGTTAGGGTATTCCTACCTTACCCCCTTATCTTTGTTAAACATTGTTTCTGGGATGGCTGCTAACACTTCCTGGTTGAAGTGCTGACAGCCAATCAGATTTCAGCACAGGGACTGTTGGATACAAATTTTGTTTTCCCTTTACATTAAAAAAAATCACTGAAATTATTAAATCCAACTTACAAAAAGGTTGCTTTCTGGACCAAGATCTACCTTTCTGCCACATTTCTTGTAATTCCGTCCTCTGGTTCGGGCTGTGGCCATTTATAACATCTCCATGGGAATTAACATGGGGAAAACTTGTTTTGGGAACCCCCCTCTTCTTGGCCTCCACTTGACGAATCACGATAAAACTTTCACCACAGCAGCTGAACTGAGTGTCGTACTCATTTTGCAAAGTTTCTGAAGATTTGTGGAAATGGCACCAACGTTATTGGCAAAAAAAAGCTCTTTCCTGTGAAAACAATGTCCTAACTATAACTGCCTGCTGGCAACCGCCAGTAGGTAATATTTATACATACTATTAATATGACATAAATTATAAGGAGTAGTGTTACTGCCTACCAGTTTCTAATGTGGAGTATGTTGAGTTGTCATTTGAAACACAAACAGGGAAAGTCCAAATGAGGCTGTAAGTATGCCAGAGCTTAATAATGTATAGAATACTCTTTAGGTTTGAGTCACTCTACATCCCATCAGATTTATAAAGCCATTGGCTTGGGTTTTCCTCAAACTTTTTCTTGACTGGTAGGCCCCTTCTTCCTAGAACCCTCCTCTTTCCAAGAGACTATAGTATGAGAGGACCAACGTAGGTACAATTTGTAATAAAGGCAATCCTAATTCACCTACAAGAGAAGAGTGTTGAAAACTCATTCGAGCTAGGCACAGGTGACTTCAAACATAAATAGTAACACATTCAGTCTATTTCACTGACAAATCAGCCTTTATTGAGGAAAAATCCTAGTGGGAGAGGCTCAGGTTGCCTCTCGGCACACATTCTTCAAAGGAGCTCTAGCATCTGAAGCCTAGGAAGCTTTGCCCCTGGAGTTGAATGATCCTAAACCAAAGGAAGAACCCCCCCTGTTACTGCATAGACCTGAGTAGTAAAAACTCAAACCCTCCTTTCTGTAGCTGAAGTCTCAGAGGACAGGCCTAAAAGGTCACAAAGAGTTACAATGCCTGAACTACTTCATTAGGCAAATAGGTCAAGACAGACTGCGGACATACAAACCTCTCAATGCTGGGAAATATATGGCCACTGGCCAGCCAATCATAACAACCTTATAGTTTTGATGAAAGGTAGCCAGCCGGTAGGAAGAAATGATGGTCCAGGAATCAACATCAAGGAAACTAGAAGAGCATGAACAGATGGATGGATGGGCGAATCAAGATCCAAGATCACCTAAATGCCCCACAGAATATGACCTTGGAGAAACTGCACTCAATATGGTGGATCATAAGAGGGAACCAGAACCCACAGGGTGGATTCACCAAGGAATATCTATGAGCTACCTAGAAATCAAAGACTCAGGGCCAAATTTCGATGTTGGTGGGACCACTACAGAGTGGTTCTTTTGTTTGGTGGTCTTCCTGCCCGCATACCTGGCAGTCTACCTGTCCGGTTTAGATGCTGCATTTAAATGGGCGAGATGACCACTGCAGTCCCACCGACTATTCCGGGATGTCGCTCAGCCTACATACCATTAACTGCAGCCTGGACAGCTGAGACAGCAGCAGATCTGGTTTCTGCAGAAGACTCACGCAAAGAGAGAAATGTAACTGATTTCCCACCGCCAATCTGAGCAACAGATGGAAACATCCTGCAAACTAACAGATGAGCCATCACGGTCAGTCCCACCCAACCCACTAACTATTGGCCAATACCTTTTTGGCCCCTCATACAAAAAAGACCTTAATGGACATTACAGATCACATCAATATTTCATGGGCCCCACTTTTTCTATTTTAGTGGTGAAGGGTCTAGCCTCTACTTATGAACCCTTCCATGTGTATATGTCATAACAAATGCAGGTCCTATGCTCAAAGGTGCTTCTCACATTTGTTAAAAAAGTGTGTGTATAGGAAGTCCCAATACCTTTTAGGTACCAATTCAACAAAGAAACTGGTGGAAAGACTGGCTCCCTTGAAGAAACATGACCTTCAACCTCTAGCATGATGATTTATGAACTGGAAAAAATCTAATGAAACACATGCTTCTGCCTTCTGGAAATTACATTCAGCAAAGGACAGCCAAACCACTTACACAGGCTGAGAGTGTGGGAAACGTGGAATTTTGAGAGATCACACTCAAATGTATTCTGCTCAAGATATTCACAAGAGTCATTGAAGCCAGAGGGAACTCCATCCACATAAAAATATTGTTGGCCAGAAAAGCAAGAGTTGGCAACCTGTTGCCATCTCGTGAAATAATATAAGCATTCACCCGAGGATTGTGCATGAAAAACATCATATTACCTTCAAGGAGAAGAGACAAGAAGATGAGCATGATGAAGTTCTACAGGAACATGTTGAAGCTCTTGGGTCAGTAGTTCTTGTGTCTGAAGTGTTGTAGCCAGAAGAAATGCTGCTTTCTGCTGTTCAGAACCCTCAAGGGAAGCAGAGAGGTCCTGACCGGGTGTGGCTTTTTAACTAGGTCACACCTGAGTTCCACACTGAGGAAATACGTTTTTGAGTAGAAATAAGTTACTAATTAAAAACAGAACAACATACGCTCTTCCAGTAAAATTTTTAACGCTGCTGAATTCTATTGAAAGGAATATTCCATGAATGAATGAATGTTATACCTATCCTGGGTAGAATGTATGCAAACCCAAATGTTCTCTTTCATTCACCTTAAGTGCTAATAATAACGCAATGTGCTGGGACTATGTGTACCACAAATTAAATTAATTATGACTTTTTTTGTCAAAATAATACCTAAAAAATATTTTCATTAATCAAACTTAGAAAAGTGACGTGTGCTAAGAGCAAGAAAATGAAAATGTAATCGAGCAAAAGACTTGGTGCTGATTCTAAATGATGCTTACTCTTGCAAGCAGAAGAGCAGGAAATGCAAGCCTTGGGCATGACCCACTGCATCTTAATACACATTAACCAAATGAAGCTTCAATAATCATATATTTCTATAATGTTGTATTTGTGCTTGGTAAATGAGCAGCTTGAAAGTGCCACTGAGGCACTGCTCTCAGCAGTGAACACAAGAGAAGCATACTGCCATGTAGCAATGAGAGCTGGAACTCCAGGGGGCCTATTTACAAATTCAGTTCTACTACTCATGTACTACAAAATGCTATTACAGAACCTATGCTCGGAGAACTGCCTCTGCTATCTTTTCTAAGCAGAGATCTCTGCCAACATGGTGGAGATCTTACACACGTAAATGTACGATGTGGAAAATTGGAATTTTTATTGAGGGTGGTGTTAACCCTTCTCAAGCAACAGCCACAATCCTTGTCAGGGTAAGCAACAAAAAGTCACTAAATTAACTTGTGCTTAATCCAATCAGTAGAACTGAAGTTATGAATTGTGAATGTTGTGGTTCTGACAAAGATCTATGAGGGCTGTGATGTGAGGACCTGCGTCGAGTTGCATTGCGCAACGTAGGTTCCAATGAGGAGCCGCAATGACTCTGATACGAGGTCCTGCGTTGAGTTGCATTGTGCTGCGATGGATCTGATGGGAAGTTGCGTGGTGATGAGCTGCAAGGGCCTGCATCGATTTGTATGATGCTGCATTGGTTGCGATGAGGACAACAATCAGGTGCTATGAAGTCTGCATTGCAAGGTTCTGTGTCAGGTTGTGTCAAGCTGCGTCAGTTTTGATGCAGCCCACAGGTAGGCTGGTACAGCACATTTAGCCCCGCTCCCAAGGGTCCAGGACTGGGGAACACCACTTGGAGGGCGCAGGACTTACTGCAGGTTGAGTCCAGGTGTAGGGTCCAAGGGAGTTGGAGCTTGTTATGTCCCTGTAGTTTACAACAGGATGCCGGCCAATAAGCTCTTGGAGTCACTCTGGTAGTCCTGGGTTCAAAGAGCCAGTCCATTCTTCCTTCCTCAGGCAGACGCGTAGCGGCACAGTCCTTGCTGCAGCAGGGCGGCAGAGCAGCCCTCCTTCTGAGTCTTCCACAGGTCCAGTAATGATCTGAAGAGTGGGTCTTAGAGCACTATTTTTATACCAAGTGCCCACTTTGAAGTGGAAAAAACGTCTGAAGACTCCCCCACACAGAAGTGTCTGGAATGTCCTGCCTCCCTGCCCTGGTTACAGTCAGTCTGCAGGCGCAATATGTATTGGATAGCCCATCCTGCCAACACATAGTCCCTCCATAATGTGGCTGTCTGGGGGAATACACAAAGGCCAACTGCCAACTACATCTAGTCATGTGATCCAGGAAACAGGCTACAGGCACCAAATGGCTAAAGCAAGAAAATGCCAACTTTCTAGACTACTGGTTTGAAGAACCGAATCTACATTGATTGAATAGGATCTCTTGAAAATTGAAAACCCGCTGCCAACTTGAAAATAAAGAAGAATAATACGAGAAAGCCCTGATGAGAACTTGCCAAATGCCAGAGCGAGTTCGAAACGCGTCGGCAATAGCAGAAAGGAATTGGCAATAGCAGAAAGAATTCAAGTTTATTTATCAGACAATTGAAAATTTGTATTTGTTACAATTCATTTTGTTTTCTTTTCCTTACTGCAAATAGCTTCATTGCTTAATACTACATAACGACTGATGCTTCTCGTATGACCGTATTTGTATATTTATGTACACTTAATGATTGGATGTCATTTTGTCATATGTATTTATGTATTTTTGTTAAAATTCTTTGTCAAATGTTTTTGTATAAATTGTATGTACGTAGTGTTTTTCTCATGCAATCAATGCTTTAACTTAATGAGATTTATATGAAAAAGTAAATGGTTTAAATAAATTCGACCATACAAATCATAACAAGGATTTGGTTTGTTGCTCAAAATATAGCTATCAAAAATCGCAGGGCCAGCATTTCTCTTTGTATAAATTATTCTATGGTCCAGCTGACCCTGTAACCCGGGACCTAACTCCTTATTTTCTGCAAACTTTCTAGAAGTGGCATTTTCAGAATTGTAACTTAAAATCTGACTTTACCATTGAAAAATATTTTTGATTTCAATACCTTAGGCACCAAACATTTGTGCCTGCTTTCGAACAAAAGTTATAACCTATTAACTGTAAAAAGATATCCCAATGTTATGATACTGAAGAGGTAGGCTTCTAAGTAGTGACAAATGAATTTGTGAATTTTTCACAACAAGGACATGTCAAAGTTAAAAGTACATTTCCAAACATTTATTTACAAGGCACACATCCCTGTGGGCTGTCCAGAGCCTACCTTAGGGGTGACTTATTTGCCAAAAAAGGGAGTCTTAGACCTGACATGGGGATTATTTAGCCAAGTCAAATTGGCAGTTTCAAACTTCATACAGGCTGCAATGGCAGGTCTGACACATTTTAAGGGAATTACTAGGGACTCATAAGTAAATTAAACATGCCAATCAGGTGTCAGCCAATTTTGCCATGTTTTAGGGAGTAAGCACAGGCACTTTAGCACTGGTTCACAGCAGTAAAGTGCACAGAGTCCTAACGCCAGCAAAAACAAATTCAACAAAACAGGAGGAGAGCAGACAAAAACTTTAGAGGTGACCCTGCAAACAGGGCCAAGTACAACATATGATTTAGGTGTAAATGTAGGAGAGTCTAACGGAAGTGGCAGGATAATGGGAAATATTAGTTTTCACTTTTGGGAACTTCCCCAATTCCCTGGCAGCCTTAGTGTCTTAGAATAGATATTGAATTTTCTCCCCTGTTAATCAATTGTGTTGTTGAAAGAAAAAATGTCTCGAAATTTTGACAATGATCTTGATAGTTTCTAGGGAAAGAGAATGTTCCAATGAATCGCTGGAAAGGTAATGCATGAATAGTGGTATAGAGGTAGAACCAAAACAGCATGGTAGAAGAGAAAACATAAAAAACATTCCCAAATCCATTATACTTGCACACGGATAGAGACACTAACTCAAAAATCTCAAAAGGTACACAATAAGGAATAATGCCTTATAAGAAAGTCTGGATTATTAGGGTAAACTGAACTTTTTCTAATGACTTCCATCACAAACTTTTGATCAAAAAAGTAGAAATCCTTTTGAATTGCTTAGACTTCCTTGAGGCATCCGCTGATGCTGGCCTCTAGCTGGTAAGTATTGGTATCTAAGGCCTGACGGTGAATATTGTTCTCTTATAGTCACATAGAGGCTTCTGCCTATTTAGCAACTCTGTAGTTCATAAGATTAATCCACAGTCAACATTTGCTGCAAGCAATACAACATACCTAGACATATGAAGAGGACTTAGGACCTACAGTGCCAGGGTTTTATGGTTCAGTCAGAGTTTCCAGGGAAAATGGATTTTTGTTTCCCAATAACTTTGACGCTGTTCAATAATTCTGCACAAACTATAAAACTTAAAAGAAAGAAAAGGGGGCGGATACCAAAAGTGCCATTTCTCATTTAATTCTCCGGTAGATTGCACAAATATTGTGCTTTTATTAATTTGGTGTAAATCCTTTAAGTAGTTTAAAAAGCAAAGGCACACAATTGGAGTAGAGAGCATTTCCCCATCCATGCATTATAGATTTGCGAATCCAGCTCTGGAGTCATGAATCTGCCAAACTCTGTTTAGCTGGCCATCACAGAAACATTTCTTTAATGACTGCCATTACCTTGCAGGGTGCATTGATCACCATGTTCCGAAAAAGAAAAAAACGGAATAAGGGGCCAGGGTGAACCTACCCTGACCCCCAGTCCTATTTGTAGGCCCCAAAGTGACTACATCTGGCACTAAACAAGATATGCTATTCTCACCTGACCCACAAATCCTATCTCGTCTTTGCAGATCCCAGACCTTTTCTGGGTCCTGGCAACACAAACCTAGGCCTCAGACTTAGCAAACCACTTAAGAGACATGAATCCTCAAAACATAAAGTATTTTGTGCACTCATGCTGTTCTTATCAACAACCACACTTGGAGTTTGGCTACATGCAACAGAGTGGGAGCAGGGCCTGGCTGCAGTCAATCAATCAATCAATTAATCAATCAATCAATCAATCAATCAATCAGTATTTGTTAAGCACATCTACTCACCCATGAGTGTCTCAAGGCACATGAGGGGGCTGCAGGTCCGACTGCGCACTGTGGTTCAGTGGAAGAGCCAGGTTTTGAGATACTCCCTGAATTTGATCAGCACACAGGGATAGCCTGAGGTGGAGAGGCAGAGTGTTCCTGCTTTGGCAGTGAGGTAGTAAAAGGATTTTCCTCCGGTCTTGGTCTTTTGGGTCTGAGGGATGGTGGCCAGGGCAGGTTAGTTGGAGCGGAGGTGCCTGGTGGGTATGTGGAATGAGAGGCAGTGGTCCAGGTATGGTGGTCTGGCATCGTGGTGGGCTTTGTAGGAGTGCCATGCAGCCAACCCCTGGCAGCACATAGCCTTTGGCCTTGCACAGCATAGGTTGGCTGACATGTAGGGGAAGGCATCAGGGCCTGGCCAGAGCCTCGTCCCTTAAACCATCCCCATTGCACATGGCCGAAGTCCATGTGTAGCTGTAGTTTGCTGTCCATAGACAGTTCAGCACAGGCCAACCCCCAGTGCGTATGGCCGAAAGCCTCAGACTGCAAGGGGTGCCCACCAACAGAGAGTTGAGTGCATAGGCTGCCCAAAGGCCACAACCTATGCCCAATACCATACTGCACAAGGCCAGAAACAAAGGAGGTTACTCACCAGTGGAGTGTTTGGCACAGGACCTGGACAGAGACCTGGAATCACAGCCATCCCCTTCTGTGTACAACCAAAGGACATTAACTATAAGTGTTGGCCGCATTCAGAGGATTATGGTCAGAACCTGGCTGGAGGCTGTGAACTCTTATTTTTTGCATATGATCTAACATAAAACTAAAATAAATACTGAAAAACAGAAAAGGTTAAAGTGAAGCTATGGCTAATAGTTAATTTTGGTAATAACACTTCAAAATGTGTTTTAAAGAAACCTGAGAAATTCACCTAAAACACATTTAGTGTGCAGTGATGGTTAAAAATTAAAACTAAAAAACACTGAAATTCACGTTATGGTTAGGATCACAATCTACACTTTACACAATAACCATCCAAACCATTACTTGCATAACAAATAACATTCTAATGGCCTCACAATATCAATACCAATAAAAAACAACAACTAAAAGTAAAATATAATTAAACAACAACATGTCACAAACCAATTAATGATATTATAGGTCATAGTTCTCTAATTGTAGCTACAGACACATCCAAGATCATGTCCAACATAAAAATGATTCTGGCCTTAGATATTGTAGCCCCCCCTTAAACAGTGAACGCTCTTCATAATACTCCCAAGGCCAAATGGTATACAGAAGAGATAAAAAGAGATAAACAAGGGTGCAAGAGATTGAAACAAAGATTCTAGGCAACCAGAGGTTTGTGGGCCATTGGTTCTAGAACTTTGTGAGACTTTATTCTCCTTTTCCATAACTAAATTATCAAATTCTATGATACTTTTGGGAGTCAATTAGAAACACACAGGCTTACCACTTCTCATAAGCCTGCTCTTCCCAGTAACCCATATAATCTCATGATGTTTACTGAAAACCATAGTAGAAGAAGCAAGCGTCCCGATTCCCTAATTTCATTCACGATCCCTGTTCGGCAGATGTGGTTTCTTCTTTTTTGCTTGTTTTATCCCTTACTGACTGACATGTTAAATTTCTTAATCACTACAGCAAGGGTTCCTTTGATTTGGAAACATGCTAATGTGCTTTCTATACTTAATAAGCCTTGTGCATCTCCCTCCAACCTATTAAGCTATTGTCCTATCTTGCAGCTTCCTGATCCAGCCAAATTACTGGAGAAACTTATTAATTAACAACTGTTCCATTATGTGGAATATAGTGGATTCGTCGCAATCCAGTGTAGGATAGGGTATACTACAAAGACCCTTTCGGTAGTCTCTGGCTTGATCAGAACCAGCGTGGATGAGGGCTGGCCCCATCCTTTTAGATCTTTCTGTGGTCTCAGATGCAGTCCTGATCAAGAGGATACATGCAATTGACACTGTTGCATGCCCTAGCTTGGTTTGCAGATATTTTGACACAGAGAACTTAAGCCATCTTCATTTCTCCTTTTAAATCCAAGTCATCATTAACATTTGTGAAATGAAGTGGCAGAGTCGCAGAGTTACAAAAAAAATAAAGTTTAATTAGTGCCAATAATGGGCCCACTCGTGAGGAGGAAAACATGCCCAGCCATCCCCAGATCCAACTGCTTCACTCCAATATTCAAATAACAATACATCGTGAGATAGCCCCCATTCTATAACTGACATAAGCATGACAAGTAAAAATTCTAATGAGACAATGCGTGACATAGTTACGACACGTGTACTTAACAACAGTAACTGTACCACATGTCCCTTTTTTGTGTGAATAATGCATTGATATAATTAAATCATAGAAACAAAACAAAAAAAATCATTGGAACAATCCATCACATATGCAATGAAGAATGAAGAGGAAAAAAAAGAAAACAGATCATTCCAGCACATAATCATCTAACTTCTTTGGCAATATTACACTTCTCTTGTGAGATTAATTAAACTCAATCTCCGTATCCAACACACAGTCAGTTTCACCTTGATATACAAGTTCCAGGGCAATTGACTCTGCATCTCCAACAAACAACGAACTATCCCCACCAACCATCTACTGCTCGAACATTTTCTCTTACCCAGGTTAAAAGACCAAAACTGAGCTTTAGTTCCACCACCCTTTAGTTCTCAATAAAACTGCAGAACTTGTTACTTTATCGGCTAGACAGGATCAAAAAATGTGAATGTACCTTTACCATGTAAAACAGGTTTGACAACACACACCCAATTTACCACTTTAATGACTTTGGGTCTGACTCTATGACATGCATCATGATACAACTTCCTCTTGAACTGTGCCTCATTCTTATTTTTCTTTGCTTTAGCAATCTCACCACAAAGAGAACATTTTTTTCTAGATCCCTCAAACTCAGGTGCTACAGTTGGCAAACCCTGTCTTCCACTCAAAAGGAAATAAGGAGACACCCCAATGAATGAATGCAGAGTATTGTGGTAACACCACAACTTTTCTTTCAATAAATTGAACACATCCAAAATAAATCCAGTGTGGTTTGAATACCCTCCTTAATAAATCTATTAGCCCTCTCAACTTGGCCATTATCCTTTGGACAATAAAGAGGTGCTTTGTCTGAGACAATAACATTTTGTTTTTAGAAATGATAACATTTTGTACAAAACAAATTGTACATCATTGTCTGATATTAGTATTTTAGGAGGGCATTCCACACTGAAAATATTATCCAAAAATGTGATAACCTCCAAAGAAAACTCTTAAACTTTTCCACTGCTCAAACACATGCAAGGGTTTCCTTTTTTTTGATAGTGCTGTAATACTGTTCAGCACTTCTAACAGCTTTGAAAAAAAATGAAATTACCCTTACTTATCCATCCACAAACTGCATGAAAACTGTTACTAAGCTTACAGCACTGGCATCAATGGTCACAAATGAATTACCATCAGGATCAAAGGATTAAGACCAGGAGCTCGCATAATAGGTTTCTTGACTTGATCAAATGCCTCATCGTGCTTTGCAGTCCATACAAAAGAAACCCCTTTCTTCAAAAGTTGTTTTAATGGTTGAACAACAAGGGCATACCCTTTTACAACTCTATCATAATATTCCCCCAGACCTAAAAAGGACCGAAGGGAATCTGTACTCTAAGGTTTGCTCTCATGTTTAATGTATTCACTAATTCTGCCTTTCGAAAAATGCATTCACTGTTGATTCTGTGCCTCAGGTAATCAATCTCTTCCACTAACAACTTCCACTTCTTCCTACTTACAGTCATTCCTTAAGTTTCCAAAATACTGAATACAAAATCCAACAATATATTATGCTCCTCACTGGTTTTTAGCAAGAATTAGGATGTTGTCCTGGAATGCTTGGACTCCTATTAATCCTTGGAACAATGTTTCAATCAATTTCTCAAAAACACTGGCTGCTGAGGCCAATCCGAATGGCATCCTCAAGAATCTATAGACCCCAAAAGGTGTTGCAAAAGCAGTGAGGTATTTGGAAGCTTCATCTAGAACTACCTAGTGATATGCTGCTCTAAGCTCAATAACCGAGAAACAATATTTGCACCATTGACTGTAGCTAACAACTCCGGTATCCTTGGAAAAGGATGGGTCTCAGTAATAATATTTTTGTTTAAGGACCTTAGGTCCACACAGAGCCTCAAATCGTTGTTTTTGTAAGAGTGATTACATTTGCCGAAACCTATTCGAAAGTATCTGTTGGCTCGATGATACCGTCCACACAGACATTGTCAAGATGGGACTTCAACATTTGACGAACACCCAAAGATACCATCCGTATTTTATGTTGCATTGGTACTGCCCCCTTCTTTAGTTTGATGCTGTGGCTAAAACTTTTAACTTCCCCTACCTTGTTGTGAAAAACTGCTCTATGCTTTGCCACAATACTCTCCACTTTAGATTTTTGCACACTCACTGAACTTACAGACAAATCCCTCAGCCTGATAGGACAGCCAGTTTCCAGACAAAGAATAACACCTAATTTTCCCAGATCATACCACCCCACAATATTCTTACCATTCCTTGCAACATAGATTTTTGTGAAAATATTGCATCCTTTGAAAAGGCTTTTGGTTTTCCTGTTTTTTCCAGATTAACTTCACACCAATTTTCATTAAAGAAGTCATCCAAAATAATGGTTATCGGAGAACCAGAGAACCCCATAGCTTCCAAACCCATCTTTCCAATATGATCCTCCCCTAAAGGTGCTTTGAACCCAGTTCCAATGTTATTCACCCCAGAACAAGCTAAGGAACATACAAAGAGAGAAGCACATTTTCAACTTTGTTCTTTCCGCATTCACAGAATTAATAAACAGTTTTGAAGCAAACCTTGAACCTTTACATATACTCTGAAAGTGACCATACTTATTGCATTTGTTACATCCACTTCTTAAAGCAGGACATTCCGCGCTGTTCGCTAAATGCACTTTAAAACCACATCTATAACAGCTAAGTTTACTACCTTTAAGACCTTCCAATTTACCAACATTTTTTGTTAAGTGAATCATACACACAGGACAGGAAGAACCACCCTCCTCTGCCGTTAGCACTTTGGCTGACTGTGAGGTTCCGTGGCTTTCGGGACCAGACTCCATTTTGTTTGCGTTGTTCGCGACGCCATTTTGTGTTGCCCTCACGTAGGCCGTAGAGGTAAACGAACAAACAGAGTTGCATGGGCCTCGTTGTTCATGTATGCATTAACGTGGCCTTTTCGACTTGCGAGTGAGCTGCAAGATGCTAACCCCGTCACCTGAAACTGACCCTTTCACGAAGCCAGTCTCTCTAACTGATCGTTGTCTGGAATTGCCAATCAATGTTCAGGATATCGTTAACTTTTAGTTTCTTGCACAAATCTTATCCTACTCAACATCTGAATTGTTTCTTTCCTTACGACTTTTCATTACATGGGTAGTGCTTTCAATTATGGGTTTGTCCGGCTTGTGGTAATCGAATTTGGGACAGTCCTAATAATTAACTTGTGGGTTGGTACGATGTAAAGTGAGCTTTTTGGAATGTAATAATGTATGGGAAATGTATTTTCATTGGTCAGAATTTGCCGCAGTAGGTGTGCATTCGTAATTGTCTGAAAACGGCATAAAAGTGGTGTCTTGCTCTACGAAAGTTGAGCAGTCTCCTGAGTTGTACACCGTGTTGTATTGCTTGGTTCACTGTTACTAGCTGCAGCTAATAAATTTGATCTCTGACGCCACCTTGAAGTATTCCGTGTTTCTGTTTGCTAGGACAGGGGAATCCGAAGACATCGGGCGTGTCCCTGACGCCGCTGGGTTCTGAAAGACCCATTTTTTTTATCTTTTGACACCCTTAGCTAAGTCTAAGACTTCTGCCAATGTAGGATTGCTAAAAGTCTTTTCCTGAATCGCAGTTGAAAACAAATTGGTCTCTTATACAGTTATCCACATTAGCTCCAAATTCCCCATTAGCGGCCAAGACTCTAATTGCTACGGATTCCTCAGAAAACTGTTTCCTTTTGTGAAATTTATGTCTTTCAATCATTACATTGGGTTTGTCAGCAAGCTGCTTTTTCAGTCTCGCTACCGCCTCCTTAAAAACATTCCACCAATCACCTTGACCTCTGGGTGCAGTTACAAGGGGTAGGTTTTCAAAAATGTCAATTGCTGCTGTGCCTAAAAAACTTACTAAAATTGATTTCTTTCTATCAGCTGCGAAGCCATTGCTGTCAATTGCAAGTAAGTTGTTCTCAAATGTCTTAAACCAGTTTTTCCATAAAAGTAGTGCTTTACCTGGCACCTGTAAATATATGGCAGGTGGATTGCCTGTTTGCGAATTTGACATAGTGTAATATACAATAAATAAACAAACAAATACCTTGAAGAGTGCCCCCACCTAACAATGTGCTCAAATGTATGCCAGATAACATTTTCACTAAACCAGAATAAGAATTGAGTTACAAAATAAATAAAGTTTAATTAGTGCCAATAACTGGCCCACTTGTGAGGAGAAAAACACGCCCAGCCGTCACCAGATCCAACTACTTCACTCCAATATTCAAATAACAATACATTAAGGCATAGGCCCATTTTCTAAATGACATAAGCATGACAAGTTAAAATTCTAATGAGACACTGCTGTGACATAGTACAACACATGAACTTAACAACAGTAACCATACCTCTACTTGCCATGTGCCACTGGGGTTCTCAATGAGCCCTACTTTCTTTAACAAGTATGTAGCTCCACTGACAAGAATTTTTAGGGATCTTAGATTTGACATAGTGACTTATGTTGAAGATGCTCAGCTAGTGGTATAAATCACCCACAATGATGAAGTGACCAGAATACGATTTTGTGACTGCCTGCACCCAGTGGCTCTTATGATGCATTAGGGCTGCCTCCAGCTAAATGGGGAGAAGACAGACATTGTTCTTTTTGGAAAGGCCAATGTGATCTGGAGATTTGATTGGTGGCCAAAGAAACTTGCCCCACTCCTGCCCCCAGAAAGCTGGTCCAAAAAAGCAGGAAACTAAATAATTTTATTAGATGCTACACTTAGCATGAAAAACCAAAGGTATCGGCAGTCTGTGGCTTTTGTGTATGATTAGGAAAGTCTTCAGAAGAATTCCCCTGTAGTGTCAGAATACTATTATGCAAACCCTTATAACTAACACTATACCATAAGGCGTCATTCCTGTCACGCCTACATAATGTACAGAACGGAGCAGGTAGATTAGTCTTTCATGCCCACCCCCCAGGACAGTCAGCGGCCCACTCTTGGATTTACTTCATCAGCTGCATATCAGGAAATGATGTATCTTTAAATTACCCTGCCATACTTATAGACCTCTGTACTGTGGGGTCCCTAGCTATATTTGTGCAATGGTTAGTTTCTATAAACCTAGCAGAAAGCTGAGTTCATCAGAGATGGCACTGATGACCTCACACCCGACTGACATGGCCAGAAGTGGTGGCTGATCATTTTCTGAATCTGACCACTCAAAAAAATGCTTAAACTACTCTGTTTTAGAGACTTTATATGGCGGCAATCCTTCTTTTTTTCCCTGGTATCAATCATCGTACTATAGCACCAGAATATACAATTAGGAGTGGGAGGTTGCACTTAAGAAGTTGATTTATCGTAATAACTTGGTATGGATAAAAGATAATGAGACATGGAATCTCATCTATAAGATGATTTACAACATTTGCAAATTTTCATAGTTAGTTCAGAGTTAGGTAATGAGCAGCGCATTTGGTGTGTGAGTTATATTTTGCATGGCTGTTGTGCGAGCTGTAAATTGCGCTCCTAACCATAACTTCTTAATTTCAGTGTTTTTTCATTTTATTCCAAAAACATAGCTGCTCTTTTTTATATGAATTTTTCTGGTTTGTTAAAGCTTAGAATGAGAGGTGACATCTCAGGTTGGTTACGCCGCCTCCTCCCTCCCTCAAAAATTTAGAAAATAGCATATTACACTATAGTTAACCAAAACCAGGACGTAAAGTTTACATTTATGCATTAAGTTAAAATCAAAACTGAAGAGACCTTGTTAATGTTAGGATAGTTGCTTCCATCGGTGATTTAATAATTTTGAGGCAGTATACAGTATTATCCTCACATCATATTTCCTCTATTGTGTTGATAAACTGTAAATAAACTGGAATTTGGCTTTTTCACTGTAATGATAAATGAGTAAATTAGTGTTTATTAGTGTAATAAGTGAATCCTGTTGATTCACGTGCATGAGAATGTTGGTATGCATACTCTTTCCCTCGTGCATGTTTATTTGTATAATGGATGTTGCCTATTTGTTCTGGCATGCTCTTCCATTCCCTGCATGCGCATGTTTCACATTTATTTTATAATAACATGTTTATCTACAACCTTGCATTCGCGTGCATGCTGATCTCCTTCGAGGAACGAATGGCTCCAACAGCCATTACCTGTTCGCACTTTGAGGAGTCAGGACGAACTCATGTGGTGTTAGCTTTCAACTGAAATGAAGCTACTTCACCTTTAAACCAACACGTCTCCTCTTCATCATTTCTTCAAAAAGACCCACTCTTTTTATCTGGCAACGAGGGAGAAGCTTTCACCACAAAGATTTGTGCTCCTTTTTGAGTTTCTCCTCTTCTCAGTTTGCTGCTTCGACGGACTTTGCACTCTGTGACCCGCTCAGGAAGTGCATACTTCTACGAACCCGCTCACTTTCAAGGCTTTCTCACAAGCAAGGAATTTGATTTGCTACAGGCTGCTCACTCCCACACTCTCCAAACTATCCTGAGCCCCTCTCCGAAACCGAGCGCCTCCCACCATGTCATCACGGAGATTGACGTCTTGCAGGCATTTTGGTATGGGGCAGATCGGATCAGTTTCAAAACACGCGTCTGACGAGCGTGCAATGATATTTCACTGCTGTTCAGTACTTCGTATTTCAAACACGCTAGCCACACGTGTTGCTTTAATTTATTTCATTTACTGCCTCAAAGATTCAACTGCCTTTCTACACTTCGTTTTCAAGATTCTTAAAAAAAAGGTACTGTTTTACTTACTTGTTTATAATTTCATTTATAAGTGATTTAACTTAAGTAATGGCTTCATCTCAGCAAATTTTTCAGTTAGACAATTTTTTACCTAAACCTGGCTAGCCAAAAAAAACATGGAAACTATGGTTTCGATCGTTTGAAAATTATTTGGTAGCAATTGACGCTGAAAATTATTCACTTAAGCGTAAACTAGCTATTCTCTACAATTTTCTGGGCAGCTCAGGACGTGAAACTTTTGATAATCTCCCAGTTTCTGTACCTCCACCTGGAGAAGGGGATGGCTGGAATGTTTATACAGACGCTGTTCAAAGACTAAACAAAAAATGTCTTCAACAACCAAGTGTCATGTTGGAAAGGTTTAATTTTATTAAAAGGAAGCAAAATTCAGATGAGTCAATTGAAGACTTCATTTCAGCTTTAAGAAACTTGGCTGCAAACTGCAATTTTGGGGCAACGTTGGATTATCAGATAAGAGACCAGTTTGTATACAGTTGTTTTCACAAGAAAATTCAAGAGTGCATACTCAGTTGCAGGGATTCCACTTTGGCTGAGGTCATTGACATTGCAAAGGGCATTGAAAGATCACTGGTCACTTCAAAATGTATTGCTAATGAAAATGTCACTTCTGTTAATGTCATTCAACCTGATTCAACTGTTAATGCTGTGTCTTACAGACCTAAGTATGTTAAGCCTTTTCAAAACAAACAAAATAGACCAAATTCATTTTGTTTCAGTTGTGGATCCAGATCTCATCTTGGAGATCGTTCTGTTTGTACTGCTCTAGGCAAAAAAATGTACCAATTGCAATAAATTAGGTCATTTTCATACGGTTTGTAGAAGTAGGAAGGTGATTAGAGTTAGCACTCTTCAAACTACTGATTGCTCAAATAATCCTACTTCTTACCCCAATTCACAATTGTCTAATGATGTTGAAAGACTCATGCTGTCTATTGACTCTCAATATTTAACACCTTTAACTCATAAATTTAAAGATCCCTTCTGTGAAGTCACTGTGGGTGATCATGTTTTTAATATGATGGCAGATTCAGGAGCACCTGTCACTATTGTGTCAGACATCATACTTAAAGAACATTGGTCCTCTCACAAGTCATTAGAACCATTAGACATCACCCCTAAGGCCTATGGTGATCATATCAATGATATGTCAGGTTTCTTTCTTGAACACATAAAGTGTCTTGGTCGCAAAATGTATACTAAACTGTATGTTGCTTACAAAGGGAAGAACATCGTTGGATTGCAGGACATTGCAAGAATGGGGCTAAAGTTGGTCCCAGGCTCTGATAATCCAGTTCAAATTAATGATGATGTGTCTGTTTCCTCTATGTCAGAGAATTACCCTGAGTGTTCTGATGTCTCTTCCAAAATTATCTCAGAATTTCCTGATATTTTCACGTCAAAAATAGGAAAAATCACAAAGGTTGAACATGTTATCAAGTTAAAAGCTAATGCTATTCCCATCATTCACAAAGCCAGGCCCATTCCTTTGAGTGTTAGAGATGATCTTAAGGTATTGTTAGACAAGTTGGTCACTAAAGATATCATCACACCCACTGATTCTTCTGAATGAGTCAGTCCCATAGTAATTGTTAGAAAGAAATATCAATCGATCTGGTTATGTGCAGACTTGCGCTCACTTAACAAAAACATCTTGGTTGATTGTCACCCATTACCTAAGATACAAGATCTGTTATCCAACATTGTAGGTTCCACTTGTTTTTCAATTTCTGTGTATCATCAAATTCTACTCTCCAATGCATTAACTGACCTTACCACCTTCGTTACACCATTTGGATCCTATAAGTATTTAAGATTACCTTTTGGTTTGGCATCTGCAGCCAGCGTTTTCTAAAGATTTATGGATTTTATGTTGGCAGGAATTGGTTCAGTACAAGCATATCAGGATGATGTACTGATATACTCAAAAAACAAGTCAGAACACTTAATCACATTAAAGAAAGTTCTTAACAAATTCAGAGAGTTTGGAGTCACATTGGGTATTGAGAAATGTAAATTTATGGTCAACTCTCTTGATTATTTAGGTCACACAATTTCAAGCTCTGGTATCCCCACAAAGTTTTCACTTACACAAGCAATTTTTCAGGTGTCCACACCCAAAAATAAGGATTTACTCAGATCATTTTTAGGCAAGAAAGAGTACTATTCCAGGTTTATTTCAGGTTATGCACATATTTTTCTGCCCCTTCGGGCACTACTCAAGAAAAAGGCAAATTTTGTTTGGAATCAGGATGCCCAAGAAGCTTTTGAGTTAGTTAAAAACTCATTCTTGAGGCTCCAGCTGACTGCCTTTTCACCTGGTCACAAATGCACCATCTCTGTAGATGCCAGCCAACATGGTCTTGGAGCAGTCCTTTGTCAATGGATCGATGGAAGAGAAAACACCATTGGTTTTTCTGCCAGGACACTGTCTACTGCAGAGAGTATCTTTAGTGCCATCGAAAGAGAAGCACTTGCCTGCTCTTGGGCCGTAGAGAAATTTAGAACATTTATTTGGGGCACACACTTTGAGATTTGCTCAGACCATAAACCATTAATCCATTTACTCAAAGGGAATGGCACGGGCAAGGCTTCTCCCAGACTTGTCAGTATTCTTTCTCGTTTACATGAACACAATTTTCTCATTAAGTACATTCCTGGTGGGCACAATGCCAGGGCAGATTGCCTGACTAGACTTTCTTTAGGCGACGATTCAACTTCCTCCAGGTTTGATGATGTTGAGTGTGTTGTAGCATCTATTGAAGACTTTATTGAAAACATTACATGTATTTCACAAGAAGATTGGCTTAAGGCATCAGAGGAAGACTCAATTCTTTTGGCAGTCAAGAACATGATTATTTCTGGATGGCCAAAAGAGCGCTCCCTACCTGCGCCTTTAAAATTATTTGCCCAGGTGAATGAGAAGCTCTCTATTGTTGAAGGTTTAGTTATGAGTGGGGATCTTGCTGTTCCTCCTGTTTCCCTTCGCTTAAAATGTTTTAATCTAGCACACAAAGGTCATCTTGGAGTAGGTGCCACATCAACAAGACTGAAAGAAATGTTTTGGTGGCCTGGTTTAGAAAGAAATGTCTCAAATTGGATCGACTTGTGCCAAACCTGTCTTTTGTCTGATAAGCACTGGAAAACCATGAAAGTTCCTTTACGTAATGCCCCTATGCCAGAAGGAGCTTGGTCCAAGTTAGCTTTGGATTTTGGAGGACCATTTGAAGTTTTGCCCAGTGATATGAAATACACCATTGTATTAATTGTTTATTTCTCAAAGTGGGTAGAATTTGAATTTTGTTCTTCTCCCAATACCTCATCTGTGATAAGTTTTCTGGAGTTTTTCTTTTGGAAGGTTTTCCCAAGGAACTGGTCACAGATAATGGTTCTCACTTCACTTCAATCTCAATGGACAATTTTGTTTCTGCTCATGACATCAATCATTTGAGAGTGGCATTATATTCCGCTTCATCAAATGGTCTTGTGGAGCGGATGTATAGATTCATTAAGGAGGGTATCCGATCTGCGTTAGCTTCTAATTCACCTGTAGACATTTTTATCAAGAAAAAGATTTGGTCGTATCTCACTACACCTCACTCTTCTACAGGTGTTTCTCCCTTCACACTCCTTAGGAAGAGCAATACAAATGGTACCCTCTACCCTGCTTGGTTGATAGTATTGGGAAAAGAGAATGATTCATAACATGCTTGCAAGGATAAAAAAATATGTTAGAAAAAGTTTCTGCTCAACACTTGGCGCAAAAGAAAAGGTTTGACAAAAAGAGTTGTAATACTTTACATGAATTTCAGGTTGGTGATTGGGTTATGGTGAAATCTCCCAATAGGGTTGAAAAGGAACTCTCCAAATATTCCTTACCTGTACAATTTCTCATGGTTGCAAAAGGATCTTTGTTTTTGGACTCTAAATGGTTGGTGGAATAAAAGAATGTTAGTCAAATTAACTCCCGATCAAGCTCATACAATTTTATCTAACAAGAATTCTCCATTACACGATGATCTACATTTTTCACACTTTTCCAATGATCTCTCAACTGATGAAGCTGTCTCTACAGACGGAGTCGATTCACACTCCTCAAGTCCCATGACATCAGCAATGTCTCCATCTACAGCTTCTTCCTTCCAAACTGACTTAGTTGCCACATCAACCATACTTACCACAAGACCTTCTCGCAATTGTCCCCCTGCATGAAATATAAAGATTTCTATATGACCTAAATCATCCACCTCATCTTATGTTCCACACAGTTTTTCATTTACGTTTTTATTGTTTCCTTTAATAGGGGGAGGGTGGTGTAATAAGTGAATTCTGTTGATTCACATGCATGAGAATGTTGGTATGCACGCTCTTTCCCTGGTGCATGTTTATTTGTATAATTCTTGTTGCATCTTTGTTCAGGCATGCGCTTCCATTCCCTACTTGCGCATGTTTCAGAGTTGTTTTATAATAACATGTTTATCTACAACCTTGCATTCGCGTGCATGCTGATTTTCTTCGAGGAACGAACCCTCCAACAGCCATTACCTGTTCGTACTTTGAGGAGTCAGGACGCACTCCAGCAGTGTTAGCTTTCAACTGAAATAAAGCTAGTAAAGCTACTTCACCTTTAAACCAGCACGTCTCCTCTTCATCATTTCTTCAAAAAGACCCGCTCTTTTCAATTAGTACGGTTATTCTAAGTAATTGGTCACATGTAGTTTTTTATCTATCTATCTATCTATCTATCTATCTATCTATCTATCTATCTATCTATCTATCTATCTATCTATCTATCTATCTATCTATCTATCTATCTATCTGTCTATCTATCTATCTATCTATCTATCTCTGTCTGTCTATGATGTTCTCCTCATCATCATATCCAATCAAAATTAGTTACCTCAGCATCAGCATCAGCTAGAGTAAGTGCACAACAGCCATGTAAGCCATAACTTGAAAACAATATTCAGAAGTTACATTTGATAAATTAATCCTTTAATAAGTGGAATCACCACAAACCTTGTATCAGTTGTATCCGTTTATGAAAATTCAACCACACTAGGAATCTGGAATATCACTTTTTGTTATGAAGCCTATTTGATTTCTGAGAAGATGCTTCAAAATCTCAATTGAATAAAAACTGTATCTAAGGATTAAGAACAGTGGATCTGACTTATCCTTTGGCTATTATTTCTTGTTTGCTTCCATCATCATTATTGATTGAATGTCATATATTTTCAACCAGCTTTACAAATGTCTGAGACACAATTCCTAGTAAAATACACAATTGACATATATCAAAATATGAAAAACCATCATTAGAGTCAACATATAAGCTGAGGATATCAGTAGTACTTATTTCATCCCCAAATGCTGGACAAATGTAGTCATTCATTTGACCTAAGACCATCAAATACTGTAATGCAGTATAACTATAATTTGACATATGCCCTACTAAAATAGATCAATCATAGTGTAGATTTGCGTTATAATATTAGAATAATATTGCTAAAAGCATAAGAGATTGGCAGGTGAACACTGCCTCAAATTTGCAGGACACAGCATGAATCTCTAAGATCTAAAGTGCTATATTAGACTTGCATTCAAGGAAGATGACAAAATAGTAATTTAAAGTGGGCCTCGTCAGGGCTGTTCCCCAAGGGCTATAACCTAATAAACATTTTGTGTCTCTCTCTCCTGTATGCTCCCACAGCTGTTTGACTAGGGATTTAGCTATGACACCACTCAGACTGCGTATCTAGAGATTATCTCCCTTTGAAGCCTTTGTGTGTTTGTGAGAGAAAGAGAGAGGTGTGAACTACATCCCAAAAGTGCCCTCTTTCAGGCAAGGAGGGGAGAATAAGTGAAACCTGCTCGTGTAAAGGATTAGATTGCAGAGTTGCAGCACATGACACCAGCTTTGATCTCGGTCAGTTGCCAGGATACTCATTTAGCATATGTGTTCGATTGTATATAGTATCCCTCCCTTTATGTTTTGTTCAGCACATTATCTTGCTTATGTACTTATTGTGGTGAGGTTCTTCTGCTGTCAACATATACAGTGCCCCACTGCTCTCTGGCTATATTTGAGCAAGATAGAAATCTATAAGCAAGCTAGAAACTCAAATCCGTGGCTTCAAATAGTAATGAATGCTGCAACACGGATGTACATCAAATCTCTACACAAGGACACCAACACAGCACTTCACCTTAGGGGTAACTATGGTGTCCTTTCTCATAACACTCACTGCCCAACGCATATACAATGTGTTGGTACCATTCATATTTACTTTCATTCAATGCTCATCATAGGTTAGTAATAGACATTTAAGCTGAGCAAAATAATATTTTGTACTGTGTGATTTGTTCCCACAGGATAGTACAATATCCAACAAAACACGCTAACACATATCCAATAAAACCAAAATTAGCTTTTTGTCCGCTATGAGGTAGTTCAGAACACCACTAAGAATAAAGCAATAATAAATGTTGGGTATATTTTTATCCTCAATTGAACGCAAATATTCTTATATACAGACCTCATTGCATACCACATACCCATCTACCCGGGCATATGACCAGAATGCAATACCTGTTAAGCATAAAACTAACTGGATCAGACCTCCACTTGCAAAGGTAACCGTGGAAGCATGGGGAAGTTAACCGCCCTGCTGAAATGCTACAAAACCAGAGCAGTGGAAGGATGCCCATGACACAAATGCAAAATACATAACATATTGAAACATACATTTGTATCATAGTGTCACTTTCAAAAGGGACCCTCCATACTTCACAGAAGACATATTGAAATTCATTGGGCAATACCTTCTTCTGACTTCTCCCTTTCTAGTATTCTTCGGATTCTGCTTGGTCCTCCCAGTAGTAACTGGGAGCGGCTTTTATTGAAAATGTATTTATTGAAAATTGTTTTCCAGTGGTACCGTTGTGGATCAATTTGCAGCTTAGTTACACAATCCCATCATTTTCACTGAAAGCTCTTAAAGGTGTACCTATTTATATTGAATTTGGTACAACTGGGTTTTCCCAAACCACTTTGTTTCTGTCTGTGTGTCTGTCTTAATTCACTTCATGTAGGGCTTCTAATTCCTTTACATTCATGTACCACAGAAATTCGATGTGAAATCGAAGAGGTTTACAACGGTTGCTGGAAGGCTTCAAATGGAAGCCGGTTTGTATTGCACTAAAAACAGGGCGGGCATGATCAAATCTATGAATTATTAAATTGTTCACAGGCATCCTCTGTTATGCAGAGGGCCCCTTTAAATTTGATTCTGTGAGACAAAGCAAGATGCAGGACCTATATAAATACCTCAAACAGATTAACCCGTTTGCTGTTCGAACGTTCCGCAACAGTGCAGAGCATTCCATTGAGTCGGCGGGGCTGCGTCAGCCAACGGACGTGCACAGCACTACGGAGGTAGTGCTCGTGACGGCTGTTGGCCGACACCCGCAGCGAATGGGTTAAACTAGACTTATGTGTTTTCTATGGATGTTAACGTTTTTTTCAGCCTACTTACTCATGAAGTGTCTAACCACAGTATACACATTTGCACTACTACTCACAGCATATGCAGACACCAGCCTATTTCTGACAAAGTACACTTTTGCTTCGCATGTGTGCATTACACTGTTCCCTACCTTTCCTTCCTGCTTTAATTGCAGGAAGTGGTCGATGTGCTTGTTTCACCAGTCTGTTTTGTACAAACTATTTCTTTACTGTTTATCACGTTTGTTATTGTCACGCCGTTTACTTCCCATTACTCTTCGAGTCCAAGGTCACGTTTCAAATTCTACTACATGCCACCAAGAATGTGCATCGGCATAATACTTTGGGGCATATTCACAAGCCCCTATCGCCAGTGATTGGGACCTTGCCTTATTCACATGCCAGAAACTGGTCCCCGGAAGCTTGTTTACTTCCCAGTGTAAGAATTGGCTTGGTAGTTTGGTTTGCCCTGTTCCCATCATGCACTGGGACAGGAACAGACTAATTTGCATATAGCCAGGTTCTGAACTGGGATGGTGCAGTGAGCTAAAAAACGGTGTTGGATCTAGCCCTGATCTCTTGACTGGGTGAGAGTATTCTGCTTAATTCAGAGACTCTGTCCATCACCACCCCTTGTTGTTAAATATTTTGTCCACCCTAAGCGTGGAAGGGTATACTCAGATGTGAGTCCCTTGCTCATTGCACCATCAGGATTCAAGCAAGCCGGGCCGACGACGGCTGATATGCCAGAAACCGGTCCCCGGAAGCTTGTTTCCTTCCCAGTGTAAGAATTGGCTTGGTAGTTTGATTTGCCCTGTTCCCATCATGCACTGGGACAGGAACAGACTAATTTGCATATAGCCAGGTTCTGAACTGGGATGGTGCAGTGAGCTAAAAAACGGTGTTGGATCTAGCCTTGATCTCTTGACTGGGTGAGAGTATTCTGCTTAATTTAGAGACTCTGTCCATCACCACCCCTTGTTGTTAAAAATTATTCACAAGGCAGCGTTAAGCAAAATGCCATGGTTTTTGTATGTACAGGAAGGTGTACCTTCCTATACATTAACAACCCTTTTTTTCAAATGACGTTTTGTAACTTGCATGTGTGCTGCATGAAGCAGCGCACATGTAAGTTACAAACTGACATTTTAGGTTTGTTTATGTGCTGGAAAGGACACCTTCCTGTACATAAACAAACATCCCTGCTTGCAGAACCCTTGCACTCTGGTGAAAGGGTGCCTGCGTTGGCGTTAAGTTGCGAAACTTAGCTCCATCGCAGGGGTAAACGCGTGGCTGCACCATATTCTTCTGAATATGGTGCAGCCTTGCATTTCCGAAGTGGCGGATAGAGGCGTTAAGCCAAGAAGGCTAACGCATTTCTCCACCACTTCCTTGTGAATATCTCCCTTTGAGTCTTGTTTAGAGATTGGCTGAATGGACCAGTCCAAGGATTACAAGTGCCATGGCCTACAATGCACTTGTAATATGTGAACAGGATATGCGCCATGTTTGTGAGGGAGTATTGCCCTTGATCTTAGAGATGGCCTGTGTGCACCTGGGCATGCGAATGTATGTTGCAGTGCAACAAGTACCTGCAACATACATATTGAAGTGATGTGAGTCCAGTGCTATACACTTTGCAAGTTGTGATGCCGGTGAGATACCTGCCTTGTGGCATCATCAGTCTTAAATCAAGTCATGCAGGGCCATCTGGAATAGCACCATAAAGTGTGATGGGGATAGATGAGCTTAATTATACATTCCCACTCACCTCAGAGAGGAATGAGCGGGTCTGACAACCAGGGGAATCATTAGCACATTTGTAAATGAATCAGGCAAATAATGCAGGGACAGAATACCTCATCAAGACAACCTCTCTTACACAGGCTTAGCTTTCCCCTGCAATGAGCGGTCCTGTGTTATAATTGTGAGAATAGATTAAGCCCCAACAAGGGAAAGATAGTCTGGCACAAAAAGGCATTATATCTCCTGAATTTCATAGACCCCGTGGCCCCATCGCTGTTGCTGATCGCTGCTTGTCCTAATTAAGCTGTAGCAATCCGGAACTAAAACTGTAAAACTGAATTATGTATTTCCTCAATGTGAAAATGAGTATATGTTTCCTCACCGTTAAAAATTAATTGGTAATTGCTGCTCGCTTAAGAGCATGGTGGGCTGTAGGGAGAAGTGATAGGAAGGAGGTAGAGGAGGGAGGAAAAAGAAAGGGGAAGGGAGGTTGAATGGAGACATCCGCAATGTTCAGGTGTTCAGGTGTTCAGCTCTACAGACTGAGCGCAGGATTCACATTCATGCCCTCTTTACAAGTATTTTGATGTTACTGGGATCAGGGGCAAGCACTGTTTTACGGGAGTTGTGTGGTACCAACGCACTTCACCTCAGACGTTATCAGCAATGGGACAAAAGTGTGGATTTGAGGAGCAAAAAAAATGCCTCTTGCATGCGTTTTATTCCTCATTCTGAACTCATTTACGCAGAATGTGCTGTAAAATTGCTACAAGAAACTACCTCAAAAGCCAGCATGGGATTCCCCTTAGGTGATATTTCCACATGGTAATTTTATAAACCATATCTTGAGGGCTTAACTTGGGGATGGCTTTTCTTTTCCTCTTTGAAGAGGAAGGTGTGGAGCGTCAGACGATTGTGCCGTTGGAACACCACTTCTTGTGACGTCCTGTGGTGCAGGAGCCTGCTCCATATTTAGGAAGCAGCACTAAGCCACTTTTTTGGGCTTAATGCTGCCTCGTAAATATTGTCCCCTTTAAGGAAGTTTTCTGCATTAAAGGGCTGTGTAATGGGTGTTGCTGGTGGCGTTCCCACCAACATCCATGGCATTTCGACACTGCCCCAGTAAATCTGAAGCAGCGACAAAAGATTACGCTTCCCCAGGGGAGGCGTAAGAGAGACACAATGAGGAGAAATATCTTTTTTCTCCTCATTTTCCCTTTTCTATGTGTGCTGCATTCTGCAGTGCACATAGAATAATGGAAAAGCCTCTTCTGATTGTTTCTGTGCAGAAGGTTTCCCTTCCTGCACAGAAATAATCATCCCACAACGCAGGCACCCTTGCACCATGGTGCAAAGGTGCCTGCGTTGGTACATGGCAGCCCATTGTGCAGTGCCTTACAGTAAAACCTCATGAATGAGGCCTTGAATCTTTGACAAAGAAGACAAAAAAGAACACTAGCCAAGTTACTTCTTCTTGGACACTTAGACACAAGACAAGAATGTTTAAAGACCTATGAATCCTATCTGGCTGGTATTTATTGATCCACTACTAGAGTCAGAAGCCACCTTCTCATTCACAGCTTCATTTCCATGTATATTCCACTGCTTCCGACAAGACAGATGATAGTTGTAGGTGGCTATGAGGAACATCTTTCTTACTGTGTGGTTTGTCTATCGATACCTATGGAGATAGTGGTCTTCCTACAAGACAGATGATAGTTGTAGGTGGCTATGGGGAAAATCTTTCTTACTGTGTGGTTTGTCTATAGATACCTACGGAGATAGTGGTCTTCCTAAAAAGATCTCACAACTGCATTCACATGGTACTGACACATTGAACTCAAGTATTTCTCAAAACAGCACATAGGATAGGCCAACAATACAACCAACTGGCTTCGCACATTAATATTTCACAAATATGATACTATAATTCACAAATCTAAGATGCATTTATGTTTAGAGTCTTGTATAAAACCATATTTTAATGAATGACTGCCTACCGTGGAGAAGTGTGGCTCAATGGTTAGAGCGGCAGACCTTGATGCAGAACTCTGGCCTGGGACCAGGGTTCGATTCCCGCCTCGGAGGGTCTCGTGCACAAAATTTCCTCGGACCTGATATTCTCGCCTCAGTACCTATTCTAATCATGGATCACACGCTGCAACTCTGGGCAATAGCTTGCTTAATCTCCACGTCGGCCCCAACAGCGCTGGGATGCCTGGTTTCTCCATGGTGGTGCCCAGGAGTGGACACTTCACAGGGAAAAACCAAGAGGGGTTCCTACAGCGGTATGAGTACACCACCGAGAGACCTCTGGGTAGTTGTGCGCTATATAAGTACAAAGTTTACGTTTTTACGTTTTACCAAAATTCCCAAAAGGAACAACAGCTGTTTCAGGATTTTCATTAATTCTTCAGACCTTATGACATCAAATGCATATGCATTGTTTAGAATAAAGAACGAAAATATTTCAGTTACAGGAGTTCTGTGGAAATGTCCTTACTTATTCATCCCATTCTGAATTACCAACAAAAGCAATCGTACTTACATTCTAGTACTTCTACTAACTTATAGAGGCCTTTTACATTCAGGGCTCAAAAACAGTAAATTTCAACGTCATCCAGAAATATCATAGTGTTTTCTAGGTCCTAAATGTAATTAAGGTATGGAAGAACTAGTACACTCACACTAAGATGTCGCCCAGGAGGAGGAAACACTGCACTCAGATGATAACAATATAGTATGCTAAATACAACAATCGTCCTGTCGAAGTCCAAATGCATTTAGGTCAAAACATTCATATTGCTATAGCACATATGCTTTATTCAATTATCATAGAATGAACATGAATTTCAGATAAATGTAGACAAACCACAGCAATCGTTTGAAAAAATGCTTTATTATCACAATTGGTAGAGACAGGACAAATCATTCTTTACATACAGAAGGTGCTCCATGAATGATATGTCCAAGAAGTGCTTGTGCAGTGCATTACAAAAGTTACTACATAGATACATAAAAGTCATAATGTTAAAAACAAAGGGCCTGAATACGTACTTGATGGACAGGGTTACTCAATCACAAATGTGAGAGATATCCCGTCCGTCAAATTACAATTACATTATATCCTATGGAACTTGTAATACGGGGGATGGGATATCCACCTTATTTGTGACCGAGTATACTATCTGCCAAGAATGTGATCAGCATCAAAGTTGTTATGAAATGGGCTCGCCTACTGAATAATAGTAAATATTCTCTCTTCTCTGGGCATAATCTTATAATGTATGTTATTGCCCAATAGGAGAAAATATAGTGCAGCCAACAATAATGATCGTCGATGTTTACACCACCTTCATACAGCGTGTAATACATTTTCATCTATCTTTGTCAGGACATTGTGAGGAACAACCAATGCACAAAGGCACATATGATCAAGCCTCATGCTTAGACAATATTTGCTACAACCAAAAATGAACCCAGTAACAACAATGTGACTGCCCTCTAGTCGATAACTTAAAACAATCCAGAAGCCACAACTCGTTCCTCTATGGTACGTGGAACCGAGCATAAGAGGGGGACCAATCAATGACTAGCTCTCCCCCCAGGTTAAATTCCTAGGAAATGAATAAAAACCTTTCAGGCCATAAACCCGGGATAAGTTAAACCTCTCAAAAATAGGGGCCAGCTGGACTCCCTTAAACTGACCCAGCCAATGCCTCTATTTGCACATCAGGATTCCTGGTTAACTTGAAAATATATGCTCAACTGTATGAAAATAAAAATACCCGTTCAAAACTAGTTCATTGGGATTAAACCAAATTGTGTAAGAATGGTAATTAAAGAGCTGCCTACCTATTAGCAGAATTGCAGCTTCCGCTCAGTGGAAAGAACAGCTGCATCTCACAAATGATAGATAATAAAGAGGCGGCACACCGACTTGTGCGTGCATGCTTGCCCCGGGAGAGACCGCTCACTCCCAGATGGTGACCTCAAGGTTGGCACCCTATGCACTCCCGTCCATTAGTAACATAGGATACAGTGTATTGAGACTACCAGTCATAGTAAAAATACAGTAATGCATGAAAATAGGTTCAAACACAGACCGTCACTGTGATAACACTATACCAAAACATCGTGCAATGAGCTGTTTATTTAATACAAGCCTCTATCTTAGCTACTTGGAAAATGTATTCGGATCCACAACCCTGGGTCTTACCAGTGAATGCCAAATAAAAAACAATAATCTATAAAGGCTGGCATGATGCCTTTGGTGAAAAACAGGCATGTGACAATGTACTCAGTGGTGTGTCCCCAGTGCACCGTCTGCTAACCTCAGGTGCAAAAACATCAATAGAAAATTACAATAATAAGAATGTGGGCTTAGGGTAATGACTGGGCTCCCCGCAAGGTATTGGTTTATAGCCATGGCTGTGGTTTGATGAATGACATAGCAGTCATACAACAGTTTATCTTATCACTGACATCACTCCACATTGTATGATATTCATATGAATCATTCTACTCTATTACAGTCATGAAATCGAGTTAACAATCAAATGTTGCAACCAGACCCAAGAGCACGCCTCTGCTCAACTACTGCTGAACACAGCTGCTAGTTTAGTTATCTCCTCCAACTCATTGAGTTGTTCTAGCGACAGTGGCTTATAATTGGATCCATTTGCACTCTCTTAAACATTTGCAAAACCCCACCTGGGGTTGGTGTTCATTCTTTCAATAACCCACCATTTCAAATTGTCAGTGGAATGGTTCGTCCTTGTGATGTGTTCCACCAAAGGTGCCCCTTAGGTTTTACAGCATATCCTGCTGCAGTGCTGCAAAATTCGTACATTCTAGAAAATCTGTCCAACATATGCCAAGACACAATAGCATTAAATGACGTAAATGACTCCAGTGCCGTTACAGTTGGTATGGCTACGAAGAATATATTTTCTAGAATTGTAAGGGAATTCCTTGATGTTTATAGTGTGATCACCTTGTCCCTCTGGGCCGGTCACCCCACCGTGCACACTCCCCGTGAGTGAGCCCGTTCCCACCAAGTGCCGCCACTGCTCTCAGCTGTGCTCCCGGCCCCGACCGCCGGAACTGCTTCTGCTCTACTTGTATTTCGGTTCTCCTGAACCTTACTTGCTCTCCTCCTGCTCTCCCCTGTTATTTACCGCATTTTGCCTCTGTGTAACCTTGCTTGCTCTCCTCCTGCTCTCCATTGTTGTTCTTTCGCATTTTGCCTCCGTGTAACCCTGCTTGCTCTCCTCCTGCTCTCCCCTGTTATTTCTCCGCATTTTGCCTCCGTGTAACCTTGCTTGCTCTCCTCCTGCTCTCCCCTGGTATTTTTCTGCATTCTGCCTCCGTCTAACCTTGCCTGCTCTCCCCTGGTATTTTACAGCGTTTTCGCCGTTTTACTTGTCTTGCCCCCTGTGTTTTCTTCGCCCGCTGTTTCCCCCTCATTGTGGTGCCCAGCCCCTGCCGCGTTTCCCGCCACCTCACCGCTCCCGCCGCTGCCCCCCTGCGGCCCCGGCCCCTTCCCTCGCTCGCCCTTCCCATTCGCCACCCCGCTCCCGCCTCCCAGCTGACCCTCCCTCCCACTGGACCATAAATAGAGAGTGATCACGGTGAGGAGAAGTGACCTTGTCCCTCTGGGTCGGTCACCCCACCGTGCACACTCCCCGTGAGTGAGCCCGTTCCCACCAAGTGCCGCCACTTTTCTCAGCTGTGCTCCCGGCCCCGACCGCCGGAACTGCTTCTGCTCTACTTGTATTTCGGTTCTCCTGAACCTTACTTGCTCTCCTCCTGCTCTCACCTGTTATTTACCGCATTTTGCCTCCGTGTAACCTTGCTTGCTCTCCTCCTGCTCTCCATTGTTGTTCTTTCGCATTTTGCCTCCGTGTAACCCTGCTTGCTCTCCTCCTGCTCTCCCCTGTTATTTCTCCGCATTTTGCCTCCGTGTAACCTTGCTTGCTCTCCTCCTGCTCTCCCCTGGTATTTTTCTGCAATCTGCCTCCGTGTAACCTTGCCTGCTCTCCCCTGTTATTTCACAGCGTTTTTGCCGTTTTACTTGTCTTGCCCCCTGTGTTTTCTTCGCCCGCTGTTTCCCCCTCATTGTGGTGCCCAGCCCCTGCCGCGTTTCCCGCCACCTCACCGCTCCCGCCGCTGCCCCCCTGCGGCCCCGGCCCCTTCCCTCGCTCGCCCTTCCCATTCGCCACCCCGCTCCCGCCTCCCAGCTGACCCTCCCTCGTTCCGCCCCCCCCACTCTCCACATATGGCAGAGTGGCAAACGCGCAGCGTTGACGCGCAGCGGGCGCGCCAAAGGTAAGCCCGTCTGCGCCCGTCCGCGCCTGGACCGCGCCCAGTGCCAGGACCCCTGTCTCCCACAGTCACCAGCCCCCCCGCAGGACCTACGCCGCCACCGACCTCTACGCACTAAACGCCGGCAGACTCCCGGGCTGCTACCGAGCCACCCCGAGACGCACCCACGGACCCTTCTGCTGCAACGCCTGCAAGTTCACCGGCATCCGGACCTGCACCACTCCAGCAATGCCCAAGACCTCGACGAGCATCAGCAACAGCCACCTGAATGGCATCCTGCTCAACACCCGCTCGGTCCACAGACACGCCGGCGAGCTCTGGAACCTGCTCGACACCACGTCCCCAGACGTCGCCTTCCTCACGGAAACCTGGATGAACGCCTCCTCAGCGCCCGACATCGCCATCGCCATCCCGGACGGCTACAAGATCATCCGGAGGGACCGCGTTAACCAGACAGGAAGAGGCATCGCCATCATCCACAGGAACTCCATCCGCATCACGACCAACACCGACGACACCCTCGCACCCGCCGAGCACCTGCACTTCCAGATCCACATCAACCCCAGGACCACCCTTAGAGGCACCCTCATCTACAGACCCCCGGGACCACGCACACGATTCAGCGAGGACATCGCCGACTTCGTCAGCCGCATGCCCTCCCCTCCGCTGACTACATCCTCCTCGGGGACCTCAACTTCCACCTGGAGAACAACAACAACCGCAACACCACCACCCTGCTGGACAACCTCGCCAACCTCGGACTCAAGCAACTGGTGACCACCCCCACCCACTACGCCGGACACACTCTCGACTCCGTCTTCTCCTCCAGCAAGGACATCGCCTTCAGCCACACCACCGGACTCCACTGGACGGACCACAGCTGCGTCCACTTCAGCTTCAAAAGGACCACGATCCACCACCACCAGCAACAGATTGCACGCAGAAGCTGGAACAAGATCACAGCCGATCAACTCGCAACTTCCCTGAGCAAGAACACACCCACCAGCGCAGCAAACCCCAGCCAAGCGGCCACCAACCTCACGAAGTGGATCAGCAACTGCGCAGACGACCTCGCCCCTCTGAGGACCCCGCCTAGCAGACCCGGCAGCAAGAAAGCCCTATGGTTCACCGACGAACTCAAGAACTCGAAGAAGAACTGCAGAGCCCTTGAGAAATCCTGGCGCAGAGACCCAACACCGGACAACATGACTTCCCTCAAGCTCGCCACCCGAAAACACCACCAACTGATCCACACCACCAAGAAAACTGCATTCAAGGAACGACTGGACAACAACGCACACAACAGCAAGGAACTCTTCAACATCGTCAAAGAGCTCTCCAAACCCAACGCCGGAAACAATGACATCACCCCTTCGCAAGACCTCTGCAACTCCCTTGCCTCCTACTTCCACGACAAGATCACGGACATACACAACAGCTTCAGCACTCAACTGACGCACGCCTCGACCGAACCACTGCCCCCCACCACCACCCTCCGCGCCTGGACCCCGATCAGCACCGAAGACACCATCCGCACGATGAACACCATCCACTCCGGATCTCCGACCGACCCTTGCCCTCACCACTTCTTCAACAAGGGCGACGCCATCATCGCACCCCACCTGCGGGACATCATCAACACCTCCTTCAACACCCTACCTTCCCGGAGAGCTGGAAGCACGCCGAACTCAGCGCCCTACTAAAGAAGCCATCAGCCGACCCCTCCGACCTCAAGAACTACCGACCCATCTCGCTGCTCCCGTTCCCCGCAAAAGTCATCGAGAAGACCGTCAACAAGCAGCTGGCCGCCTTCCTCGAGACGAACGGATCCCTCAACCTCTCGCAGTCTGGCTTCAGGGCCAACCACAGCACCGAGACCGCCCTGATCGCAGCCACCGATGACATCCGAGCTCTGCTCGACAACGGAGAAACAGCGGCCCTCATCCTCCTAGACCTCTCCGCGGCCTTCGACATCGTCTGCCACCGTACCCTAGTACAGCGCCTCAGCAACGCCGGAATCCGGGAGAAGGCTTCAGTGGACCATCTCCTTCCTCGCCGGAAGGACACAGAGAGTTCGCCTCCCCCCATTCAGATCAGAAGCCAGCGAAGTCATCTGCGGCGTTCCTCAAGGCTCCTCGCTCAGCCCAACCCTCTTCAACGTCTACATGAGCCCCCTCGCAGCCATCGCACGACAGCACAACCTCAACATCATCTCCTACGCCGACGACACCCAGCTGATCCTCTCCCTCACCAACGACCCCGCCACCGCCAGAGCCAACCTACACGAAGGGATGAAGGAGGTAGCCGAATGGATGAAGAACAGCCGCCTGAAACTGAACTCGGACAAGACGGAAGTCCTCATCCTGGGATCCTCACCCTCCGCCTGGGATGACTCCTGGTGGCCCCCTGCCCTGGGCAGCGCACCCAAACCTACAGACCACGCACGCAACCTGGGCTTCATCCTGGACTCATCCCTCTCCATGACCAGACAAGTCAACGCCGTCTCCTCATCGTGCTTCAACATCCTACGCATGCTACGCAAGATCTTCCGGTGGATCCCCACCGAGACCAGGAAGACAGTCACCCAGGCCCTCGTCACCAGCCGACTGGACTACGGCAACTCCCTCTACGCCGGAATCACCGCCAAACTCCAGAAGAGACTCCAGCGGATCCAGAACGCCTCAGCAAGACTCATCCTGGACATCCCCCGTCGCAACCACATCTCCGGACACCTACGAGACCTGCACTGGCTCCCGGTCAACAAGAGAATCACCTTCCGTCTCCTCACCCACGCACACAAAGCCCTGCACAACCAAGGACCAGGATACCTCAACAGCCGCCTCAATTTCTACGCTCCCAAACGCCAGCTTCGTTCGACCGGCCACGCCCTCGCCGCCGTCCCCCGCATCCGAAGAGTCACCACAGGGGGAAGGTCCTTCTCCTACCTCGCCGCCAAGACCTGGAACTCCCTCCCGACCCACCTCCGCCTGACCCAGGACCACCTCGCCTTCAGGAAGCAGCTCAAGACCTGGCTGTTCGAGCAGTAACGGACCCCCCCTCCCCAAGCGCCTTGAGACCCTCCGGGTGAGTAGCGCGCTATACAAATGCTTTGATTGATTGATTGATTGATTGATTGATCACATTATATACAATTACCACACTTATAGAGATCCAACACCAGAGACAAACTCCATTTGGGCAGTAATTCTGGACATCTCAATATAGCACTAACAACATGCTCCCTGACTGTTAGACCTGGCTTTCCAAGCTGGTTTATTCCCAGACGTTTTGCTTTTTGGCCTCCTGTTTTTGACCCTGTTTTTGTTGGTTTTAGTACTCTGGGCACGTTACCACTGCTAATGAGTGCTAATGTGCATATGCTCTCTGTGTAAATTGTTATTATGCATTGGTGATTCCATGATTGTCTTGTTTGACTAACTACTAGTTCCCTAGTATTGCAGGTGTGTGTGCCCAGGGCCTGTAAGTCAAATGCTAGTGGGCCTGCAGCAATGAGTGTGCCACCCACTCAATCAGCCTTTCAAAGGGTTCTCGGAACTGTCACTGCAGTGTCTGAGTGCAGTTTTTATTGCCATGTTGATCTGGCAAATGCACCCACTTGCCAGGCCCTAACCTTCCCTTTTATTACATGTGAGTCACCCCTAAGGTAGGCCAAGGTGGGTAGGGTGCAGTGTATGTGAAAGCTAGGACATGTACTCATGTGTGTGACATGTCCTGAGAATGAAATACAGTGTATTTCGTTTTTTCACTTTTTAAAGGCTATCTGTCTCATAGGATAGAATGGGAGTTTATTTATACCATTTTATAAGTATACCGTCCCATTGGGACAAGATCGAAAAATGGAGATTAGTATGCCTGAACTCAGAATATAAAAATGCATCTTTTAGTAAAGATGATTTTTATATTGTGTGTTTGAAAATATCACTTTTAGAAAGTGGGTATTTTCTTGTGTAGCCATCCTGTGTGCCTCTGCTGGTTTGTGGATTGACTGTCTGGCTTCTTAAGTGACAGGAGCTGGGGATGTATATTCACTGTAGACAGCCACTGTGAGTGTTTAGGTGCATCCTGCCTTTCCTGGTAGAATCTCGGCTGGGCTGAATAGACCTGGGGAGGAAATTTCCTTGCACCAGAATAGGTTTGCCTTGCCTTACACAATGCTGTCTCAACTAAGCCTGGGCGTAGTTCGCGAAGTAGCACTACCCGTAGCTATGCGAAGTGCATTTTGCACTACGCGAGCTACGTGTAGCACTACGTGACCTGCGTAGTGCGCTGTTCGCAATGATTGCACAGTGCCGGATGCTTGTCCGCACTGTGCAATCATTGAAAACGGCATCTTGCACAGTGCGAGCTGGCTTTTACTGCCGCTCGAGTAGATTTTTACTCGAGCAGCAGCTTTCTCAACGCGACTGGTAGTTTCTCATTGCGTGCGAATGCGAGCATACGCGACCACTCAAAATGAGAAACCTGACCTCCCCGCGTTGAGAATCTCGCCAGGAGATTTATTTTCCTTGCTCACGATCGGCAACTTGATGTTGCTGATCGCGACGAGTAAAAAGTCTCACTGGGATGTCATTTTGCTTGCTCGCGGTTGCCAACTTGATGTTGAGGACCGCGAGCAAGCAAAAAATGACCGCTGCACTACGCTATGCTATGCGTGTTTGCACTGTGCTACGTGCACTTTGCTTAGTGCAAAGTAGCGCAAACTTCGCTCACTACGCGAGCGTAGAGTACTACTTTGCCCAGGGTTAGTCTCAACCTCCTGCTGGGAAGCTGATCCAGGGAGGACAGAACTGGTTTTGACTGGGTACAGAGTGTCTCTGCCACCAGACAACAAAGGAAAATGCTATATAAATATTGGGGCCCAGACCCCAGAACTTCAGATTACTTCTGGACTCAAGAGGGACCTCTGCCAAGGAGAAGAGCTGGGAAGCTGAAGGAGAAGCTGTGTGGGGTTGGCCTGCAGTGGCTGTTTTTGCCAAGGAAATGACCAATACTTTGCTGTGTGCTGTGTATCCTTCTTAAAGAAGAATCTCCAAGTGCTTGGTGTAGAGCTTGCCTTCTGTTCTGAAGTCTCAGGGACACAAAGACTTAATTTCCTCTTTCCTCCTGCAAGTGTACCTGCTGTTTCAGCTGTCACAGAGGTAAATTGCAACCACTATGCCGGCCCGTGATGCTGCGATCTGCAGCAAAGCCGTGGGCATCACTCGTGAAGTGCCCAATGCACTGCCCCGATTTGCACCGATGCTCCCCCGCCTGCCGCTGCTGCACCGTATTTACTCAGACACCCTGTAAACCGCGAACTTGCTGCTGTCTTTCTGCTGGGACTCACCATTTGCTGCTACTGATCTTCTACCTTCCGGGACCCTCAGCGCCTCGCCGGACCCGCTTCGCGGGTCCCGCAGCGTGCCGCGTCCATCCGGAGCTGCTGACAGCGAGGGGCTGCTCCCTGCAAGGACTGGGGCTGTGTGGAATTGCCGACAGGGCTGCGAGCATCAAGGCAGGGACTCCAGCAACCAGGAGTCCCTGCGTGGCCCATTGAGCACACCTGGGCTGCTCTCCCTGCTGGCCCCTCCCCCCTGCCCACGGAGTGAAAAGCGGGCTCAGAGTTGTTCTTGTGGGACCCTGTAAACCGCGAACTTGCTGCTGTCTTTCTGCTGGGACTCACCATTTGCTGCTACTGATCTTCTACCTTCCGGGACCCTCAGCGCCTCGCCGGACCCGCTTTGCGGGTCCCGCAGTGTGCCGCGTCCATCCGGAGCTGCTGACAGCGAGGGGCTGCTCCCTTCAAGGACTGGGGCTTTGTGGAATTGCCTACAGGGCTGCGAGCATCAAGGCAGGGACTCCAGCAACCAGGAGTCCCTGCGAGGCCCATTGAGCACACCTGGGCTGCTCTCCCTGCTGGCCCCTCCCCCACGCCCACGAGTGAAAAGCGGGCTCAGAGTTGTTCTTGTGGGACCCTGTAAATCGCAAACTTGCTGCTGTCTTTCTGCTGGGACTCACCATTTGCTGCTACTGATCTTCTACCTTCCGGGACCCTCAGCGCCTCGCCGGACCCGTTCGCGGGTCCCGCAGCGTGCCGCGTCCATCCGGAGCTGCTGACAGCGAGGGGCTGCTCCCTGCAAGGACTGGAGCTGTGTAGAATTGCCAACAGGGCTGCGAGCATCGAGGCAGGGACTCCAGCAACCAGGAGTCCCTGCGAGGCCCATTAGCACACCAGGGCTGCTCTCCCTGCTGGCCCCGCCCACCCACCCAGCACTCAACTCACAGTAGCTTCAAAGGTATTCAGTGCACCCGCTGCGCGGGAGCGCGCGGGAGTGCGCCGGGAGAAGCCCGGGACAAGGGCGAGACCGTCTGTGGCCATCCGTGGTCGGACGAGGTTGAGTTGGCCCATACTCCTTGGCAAATAACGTATTTATTTATCTCTTTCTTTATTGTGTGGGCCCCAGTGTTGCTAAAGCATCCGTTGTTAAAACTGTGTGTGGCATAATACAGGTACAGTTAGCCCTAGTCCATCTTAACATGCCCAGGGTCAGGTAAAGATCGTACAGTCCAACTGCAAACAACTAAGGTGGTAGTTTCTGGACCACTCGATGCCTTTATCACCCGAGCAACTGGGATATTGGAAAAGGAGATAGCAATGGCAGAGAAAAGACTCTCCTTAGATTTAGTTAATGGTAAGCGTTCCTCGTTGGGTGGGTTGGCAACAATAACCAGCCCTGTCGCTCAAGCATCATATAATAGTTTACATTCTGTTACCACTGAGGCATTAGTCCATACAGAGGGAGAGGGGGTGGGCCCTTCAGATTCTCTGGTGGATGATGACCCGAACCTCGACGACACTCAGTCTAGCGGGAGTAATGATACTAGTTCAGAAAGTCTGCACTCAACCAATAATCCCGATTTGAAACTATCAGTAGAGGTTGATCCCTTGGGACCGGTACCCCGCAAGAGGAAAATGGATATGAGCCACCAGGGGGGGAGAGACCAAAAGTTGCCCAAGTTAAATGATCCATCTAGTACTGGTGCTTCTGACTTTGAGCAGCCCATCGCACTCCAATTACCCTCGGTATTCCCCAATGTGCTATGCCCCTCCTTTATACCCTTGGGCTCATCTAATCCCTGCCCAACCTGCCTTAATAGTGACGAAATCCTATTGGTAAACATGGAGACTATGATTAAA
Source organism: Lissotriton helveticus (assembly GCF_964261635.1). Taxonomy (NCBI): domain Eukaryota; kingdom Metazoa; phylum Chordata; class Amphibia; order Caudata; family Salamandridae; genus Lissotriton; species Lissotriton helveticus. Next base: position 495,994,234 of record NC_136069.1, on the reverse strand, counting down.
ACCCTCCTACTTCCCGTCCTGGAGCGATCCAGGTTGATGACCGTTAAATTAGATGCTCTGGAGTCTGTAGTAAGTACAAATTTGGGCCTACTACAAAAGCTAACTGTCCCCACTCCAGTGGGAGGGGATTTTATCTCCTCAGTGAACAAAATAAAACGTACGAAAAATGTTCCCTCTGGAAAAGCCACTATCCCTGTAATAACAGGGGTAGATGTGAATAAACCAATAGTGGGGGGGAGACCTAGGGATAAACCCAGCATTGTAGCTGTAGATACTTTGTCACAGGCACCCAAGAAGGTTACTGCCAAATCCAATCCAGATCGAACGCAAGTAGCACGGTTGGATGACCGTGTAAAATCCGCCCCTAGTACTTCATCACAGACGCTCACAGGGCAGACAGTTAATCGCCATAACACCAATACCCCAACTGTGGGGAAATTAAATAAGCATGCTTTTCCCCGCACAGATTTACCCCCTGAAGCAACTCAACACACAATAGTGTTAACAGGGGTAGCCCCGCTAAAGGAGGGCATTAAGGAAACACATGGGGACTTACGTAATAAAGTGGTATTTTGGCTGAATAAAAACCGCCCCCTCCCACCTTCATCTTTTGCAGAAATCCTATTTGTGAGGAGAGTTGATTGGGTGGGTCATGGTACCAAAGACTTAGAGGGCGATTGCATACTAATATCATTTTAGGATCCCTGGGTGGTGGATACTATTCGAAGGGAAGCCAGGTTTGCCAGATTGGGGGATGTACAAACTCTGGGGCTTGCTTATTTTTATCCTCAGAGATATTGTAATTTTCCTTCTGGCTCCACACCCATGAGACTCCCAGTTAGGAGGTACCCTACAGCCAGAACACCTTACCCCCCGCAGTATCCCTTACTTTTCAATCGTTTTGGGCCCCTTTCGGATCTTGAGGCCATAGATTGACTACATCCACCTATTAGGAAGACTAACACTGTTGAGGGCTGTGGGAATGTGGTAGCTGAGCCAAGTTGGGGGCCCCGTCTCTTGTGAATACTGAAGAGGCGGGCTTAGAGCCACATGCAATGGAGGAGAATGCTGCATTAACTGTTGAGGATATGACAGAGGTCATGTTGGGGGTGGAACGTTTGGATAGGGATGTCAACAAGGTGAGAAGGCCAGGAAAAGGGAGTGAATTGGCGATCCCGGCTGTACATTTGACAATGGTTCATCCTTCCCCATGTATTGTAGCACCCCCACTCGAAACAATTAATGTAGTCTCATGGAATGTGGCAGGGGTCAAGGGACGGTTGCACTCTGAGGATTGGTTGGAATTTGTTGATATATTCGATGTTGTATTACTCCAGGAAACTTGGGCACCAGATCCAATCCATAGGGTTGGGTTTCTTAATTTTTTTAAACCAGCTATCAGGGGCAGCAAAGGGCGGGCATCAGGGGGGTTGGTGATCTGGGTGAAGCAGGCATTGGGTTACTACCCGTCTGAGATATTTGTAGAACACCCAGACCTTATGGGCATTAAATTGAGTAAGGATGGCCAACGTGATTTGATCATTATTAATATTTATGCACGAGGCCTACCGGGCGGTCGCTGCCCTGGTATTGTCGATGTATTGGACAGGTACCTTGGTGGATTGGGAAGAGATAACTTTCTTGTTCTAGCCGGAGACCTGAACTGTACCTTTGAGCCGCTTTACGCTGCAGGGGACAGTTGGGGGTCCGCAGAGGACGCAGCTTGGAATATCCCGGATTTGTCCATTGATAAAATTGTTAAAGGGACTGAGGCTGCATTGAACTGGATGGCTCTATGTTTGACTTGGGGGTTAAGGGCCGCAAATGGTCGCACTACATCCGATCTATGCGCCAATAATACTTTTGATAATGGATTAAGGAAAAGTCGCATAGATTATTTTTTGTTAAAGGTGGAATTCTGGCCACTTCTGATAGATATGGAAGTGGTACCCCGCCCAGAAAGCGACCATAACCCGTTGTCGCTTAAACTAAGGCTGCCGGGTATGGCTAGATTGAATGAACCAGATACCTTCCGGACAGGGGATGTCGCTCTGTCTAATGACCGAAGAAGGTTAAAATGCTCTAGGCTAGCGGGGGATGAGACTCTCTTGGAAAGTATTAAGATTGTGGTTTCTAACACGGTAAATGAGTTTATGTCTGCCGATCCCGGGGGGCCTAGTCCTGAAAGCACAATTGAGTCTCACGAATGTTGTTTTGACCAGCTTAAGCTCCTCCTATCTTTACCATGTCCTAAGGGAACCGTTAAAACACATGGCCCCAGCCACAAATGGTATAATAAGAAGTGTAGGGAGGCTTATAGCTATCTTGTCAAAGCGGTAAAGTCCCGGATAATGTGTGATGTTAAGGCAGCAAGGGTGCAGTATAAGAAAATTCAGTGGGAGGCAAAACGAGAGTGGGAAGATATGCACTGGTCTGACCTCTTGGATGCCTCCTCTTCAAATAACCAGACTAAGTTCTGGGAGCTTGTAAAGTGGGGCAGAGACCCAGACTCCCATACTCCCACAAACCACGTACCTCCTGACGTTTGGGTGAACCATTACTCTGCCCAATTCAGTGTTGAGAATTTGCAACCCCTCCCAACATCAGGTAGGGTGTTCATAATGCCTGTCCACGGGGAGGAACTGATTTTCACTGAACATGAAGCGGAGTTAGCCCTTGGCCTGACCCAGCGGGGGAAAACACCAGGGATGGACTTAATTCCTGCTGATTTGTTCAAAGCCAGCCCCGATCTCTGGGTGCCGTACATCACCAAGATAGCAAATGCGATAGCAAAAGGGGCTAGAATTCCCAAGTCTTGGAAGGGGGCCGAGATCCTCCCAATTTATAAAAAAGGTGACCGGTCCAACCCGGGCAATTATCGCCCGATTAGTCTTATCGACTCCCTTCAAAAGGTTATTGCACGGATGGTTTTAGGCAGAGTTCAAGGCTGGATGGAACTGGAGGATATCTTGTCTCCCATGCAAGCAGGCTTCAGATCTGGCACGAGCACCATCGACCAGGTGTTTAGATTTTGTCTAATCTACTGGAAGGTGGTGCTGCTTGGCGGTGGAACCATCTTTGCCGCGTTCATTGATCTGAAGTCGGCATTTGACCTGGTGCCGAGGGATAAACTGTGGTGTGTTCTGAGAGATTTAGGACTACCCATCGAACTACTTGATCTAATTGTTAAAATGCATGAGGACAACTTTGCAAGGGTGAGGTGGGGAGGTCAAGGACAGGTGACGGACTGCTTTCCTGTAACTCGAGGAGTCCGTCAGGGGTGTGTCTTGGCGCCCACACTCTTTCTGTTATTTATTGACCAAGTAGTTAAATTCTTTGCAGCTACCCCAACTGATGCCCCTTCTCTGGCAGGGACAAGGTTCCCCATGCTCATCTTCGCCGATGACACTTTACTCCTCTCTAAGACCCGTAGTGGTTTACAGCTGGCCCTGGACCGTTTCGAGGAGTTCTGTGCCATCAATGACCTTAAGGTAAACATGGGTAAAACCAAGTTTATGGTTCTTACCAAGAGTCATTTTTTGCGGAGTTCTGTAAGTGTGAGTGGAGTTAACTTGGAACAAGTTGAGACCATGACTTATTTAGGGGTCACCCTGGACCATCGTTTACGATGGAAAGAGCAGATAGGAGTACAACAGTTAAAACTTGCCCGACTAACCGGTTGCCTTTTGAGTGAGCAAAAAAGATCGATCACTAAACGGGTCAATCCAGCGTTAAAGATTTACGATTCAAAGATTAATGCTGCAATTTTGTATGGTGCAGATCTCTGGGGACACATGGATCTCTCCAGCTTGTTTAAAATACAGTGTAAGTTCATGCGGAGTTTGGTAGGGCTACCTCAATCTACTCCATCTATACCACTCTGCCTGGACCTGGGATGCAACCAAATTAATGAGATGGCAAGGTTCAGACTGGTGGCCCTCTGGAGGCGCATATGGACCTCTCCCGACCTCGCCCTTTTTGCTAAGGAACTAGCTGAGGTGAGTTCAATTGGGGGTTCCGGGAGAATTCCATGGCTACGCACTGTTAAAAACCATTCTGGTCGAAATGGGACTGGAACAGCTGTGGGTATCTCCGGGAACCAATGTTTTCCCCTCAAAACAGGAATTTAAGGCACTGCATTGGGCCTCAGTCCGTCAATCCCTAGTGACTGCTTCCAGCTCTGCTAGTCTAACGGGAAGGTTTCTGACCATTAAGTTGGATCCATCCCGCGAGACCTACTGGGATATCATCACCAGGCCGTTGGATAAGAAACTTTATCACCAGTTTTGTGTGGCATCTTTGCCATTGAATTTCTTTACAAAAAATTGGGTTACTGGAGCAACGGAATTTTGTTGTTGGTGCCCAGGTCACAGGGAAACTGAGGGACACCTTTTATTTGCCTGTCCAACCTACCTAGCACCACGAAGAAAATGGATAAAACCTCTGTTTCAACGCCTCACTTACAGAAGGTCCTCTGAGGCTCTTTGGGTATTAAAAACCAACACCTCAGAGGTGTTCGTGGTGAGTGTAGCGAAATTTTTAGGGTGGGCTTGGGCCATTAGGGCAAAAAGTAGATAAAAACAAGACCAAATTCCAGCTTTTCAATTAATTCACCATTGTCTTTTCTTAATACAGGATAATGTATAACGTACTAAGAATGTTTTAATTCATTCATTATTTCTACACTCTTAGAACTATCTGGTCAGGTTTGTCTTTGTATTGCTTGGATGTTTAATAACTATTTTTAAATATATTTAGTTATTGTTTTTAAACTTGGACAAGTTCACTGTTGTTGTAAAATGACAGTATATTGGTATATTGTTATGTTGTCCAAATTTTATGTGTTTTTAAATGTTGTCTTTTATGAGTTTATTATCGAAATAAAGACTTTAAAACCTGAAAAACCTACTCAGACACAGTCACCGAGGCTGCTGCCGGTAGCGGAGCCGAGGGCACCACTTGTGATGCTCATGACGCACAGCCCTGACTCACACCGCAGCCCGACCTCCTCGATGCCTGTGCTTCATCATCACAGAACCGATACTGGACATGGGTGACTTTATGAATCCATCGATCCAGCACCGTTGTAAGGAACCGACACCTCCTCGGCACCGTGACATCACCTCACTGGCAGCAGTAAGAAACCGATGCCTCCTCGCCACTGCGACATCACCTCACTGGCAACAGTAAGAAACCGAAGCTTCACCTCCCCGACAACAGTAAGGAACTGACGCCTCACCTCCACTGCATCGCAGTAAGGAACCGGGACCTCACCTCCCCTGGGGTTGTAAGGAACCGATGCATCACCTCCCCTGTGGTCATAAGGAACCAATGCCTCCCAGTGCCAATGAAGCATTACCTCCCCAACACCATGCACCATCTTTGTTTTCAACATTTGCAAAGGCACTGTTCTTTGGGGTATGTGTGACTGCAGGCCTGACACTAAGCAGCTTGTGTTCGGCGCCGTACTTTGGCATTGTCATCTGTCACAACGTTGTAATAGCTCCAGGTGGAGTTATTTGTTGCTACAAGCTTTATTTTTGTGAATAACCTATTTTTGATGATATCTTGATAAATGTATGGTGGAGTTTTGTCATTTTGGTCTTGTTTGGTTTAGTTAAAGATTACCTATTTTTCGAAACCGGTGTGGTATCCATTTGTAGTGTTTTCACTGTATTTCTGTATGTGTGCACAAATGCTTTACACATTGCCACTGAGATAAGCCTGTCTGTGTCAAGGGTGTAACTCCCTTACACTGATTAGAAGCAAGGGTCCCTACTTGGACAAAGGCGCAAGCCATTGCCATCTAGAGACCCCCATTTCTAACTTTTGTGGTAAACGTTGAGTATTAGGACCTGCATTTGTGCTTAACATACAGTGATTGGTGTACACTATTAGTACAGTGCAGACCATTACGCAACCACCTACAGTTTTTTTCTGTTATCTGGTGTCCTCCTGGATGTATTTTTGATACTGAGACTCTGATTAGCTGTTGCACCTTTGAATTGTTGACAAAATGGAAATCAACTTTTGTCACCTGTACATCAACACATTGAAGGAGATAAAAGCCTTTTCCAAGGAGAGGGGGCTGACTGTGGAGAAAGGATCCACAATGAGGGATGTTGAGGTACACCTGTATTCTTATGAGGTCACACTTGGGAAGCAACACTACCAGATGATTCTGAGGAGGAGGACTTCTCTGACAGTGAGGGGGAAACAAGAGAAATGAGTGACTTCTAGCTGGTGAGTGGAGGCTGACAGACATCAACCAGGAACTCAAGAGGGGTGAGACCAAGAGGACCTTAGCTCATGAAAAGGAAATGTGTGTAGCTCAAGTACTGAGCTTGTTTGGGCTGGAGGTGGAGTCTAGCTAAGATGAAGGCAGCAAAAAGGTGTTATCTAGTGCTGAGGGAGAAGTACACACACCCAGAGATGTGGTGCCTGACTTGAAGTAGGGGCTTGACATACACCAGGGGGTTCAGTTTCATGAGGTGGCTCCAGTGGTGCACAGTGTTCCTGAGATGGATTGGTGAACTGGCACATATGATCATATTCCTAGTGGTAGGAGGGACACTCTACTGCCTCTAGATGAGAGGTGCAGGGAGAGTGGTTCCCCTATGGTAGAAGTCCTGGTGAGTGTGGAGACCAGCCAGAAGAGTGTGGGTTGAGTGATAGAGATAGTCGGACACTGTCTTGCCAGTCTCAGGAGATTGATGTGAGGTACTTGTGCGAGTCACTGGATGGTGAGGCAAAGACTATCTTGGTTAACACCTGTGGGGGGCTGTGTGATTCAATTGTTGGAAAACATATCTTAAGTCCTTGTTTTTCAGAGCTATGTCAACACCTGGTGGAGTGTGTGTTCTCTGACCCCAAGGAGCTCGCACCTAAGGCAGACATTTTGGTGGATTCCGGTGGGTCTGAAGAAGTATCTGGGGTGATCCTGAAGGAAGTGGGTCAGGTTTTCCCCAACCAAATGAGGAGGGGAGGTTGGGATAACCCACATAGGTCCAAATGTAGTGGGATGGGTGTGGGGTCCCATGTCCTATCAAAGAAAACAATGAGTCGGCTGTGTCCTGAGGTACCCGAAACCCAGTCTCAAAGTCTGGTTGGGTCCATGAGGGAACGCCAGGAAGGGGCCTTGGTCTGTAATGGGAGGCCATCCTCTGAGGGGGACCCCAAGGTGTCAGGTGAGCTGAGGGGGCTGCTGTAACAAGCATCTCACCAGTTCTGGTGTCTGGAAGCACCTCTCCATGTGGGAGGGTGTATGAGTCCAGAGAGAGAGGCGAGGAGGGACGCTGTCCCCAGTGGAAGGACCAGTGGGTCAGGGGTTGCCAGCTTTGTGGCCAGAGCACCCCAGGACTGACCCTGATGAGGCGACTTCTGGCCTGGGGAGTCTTCATGCTCTGTCAGGTGGACAGGAGGCTGGAGACCTGCACCAGGCAGACTCATGCACAACTCCTGAGGAGTGTGTTTCCATTGGGGCGGTTGGTGTACTCCCCCGGAAGTCCTGGGTTGCCAGGCACAGTTCCAGCCTAAGAGTGCAGACCTTGGGTTGGAGGGCCAGGTTCAGGTTGTCCCAACTGACCAGGAGGAAGGGGTGACTGCTATCAGTGCCCCTACTGGTTTGACTTCTGGGGTACTGCTCCATGTGGGAGGGTGAAAAGTCCCAGGGAGGAGGACTGGGTGTGGGAGAGCCCACTCCAGTCTCCTATCCAGCCGCCTGGTACAGACACTGGGCTGGTGGACCAGTGTCAGGATACCATACCTGACCTGGCAGGAGGGAGAGTGGACAATGGGTGCCAGGCACCAGGGGCTACCGCCCCCCACTCCCTGAAGCCACAGAGGATGGAGACCCCTGAGAGGCGTAAGGCCTGCCTCTCATCAATGACAGCTGCCACTGGCCACTGTGGCCTGCTGTCCTGGTGGGCAGAATGGCCCCTGGGGGGAGGCAAGAGTCACACCCCAGGGCTAGAATGCGCCACATCACTGTGTTGGGCCTATGGGTACTATCTGTCTGCGGTGACACACATGAGAGCAAGCTACGGTTAGGTGCTGCACAGATGGGGTTCCCAGGTGAGAAGGAAGGTTCCCCATGGGTTAGCTTAGTTGGACCAAAGAGTATGGACAGAAGGATCCAACTGGGTTCAGCAAGGCATTGAACCAGAAGGTGCCCCTGCAGTTGTGGGCCAGGTCTAGGTTCTATCGCCCAAGCAGGGAAGACAATCAAGGAATTGATTTGTCTACCCTGGCTTTAGGCTGGAAGAGGGTTGTGTTAGACCTGGCTTTTTTAGCAGATTGTTCCCAAGATTTTTTGCTTTTTGGCCTCCTGTTTTTGACCCTGTTTTTGAGGTTTTAGGACACTTTACCACTGCTAATCAGTGCTAAAGTGGATATGCTCTCTGTGTTAAATTTTTAATATGCATTTGTGTTTCCATGATTGGCTTGTGCGACTTAATAGTAAGTCCCTAGTACTGTGTACTGTGTTTGCCCAGGGATTGTAAGCCAAATGCTGCTAGTGGGCCTGAAGCACTGATTGTGCCACCCACACAAGCGGCCTCTCAAAGGGTTCTCAGACCTGCCACCACAGTGTCTGCATGCTGTTTTTACTGCTGTGATGACCTGGCAAGTGCAGCTCATCATTTTTTTGATGCTTGTTTATGTGCAGGAAGGAATACCTTCCTGCACATAGACAATAATTCAAGGTGTTTTGCTGTTTCTATGTGTGCTGCACAATGCAGCACACATAGAAACAGCCAAAACGAGGATAGCCATGTTAAGGCTATGTTTTCCCTGGTCTTAATTTTGGAGGTGCCTCCTATTTACGCCACTCTTGTAAAGAGGGGGCAGTGTCAAAATCAATGGGTGTTGCGGCTGAACTCCCACTGCAACACCCATTGCCCACCCGTTTCACACTAATTATAGTATGAAAGGGTGCCTTATTTACAAGGGGAAGCTACTAACGCCACAGGAACGTCATTGAAATTTACATTCCTGTGGCGAAAGGGGCTAGTGCATATACCCCTAGGAGTCTTGCGGAAATTATCACTCAGCTTGACTTTCCTGAAAAAATTGTGTTTTGCTCCATCCTTGGTCCTGTCGAAAAGGAAAGGACTGATGGATATCCAACAGGGGGCAAGGGCTGAACCAAGAATGGAGCAGAACAAGGGATTGGGATAAAGATTGGAACAGAGGAAGGGGCAGAGGTCAGAGAGCAGAGCAATTTTACACCCCATAGAATCATGCTGAAATACAGACGAGGCAGCAACGCTGCAAGTGGTAACACCAGGGGTGGCAGGAGCAAGGGACAATCCAATTATTAACTTGTCAGATTATACACTCTCCAAAGGTGAGAAAAATATTTTATCCAGGGGCCTCGCCTTTGTACCCACAAGACTCCCGAACACATTTAACATTGAGGTGGAAGTACGCCAATTTTTGGTCCAGTGTTCTCACAGTGGCAGTCTGTGTTCAAATCAGCTTTTCATGCATAACTGTATTTGCAGTATGACTGGTAGTCTTACTACATTGTATCACCTGTTAGTAAGGGATGGAAGCGCATAGAGCACTAACCTTGCGGTTGCCATTCTTGTGTGAGAGGTTTCTTCTGGGGCAGGCATGCACGCACACATCAGCGTGCCGCCTCTTCATTATCTGTTAGCTGTGAGCCACTTCGCAGTCACAGCTGTTCTTTCCTCTGAGCGGGAGCTGTTATTCTGCTAATAATTAGGCGGCTCTCTGATTACCATCCTTTCACAATTTGGTTTTATACTAATAAACTAGTTTTAAAAAGATATTTCTATTTTCAGTTGAATGTTTTTGCAAGGTGACCAGGAATCTTGAAGCACAATTAGAGGCATTGGCTGGTTAAATTTGAGTAAATCCAGCTGGCCCTCAATTTTTAGAAGTTTCACTTCTTCTGGGTGTATGACATAAAAGGATTTTATTCGTTTTCTAGGAATTTAACCCTACAGGGGAGTGATAGGCATTGGGTGGTTCCCCCCTTGGGTCTGGTTCCGTGTGCCATAGAGGAACGAATTGTGGCCTCTGGATTGTTTTGAGTTATCGACTAGAGATCAGTTACATTGTTGTTACTGGATTCATTTTTGGCTGTAGCAAATAATGTCCAAGCATGAGGCCTGAACATATGTGCTTTTGTGGTCATGTTTATTCCTTGCAATGTCCTGATGAAGACCCCAATAGATGAAAGGGAATCACACACTGTATGAAGGGGGTCAAAACATAGATGATCATTATTGTTGCCTGCACTCTACTTTCGCGTATTAGGCAATAACGGACATTATAAGATTACACCCACTGAAGAGAATACAGACTATTACACAGTGGGCGGGCCCATTGTTTTTAACTTTATGACTTTTATGTATCTATGTAGTCACTTTTCTATTGCACTGCACAAACACCTCCTGCACGTATCACTCATGGAGCACTTTGTGTATGTAAGGAATGATGTGTCATTCTACTAATTGTGGTAATACATCATTAAAAAAAGAATGATGTGGTAAGGCCTGCATTTTTCTGAAATGTATGTGCATGCTATGATAATTGACTTAAGCATTAGTGACATAACGATATGAGTGTTTTGACCTAAATGCATTTTTAGTTCAACTTAACCATTTTTGATTTTACCATATAATACCCACGTTCTGAGGGATACAGATTCACCCTATTGATAGTAAGTGATCAATATTTTATGAGAGTGATGATGGGTGTAGCAGAAAACGGAATCTCCCAGCCTGAAAATAATAAGGAACATGTTTTTTCATTAGTATCTCATTTTAATTATGTTGCATACAAGAACTCTATGTCTGTCACTGGCATACTTTCTACTTCCATCTCGCAGTCACATTTTGGGAATATTTCTGTGACTGCAATTGACTATGAATTATACTAACCACGGAACACAGACGTTTATCAATCATATCAGTAACTCTACATTAGTGGATAAATGAATTAATCGAAAAATCTGTACTTTGCTTATCCTCCTAGACCAGTGCTTCCTAATCCTTTTAGAACCATGACCCACTTTTTAGTATGACAAACTTTCACGCCCATCTAGCTTTAATAGGCTTGAGGTGGGGTAGTTTTCAATGTAATTAAAGTAGTGGGTTGTCATTTACAGGCAGCACATTTTCCACTTGATATGTTCACTAAATTTGCACAGGCATAGTTTTACTGATAAAACTATATTACACTCAAATATGTGGAAATAGGGTTTCAGTGAATATTTATTGTTTGTGCTTCACCAAGTGAAGTCTCTTGACTTGTTCTGATCCTATTAAAATCTTTGTTTTCTTTACACTTCAGAATTACAAAACAGTGCTTCATTTTTGCTTTCCTAAATGCTGAATGTGTACAGTTTATTTACATGTATTTACATTTTGTTGTGTGTTACGAAAAAAATGACACCCTGCATTCTTTCGTTTCACACTTCATGTACCACAGCAAGATTGGTGCATAATTCACTTTACTTTTCTTTCTCTGTCTGCAAAGTGAGAGGAGTTTTTAAATACCTGTCCCTATGAAACAAAAATAGGCGGCAAAATATATTTCCTGACTTCAAAGACCTCTTTATTTGAAGTGCAGTGAATGCCACAAGATAAATGCAGAACTTAAAGACAACTTTATTACTTGCTTAGGCTTTTGCAACCCACCACAAATCAGCTTGCGACCCACAGTTTGGGAAACACTGGCCTAGACAAGCCATTCGCAATGGCAGCCTGATATCCGTGATTATTTTTTTATTGTGTTCTATTTATTGTATCAATAAAAAATACACTAACAGTGAAACAGAGCATGACGTGATCATTGTAGTAATGTTGTAATAATGTTACACGGTTATGCTAATAAAAAGTAAATGAGGCTCTGCGGCGGGAGGTTGCAGGTCGGGCACAGTTCCAAATTTCCGTAATTACATAATGCAACATAATGAGAATCAGTAGCCATATGCTTTTTTCATGGTGGTTTCCCTATTTAGTATATTGTGTTAATCTTACTACTATCATAACGATTTGTCTCCCCGCATAGGTGAAGATTAATAAAAAATGGTTAGAACAAAATATGTAATTTAGGCGTAAGACTAATGCATAGGAAACAATACACTGTGTATAGCACAACGCATTCAGAAGGCATCATAGTTTCTGTGAAGGTATAAGGTAAACAATACCATATATTGAAATATTGTGTGAGCCTGTTCAGTCATATTTTGATAAGGAAACTGATAGGATGCGATCATCACCCAGGGCATGTTGTTGCATGCCACATTTTGGAATTGGTGCTTATAGGGGGTTGGTTGCAGGGCCTGCCTACAGGCCAGGCTCTGGAGCCAACCCTTGCTGCGCACAGCCAAAGGACGTGTGTGGTGAGAGTTGAGTGCTCATAACGTTTGACTGCAGGCCCGTCGGCCAACTTCCGCCGTACACAGCAAAAGGCTGTGCACGGTGGTGGTTGGATATATTAATACTGTAGACCTTACCCATTACCCCACTACTGGTCTCTACCCCACTAAAATACTCTTCCCATTTGACCCTCCTAGATTCCATCACATTTTTCCATTTTGTTCTGTACACTTTGTATTTTTGCTAACATATGAAGTTTACATGTCTTAGATGGCTTTGTTGCTTTAAGAAATCTATCATGCAATGCACACTGTATACTTGGCATGCAGTCTACTTGTGATTGGGCAAGTCATCCATCTGATTATACTCTCTCTCTTCACATACCATGGAATGAATATCAACCAGAGATTTAAAAAAATTAGGGAGGCTTCAATAGGAGCGCTGTACATCTTTATCCTTTCTTGAGAGCTGATAACTTGCTATGATGCTAGATCAGGCGAAATGTTAATCCTTAGTTTGGCCCAACAGTGGTCAGTAGTAGATTACTCAGTTCTCTCTTGGTGATCAACCAGATGAGTAAATCACTATTTATGTCTCTTCCCAACTGAAACTGTCTTGCCACAAATTTGAGCTGTGCTGCCAAGTCACTGCTCTCCATGGTTCTTATTACAAGTTGGTAGGAATTTCGTGTAGGAATACAGGGACGGAGGGCTCTATGATTTCGGGCAGGACCTCCATTAAATTAAAGTAAATGTGAGTTTTCTTCCCTCTGAATGGGGATTATTGGCTCCATCCCAGAGATAGCAGGTCCTTTGCTGGAGAGTTTTTTTCTGATTCCAGCGAAAATAAATGCTGACATTTTGTGCCTGCTCTGAGCAGGTGCAAAGTGTTGAGGTACAAGGTGAAGAGGGGTAAGAAGGGTGGAGGCCTGAATGTTTGAACACGCTTCTGACTGCCTTGGGGGGCATTGTCAGCTGCCATTGTGCTGCTGCAGGGGACAGGTTGTGGTGGAGTTGTACTGCTACCCACAGCCCTTGCACCAGCAGCAAAGTCAGGTCAGTTGTCTACTGGTCCAGCATTATCAGGTTCAGAATTTGCAAAGCCAATAATTCTTTGGCCCAGAGAAACTTGTAGTTCCGATTTGTGGCATTTCATCCAGAGTTATAGCACCAGGTAAATTACCACTATTCTCAATGAGGTCTGTTAGGACGCTGTACGCACTTGCAGGGAATTCTTGTTTCTGACGAGTGACCCCAAAATCACTTAAACATTCCTGCATTTCATGTGAGATGAATTGCACCCCATTGTCAGTGACCAAAAACTTGGTTATCCCTTCACTCAAAAATTCATCTTTGAGAAACTCTAAATCCACCTTAGTGTTCACCGTGCTAACACACCTTGTAGATACCCATTTGGAAGTGTAATCCACCAGCAATAACATAAATCTCTCAAATGGCTGCAAAAATTCAAATGTGTCCATTATGACTAGGCCTAACTTAGTCCATGGTTTGCCTGGGATAACCACAGGCGAAAGAGGGGCAGAATTTGAAACACAAGATTTATCGTTGGAAGCACACTGATAGCACTCATGAACCACCTCCACCACCTGGCGATCCATGCTCAGCCACCAATATCCCTCACAAATACAAGCTTTGGTCAGAGTCCTCCCCAGATGTCCCTCATTACCAAGTTGTATTATCTTGGATCTCATGCCATTAGGAGAAACTACCCTCACACCTTGCATGAGTTTTCCCTGAAGTAGTATAAGCTCATTCCTTATTGACTAAAAAGGCTTAAATCAGAATCCAGACTTTTGTAATCAGTCCAGCCCTTAATAACATGATTAACGATCAGAGAAAACAACATGTCCTCTTTTCCCACTCCTCTTTGGTAATGGTAGGTTCCTTAACCCAATTCACACCAGCTGACTCAATAGTGGCAACATCACATCTGCCCTCCACTGGCAATCGAGACAAGCAGTCCGCTGCTTTATTTGCTACACCAGGAAGATACTGGATCTGAAAATTAAATTCCTCCAAACCTTCTCTCCAACGTTTAAGTCTAGGTGTTAGACTCTCACTTTGGCTACATGAAAATATCTGCACCAAGGGACGATGAGCCGTTCTTACTAAAAAGGGAATGCTCCATTGGTAAAACTTGAACTACCTGACTGCCCAGACTAAAGCCAATGCCTCCCTTTCAATAAAGGAATGTTGTTCTTCTGCCTTCTTCAGTGCCCTGGAGGCAAACATAACCACCTCCTCTTCACCCCATCCAATTGAGTAAGAATTGCACCCACCCCTTAAGGCTGGCATCAGTGGTAAGGATGGTTTTCCTTTTGGTGTCAAAATTACCACGGGAAGGCATTTTACTGATTGCTAACTTCACAGCTTTGAAGGCTACTTCACAATCATCAAACCAGGCAAACTGAGTCCCCTTTGTTAACAACATCCTAATGGGTTCTACAATGCTGGCGAAACCTCGAATGAACTTCGGGTAGAACTCAGCAAGTCAAAGAAAGGATCTTACTTGCTCCTTGTCATAGAGAGTAGGAGCATTCACAATACTCTCCGTTAATTTAAGTTTGGGTTGAATGCCCTCCCCGATATAACATGATCCAAATATGTGACAGACGTCACTACAATTCTGCATTTGTGTCTGTTTACAGTGAGACCTCTGTCTGACAGTCTCGCCAACACTCTTCTCAACATTCTTTCACGCTCAGTCATATCTTTACCATACACCAGGATATTTTCTTGAAAGAATAATACGTTAGGCATATCACCCAGTACCATCTTCGTGATTCGCTGGAAGCAGGCCGTAGCCCAGTCCAGCCCGAATGGCATTCTCATAAAACGATATGCACCTAACAGCGTCACAAAGGAAGTCAGGTGCTTCGAATCTTGGTGCAACTGCACCTGAAGATAGGCTGAAAAAAGATCTATCACACTAAAAATGTTTGCACCATCCAGCATTGTGATGGATTCATCAATGTTGGGGAGTGGTTGACGATCTACCCAGATCCATTTATTTAGATTTCTCAAGTCCACACACATTCTGATATATTTTCCCCCATTGTTAGGTGCCAAAACCACAGAAGCCAACCACTCTGAGTATTTAATTTCATCTATTACATTCAGAGCCATAAGTCTGTCTAGTTCCCCTCTCAAAGGTTCCAACATCATACTAGGAACTTTACTAACTTATGCACACAAGGTTTGGAATCCTTTTTTAGCACAGTCCGATGATCAAAGTCTTTGAGTAAGCCCAGCTCCTCACTAAATACCTGTTTGAATTCCTTGAAGAAATTATATCCACTCTCACTATCATCCACCAGCATGACAAGTCACATGCATTGCATGCATTCTGACTTAACATAATCCCCAAATCTATTTGATGTCTCCAACCTAAGAGCGTGTTGCCTTGCTTGGCCACATACACATTCTAAATGGTCCCCCTATCTTTGAGTTCTATCTTCATTATCACATAAACTAAGATATCAATATTTGCACCCCATAAGTAACCAGGTTAATATCTGGAGAACAGAGCTGCATATTGGGATAGGTTGTGTCCCACAACTCATTTCCAACCATTGTAAATGGGAAACCTGAGTCCGCTAGAACAACAAATTGCTTTCCACCAATATCAACTTAACAATCAGGCATGCTCGCATAACCAGCATCCACTGCAGCATCACTTTTTACATTCAATACCACCATTCTCGGATTATCTCTTACATTTTTCATATTTTTCACAGCTCGTACTCTCCCATTAGACCTGAATGCCCTTGCATAATGAACTTTAAGGCCACACTTATGACATGTTGAATGTTTTGCATAACAGTTAGGATTGCGATAAGTGTGACTGAAACTTCCACAATGGTAACATTTCACTTTAGAAGACTGAAAACTTAAATTTCCTTCCGTTGGTCACTTTACAAATGTATTCAAAATGAATCCTGTTGCACCTCCTTCTCCACCACCTTGTGTATACTACTAGGTGTAGGAACATTATCAGCCACCATCATGTGAGTTTTCATCTCTTATACCCAGCCTGATGTATTTTCCTTTCCCTCGACAATGGCAACCGCTTCTTTGAGCGAAGGATTCCTCAATAATATTTTCTCTTGTACCCTGGAGCTGTTTGTACACCTTACCAACTGATTCTGTATCAGTGAGTCTGTTAAGTTTACAAATTCACAAGTGTGGGTTAGTGTGTTTAAAAACCTCATACGTGGGTTCTCAGGGGAGACCCCAATCAAGTTTCTGTCGTCGCCACTGTTAGGACGCTTTATGCAATATTCTTTAAGCAGTATTTATTGGTGTCTTGAATACACCAACACAATAGTGGTGTTTTTGTCTACAACTTAGGGGTACATTCATAAAAGAAATAGCGCAATGCAGCAAACTACCTCGCTGCACTGCATGATAAGGAAAGGGCAGGAATACACTGTTCTTAACATTGTGTGGCACATTCCTGCCTTTTCTCTGCACTTACAAAAGGGGGTCGTGATGGACGGAGCATCTGAACCAATCAAACACTCACACCCAGTCAAAAGATCTGGGTTTAATCCATCACCGTTCTTTAGCCCACTCTGCCACCCCAGTTCAGACATGGCCATATGCAAATCAGTCTGACTCTGTGCCTCATGGGAACAGTCCAGCCCGAACAGCCAAGCCATGCCTTCCCTGGACCGGAAACAAGCTTCCGAGGACCGGTTTCTGGCATTACAGCCGTCTTCAGCCCGGCTTGCTTGAATCCAGTGGCAAAGTGAGCAAGGGACTCACTGGATTCAAGCAAGCCGGGCTGAAGACGGCTGTAATGCCAGAAACCGGCCCTCGGAAGCTTGCTTCCGGTCCAGGGAAGGCATGGCTTGGCAGTTCGGGCTGGACTGTTCCCATGGGGCACAGGGTCAGACTGATTTGCATATGGCCATGTCTGAACTGGGGTGGCAGAGTGGGCTAAAGAACGGTGATGGATTAAACCCAGATCTTTTGACTGGGTGTGAGTGTTTGATTGGTTCAGATGCTCCATCCATCACCACCCCCTTTTGTACCGTTTTCTCTGCACTGGCAGACAATGTGCTGCCTAATGCCAATGCAGGCACCCTTGCACCATGGTGCAAGGGTGCGTGCATTGTATACAGGATTGGTTTTGTGCCAGAAGGGACACCTTCCTGCACAAAAACAATCCTCAAAAGCATTTTCTTCTTTCTATATGTGTGCTGAAAAACACAACTCACATAGAAAAAGAAAAAATAGGGGAGAAAAAAAGATATTTCTCATCTTTACGCCTCACCTGGGGGAGGCCTAGCATTTTGACGCATTTCCAGGTTTACCAGTGTTGGTAAATCTGGGAATGCTCCAAAATCCATGGATGGATGCATATGAACTCCCACGCTCCAACCATGGAATGCCTCCCTAGGGCAGAGTAAGACAACGCAGCGATATGCACTGCATTGTGTTACTATAGATTTATCAAGCCGCATAGGGGAATGCAAGGTGGCCTTGCATGCCTTGATAAATATTACTTAATACTGGTGTGGCCCTTGCAGCTCATTGTGTGGTGCAAAGGTGACACAACTGCTTGATAAACATGCCCCTCAGTGTACTTGCTGGTAACAGCAGAGATTCACACTAGCTTAATTTTACTCCTGATATATTATAAATTGATCCACTTACTTCAAAATATTTCAACCGTCCTATTAGGGTCTGACATATCAGTCACATAGAGTTATGACACAGGTTCCATGTCGGAATGGATTAAACCCAGATCTGTGACTTTGGGTGAATGTTTAATTTGTTCAGCATTTCATCCATCATTTGTCCTTTTTGCTTTTTTGCCCTAAGTGGGAAGGGTATGCCCAGACATGATTCATGTGCTTGCTATGCCACTGGATTCAAGTTAGCCTGTCTGATGAGGGGTGATACCCCGAAACTGGCCCCAGTATGCTTGTTTCCGAACCAGGGAGGACCTGGCCTGGCAGTTCGGGCTGGACTGTTCCTCTGGGGAGCTAGGTCAAGACTGATTTGCAGACAGCTGGGGCCAAACTGGGGTGGCGTGGTGAGCAAGAAAACAATGGATTCAATCCAGAACTGTGACTGGGGGTGAATGTTTGACTTGTTCAGCATTCCGTCTGTCATTTTTTCTTTTTGCTTTTACTGATTCTACTGCAGGCGCATGTAAAAGATAGTTAAATTCATAAGTACCTTTGATAATTGTAGTCACACATTGTTAAAAGTGATTGCTTCATTGTAGTGCTTTGCATAGCAAGGGATCATTTGCTTATGTCACATTGTCGTGCATTATAATAATTTTATTCAACAGTATGAAGATCCTCAAATGGTATCTGGTCCCTTCCCACGACCACAAGTGCCTGCTCCTATGAAGGAGATCCAGGTACTGGTCTCTTGCAAAGAGGAAGATGTCAAGGATTATTGTCTCTCAACCCAAGAAAGCCTTCTGGGCACTCATCTGGGTTGGATGATTGACATTACATTTAATTTGGACTTGTTTATTTTTGGGAATTTGAACATCCATTTATGAAATTTGAACTTTGTTAGGGACTCTATTCTGTGGACTTTTGCCTTTTCTAACAGCATTAACCCCCTTTTGTCTTTGTATATTGATCTGTCTCCTGATGCTCCTGATGTTTTTGATTTTTATATTTGAGTTAGCTCTACCTCCATGGACTAATGCCCTATTCATGTTATGTTTGCCCTTCCCATAGACAGATAAGTTTGTTAGAATACAAATTATTATTTCAAACTTAAAACAAAATGTTGCATTTGTTTGTGGGGGGTGTTGCAAATTATTAAAATGTAATTTCAAACTAAAAAAAGAAATTGCATTTGTTTGTGTGGGGGGTGCTTATAGTGATCGCAATTGTGTTGTCGTAAGCTTAAATGTCTCCCATTAACACATGCAATACGTCTTTCTAAAATATATATTCATGGGTAGGCAACCATACAAGACACAGTGATTAAAGATAAGTGCAATTTATTAATAAAAAGGAGGAACAATAAAAGTTGCAGGATGGGTGCGTTTAACAATAGGAGTGTGTTTTGAAATCAGGGAGGTTGAGTGTTATATTCATAGGGCCTCATTTATGAAAAGTGTTGCATCGCTGCTATAAAACATAGATGCAACACTTTTGACTGTGCCCTCCTTGCGACACCATGGATGCGCCATATTTACTGTATGGCGTTCCATGTCGCAAGGATTGACAGATGCATCAGGAATCTTGATATATCTGTCGGCGCAAAACTCACACATTGCTGGAGTTGTGTCGAAGAATGATGCAACACCAGCAATGCACAGGGGAGGCCTCTACCTATTGCACTGAGTCACCCTTATGCCTGCTATGATGCAGGCCTACGGTTTTGACACAGTGGCATCCTAGAAGTGGCACCGTGAAATCTTCGCCACTTCTACGAGGGTTTCTCGCGGGGAAAGCCCACCCTGCATACATTATACCTAATGCAGGTATAATGTGGTGCAGGGGTTTACAGAGTGACACATCTGCCTAGATGCATCACTTTGTATACAAGACGCAACGTGGCGCATTGTTTACGCTTAAACAAAAGAATGGTTCTGTTGGGTAAGACACATTACTTTGACACTGCTACTTAATGCAATCAAGGTTCAATGCTCTCTGATACACACATATGATGAGAAATAAATGCTCAAGCAAAATAAAGGTCATGAGATCAAAAGATTATTTCATGCAATTTATATCAAAATTCATTCATGTTTCGTCTGAATTACTTCATTCAATGATAACAAGTGCAATTAACTGACATTTGGTGAAAGTTGCTCAGTGCGTGAAACAATATACAGTGGTATCGAATATTATCTATATACAGATATATACAAGAATTTCATTGGCCAGAAGCTAGTACGCATCCAAGGATTCCTAGTGTTTCTAATGGGATCCTGGAGGTTCTGGACCTATGACAAGCGTCTACGTTTCGACCCTGTTGCGCCCCAATCGGTGGTTGCAGCGGGTCTTTTTTTTTTTGCAGAGTTTTATATAGCGCGAACTAGAACCGAACCGAATCAGTTATCAGAGCGCTTTACATAGCACCAGTTACGTTACATGAGGACACACTTTCATTTTTTTTAGGCACGGGGAGATTAAGTGATTTGCCCAGAATCACAGGGGGTTTTTGGCGTCGTTACCGAGACTCAAACCGAGTTCCCCAGGTCCGAGGTCGAGCGCCTTAGCCGTTAGGCCAACCCCTCTCCCCTGGTCTTTTTCAAGACAGGTGTGGTATTGGATAATGTTGACAGTTTGTGGTTCAGGACGAAGAGTCTCAGCCTGTAATGGTGCCGCACAATGGCTGGTCGTATCCGTGTAGTTTAAATGAGTTGGACGATCATTGGAGACGGAGGCGCTCTGTCCCTCCTCCTGTTTATGCTGCCACTGCATCACGAAAAGTGAAGCAACAGCAATGCAAAAGTGTTGCAAGGGCTCATAAATAAGCCCCATAGTTCTTCAGGGTGGTGGGTATTGTCTACTAGGTTTCGTGGCAGGGCTGCGCCCTCCAGGCTTCTGTTGTTCCCCAGTTCAATCAGACAGATTGACGCTGTGAAAGATGGCCGGTGTTATCTTTTTGTCTCTCTATCAACCTTTGTAAATCCTTTCTGTTGAAAATCGACGTTGCAATTGACTGATCACGAATGACTGTTGTTGGAAAAACTGCACCCCTCACAGAGGACAGGAGTTAGCCATGCCAACTCCCACTATCCCCACATATATGGCTGACTATTAATGCAGGCACTCTGTCCATTTTGTAGAGGGTTGCTATATGAGCTGTTGTTGGAGGGGATGGTTCATTGTGGGGGAGTTTCTTCTCACCAGTCATTTCCTCTTCCCCAGGGGAGGAAGAGAATATCGAAAATATCGAATTTGCATATGCATTGGAGGAAGCAGCAGGGGGCTAAATTGGAGTACCTGTAGGCTGTGATGTTGGATGAGGTGAGTCCTGCATACTATTAAAACATCCATGCATTGATACATTTTGCTTGGTGACTTGCCTGTTTTGTGAATTGCCATCCATTGGAATTTCTGAGGAAGGAGACTTGTGACTGACTTTGAGGTCTTTTTGGAGATGGCTTTCTGGATAGGACCAAAAATCACCTCTTCCTTCTCCTCCTTCCCATGAGTAGTGAAGGTTGCAGATATGAGACATTGAGGACAGGATGTCCTCCCAAGATTGGATACCATCTTCCACTTGTGATTGATAATACTAATCCACATTTGTACGGCGCACAATCACCCGTAAGGGTCTCTAGGCGCTGGGGGCCATCGGGAAGATTAAGCAAGCTATTGCCCAGAGTCACATGGTGCTGGGCTAATCTGCCGCCGGAGCCAGGGATCGAACCGTGATCCCCAGATTCCAGCGTCAGTCGCCCTGGCCGCGGCGCCACACCTCTCCCTAAGGGTTCATCATCAGGCTATTCATCCGCAGGATGCCACTATGAGTAAAGGGTACTTATACAAGGCTTTGATAACGTATAATGATAATAATAACGTAGCAAATGGGTTTATGAAGTGACACATCTGCCTAGATCTAGATGCGTCACTTCGTAAATATGGAGCAATGTGGCACATTATTTACGCCGCCACAGCACCACAAAAAGTGACCCAACAGTGGTGTAAATGTGATACAGAACTTCATGAATGAGGCCCTGAGTATGTTACTTTTCAATGTAGATAATACAAAAACATATCAGGTTGATGCATGAAAAAACAGACATAAAAACTTTAAATTAAAGAGTGACAGTGTCATGGGTATCAGTATGGCATTCCTGTGTGTGTGGTTATGATGTGTTTAGATATACATACTGTCACTTTCCTCAGTAGATTATTCCTCTACTGTTTCTACCAACGCACTTGAAAAGACGACTCTATTAAACAAGCATTGGTAATGCATCGGTTTTGCCTATGTGATGAATAATAAGTTGTTTTTGTCAATCACCGCCCAGGACAAAGAAAAGAGCTCCCTTACAAGTATCACAAGAGTGGAGGTGAAACCTAAAAACAGCGCATGCAAAGAGTAAAGCATCATGACACTGGTTGGAGGTGAAAATATAAGTGCTCTCCAGGTGAAAAAAGAGTGGTGGAGATTATCTGGACTACTGATCAGTCGCCCGCTTCTTAAGCAAACTAGGAGAAGAGGTGAACAACCGTATGTTATGAATAGCTACATGTACGCCCAGTATACAGGATTAAGAACCCGCCATAACTCACCCAAATGTCCGTGAATCAAACTTTCACGCTAGTGTGCACCCTCGTAAGTATGGATCGGAAGACAAAGTAACATTCAGAAAGGTGTATTGATTTAAGGCGTAGGATGTGCTGTGCATGCACAAAGATCGAAACTAAAAACAGGCTAACGAAGTACAAAGAGAGTGTCTAAAAGCAGGAAAAGATAATGCGGCAAAGTATGTGATAGTTACAAAGCCCCACCCTGCGAACCCATGAAATAATACTGATGACCTCAAACCAAATGCGTTTGTTATAATCAATGTGCCAGGAACTAAGAAAGGCTGCAAAACTGCAGTTTGGATTTATAACGTATGCCACAATAGTACAGGGAAAAACGTGTTCCATCGTAGTAAGCTAAAACAAATCATGTATGGTGCCCATTTCTTTAACACATTGCTAATAGCCAAGCAGGTTAAATACAGTGACATAATCTTCTGTGGTACACACAGCTAACATACCTCCATCACTCAATGATTGCAATCGTGCTTGCTTGAAATTGCACTTCTAAATGATACAATAACGAGAATCTAATGTCATGGAAACACTGTGAATGGCATATGTTGTTTCTAGGGTATTACTGTTGATGCAGTAATCAGAAAGAAACATATGAAGGAAAACAGGAGCTGCCTGATACATCAAACGTGATAGACATGTCAAAGCTATGGCAAACCAAACAAGAATTACAGGAGTGGAGAGGATGTGGCGCAGTAGCCAGAGCTGCTGACGTGAGAGCTGTGGATCCCGCTTCGAGTCTCAGGACTGCACTGCAACATCCTGTGATTCTGGGCAAATCACTTAATTATTCCTGGTGATACAGATGTGCTATGTAAATCTGCTGCAAAATAAAAAAGCATTAAGAGGTACAACTTTATGGAAAAAATAGTTCCACCTACGTGGATGTTAACGGTATTTTGGCAACAGGAAACTGATAATAGATGTAGACAAGGAACAAGTATTGCTAAATTCAGGAAAATGTGCTACCTCCAATAGAAATGGAGGAAAATTAAGTGTCACGCACAGGAACCAATGAGAAGCCATGAAAGAGAGGAGGCGGGAGGTATGCCCCATTTAAGTTTATATTAAAAGCAATAGATTTCTCAAGCACAAGCGCTGTGCAGGCAAAACATAGAAAGAGTGCATCAAGACAACCCTAATCATTATGAACTCTAACCCCACCGTTGCACTGAACGTTCCGCGCTGGTGAGGAACGTTCTATTGCGTGGGCGGGGCCCGACGTTCAGAGGACGTGCGCAGCACTACCGAGGTACTGCACGCGACGTCCGCTGAACGTGCGCCGCACTTAACGGGCTAAAGATGAGTTGTTACACTATGTGTGAGGGAACAGTGTGAGAAGTGGAAGTGTTTGTGTGCAGGGAGTGTGACATGAGTGTGGAGTGGAGTGGAAATGTACTGGTAAAATAAATTAAAATAGTTTCTTCCTTGGGCTTATGTTGGAATTTCCTATAACAGGTAGGCCATTTATCAGGGTATGATACATAAAACGCATTCATCTGGATGAGGAGGTGTAAGACAGATACTGGAACCAGGTCTGCCTCCATGAAGAACCTTTGCTACCTAAACATGAATAACTTTTCCTTCAAATACCTCCTTCTATTATTTTAAGATACATTACAATGCCTACTTCCATTCGAGTGCAATTCCTGGCACAATGCGCCCTACTATGCTAAACTAGGGGTGTTTAGAAGCAAACCTAGTTCTCTATAATGATCCACAGCAAAGGTAACTACAAGGGCAGCCTCCTAAGTGACATTCTTGCTCTTCTTGAGTGGAGTGGATTGCATTCTAAAGGCACGAGATGTAGTCCTGCACCCTGAAAGTCAAACAGTTCAAGGGAACTAGGAGAGAGCCAGGGTGTATGCTGGATTTATTTGTTTTCTGGAATAATGTGAATCAGGTCTGTGATTTATGTCAGGTGAATGATGCTTTCTTATACATTTCCAATCTGAGTTTTCCATATTGAAGGTGCCAATCTCTACCTCCGCTTCAGAGATTTCCCTCAAGTACAGACCAGACATCCATTTGTAAAATTGCCTCTAAAAACGTTATTATTATCATTTCTGTTTTAATAATAATTCCTATTTGTAAAGCGCGAATATATCACCCATCCAAGAGTTACAAAGCGCTGAGGACCGTCAGGGAAATTAAGTGAGCTGTTGCCCAGAGTCACATGATGCGGAGCTGCCACCGACGATCAAACCGTGAGCCCCGTGCTCCAGACTCAGCCGTTCTGGCCGCTGTGTCACATCTCTCCAGCCTTAATAGTCTCCACACACTTTTTAAACGAATCAAGACTCATAAACTATATATCTGTGATGGAAATACGTCAAAGTGGATCTTCCCAGCCAATCGAAGTTTCTGTGTCTAGAGATCTCCACATGTAGGTTTTCCTTTTTGGCTTTCACCTCAAAAAGTTTAGAATATGAGCAGTAGATTGTGTTTTTTACCTAACCGGAACAACTGATATAGTTGAGGCCAACAATGTCTTCTTTGTCTCAGAGAATGTAATTGAAACCTGCTAGTGTTACACTAACATGGTTAAGTGTCCTGTCTCTAGAGTAAATGAAATCTTGAAGTGACACTTATCAGCTCACTCTCCCACTGACGTCAGCTTCGTGTCTTCATATCAACAGCCCTAACAATCATATGCATGATGAAGGTGACTGAAGTTTCCCCAATGAGGGAACTGCACTCTGTGATACTTTCACACTAGATGTCTTGATAGCATCATGTGTGTTACAGTCAGGGCAAGGCCTGGGTCTTCTTCAACGATTAAAGGCATCCGGTGTCTCTAAACACTAATGCCTTGTTATGGTGTGTTACCAAGGTGGGGCAGATTACAAAGTAGAGCCAGCACCTGACACAGTCACCAGAGGGAACCAAGGTAGTATCAGGCATGTAAAGAGAAGAACGCAAAGGTAGATACAACATATTTTAACATAATTCTCTCAATTTAAGAAGACTTTCTCCAGATTGATCTAAAGTGTGGGGTGTGGGAGTGGGGGTGGGGGTAGGAAGGGGTGCCACAGCTTGGCTGCAGTCACCAAAAAAAGCCAGCCTGGGCATTCTAAATGAGGGAAAATGCTAAATAGATAATAGGATTCAAAACACTTAGGGCCTGATTATCAGTCATCCTGAATAATCCCTTTTTCACCTGCCCTAGAATTACCATTCTGGGGAATTCCGGTAGAGTCCTGCTAGGGAAATACAGCAGATTAAAAGATTTTAGGAAATAATAGGCAGCAAATGGTGTTCCTGCACAGATTTACAAATATGTTTATCCCCGTGAAACGCCAAAACTCATACTTCCAATGAGCTCAGTAACCCCTGATACTAAGCTCCATCAAATGATCGGGCCACTCGTACAGATAAGTGTGATCTGTTTCCATAGACTAATGTATGCATCGCTGTTGCACTAGGTGATGTAGAGTTTAAGGGTAAATTACTTTAAATTATGAGGCCTGGACTGAGGTGCAGTTGGATGCACAGAATGACATGGAATTGTGTTACATGATGTACTATGGGTGAGAATGATACACTGATTCACAGTAAGCCGACACAAGTGCAAGTGCATGTCAGAGAGATTTCAAGCTGTCCTATGATGAGGGCAGGCAACTCATACAGAACTATTTTTTTCTTTTTTTTTTGCATTTTGGGACATGTATCTAATGTTCCCGTTATACATACAGAAACAAGGTACAAACATGAATAGATTATTAACTACTGAAGTCTGGTCTTTTGTCTTTCTAATGCATTTTAATTATTTCTTTGCAGGTTCTAAAGACTATCTGTGGCTAACTGTAATTGTATTTAGAATGGTTTGTAGAGTACAGTTTCACATGACAATAGGTATCCCAGTGGCACACAAACTGATAAGCACAATTCACAAACAGTCACAAGTTCATGTTGCTTAGCAAGAAGAGAGCCCTTACCATGGGCACATCATCGATCCAGTCCTCGGTTGTGGCTAATTTTTTATGTGACTTCAGAGAAAAACAAACAAGTTGAATCCCACTTTTTAAAATTAATGTCACCTAAACTATTTCATTCAGATTTTCAAGATAAGTGACATTTTTCAAATTAAAAATCGTACATGTCAATCACAGAATTAACATTTGTTCCTAATGCTTATAACTCAGTCATGTTTGAAAACATACGGTTTTGCAAATTATTGCCACTGCTATTAGAGGAGTGTATGTCTCAACATCCGAGTAACATCCTCAATCCTTGTACGTGGGCATTAAGGGGAGATATTTATTACTGCTATCTCAACCAACAGATTTTATCATTGGATAGCTGCTGATTGTCTTTGCATAGGAGCCCAGCTCAGAATCGATCCAAATCCAATGTCTTGTTTTATATAGAAAACCCACACATTAGTGACGTACCATGAACATTGTACAAAATGCTCTCTCTATTACGTATAAGGCTATATCCAATTAAACATGTTCTCCTGGCCTTTAAAATTATGGGGCATATTAGCAAGAACCTCGTTAAAATTATCGCCATTTTAGCGGCAGAAAACTGCCGCTAAAACGAGAACAATGGGCTTGCTAATATGCGTTATAGAATTCCAATAGAAGCCCAGCTTAGATGTGCAGGACATCTAACCTGGGCTTCTATTGGAATTCTATAACGCATGTTAGCAAGCCCATTATCGCAGTTTTAGCGGCAGTTGACTGCTGCTAAAAGGGTGCTAATTTTAACGAGATTCTTGAAAATATGCCCCTAAGTTTTGTAATGTCGTTTATGAAGTTAAATGTGATACCGGTTTTGTTGTGCTACTTTAAAGTGGTGTCTGCCTTTTCCGTGTCAGCATTCTGAACTAAACGAATATCAAGAGTAACAATTCAATTTATAGTTAAAAACTGTGCTTCTAGCCAACATTTTTATAGGTAGGCTTTGATTTCTAGTCAGACACACATTGGCTGATGCAATGAAAGGATGTAATAGAAGGCTCTTGAAAGATAACAGACTTGCCAAACCTAGGCCAGGCAATGTACCTCCTTATTAAAACGATTTCTAAAGATGCACCAATCAAAACATTAAATGCCAAAGAAATAACATTGTGCAGAAGCCAGACACCAGTTCTGAAGCATGGACATTGAAGCACAACCAAATACAACCTATCACAATACCATTCATTCCACATCCCATGTTGCCTGCATTAGGCTTTGGCATACGAATTTCACATACAGCCTCCTATAACCCAAAGCAGATATTTCACATTCTCTTACCTTGTCATTGTACATTGTCGATAGCTGCATGTTTTCTTATTATTAAATAACTACCCAAATAGACAGTATATAAGCTAGAACAATGAGGAACGCATTTATTACTAAACTACCCACCTACATACCTCGAAAAAGCAACTGGTTGGACTGTGCACATCAGGAGACAAAATTGGAAGGTGTACCAACTTCAAATACTATTTCTTTACTTGTGTCACGGTCACCACACTCAGCGCACACAACAAATAGTGGGTGGTGCCCACACGTAAATTGCATATTCATTATCTGATGAGCCAGTGCCATCTGTGTTACTTGCATTTTCAGCTATGGCTACCTCTTTCAAAATTGTGTAACTTTTTCTCAGTCTATGCATTGTTGTGGCTAATACACCCAAGCATCTCACTGTGACCTAACAAACAATCTTTGATTCATCTGTGTCTCCCCGAGAGCGATATAAACATTTTGTGGAGTGGATATTAAGGAATGAAAGTGTGTCACTAGATTCATTTTCATTTCAAGCTTCTGGAACATAATGTTCTCATTAGGTGAATAAAATTGAGCCACAGTGGTGTATGGCCTTTTCAGTGGGATAATGAGGGCTGTCACCAGTCATTTCTCGGAATTTCCCTCTGCTGTTCTTTAATATAGGACACCCCTTAAACCGCTTCAGGCAGTATGACGGTCTCTGAGTCCCGTTCTAGATCTTATATTTACTATCTTGTCACATCTCTTGATTGTCTCTTCCGACTTCACTTGATCTTGTAGTGTGTAGTGTTCTTCCTCTTCTTCATTAATATCTTTCTTTCTTGACACAATGTCCTTGCGAAAATGAAATACACTAATTACAGAATGCAGATAGGTAACTGTGAATAAAGGGGATGTTTTTCACTAACGTCAAAGTGACAGGAATAAATAGAGTCAATTCACACTTAAGTTGTCTGTAATGTTACTCCGAATGCAGAGTGCAAAACATCCCCTTTATTCACACCTATAGATCTACAATTTATGTTGCATATGGTTTCCAAACTCGTCAACTATTGCAGACACACTTTTTACATTTTGGTATTTATGCATAGAGAAGCGGGTAAACTAAATGGAGTATACCTCAACTCTAGGATTGAGCATTGTTACATCACAGTAGTGGAGAACAAGCTTTGTATCTCACTGGTGTGATGTCATTGCAAAAAATAACAACACTTTGACAATCTGTTTTAGGTTAGTGGTTGGGTATGGAACCCATATATAACTTATAGAGCTATAAATAGTATTGACTATCCAGGGTGGTTTTACATAGGAATTGCGAGACATATCAAACAGAAAATGAGAGCAATCTTGAGACCCAGTGAAGAGGCAGAACACAGACGAAAAAAGCACTTCTACTGATGTCACAACTGAGGAAAGCAACTTATGTATCCTAGTATTCTTAATTGATATCAGGAAATAACCGGATTTTGGTCTGGTTATTCACACTAATGGCATATGACAGACTCCATACATAGCAAACTCTGTAATGACAAAAAAGAAATAGAAAAATTGTAGCACATAAAAGAATAACATTAAGCATTTAGTAAATTCAATATACTTAGCACGTATCATATCACCCAAATCTCTCTCTGCAAATCAGTAAGAGCTTACATTGTTGATTATTGATAACAGACCGTGCTCCATAAGAGGACCACCTTTAAGTAGCACTCAACCAGCAGCTTGGTTTATGTGTAGGTAGGGACCGTGATCCACTTGTAGGAACTGCTCTGTAGTGGATTTGCCTGACACGTTTCGAAGCTCCATATGCTTCTCTTCAGAGGCTTTAACGGAAATGGTGTGTGCAACCGCTGACCCACTTCACCATTTTCCATATGACACACCCACCAATGGGAGGCACAGATGAGACTGTGCATTATGGGAAGTGTATTGTGGAGAGCACACAATCATGTCCTGTATGGACCCTGCAGGTGGGCCCATCCTGAACCCTGTATACGGCGGCTGTTTCACTTTCGTGACCCCCAAGAATTACGAGGTGGTGCATACTCCATGTCTGGACGGCCGCGTGCTATATACTGCTTCAAAAGTTGTCCACCTTTAAGTAGCACTCGACCAGCAGCTTGGTTTATGTGTAGGTACGGATGGGGATCCACTTGTAGGAGTCACTCCGTAGTGGATTTGCCTGACGCATTTCGAAGCTCCATATGTTTCTCTTCAGAGGCTTTAACGGAAGTGGTCTGTGCAACCGCTGATCCACTTCACCATTTTCCATATGATACACCCACCAATGGGAGGGTCAGATGAGACTATGCATTATGGGAAGTGTATTGCGGAGAGCACACAATCATGTCCTGTATGGACCCTGCAAGTGGGCCCGTCCTCAATCCTGTATACGGCTGCTGTTTCACTTTCGTGACCCCAAGAATTATGGGTTGGTGCATACTCCGTGGCTGGACGGCCGCGTGTTATATACTGCTCCAAAAGTTGTCCTCCTTTAAGTAGGACTCGACCAGCAGCTTGGTTTATGTGTATGTAAGGACGGGGATCCGTTTGTAGGAGCCGCTCCGTAGTGGACTTGCCTGACGTGTTTCGAAGCTCCATATGCTTCTCTTCAGAGGCTTTGACGGAAGCGGTGTGCGCAACCGCTGACCCACTTCACACCCACAAATGGGAGGCTCAGATGAGACTGTGCATTCTGGGAAGTGTATTGCGGAGAGCACACAATCAAGTCCTGTATGGATTCTGCAGGTGGGCCCGTCCTGAATCCTGTATACGTCGGCTGTTTCACTTTCGTGACCCCCAAGAATTACGGG
The DNA here is from genome assembly GCF_964261635.1 of Lissotriton helveticus. Lineage (NCBI taxonomy): Eukaryota > Metazoa > Chordata > Amphibia > Caudata > Salamandridae > Lissotriton > Lissotriton helveticus. The sequence continues at coordinate 495,963,564 of NC_136069.1, read as the reverse complement.
GTGGTGCATACTCCATGGCGGGACGGCCGCGTGCTATATACTGCTCCAAAAGTTGTCTACCTTTAAGTAGCACTCGACCAGCAGCTTGGTTTATGTGTAGGTAGGGATGGGGATCCACTTGTAGGAGCCACTCCGTAGTGGATTTGCCTGACGCGTTTTGAAGCTCCATATGTTTCTCTTCAGAGGCTTTAACAGAAGAGGTCAGCACAACCGCTGATCCACTTCACCATTTTCCATATGATACACCCACCAATGGGAGGGTCAGATGAGGCTATGCATTATGGGAAGTGTATTGCGGAGAGCACACAATCATGTCTTGTATGGACCCTGCAAGTGGGCCCGTCCTCAATCCTGCATACGGCTACTGTTTCACTTTCGTGACCCCCAAGAATTATGGGGTGGTGCATATTCCGCAGCTGGACGGCCGCGTGTTATATATTGCTCCAAAAGTTGTCCACTTTTAAGTAGCACTCGACCAGCAATTTGGTTTATGTGTAGGTAGGGACGGGGATCCGCTTGTAGGAGCCGCTCTGTAGTGCATTTGCCTGACGTGTTTCAAAGCTCCATATGCTACTCTTCAGAGGCTTTAATGGAAGTTATGTGCGCAACCGCTGATCCACTTCACCATTTTCCATATGACACACCCACCAATGGGAGACTCAGATGGGACTGTGCTTTATGGGAAGTGTATTGCGGAGAGCATACAATCAAGTCCTGTATGGACCCTGCAAGTGGGCCCGTCCTCAATCCTGTATACCACTGCTGTTTCACTTTTGTGACCCTCAAGAATTACGGGGTGGTGCACACTGTGCAGCTGGACGATCACGTGTTATATACTGCTCCAAAAGGTGTCTACCTTTAAGTAGCACTCGATCAGCAGCTTGGTTTTTGGTTGCACACACCGTTTCCGTTAAAGCCTCTGAGGGAAGCATATGGAGCTTCGAAACGCGTCTGGCAAATCCAGTACGGAGCGGCTCCTACAAGCGGATCCCTGTCCCTACCTACACATAAACCAAGCTGCTGGTCGAGTGCTACTTACAGGTGGACAACCTTTGGAGCAGTATATAACGCGCAGCCGTACAGCCGCAGAGTATGCACCACTCTGTAAGTCTGGGGGTCACGAAAGCGGAACAGCAGGCGTACATAAGATCAAGTACGGGCCCACTTGCAGGGTCCATACATAACTTGATATTGTGCTTTCCGCTCTACACTTCCCTTAATGCACAGTCTCATTTGAGCCTCCCATTGGTGGGAGTGTCATATGAAAAATGGCAAAGTGGGTCAGCGGTTGCGCACATCGTTTCCGTTAAAGCCTCTGAAAAGAAGCATATGGAGCTTCGAAATGCGTCAGGCAAATCCACTATGGAGCGGCTCCTACAAGTAGATCCCCGTTCCTACCTACACATAAACTAAGCTGCTGGACTAGTGCTACTTACAGGTGGACAAACATTGGAGCAGTATATAGCGCGCGGCCGTCCGGCCACAGAGTATGCACACCCCGTAAGTCTGGGGGGGTCACGAAAGTGGAACAGCAGCCATCCATAGGATCGAGGACGGGCCCACTTGCAGGGTCCATACAGGACTTGATTGTGTGCTTTCCACACTACACTGCCCTTAATGCACAGTCTCATTTGAGCCTCCCATTGGTGGGTGTGTCATATGGAAAATAGCGAAGTGGGTCAGCGGTTGCGCACACCGTTTCCGTTAAAGCCTCTAAAGAGAAGCATATGGCACTTCTTAACGCACCAGACAAATCCACTACGGAGCAGCTCCTACAAGCTGATCCCCGTCCCTACCTACTCATAAACCAAACTGCTGGTCGAGTCTGGGGGGTCAAGAAAGTGGACCCCCCAGACCATATACATGTATAATTTCAAGAAGTCAGTATCCTATTTGGAGAGGCAAATGTAAACATTTTTTTTATATTATTTAAAAAGAGATGGCCCTTAGGCAAATTGCAGGATTGCAGGTACTGGGACTTCAAAAAAGAAATTAACAAACATATAACAGGATTGGGAGGAGCAGAGGAATCAACAGATGGGGGCACAACAGAAAAGCATTGGGAACATTTAGATAAAAGCACTAAGAAGAGCCAAGCAGTTTTGGAAGGACAGGGTAAGCTAAAGAAGAGCTGAGAGGGAGCAACACGGAAAGCACAGGTAAACAGGGTGTGAGGGGAAAGTATAAAATAAATACACTCCAATGTAATTCTCTGATTGTAAGCACAGGAAGGATATATTATTCCAGTTAAACAGTAGTGAAGAAGCCATTCTCCAAGAGCAGAACAAAAACATGAAAACTCAGGCTAGCCCTCAACTAACAAGCAAGTAAATGAAATTAGTGATACAGCCAACCAATGACTAGCAAGGTGCTGACCCAAAGCCCACTGTAAGTATTGGTATTATACACAAAAGTTCTATCGACAATAGAGAGCTAATATGGTCTTCAGGTGAGACCTAAAAATCAAACAATGCCAAAATCAAATGAGGCACACTTTACAAAAACAAAAATTGTGAATATAGCAATACAATTTGCATAAGCATGCCATGAAAATCACGAAATAAAAACATTGCGCTCTATTACTCTGCATCCTTATTTCATACATGGTCCTGCCTTTTGCATACTAGAAAAAAATTTTGTGATTAAATTAAACAGTCCGTGAGAAGACAATTCAAGAAAAGTGCCACATTGCACAATGCGAAGCAGAATACTTTCAGCATAATTTGGGACTGAGTGTCCAGAAGACAGCATAAATATGACAGTTTGTATTAACATTATTAAAGAAAAGCATTCAATTCTGCGTAATGGCTGACATTTCTGTAGGTACATAAAGAATAATGATCAGGTAGGAACCTGATGCAGAGGCAGCCCTTATTCCTTTACTTACTAAAGACTTCACACAGGGCCCATGAAAGCATTTTCATGCTACCTATCATAAGTACCCTTTCAATACTCCCTGAGGCTATGGTCCTCTGAATAATCTTTCCCAGTCATAGTAAGGAGTGAAACACTAGGATGTCCAGAGCTGTTAGCCACTTAATGAGGAGCATTAATTAGTGGCCAACTCACAAGTCAGAAATTAAATTAAATTGTATCATCCTCCATAAACACGCTATAACTCATTTAGAATCAAACGATTCGCAAAATTGAAGAAAAATAACACAGAGATGCAAGAATGGACTTAGGAAATTTAGAAAGTTTGGTTGTGTTAATGATCGAAAATGTATGCTTACAACAGTCTTTTAAGCATTTCAGTCAAAAATGTTACAGCATGTAGTATCAAACCACACATTTAGTCAGAAGTTCTAATCCAGAAGAGGATGCTTTACAGAGTTACAGATTCTTACCATCAATGAAGTCAGGAAGATGATTTGCTTTCTTAGCAGGATTCAAAAATATATAAATCATCAGGTCAAAATGCCTTAAGTTTAAAGTCCTCTAAGGGCAAGTCCATACACATAAGCTAAATGGTAAAATAGCAAATCTGGTAGCTCACCAGACAGTCCAAAAACAACAATTGATGGACAGAATGCAGAACAATGTCATGCATTCACCCCAATACAGAGATCTGGGCCTAAATCCATTGTTTTTTTTATCACCATGCCATTCCAGTTTGAATCCAGCCATATGCAAATCAGTCTTGACCCTGTGCCCAATGGGAACAGTCCTGCCCAAACTGCCAGGCCAGGTCCTCCCTGGACTTGAAACAAGCATCCGAGGGACGGGGTCGGGGTTTCACCCCTCATCAGCCAGGATAGCTTGACTCCAGTGGCATGGAGAGCACAGGACCCACGTCTGGGCATACCCGTCCCACTCAGGGTGACAAATGCAAAAACAACAATTGATGGACAGAATGCAGAATAATGTCATACATTCACCCCAGTACAGAGATCTGGACCTACATCCGTCGTTTTTTTGCTCACCACACAGTCCATAAGATTTTGGGAGGCAAAATCCTGAGTAAAGATAGTCCATAAATAGGAGTCAAATGAATGGTTCTTAAATCATGGGAAAAGCATACACCTGAGAGTTCCAAAACATCCGAAAAGGGAAAAATAGCATGTCTCGTTATCTCTCTTCCCGCTCTGGGAAAAGTGTTGGCTGCCTCTCCGTTGGGGTCTCTCCTTTTATAGGCTTTATGACGCTTCTGGTGACCAGTCATCACCCTGCAATGTTCAGTTTGCTGTGTGCTCACACATTTGATCATAAGGTACAATAATTTGATACTTGTGCATGTTTTCTCATGCATCACAATGGAAACAACTGTCTTTTTTTCTTTCTTTTTTTTAATATTCCTCATTCGCAACCAATCTCGCTTCAAATACACACTCAAGTAGTCTGTACCCACACTACGCAAGCTGAGAGGCGTAAGCGCCTAAAGATGTAGAGACCCGCCTACCGGTACATGGACTTGCTTGTGTGCTAATGAAGACACCAACTGAGATAACTCTGTTAACAAGCTCTAGGAGCTAGATGATCTTCGTCTTAAAAATTCCAGTCTTAGACTGAAAGTATCCAACATGGCCCATAGAGTATTGAGGCAGCATAATCATAGGACCCCCCCCCCAAAAAAAGGGGGAAAATCCTCTATACAATCAACTCCGGGTCCCATCTTGATTTCAATATGTTCCAAAATGTTCTCTTCTTTTTGCTGCCAGATCTCATTAAATCTAACTTGGAAATCGCCAAGACTGAAGACTGCCAGTCTTAAAAGGAAGGAGGGATAGGGTCTGTCCATTTTATGCAAATTTGTCTCATAGCTAAGAGAATGGCAATAAAAAAGTAACGATCTTGAAGGTTCCCTGACATTATCCTTCAAGCCAAAGATGATCAAAGGTAAGCCAATAGTAACAGGGCTTCCTAATGTATCAGACAAAATGTTTCCAATACTATCCCAAAAAGAGGCCAGAGCTGGACACTCTTTAAACATATGGATGTCAGAGGCCAAAGCCAATCCACATTTCTTACAGCATACAGGCAACTCTTTATTGATTTTTGAGAGTCTCAATGGGGTGAAGTAAGCCCTGTGGATAGTGAACAAGTGGTTCCTTTTTAACCATGCCGGTTTTACAATTTCGTATAAGATTGTAAATGAACACTGCCACAATGTATCACAGTCTTGAGCAGGTAAAGAACTTCCCCACAATTCCTCGGCAAGTTTAAAGTCACCGTCCACTTCCTCCAGCATAGCCTGGTACGAGAAGGAGACCTCCTTCTTCCTTTGGGGTCTAGTCACAAGCTGGTGTTCAGGTGATTACCTCCACCTAATAATCTTCCATGTGTTGTTTGTAGGTGTGACTGAACTCAACTGGCAGCTGGAGATATTTAAATTTGGAGAGATCAACCCCAACCCTTTCCCTTATTTGTTCCCATGTAACTATGGTGCCATCTGAGATCAGATCCCCCAAACCACAAGAACGGCTTCCCTCAAAGGGGTTGCCAATCTGTCCCTCAAACATTCTGGGCTGCTGGGGGAATCCCATAAGGGAGCCAAGCTAGAGAAGTATCCAAGAGTGACGGACCTCCTTAATTCTGCCCATTCTTTACAAAGGCCCTGCAAAACCTTAAAGCGATACAAAAGGGATGATGGATGGAGCATTTGAGCAAATCAAACACTCACCCCCAGTCAACTGATCTGGGTTTAATCCATCACCATTCTTTAGCTCACTCCGCCACCCCAGTTCAGACATGGCCATATGCAAATCAGTCTGACCCTGTGCCTCATGGGAACAGTCCAGCCCGAACTGCCAAGTCATAGCTTCCCTGGACCGGAAACAAGCATCCTGGGACCGGTTTCGGATTCATAATCCTCATCAGCCTGGCTATCTTGAATCCAGTGGCAAAGTGAGCAAGGCACTCATGTCTGAGCATACCCTGCAAACTTAGGGTGAACAAAGCGATACAAAAGGGGATGATGGACGGACCGTTTGAGCAAATCAAGCACTCACCCCCAGTCAACTGATCTGGGTTTAATCCATCACCATTCTTTAGCTCACTCCGCCACCCCAGTTCAGACATGGCCATATGCAAATCAGTCTGACCCTGTGCCTCATGGGAACAGTCCAGCCCGAACTGCCAAGCCATATCTTCCCTGGACCGGAAACAAGGATCCTGGGACCGGTTTCGGATTCATAATCCTCATCAGCCAGGCTATCTTGAATCCAGTGGCAAAGTGAGCAAGGGACTCACGTCTGAGCATACCCTTCCAACTTAGGGTGAACAAAGCGATACAAAAGGGGATAATGGACGGAGTGTTTGAGCAAATCAAACACTCACCCAGAGTCAACTGATCTGGGTTTAATCCATCGCCTGCAAAACCTTAAGCCTAATTTTTTTTTTTTACTTTGGATCACCAAATTTGTACAGAAAACCCTCCACCGATAAGTGTGCACCCTGAAGCATAGCTAAAAACATCCCTCCTGCTCCAGTATTAATCGGCATTTTCAGAAGCATGCCTGCATAAGAGAGGTGGAAGGCCCAAGGTATAAAGCTGGATATCTGGCAAAGGGAGACCTCCCTTCTCCCTCTTGCGTCCAAGCTATCCTGGAGAGTTTGTATCCCCAAACAAACGAGTTGATATCCCTCTGACTTTTATCGATTTGTGATTTCTCAAAATGTAGGAAATACTATTGAAAAAAAAGGAAATTTTCGGGAGTATTGACATTTTAACTAAGTTGACTCTGCCAATAATGGAAAGAAGAAGCGAAGCCCAAGATTTCATTAACTTCACACACTCTTTTGCAACTATGGTTAAATTAGTTTCAGCTATCTTAGTTATGTCATGCAGGATATTTACCCCCAAGTAGCTCATTCTAAGGCTGATCTGGTGCTGATAATGATTTGCCTCCTGATTCCAGACCGTGACCTCTGTCTTTGCTGCATTGATTTCGTAACCTGAGACTAGTCCGAACTCCTGAGCTTGGCTGACAACTGCTGGAAATGCCGTGTCTAAATTGGCTGTAAAAATTAAAATACCGTCAGCATATAGGGCTACCTTCCTCTCCCCTTACTTGAAAGACTGGATGTTAGGGTCCTCCCTGAGCCGTTGAGCAAATGGCTCGATATATAAATCAAAAAGAAGAGAGGCGAGTGGGCAGCTCTGTCTAGTCCCCCTAGATATGTTAAAAGGGCCGGTGATATTTCCATTTACAAGAAGTCTAGCCGTTGGTCTCCGGTAGATAGACTGTATTGTACGGCGAAATTTCTCGCCAAGATTAAATTTTTCCAAGACCTCCGACAGGTATATCCAATTAACCCTGTTGAAGGCCTTGGAAGCATCCAAGGTCATAGCTGCTAAGGGGATAGAGTGTGCAGAGGCCAGATCAATCACTCCAATTAAGTCGTATGTGAGGTGCTAATGCTGGCAACCCTTAACAAAACCCTTCTGGTCTGAATGCAAAAGGTCTCCTGCCACAATACCCAATCTTGCTGCCAAAATAGAGGTGAAAATGTTATAGTCAGCATTCAGGAGAGATATGGGCCTGTAAGACCCACAATTAGATGCCGCTTTCCCTGGTTTTAGAATCAAGACTATAGTGGCATTGTTCCATGAATCTGGCGGATTTAGTCTTTCTTGCACAATCTGATTAAAGAGGTTTGTCATAATGGGAACGACCTGGTCATTTATTGCTCTGTAGAACTCGGCTGGCAGCCCATCCGGACCCGCAGCCTTTCCGTTCTTGTCGTGCGAGATAGCATCCTTTGCCTCAGCGTAGGAAAAGGCCCTATCTAAATGTTGCTGCTGTTCTAAATTGAGGGAGGGGAGAGAGATGCCTCCAAGCCACATCTGTGCACTGTAGCTGTCTACGGTACCATCCTCCTGATAAATAGATTGAAAAAAGGTCTGAAAGGCATCACAGATTTCCTTGTCGGTAGCTAGTGTACCATTATCATTTTTGATTTCCTTAATATAGCTCCTCGCTCGGTTCGATTTACTCTCCATACTCAAAGTGGTAGATCTTACTGGCTTCCCATCTTCGAATAAGCTTGGTGTTCAAAATATTTTTGAGCTGGGCTTTTAATCTACTGACCTTATCTTGTTTCTCTTGCAGCATTTCAGGGGATACTGGGCTTGAGAGATCTACCTCTGCGTCTTTCAGCCTGTTTTCAATATTTGTAATCTCTTCTGTATACTTTTTGTTTCTATAACAAGACCTGCTGGGAATTTGGCCTTGCAGAAAGGCTTTTAGAGAGTCTCAAATTGAAGTTATTAGAGCTGTGCCAGCGTTTACCTCCAAGAACCATTCCACCTCTTGTGAGAGAGAGGAGACTTTCTCCTCCTCCAAAGGTATAGCGCGATTGAAGGACCAAGTCCTGATTGAACTAAAACTGGGCATTTCAGAACAAGGAGAACCCCAGAATGATCTGAGAGATGGCGTGCCAGGTATGAGATGTTCTTTACCTGGCTTCTTAATGAATAGCTGCCCAAACAAAGTCGATTCTTGACTGGCGCTGATATTCATAATTTCGATATGACACCCCTAACTTCTGCTCTGATCTATCCCTCCAGATATCCGATAGGGTAAACCGTCTCATTGTCCCAAGCAAATACTTCAGAGATTTAGAGAATACTACAGCTCTATTGTTTGGGGATTTATCCAATGCGGGGATCAAGATGATATTAAAGTCGCCCGCCAGGACCATCGGTTCCGGGAAGTCAAGTAGATGTGAGAAAATAGACTTTAGACTAGAAGGGTCATCGTGGTTGGGACCATAATATCCGATGAAAGTTAGCAAGGTCTCCATTATTACAACTTTTACAATGACCGATCTGCCATTTGGATCTTTTATCTGGGATAAGAATGAGCCCTAGCTGTTTTAAAAAAAAAAAAATTGATACCCCTCTAATATTTGCTGACTGACTTGTGCATACATGAGAGCCTACCCAACTTTGACACTTTAACAGAGAAATCATCTCTTCTTCTAATAGATGAGTTTCCTGGAGGCCAGTGACCTGCGCTGAGGAGTCCCATAAATATTGTATGATCGTATCGCTTCGTGGTCTAGTGCGCAGGCCATTGACGTTCCAGGAAAGAATCTGAAAAGGACTCATGGTGGCTCTGAATTCCGCTTGTCCACCGGGGTCGAGGCTTGAGGCACCAATATCAGTACCCACAAGCAGATCAGACCCCTTCCAGCACCCTTATCAATAGCTTTAAAGTTGGACAGGTCCAAAGTAATAGAAATTAGCATTTTTAGTTCATTCCCCTGCTGCCCCTCCCCCTACCCATGTGCCCAAACATCCCTCCATCCCACCCGTAGAGAACCCTAGCCCCAGTCATCAGGACAAATGGAGTCCGGTTAATTGCACCCCAGAGGTGCCCACCCCCTCTACCCCAAGAAAGGATACAACTAGAAATACTAAGGGGGAGAAAAAAAAAAGAAAACATAACTTAACCTGACCCAACCTAATTACAAAGAAGAAAATATGGGATATAAGGAGGAAGAAAAAAGAAAGAAAACCATATCCTATTCACACATTTGTTATTTATCTATTTTGTTTTTATATATATATTAGCCAACTTGAAGGATGAGGCCTCTAAACACGCCTCTGGCCGGCGTGAAAATATGCACCAAACTGCTCCAATTACGAAAAGGTAGAGGCCACACAGGGGATTTCTTCAGAAGTGTTTATTTAAACACAGCAAATGGAATGATGCATTTAGGCTGCCTTCAGCCTTCTTCGGATGCCGCTGTAAATCAAAGTGCTGCCTCATATATATTCCACAACAATCGTTCCTATACTCTCAAAAGAACGACATCCAGGCCAACAGCTCTGTTCAAAACATCTTGTGTTTATTCACAACGCACTCGACGCGTTTCGGGAACTGACTTCCCTTGTTCAAGTCAGTTCCTAAAACGCGTCGAGTGCGTTGTGAATAAACACAAGATGTTTTGAACAGAGCTGTTGGCCTGGACGTCGTTCTTTTGAGAGTATAGGAACGATTGTTGTGGAATACGAGGGAGTGGCAATCCCGTCCCGGCCCGCCGCTGCCAGCCTGGAATAAAAACTCCTTACCCTTCAGTGACATATTTAAGAGATGGGTTGAGAATCTTCTCTTTCAATGAATAAGTATGGAAGTTTATGAGAATCTTTCTCGGTTTCGGTCGATTTGGATTTCTTCTAAAGGGGTCTCTGTGGATTCTCTGGATGCCCCTGCCCAGTTCGTCTTCTGAGATCTCTAATTCAAGTGAATCTTTTAAGAGAGTGATCACAAAGGACTTGAGATCTTCGCCTACGCTCCCCTCTGGAACATTCAGTATTCGCAGGTTATTCCTACGAGAATTATTTTCTAATGTTTCCAGCCTGTCTCGCAGGACCTCTTCAACTCTTTAGAGAGTGACTAGATCTGTTTTCAGGACATCGAGCTGATCTGTTAATGCCCCCACATTAGATTCTAGTGTCTCCATCCTGGTATTTAAAAGGTCAACTTTCTTGTCCAGTGACTCACAAAAGCTCCTGATCTCTCCTTGATTTGCAGCTGAGACCTCGAACTCTATTTTAATGTATGCCGATAATGAGGCCAGAAGGAGTTCCAACGAAGAAATTGAGTGTTCCTCTGGATTTTGAGCCTTCGCTCCACTATCTGAACCACCTGCCTCCAAAGCCATTCCCTTAGATATGTCCTTGAGGGTATCCAGGGATTCAACTTGAAGGGCCTGACCTACCACCTCCATTGGGTTATCTTCCCCTCCAAAACAAGACTTTCAGTATCAGATGGACTCGGCTCTCCAACGAGTGGGGAAACTCGCACTTTTGTCTTTTCTGTACTTGATGCTTCTGTGTTAGCGGATCCTCCTAAGGATACAGGGGTCGATTATGATGGCCGACGGATTGCCTCCCCAGGGCTGGCGGGGGCAATCCGTCCGCCATTCTCCCTGAAATGACCCCCCGCCATATTAGGATGGCTGGGGGGTCCGCGGCAGACTGCAAGACCGTCCGCCGCTTTTCCGCCGGTTGCCTTCGCGACCGGCGGAAAAAGTGCTCACATATGGTGGCGATGTCTGTGAGACACCGCCAACCATATTAAGATGCTGGCGGTCCAATGCCTTTCCACGGCGGCATTGCCGCCGTGGAAAGGCATACGGTCTTTGCTTTGCTTTGGGGGCCTGTTGGGGGCCCCCAGGGTGAAGGGGGGTGGGGGGTGCACATGGGGGGTACCTATGGTACCCCCCTGCAGTTGCATGCACAATGCGGCAGGCACCGCGCGGTGCCTGCTGCTTTGTGCATGCAAATGCACAGCATGCATTTTTAACTTTGCTGCGGGTGCTGCTTAAAGCGGCACCAGCTGAAATGTTAAATATACAGGATGTGACCGCCAGGGTGGTAGTCACATCCTAATTCCAACTGAGGGAACGCCGCTGCCCCTGCGGACGGTCCCTCCACCTCGGGGGTGGCGGACGGACGCAGGTCCGTCCGCCATCATAATCGATCCCACAGTTGTTTCCCCTTTCCCTAACTTTCCAGCCTCTCCCTGTCTCACTAGGCAGAGGACCTCCGGGAGAACTTTAAAGTAGGACCTTAAGGAAGGTGTGATCTTGAGTTTAGCTTCTGAAGGGGTGTTTTTAGACCTGCCCGATTTTATATTCCTTTTTTTAATTTCCCCAAATAGAAAGGTCGATGTGCTCTTTATTACAGTCTTCGTCTGAGCGCTTCTGCTACCGTAGCCCTCCTTAATACTGTTGTTTGTGCTATTGCTAACACTACCCGTACTTACATCCATACTATCTTCCAGTCAATTCTCATATGCTTGTTTAATGTCCTGCCCAGAAGATTTTACTTTTGCAAGGCTCCCCTCTGCATTTTCTCCCTTTCCTAGTGGTTCTACTATAGTTTGGAGAGAGCCAGAGGCTGAGGCAGGGGGATTAGTAACAACTGCGGCGCATCCTACTTGGGGCCCAGCAAACCAACAAACTGCCACAAGCCTGGGGCTGCTCCTCTGGGCTCCCTTGCAGCAATCAATCTCCCCGACGCTCTCCAGCTTGAGCGGTATACAGCTAGTGCTGCCCCTTCTCCGGGTGACCCGGAGACAACGGACTGCTGCTCTCCTCAGCTTCAGCGCTGCCGCCTCCCACAGCGTAAGGCAGGGATAAGCTGAAACTGGGCTAGGAGCTATGCCAGTGTCGATACACATCGACACAGAGCCGGCCACGGAGACAAGCAGGAATCGGAGCCTAAACAGGCCGGTTAAAGGGAAAAAACAACTACCAAAAGGCAGCTCAATAAACAGGCAGAAGAAGCCTTACACGCCAATCGGGCGAAGATAACCCCCTCAGTATTCAACATGCATTCACCGAGGCATGAAAGTGGGCAGAACCTCCGGGTGCAGCAGCAGCTCAAATAGCTGCCACCATGATCTCCCCAATGTTATCCCGGAAACAATGTCTTGTCCATTTTCACAGGTTTGTTAACGAAGGAAATTAACAATGTTACAAACCATTGGGTCTCTGCAGAGTTCGAGTTACCACCAATTCGCACACAAGCAAATAAGGCTTCATTTATGGTGGAATTGCTATATCGTGCAACAAGGACCCTCCACACATTTGCTAAGTAGCATAAAAGGTCACTTCATTTTTAGGACAGTCAAAGACAAACTCCAAACCTTGCATTTATTAAATAAACAAACCTTTGTATATTTTTCCAAAACCTTTTCCCCAACTGGTTTTTGCATTACCATTCCCCAACGATTTCATCATTTGCCAAAACTCCAAAAAACTGTTTAATACCAAACCAATGGTTTTCCTTCCTACTTTTCCTTTCCCTTTTCCACCTACCCTCCCCCACCCCCATAGAGAAAGGATAGGTCCGCACTAGACTATCCTAACCCCAAAAACACGCCTAAAAGAAAATATAAAAGCAAGGAGAACTGTCGAGACTGCCCTAGAGTGACTTTTTTTTTTTTATATATATGTGACACAACAAGGACGGTTATAACAAAAAGAACCTTCACCCCGGCAACCCACATAAAGAGGGCGGGTGGGTGGGGCAAACACGACGACGCAACCGTTCACTCACTCTAGCTGAGTGACGTCACCCTCCCGCTCTGCGAGCACCAAATAGCCCCTCCCACTTCCCAACCTGACCAAATCGCGCTGCGTGGGAAGTCCCACCGCACGAACTATCCCAGGGGACACTGGCTCGTGCCATGTCCCCCCGGGACCCATCGCGCAATAAGGACACTCCACACATTTGCTAAGTAGCATAAAAGGTCACTTTATTTTTAGGACAGTCAAAGACAAACTCCTAACCTTGCATTTATTAAATAAACAAACCTTTGTATATTTTTCCAAACCTTTTCCCCAACTGGTTTTTGCATTACCATTCCCCAACGATTTCATCATTTGCCAAAACTCCAAAAAACTGTTTAATACCAAACCAATGGTTTTCCTTCCAACTTTTCCTTTCCTTTTTCCACCTACCCTGCCCCACCTCCCATAGAGAAAGGATAGGTCCGCACTAGACTATCCTAACCCCAAAAACACGCCACCAAGGAAAAACCAAAGTGTTTTCCTGCCCCACTAAACCCCCCCTCTCAACCGATAAATTCATCCTCCCTGTTAGAACACCATAAGTCAGCACCCCAAAACCCCGCCAACAAATCCCTGAGCTCCATTAGATAGTACGCCTGCCCCAATTGAGACAAATATACTCCATCCCTTCTGAACAAATGAAGCTCGCCTGACAAATGTTCGTGAGTCAATGCAGTAATGTCCATAGACGTGCAAAAAATGTTCATGGCTCTATTGAGCTTCTGGCGAGCCTTCTCAACTGCCGAATGCGTTCGAGCCCCTCGCCATTGGTGTCTGTACACAAATTCCGTCCAGACCACCGCTGTGCCAACCCAATTGTTTTTTATAACCGCTAAGTCCATTTTCATTTGTTGAATCAATGTGAGACCAGATAGTTCGACCAGGTCATTCTCACCCAAATGTATGAGTAAAAGATCCGGAAACCCCCATTCCTGAGCCAATGTGGACAACAACGGGAAAAGGTCTCTCCATTTCAGCCCCCCAATCCCTTTCCACAATACCTCATGTTCTTTGCCATGCAAACCCAATGCCCTTCCACATATCTGTTGTTGTGCGAACACTGATGGCCACTTCACCAAAGAGTGGCCCACAATCCATGTCCTCTTTTTCCAGGGAAAAGACAATACTCGACCTACGATAAGAAAGAAAAGTGACTAGCATAACCAAGATATACTGTATTCATTGACGAACATACCTATAACAACAGTCAGATTTCCAGCGCCCAATGTGCTGGATCTCCTCCCTCCCCCAACCCAATCTGGCTGCCTCCGTAGCGGCACCTATACGAAACGAATGTGTACCATAGCACCGTGGATTTTTACCCACCAGTGATTAACTTTTTCTCAGAACTGCTAACAATTGAAAATAAGATACCTGGCTCCCATCTTCATAAGAAAATATGACCCCAGCTCTAAAGACAGGTGACTTTAAAAATGACTCCCATTCTGTCAAAGGACAACAACCCGCCACCCCGCTTCCCCCCAGCTGTATCCAAGTTCCAACCCTTCTTTGGTCTGTCTTTGACTGTCGAAACCTGATCCGTAGCATTTTCTCATTTAATAATTGTATATCAGACGTTTGGATCCCCGTCTGATTCCGTAACCCCAGTAACTCCGAGACCCGAAAAGCCCCAAAGAACATCCATATCATGCATAACCTGAACCTCACCAAATCCCATGCATTATAACAAAAACTAGGCAAAACGACTAAAATGGAACGTAAGAGTTCAAAAGTAATAGCTTCCCTCAAATGTAAGGAATGAACTTTGCTTCTACCTAACCCCTTTAACATCCTGCTCAACAAAAACCCCACCCGTACTGTTTGACCGAACATTAACTGGCTATAAAATGAAATGCCAGCAAGTTTGCCTGTGATAGTCGTGTGCAACAAACCTTTATCCACCAAATGTAACACAAAATGCAACATGAACTGTTCATCACCCACAGCCGCACCACCTGGATCCTGCGAGGAAGCATAATTTAGAAATTCAGACCATGCTTGCTGGTAGCTTCGTCTAGTGGACTGAGCAATGGAGTGTTCGACCAATTCCGCAATCCTCACTCCCCCAGGTCCCAGATGTCCGAAGGGATTGCCGTCTTGCAACTGTCTGCTTTTGGCGCCAGAGAACAAAACTTCTGCCATTTACAACGGGACAGAGCATCAGCAATTGCGTTGTTCACACCGGGTATATGCTGGGCTCTAAAAATAATGTTTAGTTTAAGCGTTTGTAACAAAAAAAAAATGCAACAATTGCAGTACTCGTTCATCCTTAGCCTTCTGCCCATTGACTAAACTTACCACTGCCATATTGTCAATGTGGAAAAGTACACTGCGATCCCTGAACTCCTCACCCAATACCTGCAATGCCACCAATAAAGGGAAAAATACTAGGAAGGCGATACTACAACCTTGCGACAGCCAATGTGCAGGCCAACTCTCCGCGCACCAGTGCCCTTCCCAAAACAGAAAAAATCCTTGAGCCCCTGCAACATCCGAAAAAATCTGTACTTGCCATACAGTGTCGTCTTCCACAAAGTTGATGGATACCCCATTGAATTCATCCAAGAAACGCAACCAGATGACCAAGTCCTCCTTAACTTTTTTAGACAACCGTATGTGGTGGTGTGGCAGAGAAGCACCCGACATAGCAAAACCAAGACGTCTACAGAAAGTGCGCCCTGCTCTCACAACTCTGCAGGCAAAATTTAAATAACCCAGCAGCCGCTGAACCTGCCTGAGCTCCAATTTCCTTGCAGTAAGAACTTGCCGCAAAAAGGTCCTGATCTCTTGTACCTTGTCCAAAGGCAATCGAGCCACCATTGCATCTGTATTTATTTCAATACCCAAAAAGACCAATTTAGTGTTTGGACCTTCTGTTTTATCCGGAGACAATGGCACTCCAAAGTCCCTTGCCATATTCTGAAAACAGTCCAAAACCTTGCTGCATTGCTCACTCCCTGCCTGAACAATAAACAAAAAGTCATGTAAGTAATGACAAATTGCTGTATGACCCGACCTCTGCACTACGCACCACTCCAAAAATGTGCTAAAAGTCTCAAACAGAGAGCAAAAAATGGAGCAACCCATGGGCAATACACGATCTACATAAAAGTAATTCTCAAAATACATTCCGAGCAGTTCGAAATCCAAAGGGTGGATGGGCAACAACCGAAAAGCCGCTTGAATATCACTTTTGGCCAATTCAGCACCCACCCCTGCCATCCGCACCAGATGCAACGCATCATCCACTGAGGCATATGAAACCACTATATCCTCCAATGCAATGAAGTCATTGATTGACTGACCTTCTGGCCAAGACAAATGGTGAATGAGACGAAATTCACCCTGGGCTTTCTTTGGAATCACTGCCAAAGGCGAGACCCTCAACTTCGGCAAAGGACACTGATGAAAAGGACCCGCTATTCTACCCAGTTTCACTTCTTTACACAATTTGTCACGCACTACAGCAGGCAATTCTTTTACCAATTTCAGATTGTCAGCCCACCGCTGTTCCCGTGGGCCCTGGTATCCAATGCGAAAATTGACGCTAAATCCCCAAAACAACTTAACCGCTGCTGCCCTATCCGGGTAAACCTCCAGACAAGGCAACATGGCCTGAAGCTTAACTGGGATAGGAGCCTTTTGGGATAAAAGGTGGAAGGGCCCCTCTGCCTCTTTGCCCCCTAACCTGTTCCCCTTGGTGATGATTGGGGAAGCACTGAAATATAGCATGTCTCCCCCCACACTGAGCACACTCGTGTTTGAATTTACAGAATTGCCTGACACAGGCACCCCGGTCGAAGCTCTAACAAGCTCCCGTGGCAGGCAATTGAGCTCTTCCGATACCTCCCACCCCCAATGGAGCGGGACGCTGGAGAAAGGGCCGATATGTTATGGGAAGGCCACTCGCAGTATGAACAGTCGCCGAGGAGTGGTGCTCCGACATCCATTGAAGCCAGAGCTCCTGATCCACTTTCCCCCATGGCTTGTCATTGAAAAGACTCACTCTGGCCCGAAACTCTTTGTCGTAGTTAAGCCAGGCATAGCCTCCCACCTGTAGATGAGCCCTCCTAATGATGTCAATGTATTTGAACATTGCCACCGCCCTCTCCGGATACCGCTCACAGTATACACTAGCATAGATAATAAAAGCAGCTGTCCAATTTTCTATAGTCTTAGGCACTTTAGGGCAACAGGACAACTCCATCTCTTCTTCTTTTGATCCCTCTCTAGCTTGGAGATCTCTATGCAATAGACGGAACACATCGACATAGTCATGACTCCAATTATTTTGTCTCGTCCATTCCGACAAGTGTGTGCCCAAAGGCATGGCCAATCCCATATAGGGTAATCTGGACCGACCACACCCCTGAACCCCACTTTGCACAGAACTAGCTGCAGATGAAACAGGACTTGCCCCCCCATCCAATTCCCCTTGACCACATGACCCCGTATTTACTTGTGGTATTTCCTGCGGAACCCTGTGTACATCCAAATGAACATTTGTATTCCCTTCAGCATCACTCACCCCTGGCACCACACTTGAGCCGCTCAACAAAGGCCGCGCCCACGCAGCCCACCAGTCTTTCTTACCTGACGGCAGCTGTGTAGCCCTTTGTTGAAATTCTTTTAGACCATCACGCTTATGATGTCCGCCACGCCGCCCCCGGTCTGCAGAGGAGTCCGCTCCAGCTCTCTGAAACACACCAGAAGACGTGAAATGTCCCCTACCCACCCCCTAAACTCCTGACCGCTTAAGCCAGGAGCCGCCTCCCTCGACAACCATTCCCTTGAATTAACCATATTTTCTTTACCAGAACCATCATAAGTAACACCATAATCATCATTTACCGTATTCCTTTCAAAACTTGTGCTTGGCATTGAGCCATCACCAGCACCACCATCGTAACTCTCCCAATTGGACACAGTTTGCTGCGGAGCACAACCGGCCGATGACCCTAGATCCTCACCAGATCCGCTTCGGGTATGCTTTATCTTACCAAAAGCCGCTCCTTCCTTCGCTGAAAATGGAATAGAACTCTGAGCCACAGCCCTATGGCCAGAGTCCGCTACCAAGTTCCCACCGCTTTTGCCAGGAACCGCTGTCAACTTACCTGTGACCTTGTCAAAAGGTAATCCAGACAAAACCTTTCTGGGCAAGTCAGCATGCTCAACCCATACCCACTGTCCCTGCTGTGGCCCCAAGTCTGAGTCAAAATCCACTCGTGGGTGGTGCGGCGGTAGCCTAGGCTCTGGAAAAACCGCTCCCACCTCACTGTCTAGGTTACCAGCCCCACTCACACCATGACCCCCGTACCACAAATAACTTTGCCCACCAACCCTTCCCAAACAATCCCCCCCGGCTGGAAGTCATATATCAAATAATCGCTGTTATCCTGTTCCTGCCTGTACTCCACATCCATGCTCCCCTTCGGGGGTCCTCTAGGTAGAGGCAGCAAAACCTCCTGTAATTCTGAAGGCTCCTGTGTCTGCATACTGAATTCAGTCAAAATTGGCTCTCCACGACCATTACTTCCATCACCAGCAGATTCCTCCTGACCCACTTCGTCCTCCTCACTGTCAGTGGGGTAGTCCACTAGCGCAGCCATAGAACCACCAGCCCACACTTCTGGCGCTAAATCAATCAGTCTGTTATCAGAACTGATAGTATGAGACATTGGTGCTATCTCTCCTGAAAACTCTGCTTCATTCTGCATCACATATAATCCTGGAGACTGTGCAGCCCTCCTGTCTCCTGAGGCAAAATCAGTAAACATTTCCTTCTCACTTATCTCCACTTGTTGCTGGGTGCTCTCCCAATCAAAGCTGGCTTTTCCACCCCTCTTTCCAACTCTCTTCTTTGCCTGTGGGGGCAGCAGTACCTGTCCTCCTCTCAGCACACCTGGCGCAGATGCAGACCTCATCATAACTTTCTTCCCTCTAGCACTTCTTCCTGAAGAGCGAGCTCTACGCAGTTTAAATGAGGAGCTGGGAGTCCCACACAACATTTTCCGCATGACGGCTGGACAGTGGCATACAAGCTGCCACAGCTCGACTCACCCCTTCTGCTGCCACACGCCTGGGGCGTTTCGCCTCCTCAACAGCAGACCCAGTGGCTCCAGGACTCAGCAAGTCCATGTGCCCAACCGCCACCAGCGCTCTCACCGCCTCTCGAGCTATGTCATCGGCCGACATACCTTTAGAAGCCTCCACCGATATTTCGCTCGAATACCGCACCAGGCCGATAAAGCTGACAGGAAATAATCCCCTCACACAGTAAACACGACAACGCCACCGTTCACTCACTCTAGCTGAGTGACGTCACCCTCCCGCTCCCACCGCGAGCACCAAATAGCCCCTCCCACTTCCCAACCTGACCAATCGCGTCGCGTGGGAAGTCCCACCGCGCGAACTATCCCAGGGGGACACTGGCTCGTGCCATGTCCCCCCGGGACCCATTAGGCAGGAACTGTTAAATCAACATTTGAAGGAAACATGTCAAAAGTTCATTTCTCAAGGCTATGAACTGTGCAGCATTTGCAAGAGATTTAAATGCGTTAAGATCATTTTCTTTTAGTATTCAACTTACTATCACTCTTCAAACATAGTGATAGTAAGTAACCCTACGTATGGCCTACTCATACGATTTCAAAAGTAGCAACATGTAAATTAATTCTAAACATTATTAAATCAAATTTGTTTCTTGACACACACATTATATACTGTGTTAAATATTCATACCTAAAATGTTAGTCATTCACCACTTTCCAATTGAGAATTGCACCAAAAACGAGTTTGCTAAGACTCCTGTCCAATTAGTCAAGCAGCATTGCTAAGTTATTTTCATAACTATACTTGTTAATAGAGTAAGATAATTGGTAACTTTAACTTCTTAAATTCATTAGTTTATTAATCCTGCAGTTTCTACCTATTAAGCACGCTTTTATGTAAATGTAAAGCAAAGGTGTTTTTATATAGCACGGCTATCACTCCAGGGAGCATCTTGGCGCTGAGAAAGCCAGACTGATGAAAGCGCTGGTTCAACTGCTCATCTAGGTGGACCCGATATTTCAGATTAGGCCTTTGCACTGTGTGTCGGGCAGACTATAAATCCAGTTCTTTAGTAATTTCCTAAATACTGATTCAGAGGTGGTTTGACGAAGAGGCGGGGGAAGTTGATTCCAAGCCTTTGACCCTAAGACTGCCAGAGCTTTTCCTCCCTTTGTGATCAATCTAAAGGTGGGAATGGTCAGCAGATTTGCGTTTGAGGATCTCAAATTGCGGGGTGGAAGGTATTGCTTAAAGCTCCTTTGAAGATATTTGGGCCCTCTTGATTGAAAGGCCCTGAAAGTGATCAATAGGACCTTAAACTGTACCTGCTTATGGATCGGTAGCCAGTGGAGGGCGTCCATCACCGCTGTAGCCGATGATTTCCTGGGCCATCTCAACACCAGTCTGGCGGCTGCATGCTGGACCATCTGCAGCTTATGCATAACTGCTTTGTTCGTTCCTGCATATAGACTATTGCAGTAGTCCAGCCGAGATGTTATAAGGGCCACCGCCACCATTCGCCTGGCTGAGAGTGGTTTTAGGTCAAAGAATTAGCTCAGGCCTTTAATGATGTTAAAACAAGTACCCGCCCCGGCCAGGGCCTGTTGCTTGAATGACAGGGTAGCATCAAACTTAATACCTAAGTTCCTAACTGCATTAATTGTGTTAGGGGGTGCAGTGGCATCTTCAGGCCACCACTGCTTGGGACTGAAATTATTATAATGGCCGAAAGGCAGAGTTTCCGTTTTTCCTGAGTTGCACGTCAGGTGATTGTTGTTCATCCATTCAAAGGTGGTTGAGAGGCAGTTTTTTAGATTTTCTTCTGCCTCTGTTGTATTATTATCCAGCACCAGGATGAGCAACGTATCATCCGCATAAGAAATGGTGTAATCTTAAAGGATGATATTAATTCAATCAGGGGGGGGCCATATATACTTTTAAGAGAGTCGGGCTCAGGCTGGATCACTGAGGGACCCCTGACGTAAGCTGTTTTTCCTCTTAACAAAACTGCCCTAACATAATCACTTGCCGCCTGTTCTTCATAAAATTCTTAATCCAGCCCAATACTCTTCCTGCTATACCTGATGCGGCTAAACGGTCTATGAGTATGGCATGTGAGACCGTATCAAAGGCCGCGGACAGGTCTAATAGTACCAGGACGGCCTTATTGCCCTGGTCCATAGCAGCCCGTAGAGTTTCAGTGGAAAGGAGAGCTGACTCTGTGGAATGTTGAGCTCTAAAACCCGATTGATTGGGGTGCCAAACATTGTTCTCCTCCAGATAATTCATGAGCTGTCTATTCACAAATTTCTCAGTTAGTTTGCACAGAACAGGTAGAAGCGAGATGGGCCGTAAGTTTGAAAGGATTGTGGGATCCGCTAGTTGCTTCTTTTGGAGAGGCTTTACGCTGCTAATTTCCATTCTGTAGGAATCAATGCCCGATCAAGTGAGGAATTTATTATATTATTAATAGTGGGATTGACAGTATCCACCATGGACTGCAATACTATGAGGGGACAGGGGTCAAAGGGGGAGTCTGATTTAATAGACAATAGGGCTTTGCGAGTTTCCTCCAAGTTGATGGGCAAAAAAGTGTTCATGCTAGCGGTGTATGTCACTTCCCTAGTACTCTCATCTAGATTCGATGGAATCGGGAGAAGAAAGTCTTTGATTAAGGTTTGTACTTTTTCTTCAAAGAAGTTGGCAATGGTATTACAAAGACTTTGAGAGGGGGGTATTTCTTGCAGCAAGGATTTGGGGTTCATGAAAGTGTTAACTATCTTAAAGATCTCTTTCTGTTTATTATCATTGTTTTTTATGGCTTCCGTGTAGAAGTCCATTTTGGCAGTCTTAATCAGGACATGATATTGTCTACGTGCAGATTTATAAATACTGAGATCCTTACTCTCGTAATTTAGCCACCATCTTCGCTCTAATGCCCTCACTTCCCCTTGCTTTCCTTTTAAGAGAAGTGAAAACAATGGTGCAGACATTTTCTTATTCCGTGCTTCCTTTCTAGGAGCTGTGGGGCCTGACTCCTTACTAAGTTCAATCATCCAGTCCCCAAACAGCTGATTGTCCTTGATCGGGTCTCCCGTCAAAGAGGATCTCTTTTCCAGGGCTATCTTTGTGAAATCGGGGCATCCTATTATCGTTTTCCAAGAGGGTTTTCCCTGTTGAGGCGTTATCACTTTCGCTTTACTTTTGCCTACTGGGCTATCCTTGACTAAAAATTCAAATGGAATAAATTTATGATCCGTCCATGTGTGCATTAGAGGGGGCTTTACATTAAGTGTTTCTAAATTAGAGCAGATACAGTCAAGGATATGGCCTGCCCTGTGTGTAGTGTCTAGTGTAAGCTGTGATAGGCCAAGGACATTCATAATGTCCTAGAAGCAAGTTGCAGCCGGATCTGTAGGGGAGTCAAGGTGAAGGTTTATGTCACCTAATAGCGTACAATTAGAAAACCTAAGAACCAGGGGCCAGATGTAGGAAAAGCCTATTTACCGATTCATAAATACCAAATTTTACCGATTCTGTATTTATGAATCGGTAAATATGAAGGTAGGAGATGTAGGAAGATTCGGTAATTGAATTATTGAATCTGTAAAAATTGGTATGTACTGAATCGGTAAATACCGATTCGGTATTGCCCATTGATTCCTATGGGCCTTGAAGCCCATAGGAATCAATGGGCAATACCGAATCGGTATTTACCGATTCGGTAAATACCGATTTTTGCAAGGGTGCAGGGGGTATCACTTTGACACCCTCTGGCACCCCGAATACAGGCATGTGTGCCATGTGGCAGACAGACATGCCCTAAGGGCATGTCTGTCTGTCACATGGCATAGGTGTGCATGCACACATGTGCATGCACACCTGGATTCGGTATTTTACCACCCAATTGAATTGGGTGGTAAAATACCGAATCTGAATTGCCTTTGGGACTCAGAAGAGTCCCACCTACATTTGGATTTACCGTATCGGTAAAATTACTGATTCTGTATTTTACAGATTCGGTAAATTTACCGAATCTGTAAAATAAATGCCCCTACATGCCGATTCTTAAATACCGGTCGGTAACGGCCGAAATCGGCTGTTACCGACCGGTATTTAGGCTCCTACATCTGGCCCCAGGTTACTAAGTACTTCCCCAATGCTCTCCAGGAACCCATTTTGCTGTCCTGGAGGTCGGTAGACTAATGCTCCTGCAAAGGTAAATGAGTCGTGTACCTGATTGCAAAAGCCAATACTTTCTGCTCCTTTGAGATCCGGAAGATCATATCTTGAACACTTCAGGGTGTTCCGATAAATTATTGCAATGCCTCCTCCACGTTGTTCAGGTCTATCTGCCCTTAAGATTAGGTAGCCGGGAGGGAGAGAGTTCACAATGTCCGGATTACCCCAGGTTTTTAACCAAGTCTCAGTTACAAAGCGACAGTCTAATTCTCCTTCCGTTATTAGGTCGTAGATATGCAGTGCATGTTTGCACATTGATCTAGCATTTATGAGCCCCGTGCGTAGAGGGCCATTTCCCAGTGCCAGTTGACAGGGCTCAAAGGATCTCTTACAGTGGTTACAACTCATCGGCCCCTCCCAGTTAGCCATATTCAAGGTCTGACTACACATGTTTGGTCCAGTATTTATGGTACTGTTAACTCAATATTTTCTCTGTTTCTATGGTGGTCTTCATCAGCGTGAAATCTATTGAAATCTAGTACATATGTCGCATAAGAATAATTGACATTCACTCTATTGCATACCCATACATTAAAGTGCATACAGAATTAGATTTTTTTTAATTTTTATGAAATGTCCATAAAACGCCAAATATCATTGTTGCACGATAGAGCAATTCATTTTTTGATAAACCTCTTTCGGATGCTCAAGACATCTTAAATATGGTGTATGACCCCCATCTGCTGATAAAAAAGAGGTTAAATTCACAGATTACTATCAGCAGTTAAAAAGAGGTAAAATGGCAGAAGCAAGCCTTAACTAGTACTTAGTGTTGGATTTTAAAATGGTTAGTACAGCACTTTGTGTTGCTTCATGGGCACCTGAACAATACCGAATAATTGCATAAAGCATGCTAAAAAGGAACAGAGGCACGCACAAGTGTTTAAGAATTCTGGATGTATCTTTCAGGCTGTGAATTAATGAGCTCGCCTGCTGAATTGTAAATGTGATAATTAAGCAAATTAATGCTGCACTGAAGTTATTAATGAGGCAAAATATGCTAATATGCGTTTGATAAGGAGCTCGTCTGTCTCGCCAAGAAAACGGCCACACATCTTTCATTTCAGGCCAGACAGCCCATCTTGAGTGATTTAGTGAAAAGTTTCAGTGCCGTATGCCACTAGCAAATGTTGAAGCCAGTTAATGTCTGCATTTCAGGTCTGTGGCGGGGAAACATTGCATCAGCTTGAAATTTACAAGAATGCTAATGGCATGCTTTTCTGACAGCCGCTGTAGAGAGGAAGATGATGAACTCTACCGAGGGCACCTACCACAATGGCATCACAATTAGGCACAGGCACAATTCACACGTGCCCGAACTTAATAATGGAATGCCAGGCAATGCTCCCTCACGCAGCGCCGTGCATAAAATGCCGTGCTGCCCACTCAATCAATTGTCAAAACATAATATTAACAGGCTGTACGCACAACTGTGTATTATACTAATTGAAGATTGAAAAATTACAGGAAATGAGCATTCTGAAGAAAATTCATGAATATGTATTCTCTCAATAACTATAGTTGGTAACAATTATTTTATTATGGATTCATAATAACAGTAGAACTGTAGTTATGTCTGTGTGTGTGTGTGTGTGTATATACTCACTGAAGTAGCAGTTAAATTCTGAATTATGGTTCTGGTTCAAACAAACATGACCACTGGAATCTGCCAGTTACTGTATGCAATGCAACACAACACACACCATAACTCACAGAAGAAATACAGAGCACTCTGTAAGGGTGGTGCGTCACAGTCAGGCTATGATTACAACACTCCATACCTGTTCCTGGATATTTTTCATAATCCAGGCAGAGGCGATCATTTAGTTTGCATGTGAGTCATGAATCATTGCATAGCAATGTTGATAATATTGAACGGCAATTACATCGCCACCACTGAATCACCTACTACTAGATGGTCATGGTAAGTATATATTTACTATTCATACATGCATATCTGTTTGTGATTTCGTAGTTAAGGTGATGTAGTATCTGAAATACTCTTGTCTTGTGATATATAATTCCTTTGAAACAGTGGGTGTGGTGCAGAGCAAAAATTGCCCACTCTTTGCACATCACAACTACTTAACAGAAACACAGTATGAAAGAGCACTTGAAACTTTGTTGTATGGTTTAACAAACTAATTATTAAAGAATGCATTTGACGGTAGGGTTAGAGGATATCCTCTTATCAATGTGTTTTTAACATAACTGATTGTGATAATTTAACTCTCCTTATTTAGTAGATAATGTCCTCACTATAAAGGTGAAATTGCACTTTCATAATGTGTGCTATGATACCTTAAACAACACTTACTGATTGGATAACTGGATAGAATTATCCTCATCCACTTAGAATGTGATCTTGCTTAAAATAATAAAGGAATTATGCAGTGTCTGCATTATTACTTCATATATTTGCTTAAAATGTTGTTCTTAGCTTAGTTTCATGTGCCCCTTTCACTCTAGACAGATGCTTTCCACACTTCTTTCAAATTCTCTCTGGGCCTCTTCCAGATGCCTCTTTGCAAATCCTAAAGCTTTCCACTGAATTCTTCCTATATGTGGCTTAGGCCAACACTTATTCCTAGACCCATATAAGACTCTTGACCGAGCTTCTGAGATGCTGGCACCTTCCGTACTTACGTTTTCCTTGCTTAGTTTTCATTTCCTTTATGTAAATTCCTGATTGAAACTCTTTAGATTTTTTAACCATCCTTAGTAGGAACCTTATCCTAGGTAGTCTAGATTCACACATGCATAGACAACAGAACTTGCAACTTTTCTCTGCTCAGCAAGTGTCATTATTAATCTTTGTAGTGCTGTGAAAGAATTGTTTGTCTGCCTTATCCTGGTCCACATTAATTTCTTTCAGGGGCTTTGGCTGCCTGTGGCTGTTCTGTATTTCTCTAGCATTGTGTTAAGAGTCATATATTTGAATTTAATTCGAATTTGTATTAAACTTTCTTAAGCCATAGCTACCGATTTCTGGCCCTTGTTGTGTGGCCAAATGGGTTGTACTGTTAATTATGTTTTGATTGATGGTTAATGCTAACTCCAGTCACCTCTCAGTCAGATATAAAGTTCAGTTGGAGGACCAATGGTAAGCAAGTAGGCTTGGAAAACTCTGTATCAAACCTGGTTGCATGTCGGATGGTTTTCCACTGACTTGAGGGACTTAGGGTGTCCTATCTAGAAGTTTCCCAAGCCCAGTCCGAAATTCAAAATCCCATGGTTCGGTCGAAGTATTGATGGAGTTGTACTGGTACAGAAACAACTTGTAGCAGGGGAGGAGTGTTATATCAGTAGGGTTCCACGTTGCAGTTTATGCTTAGATTACAGTATTTTTAAATGGCTGTGTGGTGTTATGCACAGCTGATTTAAATGGATATCTGAATGTGGTACTTATTGCAGAGACATTGAAGTGGTTATTGGGTCCATCGTGGCCGAAGATTCAGGGGTATTAGACGAAAAGTCAAGTTTCATTGTAGATGACACTGGGTGTAATTGTGTGCTGTTTTGTGGTGCTGCTCGTTAGATGCCGTTGACAGCATTATTGAGATAGGGACTTTATCTTTGTATTATTGTGAGATGTGGTTGGTATAGTCGACCTCAGTACATAGCAAGTAACTGTATTTATCCAAGTGAGAGCCCGCTGGTAAAAGTTTCACTTGAAATTAATGTTAGAATAGGTCGGAAAGTATTGTTCTGAATTGTCCCTTATGTGTAAGAAATTCTTTAATTCTTTAGTGGAGAAGACAAAGTTGGTAGTTGAAATTGCTAGCTTTTGTTTTGCGTAAATTGCTTAGAGAACTCGCTTGTGAGAAAATTGAAAAGGAGAGTGAGCTGCTGCAAGGAGCGAGATTGACATCACAGTGTGCTGAGCTGGTATAGGTCGTTTGCTGTAAACCCTGACTTCTGGCATCTTGTGTGGCACTGCGCATCAGTTGCGAACTTCTGGGAGGATGTCATAAACTATTTGCAGACTATATCTGGTACACAACTGCAATGTATACCTGTGGTGTGTTTATTAAGTTACGTGCCCCATGTTAAAGGTGCAGTAGGGAAGTTCTTATGGATTGCGCTACTATTAGCGAAACGTCGTGTAGCAATGACATGGGAGAGCACACTAATCCCAAGGAGTGAGCAATGGTTAAAGGACATGGTTTACTGCAAAGAGACTCTCCAGTTGTATGCAGAGGAGTTACCATCTTCTTTTAAACCTAAAGATATTTGGGAACCATTGAGGCAATATTTACGGACGAACAGTTGGCAAAGACCTTCGACTACCCCTTAAAGGGTTGTTGGTGTATAATTTGTAACTCCTAATGTATATATGATGCATAATGTATGATGACTCTTTTTCAGACTATGTATGTAGGAATGGTATCGGTCAACTCCGATTAATTGTGTTGATTGTTGTGGCTGATATTGTACCACTGATTTGGTTTTTTTTTTGGGTTGGAATTGGTTGAAATTCAATAAACAGAATTAAAAAAAAAAAAGAGAGAATTATTGAGCATTTAAAGAGGGCGCTGTATGAAATGAAACCACGTCTTAGACCTACACAATATGAAGCACTTAATATCTGGGAACATATGTCTCATCTTAGGCAGCGAGAGAGATTTCAAGGGAGTGTCAAGAAAGCCATACGCACATGTGCAGATGCTCAATGGGATGCAGAACAGAAATCCTGGAGGACACATGATTGAGGATGCTAGATTATATCCTTCATTGACAAGCAAAGAAGAGGGGAAAAGTAAATGCAAGGCTAAGAAAAAGTAGAAAGAGACAAATCACATAGAGAACATGGATCACTGACATAATATCGATGTCAAAAATATCGAGATACCAAAATATCGAGGATAAAATATCGAGGGACAAAATATCGACTGCCTATCTTCAAACAGGTAAGTACTAAAATATCGACTCCAAAATATCGACTTACAAAAATATAGACTGTCAAAATATCGATTTTTTTAAATGTCTTAAAATTAAGTTAAAAATAATATATATAAATATATTTAATATAAACTTAGAAATAATTATTAAATAAATGTAATATTAATAAATAATTAATATAAATTAAAAAATTATATCACCAAAAATAATATATATATATATATATATATATATATATATATATATATATATATATATATATATATATATAAACATATTATTAAATAAACATATTCATATAATATAATTGATTTTAATTTAATTTCATTAAATTAATTTAAGTTAAATTTAATTTTACTTTATTTTTACACTGTACCCCTGTACCCCAAAAACCCAAAACTGACCCTGAACCCTAAAAATACCCCTTTACCCAAAAACTAAAAACTGACCCTGAACCCTAAAAATACCCCTTTACTCAAAAACTAAAAACTGACCCTGAACCCTAAAAATACCCCTTTACCAAAAAACTGAAAACTGACCCTGAACCCTAAAAATATCCCTTTACCCAAAAACTAAAAACTGACCCTCAACCCTAAAAATACCCCTTTACCCAAAAACTAAAAACTGACCCTGAACCCTAAAAATACCCCTTTACCAAAAAACTGAAAACTGACCCTGAACCCTAAAAATACGCCTTTACCCAAAAACTAAAAACTGACCCTGAACCCTAAAAATACCCCTTTACCCAAAAACTAAAAATTGACCCTGAACCCTAAAAATACCCCTTTACCCAAAAACTGAAAACTGACTCTGAACATAAAAAATACCCCTTTACCCAAAAACTAAAAACTGACCCTGAAACCTAAATATACCCCTTTACCAAAAAACTGAAAACTGACCCTGAACCCTAAAAATACCCCTTTACCCAAAAACTAAAAACTGACCCTGAACCCTAAAAATACCCCTTTACCAAAAAACTGAAAACTGACCCTGAACCCTAAAAATACCTCTTTACCCAAAAACTAAAAACTGACCCTGAACCCTAAAAATACCCCTTTACCCAAAAACTAAAAACTGACCCTGAACCCTAAAAATACCCCTTTACCCAAAAACTAAAAACTGACCCTGAACATAAAAAATACCCCTTTACCCAAAAACTAAAAACTGACGCTGAACCCTAAAAATACCCCTTTACCCAAAAACCCAAAACTGACCCTGAACCCTAAAAATACCCCTTTACCCAAAAACCCAAAACTGACCCTGAACCCTAAAAATACCCCTCTACCCAAAAACCCAAAAGTTAAATTTAATTTCCAAAACCAATTACTTTTATTTACAAAGTTAATTTTATTTAATGGTCAATTATTAATTAATTAACAAATGTAATTAATTTACATATTTAATTAGTTATTATTAAATTACTCCCCACCCTATCCCCCTATAAACTCACAACCCACTACAGAAATTAATTTACTAATTATTATTTATTTATTCTTTAAATATTTATAATTACCAATTATATTTTAATTATTTACAAAATAATAATTAATTAACAATTATTATTAATTTACATATTTAATTAATTAAATTTAAATTACTTCCCACCCTATTCCCCTATAAACCCACAACCCGCTACAGAAAATATTTTAGGAAAATATAATTATTGATCAATTAATCAATTATTATTAATTACCAATTATATTTTAATTAATTAACAATGAATAATTAATTAACAATTACTATTATATGACAGATTTAATTAATTATATTTAAATTACTTCCCACCCTATTCCCCTATAAACCCACAACCCGCTACCGAAAATATTTTACTAAAATATAATTATTGATCAATTAATCAATTATTATTAATTACCAATTATATTTTAATTAATTAACAATTAATAATTAATTAACAATTACTATTATATTACAGATTTAATTAATTATATTTAAATTACTTCCCACCCTATTCCCCTATAAACCCACAACCCGCTACAGAAAATATTTTACGAAAATATAATTATTGATCAATTAATCAATTATTATTAATTACCAATTATATTTTAATTAATTAACAATTAATAATTAATTAACAATTACTATTATATTACAGATTTAATTAATTATATTTAAATCACTTCTCACCCTATTCCCCTATAAACCCACAACCCGCTACAGAATAATATTACACAAAAAATTTAAAATATTATTAACTTACCTTAAATTCGATATTTTTGTTGTCTATATTATGTCTAGTCGATATTATGTCCATTCTATATTTTTGATTCGATATTATGTCCATTTTAGTCGATATTTTTGTTGTCTATATTATGTCTAGTCGATATTATGTCCATTCTATATTTTTTACTCGATATTCTGTCCAGTCGAAAAAAACAACTCGATATTATGACTGCACACCAGAGAACATAGCTAAGGATATTGACAGTGAACCAAGTGAAGACCTTGAAACCAAACTACTGTTAAACCGCCCACTTCCATACAATGATAACCAGACTGATGGAGATAGTAATTTACCTAGGAGTGAGACCTTTGATGTGCCTACGGCACCAGTAACTATGAACTCTGATCTAATGGAAGAGAATTCAGAAATGACAGCCCCTTTAACTTTTCTGGAACTCTCTCCCACCCCTGGTCAGATTTTCCCCTTCCTATCTTGAGTTCCGCAAAGTTCTCAAGACTTTTCTGTTCCAACAAGCTTTCAGCCTATAGTCCCCAGCGTCCGTCTCAGCTCAAGAATCCTCTAGCGCCAAGAAACTGCACAGTGTACGCGCGCTCTATAAATTTGTTAAAATTCAAATAAAATTCAAATTAACTTCACATACTCTAAATGCCCAGATGCACTGACCGTTCCAGTCACAAATGGTCCTGAAACTCCTTTGTATAAGCCTGGAGTAGCAGGAAATACTACACATACGTTGGCTGTTCCTACTGGAATGAATGTCATAGCTAGGACTTCAGTGGGTTCAATAATGAGACTGAGTCCTCATACTCCTATGGTTTAAACACCAGGTTATACTCTGTGTTCCGTGAGTGCAGACCATTCTTTAAATCAGACCAGGTATGACCTGACATGGAGATTTCCTCTGAGATCACCACCCTTGTTCCTGCCCATCACAGATGCACTCTGAAAGTGAATTATAGTATCCCTAGGGCAGAGGTGCCCATGGGAGTGCCAACTTCTGACATGTTCCTTTCCAATTCACCGCCTGGTCCAAGTAGTGGAGAAATAATCCTTAATACTTCAGTAGAACAACCAGGTCTTTCTGCCCGAGAATTTGACGATAGACTCAGAAATATAGACCCCACAGCAAGTAGTGGAATTCTGGAACAAGTAGGACAACTGCTCAAGTCCCAAGGGAGAAAGGGTCATAGATGTGGCTAAATTGAAAATAGTGATGGAGCAAGGATTCGCACGTAAAGCAACTTGCTTGAACTCATGAACCTCAAATAACGTTAATTAACTAATCAACCTGTTTGTCTTATTAATTTGCCCCTTTTCCGACATTTTTGGGTGTCCGAGAGAAGCTTGCTTATGTGTTCTCTAATCCTAATACGCTTGCAACCTAAAATGGCTGCTGCTATGCGGGAATTTCTACGGCGCATGCGTCGGTCATAACCATGTGACGTGACGTACTCGCAGTCTTGGTGGGAATCTGTTGCATCTGCGCATTAGAGCTAAGATGGCTGCTTTGTGTTCTTACATGCAAGAAGCTTGCATTGCTGCTTTTGCTAAGATGTTTGTTCTGCTTCACCTTAATGCTATAGTTTATTATAAAGTAATGGGAGTAGTGTAGAAACTCATGGTATACAGTGTATTCTTTTTTTCTGTGTTCTAAAACTGTTTCCTTTCCATTTCATGGTACATTACGAAATATGGCCTATTGTTCCTTGCTGCAATCCATCTTGTTTGAAACTGCGTCTGCGCGAGATCTGTGAGTCTCCACAGCAGTGACCTTTGAAACCCAGCCAGATGGCAGCTCCAGCCAAGATGTGAATGGGAAGACGAACCCTCACCTAGCCGAAAAGACTGAACTGTACTGAAGTTTTAACAATGTATACAAAGTTAAATTCACCATTGTTATGTATAAAGCATATGTCATGAGAACCTAAAATTCAAGGGGCGTGTACGCAATTTAAATGAGGAGCTTGAGAAAGTTCAAATTTTAGGTGGTGTGATGACCTGTCCTTTTCCTTTGTCCAATCAAAATTGGGAATTCTTACACTTGCAACATTGGGGGGTGGTACACTGACCTGGAAAACAGTGTAACCAGCCTAGGTTTAGCTAGACCAAACGCACTCAAGAGCTGATTGAGAACAGAGGTGGTGCGAAGCACTCTGTCAGACGACTCGCTGACCCAATCGGGGTTTGGGACCTGAAGTGCTGGCGAAGCACTTTGCTAGGGGAATTCGATAACCCAATCGGGGTTCTGACTGATAGCTGCAGAGAGGGTGTAGCGCAGGCGTTGCAACTGAACTGCGGGTGCTGGTCTCAACTTTGGTTGTCCGGTTCAGATCCAAATCTGTTTTTCTTGTTCTGTCTCCGACCTGCACTTGCGGGCCTACTGGCTTTTGCAACTTTCGGGGTTTCTGCCCTTAAATGAACCGTGGCCAGGGTTGGTTTCCGCACCATTCTAGGTAAATATAAATCTGTGGGGAAACAAATAGTATTGTTGTGTCCTTTTCCTACCCTTCCCTTATTTTGCTAAAGTTACAATTGCATATGTTCCTTTTCTTTCCCCTTCCCTTGTGACAAGGTACTAAAGTCATGAAAGAGCCTTTATTAGCATGTTCCATCTTTTCCCTACCTTATAGTTGGATATCAAAGTACTGACTCTGAATAAATGATGATCGTTTTCTTTACCCTTCCTTTAGGCAAACTGAAGGGGTTATCCTGAATTATTAGTGAGTTCCTTTTTCTTACCCTTCCTATAGCTACATGGTAAACTCAGTTTCGTAATTACAATTTCATGTTCCCTTTTCTTACCATCCTCTTGAAAGCGATTAAACTGTGTCATTCTAGCATGTTCCTTATCTTCCCCGTCCTTTAGAAAGTACCAATATCCAGTTTTAATTTCTGATTCTCAGTATGCTCCTTTTCTTACCTTCCCTTTAGACCTCTAAATGGTTGGCATTATATGTCTTTTACATGGTTATACATTTTTCATGATTCGGGTTATTGATAGTGATCCAGCGCTCCTAATCAAAAACTGTCTCACCAACACTACCTATCTCCACAATACTCACCATTAATCATTAATCGCTTACCAAGGCCCATAAACTAACGAGACAATTTTGAGCGACTGAATAATGTGACCTAATTAATCAGTACTTATTCACTAAACTATTTATACATTTATATACAACTGCAGTATAACGTTTCTTACCATGGTTTTTAAACATTTATCATTTTAATTAAGTCACTAAGGCAAATGGATCAACTAATGGTAACAAGACCATGAATAAACAAGACCAGCTTATCGTTTCAAAATCTCATTTTATTTACTTTATTATTCAAAGAATAAGCTTTTTCGATTAAATTGTTATTTTATTAGCAAATTATTAGCAGTATTTTATTGAGGACAAGGCATATTACACTAGCATTTCAAAGCAAAATCAGTTAATATGAATTAAGTAAAATAAACAGTTTCCATCTCCTAAGTTCTATTTCCCTGTCTAAAACTCGCTCCACCTAAAAAGAAAAGTCATTAAAGATTGCTGTCCTTACGTGCGCCAAAATGTCCAACAGCACGTCACGCCCTTCAGGAATCAGAAAGCGAGAAGACGCCCTCCTGCCCATGGGGCTAGGTTTTATACCTTTTTAACTAGCTAATCTCCACGAAAAAGTATACTTTCTTTTGCCATTCAGAATCCTTATTGGCTGACTGATGTCAGCTCATGTCAGGTCATCACGTTTCCATACCAAATTCGAGCCATTTCTTTGACTCTATTGTCCAACTTAATACATGACTTTTGGCTTCCTCAAAAATGAAACATTTTCACGAGTAACAGTCCGTGACTTTCTTGCCGCATCCTGTCCTTGAATCCGTCACTTCGAGAGCACGTTTAGCACTGTTCATTTTTATTAATTGTTCTGTCAAAACGTCAATGTGGTAAAATGTTCCACTTCTTTGTGCATTGGCTCTTCACGACAGGATTCCAAACACCATCTATACAGGCTTTAGGCCTCTTTTCGAAAACTGTCATTTAAACAAACACAAAACATTAATTAATTAGAGAATTAAAACCCATTCTGTTACCCACCTCCTTTGCTAATTATTAACCCATTAATTTATGTTACCTAGCTGTGCACACAAAGCTGCATTTTATATCTACCTTCTTCTTATAGGCCGCAGGATTCTCCACGAGCTTTTGCCACAAGAAAGACATAACATAAGCACACAAATAAGCACATGCCATTAGTTAAACTGCCGCATTTAATACTGACAAAGACAATAGACAAGGTTAGTTTTATTATTTTTCACGTACTTGCAGTTGCAACATAGAGCACATGAGTTAGTCCCTTATGTCATGTAAATGCATTTTAAACTAGGTTGATTAGTACTTTTCATTACAAACTCATTAATACAATTACAATGTTATGGAAGTTTAACTTTGCGAGTCAGAATAAAATTTTACTCTGCATCTCGCTCCATCAATAGCTTGCTTGCTGTAAACTTTTGGCTCTCAACCCTTGATAAAGACTAGATAAAGGTTTTCCAAACTTCCTGAGTCTGTGATTATTATATGAGTGCTTATTGTCATTTTGCTACCATCCCTATTATGCTAACTCCCTGATCCATTGTAGTCATAGGTACCTGTGACAAGGATTGGTAAGTCAATGGTATAGGAATCAGTTAGGATTAAAGACTGGTAGTAGAGTGTAGGTTACCCGATTAAGTAAATATGGTAAATTGAATTATGGGACCAAGTGGGCATATGGTAAAATTATAGTCGGGTGACCTGCGCGCTCTATCAGTGGTTTTCTGGTAGCAGAGCTATGGTTAGGGATTAGTTAAGATAGGTAGGTAGGTAAATTGCTGCTAATTGTGAAAATTAAAAATTGCTGCTAAAAGTATCGATCGATCAAATGAAATTTGTTTTGAAATGTTATGAAATGTTTTAAAGTTTTACTGATATGCTGCTATATTGATTTATGTATTAACACCTTCACTGCGGCGGCTATTCCGCCGCAGTGCTAACGGTTTTCGGCGGCCGCGCGGCGGCCGCATGCTCGTGACGGAGCCGCTCCGTCACGAGCGTCGGTTGAGCTGTGCTCGTGACGGAGCGGTTCCGTCACGGCCCGCCACGCTCAATAGAACCTTCAGCGCAGGCGCGGAATTCGCGCCGCGTATGAGCGTTCTATCGAGCTGGGCGGGCCGTGACGGAACCGCTCCGTCATCAGCACAGCTCAACCGACGCTGATGACGGAGCGGTTCCGTCATCAGCGCCGAAGGGGTTAACAAAACCCGTTTGTGATTGTTATATGTTTGTCTGGAATCCCCGGGTGCAGAATAGCAAGTGGTAAATAGAAGCCACGTCGCAGTGAGGTCACTTACTTGCAGGAAAGTTAGTGCATGGTTAGGCAGAACTGGAAGCACTAATTAGGGTCTTCTGTATGAATGAATGAATAAATGATAGCAAAGAGTTCGCTAGCAAAACTTCTATTGTGATATAACCTAGTAAGGTTCACACGGAAGGAGTAGCAAGTTCGTCTGAGCTTGATTGGTAGCAAAGGGGTTCGCTGGTGAAACTTTGGACTTAGTATATATCCCCGAGTGGATGAGTCTCAAGGGGTAGCAGGTTCTCTAATGCTTGT
This sequence comes from Lissotriton helveticus, assembly GCF_964261635.1. NCBI lineage: Eukaryota > Metazoa > Chordata > Amphibia > Caudata > Salamandridae > Lissotriton > Lissotriton helveticus. The sequence continues at coordinate 495,927,503 of NC_136069.1, read as the reverse complement.
GTGAAGGGTAGGCAGAAGGGATCTATCCGCAGTATATGAAAAGTAAACAAAAAGGGATTCACTTGCAGTGAAATAAATCTTTTCTTTCTAGACACTCGAGTACAGTGGTGAATGTTTTGCGTTGTTAATTAAACTAAGCACTGTCACTTTAAAAGTTGAAATTGAGTTTTCCGTTACCTTGTGATGAAGGGAGTCAGTTGTGGAGTTGCACTGATGTCACTCAGTGCCGTGCTGGTATTGGTTGAGACAGCGGGCGTGTAGCTGAGAAAGCATTGTAAAGGAGGGGTGAGCACAGGAGCGTGGGAACTCGTCTCACGAGAAAAGCCGCGCACTCATTGGTTGAATTATTTTGAATTCTCAACGTTGGTTGGTTGCAGAGAAATAAAGGAAGTGTTTGTATTGGAAGTGATTTTGTAAACAAAGTAATTTGCGAAAAGTATATGTGGTATCCAAGCCATCCAGAGATTCGACCTGATCCAAGATATCAAGGTTTTGCGAGAGAACAGTCGATAAAAGGTAGAACTCGCATTATGTACGGAGGCAAGAGAGAAATGACACTTGTAGAAAAAGTGAAGAATTATTTCAAAAAAGACAAACCTATTAAAACTAGAGAAGGAGTTATCATTCCACCACCTAACACTCCCTCATCATTTATGTTATTTGACAGAGGCTACCATGCTTGCGTATGGTTAGAAAATTGGGTGGAAAATACTAAAAATGACGGAATTTTAGCATTTCTCTTAAAAGGTACATTTAATGGGAGAATTTTGTTTAACTTGAGGACCCGAATGAATGATTTACATCCCAGACCTAGACTAACGCAATATGAGGCCTTAGAAGAATGGGAAATAGAGGCTTTTGAGCGAGACAGACCCAGAATTGACAAAGGGTTAAGTAAATTGTGTCCAAAAGTACAGAAAGAAACATGAGAGAAAAGAATGAAACAGTGGAGACAGGACATGATGGTAGAGGGATTATACCCTGTATTACCAGTAGGAGAGCCTATGGGAGGTAAAAGGACAGAGAATACAAAACATTTAATGACCAGTGGGGATTCAGACGATGATTATCTGGAGGATTTGTTAATGAAGAATCCACCACCTTATAATGAGGAACCTAGATCCCTAAGTACGAGAAACCCATTTCTGAAATCAAATTATGATGAGGGACCAAGTATGGCAAATCCAAGTGTTCCGAGTTTTTAACCCTCCCTTGATTCCACAGATAGTTCATGAAACCTCCATGAAAAAGATATTACAGGATAGAGAGCGAGAGGCTTTAGTCAAACAAAGAACTGAACTAATCCAGAAAATCTCACAATTAAATACAAGTCCTGAAGCTCTAACAATTCCAGTAACTATTGGCCCAGTTGTTCCTTTGTACGGGGATAAGCAAGCTAGTCCAAAAGCTCCAGTTATAACTACATCTGTAGTGCAGCCAAGAAAACAGCCCATGGTAATAGATGACCAGGCAAGTGAATGTGAATCTGTAATTTCCTTGATGGATCTACCCATAAGGGAACCAGAAGGCAGTTCACAGAGAAAGAACACTCCTTTTAGTTCAAGAGAAGTCCAGATTGAGTCATCTTCTGGTATCAGAAGTGCCACGGTAGTGACTCCTGAAGAAATAGACAGATGGGCCCGAGAACTAGAGAAACCAAATCCCCAGCCAAAACCATTAGATATATATAAACTAAGAATAGAATTGAAGGAACTGATGGCTGGGAATGTGAGTTTGGACAGACTGAACACCCTTAGTGAAGAGGAATTATTATTCATTTGCAAAAGTATCACCCGAAATACTAGAGTGTACCATGAAAAATTAATGGACACCGCAGCTAGCATGGGAATAGACATTGGCAGATCTAAAGTGTTGCAAAAACCCTACAGAGCAGAATTCTCTGACAAAGATTTAGAAAATATGAACGTGTCAGGGAAAAAGGTACAGATAAGGGAGTTACTAAACTTGTTACAAAAATGGGGAGAATTAGAAAAGTGGAAAGCCAGGTGGGCCAAGAAAAAAGAAGAAATTCGATCCAAACAAATGACTTCTGAATATGTTTTGAAAGAAGCAGAAAAGGTGGAAAAATTATATTCATGAAAGAAGTACCAGGTGGAGGATATATACATGTGCCATGGTCCTGACAGGATATTGTATCCTTTACAAATGACTTCCCGAATTACGTGAAAAACCTGTAGAGTGGTACAGACAGGTCGAGAGATTTGTGAAAGTTTCAAATTGCCTTCTGAAAGACCTGGATGGTTTCTTTGACATAGTAGTTCCCGTAGATTTGTGGACAGAATGTAAAATTGCTGTTGATTGGCCAAGTGAAGAATACCCCAGAGACCCAAAGAAAGGGGCACCTTCAGAGGATGTTATGAGGAAGTACAATCAGGTGATGTTGTACCTGAAAGGAAAGGTGCCTGCAAAGGAAACTGAATGGACCCGAATAGATAGAACTACTCAGAATCGAGATGAAACTGTACATTCATACTATGAACGACTGTTACAGGTGTTCAAGACGTACAGTGGCTTGGACAATATCGAAATGAAGGACATGACCCACTTCATATATCGATTTGTGTTAGGGTTAAGGCCTGAGATCTCACAATGGATCAAAGACAAAAAAATCTGCTGGCAGGCTAAGCCAATTGATGAAGTCCTTAAATATGCTAAATACTGTGAAGATGAGCTGGAAAATAAACTAAAAAAGTTGAAAGAAAAGGTCATGTTGGCACACGTAAAATTAGCAGAGCACCAAGAACAGCAGTTGAGCAAGATGACTAGTAATCAGAATCAGGGCCCTGGGAGTGGGGGAAAGCCAAGGGTGAAAATGAGTATAGAAGAGGCGAGAAAAAAGTTTCCCTGCCACGGGTGCGGAAAGGTGGGACACTGGAGGGACGAGTGTAAGGCTGTGCAGAATGGTAATGTGCAAATTAATGATTTAAATCCACAGATGCAGAATGAGATACCACGGAAGACCCAGCAGCAGGTAAAACAGAATCAGTTGCCTCGTGCACCTAGGCCAAATTATAGGAGCAAAGCACAACAGGGTGAAGACACCGCAGATTGGGAAGGAAGGGAGGATAGAAATGCAGCAAATTCACAATTTTTGTTAAATGACACATTTCTCTGTGACAAACCTTACTGATAGCGGGGAGGATGAGGAGTGCGTGCTTGGCGCCTCCTTGCTGGTGGACCAGTCAGTGCCATGCATTGAAGGAAAGGTTGAAGGAAATGATGTCACCTTTCTGTTGGACACTGGTGCTACCCGTTCTACTGTGAGAACAGCAGGCGTTCCAAACCTACCCCTCTCGGGAGAAGCGATCCAAGTAGTGGGCGTTTCTAATAAGCTAATTAGTACCCCAGTTACAGAACCTATGGAAATTAAAATAGGGAATTTTAAAGAGATGCATAGATTTGTTGTATGTGATTCAAGTCCTGTGAACCTACTAGGACGAGATTTGTTGTGCAAAATGAACTGTACCATCTTCGGCACTCCAAATGGTGTCGAAATTCAGACCCCAGATGAAGACGGAATATACAAACTAATGTTAGCAAGACCTGACCCAGAAATTAAAAGACTGACAATACAAGACTTACCTGAAGAACTCCAACAGACAGTGAAACCGGAGGTATGGGACTTTACTGGAAAAGATGTAGGACTAATGGCAAATTTTGACCCAATTAAAATAGCAATAAAAGAAGATGCAGTCTACCCAAATACTCAACAGTATAAAATGAGTGCAGAAGTAAAAGCAGGGGTTGCTATCGAAATCAAACGGTTGCTGGAAGCAGGCATTTTACAAGAAGTGTTGAGCAGTCCTTGTAACTCACCCATAATTGGCATAAAGAAACCGAGTGGTAAGTACAGGGTCGTACAGGACTTGCGCAAGGTTAATAAAATTGTTGTCCCTTGCTGTCCTGTCGTGCCAAACCACGCAGTGATTCTACACCAAATACCATGGAATGCTGGATGGTTTACCGTCATTGACCTATGTCATGCATTCTTTTCGATTCCATTGCATCCAGATAGCAAATTTCTTTTCTCATTTGAATTCGACAGTCATGTATACGTCTGGAATCGTGTTCCTCAGGGGTACACAGCGAGTTCTTCGATTTTTAATCAGATTCTGAAAAAATGCCTTGAAACTCTGATATTGGCCGGTAAAACAGTTCTGGTGAAATATATAGACGACCTCTTGGTGGCGTCTAAAAGCAGGAAAGACTGCGTTGTTGATACCATTGCCTTATTGAAGCATTTAGGTGAAGGAGGACATAAAGTGTCACCAGACAAACTTCAGTTCTGCACCTCATCTGTGAAATATCTAGGGCACCGGATAGAGAGAGGTATCAGAAAAGTTACCACAGAAAGAATTAGAATAATTCGAAAGATGGAATTGCCAAACACCCAGAAAGAAATCAGAATGGTTCTTAGAGTTGCAGGATACTGTAGGCAGTGGATTGTGGGATTTGCAGTTCTAGCAAGACCATTGATAAAAATGACAAAGAAAGGAGAAAAAGACCCAGTGGAATGGGATCACGAAAGCATGACAGCCTTTGTGAAATTGCGAGAGTGCTTGTGTACAGCTCCTGCATTAGGAATGCCTGACTACTCAAAAGAGTTTGCACTGTTTTGTGACACACGAGACAATTGTGCACTTTCAGTCCTGACCCAAATTCATGGCTTAACTAGACGTCCAGTGGCATATTTTTCTTCCACATTGGACCCAGTAGCAACGGGTTTACCCGGATGCCTGAAAGCAGTGGCCGCAACATGCATGAGTCTTGAACAGAGTGAATCCATTGTTATGGGACATCCTGTAACTGTGTATGTTCCACATGCTGTTGTGATTTTGTTGACAAGAACTAAAACTCAGTATCTCACACCAAGTCGGCTGACTAAGTATGAGAGAATCCTTGTAGGTGCAGGAAACGTGACCATTGCTAGATGTAATATTCTGAATCCAGCTACCTTACTGCCAAATTCAGTCTCAGCAGAAGTAAAGGGAGAAGTTGAACATGACTGCATTGATTAGACTGAGTTTAGTACAAAACCACGCCCAGACATAAAAGAAGAGCCCTAAATTGATGCAGATTATGAGCTGTTTGTAGATGGCTCATGCATGAGACGTGAGGAAGGAGGCCTAAGCGCTGCTTATTCAGTGTGTACTTTGGGAGGTCCAGTAGAAGCATCCTATTTGCATGAAGTCAAGTCTGCACAAGTAGCTGAATTAGTTGCATTTGCAAGAGCCTGTAAATTTGGAAAGAACTCGATCGATAATAACCATATACAATGATATCCAGTATGGTTACGGGGTTGTGCATGACTTTGGCCAATTGTGGATGCAAAGGGACTTTTTGACTTCTTCAGGTACTCCTATCAGAAATGGAAATTATGTACAAGATTTACTGGAAGCAATACAGTTACCAAAAGAATTGGCTGTGGTCAAGTGTGCTGCTCACAAATCTGACAATGACAAAGTGACAGCAGGTAATCGATATGCTGACCAGTTAGCCCAACATTGTGCGAAGTGCAAAATGGCTATTAATAAAAAGGTTGGGGGAAATGGAAACAGCTGCCAACTTATGATGCTAGAAGGAGTAAATACATGGGAGAAAGTGAGAGATCTACAGGACTCAGCAGAGCCAGAAGAAAAGGAAAATTGGAGAAAATTTGGTTGTCAGAGGAGGGTGGAAGATGGTGTCATTGTTTACCTTGATGGTATGACTGGCTTCCCCGACTGTCTGCTTGCTCCTATGGCTAGGTTGAAACATGGAGACACACATTTGGGACGAGATGCTATGATACGCATATTTAGACAGGCATTGTTCAACTCGAAATTCAGAAACATAGCAGAGGCATTCTGCCAAAGGTGTCTGGTTTGTCAGCAATTTAACCCAGGAAAGAAAACTGTAGTACTGCCAGGAAAGATTGGAAAGGCAGAGGGTCCATTTATACGACTACAACTTGACTGTATTCAGTTACCCCCTTGTCGAGGAATGAAGTAAATACTTGTCATTGTCTGCCTGTTCTCAAAATGGGTGGAAGCTTATCCTGCACGCAGGAATGATAGCTTCACTGTAGCCAAATTGTTACTTAGGGAACTTATACCTCAGTACGGATTCCCGCTCACAATTGAATCCGACAGAGTAAAGCATTTCCATAGTGAAGTGATAAAACAGATCTGTGAAGCATTCAAAATCACGCAAAAACTGCACTGTGCATATCGCCCAGAGGCTTCTGGAGTGGTAGAACTACTGAATGGCACTATCAAATCAAGATTGGGAAAGATGTGTGAATCCACTCAAATGGAATGGCCAGATGCTTTGCCCCTTGTTTTGATGGGACTTAGAAGTATTCCAGACCGGAACATGGGCTTGAGTCCCCATGAGATACTGATGGGAAGAGCAATGCGGCAAGCATGGGTACCAGGATACAAACTGATAAGCATATCTGATGATTTGGTACTAGAATACTACAAAGAACTGGCTGACCAAGTGCTTTCTATCTCTCACCAGGTTGGGGAAGACGCTGTCGCCAGACCAACAACTCCAGCACATGACCTGAGCCCAGGTGATTGGGTCGTAATAAAGAAACATACTCGGAAAAGTTGCTTTGCACCAAGGTGGGGAAAACCACGACAAGTAATTCTGGTTACCACCACAGCTGTGAAATGTGCAGGAGTACCACGGTGGATCCATGCCAGCCATACGAAGAAAGTGACTGAACCTGAAGAAACTGAGGCTGAAGGTTGTGCAGCTGAGGGGTCCCAAGATATCGATCATGAAGTAGATGAAGAAGAACAACCGAGCTCCAGTCAAGATGGTTGGGTCCCAATAATCGACCTGACTATAGATCCTGTGAGAACAAGAAGACAAACCTATTTAGATAGACAGTGGGATAGTGAGGATGAGACAGGTATAGAAGGAGATACTCAGATCATCGGAATCCAAATCAAATCTGATTCTGAGGAGGACCAGATAGGGAAAGAACAGGTAATTGACACTCCTCCAAGAACTCCTGAGCCAGAAGAGGGACAGATAGAAATTAGGGCGGAGGTTCAAGCGGAAGAAAATCAAAAGTTCGAAGTTCTTGAACAGGATCAGACAGGAATAGACAATTGTGTTCAGGAAGAAGAAATCGAAACAAATCAAAGCCAAAATCAGCATACACCTGAACAAGGACAGTTTAGTGACCAGGAGGAAGAAGCTGATGAAAGACCTGGACCTAGTCAGTTAGGGAGGAACACAGAAGACGATCTTGAAACAAATGTGCCACAACTGAACGAAAATAAAAGAGCGTTTGAAGAAAGTCAAGACACAGTGCCAGTTAAAAGACTCAGAAAAGGAGACAAAGTACCTAGATTTGTCAAGAGACTGAGACTGCGACTAAAGACAATTAACGAAGAACCTGAACAGGAGAACGAGGTCTCAAGTCAAGCTGATCTGTCTGTGATACAAACCAGGAGACGGAGTGCCCGAATAAAAAGACTGAATAACAAGTATCAGAGTCCTGAATGGACTTATCTTGTCTTGGAGGACTTTGAAAACTTGAAAATAAGTGACGAAAGTGATGAAGAATTGATTACTGACTAGATCGATGAAGAAGTGAAACCAACCTGAAAGTTGCTCCAAGTAAGCAAGCTGTGCAAAGTTACACAGAAGGGTTGAAGCTCCTTTTGAGTCAAAATGTCTGATTCCTCTATGAATGGGAGACTGAGACGAGGTTGTTTAAAAACATGCTGCAAAGTATGTTTATGTAGTCTAGCAATAGTACTTATACTTTGGATAGGACTAACAATAGCTATTCCTTCTATGATGAGTAAAGACCCAAACCTGTACCCTACTAATCAATTGCCGAAAGATACAGAAGAATTACAAACTAGAAATACACCACAAAGAGTAGATACACCAGAAAAGGCACTTAGCCTTAAGCAAACAAAGGTAGACTTAGAAGCACCAGATGAGGAAGGATTACATTATAACAAAATCAATTTAAATGTATTTGCAAACCTGTTAGTAGACTATGCAGAAGCGATGGAAATAGAAGATTGTTATGTCTGCATGAATCCGCCTACCTCGGTAGCTGAGGGTGTGACATACCACCATCTGCCACTAACCTATGGAATTTCCTGTAGTATCCTAACTAGTCTATTCTATAGAAGAGGACCTTTACAGTATTATTATTCAAATGTGATATTTTCTGAACTTCCTGTACAAAGAAACCTGAACCCTGTACATACAACTAGAGATGTAGCTAAATACATGAGTGAATATTTTCTAACTGTAGATAAAATAAATATAGATGACGCACACAAAGATAACTTGACCTGTTCATTACACGAAAAAGAGAAAATGTTTCTAATTATGGTAGAGAAAAGAAGAGAAAGTTTCCAAAAGAAAGCAAAAGACAAAAATCAGAAAACCCCTAAATGGGCTGAAAGCATAGGGAGCACCTCAAATGGCGGGGCTAATGCTGCTACGTTGCTGGATTTTGACAAGAAGGGGAAACTTTGGGCCAGATGTAGGTAATTCCTATTTACCGATTCATAAATACCGAATTTTACCGATTCGGTATTTATGAATCGGTAAATAGGAAGGTAGGTACATTTCTTAAACATTCCGAATCGGTAACATTCGGTTTTTACTGATTCGGTAAATACCGAATCGGTATTGCCCATTGATTCCTATGGGCCTTGAAGCCCATAGGAATCAATGGGCAATACCGATTCGGTATTTACCGAATCTGTAAATACCGAATCCTGCAAGGGTGCAGAGGGTGTCACTTTGACACCCTCTAGCACCCCAAATACAGGCATGTGTGCCCTGTGGCACACATACATGCCCTAATGGCATGTCTGTGTGTCACATGGCACAGGTGTGCATGCACAGATGTGCATGCACACCTGAATTCGGTATTTTACCACCCAATAGGATTGGGTGGTAAAATACCGACTCTTAAGGGCCTGTGGCACTCTCAGGAGTGTCACCTACATGTGGAATTACCGAATCGATAAAATTACGGATTCGGTATTTTACAGAATCGGTAAATTTACAGAATCGGTAAATTTACCGATTCTGTAAAATGCTTGCCCCTACATGCCGAATCCTAAATACCGGTCGGTAACGGCCGAATTTGGCCGTTACCGACCGGCATTTCCTCTCCTACATCTGGCCCTAAGTCTTCAAAGAGAAAGAAATAGTTATTATAACAATATATTCATTGGTTCCAGTGAATGCGAACACAATTACAAGGTAATCGGATTTGGGGTTTCAAAAATGGGTCAGAACCTGTGTTTCCTGGAATTTATTATGTATGTGGAAACAAGGCTTATTTCAAATTGCCTGACCACTGGTACGTGAGCTGTTACTTTGTTATTGTCTTTCCAAAGATATACCATGTGGGTAAAATCACTGGAAGCACTGGAAGAACTAATGAATTAATACGCAGTAAAAGAGAAAGTGTTGGTGAGATAGTAGGTGATATCTTTAGTGCATTGATACCTACAGTGGGAGTGGCTCTGAAAACACACAGAATCTGCAAATTGTCAACGGTAGTAGATCGGTTATCAACTCACACTGCTGGAGGTTTCCTGATGAATACCGAAATGGTTGCGATCAGATCAATGGTTTTACAAAATCGACTTGCTCTTGACACATTATTGGCAAAGGAGGGCGGAGTCTGCAGAATGTTGAAAGCGCAACATTGTTGCGCTTACATACCAGACAAAAGTGTGGAAATTAAAGGGTATGTGAGAAATATTACTAATCTGGAAAAAGCTGAAACCACTGGAGGTTGATAGTGCATGGAAGAGACTTACTGATGGTCTCTCCGCTGTAGGTAATTGGTTTTCTAATTTAGGTAAAAGTCTTGTGAGTAAAATACTGATGCCAATAGCGGGAATAGGTTTACTAGTGTTCATAATAATAATTTGCTGCAAATGTCGAAAGCACAAAAATAAATATTCTGTGAATAAGTGAGGAGTGAAGAGAAATGTTGAAGAGCTCGAATTAGAAGAATTGAATAATCAGATTTACAAGAGAATGAACAATTCTCATCCTAATAAAGATACTGAGAAAAAGCTAAATAGAAAGTTTGAAGAGATTGAAATGGGTGAAATGTGAGAAGTTGGCATCTGGTCCATTAATTGTGATGATATAAAATAAAAGATGGAGCAAGGATTCGCACGTAAAGCGACTTGCTTGAACTCATGAACCTCAAATAACGTTAATTAAATAATCAACCTGTTTGTCTTATTAATTTGCCCCTTTTCCGACATTTTGGGGTGTCCGAGAGAAGCTTGCTTATGTGTTCTCTAATCCTAATACGCTTGCAACCTAAAATGGCTGCTGCTACGCAGGAATTTCTACTGCGCATGTGTCGGTCATAACCATGTGACGTGACGTACTCGCAGTCTTGGTGGGAATCTGTTGCATCTGCGCATTAGAGCTAAGATGGCTGCTTTGTGTTCTCACATGCAAGAAGCTTGCACTGCTGCTTTTGCTAAGCTGTTTTCTCTGCTTAACCTTAATGCTATAGTTTATTATAAAGTAATGGGAGTAGTGTAGAAACTCATGGTATACAGTGTATTCTTTTTTTCTGTGTTCTAAAACTGTTTCCTTTCCATTTCATGGTACATTACGAAATATGGTGTGTATCACTTACAACGCAACTTTTACGTCGTAATGCTGTTACAACGCAGCTATTACAACGCAGGATCCATTACATCGGATGCCATTACAACCCATGGCATTACATAGCAGATGGTATTACAACGCATACCATTACATCGTAAATATTGGTAAGTATATAATTTTTTTTTATTTTATTTAATATTATATAATTGATTTAATTATTATTAATTATAAATAAAAATAAATAAAAATATTTATTAATGTATTTAAATATTATAAATTACATTTATTAATTTAAGTAATTTTTAAAATAAGTATGAGTATAGGAGTATATGTTTTGGGGTACTGAGGTATATGTTTTGGGGTGTTTGGGTATTTTTAGGTTTTAGGGCAGGGTTTGGGTTTTGGGGTACAGGGGTGTTTTTAGGTTTTAGGGCAGGGTTTGGGTTTTGGGGTACATGGGTGTTTTTAGGTTTTAGGGCAGGGTTTGGGTTTTGGGGTACAGGGGTGTTTTTAGGTTTCAGGGTAGGGTTTGGGTTTTGGGGTACAGGGGTGTTTTTAGGTTTTAGGGCAAGGTTTGGGTTTTGGGGTACAGGGGTGTTTTTAGGTTTCAGGGTAGGGTTTGGGTTTTGGGGTACAGGGGTGTTTTTAGGTTTCAGGGTAGGGTTTGGGTTTTGGGATACAGGGGTGTTTTTAGGTTTCAGGGTAGGGTTTGGGTTTTGGGGTACAGGGGTGTTTTTAGGTTTCAGGGTAGGGTTTGGGTTTTGGGGTACAGGGGTGTTTTTAGGTTTCAGGGCAGGGTTTGGGTTTTGGGGTATATGGGTGTTTTTAGGTTTTAGGGCAGGGTTTGGGTTTTGGGGTACAGGGGTGTTTTTAGGTTTCAGGGTAGGGTTTGGGTTTTGGGGTACAGGGGTGTTTTTAGGTTTTAGGGCAAGGTTTGGGTTTTGGGGTACAGGGGTGTTTTTAGGTTTCAGGGTAGGGTTTGGGTTTTGGGGTACAGGGGTGTTTTTAGGTTTCAGGGTAGGGTTTGGGTTTTGGGGTACAGGGGTGTTTTTAGGTTTCAGGGTAGGGTTTGGGTTTTGGGGTACAGAGGTGTTTTTAGGTTTCAGGGTAGGGTTTGGGTTTTGGGGTACAGGGGTGTTTTTAGGTTTCAGGGCAGGGTTTGGGTTTTAGGGTACAGGGGTGTATTTAGGTTAAATTAAATTAATTATATTATATTAATTACATTTCTTAATTAAAATAATTAAATTAAATACATTATTTTAAATAATTTAATTTAATTAAAATCAAAAAAATATTTAAATTAAATTAATTTAATTATATTAATTAAATAAAATTAATTACAATTTTTATTAAAATTAATTTAAATAAATAAATTTAAATTTATTAAATAAAAATAATTACTATTTTAAAATGTATTTTAATTAAATTAATTTAATTAAATTAACTTAATTACATTTTTTTTAAAAAGGTATACTTACCTATACTTACGATGTAATGCCATGCGTTGTAATAGCATCTGCTATGTAATGACATGCGTTGTAAAGGTTTGCATTGTAATGGTTCCTGCGTTGTAAAAATTGCGATGTAACGGTCTGCGTTGTAAAATAACGCGTTGTAACATCATAGATCCCGAAATATGGCCTATTGTTCCTTGCTGCACTCCATCTTGTTTGAAACTGCGTCTGCGCAAGATCTGCGAGTCTCCACAGCAGTGACCTTTGAAGCCCAGCCAGATGGCAACTCCAGCCAAGATGTGCCTGGGAAGACGAACCCTCACCTAGCCAAAAAGACTGAACTGTACTGAAGTTTTAACAATGTATACAAAGTTAAATTCACCATTGTTATGTATAAAGCATATGTCATGAGAACCTAAAATTGAAGGGGCGTGTACGCAATTTAAATGAGGAGCCTGAGAAAGTTCAAATTTTAGGTGGTGTGATGATCTGTCCTTTTCCTTTGTCCAATCAAAATTGGGAATTCTTACACTTGCAACATTTGGGGGTGGTACACTGACCTGGAAAACAGTATAAACAGCACAGGTTTAGCTAGAGAAATTGTCTGACTTGTCCGAATAGCTGACCTGTCACTGACCCAACGCACTCAATAGCTGATCGAGAACAGAGGTGCTGCGAAGCACTCTGTCAGAAGATTCGCTGACCCAATCGAGGTTTTGGGACCTGAAGTGCTGGCGAAGCACTTTGCTGGGATATTCGATAACCCAATCGGGGTTCTGATTGATAGCAGCAGAGAGGGTGTAGCGCACGTGCTGCAACTGAACTGCGGTGCTGGTCTCAACTTTGGTGGTCCGGTTCTGATCCAAATCTGTTTTTCCTGTCATGTCTCTGACCTGCACTTGCAGGCCTACTGGCGTTTGCAACTTTCGGGGTTTCTGTCCTTAACTGACCCGTGGCCAGGGTTGGTTTCCGCACCATTCTAGGTAAATATAAATCTGTGGGGAAACAAATAGTATTGTTGTGTCCTTTTCCTACCCTTCCCTTTTTTTGCTAAAGTTACAATTGCATATGTTCCTTTTCTTTCCCCTTCCCTTGTGACAAGGTACTAAAGTTGTGAAAGAGCCTTTATTAGCATGTTCCATCTTTTCCCTACCTTATAGTTGGATATTAAAGTACTGTCTCTGAATAAATAGATGATCGTTTTCTTTACCCTTTCTTTAGGCAAACTGAAGGGGTTATCCTGAATTATTAGTGTGTTCTTTTTTCTTACCCTTCCTATAGCTACATGGTAAACTCAGTTTCGTAATTACAGTTTTATGTTCCCTTTTCTTACCATCCTCTTGAAAGAGCAATTAAACTGTGTCATTCTAGCATGTTGCTTATCTTCCCTGTCCTTTAGAAAGTACCAATATCCATTTTTAATTTCTGATTCTCAGTATGCACCTTTTCTTACCTTTCCTTTAGACCTCTAAATGGTTGGCATTATATGTCTTTTACATGGTTATACATTTTTCATGATTCTGGTTATTGATAGCTTGCTTGCTGTAAACTTTTGGCTCTCAACCCTTGATGAAGATTAGATAAAGGTTTTCCAAACTTCCGGAGTCTGTGATTATTATATGAGTGCTTATTGTCTTTTTGCTACCATCCCTATTATGCTAACTCCCTGATCCATTGTAGTCATAGGTACCTGTGACAACGATTGGTAACTCAATGGTATAGGAATCAGTTAGGATTAAAGACTAGTAGTAGAGTGTAGGTTACCCGATTAAGTAAATATGGTAAACTGAATTATGGGCCCAAGTGTGCATATGGTAAAATTATAGTCGGGTGACCTGGGCGCTCTATCATAGAATTGGAAGAAATTATAATTGGAGCGCTTGATTTGTCACGACTGAATACCTAACAGGATGATGCGCTATTTTCCTTTGTAAAGACATTACTAGACATGCAGGACAGGCTCATGAATGATTATCTGAATTAGTCCAAAGACATGGAATTGACTTACAGAAATCCAGAGCCCTATAAAAAAGTTACAGGATAAGCTTTAGTGTCACTGACCTTGCTAACATGGGACCATCAGGAATTAAATCACAGATCAAGGAACTAATTACATTTGCGCAAAAATGTTGTGAATTAGATAAATAGGAAGGTCAATGGTCAAAGAAAAAGGAACCATAGAAAATTAGGTTGCACATACCTCCTTCTGTAATGGAGGCGGAAGATGAGGATGTACATGCTTCCAATGAGAGAAGTACCTGGTGGAGGGTATATCCATATACCATGGAGTAGGACTGATCTTGCATCATTCACAAATTATTTTCCGTAATTGATAGATAACCCACTGGAATGGTACAGACAGGTCAATTGATTTGTGAAAATATCAAACGTTTAATGGAAAGATTTGGATATATTGTATGAAATTGTAGTCCCAGGTGATCTCTGAGTTGAATGCAAGGTTTCTGTGGATTGGTCCGAGGTGGAATTGATGAGACATACTCAATCAGATGCTCCATCACCACTGGTAATGAAGAAGTATATTCAGGTGAGTACCTTTCTGAAATCAAAAATCTCTCCTAAAAAGATTGATTGGGTCAAGGCAGACAGAATGACTCAAGAATCCAAAGAGTCAATCTCTGCCTACTATGAGAGGCTGTTGCAGGCATTTAAACAGTTCAGTGGGACAGTGGCCAAAATATATGGGACAATTTGTTTACAGGTTTGTATATGGATTGTAGCCTGATTTTAATTCCAGGATTCAGCAGCATTTGATTAGTTGGCAGAGGAAGGCCATTGATGAGATATTGAGATGTGCTAAGACTTCAGCGACAAATTGGAGATGAAATACAAGGAATTGAAGAAGAATTTAATGATAGCCCAGATGAAAGCTGCACAAAGAGGTCAGAATCCACAGCTCGTTGGGAATGCTGGTCCCATGCAGGGAGTATATCACCAGAGAGCTCCGATGATGCAAGGTGGTAATGGGTTTCAACAGCACGGTTTTCAACTGCAAGCTAGAGGACGTGGTGTCCCGATGGATCCAAGTACAGTGTTGATGTGCAGACTTTAAAGAAAACAAATCTTTCCACATCTTCAGCAGCTTAGAACATTGGAAGCACTAGTGCTGGTTCAATACTGATAATATGGATAATAGGGATCAGGTTCAGAATGGTGGATTTGTGCCATCACAGGCAAGTAATATTGTTCAGACACAGCAAGTATAACATAACATAAAAGGTGTATTTGTAAAGCGCACGTTCACCCCAGTAACGGGGCGGGTATAGAGACAGAGAGTTCACAATCCCATTGTGCCCCAAGCTCAGGTTTAGCAGGTTCCACAAGCCCCAATGCCACAACAAAATGTAAATGTGCAGAGTAATAATGCAAATCAGATCCCCAGTGGAAACACTAATCCCTCTGTGAATCAGGGTATGTCTCAACAGTACTTCATGATTCTGGCAGAAGTTTATTTCAGCTAAAGTCTGCCACAATGGCGGAGCCTTAGAGGGGAGGAGGACTGCATACTTGGTGCACCTTTAGAGCTAGACCAGAGTGGTCCACATGTGGATGCTTAAGTGAATGGAAGTCCCTTCTCATTCCTCATGGACACCGGTGGTAGCTGCTCAACTTTGAGAACCACAGAGGTTCTCAATCTTCCGTTCTCGGGACAGAGAATCCAAATTGTAGGAGTTGCAAATAAACAAATGACTAGCCAGTTTCAGAAGCGGTACCTGTTAAGATAGGGCCCTTTGAGGAGAATCACCAATTTGTGATGTGTGATTTGAATTTGGTAAATCTGCTTGGATGAGACCTCTTGTGCAAGCTGTATTGTTACTTTTCCTGTACCCCAAAAGGAACTCATGATGAGGACATTGCCTTTAAACTTGTCAGACATTAGAAATCAGAATGTACCCAATGTTAACAAAAAACAATTTGCCCCCACAATTAAGAAACACAGGGGCATGGAAACCAGGGTATTACGCCACCAGAATGTCACTTTTACTGATGTTCCGGTGGCGCAGTGCCCTGCTCCATATTTGCAAAGTGGCTTTAAGCCACTATTTTTGGCTGAACGCTGCTTTGTAAATATGGTACCCTTTCACACAGAAATCTGCGCAAAAGCAGGGTACAATGGGTGTTGCTGTGGGTGTTCCACCACAACACCTATTGCTTTTTGATGCTGCCCCAGATTTACAAGGATCTGTAAATCTGAGGCAGCACCAAAAACTAATGCCATTCAAAAGCAGGGGTTAGATTGGTGCAACAGTGAAAAATACTTTTATTTCTCCTAATTTCTGCTTTTTCTATGTGTGCTGCATTCTGCAGCATAAACAGAAAAAGTAAAATGCCATTAATGATTGTTTATGTGCAGGAAGGTGTGCCTTCCTGCACATAAACTATCAATTAATACTGGTGCTTTGCTACTTCTATGTAACACACATACAATTAGCAAATCCCCATTATTGAGTGCGTATGTACAGGATGGAATACCTTCCGGCAAACAAACAATCATCACAGCAATGCAGGCACCCTTGCACTATAGTGCAAGGGTGTCTGTGTTGGCGCCAGGCAGCTATTTTCAGTGCTAGGGGAAACACAGGGTTGCACCATATCCCTGTAAATACGGTGCATCCTTTCTTTTGGGAAATGGTTCAGCACTGCAAAATTTGGTGCAGCGCTGTACCATTTCCTTGTAAATATGCCCCACAGTATTACCTGTGGTGTTGGACTTTCAAGGTAAAGACATCAGACTTATCAAAGGTGTTGAACCAGTCTGCATTATAGAGAAGCAAAATGCTGAGTACTCGAGTATCTCAAATACGATCTCACCCCTGAAACCATTGCTGGGATTACTCCTGTGGTTGACTCAATGGTTGAGTAAGGAATTCTGAAGGAGATTATGGGGACTCCATGTAATTCACCCATCATAGGTTTTCAGAATCTCAACAGCGAGAATTTGAGAAAGGTTAATTCAATTGTCGTTCCATGTTGACCTTTGATACCATATCCAGTGGTGATTTTGTTTCAGATTCCAAGTGGCGCTGAGTAGTTCACTGTCATTTACTTCTGTGAAGCCTTCTTTTCTATCCCATTGCATAACAATAGTCAGTTTCTCTTTGCTTTCTGTTTCAGCAGTCATGTTTTGGCATGCTGCTGAGTCCCACAGGGGTATAAGTAGAGATCGTTACATTTTAACCAGATACTCAAACAGAATCTTGAGTCCTTTTTGATGCCCTATCGCTCAGTTCTAGTACAATACATTGATGACTTATTGGTGGCATAAAATGCACAGGAGGCTTGATAACGAAATACAATTGTGCTCTTGAACCCCATAGCTGAGAATGCACATAAAGTGTTCCCAACCAAGCTGCAGTAATGTAAGAAAGAGGTCCTGTATCTCGGACATCACATTGAAAAAGGAGCAAGAAAGGTGTCACAATAGAGAACATCTGTGATTCTGAAAATGAATCCGCTGACTAAACAGAAAGAAGTTAGTATGTTCTTGGGAATGGTGGGCTACTGTCAACAGTGGAGTCCTAACTTTTCCCTGATGGCCAAGCCTTTACAGAGACTGACACACAAAGAAGTGTCAGGTCTGGTACCATGAGATGACAGCTGTAAGTGTGCCTTCTCAGAGGTGAGAGAATGTCTCTGCCTCACCCTGTACCTGGGAATGCCGGATTATAATACATGTTTTGCTTTGTTTTGCAGTGAGAGAGATGGCTGCATTCTCTCAGTGCTAACCCAGAGGCATAGAAATGCCCCCTGGCCTGTGGGCTATTTTTCTGCCACTCTGGATCCCGCAGCTGCTGCTTTGCCTGGCTGTCTTAAAGCTGTTACTTTAACTAGTGGCAGTATCGAGCAGTGAAAGAGCGTTGCTATGGGTCATCCTTAGACTGTCTTTGTCAGTCACTCAGTCAAGAAGTTAACATGTCCAGAACACAGAACCTTACCAAGAGTCAGCTTACCAAGTATGACCAAGTCATCTTTGGAGCCGAGAATCGAACATTAAGTCGATGTACTGTTCTAAATCCTTCCACCTTAACGCTTTGATTTTACTGAACTATGCACCAAGCCGAAACCAGACATGCAAGATGTGCCACTACCTGAATCATATTGAGTGCTGTACGTTGATTGCTCCTGCTTATGAGACCAAGGTGGAAACCTGAGAGCTGCCTACATATCTGTACTGTCTCAGGTGTAGTTGAAGTCTCCTGCCTTCAAGAAGACTTTTCAACTTAAGTCGCAGAATTGATTTCTCTACCTAGAGCATGCTGTTTTGCACACCAGCTGAAAGTGAACATTTCCATTGATAGTCAGTACGGCTTGGATGTCGTTCATGACTTCAGACAGTTATGGTCACAACGTGGTTTTATGACCTCCTCAGGTTCACCCATCAGAAATGGTGAGAGCATGAGGAATTTTTTGCAGGCATTACAATTCCCTGCCCAGACTGCCATGGTTAACTGTGCCGTACATCGACAGGACACTGACTATATGACGGTGGGCAATAGGTAGGCTGATGAAATAGCGAGATGCTGCACTTTGAATTCTTGTATCTTTAATGGGGAATATGTAAATAAAAATTTAGATGCCACAAATTGCAATCTGTCATTGACAGCAGTTGATACTTGGGAGTAAATTAAGGAAGAAGTGCCAAAAGCAGAGCAGCAAGTTTGGATTAGAGCAGGGTGTGTCAAAAGAAATGAGGTTGACATTTGGGTTTCAGGAGTTGGAAGTCCTGTGTTGCCAGATAGCTGGTTACCTCAAAGAATGAGACATTATCATGGCCATACACATGTGGGGAGAGATAACATGGTACACCTATTTAGACAAACATGGTATAACCCCAGATTCATATTTATGGCTGAAAGTTTGTGTCACAATGTGTTATGTGCCAACAGCAGAAAGTAGACAGAAGAGCAGCAGAAACACTGAGTCACATAGGGAGTTCCGGAGGTCCCTTCTAAAGGATGCAAATGGACTTGATTGAGATGCCTGTGTGCAATGGATTGAGATATGTCTTAGTGATTGTGTGTATCTTTTCACAGTGGGTTAAAGTTTACCCGACTAGAAGAATTGGTAGTCTCACAGCGGCTAAGTATTTGTTATGTTATGTTAAAATATTTATAAAGCACAGCGAATACCTGAGGGTTTCTTGGCACTGAAGCAGAAGCAGCGAGAGGGGTAGAAGTGAAATCATTGATTAAAAAGCCAGGTTTTCAGCAGTCTCCTAAATTGAGATAGGGAGGGAGCTGATCTTAGATTGAGTGAAAGTAAATTCCAGGCTGTCACAGCTCTAACCACAAAGTTGCTGCCACCCCATTTAGATTTTTTTAATCTGATACTGAAAGTATTTGCTCTGTAAGAGCCTGCTGATCTTACATTTCTTGAGGGAGTATACCGTGATAGGGCTTTCTTGATAAACCCTGGTCCTGAATCATGGAGAGCCTTATAGGTCAGGCAGAGGGCTTTAAATTTGATCCTGTTTTTGACTCTCAACCAATGAAGATCCTTGAGAGCAGTGGAAACTGAATGGTGCCTACGTTCGTCCAGAAGGAGTCTGGCCACTGAATTCTGAAGGACTTGCAACTTATCTAGATATTGAGCTTGTAGGCTGATGTAGAGGCCATTAGAATAATCAATTTTAGATAATACAAGTGTGGAAATGACTGACTTCCTGACTAACATAGGCAAAAATATTACGATTATTTTAGTACTCTCAGGATGTTATATGAGGACGACACCACAGTGTTAATTTGTTTTCCCAAGAGTAAGTGCTCATCAATCATGATGCCCAAACTCTTGGCTTTCCTGGTGGGTGCAGGAAGGGGGCAAGTGTGGCTCAATGGTTAGAGCGGCAGACCCTGATGCAGAGGTCTAGTCCGGGACCAGGGTTCAATTCTCCGCCTCGGCAGGTCTTGGGCTCAAAATTCCACGGACCTGATAATTCTCGCCTTGGTGCCTATTCCAGTCATGAAGTCCCACTCTGCAACTCTGGGCAATAGCTTGCTTAATCTCCACAACAGCCCCCACAATGCTAAGGATGCCTGGCCTCCACCTTGGGGGTGCCCAGGAGTAGACACCTCACAGGGAAAGCCAGGATGGATTCCACAGCGGTATTCGTACAAGCGCCTTGAGACCCTTGTGGGTGAGTAGTGCGCTCTACAAGTATCAATTTACATTTTACATTTACCAGGCCAACACGGGGCTGACCAAAGGTTAGGGTTATTGCCGAGTAAGATCACCTCAGTCTTTCCAGCATTAAGCTTAAGATGGTGTATGTTAATCCAACCATTGATGCCTTTCATGCAGTCTAAAACAGCTCAAACAGTTGCGCAGCTGGGGAAATTTACAGACTCAATTCGAGCAGCATTAACGCTGAAAATAGAATTACAAAAAGAAACCAGTTGGCTAGCAAGCAAGAGAGACTCCGACAAACCTCCCTTCTAAGTCTAATGCATTTGCACTTGAATTTTATTACCAGATTTTGATATTAGTTTTGATCCTCACCAGAGGGCAGTAACATGCGTGGGATTTTAATAATGATAGTATATTGTAACGATTTTAAGTAATTGATCAATAAAGCTTAATACAATACATGCCTTTCATGCAGTCATGTATGTGAGCACCAGTGTCGCTGGCATCCTAGGAGGCTGATAATACAATTTGTGCATCTTCCGCATCTAAGGTAAGGGAAAACCGGAAGGATGCGACCAAGGGAGCTAGATCTGTGACGTATAAGTTGAAAAGAGTTGGGCTGAGCGAGGATCCCTCTGGAGCCCCCTCAGGGCTGACAGAGATTTACCATGGGGAGCAAATGAGTAGAAATGTGAGTCAATTTTACCCCTTAGGTGTGAAGCAATGATATCGCAGAAGGACTGATTAACCTAAACTCTTTTTTGTTCAGGTTGTGTGATTAATTTATTGATAACTTGATTGAGTTCTCCGGCTGATTTTTTTGGAGGATTCAATTTGGAAGAAGAAAAAAGTTTCTTTTTGTGTGACTAATAGAGCTTTGTATTTGGTTAAGGAGTGTTTATAAATTTCTCTCTTGTATATATCATATTTGGCTCTCCATTTCCTCGCTCGTCATCTGCAACCTTGTTTTTCTATTATGAGAGCCTCAGTGAACCAAGGGACAGATGGTCGAGTTCTGCTAGGGCCACCTCTATTCATTGGGGCAAGGTGGGAGAAGGCAGAGTTGATCCAGGAGGACTAAGTCTAAGTTTGGGATTGTCCTCCATAGAGGGACTTGAACTAACCAGAAGTTGTTCAACTTTTGCCCAAGATCTGTGCTGGGACGATTTAAGTCTCTTGTTAGGGGATATATGGAGGCGGGACAGTTGATCTTAAAGAAGACGGTTGAGTGATCAGACCAAATCAGAGGGAGAACTTCAAGACTGGAGATATCTTTATTGTTTGAAAATAGCGCATCCAGAATATGACCCCCACGATTGGTGGCATCAGAGCTGAGAAGTTTGAGATCACAAGCATCCATAACTTCAATTAATGATGTTGCGTCTTTATCTCCTATTTGTTCTAAGTGAAAGTTGAAATCCCTGAGGACCATAAGGTTGGGATTGGCGATGCCTGCCTCGAGAATAGAGCTAATAGAACCTAGGAAACCAGCTTTAGAGCCTGGGGGACGGTAAATTAAAAAGCCTCGAAAGGTGTTGTTATTCGTGAGCCCAAGCTTAAATGACAGAACTTCACAGTCATTCGACTGAATAGTTGTGAAATTCGCTCAGAATTTATCACGGTAGATGACCACTAAGCCCCCTCCTCCTTTCAAAGGATGATCTTGCCAATGAAGCAACTAACCAGAGGGTGTGACTATAATGAGTTCGGGAGAGGAGGTATTAGTGGCCCATGTTTCCGTGATAAATAAAATGTCAGGATTATGTGAATCGATCAACTCTGCCACTTCATAGGCATGTTTGATTAAAGAGCAAGCATTTATTAAAATGCAGAGTATTCCCTGACTGTCCTTTATGTCTGAAGATGTCTGGCTAAAAACCGGTATGGTGGGGACTACACTGTCGTATGGCCTAAAGCCACAAGAGGTACAGGAAAACTCTGACCCTTGACCAGTGACCATTAGTCCTTTACTTGTTTAATAGAAGGAGTTCCTTCCTGGTGTAAGAATTGTTAGGATTAAGATCTGGATTGAAACTGACTGGGGCAGTGGCCCTGGGCATGGTCCGGGCATGGACGGGACAGACAAGCTTGCCTTTGGCGCACCTTTGGCATGCCGGCGGTGCGCCCACTGCGCGCGTCCACTGCGCATCCATTCACACATGCCACCTAAATACTATGGCTGTGTCAGCTAATCGCCCTTTGCTGGAAGTGGGGGAGCAAGGGGGAGGAGTCGCGTCCCTTTGCACAATTGGCCGGAAATGTGGACTTGGGACTACTGATCAAGGGAATGCCCAGTGTTAAAGTGCAATATGCGGTAAGAGTTTAGCAACAATAGAACAATTAAAAATGAATTTACCGTCACCAAGCATTGCACAAAAATATAAAAATGATTAAAATGAATTTAATCAATGGTCCCAATGCGCTACATATGGTGTTGGGACTGAGGGACTTGATTCCATGTTTCCGTTTACTGACTTATTTGAAGTCAGACCAAGGAACTCAATATAAAAATGTGGTCCTGAAGATGTTATGTGCAGCATTACAAGTCAAACAGAGACTCCACTGCAGTTATCGACCAGAAGCTTCTGGAATCGTAGAGCAAGTCAATGGCACATGGTAAATGTAAATGTGTAGTACTTGTATAGCGCACAAATCACCATGAGGCATCTCAGTGCTTGTACGCATACCGCTGTGGAGCCCTTCCTGGCTTTTCCCTGTGATGTGCCCACTCCTGGGCACCCCCAAGGTGAAGCCAGGCATCCTAGCGTTGTTGGGGCCATTGTGGAGATTAAGCAAGCTATTGCCCAGAGTTGCAGAGAGGGACCCATGATTAAAATAGGCACCGAGGCGAGAATTGTCAGGTCCGAGGAACTTGAGCCTGAGACCCGCCGAGGCGGGAATTGAACCCTGGTCCCGGGCTAGATCTCTGCATCAGGGTCTGCCGCTCTAACCATTGAGCCACACTTCTCTGCACAGAGAAATACAGATTGGCTAAAGTGTGTGCTTCGACATCTCTGTAGTGGCCTGATGCTTTGCCCCTTGTACTGATGAGTAATGCAGATAGGAGGACAGGATTGTCGCCCCATGTAATCATCATGGGAAAGGGTCTGAGACTGGCAGCTGTGCCTGCAAATGCGCTTGTGAATATTACAGATGGCATTATTCTTGATTACTGCAAAGGATTGGCTGGTGTGATGTGCTCTGTGTCTCACCAGGGTGGAGAGGCTACAGGCCCACCTCATCAGAAGCAGTGTCATCACTTCGGTCACAGCGACTGGTGAAGAAGCACATAGACAAGTCATGCTTTAAGCCTCTGTGGTGTGGACCATACAAAGTGATTTTGGTCACCACAACTGCTGTGAAGTGCGGGGGTCTCCTCATTTGGGTACCTGCTGCCAATACTCACAGAGTCCCTTGTCCACTTGATGATATGACAGCACCTGCTCTTGATGTTCCGGTGGTTACAGTGAGACAGTGGGAGAACATCAGTCAAGCTGTTGGGGATCATCCAAAAACTAGCATAGCACTTGTTCGGCTTGACAGGGGTCTGAGAGAGTCAACAGTTGAAGTCGGTACAGAAGTGTCCCATCCTGTTGTGCTGATTATGTCAGATTTAAGACCCTGGTGAAAGGCTTAGTGCAGTTGTAATGCAAGTCGTATGTGGGGACCAGTGGCCAAGAAGTCAGGATAGTGGGAGGCACAGTCTCTCTGAAGTGCATGTACCACACACTATCACACAAGATATATGAGAATTTGGCCTAAGTGACAGTCATGAAGAAGGGCCAACAGTAAGGAGATCAAAGAGAGCTAGAGTATCCTGTCCGAGGTATTCTTCACCTGAATGGACTTACCTAGCATTCAATGCTGGGAGAGAGCATGTTTATCCTTTTGCCATAACAATTTCCATCAAATTGGGCCTCCTTGACCTAAACTTTGTGGCTAAACTGAGTTTTGAAATTGCATTGCCACAAAACAGAGTCAATTTATTCTGGAAGTGATCATTAGTGAGTTTGAACTGCACATTTATTAGAGACAGAGCTTAATAGACTTGCCAAACCTACAAAGAAGAGTACCAAGGCCTGAGTCGGTGAAGGATCATAAGGTTGTCTCTTAAAAGAAAACAGAGTGGGGCAAGGGAAGTTTCAAGAAGATCATTGTGCCTATTTCACAGGAAAAGGCATTTGAAATTTGATTTGCTTTTAGAACAAGTGGAAACTAAATGAAAGAGCTTTGGAGCAATCGTCTACTTAAACGGTCTGTCACTAAAGAACTCACAGCAAATCCTAAAAATGTAGACACTTGTGTCAGAGTATTTGTTGTCATGACTTTAGTGCTAATTGCTTTTTTGTGATTTTGAGTCCACCCCATGCTTCACAGGTAGAGGAGCTTAAAGCTACACATGCTTCTCAAATACCATTTCCTACTGATAATGGTTTGCCTGCAATAGATGAGAAAGAATTACATGTAGGTGCTTCTAGAGGAGAATATTCATAGAACATTTATTCAAAACTACTTTATGAATTTGTTGGCACTATGGATACCAATGACTGCTACATTTGTTTGCAATTACCTGCATCAGTTGTTAAGGGGATTACTTATCACCACTTCCCCTTGACATACGGAGTTACCTGTAGCTTACTGCTGACCTTATTCTATGGGAAAGGTCATTTTCAATTCTATTACTCGAATCATGACTTGGTCTTTTCACAAGTTTCTGTGCTAAATCACTTGAATCGACAACCTAATTCTAAAAACACAGAGCTAGTGAGACATTTCTTTCCCCTCACCATAACACTGGACATTCTTTATGCAGATAGGCACAGCTTGACTTGTTTATTGACAGATTTAGAAAATAAAGTAATAGATTCAGTAAATGACAGACTCAGAGACATCTTGGCTTAAGGAACAAATCATTCAAAAGTGCCACAATGGGCTAAAGAAGAAAGTGAGCAATTAGTGGGAAACATGGTGACATTAGCTTTAGATTGGCAACATAAGGAGAGATTATGCATTTTCATTAGAAAATCCACAACTGACACACATGTCTTAGGGACTAGTGAATGTGATTATACTTTTGGAGTACACGGAAATTAGGGATTATATTTGGATGGAGCAGATCTTGTTTTTCCCAGACTCTATTACATTTGTGGGAAAATGTTTTTTACAGGTTGCCCAAGCGATGGTATGGAACATGTAACATTGAAATTGATTTTCCAAAGATGTGTCATGTGGGACAAATTGATGACTAACCAAGGGATCATGTGAGAACAGAGAGGTGCTAGTGCTAGTGTAATAGTAGAATACATTTTTGGTGTGCTGGTTCTGTCTGTAGGAGTGATACTCAGCTCACACAAGATTAGAAAGCTTTCTACTGTAGTTGATAAGTTACCTACTCATGCAGCGGGAGGTTTTCTAGTCATAGGTAGAGAAATGGTTGCCATTAGATCCATGGTTTTGCAAAATTGACTTGCATTAGACGACCTTCTGCCAAAAGAGAAAGGAGTCTGCCGGATGTTAAAATTTCAACAATGTTGTACTTACATTACAGACAAAAGTAAGGACTTGAAGAAATATATTAGCAACAATACTGATTTAAAAAAAGATTTGAAAGGATTAGCAGCAAGCGGTGCTTGAGACGTAATAGGGAATGGATTTTCTTCTATAGGCAGACGGTTTGGAAACCTAGGAAGTGGAATAGTTTGTAGCATTCTACAACCCCTAGTGATAATTGTTCTTTGGGAGTTATTTCTGTTCATAATCTATAAGGAATACAAACATCCACAAGTGAAAAAATTAGTGAAGAGAAAGAGAGCAGATATGGAAATGGAGTATAGACAGAGCAAATACTATGATGAAATGACATTTCTAGAGGATTCTAGAAGAAAGATGATGAAAACAACCAGCTTGTGATTTCTCCATCTGATATGACATTGATGTGATGGCTTGATTCGCCATCAGAGGGGGGATTGGTGCAGCCCAAGAGTTGCCTACCCTTTATACGTCACAAATACTTAACAGGCACACAGTATAAAAGTGCACCTGGCACATATTTCTTGTATAGTTTAACAACCAAATGTAAGTGTTGCTCTTGACATCATTATCAAAGAATGCATTTACTGTAGGATTAGAGAATTTACTCATACCAATGTGTTTTACCATAACCGATTGTGATAATTACACCATACTCATTTAGTAGATAATGTACTCCCTGTAACAGTGAAATTCGACTTTCATAATGTTTGCTTTGATGCCTAAACAACACTTACTGCTTAGATAACTGGATAGAAATCATCCTCATCTATGTACCTATGTAGAATGTGATCTTGCTTAAAATGATAAAAAAAAGTATGCAGTGTGTGCATTAATAATTCATATATTTGATTAAAATTGAGGGCATATTACCAACAAAGTGGCGAAGAGAGGTGTTAGCCGCCTTGGCTTAACTCCTCTCTTTGCCACTTCAGAAACGCTAGGCTGCACCATATTACCAAGGATATGGTGCAGCCCAGTGTTTCCAACATAACGCCAGCGCAGGCAGGGAAGGTTTGTTTATGTACAGGAAGGTGTTCCTTCCTGTACATAAACAAATCTTAAATGCCATTTTGTAACTTACATGTGTGCTGTTTCATGCAGCACACATGTAAGTTACAAATTGGCATTTTTTAAAAAAGGTTGGTTTATGTACAGGAAGGGACACATAAAGAAACCTTGGCACAAGGCAGCACACATGGAAAAAGCAAAAACGAGAAGAAATGAAGCATTTCTCCTCGTTTCGCCACCTTAAGAACAGGCCTTTCCTGTTCTTAAATGCAGCGCTGCCACCTATTATCGCCTCTCTTGATAATAGGTGGCAGGGTCAAAGTGAATGGGTGTTGCGGTGGAACGCCCACAGCAACACCCACTGCACGCCCCCTTTCACAATGAGTTTATCGTAAAAGGGGCCCTATTACCAAGGCAGCATTCAGTCAATTAACGTGGCTTTAAGCCACGTTAATTGACTTAACGCTGCCTTGGTAATAAGGCGATGCAAATATCGCCGCGTTATTGGCAGAAAAGTACCGATAACGCAGCGATAAGGGGCTAGATAATGTGCCCCTTAGTTCTTAGTTATGCTGATTTGATTATTTTGAAGTCTTACAGAATGATGCACTACAAACAGATATTCACCTGTGTTTAAATGTGTGCACACATATTAAATGTGCACCATTTAGTTAATGTTTAACTTGTCCTGAGTAGGCCTGTATCTCACCATGCTGCATAAACTGTTTTTCATTTTCTGCCAACGTGACATTTTTTGCAAGTATTCATTTCCATTGTTAGTGGTAGAATAGATATATTACTGTATTAGAGATAGAGAAAGAGTCTGAGAAGAAGACCTTGATGAAAGAACATGGTGAACCAGAGCATCAACTGAACGGTCTATTGACAAATGTAGCAAACTGATGTAACCATGAGAAGGAGATGTTGTTCCCATGTCCAGTGTGGGATAACCTCCCTGCAGAATGGGAAATGGGTAAGAACAATGGACCCCTGGTGATGCGTACAAAGGGGTTATTACCTAGTGGACTTCATTTGTTATAATTTAGTGTTCACACCGTTAGAGTTTCAGGTGCCCCTTTTGCTCTCGACGGATGCTTTCTAGACTTCTTTCAGATTCTATCTCAGAGCCTTCCAGGCCCTCTTTGCAGATCCCAATGTTTTCTCCTGAATTCTTCCTAAGTGTGGCTTAGGCTAACACGTGTCCCTGACCCATAGAAGACTCTTGACCGAGCTTGAGAAATACTGACACCTTTCCTCCTTTTTTTCCTTACTTTGTTTTAATTTCCTTTATGGATCTTCCTGATTGAGACTCTTTAGATTGTTAAACCATCCTTAGTAGGAACCTTATCCTAGGTACTCTAGGTTCATTCATGCATTGACAACAGAACTTGTTATTGTTCTCTGAGCATCAAGTGTTATTATTAATCTTTTGTATTGTTATAACTGATTTGCTTATCTGCCTTATTCTGGTCCACCTTAATCTCTTTTGCTGAGAAAAATGAGAGCTTGACATTTTAAAAGCTGCTCATATATGTCACCTATATTGTTGATTGTCAACCACATAATATACTGACAAAGACAATTTGTTTACTTTTTACTAACTGCTTTAATTCAAGGAGGTGGGAACTACCCCCCTCCCCTTACTAATGCCTGCCAACATATACAAGAGCGCTTTTCTTGTTGTGTAGGACCATTACGCCAATTGGGCTGAAAAGGCATTAGCACCCCCTGTCGTCTGCCGTAGCCTGGGCAGTGCTGCCTCTGCTAGTTCTTAAGCTGTCGTGGTCTGGGCTGGGCAGGGGCTGATGCCGGAGACACATTTGAAGTATTTTGTAGGTCTTCAAATGACCATTTAACCATTAACGAGTCTTCTGTCTGCGTTCACTTTATTCTGTGCCTCTGCTGTCCCACCTCTTGTAACAACTGTTGCTGCCACAGTGGGAGTATATTTCAGGTAAAAATACAGAAGTGGGCAAGCAGAATATAAATAGGGAGTGCCAATTCAGAGCTCAGCAAATTATCAGGCTTGACTCTAAGTGCTCTAGTGCAAACAAAGCCTTCTGCATGGTATGCAAATCTCATAAATAATTGCTTAAGACTCTTCAGAAATCAAAAATCGCATTTCTTTAATGCGAAAGTGTTTCACTTCAGAACACTGGAATAAACTGCTGCATTAAGTGATACCGAAATCTTACAACACATTTACTAAATGTACTACCGTTATGGACTGGGTTTGTAAATGTTTATTTGTAATTTATGTTTGAGCACAAAACTTGTTTTGCACTGCAATTTGCCTGAAAGTAATGCAAAGCAGTGCTTTGTTCTGTGTTACTTTACTTTGTGTTAAAGTGGTGTTGCACGGACAGTTCATGAATGTTCTATGTTTCCATAGTTTCTCACTCAGTCAGTCAAACAATCTTTATTCTGTTGCATCCCCCATAAAATCCTCATCTACTAAGAGGACTTTGTGCCAAAAAATATCGCCTCTTTGAGACAGGTTTTAAAAAAAGGAGAAAAAATGTATATTCCTTCACATTTTTCAAATCTTGCATCTGTGCTGCAATGTACAGCATGCATCCAATGTGGGAAAAGTTTAAAATTGTATCCAGGTATAATACTTTATACTGGAATGTTACCCTTACAGTGCAAACTCCATGCTAGACCTCATGCACACAGCCTTGCATTATCGTGCAAAGATGTGTGTATAGTAATGGGCAGCCTGATTGTACATTAGCGTTAAATTAATAAATATGGCGCTGTCGTGCTCTCTCCTCTTATGTAATGCAATACAGCAACTTTGGTTGCTGCACTGCGTTGCATGGGTTTTTAGTAAATCTACCCTGTAGTTTCTAAACATACACCTAGAAAAATGAGTGCCTCCAATGGTGATGCTGTAGTGAACCAAGACAAAGTAATATTATCATGTGAACTCTGCAAGAGTTTTAATAACAATTGGAGCTACATTAAAGTCTATCACACATATACAAGTTAGGCTTTTGTAAAGCATATATCCTAAAATCAGGTATTTTAAAGGTATACTCAAGTGAGATGACAAAGAAAAAAGGAGGCACAATAAAACAAAGCAATTCCCTAGGGTCACACAATTTAGTCAAGCAGGTAAAACGTTTGTCCTAGGATCCTGGTTTCACAATTCACAATTTAGCCACTAGATGAAGGGACACGAGGCTTGGAGATTGGCCGGGGAGAGGTGGGTGACAGAAGCCATATGAAGACGTGGCACATTGTTGGTTTGAGTTTTCAAAAGTACATCTTCCTGTGTCAGAGGTCTGGATTTCGCTCTAGCCTTCAGTGACTCTCACAACTCTAGAAAAGTGAATTTGTCCAAAAAGTTGACATTTTGTTGCAGGATCACCTGATAATTTCTTTTCTCTACTCTAAGTTCCTGGTTGACATCATGTTACACCTAGTGAAAATAACGCCTGAAACCCCCCTTGTCAACCCTCAATGACATGGTGAGTTCCTTAGAGAGACCCAAGATACATTGCCCTGCATCATTCACACTCCTCACCCTACACTCAAACAGGTTCACCACATAATGCACTCAATCAATCAATCAATCACGACATTTTTAGAGCGCACTACTCACCCGTAGGGTCTTAAGGCGCTAGGGGGGGGGGGGTGCCGTTACTGCTCGAACAGCCAGGTCTTGAGCTTCTTCCTGAAGGCGAGGTGGTCTTGGGTCAGGCGCAGGTCAGTCGGGAGGGAGTTCCAGGTCTTGGTGGCCAGGTGGGAGAAGGACCTTCCTCCTGTTGTCGCTCTTCGGATGCGGGGGACGGCGGCGAGGACGAGGCTGGTTGATCTGAGGTGGCGCTTGGGAGCGTAGAAGTTGATTCGGTTGTTGAGGTAGCTCGGGCCTTGGTCGTGTAGGGCTTTGTGTGCGTGGGTGAGGAGACGGAATGTGATTCTTTTCTTGACGGGGAGCCAGTGCAGGTCTCTCAGATGTCCGGAGATGTGGCTGTTTCGTGGGAGGTCGAGGATGAGTCTGGCTGAGGCGTTCTGGACCCGCTGGAGTCTCTTCTGGAGCTTGGCGGTGGTTCCGGCGTAGAGAGCGTTGCCGTAGTCCAGTCGGCTGGTGACGAGGGCCTGGGTGACGGTCTTCCTGGTCTCGGTGGGGATCCACCAGAAGATCTTCCGTAGCACTCACCCATTTCTTACACAGCTCACTCTCCTCTTACGTAGACACAGTTGTCATCCGGATGTCACATGGGCCCACCACTCACCCAACACTCATTGAGGCACAACCTTCACTCAGCACTCACAGTGCTAACCATGCATTCACACCACTCACCATCCTGCAGCACTTAAGTGGACACATCCCTTACACAACACACATTAGATTACCCAACACCCATAAACATGGGCATATGTCTACAAATGCACTCACTGACTATCTGTTTCTTCCCATAGTACTAGATGCCTATTCAGTTTCATACACAACCACAAGGCCGGTGCAAGAGGTAAGTGTATATTGAAGCCGTAGGGTGGAATGGCAAGGGTAATTGGGCTGAAGCTGAGAGGGCTGGTGTGAAGTGAGATCAGCGGTAGTGTGTGGGGATGAGCCAAGAGGATGTTGTGATATGATACAGGAGGCAAATGCTGCTGGAGGGGGAGCAAGCAGCTGGTTGTGGTGGGTTAGTGGATTAATACGTCCATTGTAGAGGCCTGTGTTTGACCTCATGGTTATAGGTTCAAATCCAAGCGGGTCCACTCAGCCTTTCATTATTCTGAAGTCGATAAAATGAGTACCATTGAGTATGGAAACAATAAATATCTGAGATTCAGCACCAAGAGGCTTTCTGGGTAAACCTGCACTTTGCAAATGTGCACAACAGGCTAAGGGGTAAGACCTGAGGCTGTGGGCTGGTGTGAGAACTGAGTGGGGACTAGAGGCAAATGGTGTGAGTGGGCCCAGGCTGTAGATGTGCTTGTTGATCCTCCACTTAATCCCTATTGGTCTACACATTGGTTACTGCGAATGAAGGAGGTGGGGGGGTCACTGGAGGCTAGACATCATTTTGCTGCTTCTGAAGCAACAATGTAGACCAGAATCTGTGCCCCATTGGCCTGCATAGTGAGAGTGCACTGCAAGGGCTCCTAGTGGAGGGGAGTGTGGGCTGAGTCTGCTTACACTAGTGCAGAACAACAAAGCTGATTGTGGAGGAGCTGGTATAGTTGGGAAGAGTATGCTGAGACAGTGAGTGGAGTATGGGTAGGAGGCTTTTGGGACACTGGATTACTGGCTATGGCTGCTGCAAACAGCACATCTGTGGTGTGCCCGAAAGGGTGGTTGTCTTTTCTGCATGTCACAAATGTAAACGGGAAAGGAAATATATAAAGAGGTTCAGACACCACTGCGTCATCACATTCTATGCACCGGCCAGTTTGGATGAGGGAAAAACCCTTATCGGCAATTTGTATTCACCAAATTCTTCTACAACTCACAATGCTGCTGGCTAACTGAACAACGCTCATATCTAATACTATAAAATCGTGATTGAGAGGGTATTCTCTTGCACAATACCATGTCATTACTTTGTAATGGGCAGCCATGGTAGGAAAAGGAACACTCCTCATGAGCCAATAGGAGTACAACCAGCACTCTTTCATGGCAGCAGCACACAACGTCAGCAAAATCAAGTGCTTTACTCAAGGTTAATAACATGGGTAGAGCCAACATCCTCTCCCAATTGTGACCCTCAAAGTTTTTTTTCTTTTGGTCATACAATTTCTGGCAACAGCTACACGCTCAAGTCAGATATAAAAACTATGTCTCAGAAGTGCTGAAACGCAACCATGAAGGTGTTAAAACAAACTATTCAAGTTCATTAACTCTTCAAGAATAACACATGGAATTATGTTATGTATTGTGAAGTACTGGTGGTTATCCAGAATCAGAAAACTGGCTTTTATAACACTATTAGTTTTATTCAAAATTCCCCTGTTTTCACTCCTGTGCTTTAATGCATTTAATGCTGAGAATCTTGCACCATTCCTATATGCCCCCACTGCGCCCTGGATTTCCACTGAAACGTCTCGTATTAAATGAATTCCAGTGACTATGTATAGTTAGGAGGCACAAAGTGCATAGTTAATCAGTTTGAATGAATACTTTTTCTTTTAGAGTACCTGTCAGACCAAGTTCAGGGGGCCATGGGGCAAGCACGGGCTACTGGGTCTCAGCTGTGTGGGCTGGTGCTGGTTGCCGCTGATGCCCAGGAATCCATCCTATTACGGCTGTGCAAACTGTGTCATGTACATCCCCTTCAGGACCTGGGCCACAGAGGTAGGGTCGGATAGTAGCCACAGGCTTCTCAGGCAGGTGGTGTGGGGGTTGCCAGTGATGAGTAGCTAGAGCAGTAGCCCTGAGTCCTTCAATGAATGCAGATACTGCTGTTGATGGAGACTGATGGCAGGCATCATACCCACTTCTTGGTCACTTGGTGTTGAGCAGCAGATAGTCAGACACATGAATGGGCACACAGTGGCATTGTAGCAGCGGTGTTGACAGTCACAGGCACAGGTATTGGCTTCAATGCTTCAGCCGCAATCGTTCTTATTGCACAGTGGTGAGGTTAGTCGCCAATCTGCAATTCACTTCTGGAGAGACTGCACCCATAATTTCAGGCTCAACAATC
Source organism: Lissotriton helveticus (assembly GCF_964261635.1). Lineage (NCBI taxonomy): Eukaryota > Metazoa > Chordata > Amphibia > Caudata > Salamandridae > Lissotriton > Lissotriton helveticus. The sequence continues at coordinate 495,894,070 of NC_136069.1, read as the reverse complement.
TCTCTGTGCAGTCTTCCTTCAACTGGGCATATCCTCAGCCCCAGGTTCTGGCTGGGTCTTTCCCTCTCTCAGTAAGCAGGCTGGCTTCCAGGTACTTATGTTCAGTAGTACAGCTCTTCCAGTTAGGCAAGGCTCCAAGGAATACCACCTCTCCTCAGGGAAGCTGATTGTCAGCCAGAGACCAGCTCTGGATGCACAGCAGTCATCACAGTATACTGCAGAGCAGTGTGATGCTCCTCATAGCAAGGTAGTCCCTAGCCTTGAGTACCCACAACAGAGGCCCAAAGAGGCTTGAACTTTCTATTTCTGGTTTATCACCAGCCACACTGTACAGTGATCAGGGGAAATACAAAATACTGACTCACCTAACACATCCTTTCCCCACTAAACAAGAGATTTAGTCCCAAACTTAACCCCCGCTATTTTGATGGCAGTGCTGCAGGAAGACTAATTAGCAGCTCCTCTCAGCAAAGGGGTCTCAGTGAATTTCTAAAGGAGCCTAGTAGTCTCTATACCCACTTCATTGTCGAGGTGTCATTTCTTCAGCTTCAGCAATGTCTGCAAAACACTTCAACTATCTGGGAAAACAATCTCACCATCATCTTGTGCACAGATCAGGTTGGAGGCTTCCAAAATGGAAGCCATAGGCCTTCATCACGCTGGCACACTCATACACATATTGCAAGTTCCATACATGTACCGGACATACATAAATGAGCATAACACATGTTTGGAATGTTTTTATTTATTTATTTATTTGGCATTTGTAAAGCGCCATGAATCATCCCCAGGGGGATCTCTCGGTGCCTGGTAGCACAAAAAAACAGCCCACTCGCCCACCCTGGGCCCCTTGAACAGCCAGGTTTTTAGGTTCTTCTTAAAGTGACCCAGAGATGTACATCCAGGCATTGCTTCTGGTAGCCTGTTCCAATGGAAGGGGGCAAGATATGAAAAGGCGCACCCTCCCATTCTGGATTTATTGATTTTGCAAGGGACTAAAAGATTTTGATTGCTGGATCTCAGCTAGCGACCCGGGATTTACGCTCTCACCTTCTTTCTTAGGTATACCGGGCCCAGGCCTTGCCTTGCCTTGAACACCAAGATAAGAAGTTTAAAGATTGCTCTCTTCCTAACAGGCAGCTAATGCCAGGATTGCAGCAGGGGACGGTACGGGGTACGTCTGGGCTTATTCAGAGACATTCTTGCGGCGGTATTTTGCAGTATCTGGAGCCTGGAGAAAAGTTCTCCCCTGGCACCCACCAAAAGAGCGTTCCCGTAGTCCAACCTGCTCACAATCAGTGCCTGGATGAGGGTCTTTCTTGCATCCAGAGGGATCCAAGGAAAGACAAGGTTTGGGATTAGTGCACTGAAGCAGAACATCACATAAGTGGGGTCCCCAATCCAGTGTTACCGATAAAACGTTCTGGCCATGACCATGGATTCACAAAACATGGTATGCTGCACCATCAATCTACATGCTAAACCTGTGAAGGGTCGGGATGGCCCATAGAGCAATCAGGCAGTGCCTGATGGGATGTTCTGACAACTTCTTTTGAGGGCTGTTTTTGAGCCTGTTTGTTTTTTACTGTTGATTTCCCTGATATTAAAACAAACATTGCTTGCAGCAAGCTCAAATCCATGCAGTCTTCCATATCTTTACAAATACGTATACAGTGTGTCTATACAAGTTAAAAATTCCCCAGTTTATCAGCATTGGCCACTTTTTTGGCTATCTTATTCAATAATAAGAACCACTTTTATTTTGATGCCCGGGCCTATTTTCAATTGCAGTTTGACCCTGAACCTGTGACAAGCCAGTAGTCCCCTGTTAGCAAAATGAGGGCATACTTGGCGTTTGCCTCCAGATCACGGCAAAAAGAACAATTGATCAACAGAATGCAGAACAATGTCATACATTCACCCCAGTACAGAGATCTGGGCCTAAATCCTTCGTTTTTCTGCTCCCCATGCCATTCCAGTTTCAACCCAGCCATATGCAAATCAATGTTGACCCTGTGCCCAATGGGGACAGTTCAGCCCGAACTACCAGGCCAGGTCCTCCTTGGACTGGAAACAAGCATTCTAGGACCGCTTTTGGGGTTTCATCCCTCATCAGACAGGATAGCTTGACTTCAGTGGCATCGAGAGCAGGGGACCCACGTCTGGGCATACCCGTTCAACTTGGGGTGACAAATGCAAAAAGAACAATTTATGGACAGAATGGAGAACAATGTCTTACCTTCACCCCAGTACAGGGAACTGGGCCTAAATGCATTTGTTTTGCTCCCTGTGCCATTCTAGTTTGAACCTATCCATATGCAAATCAGTCTTGACCCTGTGCCCAATGGGAACAGTCCAGCCCGAACTGCCAGGCCAGGTCCTCCCTTGACTGGAAACAAGCGTCCTAGGACTGGTTTCGGGGTTTCACCCCTTATCAGCCAGGATAGCTTGACTCCAGTGGCATGGAGAGCCTGGGACCCACGTCTGGGCATACCCGTTCCACTCAGGGTGAAAAATGCAAAAAGAATAATTGATGGACAGAATGCAGAACAATGTAATACGTTCACCCCAGTACAGGGATCTGGGCCTAAATCCATCTTTTTTTGCTCCCCATGCCATTCCAGTTTGAACACAGCCATATGCAAATCAGTCTTGACCATGTTCACAATGGGAACAGTCCAGCCCGAACTGCCCAGCCAGGTCCTCCCTCCACTGGAAACAAGCATCCGAGGACCTGGTTCGGGGTTTCACCCATCATCAGACAGGGTAGCTTGACCCCAGTGGCATGGAGAGAATGGGACCCACGTCTGCGCATACCCGTCCCACTCGGGGTGACAAATGCAAAAAGAACAATTGATGGACAGAATATAGAACAATGTAACGCATTCACCCCAGTACAGGGATCGGGGCCTAAATCCATCGTTTTGTTTTCTCTCCATGCCATTCCAGTTTGAACACAGCCATATGCAAATCAGTCTTGACCCTGTGCCCAATGGGAACAGCCAGCCCAAACTGCCAGACCAGGGCTGGACATGTCACAGGACAGGTCCAGCACCTCAGCCACATCAAGGCACATCATTTGTTCCTATGCACTAGATTTGCATGAAGCTAGAGCCAAAATCAAAATCTGTGAGCCAGATTCTAACAGTTTTGTATGCAGGATAGAGCAACATGACTGTATACCTCGAAGGGGACAATCCTGTTCCAACAGCATGTTCAGGTAATATTATCTTTTCCTAAATTAAGATAGCTTCTGTTATGGTCTTTTCACTCTGTACATGTGAATAGACTCCTGCAAATCTGATGTTTGTGGATACCAAACAATTGCATATGCAAATCTCAATACAATATTTCCATGCACACAAGCAGTAACAGTCGCTCCACATCTTGACATCTTGTATATGTTGAGCAATGTAAATGCTTCATTTTCTTTTCTTTTGGAGAGGGTTGCGAGGAAAGCTGACTGGAGCAAGTAAAGTTAACAAGCCACAATACCTGATATTGCATTGCTTCAGGGAGACCTGCTGTATATCCTGGAGAGCTGACAGTGACCAAGTTTAGATGAAAAAGGGTAATTCAACCGCAATACCTGAAGTGGTAGTACCTAGGACATTTAGGTTCCTTGGCAAAACAGCAAAAGGCCTTTGCATCACTGACCCTTGCTGATTGCAAGTCACACCTGAATTACTTCCCACCCATCACTGTCATTCTCTCTTTTGGCCTTCCCACTACTCAACCACAATTCAAGCACCATTGCATAGTTCACCAGATAACAAAACTCGAAAACAACTACAGTTAATCGCCTTTAGCCTTCTGACCAAAGAATACTTCATCAATGCCACAAATACGTTTAGGGCAGCAGAATCACCAACAGACCAATGTCCTCTTGATTAGCTATTTAGGCCATCCAGCCAGAACTGTCAGAAATGACTTCAATCTAAATATTTTACATAAACCGTCCCTAAGACAAACATGAGATCCTTCTTACTTCTGGCCAATAACAGATGTTTTAGCCAAAAAGTTTTATAGATCCACGTTAAGACAAATATCTGCATTGGAGAACAAATATGCTTATCACTTGAACTCGCCCTTGCTTTTGATACTATGATACTATTTATCATCCCAATCTTCTGCAGAGACTTGAAAACAAACAGGGAGCGAATTGAAGGTCTCACTTTCTCTTCAGATCAGCTCCATTCAAACAACTAACTTACCTAACAGTTTTACCTCCTCTGTAACACTTGCCTTCGTTCTCCACCTGATCTAATCTCCTTCAATCCCAACTATTAATGTCATGCAGATAACAAACAAATCAGATTTAAGTAAGAAACCCACCTGACTTTGCCTCATACTCATCAATGGGTCAAATAAACGATGATCTACATCCAGAGCAAAATAAACACGTCACAAATTGAAATATTCAAATTAAGAAAATGGATCAAACACCAACCATTGAAAATATGCCCTCTGTAACCAGGCTCGCCATCAAACAACTCAGCCAAGTGAGAAACAGAGGTAACTACAGACTCTAATCTTCCAATCATAACCAGATTGGGATGGTCCAATATGTTTAAACGGCACAGGTTGTCCCTTCTTCCACTCATATTGGCTATAAAGATAGTTCTGCCTGCATGAAGTGTTAGTCCACCCCAAAGGTCGGGTCTTGTTGCACCCCTGGTCGGTCACATGTTATAGCCCACCTAAGTTTTATACATTAAACAGATGGCTATACGTCCATCCCCAAACGGACATTAGTAGAGTGACCTATTATTACATAGGTCGCACAGCAAAAAAAACAGACACACAGAAATCACAACACAATGTGTCAGAAAATGTCGCTCTTGTTACTCTGCAAAATAGACAATGATAGTTGTCATGCTATGTAAATCCCCATTATCTTCATTAAAAGGAGAGCCATATCCAATGAATACCTAAACTATTTCAGAGGAAGTGCCACGTTTTATTTCAATCAACGTTTATAGTTAGTTCGAATTTTGCATTTCATCGACAAATGCAAACATTAAAAACATATTAAATAAAATTTAAGTTCAAATTTAAAAAGTATTTACAATGTTGTTAAACAGGTTGCCTGGGATGTTTATGTTAGCAAGTACCTCCAATAATTTTCCCCATGGGACAAGATCAAATACAACTCGTAGATCAATAAAGGTGACGTAAAGCATGCCGCCTCCAACAACCACCGTCTTCCATTTGACCATAAGAAACCAGAAAGTGTGGTCAACAGTTGGAGTTTTTGGCCTAAATCCTGCTTGGAGGTGGGAAATGGCATTGTTGTTCTCTATCCAGGATGATAGGTGCCACAAAACTTGTTTACAGAAACTTTTCTGCAAGTTGTAAAGCAAGCTAATAGGACAGTAGTTCCTCGGTTACGACACCCCTTTTTAGGTCTCGCGCCTGCGATGCATATGGCAAAGCCATATGCATCGCGCAGGCGCGATACTATAGTTGCGGAGTCTGCTTCCCAGGAGACAGAGACTGGCGCGCGCACGCTCAGGAAAGCGATCGGAGCCGGCCGCGCGCGCGCGTTCCCAATCTCCTGTCTCTCTGGGAAGCACACAAGCAAGCCCAGCAAGCCCCGCCAAGGCATCACGAGCACGTCCCAGCCCGGGGTGCCAGCCAGAGCCAGCCCGCGCGAGGACACCCCCTTTTCTTTTCCCAGCTGCCGTCATGGGAGTGGAGATCGAGACAATTTTTTTCTTTATTAGTTCATGGTGTGCGCTGCGCAAGCACCTTTTATATTTGAATTAACAGACCGTAAGGATGCTCCATCTATAAGAAACATTACTATTGACTTGCCATTCCTTCGGCGAGCTGGCCCCTCCGGCCGCGCAGAGCGGGGGCGGCGCCCGAGGCCCCTGGCTGTCAGGAGACGGCCAGTGTACGTCTCCCGTCCAGCACAGGAAAAGGATGCACTCTCGGGCCATGTGCGGCCCGAGATAAGACGCGGCTTTCAGTGCTCCAGCCTTATCAGGCCTTCCTGCTTCGGCGCTGGGCAGACCTGGCCTCGGCGGCAGGGACCAGGGCCTCCTCCGAGACAGAGCAGCCGCCAGGAGCACCCCGAGGCCGCCGCCGCGGTCCCCTACTCCATGGACACCCCGAAACACCCACCGCGCCCCATAACGTGACTCCACCAGGTGACGCGGGGACTATTCCTTCTGCAGAGCAAGGGCCGTTTCGTTTGTATTATTCAACGAATTGTTATATGCCAACGGATGAATTGCCCCCCTTCGACGTAATATTTGCCCAGGTGCACCCGTACATAGGGCGGATGTACCAGGAGACACCCAGGCACAGACAGCCACGCCCCATACGCGTGAAGTCTGCAGCAGCACAGTACCTGACCAGGGCGAACATCTATGTTTTCCATCCCACAAACATAATTTTGTATAAAATGACAGAACAACACTGCTCCTACCAGCACAAAAAGGTTAAGATTTAAGGTAGGGAAATTATGTTTTCATATCTCGCCCACATATAGGCACTACCAATGTTTACAGCGTCAGCCCATTATCATTGCTTGGCTCTCTTGCCGATCTCATTTGCTGGCTTCTTAATCAATAGCTTTCTTTCCTCCACTTGTGTTTCTGCCTCTTACCATCCTTTTGATTTGGTAACTTACGCCAGGGCTTTATTTTTTTCCCTTCTACTTTTCCTTGCTCTCCCCTCTCCTCACCATGCACTTTACCTGTTGCACTCACTCTTGCTCAGCTCACACGTTGCTTCCACCCTGTCAAGTTACACTTTTTTCCCCACTCATATCTCCTCTGCTCCCCCATCCCTCTCTATTTACCGTTCCTCTACGCTCGCTGAGCACTCCCCACCCCTCCCTATTTGATTATATTTCAGACGTCCCAGCAGCTGCAATTTGCTGCTGGGCTGCTCCTCTCAGCAGCGTTTCATATTATTTTTTACTTTAGCGGTCCAAGATGACCGAACGCCATCTTGGAACGGTGCATTAAAAAAAGGGGGAAAACATTTCAGTTGTAACAAATGTACACATGAGTACATCACCACGCTCGGGTCACTAGTGCATTATGATGCATACATGCGTGTGAATGATGACTCGGGCACCTATACATCTTCAGTCTGTGTGTGTGTAGGGGCAGTGTGTGAGTGTGCAGGGGCAGTGTGTGAGCAGCCCTACCAGCAAGGGGTTGCTGCAGCACTAAAACTCCACCAGAGGCAGCAGTACCAGCCCCAACAACACAAGCAGCAGGGACACCACCAAAAGCAGCAGCACCGCTGTAGCTCCACTAGAAGTACCACCACTGACAGCAGGAGGACCACCACTACCTGCAGCAGAAAAAGTCTCTGCAGTAAAACAACCACTACCAGTAGCACCACCAGCAGGTCTAGCAGCTGCAATACTAGTGCAATCAATACCACGCGTTACCAGCACCACCAGTCAAAATACTACAGCAGCAGCAACAACACCACTGCCATACACACAGGGAAACCGCCACTGCCGTGCACACACGGACACCACCACTGCCATACACACACACGGACACCACCACTGCCATGCACACACGGACACCACCACTGCCATGCACACGGACAGCACCACTGCCATGCACATACGGACACCACCACTGCCATGCACATACGGACACCACCACTCCCATACACACACGGACACCACCACTGCCATGCACACACAGACACCGCCACTGGCATGCACACACAGACACCACCACTGCCATGCACACACGGACACCAACAAAAAAAAATTATGCAAAGCATTGTTATTTACAATGCCAGCAACTCAAACTTAAATGCTGCGAGACCTATTGCATTGCAAATGCTTGTTGTAGATTGGCACAATTTCTGTGCCTTTCCACCTCTTGTCAGTTTTACGGTTGTGATTTTATGAAGGTGCAGTTTTTCTTGATATGGCCAGTCATTTGTACTGAGGAAGGACTTGTCTGAAAAAAAGGCCAATAAAGGTAAATTACAGCATGTCATTGAAGAAATCAATAACATTAAGGGTGTGCGACATTGCATAATTTGTAATTTTGTACAATTATGCTCAAAATATGCGAAATTCACTTTGTGTAGGTTATGTGAAAATTAATTGCGAGGGCATGCCTTGTGATTAAATGTCACTTGGGATACTAGGAAGTGGCCGTGTTTGTAGAGAAGACGACTCTTGTGATGTATTTTCTGGTCAAACGTGCCTTCTGCTAGCTTTCTCCCCAAACCATTTGTCTCCAACAAATAATTGTGCAAAATTTCATGCTGAAGTAATTTGCAACATTTCAAGTAATTTGCTTAATGTGAAAGTGTTAGAATTTTGCAAACATGTGAGCGTAACAATAATTTTGCACTCGCATAGATGAAACGGTGTGCTGGCTCATCCAGTTGCACCGTATGTTCGGGCAGCTACAGAGACACATATACATTTCTTCGCAAATATCTTCTTTCAGGAAGTAGATCTCAATTAATGGGCTCATATAACCGAGTTCAGGTTTAAAAGCTCATTCTCAGTATCAGTTGAATGCTCCATGAGTCCATACAGGTTGGCAAAAATGCTATTTCATTTGACCCCTTTTGCACAAATCAATTAATTGACGCAGGTCACCTGAGGTGAGGATGTAGATTCCTTATTGCCTAAATCCAGGGCCAATAATTCATACTGTAACATATTTTAACTAGCTGTTCGATTTCGGATTAAGTTACATCTAATGAATTTTCCTTAATTTTCCTTTATGACCATTTGGGTTAAAATAGAGTGTAGGTAAATTGAGAGGGAAAAAGAAAAGAGAGAATTACGATAGACATTTTCCTATTCTTCTTTAGGTTCAATTAAGGACCTATTATAGTAGCCTATGCAAACAGTGCTCATTAATGGAAGTCAAATCTACATTCACTCATACTAAAACATAACTACACTATGTACTTAGCGTCCTTTTGCCAACAAACAATAGAAATACTGTTTTCTCAGAGTCAGAAGGTTTGCATTATTTACTTTTTACTTCACCACTGAAATCAATTTTGATATAAATAAATTATGAGCAGCTGAAAAATGAAAGAAAAAGATTCTAAAATTGTGTGCTGTTGAAAGTAAGCTTTCAAGCTGCAGTCGAGACAATACCAGTGGCCAAAAGCCCAGAAGCAGGCAGCGTATATTTTTCAATATGTATTACCTATTCATGCACTAGGAAGCAATTGTTTAATGCTCCAATGCACGAGCTACAGGGAATTGTTGTCGGTTCTCTAATTGTTTTCACTGCATTCCTTTACATAAAATGGTAAGCCATTATCTCAGGTACGGCTGATGTCCTTGCATAATCAATAATCACATTTTGTATTTTATTTTTGAATAACTAACACAAAATAATGTCATACTATATGAACGTTCTTTATTTTGTACGATCTAGTGTTCTTAGCTATACAGTTTGATGCTATCTAGTGCTCAAAGTGACTTTTGTGCAACCAAAATAATGCATGTGTTGAAGTGGTGAATTTCAATATAGGTGGCAATTTACTTGGAACCACTATTACACTTGTAGGACTTGGACATCAACTTGAATCCTATTTGTAATGTATTATCTATGGTGACCAACTATTGCATTCTTTAGTCAAAATTCTTAGTATATATGTAGCTTCTTAGGCCATAATTTCAGCTTCTGAAGGTGTTGTTGACCAATTTTTCAGTCTTTTAGAACTAATGCTGTTTTGGAATTTTATTTCTCACAGTCTGGTGAATGTCAATGCAGCCTTCACATTTCGACCTGCTTTGCCTGGAGTAAATCGAAGGTTCAAGTATGTGCATGTCCCTCCTTATTTGTGATCAGGGGTTGTCTCGCTGCTATTGCATACCATTGCCAGGAAGGGTATTACTAGTTGCCATTGACAAGTTTCTAGCCACAGTGGCACATGTCATCAACCCCATTGTTAATCCGATTTTAAATCGTTCATTGGAGACAGGGATAGTGCCGCCTGCCTGGAAACAGGCGTTGGTTCTTCCTCTTTTGAAGAAACCCTCCCTGGACCCCGCAACCATGCTAATTACTGGCCTATCTCTTTGCTCCCGGTCCTGGCTAAGGTGGCGGAAAAGCATGTTCAGTCCGTTCTCTCAAACTTGTTGAGTCACATGGTGTCCTGCATTATACCCAATCCGGTTTCCGTGCGAATATGAGCTAGACTCTTGGAGATTGGCGTCGGTGGAACGGTATTCAGATGGTTTAAGTCCTTCCTCTCTAACCGGCAAAAGACAGTCTGGGCTCCTCCGTACTCGGCGGCAGTGCCGTCTTTGGAGGTGGGAGTACCCCAAGGGTCGATATTAAGCCCCACTCTTTTCAACATATATATGTCCCCTTTGGCAGCGCTGGTTGAGTCATTTGGCGCCCAGATTGTCTCATACGCTGATGACACTCAGCTTCTTTTCACATGTGGGAAACATATGGACTTTAACGGGGATCGTATTAAAAGCTGTCTGGGTGAAGTTTTTGCCTGGTTTCAACTTAACCAGCTGAAATGCAACTCGGACAAATCTGAGGTTCTTTTCTTTGGCTGTCCTCCAAATCCCTGTTGGAAGTCCTGGTGGCCGGCGGATATGTTTCCTCCTTCTACTCAGTGGCTAGGAATCTTGGTGTTAGGATGGACAACTGTCTTACTCTTAAACCACAGATTCTGAGCCTGGTCGGTCAGTGCTTCGGGATACTGAAAATACTAAGGAAATTCCTCCCTTTCCTATCCATCGCCCACAGGAAAACCACGGTTCAAGCTATGATAGGGTCAAGGCTGGACTACGCTAACGCCCTCTACCTGGGTCTCCCGAAGTACCTTCTTTCACGCTTGCAGGTGGTGCAGAATTCGGCCGCACGGGCAATCTTTGGCCTCGGCCATCGATCCCATGCTGCGGCATTGTTGGAGTCTCTTCATTTGCTACCAATTCAGAAACGCATTGAGTTTAAGGTTCTCACCATGGCGTTTAAGGCACTCCATGGCACTGGTGCCCTCTATTTGAGGAAGAGAATTGGTTTTCATCTACCCTCCAGAGCCTTGTGCTCGGCGTCATTGTCTTTGACCTCGGTCCCGGTAATTAGGCGTGCTCGGATCGGTGGGCGGTCTTTTAAATATCTTGCGCCCCGGGCCTGGAATGCCCTCCCATTGTACTTAAGAAAGAGTGAGAGCCTACTGTCATTCAGAAAGGAGCTCAAAACGTGGCTGTTTGGCCAATAAGTCTCCTCCTTTTTGCCGGGGCTCTGTTGTTATGGGTCTGATAGCGCCGGGACACTCTGCTAGAGTAGCTGAGCGCTCAATAAAACACCAGCTAACATAACATAACATAACAAAGTCCTTGATATGAGGGGTAATATGACTACTACCCAAAAAAAGAACATATTATTTTTAAAGCGATCAATACCTCCGTGACGTACCATCCCAATATAGTCCTGTATATCACAGGTTCAAATCGTCCTTGCTTGATTGACAAGACTTTCATCCTTCTGAAGGTTGAAACTGCAGTGCATTGAGAAGGGTCACAAAACAGCTATATTTTCAGGTAGTACCAGACTTGACATTTAGCGGAATGCGTTATCTGTCTGTCTATCTATCTATCTATCTATCTATCTATCTATCTATCTATCTATCTATCTATCTATCTATCTATCTATCTATCTATCTATCTATCTATCTATCTATCTATCTATCTATCTATCTATCTATCTATCTATCTATCTATCTATCTATCTATCTATCTATCTATCTATCTATCTATCTATCTATCTATCTATCTATCTATCTATCTATCTATCTATCTATCTGTCCGTCTGTCTGTCTGTCTGTCTGTCTGTCTGTCTGTCTGTCTGTCTGTCTGTCTGTCAGTCTGTCTATCTATTATCTATTATTATTAGACTTGGCCCTATCTGCAGGTCACCCCCAAACATTTTCCCTTCCAACTCCTGTATTCTAAACCCATTTCTGTTGGATTTTAGGCCTCTGGGCACTTTACCACAGCTACCTAGTGCCAAAGGGTTTGTCCTCTCTCCTGTAAACATAGCAAAATTGGCTCACATCCAATTGGCATATAAAAATTACTTGTACGTCTCCAATAAAGAGGTACTGTATCTACCCATGGCCTGTAAATTAAATGCTACTAGTGGACCTGCTGCACTAATTGTTCCACCCACTTAACCCCTTCGACGCTCATGACGAGCTCAGCTCGTCATGAGTTACGCCTCTCGTACGCTCATGACGAGCTGAGCTCGTCATGTAACGCGGGTTTTAAAAAAAATCAGCGCACAGCTGGAAAACACTTAGCGCGGATGCGGTTAAAGTAGCCTTTTAAACATGTCTATGGCCAGCAATTGCAGCATATGTGTCATGGTTTAAACTGCCATTTCACCATAATAAAACTTTTTACCAGGCCTAAAACTTCCTTTTTAATAAATTTAATGGCCCAGTTCTAGAATTATTCAATATTTATGCAAGGGGTTCCCCGAGTGCCCAGACATCATCTGCCATATCCTCCCTAGAAAATATGTTATCGTTAATCCCACCAGATTCCAATGTCATACTGGCTGGGGATTTTAACGTCACATTCGAACCCTTGATTATGGGCGATTTATTGGGAACTGCTGAAGAAGATGCAAAATGGGCAATCCCGCCTCTTAGTCTGGTTCCCATTAAAAAGTGGTCCCAGAGAGCCATTCAAATTAATGCCCTTAATATGGAATATGGCCTAAGAGCAGTGAATGGCAGAACACGCTCTGACCCACATGGTGCTAAAACTTTTAATAGAATAAGCTCCCCATCCAGAATAGACTATATCCTTATTGATGGTCGACTTTGGGGGGATCTAGAAGACATGGTAGTTGTGCCATCAATAGACAGCGATCATAATCCGCTTTGTCTCCAATTAAATAATACATGGCTATTGTGTGGGCTGAAGGTATGTAACCGCCCATTGATGACATCTAGAGAGGTAATCCCCACCAATTGTAAGCGTCAACTGAAATGGCACAAAGTCTCCCAACAAGAAGACAAGTTGCGAACTATTAGGGAGATAGTTGAATCTAAGAATAGAGAGTTAACGTCATTCTATAGCGGAACGGGGAAGCAATTCGATTTTACTCTTTTTATCGAAACACAATTGATAAGCTAAGTTCCTTTTTTATTGTAGAAGTGAAATCGGCCCTGAAGCATGATCGTCAAAGGTCCACTAACCCATGGTACTCTCCTAGTTGTAGGGAAAAAAGGGTGGCATTAGCTCCTGCAACCAGGATGAAGGATCCACCTGCAATTAAAATAGCTAGGAAAGATTATTCCAAGGCGTTGGTGGAGTCAAAACGTAACTGGGAGGAGGACCATTGGCAGGAATTAAAGCAGGCCTCAGTACAGAGGGACGCTACCCTATTTTGGGATCTTATTAACCGTAGGGATAGGAAAATATCTGATCCAATCCCTAATCATATAACAGGCCAGCAATGGCAAGAGCATTTCTCTAACTTATATTTAGAGAACGAATGCCTTGTTCCTCCTATCATTGAGATTCCCCCAGATATTATAGATGCCTCCGAGATAGAGGACAGTTTTGAGCTCCACGAGGTAGAGCTAGCTATAAACAGTATTGCTCCGGGTAAGGCAGCAGGTCCCGATGGACTTCCCGGGGAACTATTCTTATATGATCCCAAGCCTTGGGCCCAATTCATCCTACTAACTACTAGAGTTTTTCTCGTCTGAGGGCAAGCTGTACATGAACCGCAGGGATAATGGCCCTGAACTGCTGGCAGGTTACACAGAGTGTTCGTGGATTCTTTTCCTTGCTGTCTTGGTCTGGTGTGGACCAAATTGTCCCTCAAACTAGCCCCTCTTTTGTATGAAAAAAGAGGGGTCAGGATGTTCGATCCAGCTGTATTTAGGATCCTCTAGTTTTTCCGTACACATTTCTGTACTTTGTTCGATAGAGTACTGAATGTTGTCACAAAAGTTAACCTATCTAGAGGAGGTTTCTCAAAAGGAGGAGCCACGAGGGCCTCCCAATTGTTATTAGAGGCGCGTTTGTGAGCTCTCCTAATCATGCGTTTGGGATATTCGCGCTGTCTCAATTTGGTGGTGAGGTCTCTGGAAAAAAAAAAGTCAAAATCCAGTCTGTCCGAACAATGTCTGCGTATCCGCAGAAACTGTCCGACAGGCAAATTCTCGCGGAGAGATTTGGGATGGTGACTACTGAAAGTCAGTAGTGAGTTTTTGGCCATCGGTTTTCGATACAATCTACTCCCTTGTCTGCCACCCACAGGGAATATGGAGATGTCCAAAAAGGGGAGTTCTTTCTTCCTGAAATCAACAGTGAATTTCAAAAAGGGGTTCTTGCTGTTCAGCCAGACCTGAAATTCTAGAATAGACTGTTGTTCTCCGTGCCAGATGACCAAAATATCATCGATGGTGCGCTTCCATAATACCACCTGATGAAAAAACGGGTTGCTGTGATTGAGGACACAACCTTCCTCAAAAAGATGGACATATTGATTCGCCAAAGATGGCACAAATACACTGCCCGTCGAGGTGCCCGATGTTTGTAGAAAAAGTTTTTCTTCAAACCTGAAGAAGTTCTTGGTCATAGCTACATAAGCACACTCCATTATTAAATTCAATGGAGTGATGCTGTCCAGATTACTTGCCTCAAGGAGCCCTCTGACTGCTTGGAGAGTCTCACCCTGAGGTATGCAAGTGTATAAGGATTCAACATCGAAGCTGACTAGAAAGTCAGTCTCGATGTTGAACTCTGTCTCAGAGAGCAGCCTCAGAACATCCTTTGTGTCCTGCAAGAAGGTAGGCATCTTCTTGACAAGGGGCCTTAAAAAGAAATCTACGAAGGTAGACAAAGGTTCCAACAATGAACCAATGATTGAGATAATAGGACGTCCCGGTGGGGGCCTTTGAGTCTTGTGGATCTTTGGTAAGACGTAAAAATAAGGGGTAACTGGATGGGTCATAATCAGGAATTTGGCCTCTCCAGGCGTGATCCAGCCCTCAGCACTCGCTTCTTTCACCATGTGGCCTATTTCCGTCATCAATCTGGGTGTAGGATCTTCTGTCAGAGGACGGTAGAACCTAGAGTCACCGAGTTGTCTGAGACATTCGTCACAGTAAATATTAATGTCCATAATAACCGTGGCGCCCCTTTATCTGCTGGCTTTATTATAATGGTGGTATCTTTTGCCAAAGCCTCTACTGCTTGTTTCTCCATCTTTGAAAGATTGACAAAGGGTTGTTGTCCACATGTGTTCAAAGCCATGATGTCATGGGTGACTGCTTTTTCGAAAGCACCTACTTGTGGGGGTACTTGCTGCAGTAAAGGAGTGAAAGTAGAGGGTCTTTTGAGACCGGTATTGTGGTCTATCATCTCTCCTTCATTGGTTCTATCCTTGAAGAAAAAGTGAAGTCTAATCTTCCGAAAGAATTTCTCTATTTCACAACGCAGTTGACAAGGATCCCCTTTGTTCGTAGGTACAAATCCGAGTCCCTTATTAAGAACTTGTTGTTCCACAACTGTCAGAATCCGAGAACTCAGGTTCACTATGAGACTATCCCCTCTGTGCTCGGCCCTGCTTGTTGTTGTTGCTGCTGTTGCTGTGCTTGGCCCTTCCTGCTCCGGGTGTTCGGGACGGATGGTTCCTCTTCCCAATGTACCTGGGACTGTCCTCTCTTTCTGCCCCTGCTCCGACCACGGCCTTGCCCTAAAAAAGCCTGATCATTAAACCATTGCGGTGGAGGTTGGAAATTAGGCATAGGTTGTGGGAACTGTGACTGATGGTAACCCCAAGGAGCCGGGGGCCACCATGGACCTTGTTGGTAGAAGTTCCCACCTTGTCTATCCCCCCTCCGATTGGACCTGTTGTATTGACCTCTGCCCCTCCCCATTGATGTATTGCTGTTGGTTGACTCAATCAATCGAGCTTTGATCTGATGAGGATGTAGAGTAATTTGATCCGTATCTTCTACCCTTTCTGTTGAACTCAGGGGGAGTGTAGGTGTCACTGGTATAGGGGTAGATTTTTTCTAAAGAGAAATGAGCTAGATCTTTCCTAAATGTTTACATTTTCGTGAAAAGGATAGAATCTTTATATTCCTTATTTAATGTATTTGTTTCATCCGTTTTTTTCTTAAGGACGGGGCTTGTCAAAGTTGTCTTGATCTTCCCTTCTAAAACTTGTATTTCCACGAGTATGGCATCCGCCACCCTCTTGGCTGTGGTGATGATCAAGATCAACCAATCGCGTGTACACTGCCACACGATTAGGGACCACTCTTTCAAAAAAGTTTTGTCAGTAAGGAATAGCCGTGGGGCATTAGTGACAATAAGTCCTGTTGGTGCGCACTTTCCATGTAGGTATTCTGCCATTATCTGTCCGTGAATGCATGTACGATAGTGGGTTTTCTTTAGGTTGAAGACCGTGACCCAATCATCCTGTTGACTCAGTCCTACTGCTGGTAGGGCATCTAAGATACTGGGATTTTCTGTAAGAATGGAGTGAAGCGTGTCATCGTCAAACGATAGACCAGTAAAATCAGCCATCTCGAAGCTCTGAACACCAATAGCCAAGGTGAGCAAAAACAGTTTATTCTAAAAAGCTGTTCGGAATGAAAAGACCCGCAGCCTCAGCTGCTCAAAATTTATAATATACAGTTTTTAGAAAAGGGTCTAAGGGGAAAAAATATTTAGAGACCAGGGAACACTATACCCCCATTCAATATCACTAAACAACAACAAATGTCACTGGTCTATAAGTGGGCATGGGCGAAAAAAGAGTAAACTCAGTGATTACCCAGGATGTGTTTGCACAGAAAAGGAATTAAATGAATCCCATCAGCTCACCCAATGGCAGAGCTTCATCATCTGGGATTACTGAAAAGATGGTCCAGATTTTGGGCCACACACCTGATGGTATTGTGTGTTGCTCCAATCCAAAGGAACCACCAATGATGGATCATGCCATAGAATATGTGTATTTCTGTGGTGTCCGATAGAACTTGCAGTGTTGAAAAATTGTGTAGGAATGATCAAAAAGTGCAATATAAAATTGACTACATGACATAAGGGAAAATTTTATTAGGGAAAAATCATGGTCTCAAAGTCTAAAAACAGAGTGTTGGACAGTTTGAAATAATAACTGTCATCTAGAAGTTGTAAACAGTCAACATGTTTCAGCCCTCGTAGGAAATAATGACCTACCTGGCTTTCATCAGGACCAAGACCACACTACTGCAACTAGAAATATACCAATGTGGGAAATTGTTTTTACACAGAATTTAGATCACGATCCCATACATCCTACCATGCGTAGAATTTTCAATGTGTAGGACGTGCGTTCAAGAAAAGGGATTTTTTCCTAAAAAAATACAAATACAAGACAAAGGGGTAAATCACAGACAAACATATAAATTGCGCCACATGTGTCCTAATTCTTGATTCAATCATTATTACGATTAAATATTAATTCATAATTGTATTTACTCACCCAAATTGTCTTGGGAGTATGCCTCACCTCACCTGGCCACTGCTCAGGGATGGAGGCCCCGCTCTAATATTGGGTAAAAATAGCGGATGACTGATTAGTTCACCCCAGTCAGCGCCACATGGTGGAAGGCCCATGCCGGCCTCAAAGCCTCGGGTCCGTCACCCAGTCACCACCGACAGAGGGGTATGTGACGTTGTTGGCCCCTTATATTTGCGGGGTCACTTGGCCTGTGACGCCTGTGCTGGGTGGGTGTGGTGTGCATGCAAACCTGCCCTCAGGGAGTGGCTGTGACATGCTGACTACTAGACCGGTGACCTGCACACCACCAGAGAGTACACCTGCAACGAGTAGCAATGAGGCCCCCCTGGGAGCGTAAGCGGGGTGGTCTGGCCTGCCGTATGCCGAAACAGGGCAGGGCTTGCAAAAATGACTCGTGGGCACTGGGTGTGGTTCAGTCCATGTCCAGACAAGAAGTGGCTGGTTCGTGTGTCCCTGTTGTGGTGTCCATAGGACCCATGACACAATTTGCTATGTAGCACCCTCTGACTGGCATCCCACAGTATGATCATCATTGACGCAAGGGAAATCACTGTCCATACATTCATCCACACATACATAAATGAATGATGAAAGACATGACACAGCAGTGCGTCATTGGATGTTTATTGCACATCCAGTGCTTTTCCGCAGCTGGAGCGGTACAGGGCACTGCCGAATACACCACACTATATGGGCCCATGGAGGGCCAGCCAGAGTCCATCCGTGGAACACAAGTACTACGGAAGAGGAAGGGTGCAGTACGCAGTCTGGTCGCCGTGTCATTGGTCATCAAACAGGATGTGGCGGTCCATGTCGCTGTCCAAGGTGAATGCATCTGAGTGAATCGGGGGTCAGTGGAAGGTAATGAGGCCATGTGCAGGACCAACCAGGAACAGGCCAGGTGGCAGAAATGAATGCCACTGAGCCCTTCTGATCACAAGCCCATCTATGTCCTCATCCCCGGATATGTGCCCTGCCCCACCTGTGGGTGTTGCTGTACTGGCTGCGGCACTGTGTGCCACTGACACCTCAGGTGCCGGAGGTGGTATATCGGACGCACTGTGTGGCACTGACACCTCAGGTGCCGGATGGTTAGGCCTGCTGCACAGGGTGGCATTAGCCACACCAGGGGGCGGAGATGTGGATGGTGTTAGGGCAGCAGCATTCAACTTCACTGCGCCTTGTGGCAGCAATGCCATGATGAGGATCTGCAGGGCATGGTAGATCCCAGCTACATTCCGCTCATGTTCAGTGGTGGCTGCCATCCTTTCCACCTCCATCCACACCATGTCCTCCATAAGCCTCCACATCTGTGGCAGCTCACAGCTGGTATCACTGGAGCCACTCTGAACAGACAGGTGTTCTCTCTGCGCCATGACTACAGCGAGGTCAGTTAGGGCTCTTTGGAGACCATGTAGCAGGGCTACACACCCACGGATGGTATCAAGTTTGGTTGCCATGTTGATGAAGCCCAACCGCACCTGCTCTGCGGTCCTCCTCTGGTACTCCAGCTCACGGAGTTGGAAGGCCATGTGGTATTCCTGTGGGTCTTGAGGGTGTGCAGGGGCTGTGGGTGCCTCCTGCTGGGTGCTTTAGGTATTGGGTGGTGTCTCCTCAATGCAGCTGGCCTGCCCTGATCCTGGAGGTTAGTTGCGGATGAGGTCAATGATGTCTTGGATGGCTTGGGTGTTGATGCTGATGTTGTCCTCCTTGTCATCAGTAAAGAGTGGTTGGGACTGCTCTACAGAAGGTGTTGACAATGCCCCTGCGATGTGAAGGGGAGATGGTGTATTTCGATGTGTTCACATGTATGTAGCCGCATGGTACATGTTGACATTCAAACAGCATGGCATTGTGCATTGTGACAGTATGTAGATCTGGGCGAGGACCCAGAGTCATTATGGGTGTGCACTGTGCTCTGCTTGATTGTGCATGTGTGCCATTGTGCCCATCTCCACCCGTCCCCCGAGTACCTGGTGGTCACTCACCCTGTTGTGGTTGTGTTGTGTCCTGCCGAGCAGTGTCCGATACCCCGACTCCGGCCACAGTCTCCACACTGATGACTGTCGACACCGGCTCCTCATGTCATCCAGCTTGAGATGTGGTGCAGGGCCCCCACCTCCAGTCTGTGGCTGCCTTCCGGTTGGCGGAGGGTTTCTCCTTGGTCCGCCGCTTGATGTAATTCCATCGCCTCTTGACGTCGTCCATTGTCCTCTTGTGCTCCCCGACGGCTTTCACCTTGTCCACGATGTCCCGCCATATTCCATTTTTGGTGCCAATGACACGTTGGAGGTGACAAATAGTTGTTGATGGTGTTACATCACCTCCATGACTATGATCCTGTTCGCCTGCAGACTGAACTTTGTCTTCTTCTTCTTCGTGTCCTTGCCCTGCCCTGTCCCCGAAGTCCTGGGCTGGTCGTCCGGGGTGCTTGTGGGGTTGCGCTCGTCCTCTGTGCCTGCTCTGGCTGCCTCCATGGTGCTTGGGTGTTGGTCAGTTTGTGTTTGTAGTGTTTTTTCTACTTTTATGGTGATTTTTGCCACCTGCCAGGAGTATCTTGCAGGCCTGGCACTGCTTATCGCTGTTTTCCTCATCGCTCTTGGGCACATCACAGGTTTTTTGGTGTTGTGGTTTGTGTTTTTGTCTGTTTCCATTGAGGTGGTTGTATCGCGGACATTGTCTGCGGTTTCTGCAGACTATCGCATGCTACCGCTGTGTTGTGAATTCCACGTTGACACAGGGTTAATTTTCCCCCAATGGGCTGCGCTGTTGAAAGTTGTGTTATGCTACTCTTGTGATAGTTATCACACTTTCTTGTGAATATACCCCTTTGTATTGTCTTGGGCAGCCATTGAAAATGGTGGTCCAAATAAATGACATCTAGCAAACTAACCGCAATGCGCTTTTCAGTTAGTTGCTCAGTTCTTTCGACATTTTAAATAATATGAATTTAAAAGTTAAGGCATCCAATTATTTGAAACTCTGTAAGCTGCTAACAAATCAGTCCAAATTGTGTTTTAAAAAGTGTATATAGACTGCTTTGAGGCTACAACTCACGACCAGGACGCCGAGTGGGAGGACACGGAAAAGAAAAAAAAAACACTAATTTTCCCAGATGTGAAAATACGCGGAACAAAATGTCCAGAAGCTTCTTTCAGTTCAGCATGTTTTAAACAAATGAACCTTGACAAAGAAAAAATGTTTCCCACACGGGAGAAAAGATCTAACATTTGCTTTGCGAGGAGTGCAGTTACTTTAGCTATAAGCGGAGAAGGCCCCGCTTGAATACTAATGCCGGCTGCATTTCAGTCTGGGAGTAATGAGCCCTGAGGCACCGCTGACAATAACGTAAGCGATTGTCGTGCTGCACTCTCCATGCTAAACCCTCAGAGCGCATCTGACTGCGGCCCTGGATTGCTGCTGACAGCAGAGCCCCTGATGCAGCAGGCCCAACATCTAAAACGAAATATTTATTCCATTAACAGGTTTACGGCTGTTGTTCCAGTTACAGATATAAACCTGGCTGTGTTCCATCCCATTTGCAATGGACATCGTCACTCTGGTTGCTAGACAAACACGCGCCTTCGCGCCATTTTAATATTCAAAGATTTCGGTTGATACTAAAGAATACAGATGGGAGGGCTTCGTATGTTAGCGGTGGCAAATGTATACCGTGTGCAGTACTGAAGCGCTTTAAATATTACTGAATAAAATCTACGTTGATTAGCGCTGAGCTCTGTGAAGAATGCCTCTCTGGGGTGCTGTGGCTCGTTGTTAGTGCAGGAGGAAAGTTTCACAGGGATTATAATTCTTCACCTTTTCCCGGTGGGCAATCTGAAATATCCTATTGCAGAGGCAAAGAGGGCCAGCCCATAAAGATCGCTGTGGGCTGTTCATTGATAAAGCTGTCATATAATCATGTGAGGACAAATGCGAGCAGGAGCTCGTCCTGCAAGATTTCTGCAGCTCTCAACTGGCATGGAAAGTACTGTTGAAGATGGAAAGCTGCTCTTGAGGAACTAATTAAAAACACTCATGGACGGATTTGGAGTAAAGCGGAATATCATATAGGCCCGGGATTCTAGTACATTTTAAAATCGTATTACCACCATTAGATACTTTGATGCTAATTTTTCTTTTGTGAAAGTGAATTTACATTTTCTTTCTCTAACTGCAAAATGAGGCCAGAATGAAAGGAGATGGTTGTCAGTCTCTTTTAAAGATTGTGTAACGTGTAAAAGAAATCACATTCTCCTTTTAGACAAGCTAAGAAACTGTGGGGCATATTTACAAGGCCCTAGCGCCACTGGAGAGTCACTTTTTATGACGCTCATGTGGAGCTGCACCATTCCCTGTTTTTACAAGGTGGCACTAAGCCATTTAACGTGGCTTAACGGCACCTTGTAAATATGCCCCTTTCCGCCACAGTGTGCTGAGCAAAGGGGTAGGAAATGGCAGTTGCTGTGGGCATTCCACTGCAACACCCATTGGTTTTAGACGCTGCCCAAAAACTAAGGGCAGGTAATACCTGGTCTTAGAATGGCGAACCAAGGAGAAATTATTAATTTCTCCTCATTTTTTGCTCTTTGTGTGTGTGCTGCATGCTTCAGGACACATAGTAAGAGCAAATCACCATTATTGATTGTTTATGTGCAGGAAGGTACCACTCCCTTCACAAAAACAATCAACCCTGCAGCGCAGGCACCATTGCAATATGGTGCAATATGGCGCAAGTATACCTGCGCTGGCGCTAAGTAGCTTTTTTAGGGTCAGTGCCAGAGGAAATGCAGGGGTGCGTCGTATTTTTATAAAATAAACAATAATATCAATTAATTAATATTAATGATCAAATAATTATTAATTAATTAAACATAATTACTTCCCACCCCTTACCCCTATAAACCCCACAACCCACATCTAAAATTAATTAAAAAATTTCCATATTTAATATTCAATTAATTAATTGATATTAATTAACAACAAATTAAATAATTAAACCTACATTTCTTCCCACCCTTTACCCCTATAAGCCCCACAATCCCCACCTAAAATTATTTACACAATTCCCATATCTAGTTTTCAATTATTTTGTATTAATTAACAACTTATTATTAATTAGTTAAAAATAAATTACTTCCCACCCTTTACCCTTTTAATTCCCACAACCCACTCCTAAAAAATTACAAAATTACGATAATGAATTACCAATAAATTAATTAATATTAATTTACAACCAACTAATAATTTATAATAAAGTACTTCCCACAATTAACACTATAACATTTGAATTAAATAAATATTAATACATTAAAAAATCATTCATTTATTATGACTAAATTACTTCCTACCCTATTCCCCTATAAACCCACAACCTGCTACTGAACAAAAAAACCCACCATTTTATTAAAATAAAAATGATAATTACTAAAATATAACACATATATTTAAAAGCATAAACAATTCTTATTCAAAAAAAGACATCACATACATTAAAACATATTTACTAAAATTGATAACACTAATTTAAAAAATCGATATTTTACAACTATATTTTTGCAAACTATATTAATGACTTCTATATTTTAAATGTGATATTACCTTCAAATCGACGTTCTTGAAAACAATATTCTTGCACTCGATATTTCCACTCCACGATATTTCCAACTCAATATGCATGCAGTTCGAATTTCTGGGCCTCAATATTATGTCTCAATACCTATTGATGCACCAGCCTTGCAACATTTCTCCAATGGGAAAAATTGCATCATATGAGTCAGTGATAGTGCATTCGGTTTAGGGTCTGTACTTTCACAGAGATCAGGAGGTTCAGATTGGCTAGTAGCGTACCCCATGAAAAACTATGGATGAGTCTGAAAAAAGATACTCAGTCATATAGTGCCAACCTCTTGCTTGTGTCTGGGCCACAAACCATTTTAGACACTTTATTTAGGACGACAAATTTACCCTAAAAACACAGGCCAAAAGACTATAGTTCAAATCTCATCCCAGCTTGTAGCTTGTAGTGGCAATGCTGTTGCTTGCACTACAAGACGAGGGCAAAGATTCAGCACTATAGCTTTAAAATAACCTTTGTTTCAGGCCACAAAAGCCAGGCAGCAGATTACTTGCCTACGCTTCCACTCCCTAGTGATTTCCTTATTTTTTTTATTCAACAAGTTTTGTATAGCGTGAACTAGACCCAAAGGTATCAGAGCACTTTATAGCGTTTGCACAGCAGCAATTATGCAGGTTACATAAAGAATAAATAATACATAGT
Source organism: Lissotriton helveticus (assembly GCF_964261635.1). Classification (NCBI taxonomy): domain Eukaryota; kingdom Metazoa; phylum Chordata; class Amphibia; order Caudata; family Salamandridae; genus Lissotriton; species Lissotriton helveticus. The sequence continues at coordinate 495,870,265 of NC_136069.1, read as the reverse complement.
ATAAAAAGGAGTATTTGGTATACAGTTGCATATGTAAACGACATAGCAGCAATTACACAAAATACATAAAGAATAAATAAAAATATGTTGTAACAGTATATAAATTAAGTATATGGTACGCAGTAGAATACAAAAATGATATGGATCTGAGGTAGTTATGGAGGGAGTTGCGTGGGTGGGGAGAGTAGAGTCACAGATTTTCGCCGGGGGAGCGATGCTCAGATTTATATGGAGTGTGTGGGGTAGGAGCATCAGGCCAATCAGATGGTTTGGTGGGAGGGTTTAAGTACTTATCGAGAAGCAAATGTATACATGTTTTTCAGAAATGAGGAAATGAGTGATTGTCACATAAGACCTGAGGCAGTGAGTTCCAGATTCTGGGAGTGTTCCTGGAGAAGGAGTGGGTGCAAGAGTTTTCTTTCTTGAATTTGGACGGAATCAGGAGTAAACTGTTAGATCTTCAAAGAGGTCTCTTTTGCCCAACTATTATGTGTTTTTTGCAAGGTAGACTGGTTTTTCTGTGTAGAGAGATTTGTGGGTTATGAGGGCAGTTTTGAATATACATCTTGCCTCTGTTGAGTTTCTTGAGAGTGGGAGTGATGTGGTCCAACAAATCTCCCCTAACATTCGTCTAACCGCTGCGTGGAGTGTAGCTTTCAAAGAAGCTGTGTATGTTTTTTTGGCGCTCGTGATCGTTGCGTTAAAGGAAGTCCAGCTTAGAGAGGGCTAGGGATTGAACCACAGTCTTTAGATCTTCAATGGGGATGAAGGGTTTGATTTATTTGAGGTGTTTCAAACTGTAGAAGGCACTTTTAAAGGATGCATTAATATGTTCTTTCAAGCATGTGGAGAAGTGTGGCTCAGGGGTTAGAGGCGGCAGACCCGGAATCTGAGATCGGTCCTGGACCAGAGTTCAATTCCCCGCCCCGGCGGGTCTTGGGCTAAAAAATTCCACGGACTCGATAATTCTCACCCTGGTGCCTCCTTGACTCACGGGTTCACACTCTGCGACTCTGGGCAATAGCTTGCTTAATCTCCACATCGGCCCCTCGCGGCGGGATGCCTGACTTTCACCTTGTGGATACCCTGCTATCTCACAGGGGAATATCAGGAAGGGTTCCCTAAGCAAGCGCCGGGACACCTGCTTTGCGGGTAGCTGTGCGCTATATAAGCTCAACTACATTTACATTTACAAGTTCAGGTTTTCGACAAGTGTAATCCCCAGGGATTTGACAGAGTTAAAGATGGATAGTTCGCAGTTTAATGAAGTAAGTTTGTCTAGACTTTTGAGAATGGTGATGTTTACATTGTTGCTTGAGTGGAAGATGTTTGGGTGGTTCAAGGGCAGAAACTAAATGAGGAATGGTGGTTATTATTAGAGGATTCCAAAGATGATAAATTCAAGTAAGTCAAATAATACACATGTAAAGAGTGACCACCTAGTAAAAGACTGAAACACTCTCTTCATACATTTGTGAAGGTGGCGTCAGAATTGAGTATATATGGTGACCCTCTATTTTATTATGACAGATGTGTATCATCAGAGTTGATTCGTGAGCTACTGCTAGAGTGTGTCATTGAGGATATATCGGTATGTCTGTCTCAAAAAATCTGTTAGGATCTGTAAGAAACTAGATTATTATTTGGGGGAGGGTGAATTTCCATTTTAAGAAATAATCACAACACTTGTATGGATGAATTCTTAAATTCACTAAATGAACCGAAGTGAACCCCCGGTAGCTAAGGCACAGCAATGACAGCTATGACAGAGAGCAGACAAGCCTAAGCAGTTTTTGGCATAATCTATAAAGAATGTATGCAGTACTAAAACAGTTGTAGGAGAGTAGGGTCTGCTTCCTATGGTCACCCCTACTTTTTGCTGTGATTTTCTGGTTTTTCGACTTTAGTGTGGCTGTGGGCCTGCTAATCAGACCCACAGCCCAGCTGTTCTCTCTCTAAATTGATACCATGTACTTTAGGTACATACCTGATTGGGTATTGGGTCACCTCTGTGAGCCCCTGTATAGTGTACCATAGATACCCAGGGCATAGGTGCATCCAAGACCTACCAGGGGCTGCAGCATGTATTATGCTACCCCTGGCTGGCTATCCAAACTGACACCACATGCTGATCACTCAGCTTGGGTAAGGTGGTGTAATCACCTCTTACTTAGATATAGTATACCTATATCTACCCATATATATATAGACACATATGCACCTATAAGTCACTCCTATGGTAGGCCTCGACAATCCTGGAGGCAGAGTGCTTGGTCTTATGTGAGAGGGTGCCCTAGCATGAGCTGAGCCCCTCTGCAGCTTTTGGAACCATCTCCTTATAGCTGTTCGATGATATAGCCATACCATATACTCTTAAGTGCATTATAATCCTTGCGGTTAATGCTAACTTTGGTTTGAATTTATCAAAACATGTCGTGTAAGATGTCAAACACTTTGGAATACTAACCCCCGCCAGTTCTGGCGGCGGGGGCAGCATTCCACCCTTCTAGAGGGAAAAGACATGTATGTTACTGCTTTACCCGGTTTAAGTTAAATAGAGCCCCAGCATCACAAAATGGATGCTGCTGCCACAGACACAAGTCTGACCTCCTGCTGCTGGACGAAACTCCGGCAAGGGAGGCCTGGACAATAGGTTTCCTGTCCAGGGAGGTGCCAGCACCTCCCCAGACAGGCAGATGTGTATTGGGACAGGGAGGGCTGCATCAGCAGATGCTTTTTGAGACACTGCCTGGGGCACACAAGGTGCTCCATGCATAGCCCGGTTCAAATCAGTTGCTGGGGCACTCCAGCCCTGCTCTGTCGTGAAACTGGACAAAGGGAAAGGGGTGTAACCACCCCCTCCCCAGGTCCATCCATAGGAGGGACCTAGCAGGTATTCCAGCCCCTTAGCTTAGTATAAGTATAGGAGCTGTGTCCCCAGGAATTTAGATTATTCTGGAATGAAACTTTGATACAGAACTCTTGGACCTTCGGCATTCTATTTCGACTAGAAGACTGAAGACATCTCCCTCGTGGTCAAGGAGTGACCACCCTGTGCAAACAGGCACCATCAGTAACTTGCTAGTCTACTTTGTCGACACTCCCGCCAAAACCTGAAGACTCAGTGACACAGGAACTGGACTTCCAGACTTCTCTAACTCTGACCCACATCCACAGTAAAGCTGAGATCTGTGGCAAACACGAGAGACATGGGACCGGATACCCTGGACATCCTGAATTTTGCTAACTGCATCGACTTCTGAGGTAACTCGGAGTTGTGCATTGAAATACGAGAAGCCCCAGACACGAGAACCATATGCATCAATGCTCAGCCCTCCACACTCCACGTGTGCCACGTGGGGCCTGCTCTTGCATTTCAGCTTGATGCGTCTTCCCGGTTGCTAGCCCATTGGCTAGTGAGCCTCCTAAAGACAAACCTTTAAAACCAAACTGCTTTCCTGGTTGCTCCAGGCTTGTTTCAGCTTCGCTGCAAAAGAGAAGCTCCTCAGACCTTGCTGGTCTGCACCGAAGCCCATCTTCACCTCCTGCATGGATTGCGTTTGCCAAGGCTTGTTGGGTCCAGTCCAGATACCGACACTGCAGTCAACTAGATCCTTTGTGGGACAGCTTGAATCCAGCTCCTGGTTGTCATCGACACCTCCTGGTCCTTGTGGCTGCAGAGACAAACTTCCCTTCTTCACCTGAGATCATCGCAACATCACCTGGTTCCTTCCTGGTACCTTCCTGGTCACTGGCTAGTGACCCAGACTCTGTCCCCTCTGCTTTCAGGTTCTTCACAGCTTCAATCCACCCTTGGATCCACCCGGACACTCTTCCTCTGGTCGCCTGCAGCACTTCTTTGCAGATCTCCATTGAAAGCATCAACGAAACCCGACACCAAAAGGCACCTATGCACCCGTCTTCCCTGGGTGAGGTAACACAAGTACTCTGGTGCTCCCATGGGTCTTGACTCAAGAAGTGTCCTAGTCTAAAGGGATTTTGTCGTAGTCCATCTGGAAGTGCCCTTAAACAGTAACTTTGTAACTTTTATGTTCTCCATTATGGTAACTCGCGACTGTGTTTAGACACTGCACGCGTCTCCCGTGGGCCTCCTATTTCCTAACCTTTGGTTGTCTAGTGTAGCCCCAGCGATTCCCTAGGCCCTAGGCCTACTCACTGTTACTGTCGCGGGTTCTTATACCACTTGCTTAGTATATGGTTTGTGAGACCCCTAGGGTAAAACTGTATTTGTGCAACTTATCATATGCTAATTGAGTAACTTGTGATGTACTTTTACCTCTGACCTCATAAAGAGTGCAGAGGGGTTGTGTTAGAAATAAATACATATATAGTTGATATATACCTTGTGTGGTGTCCTTTCATTTGGTATTCAAGGGATTATAATTGGTAAAACAGTTTGCTTCACATGCTCTCTGAAGTCTTAGCCTATGACTGCTGGTCCATGCTACCACTAGGATAGCTTGTCTATAAGGTTGACTTTACAACCACCATCAATAAGGGTCGATTAGACTGCTGCAAGGTGCCCACTAGAATAGTGGACATCATATGACAGGCTAACTTCTCACAACAGTAATAAAGTCAAAACACCAAGCAATAAAACTCCCAAACCAAATTAGATAATTAAGTAAAATGTAATAAACAAAGTGACATCAAAACAATAAGCATCCAATATGAGGAACCATAGATATGAGTTTTTAGGTTTTAAGCAGAAATAACACAAAAAAGTGCAAATCTCCAATGATAGCCAATGGTTATGGTAGACCCGGCCCTAGCCATGATTTAAGGACGACCACAATGAAGACCTGGATGAATATAAAAAGTGGATTGGTCATGTTGAAAAGTGAGGAAGGTCAAGTTTAAAAAATGTCAAAGTCCTTTATCTGCTTTTTAGTTAAAAATCCTCTCTACCCATGTCAAGGTTGAAACTGTACCCGAGGACGTAGAACCACAGGTCAGATATTGGAAGCAGGTTGGTCCCGCTAATACTGGGGAGCATTTCAGTTTTTAAACAAAAAAGGTTCTAATTCTCAATGCAGAAAGTGACTTTGAAATATTTTCAAGAGGTGAGGACATTCCGGTGCGTGACATCTGAAATTCAATCCTATGCTGTGGACCTGCCAGTCAGATACTTTTCACGGTGGGTACCACTGAGAATCTGGAGTTTTTCAAAGTTTCTAAACTTTCTTCTGGTCCTCAAGACCTCCTCTTAGGTCACAGACAGCAGGTCCAATCCTCTTCTGTTCTTCCACAGAAGGTGTTCTGCTGGGATACCACATTTATGCCTGGCACTAACTATTGGGTGGGGATGACTCCTGGGCAATCTATAACCAATAGTCTAAATGATCCTAAGGGAAATCCTAATCATTTTTTCAGTAGTTTCTGTTTGTGTCACTGAAAGCAGTCCGAAAATTGTTTAGCATAGATAGCCTATTTGTCCCTCTCGTTCACCCTTTTTGTCTCTTTCAGCATTCACACATTGTATCTCCATCAGATCTGCTTTCTGTATCTTACTTTCCTTACTCTCTAATCTCACTGTTACTCACATACTCTCCTTACTCATTCACTGCTTGTTTCCTACTCTGTATTCCCTTGTCTCTCAATGTGTATCCTTCTCCCACTCACTTTCATTATCCCTCATGATCTCATCACCTTCCTCACTATCTCACTTCTTAACATAAAATTGACTGTTTCTTCTTCCACACTTACTACTTCTTTAACTCTCTCTACATTGACAGCTTATTTCTAACTCTCTCTATTCTCACAACAACATTTATTACTAGTCTCTTTACCTGAGCACTCCTTTATTTTACTCCTCTCGCACTCTTTCTCTCTATATCTTTCTTCTTCACACTCTTTTGGTAGATGGTCATCAATGCAATGGGCGACATTTTAAGTACTGGCTGAGAGAGCACACACCTGAGATCAGGAAGTTGTATATCAGTTCTTCACTCTTTGCAGAACAAGCTAAACCAGAATGTGGATGTTGCATCTTTTTTTAAGGCAACAGTAAGTTGTGTTGCTTACAAAGACTATTTCTTTCCATTGTTGTGATCAGGGCAGTAGTGTAGCAAAGATGCCACGGGCTCTGGAACAAGAAAGGTAAATGCCTTCTTTGACTGCTATAGGGGTAGTAAAATTCTGCAACTATCAGGGTTCAATGGGCCCCTCTGTGCTCTGGGCTGCATGCCACTGCACTTCTGCGCCAATGGTAGATATGCCTCTGGGTTTGGGCTTTAAAAGCCCAGGTTTGAAAATGTCTTTATAATTTTTAAATCACAAAAACACACCAGTTTGCCTTATTCTCTAGACCACAAGCAACCTTGCTTTACCATTATTCCTGTGTCACTCTCACACTAAAGTCTCTTATAAAAAAGGGTCAGTAAAGTTCAATGTTTAACTTGTGACTGTGTTTTCCAGTTCTCAGCACCAGTACCTATTTCTTAAAACTGCCATTTTCATAGTGTATCACATGGTAGTACTGTCTGATTATTTTTTATTAAAGTAGCGCCTCAGAAGACATTAACATTTTAATAAATAAAAAAAATGGAAATATCAGTGCTTCCAGGCCTTTTTTAAAGCTTTGTATTGTGTGGAATATTACAAATTGTCACATCTGTAGGAGTGTGAAGGTTAGGAGATAGCACAGGTACTGGCATTTTGCAGCTCTGTCATGGGGGAGTGGGTGGTGCAAGCCGAAATGGCCTTCTGAGAAATACCTAGGGCCTTGGCACTTATTTTATTTTACAAATTAAGCACTGGATAAAGTCTTAGAGGAATGAACTGTATGCAGCAGCTATCAAAAGTGGGACTTGGAAGAAGAACACAGAAGGCTTGAATGTTAGCGTCCTACTCTCTGTAGGTTGTATATGTGCACAATGGTTAGGCTCGTGCAGAATGAGAAATCAACCAACCTTCTCTTAGTGGACAAAATAATGTGCATTTAGTGACAGAACACTGTGGGCACAATTCACAAAGGTAAACTCAGACCTGAAGTCTAGGTTTAGACCTTAAGTCCACGTTTAGACCAAGCATCTAACTGTATACTTAAAGTCGAAATTTAGACGTGAAGTGTAAGGGCCTGATTCACAAAGGTAAACCTACACTTTTGTGCAAGTTTATGATTGTTTGCTAATCACAAAGGGGATGAAAAGTAGTATCATTAGAAGTGTGAAATCTTCACACATAGAAAGATAGGTCTTCTTATGTGCAGAGACTCCCCACTCGTAAAGATACTACTAGTAAATCCTTTTGTAAATAGCAAATAATTGTAAACTAACACAAAAGTGTAAGTTTACATTTGTGAATCAGCCCCTAGGTTTAGACTTCAGGTCTAAGTTTACCTTTATGAATAGGGCCTAAGTGTGTACAACTGGCGCTAACAAAAATTCACCCCAGCAAATACTGCAAGGCTTCAGCTACTCAGTTAAAAATACTGGAAGATGCAGCCAGTGCAGTTGGGATCCATCCAGCTCTGCGCCCTAACACACCACTGATAGCTACGCTCTGCCTATTAGTGTCCACTTTGCTGTGTCTTCTTATTAATGTCTCCTTTTACATTTTCACAAATCAAAAGTTCAACTTTTATCCGGAAAATTCACTATTTTGAACTGCAACTGCCTCCCCGCCCACTCCTGGAACCCACATCCCTAATATAAAGGCTTTTGCTTCAAAATGCCCTCCTCAACTGCCCACCAAATGAGCCACCCCAACTCACTTCCTCCTCTCCACCTATTGCGGTTGTTATGCGCTTGTTATTGGCCTTCCTCCCCATGTGTTCTCTAAGTACTCAACCAAGCTTAGGACCAAGAATTTAAGAGAGAGCTCTCAGTGTTCTTGCAGGGACATAATGCAAGCCACTGCTGCCCCTGTGGAGCATAGTGGCCCCAACTTTCCAGGGCGTCCCCATTTGGCCAAAGGCCAATGAATATTTGTGCGATGTGGGAGACTCAGGAGCTCCTCAATACATTCTGCATGGGGCCCAGTCACTTTGCGTTACCTCACTGTGTTCACAGTCATGTGAGTTCTCTACAATCCTAGGCTAACTAGCTTAATAAAGGTTTCCATGGCTGTCTCAATTATTTATCCGAGTCATATAAAGCAAGAGTAATCTTTTCCATAGCAAGAATGTGCCGTATCCTAGCATACCATTTGTGCATGTGAGGTTTGGATCTGTTCCCAATTGGGACAGAAGTCATTCTTTCACACATAGGATCAAGAAATTAATCAGTGGTCAGTTCCAGTTGATCTGTAGCATCCATCCCAAAAGTATGTTGACTGGGGAGTCTGCGATGCCCACCACTAATATCTCTGTTACAGCTGCAAATATTTCCTTCCAAAAGGAACTTGATCAGTGACAATCTCAGAAAATGTGCATTATTGTTTCTGCCTGCCTACAGCCTCTTCAGCAGATGTCTGGGGCCTCATTTATGAGGCCTTGCGTCAGTTTTGCGCTTCCAATGCGTCACTTTTTGTGACGCATTGGCGGCGTAAAACATGCCCCCTGTTGCGCGCTATTTACAAAGTGACGCTTCTAAGCAGAAGTGTCACTTTGTAAACCCCTGCGCTACATTATACCTGCGTTAGGTATAATATATGCAGAGGGGGCGTACCCCCGCAAAAAGCCTCGTAATAGTGACGCAGTGGAATCTATGAGATTTCACTGCGTCACTTTTAGGACGCTGTTGCATCAAAATCTTGCGCCTGCCTCACAGCAGGCGTAAGACTGATGCAAGCCCTTTCACATTGGGCTTTTCCCATGTGAAAGGACGCATTGCTGGAGTTGCGTCACTTTTGTGACACACCCCAGCAATGCGTGACTTTTGCGCTTACAGATACGTCAGAAATACTGACGTATCTGTAACTCCTTGCGGCATGATGCGTCATACTGTAAATATGACGCATCAATCATGTCGCAAGGAGTGCGCACTGAGAAGTGACACATCGCTGCTTTCACGCAGCGATGCGTCATTTCTCATAAATGAGGACCCTGGTTCGGCTGCATTAAACTGGTACAGTCTCTTGGAATTAAATGGCAGTTAAAAACTAATTTTGCTGCTATTTCCCTGCCCTATGTCTATAACATGCCTTTGTTTGTGTTGTTTAGAATTATATCTCATTTTGGGTCTGTGAAGGCCTGGACCAGATTCTTTCCCCTCTGTACTTGAGCGTGCTTGCTGCCTCGAATTGGGGATCTTCTCAAACATTATCAGAGGCAAAACGACCTCTTCCCTGACCAGTCTCTTCATGAATCATGATCCAATGTAACACTTGCTTGCAGCTGAACCTTTCTGATTGCTACATTCTGAAATGTAATGATGAGGAGGAGGTAGTTGAAGTTTATACATTTATTGGTAAAATACAAAGAAACAGGTGAGCGCCAGGCAGCAAGGCTTCCTCTCCAGGACACCAGTAGCAACTGACGAGCTGGATTGGAATCTGTGAAGAACTCACAGAGTATTACATGTCTCGCTCAACCTACGTACTTTAAAGGAACACAACACATCATGAGAAAATATAATGCATAATAAAAGTAACTACATAACACATCCCCCTCCTTTGGAAGATAAAGAAACAACAATTGGAGAAGAAATGGAAGAAAAATAAATGCAAGTAATGAGGTGAGGACATGCAATGGAAGGAACTACCTAACATATTCCTTCTGCCATGCAGGCAGAACTCTTTTCCTCTTACCAATGTCACACATGTCTATACTCCTGTCAACACCCTCCTTCACCAGTTTAGTGTTAGAATTAGAAGTACTCGGAAACCCCTCCCCCTCCTCACAATAGGAGTGGTATCCAAAGGAATGATATCTTCTTTCTCTAATTTTTGTGGTGACCTGGTTTTTCAGTTTTTCTTTGCTGATTCACTGTCTGATTCACTGTCTTCAACGGTTTCTGCTGGTACACAACCCTCATGACGGAAATCAGCTTGTATTGTACTGTAATCAAAATATTCCTCCACCCACTCAAAATTCGATGAATGTTCTCCCACATCATATGCTAGTCAAATGCAACATTCTTAGGTTCCAAACTCTTCCATCCTTATGTCTAATAGCAGTACAAATAACCTCTGCCACTTGTTGTGGTGCCTCAAACTTGCTTTCACCTTTAGGAACTTTAAAAGGTCTTTTAATTCGAACATAGTCACCAACCCTTACAGTGACATCTTTAGTGCCATGACGTGTGTCATAATGTTCTTTACTTTTCATATGTACAAATTCTAAATTTTTCTTTACTTCATCAGGTGACCATTGCTCTACTTCACCTTGCATAAGACAACTGGGGCTAAACTTACACCTATGCTTCCTACCTTTCATCATGATAAAAGTGGATGAACCAGTGGCAGCATGTGTTGTAACCCTGTAAGCACAAACTGCTTTTTGTATCCCTAACTTCCAATCTAACTGTTTGCTCATTGCAGCCTGGATCACACCCTTTAACGCTTGGTTAAAGCGTTCTACAGTGCCATTTCCACTAGGATTATATAGTGAGGTTGTCTTGTGCTTGATACCACATTTCTGAAAATAATCTTTTGCAATTTTGGTGGTAAATTGTACCCTATTATCACTCAACACACTTACAAGCAAACCTTCTAATACAAATAGCTTATCCAAAAACTTTAAAACACTGTGTGTGTCCACTTTTTCCACTATCTTAACCATGGGCCACTTGGTAAATTAATCAATTGCAACAAGGCTTATTCTTTAGATTCTCCAACAGGTCCAAAAATATCTATCGCTATTACTTCCCAAGGAAGATTTGGAATCAACTCTTCACTCATCGGAGGTCTCAAAGTATTTAAGGATTTATCTGCAGAGTAACAAACTGAACACTCTCTCACAAACTTCTTTACCTCCTTGTCAACACCCGGCCACCAAAAAATGCCTTTAACCACCAATTTTGTTCTAATTACCCGAAAATGTCCTTCATGGCACAATTGGAACACTTTCCTTCGTAATATTTTCAGTGGAATTATTCTGTCACCTCTCAGTAACAAATCTTTATCAAATGACAGTTCCACTCGTAAATCACAAATAGATTTCAAATCCTCATTAATATTGTGTTTCTTAAGCCACCCTTTACAAATATGGTTGGAAACAGCTTGTAAAACTTCATCTTTAGGAAACTCCATGTTTTTCAGAGGGAGGAAGATGGCGGCCGGCTAAGACGCTCGGTCGGGAGCTCCGACCACACCGAAGCATAATCAAAAGCAAAACATGCCTTTTCCCTTAATTTTTCTCCACGTAACCTGAATTATAACTATCGCATAATAGCGATCCTACCTAGACTCAGCCTGGTAGACCTCGGCTTTTATTGGAAATTCCGCAATGCAATTTTGCCCTCACCGGTACACCTCTGGAGCAAACGAGACGCCGTGCGCCGGGACCTGGGCGGCAGCGCAGGAGGCTAGCAGAAACTGTCGGAGGGCGCTGGGAAGGATCGCCTTCCTGTTCCGGGGGAATCCAGGCAGTGGCAGCACCTTCGGAAGCAGGCGCTGTAACGCGGACACGGGGAGAGCTGTTTCGCCGCACTGTCGAGCAGTAAAAGGAAGAAGCCTCCAATCTGGCAAGAAACCCCCCTACACCCCTAGCGAAAGTAGTGGCGGTGGGTCTGGCGATCCGGGGCAGAAACTAGAAGAAAAGTCAGTGGCAGCGAGAGACTCCGACCCGGGGTGGCGCCGAAATTCATTTAATACTCCAGGGGGGAGTGAGGAGACTAAGACCAAACACCAAAGACGTTCTGAGAGGAGGATCCTCCGGTCGCATAACAGCAGAGCAAACCATCAAAACCAGAGACTGCAACAGGAATCCGAGAGGACGATCTATACGGCCATGATCAAGGTACAGGGGGGGAAAGGAGGTGGGAGAGCTGCTGCTCCGGACTTAATTGTTGGGTGTAAACAATATAACCTTGTAAAATATCAAAATGTGATTCAGGACACACCACAGCGGGTACTTTCTAGTTCTGGGACTGGGACTGGGACTGGGCAAAGTAACTTTGTAGAGAGAAGTGAGGAGGGGGTGAGAGAAAGTGAGAGGACAAATAGTGAGACAAACAGTGAGACAGTAACCTGACCGGATACCCCGGAAGCTGAAAAAGTAGAGGAGGGTAAAGATACGCAGTCCTACAGTGAGAGCGGCGACAAAATAAAATCCTTCTACTGCCTCAGAAATAGACAATTCTCAAAGCAAAACTTCCCGCCAATAAAACAGACTGTAGTCCCTAGAACCACAAAAAGAAAACAGAAAGGGTCTCCCAAACTCGAAAGCCTATCGCAAAATATAAAGACCAGAGCAGCAAAAGCGAAAGAGCAAGGAAAACCTCAACTGGAGCAAAAGGTTAAAGTCACCCCCTCCTTAAGATCTTTTTTTAAAGTCCAACAGCTGGTTCAAGTCAGGGGTAGAGGCACAGTCCAACAAGATAAGAACGACCCCCCAAACTTACCCATGAGTCCCCTAATGAAAGAGGGAGTGGAAATGGCAAACGCAAACGATAAAGTAAAGTCCATAAGTAATTTCGCAAGCAGGGGGGAAACCTCACACGAAGCCCCTCAGTGGAGTCAACATTGAGCCCTAACACTCCTCACAGAACAGAACCTTCTGAAGCGATTTCAGATGAACCAGGGAATGATTTCACATTTAATCAAACCGAAAAATTGATGGAAAAGTTCATGGATAAAATGATGAGAGAAATGAAGGAGAGATTCACAGTGTCAGAAACTAATCAGAATAAAATACATGAAATGTGTGAGAACCTAGACCAAAAACTAAACGATCTAGGAGAAAGAGTCACTGCAATTGAATCTAAAGTAGAGACTCTCAGCAAAAAAGTTGACATAAACCATAAAATAAGATTGCTAAAAGACAGCGACAGGATCATCAAAGAAAAACTAGAATCGCTAGAGAACCAAGCGAGAAAAAATAATTTAAGAGTTTTAAATGTCCCAGAAAATCTAGAAGGGTCGGACATTAAAAATTTCATCATCTCTCTCTTAGAAGAATTTTTTCCTTGGACCAAGGAGATTAACCTGATGGAAGACATTCAAAGGGTCCACAGAGATCCCTTCGGAAAGAGCAAAGAAAGAAGGACACCACGAAAAACCTTAATTAATTTTAAGACTTACACACTAAAAGAAAGAATTCTAAGTGATGGGTTAAAAAATGGAACACTAAAAAAAGATAACTGGACTTTTAGAATCCGCTCCGATATGTCCAAAGCCACACAGGACAGACAATGGGAACTGGGGCAGTTCATGCAGGAACTAAAATCCCTCGGAGCCACAGTACAAATGAAGTTTCCTGCAGCACTCCGAATTATGTGGCAGAACAAAATGCATAATATAAGGGACCCCAGAGAGGTAGAAACCTTCATTGAACAGATCAAGGATCAATTACGAACAGAGAAATAAAAGGAGAAATAAAAGACAAAAAAAGGGGGAGAAAAAAGGGGAAAAAGTAAAACTTTTTAGGTGAAATAGGAGCTCGAAAAGGGCGGAGAATACCGCCCAAAAAGAAGAAGGGAGGCTTCCTGAGGGTGGGAGAAACTAAACACCACATAAAATCACTATCGCAAAGTAAAACTAGAACACGGGTGGGGAGCAAAATAGGGGGAAAAAAAGATTAAAAAATTTCCTCTCCAACTAATAAAAAAGGAGTTATCGGGAACCACATAATTCAATCCAACTTAGAACACATAAACAGATGACGACAAATCAGAAGAAAATTTATATTCTCTCATGGAATGTCAACGGCCTTAGAACGGTTAATAGGAGGAATAGAATTCTCGAATATTTGAAGGAAGCCAACAGCGAAATAATTATACTACAAGAGACTCATCTCCTAAGCATGGAGTGGGATCAAATAGTGAAAAAACTAAACTGGGTGGATGTATGTATATGCACTAAACAAAACTGTAATATCAAAAGGGTAGCAATCATCATCAAAAAATCACTTAAAGCAAAGATCGAATACAAAGCAGTAGACAGCAAGGGAAGATGGGCTATTGCCAAAGTGAGACTAGACAACAATATCTTCTCCATAGTCGGATACTATGGCCCCAATTTAGACGACCCGATCCCACTACAAAAACTATACTCGGAGCTTCTATCCACCTCTGCCCCCATAATCCTAGGTGGTGACTTCAACATCTTACTGGATCCAAAAACGGACAGATCCCCACCTAGTAAACATGTGAACCTACCTAAGATGAGGGAATGGCTAGGAATCTATAAAAAAGCCTTAGATTTGATAGACATGTGGAAACAAAATGGGGACAACAAGCAGCCTTTCACATACCACAACAAAAAACTGGGCCATAGTTCCAGGATCGATTTTTTTCTGGTAAATAAGAGCCTATCAAACAGCGTCTGAAGTATTGAACACATACCAGCGCACCTGTCTGACCACTCCGCAGTTCAATTATCCTTACATATTACAAATAACAATTCACAACCGAGGTGGACAGTCGATCAGACTATACTATCTGAGCCGCAAAGCATTGACGAATTAATAAAGGTTTCTGAAAATTTCTTCGAGGATAATCAAATCGGCACATCAAAACAAATTATCTGGGACACATATAAGGCGGTCGTCAGGGGGAAGCTGCTAAGTATGGGAGCTTACAAATCTAAAATCAAGAAACAGGAAATCAGAAACATGGAAAATGACATTAAACTAGTGGAAGAGCAAATTGCGGCAGGAAGCCCATCAGAACCGAAAGAAACACTAGAAATAAAGTCCTACACCTTAAGGAGAATCTAACCGACTATCTGGAGAATACAGTGAGAATAAAATGGGAAGCAAGCAAATTGTCAAATCACGAATATGGGGAAGGATGCGGAAAAATGCTGGTGTGGAGAACTAAAACAGACCAAACAAGGAATCAAATATCTTGTATTCAGAACAACCAAATGATACTGAGTTCTGACGACTCCGTGATAAAGCAGGAATTTGCAATGTTTTTCTCCAAACTATACAAAGAGGATATAAACTCAACCGATGACCAAATCAGAAAATATCTAGACACCATTTCACTTCCATAACTAACGGAGGAGGAGGAGAAAGAATTAAATAATGAAATCAAAATCGAAGAAGAGCAGCTATAAAAAACTTGAAAAGAGGTAAGGCTGCTGGTCCTGACGCTTTGCCAAACAAATTTTACTTAGCACTGAAGGATTCAGTGGTAGTCCACCTAACAGATCTAATAAATAAAATATATATGGACCAGGAAAATATTCCAGATTCTTGGAATGACGCAACGATCAGTATCATCTTAAAACCAGGAAAAAATCCGAAACACTGTGAATCCTACAGGCCAATTTCATTGTTAAACTGTGACTACAAAATCTTCATGCAAGTCATAGCAAAGAAGTTATCCACAGTAATACCAAAACTAATCCATCCTGATCAGAAAGGATTTACACAAGGCAGACAAATACACGAAATAACACATGAACTATTTGCAACAATTGACATAGCCCTCTGCGAAAAAATGCCTTTAACTATAATCACGTTCGATGCAGCCAAAGCATTCGACAGAGTAAACTGGGCCTTTTTAAACCAAGTCATCAAAAAATACAATCAAGGGACAAGATTTGGCGGTACGATAAAAGAAATTTACAAAAAACCAAGAGCAAAAATATTAATCAAAGGAACACTCACCAGCAACATTGAAATACAAAGAGGGACAAGAAAGGGGTGTCCACTATCCCCCCTCCTCTTTAATCTTTACATTGAGCCACTCGCATGCTCCCTGAGAAATCACACCTCAATATCTCCTTTCGATTATCAAATGTGGTCAAAGAAAGTGGCACTCTATGCGGATGACTTGATGATATTTACAGATAACTATGAAAATTCCACCAACGCAATAGAGGACACGATCTCTAAGTTTGGCAACGTATCAGGCTATTTAACAAATCAAGCAAAAACTGAGGCTATGAGCTGGAATACACACCCCAATACTCCATACTCCATTAAACCTGAACAGAGTCCTCGCAGAAACAAGAAGACTACTCAAAGTGTGGGACGGGCTACCCCTAACCTTTCTGGGAAGATCTAACATCATAAAAATGTCTATCCTACCTAAGTTCACATATCTTTTCAACACCATCCCCCTGGAATTCCAGAAAGACGCGCTGAAGAAAATCCAGGGTGAACTAGCCAGTTTTATTTGGTCGTCTAAAAGCACAAGAATTGCATGGAACAAACTAAGGAGGAAGAAAGAGCAAGGAGGAATAGCCAGCCCAGATCTTTTCGAATACTACAGGGCATTTCATTTCACGAACTTGAGACCCCTGTTAAGGAAATATCAATCCTACCCAAGTTTCCTACAGAATATGACAGGCAAAATAGACCACTTTTTATTCAAATTCGGCAACCCAAACTAAAGATCCTATACAATGCGGCAAAAATTTGGTGTCAAATTAGAAATACAGTAAGTATCAAAGCGGTTGCCACAGTGTTTCGAAGCAAAGAGGAAATAACCTTATTAAGGTAAAAGGACTGCCTGCATAGCGCCTCGCACTTCGCGCTTTTCATTGCGCTGTATTTTAAATTTGACCTGTTTACTATTTTGTTTTTATATTATTTTTTATCCCCTGCTTTTAACTGGGTGTGACCTCTCCCTCTCCCTCTTACCTGCATTTTAATTGTGTGACCACCGCTGCTGTAGCGGGTCCGGGTCCCGGGGTGGCAAAACCATCGGCCGCCATCTTTGAGTGGTGTTTGGCCAGCAGAGGGGCGGGGATTTCGAGCGGACTAGCGCTCTGTGGGCAGCGGATGTCAGCCTATATAAGGCGACCGGTCCTGTGGCTCTCCCTTATTAAGGTAAAAGGACTGCCTGCATAGCGCCTCGCACTTCGCGCTTTTCATTGCGCTGTATTTTAAATTTGACCTGTTTACTATTTTGTTTTTATATTATTTTTTATCCCCTGCTTTTAACTGGGTGTGACCTCTCCCTCTCCCTCTTACCTGCATTTTAATTGTGTGACCACCGCTGCTGTAGCGGGTCCGGGTCCCGGGGTGGCAAAACCATCGGCCGCCATCTTTGAGTGGTGTTTGGCCAGCAGAGGGGCGGGGATTTCGAGCGGACTAGCGCTCTGTGGGCAGCGGATGTCAGCCTATATAAAGCTCCCTAGTGAGCGCAGCGGGATCGCGCAGCGGGGGCGCCTCCGCAGCGCCGGAGTCACGCCAGAGTCCAGCCCGTCTGCGCCCGTCAGCGTCTCGGAGGCGGACGGGGCTGGACGGTTTCAAGGGGCCTGTTTCGTGGTCTGTATTATCACGGCCATTGTTGTGTTCAACTTTTTAAGTATGCGGTCTTATTCTTCAGCTGATCTTTTAGCGTTACGCCTTCCTCGGGGAGATTGCTCTCATATTTTCCCTGGTGGTAGGAAATTAAGGAAAGGATGTCCGTCATGCGCATGGCGTTTCCCGGCTGCAGTTGCAACCGGGCACGCCACTACATCTGCCCCCTTTCAGTGTCTCCTTCTTAATACCAGGTCAGTGAACTGCCACTCTTCTGACATTTGGAATTTATTGTATAATTCAAACATCACATGTTTGTTTTTGACCGAGACCTGGCTGGGTGATTTTTCCGCACCAGATCTGGCTAATGCCATCCCCCCGAATTATATCATCTACAGGAGGGATAGAACATCGGGCAGAGGCGGTGGAGTTGCTCTTATTGTAGACAAGAGTATTTCCTGTTCTACCTTTCCGGTGGATAATTTGCAGGGATGTGAAGCACTTGGCTTCACTTTACATCTCTCCCCCCTCCAGGCCTGTACGGGGACACTTGTATATAGAACCCCTGGGCCAGTAGGACCTTTCTTTGATGAATTACAAGAAGCACTCGCAGTCCCCTGTCTCAGGTCGGATCACTGCATTCTTCTTGGAGATTTTAATGTCCACATGGACAACAGCTGTGATCCCGACACTTTAAAATTTACCGATATCACGGCTTCGTTAGGGTTATCTCCTTTTGTGATAGGCCCTACTCATAATAAAGGACATACCTTGGACCAGGTATTCTCTACGAGACCCATTTCGATCGGCACCATTCAGCCAGTACTTTGGTCGGACCATTTCCTAATCTCCTTTTCTCTGCCTGTCACTGCCCTTGCTCGGGAGAGAGAAAATGCGGCCACGCGAATTTCACGCCCGTTCCATCTACTCTCTGTGGATATGATGGCCGAGGCTCTTATCTCCTTTCCCTGCCCTTTGGTGAAAGGGTTGGAGGAGAATCTTGCTTTCCTGCACAACTGGCTCTTAGCAAGATTTGAGTCATTAATTCCCTTAAAAAGAGCTAAACCGGGAGAGCGCAGGGCGTCTGCCCCATGGTTCTCCCCTCGGTTGAAGCTACAACGTCAGGAGTGCAAAAGGGCGGAGAGGGCTTGGAGGCGGGCTTACGACCCTATTGAGAAACTGAAATTTCTGGCAGCCATTAAAGCCTATCATCATTCCATCTGGGACGAAAAAAAGGCCTATTTTGAACATCGGATCGATAAGGCTGATAATGTCTGCAAAGAAATTTTCAAAGTGGTCCAGGATTTTACTTCCCCTGCGGTCTGTACTTCCAACCACACTCATACTGATGCGTGGATACAACAACTTGCCACCTTCTTTGTCAGTAAGATTACAGCCATCCAGGCCTCTCTCTCTAGCGCGCAATCTGATTTGAGCCATCTAACGCTACCCTGTTCTGAGGAAGACCATGGCCCTTTCCTCACTGTATTCCCTTCTATGGATCTTAGTACATCTTTGGAGCTTTTGTCCAGCCTGAAATCTGGTTCTCCATTAGATCCATGTCCGGCCAAATGCTTGGGGAAAGTGGCTTCCGCCATTAACATTCTGGTGAATCCCCTGCTGAATACTTCTTTGTCGACAGGGGAGGTGCCTCAGGCTTGGAAGCGAGCCATGATCCTTCCGCTGCTCAAAAAACCCACCTTGGACCCCTTGATACATGCCAACTACAGGCCAATCTCCCTTCTCCCTGCTCTGGCTAAAGTGGCCGAGCGTTATGTGCACGGGATAATTTCCAGTTTCATCGAAGGAAACGACCTGTTGCACACTTCGCAGTCCGGCTTCCGTGCAAATTTTAGCACGGAGTCGGCTCTGCTGGAGGTCACTGATGCCATCAGGGAAGTACTCGATCTGGGGGGAAAGGCCGTGTTGGTCATGCTTGACCTGTCGGCGGCTTTCGACACCGTTCCTCATGATGCCCTCCTTGTAAGACTCTGGGAGTGTGGCCTGCGTGGAACGGTGTGGAACTGGCTAAAATCATTTCTGGCCGACCGCCGACAGACGATCTGGGCGCCTCCTTTTTCCGCTGACATGGCTCCGCTAGAGGTGGGAGTCCCGCAGGGTTCCATTCTCAGCCCTATGCTGTTTAACATCTTTATGGCCCCTCTGGCGGAAGTCGCGGAATCCTTTGGCGCCCAGATCGTGTCCTATGCCGATGACACCCAACTCCTGTTCACTTGTGACAGGGGTGGGTCGTTTGATGGCACACAGATCAGGGACTGCCTGGGTGCGGTGTTTGAGTGGTTTAGAGGTCATGGCTTAAAATGCAACTCTGATAAGTCAGAGTTGCTCTTTTTCGGTTGCGCACCGGAACAAGACTGGAAATCCTGGTGGCCGCAGGATATGTTTCCTCCTGACAAGGTCGCTGTCCAGGCCAAGAATTTGGGAGTGATAGTAGATTGTGACCTATCCTTTGGACCTCACATCTCGTCCACTGTTGGGAAATGCTTCGGCATCTTACGGATGCTGAGGAAATTTCTTCCTCTACTATCACTCAACCACAGGAAGACAGTTGTTCAGGCACTAATCGGGTCGCGTTTGGACTACGCAAACGCGCTGTTTTTGGGTCTACCGAAATACCTTGTGACCCGTTTGCAAGTGGTCCAAAATTCGGCAGCCCGCGCCATCTTTGGACTCCCGAGGAGAGCTGGTGCCACTGCCTTATTGAACACCCTTCATTGGCTGCCTATCCCCAAGCGAGTCCTTTTTAAATGCCTGACGGTGGCCTTTAAGGCCCTACATGGTATTGGCCCCAAATACCTTGGGAAACGTTTTTCTCGGTATGTGCCAGGCAGGACTCTCAGGTCATCGGGTCTGTCTTTACTGACTGTCCCTGCAATCCGTCGTGTACGCTTGGGAGGTCGATCTTTTCGTTATTTGACTCCCAAGGCTTGGAATGAACTGCCACTGTCCCTGAGATCGGCCCCCTGTCTTCTTGCTTTTAGAAAGGACTTGAAGACATGGCTTTTTAGGAATTAGTCCTTTTATCTCTTTTTCTGTTGTGTGGTTGCTTTTCATGCTGTTCCTTTCTTTGCCAAAGCGCCGGGATGCTCCTCTGGAGTTGCCGTGCGCTATAAAAGAAATAAAGTAACATAACATAACATAACATACCATACTACAGTAATATGGCGCCAATATGGGATTCCCCTGGCACACCAGACTGTCTAAAAGATTCCCTGGCTCTACAATTAAAAGTAGCTAGGATTGAAACTTGGGGGCAACTCCTAATAGACAACTCCATAATCACGTGGGACCAAATTTTCTCAGCCACTAATTCAAACTTATCTAAATTCAAGTTCTACCACTTGACCAGCTGGGCCAAATCTCTAACGGAAAAAAAACGGGCAATGAAGGCTTAGAGAAGGGAATGATAAAATCCTCAACAATAAAAAAGGAAATATCGAAATGGTACTGGGCTCTTGTAGAGGCCGGAGAGGAAGATTGCCCAGTTCCCGAAACAACATGGAGGAAAGATATGCCTGAACTAGACCTTCAAACTCTCTGGCAAAAATCTTTAGAAAAATGCTGGTCCACCCTAAAACCAGCAATCTTGAAAAGGAACCACTTGCTCACAATTCATAGGGCACACTGGACCCCAAAAAGACTATCGAAATTTAAAGGAGCAAACATAAAGTCCTGTCCCAAATGTGGATTGGAGAAGGCGAATGACATCCATATGTTCCAGGAAAGCCCACTACTCACCTCCTTTTGGCATGAAGTTGGTAAGACGACAACTATGGTGTTGGGTCATCAAATAGATGTAAGTATTACTCTAATTATTTTTGGGATCCACCTTACAAATGATATGGAGACAAGTAAGTTGACTAAAAAACAGGAGAAGCTACTGTTTGTATTAATACTATTAGCAATGAGAGAGATTTGTATCAACTGGGTTAAACCAGCACCTCCTTTGCACGCAAACTGGCTAAATTCTATATTAGCAACGAATAAACTGGATAAGAAAGGGAAAATAAGCAAAAAGTCAAACTTCTGGGAACTGTGGGAACAGTATTTCCAAACAGTTAACTAACACCTCTGTATAGATCCGCTAACCATATCCAATGATTAAAGCGATGACAATAATTCAGGCGGAATCATTTCTGCAGAGTAGCCATGATGGCTAGCTCCCCTCCAGTGTAAGAATTAGAATTATTGACAATGATAAAGGATAAAGGAGAAACCTGTTTACAAACAACACCTAAAGGGATACTCCCCAGCCAAGTACGAGAAACACGGGGCAGTGACGGCACAGAATGTTGAAACAACAGACTCCCGAAACTCCTTATACATACAATCGCAAAATGAGGATTAAAAAAAAAAACTTCATCTTTAGATTGTTCTTCCACCCATTCAGTTTTGATAATGACTGGTGTACCAGAATCTTGAATCAAGGCAATACTGAAATTACCCCAATGATCATCCTCACAGTCCTCTAGACTAGACAAACAATTAGCTACTACATTGTCTTTGCCCATAACATAAATAATCTTTTAATTGTATTCCTTCATTCTCATGGATATCCTTGCTAATCTGGCAGAAGCTCCAACGTTACCCTCTCTAGTCAAAATTCTTACCAAAGGTCGATGATCAGTGCGGATAGTAACAGGTTTACCATAAAACAAAAGCCCGAAAGTGTTCTAACGCCCAGGCAGAGGCCAGTGCCTCCCTTTCTATGATGGGATATTTAGTCTATGCAGGGGATAAGGCTCTGGATGCAAACAAAATGATCTTCTCGTAACATTACACATTTTCCGTGAGAGAACCGCGCCCAGTCCTTTATCACTTGCATCAGTAGTCAAAAACATTCTAGGTTGGGGTCAAAACTACTTAAAGCATTCACATTATCCAAATCTGCTTTGATCATTGAAAATTCTTTCTCACATTCAGCCGTCCACTCAAATTTTATATTCTTTTTCAGGAGTGAGCATATATTGTATACTATGCTGGCAAAGTTAGGTAAGTACTTTGCATAATATTTTGTCATGCCCAAAAAAGATCTGACTTCATCATTAGTATTCGGAGCAGGTGATCCCACAATGGCATTTATGAGTGAAGGTTTGGATTTTACACCGTCTTTATCTATAATATGTCCTAAATACAATACATCTCTCTGAGCGAATATACACTTGCTAAGTTCCTCACTTAACCCAGCATTTTGTAATATTTCCACTTTATTGAGGAAATGGTCATGTTTTTCCTTACCAGTGGAAGCAATAAGGATATCATCCTGGAAAATACTCACGCCCTTCACTCCTCCAAAAAGCCTGTGCATCAGCCGCTGAAAAACAGCAGCGGCTGAGGCAACACCAAATGGCATACGCCTGAACTGATAACACCCAAAAGGAGTAATGAATGCAGTGGGCTTCCTCGACTCAGGTGACAATATGACCTGGTGATAAGCTGCTGATAGGTCTATGGTGGAAAACCAGCTCACCCCCCGTGAGAAGAAACCATTTAATTGATTTTAGGTAGGGGAAATTTTTCAATAACAATGTTATTATTTAAATGGCGTAAATCAATTCACAAACTGATTTTTCCATTGCTTTTGCATGCGACGACGACCGAAGAAATCCATTCCGAGCTCTCCACTTCTTCAATCACACCCTTAGCTAATAAACCTTGTAACTCCTTATTGACTTCGTCTCTTATCAGTATAGGGTTCGGTCTTACCTTATGAACTTTAGGTTCTGCCTGTTTCTTGAGTACAATCCTGTGTTCGAACCCTTTGAATGCCCCTGTGTGCTACCTGTGAACACATGTGCACACATATGTGTGCATGGGTGCAGGCTGCACATGAGAGTCTGCAGATGTGAGCAGCTTGATAGCTTCACACAAATAACCAGCTTTTGGCAGTTTTAAACTGCAAACTCAACCAATCAAAATACCCCTTTTGACATGTCTAAAGCTTCCTTTTAAATGTTAATAAGTCACCCAGATGTCGGCCTTTCTTTCACATAAAGGCAGACTGCATGATATTTAAAGGTAGGACATGTAGGAATTAATGTTGGACATGTCCTTACAAACAAACAAAAAACATTTTTACTGTAGCAAGGCTGGCTGCTGCCATAGAAGTCACTGGGCTACATTGGTACTTTGTTACATTTTTTTAATGCTAAATTCAGATTGGAGGAAGAAATACTTTTCCCACTCATTTTAGTTGTGATTTAAAATCCTCTTTATGGTAAAGTTGTATTTTATGTTATGATTTTGTAAATGCAACTTTTAGAAATTTGGCATTTCCATGTCTAAAGTTTCTTGGGCCTTTCTTTGAATGGCCAGATGCCCAGGAAATATGTATTGGAGACAGACAGTCAACAAAAGGGCCTGAGTGTAGAGAGTAGTGGGTCTTCCTGACAGGGTGGCATTGAGAGGAGCTGTGCTCTGCTCTGATTACACTCTAAAGGTACTTGCCTTAGCACAAACAAAAGGAACTGACACAACGCTTTTGTTTCATCAGCCAGACTGGAGACAAACTGAGGGAAGAGGGTAGAACTGACCAATAACGATTTTAGGGTAGGACAATGGGGTGTCAGACCTGTGGCGGCCGGTAAGTTTTTTTGGGGGGGACGGGACACACACACATGCTCACATACACATAACACTCACAACCAGGCGCACACACACACACACAAACACATTCATTCACAACACTCTTTCCCAAACATTCATACATGCATGCACGCACCAAACAATGTAAAAAGAACTTAAATCACACTTACCTTCAGCCAGCTCTGCTCTGCCTCGAACTTTCCAGGAGGCTTGGGACTGCTGCCTTCCCTCATTGGCCGACCTAAGGTCAGCCAATGAGGGAAGGCAGCAGTCCTATCGTCATCACAGAGTGGGATGGGGTCGGGGAGACTACTGTCCCCACCCCACTCTGTGATGAAGAGTCACCGATTGACACTCGACCCTGGTAACTTCAGGGCTTAAATTTGAAGCACCCAGGTGCGAGGCAATCAGTGACGCAATCCCTCATCACTGAGGGGAGGACCTCAGCAACCTTTGCTGAGCTGAGAAAGTCATGCCCAATGGAGCTGTGACTTTCTCAGCCCAGGAAAGTACTGTTCGGCAGCCAGGAGCCAGCGCTAAATGCGCATGTGTGTCTCCTGGCTGCTTAAACTGAAAGTGAGTAGTGTCTGTCAGGCTGACTTTTTTCAGCCTGACAGACACTGTTCCTATAGGGAAAAAGGGGGCGGGCGGGGCCCTTCCGCCCAAATGGACCAGCTGCACCTGTGTCAGACTTTGAAACTCGAAGTCGGTACCATGGAAAACTGGAAGGAGAGGCCTCCTGGTAACCTGCAAAGCGGGACTAAGGACAATGTTTTGGCCTGCACCTAGGACCTGCACTAGATAGGTCTCTCCGGGACAGCAATGCTGACCACCTAACATCCGCTCAAGACCAGTTGGAGATACCTGGACTCCACTGCTGCCCTGGGAGCACTGAAAATTGGCCAGCAGGCCATGGGACTTAGCAAAGGCAGGCAGGGGAGGAGGTTGGATTGGGGAGAAAGTAACACCAGCTCCGTGGAAGGTCCAATGACTAGAGAATGCTGTTTCCACCCACCAGTAGATCAGTGTAATGCCAGTCTGGGACACCCTAGATGAAAAACAGCAAACAATACAAAACAGAGAGGCTGCCTACCTGCAAGCTGCACAGAAGGAAAGTCCGGTGCTAAAATATTCACTGCTTTATGGCGGGTACTATTCCATAATGCCCTGTAAGATCTTGTTTTCATATTTCTCTCTCTTTGTGGTGACCTATAGAGAAGCAGGAGCACCTTACTTTACAAACATTCTGGGGGTTGCATTGGGTAGACCAGCCCCTGTGAGAAGCAATTTCAAAACTGCATGTAAGCCTCCTGGTAATTAAATTTATGACCCAGGTAGGTATGTCATTGTTTTAAAAGACCGCTAGAGATGGAGCGTTTGCTCTACAGCTCTGGAGTGTAGGGACCTCTAGTGGTTTTTGTTTTATGTGGCCTAAAGATGAAAAGTTGAAAAGAAAAGAATCAGACATATTATGTTAGTTTTCAATGCTTTATTGAAAATATATTGCTTTCAGTGATATTTGATGAAAATTGCAATGCTTTATTTACAAGTCAAGTCAAGTCATTATACTTTTATTCGACACATGTATCATAAAAAGTACAAACATGAAATACATACATAATTATAAAAACAGTTCATTACAAACACATTTACAATATTGCTCACATTTAAACATGATTACTAATTTTAGTGTTGTGCAGGTGGTTTTTTAACGTATGACTATTGGCCTTATAATGTAATGACCTCTTGTCAAAGTCATTATGTCTGTTTTACTTAAAATCACTCCACCTAAAATGCAATGTTCTTCCTAGTATAGGTGGGAGGGGGGGTGTACTGTGATTTTGTGGGTCATGGCCTAGTAGGGGTCAAATGTGATTTCAGAATGCTGCCAAAAGCAACTACATCTGCATGATGTATGTATTTGTAAATTAATGTGTAGTATTTAGTAGTGCGTGTTTAATAGAAGTATATTCCCTTTTCAAATAAAAACACTGAGTAAACATTCATTTATTAAGTGTTGCTATTGTGTGTAAAGCAAGGGAGACAACAGGCATCCTTCATTCCACATCTTTTAAAACTCTTTTATGAATCTCTGCAATTAACACTCACCCTAGCAGTGGCCAAGCATACCCACAAGTGCTAACCTCTGGAAGCCATCTCCAAGAAGGAGCAACTAACCTTGTCCTTCTATATTTTATATTGGCAATATCAATAAGGTGTTGTACTTTTTTGTATCATCTGCAACATGTTTTTTGTGTAAGAACCTGGCCTCACTCAAGTGTATCAGTTCAGGCATTGACCCATCTAGATGAATATCTAAAATCTTGGTCAGTAGCTTCACATCTAGGAGTGAAATGGGTCAGAAGGACCCACAATGCTCCACATTCTTGCCCAGTTTTATTAGGTTCGAGATCCCTTCTTCTGCCGTTGAGAGAGTGACTGTTTCTGTCTCTGTACAGCTTCTAAATAGTTTGTTCAGAAACCCCAGCAAGCCCCGCCCAATTGATTTAAAGAATCAGGGGGAAATTCTTCATGACTCAGAGATTTCAGTGGTTTGAGGGATTTGAATTTCTTAATGACCTCTTCCTGAGATATTTGGAGCTCTAGATCTGACCTTAGTAATTCTGGGATTCCATCTAGGTGTTATGTTATGTTAGGTGAATTTATAAAGCTCATGGCTGTTTTAGTTAATTTCCTGAAGGCCCAATGATCTTGTGTGCTCTGCACAGCAAGAGGGGCAGCATTCCACAAGGCGGTGGCCAATGCCTGAAAGGAGCGCCCACCTGCTCTCTGTCTGTGCACTCTTGGACTACGAGCCAGATGCATATCGGCCGAGCGCAGAGCCCGCCCTGGGACATATGGAGAGCAAAGCCCTTGCAGAATTTGAGGGGCTTGGCCATGCAGGATCTTATGCGTAATACAGAGCGTCTTAAACTGTACTCTGTTCAATCGGCAGCCAGTGCAGACGGCGGAAGAGGTGGGAGGTATGGCAGTGCTTCGGAAGGGCAAACAGGATGCGCGCTGCCACATTCTGAACCTGTTGGAGTCTTTTGGTGACAGTTTTATTGACTCGAAGTAGGAGCCCATTGCAATAGTCTAGGCAGGACAGCACAATTGCCTGGACAATAGTTTGGTGGATAGGTGCATCAAAGAAACCCAGAATGGGTTTCCCACCGCGTAGGAGGCCAAAACAGGTTCTTGTCACTTTTTTCCCATGGTTCTCAAGTGAAAGGGCATTGTCCATCCGGACCCCTACGTTCTTAACTGCAAATTTAGGTTGTGGAGATTATGTAATATGTTAATATATCCTGCATTTGGTCCTCCACACTCTAGTGCAGGTCACTGTACAAGTCGCTGAAGGCTCCTCCATTATCTGATTTTTCTATTAGCATTAATCCTTTGTCTCTTTTAATGGTCTCTACTTATGCACCTTGTGGCTTTTTCTGAGCTTATTTAGTTAATAATGTCTCTGTAATGAAGCCTCGATTGAACAATTGCTCTTTAAAATTGGGTTTGGTATGTTTAGCCTTATAGAAATTCATTCACCAGATGTGCCCAGTTATAGACTTTCCTCCGTGTCTTCTCTGAGAGGGACTGTTTATGTGCTTGCACCAGAGTCTGTGGGCCCGATTCACAGAACTAACTTAAGACAAAATCCTAAACTTACTACTTTTAGTATTCACAGAAGTTAGGATTGTGTCTTAAGTTTGTCTTAAGACAGACTTAAGACAGACTTAAGACAAACTTAAGACAGACTTAAGTTAGGATTTTGTCTTAAGTCTGTCTTAAGTTTGTCTTAAGTCTGTCTTAAGTCTGTCTTAAGTTTGTCTTAAGTCTGTCTTAAGTTTGTCTTAAGACAAACTTAAGACAAAATCCTAACTTCTGGGAATGCCAAAAGTAGTAAGTTCAGGATTTTGTCTTAAGTTAGTTCTGTGAATTGGCCCCTGTCATCCTTTCTCTAATTTTGTTTTTAGCGTGTCCGTCCATATGGCTCAGTGTCTGGTGGGTTCAGCAATCCATGTTTCCCTTATTACTGCATTCAAGGACTCCATAACCTTTTCTAGCCCACATGCCCCTGTAAGCAGCAGGTGCTCTTTTATTCGATCTTGGATGGTGACATTAGCAATGGGATCCTTCAGGGTGGAGACTCCTCCATGCATATACGAGACCCAGATCTCTCTGTTACACACTCCGTTCCTCCATCAGTATTGTTGTACTGTATCCGTTAGCATAGACTTGTCCATGTGTTTATTTATTTGTACAAGTTCTTGCAATGTGTTTCACAAAAAATATATTTTTATCCCATTTTGGGTCATAGACCACTGTGGGAGAGCTAGGAAACCCACTAAAGGAGTAAAATTCATCTGCCTCTGTATCTGAGTATATACATTGAATAGAGAAGCCCAGAGGCCATATTACAATAAAAGCGCATTTTCATTGTTTGCACCTGGCGCACCTTAAAAAAGGTGCGCCCAGTACAAAAAATGAGAAAAGGTGCGCCCGGCGCAAGCAATGAAAATGCAGCGCATTACTGTGAAAAACGGAGCGGCTGCTCTAAAGCCGCTCTGTGTTTTCACAGTGCAGGCGGCAGCCACCTGCTCTTTCAAAGGGCATTGGAGATCCCCTAACAGGCGAGTGCAGTCGCTGACTGCGCCCGCCTGCAAGGGGATGTTTAGGGGTTCCATAGGAATGCATTTCCCTCACCCAGAGGACTTGTCTCAGAGGGTGCACTGACAGTGTGCCACCTTTTAGATGGCACACTGTGAGTGCACCTCCTGACAGCTTCTTTGCCTCTGCGCCCATGTCTATAATATGGTACTGGCACAGAGGCAAAGGGATTCCCTCACTTGCTTGGCGCATGCCCCCATGCAAATGAGGGAACACTCCCTGCAGATAGCGCTGGCGCTTTGTGTGCTATCGGTAGTACAGAAGGGGCCATACAAGCATCTGCAGCCCCTTCTGTAATACCTAAGTGCCCCAGGGGCGTGCGAAGTGGGGGCAAAGGCCCATTGTGCCCCCGGGGCAGTCACTGTAATCCGGACCCAAATGTGCAGTTGTCAAAAGTCTAGGTGTTTTGTTTTGGTTTTGGCTGTGGCAAAGTATTGCCCTCAGAAGGAGTGTTACCTTAACCTCCATGTTTCGTTGAAGGAATAACATTTTCCCTGCAGCCCCTTTCAATGCCCTCAATCTCATTTGCTTCTTGCTTGTGAGTTTAATCCCCTTAGATTGTAGAAGATAAGTACGATTTGTATCGCTCCCGTTTTCTGAGTTATTAACATGGGCTCCCCTTAGCTCAGGGTGTAGTTATGACTGTGAGCTGGTGTGTGATTGATCTGGTAGATTCAAGGATGTTGTCTGTACTCCAAACTAAAAACAAACTGAACATGGCACCAATCTGAGTAGTATATCTTTCACACTTCTCACTGTAGGCTCCTCCTTTTATCTTCGCCTGAAGTCGGCCACCATTCAATTTCCCAAGCAAATTATGTGGTCTGAAGTCAATAATGCTCCACACCACCAACGCACTGGGTAATCTGAAACTGTGTAACATTCTCCCTGCAACCAAGAGTGACACCCATATGTCACTCATCTTTCCCTAATAGTGAGGATGGAGGGCTTGAAGATGACCATGGGGCCTGGCCACACACTTTGAAGCTGGTCAAGGATGAGTGTCTTTTTTTTTCTATGTCCTCTGAGTTTGGCTGCACCCCTCTACTTTTTAGTTTTTTCTTTTGACCTTCTGGGTTTATCGTTTGCTGAGTGGTTCACTTTGGACAATTTATCATTGTGTTTCATCGAGTGGGCATGTTCTGAGAGGCCAAGGATGGATCTTGCTTCTGAGAGTGACCTTGTCTGAAAAGTGCAACCCTCCTACTAGAAGATAAGGTGGAATAGGTGCCCTACTGGCACTGGATGTAATTCTTGCACAGGCATTCAGTAATTGTTTTGCAGGGCATCCGTTTTTGCAGCATGACTGCTGATAAGTCCTAGAATAGTGTAGACAGATGGCAGTCAAAGAAGTTGTCAGGTGAACGAAGTGCAGTTGCCCTGATCTTTTCTTCAGTCTCATAATGAATGATTAAGGTAAGGGTATACTGTTTTCAGGATACTGGTAATGATATATTTTGTACTGTGTATTGAGCCCCTCTGCCCTGTGTGTCCTGTCAGCTCTATGTGTGTTTCCTCTTCTTCCTGGAGAGGGATCTAAAAGCCTCTGTGGGAAGTCTCCTTTATTGCCTCCTTTTGTTCTTTCTGAAACCCACCTGAGTACTGGCACAGTTCAGATAAGACTGGTTCTTAAGGTCCTTGTTTTGAGCTGGCTGTAGCAGGTTTTGTTTTTGGAGGCATAGGAACTCTTGTCGAATTAATTTGATTTCTTCAGAATGAATGTCCCAGGATGATTACAGTTAGAAGATCCTCTCCCCCAACGTATTGACCTCTTTCTTGACTTCCTGAATATTCAAATTCTACTCTATTTGGAGAGATGTGCTCTCCTCTTGAAGGCCTTGAAAAGAGATCTTCCATGCATTTTCTTGTCATGCGGGTGTCCATGGTCGGTTGGATTTCTTGCTCGCCTTTCTTTCCCTTCTCAGCTTTGCAAGCAAATCTTTGTCTGCTTGATAATTCTTTATCCTTGATACGGCCATCTGCCCTTTGTGTGCTCTGTTTCGCCTTTCACGTCCTTGTAATGCCAGATAATATTGAATGGTTTTAAAGTCTATTTTGAAAGTGGAGTTTCTTGACCCAAGTTGTAGGAAAATGGTGGTGAGAGAAAAAGGCACCCAGACTACATTTCACAGTGATACTGTCTGGGACATTGGAGAGATCAGTTCTAGCGGAATTACAATTGCTCTTGGTGAATTTAGTGCTGGCGAGTCCTGGGAGCCAATTAAAGAGCAAAACTGTCAAGTTTGGGGTAGGGGTTACCCTGTGTCTCAAACATGGTCCCAGTGGGCTCCATTCTTCCTTAGGCACCCATACTCCATGGTTGATTCCCAAAATGCCCCACGTTACTTGGTATGAATCAAGGGGCACCTCCACAATCACTCCGAGCTTGTACTTCTCTTCATGTCAACTATTCTGCGGCATCTACTTTTGCTATACTAGAGTGGTTATTAGCAGCCCAAAGGCCTGGTGCAGCAAGTGTTGGGTATACATTTTGATTTTCTGCTCAAGTGGAGCACGTGGGCGTCTTTGTGTGTCTCCCCAGCAGATCACTAGGTTCAATGGGCCTCATGTACAAGCATTTTTGTGGTTGGAAACGGCTGATCAAGCCGCTTCTGACCACAAAAATGCTTTAACATATGTACAAAACACAAATTGCAATTGCAATTTGTGTTTGGGATTTGCCGTTTGGAAAGGGTGTGTTTAGAGCGTCCATTTGAAATCCTGAAATTGAATGGGATGTGCGATCTAATTTAGATAACAAAACATTAATATTTTACAGACTCCTTGAAGGAGGTGGTAACCCATTCGCAAATGGGAAGGAACCCCTTCCACTTTGAGAATGGAAAACAAATACATTTTAAGAGCAGACAGTGGTCCCTCGGACCACTCCCTACTCGCAAAAAATTAAACTGCAAAGTTTCATATTTTCTTTTTAAACACATTCCGTTTTCCTTTATGGAAAATGATTTTCATTAAAAAACAAATGCCTGCTTTATTTTAAAGCATTCACAGATGTGGTGGTCTGATGACCTCAGCAGGCCACCATCCCTGTGATGGCGCTGATTCCAAATGGGTCGCAAATTGCGACCTACCTCATTAATATGCATGAGGTAGGTCTATTTGCGACCCACTAGTAATCACTAAAGAAACTTAAAGGAGTTTCATACATTAGGAACACTGATTTCCGAATTATAATTCGTAGAGAATCACAATTAGGAAATCAGTATTCCTAATGTTAGTTCATCTGGCCCAATATCTCTTCCGACTAGTGTTTGATTCGTTTATGTCCCTCTCTGAAGTCTCCGTCCCTGGCTCCCCAGTATTTTTAAAGCTCCTTCTAGGGCTATTAGGCTAACACGCCTTGCAACGCACCTGCTCAGTTTGTAGTGGTACTTGACCTCATGAAATACAAGCAGCATTTCAAATACGAATCTGCCAGAAGTGTGCTCCTTCACCCCAATATATATAAAGGGATGTCGCTGGAAAAACTGTAAGTTCCATAAACACAAATTATTTAAAACAAAATAACTATACAAAATCTACAATGTATACCTCTCCTCGTTAAGCACTGCTATGTTAAGGTATGTTCTGTTGTGTTGTGTTGTGTTATGTTACGTTATGTGTATTTGTAAAGTGTACTATCATCTTCAAGGGTATCCTGGCAATGAGCAGGTATGTGTGCCTTTCCCTGCCTATGTTAGGTTGGTTAATTGAAAAGGCAGGTCCTCAGCTTCTTGCGGAGTTGTAGAACATTGGGGGAGGCTCTCCATATATGTTCACAAAGCATAATTGTTTGTCATCCTCTAATGTTCATGAAACGTTGAAAACAACTGAAATGGAAAAGCCAAAATCAAATGACAGAGAGCACAGAATCATTAATGCAAGGTTTGCAAATGACTAACATTCCTGCCAAAAATGCAGTGGAGGTTCCTCCTAAAGGGCGGAGGAGCGTCACACTGCCTGTTGCCAGCGCAGCAGGTAAATGTCCATAATGTTCATTACCATTTTATTATATGCAGTGGTGCTGTGGCCGTGCTGTTCTAGTGTGAGGGTGGGTTGATTCTTGCTGATTGGTGGAAACAGCAGGATGACCTGCCAAGCCAGCCAGTGCAGAGTGCACATGTCAGATTGGCCAGCTGTCTTGCGACAGCCAGCCCAACATGAGCTCTTCAGTCTTCACCAGTCGCAGCAGTGTTAAACTGCCTGGGTATTGCAGCCACAGGCACCCCACCTCTAAAGGAGTGCTGAGTTAGCCTGCTCAAACCAAACCCGGCACTTCTTTCAAGCAGAAATCAGAATGAGAGCAGGTCCAGGATTGGTTATGTTCACATTGCCGTTAGCTTTTGAAAACAAGAAAGTTGACCTGGATGACAGCGAGCAGACTCTTCTGCCTCGGCGCCATGTTCACTGTGAGTAAAAGCGATAACTTTATATTTCAGCACAGTATTCGCCTTAGTGTTTCAATAGCCTCTTTAATGACTCAAAGAACTTTTGTATTTCCCTTAGTGTAAGCGTCGCCGTTCCACTTTCACAAAAATGAAAAGTGACACATCACCCACGCACATGAACGTACACACAGTTGCAGCAGTACTGCCTCATTATCGCAGATGAATCTTTCTTTAAAGAAGACAATTTTTTGACAAAATGTATCCCATGCCTGGTGATTTCACATCTACACAGAAGATCGTTACCTTCCCTAGTTTTAAATCACAATATTTGTAGACAGTCGCATTACTGTAAGTGGCGCGGGGGCTGAGGAATGACAGCTCATAATCTATAGTGAATGACCTTTCTGTTTTACCAAACCTTGTTATGACCTCTCTCTAACAATCTATTTTCCTCCCCTAGTAACTAGTTGTTTTTTATTTTCACAGAATCACCGTCACGGGTCCACTCCATATTTTCGCTATTAATATATTCACTAAAGTATATGACTGAGTGATTAGCTCGCCCATTGATCTGAAAACAACAAATGTGCATACAATGGCGCAATAAGAGCAACTGTTTTCCTGAAACCCGTATTGAATGAAAATGGCAGGGTATAAAAAATAAAATGGTTTCCTGCGTGCACTGCTGCATCGCCACCTGTCCCGCAGCTAGGGTGACTAACTGTCTGTAAATTTCACAGACCATCAGTGATTTGGATCTCACGTCCGTTGTCCATGATGATCCCTCTTAAGGACGCCTTTTGTCCATAATTTTGGGCATTGCAAGGAGCAGTGCTGTTCCCCTGCTAGAAACCTCAACTCCCTGATGGGGCCATCTCGCGCTCATCCTCTGAGCACAAGAACAGCTGCACCCTGCCCTTTGTCATTCTGTATGCGACTGATTGTCACATACAGAATTACAATGCCAGTCTGCGCTGTTGAAGCATGTGGTGGGCCTCCTCCTGCCTTGGTCTAGTGCAGGGCATCCTGTTTTAACAGTACATCTCACCATATGGAAGAAATTTACATAATCCAGTTCATTAAAAGAAGCCAGCGAAATAAGTTAAAAATAAGGGGTTATGGGCTTTCACAGCCTCATCATTTTAGATCTGAAGCAATTTCAATATCCTATACAACAAAGCCATTATTGCTGCTTTTTTATTTTATGCAACTAACAACCATTGACAAAGCCAATAGTCCTGACTTGTAGGTGTAATGTATTATATATCTGGGTGCAATACCAGAAGTAGCTGAATACCAGTTGGGCAGCATACTATGCTAAGCACAGATATTTTGCTACTGTGTTTTAAGCCACACCCTTAATTACATCAGACATGCCCTTTGAAGATACCCCAAGTTTTTTTTACCCACTTAAAGCCATGAAACAGCACCATCTCACAGTCACCTCATGTCCTGGCACTATGCATCATGCATGACTCATGACTTCCAAGTCTTCAGATTGCCTATGTGCAGGGGCATAGTGAACCCTCCCCCCATCCCACCGCATCCCTTGCTTTAAGAATTGCAGCGGGGTGTTCTTGATGGGCCTCATCTGTCTGCAACTCTGCAAAGGCTCAGCTCATAATTAATGAGAAATGGTGGGTGAGTGAGTAAGTGAAGGAATGGGTGAATGGGTGAATGGCTGGATGGATTAGTGAAAGGAAGTATGGATGAGTGAAAGGGTGAATGGATGGATAATGAGAGAATGTATGGATCAGTGAGTGAGTGGAAGGATGGATAAGAGAAAGGGTAAATAGATAGATGTATGGGTAGAATGGTGGAATGATGGAAGGATGGGTAAAAGGGTGGATGGATGAGTGAAAGGATAGATGGATGAGTGAAAGGGTGGATGATGGGTAAGTGAATGGGTGGATGGATGAGTGAAATGATGGCTAGATTGATACATTGATAAGTGATAGGATAAATGAATGGACAGATGAGTGAAAGGGTGGATGTAAGGATGGATGAATGAGTGAAAGGGACAGTAGATGGGCAAAAGGATGGATGGATGAGTGAAAGGATGGATGAGTGTCAGGAGTGATAGGGTCAATGGATGGTTTCATGAGTGGATGAGTGGATTTATGTGTGGGTAGATGGTTGGGTGAAGGATGGATGAAAGGATGGACGGCTAAGTCAAAGGGGGTGGAGAGAGAAAGGGAGGATGGATGGATGAGTAAAAGCATGGATGGATGATTGACAGGATGAATGGGCAAATGGGTGTATGAATGAGTGAAAACAAAGATGTAAGGTTAGATGAGTGGAAGAATGCTTAGATGAGTGAAAGGGATAGTGAAGAACTGGAAGAAAGGATGGATGGATGAGTGAAACGGTAAATAAATGGGCAAATGGATGGATGAGTGACTGGGTGAATGGATGAGTAAATGAAAGGATGGCTGGATAGGTAAAAGGGTAAATTGTTGGATGGATGAGTGAATGGATGGATCGGTGGAAGTATGGATGGATGAGTTAAAGGATAGATAAGGTGAAAGGGTGGATGGATGGATGATAGGTGATATGATGGATGGAAGGATAGATAATGCGTAGGTTTGGAAATTATTGAATATGTATGGATACGGTTGGGCGGAAGGACAGAATGAATGGAGAAAGACAATGATGGGTGAAAGAATGAATGGATGCCACGGGCCTGGGTGACCATCCCACATCAACACATGATGTTACTCAGCAAGGGCAGAACTCTGGTTTGAAATGCTACTCCTGCCTGTCAAAAAGCAGAAACTAATTTCT
This sequence comes from Lissotriton helveticus, assembly GCF_964261635.1. NCBI lineage: Eukaryota > Metazoa > Chordata > Amphibia > Caudata > Salamandridae > Lissotriton > Lissotriton helveticus. Next base: position 495,834,553 of record NC_136069.1, on the reverse strand, counting down.
TGTAAATGGTTGTGGTACCACAAAAGACTATCCCTGTTGTGCCACTGGGTGGCGCTGCTCTCCATGCCACCAGGAAGCAGTGCGAGCAGCCCTCCACCTTCCCTGAAGCCATAAGAGATGCGTGAGGGCATGGCACAGTGCAGCCTTTCTGCGGGGAAAGGCAAGCAAGACAACATAATCTGCACTTGCAGCCAACAGCATCAACGTGACTCGAGTCCCTTCCATCACAATTTTTATTTCCTTTCAAATTTTGCACCCCTAAGAATATTGTGCCCGAGGCAACTGCCCCTGTGGCCCATTCACGCTACGCCACTGCCTAGCAGTATGGATGACATCTGTCTCTTACACATGTAGTCTTCATTGTTTTAAGTAACATTTCCTATACATTGACTTTCACTTTTATATGAGTCATTGTCTCTTCGTTTTTGGATGAACTCACTGACTTCATCAGTGACCAATACTCGCAAAGTGACAATCAGACTTTCGTGGGTGACTTTAATCTCCACTGGGGCTTACCGCAAGACTCTTCTGCAAACTCCCTGGCCACCTTCCTCTCTGCAAACGATCTTATCCAACACTGCACAGAATCAACACACTCTAAGGGCTTAATCTTGGACCTTGTTATCTCTAAAGCAGGCATGCTTTCTATCACTACCCCTATTCATGTAGACTGGTCTGACCACCTCCTCATCCCATTCTCTCTTCAACTATCACACTCTATAACTCTCTGCCAACCCAAGAGGGCTATCTCCTGGTTCAGTGATGCTAAAAATATTGATGCCGGTCCCCTCTGTGAATCAGCCTTGCTATCACTCCCAAGGCTAGACCCGAACCTAGATGTTGACGATCTCACCTCCCAATGCTTCACAGTTCTTGCAGCCGAAATCAATAATGTCGCTCCACTCAAAAGCAAAAGGATTAGGCCCACTCCCTCAGCACCTTGGTTCAACAAATCCCTCTATGAAGAAAAGAAGCAGCTAAGATTCCTGGAGAAAAGATGGAGGCAAGTGCCCTCCACTGATAACTTGGCCACGCTTCGCTCAGCAAGATCCAAGTACCACAAACACATCTTCCTTGGGAAAGCGGCGCACTTCAAAACCCTCCCTGACTCAGCCAAAAATAGACCCAAAAAACTATTCGATCTCATCAAGACTCCTAACTGCTCTCCCCCAACTTCCGAGTTGGAGGATTCTGCAAAGAGAGCAGCGGATTTCGCTATATTCTTCGATGAAAAAGTGAAATCACTTGTGGATCAGGTCGCTCATCCTACACCTCCAGAGGAGTGCAAATCCTTAGCCATTTGGCAGAACTTTGACCCCATATCTGAAGATGCCCTTCTCAAGTGCATTCGCGAAACAAAGCCCTCCAACCATTATCTGGACCCCATCCCCAGTGCCATTGCCATTGACTTCTATACCCATTCCCTTTCCTATTGGACCACTCTGGTTAACCTCTCCCCCTGTCAAGGCTCCCTTCCTGTCTCCTTCAAAACTGGGCAAGTCACCCCTCTGCTTAAAAAACCAACTGCTGATGCGACTGACCTCAACAATTTCCGCCCCATCACTAACTTACCCTTTCTTGCGAAGATCACAGAAAGATGTGTAGCGAAACAACTCTCTTGTCATATCAAGGACAATGATCTACTTGACAATTTCCAGTCTGGCTTCATTCAAAACTGCAGCACTGAAACAGCCCTGCTGCAAGTGATTGATGACGCGCTGCGGATACTCGATTCGGGGGTGTCTGTCTTCTAATTCTCCTTGACCTTTCTGCAGCCTTTGACACTGTCAATCACAACACCCTCCTCAATATTCTTCAACAGAGAATGGGCATGGAGGGCACTGTGCTTAAATGGTTTGCCTGATTCCTCTCTGATAGATCCCAAATGATCAAAATAGCGAACAGTCTTTCAGCTCATGTGGCGGTAGGTCAAGGTATTCCTCAAGGCTCTATACTTGCACCCACATTGTTCAATCTCTATTTAGAACCTCTGGGAAATCTCCTAAGTAAATCTGGAATCCACTATCATCTCTATGCAGGCGACACTCAAATCTACCTCAAGGTTGCCTCCTCTCACGATCTCTCTATCCTAAGCTCTACTCTCGCTTCCATTCAAAACTGGATGTCAACTCATCAACTGATTCTGAATCCCTCCAAAACTGAATTCCTCCTCTTCTCCTCCTCACTCTCTCCTCCCCCGGTGCAATCATGGATGGATCAGATGAATCTACTTAACAATAAACCCATCATTGTCGACAGCGTAAAATCCCTTGGTGTCATACTCGACAAAAAACTCAATCTAATCTCCCACATCAATTCCTTTGCAAAGTCTGCTCGATACCAACTGCGCCTTCTTTGGGAAATCCATTGCTTCTTCCCGGAGCAGGACCTTATAACCCTCGTGCAATCGCTGGTCCTCTCCAGACTAGACTACTGCAATTCTCTTCTTACTGGTCTGCCCAAATCCCACTTGTCCCCCCTTAAATTTGTTTTCCATTCAGCTGCTCGTTTCATTTATGGGGCCAAAAGAAGCGACCACATCACACCGATGTTATCCACCCTCCGCTGGATTCCCATCGAGGCTAGAGCTATCTACAAGACTGCTTGTATCACCCACAAAGACTTGCACTCCTCCTCTCCTCGCTACCTGGCGAATAAACGGAAACTCTCTGGAGGCTCTAGACCATCACGTAATGCGGAAAATCTACTGCTTGAACCTCCCACTTTCAAGAAGGAAAGAACGATGGCCAAATCCTTCTCAGGCAACGCGGTGAGAATCTGGAACTCCCTTCCGCCTCCGCTCCGGACCACCGCCTCCTCCCAGGCCTTCAAAACGGACCTCAAAGTTCTCCTCCTCCAAAGACACCTCCAAAAGTAATTCACGTCCTCTCTATTATCTGAAGGAAGACCTCCCCTTACTGAAAATTCTATTCTCCATGACTATGGAAGTGCCTTCCCAGTGTGTTCTTGTGGTTGGAGTGTTTGCCATTTATTGCAGTATTATCCTTGTACTAGTGTTTGGTACTCTTTTATTTTTATTATTTATTTTATATGCTTGTATAGCGCCTGAATAGACCCCCGAAGGGGTATCTCCGCGCTTTTGCCAACAGAAGGAACATAGATTATCCCAGTTCATGTTTAGAAAGTAACTGAGGGAATGAAGAATGTTTAACTACTTGTAAAAAGATGGGTTTTGAGGTTTTTCCGGAAGGATAGGTGATTAGTGATAAGTTTTAGTGTTTGTGGAAGAGAGTTCCAGAGAGCAGGTCCAGTGTGTGCCAGAGCATGGCCTCCTTGGCGAGATTTTTTAATTCTGGGAACCTGTAACAGTTGGAGGTTGCTGGATCGTAAGGAGCGACCTGGGACATAGGGTTGGAAGGCCTTTGTTAGATATTTGGGCCCCTTTCCTATCAGACATTTGTGGATAGTGCACAAAATTTTTAACTTAGCGCGTTGCCGCACTGGCAGCCAGTGGAGTTTAGTCAGTAGAGGTCGTGAGGGGGTCCTGTATGGAGCGTTTAGGACTAGCCTCGCCGCCGTATTTTGGACTACTTGCAGTTTGTTAAATTGGCCTTCGTTGGTTGATAAAAGAAGGCCATTGCAGTAGTCCAATCTACTAATAACTAATGCCTGGACTAAGGTCTTCCAATGGTTGTCAGGTAGGTAGGGAAACACCCTTCTCAACAGTCCAATGGCCCTAAAACATGTACCGGCAACTTGGTTGACATGGTCTTTAAATGTCAGGGCTTGGTCGAATAGGACTCCCAAGTTTTTCACGGTCTGTTTTGGGATGGGAACAGGTCCCAGTTCTAGGGGCCACCACTCATCAGACCATAGTGTGACCGCTTCCCCAAACAGTAGTACTTCTGTTTTGCCTACATTGCATTGTAGGCAGTTCTTAGCCATCCACTTTGACACAGCCCTCATTCCTTCTGCAAAAGATTTTTGTAGAGCAGGTGTAAAGGTTTTAAAAGGGAACAGAAGTTGGGTGTCGTCGGCGTAAGACACCGGGGTAAACCCAAAGGACCTCACTAAGTCAGCCAGGGGGGCCGCATACACATTAAATAATGTGGGCTTAGGCATGAGCCCTGTGGCACACCCCTGGTGAGCTCCCTAGAGATGGATTTATGGGAGCCCAATCTGACTTCTTGAGAGCGGCAGGAGAGAAAGCTTTCCATCCAGGACAGAGCTACACCTCCCAGTCCCACATCCCTCAGACGGCCGAGAAGCACTTCGTGAGACACCGTATCGAAGGCAGCGGATAAATCCAACAGCACCAGAATCATAGACCCCCCACTGTCCAGTGTCATCCTGATGTTGTTGGTCACTGCTAGGAGGGCTGATTCGGTGCTGTGATTAGGCCTGAACCCAGATTGTGAATGGCCCAGGCCTTCCGCTGCCTCGATATGATTTGATAGGTGGGTGTTCACGTGCTTCTCTGTCATCTTACCGATGTATGGTAGGAGGGAGATGGGCCGAAGGTTAGAGAGATCTGTCCAGGGGGAGGCCGCTTTTTTCCTTATTGGGTTTACCACCGCAATCTTCCATTCCCTTGGGACTTGTCCTTCAGTCAATGAGATGTTCATTACAGACTGGATGGAGGGTCCCAAGAGGGTGATTTTGTAATATGCACACACCACTTTTACCTTGTAACACACGGTTTGCTACCTCTCACTCTTTGTTTGCCTTTGATACTTGCACTAGTGCCACCATTGCCTACGTAGCGTTTGTTCTTGTGCCTGAGTGTCTAGCACATATTGCAGTATTATACCTCTAATTGTACTTTGTTTTCTCTTGTAACCTGCACACTTGTCACTTTTTCCTCCTGTGCACTTTTTGCTACCTCATGTATTTTGTTTGCTCACAATTGTCACTTTTACCTCATGTAACTTAACGTCTGCTTTTGTAATCTGTTCACGTGTAATGTTCTCCTCATGTATCAGTTCTGTTCCTATTGTGAAGCGCTCTGACACCTTCGGGTAAAGTCCGCACTATATAAAAAACGCATAAATAAAATGTAACGCACCCTGACACCCTGCCCTAATTACTTTGGATGAGTAGCACTATAAAAGAAATTAAATACCCATGAAAGAGGGACTATGTGAATATGAGGGGCACCACTGGAGGGTGGTAGCAAGGATGGACTGGCTGTTCCCGGCATGAGAAGAGTTTTAAAACAATTCAAATACATGTGAGAGACAGGCAGTGTTGGTGATAGTGAGGGAATCATTGAAGAGCCACATCAACAATTGTTGCATCCTGATGCACAGTAAAGTGATCATTTACTATGCTGAAGAAGATAATACAATTGCTATATAAGCACAAATGTGCTGTAGAATGCATATTATTTTCCAAAAATTTCTCGGGGTGAGAAATGAAAATAATGGCTTTAAGCTGTCAGTTTGTGGGTAGCACACAACGTTTAAATATCTGCTAATGAGCTGTGCACATGTTTCACAACATAGCAGTTAGGAAACCACAAATGGGCCACTTATTTGTAATTGACAATTGTGCTGAAAACTGTTTTAATAGGATCAAAACAATCAAGACAATTTACTTGGTGATGTTCAAATGATACATATTTGTTGAAACCACATTTCTACACATTAGTGTTTGTGCGCTATATAGTTTTTTCAGGAAAACTGCATGTTGGCATTTTACTTCCATATAGTAGAAAATGTTCTGTATGTAAAAGGCAGTGCCTTCTTCTGCTCCTACCATTATGCCTTCACAGTATACACAGTTTCTAGTCTGTAGCACACTTCTGTGTATCAATGAGAATCTGCGGTTTCCAGCTCACAGAAATGAAACAGCCCAAGCAGTATACTATTTCCAATATACAAGTAAAATAAGGAGGGCTGATATAAGGCTAGCCCGGTCATTATATCGTAATGTTGACTCCTATCTAACCGCTCTGACCCACAATAATACCATAACACTCAGCAGTGTGCAGCTAATTATAGCTCATGCAGGCTGGTTAATAACTCCCTTTTCCTGCTTAATGCTCTAACTCTCACACAAGACCTGTCCGCTATGGGTCTTATCCATTACTCAGTACTGTACCAGCTTCTATGCCAGTCATCACCAGCTGGACAGAAATTGAATGCTTGAAGCGATCTGACACATAAAGCTGACCACTTGGAGCACTGCACTCTAGTCCAGTGTGGCGGGTCCCAATTAGCTACATCCTATGCGTGCTGCTTTACATCTCATAATGGCACTGATGTGTCTGTAAAACATTCCTTTTGTCCCGAAGTTTTGTCCTGAATTTTTACCATCTATCCTGGATTTTTGTACTGAATTTTGATCCTTTGTCCTAAATGTTTACACTCACCATCCTGAATTTGCACCCATGCTAGTTGGTCACCGTGCCTGCAGTAAAGATTTACACTCGGAGATAACTTCATATTTCACCTGGCAGTCCCCCAAAAAACATCACTTGATACAGGGTCACATGAAGTAATGCCCTTTAATACTCAGATCACCTGGTGTGACAGGTGATCGGACAGCCAAGCAAGATACCCGCTTGCTGCAGAGTGTTGGTGGGGGAGATTAGAGAAAGACACTCGCAGGTCCCTGGTTCTAGACCACTAAGACTCGTTCCCTGGTAATTTGTCATCTGAAGAGGCCTTTGAACACTACGTTCAGCCTTAAATTCCCCAAAAATAGCTTAGCAGGTAAATGTATTTGCTGTTGAAATCCGTGAACACTATAGGGGTGACAAGGACAACTCCTTGTGCCATCATACTGAAGGTGGGACGTTATATCCTCACAAGTCACTATACTGTTCTGCATGTGGGGGCACTCCAAGACCGTGCCAAAGCACTGGGGGGGGTCGCATTGAGGGTATTATAAAACCGATCGGATTGTGAGACTGCTTAGTAGCCTTTAGCATGTGCAAGCTTGGCCCATATGTAGTTTTGCAAGCCAGTTCTGCTTCTGTGCGCCTCCTTCCATGGACGACAACCCCACACTACAGGCACTAAGAAAATGTATCTTATGGGCTGCTCTTTAACTGCCTTCTCATGTAGCTCAGAGCATGCATACATCAACTCAACTCAAGGCGCATCTGGAGTATAAGGCCCGCCCACATCACGCCAAATTTGGAGTCACTTGATGTCAGCAATAAACAAGATCAGTTTCCTGGAGTGTTTAATTTAGTTGAGTGCACCCGACAACCACAGCAAATGCACCAGTGGGAATTTTAATATTATGCTACCTGTCACCAATCACTGAGGGGAAGGGGCTTTCCAGTGAACAGAAGAAATGCTTAGGTGCTTTCAAGTAAAGCTTTGAAGTTGTGGAGACTAATTTTGTCTGAGACATGGAGTTGTTTTTAAATTAAGGGTTAAACTGAATAACCCACATTTTGAGAGTTTTCTGCTCATGGCCCAGCGCCTAAAAGGTGGTTCACTAGCGCCCGGGAGATCTTTCACCAATTGGACTACGACAGCCTGGTATGGGAGGGCCTGTCAGCAGTGGAAACAGGTAATCTATTCTCCAATATATCCTTTCTAACTGAATATATTGATGAAAATGCTTTTTAGAAAGGGCAACAAATGCCCAGCTGAGTGTCATGGCACTACATCAGAGAGCCACAGTGGAAAATATTGTTCCCAAGCAACTTAAAAGGACACAACAATGCAATTGTAACTTTAAACAAAGGAATGAGTTCAAAAGAAGTAAATATTAAACAATCTTTAATCAAAAGTATAAAAATCATGCTAACAAGCAAAACATTTCAATGACATAAAAATTTCATTTTGTTAAAAACATATAGTTGGCAAAGGGTAAATCTTCTTTTTTATTTTTTTTATTTTTTTTTAGTTGTTTGTCCTCATACATGCCTTAAGGGAAGCTCTTGATCGGATACCTCCAATCAATCCATATCATCTGATTCCGTTCCGACCCTTGGGTAAAGCATATCGAAAGAGAAAAGGAGCTCTCCCTACAAGATAATACTTTTTCCTTTTCCCACTCCTGTTCACATCTCAGAGAAGACCAGATGTTACTAAGGAGAACAGGACCGACGGTGCCATGGCATAATCATAGGACCAGCTTTACTTCTCCTTCCAGACTACTAAACTCGCCCATATGTTATTTCTACTTGTATCATCGCCAGCCATATCAGATTCACTGGTATAAATAATGTGCTTCAGACATTCAGCAAAGGTCGGAGGGGTTTCGGATTTCCAAGCCCTACAAATTTCCCTCCTTGCAAGAATAGTTACATAAAACATAAATTTAGAGGCAGGAGCATTCATATGATAATTTGTCGGGAGACTGAAAAAGATTGTTCTAGGGCTAACTTTGACCTGCTGATCCAACACATCTTCCAAAAAGCCACGTACCTCAGTCCAATACTGTTTGATTCTTGGACAATCCGCAACATATGGATGTCGTCTGCTGCGGGGTACTTACACTTGGGACAGTTGTACTCCTTCCCGGTTACTCTAGCTAGTTTCTTGGGAGACCAATAAACTCTGTGGGCCTTATATAGATGTTTCCTCTTAAGTGCAGCTGGTTTAACTGCTGCCTGCAACATAGAAAAAGAGTCACACCAAAGTTTACATATTTCCTGTTCATTACCTCCAGAATCACTACCCCAGAGCCTTCTGAATTCCGATTCCACATCTTCGCCGACTTCCAACAGGGCCCAATACCAAAAAGAGACTTCCCTTTTCCATATACCCGTTCTGGAGACTGAATGAAATTTCAAATTTGCATCATCCTTATCCCAGGTCTGCGTTGCCCACCAAGCGAATAACTGATAAAACTTAAATCTTGTCAGAGTCCCTCGCGTTAAACTGGATAGTGACTCCCAACTGATCAACTGTGAGTCCTTTTGGAGATTTCCCCAGAATCTAATACTGGCCAATTTCATTGGTTGAGAAAGTTGGTCTTGCAAGCCTTCGGGAGTCCAGGGAGAATCCCGGATTGGAGCCTGTATTGCGTAGTACTGGATTTTTAGACCGCTCCTAATGTTCATCCAATTCTTTAGTGCTGCTCCCAGAATCTTAAGTATAACTTTTTTATAGTACTTAGGATCTCCAAACTTATAAAGGAAATACTCCTGCCCATGCTGCAGGTCTTGTAGCATTGCCCCAAATAATAAACCTAATGAAGAGGAATCAGTTTTGTTGGCTAAGATCCTAAAATCTTTCAAATGGAATGCGTAACAATAAGTAAGTAGGTCTGGTAGAGCTAGGCCTCCCATGTTGATACCTCTCCTAAGCTTTTTTCAAGCGATTCTAGGACTTTTAGTCGCCCATATAAAAGAGCCAATTTTACCCTGTAATTTAGCGATATCCTTCACACTAAAGATAATGGAATCGAGTTATACAGAAAAGTTATTTTAGGCAGGATTATCATTTTAACGAGGTGATCCGTCCCATAGATGTGTAAAGGGAGGTTTGCCCAGCGTGTTAAGAGACAGCTAACCTCTTTGGAGACCCTCTTCCAGTTAATTTTTGGAATATTTTCATTGTTCTGGGCTAGATGGACCCCAAGGTATCTCATTTGGGTCTTTACCCCCTGCGTTCCATTAACTTGATTCCGTTCCATTATTTCAGTTTTATCCTTGTTAATGTTATATCCTGCAACTTCACCAAATTTTTCTGCCTTCTCGAACAACCTTGGTATAGCTTCTGCTGGGTTAGATGTAAACATAAGCAGATCGTCGGCATACAGGGCAAATTTTAACTCTAATTCTGTGATTTTAAAAGGATTGATGTCTGGATCAGCTCTGAGCCAGCAAACTAGGGGTTCAATATATAGATTGAATAATAATGGTGACAAAGGGCACCCCTGCCTAGTGCCTCTTGAAATACTAAACCAGTCAGTGCTCCATTAACAAAAAAGTTTGCTTTGGGATTAAGGTAAAGAGATTTCATAGCCTGCACAAAATTACTCGGAAAACCAAAGCTTTGTAGAGTCTCCCAAAGATATAACCAGTGCACCTGGTCAAAAGCCTTTGTGGCATCTACTGCGACTATCGTGAGAGGGGCCTTGTGATCCACCGCAACATCAATTGCCCCAATAACTTAGTAAGTGAGCGCATGTAGCTGTCTACCAGGTATGAATCCCCTCTGATCTGGGTGCACTATAGCCTTATTAATTTTAGCCACCCTTGCTGCCAATATCCCTGCAAAGACCCTGTGGTCCGAATTTAACAGGGATATTGGTCTATAAGACTCAATTTTCTGTAGGTCTTTATTTGATTTTAAAATTAGTGTCACTGTTGCCTCCGCCCAAGGACTTGGAGTGCCTTCTCCCTGGATGTATATTTTATTAAACAATTTTTTCAAAACTGGCACCACCTTATCCAGCATCTCTAAATATACCTCTATTGGAAGCCCATCAAGGCCGGCTGCTTTATTAGATTATACATAAAGGATCTGGTCTCCTCCCGAATCTTGTCATCATCATGTAATGGGACTCCTGACCCTCTTTGGATTAAATTCTTAATCGAGTTTCTCATCTTATCCGCCCTGGTCTTCCAAGCAAGGAGAGATCCACATTTCTCACCGTTGGCGAAATGTCGGAGCTTACTGGCATCCTACCTATCCTTTAGGATCTTATCTAGGTTAGCCTGGAAGTCTGCCTGGAGACCCTCTAGCTCTTTTTACAACTGCGGTACCAGATTTTGGGAGACCAAAGAGGCTCTCTGTAATTCTGTCTCTTTTTCCATTATCTTAGCAAGCCGGTCAGCTTCAGCTTTTTTCATAGCTTTCCTCTTACTAATCGTTATAGAGCTCAAAAGCCTTCTAAAATAGGCCTTAAAGACCTCCCATACTATCTGGTCCTTAGCTGTGCCTATATTGAACCTGAAGTATTCGTCCGTTTTTATTTCTAACTCTGTCCCCCCCACTCATTCAATAACATAGTCCTATCAAGAGTCCACCTTCTCTGACCCTCCTTGTGTTTAAGACCCAGTGTCAACTCCACAGCTGAATGATCTGGTTTGATCGCTGGGATATGTCTTATAAACTCAACTTTGGGGGACATATTCTGATCCACCAAGAAATAATCGATTCTAGAATGGTGTTTGTACTTCTTACTATAAAAGGAGAAATCCCTGATATTTCCATTCTTTGCTCTCCAAATATCCAGCAAATTAAATTCTTTAATAATGCCTTTAAGTGCAGACAACATTCTAGGTGGAGTAATATATTTTGCTTTGGAGGTGCGATCTAACTCCTTATTCAACACCAAATAAAAATCACCCCCAATTATAATAGGTGCAGCAGTATTTAGCAAACTGGCCTCTAATTTTAAGAGGGCTCACGAATTATCTTCATTCGGTCCTTAATAAGCTGCACACACTAAGGGTGTTCCCCACACTGTCAAGGTCGCCAACAGCCATCTACCTGACTGGTCTGTGTCAAAGTGTTCTACCATTATTCCAGCATTACCTCTAATAATTAATGTGACTACCCTTGTGCTTCCTTTTTGTTCAGAGCAGAGCACCTCCTGAACCCATCTGAGCTTGCCGAAACATGGCTTACAATCATGGGTCTCTAGGTGAGTTTCTTCTAAAAAGCAGATATGGGCCTCACTGTTATTTAGAAATTCACTGACCCGGGATATCTTCCTCCTATTTCTCAATCCATTCACATTCCAAGGTATTAGCTTAATTTTATTTAACCTGTTCATTTTTCTGTCTCTCAGAACTCTTCCCACATGGATCTAGCGTTTTTTAAATCGCATGAGGACCACATTTTCTGTTTTTCCCCACTTGCTCCCTACACCCTGTGCTCCCCCCCACCTCCCTCCCATGAGGAACCCATCTACCATTCTCTTGGTGAGGAAAAACCGCCTATTCGGGACCCCCCTTAAGCTGTAGAGGCACCACTATTATAAGGAAAATAAAACAAAAAGAAAGATAAAAGAAAGAAGCTCACCCCCTCTCTTTTGTTTTTTAATGTTGAATGCTCATGAGATCTCTCAAACCTAGTTTACTTTTCTAACAAAATAATTCTATATCCAAATACCTATTTATATTTAATTACCCCTTTTTTCCCTTTTTTGTAACTATAAAATACTCATGAGAACTCTCCAACTTAGCTTACTTTTTTTTCAACAGAAGTAAGTGCATAACTAAATACCTATTTGGATCTAATTACCCCTTCATTTGAGTCAAAAAGACATCAACTTCTTCGGGAGAACTAAAATTATGCATCTTATTCCTCCACATCACTTGCAGGAAATTTCATTTGGACCTGTGCCCCCAGACTCCTTAACTCAGGCATTCTGGATCCGAGCTCCCATTACCTTTGTGCTGTTCTTTTCCCTACAACCGAACGAATTTGGTAATTTGCTGAGTCAAATTGAAGCGCCGTCACTGTTAGTGCCCTTCCCAGAACCAGTTCCTTAATTGCATAGGTATGAAAATTAAGCACGATTTTTCTGGGAGCTTTCCTATCCGGATGTAATTTAAAAGAGTCTCTATGAACCCTCTGGTTTTCTTTCTCCAAATTGATATCCAGTCTATCTTTCAAGACTCACTCCCTAAGGAGTTTACAGACAAATGCCTTAATATCTCCGCTCCCTGAACCCTCCGGTATTTTAAGAATTCTCAGATTATTTCTCCTTGCTTGCTTCTCAAGTCTTTCCATGTCCTCCTGCAGGCCTCTGTTTTGAGCCTTCAAGGTCTCTAAATCCTTTGTATTTCCTTGCACAATTTTAGAGAGGACCTTAACCTCGTTTTCAAATATCCCAATTTGCATACCAATATCATCCATTTTTGCCTCTAGGGACTCACACTTCTCATGTATCCCTCTCTCGTTTGCCTCTGAAATCTCAAATTTTGAGAGTAAATCACCTCTTAAAGACTCAAGCATTGACTCTAGCTGTGTCTGACCTGCGTCTGCCCTCTTCATACCTCATACCTTCTTAACAGTATCTCCCTTTATTCCATCTGAAATACTGTTAATGACTTCAATAGGTGTAGACACTAATAACACTGGTGGAGTAGTAGGAGGCTAATCAATCATTGGGGGGTATCTCCAGCACTAGCTGGTTCAACCGTGATAGCAGGGCCCACCCTTTTCTCAATTTCGGTATCAAGCGCTAAAGGTGAGAAACGGTTTTCCATAGAGATCAAAGGAAGACTCTGCTGGAGAGCGAGTGTCTGTCCCTTGGAGATGACCGCTTGCTCCATAATTTTAAAATAAGATTTTAATGAGGGAGTAGTTTTGAGAGATGGGCATATTACTTGGCCTCCTTTCGTTTTTTGGTTTCTCCGGATTTGGTGGGCTTTTTCTTCTTGGGGTAGTTGGGAACACGACTCCTGCAATCCTCTCCACATCTACTTGTTTATCCTTATTTTTGGCCTCAATATGAGAACGCAGCTGGTATCTGTTTCTTGCAGGAAGTGTCACCCCCCCAGGAAAAGCAAACTTATTGTTCTCAGCCCGTTCACCCACCGTAGTACCTCCAGGGAGACCAGAAATGGGGCCCAACCGGGAGGCAAAAAGATCTTTATCCATGGGCCGGGCATCATCCTCGCCGGACTTCCATCTTACCAGTTCGCCACGGGAGCCGAAGGAATCATGCACTGCAAAGCCTCTCCGAAGGGAAACCACCCGCTGTATCACCGCACCATCTCTGCCTTCCGAACCTCGGAAGTTAATCCTGGCAGCCGCGGCTTGAATCTTCAGACACAACTTGGTTCGGTGACCTCCGAACCCGACGTACACCTCCGGCTCCGGCTCCGCCTCCAACCCCATTCACGCTACACTCTGCCGGACAATGGAGAAATAGAAACCGTCTCCCGGCTCCACAATTGTAGGTAAGGACATCACCAAAAAAACAATCAGAATCGGTGTGATATCATTTCTTTTAGGCAAGTTGCATCCTTCTGACCGTAATATTAACTTTAAAACGGTTCTTTCCTTCTGCATACTGGGATTTTGCCTCTGGAGTTCCCGCGACAGGCGTCAGCCCCCGCCATGTTCCTCCCCCGTGGCAAAGGGAAAATCACCGAAGCGGGTTTCGACACGATAAAGTGTCTTCGTCAGGAGTTGCCAATACACCTGAAATTTAATTAAAACATAATTTTAAAGGAATTGACAGAAACACTCATTCTCATAATTTTGTTACAATATAAACGTCCATTTTGCACAATACATTTACAGAGGCTATGTTACTGTCTGTCATATTATACTAAAACAAGAAGAAAGTGAATATAGTTATACACATTCATTTTGTTGGTTCATGTATAATACACTGTATCAAAGATTAATGCAAAATTGTTACAATTCTAATTTATACCTGTGGCAACATTCTCTATATATGATATAATATAGAAAGGTAATGGATGTGATAGAAAAGACCAAAGATTCCAATCTGTGAGTCCTGCTCTATCTGACCTATAAATATTTTTGTTGGCTATCACCCGTGTTGTAGTTTGTAAAGGAAAGCGATCCACGTAAGGTAAGGGCGAGTCGTACGGAAAAGCACACAAACACATACACACCATACGGTCCATACCCCCCATGATCACAGGGGTATGCACCGTACCCCTGGGATCATGGGGTGTACGAGCCGTATGCCATGTACGATGGGTGTACGAGCCGTACTATGAGCCGTACCCCATGTACGATGGGTGTACGAGCCGTACTACGAGCCGTACCCCATGTACGATGGGTGTACGAGCCGTACCCCATGTACGATGGGTGTACGAGCCGTACCCCATGTACGATGGGTGTACGAGCTGTACCCCATGTACGATGGGTGTACGAGCCGTACGCCATGTACGATGGGTGTACGAGCCGTACCCCATGTACGATGGGGTACGGCTCATAGTACGGCTCATACACCCATCGTACATGGGGTACGGCTCATAGTACGGCTCGTACACCCATAGTACATGGGGTACGGCTCGTAGTACGACTAATACACTCATCGTACATGGGGTACGACTCATACACCCATCGTACATGGGGTACAGCTCGTAGTACGGCTCGTACACCCATCGTACATGGGGTACGGCTCGTAGTACGGCTCGTACACCCATCGTACATGGGGTACGGCTCGTACACCCCATGGACGCAGGGGTACGGTGCGTACCCCTGCGATCATCGAGGGTATGCACCTTACCCAGGGGGCGGTTCCGTACCTGTTTCGGCGCGAACTCTGCTTTTACGGCTGTTTTCAGCTCCCGTAGAAAAAGGGTTGTACGGTGCGTACCCGCCATGTATCGTACTTGCTGGGTCGTAAAAACCAGCCACGAACCGTACAGATGTCGCGTACAGCGGGTTCCGAGGGAGAATCGTACGGAGATTAGAGTTGTACGGTCTCTGTATGACTCATATGAAGTACGGCTCCTGGTTCGAATCGTACTTCGTCGTACGTACGGGGACGTTGCAGAGTACGATTCAAACGGGAAAAACGCTCCGAACGGCTATTCGAAGCGGTTCTTCCCGAATCGGAATCAGACCCTCAGTATCCTTCGCAGCTGGGACCTCAGAACTTGATGCGAGGTCACGTGTTAAGCAATCTAAATAAGACGTGATAATTAAGGAACACAATAACTACCTTCCTTGATAGTTATTAAAGTATTTTTTATAAGAGGGATGGCATGGGTGACCTACTTTTTAGGGAGGATTGCTTTATAGAGCCAAATGGAGATCAAAAAACACAATATAGTTTGTTGACACAAAGTATTCAAATGGAGTTATAAAAAAAGTTAAAACAGGAAAATAGTGAGATACCAACCAGATTTCTGTTGTAAAGCAGTACTGTCAATGTATTACTAGCAATATAAATCAGGGTGATTTTCTTTAATGAATGTAAATTTACAAATGGATGTTTCTGACATAAGTCAAATACTCCTACGACGATGTTTAATCAGCGTTTAATATTTATCTAGTAAGATGATTATTAAGTTTACCTTCAAAAATTCAGATTGGTGAGGTAAGAGGCCCACCTAATATCCTGTATGGAGCGTTAATCACGGTAAGATTCTAACCGGAAAACAAAGAAAACAAATAACCTAACTATTATTGAAAAGACACATGACATAGAAACTTGAAAATAAATAACATAATCAAGGAGAGAACGGTAGTTGGTATATACCTCATGCTATTTCAAACGCTTTCAAAGTACAGGAAAAAGGTCTGGGCAATCGGTATGGCCTTTACGGTAGAGCAAATGATCTACAACGACAAATGAAAAATAAACCAACGTGGGTATTACTAGCGTGTAACAGAAGGTAAATATAATGCGAGCTACTATTGAGCAAAATTGTAAAGAAAAACAGGACAGCATACCTTATTTAAAGTAGTCCTCTCACGAATTTGGAGACAACAGGGGTCTGCACTGGCATGGATATCGTGCGGTCGACTAGGCACAGTTATTAGCCGCAGTATAAATAGGCACATAGCGATGATGTTTCAAGTCATATGACGTATGTGACCGGCAGTGGAAAATTTAAAGGGATGATTTTGAAATCGTCTGACTAGCGTACTTCACAAAGCAAAAAACGGACTAAAAAACAATAACGCGGCGCAACATATAGATATTGCAATCACAGAGCTACTGCCATCTATGTAGGAAATAATGATGTAACTCTTTAAAAGAAGCGTAATAATAATATCAAAGAAAGATATTAACGGGCTACATGTGGATTTTTGGTTACTCAATACAGAAAAGGAAGAGAACACCAACGAGAATTATATATAATGTAATGTTACGTATTTAGCAAAAGAGTGGAAAATCCAAAAAGATAACATTATCTAACGCTATCTAAATAGCTTTTAGGTTTCTAAATACCCGACAGAGGTATAATGTGTGAATATACCTATAATATATTGATGTAGCCAAAAAAGAAAGGATACATCTAGTAAATCTAAAATCATATAAGTTCAGACAGCCTATCCACCGTCCTGCAAATATACTTGGAGCGTAGGGGTACAGTCCACATAAGGTCTAAGGTACCACTTATATTATGTATTTGAATTTAATGCTTCTTTTTTTAAAAAGTCTAAAAAATAACAATTAAAGATTCAGTCACCAAAAGAGTACCTATTCTATTGACTATGTCAAACAAATATCTCTAAATATATATATATGCAGAAGAATCTCAACCTAAACGAAAAAGCAATCTCTTATTTGGGGATAAATACTCAGGTAATAGCATTCTCCCAAGGTAAATCATTGTTATGGCCAGACTTGAAAGTGTCCAATTAAAAGATCCAATACACCTCTCTTTTTTTACGGATACGCAATCCTCTTTTATCATCTGGTGTATGGATTTTTTCTAGTATTCGCCAAAGAATGTCGTCAGGCTTATGATTAAATTCCATAAAGTGTTTCCCTAACGGTACCATAGTCTTACCAGTTTTTATGGCTGACCGGTGTTCTGTCAATCTAGTCTGAATTGGCCTTGATGTTTCGCCTACGTTACCCAAGTTACAAGGACATAGGAGAAAATAAATGACATTCTGGGTTTTGCAATTCCAAAGACCCTGTGCTTTGAGGTTGGAGCTACTGAATGTCATATTTTCACCTTGCAGTATTTTATCACAAGATTTACGCGAAGAACACTTTATGGTTCCTTTTATGGGCTTGCTACCATCAATGGTTTTCTGTATAAAGGAGGCTTCTGTTATTTTTGGGGTAAACCGAGAATGTACCATTAGATCTTTGATATTTTTATTCCGGCGATGTGCAAACAGTGGTTTTGCAATCTTTTTCTGATTTGTGTTACTATTTAAAAGGTGCCAATTAGTATTTATGATCTGTTTAACTTGGCCGTTTAATGTAGAGTGTTTTGTAATGCAAACTAATTTACACTCTCCTTTGTTGTTATTAGCATTAAAAAGATGGTCTCTATCATAATAGCAGGCTCTTTTATATGATTCCCTTACCAGCCGGTGAGGGTAGCCTTTTGCTAAAAAATTATTTTTCATTTCTACTGCTTGTATATCAAAATTCAAGAGTTTAGTGCAATTGCACCTGACTCTCAGAAATTAGGAAAAAGGGATACTTTGCTTTTGACAGAGCGGATGGTTGCTTTCAAAATGTAGCAAGGTGTTTCTCGCTGTGGGTTTTACGAATAAATCCACCTCTAGAATTCCCTCGTTATGGTTTATGACAATATCCAAAAATTGAACACTTTCAGTGCTCATATTGGCTGTAAAATTCAAATTGTCATCTGCGAAGTTCAACCATGCTAAAAATTCAAGGAGAGTCTGTTTCCCATCGGTCCAGACAAAGAAAATGTTGTCTATATATCTTGACAAATGGGAAACAATGGTGCTACTTCATTTTGGATGTATTTGCATTCAAATAAAGCCATATAGATGTTGGCTAGCGATGGTGCAACTGAAGCGCCCAAACTTACGCCTTTTGTTTGGCGGTAGAGATTTTGGCCAAATTCAAAGATATTTTCTGCCGGGATTAAATGTAATCCTGCTTGAATAAAAGATTTACAACAAGTGATATCATATTTATCTATAAATCAATTTACAGCTTCAAGGGCTTCTTTTTACGGTATGTTGCTATATAGTGACTCTATGTCTAGAGTCACTAATATATCTGATCGAGGATTGAATTTTAGGTTTTCAACTTATAAAATCATAGCCCTTGTGTCTTTAATGTACAAGTTTATTAGGGGTACAAAATTTCTCAGAATGTTATCTACATATATATAGATTGGTTCCAATGGTAGAGACTATTGGTCGGTACGGAGTGTCTTCCATGCTCTTATGTTTCTTTGGAAGTCCATAGATACAAGATGTTACATTTTTAGAAGAATTCAAATACTCATATTCTTTTGTGGTGATGTTACCTTTCTGAAGTGCCTGATCTGTAAGATGTTTAATTTTTTAAACTATTTTTACAGTGGGGTTACTACTAATTCTAGAGTAGAATGTTTGATAATTTAGCATATTAAACATTTTGCATTCGTAATCATCAGAATTGACACAACGATACCGCCACCTTTGTCGCAACTTTTCTCAACAAGGAAATTATTGTCATTAAGCGCATTTAAGGACAATAATTCTTCTTTATTTAAATTGTAATGAGGTTTAGGAATACAACGTAGAGCTTGATCTAAGCAATTTAAGACTACTCTCTCAAAAATCTCCACTTCTGGTCCTACCTGCTCAAAATTAGGTTGAGGGCAATGATACTATGTTATTTATCAGTCCTTGGGTGCCTATAGATTCTTCATTTTCGAAGAATTTTTTCCATCTGATTTTACGGGAAAAAGAATGGATATCTTGATAAAGTTCGAATTTATTTGCAGTGGTATGGGGGACAAATGACAGGCCCTTAGATAAAAGATATATACTACCTCCATCTAAAGTATGAGCTGACAGATTCAAAATAGGTATCAATTCCCTTGTTTCCAATACTGTCTGCTTCTGGTCTTCAGATAGTGTTGGGGATCTTGTTGATAATGGTGATTTTGGTAGTTGTCCCTGGCTTGTGGTTGGAATCGTACTCTTTGGTGACCCCTGCGAGTACCGCGTTGTCCCAAAAAAGGCTGGTGAGTTCTTCTGTTACTATTAGAGTTATAGGGGTCATCTGATTCAGCTCCCTTCCCCTTCGGAATCAGATGTGTCTGAAAAAGTCATCACTTTCTGCTGTTTAGAGGTATATTAATTTGGGTAATGATCTTGTTTATAAAAATTATCACCCAAGTAAGGGTATGTTCCTTCTAGGATGTAGAATCTTTTATCTTTATTCAATTTATCCGTCTTTCTTTTGTCAAGGTATTCTGCCTAAGAGGCCATTTCTTTATTGGCTTCTTCTAGTTTTTTAATAGCTTCCTCTACACTATTTGATTTTTTAATTTTTTCTTCTAGCTCATCTAACTCTATTTTCATTGAGGCCGCTAGTTCTTTAGCCATTTCTATTATTAAAATCATCAGGTCTCTGGACCATCTGCTAGCGATCATGCTCCATTTTTCTAAAAACAATTTGTAATGAACGAAAAATCTTAGAATATTACGGACACGTAATCCTTGTGGGATTATGCCTGTTTTTAAGTAAAAGAGTTGGTTGTCCCAACTAGAATAGCGAATACTTCATCTGTAAAGAGAAATGTTTTAAGTTGAGCCATTGTATCTAAATCTTATCTCTATATTAGGATTTAGTGGCAGTCAATGCTCCAATAATAGAAGAACAAAAAGAAGGGGGAAGAAAGTATAATCAGTGTGGATATATAGAAGAAGTGTGAATATAAAAGTGAAACAAGGGTCAAAATCAAACAGTTTCGGATAGGACAACAGAAAACCAATTATGTAAAAGATAAAGATGCTATCTAGTACATATTCTTTCAGTATCACGTTTTATAGACAGACTCAGTTGTAACTATAGCATGTAATCAATGCAAATACAGATAACCAAATATCAAACAACAGTCCCGCACAGACTTGCTGTGGGTAATTCGTGTGTGAGTAACAAGGACCCCCTGAAAACTCATATAATTCTTGGGACAGGGTAAAAGACACAGTGGAAAATATAGTTCCCAAGCAACTTAAAAGGACTCTACAATGCAATTGTAACTTTAAACAAAGGAACGAGTTGAAAAGAAGTAAAAATATTAAAAACAATCTTTAATCAAAAGTATAAAAATCATGCTAACAAGCAAAACTTTTCAATGACATAAAAATTTTATTTTGTTAAAAACATATAGTTGGCAAAGGGTAAATCTATGACGCGCGTTTCGACACGATAAAGTGTCTTCATCAGGAGTTGCCAAAACACCTGAAATTTAATCAAAACATAATTTAAAAGAGTCCAGTATGCTTTGAAAAGCATGTAGAGCCACAGTCTTAAAAACATAGGGCCTGATTATGAGTGCGGCGGTTGTGAGATCACCGCACTCATGCTGAACAGTCATTCCTTGGCGATGGCAGAGCTGCGCCACAATGTAAGATGCTCAGTGGGATTGGTGCAGTCCTGCTAAGCACATTACGAGTTCTACTACCACCAGCCATTTCTTGGTGGGAGCGCCACCATGGAAATCCTGGCAGTGCAGGAACAAAGGAGGCCCTACAGGGCCCCCATGTAAATGTAAATGTAAATGTATTGCGACTTATATAGCTCACGTATCACCCGAAGGTATCAAGGCGCTTGCTTAGGGAACCCGTCCTGGTATTCCCCTGTAAGATACCCCGGCAGGGTATCCACAAGGTGAAAGCCA
Organism: Lissotriton helveticus; assembly: GCF_964261635.1. Taxonomy (NCBI): domain Eukaryota; kingdom Metazoa; phylum Chordata; class Amphibia; order Caudata; family Salamandridae; genus Lissotriton; species Lissotriton helveticus. Next base: position 495,813,390 of record NC_136069.1, on the reverse strand, counting down.
GGCATCCCGCCACAAGGGGCCGTAGTGGAGATTAAGCAAGCTATTGCCCAGAGTCGCAGAGTGTGACCCCGTGAGTCGAGTAGGCACCAGAGCGAGAATTGTCGAGTCCGTGGAATTTTTGAGCCCGAGACCCGCCGAGGTGGGGAATCGAACCCTGGTCCACGGCCAATCTCAGCTACCGGGTCTGCCGCCTCTAACCACTGAGCCACGCTTCTCCACATACCTCCCACCATTGGAATACATTCGCCCCCCTGCCTGTATTCCTCCGAAGTTCTAGCACAGCATGGATGTCACTGTTGATGCCATGCTGGAACATTTTAGCCATTCCCATTGCAGTGCCTGTTTTCCAGGCACCGCCATTGAAATGCCAAGGAGCGTCCGCCTTACTAGAGTTAAACTCATAATACGGTGCGTGGTCCTTGCGCAGCTTTAAGCGCAGCTGTGTCGGTGGAGAGCCAGTGCAACTGTGCCAAAGTCGTAATTAGACCCATAATTTCCTGGATGGTGAATGCTAGAATTTAAGAAGAACTCAGGTGAATTTGAGAGGTACTCTAAGGGCACAGGTCTATTTCAAAGAGAGCTAATGTCTCTCTTGAGGGTTTGCTAGTTTCTGTAGAATCTCCTTTTTACTGATAGCCCTTATTAGATGCGTTTGATAGTTCAGGTCAACATCTGGAAAGGTAAAATCCATTTAAATCATTTGTATTTTAGGGTTTTAAGGATTTTCTGCACCAATCTTGTGTAGTCTCATAGGTGTATTCTTGTTTTGCTCTGCTTTCGAAAAACAGGAGTAATCACATTATTAGATTTTGTCAGACTTTGTAATTGAGAACTATTTGCACCTGATGATATTGTTGCAGAACATGATGTTGAGTTAACTTCCGCTATTTTGGGGGACAAAAAATTGGAATTTGTGGTAGATTAGTCAAAGCATCATTATGTAATACCCTTCATCGGACTCCATTAGGACATTTATGGCAAATTGAAGAATACGATGATTTCAAAACTATGTTCATGCTTCTGAGTTTTTCAATAGTCATCTTAACTACTTAATATTTCCCAGGCTCTTCTTTATGATTATGACTTCTCAGGGAAGAAGAAAAACCCCTTAATTTCTTATTTTTGTTTTTTTCTGTTGCTTTCACACATCCTGTGTGAAGAGAAAATACCACCCAGAGAGCATCAGAATGGGAGTGAGGAGGACTCCCAGGAACCTGTGGACTGAAAACCACACTGGCCACTGCCACTATTGATACCCCCCCCAGTCGCTTTAAGCTCTTTCTCTCCTTTCTGAATTAGAGACTGCCAGGACAATCTTCCTCAGGCCCTGACCTCACTAAAAGACAGAACCAGAAGGCACTCGCAGCCCGACTTCTTGATCAGCAGAGTGAAACACACAAGATGACTTACTGTCTTCTTGGATGAAAGTCCATCATGGTAACTGAAAGAGGCCAGAGAGAAGAGGAAAGCCACTGTAGGCGCAACTCTGAAGAGATCAGTTGCGACTAAGTGAGACGGATGTGGACACAAACTTGCTCAGCTGTTTTTCAGAACACACAGTGTGTAGCATGTAATGTGCAGCAGGCAATGTGCAGCGAAGACCTCCATAGCCTTGAATCCCATGTTTGTGGCGGTTTGGGTTGGTTTAACAGTGCAGGACAGGGTTTCCAACCTTTTCTGTAATAAGAGCTGTTTACGATGAATAAAAATCATCCTGAGCTACTAATATCATTAGTGTTGTAATAGTGACTACATCAGACAAGATCATGTTAATGGCCACCCTATGTAAAATTACCCACAGTGATTACTTGAGTGCATCAGGTAGGACTGCAAGCAGTCATTTAAACATAGGGTTTTGAAATGCCCTTCCATAGGTGATAAATAATGGTGATAGCTTAAATGACCCTGGCACCAAGGTGATAAAATTAATAATAAACATTCGCAATGTCACATGATTTAGCACTCAAATATCAGTCTTAAATAGAATTTGGAAATTCAAACAACGGCTTATCCGTAATAAAGATTCCCACATTTTCGTCTGTAATATTAACTTTTCAGTTTGGTATATATACATTCAGTCAAGCAAAAGCTTCTAACTTAGTAGGCTGGACTGGACACAGGAGAGCTACTTAGAGTTAGCTGGAGAGTTACCAGTAGCTCACAAACTACTAGTTGGAGAAGCCTGGTGCAGGAGCTAGAAGCAAGCTACGGGAATATTGCAAGACTTATCAGATTTGTTAAAAATAAAACTCACAAACTTTATTATCCGTTATTGACAACAACTCAGGACATGATGAAGAACACCATGCAGTGTCCCAGGGTTTGAGTGAGCCTCTTATGGTCAACTGTGTCAAAAGAAGCAGATGATGAAATGAATAGACAACTAGAGGAGTAACGATTGATGTAGAAAGCCTCTATACATGCATACAAAGGGAGTGTGGTCTGGAGGTAGTAAGATTGTATTTATTTAAGAGGAATGTTATGCAACCCATCTGGAACATACTCTCATGCTTCTAGAGATGGCAGAATTTATACTCACCAAAAATGTGTTCCGAAGACAGATAGAAGCCAAATTGATATGGAAGCAGAGAACGGTGTCACTAGGACTGAACATGAATCATGAGTTCCATCATTTTCAATATACAATAACTTCAGGTTTATTCTTCTTATGTATGGTCAAGCCTAAGCGTAGGAAATATGAAAGGATGTTACATCTGGATGCACGCTCCACTTGCGCTATTTTAGTCATAAGGTTAAAATATTAGAATTGGAGGATGTAGAATCATATGACCTACAGAATATTCTCACCAAGTTTTATAATGGCATTCATTACTGGTTTGAAAGCAACAGAGTATATACGCAAATAAGGAGTTTTTATTATATTTAATAAAATTAGGTTTGCATTAGTAATAAGGATTGATTCGCATGACTCACCTAATGACTACGTGTGTGGGTGATATGTGTATAATTGTAGCGATTATGCCCTTAATAACAACACTGACCTCGCAAGTGTTGGTATCAATCTATTGAACACTTCTTTAGAGAAATTGGGGCAGTGACACTGCCTGTTAAAAGATGGTGGACATTGGCTTCGAAAATGATGTTATCGATTTACTGAACACTTTAAGAGAGAACATATCGGGCAGTAATATTGCCAGTTCTAAAATACTGGCCATTGTGATCATATTTTTTAGGTTTATTGGCCAACATTAGTTTAAGTGAAGTGCAACTATTGAGATCGCATTTAGTGAGGACTAATAGCATTATGTGTAACATGTACTATTGTACTATTGTAGTTTGATAACGGATTGTGGAAGTGTGTAGAACCATGGTTAGTAAGAACCACTTGAAAATTGCACATTACCAGATGGCAGCCATTTGTCAAGAATGCCGCTGGTACGTTAGTTCATGCATCGTGCAGGTCTTAATAATTGACACAGTTTTAAATTCCGCCAGGAAGCTAGCGCGAATCCTTTGGAGATAGCACATATAAGCTACTGCTTACTGAGAACAAAGTTAGAACGTACGGGAAATGGGAGTACAAAAGGGGGTGGTGATGGACGGAGCATCTGAATCAATCAAACACTCACACCCAGTCAAAAGATCTGGGTTGAATCCATCACCGTTCTTTAGCCCACTATGCCACCCCAGTTCAGACATGGCTATATGCAAATCAGTCTGACCCTGTGCCTCATGGGAACAGTCCAGCCCGAACTGCCAAGCCATGTCTTCCTTGGAACAGAAACAAGCTTCCGAGGACCGGTTTCTGGCATTCCAGCCGTCTACAGCCCGGCTTGCTTGAATCCAGTGGCAAAGTGAGCAAGGGACTCACGTCTGAGCATACCCTGCCACACTTATGGCGGCCAAAAGCAGTACAAAAGGGGGTGGTGATGGACGGAGCATCTGAATCAATCAAACACTCACACCCAGTCAAAAGATCTGGGTTGAATCCATCACCGTTCTTTAGCCCACTCTGCCACCCCAGTTCAGACATGGCTATATGCAAATCAGTCTCACCCTGTGCCTCATGGGAACAGTCCAGCCCGAACTGCCAAGCCATGTCTTCCCTGGACCAGAAACAAGCTTCCGAGGACCGGTTTCTGGCATTCCAGCCGTCTTCAGCCTGGCTTGCTCGAATCCAGTGGCAAAGTGAGCAAGGGACTCACGTCTGAGCATACCCTGCAACACTTATGGTGGCCAAAAGCAGTACAAAAGGGGGTGGTGATGGACGGAGCATCTGAATCAATCAAACACTCACACCCAGTCAAAAGATCTGGATTGACTCCATCACCGTCCTTTAGCCCACTCTGCCACCCTGCAGGGTATGCTCAGACGTGAGTCCCTTGCTCACTTGGCCACTGGATTCAAGATAGCCTGGCTGATGAGGATTATGAATCCGAAACCGGTCCCAGGATGCTTGTTTCCGGACCATGGAAGACATGGCTTGGCAGTTCGGGCTGGACTGTTCCCATGAGGCACAGGGTCAGACTGATTTGCATATAGCCATGTCTGAAATGGGGTGGCTGAGTGGGCTAAAAAATGGTGATGGATTAAACCCAGATCAGTTGACTGGGGGTGAGTGTTTGATTTGCTCAAACGCTCCATCCATCATCCCCTTTTGTATCGCTTTGTTCGCCCTAAGTGTGGCAGGGTATGCTCAGACGTGAGCCCCTTGCTCACTTGGCCACTGGATTCAAGATAGCCTGGCTGATGAGGATTATGAATCCGAAACCGGTCCCAGGATGCTTGTTTCCGGTCCATGGAAGACATGGCTTGGCAGTTCGGGCTGGACTGTTCCCATGAGGCACAGGGTCAGACTGATTTGCATATAGCCATGTCTGAAATGGGGTGGCTGAGTGGGCTAAAAAATGGTGATGGATTAAACCCAGATCAGTTGACTGGGGGTGAGTGTTTGATTTGCTCAAACGCTCCGTCCATCATCCCCTTTTGTATCGCTTTGTTCGCCCCAAGTGTGGCAGGGTATGCTCAGACGTGAGTCCCTTGCTCACTTGGCCACTGGATTCAAGATAGCCTGGCTGATGAGGATTATGGATCCGAAACCGGTCCCAGGATGCTTGTTTCCGGTCCATGGAAGACATGGCTTGGCAGTTCGGGCTGGACTGTTCCCATGAGGCACAGGGTCAGACTAATTTGCATATAGCCATGTCTGAAATGGGGTGGCTGAGTGGGCTAAAAAATGGTGATGGATTAAACCCAGATCAGTTGACTGGGGGTGAGTGTTTGATTTGCTCAAACGCTCCATCCATCATCCCCTTTTGTATCGCTTTGTTCGCCCTAAGTGTGGCAGGGTATGCTCAGACGTGAGTCCCTTGCTCACTTGGCCACTGGATTCAAGATAGCCTGGCTGATGAGGATTATGAATCCGAAACCGGTCCCAGGATGCTTGTTTCCGGTCCATGGAAGACATGCCTTGGCAGTTCGGGCTGGACTGTTTCCATGAGGCACAGGGTCAGACTGATTTGCATATAGCCATGTCTGAAATGGGGTGGCTGAGTGGGATAAAAAATGGTGATGGATTAAACCCAGATCAGTTGACTGGGGGTGAGTGTTTGATTTGCTCAAACGCTCCGTCCATCATCCCCTTTTGTATCGCTTTGTTCGCCCCAAGTGTGGCAGGGTATGCTCAGACGTGAGTCCCTTGCTCACTTGGCCACTGGATTCAAGATAGCCCGTCTGATGAGGATTATGAATCCGAAACCGGTCCCAGGATGCTTGTTTCCGGTCCATGGAAGACATGGCTTGGCAGTTCGGGCTGGACTGTTCCCATGAGGCACAGGGTCAGACTGATTTGCATATAGCCATGTCTGAAATGGGGAGGCTGAGTGGGCTAAAAAATGGTGATGGATTAAACCCAGATCAGTTGACTGGGGTGAGTGTTTGATTTGCTCAAACGCTCCGTCCATCATCCCCTTTTGTATCGCTTTGTTCGCCCTAAGTGTGGCAGGGTATGCTCAGACGTGAGTCCCTTGCTCACTTGGCCACTGGATTCAAGATAGCCTGGCTGATGAGGATTATGAATCCGAAACCGGTCCCAGGATGCTTGTTTCCGGTCCATGGAAGACATGGCTTGGCAGTTCGGGCTGGACTGTTCCCATGAGGCACAGGGTCAGACTGATTTCCATATAGCCATGTCTGAAATGGGGTGGCTGAGTGGGCTAAAAAATGGTTATGGATTAAACCCAGATCAGTTGACTGGGGGTGAGTGTTTGATTTGCTCAAACGCTCCGTCCATCATCCCCTTTTGTATCGCTTTGTTCGCCCTACGTGTGGCAGGGTAGGCTCAGACGTGAGTCCCTTGCTCACTTGGCCACTGGATTCAAGATAGCCTGGCTGATGAGGATTATGAATCCGAAACCGGTCCCAGGATGCTTGTTTCCGGTCCATGGAAGACATGGCTTGGCAGTACGGGCTGGACTGTTCCCATGAGGCACAGGGTCAGACTGATTTGCATATAGCCATGTCTGAAATGGGGTGGCTGAGTGGGCTAAAAAATGGTGATGGATTAAACCCAGATCAGTTGACTGGGGGTGAGTGTTTGATTTGCTCAAACGCTCCGTCCATCATCCCCTTTTGTATCGCTTTGTACGGGAAATGGGAGCATTTTATAAAAATCAATGATTGGCAATTATGGTTAATTCTTGTTTGCCATAAGGGATTAGGAGTAGAGATTGACTATCGGGTAGCATACTAACCTGTTTGAACTTCCTACTATTTGCAAAATACATTGAATTTAGAAAGTGCCGGCCGATTAGGTAGGATTTAATACTAATACTATGTCTTCTCAACCTGGTAGCCACACCTATTGTAGTTGAGTACAGTTTATATAGATCGTACCATATGATATCAATGCTCTCAACCGCAAAATATGTATGTGGGGTCTCCCGCAGCCACTGTAATTTTGATGGCGCTACAGGTTGTGAGGGCTACCCTGTAGGCCTACACTCGAACGGGAGCATGTGTCAGTGCGATGTGCCCTCGATCAATACTGATATAAGGAACGCCCCATGGCAGATGAGGTGACTAAATTTTCAAATGCCAATAATGTTCTTCTCTTATGAGGAGAGCTGGGAATTTAATTTTGGACATGTGATAGCAGAAGGGTAGTATTTATATTAGATTTATATTATCTATGTATTATTAAAACAGATTGGAATGCCAACATAAGCCTGCAACACATACTACAAGACACAGAAATTTACCATATTATGAGGAACACTGATGTATGGATAAGAAGGTACATTAATTGTTTATTATTGAGAATGAATTCTGATTAATATTTTGGAAAAAATAAATAGTTGAGATAATAAAATGCTGTAGAAAAAAGTATTACATTTTTGTTGTAGAATTGATTATAACGGGTATTCATGCACTAGTGTGAATAATCAGAAGGTGGCTATTAGGCTGGGTTCAGATGATTGGACAATTAAAGAAGGTATTTTAAACTGTGAATTTGATCGGTTTTAAGTATAGTTATGTCATTTCCTACCCTTCTCTTCTTTCACATCGACGTATATATATATGAAAATGCCCCTCTTTGTTTTAGGAATGAGTAAACAAGGTGGTTATGCTGTAATAAATGTTTGATCAATTTAAGTGGAGTCTTTTAAGAGGGACCGTTTTGCATATTGAACCGGAACTGTGGTGACCTGTTATTGAATATTCATTAAGTGTAACTGACCCTATTGGAAGGGTTGTGCATAGAATGTAAATTTTGATATGAATTTGAAAATAACAAATGAATATGACAATGAAGACTTTGTTCAATAAACACATGCTATTTCTCAAGAGGTTTGAAGTTGTGGATACCGAATGTGAATATTATTGGACTATGTGTTATGGATCAACCATAGGAAAATAAGAAAAGGGAATGTTGGACTTATGACCTGCTTTGAAAAGGCCTGTACATGGAAGAAAAGTAGGTTTACACTTTGGGGTCGATTAGGATCGCGGACGGACTTGAGTCTGTCCGCGACCCCAGAGGAGGAGGGAACGTCCGCATGGGCTGCGGCGTTCCCTCCGTGCAAATTAGGATGTGACCGCCAGGGTGGCGGTCACATCCTCTATCTTTAACATTGCGGCGGGTGCAGCAGTGTTAAAAATGCATGCATCGCATTTGCATGCACAAAGCGGCAGGCACCGCATGCAAATGCAGGGGGGTACCATAGGGGTACCCCCATGTGCAACCCCCACCCCCTTCACCAAGGGGGCCCGCAACAGGCCCCCGAAGTGAATGCCCGTATGCTGTTCCATGGCAGAAAAGCCGATGTGGATAAGCATATGATTTCCTCCATCCTAATATGGCTGGTGGTGTCTGATAGACACCGCCAGCCATGTTAGTGCTTTTCCGCCGCGGTCGGAAGGCGACCGCGGCGGAAAAGCTGCGGACGGATTTCAAGACCCACCGCCATCCTAATATGGCGGTGGGTCTTTTGAGGCTCCGCAGCGGTTTTCCCGCATCCTCCGGGCCGGCGGAAGCCACCGCCGGCCCGGAGGATGCGGGAAAACCGCTATCATGATCGGCCCCTTAGTTGTTTTAAGTATGAGGTGAACAAGTGCTATCTCAATGTGAAGACTGCCAAGATGTAGATGGGTAGCTGTGGGATGTAAATAACTTTCAACTGGTTTAAATGTCGTCATTTGTTATGGTTTTAATCATGTGTGTATTGTCTGTCTTTTGTAGCCCTGAAGAAGTCGCTTGTGAAGAGACAAAACGTGTTGGCTACTGAAAATAATTCTTAATTTTATAGAGATTGAAATAAATAATTTTTCTAAAGAGACAAGGAGCCTGTGGATGAGTTTTGTGTAGCTCATGCTACAACAAGCTTTATAATGTATTGGCATGGAAATAAAATTGTGTAAGCCGCCGCGGCCAGGGCGACTGACGCTGGAATCTGGGGATCAGGGTTCGATCCCCGGCTCCGGCGGCAGGTTAGCCCAGCACCATGTGACTCTGGGCAATAGCTCGCTTAATCTTCCCGACGGCCCCCCAGCGCCTAGAGACCCTTACGGGTGATTGTGCGCTTTACAAATGTGGACTTTACTTTACTTTAAGCCAATAACTTTTGTATAACTCTATTAAGGGGAATACCCCTGCCAAGAAGATTAAGAAACTGCTCTTCCTGATCAGAGCACCACATCAGCGTAATAAAAATTCACTACATGTGACAGGTGGGAGTACTTCTGCCTCAGTCTCTTTATTTGTAAACTAGCAGCCCGTCCCGACTTTGTCCGGGTGCAACAGGCTTCCCCGACCCCCGCCCGCCCTGACATTGTGCAGCAGCCCGGGCCCCCGCCCGGCCCGTCCCCCACCTGCCCCGACCCCTGCCTGCCCCGACCCCCGCCTGCCCGGACATGGGTCCCCTTACCTGAGCCGCCGCTCCTCCCGCCTGTCCGCTGCTCGCACCGCCGCTGGCCTGTCCGCTGCTCCTCACGTCACTGCTCCTCCCCCGCGCCATGTCCGCCGCTCCCTTACCTCAGCCGCCGCTCCTCCAGCCTGTCCGCTGCTCGCACCTCCGCTGGCCTGTCCGCTGCTCCTCACCTCACCGCTCCTCCCCGTGCCATGTCTGCCGCTTCTCGTCGCGCTCCTGGACGCCGCTCCTCCCCGCGCTCCTGACGTGAGCACGCACGTCGCGGCCGGTGCTACTTCGGAGGGACTACTTTTTTTTACTGTACATTTTTTAAATCACGTTTTTTTTTTTATTTATATAGTGTAAAAACAACTACACACCCTGACGATTTCAACTGTGTATCGGGTGTGTGGATTGGCGCTGTGGTTCCCGAGTTTACCCGCCTCAAAGGCTGCAAGTTCATCGTTTATTATAGTAGTATAGATAACTCCTTATAAAAGGAGTTTTATATGCCCTGGTTTTAGTGAAGTTTCACATTTCACTCCCAACAATGTGATAAAGTGCTTTCCAAAATCGACTTTGGTGCTAGGAGCACTGTGGAGTGAGGATCTGCAACATGTTTACATATTCAGCCCAAGTGATTTTCCCATTGCAAATGCCTGGTCACATAGGTTAACATGCCATGAAGTTATTAAAACTAACTGACATCAAGCAGCAGATAAAAATACTATTCAAGGACTGCCTAGGATAATACTGATAAATCAACTAGTATGCTATTGTTGGATTTATCCTGAAATGTACAGACAAAAAGCCAAAATTCAGACTTCCAGTGGTCTGCCCTGATTGGTCAGAGTTAAGTGGATCAGCCAGGCTCCTTTGATGTGGTGATAAGTAGCCCCTAAGGTTATAAAACCCTTCTGGGGGGTAGTGTTTTGCTACATCGGAATGCCAGAGCAAGGGGAGGAGTCTCAAACCATATTTCTCAATAAAAGTAGGATACAGACAGTAGAGGCCAGTTTAATCAACCTCTACTCTTTGAACGCAGCCAGATGGTAGGATTAAGGAAGGGATGCGCAGATGCAAGGGGGAGAGATTATAAAGATTAACCATCCTGGAAGTATGTTTAGCCAGCTCTTTTCTCTCTGCTAGAAAATCAGCCATGATGAATTTGAGAGAAATAGTGCTCTTTGGGAGAAAATAGTACCACACTTTGGACGATGTGGTCAGATCCTGGGGTGTTACCATGTGCCTCATTGGAGAGGAGTGCCCTCCTGCTTGACCCAGAGAAATTGGAACAAGCATCTGAGAGGGGCAGAGCCTCTCAGATCTACTGCTTGAAAGTTAATGAAGAAGAAGGGTCCATGCTGGAAGTTTGATTTGCAACAACCAGGGCCTGCACTCTGACTGACTGCACCTGCTACACAATCAGGAACTGCAGCCCTGTGGATCAAATCTGCTTTAAAAGGACTAATGAGTGGACTTCCTGCTAGGTACAGGTTAACAGAGCTCACCTGGAACATCACCACCAAGAATCCTCAACCTGAAGTGCTACCTGTGGATTTGTAAGGGTGCTACCCAAGTGGATTGTCGGAACTGAAGTCCCAACCTTTCAAGGACCATCTTGAAGCTTCCAGACCCTTGGAGTAAGTTTTGGACACTTTTGGACCCTTTGAGGACATTCAGGAAGAAGTTCCAGAAGTTTGGAGAACTTTGAAAAAAAGCTCCAGAAGTGGACTGACTCGACCTGGCCAGCCAAACCGGAGACCCTCAACCGTCCTTCTGAAAAAGTCTGGAGGTCCGACTTCCAGAGTTTGACCGAGAGTAAGCTAAAACCAAAGCAAACCCTCACCAAAGCAGGCCTGGTGAAGAGCAGTAAGGACCCCTGAAAAATTAAGCTCCGTAAAGGTTTCTAAGTGCGAACGTGTGAGAGGCTGGCTGGCTGGATACCTGGTTCATCCCGCTGGAAAGCTCCAGAAATCAGACTTCCATCAGTTTGACTGTGAGTTCATCGCAAGGCAAGCTGGCAAACAAACCCTCACCGAATCTGGGCTGGCTGAGAACATCGAGGGACCCCGGGAAGAGAAGCTCCAGAAAATGTTCAAAGTCAGAGGGTAAAAACTGTGAACCGAGACCTACCACGGTTGGCCTGAAATTTTTACTTTGTCCTGGTCTCGCGAGACCTCCTGTCCCAATAGGTGCAAAAGATTTCTGTGTGCTATATGGTGCTAAATCTTTAAACATTCATAACTCTCTACATTGAATTTTTTTCTGTTTGGGCCATTTTAAAGATAAGTATATTTCCTATTTTATAAATTGGTGTTGGATTTTTATTGTGTATTGTGTCTTAAGTATTTAAGTGGTGTTTTTAAATGCTTTACTTACCTGTCTTTGAAGTTAAGCCTGCCTGCATGCAGCCAAGGGTTAAGCATGGGAATATTTTGCTAAGACCAGTACTGAGCCCTCTTTGTGTTACTGGTCTTACTGCCAGCTGTAAATGCATATTTGCCACTGCTAATAATCCACTTTCCAACAGAAAAAGTTCAAGTTTGCAGAGTGTACTGCATGTTGTATTCGCTTTTTTCCTTTTTTAATTTGGTGTGTATTACAAGGGATTTGGGGGCACATGCATCAAAGTTAGGATATAGATTCCTTAGTACCGATTATTAAGGAATCACTATTAGGGAGTCACAATTCCCTATGCATGTAGAGGCCCATAGGAATGAATGGGAAGCCATTCGCAAAGGCCACCCTGATTCACCCCCCAAAACTGGATTGTGTGCCATGTGGTGCACACACGTGTGCGTCACATCACACTAGAAAAATTAAATTTTTGCATTTTTCTACGGAATTGCAACTTACCACCAACTTGAGGTTGGTGGTAATTCGCGATTCCTTTATGCAAATTCGCTCCTTGCATTGCATTTGAGAAATCGCAAATTGAGATTCCCTAAATGAATTTGCAAAATAGGTAATCACAAATTTTGCGATTGCCTATTTTGCAATTGGGTTTTGTCTTGATGCACCCCAAATGTCAAAATACTGGTCGCAAAGGGTTCAATTCTGCGATTCGACACCATTTGCGACCAGTATTTTTCTTGATGCATGTGGCCCTTGGTTACTTTATTAATTTTTATGTTCCTGATATTTTACTGCACAGAATTCAGCATTCACTCATGTTTCTCCACACTTTCTTTGGTTAAAGAGAAGCCACAAAGTCAACATTCGTTTGGAGGATGTTGTTGTAATTTTTAACTATGGCACAGATCTCTGTGGTAAGGTCAGATGTCATTTTATTTGTTTTAAGAAAGACATATACATTTTTCGGATGGGTTAGTGTGTTTTTTAGAAGATGCAGTCGTAAGGATATGGATAGGAAAGGGACAAAAGTAATCCATTTTCATAGGTGTGCAGTTTTGAAAATACCTTGCTTATTCAAAATTAGATGTTCGCAAAGAGATGCAGGTAAACCTACATTACATTCCCCCCCCCCCAAAAAAACACAAAACCTCTGGACTTAATTTACATAAGGAGGCCAGTAGAAAACTGCCACCAGTAAGGATTTGGGCAAAAGGCCTCAGGGAGGACCACCCACTCCCCATGACAGGATGTGAAGCCAAACCTAGGGTCTGCTATCCAGATGAAATAATGGTGTGGCTGGCACAATTCTAATTGTTGCATATTTGTGGTTCCTTCCATGAATCATTATCTTTCTATCGCTCTCACTGCCGCCTCTCTTTCTCTTTTTCTTCATCTTTCACTTTTTCGACCTTGCTCTTTTTTCTCCTTTTCTTTTTCTCTCTCTCTTGCTATTTATATATTTCTTTTTCTTGCTCTTCCTATACTTCTCTCTTCTCCTGTGACTCTCTCGTTCTCATTCTACAAATTTCTCTATCGTTCTCCACCCTTCTCTCTAGTATTTCTCGCATCTGTTCGCAGTTTTTTGCCTTCTCTTATTTCACCTGAAATTTTCAGGTGAAACACCACAGGGAAAGAAAAATAAGGGTGTGCCGGGGGAATAAAACTCGAAATTGCCGATTTCCTTGGTAGGTCTTCGTTTTCTCACAGAAACCTCAGGGCTTCAACTCCAATCCCAATTACTCCTAACCCTCACCCCACCTTCCACCCCCGAGAGTTACTAACTCCATAGAGGGGAGCTGACTTCACCAGGACAAATCCAGGCCTTCCAAGTGAGTTATTTAGTGTTTGTTTAGATTTCTGTAGCATTATAACCTATTGGATGGCTAACTTCTCTAAACATTTTCTGGTGCTTGGAAAAATAGGGGTTCAAGAGATTACTGTTTTTACATAGACCACTCCTGTAGGTGTGTGCTTCTAAAGTTCAAATATTTTGCCATTTTCATTATACCTTTACACCAACTTGTTCACAGGGCTGTTCAGAATAAATCACTCTCCTTTCCTATTGCAGTGTGTTATCTCATATCATTTCTTTCTAATTTACTTTCTAGTTTCTGGATAGGTGTAGTGGCAGCAAGCATTATAAGAATCCTCCAGTCATTCGTCTACTGGTTTCTCCAGCATATGCCTAACACTTTAAATAGAACGATTGTGCTGGTGGGAAAATGAAGTATTTCATGATGCAGCGATACAAATGGTTCAGCTCTTGAAATACAGTAACATGTCTGAAATGTGAACATATCCATTACAGGATTTTCCATTTAGTATGCTACACCATGCTGTTCTGCAGAGGATTGTATGGAGGGTTCATTTATTTTTGGTGACAGTTCAATTGCACAAACTTCCATCCAACTCTATTAAACACATGATTCACTAAGTAGTGTTTTTTTCATGTTCTGGCTCTGGTAAAAACCCTTCGTAAATAGGAAGTTGTTGTAAAGTTAAAAAAGTAAAACATTTCAGACAAGGCATTCCTGTGCATAATGTGAGTGTTCATAGGGTATTTTATTTAGATAATAGAGGCCAGGCTGATGCTCCAGCATAGATTTCGCACTGCAAAAAGAAGTCTGTTCAAATAAGCATCCACCAGTCCGGTCCACATACACTAAGACACGCATACACACACTAAAATGTCACTATTCAAAAGCAAAGGCTCCAAGTCAGGTGTAAATCTACCTGGCCCACACAACCACAAACAATACATGGCATGAACCGGATGGTTGGCCACTTTATTTACCAGCAAATCATTTTTAGAATTCTGAAAGTGTATGAGCGCTTAATTCTCGAAACAAATGGATGAATTCACTGCAAGAATATCAGGATTTGATTTCCATAAACAAAACAATGTTAAAATGAGATCTAACATCATGAAAAAACAATCTATTCAGTAAACATGCTACGCATGCCACTTAACAGCCACTGCCCGTGGAGGGAGTTACGGTGGGGCAGGGAGGCGGAGAGGGGGAGGGGCAGGGTGGAGGGTTCTAAAAACTGGCATATGGATAATTGCAGGTAAGTACACAATTTAATTAATAAAACGAAATTCGTAGCGCGCACAGCAGCGCATTTTGCGATGCAGTGCGCGCTACGAAATTCGTTTTATTAATTAAATTGTGTACTTACCTGCAATTATCCATATGCCGGTTTTTTGCACCCTCCACCCTGCCACCCCCCTCCCCGCCTCCCTGCCCCACCGTAACTCCCTCCACGGGCCGCGGCTGCCACTTAATATTTTATTGATTTACTTACCTGTTATTTTTTACAGCTACAGAGCTTTCCAATAAGAAATTATTTAAATAGCAACATTATTGCGGTACATGTTATTAGCAGTTATGGATAGATTCTTATAAAATGTGATGGAATTGGATTGATCTTAGCTGTTGTACTAAAACGCAGCAATACCTACTGTTGACAAATGTACAAATTATAGAGGGACACGCATAGTGTGGGATTTTATTTAGCAAGGGGAGGTGTTGCATTAGAGCAGAGCTGAATGATGCCAGTAGATACATACATCACAGTTCTGAACGAAAAGAGTTAAGTGTAGTATACCAAATATGTGTGGGGATAGGAATTGTAATACTCCACAAGGAAGTTTGGGTATGGCTATGAGATTTTTGAGTGTCAGCATATAGGGCCAGATGTGCGATGATATTTACCGGTCGGCCATTTGCAACCAGTAAAATGCATTTTCCTATGTACCACCCCTATTTTGCTAGATAGTAACCTATTACCGACTCGCAGAAGAGGGTTAGCGAGTCGCTATTAGGAAGGGGCATGTAAATGGCATCCCTTCCTAATAGCCAGTTGTACTGGTATGTATGAATGTTTTGCAACTGGGAATGCGATCATAAAACATTCACAGATTACTACCAATTTCACATTGGTGGTAAGCCATTCTTTTGTGAAAGAGGAGCCAACGTTTTTTCAGAGCAGGCTGTAGTCCCACAGACCACTGGCCACCATAAAATAAATTAAAAGAAATCTTTCATTTTCATTTTTTAAATTCATCTAATTTTCCTTTAAGGTAAACGTGCTTCATTAAAAAAAACAGATTTATTTAAAAAGTAGTCACAGTGTGAGTGCTGGCCATCCTCAATGGGTTGCAAAGTTCGATCTTCTTCATAAATATTAATGAGACAGGTCCCTTGTGACTCAGTTGGGATTCGCAAACAGTGTCTGAGACACTGTTGTACATCAGGTTTGTGACTCGCAAATTTCGAGACGCGAATAATTGTAATTTGTGAGTTGCAAAACATGAAGGTCGTACATGTGGACCCTGGATAGAAGAGGCAACATATATACTTAGCATCTTTTCAATGGGTAATTTTAGGACGCACAATGAATACATAAAAAGACTCAGATCAATCGATTTTAGAGAGCTTTGTTTTTAGCTAACAGCCAGCATCCTTGTTGTTGAAATTGAAAGGCTGGAGTCTTCCCCAGGAAGATTGTAGAGGCATCTTGTAGGAACATTTACAAATGTGTCCTTTGAGGGAAAATAAGTTAAGGGGAGACCTAGTAGAAGACTCTTACAGTAGTTTAGTTTACAAAACACTAATGAAGAGATCAGTGTCTTAGTTGTGTGAAAATATTTTTTTTCTAGCATCTACCGCGTGTTCATTAGTTGAAATTGTGCTGCCATGGATGTGTTAGCAATGAAAATTTCTTGTTTCATTAAGGTTTGAAATGTAAGTTCAGCATCTCATCTACAGTCTCACCATGTATAAATATGGAGGAAGCCAATTGATTTTCCTTGTTTTTCATGCTGTACCTGCAGTTACTCACCTTCATACTTCAGATACACTACAGCACCGATCCCCCGTGTTTCTTATATGTAGCATGTTTACATGGAACACTTTTTGATTTGAAAAATATATATTAAATGTACTTTGATTAGTCTTGGTGTGCCTCTGCTTCAATTGTCTCTACTTGATTCAAGTTCCTTTCTCTATGTACAGTTCACTTTGTTCTCATAAATACTGTAAAAATGATGGAAAAGGTACCTCTTTTCTTCCCATTTCAGATTGTGGACTTTCCATGTACAGCAGGAAGTGACGGCCTAAATGCTCCTTAGCGTTCCAGCAGAGGATGGGTTAAAAGAAAGAGTAGACCATAGGAAGAATTGAAGGAACTTGGGAAACAGCTCTCAAAATAGTCTACATCTCTATGTAAGGAATGGGTTGAGTAAGAGGAGAAGAGTAAGTAGTTTTTGAAGGTGATCATCTCTGCTTAACCTCAGATGCCCTGCAGCTATCCCCTTATGCATTTTTGGATGGGGTTTGAACCATGAGAATTTGTCATTAACAGTGCAACAGAAGCAATAATACCATCCAAAAAAATGTGAAAAGGGAAGATTTTCAAGGATGTCATAAAAAAATGTAGAAGTGTTTCGAGCAACATTACTGCAAACCAATTGCACAGTTGGGTTTCATATACAGGTGTAGTCAGCTGAGGTAATCAACAACAGCTTGCAATACTATTCTGTCTCAGTATTGTATCTGAAATCCAATACATACTTAGAGAGTGGTGTACAAAAAAAGCCTGCCCATCTTTTTTTGTAGACGCTCTTATTTGCAAAAATAGTTTGTGCACTTGCCTCTGGTACTAATGTTATCATTGTTTGCTAAGTTAGGTAAATGCAGTAAGTATTTGTTAAGGTATGCCAAAATAACATCCTTGATGATGTAAGCCTGAGTTTCACATGACAAGTGAAGCATGAGTTTATTAGGAAATATTTGCATTTTAGAAAGAATATGTTGAAAAGCAAACATTTCTTTACAAAGATAAAGTTCCTCAAGGTGATATATTTCCGAAATCCCGTTTTTACCTAAGAAATTAGTGTTAAATGAAAATCTTGTTACATGAATATTGAGTTGCATGAATATCATGCCAAAAATATAATCAATACAAAAATGTTGAGTGACAGAGTATAGGCGTTAAGAATATAGAAGATATTGTTGTATATTACATATATATATATATATATATATATATATATATATATATATATATATATATATATATATATATATATATATATATATATATATATATATTCACGCTCCAAGGTTGTCCACCATGTGAGTAGCACGCGAGCAGCAGCTTTATTTATGTGTAGGTGAGGACGGGGATCCGCTTGTAGACGCCGCTCCGTAATGGATCTGCCCGACGCGTTTCGAAGCTCCATCTGCTTCTCTTCAGGGGCTTTAACGGAAGCGGTGTGCGCACCCGCTACACTACTCCAATTATATAACTCACCCGTCGATGGGAGTCTCCAGTGAGACTTCTGGGAAGTGTAGTATGGAAAGCACACAATCAAGTCCTGTATGGACTCCACAAGTGGGCCCGTCCTCGATTCCATGTACGGCTGCTACTTCACTGCCGTGACCCCCATGTTAACGGGGTGGTCCATACTCTGCGGCTGGACTGCCGCATATAGATTCACGCTCCAAGGTTGTCCACCATGTGAGTAGCACGCGAGCAGCAGCTTTATTTATGTGTAGGTGAGGACGGGGATCCGCTTGTAGACGCCGCTCCGTAATGGATCTGCCCGACGTGTTTCGAAGCTCCATCTGCTTCTCTTCAGGGGCTTTAACGGAAGCGGTGTGCGCACCCGCTACACTACTCCAATTATATAACTCACCCGTCGATGGGAGTCTCCAGTGAGACTTCTGGGAAGTGTAGTACGGAAAGCACACAATCAAGTCCTGTATGGACTCCACAAGTGGGCCCGTCCTCGATTCCATGTACGGCTGCTACTTCACTGCCGTGACCCCCACGTTAACGGGGTGGTGCATACTATGTGGCTGGACTGCCGCATATAGATTCACGCTCCAAGGTTGTCCACCATGTGAGTAGCACGCGAGCAGCAGCTTTATTTATGTGTAGGTGAGGACGGGGATCCGCTTGTAGACGCCGCTCCGTAATGGATCTGCCCGACGCGTTTCGAAGCTCCATCTGCTTCTCTTCAGGGGCTTTAACGGAAGCGGTGTGCGCACCCGCTACACTACTCCAATTATATAACTCACCCGTCGATGGGAGTCTCCAGTGAGACTTCTGGGAAGTGTAGTACGGAAAGCACACAATCAAGTCCTGTATGGACTCCACAAGTGGGCCCGTCCTCGATTCCATGTACGGCTGCTACTTCACTGCCGTGACCCCCACGTTAACGGGGTGGTGCATACTCTGCGGCTGGACTGCCGCATATAGATTCACGCTCCAAGGTTGTCCACCATGTGAGTAGCACGCGAGCAGCAGCTTTATTTATGTGTAGGTGAGGACGGGGATCCGCTTGTAGACGCCGCTCCGTAATGGATCTGCCCGACGCGTTTCGAAGCTCCATCTGCTTCTCTTCAGGGGCTTTAACGGAAGCGGTGTGCGCACCTGCTACACTACTCCAATTATATAACTCACCCGTCGATGGGAGTCTCCAGTGAGACTTCTGGGAAGTGTAGTACGGAAAGCACACAATCAAGTCCTGTATGGACTCCACAAGTGGGCCCGTCCTCGATTCCATGTACGGCTGCTACTTCACTGCCGTGACCCCCACGTTAACGGGGTGGTGCATACTCTGCGGCTGGACTGCCGCATATAGATTCACGCTCCAAGGTTGTCCACCATGTGAGTAGCACGCGAGCAGCAGCTTTATTTATGTGTAGGTGAGGACGGGGATCCGCTTGTAGACGCCGCTCCGTAATGGATCTGCCCGACGCGTTTCGAAGCTCCATCTGCTTCTCTTCAGGGGCTTTAACGGAAGCGGTGTGCGCACCCGCTACACTACTCCAATTATATAACTCACCCGTCGATGGGAGTCTCCAGTGAGACTTCTGGGAAGTGTAGTACGGAAAGCACACAATCAAGTCCTGTATGGACTCCACAAGTGGGCCCGTCCTCGATTCCATGTACGGCTGCTACTTCACTGCCGTGACCCCCACGTTAACGGGGTGGTGCATACTCTGCGGCTGGACTGCCGCATATAGATTCACGCTCCAAGGTTGTCCACCATGTGAGTAGCACGCGAGCAGCAGCTTTATTTATGTGTAGGTGAGGACGGGGATCCGCTTGTAGACGCCGCTCCGTAATGGATCTGCCCGACGCGTTTCGAAGCTCCATCTGCTTCTCTTCAGGGGCTTTAACGGAAGCGGTGTGCGCACCCGCTACACTACTCCAATTATATAACTCACCCGTCGATGGGAGTCTCCAGTGAGACTTCTGGGAAGTGTAGTACGGAAAGCACACAATCAAGTCCTGTATGGACTCCACAAGTGGGCCCGTCCTCGATTCCATGTACGGCTGCTACTTCACTGCCGTGACCCCCACGTTAACGGGGTGGTGCATACTCTGCGGCTGGACTGCCGCATATAGATTCACGCTCCAAGGTTGTCCACCATGTGAGTAGCACGCGAGCAGCAGCTTTATTTATGTGTAGGTGAGGACGGGGATCCGCTTGTAGACGCCGCTCCGTAATGGATCTGCCCAACGCGTTTCGAAGCTCCATCTGCTTCTCTTCAGGGGCTTTAACGGAAGCGGTGTGCGCACCCGCTACACTACTCCAATTATATAACTCACCCGTCGATGGGAGTCTCCAGTGAGACTTCTGGGAAGTGTAGTACGGAAAGCACACAATCAAGTCCTGTATGGACTCCACAAGTGGGCCCGTCCTCGATTCCATGTACGGCTGCTACTTCACTGCCGTGACCCCCACGTTAACGGGGTGGTGCATACTCTGCGGCTGGACTGCCGCATATAGATTCACGCTCCAAGGTTGGCCACCATGTGAGTAGCACGCGAGCAGCAGCTTTATTTATGTGTAGGTGAGGACGGGGATCCGCTTGTAGACGCCGCTCCGTAATGGATCTGCCCGACGCGTTTCGAAGCTCCATCTGCTTCTCTTCAGGGGCTTTAACGGAAGCGGTGTGCGCACCCGCTACACTACTCCAATTATATAACTCACCCGTGGATGGGAGTCTCCAGTGAGACTTCTGGGAAGTGTAGAACGGAAAGCACACAATCAAGTCCTGTATGGACTCCACAAGTGGGCCCGTCCTCGATTCCATGTACGGCTGCTACTTCACTGCCGTGACCCCCACGTTAACGGGGTGGTGCATACTCTGCGGCTGGACTGCCGCATATAGATTCACGCTCCAAGGTTGTCCACCATGTGAGTAGCACGCGAGCAGCAGCTTTATTTATGTGTAGGTGAGGACGGGGATCCGCTTGTAGACGCTGCTCCGTAATGGATCTGCCCGACGCGTTTCGAAGCTCCATCTGCTTCTCTTCAGGGGCTTTAACGGAAGCGGTGTGCGCACCCGCTACACTACTCCAATTATATAACTCACCCGTCGATGGGAGTCTCCAGTGAGACTTCTGGGAAGTGTAGTACGGAAAGCACACAATCAAGTCCTGTATGGACTCCACAAGTGGGCCCGTCCTCGATTCCATGTACGGCTGCTACTTCACTGCCGTGACCCCCACGTTAACGGGGTGGTGCATACTCTGCGGCTGGACTGCCGCATATAGATTCACGCTCCAAGGTTGTCCACCATGTGAGTAGCACGCGAGCAGCAGCTTTATTTATGTGTAGGTGAGGACGGGGATCCGCTTGTAGACGCCGCTCCGTAATGGATCTGCCCGACGCGTTTCGAAGCTCCATCTGCTTCTCTTCAGGGGCTTTAACGGAAGCGGTGTGCGCATCCGCTACACTACTCCAATTATATAACTCACCCGTCGATGGGAGTCTCCAGTGAGACTTCTGGGAAGTGTAGTACGGAAAGCACACAATCAAGTCCTGTATGGACTCCACAAGTGGGCCCGTCCTCGATTCCATGTACGGCTGCTACTTCACTGCCGTGACCCCCACGTTAACGGGGTGGTGCATACTCTGCGGCTGGACTGCCGCATATAGATTCACGCTCCAAGGTTGTCCACCTTGTGAGTAGCACGCGAGCAGCAGCTTTATTTATGTGTAGGTGAGGACGGGGATCCCCTTGTAGACGCCGCTCCGTAATGGATCTGCCCGACGCGTTTCGAAGCTCCATCTGCTTCTCTTCAGGGGCTTTAACGGAAGCGGTGTGCGCACCCGCTACACTACTCCAATTATATAACTCACCCGTCGATGGGAGTCTCCAGTGAGACTTCTGGGAAGTGTAGTACGGAAAGCACACAATCAAGTCCTGTATGGACTCCACAAGTGGGCCCGTCCTCGATTCCATGTACGGCTGCTACTTCACTGCCGTGACCCCCACGTTAACGGGGTGGTGCATACTCTGCGGCTGGACTGCCGCATATAGATTAACGCTCCAAGGTTGTCCACCATGTGAGTAGCACGCGAGCAGCAGCTTTATTTATGTGTAGGTGAGGACGGGGATCCGCTTGTAGACGCCGCTCCGTAATGGATCTGCCCGACGCGTTGCGAAGCTCCATCTGCTTCTCTTCAGGGGCTTTAACGGAAGCGGTGTGCGCACCCGCTACACTACTCCAATTATATAACTCACCCGTCGATGGGAGTCTCCAGTGAGACTTCTGGGAAGTGTAGTACGGAAAGCACACAATCAAGTCCTGTATGGACTCCACAAGTGGGCCCGTCCTCGATTCCATGTACGGCTGCTACTTCACTGCCGTGACCCCCACGTTAACGGGGTGGTGCATACTCTGCGGCTGGACTGCCGCATATAGATTCACGCTCCAAGGTTGTCCACCATGTGAGTAGCACGCGAGCAGCAGCTTTATTTATGTGTAGGTGAGGACGGGGATCCGCTTGTAGACGCCGCTCCGTAATGGATCTGCCCGACGCGTTTCGAAGCTCCATCTGCTTCTCTTCAGGGGCTTTAACGGAAGCGGTGTGCGTACCCGCTACACTACTCCAATTATATAACTCACCCGTCGATGGGAGTCTCCAGTGAGACTTCTGGGAAGTGTAGTACGGAAAGCACACAATCAAGTCCTGTATGGACTCCACAAGTGGGCCCGTCCTCGATTCCATGTACGGCTGCTACTTCACTGCCGTGACCCCCACGTTAACGGGGTGGTGCATACTCTGCGGCTGGACTGCCACATATAGATTCACGCTCCAAGGTTGTCCACCATGTGAGTAGCACGCGAGCAGCAGCTTTATTTATGTGTAGGTGAGGACGGGGATCCGCTTGTAGACGCTGCTCCGTAATGGATCTGCCCGACGCGTTTCGAAGCTCCATCTGCTTCTCTTCAGGGGCTTTAACGGAAGCGGTGTGCGCACCCGCTACACTACTCCAATTATATAACTCACCCGTCGATGGGAGTCTCCAGTGAGACTTCTGGGAAGTGTAGTACGGAAAGCACACAATCAAGTCCTGTATGGACTCCACAAGTGGGCCCGTCCTCGATTCCATGTACGGCTGCTACTTCACTGCCGTGACCCCCACGTTAACGGGGTGGTGCATACTCTGCGGCTGGACTGCCGCATATAGATTCACGCTCCAAGGTTGTCCACCATGTGAGTAGCACGCGAGCAGCAGCTTTATTTATATCTAGGTGAGGACGGGGATCCGCTTGTAGACGCCGCTCCGTAATGGATCTGCCCGACGCGTTTCGAAGCTCCATCTGCTTCTCTTCAGGGGCTTTAACGGAAGCGGTGTGCGCACCCGCTACACTACTCCAATTATATAACTCACCCGTCGATGGGAGTCTCCAGTGAGACTTCTGGGAAGTGTAGTACGGAAAGCACACAATCAAGTCCTTTATGGACTCCACAAGTGGGCCCGTCCTCGATTCCATGTACGGCTGCTACTTCACTGCCGTGACCCCACGTTAACGGGGTGGTGCATACTCTGCGGCTGGACTGCCGCATATAGATTCACGCTCCAAGGTTGTCCACCATGTGAGTAGCACGCGAGCAGCAGCTTTATTTATGTGTAGGTGAGGACGGGGATCCGCTTGTAGACGCCGCTCCGTAATGGATCTGCCCGACGCGTTTCGAAGCTCCATCTGCTTCTCTTCAGGGGCTTTAACGGAAGCGGTGTGCGCACCCGCTACACTACTCCAATTATATAACTCACCCGTCGATGGGAGTCTCCAGTGAGACTTCTGGGAAGTGTAGTACGGAAAGCACACAATCAAGTCCTGTATGGACTCCACAAGTGGGCCCGTCCTCGATTCCATGTACGGCTGCTACTTCACTGCCGTGACCCCCACGTTAACGGGGTGGTGCATACTCTGCGGCTGGACTGCCGCATATAGATTCACGCTCCAAGGTTGTCCACCATGTGAGTAGCACGCGAGCAGCAGCTTTATTTATGTGTAGGTGAGGACGGGGATCCGCTTGTAGACGCCGCTCCGTAATGGATCTGCCCGACGCGTTTCGAAGCTCCATCTGCTTCTCTTCAGGGGCTTTAACGGAAGCGGTGTGCGCACCCGCTACACTACTCCAATTATATAACTCACCCGTCGATGGGAGTCTCCAGTGAGACTTCTGGGAAGTGTAGTACGGAAAGCACACAATCAAGTCCTGTATGGACTCCACAAGTGGGCCCGTCCTCGATTCCATGTACGGCTGCTACTTCACTGCCGTGACCCCCACGTTAACGGGGTGGTGCATACTCTGCGACTGGACTGCCGCATATAGATTCACGCTCCAAGGTTGTCCATCATGTGAGTAGCACGCGAGCAGCAGCTTTATTTATGTGTAGGTGAGGACGGGGATCCGCTTGTAGACGCCGCTCCGTAATGGATCTGCCCGACGCGTTTCGAAGCTCCATCTGCTTCTCTTCAGGGGCTTTAACGGAAGCGGTGTGCGCACCCGCTACACTACTCCAATTATATAACTCACCCGTCGATGGGAGTCTCCAGTGAGACTTCTGGGAAGTGTAGTACGGAAAGCACACAATCAAGTCCTGTATGGACTCCACAAGTGGGCCCGTCCTCGATTCCATGTACGGCTGCTACTTCACTGCCGTGACCCCCACGTTAACGGGGTGGTGCATACTCTGCGGCTGGACTGCCGCATATAGATTCACGCTCCAAGGTTGTCCACCATGTGAGTAGCACGCGAGCAGCAGCTTTATTTATGTGTAGGTGAGGACGGGGATCCGCTTGTAGACGCCGCTCTGTAATGGATCTGCCCGACACGTTTCGAAGCTCCATCTGCTTCTCTTCAGGGGCTTTAACGGAAGCGGTGTGCGCACCCGCTACACTACTCCAATTATATAACTCACCCGTCGATGGGAGTCTCCAGTGAGACTTCTGGGAAGTGTAGTACGGAAAGCACACAATCAAGTCCTGTATGGACTCCACAAGTGGGCCCGTCCTCGATTCCATGTACGGCTGCTACTTCACTGCCGTGACCCCCACGTTAACGGGGTGGTGCATACTCTGCGGCTGGACTGCCGCATATAGATTCACGCTCCAAGGTTGTCCACCATGTGAGTAGCACGCGAGCAGCAGCTTTATTTATGTGTAGGTGAGGACGGGGATCCGCTTGTAGACGCCGCTCCGTAATGGATCTGCCCGACGCGTTTCGAAGCTCCATCTGCTTCTCTTCAGGGGCTTTAACGGAAGCGGTGTGCGCACCCGCTACACTACTCCAATTATATAACTCACCCGTCGATGGGAGTCTCCAGTGAGACTTCTGGGAAGTGTAGTACGGAAAGCACACAATCAAGTCCTGTATGGACTCCACAAGTGGGCCCGTCCTCGATTCCATGTACGGCTGCTACTTCACTGCCGTGACCCCCACGTTAACGGGGTGGTGCATACTCTGCGGCTGGACTGCCGCATATAGATTCACGCTCCAAGGTTGTCCACCATGTGAGTAGCACGCGAGCAGCAGCTTTATTTATGTGTAGGTGAGGACGGGGATCCGCTTGTAGACGCCGCTCCGTAATGGATCTGCCCGACGCGTTTCGAAGCTCCATCTGCTTCTCTTCAGGGGCTTTAACGGAAGCGGTGTGCGCACCCGCTACACTACTCCAATTATATAACTCACCCGTCGATGGGAGTCTCCAGTGAGACTTCTGGGAAGTGTAGTACGGAAAGCACACAATCAAGTCCTGTATGGACTCCACAAGTGGGCCCGTCCTCGATTCCATGTACGGCTGCTACTTCACTGCCGTGACCCCCACGTTAACGGGGTGGTGCATACTCTGCGGCTGGACTGCCGCATATAGATTCACGCTCCAAGGTTGTCCACCATGTGAGTAGCACGCGAGCAGCAGCTTTATTTATGTGTAGGTGAGGACGGGGATCCGCTTGTAGACGCCGCTCCGTAATGGATCTGCCCGACGCGTTTCGAAGCTCCATCTGCTTCTCTTCAGGGGCTTTAACGGAAGCGGTGTGCGCACCCGCTACACTACTCCAATTATATAACTCACCCGTCGATGGGAGTCTCCAGTGAGACTTCTGGGAAGTGTAGTACGGAAAGCACACAATCAAGTCCTGTATGGACTCCACAAGTGGGCCCGTCCTCGATTCCATGTACGGCTGCTACTTCACTGCCGTGACCCCCACGTTAACGGGGTGGTGCATACTCTGCGGCTGGACTGCCGCATATAGATTCACGCTCCAAGGTTGTCCACCATGTGAGTAGCACGCGAGCAGCAGCTTTATTTATGTGTAGGTGAGGACGGGGATCCGCTTGTAGACGCCGCTCCGTAATGGATCTGCCCGACGCGTTTCGAAGCTCCATCTGCTTCTCTTCAGGGGCTTTAACGGAAGCGGTGTGCGCACCCGCTACACTACTCCAATTATATAACTCACCCGTCGATGGGAGTCTCCAGTGAGACTTCTGGGAAGTGTAGTACGGAAAGCACACAATCAAGTCCTGTATGGACTCCACAAGTGGGCCCGTCCTCGATTCCATGTACGGCTGCTACTTCACTGCCGTGACCCCCACGTTAACGGGGTGGTGCATACTCTGCGGCTGGACTGCCGCATATAGATTCACGCTCCAAGGTTGTCCACCATGTGAGTAGCACGCGAGCAGCAGCTTTATTTATATCTAGGTGAGGACGGGGATCCGCTTGTAGACGCCGCTCCGTAATGGATCTGCCCGACGCGTTTCGAAGCTCCATCTGCTTCTCTTCAGGGGCTTTAACGGAAGCGGTGTGCGCACCCGCTACACTACTCCAATTATATAACTCACCCGTCGATGGGAGTCTCCAGTGAGACTTCTGGGAAGTGTAGTACGGAAAGCACACAATCAAGTCCTGTATGGACTCCACAAGTGGGCCCGTCCTCGATTCCATGTACGGCTGCTACTTCACTGCCGTGACCCCCACGTTAACGGGGTGGTGCATACTCTGCGGCTGGACTGCCGCATATAGATTCACGCTCCAAGGTTGTCCACCATGTGAGTAGCACGCGAGCAGCAGCTTTATTTATGTGTAGGTGAGGACGGGGATCCGCTTGTAGACGCCGCTCCATAATGGATCTGCCCGACGCGTTTCGAAGCTCCATCTGCTTCTCTTCAGGGGCTTTAACGGAAGCGGTGTGCGCACCCGCTACACTACTCCAATTATATAACTCACCCGTCGATGGGAGTCTCCAGTGAGACTTCTGGGAAGTGTAGTACGGAAAGCACACAATCAAGTCCTGTATGGACTTCACAAGTGGGCCCGTCCTCGATTCCATGTACGGCTGCTACTTCACTGCCGTGACCCCCACGTTAACGGGGTGGTGCATACTCTGCGGCTGGACTGCCGCATATAGATTCACGCTCCAAGGTTGTCCACCATGTGAGTAGCACGCGAGCAGCAGCTTTATTTATGTGTAGGTGAGGACGGGGATCCGCTTGTAGACGCCGCTCCGTAATGGATCTGCCCGACGCGTTTCGAAGCTCCATCTGCTTCTCTTCAGGGGCTTTAACGGAAGCGGTGTGCGCACCCGCTACACTACTCCAATTATATAACTCACCCGTCGATGGGAGTCTCCAGTGAGACTTCTGGGAAGTGTAGTACGGAAAGCACACAATCAAGTCCTGTATGGACTCCACAAGTGGGCCCGTCCTCGATTCCATGTACGGCTGCTACTTCACTGCCGTGACCCCCACGTTAACGGGGTGGTGCATACTCTGCGGCTGGACTGCCGCATATAGATTCACGCTCCAAGGTTGTCCACCATGTGAGTAGCACGCGAGCAGCAGCTTTATTTATGTGTAGGTGAGGACGGGGATCCGCTTGTAGACGCCGCTCCGTAATGGATCTGCCCGACGTGTTTCGAAGCTCCATCTGCTTCTCTTCAGGGGCTTTAACGGAAGCGGTGTGCGCACCCGCTACACTACTCCAATTATATAACTCACCCGTCGATGGGAGTCTCCAGTGAGACTTCTGGGAAGTGTAGTACGGAAAGCACACAATCAAGTCCTGTATGGACTCCACAAGTGGGCCCGTCCTCGATTCCATGTACGGCTGCTACTTCACTGCCGTGACCCCCACGTTAACGGGGTGGTGCATACTCTGCGGCTGGACTGCCGCATATAGATTCACGCTCCAAGGTTGTCCACCATGTGAGTAGCACGCGAGCAGCAGCTTTATTTATGTGTAGGTGAGGACGGGGATCCGCTTGTAGACGCCGCTCCGTAATGGATCTGCCCGACGCGTTTCGAAGCTCCATCTGCTTCTCTTCAGGGGCTTTAACGGAAGCGGTGTGCGCACCCGCTACACTACTCCAATTATATAACTCACCCGTCGATGGGAGTCTCCAGTGAGACTTCTGGGAAGTGTAGTACGGAAAGCACACAATCAAGTCCTGTATGGACTCCACAAGTGGGCCCGTCCTCGATTCCATGTACGGCTGCTACTTCACTGCCGTGACCCCCACGTTAACGGGGTGGTGCATACTCTGCGGCTGGACTGCCGCATATAGATTCACGCTCCAGGGTTGTCCACCATGTGAGTAGCACGCGAGCAGCAGCTTTATTTATGTGTAGGTGAGGACGGGGATCCGCTTGTAGACGCCGCTCCGTAATGGATCTGCCCGACGCGTTTCGAAGCTCCATCTGCTTCTCTTCAGGGGCTTTAACGGAAGCGGTGTGCGCACCCGCTACACTACTCCAATTATATAACTCACCCGTCGATGGGAGTCTCCAGTGAGACTTCTGGGAAGTGTAGTACGGAAAGCACACAATCAAGTCCTGTATGGACTCCACAAGTGGGCCCGTCCTCGATTCCATGTACGGCTGCTACTTCACTGCCGTGACCCCCACGTTAACGGGGTGGTGCATACTCTGCGGCTGGACTGCCGCATATAGATTCACGCTCCAAGGTTGTCCACCATGTGAGTAGCACGCGAGCAGCAGCTTTATTTATGTGTAGGTGAGGACGGGGATCCGCTTGTAGACGCCGCTCCGTAATGGATCTGCCCGACGCGTTTCGAAGCTCCATCTGCTTCTCTTCAGGGGCTTTAACGGAAGCGGTGTGCGCACCCGCTACACTACTCCAATTATATAACTCACCCGTCGATGGGAGTCTCCAGTGAGACTTCTGGGAAGTGTAGTACGGAAAGCACACAATCAAGTCCTGTATGGACTCCACAAGTGGGCCCGTCCTCGATTCCATGTACGGCTGCTACTTCACTGCCGTGACCCCCACGTTAACGGGGTGGTGCATACTCTGCGGCTGGACTGCCGCATATAGATTCACGCTCCAAGGTTGTCCACCATGTGAGTAGCACGCGAGCAGCAGCTTTATTTATGTGTAGGTGAGGACGGGGATCCGCTTGTAGACGCCGCTCCGTAATGGATCTGCCCGACGCGTTTCGAAGCTCCATCTGCTTCTCTTCAGGGGCTTTAACGGAAGCGGTGTGCGCACCCGCTACACTACTCCAATTATATAACTCACCCGTCGATGGGAGTCTCCAGTGAGACTTCTGGGAAGTGTAGTACGGAAAGCACACAATCAAGTCCTGTATGGACTCCACAAGTGGGCCCGTCCTCGATTCCATGTACGGCTGCTACTTCACTGCCGTGACCCCCACGTTAACGGGGTGGTGCATACTCTGCGGCTGGACTGCCGCATATAGATTCACGCTCCAAGGTTGTCCACCATGTGAGTAGCACGCGAGCAGCAGCTTTATTTATGTGTAGGTGAGGACGGGGATCCGCTTGTAGACGCCGCTCCATAATGGATCTGCCCGACGCGTTTCGAAGCTCCATCTGCTTCTCTTCAGGGGCTTTAACGGAAGCGGTGTGCGCACCCGCTACACTACTCCAATTATATAACTCACCCGTCGATGGGAGTCTCCAGTGAGACTTCTGGGAAGTGTAGTACGGAAAGCACACAATCAAGTCCTGTATGGACTCCACAAGTGGGCCCGTCCTCGATTCCATGTACGGCTGCTACTTCACTGCCGTGACCCCCACGTTAACGGGGTGGTGCATACTCTGCGGCTGGACTGCCGCATATAGATTCACGCTCCAAGGTTGTCCACCATGTGAGTAGCACGCGAGCAGCAGCTTTATTTATGTGTAGGTGAGGACGGGGATCCGCTTGTAGACGCCGCTCCGTAATGGATCTGCCAGACGCGTTTCGAAGCTCCATCTGCTTCTCTTCAGGGGCTTTAACGGAAGCGGTGTGCGCACCCGCTACACTACTCCAATTATATAACTCACCCGTCGATGGGAGTCTCCAGTGAGACTTCTGGGAAGTGTAGTACGGAAAGCACACAATCAAGTCCTGTATGGACTCCACAAGTGGGCCCGTCCTCGATTCCATGTACGGCTGCTACTTCACTGCCGTGACCCCCACGTTAACGGGGTGGTGCATACTCTGCGGCTGGACTGCCGCATATAGATTCACGCTCCAAGGTTGTCCACCATGTGAGTAGCACGCGAGCAGCAGCTTTATTTATATCTAGGTGAGGACGGGGATCCGCTTGTAGACGCCGCTCCGTAATGGATCTGCCCGACGCGTTTCGAAGCTCCATCTGCTTCTCTTCAGGGGCTTTAACGGAAGCGGTGTGCGCACCCGCTACACTACTCCAATTATATAACTCACCCGTCGATGGGAGTCTCCAGTGAGACTTCTGGGAAGTGTAGTACGGAAAGCACACAATCAAGTCCTGTATGGACTCCACAAGTGGGCCCGTCCTCGATTCCATGTACGGCTGCTACTTCACTGCCGTGACCCCCACGTTAACGGGGTGGTGCATACTCTGCGGCTGGACTGCCGCATATAGATTCACGCTCCAAGGTTGTCCACCATGTGAGTAGCACGCGAGCAGCAGCTTTATTTATGTGTAGGTGAGGACGGGGATCCGCTTGTAGACGCCGCTCCATAATGGATCTGCCCGACGCGTTTCGAAGCTCCATCTGCTTCTCTTCAGGGGCTTTAACGGAAGCGGTGTGCGCACCCGCTACACTACTCCAATTATATAACTCACCCGTCGATGGGAGTCTCCAGAGAGACTTCTGGGAAGTGTAGTACGGAAAGCACACAATCAAGTCCTGTATGGACTTCACAAGTGGGCCCGTCCTCGATTCCATGTACGGCTGCTACTTCACTGCCGTGACCCCCACGTTAACGGGGTGGTGCATACTCTGCGGCTGGACTGCCGCATATAGATTCACGCTCCAAGGTTGTCCACCATGTGAGTAGCACGCGAGCAGCAGCTTTATTTATGTGTAGGTGAGGACGGGGATCCGCTTGTAGACGCCGCTCCGTAATGGATCTGCCCGACGCGTTTCGAAGCTCCATCTGCTTCTCTTCAGGGGCTTTAACGGAAGCGGTGTGCGCACCCGCTACACTACTCCAATTATATAACTCACCCGTCGATGGGAGTCTCCAGTGAGACTTCTGGGAAGTGTAGTACGGAAAGCACACAATCAAGTCCTGTATGGACTCCACAAGTGGGCCCGTCCTCGATTCCATGTACGGCTGCTACTTCACTGCCGTGACCCCCACGTTAACGGGGTGGTGCATACTCTGCGGCTGGACTGCCGCATATAGATTCACGCTCCAAGGTTGTCCACCATGTGAGTAGCACGCGAGCAGCAGCTTTATTTATGTGTAGGTGAGGACGGGGATCCGCTTGTAGACGCCGCTCCGTAATGGATCTGCCCGACGCGTTTCGAAGCTCCATCTGCTTCTCTTCAGGGGCTTTAACGGAAGCGGTGTGCGCACCCGCTACACTACTCCAATTATATAACTCACCCGTCGATGGGAGTCTCCAGTGAGACTTCTGGGAAGTGTAGTACGGAAAGCACACAATCAAGTCCTGTATGGACTCCACAAGTGGGCCCGTCCTCGATTCCATGTACGGCTGCTACTTCACTGCCGTGACCCCCACGTTAACGGGGTGGTGCATACTCTGCGGCTGGACTGCCGCATATAGATTCACGCTCCAAGGTTGTCCACCATGTGAGTAGCACGCGAGCAGCAGCTTTATTTATGTGTAGGTGAGGACGGGGATCCGCTTGTAGACGCCGCTCCGTAATGGATCTGCCCGACACGTTTCGAAGCTCCATCTGCTTCTCTTCAGGGGCTTTAACGGAAGCGGTGTGCGCACCCGCTACACTACTCCAATTATATAACTCACCCGTCGATGGGAGTCTCCAGTGAGACTTCTGGGAAGTGTAGTACGGAAAGCACACAATCAAGTCCTGTATGGACTCCACAAGTGGGCCCGTCCTCGATTCCATGTACGGCTGCTACTTCACTGCCGTGACCCCCACGTTAACGGGGTGGTGCATACTCTGCGGCTGGACTGCCGCATATAGATTCACGCTCCAAGGTTGTCCACCATGTGAGTAGCACGCGAGCAGCAGCTTTATTTATGTGTAGGTGAGGACGGGGATCCGCTTGTAGACGCCGCTCCGTAATGGATCTGCCCGACGCGTTTCGAAGCTCCATCTGCTTCTCTTCAGGGGCTTTAACGGAAGCGGTGTGCGCACCCGCTACACTACTCCAATTATATAACTCACCCGTCGATGGGAGTCTCCTGTGAGACTTCTGGGAAGTGTAGTACGGAAAGCACACAATCAAGTCCTGTATGGACTCCACAAGTGGGCCCGTCCTCGATTCCATGTACGGCTGCTACTTCACTGCCGTGACCCCCACGTTAACGGGGTGGTGCATACTCTGCGGCTGGACTGCCGCATATAGATTCACGCTCCAAGGTTGTCCACCATGTGAGTAGCACGCGAGCAGCAGCTTTATTTATGTGTAGGTGAGGAAGGGGATCCGCTTGTAGACGCCGCTCCGTAATGGATCTGCCCGACGCGTTTCGAAGCTCCATCTGCTTCTCTTCAGGGGCTTTAACGGAAGCGGTGTGCGCACCCGCTACACTACTCCAATTATATAACTCACCCGTCGATGGGAGTCTCCAGTGAGACTTCTGGGAAGTGTAGTACGGAAAGCACACAATCAAGTCCTGTATGGACTCCACAAGTGGGCCCGTCCTCGATTCCATGTACGGCTGCTACTTCACTGCCGTGACCCCCACGTTAACGGGGTGGTGCATACTCTGCGGCTGGACTGCCGCATATAGATTCACGCTCCAAGGTTGTCCACCATGTGAGTAGCACGCGAGCAGCAGCTTTATTTATGTGTAGGTGAGGACGGGGATCCGCTTGTAGACGCCGCTCCGTAATGGATCTGCCCGACGCGTTTCGAAGCTCCATCTGCTTCTCTTCAGGGGCTTTAACGGAAGCGGTGTGCGCACCCGCTACACTACTCCAATTATATAACTCACCCGTCGATGGGAGTCTCCAGTGAGACTTCTGGGAAGTGTAGTACGGAAAGCACACAATCAAGTCCTGTATGGACTCCACAAGTGGGCCCGTCCTCGATTCCATGTACGGCTGCTACTTCACTGCCGTGACCCCCACGTTAACGGGGTGGTGCATACTCTGCGGCTGGACTGCCGCATATAGATTCACGCTCCAAGGTTGTCCACCATGTGAGTAGCACGCGAGCAGCAGCTTTATTTATGTGTAGGTGAGGACGGGGATCCGCTTGTAGACGCCGCTCCGTAATGGATCTGCCCGACGCGTTTCGAAGCTCCATCTGCTTCTCTTCAGGGGCTTTAACGGTAGCGGTGTGCGCACCCGCTACACTACTCCAATTATATAACTCACCCGTCGATGGGAGTCTCCAGTGAGACTTCTGGGAAGTGTAGTACGGAAAGCACACAATCAAGTCCTGTATGGACTCCACAAGTGGGCCCGTCCTCGATTCCATGTACGGCTGCTACTTCACTGCCGTGACCCCCACGTTAACGGGGTGGTGCATACTCTGCGGCTGGACTGCCGCATATAGATTCACGCTCCAAGGTTGTCCACCATGTGAGTAGCACGCGAGCAGCAGCTTTATTTATGTGTAGGTGAGGACGGGGATCCGCTTGTAGACGCCGCTCCGTAATGGATCTGCCCGACGCGTTTCGAAGCTCCATCTGCTTCTCTTCAGGGGCTTTAACGGAAGCGGTGTGCGCACCCGCTACACTACTCCAATTATATAACTCACCCGTCGATGGGAGTCTCCAGTGAGACTTCTGGGAAGTGTAGTACGGAAAGCACACAATCAAGTCCTGTATGGACTCCACAAGTGGGCCCGTCCTCGATTCCATGTACGGCTGCTACTTCACTGCCGTGACCCCCACGTTAACGGGGTGGTGCATACTCTGCGGCTGGACTGCCGCATATAGATTCACGCTCCAAGGTTGTCCACCATGTGAGTAGCACGCGAGCAGCAGCTTTATTTATGTGTAGGTGAGGACGGGGATCCGCTTGTAGACGCCGCTCTGTAATGGATCTGCCCGACGCGTTTCGAAGCTCCATCTGCTTCTCTTCAGGGGCTTTAACGGAAGCGGTGTGCGCACCCGCTACACTACTCCAATTATATAACTCACCCGTCGATGGGAGTCTCCAGTGAGACTTCTGGGAAGTGTAGTACGGAAAGCACACAATCAAGTCCTGTATGGACTCCACAAGTGGGCCCGTCCTCGATTCCATGTACGGCTGCTACTTCACTGCCGTGACCCCCACGTTAACGGGGTGGTGCATACTCTGCGGCTGGACTGCCGCATATAGATTCACGCTCCAAGGTTGTCCACCATGTGAGTAGCACGCGAGCAGCAGCTTTATTTATGTGTAGGTGAGGACGGGGATCCGCTTGTAGACGCCGCTCCGTAATGGATCTGCCCGACGCGTTTCGAAGCTCCATCTGCTTCTCTTCAGGGGCTTTAACGGAAGCGGTGTGCGCACCCGCTACACTACTCCAATTATATAACTCACCCGTCGATGGGAGTCTCCAGTGAGACTTCTGGGAAGTGTAGTACGGAAAGCACACAATCAAGTCCTGTATGGACTCCACAAGTGGGCCCGTCCTCGATTCCATGTACGGCTGCTACTTCACTGCCGTGACCCCCACGTTAACGGGGTGGTGCATACTCTGCGGCTGGACTGCCGCATATAGATTCACGCTCCAAGGTTGTCCACCATGTGAGTAGCACGCGAGCAGCAGCTTTATTTATGTGTAGGTGAGGACGGGGATCCGCTTGTAGACGCCGCTCCGTAATGGATCTGCCCGACGCGTTTCGAAGCTCCATCTGCTTCTCTTCAGGGGCTTTAACGGAAGCGGTGTGCGCACCCGCTACACTACTCCAATTATATAACTCACCCGTCGATGGGAGTCTCCAGTGAGACTTCTGGGAAGTGTAGTACGGAAAGCACACAATCAAGTCCTGTATGGACTCCACAAGTGGGCCCGTCCTCGATTCCATGTACGGCTGCTACTTCACTGCCGTGACCCCCACGTTAACGGGGTGGTGCATACTCTGCGGCTGGACTGCCGCATATAGATTCACGCTCCAAGGTTGTCCACCATGTGAGTAGCACGCGAGCAGCAGCTTTATTTATGTGTAGGTGAGGACGGGGATCCGCTTGTAGACGCCGCTCCGTAATGGATCTGCCCGACGCGTTTCGAAGCTCCATCTGCTTCTCTTCAGGGGCTTTAACGGAAGCGGTGTGCGCACCCGCTACACTACTCCAATTATATAACTCACCCGTCGATGGGAGTCTCCAGTGAGACTTCTGGGAAGTGTAGTACGGAAAGCACACAATCAAGTCCTGTATGGACTCCACAAGTGGGCCCGTCCTCGATTCCATGTACGGCTGCTACTTCACTGCCGTGACCCCCACGTTAACGGGGTGGTGCATACTCTGCGGCTGGACTGCCGCATATAGATTCACGCTCCAAGGTTGTCCACCATGTGAGTAGCACGCGAGCAGCAGCTTTATTTATGTGTAGGTGAGGACGGGGATCCGCTTGTAGACGCCGCTCCGTAATGGATCTGCCCGATGCGTTTCGAAGCTCCATCTGCTTCTCTTCAGGGGCTTTAACGGAAGCGGTGTGCGCACCCGCTACACTACTCCAATTATATAACTCACCCGTCGATGGGAGTCTCCAGTGAGACTTCTGGGAAGTGTAGTACGGAAAGCACACAATCAAGTCCTGTATGGACTCCACAAGTGGGCCCGTCCTCTATTCCATGTACGGCTGCTACTTCACTGCCGTGACCCCCACGTTAACGGGGTGGTGCATACTCTGCGGCTGGACTGCCGCATATAGATTCACGCTCCAAGGTTGTCCACCATGTGAGTAGCACGCGAGCAGCAGCTTTATTTATGTGTAGGTGAGGACGGGGACCTGCTTGTAGACGCCGCTCCGTAATGGATCTGCCCGACGCGTTTCGAAGCTCCATCTGCTTCTCTTCAGGGGCTTTAACAGAAGCGGTGTGCGCACCCGCTACACTACTCCAATTATATAACTCACCCGTCGATGGGAGTCTCCAGTGAGACTTCTGGGAAGTGTAGTACGGAAAGCACACAATCAAGTCCTGTATGGACTCCACAAGTGGGCCCGTCCTCGATTCCATGTACGGCTGCTACTTCACTGCCGTGACCCCCACGTTAACGGGGTGGTGCATACTCTGCGGCTGGACTGCCGCATATAGATTCACGCTCCAAGGTTGTCCACCATGTGAGTAGCACGCGAGCAGCAGCTTTATTTATGTGTAGGTGAGGATGGGGATCCGCTTGTAGACGCCGCTCCGTAATGGATCTGCCCGACGCGTTTCGAAGCTCCATCTGCTTCTCTTCAGGGGCTTTAACGGAAGCGGTGTGCGCACCCGCTACACTACTCCAATTATATAACTCACCCGTCGATGGGAGTCTCCAGTGAGACTTCTGGGAAGTGTAGTACGGAAAGCACACCATCAAGTCCTGTATGGACTCCACAAGTGGGCCCGTCCTCGATTCCATGTACGGCTGCTACTTCACTGCCGTGACCCCCACGTTAACGGGGTGGTGCATACTCTGCGGCTGGACTGCCGCATATAGATTCACGCTCCAAGGTTGTCCACCATGTGAGTAGCACGCGAGCAGCAGCTTTATTTATGTGTAGGTGAGGACGGGGATCCGCTTGTAGACGCCGCTCCGTAATGGATCTGCCCGACGCGTTTCGAAGCTCCATCTGCTTCTCTTCACGGGCTTTAACGGAAGCGGTGTGCGCACCCGCTACACTACTCCAATTATATAACTCACCCGTCGATGGGAGTCTCCAGTGAGACTTCTGGGAAGTGTAGTACGGAAAGCACACAATCAAGTCCTGTATGGACTCCACAAGTGGGCCCGTCCTCGATTCCATGTGTGCTTTCCGTACTACACTTCCCAGAAGTCTCACTGGAGCCTCCCATCGACGGGCGAGTTATATAATTGGAGAAGTGTAGCGGGTGCGCACACCGCTTCCGTTAAAGCCCCTGAAGAGAAGCAGATGGAGCTTCGAAACGCGTCGGGCAGATCCATTACGGAGCGGCGTCTACAAGCGGATCCCCGTCCTCACCTACACATAAATAAAGCTGCTGCTCGCGTGCTACTCACATGGTGGACAACCTTGGAGCGTGAATCTATATGCGGCAGTCCAGCCGCAGAGTATGCACCACCCCGTTAACGTGGGGGTCACGGCAGTGAAGTAGCAGCCGTACATGGAATCGAGGACGGGCCCACTTGTGGAGTCCATTCAGGACTTGATTGTGTGCTTTCCGTACTACACTTCCCAGAAGTCTCACTGGAGCCTCCCATCGACGGGCGAGTTATATAATTGGAGAAGTGTAGCGGGTGCGCACACCGCTTCCGTTAAAGCCCCTGAAGAGAAGCAGATGGAGCTTCGAAACGCGTCGGGCAGATCCATTACGGAGCGGCGTCTACAAGCGGATCCCCGTCCTCACCTACACATAAATAAAGCTGCTGCTCGCGTGCTACTCACATGGTGGACAACCTTGGAGCGTGAATCTATATGCGGCAGTCCAGCCGCAGAGTATGCACCACCCCGTTAACGTGGGGGTCACGGCAGTGAAGTAGCAGCCGTACATGGAATCGAGGACGGGCCCACTTGTGGAGTCCATACAGGACTTGATTGTGTGCTTTCCGTACTACACTTCCCAGAAGTTTCACTGGAGCCTCCCATCGACGGGCGAGTTATATAATTGGAGAAGTGTAGCGGGTGCGCACACCGCTTCCGTTAAAGCCCCTGAAGAGAAGCAGATGGAGCTTCGAAACGCGTCGGGCAGATCCATTACGGAGCGGCGTCTACAAGCGGATCCCCGTCCTCACCTACACATAAATAAAGCTGCTGCTCGCGTGCTACTCACATGGTGGACAACCTTGGAGCGTGAATCTATATGTGGCAGTCCAGCCGCAGAGTATGCACCACCCCGTTAACGTGGGGGTCACGGCAGTGAAGTAGCAGCTGTACATGGAATCGAGGACGGGCCCACTTGTGGAGTCCATACAGGACTTGATTGTGTGCTTTCCGTACTACACTTCCCAGAAGTCTCACTGGAGCCTCCCATCGACGGGCGAGTTATATAATTGGAGAAGTGTAGCGGGTGCGCACACCGCTTCCGTTAAAGCCCCTGAAGAGAAGCAGATGGAGCTTCGAAACGCGTCGGGCAGATCCATTACGGAGCGGCGTCTACAAGCGGATCCCCGTCCTCACCTACACATAAATAAAGCTGCTGCTCGCGTGCTACTCACATGGTGGACAACCTTGGAGCGTGAATCTATATGCGGCAGTCCAGCCACAGAGTATGCACCACCCCGTTAACGTGGGGGTCACGGCAGTGAAGTAGCAGCCGTACATGGAATCGAGGACGGGCCCACTTGTGGAGTCCATACAGGACTTGATTGTGTGCTTTCCGTACTACACTTCCCAGAAGTCTCACTGGAGCCTCCCATCGACGGGCGAGTTA
This sequence comes from Lissotriton helveticus, assembly GCF_964261635.1. Taxonomy (NCBI): domain Eukaryota; kingdom Metazoa; phylum Chordata; class Amphibia; order Caudata; family Salamandridae; genus Lissotriton; species Lissotriton helveticus. The sequence continues at coordinate 495,774,391 of NC_136069.1, read as the reverse complement.
TATAATTGGAGAAGTGTAGCGGGTGCGCACACCGCTTCCGTTAAAGCCCCTGAAGAGAAGCAGATGGAGCTTCGAAACGCGTCGGGCAGATCCATTACGGAGCGGCGTCTACAAGCGGATCCCCGTCCTCACCTACACATAAATAAAGCTGCTGCTCGCGTGCTACTCACATGGTGGACAACCTTGGAGCGTGAATCTATATGCGGCAGTCCAGCCGCAGAGTATGCACCACCCCGTTAATGTGGGGGTCACGGCAGTGAAGTAGCAGCCGTACATGGAATCGAGGACGGGCCCACTTGTGGAGTCCATACATGACTTGATTGTGTGCTTTCCGTACTACACTTCCCAGAAGTCTCACTGGAGCCTCCCATCGACGGGCGAGTTATATAATTGGAGAGGTGTAGCGGGTGCGCACACCGCTTCCGTTAAAGCCCCTGAAGAGAAGCAGATGGAGCTTCGAAACGCGTCGGGCAGATCCATTACGGAGCGGCGTCTACAAGCGGATCCCCGTCCTCACCTACACATAAATAAAGCTGCTGCTCGCGTGCTACTCACATGGTGGACAACCTTGGAGCGTGAATCTATATGCGGCAGTCCAGCCGCAGAGTATGCACCACCCCGTTAACGTGGGGGTCACGGCAGTGAAGTAGCAGCCGTACATGGAATCGAGGACGGGCCCACTTGTGGAGTCCATACAGGACTTGATTGTGTGCTTTCCGTACTACACTTCCCAGAAGTCTCACTGGAGCCTCCCATCGACGGGCGAGTTATATAATTGGAGAAGTGTAGCGGGTGCGCACACCGCTTCCGTTAAAGCCCCTGAAGAGAAGCAGATGGAGCTTCGAAACGCGTCGGGCAGATCCATTACGGAGCGGCGTCTACAAGCGGATCCCCGTCCTCACCTACACATAAATAAAGCTGCTGCTCGCGTGCTACTCACATGGTGGACAACCTTGGAGCGTGAATCTATATGCGGCAGTCCAGCCGCAGAGTATGCACCACCCCGTTAACGTGGGGGTCACGGCAGTGAAGTAGCAGCCGTACATGGAATCGAGGACGGGCACACTTGTGGAGTCCATACAGGACTTGATTGTGTGCTTTCCGTACTACACTTCCCAGAAGTCTCACTGGAGCCTCCCATCGACGGGCGAGTTATATAATTGGAGAAGTGTAGCGGGTGCGCACACCGCTTCCGTTAAAGCCCCTGAAGAGAAGCAGATGGAGCTTCGAAACGCGTCGGGCAGATCCATTACGGAGCGGCGTCTACAAGCGGATCCCCGTCCTCACCTACACATAAATAAAGCTGCTGCTCGCGTGCTACTCACATGGTGGACAACCTTGGAGCGTGAATCTATATGCAACAGTCCAGCCGCAGAGTATGCACCACCCCGTTAACGTGGGGGTCACGGCAGTGAAGTAGCAGCCGTACATGGAATCGAGGACGGGCCCACTTGTGGAGTCCATACAGGACTTGATTGTGTGCTTTCCGTACTACACTTCCCAGAAGTCTCACTGGAGCCTCCCATCGACGGGCGAGTTATATAATTGGAGAAGTGTAGCGGGTGCGCACACCGCTTCCGTTAAAGCCCCTGAAGAGAAGCAGATGGAGCTTCGAAACGCGTCGGGCAGATCCATTACGGAGCGGCGTCTACAAGCGGATCCCCGTCCTCACCTACACATAAATAAAGCTGCTGCTCGCGTGCTACTCACATGGTGGACAACCTTGGAGCGTGAATATATATATATATATATATATATATATATATATATGAAAGCTCCGAGTTACCCACAGGTTAAGGATGCACTCATCCAGCAGCCCTTGCTTCAAACGGGTAAAGATATCTCGGCACCCCAGTCTGCAGCTTCTCATGTCTCGATTAAAAGCCTGACGCGTTTCTGAGCCTACGCTCGTCTTCAGAGGCTCGACTTGAGTTAGACGCTTTGACACTCCCACTATTTACCCGCCCTCAGATGAGCGAACTCGTGTGAGTTGGAACGCACTGCTTTGTGGGACTTGTAGTTCGTGTCTCTTCCCTGTATGGGTGCGTGTTCTGCCATTTCATAGCCCTGGATGGGCCCCGGGATGCAGATGTCCATAGATCCCTTGGCTGCTGCTTCACAACAGGTTCGGCAACTTCCGACCCGTGACCCCCATGGATCTTCCGCGGGGGGGTGCACCCTTCGCGGCTGGGCTGCCGCGTGCATATGAAAGCTCCGAGTTACCCACAGGTTAAGGATGCACTCATCCAGCAGCCCTTGCTTCAAACGGGTAAAGACATCTCGGCACCCCAGTCTGCAGCTTCTCATGTCTCGATTAAAAGCCTGACGCGTTTCTGAGCCTACGCTCGTCTTCAGAGGCTCGACTTGAGTTAGACGCTTTGACACTCCCACTATTTAACCGCCCTCAGATGAGCGAACTCGTGTGAGTTGGAACGCACTGCCTTGTGGGACTTGTAGTTCGTGTCTCTTCCCTGTATGGGTGCGTGTTCTGCCATTTCATAGCCCTGGATGGGCCCCGGGATGCAGATGTCCATAGATCCCTTGGCTGCTGCTTCACAACAGGTTCGGCGACTTCCGACCCGTGACCCCCATGGATCTTCCGCGGGGGGGTGCACCCTTCGCGGCTGGGCTGCCGCGTGCAAATGAAAGCTCCGAGTTACCCACAGGTTAAGGATGCACTCATCCAGCAGCCCTTGCTTCAAACGGGTAAAGACATCTCGGCACCCCAGTCTGCAGCTTCTCATGTCTCGATTAAAAGCCTGACGCGTTTCTGAGCCTACGCTCGTCTTCAGAGGCTCGACTTGAGTTAGACGCTTTGACACTCCCACTATTTAACCGCCCTCGGATGAGCGAACTCGTGTGAGTTGGAACGCACTGCCTTGTGGGACTTGTAGTTCGTGTCTCTTCCCTGTATGGGTGCGTGTTCTGCCATTTCATAGCCCTGGATGGGCCCCGGGATGCAGATGTCCATAGATCCCTTGGCTGCTGCTTCACAACAGGTTCGGCGACTTCCGACCCGTGACCCCCATGGATCTTCCGCGGGGGGGTGCACCCTTCGCGGCTGGGCTGCCGCGTGCAAATGAAAGCTCCAAGTTACCCACAGGTTAAGGATGCACTCATCCAGCAGCCCTTGCTTCAAACGGGTAAAGACATCTCGGCACCCCAGTCTGCAGCTTCTCATGTCTTGATTAAAAGCCTGACGCGTCTAACTCAAGTCGAGCCTCTGAAGACGAGCGTAGGCTCAGAAACGCGTCAGGCTTTCTGAGCATGTCACTGACCATGTCATGAGTGATGTAATATGTAACGTCATCAGCAGTGCATTGCACGCCCAAGTTATAGTGAGTCCAACTAACTATAACGTGGGAATTTCAATGGTTTTATGCGAGTAAAATTTCCAGGTAACTATAACTGGTGTGAAACCTATGGTTTTTTCAGTGAATTTAATAGGTCTTTTAAATGCTAATTCCTAACTATAACTGGTGTGAAACCTATGGTTTTTTCAGTGAATTTCAATGGTTTTTTAATAGCAAATCTCTATAGGTATGAAAAGTAATATTTTATATTGTATAATTATGTAAATTTATTTTTTTTGCTCTGGGGCGCTCCCGGGGCACGTACCGGTGAATGCACGGGTAAGCGCAATGTTACGGCGCGCCCCGGGGCGCGTACCGGGGAGCGTCCCGTTAGCGCTATTCCCGCGAACGAAAACAACATCGTGACGTTTCGCGTAGCCGCATGATGCATCATATGACGCACTGCGTAAGCGCACCCGGAAGCACGCGAGCGCATACGATAGCGCAACGTCCTGATGCGCTTACGCTGCGCGCCCCGGGGCGCGACTACGGGCGCGCCCCGGGGCGCGTAGCGTTAGTGCGTCGGGTCATGTGATGTGAAAATAACACTTTTCATTGGTGCAGATCAGTTTTGGTTTCCAAATGATGAAAGCCCGGATCATGTGACTTGAAAATAACACTTTTCATTGGTTCCTAACTTTTTTTTTTTTTACAAAGACTGAAATCTCCACCCATTTCCTTCACTTCTTGTTTCACTTTTGTGAGTGCAAGACCTGCTTTTGGTACCTGTGTCATATTTACTTCTATTATCATGGCTGCAAGAGCATCCAGCAGCAGTGATGAGACTGAGGATTTCATTGATGAGGAGGTTCCTGAACGAACTGTGAAGGAACATTTCATTTGGAAATTTTTCAAAATTCCAGAGGGGGAGAAAAAGGTAAATGCTCCAAAGGTGGAGTGTCAAATATGCCACACCATCTTATCGAGAGGAAATCCCAGAAAAAAATACAGCTTCGGGAACTGGACGATGATACGCCACGTGTCAAGAAAACATCCCCAGAACTATGCACGGGAGAGTGTCAGGGCTCTGGCACGAGAGGCTCCCAGGGATGGTGGCTCTACTTCTACCGGTGGAGCAACACCTTCTGTGCGTCGGCGTGAGCAGGAGATGATACCAAATATTCAGCCTGCTTTTAATCAGGCTATATTAAAATGACGAAAATGTGACCATCTTCTTTGCTATGGGGAGCAAAGTGTCACGCTCATGGTTCGAGCTCTAGAGAACCACCCCTGCCATCCCCAGGCCTAATTTTTTTTTTCTTGGCTCCTGTTGAGCTGTTTCCAGTTCCCTGTTTTTGTTTTTGTTAAAAAAAATGAAGAAAAGCAAAAGTTCTTTTCAGAGCTACCTCCAATTGTCATCAAAGAGCTGTGTTCTTAAAAAAAAAGAACTCCCTCCAATGTATTAAAAAATGCTACATTTGTAAAGAAATCTGTCATTGTTTTTTCTCCAGGGTACGCTCCCCGGTACGCGCACCGGTGCGCGTACCGGGCGTTCCCCACTCGTGAAAATCAAAAAAAATGTTTATGCGGTGGGGCCCTTTTATGACCCTCACATCAAACCTAGGGGGTCAGGGGGGGTCTACCCTGCCCCCTTTTGGTTATTTCCCCCTTTGTTTTTGCCACCTCTTGTGTCTCGATCCTACCGAGACACAAGATGGCGGCCGCTCTGGACTGTTTCGAATGTTTACAGACAACCGAGAGCCAATCAGCTTTCCGTGCACAAGACGCGTGGCGTGCCCGGAGCGCTCCCCGATGCGCATACCGGGGCGCGGCTATAGATATATACATTTTTTTGAACCTAAATTACTCAAAATCCTCTGGAGCACATATCTTGAGACATAGCAAAGGCACATCGGGCTACCAGTCCCTACAATTTTGCCAAGTTTGGTGAAAATCCATTCAGCCGTTCGAGCTAAAAGTGAGTCCGACCGCCCTATGGAAATTAACATGGGGAAAACACGTTTTGGGACCCCCCTTTTATCTCTGCCCCGCTTGACGGATCCCCCCCAAACTTTCAGGGAAGGACCGGAGCGCCACGAGGCAAAGTTGAGGAAAATTTCAGGCAGACAAATAACGACAAATATTCGGCCCCCATCTCCGTGGGGCCTGAATCAAAGTGAGGAACTTTACATCCACCTCTGATGAGAATAAGAAATGAGAGGAGGACTAATTGAAATTCTGTAATGTTACCATGGAGAAAACTTAGGGTTGCACTCTTTTTCTTTGAGGAAAGAAATGTTTTCGATTGTACTTCTATGTTTTCAAAAAAATGGGGGATGGGTGAAATGATAATTGATTGACGTAACGGCATAGCTGGGAAGACATATAAAAAAATAGACTGGCACAACAACATAAATAAGAACACTCTCGGACTGATCAATGTAATACAGTGCCCACCAGTGGGCTCATAATAAGAAAATCATATGCAGGGTTCGAATATATAGTTAAAATAGACTCAACTCTTATTTTAGGAAAATTTAAGGGGAAAATGGGACTGAACAAAAGAGGAAGATATTGAAATCCCGTAAGGTATTGTAGGAACATCGGCCCACTGGAGGGCGCAAGGAAGGTTGAGATTGAACGGAGTCAGGCAGCGTATAGAATGAATAGACTGCCACGGGAACCATGCATAACAATGCAACAAAATTAAAGTCCGGGGATAAATAGGTAATAAAAGAATACCTCATAACATCACAACAATTTCTGTCTCGACAATAGTGAAGGGGACGAGCAGGCATTAACATATCAGTACCTACTTAAAGCCCCGTAAAAAACCCTGGAACAATAAAGTTGAGTGTTGAAGGATTAAAAAGTAACACGAACTGGCATAGAACAAAATAATAAAATAAACGGTCCGAACCGTGAGCAAACAGAATTTCAGTAAAACGAGAGTTGCTCGGATATGAAAGCTTAAGGTTTTAAAAATAAACTGTGATTGCCGTCTGCATAATCAGACAACATTGTAAACAATATGTACACATGTATGTGTTAAAAATTGTATCAAGTAACTACATCGCCCATAATCCTAAGAACGGAAACAGGAAATTACATTGTGAGTCACTTGTTTGGTGCACCATTTCTTAATGGAGGGTTCAAACATGAGTAAATATCTACCGTGTGCAAGCTACTAGTGGTTAGCGAAACGCGTCGGTATTTTTATGCTGGAAATTGCTGGTAATTAAAATTACGAAGAAACCAAGATCCTGGGAGTGCGTACTTATTTTCCTGGAAATGAGTTGTGGGAATTAATTTTGGTGGGGTTCTGCCGTGAAGTATCGCACCGATCCAAGAATCGCCAGGGGTCTACAAGGGCGAGCCAAATTGTGGATATATATATATATATATATATATATATATATATATATATTATTCCACAAAGTGCCCTTGAGCTTTCAGGAGGGCACACGATGCGAAGTCCACCATCCGGTTTGTATTTCTGGCTCCCCACATTGGCCCTCAGTTACCCATTGTGCCTGACGCGTTTCGATGCATGGAGCATCTCATCAGAGGCTTGCTTCATCTTCAGCAGTGGAATTGGCCTTCTTTTATTTTCATTAAATGCACGCATGTGTTTGTGCTGTTAGGCAGTTTGTATTGCATGCTGGGAGCTGGAGTTTTTTCATCCATGAACTCGCGTTCCCAAGAGAGCCATAAAGTATTCCCTGAGTGGGTTTCCACTGGAAGTGTCTTAACAAAGCTTTTTGATTATCCTAAGTAGGATTCAGGACATTGTAGGGAGTTTATTACCCCGACTTCGAGCGCTGTCACGCCGTAGAGCAGTTCGATGGCACCGCCTCTCTTTTATACATAGTAGAGACGGTGCTCCTCCCACGACGAGGCCGCCGCTGTAAATGTGATTCCACAAAGTGCCCTTGAGCTTTCGGGAGGGCACACGCTGCCAAGTCCACCATCCGGTTTGTATTTCTGGCTCCCCACATTGGCCCTCAGTTACCCATTGTGCCTGGCGCGTTTCGATGCATGGAGCATCTCATCAGAGGCTTGCTTCATCTTCAGCAGTGGAATTGGCCTTCTTTTATTTTCATTAAATGCACGCATGTGTTTGTTTGTGCTGTTAGGCAATTTGTATTGCATGCTGGGAGCTGGAGTTTTTTCATCCATGAACTCGCGTTCCCAAGAGAGCCATAAAGTATTCCCTGAGTGGGTTTCCACTGGAAGTGTCTTAACGAAGCTTTTTCAATGAAAATAAAAGAAGGCCAATTCCACTGCTGAAGATGAAGCAAGCCTCTGATGAGATGCTCCATGCATCGAAACGCGTCAGGCACAATGGACTTCGCAGCGTGTGCCCTCCCGAAAGCTCAAGGGCACTTTGTGGAATCATATATATATATAAATTGGCCCATATTACTAACAGATGGTGTCTTAAAATATAGATTACCTGAAAGACCCACAGTAACATTTCGCAGGAGTAGAACCATGGAAGGTCATTTATCAAAATCCATGATGGAAGGGACCTCAATCAAGACATGGTTACCGGCAAAACAAGGATTTTTTAAATGTGCAACCTGCCGGGCCTGCAACTTTGGGGTTAACACCTCGAAATACAGCACTCCGTTCAGGGAAAATGAAATAGCTATCAGAGGCAACTTTGATTGTCGCACTGAATATGCTGTATATGTTCTCACGTGTACTTGTGGGCTCAGATATGTGGGCAGCACTAAGAAACAGGTACACGTGAGAATATTGCAGCATATAAGAGCCATCATTAACTGTGATCCAAATTACCCGGTGGCACGGCACTTCAAGTCCGTGCACAATAAGGACATTAACTGCTTAAGGTATTTTGTGATTGATAATGTTCCTATACCTAAAAAAGGAGGAAATAGGGAAACTCTGTTAAGACAGTTAGAGACTAAATACATTCTGAATCTCAATTGTAAGTTTCCCCAAGGTCTTAATAACACGGAGGATCTACACACATTTCTTTAGATCAACCTGAATATTTCTATTTTCTTCTCCCCTTTATTTTTCCTTTTGTGTTAGAAACTTCTGAGGAGATGATTAAATGGGAACATCAATCTATAGAAATAGATGTACACAACGCCCGGTAATTGGATGGATGAACTTGATAAATCTATGTACTTGGAGGACTAACACAGAGAGATGATATTGTCCCCATAAGAATAAATGGAACAGAAGAAATATATTCCCTGCGAACAATGTAACTGATCCGTACATAATATTGTCTTATACCGTTTTACTGATAGATCATTATTATTCATAATGATATTGACAACTCTGCATATAGCTTCACTGTAAATATCATCACATGATTTTTTGTATTTGCTCATTTTTTTGATATAGCACTTAGCACTTTATTTGTATAGAAAATCTTGCGTGAGCTCTTTGAGACAACTGGGCTCAGTTGTCATAAGTATAATATGAATTTATTCAGTAAAGTTTACTGCACTTGGAGTAATGATAATAGATCAATTTTGCACAATAAGCTTAGTTGCACATAGGCGCCTGCATTTAGGCAGATTATTTGCACAATGGCTCTTAACTAAGTATTGAATAACATGGGAGCTCGTAAAGAGAGAGTATTTAGATTAACATTGTGGCATAGATTTGAACTTAGGAGCAGCATTCATGCTGCAATAACATGATAATAGATCAATAATATATGTTTTATTCTCTATTTTTGTACTATATGTAGATATATATTGCAAATAAGGGATGATGATATTGTATATATATGTATATATATATATTTTTATACAATTATGTTAGATGTAAATAATGACTAATTTATTGTATAATATATGAAATTATTTCAATTGTATATAATGAAAGAATACATGCCACATCAATTTATTCTTGCGAATTTGCACAAATCCAGTCCATGTTTACCGCATATGCATTCATGCAGTTATATTGTGTGCGAATAACCAGTGCATTTTGAATACAAATCTTATTTATCCATATGTGCTGGCCTCATAGAAATGAAAGAGTCACTCGACTTGTATGCATAAAGTATATCTTCACTTTTTATTAACCACGTGGTGTGCTTTGCAAAGAGGGAGAAAAAATGAGTTCTTAAAGGTCTCTTTAAACAATGTACCGTTATGTGATCAAGGGTAGTCCATACCCGAAACGCGTCATGCCAGAGGGAGAATCAAGGTGATAATAAACTGACCTGTTGTACTGGATGAGCTGTGTGGTGGTCTTTTTGTCCTGCATGCCGTGCCTGGAGAAGCAGGAAGGAGTGAAATATATATATATATATATATATATATATATACACATATATATTACCTACTGGCGGTCGCCAGTAGGTAGTTATAGTTAGGACCTATTATCCATAGGAAAACGCAACATTCTATTGGCAATAACTTTGATGTCGATTAATGAATCTTCTTGAAAGTTTCCAATCTTTTGGCCAGCTCAGTTCTGCTCCTTCCCTGAAAGTGTGGGGGTGATTGGTATAGCGGGGGCAGAGAAAAAAGGGGGTCCCAAAACGTGTTTTCCCCATGCAATTTCCCTTAGGACCTTTAGACACGGCTACAGCCCGAACGGCTGAACAGATTTACACCAAATTTGGCAGCTAGATAGTCCTCAGTCCCGACTTGTGCCTTTTGCTTATATGGTGTCAATCTGTTCAGTAGTTTTTGAGAAAATTGTGGTTGAAGTCATTTATATATCTATGGGCGTAGTGGATCCGCGGATTGTGCGAGGACGGCATCGTAGCATAAGCGCACCATCCCGATCACACACTCAATTCTAATTGGCTGTCAAGCGGTTGTAAACATTCTAAACCAGGAACTGTTGGCAGCCACTTTGTGCCTCGGTAGAAGCGAGGGTGAAGAAGTCTCTGAAATATGTTGGCAAAACTTGAACAGGGGCAAGGTAGACACACCCTGACCCCCTAGGCCTGCTCAGGGGGTCCTATAAAGACCCGTAGGGCAAAAAAAGTAAGATAGTATTTTATTTATTTTTTGCTGCCGAAAGAAGCATGTATTTTTGAGAGATACCTCAAGCTTATGTGTTTAGATCTTGGGTGGCTCTAAAAAGAGCCCTTGTGTATATTGAGAGATTTTAGTACCTACAAGTAAGTACCGATGCAGAGTCTAAAGTTCATGAGGAAGACTCTGTTACCTTCATCTGTAAAATGTACACCATCTGCCCTATAGATGCCATGCATATTGAAACGCAGATTGTTGTGGTATAGTCCCGGAGAAAACCAGAAACAGATTTATTCACATGTTTCATGGCTTTCTCAATCTGTGGACAAAATTGATTGGACCAGTTCCATTTCTGCCTTTGGCATATGTTAGAATAGACAAAGGCAGTTTGGGGGAAAAGTGACATCAGTTCTCCAAAGGTGTCCTTCATAAGCATTTCCAGACCTACCCCAGGCAAAGTGCCTAGGTCATTGCCACCACAGTACACAATTATGAGGTCAGGGTGTTGGAGATGCAAAAAGGATTTAACCATTGGCATCAATTTGTGCCTCTTAACCCTCTCTGTCCAATCCATTTAAAGTCTACATTTGGTAAACCTAGGTCTTTGTGAATTCATTTGTGTTCTGCGTACCTTTGGCTCCAGAAAATAAAGCTGTGTCCCACAATCCACACTCCAAGCATGTTGAAGGGAGGTGTGGATGCACTCAGATGGTCTCTGTAAATGAAGTGGCAGTTTGAAAACTAAGATTTTTCTAAAATGGTGGATAAGATGCAGTGTTGAAAAAAGAAAAGAAATGATTAGTTGTTTGACAACATTCTGCTCTGAAAACTAGGGTGCATGTTTCTGTTTTTTAAAAGTATGATTCTTATTGGTTATCAGAAAGGGGTTGAAAAGAAAATTACGTAGGATAAGCTGGTATATTGAGAAGTCAAGCACACTTGCTGTTTTCATTAGCAACATTGTGTGATGAACTTTTGACCTGCGTGCTCAGTTAACTGTTTTATGAAGCGTTTCTGTGGTAACCAGCAGAAGGCAGAATGGGGGTAGGGTTCAAATGTATGTCGTTTGGAAAGGATTGAAATGTGTGTTTGGTTTTGAATTAATGTGGGAAGCAATGTGATTTGATGTGAAGGTGTACATGTGTTGAAAATGGGAGGGAAACTCCCTGAATAAGAAAATCTGCTGTGTGACTGACATACTTCTTATTCTACAAAACAATTGGTAAGGTAAGTTATTAATTTGTGAGGGAACGCATGTGGTGCATTTTGGTTTTAGTCGGAGTAATATGTTTGTCCTGGTAAAGTGCAGGGAATACTTTTTTCTCTCAAATTTTATTGTGAGTGTGTGTGCATTTAGGAATCACTCTGAGAGAAGCATTTTGGTAGTTCATGTGTTTCCCGACATGTAAATGGTTGAAAACATATTGTGTTCTCATTTTTTGGTAGAATTAGAAAATAGTCATTGGTTATGTGTTTCCAAAATAAGTTTAGGAATAATACTAAAATGCAGTTCTGAAATATATGGAATGTATGCTTGATGTTTTTGCAGACAAATAGGTACTTGTAGTCTTGCAGTGACACTTCCACCAGTATGATTTCTTACACTACGCAAACACCACTGCACTACTATAAACCCTTAATCTACCTCCAGCATGAGTACCTACATTACCTATTCACCACTTTACTACCCTAAACCTTACATCTACCCCAGCAGAACCTCCTACACTACCCAAACACCAGTTTATTTCCTAGAACACTACCCTACCATGACACCCTACACTACACAAACACCACAGCACTACCTTAAAGCTTAAAACGCTATCCCTAGCATGGTCTCCTATGGTACATAAACACCACTGCACTATGCTAGAACACTACCCCAGTGTGACTCCCTACACAACCTAATCACCATTTCACTACTCTAAAGCTTAAATCTATCACAGCCTTACCCCTTACACTGCCCAAACACCACTATAGTATCTTACTACTGTATTTATAGGAAATATTGTTATTTGTCTAGAATCACACAGTGAGTCTGTGCATTTAGGAATCACTCTGAGAGAAGAAGTTTGGTAGTTCATGTGTTTCCCGACATGTACATGGTTAAAAACGTATTGTGTTCTCACATTTTGGTAGAATTAGAAAATAGTCATTGGTTATGTGTTTCCAAAATGAGTTTAGTATTAATACTAAAATGCAGTTCTGAAATATATGGAATGTATGGTTGATGTTTTTGCAGACAAATAAGTACATGAAGTCTTGCAGTGACACTTCCACCAGTATGATTTCCTACACTAGCCAAACACCACTGCACTACTGTCAACCCTTAATCTACCTCCAGCAGAAGTACTTACATTGCCTACTCACCACTTAACTACCCTAAACCTTAAATCTACCCCAGCAGAACCTCCTACACTTCCCAAACACCAGCTTATTTACTAGAACTCTACCCTACCACGACCCCCTACACTACACAAACACCACTGCACTACCTTAAAGCCTAAAACGCTATCCTAGCATGATCCCCTACAGTACATAAACACCACTGCACTATGGTAGAACACTACCCCAGTATGACCCCTTATACTACCTAATCACCATGTCACTACTCTAAAGCTTAAATCAATCACAGGAGGACCCCTTACACTACCCAAACACCACTATAGTATCTCACTACTGTATTTATAAGAAATATTGTTATTTGTCTAGAATCACACAGTGAGTCTGTGCATTTAGGAATCACTCTGAGAGAAGCATTTTGGTAGTTCTTGTGTTTACCGACATGTAATTGGTGAAAAACGTATTGTGTTTGAGGAAAAGTGTTCTTCTGATTGGCATCATTTGTACCGGGACTCCATTGTTTTTTTCATTGCCATCTCGTGTCAAACACTTCCACACGACCCACCTGGTCGTTTCTGCTGATGCCTGAGGAAAATCTAACTAACACGACAACAGCCATCATGCAGCCTGCATTTCTGCCCAGGAACTGTCGCACACCCAACCCCCTTATTCTTTGCAGTTCAACTGAAAGCCATGAGACACTCACACCCTGAGTAAATGATTTGTTTTCCATCTCCTGCTCCCAGCCTGGTAAACATCCTTGACTCTGTGATCAGGTTATCTGGACAGTGGTCTGACTGCTGGGCCTTGATCAGGATGATTAAACAATGACTTGAAAGACCAGGCTTTGATCAAGGCGATTGAACAAGGACCTGAAAGACTCAGCTTTGATCAAGCCGAGTGAACAATGATTTGTGTACCAAGCCTTGACCAGGTCACCATCTACAAACGTCGTCTGGATCTGGTTATCAACTGCAAACACTGCCCTGATTGAACAATGAACTAACAGCCAAAAGACTGGAATGAAAAAGTATAAAAGGCTTGTAAGCGGCAGAGTAAAGCAGCAGCCTCCTCGGTCTTGTTTCTGACGAGCTTGGGACTCTGTTCCATAGCCCGGGCTATTTGAATAAATCGGGGTTCCTCCTGCAGACGCAGGCTCCTGTGTCTCCTTTTACTAAGTATGAAGGGTATGGAAGACTTGGGCGACTCCCCCGCCGCCAAGACACAGTAGGTGGGTTATTCCGGTTCTTCAAATGGCGCCAGAATAGGGACTCCATGAGCACGAAGGTGAGACCCGGTGGATGTGAGGAGGTGCATGGAGAGATTCCAACGGAGGTACCCTACCCGAGGGATTCTTGCAATCCAGTAAGACGAACGACTCGCCCGCTGTTCCTCCCCACCCGGTCTGGGCCACATGACCGCATTCTCGCTGGAGTCCCCTAGCAAATCATTTCTGGAGCAGGACACATCCCTACGTCTGCAGAAGAGAACTACCCCTGTAAGGTAAGGGTGGACTGATTACCCACCAAGTCTGTATGATTCTGTTATTGACATTCGTAAAAGCCAAGCTGTTATTGACTTTTGCCAAAGTCAAGCAAGCGAGGTGAATTTTAAAAAACCCGCTGGTGACTGTTCAGTATGATTCTGCTGTTATTGACTTTTGCAAAAGCCAACCAAACGAGGTGAGTTTTAAAACCCGCTGGTGTCTGTTATCTGTTTTCAAGTATGACAGTCAGTAGTAAGTTCAAGAGAATATGTTGTTGTATGTGTACGCAGGACTCCCAGCTGGAGGTGGCTTGTTCGCTTCCTCCAGAAGGGACCCCTGGCCATACGATGTCTGTTAAACATGACCCTTCTGCCATAATGTTTTCCTCATTCTGGGTAAAATATACAAAACAAAGTAATACGGAATTACAGTGGCCATTTTATGGCTCCTTTAATTTCCAAGTTCTCGCCAACTTAGAGGAACAATTAATGAAAAGAAAAACGCACCGTCTATGTTTGAATCTGTCCGATTTTGGAGGAAAGAGATTGAGTAGAGAGCTAGAAAGCAGAAGGCTCAAGAAAGAAAACAGGAACATATGTTAATGGCTGACCACGCCAGAGAAAATTCACAAAATCAAATGACAAAGTCAGTAGAAATAGCCGATAGGGAGCATGGGGCACGGGTAAAAAAATTTTATCCAGCTCGTGAGGAGAAAGGCAAGGGCCATATGGAAGGGGGAGAAGAGGTGAATCCTTGCTTGATCCCATGCTAGAAAGTCCTCCTGCATATGCCCCAATGTACCCTGCCTGCTGCCTCACACCCCGCATGTCCCCCCGCCACAGCCCATTCCTGCCCCCACTGCCCCTCTTACTGTTCTCCCTGTCACACCATCCCTCCCGACTTTTCCTATGACACAGACCACGCCTGCTAACCCTGTCCTTGCTGCGGGAATGACAACAAGTCTACATCTGCCCAAACCCTGCGGTTGTACCCCTACACGCCCTTTTCCTACTTCTCCGTGGTCTACAGTGAAGCAGGATTTATATAAATTGTTGAATTCCCCCTGACTGGCCTCCTTGCGCTCTGCAGTCAGCTTTTCGTTCCTTTGAGAAAATGACCTGCAGAAGCAACAGTGTGAATGTTGGATAAATAACGGGAATATTTATGCCTTTAAAGAAATATGGTCCACCTTTTCCCAGTTGACGATTATGGAACAGACCACCTGGGCTGAATACATGTGTACCCTGGTCATGCAAAGATTTGAGAATGCGCTCATGCAGATACCCACCGGATTAATGGACCTTAGGTCGCAAATAAAAAGAGGCGATGTTCAGGGAGAGTGGATGTTTGGTGCTATGTCTGCTTTAATGGCTTACCTTGATATGACCGCTTTTCCCAACACCCCTCTAGAAAAAGCTATGCCAATGAGAGAGGCGCCCCCTGTCTTTGTTAACGCACTTACCGATGCCCAAAATAATGGCAGAGGGGCTGTTGAGACACACTGTCGCAGGCTTTGGGTTCATGTTCCTTGGAAAAGGTCAGAAGTAAAGCAATTAAAAGGACAGATCCCCGGAAGAATCCGGCTGCCTTTAACAGAGAATTAGGTCAGATTATATCTGCAGGTACTCTCGTTCTTGAGGATAGAGATTTACTTTTTGGTACAGTTTCCCCCACTGAAATTTGGGACAAAATTCAACATAATGACCATGAAGTAGCGTTGGGAGGTAAATGGGCTGACCTAGAGGCTATGGAAGAAGCAAGGGTAGGAGGGACTAAACTAGAAGCTGCCATTCTGTCTTTGCCCGGTAAAATAATGACGTTTATGAAAACACTTTTGCCGGAAACTGTCATTAACTGGGATAAAATAAACGCCTGTAGGGAGCGAAAAGATGAGAATGTGGCAGACTTCTTCACCCGTTTTGTGACAGAATACAATAGACATAGTGTTTTGGATCTCCGTACCCCAGGTTCTGGTCCAGTGTTTGTTAATAAGTTTGTCAGCAACTTGCTTCATGAGATATCCACCAGGCTTAAGAGAGTTGAAAGTACATGGTCTGCTCAAACTATCACTAGTATCTTGGCTATGGCACAATATCACGAAAATAGGGAAAATGAAGATAGAGACAAGTAAAGTAAGAAGGTTAGGGATCTTAAGACTAAGGTACTTCTGCAGCTGGCTTACCCTCCCCGAGGTCCCGATGCCCGTGGGAATTTCGGACCTCAACCCCAACTCCCTCAGAGGGCTCGCCACTCTACCTCCTTAAGCCCTCAACGTACGGGAGCCCTCCAAACAGATCAGTGTGCTTATTGTAAGGGGTACAGCCGTTGGATAGATGAGTGTCCTGTGTTAGCTGAAAACATCCGAACAGGGATGACTCGGCCTCGCGCTCCCAGGAAGGGGAGGCCGACTAGGGACCATGGCCCGCCCCATCCACAGGATAAAGAACGTAGACCCAGGGATGACGTTCCCGTCCGGCAGCACCCGGCCAATAGGTTTGATGGTTACGAAGCAACACACACTTATTACAATGATGATTATGATGAAGTTGATGAGACAGGGTCCTACCAAGCATAGGACAGCCAGGAAAAGGGTATTACCAGAGTGCAAATTGCAGTGGATCAAAGGGGCCCGTATGTTCAAATGTCAGTTGTGGGGAACGATCTGAATTTTCTTTTGGCTACTGGGGCCACCAGGTCTTCTATTGCACATCTGTCAGTCCCGGAGGCACCCCTTTCTGGCAATATGAATGTCTCCTGGGGTTTTGCAGGAACACCTGTGACCAGCCCTGTCTCTGAACCCCTCCCTCTTGATATTGGCCCTGCACATGTTGACGCTCCCTTGGTCCTTACTACAGGTTGCAGTGAAAACGTGTTAGGCATGGATTTATGGAAAGCTCTGTATGCGACCATGTCATCTAGTCCACAAGGTGTATCCCTAACAATTTCTCCCACCGCAGCTTCCTATATGTACCTGTGCGGTCCCCTCCCACCAGAATTGTAGTCTTTACCTTCCTCCTTTACCTTCCTCCCTCTGGGCATCACCAGACACTGATGTAGGGTGTCTCAACATCTACCCTCACGTGGTACGCATCCAGCCAGGTGCACTTCTCCCCTGCCTCCGCCAGTATCGACTGCCCGCGGAAGGAGAAATGGCCCTTTAAACAATAATATCTGAATTAATGGACAAGGGCGTAGTGGAGGAAACACGTGGCAATATCTGTAACAGTCCCATCATTCCCATTCTTAAAAAGACCAATGGAGTTGTTCTTTCCCCTAAAATATACAGATTTGTGATTGACCTTAGAGCCCTTAACAAAATAACAATCTCCCAATATCCTGATGTCCCCGACATTACAGCCCTCTTAACAATGGTCCCTTCTGATGCAACGCACTTCTCTGTCATAGGCCTGAAGAATGCTTTTTTCAGCATTCCTATACATCCTGGCAGCAGACATTTTTTTGGTTTCTCCCTTGGTGGGCGGAGCTTAGATTCTGCCGCGCCCCTCAAGGTTTCACCGAGAGCTGTAGATGACCTCCTCATTGCTGCAAATTCTGCCCCAGAATGTAAAGAAGCTACTCTCTGTTTGTTACGCCACCTTGCCCTCCATAATCACAAAGTCTCTTTGAAAAAGCTTCAGTTTTGTCAAGAGAAGGTTATTTATTTAGGTCATCTCCTCTTGAAGGAGGGAAGGCAGCTCACCGCTGATCGTGTAGCCATTATCAATGCTATGACAGCCCCACGAACACATAAGCAAGTGCAAGCCTTCATAGGCCTAACATCATACTGTAGACAGTGGATTTCCAATTTTTCAGCCATGGTCAAACCTCTCCTTGCCCTCACCACCAAAGACATATCAGACAGTTCCTTTCCATGGACTAGAGAGCATGCACAGGCCTTCCAAGATTTAAAAAAGGCTCTGTGTACTGCTCCAGTCCTCGGTACTCCTGATTATAACACACAATTTTTTCTTTTTGTACATGAGACAGACGGCTGTGCATGCGCTGTCTTGACCCAGATGTTCGGAGGTCACCATCGGCCATGTGCCTATTTTTCAGCCACCTTAGATCCTGTTGCAAGGGCTCTCCCAGGATGCCAACGGGCAACCGCTTCGTCCACCCTCATGGTCCGTCAGAATGCGGGGATCGTCATGAACTCCCCCCTGACTCTGATGGTCCCCTATTCTGTAGATACCCTCCTTAATAACACCAAGACACAGTACCTCACTAGCGCACGACTCACAGGATATGAACTGATACTCTTTGCCAGCCACATTAACATCAAAAGATGCACTGAACTAAACCCCGCCACATTGCTCCCACTGGATACTCAGGATGCCCACTTAGACCCACATGACTGCATATTAAGGACAGAGGAGGAGACGAAGGGACGGGTTGATTTACAGGACACCCCGATAGCAGAACCAGAAGGAACACTGTATGTGGACGGATAATGTCTCAGAGGGCCAGCTGGTAACACATCTTCCGCCTACGCCCTCACGACATTAGGGCGAGTAGTAGAAACAGCTCAGATTCCGCAGAGCTCTTCTCAAGCAGCAGAATTAGTGGCCCTCACTAGAGCTTGTGAGTCAAGCAAAGGGATGACGGCAAATATTTATACTGACAGCCAATATTCCTTCGGGGTGGCCCACACCTTTGGGAGGTTGTGGAAAGAAAGGAATTTCCTTACTTCCCATGGGACCAAAATTCAACATGGCCCCCAAATTCACCGACTGTTAGACTCCCTGACACGCCCCAAAAAGGTGGCCATTATAAAATATAAGGCCCATAAGAAAGTGACAGATGATGTTGGGAAAGGCAATGCCCTGGCTGACCAGACGGCCAGACAAACAGCTCTTAGAAAAAAGGAAGGAATGTATGTAGGGGTTCCCGCTAGGTGGGTGGCAGACGAGGGCATGGTTAAAAACACAGTACAGAGAGTGATTGATATTCAGTCCCATACTAATCCTGAGGAACTAAGGGTGGGGAAGGGGCAATTAGCAAAGGAGGGAATTGATGGTTGCTGGGTCCGTACGACTATGGAAGACAGTGGATGTTACCTGAAAGTAACGTGCTACCAGTAGTTACGATGGCCCATGGTCCTGCTCACATCAGTGCAAAAGGGATATGTAAACTGTTGGAACCTACATGGTACATCTCTAAGATTCCAGCATATGCTGACAAGCTGGTTAAAACATGCATGATTTGCCTAATGTATAACCCAGGAAAAGGCACAGTCACTGCTAAGGGAGGATTTTCTCCTCCTACCTTCCCTTTTGAAGTCCTCAAAATGGATTACATCCAGATGGACCGATGTAACAATTTGAAATATGTCCTAGTGGTGGTCTGTACCTTCAGCCGATGGGTGGAGGCATACCCCGTCAAAGACTGCACCGCTATCACTACCGCCAAAGTACTATTAAAAGAGTACCTCCCAAGATTCGGTTTGCCCCGCTTGATCTGGAGTGACAATGGGACACACTTTACGGCCCAAATTATGGAATTTGTCTGTACAGCATTGGGTATAAAACAAAAATTTCATGCAGCTAACCATCCGCAGTCAGCAGGTCTAGTGGAGGTGTACAATGACATCCTAAAAACTAAAATATCCAAAATAGTAGCCGAGACAGGTGTCACTTGAGTTGATGCTCTGCCCTTAGCCCTACTGTCCACAAGAACAACGGCCCACACCAGGATAGGGCTATCTCCCCATGAAATTGTGTTCGGGAGGCCTGCCAATATATGGGGTGTCCCGTGGTCTAAGAAACTGTCTGGCGTTGAATACCTGTATTAACTGATTATCTGTACAGTCTAACTAATACCTTTCGTACTCTTTATCACGAGGTGCATGAGGCCATACCTGACAAAAGCGAGGGCCCAGGACACGTTATCTAACCTGGTGACTGGGTCCTGATCCGGAATTTTCAACGGACTAAGAGCCTTGAGCCCCGCTGGACACAACCCAGTCAGGTGTTACTGGCCACCCGCACCACTGTGAAATTAGAAGGTCGGAAGGATTGGGTGCATTCATCACACTGCAGGCGTGTGACTCTGCCCCTCCCCTATGATCAGTGGGTGAGGGAAGGATTAGGAGACTCAGAAACAGAAACAGTCCCAACGTTTGTCCCATTCAGAGATGCCAGACTGCATTCTACATCTACGTCAGAGAGTGACAGCATACTGAAAGGAAGGATGGAACCCTCCCTTAACTCTGCTCAACACCAAGAACAATTGTTTCCCGACCATACTGTCCCTACTTCCGACCGATACAACTTGTGCCCCCGAGGGAAGGCTTGCCCTTGACTTCGCCAAGTGCCTATAGGCAGTAAGGCTGTGATCTTCCGCGACTGAGAGTAGTGCTGGTGTGTCAGACTAAGGTAAGCCATAAGGGCCCTTGGCACCTGCGCCCAGTGAAGCAACCAACAATCACAGACAGCCACTAGAGGTTCCTGGCTTAGCACAATGGCCGCCGTCCAAGACACCTGAATCCAGAAACAAGATGTCAGCCTCCGACGTAGTAAATGCTTCATGGTCACCGTGGTGATGCTGTTTGTCTCCTTCATCCTGTCTATCCTTGGTTGGCTGTTACTAATCTACCATCCTGTTACCTCACCAACTCCTACCCCGACTCCTGCAGAACACCAGTATTACACGTTACCAGCCCACGGATTACTCCGCCGTGCAGAATTCTTCAACAACACCTTCATCCAAATGTTGCATCATCACCAGCTGATCATGAACAGTTCCAACTGCTGGGTGTGTGGACTTATGCCACATTCCATGATACACCCTGTCTCATTCTTTCCCTACCCCTTTTCCATCTCTGAGTCTTGTCTTGCATGGTGGTTGTTGATGCAGGAGGCCTACACTGTCAATGGTACTGCCAATTCTGCCCTTGGAACATTTTGGGATGACTTATGACGGAACAGATCCGGCCATGCCAATGCTCCTTTTTTGCCCGACCAGCTCATCCACAACGCTACTATCACCAGATCAACTCGGTGAGATGGTAGTATTCAACTGAACTAATCGACAAACATTTTCCAGATTCCGCACAAGAAGGATACTGCCTGATGAACGAGACACTGTGAATGTCATAAATGTGCAAGGCCGTGCCTGCATTCATGGCCTAGGGACTAAGAAAGTTGGTACCAGTACGTGCGATATCACAAAAACTTTAAACTTTACATCTCCTCCGAAGCTGGTGGCATCCCCCAACACCTATTTCATCTGTAGCACTGCCGCCTACACTTGTCTCCCCCGTAACTGGTCTGGTACCTGCTATCTGGCCTTCCTCCTTCCACCAACGTATTCCACCCATGGAGGTTACCACCTGTCAATGAAGGGCACTCTGCGCCGCTCACGTAGGGGCGTCATATCAGTCGAGGATACAGCAGGCCAGGAAACCGGGTACTTCTTTAAAGGTTTCCTTCCTTTCTGGGGTCCCATGGCCAACAGTCAGACAGTAGGAGGACTGACCAGGGTCCTTGAAGCCACCATCACAGTAACAGCTGGTGCCTTCTCCAACTTCACTGCAGAGCCACAGGCGGACCGCCTCATAACACTTCAGAACAGAATGGTCCTAGATGTTTTCCTTGCTGATTGCGGTGGTGTGTGTAAATTGATCGGCTCCAGCTGCTGCGTGTATATCCCAGACAACGCACCTACAGTGTACGATGCCATCCTACGTCTGCATCGCCTTTCTTCCAAAATTCATCTGGGTGAAGGCAACTGGTCCCTCACAGGCTGGATCTGGGGCCTCCTTTCCCAGTGGGGGTGGAAGATCCTCATCTTCCTTGCCTTGGGAGTAACTGTCCTGGTCTCCTGCTGCTTGTGCTTTCAGTGTCTGCCATTGCTCTGTACAATGTGTGTCCAGACCACCAAGCCTCCACCCTCTAACATTCACAACACCAATATGGTGATGATGCTCCAACAAGAAACCAATGGCCTTATGAAGATTGACATTTCTTAAAGTATTTGCCACTCAATGGCAAAAGGAGGGTCTGAGGAAAAGTGTTCTTCTGATCGGCATCATTTGTACCGGGACTCCATTGTTCTTTCATTGCCATCTTGTGTCAAACACTTCCACATGACCCACCTGGTCGTTTCTGCTGATGCCTGAGGAAAATCTAACTAACACGACAACGGCCATCTCGCAGCCTGCATTTCTGCCCAGGAACTGTCGCACACCCAACCCCCCTGTTCTTTGCAGTTCAACTGAAAGCCACGAGACACTCACACCCTGAGTAAATGATTTGTTTTCCATCTCCTGCTCCCAGCCTGGTAAACATCCTCGACACCGTGATCAGGTTATCTGGACAATGGTCTGACTGCTGGGCCTTGATCGGGGTTATTAAACAACGATTCGAAAGACCGGGCTTTGATCAAGACGATTGAACAATGACCTGAAAGACTGACCCTTGATCAAGCTGAGTGAACAATGATTTGTGTACTAAGCCTTGACCAGGTCAACATCTACAAACGTCGTCTGGATCTGGTTATCAACTGCCCTGATTGAACAATGAACTAACAGCCAAAAGACTGGAATGAAAAAGTATAAAAGGCTTGTAAGCTGCGGAGTAAAGCAGCAGCCTCCTCGGTCTTCTTTCTGACAAGTTTGGGACTCTGTTCCATAGCCCGGGCTATTTGAATAAATCTGGGTTCCTCCTGCAGACGAAGGCTCCTGTGTTTGCTTTTACTACGTATGAAGGGTATGGAAGACTTGGGCGATTCCCCCGCCGCCGAGACCCAGTAAGTGGGTTATTCCGGTTCTTCATGTTCTCACATTTTGGTAGAATTAGAAAATAGTCATTGGTTATGTGTTTCGAAATTGAGTTTAGTGTTAATAGTAAAATGCAGTTCTGAAATATATGGAATGCATGCTTGATGTTTTTGCAGACAAATAAGTGCATGTAGTCTTGCAGTGACACTACACCCAGTATGATTTCCTATATTACGCTAACACTACTGCACTACTGTAAACCCTAAATCCATATCCAGCATGACCACCTACAGTACCCAATTCACCAATTTACTACCCTAAACCTTAAATCTACCCCAGCAGAACATCCTATACTACCCAAACACCATTTTATTTCCTAGAAAACTACCCTACCACGACCCCCCACACTACACAAACACCACTGCACTACCTTAAACCCTAAAATGTTATCCCTACCATGACCATGTACACTACATTAACACCAACGCACTACCCTACAACACTACCCCAGTATGATTTCCTACACTACCCATTTACCAATGCACTACCCTAAACTCCAAAACACTATAACAGCACGACCCACTACAGTACCCAAACACCACTGCACTACCCTAAACCCTAAATCTCCCCCCAGTACAACCACATACACTACCGAATCACCAGTGTAGTACCCTAAACTCTAAAACACTACCCTAGCACGACCCCCTACACTAATGAAACACTGTTACACTACCCTAAAACTTAAGTTTATGTCAGCATGACATCCTACAGCTATCATAACAGCTCTTCACCTGTTTACCTATCCCCCTTTTATCTTTTTTTCCCCTTTTTTTAACCCCTATGCTAACAATTGGACTGTCTATGGCAGGCCATACAAAAACTGTATGAAGAATTTAACGCACTACTAATCTCATACACATACTACATGTCCTGTTAATTCTTAGATCTGCCCCTCATATGCTTTTTATGTTTTTTACTTTTGATGTTTCGAACTAGCGGCAGTTATTATATGTCTTATATGTTTCTTACCCCTATAGTTATCTTCCACTGCCAATCTTCCTATGAGCTCCTTTTGTGTATCTGTGCTATGATTGTCTGATTCGCTGGACTGTTTTTAACAATGCATCCAACTTGAGAATATGTGCAGCTTGATGACCCAATACGTTTGGTCCTGAACCTAGCGATCCTCACCTTACGTAGCTTTTCGGGGATTGATTGTTTGCTTTGCTGGGGATATTTCAACATAGCTTTAATACTGCTCCCCCCATATGTAGCGGTGATGTGATTTGTTTGTTTCGCTGGACTTTAATCTGCTCACTTCCTTCGTACTTTACCTAACTCATATTCTCTTGACTCTGGCCCCTTTCTCTCATATCATCTCACATTCCCTTTCATTGTTCTTTTCCTCTGCCGAATCCTCCCCTTACCCTTTCCCAACATCGCATCCTTCCTCTCCTCCCTTTCCAAGTTCTCTTCCCTTCATAGCCTCTACCCACGGCCCTCCCTTGACTACTCACGTGACTATCTGACTCTCCTCTCTCCTACATTCTCCTTTGCCTAACATGCCTCCTCTCAATATCCCTCCCCCTCCCAGGACCTTTCTCTATCTAAACATGGTCCCAACTCCTGGTGCATTCCGTACCCCCCAATCTTTCTAAACACGCTAGAAAAAACTCAAACACAACTTCCTCACTCGAAATCCTGAAACACTTATTGTTGACAACTACTACAGCCCTACCGGCAAAAGCTGAGAGTTGTGCTCCTGAGGCGGAAGCCGGGAGCGAGGCACTATTTTTTTTTTTAATTGTTATCACAGATTACTTGTGTTTTTAAGAATTTGACTGTCACAGAATACTTGTGTTTTTAAATTCACTTACTTGGGGAAACTAGTTGTCAGACGCAGCGGAGCCAGCGGTGACGCAGCACGCTGGTCGCCAACACCCCTTCGCGCCCTCTCGCCACGAGCAGAGGCCACGCCCCTTTCTAGGCCACGCCCCCTCGACCCACAACCCCGGAGCAGTATAAATCATGTGCATATTTTGGTCGCGCAGCGGACGAGCGCAGCGGGCGCGACGTTTGCGCGCCGAAGGCGCGCCTAAGGCAAGCCCGTCTGCGCCCGGCCGCGACCGACCGGGGCCAGGGGCCACCCCCCCTGCTCATCCAACATGCCAGCCCATCACCTACCACCCACAGCTCCTACACCAATTAAACCAGACAGTTAGTTCACCCTGCCTACACACGTGGGACCCGGCTATCCAGCACCCCTCTCGTAATCAGTGTGGATTTCATTTTACCCACAGTACAAAGAAACCCACATCAATTCTGATGCTACTGCTCAACTGCCGCTCACTCCCCAAACACTCCACGGAAATCGCTTTATTGTTGGAGGAGAAGAGCCCAGATGTTCTTTTCGCCACAGAAACGTGGCTTCAGGAACACTCTGAACCTGATCTGGTTCAAGCGCTCCCACCCGGTTATCAACTACTTCGCCTAGACCGTAAAAAGGGTATTGGCGGTGGCCTGGCAGTAATCCATAAATCAGATTACGTTGTTACTAGCACCCCTATGAACTTTCCGGACTGGGAATGCCTTCCGTTTTTTATAAAATTCAGCGCCACACATACCTTCTCGGGTATACTTATATATCGTCCGCCAGGACCACAAGGACAGTTTCTTTCGGATCTCGCCTCAATAGCGGCAAATCTTGCAGTCAGCTCTGCCAACTTTACTATCTTAGGCGATCTCAACATCCACCTAGACGACCCAAATGACTCTATAGCCAGAGAACTTTCCTCTAGCCTAATCGCCCTCGAATTACACCAACGCGTTACTGGGCCCACCCACCAAAAAGGACACCTTTTAGACCCGGTCTTTAGCAACTGCAAAAACCACCTCCATGTTGGAATTGCCTCCCCCCTTCCTTGGTCTGACCACTTCCTCATCCCACTCACCTGGACCCTGCCCCTTCACCTCCCCCCCTTCACCTCCGACAACTCAACGCTCCCACAACTGGTCCAAACTCCCTTTAACTGAGTGGCAGGATCTCCTTCAAGGCACTAAACCCATTAACACCTTCGCTCCCACTCTAGACAATGAGAACTACAACAACTGGATCAGCAGTGCCCTACACACAGTACTACCATTAAAAAACTCCCATCCTAAAAGGGGCAATCCTACAGCCCCGTGGTATACGAGTGATCTACGTGAGGCCAAACGTGTCTGTAAACGACTCGAGAAGAAGTGGCGCCTCAGTTACCTTCCAGCAGACAAAGCAAGCTATCGAACGGCAATCAAAAACTACAAAGCAAATATCCATCTAGCTCAGGCTAAATACTTTGAACTCAAGATTGAGAAGGCAGCCTCCAAACCTAGGGAGATTTATCAGATAGCAAAATCCCTTTTGCAACTTCCTGAGGCCCCAAAACATCACAATAACACTCAGAACCACTGCGAGGAAATAGCTGAGTATTTCCACCAAAAGATAGAAACCATCAACTCCTCTTTTCCCCCCACCGTTACCCTGATCTCAGACTCCGTCAACATAGACCACATGACGGCTCCCTCCTGCGTTCTCAATAGCTTTCCCCCACTAGAACTTACCAAACTGGAAAAACTCATGAGCCAGATTAAATCTAGATCACCCATCGACCCAGCTCCTCCCAGCGCTCTCACCCAGATAACCCATCTGATCTCGCCCACCATACAAGACCTGCTCAACTCATCCCTCCAGACTGGTACTGTTCCACCTCCATGGAAAAGGGCATTGGTTAGAGCTCTATTAAAAAAGCCCAATCTGGATCAATCCAACCCCGCTAACTATAGACCTATATCCCTTCTGCCATGGCTTAGCAAACTTCTCGAGAAGCATGTAAACATCATTCTCACTGACTTCCTGGAAGCCAACAACATACTAGACCTCTCTCAGACCGGCTTCAGGCCCCGTCATGGTACGGAGACTGCACTTATTGCAGTGACGGAGGAGGCACGGAGGATCTTGGACGATGGCGGGTCCACAGCCATCGTCCTACTCGACCTAAGTGCCGCCTTCAACACTGTCAATCATAACATCCTACTTCACCAGCTTAACAAAATAGGAGTGTCAGGCACAGCACTCATTTGGCTGAGGTCTTTCCTTACGGATAGATCCTTCCAGGTCTTTGAAAGGGACTTCACCTCAGCCAGTAAACCCCTCACTTGTGGAGTGCCTCAGGGCTCCTCCCTGAGCCCTACCCTTTTTAATGTCTACCTACGCCCCCTAGCTGATGTCGTCCGCCCATTCGGGGTGAAAATTGTCACCTACGCGGACGACACGCAGCTAGTGGTAGCACTGGACCCCCCCCTGAACTCTCATCACAGATTACATATCTGCCTTGAAGCCGTCGCTGCTTGGATGTCTAGCTCTTGTCTCAAACTTAACGGGGACAAAACAGAGATAATGCTCCTTGGAAATAACATCTCGAAATCCATCAATTCCATCTGGCCTCTCTGCTTAGGAAGCCCCCCGCAACCCAAGGAGCAAATCAAGAGCTTAGGCATCTGGCTCGACCACACTCTAACCTTCAACTACCAAGCCACCAAGCTTGCTGCCACCTGCTTCGGGCTGATGAGACTTCTCCGCAAAATTCTCCCCCTCCTTCCGTTCCATTCAAGACGGATTATGGTTCAAGGCCTGATCCTCTCCCGTCTCGATTGTGGAAACGCCCTATATCTGGGGGCCCCACAATCTACACTTAACAGACTCCAGGTCATTCAAAACTGTGCAGCAAGAATCCTCCTGGATATCCCCCGCCGAACTTCAGTCAGAGCCAGACTGAAGGATCTTCACTGGCTCCCGGTGAGATCCAGAATTGAATTTAAGAGCATGTGCATCGCACACCGATCCTACTGGGGTACAGGCCCCTCTATTAACTCCCCCCTGATGAAAGCCTATCTACCCTCCCGCCCACTCAGGTCTACGACCTCCCACCTCGCCTCAGTACCACGCATTAGGAAGGCCAGATGTGGAGGCCGCTCGCTTTCTTACAACCTGGCTAGGATCTGGAACTCCCTTCCCCTCCCTATCAGATCAGAACCTAACCTTCTCACCTTCCGTAAACTATTAAAAACTTGGCTCTTCAGCAAAATTCCAATCTAACTTTTCACTCAGCTTCTCTTACTTTAGCCTCTCCAGCCCAACTCACTCTTTTCTATAGCGCTGGGATGCCCCTGGGTAGCCAACGCGCTTTACAAATCATCAATGCAATACAATACAATACACTACTGAAATTCCACTGCCCTACCCTATAACAGTACCTCAGCAAGACTCCCTACACTAGAGAAACAACACTGTACTACTGTAAATTCTAAATCTGTAGTGTTGCAAAATCATAGTGACTTTATGTACCATGTAGTAATCTATTTACTAAAGTAAAAGTGATCCAATTATGAATTCACTCAGTGTCTTTCCTTATAGTATTGTAATCATTTAGTAAATATGCATGTAGTCATACAGTGCTTCAGGTTCCAGTGTTATGGAGTGCTTCAAACTGCTATGCATTATGTATGTAGTGCTCTAATCACCTTCACAGTTGTGCTTCAGGACTACAGTTGTTTAGTCAGAATGTGTATGAAATGTGTTTGTATAGTAATAAAAATGTATAATTGTTTTAAGTATTTTTTACAGATACTGTTTATCATCATTCAAATAAAGTTATTATGCCGCAGAAAGAAAGAAGAAGAAAAATTCAGAAAAAGGATATTTATTTGAAAAAAAACGTAACCACAAGTATTGGAAGACCAACGTAATGTGACTAAAAAGACAACAATTTCTGGTAAGACTATAAAAGACTTCATAAAAAACCATACTAAATTCAGGAAAAAAATTGAAATAGGCAAAGCAGTGAACATGTTCCAAGCACAAAAAAAGTCCAGAGAATAGGAAAGGCAAAAAAGACAATGTAAAAACAAAGGATACAACTTATAGTAAAAGAAGAGAACATCAATATAAAGGAATTCGCCGAAAATTATTTTACAACAGAGTTGTCCATAATTTAGTGAAACACACAAAGAAATATAGAAAGAGAACACAATTTATTAAAAAGAGGAAGCAAATCGAATCCATTGTTGAAATGGCTTTTGAATCAAAGAGAAAACTCTTCATTTTAGTATTGAACAGAATTCTATCACTACATAAACCAATCCATTTAATGAAGGCCAAAAGTAAGAGTAAAAGAGTAATTAATAAAACAAATTTTTGTGATTTTTTTTAGGGCAGTGGAAAAATAGTACACGTTCTGAGCCTTTTTTAATGAAGAGAGTTATTTACAGAGCAATAATTTGTTGCATGCAGTTGACAACTGGGGTCGAGCTTATGAGGTTAGAGATGGTTGTCCAATTGAGAAAGAGAAAGTGGTTCCCAGAAATGCAGAAGAAATGATAGCTGATGAAGTTCTAGGCAGACGTCCTAAAGCCCCAGTGTACACTTGGAACTGTAGTAGCATTTGTAGTGTACGAGAAGAATCTATTAATAAATTACGCAATTTCTTACAAGCATATTGTAAAAAAAAGTGTTAAACAAAAGATTAAGCTGTTGCAAGGACTAGACGCTTGCAGAGTGAGAAAACATACTGGTTTGCAAGGTCATTCTCTGGCTTGTCTTTCTAGGAAAGTATGTCAAAAAGATTTTCACCATTTCAGGATGTTGGCAGTACATCATAATCAAATTCAGAAATTAGTGAGAAGATTGTATTATGCAAAAAGTCCAGCACTAAAGTTAAATGAGTTGAATAGTGGTCTTTTGCGAGGATCAGTATCAGATGTGAAAAAGGTTTGTAATGATATTGAGTTTTGTTACTTTGGTCCTGAAGAAGAGAGTGCAGAAACTGAGACATCAATAGAAGAAAATGTTGTATAGAATGTTGAACATACTTGCACAAAAAAATTTGAAAATGAAATTACAAAGTTTAAGGTGATTTCAGGTGAAAGGCCAAATCTTTCTTGTATTTGTTGTCACTAAACTCACTACAAAAATCAGACTAGGAGTGTTGATCTGTATTTAAAAAGTAAAAAAGAAAATAATGATACGTGGAAGGAATTTGCAACTTATTTGTTGGTAGAGAATTGTTTTGATTTGAGTTCTGATCAGCGTATTTGTAAATATTGTTATAACAAATTAAATGAGAATAGAATGCCTGCTAGAGCTGTGCATAATAATTTAGAGTTAGTGGCTATTCCTCCAGAACTGACAGATCTCAATACCTATGAGTCTATTCTCATCCAATGTGTGCACCTGTTTCAGGCTATTGTTCATATGGAGCCTAAAACAGGTAAATTGCCTCCTTCAGATTTACAAGGAGGATTAAAAGGAAGATTTAAAGAAAAATATTGAAACTATTGGTGTAGACAGTGTAGAAAGTGAACCACTAGTTATTCTTGTTAATGGTGTGCCAACTAAGAACAAGAAAATCTGGCAGGAGTTAGTGGATGTTATGAAAGTGCAAAAGGCAACATTGTACTTGATAAAAACAATGTATACTATAAGAATGCTTATATAGGAGCAGATGAAATAGTTTTAGCAGATGATACTGAAACGTCAAGTGGACAAATTGAAAAAGTGGATATGTTATGATGTGAAGAAATCTATGAACATTACAGTGTTCATCCACTTCATTCAAAAGAAGTGATAGGAAACACTAATGATTTGTTCCAAATGAAAAAAGCTAAAGGAAGTCCCATGAATGTATGGGAAGAGAGCTTGGAAGCTGGAAAAGGAGGACTATATGATGAACGTCCTGTGCAGATTCCTGCATCTGAATATCGGACAACAAGATTATATGCAGAAGATCCAAGATTTCGACAATGTATCCCTCATATATTTCATATTTTGTTTGAAAGTGACTTGTCTGGACTTTCATATGCAGTCAACCATATTGTAAAATCTGGAATACATCTGCAAAATGTATCTGCAAAAGATTTTATGGATAAAGTGCACCAGAGAGATGATCAACTAGAATCTCAGCTCATTAATTTGATGGCATGTCAGCGTGGGACTAATGAATATTGGTACCGTCGTCATGGAGAACTGAAATGTATGCTACGGAACTTAGGAACTCCAACATGGTTCCTTACCCTGAGCTGTGCTGAGTACGCTTGGGATGATTTTCTAGACTTTCTTTGAGAGGCAAATTCAAATATAAAAAACATTAAATACAAGACACCTGGAGAATTGTGCTCTTTGGATCCCGTTAATGTATGCAGGTATTTCAATCATAGATTTGAGGCTATGATGTCTTTTATCTGCAATAAAAAAAATCCTCCTCTTGGAGAAGTTCTGGATTTCTTTTGGAGAAAGGAGTATCAAGCAAGAGGTGCTCCTCATATACATTTGCTATTATGGATTAAGAACGCTCCCAAATTTGGAACAGATGCAGATGATACTGTTTTGAGTTTTATTGAACAATATGCAACATGCGCTGTACACAAAAGCACAGAAGAAAACAACTTAAGAGCACAAGTCTTACGATTACATAGCCACAGATGTGGAAAATACTGTCGACGAAAGTACAAATGTAAGGACAAGTTCTACACCAAATGTCATTTTGGATTTCTACGTCCTGTAATATCGAAAGGAAGAAATTATACAGTTTTAGTTTGACGATGTTATCGCATCGAGAAATCGGAGCATATGAATGCTGAGATCGGTTATCATCTGCAAGTCTATACTCCAAATCTAGAAGAATCCTTTATGTGAGTCTAGGTCTTGCAGCAATGCAAGATCGAGTACTGAAATCTGAACAAGAAATTGAATATTTAGCAGAAAAAGATCCAGAAAGTACAGATATTTGAAAACGAATATGTTGGACACATATTACCCATACAGAAGTAAATATAAATGTGTTTGTATTTGTATTTATATAGCGCACTTCTACCCAGAGGTCTCCTAGCGCTGTATTCATACCGCTGTGGAACCCATCCTGGCTTTCCTGTGAAATGTCCACTCCTGGGCACCAACAAGGTGAAGCCAGGCATCCAAGAGCTGCTGGGGCTGTTGAGCAGATTAAGCAAGCTATTGCCCAGAGTCTCAGAGTGGGACCCATGATTAGACTAGGCACGAGGCGAGAATTATCAGGTCTGGGGAAATTGAGTCCAAGAGCCGCCGAGGCAGGAATTAAACCCTGGTCCCGGGCCAGACCTCTGCATCAGGGTCTGCCGCTCTAACCATTGAGCCACGCTTCTCCACATAGTCTTGAGAACACGTGTCTCTATGAAGTGTTGCAAAATTTCATTTTTAAACAGAATACTACAGAGAACATCAATGATGGAAAATATAGAGCCATTGGTCCCGAAGGATGTTTAGTGAAACAAACAAAAGGAAATTTCATTAATCACAGGAAGCTGAGTTGTGACACTGCTGATAAAAGGGAATTTTACTATTTAGCTCTTTTACAAATATTCAAACCATGGCGTTCAGAACTTTTCAGAATTAGATAGCATACAATGCAGTGCTTTTGCAAATTATGTGAAAATGTTGTGCGATGAAATTGATCAAGAAGCTACAACTGCAGCTGAGATTGCTAGAGACAGTTCTCAAGACAGTCAAAGTTCTGCTGCGCTGAGTCAAGATCCACTAGGACAACCAATTGTTAAAAACAAAGCAACAATCACCATGAATGAGGTGGAAACAGCAATGTATCAACCTCATGAAGATGTAACAAACTTAGGAAACATGAAAGAAAAACTAAATGTTGAGCAAAAAGAAATATATGATCAAGTGAGACAACAGATTGACCATGGATTACTTCATGAAAAGAAAGAGTGCCCATGTACGTCATTTCAACCTATCCGAATGTATATGAGCGGACAAGCTGGAACAGGAATCGATTTTTAATTAAATGAATTACAATTTATTTACAGAAAACAACTAATTCCCATTTGTCTTGTGTTGTCACTGCTCCAACTGGGTTTGCAGCACACAACATTAAAGGAATTACTTTACATCCTTTACTAATGCTACCAGTAGAGCATGAAAACAAATTGGAATACCATAAGCTATCTGGAGAATCTTGTTGTGAAGTTTCAAGAGTCTTGAAGAAAATGAAACTTTTCATTATTGATGAGGTAAGCTTGGTATCAAACTTAATGCTTGCCTCTGTGTATTTAAGAATGCATCAAATTCTTAAAACAGAGTATGACGTGTTATTTGGAGGAAAACACGTCATAGTTTTTTGAGATCTACTGCAACTGACTCCTGTTAAAGGACAACCAGTTTTTAAAACACTTGTGCATGAAGACACCAGGAAGTCTCTGGGTAGTGTTGGAAACATGAATATTTGGTCATGTTTAGAATACAAAAAACTGATTACAAATATGCGACAGGCAAATGATGTTGATTATGGAACTATTCTCCACGATATAAGAATTGGACTACTGACAGAACATGGCAAACATGCTTTACAGACTCGATTACTTTCCATTTTTTTTTCCAAATGAAAATAGAGTTCCTGAGAAATATTCATGGAAATTGCAGAAAAAAAATCTGTAATCTGCTTAATGCCAACAGTGCATGAGTGTTCTATATTCAATAAACAACTTTTGAAACTGGAAAATGAAGAAATAACAAAAATGGAAACCATCGATAAAATAGAACATGAAGGAATCACTATTATTTTGACCGAAAAATCGAAGACAAAATTGGATTCTTTAGAAAAATCAATATCTAAAACTGCTGGTTTAGAAAAGAATCTATATGCATGTAGGAATTGTCGAATAATTTTAAGGCGTAATTTGGATGTAGAAAAAGGTTTAGTTAATGGAGCAATGGGCAAAGTTGTGGATTTTGTTAATTATCCGAATAAAGATGGTATTGAATTCTTAAAGATTGAATTTGATCAGATTGAAGAAGTGAAACAAATTGGTCGTTGCTCTGTTCGTTTTTTGCTTATTAAAGATTTATATGTCCGTAGAAAACAGTTTCAATTTTCTCTGGCATGCAGTGACTATTCATAAATCTCAAGGTTTAAGTGTTGACAGTGCTTTGGTGAACATTGGAAATTCTGTGTTTAAAGAAGGTATGGCATGTGTTGCTTTGCTCTGAGTCAGAACATTATCTGGTTTGTTTTTGATTGATTTTGCTGATACTAAGATTACTGCAGATGCCAACTGTGTCAAAGAGTACAATAGGTTAAGAAGAATATATGCTCCTAATTTAGGTCAATATCCTGTATTTGAAAAGCATGTGGTTGCTAGAAAAAGAAGGTATGAGAATATTTGTACTGAAGGTGTAGAGTAGGGAAAAAAACAAGATAATGTTGTGATTGCAAGCAAAAACAACAAGCATTTACAATGCAACGGTTTCGCCTTTGGAGAAGTTAGAGCTATTGGCATTGTAAATGACAAAATTTGTATTTATGTGTTGGTTTTGAAAACAGATAAATAAATGGCATTGTCATTTACATTGCCAATAGCTTAATCTCTCGCAAATGTGAGAACTATTGTACCCTACGGACGAGCTCAGCAGACAGCAATTACTACCACACACACACACACCCAGAGCCACACACACACACACCCAGAGCCAGCCCCACACACCCAGAGCCAGCCACACACACCCAGTGCCAGCCACACCCAGAGCCACACACCCAGAGCCCCACACACACACACACACACACACAACCAGAGCAGTCACATACACACACCCACTGGAGCAGTCACACACACACACACACTGGAGCAGTCACATACACACACACACACTCTGGAGCAGTCACATACACACTCACCCTGGAACAGTCACACACACACACACCCAGGAGCAGTCACACACACACACTCTGGAGCAGTCACATGCACGCACACACTGGAGCAGTCACACACGCACACACTCTGGAGCAGGGCGCACATGCGCGGCTCTTAACCATATGTCAGACAGCAGGCGGCAGCTTGTCATGCACCCCCCTACCCCGCACAGCGCGCCCCTCCAGTAACCCACCGTGCTAATGAAGGTCAGTGGAGTGACGCTGACCGCCCCTCGTTACCACATTGTAAAGTTGTATCCGGCCTCATTGAAGCCGGGGCGTCTACAGTACAGTGTGAAAAACAATCTACTGACTGACACAGAAGACAAAGGATGTTAGGTGAGAAAATTCGGGATCACCGCAGATGGGGTTTCCCCTCCAAACCACAGGGTCAGCGGACAGAAGGGAACAAAGGACATTGGCACTGCAGCGGGCTAAATATGGTTCAGATAGAACAAAGAGGGAAAGCGTGACAGGTTGAGATGCTTAAGTTATTAACCTGAACAGGGTACATCTAAGGTTGAGGACTTTTTCGGCAACAGCAAAAAGTTCGTCTCGTCTATTTTTAACTAGCTCAATTTTAAAATCCAATTAAATATGTTACTTGAAAGATAGATTTATGAGCGCCGTTCCTTGCCAATTTCCATGAGGCTCAGTGACGGAGGCAGCCTCCCGCAGACTGTTGGCTGCGTCAGCCACTGCTTGAGCAGCAATAATAATAATAATAATACTGGATTTTATACAGCGCGATCAGCTACCTCGCGAGGAGGTGTCCCGGCGCTAGTAGATCACTGATAACCTTAGGCATACAAATAGGAGAGCTAGCGTGGCTGGGTGAAAAGCCAGGTCTTTAGCAATTTCCTAAAGCAGGGTTCGGAGGGGGCCTGTTGGATAACTTGTGGCAGGGAGTTCCACAGAACGGAGACGTTGGCTGAAAAGGTCCGACCGCCTAGCCGGGCCTTTTTTGCCCGCGGGATGACCAGTTGGACACGGTCATTGGATCGTAGTGCACGGCTTTGAAAGTATCTAGGAAGGCGGTTTTTCAGGTATTGTGGGCAGGAGCCATACAGAGATCTGAACGCAAGCGTCAAAGCTTTGAATTTTATCCTGTTGGCTACTGGTAGCCAATGCAGGGTTCGAAGATGCGGAGAGACTGACTGCTTGAAAGGGATTCGCAGTAACAGTCTCGCAGCCGCATTTTGAACTACCTGAAGCCTGTGAGTCAGGTATTTTGGGAGGCCCAGGTATAAACCATTGGCATAGTCCAGCCGTGAGGTGACAGTCGCGTGGACAACCGTTTTTCTACAACTCTCCGGTAAGAGCCTTAGGATTTTTCGGAGGTTTCTCAGCTTGCTAAGACAGCATCCGGCCACTTGTTGGACATGGGATGAAAAGGACATGTTATCATCCCATCACACTCCAAGATTTTTTGCCGAGTGACTTGGTGAAGGGGGCGGGCCCATCTCCGTGGGCCACCAGAGTTCAGGGGCGGGGAGGGGACCCTTGCTGAAGAAGATGACTTCAGTTTTATTGGCATTCAGCTTTAATTTATTAGTGTTCATCCAGTGTGCTATATCCTGGAGACAGCCTTTGAAATTTGAGAAAGAATCATGTGTCATCTCCGAGTACGGAAATACCAACTGGGTGTCGTCGGCATATGAAATTGCCTTGACACCCCAGTTGGCAATTAACGTGAAAAGAGGAGCCAGGTAGATGTTGAACAGAAGGGGGCTGAGGGCCGATCCCTGCGGGACTCCACAGCCAAGAATTTTGGGTGTGGAAGAGAACGTCCCAAGTGCTACCTTCTGCGTTCTAAGTGATAGGTAGGAGTTTATCCACCCTAGTGCTCTGTCCTGAATGCCTATCTCTGCGAGCCGACTGAGTAGGCTGGCGTGGTCCACCGTGTCGAAGGCGGCCGACAGATCCAGGAGTACCAGCATTGCTGAGTCTCCTGCATCCATCGACCACCTCACTGACTCGGCTACCTCTATGAGCGCTGTTTCTGTGCTGAAACCGGGTCGGAAACCCGATTGAGTTTCATGTAGGATGTTATTGGTTTCCACAAATTTACTCAATTGTCGCTGTATAATTTTTTCCAGCATTTTTCCCGGGGCAGCTGGTAGGGATATTGGGCGGAGATTCGTCAGGTCGTCTGGGTCCCCATTGGGTTTCTTCTTTAGGGGTAGAAGAGTAGCATGCTTCCAGACGTCCGGGAAAATGCCCGAAGCAATGGAAGAATTCCAAATACATTGAAGTATCGGGGCTACCGAGTCTGCAATGGCACTCCATAGTTTAGCTGGGCAAGGGTCGTCCGGGGAGCCGGATTTGCATCGGCTAAGTTCTTGCCTTACCTCATTCAGTGGAATATGCATGAACTGGGTAAAAGTCTCTTCTAGCTCGCCTTTATTCGCTATGTCCTGCTTCACTGTTTTTGTTATTGGACCAAAGGAGTCGTACACCTTTTTAATTTTATGATCAAAATACTCAGAAATTTGCTCACATAGCGTAGCTGTGGGTACAACCTCTCTTTCAATGCATTTTGGCTTAAAAAACGACTGTACCACTTTAAAGACTTGTTTGCTGGACTGTTCTGCCTGAAAAATTGAGTCCGCATAAAAGCGCTTTTTGCTTTTCCTAATAGCTTTCCGGAATTGTTTAGAAGCTTCCTTATACCTGGCTTTTTCTTCTGGACCGTAGTTTACTCTCCAGAGTCTCTCCAGTTTTTTACAGACCGCTTTCTCATTCCTAAGTTCCTGCGAGAACCAGGGAGCTGAGGGAGCGTCTCTTTTAGATAGGGCCCGGGAGGCTGGAGCAATGGAGGAAACCATCTTTCCGATCCATTCATTAAGAAGTGTAGCATCCGTATTAGTATTATTTGTCAGGGAAAGGATGGTTTGCGCAAGGACCGGGCACATAGTATCAGGGGTCAGTTTTTTCCATTGCCTCTTCAGGAAGTAGCGTTTACTCGAGACAGGGGTATCATTCGCAATATTCAGTGTGAATGGGACGAGTGTGTGATCTGACCATGTCAGAGGCAGAGGTGTCTCAGACTGCACATTCTTGATGTTAGAAAAAATGAGATCAATAGTGTGGCCCCCTGTGTGAGTAGAGGCGATGATCTTGGATTTCTTTAGTTTGCCTTTTAATGGCCGGAGAGGTGAATTGTTTCTGTTAATGTACTGACTGTACTTGCATAGGGTGCACAGCTTTCGCCACAAGCAGCGTTGCTAGGGGGCCATGGGTCCCAACTTAAGTAATGAAAATGCCCCTACCTGTTAATTCGGTAGAAAACACAACATTAATCGGTGTTCAATGGCCCCCTCAGGCCTCTGGGCCCCGGGCATTGCACCGGCTGCTTCACAGGCAGTAGCCCCCTGGCCACAGGGCGCACCATTGAATATCCGGGCGTGAGAGAACTTTTTCTATACCATACCGTTTTGGCCAGATATTTATTTGAAATCCTGGTACGTATTGTGTTGCTTTGTTTGTTATACTCCGCCTTCAAGTGTGTGCATTGAGGTCTTTTTCGTTTTGTGTAGCGGCCGTTGTTGTGTTGAAGTTCTTTTTGTTGATATACATCATCACGCCCTGAAAATCGGCATTGGTGAATGTAAAATGCCGCATCCTTTGCAGGGTGCAAGCGACAAGACACTCGAGCTGAATATTCTGCGTGGCAAAACACCCATTTTCTTTTGCATTAAAAAAAGAAATCATACTTTGCAGGCGAAAGCCTTCCTCGCGGCTCTTGCATTATTGAAGCCCGAGATAATGTGATGTTATAAATCTCTGGCGGTAGTTTTCAAAGGATTGACAAGTCTGTGTGAGGTACGAGCCTCTGCCTGCAGACTAGACCGGGTTTAGGGGTTTGATTTCTGCGACGGTGTCTACTAAACCAGAGCTTTCATTGACGGGTTCTGAGAGCTCTCTTTTGTGTTTTGCAAATACAAAGCGTTTCTTTTCTTTTTGGAAGAGTGTCCTTCTTAAAACATTATAGTCCCAATGTTTAGTGTGAAGCACCATGTTAATGTAGATGGTTCGAGGCCAACACGGAGACCGCAGGCACAAAGACGACAGCCACGCACGATAACCGGAGCATACATACAGGGCAAAGATGGAAGACGGAGACGACAGCCACGAGCCAAGCACGACATAACACGGAGACCACAGGCAACCAAATGACAAAAACATCGCTTGAAAAAGAAAAAAAAAACACCGTCGTAGGGAAAGGGGTGGGATGAGTAAAAATCGCGGGAACGCCCACGAATCTGCTACGGCCATGATGGACAGATGTCTGTTCCAATGGCTAGCCTCCATTTATGGAGCTAGCCAATGGAACAGAGGGCGGATTCCCAAGCCACATACTCTAAACAAAAGATTTCGCCTTGCGCGAAACGCTTCTTGCGCAGCTTTTCGCCAGGTCGAAACCTAAAAAGGACACTGTTGAAGAGATTGTTGGTTTTTAGTTTGAAAATAGGTCTGGTGTCAACTGATATGCTAATCTAGTGGTCAATGTTTTTTTTTTTCTTGAAGGTCTGCAACAGCAAATTATGGAGAATTGGGATAAAAGATTTTGGGCCAGATGTAGGAACCCTAATACCGGTCGGTAACGGCCGAAATTACCGAATTTCAGTCGTTACCGACCGGTATTGGGCATTTGGGATGTAGGTGGCTACATTTCAGATTCTGTAATTTACCGAATCGGTATTTAAGAATTCGGTAAATTATCGAATTCTTAAATACCAATTCGGTAAATTACCAAATCTTAAATGTAGGAAGCACACAAGTGAGTGCTTTTCACCTGTAAGGATTCGTTTTTTATCACCAACTACAAGTTGGTGGTAAATTATGAAAACCCTAAAAAAAGCAACTTTTTGCATTTAATAACAGTGCCATGTGGCAGACATACATGCCCTTAGGGCATGTATGTGTGCCACATGTGCACCCATGCACAATTCAGGGGTGCAACAGGGTGTCAAAGTGACACCCTTGAATGTTTTCCCCCTTTACCGAATCGGTAAATACCGATTCGGTAATTCCCATTAATTCCTATGGGCCGAGTAATAACCTACATAGCATTTACCGATTCTAAAATACCAAATCGGTAAAATTCGGTATTTTAGAATCGGTAAATGTAGTTTACCTACATCTAGCCCTTTGTTCCTTGTTACATTATCTTCATGAAAAATTGAGAAAAGATAAAAGTAAAATACAAAGTGTTTTTGATGTTCGTAATCTTTTGGATGTATGTTCTGGTTCTACACAATTTACACAAAATATCCAACAAGATGCTCAGGAGTTTCTAATGTATATGCTTACAGAATTGGGAAATGAAGGTGTAGATATAGAGAATATATTTGGCCTTTGTTATAAATGGGAATATCAATGTGAAAATTGTATGTATACATGTAGTACTAATGTAGACACTGAATGATGTTTATATTTGACATTATTGGACTGTAAATCAGTGTCTTTCAGTAAATTAGTTAAAACTGCAAACCAAAACTTGTTGCTTTAGCAAGGAGTTCAAACTTTAGTAACTTCACCTTTTCTTCAGGAAGAGTTCATTCTGATGCCAGAAAAGGGCCCAGCATCTGAGGAGGCAACAGAGGACAGCAGGGCTCAGGCAGCTCCGGTTAAAGGTCCAGGTATGTCCTGGTGCAGCAGACCAGCTCGGCAGTTGCAGGGAAGCTTCCAAAGCTTGTTGTGTCACTGTAGCTCACACAGGAGGTCAGTCAATTGACCATTGGAGTCACTCTGGTTAGCCTGGAATGATAGCAGACAGCAAGGCAGTCTTACAAGTAGCAGGAAAGTCTTCAATAGCAGGGCAGTCCTTCCTCTGTAACATCCACAGGTTCAGGAGTGCTCCGATGAGTGGTTCTGTAGGCCCAATATTTAGAACTGTGGCCAGCCATTGTGTGGCAGGGACTCACTATGGTGGCCCCACATCTGGTTCAGGAACATTCTTCCCCTCTCAAGGCTCCACACAGTCTGCAGGTTAAAAAGACAGGACATGCTTGATTTCAGGTGTCTTTGTGTGGGAGATGAAGCCCTTTGAAGTATAAACAGGGCTGGGTGCAGCCCCTCCCCAGTCATTATGTCAAGAGGTGAAATCCTGTCCACACCTAAGCCCCCTTTGTGTTAGTGTCTGGAAGCAATACCAAACCCCTAACATCAGAGCCATTCACAGGCTATTGACCCATGACGCCGGCAGAAGATACACATATTTGAGACAAGAAAATGTCAACTTTCTAAAAGTGGTATTTTCAGATTTGTGGCTAAATATCTGACTTCACCATTAAAGAGGGGTATAAATGACCATTCATTTAAGTTTAAACAACATATCTCTATCTGTTACCTATCAAACTTTAGCACTTATTAAAGATTACAGATTACAGCAGTGAAATGGACCTGGCAGGACATGTAAAAGCTAAGTACATATGTCCTATATTTTAAATGCAATGCACCCTTCTGTATGAGCCTTTATGGTCTACCTTAGGGGCGGTTTATAAGCATTAAAAAAGGAATACGTTTGGGAAAGGTTTATTTTACCAGTTCAAAATGACAGTATACAACTGCACTACAAGCTACAGTGGTAGACCTGAGAAATGTTTTGAAAATGCTAGTCTAATGGGTGGTACAGTGAATGCTGCATGAATACTAGTAGCTATTAATTTACAGGTTCTGGGTACATGTGGTACCATGTACTAGGGACTTAAAAGTAAATTAAATGTCCCAATCAGGTAAACGCCAACTATACCATGTTATAAAGAGTGAGCACAGTCACCTTATCCCTGGTAAAGCGCACAGAGTCCAAAAGGCAACAAAACCATTCAGCAAATCAGGTGGCGTAAAGGCAAAATGTTTCAGAAACTACCACACCAAGAATGTCAGATCTAACAACCGTAGATACACATTTATGGGTGCAGTTTGTAAC
This sequence comes from Lissotriton helveticus, assembly GCF_964261635.1. Classification (NCBI taxonomy): domain Eukaryota; kingdom Metazoa; phylum Chordata; class Amphibia; order Caudata; family Salamandridae; genus Lissotriton; species Lissotriton helveticus. The sequence continues at coordinate 495,732,868 of NC_136069.1, read as the reverse complement.
TAGTAAAGTTAGACTTTTGGTCTAAACTTAGACTTCAGGTCTAAACTTAGTTTACCCTTGTGAATCAGGCCCACAATACATTAAAACATATAAACCCACAATACACAATAAAGTTTGTACCATTTGAGCATATATAAGCATGAAATTAGGGTTGATCCATGGATGAACTTTTTATATCTCAAAACTGTGAACTCATCAGTTCAGACATAGAGATTACATTTTCGGACATCCCCGTTAGGTCAGCTAATGAGCCTGTGACCTGGTAGTTTGTGTTTTCAAAGTATTTCCAAATCCAGAAGCTATAGAGATTGAAATTATGTTCGATTAATATTATTAATCTTTAAAAATTATCTTGACCACAATGCTGACACATTAAAGATACATACAAGTAAGGAAAACAAACCTTCTCACTAAATAGATTATATCATGCTAGAACGATAGCATTAGATATAAAGGTCTTGCTGAAAGGATTAATCATGAAATGCTAAAGTTAAAATCCTAGGTTCCCAGATTTACTTGACCTAGAAGGCCTGATGTCCCTTTGTTTTATCAGTTTTAATGTTCTCAAGGTGAACACCATACACTGTTGAACGTCAGAAGCTGACAGGAGAGACACAAACATAAAACACACAAAAGGTAATGAAGGAATGCTCGCAATGTGTCTAACCACTGGCAATCACTCAGGGTAGCATCCCAAACCATCTTTGCAATGTTCTTTTGCTCATCATACCATCTCAGCTATTGCCAGTAATTGGCCTTACTGCAAGCAGCCAACAATCACCTTTTGCAACAAGATGGGGATTATATGGTTTAACACTAATTATAGGAGACACAAATTGCTATCCTGCAAAGTAAGACAATTGTAGCTCAACTCTTACTTTGGCAAGTTTATCGCCAATTTTATAAGGAACTATATATTATCTAAAACAGCAGCATGTTGTGTTTACATTCTTAATTGTACTGTTTCTTTAATTAAGTTTGTACTAGTTATGTCATTTCTAGAATATGGAATGTTATATATGTCATGTTACTGTGCATCATTTGTAAAGGACAGTTGTTCCTGTGATACTGAACTTACTGGATGACATGTACTGAGCTCTTCATTTTATTAAGGGATTACTTTATTTCAATCCTGAATATATTCATAATTTCACTGGCGACGGGATTCGAAGAGCAGAACCTACGTGAACAAATTATTTGAACTCTATTCTGGAGTATTTTATTTTTTCTCTTCTATTTCAAGAAAAAGTGGATTGAAAAGGAGTTTGGTAACTATACTGAATATCTCTTTGGCGATTTTTATGACATTTTGATTGGTGTATGAGTTGCTGTGCTTGAGCTGAATTCCTTTTCATCGCTGACTTTTAAACGGATTGACTTTTAAACGGATTTGAATTTGATGCACATATTTATATTGATCTTATGACTTCATGAAGTTGAGTAAGCATCGCAATGACTTCGTAACCACCGTGTCAAATTTAATCAGCGCTTAAGGATTAAAGTTAAGAAAACGGAGTTTCCTTACTATTCTCAGTTCGGTTATCGGCACGCCGCAGCTCGCACCATATTTTAAAAGTAATCGCCTGCAGTGTTCCATCGCTGACGAACATTTCGAGAGCTGATCGTCTCCGGGTTCCATCTTCAAGGGACTTCTTCTCTGGAACTCTCCTCGGTCTCCTGGATTCGACGCTCCTACGTCCTCAAGGTGTTTTGTGGGTACGCTTGCGTGTGACATCACACGTACGAGCGGCCATTTTGGTTAAACGTGAAGTTGTAAACTATCATTCTTCACCAACGAATTTCAGCGGTGATTCGCACACCTTGTGCGATATCTTCATCGGTGATTGCGCACCATTTGGATTATCTTCATCGGTGATACGCACACCAGTTGTTAATTGACATTATTTGTATTATTGTCAATTTATCGATTTTAACCTTATTATTGTGAGGTATTTATTCAACCTTAATATCTACTGTATTTATGCAACATTGATTACTTCTTCATTGTCTACATAAGTCATCCAGTATTATTTTTATCTTTCAGTATTGATTCATTATGTCTCAACCCAATTATAATATAAGTACACCTCAAGCCTTTTGGGTTTCAGGCAGTGAACCTCCACTTAAATGGTTGGAGTGGAAACCTTATTTTTGTAATTATATTGATGCATTAGATGAAGATGGAAAAATGTCTTATGCCCAAAAGAAAAGATTACTTTTACATTCTTTAGGTCCTGTTGGATTGAAAGTGTATGAGACTATGACGAAACCTTCTTTTCCTGGTGATTTAAATGTGTACATGTTAGCACTACTGCATTTAGACACTTACTTTGCTCCTAAAGTTTGTATAGGTGTAACTAGGTACAAATGTTTTTCAAGAAAACAAGCTAAAGATGAAAATATTGATCACTATCTTGCTGACCTTAAGAAATTGTCATTAGACTGCAAATTTGGTGTGTTACAAGAAGAACTTGTTAGAGACCAAATTGTTATGCATTCTTATAATGCTTCAATTCAAGATAGATTGTGGATTAATGGAGATTCTTCTTTAGATGACATTCTGGCAATCGCGCGTAAAGCGGAAATGTCTGGCAGATGTGCTAATGTGATCAAACTTGATAATGCCTCTATTAATAATGAAGTTGTTAGTAAAGTTAATGCCGTTGACAGAAAGAAATTTAACTATAACTCAAAGAACAATTTGAGTACTGGTAACAGACCATTTTATGCAAAACAGTCTCAGGGCTCTAAACTTAAGTGTTACAGATGTAATAGTTCTGAACATTTGGCAGACTTTAAAGGATGCCCTGGTCTCAAAATGAAATGCGCTAATTGTGGATTAAAAGGTCATTTAACAAAAGCTTGTAACAGGAAGAAGAAGAACAAAGTTAGTTTTGTGAATGATATGGATGAGGATGAAATTCTGGAGAATGATCCAGAAGACAATTTGGTTATGAATTTGCATGATAAATTAGTTTTAAAAATCCGAGATGAAGATGTGGTGAACAAACCCATTTGTTTGATGAGTATTGGTGGGGTGGATATCAAAATTTACGCTGATTCTGGTTCGCCCTATACAATTATTAACGAAGAAATGTGGGAATCTTCTTTTGTCCAAAAAGTAGGTGATAAATTATTGGCTCCAGACATTCACCCTGAAGGCTATATGGGGGAACCTATTAATATCCTTGGTTTCCGTTGGTTTGTATTTAGATTCAAGGGTAGAGAATGTAGAGGGAAGCTATACATTGCAAAAAAAGGTCCACCAGTCTTAGGGTGGTTTGACCAAAAACAATTACACATCATTCTAGACCCCAACAGTCGTGAACAAGTTTTGGTGGTAGATTGTGGAAAAGTAAATTTTGCCATGTTCTGTGTCCCTACGTGTCCCCCATCTTATGCTATGTGTGCATGATTAATATGCATATGTATTCCCCATGTTTGATTAGAGACGCAATTACAGTTGTGTCCATCCCTAGTATGCCAGTTTCCAGTTCTCGTGAATACTACGAATATCAGGCCTATGTAAAGTTACGTTGCCATGTTTCTCAGTGTGCACGTTATTTCATTGAAAAGTCCCCGTTTCTAGGCCTCAAAAGGGCCCGGACACCAGATTCAGCTCCTGTCTCCTGAACCCTCGCTGAGGAGCGATACAGCCCCCACCTGTATCCTCGACCCTTCACTTACTTCCTGCCTCACAGTGCCCGGCTCGGCCTGGCTCTGCCTACGAGTCTGCCAAGAGTATGTTATGATTCTAGTTATCAGTCCAGCCCTCCTTCTCTGCATTCCTAAGCTACTGAATCGCATCAATAGTTTCCGTCACAGTCTAGCCTTTACGTCTCCATGTAAAGAGAAATACTGTATTAATGGTCATTTAATATTCTTCATCACGCACTACACGTAGAATAATGCATGCACCAGTCTTAGAGTCTGTTAGCCTTTACCCCGATACCTTTTAGTTTATATCAACATGTTCTCTAAACATTAGATACTAGATAGGGTTTAGGTACATGTCGCCCTGACTCTCCAGACTTCAGTCTCTGCTCCTAGCACAGAGTTCATAGCCCCCAGCTTCTCCTAGTAACACGTCATTGTCAGTTTGCGCGCACCATTAGGTTAGAGGTCCCGGCTCCTTAGGTAGCCCCCTCCATGTTTCCGCCCCATTTATGACATATTCTGTTACGTTTACATCACATGCCTATGTATACGCCTCTTGTTACACCTACTTTCACCCTTATCTTTCGCGACTGTTATTGACCACACCCACTGCTCCGCCTACTGTATTCACTGTAATGCAACTGTTTTAGTATATATGCTTGTGCACTGTTATTAAATGTTACACCGATTCCTTTCCCTTGATCCTGCCCCCGGCAGCGCTGCCATCCTGTTCCCGTGCAGGTTGTCCTGTTCCTGTCCTTATGCTGTATTAAACCTGCAAACTCCTACTACCTCGAATCTTGACTCTTATTTATTGAGCTATCTGTTATTGCTATGTCCAGTCAAACCTAGATCCGGTATTATTTATTTATATACCACATAATGGCGCCCGAACAGGGACTTGCCCTTTCCCCACGCGCCGGTGAAGCCACGCCGGCCCCCTGACCCTCTGCAGCCGTGACGGAACCATACCGTGCACGTGCAGATATTTCTGCTTCAAGTATCCCTCAGGCCCACGGAGGAGACGGAGGTGGCGGTCCAGCATCCAGACGAGGCGGTGGAGGAACGCGGCGAGTCCCGACCAGAGCCCAAGCCGAGAGTCCAAGGTCCGAGGTATCCGGAGGCCCACCCGTAACTGAAGTCCGAAGTTCGTCCGTCCGGCGTCGAAGCAGTCCAGTCCGAGGCCTTCCGTTCTTGCTGCCCGGTGAGTACCGTTGCTGGGGTAGTATCTAGACAGGGTCAATCTAATTGACTCTGGTCCGTGGGTTTTGGTGGTACACAGACCCAAAACGAAGTGTCCACTTCGGTGGATGCGGGTCCTGACGTGTCTCTTTATGAGACCGGTAAGTTTCGTACTGTTTTAGCAGTGCATCTAGTTTCTGTTCTAGTCAGTTCTGTTCTCGAGAAAATTCATGTATTTCTGTTTTCCGTATTCCAGGTAGTATTCTGTTCGAACTGTTATTTTAAATGTTCTTCATGTATTTTAATGTCGTGGTACGAAAGTGGTGTAATTATCGTGTTCATTGTGTATTGTATTGTGTCTAGATTGTGTCTAGATTACAGTTCAGTCATGCCCCTATTTTCCAAACTACGTCAGTTGAAAACTAGAAAAGGTCTGTTAGAAGCAGCAGTTCCTGTCCCGCCTAGGGACAGTCCAGGTCACTTTATGTATCAGAAGCATGGCATAAGTGCCATATTATATCTAGATTTATGGGTAGAGTATACCAAACAGTTAGAAGAAAAGTATAGATGGCCTGTATCAGGCACATGGGATGCCGAGTGCATCATGCGAGTAGAAGAAGCATTATGGAAAAAGAAAGCCAGACAGTCACAGAAAGATGCCATCGAGTTATGGCGCAAAGAATCTCATAAAAGAACCGAAAAAGAAATCAGAAAGTCAGAACTAAGTAGAACTAAGTAGAGAATCCTTACAACGAGCCCAAGAAAGGGAACTAATCGAGATAGGTGAACGAGTTAAAACCGAACAGTCAGACAGACAGAGGAATGCCCTCATTAAGGGTATGTATCCTCTTCTTGCCGAGGGCTTGCCAAAAGCAACCCCGGAGGCATCCAGTAATTTTCCGCCACCATTAGTTCCGACCAAGCTACGTCACAAACCGACCGCAGCTGATATTTTTATTTCGTCCTATTTGGACGACACAGTCCCAGAATATACAAATCCTGTTCCGCCAGCTCCTGTAAATAATGTAAATCCTGCTCCTCCAGTCACCGGAGTACCTGTTACGGTACCCCCGGTCCAGCCCACATTACAACTTCCCGCCACTCTGCCAGCACGAAGAGTATCAGTCGACGATTCCAATATAGGGGCCGCAGGAGGAGGTCCTCCTGGTACCCCGCCGCCACACCAACGAGTAACGTTAGTCGAGTTACATGAATGTGCGTTACAGCGTACGCCCAAATATAAGTCCGTTGCAGATATCCGACGAGCCCTTACTGAATGCCGCTATGATCCAGTTGCAGGTGATGATAGTACAGTTATATATTCCATCCGTGTAAGACGGGTGACCGGGTATTTGGACACCCTACCGAATATGAAAGAAGATCTAGACAGAATATATTGTTTCATCCGTACAGGGGATGATCCAGAAAGTATTGGCGAAGCCATGTCTCAAAGGAAAGCTGAGATCCAGCTCATGCTATTAAAGTTTCTGATTAATTGTTTAATAAGGGAACAAGATTATCCGACCAAAGATCCAGCCGAAATGAGAATCCTGACAAGGTGCAGTTCCCGTTAAAGGGACCTGCAATTATTGTAAACAGCCAGGTCATTTCATAAACGAGTGTGCAGTTCTGAAACACAACATAGCTACCGGTAAGACTAAAGAAAGACCACGTCCGCCTAGACAAGAACAAGTTTCACAGACTTCTCAGCCACAGAATGCACAACAGACAGTTCCAGCACCGCAGCCTATTGCTGCAACACAGCATGTTACACAGCAGATGTATCAGTATGCACAGTCCGAGTATCCAGAGTATCAGCCATATTCATGAAACAGCCTAGAGAGGGAGGTAGGCTTGCCTCTCATCGAGATACCTGTAGATCAAGAAGGTCCCTATGTTCATAGTCAAGTACTAGGGAAAGACAGAAAGTTTCTGATTGATACAGGGGCAAGTAGGACGACCATTAGTCACGCAGAAGTTCCAGGGGCTCCGCTCTCAGGCTCTAGAAATGTTTCCCTTGGATTTTCAGGAAAGCCTATTGTAAACGAGATATCTAAGCCAGTTACTCTAGAAGTAGGTCCATTGTCCCGCACTACTGATCTGTTACTTACGAAGTCATGTCCAGAAAATTTGTTAGGCATTAAGACACTGAAAGAATTAGGTGCAGTTATTTGCTGCTCCCCAGAAGGAATACGACTGTTTCTACGTGACTTCAAGGGTCACTATGTATTACGAGATTTTGATCCGAGATTGTCCGATGTTCCGCAGCATCTATGGGCGCAAGGTCCAACTGATGTAGGTTATATGCAAATCACACCCCATCGTGTGACTCTCAAACCAGGTGTAGTGTTACCACGAATCAGACAGTACAGATTGCCACCTGAGGCTGTAACAGCCTTATCCAAAATTATTGACGAGCTCATGGCTCAAGGAGTAGTTGTAGAAACTGACTCCAATGTATGTAATTCTCCGATCATTCCAGTCATGAAACGTACTGATCCAAATGCACCCCCAGTATATCGATTAGTGATTGACCTTCGAGAACTTAATAAATGTATTATTCCCCAGTACCCAGTTGTCCCAGATATCTCTTCCCTACTCACAGCCATTGATTCCGAAGCCTCATTTTTTACAGTCATAGACCTCAAGAACGCGTTTTTCAGTGTCCCCATTCATCCAGACAGCCAGTTTCTTTTCGGATTTTGTTTAAGTGGAAGGAGCTATATGTTCACACGAGCTCCTCAAGGTTTCACAGAAAGTCCTAGTATTTACAGTCAAGCACTTAAGAGACAACTAGACAACATTCACATGCCAACTGACACTGCCCTGCTCCAGTATGTCGATGATCTACTGATCACAGCCCGTTCTGAACGTGCTTGCGAGCGAGCATCCCTTACAGTCTTGTATTTCCTTGCCGAGATGGGGCACAAGGTGTCCCCTTCGAAGCTTCAATTCTGTGTCCAGCAAGTGATCTATTTAGGCCACTTACTGTCCAAGAGGGGTAGGCAGTTGACACCAGACCGTATCCAGCTAATAGCGAGTCTTCCTCAACCCAAGACCCAGAAGGAGGTACGTGCTTTTATCGGCCTTACTTCTTATTGCAGACAATGGATTCCTCAGTATGCATTTCTAGCTAAGCCACTGATACAGTTAACGACACAGGAGGCAGCCGTATCGACTGTCCTCCCTTGGACATCTGAACATACACTTAGTTTCAATGAGTTAAAGAAAGCTTTATGCCAAGCTCCAGTTCTAGCTACACCAAACTACAGTAAGCCTTTTACACTTTTCGTCACTGAACGCGAAGGTACAGCGTTATCTGTTCTCACACAAGATCAAGCAGGACAATACAAGCCCTGTGCTTATTTTTCGAGCACACTAGATCCTGTAGCCCAGGCTCTGCCTGCGTGCCTCAAGTCAGTTGCAGCCACAGCACTAGCTATCAGACAAAGTGATTCCATAGTATTAGGACATTCCTTGACAGTACAAGTTCCACACTCCGTGGAAGTTCTTTTAAATCGAACACAGACTCAGCACTTGACAATTGCACGTTTAACAGGTTATGAACTGACACTGTTCCAGCCACACATAGAAATCAGACGCTGCAACGTTCTAAATCCTGCTACACTGTTACCGTCAGTTATTTCAAATCCTGCCACACACGACTGTGTGGAAGTAGTTAACACTATGACAAAGCCAAGACAAGATCTGACAGATATTCCATTACCAGATCCCGACCTGACACTTTATGTGGATGGTTCATGTATGAGAACAAGTACAGGAGAACTAGTAGCCGCGTATGCAGTGACTACTGACACTGAAGTTATAGAAACACACCGTATTGACACCCTGTCTGCTCAAGCAGCAGAGCTAGTTGCTCTGACCCAAGCCTGCATACACGCCAAGAACCTGAAAGTTAATATTTACACAGATTCACGCTACGCATTCGGAGTCGTACACGACTTTGGAGTGCTCTGGCAGGAGAGAGGTTTCATGACTTCTCATGGAACCAAGATTCAGCATGGTCTCCTTATTCAAGCTCTGTTAGATGCCATACATTTACCGACATCTATTGCTATCATGAAATGCAAAGCACATACGAAAGTTACTGACATTATTTCTCAAGGTAATGATCTAGCAGATCGCACAGCCAAGCTTACAGCACAGACTCCAGACATTCCAGTTAATCCGACACAGACACATATTCCAGATCTGACTACCTGTATGACAGTTAAGGACCCTACTCAAGATGTCATAGATATCCAGTTACATGCTACTCCCGATGAAATTAAGAAATGGTCCAAACAAGGAGGGGTCCAGACAGATCAGGGATGGGTAACGAAGGGAAAAGCCACATGGTTTCTCCCCGACTCAATGGTTCAAGTCATTATCAATACCGCACATAGTCCAGCACATTTAGGAGAAAAAGCTATGTTAGACAGTATCCAGAACATTTGGTTCAATAAACATTTACGAGCTGCAGCCAAGCAGAAAGTCCGTACCTGTATGATATGTTGCCAGTTTAATCCAGGTAAAAGTGTCCCGGTGGAACAAGGTGGATTCCAGCCCCCTGACCACCCTTTTGAAGTCCTCCAGATGGATTATATTCAGATGGAGCGATGTCGAGGTTTCAAGTATGTCCTTGTAGTTGTATGCGCTTTGTCCAGGTGGACAGAAGCATATCCAGTCCCAGATTACACAGCCGAGACCACTGCCAAGCAGTTGGTTCGTGAATTCTTCCCCCGTTATGGACTCCCTAGGGTCGTGTATTCTGACAACGGCCAGCCATTCTCATCTGAACTCATGAAACATGTTTCCCTTTTGTTAGGGTACCAGTGGAAGTTCCATTGTGTACGCCATCCTGAAGCAGCCGGTCTCGTAGAGAGACATAATCAGACCCTGAAAATCCGCATCGCCAAAATATGTAAAGAGAAAGGTGTGGACTGGCTAGTAGCTCTGCCAGTCGCTTTGTTTTATATGCGCATGGTCGCACATTCCAGATCAGGTCTGTCCCCGTATGAGGTCGTATTCGGCCGCCCCCCTAATATGTGGGGTACACCTAGACCCCGAAGTATTACAGATGTTTCAAGTAATATGCTGACAGATTACCTAGCTTCCTTGATGTCTGCCCTACACTCTTGTCGTTCACAGGTTGCCGCCGCATTTCCAGACAATACCGAGGTGGCACCGCATGAAATCGTTCCCGGATGCATGGTTCTTGTGAGGAACTTTGATCGTTCAAGTCCGCTGGAGCCTCGCTGGAAGGAACCCAGACAGGTCCTCCTGGCCACCCGTACTGCCGTCAAGCTGGAAGGCAGGAAGGGCTGGGTCCACCTGTCTCATGTGAAAAGATTTTACGGACTAAAGACTGTTTCAAAGAACATTTCCGAGGATTTTAAGGATTGCCAAAGTACTATTCTTAAGGACTGTCCCGCAAAAGACAATGATACAGATTCCTCCCTGTTAGAGAAAACTCCGCAGCAGGAGTACAAGCTAAAATTAAGGTCTAGTAAAATAAGTCAGCCAGTTTGATTGTCTAAGTCCTCCCCTAGGTGAAACGGTTAGACCGGTTTCTGACATGTATATAATAGACCCCCACAGAGAGAGAGTTAGTGAGAACTCTAAAAGTTGCACTATTATTTTATGTTTTCTGCTATATCTCAGCCTTATGTTTACCTGCACATGTTATGCATTTTATTTGTGTTTTCCAGTTTCTCATGTAAATAAGTCTTCTATTGCTACAGTAGAGCACACGTTTAGTGATCTGCCTCCTCATGAACTATCTTATCGTCTTGCTATGCGTAATAATTCCTTTATCCGCATGTTACATTATTCACACCAGACCAGCAATGCCACTAATTGTTGGGTGTGTGGTCGACTCCCCCCTTTCCAGACACCGAAGGGAGTTCTGCCACTCTTTCCTTATCCATTTTCACATAATGGTTCGTGTGGAGCATGGTCCACGTTAACGTCATCCTCAACAGATATGTCTTTTCTTAACAGTACATGTTTTCCAGACAAGCAAGGTCTTCCCCACAGAACAGGGTTAGATCTAGAAAATGAAGTTTATAATTTAGGTAATTATTCTTCGAATTTCATGGTCCTGAATGTTCAGTCTGATACTACTCCAGACTTACCTGCTATGTCAGTACTACCAGTTAAAGGTGAATTATGTGTCCGAAAGAATGGTTCCGTACATGTAGGCCATAGTGATTGTACTACTATTGTCAAGTATAGTGACAGTAGGAAATCTATTTTCAAAGCTTCACGTCATTCTTATTTTTTTTGTGGTCAGACCGCATATGTTCGTCTGCCCCTCGATTGGGAGGGTACCTGTTACATTGCCTTCCTACTGCCACCAGTTTTTCTAGCCCCACCTGACTATCATAGGAATTCCCACCTAGTGCATATCAGACACAAGAGAGACCTCCCGATTGTCGATTATACTGAAACTGCTCTAGAACAATACATAGATATCAATAAAGGTGTCTTCCCCTATTTAGGTACTGTCGTGAATAGTAAACTGATACGTAGATTAACGAGAACCCTTGAAGCAGTAGTGATTGAGACTACTTCTGCTCTAGGTAACTTAACCGAAGAGCAATCCTTTATGAGAATTGTCGTGCTCCAGAATCGTCTCGTCCTTGACGTCATACTGGCCGATAGGGGCGGGGCATGTAGAGTCATCGGATCTAGTTGCTGCATTTTCATTCCTAATAACGCGCCGTCTGTTTATTCAGCTATAACCAGACTCCATAATATTGCCCATATGTTACATCAAGATCCAGGCACCTGGACATGGTCCGGTTGGTTCTGGAATATAATTTCCGTCTGGGGATGGAAAGTATTGTCATTTCTGGGTATTGCAGTAGCGATCATATTCAGTTGCTGCCTCTGTATACAATGTGGCCCTGCGATTTGTGGCATTTGTGCTACCTCTTGTATTCCTAGTCCCAAGTCCCGTTCTAAATCCCGTTCCAAGAAAATCCGAGACGAGCAAATGATACTGTATGAAATGATAGATGGTATCATGAATATTGATGTTTCCTGATGGAAACGTAGTGACAAGGAGGGAATGTGGAAAAGTAAATTTTGCCATGTTCTGTGTCCCTACGTGTCCCCCATCTTATGCTATGTGTGCATGATTAATATGCATATGTATTCCCCATGTTTGATTAGAGACGCAATTACAGTTGTGTCCATCCCTAGTATGCCAGTTTCCAGTTCTCGTGAATACTACGAATATCAGGCCTATGTAAAGTTACGTTGCCATGTTTCTCAGTGTGCACGTTATTTCATTGAAAAGTCCCCGTTTCTAGGCCTCAAAAGGGCCCGGACACCAGATTCAGCTCCTGTCTCCTGAACCCTCGCTGAGGAGCGATACAGCCCCCACCTGTATCCTCGACCCTTCACTTACTTCCTGCCTCACAGTGCCCGGCTCGGCCTGGCTCTGCCTACGAGTCTGCCAAGAGTATGTTATGATTCTAGTTATCAGTCCAGCCCTCCTTCTCTGCATTCCTAAGCTACTGAATCGCATCAATAGTTTCCGTCACAGTCTAGCCTTTACGTCTCCATGTAAAGAGAAATACTGTATTAATGGTCATTTAATATTCTTCATCACGCACTACACGTAGAATAATGCATGCACCAGTCTTAGAGTCTGTTAGCCTTTACCCCGATACCTTTTAGTTTATATCAACATGTTCTCTAAACATTAGATACTAGATAGGGTTTAGGTACATGTCGCCCTGACTCTCCAGACTTCAGTCTCTGCTCCTAGCACAGAGTTCATAGCCCCCAGCTTCTCCTAGTAACACGTCATTGTCAGTTTGCGCGCACCATTAGGTTAGAGGTCCCGGCTCCTTAGGTAGCCCCCTCCATGTTTCCGCCCCATTTATGACATATTCTGTTACGTTTACATCACATGCCTATGTATACGCCTCTTGTTACACCTACTTTCACCCTTATCTTTCGCGACTGTTATTGACCACACCCACTGCTCCGCCTACTGTATTCACTGTAATGCAACTGTTTTAGTATATATGCTTGTGCACTGTTATTAAATGTTACGCCGATTCCTTTCCCTTGATCCTGCCCCCGGCAGCGCTGCCATCCTGTTCCCGTGCAGGTTGTCCTGTTCCTGTCCTTATGCTGTATTAAACCTGCAAACTCCTACTACCTCGAATCTTGACTCTTATTTATTGAGCTATCTGTTATTGCTATGTCCAGTCAAACCTAGATCCGGTATTATTTATTTATATACCACATAATGGCGCCCGAATAGGGCCGGCGTGGCTTCACCGGCGCGTGGGGAAAGGGCAAGTCCCTATTCGGGCGCCATTATGTGGTATATAAATAAATAATACCGGATCTAGGTTTGACTGGACATAGCAATAACAGATAGCTCAATAAATAAGAGTCAAGATTCGAGGTAGTAGGAGTTTGCAGGTTTAATACAGCATAAGGACAGGAACAGGACAACCTGCACGGGAACAGGATGGCAGCGCTGCCGGGGGCAGGATCAAGGGAAAGGAATCGGCGTAACATTTAATAACAGTGCACAAGCATATATACTAAAACAGTTGCATTACAGTGGATACAGTAGGCGGAGCAGTGGGTGTGGTCAATAACAGTCGCGAAAGATAAGGGTGAAAGTAGGTGTAACAAGAGGCGTATACATAGGCATGTGATGTAAACGTAACAGAATATGTCATAAATGGGGCGGAAACATGGAGGGGGCTACCTAAGGAGCCGGGACCTCTAACCTAATGGTGCGCGCAAACTGACAATGACGTGTTACTAGGAGAAGCTGGGGGCTATGAACTCTGTGCTAGGAGCAGAGACTGAAGTCTGGAGAGTCAGGGCGACATGTACCTAAACCCTATCTAGTATCTAATGTTTAGAGAACATGTTGATATAAACTAAAAGGTATCGGGGTAAAGGCTAACAGACTCTAAGACTGGTGCATGCATTATTCTACGTGTAGTGCGTGATGAAGAATATTAAATGACCATTAATACAGTATTTCTCTTTACATGGAGACATAAAGGCTAGACTGTGACGGAAACTATTGATGCGATTCAGTAGCTTAGGAATGCAGAGAAGGAGGGCTGGACTGATAACTAGAATCATAACATACTCTTGGCAGACTCGTAGGCAGAGCCAGGCCGAGCCGGGCACTGTGAGGCAGGAAGTAAGTGAAGGGTCGAGGATACAGGTGGGGGCTGTATCGCTCCTCAGCGAGGGTTCAGGAGACAGGAGCTGAATCTGGTGTCCGAGCCCTTTTGAGGCCTAGAAACGGGGACTTTTCAATGAAATAACGTGCACACTGAGAAACATGGCAACGTAACTTTACATAGGCCTGATATTCGTAGTATTCACGAGAACTGGAAACTGGCATACTAGGGATGGACACAACTGTAATTGCGTCTCTAATCAAACATGGGGAATACATATGCATATTAATCATGCACACATAGCATAAGATGGGGGACACGTAGGGACACAGAACATGGCAAAATTTACTTTTCCACAAGATGACAGTACTACCGTGACTAAGGAAATTTTACATAAGTTTCCGAAAGTGTTTAGTAAAACTTTGGGAAATTTAGTTGGATTCAAGCACAAAATCATAATTAAGGATGATGCTTGTCCTAAAGTGCATAAATGTAGAAATGTTCCCATCCTTGTGAGAGATGAAGTAAGTAAGGAATTGGATAAGTTAGTTTCTACTGATATAATTGAACCTATTGAAGCTAGCGAATGGGTTTCTCCGATTGTCGTCGCGAGACGGAGCAACGGAAAAATTAGGCTATGTGTAGATCTAAGGTACTTAAATAACAACATTGTGGTTGACAAATTCCCACTTCCTAAGATTAATGAAATGGTCTCTAGTCTAGGCAATGCACAATGGTTTTCGACCATAGACCTATCATCGGCGTATCATCAGATTTCCTTGTGTCCGGAATCAATGAAATTTACATCTTTTGCAACCCCTTTTGGTTGCTTCCGTTATAAGCGGATGCCTTTCAGGTTAGCTTCGGCGGCCGCTGTCTTCCAGCGTTTAATGTATCAGCTTTTTAAGAAAGAAAAAGGTGTCAGATATTTTCAAGATGATATACTTATTTTTGGGGATGATGAGAGTGAGCATTTGTCTAGATTGGAGAGAGTTTTGAGTATTCTTGAGAACAAAGGCCTTACGGTAGAGCATTCTAAGTGCAAATTTGCACAAAGGAGTGTGACTTACCTCGGTCATATTATTGATAAAGAGGGTGTTAGACCTAAACCCACTCTGGTTTCAGCTATTTCTGACGCTCCTGTTCCTACGTGTAAGGATGACATCAAATCATTTCTAATAATTTAATTTAAAAAGTATTTGTTAAGCGCAACGTTCACCATGCGGTTTCTTGGCGCTATGGAGGCAAACTTTAGCAGTGACACAAACAAGACTAGAGATGACAGGGAGGGGAAGGAATTACATTGGGAAAGCTTGGGTAAAAAGAAAAGTCTTGAGCTCTTTTCGGAAGGCAGGGTAGTGAATAGCCGAACGTAAATGGTCAGGAAGGGAGTTCCAAAAGGAGGGTGCCAAAACAGAAAAATTGGATCCACCCCATTTCTTACGTCTGTATCTGGGGACTTGTAGGAGTGATTGGGTAGATGACCGCAACTCGCGAACAGGGGTGTATTCTTTGAGTAAAGAAGAAATGAAGGCCGGAGCAGTCCCTTGGCGTGCCTGGAAGACCATGCAGCCAGTCTTAAATAAGGTTCGCTCCTTAACAGGCAGCCAGTGCAGTGCTTTCAGCAGGGGGGTGGAATGATGGAAGCGAGAAAGTCCGTGGATCAATCTGGCCGCCTGGTTTTGAACCAGCTGGAGCTTCTAATGGCAGAATTTTGCTCAAAATATGTTCCTAATTTTGCAAATGTCACCTATAACTTTCGACAACTGTTAAAAAAGAATGTAAAATTTGAGTGGTCTAATTCTTGTGATGAAGATTTTAAGAATATCAAGTTAGCTATTGCCAAAGCCACTTCCCTGCGAAATTTTTATCCATCTCTGGAAAGCATAATTACGACTGATGCTAGTAACAAAGGCCTTGGAGCTGTTTTAGTTCAATTGGATGAAAAGGGCAGGGAGAAAATTATTGCTTATGCTTCAAGATCCTTGTCTCCTTGTGAAGAGAAGTACCCAATAATAGAAAGGGAAGCCTTAGCGTGTGCTTGGGCAATAGAAAATTTTAAATCTTTTGTTTGGCGAAAAATGTGTTTATTACGTAGTGATCACAAGCCCTTGGTAAAAATTTTAACAACGGAAGGAGTGATCAATGCGTCTGCGAGGTTGGCTAGGATTTCAATGAGGTTGCAAAATTTCATTTACAAGATTGTATATGTTCCAGGGAAAAGTAATGTCCTGGCGGATTTTTTGTCAAGGATGCCAGTCATGTTGGAAGAGTGTGACAATAATGAGTGGAATGGATTGCAAGTTGCTTTTGTCCATGATGAAGGTCTTTCAGCCTTCAGTAAGGAGGAGTGGAATAAGGAGTATTCAGCTGACGATATTTTGCAGAAGGTGATTTCATTTACTGTGGAAGGTTGGCCTAGTAAAAAGGATTTGTTGGATGATGCTATCAGACCTTTTTGGGAGGTTAGGTCTGAACTTTCTGTGGCACATGAAACACTCTTAAGAGGTGAAAGGATAATTCCTCCTGTGAATTTGCGTGAGGGGATTATTGAACTCTGCCACGAAGGACATCCAGGTATTGTGCGATCTAAGTAATTGATTAAGCATTTGTTTTGGTGGCCGGGTTGTGATTCTCAGACAGAAAAAGTTGTTAGAAATTGTGTTATTTGTGCTGGTGCAGATAAGACTTTACATACTTTTCGTCCTCCAATGTTAGAGTATTCCTTTCCTGAGCATCCTTGGGAGTGTGTAGCAGTTGATATTATGGGTCCTATTCAAAGGGATGATGACTTACATCAATTTTTAATTGTTCTTATAGACCTTTTCTCGAAATGGCCTGTGGTTAAGGTGGTTGAGAAGGCTGACACGGATTCAGTTCTTTCCTTTCTTGATGAGACTTTTATTACCGAGGGAATTCCTTCATGCATCCTCACGGATAATGGAGTTCAGTTCTTGTCCATAAGGGCAAAAGCGTATTTTAAGAAATTAGGTATTAGACACAGGACTACATCACTTTATAATCCTGGTGGAAATGGTGTAGTTGAGCGTTTTAACAGGGTTTTGAAGAATACCATTCAGTTGTCTTTGAGTAATAATCTAGATTGGCATACACAAGTGGCGAAGGTAGTTTGGAATTACCGCATCACCAATAATGATTCTACTGGAATTTCACCTTTTGTGTTAATGAAAGGTAGGAATCCACGCTCTAAGAGCATTCCTGCTTGGCTATTTACTAGTGATGTGGAACCTTGGTCTAGAGAATTAGTAAAAACACGAATGAAACTCATGCATGATAAAAGTAAAAAATATCATGACTTAAAGCATGGTTCTAAAGAAGTTCAGATTAAGGTTGGAGATTGGATTAAGGTCAAGAAGCCTTTTAAGGTCCGGAAAGGTGATTCACAATTCTCTGAGCCTTTTCAGGTAGCAGAAGTTTTGAGAAACTCTGTTAAACTAAATGATGGGAAGGTTTGGAATCTAAGTAGGATTGCGAAATGTAAACCTGGTAATTCTCGCGCTCTTTGGAAACCAGAGGATTTGGATGTAGATAATTCTTCTGAGAATGATGAATCTCAAGTTAATTCTGAAGTGGTTAACAGTCCTAGTATTGGTAAAGTTCCTTCTACGAGTGATGTTGTAGATTCTTCTGGTGAGGTTTCAGGAGAAAATGTTGTTCCTGAAAAAGAAAGTTCTGTTTCTGTGGATGAGGAATCATCATTGTGTCGTCATTCCTCAAGCAGGAGGGTGGTTCCTCTTTGGCTTAAAGATTATATTATGAATAATAAGTAATTGTCAAAGTTTAATTTTTGTATTATAATTAGGAGTATCAATTTAATCTTTAATATTATTTTGTTTTTTTTATTATTAGGAAAGGGGGATGTGTTGTGTTTACATTCTTAATTGTACTGTTTCTTTAATTAAGTTTGTACTAGTTATGTCATTTCTAGAATATGGAATGTTATATATGTCATGTTACTGTGCATCATTTGTAAAGGATAGTTGTTCCTGTGATGCTGAACTTACTGGATGACATGTACTGAGCTCTTCGTTTTATTAAAGGATTACTTTACTTCAATCCTGAATATATTCATCATTTCACAGCAATATATATTGAGCAAGGTGCACTAGGGATGTGTGCCAAAAGACATACCGGGGAGGTTAGGTCCAAAGGCAAAAGAAGAGACATTCAATTTGTCAATCTGTTTGGTGCCAGTCTACATTTTGGTGCACATTTAGGAGAAGAAAAGGACTTTGTGGCAGGTTGTGGATGGGACAACATCACATTGCTTTAAAAAGGTTAAAATAAAAGTATTACTATATAATAGTGCAACAGTATAAATATTTGAAGGTTACATTTGAATAAAAATGATATGTTACTCCTAAACACATTGCCAAATATACTGTTATGTATTAACAAAGCAAGTAACCAAAATCCTTTATAGTGTGTTAATCAGATTGTTAGCAAAAGGACATTCCTGAGACTGTAGGTGAGTTGTGTTGCAAAACTTACTCTACGTGTTACCCTGCTGCAGTTACTATGGCTCCTGCCTCAGTTGAATCAATGAATGAACAAGAATCATTTGATGCAACAAAAGGGCCTACAAACAATATGTTCAGCTCATGTAGAAATGTATAGGGCTTGTGTTAAAGGATGTTTTTGAGGGGTGTATTTGTGAAGTGTGCCTGACAAAACACAGATGAGTGAAATGCAGATGTGAATGAGTATTTGCAAGTTTGCTTTTAGCAAGAGAGCGAGATAGAATCTTACTTGTCACACCACATTAGTGTTGTCGGAAAGAGGCAGCCAGTATTTCAAGTGGGGGTACATTGTGGAGAGGATGGCCTCCTCCAGGGGGCTGAGACAGAGATGAGATTCAGTTGGCCCTCCAGAAAGAAAAACAATACCAGCTGAATGCTGGAGAACTTCTCTTGTACCTGCCTCCTCTCATTTTGCCACTTCTTTTTAATATTGCCACAGTGGAGGCTTAATTCCCCAATTGACTGACAAAGTCTGTCACCTCCTCACATAAGGCTGCCTTCTGGGTTTTTCTGACGGTAAATGAAGGAAGTTATTTTGCCACAAATTGTACTGAAAGGGCTGTCCTCTACTCATTGAAATGTCTATTTTTCCTTTAGGCATCCTTCAGGCAGAATGAGGCAGCTGTTGGATCTGAAAGTTGAAGAGGAAAAATGTAGATGCTTTGTTATGGGTTTCATTTATATTGTTAAAAGGGAATGGGTGTCAGATGTGTAGAATTGGCTTCCGATTTACAGAAATCTCCTATTCCCTTATTTGCAAACATTGCCACCCCAGTCGTGGATGTCTCCACCACTAGCCCATAGGTCTTGCAAAGTGTGTGGTAGGGCTTTGCCAAAAATGTAGACATCTTGCAAAGTGTATGGAAATAAATATGGCTTGTATTTGAAAATTTTCTTCATTAAATAGTTTTAAATAAATAATTTTTCACTCAGATTATAAATACTTCCAATTATCTAAAATGTTAACTATTATCTTAAAATATCTAATTATTGGCCTAATTATTATGATTGTAGGACCACCATCAACAGGCCATTGGTGGTGGTGTCATCGGCATACAGGCAATTGGTCCAAACGCCGCATTTGATGCAGGTGGTCAGACAGATGAGGTAAAGGGGAAAGACCTCTGCCCCCGTCAGGAACCAAGATCCTGTGGAGGTGGGGGTCAGATTCCTAACCCTTCAATTGAGACGGTTCTTGCTCAACCATCGCTGTAGGTATGAGGATGTCCCTTTCTGGCAGTCAGAAACTGACTTTGAGGGCCCCAAGCAGGGCCCCGCCCCCTGTGGGCCACTGCTAGGTGGCCTTAGGGGGCACATTTGGTGCCCCTCACACATCAATGCAGCGTGTGGCAGGCACCATATGGAGCCTAGCACATGGTACTTGAATGTGCACAAAGTGCTTTTTTCTACTGTGGCTTGTGCTGCATATCATTTCCTGGGGGTGGTAGCACAAGCCACAGAAGAAAATAAAGCACTTTCCGACCGCTTGCATGGTGGTCTCATCCTAATTGGGCAGATGGGACCGCCAACTCATTGTCGGGTGGTCTCTTGCCTGCTGTGATGGCGGTTGGTGATGCAACTGACCGCCATTGTTAATAGGGCATATGTTAGTATTAAAACCTAAACATAACATGCAGTTTAACAAAAATATATACTTAAACATATTACTTTTTTTATGATCTGTATTTTTTTATCCACAATTTATAATAGTATTTTAAAAATACGTTTTCTTTATGTGATTCATTTTAAACTTTTTAAATTACATACATGATTATGTACCATTTGGAATATTTTTGAATAAAAAAATATATTATATTAGTAATGCATGTGATAATCACCTGAAGGAAAAAAAAACAATTCTATTATAATATTCATTATATAATTGGCTAATATTTATAGGTTTCACATTTACTATTCTATGTCTGCTCTAACACTCATTGCAGCAAGTGTATGTATTTGTGGCAATCATGTTTACTATTCCAACTCTAATACCACTTTTATTGTGTCGAAGGAATATAACTGAGAAAGCTATGTTTACCATTCTAACTCCAATCACACTTTCATTGGGTATTGCATATAACTGGGAATATCCTAATTGCTATTCCAATTCCAGTTCCATTTACATTGGGGAAAGTGCATATAACTAAGGATGCCAGGTTGGCTATTATAACCTCACTCCCACTTTCATTGTGGAAAAGGCATATATTTTGGAGGAAGGGCAGATTTACCATTCCAGCTCCAGTCCCACTTACATTGTTAAATGTGCATATAACTAAAGGGGGGAGGGGTCAGCTTTACTAATCCAACTACAGTCCCATTTACAATGAAGGAATGGTCTATAACTGGAGAGGGCAAATTTACTATTCTAATTCCAATCCTACTTTCTTTGTAGAAAGGACTTATATATTGACGGTACGATTTACTATTATATCTCAAATCCCACTTTCATTCATGAGAAGAGCATATTGATGCTGAGGTCAGATTTTCTATTATAACGCCTATCTCAGGTACAATGGGGATAAGACATATATTTGGGGAGGCAATAGTGGCTCCTCGAGGGAGTGCTGCGGGCGGTGGGGCGGGACCGGAGAGGGGCAGGGTCGGGTGTAGTAAACTCCAGAATTGGGCCAAACGGAGTTGAGTAAATGAATAAATAAATAAATTGAATTACATTGAGTGCGCTGCAATGCCAAATAGGCGATACAGCGCGCAATGTAATTTGTTTTACTTAGTTTTACTATTCTGATATAATTCCCAAACTCATTGGTGAAAGGGTTTATTTTTGGAGAGATCAAATTCAATATGCTAAGTCTGACCTTACACTCATTGAATAAAGTGTATATATTTGGGGAGTCCAAAATTACTATTCTAACTTTGATTCCACTTTCATTGGAGAAAACGTTTATTTTTTGTAAAATCAGATTAGCTTTTATGACCCCAACCCTACACTCAGTGTTGAAAACATATGTATAAGAGGAGATGCTATTAAAGTATTTTGACTGCAATCCATACTAGCAAGGTAAAAAAATGTTATTAGGAATGATGAAATATCTCATTACGAATTCAAAACCACAATCACCACAGCCATATGAGTATAATAATAGATAATTAGCTATCATAACTCCTATTTAACATTAATGTTGAACATGGTATGTTTTCTTTATAAGTACTTTAACAAATCTTCCTCAAATAAAAAAATACTTTTATATTTAAACCTATTTTTGTTAATATATTTTTTCATGATAAGCTATATTTTCAACAATGAATTGTACCATTATTTATACACTCTTATATATGGATTATTTAACTTTTAATTATTTTATAATCCACTTTTAGTTGGCTAAATATTACATACAAATGCACCAAAATGTAAACAAAAAAGTTAAAAATACCACCAATATCCACTTCCAGCAACTAAAATAAATAATTATACTATTTATAAACAAATATTATTTTTACATCAGTAAATTTCAATAGCATATTTTTTATTTGTCTATCATAATGTCCAATAAATCTATTAAGTATTTTGAATATATTACTCACATCCAACTCATTTTTATATCAAAAACTAAACTTAATTAATTTTCCATGTAATCTAAAATGGTTTAAACTGCACTAAATAAATTAATACATGGATTAAGTAATTCAACAAATTACTTAATCCATGTAGTGTAGGGTAACCTCTCTGACACCACTTTGAAACCAGGCCAAACCACCGTATCGGAAAAGGGTTTGGGCTTCGTACCAACTGCGAGTTTGGATAAATTTAAACTATGTTGCGAATTGAAGGAGTTCATTCGCAAAATCAAACCGGAGGTATTTTCCAAGGACAAGGAACCCACAACTAATACCAAAAGCGACACAGTGCTCTATAAAAAATCGAAGTTTACCCCACCTTCAAGTAGCCTTCCAGTGGAGCTTCTAGCGTTTGAAAAAGCAGTCCTAAAGGAAGTTACCGAAATAGATCCCAGAACTATAAGGATCTTTCATAACACCAGCAAAAGAGAGATGGACGCAATCCAGCAACTATTTAAGGAAACAGGAGTGACAATCAAACCAGCGGACAAGGGGGGGCGCCATTGTTGTGCAGAACACAGCAGCCCACAATGAGGAATGCCTACGACTCCTAGCAGACCAAAGGAACTGTGAAGTAATCCAGAATGACCCCACAGAACGCTTACTCATCGAAATCGCTAGTCTGGTCAAAGAATCATTGATTAATGACTGGATATCCAAAAAAGAAGCAGATTTTCTGGAGTACAAAGACCCTACTATCCCTTATTTCTACACGATCCTGAAGATCCACAAAACCATGGAAAAACCACCGGGCAGACCAATCGTCTCAGGGATAGGTTGCATCCTGGAACCATTGTCTAAGTTGTGGATGCATTTTTACGACCTTTAATACAACAGACAGATACATACCTTCAGGACACCAAAGCTGTTCTCTGTCTTCTAAAAAATCTACAGTTCAACCCACTCACCCACATTCTTGTGGGCTTAGATGTGGAGAGCCTATATACAAGTCTCGCCCACAAAGAGACTTTAGAGATCCTAGAAGAGGTCCTCCTCAAGACACACGGCAGTACCATATACCCAGACATGTGGTACTAGAATGCTGTCAACTAGGACTGACAGAAAACTTCTTCCAATTCAACCACACTCTATACCGTCGGAAGCATGGTACGAGTATGGGTAGGACTTTCGCTCCGAGTGTGGCCGGACTCTATGTCTACCACCTTGAGAAGCAGAAAATCTTACACCCAAGTAACCCACATCTTAACCATGTCCATCTTTGGAAAAGATACATAGATGACGTGTTACTCATTTGGGGGGGAGATGAATCTGAAGCCACTCAGTTTCTGGACTGGTTAAATTTACAAGACCCTTTTCTGAAATTCACAGTAACAATGAGCCGGTCCCACCTCGCCTTTTTAGACCTCAACATACTTGTACATGAGGGAACACTTATCACGACCACACATTTCAAACCTACGGCAAAGAACTGTCTATTGAGGTACAATAGTTTCCACCCCAGACAATTGAGGGACAATGTTCCCTTTGGGCAGTTTTTGGATCTCAGACAAAATTGCTCAGAGAAAAGGGATTACAACACACAAGCCAAGGATCTGAGCACCAAACTGCTTCAGAGAAACTACCCCAAACACATTGTGTCACAAGCTAGAAAAAGGGCCTCCAATAACAACAAGGAAGCCCTGCTAGAACACAAGACTGCCGATCCAATTACTAAAAGCTAAAGACCAATTTGCATAACGACCTTTAATGTAGCTTCTGACAAAGCGACAAAAATTGTCAAGAAACACTGGAGAACCTTGAATAGTGGAGGTTTAAACTTACAACAGCCCATGTTCTGCCACCGCAAAGGAAAGAATCTCAGGAACTATCTGGTTCATACACGACCCAAAGACATACAAGGCGGAGAAGACGCAGTTCACCTCCTACAACCTCTTCCTGAAGGACACTACCCATGTACAAACTGTGGCGCATGCCACCTGACCACAGCAATCAAACAAGTTGTTTGTATCAATGGCGTGATTTGGTATCTGAGATCCTTTTCCAATTGCAACATGACAGGGGTAGTCTATCTAATCACCTGCACAAGCAACCTACACTATGTGGGAATGCCCACTAAAAAGGTCTGTACACGCATAGTAGAAAACCGCAGCAATATTAGGTGCAAACAATCCAACACAAAAATGAGCACGCATTTCCTAGAAAAACAACATACCCTTAACAACATGAATCGCACACACATTGACAAAAAACTGCTTGAAAAAGAAAAAATGTTGGGTTTGTAAGTTGCGCTTTTATACCCATGGCTTCAATGATGACATACCGTGGCGACAATTCTCATGATACAACCCTCTATACACTATTTTGCTGTTCCTGAAAATTTACCCGTGACACCTATCCTTAACAGCTATTGGTCACATCAATCTTCAGTTTGGAAGGAAGGGCCTTACATTCACCAACTGGCTTTCCTGTATAATACAGCTGGTCAGTGCCCTGCGTATTTTTTAATGATTCCACGTGTTTATAATGATTCCAAGAGTTTTAATGATCCCACAAGTATGGTTGCGTTATCTGTTTACTGAGGATAGTGCAGTTCTACTGAGAGGGGTCACATAAAGGACAGATTCCCCTTCCCTTTGCGTACAGATCTAGAGGTGCATACATAGCCAGACACTTTTCTTACGTAAATTATGAGCTCACAAGCCCGTGTATGTATCAATCCAAAATGTTCAAAACAATTTTCATTTATTTTTCTGAATTCATTTTTTAGGATGGATTGATCCACGATACCTCCCATGAATAAATTCCAGGAGGACATATGCAGTATAGGCACAATAATCATCCAGAAAAGCGTGTAACATACTGCTAATATGGCCGCCGCCATTGCCATAGGCTGACGGCCATTTTCCTTTTTTTTTTATTTTTTTTTTTAGAGTCAAAATACATCACAAAAGATTTTAAAAGTACATGCTTTGATCATTCAGGACACAGGCATTAATAATTGATTCTCATGTTCATTAAATACAAAAGATAAATACTCAATCCGAATATACATTAGATAAATATTTAAGACTTCTAAAATGGAACAGCTCGTATAAAACCACCGGAATATAAAAGGGGGGGAGACAAAATGTATAATTATATTTCCAGTATTAATAAACATCATAATATGCAGAGTGACAATTCATACATCTTTTACATGAGTCTCCCTCCATTTGGTTACCGGGGCCCAGAACCTTCTTCCGAAGTCCCGTACTTTCCCCCTCTTATACTCATATAGGCAGATCTCAATATTATATATGCCAAGGAACCTGGATAACCACATTTGAAACGATGGTGCAACTGTATCCTTCCACCTCGCCGAAATCAGGATCCTAAGGACGGCAACAGAAATAAACACCAGTGCTTCTTCTTCCTTGCCCAAATTTAGATTCGAATCTGTGCCCAAGATCATCAGGGTAGGGGATAGATCGATCTTATGACCTAGCAGCCCCTCCCATAATTTTTCAATCTCTTTCTTTACTGGGGTCAAGAGAGGGCAAGAGAAGAACATATGTAGAAGGTCTGCTTGTCCCCCCCCACATCTTGGGCAATTATCATGTACTCTGGCCCCCCATGTGTGTAATTTTGCCGGGGTATAATATAAGTTAAACACCGTTTTATAGTGTTGAGCTCTTAGGTTTGTGGCTCTAAATATTCTTTTATTCAATGCTATAGCCAGGTCAACATCAACGTTCGGGTTCCCTAATTTATTGGACCATGCAACCTCTGTTTTATCAACATCATCCTGGATCTCTGCACGAAAGATGTTATATATAGGTTTGATTTTATTGCATCCTTTGGACAATGCATCCAAGAGGGGACTATTTTCTGGGGGAGGCGGCTTTGGTTTAATGGACTTCAGGGAACGGTCAACCTGGGTATAGGCAAACCAGTGATTATCTGGAATACCATACCTCCTTTGTAGTACCTCAAAATTTATAATCCCTTCTGCATCTATTATGTCTCGTAGTGCATTAATACCCAGTTCCCTCCAGATTTTCAAGGTCCTTCCAATCCCAAGCCTTGAAAAGAGGCTGAATCTATTGATATGAATATGAGCATTAATTTTGGGGATATTACACAGTTTTCTACTAGCCTTCCATACCCTCCAAGCACTATCAATAATCTTGTATCTTGCTTTTTTGTAGAATCTTCGATCTACTTCACATAACATAATACCCGTAGCCTTTCTTCCCAGTAGTAATTCATAAATAGAGGGGAGTTGATATGCTTCTGGTCTAACATTGTCAATATCGACATCTGATTGAAAAAGTGTCTTCATTTGTATTAAAAGACAGGTCCAGTGGTATAGCCTTAAGTTAGGAAAATCCAAGCCCCCCCTTTCCCGCGGGAGAGACAAAAGACTTGTTGATCTTCTTACTTTGCCATATTGCCAAATAAATTTGATAAAGACAGATTCCAGTTTTGACATTATTTTTTCCTCAATAAATAGTGGTATGGCCCTAAAGAGATATAAAAGCTTCGGGAACATCGACATCTTGACTGCATTTATCCTGCCAATCAGGGAAAGGTGCAGTCCATCCCATCTTTTTAGGTCAGACTCTATTGATTTTATAAGTGGTAAATAATTACCTTCCACTATTTTCTCTACAGCGGCGTTAATTGTGACCCCCAGATAAACTGCTGCATCCACATATCTGGAATCTGCCTTAAACACATTCCCTGTGCAAATTATCTGGGTCTTTGCTTCATTTAATAAATAACCTGAGTTGGAACCAAATTGTTTTGTCAGATCGACCAAAATTGACATTGCTTGTTGGGGATCATCTGTAAATACGGCCAAATCGTCAGCATAGGCTAATATTTTATTTTCAAACCCATTTATTATCACCGTTTTTAACCTATGGCATCCCAGAATTGCCTGTATAGGTGGGTCTATATATAGGGAGAAAAGGATTGGGGAACATGGGCATCCTTGCCGGGTTCCTCTTTTAATATTGAAGGTATCAGATTTCTCGCCCATGACGGCCATTTTCCTATCCCCCAGACTCGCATTCACCAGGTTCCAGTATAGGTGACTAAGCCTGCGCATCTTCTGAGCAAGTAAGTGCCCGATTTCACTCCCACATGTGCCGAGGAACGGAGGACTGCAAGCTGAACCGGAAAAAATCTGATCTTTGAAATTGCTTTAAAAGCCACTAACACAGCATTATTTCCCTCCGCATTTTCCTCCTTACAACTAGATTCACGAGATACCAACAACTCTCCGCGACCATGGGGAAAAGTTAGGTCCCCATTAATGTATGTAATTGTCTGTTTATTAGATTTTGTGTGTGTTTGTCACGGAGTGCCAGTTTCACGGTTTTTAACCTACGACACATTTTCCAAAAACACACCAATCGGCTTCTTTCATTTATCCTGGACTAATGCAAAGAGAATGTTTAGAAGAACCTCACATACTGTGCTTTTTTGTGTGCAGAGATTAAGATTACAGAAATTACAATGTAATATGAAGGGGCCCTTGGAACCCCTTAACGCTATTGTGTGTTTTTTACCCTACAGATACTACGTGAGTTATCAAAATACGCATGTACTAACGCATGCTTTACTGTTGCAGCGTATTTTATTAATTAAGTATTTACCTCTTTTGAGAACAACTAGGAGTGGTGAACACAGGGCTGGTCCGTGTGCGGTCCTGACGAAGAGCTTGGGGAATGCTCGAAACATGTTGACTTGAAATACTAGGTACACCTAACCCATTGTAATTAGGACCCCTAGTGTTCTACTCCATTTTTAGATCATACCTACGAGGAGCAAGAATAAATCATCGTCGCCCACTAGATAGGTATTTGTAATTCACTTCCAGTCCACTGCACTTCACTACACTATCTGCACTACATATAGTCCATCACTTCAGTGCTCCGAACGAGGTGTTCAGAGGCCACGCCCCTTTTTACACCTCTCTATAACAGCTCTGTGGTGCTTACTGGAGGTACCTGGTGGGCTAGTTGGCCCTCAGGCCCCCTGAGGACTCTAGGGGAATTAATCTCATGCGATGCAGGGAGCGCTACGAAATTCGTTTTATTATTAAATTGTTTACTTACCTCCAATTATCCATACTCCGTTTTTTAGCATCTCCCACCCTGCCCCTCCCCTGCCCCGCCTTTCGCCCCACCGCAACTCCCTCCACGGGCCGCGGCTGAGTATAACTAGCCGCATGATTGTGTATTGAGTCAGTGCACCCTGAAAAATCTATCCCTCGTTCAGTCATCACATGTAAGGAAGCCTGGTCACTTCTATTTAAATGTTAAAAGCTTGAGGCACAAAAAAGTAGTACATTTGCACTTGTCATATTAGTCTCAAGTACTGGTGATGATTAGTAACTTTTTGGATTTAACTAATATTCTCAGATGTAAGCATGGAAAGAATGCTGTTGCAGGTGCCGGTTTTCAGGCTAACTATAATGAATTTCACATGGCATTTCCCCTGGTTGCCATTTCCCCACAGGGCACAATCATATATTGCGCAAATGCGGCCAGCAGTGGAATTGCACAAATTATTTATTTTCCTCAATGAATGCATTCGAAAAACGTGTTTTATTTTGGGGAGATACCTTACTGTATTCTTCTTTACACCTTTGGAGGTGATTTGTTTCCCTTCTCATTGTGGAAATAGAGTTAAGCCAACCATGACTAATGTAAAACTCTCGGGCATATTTACAAGGGCTTCATCTCCAGCACCCTATTTACAAGAAGGTGCTAACATGCATAATCGCATGTTAGCACCCTTTTTCCCAAAGCCTCCCTTTGCATCTCCAATGAGATACAAAGTGGGCGTTAATGGGCGTACCCCAGATGGACTACCTTGCAAATATCGCTGATGTTTACATCATGATGTTAACAAGGCAGCCCACATGATTTTAGCACACATTAGATTTTGGCGAAAACTGCTGTTTTCGCCAAACTCTAACATCTGCTAAAATCCTGACTTAGCCATCCCTAACATAGGGGTGGATTAAGGTTATCACCCTTTTACAAAAAACATTGCTGGAAAACAAGCGATGTTCCCTGCAAAATGGCAATAACCTCACTATCTCTGGAATTTGTATCGCCCTGGAGTAACGCGCTGTTAATTACGAGCTACCAGGGCGATAAATACCAGAGATAGCCTGCGATAATGTAATTATCACTAATCACGGCCAGCGATAATTATCGCTGGCCGTTGTTAATATCCCCCACTATTTTCAGGGTGAGAAAGTGTCAAATTAGAATTACTGAATGCTAACAAGCTCACATGTTTGTAGATGCCCACAAACTTCCAAGGCAACCACGTCTTGATCACTCACCCTTTAGGAGGGATTAACTACTGTAGATTTCTCCAAAAACATGCTGGAAAAATCTTCAGTAGCAAAGGCATTAATGATCGTCAGAAATCCTTCTATGAGTTTCTGAAAGGTGTAAATGAAGCAATTTTCAAATGTAAGCCATAGTACAACTGAAAATGACTGTGTAATTCCATAGTGTTTAGAGATATTTATAAAAACATTCTGAACGCATTCAGATGAGTCTGATTAGATAAGTTGTTCTGGTGAACGAATAATTAAATTTTTGGTGCACAGACAGAATATCGAGTTTAAAATGTCGACAAACACAAATATCCAGTTTTAAGTATTGCGATACAGAAATATTGAAAGGAAGAATATCGTGGTAAAGAATATCGGCTTGCAGGTAAGAAATATCATTTTTGTAAATATAGAAGTTGTTAATATCGTTTGCAAAAATATGGTTGTTTAAAATATCGATGTTTTAATTAGTGTTATGTATTTTAGTATGTATTTTAAAAGTATGTGATCTATTTTTTGTTTAAGAATTTGTTTTTTAATATATTTGTTCCAAATTTAGTAGTTATTAATTTTCTCATAATGCAATTTTGTGTTTTTAAGTTCTGTAGTGGGTCCATAGGGCAATAGGGTGGAAAGTAATTTAATTATAATAAATAAATGATATTTTTTTATGTATTCATATTTATTTCATTTAGATTTTATAGTGTTAATTGTGTTAATTGATTGGCTGATAATTATTATTAATTAATTAATTAGAAATTATGTTAATTGTCTAAATTTTTTAAGAGCTGCTTGTGGGTTTATAGGGGAATAGGGTGGGAAGTAATTTAATTATATTTAATGTATTAATATTTGTATTTATTATTATTTATTCAATGTATATTTTATAGTGTTAATTGTGGGAGTTATTTTATTATTAAATATTGACACCGGAGGTTTCCTGGCGCTGAGATTGAAGTTGGGGCAGGAGGGGGAGCTAATGAGAGGTTGAGAAGAGCCAGGTCTTTAAGCCCTTTCTGAAGCTCAGCAAGGTGTCAGAGGTTTTAATGTATAGGGGGAAGGAGTTCCACAACTTGGGTGCCAGGAAGCTGAATCTCCGGCCGCCCAATTTTTTTAACTTGATCACTGGGGAGGTGAGGAGATGAAGGTGGGCTGAGCGGAGATTACGAGTCGGACGGTGTAGGTTGATGAGGGATTTCAGGAAGGACGGGCATTTAGTATGCAGTGCTTTGTAGATTAGGCATCCAATTTTGAAGGCAGCCCTTTGTTCGATGGGCAGCCAGTGCAGCTTGGCCAGGAGAGGTCTAGCAGATTGCCATTTGGGGACTTTACAAATAAGTCTTGCTGCCTGGTTCTGCACCATCTGGAGACGGTGGAGCAGGGACCTGGAAAGGCCCCAGTAGAGGGAGTTGGAGAAGTCGAGACGGGAGAGAACGAGGGAGATGACAATTTGCTCCAAGGCCTCGTGAGAGAGCAAGTGAATGATTTTCCGGATTTTGCGAAGCTGGAACATACTAGCAGAGATAATGGCTCCGACGTGAGTTTTCAGGGAGAGGTCTTTATCAATGGTGACGCCCAGACTTTTTACTGAATTCGAAGGAGTGGGGGCAATGCCCAGTTCAGCTGGCCAGAATTGGGGTCCCCAGTGAGTAGAACTAGAGCAAGGCAGGAGGAGTTCCGTTTTTTCCGGATTCAGTTTAAGCTGATTAGATATCATCCATTGTTGGATGTGCAACATTACAGCCTGGAAATTGGATATCGCATCCGCGATGTCTAAGGGAAAGATGATCTGCATATCATCTGCATAGTTGAGGACAGTGCAGTTCCAGTTGCTAAGTGACTGAATTAGTGGACGAAGATACAGATTAAAAAGTAGAGGTGAAAGGGAGGATCCCTGAGGGACTCCGCAGGTGGTGGGTACCTGGGTTGCAGTGAAGGGGCCTAGGTGGACTGTCTGCACTCTGCACGAAAGGAAGGACTTAATCCAATCCTGTGCAGGGCCCTGGATGCCTGCTTGTCCGACACGGTGGAGAAGGATGTCATGGTCCACCGTGTCGAACGCGGCCGAGAGGTCCAAGAGAATTAGTGCCTGGGAGGACCCTCTATCGGCATTCTCCCGAAGAGTATCAAAGACTTTGAGGATGACTGCCTCGGTAGAGTGGGCAGGCCTAAACCCTGCCTGGTTGGGTTCCAAGAAGCCGGAGCTCTCAATGAACGTGGACAGACAGGTTGTAACATGGGCCTCCAATAGTTTGGAAGAATAGGGTAAAAGAGAAATAGGCCTGTAATTGGCTGGGTTGGGGGGTTTATATTGGTAAAGGGTGGGAAGTAATTCTTTTAAATTAATGAATAAGTTGTTGTTAGTTGATATTAATTTATTAATGTAAAATTTGTTGTGAAAAATGTGTAATGATTTTTAGGTGTGGGTTGTGGTGTTTATTGGGGTAGTGGGTGGTAAGTAATTTATGTTTAATTAAATAATAATTAGTTGATTATTAATATTAATTTATCAATTGATAAATATTTGTGGTTAGTGTTTATTCTTATTTTGTGTGTGTGTTTTGGTTTTATAGGGTTAATGTTTGGGGAGTAAATTAATGTTATTTGTTTTACTTTTTTAAATTAATAATATTTGTTTCATTGTTAAATAATTATGTTAACTATGGAGGTACATTTTGAATAAAAATTAAATGTGGGTTGTGAATTGCGTGGCGTAGGGTAGGAAATAAAAAATATTACATTTATGTAATAATTAATGTTCTTGTTTATAAACATTTTCTATTAAAAAAGAGTTTTTGTTTTGCACTCACTGGAGTGGCAATATTAAGTTTTGCCCCTCTGCTATCCAGCACTTTCCCTATTGATGCACCCACCGGAAGCTTGTTTCCGGTCCAGGGAAGACATGGCTTGGCAGTTCGGACTGGACTGTTCCCATGAGGCACAGGGTCAGACTGATTTGCATATAGCCATGTCTGAACTGGGGTGGCAGAGTGGGCTAAAGAACGGTGATGGATTCAACCCAGATCTTTTGACTGGGTGTGAGTGTTTGATTGATTCAGATGCTCCGTCCATCACCACCCCCTTTTGTACCGCTTTTGGCCGCCACAAGTGTGGCAGGGTATGCTCAGACGTGAGTCCCTTGCTCACTTTGCCACTGGATTCAAGCAAGCCGGGCTGAAGACGGCTGGAATGCCAGAAACCGATCCTCGGAAGCTTGTTTCCGGTCCAGGGAAGACATGGCTTGGCAGTTCGGGCTGGACTGTTCCCATGAGGCACAGGGTCAGACTGATTTGCATATAGCCATGTCTGAACTGGGGTGGCAGAGTGGGCTAAAGAACGGTGATGGATTCAACCCAGATCTTTTGACTGGGTGTGAGTGTTTGATTGATTCAGATGCTCCATCCATCACCACCCCCTTTTGTACCGCTTTAAACATTTTCTATTAAAAAAGAGTTTTTGTTTTGCACTCCCTGGAGTGGCAATAAGAAGTTTTGCCCCTGCGCTATCCAACACTTTCCCTATTGATGCACCCACTGGAGTGGAAATGGTAATTTTTATGTCTCCGCTATCCAACACTTTCCCTACTGTTGCACCCACTCCAGTGGGAATAGTAATTTTTACTCCTCCGCTATCCAACACTTTCCCAAGTGTTGCACTCACTGAAGTGGGAATAGTGATTTTCACCCATCCGCTATCCAATACTTTTCCTACTGTTGCACCCACTGGAGGGGGAATGGTAATTTTTACCTCTCCGCTTTCCAACACTTTCCCTACTGTTGTATATACTGGAGTGGGAATAGTAATTTTTACCCCTCCGTTATCCAACATTTTCCCTACTCTTACACTCACTGGAGTGGCAATATTAAGTTTTACCCCTCCGTTATCCAACACTTTCCCTACAGTTGCACCCACTGGAGTGGGAATAAAAATGTTTACTTCTCCGCTATCCAACACTTTCCCTACTGTTGCATACACTGGAGTGGGAATAGTAATTTTTACCCCTCCGTTATCCAACATTTTCCCTACTGTTACACTCACTGGAGTGGCAATATTAAGTTTTGCCCCTCCGCTATCCAACACTTTCCCTACTGTTGCTCCCACTGAGGTGGGAATAGTAATTTTTACCCCTCCGCTATCCAACATGTTCCCTACTGTTGCACTCACCGGAGCGGGAATAGTGTGTTTTACCCCTCAGCTATCCAACACTTTCCCTAATGTTGCACTCAATGGAGCGCATAATTTTATTTTTAAGACTGTTAACATATTTTAATGTTTTAATTTATAATATAATGCTTTTTATTAGATTTTATGTTATGTATTTAGATATTTATATTTATTTGTAAATTGTAATATATTTATAAAATATTTATAACATTATAAAAATGAATGTATTATTTGTTTTAAAGGAAATCGATATATATATATATATATATATATTCACTGAAAAAACCATAGGTTATAGACCATATATAGTTAGGAATTAGCATTTAAAAAACCTTATTTTACTCACACAAAACCATTGAAATTCCATATATAGTTAGTTGTACTAACTATATATCGCGCACCCGCAATCCACTGCTGATGATGTCACATATTACATCATTCATGACATGGTCAGTGACATCACTGATGACATCACTGATGACATCTCAAATGACATCACTGATGACATCTCAAATGACATCACTGATGACATCACTGATGACATCTCAAATGACATCACTGATGACATCACTGATGACATCTCATTTGACATTACTGATCACATCACTGATGACATCATTCATGTGATAATAAGATGAACCTCTTCAGACTCTAATATAACCTTAGATACACTCAGTGTAAACAGACACTCATAGACTGTCACTCATCCATGGAGTTACTCAGACACTCAGTCAGTCATGCAAAGAATCAATCACACCTCCATTTCCTCAACTATACAGTTATACACACCTTACTTATTCAAACATATACTAAAACATATTTACTCACTTATACAATCCTGGATACAAGTTCACAATGATCCATACAGCCACTCACACATTCACTGGCTCTTATGCACAGTTATTTATATATGTCAACTCTCACATGTACTGTATTTTACATATGTACTTACTTTAACATGTAGCACTGAGATATCCATTCACTCACCAATACACTCATGCACACAGTCAACTGCCCATACAGCTGTTTCCACATGCACTTTTGAACCCATACATCTAGTCAATCAACTGCTCACACATCTATGCAGAGAGTCATACACCTCCCAGCCACCCACACACACACTCAGTCTCCCATACAAATGCTTGGGCAACCAATCAATAACCCATACAGTTAATCATATAGCTACTGATCAACACATGCAGCAGTTTACAGAACAACAGACATAATGATGCACAAATTAAGACAGTTTAGTCACTAACCCATGCACTCAGTGAGACACATTTAATCAGTCACTCATACAGTCAGTCATGCCCCTACTAAATCCTTCATCAAGACACTTATACATCCACTCATTCTTCAATATGTAAGACATATTTTAACTTTACAGAATTATACAGTCACTGGATGTAGTCATCAGTGATGTCATCAGTGATGTCATTTGAGATGTCATCAGTGATGTCATCAGTGATGTCATTTGAGATGTCATCAGTGATGTCATCAGTGATGTCACTGACCATGTCATGAATGATGTAATATGTGACATCATCAGCAGTGGATTGCGGGTGCGCGATATATAGTTAGTACAACTAACTATATATGGAATTTCAATGGTTTTGTGTGAGTAAAATAAGGTTTTTTAAATGCTAATTCCTAACTATATATGGTCTATAACCTATGGTTTTTTCAGTGAATTTTCAAGGTTTTGTAAATGCTAATTCCTAACTATATATGGTCTATAACCTATGGTTTTTTCAGTGAATTTCATTGGTTTTTTAAAAGCTAATATCTGTAGCTGTAAAATGTATTCTTCTTTAAATCCAAAAATATATTTTATATGTTTATGAATAAAAAAAAATGTTAATACTTTTTTTTTGTTCGCTCCCGGTTCGCGAACCGGGAAGCTTCCCGTTAGCTCATCTTGATGCCGCGACCCAGTCCGCGAACCGGTAAACGCTCCGTTAGCGCAACTGCCGCGTTAGAAATCAACATCGTGACGCGTCGTGGAACCGCGACGTATCACGTTGTCGCGTAATGCGTCTTATGACGCGCCGCGTTAGCGCACCCGGAAGTGCTCCGGTACGCGAACTGAGACGCGAAGCGCAGCTCCCCGGAAGCGATCCGCGGCGCGTCGCGAAAGCGCGACGTATCGCGTTGCCGCGTAATGCGTCTTATGACGCGCCGCGATAGCGCACCCGGAAGCGCTCCGGAGCGCGAACCGAGGCGCGAAGCGCAGCGACCCGGAAGCGATCCGGGGCACGTTCCGCAGCGCGTAACTTAAGCGTAAGAGGTCATGTGACTTGTTAATAAAACTTTTCATTGGTTCATTTCACTTTTGGTTTCATAATGATGTAAGGCTAGGTCAGGTGACCTAAAAATAACACTTTTCATTGGTTTAGAACTATTGGTTTTCCCAAATGATGAAAACCCCTCCTTCTTTCCTCACTCTGACTTTCATCTTTGTGAGAGGAAGACCATTTTTGATAGTTGAGCAATGGCTTCATTAGTTGCTTCAGCTGGTGCACCCCCACCACCACCTCCACCTCCTCATGGGAAGAGAGGACCACCTCCCCAGTTCATCAGCAACACAGAGGAGGAAGAGGATGAACTAGAGGAAGAGGAGACAGAAGGACCACAGTTCTTACAAGAGGTGCCCCGGGTTTCCCGTCGGAAAGCCAGCTTTATTTGGCAGTTTTTTTCACTCCCTCGAGGGCAAAAGAAAGTAAATGCTAGGTATGTCACCTGCCTCATTTGTAAAGACCGGTTATCTAGAGGCACTGATAAAAAGTATAGCTACGGTAACTATACAATGCATCGTCACATGAACAGGTGGCATCCATTGAACTACAGCCAGGCGGAGATACGTGACATGCAAGATAACCCAACAACAACTCCTGTGGCCAGGTCAACATCACTGATATCGTTGACAGGAGCAGAGGCACGGGAAACCGTGCCAAACATACAGGAGAACTTTGCTCATATGAAATTTACTTGTATGTATTGCGGTGCATTGCTGTCATGTGGTAACATGAGCATTACGTTAATCAACCTAGCTTATGTAAATCACAATTGCCCTAACCGCCCCAGAGAGTAATTTTTTTTTTTGCTCCTGTTGAGCCCTTTTCAATGCCTGTTTTTTTTTGTTTCCCCTCCATCAAAAACAACAAAAAAAACATAAAACTGTTCAAAAAATACAAAAAACCCCAAAAATGTTCAAAAAATTAAAAAAAAAATATAAAACAACAAAAACATTAAAAAAAAAGTTCTTTTCAGAACTACCTCCCCTTTCAAAAAAAAATTGCTAGAATGTTTAGCACTCTGGCAAGCTCTATTTCTTTTAGTTCGCTTCCCCGTTCGCTTCCCGGTTCGCGAACCGGGAGCGAACCCCAAATTTTTTTTTTTTTTTTAAAAAGAAGAGTAAGTATAAGGGAAGTAAACAGAGAGTAATGTTAAAAGAAAGACAGCTATAGGGAGTAAACCAGAGATACTGTTTAATAGATCTATTTACCGAAGAAAAGATGGAAGAGGGTATAATTGTGAATAACAAAATAGATAAGGAAGTGAAAGAAAAAAAATAGAGTAGAACAATAACAAAGAAGAGTTTCTTGGAGAATGTGAGTGAATGTTCAAAATCAGATTAAAACATGTGGAATAACAGAGAGAAAAAACAGAAAACAGAAAAGAAAAAATAACAGAAAAAGATTAATTGAAACAGCAAAGAAATGTAAATAACAGAGAGTCATATCATCAACATAGGCAATAAAAGTTTTGCAGCTTTTATCGGCAGAAATGTGTCGCTAAAGCCGCTTTTGCGGCGGAAAACTGCCGCTAAAACCACTTTTGCAACAGTTTTCTGCCAATAAAAACAGCAATAATTTTATTGGCTGTGTTCATAATATGCCCCTTAGAGTGCTTCAACTACACAGAAGAAGCATAATGAACAGGTAGTGAAAGAGTGATCAGTCAAAGACACTAAGAGTAATAGAGACGGAGTGAGTGAACAAGAGTGAGGAACTATGAGAAGAGAGGGACTGAGAAAAGGAGTGGAAGGAGTAGAGTAAGTAGGTAATAGAGAAAGGAATGAGGGAAGTAGCAAAGGCAGGAAACTGAGGGTTAAAGAAATGAAGCTGTCGAACTACTAGTAGGTGAATGTGATAGAAATGTAACGAAAAGAGTACAAAACATTTACCTTATAATTGTCGTTAACTTACTCACTTTTTGTTTTTATACTTTCAATCTGTGAAAGAGAGAACAAACATTTGAAAAATATTAAAACATGTATTTAAAAATTAGAAAAGACAAGTGAAAAGATTGAAGGACAAACAGTTTTTCAACAACTTTGACACTTACATAAGCTTCTGCTTCTCCAGGCCCCCTACACAGTCCTAAAGATATACATTTTAAACTAACAGTATCTTGATGCAGATGAAGTGAGGCCTATCTTAAAACATGGTGCATCTTTTGCACTGCTGTTGTCTCACAAAAGTGTCGCAAGACACTAACATTTTAAATGATTGTTTCAGGATGCCAATAAGATGTGTCCTATCCAGAGGTTTGTTTGAGGTGAGGCCTACTCAGGGTTCCAAATGAAATTTCGAGTTGTTGAAGAGAACAGAGGACATAATACATGTGAAGGCCTACCAATGAAGTAAGTCATGTCCACTTCACTCTTGAACAAAGGCCAGACCTCTTCTGTGTCCGTGGACAGACCTAAACTTCATCTGCACAATGTCATTCGTAAACTTAGGAAACACAGGTGATGTAATTGAAAAATGTGGAGTTTCTTTTCCTCATTTCACAATCACATCACCTGTGTTGCCTTTGGTTAAGTATCTCATAGTGCAGATGGAGTCTAGCATATCAAAGAGTACATAGAAGTTGAGCAGTATATACAACAATTTTGACATTTACAGAAGACTTAGCTTCTTATCTTGTTGGAGATGAAGTGAGGCCTGTCTTGCAACATGGTGCATCTTTTGCATCACTGCTGCATCGGTTTCATGTGGCTCGGGTTTTTTTACAGCATGACACATCTGCCTAAATGCATCAATTTGTAATTTTGTCGCCTCATAGCAAATCTTTTGCACCGCCGCTGCATCACAAAAGTGACGCACAGTGGCGCAAAAGAGGCATAAACCTATCATAAATCTGTCCCTAGCATTTTAAATGATTAATTCAGGATGACGATAAGCTGTGGCCTATCCAGAGGTTTGTTTAAGGTGATGCCTACTCAGGGTTGCAGATCAAAGTTACGCTTGTTGAAGAATACAGAGGAGATAATACATGTAAAGGCCTACCAATGAAGTAAGTGATGTCCACCTCATTGCGCCAGTCATCATAAATCTATCCCTAAGCTTCTTATCTTGTTAGAGATGAACCGCCATATGTATCATCAAACTATTTTGCATTTCCTAAATAGCGAATTTTAAGGAATAAATAGCGATTCTTTACCATTCCTAATTTGCGATGAGCAAATTGCTAATTGCAAATTACCCATTCATTTCCATGGGCCAGGAGGCCCATAGCAATGAAGGTGCAATTTGCGATTAGCAATTAGCTCATCGCAAATTAGGAATTTTTCCAAGGGTGCAGGGGTGTCTCAAGAACACCCTGCTGCACCCCTGAAAAAGAAATTTGGGGGCATATGGCGCACATAAATTTTAAAAACATTCCTTTACCTCAAAAACGATTTTCAAGTCATAATTTGAAAACACTGCCCACGGGGAAATGACTTAAAATGTCCTTAAGACACATGAAAGTGTTTTTTTAAAGCCTTTGCAACTTTTTTGGGTCACTTTTAACATGGCTATGTAACTCAAACAGTCAAAATCTAAATTTACCATGCACAGGTGGGAGCATATTTACAAGGAATTTGCTCCACGGGGAAAGGTCTTTTAATTTAATATGGGAAAAATAACATCAGAGACCCTGAAATGCCTTATAAAGAAGCATACACCATTATGTCCTTGTCATAAATTTTAAAACCATTCCTTTTACTCAAAAACGATTTTCAAGTCATAATTTGAAAACACTCCACAGCTCCTATGCACAAAAAAACCCTGTCAGTACTAATACTTCACATTTTCTCCAATTACAATTTCTCAAAGAAACAAAATCTATTTGTAAA
Organism: Lissotriton helveticus; assembly: GCF_964261635.1. Lineage (NCBI taxonomy): Eukaryota > Metazoa > Chordata > Amphibia > Caudata > Salamandridae > Lissotriton > Lissotriton helveticus. Next base: position 495,693,145 of record NC_136069.1, on the reverse strand, counting down.
ACACTTGAGACAAAGCAACATTTGAAAAACACAACTTTCTTCATAATTTTCTCCTTAAAGCACACTATTCTCTATCTAAATTAAAGAAATCTTTTCTCACCTTAGCAAATACTTTATGAGTTTCAAAACAGTCTCAGAAACACACCAATTTGTCTTCAGCAGAGCAAAAGGTATGCATTCCAGAGTCTGCAGCTATCAAAAGCACAGAAATGCTGTAATTCTTCACACATATCTCTCATGTCACCCAATCAAAACTCTTCCCTCACTTTTTTCAAATCAAAACCCTTCCCCCCTCTACCCTCTCTGCCTTTTTTGCATAGCAACCACCTCTTGGAAGACCTCTGGTGTTTGCAAGTTCACACAACAATGTTTCAATTGAACTCTGAACTCTCAGTGCACCTGCATATCCAGTGCATTCTTTCATTTAATGATTTTTTCTTGACCACTCAAAATACATCTTTCAAAGAACTCATCCATGCACCCTAACTTTCTGTTTTCAGCAATCAAAATCCACCAATCACTGTTACTGCTTCATTAACACAGAAACTCCACAGTTTTTTTCATTTTAAACTCTTATTTTTTTCAACCGCCATTTCATTGCCACACTTCATCTGACTGCAGCAGAACTTTCTCTCACCATGTTTTCTGTCTGGATTGTTGGACATAGTTACATCTATTGGGCTCAGAGGTATGCTGAGAACAGAAATGTACCTAACCTCAATTTACAAGATGTGGAAATTAAGTGGTTTGGCCACAGAGGATTAAAATGTCACCAATTGATACCATTGGTGAAAACCTTTATGCATTTGCCAAAACCTGACCTGTTAATTGTGCACTGTGGAGGTAATGATTTGGGCACTTTGACTGGGGTAGGTCTGGAAATGCTGTTAAAGGACACCTTTGAGCAATTGATGGCACTTTTTCCTCAAACTGCCTTGGTATATTCAAATATATGCCAAAGACAGAAATGGAGGTGGTCAAACCAATTTGAGAAGTCGAGGAAGCATGTAAACAAATCTGTTTCAGCTTACATGAGAGACCATGGAATGGGCTCCATGTACAACAATAACTTGCGTTACTACATGCAAGATATCTACAGAGGAGATGGAGTTCACTTCTCAGATGAGGGGAACAGAGTTTTCATCCTGAATTTAAGACTATGTATTGGTACCTACTTATAAGTACCTAAATGTACCATAAACCCAAAAGCTCTTCTCAGAGCTACCCTACATCTGATCACTCACAATTATTATTTTACGCTAACTTTTTTCACAAATTTTCAACAAAATACGCTCCCCGGAGCGCTACCCGGTACGTGAACCGGAAGCTAACCGCGCAAATTTTTTTTTAAAAATGTTTTTTTTTCGCGCGAATTTTTTAAAAAAATTCTTTCATTTAGGTTTTATAGTGTTAATTGTGTTAATTGATTGGCTGATAATTATTATTAATTAATTAATTAGAAATTATGTTAATTGTCTAAATTTTTTAAGAGCTGCTTGTGGGTTTATAGGGGAATAGGGTGGGAAGTAATTTTATTATATTTAATGTATTAATATTTGTTTATTCAATGTATATTTTATAGTGTTAATTGTGGGAGTTTTTTTATTATTAAATATTTATTAGTTGGTAGTTAATTATTATTATTAATTAATTTATATTTATTTATGTTAATTGTGACTTTTTTGGGAGTGGTGGTGGGGTTTATTGGAGAATAGGGTTGGAAGTATTTTATTTGTAATTAATTAATAATTGTTAATTAATGGTAATTAATCAATTAAAATTAAAATAAAGCAATTGTGTAATTATTTTTTGATGTAAGGTGTGGGGTTTATATTGGTAAAGGGTGGGAAGTAATTCTTTTAAATTAATGAATAAGTTGTTGTTAGTTGATATTAATTTATTAATGTAAAATTTGTTGTGAAAAATGTGTAATGATTTTTAGGTGTGGGTTGTGGTGTTTATTGGGGTAGTGGGTGGTAAGTAATTTATGTTTAATTAAATAATAATTAGTTGATTATTAATATTAATTTATCATTTGATAAATATTTATGGTTAGTGTTTATTCTTATTTTGTGTGTGTGTTTTGGTTTTATAGGGTTAATGTTTGGGGAGTAAATTAATTTTTATTTGTTTTACTTTTTTAAATTAATAATATTTGTTTCATTGTTAAATAATTATGTTAACTATGGAGGTACATTTTGAATAACAATTAAATGTGGGTTGTGAATTGCGTGGCGTAGGGTAGGAAATAAACAATATTACATTTATGTAATAATTAATGTTCTTGTTTATAAACATTTTCTATTAAAAAAGAGTTTTTGTTTTGCACTCACTGGAGTGGCAATATTAAGTTTTGCCCCTCTGCTATCCAGCACTTTCCCTATTGATGCACCCACCGGAAGCTTGTTTCCGGTCCAGGGAAGACATGGCTTGGCAGTTCGGGCTGGACTGCTCCCATGAGGCACAGGGTCAGACTGATGTGCATATAGCCATGTCTGAACTGGGGTGGCAGAGTGGGCTAAAGAACGGTGATGGATTCAACCCATATCTTTTGACTGGGTGTGAGTGTTTGATTGATTCAGATGCTCCGTCCATCACCACCCCCTTTTGTACCGCTTTAAACATTTTCTATTAAAAAAGAGTTTTTGTTTTGCACTCACTGGAGTGGCAATATTAAGTTTTGCCCCTGCGCTATCCAACACTTTCCCTATTGATGCACCCACTGGAGTGGAAATGGTAATTTTTATGTCTCCGCTATCCAACACTTTCCCTACTGTTGCACCCACTCCAGTGGGAATAGTAATTTTTACTCCTCCGCTATCCAACACTTTCCCAAGTGTTGCACTCACTGAAGTGGGAATAGTGATTTTCACCCATCCGCTATCCAATACTTTTCCTACTGTTGCACCCACTGGAGGGGGAATGGTAATTTTTACCTCTCCGCTTTCCAACACTTTCCCTACTGTTGTATATACTGGAGTGGGAATAGTAATTTTTACCCCTCCGTTATCCAACATTTTCCCTACTCTTACACTCACTGGAGTGGCAATATTAAGTTTTACCCCTCCGTTATCCAACACTTTCCCTACAGTTGCACCCACTGGAGTGGGAATAAAAAATGTTACTTCTCCGCTATCCAACACTTTCCCTACTGTTGCATACACTGGAGTGGGAATAGTAATTTTTACCCCTCCGTTATCCAACATTTTCCCTACTGTTACACTCACTGGAGTGGCAATATTAAGTTTTGCCCCTCCGCTATCCAACACTTTCCCTACTGTTGCTCCCACTGAGGTGGGAATAGTAATTTTTACCCCTCCGCTATCCAACATGTTCCCTACTGTTGCACTCACCGGAGCGGGAATAGTGTGTTTTACCCCTCAGCTATCCAACACTTTCCCTAATGTTGCACTCAATGGAGCGCATCATTTTATTTTTAAGACTGTTAACATATTTTAATGTTTTAATTTATAATATAATGCTTTTTATTAGATTTTATGTTATGTATTTAGATATTTATATTTATTTGTAAATTGTAATATATTTATAAAATATTTATAAAATTATAAAAATGAATGTATTATTTGTTTTAAAGGAAATCGATATATATATATATATATATTACATTTCATATATGTATGTTTAACTATTTTATAAATTAAATTTCTTTTATTATATTTGTTAAAATGTATATTAAATCGAAATAATTTTTTAAGTTAGTTTTATTATTTAATATATTTAACATTAATGTTCATTTAAATCAAAAAATCGATATTTTGTGCATCTATATTTTTTACATCAATATTTTGTTTCAATGTTTTTGTACTTACAATTTTAAATATATATTGTCGATATTTTGGATATCGCTATTTGTGTATGGGGATATTTTGGTTATCGATATTCTATCAGCGGCGGCTGGTCTTTAGGGGAGCCGGGGGCAGTGCCTCACTAGGCAGAATCAACAACAGAATCACGGGCAGCAAGAAAAGTAAGCAGCTGCAATTTGTCTGTTTACATTTCCGGCCTGTGCTTTACAGCCTCAAATGAGTCATGGTGAACATCAGCGCAGGCACGCAGGCGACGGCGAGAGCAGCAGGAGTCCAGCAGACTCCGACTGCGCATCTGTGAGCTGAGGGCACTTTTCCTTTCTGCACGGCCACTCCATTGATATTATATTAGGAATGCTGCGCATGCCTAGTGTAATGCAGGAGTCTAAAGATAGGATCCTGTCGGGCGGTGACGTAAATTCGCCCGGTGCCCTGTCAAATGGCAGGATCTAGCCGTGTAGCTGCCCACAGTCACATCCAGTCTTATGATTTGCCAGCGTCTGTGAGAGGACTCGGAGACGTGATGCGACGCGGGAACGGTAGAAGTGATGCCTCATCCTGGTAAGTTTAAAGTTTATTGGTTTTACTTTTTATTTTATTTTATTTAATTATAGGGTGAGCTTGGAACTCGGCTGTGGACTGGTTCGGTAACCGTTATGCTACCTTGGTTTGGACTTATGTTGCTTGTATTCTCATGACTTATTGATACGATTTATAAATTGGTCCTTTGTACATAACACAAATGTTTTGTAATATTTCTGTTAGGCGTCCGACTGCTAAACTGCACATATTTAATGCAGCCATGGTCTTGGGTAACCTAGAAATAAATATAAGCCTCTCATGTTGTATGAGAAAATTATAAAAACGGCAATAGTGCAGAGACACATGGAGATGTTAAGTTGCACAATTGACAATTTACTTAAAGAAATGTATAATTTGTGTATGGTGTAGGACTCATTTGCCACTGTTGAAAAGAACAATGAGATCTCTGGGAAGGAATAACATTAAAGTAATCTGTTGTGACTACTAGAATAAGAGTGGCTTGCGGTCCTTCTTGCAACTCCAGCGAGGGCCAGAGAGAGTCACAAGGGTGGGGGTGTCACTCTCTCCCTCTTCTCTCTCTCTCTCTCTCTCTCTCTCTCTCTCTCTCTCTGTTCTCCCTCTTCTCTCTGTCTCTCCTCTACCTCTTCTCTCTCTCTCTCTCTCTCTCTCTCTCTCTCTCCACTCTCTCTCTCCACTCTCTCTCTCTCTCGGTCTCCACTCTCTCCGTCTCTCTCCTCTCTCTCCCCACTCACCCTCCTCTCTTCTTTCCCTCTTGCCCCGTGTCCGCTGCTCCCTGCACATCATGATCAAAGCACCAAACGCAGCAGCAGGGACAGATAAGAAAGAATGCCGGCGCCATCATGAAAATGGGAATTAAATCCCCGCCCTGGCCACCTTCATTTGTAGTAGTCTCTGCTTTGATGCAAGGACAACAAGCTGTGAGTTCAGTTCAGCCCGGCTGCGGAGCTTTGCAGCGCCCCCCTGGGGGTTTCTTCTTTTCTCAGGGAGGCCACTTTAAAATGTTGGCCCTTGGTGTGTTTGCAGTGAGCGCCGATGACATTTGTGGTATACTTATCTTAACTTGCATTTTCAAGAGAAGCCTCTGTGTTGCTAAATAAAGGGTGAGGTGCATCAAAGTATTATTTTAAACCCTCCTGTTTTAAAATATTGCAGTCAGGCTAAGAGGAATGAAGCGCCATATGGGACAGGGTTAAATGCGTTACTATTATAAATATACTCGCTTTCTGAAATTTGCTTTAACTTGCACCATTTAGCCCTTTTTTTCTTCTTCCTTGCCGCAAGAGTCCCTCCAGTTCCTCTTCAGTCAATCAGGCTGGCATGCAACACAACACACAATCACAACGTTTATGCCCTACCACTTTCAGAAATCGCCAGCCGCCACTGTATTCTATTAGTGAACCGTCCGATCCCAGCAAGAGCTACATTTTTTCTGACTGAGAATTATATTTTTCAGTGGCTGTTCAGAGCAATGACAGGGCAAAATTGCTCTTCGCTAGTTCAATGCATGTAATCTGCCTCACTGCAACAAAGATGACAGTAAGGCTGCTTTGAAGCTGAATTTCGTCAGAGGAAGATGGTTCTACTGATTTGCCAAAGAGTGTTGCGGTTTTGGTAAAATGTCCACATGCTGTCATGAGCATGCTCATTTGGGAACCAATAATTTGGCTTCTGGACCCCGAGTTTACCAACTGGGAGCACTGCAGGATCGAATTAAAAAATAATAAAATGGGGAAACATGCCCCTCCACCACAGACTTACCATTCTGTTGATTACATATAACATTATGCATTGGGTAGGACTTGGATGTCTTACCCCAACTGCTGTGCAATCCCATCCCTTGTTAATTGCTATGATGATAGCACTATGACTTAATCAGTGATCTATCTGTAGTTTGTTAGAGTCCAAGATTACACCTCTCTGCCGGACTGTAGAAATTGCTTTTCTTTGATATTAATAGCTTCTGTGTGCTAAACTATTTTGAATCGTCACAAAGGACACAAGACTTTTTTATTTATTTACATTTTTAAGTGAGCAGTACAGATAAAGAAACATCATGGCTTATCTATAACTTAGAGAACAAGCAGGAGCTACACATCCAATCATTAAAGTGCAAGAGTGAAAAAACACAAATCATTATTAGACATTAGCAGCAACAGATATCTTAAAGTGCATCAGTATATAAAAGTGGAATGTGCAACCCAGTTTTCTAGCTTTAGGACATGTACAATAGGTAAAATACAGTTCTACATTCATCTTAATCACTAGTATATAATACGTAAGTCTTTAAAGTGCACCAGTGTAGAAAAGCGCATTATGTCACTCGTTTTTCTAGCTTAAGATAATGTAAGAAAGATGAATAGATAAAATAAAACTGTATCATTCAGCTCAATGTCTAGCATAGCATACCCTATTGTTGGAGGAGAAGAAAAATTGTTAGGTCTTCATAAATGCCTAAATACTGAAAGATGATTCCAGTGAGAGTTCATATTAACAAGCATAAATAAATAACAAATCACATTCAATACATGAAAGCCAATATTGGAGATAGTGAAATCGATAATAGTAGACCCAATCAAGTCAAACCGATCTTGTTAGCCAATGCTTCATTATAGCGTAATCCTACTTGCCATACATTTAAGAATATTAAATCTGCTAAAACATAACATATCGTAAAAAGAACACAAAAGCCTGTACTTAATACCAGACCCTGAAACAAAATACAACTGTAGAAAGGCCCCCCAAATTGCATTGAATCTCAGAACGGCCCCTACCTGTTTAGCATATGCCTCTTCAAAAGCTCGAGTTCTGATCTTTTGATTATACCATTTAATGATGTAATGAGCCTGTATTAGTTTTCCAACATTGTAGGATCAGACAATGTGCCACCGCAATGGCTTTTACCCCATGTCCCTCCTGTCCTTGTCCCATTCCTTAACTAATTGGAGATGACCATCTCCGCGACAGAAAAAAAGATAGGAGCATGCTGGGAAACTGTGGTATCTCCTGACCCAGGGGGGCACCGCTGCCACATCATTCACCCCCCCTCCTCCAGGTGAACTCATGGTTGACACTGCGGTGACTCACTTAGAATGTCACTGCGGTAAACGTTCTGAGCGGAGCGCCCGGCGGTGAAGCGAGCGATCGTCGGAGGTGACAGCTGTGGCTGGGGTCATTTCTCCTTTGAACTTTGTTCAATAAAACCCGGATTAACTTCACGCAAGGCTGCTGTGTTTTATTACCACTATTTCACACTGGCGACGAGGTCGGGATAAGGGAACTGAGGAGAATACACCGGAGACCCCAACACGTAAAAGAAGCAGAGGGGAAAAGAACATGACGGCTGCCAGCGAGTAACAATTCAAGGACACACAAGGAAATGAAGAGAGGTGCGCAGTAACGGAAAAAGAATGAACGATAATGCTGGACTGGAAGAGTAACCGGGTAAGGAGTACTGCACATACCTGTGTTCAATAGCGTAGCCCTCTGAAGCAAAAGAGGTGAAAGTGCATCTGCCGCTGATGACAGGAGCGTTGTTGGGAGAGCGAAGGGACGGAGAGGCATAGCGAGTGGTTGCTGCTGGGACAGAGAAGCGAAACGTCAGTGAAGCAAGCTCTTCACAGGCGTGGATGTCGGAGGGCGACTGCGCAGGCAAGAGCACAACTCTGATGGTGGAGCGCTGTGGCATTCGCCGTAGTGGCAGCAGTCGTTGTAGCTGGTTCAGGCGCCTTCACAAGGGGGTGCGCTCTTTGCATTCGTTGTACCGGCCACAGCTCTGTAGGCTGTTAGAGCGTTGTGGAGAGGAAATCGGAGAGGCTTACGCGGCGAATTGACACAGAAGCGTATTGGAGTCTCTACGGTGCCAGGGGCGTGGCATCAGCGGCGCAGGGAAGTCGGTGGACAGAAAAAGAAGAGCGAAGGTACCGGCAGGGAGGCCCTGACGGGGGCCACAGGGACGCACTGTGCTTTGACAAAGAGAACTGTACCAGCAGTTTGGAGCTAAGGAGTAAGGTGGTACTGTGCCAGTGCGGGGGAAAAAAGTAAGGGAGCCTAGCGGTCCATGGCAGAAGCGAATAGTGAGGCATCCGGTTGAGACCGCGCTGGGCCAGAACAGACTGTGCGAGTCGCACCCACCCTCTGCGTCCTCCATTCAGTGACTGATATGGATAATAAAATACAAGTTGAGCAGGGGAGAGTTACCCTGCTCCAGGTTTGGTAGAGCTTGGGGTGCAGCAGAATAACTCCAGTGAGTGACAGTGTGAAACACCCTTACCGATACAGTTCTCCTCATATGTTTTCCTGCTACCCCTGTATTTAGTCCAATTGAGACTGCCGCAAGGCTAACATCTTGGTGAGGAGATCCTTGGTCAATTGGTAAAGTAGCCTAAACAGTGTATGCATTTTGTCTGCCATATCCTAGTTATCCCAAAGTCAAAATTTTGTATTTCTATTCGTTTTCAGAATTACCTCAGCCATGCAAAATGTAACACCTCCCCCATTCTTTCTGCCCAACCCTGGGGCGCCAACCCTCAAATGGAACAAATGGAAAAAAGTGTTCCAAATCTATGCAGTGGTGTGTGAACCGAACTTGGGGTTGGAAAGGAAGATCGCTTTATTGATGCATTACTTGGGTGCAGAAGGGCAGTAGGTGTTAGAGCACCTTCCAGAGTTGAACGTGAATGATGCGAGAGGGCTGAATGAGTATGAGATGAACCTGAAAAAACTAGACATACACTATTTACCGAAGATAAGCACCATTATGGAGCGTTATCATTTTTGAAAGAGGGGGCAGAAGGAAAGAGAAACTATAGAAGAGTTTGTATCGGAGTTGCGGAAACTGGCAGCAACGTGTAAGTTCAGAGGAGCATGCAAGGAGAGAATCCGAGACCAGTTTGTCTTAACATGTAAGATTAAACGCATAAGAGAAGAACTATGGTTGAAAGACGATCCACCCCTGGGGAGGTGCTCATAGTAGCAAAACAAGTGGAACACATGTGTGAATTAAATAAAGCAAGATGGTGAGAGCAAAGTTAAGGTGAGCGAGAAGTCCGCAGAAAGTGAGAATGTACTCGCAATCAAAGAACAGAAAAGAGAACAAAGGGAGACAAGAGGGAGTGGGAGTTTAGGAGGAAATGACTACAGATGCGGCAAACAAGGTCACATGGCGAGTGACCGGGACTGCCCAGCCCTAAAGTCAATATGTAGTAGGTGTGGGAAGAAGGGACACTACAAACAGTGTTGCAGGAGTGTCAATATTCTTAGGAAACAGGGCAGGGACAATTCGACCCGAGTTTGCGATGAAATTGGGCTACAGGTACAGAGCGGGGTGAGCAATCGCAAGGATGTATTAAAGGTGGAAGGTACAAATGTGGAAGCTATGTTCGATCCATGTTCAAAAATCACGATCATATCTGCAGAAGAATATGAGAGAGGGTCGCGGAGCAAACTCAAACTTAGGAAGATGGATGTAAGGCCGCGAGGTTATTGGGGGCAGCTCATATGTATGGAAGGATATTTTTGGGGCACTGTTGGGTACAAAGACAGAGTGAGAGCAACCAAGATTTATGTGTCTAGAAAAGGTGACAACATCCTAGGGTGGCAAGCGCAGAAAGAACTAGGCATATACCTAAATCCCAATAAGAATCCCCAAATACTGGTGCAGGAGGGGGGAATAGCACTAGGGGAAATAGAGGAAGAATACAAAGAAGTATTTGCCGAATAGTTGGGGTACCTCAGAAACTACTCACATAGAATAAAGCTCAAAGAGAACCCCAAGCACGTTTCGGCCAAAGTCAGAAACCTTCCCATCGCGATACAGGAGGCAGTGAAGGAGGAGCTAGACAAATTGTGCAGATCGGGGGTGATTGAACCGATAGAGGCGACGGAGTGGCTGGCACCAATAGTCGCAGCCAAGAAGACGGATGGTTCGGTTTGGCTATGCATTGATCTCAGGGCCCTGAACAAAGAAGTAGTCGTGGACAAATTGCCACTTCCAAACATTTTGCAAATGATGAGCACGCTAGAGGGAACTAAAGTTTTTACCACGATGGACCTGACTTCAGCGTTTTACCAAGTCAGGCTCCATCCTGACTCGCAGAAGCTCACACCATTCATAACGCCAATGGGGGCATATCAATTCAAACGGATGCCATTCGGGCTAGTCTCTGCTGCAGCAGTTTTCCAAAGGATAATGAGCAACCTGCTCAAAGGCATTCCCGGGGTCATGTGCTACCAGGACAATGTGCTGATTTTCGCAGAAAATAGCGAGCAACATGGAACCAGGCTGAGACATGTGCTAGAGAAGTTCAAGGAACAGGGACTCACAGTGAAGAAGGAAAAGTGTAAGATTGGCTACGCCGAAATAGAATTTCTGGGTCACAAGGTGACGGCGGAGGGAATTCGCCCAAAGACAGAGCTACAAAACACTATCATCAACCTTGCCCCACCCAGAAGCAAAGATGAAGTTAAGTCATTCATGGGAATGGTAGAGTTTTATTGCAAGTTTGTGCAAACTTTTGCTAGACGAACCTATGCCATACGCAACCTACCTAAAAAAGGGGTGGAGTTCGACTGGAGTGGGGAGTGCCAGTAGGAGTTTGAAGATACGAAGACGGCTCTAGCGGAAGCCCCGAGCCTCAAATCCTTCATACCCAGGAGGCAGACAGTATTGACCACCGATGCGGGTTCGAAAGGATTGGGAGCGGTCCTCATGCAGGTGGGTGAAAGAGGGGAAGAAACGATAGCTTTTGCCTCGAGATCGCTCCGAAAGGCAGAGATGAACTACTCAGTGATCGAAAAAGAAGCACTGGCGTTGCATTGGGCTATAAGCAGATTCCGAGACTTTGTGTGGGGTGTGAAGTTCCATCTGAGGACACACCACAAGTCCATGGTGGATGTTTTCAGTAGGAAGGGGCTAGACGGCATCTCAAGCAGGATAAGGAGATAGGTCGTGAATCTCCAGGAGTACACGTTCAATGTCGAATACGTACCGGGAGTAAGCAATCTGGCAGCTGACTGTCTTTCACGCCTGGGGAGGGAAAATAAAGAGGATTTGGTTGGAACAGAGCAGGTAGAAGAGGACGAAAAAGAGACACCTTTGGAGAACGTGTGTATCGTTACCCAAGGCGCCATCGAAGAAGGGAGCTGGAAAGAGACTCTAAGGACCGACGTACTCCTAAAAGAAGTATGCGAAAAGACCAAAAAAGGTTGGAAGGACAAAGATAAACAGGTAGAGGCACTGAGGCCGTTTTGGATGGTCAGAAATGAACTATCGTTCACAGAAGGGTGCCTGTTCAGGGGCACGAGACTGATCCCACCTGAGAGCTTAAGAAACCGCCTAGTCAACCTGGCCTATAAAGGACACTTAGGGATCACCAAGACGAAGCAAAGATTGCGTGCAGACTACTGGTGGCCCAGCATGGCCATTGAGATCGAGAGGGAGATAAGAGAATGTGTATCGTGCTCAAACAGCGACAAGGTGCTGAAACAGCACACTCCTCCCATGCAGAGCAGGTCACTCCCGGTGGGGCCATGGGTGGACATGGCGTTGGACATAGTGGGCCCCTTGACAGGCGAACATCGGTCACCCTACATCCTGGTACTTATGGACTTGTATTCCAGGTGGCCGGAGGTGAAGTTTGTGTCTGAGGTCACGACCAAGGTGGTCTTAGATTTCCTGCAAGAAGTGTTCCTCAGGGAAGGGTTGCCTAGTAGTTTATTGACTAACAATGGCGTGCAACTATGTTCCAAAGAGATGCAAGAGTTCCTAGAAAGCAGTGGTTTTGTACATAAGAGGTATGCGCTCTATCACCCAAAGACTAATGGGATGGTGGAATGATTCAGTAAAACCATCAAAGAAGGGGTTCAACTTGCGCGGGCCAACGGTTTGATTTGGAAGGATGAAGTAGTGAAACGCCTGGAAGCCTACAGATTTACCCCTCATCAAACCACAAGCATCACACCTTTTGAACTTCTAAGAGCGAGGAAAGCCAACACAAGATTAGTACCATGGTGGATGGGGTGGTACAAAGGTTGGACGGACCGACCCAGAGATTCACAGTGGTAAGACAGAGAACCCAAGGCCGTGAGGGACAGGAAAGCCAGGTTCGATAGGCTGCACTCAGTCAAAGAGGTGAAATTCCGTGTGGGAGATGTGGTCAAAATTAAAGCACCCACAGGAAGGGCGAATTGGTCTGAGTTCACTAGGCCTACCAAGGTGGTGAAAGTATTTAGAAATGCCATTAAAACTAAAGAGGGTAAAATCTGGAATGTGAGGAGGGTCGTGAAGTATGTCGCTCCCCCTATGGACAGTGGCAACAGACTCAGGAGTGAAGGTGAAGTGCAGGCTGAAAGGGTAATGTCAGACCCGGTGAGTTCAGGAGGGGCCAACACTCCAAGTAGGTCTAGTCGCAGGGAGATCAGACGCCCAAGATATCTGGGGGACTATGTAACCAAGTGATTACTGTCTTTGCTATTTTCATTCTGTACATGTTTGTTCTTAGTTGTGTAAAGGAGAGGGATGTGAGGTATCTCCTGACCCAGGGGGGCACCGCTGCCACATCACTCATCCCCCTCCTCCAGGTGAACTCATGGTTGACACCGCAGTGACATCACTTAGAATGTCACTGCGGTTAAAGTTCTGAGCAGAGCACCCGGCGGTGAAGCGAGCGATCGTCGGAGGTGACAGCTGTGTCTGGGGTCATTTCTCCTTTGAACTTTGTTCAATAAAACCCGGATTTACTTCACGCAAGGCTGCTGTGTTTTATTACCACTATTTCACAGATACCCAATGCACTTCCTCCCACTGGGAGTACATAAGCGGTTAAAGCCCAGCATACAGCCTGTTCTTTTTTTCTGTCTTCCGACAGAAAGTGACGTGGATTGCTGGTTCTTACCTGCTGGTGTCTTCCTGGATGTCTCATTGAGCTGCTGGGCTGTCCTCTATGTCCTATCCTGCGTCCTCCTGGCCTGCCTGGCTTGCCGGAGCCTCGTTGTTGGGCGGCCGGTCCTTTGTGGCTGGGTTGCCGCTCCTCTCGGTTATTTCTGGGTTATATGCTGCGTCTTCCTGTGGATGGGCCGTTCTGGGAGACGCGCTGCTGTTGCTGCTTGAGGAGCCTCGGGTCGGGCTTGGCAGTGCCGCTGATGCTCCTTGGTTGCCGGTTGGGGCTGCTTTACGCTCCTGGTCATTGCATGTCCACCTGGAAGTGCTAGTTGCTCCTTGGCTCGGCACTCTTGATGGATGGCGTCTGTGCTGGTGGTTGGGGCTCAGTTGCTGTTTGGTGGTGCATGTCTGCTTGCGACCCTGGCTGGTGTGTCTTCCCCCTTGCCCTCTTTGGGGGTTTGGGTTGCTGCCTGCTGGTCTTCCTGGAGCCTTGCTGTGCGGGCTCCTTGCTGCTGTCTGGTGCTGTTGGGTCTCGCCTGGTGCTGCTGGATTCCTGTTGGGACTTCTCTTTGTTGGCTCCTGTTCCTGTGTGCTGGCCCTCTGGGTTGCATGTGGCTTGGGTCCATTTGCAGTCTTGGTCCAGGATCCTTGGTGTTTCCGGACTGGTTCTCTGCCTCCGCTCCCCCTGCTCCTGGTTTCCTGGTGTTCCTTGGCCTCTTCGGATGGATGCGCCGTTGGCTCCCCTGCATTCGCTGGGCTGTTTTGGGCCGTGGTTTCCCCTGGGTCGCTGCCCTTTTTTGGGGGGTTCTTCCTGGGGGGGCGTCCTACGGGGCTTCTTTCTTGGGTTTCCCTGACCTCCTGGCTTTGCTCTTGATTGGCGTTTGTTGCTTGTTGGCGTCTGGGCTGGGGGTCGGTCCTTGTGGGTCTGCTGTTGGCCCGTCCCCTGGGTGCTTGCCGCCTGGCGGTTTCTGTCTTGATGTACTTTCCTGCGGATGTATGACATTACAACGCATGCTTTTACCACGCATGCCTTTACAACGGGGTTTTTACAACGCAAACCTTTACAACGCCTAGCGCTTTGGGGTGCTGGATAGTGAATAGTTTAATTTACTATTCCAACTCCAGTCCCCGTGGACACTAGGGAAGGGGTTGGATAGTAAATTAAACGTACTCCCTATCCCTAGAGCGCCCCCCAGCGCAATGCGTTGTAATGGGTTGCGTTGTAAAAGTTGCGTCGTAAAGGCACTGCATGGTAAAAGTTGCGTTGTAAAGGATGTTTCCCCTTTCCTGCTATGCTGGCCTACGACCTTGGCTTTTGTTGCACCTGCTGCCCGTCCTGTTGTTTTGCCGTGTTGGCCCTGGTTCCTTCCTGGGGTGGTGTCTGCTTGCTGGGCCGTGGTTCGCTTTGGGTGGTCTCTTCCGGAGTTTTTTGGCTTCTTCTTGTGGCCTCTTTGCTCTGTCCTCTGGCCGTCCTGCCCTGCGGGCTTCTGTTGTCCCTGGTCGGCCCTGGTTGGTACCTGGTTTATGGTGCACCTGGGTTTGCCTGTTGCTGTGGCCTGTTCTGTTCGGCCCTGGCTGCTTGTCTGGCGTTTTGCCCTTTTTTGAGTCCTGGTGCCTTGCTTCCTTCGGCTGCCTGCTGCCCTTCCGCCCGTTGGTTTCTGCCCTTCTGTGGATTCGGGCCTAGTGCGCGCCTGTCTGGGTGCCTGTCTGCGGTTTTCACTGTTGGGTGCTTCTTGCTTCCTTTCCGGTGCTTTTTCTTGCCCCCTGCTCTGGGTGTCTGCCTTCCGCTGGTTTGCTAGTTTTTCCCCCTTGTTTTTCATCAGTGGGGGCTGTTGTGCCCTCCCTCTTTTCTGGTGGGCCCTGGCCTTGTTGGGTTGTTGGCTCCGGGCAGTGGTGGTTGTGTGCCCTGGTGGGTTCTGGATGGAGTTGGGTTTGCTTATCGCCTGCTGCCGGGTTGCTGGGGTTTGGTTTCTGGCTGTGGTTTCTTTCGCCCCGCTTGTGTATCCCTTGTTGGCTTGTTGTGGTTTGGGCTTGCCTTTTCCCTTGCTGCTCCTTTTGCCTCCTGTGGTGGCTGTGTGTCGTTGGTCTTCCCTGGCCCCTGCCTTGGGTGCCCCCTTGTTCTTCGGGTGCCCGGCTCCTGTTCCCTGCCTTGTTTGCTGTGCCCTTTTCCTGCTTGTGGGTGTTGGCCTCCCCTGGTGTGTTGGCTTCTTTGCTGCTTCCCGCTCCTATCACTCCGCTTGGTTTGTGGTTGGCTTTACCTCGGGGGTCTGTCTTTGGGCCTGTGCTCCCGCACGGGCTGTTTTCAAACTGTGGTGTCTGTGTCCCTTGCTCTCTTGTTGGCTTTGGGGTGTTATTTTTGCCTTGTTTGGGTCTGTTCCCACTCCCTTGTTGGGTGGTGCACCTTTGGCTTCTCCTGGCTCCTCTCATTTGGTTTCTGGTGCCTGAGTTGTTCCGGTGTGCTCGTGGGGCCTGGGCTCTGCCTCTGTTGGGTTTGCCCTTGAGGTCCCTGTGTTTGGCCTCCCGTTCCCTTATGAGTGTGGGTCGCTGTTGCTCTTTTCAGCTTGGAGGTGTCGGGCTTTGTGCTGTGAGACCCTTGCTTGCTTGTGGTTCTCTTTTGGGCCCTGCTTGGGTGCTTTCCTGGCCGCTTGTTCTCTTGGGATTTGGCGTGGTCCTGGGCTGGTCTTCTGTCCTTTCCTGTGCCGCTCCTTTGCGGCTGGCTGTGGCGCTGGGTCGGTTGTGTGGGCTGCTGGACTCCGTCCCTCTGCTTCTCTGCTCTCTGGGTGGCCTGGCTGTGGTTGGATGTGGTGCCTTTCCCAGTGCCCCTTCCTGGTTCTCCTTCCGGGTCCTGGTGGCGCTGTGTTGGTTTCTCCTGGCTGGCTGGCCTGCAGGTTTCTCCGGCTGGCTTGTTGGGCATTTGTGGGTTTTGCGGGATTGGGCTTTTGGCCTCCTTGTTGGTCTTTCCTTTTTTGCCATTCTGCTGCTCCTTTTGGGGTTCGCCTTTGGTGGTTCCTTGTTGTCCTCCTTTGTCCTCCTGACGAGTGGTCGGCTCTTGTTTGGCAGTGTTTCCTCCTTTCCGGTTCTGGGGTTTGGTTTCCCCGGTTCCGTGTTCGGCCTCTGTTGTTGTCTTTCTTGGTTGGGCCTGGTTGTTTTGCCAGTTCTGCTTCAGGTTGCGCTTCTTTTCTCTCCCTGGCCTCCGTTGGGTGGGTTGTGTAGGGACTCTAGCTATTCGTGGCCCACCAGACTCACGGGCCACGGACCCCGGTCACACACACACCAGGAGGGGACACCTCACTCAGCTTGGCAGGTACGGACCGGAAGTCACGAGCGACTCCGGTCCCTTTATTTAAAGCCTTCTGGCCACGCCTGGCCAGAAGGTGCTACAATGTGTGGATGTGTTTCCGGGCCTCAGCCGAGACCCGCGAAACACTAGAGCGCTACATCCCATTCCAACTTGGTCCCTTGTTTATTCTTGGGACAGGGCTGTCAAAAGTCAACACACAAAATCAGCAAGTTTTACACTGGGTCTAGGGTTGGGTCTTAGATGGTAGCTCTCACCTCCCCTGGTTGCTTGTGACCCAGGCTGTGTTCCTCTCATCGGTTCAGATGCTCTCTCTCTGTCCGTTGCGTGGATGTTGCCGTTATCTTGCTCCGACCTCTCTGTTTCCTGTGTCTCACTATCTTGTCGGGTGTCCTGGCTCGCTGGGATGCGCTTGAACCAAGATATATTTCGGGTTACTACTTCGTCATTTCTCTGTGCTGTCACGGCCGTACCCTTTGTCGTCTTGATGACCCACGGGTCAACCTCGTAGGGTGTACGGAACTTGCCTCCCGGTCTTCTGGCTCGCATCAGCGCCGTGTCCCCTGGGCAGAGCTCTCTGTCTTGAGCCCTCCTCCGGTAACTGGCCCTTTCATTGGTCTGTCGCCGTCGTTCTTGGGTGGCCGCCGGTCGGTATGGCGCCACCTTCCAATTGTCCGCCATGGGCAGTCGATCCCTCCTTGGTCCGGCAAACATCAACGACCACGGGGACCTTTGGGTTGTGCTATGTGGGGTGCTCCGATATTCTCGCAGAAACAGTTGCAGTGCTAATTCGGGGTCCTTGCCCTCGACCATGGCGATTCGTAGGGTTTTGTTGACTGTCCTCATAAAACGCTCGGCCTCCCCATTCGCCTGTGGCCATTGCGGAGTGATTCTGTGATGTTTTATTCCCAGTTCCTTTACAAATTCCTTGAACTCAGCTCCTTGGAATGGCGGGCCATTGTCCGTTTTGATTCTTCGGGGAATGCCAAACAGCGCGAAAGTTTTACTAAGCAGCGGGTGGATGTTTGCGAAACTTGTGGATGCAGCCAGCTCCACCACGGGGTACTTGGTGTAACTGTCCACCATCACTACTGTCACTCTCCCATCCGGGAAACTACCAAAGTCTAGGCTGATCCAGCTCCATGGAGATGGTGATGGCTCCTCCGTGATGACCGGGGCTGGCGACTCTGGTGTGCTCGTGAGCTGACACGCTCGGCAGTTTTTTACCACGCTGTCTACCTTTTCGTCCATGTAAGGGAACCATACCTTTTCCCTCATTCTCGCCTTCATTCTTCTGGTCCCTTGGTGTCCTTCATGTGCTAGCAGGGTTGCTTGGTCTTGGAGTGTCACTGGGATGACTATCCGCGACCCTCTCAGGATTAGTCCATTGCTGGCTTTGCTCAGTTCGTTGTGCACTCGCCAAATTTGAGACAGTCGATTTCGGTCAGTTTCACTCCAGTCGCTTACGTTGCGCAGGAAACTCTCCCAGGATCCTGAGTCTAGGGCCGCTGCCACTCTCACCATCGTGGCGTCATGCTCATATTGACTCACAATATCTTCGGCCACCAGTGCACGGGGACACGCCAGCTGTGATATCATGTCTACAAACTCTTCCGTCTGCGATTCCTGTTCATTCCCATTTTCTTCCTTCTCAGAGGGATGTCGCGACAGAAAATCAGCCGGGTTTTTGGCTCCTGGACGATACACCAGCTCCATTTGGTAATGTTGCATTTGAATGGCCCATCTCTCAATCCGTGGCGGCGGGTGTGGAGCGGTCCCTCTGAATAACGATAGGAGCGGTTGATGATCGGTGACCATCCGGAAGGGCTGTCCAGCGATGTAGAGATGAAAATGGTTGCAGGCCCACTTAACTGCTAACGCCTCTCTCTCTATCTGAGAGTATCTTGCTTCGGTTGCCGTGAGGGCCTTGCTTGCAAAAGCCAACGGGACCCACACCCCCGGTTCTGATTCTTGGGTGAGGAGTGCGCCCAACCCTACGGGGCTGGCATCCACCAAAATTTCTGTTGCCCTGGCAACGTCGAAGTAGGCCATTGTCGTGCTGTCTAGTAATGCTTTCTTGACTTTCTCGAACGCTTCCGCCTCTACTCTCGACCATCTCCACGCCGTTTCTGTCTTCGTCAGGTTTCTTAGCGGTTCAGCAATTGTGGCTAATTGCGGAATGAACCTGGCACAGTATTGTGCCATCCCCATGAAACTCCTCACCTCTGACGCCGACATTGGAGCGGGGGCATTTTTGATTGCTGACGACTTCCTGGGGTCCACCTTGACACCTTCCGCATCGAAGACATAGCCAAAAAACTCAATTGACCTTTTGAAGAACTGGCATTTCTCTTTGTTCAAAGTGATTCCATATTCCGCTAACCTTCGGAGTGTCAATTTTAGTCGTTTATAATGCTCCTCACTCGACTTCGCATGTATCAGGATATCATCACTTATGTTCAATACTCCGCTCAACCCGGATAGGATCTCTCTAATAGTGTTCTGAAAGATCTCAGCTGCTGATGTTATTCCAAAGTTGAGTCTTTTGTAACGTCGCAGCCCCAAGTGTGTAGAGAATGTCGTGATGTACCGACTCTCTTCTGCCAGCCGGAGCTGATGATATCCCGCATTAAGATCTAATTTAGAAAACCATTGGGCTCCATTTAAATCGGTCAAAATGTCATCCACTGTAGGCGTGAGATGTCTCTCTCGTTTTATTGCTCTATTCGGCATCCTCATGTCTATGCAGATCCGGATTTTACCAGGTTGTCGGGGCTTCTGTGCAATTACCATAGGTGATACCCACGGGGTTGGCCCCGTTACTTTTTCAATCACGCCTTGTTCTTCAAGGTTTTTCAGCTCCTGTTCCACCGCCGACCGCAGGTGGAATGGAATCCTCCTATGGCGCAGAGCCACCGGTTGTATTGCTTTGTCTATGTGTAGCTTGACAGGCGGTCGTTTGATGGTGCCCAGACCGTTGAATAGCGAGGGGAATCTTTGTAGGAGCTCTTCGGTGTGTAGCGCCTTCACTATGTTTGCAAATGCTATCAATTTGAGGTCTTCGGCGGTATGGCTTCCTATGAGTAGATCCGCTTCTCGATCTATTACGTGAAACGTAGTAGTGATCTCCTGTCCCTCTGCTCTTACTTGCACAGTCATCCTTCCTTTAAGGGGTAAAGGTTTCGTGCTCCCATATGTGAGGATGCGTGCTTTCGATGGCAGTAGTTCCGGTCTTGGTCTCAAAGCGTTGTAGTGCTGACACCCCATCACATTGATCGTTGCCCCGGTGTCTATGACACCTGTTACTGTTGATCCATCGATCTGTATTTCGCACTTGGGTTGTGGTCTCCGTCTTCTCTTCAACTCGCTGACAAATGAGACATAATAACACTCATCGTCTTCATCCGTTGACGATTCATCTGGGTATTGTGGATGTCGGGGCTGTGGTCTGTTGCCCGTTGCAGCCGATTTCTCACGGGAATCTTCTAGCGTCAGTTGTCTGACTGCCCTGTTTGGAGTTTTCTTCCCTGCCGATTCCCGACCTCTGAACGTTCCTCTGGCACCCCCTCTGCAGACGCTTGCGAAATGGTTCATTCCGCCACACTTGGCGCATGCTTTACCACGTGCCGGACAGCCATTTTGACTGTGTTCCTCATATCCGCATGCTCCACACGGGGCTTGTCGCTGCGTTCGGGTAGGCCATCTTCCTCTGCCCCTGTTGTTGCTGCTTTTCATCGCGTCCACTCTTTCTGTTTTCACCGTCACTTCATGGCTGGTGGATGGGTTTATAGCTTCCTCCATCGCGGTGGCACGAGCATCCGACAGTTCGTGTGACCTGGCGAGCATCAGAATTTCGTCCAGCGTAATGCGCGACTGTCGCAAAATTAGTGTCCTCAAATGCTTACTTCTACAGCCCTGGATCAGTTGCGCCGTCACTTCCTTCGTTTGATCGTCGTCCGGGCAGGTGCTTATCATCTCCCTGAGTCTTGCATGGAACGCATCCATGGTCTCACCTTCTCGCTGTTTGGACTGTCTGAATTTGAATCGTTCGTAATGGGGATTTAACTGGGGGTCGAAATGGTCATTCAGCGCTTGTACCGCTGCGTTGTAGTCTGTTGCTGCTCCTGTATTTGGTAGATGCGTGAACAACTTGTGGAGTTCATCTCCTCCAAAATGCAGCAAAAGGGAGCGTTTCACCTCCTCGTCCTTCTCACGCGTCGCCGTGAAGTAATTGTTCAGGCGGCGCAGCCACATCGCCCATCTCGGTGCAGCGGTATTTGGCTCAATGTGGGCACTAAATGGCGGCAAGGGGTTGATTTGTGAGTGTGGGGAATGTTGGACGACTGTCCCCACAGCTTGTTGTGCCACTGTTCCTGCCACTGCTGCCGGTTGCGCAGCCTGTGGTGTCCCCCCTGTCGCACCCCCTTCTTGTCCTGACATGTTAGTGTTTTCGACAGGTGACGTACTCCCCTCCTGGTATGACTGTCTTCTACGTATTGCCTTGCTCCCTGTTTACTACTTGTCCTTTATTGGCCCCAATGTAGTTGATACTGTAGACAAAATGTCATTTAGTGATATCCGGATTGGATGTGCCAATGCTTGATGGAAAATATATATATATTTTTTTAAATGTCATTCAATATTTATTCTTGTCGATTGGATGCGCCAATGCTTGATTCACAGTCAATTCCCTGCTTAGCCGGGCTTCCCCCAGCGATTTAGAACCTCCAGTCCTCTCCGTGAGGACACACGCCGCACTCGCGGCCTTCAGGGACGTTTTCGCGCCACACAGGCGCCGGGCCGCTCCAGCCGTCTCTTCTGCGCATGCGCGCCTCTCCCGATGCAGACGCAGGCCGTCCCAGGCCCAGTATGCGCACAGGGTGACTCCACAGCGCATGCGCGAACCACACGAGGCCGCCGAAAGCCTTCCCAGGCCCGACACTCGCTCCACACAGACAGCGCCGGTCCCTGATGCAGCTCCTCACACGCTGCTTACCGGCCCAGTTCCGCGCCGCCTTCACTTCCCCGGCACAGCCGGGCCTCCGCAGGTCGACACGAAGCAGGTAGGCGCGACGCGCTTCCAGACGCGCTGCTCCGCCGCAGGGCTCACGGGCTCGCCACATCAGTGCCCGCCCTCGTCGCCAGTGTAGGGACTCTAGCTATTCGTGGCCCACCAGACTCACGGGCCAGGGACCCCGGTCACACACACGCAAGGAGGGGACACCTCACTCAGCTTGGCAGGTACGGACCGGAAGTCACGAGCGACTCCGGTCCCTTTATTTAAAGCCTTCTGGCCACGCCTGGCCAGAAGGTGCTACAATGTGTGGATGTGTTTCCGGGCCTCAGCCGAGACCCGCGAAACACTAGAGCGCTACAGGTTGTTGGGCTTCTTGTCGCGGTGTCTCCTGCTTTGTAAAAGATATGTAAAAGATATCAACTAAAAACGACTAAGTTACTAAGCATAATTAAGCAGGATCTGCTCTTCGTGGACCTCTGGCGCCTCAGCTATCCCAATTTTTCACAATAGACATACTATTCTTCTAGATTTGAATCAGCTTCTTGATTAGATTCTTTCTTGGTGGCACGGTGTTTATTCATCACTTTATGCAAATATATGAAGAGACAGAGATGGTCATGGACTAGGAGTTAGAACTGTATTTTAATGTTACAGCTCCTGAAAGTTTCTTCTATTAAAAAAGAAACATTGATTATATCAGTAGTGCCTGGTGATGTCACTGCTGCCCCTTAAAAAAAGGACACCAGGCTTAATAAATTACAGATTATTAAAACATGTTGAACTATCTTGTTAACCTATAGATAGGAAATGGCCTAAAGAAACTGAATGGAGGACAAAGTGAAGAGAAAGTAATGTTGACGGGAATGGGTAGAATGGATTATGCTATTGTGTAGAGGTAGGAGCTCGAAGAAGGAACAGATTATCTGTCTAGCAGAGCTTTCAGGCTGAGCAGCTCCCCAATGAGCTTTGGAACGACCCATCTTAAGAATGATACCCCTGCCACATTGGCACGCTCAGCCCACTCATTACGCTCCTTGTGCCGCCGACTCAGCCTCTGACGCCATGAAGGGTGCTCCCTCACCTGCTCTTCCTAATCAATGATGCCTCTGTGTTGGTGATGGAACTGCGGAGGCGGAAGATGCACGTAGCCTATTACAAGGGCTATCACAGAGGAATTGTTCTTGTCTTTTTATCCTGGATAACATGAGTTCATAGTATGTGTGAGCTATTCACTTTGTCTTTGCCCTTACGGTGTGGTGAGGAGCATCGTCACATTTCCAAATCATTGTTTTCTTACCAGTTTCAGTGTACAAAAAAACCCATCCATTTATTCCTTTGGACTTGCAGGGCCTCTCCTCTTGTCAATTCCCTTGTGAGCCATCGCTCAGCATTTTGACACTGTGTGAAATGATTTCACATGAGTGATTTGACAAGTACTTATCTTAGAGAGAAAACGTAAAACAACGCAGTCCTCAGGGATCTGAAGCATGCTTGGGTAAAGTAAAAGGGTGGTAAAAAAATCTGAAGGTTAATATTCAGAAGACATAAGTGTTTGCAGCCGCAGAATTCATCCATGCTTACCTCACGCTGTGCATTTATTTACGTTAACATATGTGGACATGTGGAAAATTGGGAATTGTGTGAGACTGCATTTAAGCGAAACCTGATAATAATAACAAACTTGGGCAAAACCAATAGGTCTGGGTTTAATGTGCTACTTTCTTAACAACAAGGGACCCCAATTCAGTCAGCCAGGGACCTCGGGGAACAATTTTTTGAAACAACAATGGTCCCATGCATAAATTGATAAAAAACAACCAATAAATATAGACGAAATCAAATCTATATTTTAGAAGGACATGCCCAGCCGGACAGAGGTCATTCAGGTTTACTGAATAAACAAAATTCTCAGGATAAAGCAAGAATACCTTCCACAAAGCCCCTATGTGGTACACAAGCCTGTGCCCAACACTTAGGGGGTGATTACAGTTGGAGAAAACAGGAAAGGTTCAAAGGCAAAACAAACGTTTTCTGTTTACATACACATTGCACAGAAAATATCAGGCTGCACCATTACAGAAAATCAATCAATCAGATATTTGTATCGGGTGCATGAGCAAGTCGACGGCGCCAGGGAACATCTCCATGACCGAATATATCGGCTTGCCCTGGCGTCGTCCGGTTACGATCGTGTAACTAGGTAAACCTGACGCCTTGACTCTGGGCTGTCGGTCCGGGCTATACAAAGCATCGACTTGTGCCTTGCCTTAACACGCACTGCCTCGGCAAAATTAAGGTCTAATGAAAAAGGCAAAAATTAATTGTTTGTCCTGATGATGGTTCCTATGATTCCTTAGTGGAACCGAAACGCCGTCGACTTGCTCATGCACCCGATACAAATATCTGATTGATTGATTTTCTGTAATGGTGCAGCCTGATATTTTCTGTGCAATGTGTATGTAAACAGAAAACGTTTGTTTTGCCTTTGAACCTTTCCTGTTTTCTCCAACTGTAATCACTCCGTAAGTGTTGGGCACAGGCTTGTGTACCACATTGGGGCTTTGTGGAAGGTATTCTTGCTTTATCCTGAGAATTTTGTTTATTCAGTAAACCTGAATGACCTCTGTCCGGCTGGGCATGTCCTTCTAAAATATAGATTTGATTTTGTCTATATTTATTGGTTGGGTTTAATGTGCTAACTCATGCAACCGAAAAACATTTAAGACAGCAAAAGAGAACAGAAAGGGCTATAATTATGAAGTAGCCCTCGTGCAGTTTGAAGCAAGCACTGGAGTGGAAATGGAAGAAAGGATACATCCAACCAGTCAAATGTATATGCAAGTGATAAATACTCCACTAGGCTGAGCCAAGACGTGATTGATAAAGTCTCAAGCTATTGGTTGAAAAAGGCTGGTCAAAGGAAGCAAAAGTCTGAAAGGAGTGGGCCTTAACCCTAGCCTATGGATGGCAATGGGTTTGACAGGCACAGTGTCAAAGCCCATGACTAAAAAAGATGTTAAAGGAAACATGATTCAATAAATGTCCTTGTTTCTAGGCAGTAAGATGTACATTGGAAGGATGTTAAAATACATGTAAGTGTTAGTAAGTGTTTGGAAGAATAAGTAATTTAATCACTCACTCACATAGCTAGCCAGATAGCTCAATGTGTGTCATGTGAATCAATGTATGCCAGGTCAGACATCTATCCCTAAGCTCATTAAACTGAGCACCATACATTTGGTAAAAAATACTTTAGTTACTTACAGAATATTGAAATGGCAAGTGCAGTATGAATAGCTAAATGAAATAGGAAGTTATTACATGATAGAAGCCAGTGTGTATAAAAAGTCGACCCTTTTATGTCATTACTGTAGATTATATTTGTGTAAAGGAAGGCAGGAGATGTGGAATCATGCCTTTTCTTAGTTGTGTGGAACAGATGGGAATTTAGATGTAGCACAAATATACATACTGAATTGTGACACGGAATACGGGTCTTTCTATCTAAGCTGTTTCATTTTGAGTGAACAGACGGCTGGCAGGCTCGTTGGGGAAAGGATTCGAGCTCGGATCAGACCGGTTTTTTCACAATATCGAATGTCCTTGCGGTACAGATGTCCGCCACCCCTTCAGTTTTCTCTGTTGTGCTTCAATCCCATCTCACATACAGAGATTACTGGAGTGTAAACCTCAGCGCGAGAGCCATGTCAGGCTGTGACTGACACCATAATGCCGCCGCCAGCCGGGATGAATATTGCTAAACCGCTGCAGAAGGAGGTTTTAGATTGTTAAGAGGCTTCGGCCAGCACAGTGATCCCCTTTCCTGTCTCAAGTCTCCTACATTTAAAGCCTCTTCGGCTCTGCCGGGCAAACTCGATGCCCATGTACTGACCGCAGAAGGGTTGCAAGGTCGGGGTTTGGGAACATTTATTTTGTGCCATCTGGCATCTAGAATTAAAGCACCGAGAGGTCAACAGGATAAACCGATCTGCTGAATAAAATGGTTTAACAGCTCATGAATAAAACTTTTTCCACACAAATAACAAGAGGCCTTTCTATGAGGGGAGGGGTTCTTTTCTTAGGCCTCGTGCCCGCCCCTCACTTTTCCACTCCATTTCCGTCATTATTCGAAGCTTTGTGTGGTTTAGTGCAGTCTGTGTTAGCAATCTGTCCCCGTGAGCCCGCCAGATTTCAAATGACTTTCCGATAGTGGCTCGCAAGGTGCTCCCCGCCCCTCGCCGCCATTATTCCGAGGAGACAAGTGACTTTTATCCCCTCTACGCTTCACTGCCTCTCTTCTCCCCGCTCCAGAGGGTCACACGTTCAGCCTTGCCCTGCCCTGCTCCCCCACCCCTTGCCCAAGAAAGGAAGAAAATAAAACCTTTTCAACTCGCAGAACCCAGGATTAAATCCGTTTGGAGAAAGTATCAAGGCCGAGCTGTCTGTCGCGCGAGCAAAACTCATCATCTTTATCAAGGCAGTGATTGCAGCAGAGTATTAACCTTAAGCAAAAGCCCGGATTCAACGCAATCCTGTTATCTCCCCTCGGTTCTGCCGCTGTATCTAGGCCTGAATTAATAAGATCATCTCCAGCGCCTCCTCTGCGGGTTGGAGTTGGAAAGTCAGTGCCCGGCGAATCTTTCCACGTCCTCTTTACATTTGCATGATTGTCAGTCAATCAGGCCTAGAATCCAGTGCAGAAGGAACAGTGACGTCTTCATTACATTCAGCAGCGAGGAATGAGGCGAGGGCTGGCAGAGGATGAACTAAAATGGCGGACATACCCTTAGTGGTTAGAAGGGCACCACATGCCAACACCCTCGATTAGGGGGGAAAGTTCCGATTTTTGTAATCAAGAATAACGTTTTTTTACTAGTTTCTCAGGAAAACAATTCCTCCATCCACCCCAGTACAAATGAATTGAGACATTAATTTACCCATATTTATTCTAAATCTCCCTCTTTTTGGTTCCCAGGAATTGGCATTTATGCAGCAGCTGGTTGTTTTGCATGACAATAGACAACAATATTCCTCATATTTTAACGAGAAAACAGTGTTTCCCCGTTTTTGTTTTGAAAGGGGGGCTTGGGGGAGGGAGCCGACCGCCGGGAGGTCTCCTCCCCCGGGCGGTTTGGGAGAGCTGCGAGGGGTGTCCCTTTAAGAGGGACAGAAGTTTCTAGAATTGGGCTGGTCCAGTAGGACCAGAATAGCCCAATTATAAACCCCCCGCCCACTGCCTACCAGCCACCATTTTAGGTTTGGTGACCTGGTGGCTAGGTGGGCTCATAGCTTTTTGTCCCACCCTCCCTCCCTCAATTTTTCGCTTTAAATGCTCCGCTTTTCCCCTCGCTGCTCAGTTTTTCCCCATTTTTTGGGCGTTTTTTGCCCCTATTTTCTTTTTTAGGTAAAAGGCTGTTTTGTGGGCTACCGGTGTGCAGGGGTTGTTTCTCTTGTATTTGTATCCGTCGCTAGACACAGGTGCTGTGCGGTGTTTTTGGGTATCATTACGGTTTTTAGGCAGATTGCTGGTTGAGTATTAGTTCAAGTATTTCTTTGACAAGTGCTGGGGTATGTTGGTCATGGTTTGACCGTTCAGTTTTGTGAGGGGGGGGTATCTGCAGGAGTGCAGGGTCAGGCAGGGTTTATGGTTATGGAGGACCTGACCGTTGTTATTGCAATTGTGGTTGGACGAATAAAGTTTTAACGATGACGTATGTTTGTTTAATGACGAAATGTTTTATTGATGATGTAATTTTATTGATGACGTAATGTTATAATGCTGTTATATTTTTATTGATGTATTGTTGGGAGCGGGAGGGCTCAAATGTTTTAGGGGTGGGGGAGGGTTCGGGGGGCTGATTTTGTAGTTATTTAATTATTTAGTGAGGTTTAGTTTTGTAAGGCGTTGCCAAGGTTTGTGTTTGTAATGTGCACCTGTGTCTTAATAAAGCGGCCTTTTACACACACAAACAACTTTTGGTCTACTTTTCTCCCACCCCTCGCCCTCTCTCCCAAAGTTTGCAGATGCTCTGCATAGTCTTTGACACTTTTTCGATAGGAAATAGCTCTCGTGTGAGTGAGTGTGGGTTCCTTTATACTTCAATAAATACAGTGCATTTATAAAATGAAATTTCCCTTTGGGATTCATTTTGTTTTTCACGGTAAATTGATGAAGAACTCGGGCTCCTCGAGGGAAAGGATAGAGGCTAGCTAGAATAAACAATTTTGAAGCAAATGTGTTTTTAATTGTAAATGTTGGTTCCCACCTACACTTAATGCAGGCACTCATGTTGTATGTCACAGAGAAAAGAAATGTTGGAAGGAGGGGAGGCGATTGGTAACAGAAAGAACATTTGAAAAATATACAGCAGGGATTCATTGCTGTGGTTCAAAATACGATTGAGGTTTTAATTTAGCCCCACAGCTATTCTACTGTACTCCCACTCAAGATAGAATTCTTACATAACGTGCACTTGTACATGAGCAGCCTGGAGGGTCTTGACATTTTTAACAGATAAAGGCACTGAAGCACAAGGAGATGCAGCGATTCGCCCAAGATCAAACAACTTGCTGGAGTAGGAACTTAACCCTCCTTATTATTACTATGATTGCTACATAGCCAGTAGACAATATCTTTAGGAAATGTATGCATATTCGAAGGAATTGGCACTAATACATTGTTAACATTCAAGTAATTCCATCCTTTTTTAATACTAAAATATTAAAATATCTGAATGATATCCGGTTAAATAAGCACTGGTAACCATAAGGAGTAGGACATAACATGATGAACGAAAATCTTTTCTAATATCGGAATATTTGTCGAACTCTGCCAAAGGATTAGCCATTGAAGCTTGTTCGTGGTCATTTGTGCAGGTAGACTGTGTAATGTGACCTGCTGTGTACCCTGGAGAAAAGCTCTTAGCTGCTAGCTAAACAGCCTGCAGATACGAGGCACGTCTCTAATCTTTGTGTGAACTCTACTGCTTTGTAGGGTGTATGTTCCCTAGCCACTGTTTTGTGTTGTGATAATTCCATTAAAGCCATTTAACTGCACCTTTGCTAAAGCTATGAAAGTCCTGTAGGAGGCGTTTTAGAGAAGGTGTGGCCGGAAATATAGGTTAATGTGTGTCTGCAGAAGCTGGCCAAGGGCTGTATGTTTAAAAGGTTGACGTTCACAAGGGTGAGGACATTACTTTCACAATTGTTCTATCATTATAGTGCGTGCTCAGATTCCCATCTCACTAAGATCTGCTTAAGAGCTCTTTTCCTTAGCCCACAATTTTACGCCCGATGGACTGTTCTCAAATGCGATAGACTTCAGAATCCACCAGAACATAAATAAGAGAGCCAAAGGCAAAAAACATGCACAGGCATCCAGCCGTGGGTTACTGATGTCCCCAGGGCACAAGTCCTAAAAAAAGATGTGGGGGGACTAACCAAGTTGGGCAGTATGCAAGTGACATCTTGGTTCATGACATCACAGCTCAACATCTCGGCGCTGCATCACAGGAAGTAGCATCACAACCCATGACCTCACAGGAAGTTACATCACAAGGAGTGACAGCAGACCTTAACACCTCACAAATATGTTTTGCAGGCCTATCATGAGTACATTTGAGTGCATTACAATATATAACAAATGAGATTTTGCATCAGGGTAGTGCCAAAAAAGTGACCCATCCCCAGACACAAAATGTGGTCCTCAACGTACACATTTATTTTGTAAAAACTCTGCCACAACAAATTGAGAACAAGGAGAAATGTTGCAGTAAATATATTCTGTGGAATTGTTTGCAAAGTATGCATTTTTCAATACCTTATGGGGTTAAGGCACCTGCTTCAGAGATCTCTGTGTGCCCAGTAATTCCGAAGGAACAATAGTACTGGTAAGGTGGTTTTGGAGGGTAAAGCATTTGCTGGAGAGCTCTGTGTTTTCTATAGTCCCAGTTTTGAATCAGAGTAATATTGTGGGTTAATGTGTCTCCTGCAAAGCACATCATCTAACATGCAGATGACAGATTTTTATTTTTTGATGCTAGATAAGTGGATTACAGTTTTTAACACAGAGATCATTTTGTTCCTTGCAGTTCATAAATTGTAATCCTTATAATATAGTACAGCTATAATGACATGTGACTCCTACGCCTTGTAATCCTAACTGATTTATGCAACACATCATGTACATGGAATTAAACATTTATACGATTTGTCAATGTATAATGTGCATGTGTGATATAAAGCACTCTGACACCGTGCATTGGATGATTAGTGCCTATAAAAAATAAAATAATGGTATTTAAAATGTTAATTGTGTAAATACTGGGACAGACCATTACATTTGACATTCTTACAGTGCATGCATAGCTCTTATAAACAGGGATTAAACAAAGTGAAAAGCATGTCTATCTTAAGTATTTGCGAAGAGGTAACAAGCTGTGTGCCTTTGTTTTCCTTCCCTTGTATATAGGTGTGACGTTCAGATTGCTCCCAACTAGGATAGTGGACCAAAAGGAGGCCTGATGGGTGCTTAAATACAGCCTTTGTTATGGGCCCAGCTGGAGTCTGCAATGCGATAGCCTCCTAATAGCTTGCACGGTTGTTGCTCTGAAATAAAGCAGGCAAGGTGCTGGTGTGCTGCTGGATGTATCCTAGAGCCTGAAAATGACACCGGGACAAGCTCAGGATATTTCAGTGAGGCCCACTTCTTGCAGCGTGGGCGCCATCTACCCTGTGAAAGTAGTGGGTGGACACCGTGTACCCGCATGTACCCCTGACTTGTGCCCTGAATGTCCCCACAACAACAAGATATCCATAAAATTGGCCAAAAGGCAACACAACAACACCCCCGCTGTTAGAGCACGTGCAACTATTCCACATAAATGTCTTTGAAAACCCAATTAAAGGGAAAACAATGACTTACAGTGACAAAACTAAAACAGTGCATAGAGTTTAAAAGCTGAGTAAAAGGAATGTCTTTGACAATTGGATTGTTGCCAACAGAATTTTCCTACATGGTTTACCAGATTGCACACCTGTCATGAGTGCTGAACTCCATGTGAACTGGTATCCTTACTTTCATTTTGTCCCAGGCTAATCTAGTGTGTTGCCTGGGATAAAATGCATGATAATGCATGGTCTTGTCATCAGGAGAGGTGCACTACGCATGCCTTTCTAGAAGAGAGTGGACTACTGCCCCTGTCCTTTGTGTATAAAGCAAAGCAGTGCTGATAGTGTTCCATGTATGTGGCTTATAGTGTGACAAGATCTTTTCCTCTGTGTCAGTATGCTTGTGGTCTACTGCTGCCTCTCAGGTAAAGGTCTGATGTAATGAGAAACCCAGAAACTGGCACTGACATCCTGTGTACAAGTCAAATGTGTGTGTCCATTGATTGTGTAATAAATGTATGTTAGTAGGAGAGTGTGTGTGTGAGAGAGAGAGAGAGAGAGATAGAGAAAGAGAGAGAGAGAGAGAGAGAGAGAGAGAGAGAGAGAGAGATAGTCTTTGTAAAATCACACATGAGGGATGCTCACATTCATTTGAGGATCCTGAAAAACATACTCTTTCTTCATAACATTTCCTCTTGTGACATGGATACTAACATTTGTCTTTCCTTCAATTACAGGATTCGTAATCTTATTCTAAAAGTTTATTATATTTGATGTTCCTTGTTTGTTTGATATTTTCTTCTTCATGAGGTTCTCACTTTATCCAGTTCTTGTCACCGTTGTCCGTGTCCTTCGTCGTCACCATGCTCCTCTTAACTCGCCTACTTCCTTCTTTGCAGATCTGGATTTCAATCCTTGATCTGTTTACTTCTTTTATTTTTCTATCTCTCTCCCTTTATCTTTTTCTCTTTTATTTCTTTCTCTGTTGCTTCCTTCTTTGTTTTATTTTTTCTTATGGTAATTGTCTTAATTCTTATAATGTTGTTCCTTCATCAGATATTTATCTGTGTCTTTCTTCTTCTTTTTTGTTGGTCTTCCATTTTAGTGTTCCTGTTTCCTCATGTAACCACTAATCCATTATCATGTTTAACGTTGTTTCGTGGAGTGTGCGTGGTCTAGGACATCCTGTTAAACGTCGAAAGGTATTCTCTCATTTAGTTAAACTTAACGCCCAAGTTGCGTTTTTACAGGAAACTGATTGCATTGATGTGGAATCTCCTAAACTTAAACGCCAATCGGTCAATCAAATAGTTTTTTCTCCTGCTATTGATCGTCATGGTGGTGTTGCTACTTATATTTCATAAGTCTATTAATGCCCAAATATTTTCATCAGAATGTGATTCCAATGGTCTTTTGGTGTTGGTGGATGCTCTCATAAACAAAATGCAAATAACCTTTTTTAACATTTATAGGCCTGTGAAACAGATCCACAATTCTGGAACTGTATTAAATTGAAACTATCCTCTATTTCTAATCCCAATATAGTTGTTGGTGGAGATTGTAATAATTGGTTGGATCCTTTTTCTGACAGGAAATCTAGCTGTAAATTTAAACCAGATAAGACACACAAATCATTTCAGTCTGCTGTTACATCTCGTCCTTTATATGATGTTTTGAAAACATGTAATCCAGATGCTTCTGAATTTACTTTTTTCCCCTGTCCACCATTCTATGTCTTGTATTGATGATATTTTAATTTCTAAATCATTACTTCCTTGCCTCTAATTCTCTGAAATTGGATCTATTATTATTTCCGACTATGCTCCTGTTTTTGCCTCTATTGATGTGTCTTTCACCAATTGTAAACAAGGTCGCTGGCGCTTTAATAACCACCTTGTTTCGGAACAAACTTTCATATCAGAAGCAACCTCTTTTATTAATGATTTTTTTCTGCTTAACAATTCTTTTGACACTTCAGTTCACAACAATTGGGATGCCTTTAACACCTTGGCTGCGCTGAACGTTCCGCGCTGGTGCGGAACGTTCTATTGCGCGGGTGGAGCCGGAACGTTCAGCAGACGTGCGCAGCACTACCGAAGTAGTGCACGCGACGTCCGCTGAACGTGCACCACGCTTAAGGGGTTAAAGCATCATTTAGAGCCTTCACTATTGCCTACTCTTCCAAAAAAAAAAAATACTGAATGCCAGATATAAAGAAACCCTACAACAATTTAAAATTCTGGAACATAATTATTTTTCCTCAAAATCCTCCTCCTCACTACAAGAATTTATTAAAGCTAAATCTGCCTTGAATAAAATTGCTACAGAAAAGGGGGTGGTGATGAACAGAGTGTCTGAATTAAGCAGACCACTCTTACCCAGTCCAAAGAACAGGGCTTGATCCATCACCGTTATTTATCTCACTGCCCCATCCCAGCTCAGAACCTGGCTATATGCAAATTAGTCTGTCCCTGGCCCAGTGCATCATGGGAACAGGGCAGACCAAACTACCAAGCCAATTCTTCACCAGAAAGGAGACAAGCTACCGGGGACCGGTTTCTGGCATTTCAGCCTCTTCGGCCCGGCTTGCTTGAATCCTGATGGAGCAGTGAGAAAGGGACTCATGTCTGAGTATACCCTGCCACACCTATAGTGGCCAAAAACGATACAGAAAAGGGGGTGGTGATGAACAGAGTGTCTGAATTAAGCAGACCACTCTTACCCAGTCCAAAGATCAGGGCTTGATCCATCACCGTTATTTATCTCACTGCCCCATCCCAGCTCAGAACCTGGCTATATGCAAATTAGTCTGTCCCTGGCCCAGTGCATCATGGGAACAGGGCAGACCAAACTACCAAGCCAATTCTTCACCAGAAAGGAGACAAGCTACCGGGGACCGGTTTCTGGCATTTCAGCCTCTTCGGCCCGGCTTGCTTGAATCCTGATGGAGCAGTGAGAAAGGGACTCATGTCTGAGTATACCCTGCCACACCTATAGAGGCCAAAAACGATACAGAAAAGGGGGTGGTGATGAACAGAATAAAATTGCTACTGTGGATGCCTGTAACATCCTTCTGAAGATTAAGTCACAATTTCACGGGGAACAAAATAAAGCAGGAAAAATGTTAGCTAACTATTTAAAATTTAAATCAGAACATAAACACATAGGACCTATTCATTCAGAAACAACCAATAAACTCCTCTCGTCTGACGCTGATATTGTAGAGACATTTCAATCTTATTATAACCTATTATATACAGAAGATACTAAACCTTCTGAAGGAGATTTTGAATATTTTTCCAAGATCTTTCCAAGCCTAAATCTCTTCCTGAGACCTTCTCACAATTGGAAAAAGATATCTCTCTTCAAGAAATAACTGAAGCTTTTAAATCACTGAAAAAATCCAAGGCTCCAGGTCCTTATGGTTTTTCAGTTGAATTATTCCTAGATTTTTCTTCAATTTTTGCCCCTAAATTATTAGAACTTTTTTAATTCATTCCTCTCTAATTCTAAAGCCTGTGGTTCCTTTTTGGAAGCTCTTATTATTGTTATTCCCAAACCCGACAAAGACTCCTCCTTTTGGAAAAACGTTCGCCCCATATCCCTAATCAATTATAATTATAACATTTTTGCAAAGATTTTGGCTTCCCGTTTGGAGAAAGTTATTCCTCTTCTCATTAAACCAGACCAGGCTGGTTTTGTCAAAGGCCGACTGACTTCTGATAATGCCAGAATGTTCTCCAATATTCTCACCCTTGGAGGGAAATATTCCTCTCCCTTAGCTGCCCTATCACTTGATGCTGAAAAAGCTTTTGACCGAATTAACTGGGAATTCATGATCCAAACTCTACAATGGTTTGGATTTGGCCCAAGGTTCATTTCATATGTCAAGCTATTGTATACTTCTCCAAAAGCGTGTGTTTTTGTTAATGGTCTTTTTTCACCATACTTTCATCTTCAAAGAGGAACACATCAGGGTTGTCAATTTCCCCATTACTTTTTCTCCTATGTTTAGAACTGTTCCTTGAACGTATTAGAAACAACCCTCATATTACTGGTTTTACACTGAAATCCCACCAAATTAAACTTTCTGCATACGTAGACGATATTCTTATTTACATGTCCAACCCTATCACGTCAGTACCTCCATTTTTACGAGAGATTACGTTATTCTCTAAGGTTTCAGGTTACAAATAAAAAAAATTAAAAACTGAGATTTTACCTTTAAATTCATTATGTCATCAATATATGTTTGATTCAACCAACTTTACATGGTGTCCCCAAAAAATCAATTATTTAGGAACTTGGGGGCAGATGTATCAAAATACCTATTTGCGGTTCTCAAATAGCGATTTTTTGACAATCTCTATTTGAGAATTGCAAAGTGGTATGTATAAAAAAAATCGCAATTTTTTAGCGATTTCTTAAAATTCCTTAAGTGCAATTAGCAAATTGCTAATCGCAATTAAGGAATAATTTCCCATTCATTTCTATGGGCCAGGAGGCCCATAGGAATGAGTGTGAAGTTATTCTCAATTTGCGATTCGCAATTTGAGAATCGCAAATTGAGAATAATTTCAAGGGTGCAAGGGTGTCATAAGGACACCCTGATGCACCCCTGAAATTTACAGGTGTGCGCATATGGCGCACATACATGCCCTAAGGGCATGTATGTGCGCCACATGGCACCTTCACAAATGGCAAAAAGTGCATTTTTTAAAGAAATTGCAAATTACCACCAACCTCAAGTTGGTGGTAATTTGCGATTTCTTAATTAGGAATCGCACAACTTGGGTGCTTCATACATAGCATTTAAGGAATCGCAATTTGCGATTCCTTAAATGCTGACGCGAAGTTAAGGAATCGCACATTTTGCGATTCCTTAATTTTGAGATGCAATTTCAATAATACATCGCATTTTCTGATTGTTTTGTCGCAAACGCTGCTGTTTTGCGAATCGCAGCGTTTCCGACAAAAAAAATCGTTTGATACATCTGCCCCTTGGTTTTCCTCCAATATTCCGGACATTTTATCTCACAATTTTACTGCTTTAAAGCTTAAAATTAATAATTTGTTAGCCTCTTGGTCTGCTTTATTTTTATCTTGGTGGGGCAGACTGGATACGTTTAAAATGAGGATTGTTCCCCAGGTACTATTCACACTTTCAATAATACCCTTCAAAATTCCTAATTATTATTTTACACAAATTAACTCTATGGGCCCGATGTAGGTCGGTCGGTAACGGCCGAAAATCGGTATTTTCGGCCGTTACCGATCGGAATACAGACAACGGGATGTAGGAGGCCGAAATCCTGCGAAATCGGCGATTTTACCGAATCGGAAAATCACCGAGTCGGTCGGATTCCGAATCGGAAAAATGTAGGAATCGGAAAAAATCTCCGAATAGGTAATCTACCGAATCGGAGATTTTTTCCGATTACTACTTTTTCCCGATTCGGAATCCGACCGACTCGGTGACTTTCCGAATCGGTAAAATCGCCGAATTGGTATATATTCCGAATCGGTGAAAATCCGATTCCATGCGAAAACCCTAAGATTGAGATGTAGGTAAGCACAGAAATACCGATTTTGCTCAAAAATCGGTATTTCTGACTCGGAAATTACCATGGATTGGAATCAGGTGGTAACCAGGTGCAACCTATAAAAAATGACCCAAAATGCAGTTCTACTTGCAACATGGCAGCTTTCTATGTCATAGCTAGACGGCTACGGCTACAGCAGGAAGGTGAGAGGGAATGGCTGAGACAGGAGCAGGTGTACAGGCAGAGGGTGACCCTGTGCATGCTGACAGATCCAGAGATCCTACAGAGGTACAGGCTGGAGGCAGACACCATCAGAGACCTCATCAGGGACCTCCAACCCCTGTTGCAGCACCCCACCCCAAGGGCACATGCAATCCCTGTGCAGGTGCAGGTGCTATGCTGCCTACATCTTCTGGCGTCTGGCAGCTATCAAAGTGTAGTTGCTGTGGCAGGAGGGGTGACCCAGAGCAGCCTGTCAAGGTTCTTCCACAAGTTCCTTGATGCCATGATCCAGAGGATGGCCCACTACATTTCCTTCCCTTCCACCCATGCAGAACTGGCACAGACAAAAGCTGAATTCTATCAGATGGCAAGATTCCCCCACATCATTGGCTGCATAGATGGCACACACATACCGATTTGCCCCCCTGCTGACACCGAATACGTATACCGCAATCGGAAGTCACGGCACACCATAAATGTGCAAGTGATATGCAATGCCAAGTGTGTGATCACTGACCTGGTTGCAAAGTTTCCGGGGAGTACCCATGACTCCTATATCTTCCAGAGTAGCGGGATTTATGCACGGCTGATGGCAGGGGAATTTGGCGAAGGATACCTCCTAGGTAAGACACAGTGTCAGACCCCCATTACCAAAATTGCAGTGTGTAATACATGTATGCATGTGAGTAATGTTACCCCTTCTCCTTCCAGGCGACAGTGCATATGCCCTACGCTCGTTCATTCTCACACCTTACCTCAACCCCTCAACACCCAGCCAAAGGAGGTACAACCGTGCACACAAAAGCACGAGGAACGTAGTGGAAAGGACCTTTGGCATCTGGAAGAGCAGGTTCAGATGTCTGCACAAGAGCGGAGGTGCAAGGCAATATACCCCCATCACCTGCTGCAAGATTATTGCTGTCTGTGCAATGTTGCACAACCTTGCAGTCAGGAAAGGCACTGAGGTAGAGTTATCCGACTACGAGGACCCCGACGATGACAATGCTGTCCCACTACCACTACCTGCTGGAGTCTCTGCACCATCTGACGGCAGATACAGGCGTCAGGAGATCACAGACAACTATTTCTGAGTGAGTACAGATGCACAAACAGGTCAATGTATGTGTTCAGAAATTAAATTTAATAATGTTGCATCAACGTTACTGCACTGATGTGCAACAAAAGAAAAGTTTAACAACAAGGGGTAGGAATGTCCAATGTCCGGGTTGCCTCACCCGCAGTGGCAGTCCTATTTTTTGCTGCGCTTAGCAGGCCCACTGGGATGAACCTCACCCCCTTCAGAATGCCCTGCAGCCTCAGCTGAGCGCCTGGTGCTCCGGCGCGGCTCTGACGCAGCGCTGGCCGGGCTGCTGCGGCTGCTGCTGTCCCCAGCCTCGCCCAGGACGGGATTCACTGCGGTGTTGGAGATGAGTAGTGTCTCCATGGCTGTTGTTATACGGCCCATGCCCCTAGTGACCTCGGACATGGACTGTGTGAGGCTGGCCTCCATGTTTGCCCCACGTTGGCATGACTGGGCAGTCGCAGCCGCAAGGCGGGTGAGTGACCTGTTCGTGACTCTTGCATCCCTGCGACGACTCAGCTCATGGTCATCCAACCTGGTGCAGAGCTGGGTGATGGCAGTGGTCATTCGGCCAATTGATGTTGCTATGTCCTTGCTGCTGTCAACGAAGGTCTTGAAGCCCTGTGTCATCTCACCCATCTGCAGGTTGTGCAGGCGCAACTGGCGATGGCAGGCCAGGATGGATTTCGCCTGCATCCTCTGTATTGTGACCATGCTGGTCTCCAGCCCAGCGAAGACGCTGCCTCCCGGTGCTGGTATTGGGCTGCTGGTAGCACGTGGCCTACGTGGAATTCTGCTGCCCTGCTGTGTGTGCTCTGGTGTCGCTGGTGTCACGGGGTCTTGTGCAGGAGCCTGACCCGCTGCCCCCTCCATGATGACTAATGGAGCCACTATTCTCCTCCGGGCCGGGGAAGTGGCAGGTGCAGGGTGGCTCTGTGGTGGTGTGTTGTCCGGGGAGAATACCAATGAGGGCGACTGAGACTGAGACAGTCGGGGGGAGTGTGGAGTTGTGAGGGAATGTCCTGTGTCCTCCTCATTTGCCAGGGCACAGCTGTTGTCCTCCTCCTCCTGTGCTGCTGCACTGGTGCTTGCCACTGCCGCACTGGCTGTTGGTGCTGGAGCTGGTGCTGGAGCTGATGCTGCTCCCCCGCCTGATGGTGCCCCTAGGTACAAAGAAGCATTTGTCAAGTGGGTGCTAATGTGTTCCAGTCACAACTATTAAAGCATTGCACATCTCATTACAAACACGTTGATGCTGTATTACAGTTATTTATCTCATGCTTCTGCTGTGGCATTATTGGTAACTTTTGCTGAGTACATTTAGCACGATGCATTGCTCATGTCTGTTGCTAGCTGTACTGGCCTGGGGTTTGGCTGTGCATTGGGTCTGTAGGGGAGGTGTCTGGTATGGTGTGTCAAGTTGCGCATGCTTCTTACCTGTAGCTGTAGCTCGGGATGAGCTATCCAGGTCCCCAATGCCCACGACACTGGCCCTCTCGATGGTCGTCGCCACTAGTTCCTCCAGCTGAGTGAGGGGTGGCGCACGGTTTGTTCCTCCTCCAGTGAGTCCAGCCTGCTTGTGCAGGTCGGCCAGTTTGCGCTTGGTCACGCCACGGATGTCATAAAACCTCTTCTTGAGGTCGTCTAGGCTCCTGTGGGTGACACCAACTGCATTGACTTTCTCCCCGATGTCGAGCCACAGCCTCCTCTTGGTGCTCTCCGGGACAGTCAGGGACTGCCTGCCATATAGCTGGGTGTGCACCCTCACCACCTCCTCCACCAAGGTTTGCAGCTCCATGGTGCTGAATTTAGGATTGCGCTTCCGCCCTGCCTTCTGGCTCTCTGTGCTGGTGTCCATGTCTCTCAGGGATCCTGCTCACAATGCTGCTCTCTCTGTGTCTGCTCAACTCATGCAGCTTTCCAGAAAGTTCTGATGAGTTGCACCTGCCTGGGTTGCCACACCCTGTGGGGGAGGGTGCTTACAGCTCATTGGCTGATGTCTTCAGTGTCACTCAACCAGCTCGGCAAAACGGCATTCTCCGAATCGGTATTTTCCGATTCGGTAATTTCCGAATGTGTTCGGTAAATACCGATTCGGAATGTATAATGCCTTCCTATTGGCCTTTCGGCCCATGGGGCGTATTTATTATTCTGATTCGGCGTTTACCGAATCGGTTGGTTCCGCATTTTTTTTTTTCCGATTCGGACTTGTCCGACCCGGCCTATACCGATTCGGTAGTTGGCGAATCGGTACGTATCGACTCTCGATACCGAATGCTACTGAATCGGTATTTTTCCGATGATTATTTCCTACATATCATTTTCCGATTTTGAAATACCGATTCGGTACGGATCGGTATTTTAAAATCGGTAAATGCGTTTTACCTACATCGGGCCCTGAATGTACTAAATTTGTATGGAATAATAAGCGTGCTCGTATTGCCTTGTCTAAATTGACTTGTCCTAAAACTGAAGGTGGGGTTTGATTTCCTGATTTTAGAATTTACCACAATGCTTTTTTAATTCGTCAATTTTATGCTACGTCTAAAGATTATCAAGATTTTCCTATGCCATCTTGGGTTACTGTTGAATGTTTATTGTTAAATGAT
The DNA here is from genome assembly GCF_964261635.1 of Lissotriton helveticus. NCBI lineage: Eukaryota > Metazoa > Chordata > Amphibia > Caudata > Salamandridae > Lissotriton > Lissotriton helveticus. The sequence goes on along the minus strand of NC_136069.1, from coordinate 495,653,217 downwards.
TTTTCTATACAGGATGTTATGTTTATGACTAATTGTACATTTATCTCTAAATACCCCATTTTGAAATACTCTCATTATCTTATACATACACTTTTAAAAAAAATTTGGGGACATATATCAATCTTTTCTATCCTCTTCAATATGGTTTAACAAACATATCAAAATCCGTCATAAATCTATTTACTACAAACATTGGAGAGAAAAGGGTATCTTTTATGTCAATCAATTGATAATTAACAATTAGATTTTGCCCTTCCATCAATTGCAAGAGAAATCTAATCTCCCTGATTCATATAGCCAACAATATAACAATTTAGTACCTGCTCTCCAAAATGCTTTACAAACATTCATATCTAATCCAATTCCAACATCATTTACACCCGATTCACCCCTGTACCGAATTTCACCTGACATACTCCCAAATGCTTCTTTATATACAAAACTTTATCCTCACCTACTAGCGTACGGAATTCATCTACTATCGAAATAGCCTGGGAACAGGATTTATCTCAAACACTATCTATTCCTCAATGGGACCGACTATGGCAAAAACTTTTCAAGACTTCCAAAGCCGCCAATATCACACAATCCCTATATTTTATTTACAATAGAGTAGTTAATACCCCCCTTTTTCTTCATAAAATTGACCAATCTGTATCTCCACTCTGTTGGTCATGTCATTCTGCTGAGGGATCATTGATACGCTTACTATATTATTGTCCCAAGGTATATGATTTTTGGAAATTTATTTGGTCAAAATGTCTTTTGATTTTTTCCTATTGGGTTCAACTTACCATCTATAATGTATTTTAGGCACAATATCTCCTGATTTCGATCAACTTACCTCTAAATCTATTTTACTTGATTTCTTTATTGCTGTCGCTTTTAAAGTTATATTAACATGTTGGAAGAACAACTCTAAATTATTCTTTTTACTCTGATGGAATTTAATTTGTGATGAACATAGAATTGCTTCTGTATCTCATTCATCAATTAATCTAAAAATTAAATCTGATCTTCTATGGTTACCTTTCACTACTTTTTTATCATCACATTCTTCTTTCTTATAATATCCTTTTTTACTCATCGTTCTCTCTTTCTCTCTTTTCTTTCTTCCTTTTCTCTTTTCTTCTCTATCCTTTCTCATTCTTACTTCTATCTTTTCTTTCTTCTTAGAAAAATTTCCAAAGTATATTATACTTTCTTCGAATTTCTACCAGAACACAGTAATCTATTATAGTGTTCTGTTATCAAATTGTTATGATTTTTCTATTGAATAGTTTAGAGTCCTAATACCAATATTTTAAATTTCTGATACTCTTATATATCTACTATTTTTAATAGACGGTATTATAATATTGTAGTGTTTATGTCTCTACTTTAAGACCGATACTATATATTGTATCCCTTTGTTCTTTTTCTTCAAATAAAAATTATTTAACAAAAAAAAGGTGGTGTTTAGGATTGTTTCTCTTACATCAGATTATTTTATCAGAGTGTTAGCATGTAAAACAAAATGCCTTCACCTTTCTTTTTAGGTAGTCCAAGGGAACCGTGGAGAGGATTTGGCTGAATGGCTATAGCAGTCGACCTTGAAGCTCGCGAACCGGGTTCGAGTCTCGGCAGGGACGCTCAACATCCTGTGATTCTGGGCAAATCACTTATCTCCCCGTGGCTAACAAAAATGAATGTATCCGTCTGTATTGCAACTGATGCTCTGATACCTTCGGGTATCTAGTTCGTGCTATATAAAGCTCCTCACAAAAAAACAACAAAACGCTGAGGAAATTGAGTAAACAGTAAAAATGTTTGGATATTATGCAAGGGTTTGTGTGATGAAGCTAAGTGGATAACACAGATATTTGTTGCTGATATATTGCCTTGGGGGAGAAGGGCAAGAGGTTTTACATACATTGCCCGAGTTAAGCGCAAAGGAAAAGAGAAATTTGAATGAGTACGAGATTTTTTTATTAAAACTTGATCAACGTTACCCACCAGGGTATCTATCTATCTGATAAAAAGTTGCCCAGCCCTACCCCTACCCCTGACCAGGTAGCATCCGTTACATTGAATAGAACAAACTAAGAACATAAATAATGTGACACATTGTTCAAATAAAGAACTGGGTGATTTCCTGTAAACCATTAAAAAGGGACAATGTAAGCTGGCTATACATGACACACTTATGCAGAGTGCTACTGAGGATGAAATGTATACCATACATTTTTTTTGCCATTTTCATCAAGTAAAATATTGTACCACTACTCCGAGATATTCCTGCATATGAGTCATTTATGGCATCCCACAGGCTTGTCCCCAAGACGATGAAATATAAATTTGTTGTTGTGTTTCTGCCAAAAAGCAACGGCTGACCCAAAGGTCCTCAAATCTATGAATTTAGTGAACCTCTCCTACTCCAGAAAGGACAACTTACAAAATAGGTACAAACTTTCTTGATGTCATAATCTTTGCAACCAATTTTTAATGTGGTTCTACTCTGCCATTGAAATGTGAATTGTGATGCATGTGTTTGTATGTGTGCATGTTCGTATGAGAGTTTAAGTGTGTGCATGTGTACTTGTCCACAATCACACATCTACCAAGAGTTTTAGCAATACCCCCTTCAGAGCTTTAGCAATACCACCTTCTCTCTGACATTCTCTAGCTGTGTTGGAGCAGATGTGTAGCTAACTCCTGATGGTGAAAGCAGGGCTATGAATATCACCTAGACTGGCACTGTCTGATGATTACTTGAATACCTAATTGTACCTAGCATGCTTTAGAGCAGTGTATTGTGCCTATTGCCATTTACTATTGTGGTGATGTCTGAAATCCGGTGTCAGGTTTTCTGATAAGCCACTGATACAAGCAAAAATTGTGCTTCCTTTCACAATTGAAGACTCCTTGGTGGTGTCAGAAAGTCTTTTTACTTACCTTCTCACGCCCACATGGTGCTGTCTCGTTTACTTGCATGCAGATGGCTGCTGGGAGTTTGAGAGATTCTGAGACTCATCTTCTGCATTGGCTTCAGTTATGAATTAAAGCTTCCCACTGTGATTTGTGAAATGTACTTGCATTTAGTAATCCTAACACAGACTCCAGTGCCTTCTTCAGCTTCTTCTTAAACAACGCAGCAGTAGTATTCACCTCCTCCCACAGGGAAGTTGTTTTTCAGTGTGATAAACATGGATACTCAACATAACACTGACATTTGTTTTATTTAAATACTGCAAGACTGGATTATATTACAATGTATAACATTATCTAATGCTGGCATGCTTAACTACGTTGAAGTCAATGCAAATAGGAGATCAGGGCAAAATTCTGAATATTAGTCTATTCAAATAATCTGATTCTGCTGCTGTTTCAGGACTATCTTTTTTTTCTTGTGAGAGATAAAGCCATATGTACATGCTTGATGGATATGGGCATCCAGCAGCCTGTAGTTTACCCTATTGCTGTCTATCTGTAACTCCTGCGGGTTCCTCATGAATCCAATGACTTCCTAGACAGCTGGTGAGTTGCTGGGGACACAATGCTTTGTTCAAGAGAACAAGTGGCAACACTGCATAGTTCGTGACAGCGCTAGTGTTATCACCTTCCTATTGGGACGTTTGTTCTGTCTGTTAAGTAGATGCTATAAAATGCTGTATGCCTGGTTGTAATTCTTTCCAGGCTTCTACACAATCTTGAATCTCTCAACGGGTCGAATCTTCTCCTCTTTGGGCTTCCACAAATGGACAACAAGGATCTATGGTTTGTTACAGAAATACATCTGAAGCTCAGTGTCATTTTGAGATTGTTTCATACCAAGCTGTTTCTCGGTAAGAGTGGGGTTTCATTGATCAGGAGTTCTGTGCATCTGGCAGGATCACAGCATGCTATGGTCTGGAGTGAAATAGGTTTATTGTAATAAATGCTGTCTCAGTTTGAAGGCTTAAATTAGTACATGCTCCTATTTTGTTATCGCACTCAATTTGACACTAGTAGTTGCATAATCATGAATAGACCTTGAGGATTAGCTAGGCGGACCTAAAAGTTGCAACAATTCCCCCACATCTTTTAGCATTGGCATGCATTCTACAGCAGATGCCTTCTCCATATATTCCACTTGTCTTGAATCTCGCATCTCATCTGCATACTTCTTTACCTTTATGGGTATATTTACTTTCTTAACAGCCAAGCACACCTTGTCCAATTTGTGGTCATGCCCTTCCTAGAATCTAAAATCCCATTGTTATAATTAAAATAGTGTCTCGCTATACTGAGCACCTTTAAAAAAAATTGAATGCCCTCTGTCAATGAGGATACTCACGATATCAATTTATTGGGCTATGGACCTCAAATGAACATCTAGCTTGAGTTGGAGATACCCAGTTATTGAGTTCAAGCTGAAGACTATGATGGCTTTATCAGACTCCCAATAATTTCTTTCATGTGTGGGTCTTGGGTGACACATCTTGCAATATAAAGTAGAGTCCTGTGTAAATATTATTTCCTGCAACTAGGAATGACACACATGGTATGAGACAACATACAAACATTTCCACTTTTCTTGAAACTATGACTATTTTCTCATTGTTTCTAGCTCAAGCCGTGAAACCTAATTAATAAAAGTCACATGATTAAGCTGTTGACAGGCATGAAAGAACAATCATTGGCTTTGAGCACCATGCCGGTTCACAAGAAGAGGGCATTCTTGTGGAAGAAGTTTCACAATATTTTAGACTTCACAGACATCTTTGATTTTGGGCAATTCTGGCTAAGTGTTTGTTTGCCAAGCCTGGCAGGCATTATTAAGATCATAAACTCTGGCTAGATGTTTTAGATCCTGATGATGGTCTCTCTTTCTAGTCGCTTAATGAAGGAAAGACAGAGATATTCTACACATAAACTTTTTAATAGGCCTGAATGAATGGAGAATCTTGAGTTTTAATACTAAATAGAAGCCACGTTTAACTGGGACCTTGTGGTATCACTATTTTAAGGATCTAAGGACCTCACTCACCAAAGTGGCATATGTAATCACAGGGTATGCTATACCTCTACAAACCGAGATGTTCCATTCTGGTTGGGAGGGCTCCTACCTAGGAGCCCTGCCAAGAGATATTTTAAAGTGTATGAAGGGTTGTTGGTGCTACTAACAACAAGTGTTTGTAATTTGGTGTCCTAACCACAAGCTGTTAAAGTTACCTGTTTGCGGACTATAGAGCATTTTCTAGTGTCTCCTATGGTACGAGTTGAAGCAAGATCTAGTAATATACGTACATTGATGGTCTTTGCACATTCCTTCAAGTCTTTAAAGCAAAACTGAAAAATAACTAATTGCATCCTGTTTAACTTCTCTTCTCTGACTTATGACAAATGTGAGAGCTAAACGGATACCCCAAAATTGAGACACCTAAATATTTACCTAAATTGAATATCCCACATTTATTTGATAGGAGGAGTGAAACCTAAAGTTCATGAGGCAATGTGTCCTCGTGTTAAGGCACTGCCAAACAATATCAAAACCTTAAAAATATAATTCAGTAATTGATTGGGCACATTCAGTAATTGAGTTTTAGATCAATGAAAAGCGAAAGGTTTTTCTTACAAAATTCAAAAATAAGCGATGAAGAGTCAATGCCATGAAGACTCTCAAATGCACAATTACATGGAGTATGTAAAAATCTGAAAATATTATAAATCTCAATGGGCAGCAAAATCAGGAAATACTTGGACAGCATAGAAAAGGAAAGAATGGGACAGCATAGAAAAACCCTCAAAAATTGAGGGGTTTTATACACAATTTCTGCATAGATAATAAGAATTTCTGAAGATTCATCATGGGTGAGCGAATGTATCATCCTTTCAGTAAGTCAGAGCACATGAAAAATAAAAGTCACATTATCTTAACACCTAAAAACTAAGCCACTACATGAAAAATTATTCAGCACCCTTTATGCTAATAGCATCTGGAGATGCTTGAATAAGAACACGTTACATTAACAACAGAGGAGGCTCCTCCATGTAGGTGGAGGAGTGTTGCCACACTGCTTTCTCTCAGTGCGAGAAGCAGTAAGATAACCTGGTATAAATACCATTTTATGTTACTGCTTCTCGCACTGCGAGAAAGCAGAAGGGTTTGGTTGGGGGTGGTGGGTGGGCGGTCCTGCAACAGGGCAGGGGAGGGGTGGCTAGCCCAATGTTGCGGGCCCTGACTGTTTGGTATGCCCCTGGGGCCGACCAAACCAGTCATGCACACTCTGAGATTTTCTCCATGTAGGCTGCATGCAGCCTACATAGAGAAAATGGCCTCCCCATGGGCGTCTGGCTGGGAATCGTCCCCAACAATGACAACGCGGCCTTTGCAGGATTGTGATTTGCTTAGGGCAGGGAGGCTGCCTGCTGCCTGCTTCCTGCGGGGAGCAGAGGAGCAGAGATGATGCTGGACTGGATCGGGCCAGTTAAGGTATGTTTTTTAAAATTATAATTAAAATTAAACTTCCCCTGTGTGGCCCCTCCCCGCACGATCCCCTCGCGCCCCTCCTGTGTGTGGTCCATAAGTCACTTCATGGCATTGGGCCTAATCACTTGATTCAATGCCTCAATTGGTATATAGCCAGAAGATCTTTGCATTCCTCAGAAGCCAAACTAGTTTGTGTACCGTTGGCAAAAAAAGTTAATTGTGTGGCAGAAGTTTTCTGGTCAGCGCAACCAAAGCTTGGAATGCCTTTCCGCTGCCTCTCAGAGGCATGACAAAATTACTGGACTTCAGGAAGGCCTTGAAAACATGGTTGTTCAATGCCTAAGGCCCAAGTTGGATCCCCTCTGTGGCCAAGTTACAGCAGGACATCGTACATAGTGCCAGGACACCCTTGGGTAACAACACGCTCTATAAATGTCAATAACATTAACTTAAGACCTGCGAGTCGTGCCGGTGGCGACTGAGTAACAGTAATGTTTTATGTGAATGAACAGATCTCTTGAGCAAGCTGAAGACACTGCCACATGTTGCAAGTTACAGCTGAGCAGGTGAAAGTACATTGTGAGCAGAACAGTGACAGTGGAAACTTACCTAGTACATTTCAGCTTCACTATGTGCTGCGGAGCTTGTGGGGAGGGAAACATCCTTTACAACAAAACTTTTACAACGCAGTGCTTTTACAACGCAGGTTTTACAACGAAAACCATTACAACGCATTGCGCTGGGGGGCGCTCTAGGATAGGGAATAGATTTAATTTACTATCCAACACCTTGCCTAGTGTCCACGGGGACTGGAGTTGAAATAGTAAATTAAACTATTCACTATCCAGCACCCCAAAGCGCTATGCATTGTAAAGGTTTGCGTTGTAAAAACTGCGTTGTAACAGCATGCGTGGTAAAAGCATGCGTTGTAACGTTATACATCCTTGTGGGGAGGGTATGTGTTTGGGGGTGAGCTCAAGGTGATTGACAAAAAGAACTTCCCTCTTAGTCACTGTAGTGTTTTGCACTAAAATGTGGATTAGTTAACTTGCATTAGAAAAACACACCTCTACACATCATAGAAAACTCTTTTCAACAGCAATCATACTACATCTGTCTGTATATGTGAGATCAAGTGGAAGATTGCATTTTACTCATTATTAATAATGCACAAAATTATAAATCCATCAAAATCACTTACAGCAAATGGTCTTTATGAAAACTACTTCTAAGTTCGGTCATGTATTTCAGTCTCGCTTTCCTTCTGTAATGTCATTGCATAGCTTTCTGATCTCCAATGTGAATGTATATTGTTTTATGATGATTGCTAATTAACAACTCAGGGGCCTTTATGACTAGTGTGAGAATCTGCATTACTAATGAGGGGCAAGCAAGGGATAAGCACCCACAAAGGGAAGTAGTCCATTTTGACAGGTGTGAAGATCATGTTTCAATGAGAAATTTTAAGTTTACATCTAGTATATATGTTTCAGGGAACAATATGAGTAAATAATTTAATCAGCACCAAAATTATACTGTGCTGAGAATAGAAAGAGGTAAATTATTAACTAATTTATTAAAAAGAAGAAAAAAATAACAAGTAAAACAAACGCAAAATGTTACAGTTTGTTTAGGCGCATTGGCATCTGTGTATTTTTCAAATAAATAATAACAAAATGGAAATATTAGTAAGTTAAATTCACTGTAGACACCAAAGCTGGGCATTTCCTCCTGGACCGTAATTGTACCTTCAGATTGAAGTCAAAATTCTCTAGAGAGGCAAGGTTGGACCCAGTGGCAGAGCACTGCACCACACTGTTGGATTATTTTTTCCATGAGAACCTAATGAAGCTTTGCTTTTTGCAGAAGAAACGCTAAGAGAGAGACAAACCATTAGATCTTACCTGCTAATCATGACAGGTTGTTCAAAACTCTGCCTGTTGTGGAACATTATGTCTTTCCTTGGCTTTCAGTTGTCCCTCACTGAGAGTCTTACTACTACAGAAGTATCAGCCTGCAGTTCATATGCCTTGGAAGACATGGCCGGGCTGCAGAATCAACACTTTCTGATAGCGTTTCTGAAACAGCTAAAAGAACCTCGACCATGTTGTCATTGCAGAGTCTGCTCTAAGCAAGGAAAGAGGCAGGAGAGATGTGTTTACTGTCCCCAGTGCCCATCTAAGCCAGCCCTGTGTTTTCCTATTAGCTTTATGTTGTACCATACAAAAATGAAGTATAGGGAAATTGACTGAGGTGGAACTGCCGTTTGTCAAACCTTGCGATGGCTGTGCATGGTATCTACCTTCCATGGGCCAGTACATCAGGAGGAAAAAAGCCATTTCATTTTTGTTCATCTATATGAGGAAATCATGGACCTGCTTATGGCCTGCTCAACACCTTTATTCAACGTCAGAACGGGGTAGGTATTCTGTTCGCTGATTGACAAGTGTATTATACAGACCCCCCAGGATATTGAGGCATAGATTTGCAAATTTAGCTGCACAAAAATTGAAATTTAGCGGCACAAAAATTGACATTTAGTGGCAATATTGCGGCACTTTATTTTACTCGTAATCATTCCTTTTCAGTCTTAAATCAATGGAAACTGTTTTAGCAGAGGATTCCACTTTCAAGTAGGCATGTTTAAAGGGTTTGAGAGTATTTGTTTGCTATGCCAAGTTCCCGAGTACTGCAATGGCTGGCAGTAACATTTTTCACATGTTGCTGGCAGCCAATCGGAGAACTTGCAAGACTCTGACTTGCGCAGGAGTGATATGGCCCAAGAGAAATAAAGATCCCAGGGACAATCATGACTCTCTACTTTTAAATTGGCGTGCCTGCGAGAGTCTAAGACACTCTTGCAAGCCTAAATGCACCCCAGCTGGGTCCCGAAACAAGAAGAGAGGGGATGCATTGGTGCCCAACGCTGCTTCCCGTTTCCTGTCTACTCTCGCCCTAGAACACGGTGCAGGCACCTCTACCCTGATCAGTGGCATCAACCCTTCCACTCTCCCGCCACCGACCCTGATTACAAGCCTACACCATGGTTTGCGCAAATTCGGTCCTCTCCCGGCTTCTCTTGCACTTAAAACTGCGCAGTAAACAAAAAGTTGCACATGTGAAAAGACTGACTGACTCCCTTTCCCCACCACCTACCACAAACCCCTTCCATCAAGACACAAGTCCTAAAAAGAAAGTCCTGGGGGGACTAACCAATTTTAGGTAATTTGCAAGTGACATCATGGCAGGTGCCACCATACCACTTGACACCACAACAAAAATCATTATTTTATCACTTTTTACACAAGTCTCCTCAGAGGAGTGAGGTGAGAATTCAGGGAAGAGAAGCATGGACTTGTGAAAGAGTGCACGATTACAGAAAATCCCACAAAGCGTGCATGGAGGGAGGGGTGCTTAGACCTGAAATTATTAAAGGTCTTTTATGAAATCGATGAACATGAACGGAGGGCCTATAGGTTTCCAAAGTATTGATGTAAAACCAGAATGGGGGGAAAGCACAGTCCCTGCCAAGCACAAGATATCCAGTTACACGTGAAGTGTTCAAAGATGCCACTAACCCCAACCACTGAGGAGGGCCTTGAGCAGTCTCTGCACTAACCTTCCTGGTACCTTAGGCTAGACTTAGGCCCATATTTACAGAGAGGAAAAGTGAAACTACCAATGCAGTGGTGAAGGTTCAGAGACCTTGGTGGGTAGTTCACCCCTGACAGCTCCAGATAGAGGGCCACCCAAGGAGTGCCAGAGGTGCCAGATCAGAGTGGGGGCTTGGTCACCTCCCTGTGTGTCCTCAGAACACCTGAAGCACCAGTGGACTGACAAGCTGATACCCATCAAGGACTCCTCAGCAATATCATTTGAGGTTGGATCTCACGTCATCACAGCGATATTGTGACATTGTACAGTGACAACCTGAGGCTGATTGTTGCAAATGGTATTAAGACATAATATCGAATTAAAAATATAGAATGGACAAAATATCGAATGGACACAATATAGTGGTTAAAAATATCGAATTGAAGGTAAGTAATATAGATTGTCAAAATATCGAAGTCAAAATATCAAACTATATAATATAGGCATTAAAATATATTGAATATTTTATAATATAGAATTTTTTTAAAGTGTTTTGTATGTTAGTGTATGTATGAAAAGTGTTTATTATTTTTGTAATATATGTTGAATTTTTTTAAGTAATGAATATTATGTTATTTAATTTTAGCATAATTTAATTCTGTAGCGGGTTGTGGGTTTATAGGGGAATAGGGTGGGAAGTACTTTAAATATATTAAATTAAATAATCATTTTTAGCAATTTTTTATTATTTTTAATTTAATGTAGTTTTTTAGTTCTGTAGCGGGTTGTGGGTTTATAGGGGAATAGGCTGGGAAGTAATTTAATTGTAATTAATTAAATATTTTTATTTATTTATTTGTATTCATTTTGAATTATTGTTAAATAATTTGTAATGGGTAATGAATTTTTATTAATTGATTAATTGATAATTATGTTAATTTTATTAATTTATTTTCCGTAGTGGGTTATGGGTTTATAGGGGAATAGGGTGGGGGATAATTTAATTGTAATTAAGTAAATATTTTTAAATTATTTATTGCTATTGATTTTTAATTTATTTGTAATACATTTTTAATTGGTAATCAATTTTTATTATTGGTAATTCATTTTTATTAATTGATTAATTGATAATTATGTTAATTTTATTAATTTATTTTCCGTAGCAGGTTGTGGGTTTATAGGGGAATAGGCTGGGAAGTAATGTAATTTTAATTATTTACATATTAAAAATACTTTTTGTGTATTGATAATTAATTTACTGTTACTTAATTATTAATTGGTATTAATTTGTATTAATAATTCGTTTTTGTTATCGAAAATGAATTAGTTGTTAATTAATTATGAATAGGTAATTGATTTTTAATAACTAATATTTATTTGTATTTCTAATTAACTAATTATTACATAATATTACTGGATTGTGAATAGTAATTTTTACTCCTGCGCTATCCAACACTTTCCCTAATGTTGCACTCTCTGGAGTGGGAATAGTAATTTCTCCTTACTGTTGCACTCACTGGAGTGGGAATAGTAATTATTACCCCTACGCTATCCAATGCTTTCCCCACTGTTGCACTCTCTGGAGTGGGAATAGTAATTTTTACCCTCCCACTATCCAACGTTTCCTTACTGTTGCAATCACTGGAGTGGGAATAGTCATTTTTACCCCTACGCTATCCAACGCTTTCCCTACTGTTGCACTCACTGGAGTGGGAATAGTAGTTTTTACCCCTACGCTATCCAATGCTTTCCCTACTGTTGCACTCACTGGAGTGGGAATAGTAATTTTTACCCTCCCACTATCCAATGCTTTCCCTACTGTTGCACTCTCTGGAGTGGGAATAGTAATTTTTACCCTCCGGCTATCCAACGATTTCCCTACTGTTGCACTCACTGGAGTGGGAATAGTAATTTTTACCCCTACGCTATCCAACGCTTTCCCTACTGTTGTACTCTCTGGAGTGGGAATAGTAATTTTTACCCCTACACTATCCAACGCTTTCTCTACTGTTGCACTCTCTGGAGTGGGAATAGTAATTTTTACCCCTACGCTATCCAACACTTTCCTTACTGTTGCACTCTCTGGAGTGGGAATAGTAATTTTTACCCTCCCGCTATCCAACACTTTCCGTACTGTTGCACTCACTGGAGTGGGAATAGTAATTTTTACCCCTACGCTATCCACCGCTTTCTCTACTGTTGCACTCACTGGAGTGGTAATATTAAATTTTACCCTCCCGCTATCCTACGGTAAAAATGTTGTATATTTTTTATTAATAATATGTTCATATATATATATATATTATATTATGAAATTGGCAAATAGACCTCGTGTTTTAATGGATTTTTTATAATTTCGTTTGTTATAGTTATTATGATTTTGCACAGTGGGTTTGTATGAAGTATGAAAATGTCTGAGGGAGGTGATCAGGACAGGGAAGCCCATTCAGGGCGAAATATCAGGCAATTGAATAGTTGCCTCTTATATTGACAATGCATGATGAATTTTAATGATCTTAAGTAACAGCCCATCCAGGGCAATATGAATTGGACTTACCATTGCGGGGTTGGCGAAGGTGGCACGGCTTGGGAGAATAGTCCATTCAGGACATTATGTAAGGAATCTGTGCTTATAATGTCTCGACAGCTTGCAAACATCGCATTTGGATTATCAAATGCGTATAACAACAAGGTTGTCGAAATATAATTTATGCCGGCATACTGCCACATGTGAATCGTAATGAGACCAACATATGTCCACGATAATTTGCTTATAACCATATATGTATGAAGATGGATTGTAATTGCCCATTCAGGGCGCGATATGCAATGTCAAACCATTACAAGATGGCAACTATGTAATAGTCCTTTGTTTACCTCTAAGACACACACGTGATGGGTATTTAAAAAACAAAAAAATGGCGCGCCAGTGTACCATAGACAAAGGCGGTAGCCGAAACGCGTCTGGTTCTCTGAGGGTTACAATAAAGAATCTGAACCCTCCTCCCGTGAGTGCTGTGTCTTCTTCAAAGGTGAGGGAGAGGAAAGCTTCGATAAGAGCGGGGTGACGCCCCCCGCATACAAGCACCCATGTTCGAGTGCGCGACTTGGCGGCACAAGGAAGCAGGGATTCATAACGTCGCGCACCACCACTGCTAGCGTTGGGAAAAGGTATAAACGGACTTGTCAAAGAGCCCGGAACCCAAAGCCAGAAACGCTAGAAGCACACGAGGGAGTAGTGAGAGGAGGAGTAAAGGCGAGAGGGACACGCCATACTCTAGGAGAAAATTGATATTACAACTACAGTGGCGCCATGTATAGTGATACAGACCGCCAGGAGGCGGCTGAAAATGCATTCAAAAAACGCCCACAAACAAACGGGGTAAATAAGAAAAAACAAGAAGAAACGAAAGGATCTACAGTAACAGTGCAACTATTGAAACTAGAAAGACTGTTTGAACGTGAAGTTAGGAAGTGGTGGGAAGCCACTTCCCTACAAAATTATGTGGAAGTAAAAAGGGTGCCAAGGGGATTACGGATCTACACGGTCCCAGCTTACGAAAATCCAGACCCACAGTTATTGAAAGAATGGTCAGAGTACACAGCGGATTTCTGTCAGGGGCTCTTGAAATTGTTGATTAAATTCGCATGGAGTGACCATGGAAAAGTACGGAATGAAATAATGGAGTTGGAGAAGGAGATAGAAAGTATGGGCGAAGATAAGAAAAAGCTGGATGAGTTGAAAAGCAATATGATGAAGAGACTAAAATCATATGAAGATAAAATCAGGAAACGTAAACAAGAAAAGTTTGAACGTGATGAAAGAGACTATGAGGCAGGGCGTGTACTAACATTCGCCAAATAATATGATGCACAAGTCAAAGCCTTGACATCAAAGCCCAGTAAAGTGGCCGCAGTAAGAGTGGATGAGTCGGGTGACACTACGGAGTCAGAAGTTTCTGAGAACGAAGAGGCAAGGAGAGACCAAGGAGCTGCGGGTAATGCAGAAACACGCAAACTCCCTTTTCGCGACGAGTTTCAAATACTAAGGCAGTCGCGACAACAAGGAGGCAGGGGAAAACCCCCAGACCAACAAAGAAACGCCCCACGCGGAGGGGGGGCAAGTGGAGGAGGAAAAAGCAACTACTCCCCACCGACAACGCACAGTACCAGGTACAACAAGAAACGGCAATAGGGGATGAAAGTCAAGAAAACGATTTGACTATCATGAACCTGAGTCAACATGTTCTAACGGAAGATGAGGAACATGTTTTAAAACTGGGACGCTCCTTTTGTCCCTCAAAACAACTGGAATATACGCAAACCAAGATCAACTTATACAAGTTCTCTAGAAAACTAAAACTTCATAAATTTTACAAGCTCCGCCCCAAGAAAATGATGAAATCATCAGAGAAACAAGGAATACAATCAATTAGAGTGAAAGATTTACCGACCCTGGAAGTGATGCAGGAATTAAGAAGAGAGGGGGCGAGTCAACCGGAAAATCTATCCCAATTGGATATAATACAGAGAGGCGGAGAAACAAACTTCAAACCAGCATCGACATTCGTACCTCAGATGCCCATTGATAATATAGATCTCTTCATGGAATCAGTCTCGAAGGAATTAAGGAAATTAGAGCAAACAGGGCACACGAACAAACAAATGAACCTAACACCCGGACACTGGCAGGCCATAAAAAACTTACAAGAGGATAAGAAACTGATCCTGAAGCCTTCGGATAAAGGCAGGAATATTGTCCTACAAACTTATGAGGATTACAATGCGGAGGCTATGAGACAACTGCAGGATGTAAAGTGCTACCAAAAAGTGGGAAGAAAGGAATATCAAAGCAGTATCATGGAATGCCATGAAATGCTAAAAAAATGGTATGGTAAAGGGATAATTGAAACAGAGGAATATCTTTATCTACGAAGTCTGAACCCCACCATACCATGTTTCTACCACCTACCTAAGGTGCACAAGGACAGATTGAAACCACCGGGACGACCAATTGTAAGTGCACAGGGTAGCCTGTTGGAACATTTATCAATGTACATCGATTATTTTTTGATTGATCATGTGAAAAATTTGCGAAGCTATATAAAAGACACCAAAGATTTGCTGGGCAAGTTAGAACAGCTCACACCAAGAGAGGGAGATCTACTTATAGTGATGGACATAGCCAGCCTTTACACGAGCATAGGCCACGTGGATGGCATGCATGCGGTGAATGACATTTTGGCAACCAGGGAAGCAAGCTTCACAGATCATAATGTAATGCTTCTGGAATTTTTAAATTTCAGCCTTAGAAATGACATTTTTCTATATGAGGACCAGTATTACCGACAGTTAGTCGGAGTAGCCATGGGCACAAGTTATTCTCCAAGCTTCGCTAATATATTTGTGGGGTGGTGGGAAGAAAATGTGGCATGGAATGCAATTTATGCAGAATGGACCTAACATATATTAGTCTGGTACCGTTATATAGATGACTTGTTGATTGTTTGGCGGGGATCAAAGAGTAAGGCTGATGAGTACATTGATAAATTGAATACCAACAAACATAATTTACACTTTACGGCGGAACTGAGTGACATCAAAGTAAACTTCCTTGATATTGAGATAAGAATAGAACAGGGGAGAATACATACACAGCTATTCAAAAAACCCACGGCAGGGAACTGAATACTTCATTCGAGTAGCAGCCATCCACCTAAGTTAATCTACAGCATTCCTTACGGAGAATTACTCCGTATTAAAAGGAACTGTACATCGGAGGATGATTACATCAGAAATGCGAGAGCGAGCGTAGAGAGATTTAAGGTGCGAGGCTACGATTCCAGTTGTCTAGAAGAGGCCCAGAAGAAAGTTAAGAACATGTCACGAACAGAGATGTTAAGAGAGAAAGTGAAAGATACCGAAAAGGAAGGGAAGTTCAGATTTATTACCACCTTTTCTGAAGGGGCTGGCGGGCTAAGACAAACACTGAGAAAAAACTGGAAACTTTTAACAACAGATCCAGTTATTGGGATGGATATTCCCAACCAGCCAATGATAACATATAGAAGGGCTAGTGCACTACGGAACACTCTGATTAAAAGCTATTTAGCTCGCCCAGTAGACCGACCTTTCGGGGAACATAAACCAGGATTCTACCCATGTGGCCGGTGCAAGGAATGCAAGCATAGCAAAAAAGTAATATCTTATGAAGTCAGGGGACAAATGCGGAAAATCAAGGTATTCCTGACCTGCTCGACCCCCTTTACAGTATACTGTCTTATGTGTCCATGCGGACTACGATATATTGGCAGCACTGTAAACCCCATGAAAATGCGTATCTTAGAGCATCTCAGGGCAATCACAAATTGTGATCCTCTTACCCTGTAGCGAGGCACTTCAAGCAACACCATAAGAGCAATAGTGACCAAATATCCTACTTTGGGTTGGATCATGTACAAGCGAGCCCTAGAGGAGGTGATAGAATACTAAAACTGAGAAGGCTGGAATCCAGACACATAATAGATGTCGGAACGAAGGTACCGGGGGGCCTGAATAGCCATGAAGAGATGACAGTACATCTGGGGTAGGGGGCTCCCTGCTTCAAGATGAGAGAATGTTGTGGAAGAACAGATCCTAAGAGTTCGTTATGAAATTGGCAAATAGACCTCGTGTTTTAATGGATTTTTTATAATTTGGTTTGTTATAGTTATTATGATTTTGCACAGTGGGTTTGTATGAAGTATGAAAATGTCTGAGGGAGGTGATCAGGACAGGGAAGCCCATTCAGGGCGAAATATCAGGCAATGGAATAGTTGCCTCTTATATTGACAATGCATGATGAATTGTAATGATCTTAAGTAACAGCCCATCCAGGGCAATATGAATTGGACTTACCATTGCGGGGTTGGCGAAGGTGGCACGGCTTGGGAGAATAGTCCATTCAGGACATTATGTAAGGAATCTGTGCTTATAATGTCTCGACAGCTTGCAAACATCGCATTTGGATTATCAAATGCGTATAACAACAAGGTTGTCGAAATATAATTTATGCCGGCATACTGCCACATGTGAATCGTAATGAGACCAACATATGTCCACGATAATTTGCTTATAACCATATATGTATGAAGATGGATTGTAATTGCCCATTCAGGGCGCGATATGCAATGTCAAACCATTACAAGATGGCAACTATGTAATAGTCCTTTGTTTACCTCTAAGACACACACGTGATGGGTATTTAAAAAACAAAAAAATGGCGCGCCAGTGTACCATAGACAAAGGCGGTAGCCGAAACGCGTCTGGTTCTCTGAGGGTTACAATAAAGAATCTGAACCCTCCTCCCGTGAGTGCTGTGTCTTCTTCAAAGGTGAGGGAGAGGAAAGCTTCGATAAGAGCGGGGTGACGCCCCCCGCATACAAGCACCCGTGTTCGAGTGCATGACTTGGCGGCACAAGGAAGCAGGGATATATATATATATATATATATGTATTAAAAAAGTCAAATTGTATGTTTATTTTTTTAACTTACATTAATTATTAATTTATTTCATGGTTATTTAAGTTTTTTAAGTATGTTTAAGTTAATTATATTTATTATTTCATTAATTTTCAATTACTTTTAAGACATAAAAATATTCGATATTTTGACTAACTATATTTTTTACAACAATTTTTTTTTATTCAATATTTTTGTACTTACCTGTTTGGAGTTAGGAATTCGATATTTTTGCATTCGATATTTTTTCCTCGATATTTTGGTAGTTCTATATTTTTATGTGGCATAATGCGGCACATTTTGTGACAGCATAACCTTATTATTTTGGATTTTTTACACCTGTTCACACTATTTGGGCAACAGTTTCCCTCATTACTACCACTTTGACACCCAAAATACAGTACTAGCAACAGAAAGGTAGAAATCCACCCTTGTGAAGGGCCTTCCACTGAGTGACAGCATACATGTATCTTGCTGCATTGTTAGTACCGTTTGATCTGTTTGAGCAACAAAAAAAACATTTTTGTTGCAATCTGCTGATTGGATTATGTGGAAATGCAGTAATTCGCTAACTATCCTGAAAATAACACAGTGCAAATTCGCACAATTTGATTTGCCCTGACTATATGGAGCCACTGTCAATGATTCCCCAGTGTGGTTCTGTTTCCTCACACTCAGTTTGCACATGGCCGCCTTGAGCTAGCAAGCCTGTTCACCTGAAAGGAGGGAATCGAAACTCCTGGGTTCAGACGAGTGCACTTGCCTTGTGACTAGGCCCAGCTGCTGTGCACACAAGCACCTGTTATCTGTGGTCTGTGACAGCATCCCATCGAACTGCTGTAGAACCAGTGACACCGGGCGCCTGGGACCCCCATTGCCAGGTGGCCCCATGTCGTGTCTTACACCTGCAGGCATTCTAGATGTTCAGAAAATAGCTCTGTGGAAGCCAGCACCATTGAGCCATTGCTCACAGTGTTAAAAATAAACTACAAGTCCCAAAAGGCTGTTGGGAAACAACCAGGACTCGCTGGTGGAACACATGGCACGTGGCCACCTGAAAACTATGTACCCGGAGGGTGCCAGCTTAACAGCTGGTGTGGGATAGCTTCAGGTCAGTCACTGCACTTTAAAATCAAATAGGTGGCACTGGGCCCTGGTGCCTTGAAGGTGAAAAGTTATTTTTTAAGCACGTCCAGAAGAATAGACTATGCTTGCATCCTGAATTTGAAGACCCCCCCCCCCACCCGAACCATAATTATACACAGTGACTGCCACTGTATGAACTTATTCATACAAGGTGATGCGATTAAGAACATGAAATGCACCATAGAATTAAGCTAATAATCGACCTGCATGTACAGAAATCTAACTAGTTGGGGGTAGGGTGACCAACTGTCATGAATGCAAATTCAGGACGGTAAGTGTCAAAATTCAGGACAGAGGGTCAAAATGCAGGACAAAACTTTGGGACAAAAGGTACGTTTTACAGACACATCAGAGGAAGTTGCTTGATAGTATATAAGTAAGTAAATAGACAACCACTTACAAGTCAAAATATGTTCATATAAGGTTGAGACAATCGTGACTTCACGCTTTTTGGGTAGGTGCGCATCTTTGAGCAACTGTGCAGGTCTTTTTGTGGTATTTCATATGATAATAATCTATTCCAGACCCATTCCTTTAATTTCATGGGCACTTTTGTAAAAGTGCTGATTTTGCTGCAAATCGTGAAATCCTGGAGGGTCTGATTATAGTCCCCACGCTGCATATAATGGTGGATGGAATATAGGTCACGCAGTCACAGAGTACCCTGTGTGACAAAAGTGTAAAGGCTTAACTAGATTTTGGAGTGTTTTTTAGGGAGCTTATGTATACAACACAAGGACCACCCTGATTGCCCACGAGATCCAGAGTAAGTTTAATAAGTCAAACAAATGTCTTGTGGGATGTTTTCACCAACACTTCTGCTTGCTTTCAAAGTGTGGAGACTCAGTTAGTAACTTTTATCATAATTAATGTTATTGGAAAAGGATACAGAAAATAGGGGCTTATGTACAAGGAGTTAACGCCACCTTAGCGTAAATATTTTGACATTACGGAAGCTTTTTTTTTATTGCCGCTTTTACAAGCTACTGCTAACCACAGTTAGTGGCAGTTTTCCAGTGTAAATGTGCATTTTTCAGATCGCCAGTTCTGTTAACAGGACATAACAAAAATGAGATGCAAGGTAGGCGTTCCCGTGCAAAAACAGCTGCTAACCCCACTTCGTGATATTTAAAAGGAATTCCTTGTATGATGCAAAACCAAAACAACTACCTCTAACTCCAGTTAGACGCAGTTTTTTCAGACCAGAAAATAGCTGGTCTTAAAAATGGTGCAAACAATTGGGACCTCATTTCAGAAGGTTTTGGTGCAGGACAGTGCTGTAAGGAATGTTGCTGCGCTGCCCCACGACAAAACTACAGGGCAGGAATGCGCACCATCAATAAGATAGGGCCATTCCTGGGCCTCATTCATGAAAAGTGTTGCATTGCTGTGACAAAACAGCATTGTAACTCTTTTCACTACGCCCTTCTTCTGACACCATGGATGCACTCTATTTACTGTACAGCGCTCCATGTCGCAATTAATTGTGTTAGAGAAACAGGACGAGAGTATAGACAGAGACTGTCAGCCTACTCTGGAGTGGTTACAAACTCCCACGGAGGTAGTGTTTACTAATACAGCTCTGACCATCTCTTCTGGGTCACCATTTGACCCCCTCCCACAGAGGATGTGAAAGGAATTCAAGTTGGAACTCTTCCCCTGATTACGTCAAATATGCTGCCAATCATTGATTAGCGGAGAGGTCCCAGAATGGTGAAAACAGGCAATAGTGACCCCACTACTCAAGAAACCAATACTTGATCCTCTTTGTCTGTCTAGCTATAGACCTATCTACCTACTACCTTACCCAGTAAAAATTCTTGAGCAAGTAGTGAGTAAATCTTTGTCCCACTACTTAGAGAACAATCATCTACTGGATGAGCTGCAATTTGGATTACGTCCTGAGCACAGAACTGAAACAGCCCTAGTGACTATGTTTGATGACTTGAGAATGCGAGCTGACACCGGACAATAGGTCGCGTTGGGGCTGTGAGATATGTCAGCAGCATTCAATACAGTGAACCATAGCATTCTTCTAAAAAGACTTAGAAACATTGGAATTAAAGGTCAAACACTAAAATGGCTTTACTCCTATCTATTGGACAGGACACAGGCAGTGAGTATTCTTCAACCTTTGATATCTCCGAAGACAGTTGTTCAACATGGGGTCCGCAGCGTTCAGCAATTAGCCCGATTTTATTTAATATTTACCTGTGTCCACTTATTCCCATCATCAAGTCTTTTGGAGTAGAATTGGTCAACTATGCTGATGATACAAAGTTTATGTTTTCGCTGGAAGGGGATCAAACAATCCCCATGGATAAATTTCATAAGTGCATGGAAGGTACCACAATCTGGCTTAGAAACAACTTTCTCCATTTCAACGGAGATAAAACAGAAGTTGTATATTGCACTACGAGTAAAGTAGCTCAACCCCTCCCTGTTGACTTCCGTCTCACTTCTACAGATACTCCATTATTCCCAACAAAAACAGTACATAATCTGGGGGTGCTGATGGATAATAATCTTCAATTGGAATCACAAGTGAACAAAATAGTTGGCAGCTCTGATTAGAGCTTTCTGAAATATTCTCCTATTTTCCAGTCTCTGCCAGAATACAAGTAGTGAGGAGCGTTATTCTGAGCAGGTTGGACTATTGTAACTCCTTGTGTCTTGGAGCTCCAAATTCCTTGATACTGAAGTTGCAAAGAATCCAAACAATAGCAGCAAAGCAAGCTTTAAACCAGCAGTGCAGGTCCTCTGCATCTCTGACCCTAAGAGATCTCCATTGGCTGCTGATTCGGCAGAGGATACACTTCAAATCTCTCTGCATTGTTTTTAAGACAGTACATGGTCTGGGTCCTAGACCACTGCAGAGAAAATTCACGTGGTATACTCCTACAAGAAACCTCAATTCGTCTACAGCAAAGTTGGTCAACACCACAACATTTAAAAGAGCTAGGACAGGAGGGAGAGCCTTTTGCTCTGTGGCCTCACGACTGTGGAATGAACTTCCATCTGACATCAGGCAAAGTGAGAATGTAATGCAATTCAGGAAGAAGCTGAAAACTTGGCTGTTCCAGAGGGAGGAGTAATACTTAGATGTAGTGTCACCGATCCATCCTGCAGTCTCACTTCAGTTGCCTCCTTCCCTTTAATCTTTAATCTGTATGCGTCATTTAAGGGCGGTCGATCAACTACACCAAATAACAACAAGGTACTCCCTTAGTGCCAGGATACCCATTGGGTGATAGTGCACTATATAAATCTAGCTTACATTACATTACATTACGTTAATGACAGATACGTCTGGAATCCTGATGTATCTCTCAGAGCAAAAGTCACACATTGCTGCAGTTGTGTCACAAGCATGAATGACGCAACTCCAGTAATCGGTGGGGCCAGTCTATCCCTGAGACACTACGCCACCCT
This sequence comes from Lissotriton helveticus, assembly GCF_964261635.1. Taxonomy (NCBI): domain Eukaryota; kingdom Metazoa; phylum Chordata; class Amphibia; order Caudata; family Salamandridae; genus Lissotriton; species Lissotriton helveticus. Next base: position 495,631,094 of record NC_136069.1, on the reverse strand, counting down.
TAAGCCTGCCATGAGGCACACAGTGGCATCCTACAATTGTTGCAGTGAAATCTGATGAATTTCACTGCGTCACTCCTATGAGGCTTTGTTGCGTGGGAACGACCACCCTGCATACATCATACCTGATGCAGGTATGATGTGGCACGGGGCTTCACAAGGTCACGCATATGCCTAGATGCGTAAATTGGCAAATTTGGCACAGCGTGGTGCAAGAGTCACACTGCAAGTATATCAAGAAAATGATGTACCGGCGGGGTAAAACTGTCAGAAGGGGCTTATGAATAATCCCCCCTGTCTTTTTACCCTAAATTGGCACACAATGGCTGTCATGCGGCAACGCAGGCACCCTTGCGCCATGGAGCAAGGGTGAATATGTCACAGATTTGATTGATGTTGTGGCTTCATCTCTTCTCAAGACATCTACAGGTGAGGTTGGACTAGTGGAGGGTAGAAGGGAATCAGTTGGCCTCCTTGGAGTGTTGTCTGCCTGTTCTTTTCTTGAGGGGTGCCAGGGTGTTTTTGCGCAGTTGGAGATCCATCAGTGGAGGTTGCTCGCTGCAGTGTTGACATCTGTAAGCGTTGGTGATGGGGTGGTGCTGAGGGAGTTGAAGGGAAGTTCTTCGGTGGCCTTGATCCAGCCGCAACAGGGGGGGGGGAGCAATCCTGGCTATGGTATACAGTGGGTGTGGTGAAGGTTTGATGTGAACAATGATGATCAGTACAGGAGAGTCTTGTGGTGTTGATGTAGTTGAAGTTCCTGCTGGTGGAGAAGACGGGCATGGCATGTGTCAGGCTATGTGGGTTGGTGCGGTAACTAGCTGCTTGAGTTCGATGTTGGAGAGGTTCCCCAGGTGGGGGGGGTGGTGTTCTGGTCACTGGGGTTGTCTAGGTGGAACTTGACGTCTCCAAGTAGTATGTAGTCAGTGGATGGGAGAGCGTGGGATGCGATGAGGTCTACAATGGCATAGGTGAATGGGCGTTTATGGTCTGGGGTGACTGCAGATGAGGGTGCCGCAGAGGGTGGCGTTGGAGTTGGTCCAGATCTGGAAGTGGAGATGTTCCATAGTCACCCTTGGGTCATTACAGTGCATGGTCAGTTGGAGAGTGCCTTTTTTAAATAATGGCAATGCCTCCTTCTGGCCGCTCAGGGTGGTCAGTGTGGGTGAAATTGTAGTCGTCGTTGATGGTGATAGCGTTGTCCGGTCCGGAGCAGAGGTTGGTTTAGGTTTCCATGAAGAAGGCAATGGCTGAAGAGTTGGGTCGAGGAGGAACCAATTTCTGTTGCGTGTTTGTGGCGGGACCGCATGTTGAATAAGATGCGCTTTTGGTCGGCTGGGCGTCAGGAGGCACTGATGTGCTGATGTGGCAGAAGGTGCGTTTTGTAGTTTCGACAGGCGCAGGGTGCAAGAGAATTCTACAGTGTTTCTAGATGGCAGGCGGTGTGGCGTCCAGGGTTGATGGTGAGGAGGGTGCTGGATGTCCAAGAAAAAGGGTCCTTGGTACTAGGTGCGGTCCAAGGGACAGGCTTGCCTTTGGCTCACCAGTGGTCCACCTGCTGCGCATGGCTGCACAGTGGGGGGGGGTCTGGACACGCGGAAAATGACACTGGAGTGGGCGGGGACGGATGAGTTGTAAATATATATTTTTTTTAATTCTTACCTCGATCCTAGGTCCTGCGTCTTCTGTGCTCCTGCTCTCCCGAACCTGCTTCCAGGAACAGGAGGCAAGCAGCCTGGCAGCCTCCCCTAAGCCAATCAAAACACTGTGATTGTTCTTGAGTGCCGGGCGAAGGTGTTCAGTTTGGCTGGAGGGGTGGGCATTTTCTCCATGCAGGCTGTAATGCAGCCTGCTTTGTGAACAGGGATGTGCACATGACTGTTTTAAGGAGCCTGAGAGGCTCAACCAAACAGTCATTGCACACTTCAGTAGGCATACCATTCTACCCCATCCCCACTCCATGAATAGAGCAGCCCCAATAAAGGAAACATATCATGAGTACATCAGAAAGTTATCATCTTGTTATGTTTCCTCTTTTTGCACTGCTTAACCACTTGGATGCTAAGGGGTGTGCTAGGAGGTCCATGTAATTTCCATTGAAATCAATGGAAACTCCATGACGAGCTGAGCTCGTCATGAGCGTCGAAGGGGTTAAAAGCAGTGGGGCGACGCTCTTCCACCAGAGCAGATGAGCCACCACTGGGGGTGCATCACCCACAGGTGCTAGGCCTGGGCCCGCCTCGACCCAAATGCCTCCTCCGCTATGCATCCCACCTTCTCCTCACCTAGACATTGACACTATGGTGCAATCTGCTGCACTCTCTCCAAATCTGTGACTCAGCCAGCAGGAGCCTCAGCCAGGTGGGATTTCACAAGCCAGAGTACAGAAGTCCAGTCTGCTGGGGTACCTCCTGATGCAGGTGATGTAACAGGGCCCCCTTTGGCCTGAAGTTGTAGAGCTTCCGCCACACAAGTTTGGCGCAGATAAGGGGCCTCACCCTCCACAGCGTCCGGCCAACGCAACATCCTCCAGCCTGTGATGAAGAGAGGCGCGGCCCACCATTGGTAATTTCCTCCATGTACCCCAGTTCAGTTGTGGCGCGTGGTATGCGATGCAGACCTCCCTATGTTGGAGCACAGGAGATCCTCTACCATTCACTGCTCCAAAGGACACCAGGCGGTCTTCTCACACAGGTCAGCAATGTGTCTCCCTGCGACCTGGCAGACTCCCCCCCCATGTATGAGCAATCGAAGAAGCCTCAATGTCTACCACCACGGCTCAGTAACTCCCCAGTAAGCATGGGCGTAAAATCCGCTCCGCTCGCGGATTTTTCGGATTTTCGGCAAATTCGCAATCCGCGAACTCTCACGAATTTGTCGAAAATCTGTGAATCCGCCCGCGGCGGATTTTTTGCTTGGTTGCGGCGCGCGGCGTCGTGCACGGCGTTCACTTTCCGTCATTAAGCGTTTGCCGAGTTGTTTTTCTCGATCATATTTTGCGAGTGCTGCGCCATTTTGGATTTTACTGCGTGATCCCGCGGGAGTTTGGCGCCCGCGAATACGTAATCGCGGCTTGCCACCTTGCACAGCACACCTCGCGAGAGTTCGCAATTGCGAACACGTAGTTGCGGCGGAAAGGAACAATCTCGCACTCGCGAAATAGAGATTTTGCAATTCTGCACAAGAAATCCACCAGCAAACAGGATAAACCTTCAGAAAATTATTATTTTTATCAGAATCACTCCTCAGGTTGACATTTGCATGGCCTTTTTTTTTGCAAGGAGTCCATTTTTTGGGGGGGGAGGGAAGGAAGTGCCCCACAGTCTCCAACTTCCTGTTCCTGTCCAGCAGGCTCCTCCCAGTGCTTTGTCCATCTCCTGGTCACTTTCATTTGGATCTGGAGCTGGAAGGATTACTTTTTGTGGGTGCTGCTGGATATTTGGATTTGAGGCCTTTTTTATTTTCTTTGGATCACTTTTGGATTAGAAATCAACTTTCACAAGTAAGTTTGTTTGGGGCATTACAGTTGCTGCAACTACAATTTTGGAACTTTTTCAGAACATTAAATAAATTATATTGTGGGTAGCCACAGTATCCAGTAGGACCAGGGTTGGTTATGGGTGCATGATACAACTGTTTTGTTTAATTTAAACACCATTGAGGCCATGGATGGGCTGGGATTGTGCTGATTTTTGTTGTTTTTGTCGTTTTTTTGGGGCTGCTGGTGGGGCCCTTTGCCCATGGGTGGTGAGTGTTGCATGGGCCTAGTCTTTCTGTGGGGTGTCTTCTTGAATTTAAACATCATTGAGGCCATGGATGGGCTGGGATTGTGCTTATTTTATTGTTTTTTGTCGTTTTTTTGGGGCTGCTGGTGTGGCCTTTTGCCCAGGGGTGGTGGTGCATGGACTGAGTGTGCCTGTGGTGTGGTCTCACTCTCTTTAATGTAAACATCATGGATGGCATTGGATTGTGGTGATTTTTGGCTGTTTGTCTGTTTTTTGGGGGTGTACTGTTGATGTGGACTGGCCATGTGGGTGGTGGTGGTGGCCATCTTGAGTGCTGGCTGGTACAGGCAACATGTGCTTGGGGTGCAAGGGGCCATTTTGAAGAGAGGCAGTGTCTGAGGCCTGCACTTATTTTGCCTACTTTTCATCCATTATCCCCAGGGGTAGTGACTCAGTGTTGCATGGGCCTAGTCTTTCTGAGGGGTGTCTTCTTGAATGTAAACACCATTGAGGCCATGGATGGGCTGGGATTGTGCTGATTTTATTGTTTTTTGTCGTTTTTTTGGGGCTGCTGGTGGGGCCCTTTGCCCAGGGGTGGTGAGTGTTGCATGGGCCTAGTCTTTCTGTGGGGTGTTCTCTTGAATTTAAACACCATTGAGGCCATGGATGGGCTGGGATTGTGCTGTTTTTTGTGGTTTTTGTCGTTTTTTTGGGGCTGCTGGTGTGTCCTTTTGCCCAGGGGTAGTGGTGCATGGACAGAGTGTGCCTGTAGTGTGGTCTCACTCTCTTTAATGTAAACATCCTGGATGGCATTGGATTGTGGTGATTTGTGGGTGTTTTTCTGTTTTTTCGGGGTGTACTGTTGATGTGGACTGGCCATGTGGGTGGTGGTGGTGGCCATCTTGAGTGCTGGCTGGTACAGGCAACATGTGCTTGGGGTGCAAGGGGCCATTTTGAAGAGAGGCAGTGTCTGAGGCCTGCACTTATTTTGCCTACTTTTCATCCATTATCCCCAGGGGTAGTGACTCAGTGTTGTATGGGCCTAGTCTTTCTGAGGGGTGTCTTATTGAATTTAAACACCATTGAGGCCATGGATGGGCTGGGATTGTGCTGATTTTCTTGTTTTTTGTCGTTTTTATGGGGCTGCTGGTGGGGCCCTTTGCCCAGGGGTGGTGAGTGTTGCATGGGCCTAGTCTTTCTGTGGGGTGTCCTCTTGAATTTAAACACCATTGAGGCCATGGATGGGCTGGGATTGTGCTGTTTTTTGTAGTTTTTGTCATTTTTTGGGGGCTGCTGGTGTGGCCTTTTGCCCAGGGGTAGTGGTGCATGGACTGAGTGTGCCTGTAGTGTGGTCTCACTCTCTTTAATGTACACATCCTGGATGGCATTGGATTGTGGTGATTTGTGGGTGTTTTTCTGTTTTTTTGGGGTGTACTGTTGATGTGGACTGGCCATGAGGGCGGTGGTGGTGGCCATCTTGAGTGCTGGCTGGTACAGGCAACATGTGCTTGGGGTGCAAGGGGCCATTTTGAAGAGAGGCAGTGTCTGAGGCCTGCACTTATTTTGCCTACTTTTCATCCATTATCCCCAGGGGTAGTGAGTGTTGCATGGGCCTAGTCTTTCTGTGGGGTGTCTTGAATGTAAACATCATGGATAGCATGGGATTGTGCTGATTTTTCTGTGTTTTTCGATTTTTTTGGGGTGTATAACTGAACTGATGTTCCTCTGTCTTCCATTGCTTTTAGGTGCACAAGACTCAAGAGAACCACCAGTGCCAGGAAGAAGTCCTGCAGCGGTGTGTGTGTGCAGCATAAGGTCACGCGACGTCACGTCTGGACACAGACAACTCTGCAACTCGTGCAACTGCTGCCTGCTGTTCTGACCTGCTCTGAAGAAGATGGCCCCAAAAAAAGTTACCCGTAGCTCCTCTAGCAAGAAAGTTGCCAGTAAGGAGCAGAAGAAGCAAGTTACCAAGGAGACTGGTGTGCCGGCTGCCCCTTTTTTTGGGAGTAAAAAAAAAAGTATGCCTGCAGCAGCAGCGGGATCTGCTGGGGACCAAGCTGGGAGCAGCACCCCCGCTCCATTGGGCTCAGTGCCACCACCACCACGCCAACTTAAGTCCAAGCCCTTCACTGCTGCAGAGGCACTTAGTCTAGTTGTTCAATCACCATCGACCAGTGATGTTGGCTCATCGCAAGAAAGTAGCAGCAATGTCCCTCAATCAACACAGGTTGTTGTAACTCATCTGACGAGTGTTGAACAACCACAGCCGCAACAAAAACCACATGTGCAAGTACAAGCCCAAGTACATGTGGAAGGAGAGGCAGCGCAAGGAGATGCGCAAGCAGAGGTGCATGGAGGGTCACAAGTGCCCACAATAGTTGTTCCTCCCGAAGTAGGGGCACATCAGGAAATCGACAATCAAGGCGAGGTATCATTTGAGGAAGACACTCCTCCTGATGATCATTCATTGTCTTCCACACCCCTAGCAAGGAAGAGATCAAGGGTGGTGTCTACATCTTCTTCAAGCACACCTCCTTCTGATGATACGGATCAAAATTGGGAACCAGCACCACTGCCGTCTGAGAGTGAGGCACATGATCTGACAAAGGTAGTTAAGCGTAAAAGGAAGCTCGTCCAAAGTCTCAGAGTTATGGAGTGTAATGATGAGGCTCAACAAGAAGTGGCGGATACTGCTGCTGATGAAGACTCTGACAACGACGACCCAGTCATCATAAAGGTCACTGCAGCCCCAGCGGGCATGCAGCAAACAGACATTTTGACCCTAGCCCGAAAAGCTGCTGAGCGTGATGATGATGATGTTGTCGACGAGGAGGCAGTGGAAACACCACCACAATCATTGGAGTTAAGTAGTACACCAACTCGTACCGCTTCCATATTTCTTTCTGGCAAGAAGGGACCTCCATCCACCTCGACCTTAATTAGTGGCGGTGAAAGTGCACAACGTACAAAAGTTGGGCAATCCAGATCCTCCACTTCATCTGGCATTAGCAGCATGACCACCACCACCAGTATCGCCGCCTCCTCCAGGCCCCACAGACACTTCAAGTCCCCAGTTTGGGACTTCTTTACTGTTTGCCCAAAAAGGGAAAAGTTCGCCATTTGTACCCTTTGTAAGCTTGCAGTTAGTCGTGGTAAGTCAGGTACCAAATATGGTACCGGAGGCCAGAGAGGTCATCTTGAGAGACAGCACACTGTCCAATGGTTTGCGCACCTAGAGGCGATCAAGGAAGCCCGAATTGGAATTCAAGAAAACGTTGAAGTTGCATCTGATGATGACGAGGAGGAAGAAGAAGACGTGTCAAACACTTCACTTACACCCAGTACCCCTGTCAGCAGCACACCCCGTGTGAGGCACACTAAGAGTGTTGGAGCGAGTGAGACACCAACGCGCAAAGTTCACCAGCGAGCATAATTGGGTCAACAAAGTCATTATCATCCCGTAAATGCTTGGTCCAGGGCAACATTAGAACCATGTTTTCTTCAGACGCGCCATATGAACGCAACCATCCACTGACGCGTCTGTATAACACTAAGCTGGCTAAAATGCTAGCTGTGGACCTTCTCCCTTTTTCTTTTGTAGAAGCGGTAGGTTTTCTAGAATTAGTGGCAACGCTCTGCCCTAAATGGAAGGTTCCTAGCCGGTTCTATTTTGCCAGAGTTGCGGTTCCAGCACTACATGAAGATGTGCTGGAGGCGATTGGGGCAGCTTTGCAGAAGAGTGCTGTTCACACTATACATCTGACAACAGACATGTGGACCAGTGGCGCAGGCGCTGATTACATGTGCATCACTGCACACTGGGTCTCTTTTTCAGGTGTTAAAGCAAAGCTAAACGCAGGTGTTGACCCGGACCAAGTTTTTAAAGCTGCTCGGAAACATGCAACACTAGCCATGTTTGGCTTGGAGAAAAGTCACACAGCAGAAAACATTTTGGACGAGTTTAACAAAAAGGTCTTTCACTGGCTGTCCCCAAAAAAACGCCAGATTGGTTATGTTTCCACGGATAATGGCGCCAATGTAGTTAAGGCCATGTCGCTGGGTGCATATTTCAGAGTGCCGTGTTTGGCGCACTGTATCAACCTGGTAGTTGAAAAATTCTTGAGTGATAGAGACAGTACAGCGTTCGAGGTAATGGCCACCTGCCGCAAAATGTGCAACCATTTCAGCCATTCTTTTAAGGCCCGGAAGCATCTGAGGAGCCTGCTACTTCAACGTCGAATGCCAGTGAAAGCACTCATCCAGGAGGTGGCAACACGTTGGAACTCAACCTTCTACATGCTTGAGCGTCTGTATGAGCAGTATACGGTACTCGATCACTATTTCTTAACAGAGGGTACAGCTCAGAAGGACCTGCGGATGGGTGCGGCGCAATGGGACATAGTTAAAAGCCTGACAGACATGCTTCGTCCTTTTGAGTTCTTCACGCGTGCAGTCAGCCAGGAGGACTGTAATTTGGGAAAAGCTATCCCATTGTTGTGCATGCTGGAGCACCAACTGAAGGCGGTGTCTTCTGAGTTTGAAAAAGATGAAAAAAAAAAAGACCCTTTTATTTTGTCGGAGAAATTATTAGAGCGCCTACGTGGTGATGAACGTCTTAAAAAGATCAAGTCAGAACAGCATTACATTTGTGCTACTATTCTGGATGCACGCTACAAAAAGGCGCTGGCAGGCCAAGCATTCTTTCCTTTTGCTGATGAAGATGTTCAAAAGTACAAACGTTGGCTAGCCTGGTCAGCCAAGAGGTTTGAAAAAGAACAGCAGGATATTGAAGGAGAAGGCAGTACATCAGCATCAGCATCAGCAGGCCATCCCCAGTCAAAAAAATCCACTTCTGCACCTGTGGCTGTGGCACAAGTGACCTCTCAGCCGTTAAAGACACCGGCAACCGGATCATCTGCACCACACACAACAGTAACAGTGGCTGCTGTAGAGGATTGGCTAACTTTGCTTGGGTATGGTTCTCGAAAAAATGTCACAGGCACAGCAAAAAGTAAGCAAAGTGGAGGAACCGTTGATGACCTTGAGTCGATGGTGCAGGACTATCTGAATGACTCAACAGAGGTCTTTCTTAATGATGAGCCATTGCAGTATTGGCATGGGAAAAAACAATTGTGGCCACAGCTCTCCAACCTGGCTATAAACTATTTGTCTTGCCCACTCGCAAGTGTGTCTTCTGAACGTGTTTTCAGTGCTGCTGGTGGCATTGTAACTCCCAAACGGAGCCGCCTCTCGCCCAAAAATGTGGAGCGGCTGACAATGATCAAGATGAATCAGCACCTCATACCACCAGATTACAAAGTACGAGAAAGCACGCCGCATGAAGACGAGGAGGACGGCAACGTAGATGAGGGGATTTGTTCTCTGTTCGGTGACACTGACCTCATCCTGCCTGAATTCGCAGAGTATGATGACGAAATCTTCTTCTTATTCCCTGACACCGAGCCCTGAAAATGAGACAATGAATCAATAACTTTCTTTTTCGTCCTTATTCACTTTTATTCCTGTGTGTCTGTCTTTCTTTGTTTTGCACAGTTAATTTAATTCAAACTTTAATCACCTAATCCCAAAAACAAGCCCATCAGCAAAACTGTCTTCACTTGTTTGCTTATTGATTTGAAGGTGCCACAGTCTACATTCCTCAGGTTCACAAGTTCTGAAGAACATGCTCCTCTATCCTCCTCCTCCAGACTCCGATTTCCCTCAAAGCAGAGGGCTGGATTACGCCCAATGAAGAAAGACTCAGCACTTGTGGGGGTGTTCTACTTCTTTGCGGGTGAGTTGACGGCTCTGGGCCCATTGCTGTGAAGCTCTAATAACGGATAAAAGTGTTTTGGACCAAATATGAGGCGGAAATTTCTTGCCGTTTTTGCTGACTTGCTTGCCTTTGAGGTGCTCTTTGGCGGGGTTCCGGATGTTTGTGGGTGAGTTTTGGGGTCTGGGAGCACTGCTGCAACAGTCTAATGTTGATTGCATTTGCTTTTCAGGAAATCCATGGTGGAAAACAGGAGTTATGATGATGACCTAGCTGCACAGCGCGTTTGGACCGAAGGCCGAGAGATATTGTAAGTATGAGATTTTTCTTTTTTGCTGTTTGGGGGTGTTGTCGCGTGCTTTTTTGCGGGTGGGTTGGCGGGTCTTGGGGCATTCCTGGGAAGGTCTAATACCGGATAGAAGTGTTTTGGAAAAAATCCATAAGGAAAAGCCATTTTTTTGCTATTTCTTCTGACATCTTGCTCAATGTAGCGTTTTGGGGGGCTTCCTGGTGTTTGTGGGTGGGTTGCGGGGTCTCTGTCGAAGCACTGCTGCGACAGTCTAATCTTGATTGCATTTGCTTTTCAGGAAATCCGTGGTGGAAAACAGGAGTTATGATGATGACCTAGCTGCACAGCGCGTTTGGACCGAAGGCCGAGAGATATTGTAAGTATGAGATTTTGCTTTTTTGCTGTTTGGGGGTGTTGAACTTGTCGCGTGCTTTTTTGCGGGTGGGTTGGCGGGTCTTGGGGCATTCCTGGGAAGGTCTAATACCGGATAGAAGTGTTTTGGACAAAATCCATAAGGAAAAGCTCTTTTTTGCTATTTCTTCTGACATCTTGCTCAATGTAGCGTTTTGGGGGGCTTCCTGGTGTTTGTGGGTGGGTTGCGGGTTCTCTGTCGAAGCACTGCTGCGACAGTCTAATCTTGATTGCATTTGCTTTTCAGGAAATCCGTGGTGGAAAACAGGAGTTATGATGATGACCTAGCTGCACAGCGCGTTTGGACCGAAGGCCGAGAGATATTGTAAGTATGAGATTTTGCTTTTTTGCTGTTTGGGGGTGTTGTCGCGTGCTTTTTTGCGGGTGGGTTGGCGGGTCTTGGGGCATTCCTGGGAAGGTCTAATACCGGATAGAAGTGTTTTGGACAAAATCCATAAGGCAAAACCTTTTGCCACTATTTGTAACTTAGGGTTCGTTAGGGTTAGCCCTAGCAGCAGGATAGCATGTGTTTTGGGGTGTTCTATTGCAACTCAGTTCTGGGGTTTTAGAGCACTCTTGGAGCGATGCTGGCTATGGATACTTTTGCTTGCTTGCAAGTGGTTTGAATACAATCCACGGTGGGTAAGGGTGTATTTGGGCCTACTTTTACTTTTAAAGTACGTTTTGTCACCATTTTTCTGCTAGGCCTCGTTTTTTGAGATCTGATTGGGGGTCTTCTACATTTGCGACTGGCTTTAGTAAGGGTCTTGGTGGGAGCATTGCTGGGAAGGTCAAATTTTGTTCTAAAACACAGTTTACAGTACACCTACCTTGAGGGGAAAGATCCGCTATAATATTTTGGCCATACTTATTTATCCTTAAAAAGGTGACTCAGACAGAGTACGCAATTTCAAAAATATTGTACTGTCTATTAGGGAAATCAAAGTGTGACTTTTTGCACCACACAACGTACATACCTTATATTTATTTATCAGTGGTATTGTAATAGCACTTCCTGTTTTCCGTTCAATAATTACAGGCCGGGTTTCAGTCGACATCCGCCAGGCAGGCAGTGGACAGGGTGTCTTCTGTCAGTGGTCACCAACATTGATGGACGAAGCGTCAGCTGGAATGGAGGAGTGCCGCTAATAAGAGGAATTGTTTGCTGTATGCAACTTACTTACCAAATTCAACAGGACAACTCCAACAACATACAGAATACAGATACAGTATCCATTGTTTTCTTCTATGAGTGTGACTGCATGTGGTTAGCTTTAGTTTGTACCCAAAGATTTCTTTATCTTCAATTATTGTTTGTCCATGCTGTGCTTTTTTTTTCTTCTCTCAACAAAACCTACCCAAAAAGAAACCCCCATTCCCATCCATTTTCCAAACCCTAACCCTCTTCCCCCGGGCTGCGTGGTTTTGCTTGATGTCTGACTAAATGACATCAATAATTCCACACACTTGCTGGGGAGGATAAGGTCATAGCAACAGGCTGGTGAAGGAATACGAGGATATCTTCTAGACTTACTCAGCTTCAGTACTATTTCTTGTAGTAGTAGGAGCCAATGTCAACTAAATTCAACGCAAGTACTTGTTATACTTGCAATACTTTACCATTTGTTAGGCTACATTGTGGCACTGTTCTATTTTACTGTCACCTGCTATATTCTCGATCGTACCGTAACCGTTGTAATGCTACAGTAAGGACAAACCAGGTTTCGTTTTCTTTTTTCCCTTAGGCATGCAACTGCCACTGTGTCACACCACTAGTACCACCGCAATGACTAACTTTCATCCGCCCAGGATTGCCAACCTTAATCCCCATTTCACGTGGAGCCAGCCCTGGGCCTAGCCCTAATTTCTAACACAAATTACAGGTAAGATAAGCGTTTGGTGGGAGGTAGTATAATGGAGTATTAGGACTAGACGAGAGATTGACGGTAGTACTACTAAAGTCCTATGACTCTTCAGGAAAACAAACTTACTGTTACACCCCCACCCACCAGACTGAAAAGCAGTAAAAAACAGGTATGGTCAGATAAAGTTCAAAAAAGTATATTTATGTAGCCCTAACAAAATAATCTCCCTCAAGACCCTCCCTAACCCCAACGATTGTCTTTGAAAAGTCCCAAAAAGAACCCAACTCCCAAATCCCACCCCCCAAAAGTCTCTAAAAAAAGGGCAAGGGACACTCCACTACTGGAGGGTGCTGGTGAATTTTGCGGCCAGGGCATCATACTCCTTGCGGAGGGTGGCAAGGTCGAAGCGGAGGCCCTCCACCAAGTTCTTGTACCTAAGGACCTCCTGCTCCAGGTAGGACATTCGGACTCCTAGGCGGCGCTGGCGTGCCTTGCAGCTCCTGTGGGGGGCAGCTGGTCTTTTTGCTGCTTGGCGGTGGCGGTTGGCTTTGTTAGCCCGGCTCCGTACCGCTGGAGCACTGCGCTGGCTGGCAGCCCGTGGGGTCACGGAGGAGGATGCAGCTGTCCCAGTCGAGGATGTTGTGGTTGCACCGGTCGACTGCGTGTCCTCCTCCTCCTCCAGGGCCACCAGCCGCCGATATTCGGCGACAGTGGCATCCAGCCTCCGTTGCCGGGCCATTCGAGCCTGCTCCCTCCGTGATGTCGATTTGGAAGGAGCAACTATATGAAGAAAGAAAGACATAGTCTGTAACCAATGCTCCTTCACATTAATAACACAAAGTGATTGAGCCGAAAGTTGTGTCACAGTACAAGTAGCAAATTGAAAGCACAGTACATAACTATTGAGGACAGTATCTATCTAACCTCCCACTTCTGCATCCTTGCTCTAACATTAGTGGGAGTTTAATGAACAAATTCTACGACCACTATGGACTTCCATTACAGTCGACTATGACAGTACACCAGTCTTATTCTTCTTCTTCTCTCTTGTTTTGGAAAATTGGTACGTTATCTTATGCAAGCCGGCAGAATGCCAGCGCAGTGAACTTGCACCCGAGAAAAACAGACGCACACCATGATGAGTGAGACAGACTTGCGTTACTGTACCGGTCCAGTACATGCAGGTGGTGAAGCTATTACTTTTCTATTACGGGTGGCACTGAGAATACTCTGTTACAAGGGCTACTGCTTAATTACCTTACCTTTCACCCTACAGTGCAAATGAGTACTAGAAAAGGAAAATGAAGAAGCTAAATAATTAGATTATCTATCACTTCACATGGGATGTATTTGATGACATATGGGATGACTTTAGGTGCTTTGCTTATTATTGAGTGAACAGTGATACACCCACACATGAATGACGTACTACTACTAAACTAAAGTTATTAAGAGAGGCACGGAGTGTCCACCGTAATAACCGGATATATGCTGTGCTGCTTGCAGTTGCAATACAAACTACTGCTACTATTCATGGTAGTATTGGACAAATTTACAATTTCTTTTCCTTGCCTTCCCTACACTGGAACGGACGTGCGGGTGCGGTGTTACATGCTCTTCAAGGTAACACTTAGTTCATCCAGCGACCATCTACTCTCTCTAGATACACATGTGCTATCTAAGAGTCAGATAATACCATGCTCCAGGCATCCATCCATTCAAAGTATATGCACACATACAGTTTCTGTTTCACCCACCCAGGCTGTTGTCCTTCCACCCATCCTTGCTTCATCATTGACCCAGCCATGCACCATACCATATTCTTTCCTTCCCAGCCACCTCGGGGGCCAAGCAAACACATATCATTCTTCTTTGCCAGCCATCATAAAATTTCTCGTCCTTCCACACTTACTTACACCCTTGTTTTGCTTTTCGTTCATCCCATCCATCAAGTTCATCTAAGATCTTATTGGGATTCTTCTCACCAAAAACTTCACAGCTAAGTCGAAGTACATTTCGAGGAGGCTACTACCTGGTTGATTTGTAATACACCCGTGTAGAAAGCACACTATGCAGTCTTCAATCTCAATAAGTAAGGAATATATAGCTTACCTCTTCCCGCCACCACCGTGCGAACCCTCACAGGAACGTCCGCTGGCACTTCCACCGCATCCTCCCCAGAGTCCTCGCCCAACACCACCACCTCTGCGTGGCCCCGTCACCAGATGTTACACCTACAAAGTACATTTAAGAATGTTAGAAATACACCACTCACTACTATATAATATTTGGTCTAGGAGGAATAAAGAAATTTAAAAAAACTGAAATACAATGTAATAATTTGTAACTGTATACTCTACAGTAAAAATGTCCCTTTTTCCAGGGAAGGCTGTTGTCTTGCTGCACTTTTTGGCACAACTGATGAATGCTTGCTTTTTATTTTTAACACACAACACTTTTTCTCCTAACAGAAGCTTGACTTCTAAGAACACGATCAGGGTCAAGCTCAAGTTCAAACCAGGTGAGAGCTCAGCTCGACCACAAGAAATGTGTCCAATTAATCGTTAGCACTAAGCACTTTTCCATTTTTACTTTTATGACAAAGTTGATTTTAATAAATGTGTTTAGTTTTAATAAAGCTTTTAAACTTAAATAGACTCTGTGGTTTTTGGTCCTCCAGACTAGAGTGGATGAGCTAAAGGTTTTGGAATTTTTGCAAGCATTAGTGCCTCTGACACTTCTTGACTGTGACTCCGTACTCTTGTCCTGCGTAGGATAATCTAATGATCATTGGGGATCAATCATCGGTGACTTAGGGAGCTAAATGACTCTGCCACACTATCTAGTCAGTAAGGAGATTGGGGGTTCTTCAAAGTCTGATATCACTGAGGTATGTGGAAAGAAAGTCTACCTGCGCCTATTATAATTGATAAACAATGCACTATTTAGTGTTCATAGTTCGGTTTGTGCAGATTTGTCCCTGCAACAGTAGTAGAATGGATTGTCCTCCTTTCCAAACCAAAAGTAAAGTAGTATCTTATTCTTTCTTGGTGGTCATTCACCTTTTTATTGTTGGCAATTGTCAAAGCATAAACATTTAGAAGACTTGAAAAGACATTATGGACAATCCCAAAGGACTGCACTCAGTGCATAGAGCTATTGCTGACTAGAATGGGAGTCCAATGGAATTGACAAATGTGCAATCTTAGTTAGCTACACAGACAGACTAATAAGAATAATCTAGTAATACCACAGGGAGTCATAGTCGAGGCAGGATAAGAATTTAGATCCAGTCCACAAGAAGATCAAAGACGATTTAGAAAAAATCGAATGAGGAACGCTAGGAAAAAATAGGTACTCTTTATTAAAATTAAAACGTACTGGGGCCAGCAAAGGAGCCCTCGCCTGCCCGATCCTGGCCTGCATCCTCCTGAACAGCACCCTCCTCCTCCTCCTCCTGTGTCCTCTTGCCCTTGGGGGGAGCTGATGTACAACATGAAAGAAAGAAAGACCAGAAAACATGGATGAGATTTGTCAACCAAATCAAACATTTCAAAAGAACAATAACAAAATATTTTGGAGAAATAGCAAATAGATAGACAACTATTCCACGGGATATATTGACCTATCTCATGTGGTATACTACGTTATTCGTATTGCCTGATTTGCGGACCGTTGACTTTGAAAGTTCCTATGTAACTCAATAAACAGACTACTAAAAAGGTTTGCCTAGGCCTGGCAGGCAGCAGTCCGCAGCACGCGAAGTGACAGACAAAGTCCATCCTGCTTGCAGATCAGTGAATACTCAAACTATCAATCCACCGACCACCACCACTATTTCTTCTTATAGCCATGTGTCTGAAGGAAGGACTGGACTTCAGTCTGTTGGGGCTGATTTAGAAGTCCCTTGCGGCTCATTTTCCTCCATTGTTGCGTGACTTTTGTGACGCAGCGGCAGAACAAAAGAGTCGCCATGGTGCGGCGTATATATTAAAAAAAAGCATATGGGAGATGCATCACGTTGTAAAGCCCTGCACCATCAGGGGGCGTTCCGGCGCAAGGGAGGGCGTTCCTGCGCAGGAACGAATCCTAAAAGTGGCTGATGGAAATCTACAAGATGTCAACCAGTCACTTTTAGGACAATGATGCGTGACTCAAACCCTGCGCCTGCTTGAAGCCGACGTACGGCTTGATGCAGCATTGGGGAGATAGGGCACCCCAGAGCATTGCTGGAGCTGCGCCATCGTTGGCACGCAACTCCAGCAATGCGCCGCCTTTACGGCACAGATGCGTAAGGCTTCTGTGACGTTTTGGGCCAATGGGTGGTGGTGGCATGGCGCACAATTACTGCCGCATCCCTGCTACTTTGCAGGGATGCGCCGGTAATTGAAAATATGACCCTTAGTGTCTAGCATTACGCAGTTCTTATCTTTACACTACACTCATACATAATTTCTCAGGCCAATGAAATGAACACAAAATACAAAACAAATAAGCATAGTAGCAAGCAAGGCTACTGAGAAGGAGAGCAGTGCACCTGAAATGCATAGAAGATGTTGAAATATAATTTACCTACAATGTAATCGGCAGCATTATTGCTCTTGGTAAAGAACAAAGATTTGCAAATAACAGAGCCGGATAAAACAGAGTAGTGATGAATAGCTACTACTACTCACCAAGCCCCGGGACCTCTACGCCGAGCGCGTCCAGCAAGTCCCGTTCCCGGTCCATGACATCCGTCCAGCGCTGGGTGGCCTGGTTATAGGTGCGCCGGACCCCAGAGAGCTTAAACATGGCCCGGCACACCTTCTCCCACCGCTTCCGGCGCTCCCGGATGCCATAGCCGGTTGCGATCTTGCTGCCTCCCAGGATGGTCTTGGGGAGGCGGCGCTGGACGTAGAAGATTAGTGCGCCCACCTCCTCCGCGCTAAAGATCTCCCGTGGCACCACTTGCTCCCCCCTCAAATGCCCGCACGGGAGCCGGGCACGGGGTGCGGGACCCTTCCCCTTCTCAGGGTGCTTCCCGGCTCCCTTTACAATGGTCTGGGCAGAAATAAAGTTAAATGATAAAGAAGAAATAGAATAGTGAAGAAGAAAAGAAAAGAGTTTAAAAAAGTAGTTTAAAATTAACTAAAAGTAGCAGAAAACACAAAAATATAGAGCTAGAAAAATAGAGGGATAGATAATAAGTAAAATAGATCAAATAAACTTCAAACAAGCAAAGGATGGCAGAGATTCAGAGAGGATACAGAAAGCATGCCCAGAACCATAGCAATGAATGAGAAACAAGATGGCCGCGCCCATTCACGACCGCGCGGGTAAGTTCGCGCGAGATTTTCCTCGCGATCACGCGCGAAATTGTACTAGCGAGCAGCACACTTTGCGAGATTACACATAGCGCCCGGAAACGGAATTACGTCACGCAAACAAGATGGCCGCGCCCGTGTACGACCGCGTGGGTAAGTTCGCAAACGTATCACTACAAGCGCCTTGCGAACATGCAAAAAATCACGCGAACAAACACGCCGCAAAAAAAAAAATAGTGTATTCGCACGCATTCGCGGCTTCCGAAATCGATCTCGCACGGATTCGCGCCCCGCAAATCGCGCGAAATTGCAGAAAAACGATTTTTGCTAAACTGAAAGCAATCACCAGGTGCAAAAGTTCAAACTTAACATTAGTAACCATTCACTCTAGTGCTTCCTGAGGGGCCCCTCCAGAGTTCAGTTGCCTATTTGCAACTATTCTATGACCCTGCTATGACCCAAACAGCAGGCTCATAGAATAGCTACAAGTAGACTATAAAGGTCCTGTGAAAAAAAATTGCACTGCAACAGAAAGCAAATTACAGATAAGGAAGGAAGCAGGTGCCAGCCAGACTGAAAGTTTCAAAATTACTGACACATTAATCACCCCCAAATTAATTCATGGCAGTTGAAGAAGGGCAGGTGTGCTTGCTTTCACTGCAACAGAAAGCAAATTACAGATAAGGAAGGAAGCAGGTGCCAGCCAGAATGGAAGTTTCAAAATCACTGACACATTAATCAACCCCAAATTAATTCATGGCAGTTGAAGCAGGGCAGGTGTGCTTGCTTTTTTTCACCCCCATAATATACAGTGATAAACAAACCTAATGGGTGGCAGTGAGGATGTACCAGAGGGTGGCATGGGTGTACCAGAGGGTGGCAGTGGTGAAACAGAGGGTGCTGTGAACCTGTGATGATAAACCAGACGTAGAAACAACATAGTCGCGGCCGTTGCGAGCCGAAAAGTAAGTTCGCAATTGCGAAATGGTCCACAAATCCTCGCGAACGCGCGGCAACACAAAAAACGTAAAAATCCGCAAATCCGCGAGAGTTCGCGTATTTTTGCGGATTGCGAATCCGTAAATTCGCAAATTCGCGTACGCGAGATCCGCTAGATCCGCCCATACTTACTCCCCAGCACCTCCGCATCCTACTCTGGGTCCCAGATGCAGGCTCAGCGAGGCCTTTGGGCCCCGGGGACTGTCAGCGCTTTCAAGGTTTTGGGTGATATGTTGTTGCATGGGGTGCGCAATGATAAGTGATGCATCACTGGTTTTAAACAGCGATGTGCCTCTTTTCGTGATTGTAGTCCTGGTTTTCCTTTTCCCCTGGAACTCTGGCTTGGCTGTTGCAGGGATTCGGGGAGCTGTTGATCTGTGTTGCACTTGGCCTTGGCTGCTCCAATCTGCATTCCATTGGTTTTGTTTCCTATTTTTCATTGGAGTTGGGCTTACAGGCTATTTTGCCTCTAGAGGCAAAATAAGTCACGTTGTACTGACTAACGTGAGCTTTTTGCCCACAAATTGGCCTTTTGTCAGTTTGTACAAGCTAACGCCAAAATTTGTACCGCCTTCATGCTAGTGTTAGCAGCAGTTTTCACCGCAGCTACCTTAAACTATTGTCATGTAGCGATGTATTGTAAGTACATCGGTACCATGGTGATAGTCTTCAGCGGTACAGGGCGGTAATGAACTTGCTGCTAACTATCGCTAACGTTAGTTAGCGGCAATTCTTGTACAAATACCCCATAGTTTCTTGCATGATGATGGTGTTCACATTTTTAGTATCAGGACAATATATATTTCAGTATATATCCAAATTTGTGCCCACAACGCAGTGCTAGACAGTGAACTAATATGAAAAAGCCAAAATATAGCGAAACCGCAGCTCACTATTCATTTGGCACCTCTATTTCAATGTCCACAATATTTTAAAGTCCTGTGCCCGTAGCCTCCGAGACCTGCTGCAGTTAGGTCTCACTGGAGATCCAGAAACATCAAAATGAAAAAGAGTGGAGGCAGCACCAGGGAAGGAGTCACAACAGCCAATATGTTCTACTCAGATATCTTTATTCTTCTTTAGGTTAAAACAACAGGACATCAGCCAACACGTTTCGTTCCTTTTATAATAACTTAATCAGGGCTGAAAGCAACATAAAACAATACATAAATAACCACATTTAAAATACATAAAATTAATTACAAACAGATAAACATTTAATGACTGTGACACACAAATATTGACGGACGTCTTAAAAAGATCAAGAATGACGTTTTCTAATACCATTTGGCACTAGCACTACATGGACAAATCTCAAAACCAATTGGTGGTGATCTTATCTGTCCCACCAGTCACTTATGGTAAGCCATCACAATAGTCAACACATGATTGTATAAAGTAATCCATCCAACATAGCCATACATATATACATATACATCGATACACATGCATATACACACATATATATATATATATACAATACAGAACATATAAACCTGGGGAAGGCAAAAAGAGAAAAAGAAGGACCATATAAGTGTCTTTCGGGCAAACAACCTTAAATCAAAACATCATCCTGTAATATTATCATATCAATGGGGATATACCCCGATTCAACTGTTATAGTTATAACGTATACTCTGTAATAATTGATATTCAGGTTTATTAGAAATGAGGAATAAAGAATTGAGGAGAGAAGATAGGTGGTGGTAATAAGGAGAAAGGAGAAACAGTACACTAATAAAAGACACCCCATGAAAGAGAAGATGGCGGTGTGCTATAGTAAAAAACGCATATCCATGAATACCTCTACAGAAATGTTTATATATATACATTCTACATCCTCACCAAGAGACTTCTGTACCAAACAGGTCCCAGTTCTATAAGCAAGCCGAAGGTCAGCCCAGATATAGTGAGTTCAATGTCAAATTCCGACTGAAGCACGTGAGTGTCCCTGCATTCAGCATGAAGAAAGATAAGTGCCTTGAGTCTCAAATCAAATCGAATCATAAGGGACTACATATAAGTTGTACATAACTCACAAGGGGTGGTATTCCATTTATCTAAATGGGTTCGCATAGGGTATTCGCGACTCACCCATAAAGTGTCAGTATGATATTCCGCCTGGTTTCAGTTGTATGTGGTAATTCCCTCACGAGTTTCAACTGGACTAATACGCGGTTTACGTAAGCGGAAGGGTCCTGACACATTGATCTAAAAGAAATGCAATTATGAAAGACGGAAAGCATAATTCTAATCTGTCCAGATTGTATGTTTACAGGGCCTATGTGTTTTAGATTAGAGAATATAATGAGTCCCCCCACGGGCAGTTCCGCCTATTGCTGACTGCGATCTATTTATCGAGCCACACCACGTGAATTCAAAGAGAATTGTGAATGGCTAAAAAAGCCCCTTGCTCAATAGATGTACCAGGACCTAATATAGAATGATTTGTGTTTCTTTATTGAAATTCCAAAATACAACAAGTTTTGTTTCTTCACGAAAAAAATCTGCTTACTTGGAATTGCAGTTAAAGTATCACACACGCCGGAATACACTGTTAGTTTGTAAAAGGCGTACGTCCATACAGATCTGAAAAAGTGCACAAATTCCTAGTTAAAAGTTAAGAAAAGATATCTAAATGGCGGTCAACTGAGAAATATAACTTTGAACATGCTAATGTAGTCTATAGAATCCCACCTGAGCAAAGAGTAATTTTAAGGAATCAGAAGGCAGTAGTGTTTAACTACCGACGTTGCCCCTAGACAAATGGAGTCAGAATCCACTCCAGTCGTTACAATCTGCAATGCAATGAATCACAATTAATTCAATTGTCCGAACAACATACATCAGTCAGTCCCAGAGCATGTCTTAATCAGTATATCTTAAGGGTCCAACACAATTATTGTACCCATTGTACATGGTCGGCCTGCCATACATGAAATCCCTCCATTCTAACCAGGAGTTCGAAATATCCCAATACATGGACATACCATACTTAGCAGGCATGCAACAAAGCCAAGCATTAATGCTGGACCCAGGCTCCAGAGTCAGCCTTCGATTTGTCCATTAGCTCCATCAATGCATAAAATAATACACTATATACTAATATGCTACAGTTTGTGTGCAAGAACAAGCATCTTCATTTACGGGATCGAGGGCGCTAGATTTCAGTACAGGGCATAGTATTTTAATGAGCATGTGCCGCCATGATATTAAACGTACGATCAGCCCGATCGTCGACTGGCCCCAAAATACGAACCACCTACATTAGTGGCTCGTACCACCCCCGGATTTAACACAAAACAGGTCACACTCCACACAACGAGACGACGTGAGTGTACCAAGTTCCCCAACCTCGAATATTACCCACAGCTTAATCCCGTAGTTTCAGCCCACCCAGGGCACTTCCCCGAAGAGCTTTATATTGCGACGGCCAACAATACACCCGGGTCAGTAGTGCAGGAAAGCAAGCAGTGCCTTGAGAAGTTCCCGGCATTTTTAAAATCGTCGGGGACAGGGTACATTGTGAAAAAGCCAGTGAACAGATTCCAAGGTTGTGCATGATTTTATATCAAACAACCGTATGCAGAGGTCCCATTCATTCATATATGGTACCTCCAGTTGAACCATGACATGTTTTGGAAGCAAATTAGGGATGGGATATCGATGATTCAACCTGATGTTAGTCTTCGGGTCTCATTGGAACAAAAGTCATCTGATTAAACTACCCTAGGCACTGTGGATTTTCAGGACCTTCAATAAGGCAACCTACAAGCAATATGTGAAAGAATTCTTCAAGACAGAGTCTACAATGAATACCGGGCTGCACAGTTGGTTGGACAGTTCCGGTGGGGTAAACAAATTATTCAGGAAAAGTACACCTTTGTATTGTGTTTAAGAAAATGGTCACATCTACATGTACAAGCTTATGCCTAGACAAATCCAACAATGCGAAACAAACCACTCGGTTCCATAGACAGTCGCCTAGAGGGTAATGGATTCCTCTGGATAAGCTCACCTTTGCATTGTGTCATGCCACATGCCAGAAGGACGTTCTAAGGAACCAAGCTTCCTGGCACGCATTGCTGGCTTTGTCTAGCAATACTCTTGTATGTGCAGGTGTGACCACTTTCTCCACACAATACAAAGGTACACATTCCCTTAATAATTTTCAGCTTCTGTTTGTTTGATATAAAATTCTATGCAACCTTGGGATCTTTTCAGTGTCTTATTTTCTCTGTCTGAGTACTGTGTCATCTGCACAAATTTGGATACAAATGAAATATATATTGTCCCTATACTAAAAATGTGAAAATAATCATCATACAAAATATTATATTCTGTACCTTTTTTTCAATAACATTTTTTATGATACAAGTTAATAATTGAGTTTATACATATTCAAAGCAAAAGCAGAAGTGTTGGTGAATGAGCCCCACAGGACATTTATTTGGCTTATTACTTAAGGGAACTTAGGCAGTATTCCCCAGCATGTTTCACTTAGTTTCAAAGGTAGCTATGCGCACTCAGTTCAAAGAATGAAGCGTCGGAGGCATACTTGGACAACCCAGCTTGCCTTCACAAACTTGGAAGAGTTTGATTTACCCCAGTGAGTGTGCTAAAGATGCATCTAAGAGATGTCTTTCTGATCCTGTCATAGGAGCGATTAGTAAGGATTCACTAGGTATACATATGATAATGTTCAGAATGGAGGCGGTTACTCGACAGGCAGTAAAAATGTTCCGTTTTTTTCATTTGTGAATGTTGTGGATGCATCAAGTGTCAACATGTCTGGATATAAATAGGGTTTGCATCCTGTGGTGCATGAGTGTGATGGGCCTTTGCAATATGTTGATGTGAGTGCACTGATCTGTTCGATTTAGCCTATGGCTGGCAGTACGAAAGCCTTGTATGTGGTGCATGAATGGCATGTGAATGGACCATGAAGCGGCTGGTGGCTTGATGCGGCTTCATGGCTCACCTTCAGTAGTCCTGGATTCAGTATTCAGATACTTTGATAAGTATTTGTGCTTTGAAGCTAGCATTTCTAGTCGTGCTAAAACCAACCAGTGTAAGTAAGTGGTGGATTAACTCAAAAAGATTAGTAACCGATTTATATCTGTGGTGGTAAGGATATTTGCAATGGCAATAGAGTATCTTTCCCAAGAAGATAATCATCTGGCCTCCCAATATATATGGGGACAAAGCATTGGTGTAACCGTAGGGATGACTACTCCATCTGAGGCATAGCTGCACCTTTCCCATGTCCAAACGTAGTAAGGGCCATCTGCTGCTGACCTCTGTTTCTGCCCACCTAATTCAGATGTGCAGACATACAGGCCAGTTTTCAATGCCTATCACCACCTAGAAACCAATGTTGGTAAGGGTCCCCCTTGCCTTAGGAGATAACTCCCATGGTGAGAGAGTCATTTCAAAAAGAAAATCCAGCTGTGGTATTTTGCTTTTAAAAAGTAAACAAAAATCGATATATGGCTCCATCATGTTGATGGAGTAGTGTATCAAACGTAAAAAGGCATTAACAGGAATCGCTGTTTCAGTGGTTACTGTCAATGTTTTTGAATTGACCGCCAGCTTGGCGGTGATTTCTTAACTTGACGGGTATAGTAGTCTCAGCTTGGCAGATGTTAAGTCCTCGGCCAGGGCGACAGAGTCTTCTTTGTTAGCAAAAATGTTAATATGGCCCTTACTAAGAGCTACTCACTTTTTTTTAATTTTGCAGTGTTGGTAGCTGTGGATTTTGAGCCCTAGCTCAGCCAGCACCTAGGGAAATGTGCAAATTTTTTAAACTACAGAGCCAGGGAAATCCAAAGGTGCATGACTTGTGTGGGTCTCATTAGGTTATTTTACCCAGAAGTCCTTGCAAACATCAAACTTAGTGAGAAACACACATTTTCCTAATATTTTGTGATGGAAAGACCTGGAATATGCGGGGGAGGGGGAGAGCCAAAGGTTTCCTACCATGCTGGGTTCCTACACAACTCTCAATAATAACGACAGTGAGCCAAGAGAAACTGACACAAAAGGCCCTAAATCGCTATGTTGGGAGAAAAGCAACAGGGGTATGTGCCGTATTTGGAGACGTGCTGTGGCACCACCCATGCAAGCCTATGAACCACAGACATTTTTCAAAACTGGATAACTTCTGGTTTCCAGAGTGATGTGCCTAGCATGGTTCCCATTAGGTTTTCCTACCCACAGTGCTCGACAAACCTCAAACTCAAACTGAAATCACGCATTTCCCTTTCATTCCTTAAATGGAAACTTCCAGAATCTGCAGGGATACACGAAAGTCCCACAACTCTGCATTACTCCACTTCTGTCAATAGAAACGCAGCCCCACTTGTATGGCTGGGCCTAGTGCTCGCTACAGGAATGGCAAGCCTTTGTTTAATCAGTTTCTGCCACGGGCACTAGGTCTACCCACACAAGTGAGGTACCATTTTTATCAAGCAACATGGATAAATGCCGGGTGGAAGGACGTTTGTGGCTTCCTGCAGATTCTACAACTTTTCATCACAGAAATGTGAGGAAAATTTGTTTTTTGGGTCAAAGTTTGAGGTTAGCAAGGAATTCTGGGTAAAACACCCTGGTGAGAGCCATTCAAGTCACCCCACCCTAGATATCCCTAAGTGCCTTGTTTTAGAAAAAATACAGGTGTTCTAGGTTTCCCTATGTGCTGGATGAGTCCTAAACCTACAACTACTCACATTTGAAATAAGGGTCAGTGTTCAGTAGAAAAATGTAATGTGTCCATGTTGCGTTTTAGGAGGTTTCCTTTTGTGGGTACTAGGCCTAGCCACACAAGTGAGGCACCATTTCTTCATGAGAGTTGGGAGAATGCAAGGTGGATGGACGTTTTTGGCTCCCCACATAATTCAGAACTTTCCATCAAATAAATCTAAGGAAAATACGTTTCATTAGAGGTTTGCAAGGTATTCTGGGTAAACAACCTGCTGAAAGCGACAGAAGCCACCCGACCCTGGATACCACCTGCAGTCTAGTTCTCAAAAATGTACATGTGTACTAGGTTTATCTAGGTGCCAGTTGACCTAGGGTCCAAAATGTACAGCTACCCACATTGGAAATAAGGCTACCTTTTCAGTGGAAAGATCTAATTCGTCCCCACAAGTGAAGTACCATTTTTATTGAGAGACTTGGGTGACATCCGGGTACAAGGACATTTTTAGCTCCCCACAGATTCCAGAACTTTCTGTCACAGTTTTTTTTAAACAAAGTTTGAGGTTTTGAAGGAATTGTGGGTAAAAGTACCTGGTGAGAGTGATGCAAGTGACCCCACCGTTGATACCACTGGTTGTCTAGTTTTAAATAATTTACAGGTTTGCTAGGTTTTCCTAGGTGCCGACTGAGCTAGAGTTCAAAATGTAGAGCTACCCACATTGGTAAAAAGGTTTCAGCTTTCAGTGTGAAAATGTGATGCATTCATGTTGTGTGTTGGCCCATTTTCCGTCCCAGGCACCAAGCCTACCCACACAAGTGAGGTACCATTTGTATCAGAATACTTGTGGGAGCATAGAATAGTAAAACATTTGTTATTACCAATTGAATTTTGCTGCACTTGTGCCTTTAAAATGTAAGCCAGTGTATAAGAAAGAAGACATTTTGAAAAATACCCTCTAAATCATTCGCTATTCCAGATACCCACAAATTCAGAAATGTACAAATAATTACTGCTCCTAAACATCATATCTTGCGCTCATTTCAGATATACATAGGTTTCCTTTATACACATTTTTTGCTCTACCTATTTCACTAAGTGAATTGGTCTAGACTTGGTACTTAATGAAACCCTATGGTACAGTGCAGCTCAGCTGTTGGCTCTGGTTGCATTGAGTTCTTGGAGAATGTACCAACCCTATATATATCCCCACAACCAGACTGGTGCAGCGGACATATTGGTATATAGATTTTGTGAATTGGCCATTGTGACAAAAAGTTACACATGAAAATTGTGTCATAAGTGGCTGTGTTTTCCTACTCTTTTTCAATATTTCTTTATTTCAACAGTTATTTTTCTTGGAAAACCTTGAGTGATCTACACATAAGACATCTTGTTGAAACCAGAGTTTTGCCAACTTTTCAAAAAAATATATAGCTTTCCTGGATCACTGATGGGTTTTGCACTGCTTTCCACCGCAAACTGGAAGTAGGTTAGGAGCAAAAAAAATAGGAAAGAAGGACTACCTCTTTGAAAATGCCAAAACTGTGTTGCAAAATTAGATTTTTTGATTCAGCTGTGCATGTTCCTGAAAGATGGGAAGATCGTGACTTTAATACAGAAAACTGTTTGTTGATGCCATTTTTAAGAAATAAAGACACCTTTTTCAGGAGCACTCTTTTGCTTTTTTTCTAAATCAAACTTGAAATCTAGCTATATTTTGCCTATTTTCTTGGTCCCCTCCAGGGAATCTAGTCCAGGGAATTTACAAACCCTGGGTACCATTAGAATCCCCAGGATTTTAGAAAAAATTACACAAATTTGGCATCGATATCTTATGTGGAAAGTTACTGAGCCCTATGTGTGAACTACCCCAAATAGCCATAAAAGGTCTCAGCACTGGGGGGGGGGGGAGGTCCAACAGTTAAGGGGTTAATGGACATGAGGAGGGAGGATTTTTTACTGTAATAACATCAATTGTTTGTAAATATCACAACCGTAATGATGGCCTTTGACACCAGACTGTGGGCAAGATATTGATCTGCCCCTAAAAAAGGCAGATGGAAAACTGTATTGGAGTCTGGAGCTGTAACACTTTTCAGAGTGGGCTGCTGGCCTACAGCATCCATTCACTTCTGAAAAATGTTAGTGTTGATAAAAGTGATTTTAGCAAATTTGAGAAACTCCTTTTGTAATAGAGTATGAAGGAAGGCTTCATATCTATTTTTGTGATAATACTAGTCCCAGTGGGGACTACATGTATATATGTGTGTCAGTAGGTAGTTATAGTTAGGACCTAGTTCCCATAGGAGGAGTGATTTTTTTTGTTGATAATAGCGTTGGCGCTGTTTGATGAATATTCACAAAGTTTTCAAAACTAGTTTGCCTGTCACTTCAGCTGCTTTCTAGAATGTTTTGGGGTGGTAAATCAAGAAGGGGCAGAGAAAAAGGGAAGTCCTAGAACGTGTTTTCTCTATGCAATTTCCCATCAGGAATTTAAACAGAATTACACCAAATTTTGCAGAATGCTAGATCTTGAACGAGAAAGAGTGCTTTTTGTATTTTGGTGTAAATCTATTCAGTAGTTTTGGAGGTATGAAAGTAAAACGATTTATATATGTCTAGAGCCAGGGATCCACTGGGCCTCCAACACAGTGTTTTAAAACTGGACTTAGGGACATTATTCATACCTTTGCATTGGTGCACAAACCAGGCTAATCATTTTAATTGTTACTTATATATATAGACCAGGACTTTCGTGGCCCATCAAAAATTGGCTCATGACCCACTAGTGGTCCCGACCAACAATTTGGGAAAGATGATTTAGGGACTATGTATATGTTTAGGAAATAAATAGTTTGAAGTATTAATACGAATGAATTAAATATAATAGCATACAAGAGAGCATTAGATTTTAGAACTCATTGTATATATGATAAGATATTAGAGGTGAGTCATAAACTTGTAAAAATGATCTGCACTACTGGGAGAACCAGCATAGACTTGTACACAGAACAGTCACACAGGTGCAGGACTCACACTATTGGCTGCTCCATTATTAGCACATAGATGATGCATGCCTGCTCATGTGAAAAAACGATTGGGACTTGCCTACACTTTGGGCACTTCTAACTAGATGCACAACTTCCAGATACGGACTAATCATGAAATGTGCAAAGAAGCTGCTCTAACTCCAGAAACAACTGATATGAAGTTTGACTACAGATCTGAGAACAAACATAAAGCAAGCTATGAACTTCAACATCTGTGTTGAACTTTTGTTGGACAAATGAAGTGTTGCCCTCCCGTTTGTACTACATACACTAATCCAGGTCAGTATATTAAAGCACATTCCCCCAATTTGCAAGCTGAATGGTGGGCACGATTAATGCCAACTTTCTTGTCAGTACTTCCAACACAAAGAATGATATCCATTTGGTATATAAGCATCAGTCCATTCTTACCCATTATACTCATTTTATGAACCTCTGGCTGAGAAGACCCTACATTCAAAGGGGAAACATCATTTACCACGAAGGCATTACCACTACTAACATTTACCACGTGACACTTACCACGCAGGGTGCCTTCCACGCAGGGTGCCTTCCACGACGTCTTTACCACGGGCTGGGGGGGAGATGTGGTATTCCTTCGAGTCGTTCTGCGTGGGCTTGGGGGGCAGAGGGGGGCTGGGGGGGGTCTCCCCCCCCAAAAATAACAAGGGGGGGCTGGGGGGGGTCTCCCCCCCAAAAAATAACAAGCAGTTTACTTTAAAAAAAATAACGAACATAATTTTAAAAGAAAAAGGAAAGAGCCTCCCCCAAAGACGTGCCGTGTACGTCAAAAAAACAGTCCTTTTTTTATTTTGGTATACGTGTTTTGACGCTTGTTTCAATGGAGGATGGAAGTAAGGGCTCGTAGAGAAAGACGTGCAGGTAAGACGTTTCTAGGCGTAGTAAAATCCTACGTTGTAAATACCAGCGTGGTAAAGCCACTTGCGATGTAAAATTCGCGTGGTAAAGCCATGCGTGGTAATTGAAATCGTGGTATAATCATATATTCCATTCAAAGTCATAACCTTCAGGACAAAAGCAGAATTCTACAACAAATGTGTTAGTTGCATAATCCACCAGACCTAGTACCGTAAAGTGGGCGATGTTCTACTATCCATACAGAGGGGCTTATTTATGAGAAGTTTGTGCCCCCAGAGTGTCACTTTTTCTGATGCTGTGGCAGCGCAAACCTCTAAACCATATCTATGAGACCCAGCAAATCCACATTGCATGGCTTTGAATGGCCTCATAGATATGGAGTAAGAAAAAGCTGCTCAACTTGCTGCGTTGCCTTACTCTGCAACAGGGAGATGTCCATGGGCATTGCAGTGGGTTTTCAAACATAACACCTAGAAGTTTTGATACTGTCCCAGACTTACTTAATTACATCAACCTGGGGAAGCGCCAAAACCTTACGCATACACATAGCAGACATAACGAGGACTAGTTTTGTGCAGGAAGGTGCCCCTTCCTGCACAAAGACAATCATGCATGAAGAGCAGACACCCATTACACCATGGTGCAAGGGTGCCTGCATTCGCGCTAGGCAGCCCATTGTGCACCAGCTCTGGTGGAAGGGACATGAATGCACCTTATTACATAAATACGCTGCTTTTCTTCCCTTTCACATTGGCGTAAGAATGCGCAGCATAAACACTTGGGCTGTGCGTCACTTTTACGCCGCTGGTGCGTCACTTTTTGTGACGCACCAGTGGTATAAAAAATGCGCCATGTTGCGCCATATTTACAAAGTGACGCATCTAGGTAGATGCGTCACTTTGTAAACCCCTGCGCCACATTATACCTGCGCCAGGTATAATGTATGCAAGGGGGTGTATTGACGCAAGAAAGGGTCGTAGAAGTGACACAGTGAAATCTGTGGGATTTCACTGCGCCACTTCTAGGACACAAATGCGTCAATTTCTTACGCCTGCCTCACAGCAGGCGTAAGACTGACGCAGGCCCTTTCCCCATGTGAAAGGATACATTGCTGGAGTTGCGTCACTTTTGTGACACACTCCAGCAATGCGTCACCTTTGCGCCATACAGATACGTCAGAAATACTGACGTATCTCTAACTCCTTGCGCAATGATGCGTCATACTGTAAATATGACGCATCATTGGTGGTGCAAGGAGGGCGCAGTGAAAAGTGACGCATCGCTTTTTTCACGCAGCGATGCGTCACTTTTCATAAATGAGTCCCTTGCAGCGCTGCTGTAGCCAATTCCCCATAAATAAGCCCCAGAGTGTTTATAACATGTTGTCATTTTTTTTTATTTTTAGAAGAGTAGCACGCGCAAGTAACATGCTGCATTTTACAATCGAACATTAAATCCGGATTGGAAAAACTTGTCTTAAGGTGCACTGATTAACAGGCTACATTAATAGAAATGAGGGAAACAAGGTATTCTGGGAGATTCAATCAGGTGCTCGCAGTAATTTTCAAAACAGAAAAAAATATTACACACACGATAATCAAGTTCTAATCAGTTCTGGAATAATCTCCTCGACTCAATCAGAAACCTGCAGGATACTCGTCACTTCAGCAAGCCCTGGCATGCCGCTGAATGCGTCACGCATACAAATGCAACCATCAGAGCTAAGATTTTGTGAGTAGATACGTTTGCTCATAGGGATATTGTGACTGCTGCAGAAAAATCTGTGTGTCTTGTAGGGACCACTCTCGAATACTACCTGTGTTGGCTCAGCCTCTAGTGCTTTTAAATTGAGGTCCACTGAATCTGGTAAAGGGCATGACTGATATCACAGTATCACACCTCTTGGATACACGTGGATTAGAGAGTTTTATGACTTTCTTTTTGTTATAAAACGTATTCTTATGAATGTGCAACCTTTCAAGCATTATACCTCAGTGTCTAATCTGAAAAGCACTGGGGGGCTTATTTACAAGCCCCTTGCGCCACCCGTACGCCACTTTTCCCATGTTAAAAATGACGCAAAACTGGCGCAAGGGGCTTGTAAATACCCCTGGATATGTTCAGTAACACATTACAGTTTTGTTCACACTCTTCAACTCGTTTATAGGATAACTTATAATTAGCGGATATATGCTGTACATTTTTTCTGTAGAAGAAACAAGGGTGCCATGAGTAATATTTGTGCATTCCACGGAAGTCAAAAATACAGGAGAAAAAAGAACGAACTCACATCCCCCAAAGCATTGAGGTATTTTTCCATGTTTGTGGTGGCTTGAGGTCACCACTTTTGCCACGTTAATTATTCAAAGGAAAACAAACATTAGCATCGCCAATAGTTCAAGTGTTTGCAGCTTTCCTTTTGCCTTTGTCAACACTTGTTTTGTTTTTTCATGGTTTTTTTAAAACGTCATTGTTGGAGGAGGAGCCAAGGACCCACCAAAATATAAACAAATCGACCAGACGCAAAAATGTTTAATTTGATCTCAAAAGGCACAAAAAAAGTCCTAGCACTGAAGGGAGCTAATTAGTGTGTGGATGCGCTCCTTGTGAATGAGCAGAATGCCGTCATGCATAGTGAAGTTAGCCAGTGGCAGAAAAGGGTTGACCCATTGCCCCATGGCATGCACTGCACTAGACAGAATAAATATGTAAATGACACAACAACAGACAAATGGATGAAGAGTGGTGCCTGAAAGACCATTTGAGTAAATTATGAGTTCTCATTACTTAAAAAGACCTACCTTAGAAAATAGAGTAAGCACATTTAGGAGGGACAGTGTTCCTTAGCCTCTTGATTGAGGGGCAGGACAATCAATTTTCAGATTTGTGAAACAGGTGTTGACATTTCTGTGTGAAAACGGCACATGGTCAACTAATAATGCCCAAAAGTCGAACTCATCTGTTTTTAGACAAAGGAAAGAGGCTAAGACCACCAGGCTCATATCAGAGATTTACAACCAAAAGACAAAAGGCCCATAAGGCAGTCTTTGAGCCATTGAAGATCCTATATCAGGTGTAAACGTTAATAGGAAAGACAAAACTTGACCAATCCAGTAATAAAGTTACAAAAGTCAACAAATATATTTGTTTTTCTTGAACTATCTCTACATCAGCCTTCTTGTATCATCACATTTTTAGAAAATATCTTTTACCTAGAAACCAAAGATTTGGCTGGCAGATCTCCAAGGCCAATGATATTAATTCTGACTAGAAACTACTAAAATAAAAGCTCTTGCTTGCACCAAAAGCAGACATTGAAACAGTGCATGCAAGTGTCGAGCTGCACCAAAGCAGACAGGGCTTCCTTGCAAAATCAGCAACACTTATTGACACCCAGCATCATATCATTTCTAGGGATACAACCCTACATTGAAATTCTGGCTACTAAACTATAGTATATTTCGTAGGCCATACATTAGGAACTCCCTACTTTCCGAGTTACCTAATATACAAATTGAGTCCCTGAAGAAAGCCCTCCATACAGTGAAAACACTTGTATTAGAAATTAAAATATCCGAACATATATTCTCTGCACTAATGTGAGTAGTGGTTGCATATAGAAGCCATGTTTGCCATCTATTGTACACAGAACTGGCTACGTAGGATCCCTGAACTACTTGACAAAAAAACAAACACATTTTTAAAAGTCTTCATTAATACAAAAAGCAGACATCCTCCTTCCAGAATGCCCTAGAATCAAAAAGCCCAGAGCGCTGTGAGAGTCCTTTGCTGGGATGCTTCCAAGATCTGGAATGCCATTGTTCCAGAAATTTCCTTAATTTGTAAAGAACATAAGTGCCAGGGCCTCATCAGGAGGCCACTTCCACTTGCACCACACAATCCCGTTTCAGAGCTGCCAATTACAGTAACAACACAACTATTAACCATCACACATCTACAAGTGTGATGATTCAGACTATTCCAGGCTTCCAAAGCTCTAAGAATAGCTTGGGCAGCAGTTATCAGTCATTTGTAATGTATATTAAATTAATAAACAACTGTTGTTGTGCTGATCTCTAAATTAGATAAACAGCCACACCATGTGGCCAACTGTCATACGTGCCGGTGTTCATAATTAAATTAAGAGCTGGTCCTTAGCACCTGAGACCACCGACTCAAATTAAGCCCTGTGTCTCAGGGAAACTTCTAAAAAAGGTAAAGAATTCTTATCACAATGTCACTGTCAGGCATTACCTGCTACGGACTCTGATGGCATGGTGTAACCTTTATAATATGCTTACTTACATATGAGCCATCTCTGGTAAATTTCATACAGCTGTAAAAAAAACTATACACTCTTATTCCTTTAACTGTTCCAGAATAAACTATCTGAAGATTTCCCAAAATACAGAAAATAGGGCCATATTCATTGAGCTAAATTGAGGACACTAAGTAAGGGCCTTTGTTATGGCAACAGCTTTTTGGTATGTGCCAAACCTAAATAACAATGCAGTAACATGTTACCAAATCACATTTTGGGTTTGCGAGTACAAACTGAATCAGTATTTGAAAGAGGTATTTTGAGGACATTTCTTCCAATTAGCAGTTCGCTATGGGATGAACAAATGTCTTGCAATTGAAATTTGGTCCCAAAGTATTAACCCCTGCCCTGCGCTGTGAATTCTGCAGCGGTGCGGGGGGGGGGGGGGCTAGGGGGTGGGCGCAGCACTTTGGTGCTCATGACGGCTCCACGCTGTCATGAGTCATGGGCGGCGTGTGCTCATGACGGCGTGGTGCCGCCATGACCGCGCCCGTTCATTAATTCGCCCGCACAGACGGGGAATTAGTGCAGCGTGGACGGAGGGGCAGCGACATGACGGCTCCACGCCGTCATGAGCTCACACTGCCCGTGACTCATGACGGCATGGAACTGTCATGAGCAGGGAAGGGGTTAATGTTTTCCTAGTTACACTAAGGTAGTGGTAACGTATTCATAATCTGAAGGGGTCCCTGAGTAGGCACTGATTCTTTGAACCACTGTATACTCATAAAAAAAGTTTGTAAATCTTTTCATTCTCATTTTAAATGCACCCCTTTTTCCTTTAAAATAACCCAAGTGCATCACCCCAAAAAATATTGTTTTATTTAAAAGCAATCACAGACATGATAGTATGCTGACCCCAGCTGGTCACTATCCTATGAGGCCGATGAATCATATTGGATCGTGATTTGTGTCCTACCTCATTAATATTCAGAAGGTAGGTTGAATTGTGACCCACAACTATTTGGTATTTCTCGAACCAACCTGTTAGTAGATAGGTCAGTTCACAAAATACCACAGGATTAACAAAAAGTGAGTGTACATATAGTGATCACTTCTGTGAATTCTGTCTTAGTATATCTGGCACATAACTCCTTACACTGTGCTGTATGCGGCACATTGAATGCTAATGTGTTTCTGCTTACAGTAATAGTTATATTAATCTTTCATTAAAATAAGGTATGGACCACGATCTTCAGAATAGTTGCACTTTGAAAATGCTTTGAAAAAACTTTAGGTACAGAATGAAGTAAGGAGAACAACTAATAAATAGATATATAAACAAATAAGTAAATAAATAAAAACGCAGAACTTTAAATTCAATTTACTTGTGCAGATAATTTTGAATCATTTCAACAGTTGAATAACAGTTACACATTGGACAACGCTTTATATATTATTTACAATGAATAGTTGTAAAGTGTTCATGGAAATTTGCTCCAGTTAGGTGGTAAAAAACTACCACTATTTATTATGCAGAGAATATTTAATAATACAGTGCAAAGACGTTATTCTGTAGCTTTAGATCAGTCCTAAAAATGCATACTTTATGGCTCCTTTTTTAAATGGATTAACATCAGGTGTTCCGGTGCTTCTAGATTCGCACAGCTGTTACACTTCTTCTGCCAAATATTCAGGAGCATAATTGCAGATACCCCTATGGGAAATGTGTCTTAAAAATGTGCTAATTTTCATTAATTGGAGAAAAAATAGAGAATATGTTTGACATGGAAGAGTGTTGCTTTTTTAGGGCTGAATATCTTTTTGAAACAAATGGCAGTTGCAAGTATAGCTGCCCACATCTCATTCGCCTACAGACATGGTAACATCAATCAATTTCGAGCTAACAAAATCACTTCCTACCATTAAAACTATACCTAACTCTGAGACCCACCGTCTACATCGGAAAGGGAAAAGCAAGGAGACAAAAAGAAATCCCTGTACACATAATGCCTACTATGTCAATGCCACAGCCCAACCCCCTCCGGATGAGCATCCCCAAGGCACGCACCATTCTAGATTATTGAAAATGACTCACTCCGGCAGGCCCCCCCAAACTCTCAGTCTTCCATCACCAAATCACTACTGGACACACAGATGACAAAATGGCCATTGAAGAGACCACTTATGCAAGAAAATACATCTTCTCTTTCTTTCCCACACTCAACCTCGCTCAGAATGTATGTATTGACCTTCCAGCAATGTGCTATAGGGAGATGGTCTTCCAGCATGCTCTCTGGTGGCAAAGTTCGAGGGATGAAGTAGGTGTCATAGTACTGAGATTTGTGACCACATTAGATTAGTGAAATACAATCATCGATACTGCAATCTAGTGAAAGTCTGTCTTGTTGGACTCTTACATGCTTGTGTTGTGTCCTGATCTGCACTTCACAACATTAGAAGGAAAGAGGGTGCTGCTCTAGCTCAAGCAGGAAGTGCAGGTGAAGTGACTTGATGCTTCATTGGGCTTGCCGATGAGATTGTGGGAGGAACACAATGGGAAGGATTACATTTTTGTTAACAAATGGAAGTGTATTGCTTTGCACACCTTCCTAGAAAGTGGGTTCTGAACTAGTTCATGCTAAGCTTTATTATATTATACTATGCTATTTTGTAATGTTATGTTATGTTATGTAATGTTATGTTGCTTATGTTATGTTTCACTGATATTCAATTTCTGCTTAGGATCCCTAAGGCTGCTACAGAGTCTAGTGTGCTAGATGTAAGCTAGTTCAACCAAACTAAAAAAGAATATCACCTTCCTGATAATGAGCATTCTAACTGATTAAATGTCTGTCTAAGCCTCACTGTTTTCGGATTGTTATTGAATCAAGGCTGGTTCTCCATTTCTTTTGGGAAGATACGCGGGGCAAGTTTTGAAGAAATGTAATATTACAGGTGGGTGGTACTTATATAGGGAGTTGGCGCCTCTCAGGAAAATTCACAATCTAATATGTCACATAGCTAGTATTGTCAGCGGTGCTGCAGGGTAGAGAGAGA
Source organism: Lissotriton helveticus (assembly GCF_964261635.1). NCBI lineage: Eukaryota > Metazoa > Chordata > Amphibia > Caudata > Salamandridae > Lissotriton > Lissotriton helveticus. The sequence goes on along the minus strand of NC_136069.1, from coordinate 495,594,776 downwards.
CACATTTCTCCCTATAGTGTGGCGTAGGCCAACAGAGCAACACAAACACAGTCCCCAGCACACGCCCGAATTACAATTGATACGTATGTAAACACACGTAGACAATCAGTTAATCTTGTTGTGGTCCTCTGTTCTTTATTCTTTTATTCGTTTTTTACACTGTATGAAATTCTTAGCCAACACGTGTTTCGTCACCAGGTGGGGACACTGTCCTGCAACTTTTTCAAGGCTAAGTGAATAAATAGAAACACAAACCATTGTGGCACCATACATATGTTTGAAGTACATAGAGAAAATAAATTACATCACCGTGACTTGTAAAGTCCACTCACAGATTGGTGATTAATTCAGCTCTATGCTCATGGTGGAAACCCATGCACTACCCATTATATCGACAAAAACATATTTTTAATCATTTGGACCATTATAAAGGAGATAACCTTGTCACTCGGATTACGTGGCAAGCTGATCATCAAAATTATATAATCTTACATTATTCTTAGTTAGTTTGTGAATCAGCATGAGTATGAGAAGTTACCAGGTACACCTAGAGAGTTTGACACACATCTAACCTATTACACATAGACATGCAGAGAAGTGGATGGCAAACAATACCTCAAAGTTCTAATCAAGAGACGTGAAAGTAAATGAAGGGGAAAGAGTAAGTATCCAAATCCTTTAAAGTCACTATCTCAAAAACTACTGGACCCACCAAGTCAAATCACTATGACACCTACTTCTCCTTTGGTGATAATTCCATCCCCAAAAATATTCTGATTAAAATATTAGTCTATGTAACCGCAAGTGTTCATCCATGCAATTTCGGCTGTTCATCAGTACCTGTCCCAAATTAAACAAGCATTGGCATAGCCAATAGGCCTCGCCTTTGGGACCTTATAAGTGTTTAGCCATGCAACAATTGATGTTGTTGCACCAAGGATATTGTGCTGCATAACTAAACACTTATAAGGTCCCAAAAGCTAGACCAATTGGCTATGCCAATGCTTGTTAGTCTAGCTTTTGATGGTGTGGACCTTGATGTTCGCCATAAATACCTGTACACAATTAACAACCTTATATTCAGGCGTGTGTGTTCGGGGTTGGGGTCCTGCGTAAGTGCTTGTGTTCAAGTTCTTATTCTGGCTTGAATAAGGGACCCTGTAGTAGTTTGCCTCTATCAAATAGTAGTGCTGGGTAGACAGATAAGAAATTAATCACTGTCTCCTTTCCCGTCCCACAAAATCCTGCACTCATCGCCTTCAGTTGTACTAGACCAGGGCAGTGTGGCCCCAGGGTGGCTGGGCCCCAAGAAGCCGGAGCATGGACGCTCACTTCAAATGAAATGGGCATCCTTGGTGGAGGTAAGGCTGAGGTTTGAATACTATAAGAATTAATGACATGCCAAGGGTATGATTTCTTTGCCTGGGTAACTATATTCTCCCGTAAGGAAAGTAGCCTGGTGATTCGATTAAGATGTCTCTTAAATCCTTTAGATGAGATTTGTGGATTCCATGGGGGGAGTGAATTGCATCATTTAGGCAGTCATTTGACCCCTCCTTTGAGTTGCGGGTGTTAAAATCCTGGCAGACCTGGGCTGGAACAGTGCTGTTTTCAGCCTGGTGAAAGGGTTGGCACATCTTTATTAAAGCATTTTTAATAACCAGCTGTGTTTCGTAAGGTCACATTCAAGTCAGCTGGGCATGCATAATACGGTTTGGCAGTTTGAATGTTGAGCAATAGGTCTTTGCATTTAGTACGTCTTAGAGTTTAGCCGTCTTTCCTCCCACAATTACAAAACCATATGCTAAGGTAGGCAAGAGTTTAGCTGCCATGTTTTTGTAAGCGGTTGAAAGCCTGATGTTGGGGGGCAACCTTTGAATTCATGCCCTTTATGTAGGGGGTGAAAGAGCCTCTGGAATGGAACCCCACTACGAGATACTCGTACTGCCAGGTACACACACAACAGGAACTCCAGTAGGACAGCACCTGGTGTTCTGGTTTTCTTCATGAATTTTCACCACTTTAGTTTTTGGAAGGTTCACTTCTAATTTATTCTGTTGTGTATAAATACAGGGGCACTTTAAAAGGCGTTGTAACCTTACCGATGTCAGGCTCAGTAGAAGCAAATCACCTGCTTACAGGATGTGCATCATAGGTAGACCACCAAGTCTTGTGGGTGAGCGTTTACAACTGTAATTTATTTTTCAGAGCATCTAATCTCTGTACATTGGACATAAACAGATCCAAAGAATTTTAAAATAAAAGTTTGTGTTGCACTATCTGTGTGTGTCTCTAAATATATATTTTTCATCTATTTTACTGTTGCTCATAATTTTGGGAAGTTTTAAGAATTCATAGAAGAGTGGCAATGTGTAAAATGCTGAAATGTTTAATTTATTTCAGGAAATCCCATAGTAGCCATTTCGGAGGGGGTCACCTAGGGAAAGACACCAGAAAGAATGATTTATGGGTGCTGCCGATTTCACAAAAATTGCAGTTATTTGAAAACGTAAACAACATTTGTATGCCGGGTGACACCCCCAAAAATATAGGTATTCCTAAAATGGCCTGGAGTAGAATCATTGCTTGTGCTGTTATCAGCGCAGGGCGAATTGCATGTGGTGGGGGCAGTGGCAGCTTTAATTGACAGAAGCAATAATTCTTTCTCTCTTGGTGCAAACACCAGGTTCACTACAATCCACTGTGCGCGTGCACAACAGAACCGGGCACTAAAAGAGCACACTCACCCCAAGAACAGTTGTTGCTTTTCAAGGTGTTTTTGAGAACTCTTTCAAGGCACAGAGTGTCTGGTCCAGTTGGACTGACTCCCCTGCACCTTTCATCTGGCTGAGAACGAGACCTGACAAGGGGAGCGGAAGTGATGGATGAGGAAGGAAACACCAATCACAGTGAGGAATGAAGGGGCGCTGTAATCAGTGGGGATCAGCTGACTTTTGTCAAAGACAGAGGCCTCTTCCAGTTGTTGTTTATAGCGAATTAATCCACAGGTCGAGAGGCCATCCAGGGACATTCTGAAGTAAAACAGTTGCATCTTCTCCAACCCTGTGCGCCCTCCATCACCCGCCATCTTTTTACACTGATTTTGCTCTTGCAACAGAATACAAGCACAAGCGCGCGCGCCTCTCCTGGCAGCAGGGGAGAGAGAAGAGGGCCTGTTCTGGATTCCCTTGTGGAAGCGAGCAACAAGGCATGATAATTGCTAACATATGGCGCCACTGCTCACTCCCGCAAGGGAAACGCCAAACTTGCATGCAATGCCATTCAAAGCAATGCAACGCGTTCACGTTTTTGCCCGCAAAGCTGTGTCAATTGCTAAAAGTCTTTTTCCTATGCAGCGCATGCGCGCTGCATAGGCGAGACCTAAAAACTATGAAAGTTCTCTGTAGCACATCCAAAGTAAACATAAATAGACCGTGCTGTGATATAAGATGAGAAACCAAGGTTTCCTTATCAACACAGTAGTGCAGTGAATGCGCAGTGAAAGTCTCGAAGGCCTTCCTGCAAATAAGCCATGTCCTGGCACTGCCCCAGGTATAGGAAATATATGCAAACCTGTTTCTAATGCACAAAAATTGAGAGAAAGAAGAAGGGGTCGCGTATCAACAAATCATCCTTCTGTAAATTTAAGGCCAAACCAGTCCCTTACTACACCATTCTTTCAGTCCTTACCGGGAAGAGAAACAAACGACTGTCCCTGTATCTTCCTCTCTGCGTCTTTGACTACAAGACACACGCAGCTCCACCACGAGCTATTTTGTAGAGTCTGCGTGATTGATGAATAAACACCATGGAAACGGGACCAAAGTCCCCACGCGTCCTGGATACAGGTGCCATCTTGTTATGTTTATAGAAAAATATTATGACTCCAATCTAACCAACCATGAATACGAGCGAAATTAGTGGCAAGAAAAAACAATCTATAGGGATATTTATAAATCTCAAATTACTTTCAGAATCATATCAAAACAGTAGTTCATAATATTTGGCCTGATCTTCGCAAACTTCTGCGTATGATCCTCCTATTTCTTAATGCATGTCAACTGGATTAGGTCTTTATCAATTCCTACACGCTCCTAAAACATCCATCATACTATGTTACTCTCCCACCTAGCAATTACTATATACATCCGCAATAGTGTATAGCACTCTCATATGGACTCACAGGTATCCTTATCGAGTGTACATAAAATATTTGTAATTATATATAGAGGTTCCAAAACACCACTAGTGATCAAATATAGCCAAATTGCAGTTCATAAATTCACATCGCTGTAATGCATACAATCATATTAGGGGATTCAGAGGTGAATAGAAAATGTTAAACACTCAGATTATATTTTTTACAAAATTATGATTAACATCGATCCCTTGATCGGGCAATAAAAATCAATTAATTATTGCAAAGGTCTTCATGAATGGAAGCGAATACAGACAACACGTTATAAGTCCCCATAGTCCCGTAGGGTTATAGATAAATGCACCTCCGTAAATTCTCATTGGGAAAGGCTATTAAAAAATGCCAGACGTTAAAAAAAAGCCTTTACGCTCATGTACCTAAAAAATAGTGTAAATATTGATCCACTTTTAATGCTGTCTCCACCACCGTAATCTTAAAATCCACAATGCATCTCATCTACGCAGGGCCAATTCCCTATTTATTTATTTATTTTATTTATTTATGCGATTTTATATAGCGCGAACTTTACCCGAAGGTGTCAGAGCGCTTTACATAGGACCCAGTTTCAAACATAAGGACTGACGGTACAAAGAGAATTTGCAAATTGTTGACTTACATAAGAACCAGTTGAAAACATACGGATAGAGGATTACATGCGTTATAGAAAGACTTAGGATTACATGCGTTATAAACAGGTACAGACAGAAAAAATTGCAAATGTACAAGAGATAAAGTCACACAAGGAGGAGATACAAATGGATAAAATCTAGGCATATACTAGTGATATCTCTATCTACTTAGGGAGGGGATACACATGGATATACTCTAAGAGTCACATAGGAATGGTAGAAAGTACAGCGGGCTCCTGCATAAACTAGTGATTAGAGTTATCTCTATATACATAGGAAAGGGGTAAGACTGGATATACACTAAAAGTCACATAGGAATGGTAGAGAGCAACGCGGACTACTGCATATTCTAGTGATTAGAGCTATCTCTATATACATAGGGAAGGGATACACATGGATATACTCTAAGAGTCACATAGGAATGGTAGAGAGCACAGCGGACTCCTGCATAAACCAGTGATTAGAGTTATCTCTATATACATAGGGAAGGGGTAAGACTGGATATACTCTAAAAGTCACATAGGAAGGGTAGAGAGCAACGCGGACTACTACATATTCTAGTGATTAGAGCTATCTCTATATACATAGGGAAGGGATACTTATGGATATATTCTAACAGACACATAGGCGACTAGTCGTTAGAGTTATCTCTATATACATAGGGAGGGGATACACATGGATATACTCTAAAGGTCACATAGGAGACTAGTCATTAGAGTTATCTCTATATACATAGGGAGGGATATGACTGGATATACTCTAAGGGTCACATAGGAATGGTAGAGAGTACAAAGGTCTACTGCATATACTCGTGATTGGAGTTATCCCTATATACATAGGGAGGGGAAATGAATGGATATACTCTAAGCGTCTACTGCATTTACCAGTGATTAGAGTTATTTCAATAAGTCACAGAGCAGAGTTCCAGAAGTGTGGATGCAGTCACAGCACAAAGGGAGGGTGGGAGGGATGTAAGGGTAAGGAGAGAAGGGAAAGCAGAAAAGGGAGAAAACATTTGAGGATCATCCACGGGGATAAGGGGTTAAAGGGCGACGGAATGGAAGGAGGGCTGGAGTCCAGAAAAAACTGTCCGAAAACAGCAGCAAGGTGTCGGCCAGGACAGAACAAGAAGTCAAGAAGTCCAGGAGAGAGGGTGGGAGTCCAGGTGGAAGATGAAGCTGGAGGCCAGCCGCAGGCGCGTCGCCATCTTGGAGAGCTTGCGGTCAGCCGGCTCGGTGGGGGTGAGCTTGCGCCAGGTGGTGAAGGCCATGTTGACGCTGTTGGTGCGATATGTTAGCGGGAGGCTCCGCTAGGAATCAGCGAGCAGCCAGCGACCCTACCTCCCGGGTTGTTGTCGTCGGGTGGGCACCTCACAATAAGGCACTGCAAATGTCCGGTAGATCGTAGATGCAGAGGTAGATGCAGGCGAGGGTCACCACCAAGAATCCTTGAGGAGGGCTCACCCCCTCAGGTAAGAGAGACAGAGAGAGCTTGCGGGGTCGCCTAAGGGAGAGGCAGTAAGCGCTGGGGCCCGATGGTCAAGTAGAGGTGCCGACCGATAGTTGCAAGTCACACCCGGCCGCCATTTTAAGGTCAGGCAGGCGTGGGAAGGCAGATTGTGACGGGGGCCGCCCCCGGTGTCTTGCCGCTACAGAGGCCCCCCCGAGACTATCCTCAACTAGAGGCAGCCCCTGCGTCCCTCAAATTTCGCCCGTCACGCGTACCTCCCACTGAGGGTTGATGTCATCGGCGCTCTGGGGGGCCTCAGTGTCTGATCTATTCCCCAAAAATGTAAATCCCTGTTTCTATCCTGGGATGGACAGAGAGCTTTGTGTGCAGCAATAGGGTACATTATATATCCTTGTCTGACGGCTCTCATATGCTCACTAATTCTTTCCCTGAGGGTCCTGCCTGATGGTACTTCCTATGTACTTTTTACTGCATTTGCATTCTATGATATATACAGCAAATTTCTTATTGCAATTGATGTTGGTAGTAATATTGTGAATTTACTGCAAGGGCCCTCAAATTGCATCTTCTTATCCCAAGCTCACTTACATGCAATGCATTGGCCACATTTGTGGAATACCAGTGTGTGCGGAGTCAGCCAATTAGCAGTAGTTTGTTTGATTGGATAGCTAGGACTCAATACATTTCTCAGACAGACCCCTCTATGGTAAGTGATGTCTGGACTCTCAGTAATAAATCCATCTAGAAATATGTCTCCCTTCAGTATATGACTAGTACAAAGCTCCCCCTATCAGAGGGGAAGACTCCTCCGTGCACTGCTTCGGAGACTAAAAAGTCTGAATTTTTTGTTCAAAATTGGATAAATTTATCACTATCAATGTGAATTCAAAGATTTTATTTCTTTATGCTTTTTTCTGTTTCTTCTTTCAACTCATTTTTTCATGGTTGTTACCCAAAACATATACATCCTCACGATGTCAGCGGTGCCAAAATATATTCATCTTTAAGCCTTCCCAATGCATTTCGGGCTATGTGGCAGCCCTTCATCAGGGGATTACTCTACGAGTGAAGAAAGTGGAGTACCAATCAGTAATGTGCTTTAAATGGTAAAAGGAACGCAATGCAAAGTTAGGTGGTGATGCTGTAATGCTTTACGCAGTGAACATGCGAGTGTATAACTCCCAGTAATGCTACTAGTGGTTGGTGGGGAATCGATCGTGAATTTAATGCGCTTAACGTCGTGCTGCTATTTAAAGTTGGGGACCCCCGTGGTTTCTAGTGTTCGATGCTAGTGGGATGGTGAAGTGAGTTAAAAACAACCTAGACCGCTTAGTGAGGTGTGGTGTACTCACGAATATGGTTCGGCGTTTATGACTGTCAAACCTGTAACCAAAAACGTGCTCTCAGTGCTCTATTATCTACATAGTGCCAGACGCTTAACACATAAACAAGTCCTCGAGTGAGGTACTTACTGGACTTGGGATGATATCGCAGCGTGTCAGTGCCTCCGTGTGAGTCGCGGGATGTGGTGAGCCCGGGTGAATGGAAATAGTTTAACTACCGCTCGAGGAGCAAAACATGGAAAAGGGACTGTGAGGCTGCTAGTGTGCGCGGCCGCCATCTTAGAGTGGTGTGTGAACAGCGTGATGAATCATAAGTGGTGGGAATGTGAGGGAATGTGGACTGTGGTAATCTCAAAACGTGAACAAAGTAAATTCCCCAATTGATACACATGTACTGCAAATACAAAAACATCACATTGCGGTTAATAATAACCATGAATGTCATTACAGATAACATAGGAATTCCATCCTATCATTGAAACCGTTCGGTTGCATCGTGGCCATAAAACAGATCCAGAAATTTTCTCGTTTCAACAGTGTGTTCTTGTTGTTTCTAGTAGGCTTAATCTGTTCCAAAATCAGAAATTTCAATTGTGCCACTGTATGATGTCTCTCATTGAAATGTGCTGCCACTGAAGATTTAGTGTTGTTAGTGCGAATGTTGCTCTTGTGTTCCAAAATACGTGCTCGAATTTTTCTCTCAGTATGTCCTATGTAGCAGGAGCCACATGGACATTTTAACATATAAATGACATTGGCCGAATTGCAGGTGGCGTTAACTTTGAGTTTGACTCTGTGGCCTTTCATGGGATGGTTAGTGTGATTACCTGGTATAATATTATGGCAATTACTGCATTTATAGCAAGGTAAGAGTCCTTTGTATGTCTCTGATTGCTGTTGTTCGCTTGATTTTGTCAAGATCTCTTTGATGTTCCGTCCTCGTGTGTATGCAAAGATAGGTGATTGTGAAAATGCGCCTTGAAAATCTGGTTCTGTGCTCAAGAGTGGCCAGTGTTTGGTGATTATTCTCTTGAATTGGTCACTGATGGTGGTATATTTGGATACCACCACCATGCGGGTATTTTCTTTTTTAGGTTTGACCTGAAGCAAGTCTTTGCGTGCAATCTTCTGACAGCGAGAGGTCGCTTTTTCCAACGTGTCTTGGGGATATCCTCGTTTCTTGAATAGGTCTAGCATGTTTTGTAGTTCTCTGTCACAATCCCTCTCCATTGATACTATGCGTTTGATCCTCAGTAATTGTGAGAATGGTAAATTCTGTTTGAGGGCCGGTCGGTGAAAACTGTTATAATGTAGAATAGAATTGCGATCTGTTGGTTTTCGAAAAATTGTTGTGTTGAACTTGCCTTCTTGTCTGAGTATTTCCACATCCAAAAAATGAATGCATTCCTTGCCATAACTCCAGGTAAATTGGATTCTTTCATTTATTTGATTCCAGTTGTTCAGAAATTCTAGCAGGGTGTGCGTGTTTCCTGACCATAAAATGAATATGTCGTCAATGAATCTTAGGTAAAGTTTACCATGGGTTTGCCATCTTTGGTCATTAAATATGTGTGTCTCTTCAAAAGACTTCATAAAGATATTCGCATATGAAGCAATTGCCCATGGATGTTCCACATAGTTGTTGAAACCAGTTGTTGTTGACAGTGAAGTAACTGTGGTATAGTGTGAATATCATTAACTCCATGAGAAAAACTTTTAAGTCTGTGTCCAATGTGGATCCTGATAGTGCTGCTTCCACAGCTTCGATGCCCAAATCGTGGGGTATCGACGTGTATAGTGAACACACGTCGACAGTACATAATGTTAGGTCTAGATCTTTCAACTGGTGGGTACAAGCCTCAAGTTTTACCAAAAAATCGGTGGTGTCCCCAATGTATTTTAAGACCACAAACAAGTACCTCAGACAATTTGTTAATGTCCATTACCAAACGTACTTTCTTGTCTTGACCAATTCCCTTGCTACGTTCTCTAAGTGTGTCTAAGTATGTCTTGCCTATATACTAAACAGCGAAGGAACCATCCTAGGTTCCACCAAGCTGCACAGCTTCATCACTGCCTGAATCCAATTAATCAAATTCATCTGTTTTAAACTTCGTTTTCCATTTTTTTCATTAATTTTCATCCTTCTTTCTTTTGTTCAATTCATTTTATTCAATCCATGTTCAACATTTGTGTTCAGACAGGCTCAAAAGCATAAAGTGGGTTCCATGTCATGATTCATTTTGTTGTACAAACCCAATGCATTCCGGGAATTAATTCCATTCATCAGGGGCATCTAAAAATATAAACAAATATGTACTTGTAACGGTTGTTAACAACCAAACATTTTACTGAAATTCATATGATACATAAATAAAACCCATTTAAATTTTAGCAATGAACCTCTCCATAAAGCATTACAAATTAATCAGACATATATACAAAAGGATTGCCTCTTACAGACTTTATACCATCATTTCTATACCCACGTTTATTCATGCATACTTCACATATCCCAATAACCCCAAAGTATTGAGTAATTCCACCCATTATCGTGGTTAAAACAATGCTACTTATTTAAAGAACCGAAAACTTCAAAAAGCTTTTAAACGCTTACCATGACATGCTGAAGAATCTATGAACCTCCATAAACGATTCCAAAGATAACTTTATCCTATTTCAAATCTGTAACCTCTCTGTCATCTTCTCCAGTATGCCGAGGCGCGCGTGTGTTGTTTAAATGAAAACTAAATCTAATGCTTTCAGAAGCTGTTGTTCTATGTTTCTTAACAATCTACAGGTAATTAAATATGTTCACTCTATTGCTCCTTCCACAGTATTTAAGCCAGTATTACTACCAATCTCAGAATGCAATATATCATATCCCCTTACACCTGGTATGTTACGTAAATCCCACTGTTTCCCTGACTTTTCCAATTAATTAATATTATAAAAGTAGAGCCACTTCCTTCTAAAACAACTTATGTCCGTATTAGTATTGTCCTTGCAGTTCCTTAGACAGTTTATTCATCGCATGCATTTTCAGCATTACTCTCTCCATGAAATGCTTGTAGACTTAGCTTATTCTACAAGCATTTCATGGAGCGAGCAATACTTAGAAGAAGTTACATGTGAAAACGTTGCCACAAATGGCTGTTTTTTTCAAATGAATTTCAATATTTCCTATTTTCAACTGTTAGTTTCTATAAAAACAAAACCTTGAAGTATCTACACAAATGAACCTTTGTTGTATTCATAATTTTGCTTACTTTTCAGAAATGTACAGTTTACCTGGGTTCCATTATTGTTTTCACACCGATTTCAACCACTAACTGGAAGGAGCTTGAAAGCACAAAAAATAGGAAAAGTAGACTATATCCCAGAAAAATACCAAAACTGGGTAGAAAATTTTGATTTTCTGACGAACGTCTGCCTGCTCCTGAAATCTGAGAAGATGCTGATTTTACCACTACCAACTATTTGTTAATACCTTTTGCAGGGAAAAAACAGCCGCTCTCTTCTGCAGCACTTTTTCCTCTTTTTTCCTATATTTTGGCCAATTTCTCGGTCTCTCCGGAGGAATCCAAAAACCCTGTGTACCTTTTGAATTCTCAGGATGTTGGAAGTAAAGGAAGGAAATTTGGCATGGATACAAGATGTGGACAAAACATTACAGGGTCCTAAGCGTGAACTACCACAAATAGCCTAAAATAGGCTGAGCAGCGAAGGAGTTAAGCATATTCTTTACTTTGGAAAACTGCTAAGTTCACCCTTGTTTTCAGTTTCTTTACTTCTACTCTCACAGGAGAGTGTGTGGGATGGGATTTTGGTGCTTGTGGCCCTCTATTTTTGTCTGCTGGTCTGGGTTTTACTCTTGATTTCTATGATATAAAAACAAACATGCCTGCAGCAAGCTTGAATCCATGCAGTCTTCCGCACCTTGCAAAAGGGTACAAACAAAGCATGTCAAATTCAAAACTGTCCCTATTTGCAAATATTTTTAGCTATCTAATTCACTAATGGAGGCTACTTTTAATTTGCTGCCTGTGCCCATTTTCTGACCCAGTCCAACCCTGATTCTATTTGAGAACCTTTACTTTGCCCCATTCTTCATAATTAAACCAATAAACATATGAATTTACATGACATGAGTGAGAGGGCCACCGTAAATCGGTTGTTTTCCCATCATGTCAAACCTGTGGCTCTCATGCTGCATTTGTAGGTTTGTACCGGAGGAGCATTACCTGATTCAATCTGTGTAAACCTTAAACCTGGTGGTCCATTTGCCACTTGAATACCAGATCATAGAAATAGCTAACCCGTCCTACTGAGGGTAGGGTGAGTGTCACTAGATTTGTTTGCTCCAGGCTGCCATGTGAGGTACAGTGGTCCCAGGCAGAGAAATTATGCAATGGGAGCTGAAGCTCAAGGAGAAAATTCTGGGATTTGTTTTTGGAAAGTAAAGATATTTTTCAGAGCTGCTGCAGCAAACATGACACCCACCAGACAAAGCCCGATGCCTTCATTGAAATCCACAGCTGCAATGGTTGCAATACAAGCTTTAGATATTCCACCTTGAAGTTTCTTGATATCCCTGGTTATGAATTTTGTGATTTGACCACTTTAGCATTGACTACTTTAGCACTTAGAACCTAATTGATAAGCCACAGTCACAAAAAGCTATTCACAGAGGTAACTTATACTTGCGAGTAAGTTATATATGTATCTTTACTCTTAAACTTTTGAGTAACTTTACTACATTTGGCTGTTCACAGAATGCAAGTGTAAAGCTACTCAAAAGTGGAGACTGCCATCCCCTGAAAAAGGGGAATCAGCACATCTTACAAGTGTAAGTTACTACTAAAAATATAAAAAAACAGTAGGAAGTCTAGGACCACACATGGCCGCCCACTGTTACTGCAATACCCTCCTATAGAAAATATTGGAGATGAGGACTTAAATATAAACCCCAGTTCAAATGATGTTAAATTAAATCAAAGTATTTGAAGTAGCTAAATATATAAATAAGTGCAATATATAATACACACACACACATGCATGTGTGTGTGTGTATATATGTTTATATATATATATATATATAATCCATATGGCTCGCTTCTTTCCCAAGTGGCGCTGCTGAGCGTGGCCGCGTTGCTCCTGCGGTTGAGCCCAACCGCTATCAATCCAAACAAACGATTCCTTCCTCGGAAGGAAATCACGGAGTCGCAGTTTAAACCACAATTATTCAAGGAGATCGATTCAAAATTATTTATTAATATCCATGGAGTGCCAACTCCATGGATATAAATAAATAATTTTGAATCGATCTCCTTGAATAATTGTGGTTTAAACTGCGACTCCGTGATTTCCTTCCGAGGAAGGAATCGTTTGTTTGGATATATATATATATATATATATATATATATATACATATATATGTATATTATATATATATATATATATGTTCAGGTCCACATCCTTCGCAGCGCCGGGACACCAAGACAGCGGTGCAGTTCAGGGGCAAAGGTAACCCTGTATCAAATATTTAGGTCCACAATACGTAGCAACGCTACGGTCCTGCACTCTCCTCAAGAAACCTCGAAAAACGATTCAATTCCAAGTGCGCTTTTCCAAATTCATTTATTCATTCCAATGCAGCATCATGATGAAACAAGGAAACAACCCAACGCGTTTCGGCGAGAAAACTCGCCTTGGTCCCGTGACCAAGGCGAGTTTTCTCGCCGAAACGCGTTGGGTTGTTTCCTTGTTTCATCACGATCCTGCATTGGAATGAATAAATGAATTTGGAAAAGTGCACTTGGAATTGAATCGTTTTTCGAGGTTTCTTGAGGAGAGTGCAGGACCGTAGCGTTGGGTTGTTTCCTTGTTTCATCACGATGCTGCATTGGAATGAATAAATGAATTTGGAAAAGCGCACTTGGAATTGAATCATTTTTCGAGGTTTCTTGAGGAGAGTGCAGGACCGTAGCGTTGCTACGTATTGTGGACCTAAATATATATATATGTATATAACTATAAAGGGGGAATTTCAATGGTTTTGCACGAGTGAAATGTCCAACTAACTATAACTCCCCTAAAACCTATGTTTTTTTCAGTGAATTTCGAAGGTTTTTAAAACCATAGGTTTCAGACATGTTATAGTTAGGAATTAGCCTTTAAAAACCTTAGAAATTCACCGAAAAAACCATAGGTTTTAGGGGTGTTGTAGTTAGTTGGACATTTCACTCACGCAAAACTATTGAAATTCCCCCGTTATAGTTAGTTGTACTAACTATAACTCGCGCGCCCGCAATCCATTGCCGATGATGTCACATATTACATCATTCATGACATGGTCAGTGACATCACTGATGCCATCACTGATGACATCTCAAATTAATCACCAATGTTATCCTATGGGAGGAAAATCACTTATCAGGTAAGTAGTGTTACTTTTTCTTACTCAGTGGTGGATCCTGGATCCAGCATGGGTGCATCTCCTGTAAACAGTCGAAAGAATGCGCTTAAGTCATACAGGCAATTTTTAAGGAATATTTTTAGTTTGTGAAAATAGACACTTCGAAACTTTTCTGGTGAAAACCACATAATGGATTCCTATGGAATGAAATACAAGTTACTGGTAAGTACGGTTAGAATTACTTTTCAGGATCAGTACTGGGTACAAAGAAGCAGCACTGAGGTCACTCCTGATAACAGGTGAGTAAATCGGAATTCGTAGTTCTGCTGATTTCTTAGGAATTTTTGTACGTTTCAAAAATCGACACTTTGAATTTTCTCTGGTGAAAACCACACAATGGATTCCTAAGGAAGGAAATACAAGTTACTGGTAAGCACGCTTAGAATTACTTTTCAGGGTCAGTGCTGGGCTAAAAGATGCCACACTGGGTTCTCTAATGATAACAGGTGAGTAAAACGGAATTCATAGTTCGGCTGATTTTAGAGGAATATTTGTACAATGGTGAAGGAAGGGAGCGGGGCCTGCGGTGACATGTGTGCAAACACGCCCTGTGGCGCGTTTTAAGTTGGGGAATTAATTCCTCTTCAACCCTGTGGTCCCCTGGGGGCCAACTAGCCCACCAGGTACCTCCAGTATGCTCCAGGGAGATGCGTTGCAGAGAGGTATTCCGAGGCCACACCCCTTTTTACAACACTCTGCAACACAGCTCTGTGGCGCTTACTGGAGGTACCTGGTGGGCTAGTTGGCCCCTAGGGGACCTCTGGATTGAAGAGGAAATAATTCCCCAACTTAAAACACGCCACAGGGCATGTTTGCACACATATCACCTTAGGCCCCGCCCCCTACTTTCACCACTGTGCAAAAGTGCCCCTTGGCGTGTTTTAAGTTAGGTAATTAAGTCCCCTTGAATCCTGAGGTCCCCTGGCGGCCAACTAGCCCACCAGGTACCTCAAGTAAGCGCCACAGAGCTGCGTTGCAGAGAGGTGTAAAAAGGGGCATAGCCTCAGAACACCAGGGGTGCGTTTGCAGAGTGGTGCAAGGATGGGGCAGGGCCTAGGGACGATCGTGTCTTTTTAAAAAAAAAAAGAAATTGAAAGGGGGGCTGTAAGGCCCCCCTTCCTTTTACTTTTTTTGGGCCCTGGGGACCCCATCCCGCAGGGCCTGACCCCCCAAATATAATTTTTTTATTTTTTTATGGGAAGGGGGCCACGTGGCCCTCCTCTCGTGGCCAATTCCGGGCCCCGGGGACTCCATCCCCCGGGGCATGGCCAATTACATTTATATTTTTTATGGAGGGGAGCTGCATAGCTCCACTCCTCAGACCACTACAAGGCCCCGGGGACCCCATTCCCAGGACCCACCTTTTTAAAAAAAAAAAAAAAACATTTAAATGGGGAGGGGGCTACGGGGTCCCCCCTCACGGGCCACTGGTAGCCCCGGGGACCCCATCCCCTGGGGCAGGCCCTCACCATTGGGGACCGTGGGGAGGTCCTCAATCCCCCCACGGTCCCGCCGGCTCCCCACCTCCTGCGGGAGCCAGCATTGCTTTTCCATATGGGGAGCAGCTAACATGCTGTTCCCCATATGGGAAAGCAATCAGCTTTACTTCATTGAAGCGAGAGCAGGTTTCCGTGCTCTCGCTCCAATGAAGCAAAGCAGTTTGCAATGGCCGGGTGGGAGCCACGAGGTCCCACACTGCCATTGCAAAAAGCAGTGTCCCGGGGGTGGGCACCTCATGACACTGCAGGATCTGGCCCCGGGGGGAGCCTGAGAGCCCCCCACCCATTTGTTAGAAGCCCCGGGGGATGGGAGTCCCCAGGGCTGTGGGGGCGCCCCATGAGCCCCCCGCATATATCAAATTAGAGCCCCGGGGGGTGACAGTCCCCAGGGCTGTGGGGTGGCCCCATGAGCCCCCCTCATATATTAAATTAGAGCCCCAGGGGTGGCGGTCCCCGTGGCTGGGAGGCCTCAGAGTCCCCCATTTATAACTCTAAAGCCCCGGGGGGTGGCGATCCCCGAGGCTGGGGGGCCTGAGAGCCCCACCACCCATTTGATAGAAGCCCCGGGGGTGGCGGTCCCCGGGGATGTGGGGGGCCCCGTGAGCCCCCCACATACAATAAATTAGAGCCCTGGGGGTTGGCGGTCCTCGGGGCAGTGTGGGGGGATTGGGACCCCCCCCACACTTTTGTTTTTAATAATACCCCCGGGATTTGGCCCCCCCGGGGGCAAATTAAAATATTTACCGCGTGAGACCGCGTTTCTTTTTTTTTATATCACCAGGATGCGCGGATCCTACACGCTTCCCGCAATTTTGCACCGTTTTGCGGCGTTTGTTTTGGTTTTCATGTGCCTCGGATCTACCGAGGCACAAGATGGCTGCCAACACTTCCTGATTTTCACTGTTGACAGCCAATTACCATACAGCTTGTGCACGGCAGGGTGCGTGCAGGCTGCGCTTAGGGTACGCAGATAGATACGTGGATCCACCGCGCCCATAGATTTATAAATGACTTAAACTGTCGTTTTCTCAGGAACTGCTGAACGGATTCACAACAAATAAGCAGAAGGCACGAGTCTGAACCAAGGACTATCTCTTTGCCAAATTTGGTGTAATTCCGTTCAGCATTTCGGGCTGTAGCTGCGGCTAAAGGTCCTATGGAAAATTGCATGGGGAAAATGCGTTTTGGGAACCCCCTTTTTTCTCGGCCCCCACTTGATGAATCATCGTGAAACTTTCAGAATAGGAGCGGACCTGAGCTGGGAATATTTCGCGCAGATTCGTCAATCGTCACCAAAGTTATTCCAAATAGAATGTTGCAGATTTCCTATGGGTAATAGGTCCTAACTATAACTATCTACTGGCGACTGCCAGTAGATAATATACATATAACAGACAACCATTCCAGCAATCCAGTACGAAGAATACGGCACACCAAGTGAATAAGACAAATTTTATTGTGCATAACAGCAGGTTTCAGCTATGAAGCCTTTTTCAAGTTTACACAATGTTCTTCACTCACCATAGAAATAAGCTTTAACACATTGAACATGAACAAAATACTATGAAATATCATGAACAAAATACTATGAAAAATTAATGAAAATCAAACAAAAATCAAATTGTCTTTACAATCATGCATGAACAATTCATTATTGCATTATCCTAAATTAACTTTATATTTCATTAATAAATTCAAATTAATAAGAACAAATATATATAATAATGAAATCTATATAAATTGATCATATTAGAATTCATATGAAATACCTAATTAACTAATGCCAAAGCATATTAAGCATGTCCAATTCGTTACCCTGTGTGTGATTTTAGTGAAAAAATGAGAGGGCAAAAGATTATATAAAACTAATGGAGAAATACATTGTTCAATATATAAACTCGAATAAGAAACAATTGTGTGGGAAAGCGGGCTCCTCATTCGGTAATTAGCCAATTTGTTGATAAGGCTCCATGTGGGGTCAACTGTGGGGTAGAAAAGCTCTAAACAATAGCACAACTCCGGTATCGGTTCAATTCATAATTTATCTGAAATGACATCAAGGGATAAACCACTAAATATCCATGACCAGTAAGAACACCACCTATTATAGTCCTGATTCTCAATTCTATCCATCAAATTGATACACAATCAAGGGCAATGGCCCATATTGTAAGGCAATGAGTGTCAACCTATGCTAAAAAGTGCCAAAGTGAATGAAAACAGAATGAATAAAATATGTGAGTTAAATATATGTACAACGGGAAACATGATTGAAGTGAAAGTAGATAAAATTATATCTGCCAATATGTGTTATCAATTCCTCACTGCTATTCATGCCATAAGTTATTTTTGTGTTTAGATCAATTATGAGGCTAGATTCAAGAATCTGTAACTGTTTTTCTCTATCACCACCTTTTGTGTGCTTCAAAATACGATCAATTCCAAAGAATTTTATTTGATCGCTATTGCTGTTATGCATAGTTTGGAAATGTCTAGCTACCCGATAATTAAAATCTTTGTTTGTGACAGCTCGGAGGTGTTGGAGAATTCGCATCTTCAATGGTAGTTTGGTGCTACCAACATATCTTAAGCCACAACATAAATGGCAAAATCGGTGGTGCATGTTATAAATTTGTGAATTTGTTTTGTTCTCCCATTACAGGTGATGTAGCATCTACAGCTTTGCCTGTTCCTACAGGCTGTACCGGAGTTACAGATGTAGAACCCTCCCCATTGGTCACCCATCCATGAAGTTCCCAAAATAGGCTCTTGAAAGCTGTGTACCAAAATATCCTTCAATGAATGGGGTTTCTGTATGTTACAAGGGGAGTACTCCTTATTGTATTGCCAATCAGAGGTAGTCGTTAACAGACTCCAATGTCGTTTTAGAATTTGTTTGAACTGATTGGATCTCTTGTTATAGGTAGTGATTAACATCGGCTTGTTATTTTCTTGTTTGTTCTTGGTGGTTAAATTAGTTCTGAATATAACATCCTCCTGTTTCATTCCTTGTAATTTAACACTTGCCGGTTTCAATGTCTTATGAGAGAATCCTTGTTTTTGAAATGTATGTATCATGATATTATGTTCTTCATTGAAAGCGTCGTCCCTACTACAGTTTTGTTGTGCTCTTTGAAACTCACCATAGGGTGTGAATGAGTGGAGCAGGATGGTGATGCGTGCATGCAGTATACTGTTGCCAGATGTGTCTTTTCTAAAGAGTGATGTGTGTACTTTGTTCGCTACAATAGTGACAGTTATATATAGATGTGGATAGATAGATATAAACACATATACACACATACATAAACACACACACAAGTAAATAATGACTATTTCATTTTAAAATATTTTAATAGCCTTTCTTTAATTTAAAAATGTATGCAAAAATTTTTTTTTAACATCTAATCAAATTATTTTTTACATATTTAATAATTATTTATGTATTATTAAGAAATGTAATGTCTTTCCTTTAGGTGGGACAATCTTTTTACAGTTAAGCTTTAGAAAAATAATTTAAATTTAAAGTGATCTATTTAAATTAAGTTACTTTTTAATTCAAACTAAAGTTGTTATTGCTGTAGAATTTTGTATTTTTGTTGGTTAAAATAAACATATTCAATGAAATTACAATAATATTTAACATAAAAATATTTGTACTGACTTTTTCTATCTTTATTAAACTTTTTTAAATGTCACTCATACTTTATCATGTAGAGGCTCAGGGGCAAAGGTGCTGTGAAAAGGTGCACTTGCTGTATGCCACACACAAGTGGTGCAGTCAGTCTTCCCACCCACAAACACCCCTTGAAAGAGAAAGATATGGGGTCTTAGGGACCCCCAGCTATTCCCATGCAGGTGGGTGCACTCACTCACTAAACCCACCCTTGTTTACTTACCTCTGATCATCCATATTTGGTGTTTACTAACCCCACACCCTGGCCCGCCCCGCCTCACTGCCCCACGGAACTCCCTCCATGGGCTGCTACTGACCCCACCACCCTTGTCCGGTAGCAGTCGCTGCTGGATGTCTTATTAAACTCTAGTTTGTTTATCCAAACGATGAGTTAGATCGTGATAAGCCTTCCACAACAATCATTGCTCCTACAGTTTGAGGACTATGTTACAGTTTTCCAAATGTCTGGTAGCTCCCTGAACTACTGACTATGCAAACACAAACTTCTTTTCATTAACTGAAATTGGTAGCAGATGCTTCATCCTGGTCAAGGGATGAGCAAAGAAGACCTTTCCAAATTTACCTGAATTAAAATGGGATGTGAATATCAATTTGTTGGTAATAAGTGCAATTTATCTGGTTACCTTTCTTTACTATGTACCATGGAAATGTATTCTGTACAGCTATAGGTGTAGGATTGGATTAGTATAGCTCCGTACATGGAGATTCCTTTTGGACAGCTATAGCTTGTAAAGGTATGTCCCAGGAATATCGAGGTAGAAGTCTCAATGACACCAGATATCATCAACAAAATATCAAAGGACAAAATGTCAACAAGTAAGTAGGTATAGATTTTCTATACCTAACTCCACATGTATGTACCGGAATGATATATATATGTCTTCATGGTGCATAGAAGTGGAGATAAGAATAGTAAATCTATGTCTCCTCTAAATGAACTTACCTTTCACTATTTTATCCCTCAATATCTTTCCACAATAATAGGGTATCACAGTTTTCCTAGCCTCAGTATTCCATATTACAATCCTCTTAAACACTCTGTGCACCGAATTGTACAAGAAAGCAAGATATTTATTCCTTGGTTTGGGAATGCAACCTCTTCTATTTTTTATCATGGTTAGTGTCTCCAAGTTAAGTTTTGTTGTAGTGTACCTTCTTAGGTCCACCTGTCTGGCTAATGCTCACAACAATTTCAGATAGCAGGATGTTAGTACCTTTTAACCTGCTGGTGTCCTGAACACATGTTCAAGCTATGCACCTTTTGAGTCTTTAATTTAGTAGCCATAGAGATACAATTACCATTCACAAGAGGCTAACTGCTCAGCAGGAGTATTACTTGTTTGGAAGTGATAGAGCGAGGTAAAGAAACAAAATTGTGTATACCCCTCGTGAAGTCATTTCCTCATAACTGTAACCTTTATTAATTGTATGGTTTGGTATACTAATCAATGTAGTATAGAATGCACACATAAATACACGTGGGAATATTAACCTGCTTGCATGGAAAACTCTAACTGACTAATCTAGTAATGTTGTCATGGTGTTTATTAATGCAAAAGCTTTAAATTAATAGAGAGCGCATAAATGTGCCTTCTGTTTATGTATTTTGTGGCAAAAACATGAAGACAGGTAAGCATACCATGCATATGTGTTGCTTATTTGCTAGGTAACAAGTAACAGGGAAAACCTTAGTATGGGGGGAGGTAAACAGAAGGGTTATATTTCAATAATTAACATTTATTTGTGTTTGTTTCTATGATAGTTCCCATCTGGCTTGTGAGGCCTACTTAAAAATGGAGGTTTTCAATTACTGTGACAGTGAAAGATACTGCGCATGTGCGGCTAAAGCCGAGACTGAATGTGAGCTGCCTGTGCCTGAGCGAGAACAGTTCAAGGACAGCATGCCCTGAAAGTCCAGATGACGGCCAACAAAATGTGAAAATCTGAATTTCAAAAACGTGGGAAAGGAACATCATATAACAAGTTGAGGATGTGACTAGGCTGGACATTCTTTAAACAATGAACTCTTTAATTTCAGCTGATGCTACAGAAAATGAATATTAGAATGATGAGGTGATGCTCATCCACCCTCAAATTGTCCAATCAGGACTTGAGTTTGTTACTTTTGTAGATAGATAAAGTTAGAAAAATAGGGTATAAAAAGACATGACTTTTCTTAAGAAAAAACTCTCTTTCGATTTCCTCCTGAGATGCTGTCGGAATGCTGATTTTTCCTGAGACGTAAGACTTTGAATAAAATTGCTATTTTCTTTGAATGAGAAATTAGTTTTAGATGAGGTTGTTAGTTAGGGAGCTAGGAGAAAATGAACTTTGGGAACTATTTGTCTTTTGCTAATACTTATGTCCTGAAACCTAAATAATAATGTCTATTTCTGAATTCTTTGAAATAAATGAATATAACTGTTTGAGATAAAACTTTTAGAGCCATATGTATCAAGCAAATTTGCATTTGCATTCGCAATCGCCGAAATTCTCAGAATTTCGGTGTTTGCGAATGCAATTTTGCCAAATGGTATGTATTAAGGCAAAATAAGTAATTCCTTATTTTGCGATTGCATTTAAATGCAATGTAAGAAGCACCAAAAAAGTGCAATTTGGCCTTAAGGAATCGCAAATTACCACCAACTTCAAGTTGGTGGTAATTTGCGATTTCTTTGAAAAATTCACTTTTTAGCATTTTTCAAAGTGCAATGTGAAGCACATACATGCCCTTAGGGCATGTATGTGTGCCACATGTGCACCCATGCTTATTTCAGGGGTGCAACAGGGTGTCCTTTTGACACCCCTGCACCCTTGAAATGGCATTCTCAATTTTTTATTCGCTAATCGCAAATTGAGAATGTCTTCCCAGTCATTCCTATGGGCCTCAAGGCCCATAGGAATGAATGGGGAGGTATTCCTTAATTGCGAATCGCAATTTGCGATTTGCAATTAAGGAATATATAGGATTCGCAAAATGTATTGCAATTCGTACATACCTAGCATTTTGCGATTCTCAAATAGCGATTCGCAAAAAATCGCTATTTGAGAATCGCAAAATGACTTTTTGATACATATGGCCCTTGCTCTTTTAGGGTTATTTTCAATAAAGAAATAAATAAAGCGAATAAACTGTTAGACATGCTAAACTTTGCTTTTAATAAAAATTAGATAAATGGAGACTTGAGCTGGTCTTGTATTTTCCTTAACCTAATTTTTTACTAGCAGATCCATTGACCAAAATGGTGGTGTGTCTGAATAAAATGTCTCATTAATAAAAACCATGGTAAAATTATTTTAAACTGCAGGTGTATATAGTGGAAGAGGTGTGGCACAGCGGCCAGGGTGACTGACACTGGATGCTGGGGATCACGGTTCAATCCCGGCGCTGGCGGCAGGGGTCTGCCCAGCACCATGTCACTCTGGGCAATAGCTCGCTTAATCTTCCCAACGGCCTTCAGCGCCTTGACACCTTCGGGTAATTACAAATACTGGACATTTATATAGTATAAATATTAAGTTTTTATTTAGACACTCCTCTATGATCCAGCAGCTCTCCTTTGAATCACACCGATCCATGAAGTAGGATGAAAAGTGTTTGTGAGTAACTCACAGTGTTATGGGCCCAACTGATGAGTAATGTATGATTTGGTACTTCAGGGAGAGGTGATATGGTTTTAGAAAACATTTCCGGAGTAGTGCCGCATCAGAAGCATTGTCATTCTTGCTGTGATGTTAAGCAAACACCAGTAAATACTTTGGTATGATCATGTTTTATATGCCCTCAACACAACATCTACTAACCACTCCATGAATCTGGGAATCATCCTGGATGACAAGCTCAGCATGACATTACAAGTGCCACCTGCTTCCACATCCTATGTATTCTTCTAAATAACTTCAGATGCTTGCTCGGAACAACAGACATACTGTCATGCAAGCACTCATCACCATCAGCTTGACTACAGCAACACACTCTATGCTGGAGTCTCCAACTAGCTCCTAGACAGACTCCAGACCATCCAGAACACCAGATGAAGACTCATACTCGATCTCTCACACTGTTGTCACATCTCACGAGAGAACTTCACTGCCTCCCCATTCACAAACACAGCCAATTCAAACTCCTCACGCATACATACAGAGCAACAGCAACACGATCATGTAACAGAAGACTAAAGGACACCCACCTTTGCCTCCAAGACAGTGGGCACTGTTAAACTGTGACGTAGAATTACCCACATATCTCCTTTCAGGACTGTACTACCAAATATAGACCCCCAAATTATTGTGATACTGTGGCAGCTGGTATCTACGGGGTGGGTGCATGTGTGCAAATAAAATTACAAATATGTAAAAATACTTACCGAAATCGACAGGACCTCTGCGGTCAGGATGTCCTCGTCATCACTGCAGCCCGGCCACCAGGAAACTCCCTTAACCAATCCTGTCAGTGCTCTCATGCAGCATGAGAGTAGTGCCCTGATTAAAGGAAGCAGCCTCACTTGGCACTCCACAGCGCCGTGGAGGCCTGCACTTGCTCTCACTCAGATGTCTTAAGACAACTGGGTTAAAAATGTTTAAAGTGCGCATGTGTGTCGCAAGACGGCCGGCTCAAAAGACATGCGTACTTTAACAAGTGCAAAGATAGCAACTCTCGTCCCTGCTGCTATCACTCAGTAGCAGCCCGCCCCTGTCCTGATGCTCTGTTCGGGATGGGGGATGAAAAATAAAATAGTAATGAATTACCATTTAATTTTTTATCTCAGGCATTTAAGTGAGGTGATGCTCCTCCGCTCCGACTTAGGAGCCACTCCTGTTGTGATAGAAGAATATTGAGGACAGAATATTAAAAGGTAAGTGCCTTCAGGGAAGCATAGATTTATTATTCCTAACTCCACATCCCCATACCACTTAGATACATATATGTGGAGTTAAGTCTAGGAAATCTAGACCTCCTTACATGTCGATATATTGTTTTTTGATATTGGTATTTTGCCCAATACTTCCACAATATTCTAGAATACAACTCAAGAAACTAGTACATTTCTGGTGTCATTTTTTAATGGGCAATTCTTTTAAACTACAAAAGTTTATGGAGTTTATTTTAATGTGAGGCTTTATAGATATTACCACAACCAACACAAGTTGAGGCCTTTAACACCTAACTTACAAAGTTCTAGGCCCCACAAACTGTACACCACAGCAACAGCTGCTTTTCCTATTGTAATAATGCAAAAAATGCTCTTTTCATGCAGACTTTTATGTCAAAGTCAGTCAAGTCAACGCAATTTTTAACTGGGACCTCAGGGAAAACAGCATTTTACACGTGACCGTAATTAACACCTATCATATTTCATATTCACACAGAGTAACAAGGACTGGCCCCGTGCCACTTTTTCCACTGTTTTCTGGATGATGTGCAATTTGTCCAAAATTAATCAGTTTGGGAACATGAGGGTTCGGCTATAATAGCTTTTCTTAATGTGTTCTTTACAGAACTTGCCAGGAAAACGCATTATCTCCAGCAGCCTACCGATGTTTTAATTCTCCGATAACCTTTGAAACATGAGGAAGTTTTAAGTACAACAGCCCTATTCGCCAGTGGCGAGGCGAGGTGATTGCTGTGGGCTTGATTTGTTTTCAGCTGGAAAAAATAAAAGAGCCCTGCAGGCCCGCGTTGTGAAATAAATGTGTTTTTTTTCCTCCTTGGTATAACTTATTTATTAAAACCGGTGAAGCATATCTGAGAGAAAAACGCCGCTGAAATATAGAATACAATGGCTTTCACATCTTAATGGGCGAGATGGCTAGAAGCTGTTGATGAATTATTTAATAAATCAATGCATTTTGTTTCGGGCACGCTTCTAGGTGTAGTAACTAACTTTCCAGTGTTCGTCTATGGAGTTGTTTTAAAGCCACAGACATTACAGAAAGGGTGACGTTTCAGAAATTAAATTAAATCCTCAAGGTGGGTTGCAGGTGTTTCAAGGAATACTGAATTAGTCGACGATTTATCCAAGTGCTAGGATAGTGTAAGGCCCAAACAGAAAGCATTTTTTCCTGGTACTATTTAGCGTCTTTGTTGGTAGGTAAGTCCAAACACATTTCACCACATGTAATGAAAATAGGTTTGAAGGGGGTGGTAATGTGTGATACGAATGTTTGTGCATATTTGTTGTGTAGCATATTGTTACTGTAATGTGTTCTGCTGTTTTTGTGCTGCTGAATATTTGTCCAGCTTAGTTGCAATAATAACATATTGTTGTTATTATGGTTATGTTGTTCTGCAGTTGTTTATTGAGTTCTGCTTCGATGGTTTTGTTTAGATCTGCTCTGTTATGTTTTAATTGTGTTGCTGTATTGCTTTCTTTATACTATTTTAATACTATTCTATTTTTCTCTATAGTTTACTTTAGCTCTGTCAACTATTGCAGCTACATTTTCAGACAGAAGAAGCAAAAGACCTGAATGTTCCTGTGACAAGCATCCATTTACCACTGTCTAAGATGGTAAAGTCACACTCCTCCTGCACTTCCGCTACTTAACCCCTTTGCTGCTAGGCCTTTTCCCCTCCTGTGCTAAGCCTTTTTTTTGGCTATTTTGGGTAGTGCGTGCTTAGGCCCCTGTAACTCTTTGGCCACATAAGGTATGCACGCCAATTTTGCGTCCTTTTCTTCCAACATCATGGGGATTTTAAAGGTACCCAGGGTTTGTAGATTCCCTTTGAGGGGTTCCAGAAATTAAGCAAAATACAGTCAATTTTTTGTTTTTTTCAGAAAAATTGGAAAAACGGGCTCCAAAGGAAGGCATCTGGGGTTTTCTCTGTAAATGTTATCAAAAAAGGGGCTATGGGGATGAAATCACCACTTTCCCAGCTTTTAGGGAATGACAGTCTTTTGTCAGAGAACCAACATTTTTCACACAGTTTTGGCAGTTTTCTGGGACATAGCCTATTTTTGCTATTTTTAGTGCTTCCAACCTCCTTCCAGTTAATGGTAAAAATGAGTATGAAAGCAATAATGGATCCTGGAAAGCTATACAGTTTTTGAAGTAGACAAAATTCTGAATTCAGAAAGGGGTCATTTGTCTAAATCCATGATGGTTTCTTTATTGAAACTAACAGTTAAATATAGGAAAAAATGTAAATTAGTTGAAAAAAACAGTCTTTTGTGTCCACGTTTTCACCTGTAACTTCTTTTAATTATGACAGCTCTTTGCAAGCAATATATTGTTACATTTGATGGACCTTCCTGGTTGTGGGGATATATAGGACTTGCAGGTTCACCAAGAACCCGACGAACCCAGAGCCAAAAACTGCGCAGCAACTTGCAATGGAATTTCATTACGTACCGGATTTAGAGCAATTATTCTTTGAAAATGTATACATGGAAAAATCGGTAAGAAAGACACCTATATATTTCTGAAATGGGTACAAATAATAGAGTTTAGAAACAGTACATATTTGCACATTTTCAAAATTGGGAATACTCATACTAGCATGAGAAATATTGGTCATTTTTCAAAATGACTTCTTTTTTACACAATGTCTTTCATTTGGAAGGCAGAAATGCATCATAACTCAACAAGAAATAACAGTTGCTTTACAAATCTGAATTAGCCTAAGTCTCCCGATAAAAATGGTACCTCACTTGTATGGGTTGGCCTTCTG
This sequence comes from Lissotriton helveticus, assembly GCF_964261635.1. Classification (NCBI taxonomy): domain Eukaryota; kingdom Metazoa; phylum Chordata; class Amphibia; order Caudata; family Salamandridae; genus Lissotriton; species Lissotriton helveticus. Next base: position 495,567,790 of record NC_136069.1, on the reverse strand, counting down.
CCTGCGACAGGAAACGGCGCAAAAACGCAAGGTGGTCGCACCTCAATTTCGCACTGAAAAATGACCCCTTTTTGGCAGAGTGCCTACCTGTAGTTTTTGTACCCTAGCTCGGCCGGCACGTAGGGAAACCTAGCAAACCTATATATTTTTTAAAACTAAACACCCAGGGGAATTCAGGATGGGGTGACTCGACTGCCTCCCAACAGGTTCTGTTACCCAGAATCCCTTGCAAACCTAAAATATTGACAAAAAAAAATCATTTTCCTCACATTTCTGTGGTGGAAAGTTATGGTATGTGCGTAGATCAACAAATTTCCACCCACCCCGCGTTCCCCAAAGTCCTCTGAGAAAAATGGTACCTCACTTGTGTGGGTCGGCCAAGTTGCGACAGAAAACGGCGCAAAGCGCAAGGTGGTCGCACCTCAATTTCGCACTGAAAAATCACCCCTTTTTGGCAGTGTGCCTATCTGAAGTTTTTGTACCCTAGCTCGGCCGGCACCTAGGGAAACCTAGCAAACATATACATTTGTGCACATTAGACACCCAGGGGAATTCAGTATGGGGGGACTTGACTGCCTCCCACCAGGTTCTGTTACCCAGAATCCCTTGCAAACCTAAAAAAGTGACAAAAAACGCATTTCCCACACATTTCTGTGGTGGAAAGTTCTGGAATCTGCATGGATCAACAACTTTCCACCCACCCCGCGTTCCCAAAAGTCTTATGAGAAAAATGGTACCTCACTTGCCTGGGTCTGCCTAGTGCCTGTGACAGGAAACGGCGCAAAGCGCAACGTGGTTGCACCTCAATTTCGCAGTGAAAACTGGCCCTTTTTTGGCAAAGTGCCTACCTGTAGTTTTTGAACCCTACCTCTGCCGGCACCTAGGGAAACCTAGCAAACCTATACATTTTTTCAAAACTAGACACCCAGGGGAATTCAGAATGGGGTGACTCGACTGCCTCCCACCAGGTTCTGTTACCCAGAATTCCTTGCAAACCTAAAAAATTGACAAAAAAACACATTTTCCACACATTTCTGTGGTGGAAAGTTCTGGAATATGCATGGATCAACAAATTTCCACCCACCCCGCGTTCCCCAAAGTCTTATGAGAAAAATGGTACCTCACTTGCCTGGGTCTGCCTAGTGCCTGCGACAGGAAACGGCGCAAAACACAACGTGGTTTCCACCTCAATTTCGCAGTGAAAACTGGCCCTGTTTTGGCAAAGTGCCTACCTGTAGTTTTTTAACTAGACACCCAGGGGAATTCAGGATGGGGTGACTCGACTGCCTCCCACTAGGTTCTGTTACCCAGAATCCCCTGCAAACCTAAAAAATTGACAAAAAAACAAATTTTCCTCACATTTCTGTGGTGGAAAGTTATAGAATGTGCGTGGATCAACACATTTCCACTCACCCCGCCTTCCCCAAAGTCCTCTGAGAAAAATGGTACTACACTTACGTGGGTCGACCTAGTGCCTGCGACAGGAAACTGCGCAAAACGCAAGGTGGTCGCACCTCAATTATACACTGAAAAATGACCCCTTTTTGGCTAAGTGCCTACCCGTAGTTTTTTAACCCTAGCTCTGCCAGCACCTAGGGAAACCTAGTAACCCTATACATTTTTTAAAACTAGACAACCAGGGGAATTTAGGATGGGTGACTCGACTGCCTCCCACCAGGTTCTGTTACCCAGAATCCCTTGCAAACCTAAAAAATTGACAAAACAAATGCATTTTCCACACATTTCTGTGGTGGAAAGTTCTGGAATCTGCGTGGATCAACAAATTTCCACACACCCGGCATTCTCCAAAGTCTTATGAGAAAAATGGTACCTCACTTGCCTGGGTCTGCCTAGTGCCTGTGACAGAAAAAGGCTCAAAGCGCAACGCGGTCGCACCTCAATTTTGCAGTGAAAACTGGCCCTTTTTAGGGTAAGTGCCTACCTGCAGTTTTTTAACCCTAGCTCTGCCAGCACCTAGGGAAACCTAGTAACCCTATACATTTTTGAAAACTAGACACCCAGGGGAATTCAGGATGGCGTGACTCGACTGCCTTCCACCAGGTTCTGTTACCCAGAATTCCTTGCAAACCTAAAAAATTGACAAACAAACGCATTTTCCACACATTTCTGTGGTGGAAAGTTTTGGAATCTGCATGGATCTAAAAATTTCCACCCACCCCGCGTTTCCCAAAGTCTTATGAGAAAAATGGTACCTTACTTGCCTGGGTCTGCCTAGTGCCTGCGACAGGAAACGGCACAAAACGCAACGTGGTTGCACCTCAATTTCACAGTGAAAACTGGCCCTTTTTTGGCGAAGTGCCTACCTGTCGTTTTTTAACCCTAGCTCTGCCGGCACCTTGGGAAACCTAGCAAACCTATACATTTTTGAAAAGTAGATACCCAGGGGAATTCAGGATGGGGTGACTCGACTGCCTCCCACCAGGTTCTGTTACCCAGAATCCCTTGCAAACCTAGAAAACTGGGTAAAAAATGCATTTTCCACACATTTCTGTGGTGGAAAGTTCTGGAATCTGCGTGGATCAACACATTTCTTCCCACCCAGCGTTTCTCCAGGTCTCCCGATAAAAATGGTACCTCACTTGCGTGGGTGGCTCAAGGACACGCAACAGGCAAGGGCTCAAAACCTGATGAGGCGACATCAAAATTACCTATCACAAAGCAACCTGGTTTTGCAAGGGGGTTCCCATGAGTTCTAGGCCCGGGGCTCGGTGGCCATCTAGGGAAACCTACGTAACCCACACATTTCTGGAAACTAGACACCCGAGGGAGTCCAGTGAGGTATGGCTTGCATGGGTCCGTCATCATTCTCCTACCCAGAATCCACTGCAAATCTCAAATTTCGCAAAACAATTCACTTTTTTCTCAGATTTCTGTGTGGTGAAGTTGTGCAATCTGCGTGGATCCTTAAATTTCCTCCTACCCAGCGTTCCCCCAGGTGTCCCGATAAAAATGGTTCCTCACTTGTTTGGCTAGGCATAGTGGCTGCATGAGGAAAAGGCCCAAATTGTATGGCGGAGACTTAAAAATTACCTACAGCAAAACTACCTTATATTTGGGGGGGCACCTGAGTTTTTGGCCCGGGGCTCGGCGGCCATCCTGGGAAACTACCAAACCCAAACAGTTCTGAAAACTAGACACCCGGGGGAGTCCAGCGAGGTATGGCATGCGTGGGTCCCCCAATGTTTTCCTACCCAGAATTCCCTGCAAAGCTTACAATTAATTAAAAAAACACTTTTCCATACATTTTTGCATGGGATCTCCATGCTGGCACAATTGTCCTACCACCCAGTGTTCCCCTTGTTCTCCCGAGCAAAATGATACCTCACAAGTGTGGTGGGGCCAAAGGCCTGTGACTACGATGACCCCAAAGCAGTAGAATTCTCAGTGCTTTCTTGTAAATACCGAACGATACAATTTTTTAAAAATACATTTTTGGCCTGTTCTGCTTTGGCTCACCCACATAAGTAACATATCATTTTACTCGGGAGAACAAGGGTAACGCTAGGTGGTAGGACATTTGTGCCGGCATGGAGATCCCCCGCAAAAATGTATGGAAAAGTGTTTTTTTAACCTAATTTTAAGATAGATAGATAGATACGTTTTTATTGCGCAATTAATTAAAATCATTGCAATATACACACACTAGAATGACCGTTACGTATTGAGGGTGAAAAGAATACACTGAACAATTAAAACAGAAAAATTATTAATTAATTAATTAATTTAAAAAAACGTGCAATGGTGTCAGTGGGTGATGAAGAGAAACTCAGGCTGGGTCAGAAAGCAAATTAAGGGAATTGATTTCTAAAATAAACTTAACAAAACGAGCCGCCAACTGCGGAACGTCTCGCCTCATGCAAGCGTCTAGTGCTTCCTGGCAGGTCCTGATGTTAAGATGAAGCCAAATGGGATGCAACCAGAAGTTTCTTTGGGCTCTGAGTTTTTGGCAAATGCACAATATGTGGATAAGATTTTCCTCCTCCTGCTTGCAAAACCGGCATTGAGACGATGCCTCTTTCCTATACCCCTGGCCAAATTTGTATGCCATCAGTGGGATTAAACCAAAGCGGAATCGCATTAATTGAAGTTTTATGTGTACTTTCATGGGAGCTGCCAGATATAGCGGAAGAATTTTCTGGGTGTATAGTTTAGAGACCCAGGGGCCATGAAAGAGGTGGGTGACCCGTTGGTCGTCGTGGTCACTTGATAGAATTTTTGCTTGTTTGGTTAGAAGTTTTCTTTTTGCCGCAATGGGCAACGGAGATGACCATATGTCCTTTGCTTTGTGGGATTCTAAACATGATGTCAGATATTTGTTCCACGGTGTTTTGTGGTTGCTGAAGACTAACGATAGACAGCTTTTTAGAGAGTGGGGGCTAGCATGCTTTGTTTTTAGACAATAGTTAATGTAGTGTGCACTCATTATCCACTTCTGGGAGGACAGCGAACATTCTTTCCGAATTTGGGCGTGGGCAGTTGAGTTTGGCAGCCGAAATACCCTACGGTAACAAGTCGATTGTGCTCTGTCCAACCAATTATTCATTTTGTCCTTAAATATTATTGCACCAAAGGAGATAGTGGGGAGTAATTTTGCGGCAATCAGTTTTATTAATGGAACTAGGTTTTGAGAGTGCAGAGCACTTTTCGTTCTTATAAAGGCCCCTTCCAGACTACGGGCAACTGCCTGCATTTCGGTTGTGTGCACAGAGGGTCTCCCTTTGTGGTCGATCCACACCCCCAAATACTTATAGGCAGTGACAGTTTCCAATCTTTTCCCTTCGATGAACCACGTGGTCTTTTTGGTTCTTCCAGGTGATATTATCATTGCTTTGGTTTTTGTCACGTTTATCTCAAGCATGTTCGTATTGCAGTACTGGGCGAGGGAATCGAACAGTCTCTGGAGACCGACCGGGGTTTGATCTAGCAGAATGGTGTCGTCTGCATATTGAAGAGTTTGGATCTTTCTTGACTCTATTCCTGGAGGGAAAGCACGAGTGCGTGACAACCATTCGGGAAGGTCCGCGAGGTACAAATTAAAAAGCATTGGTGCAAGGGTACACCCTTGCTTTAAACCTCTAGTGGTATAGATTTTATTGGAGGTCGACCAACTCGATGTAACTCGCACTTTGACCCAGGTATCAGTATGCAAAGCGATTAATGCTTTAAGTAACGACTGTGGAATGCCCCATCTTGCAAGTTTTTCCCATAATTTTGGCTGACTTACACTGTCAAAGGCTTTTCGGAAATCGATAAAACCAAGATGTAAGGTTTTGCCTTTTACGGCTAGGGTGGATTCCATCAGATGAGCAATGCATATCAAGTTGTCTTCAATGTGGCAGCCTCTTTGGAAGTCGGTTTGAGTGACGGGAACTAGGTTGTTGATTTCCACCCACGTAGTAAGTACAGATAGAAGAATGCTGGCATATACCTTACCGTCCACGTCTAAGAGAGCTATCATCCGATAGTTATAGACTCTCTTCGCTTTCGAGCTGAATGGTCGCTCCCCAGTGTCTCTGACGACACCTGGTATCGTAGTGCTGCGCTTTGTATCAGAAGTGCCTCGTTATTATTGCCTGCTGTCTGCCCTGCTTGCCGCTTTTGCCCTGTATGCATTTTGTTAAATTGCCATTGTAACTTTTCAGTGTTTGCGCATTATCCCCAAGCGCTCGGCTGTGCTCACCCCTCCGCTGCCATTTTGAGTGTTGTTGTTGTCCTAGTAAGCCCGCCCCGCCTCCCAGCTGAGCCGCCCTCCCACAGACTACTTACAGCGCTCCATTCCCTCGAAGCGCTGTGACTCTCTTCGCTTTCGAGCTGAATGGTCGCTCCCCAGTGTCTCTGACGACACCTGGTATCGTAGTGCTGCGCTTTGTATCAGAAGTGCCTCGTTATTATTGCCTGCTGTCTGCCCTGCTTGCCGCTTTTGCCCTGTATGCATTTTGTTAAATTGCCATTGTAACTTTTCAGTGTTTGCGCATTATCCCCAAGCGCTCGGCTGTGCTCACCCCTCCGCTGCCATTTTGAGTGTTGTTGTTGTCCTAGTAAGCCCGCCCGCCTCCCAGCTGAGCCGCCCTCCCACAGACTACTTACAGCGCTCCATTCCCTCGAAGCGCTGTGACTCTCTTCGCTTTCGAGCTGAATGGTCGCTCCCCAGTGTCTCTGACGACACCTGGTATCGTAGTGCTGCGCTTTGTATCAGAAGTGCCTCGTTATTATTGCCTGCTGTCTGCCCTGCTTGCCGCTTTTGCCCTGTATGCATTTTGTTAAATTGCCATTGTAACTTTTCAGTGTTTGCGCATTATCCCCAAGCGCTCGGCTGTGCTCACCCCTCCGCTGCCATTTTGAGTGTTGTTGTTGTCCTAGTAAGCCCGCCCCGCCTCCCAGCTGAGCCGCCCTCGCCCCTCCCCCTCCACTATCCATATATGACAGTTGTTCCCACGCGCAGCGTTTACGCGCAGCGATCGCGCCCCATTTGCGCCGAAGGTGCGCCAAAGGTAAGCCCGTCTGCGCCCGTCCGCGCCTGGACCGCGACTAGCGCCAGACCCCCTGCTCAATGCCGCTCCCAACCCCCCAGAGTAACTTATGATGCCGCTACTCTCCTCACCTTCAACACAGGACGCACCCCACTATGCTGCATAGCTACCCCAGGACGTACCCACGGCCCATTCTCCTGCCTCTCCTGTAAGTTCAACTGCCTCAGGACCCTCACCAAACACACTTCCTCCACACTCGGCTCCGAACCCAACGACTTGAAATGCATCCTACTGAACACCCGCTCGGTCCACAGACACGCAACCGAACTCTGGGACCTAATCGACACTGTGTCACCTGACATCGCCTTCCTCACTGAAACTTGGATGAATGCATCTTCTGCCCCCGACATCGCCATAGCCATACCGGACACTTACAAGATCATCCGTAAGGACCGCACCACTAAAAAAACTGGAGGAGGAATCGCCATCGTCCATAGAAACACCATCAAAATTACAACCAGCTCTGACGACAATCTTGCAACCGCCGAACACCTCCACTTTCAGATCCACACCGACCCCAGGACCACACTTAGAGGAACGCTCATTTACAGGCCCCCAGGCACCCGATCCCAATTCAGCGACGACATCACTGACTTCGTCAGCCCGCACGCCCTCGCCTCCGAGAACTACATTCTTCTAGGAGACCTCAACTACCACCTTGACAACATTCTCGACAACAACACCACCACCCTCCTAGACAACCTGTCCAATCTCGGACTCAAAGAACTGGTCAACACCCCCACTCACACAGCCGGACACACGCTCGACCCTATCTTCACCTCCAGCAAGCACATCTCCTTCGATCACACTACAGCACTCCATTGGACGGATCACAGCTGTGTTCACTTCAGCTACAAAACAACCCTGACCCACAACCGTCCACAGCCCATTCCCCGAAGAAATTGGAACAAAATCACCTCCGACCAACTCCTCACATCCCTCCGCCAAAACATCCCCACCCTAACAACGGACCCAGACCAAGCGGCCACATACCTCAGGAAATGGATTACACACAGTGCAGACGTACTAGCACCCCTGAAAAAACACCAGTTGAAATCACTCAGCAAAAAGGCTCCCTGGTTCAATGATGACCTTAAAAATTCCAAGAAGACATGCCGCACCCTGGAGAAGAACTGGAGAAAAGAACCAACCTCAGACAACATGACCTCCCTCAAGACAGCCACCCGCAAACACCATCAACTGATTAGATCCGCCAAGAAATCGGCTTTTAAGGACCGTCTCGACAATAACTCTCATAACAGCAAGGAACTCTTCAATATCGTCAAAGAATTCACCAACCCCCCCGCAGCATCCAACGACATCACTAACTCCCAAGACCTCTGCAATGCACTATCCTCCTTCTTCTACAACAAAATTGCCGACATCCACAACAGCTTCAAGAACACTCCCAATGACCAACTCACCCCACCCCCCTCTGATCCCACCCCTCCAACTAACTACCTCAATTCCTGGAACCCAATCAACATTGAAGAAACCATTCGCCTCATGAACTCAATCCACTCTGGCTCACCTTCTGACCCCTGCCCCCACTACATCTTCAACAAAGCTGACTCAATCATCGCTCCCCAACTCCGCGATGTCATCAACTGCTCCTTCAGCTCAGCCACCTTTCCAGAAATATGGAAACACGCCGAACTCAGCGCCCTTCTGAAAAAACCAACAGCAGACCCATCAGAACTGAAAAACTACCGACCCATTTCCCTCCTCCCTTTCCCGGCCAAAGTCATCGAGAAAGCCGTCAATAGCCAACTCGCAGCCTTCCTTGAATCCAACAACTCCCTGGACCCCTCACAGAACGGATTTCGAGCCAAACACAGCACCGAGACCGCCCTCATTGCGGCGACCGACGACATCCGAACACTCCTGGACAACGGTGAAACAGTGGCCCTCATTCTTCTCGACCTCTCCGCCGCCTTCGACACTGTCTGTCACAACACCCTCATACAACGCCTCAACAACATCGGCATACAAGGAAAAGCCTTGGACTGGATAATCTCGTTCCTAGCCGGGAGAACACAGAGAGTCCGACTCCCCCCTTTCTACTCAGAGCCCACCGAAGTCATCTGCGGCGTACCTCAAGGATCCTCACTCAGTCCCACCCTCTTCAACGTCTACATGAGTCCCCTCGCCCCCATCGCACGTCGACACAACCTCAACATCATCTCCTACGCCGACGACACCCAACTGATACTTTCCCTCACCAAAGACCCCAGCACCGCCAAGGACAACCTTCACGAAGGTATGAAAGAAGTAGCCGAATGGATGAAACAGAGCCGCTTAAAACTCAACTCAGACAAAACTGAGGTGCTCATCCTTGGATCCTCCCCCTCAGCCTGGGACGACTCTTGGTGGCCTTCCGCTCTGGGATCAGCGCCCACACCCACTGACCATGCACGTAACCTTGGCTTCATTCTAGACTCCTCACTCTCAATGTCCAGACAAGTCAACGCCGTATCGTCGTCCTGCTTCAACGTCCTTCGCATTCTCAAAAAAATCTTCCGCTGGATCCCCCTCGAAACAAGAAAGACTGTCACCCATGCACTGGTCACGAGTCGACTGGACTATGGCAACACTCTCTACGCCGGAATCACAACAAAATTGCAGAAAAAGCTCCAGCGCATCCAAAACGCATCAGCGAGACTCATATTAGACATCCCACGCCGAGAGCACATCACAGGTCACTTAAAAAACCTCCACTGGCTTCCCGTCCACAAAAGAATTACTTTTCGCCTTCTTACCCACGCACACAAGGCCCTTTATAATCTAGGACCAGAATGCCTCAACTCCCGACTGTCCTTCTACTATCCCACCCGCCATCTAAGATCATCCATTCAAGCCCTCGCCGCAGTCCCGCGCATCCGAAAAACCACCATGGGTGGCAGATCCTTCTCCTTCCTGGCTGCCAAGACCTGGAACTCACTCCCCACCCACCTCCGCCTTACTCAGAATCACATCTCCTTCAGAAAAGAACTGAAAACTTGGCTATTCGATAAACAATAAACCCCTCCCTCTAGCGCCTTGAGACCCTCTGGGTGAGTAGCACGCTTTATAAATGCCTGAACTTGAACTTGAACTATAGGGGTTAGAGCGCGTTCCTTTCTTATGGAAGGGGACAAGAAGCGATCCTTGCCAAGACGCCGGAATGGGGCCGCCCAGTATTCCGACCTTGAAGAGGGGTGTCAGCATCCGGGCCCATTTTCCAGCAGAAGCTTTAAAAACTTGAGTCGGAATTCCATTGGGTCCAGGGGCGCCAGCTGAGCGCATTTTCTTTATTATTCCGGTTATGTCGTCCGTTAGTCTATTGACGAGGGTGGTGGTTTTGTCTTGGTTGACTGGTTGATCAAGAAAGGCCGGGCCATTAGTAATCTGGTCATGTGTATGTATGTATGTATAGGCATTTATATAGCGCACTACTTACCCGTAGGGTCCCAAGGCGCTTCGACCGCTGCGAAACCCTTCCTGGCTTCCCTGAGAGATGGTCCCTTAATGGGTATCTCCAGGGTGAGACCAGGCATCCCCGGCGGTCTGGTGGGGCCGTTAGTGAAGATGAGGCAAGCTAATGCCCAGAGTTGCCGAGTGTGATCGCTGATCAGAGTGGGCACCGAGGCGAGAGAATTATCGAGTCCGCTGACCCTGGTCCAGAAACCTGCCGCGCCGGGAATCGAACCCTGGTCCCGGGCCGTCCTCTGCTCTCGGGTTTGCCGCCTCTAACCAGTGAGCCACACTACTTCACTTAAGCTGGAGCTGTGTAGAGCATTTTAACGTAAGTTTCCCAATCCGCGGGGGAGATGTTGGTTGCGGTAGGTGGTTTGGTCTTTAGATTTTATAATCTCAAAGGCTGTTACCCAATGCTGGTCTTCCTCCAATTTCTTTAGGGTAAAGCGTTCCTTCCTATAGGCTTTCCGCGCAGCCGTGATGTCCTCCTTCAAAAGTTTATGGTCATTTTCGTTGCGGGCAGTTGTTCTTTGTAGCTTGTTTAATGTACTCTTGGCAGTTCTTGTATGTTTTTGTTGCACTGACAGAGGTGTCAGAGTCGGAGTATCCCTAGGGAGGTGATTTGGCGGTTTTGAGGCGAAAAGGTCTCTAAAGCTGGTCAATGTGGCTTCCCAAGTGGGAGCTGTCGCCTGGATGCCAGCAGCTGGGGGGCCTCTGGTCATAAGTTTATCCACCTCCTTTTCGATTGCATCCTGGTTACTTTATGACCATCGGAGTTTCCTCACACTCTGCAGGCCTGAAGCAGTCCCTATGGGATTTATATTCGAACGATGTAGTGGCCTGAGGGCAATGCTGCATGTTAAAATGGCATGATCGCTATCTGAAGACGGTGTCACCAGGAATTGGGACACCAGATGGAAAGCCATTAGCGATAAACATATATAATCTAGGGTGGCCATTCGAGAGGAGGATATTTGTGAATAGGCGGCCGGTTGATCTTTAGCCATCCTTCCATTGAGGATGCGCAGGCCGAGATGGTTCAGTTTTGTTGCCAGCTTTATTCCATTCATATCCTTTCGCTGATACTGTGATTTTATCTCAGGAATTGCCCACATTGCATTAAAAGATGTTATTTGGGAGGATTAAGTAAAATCGATTTCCATTAAATTTGCATTAAAATCACCCATTATCAGCCACAGGTCAGTTGGGCAGAGAACTTCCAGGTTGTTCATTATAGGGAGTAACGTGCTCAAGGTGGACTCGCGCCTCGTTTTTGTTGGATGTAAATAGATGCAACCAAGGATAATTTTTTGCTTTGGATTCCCCTTTACCTGACTCTCGATCTCCATGCTGATAAAGACATGGTCGCCGTCCCCACTATGGAGTGTTTCAATCTTCGTAGTCAGGGTGTTCTTCACGGTGATCAGCACTCCCCCAGATGCGCGGCCGCCCACCTTGGAGGGAGTGGCGATGGATTCTAATACAGTAAAGTCTTCCCAGATGGTATTTTCCAGGGCCCAGGTTTCTTGAAGGGCAAAGACTTCGTAGGTTTTCAGCAGACCTGAAGTTAATCGCTCTGTTTTCTCCTGTGTGAGGCCCCGAATATTCCAAGAGCATATATTTAAATGATGGACCGTCTCATGGGTAGGTTTGTGGCCATACACAGGTATCGGTGCATTACCCTAACACTTGAGCGAGCCAAGACCAGTCTTCCAATTTGTGAGGTTTTAATATGCATTTTCGTGGGCCGCCAGCTGTGGAGGCAATTACTTGCAGTGGATTCTCAGTCCATGAGACTGTTTTCGGCTCTTGCCAGAGGCCCCGCAGCATCGAAGATGACTGGGATGAATGCTTTACTTGTTTTTGGTCCGGTCTTGTGTTGGCAAACATAGCTGTGTCAGAGAGGTTTTTTAGGAATGACGGGTAGTTGGTGTTGATATAAGGGCTAGCCTGGATGCCCCATTCGTTCAGTTGTTTTTTATTCTTCATTAGCGTAGCCCCGCGTTCTGGGTTAAAGAAAGCTACCAGTGTGGACTAATTTCTTTGTCCTAAGACAGGGTCTATGAAGGACACTGTCTCAATATCCATTGAGGTCACGCTTTCTAGACCCGGCAGTTGCAGGCATAGCCTGAGGAGATTGCCTCTATTTAAGATATCCCATTTTCCCTGGGATTCATACTCCGGATAGAGCAATATTTTTCTATGCTGTTGTTTTCCCAGGCAAGTATCTTGAAACAGTGAGGCCGGGTTGATCCTAGAAGTGTCAAAGTCAATGCCCGGGGACTCTGTGTTGGCTTGTGTGCTTGGTTTAGTCATTAAAGGGCGAGGCATTCTTGGTGGCTCGCCACTCGATGAAGGTTCTTGGGGACAGGGCATTTTACTGTCACAACTGTCTGCATTTGCATTAACTTTCGGCTGGATTTTTTCCTCTCCCAGACAAGTCAATGGGGAGGCACCCGCCACTATTCCTTCTTTTGGACTTTGGTCCTTGATGGCGGGTTTGTGTACTGCGACAATTGCAAGCAAGGGGCTGTTATCAAAAGGTTTTATGGGGCCGTCGTTTTGCTTTAGGCAATTACCGGAAGACTTGTGGTCTACTAGTGGCTGTGCGCAGTTCGATAAAGTTTCCAAATTTTCTTTTTTTTCCTTTTTGAGAGGCTACCAATTTTTCTGCCTTATTGATCAGCTCAATTGGGGACTTGCCCACTTTTGTTCCAAGCCATTGTGTTAGAGCATTGTCCTTTTTTTTGCTTTGTTTAGTTTCTTCAATTTCTTCTTATTTTTTCTGGATAGGTAGGTGCTTACTTTTTGGTCGTTTTCGACCTTGGTAGCGAGCGTAAGGTGATTTTATAGGGTAGAGGGATGCTCTTCAGTATTGAGTTGCGTGGGTATTTTTGTGGCATTTGGTGTTTGTGAACATAGATTGCCAGCAGAGACCGGAGGCGCGAAGGAGAGCTGTTCAGAAGGAGTATTTAATGTCAATTTAAGCGGAGAGTGTTCCAGTTTTGAGCTGGAATAGTTGTTAGTAGGGCAAGATAGGCTATTAGAGCATGATTCTGGTCGCCTTAGAGTTTCCAAGGTTCGAAGGTGAGTGGGGGGAATACTAAGACTCTGTTGTCTGGCTTGGGTCTTCAACCTCAGGTCTTCTATTAGCGTGGACATTATTTCTGGTAGAGTTTCAAGTTTGTTCAATAAAGGCTCGCAAATGCAGTTTTTATGGCCTTGATTTGGGTGTGGAGTTACATTTACAGTTGGTTCCATGCTCGGATTTGCTTCGGGCGCATGATTTTGGTTCATGCTTGTTTGGGCTCTTCGTATAAGCGAATTTAGTTAATCCAGTTGTGAATCGATTCCGATTATGGTGTCAGCCACCAATTGAAGAATAGATATCTGGGTATCAAGTTTATCGGCGTGCATGTGGGCCGCACAGGTCATAGAGCTCAAGGCTCTGTTGGTGACCGACAGAAGTGCCTCAATTTTTAGCATTCCAGAATTGTGTTGGGATTGGGTGGCTCCGAGCCCAGGGACTTTTGAGAATGGGTTGTTTGAAATGGCAGAGTTATGAGCCGAGGATAAATTGGTGGACATATTGATTTGTTCATTTAGAAGGTTTTTATTTTGACTTAAGATAAAACTGTAATCTTTGATGTCAGCATTATAACTACTGCCGGTTACTGGTAGCCCTTTTAGTGGGCTTACTTTGATTGCCGCCATGAGGAGATCGCTGTTTCTGGTGTGGGCGAAGTCTGGTACCCCACTAAGAAACGGAGTGGATGTCTGTGACGGAAGGTCAAAACTGTGGATTTGGGAGAGGTCATTCAATGGACTCTTCAACGAATTTATCGCGTCTTCGCGTGCTAGGCCAGATTTCAATGGCGAGGGCCTTACTGCTTTGGTTGGGGGATGAAGCGTAGCGACCCAAATTATAGAGTCGTCTTTGCCACATGTCGAGTTCTCGGCATTATAATTGCAGTTTCCTTTCTCCCACTTGGGAGTTGGAGGCTCGTTCTTAGATACTAGGAGGGAGGTTAAGCTCTCAGTAGGCGGCAAAGCAAATGCAATTGGTGCTACCAAGGGGCATTGAGTTCCAAACAATTTATTTGTGCTTAGCCGAGTTGGTTGGAGCTCTGGTGGTGGCAATTGAGCTAGAAGCTCTGGTGGTGGCAATTGAGGTAGTACATCATAGATGGGGTGCCTTGAGAATGATTTTTATGGTGCACTAGCAGAAGCTGAGGTCTTACGTTGAATGATTATTTCAGGGTAGAGGGACACAGGTCCGGGTGAGCTGGCGGCGCTGGTGGTTGTTGGGGAGGCTTTCCATGAATACCCTGATGAGAATGTGGGGCAGTTTGGTTTAGTTTGCTGATCCAAAGAAAGTGCTCTCTGATGTCAGCAGTACTGTTGTTTTTAGTTTTTGGTGAGTACTGCAAGCGAGCTGGTTGCGGCTGGTTAAGTAACATTTTGTCGCCCTTTAAGCGTCCCAGTGAGGTCTTTAAAGGTCTCGCGGCCACCTCTTCCGCTTGCTCCGAATGCAGTTGGCGAGGGGGTAATTGAGGGCCCCTACCAGGCTCTTGTGGATATAGCAGTTTAGACTTCTGGCGCTTGGCGGACTTATGAGGGCGGTTAGTATTTAGTGGTTGAGAGCTGCTCCTAGTGCGCCTTATAGTGAAATGACGGGTAAGCGAGGTGTTGGGAAACCAATATCACTTCAGAAAAAATGGTTGCGAAGTGATTAAAGAATAAGGCGCTAGTTGAGGTGTAATAGTCAACCGCAGTTTTTACAGAATCTTGAGGTCTCTGGTGCGCTGCGTTTAAAAAGGTGCTTTTTTTGGGGGGGCACTTTAGTCACTTCAAAAGAGGCTTTTGTCAACCGCAGTTTTTAAAAATCTTGAAAGTCTCTGAGGCGCTGCGTTTAAAAAGGTGCTTTTTTGGCACTTTAGTCACTTTAGTCACTTCAGAGGAGCTTTTTATGGAAAGCCTTTCAGATAAGGCGGACCGCAGTGGGCAGTAAGTAATGGGCAGCAATAGTAAGTAACAGAAGCAAAAAATAGAATGGCGAGCGGGGCACACGGGGACGGGCCTCTGGCAGGGATAGACCTAGTCAGCCCTGCCTGGCTCACTGCCCCCCGGCTCTTACTTAGCAGCTGCCTCTAACGGCAGCCGCGCTCGCGTGCGCCCAACCAAGTTCTCACCTCTCATGTGGCTTATAGACGGTGGATGGCTGGGAACTCAAAGCCTCTGGTGCAACTTTCAGGGACTCTCAGGGAACGCCAGTTGCTGAGGTATGCTAAGGCAGAGTTAAAGAGCAAAAAGCCAAGTTGAGATGCAGCAGCAATTGCAGCGTTGCAGAAGCAGTCAAGCGCCACGGGGCTTGTGGACATATTCCTCGTGCCTCAGACCTCAGCCCCCCGCCTTGACCTTCGCCTCGCCTAAGCCCTCGCGTCCTTGCTCTCCTGTGGATGTCCCGTAGATGTCTGCAGGTCCGAACGGTGCAAAGCGGGGAGGAGGCGGGGCCACTGCAGTATCGAGGCAGGAGACGGGAGGCGAGTACGGGAGGCTGTGGGGGTTAAGGCTTGATGAAGCGGGGGACCGGGCGGGAGTGCAGATGGAATTTCGCTCACCGGGACCGCTGATCTCTGCCGCTCTCGCCTCTCGATTCACCCCTCGCTCCTCCTCTTCCTCCGGAAACAGCGTAAAGCAAGTATGGCCAGAGGTAAGGTTTGCAGGGAATTCTGGGTAGGAAAACGTTGGGGGACCCATGCAAGCCATACCTCGCTGGACTCCCCCGGGTGTCTAGTTTTCAGAAATGTTTGGGTTTGGTAGTTTCCAAAGATTGTGGAAAAGTCAGCCCATGACGCACCTGATGCCCAGGCTGCTGGCGCAGAACGCCTCTTAGTTCCCATCTTGAACAATTACCAAATAAAGAGACGGGCGCTGGAAGCAGGAAAACAAGAACAGAGTTTTATTTCTCATGAGGAGAGCCTGTCATTTCGGACACTCGCATAGTGTCTTCAGGAGGTGCTCTAACAAGTGTCTCTGAGGCTTCGTCTTTTATACACATGTTTTCGATGCACAAACATTCCTTATTGCAATAAAGACGCTTTGAAGTAGGAAAAACATGCTTGGAATCCCAGCTTCAGGCCTATTCCCATACCAGTCGCTCAGATGTCATCCTCCCCTCCTGAATGTAACAAGGGATTGTGATCTCTCAGCCGGACATTCCTACAGGACACGAGGGCAGGAGGGGATGATCAGATCAAAGGTTAGGCAGGCGATAAGATCGGGCACTCGGCTGGCGTATCACGGTTTTGTTATGCTGGGCAGGGAAAAAGGGGGGTGTACATCCACGAGGCTTGGTCTTAGGACTTGGGACCGGGTCGAAAGGCCAAGTGCAGCTGGGGGGGGCTCGTCAGCAGAGGGGAAGGGTGTTCTTGGGAGGAAATGGGGGGGGGTGTGGGTCAAGCAGGAGTGTTACTTCTAGAGCAGGGTCACGCAGAGGGAGAGGGTCTTATGGCCGGTGCATGAGCAGTGCGCGCAGGGAGGGGTGACGGGGGTTTAACAAACGGGCAGAGAGGCCATGGAGCCTAAAATGGCTGTCGTGTACGTGTGTGCATGGGTCTATGCTGGCGGGATAACACAGTCAGTGATTCGCGATATCCGTTCTGCTTACAACAAGGGGTACAGTGAACACAAATGAACACCGCTTACGTGCATATACATTGCCATTTTCAACAGTCGCCGCTTTTTTACATAAGCTAGTTCATTTCTATACAGTCCATACTATTGGCGGAATGCGGTACATACGTTTTTACATTTGTTGGGTTATTCATACAAGTCTAAAGATCGGCATAATACCTAGTTGGGGTTAATCAAGAAAAAGGTTCCGACACATTATAAAATCAGGTTCTGACTTTCTCTCCGGTGACATCAATATACAGTAAAAAGTGCTCTGATACCTTCGGGTCTTGTCAGTGCTATATGAGACTTTTGGAAAACTAAATACATGAGTGACCGATGAAACATTTTTTTTTTTTACAGCAATAGGGAGGAATTAAGTTCTATACAAGCAATTGGTTAAGGGGTGGGTAGAAAGTTCAGGAAGGGGGGTCTTCGTCACAATGTCTTTTTAACAGAGTCCGTCTTCTTTTGTTGGCGCTGTTGAGCACCGGCGGTGGAGCTATAGGTCCAGCTCGGATTCATCCTTACGCGTTGCAGGGTGCGATCAGTCCTCTGCTGTTAGATCACAGTCCTGTTTCCTAACTCATCTTCTTAGGGGTGCCTCATGCTGGGCACCTGCGAGTCTTTCTTCTTCCGTGGCAAAACCTTATTCTATCTAAATGTTGCTCTTCTTTTCTGAGTCAAAAGTTATGCGAAAAGGGTGATGTTGTTGAATAATCGAGGGAAGAGAGGGCGGAGTGGGACCAGATCTTTGAACACACCAAGGGACCAAAGGAGCAAAGGATGACGAGCAGGCAGGCCCATCAGTCGGGCTCAAAAGGGACGGGGACTTCAGGCACGCGTGGGTCAGCAAATCGGGGGCTACAAGGCAGCCCTTCATTCCTTCATCTGCCGAGTTTGAGAGTGGTGCCTCGTCCCGCGTCTCGTTGCTTTACGACTCCACCTTTGGCCGAGGTCACACGTGCTTCATGATCTGTGGCCGGGCTGTGCGCCACGTTCAGCTCCTCTCCTCCGGTGATTGTATCTTTGAATGAGTACAAAACAAGTTTTAGAAAAACTGGCAGGAGAAGACATTTATACAGCTCAATTCCGTCCCCAATCCTAAGTAGGTGGGGGATATGTTCATCGATCACAGTCAGAAGTCATCACTTATGGAGTATGTAGGAGGGCATTCCCACTGAATTCGTAAGCCTATTTGGCGTTCATTCGTGACGTACGTATAGAGAAATCGGACTCCTATCAACAGTGTATTATATCAAAACTCGAAATCGAGTCCTTAGGTAGAGACTCGCCCTTTTTCTTTTTAACCCAAGTACTGACAATCTTACATTTCCCTTCGGGGTCGGCTAACTCTTGCAAGCAGGGGCGTCATCATCATGAGAGGGGGCAGATGTTAAACATGCTTTTCTTGGGGAGTGACCGTTAATCAAAGTCATCAATTACGCTTCGGGGGTAGCTGATATGGAGCTGGGGTCAATCGGGAGAAGCGAGGACGCTTTGGACAGGGAGCTGGGGTCAATCGGGAGAAGTGAGGACGCTTTGGACATCCGCACGTAAGTGCAGAGGGGTGAGAAAATCTGGGCATTTGGGAATTGCACTTCTAACGAACTGAAAAACAGAAGACCATTGACGTTATAGTCCCCCTATAAAAAGGCCAGATTAGGGGACATCAGTCGTCTTACCTGTCCTTTCTTTCATTACCAACTCGGGTTCTATCGTTTTGCAGAAAGGAGAGGTAGTAATATGGCAAGGTACAATCGTTTTAGTTCCTGTCAATTTTTCCGAACACCTTTGTGTTCGAAGAGACCCAATTATGTGTGTGCCGGTGGGGCACAACGTTACCACACAAGGGAGGAGGGAACAGGGGGACCCTCAGAGAGAGAGAGAGAGAGTCGCCCGCACTCTAAACGAACCATTTGGTACACGTATGACATGGAGAGAGAGAGAGAGAGAAAGAGAGAGAGAGAGAGAGAGAGAGAGTGTGAGAGAGAGAGAGAGAGAGTGAGAAACGTGTACAATAATGGGCCATTCAGTGGGCACACAACACAGAACAGCAGGGGTTAAGTAATACGGAAACACAGGCAGAGGGATGACGTAGATCCATACATTACGTACACACTTACTCAGGTGAGGGAGACAGTACATGTATTATATACAAAAATCCAAGACAAAACATAGAACAGTTATTGGCCATAATGATCTCTTCCTGTATGCTGTGCATCCTTAGCATCCTAAGCTCTTTTTACCTTTTTCTTCTCTTTTATCGTCGGCTGCCTTTACTGGTGGCTTTGGTTGTACACACTTACGTCTTTGGCAATTGGTCAAGAACTAACCTAATCGGGCTAATGTGTTTCCAGGCTGAGGCAACAGTGGGTGTCAGTTGGGAGAACAATGGGGTAGCTTTGAGTTTCATGTCTATGAGGGCGCGAAAAGGATGTAGTAGATTTAAATGTAAACCTCACCTCAAAATATTCCTTAAACTTTCCCTATTTAGTTAAATGTAGGATGCTTATTCATTAGTGCATGTCATTTTTGGTTGTACTATTCGGGGTGCCAAGCGAAGTCATATTTTGTAGTTTCCGCTTCAGGCTGTCCTCCCAAGCGCTAAGTTCAGGGAGAGAAATAGTCATTGCTTGCACGTCATGTGTAGGCACCATAATCAAACCCCTTTTTCCATCTCTTCGTCCGCTAGATCACCATTTTTTTTTCGTACTTTAATCGACGTTCCGATGTGACCTGCAGAAAGAGGGAAAAAAGAAGGGGGGGCGGGGGCAGCATTTAAAAACACATTAGCGCGCATAAACCCGAAAAGGCTTTTACTTACTACATACTCGGCCTATCTCCACGGGATGCAGTCCCTGCCAACTTGGCGTTTAAGCCCAGGTGGACCGTTTAGTGTGGGAGAAATTATTATCGGAAGCCTGTAGATAGCATAGGTCGCCCAAGTGTGGTATTACGGACCGTGTGCGGGGGGGGGGGGGTCAGAACAAAGGGCAGTCGGTGTAAAGTGGGGGGGCAAGCTCGTGCTCTCCTTTGAGGAAGAGGGATAACCTACAGTGGTACGGGGTCGTTGTCGTTCGTACTAGGGGGGTCAGGTGGCACTCCTTCGGGGCGACTTAGGGGCATTTTAAAACAACTTTCCTGATACAGGTAGCATATAAAGTATAGGCTAAATACCAGGATCTTTAGCGGTTGCTTTAGACTGTACAAAAATGAAAAACACATACAACAAAAACCTGGACCGTTCATATTTGCAATATTTCTGAGTACTATACTTTTTAACCCTTAACTAATCGAGCTGAGCCATTTCACCTGTATTTTAGTTATATCGGAAATAGTGGTCATTTATTCGAAACTTACCAATCTACGCGTGACAACTATGTTTGCTTTTTCCAAAAATCTTTAATAAGAATGTCGGTGCACACATACGGGCCTGCAACCCCGTGGGCCGGCCACGGAGCAGGCTGGAACTGTACATGTGGGGACACTTATTAGTGGAAAACCTAATAGAGTCGGTGGTCGTTGATTTCATAATAAAAAGTGCGACAAGTGCAATAAAATCATATCGAAACTTCAGTGTGAGCGAGTATCATAAGTGTTGAAATTCGAACTTTCAATAATCATGATGCGTCAAAACTTAACAACAATTCATTGTCCGAATGTTCAATCAGTACCCATCTCATGTCAATTCATTGTCCGAACACATAATCAGTACCCATCCCATATCAATTCATTGTCCGAACACATAATCAGTACCCATCCCATATCAATTCATTGTCCGAACTGACAGTACACATCCCATATCAATTCATTGTCCGAACATATAATCAGTTCACATCCTATATCAATCCATGTGTTTAAAAACTGCATACATATCTCATGACGCCAAGGCTGAGCAATCGGGGTACAACAAGGAGTTGAAAGTTTCATTTGTACCGGCGCCATTTTGGGTGCAGCCAGGCATATCCAGGCATAGTCAAAATCTCCGCCAACTCGTGGTTGGCTCAGAGCCTCTTTTGGCAGTCCAAAAGTTCCGTTAAAGGCAACAGAAAGGATCGGCGGTATGAACCATCAGTCAAAGGGGGAGGGAGGCAACAATTTTTTTTTTCTTCTACCGGGTCATACGGGGTTTTCACCGGAACTGATCCGAACTGTAGTCTGCAGGATTCTAGTCATTCAAACTGAGGCTGGCGCCAGCATGGGAGCGCCGACGTCTCGCGGCTACATTTTCATCGTTCCGTGGGCAATCATGGCAGTCATTCCCCATCGAGGGTGTCCGCGGGGGTCGGGGGCCCCCGTGGCTCTTATAGAATCTTCAAAGTCGAGGAGAACACTTCTGTTTGTGGGACTCATTTCTTGGTTAACAAGCAACCGGGCCATCCCTTCGCGCCAGGCCCGCTCCTGTAGGGTGGATCGCCATTTTACGAGTGGGCGAACCCTTGTCGGGTGAGTGGAGCGTTGGGGGTGCCACTGGGGCCTCCACCTGGGGAGGTGGGAGAGGCTCGTTCGCGCCGCCTCTCCCTCCCAGTGCACCCCACGGCGTCTTGCTTGACATTTGTTATGGCCGGACCAGGCGATGAAGAAGAGGGGGGGGTCGGAGGCACGTGCAAGACATCCCCCCCTCCGTGTTGTCGCAGCCATTATTTAAGAAAGAAGAGGAAGGGGCGCCCAGTACGTTTCGGGCCAGGCCTCCGGTTGATGGCGGCCGGACGCTCTTCACCACGGCCCCAGGAACGGGTCCCTTGGTTCATCCTGGGGACAGACCTTGGCGCGTGGTGCCGCCTCCAGGCTATTCGCGTAGTGGTCCCTCCACCCCAGGCCTCTTGTGGAAGTCGGACCAGGCGATTAAGAGGGGGGGGGGTCGGAGGCATGTGCAAGACATCCCCCCCCGTGGTCTGCAAGGCGCCGCTTCAGGGCTGAACGGGGAGCTTCTACCAAGCCGTGGCTGGACCAGGAGATGCGAGGGGGGGGTCGGAGGCATGAGCAAGACATCCCCCCCCGTGTTGTCGTAGCCATTATTGAAGAAAGAAGAGGGGACG
Source organism: Lissotriton helveticus (assembly GCF_964261635.1). Taxonomy (NCBI): domain Eukaryota; kingdom Metazoa; phylum Chordata; class Amphibia; order Caudata; family Salamandridae; genus Lissotriton; species Lissotriton helveticus. Next base: position 495,546,066 of record NC_136069.1, on the reverse strand, counting down.
CCCGGATCCCGTCGGCCTCGGCTCCTTTTCTGGCCCACCTTACGCGTCGACCTCCGGCCGACGGCTGGCAGCAGGACCCGCCCTACACGTGTCGAAGACCTCGTCTTCCGGATGGGCGTAGCCGCGAACCTGTTGCACTTCGGGAGTTTCCAGAAAGGGGGTAGGTATCTGCTTATTTGTATCTATCTCATGTTACCGTTGTTAGGGCGTGGCAGGCGGTGGGGCAGACATGTTTGGAGCAGTGAGGGGTGGCGAAGCCTAGTTGCCTCGTGGCTGCCGTGATGTCAAGCTTGGCTTCTCTCACCATTTTCATGTTTCTTGTTACGGGCTTATTCCTAACGTTTCTTATTTCTAGCGAAATCGTGTATTTTATCGTGAGCTATTTCTAACGTTTTCTTATTTGTAGCGAAGATCAAAAACTCATCAGTGGCCTACTGACTTTACTCGATTCCTTTTGTTTTCCCTAACGATTTTTATATATATATTTTTTTTTTATTTGCTAGCACGATACAGCGGCTAATCCGCATTTTTCTTTATATTTGTCCTTTTTATTAGGGGTGCCTTCCGGCCGAGCCGGATGACCTACCTCTAATAAATGGTCCGGGTGGAACTAGTTTACCAATCAGTGGGGAGTAGATAGGCATGACAGATTACAACGGGGGACAAAGGTCCGCATTACCTACCCTTCATTACTTGCAAAGACTAGACAGAATATTTCTATTCCACGTTATTTGCAAACAGAGAATACCTCAAAAGAACTATTCCTTGAACAATAAATGTCCAGACAATCAATTAATCAGTGGGGAGAAAAACAGGCATGACGGATTACAACGGGGACAAAAATCTGCATTACCTATCCTTCACTATCTGCAAAGGGGGGCAGAATATTTCTATTCTTCCCTGTTTGTAGACAGGGAATATCTCAAAGAGCAATAATCGATAAAAATCGATAACAAACAATCAGTGGGGAGAAAGATAGGCATGACGGATTACAATGGGGGACAAACGTCTGCATTACCTATCCTTAACTATTTGCAAAGAGAGAGGAACGTTCCTATTCATCGCTGTTTGCAAATAGAAAATGTCTCAAAGAGAACCAATACTTCAAGTACAATCAATCAATCAATCAGATGGATAAAGCCATCCTACCAATCGGACGTAAAGACGTCCTACTTAACCTTACCCGGACCGGACCGTGTGGGCAATTCTTCGCCTTCCCTTTTCCAGCGCCCGATCGTTCTCTTTCTCCATGTTTTTACCGCAGCATTCCTGTGGGATTCCAGTCAGGACAGTAGGTCACTTGAGAGAGAGGTCCGTTCGGAATCGGTGAAGTTCATTCAATCGTCAGCCGGACGAGGGCCCTCTCAAGGCAGGTATACTCCAATCATTTAGATGTTCACCCCATCGTCTGGACCTCTCTTACCAGACCTTATGTCGCTGATGGACCCCGCGTTGGGACGCCAATTGTGGAAAAGTCAGCCCATAACGCACCTGATGCCCAGGCTGCTGGAGCAGAACGCCTCTTAGTTCCCATCTTGAACAATTACCCAATAAAGAGACGGGCGCTGGAAGCAGGAAAACAAGAACAGAGTTTTATTTCTCATGAGGAGAGCCTGTCATTTCGGACACTCGCATAGTGTCTTCAGGAGGTGCTCTAACAAGTGTCTCTGAGGCTTCGTCTTTTATACACATGTTTTCGATGCACAAACATTCCTTATTGCAATAAAGACGCTTTGAAGTAGGAAAAACATGCTTGGAATCCCAGCTTCAGGCCTATTCCCATACCAGTCGCTCAGATGTCATCCTCCCCTCCTGAATGTAACAAGGGATTGTGATCTCTCAGCCGGACATTCCTACAGGACACGAGGGCAGGAGGGGATGATCAGATCAAAGGTTAGGCAGGCGATAAGATCGGGCACTTCGGCTGGCGTATCACGGTTTTGTTATGCTGGGCAGGGAAAAAGGGGGGTGTACATCCACGAGGCTTGGTCTTAGGACTTGGGACCGGGTCGAAAGGCCAAGTGCAGCTGGGGGGGGGCTCGTCAGCAGAGGGGAAGGGTGTTCTTGGGAGGAAATGGGGGGTGTGTGGGTCAAGCAGGAGTGTTACTTCTAGAGCAGGGTCACGCAGAGGGAGAGGGTCTTATGGCCGGTGCATGAGCAGTGCACGCAGGGAGGGGTGACGGGGGTTTAACAAACGGGCAGAGAGGCCATGGAGCCTAAAATGGCTGTCGTGTACGTGTGTGCATGGGTCTATGCTGGCGGGATAACACAGTCAGTGATTTGCGATATCCGTTCTGCTTACAACAAGGGGTACAGTGAACACAAATGAACGCCGCTTATGTGCATATACATTGCCATTTTCAACAAGATGGCCTCCGAGCATGGGGCAAAAAACTCAGGTGCCCCACCCCAAAAAATAAGGGAGTTTTGCTATAGGTAATATTTAAGTCTCCACCTTACAATTTGGGCCTTTTCCTGTTGCAGCCACTATGCCTACCCACGCGAGTGAGGTACCATTTTTATCAGGAGACCTGGGGGAACGCTGGGTGGGAGGAAATTTGAGGATCCACGCAGATTCCACAACTTTACTACACAGAAATCTGAGAAAAAAGTGAATTTTGTAGCTAAATTTGAGATTTGCAGTGGATTCTGGGTATGAGAATGATGAGGGACCCACGCAAGCCATACCTCGCTGGACTCCCCCGGGTGTCTAGTTTCCAGAAATGTGTGGGTTACGTAGGTTTCCCTAGAGGCGGCCGAGCCCCGGGCCAAAAACTCATGGGAACCCCCTTGCAAAACCAGGTTGCTTTGTGATAGGTAATTTTGATGTCGCCTCATTAGGTTTTGGGCCCTTGCCTGTTGCGGGTCCTTGAATCACCCACGCAAGTGAAGTACCATTTTTATCGGGAGATCTGGGGGGAACGCTGCGTGGGTGGAAATTTGTGTGAGCCCAGTGATGCCAAACTTTTACACACAAAAATGTGTGAAAAAACAAATTTTTTCAGCTACATTTAAGGTTTGCTAGGGATTCTGGGAAAAGGAATGTTGGAGGATCCACGCAAGCCATACCCCCTTGAAAGCCCCCGGGTATCTACTTTTCAGAAATGTGTGGGTTTGCTATGTTTCCCTAGATTGCAACCAAGGAAGGAGTGAAAAACCCATGTGACCCCCTAGCTAAACCAATTAGTTTTGACAAAATAGTTGTTTACTTGTGCAGCGTGAAAATTTGGGCGCAATATTGCAAGGAAAATATGACAGACATTGTGAGTTTTGCAGTATATTGTGGATATAATTAATTGTTAGATTTCACCAGAGAGACATCACCATGTACTCCCATGGGTTTTCAACAATATCTACAATTGGTAGGTTATTCGTAAGTGGAATGTACACCTTGGCAGAGAGACTAAAAAAAAAAAAGATCCCTCCACAGCCATCTATTCCTCAAACACACACTCATACTGGTTGGATTTGGCATGAGGGCGAGTGATGGTTCAGTATATATAATTTAACGAGATTTCACAAAAATGAAATGCAGTGTCAATTACATGGACAAAAAAACTGAACAAATGAGCTGTAAAGCCACTTCAAGGCACCAACCGCTTTACAGGCCATTCACACACCTTTCATACCTGACACACAGATGACCATTCACACCACCAGGCACAAAAGCAACACATCATAACATTTACAAAAAAGGGACAAGGTGCGCCCTGCTTAAAAAAAAAATAATAATAAATAGATTACTACACAGACATCAAGTCCTCAAACACACACACATAGAAATACACTGTTAATAATGGAAAGGACGAGAAACTGAACCATTGACTCACAGCTCGTGAGCTGTAAAGCCACGACAAGGCACAAACCTCTTTACTGGCCATTCATACACCTTTCATACATGTGACACATACAAAACATTCACACCGCCAGCCGCGGACCCATCATTACTACACTTCCACCAGCAGACAACACCAATCAAGGGCCCATCACTTTCACACGTCCACATTCCTGACACAGCAACTACACAAACTCATTGATTGCATGGAGTGGTGCTCAGTTAGCACTGTGTGTAGTAACCAGCATTAAGTCACTTCCCACACACCGCCAGCCGAGCACCAGTCCACGCACACCACCAGCCAAGCACCAGACCACACACACCGTCAGTCAAGCACCAGACCACGCGCACCGCCAGCCAAGCACCAGTCCACACACACCGCCAGGCAAGCACCACTCCACACACACCGCCAGCCAAGCACCAGTCCAGGCACACCACCAGCCAAGCACCAATCCAAACACACCACCAGGCAAGCGCAAGACCACGCACACTGCCAACCAAACACCAGACCATGCACACTGCCAGCCAAGCACCAGTCCACACACACAGCCAGCCAAGCACCAGTCCACAGACACCGCCAGCCAAGCACCAGTCCAGGCACACCACCAGCCAAGCACCAATCCAAACACACCACCAGGCAAGCGCAAGACCACGCACACCGCCAACCAAACACCAGACCACGCACACCACCAGCCAAGCACCAGTCCACACACACCACCAGACAAGCGCCACTCCACACACACTGCCAGCAAAGTACCAGCCCAGACACCGCCAGCCAAGCGCCAGACCATGCACACCGTCAGACAATCGACACTACACGCAAACCAACATCATACTTTAGTTTTTTTTCAATATACATAAAAAAACAAAAACAAATTGCAAATTGATACAAATCTACTAGCACAACAACTAAAACTAAATACACTACACAAATGCCAACTTTGAAACTGAACAATAAGTTTTAAAGAATAGAGACCAGGCAGTTCACTTTACCACTCATGGATGCTCCCAATAATTCTTTTGCGTGTGGTACATTCTAAAACATGCAGGTGCGCACAGCCCAGGGTTAGAAGGACAGTCGGGCAGTACATAAGAACCTCCTTCCGCAAACCTCTTCACCAACAGACTCTACATCTCCGACTGGGAAAGTTTTTTGAGGATGTAGGAGGAATTTGATCAGGAAAGTGGCGATCTTTCAATCCGGCAACATCCTCCACCACTCCAACTCTAGGAACACTTGTTTGTTCCACTAAAACAAGGCTGCCTATTATAGACTCCTGAAACTTTACAAAAGTCATCTTTGACTGAGGACAAAATTGCTGGAACACAACAAAAGCATTAAAGGTTGCCAAGTGGAAAAGATGTATAGCCAACTTCTTGTACCAAATGTAAGCCTTACGAAGAGCAGCATACGGTTCCAACCTCTGATCTACTCTGTCAACACCACCCATGTGCCTATTATAGTCTAAAATGCACACAGGTTTGCGCGCTTATGCAACCTGACCCCAAAAAGTCACTGGTTCAGTGCTTTCATCATGCATGGAAGTCAACATGTAGACATCTCTCCTGTCTGAAAACTTCACAGCTAGAAGCTCCTCACAACGCAATGCACTGCACTGTCCCCGAGCAAGCTTTTGACAAACAAGTAATTTTGGGAAACCTTTACGGTTAGAGCGGATCGTGCCACAAGCAACAGTGTCCACTTTGGCCAATTCCCTGAACAACCGCACACCAGTGTAGAGGTTATCTACATATAAATGATGGCCTTTGTTAAAAAATCCTCTACCAAGTTCCCACACAATTTTCTCAGTCACTTGAAAAGTGGACGGACAACCAGGGGGGTTAATCCTGGATTCCTTACCGGTGTACACCCTGAAATTAGAGACATATCCAGTCTGACTGTCACACAGCATATAAAGCTTAATTCCATAGCGTGCCCTCTTACTAGGAATGTATTGCCTAAATACAAAGCGGCCCGTGAACAACACCAAAGACTCATCCACTGCAATTTCTTTCCCAGGAGCAAAAATCTCAGGAAATCGATCAACACAGTGATCAATGACAGGCCGAATCTTGAAAAGACGGTCACAATCAGGGTGATCTTGTGGCAAAGCTAAACCATTATCAACAAAATGCATCATCCGAAGCAGAAGCAAATACCTATCACGACTCATGACTGCCTGAAATATAGCTGTTGCCATCAAGGGACTAGTAGACCAATATGAAGCCATTGATGGTTTCCTAAGCAAGCCCATCAAAAAAGTTAAACCCAAAAACTTTTTCATCTCTTCCAAATTTGTGGGAGTCCACCGGGTAGCTCTAGCGTTGGGGTTACGGCTGGCACTGTTCTCCCTCAAAAACTGTTCTGCATACAAATTAGTCTGCTCAACAATCTCTGCCAAAAACACATCGGCCATAAACAACTGAAAAAAATTAATCGGCAAAAAGTTTTCAGTGTTCACCCTACACCCAGGAACACCAGTAAAGTCTGGCAATGCCGGCTGCACTATGCCTGGGGCAACACAGAGGTCAGAACTTTCAACTGGAAGACTTGCAACACCCTGCTGCTGCCCAGCTGCCTCTTGCCTCACTGTACCAACAGGAAGTCTTGCAGCCCCAGGCTGCCGCCCAGCTGCCTCTTGTCTCACTATACCAACGTGAAGTCTAGCAGCCCCAGACTGCACCACAGATGCCTTTGTCGCACTATCGGCACAGCAATGTCCTCCTCTAACACAGGCACTTCATCCACACCAAAAGTAGCTTCATCAGCACTCAGAGTATCTTCATCATCAGACGATGCCATGTGGAGAGGAAACTCACTACCAGAATCTTCACCTCCCAACTCTGCCTCAGAATCAGAGTCAGTCTCAGCACCATGGTCAGAGAAAGAATCAAAAAGCATTCCAACAACTTGCTGAGCAGTAATCTGGCGGCTAGCCATTATCCTCACTAAGAAAGGAGACTGCACAAACAACTCAACAACCAACACTGTGCAAAATAGGTAAAAAACATGTAAACCTTTATCACAAAGATCTATAAACTGAAAACTATACAATTCACTTACAAAATACGGCCACATTCACCAGGACCTACTCTGCAAAGACACAGCAAATAGTCAACGATATCCCACTAGAAAGAAGAAAAAAAAACTTACATCTACAAAAAGCAAAATACACATCAAGCACAAATGCAAAACATGTTTCACAATCACAAAAAACAGAAACCAAACATACTCATATTACTACACACTTTGCAAAAAAAACAGTTCCATTAAAATTGTACAAAAAAGGTCTCTTACCAAACACATGCAACTACACAAACAGCAGAACCACCAGCACACTGCAACAGTCTAAAGAGAAAAGAAAACATTACACTTTACAAAACAAAAACAATACACATTACAACTGGCTATGTCACAGGGTATGTCACAAATGGGGTGTCTGTCCCAATGGCGGGCAGAATATAAATCTTTTTAAATTTGGGCCCCCTGGAAGCAACCCTTGCCCAAGGGGTCGCTTCCATTTAAACAAAAAAAGATTTCCCTGGTGTCTAGTAGGATTTTTTGCTCCCTCCTGAGGGCAGAATGACCAAATTAAGGGGGGGCAGAAAAGTCTAAAATAATTATTTTGCCCCCAGAAAGCAACCCTTGCCCAAGGGGTTGTTTCCTTTTCAAGAAATAAACAGTCCCTGGTGTCTAGTGGGCTTTTCTGCCCCCCCCGCCCCCGGGTCCAGATTCGGCAAAAAAAGCCCTATCTGCCCCCAGGGGGGTGGGGGTCAGAAAAGTCTAAAATAATTACTTTGCCTCCAGGAAGCGACCCTTTGCCAAGGGGTCGCTTCCTTTGCACAGAAAAAACAATCCCTGGTGTCTAGTGGGCTTTTCTACCCCCCTGGGTCCAGATTTGGCCAAAAAAACGGGCGATCTGCCCCTAGGGGGGGCAGAAAAGTCTAAAATAATAATTTTGTCCCCAGGAAGCGACCCCTGCCCAAGGGGTCGCTTCCTTTTCATAAAATAAACAATCCCTGGTGTCTAGTGGGCTTTTCTGCCCCCCTGGGTCCAGATTCGGTGAAAAAACGCCCGATCTGCCCCCAGTGGGGTCAGAAAAGTCTGAATAATGATATGCCCCCCTGGAAGCGACCCTTACCCAAGGGGTCGCTTCCTTTTTGCGAAAAAACCCCATCCTTGTTGTGTAGTGGGGGCATTCCTGGTGCAGGATCGCGACGCTGTGGGCGATCCTGCACCAGGAATGCCCTGCATTGGGACATCAGGGGAGAGGAAACAGTGTTTCCTCCCCCCGATGCCTCATGGCACCGAGAAACAGCTCCCCGCCCCACCAGAGAGCACAAACCTACCTTCCTTGTTGGACGCGCTGGAAAGAAATGGCTTCCAGCGCGTCCAGCGCTTCCTGATGACGTCGGCGCGCGTTGAGCACGCTGACGTCACCAGGAAGCGAGGGGGGGGGGCCCGGTGGTGGCAGCGGAAGGTCTTCCGCTGCCATCCCTTCTAAAATGCACACAATCAATGCCCATGGGGGGGAGTGCCAGCGCTCCCCCTGAGGGCTGTGCTGATGACGGAGCGGTTCCGTCATCAGCACAGCCCAACCGATGCTGATGACGGAACCGCTCCGTCATCAGCATCGAAGGGGTTAAGGTACACAGCAGTCCAAAACCTCTGTCAGACAGACTGTGTCATAATTTAACACTCCCTATGTTCACTTAATGTGATTTGGCCCGTAGTAGCTGAATACGTTCATCAGCGGCTGCTCTTCTGTATCTTGTTGTATTGGAATTGCCTACCACCTCCCACCCTGGATCAGCCCTCCTAACTCCTGACAGGAGATTATGTACTTCTGCTAAGCTCACTATCACATTTGGCTATAATAAAAAAGCTCTTTATTTACTGTTTCTGCATGAAGGATAATAATTAAGCAGCTTTGGTAGCCTTTTGAATAACTTGAGTGGGGTAGTTGGTGATAAATAGAAACTATTGCAAATTATGAATGGAAAATTTAATTTTTCACACTCAGTTTTGCAGTAGCATTTGTTTGGAGGTGTCTCCTATGCAAAGAGGTACTCTGTGATCATCCTAGTGTCTGTCAGATTACAGTATCTATAACGTAGCTCTTTACAGTGTTTAACTGTGACTAAATTAAAGGAAACTTGGTTACTTTCTAAAGCTGGATTCTCCTCAGATAGACTCTCAGTCATATACTCCCTGATACAGAGAGCATGGAACGTACATTTGTGCCATATGTAATGTGGTGTGCTATAGCGCTTTGCTCCAGGCAGAGGTGTATTTCTACTTGCACTTGGCAGACTGACACATGCTCAATGACAATGAGCAAATGTGTTTTAATTAAAACGTGTATTATTAATAGTGTGCAGAGCTATTAATCTGCACTCAGATTCACATGCATATACTTACGTGGAACGAATGAAGTTGAAATTAATTTCCTACGACTTGTTAAAAGTGTGTTTTCCTGGCTTATCCTAACTAGGCCTCATTTAGGCCTTGATGCCATTTTGTCCAAAATGGACGTTACAGCATTGTATATATTTTTTGTTTATGTTTCTGCTGCACATAGTCAAGCAAGATGTGGATTTGTTTATTCCTGAATGATTGTTCTCAAAGAAAGCTGTTAGAGGGTGCTGTAACACATTTTTCAGGGCATAAGTATTAATTCACATTGGTGCACTGTTTACGAAACTAGTTTATTCTGACAACTCCGGATGACTTTACGTCAGAGGGGTTCAGAATATATTCATATAGTTAGTTCTAGGGTTATTATGAGTATGAGGTTAGATCTACAATTTGATGGGTTCAAAATGTTTTTCTGAGCTCACACCAGGATGAGATTGTTGTTCTAATACTTTTCTATGGAGAAATAGCTATATAAACCCTTGAAACTGCTGGTATGCTTTCCCATTTTGGGTGTCTACTAGGGATGCTGCCAGATTTCAAACTGATTTTGATACAACTTTGAGATTTAACCTAATATTTATTATGCCTTCCAATTATTCCACATTTTTCCATTACGAATGGCCTACATGGCAATGATTATATGCACTTAGTTGAGACTTTCTCAATCTGTACTTTACAATTTCTGTATTGTACTCCTTTCAAATTGTGTAATAAATCCTCATCGTTTTCCTAAATTCTGCTCTGGAATTCATTTTTTGTGTCAGTTCTTTCTTTATTTGAATATATATTGAAATGCTGTTTTAAACCTTGTCTCTGGGGCACATTGCCTCATGAAATTGAAGTTAACACCATCCCCGATACACCCAACTCCTGGTCACTTCACTGGGCTGTAATTTTAGAAGTAGAGCACATCCACAACAGTGCTATGTAAGAACACAAAGTCTGTGAAAAGCAATCTAACTTTCCATTGCCTATTGGTCGGTTTTTAATATTGTAAATTTTTAAATCAACAGTCTAAAGTTTGGATCCTGGCTTCTCGTTTTGTTCATGTTTGTGTTTTCCTGAGCATATCACTGAACAACCCGCAGTGGCCGGTGCAGTAAGCTTGGTGGGGTGGAGGGATGTCGAAAGTCGATGGAATAGGGAAAATTAAATAAATAAATAAATCATATTCCGTCATTTGTCGACATCACCCGGCCCAGCCCCACCGCGCTTACCTGCACCGGACGCTGCTGCGAGCAACAGTAACCTTACTGGCCAAGATCAAGAGTATTTAGAGGGAGACTCATTACAAATAGAGGAGTAATATTGAATCAAACTCAACCAACCTTTCAGCTCGCAAGTTTAGTGCAGTACGCAGTTGAATACACTTAATCTAGAAATGACAGAATTCAGTTGTCATCTAAAAATATGTTACACCCCATTGGAAAGCTCTTATGCTCATTAGAATGGGGGCTATCAAATATCTAATTATAGAATAAGATATTGTATTTTGTGAACAGGAGATTGGCAGTTACTTCAGGGAGCCATCATCTTTTTGATTAGCACAAGAAATGCAAGATTCTAGATGCTTGTCTCCAAGGCAGCAAAGAAGCAGGGGGAAGGTGGGTGAGTGATCACATGCTAGCTTTCTAAAATAGCCAGCATCCTTAGGGACAGCAATGGAACAAAAGGCCCATTTGCAGTTTTTTTATCCCTAATAATGGAGGAGAGTACCCGCTGAAGCCGCCAGTGCTCGCGTTCAGTGAAAGCTGGTGAAACTTTGAAAATGATGGGGCATAACTACCTATCTTGTACAGGACTGAGAGAGCAACACGAGCACATGAGCCGGAGTCTGTGTTAAGGTAATTGAGCGTAAACTCACAGCCACCTGGTGAATTGCACAGTACGGTATTGAAATACATTGTCTAAAAATCCAGAGTATTTAAATGTATGCAAGAAAACCATTTTTTTTAAATGTGCATAGCTTTTTTCCTTGCTTCACTTTTTCTACCTCTGTTTTCGGTGTACATTTTCAGTCATACATTTTAACTACATTTTCAACTTAGAAGTGCAAAGGTGGAGACATCAACAGTTATAAACGTTTCACAATCATAAGCCAGAAATACCTGTGTCATATAAAGCCCACAGATTCACACAACCGTTCAGCTGAATTAGACAGAGCTTAGAGGATGAGACATGTCACAACACTTGTACATTCTTGGGTAACCGATAGCACTTGAGATAATATTATAGAAAACATGTTTTTTTCCCTAGCCAGAGATGAAACATACAGTGTTCTGGGACGGTTATTCCATGACGAGCCAACAGGTTAATCCATTACCTAGAGCATCAGTAAGTAGTTAGTGGGGAGGTGGAATTTTGACAGTGAACATCTGGCGGCGCAGGGCTCTTTATATCTCAGCCTTCGGGTGTAATCATTAAATAACCCTCACCACTGGTCATATGGACCTTTGTTGGTTGACCAGGAGGAACTAAAATGACCAATCAATTATATCAAACCTTAACCTCTTAAGTGTGGGTGTCGGTCAAGGGCTGACACCTGCACAACCTTCCCAATGTATAAGCCAGCTATTAGCTGACACTGGGGAGGTATGTAAAGTCCCCTTTTGTGCTTTGCGGCAGAAGGAGTCCCTTATTTTTTTTCTATCAGGCTGCGTGGGAAGAGCTTCCCAAGCTGCCTGAATAGTTGTTTTTTTTCTACTGCAATGTCGATTGTCACAAAGGGCATGCTGACGTATTTGCAATAAAATTGAAGGTAAAATGAGCCACTAATTCAGTGCTCGGGGCACATCTCAGTGCCCCGATGCACTGATTCCCACGGGAGAGGTATCGTTGGAAAGGGGGAAATCCCCCCTTTCCAAAGGTACCTCTGCCCAGTGGATCCCTGCTTCGGGATCACCACAGGAGAGTGATACCCAAGTAAGAATCCACCCACTAGCCACTGGGAATGGGGAAATGACCTCTTAACCAAGGAATTGTGGGGTATATTACCAACAACTAGCGATAATTTTTGTCTCTAACTTGTTTAGAGACAAAAATTATCGCCGCACATCGGCGATTTTTCTCGCAGATAAACCTTGCTATTAGCAAGGTTTATCGCAAATGCGATAAAAAACGGCCGCAATGCATGAATATCGCTGAAAAGTCAGCGATATTCATGCATTATCGAGCAAATGCTCTTAGCCATGTTATCCACCTCCCATTGGATAACATGGTGAAGAACTGCTCAGGGCAGGTGTTAGCTTTTGGAGATATTCGCGCTTAGCGCGAATATCTCCAAAAGTTGGTAATAGGAGATAGCGATGTTAGCGACTGTTTCCAGTCGCTAACATCTTGGCACGCCCACTTTGCATGTCATTAGTGATAAATATCACTGACATGCAAAGCGGGGCCCAAGATGGTCGCTATCTCCTATTAGCTGTCACTAACTGGTGTTAGCGACAGCTTGGTAATAGGGAGATAATTTTATCTCCGCTTTCTTGGCTTTTAAAGCCAAAAAAGCGGGGATAAACCCCTTGATAATATACCCCTAAGTTCCTAATGCCAATCAATTTTTACATTTCAATCTTACTGCCCCCTGGGGGCAGAAGGAGGCAATGACCCCCAATCTGCCCACGGCCCCCAGAAGGCATTGTATAAAGTATAGGGGTGGGGGCTGCCCAGAATGGGCATGGCCTTGCCCCCACCCCAAGTTAATGGGTAAACAGTCTTTCTGTCCCCAGGGGGCATTTTGAAGTAAATACTATTGATCTGCCCCCCAGCAGGAGGAGAAAACCCACTAGACTCCAGGGAATTTATTGTTTTTTTCTTTAAATAAAGAGGTAGGGGTGCCCACCATGGGCATGGCCATGCCACTACCCCAACCAAATGGGGCAACAGTCTTTTTGTCCCCTGTGGGGCAGATTGGATACATTACCCCCGATCTGCCCCAAGGGGGCAGAAAGCCCACTAAAGTCCAGGGAAAGGTTTTTTTTAATAGGGCTGAGTCTTTCTGCCCCATGGAGAGATTGGGATAAGATTGAGGTAACTACCCATGATCTGCCGCTCCTGGTTGTGGCAGAAAGCCCACTAGATGGCAGGGATTTCTTTTTAAATATGGGAGTGGGGTTGCCCAACATGAGCATGGTCATGCTCCCACCCCAAGAAAAAGAGGCAGCAGGCGTTCTGCTCAGTGGGGGAAGATGGAGGTAATTACCACCAATATGCCCCCCCCCTGGGATGGCAGAAAGCCGACTATACCCCAGGGAAGGTTTAAAATAACACAAATATAGGGGTGGGAGCTGCCCAGCATGGCCATGGCTATGCCACCACCCCAACTAAATGGGGGAACAGTCTTTCTGCCCCCTGGAAGGCAGATGGGGTAATTACTCTTGATCTGCCCTCTGGCGTTCCAGCAGTTCCACTGGACACTAGGTATTTTCTTTTTTAATATAGGAGTGGCAGCTGCCCAGCATGGGCATGGCCATGCCCTCCAAAGTAAATGGGACAACAGTCTTTCTGCCCCCCAGTAGGCACTGTATGGGAGCAATATATATTTTTAATAAAATAATGGAGTGGATTTTGCCCAACCTAACACTAGGCCCCATCCTCACCCCTAAAAGCTCAACAGTTTTTCTGCTCCTCTACGGACTAACGCATCCCATCTCAATGGCAAGCAAGAGGCCGTTTGATTCTTTTGGGTGTCATTTTTACTTATGAGTCAGGAGAGTGTGACTAACTTCCAATATTGTCCCACTTTCAGTGGTGAACGGCTACACTTTTTGAGCTTGGGTAGTCTGCCAACTGGAAATACGTACCAGACCCATACAGTTCTCAAAACTAGGCATCTGGGAGAGTCCAGGGTGGTATGTTTAGTATGCATCCCATACCATATTTTTACCCACAATACCCTGCAAACCTCAAATATTGAGTAAAACATGCATTTTCCTCACATTTCTGTGCTAAAAAAAACTCTGCAATCTGTGGGTGGGCACACATTTCCTATCACACAGTATTCCCCCAAGCCTCCAAATAAAAATAGTACCTAACTTGTGTGGGTGAGCCAAGAGACCTTGACACAAAAGGCCTTAAGAGCTACATGGAGAGATGAGCAATAAGGGTAGCAAAGGGATTTGGGGTCGTGCTCTGCTGCCACCTTTGGAAACCTACCAACAACAGACCACCAGGGGATTATAGGGTGGTGTGCCTTGCTTCTAGTGGAGAAGTGTGGCTCAAATGGTTAGAGCGGCAGCCTGATGCAGAGGTCTGGTCCGGGACCAGGGTTCAATACCCGCCTCGGCGGTTCTTGGGCTCAATTTCCTCGGACCTGATAATTCTCGCCTCGGTGCCTATTCTAATCATGGGTCCCACTCTGCAACTCTGAGCAATAGCTTGCTTAATCTCCACAACAGCCCCAACAGCGCTGGGATGCCTGGCTTCAACTTGGGGGTGCCCAGGAGTGGACATTTCACAGGGAAAAGCCAGGAAGGGTTCCTAAGCGGTATACGGACAGCGCCGGGACACTTCCGTTTGAGGTTGCTGTGCGCTCTACAAATGCCGGCATTTACATTTACATTTATCCCGTAAGGTTTTCTTATCCACAATGCCCTACAAAGCTCAAACTTTGCCTGAAATCATGCATTTTCTTAGTATTTCTGTGAACGGAACTTCTGAAATCCTCATGGATCCACAAAATTCCTAACACTTAGCATTACCTCACTGGTGCCTATAAACATTCTGTGCTGCTTCTAGTGCCCATGACATGAACAGATCAAACAGAGGTCAATAGGACTTTTCTTGCAAGAGGTTCTATAAAGTTTGGTTTGAGCCATTCCTGTCAGGGGCAATAGGCCAAGCCACACAAGTGGGGCATCGTTTGTTTGATTGGCACAAGTGGAGTAATGCTGACTGGTAGGAATTTTGTGGATTCCTGCAGATTTTTTAAGTTTCCATCACAGAAATATAAGGAAAATGTGTGCTTTCAGGCATCTCAGTTGTTGGCCTGGGTACCTCGAGTTCTTGGAGAACGTACAAACCCTTTATATCCTTGCAATCAAAAGAGTCTAGCCAATGCAAAGGTACAATGCTTTTGTAAATCAGTCAATGTAAAAACAACAAGGCGAGAAATGGAATACTTGAATTAATGTCAGCCACTGGCAATATCCAGGGCCACATCCCGATCCATAATGTTTTGCCCACCATGCCACCTCAGTTTGGAACCAGTCAAACACAAATTAGTCTCTACCTTGTTCCTTATGGGAACATTCCAGCCCCAACTGCCAGGCCAGGCTCTTCCTGAATAGGAACACAAGCAGCCTAGGACCGGCTCCACGCTAGTTAGGGTTCTTCTGCCAGGTATATCTTGGTTCCAGTGGTGCAAGGAACCCGGGACCCACGTCTGGGCATACCCAGCGCACTTAGGGCAGAAGATGCAAAAACAGCAAAGTGATGAATGGAATGCTTGAATTAATCTCAGCGGCTGGCAATCACTCAGGGTCGCATCCCAACGCATAATTTATTGTCCACCGGCCACCTCAGATTGGGCCCAGCCATATGCACATCAGTCTTGTCCCTGATCCTCATTGGAACTGTCCAGCCCTATCTGCCATGCCGGTTCCTCCCAGAACCAGGACACAAGAAACCTAGGACCGGTTTTGCCCAAAATCAGGTTCTTCAGCCAGGTATAGCTTGGTTTCAGTGGAATGTGAGCTCGGGACCCACATCTGACCATACCCAGAGCACTTAGCGGTGTAAATGCTAAAACAGCAAGGTGATGGAGGGAATGGTTGAATTAATCTCAGCCACTGGCAATCCCTCAGTCCTCATCCCAAACCATTGTTTTTTTTCCCTGCGTACCAAGTCAGTTTGGACCCAGCCATAAGCCGATCAGTCTTGACCCTGTTTCTCATGGGAACAGACTAACCCAAACTGCCAGGCCAGGTCATCCTTGAACCAGAACACAAGCAACGTAGGACCAGTTTTATCCTGGTTTAGGACTCTTCAGCCAGATATAGCCAGGTTCCAGTGGCACAGTGAGCTCAGGACCCATGTCTAGGTATACTTGACTGATGAGCACAGAGTTAGGGCAAAACCCATCCTAGGGTGCTTCTGTTCTGGTTCAGGGAGGACCTGGCTTGGCAGTTCAGGCTGGACTGTTCCTATTGGAGAAGCATCAAGACTGATTTTCATATAGCTGAGTGGAAATTGAGGTGGCATAATGTGCAAAATAACAATGGATTGTGATACAGTTCAGAGTCATTACCAGTGGCTGAGATTAATTCAAGCATTACATCCATGACTGTTTTGTATACTTTTTGTAAATCAGCCATTGTGACAAAAAGTTGCAGATGAAAAAAGTGACACGAATGTCTGTTTCTTCTGACTCGATTTCAATATTTCTTTCTTTCAACAGTTTGAGGGATCTAAACATTTGACATCTTGCTGAATTTGGAATTTCGTCTACTTTACATAACTATATAGCTTTTTTGACACATGTGGGGTTACGCAGGTTGCTAGGAATTTTGTGGTGGATTTCAGAAGTTTCCATCACAGAAATGATCGGAAAATGCATGATTTCAAGCAAAGTTTGAAGTTTGCAGAGCATTTTGGGTAGGAGAAACCTCATGGATCAATGCAAGGCACACTACGTTGAAATCCCCTATTTGTCTAGTTTTAAAAAATGTCAGTGGTTGTAGGTTTCCATGGGTGGTGCCACAGCACAGCCCCGAATACCACAGCTATGCCCATTGCTTATATATCAATGTAGTGTTTTAGGGCCTTTTGTGGCATAGTCCTCTGGCCCACACACAAACATGGGGTACTGTTTTTATCACGGGACACGTGTGACCTCAGAGTGGTAGGAATTTTGTTCCTCCCCGCAGATTCTAGAAATTTCGGTCACAGAAACTTGAGAGAAATATGTGTTTTTTACTAAGGTTTGACTTTTTCAAGAGCGTCTGTGTAAAGTGACCTAGTAAAAGCTGCACAAGTCACACAACCCTGGACTCCCCGAGTTGTTTAGGGCCTCATTGCTGGAGTTGTGTCACAAGCATGGCGCAACTCCAGCAGTGCATGGGGTAGGCTGTGCCTATGGCCCTGCGTCACGCTTAAGCCTGACAAGAAGAAGGCACAAGGACTTGATGCAGTGGTGTCCTAGAAGTGTTGCAGTGAAAGGTCATAGATTTCACTGTGACACTTTTATGACCCTTTATGACATGGGAACGCCCACCCTGCATACATTATACCTGATTCAGGAATAATGTGACAAAGGAATTTACAAGGTGACACATCTGCCTAGATGCGTCACCTTGTAAATATGGTGCAACATTGTGCATTGTTTCCACCTCCACTGCAGCACGAAAAGTGACGCAACAGCAGCGCAAAAGTGTCGCAAAGCCTTCATAAATAAGGCCCTTAGTTTTTAAAAATGTACAAGTCTGCTAGGTTTCCCTGGGTGCAGCTGGGCAAGGGCTACCCACACCTATCTAGTTTGCAAAAAAGGGTCCGTTTTGAATGTAAAAATTAGATTTATCCATGTTGCGTTTTGGGCATTTTCCTGTCACGGGCACCAGGCCTATCCACACAACGGAGGTATCATTTTTATTAGAAGACTTGGGGAAATCTGAGTGGAGGTTTTAGTCAACAGTTAAGGTTTGCAAGGGATTCTGGGTAATAAGCCCCAGAGAGAGATTCGCAAACCAACCCACCCTTGATTCCTCCAGGTGTCTAGTTTTTAAAAAAATGCAAGTTTGCTAGGTTTCCCTATGTGTCGGCTGAATTAGGGCCCAAAATGCACAGCTACCTACTTTGCAATAAAAGCATCAGTTTTGAGTGAGAAAATGTGATGTATATATGTTGCATTTTGGGCCATTTCCTATGTCTACCCACAGAAGTCTTGGAGGGAATGCTGGGTGGAAGGATGTTTGTGGCTCCCCGCAGATTCTAGAACTTTCCATCACAGAAATGTGAGGGAAATGTGTTTTTTTAAGTATAATTTTGAGGTTTGCAGTGGATTCTGAGTATAAAAAAAACACCGAGAGCCATGCAAGTCACCCCACCTTGGATTGCCCCAGGTGTCTAGTTCTCAAAAATGTTCAAGTTTGCTATGTTTGCTAGAACCAACAATTCACAGTTACACACATTAGAAAAAAGGGGTCAGTTTTCAGTGTAAAAATATGATGTGTCCATGTTGTGTTTTGGCCCGTCTCCTGTCGCGGGCATTAGCCTACCCACACAAGTGCGAAACCATTTTTAGTGGAAAACATGTGGAAGCATAAAATAGTAGAACCTGTGTTATTAACATTTTGGATTTTGCTGCATTTGTCTTTTTTCTTTCCAAGCCAGTGTGAAAGAAAGAAGACATTTTGAAAAATACCCTCTAAATCATATGCTAGTATGCATACCCACATATTCAGAGGAGTACAAGTACCCACTGATCCTAAACTCCATGTTTTGAGCCCATTTCAGAAATACATTGCTTTCCTTGGTAACCATTTTTCACTCTACATATTTCACCATATCAACTGGTCTATACTGGGTACACAATGAACAACCATTGTATGGTGCAACTCAGTTGTTGACTCTAGGTTCCTTGGGTTCTGGAGCCCCCAACAAACTGTATAAAATCCTGAAAACAGTAATGTATAGCGGACATAATGGTACATTGCTTTTGTATATCGGCCTTTGTTACAAATAGTTACAGGTGAAAAAGTAGTCATAAATGGCCAGTTTTTCCTATTCATTTTCAATATTTCTGTATATCAACATTAAGTTTCTTTGGGCAAACATAGAGGGATCTGTATATATCAGCCCTTGATGAATTTGGAATTATGTCTACTTTCAATAAATCCATAGTTGTCCTGGATCACCCAAGGGTTTCATGCTGGTTTCCATCACAAACTGGAAATAGTTTGAGGGCAGAGAAAATAGTAAAAAGGGCCTACCTCATTAAAAAATGTGGTAAAAATTTTGTATTTGGCTCTGCATGTTGCGGAAAGCTCGGAAGATGATGGCTTTAGCACAGCAAACCATTTGTTGATACCATTGTTAGCAACAACAATAAAAACAGACTTTTATCTGGAGCACTTTTTTGCTATTTTTTCCCAAAAACTCAAAATGTAGATATATTGTGCCTATTTTCTCTGTCCCCTCTAGAGGAATTGACAAGGCATGGACACCTTTACGATCCGCAGGATATTGGAAAGAAAAGGATGCATATTTAGCGTGGATGTCTTTTGTGAAAAACAAGTTATGAAGCCCTAAGTGCCAATGACCACAAATAGCCCAAAAAATGTGCTGCACTGGGGAGAAAAGGCCCAGCAGTTAAGGGGGTAACAGTATCTGTTTTTGTAGGAGATCTAAAGAAATAACAAACTATTTCCATATCTTTACTTGTTAATGATAATTATTTTCTGAAGGGGCATTTTAGAAAGTATCATACCATAATTATAAAAATCAAATTCAAAATGTTCCTGTCTATAAAACAAATGAAGCACTGTATTACATGTAACTGCATACAAAAGTGGAATATGGTGGTAGGCTACATCTTCAGCAGCTGAAAAAAGTAAATTTGCACAGATATAACTATCTTTAGTATCTAAAGCTTTGGTGTATACCTGAACTAATCTGGAATAAACATTGGTTGTGAAATGTAGTTTTTACATATCTATAAACAAAGCTTTTCAATTCTTCTAATCTATTTTATGTGCCAGTAATGTTAGTGCAAGTATAGATTTCAGTATTACTCTCTCTGGGGTTAACTCATACCAACTAAAAGAACTATGAATACTGATACAACAATTATTAGTGTAATAACAACTATTCTACATCTAACGTCGGTAAGAACACACGTTTCTCTATAGTCAGACCTTTAGTGAAATATAGAATCAGGCATATTCAATATTCTGCTTTGACTTTTACTCCTGCAAAATAAGCAATCTTTCGATAGTTAACTTGCAGTTATTTCATAAAGCATGTTTACAATAATCTTCGTGAGGCCTCCCTAGCCCTACTCCGTCTTCTTCTAAAAGTGTTATCCTTACTCTTCTTCTGCAACCTTGGCTCTAGGGAATTCTTTTTTATTTTTTTATTTGTCTTTGGTATAGAATAATTGTCATGTTTATTTATCAAAGTCTTTACAGTTCGGTTAAACACAGTTCATTGTTAGTAGAATCAGATCTCGCTAATTTGAATCAATGAAATATAAATGATATGTTTTGTTTCGTATTGCTTGTCTCAAAACTATAAATCAAGTGCCGTCTTAGTGTGGCATACCATAGAGGTTTAAGTGGTACTGATCTCAGTTCGTTAGGATCTTGATTTGGTGCATTGTCTTTATGTAATAGGCCACGTGCTTGCTGAATACCTACAACAAGGTACTCTTGGTCTCTTGGATCTCCTTGGTGTCTGTTCACCTTCTTCTGACTTGCTTCTACCATTAGATACTGTTTCTTAAACAATTGTCTGTTGTCTTCGTTCAACTGGCACACTAAACCTCTGTTATTAAAATGCTGCACCTTCCTTACCATCTGCATAATTCCATGCTGCTATCTTTTCTCTGTTCTGGTACCTTTCTGTCTCTTTGGTACGAGCTGCTCGCTGGCAAGCATTTAACGTTTCATATTGTGTGGGTCTAGGGGGTGTTTTCATTTCATATCATGTTTCCCTTAAATTTGCACAAATTTGGCAATCAAAAGTATCATAATGTGGAAATAACCCTGCTTTTTCAGTGATCTTGTGACATTGATGAAGCCACAGAAATGCATGAAGTCATGACCTGGTGTTTCTTCCTATGTACTGTTTTTATTTATATTCTGGAGCATTTTACTCTTTGTCAGAGTGTGTACCAATCTCTTATGCATCCTGGAACCGTTACTATTTTATGTACATAGATTGTATAGCACAAATTCAATTTACATTCACTTACTTTCACTTGCACAGCATTGTCACGCTGCTTGGGATTACCTTCTTACTTACAAGTTGATTGAAGTATAAAAATGTAATGATTTTATTCTATATGTTGAAAATGTAAATAAAACTGTCCAATTGAGTAATTGAATCAATCTGTTGATGGTCAAACTGTCTCTTTGCAAGATAGTAGAGATTCACACTTCCCCCTCTAGGAACCACTGTTTTGCTTTGTAACTTTCCAGAAGCCTTCTGTTGGTTAGTCAATAGGAATTTGATTTCTATAAGACAACTGATAGAGAGGTTATCACCTAGAAGAGAGGAGATGACAGGAAGCATGACTCATGGGAAGAACTGTCTGAACGGAAAGATGTGTACAAAGTATATGTTCAAAGACTTATTTCTGTGGTCCATTGTGTAGATGTGAAAAACTAAGGAGTTTACCTGGTCCCAGGGTTTTCTGAGATCCTACGAGATTCAATTGGACACTGATAATGGGGAATGTACCCGATGTTTCACTTTGTGTTCATTTGGATTTGTAGTAGTGTGTATCCCTAGAGTAGGTTGAGTGCTTTACATTCCAAATATAAACAGTACACTATTATTGTGTCAAGGTATCATTTAGACAGGGTTATCATCAGGACGAGGTTTGGGAACCACCTGCTCAATGTATAGGATGAATGGGGAGCACTTTTCTGAGAGCTATTGAAGCATGTGTTCTTTGATTCCTTTGAACCGATTGACTTTGAAGCCTAGCAATCATTGTGGAGGTTCCAAAGTCACGAACATCGTAGCACAGTGCCTACAGGAAACCATTTGCCACAGGTTGCCTAAGTACTATTCTTTAATTGAACATACCTATTTTGGAGATCCATTCCCTGAGTACTACATGGTTCCAACCAGGAATCCCACATATTGGCATACATGCTATAATTAGGTACTGCACTACATAGATGGGGCTCCAATCCCAGATGCATCAGTGTCGTTCCAATGTTTCCCTCTGAAGCATCCAGTGCGTCAATAGCACTCCAAAAAGTTCTCCGCAGTCATTCTATACATTGGGAACGTGCTCCCCAAACCTACGTCCTGATGATGACCCTGTCTAAATTGTACGTTGACTTGACACAATAGAGTGTGTACCAACCACTTATGCACCCTGGATCAGTCACTATTTTATGTAAATCGAAAGTATTTCAACAATGTACTTTACATTCACTTATTTTCACTTGCACTGTATTGTTGCACTGTTTGAGATCACCTCCTTACTTACAAATCGATTGAAGTATAAAATGGTAATGACTGTTTTTCTATTTGTTAAAAAATTATAATAAAACTATTCAATTGAGAAATAAACCAATCTCTTGAGATCAAATTACTCTCTCTGAGGAAGAAGAGGTTCACACTTCCCCCTTTAGAGACCACTGGTTTGCTTTTTTACTAGATTACAAAGGTCCCTAAGTTACTGGGTTTCCCCTTTTCCTATGCATACATTCTGTAACGTTACAGCATCAGCGGTGAAATAGAAAAAACATCTGGTGGTAAACAACAACTCAATGAAAAGTAGGCCTTTTAATGCTATTGTATAATTTGCTGTTATTATGGCATCAGTAGTTAAGTTAACCTAAATCAGTACATTATGTTACTCCATATACGCCCAAGTATGACTTCCCTCCACAATTTGCATTTATTAAATATATATTATTTTGCATAGTCTTAGCATTTTTCAACAAAATGTTAATTTTTTACAAACATTATGAAGTTTTACTTCAACAACCTTCCCCTTCTAATGGCTAAAAAGCCTTCACAATTATTTCACAAATGAACCTCTAAGGTGCATCTTCCCTCTTTGCTGGGTCATCAATTCTACTTTTCAAAGTTTTTACTTCCTTCAGCTTCTTGTAAGTCTTAATTTTCCTTTCTTCCATTTCTATTTATTCTCTCCTCTATCCTTCACTTTCTCTATTTTTCTTTCTTGTTAAATGACACCAGGTTCATACAACAGTACAGCTGAATTACACAGAGCTTAGAGGATGAGACAGGTCACACCACTTGTACATGCTTGGGTCTCAGACAGCAGTCAAGATAATATTAAGGAAACATGTTTTTCTCTCTACTCAGAGGTGAAAGATACAAGGGTGTAGGACTTGGCCGTTTGGGCTAAACTTCTATAAACGTGTTGCTTTCCCCTTAGACCTTTTTTCTGACATGATGTTGCCAACTTGATGCTTTGGACACTTTGCCACTGCGAAACAGTGTCAAAGTGTAAGTGCTTCCTGTATAAAGTGTAATGGCAATTGGTTGTCCATGATTGGTATGTTTGCCTTACTAGTAAAGTCCCTAGTAAAGTGCACTATGTGTGCCAGGGCTGGTAATGCAAATGCTACTAGTGAGCCTGTAGCACCACTTGTGCCACCCACACCAGTTGCCTTAAAAAGGGAACTCAGGCCTGCCATTGCAGGGCCTGAGCACAGGTTATTAAACTGCCATGTTGTTCTGACAAGCGCACCCACTTGCCAGACCTTACCCTTCCCTTTTTATACACATCAGACACCCTGATGGTAGGTCCAGGGTACCCCGTGGGCAGGGTGCAGTGCATGTGAAAGATAGGACATGTATCAAGGTGTGTACCATGTCCTGCCAGTGAATTAATCTCCATTTCTTTTTTTCACTGTTGAAAGGCCATCTTGCCTATAGGATAGAATGGACGGCTGTGTAATATGTTTTCCAAGCCTATCTTCCCAAAGGCTTGAGATGGAGAGGTGAAGTTTAGTATGCCTGAACTCACAATGTAATAACACATCCTTCTATGAAGGTGGTTTTTGCATTATGTGTTTATAAGCCACTCTTTTAGAAGTGGCTGGCTTTTTGTGCTCTAACAGTTCTGTGTGTCTCTGCCTGGTTTTGGATTGACTGTCTGGATTTGAAAGCGATAGGATCTGGGGAATATCTTGACCCAGGGGAGGAGGTGAGACAGCAACAGGCTGACCAGCATTCGGAATGTAGGTGGAGGAGTAGCCACTAGAGGTGAAGAGGCCTGGGCTGCTGCTATAAAACAGTTGTCCATCTCCTGCTGAGTGATTGAGAATCCAGAACCCCACTTATCAAAGGAAGAAGGTGTCACTGGCAGGGAGGCACCCAGAACTGGTTTGAACATGGGTCAGTGCCCCCTGAACACAAAGACTTCAACGCCATTGAAGTGTATAGATATGAGAGCTGAAGCCCCTGAACTTTGGAGAATGGCTTGATCAAGATTGAACAAGACTGGAGCTACTTCGTGGTCAAGAGGAACCTTTTCCAAGGAAGAAACAACTGAAGAGACTGGAGGAAAGGACTGACCCTTGCTGTGTGTTCTGGAGCTGGCCTGCAGGTTGCTGTTTTAACTAAGGAAAGGCTAAAGGGACTTTGCTGTGTGCTGTGTCCCCCTGCTTGAAATGACTTTGCTGTGCTGTGTCCTGAAGTCACTTATCCCCAAGGGCCCAAGGTGAGCTAGCTCCCTGTTGCTGAATCTCAGGAACACAAACGTTTTCAGGAGAGTCTCAGCGGCACTGTGTGCATGTGCTTGTTGCGCCCTGAGACCCTCGTAAGCTGTGCCCCTTGATCGTGGGCACCTGGAGTCCAAGCAAGGATTAGTGATGCTGTGGGCGTGTGCTTTTTTTCAGCCTGAACCCTTTGTGAGGACTGTCCAGTTATCGTGTGCACTGGAATCCAAGTGAGTCTTATCGATGCTATGTGAGTGTGCAGCGTGCAGCGTGCAACCATCTTGAGGATTGCCTTGTTAACTTGCACCCAAAGTTAAAGTGGGTCTCAGTGATGCTGTGCGCGTGTTCTTCGTGCAGCCTGAAACCTTCGTTTGGTGTGCCCGGTGATCGTGCACCCGAAGCTCAAGGGAGTCTCAGCGATGCTGTGTGCGTGTGCCCTGTGGCAGCCTGAAATCTTTGTAGCAGTAGCAGCCTGGATCAGCTGCCCCGGAGGAGCTGAGCCGCCGGCCCGATCCTGCCGTTGCCAATTCACAAAGATTGTATCGCCCAAACCGCTGGTCAAGGAGAGGAGAGTGAGTTTGCGCCCCCCAGGTAACGTGTGTCGACTCCTGGGGCGTGGTGTGGGCTCAGAAGGAGACTCTCTCGGCCTCTTTCTCCTCCGTCAGCGCGAGCCTCTTCTATGGGTCGTATCGCGGCCCGTATTGTCAATGGAGTGGTATTACCGGGGCCAGAGTGCGGCGCTGCACTTTTTGTTACACCGTATCCGTGTTGGGGGCAACTGTTAAGTGGCGGAGAGACCGCCTAAGGCACTGTGATCGGTGCCAGAGTGTATTAAGCATTATCTTATTTCTTCATAACCTGAATGTCGTATTACACATTTCATCATTACGCCATAACAGAGTACCTGATTAGTGTATGACGCATTGCATTATTCCTGCATAACGAACTCTCTGATTAGTGTATGACGCATGGCATTATTTTTGCATAACAAACTACTCGATTGTCGTAGGACGCATTGCATTGTTTCGGCATTACAAACTACCTGATTAGCGTATAACGCATTGCATTATTCAAGCATAAAAGACTACCTGATTAGTGGGTTAAGCATTGCCTTATTTCTGCATAACGACGTACCTGGTGGTTGTATAACGCATTGCATTATTTTTACATTGGAAAGTGCCTGAATACTGTGGTACGGATTACATTATTTTTACTTTTTAAAATTGTCTGATACTAGCATTATGAACTGCATAAAATTGTATTAGGATTACAGTGGAATATTTAGAAGTGCTCTTTAGTATCTCCAGAACTTACAAGGGCTGGCTGACCTAACAACCAGCCAGGAGCGATAATGCACATATTTATATGTTGGATTTTTTATTGTGTGGTCTTATTAAATATCTTTTTATATATAATTTATACTCGTCTTTATAAAACTTGTGTGGAATCTATTTGTGGTGTAAGCATTGGGTTGTTGTGAGCTCGGTTGCAAATACTTTACACATTTGCCTTGAAGACAAGACTGGCTGCTCGTGCCAAGCTACTACAGGGGTGAGCGGAGGCTAGCTAAAAAGGTGTAATTCCTTTCACAGATGTGGAAACGCAGGTTCCAATTTGGCCTTAGGTACCTACCTTAGCCAACCAGGGATCCTGCGTTTAAATAGGGGCATATGTACGAGGAAGTGGCGGAGTGAGGTGTTAATCGTCATGGATTACCACCTCACTGCTCCAAATCAGAAATGCAAGGCTGCACATATTTACAAGGATGTGGTGCAGCCTTGCGTTTCCTCCTGCACTGCTGCTACACTTAGCAGGGTAGCGCCAACGCAGGCATGCAGCGGAGGATTGTTTATGTGTATGAATGTGTCACTTCCTGCAGATAAACAATCCTGAAATGCCAATTTGTCACTTCTATACGTGCTGCTTAAGGCAGCACACATGAAAGTTACAAAATCTCATTTTTTGTTAAGGATTGTTTATGTGCAGGAAGGGTCACATTCCTACATATAACCAATCCAAGGTGTTGGAATAGAAATGTTTGTAGCCGAATTCCCTATGCATTGTTCGACTTAAGTTAGCATTCGCTGCACCATTTTGTATTCAGCTGCCATTTTGAGCCATGATCAAAAATAACTTCTGTCTCATTTTCTGTCTGCCTCAGCTGAGCTTTTTCTCTGTTTCTCTAAGGCTGAGCTTCGCATGGTCCTTCACTTTGGAGCCAGGCCAAAGTGCATTTCGTGCCCTCTCTCCTGCGCCAGGACTCGAGTTGTTTTGAGGGTGGCAGAGAAATCCCAAAAACTTAAGGAGTTTGAGCTAACTCCATCTAGGTATATTTCAACCTGTAGGACCAATATCGCATCGAGGCTAGACCCAGTCCAAGGAGTATTTACGGCATAATCATAGGACCCTGGGAAAAAAAAAACAAAAAAAAAAACCTCGGAGTCTATCTCCACTCGGACGACAAGTCCCAAAATGCTCGATGTGATGCGGTATTTACCGAATCGGTATTTACCCATTCGGTATTTCCCATTCATTTACCGAATCGGTATTTACCGATTCGGTAATTCCCATTCATTCCTATGGGCCTGTAGGCCCATAGAAATGAATGTGAATTACCGAATTGGTAAATACCGATTTGGTAAAATAGGGAAACATTCAAGGGTGGCAGGGTGTCACATTGACACCCTATTGCACCCCTGAAAAGTGCTTGCATGTATGTCTGCCACATGGCACTGTTGAAAATGCACAAATTTGCATTTTCAAAGGTATTCGTTATTTACCACCAACTAGTAGTTGGTGGTAAATAATGAATCCTTAAATGTAAAAAGCACTCACTTGAGTGCTCTCTACATTAAAGATTCGGTAATTTCCCGAATTGGTATGTTAAGAATTCGGTAATTTACCGATTCCTTAAATTACCGATTTGGTAAATTATCGAATCCTACTATTTGGCCACCTACATCTGAAAAGCCTAATTCCGGTCTGCAACGGCCGAAATTCGGTAATTTCGGCCGTTACCGACCGGAATTAGGCTTCCTACATCTGGCCCCATATGATTTAATCGTATTTAGATAGTTTTCACTGCCACATACTTATGATGAACAAATATATTGATGAAAGAAAATGCATGCCATGAGCTCTGATTTCCATGATCTAACCAGGACATGCTAGATATTAATGTTTCATTTCATAGAGTAGGCCATTGTTACACAATGGGACACTGAAAAGCTGAAAGAGTAGGATTGCTAAAACTTCTCATGAGAACTTTCCTAGATGTATCTTTTGTAATATCGTGTAGCTGCTTTTTAAACAACAGCATATTGACATGGACATTTACATTGGGAATCGTGGAAGAAGATGAAAGCCCATCGGAAGATCCTTTCCCATTTGCCAGGGATTAGTCAACAGTTCGAATCTGCAACATGTTTTGTGCTTTTCTACATATTATGTGTTCCTAGCTAGAGTCAACGCATTCTATGCACACCTTCCCTGCCATGCCCCTTAGCACTTTACTATGATACTCTTGCCCAGGATTGCTGCAAGCCACAGCTAACTGTGATTATTCATGACTTCCTTACTCCTTTGTGAGGAGACTTCTTATCTTTATGCTAATCACAGCTACTGCTGTGATTATTTCCTTTTACCTAATTTTTTGGTTGTTACAGTAGCTGTTAGGGAACTCGGCTCAGTTTCTGGAACTACTCTTTATTGGGAGTTCAGCCCTTCATAGCTATTAGCCTTTTTCTAAATGTACTTGCTCTTTTCCAAAATAACTCTTTATGGGTTCTTACTAGGATAGGTTAGGTCCTTTTAGATTAAGATAGGGACAAATGCCTTAATGGAGCACGCTGTTTTGTTTACTGTCCTTAATAACACATTTTTAAAATATTTCTGTAAACAGACTTTTCTGACTAACCTGAATAAAAGAACAAGACTTTGAACTAAACTCTTTAATGAGAAATAAAACTATTAAACTTCATCAAACCTCTCATCATTGACTGAACATTAAGTACTGTAAATTGATGACTATTTTAGCAATGTATTCAGGTTGTGCTCCATTCTAACATGGTGGCAAAGATTTGTCAACCAAGAGAATACATACACATGGAAATTGAAGTTTTACCTAGTAGGTCTTAAGGTGGAGCTAGGTGTAATCTTTTTATGAGATTTCCGCGCTTGCACAGGTCCCTGCTTTCTCACTTTGTGAAGGTTTTACCAGCTTTCGCTTCCTACTTCTTTACCCTTTGTATGTTTTTCCCTCTCTTGCTCGCAGTCAATGTTGGAAAAGGAAAACCACCCTCTTTATCTTGTCTGTATCACCTACTATTGCAGTGCCATCTGCTTCTGGACTTGGACAGTGTATAGAAGGAGAATGCACATACACAAATATACTGTATTTATATTTTGTATTTCCTTGCAGTATTTATAGAGCACACTGTGACCAGAATGGCATCCTGGCCCTAATTTTGCCAAAGTCATAGAAAAAGTCAGGATGGAGCATAAAGAAACACCAAGGAGAATACAGCTGTCCTCCTATCAATGTTATTTTGGCAAAAGCCAGGTTTTAAGGGCTTTCCTAAACTTAAGCAGATCAGTCTACGTACAGATGTTCTGCTAGCAGCACTGAGACGAATGGTATGAACAAAAGCCAGCAGCTCACTGTGTAATCGGTAGTGAGGCCTTTGCCGAGCTTGTCAAAAGTGCACAGAGAGCATCGCACATTCTGCAAGACTTTGCTCCTCAAAAACTAGACTCAAACAGATAAAGTGACTCACTCGACCTCTTAGAATCAGCTGGGCAGACTCGATAAAGGATACTTTACAGATGGCAGCTGTCACTGTGTTTCTCTCCATGTTTATACAATATTTTACATACACGCTACAGCTATCTCTGCTTGGCTCACCACCTCCTCTATCTCACAGGTTAATCTATTTTTGAAAATATTTTTATTTTTGTTAATTTTACATATCAAGAAACCATAACAAGCAACTGCAGTGTGGCACATTATATGTAATGTATTTTAGCAAGCAGGACAAGATATTACACCATTCAAGAAAATAAGTCAGAGCACTAATAGGGCATGAAAACACTTGTCAATCAAAAAGTGGACATACAAATCATTTTCTAATCGCCTGTTCTCGTAGTAGGATAATTTAAACACATACTGCAACTATCTCTGCCTGTATGAGATGAATGTACATGCTTGGACTACCTTAAAACACTACCCATGCCCCTGAAGACATCATGAATTTCAGGGGGATTGTTATTCCAAGCCTATACCCCTTGGAATAAAGATATATTTTGCCATTTTAAGTGAATGTAAAAAGTCTGAGCTCGCAGGCGACACTTTCCAGCACGTCTGAAGGCTGGAAGAGTGGTATTACAATATACTTTGGATAAGGATGGGAAATAAGAAAGGGCTCTGTCTGCTCAGCATTTAAATGTGAAACACCTCTCCTTTAGTCACAATTCTTCCATTCACCGGTAGTCATTCAAGCCTACGAGCAATCTTGCTCTCTTATTTTCCAAACTACCCACCAAAGGAGCTGGGCTTTTTCTGCCACCTGAAGTTCGCAAGGGGAGCGGGGGCGGGGGCAGGGTGGGGGTGGGGGGTTTGAAGAAGCCCTGCATAGATCTAGCATCTTTAATTCAAGAATTGACAGCAGTCCCCACGCAGTTTATATCATAACAAATGTACACCCAGCTATGCACTCTATCTAAGCTGTCCAGGAATTATATTTTTGCATTTTTACCTTGTTTTGTTCCAACTCGATTTTCAAAATAAATACCAACCAAGTTTGCTACCAACTATGACCTCAGACCTTAATTTACCACCAATGCCCGTAAAAAAGTAGTCAAGTGGCAACCCGTGTAGGCTGTGTGCACAGAGGCGCTTGTGCAGAGATCAGCTTCGTTTCATCCACACTCGTGAGATTGTGCAGTGGATCGATGACTGGTTGCTCAGATCTATTTGAATGGCAAGTCTAAAACCATAAATTAGGGCGAAATGAATGAGTCAGCCTTTCACATGGGATGAAAAGCACATGGGTCCTTGAACTGAAATTCAATTGCACACTCTTCATCCCAAATTACATCCCTTCCGTGCTTCCTTTCCCTACTCCTGCTTACCCCAGCCCACTCACTCTCTTTCTTTACCTTGCCTCCTAGAGTACTTTATGTCTGAACTATGCATTGCTCCTCTCCACTTTATGCAGCTGGCAGACTCCACAAATCTCTATTGGCCCCGAGGAACCTCCTGACCGCCTATCAGAATACAGCAAAGAGAGGGGGACTGATACTTTCTCTTCAAATCTGCTCTATCCCGACTTTTGATAGGGTTTAGGGTGACTTTGCAAGCTCCTTACTGTTAACATGCTACAGTGCACAAAGCATGCACAGCATGTGTATGGATCGTGGATATCTGAGGGAAGTGCAAATGAAAAGCGCCCTTCGGGAATGCACAATCCATGAAGCCCTGCTGATGACACCTCTCATGTGCTTCTGACATGCTCACTTTATGCTGTCAGTAGCACACACCTCTGATATGTAAGCACCCAAACTGACAGAACTGTCAGTTCCTCTGTTTATAGTTTCTGTTGCTCGAAGATGTGCAACGCTGGTGCTTTAGGGCAGTGCCATTGAGTCCCTATGCACCAGCCAACACTCCTCACATTTTAAGAAAATACAATACTTCTAGAATGCTAGTGTTTGCCTACTTGAAATTAAAAGCTTTGAAGCACACCACAGACACAAATTGCCCATCTGACTACGGATGTGGCGGAAAAGACCTCTGCATGGTAAGAGATGTGTACCCCTGCCAGAGTGCCCAACAGTACTGTTGTCTGGATCCCTAATGCAGATTTTTTGTCATAGGTGGAAAAGGGTCATGCGAACAGGACCATGAGACATAGTCCTGTCTCATGGATTAGGGTCTTGTTGATTTGGGAGGGCGCCCAAAGTGGTACCCTCATAGAGGTCGAAGGCTACCGCCTTCACCAGGAGTTAAGCAGTATGAGCTCAGTGGTGGTAGCATACTGTGTAGTGATCAGTAGTAGTGAACAGGACCTTTTTAACCTGTGTCACTGGGTTGATGTCTACAGGCTTGGTCACCTTTTCAAAAGTTCAGCTGCTGTGTTCTTAACTCAGCCTTAATTTGCATCAGGTCGATGTGGAGTGCTGCATTGTGCAGAATTGGTGACTACGTGTTAGTTGTTTGTGTGCCTGGGAAGGCAGAGTGGAAGGATGGAGCAGTTCTCTGCAGTACATGTATGGTTAGTAGATGTGCATGTGTAGTAATGAAGTCCGTGGCCGGAAGTTAGTTTCAAGTACACATATTAAGTTGTAGTTACATGGTGTAAAGATCATGTAGAACAGCCCTACGAGGAGCAGCCACCCTGATGTTCAGGCCATCTTCAACTGTCAATACTTACACCAGGCACCCAAGCATTCCAAACATGTCCATCACACCAACATTCCACACAGAACACTCACACTGACTAAGAAGCTAGGAACCAGGTACATAGGAACAACAGAAACACAACAACAGGATGTCACATATCTTCTCGCCTTAAAATTGAAAATTAAATAAACAATATCAAAAGGAAAATCTATGCACAACAATGTACACATTAAGAATTAGCCCAGAACCTAGGGATGCAATGTAAAACATCACAACAAAGGAGGAAAGAAGAATGAATCGATATACACAAAATATCACCATCCAATATAGAAAACAAATAGAAATGATTTAAGAACATTAAGCTCACAAGACCAAAGTGAGAAAACACCACAAGAAAAGACACATGAAACAAACTCATGAAAGATGCAAAAGAAGCATCCAACCATGCACCGCAACCCAGAGCAAATAATGTGAAAAGAAAAACATGGATACGCACCCCCAAAACTCTGTCACTATGAGTGACCTGCACCCTAAGTATATAGGAATATGGGATGTTACAACGAAAGCGCTACAACGCATTCCATTACAATGCGGTGGTTACAACGACCGCGTTACATCGCAAACCATTACAATGCAAGTCATTACAACGAGTTGCTGTAGGTGGTGCTGGATGTTGGAATAGTAGAATTTACTATTCCAACTCCAGTCTTTGCAAAGGAGGGGAAGATGTTGGATTTTAAAACCAACACCTTCTGCCCCCTACAGCAAGTAGTTGTAACAACTTGCATTGTAATGGCTTGCAATGTAACAAGGTTGTCAATGTAATGGAATGTTTTGAAGCGCATTTGTTGTAAACAATGTCTCCCGTATATACTTCTTCTTAGAACTGGGGGTCTCTAGTTGGTAGAGGTGGGAACCACTGTCCAAATAGGACCCTTGCTTCTAGTCAGGGTAAGGAGGATACACTATTTAGATAAATCCTGCTCACCCCCTTGGTAGCTTGGCATGAACAGTCAGGCTTATCAAAGGCAATGTGCTAAATATATGTGTCAACACTCACAATAACACAGTGAAAACACCACACTGACTCCTCAAAAGTTTAGAAAAATAAAGGTATTTTAATCTAAACAACACAAGACCAAAACGACAAAAAAACAACATACAAAGTTAAAGAATATGGTTTCAAATGAGTTCTTAAGGTTGCGTTAGAATAATCCACAGTTGTGTCACGTTTTAGCCAACAGTACCTATAGATACAACAAAAGTTCCAAGTGAAAGCTGTAGCGTTGAAAAGCAGGAGATGTGTCACTCCTGAGACCCTGGGGAGGCAATGCGACATCCCCGCTGGATGTAGCAGCGTGTTGCAGTGACTCCGGTCTTTATGGGGAGGGATGCGAAACCCTGCGTGGATTCCGGTGCACAGGTTCAGGTGGAAGAGGCTCGCAAATGGTACAATGCGACGATCTTCGGGGCGGCGACGATCTCCGGTGCGGCGTCGATGCGCAGCTCAGCGTCGATCTTCTCCTCTCGCGGCCTTCGATGTGATGGCTTTGTTACAACTCTCGCAGCGACGTGATGCGTTCCGCAAGCAAGCAGTGCGCCGATCTCACCCAGTGACGACAGGCTCTGCGACGGTACTCGCAGCGATGGTAATCTTCCCGCACCGGACTGGTGCGTCCCGCAAACCAAGGAAGCAACAACTCTGGCCGCGGCAACAGGTGCTGCGACGATCTCGGCTTTCGCAGTGGCGGAAATTTCCTTGCACTGACGGGGATGCGCTCCACAAGCGAGCAATGCGTTAAAACTTGCAGAAAGTCTTTATAATCTTGATTTCCTGCTTCCCAACACAGGTACAACTTCGAGAGGCACCACAACTGGCCCAAACACGCTAGGAAGGACAGAACTCTCTCAGCAGAGTTCAGGGAAGCTGGGGGTGAAGTCCTTTTGTTCCTGGGACTTCTTAACAGGGAGCCAGCTCTACTTCAAGCCCTTGGGGATTCCTTCAAGCAAGGGGACACAGCACAAAGCAAAGTCCTTTCCCGCTCCTTGGCAGCAAAGCAACTGCAGGTCAGTCCAGCAAAGCAACAGTAGGACAGTCTTCCTTTTTCAGTCTTCCAGCTATCTCCTTGGCAGAGGTTCCTTCTTGATTCCAGGATTATCCAATTTTCTGTAGTCAGGGGTCCTGTACTTATACACCTAAAAGTCTTTGTTCCCTTTGTGCAGGAGTGCTCTGAGCCCGGTCCAAACCAGTTCTGGAGCACTCTGTTTACATGACTCCTTCTTTCCTTTCACAGTGCAGATCAGAAACATCAGACGCCCCACAGGAGGTGGAGCCAGTATTGTGGTGGGAAATCACAGTCCTATTCAGGTCCCAGGTGCAACTCCTCCCTCCCATTTAGATGCAAATCTCTCTATTCACCACTGGGTGGACTCATTCTGTCTCCTGGAATCCCCCAGCCCTGTCACTCACAAACAAGACAGTCAATTCACAAACAGCCAAAGGCACACAGAAAGATCAGACAAGAAAGCAGCCACTTTCTAAAAGTGCCGCTTTCAAATACAGGATTTAAAAACCACCTTTCCTAAAAGATGTGTTATTAAATTCTGAGTTCAGGGATACCAGACTTTTATGTCCTATCTTGTTCCTATGGGAAGATATGCAGGTAAACACTGTACACAGCATTCCCCATGATAGCCTATGGGCAAGATAGCCTTACAATAGTGAAAAATGAAAATGGCTGTAATTCACTACCAGAGCATGTCACCAGCACTAGTACATGCTCTACCTTTCACATACACTGCACCCTGCCCAAGGGGGTACCTTGGGCCTTCCACAGGGGTGTCCAATGTATACAGAAAGGGAAGGGTTAGGCCTGGTAAGTGGAGACACTGGCCAAGTTGACATGGCAGTTCGCAGACTGCAGACAAACACTGCGGTGGCAGGCCTGAGACACCATTTTAGGGCTACTCATGTGGGTGGCACAATCAGTGCTGCAGGCCCACTAGTAGCATTTGTATCACCAGCCCTGGCACACTCAGTGCACTTTCCTAGGGACTTCCTGGTGATACAAATATGCCATCATGGATAACCAATTACAATAACAATTTACACAGAGAGCATATGCACTTTAGCACTGATCAGCAGTGGTAAAGTGCCCAAAGTCCTATTGTCAACAACCACAGGTCAGGACAAACAAGGGAGGAAAAAGCAAAAAGTTTGGGGATAACCCTGCATAAAGGGCCACTTCCAACACAACCCCCTTGCAGGTTAAAGCCAGGGTAGACCAAACAATATCTCAATGGGATTCCCTGCTTAAGGCGATAGAACACAGAAACTGGCCCAAACAGCAAACCACTATTTCTGTTCTACTCCATCCTGAACCCAGTTGGATCACTCTATCCATACTCTCAGGGTCCACCACCCCAACCTATGTAGAACCCTTCTCCTCACCTGTGGACACCATCTGTGCAGCACCTAAACTTCACTTGCTCACAGGTGTGTCCCAACAAACAGACAGCAAGCCACAGAGGCCACCAACAGGGGTCAGGGATGATACCCACGCCTTATGCCTCTCAGGGCTCTCAAACCCTTGTGGCGTCAGAGGGTGGGGGGCAGTAGCCCCAGGTGCCCAGCACCCTTTATCCACACTCCCTCCTGTTAGGTCAGGTCTGACATCCTGGCACTGACCCACCAGTCCCGGACCTGTATCTGGCAGCTGGACAGGAGGCTGGGGTGTCCCACCACCCGGTCCTCCACTTCCTTGGGGCTCTGTGCCCTCCCACCTGGAGCGGTACCCCCTTCTAGAATAGTCAGGGCACCTGTGGCAGGTGTCCTTCACCCTTCAACCACCAGTTCAGGGGTTCTATCCAACAACTGGTATTCCAGGTCAGGGGGGACACCCCGGACCTGACCATCCAACCTAGGCTTCAAATCCTCCAGGTCAGGCAACACCTGAACCTGTCCTCCCCACCCAGGGACCAACCCCTGCGGTGGAACACTTGCCTGACATAGCAGGACTTCACTCACAGATGGGCCCATATGGGTAGACAGTACTCACCTAGCCAACACAACGGTGTGGCCCAGTCCACCCCCGGGTGTGACTCCTGCCCCCCTTCCAGGGGCAACACTGTCCACCAGGACAACCAGCCACAGGGGCCATTGACAGATGTCAGTGAGGAGAGCCAGGCCTCATGCCTGTCAGGCCTCTCTAACCTCTGTGGCATCAGAGAGTGGGGGGCAGTAGCCCCAGGTGCCTGGCACCTTTCCTCCACTCTCCCTCTTGCGAAGTCAGATAGGGCATCCTGACACTGGCCCGCCAGCCCAGGCCCGAACCCTCAGACTGACCAGAGGTCACGGGCGAGGCTCTCCTCCCCCTACCTCTCCTTCTGGAGTCCTGCTCTCTCCTCCCAGGAGAGTCACCCTCAGAACACAAATCTCCCATCAGTTCAGGACCTCTCTCCAGCAACTGGTCTCCCCACCTAGGGTCTAAACCCTTTGGTTGCACCGGGGTCAGAGGCAAGGACTCCCTCCCTCTGCAACCCCTTCCAGAGCAATGCACCCATCCTACTGGAGGGGTACCTTACAAGCCAAACTGCTCAGGACACTGGTTACAGCTGTCCTTCCTTCCAGGTCAGGCAGATCCTGAACCTGGACTCCCAACCCAGGGACCAGCACCTGTGGTTGTGCACTTGCCCGGTACACCAGGACTTTATTGGGAACACATATGCCCCCCCTCCAAGGGTGACACACAACTCAGGTGTCATGTGACAGTCTGCCTGGTGCAGATCTCCCAGCCCCTGTCCATCTGACAGCACGGGAAGATCCCACAGGATAGAAGTGAGGTCACCATGGTCACTCACTGGTGACTCAGCCCTTCTGACTGGCCCCTGACCCACTGGTTCTCCCACTGGGGACTCCTTCCCCCTCTGACCCCTCAGTCTGGACTTCTGCACCCTCCCAACTGGAGTGGCACTGCCAGACACCAGAACTGATGGAGGCCTGGTCACAGGCACTCCCAGTTCATCAGAAACTAGGGGATACTCCTCAAATGGCCTACTAGCATCCTCTAGGCCCCCAACCTGGTGTTCCCTTAAGGAACCCTCCAGGACTGAGACTGGGTTTCGGGCACCTTGGGACACGAAGTCCCACACTCATTCCTTCTCCACTGAGACAGGACGTGAGCCCCTACACCCCTCCCACTACACTGGGACCTAACTGGGCTACACTGAACCTCTTCCTCCTCCTAGGTCTGGAAGATACCTGGGTCACTCCTTTTGGGATCACTCTCCAATGTCTCTTCAGACTCTCTAGACTCCCCCAAGAGATCTGCCTCCAACGCAAGCCCCTGGAATCAGAGGACTCACACTCTACCGGGTGGTGGCATAGCTCTGGAAAACAGGGACTTAAAATATGCTCTCCAACAAATGAATCACACAGCCCCCCACAGTTGTTAACCAAGCTAGCCTTTGCCTCACCCTCCAGTGCCTCACACAAGTACCCCACACCACTCTCCTGAGATTGGCAAGACAGTGTACTACTGTCTCTGTCACACAACCCACACTCTTCTGGCTGGTTTTCACACTCACACACCAAGGTTTCTACAATGGGGAAACCCCTCTCCCTGCACCTCTCATCTAGAGTCAGTAAAGTGTCCCTCCCATCGCTAGGAATATGATCCCCTGGGTCAGTCCCCCAATCTACTTCAGGGACACCGCACACCACTTGAACTACCTCATAAACCTGAACCCCCTGGTGTATGTCAACCCCCTCCCTCAAGTCAGGCGCCCCATCTCTGGGTGTTTGTACCTTTCTCTCAGCACTGGAAACTATAATCCTGCTGCCACCATCTGAGCTGGACTCCACCTCCAACTCAGCAAAGCTCACCTCTTGAACTACCCATGTTTCTTCTTCACCTGAGACACTCATGGCCTCAAGCCTCTCGAGTTCCAAATGAAGCTCCCTCATTCTCAAATCATGGGCCAAGGTCAATTTCAATTCCTCCAGGGCACGGGGATTTTTGCTCTCCTCCGCCGCCCTTTCTCTCTCCTCCGCCGCCCTTTCTCTATCTTATTCCATTTGCTTCAGCTTCAATTCAAGCCTCAACATTTCTAACTTATGATCTCTCACCCTTTGGTTTTCCTCCAACTCCTCTGGGGAAAAACTTTCAGCTGAATGGTTGCTGCCAGCCCTGGAGGTTGCTCTGGACACAGGCAGATCCTGTGACCTGAAACTATTCCTTTCTGTATCCTCCTCCACTTCTGCATCATCTGTCTCCCCAGCCTCTTTAATATCCCACCAGGCCCTTAAGGCCTTCTGTAGCTCCTCCTTCTTGCAGCGGCGCTTCATGGGGTATCCAAAGCTCCTGCAGAACTGCCTGACTTGACCTACTTTGTAATCACTTAACATTTCAATATCAAACTCCAGTTCTGCAACATCACTTGCTGGTTTACCATTCTGAGACATGATGCGTGGATACTTTCAGGGTTATGATCAAAAATAGAACCAGAGCAAAAACTCAACTGTAGTATGCTGTGGCATAGTGGTCTGCACTCACTAGTGATGTACACCAGTCACTGTGGGTCTAGTACAAATAAAAGTTCAAAATCCTTCTGCTGCCACCAATGTTAGAACTGGGGGTCTCTAGTTGGCAGAGGTAGGAACGACTGTCCAAATAGGGACCCTTGCTTCTAGTCAGGATAAGTAGGATACACTCTTTAGATAACCCCTGCTCACCCCCTTGGTAGCTTGGCATGAGCAGTCAGGCTTATCAAAGGCAATGTGCTAAGTACTTGTACCAACACTCACAGTAACACAGTGAAAACACCACAAACTGACTCCACAACAGTTTAGAAAAATAAAGGTATTTTAATCTAAACTACACAAGACCAAAACGACAAAAATCCAACATACACAGTTCAAGAATATGGTTTCATATGAGTTTTTAAGGTTGCGTTAAAATAATCCACAGTTGCCTCACTTTTTAGCCAACAGTACCTTTAGATGCGACAAAAGTTCCAAGTGAAAGCTGTAGCGTTGAAAAGCAAGCGATGCGTCACTCCTGAGACCCTGGGGAAGCGATGCGACAACCCTGCTGGATGTAGCGGGCGTGTTGCGGTGACTCCGGTCTGTATGGGGAGGGATGCGATACCTTGCGTGGATTCTGGTGCACAGGTTTCAATGGAAGCAGCTTGCAAAAGGTACGATGCAACGATCTCCGGTACGGCGACAATGGACAGCTCAGCGTCGATCTTCTCCTCTCGCGGCCCCTCGATGTGATGGCTCTGCGACGACTCTCAAAGCGACGTGATGCAGTCCATAAGCAAGCGGTGCGCAGATCTCACCCAGTACGACAGGCTCTGCGACGGTACTTGCAGCGATGGTAATCTTCCTGCACCGGACTGGTGCGTCCTGCAAACAAAGGATGCGACGACTCTGGCAGCAGTAACATGCGCTGCGATGATCTCGGCCTTCGGGGCGGTGGACATTTCCTCGCACTGGCGGGGATGCACTCCGCAAGCGAGCGATGTGTTAAAACCTACAGAAAGTCTTTAAAATTTTGGTTTCCAGCTTCCCAACACAGGTACAACTTTGAGAGGCACCACAACTGGCCCAAGCACTCTAGGAAGGACAGACCTCTCTCAGCAGTGTTCAGGAAAGCTGGGGGTGAAGTCCTTTTGTTCCTGGGACTTCTTAACAGGGAGCCAGCTCTTCTTCAGGCCCTTAGAGATTCCTTCAAGCAAGGGGACAGAGCACAAAGCAAAGGCCTTCCCCTCTCCTTGGCAGCAAAGCAACTGCATGTCAGTCCAGCAAAGCAACAGTAGGACAGTCTTCCTTTTTCAGTCTTCCAGCTTTCTCCTTGGCAGAGGTTCCTTCTTGATTCCAGGATGATCTAATTTTCTGTAGTCAGGGGTCCTGTACTTATACACCTAAAAGTCTTTGTTCCCTTTGTGCAGGAGTTCTCTGAGCCCGGTCCAAACCAGTTCTGGAGCACTCTGTTTACATGACTCCTTCTTTCCTTTCACAGTGCAGATCAGAAACATCAGACGCCCCACAGGAGGTGGAGCCAGTATTGTGGAGGGAAATCACAGTCCTATTCAGGTCCGAGGTGCAACTCCTCCCACCCATTTAGATGCAAATCTCTCTATTCACCACTGGGTGGACTCATTCTGTCTCCTGGAATCCCCCAGCCCTGTCACTCACAAACAAGACAGTCAATTAACAAACAGCCAAAGGCACACAGAAAGGTCAGACAAGAAAGCAGCCACTTTCTAAAAGTGCCGCTTTCAAATACAGAATTTAAAAACCACCTTTCCTAAAAGATGTGTTATTAAATTCTGAGTTCAGGGATACCAGACTTTTATGTCCTATCTTGTTCCTATGGGAAGATATGCAGGTAAACACTGTGCACAGCATTCCCCATGATAGCCTATGGGCAAGTTAGCCTTACAATAGTGAAAAATGAAAATGGCTGTAATTCACTACCAGAGCATGTCACCGGCACTAGTACATGCTCTACCTTTCACATACACTGCACCCTGCCCAAGGGGGTACCTTGGGCCTTCCACAGGGGTGTCCAATGTATACAGAAAGGGAAGGGTTAGGCCTGGTAAGTGGAGGCACTGGCCAAGTTGACATGGCAGTTCGCAGACTGCACACAAACACTGCGGTGGCAGGCCTGAGACACCATTTTAGGGCTACTCATGTGGGTGACACAATCAGTGCTGCAGGCCCACTAGTAGCATTTGTATCACCAGCCCTGGCAC
The DNA here is from genome assembly GCF_964261635.1 of Lissotriton helveticus. Classification (NCBI taxonomy): domain Eukaryota; kingdom Metazoa; phylum Chordata; class Amphibia; order Caudata; family Salamandridae; genus Lissotriton; species Lissotriton helveticus. The sequence goes on along the minus strand of NC_136069.1, from coordinate 495,505,285 downwards.
ACTCAGTGCACTTTCCTAGGGACTTCCTGGTGATACAAATATGCCATCATGGATAACCAATTACAATAACAATTTACACAGAGAGCATATGCACTTTAGCACTGATCAGCAGTGGTAAAGGGCCCAAAGTCCTATTGTCAACAACCACAGGTCAGGACAAACAAGGGAGGAAAAAGCAAAAAGTTTGGGGATAACCCTGCATAAAGGGCCATTTCCAACACAACCCCCTTGCAGGTTAAAGCCAGGGAAGGCCAAACAATACCTCAATGGGATTCCCTGCTTAAGGCGATAGAACACAGAAACTGGCCCAAACAGCAAACCACTATTTCTGTTCTACGCCATCCTGAACCCAGTTGGATCACTCTATCCATACTCTCAGGGTCCACCACCCCAACCTATGTGGAACCCTTCTCCTCACCTGTGGACACCATCTGTGCAGCACCTAAACTTCACTTGCTCACAGGTGTGTCCCAACAAACAGACAGCAGGCCACAGAGGCCACCAACAGTGGTCAGGGAAGATACCCACGCCTTATGCCTCTCAGGGCTCTCAAACCCTTGTGGCGTCAGAGGGTGGGGGGCAGTAGCCCCAGGTGCCCAGCACCCTTTATCCACACTCCCTCCTGTTAGGTCAGGTCTGACATCCTGGCACTGACCCACCAGTCCCGGACCTGTATCTGGCAGCTGGACAGGAGGCTGGGGTGTCCCTACACCCGGTCCTCCTCTTCCTTGGGGCTCTGTACCCACCCACCTGGAGCGGTACCCCCTTCTAGAATAGTCAGGGCACCTGTGGCAGGTGTCCTTCACCATTCAACCACCAGTTCAGGGGTTCTATCCAACAACTGGTATTCCAGGTCAGGGGGGACACCCCGGACCTGACCATCCAACCTAGGCTTCAAATCCTCCAGGTCAGGCAACACCTGAACCTGTCCTCCCCACCCAGGGACCAACCCCTGCGGTGGAACACTTGCCTGACATAGCAGGACTTCACTCACAGATGGGCCCAAATGGGTAGACAGTACTCACCTGGCCAACACAACAGTGTGGCCCAGTCCACCCCCGGGTGTGACTCCTGCCCCCCTTCCAGGGGCAACACTGTCCACCAGGACAACCAGCCACAGGGGCCATTGACAGATGTCAGTGAGGAGAGCCAGGCCTCATGCCTGTCAGGCCTCTCTAACCTCTGTGGCGTCAGAGAGTGGGGGCAGTAGCCCCAGGTGCCTGGTACCTTTCCTCCACTCTCCCTCTTGCGAAGTCAGATAGGGCATCCTGACACTGGCCCGCCAGCCCAGGCCCGAACCCTCAGACTGACCAGAGGTCACGGGCGAGGCTCTCCTCCCCCTACCTCTCCTTCTGGAGTTCTGCTCTCTCCTCCCAGGAGAGTCACCCTCAGAACACAAATCTCCCATCAGTTCAGGACCTCTCTCCAGCAACTGGTCTCCCCACCTAGGGTCTAAACCCTTTGGTTGCACCGGGGTCAGAGGCAAGGACTCCCTCCCTCTGCTACCCCTTCCAGAGCGCTGCACCCTCCCTACTGGAGGGGTACCTTACAAGCCAAACTGCTCAGGACACTGGTTACAGCTGTCCTTCCTTCCAGGTCAGGCAGATCCTGAACCTGGACTCCCAACCCAGGGACCAGCACCTGTGGTTGTGCACTTGCCCGGTACACCAGGACTTTATTGGGAACACATATGCCCCCCTCCAAGGGTGACACACAACTCAGGTGTCATGTGACAGTCTGCCTGGTGCAGATCTCCCAGCCCCTGTCCATCTGACAGCACGGGAAGATCCCACAGGATAGAAGTGAGGTCACCATGGTCACTCACTGGTGACTCAGCCCTTCTGACTGGCCCCTGACCCACTGGTTCTCCCACTGGGGACTCCTTCCCCCTCTGACCCCTCAGTCTGGACTTCTGCACCCTCCCAACTGGAGTGGCACTGCCAGACACCAGAACTGATGGAGGCCTGGTCACAGGCACTCCCAGTTCATCAGAAACTAGGGGATACTCCTCAAATGGCCTACTAGCACCCTCTAGGCCCCCAACCTGGTGTTCCCTTAAGGAACCCTCCAGGACTGAGACTGGGTTTCGGGCACCTTGGGACACGAAGTCCCACACTCATTCCTTCTCCACTGAGACAGGACGTGAGCCCCTACACCCCTCCCACTACACTGGGACCTAACTGGGCTACACTGAACCTCTTCCTCCTCCCAGGTCTGGAAGATACCTGGGCCACTCCTTTTGGGATCACTCTCCAATGTCTCTTCAGACTCTCTAGACTCCCCCAAGAGATCTGCCTCCAACGCAAGCCCCTGGAATCAGAGGACTCACACTCTACCGGGTGGTGGCATAGCTCTGGAAAACAGGGACTTAAAATATGCTCTCCAACAAATGAATCACACAGCCCCCCACAGTTGTTAACCAAGCTAGCCTTTGCCTCACCCTCCAGTGCCTCACACAAGTACCCCACACCACTCTCCTGAGATTGGCAAGACAGTGTACTACTGTCTCTGTCACACAACCCACACTCTTCTGGCTGGTTTTCACACTCACACACCAAGGTTTCTACCATGGGGGAACCCCTCTCCCTGCACCTCTCATCTAGAGTCAGTAAAGTGTCCCTCCCATCGCTAGGAATATGATCCCCTGGGTCAGTCCCCCAATCTACTTCAGGGACACCGCACACCACTGGAACTACCTCATAAACCTGAACCCCCTGGTGTATGTCAACCCCCTCCCTCAAGTCAGGAGCCCCATCTCTGGGTGTTTGTACCTTTCTCTCAGCACTGGAAACTATAATCCTGCTGCCACCATCTGAGCTGGACTCCACCTCCAACTCAGCAAAGCTCACCTCTTGAACTACCCATGTTTCTTCTTCACCTGAGACACTCATGGCCTCAAGCCTCTCGAGTTCCAAATGAAGCTCCCTCATTCTCAAATCATGGGCCAAGGTCAATTTCAATTCCTCCAGGGCACGGGGATTTTTGCTCTCCTCCGCCGCCCTTTCTCTCTCCTCCACCGCCCTTTCTCTATCTTATTCCATTTGCTTCAGCTTCAATTCAAGCCTCAACATTTCTAACTTATGATCTCTCACCCTTTGGTTTTCCTCCAACTCCTCTGGGGAAAAACTTTCAGCTGAATGGTTTCTGCCAGCCCTGGAGGTTGCTCTGGACACAGGCAGATCCTGTGACCTGAAACCATTCCTTTCTGTATCCTCCTCCACTTCTGCATCATCTGTCTCCCCAGCCTCTTTAATATCCCACCAGGCCCTTAAGGCCTTCTGTAGCTCCTCCTTCTTGCAGCGGCGCTTCATGGGGTATCCAAAGCTCCTGCAGAACTGCCTGACTTGACCTACTTTGTAATCACTTAACATTTCAATATGAAACTCCAGTTCTGCAACATCACTTGCTGGTTTACCATTCTGAGACATGATGCGTGGATACTTTCAGGGTTATGATCAAAAATAGAACCAGAGCAAAAGCTCAACTGTAGTATGCTGTGGCATAGTGGTCTGCACTCACTAGTGATGTACACCAGTCACTGTGGGTCTAGTACAAATAAAAGTTCAAAATCCTTCTGCTGCCACCAATGTTAGAACTGGGGGTCTCTAGTTGGCAGAGGTAGGAACGACTGTCCAAATAGGGACCCTTGCTTCTAGTCAGGATAAGTAGGATACACTCTTTAGATAACCCCTGCTCGCCCCCTTGGTAGCTTGGCATGAGCAGTCAGGCTTATCAAAGGCAATGTGCTAAGTATTTGTACCAACACTCACAGTAACACAGTGAAAACACCACAAACTGACTCCACAACAGTTTAGAAAAATAAAGGTATTTTAATCTAAACTACACAAGACCAAAACGACAAAAATCCAACATACACAGTTCAAGAATATGGTTTCATATGAGTTTTTAAGGTTGCGTTAAAATAATCCACAGTTGCCTCACGTTTTAACCAACAGTACCTTTAGATGCGACAAAAGTTCCAAGTGAAAGCTGTAGCGTTGAAAAGCAAGCGATGCGTCACTCCTGAGACCCTGGGGAAGCGATGCGACAACCCCGCTGGATGTAGCGGGCATGTTGCGGTGACTCCGGTCTGTATGGGGAGGGATGCGATACCTTGCGTGGATTCTGGTGCACAGGTTTCAATGGAAGCAGCTTGCAAAAGGTACGATGCAACGATCTCCGGTAAGGCGACAATAGACAGCTCAGCGTCGATCTTCTCCTCTCGCGGCCCCTCGATGTGATGGCTCTGCGACGACTCTCAAAGCGACGTGATGCAGTCCGTAAGCAAGCGGTGCGCAGATCTCACCCAGTACGACAGGCTCTGCGACGGTACTTGCAGTGATGGTAATCTTCCTGCACCGGACTGGTGCGTCCTGCAAACAAAGGATGCGACGACTCTGGCAGCAGTAACATGCGCTGCGATGATCTCGGCCTTCGGGGCGGTGGACATTTCCTCGCACTGGCGGGGATGCACTCCGCAAGCGAGCAATGTGTTAAAACCTACAGAAAGTCTTTAAAATCTTGGTTTCCAGCTTCCCAACACAGGTACAACTTCGAGAGGCACCACAACTGGCCCAAGCACTCTAGGAAGGACAGACCTCTCTCAGCAGTGTTCAGGAAAGCTGGGGGTGAAGTCCTTTTGTTCCTGGGACTTCTTAACAGGGAGCCAGCTCTTCTTCAGGCCCTTAGAGATTCCTTCAAGCAAGTGGACAGAGCACAAAGCAAAGGCCTTCCCCTCTCCTTGGCAGCAAAGCAACTGCATGTCAGTCCAGCAAAGCAACAGCAGGACAGTCTTCCTTCTTCAGTCTTCCAACTTTTGTCCTTGGCAGAGGTTCCTTCTTGATTCCAGGATCATGTAATTTTCTTTAGTCAGGGGTCCTGTACTTATACCCCTACAAGTCTTTCGTCCCTTTGTGCAGAAGGGCTCTGAACCCGGTCCAAACCAGTTCTGGAGCACTCTGTTTACATGAATCCTTCTTTCCTTTCACACTGCAGAGCAGAAACATCAGATGCCCCACAGGAGGTGGAGCCAGAATTGTGGAGGGAAAGCACAGTCCTATTCAGGTCCCAGGTGCAACTCCTCCCTCCCATCTAGATGCAGATCTCTCTATTCACCATTGGGCGGACTCATTCTGTCTCCTGGAATCTCCCAGCCCTGTCACTCACAAACCAGACAGTCAATTCACAAACAGCCAAAGGCACACAGAAATGTCAGACAAGAAAGCAGCCACTTTCTAAAAGTGCTGCTTTCAAACACAGGATTTAAAAACCACCGTCTCTAAAAGATGTGTTATTAAATTATGAGTTCAGGGATACCACACTTTTATGTCCTATCTTGCTCCTATGGGAAGATATGCAGGTAACCACTGTACACAGCATTCCCCATGATAGCCTATGGGCAAGATAGCCTTACAATAGTGAAAAATGAAAATGGCTGTAATTCACTACCAGAGCATGTCACCTGCAATAGTACATGCTCTACCTTTCACATACACTGCACCCTGCCCAAGGGGTCCCTTGGGCCTTCCATAGGGTTATCCAATGTGTACAGAAAGGGAAGGGTTAGGCCTGGTCAGTGGAGACACTGGCCAAGTTGACATGGCAGTACACAGACTGCATACAGGCACTGTGGTGGCAGGCCTGAGACACCATTTTAGGGCTACTCATGTGGGTGGCACAATCAGTGCTGCAGGCCCACTAGTAGCATTTGTATCACCAGCCCTGGCACACTCAGTGCACTTTACTAGGGTCTTCTTGGTGATACAAATATGCCAATCATGGATAACCAATTATAATAACAATTTACACAGAGAGCATATGCACTTTAGCACTGATCAGCAGTGGTAAAGTGCCCAGAGTCCTATTGTCAACAATCACAGGTCAGGACAAACAAGGGAGGAAGAAGCAAAAAGTTTGGGGATAACCCTGCAAAAAGGGGCATTTTCAACACTCCTCATGTAACGAACAACAACGAAAAACTGTATAGAAGGGACTGAAACCGAACTTGCCACCCCTCATGTAATGGGCAATACATGCAAAAGTGGGACTATGACCCATAATACAAACTGTGTAAATGGACTAACACCCATTAAGACGGTGAACAAGACGTGCAGCACAAGGTGACTTATACACTGAGAAAACGTAAACTGTAGAAATGGGACAGGCACCCACTCAAACATTAACAAAGAAGACCCTGCCGGGGCACAATGAAGAGGTCCTGGAAAGGATCCTAAAATTCAAAGGGGGCAGCACTGGGTATCGTCTAAGCCATACATCACATCAAATTCATTGAGTCAGTAAATTATTCTTTTTCACTCATTTTATTTGCATTTTTTAGGTTTTATGATTTTTCAAATCAAAAGCATTTCATTCCAAACTTTAAAATTCAAACATATTCATGGAAATATAGTATTCACAATAGAAAACGTGGTCCCACACTCACCACTCACGTTATACATTTATTTCCACACTTACAACAATACCGCTATCATTCCTCAAAAACAATCATTCATTCATACATCCATATCAACAGTAAAACATCGCTGCTTTATCATAGAATCAAGATGGTAGTTGATTCATAGACAAAGGGGGATGCGGGGCATATTAGATGGAACACAGGCTCATAGGGTGTATTTATCTTCCTGTCAACAATGAAAATCACGCCGACGCGTGTTTCGGTGTTCAGGCCAGCATGGGCCACACCTTCGTCCGGGCGATGAGGGGTGGTTGGGTGGGGTACACAAGAAGCTGAAAATTGAAGAAAATATATGAATATACTTATATATAGCAAATACGTTATTTTTTTTGTTTAATGATCAGATTTTTTTAAAACAGTGCGTGTATGGCTTAGAGTACCCGGGTTACTCCTCGGGATACAATTCTTAAATCACTAGAGCATATCAAAAATCACTAAAGGAACCAATTTCACAATGTATGGTCTCTGGCTCATCCATCAACATTTAAATCATTCATTCATCCTGTCAGGTTGTCGTCTGAGCAATTAATAACGGCCAAGGTCAAGTGGGGTTCAATATTCAGGGGGGGGTTCAAAAATAGCTTTCCAGGTGGAGGGAGGGACTAGGCTGGTAATGTTCAATCAAACATTTTTAGTGGCCCCCAAAGTGACTTAAGTCTCAACCTTACAGAATAGCTGGTTAATTCTTTAATAGGAACCTATAGATTCGATGGGGGGCTCAATCCCAGATCAAATTCCTTCAAATAATCGTCCGTGGGACCCGCGTTAAAGAAGTCCCTTCCCAGGCTCAGAATGAAGGGACCGCGCTTTCAGTCAAACTAGAAAAGGCAACAGTTACAGAAATAAATAATCTTATAGAGAGACACCCGCTAAAAGTTTTGCGAAACTTCCCCAGGCATGTAATTGTACCTTAGCAAAATCTGTTAAAAGTAGTTCAAGGTAATCTTCAATGCGGAGGGATATTCACGGCAGCACCGGAGTCGTGACTTTTTGCGTGACAGAACAGTCACTTTTCTACAATTTAACAAAGAGGAGGGGGGGAATATGCACGATTAGGTAAACCAGCAGATCAACCATCCGAGCTAGCAGGTTTAATAGTGAAGGGGCTTGCTTTAGGGAGGCAGCGCGTAGAGCAAATCTGCCCCACTAAATATTAGCATGGTCCATAACTAGGACAGCATACCTTGTTGAAGTAGTCACTGGGGCTAATCCATGGGCCGGAGAGATGGCTGTCAGGCCGATCAGCTGCTTCTAGTTCCAAGATTTTCAGCGATGGTTTCTGCGAAGAGGTATAAGAATTGACAGAAATCGACAGAGATCTTTTACGCTGCTAATAAAGTTCATAATTGTTTTTGAACTAAGCAGTAGGGAAGGTTTTTAAGTCTGGGTGGATGGTTCGAGTACTCCCGTTTTAAAGGTAGAGCTACTTCTTTTTTTTGTTTTTTTTTTCGGAGTTTTATATAGGGCGAACTAGACCCGAACCGAATCAGTTATCAGAGCGCTTTACATAGCACCAGTTACGTTACATGAGGACACACTTTCATTTTTTAGGCACGGGGAGATTAAGTGATTTGCCCAGAATCACAGGGGGTTTTTGGCGTCGTTACCGAGACTTGAACCCAGATCCCCAGGTCCGAGGTCGAGCGCCTTAGCCGTTAGGCCAACCCATCTCCTCTCGCATCCCGAGTGGCCTGACAGGTTACTTCGAGGCCGCTACCTCAAGTATGGAGGGGCAGACAGGCTTAGAAATCAGATTTACAAGTCTAGGCGAGTGCGTCCAGAGTCAATGTAAATTTTAGACCTGATAAAAGGTTAAAATGACCCCGTTTAACAAGCAAAACTACCCGGCATCAGGCGTTCTGGCTAATTAATATGAAACAACTCTCTCAGGCAGAGATTTGCCTCAACTTATGGTCCAACTTGGAATGACGCGTGATGCACACCAGTTGGTCAGAGTTTTCCTTGTTTTTGGGTTGGAACATGCTCTCTCGGTTCGAGTATCGTGCTCGCTTGAATGAATCTTTGATCAACTTAGGTGGGTACCCTCGGTATTTCAGTTTTCCTTCAATACGTCCGATGTGGGTCAGGAAATCCCTGATGTCGGTACAGTTCCTCCGGATCCGGAGAAACTGACTGTAAGGAATGCTATCTCGTTGACAGTGTGGATGGAAACTATCGTATTGCAGCAGCATGTTCCTTGCTGTGGCATCTCGGAACTGAGAGAGTTCGTACCTTGCACTCCCGGATTGAAGACCTTCTTATGCCGCTAGGATGTAAGTACTATGGCCCCCCGAGCGTTAATAACTGTGGATGATATTCTTCCCACTAGGATCTGAATTAGTCTCTGAAACCCTCCCTTTTCGCGATCGGCTACATGGGGCGAGCTCAGCATGTCTGTCCGTCCCTGCCTGAGAGAGTGGTTTCATATAAATTCGCCAGAACGCCTGGTGCCGAGTAGTTTAGCTTGTTAAACGGGGTCATTTTACCCTTTTATCGGGTTTAAAATTTACATCGACTCCGGACGCACTCAACTAGACTTGTAAATCTGATTGCTAAGCCTGTCTGCCCCCCCATGCTTGAGGTAGCGGCCTCGAAGTAACCTGTCAGGCCATTCGGGATGCGAAGTAGCTCTACCTTTAAAACGGGGGTACTCGAACCATCCCCCTGACTTAAAAACCTTCCCTACTGCTTAGTTCGAAAACAATTATGAACTTTATTAGCAGCGTAAAAGATCTCTGTCGATTTCTGTCAATTCTATACCTCTTCGCAGAAACCATCGCTGAAAATCTTGGAACTAGAGCAGCTGATCGGCCTGACAGCCGTCTCTCGGCCCATGAATTAGCACCAGTGACTACTTCACAAGGTATGCTGTCCTAGTTATGGACCATGCTATCCCCATCCTGGGGAAGTTTCGCAAAACTTTTAGCGGGTGTCTCTCTATAAGATTATTTATTTCTGTTACTGTTGCCTTTTCTAGTTTGACTGAAAGCGCTGTCCTTCATTCTAAACCTGGAAGGGACTTCTTTAACGCGGGTCCCACGGAGGATTATTTGAAGGAATTTGATCTGGGATTGAGCCCCCCATCGAATCTACAGTGCCTATTAAAGAATTAACCAGCTATCCTGTAAGGTTGAGACTTAAGTCACTTTGGGGGCCACTAAAAATGTTTGATTGAACATTACCAGCCTAGTCCCTCCTCCACCTGGAAAGCTATTTTTGAACCCTCCTGAATATTGAACCCCACTTGACCTTGGCCGTTATTAATTGCTCAGACGACAACCTGACAGGATGAATGAATGATTTAAATGTTGATGAATGAGCCAGAGACCATACGTTGTGAAATTGGTTCATTTAGTGATTTTTGATATGCTCTAGTGATTTAAGAATTGTATCCCGAGGAGTAACCCGGGTACTCTAAGCCATACACGCACTGTTTAAAAAAAATCTTCTCATTAAAGAAAAGAAATAACGTATTTGCTATATATAAGTATATTCATATATTTTCTTCAAGTTTCAGCTTCTTGTGTACCCCACCCCACCACCCCTCATCGCCCTGACGAAGGTGTGGCCCATGTTGGCCTGAACACCGAAACGCGCGTCGGCGTGATTTTCACTGTTGACAGGAAGATAAATACACCCTATGAGCCTGTGTTCCATCTATTATGCCCGGCATCCCCCTTTGTCTATGAATCAACTATCATCTTGATTCTATGCTAAAGCAGCGATGTTTTACTGTTGATATGGAGGTATGAATGAATGATTGTTTTTGAGGAATGATAGAGGTATCGTGTGAGTTTGGAATTAATGTATAACGTGAGTGGTGAGTGTGGGACCACGTTTTCTATTGTGAATACTATATTTCCATGAATATGTTTGAATTTTAAAGTTTGGAATGAAATGCTTTTGATTTGAAAATAATTAAACCAAAAAAACAAAATGCAATAAATGAGTGAAAAAGAATAATTTACTGACTCAAGAATTTGATGTGATGTATGGCTTAGACGATACCCAGTGCTTCCCCCTTTGAATTTTAGGATCCTTTCCTGGACCTCTTCATGTGCCCCGGCAGGGTCTTCTTTGTTGATGTTTTGTTCTGTTAAACCCCTTAACCTGCCGCCTATCCAAATCCCAGTGGGGAGCCCCCTTCTATTTTGTTGTTACCCACTCAAACATTCCCTAAAGTAAGGCTTTGTAATGTGAACCGTGTAAATAGGATTATCCCCCACTAAGATGGCAAACAACACGTGCAGCATAGGGTGATTTATACACCAAAAAAACACCAAGGAGAAGACGGGTAGCACAAGGTAACTTACACACCGTATAACCAATGTGCAGCACAGGCTGACTTACACAGCATATAACAACTCTGAGAAAATGTGCAGCACAAGGTGATTTACACACTGTATAACAAAAATTCCACACAACAAAGGCATGCATGCTTTGTGATTACAGTAAACTTAAGTGGCACATGCAGGAATGTAAAATGCCAAGAGTACCAGCTAACTAGGCAGACAACATTCAACAGGCATGTAATATTAACAACAAAACTAACTTACTACCGTATATCAAACGTGTTGCAGGGTGATGTACACACCTCTCATTCGTCCGCCAAGAAGAGGAATGCAACGTGATCTGTACACATGGGACTAGTACCCATGAGTAGTAGTGTACACGGTCATAAATAAAAATGAGAATTCATAATGAACACTAGTGCATACAAAATAGTAAAACACATTGTTTGACATGCACCATAAAACCGTATGAGGCCAGAAAAATACAGATGACCCAAATAAACACCATTATAAAAACAAATGTGTTGAAAACGCTTGCTCCTGCTCCACGTTGGAGTACCAGACCTCCTGTGAGCGAACACTCAGAGGAATTTGCACCAGAGGAAGCCTTTGTAAACATTGTGCTCTTATCTGCAAAGATATAGGCAAAAACATGTGTCCAGAAAGCTGCTATAGAACTCACAAAGTGTGCGATATTGGTTCACCGTTGCTTAACTCCCACAGGGTACGTCGCGCACACACACCAGTTGCAGCGCCTCAGACTACTAGAGACCAAAGTATCTTAAAGTTGTGAGCATCAGCGTTAATAAAATAGCACAAACTGTGCGCAGACTTCATAACTAAAATCGCAGCATAAACCATTCATTAGCCTGAAATGCCCAACGTTGCCAAGGACCACACCGTACACGCTGGAATTTTAGCCGAATCTGGCAAACTTCTCTTTGGCTTCCTTGGCTGATTTTCTCTTTCCAAGATGGCCATCAGCGGCGCATTGTGTTTTTTGTTTTACAGGCGGAGGGACATGTTTCCCCTACTTTGTATTCCTCGTCAATTTCACAAAAAAATGGGCTTGTTGTGGAACATACCCGATCTTCTCTTCCATGAATCGATTGACGCCTCTATGTTTACGTCCTCATTTGGATTTCCACCGCACTGGAGAGAGGAGCTCTAGTAGCAACTGTCACGTGGCTGCACAGACAACCGTTGTCACGTAAAACCCATGGCCCCAGCATCCAGACGCAGCAGCACCTCACACCTTGATCAAGCCCCAAAGTCATGACTTAACTTTTCGTAAACAGGTGTTTAATGACGCTATGGTGCCTAGCCAAAATGCCAGACCGATCAAACTACTGTCTGACATAAAATCAAAAGTGCTGTCTCTTCTGTGAAAGACATCCCAAACGTGTTACAGAGATGTCTTTTCACACACTGCTAGTGACACTGTCTATAAATACTGTCATCAGTTGACACCTGGTAGTATTATCCACATGACGTGAAGAAAGTAAAAACACAATGTAAAGACAATGTCTGCCAATACAACTCTGCTAGTCAATTTTAATTTTGGAATATTCAAACAGATAACAGCAATGAAGCACTCACTGGCAGGACTACCAATGTAAAGAGGACACTGGTGGGGCTTCCATGCAAAGTGCTTCAGTCCAACAGCTAGTTTCTTGAAATATGAAGTTTCAGTTAGTTTCTTCAGAGTAGTAACTTGAATGATTTATTTTCACTCATAGTTTCTTGAGCTCTAAATCATCGCCAAAACTGTGTAGTAATGAAGTCCATGGCCGAGATGTTGTTTTAAGTAGAATTGTTAAGTTGTAGTTACATGTTATAACGATCATGTAGAACAGACCCACCAGGAGCAGCCTTCTTGCTGCTCAGCCCATCTTCAACTGTCAACACTCACACCAGGCACCCAAGCATTTCAAACATGTCCATCACACCAACATTCCACACAGTACATTCACACTGGTTGAGCAGCTAGGAACCAGCCAGGTGCATAGGAACAGTATAAACACAACAAAGATATCAAAGCTTGGTGTATGTATGTCTGAGAGGAACAGAGTACATGAGAGATGTAGTGCTGTGAAGTGCATGTACAGGGACAGCATGTGCTGGGTGTATATGCGCCTGTTTTTAGTACACTGTATGAAGGGTGGAGTTCTGTTCACTGTGCATGTAGTGAGTGTGTGTGCTGGCAGAGTGTGTGTTTGTATAGAGCACACCCTGTTTAAAAATAGAAAAACTGAACAGTGTGTACAGTTTGAGTGTGTGTACTGAGTGCATATATACATGTAAGGATACAATGCATAGCAGTAACAGTGCAGGGCCTAAAGTGTCCTGTGAAAGTACACTGAGGGAGTGGGACTGCAATGGTAAGTTATACGGAGGACCCTGGCTTCCATTTTGGGAAGCCCAGGCCTGCCTGGTGAAGACATGAGGGGGAAAGGAATCGCCAAGACAGATTTTTGTAGTTCTCCAATCCTGTGAGCTGTGTGGAGACACACTGAAGGGAAGGAAGAGACTCCCTTTACATCTCAAAAGACTGCTCTTTGAGTCAGTGATAGAGCAAAAGGAAGGGGCCTGGACACTTCCCAACACGGGAGATGGGATCATAAAGAGTAGGACTGGGGGTCTGAGATTAACCTTTTGATGCACATATCACTGTGGCTGACATACAGGTGTAAACTATGGTCACTCCCATGAATTGTGTTGTGGACATTCAGTTTCAGAATCGTGCCTGCTGTGGCAGACCTCTTCATGAAGGAAGATTAAAAGGAGAAGTGCCTACTTCAAAAGAAGCAGAACGCCAACGTAAAACTTCAAAGACTCAAACCCTAAATTGTGTCATCTGCCAAGCAGCCAGACTGGCTGTGTGAGAGGAGGAAGCTCTGGAAGACTACTGCCTGTCACCAGGACTTGGGGCCAAGGCTTGCTAGTCTCCCTGGTTGGTGAGAGGACATCACCCAGGGAAACCAAGATCATCTGCCCTGGACCATGGAACACCAGCGTCTACCTGATTGCCAAGACCAGTGTGCCCTGTGAGGAAGAAGAGAGCATTGGAGGAGCGAGGTCTAGAGGGAAGCCCTACTGTGAGGACTCCCTGTGCGAGGTGTGAGATTGCAAAAGCCCATGTGCAAGAATGTTTTTATGTCACCCCTGTATGCAAGGAGAGGGCCAGGTTTTGACACTTTGTGAAGGGTGCCAATCCCACATGGCCTCGTTGCGGTGACCCCGTATGCCAGTGGGGACATCAGTGACTTAATTGGGCTGGAGCATAAGGTGTTTGTCTGCCATGTGTAAGGTGATTGCACAGAAGAGTCTGTGCTCTATAGCAAGCAGCGCAGCAATCCTCTACGCCTGAAGGGGCTGCCGGTATCCCCGTGGCCAACTATTTGGGTAAGGACTCAAACAAAAGGATTACTGCAATGGCCAGTCGGTCTAACCCACCAACTACACCTGACTGTTTCCCCAAGGATCGTAGGACGCTGCTGAGGACATCGCACAATTGCCGGAGCTCTTGTCTGGATCCAGAGAACTCCCCCCTCTTTTTGCTAGGGGAAGCACAACTAATTTTTTGTGTCCGCTGAGACGGAGCAGCTCCGATGACTGGAACCTGACTGGCAGCACTGCTCAACAGGAAGAGCCTGCTGTACTGGGTGCAGCAGTGTCTATTGCAAATTGTCCAGAATTGGGAGTGCCCAAAAAGAGAGTACTTGCTGCACAGCTGAATGCTGTCACACTGCTGGAGAGGGTAAGGCTGACACTGTGACTCTCAAGCCCAGGTGGATTCACTGCTGAAAGTGCAGTGGGATCACAGACACTTTTGACCTAAAGCTTGAAGAGTCAAAAGGGAACTCTCAAGTATGGCCTAATAGTTTCCATTATCTGATGCGGCCACCTTTAAATGGAGAATAACCCGTAATATGTTACATGAAGGAGGTTGGGACATGGCGGGACAACTACTAGAGCCCCTCACCTCAAGGGGTATTGCATTGTTGCTTCTGAATGTTGCATTCCTTTTCATGAATGGAGTCAGAAATAAAATAGTATATTTCCTTATAAAAGCAAATCATTGGCTGGACATTGATTCATTGTTCATGCTGTCTGCACCTTGAGTTAGGAGTTGTGGCACTGACCTGGATCTATATCTCTCCCGAGGGAGCCTTGACTCCTCAACCACAGATACCACTGAAAGTCAAGTGCAGAAGGGGTACTTGGCCCAGTTAAGCGCAATTCATAGTAGGTCTGGGCCAGGGACATCAAGAGTAAAAGGTCTCAACCACCACGGTTGGGCCCAGGGGCATAACACAGGCCCCCGCAGCCCACGCGGTGCGGGGGGGGCCCCTAGCTCCAAGAAGCCCCCTCGGCACTGAACTCTGGCCGGGAGAGCTCCTAATAGAGCCCGTGGGGGCCCCCCTAAGTACCGTGCAGGGAGGCCCCCTCACTTTTCGTACGCCATTGGTTGGGCCCAGTAGCCCCTGATTGTCCTGTGACACTCTGAAAGGGTTTCTCACAACTACTTAATGCAAATCTTTGAACCACAAGGGTGAACCTACGAATTGTCATGTATCATCCCACTGTACAACCTTTCTCTGAAATGTCTGGTTCTGGCGTCATGTGCCTTCAAGTTCTATTATTACATAATATACTCTACAGTATTTCCTGTTGAAACACTAATTGCCTATTCATCCTCCGTTAGACAGGAGAGAAACGCAGAGGTTTAACACTGTGTGTCACATACTGGACCCAGCCTTCCTGGTGTGCTATCTTGCCACTCAACCTGTGTAAACCCTCACCCCTTAACACTCCAGGACTAGTGAGAGTGACAATTTTGAGCACAGTTAAATTAGCTATACGCAGACGTTTATGTCCCTAATTTCTCTGTCTTGTTCCCGAAGCAAACTCTCTTCAAAAACAACTATTAAGTGTCCCCAGTAATGACCTAACTTAGCCCCTCATGAGAGAAAGCTTTTAATAAAAGTGATTGATTTATTGTGAAACCGAGTTCCACAATACCATCCTCATCTTTACACAACTGTTGAAAAGGTGTGGCAGGCAGTGGACTCGTAGATATAAGAAAATAATTTGTTGTACATTGAACCAGCACAACAGAAGGAACGTAACTGACAAGAGGAGGAACCACGAAGGAGAAATTTCAAGAGCATTTGATGTGAATGGTTTCACTGTGATAGAAAGGGGACAACGCACACCGTGCATGATTCTTATTGTTATTTTAAAACACAAATGCATCAGCTGCATAATTGTTGTACAAATGAGGGAATATTTAATTCATGATACAATTACAAACGTACCTAGATGTAGAATGGTGAATACAGATTTTGTGGGGCACCTCTGACATATAGCTGACAAATCGAATAAGGTAAAGAACGAGTAGGAAACGAAACTAGTACTTTGCTGCAAAGGGATTCCAAGAAAAGCACAATAAGTGCTTATCGTGGAATAAAGAAGTATACACTTTGGATGAAGTATACATTTTGGCCCAAAGGTTTAAGAGAACGGGGTGAGCTGTAGTTAATACATTCCGGCATGATGAGAAAATGTTATTTTAACGCACACTACAAGTACAATGCAAACGTTATTTATTAAAATAATATTTGCAGTTTCCTGTGGGGATTTGAATCATATTGCTAAGCTGTCGAGGATGCGAAAGGAAGGCAAGCTGGCTCGGAATAAAACTCAAGCACATAATCCGATTGGATAATCAACACAATGGCTGAAGCTAATAAGCCGCTCAGTTTATGGTACCAAACGAAGCAGAAGTCTACCTCTCAGGAGAAAAGGTGAATCAATAATAAAATCAATACAGTCAAATACAGGTTAAACATCAAATGATACCAAACTAAACTTAGAATAATAAACACATACATACGAATGTTTCTGGTCCAGGGAGGACCTGACTTGGCAGTTCAGGAGACTGTTCCCATGGGGAGCAGGGTTAAGACTGGCTTGCATATGGCTGGGTTCAAACTGGGTCTTTAGTGACGAGCAATATAACAATGGATTAAAGCCAGATCTGTGACTGGGGGTGAGTGTTTGAAAAGTTTCAGCACTCTTTCCATCATTACATTTTGTGATATTGCTATGTGCGCCCTAAGTGGCTATGGCTATGCCCAGATGTGGGTCCCTTGCTTGCTGTGTCACTGGATTCAAGCTAGCCTGGCTGATGAGGGTTGGTACTCCAAAAACGGCCCCAGAATGCGTTTTTCCGGTCCACGGAGGTCCTAAATTTGCTGTTTGACTCCACTGTTCCCTTGGGAAGCAGGGTTGACACTGATTAGCATATGGCTGGGCACAAACTGGGGTGACCTGCCGAGCAGAATAATGATGGATTAAACCCAGATCGGTGACTGGGGGTGAGTGTTTTATAAAGGAAGGGACACGTCCCCGAACAAAAACAATCCATAGAGGTGTTTTCCTCCTTCTATGTATCCTCATTACTCCTGCCCAGGAGAGGAGTCAGATTTTGACGCATTTCCAGGTCTACAAGTCCTTGTAAATCTGTGAATGTGTCTCAATCCATGGGAGTTGCGTGTGAAGCCCACGGGAAGGTCCATGGAACACCTCCCTTGCTCAGAATAAGCCAACGCAGTAATTTGCGCTGTGTTGTCTTACTCAACATTTATGAGGCCACCTAAAGCCATGCAATGTGTCTTTGTGTGGTTTCATAAATCTGATTCAGAGCCTTGTGTCACGCGTGTACCACTTTCCGTGGTACAAACGTGACTGAAGGCGCTCATAAATATGACCCCCACAGACTCTGGAACCAAATATTTTAAGAGTGAGCCCTCTGACTTCCAGATGCAGCTCTGTTAGACAGCTACACAGCAGATGATTTGCATTCTTATCCACCTTGTATTTGAACTCATTTGCCAGAAGTGAGTTGGAAAGAGTCAACCAATCTCACCTCCAGACAGAGTTATGGTTATGATGCTTTAAGCTCATCACATATTGAGGCTTTACCATTGTTGAGGAAGTCCTCGTTCGGACTAAGCCTGAGGAATGCACTGGTCTTGAGTCAAGCTGTGCATCCACTGTGCGTGTAAGCCATTCATGATGCTCTGATTGTATTTTTCTGGTTAACAGGCCTCAGTGGTATGCTATAAAACAACATAAACAACAACATAAACACTTTGATGCAAAAGTAATTCAAGAGTATAAACACAAGCAAATCCATTTCAGAGCATTTGTGGTCTCTGTGCCATCTATCGTTCAAGGATCCTTAGCTTGTGACTCTGGGGCATATTTAAAAGGGCTTATTGCCACAGGAACATCACTTATTATGACGGCCCTGTGGCAATAAACCATTCACCTTATTTACTAGGCGGTGTTAAAGCACTTAAAGTGGCTTAATGGCGCCTTGTGAATAAGACCCCCTTTCACGCTAAACTTAGTGTGAAAGGGGCGGACCGCTCTCCTTCTCCACTGTTGAAAGTTTGTCTTAATCCTTGGACTATTATGAATGTATTTTATGTCCTGACATCCTGGAAATTAAATTAAATTACTTATAGTTTTAACCAGGGATTAAATAAAGGGATCCCACTTCTTTTTTTCACCTTGCTGACCGTTTAAGCAGTCCAGTCTTCCAATATGTTTAGCTGAGTCCACCCATTCAGAACAGGAAGGTGGTATAGTAGAGACACATTGTATGCATATTATAATTATCAAAGTAAAATTAGCTGTGTTCGGTAATTTCCCCAGTTTTTGAAGGACCCTATCCCCAACTAAGGTCCCAAAGATGATTAAAGAAAGACTTACCGCTATGGTTTCACCAAGGATTCTGGTTAACACCTTTCCTACTTCTTGCCAGAAGAGTAGTATGTCTGGACACTGCCACAGGAGATGGAAATCAACTGCATTTTCCAGAGCGCGTTTAGGGCAATACCTCTTCCTACATCCTCCCATCTTAGAGAGCTTCTTGGGAGACCAATACACCCTGTACAAGGTGAAATAGTGATTTCTCCTTAGAGGTGCAGATCGCACCATTACCCAACGCGTAGACATGGATACTTACCATGAATGAAGAATATCATTCCCAGCAGGTCCCCCTTCTATAGCTCCTCTGGCAGAATAAGAGGGCCATCTTCACCTTGTACCAGAGCCCAGTACCATTTAGACACGTCCTTTCTATATGTCTGATTTCTTTGTAGTTCTACCTTCCATTCTGTTTCGTTCCCTGCATCCAATTGTTCTTGCGACCAACTTACTAACTAGTAACATTTGAATCTAGAGAGTCTGCACTTTGATAAGAATTCTCTTGACACCAGAGTGCCTTGTTCAAGCAACTAAGCCCATCACGTTACTCCTGCTGTTAACAGTGGGAGAGCTAAAGCATCTTGTGGACAGGGGTGGGGCTGATGCTGGAAACTTAAAACTATTACATTTGTGGGCTCACCTTCCCCTTTCCATTTTAGGAAGAACGAATATATTCAAAATGATGATTCTCCCATAATTCACCTTTATTTTCAACACTCTGCACTTGCATTTTAAAACAGAACGGTTTAAAAACTACATGGAGAACTAGGTAGTTTTATATGGAGGAAAAAGAGTGCAAAGATAGAGGGGAAAATACTCCGGAAAAAGAAAATTGACAAAGGGATAACATTCAAGTATTTTCAATTATATTATTGCCTTTTTTTAAAGAATACAATGTTGTTGTTATTGGATAACCATCAACATACTACTCTACGACTCAAGGCGTTTACAAAAATCTCCTGAAGGAAGGCAATTATTTTTAATTTAAAGTTAGACATCCAACATACTTTAGGGAGATCAAGTTCAAAGTCTTAATTGCAGCCCCCAAAGTGTGGATCCAAATTAGAAGAATTCTGGGAAACCCATATTTAGGCAGTATGGCCCTGATATGGAAATACATTTTGCATCCACTATATCGACTACAACTGCATCGTCTTAATGGAGTTAAGAATAGTAAATATAGACTTACCTTGACAATGTTATGGTAGCCAAAGTAGCGGATGCAATGTTTTGTAAGTACAATTGTTTAGCTCAGTAAAGTGACATTGGCTTGAGACAGCCACAACTCAAAGCACTTACATTGAGAAATAACGATTGTGCGGGTCAAACCCAAGTCTTAAAAATGGCAAAAACATATTTATTAGTTCCATCATAAAAAGAAACAAATTCAACAGATAGTGAAGAAAAAACAAACTTTATATGGATGATAATTCATTAACCTAGTCCGCTTCAAAGGAATTATGTTTAAGATATATAAAGCACCTTAAAAAAGTGACAAAGCATTATCTTTTGGATTAAAATCTCTTCACCATTTTAAATATTTTAAATAGACATGATGGAAAGAAACGCCAACTATAGATTTTGAGCTAGGAGACATTTGAAAGTCTGAGAAGATCAGCTATTCCCGTCAGGTGAAATACCCATACTTATAGCACCATGGACATGTACAGACTTTTAACTCTGCATGCTATCACTTATCCCAGGGAGTGGGGAGCTAGGAATCTTTCAAAATGCGTCCTGCTTGCTCATGCTCAGGTGAAGTTGGCATAGTGAGTTGTAGTGTAGTTCCTATCTTCCCAATAGGCTCTGCGCATTGGAATAATACCTACAGCAGTAAAGGCCTAGGCCAGACGTTAACTAGGTCTACTACTGTCGATACTAGACTTAAGTTTTGGGTTTGCCAGCGTAGCTCAGAGTTCGCTAGAAACTTTCTCGAATGTTCAGGAAAGAATTAACTCCCCTGATTAGACAAGAAGGGATTTAGTTTCTGACAACCATAGAACATGACAACTTTGCTCTCCCCTAATCAAGAGTATATCTCCAGAGTCGTGTGAGCACAAGGCAATTATTTTACTCAGTCAGTACGTGCATTCTTAGTCTCATCAGATTGTAGAGAAAAGGAAGAGACGGGCGTGTTCAATAAAAAGGTGTTATTTATTGATCAGTCTCTTTTCTCGTACAAGAGAAATGGATCGATATTATTGCAATACTTATAGTTAAGTAAAGTGCATACATTAAAAGCAATAGTATAAAATAATACTGTAAAAACATTGATATGGTTTCTGAGCCATATGATGTTTAAAATGATTAAAATATATTTACATACACATATACATTTGACTAAACGTACTCAACTGGTGTTTCTAAATACGCCTACCCCGTGTACCTGACCTAAGTCTAATGCGTGGGCGGGAATAGAAAGTTACAGTTTAAGTTAAGTTTGTTTTTGCCAAGTGAATAACTAAAGAATTCTCTGTGAGGGGTTATTCAGTTCTGTACCTGGAAGTTAGGATGAATGAGGAATGGTATCTCTTTCTCTGGTCTCGATATTCCAGGCTGCCTGCGAGGGCTGCCCGAAAGCGCCGGTGCTGGGTCTCTCGGTAGGAGATAGCAGCGCGTCTCTCAGCGCGTCAGGAAGGCGGGGCTGCTGCCAGCGGGGTCTGCTCTGCTTCTGGGCTTCGGCAAGTATGGCTGCTCCGTCTCGTCACCACGCGTGTGTTTGCATAGGGCAAGATCGGCAATATTTATACCTTAAAGGTGCCGAGATTGACGTAAGGATGGACATAGATACGTCAATAAAGATGTCATACGACTTGCTCGTTAGCACATTCTTTTACTGAAGTTCTCTGTGAAATCAAAACAATGGCCGCACGGATTTTCCAGGTTGTCATAGGTTTGATTTGTTATGAGAACGTCGTATGCCTTATCAGGGGCTGGAGGAATGTCGCTTGTCTAATTAGATCTCAAGCGTTATGACCTAATCAGATAACACGTTCCTGTGCCGTAGTGTGACTGCGTCAGATAACGGTATCTGCATCATGGGGGCTTTTCTTGCCTCATGGGCTGACTGTTAGTTAACTTGATAGTTAGTTTAACCAGAATAGGGTCAGGAATAGGGGGATCGATTCAGAACCTATAGGAATACATGACACCCACTCCACGCTAACTATGGTCATATTTACTAATCTATGCATAGTATAACATAGTACAACATACTATAGAGTATAGTGTATACCTCACCACCCCAAAATACATTAATGCATTTTGAAATTTTCAAATATACTGAAAAATTGCAGTCATATATATTGTATGCACTTAAGCTATGAATTAAATGCTAAAGTAAACACGCATTTGTAGACATTATTGCTTATTTGGTATATGAGAAATACACATGAAATGGCTCTTAATATGGCTATACAGAAAGAAAGTTCGAGACCATTTCATCACATAATAAAATATTTGTGAACATACCAGCGGGCAACTAAAGTTTATAAAGTATCTAAAAATAGAAATCTTAGTTCTCTAGGAATAGTTTCTTACTTTAAGCAGAAGATAAGTGTCCCGAAAATTTTGTAAAAAATAATTTGGGGCTGCTAAAAAATTGTTGTCCGTGAACTGGTGGGAAAAAATTGTTCATGTGACTTTATTTTTAAAGTTGAAGGCCGAATTCAGGGAACGCCGTGTGCGAGCTTGCTCAAAAGTCTCTATTTCTGTTCTGGAGAGAACATCATATCATTAAGGCTTTCGAAAAAACTGTCAACAGCTTCATGGGAAAGTTCCACTAAGTCGGAAATAGGTGTAACCATGCATTCGTGCGCATGATTGCCTCCATTGACATTCTGATTCGCATTGCTGACAGAAGGTCGTACCTGATCGATGCTGCTTTCATCTTGAACTTCACTACTCTTCAATCGTAGTGGTGAAGACTCCACGAATGCCGTCATCAGGATTGGCAGCCTTTGAGGGCAGCACAAAGCGTGAACCTTGGTAGGAACCAACAATGTATCTGCATCCACTGGCGCATCCGATTGTAGCGTCAGACAGGTGTCTAACACGCATTCTTCTCCGCATAGCAGACACCTTAATACAGGTAAAACACATCTTTGCCACATTGGTCGAAATGATAGAAACCAAGTCATGTTCAGGTCTCTAAGCCGGGAGAGTCCCAGGATTTTTGATATCCGGTCCCGGTATCCAATGGCTAGGATTGTATCTTCCATTGTCGCGAGAGTTTGATCTGTGACATGGGTTGCCATAACGAAAAATAAGGACTAAGAATAGGATTCCTGCAATTAGTCCCAGGATCAGGGGAAGTCCGCCAAAAATCGAATGGACGAAATCTGGAAAAATACCCAGTATGGCTTTGAATGGTGTTAATGCCATCGAAAATACTGTCTTAAATACCTTTGAGACCCCAGTGGTATCAGAAATATTTAAGATTTCGCTCAGGATTTCCGCGAAATGTACGGGGGAATTAGTCGATAATAATGTATGTATCTCTGCAGTCGTCCTTGCGACTCGTAGATCATACGTTTCTTTTGATGACGTGAGCCTTGTAGGCGTCTGAAGAAGCACTGTTTTCATTCTGCTTAAAGTATCTATTCGAATAGAAGTAATTTTCAAACTGGGCCATGCCCTTGCCTCCCTGTCTGGAAAGGAGCTGGGGAACAAAGAACGTCCACAGCACTTGACCTTCGCAGTCGTAGTGACTAGATAAGGTGTCCCGGGCATAAGACTACAACATTTGCGGTCTACAATAAGAATGTAACTCCCATTATAGAGTCTTTGAAAGAATGGTTCTATTTCTGTTGCAGGTGCGCCTTGCTGGTGACATGAAAGGTTGTATGAATTCCCTTCACAGGCTCCATGCAAACTAATTCCGTTACACAGAAGCGTGCCGCTTAGTGACATGGCACAATTGTTGCCACTAAGAAACACTTTCTGTCCTTTATTACTGACACATGCATGTGAATAGGGCAGGTTCCAAGTTGTTTTAAGGTACCCCTTCCCCAATTTCTCGTACATGCCAGCCTGTATATATTTTTGGCAGTATTGAAACCTGAAGGTTGAGATTGGAATATTTATGATTCCTTGGATTATCCATTCACTGACAGGTCGTTCTGACATTGTCATTGGTAATCTTTCTAGTTTTTCAATGCTCAAGATTGTATAATCAGCACCCTTTTGCGCCATACCGATTTGTCTATCAGTAAGGTTAAAGATTTGGAATAGTGACGTTGTGTTGATTAAACGCCAAGGCACATAGCCTGAACGCAGATTTTGTAACGTCCAGCCAAGCTGTACAATAGAACGCAATTGTGACTGACCATGTTGTAATAACAGTAAGTCTTGCGATAATATATCGATTGCTGAAGACACAATGCTGTCCAATGAAAAAATTCTGGAGGACAGAGTCATTAACCCATTGTCCACTACAGAAAGTGATTTTTCCAAATTAATACGGTCAATTTCCCGTATTCTCTCTGCTGTTTCAATTTGATTAACCTTCCAGGCCTCATTGTATGCTGCATATACAGAGGCTGCTATGAAACGCTTTTGACGCTGTTTGCGTGGTCCCATTATGAAATCACGCAAGTCAGCACCATCAGTAAGTAAAGTTAGGTGTTGCTTAATTTCAGGCAGTGTGGAAGTTTGTAGCCATTGAAGGCATAATTTGCCCACACTGTAGGTTGTTATTATCCATGGGTGATGTCTTTGGGGATATCTAGGGTCTGGCCTGGTCATTTTGAACCCCTGTGTTTTATTCAGGAATCTGTCTTGACAGTTATTTGTATCTGTGGGCCAGATTAACCATTGTTTCCAATCAGGATGTGTTCTGTTTTGGTTTAATATATGGTTTACGTCTATCTCTTCATCCGTATGAGAGCTATTGCTAAACATTGTTGGCTTTGGAATAGACGGTTTATTTAAATCTTTGATTTTGGCTAGGCCAAGACAGGTGGTTTGTTGAACAGTGTCATTTAAAAATATCATTTGTTCTGGGATCATGCAAGCTCTAAACAAAGCTTCTAAACCCTGTACTTGCCATTCTTTTGTACCCCAAACACTTTTCAAATCAACCTTTTTGTCCCAATAATCAAATCCAAAAGTATTCATTTCTTCGAAGAATGAATCTGAATATATCAACTTTGTGTTGGTTATCATGGTTTTCATCCCTGTCTTGTTTGACAATTTAAAATAGAATGTTTCAGCATTACTTGTGTTAAAACCTGAAAAATATGAATATTTGTCGTAAACGGTTCTTGAGCTCCCTTTTGGAGGTGTTGCACAATGTTCCCATTGATTATAATTTAAAACATTTCTAGGTTGTGCAGATTTATGTAAAAAATGGTTACCATAGTGGTTATAGCAATACATACTATCATAATTTGTAGAACCTTGCAAATAATCATGTTTTGTAAATTTAGCAGACATTACTAAGTCAGACATCATGTTATTAATGCTTTCGAAGTCCCAATCATCAGCAAATGAGTTTGGTTTTGCAAAGTCACTCAAGGAGATCTTGATTTGGTGTGGATATTTCAGGATCTCGACCGGACCATAAATTTCATAGTCAGTGTTGTCCCAGGCTACCCCACCAGGTATAGGATTGGCTGTGAAGTTGGCTGAAGAAAGTTCTCTTTTCTCGACGTGTGAAGATGTGTGTGGTTTGAGGACCAAGTTGATGTTCTGACTTGCTGTGTCCATTTTAGCATATTTTCCCTCAATGAAGCGTCCCAAAGTTAATACCATGATGAACCAAAGTATGAGGATAAATGCACCAAAACCCACCCAAAATTCAATCCATGGAGAAATCAGATATGTTTCTTTCAGTTGGTTCAAAAGTTCCTTAGCTTTGTCTTTAAAGGATTTTGATGATGGCTGTGTCTTTGATTCACTGAGGCTTTCAGAGGAATCATCGAAGTTGATGAAGTAGCCGGATGCAGTTCTGTCAATTGTTCCAATTGCTTCAGGATTTTTGTTGCTTGCATTTTCACTTGGTACTTCATTATAGATTGGTGTGTCTCTGCTAAATGTTTTTATTTGGGTTTTCAGAGGTCTGAGTTCTATTGCATTGTTGCATAGTCCTTGTTGTTCTTCTGTAGGCGTTTCGAATGTGATGAGCCTCTTTGTTAGGACCTCTGTATTGGTAGCAAACCTTGGTGTTCTGCTACTTATTGGGAGTCCACTTGGCCTACTGTTTGTTATCGGCCACATGTTGTGGTTTTACCAGGTCGATGGATACAACTCGGTTCTCCTTTTTACCAGCAAGTGGCGGTAGTACAACTGATCTTGTCCCGTTGACAGACAAGACAGGAACTGCTTTTCTGTAAGAAGGCCCAAATTCCTTCTTTACCGCGATCTTCTCCCTGACTAGATCCCCGACTTTTGGAATCCAGACAGGTCTTGCTGGGACAGGTGGTGATTCTTCAGTGGTTGTTGGCTGTTGTTTCAACTGTATGTTGCTCAGGTCTTTTCTTGTTTTGTTTAAGTCCTGCAAAATAGCCAAACGGTCTTTGACATCAAAGCTTTTTTCTTTAACCACTGAAGTCTGACTGTCGAGGTCAGAGATAATCATTCTAGTTCCAAATAATAATTCGTACGGACTGAATCCCTTCAGAGAATTTCTTGGCAAGTTATTTAGACTACGTTGGACACTTATTAGATGTTTGACCCACCCAGCTCCCGAACCTAATTTCCTTTCCGCTATAGATTGCTTTATGCCTTGGTTTTTTCTTTATACCATCCCGTACCCTCAGGAAGGAAGTGAGAAGATTCCCGCTGGGCTGTGCTCATTTGGCCATGTTTCCCCCCCGGCCGGAGGGCTAGAGTGAAGACAATGGTCAAACGTAACATGCTCTTAGCGTATATGCCATTTAGACTCGCAAATCTTTGTATAACAGTCCGGACGTCAGCCGAGTGCTGGTGATCTACATTATAAGTGGAAACTAGCCTGTATATGTTAATCGCAAGCCCTGCTTTTTATTGGTCATATTATCTGCCTTGATACGACGAGGTATTAAACTGTTTCTCTCCCCACTGCGATCTCTGTTGCAGTTTGGGCAGTTTTTTACAAACATGGTGTAATGCAGGCTCATGCCTGGCCACCAGTACCGTGATTGTAATTCTTCCAGAGAATCTTTCAGTTTGAGGTGTCTGAGACCCTCGCCCATATGTGCGTCTGCGATTAACAAGCTTCTCCTGTCCATGTTTGGAATCACTCTATCCCCCACTCCAGGGATTCGAGCAAAAGGGACGGAGTTTGCATCGATTATGTATGTATAATTGAGTGGATAGTTGATCGGTAACGCTGAGCAGTCGCCTTTTGATGACGTTTTCACCGCCAGCACTGTTTCACCGTCAATGTATTTTAATGTACGCTTTTTTCGATCTACGGGAGCCGGTTTAGTGGCTGCCGCTGTGGCTGTCTCAGCCAATGAATTCCCTACAACGTGAACGCCATCACGCTGATGACTCAGTGAGTGAGTCACGTGAGTCTTTGGTAGTTCTTTTTGTAAAAGAGCTATTTGTTCCCAGAGCAGTTTCCGCTTTATTGGTGCATCTGTGTCATCTTTGTAACCGTTTTGAATCCATGTCTGCAAATCGCTGTTATATGATTTGACGCAGTAATATGAATCTGACACTATAAGTGTCGGGAATTCGCGATCCGCATTATCTAGCGCCATTTTCAATGCTATTATTTCAGTTTGTTGTTCTGAATTAGTTTCAACTGAGTGTGTTTTTGTTAATAGAGGTCTTAGTTTACCTCCGCGCCACACTTCTTTTGTAATCTCACATGTGGGGTTGTATGCTTGTTCTCCCCAAACGGAGGGTTGAGCATGTCCGTCTGTATAGATTACACAGGCGTAATGTCGTAGAGGCAGAATGTCGATTGGCAGAGGATACGTCTTTTCATATTTTAGATTTTTTAATTCTTCTAGTTCTGGATCAAAGTAGTAGTATACTTTGTCCGTTGTGATTGAATTCACCCATTGTATCCATTCCGGATTCAATGTTGTTGTTGGTAAATTACACGGTGTTGTTAGTGCCTCAAAGGCTGATTCTGCTGTTCTTACTGTTATATGTCTACCGTCAGCTATGTCTTTTTCTCTAGCTATTGCGGTTTGAACTGCACGAATGATTTTTTCTGTATTACTGAATTTCTGTTCAGCTTCTGTGTACAAGTGTGATTTGAATGCAATTGGTACCTTTTCTCCCTCATTAGAGGTTAGGTATGTGAATCCGCATCTCCCTGGGATGACTCGAATCACAAGATTGCGTGTGTTATCACGTGTTTCTAATTTTGTTTTAATTAGCATGTCTGTTTGTAAGGATCTCAAAATCTCTGTGTGTGTTTGAGTCCAATTGGATCTTTTAAAGTCTGGTTTAATTAGATCATAAAGGGGTTTGACCCTTTCTGCGTAATTTGCAATGTATGTTCTTCCGAAATTTAGGAAGCCTAGAATTGACTGTAGGTTTTTTAGTGTTTTAGGAGCTTGGATTACGGCACATTTCTCTAGGAAATTGTCAGCCAGGCTTTTACCTTCACTTGATAACTCATATCCTAAGAACAGGACTGTCAGATGGGCAATTCTGGACTTTTTAAAGTTGAATTTGTAACCCTCTGCTGCGAACCCAAGTATTATGGTGTTCACTCTTTTCAAGTGAGTATCCAAGTCATCGTCTGTTAAGTAAATGTCATCGACATAAGATAATGCTTCATCATCATATAGATGTAGTAATTCTGTTACTCTCGCTGAGAATACCCCCGGGCTGTTCTTGTACCCCTGGGCTAACCGACAGAATTGCTTTTGAGTGCCATTTACTGAGAATGCAGTTAAAGATCTGCTTTCTGGTGCTATGTTTTGACAAAAGAATCCATTGGAGATGTCCAAGGTTGTTTTGTATTTTTTGCGCACTATGTTATTCATTAGTGCAGCACTGTGTGAGTTTTGCACTGCAAAGGTTTTGCAACATGTGTTAAGGTGTCGGTAATCCAAAACTAGACGATATGAATTGTCTGGTTTGGAGACCGGAAACAAAGGATTGTTCATTTGTGAGGTGCAAGTTTCAATCACCCCCTGGTATTCTAGCTGATCTAGTATTTTATTTACCTGTTTTTTAGCTTCTTGCTTAATTGGGTACTGCCTTTGTGCAGTAGGTTGTGATTTTAACTGGATTTTGTGAGGAGGAGAATCCTCATCCCATCCTACATGATTTTTATATAAAGCAGGTGCTAAGGCCACTGCCCACTTTCTAGCAAGTGTGTATTTTTTATGAATCGGGATTTGATTCGAGAAGGCAGGCATAATTACTTCTTCGCCATGAGGGCACTCCCTGACAAACTCTGGTGGCCAGTCTTTTTCAGCTAGAAGGATGTCATAACCCTTGGAGAGGTTATCCCAAAATAGTCCCCTTATTTTCCTAGTCTTATCTCCCTCTATACGTAGTGTTATCTCGTATATCTTGTGGGGTTTGCTAACTCTGGTGTCTGCAGTTTCCACTTGAAGATATTCATTCGTGTCCACTGTCTCCAGATGATTCATAAGGACTTTGCGAGCTATGCTCACTTCTGCTGCGCTGTCTAGCATTGTTTGAGCCCACTCTCCGTTTTTCAGTTGTGTCCTCAGTATTCTCGGCATTGTTAACTACCTTGATACTGGCTACCTTCTTTTTTGGAAATTGTAATTTCTTTTTTTGTTGAGCAGGTTCCTTGTCTTTGGACTTGGCGTGCTCTTCTCTTTGTTCTGATCGTCCTCTTCTTTCCGATTTCTGCGAGGAATTCTGAAAAGATTGAGAGGGACGTGTATCAATGTCTTGATATCTATCAGGTTTTTTAATATTATCCCTATTTCTAAGGTTATATCTTTTCCCAGAGGGGTCACTCTGGGGTGACCTGTGTCTCTGGTTCGGAGATTTCTCCCTTCGCCTAGGAGACCTTCCTCGGGACTGGAATTTCTTTTCTTTTGGATTGGATTGTTTGTTTCCATCCCAGTTCTTTTTTGGTGAATTATTATTAAAAAATATTTTTTCTGGACTTTCAGTCAGTTGCGGTTTTACTGGTATTCCACCTAAACTATCTCTACCTAGTTCTTCATAGGATTTCTCTATGATTCTGGCAATTTCAGCTGGTTGGTCTGCTATATCTGTCTCTTTTAACCTCTGGCGGATCGCCACATTTGCTGCTTCACCTTTTATATTGGCTAATAATATAGCCGAGACCTGCTTGAAGTCTTTCAGTAATTTCATACCAAGAGTTAAAGCTGGTTCTGGACCGTATTCATCTTGAATTTGTTTTAGCACATCTGGTATTACCGAAATGGATGGAACACCGTGCGTTTTTGTGTAGATTGAAGCAAAGACTGTACCCCAAGTGTCACAGTCCTCTATGTGTGGTGCGATTCCCATTGGGAGACATATAGTCAGAATCCTGTGTTTTTCTAATGGGGTGGTGTCAGGAAACACTGCCTCTATTTGGGTGATTTTCTGTGCCAACCAGAATGGTATTTGTTCCCGTTTAGCCGGAACTTTACCTAGGCAGGATTGGATGTTCTGTGGTGTGATTTTATTTGTGTTCCCCTGGTGAGGGGTCAGCTGTGGAAGTTTAATCGCTGGCTGAATTGTTGAAGTCCGCATTACATACTGGACTAATTGTCTATGAATTTTTAGTAATTGTTTTAGCTGTATTAACAGCTCTCCAGTAGACATTCCTTCGATGTCTGGGTGTGGTGTGTATCCGGCTAAGACCGGCCACGTTGCTCCTGGTCTACCTAAAGGACCGAGCCTTGTAATGTGATTGTTATATATTAGGGCGCCATCAAATAAGAGCAAATGCTCTTGGAATTTGAGTGGTACTTCCACCTCCTCGAAAGGAGTGTAAATGTCGGGTGGAACCTCTATTTTGTAATAGTGGAAGTACTTTGTTACAGCATTTGCTGCTGGAAAATGTATCCATGTATAGTATACCTCTGTCTGCCGATATTCGTGTGCCTCAATTACGAATATGACTGTGCCACCTCTAGGTGTCAGTCCATTTTCTATAAGTTTTAAGGTTATAGATTTCCTTTTGGCGACCGGGATGAGTATTATATCCCCGTCCGCATCTAGTGCTGCAGTATCAGCTGCTACTATTTCAGCTGCTAATCTAACTGCCTCTCTTTCTTCATCACTGTCTCCCATTTTACCGACAGGATGGTATTATGTTTGTTTGCAGATCAGGTTTCTAATGGAACAAAGATTAGATGCACAATATTTTGGAACAGTGTATCCTTCAACGTTGACTATACCAAGAACCTTACATAGGAGTTCCCTCCTGCGAGGTTTTGGAGGATATTACCTTTCACCCACTCCAGACGTCTTTGGAGTATTTGGGAAAAGGGGTCTGAGTGAGAAAGCACGACAGAGTTACTCTAAATGTCTTACGTTAGTTTTATCGCCCTTTCCAAACGCGTTGGGCGCCATGTAGTGTAGTTCCTATCTTCCCAATAGGCTCTGCGCATTGGAATAATACCTACAGCAGTAAAGGCCTAGGCCAGACGTTAACTAGGTCTACTACTGTCGATACTAGACTTAAGTTTTGGGTTTGCCAGCGTAGCTCAGAGTTCGCTAGAAACTTTCTCGAATGTTCAGGAAAGAATTAACTCCCCTGATTAGACAAGAAGGGATTTAGTTTCTGACAACCATAGAACATGACAACTTTGCTCTCCCCTAATCAAGAGTATATCTCCAGAGTCGTGTGAGCACAAGGCAATTATTTTACTCAGTCAGTACGTGCATTCTTAGTCTCATCAGATTGTAGAGAAAAGGAAGAGACGGGCGTGTTCAATAAAAAGGTGTTATTTATTGATCAGTCTCTTTTCTCGTACAAGAGAAATGGATCGATATTATTGCAATACTTATAGTTAAGTAAAGTGCATACATTAAAAGCAATAGTATAAAATAATACTGTAAAAACATTGATATGGTTACTGAGCCATATGATGTTTAAAATGATTAAAATATATTTACATACACATATACATTTGACTAAACGTACTCAACTGGTGTTTCTAAATACGCCTACCCCGTGTACCTGACCTAAGTCTAATGCGTGGGCGGGAATAGAAAGTTACAGTTTAAGTTAAGTTTGTTTTTGCCAAGTGAATAACTAAAGAATTCTCTGTGAGGGGTTATTCAGTTCTGTACCTGGAAGTTAGGATGAATGAGGAATGGTATCTCTTTCTCTGGTCTCGATATTCCAGGCTGCCTGCGAGGGCTGGCCGAAAGCGCCGGTGCTGGGTCTCTCGGTAGGAGATAGCAGCGCGTCTCTCAGCGCGTCAGGAAGGCGGGGCTGCTGCCAGCGGGGTCTGCTCTGCTTCTGGGCTTCGGCAAGTATGGCTGCTCCGTCTCGTCACCACGCGTGTGTTTGCATAGGGCAAGATCGGCAATATTTATACCTTAAAGGTGCCGAGATTGACGTAAGGATGGACATAGATACGTCAATAAAGATGTCATACGACTTGCTCGTTAGCACATTCTTTTACTGAAGTTCTCTGTGAAATCAAAACAATGGCCGCACGGATTTTCCAGATTGTCATAGGTTTGATTTGTTATGAGAACGTCGTATGCCTTATCAGGGGCTGGAGGAATGTCGCTTGTCTAATTAGATCTCAAGCGTTATGACCTAATCAGATAACACGTTCCTGTGCCGTAGTGTGACTGCGTCAGATAACGGTATCTGCATCATGGGGGCTTTTCTTGCCTCATGGGCTGACTGTTAGTTAACTTGATAGTTAGTTTAACCAGAATAGGGTCAGGAATAGGGGGATCGATTCAGAACCTATAGGAATACATGACAGAGTGAAGCAAAGAGAGCTCTCGGATATCCGTGGAACCTGGCTGCATGGTCGGGTGCCTAGCATTTGAAGTCAATGGGTGGTTGATAGCTTGGGCCCACAAAATAAGAGGTCTGGATTTATTGAGACTTTTTTCAGGCTGGTCACCAATTATCTAAACCTATGCACAGCACACGTCTAATGTATGCAAAAGTCTCTTGCACTGGTCCTGTACACAGCCATACATAATAGTGAAGGCCAACAAGTTCTGGTTTCCAGGAGTGTCGACTACCGCTTCTGCCTTTTGTGTTCTTCGTGGAAATTCATTTCAGAATTAAAGGCATTCTTTCTTATAGTAAAGATGAATCTGAAGAAAGGTCCATTCTCTAAAAAAAACTGTTATGCGATGAAATACTGAATCCTGGCAAGAGGGTGAAGGTGAGACTTATACAGAGGTAAAGCACTGTGTACATTTGCAAAACATTTTCTTGCACTAATGGGCATTTGTCTACCAAAAAAAGATGACAGTATCTGATAGGAACAGAAGATCATGAGTTTAGGGCTAGGTCACTGGTATACTTTGCTAAACTGTAGCTGCCCAAAATTAATTACAATGTAGTTTTAAAATAAAACAGAAGTGTGCTCATTTTCTTTAGGAAGTGCTAGTATGATTGAAGGAAATTCATATGCTAACGAAGATTTCTTTAAAATTCCAAAATTTCAGTTTTTTTCAGTTTCCTATATTCTTCACCACACTGATTTCCTTGCTGCTTCACTAACTGTATCGAAATCTCCCAACAGCCATCCCATTTCCATAGACTCCAAAATCTAGAGCAGGGTTCTCCAAAGTAGGTCCTGGATGGCCAGATCCATGCCAGAATTTTAAGATAACTACATTCATCTAAACTAGGATATGCAAAAAATCTGGCATTGATCTTGCCCTCCGGGACTGACTTTGAAGAACTGTGATCTAGAGAAAACACCTCCCACCCATAGACTTTGTTGTTATTCCTGGGAGATCCCATGAATGGATGCCTCCTCCTCAGTATTTCCTGTGTAATTACGCATGATCTCTTGGGCGCAAGCCCTGAGATTTCTGTGAGGTAATGAGATTGAAAGGACTCCAATTGGTAAGGAGTAAAGGAGAAATGGATATAAGTGATGAGAAATTCAAGCATTAGCTATTAGCCCCCTTTCTTTTCCCATTTCTTATGTCTTGAACATATACAACAGCAGTGTGGCCTTCCCGCTGTCAGACTAACTAAACAAAGAAACACATTGCCACCTTTTGGTCACATGGTCAGTTTGCTTGTGGGGATCCCTCATTGGATTTGCCAAGTTGTCTTTCTTTTTATATGTAAAGTCAATGGTTTAATGCCGGCCCCTGCAGACTCTGTGGTGGTAGAGGGGTCTCAACCCTTCTGGGGGCCTCAAACCTTTCTGGGGGACCACATTCAGTCCAAGACCAATGAATATTTGTGAGATATGGGAGATCAGGTCACCTTATCTACTTCTGCAGGGGGAGATGGAGGGGCATCATTTACCATTATCAGTTGTGTATAAGCAAAGGTTTTATTGATTCTAGAGCTACAGACCTGCAAGGCATTCAATTATTGACCTAAAAACAAAATGCACAACCACAGACGTTTTACAGCCCCATGTTGTTTTTGCCTCTTTTAAAAGTATCTACCTGTGCCTACTGTGGGAGAGGAGCTCCAAATGTTCCTTAAACTAGCATCAATGTTTCACCCTGCCACACTTAGAGGGTTATTTATGGGAGGGTTGTGTCATATTTGCACCACACAATGTGGTCCATGCGTGACGCAAACCTCTAAGTTAGATTTTTTAAGCCAAGCAAAACCTCTTTGGGTGGCTCTGAGTGGCTCCAAAATCTGGAGTGACACAATGTAAAACAAATTGCTGCTTTGCATTACTCTGCCCTGGGAAGGCATTCAATGGTCATTGCGTGGGTGTTCCCATCAGCTCCCATGCAATTTCGACGCATCCCCAGATTTGCAAGACCTTGTAAACCTGGGTATGCACCAACATCTTACACCTTCCCAGGGGAGGTGTAACGAGGAGAAATATCTCTATTTCTCCTTGTTTCTTCCTCTTTCTGCAGCACACTTAGTAAGAAGAATATGCCTCTAGTGATTGTTTTTGTGCAGGGAGTTGTCCCTCCCTGGAGAAAAACAATCCTGCATAAAACCAGGCACCCATGCAGCATAATGCAAACGTGCCTGCGTTGAGGCTAGTTAGCCCATTGTGCACCGGATCATGGGAGAGGAAAGAAATGCACCATATTCCAGTAAATGCAGCACATTCCTGCCCTTTACCTGTCAGACAATGCAGTGCAGCAAGATGACTTGCTGCACTGCATTGCATCACAAAGCTCACAAATAATTTCCAGTCTGGTTTTGAAAATTCTTTTCAAAACGTTGGTTTAGTAGTACCCTTGTGGCACACCTTCACAGGCCACTGGTGCATTTTAAAGCACAGTGGTCCAGAAACACTGTCTACAAATGATATTAAATCATCTTTAAACCACCAACTCTGATGACGCCTTGCCCCACATGGAACACATCCATGTCCAGATCCAGACCAACCCCAGAACAACGCTCTGTAGAACACTCGCCTACAGACCACCTGGCCCACGTGCTCCAGTCATCAATGTCATCGCCAACCTCATCGCACTCCACATCCATGCCTCCACAGACTACATACTACTCGGAGACCTGAACTTCCACCTGGACAACCACAATGTCCCCAGCACCACCGCCCTCCTAGAGAACCTCACCAACATAGGGCTGAAGCAACTTGTCTTGGCCCCCACTCACACAGCGGGCATACAATCGATCCCGTCTTTGCAGGAGGAAACAGCATCTCCTTCAGCCACACCACTGAACTGCTCTGGGCTGTCCACCACTGAATTCCATTTCTCCTTTAACAAACGCACATCACACAAGCACGCGCGACGCCTCCCATGCAGAATCTGGAACAAAGTCACAGATGTACACCTCACCTCCACCCACACCTGCACTCCAGCCCCAACTACAACACACGCCTCCACCAATGGATTGCCAGCTGTGCCAACACACTCACCCCCCTCCAGAAGACCACAAGATGACACAACGAAAAAGCAAACTGGCTCACCACAGCTCTCCAAGTATCCAAACACTCCTGCTGATGACTGGAAAAAACATGGAGAAACAGCAAAACTCCGGAATCATGTACCGCCTACAAAACATCCACCACGGCACACCACCAACTCATCAAATCCACAAAGAAGAACTTCCTCCAAGACAGAATCCTCTCCAATGCCCACAACTCCAAGGAACTCTTCATCATCATACAGGAATTTGCAAAACCCAACAGCGACACAACACACGTCCCTCACTTCCAAGACCTCTGCAATAGACTAAGCTCCTTTTTTCACTGCAAGATCAAGATGCTCTACAACAACTTGAATGACCAAGACGGCTGCACTGCCCCAACCCCCACTCCCAGCGATGCCACCCAATAGACCCTACTCAGCTGGACCCCACTCTCAACCAAAGAGACCATGAAGAGCATTCACTCCGAAGCACCTTCTGACCCCTGCCCGCTGCACATCTTCCACAGGACCACACAGCCATTGCACACGAGCTATGTCAAACCATCAACTGCTCCCTCAAGACCACCACATTTCCCGACAACTGGAAGCGCGCCGAAGTTAACCCCCCCCTGAAGAAACCCTTAGCAGACCCTCAAGATTTTCAGGCACATCTCACTGCTTCATTTCATAGCCAAGGTCATTAAAAAGTCCATAAACACCCAGCTAGCATACTTCATCGAAGCCAACAACATCCTAGACACCTCTCAATCTGGATTTCGCAGCAACCTCAGCACCAAAACTGCCTTCCTCACCGCCACAAACGACATCCGTGCCCTTCTTGACCAAGCCCAAATGGCAGCCCTTATCCTCCTGGCCCTATCAGCAGCCTTTGACATGGTCTCCCACCTCACACTAGCCATCAGACTCCACGATGCCGGCATCCAAGGAAAAGCCCTAGACTGGCTATGCTCTTTCGTCACAGGCAGAACACCGAGAATAAGACTCCCGCCCTTCCTCTCAAAACCGACAGAGATCAGATGCGGAGCACCCCAAGGCTCCTCCCTCAGCCCCACCCTCTTCAACGTCTACATGGCCCCCCTCGCAACCATCGTCAGGAACCACGGGCTCAACATCGTCTCATACACTGATGACACCCAGCTCATCCTCTCCCTCATTAAGGAACCCAACATTACCAGGTGCAACTTCCAAGTAGGGATGAAAGCCGTCGCAACCTGGAGGAAGAATAGGTGCCTGAAGCTCAAATCGGAGAAAACAGAAGACCTCATCCTCAGCTCCACCCCCTCTGCTTTGGACGACACCTGGTGGTCCCCTGCACTGGAAATCCACCCACCCCAACAGACCAATCACTGAATCTTGGCATCATAGTGGACTCATCGCTCACTATGAATCGCCAGATCAACGCCGTCTCCATCGCATGCTTCAACACCCTCCGCATACTATGTAAGACATTCAAGTGGATCCCCCCGCCCCCACTCCAGGAAAACGGTCACTCACACACTCACCACTAGCAGAATTAACTACGGCAACGCACTCTATGCTGGAATCAACAAAAAACTCCTCCGCAAATTCTAGACTGTCCAGAATGCTGCAGCCAGAGTAATCCTCAATATCCCATGGCAAAACCACATCACCCAACACCTCTGCAATTTTCACTGGCTCCCCATTGAAAGAAGAACAACTTTCAAGCTGCTTACGCATGCCTACAAGGCCCTCCACAATATTGAACCTCAATACCTCATTGACCGCCTATCGTTCCATGCCCCAAAGAGAAATCTCTGCTCAGCCAACCTCTTGCTAGCCACCGTCCTACGCTTCCACAGGACTAGAGTGGGCAGAAGGTCCTTCTCCTACCTTGCAGTCAAGACCTGAAAGGTTCTCCCCCTTCACCTCGGCAAAGCCCAATATTGCACCACTTTAGGAGAGATCTCAAGCCCTAGCTCTTTGACTGACCCCAATGGAGCTGCTCACACCCACCCCTCAGTGCCTTGAAACCCTAACGGGTGATTAGTGTGCTCTACAAAATCCTGATTGATTGATTGATTTACAGTGGTTATTGATTATATGCACTAAAGGATTTTGTGGGTACAAAATGGCACATGCTAAGCCACACAAATAAGCCTAAACGGTCTAAGCGGGGATATTTGTGTTTGTGTCTATATTAAGGTGTTCATACATATGTGTGTGCGTGTTTGTGTGTGAGTGTGTGTTTGTGATTTACTTGAAGCCGGCTTGTCCATTTACACTCTTCCATGGTACTGCCTCCCCAATCAATAACTGTTCTGTTCATCGTCCTCTACTTTTACAGTAGCAAACCACTGACTATGCATAACCAGCCTACCTTGGCCAAACTGTAATTGTAATTGTATTTATATAGCGCTTAGTACCCCGGATGAGGTATTGATGGCTGTTCCGGTGATTAACCCAAGGATTAGTATAGGGAACTATAAGTTGTTAATTTGAGTGGAGGACATGGGAGTTCAATCGTTTGTTTGGATATGATAAAGGAAGGATATAGGAGGGAAGAGTCTACATAGTGGTATTTGGGAGTTCATATTAGTCAGATGAGGTTTGGGGTATTGCAAAAAAGGCATCTACCAATTCCTTTTTTTGGCCAGGTCTTCGGCATCTTCGTTGTTACCAGTTTGGGTAGTCCATCCTTGATGTGTGCTATGATTTATATTATGGGGAACATTTAGAGTTTGACTTGACGGGGGCACCATCATAAATCAGCAGTGTTCCCTACCGCCGAAACATTGATTACTACACTCTATTTTGAATTTGACATATCAGTGTGCTTGCAGTGGCATACACATATGATATGACAGCCCATCTGTCACATGACCATCAAGTCAAAATGATGGTCACCCAGTATTATTAAGGGCAGGGTGATCATCACTCATTTTCCCTCCCTAAGGCAATCAGGTGAAGCATGGTGGTCATGGGTAGGGAAACTGCTAAATGGCCAAACATCCAGGGATAAAGCTTTCTGCAGGTCAGAGCCATTGTTTTTTTTGTATTCAAGAAACAAACTCTCCCCTTGGAAGTTTTTTTCTTGAAAATAAAAAAGTAAAACTTTGCTGAGAAGGCACATCAAACAATGCCCTACTTAAAAAAGCACCAGCATCCAGTGGCGGCCGACACAAGTAAACGAGGTGAGGTGGTGGGGCAGGGTGGGGTGGGGGGTTGGTAAGTCAACAATCAATGGAATAGGTATAATTAAATAAATACATAATACCTATTCCTTCGTTGGTCGGTTTCCCCCCACTGCTGCGCCCTGCCCCGCCTCATCGTGCTTACCTGAGCCGGCCACCGCTGCCAGTGTCTTCAATTGTGCTGCTTCAGCAGCGGCACCACT
This sequence comes from Lissotriton helveticus, assembly GCF_964261635.1. Taxonomy (NCBI): domain Eukaryota; kingdom Metazoa; phylum Chordata; class Amphibia; order Caudata; family Salamandridae; genus Lissotriton; species Lissotriton helveticus. Next base: position 495,466,452 of record NC_136069.1, on the reverse strand, counting down.
TAAAGCACAGAGATCCCTGGTTGCCTGGTGGTTATCTCTAAATATGAATGGCAGTCACCAGGGGTGAGACCATAGCCTCTGCTGACCGGGCAGGTCTACGGACTGTCTACCACTATCTAAACAACCTCCATGTGATTTTCCCTAGCTATCCGCAAGTCAAATATAGTATGATTCATAAGTTATTTCCCCTCTTAGGCACCCCCCCCTCTATTATATATTGCTATTATATAGGTACATTTGTTGCTTTTTACTTATTTTATTTACAATTTTATTTTATTCAGTAAAAAATAATATGTTGCTGAAGAAACATACAGAGAATACGACTGTGCATACAAATAATGAAATAGAGATGGCAAGGGCGATGAAGGTGGTTAAAAAAAACTCCTACTTTCCTCCACATTTGAATGTAATTACACAGTAGTAAATGCTTACATGCATGCATTAATGATGTACAAAACAATGAATTGTGAGGTTACATCAAAGTAAATAAGCTTGGTTTCCATCTGTTTAATTGTTTAAGCAAATATCTACAAAAAAATGACTGGAGGAAGAATTTGACGTAACTCACAAAACGATACCCTTATGTCAATTTTGCAGGATTATATTTGGAAAATATTATAAAATAGTCGTTGATAACTATAAGTATCTCCTCCAAAAATAATACCTTTTAATCTAAACTCTAGTTAAAGGTTACACATGCTGGTATCTACAGTCCTGCAGCTGGAAGGGTTTAAAAAAATAACCTGTCATAAATTCTTATCACTAATGCACAGCTTGAGATGGAATTAGATATTCAGCAGAACAGTCTGAAGAGAGACAAGGTGAGCAATTTCAGCGTTCCGCTTTGGCCAGCTCTAAATGCAAGCTTGAATTATAATGATCGGTTTGCCAAGTAGTATATGGTGATCAGGGTGGTCTGGGAATGGTTACATTTTTGAAGCGCTGCTACTCAGGGACAGGCAATTAGTTGTGTGAATTAGTATTCTTTAAATCCTAAAGGAGAGCACAAAATGGCACTGCCGCTGCTCAGGTAGGTTAGCGTTTCATTGGTGCTACTCACCGAAAAAAGTACTTTGACGCATCATCAGGGGTAGTAAGCGCTATATAAATACAAATACAATTACAATATAGTTTCAGTTGAGTAAAACACTCACTGTAGATGTGCATTTGGTACCATGTTCATATTTTGGAAGAGCCACTCAGACTTTCTTCCTTAAGTTTTTTTTATTGCAAACTTTGGCCATTTGAATATGCAAAGCTTGCCAAGTTTCAATTAAACTGAGGTTTCAGTTGAAAATCCTGATTTCGCAGTTATTTTTTAAATTAATTTAATTGATGGTAAATCGTTCACAAGGGAAATTTAAGCAACTCACGCAAAAATTGTTTGTGAGTTACTGCAGCAACACAGCTTCCTAGTGATTGTGAGAGATAAAAAACAAAACAAGGACTGCACTTTTACACAAAATGTGTGGACGTTAATGGGATCATTAAATGATAAGTAGAGAAAATTATGTGAATACCTAAGAGTGAAAAAAGCTCGAACCTTTAGGGGGCTCCCCTGCAAGGTACATGGGGAGGGCCCGCTCCGGATTTAATCAGGAGCTTTCAAGCCAGAGTATTGTGCTGAGGGGGGCCACTGCAGCTTGCCCCCCCCCGCAATGTGGGGGCTGCGGGGGCCTGTGTTACGTCACTAATGGGTAGGCGGCTAAACTAGAACCCCCTGAGACATTACACAGTCCTTCATACAAGGTCAATGAGCACCATTGATTTAGATAATAATTAGGAACCTGTTGAAACAAATTAAACTGATTAATTGTGAAGTAATCTATAAAACTTTACTAAAGCTTTTACTGACACCAAAGACATTTTTGTGCCGCCATCTTGAAAGGTGAGACGCTCAATTCTCCCTCCATTGGGGCTGCATTATCACTATAATAGGGCTAATGGCGCAGACGCGCAGCGGATAACAAATAAGCTGCAGCTGTTCCTCGCACCTCTTGCTGCTTTCCATTTTGCTCCTGAGCTTTTATGTTTGATATATTGCTTGTGTGCTGTTTTAAATCATTTTAAATATTGTGATTTTATCAGCTCTTTCTACCCCACGTTGGGATTTTAATTCTGTTTGAGTTTACCTGCCATGTGCAGTCTCAGGCTTCCCTCCCTGCTCCCCGGTCCACCGCAGCTGATAGTCAGCTGATTGACTGGAGGGAGTTTCTTTCCCGGGGACATTTTCGTGCCGCCATCTTGGAGGTGAGATGCTCTAGTCTCCCTTCATCGGGCTGCATTATCACTATAATAGGGCTAATGGCACCGATGCGCAGTGGACACGTGCAGCGCGAGTGCCGGCAGCGCGCCCAAGACGCCCCAATGGCAAGCCTGTCTGCGTCCGCACAGTAGTCAGGGCCAGCCATGCTGCCCAAAATCTTTCTGGATGCCCGAGTAGCTGAGACAGAGATGAGCTCCTAGCGTCAAGACCTTCCATATGCCTAGGCCAGGCGTGCTTGCTGCTCAGGGACTTTTTACTGTCCTTGCTGCAACTTCTCCCTTATTCCCGTCCGAACACCTCAGCTGGATAGGGAGGTGTGTCCGTACCCCCCTAAATCCTTTATGCCCTGGGACTTTAAAGCCGACCTCATTTATTGCAAGTCGCTGCCAAAACTCGCACTTGACATACACCACTCCCTAGTGGATAATAGCTGAGACCTTATGTTCCTGATGGAGACCTGGTTGCGCGAAGACTCAAACCCGGCTGTGGCCCTAGCTATTCCTCAGGGCTATTGTATAGTCTGTGCGAATAGACGAGATAATAGACGAGATAATAGACCAGAGGGTGGCCTGGCGAGTATCCACAAAGATATCTGGATGACATCAACTACTCACTTTGGGCAGATAGACAGTATCGAAGGACTCCCCTTTTGCATTAACCTGCCCTCTTCAGAATCCTTTACGGGGCTCCATCTCTACAGGCCCCCGGTCAGTAACATAGTTCCACCCCCATTCTGACAGAATATATTGCCCAGGCTAGCACCTGCTGCTCTAATTTCACAGTTTTAGGCGACCTCAAACTTCATGTTGATGACCCCTCCTGTTCTCATAGTGCAAATTTGGTATTGTCACTGGCGGGCTTTAACCTGACCCAACTGGTCTCCTTTCCAACGCACAAAATGGGCAATACACTGGACCTTATCTGTTCAAATATACAGGAGGTTACAGTGAATACACCCTCCCGGTGATGTGGTCGGATCATTTCCTGGTCCCCTGAAAGCTAGGGGCCGGGTCACTTCTCTCCCTAATGAATTACGGAGGAACTGGAGTAGGGCCTCTCCTGAGTCCCTAACCCTTTTTCTTAAGGATTCTTAGCCACTCCTCACTAATAATCTTGATGACGGCATTGTAAGTTTGAAGCCTGGTTTACAAAGGCCCGGGATAAAATTGCGCCAGTGAAGCTTGTTAGTTCGTCCAGAGTAAGCCCCTCCACTCCTTGGTTCACCGAGGACATCAGAGCTAAAAAAAGCGACTGTAAAAGACTGGAGTGCAAGTGGAGAAAATCATACGCTACGGAGGATAAAATTGGGTATAGAACAGCTCTAAAAGAATACCGTAAACTTCTCATTATTAAGAGAAGAGATTTCCTTGCCGACCAGATTGCCAGTGCTAGGAATTCCTTCAGGGAAGTTTTTTAAGGTGATGAAGTCTTTCACCAACCCCTCAGCACTTCAGCACCCTGTGGTTCCTTCTGTGGGGACGTGGAACAAGCTCTTGAATTTCTTTGAGGAGAAAATTTCAAAGATCTATGCCTCGTTCCCAGTAGATCATCACCCTAGTGGGGTGGACGCCATCTGTGACTCCTCTCTTTTCGAGTTTATTGATTTATTGGCACATACTGTAAATGTTTTTTGAAGTTGTGGGCTAACATCATTTATGTCAGAAAAGACTATAGATTAAGTCTGATTGTGGAGTTAATTAGATTGATCAAATGTTATGAGTATTTTTACCAGTAAAATGATGTCGAGGACCAATTGTTGTCTATACTAATGAATACCCAGGTCCTTTGACTATATTGGGTCTACCCCTGTTTTATAACAGTTTCCATAGCCAGAACCAGTCAGTAATTTCTGAGTTTGCTATGATTCCTGTAGAGGCCTCCATGGTTGAATTGCAGAAATGCAAATCAGGCTCACCTAGGGATCCCTGGCCAGCTAGACATTACACCGTGCTGGCAGAATGGCTTAAACACCCCCCCCCCCCCCCTTAATGCCATCTGGAATTCCTCACTCAGGCTAGGGTTTTTTCCATCTGCCTGGATACATGCGTTTCTCCTCCCCACATTGAAGAAACCAAATACTGACCCAGAAAATCACCAGCCATTTCAGGCCCATTTCTCTTCTCTCTGCCCCTTCGCAAATCTTAGAGATATTAGCGCATCAGCAGTTGGCGGCGTTTGTTGAATATAATGGGCTTCTGCATGATTCTCAGTGTGACTTTCGCTCCAGTTACTATACCAAATCCGCCCTGATTGAGATGGCTAATGCCATTCGCTGGGAAGTAGATTGGGGTACGGCGACCATGTTGGTATTTCTTGACCTGTCAGCAGCGTTTGACACGGAGTCCCATTCCATCTTGCTTGATCGTCTTAAGCAAATTGGCATCCTTGGGATGGCGCTGGACTGGATCACGTCTTTCCTTCATGGCCGAGACCAACAGGCCTTTCTCCACCCTTTCTCCTCCAAGGCTAAGCCTCTAAGATGGGGGTGCCTCATGGCTCAGCCCTGTGTCCACTTCTATTTCATATCTATCTGGCACCATTGGCAGAACTCATCACTAGCATAGTAATCAAGGTGATATCCTATGTGGATGACACCCAACTGATGTTTTCCTTTAGTGAAGCATCAGTATCTGTTTTTGACTCTTTAGAGAGTGCCTTAAAAATATTTCTGTTTGGATGAGCAGTCATTTTTTAAAGCACAATGCCAACAAGATGGAGGTTCTGCTTTTTAACCAAACAGTCCTTCCCCCAGTGGCCTTGTGGTGGCCGGTAGAACTGGGAATGGCTCCCATCCCTAAGGACTCGGTCAAGAATCTTGGTGGCCGTTTCCGCACATATCCAGCACGTTTCTGCAGTCTGCTTTAGTAAGATGAAAACTATTAGAAAAGTCATCAACTTCTTGCCAGAGACAGCTCTTAAAACTGTGGTACATGCGCGAGTCACCTCCCAACTTGACTACGCCAATAGACTCTATTTGGGTCTGCCCAGCGGCTTCATCCGTAGGCTGCAGATAGTGCAAAATGCAGCCGCTAGGCTGGTCCGCAAGGTCCCTCACCGACACCATATCCCCCCCCACCATAGACATCTCCATTGGCTCCCTGTGGCCAAGAGAGTTGAATTTAAGGCCCTCACAATTGTTTTTCGGGCCTACCAGGGAAGAGGCCCTAAGTATCTGAGGATGAGACTTCGCCTCTACCTGCAGGGTAGATCACTGAGGTCCAATTCCAAATGCTACCTTTTCCTCCCCCGCTTTGCTAGGCGAGAATGGGGGGTAGAACTTTCAAAGTCGAACCTCTAAATGCTGGAATGACCTGCCCCGCCAACTTTGTATAATGCACTCCAAACATGAGTTCAGAAAGGCCTTGAAGACCTGGCTGTTCAGCCGTAGAGACTAGTTCTTTGCTCGCATGGCTACAATATTATCCACTTTAACGCCGGGACAAATCCGTTGAGGTAGCTGCGCGCTTTATAAATGTCTTTTATTATTATCATTATTATTATTATTTTAAACACAGTGCCCCTGGGGTGAAACATATATTTGTCCCTGAGTTATAGGGCATTACTGTAGTGAAGAAGGGGATGCAAACGCTTGTGCACCCCCTTCTTTATTATGGATTGCACAGGCAGTAATTGTGCGGATGCTTGATTCTAGGCCCATAGGAATCAATGTAATGCAATTCCCTAATTGCGATTCGCAATTAAGGAATCGCAAATACAGAAAATTAAGAAATCGCAAACATTTTTGCATTTTCTTGATGCATAGGAATTTGCAAATTCTAAATTGCGATTCCTTAATTTTCGCAATTTAGGAATCGCAAATTCCTACAATGATGCATGTGGGTGTGAGAGGCCTAGAGTCTTGGATGACGTGAAGTGCTGTGGTGGAGTTTGGTGGAGTGGAGGTGCTGAACGAGCAGCGGGACACTTCGTAGAACATTTATCAAGAGATGCACAAGACGCACAAGACTATACAAAGTAGCAAATAGCAATCTGCTTTATCCTGTGGTACAGCTAAAAGAGATCTCTACAGCCTGCAAGATTTTGCCTGCCTGCCCAGCGAAGAGGTGAGGAAACCGTTGACCTCATACACTGTAGCATTTGTTACTGACTAGCCTGCTTCATTGTTTTTTCCTCTTTAATTGCTTCGAAATAATCATGTAGCTAAGTTTGGCAGAGGATGGAGTAAGCTTTAGTGTGTTATTAATATAGCCTGGTGAGCATGGTAAAACTGGAAATGCGTCATCAGGCTGAGTGGGACAGCCTGGCTGTGGGGTGTAAGGATGTAGTGAATATAACTGATACACAAATCACTAGTGAACTGGTACATCCCATGCTGCCTACAGATCCCACCCTGTATGCACTGCCTACGCAGCTGGGCCTGGATTTTGGGTTCATGAGTAATTCGTGCCCTCCAAAGCAGGTGTCGGAGACCACAAATATAGGCATGCAGACAAGAAAGATGAGGACCAATAGAAATAGCCCCTGAACATCATTGTTCGGAACCAGAATCAATGTCAGTGGCAGTGGAAAATCTCGGGTGTCTGGCGTTAGCCTGTGCATAGTGAGCAGGATGGATGAGGATATATAACAGCCTAAAGGAGATTTTTACACCCAATTAGGCCCTAAGAGAGAGCTTAAATGTTTACCTGCTACAACTGAAAATAGCCAAATCTAAGGTTGGTGTCCTGCTACCATAAGAGGAGGAGGTGGGACAAGCTAAACATTCTATGTTGACTAATGAGACTAGCAGTTTGTATACCCAAATCCAGCTAGTAGCAAGGGACAAGTTCAGCAAACATGTATGAAGAAGTCCTATGCAGGCTAGGGGTGCACAATGAGCATAGGGTATATGCTGGTGGGTGGCCCCACCTTTTCCGGCATGAATAAGTGTCTCAACAATACCACAGGCAAAGTGATTTATTACATGGGTTCTGATGAAACACCAGATAATGGGCATACTGAGCCTTCCTCTAGTGGAGAGGTGGTGGAGGAGGCTAAAGACAACCCAAGGGGGGAATGCAGGATGTTACTCGGAGGAGGGAGGATGCTCTGTTGGGAGACCAGCTGTGCAGCAGGATTTTGTTTGCTTGATAGAGACTCTACAGTCAGGCATTGCTAACATTCCAAGCTTGGGCATTATGAATGTGATCTCAATGCACTATTACAGGTATGCTCAGTTAGAAACTGAAGACTTTGATTCCAAGGAAGTAGGTTCAAGAAATGATGGATCACCACCATGTAGCCAACATTTCTAGGGGCATTTCTAGGTAATTGCAGCATCCAGTGGTTTGACACACGATCCATAGTCGGCTACTCCAATTTCTTCACCACTGGCCTGTGGATGGAGGTCAGGCAGGAGGGAGCAAGTCAGATGCAGAGGCTGAGGGAGCGCAGGAATGTGTTGATGTTGATGACAGTTAAGTTATTCAGGATGGGTGGATGTTGATGACAGTTAAGTTATTCAGACACTGCCCACTAAAGACTAATACCTGAAGATACTCTGGATACTAACCATCGTCAGCATGCAATGGTGCCAGAAGTACTAGACAAAGGGGCCAAATTGGAAGTTGTTGATGAAAGAATAGCATCATTTCACAATCACTTGGGACAGTTAAAAAAGGAAGTAAATGAAAACTCTGCAAAGTGTAATTCGATATATGGTGAGGTTAAAAACTGCTATTGCAAAACTGCAAAGAAAGAATGAAGATCTTCAGAATAGGTCACACTGCTGCAACTTGCAGTTCATTGGGATACCATAAGACATAGAATACAAGAATTCTCCCCTGGATATTGTGTTTTGATCAAAAAAGTAATTTTTCACAACAAGACGCATCAAGACATCACTATTATACAAGCACATTATGTGCCATTCAAGAAGAATCAAAGTAACTCTAAACCACACACTGTGCTAGCCTGTTTTTCAGACTATTTGATGAAAGAGAAGATCCTCACAATAGGACGAAACAAACATCACTTGAAGGCCACAGTTGGGTTCACTGTTTCTAATTCTCAGGGCATGTCTTTTGAGACTACACAGCGAGGGTGCATTATGCATACTTTGATTCCTGAAATTACGTCACTGGGGGCAGGTTCAAATTGTTCAAGTGGCCAGTTTGAAGGTGTTGTGGGAGGGGAGGTACATGATGCTGCACACAGCAGAAGAAGCACACATTTTTGTTGCTAAGATTAAGGAAGGTTGACCACTGGGAATTTGCAGTCATTAATTAAGGAGTCTGCTTGGTGCCTAACTAGGCTACGCAATTGTACCTGGTTACGCATGGATGCTTGCCATCATATCCGTGGTGGGAGGGATGGGTGATTTGCCTTTCACTCGCAGGATGGGTGCGGCCCACTGGTACCATGGAGACAGCTGGGACCTCAAAAGGGGGGGGTGGGGAGGCAGGGTTGAGGGGAAGGTCAGGCAGAGATGGAGGAAGATAGAAGAGAAAGTTGAAACTAACCCATTCTGGGCTATGCCAATGACACCACTCTTAATCACGTTTTCGTGGCTTTTTTTTGGTAATAGTTTGTGAGGTCATCACTTGAGATCTCAAGTTGGAATGCCAATGGTTTGAATGTATGCAGTAAGTGCCAGCAGAAAAGATCTGAACTAAACAGATTTGCTTGTGATGTTATTTGTTTACAAGAGAAACATTTTTCATATGTGGACAGAGTCTGGTTTCAATAGTTAAGCTTGAATTCGGCTCTATGTACTGCCCAATCCACAAGCACGAAAGGGGGTAGTTACCGCTGTTTTGAAAAAGAACACACAAGCATAAGTTGTGGAAGAAAAGTGGCTGATAAAAATGGTCACTAGTTTATTTTCCCATTAGAGCTTGCCAGTTGTAAATTTACTGTCTGCTTTGTGTATCAATCAATCAATCAATCACTACATTTATAAAGCGTGCTACATACCCGTGAGGGTCTCAAGGGCCTTTGGAGGAGGGGGTGCCGCTACTGGTCGAAGAGCCAGGTTTTGAGGAGTCTTCTGAAGGCCAGCAGGTCCTGAATCTGTCATAGGCTGGTGGGGAGAGCGTTCCGGGTCTTGGCTGCGAGGTAGGAGAAGGATCTGCCGCCGGTGATGGTTTTCCGGAAGCGAGGAACTGTGGCGAGGGCGAGGTTGGCTGAGCGGAGGTTTCAGGTGGGGGTGTGGAAGCTGAGACGGTTGTTGATGTATGTAGGTCGGGTGTTGTGTAGGGCTTTGTGTGCGTGGATGAGGAGTTTGAAGGTGATCCTCTAGTTGACAGGGAGCCAGTGCAGGCCTTTCAGGTGGGGTGTGATGTGGCTGCGTCGGGGGACGTCGAGGATTAGTCGTGCCGAGGCGTTCTGGATTCGTTGAAGTCGTCTCTGGAGCTTGGTTGTTGTTCCTGAGTAGAGGGCGTTCCCGTAGTCGAGTCTGCTGGTGATGAGGGCCTGGGTGACGGTTTTTCTCGTGTTGGGAGAGATCCATTTGAAGATCCTGCGGAGCATGCGGAGGGTGTTGAAGCAGGACGTGGAGACGGCGTTGACTTGCCTGGTCATGGAGAGGGTGGAGTCAAGGATGAACCCCAGGTTGCGTGCGTGGTCTGTGGGTTCCGGGGCTGTGCCTAGCAATGTGGGCCACCAAGAGTCGTCCCAGGCTGATGGGGTGGGTCAGAGAATGAGGACCTCCGTCTTGTCTGAGTTCAGCTTCAGTCTGCTGCCCTTCATCCAGTCGGCTACGGCCTTCATTCATCTGTGGAGGTTGGCTTTGGCGGTGTGGGGGTCTTCGGTGAGGGATATGATCAGCTGGGTGTCGTTGGCATAGGAGATGATGTTGAGGTTATGCTGTCGAGTGACATGGGCGAGCGGTGCCATGTAGATATTGAACAGCGTCGGGCTGAGGGAGGATCCCTGTGGGACGCCGCAGATGATCTCGGTGGATTTCGAGCGGAAGGGTGGGAGGCGACGCTCTGAGTTCTGCCGGAGAGGAAGGATGTGGTCCAGGCCTTCTCTTGAATTCCAGCGTCATGGAGGCGTGCTGATAGGGTGCGGTGGCAGACTGTGTCAAAGGCTGCTGATAGGTCCAGGAGGATGAGGACGGCTGTTTCTCCTTTGTCCATCAGGATCCTGATGTCATCAGTGGCGGCGATGAGGGCGGTCTCAGTGCTGTGGTTGCTGCGAAAACCGGATTGGGAGGGGTCCAGGATGTTGTTGTCTTCGAGGTAGCGGGTTAGCTGTTTGTTGACAATCTTCTCTGTCACTTTTGCCGGGAACGGGAGCAGGGAGATGGGCTGGAAGTTCTTGAGGTCCTTGGGGTTCGCCTTGGGCTTCTTCAGAAGGGCGTTGATCTTGGCGTGCTTCCAGCTTTCCGGGAAAGTGGATGTCTCGAAGGAACTGTTGATTGTTTTTCGGAGGTGAGGCGCGATGGTTGTGCTGGCTTTGTTGAAGACGTGGTGGGGGCAGGGGTCAGATGGGGATCCGGAGTGGATGAAGTTCATGATTTTGATGGTGTCTTCGTCGCTGATGTTGGACCAGGCGGTCAGGCGGCTGGTGTGGGTGGTGGTCGCATGGGTGGTGAACTCGGTGGTGTGTGCGGGGGTGTCGGATTTGAAGCTGTCATGGATGTCGGTAATCTTGCGGTGAAAGAAGGCGGCCAGGGAGTTGCACAGGTCTTGTGATGGTGGGATGTCGTTGGTGTTGGAGCTGGGGTTGGAGAGTTCTTTCACGATGCTGAAGAGCTCTTTGGTGTTGTGTGCATTGTTGTTTAAGCGGTCCTTGAAGGCGGTCCTCTTGGCGGTCCTGATGAGTTGGTGGTGTCTGCGGCTGGCTCTCTTGTGGGCTGTGTGGCTGTCTGGTGTTCTGTCGTGGAGCCATTTCTTCTCCAGCTTCCGGCAGGTGCGCCTGGAGATCCGGAGGTCTTCGGTGAACCAAGCGGCTTTCTTGTTGGTGTGGTTGGTTGTGGAGGTCTTGAGAGGGGCGAGGGTGTCGGCGCAGTCGTTGATCCACTGGATGAGGTTGGTTGCAGCGGTGTCTGGGTCGGTGGGTGGTCTCAGGGCAAGGGTGGTGGTCAGTTGGTCCTTGGTGATCTTGCCCCAGCAGCAGCGTGGCAGCTGTTGGGTGCGGTGGTGTGTGGTGGGTTTCCTGAAGGTGAAGTGGACGCATCTGTGGTCGGTCCAGTGGGGCTCGGTGGTGTGGTGGAAGGATATGTGGGGGCTGGTGGAGAAGATGGGGTCCAGCGTGTGTCTGGTGGTGTGGGTGGGTGCCGTCACGAGTTGTTTGAGTCCAAGCTTGGTGAGGTTGTCGATCAGGGCGGTGGAGTTGGCGTCGTTGTTGTTCTTGAGGTTGAAGTTCAGGTCCCCGAGGAGGATGTAGTCCGTGGAGGCGAGGGCGTGGGTGCTGACGAGGTCGGTGATGGTGTCGCTGAACTGTGGTCGTGGTCCGGGTGGTCTGTAGACGAGTGTTCCTCTGAGGGTGGTGTTGGGGTCGGTGTGGATCTGGAAGTGCATGTGCTCGGCGGTGGTGAGGGTGTCATCGGTGTTGGTTGAGACTCTGAGGGTGTCCTTGTGGATGATGGCGATTCCCCCTCCCACTCCATTGGTGCTGTCTCTGTGGAAGATCTTGTAGCCATGTGGGATGGCTATGACGATGTCTGGTGCTGAGGTGGCGTTCAGCCAGGTCTCCGTCAGGAAGGCGACGTCGGGAGCGGTGGAGTCTAGGAGGTCCCAGAGTTCGATTGCTTGTTTGCGAGCGAAGCGAGTGTTGAGGAGGATGCAGTGGAGGTGGTTGGGTTCTCTGGTTGGTGGGCTGGATGCTGGTGAATCTGCAGTTCCGGCAGGCGAAGGGTCCTTGGGTGCGCTTCGTGGTGTCTTGGTACCAAGGGTGGTCTCGTTCGGTGTTGAGTGCGTGGAGGGTTCTGGAGTCGTAGTGCAGTCTGGCGTTGCGGAGGCACGGGCTCCAGGGGTTCTGGCACTGGGCGCAGTCCAGGCGCGGACGGGCGCAGACAGGCTTGCCTTTGGCGCACCTTCGGTGAGCCCGCTGCGCGCGGCCTCCATAAGAGGCGAAGTGGGAGGGAGGAGCAGCTGGGAGGTGGGAGCAGGGTGGCCAATGGGCGAGGGCCGGGAAACAAGAAGGAAAAGGGGGCGGGCCACGGGGGAGCAGCGGCGGGAAGTGAGGGGGGCACAGATGGCAGGGGAGCAAGGAGCGCCTGAAAAGGCAATAGAAAAACAAAATACAAAATGAGAAATTACAAAATGAAAACACAGCAATAAAGCACAGGGGAAAACACAGCAGAAGAGCCCTGGGGGAAATACAGTCACCGGATACCGGGGGCGAGCCCTCGGCCGCGGCAGTGCAGAGGGTAGCTACGAGGAGCCGTGCGGTGTGGGGGGTGACCTGGGGTCAGGTCACACTTACCTCCGCCGTGCGGCCTCCCTAAGAGGCCAAGTGGGAGGGAGGAGCAGCTGGGAGGCGGGAGCGGGGCGGCCAATGGGCGAGGGCCAGGAAACAAGAAGGAAAAGGGGGCGGGGCTGCGGGGGGCGGGGGGGCACAGATGGCAGGGGCGCAAGGAGCACCTGAGAAGGCAATACAAAACCAAAATACAAAATGAGAAATTACAAAATAAAAACACAGCAATAAAGCACAGGGGGAAAACACAGCAGAAGAGCACGGGGGGAAACACAGTCACCGGATACCGGGGGCGAGCCCTCAGCCGCGGCGGTGCAGAGGGCAGAGATTCGGGCAAATACGAGGAGCCGTGCGGCGTGGGGGGTGACCTGAGGTACTATCAAAGATGATCCTTCATCATTTAATTTTCTAACTTTGAAACTGTTAAGTTAGCCAAAACCATATATACTTTGTGATGATCTTAACTGCCAATTAGATAGATTTCATGATGTCACCAATCTCCAGCTAAATCCAGGTAAGACCGAGATCATGCTTATGGGAAAAGCATCAGCAATCTGGTCAGAAGACTGGTGGCCTGAACAACTTGGTGCCGCCCCCTATTGGGAATAAAAATTGACCACTCTTTGTCCATGAAAGATCACATCACCACAACTACTGGCACTTGCTTTTACAGCCTTCGGCTTCTTCGGAAAATATTCCCTTTTATTCCCACCGCTCACCGCAGAACCTTGGTTCATGCGATGGTGACAAGCCGTTTAGATTATGGTAACGCCTTACTGGCAGAGCAAATGGGGGTGGGGTCGCACAAACTACATTTACCACAGTCCTTAGGGGTGATCCCGCTGGTGTGTGAGTAGTGTGCGACCCCACCCCCAATGGTAGCCTTACTGGCAGAGGTGGGATCAACTCTTCTGTCGAAATTACAAATTGTCCAGAATACGGCCACGCGAATGATTCTGAATCGTCCGCGGGGCTCTCCTTCTGCTCCACTGCTCAGAGAATTGCACTGGCTGACTGTAAAAAAAGAGATCTTTTTTTTAAATCTGTTGTCTCACTTACAACGCCCTTAGTGAAAAAGGCCCTCGTTATCTACAAAATAAAGTAATTAAATACTGCCTCAGTAGGAGGCTGAGATCCACCACTCACGGATTATTACGAGTCCCTAGAATCCATCTGACACAGACAGGTGGTCGAGCATTCTCTGATTTAGCTCCCAGATACTTGAACCAACACCCACAGGCCTTACGAGCTATTTCAAACTATGGTACCTTCAGGAAACAGCTGAAAATCTTCCTCTTTAATGACTAGATCTGTGCATTTCCCGCCACCTGTAGATAAATTTGCGAGTCAGCGCTGGGATGCCCCAGGGTTATTTGAGCGCTTAATAAATCCTAACCTAACCTAACCTAACCAATCCCTCTAGATATGATAGACTTCCTAAGGTTAGATCCACGGTTACAAATTTTGTTAGGGTCTTGGGAATATGAGACATATGTTTGGCTAAGTGTAGAGGAGGGTGTGCTGATGGCTTTATATTCCTATCCTCATGTGTATTAATCTTGTATTGATTAGATCTTTGACTCTGAGGAGGTTATGAATCAATCTAGGGTTCAACAGCTAGTTAGTATGTTTTCTGATCATACCCCCTTACAGCTGTCTATAACATTAAGGCCACTTAGTAAAGTAAGCCATTGGACTTTCCCCAGAAATGTGTTGCTTAAATATGAGTTTAAGGCCTTCATGAAGGATCATGGATAAACAATAGCAAGATTAAGAATGGTAGTAGAACAGGACGCAATTTTAGACACCTTCTAGCAATTCAACAAGAAACTCTGCCTAGGGGACGACAGTAAATATGAGAGCTCCAAATCTAGGGGCCATAAAATTAAAGAGAGTGTCAGTGGATGAGTCCACAATATTAGACTCTCCAATCACATTAGAAGAGATCAGCTTAGCTATTCAGCATTAGCCAATGGCAAGGATGCTCGGCAGAATGCAATAACAGCTGAAATCTAAAAAACTTTTAGGGAAGTCTTCCTTCCACAGCTGATTGATTTGGTCAATGGCCTTTATGAAGGGCACTCGGTCTTTCTATCTTGGGATCACAGACTGATCACAGTTTTTTTAAAGAAAGATAATCCAGCAAAAGAACTGGGATCATAACGGCCCTTTTTGTTGATTAATACAGATACCAACATTTATTCCATGATCTTGTTGAGGCATTTAGCCACAATAATTAAAAGGCTGGTATCAGTGGAGCAACATGGCTTTATCCCAAATTGGACTATTAATACAGATATTGCTATGCATGAGCCAGCCAAAGTGCTGTTGAATAGGGCCAGTATGATCCTTTTGGATGCAGAAAAAGCATTGAATAGAGTGGCCTGGCTTTTTTATGGCAAGCCATGAGGCAAGTACATTTTGCCCATAAATATATCAATATGGTTCAGAAACTATATAAAGATCCCACTGCTTTTTTATAGTGATGGGCTGCTTATCTTCTGAGTTTCTGATACAAAGAGGCACACACCAGAGGTGCACTCTGTCACCTTTGTTATTTCCTTTTTATTTAGAGCCTTTTTTGGTCAAGATCAAAATGCAGGAACAGATACAGGTAGAACAACTGAACTCGGTGGAGTTACAGGTAGCCACTTGTGCCAACAACTTTGCTGCTTATTCTTAGGATGTCATCAGTGCCATCTCTATAGTTGAAAATATTGTTTTGCAGTACGGTAGATCTTCTGGGTCTAAGTTGAATTCTGCTGAAACGGAGGTTACTGCAACTATGATATTGATCAGGCCATTTGCACAACTAAGGCGGTTGTCAAGTATTTGGGTACTTCTATCTGTGCCCACACTTGATTTTTTAGCAAAATCTACAAACCAGTTTTGACAAGCTCAGTCGTTTTAATGTGACAGTGGGATAGACTCCTGATTTCCCAATTTGGCAGGTAAAATTTGAATTGATTGGTCATGCTTAAGGTTGTTTTAGATGCAAAAAGGCTGTGGGGTCAGTGGTGTAAATGTTTAGATATACCCAAGATACATCAGTATATTGCGATGGGGGTGAGAACTATTCTACCAAAAACATGTTACGGGGCCAGTGTTAATTTATTGGTAGGTTGGGAATTACCCTTATAAATATGCTATATGAAAATAATGCACTCCATTCTCATGAAGATTTGTCTACTGCATATCAACTTCGTTGGTGGAGATTTTTTAAATATCTCCAATGCATTGCTATCTTGCTTGGCCTACAATGTACACAGATAAGATTGAGCTTTTGAAAATTTTACATAGCCCCCCTTATGTAATATTAAGGTCTTATATACATTATTTAGACAGTATGTACCCAATTGTAATGATGATGTGGCAGAAGCATGGGCAAAGGCACTGGTGGTAATGGACATTAAGGATACCATTATTAATAGCTTTGTACTGAGTGGCCAATATCACTGGGTGGCAAATTTGTTATTTCAGGATTTTAAGAAGGTGCATCGACTCTATTACACTCGTAGTCGTTCATATAGCTGAAATCATACTACTGAGTGGAATTACACCAAATTTGAGATGTCATCAGCGATATTACCGACCATGTTATGAGTGATGTAATATATGAGGTCATAAGCAGTGCATTACGGGGGCGTAAATTATAGTTAGCGCAAATAACTATAATTGCTGAATTTCACTCGTTTGTATGAGTGGAATCTGAGCCTAACTATAATGTCACTGTAACCTTTGTTTTTTTCAGTGGATTTCTACGTTTTTTTAAAACTCTATTTCCTAACTATACCTTCCTTGTAACCTTTGTTTATTTAAGTGAAAAAATAAATAAATAAATATAAGTATATGTATATATATATATATACATATATATATTGCTGTCGTTTGAATTTATTGCCTAAAGGAACTGACAACATGAGTGTTCAATAAAGAAGAAACATCTTGCAAATTGTGAAGAGTGTGGCCCTTTTTTCCCGGGAAACCGGGAGCTTTGGTTAATATATATATATATATTACCTACTGGCGGTCGCCAGTAGGTATATATAGTTAGGATTTTTTCTCTATGGGATTTTTGAAAATTCTATGTCTAATAACTTTGGAGATTGTGGACGGAATTGGCAGAAATTTTCAGGAAAATGGCACATTTTGTTTCTGAGCAGCCCTTGAAAATTTGGGGGGGGTTCGTCAAGGGGGGGCTGAGAAAAAAGGGGGGTCCCAAAACGTGTTTTTAACATTGAGTTTTCCATAGGGCGGTTGGCCTCACTTTTAGCCCGAACGGCTGAATGGATTTGCACGAAACTTGGCAAAATTGTAGGGACTGGTAGCCCGATGTGCCTTTTGTAGGTCTCAATATATGTGCTACAGTGGATTTTGAGAAATTAACGTTTAAAAAAAGATATATATCTGTAACAGCGGACCGGGCAGCGCTCCAGGACGCGTACTTTTCGCGCAACGGAGCTTTGTGAAGCGAAGCTGATTGGTTCTCCGGCGTCTGTCAACATTCCAAACAGTCCGTAGCGGCCGCCATCTTGTCTCTCGGTAGGATCGAGAGACAAGAGGAGGCCAAAGCGAAGGGGCAAATGACCATAAGGGGGAATAGTAGATCCTCGCTGACCCCCTAGGTTTGATGTGGAGGTTTTAAAAGGGCCCCAAGGGGCAAAAAAAAAAAATAATAATAATAATCGAACGGCTGAATGGATTTGCACGAAACTTGGTAAAATATTAGGGACTGGTAGCCCGATGTGCCTTTGCTAGGTCTCAATATATGTGCTCTAGTGGATTTTGAGAAATTAACGTTCAAAAAAAGATATATATCTGTAACAGCGCTCCGCTTCGCGTAACGGAGGTTTGCGAAGCTGATTGGTCATTCTGTCACTGGGCTATAGTTGGGCTACATCTGGCTGATATTTGGGCTACATTTGTTTTTTTTGTCTCTGGCGGCCATCTTTGGGCTACATTGGGCTACATTGGGCTTCATTGGGCTTCATTGGGCTACATTGGGCTACATTTGGGCTCCAACATATATATAGGCCAATGTAGCCCAATATATATTTTTCAAAGTTAATTTTCGTAAAAACCACTGGAGCATATATCTTGAGACATAGCAAAGGCACATCGGGCTACCAGTACCTACAATTTTGCCAAGTTTCGTGGAAATCCATTCAGCCGTTCGAGCTAAAAGTGAGTCCAACCGCCCTATGGAAATGAAGGAAATGAATGGGTAATTTGTAATTAGCAAATAGCTAATCGCAAACTAGGAATGGTAAAGAATCGCTATTTATTCCTTAAAGTTCGCTATTTAGGAAATGCAAAAAACTTTGATGATACATATGGCGGTTCATCTCGAACAAGATAAGAAGCATAGGGATAGATTTATGATGACTGGCGCATCACCAGGGATGTGTTAGTCATTCTGTGCCGCTGTTCCGTCACCTATGGTGTGCTGCATTTACAATGCGGCGCATCATGGGGCAAAAACAGCACAGATGCGTGATGTAACTGTGCCGTAAAGGTGGCGCATTGCTGGAGTTGTATCGCAAGTGTGATGAAGCTCCAGGAAGGGTCGGGGGTGCCCCTGTCGCAGGGTTTCTGTTCTCACACAGAACTGTGGACAGAGGATTGGAACCTCGGCGAATTAGGGTGCCCCAAAACTCACCTTAGTACTCAAAAACCCCTTAGCAAGCTAGGTACAGTGTCACATTGGATATAACAAACTCTCAATGTTTAGACAATCCAGAATATGAACTTATAGTACCTCAGGATACGTGGAACTCATGAACAGTCGGTCGTTATATATTTCTTAGAAACCAGAACATGGAGTTAAGAAGAACACATGTGTATTTGAAATGTTTATTTACTAATGCCGTCTTCTCAGGCGTAGTATCTTAGATAATACAAGTACACATATTATCAGTAGCAAAATTACCAGCATAGTTACTAGTACATAAAAAGCGAATGGTGACAGTATGTTAACATGCTGTAAATGAATAAGAGTTATCAACACTTATAAGCAGCCACGGGCCGTGGAGGGAGTTACGGTGGGGCAGGGAGGCGGGGAGGGGGAGGGGCAGGGTGGAGAGGGCTCCATCCTGCCCCTCCCCCTCCCCGCCTCCCTGCCCCATCGTAACTCCCTCCACGGCCCGCGGCTGCTTATATCTCACCCTCCCTAATACACATATTATATTATTTGCTAAGAAGGTCTCTTTGTGTTGGTTTAGGGCGTGCCCATACTTTAGTGTCTTAGATTTGAAGGAATCACATCAGCATACACCAGCTCTCTCTTCATGTGAACCACATCAAGTGTTGTGTATGTGTGTTCGGCAAAGCAATATAAAACCCGCCTCATGCCCAGAATTGGCAGAAGCTGCACTTATGTTATGAGTATGAAGTCGTGGAGATCAGACCTCATAACAATTCTGTATCGTGTTGTTCTTGAAACTTCAGCACTTGCTGTACAGATATAGTTTAACAAGTAAAGCAGATAGTAGAGCAATAACATATTATTCTCATGTAAATCACGATGAACTATTAGGTTGAAAGCTAAAGCAACAACTAAGTGTCGTGTGCAGAAGTTGCAAAAAAGGAAAAATGGCGTTTAAACCGGTAATGAGCCCATGCTAACTTAACACGGTGTAAAGATATCCAGGACATAGATGACACCTCCCCATGATCCGGAAACGAACTGAATAAGATAATAGAAGTGCCATCTCATGAGAGCAGATTGCAACTTTATATGTGGACGGTCCGCAAGGTAAAATATTAAAAACTAGGAAAATTTAATGCTAAAGAAAAATAAAACAGCCAAGTACTTTATCGAGTCTTAAGCCAATAGGCAAGCTAAATAATAAAAACTTGACAAATAAGTCAATGAATTGTCAATGAAATGCTAGTACTCAGCATATCAAAAATGAAAAAGGTCTATGACATAACTGTGTATGCAAAATAAGCTGCAACAGCCTCCAATAGGAAGTCACCGTCTTCATCCGAAAAGAGTTCAGCCATCCAATTTAAAAGCGGAAAAGAACATACGTGCTCTCCCAGCACCGGATCCTCTATCACCATCAGAGGACAGCTCGGTGGGTTTTCAAGAAAGCTCTGTTCCAAGAAAGACTGTGTTGCCGCCAGTAAATTCCAGGGACCAATTAGTCCATGCATCAATGCCACAGCCATAATCCTTTCGCCAGGACAAACCAACTCGTGAGTAATGATAGGAGTCATCAGCTGATTAAAGTCGACGTCAGGAGAAACCGGTCCGCAGAGACACAAATCAATGGCCCAATCGAAATCACAGGTCAGGCAGTGAAATACAGGCTGGACACAGGTGAAGTAGGAGAATCGAAAAGATAATCCATATGCCGTGCTTAATATCGCCAACGGCATTGTGCCATAATATTCTAGCATGCGATTGCGGAACAGTGTCAGCAGCTGCAGGGCGGGAGGTTGCATAGGAGGGACATCCATATTTAAAAATGTAAAAAAGCACAAGAGCGTCCGCTGGTAATGCAAGTAAAAATGGCAATCCACGAAGCAGAGTGGAAAAAATAGAATGAAAGAAAGCAGGGATGACTCCAAAGATTTTCTCAAATGAAGTCACGAGACCACTGGTAACAACTTTAAAAAAGTGCGCCAGGGCCTTTGTGGAGGATGCGTTAAAGATAGTCCGAACCATCTTGCTGAAATGGAAAGGCAAATCTGAATTGAAAAGGGTCTGCACCTCTGTACGGGTGTTCGCTATGTGAAGCACGAAAGTTTCACGGGCCGAACTCAAGGCCACCTCTCTCTGAGACAAAAGAGCTCTTATTCTTGCCATGCCGTTGAAATCTGCTCCCAAGGTTGGTATTTGTGGCGAGATTGAAAACTCCCTATGTTCATGTGTGGGAGGAAATAGAACATTTCTGCAGCAAATAACCCGTTCACTTACTGTTACGATAAAAGGAATACTTTTAATTAACCCAGAACAATCTTCATTATTGAGCATCAAATAACTACCATTTTCCAACAACTTGAACGTGGGGATGATAGCAGGAACTGGCGTGCCTTGCAACACGCAAGCCATATTTGGTCGGTGTTTGTTGCATGAACCGTGTAACTGTATGTGCCTACACATTAGTGAATGATCTGGCGTCTCAGTGCATTCCTCTCCATTCAGATAAACTTCTTGATCATCTTTGAAACATCTGTATGTGTATGGAAGCGACCAGACCTCATGAAGAAAAGCACTACCTAAAGGTTCATAACGACCTATTGGTATATATTTCATACAATTTGAAAACTTATATAAAGCAAAAGGCAGCGTTATTAAACCGTGGATAAGGCACGTTGCCAAAACACCCGCAATCCTCTGCTGATGATGTCACTGAGCATGTCATGAATGATGTAATATGTGACATCATCAGCAGTGGATTACGGGTAATAGTATCTCTAGTTTACTCCCCTATAGCTGTCTTTCTTTTAACATAAGTGTCTGTTTCCTTCCCTTATACTTACTGTTTTTGGTTCGCTTCCGGTTCGCGTACCGGCGAGCGAACTGGGAAGCGAACTAAGAGAAATAGAGGTTGGCACAGTTCCAAATATTGTACCAATTTTTTAATAACGGGGAGGTAGTTCTGAAAAGAACTTTTTTTTTTATTGTTTTTGTTGTTTTATATTTTTTTTATTATTTTTCGGAACATTTTTTTACTTTTTTTGAATTTTTCTGAACAGTTTTATATTTTTTTGGGTTTTTCTTGGAGGGGGCAATGAAAACGATTCATTGTAAAGGGCTCAACAGGAGCAACAAAACAAAAAAAAAGTATTTATTATTTTGGGCGTTTCGTACAAACTTGCATATGATAGTCAATAGCTCTGTTGATCAGAGTGATGCTTCTTTCTCCGTAGCAAATGAATCCATCGCAATATACGCAGATGTGTTTTACTTCACCAAATCTCATTTGTATATTTGGCACCATCTCCCTGCCCTCTGGTCCCGTTACTTCCGGTACAACAGATCTTCTGGCCATAATAGGGAGATTATCTAGGTCGTTCCGAAACTGTGCAGCACTGTAGTTGTTAGGATGCCACCTAGTCATATGGCGATGCATTGTGTAGTTTCCGAAACTGTATTTTTTCTCGGTTCCTCTGGACAGTCTATCTTGACATATAAGGCAAGTTACGTATCTTGCATTTACTTTTTTCTGACCTTTGGGAATTTTAAAAAATTGCCAAATGAAGTTTTCTTTCCGGTGAGACGTCCTGGGCTCCTCAGGCAAAAACTGCCTCTCTTCGTGCTCGTCGTTCTGTTCCTCTTCTTCCTCTTCTTGTTGAATTATAACTTGAGCAGGTGGTCCACTCTTCCTTGGATGTGGTGGAGGTGGTGGGGAAGCACCAGCTGAAGCTACTAAAGAAGCCATTGCTCAGTGATCACAAAGGGTCTTTCTCTCACAATGATGAAAGTCAGAGTGAGGAAAGAAGGAGGGATTTTCATCATTTGGGAAAAACAAGAGTTCTCAACCAATGAAAAGTGTTCATTTTAGATTATATGACCTAGTCTTACATCATTAGGAAACCAAAAGTGAAATGAACCAATGAAAAGTGTTATTACCAAGTCACATGACCTGCTGTGTTTACGTTAAGCGCTTTGCAGGGCCTCCCGGTTTGCTTCCAGAAACCTGCGCTTTGCGACTCGCTTCGCGTACCAGTTCGCTAACGTAGCACGTCATATGACGTATCACGCGACAACGTGAAACGTCATGCGGACGGGAGGCGTCACGATGTTGTTTTCTAACGCGGCAGTTGCGGTAAAGAAACGTTTACCGGCTCGCGGTCTATTTCGCGGCATCAAGGTCAGCTAACGGGAAGCTTCCCGATTCGCAAAGCGGGAACGAAGAAAAAAAAATATTTAAAAAAAAATTATTCATAAACATATAAAATATATTTTTGGATTTAAAGAAGAATACATTTTACAGCTACAGATATTAGCTGTTAAAAAACCAATGAAATTCACTGAAAAAACCATAGGTTATAGACCATATATAGTTAGGAATTAGCATTTACAAAACCTTGAAAATTCACTGAAAAAACCATAGGTTATAGACCATATATAGTTAGGAATTAGCATTTACAAAACCTTATTTTACTCACACAAAACCATTGAAATTCCATATATAGTTAGTTGCACTAACTATATATCGCGCAGCCGCAATCCACTGCTGATGATGTCACATATTACATCATTCATGACATGGTCAGTGACATCACTGATGACATCACTGATGACATCTCAAATGACATCACTGATGTCCAACAATCCAGACAGAAAACATGGTGAGAGAAGGTTCTGCTGCAGTCAGATGAAGTGTGGCAATGAAATGGCAGTTGAAAAAATGAGAGTGTAAAATGAAAAAAACTGAGGAGTTTCTGTGTTAATGAAGCAGTAAGAGTGATTGGTGGATTTTGATTGCTGAAAACAGAAAGTTAGTGTGCATGGATGAGTTCGTTGAAAGATGTATTTTGAGTGGCGAAGAAAAAATCATTAAATGAAAGAATGCTCTGGATATGCAGGTGCACTGAGAGTTCAGAGTTCAATTGCAACATTGTTGTGTGAGAGGTCTTGCAAGAGGTGGTTGCTATGCAGAAAAGCAGAGAGGGGGCAGAGGGGGGAAGGGTTTTGCTTTGAAAAAAAGTGAGGGAAGAGTTTTGATTGGGTGACATGAGAGATATGTGTGAGGAATTACAGCATTTCTGTGCTTTTGATAGCTGCAGACTCTGGAGTGCATACCTTTTGCTCTGCTGAAGACAAATTGGTGTGTTTCTGAGACTGTTTTGAAACTCAAAGTATTTGCTAAGGTGAGAAAAGATTTCTTTAATTTAGATAGAAAATAGTGTGCTTTAAGGAGAAAATTATGAAGAAAGTTGTGTTTTTCATATGTTGCTTTGTCTCAAGTGTTTCACAAATAGATTTTGTTTCTTTGAGAAATTGTAATTGGAGAAAATGTGAAGTATTAGTACTGACAGGGCTTTTATGTGCATAGGAGCTGTGGAGTGTTTTCAAATTATGACTTGTAAATCGTTTTTGAGAAAAAGTAATAGTTTTAATATTGATGAGAAGGATATAATGGTGTCTGCTTCTTTATAAGGTAATTGAGAGTCTCTGATGTTATTTTTCCCATTTCAATGTAAGAAGTTTGTCTGTGGAGCAAATTGCTTGTAAATATGCTTCCACCTGTGCATGGCAAATTTAGATTTTGAATGTTTCCGTTACATAGGCATGTTAAAGGTGACTGAAACATGCTGCAAAGGCAATCAAAAAATGCTTTTATGTGTCTTAAGGACATTTTAAGTTATTTCCCCATGTGCAGTGTTTTCAAATTATGAGTTGAAAATCGTTTTTGAGGTAAAGGAATGTTTTCAAAATTTATGTGCGCCATATGACCCCAAATTTCTTTTTCAGGGGTGCAGTAGGGTGTTCTTGAGACACCCCTGCACCGTCGGAAAAATTCGTAATTTGCGATGAGGTAATTGCTAATCGCAAATTGCACCTTCATTCTTATGGGCCTCCTGCTGCATGGAAATGAATGGGTAATTTGTAATTAGCAAATAGGTCATCGCAAACTAGGAATGGTAAAGAATCGCTATTTATTCCTTAAAGTTCGCTATTTAGGAAATGCAAATAACTTTGATGATACATATGGCGGTTCATCTCTAACAAGATAAGAAGCATAGGGATAGATTTATGATGACTGGCGCATCACCAGGGATGTGTTAGTCATTCTGTGCCGCTGTTCCGTCACCTATGGTGTGCTGCATTTACAATGCGGTGCATCATGGGGCAAAAACAGCACAGATGCGTGACGTATTTGTGCCGTAAAGTTGGCGCATTGCTGGAGTTGTATCGTAAGTGTGATGAAGCTCCAGTAAGGCTGAGGGGTGCCCCTGTCGCAGGGTTTCTGTTCTCACACAGAACTGTGGACAGAGGATTGGAACCTCGGCGAATTAGGGTGTCCCAAAACTCACCTTAGTAATCAAAACCCCTTAGCAAGCTAGGTACAGTGTCACATTGGATATAACAAACTCTCAATGTTTAGACAATCCAGAATATGAACTTATAGTACCTCAGGATACGTGGAACTCATGAACAGTCGGTCGTTATATATTTCTTAGAAACCAGAACATGGAGTTAAGAAGAAGACATGTGTATTTGAAATGTTTATTTACTAATGCCGTCTTCTCAGGCGTAGTATCTTAGATTATACAAGTACACATATTATCAGTAGCAAAATTACCAGCATAGTCAGTAGTACATAAAAAGCGAATGGTGACAGTATGTTAACATGCTGTAAATGAATAAGAGTTAGTAACACTTATAAGCAGCCGCGGGCCGTGGAGGGAGTTACGGTGGGGCAGGGAGGCAGGGAGGGGGAGGGGCAGGGTTGCAAGGCACACCAGTTCCTGCTATCATTCAGATAAAGTTCTTGATCATCTTTGAAAATCTGTATGTGTATGGAAGCGACCAGACCTCATGAAGAAAACCACTACTTAAAGGTTAATAACGACCTATTGGTATATATTTCATACAATTTGAAAACTTATATAAAGGAAAAGGCAGCGTTATTAAACCGTGGATAAGGCACGTTGCCAAAGCAGTCAACCTTTTGGATTTATACTGGAAATGTTAAAGGAAGAATTACGGAGTAGGGCCTGTAAATCTTTAATGGACAACGAGTAAAATTACTCCAACCATCATATTCCTCTAACTCCGGGATAGTAGGGGTGTTTAATTTTTTAGAAGTAGCCAATCCAAAGCATTTGGTCTGGGAAATTGTTTCATTCACAAACAACATATGATTTGGGATGAGACATGCACGGTGGAAAGCCTCAGTGCCTTGTACCTGCCAGGTTCGTGAACCCCAAACTGATGTAGATCCTGGATATTTTTACTCTGTGTTACGTTAGCATGGTCTCATTACTGGTTTAAACGCCATTTTTCCTTTTTTGTAACTTCTGCAAACGACACTTAGTTGTTGCTTTAGCTTTCAGCCTACCTGCGTCAAGATCTATGCCTGCTTCAAGCAGGCGCAGGGTTTTGATGTAGCTTTGTCCTATCTGATTGTAAATGCGGCACACCGTGGGTGGCAGAGCAGCGGTGCACGTTAACTGGTGCATCCCTGAGGATGTGCTAGTTAATATAAATCTGCCCCTTTACATTTAATTATGTGCAGGGGACACAGAGTAGGTGAGGTTTATCCAAGGTTAAGAAGAGATGAGTCCTGTTCAGTGAAAAATTGGAGATAGGCTTCAGTATATTATATACTTAAGTAGTGTGTTAAGTTTTTGATGACTGTTATTAATTTACTGTTGGGTAATAGTGGTTAATAACATTTTTTATTATATTTTACCACAGATTCAACTGCAGATTATTTCAAGATTTTAGGATGCCTAGCAAAGAAAGAGTGAGAAAGGCTGCAAAACGTCAAAGACAGCAGGACCATGGAATAATGCAGCAGTCCTCTAACAAAAAGATTTGTCAAGTCACGAAGAAAGCACCGGGTAAGAGTCCAAAAACAGTCATAAGAAATATGTGTAGTAAAAAAAATATTACTACAGAAAATGTTTCAGTCCAGAAAAGGATAAACAATTCAAATGGTAAGGAAAGGCCAATGAGAAATGTTACTGCTAGAGTAAGAGATAACTCTATGCATGAAAGTAGAAGGAAACAACAGTTTACGGATATTCGTAAACGAATGTTCCGCAACAGGATAATTGGGAATTTGTTAAAAAATATTAAGAAAGGTCAACAGAAAGTGGTTTTTTATAAGAGAAAAAAAATAGTTGAGAAAGTTATTGATCAGGCATTTGAAATTAAACGTAAGTTATTTATTTTGACAATCAATAGAATTAGGAAGCTAAACAAGGTAATTTATGATTTCAAAAGAAATAGTAGATGGAAGAGAATAGTTAATCGTAGTAATTTTTGTGAAGTTTTTTCTGGAGAATGGATGCATAGTTCAAGCTCTGAGGCATTTTTTAATGAGGAGAGTTATTTCCAGGATAATGATTTGGTGCATGCAGTTGACACCAGTGGTCGAGCTTATGAAGTGAAAGATGGTTGTCCAGTTGAAAAAGAAAAAGTTGTGAGAACAGAGATAGAAGAGGTGTTAGGTAATGAGGTTTTAGGGAGACGTCCTAAGGGTCCTGTGTACACCTGGAAGTGTAGTAGTATTTGCAGTGTACGACAGGATTCCATCAATTTGCTTTGTGATTTTATACGGTCATTTAATAAGAAAAGTTTGAAGCAGAAAATGAAGTTCTTGCAAGAATTAGATCCTTGCAGAGTGAGAGAAGTGATAGGTTTGCATGGTCATTCACTGGCTTGTCTTTCCAGGAGAGTATGCCAGAGTGTTTTTCATCATTTCAGGATGCTAGCAGTGCATCATAATAAAGTGAGGAAATTAGTTAGAATGTTGTATTATGCTAAGAGTCCAGCAATTATGCTTAAACAATTATGCGCTGCTCTTTTGCATGGTTCTGAAATAGATGTGAAGAATATATGTGAAGAAATTGAGTTTTGTTACTTTGGAAGTAAAGAGGAGAATGTTGAAATTGACCAAGAAGAAGAGAGTAATGTGGAAGATAGTGTACAGGTTTCCAGTACAGATAATTTCCAGAGGGAAATTGCGACGTTTGAGGTGAAATCAAGTGAGAGGCCAAATTTCACTTGTGTGTGTTGTCGACGCACTTATTATAAGAATCAGACTAAGTTAGTGGATTTATATGGAAAAAGTGAAAGGGAAAATAATAGTGAATGGAAGGATTTTACAACATACTTGATGGTAGAAAATTGTTTTGATTTGGGATTGGATCAACGTGTGTGTACTTATTGTTGTAACAAATTAAATCAAAACCAGATGCCTGCTAGAGCAGTTCATAATAATCTGGAATTGGTTGAGATTCCTTCTGAATTGAAGGATTTAAATACTTATGAATCTATTTTGATTCAAAGTATCCATCCCTTTCAGGCTATTGTAAGAATGGAGCCAAAGACAGGGAAATTGCCTCCATCAGATTTACAGAGAGGATTAAAGGGAAGAGTTGTTTATTTGCCTCTAGATTTGAAGAAAAACATTAACACAATTGGAGTAGAAAAAGTGGAAGAGGAACCTCTTGTTATCTTAGTTAATGGGGTTCCGACAAAGAATAAGAAAATATGGCAAGATTTAGTAGATGTTAGGAAAGTCAAAAGGGCAACATTGTATTTGAAAAAAAATAATAAATACTATAAAAATGTATATGTTGCAGAAGAGGAAGTAAGTGAGGAAGAGGATAGCGATTTGTGTGCTGGTCAAATTGAGAAAGTAGAACCCTGTACTAGTGAAGAAATATATGAACATTATAGTGTTCATCCTTTGCATTCCAAGGAAGTCATGGGGAATGCTATTGAGTTGTTTCAAATGAAACAAGCGAAAGGGAGTCCCATTAGTGTTTGGGAGGAAAGTTTGGAAGCTCGGTGTTTCCCACAGCTTTTTCCAACAGGTCAGGGAGGAAGATATGATGAGCGACCTCATCAAATTCCTGCTTCTGAATACCGGACTTTGCGATTGTATGCAGGAGATCCTAGGTTTCGACAATGCATTCCTTATTTGTTTCATCTCCTGTTTGAAAGCGATCTGTCTGGACTGTCATATGCAGTGAACCACATCTTGAAAAGTGGTATACACATGCAAAACATCTCGGCAAGTGACTTTATGGATAAAGTCAATGTCCAAGACAGTATTTTGGATTCTCACCTGATTAATCTCATGGCGTGTCAGCGTGGTACTAATGAGTACTGGTACCGTCGTCATGGTGATTTAAAATGTATGCTGAGGAACTTAGGAACTCCCACATGGTTCCTCACTTTGAGCTGTGCTGAGTATGGCTGGGAAGACTTACTTGAATTTCTACGAGAGGCAAATGCTAACGTAGAAAACATCGAATTCAAGACACCCGGAGAACTGTGCTCTTTGGATCCAGTCAATGTATGTAGGTACTTCAATCATAGATTTGAAGGTATGATGTCTTTCATCATGAATAAGAAGAATCCACCTCTTGGAGAGGTGTTGGATTTCTTCTGGAGGAAGGAGTACCAAGCAAGAGGTGCTCCTCATATACATATGTTGCTGTGGATCAAGGATGCACCTAAATTTGGAACGGATGCAGACGACTCAGTGATGAGTTTCATAGAACAGTATTCTACGTGTGCTGTTCCAAACGCAAAGGAGAAAAAAAGCCTAAGAGAAAAAGTTCTACGTTTCCAAAGCCATCGATGTGGAAAGTACTGTCGTCGTAAATTCCGGAACAAAGACAAGTTCTACACCAAATGTCGTTTCGGCTTTCCACGATCGGTGATTTCTAAAGGAAGAGTGAACAGTTTGATGTCTTCGCTGCGACATAATGTGATGAAGAAATCACCTAAAAACACATACAATTTGAAGAGGAACGAAGAGTCTAAGTACATTAACGACTACAACCCGGTGATTTTGTCCATGTGGAATGCTAACATGGATATACAGTTTGTGGCTGATAACTGTATGGCTGTGGCTCGGTATGTGACATCTTACATCACCAAAAAAGAGAAGACAGAATTGAAGGATATGTGGGAGGACATTTCCCATGAAAAGAGCCTCAGCAAGAAGTTGTACAGTTTCAGTCTGAAGATGTTGTCGCATCGAGAAATCGGAGCTTACGAATGTTCTGACCGGTTGTCTTCAGCAAGTCTCTATGCCAAGTCCAGGAGTATCGTTTGGGCGAGTGTTGGTCTTGCTGCAACGCGTAATCGAGTTCTGAAACCTGTGCGGGAAATTGAGTATTTGGCGGAAAAGGAGCCAAACAGTACCGACATTTTGAAGAGCAACATGTTGGATACATATTATCCAAATCGAAGCAGTCACCTCGAGAATGTTTGTCTGTATGAGGTTCTGCAAAATTACATATTCAAGAGGAGCATCAAAGAAGATACTGAGAAAGGAGTGTATGCTGTAATAGGAAGTGAGGGATGTCTGGTCAAGCAAAGAAAATGCCACTTGATAAACCATCGAAAATTGAGTGGCGAATCTCCTGAAAAAAAGGAGTTTTTCTATTTAGCACTTTTGCAACTTTTTAAGCCTTGGCGTGCAGAAGAGGAACTGCTTGGAGATTTCCTTTGTTACGAAGACTCATTCAATGCTGCCAAGGAGACCATAGAATGTCCTGCTTTTCCCAAATATGTAGAAATGTTGAATGTGGAAATTGAGCAGGAAGCAACGATTGCAGCCGAGATTGCCAGAGACAGTTCTCAGGACAGTCAGAGTTCTGCTTCATTGAGTCAGGATCCACTAGGAGGACCTCTTATCAAAAATGAAGCTGCCACTGCTATGAATGAAGTGGAAAGAGCCATGGCACATGCTCAGGAGGATGCGGTTAACTTACAAGAGTTGGAAAGACAACTCAATGTTGAGCAGAGGAAAATATATGACGAACTTACCATGCAAATTGATCATGGATTAAGTCATGACAAGAAAGAGTGCTCATGTACGTCGTTGAAGCCTGTCCGACTGTACGTGAGTGGAGAAGCGGGAACTGGAAAAAGTTTCCATATTAAAGCAATTTCATGTTATTTGCAGGAAAGGACAGAGTCATCGCTGTCTTGTGTTGTCACCGCTCCAACTGGACTGGCAGCACATAACATTAAAGGGATTACTTTACATCGTTTACTGATGCTGCCAGTGGAGCATGACAACAAATTAGAATATCACAAGCTATCTGGAGATGCTTGTTTTGAAGTTTCAAGAGTCTTGAGGAAAATGAAACTTCTTATCATTGACGAAGTAAGCATGGTTTCCAATGTCATGCTTGCCTTTGTGCATTTGAGAATGCAAGAAGTTCTCAAAACAGAGTATGATGTGTTATTTGGTGGCAAACACATCATTGTTTTCGGAGATCTTCTGCAGCTGACACCAGTGAAAGGGCAACCTGTGTTCAAAATGCTCACGCATGAAGATACCAGGAAGTGCTTAGGGAGTATTGGCAACGTCAATATATGGTTAAACTTCAATTATGCTGAACTGCATGAAAATATGCGTCAGGCAAAGGATGAAGTTTACAAGACTATTCTACAAGATGTTAGAATTGGAAAAGTGACCGAGCATGGGAAAGAAGCTTTACATGCACGATTACTGACAAATTTATATCCAGACGAAGATGTTGTGCCTGAGAATATTTTTCAGAAAGTTACTGAGAAAAAATCTGGAATATGTTTGATGCCAACTCTTGCAGAATGTGCCAAATTCAACAACAAAATGTTGCATTTAGAAAAGCAAGAGATTGTGAAATTGGAAGCTATTGACAGAGTAGAGCATATGGGATCAACAATTATTTTGTCTGAGAATCTGAAAACAAAATTGGATTCATTAGCGAAGAGTATATCTAAAACTGCGGGTTTTGAAAAGACTCTGAATGTGTGCTTGAACTGCCGTATAATTTTAAGAAGGAATTTACATGTTGAAAGAGGTCTGGTAAATGGATCAATGGGTAATGTTGTTGATTTTGTGAAATACAGAAATAGAGATGGAATTGAATTTTTAAAAATTAAATTTGATGGCATTGAGGAAGTACAGCTAATTGCTCATTGTTCAGCTAGATTTTTGCTTGTAAAAGACTTATATGTTCGTCGTAAGCAGTTTCCTGTTTGCTTGGCATATGCGGTGACAATCCATAAATCGCAAGGTTTAAGTGTAGACTGTGCATTGGTGAATATTGGCAGTTCTGTGTTCAAGGAGGGTATGGCATATGTGGCATTGTCACGAGTTAGGACTTTATCGGGATTGTACTTGATTGAGTGTGATGTCACAAACATTTGTGCGGATCTAGATTGTGTTAAGGAATACAATAGGTTGAGAAGAGAGTATGCGCCACATTTGCCTCAGTATCCTTTGTTTGAGAAACGTGTGGTAGGCCGGAAACGAAGAAATGTGACCAATACTGGGGAGGTTGTAGCAAAAAGACGAAAAGTCGATGAACCTGAAATTATAAGCAGAAACAAAAAGGATTCTGTTGAAGATGTTGTTGGTTTTCAATTTGAAAACAGTTCTGGTGTCAACTGCTATGCTAATGTAGTGGTTAATGTTTTGTTTTCTCTAGAAAATGTAAAAGAAGAGATTGTGGTCAATTCTGATCAAAGATTTTGCAGTTTGTTAAATTCTGTGTTAGAGAAATGTAGCACTGATAGAACAAACATAGAAAGTGTGTCTGAAATTCGAAATCTGTTAGACAGATGTTCAGGCCAAACACAATTCTCTCAAAATAGTCAGCAAGATTGTCAGGAGTTTTTAATGTATATGCTTGATGTATTGCATGATGAAGGTGTAGATGTAGATCACCTGTTTGGGCTTTCTTATCAATGGCAGCATGACTGCGAGAACTGTAGGGTATCAAGTACTACTAGTGTAGACTCAGAAAGATTTATATATTTAACTTTGCCAGACAGTAAATCAGTCTCTTTTAATAAGCTAGTAAAAGCAGCTGATCACAATATGGAGTGTAGCCAATGTAAATCTGAAATGATGTCCACATTATTTATACGAACATATGGCCAGTATGTCATTTTAATGTTCCAACGATGTAGGCCTGATGGAACAAAATTGACAACTTTAATTAAAAATGTTGTGGCTTCACAGTTGTCAATATCAGGAAGGACTTTTGTAACTGTAGCAATTATATATCATGATGGTCCTTCAATAACATCAGGACATTATACAGCTTATTTAAAGTGTAGAAATGGCTGGTCATTCTGCAATGATTCTGTTTTAATTTTCAAAAAAAAATTGCCATATGACCTTAAAAACTCTTACCTGGTGTTTTTAAAACCAAAATTTTAGGGAAAGAATCTCGGGATGTGCTCTGAGGAATTTCAAGAAGTTCTCATGGCTCCTACACTATTTGGCCTTGAGGATAAGTGTAGTACAGAGACATAACTTTTTACCATAACACTGGACGTCATTGAGAAATACGTGCACTTTGAATGAGTTCAGAAAAACTATTTCTTTTTATAAGCTAATTGAAGCAGCCAATCAAAACATGGAGTAGAGGGAATGTAAGTCTGCAATGCTGTCTACTGTTTTACATTGCTTTGTGATTAAAAGTGATGTAGAGAATTAAATAATTGTACTAGTCATAAAGGTAGTGTAAGTCTGCTTCATAGTAAGCAGTATCAGTGTGATAGGAAATGTAGAACATGATTGAGCAAGAAGGGGAAGATATTACTAGTCCAGGATTGTGTAAATGATCTTCAACATTTTAATTCTGAAAGTTGCGGAAATGCGAAAAGACGGGATTGGCTTACAAGAAATCCAAGAGTTATAAATGGCTTTGACAAGATTTGGCCTTGTGGAAACTTGTGGTAGAGAGCAAGAAGTCATTTATTGTATGTAACATGTTTTTGAAAACGATGGAGGTTTTCTTTCAGAAAGTGGCGGGTTGAAAGTAATAACAGCACAACAGAGTGTAAGCTGTTCATAGGACATCTTTGGCCGTCATGGAAAGTAAGTTAACTTTAAGGAGTTCTGAATTCTGATTTGTTATGTTGTATGGGTTTTTTAAACACAATCATTTTGATTGTGTTTTTTTTTCCCCGCTGTTATATGATGAATACCTTCAAGTCACTGTTTTTAGTGAAATTTGATACATTCTGAGAACAGCAAAAATAAACCATTTAACATGTATAATTAATTCTGTTCTGTTTGCATTTATGATGTACATGTAGAACTGTGTAGGAGGCATGGAGAAGGTGAGGCTTCTGTAAGTGTCAAAGTTGTTGCATACAGTGAACACATTCACACATCGGTCCACTCTTCCTTGGATGTGGTGGAGGAGGTGGGGAAGCACCAGCTGAAGCTACTAAAGAAGCCATTGCTCACTGGTAACAAAGGGTCTTTCTCTCACAATGATGAAAGTCAGAGTGAGGAAAGAAAGAGGGATTTTCATCATTTGGGAAAAACAATAGTTCTCAACCAATGAAAAGTGTTCATTTTAGATTATATGACCTAGTATTACATCATTAGGAAACCAAAAGTGAAATGAACCAATGAAAAGTGTTATTACCAAGTCACATGACCTGCTGTGTTTATGTTACACGCTTTGCAGGGCCTTCCGGTTTGCTTCCAGAAACCTGTGCTTTGCGACTCGGTAAGCGTACCAGTTCGCTAACGTAGTACGTCATATGACGTATCACGCGACAACGCGAAACGTCATGCGGACGGGAGGCGTCACGATGTTGTTTTCTAACGCGGCAGTTGCGGTAAAGAAACGTTTACTGGCTCGCGGTCTATTTCGCGGCATCAAGGTCAGCTAACGGGAAGCTTCCCGATTCGCGAAGTGGGAACGAAGAAAAAAAAATAAAAAAATAAAAAGTTATTAATAAACATATAAAATATATTTTGGGATTTAAAGAAGAATACATTTTACAGCTACAAATATTTGCTATTAAAAAACCATTGAAATTCACTGAAAAAACCATAGGTTATAGATTATATATAGTTAGGAATTAGCATTTACAAAACCTTGAAAATTCACTGAAAAAACCATAGGTTATAGACCATATATAGTTAGGAATTAGCATTTAAAAAACCTTATTTTACTCACACAAAACCATTGAAATTCCATATATAGTTAGTTGCACTAACTATATATCGCGCACCCGCAATCCACTGCTGATGATGTCACATATTACATCATTCATGACATGGTCAGTGACATCACTGATGACATCACTGATGACATCTCAAATGACATCACTGATGACAACATCCAGTGATTATGTGTTTCTGTAAAGTTTAAATATGTTTTACATATTGAAGAATGAGTGGATGTATAAGTGTCTGAATGAAGGTTTTAGTAGGTGCGTGATTGACTGTATGAGTGAGTGATTAAATGCGTCTTACTAAATGCACGGGTTAGTGACTAAACTGTCTGAAAGTGTGCATCAGTATGTCTGTTGTTGTGCAAGCTGCTGCATGTGTTGATCAGTAGCTATATAAGTAGCTATATGGGTTATTGATTGGTTGCACAAGTATTTGTATGGGAGACTGAGTGTGTGTATGGCTGGCTGGGAGGTGTGTGACTCTGTGCAGATCAATGTGTACTTGTATCAGTGATTCTATAAGAGAGTAAGTATGTGTTAGTATATGTTTGAAAATGTAAGGTACTCTATGTTTAACTGTGTAGATTAGAAAATGGAAGTGTGATTGATTGTTTACAGGACTGACTAGGTGTGTGAGTAACTCCATGGATGAGTGGCAGAGTGTGAGTGTCTGTATAGGTGTATGAGTGCATATGATAGTGTTGTAAAGATGAGTGATTGTATGTATGAATGATTGTATGGGTGAATGAGTGAATGTGTGTGTAGACGTAGGAATCAGTGAGTGCGTATGTAGTAACTAGTATTGGTGTGTCAATGGTTTCAAAAATTATACTCTGTATTTAACACTGGGTTGTAACAGAGGTTATATTAAAGTGTGAGGAGATGCATTGTATTGTCACATTAATGATATCATCATTGATGTGACCATTGATGTCAAATGAGATGTCATCAGTGATGTCACTGACCATGTCATGAATGATGTAATATGTGACATCATCAGCAGTGGATTGCGGGTGCGCGATATATAGTTAGTGCAACTAACTATATATGGAATTTCAATGGTTTTGTGTGAGTAAAATAAGGTTTTTTAAATGCTAATTCCTAACTATATATGGTCTATAACCTATGGTTTTTTCAGTGAATATATATATATATATGCAACAAAATCCCGGAGACCAGGAAAAGAAGGGTCGCACACGCCAGAGGATTCTGTTTCTTCAAAGTTTCCTTATTTATTCTTAATTTTGCATATTTTACGGTTCACTCGGCAAGACAAACCAAAAGCCGACGCGTTTCGCAGCAGCCGCTGCTTGATCACGGTAACTTACAAATACACAATTGCAATTGGTTTACATAGGTTTGAAAAGGTGTTGCATCATTTCCTGTATCATTTTGGTCACAAACAAGCCCATAGGTTTTATGGGACATGTAGTCTATATAATTAAACCAATCTGAAAAAAACAAAAAGAGAAGCAGTGCAAATTTACAAAAACAACCCGGGTATTCTATCAGTCAAAGTTTTACCTTTTTGGAGTGTGTATGTAACATATACAGTGTAGTTTACCCCATTCGTTGTTAATATAATTTCTAATAATTCAGCATTCTTTTAGTGCACATGTTATTTAAACAATTTGAACATTTTAATTGATTCTGTTTACTATTATATAGTAATTCTATCAAAAGTCACTAAAGGTGCACATAAAGTTCCTCCGACTGATTTAAACCAAAAGGGGTCATTGTTCTGAATTTTAAGATATGTCGAGATTCCTTCTGACGGAGTAATTTTTCCAAATTTCCTCCCCGTTTATTGTCTATGACTTGATCAATGCCATAAAATTTCAGAGTTTTCCAATCCCCATTGTGGGCCAATTCCATGTGTCTGGCTATGGCGTTGTTTTTGTCCTTGTGTGTGGTGGACGAGTGTGCTCCAAGATTCTCTTTTTTAACTCACATGTCGTGCTCCCTATATATTTCAGTTTACACGGGCATTCTACAATGTACACCACATATCTGCTTTTACAACTGATTAGGTTTGGGATTTTCCACATCTTTTTATTGGCCATTTGGATTTCCAGGGTGGGTTTGGCTATTAAACAGACCTTGCAATTGTAACATTTGATGAAGCCTTTGGTGTGTAACCAGTCTTTGCTTTTATTCTTGGTGTCAAGATGACTATGCACGAGGTAATCTTTAAGATTCCTTGCTCTCCGGTATGTTACTATGGGGTGATCCCCTATCATCTTGCCAATGGTGCCATCTAATTTCAGAATTTTCCAATTCTTTTTGAGAATCAAGTTTATCATTTTGGAGTTCTGGGTTTAGTCTGTTATAAATCTTATCTCTGTTGGCTTTTTTATAGTTTTGGTTTTAATTTTCAGACAATCACTTCGCGTTTTTGCATTCGCCTTCTTCCAACCGCTATTTATCGTGCCAGTGTTGTATTGCCGATTTTTGAATCTCTTTGCGGTGTTAGTACTGTGTTTCAGCCACTCATCTTCCTCACTACAAATTCTGCGAATCCGAAGAAATTCGCCATATGGTATGCTTTGGATTAATGATCTTTGGTGGAAACTGTCAGCTTGTAGGGTGGCATTGGTAGCAGTTGTTTTGCGATGTAGAGTTGTTTGAATTTTATTGTCCTTTATGTAAATTTTTGTGTCCAGGAATATAGCTTCAGTTTTGTTTATTTGATAAGTGAATTTTAGAGTTTCTATACTCGTATTCAGTATTTCAAAATACTCTTGAAATTCCATTGCTGTTCCTTTCCACACAATTAGGAGGTCATCAATAAATCTTGACCATTGGACAATATTTTCCACATATTTTTGATTCTGTGTGTTCCATGCCACCTCTTTTTCCCACCAAACCATGGTGAGGCATGCGTAGCTGGGGCTGCAGGAAAAGCCCATGGCCGTGCCCTTGCATTGTCTGTAAATTTCCTCTCCAAAGAGAAATACGTTCCCAGTCAGGCAAATTTCCAACATTTTCAATAGCATACAATTGTGGTCATTTAAGTGTATGGATCTTTCTTGCAGAAAATATTTGCACGCGTTGATACCCATGTCATTTGCTATGGTCGTGTACAATGAGATGACATCCATTGTTATCAGGTGATATGAGTCATTCCAGGTGATTAGTTCAAGCTTTCGCAAAGTGTCACTTGTATCCTTAGTGTAGGATTCTAGATTAGTTACAACAGGTTGCAAAAAATAGTCTATGTAGTTAGCCATTGGCTCTAGAAGAGATCCATTCGCCGAGACTATAGGTCGTCCCGGGGGGTGTGCTGCATCTTTATGCACTTTCGGGAGGAAATAAATGGTGGCCATGATTGGATGATCCACCACCAAATATTTTTTGCGGCCATCTATGTATGTCTGAATACTTCATCATTTCATAGAGTTAAAAGGTTTTGAAATAAAGTGCTTAAGTGCTTGTTATCCCCAGATGATCTGACAACACACAAAAAATCAAACATAAAAAATATACATAGTAAATATATGCTTTGAACAAAACAGGAAAAGTTGTCATTTTTGACCGTTAAGACATAACATGAGTATTCTACAATAAGAAAAAGACATATGTCCCTCATGTTTATTAAATATGGTGTATATATATATCAAACACCCCGTCACTTTAATCGCGCTCTGGATACACTCCAGCCAGGAAAAAGCCAACGGACACGGACCAATTGTAGGGCTCCAAAATTTATTACAGGTGCAGCAGAAGTCTCATGACGTTTCGGCTCGCAAGAGCCTTGTTCACATGACAATGTCCCATTCAAAGAAACACCATTTTATACTGCCAGTGATTGGATGATTCTCGTCACATGAGAGGGTAATATTGTGTCATAGAGAACATAGAGGAAATACTAGTCTGTCTTTAAGGTGCCTGTTAAAAACACATTAAAAGATCAAAGTTTAGGGTGCAAAATTACGGTAAAATACCAGTATGCTACCTTAGAATCACCTTTTATGTAAACAGTGGTAATCAAACAATATATGTAAAAGCTTCTCATCATTCACATTTTCTAAGTTCTTGGGACTAGAGTTATTCGATATTAGTACAATAGCTGAATTCGATATACACCATATACAGTAAATTCATATATAAATAAAGTGCAAATGCATGTTGTTTACAGCTGTGCAAAACCTGCAATTGTGCAAATATAAATGTGCAAAATCTAGCAAAAGTGCAAATACTTGCAGTGTGCAAAATATCACTTGATAGTGCAAAAGTTTGCTGATGTCAGCTAAAGCCGAAACCAATTTGCATAGGGACCATCCCATTGAACATACCATATATTGTGCATTAAAATTCATATATTTCCATAGCCACAGTAAAGTAAAATATGGTTAAACTATTTACATAGCATCTACTTTCTAGTCCTATGTAGATACATTTGATGAGAATAATCATGTAAAGCATTTCAATTTGTAGAGAACCTTCTGTTTCTTAAGTTATCCCTATCCTGTGTCACTATGATAAAACGTAAATAATCACCGTGAGTTAAGTGAATAGTTGACTGGATGTTTGTGACTGTCCGGAAGTAAGGATCCGTCAAGTCCACCTACATCCAGTCATACCCATCATATATAAAATCAGATTTGTAATCAAACAGCAGCAAGTACAGATAGATTTCAGATTCATAATCAACACCTTGAGTTCTACAAGCCATGTTATATGCCTCCCAGCCGGGCTAAAAGTTACATCAGTACATTAGATGACATATTGGAGAAGCGTGGCTCAGTGGTTAGAGGCGGCAGACCTGGAAGCTGAGATCGGCCGTGGACCAGGGTTCGATTCCCCGCCTCGGCGGGTCTCGGGCTCAAAAATTCCACGGACTCGACAATTCTCGCTCCGGTGCCTACTCGACTCATGGGGTCACACTCTGTGACTCTGGGCAATAGCTTGCTTAATCTCCACTACGGCCCCTCGCGGCGGGATGCCTGGCTTTCACCTTGTGGATACCCTGCCGGGGTATCTCACAGGGGAATACCAGGACGGGTTCCCTAAGCAAGCGCCTTGATACCTTCGGGTGATACGTGCGCTATATAAGTCGCAATACATTTACATTTACATATTAACATTGCGTTGGCATAAGGTAGTCTTAAGGTAAACACGTATAAAGGTCCTCCGTTACATTTAATCCTCCTGGGCTTTTAGTATTGAGTAGGAGGATATATTTTGTTTCAAGTCTCCTCAACTTACTTTCTCTGTCCCCACCCCTTCTGCTGGCTAGTATGGAATCAATCACCCAGTATTTCAGCAAATTGTTATTGCTCTGGTGTGCTTCCCTGAAATGTCGGGCCACTGGGTATGTGTTATCACCATTGGTGATGGCACGTAAAAAATTGTTTGTTAGACAAAACCGAAGCATGCTCAACAACATCCTGTTGTGCTCTTCAAATTCAGGGTCCCTTCTCTGAAGATAATGTTTTACTGCTGTAAGACCATCAAGATGTGAAATACTGGTATACAGTGCTTTTACATCAAGCGAAATCAACCAATCACCCTCCACCCAGTCAATATCCATGATTTTCATCAATAAATCCCCCGTATCCTTAATGTATGAATCCAGGTTCCGCACATACCCCTGTAGAAAGTGATCTATATAAACAGAGGTGTGTTCCAAGAGGCTGCTCTAGCAGATATAATGGGTCTGCCTGGTGGATGCAAGGGGTCTTTTTGTACTTTAGGCAAAAAGTCCAATATGGGTGTGATTGGGTGATCCGGTCTTAGATATTTATATTCCGCTTCACTGATGAGTTTAGATGTTTTCCACTTCGCCAGTTTTTGATGGTAATCAGTTTTAACCGATGTTAATATCTGCATCTGGACACGTTCATAACATGTTCGATCATTGAGTTGGGCATAGGCTTCTTGGTCATAATTGGTTTTAGTCATGAGGACCACATTGCCCCCTTTGTCACTTCCCCTCACAATGATATCCTTTTAATTTGACAGCCTTTTGGTTAGTGCTTCGTATTGCTGAATGCGATCATTGAATTGCCATTTCTTTCTCTTTTTGTTGTTGGTTTCACCATGCAGCTGCTTTAAGTCCCCCACCACATTCTCATGGAAGACGTCAATGTTGTCTCTTGGTAATATTGGTATAAATACGGAGGGTGGCCTGAATTGGGTTTTCGTTAAGATTCTGTTGCCCATTTCATCAAACAGGTTTTCATCATTAGAACAATTGTCCTCATAGCCTACCCCATCAGTTTCCCAAAGTTCCGTAACAATTTTGGTACCTTGTGTGGCAATCGTTGTATCGCTATTTGAGTTTGTAGTTTGAGCTGGATTGTTTTTAGCTCTATCCTTCAGAGTGTAGAATTTCCGTAATTTTAGTTTTCGCACTGCTTTATACACATCAACACGTGTAGCCGCATAGTTGAAATTACAAGGGGAAGCAAAGGTTAATCCCAATTTGAGGGTTTCCTCCTCTTTAGGTGTTAGTTTAAATGAGGTGAGGTTGATGACAGTTCGATTGCTATCTCCCGCTATTCCTGGGTGGAGGCAGATCCCTGCCCCCGTCCTCGTCCCCGTCCTCGTTTTCTCTTTTGGAAACCTCCTTTTTGCCGCCCTGCTTCTTTTGCGCCTACGGTAGTTTGCACATTTGCGGCTTGACCTCCCTGTATCCGTGGCCTTAGTGATTTCAGTCTCTCTTGACATAAAAAAGCAATCTCCTGGCCAGGAGAGGGTTTGGGTCGAGCTTCTTCCTGTATTTGTTTGCGGCGGTCTGTCTCAGATTCAGTTTCAATGTCAGAGCTAAAATTGGAAATAGACGAGGAAGTGGAGTCAGATGCCGCCTGTTTTTGGCGAGACGTTTTGGGTTTGGGTTGGGGCGGTTTGGCTGCTCCCTTGCGTAGAGAGTCATACTTACGAGAGAACGTAAAGATCTGGCCCATCTCATAATCATTACGATCTCTCGCAAATTTATATGCTTTTCTGTCAGTGATTTTTAACTCTTCCTTTTTCAGGCGATCATTCATGTATATATAAATATCACTCAACCAGCAAGCTTCTCAATTTCTTCAAGCACGAGCCACACCGATCCAGTTTCGTCAAAGTATATTTATTTTCTGGGCAAAAATACGCATTTCGAGCTATCTAGCTCTTGGTCACAAGAGAGATAAAGAGAGAGAGAGGGGGAGAGAGAGAGAGAGACAGAGAGAGAGAGTTAGGTATGGTTTAAGTGACATTTTAAAAGTATTAGTTAAAATGTAACATTGTAAACTAAAAAAAAAACACAGAAGTTTACCAGTCATACTTAACTCAAGTAACTGTACCTTCCACCCTCGGCATGCAGTGCTGTCATCAATGACATCGTTTTTGTTATCATTGATTGTATCAATGATGTCATAGAACATGTCATAAGTGTTGTAGTATGTCAGGTCATAAGCAGTGCATAGCCAGGGCAATAGTTATGGGGGGTTGGCCGCCTGCGAGGGATTGGTTGCAGTACTTTTTATAACTGATATATCCTGCTGCAGTGGGCTATAACGGTTTATAAGAGGTGGCCAAATCCCCAGGGTGAATGGACTTCACCTTGTGCCGAAACCTTTTTGGACAGCTTTTCCTGTGTGCTATCAACCACGCATAGGTGAACAAGCCCCTGCTGTGTATGGTGTTCCCGCTTCACATAACTCCTTGCAGACACCACACCCCCTCCAAACACCTACGCACCCCTGAAGTGACCAAACCCTGCAGTGTATATATAATTAGTTTTGATCTGAATCCTTCACAAACACATAAAAAATAGAAGGCCTACTCTGAAGTAGAAACATACAGTTAAACCTCTCAGAGGTCGCAAACGTGCAATGCTTTTGATAGTGTAAACCTCACCCACTAGGGCTTCCCCTAGGTGGCATGCTTCATATTAGGGTTCTTCCCATTCCGGTACAGAATGGGTCTTGCTATTACCAGTGAGAGACATGGGAGCACTTGACTAGTAAATACCCAATAAATGGTGGATTAGGAGTAGGAGGGGTTGGAAGTGCAGAATTAAAAATAACTGCCTGATAGGGAAAACCATGTTTTATTCAGCTATTCAAGCAGTTTGATTACAAAGGGGAAGAAATACAAAACAAAAGGTTATAATGCACCAGGATTTTGTATGATCTACATGTTTCAAGCCACTCTACCCAGTGGCTTGTTTCAGGACCAAGCAACTAAACATGAATCCACTCCTACATCAAAATATCATGGTGCTAAGAATACATACAATCTGCATGTTAAATAAGCTTAAACACATACTAGATAGGGTATGGTTTACATATAAATAGTGCCTATTAGGTCCAAACGGTGGCATGATGGACCTGTGATCACACTTACACCAAGATTACATCCTGGCCTGCTAGCCTAAAAATGTCTGCCGGGATCATAGGCCTACTTGCCTACAAATGTCCATCAATCAATCAATCAGGAGTTTGTTAAAGCGCGACTACTCACCCGTAAGGGTCTCAAGGCGCTAGGGGTGGGGGGGTTGGGGGGGTGCAGGTTCCATTCCATCAAGGAGGGGGTCTGTCGAAGAGCCAGGCTTTGAGGTTTCTTGCGAAGATGGGGAGCGATGTTGTCTGTCTGAGGTGGAGCGGAAGGGCGTTCCATGCTTTGGCCGCGAGGAAGGAGAAGGAGCGGCCTCCCGATCTGGTCTTTCTGGTGCGGGGGACCACAGCGTAGGAAAGCTGGGCTGATCGTAGGGTCCTTTGGGGTGCGTGGAATTTGAGTCGGCTGTTCAGGTATGCTGGTCCGGTGCCGTGGAGGGCCTTGTGTGCGTGGGTGAGCATCTTAAAGGTGATTCTCGCCTCGACGGGGAGCCAGTGGAGTGTGCGCAGGTGCTGGGAGATGTGGCAGTGTTTTGGCAGGTTGAGGACCAGTCTTGCGGCGGCATTCTGGATGTTCTGTAGCTTGCGGATGAGGTTTTTGTTTATTCCGGCGTAGAGTGCGTTGCCGTAGTCGAGTCTGCTGGTGACCAGGGCGTGAGTGACTGTCTTTCGGTGTTCGAGGGGGATCCATTTGAAGGTCTTACGAAGGAGGCGGAGGGTGTGGAAGCAGGAAGATGAGACAGAGTTGATCTGGCGGTCCATTTTAAACTCGGAGTCCAGGATGATTCACAGGTTGCGTGCGTGGTCTGTGGGGGTTGGCGGGTTTCCGAGGGCAGTGGGCCACCAGGTGTCACTCCAGGCGTCGGGGTTTGGGCCCATGATGAGTACTTCTGTTTTGTTGGTGTTTAGTTGTAGGCAGCTGTTTTTCATCCATTTGGCGACGGCTTCCATGCCTTCTCGAAAGTTGCGTCTGGCGGTGTTGGGCTCGTTGGATAGGGAGAGGATGAGCTGGGTGTTGTCTGCATATGACACGATGTTGAGTCCGTAGGTTCTGACGATGGGGGCAAGTGGAGCCATGTAGACGTTGAAGAGCGTCGGGCTGAGGGAGGAGCCCTGGGGGACTCCGCAGGTGATAGGTGTGGGGTCCGAGAGGAAAGGGGGGAGTCTGACCCGCTGCGTCCTGCTGGAGAGGAAGGAGCAGATCCAGTCGAGGGCCTTGTCCTGGATTCCTGCATCGTAGAGTCTGCGTATTAGGGTGCGGTGGGAGACTGTGTCGAACGCTGCTGATAGGTCGAGGAGGATGAGGGCTACTGTTTCTCCTTTGTCCAGTAAGGTGCGGATGTCGTCTGTTGCGGCGAGGAGGGCGGTTTCCGTACTGTGGTTTTTTCTGAAGCCGGATTGGGAGGAGTCGAGGATGTTATGTTCTTCGATGAATGTGGCGAGTTGGCTGTTGATGGCTTTCTCGATAACTTTCGCTGGGAACGGGAGCAGGGAGATGGGTCTGTAGTTTTTGAGGTCGGTGGGGTCCGCTGAGGGTTTCTTTAGATGGGGGTTGACCTCGGCGTGTTTCCAGTCGTCAGGGAATGAGGCGGTCGCCAGCGAGCGGTTGATGGTTTGGCGGAGCATGGGTGCGATGGTGTTGGCGGCTCTGTTGAAGATGTGGTGGGGGCAGGGGTCCGTGGGGGCCCCTGAGTGGATTGACTTCATTGTCTTCAGTGTGTCTTCGGTGGTGAGTGCTGTCCAGTCATCAATCATCAAGATCTATATACAATGACCTATTTTTATACCTACACCATACCCTATCAAGAAGGTGTTTATGCTTATTTAGGCATGCAGAGAACCATAATTCATGCATCTGGTGATGTCACTGGTGATATCGTATGGATTGTTATCAATCATGTAATTTGAGATTTAATCAGTAATGTCATGTGTGAGGTCATTAAATTTGCTTGATGACTGCAATAGTTTTGGTTGTCATAGTCTACAGTAAAAGGAAAATATCAGGGGTTTAGTTTTAAAACTGAAATATCACACCAGTTTATCTGTGGTTTCTTGAGTGAATTTAAGTGTTTATTTGCCTCTCAAAGAGGAACGAGAATGCACCATAGAAACCATCCCTTACTTTTAACTTTGTTTCTATTAATACATTTCAATCGTTTTTTCAAAGGATCATGCTTATTAGTTATTTGATTTTGGTTGTTTAGATGGATTATAGTGGCTGCAGTACCCTACTATGGTGGGTCTGAGGTGTATATGTCTGATGATGATTGTGATGAGAATTATGGTGACTAGGTTTGACCTGGGATGGTTGGTGTCTTGATGTATGAAGACAGGTGTGCGGTTGACTATAATGCTGAGTGTGACTCCTTGTTGGAGCTGGATGAAACATAACA
The DNA here is from genome assembly GCF_964261635.1 of Lissotriton helveticus. NCBI lineage: Eukaryota > Metazoa > Chordata > Amphibia > Caudata > Salamandridae > Lissotriton > Lissotriton helveticus. Next base: position 495,421,473 of record NC_136069.1, on the reverse strand, counting down.
TCCCTGCACTAGGTTTAACTTGTGAGTTGCCTATGAACTTACATTCAGTTTCATCAGTGTCAAAGTTATTAGCAATTAATCGTTTTTTGCCCTTACTCTTGTACTTTGGCCCATCAATGGATCTCATGTTTGTTTGTTCACATTCATCAAAAGGCAACACAATGATTAGGCAGTTATCATCTTTTGGATGCCCCCCGTCACCTGCATCCACCTTGATGGTTCTGTACAAAACACAGCATACCACGAGCAAGCTAATCATGCTGTCTGCTAAATCCCACCCTGTACCCTCAAACAACTCAAACATTTAAATTTAACACTGTACTCCATGCTAAAACCTGACATTCTTGTAGCAGGCTTAAACCCCTATTTGACAGCTTTCATGCAGATTGATCACTTCGCCAAAGTTATAAATTACTGAACCTTAATTGTCCTGTTCTGCTCAAAACATGATAAACTAGCATAAAGCTGCCACAATGGCTGGCCCTGGAGCTCGAGGCTTACTGTTCGATACCGGCATGGTGTCAGCTTAGCATCATGTGACTCTGGGCAGTAGCTCACTTAATCTCCCCGACGGCCTCCAGTGCCTTGAAACCTTAAGGGGTGATATGTGCGCACTTTATAAACATGGATTATCATTAGGATTACCAACTTTGGTGTGGATTCATTAACCCTTTCGGTGCTCATGACGTCCTGGAGCCGTCATGATGCACAGTGGGTGTGTGCTAACGACGGCTCCATGCCGTCTTGCAACCACCCACGGGGAAGCGCTGGCGCTCCCCCCACTGGTGTCCGATTTTGCCCTCACAAAGGGGATGGCAGTGGAAGTGTTTCCGCTGCCACCCCTGACCACCCAGGTGAATCCCATAATGTCAGCGTGCACAGCGTGTGCCGACGTCATCAGGAAGTCCCAGACGCTCTGGAAGCCATTTGCTTCCAGGCGTCGGAGAGAACAATCGAGGTTTCCTTGTTCCTGGGGGGGTTTGTGCAATGCATCGATGCATCGGGGGAGAGGAAAGAGATTTTCCTCTCCCCTGATGTTTCTTTGCTGGGTATTTCTGCTTCACGATCATGCACAGCGTCGCGATCGTGCAGTGGAAATGCCCCCACTAGCACCAGGGATTTATTTTATTTCAATGGAAGCGACCCCTTGGGCAAGGGTTGCTTCAAAAGGGGAGCATTTTTTGTTGATGTTTTTCTGTTCCCCCCCCCCGGGGGCAAATTGGCCAATTTCTTCTGCCGTTTTGCCCCCGGGGGGGGGCATAAAACCCCACTAGCCACCATGGTTTTGGGGCATTTAAATCTAGATGGAAGTGACCCATTGGGCAAGGGTCGCTTTCAAAAGGGAGCATTTTTGTCTTGATGTTTTTCTGGCTCCCCTGGGGGCAAATCGGCCTGTTTTTTTTTAAAACCCCACTAGCCACCAGGGAGTAATTAATTTAAATGGGAACAACCCCTTGGACAAGGGTCGCTTCCAAAGGGGCTCAAAATTTGAGCTGTTTTTTCTGCCCCCGGGACAGATTTGCCCATTGTTTTGGCCTTTCTGCCCCGTCCCTCTAGGCCCTAGGGATTGTGATTTTTAGTGTGTGGAAGCGACCCCTTGGGCAAGGTTCGCTTCCAAAGGTGGTTATAATTTGTGGATGTTTTTTCTGCCCACCCGCCCCAGGTGGCAGTCGGCCCTTTTATTGGTCTTACTGCCCTCTGGTATGGAGGGAGCAAAAAACCCCAGTAGACACCAGGAATTTTCTTTTATAGGTAATGAAAGCAACCCTTGGCCAAAGGCCGCTTCCAAGTGGGTAAAAATATGTTTGTGTATTTTCTGCCCCCAACAGTTCTGCTCCTTTTCTTGGTCTTTCTGCCCTAGGTGGGAGGGGAAGGCAGAAACCCCTACTAGGCACCAGGGATCTATTTTATTTTTCAAGGGGCAGCAAATATCTGTCTGTTTTCTGCCCCATCAGGGGGACAGAGTGGCTTGGTAGAAAACCCCACCTAATCCCAATTTTTCTCAGCCCTATTTGAAGGCCCATCTGGCAGATTGACCATTTCGGTAGTGACATTGTGTGTTATAATTTTAATTGTATTATTGTTTGTGAAATGTAATAGTATTTTTTTTATTTCTGTTTTATTCTAGTTCAAGGCTTTTGCTCTTTAGACTGTTCCAGGTTGCGGTTTTGTTACTGCTGGTTCTGCAGCTTGTGTAGTTGCATGTACTTGGTAAGAGAATTCTTCTTATTATTGACTCTAAATTAGTTTAATTTCCCTACATGAATGTGTTTTTTGCAAAGGGTGTAATATTAGCGGTATGTTTGTCTTCTGGGTTTTGAGTGTCAAAATCTTTTTGCATTAGAGCTCGATGTCTTCTTTATTGTCTTATAAGTAATTGGTTTTGTTTTTTCTTTCTAGTGGGATATTGTTGCTTTTTCTTGTGTCTCTGCAGAGTAGGTGCTGGTGAGTGTAACTATGTTTGATAAGAGAGTTATATTGTTTTGAGTATATAGATCTTTGTGCTAAAGCCACACTTTGTTTATTACTTATTTTGCACAGTGTTGTTTGTTGTTGACTTGTTTGTGCAGTCTCCTTTCTTAGTAGGGATAATGGCTAGCTGCATGATTACTGCTCAGCAGGTTGTTGGTATACTTTTTGAGTCTTCCTCTGATTCAGAGACTGACTTAGATTCTGAGGCAGAGGTAAGAGGGGAAGATTCAGGCAGTGAGTTTTCTCTCCACATGTAATCATCGGATGATGAAGCTACAATCAGTGTGGATGAAGCTACTCTTAGTGTGGATGAAGTGCCTGTATTAGAGGATGACATTGAAGTGCCGATAGTGCGGCAAGAGGCATCTGGGCTGCAGCCTGGGGCTGAAAGGCTTCCCTTTGAAAGTGCTGACCTCTGGGTTGCCCCAGGCATGGTGTAGCCAGCATTGCTAGACTTTACTGGTGTTCCAGGTTGTAGAGTAAATACTGAAAACATTTTGCTGATACATTTTCTTCAGTTGTTTATGGATGATGTATTTTTGGCAGAGATTGTTGAGCAGACTAATTTGTATGCCGAACAGTTCTTGAGGGACAACAGACAAGCCCCACTCTAGAGCTACCCGGTGGACTGCCACAAATCTGGAAGAGATGAAGAAGTTCTTGGGTTTAACTTTTTTGATGGGGTTGCTAAGGAAGCCATCAATGTCTTCATATTGGTCTACTAGTCCCTTGGTGGCAACGGCTATATTTCCGGCACTCATGAGTCGTGATAGTTATTTGCTTCTGCTTCGGATGCTGCATTTTGTCGATAATGGTTTAGCGTTGGCACGAGATCACCCTGATTGTGACCGTCTTTTTAACCCCTTGCATGCTGATGACGAGCTCAGCTCGTCATCAGCGTTACCTGCCGTGTGCTGATGATGAGCTGAGCTCCTCATGTAACGCGGTAATTTTTAAAATGCCGCATACCGCGGGAAAAGCCTCCGCACGCATGCGATTAAGATTCGGCCTGTCCTTGAATACTTTGTTGATCGATTTTCTGAGATCTATGCTCCAGAAAAAGAAATAGCAGCAGATGAGTCTTTGATGTTGTTCAAGGGCCGCTTGGTTTTTGGGCAATACTTTCCTAGTAAGAGGGCACGCTATGGAATTAAGCTGTATATGCTGTGTGACAGTGGGACCGGATATGTCTCTAATTTCAGGGTGTGTACCGGAAAGGAATCCAGGATTAACCCCCCTGGTTGTCCGTCCACTTTTGGAGTGACTTAGAAAATTGTGTGGGAACTTGGTAGAGGACTTTTTAACAAAGGTCACCTTTTATATGTAAATAACTTCTACACTGGTGTGCGGTTGTTCAGGGAATTGGCCATAGTGGACACTGTTGCTTGTGGCACAATCCGCTCTAACCGTAAAGATTTCCCAAAAGAACTTGTTCGTCAAAAGCTTGTGCGGGGACAGTGCTGTGTGTTGCGTTGCGGGGAACTTCTACCTGTGAAGTTTTCAGACAGGAGAGATGTCTAAATGCTGACTACCATCCATGATGAAAGCACTTCACCTGTGACTGTTTGGGTCAGGTTGCTGAAGCGCACAAACCTGTGTGCATTTTAGACTATAATAGGCACATGGGTGGTGTTGACAGAGTAGATCAGAACCTTACACTGCTCTTCGTAAGGCTTACATTTGGTATAAGAAGTTGCCTATCCATCTTTTCCACTTGGCAACCTTTAACGCTTTTGTTGTGTTCAAGAATTCTTGTCCTGAGTCAAAGATGACTTTTGCTAAGTTTCAGGAGTCTGTAATAGGCAGCCCTGTTCTAGTGGAACAGGAAAGTAGAAGTGGTGGAGGATGTGGCTAGATTGAAAGATTGCCACTTTCTTGATCACATTCTTCCCACACCCTCAAAAGACTTTCCCACCAGGAGATGTAGAGTCTGTTGATGAAGAGGTATGCGGAAGGAGACTCGTATGTACTGCCCCGAGTGTCCTTCTAACCCTGGGCTGTGTGTGCCTGCTTGTTTTAGAATGTACCACACGCAAAAGAATGTTTGAGATCATCCATGAGTGGTAAAGTGAACTGCCTGGCCTCTATTGTTTAATATTTTTTGGTCAGTTTCAAGGATGGCATTTGTGTAGTGTATTTAGTTTCAGATTTTGTGTTAGAAGATTTGTATCTATTTGTTTGTGTTTTCTTATTTATATAAAAAAATCCTAAATGTGATGGCGGTGTGCATGGAGCGGCACTTGTTTGGCGGTGTGCGTGGTCTGGCACTTGGCTGGTGGAGTGCATGGACTGGCGCTTGGCTGGTGGTGTGTTTGTACTGGTGCTTGGCTGGCGGTGTGTTTGGACTGGTGCTTGGCTAGCGGTGTGCGTGGACTGGCGCTTGGCTGGTGGTGTGCGTGGACTGGCGCTTTGCTGGCGGTGTGCGTGCACTCGTGTTTGGCTGGTGGTGTGCGTGGACTGGCGCTTGGCTGGTGGTGTGTTTTGATTGGCGCTTGGCTGGTGGTGTGTTTGTGCTGGCGCTTGGCTGGCCGTGTGTTTGTACTGGCGCTTGGCTGGCGGTGTGTTTGCACTGGAGCTTGGCTGGTGGTGTGCATGGACTGGCACTTGGCTGTTGGATTGTATGGACTGGTGCTTAACTGCCGGTGTGTGTAGACTGGCGCTTGCTTGGCGGTTGCGTGGACTGGTGCTCGGCTGGCGGTGTACGTGGAGTGGCGCTTGGCTGGTGATGTTTGAGTAGTGACTAGCTGCTGGTCACTAAATACACTGCTAGCCAAACTCCACTCAATGCAATCCATGAGCTGCTGTGGTTGCTGTGTCAGGAATGTGGGCGTGTGAAAGTATGGGCCCTTGAATGGCGCTGTCTGCTGGTGTGAGTGTTGTAATGTGCTGGGCCCGCGGCTGGTGTTATAAATGGTTTTGTATGTGTCACACGTATGAAAGGTGTATGAATGGCCTGTAAAGAGGTTGGTGCCTTGTCGTGGCTTTAAAGCGTACAGGTTGTGAGTCAATGGTTCAGTTTCTCGTCCTTTCAATGAACAATGCCTTTCATTTTTGTGAAATCTCTGTTTAATACAACTGTATATACTGAACCATCACTCACCCTCGTGCCAAATCCAACCAGTATGTATGTGTGCTTGAGGAATAGGTGAATGTATATAAAAATGTGTCTTTTCTGTTTTTGTCAAGCAGGGTGTACTTTGTCCTTTTTTGTGAATGTTTTAATGTGTTGGTTTTGTGCCTGGTGGTGTGAATGGTCTTGTGTGTATCATGTATGAAAGGTGTGTGAATGGCCTGTAAAGAGGTTGGTGCCTTGAAATGGCTTTACAGCTCACGAGCTGCGAGTCACTGCTTCAGTTTTTTGTCCTTTCAATTACTGACAGTGCATTTCATTTTTGTGAAATCTTTTGTTAATAACATTTTATATACTGAACCATCACTCGCCCTTGTGCCAAATCCAACAAGTATGTGTGTGTGATTGAGGAATAGATGGCTGTGCAGTAATCTTTGTCTGTTTTGTCTCTCTGCCAAGCTGTATATTTCATATAAGAATAACTTAACAACTGTAGTTTTTGTCGTAAACTAAACACCCATGGGAGCGCATGGTGAGGTCTCTCTTGTGGATCCCAACAAGTTGTCTTACCCACAATGTCCTGCAAACCTCAAAATGTGGCTGTGACATTTTCCTTCCATTAGTGTGCCCAAATTTTCACACAGCAGAAAGTAACAACAAATTTCCATCCCCCCAGCATTTCTCCAAGTATCCCAATAGAAATGGTACCTCAGTTGTATGGGTGGGCCAAGTACCCACGGCAGGGAAAGGCCCAAAGCCTATTGATGCGACATCAAAATTACCTATCACAAACCAACCTGGTTTTGCAAGGGGGGGTCCCATGAGTTTTTGTCCCGGGGCTCGGCGGCCATCTAGGGAAACCTACCAAAATGACACATTTCTGGAAACTAGACACCCGGGGGAGTTCATCGAGGTATGGCATGCATGGGTCCCCCATCATTCTCCTACCCAGGATCCCGTGCAAACCTCAAATTTCACCCAAAAATTAACTTTTTCTCAAATTACTGTGGGATAATTCGGGAATCTGCGTGGATTCAAAATTTACCTCCCAGCCAGCATTTTCCCAGGTCTCCCGATAAAAATGGCACCTCACTTGCATGGGTTGGTCAAGGACCCGCGACAGATAATGGCCCAAAACCTATTGAGGCAACATCAAAATGATCTATCACAAACCAACCTGGTATTGCAAGGGGAGTCCCATAAGTTTTTGGCCTGGGACTCGGCAGCCATCTAGGAAACCTACCTAACCCACACATTTCTGGAAACTAGACACCGGGGGAGCCCAATGAGGTATGGCTTGCGTGGATCCCCCAACGTTTTCCTACCCAGAATGCCATGCAAACCTCAAATTTAGCTGAAAAAAACACATGTTCCACATATTTTTGTGTGGAATCACCGTGCCGGCACAAATGTCCAACCCCACAGCGTTCCTCTTAGTGGCCCGAGCAAAATGATACATCACTCAGTAAAGAAGTGAAGTGTGAAATAGGACTGTGTTCCAGCTCACCCTCCTGAATCAATGTGTAAAGGGCCCAGAGCACACTCTGCAATTGGGTGTCCATGTACACAGCAACTACTGTAAGGTCTTGGGGAGACTGCAGCGGCTCTGTTGTCCAGTCAGTGACCCCTGCCTTATAAAGCTGAATCATCTTCAAGACCCGGTTTATCATCTACAAGTCCACCACAAATAAACCCCCTAGTGTACCTATCAGAGAAGCTAGCCATCTTAAGTGACAACACCACACCAAGGGGAATGACATTTTCAAATGTGTAAATGTAGGGAAAAGAGACCAGTAAAGAACGTTATCGATCTACGCATTCACCTGCAACAGACTACCTATTAGCATCTTAGCAACCTTTCTGTTCTTAGAACTTCCCTTTAGTTCTCTCCCATGAAATTCAGGAATGATGTGAAGGCTCATCTCTTCATAGATCTATATCCCCTCACTCCTAGTTAATCACCTTTTCTCTCCCTCACTGTCAACCTTTTCAATAGTGGGTCATGGTTCTTGCCCTTCTGTTCAGCGCTCCGTTGTTTCCCAGCTGTTTGCATGGTATAAGTACCGACACATACATACATATTATTAACAGGTGATAATTTCAAAGAGGGATTATTCAATGGGCATGGCTATTAACATATTTTGTCAGACATTGGGAGGGATTGCCAAGAGTAGGGATTAAGTGGAGTAAAACCGGTATCCAGACAGCTTTCCATCTTTTTTCCATCTTTTCATTCCCTTGACACACTTTCAATACCTATTTGTGACTGACTGACTTTATCTCTGTTTTGTGGAACAGTATATGTGTGCTTGAATGTTTTTTGTCTGCATCCTAGCTTCAGTGTTTTGGTAAATAGATATGTGTACTTGTCTTGCTATGGCATCTTTCTATCACTATACTATTCCTAAACATCGATTGGGCCCTGATTTATATCTCCAACCCTCTTTTCTTCTCTTTCCTCCTCTGTAGCTTTTCCTTTCCCTCATCTTTCCCCCAGGAGAAGTACATATACAATGTTGTTTGTCAATTACTGCTAACTTCCATGTTGGCAAAGATCATGCCTTTCATTAAGCCCTGCATTGCTTCCTAACTCTTCTTCCCTTCATTCCACTCTCCTATCATATCTCACACATTTACACATATTTTCTACAGCTTAAAGTGCTATTTAAGCAATCAACATAACACATCATGTGATCTCTGTGCATGGATGTTTTTTTTGCTAGGTGGTTTATGTTTATCGGTGCCTGTAGGTCTGTATTCATGTTTATCTGTTGATCTATGGCCATATAGGGATTTTCTTATGTCTGTATATTTGTATGCATGTATTATCTATGTCAATGAATATGTGGATTTTTTTTGTGAGCATGCATTACATACTGTCAAATATGTTGGCTTTGTCAGTGCTTGTTTAAACTACCCAGTACTCCAGTTCCGAATTCCAAGTGTGGTAAATATGATTTTACTGTTTCCCAGTTTAATGATACTCAAATTATGCCCTGTTTGGGATTCAAGACAGAGTAAGATTCAGTCATGAGACGGGAGCCATTTGGATGTGGGCTGCTGAAATATATGGAAACAAAGTGGGTTGCTGAACCGTTCCTGGTTGACAGAATTTATGTGTATTTGGCGTGACCTTGGGTGTACATGTGGCACCCTTGGGCATCCATTTTGTTGGATGTGTTTGCCTCACACACCCAAATGGGTGTCATGCTTCATCATCGGCGTTGCTCCTCGTCGGGGAGGCGGTGCAATCCCCGACGGGCTCACCTCACAGAGGGGCTCTTTACCGGAGATCTTTTAAATCCAACTACCTTATGGTGAAGTGCGGGTATGTGGGAATTGGAGCAAATAGCCTAGAAAGTGATTAAAATGTAGTAGGGAGTACCAAAAGTACAACTTTATTCTGGGGGTCTCCCGCTACGATTAAAAACGTGAATCCAACTCACTGGGTACCACCTGGTTAGGTATGATGGCACTAGATGAGGATGGAAAAGGAGATGGTCAACATGTTTCTCGCATCAGGGAATTATCCGCGATTCATCAGGACCTATAAAGTTTATGGAATATGCAGTCATTCAACAGCATGCTAGTGTCATGTGTGAAATACAAGCAATATAAGTTTTGGTTACCTCTGTAGTAATATCCTATGCCTAGATTGGGAAATAAGAATGTTGTTACAAGGTTATTTGCATTGAGTCTTAGCAAAAGAATACAAGGATAATCAAGCCAAAATAAACACACAATGTGTCATGCTAGTGTTGGTACAATATCAACTAGCTCAGGTGAACTATGGCCGCATAATAGCAGCGTGCAGTGGGCACAACACACCAACCATCTGTGCTTGGAGAAGTGCTCTATCTTAAAACAATGTCATAGAAACTATGGAATAAAAACAGTTAAAAGCAGCAGTCTACTGAGGAACACAAACTACTTCTTATATGGTGCACATATACTGTTAGGAGTGCTCACTCTATATGTATAGTGAGATAGCAAGCATACATCCGTCTCACCTCAGGGTCAGGGATTATGTACTACATGAGTGTTCGGCGGTAAGTAAACATCAGGGAAGAACCTTTGGATGTGGCTGCGGAGGGAGGAAGTATGTATATTAGTGAATAGAAGGAAAAGGGGGGCATGTAAAGTGCGTCCCCTGTTCCATGTTAGGGCCAAGGTCGGTAATTATTCAACAAGAGTTAAGTTGGGAACCGCCGTTGTGCCCACAGAGCTCGCCTTACCTCTATCTTCCTGTGTTCCTGCCTTGTGACCTACCCATCTCCGCCGAGCTCGGATAGATGGTGGAGCTCGGCGGCGCCCGCCATATCTAGTTGTGATCGTCCTGGGCGCGGTGTCTCGCTCCGCCCTTCCGTGAAGATCACGTGGTGCGTCTGCTAGTAGCGGCCGCCATCTATAAATGGGTAGTAAGTAGTTATCATACAGCCCACAAATGTATAAGCGGATTCAACCTAGTTAAAAAATGCGCAGATTTAGTCTGCAGAGTCACATTGATGACATACCAAAACATTGGTTTAGGGTTGGTATCGTGTTAAATATACGGGTTGCCTCAGAAAATTAGGTTGGGAGATCAGTCAGGTTGAACCGCCTCACAGGATGGCGGCCATTACAGAGTGGAGTATTCAGAGGGAATGTAGGAAATTGTATGCAGCTAGCATGCTGGGGGTCAGGATACACATGGGTTGTGGATTTCTGTTCCTCATGTGCAGTCACAGTGTGTAGTGTCATAGTAGTAATTATAGCGACAGATAGCATTAGAGAGTATGTCAGGGGGTGTCCTCATTAGGACCTCTGCTATGTGTACAGTCACAGAGTAGGGTGTCAAAGTAACTATACTAGTGACAGATTGTATCAGAGAGCATGCCACGGGATATCCTCATTCAGACCTCTGCTGTCAGACGCTAATCGGTGAACCCACCTCTGCTCTTTCCGAAACAAGGCTTGTTTGGGACAATTAGGGCTGGATTCTAACACCAGCCATTTGAGTGAGTCTGCAGTATGATTTGACTCAACATAATGTTTACACATTTTGGTGTTAGTCTTCTTGCAGCGGAAATTGCTGCGGTGTTCTATGATGCGGGTTTTGATTGGGCGGGTCGTCATCCCAATGTATTGTAGTCCACACGGGCATGTAAGCATGTAAATACAGTGGGAGGTATTGCAGTTAGTGTGCCCCCTAATGTCCCAGATGAAGGTATCACTTAGTTGGATTGTCTTGTGTATGGCTGTATAGGCACATACTCCACAGGATCCACATGGATAATGACCTTTAACTGGAGGTAAGTTCCACAGAGTCTGTTGGGTCCCTTTCTTTTGTACTTTTGGTCTCGTACTTATCAGGATGTCTTTAACATTCTGGGACCTTTTGAACGCAAACCTGGGTGTTGCGAGGCTGAGGTTGCCTGTGTTCAAGATGTCCCAGTGCCGCTTAATCACACTTTTGATTTTGTTGGACCCAGGGGTGAAAGTTGTTACACAGGTAATGGGTTGATTCTCAATCGGTACCACCTCCCGTGGTTCAAGCAAGGCCTCACGATGATTATTTCTAGCTCGTTTTTGGGCCCTGGTGACCTCTCTCTGCTGAAATATAGCCAAAATGATTAGAATCTCCTTGTATAGGGTGTCTCCCATTATATTTATTTTTGGTGATGAATGTTTACATCAAAACACTGCACCTCCCTTGTTCTAAAGCGATATGAGCATAACATGAGCATAACAAAGCAGATGCATTCCCTCATTTTGAAAGCTGCAAGTCATGGTCCCCATTCATTTTCAACCAAGTTTCAGCACCACACCCTCACATCACCTTTCATGTGACAGAAGTTCTTTATCTATGGCTCACAAACTACAAGACAAGTAATGCCAAGGGCAACACAGTCCTTAAGATCATCATGCTCTTAGAGCCTTGCCATAATAAATAGAAAATAGTAAAAACAGACCATGACTAAACACATAGTAACAGGCCATAAACAGGATAGACAAACGCTAATAGACAGACAGACCTACAAACTGATGAAGGGAAATCTGGTAGGTGCTATTAGAGTCCCCGTATCACCCCCACCGATGCACGTATCTGCAACACTCATGCTCATGTGCAGCGACGTCATCAAACTTCACACACTTAAGTAATATGCTCCCTTTACATCAAACCACAAACAACCCTCTTTCAACCACACACTGTTAAGGGTGCCTAGCCACTTGATGCAAAGCAGAGCAATTGATGTTTGCTGAGGAAATTAGATGCTATATCTATATATTATAGTGGTAAAACCATTCACAAGAGAATTTGTATAAGTCACACCCCAAACCGAATTACTTCAAGGTGGTCTTGAACACGAGTAGCGAGGAAAATGAGAAACAGTGAAGTAAAGTGGTTTCCATAAGATCTTAAACTTAGTCAAAGCAATCCGCAGGGATTTGAGCTAGAGGTTTCCTGGTTACATCATTTGCAATTTAGTTACTGGATTTGGTATCTTCTTTTTTAGTTGAACAGCAAAGGACAGAGCTTTTGCTTAATTCTATCAAGAACTTAGAAGCACACTGTGTTAAATAAAACACTAATCGCACAGTAAATTAAAGAGATGCAAGGCGTCTTTTTTGTCAAGGTGAGACATCAGGAGTGAATACCATCTCATTGCGCAGTGTCAGGAATACTCTGGGCTAATGATGAGGGAGGATGTAAGGTACATGCACTTTCTGTTAGTACAAGCCAGGGTGCCAGGCAGCTGCAGACACTGCATTTGCACCCTGAGCGCCAGATTGACTATTTTGTGACCCAGGCCAACACTGCACCAAAGTTGCTGCTCTAGTTTATGTCAAAGTCAAAGAGAAAAAGTGCCGTACAGACTAGGATATAGTATACTTTTTCTTTCCCTCAAATTTGGCACAATTTAGCATTCATGCACCAACAAAAACAAGTGTGCACCATAATGCAAGGGTATGCAATTTCTCAGAGCACACTGCCAAATAGGGGTATAAGGCTTTACCCACTTTGGAGTATGCAGTATGCAGCACATATGCAAATTTGAAAAAATGATGCGAAATTAACACATTTTTCCTTTTTAAGCCTTTTTCAAGAAAATTTAAGATTTTGGCCAAATCCCAAGTCTGCTAATGTTTGTAAATAGGAATTTGTGTCAAAACCCATAGGTGGTTATATGGAAACACCCATGTGTTGCCCATGGAATGCACCCATTATTCAAAGTAATGCAAAACAAAATAACTTTGTACTACTTTGAAAAACTAACTAATGCAAATTCTGATGTGTGTTGGATAGTAAATCCCCCACGAACACTTTGATCCAGGTAGCTCAGTCCTGCATGGTGACATTGCCTGTGCCGGTCACTAATTTGTCATTTGACTAAAATCAACCTTTTTGGTCAAGGATGGTTGCTGGGATTTGAACCCCAGTTTTCCTGGTATATATATTGTGCAACTTAGCCAATAATGTAGCCACTGGATTGCTTATGCATTTCAAATTTTGCATTGAAAATCAATGGACTATCAGCCTGATTCATGAAGAAAAGAAACAGCGACTCTCAAATAGCGATTCACAGCGATTCGCAAATGGAAAGGCGCAGATCGGAATTCATCATAGATAGCGAGTAATCAAAGCGATTCGCACACGGGCGCTAAAATCGATAGCGAGAAAATGAAATCGCCGAAAAAGTCGCAAAAACCCAGATATTCCGTCTCTATTTAGCGCCACGCAAATCCACATTAGCGACATCTCGCCAGTAGCGAGAACTCACCAACGGGAAGTCGCTTTACGAGCGCCGTGATGACGTCGCAACCAGGAAGCAGGCAGTTGCCACACCCATTGTGAACTGCGAGGCCGACCGCGAGTCTGCAGCGAAACAGAGAGCTCCTACCGGGACACCTCCAAAGTAGCGCTAGTCACCCTTCAGCGACAGTAGCAATGACAGAGGAGACTGCACCAGGGCCCAGTGACACCGGGCGCAAGAGAAAGCTCAAGTTTACCGAGCCGGAGTTGGAGCACCTCATCGAGGGAGTGGTTGAAAACCACGCAAAACTATTCGGAAAGGACTCCCGGAGGGTGCCAGAGATGGAGAGACGTCGCATCTGGCTAGCAATTTCTGCCAAAGTGAACGCTGTGGGCGTGACACACAGGTCACTGGACGAATTAAAGAAGAGGTGGTACGACCTCCGAGGTCATGCCAAGGAAAGGGTGGCAGAGAGGCTGGGCGAGACATCTGGTACTGGGGGCGGAGACCCTACTGTCCCTCCCAATACCCCCATGGAGGACCGCGTGGAGGACACCCTCGAGACAGAGGCATGCATAGGTGTCACCAACCTGGACTCATCCCGACCCAGCCAAGACAGCCAAGGTAAGTGGCATGCGACTGCGACCCTGTCCCCTACCAATGGCCATGGCCCTATAGCCTCCCATATGCATTCCAAGTCATACAAACAATGCACATGAGATCATGGCCACAAGCAATGTCGGACATGTAGACTGGCCATAATGTAAAAGAACCCCAAAGCAGCCACACGTAACCCAAAATAAGCTATCGCTAAGCTGTACGTGTGACAGATACATGGCATTAATGTAAGTCCAATTCCCCTCACAGGTGGCGGCGACTACAGCAGCGACAGCGACATGCTGCGGATCGATGAGTCAGAAGAGGATGCGGAGGAGGTGCCAACACCAACACCTCCTGCACCATCAGGCGTAGCCCCACACACCGCAGCCAGGCCAACACCAACAGGTCCAGCACCATCATTGGCAGCACCAATCCCTGCAGCCAGGGCCAGACCAACAGCGCCAGCACCATCCGGCGCTGCACCTAACCCTGCAGCCAGGGCGAGACAAACAGCGCCAGCACCATCCGGCGCAGCACCTAACCCTGCAGGCAGGGCCAGACAAACAGCGCCAGCACCATCCGGCGCAGCACCTAACCCTGCAGGCAGGGCCAGACAAACAGCGCCAGCACCATCCGGCGCAGCACCTAACCCTGCAGGCAGGGCCAGACCAACAGCTTCAGCACCATCAGGTGCTGCACCTTTGCCAAGCACAACTCCACCACCCGTGGCACCATCTACTCCTGGTGCATCAACTGCGGTGACTGTGCACACACCCACTGTGGACAGCCAGCAGAGCAGCCATGTCAGGGCTTCCCACCATGACACATCACACAGCGGCAGGAGGGGGATGGCTGTGCGCATGCCAGGCATGAGCACTGAGCGCCGGATGCTACGCATTCACCAACAGCAGGCACGACGGCAAGGGGCCATCCACCTGCAACTACATAAAATTGCCCGCAATGTGGCCAATGTGGGTGGTAGGATTGAGCGCATGGCAGCAGCCATGGAGGCCAACACTGCTGCAGTTATATCGCAGCGCAACTCCGCCCGCCGACGCCACCGGCAGCTCCTAACGCGCCTGACAGCCTACACCCGCTCGAACTACATAATGGGGAATGCCACCTCCCAGCTATCACGACGGTGCCTGGCGCAGCAGCAGCAGCTGATACAATGTGTCGAGGATATTGGACGGGTGCTGGAGCAGGTCACCACTGCCGTACTGGCACTCCATCCCACTGGTGAAGGCAATGTGGGGAGGGACGACACCAGTGAGTGCGCCTCCAGTGTCAGCAGCTTGTCTGCCTCAATGGTTGGCGTGTTACGCCGCAGCACCAGGCCCACTGCAGGAACACGTGCCGTCCCAGAGGAAGAGCCAGAGCGTCGTTTGGGGGCTGCGCGGCGGAGGCGCAATTGAGTTACTTGCAAGTTGCGTAGTTAATGCTGATGATACAAGCATGTCCAGTGGCTAGTTAGGAGCAGTATGGCGCAATACTGCTGCAAAATTATGAATGTAGACTTTACGTTATTATTGTGGATTTAACAATAATATTTATTCATGCAACATACATGGGCCTCCTGTCATTTTTTACATTGCCATGCAGGAGTGAATGTTGGGTGTGTGGATTGTGGCCTTCAGAAACTGTTCATAGTGATGTGGTTGCGCCGTCTGTGTCCTTCAGCAGGGTTCTCCCCGCGTGCATGCCGCACATGTGCTGGGGGACGGTCGTCCCCTTCAGACTCACTGCCAGAGATCTCGACTGGTATCCGGCGCTTGGTTGCAATGTTGTGTAACATTGCGCAGACAGCCACAATGCGGCAGCACACATCAGGACTGTAGTACATGGCCCCACCTGTCTTGTGCAGTATGCGGAACCGGCTCTTGAGTAGGCCGAATGTCCGTTCTATACAATTCCTTGTCCGTATGTGAGAAACATTGTACCGCCGTTGCTGTGGTGTAGCCGGGTTGAGGTATGGGGTGAGGAGGTATTCCCGGAGGGCGTAGCCGCTGTCACCTGCATGTGAGGGGCAGAGGGTGAGTGCCTGTGCTGCGCAGCTACATCATTGCAATGTGTAATTGTTGACAATGTGTACTTACCAAGTAGGTGTCCTTCCCCAAATTCTCCCCTGGCCAGTCGTGTGTGGAGGCCGCTGTGCCGGAATATAAAAGAGTCATGGGTACTCCCTGGGTACTGGGCCACGATGTCAGTTATGATAGTCTTGGCATTGCAGACCATCTGTATGTTGAGGGAGTGGTATGACTTCCGATTCCGGTACATGTACTCCGTCGCAGCTGGGGGGCAGATGGCAATGTGGGTGCAGTCTATGCATCCTATCACAGATGGGAAATGGGCCACATTGTAGAAGTTTAACTTTGTCAAGTCCAGTTCCTGTTGGCTGGTGGGGAATCTGATGTGTCGGTGTAGCTGGGTGAGCATTGCGTCAACAAAACTCCGGAGGCAGCGTGACATGGTGGGCTGGGATATCCCCCCTGCTGCGGCTACTATCCCCTGGAAGCTACCAGAGGCCAGGAGGTGCAGGCTACACAATACCTGTACATGTGTAGGCACTGCATTGGTCCGCCTTGTTGGGTGCTGCATCAGGGGGTGAAGGTCGTGTATGAGTTGGATTATCATGGCCCCATTCAACCGGTACTTCGCATAGATCTGCTCCCTGGTTTGTCCCAGCAGGGTGATCCGCTGGCGGAATATCCTGTCCTGTATTCTGCGTCTCCTCCGTGCTGCTCGCTGTAGCCTTCGCCGCCTGACCACCATGTACATTCCTGGCATTGTGAGACACCAACTGCTGCTGCTGTGTCTCCTTATGTGTGTTTGGTCAGCCCTGTCCCTGTTCCTGATTGGCCAACTGTTTTTCAGAATTTTCGCTAATCACTTTTATGGTTACCACCTGCTTTGGGTTGTCCTTAATTTGCGCGGCGCTAATGGAGATTTTGAGGTTTTTCGCTATTAGAGAATTTTCATGAATTCCGATTGCGCTAGTATTGCGAATTCGCTAAATTTATTCTCTAATTCCGTGCTTTGGCGCTAACCTACTGGGATTCTGAGAATTTATTAGCGAATTCGCAATCTTTGTTTTGCGCTTTGGTTATTTTCTTCATGAATGCCGATTTGGGTAATTGCGGGCGCAATGGCATTTTCGCAGCTATTGCGCCCGCAATTTAGCTTCATGAATCAGGCTGTATAAGTCTTATTTGTTTCTCCCAGGAGCTAAATAGTAAACAAATATTATCATAATTCGGTAAATTCATCTCATACAACACAAATTTCTATTAACAAAATGATCAAAGCTGTAGAAGGAAATTCAAGTGACATTACCAGTCTCATTCTCCACACATGGCATCCTGTCAAGGGTGGAAAGAAGCTTGAAGGCAGGCGACTACAGTTCTCAGATAATTATGTGGGGACCTTCTGATTTGAAGCAGCACACCAGCATGACCACCCTGCGCAGTGAAACTGCAGGGTGGAAGCATAAATGGAAACTGGTACCCTGCACAGCAGCAGTGCTGTCGTGACTGTGCAGGTTCCGTGCTCCAGGCCAATCAGAAGCAGTAACAGCTTGTCTGAAAACTTAGTGACAACCAAAGACAGCAGAGCATGGGTGCACAAATGACCCCCATTGTCAACGTAATTTTCTATTTTCAAGCTGAAAGAGCTTGGAAATGGGTGTCCTGTCAGCTCCTCGACACAAGCGCGCTTAACCAACACATGATATGCCCTGGGCAGGGCTGATCAAGTATAGGCCTGCTTGCAGAAAGCGAAAAGAATATTGCATTGCCTCTTTAATTTTACATCACAAAACTCAAACATTTTGGGGGGGGGAGGGGGGGCAGACAAAAATATAGGCTGGCTGGCCCCTGTGGGCCCCCCGTAGCTACAGCCCTGTTCGGTCCCGCTTTGTATTTATTAAAGCATCTACATAGGTGAACCAAACAATTCAACTAAGCCTTTCTTTTCTACGGGAACCTTTTTCCGTTTCGCGGCTTTGCATAAGAGATCTAAGTGACATCCTTCATTGTGTCATTATGCACAAGTGCCCTAGTAAGGATTTAGCACACATATCAGCCGAAATCCAAAATGTGTTGCTACAGTCATCTGTGCACCTCGGGTGTGCAGAGATCACAGATAATATGCTTCTTAAATTAGGAGTTGTTAAACCACCATTGACCGATGCACTGCTTGTCATTCACTTCTACCTCTGAAAATACACAATAAACGACCCAGTATGGCGGCTCGGAGGGCTCATTAAAAACCTGCAGCTTGTTGGGCGAATTCTGTGAGCTTGTGGTAATGAGATCCAGCAAATGTTACATTAACTTGTCCATCTCACTAACACGGGTCCTTCAATTAAGATGAATGTTCGGTACCTTTCCAGACGCAGCTTGCAATCACCCAAGGTAAATGTTGCCGCCTGAGCCTCGCGCCCCTCGGTATAATGATCTGATTACAAGTCATTGCGCTTTTCGCAGGCAATCTGAACACAACTTACTGCATCAAAGAAGGGCCGCGTTTGGCGCCAAGACATGCCTCGTGCTCATGAATTGTTCAACGAAGCAAATCATCCGTGCCATCAAAACGCAAAAAAATGAGGCCCGATAACTTTTGCTCGAAGAGGTAATATATAGGTTATGTTTTTTTAAATCCACATTTTCTCTGCCTATGCCACAAAGCACCCCAGAGTTAATGTGCATTTAATGCAGATCGTGCTGCCTGTTAGAGCATCGTGCAGCTTGAAGCTCAATGCTGTACTGTGGTAGTGAAACTCAATATACATTTGCAACAGGTAATGTAATTTGCATACATATAATTATTATTCTTTAAATATTTGCTTTCTGTTCTCTTCATTAAACTAGGCTAATAATGCACAGCATCTCAGTGCAGGCATGTCTGCCTTCCTGGGTTACATTATATGCATCTGCAGTTCATTCTATAAATAGGTTGGTAAAAGATTATGGAGAGAACAGTGATGCTTTCACTTTGTCACCTGCACAAGGATCAAATGGGCCCAAATACAAGCAAGCAAAATGGTATCCATTCTGCTGGTTTCGTTGTATGATTTGGGTACAGTGAGCCCCCCAGATCTTGTCTCCGGTGCCACTGCAAGTACTGCCCTATTGATAGCTATGTACATGAGCTATTACACTAGCCCGCCATTACATGACATTCCAACATTACAGGAAGACATATTAGGACGGGAGACATGCACACTTTAGTAGGAAAAGCAATTACACTATAAAAGGGAGACTCTTCCTTTGGAGCAAGCAATAGTGGCTTCTCCACAAAGGCGGAGGAGCGCCGCCCCACTGCTTTATGCAGGAGAAAATAAAATGATAATAACTCTATGTTATTATCATTTTATTGTTCCTGCTGCGGCATGTTGGCGGGCGGGACGGGGCAGATCTGCTCGACTCTAAGAGCAGGTGGAGGAGTGGAGGGCGCTATGTAAGTGCACCTGAATGTTTGACCGGCCACCTGGAGTCGGCCAAACATTCATGTGCACTTTGCAAGTTCTCCATGCAGTCTACATTGCAGCCTGCATGGAGAACATGCCCAGCCTCCCACTGCCTGACTGAGCACCGAACCACGGCACTCAGACCAATCACATTGCTGCATTGCATAGTTGTGATTGGTCAGGGGAGCCCGGGAGCCTGGTGCTTCATGCTTCCTGCTTCCTTTGCAGAGAAGTAGCCAGGAAGAGGACGGGGGAGGGGCGGTGGTGGCCATCCCACTGCTGCTTCCCGCGAGCAGCCGTACCTGGGAGCAAGTACCTATTTACACTGGGTGGGGAATACACTAACCCCAGGAGAGAGGAAATGATTCAGTAACTATATTAGCACTGGGGAATGGAGAATATTACAATGGGCAGGGAATTAAAGGCTCAGATGTACGAAGCCATTTAGAATTTCTTAACAGTCCGAATCGCAATGTCGGCCTGTTAAGAAATGATAAATGGCCTTTTCAGATGTACAAAGGACCAAAACTTGTCGCAATTTGAAATTTCTACACTCTAGAAATCGCAAATTGCAACTCCGATTTAGGAATCGCAAATAGGGATTACCTATTTGAGATTCCAAGTACACATGTAGAAAGCATTTCCTAAATTCAAATTGGACATTTAGGAAATGCAGTTACCATCAACTTCAAGTTGATGGTAACCATGTGCAAAATAACAAATGCATTAAAAATGCATTTTTTTATGGTGACATGAAGCGCACATATGTCCCTTGAGCATCTGTACACTTACATGTGCACTAGAAAATTCAGGGTGCCTCTAGGGGGACCTTGACCTCTGAGGCACCCTTGGCTTTGCATTTCTTAAATTGCGATTTCCTATTAGGAAATCGCTATATAAGAAATGGAAAAAATGTCCTATTTCTAACATAGGCAGGAATGTAATGACATTTCCTATTTGACTTTCCCTAATAGCGATTCCTAATCTGTAGAAATCACAATTAGGGAACCGCAAATTTTGTACATATACTTTTGCATTTCTTAAATAGCGATTCCTACGGAGTCGCTATTTAAGAAATGCAACATGCAACCTTAGTACATCTGGCCTTAGTGAATAGCAGGTTATTAGGCCACTAAATGATTTGCTCACCTGGCCCACAATCTACTAATAATGTAAAATGTAACAGGCTTGATTTTGCTCGAAAATGGATATTGGTGTTGCACTCTTGCATCCGACACAGAGAAGACTCTATTGTCAAATCTGACAGTTCTGTTATTTGGAATCCAAACAGATGACTGTGAATTGGATCACAGAGAACACAGAGGTATAGCATACTTTTTTGTGAGAAATTCTGTTGTTTCTTAGTACAAAGTGCAATGGAGAATAACAAGATATTTAAAAGCAACGCTGTTTCATAGGGAGTCAATTAAGTTGTCTCAAGATATGAGTGATATTGCTACCTCTTGAATTTTTTGTGATTAGATGGGCAAATTAGAGAAATAGAGTCAATTTAAATAATAAAATGACAACAAAACAACTAAAGTCTAACAAATAGACCTGGAGATATGAGTTTTTACAGTTTGAAGTCAAATTAGTGCCAAAAAGCACAACGTGACACTGACAGTTTCCTGTTTGCATCAGGCTGGGGAATCCACAAGTTTAGGCTGACATCATTGGAATGCGAGACCAGGTCCTTTGTCTCAATATCTGGGATGAACACACAATCCATAAGGGCTGAGCTATTCACAGTCATGTAACCCTGGACACTGACGGAAAGGCACTGTTGGTTTGGGCAGAAAAATGCCAAATTTCCACAAGTGTAACTTAGCATTGTCCTTACCACAAGAGAAGATTTTAAATAGGAATTCATTTGAGTGTAAACATCATTTCTCTATCTGTTCCCAATTGGAAGTTAGCTCTTAGTAATATAACCAACCCAGGGTTAGCCCTCTGGGAAAGAAAGCCTTTCAACAGTGAATCAATCAATCAATCAATCAATCAATCAATCAGGACACTTGTAGAGCACACTACATACCCGTGAGGGTCTCAAGGCGCTGAGGGGGTGAGGGGGGGGGGGGTGCTGCTACTGATCGAAGAGCCAGGTCTTGAGTAGTCTTCTGAAGGCCAGTAGGTCTTGGGTCTGCCGTAGGTTGGTGGGGAGGGTGTTCCAGGTCTTGGCGGCGAGGTGGGAGAAGGATCTGCCTACGGCTGTCGTTCTTCGGATGCGGGGGACAGCGGCGAGAGCGAGGTCGGCGGAGCGGAGCTTGCGGGTAGGGGTGTAGAAGCTGAGTCGTCTGTTGAGGTACGTTGGGCCGGTGTCGTGGAGGGTTTTGTGTGCGTGGATGAGGAGCTTGAAGGTTATCCTCTTGTTGACGGGGAGCCAATGTAGGTCTCCCAGGTGGGGAGTGATGTGACTGCAACGGGGGATGTCGAGGATCAGACGTGTTCTGAATGCGTTGCAGCCGTCTCAGGAGCTTGGCCGATGCTCCTGCGTAGAGGGCGTTACTGTAGTCCAGCCTGCTGGTGAGGAGGGCCTGGGTGACTGTTCTTCTTGTTTCAGTGGGGATCCACTTGAAGATCCTACCTAGCATTCGGAGGATGTTGAAGCAAGATGAGGAGACTGCGTTGACCTGTTTATCATGGTGAGGGTGGAATCGTGGTTTGACCCCTAGGTTGCGTGCGTGGTCTCTGGGTGTCAGAGCAGTTCCCAGTGTGGTCGGCCACCAGGAGTCGTCCCAGGCCAAAGGAGTGGACCCAAGGATGAGGACCTCCGTCTTGTCCGAGTTCAGCTTCAGTTGGCTGTTCCTCATCCAGTCGGCGACAGCCTTCATTCCTTCGTGGAGGTTGGTTTTGGCTGTGTGGGGGTCTTTGGTGAGGGAGATGATCAGCTGGGTGTGGTCGGCGTAGGAGATGATGTTGAGGTCGTGTTCACGGGCGACGTGGGCGAGGAGTTCCATGTAGATATTGAACAGCGTCGGGCTGAGGGACGAGCCCTGGGGTATGCCGCAGATGATCTTGGTGGCCTTTGAGTGGAAGGGGGGAGGCGGACGCTCTGAGTTCTGCTGGAGAGGAAGGATGTGGTCCAGTCCAGGGCCTTCCCTTGGATTCCGGCTTCGTTTAGGCGTGTGCGTAGGGTGCGATGGCATACAGTGTCGAAGGCGGCTGACAGGACCAGGAGGATGAGGGCTGCTGTTTCTCCATTGTCTAGCAGGGTCCTGATGTCATCTGTGGTGGCGATGAGGGCGGTTTCGGTGCTGTGGTTGTTGCGGAAACCGGTCTGTGATGGGTCCAGGATGTTGTTGTCTTCGAATGACTTTAGGAGTTTTCCACTGCCAGGACATGTAAACCTTAAACCAACATGTTCTACTTTTTAAATACTATGCATCCTGCCTCATGAGTCGCTATGGCCTACCTTAGGAGTGACCTATAAGTATTGAAAAGGAAGGTCCAGCCCTCGCAATAAAAAATATATTTAGCAAGGTTGAAATGACAGTTTAAAACTGCACTACAGGCTGCAATGGTAGGCCTAAGACAGTTTTAAAAGTTTACTTTAGTGGGAGGCACAATGACTGGTGCTACTCACTAGTAGCATTTAATTTACAGGTCCTGGGTATAGGTAGTACAATTAACTAGGGATTTACAAATAAATTAATTGTGCCAATTAGGTTTTACCAAGTTTAAAGAGAGAGCACAAGCACTTTACCACTGGTTAGTAGAAGTAAAGTGCACAGGGTCTTAATGCCAACAACCGCGAGTCCAGCAAAGTAAGGGTGTGAAGGAAAAACGTTTGGGGGAATACTACCCCATGGATGTCAGATTTAACACTAGGTAAACTGAATTACCATTGTCAATTCTAGACTGCATGTGGGTGTTTACAACAGAAATATTAAAATAATTCCTCAATTAAGTGAAGAACTGTTTTAAGATCTCAAGCTGCCAGAACCCTGCCTTTTCAACTTTTGCTGCTCAAAAGAGATTTTTATCAATGTCATTGCCCGGATGTTGTACTTAATTCATTGGTGGGTATTGGCCCTGTTCTTTGGGCTAATCTAGTCTCTAGAGCAGGCAGTGTTCTTCAATCTGTGGGGCGCGCCCCCCTGGGGGGGCTCGACGCCATCCCAGGGGGGGCGCGACGCCATCCTAAACTCTTAGCATTGTTTCCCACTTTGCAAGTCGTTTTCTCTCCGGTATTTCTTTACCCATTACAAATGGGGATTTTAGATTGGCCAGACACCACGGGGCGCACAGAGGGCCTTTTCATACCGCCTCGGAGTGGGCGTGAAATCCAAGACCAATTAATTAGGCACGGCAGGGATTCTATTAGAGGCTGTCAACAGCAGATAAGAAGCAAAAAGTGCGCGTCGATAAAAAATGTACGATTGAAATGACTTCTAGTTGGTATAAAAACGTTCTTTGTGTGAGGATACCGTTGGGTAGAAGCTTCTCCCCAAGTGGCTGATAGCAGGAATAAGGGAAACTGAGCATATTTATAAAACATGAGGCGATGGGCCCGATTGTTCTTCCTCCACTGCAAATGTGGGAGTATAGAGACGCGTCAACAGCAACTATTAGTGAATGCCTTTTCTTCTGCTTTATTATTATTTAAACAAGCAAGTGTTGAAAAAGCATTCTCGTGCTTCCAACCTCCTCCTTGAAGTATGAACGGTCTCAACTTACAGATTCCGTTTGGACTTCAAGGGGGAATCACGCACTCCAGTGGTGACTTAATTATACTTACATAAATATTCAAATTATCTTCAAACCTGCTTCGTTGGATCGTCTTTATTTTGGCAAGAAGCACTTCATTTCACACAGTGAAGTAGTTTGCTGGTCTCTTGGCGCCTCACCAACAGGTAAGTGGAGTGAGCTTTTGTAATGGAATTGCGCCCTAATATACTGCTGGGCCATTTAGTGCTGCCCAGTTTTCGATGGTGGGTGAGTGAGTGAGTAAGTGAAGGGGTGGGTGGATGTCAGAGTGGTTTAGTGAAAGGGTGAATGAAAAGGGTGGATGGGTAATGAGAGAAAGTATGGATGGGTGAATGGGAGGGTGGATGGATGAGAGAAAAGATAAATAGATGGATGGATGGGTGGATGGATGAGTGAAATGATGGATGGATTGATAAGTGAAAGGGTGGATGGATGAATGAAAGTGTGGACGTAAGCATGGATGAGTGAGTGAAAGGGAGGGTAGAAGAGTGAAGGAGTGAAAGGGTGGATGGATGAGAGAGGATAGATGAGTGATAGGGTCAATGGATGAATTCATGAGTGGATGAGTAGATGGTTGGGTGGGTGGATGGAAGGCTGGATGATGCTTAAGAGAAAGGGGGATGGAGAAAAAGGGAGGATAGATGGATGACTAAAAGGGTGAATGGGTGGATGGATGAGTAAGTGAAAGAATGGGTGGATGAGTATACAGATGGATAGGGGGAAAGGGTGGATGGAGGGATGGATGAGTGAAATGGTGGATTGAAGGATATATGATGAATAGGTTTGCAAATGGTTGAATATGTGTGGCCATGGATGGGTACACAGATGGAAGGACATGGTGACATCAATAAATGGTGAAAGACTGAATGATGGATGAAAGAATGATTACACCTTGTAGCCCCATTATCTTCAGAACATTGACGTTCACATTTATATGAGTCATAATCTTTATAAAATGTGTGTGATGTAAAGCACTCCAACTCCCTGCCGTACATACTTGGGATGAGTAGCACTATAAAATAAATCAAATACACATGAGGGACGGTCTATACGAAGATGAGGGGCACCATTGGAGGGTGGTAGTAGCAAGGCGGACTGGCCGCACCAAGTATCAGGCCTTTCTCTGAGAGGCTGGAAAGGTGGGGGCGGGTTTGTTACTGGGGTCCGGCACTGCAAAGTTCTGTGTATATCCAGCATTCTTTAGGCAACATTAAAAGGGGCATCACATATTCAGGTGTGGTTCACCAGGGTCTGGTGACTAATGTACCTGCTGGAAGATTGAGTTTTGAGCTGTGTAATAAGCCTCTGTCATTCAACCGCACCCACTCACAAACCTGCAGTTAGCCTAACACACTTATTGTGTTGGACATTATTTGCCGGATATGGCCCGGGATATGAAGGTGGCGGTTGGTTATGTGGTGTACGATTCCAGAAATTTGTGTCAGGTGGCGGGGGGGCCCGACATTTAAAACAAATCCGCTGGGGGGGGCTCAGCCTATAAAAGTTTGAAGACCTCTGCTCTAGAGTATGCCAGAATCCTAGGGGTAAGCAGTAACTCAGATTTAAAATGGTTTAATTTGAGGAAAGTTCTTGACATCCACAATCTAACGACTAAAAAGCAGTCAAGATTTAGATGCACGTAAGGCATTGCTTTTTTTTAGTTAAACAAAAAAGAAGCACTGAATCAGCATTCATATAGAAAGGTGCTCATAATCTGAATGTTAAATAACAATGGGTGATAAACTGAACCCTTGGGGTACTCTGGATTTAAGTACACTAGGGTCAACTCCAAAGGGAGCAAGATATATTGATTAGTAACTGTCTGTGAAAAAAGAAGATCGCCAATCAGAAAAGTTATTTAGATACATATATCTTGGAGTCTTTTAATAGGGATGTCATGCTTCATAATGTTAAAGGCTGTAGACAAGGCCAGCAAAACAAGGACTCCAACTGTACCTCTGTTCAACATTCTTTCTAAACCATATAATTCTGACAAGTTGACTGCTTTGGCCTGACCAAAAACCTGCTTGATAAAAGTCTATAAATACATTGTTTTCATCATATTTATGTAATTGTCTACACACAACTATTTTCTAACATTTTGCTAAGAAAAAGGTTAGGAAAATTGGACTGTAGTTCCTATATGCTGAGGGGTTTAAATTATTTTTGTTTTAAATATAGGCTTTACTAGGGAATGTATCCATCGTTTGAGGACTACACATTTGATTAAGGAACGATTCAATATGTTTAAAAAGTTCTGGAGATAATGAGATCAATGCTTTTAATCACATAGCTGGGGCTGGATTGGCAGAGAGTTAGAAGGGTGAGTTTGTGTTAAGAGTTGTAGAAATCAATTAAGAGAAATGTCCTTAAATTATTCAAGTTTCAACCAGTCAGTCAAGGCTTCTCTGATTATACATTCATCACACAAATTCAACTTGTTTGTAAATAGTTTTCACTATCTATTTTGTCTTGATGTTTTTAGATCTTACTTTTATTGAAGAAATTAAAAGAAAGAAAGCTGATTGTATAACTTTTGTGAGAGAGTCAGGCGACAATACCTAAGGGTCCTGTAATTCATTAATAATTCTAAATAGTTCCTTTGATATATTCACAGAGTTCATAATCCTTTCTGGAAAATAGTTCATGTCTCCTTAGATGTTTAATTGCTTCCTATATTGTAATCTTTTTCCATGTATAGTCAATGGACTGAGTGAGGAGTTTAGCATTAAGTAGCTCACTCATAAACCAACTATGCTATTGATTAGATGTCTTCTTCAAGTACTGTGGTTAAATGGTTTTTCAGTAGTGATAACAGCTGCTCTGGATCTTTTTCACATATCTGAGATTCTTTGAAACAGTTGGTCGATGATGGTAATAGCAGTAGGGGGACAATTATTGCACTAACTTTCTTTAAGAGGCCCATTGATTATTTTGCAATTGATGTTATTAATTACCAAAAGTGTAAATTAGACAGCCAAATGTCCCCACCTCTCTTATGTAGAAGGTCACCTCCAGTAATCATTTCAGCAGTAGGAAATATGGGATCAAGAAAATGATCTGTGTTAATATGTGTTGAAAATTATTATTATTATTATTATTATTATTATTATTGGGCATTTGTAAAGCGCCTGGTTACGCCACTGGCATGTCCCCGCGCTGTAGTAAGTGAGGTGGCTGTCCCCCCCTCTCCCAAGAAGACTACTTGCTGAAGAGATGGGTTTTAAGCTTTTTCCTAAAAAGAACTTCAGAAGGTTCAAGTCGCAGTTCTAACGGTAGGGCATTCCAGCAACCAGGAGCAAGGTGTCTGAAAGATCTACCCCCCATACGTGCTTTCCTAACTCTGGGGATCTTAAGCAGTCCCGTTTGAGAAGACCGTAGGTTCGTAATGGGTCACCAGACTCTGGAGCGGAACGGGGGCTTTACCGCTTAAAATGCGGTGGCATGTGGAGAGAGCTTTGAACTCTATCCTCTTCTCCACGGGGAGCCAGTGGAGGGCTTGTAAAGCTGGTTTGGAGGGTGACCTCCTGGGGAGCCTGAGGACAAGCCGTGCCGCGGCATTCTGGAGCACTTGCAGGCGACCCAGGACCTTTTTCGCGGCCCCCAGATTTAGCAAATTCCCGTAATCGAGCCGCGACGTGACCAGGGCGTGCACCAGCGTCCTTCGAGCAGAAATAGGGAGAAGATCTAAAACTTTCCTTAAGGCTCTCAAGACACCGAAACACACCCCCGTCACGCGGCTAATCTGGGGGCCAAAGGCAAGGTCCTTGTCCAACCACACGCCGAGGTTCCTAGCCTCATGGCAGGGAACGGGGACCTCACCCAGGCAGGGTGGCCACCACGCCGATGACCACGCAGACGGACCTCCCCCCAACACGAGCACCTCAGTCTTGCTACCGTTCAACTTTAAACAGTTTGCGGACATCCAGATTGCTAGATCTTGCATGCAATTCCTGAAGATGTCCGCTGCAAGGCAGGGGGCACGCGATAGGGAGATGACCAGCTGCGTGTCATCAGCGTAGGACACCAGGCGAAGGCCGTGGCCCTCCACGATAGCTGCTAGGGGAGAGACGTAGATATTGAATAAGGTTGGGCTCAGGGACGAGCCCTGAGGCACGCCCTGGCCCAACTCAATCTCCTTCGAGTAGCTATCACCCAGGCACACCTGGAAACGCCTGTCGGACAGGAAGGACCCGATCCAGCCAAGCGCTTCTCCAGTGACCCCGCCTTCATTCAGACACTGCAGCAAGGTGGAATGTGCTACAGTGTCGAATGCTGCACTTAGATCAAGTAAGATCAAGGCCATTGTTTGGCCCTCATCTGCGCCCTGGCGTAGTGCTTCAACCGCCACCAGAAGCGCTGATTCCGTCGAGTGACGGGGGCGGAAGCCAAATTGAGAGTCATGGAGTATAGAGGTTACCTCCACGAACTTCATCAGTTGTAAGTTGGCTATTTTTTCCGCCACTTTGGCCATGTAGGGCAGGAGGGAAATAGGGCGCATATTGTCGAGTTTTTCGAAACTGACATTGGCTTTCTTTTGCAGGGGTAGTACAACTGCCTGCTTCCAGGCATTGGGAACACGCTGGGACTTGAAGGAGGTATCTAATAGGTGGCGAATATAGGGTTCAAGTACATGTAGGCTACCCTTCAGTCGACCAGGGGTGGTCGGGTCTCTCGGGGAACCAGATTTTATCGACCCACAGATGCGGAGGAGTTCCTCCGCAGGAGGGGTGACGAAGATGGTTAATCGCTGTTCCCCTTGGGTTGTAATGGTCTCCTGGTGTAAAGGACTATTGTCTGCTTTCTGAGGGAAGGAATTGTATATGTTGGTAACCTTGTTTGCAAAGAACTCTGCAATCCGGTCACAACCCTCTGGGGTGCAAAGTTTCTTGGGCACCACCGCGGGCTTTCCTACTGCAATAGATTTATAGATTGAGAAGAGTTCCTTAGTGGACTGTTCAGCTTCTTCAATCTTGTTGCAGTAGTATAGAGATTTGCCCTTTTTTATCAGTTTATGATAATTGCGCCTACATTCAGTGTATTCTGCTTTGGCATGGGGCGAGTAGGCAATCCTCCATTGCCTTTCAGCACGTTTACACGCTGCTTTAGCCGCCCGCATGTCCTCGTTGTACCATGGAGCCGATCTCTGGACTCGGCCCCCCATTTTTGCCACACCAAGCGGAGCCACCAGGTCCAAGGCCTCCGTGATACGTTGGGAGAGGTTAGAGTTGATTTCTTCAACCCCATCACCCCCAGGATGACCCTTCACAGTTTGTGCTTGATTGAATTTGGCTTGGGAGAAAGCCGCCCATCTCCGCCTAGGGTGTTTATCAGCAGGAGGTTCGGTCGGACACGCTCCCTGCATCTTAATGGTGAATGGGATAAGGTGATGATCGGACCATGGAATGGGGATCGGAGTCTGAGCTTCCACTTGGCTCCAGTTTGCAAAAACCGGGTCGAGAAGGTGGCCCATCTTGTGGGTGGGGTGCTGTACTTTCTGATCAAAATGTAGATCTGCCATAGTTTGACAGAATTCACCTGCCACCTTGTCAGCTGGAGTATCTAAGTGTAGGTTTAGGTCGCCTAAGACTAGATATTTATCAGTACTTAGTGCGGCCTCTGTGACTCCTTCGACTAGCTTCTCGATAAAGGCTTTGGAGGAGCCAGGTGGACGGTAGATCAGAAGGCCTCTCAGGGTGAAGTTGCCATTTATCGAGACAGAGAAAGCCCCGGCTTCACTGTCCTCAATGATGGTGCGTTGTAACAGACATTGATAGTCCTGTTTAGCAGCAATAGCTATGCCACCCCCTCTCCCTAGTGGTCTATCTAGCCTCTGCAGGCAGTAGCCCTCTGGGATGGCTTCAATGATCTCCGGCATGGAGTCTTGGTCTAGCCAAGTTTCCGTAAGGAAGAGCAGATCCAATTCCTTCCCGCTAAGGAGGTCATGGATGTCAAGACTGTGTTTACGTAGGGAGCGTACGTTCAGCAGGCCACAGACCAGGGAGTGTTGATCTCTAAGTTCCGCCTCCCCTGTATGGAAAGCGAAGTTGCAGTAGTTGCAGCCAACGTTGTTTTCTGCCTCCATACTGTGTAAGCAAGGTCCAGAAGGGTTGCTACGGAGGAGAAGAAGATCCTCTCGACTCCAGCTGACATGGACTGCAGGAGGGGCAGGGGGTCTGGCCCTGGGCCGCAATCGGCCGCGGACGGGCGCAGACGGGCTTAACTCAGGCGCAACTCCGGCGCGCCTTCGTCGCGCCCGCTGCGCTGCCTACAACACATCCGCCTTATATCCCCCCCAGCGTCCCAACAACTAGAGCGCTGCAGGTATCTGCCGGAAGTGTCTGGCTCGGACCCTCCACGCCCTCTGCTCGAACGGTGCTAGTCACCGGCGTCAGAACGAGGCGGGAGGGAGGGGCGAGTCCAGCACTCCGTTGCTAGGTAGCGGCCACCGCTAATCTGCTTTCAGGAGCTCAGCCGAGCAGAATGCAAATGACCAAACAACACGCAGTGCGAAAAGGCTTGCACGCGCTGGCTCACCACAGTGCCAGGTGAGGAAGAAAGTTTAAAATTTTTAAAATAGCGTACGCGCTAAATCAGCATACAAGTATTGCTCACTGATACGCTGGAAGCGCTTCAATAAAAGCGGTAGGGACACTGCCACTGCCCACTTACCACACGAGGCTCCAGAATCCAGTGCCTTATATCCCCCCCAGCGTCCCAACAACTAGAGCGCTGCAGGTATCTGCCGGAAGTGTCTGGCTCGGACCCTCCACGCCCTCTGCTCGAACAGTGCTAGTCACCGGCGTCAGAGCGAGGCGGGAGGGAGGGGCAAGTCCAGCACTCCGTTGCTAGGTAGCGGCCACCGCTAATCTGCTTTCAGGAGCTCAGCCGAGCAGAATGCAAATGACCAAACAACACGCAGTGCGAAAAGGCTTGCACGCGCTGGCTCACCACAGTGCCAGGTGAGGAAGAAAGTTAAAAATTTTTAAAATAGCGTACACGCTAAATCAGCATACAAGTATTGCTCACTGATACGCTGGAAGCGCTTCAATAAAAGCGGTAGGGACACTGCCACTGCCCACTTACCACACGAGGCTCCAGAATCCAGTGCCTTATATCCCCCCCAGCGTCCCAACAACTAGAGCGCTGCAGGTATCTGCCGGAACTGTCTGGCTCGGACCCTCCACGCCCTCTGCTCGAACGGTGCTAGTCACCGGCGTCAGAACGAGGCGGGAGGGAGGGGCGAGTCCAGCACTCCGTTGCTAGGTAGCGGCCACCGCTAATCTGCTTTCAGGAGCTCAGCCGAGCAGAATGCAAATGACCAAACAACACGCAGTGCGAAAAGGCTTGCACGCGCTGGCTCACCACAGTGCCAGGTGAGGAAGAAAGTTTAAAATTTTTAAAATAGCGTACGCGCTAAATCAGCATACAAGTATTGCTCACTGGTACGCTGGAAGCGCTTCAATAAAAGCGGTAGGGACACTGCCACTGCCCACTTACTAACTAGCTAAGGATTGAAAGCATCCATGCTTGAGTTATAATGTTCCACTAGACCATCAAATGACTCATATGATAGATAAAGGGTGCCCAGTATCAAATAGGTCTTGTTCTATAGGGCACTCAAGGTGATCTTATCCAGAAATGTATTCGAAACAGAATTAGGTGTTTGAGCAAAAGGATAAATTAACAAAACGATAAGAGGGTTGTGCAAAGATTTTAAGGTTAGAAAGGCTGTTTCAAGGTTGAGATCTCACTGTAAAGATTTAGACGAGATAGATAGTGCCCTTCAGCCCAAAACTGCCACTCCACCTCCTTTTTAGTGAGTGAGGTCCACTCTAAAGACAATGCAGTCTTGAGGGACTAATTCATCTATTGCAGGTTTGGCTATGAAAAGCAAATCAAAGTTTAATCTTTCAGAGAGGTCAGCAATTTGGTGATTATGTGTGACAGCTGATTGCACATTGTGCAATAGGGTGTCCAAGAGCTTTTTGTATTTAGAACGGTTATTTTAACAAAGTAACTGTGAATTAAAGGGAGTTGGTTATATATACATATGAATAATATTCATTAACTTACCGAGTATTTTGGGGTTAGTTTGTAGGTTCCAAAAGACATTAATGGGGATCAAGAGTAGACTTTCATATAAGCACAAACGTTTTTCTGTCTTCCAATATCAAATGGAATTGGCATGAGCCAACAACAGACTGGCAAAGTTCCTAGCTGCGGAATGCGTCCGGGCATAGACGGGCACATATGGACCTGCCTTTGGCGAACTTCTGCAGCATAATCAGAATATCCGCTGCGTGGTCCTGCAGCCACCGCCATTATATTGTTGATGAAAACTGGTGGTAAATCAACTACAGTGTCCTTCACGGATCAACCAGAAAGAAAACCTGGAAATGAACAATCCAACACAGATGAGTGCACTAGAATAAAGAGACACAGACTTAAACATTAGAAAATCAAGAAACCAATATGCCACCAAATCTAAAATTCAAGACTCTTGGGTCACGGAAACACATTTTGTGGAACGATGTAAGACCAAGTGGTTAATGTACATTATTCAAGTAACAGTACCATAATATGACATAACATTTATGACTTCTTCCATATTTATTTATGTAATATGCATTTCTATAGTATATCACAGTATTGAATTGCTCATGCACTTGGCACACACAGAGAGACATTCATTCAAGTGTATACACACAAAATGCGCACATGCTTCCATCAGCTACTGGGTAGCAGTTCCTGTAAGAAAGCAAAAGCAAGAAATAAGGTACAAAATAGCTTTTCAGGACATGCATGAAGGGGCTGCACTGATAACCTTGTGGTACATATTTGCACTGTGAACGTGAAGGTCTAAGGCAATAATTCACCAGACACTGACTGAGTTGTGCATACCCTGGCACAAGTGATAAGTGATAAGAATAAGTGCAAATGGTAAGGTCACCCATGAGAATCAATCAGTAGCTGAGGGAAAACTGCACTGACTTTGGATTATGTACAGGCAACTAACAATGATTTGTACCTGGTGAAAATCAGCCGTCGCTCCTGCAGGGAAGCGCGGTGTGGCGGGGCAGAGGGGAAGTCGACAGACGACGGACTAGGATTTATTTCTTTATTTACTTTCCCTATTCCGTCGTCTGTCGGCTCCCCCCCTCCGCCCCCCCCCCCCCCCGCACCCTGCCCCACTGCGCTTACCTGCAGGAGCAGTGACTGGTGATAATAGTCGGTGCAAAATGCTGTACAAGGGCTATACAGTTTGCACATGTTAATCCCTCCTTTTTTGCACATATATGTATATCACCTGCAAACTCCTAGTCCTGCGTGCATATAATCTGCCCTAGAGTATGTTTACCGGTGCAGGTTACACCTTCCCTGTCATCTGCAAAAAAAAGGAAGTAATACGGTGTATTATTCAAGGATAAAAACACAGTCAAGCACAAATGTCATTAGTGTTGTAGTTAAGATGTGTTTTTCCAATAGAATAATACTGCTCTAACAATTTTTGTGCCTATTTTACATATGTTATTGCCAGTAGCGGCCCGTGCTGGTAAGAGTGGTGAGGCGGTGGGCCCGGGTGGGGTCATTTCGACAGTCAATGACAAGGAGAAATTAATTATTTATTTAAGTGTCCCTCGGGCTCCTCTGTCGAATCCCCCCGAAACCGGCTCCACTGCCCCACCTTTCTTACCTTCATGGGCTGGTCCTGGTAATTACAATAGCAGGATTTTTTACAAAGCTGATTACCACCGTCTAGAAAGAACCCTACAGTAAGTGTCTGTATAAAAAAATAGATGTGAACTTATTTACACTCATTTTCGAATGAGCATAAGTACTAAACGTGCACACATCCCATTTGTGCCAGTTTTTAGCACTTGCGTTTATTCCAATGTTTAGCACTTGCGGGCAGGTCCCAATGGCCCTGATCTTATAATAATGCAAACAAAAGCGTACGATAGTTGCAAAAAAATTATCACATCCAGTCATTAGCAGGTCAGAATAAAACTTGAGGATAAGTTGAAACGTCATGTGGATGAAAAATATTGCAGCAATCCGTTTCCATAATAATGGAATTTAAAAGAGAGATCGAAAGAAAACTGCCTTGGGCACAAAGAGGAAAATAATTTTTGAAAGCTGCTCCTTACTTTTAAGGAAATAGCACTGCTCTAAAAAAAAAAAAAGTATTTTTTTTCTAAGCTATCGCTGGTTCGGGTGGCATCATGGCCCTTGCAAGACACCATCCCTGCAATTGTGACCAATCGTAGTGAGTCACAAATTGAGACTTGCCTAATGAATATTAATTAGAGAGGGCGTTCTGCTGCTCACTACTATGCCTTATTTCGTGAAACGACCTATTAGTACATAATTGGTGACTGCTTTTTGTGAATCGATTCTTAGTACATATTGCCTTTATTGTGCAATAATTCAGCTCACCTTTGAGATGTAAAAGAGTCCTTCAAGCATTGCAATGCAGGCATTTCACACGTGGCTGAATAATACACTAAAAGAGTAGCGTGAAGTGAGAGAAATTCTGTTCTGGCTGTAATGAAAACCAATGTTAAGAATATCTTACAGAATTGGTAACAATGAGTAATGCAGACAGCCAGACCTTAAAATAGGTACTCCTTATTTGAGGAACATAAAAATGCACATAGATTCAAAGTACATGTGTAGAAGTTGAAAGTCTCTCGTGGTTGCAGAGACTGGGATGCATTTAATCATCGAGGTTGGTAATTAACTCCATCCCTCTCTATAGAGTTTTTTTTTTAAAGTGCATGTCAATTCACATGTAAAATGGACCAACTCTGTATGCTGTGTGAGAAATCGCACAATGTGCAAGAAAAATCCCTTATGAGCTAATTACCTTAATTGGCTAAAAATTGATGGCTGTGCCTCCATGGAAATATACATTTAATTGTCCATATTTAATGGAAATTTTTTGTGGTGTTGAAGATGCAATTTTCTTGTTGCCACACGGGAAGTATGACCTCATCGTCAAATGAAACAGTGTCATTTTTAATAGCTCAAGAAAATCCCTTGATTCATTCAAATTAGCAATCTCCTGGAATGAATATGGAATAACTGTCCACAGGTTTAAGACCCAGCTCAGCACAGTCAGTGTAAATACAAAGGCAATTCAAGATGGCTGGAAAAAAGCAACATGTACTTTGTAATCACTGAAATACTGGTAACAATTTGGTCTATGTGTCTTTCTGATCCAAAAAGTAAGCTGTTGTAATTATAATAAGACTTGTTTTTCCATTCGGTTCTTGGGTATTCTGAGGATCCATTGTGAGCAGCACTGAGAGAACCTGTAATTTTGCTTCCAAAAACCGGGAAAATTGCAAGTTTTGTGTTATGCAAAGTTTGCAAAATTCCACAATATGCAATGCCTTTTCATGTTTCGGTCTTGTCCACTGAAATCTCTTAGCTGTCTATTACTGAAGACCAATTGTGAACAGTAAAAATTCTAGTTCTAGTGGGCTTTTGGTCAATGTATTGCTTGCCAATGGTTAACTTTCCTGTCAATGTCATTTGCTTGCTTCTTATTCAATGGCTTTCCTTCCTCATCTTTTATACGTCTATCCCCTAGAGCGTAGTTTCTTTACCATCCATTTGATTGTTTGACTGAATCCTTCCCCAGCTCATATCAGAGAACAGTTTTGTTTCCTTTATATCAACATGGGAGTGGATGTGTTTTCTTGCTCGGTGTCCAAAGTGTTGCTTCCCGCCTCACATTTTGTCCCCACATACTCTTAGTGTGTTGATGTTTCCCCTCAATCTCTCCTAGGTTAGTCTCTCGGTTTCTTCGCTTCCTCGTCATTTTTATTATGTGTTTTATTTTTTTTACAAGACCCACATCACTGCTTTTTTAAAGGCACAGCAGGTACAATTTACTAGCTGCGTCACAAATTTCCTTATCACACTTTTCGCTCTGCTTTTTTTTTTTGAGTTCAAATCATTTTTATTAAGCAATAACAAGAATGATAACGGCCATGAGGCATCAGTAGAATTACAATCGTATTGGAGTGACGCCGTAATCAAACATGGATCAGTGCATATAAAACAATACATACATACATACAGTAACGGAAAATAAAGCATAGTGAAAACAAGAAGGTAACATCAGTCCGGATCTGTAAATGATATGAGATGAATGAGTAAATAAATGGATAAACAAATATGCAAGGTAAACAATAAAATATGCCATCATTGCATTCTTACGGTTGTACACGGTTCCGTAGAGCTCTCCATCCAGATCTAGTCATATAATAGCAGGTATACTTGTCGTTCCTGCACATTGTGTCCAAGGCTGGTAAGCCCATGTGGACAGGATATAACCAGTACAATTCATGCAGCGGCACCCCCGGATTTGCCAAGTATTGACCTCATTGGTGGTGCTTCATGGTGGGTCGAAGGTAAAGGAGGCCTGGTCTAAGGAGGACCATAGTTTTTTGTTGGTAACCTGCCATGGTGATGTGTGAAGAGCGGGATTGTCGGTGCCTCTAATGCAGGATAGCCATTCCCTCCAGGCATTAAAAGAGACCTCAGATGCTGATTTCCAATTGCATAGGACTACCTTGCATGCTAGTGTTAGCAAGAGATCCAGGAGCTGGCGGTCATGATCTCCCTTTAGTAGTGGGTCTAAAGCCCCCAGGATAATGTAGATGAATTCCCTTGCAGGGTGTATGTCAAACGTGTGCCCAATGTAGTCAAAGATTTTAGTCCAAAATGTGTGAAGCATGGGGCAATTAAATAACATGTGTGGAAGGTCACCAGTACCCGAGGAGCAGTTCCAGCAAGTCGGTGTGTCTCGTAGGCCTACCTTAAATAGTCGTTGTGGATTCCAGAAAGCCCTGTTAAGAATCATATACTTGGTCTGTGATAGTATCGGCGAGACCTTATGTGTGAGTGCTGATGCATGTATCCTGACCCAGTCTATGCTTATTCCAGTATTATTTGGTTCTGATTCCCATTTGGCTTCATTACGCCTCATTGATTTGTTGGGTGTTGGTGCAAGAAGTTTATATATTTTTGAGACAAAATTTCCAGAGGATTGAAAGTGAGGGAGCATAGATTTTAGCCAAGGCGTCGCTAGCTTGAACGTTCTGGTGGATAGGGCTGACTTTAGCTTCAAGAACGAGTAAAAGTCAATCGGCAATAGGGAGTGTCTAGCCTGCAGAGTCGAGAATGGCAGTGGCATGTTATTTTCGTGTAGATCTGCAATCACAATAACACCTTTATCAGACCAGTGGTCCCATATAATGGGCGATCCGCCAATCTTAATTGACGGGTTACGCCATAAAGAAGCAAATGATGAATTATGGATTTGTAGACCGGATTTGTGAGTGCGATCTATCTGCAAAAGAGCTCTCTTGGTATTAAGCATGATGTATTTAGAATTCGTAAGGTCTGAGAGGTCCATTGTGAGCACAGCAGAGAGCGGGGCCTTGCCAATAATGGATTTCTCAATGTCAATCCATAAGGGCGTATAAGTAGGGTCTTCGGTGAACCAGGAAGCTCCTTGTCTGCAGAGAAAGGCGGTTTGGTAGTTTCTGAAATTTGGTAGACCTAAGCCCCCTTTAAGCTTTGGCAGTTGCAGTTTCCTCATGGCAATTCTCGGTTTCTTCCCTTTCCACAGGAAGTCCGATAGCGACTTCTCAACTTTATGTAGAAAGTCCTCCGAGAAGGTCATGGGGAGCATGCATGCCATTTAGTTTACCAAGGGACTGATCATCATTTTTTATGTTTCCGCCCTACCCCACCATGAGAGGAACTTTGGAGACCAGCCATCTAAGAGTTTTTGTATTTTTTTGTAGAGTATCTCCTCATTAATTTTTAGGGTGGTTATCAAATCCCTTTCAAATTCCAAACCTAAGTATTTAAAACTCCTCGGCTGCCAGGTTAGCCCGGATTCGCCCAAGATGTTTTTATCACACAGATTATTTAATGACTTCACCTCAGTTTTATCCTTGTTCAGGGAGTACCCAGATACACTTGAGAATTCTTCGATTGTGGAGAGTAACGCCGGTATAGCCTTATCAGCTTTTTCACTCATGACCAATACATCATCAGCATAGGCCGTGAGCTTGATTGTACAGTCTGCGAACTGAACTCCTGCAATTTCAGGGTTTTCCCTAATATAGTACAGAAAGGGTTCAATTGCCAGGAGGAATAAGGACGGGGACAGTGGGCAACCCTGCCTAGTACCTTGTTCTAGGCTAAACGGGGAGGAAAAGGCGCCACCAGCCCGTACTCTAGCAGAGGGACAGGCATAGAGGGACATGACTAATTTAGTGAATAGGGGACCCAGGTCGAACTTGTGTAGTATGGCATTTAAATAAGTCCAGCCTCTTTGTCGAACGCTTTTTCAGCGTCTAGTGTGATTGCCACGGTGGGCGTGGATAAGAATTTCGCTTTTTCAATGACGTGAGCCAGAATTCTCGTGTTATCGCTCGAAAGCCTATTCTTCAGGAAACCCGCTTGCGAGGGATGTATTAGGGACGGCAGGACCTTCTGGATGCGTTTTGCTAAAATCGATGCCAGGAGCTTACAATCTAAATTTATCAGTGAGATAGGCCTGTAATTTTTGGGGAGTTTATGATCTTTGCCTTCCTTGGGTATTACAGCAATTACGGCTTCAGCCATAGTTCCCTTAACCTCTCCCGTGGTGCTAATTTCTTGAAAAACTTCCAATAGAGGAGTTGCAAGAATATGGGCAAAAGTCTTATAAAATGGTGCTGTATAGCCATCAGGGCCAGGGGCTTTCCCTTTTTTAAGGGATTTGATCGCGCTAACAACCTCCGATTCAGAGATCGGTTCATTTAAAGATTCCTTTTCTGCGTTCGTAGGTGTTGGGAGTGTGCAGTTTGAGAGATACTTCTTCATTTTTTCACTGTCAACGTGTACGTTCTTAGCATAGAGTTTCTCATAAAAGTCTTTGAAAATATTCGCAATCTTA
The DNA here is from genome assembly GCF_964261635.1 of Lissotriton helveticus. NCBI lineage: Eukaryota > Metazoa > Chordata > Amphibia > Caudata > Salamandridae > Lissotriton > Lissotriton helveticus. Next base: position 495,382,453 of record NC_136069.1, on the reverse strand, counting down.
GTGGGATCAGAGTTGGGAGTACCGTTTCCATCGATTAAGGACGTAATGGTGTTCTTCTGAATTTTAAATTTAAGATAAGCCGCTAGCCCCTTACCTGCTTTGTTCGAGTCGCAGACTTTAAAGCGCTTCTTCCTGTCCAGCCAAATTCCTGCCTTCTCACTGATAAGTTTATTATAGGTGTATTTTTGATTGGACAATTCAGTTAGGACTGCAGGGTTTCTACTCATCAGGTATTTACGCTGAAGTTTTGAAATGTCCTCTTCTAACTTCAACAAGGCCGCAGTGCGGTTTTTATTAATTGCAGAGGATATTTTTATAATAAGTCCCCTTATATTGGATTTCAGTGCCTCCCAACGGATGGTGTCTGAAGTGTCACCTCTCTTATTGGACAATAAGAAGTCTTTAATGGCGGTGTCAAGGGTTTCTTTGTGTTTCGTATCATTGAGAATAGTATCATTGAACCGCCACATAGATTGACGGGTAGATGGTTTAAGATTAGATAGTGTAAGGGAGACGCATGAATGATCAGAGACTAATCTGGGCGCAATGTCCGCGTCCTCAACTCTTGCCACCGCGTTTTTAGATATGAGTATATAGTCAATTCTCAAAAACGAGTCATGTGGCGGGGAGTAGAAGGAATAGTCTCTACCATCAGGATGCAGTAAGCGCCACGTGTCCACCATATGGAACCTATTGCATAGTTTCATGAATGCCTTATGGGCTTTCCCTGGGCGAAATACGCATTTAGAGTCTCTATCTAATATAGGGTCATAAGGGAGATTGAAATCGCCTGCCAAAATATGGACTGCTGTGTCGGGAATGGAGGTGATCTGCTTCGTGAGGCCTACCCAGAAGGACGGATCATGTGTATTTGGGGCGTAAATAGACGTGATAAAGAACTCAGTGTCGTCTTTGAGTAGTTTCGCCGAAATCCATCTCCCTTTCGTGTCTGTTGTGGTAGAGACTACCTCCACATTCGCATTCTTGGCCACTAGCATCACCATCCCATTCTTTTTTGAGATTGCTTCAGAGCCTATCACTTTGGTGTAGTATTTGTTACGCAATGTGTGAAATAGCTTCGCCTCTAGTTTTGTCTCCTGCAGCAAGGCTATATCTCCACGCTGCCTACGTAAATAATCAAGTACCTTTTGACGTTTAACTGGCTGGTTGAGACCTTTCACGTTCAATGATAATATTCGAAGGTTAGCTATAGTTATTGTCCCTATTGGAGTGTCCATAACAAGAGCCATCAGTTATACAATAAGTGATACAGTCCCATGACCCATGCGTATGCGCAAAGGTTGGATCGAGAAGAGGGTCTCATACCTTTGTCAAAACCAGCAGTGTCATATCTCGCATTGAATACAGGGCTAGTACCATATGTAGGGAATCGGAGGACAGAGTTTAAGCTCCGGAACAGAATGTGGTGCAATGGACGCAAGCTAGGATGCAAGATGGACAAAACTAAACAAAACAATATACAAAATGCAAAAACAATCCCCCCCTTCGCTTCCACCAACCTCCCTCCACCCTCCTCCCTCCCCCACAGCCCACCCCTCCCTCCCCAGTAGTAGAGATAACAGAACATGGCGACTCGGGTTCGCTCTGCTTTTTAAATGCATTGCTTGAAGATCGGGATCCACCACCTTGGAATTGTAACTTAAAAAGAGCCAACATGTGGCTCACAGCTTCGTGACATACTCGTGCATTTGTGGTAATACATGTGCACCTACGTCATCATGTTTTGGCAGGTATTATGGCTTTATTGTTTTGCCATTGCTAGAAGCATTGGTAGAAAGCTTGGCTGCTCCCGGGTCCAGCACCTTAAAGGGAATGGTCACCAAACTTTTGGTCCTGGTTAGATACCTTCTCTCAGATGATATACTTCACTCCTTCTGAAATCTAAAGAAAATACAAGGAAAGAGCTCTGCAGCAACAGCTTGTATCTGTGTCTGGGGCACTGGTATTTCTAGATGGAGGCAGAAGGGGGCAGTGCCATATCTCCATTTGTCCTGCCCCCCCCCTGTCCCCCTTAGGCCCCACCACAACAGTTGTTGAAAGCTGCCACATGCTGGGCAGAGGCACAGATAAAAGTAAAACACCACACCTTCCTACATACATTGATATGTCTAAGTACCTTTCACTGCAAAACAGCAATTGCTTAGGGCAATGCATGAGAATTAATGACTTTGCATACGTGACTTTATACATACACACACACGCACATGCGCATTCATGCACACACTTTGACAATTGTCCAATGTGGCCCCACCAGTTTTATTGTGGCCCATTGGGTGCTCCCCTGAAAATAATGTCCAAATATGTCACTGGTCTGTGGCAAGTAGTGAGAAGCCAGGGCCAATGAAAAGGTGTGCTACCTTAAAAGATCATATTTCCAGCAAACTAGACCAAAACACATCATTTAGTATACATCTACACTGGAAGTGGGATCACCAAGTAGTCAGATACATGTGTTTTTACAGAGTCGCAGTCCAGACATTCTTTAGAATATGGTCTAGCTGATGCTTGGAAGATCCATCATAACGCTAGGAGAAAGTCCACAAAAGGTTAGGACTCAAGTCAGATTTTCCAAGAAGGGTTACGTTGGACAGACTGGTGAAAGGGCTGCCAGTAGATTTTAGGGCTCTCCAACTGGATGACGATGTGGAATCTCCAACCCTCCAAGACAAGTTACAGGCTTATCCAGGGGGAAGATACATTCTCGTTTTAATACCCTCCAACTTCATTGTAGGTTGTAAAAGACATTACTGTGGATCACGAGTAGACTCTAATAGAAGCACAAATGTTATTGGAATTAGAGTAGAGAATGGATGAGTTGCATTTGCTTCATGAGCTAGCAACAGACTGGCAAGGTTCCTGGCTGAGGGATGCAGCCAGACATAGATGGGCCCACAAAGACTTGCCTGTGGCACATTTCTGGATTGCAAATTGAATGTCCGCTGCATGGACCTGAAGCCACCACCATTATATCGTTGATTAGAACAGGTGGTAAAATCAACTACAGTGTCTCTCAAGGATCAACCAGAAAGAAAACCAAGAAATGAACAATCTGACACCGATGAGTGCACTAGAATAAGGTGACACAAATTCACATAGGAGAGGTGTGGCGCCGGGGCCAGGGTGACTGACTCCGGAATCTGGGGATCAGCGTTCGATCCCCGGGGCCGGCGGCAGATTAGCCCAGCACCATGTGACTCTGGGCAATAGCTTGCTTAATCTTCCCGACGGCCCCCAGCGCCTAGAGACCCTAACGGGTGATTGTGCGCTTTACAAATGTGGATTATTATTATTATTATTATTATTATTACATATTAGAAAATAAAGACACCAATATACCACCAGATCTAAGTTTAGACGCTTGGGTCTCAGAAAACACATTTTGTGGAACAAAGAAAGGCCAAGCAGTTAATGTACATTATTCAGGTAACAGTACCTTAATATGACATAACATTTAAGACTTATTTCATATTCATGTATGTAGTATGCATTTCTATAGCATATCACAGTATTGAATTGTTCATGCAGTAGTCACACACACTGAAGCATCCATCCACAGCAATCACAGCCTAAAGGGCACTTTCCAATGTGTGCTTCAGTCACCACATCTGTAGAGAAACAACGAAAAGGGGCTAAACATCATAAAACATATCAATACAATCAGACCACATACAGTTGGTGGGGGGACATGCCTAGTTGATGGGGCTGAAAAGATTTGTCATGATGTCGGAATTAGACCCTGTGCCATGGGCACATACAAAGTGATTGTGTTACTGCACTGCATAGTAAGCCATTGACAACCAGTTGTAGATTGGTGAGGGACAGTGAATCAATCTACACTTTGGGTTAAGGAAAAATCGACTTCAGTGTCTACCGATTGAACTGCTATGAAATAATTCACTACCGTGCTCATGATGCGGTGAATTTTACTAGCACAAGAAGAAATTCAGGGGCATATTATCAAGGGGGTTTATCTCCGCTTTTTTGGCTTTAAAAGCCAAGAAAGCGGAGATAAAATTATCTCCCTATTACCAAGCTGTCGCTAACACCAGTTAGTGACAGCTAATAGGAGATAGCGACCATCTTGGGCCCCGCTTTGCATGTCAGTGATATTTATCACTAATGACATGCAAAGTGGGCGTGCGAAGATGTTAGCGACTGGAAACAGTCGCTAACATCGCTATCTCCTATTACCAACTTTTGGATATATTCGCGCTAAGCGCGAATATCTCCAAAAGCTAACACCTGCCCTGAGCAGTTCTTCACCATGTTATCCAATGGGAGGTGGATAACATGGCTAAGAGCATTTGCTCGATAATGCATGAATATCGCTGAAAAGTCAGCGATATTCATGCATTGCGGCCGTTTTTTATCGCATTTGCAATAAACCTTGCTAATAGCAAGGTTTATCTGCGATAAAAATCGCCGATGTGCGGCGATAATTTTTGTCTCTAAACAAGTTAGAGACAAAAATTATCGCTAGTTGTTGGTAATATGCCCCTCAGTTCATGGTTTGCCTTATATCAGAAAACCCTCTCTCTCACTTACTTGTACAAACATTTGCACCAATCAACAGGTGAAAAATACATTTGCACTAATCATCGGTAGAAACAAAACAAAGACTGCCCAATGCAAAGTGTTCACTGTTTAGTCATGGCAAATGCTGTTCTTCCACCAGCTGATCTGTAGACATGTTTTTTTCTCGTGCAGCCATTACAAATGTTTGCATAAAATATAACTACAGCAATGCAATTCTACACAATATGATCCCTAGCCACCTGCACACATCAAAGTGTTAGAAGCAGTGTTTATGGACACATTTCTTTGATTCCACGCTCCAGTGTGACTCTAGAACCATTTCTATATCGAGGCGCTACATATGCCTCCTTGCTTACTTGTCTATCTGTTATGTGTTTAGCTATCTTTGACACTTGAAAGGTGCATGCTAGATGTTGGACTTTTTCAGGACTAACCAACTGAGACAGAGTCAAAAGATCAACCAACTTATCCCACCAACAAGTAAATCCAGTTTTGCAATCTTAAAACACTCCTCGCTCAAATTAAATATGATCTGTCCTTTTAAGTTTTCCCATGCCAATGCAGTCAAAATATGTATTGCATTAGCATCTACAAATCTACAAATCACATGAGACCAAACTTACTTTCACATGAAGCAAAATAGGGTCACCTCGTGAAGACATTTTTATGCTCGCTTCCTCCCACCCCTGGTAGGAGAAAAGTGTTCTTATTGAAGTGAAGTTGGATTTATGTTATGTTTTGTTCACTATTGTGATGAAGGTTTCCTTACCCCTCCTTCAGCAACTTAAAACATTTTACATGGTAAACTCATTCTGCCTGCCTGCCTTACATGAAGCAAGGGTGGGGCATCTGGACAGACCATTCCATTCTAATCATATTCTGACCTCTCTCTCAGTGGGTTGTGACAGATAAAAGAGCACCGTGGAATCCACACCTTCCAGTCCTGCGCCTACGTCTTAGCTATGCTGTTCCCAGGGCCTCAGAAACTATCTTTGTGTGTTTTCCTTAGGCCCACAATTAATATTTCTACTCACACCGTAACTCACCCTTTCCTGGCCCATGATACTAGACTAGTTTAAATGTTACATGTAGTGTGTGTGCATTTATTTTTAATTCATTGGCGTGTATCACCTATCCCTTCCTAAAGAAAAATATTGGTTGGTCCAGCTACGAGAAAATAAGCTGCATTTATAATTATTCATATACAAGGCAATTCAGACTTGCCTTTGGAACAGAACTATGAGCTCAGACTCATAGGGGTAGGATTTTTTACTTGGAGTCATAAGTATTTTAATACTTTTTCTTAGAGTTTAAAAAATGTTTCCTCGGTTTCTGAAACTCCCTATCACTCTCACATTTTTACACGGCCAAGTCTATCAGCCCCCGATTTTCTTATAATTTTCAGAACCTGATTCAAAGTATGTCGATAACTGGAAAATCATCCGCTGAATTTTCTCAATCATGAGAATAGAGTGATTCAGAACATTAAACTGTTGGTTTTCAGTGCTATATTCAGAGTTTTCTTCAGGAATTAAAGGATTTTCACTTACCATCAAACTATTCAGGTAATCTCTCTCTTCCTTTACCTTTCCCGTGCCACTCTTTACAAAGCTACTGTTATGTCTCCATCCTCTGCTCATTCTTAAAGAATTACTTTTCTTCTAATTCATTCTTTTACCTCTCACTCTCACTATATTTTAACCACCTGTTCCTCGAAGTACCTTTTCTTTTTCTGAAACTTTCACTCTCTTCAGCCCTCTTTTCATTTTCCTTCTTTCCATCCCCCAGCAACTGCGCATGCATCGTCAGTACATTGATTTAGATTTCCTTTTAGTAAAGGCAACACAAATGCAAAGATAAGATTAGCTGGCTCCACTCACTCTCTCCGGAACAGGAAAAGCAGCTGTTAAATAAGTAATTAAAAATAATCACTGAAGAATATGTAGGATTTGCAGATATCCACGGCTTAGAAACATGCTTCCTGTGTACTTAGCATATTCAGACATTCTCACAGTTTACAGGCTCGTCTGCATTTGAATATCTATAAATTTTATATAATGTAACTTACTGAACTGCCAGATCTCTAGGAGCCCAAGGCTTGCTTACCCCAGGCTTAATGCTTAATTGTAGTTTAGCGCTGGCAAAATGCACATTAACAAAAACACTGTAATCCATACTCTTCATATAGGTTCATCAAAAATGTGATATGTGGAGCTACAGAAGGCCTTTACAAGGCAGAAAGAGGACAGACATCACACAGCATGCGTTCCCTGGTATGAGACCTGCACCTGGTCAGATAAGGCACAGCAGAAGGAAGCCTCAGGATGAATCACTTCATAAGTGAGAAATGCTCACACAGAGATGCTGGTACTGGCCCTAGTCTTCTACTAAGACAAATGTCCAAGCGCTATGCTTAGCATAGGTGAGTGTAGGCTACGTATCGATTGGTGCCAAACAAAAATAGCACTTCCACATTTTGTAGTCTTTAGGTCTTGCCTACTAGACAGTGCATGTGTCGTCAGTTGCGATACGTATTGTTAGTTAGAGTGGACTTAGAGGCACTGTATTGCTTACCATTCGTTGGCTTGATTGTCACTCTCATTTGCTTGCTTCTTAATAATTAGTGTGTGTGAGCTTTTCTTCCGCTTCTTGTGTGTGTGTTCCTCCCCTGAAGAGTGGATGCATTTCTTTAACCTTACATTGCTCATTTTTTCAGTATTTATATCTTCTTTTTGTGTTATCAACCTTCTAGAGTGCATCTGTTTTCCAGCTGTCCCGTCTCTGTGCAGCTCTCGTTCGCTCATGCTTCTCCAAATCACCTCTGTGATGCATTTGCTCTAGAGTGCTCCCCTGCCTGTGTTGCTTTCTCAACTGTTTGCTTCTAGCCTATCCCAGCGCCATATGCTCACTCTCTCTTACCAGCTTACATTTCTTCCTTACCTGCTTACTTTTCTCCCCATTCTCTCTGCTTCACATTGTTCTCCCCTTTGCCTGTTTGCTCCCTCCTTGCATCCTCTGTTTTGCTTCTCCTTACCTGCGCCTTCCATGCTGCGTCCATATCCTCTGATGCTTCAGCTCCCAGCGGCCTACTGTATTGCATCCATGCTCCCATCCATGTTTGTTTCCCACCTGCTTTGCCCCAGTGTTGCTTCAGCACCCCAACTATGTTGCTTCCCCCTTCCGCACATTTTTTTCAGTTTATTCTCTGATCCAAATTGCAATGACAAAATAAAAACAAAATCTGCATCATTTTGTAGATGGACATATGCGTGATGCATGTGCCACCAAAATGATGTAATCTACTTTTTTTTACTTAGCCATGCTGACAGCATTGGTGATGCTCTACAGCGTAGGTAAAAACTATTTACAAAGCCAATAGGTCACTAAAGCAAGACCTATTTCTTTGCTTGTGAACATGCTTTGCACAAGAAAGGCAATACCTTTATCAATGTATTTACCGTCATCCGTCTCAACAAGCAGACATCTTATATTTCCCACCATACACCTCAACAGGAATGAACATCACTGCATTTCCCAGAATCCATTGGTAGTGAAACAAACATCACTGCATTTTCCCACAGTCTACAGCTTCAAAAGGCTCCTCCTCCCGAAGACCCTTCGCCCATGGGAGGGTGGCCGAGTGAAAGGTATCACCTGTTCAGATCTGTTTCAACCTGTAGGACTTAGGGCCAGAAACCTCTGGTGCCTAGGTAACTCTCCCATCAACATGTGTCTCTAAAAAACCACAATACATACCATTCCCATTTTCACGCAAAGATCCCAGGAACATACTCAACATGTTCGCACATCTAACACCAAAAGCTTCATTAACATGCCACTCATTAGAACATACGCACAAGCACATCAGTCCATCTTCAACGTATGAGCATCAACGTGCATTCAGCAATAAGTAATGTCCTCAACATACCTGTCATCAACACGCTCCACAATCTAAACGCCCATGTCATCACAGAAACCTAGTTCACACCCTCCTCTGCACACATTTGTGATGCCCTCTGGATATAGTATCCAACAATAGACTAATCATGAAAAACTAGAGGACTTAAAGTCGTACACAAGTCAATGTGGCTTTTCAGCATGTTCAACATGGCTACATCTAACCCTTTTTAGCTCCGGTCTTGCTGCTTTCCTCTCTCCATCTGCTTCCTTTCATCTCACCTTACTTCTTTTCAACTTATCTGCAGGCTATCTAGATCCATAATGCCTTCATAGTAGAATTTCCAGATCCTATCAGCTCTGTCGCCTAGAAATAAAATATCACCAAAAAACAACTCACTTCAAAGGCAACATACTGGAAGTCATCCTCCCTGTATCACCTAACATATATTTCCAGCTCCCCATAATCCTGACTGGACTGATCATCATGCCGTCTCCTTCACCACCACACATACCACTTCCCTACATGCAGGGCAGCATAATAAAGGAGAAAGTTACCTTCTGCTCTTTCAACTATATACATCTAGAAGGCCTCTAAGAAGAACCAATCAACTTGCCAAGACAGTTCCAGTCCTCAATAGATGTTAACACCCATTCAAACCCCCACAACATCATTGTGAAGAATCATATAGAATGATTTGCTCCTCTGAAAGCTTGTGCCTCAAAGCCTAAGCTGTCAGCACCCTGATACATCCAATAAGTTAATTAAACAAATTTTGTAAAATGAAGAAAGAAGAAAAAAAACAGAGACAATCAAAATGCCCGGAGGACTTTACCCTTCTGAAAGCACTTAGCTTCAACTGTCGTCCCATTATCACCACAGTTAAAGCTACCTACTAGAAGAACAGCATTAAAGGAGCAATCATCTAAAGCAAAGCTCTTTGTAAGGCTGTCAGTCCATCCCAGAATCATATTTCATTCATCAGCCAGCATTTGCAATGCTATCAACCACTTTTTCAAAGACAAAACCATCAAAATCAGATATGACATTATCAATTTGTCATCATCACTTATACCCAGCCGCACCCCATTAATTGGTCATCCTTCAATACTGTCACACCAAAGGCCACTCATCTTAATTCACAGGGTTTCTACGAAAGCGAAGATCTACTACCACTTTCACATGAGATTAATGATTTAATGATTAATCCAATCCAATCCAAATAATCTTTATTTCGATCGTTGCAGATCATAAAAGATATACACAAAATCACATCATAAAATTTATAAAAGGGATTCCGTGTTTGAAAGTTTAAAAGTTCGTAATTACAGTCTAAACAAGTAAGTACATATTTGGTTAAAATTAAGAGTTAGTAAAACGTGGCTCATTAGAATCCTTTATGATTCTTGTGCGTACTCTCCACATTGCCGCCAAAAATTTCGCCATAACAAACACTGTTGGAGCTGTTGTGTCCGTTTTAAGCACTCTGTAGGCTGGGGCATAAGTTCGAAAACCCAGATTCCTTAAATAGGGGACCAGCCAGTAGCTCCTGATCTTACTGTAGGCTCTGCAAAACAAGACCACGTGAAGGTCACTTTCCAGTTTATAGTTGCATGCTGGACAGTTAGCCAGCCCCGAGTTACCATCCCAGGATTTAGTAAAGGACCTCAGCGGAAGCGAGCCATATCTCCATTGCAAAAAAATCTTTCTTACATACACAGGGCACATGGCATCGAAGACATACTCAGGGCTATAGGAGTCTTTTGCTTTAGTAAATATGTCCATTAGAGAACCTTCCCGGATTAAGCTCAGAGATCTCTGAAGCATAAAGTTATAAAACAATTAATGATTAATAGCAGAGGAGATAACTGACTTGAAAGGAAAGGGGTTTGGGAAAAAGAGGGAGAGTAACAGGGGGAAAAAGAGAGAGAGAGAGAGAGAGAGAGAGAGAAAGAGAGAGAGAGACAGAGAGAGAGAGAGAGAGAGAGAGAGAGAGAGAGAGAGAGAGAGAGAGTGAGACTGGTGGTTCTGGTGGCACTGACACTCCTGTGGGTGAAATGATGGGTGTGTGTGTCCCGAATCCACTTGGGTACTTTTTCTTCATCTCCTGCTAAAACTTCTTCATTAAAATCCAAACTCTAAGGGTGACCTTAAACTGGGAGGAAACCAAAAATGAGATGTGTCCAACTAGTGCACTAACTTAAGGTCCATGTAATGGGTTGAAGAAGCTGGAGTGTTGAGCGTGGTGAGAGAATGAGAGTCATAGTCATGGAGAGGGAGGCGTAGATCTGCTGGCTGAACGGTCAGATTCTAAGATTCAAGGTTGTAGAAAGTCGCTTTGAAGGGAAAGGATTCTTAGACAGGTTGCAAGTAACTGGTTACAGGCAACAGTGTCTGGGTTGCTCTTGTCACAGGTGACAGGGTGCAGAACCCACAGGTGGTTTTGATGGGAGACACAACTCTCTCTTCAGGCAGGTGGGAGTACCACAAGGGTTGATATTAAGCCCCACTCTTTTCAACATATATAAGTCCCCTTTGGCGGCGCTGGTTGAGTCATTTGGCTCCCAGATTGTCTCATACGCGGATGACACTCAGCTTCTCTTCACATGCCGAAAAAACATGAACTTTAACAGGGATCCCATAAAAAGCTGTCTGGGTGCGGTTTTTGCCTGGTTTCAACTTAACCAGTTGAAATGCAACTCGGACAAATCTGAGGTTCTTTTCTTCGGCTGTCCTCCCAATCCCTGCTGGAAGTCCTGGTGGCCGGCGGATATGTTTCCTCCTTCCGCTGTAGCCTCAGTGGCTAGGAATCTTGGTGTTAGGATGGACAATTGTCTTACTCTTAAACCACAGATTCTGAGCCTGGTCGGTCAGTGTTTTGGGATACTGAAAATGCTAAGGAAATTCCTTCCTTTCCCATCCATTGCCCATAGGAAAACCACGGTGCAAGCTATGATAGGATCAAGGCTGGACTACGCTAACGTCCTCTACCTGGGTCTCCCGAAGTACCTTCTTTCACGCTTGCAGGTAGTGCAGAACTCGGCCGCATGGGCAATCTTTGGCCTCGGCCATCGATCCCATGCTGCGGGACTGCTGGAGTCTCTTCACTGGCTGCCAATTCAGAAACGCATTGAGTTTAAGGCCCTCACTATGGTGTTTAAGGCACTCCATGGCACTGGTGCCCTCTATTTGAGGAAGAGAATTGGTTTTCATCTGCCTTCCAGATCCTTGCGCTCGGCGTCATTGTCTCTGACCACGGTCCTGGCAATTAGGCATGCTCGGATCGGTGGGCGGTCTTTTAAATATCTTGCGCCCCGGGCCAGGAATGCCCTCCCACTGTCCATAAGAAAGAGCGAGAGCTTACTGTCGTTCAGAAAGGAGCTCAAAACGTGGCTGTTTGGCCAATAAGTATCCTCTATTTCGCCGGGGCTCTGTTGTTATGGGTCTGATAGCGCCGGGACACTCTGCTTGAGTAGCTGAGCGCTCAATAAAACACCAGCTAACATAACATAACATAACAGGCAGATTGGCAAAGCCAAGCAGGGTGCCATACTTTGATTGTGGAATTTATAGACCATCATGTACATGGAGCCTGCTGCCTGCCAATCAGAAGACCATCTCTGATAGGAAAGAGGGGCAGGAAACAGAGGCCTTCATTAATCAGCAGTCATAGTACGAACAAAACCGAAATGCCGTACATTCTGGCAGGAAATGAGGGCACCAGAAAACAGTGGTATTGAATTGGGCAGCAGTCTTTAATTAGTCAACAGCTCTTGTCCAAACGAAAATACCATACATTCCGGCAGGATACAAGAACAGAAGGAAACGTAGGCCTTTAATTCATTACTCAGCAGTGCATATTGTTTTAGCAAAAATACCAGGCACTTGTACTTCATAAAATAGATTTCTTTGCAGTGCACAGCATGTCTTTAAACACTCAGCACAGCATTAAAATAAAGTACTTAGCACAGTACTTGCACCTGCCTATTTGAAAAATAGTGATGACAACAGGGAACATACAGTACCACAGACCTTGCTGAGACAAATACTAGCTCCCACATGGGGCTAACCAACATTCTGAACTCACTTAAAACCACCTCCTACAAATATAACATGCTTCCCTCCTCTATGATCAAGTCTCTGCAATGAGGAGCCTTTACACCTCTCCTCCACATTAGCAATGCCTCCCTAACCCAGGGCACCTTTCGGACAGCCTCAAGACTGGGTAGATTCTCCCCTTGCTTAAAAATCCTACAGTAGACTCAGCTGAACATGCCAAATTGTCTCCTGTAACCCACCTCACATTTGTTGGAAAAGCCATCAAGAAGACAGCTGCTACTCAGATTATCAATTCGGATTCAGGAGGGGCACAGCATGGCTTCTTATGGAACCTACTCCCACGCCTTTTGGACCTGATCTATACCTCATCATTAGAGCTCCAATGATCCTTTTACATCCGCACCTGCAGGCCTGTTACTAGGGACAAACCCTACATGCTTATTGCGTGCTTCCTAAATCATGCACAGGTTCATCAATTCCTGGCCTCTGTCCGCAATCATGGACCCTATGAGTACTATGGTCACAGAATCGGAATATCAGCTGATTTTTCCAGACAGATGAACTAAGAACAGAAGGCCACTACGACCAATGCTGCACAAATGGGACATTAAATATAGACTGCTTGAGCACACAAAAGTGTGGATCACCATGGATGGGCAGTCCAGAGACTTACTTGAGCAAGAGGACTTGCACACATACTTGGACAGCCTACAGGACCCTAACATGGACACAACAACCATCCCGCTCCTACCAAGTATTCCCCCACCCCCAGAGAAGACGGGAGGTCCCGTCACACAGGCAGACAACAGGAGTGAGGATTCCAATCTGAAAGTGAGAAGGACAGAGAGATCAAGGCAGTGGTAGAGCTCATGCAGGAGGCAGGACAGGACAAGTCACACTGTGCTCTAAAGACACTGTGACTTCTGATCAGACTGATGATGATCACCAAGCTACCCTACAACTTCCTCCCATGCCCTATGGATGAGTACCTGCTATCTCTGTCTCTTTCCTTTGGTCCACATTTGTTTGCATTTATATATGCACCTGTTCATTGTTTATATTTATTTATTTATAATGTTTTATATAGCACAAACAGATCCTGAAGGATATCAGAGCGCTTTACAATATGATGGCAGGAAGAACATAAATGCAATATCAATGATGCTCAATGCTCTTGCATGCTGCTTATGAGGCTCCTAAGGTTTTGATGTTTTCCAATCTTCTCACTATCTGTCAGGCCATGTACCCTCACTCCCCAGGGCCACATAACAGTTGCTTGCAGCTCTGAGCTTATCCCTACAGGGAATTCTCCCTCAGCACCTGCTGCTCCCTCTCCTGGTGGCATCACTGGGTACCCGAGGTCTCCCCCAACCAGACACAGTACAATCCTGATCCCCTTCCTAGGGAGTATCACTGCTTCTCTGAAGCCATTGCCGTCCCATCCTCTTCTCACTGAGGTACTTACCAAATCTCCACTTTTCCCCAGGGCCAGGCGACAGGCCAGAACTCCACACTCTACAGATATTTACTCCACAATCAAGTTATTTACATCCTCCCATCCTATCCCATCCTACCCTGAGAGAAAACCATGATTCTCTCCCCCTCCCCCTTTTTTTCTAGTCATACCTCCCTTCTCTGGGACCCATCGACTGGTTTCCTTGACCGTATTTCCCCCCGGTTCAGCTGTTATGTTCCCGGGTTAGGCCTATGTAGGGAAGCTATTCATTTCTATCTTTGCCATGATTTGCACATTTGCACATATTTGCATGCACAACCATGTTCTCAGAAACCACTTTGTTTACACATCTAGCTTCGCACAACATTATCACGATGCCTCGAACATCATGTACAAAGCCTCTTTGTGCACTATGTGCAAATGTCATTCTATCTTCATCGACAGGGCGACAGAGCTATCTACATAGCCATAACATTGCTAATCTGCAACCTACATCCCAAGGCTGCTTTCTATTATAAAATAAAAGCATCAGATAGATTAGAGGAGGAGGCACTTCAGCTGACACCAAGGGTCCTTGCATGCTGAGACGTCACCAAGCAGCGGTCTGACATCTCCGTGAGGGGGTATCCAGTTTGTGACCAAGACGGGCTCTTACAATCTCTCCCACCAGATAATGGGGTTGGATCATCCCTTGAGGGATTCTTGGCCTTACACCCACACACCCTCTAGGTACACCTAGAGTAGGGTTTCACATAGTAGGACTGAACCACATTCCTGCCTTGTTTATATGCCTGCATATATAAACTGTTTTAGCACCATGGTAGAACTGTATCTACTTTTTACGCTTCTGGTGCTTGTAATCACATTTACCTGCTTCTGTCTACTGATTATCGCAGCACATGTGTTCTATACCAGAATAACCTTGGTTCAATAAATATTTTGAAAACTTACCAATGTGTATTCGGTATATTTCTCTGTACACAAGTAAGCATGAGTGACTGAGCGAAAGGTTTTGATCTGTTTCCACAATCCCTGGCGGCTCAGAATTGTCATTTTCAGTAGTTGTCAGAAACTATTCGCTCCCTGGTAAGGTTGGGGGGGGGGGTTTATGATGGCACTGTGAGCTAGCTGGTCCCTTGCCAACATATCCTACGGGGGTGCCCAAATCAGTCTAGGCTCCTCACCCACAGTTTATGTTGTCCAACAAACACGCAGATCCTGCAGATTAATTGGAACTTATTCAACAGTCTATCTAAATAGTTCAGTTATGCTTCTCTGAGAGAGCCCTACTTACCACCAAACTGGAGACATCAGTGGTGGGACGGAAAATCCATCTCACCTGAATAGGTATACCCTATGTATTGACTGTATGTTATTCTAGTCTGTAGGATAACATGTTCCAACATTGTGCTAAACCCTACCTCCCTAAATTCATTTATTAAATTACCCTTTTTATTTTAACAATGACCAAACAATCTGCGGCCTTTGAAGAATAAGAGGTCAGACTAAAGATTACAGAAAATTACAGACATGCAGTTACTATGGAATTATGACATTACGGCCTCTCAGCAACAGGTGGGATGGCAACCTCTGTGGTTGCGGCACACAAAGGATTCAGAACAGAGGTATTCTACTCCTGGGTTAAGTTTCCGGCAGCAGATGCACGTACACAATTGTTTCACACTTACAATGAGGATGAAATACCAGAGGAATGCTTTCCATATGTGGACTTAGAAAGTCAGTTCCTTTGCCAAGAACACATAACGCTGCATGACGTTATGTGAAAAAGATCCCACAAGTCGGAAGCAAAATCCATTCTGGATAGCACAGAAAACAAGTCAGCTTGAAGCAGTTCTTCTGTATACTGGAATGCAGGACAAACAGAGAATAATAACAGTTTGCTTGCCAATGGAGATAGCTCCTCCAGTGGAAGATTGTGCCAATTGGGGCACAGTCTTCGCTTCCGTTTGGCCCAGAACTCATGGTGCCTTTTCAGTAGCAGTTTTACTGGATGTACTTAAACAAGTATACAGAATGAGTACGGGGCAGAACCTGCCCTTGACGTAGGGATGAAACTGATGGGCAACTTTGCCATGGTATCAACCAATATGTGCAGTAACATAAAAGGGGAAGCAGCAACATTGGCTATACACCATCGCCTGAGGGAATTCTATCTTGTGCAGCAGGAGTGTGAAGAAACTTATGCTACACTAGGTAGAGATAATTTGGGAGCCAGATCTGGGAAACCACAGGTTAAGAGTAATTCTGAAAAGGATAACTCAAAGAAAGCACATCATCCTTTGAAGAAGAAATGGGACAATAAACAAAAAAAAATAAACAAAATAAGTAGGCTATCTGGTTTTAGGTTTAAACCTATAATAACCGATAAAACCCCACCGAAAGGAAACTAGCCATCACCGTTGTAAACATATAAACACTGAAAAAACACCTTTGCAACCACAAACTAAGTGCCATTCATAGAAAGGAAAGGATGAGTGAAAGAGTCATTTTATTTCTTCCTGAAGGGGCCAATACAATGCAACTTTGTTATACAAGGTAGCATCAAGAAAGACAGGGCTAATATTATTCTGCTTGAGTTTCATTGTTCAGGGATGTCACTAAAACATTGTCTCTTCTTCCTTCTGCTTTTTTAGTTTTGTGGTCTTTGGTCTAAAGTTACAGTGTTTAGAAGCATGGTTTATGTCTTATTTAGTTATTTTTTAAACTGTAGAGAATCGGGAAATATCAAAATCCGATTGGAAATATTGGCTACATTTAATTTCAATAATAGGTAAAATGGCTCTCTTTAGAAGAATCTTTCCTAATACTTTCCATCACATTTACCCACAAACAGAGAATGGGTGAAATCCTTTGATGCATCAGCCCCCTTTTCTAGTGAGTCAGTATTGATTGTGAGTGAATTGTCAAACACCCCAGTCTTTAAACATTCAATGCAAGATGGAGTCACAGGTATATGTGAAAATAATGTTGTCACCAAGCATCTGAGATAGTGGTGAAAACATGACACCAGGTGTTTGGTAAACATGGAACGCAGTGTCACTTGGAATGCTTCTGAAAAAAAAATCCTTCCAAGTTCAATAAAGATTGGAGTGATGTTGTATTTGCAATAATTCAGCTACGTATATGAAAACGTTGTATGACGGTCTGTTAAAATCGATACCTGAGCTGAAGTGCTTCCCTGTAAGAGATCCTTGTCACTTGTTAGATGGTATGCTGAAAGCTTCTTAAAAATTTTCAGAGTTATTGAAGAATGCTATTAACTTTGTAGTCCATTCTGGAGCAGTAAAAATGTATTTGGACCCTGTGCATACGCTACCTATACACATGCACTATCAGTGCAGAAAGTAACCAATAATTGAAATTAAATTAAAATTCCATAAACACTGGAAAAACACTGTTTCTGTTGTTTTTAATGGCATGAAAATGTATAACCACTGACAACCACTGTTTTTTAAGGTATTGAAAAAACTGAAAACCCCCCACCAGAATTTACCAAAAATAGAAACTGAAAACAGGAAAGCCTAAATATAAGACACAATCACCGGGTGGGTCTCCTCAGCAGGAATCCACTGATAAAAAATACAATATAAAAAACCATGATAATATTAAAAAGCCTAACAAGCATCAGGATAATGATGCTCGTTCCTTTCAGAATTCACCCGTACACGTTCGGAGAGAGGTGGGCGGTCAGAGGGCAAATCAGAAGAGCACGTGAACCTGAAAAAGGGAAACACATTGCACTTCAGACTACATCCTTAAAAAGGACAAACCAAAGACTCAAAAACCTCAATTCAAAAAGAAGAAAGTTGCAGGGATTAAAATACGACATACCCAGACTACTGAGGACTCTGCTTCTGAATGAGGAATGGGCAGCGACTATGCTAGATAACGCAGCAGAAGTCACTATAGCTCTCCAGAACCTGATGGATTATCTGGTGGAAGTTGCGCTGAATGAGCATATCACAGTGGATACACCTGATACTAGGGTAAGTGTCCCACATTGTTTATATGAAATAATGCTCCAAATGAAGGGGGACATGCCCAGGAACATCAAGGACCTCTTTTGAGAAAACCTGACTTACCGTTACAACATTCTTTTGGCTGAAACGGATTGGCCACCTCAATTCATAATGGGATGCCCACTGGGAAAAATGGTACTCTTACCTGCATTGTCTGACCTCATTCCAGAATCAGTTAAGTATTGATACGCCATCTCTAGCTACTGCACTTTACCGAAATCTTGTACTTTGGGATAATGAGTCTCCTCATCATGAGATCCCATTAAAATCAGTTCTCAACCCCAGAGACAGTACCCACTAAAACATGAAGCTAAAAAGCAAGTTAGGGAAATCCTAGAACAACTTGAGCACCAGGGTGTGATAGAAAATTGCATTTCGGCCATGAATAATCCCTTATTTCCCGTAATGAAACCAGACAATTCATTCGGTCTGGTCCTAGACTACAGACATTTGAACATTTCCACACACACCTTTGCAGTACCTCCTCTCATGACTGCCTGGCCAGTAGCTATGTTGATTGACAGGTAAGAGGGCTAACAAAGAAAGGAATTTTACTAAAGAGGCTTTCACAGCAGTAGATATGCACAAGGTTGATACTGAAATACGCATGTTTTCTTATACGTGCATTGATTATCTTCTGTGGGTGTTTACAACATTAAAACCTAGAAGGCATTCAAGCATTGATACATATTTACCGGTTAAATAAATGTGGAAATATACTAATTTCAGCTTGATTTTTCCACAAAATCCAAAATAAATATGGAAAATACAGATAAAATTAGCAAAAAATAAATATGGATAAATACAGTTTAAAATGTACAAAAAATAAATAAAATAAAACTAGGAGTCCTACATATGATGAATATGGTCCGAGTGCACAGTTACAAATTCCATATCTGTTTAAAATTTCTTTAAATTATATCACCACCTCTAGCACTTTTTCTGATGATTGGGATATTCAAACTGTGCATAATTTGCTTTCAGATCTAGAGCAATCAGCAGCAATTTCTAGTGATGAATTGTATGCTGGTACATCTAATTTTGGAGGCAGGTTATGTTATTAAAGTTATGGTCACCATTTCTTACACAAAGCTATTATCCCACGTACTGTTTATAATTACACTCAATGAGGACAGTCCCCAACACCGCCGAAAGGTAGTTTGAAAACATTTGCACAAAAGTTTGTTAATGTGTTTGGTTTTGACACATCAGACCCAGCCTCTTATTATTATTGGCTTGCTTGTACACCTGTAAAGAAAAATATGCTAACAAACCGGTCCCAGGATGCTTATTTCTGGTCCAGGGAAGACCTGGCATGGCAGTTCGGGCTGGACAGTTCCCTTTTGGTTTTTTTATGTTTTTATTACGTTTTTCAAAAATGTTCCGAAGATTCCAATACATGTTACAGTACACATATTTCAAAATACACATTTGTAGACAAAACAGAGTAAAAAGGGAGAAAGCAAAAGAAGTAAGAGAAGTGTCCATACAAACATATAAAACTATTACAGCCGCCAACTCTACTTCCCTGTAGCTAATATATATATACCTCCCTCCTCCTATTTCAGTGTTGGAGTGCTCTCCCCTGGCCTGCCCTGCTCTTCCATTGTTCATTGGGCAGCCATATCCTTTCACCCAATGCTCTTGCCCTTCTACTCTTCCTGTCATATATGGCTTTCTCCATGTTGTATGTCGATAGTAGCCTTGCTATCCACATCTGGAATGTGGGAGTCGTCCTATCCAGCCATGTTCTTGCAATGCCAATCCTATATACTGCCATTACCATAAATCAAAATTCTGTGGGGAGGCCTTCTGCTCCTACGATCACCCCTAGCATTATTAGTTTGTCCGTCATTTTAGTCTTAATCCTGAGGGAACCCTCCAAGAATTCCTCTATTGCCAATTTCAGTGTGTGCAATTGCGGGCATTGCGCAAACATGTGTACGACATCAGCATTATCCGAGTTGCAACGCAGGCAGGTTATTCCGGTGGTCCCCCCCACTGTGCAATTCTGGCCGGGGTGTGGTATAATAAATATACTGTTTTATAATGTTGCGCTTGTAGTGTCGCCGAGCACAGCAGTGTCCGGCCTAAATTTAAAGAAGCCTGTAAGCCATCGGGACATGAGCCCACTTTTTCCGCCCATTTGCTAGCATATTTTTCCCTATCGTCACCATTTAGTGCACAAAGTTTTGCATATATCTGTCTAATTGTACAGTGACTACCTCATTCTATACAATCCAGTAGCCTACTGTGGCTAAACCCTAAGAGGCCTCCCTGTTTATTACAAAAGTAGCTCCTTACTTGCAGATACTTAAAAAAGTTACTTCCCGATATCTCAAATTTACTTTGAATCTCCTGAAATTGTAAGATCCCTCCGTCCGAATCCATTAAGTCACCTAATTTCTTGATCCCCTTCTTATCCCATTCTTTCATGACTGCGTCCCTGATGATCTCCCCTGTCAGTGAGTGATTTGTGTACAATCTCATATATCTATTGTATCTGCCTATTCCCAATTTTTTTGTGACAGCCTTCCAGATTTTATATATTGCTCTTAGAGTCTTAAACCTAGTGTGTTTAAAGTAGGTATAATCTACCGTATTTAATAGTGCATTCTCCGCCTCTCTGCCCACCAACGCTTTATAAACGTTCACAAAGCCGAGTCTGCCAGCTCTTGGACCGGCACTTCCCCCCCAATCAACCCTTGTGAGTATTGCAGTGCAGCCGCCCAGTAGTAAAACCTAAAATCAGGTGCCCCCCAACCCCCTTGTCCCTGGGGAGTGTCATGAAGCGATAGGCTCTCCTTGTTTTCCCCTGCGCCCATATCAATCTGTTCAGTATTGCTTCTAGTCTATTAAACCACATACAATCGAAGAAAAGAGGTATAGCTCTGAAGAGATACAGAAATGTTGGGAATGTGACCATTTTGATCACATTGATACGCCCCATTAAGGTCAGGTGTAGCTTATTAATCCTTTCAGTGTTTCATTTTACTTTCCCTAGCAGGGGTTCCATATTTATCCCTACCAAGTTCTCTAAGTCTGCTGTCACTCTGATTCCCAAATATACCGCTTCAGAGACTACCCTGGCATCCTGATAATTTGTGAACCTGTTCTGCACTATCTGAGTCTTCCCCTTATTTATAAGGTATCCTGATATTAAGCCAAAATTCCTTGCCTCTTGCTCTATTTCACCTATTGCTCTCCCTGGCTCCGGAGTTATAATGGCCACATCGTCCGCATAGGCAAATAATTTATATTCCTCGTTATGCAACCTGACAGGGGGGATATTACGATTACTAGCAAGTCTCCTTAACAACGGGTCCAGGTATAGGGCAAACAACAGAGTCGAGGCTGGGCAGCCCTGCCTAGTCCCTCGTTTTATCTGCACTGTCTTCGTATAAGTTTTATTAATTCTTATTCTTGCTGTCGGCTGTTTGTATAGGGCCTGGATTGCTTTTATATATCCCTTGCCTATCCCAGACCACTCCAAGAACTTCCACAGATAGACCCAGGAGACCCTGTCGAATGCCTTCTCTGCATCCAGAAAAATGACCGCGACAGGGTCTCCTGCGGCCTTCGCGGCATCTAGGATGGTGATCATTTGCCTTGTGTGCTGGGTGGTCCCTTTCCCTGGAATAAATCCGTGCTGTGATGTAGTAACTAATCCCTCAATAACCTTACTTAACCTATATGCCAACGATTTCGAATATATTTTTGCGTCCGCATTCATAAGTGTTATTGGCCTGTACGACCCTGGTTCTACTGGGGATTTATCCTTTTTTAGGAGCACTGTTATATCCGCCCCTGCCCAGGAGTGTGGTACTGCTCTACCTCCCTGTGCCTGTCTGAAACTAGCCCACATGTCCTCCCCTATTACTTCCCAAAACGTCTTGTAAAATTCTGCGGGTATTTGGTCCGGCCCTGTTGCTTTCCCTGATGGGAGATTAAATGCCGCTTCTCTTACTTCCTGGATTGTTAATGGACTATCTAACTTTCCTTTATCCTTCGGACTTAGCCCTGCATGTGGTATTTGCGACAAATATTTCGTAATTCCTGCCTCGATATTAGTTAGGTTCTGCTCATAGAGGTTTCCATAGAATCTCCTAAAGACTTCCTGCACCTCTTCCACCTTATTTACTATATTCCCTGTATCATTTTTAATCTCTTTTATTCCCCTGATGCTAACGTTTGCCTAGTCCGAATTGCCAAAGGGTGACCCACCCTTTCGTTGTATTCATAAAAATTTTCTTTTTTTGCTAGAAAATTCCCTGCTGCTTCGGTGCCAGGCTTTCGCCTGCCTCTGCTTTATTTAACTCTATTTCCAGCAAAATCTGCTCTATTGGGTCTTGCCTACTTATGGCCACGACTAAACCTTCTTCCAGCTTCTCCAGCTTTCTCACCCTCTCCTCCATCCTACTTTTTTCCTTCTTGCTCCTCTGTAGCGTATAACTCAAGGTCTCCCCCTAACTCCTGCCTTGAACGCATCTCACACCATATGTGCTGGGGCTGAGTCCCTGTTGATGTCCCAGAACTGCGTTATCCATTCCTGCATTCGAGTGACATAGCTCTCCTCCTTCAACAGCGCTCGCTCAAATGTCCATGTGCTATTTACCCTTTCCCCTCTGTTAATCAGTGTGATACTTAGCACCAACGGATTATTATGATCCGATACTATCCTCGGGAAACGTTCTATTTGGGCCCTGCCTACCAAAGAACTAGAAATAAAGAAGTAATCCAGCCTGCAAACCATGCTATGGGGTGCTGAATAATAAGTGCTCCCTGTCCCTATTGGGTTATACTCAGCCCACACATCCACCAAAGCGTTATGCCGGATTAAATTCTGTAATGCTTTATGTGTCTTCCTCTTCCGTCCACTATATTTTCCCCCAACCCCAACCCTTGCACCCAAACCATCCAGTCCGTTAATATTAAAATCCCCACAACATATTACGGGCTCTGGCCAAAGCGGCAGCTCTAAATCAAGAAATTCCAGCAATTCAGGTTCATCATCTGTATATCCGTACAAGGAAGCAAGCGTGAAGCTCCCAGCAGCTGTTTCCCCTTCCATCAATATCCACCTCCCATCTTGGTCCTCCTTCTTCTTTTTGAGTTTAACAGCACCTCTTTTAGCTAGTATGGCCACCCCTTTGGTTCTGGTTTCTTGTCCTGTATAGGCAAGCACCTCCAGCCCCATCTGTTCTAGCATAAACTTATCCTTTCCCGCAACATGCGTTTCCTGTAGACATATTACATCCACACTCTTATCATGGCGGCTACCTTCTGCCTCTTCTCACCATTATTAAGACCGTATATATTCAGTGAAGCTATCCTTACCGCCATATGTCCTTGTTGGACTTTTCCCTACTAGTCACCCACTTAACTCTATTTCTACTCCCTTCTCTGTGTATGTCTAGCCTACTTTCCTCTACTCTGTGTATTTTGAGTTCCTGTGCCGTATGTCCTGTGCACCCACCACCATCACCCTCTCGCTTTCCCCCCCTCCTCACGCCCCCCCACCTCTCCACACCCCTCCCGCTGTGAACCCACCCCCCCATCCACAGGCAAATAGGTCAAGCATGACCTATATGTGACTGCTACGTGCTGTAGTGCCGCCTCCCTCTCCTTCCCTTCATAAGATCTGGTTATTGTCTAGCTACATAATACAAAAAGCCTGATCACCAGGCAACATTTTAACATTGTCACATATTGTTACTTCTCCCCCTGTGCTGCTCTGTCAATTCTGTTAAGAATTCCCCCGCCTTTATTTCAGAAAAAATTATCCTGGTATGTCCGCCCGTAATAACCTTAAGCTTTGCCGGAAACATTAAATATGCCTCTGCACCTTGTCGCTGAAAAGCCGCAATTAATTGTCTAAGCCGCCACCGCCTCTCCACGGTCGTGTGGCAAAAATCGGGTCTGGCAAAAAATGACACCCCCTCAAATGTTTTCTTTGAGTCTGGTCTGGCTTTCTCTATTATTTCTTGTCTAGCCAGAAAATTCCCAAAGAACACTAGCATGGCTCTTGGGACAGTAGGTGAATTCCCCTCACGTCTTTTTTTCATTGTTAGTGGAAACCTGTGCGCTCTCTGCACTTCCAGCTCCCATTGCCAATGTGCTTCTGGAAAGGCCCCTTTTAGTAGTTTGATAACGAACCCTCTTGGATCCTGCCCTTCCAGCCCTTCATCTATTCCAAGCAATCTCACATTGTTGCGCCTCTGGCGAAATTTCAAAATCTTCGATTTTCCAGCTTAAATCCTACATAATCTTTGTTTGCTCCAATTTGAATGCTTGCCAGTCTGTAACTTCGTCCTCCAGTCTACCAGTTCTTTCTTCCAGCTCTACCACTCTCTCCTCAACTTCTTCATATTTCTTATTAACTTTCCTGATTGTAGCTTGTATTTTTTTGGTATCATGCCTAGCTCTCCGGCCTTCAGCTCTGGCCTCCACCTGCATTTGTTTTAAAGTGGTAAACATCAGATCCAATGTTGTGTGCTGAGGAGAGCCCTTATCACTGCCTCCTGCTGCCCCTTCCTTTTGTGTATCCTCCTGATACAAGCTAGAAGTGGTGGAATAATCCCATAGTAACTTTTTGTGGGTGCTAGAGGGGGATCCCCCCTCTCGTCTTGCCACTGACTTGCGCCTTTTCTGTGTACTTTTCCCCTTAGAGCCACCACTGCCCTCCGATTCGGAGCTTGCATCTGTTGTATCTTTGTCTTCCCCACTACTTGCCGTGGATTCAGAGCCTTCATTAACAGAATAGAATCTGTCTCCCTCAGGCTCCGTTGTTCCTTCTGTGACTCAATGCTTGCCAGACTTGCGAGACTCCCCCACTTCGCTCCCTGTCGCTGTACACTCTCAGCGCTCATTTCAGCTTCCAGTTGTGTCAGTGCATTCATCATTTGGGCATTATTATGGCTTTCAATGCCCCCCGCAGCCCCCTCGCTGGCCCCCTCTCTCACTGTTAGCTCAGAGCTTCCTTCCAGCCTCTCCTGCTCCACAACAGCCGCTTCGAGCACCTCGACGTGAAGCGTATGCTCTGAGACTGCACCATCCTGTTGCTTAGCAACCTCTACGCTTACGTCCTCGAGGACGGCGTTTCCCATCGTCGCGTCCTGGTGAGGAGGGTGTTTCGCCAGGGATTTTCCTACTGCTACGGTTGCTGCCTTTGTTACGAATACCTCTGTCAGGGTGGGCTGCCTGAAGGTAGGATCTTTGCCATCTTTTTTCCTTATCTGTGTGTTTCTGATGGCATCCACAATGTCCTTATTTCCCCCGTGCAAGTCTTGAATCGACTCGCTACGGCCTGCCACATCCGCGGCCAGCTTCTTCTCTTTTTCCATCTTGCGCTGCTGTGCTTTGGAAGGTGCAGGGACTGCCAGGGTGGAACACTTGGCCGATGTCGGTATCTTTGGTACCTTCGGAATAGTTCCTGCGCCGATCACGTCCCTCTGTGTCCGCTCCTTAGTCGTGCTGACAGGGACCGGCTGAGGTCTTTCCTTCTCCTGTCTCCCGCGTTGCGTCATTGCTTCGGGTGTCCAAATGGCATACAGGTCCCACACAAACTCTCTCAGGCTTCTTAGCACCGTGCAAACACCCCGCTGGAGCTGCAGCTGTATCTTACTGCCACCACAGGTATTCGACTCTTGTTGCCCCATAACCAGCCGATAGATCCACCGCATACTGCCTCATGCAGCCATCTGTAGTTCCATGGTCCGGAGAGGGAGCAAAGTGCGACTTCCCTCTACAACACTGTAGCCGCCATCTTGCCCCCTACAACCGGGCTGGACTGTTCCCATGAGGCACAGGGTCAAGACTGATTTGCATATGGTTGGGTCTGAACTGGGGTGGCGAAGTGAGCTAAAGAACCGTGATGGATTCAACCCAGATCTGTGACTGGGGCTGAGTGTCTGAAAAGTTTCTGTGCTTCGTCCATCATCTCCTTGTGTTTGCTTTGTTTGCCCTACATTGGCAGGGTATGCCCAGACGTGGGTCCCTTGCTCACTTTGCCACTTGATTCACGTTAGCCTGGCTGATGAGGGGTGTTACCCACAAAACTGGTCCCGGGATGCTTGTTTCCGGTTCAGCGAGGACCTGGCTTGGCATTTCAGGCTGGACTGTTTTCATGAGGCACAGGGTCAAGGCTGATATGCATATAGCTGGGTCTGAACTGGGGTGGCGAAGTGAGCTAAAGAACAATGATGGTTTCAACCCAAATCTGTGACTGGAGGTGAGTGTCTGAAAAGTTTCATCGCTCCGTACATCATCTCTTTGTGTTTGCCTTGTTTGCCCTAAGTTGGCAGGGTTTGCCTAGACGTGGGTACCTTGCTCACTTTGCCACTGGAGTCAAGCTATCCTGGCTAATAAGGGGGGTTACCCCAAATCCGGTCCCAGGATGCTTGTTTCCAGTCCAGGAAGACCTGGCTTGGCAGTTCAGGATAGACTGTTCCCATGAGGCGCAGGTTTAAGACTGATTTGCATATGGCTGGGTGGGAACTGGGGTGGCAAAGTGAGCTAAAGAACGATGATGGATTCAACCTAGATCTGTGACTGGGGGTGAGTGTCGGAAAAGTTTCAGCGCTCCGTCAATCATCTCCTAGGG
This sequence comes from Lissotriton helveticus, assembly GCF_964261635.1. Lineage (NCBI taxonomy): Eukaryota > Metazoa > Chordata > Amphibia > Caudata > Salamandridae > Lissotriton > Lissotriton helveticus. Next base: position 495,355,841 of record NC_136069.1, on the reverse strand, counting down.
TTTGCTTTGTTCACACTAAGTTGGCAGGGTATGGCCAGAGGTGGGTCCCTTGCTCACTTTGCCACTGGATTCAAGCTAGCCTGGCTGATGAGGGGTGTTACCACAAAACTGGTCCCAGGATGCTTGTTTTTCGGTCCAGAGATGACCTGACTTGGCAGTTCGGGCTGGCACGTTCCCATGAGGCACAGGGTCAAGACTAATTTGCATATGGCTGGATCTGCACTGGGATGGCGAAGTGAGCTAATGAACGATGATGGATTGAACCCAGATCTGTGACTGAGGGGGAGTGTCTGAAAAGTTTAAACGCTCCGTCCATCATCTCCTTGTGTTTGCTTTATTTCACAGCATGGACAGTCACAATTACGATCCATTGTAATACTGAGCTGGACGTTTCAAACTCTACATTCTGGCCACGTGCTGCGGCATTCCATCAGTAGTACAGATCTGTTTTCAGCGTATGATCTAATAGAAAGGCAGATAGTAATGGCATGAAGAGATGTGAAATGCACCATGTTGCACATTGAAAAATTAGACCAACTACCTTTTACCATGGCTGAGACACTATCTGCCAACTGGATAATACATGGCTACATTACCCTGCCGCCCACGACTTTCCAATCCAATATTGTCTCCAATACAAACAGGTGGACAGATACAAAGTCCTAAGAGGAGGTTATATGCATGAGTACAGGGAGTTAACATTCAGGTTTAGATGCAGAAATGGGGACATGGAAGTTTTCCTTAGTTGTTCCAACTGTGAGGATGCTATAAGTAGATTCTTCATATGCAAATACAATTCTCTTCATGGAGCAGTCAGTTACAAACTTGTCAAGTTATCTAAAGGGTTCCTCGGCTGCCTTGATTCATCCGGTTTTGAAGCTACTCTCAAATGAGAGCTATTTGATGCTGAATGATCAAGGTTGCTGTGGAACGGAACTGGCCATTGCTTTTCTGGTATGGTTAATTCCAAAGTCACTTGTTGCACACAAGTACTGTTTCCACTTGCCCACACAGTTAGGGAGGCAACGCCATGGTGGTAAATTAGTGTTTTCGACATACGCTTTGATTTTCTGAGCAAGCTGAAAGCCATCCTTTTTCAAAAGGAGGTGGCCTTAACTTCGGCCAGAGAGACGTTTGATCTCCAGGTTGCAAGTTCCTCATCTGAGATACAGACATTACTCTACACTAACTTCCTCCTACATTTTGTGGAGCTAGTTCACCATACTTTTTAATATGTCTGATACAAAGGAAATAGTGCACTTTTTTAAATTTACCGGCTCTGGAATGGTTAGCACCTTTCAGACGATTTTCGGAGTAATACCATCTTTCATACACTCCGAGCTAGTCAGCGTTTTTTGAGGGCTCCCACTTGTCCTGCTAGTTGTGGCGGGAATCCTGATTTAAATTTTTCTGCTCTGCAATGGATGTCCCAGTTCAACCTCGAATGGAGACAGCACTGCTTGTGCTGCAGTGCCGTGAGCGCAAGGTAAACTGCTTTGGCACACTTCGGCTTTGAGAACTAAATGAGCACTGGTTCTTGTTCTTCAGACCTGTTTGGCTTCACTGCATACAACCTGTGTTCCACTGCCTGCTTTGCAGCCACAAATGTGTATTGGATGAATGTGTAGGATCACAATCAGTTGCGCCTTTGGACATTGAGGTACTGATGGAACCCTTAAAGGCCCATGGGTATTGTTGTCACCAGCGTATTCCATTGCTGATGAATGCATTCTTCGAGTCACCCTGGGATGGTTTGGCTCCTAGTGAAACGGCCACCGACTACATGATATGCTTACAGGATGCAGTTCCTTCTTCAGCGGTTGCTGTGGGAACCGGATGGAATCACCTTTGCTCCATAAACCTGCTTCGAGGTGCACCTCTGGGATCAACGTCTGTGGTTGTGGGCAACAGCAATGTTGCATCTACCACTCAGAACACATAAACAATTGGCTTTATCCGAGTGGTAACAATTTGGCCTGCTTTTTAAACAAAATGAATCAAAAACAGCTGTTTTGCTTTTTCTTGGCACCATGGCTATCTGAGTGCTTGGAATTTTAAATACTATAATGACTTTAAGGCTTTAAAATGAATATTTTAAAGGTAAACTTGCTTTTTGATGATTTCAAGAGTAGTGTTTAACCTTCTTTAGTGTTGTTTTATTATAACTTGTTGGCTTTTTAGTTGGATTAGTTAGCGTTCATATATATATACATGTGTGAGGAGTGAGTGTTATGTTAGGCCCATGTAGCGCAGCTCCTCTTTTCTTTTCTTGTACTATTTTCCACAATAACATTTCTGCTGTCAAAGTGTGCACATATTTGCATGCAGTACAATGTTGAATTAGTTTGTCTGAAACAACTTTGTTTACACATCTAACTTTGCACAACATTATCACAATGCCTCGAACATCATGTACAAGGAATCTGCGCACTGTGTACAAATGCTGTTCTATCTTCATTTATGAGGCAACAGAGCTATCTACACAGCCATAACATCGCTTACACAGCCATAACATCGCTAATCCACAAAGAACTTTGCAAGGCTGCTTTCTATTATAAATAATGATCATCCCAATAGATTAGCAGAGGAGGCACTTCAGCTCACACCGAAGGTCCCTGCATGCTGAGACTTCACCAAGCAGCAGTCTCACTTCTCCGTGAGGGGGTGTCCTGTTTGTGACCAAGACGATCTCTTACATTCTCTCCGACCAGGTGATGGGGTTGGATTATCCCTTGGGGGGATTCTTGGATTTACATCCACATACCCTTTAGGTAAACTTAGAGTAGGGGGTTGCATAGTAGGAGTATGCCAGATTACTGCCTTGTTTATATGCCTGCATATACACACTGTTTTGGCATCATGGTAGAACTGTATCTACTATTTACGCTTTTTGGTGCCTGTAATCACATTCACCTGCTTCTGTAACTAATTATTGCAGCACATGTATTCTATACCACAAATACCTAGGTTCAATAAATGTATTGAAAACGTCCTACTGTGTATTCTGTATATTTTTATGAGCACAAGTAAGCATGAGTGACTGAGCCAACAGTTATGATCTGTTTCCACGATCTCTGAGGAGTCAGGTCTGTTATGTTCAGTGTTTGCCAGAAAATATTTGCTCCCTGGTAAGGTTAGGTGGGCTTATGGTGGCACTGTGAGGTAGCTGGACTCTAGGCCAACATGTTCTACAGCGGTGCCTGTAATCAGTCTAGGCACCTCACCCAAATGTATGTTGTCCAACAAACATGCAGATCTTGTGTACTAGTAGGAACTACATGACACAGCATCGCCACTTTCCAGACCCCCTCTTCTCCCCACTAGGGAGACCCTAGACCCACAAACACGGGTTCTTAGATCCCGCACCCATTCCCGCCACCCTATCTTTTACTGTGCTGCCGTACCTTAAGGATCACTCAGCCTTGACATGAGACACACTGCCCTCATGCTACTCCATTCTTGCCCCCCTCATCTCTATCCATCGGCTGTACCACATGGTGACAAAGCCCTTGACTGTCCTATACTGGAAGATCCACAGGCTCAACCAGTACATCAAGTGTAAATAATTGCTTGCTTGCTTGAATTTCAAGCATGCAGACATTTCTCTCCTGCTTGAAATCCACCTCACCAGCCTTGAGGCAGACACGTTTAAAAACAACTGGGTGGACAAGTCATCCACAGTAGCTGCTCATCCCAGCTGACCGCTAGCAACATGCCTAGGTCACAGATATATAGAGTAGCTATCCTATTGCACAAATAACTCTCCTGCATCGTACTCAAGACATGAATGGACCCTGAAGGCAGATATTGCCTTTGTCCATCTTTAGATACTTGACAAGGTTGTATGCGTGGGCTTGGTTTATGTACCGGTGGGGACAAACGTGGCATTCCTCCTCCACCTAAATCGCATCCTGACAGAAATGGCTGCCCTGGCCTCTCTCCTTGGGTTAGCCTGGAACCTTCCCTTGATGCTAGACCACACTGGAACATTAGATATGCCAATAACACAGAGAAAGCAAACCAAATCTTCAAGACATTCAGTCAGACCACAGATTACTTGACATCTGGCACCTTCTCTCCATGAAAAAGAAGAAGTATACCTATGTCGCTCCTGTTAATGGCACCCCGTCCAGACTTGACTACTTTCTCATATCCCAATCCCTCACTCCACGTGGTGGAAGGTGCACAAATCCTTGATGGTGCACTCTTTGATCATTCCCCAACAATCTTACTCCTTTACCTGAGACATATGCACCCTATCCAAAAGCCTTGCCTCCTTACCTCCTCCTATTATAAAAGACCTGAATGAAAAGCACTTTTCTGATCCCATCTCAAAGTCTATTTGAACCATAATAAGGAATCGGTCATGCCCCCACAGATGCTCTGGACGGAGGCGAAAGACACCATCAGAGGCAAACTCATGTGTTGTGACTCTTCATAATAAGCAATGGGTGGCCCAACAAACCTCCTTGGAAGTGCAGTCGTACTTATCAAGTGAAGGAGAAGATGGACCTTACTGCCCTCTCCACCTCCAAGGCAGAGTTTGCATTATCAACACGGTGGGAAGGCTGGGAGGCTACTTGCGGTGCAACTCCTACAACCAGATGCAATGTCCATCATCCCAGCTATAAAGAACTGGTCTAACCAACTTATGAAATACTACCAGGGAATAAAGGATACTTTCGCTGAGTAATATAAAGATTTCTATGCCCCTGGGATCATCACCTATAATGTTCTCATTGACAGTTTCTTCAGAAACGTCTGCCTTCCTCAACTTGATGAAGATAGGCTGGTACTTGTTGGACCCGGCCTCGTGGCGTGGTCCTACCCCTCCCGCACGGCGGGCCCCGGACGACATCGGCCCTCCATCCAGCCCGGGTCGGCCTCGGGCACACCTCTGCACGCCCTCCAAACCACCAGATCCGCCACCCGGCGGCCCACAACCACTGACACGACACCCTCGGGCCGCCCCAGCATTACCGGTCCGGTGCCCACCCCGGACCCTCATTCCAAGCCCGACGCCATCTTGGGCCCATCACGTCACAGACACGTGGTCCCGGACCAGCCGCGGCCACGGCCCCAGCGAGCCCGCCATCGAGGCACCAAGAACCCTCCGGGTGGTAGAGTGGCCACTCAACCAGAGACAAGGAGAGGGGAGTTTCGATGGCTCTCCAACCATCCCCGGATGCCTGGTTTCGATCACCCTCCAGCCTCCCTGGGCTCCGGCTCCACCCCCCTGCTGGGTGTCTGGACACCATCATCCCGGCCCCTCTGACCCCCAGGCGAGAGGGTCCGGACATCAAAGGACTCCAGACCTATATCTGGGCCAGCCCCGGAGTAGGACGGCAGTTGTATCCCGGAGTCGAGAAGCCCTGCTGACGCTGTCGCGGCTGACCCTGAGACGAACTCCCCTTGCTGCTCTACCTGGAACCTGCTGGCGCTGCCACGGTCCATCTTCGCTGTAACCACCTTGGAGCCTGCTGGCGCTGCCGCGGCCCACCCTCGCTGAACCATCTCGGAACCTGCTGGCGCTGCCGCGGTCCACACTCGCTGAACCATCTTGGAGCCTGCTGGCGCTGTTGCGGTCCACACTCGCTGAACCATCTTGGAACCTGCTGGCGCTGCCGCGGTCCACACTCGCTGAACCATCTTGGAACCTGCTGGCGCTGTCGCGGTCCACACTCGCTGAACCATCTTGGAACCTGCTGGCGCTGCTGCGGTCCACACTCGCTGAACCATCTTGGAACCTGCTGGCGCTGCCGCGGTCCACACTCGCTGAACCATCTTGAAACCTGCTGGCGCTGCCGCGGTCCACACTCGCTGAACCATCTTGGAACCTGCTGGCGCTGCCGCGGTCCACGCTCGCTGAACCATCTTGGAGCCTGCTGGCGCTGCCGCGGCCCCACCTTCCGGAACCCCCCAGCTCGAGGATTGAGAGCTGTGCGTAGGGTCCCATTGCAACCGACCATCTATAAGACTGTCCCGCTACCTTGCCCCTTGCCACGAGACTTTCCAGATCTCTGGATCTGCTGTATATATTGAACCGATACTTCTTGCCGATAAAGATTGAAAACTCTATCTACGTGTGGTGTATATTTGTAGTGGTGTGGTTACTCTGCTGTACGATTCTAGGAGAGGGCCCTCCCGTCGGAGGCCTCTCGACATCGCTCGGTCCCTTCTCTGAAGGAGGGGTAGACCTAGGGGTGGTCAGTCAGACACCTTCTGCCTCCCCCGGGTTCGCCTTTCTAACATTGGTGGCAGGCGCTGCGATCCGAGCCAACGCAAAATCGTACAGAGAGTGATCTAACCGCTACGACGGAAAAACACACAGAGACCATGACGAACCAAGGAACCAACCTACCTGCCGAATTCCAGAAAGAGAAGATAGAAGAATACAGCCACAAAGAACTAAAACAATTCTGTAAAGACATGGGTATCGCTACCACTGGCCTGAGCACAAAAGAGGACTTCAAATTGGCCCTACAAGCCTGGGTGGAAACCCGAGACAGACCACCCCAAGAGGAGAATGGCCCGAACGGGCAACAGGAAACCAGTGCACCCCCGACGGGGGAAAGAACCGCAACACTAAACGCGGTCCTCATCTATGAAGACGCTCGAGAACGAGAGCGCAACCGGCTACACGAAGTGGAACTTGCACGACTCCGGCTAGACGGAGAACTCCAGCTAGCGCAGAAAAAGATAGCCCTCGAGCAACTACGGCTGGAGGGGGATCTAGAAGAGAAACGGAGACAACGTGACCTCGAAGAAAAACGACTAGCCTATGAACACGAACGAGGCCTGAGAGAACTAGAAATCAAGGCCAAGATCAACGAAGATAGCGTGGCCGGGGCCAAGACCGCGGCCCCTCCCGTGGACGCCAAGGTTCACCTACCGAAAGATGTAGTCAAAGAATACTACAAGAACGATGATATCCAACAATGGTTCAAAGCCTACGAGGTGGCCATGACCGCCCATCGGGTGCCCCTGAAGGATTGGGGCGCCGGCCTGTGGGGAAAGTTCGTCAACGAAGGGAGAGACGCCCTGCTGGAACTCCCTGACACCAAAATGACCTCCTATGAACACATGAAAACGGCCCTACTCACGCGCTACAGACTCACCCCCGAAATGTACCGGCAGAGGTTCCGAGACTGTAAAAAAATCCCCGGTACCACTTGGGTAGAATATGTGAACTTTTTTAGTAGAGCCTTCGAGGGGTGGGTCAAAGGCAGTCAGGTCACTACCTACCAGCAGTTGGTCGACCTGATGTTATGGGAGCACCTCCCCAACAACTGCTTCATTGAACTACGACAGCACCTCCTCGACAGCAAGTTGACCGAGCCGCGGAAGCTAGCGGTCGAAGCAGATCGGTGGGCGAGCAACGCGTCCACTGGAACGCCACAGGAGAATACGGACGAGGGTCCCCGGGGAACCACCGGCCGCGAGGCGGCGGGTCTGGCATCAGCCGAGGTCGAGACCTTCCGCCGGGGTCTCCGCCCGCCTCCTCTACACTAACCGCCAGCCCGAGGGGGGCCCATCCAGCCCCACCGGGGCCACGCCCCAACGTTACGTGCCACAGATGCCAATGGTTGGGTCACTATGCCAATGATCCTCTCTGCCCCATGAACCAGCGGCCCGGCACCACCGGTCCCCCCGGTCGACAAATCACTGCAGCTGCGCTGAGCGCAGAAAAGGAGGAAGAAGAAGAGGTCCCTATGGAACCAGAAGAATGGGAGTCCGCGGCCATGTGCCTCGCCTCCCTGGGCGACAAAGACATGATCCCCCGAGACCAGATTCCGGTCAACACCCAGAAGTACCGCCAGTGGGTCACCATTAACGAACACCGGGCCGAGGCTCTCCGCGACACGGGGGCCAGCATAACCGCCGTCCGCTGCCATCTGGTGACCCCAGAACAAATCTTGCCCCACGTTCTGTGCCCTGTCCGGTCCGCGGACAATTCCGAGAGCCTGTGCCAGATGGCCCGCATCCCCTTCGAGTGGGGAGGAGTGTCCGGCCTGCTGAAAGTCACCGTCCGAGACGATGCCCCGGTAGACTGCCTCCTAGGGAACAACCTGGAAAGTTCCCCCTGGACACAGATCGAGAGAAGAGAGCATCTGGGGATGCTAGGCCTTCCTGAATGGGTTTGCGTAACGACCCGATCCATGTCCACCCGGGACGCCGTCCCAACCGAAGACAATCTGCCCGAAGAACCTGAATGGCCGGCACCTCCGTCACCCGCCACTGCCACGGCCGAACCCGAACTGGGGCCGCAGGGCCCCAGCCATGAAGAACTTTCCGAGCTCGGGCCCCTTCCCGAACTAGCCCAGTGGCACCAAGAAGGGGGCCCCACCCGCGAGTAGTTCCATCGGGAACAAAAGACATGTCCTTCCCTTGAGGGACTCCAACAACATGCCGCCACGCAAGCCACAGGATACTCCTCGGGGTCCCACTGGATCTATTGGGACCAGGACCTCCTGTACAGTGAACAAAAGATCGCCGAGCTGGGGGCCGGCCGAGTGCTAGTCGTCCCCCTCCACTTCAGAGACTTTCTCCTAAACCTGGCACATGATGTGCCCCTCGCCGGGCACCTGGGGCAGGACAAAACCTACAGCCACCTGGTGACCCACTTTTATTGGCCGAAGATGCGCCGCGATGTGTACAACCACTGCCGAACCTGTCCGACCTGCCAAGCCAGCGGAAAGAGTGGGGGGAAAATCAAGGCCTCTCTCCAACCGTTTCCCGTGGTGACCACTCCCTTCGAGCGAGTAGGGATCGACATCGTGGGGCCCCTGGAACCTCCAACCTCCCAGGGGCACCGCTTCATCCTCGTCCTGGTGGACCATGCCACCCGCTACCCAGAAGCTATCCCCCTCCGGACTATCACAGCCCCCGTAGTGGGCCGGGCGCTAATGGGGATCTTCTCCCAACTCGGCTTCCCCCGAGAGGTCGTCAGTGATCGGGGCACAAACTTTATATCGAAATATATGCGGTCCCTGTGGCAACAGTGCGGGGTCGCATATAAGTTCACCACCCCGTATCACCCTCAAGGGAATGGACTAGTGGAGCGATTTAATAGGACCCTGAAAGGAATGATCAAGGGCCTAGAAGAGCCCCTCCGGCGCAAATGGGACGTTCTGCTGCCATGCCTCCTGTTCGCCTACCGGGAGGTACCCCAGAAGTCCCTGGGTTCAGCCCCTTTGAACTATTATATGGACACCCGGTGCGAGGCCCCCTCAGCCTGGTCAAGGAAGGCTGGGAGCTGGCCGCCTCCGATACGCCGCCCGATGTTTTCCGATACCTCTTGACTCTCCGCAACCAGACTCGGAAGTTCCGGGAACTGGCCGAAACCAACCTGAAGGCCAGTCAAGAGGAGATGAAGCGCTGGTATGATGAAAATGCCTCGTCCATGGAATTCGAGCCGGGCCAGCAGGTCTGGGTCATGTCCCCGGTCGACCGCGGCGCCCTCCAGGACAAATGGACGGGGCCCTTCAAAGTGGTGGAGCGCAAGAGCCTCGTCACCTACCTGGTGGACATGATGTCCTCCCGGAACCCCCTCCGGGTCCTACACGCCAACCGGCTCAAGACCCACTTTGTCCGCACCGAACTAAGCCTGTTGTTGGCTACCGATGACGGAGCAGAGGACGACTCCGAGCCTCTACCAGACCTCCTGAGCACCTCCGAGAAAGATGGCTCCGTCGAGGGAGTCTCCCTCTCTCCCGCGCTGACACCCAAGCAGCGCCAGGACTGCCAGAAACTGCTGGGTCAATTTGCGAACTTATTTTCCCTCACCCCCGGAGTCACCCAGTGGTGTGTTCACGACGTCGACACCGGGGACGGTCCGCCCGTGCGGCACCGAGCCTACCGAGTTCCCGACCGAGTCCGTGCCTGCATCCAAGCCGAAGTTTCCAAGATGCTAGCCCTAGGGGTAGTCGAACCTTCAGACAGTCCATGGGCCAGTCCCGTCATCCTGGTCCCTAAGGCCGCCGCCCCCGGGGTGCCCACGGAGCTGCGGTTCTGTGTCGACTACCGGGGACTGAATGCCATCACCAGGACCGACGCCCATCCCATTCCCCGAGCGAATGAACTGATCGATCGCCTGGGAGCCGCCAGGTACCTCAGCACCTTCGACCTCACGGCCGGATACTGGCAAATCGGCCTCACGCCAGGGTCACAAGAACGATCCACTTTCTCGACCCCCGATGGCCACTTCCACTTCAACGTGATGCCCTTCAGTATGAAGCATGCTCCGGCCACCTTCCAGAGACTAGTGAATCGAGTGCTGGCGGGGCTAGAAGAGTTCAGTGCCACCTACCTGGACGATATTGCGGTGTACAGCCTCTGTTGGGACGAGCACCTGACCCACCTCTGGAAGGTCCTGACGGCCCTCCAACGGGCCGGACTAACAATAAAAGCCAGCAAGTGCCAGATCGGTCAAGGGTCCGTGACCTATCTGGGACACCAAGTGGGGAGCGGCCAAGTGGCTCCCCTTCAACCCAAGACCGACGCCATCCAGGCCTGGGAGCCCCCCGTCACCCAGACCGCCGTCCGAGCCTTCCTGGGGCTCACTGGATACTATCGGCGGTTCATAAAGGACTATGGGAGCATTGTGGGGCCCCTCACAGAACTAACCTCCAAGAGACTACCCCCGAAGGTGCACTGGACCCCCGAGTGCCAAGTAGCCTTCGAGACACTAAAAACTGCCATGTGCACCGCCCCGGTGCTCCAGGCCCCCGACTACAGCCGAGAGTTCATCGTCCAAACTGACGCCTCGGAACACGGCATTGGGGCCGTACTGTCCCAAATGAACTCTGACGGAGTTGACCTTCCTGTGGCCTTCATCAGCCGGCGCCTGCTGGCCCGAGAACAACGATGGAGCACCATCGAGAGGGAAGCATTCACCGTCGTATGGGCCCTTAAGAAGCTCCGGCCCTACCTCTTCGGCACCCACTTCCGAGTACAGACCGACCACCGGCCCCTGCGGTGGTTGATGCAGATGCGGGGCGAGAACCCTTAAGTTGCTACGTTGGTCCATCTCCCTCCAAGGGATGAACTTCACCGCGGAACATCGCCCTGGCAACGACCACGCCAACGCTGACGGCCTCTCCAGATTCTTCCGCCTTGGCGAGGAGAATCCCCAAGAAGATGGGTGACTCTCCCCTGCCTTCAGCTGGGGGGGACGCGTGTTGGACCCGGCCTCGTGGCGTGGTCCTACCCCTCCCGCACGGCGGGCCCCGGACGACATCGGCCCTCCATCCAGCCTGGGTCGGCCTCGGACACACATCTGCACGCCCTCCAAACCACCAGATCCGCCACCCGGCGGCCCACAACCACTGACACGACACCCTCGGGCCGCCCCAGCATTACCGGTCCGGTGCCCACCCCGGACCCTCATTCCAGGCCCGACGCCATCTTGGGCCCCTCACATCACAGACACGTGGTCCCGGACCAGCCGCGGCCACGGCCCCAGCGAGACCGCCATCGAGGCACCAAGAACCCTCCGGGTGGTAGAGTGGCCACTCAACCAGAGACAAGGAGAGGGGAGTTTCGATGGCTCTCCAACCATCCCCGGATGCCTGGTTTCGATCACCCTCCGGCCTCCCTGGGCTCCGGCTCCACCCCCCTGCTGGGTGTCTGGACACCATCATCCCGGCCCCTCTGACCCCCAGGCGAGAGGGTCCGGACATCAAAGGACTCCAGACCTATATCTGGGCCAGCCCCGGAGTAGGACGGCAGTTGTATCCCGGAGTCGAGAAGCCCTGCTGACGCTGTCGCGGCTGACCCTGAGACGAACTCCCCTTGCTGCTCTACCTGGAACCTGCTGGCGCTGCCACGGTCCATCTTCGCTGTAACCACCTTGGAGCCTGCTGGCGCTGCCGCGGCCCACCCTCGCTGAACCATCTCGGAACCTGCTGGCGCTGCCGCGGTCCACACTCGCTGAACCATCTTGGAGCCTGCTGGCGCTGCCGCGGTCCACACTCGCTGAACCATCTTGGAACCTGCTGGCGCTGCCGCGGTCCACACTCGCTGAATCATCTTGGAACCTGCTGGCGCTGCCGCGGTCCACACTCGCTGAACCATCTTGGAACCTGCTGGCGCTGCCGCGGTCCACACTCGCTGAACCATCTTGGAACCTGCTGGCGCTGCCACGGTCCACACTCGCTGAACCATCTTGGAACCTGCTGGCGCTGCCGTGGTCCACACTCGCTGAACCATCTTGGAACCTGCTGGCGCTGCCGCGGTCCACGCTCGCTGAACCATCTTGGAGCCTGCTGGCGCTGCCGCGGCCCCACCTTCCGGAACCCCCCAGCTCGAGGATTGAGAGCTGTGCGTAGGGTCCCATTGCAACCGACCATCTATAAGACTGTCCCGCTACCTTGCCCCTTGCCACGAGACTTTCCAGATCTCTGGATCTGCTGTATATATTGAACCGATACTTCTTGCCGATAAAGATTGAAAACTCTATCTACGTGTGGTGTATATTTGTAGTGGTGTGGTTACTCTGCTGTACTATTCTAGGAGAGGGCCCTCCCGTCGGAGGCCTCTCGACATCGCTCGGTCCCTTCTCTGAAGGAGGGGTAGACCTAGGGGTGGTCAGTCAGACACCTTCTGCCTACCCCGGGTTCGCCTTTCTAACAGCACTGCTCTCAGGTGAGACCACCGAGGAGGAGGATGCGCAAGCTATCTTAGCCTCGCCCTATGGTAAGGCTCTGGGGGAGGTCGCCTTTCCTGTGGAGTTCTACAAATGCACATCACCTTGCGTGGTGGACTCTCTGTGTGGTGCCTACAAGGAGGTGGATCAGTAGGGGTGGGTGGCAAACTACTCTCTGATGGCGGAGTTTGCTGAGCTTTTGCCACCCTGCGCTCTGCTTGGAGATCAGAGTTCCGAAAAAACTCCGCCTACCGCCGGCAGAGTGAAGTTTACCGGGGTGCGCTCACCCCTAGAAACCGAGATCTCATTCCACAGATGAAAAGGGGATTGAATGTATCATGGTGCCGTATTTAGATGCATGTATAAATAGAGGCTATGCTTCATATTCTAAGGCAGAAATAGGTGCTGTGGGATGTCCAGCCCCTGTAGAGTGAGAGCAAAAGTTTAACGGTGGCTGCTTTGCAGAGAACTCTCGGGCACAATGCGGGAAGTGACAGTGCCATGCTGCAGCGACGCACAATGGTATTTATCAGCAGGCAAGAAGCAGTGCAAGCTGTCCAAGGTCCTGATCTGAACCCGTTTGTAAACAAACCGCAGGTGTGGCTGAGGTGGGAAGCACAGGGGCACCTCAGTGTAAAAAATACTTTCCTCCATAGCACCTGCAAGGAAGCGCACAGATAACAGTTCAGCTTGAGAACATTTCCCATCACCATTCCCTCTAGATTTCATATATGCGCAATGATTTACGATTAAATTAAGATCCGAAATGCCACTTAGATGCACACATTGCACGGCTACATGTTTGTGGAAATGCAATGCTTTCCGTTCATTGCTCACTACTTTTCCCAAAGACACAGCCCCCTGGAGGTCATTTCTCAATCTAGCTGTGTAAAACGTGGGAGCTTCCATGTGCAAGCTTTCTTTATGCTGCACAAACTGCTCGAATATTGCTCAATCTTTTCTTAGTGGACTTGGCAAATATCCTGCACAGTATGTATTGCCTGCGCTGATGGTGTGCTGGCATCTTTCTATCTAAATCACCAGGCATGTACTTTCAATTTAGGGCCTCCACAAGCGCATTTTATGCTGTGAGGGCAGAGTGACCTCAGGTCAGATATTATGTGCCCTCTCTCCACTTCTTCACTGAGTTGTACGCTTGGCATTTATTTTCATATCAGGAGACACATTTCGCCAGAGAAAAGGTTTTTTTCTGGCTCCGTTGGCAGAGAGCGAACCTTTGCATGAACTGAGCAAGTGTATCCCTAGGATTGTTTGGAGGTGTGTGATGGATCTTGGCCAAAATGATTTTTTTTTTAATTTAAAGATGGCTTCGACGGTAATATGCATGCGTATATGAGGAGCTTCGCCAGCTCGAGGAACTCCACGGAATCTCGCAGAGTTTTTCAGTAACTCTGTGGAATTCATCGGAGTGAAACTCCACGAGCCTCACCCAGGCCTACGGATGAGACAGTTGGCTTGGGGCTGGTATCCAACAAGGCTCTAATAATGGTACTCCCCAAGCCATATAAGGACCAGCTGCCTTGTGGCTGCTACCGACCCAAATCCCTCTTTAAGGGAGATGTCAAGGACCTAGCAAACATACTGGTGACTCGTCTTAAAAAGGAAATCCCCACCCTTATTCACCCAACACAAGGAGGTTTCATCCCAAGTCGAACCTCCTGCAACCAACTGCACGCTTTGACCAATGTCCTCTGGCTGGCTAAGTACATGCCAGATGAGGCACTACCCTGTGCCTCAATGCTTAAAAGGCATTCGATTGCATGGAATGGGGGCACCTCTTTGCAGTCATTCTCCACAAATTTGGTCTGGGACACGACTTTATTAAGTGAGTTTGGTGGCTGTGGTCTCCTCCACAGGACAGGTGAACTGCAGGGGTTTCTTGTCCACTCCCTTCTCAGTCCAACGTAGGACACAACAGATGTTTCCAATTTCCCCACTACTATTTCTGCTTTTCCATGAATCCGGGCCCCAGCCATCCACCAATCAGCAGACATTGTGGGTACACCCACCCCGGTAGGCCCCTCATCCATGTTCCTTTATATGGACGTCAACCTGTTAACACTTACTGGCCTACTTAGTTCATCTCAGCTCTCCTGAGCCTCATTGTAAAGTTCATGGCATTAGCTGGATACAAAGTCAACTGGGATAAGATCAAAGTCCTACCCATCTCCAGGGCTTTGACAATGGCCTCCATGCTAACAATTTCGCAGGAACCCACCTTGCCTCAAATACCTAGTAGAGTATGTTAACATGGGCCTGGAAGACATGGCACTGGATAAACTATCACCTCTCGTGGAATGAACCTGGGCTGACTTCGGAAAAGGGCTGCACCAAAATCTCTTGCTCTGGGGTAGGGCACTAACTGTCAAAATGGTTAACCTCTCTAGATTCCTATATGTCCTTTGGATTCTCCCATTCCCGATCTCGTTATTGCGCTCCATGGACAAAGACATTAAAGGTTTATCTGGGGCACTGCTAGACCGTGACTGGCAATGTCTAAACTGATTGCCCACAGGAAACTCTACACTTTGGGACTCCACCGTCACAACTTGCCTACATGGAGCAAGAAACGCCTGACCACCCCTTTGGGTTCTGATAGAGAGAAATCTTTCCCAGAGCTCAACAGGATTACACTCACTCTACATATACGGTAGACACACCTATGACGCGATTTTCCAACCCTATGATCCAAGCAATCATCCTATCCTGGAGACATGGCACACTCTTCTCTTGACCAACTCCTACTTCCAAGATGGAGGACCCTCTGGCAGAATGCCAATGTCTGCATAGGAGGAGCCTTACCCAATTGACCTAGATGTTGATAAGCGGATATTAAATCCATCTCTCAGGACATTGAACTCAATTCCCTTAAACCCTTTGAAGTTCTGAAGGAATAATTTTATCTCCCTCAAACCAGAAATGAAGTTACCAACAACTTCGTCATTGTCTCTTCAGCAAACAGGGCGCACCCCTATGGGGACGATGCCCTCTCCGATTATTTCTTATCTCCATGTTTGGTGTTGTTTCAAAGGGTTGATGTCCAGTCTTTACAGTCTCTTGATGCAACACAAGTACTCCCTATCCCGGACACAACGACTGTAAACCATATGGCAGGAGAGACTGCAAACAGCTTATAAGGAAGATGATTGGGCCGAAAACTAGAAAACCTGAACTAAGTGGTGAGGGAATCCAAGGTAAAATTCTGCCTTTTCAAGATAGTGCAGGATTGGTACTGAAGCCCCATGAAACTAGAGTGCTTGAAAAGCCTTCATCACTCGTGATCTTGGCAATGTAAATATCATGGGTGCGACTCAGTGCACATCCTGTACGACAGCCCAGACATTGGGGGCCTGTGGACCACACTGGTAGATACTTTATGCCAGACCATGCTCCTATAGTCCCCGACACCTCAACACGTGGTAATACTACAAGACAGGGTAGACATCTCTCCACTAGCACACCACGAACATTGCTTTCTTTCCACAGCACTAAATACAGCCAAACTTTGCATTCTCCACTACTAGCATTCCACCCACACATCCACACACGCAGAATGGCTAATTGAGATGTTCAAGATGGCCTCGTATGAGGATCTCATCAATAATCTTTCTCACAAATTTGATGCCTAATGAGATGTGATCACCATTCCTAAATGATGATCTGTGACCCTACTTCGTCCACCACCCTCGTCCCTGAGGGACACAGCCCTCTGCTGACACTACACTGCAACACATTTTCATGTGACTGCAGAGATCCCCAATACATAAACCACCCCCATATGTATTAATACGCTCTTTGAACTGAGACCACGCCTCAGCCAACGAGGACATCTCGAGTCCCCAACACTGCAC
Source organism: Lissotriton helveticus (assembly GCF_964261635.1). Taxonomy (NCBI): domain Eukaryota; kingdom Metazoa; phylum Chordata; class Amphibia; order Caudata; family Salamandridae; genus Lissotriton; species Lissotriton helveticus. Next base: position 495,339,323 of record NC_136069.1, on the reverse strand, counting down.
CTTCACTTTTATGAGCTCAACTATCACATCCACAACAGACACAGCTGTGTACAATCACTCATGCATCACAGTCCCCTTTTGTCCTGCCGTTGGGTGTGAGAGGCCCCTTTTCCAATTCATTCACTGTACCACCACTCTTTCTCCGCCATTATCCTAGTACCCCCACCCCTATGGTGTTTTCTAAACCTATCGCCCCCCTGTTAATGTTTCCCCAATTGCTCATTAATAGCAGAATGAGATCCTTTTTGGCTTAGGCTGCCTAGTTGTATTTTGTTGTATCTTGCTGCACTGTTTTGCTGTGCTTGTATCTCGCAATCATGAAAACTACTACGGTGCTGTAGTCATGGAATTATCCAGGTAAAATATCTCTGCACATGTACGAGATCACAGTACACAATTATAAAATCATATAATAAATTCTAATCAAAAACAATATTTTCATTGAAAACAAAATTAATATGAAAGCCTTGACAATAGTGGAAAATAAATCCTCCTACTTTAATATCTATAAAACTGCCCACTCCCAACTTGCTCAGCAAGAAGTCAGCCTAGCATTTCGATGTTTCTGCTCACTAAACAACGATCCTGATTACCACTGACTTCACTGAAAACTGAAATCTCAGATGGAGAGTGAGACAAAAAACCATATTAACAATCGTTCTGATATTGGCTGCCCGCCCTCTGGTTTTGCCAATGCTTGTTTTTTCCATGGTTATTATAAAACATTGTTGTTGCAGCTGCCTGGCCCTCCATAATATTAATAGAAAATGGAAAAAAATGTTTTATTAAATTCTCAATAAGCATGCATTGAAATAGTAAACCCTCACACTAAATGTAAGTATTTCTGTGTATCTATGCTCCTTGTGGAAGGGGAGAATGCCATCACTCAAAGTGAAGTTAGCTAGTAATGGCTCATACTGTAAAGCATAAAAGACAAATGGATGTGGAGTGCTAGCTGAGAGCCCTTGAATGTATATTGTATACAAATGTACTAAAAATCAAAAGATCTTGGTTAATCTGAAACCTAAAAACAAGTGCCTTGCCAATGTTTTTCAACACTTTCTACACCTCTTTGTTTCTTTGACCATTATGTTCCAGTTGCCATGGCTGCTCCTCAAAAGGTGACCCACCTGTCGTAGCAATATGTCACAGAAGAACAACCAACATCTGCTGGTGGTCTGCCTTTTAGACTCTCACTATTAAAATGGGTAAAACATTTTAAAAGGTGTCCTCCTAGACGTGCAAGATAGAGAGGGGAGCACCACAGATAACTGGATAACACAAAGAGGTCACGCTTTTGGAGTCCAGAGCTTCTTAGAGGGTTACTTTTCTTCCACTACCACAGAAAGAATTAGTTCTGACCCATGATCTAAGGATGCAATTGCAAAATCTATTCACTACATCTCACTGTTAATGGCTCATCGTTTCCATATCTTAATGTCAGGAGATCAGGATTCCTTGGAAAAACAGTGCGTTTCCCACTTGAACCCTAGGAAGGAAGATTTCCCAGGTGGTGTACTTCATATTTCACCTAGAAAGATGTAATGCTTTCCTTGATATGGGCTCAATATGTTTCAGGTCAGCACTTTTGCCACAGTCTTCAGATTCAATGCTAACAAGAACTTAAGCAGTGGGTGCGTTAGTGGCCTTCTAAAAGAGTCAAGGAAATTGAGTATTGAAGTCATCATTTCAGTAGTTCAGCCATTAATGATATCTAATGGTTCCGAAAAATAAAGAGCCAATCAGGGACTCTTTTCTAACACGAGTCTCCACAAGTTATGCTAAGACATACTGGGTAGTGAAAACGCAAAACTCCTTGACACCTGGGAACGAAAGCGCTTGAACCTGACAGCATGGCGTGTCGGGGGGGGGGGGGGGGGGGGGGTTGGTTATCGTTCCAGGTATGCGTCGAGAGCTTCCCACATATTCTCCTTGGCTGTATGATTTGCCGCCTTTTGCTTGGCGGTGATATTATCTGCCCCCCTGAGGAAGGTTACCCAGTTGAACCAGCGCTTGAAAGTGGCTTTGCTGGTGTCCTTCCAGTCAGTACAGTATTAAGAATGTCTTTTCTATGGATATGCAAAATTTTATTTTCAATAAAAATATTTTGAATTAAAAAAAACAGTGTTGTACAAAAATCTGTTCAACGTTATGCTTTATACCAATCGTCTGCATTTGTAAACACCTGTAAATAACCTGTAAATAACTATTGCTATATTTGTGGTACACAATTTATAAACCTCGAAAGTATGGAAGGCTGAATCTTCTTTAGAGGGACAGGAAATTATGCCCACCAGTTCAACACTTTTGTCAGCATAAAACTATCAGCTCACTGAGCCATCCTGCTTGCATACTGCATGAAAGTCGTGGCCAATAAGCTTGCAGTACACATATACATGACTACCCAAACGCGCTTCAAATATTTACTATTTTGATGGCAGAGAGGAACAAGAAACTATTGATTTGGTGGACTCCGCTGTGAGATGGAAAGGGAGAGCATTAAAGTCATGTCCTCTTTAGAGTGACAGATGGCTCCAGCCCTGGCAGCGCGGCCCGCCATTGTTAGTTTTTACCCAGTCAGCCCATTGAAAGCTCTCCTTCCAAAGATAAAACGCTGCGCCGGTGCGCGGCATCACCCGGCGCTCTCCTTTCATCCGCGGTGCGGGGGATGGATTCTGCCCGTGTCATCGCCTGCTTAAACAGTCATTGGCCGCCCGAGGCCCTTTAGGACAGAATAGATGCATGCGGTTTTGGGCTATTGAGCTGCGTTTATCCAGAGAAAGGGAGCGAGGTGACTGGTTCACTAAAACAAGCCAGACACTGATGCATTGTGTATCAAAATGTATTCACCCCATTCGATCTGCCTCATTAAGGAATTGATAGGGGTCGCTCCCTAACTCTCGCAGCCCAACCTCCTTCCATCTGAGAGTCATTGACAGTTCTGCCTTTACAGAGCCATTGCACCAATGGCCAAATATCCCCATTTCGAAACAACAGCTCTTGAAGCGATTACTGTATTAATAAAAAGAAACAGAATTAATGAACCACAAATCTTCTGCTTTTTGTTACTGACTGAGTGAGATGTGTGACTAGTTGTGAAGCGTGCCAAATTCATGTAAATGGGTGTCTGAAGGACATTTGCATCACATTATCCAATTAAGCAAAAAAATGAATTCACTGGACCGCTTAAGATATGGTAACTATGCAAGATTATCTCGCAAGCGTTATCTCACCTCATCAGACTATTTACTTTTGGATTAACCTTCTGAGCTTGATGAAGGCGTTTAGTTATGTTATGTTATGTTAAAGACATTCTATTGCATACATTATGCAACTGGTGTGTCCTACATTGCTAATGGTTTTTATTTTATTTTATTTGAGCTTTTATAGAGCGCGAACATGACCCGTTAGGGTATCAAAGCGCTTTACAGGGATAAACACGTTACATACAGGTTAGGCATAGGCAAAATACAAGGAATGGGGGGTTAGGGAATTGAACACAATAGGACAAAGCCAGAGTTATATACGATAATCAGTGCTGTATGAGAATCAGTGAACGACATGTCAGCGATAAAAAGGGAAAAACCAGCAATTGTATACGAGGGGACAAATGATAGCAAAAGGCAGAGAGAAACAGCAGAACAATTGAAGGAGTGAAAATTGGTACACAGAGAGTGCCAAGCAGTGGGAAACAGCATTTACTAAGCAACTTTTACAACGCTGTGCCTTTACGACGCAACTTTTACAACGCAAGTTGTTACAACGACTTGCGCTGGGGGGCGCTCCAGGATAGGGAATAGATTAATTTACTATCCAACTCCTTCCCTACTATCCACGGGGACTGGAGTTGGAATAGTAAATTAAACTATTCACTATACAGCGCCCCCCAACGCAAGTCATTGTAACGACTTGCGTTGTAAAAGTTGCGTCGTAAAGGCATGCGTTGTAAATGCATGCTTGGTAACGACATACATCCCAAGCAGTACAGGAGATTATGCACAAAAACAAAGTCATGATAAAAGTCGGTATGTGCGACAATGGAGAGTTATTGGAGGAATTTGCTCATTAAGAAGGATTTAGCTTCCTTTTTGAAGATTGACAGAGAAGGTATTCTTCTGATGGAGAATAGTAGCAAGTTCCAGAATCTTGGTACAGACCCAGAGAACGCTCGGTTATAGGTTTTTTCCTGCAGAAACGCAGTGGCTGGAGCACAAGGTCTCTGGCGGATCGGGAGTTTTCGAATTTTCCAGATACCACAAATTTCTAGGTGAGGTAAGCCGGGGAGTTCGTGTACAGGGCTTTGTGTGAGATGCAGGCCAGCTTGAGCTGGATTCTGAGCTCAAGAGGAAGCCAGTTCAAGGCCTTCAGATGTGGTGAAATGTAGTCAAATGTTTTTTAACCAGATAAGAGTCTAGCTGCTGCGTTGAGGCAAGCTTTTAGAGGGGCCTTGAAAGTCTTTGGCAGGCCAGATAGGGTAGAGCAGCCGTATTCAATTCTGGAGATAACTAACACCTGAATTGCTGTTTTTAGGTCGGCAGTTTCAAGGGAGGGTTTTAGTTTTCTCAAGTAGCTCAGATGGAACCTGGCCGTTTTGACCATCGTGTTGATGTGTTGGCGCATATTCAGGTTGCTGTCAAAGGTTATACCGAGAGATTTGGCAGAATCCACTATAGTCGGTGTGCAGTTGAGTACTGTGATTGAATTAATCCTTTCCAGGATGTTATTGGAGTTATTAGAGGGAGAGATGAGAAGGAACCCGTTTTTGTGGGCATTCAGGTTGAGCAGATTATTGGCGAGCCATTGAACAGTCAGTTTCAGGGCGTCGTCCAGATGGGTAATCTCCTCAAAAGAAGAGATTTTGATGTATATCTGAGTATCATCGTTGTACATTTGGAAGGAGATGTTTGCAGTGCAAAGAATTTCAGCTAATGGTTTAAGGTAGAGATTGAAAAGGGTAGGGGACAGGGTAGAGCCTTGAGGAACACTGATTGATATCGGGGAAGGAGCAGATAGGTTGCTGTTGACTAAGAATCTCTGGGGCAGTTCTGGAGGAAGGACCCAAACCATTTGATGACGGTGCCTCTTAGACCTATCCTGTGATCGAGGCGTTCGGGAAGTTTCTCATGGTTGACAGTGTCCAATGCCGAAGACAGATCCAGAAGGATCAGGAGACAGGTTTTGCCTTGGTCAAGGGCTTGGAGAGAATCATCTACAATGTGAGAAATAGTAGTTTCAGTGCTACGTCAAGGCCTGAACCCAGATTTGAAATCATCAAGCAAATTGAAATTAGCAAAATGTTGGCTAAGTTGTAGCTGCACTCATTTCTCCAGCACTTTCACAAGAAGGGGAATATTGGAAATTGGTCTGAAGCTGTCTGGAATTGCCGGATTCAGAGTAGGTTTTTTTAGGATGGGGATGATTTGCCCGGTTTTCAGGGAGTCAGGTATGGACTCTTGAAGAAGGGAAGTGTTGATAACTGTAGTCCAAATGGGCGCGATAAGTAGGGAGGTCGCTGCCAAGCAGTTAGAGGGGAGAGGGTCGTTAAAGTGGGTATTTGGTTTTAAGGAGGATAGAATTTTCAAGATGATGCTCATCATATAGTTCGAATTAGGACCAGTAAGCATTGATTTGGGTGTTCCCTGGGGGAGGGGAAGAGAGGAGAGATGGGTTCGGTAAGAAGAGGAGGGAAGTTTGAGGTGGCATTAAGTTTGATGCCTAGTGAATTAATTTTGGCTGTACAGAAGGAGGAGAACTCATTACAGGTTATTAGGGATTTTGTAGTTTCTTTGGATGATTTAGCTTGTTTGCCTGATTGAAGTTTGACTATTTTGAAGAGTTTGCGGGGTCTGTTCTTGGCGTTTTCTAGTTCTGATCTGAAAAACTCTTTTTTGGATATGAGAATGTTCTTGTTGTAAGTTTTTCTGCCCTGGAGGAGGAGTTTAAGTTGGGAGACTGAGGGCTGTTGTCTCCAGTTTCTTTTCTTGTGTCAGAGACTCTCCTTTCGCTATTGAGGGACCTGCAAAATCCGGGGGTTTTGTCTTTCATTTGGGACCTTTTGAGCTTTAACGGGGCCAGATCATCCAATATGTTGTACATAGTCGAGTTGTAGTGCTCTGTGAGGTTGTTGACCTTAGATAGATTTGGGGGGGGTGTAGGTCATTCTCGCAGCGAGCAGGCCGCTTCTCAACGACAAGGTTTTTAGTGTCTCTGAGCCAACGTTTCGGTTTAACCGGTTGCCCAGATCTTTTCATGCGGTAGTCAGGTATTAGGAAGGTGATGGCATGGTGGTCTGATCAGTCGCATGGATCTATTAAATTCAGCCTGACCGCCGATACCTTGGCGATGATCCAGTGCAACGTGGTGCCTTTTGAGTGGGTTGGCAGGGTGCAGGCCTGGGTGAGTGATTGGCCAGTGGGGAAGGCTTTGACAGCGTTGGTTGACTGTGCACTTTCCAAATCCCCTGCATATAAACCTTTATGCAGTTGGTGCAGTTCGGTGAAGTTTATACCAGGTGTGGTAAATGCAACCGATTATGAGTTTAAAATTTAGAAATAGGTCTTAACAAGAACGGTTGGTATTTTACCCAGTATTTGCCTTTGTTTGCCAGGCCTTCAGCCCCCAGTTAATTTGACCTCCCAAAATCTATCATGAAAAAACAGCCAGCGTGAGATAATTATCCAACATGTAAGAATTCTGACACCTGTGCAAACTTCTGATGAATGTGTCTTAATCAAAGAGTGGTGGATTAATGTTCTTGGTCAAGGGCTATGCCAAAATGTTTACACATCTTGCAGATTGATAGACCTGTCCATAGCCTCTGTGAGCTACTTGGCGAAATGGCCTGGTATTGCCGAGTCCTTTTTCCCCCTGAGGCATAATAATAAATCATCCAAACACAATAAGCTTGGATTAGGGGTTGTATAACTCCGGCTGTATTTTTATTGAAATTAATAAAACATAAGGAAGCAGGACTTCCTACCCCCGCACCCTTCAGCCTACCGGCCGTAAGCGCCCCCTGGAGTGTGATGAGGGACCACTGTCCCCCCAGGCATCTCCATTAAACAATGGGATGCCTACTAAGATATGTAAAATTGACCTAGCAATCATGACCTTACCTCAGACCAAGGATACTCAGACATAAAATACGACAAGCACAAATTAAATCAACCTGTAATAGCAAAATATAAATGATCTGACATTACTCAATGACTGAAGAGAACATTATAAGCTTCAACCTGTAAACAAAGACAGTTACACACATGCCTGTACATCAATACTTCCTGAACCTCGCTGCTTCAGGGGATGGTGGGTGGGGAAAAGAAACCGGGGCTTCCTATAGTCCTCCAGCGGTGTGTGGGGCTGTCGAGGTGTCTTCTAGTGCGGAGCAACGAGGAAAAGACTTCCCACTGCTCTGCAGCTCTTTTTATTGCCTGTTTACCCCAGAACTAATTAGAACAGGTCCCGGCGAGATCCAGGACCTGTTGCATTCTTAGGCAGCCAATGGGTGCGCGCAGGAGGTTGGCGCCAAGCGCGTCATCAGCGCTGGCCCTGCCCCTTCCTGCCGAGGAAGCATCCCGGGGACCGGCACAACTGCCATATTGGCGGCGTGGCCGAGTTCCCGGTGGTGCCCTGTGATGAAGATTGCTGCCGCATGCTGTAGTAGCCAGCCAATGGCACATATGGCTGAGCTGAACAAATGTTTACAAGTTGTATCTTAGGAAATTCTGTTGTAGAACAGTGCGTGACATATATTATGAGGTGTGGTCCTTTGAGCACTCTTTTTTTTATTGGATACTGTTGTATCTTTACCTTTAATTGAATACATTCCTTTTTGAGAATGTAGCTAAGTCATGGTTTGGAATGTATTATTATTTGAGAGTTATTCAGTTGTTACATGGGCTATGAGGAGTACGATTTGCCTCCCTGTTGGGCGTAATAAACTACAATTTTCAACGTTTTCAAGCAAGATTTGACCATAAGATGAGAGAAATCAGCTGGAGTTCATGCCCGATGTATTGAAGAATTTTGATGTTCGTTTAGACTGAGGAAAAGAAGTACCCATTGATGAACAGAGAAGTTTGGAACTATTATTATTTTTCATTTAATGCTGATTTCACTTCCTTATTTTCTCATTGTTATTTTTCCTTCTTTATTTTGGATTATTATTTTAGATTGTTGTGTTAGCTTGTTTAGTTAACTTGTTGTGTTAGCTTATTTAGTTAATTTTCCTTACAGTATGTCATCTTCTGCGAGTGGAATGAATCAACCTCCTCAATTTTTGAGTGAGCAAGGCGAACCAATTTTACCATGGAAGAAATGGAAGCCAATTTTGGACTCTTATTTGCTTGCTATTGGTGGGGAGAAGTTTTCTGCCGTTAGGAAACAGGCTGTTTTGTTAAACAATCTAGGTATCGAAGGAAGAAATATCTACGATAGTTTGGATCCAATACCTATTGGTAGGGGTGCTGGTGAACCTTCTGATGTGTATGAGATGAGTGTACTTCTTTTAAAGAATTATTTTGGTGAACGCATTAATGTTGTCATGGAAAGACAAAAAAATTTTATGCGTACACAGGCTAAGAGTGAGAGAGTTGGAAACTATGTGGCAGCACTTAAATCCCTTGCACAGACTTGCGAATTTGAACTTTTGACTGACTCTTTCATTCGTGATCAACTCGTTCGTTGCACAAATGACCTGAAGATCCAAGAAAAACTTTTGTCAAAAAATCCAAATTTGAAAGAAGCCATACTTATTGTTGAGAGTGTTGAACATACCTCTACTTGGGTTAAAGTGATTAGGAAGGGCCCTTCTCAAACAGATCCTGTTTCCAGTATAGGCAATGAAAATCGTCAAATTTTCCAACCAGAAATAAGTGTTGCTGCTGTAAGTAAATTTCCTTCGAAGCAGGAGAAAGCTACTTCTAAAGTTGAAAGACCTAAACAAAACTACAGTTTTAACAGAGAGAATAAATTTAGATGTCCCAGATGTGGAAATGAGAAACATGGACCGAACTATCCGAACTGTTTTGCAAAAAGTACTGTTTGTAGGAACTGTGGCAGGAAAGGCCATTATGCAAGAATGTGTAAAAACAGCAAAGTTAATTGTGTAGACGATGAAGAAGAGTTCTCTCAGGATTCAATTCATTGTATCACTAATTTACAAGATGATGATGTTGTTAATGGTGTGAGTCAAGTTGACGATGATGTAGTAATTATGCCCTCTTGTGACATTCAAATTGCCAACAAAGTTGTTCCTGTACTTGCTGATTCTGGTTCACTTTCACACTTATCAGTGATAAATTTTGGTTTACAAATTTTGAAGGAGATAAGATCAAACTTTTGGCTTCTGACATTAATCCTGTTGGGTATGCTAAACAAAAGATTGATTTGATTGGGTACTCCATCCAGACCATTACTTTTAAGGGTAGAGAAACTGTAGGAAAGGTGTATGTTGCAAAAAGGGGGATAATCTTCTTGGTTGGCGTCATCAAAGGAACTTGGGAATTACTTTGAATCCCAATGCTCCTGGACAGGTTATGTTAGTCTCTCATTTGGGTGATTCTTTAGACATTTTTGAAAAATTTCTTGAAGTTTTTAGTGACGATTTGGGCCTTTTGAAAGGTTTCAAACACAAGATTATCTTGAAAAGCAATGCAAAACCTGTTGTACATAAAGTTCTGAAGGTGCCTAATCTCATGTTGAAACCACTTCAAGATGAAATAGATAGGCTGTTGAAACTGGGTGTAGTTGAAGAGATAGAATCCTCTGAGTGGCTTGCACCAATTGTTTGGCACCTAAGGACAAGGGTACCAAAATTAGGATGTGTGTGGACCTCAGAAGTTTAAATGGTTCAATTTGGGTTGACAGGCAGCCTTTACCTAATATAAATGAGATTTTGACTAAGTTGGGTGGCGCTACTGTGTTTAGCGTTATGGATTTGTCAGCAGCGTACCACCAAGTTTTATTACATGAGGAGTCAAGACGTTTAACATCTTTCGTAACTCCCATTGGTGCGTACAGGTTTATTAGGATGCCTTTTGGTTTAGCCAGCGCAGCTGCCTGTTTTCAGAGGATCATGAAGAATATTTTATCTGGGATTGATTCCGTTCTTTTCTTCCAGGACGATATCTTGGTCTACGGGAATGATGTTGGCAGGCATGATGACATTTTATTTAGAGTCTTATCTAGACTCAAGGAATCTGGTTTGACCTTGAAACGAGAGAAATGCAAATTCAGAGTCAAATCTGTGTCTTATTTGGGGCACGATATATCTGGCGAGGGTATCAGTCCCAAGATTGATCTGGCGGAGGCTATCCTTCAAGCTCAACCCCCTTCTAACAAGGATCATGTGAAATCTTTCAATGGGTTATCCGAGTATTATTCCAATTTTATTCCTAATTTTGCTTGTGTGATGCAGCCTATTAGACTTCTTTTGAAAAAGGGTGCAGTTTTCAATTGGAACAAATAGTGTTCAGAGGCTTTTGAGACTGTCAAGTCTGAGATTGCAAAAATGCCTACTTTGGGGCATTTTGATGTGCACAAGAAAACCATTTTGTCTACTGATGCGAGTATACGTGGTTTGGGGGCTGTTTTGTCCCAATTGGTGGATGGTTCAGAAAAGGTCATTGGTTTCGCTTCACGTTCTTTAAAGGGAGCGCTATTCAGTTATTGAGCGTGAAGCATTAGCTTGTTTTTGGGCCATCAAGCATTTCAGGTTTTATTTGTGGGGTCTACCTTTTGTTGTTAGGTCTGATCACAAACCCCTGGTACAGTTGTTTTCGTGTACAAATGTTGAATGTACAACTCCAAGGATTAAGAGGTGGGTCGAAGGACTCATGGAATACAATTTCTGTGTAGAGTACTTACCTGGTCTTAAAAATGTCCCTGCAGATTTTCTTTCCAGGTCACCCCTTGATAAGCTGGTTGTGTGTGATTCTGAGTCTTCTGCTGTCTCTTGGGTGAGGGAATCAGCATTAAATGAAGCAGAATGGAAAGATAGTTTTTCCAATGATCCGGCCAGAAATTTTGTTTTGGAAGCCACGGTCAGTGGTTGGCCTGTTTTAAAAGAAGTTCCTGATCCTGCTAAGGGTTATTGGAATGTGAGAGACGAATTAAACATTGTTCAAGGTGAATTGTTCAGAGGTGACAGGTTGATTCCCCCTTTTGGGATGAGGGAGAAGATAATAAATCTAGCACATGAGGGACACCTTGGTCGTAGTCTCACTAAAGCGAGGGTCAGGGAATCCTATTGGTGGCCTGAGTTAGACCGTGAGGTGGAGATTGTTGTGAGGGACTGCTATATATGTGCTGGCAATGATAAGTCTAGGAAAGTGAACACCGCCCCTCTTTCCCCTGTTGCCATACCTGAGCGTCCTTGGTCTAAAGTCGCTGTTGACATTATTGGACCTTTTGACAACCTTGCTCCTTCTGAGAGATTTGTCGTTGTTCTGGTAGATTACACATCAAAGTGGTTGTCTGCTTCTTGTATGGGTTCCGTGTTGAGCAGGAATGTTATAGAATTTTTGAAGGATGCATTTACTTGTGAAGGGGTACCTGACGTGTTAGTTTCTGATAATGGTGTCCAATTCACCTCTCAGGAAATGTTTGACTTTTTGAAGGATCTATCCATCACTCACCATAGGACTGCTCTCTACTCCCCACAGGCCAATGGTCTGGTGGAGAGCATGAATAAGTTGATTAGAGCGTGTGCCCAGACCGCTTTAGAGAGAAGACTTCCATTGAAGCCTATTCTCAGAGAAAAACTGTGGGCGCACAGAAACACTCCTAATAGCGTGACTGGTTTATCACCCTTTAAAAAGCTGAAAGGTAGAGTTGCTGGGTCCAAGCTTAATCCTTTGTGGCTGTCTGTGAAGGATAGGGGCTGTGTGGTCAAAGATTCAAGATTGGTAAACTATCAAGAAAAGTACAAACGGAGATTCGATGTTTTAAGGGGGGCGAAGAGTGCTTCCTGGAAAGTGGGTGATTTTGTTTTTGTTAAAAAGGCTGTTTGGTCACCTAAGGGTGAGTCAAAGTATTTTAGGCCTAGACGCATTGTAAAGATCATGAAGAATGTGGTTATCCTTACTGGGGGAGATGTTTGGAGTATGTCTCGTTTGTCAAGGTGTGCGGAGAGGGATGGTAATGTTGTGAAACCTAGTTCTGGAAAATCTGGAAAATGTGTTGTGGAACCTGCCTCTGAGAGATGCTCTAACCAACTACCTCAAAATAAGTATGTTCCTTTTCGCAGCATTGGCACCAGAACTATGAGACCTCCTTTGTATCTTCAAGATTATTACCCAGAGTGAATTATTTCCTTGTTCTTGATCTTTGTTTTTCTCACTGTTTCTTTTCCTTTACTTTGTTCTCTTCCTCTTTCCTTCCTGTTTTTATTTCTCTTTCTTTTATTATTATAATAAGGGAGATGTGTTGTATCTTTACCTTTAATTGAATACATTCCTTTTTGAGAATGTAGCTAAGTCATGGTTTGGAATGTATTATTATTTGAGAGTTATTCAGTTGTTACATGGGCTATGAGGAGTACGACTTGCCTCCCTGTTGGGCGTAATAAACTACATTTCTACTCAACTCAAGGTGTGCTCATCTTTACATTAGATACGTTTAAAATTTGCTGTTATACAATATTTATTTAAGCATTAAAAAGCTGTCTTTAATGCAGGGGTTATAGGATCATGTAAAAAGGAAGCTGCAAACACAATTACATCAATATGTTAAATGTATACATGTAAGGTAAAAAAACATTAAATCTGAAATAAACAAAAAAAAACTGGCAAATAAATCAGAACAATTAATTAATTTTAAAAAAAAGCATTAGGTGACCAGTTTTATAAGTTGGGTCTGATTGACCTTTTTTCCGGACAGGTTCCTCTATCTCAAATGCAACTGAGTACCTTGCCTGCCAAAACCTGATTCTGTCTGCCTCATTTGGAGATGTGCAGAAGTATTTTATAGATGGCGCGTCCGTTGGCTCTGTCAATGGATTGCTTACGATGATAGCCAGATGAAGTAGTGACCAACTGAGGAAGGGCATTTTAACATTTACTCTAGTCACGGTGAACGGTGTAATGTTTTTTTCCTGTTACTCACCGCCAGGAAAAACCTTGGGGCCATATTATGAAAGTGTTCCCGAGGTGCAACTGGCGTTTGCACCCACTTTGTGCGACCAGGGGCACTTTGGTATTGCAAAAGGGGCCACACAAACGTTTGCTGCCCCTTCTGTAATACAGAAATCTCTTGCGCACTTAAAGCCCCAACACTACCTTCAGAGGGCACTCCCTCATTTACGTGGGGACGTGCCCCATGCAAATGAGGGAATCCCTTTGCCTCTGTGCCCACGCCATATTACAGATGCAGACGCAGAGGCAAAGACACTCTCAGGAGGCGGACTGACAGTGCACCACCTAAAAGGTGGTGCACTGTCAGTGCACCCCCTGAGAGCAGCCATTTGGAGGGGGGACAAGGGTCCCATGGACCCCCCAAGACATCCCTTTGCAGGCAGTTGCAGTCACTCACTGCACAAGCCTGCAAGGGGATTTCTAATCCCCTACCAAGTGCAGGTGGGTTGCCGCCTCCACAGTGAAACACCGAGCGGCTGCTTTAAAGCCGCTCCTCATTTCAAATGAATGTGCTGCCACTGGGGAAGCACAAGTTTGCGGCTGCCCTGGGAGCAGCGCATTCTATTGATGTAATGGGAGCACACTTTCTCTGTTTGCACCAGGCTCACCTGTTTTAAGGGGCACCAGGCACAAACTGGAAAAGTGCTCCCCAATACATATTATGGCCCCCTGGAAGTGAGGGACAAGAAAAGCATCAAATGACACCCCCCCCCCAACCCACACACACACAGGGAGCAAACTCTCATGGTTTGGGGGTTATTTGTTTATTTTATTTGTAATTGTTTTTTAAAAAACAAACTCCCACTTTGGGAGTTTGAGTTTGATAAACAAAAAGCTTTTGAAAAGTTTGCTGGCCAACCGTCATGGCCAATTTTTCCTAAATTGACAAAAACGACCATGAAAGAGATTTCTGTTAATATAGTTAATGGCCTGGAATTTAACTCAATATTTGGTGGATGAAGGTCCCTCAAGATGGCAGAGGAAATTTAATTTTTCACACATTGTTCTGCAGCAGTTTATTCACAACTAACTTGAAATCACTGCACTCTTTTGCTTCTGAAACATTTAGCATATGAATATTGTTCAATCTAGTTTAACATTTGATTGTTTCTAGCCTGCCAAACGATATGTGATACATGATCAGCAGCTGTAAATTTGCCAGGATATTTTTTGAAATATTTGTCTGGGTTGCTGCCACATAGTGCTCTAAAGTCTTAGTTTTCAGGAGCAGATTTTCTGGCCTCTTATCAAATCCAACACAGGATGCATGTATTTCTTTTCTGAAGTTGTAAAACTTAATCAACATATTCGGACATAAGGAGCATATCATCAGTTTCACAGAGCCATTCCGCAACTTCCCCATAGGTTCTGAAGGATGATTTGGTAGGTTTCATGCTACCAGGTCCCATCCTCTTTAGCAAACCCTCACAATTCGAACCCTCACCTCCAATTCACTTATTTTAACCCTACCATCTTTCAAACAGAGTTTTGTTAGAAAACGTATGATGGACTAAAGCCACAGGTTCCTTAATGACACATATGAGGGGTGCTTCCTTAGGCCTTGCAGCAAAAGCCAAAAAGGTGCAGTAGGTGCAGCAAGCCTACTATAGAATTTTCCTCTGAGATAGCAGCTGGAAAAGGAGGGCCGGTAATGTTAACCATACATTGTGGCTAAGAGGTGGCAATGACGCTTGAGTCAGACCAGATCTGGGTATATTAAACATTATAACAAACCAGGCAGACCGGGCACACAGTTTATTTGAGACTGTTAGAAAATGCATTACTGAAGTGGGATTTTTATTAAGGACTTACCTTGCCTTTTACCCCCTTCTTACGTTTGTTTAGAAGAAATAACTCTTTTATCAACTAACCAGAAGAATACCTTCCTTAATCAGGATTGTTTATCTACAGTCAGTTTTTTTAGATCCCCTCCCCTCTTTTATTTAAGTACCCATCTAAAATCTCCAAGGTCTCATGTGGGTGGCAAATTGTGTTGTTATTAGTGGTAACAACTGGGTCTGAATTGGACAAATATGATAATCTATCTCTATCTTAAAGAGTTGTTTATGCCCAACATATACCTCCCTAATTGTGCAACTGTCTACTATGCTGAGTTTAACATTTTCTTATTGAGTACTCTGCATCCTAGAAGGATTTGCATCTATCAGCCCAGTTTTAAGCATTGGTAAGTTCCAGTAATTGTATGTCTAATTTCAGTGATAGAAGCAACCAAAGTTGTCTGCATGTCCACTACTACTCCCCCAAACCCAAGCATAATTCTCCTCATGTCTATTACATGTGGCATCTTAGGAGATCACACCAATGCATGGAAGCCACATCTGCGGTGAGGACCTGTTCATTAAGCAGGACTTCTGAACAATCCAATGCTGGCACACAGTCTGCCTTGTCGAATTTGCTGGTTGTAGAATCCCAGGGAGAAGTAGATATACTCAGGGATCTCCATACCATCCACTTGATGCTTCCTACAGTGTTACTAGCTCTACTTATGTTGCCTCTCATCCACAAAAAAATTGCATGTTTTCCATGATCTACTAGCAGCAGGGCATTTGAGGTGGGCAATATATGATAACAATCCCGTGACTAGTCCTGGTGGTGCTGTCCGCTAGAACCCAGCTGCTTGTTCCTATAAAACATTTTTTTTTTTTAGGGAATCCCTATAACTTCTTTGTCTCGTGAATATCTTTTTTGGCAACTACAATTTTCACTGGGGACAACACATCTGGTAAAACAGTAAAATTGATAATGCCTTGTTTAATCATATCACTAATCTTGACTACTCCTTTATGTTGGAGGAGGGAGAAACATGGCAAATGGCTGACTCAAAGGTCTGGAGCTCCTCATCCTCCCATTCCTGATGTCCCTCATTCATGTTGTTTGCCGTGGTTTTCAGAGCATAATCTCCCTCTTTACTCCCGCTCCTTGGCTTTTATGTATACGTATGTCCCCTCATCAAGCATGTGATGGGGCCCGGGAGTTTTGACTGTCAGATGCTCTCTTTTTCCTTTGAGAATGGGAGCGTACCACAAACTCTATTCTCCGGGGAAGGGTAGCAGACTGGTGTTGTCTCCAGCTTGCTGATAATAGCCTTGTGAGAGGTGCCGTGAGTAGAGCTAGTTTCCATCACTTTCACATCCCTTTCACTTTTAAGGGCTCACCATCACAAAAATTTTAAAAAAATTCACAAAAATCGCTCAGCCTTTGCTGAGACATCTGTGGGTCTCCTTCACGCTCCAAATCAATTGCACCAACTCTTTCTCCAGGTCACTTGCACAAACTCTTTCCCCGTCCCCACTCGAAACACAATCACTACCCTATCCTTCCCTCTTCTTCTTTCCCTCTCTCTTTGCCTTTCCTAAACTATCGGAGCAACCTTTTTGTGGTGTTCCGGTATGTACTTTTATCTAAAATACTGATATGTATACAATATTGTATGCTTTTCCAGCCCTGAAGAAGCCCATCCTTTGGGCGAAACGCGTTGGCTGATTCTGTTCTGTGCATACCAAAACACGACTGAAAATAAAAGAAGAATACCAACACAAGACTAATTTCGTTAATCTGACTGTACAGTTTTAACTTGATCAAATTTATGTTGCCTCCCATCCACCAAAAAATTGATTCCCTAAAAACATGCATTTAGTTATATTTATACAAATGAATTCTTGCTATTTTAAGAACAGTGGTAAGATAATAACAAGAAAAAAATAGGTGCTCCAAAATGTGGTGCAATGTGCATGAATAGTGACAGAAGCAATTATTGGTGAGCTAGTGATATAAAACCAGCAAATAATACATTGTTGCCTTTTTGGCAACATCATGTAATTACAACAAAACTCTGTTATTGAGAGGTCAGTTTTTTCACCCTACAATGAATGGCAGTCAATAGGACGAATCGTCGACGCTTCAACTTCCTATGTTAACTTCACCAGGGTCTTCGTCAGGTTCAATACATAGCAGCAATCCCGATAAAACATTATTCGATATGGAAGAAGAGTTTCTGAATGTTACCGTATCACAAGTTTCCTAATGGCAATAAATTGTAACTCTCCCGCAAAGAGAACCACTGTCCTAGTTTGCATTTAGTAGCCCCATAATAGTTTCGTAGATAAAGTGTATTAGGCCCGGAGCAGCTGAAAATGTACAGGCTCCTGGTGTATCTTGGATGCTTCCACTTTTCAAAAAAGAGCTGGTTTGGAGATAAATGTTTCATACAAATGCAAAAATGCTGCAAGAAGGATCAAGTTCTATTCTAATATTTGTTGCAGCTCAAGCGATGTTTAATCTGCTTGTAAGTTAAAGTTTCCAAAAAAGATATTCATGTCATGTAAGTTAATGTTATCAGTGAAAATTTCTAAAAATGTAGCCAATATTTTAGAATTTACAGATGGTACAGTGTATTGCAGAAGATAAAATGTAGCACAAAGACATGAAATATACATAGAAACTGTGAGTAATGCATTGCTGCTGTTGAAGAAGCATAAGAGATTTCATAAGACAACTTGGAGACGCAAACAACTACATGATCTCACTAGAGATGCTGTTTAACGTATTCAAGTGATAGACTGCAGGGACCAGAAGATCTAAGTATGGAGTAGAAGTTTCTTTTATCCAACATCCAAGGCATCCTGTTATTTATAGATAAGCAATACAAATGGCAAAGTGCCTATTAAGTAACATGTATTTGTCACAAGGTTGTGACAAAACATTAAACATTAAAAGGGGATAACTACTGTTGTTGACAGGTTAAACAGTGAGAATGTAAAAGTAGTGTACATGGTATATGCTTTTGATGAAAAATCCTGAAAGAAATATGTTTATCGCAACACATGGTGAAAAAAGTAGTTAAACGACAAACACAGGACTGCAAGTCTCTTACCAGACTTTTTTCAGGCACACAATAAAGCTTTGCTTTTTGAGCGAGGATGCCATGTGCTCCTAAACCTATTGGTTGAAGATAGTATCACAGTATGAGGACCAGGTATAGCTCAATCAGGACGTTGTATTTCCCTATGATGGCCACAGCAGTGACATAGCCTGTCAGCACAGCCAGAGAAGAACAGGAGCAGGCAGAGAGTCAGGACCCAAGAATGCAGGGGAGCAATCGATCCTTAGACCTCCCGCCACAAGCAGCATCACATCAATGAAGAGAAGAGTGCACAATGACTCCAGCAGTATCCTCAGACAAGTGATTTGATGAGGACCATGTCTGGCCCAATCACAAAGCTGTGTGTAGTTAAGATAGTCGACACTATTGAAAGGGCCTCGAAGCATAGCAAAAGAAGAACAGGAGCAGGGACAAAACCAGGCGGTGGACAAGATGGAGAGCAGCCATTCTGCTGGCCTCCAACCACATGCAGCAGTGTTAATCAAAAGAATATATCATGTTCTGTGAGCAGTGCATATGTTGCTTCTAATACATATACACTGCAGGGTGTTATTAATGTGAAATGTGATTTGAGATGAGTGCGTATATGAGCTTATCAATACCCAACTATTCGGCATATCTGTGCAAGATATGTGAGCGATGCTGCGCGTAGTGAGTACTCGTTACTTTAAAAAGTATTTGTGTGCATTGTTTCTTAATGGTAATCCTTGTCAAGAGCAGAGTGGCATCCAGCCTTAAGCATCCAAGTGCAGTGCTTGATGTCTGTCACATTTTGAGAGAACATGTTTTTCATTAGTGCGGATTGTTACTAGGACCTCGAAGAGAGTCAACTAAAGCCATACAGATATTTATGATGTGAATGGAAGAACATTCACAGCAATAGCCAGAGGGACGTCCTTCTCATGAGATTGTTGAATGTTAGACAGCACATTTATTTTATTTGCTTTAGTTTAATATATTTCAGTTCAATTAAGGAAGTATGTTACAACTGTGTATTTCAAACATTTAAAAAGCATGCTCGCTTTCTGTACTTGAGTATATTTCGGCTGAGAGCTCAATTGAGTGGTTTATATTACTGTATTAGTATTTAATCAATATTTGTATGGACTTGTTTTTTTAATTTTTTAGGTACAGATGCATTTTTTTATGTTTGAAGAATTGTACATAAATAAATGGTTGCAAGCAGCGAATTGGATGCATTGGAAAGTGGAAGGTGTATCTGACAGTGGAAGAAAAGAGGCTTGTGATCTTTGGAATGTGGAAAATTGTTAATGTAAATCACAGAAGTTATATCGGTTTGCCGTTAGAGAAGGAGCAAGGGAATTTCTGTCTTCCAGCAGGGTCACTGTAGATGAAGAATGCTTCTGCTGCACTGAGGTAAACACATAGCTCTGTTAGAGTATGGCATCAGATTATTTGTGCCTAAATGTCGTCTTACAACTGCCAACCAATCATGTGCCAGGCCTAGGAAATGCTCCCCAGTGCCTTCCAAAGGACTGAGCAGTTGAGATTTACAGAAGGGTCCGGTTCTACAAACAAGATGACTTGTGTACTGATGGGGAGAGGGTTGCAACTAGGGCCACTATTTGCAGTTGTTTATTATGTGCTCCGTGTACCAGAAGATAATCCAGTTATGAGACTAAAGGGGGAAGAAAATAAAGAAGGGGAGAGGGGCATTTGCAGGGGAAGCCATATTGCAAGAAAATAAAATATCAAATAGTTTAGAAGATCTTTAGACGTCTGCAGAGCATCTGATAATCAGAGACATTTTGTGTTAGCTTTGAAAGTCTTCAGAGTCAGAGAGTTTTTGCACAAGAGAGGCTAATTGTTCATTATTATGTACCTAATGTGGTGAATTGTTTCTCACCTTATCGTTATTTTTTCCCGTTGGTGATGAAAACCTTAGTTATTTTGTGCAGCACCGTTTTGTCTCATTTGGTATAAAGGCTTTATGGTGGTGCGTTGCCTTTCAGATTATCCACAGAGTGTTTGCTCAAACTTGTTGTTTGGTAGGCGACCAGTTAACTTTGAAATCAAAGGTAGGCATGTGTTTGTGTATTTTCAGACCAAAAATGATTCTGATGGCTCTGATTTGGATTATTTGTAGTTTTGTCATTGCCTTCATGAGCAGCAGAACAGTCTGAATAAGGCTAGAGCTTGAATAAGGAGGATTTATTGAACTATGCCAATGTTAAAGCATATTTTGGAGGTGTTGTAGAGGAGGTGGTGTGTGTTTTTAGGGGCATATCAATAATATCGCCACTTTTGTGGCCGTTTTCGGCCGCAAAGCGGCAATAATTTTATCGCAATATTAGCAAGGTCATGCTACCGCGTGAATCCTTGCTTTAGCGCCCTTTCCTGTAACGCCCATCTTTGCATCTCTAATGAGATGCAAAGTAGGCGTTCCTGCTCAAAATAACTGGAGAAATGTCGCTTAGCGACATTTCTCCAATTATCAGTGGGCACGCTAACAAGCAGAGCGATAAGAAAAGTAGTGCTAACCTTGGTTATCACTACTTTCCTTACGCCTGCTTTTCCTTTGACTAAACAATGTTAGTCAATGGGTGGTGGATTATAGGTCTGAGACCACCCAGCCCTATCAACAAGGATATTGCTGTTTTCCATGGAACATCGCTGGAAAACCAGCAATGTTCCATGGAAAACATCGCTATCTCAGGAATAATTATCACCATTGCGCTATGCGTTGGTAATACAGTGCTAGCATGGCGATAATTATCTGAGATAGCAGGCGATAAAATTCCTCATGCTAAGGGCGGCCAGCGATAATTATCGCTGCCACTTGTTGATATGCCCCCTTGTTTTTGCTTTGGCGTTAGGGGTGGAGGAAATTGCTGTGCGTAAAATGACTCCCAAATTGCTTACTGTTTTGCAAGAGCAAGATTGAATTCAATGTCTGTTGAAAGGGTGACTGTGAGTACTGAATACTATATACAGGGGCATAGCTTGGTCAGTAAGACAGGGGGGATGTGACCTTCAGGTTTTTGGACAATCACGCTGGCTTATTATGTTAATCATTATATGAGAAGCAGTGCTTATGGGGAGTTTAAGGGACAGTGGAAAGGGAAAGGAGTTTGGGTTGTGTGGGGGTACTTAAAATATTGTATTTTGTAAAATATAACCATGTTTCAAGATCTTCAAAACAGGGTTATGTGTGTGTGTTATTGTCTGACAGAGTATTTTTTACAATCCCAGGTGAAATCTGACAGGCACCTTACCATACCCGACTGAAAGCTCCTGTACCCAACTATTTATTAAATAGTACATTTTAAGGGGGTATAACAACCCAACGACCCCCCTGAAGCTATGCCCTTGACTACAGGCATTTCAGTCTTGGGTGCAATGCAGGAGCATATAACTAAAACAGGTGAATGCTGCAAGACCAGATGGGAAGATTATTTAAGAAGCGATATAGAGTCCTAAGGTAGCACTAAAGGTGCCAGTGAAGCCTGAATTAGGGTATGTAGATGGAGAACTCGAAAATGAGTGGGAAAACTGCCATGAGCATAGTCAGAGAGAGAAGGGTTTAGGATCAGGAAAAGAGTGGACATAGAGAAGGGTGCTATGATTAACTCTCCAAGAGCTGAGGACAGGAAGGGAAGAAATAGAGCATACAAGCAGGGAGCAGTAGCATTAGCGGATGAAGGTGCGATAAGGAGGACACAAAAGGAAAGCCAGAAATCAGGGACAGAGAAACATCCATTGACTCATGTATGGTGAATAAGGGTCTATCGGTAAAACATCAATTCTAGATGCCATTCATAGATTTGTGGTACAAAAGGGGGTGGTGATGGACAGAGCATCTGAATCAATCAAACACTCACACCCAGTCAAAAGATCTGGGTTTAATCCATCACCGTTCTTTAGCCTACTCCACCACCCCTGTTCAGACATGGCTATATGCAAATCAGTCTGACCCTGTGCCTCATAGGAACAGTCCAGCCCGAACTGCCAAGCCATGTCTTCCCTGGACCGGAAACAAGCTTCCGAGGACCGGTTTCTGGCATTCCAGCAGTCTTCAGCCCGGCTTGCTTGAATCCAGTGGCAAAGTGAGCAAGGGACTCACGTCTGAGCATACCCTGCCACACCTATGGAGGCCAAAAGCGGTACAAAAGGGGGTGGTGATGGACGGAGCATCTGAATCAATCAAACACTCACACCCAGTCAAAAGATCTGGGTTTAATCCATCACCGTTCTTTGGCCCACTCTGCAACTCCAGATCAGACATGGCTATATGCAAATCAGTCTGACCCTGTGCCTCATGGGAACAGTCCAGCCCGAACTGCCAAGCCATGTCTTCCCTGGACCAGAAACAAGCTTCCGAGGACCGGTTTCTGGCATTCCAGTTATCTTCAGCCCGGCTTGCTTGAATCCGCTCGCTGTTGAGGGAAACTGCAACGCTAAGGAGCCTTTCCCTTCTCGTTCCTGTCTTGAACTTTGTCTAGTAACCTGGGAGCCCGTGTGCTCGGTTACACTTTGTGCTGGGTCCTGCCTGCTTGAGTGAAAACGCCTACCGGGAGCGGGACTGCGAGGACCAGAGGTGCTTGCGCCAGGTCATCGCGCGCACCTGGTGCCTCTTCCCGCCCCCTCCTCCATCCAGGCTTTATCAAGTCTCGCGCGCGGACGGAAGCGCGGGCGAAGACCGGGCAAAGAGCGGGCCGTTTGAGGCCGTTCGAGGACTATCGAGACTGGACTGGGCCACCCCTTTTTTAAATTTCACCCATAAATTATTTCCTGTTCTTCTTATTCCTATTTTAGCAAGATGGTAGTGACCAGAGGGAACAAATCCAAGGCCCCCGGCAGCGTGGGCAAATTGCTCGGTCCTATGGATGAGTTCATAACCAAAGCGAATACATTCATAGACCAAAGCATATCTCTCATAGAGGAGAGAGTATCTCTAGATCTTGCATTTACCAAGAGATCCTCTCTGGGTAACCTGGCCGATGCAAGAACGCCAGTTGCAGTAGGGAAAAACAAGGAAGGGGAGAGGGAGAGTTGTGGGAGGCAAAGTCTGCCAAATAACGTGGACTTATCTGTGTCTCAACTTGCTGACTCGCAGCTAAGTACCGACTTGGAGAGATCCCCTGACCTACTCCCACAAACCCCCACTCAATCGACCTCCTTAGAGAAACCTCATGAAACGGGAAGGCGGGAGGGCGCGAGAAGCAAGAGAAAAGATGAGCAAACAAATTCTAGCTTGAACATGTCACCTAATACATTAAACGCTCCCCAGAATCCACCCCCCAGAGTAGAACATCTAGTCATCACCGCTTTAATACATCACAATGAGCACGAAACTCCCACCCTTATTGACTTGGAATCCCCTATCTCTTTATCTACTAATAGGGGTTTAGGAGATGGCGAAAACACCCAGCTCTTAAAGAAGATCGCTGATTTATTTAAAACATCTTTTCAACCAATAGAAAAAAGACTAATTCAGCTGGAGATGCAGATAGGTAAACTTGTGAAATCCCAACAACATAAACAACCAGCCGGGGCCCAAAATGTACGGGGAAACAATCATATAAATCACCCCCCCATACAGCCCCCAAATGTTCCTCAGAAACCCGCAGCAGATCAGAACAAGGTAACCCAAGCAGCAACATCCTCCCGCCCGATCCCTAAGAGTATTTCGAACATCGTGATTAACGCTTCTACCTCCTTGTCACAGGAAAATTCCCAGTCATTAATTTCACCTGCTCCAAATCCAGTGACTACAAGCAAGGCCATAAATAAGGTAACGTCAAACACATTGGCCCCACAACCATCCGCTCCTGATCCCCCGGCCCCCAAAGCTCATAGAAACATTCCTAGAGGTGCTGGGGAGGGTAGACCCCTAGTGGATCTACCGCCCGAGGCCTCGCCGTATGTAGCGGTTATGACCGGAGTTCCAGCAACTGCGGATCACAACGCGGAACCAGGTTGGTCTCTCAAAAACAAGGTACAACATTGGTTACAGAGTAATCGTCCCCTTCCTCCAACTTGGAATGGAAGGATCCTTTCAGTTCGTAGGATCCCATGGGTGGGTAAAGTGAGAAAATCGATCCCCGGGGACTGTATTCTGATTACTTTTGAGGACCTTCGTATCACAGACTATATCTGCTCTTGGGAAGATACGAATGTAAACGGAGGCATCAGTGTCAAACCACTCTCTTTCTTCTATCCCTCAAGACAACCGAAGGGCCTTTTTCAGGACTACGATCCCCTATGGTCAGCTCCTGTTCCTCGACATACCGATTTCCACAACACTGGATACCAAGGGCCCCCTAGACACTACGATCAAGACTATCCATGGCAGCTAGTGGGACCTCGCCAGCAGGGTGGTGGATGGGGGGGTTGGAGGCCCCCCATTCAAAGGAT
The DNA here is from genome assembly GCF_964261635.1 of Lissotriton helveticus. Lineage (NCBI taxonomy): Eukaryota > Metazoa > Chordata > Amphibia > Caudata > Salamandridae > Lissotriton > Lissotriton helveticus. Next base: position 495,314,909 of record NC_136069.1, on the reverse strand, counting down.
GACACATAGAGAATTTCCCCGCTGGGAACCATGGTATAACATCCCGACGTCCAACAGATTTAGCGGGCTCGAGATGGTCGATTGACCACCAACTGATACAGAACCCGCTAACTCAAGCTCCTTTCATCAGAGCTCTAAAATAAACCCTTCCCAGGCCCCAACAGAACAAACTGAACTAAAAGTTGATATACTATCTATACCCATTCTTTTCTGGAATGTAGCAGGCCTGCGCACTAAGATTGAGGACGGGTCGGCCCAAAATTTTTTGGAACAATATAACATAATTTGTTTGCAGGAGACATGGTCTACCTCCGAGCTTCATCTGCAAGGATTTAAAAAAAAATTTGTCCCAGCGGTCCGTAGTTCAATAGGCAGGCCCAAAGGGGGACTAATAACGTACATTGCGAATACCCTGAACCAATTAAAAGTGAACACTATCCACACTGACTCTAACTGCCAAATTCTTTTACTTACCTTTGCGAATAAGGAGACTATTCTTCTGACAAATTTCTATAATAATTTAGATGAAGATCAATTTATGACTCTTCTTAGCGACGTTCACGAGAGACTAACTCAACTCTATTTGTGGAAAGGTACCCATGGGGCAAACCACGTATTATGGGGAGGAGATTTTAACCTTCACCCGTGCCCACTGGCGAATTCACACTGCTGTGGGATCACGGATGAATTTGACCTCCCATTAATCCATCTTACTCATAGCAAGGCGGGGAATGCTCTAAACAACGTGCTTTCCGAGCTGGACTTGCAAATTGCAAGTCACCCAAGCTCGGATTCATGCTGTTTAGCTCCGACCTACATGGGTAGAGGTTACCAAACCACAGTAGATTACATCTTCTTGTCCCCTGGACTGTCAGAGATGGCAAACGATTTTCAGGTTATTGATAATTCTCTGAGTGACCACTCTGCGCTGAGGCTGTATCTTCATTTATCTAATAACAAGCACCAAAATATAGAAATAGTAAACACTCTCGCTCAGAATAATTTAGAAGTAGGCAAACAGAATGGATATACAATAAAATGGGAAAAAATTAACCCGAGTGAAATCACCAAAAAGTTGGTTAAGCTGGCATATCCTAACATCATCAAATGCTTGGACCTTACGGCAAAACACGAAGAAGTCCTAGACAACTTTAAGCAAATCTTGGATAAAATCAAAGGACTACTTTCGTCTAGATTATCGTCCAAGCATTCCGGCAATAAAGGGTGGTTTAACCACAATTGTACTGCAGCCCTCACTAAATTAAAACTTGCGCTACACAATAAACCTAGAGACATGGGGCAAATCAAATCCCTCAGACGTGATTACATTAGGGAACGAAAGCAAAGAACTAAAGAACTGAAGCAGAAACTGTGGGAAGACCTGCACAAGAGTGCCGTATCAAAAGATAGCGTGGCTTTCTGGCGCACAGTTAGGGCACCGTATCTCACCGATAACAATACCCCTAAGATTGAAGTAGCCATTGATGAAGAAACCTGGGTGGCTCATTTTTCCAGGATCTTCAAAAATGGCTCAACTACTGACAGCCCTGAGAGCTCCCTTCTGAAAGTACATTATCCTATCCCGATCCTCTTTGATATACCCGACTTGCTTTTGGCCCTGGAAGCAAGTAAAATGGGTAAAGCCCCGGGCCCGGATGGGGTCCCAGCCGACTTCTTTAAATACACTCTGGACCACTGGGCGCCCATCCTCACAAGAGTATGTATAGCAGCTGCTAATGAGGGGGTTTCGAATTCCTGGACTAGGTCCATCATGGTCCCAATATTTAAAAAAGGGGACCGCCAAGATGTGAAGTGCTATCGCCCCATCTCATTGCTGGACTCGCTTGGCAAGATAGTGGGAAGAGTAATTTTGGAACGTCTTCAGCAATGGGCAGGGGAGAGAGGCATGATTTCTGACCTCCAATTCGGTTTTCGGGAGGGATTCGGAACTGTTGAGCAGGCCCTCAACCTTAGCCTGATAGTGGGCAAATATACACAGGCGAAGGAGAATACGATTTACATGGTCTATGTAGACCTATCCGCAGCTTTTGATTGCATGTCGCATTCAAAGCTGTGGATGGTCCTAAGTCAAATGGGCGTGGAACCCTCTCTTCTAGACTTTGTAAGGGAGCTTTACTCAGGAGCTTCGGCTAGAGTTCGTTATGGGATGAATGGCGAGCTGACGGCTCCGTTTGGGGTGGAGCGTGGAGTCAGGCAAGGATGTGTCCTGGCCCCCTTTCTCTTCTCACTCTACACCAATGGCTTGGAGGGGGAAATGTTGAGAGGGGCCCAGGACCTTCCTCGTATTAAACAGCGCCTGATTCCCGCTCTGCTCTATGCGGATGACGCCGTCATCCTCGCACGCACTCCGCGCGAGCTACAGAGCTCGCTGAAGAGATACACGACATTTATGGGAGGCCTAGACTTACAAGTAAACGTCAAGAAAATGTTCGTCATGATAGCAGGTACTAAGAAAAAAGGAGTAAAAGAAATCTACCTCGATAAACAAAAGCTAGAGGTTACTCCCCAGTATCCGTACCTTGGTATCATGATAGACGGACGATTGACATGGAAGCCAGCAGTGGAGTCAAGATGCCACCTTTTTAAAAGATCGATAGCGGCTCTGATGAGCTTCTCTCGGAGACTGGGGAGAAGGGCTCCAGTGGAGATATTGAAGATCTACAGTGCCAAATGCCAGGCAATTGCTCTTTATGGAGCGGGTGTCTGGGGACACACGGACATCAGCTCCATTCAAGTAGCAGAAAACGCCTTTCTGAGATTCCTTCTAGAAACTCCCAGAGGCACTTCAACTTACGCCTCACATCTAGAGCTAGGAATTCCCTACCTGGAAGATTTGATCAGGATCCAGCCGCTAATGTTGTGGCGGCGTATCTAGACATCTGTGAATAACACCCTGTCCCAGTCCATCATTACCGATACAATGGCCCTTGACAAGTCTTCCAAGGTAAGATGGCTTTCCTATATCAGAAATTTTTTTAAAGATCTCGGTCTCGAGAAATATTATGCCCATCCAGAGTCCATAGCCAACCTTCCGAAAAAGGTACTAAAACAACAAGCCCTCTGTCACTTAGAGACATTGAGACTGGCTTCTGAATCATTGAAACACGCGACCATCCACGCGAATATGATCCAAACTACACACAGCATCCAGCCATATTTAACTTTATCGATGACGACATACGACAGAATGCTGTTGACCAGATTCAGACTGGATACATTCTTTAGATTGGTTGTGTTTCCTATGAATAATGGTTGGGTTTCAAGTTTTCCTCTTGGCCCCTGTGACGAGAAATCAATCCAATCTAACTTACACGTTATTTTGTTTTGTAAATTCCATCATGTACACAGGAAAATTTGGCTACTGCCCACATTGAGGAGTTGGCACCTTAGACATTGTAGGCCGGCACTTCTTAGACTCCAAATGCTCGAATCTAAGTCTGTCTGCTATTTTGTCCTTAATTTCCTAAAATGTATTATGAAGCACAGGAAAAGTCTATAGTAATCATTGCGTAAACAGTATTGTTTAATCACCCCTTGAGGAAATGAAACGGACTGAGAAACTTACTTGTTAATGTATGTGTATGAATTCCTACCCAGGCTCACAAAATGTAAATTGTATTTTTTAATTCCGTGTTTTTATTATCTGTTCTTTTATGTGTTTCTTCTATGGTTTTCACTTGTGAAAAAAAAACGAATAAAGAAGTTTATATATATATTGCTTGAATCCAGTGGCAAAGTGAGCAAGGGACTCAAGTCTGAGCATACCCTGCCACACCTATGGCGGCCAAAAGCGGTACAAAAGGGGGTGGTGATGGACGGAGCATCTGAATCAATCAAACACTCACACCCAGTCAAAAGATCTGGGTTTAATCCATCACCGTTCTTTAGCCCACTCTGCCACCCCAGTTCAGACATGGCTATATGCAAATCAGTCTGACCCTGTGCCTCACCCCCCTTTTGTACCGCTTTTGGCCGCCATAAGTGTGGCAGGGTATGCTCAGACGTGAGTCCCTTGCTCACTTTGCCACTGGATTCAAGCAAGCCGGGCTGAAGACGGCTGGAATGCCAGAAACCGGTCCTCGGAAGCTTGTTTCCGGTCCAGGGAAGACATGGCTTGGCAGTTCGGGCTGGACTGTTCACATGAGGCACAGGGTCAGACTGATTTGCATATAGCCATGTCTGAACTGGAGTGGCAGAGTGGGATAAAGAACTGTGAGGGATTAAACCCTGATCTTTTGACTTGGTGTGAGTGTTTGATTGATTCAGATGCTCCGTCCATCACCACCCCCTTTTGTACCGCTTTTGGCAGCCATAAGTGTGGCAGGGTATGCTCAGACGTGCGTCCCTTGCTCACTTTGCCACTGGATTCAAGCAAGCCGGGCTGAAGATGGCTGGAATGCCAGAAACCGGTCCTCGGAAGCATGTTTCCGGTCCAGGGAAGACATGCCTTGGCAGTTCGGGCTGGACTGTTCCCATGAGGCACAGGGTCACACTGATTTGCATATAGCCATGTCTAAACTGGGGTGGCAGAGTGGGCTAAAGAACGGTGATGGATTAATTCCAGATCTTTTGACTGGGTGTGAGTGTTTGATTGATTCAGATGCTCCGTCCATCACCACCCCCTTTTGTACCATTCATAGATTTGTGTCATAGTGAACACAAAAATTCTAGTACTGTTTACAGTGTTCAATCTAGGATTCACTCTTTGTTATCCCAATTCTCTTCCATAGCCACATTGAAGTTGGGTACAACATGTTCAAGCATCAAGAAATACTGGGGCCATCGTATACTCATTGCTATGTCTCAGCCGTTCCTCATCAACATCCAGAATCCAAAATTAAACATGACACACTACGGCATGCGAGACTCCAAATTGTGCATACGCAACAGTATCCTGCATGTCACCCCAGTTAGTGGAAATCAGAGTAATTCATGACCAGCCTTTATAGTCCAAATCCACCGCTGATGATGCAATGTCAAAGCATCTCCAGCATAACTGACCTCTCAAGAGAGTAAAGGGTTGGAAATGATAAGTTCCAACAAGAACCTATTTTGTATCAATCGAAAACAATTCACCCTACCTTACTCCACTGATAACAACATTTAAAAAAATTATATTGGGTACTACGCGCTCGCAACATACCTGGATCCGTGTCCTACGTAACAGCAGAAAACTCCTCATATGAATAAAGCAAAGGATTAAAAATGGACCAAAACTCTCACTTAAACAGAAAGACGGCAACTCAATCATGCAAGCACTTGTACAGCACTTGATCTGTTCCAATTACAAGATTGTGGAGGGCATTTATGGTAGTGCAGGGGTGTTATTTGGGGATGGGGAGGTCCACCCACAAGTGCTTGCGTGATTAATTGAGTATCTTTTTAGTCAAGTGAGAGTTTTGGTGCCATTTGAATACTTTGTTTTAGTCATGTGAGGAGTATTCCGCCTTTATGTAGTACATGGATCCAGGCAGAGGTCCAGCAAGAGCCAAATTTCGGGAGTAGGGGGCTACGAAAATTTCGCGGGGCAAAACCTTCCAGCAATAGGCACAGCGGAGATGAAGGGGTGAAAAAACAAAAAGCCTCATTAACACATAAATGGTGTCTTTTAAAGACCTGTGAAGTACTCGGGTGCAGCTGCGATAAGCTCAAAAACGATCTGTGTGTGTTTGCCCGGGAAGCTGTCTCAGACTGGGTTTACACACATGACGGAGGGCTGAAGCCCTTTGAGCCCAATGGGCGTTGCGCGCTGGATCCAGGTATGTTCTGAGTGCTTCGCAAATATAACATTTTTTTTGTTGAGATATCAGATGAGTAAGTTGGGGTGCATTATTCTCGATCAACATAACATTGGTTTATGTTGGAACTTTCAGTTTCCAACTCTCTGCTGTCTTGAGGGGGCAGTTTTGCAGGAGACTCTTTGATATTACATTGAGAGCGGTGACGTCTTACTATAAAGACTGGTTACGTTTTCCTCTGATGTCCACCTACTGAGCTGAGATGCAGTATACCACTTACACACAATACAGAGTCTTACATGCTGTAGCGTGCCATCTTTAATTTTGGATTCTAGGCAGAGATGACAGATGGTCGAGACTTAGCATTGAGTATACAATGGCCACAGTTTTGTTTATACCTGAATATGTTGCATGCAACTTCATGCCAGAAAATGTTGTAGGAAACATTCTAACTCTACAAGATAGTGGACAAAGATCGATTTTCCCCTCTATTCTCTTGAGTATGTTGATTTCTTATTTTGTGGGTTGGTTAGGGCTAACTTTGTCGCTTAATTATTTGGGGTAAGTTGTATTATATAATTGAGTCATCTTGTATGATGGAGTCTTTAGATCCAAAGAATATAATTATGAACATCAGACTCTTTAAAACCCTAGTCAAACACACATGCACATACATAGGTGGGGTAGAGGGAGTGGTAAAGAAGGCCCCTGATAAGGTCTCCTGTGTCTATCATGCGCCTGGGGCTGCTAGGGAAAATGAACAACAGTCACTTCCTTTCTCAATAGGCTGAGTATAAATTCAACATCACCTTGTCTGTCCCTTGATTATTTGCACTTTCTGCATACATTTTCACAACTGCACAAATGCACTTTTAGCACAAATTTGCACAAATGTGTTAATGATTTAGCAGGTCACTAGGGACCTCAAGCTTTGCAGTCTTTAAGTCTGGAAAGTCAAACAACAGCATCTTTATCACTCCTCCTTTCTGGTGGCTAAACATTAGTACCTTCTGCGTAAATTTGCACAACTCATAGGCTCCGTTAGCTTTTTGAGCATTATGCACATTTTGCACCCTATGCAAAACTAACCTCTGTATATGCAGCAAATTCTGTATTAACGACTGCTCCCCAAATGGGAATGAATGTGTTCATGATCAATATCTATATCTAGATTCTGTTTTTATTTGGTTTTTTTTCGTGAATGTCTTTCTGTCAAAGTTTATAGTTTACATGACTAATAAACAAATTGTACTACTACTAGTCCCCTCGCATGACTCATGTATATAAATGTTTTGTTTTTAAAGTTAGGTATGGATCTAGCTCAATGTGGGTCATGGTATGTAATTCAAATGGGTTAGAATGAAATGAAATGAATGTTGACAACTTTTGGAAAGGGGATTTCGGAGCTGTATTATCATATGTTGAAAGACATAGGCATTCCAGGGGGCAATGTTTTTGGTATAATTGGATTCTATACAAATATTTTGTTTTCCTATGAGAAGCAGTAGAGTGTCGATGTGCAATATACATCATAGGCCACACCATGATGACACACTTTAAGCTTTACCCTGATCACATGAGTTGTGATTATATTAGGGGCAAAACATTAAACTATATTATGAAGCAGGAGATCAATTTATATATTTATTACATTGTATATATTTTTCAGATGCCTGGTCTGGAATTGGCCTAATCCTGGATATGAGGTCTAGGCTTATTACCATTATCTTGACATTTTCTCTCAGAAATTGGACTCTGGGATTAAAAAGACCAGAGGAGCTGGAGTTGCTGTCCTCAGCAAACCTAATGGATTTTTATTAATGAAATTTGAATGGTTTGTGTCATGGGATTTGAATGTTGACCGGGTCACATGGGCACCACAGTAATGATAAAGATATGCTACTCTCTATTTTTCCTCTCAGATAGCCACCTTCCTGGACATTTTCCATGCCCCCTCAGAGGACTCTTTCAACCAGCTTGCTCTAAGTGTGTCCTCGGGTTCCCCATTAGATCCTTTTCCTCATAAAATCTGGAAAAGTTTGGGTGAAGAAACCTTTCCTTCGCTATGGAAGATCTGCTGCCAGTCATTGGAGGAAGGTGTGGTACCGGAGGCATGGAAGCATGCAGTTGTAACTTCTCTGCTCAAAAAACCATCTCTGGACCCTACTGATCCAGCGAGCTTTAGACCTATTTCCTTACTGCCCTACCCAGTTAAAATTTTGGAGAAGGCAGTTAGCAAAAGTCTATTGTGCTATCTTGATGATAACCTATTGCTCGACAAGGACCAATATGGCTTCCGCCCGGGACATGGGACTGAGACTACACTGGCAACGGTAATGGATAATCTGCGAATGCGTGCTGACAATGGGAACTACTGGGGCCTAGTATTACTGGACATGTCAGCCGCATTTGACACGGTGAGCCATACCGTGCTGGTTGAGAGATTGGAAAGTATAGGGGTTAAAGGGCGGGCCCTGCAGTGGCTTCGATCTTATCTGTCAGGAAGACAACAGGCTGTATCTTTAACACCGTTTATCTCTGACACGCCCCCAGTACATCACGGGGTGCCACAGGGCTCAGCAATAAGCCCGATCCTTTTCAGTATCTATCTACGCCCTCTATTCCCCATTATTAAATCCTACGGGGTAGACCTGGTCAACTATGCAGATGACACTCAATTGATATTCTCCCTAGAGGGGAAACAAGCGGTATCTATGGATACCTTTCAGGAGTGCATGTGTCAAACTGTGGGTTGGCTTAGGAAAAACTCCCTACAGTTTAATGGGGGAAAAACAGAGGTGGTGTACTGTCCTGCCACCAGATTGTCCCGACACCTGCAGACAGAGTACAAGCTCACTTCCGAGGATGAATCTCTGGTCCCGACCAAATTGATGCGCAACCTGGGAGCTATGGTAGATGAATATTTCCAAATGGACGTACAAGTTACCAAAACTGCCAGTGTGTGCCTTTCTTTGCTACGAGTATTACGAAAGATCCTTCTCCTACTCCCTGAAGATACCTGACCACTTGTAGTGAGAAGTATAATATTGAGCAGGTTGGACTACTGCAACTCCCTGTATCTGGGAGCACCAAAATATATTGTGCTGGGGTTGCAGAGAGTACAGGCGATGGCAGCAAAGTTGGCGCTTAATAGACAACGCAGGTCTTCTACGACACTGGTGTTAAGATATCTTCATTGGCTGCCCATTGGGGAATTTGTTTTAAATCTCTCTGCATTGTGTATAGGGCAGTACATGGCCAGGGTCCCATCCCCTTGCAAGAAACGTTCACCTGATATAACCCAAGGAGGCAGCTCCGCTTGTCAAATACTAATCTGATCACAACTACCAGATTTAGGAGACCCCGGAAGGGGCTAGTGCTTTCAGAGTGATTGCCTCACGCATCTGGAATGAGCTGCCTCTGACTCTTAGACAGGAGAGCTCATTGACCGGTTTTCGGAAGAGTCTGAAAACCTGGCTTTTCCCAAGGAATGCTTCTTAATTTCCTCTCTACTGACAACTGATCCTGCTTTTTGATGTCTATTCTCTGATCCAAGCACCAGGAAACCCATAGGGTGGCAGTTTTGCGCTATATAAATTCTTATTCCATTGCATTCCTTCTCCAACCCTCTTTTCCATTCTCTACTCTTGGATGTTATGTGATTTGGATCAGATAAAAAAACTTTTCTGCATTTGCATTAAGTAATGTAGCATTTCCTCTTCTCTTCTGTGCCACAATATTTTAATTTATATTTAATTCTTACACATTGAGACATATATAAATTGCACTCTTGTCATGTTAATATGGGTGTTTTAGTGTGGTTATTAACCCTTTGGTTTTAACACACAGGATGTAATTATGGGAAAGGTTTCCCATATGCATGGGAATGGTCTTTAAAGTATTTTATAAAGATATGATAGGATATGGTTTTTATATATTGTATTGTATTGCAGCCCTGAGAAGTCCACTGCTACGGTCAAAACATGTTGACTGGGGCTGTAACATTTGGGTTATAAAACGACAAGAGCATGTTGGAATATAAAAATAAAAGAAGGAATATAGAAAAATGGATGATCTAATTGGACTTTGTTCTGCTTAATATTGTACTAATATTGGGTACGCCACTTTATTGATATCATTTTGGGGTCTGCATGGAGGAGGTATCCAGTAGTGGTGGATACTAATAGTGTGCAATAATAATACTTTATTGTTTGATTTCTTAACACCATTACAATATAAATACATTCAATTCATTCATTAAAAAGACAGCTTAATAAAAATTACAAAACTGTGTTTTTCTTTCAATTCACTAAAACAATATAAGTAGCTAAAATTCAGATTCAGATCGGCAATTATTAACAGTCCATGGTTCTTTCATGGTACCTGTAGACAAAATGCCGCTGAACCCAATGTGCAGCTTTTTGTTGTCCTGGTTTAAGGCAGCTATTATCGCAATAGAGACCATCTGACTGTAAGCATTGCAGCGGTACAAAAGGGGGTGGTGATGGACGGAGCATCTGAACCAATCAAACACTCACACCCAGTCAAGAGATCTGGGTTTAATCCATCACCGTTCTTTAGCCCACTCTGACAATCCAGTTCAGACATGGCCATATGCAAATCAGTCTGATCCTGTGCCACATGGGAACAGCCCAGCCCGAACTGCCAAGCCATGCCTTCCTTGGACCGGAAACAAGCTTCCTAGGATTGATTTCTGGCATTTGAGCCGTCTTCGGCCAGGCTTGCTTGAATCCAGTGGCAAAGTGAGCAAGGGACTCACGTCTGAGCATACCCTGCCAACTTATGATAAACAAAACGGTACAAAAGGGGGTGGTGATGGATGAAGCATCTGAACCAATCAAACACTCACACCCAGTCAACAGGTCTGGGTTTAATCCATCACCGTTCTTTAGCCCACTCTGCCATCCCAGTTCAGACATGGCCATATGCAAATCAGTCTGACCCTGTGCCACATGGGATCAGTCCAGCCCGAACTGCCAAGCCATGCCTTCCCTGGACCGGAAACAAGCTTTCTAGGACCGATTTCTGGCATTTCAGCCGTCTTCCGCCAGGCTTGCTTGAATCCAGTGGCAAAGTGAGCAAGGGACTCATGTCTGAGCATACCCTGCCAACTTATGGCGAACAAAGCGGTACAAAAGGGGGTGGTAATGGACGGAGCATCTTAACCAATCAAACACTGACACCCAGTCAACAGATCTGGGTTTAATCCATCACCGTTCTTTAGCCCACTCTGCCACCCCAGTTCAGACATGGCCATATGCAAATCAGTCTGACCCTGTACCACAGGGGAACAGTCCAGCCTGAACTGCCAAGCCATGCCTTCCCTGGACCGGAAACAAGCTTCATAGGACCGATTGCATTTGGCCAAGTCTGAACTGGGGTTACAGAGTGTGCTAAAGAACGGTGATGGATTAAACCCAGATCTGTTGATAGGGTGAGAGTGTTTGATTGGTTCAGATGCTCCATCCATCACCACCCCCTTTTGTACCGCTTTGTTCACCATAAGTTGGCAGGGTATGCTCAGACGTGAGTCCCTTGCTCACTTTGCCACTGGATTCAAGCAAGCCTGGCTGAAGGCGGCTGAAATGCCAGAAACCCCTCCTAGGAAGCTTGTTTCCGGTCCAGGGAAGGCATGGCATGGCAGTTCGGGCTGGACTGTTCCCATGAGGCACAGGGTCAGACTGATTTGCATATGGCCATGTCTGAACTGGGGTGGCAGAGTGGGCTAAAGAACGGTGATGGATTAAAGCCAGATCTGTTGACTGGGTGTGAGTGTTTGATTGTTTCAGATGCTCCGTCCATCCTCACCCCCTTTTGTACCGCTTTGTTCACCATAAGTTGGCAGGGTATGCTCGGACGTGAGTCCCTTGCTCACTTTGCCACTGGATTCAAGCAAGCCTGGCTAAAGACGGCTGAAATGCCAGAAACTGTTCCTAGGAAGCTTGTTTCTGGTCCAGGGAAGGCATGGCTTGGCAGTTTGGGCTGGACTGTTCCCATGAGGCACAGGGTCAGACTGATTTGCATATGGCCATGTCTGAACTGGGGTGGCAGAGTGGGCTAAAGAACGGTGATGGATTAAACCCAGATCTGTTGAATGGGTGTGAGTGTTTGATTGGTTCAGATGCTCCGTCCATCACCACCCCCTTTTGTACCGCTTTGTTCACCATAAGTTGGCAGGGTATGCTCAGACGTGAGTCCCTTGCTCACTTTGCCACTGGATTCAAGCAAGCCTGGCTGAAGACGGCTGAAATGCCAGAAACTGGTCCTAGGAATCTTGTTTCCGGTCCAGGGAAGGCATGTCTTGGCAGTTAGAGCTGGACTGTTCCCATGAGGCACAGGGTCAGACTGATTTGCATATGGCCATGTCTGGACTGGGGTGGCAGAGTGGGCTAAAGAACGGTGATGGATTAAACCCAGATCTGTTGACTGGGTGTGAGTGTTTGATTGGTTCAGATGCTCCGTTCATCACCACCCCCTTTTGTACCACTTTGTAAGCATTGCAGGGCATACACAGACTATATGTTCAATGGATTCAGAGTAATAACCACACAACCTGCATTTAAGACTATTGTCGGAACGGCGCCATTCAGGAAGGTTCTTCAAAAAGGCCATTCACCCTTCCTCAGTGACAAAAACGTTTGTTTCCAGTAAAGTGCGAATGTGCTTGCTAAGTAGTGTGACTCAACACCTGGTTTAAAATCGGAAATCACTGCCCATGCATGCTTCCTATTTGACAATATTGCCCTTTCAGGATGAAAGGACCAGTGCTGGAAGCTCTTCTTGAGGGAAACATCCTTAACAACGATAATTGTATAACGACTTACCTGAACAACGAAGCCGGAACCACGACTTTCTTAAGCCACGACTTTCATTAAGCACGACTTTCCTGAACCACGAGTCTCTCCACTACACTCCTCAGAATTAAGGGAACATTAGGGGGGGTGTGGGGGGGTCTCCCCCCCAAAAAAGGAGAAAAAAAAAAGCTAATGGTATGTGTAGTAAAACAAAAAAAAGTAGATTTAGATCCGTTTATTTTTTACGAGTGGTTCACTCAAGAAGAATTGTAATTGCAATAGTGCCATCTACTGGCAAGACATGAGATGTTAAATTTCGTGGTTTAGGAAAGTCGTGTTAAAAAAAGGTAGTGGTTGAGAAAATCTCGTGGTTAGGCTTTCGTGGTTAAGGAAGCCGTGGTTTAGGAAGTAGTTGTTTAGACATACAACCTCTTCTTGATGATCGCCTTTAGTGCTGGCTGTGAGTGGTTTGTTCCCCAGAATTCCTTAACTCCAAGTAATTGTAGGCTGTGATCCAAATTATGTCGATATTTCTGGTTAGTAGGGCTTTTCGATATTTAATTCCAAACTCTAGCCTCCAAGGAGCCCTCCTGGTCGTGGCGCAGTCTGTTGCAAACCTTTATAAACGCGGCAGCCTCTACGCCATGATGGCCTACTAGGCCTAGTTCGAGACGGACTTGGGCTGTCGAAGCTGATTTTGGCAGGCGAAACGCACGTTTATAAATTTTGATTTTTAATTTGTTCAATAAAGTGCTTGTTGAGCCCCTCATGATCTCGTGCTTGTACGACAGAGAATTAGTTATCTTTGCCTTCATCACTTTCAGCCTAGGGGTGAGACTTGGGCCAAGTGGCTGTTTTGACAGTTTCGCAGCGGGGGCCTCTAGTGACAAAGTTTTGGCTTTTAATGCTTCTTCCTGCTTGACGAATGAGCATCTAGTACCAAGAAAGATTACCAGGTATTTGTAGTGGGGTGTTGATTCAAGCTTAGCATTATTGAAATACCACCCTCCGCATGACCTCTTGTGCTTCCCAAAAGAAACTAATAGAGTGTGCATCACGTAGGTATATATTTGTAGGGACATAGGAGAAATAAGAGGGGAGGTGCGATCAATTCACCTGTCGCTTGTTGTATTAGTTGAAGAATAATGATACAGTTATGAAGGCCAATGAAAAGGTAACCAACGTGCTTTGAGAATACACTTTTCTCTCGTTTCTTTTTTCTGGTGTCATTCTATTCATTAATTGGTTCATTTTGTTTGCTCTGTTGTGAGGACCTTCCAATTGTGAACTTATTGCCATGAGTAGTGATAGGCACTTGTTGACCAGTCGCACCCATGTTCACCAACGAGTGGATGCCAAAGTCCTCTACAGTAAACAAAGTATATTGCAATTTTGGGTAGCACGGAGGCAGATAAGCAGATCTTAGAGAAGCTTGCTCACAGCAATGACATCAATATGTGGCCTAGTGACCTGGAGCCCAACATGTGACCCCTCCAACTGTGGTTCCCAAGGTCTGTGAACCAGAGTGATATATACAATTTCCTATTGAAGTAAAGTCTACAACTACAGTATTACGAGATGGCCAACTAATGTGTGCCTGATCCTCTGCATTTGTGCTGTAGAAAGGAAGGCCCTTTGGTTATGCCTGATATGATGGCAGAGCCACTACAGTTGCTCCAATGGTTCTGCTGCATCTAGAGGCCTGTCGCTGCCTCTGATTTGCAGCTGGCCGTGATTATGAAGATTGCAGCTTGCAGCTTAGAGACATTAGACTCCCTGTCTCACTCTGTAAGCCTTAAGGTGGCCACCTGACTCCAGCTTTTGTGTGTGGGCATAATGCATTCTGGGTGTTGTAGTCTTGTTTTGCTTACATTGAACAAATTAGACTAAACCTCAAATCAAACATCTGTAGATGAAAATGTCAGCCCCACAAACAGCGGCTGTAATGATCTAAAGTCAGGGGGTCACCCTGGCAGGCCTCAGACATCATGCGACTTCAAGCATCTAACACCATTCACCTGCCGAGTGAGAGCAGGCTGTGTGCAATGGAACCAATTCAGCACTTTCAAGATTTATATTACAATATCCTGCCTTTTATTTTTGGTTCTTGCAGCATCGTTCGCGTTATTTTGTGTTTTATTAAAAGTCTAATCCTCTATTGCTCCTTTTCAGTTTCTGACTTATTTGGTTGTCTTTGGACTGGACGAACACATAATCCACTTTTTGGTGCGACGCTTCTGGCTGAGAAGCACTGCATCACCATAGCAAACCAGGTGCAACGCGTTGCTCGGGCATAAGTGCACTCTGAAAAGAGAGGCATCCCCATCGACCATCATTGTCCTCCACATTCATTTACTGGAGTAACAGTCTGAACGTGTTGTCGTGGAAAACATATTTCCCGTGCCTTCTGGACTGTGGCGAATTGGCTCATAGAATCACGTCTAATAATAGTTGTGTCTGTTACAAGGTCAGAAGTGGCATTCGCTCGAAAACAGGGGCAGATTGCAGAACAGGAACAATATCCAGCGCCCCCTTTGCAGAAACATATCAGCAGATGTAGACAAGATTTTAATGGCTACATAAAGAGAAATGCATGACAAGCTCATTAGGGGGAGGATAATAGCCCCGCAGGATGCTCGGAGGGGACAATATATCAATGTCTGGTTTGTTACAGCTCCGCCAAGGGCTGGAGTTTGCCCCCTCACAATCTTTCACTCAGTTTCTATTGACCTGCTTTCCAGTAATGCTTCCCCACCACGGGCCTCCCGGCCTCCTTTCAGCTGCCTCACAATTGCTGACATAACTCTCTGAACGCGGGCGAATCCGGCCCGCTCGGTGACAGTAATAAAAAAGCAGTTAGCGATGCCTCCCGCTGAGCCCTGGATATGGTACATTTAGGGCGCCGCTTTCTCCTCGGGGCCTGGGGGCGATTGCGCGCCCATCCGGGCATCTGCGGGAGGTCACGGCACACGGAGCCGCGGGGGCCGGAGCCATCTGCCGCAGAGCGGGGCTGAGGGAAGAGCTAAACGGTGCAATAAAGCGCTCTTCAAAGGCCTAAATCAGATGGAGGAAAGTAAACCGATGATTGTTATTAATTGCATCCACCCCGTGCCCTTTGTGCCCTTAATAACTTGTGCACAAAAGCACTAATAGCCTGTAGACAATACCGGAATCTGTTCTGGCAAATTAAAACGTCACTCCCTCTATCTATAAAAGTCAAAGCAGGCACAAGTCATTCCTTTAAATATCCACCCAAGTAATCCTGCTTAAAGTTTAACATTCCGGGTAAGTACAAACCCGTGAAAGGTCAGACACCAGCTAATCTGAGACCGGCGAAGCTCCTCGGAGTGGAAAGCACTGCTTAGAAGCTGAAAAGAGCGGTCACGAGACATATTTGCAGAAATGAATTAAATCTTGCACTGGCTTGCCTTTAGCAAGAATACTATTTAAAACATGGAAGCAATATCGAACGCTTCCTCTGCCCATGTGGCCTGGAAATGCAGACACACGTCTGCCACACAAAAAAAGACTGAAAAGGTCTGACAATCCTTTCAGTTTTGTCCCGCGCTCAGCAGAAAATGATTTTCCTCCTGAATCCGGCCTAAGAAACTTAAAGCGACTCTGATTACAATAATGCAGGCGCAGAATGAAATGTGACATTCGGAAGATATCAGCCATATATTCATTCTATCTGGAAGCAATTCCTAAAATGCAAATGCCCCCGGCAGCCGGGGAGACAGTTGATGTTCCATGAAAGGATTTTTCTAACAAGGTTTGCATTATGGAGGCCGGAAAAGAAACCTTCAAATCAGCAGTGTACAATTTCACTGCAGGACGAATGTAGGAAGACAACAGTGAAAGATTTCCCTATTCAATTAATTACATCCATGTTCCTTTGTACGGTATTAGATTGAATATATATCTCAGAGAATATGTGCATCAAATTGCACTGCATCTGAGGAAAACACAGCAGGTCTTTTTATGCGTCCTTCGTTGAACGTCCACTATAAGGAGTAGCAGACTATATTAAAAGGGTGAATCACGGGGGCATTAAAATTGGTGAAACAATTAAAAGAAATATGTTTCTTCCAAGCTGATTCATCAAGTCCTTATTCTGTTGGGAGTAAACTTGAGGTATTTACGGATCATAATTTAACCATTTTATTTGCATACTTATTGAAAAAGCTATTGTATATATGGGCCCACTATTGCTATACGAATGAAAGATCAATAACCCCTTGAGCTACTAAGACACCCACCCTTCCTCCCCATTCACTGGGTCACACCCTTTAGATTTTTGGGGCACTTTGCACTTAAGGCATCATAACTTTGATCCCACAGATGATATCCCGGCCAAATTTGCATCCGTTTTCCCATTTGCTGGGAACACTAAAGCTATCCAGAGTATGAGCATTCCCCTGGAGGGAACTGAGAAAGTGCTCAAAACATAGTAACATTTCAGGGCTTTTTTGGAGGGGGGGAAAGGAAAAATGTGTTGTGCAAGAAAGTGTTTTTTTTTCCAAACATGCCCTCGTCTAAAGATTTGCTTACTATGTTCGCCATCTTCACAGCTTTCAGGAAGAGGCAGGGTTACAAAAAACTACTTTTTAGCACACTTTTGGGATTTTTCTGAGTGATAGTCGGGTTTTCCTAATTTGTTGTGTTTCTTTCTACTTGCAATTTATGAAGGAAACAGCAGTTCAGGAAGGGGACAGGAACAGATGAAAACTGCGATCTTATGATGTAAATGTATTCTTCATATCGTCCCTGGTTTGGTCTGTTCTTGCCTCAGGTGGGGAGGCATTTTGTGGATCCCTTCAAAGTTCCTCACAGGAATTTGAGGAAAATGTGCAATTTTAGCCAAAGTTTGACATTTGCAGATCAGTCTAGGTAAGAAAATGTAGTTGAATCCACACGAAACAAAAAAAACTCTGGATTAATCTGGGTTTCTAGGCTTTATAAATGTCCAGGGTTTGTAGGAGCTATGTTTGTCCAAGGAGTGCAGCCATTCACCATGTTAAGCGAGAGGAAAATGGGATTGACAGACAATTTGTCAATAATACACCCAAAATAATGATAATTTCCACTTGCTTTCCATGGGGATAGGGACACACTAGGCCTCAGGGCGCAGTAAGCCAACTGGGGATTTCAGGGTGGGTGTGCAGACTGATGTCAGGATGGATAGGTTCTCATTCCATTTATTAAAATATTCCTGGCATCAGGTGTACTTTCTGCTACCCTAGGGCAAATTACAGGTAAAACCTCCAATCTTTTACTGGGGTGGGGTGCTGGAAAGACTGCTAGGGAGTGAGAGGTGGGGGATTGGCCTGATGCAGGCCAGCCCTCACCTCAGTCTTTGTGGTCTAGTGGTTTTCTGCCTTGGAGAGGTTAATGGGTGAGTAAACCCCCAATCACTCTTCCGTGGGGACAAAAGAACAGTTGCTTTTCGGGTTTCACCTGCACAGTGCTTGCGCAGTGCTTGTTTATTGTATTTAATACATCTTAAGAGGGGCTCTTATCAGTTCCCATCGCAGGATTACTGTGTTCATTCACTTTTGTGTGGAACCTTTTTTTTTGTTAACTTCTCCCGGCTACACGCATTTGCAATACTTCTAATAAAGCTGCTCACACTGTTTAAGCCCCATTCACTTTCAAGATGGGATCTCTTCCCATGGAAAAGGCAAACAGCTTCTAACAGTTTGCTAACTTTTTAGGGCTCGGGCCTACGTCACACTGCGTAGCAGTGTAGGCGGAGCCTAAGAGTCCTTGTGTGAGGGTCTCCGAAAAGCTACCTAACAGATTCCTGGCTGCTCGTGATTTTTCGTCCTTTTTTATGCCAGTTGCATTTCGATTGGCCTTCTCGTGCGTGTGTTTTCGGAAGAGAGCACACAAAAGGCCATTGGCGGGAGAGTATCTCCGCCTATTGCATATTCCGTGCGGACACGCGCAGCAGAAGGGCATAATTCTTCAATTATCTCGCCGTCACGGCGGAGATAATTGAAAACATATGCCTGCAGTGGCGCCCGTCTACCAGCAGTTTCTGCAGGAAGGAAACAGTTAACTATTTTGCCACTGGTGAGCCAGTTCATGGATACATGCCCAGATGTCAGCAGAAAAGCCTGCATATGTCAGAATACATATGTGCTGTCATAATGCCACAGCTTCAGTTCATAGCGCATTTCGTTGACACATTTGGCGGTCTGTGTTCTATTTGCACGAGCCACAGTCTTTTTACCTCGTGAGTTCGGTTTGTCGGGAAATCCGATTTAGACCAACCTGCTGTAGAAAAAGGCATTTTTTTTGTGAAAGCTTTGATATATTCTTGAAGAAGGACTGTGCAGCCTATCCACATGCCTGCGCAAGCCCCCTTAGGGCTGGAGAACCAGAGCGGCGTCTGTGACACGGGTCAGCAGAGAAGTTGTGATGGGAAATGTTGTGAATCAACAAGCTATGGAGCCTCCATCATGCAACTCTGTCCAGTGGAACACCATTGCAGCAAGTAATGTGTACAGAGTGTGGCGATCGAGACAATGTTTCTTTTCAGTCTCAGTCCTTTAGTCCTGCAAGCCTTTCCATTTCCAGATGTGAATCTTGCCACCTGCCGCATGATTGAAGTTGCCAGCTTTTTCCTGCCATCATTCAACTGGTCATCTCCCATTCTCGCTGTCTGAGCACAATTGTTCCACTAATGGTTAAGCCAACCTCCTAGTGAAACGGTATTATCTTTTCAGTTGTGTGCAGCCGGCTTCAAAAATAAAATTAAACAATAGTTCTCTACTGTCTCTTTACTAAAGGTACCCAATGGGTTATTTCGTGCGAGTCTGAGAGTTATCTTCAGAACATGGCATCAGGGATTCTGGCCTCCTTCAGCACACATTCCAAGGTGTCGAAGAGGTGCCATCCTCCCTTTTCCTAAGCTAGAGCTCGAGACATTAAAAGGAATCCCAGCAATGCATGGCCTTACACACGCTTTCTGGATACGACCTGTAGATTCTTCGACTTTGAGGGAAGTCCCTGCTAGTCACTTGCATGATACAACCCCAGCCCTTGGGAGCTATGGACATGACTCAGCTTGAACTCCAGCGATCCCACTCTGCTATAGGCATCAACATCACGGAGAGCTTGCAGGCTGCCATGGATGTCCTGATGGAGAAAACTCACCCTTGCTTTAATGCTGCCCATGCCCCTCTGTGTCCCATTGCCTAATAACTTTGCTTCCCGTGCAGCGGTATGTCACTAGCCCCTCTCAATTCAATTCAATAGAGACTTTATTTCGGATATATTTCAATCCATAAAAGTACACAGGTAAAATACATTTAGACATTTCACAATTAAAATCACGGTTACTAAAAGACATGTTATACATAATCCATAAATGAGTGAGTAGGCAAAATCATAAATAAAGTGCAAATAGTGCTGGATTTACAACAAGATACATATTCAATCAGTTGGAAGTTCATCATCCTTCAAAGGTATATAATCACTGGTCTAGGCACTCTCTCAATTTAACAGTCAATTTTAGAAATTCTATCACATAAAGAACACTATCACTGTGCAAAAGCTGCAAATACACAAGTGCTGGTCTTATTTGTTTAAAAGTTAATTGCTTTAAAAGGGTAACAAGATAACGTTTTCGAGGGTATTCATAAAACCTACATAAAAATATAAAATGCAGCATATCCTGTGGAGACTTCCCGTTGCAGCCACAGGGAGCAGCAATTTTACTAAAAATGTTCGACTTTGGTCTAATTAAAAGATGATGGAAGATGTTAAACCTGAACCTTGTCAACAAAAATTTTTCATGAGAAGTGAAGGAGCATGTTAGGTACAGTTCCAAAGTGTCGCAGGTTTTTAACATGATATATTTCCTAACGTTAGGTTTCATGAGCTCAACCTCTTCTCGTTGGGCCCTCATATCCATGTAAAAAGCCCGCTTAATTGCTGCCACATCACCCTTTACTATCCCACTAGGATTTTCATACAAGTTCAAACATCCAAGCCTTAGAAAATGAGATTTCAGGTATTTTAACCAGGGCACACACTTTGAATTATCATGAGATACAAGGTCTTTCACTATCAGGTGGGTTAGCGGAATGTCTTGGTTTAACCACAAGTTTACCCAGCATGTCAGTGGTTTTAATGCAAATATATCAGATAGGTACTGACTTCCCAATTCTTCGTGTACCGCTAGGTTCGATGTGCTAGCTGGGACACAGAGAAGACGTTTTAGAAAATGATTTTCAGTAACCTGTAACTGTTCGCCACTTACATAGCCCCATATCTCACTGCCATAAACAGCGGTAGCTATCGATTTAGCGTTGTAGCGTTTCATCATAGCAATATTTGGCTTTTTCCCCAATTTAGTGGTAAAATTAAAGATAGAGGCATTTAGCCTTGTCATTTCCCCTTTCTTTCTTGCCAGATGTGGGCCCCAGCTAAGCTTTGTGTCAAAAACAACACCAAGGTATGAGAATGTTTGAGTGATGGGGATCAGAACATCATCTAATTTAAAAATAAAGTTCTTTTTCGGTTGACGGCCAACATGCATTATATAAGATTTGGAATTGTTGACCAAAAGGTCTCTATTAATCATAAAGTTTTTAAAAGCATTCAGAAGTGCCTGGAGACCCTTTTCCGTTCTAGAAATTAAAACCGCATCATCTGTGTATAAAAGTACAGGAATACCCCGCCTGCCAACTCTGGGGCAGCCTGATTTTACCTCCTGTAGTGCAGCATCGAAGTCATTAATGTAAAAATTAAAAAGGAATGGGGCCACGATGCAACCTTGACGCACTCCCTTTTTGATGTTAAAGTTACCAGTAGTTTCCCCATTAGTTGAAAACCTAACATTAGCACTGGTATCGCTGTGCAATTCCACCAGAAAATCCTCAATCCCTGTGTCCACCCCTTTCTCCCTCATGGTCTGCCACAGCCTTCCCCTGTTGACACAGTCGAAGGCCGATGACAGATCCATGAAGGCAAGGTGGACGGCTCCCTTCTGCACAACAGTATATTTGCTCAATATGAGGAACAGGTTAAGGCACTGTGTTATGGTGGAACGGCCTTCACAGAAGCCATATTGGGAAATGGACATAATATTATTGTCAGTTGTCCAGCTTGATAAGCGCTGCAGTAAAATTCTCCCCATAATCTTGACCATAGAGTCTATTAATAAAATTGGGCGATAGCAAAGGGGGCTGCCCTTGTCTCCTTTCTTGAACACAGGGACAATTGTTGACAATCCTCAGACAGGGGACAGCCCGCTATGGCAGCAGCATTAAAAACAGCTATCAAAATTGGTGCCCAAAAACCTGGATCTGATTTATAAAGATCAGGTGGAATTCCATCAGGTCCAGGGGCTTTCCTAGCTGTTAATCCCTCTATGGCAAATGTGCAGAAATTCCTAGGCAATCACAATAAAAATGCGGGAACTAGTACAAGGAGGGGCGGACAATGAGGTAAATGCACATACATTCATGTATTATTTATTAAACAACAAAAGTATAGTACACATAATTATCAGGTAAAAATTATTTATCACAATATCAAATACACAATTAAAATAAACTTAAAATGGTGACGAAATCGCCAACAACAATAGAAAAAACAATTAATATTAAAAGAGAAGAGGTGGCAAGAATATGTATTCGACGCGCGTTTCGGCGTGTAAGACAACACCTTCCTCAGGAGCCACACAAATTTCTGCAACATAACAGAAAAACATATAAATATAACGAAACCTTATCTGTTATCTACAATATCAAAAAACAAGTAGTGCATTCACATCATTTAATGAAATATGTCCTCCACAGTATAGCTACTAGACCCTAATGATACATTTTAATAATTCTTACATTAGAATATACTGCAAAAAACACAATTATTAACAACTGATATAGTGCTAGAAAACATGATGGTTCCAACACTTTAAGACATCAAAGAATTTGGCAGATTGTAAACACCATACATAAACAATTGGCAAATCATTATATCCATCTACATTTGTTCACATTTGGAGACCGAAAATTAATATAAACTTCAGAAACCAATTATTTACATTATATATTATACAACATAGATACAAACTCACTTACTAAAAACAGGGACAGGGTGCATCTGTCTTTGATCTTTTACTCGATATGAAAGGAGCCTATAGTGCATACGGCAGGATTTTCATAAAGACAATTGCAGTCCTTACATCAGTGTTGTAAACGCCTATTTATTGGAAATGAGGAATATCAGTAAATAATATGAAAAAAACGAAAATGGGACACTCAAAAAAATAGAGCGAGCTAAATACAAGAGGCCATGGTCTCTCACCTTTATAAGAAAATGGCCGCGATCATACGTTAAGACATCCAAATGATGAGACACGGCTCAAATTGAAAAACCGTGTGGACGGACAAACAGTGCCAATGATGTAAAATAACAGGTTTATCTGCACGGAAAAGGAACATGATAAAACTAGTTAACATTCACGGAACGAAAATAATATTTAGAGCAAGTGTCATTCTATCGGTAGAAACCTATATACAAATATCCAACTCACCAAAAAATATAAAGGGCAGAGTCTCTAAATCTTTCAGTGAACCGAGACTACCGAGGCGGTATTATAAAATGGATTTTCTTCGTCGATGCGAAGCGGAAATATTTTCTACCGCATTTGCTCGTTTTTCCTGACAGGGTGATGCCGAATGTACGAGTCTACAGCAAAAAAAGATAATAAAACCAGACCAACCCGGGATTAGATTAGAAGGTATGTCTGGTAACATCTATGTTCATCTAGGCATTAGACATACTACAGCATGGGGCTCGCCCAGGAAAAAGATAAAGTTAGCCCGTAAAGAAACTTACCAAGTTAAAAGAAAATGGTGAAGGATGGGGGAAAATCCTGCTGGCGTCTAGCGTCCGTTACGGTGATAACCAACAACACACACCCGACGGAAGTAAAAATAGCTTCCGGAGCGGGTCACGTGTAAAGTGGGACAAATTTTAAAGCGGCAGTGTGAAGTTGTAATGTATAGAGTGAAGAATACACAACTCAACGTATAATATCCTGTAGGCATACCAACGCCTCAACACACGAATTTATATCGTTTACCGCAAAGAACAATAGAGCCAAGTCAATGAGGCTAGTTAAAGGATGAAAACTAAAGGGTATTGCGGTATCGTTTTACTGCTGAGTGCAGTAAAAATGGAATCTGTGAAAAAAGAAAAAGGAAATAGATAGACCAGAATGTGTTTACGCTATCTATGGAATGTTAGGTGTATTTTAAATTGATACCATACTAATTCAGACTGATAACATCAGTAGTACCAAACATGTGGACCATAATTAGGGACAGAGTGGGATATTTAAAGGGCTTTAAATAAATCGAAACTAGATTTATTCAAAAAATAAGGCTACCTTTTTCTGTAAAATTGCGGAGTAGACAACAAGGAAGGTATGTCCATACTCTATATCAGGGAACATTATACTATATAGTTTTCATTTAGACAACAGATTAACGTTTACAGCGTTCGAAGAGGTAAACCTGAAAAAACAGTGACAATTTTATCTAAAAAATCGCGTTCTCCCAGGGGATTTCAGAATTCAATCCCTTAGAAAAGGTATTAAAAACAAAAATCCAGTAAACTTCGCGTTTCTTACGAATCGCACATCCACCCTTGCCATCTGGAACTCTGATTTTCTCCATAATGCGCCACTGGAATTCGTCAGGTTTGTGTTTATGTTCAAGATAGTGTTTTACTAACGGCGCCAAGATTTTGCCGGTTTTGATGGCAGATCTGTGTTCCGTTAAACGGACCTGAACTGATCTCGAAGTTTCGCCGACATAGCCTAAACCACAAGGGCATAAGATGAAGTATATAACGTTTGTGGTTTTGCAATTCCACATATCACACGCTTTTGTTGAAAAGCCATCATGTACATAATTTTCACCTCTTAAGATGTTGGTACATGATTTACAGGAGGAACAGGGTACTGGTAGATTATTCAACAACGAACGTTGTGAGGGGCCACCGGTAATTGCGCCGTTATTAACTCTCGAGTGGACAATCAAATCTTTGATGTTCTTGTTTCTTTTATGCGCAAATAGTGGTTTGGCCAGGGTATTTTTAGATGTTGGGTTGCAATTTAGAATGTGCCAATTACTGTTGATGATTTGTTTAACACGGTCATTTAAGGTGGAGTGTTTAATAACGCAGACAAGTTGGTCAATGTTTTTCACTTCCCTATTCTCTAACAGGGCATCGCGGTCATAAAACCTAGCTCGTTTATAAGAACTTCTCACTAATCTGTGAGGGTACCCTCTCTCAATAAATTTCTTCCTCATTTCAGATGCTTGGATATCAAAGTCACTAAGGTTCGTGCAATTCCTGCGAACACGCAGGAATTGGGAAAACGGAATACTGTCACGTTGACTTTTAGGGTGGAAGCTAGTAAAATCAAGTAATGTGTTGCGGGCGGTGGGTTTAACAAACAAGTCAACTATTAATTTATTATTCTCATTTTTTATCAGGAGGTCAAGGAACTCTACCTGATCATTGTCATATTTGGCGGTGAATTTAAGATTGGTGTCTGCCATATTAATCCATTCAAGGAATTCTAATAGTGAATCTTTCCCATTGGTCCAGATAAAAAAGATGTCATCAATGTATCTGGACCAATGGGAAATAGATTCAAAGAATGGGGCAATTTCATTGTCAATAAATCTGTCTTCAAATGCTGACATGTAAATATTGGCAATGGATGGTGCAACTGATGCACCCATACTGACTCCTCTAGTTTGGCGATAAAGGGAGTCTCCAAATTCGAATATGTTCTCAGTGAGCACAATAAACAGGCAGTCGATGAGAAATTTCTTTGGACAGCTTATATTATGTTTATCAATAAACCAATCTGTTGCCATTATGGCCTCTTTCAGAGGGATGTTACTATACAAGGACTCAATGTCCATGGTAACTAGAAAATCTCTGTCATGTATGAAGTCTAAGTTTACAACTCTTGTAATCATATGACCAGTGTCTTTAATATATGATTTGATTTTGGGTATGTGAGGTCTTAAGAAGTGATCTACAAACTTCGATACTGACTCTGTAGGTGTTCCTATGGTAGACACAATGGGTCTATAAGGGGGGTCACGGACATCCTTATGTATCTTGGGTAACCCATAGATACATGCTGTTTTCCCTTTATTGTAGTTAAGGAAATCATGTTCTTTAGAACTGATGTCTCCATTTGAAAGAGCCTCACCTGTAAGTAGTCGAATTTTTTTGTTAATGGTGTTAGAAGGGTTGGAAGTTATTTCCTGATAGGTAGTATTATCACTCAACATAGACTTCATTTTCAGTTTGTACTTATCAGAGTCAATGACAACAACGCCGCCACCTTTATCACAGGCTTTGATAACAAGGTTATTATTACTAGATAGTGACTTTAGGGCAAGAGATTCTTCTTTATTGAGATTATAAATGGGTTTGGGTACATATTTCATAGTTCTATCTAGTTTTTGGAGTACCACCAGCTCGAATGCAGCAACTTCGGGACCTACTTGGTCCAAGGAAGGACTGAAGGTCGAGGGCAATGATAATGTTTTATTAGTGTCAAAATCGTTGTCATTACATGTATTAATTTGGAAAAACTTCTTAAGTCTAATCTTCCTAAAGAAGGAAATAATATCTTGATATAATTAAAAGATATTTACATGTGCATGTGGCACAAAGGAAAGGCCTTTTGAGAGTAAAGATTCACTACTAGTATCTAGAGTGGTCGAAGATAGATTGAAAATAGGAATTATGTTCCTTGCCCCCAGTATTGACGACTGCGGGTCTCCCTGATAACGTGGGGTTCCTGTTGCTGTTGCTGATGTTGTTGGTAATTCTGAAAATTGCCCCTGTTCTGGCCTTGGAATCTCACTCTCGGGCGCCCCCTGCGAGACCCCCTGTTGGATAAAAAAGGTCTCTGGGGTCGTGAGCCCGAGTAAGAATTAGGGGCTCCATCTGATTCATAGTAATGATTGGGGTTCTCCCCTTCGGAATCAGACGTATCAGAAAAATTATTAACTCTTTGGGGGGTATTTCTACTTTCATCTATATATTGATTTTGCTTATAGAATTCCTTCCCCAGAT
Source organism: Lissotriton helveticus (assembly GCF_964261635.1). NCBI lineage: Eukaryota > Metazoa > Chordata > Amphibia > Caudata > Salamandridae > Lissotriton > Lissotriton helveticus. Next base: position 495,288,205 of record NC_136069.1, on the reverse strand, counting down.
ATGGGTAAGCTATTTCATCCGAGTAAAATCTTTTATCTTTAGAAAGTTTATCTGTTTTTCGTTTATTGAGGTAATTATAAAACAATTCTAATTCTCTATTACACTCTTCTATTTTGTTCATGGCTTCTTCTATCCCCTTAATTTCTTTGAGTTTACTTTCTAATTCGTCGATTTCTGTTTTGATGGTAGCTGCCAAATCTTTAGCAGTTTCTACGATCAGGATCATGAGGTCACGGGAGCATCTGCTCGCAATCATACTCCATTTTTCAAGGAAAGGTCTATGATGTACAAATAGACCAGGTATGTTGCGGACTTGTAGCCCCAATGGAATAACCCCTGATCTTAAATAAGCTAACATGAACTCTCCATGTGCTTCCATACGAATTAGTTTTTTCTTAAGGTCCATTAATTTTCTACTCTCATTGTTACCTTTGTTATTGGAGTTGGTATTACTAAATGAAGCTGAGGTTCCCACTAAAAGGGCAAATTCTGCGTCGGTGAAGCCAAAGGTTTTTAGGTTGGACATGATTCGGGGACCCTCAACTATTCAAAATAGATAGATATGGTAAACTGTAAATAAACAAGAGCATGAAAAGGATGGATTTCCAAACACAAAGAAACAGCCCTACACAGACAAGCTGTGGGTAATCATATGTGAAAAACAAGGACCCCCTGAGTAAAGGTTACAATTCCTAGGACAGGGAAATAAACAAATGTGCAGAAATTCCTAGGCAATCACAATAAAAATGCGGGAACTAGTACAAGGAGGGGCGGACAATGAGGTAAATGCACATACATTCATGTATTATTTATTAAACAACAAAAGTATAGTACACATAATTATCAGGTAAAAATTATTTATCACAATTTCAAATACACAATTAAAATAAACTTAAAATGATGACGAAATCGCCAACAATAATAGAAAAAACAATAATATTAAAAGAGAAGAGGTGGCAAGAATATGTATTCGACGCGCGTTTCGGCGTGTAAGACAACGCCTTCCTCAGGAGCCACACAAATTTCTGCAACATAACAGAAAAACATATAAATATAACGAAACCTTATCTGTTATCTACAATATCAAAAAACAAGTAGTGCATTCACATCATTTAATGAAATATGTCCTCCACAGTATAGCTACTAGACCCTAATGATACATTTTAATAATTCTTACATTAGAATATACTGCAAAAAACACAATTATTAACAACTGATATAGTGCTAGAAAACATGATGGTTCCAACACTTTAAGACATCAAAGAATTTGGCAGATTGTAAACACCATAAATAAACAATTGGCAAATCATTATATCCATCTACATTTGTTCACATTTGGAGACCGAAAATTAATATAAACTTCAGAAACCAATTATTTACATTATATATTATACAACATAGATACAAACTCACTTACTAAAAACAGGGACAGGGTGCATCTGTCTTTGATCTTTTACTCGATATGAAAGGAGCCTATAGTGCATACGGCAGGATTTTCATAAAGACAATTGCAGTCCTTACATCAGTGTTGTAAACGCCTATTTATTGGAAATGAGGAATATCAGTAAATAATTTGAAAAAAACGAAAATGGGACACTCAAAAAAATAGAGCGAGCTAAATACAAGAGGCCATGGTCTCTCACCTTTATAAGAAAATGGCCGCGATCATACGTTAAGACATCCAAATGATGAGACACGGCTCAAATTGAAAAACCGTGTGGACGGACAAACAGTGCCAATGATGTAAAATAACAGGTTTATTTGCACGGAAAAGGAACATGATAAAACTAGTTAACATTCACTGAACGAAAATAATATTTAGAGCAAGTGTCATTCTATCTGTAGAAACCTATATACAAATATCCAACTCACCAAAAAATATAAAGGGCAGAGTCTCTAAATCTTTCAGTGAACCGAGACTACCGAGGCGGTATTATAAAATGGATTTTCTTCGTCGATGCGAAGCGGAAATATTTTCTACCGCATTTGCTCGTTTTTCCTGACAGGGTGATGCCGAATGTACGAGTCTACAGCAAAAAAAGATAATAAAACCAGACCAACCCGGGATTAGATTAGAAGGTATGTCTGGTAACATCTATGTTCATCTAGGCATTAGACATACTACAGCATGGGGCTCGCCCAGGAAAAAGATAAAGTTAGCCCGTAAAGAAACTTACCAAGTTAAAAGAAAATGGTGAAGGACGGGGGAAAATCCTGCTGGCGTCTAGCGTCCGTTACGGTGATAACCAACAGCACACACCCGACGGAAGTAAAAATAGCTTCCGGAGCGGGTCACGTGTAAAGTGGGACAAATTTTAAAGCGGCAGTGTGAAGTTGTAATGTATAGAGTGAAGAATACACAACTCAACGTATAATATCCTGTAGGCATACCAACGCCTCAACACACGAATTTATATCGTTTACCGCAAAGAACAATAGAGCCAAGTCAATGAGGCTAGTTAAAGGATGAAAACTAAAGGGTATTGCGGTATCGTTTTACTGCTGAGTGCAGTAAAAATGGAATCTGTGAAAAAAGAAAAAGGAAATAGATAGACCAGAATGTGTTTACGCTATCTATGGAATGTTAGGTGTATTTTAAATTGATACCATACTAATTCAGACTGATAACATCAGTAGTACCAAACATGTGGACCATAATTAGGGACAGAGTGGGATATTTAAAGGGCTTTAAATAAATCGAAACTAGATTTATTCAAAAAATAAGGCTACCTTTTTCTGTAAAATTGCGGAGTAGACAACAAGGAAGGTATGTCCATACTCTATATCAGGGAACATTATACTATATAGTTTTCATTTAGACAACAGATTAACGTTTACAGCGTTCGAAGAGGTAAACCTGAAAAAACAGTGACAATTTTATCTAAAAAATCGCGTTCTCCCAGGGGATTTCAGAATTCAATCCCTTAGAAAAGGTATTAAAAACAAAAATCCAGTAAACTTCGCGTTTCTTACGAATCGCACATCCACCCTTGCCATCTGGAACTCTGATTTTCTCCAAAATGCGCCACTGGAATTCGTCAGGTTTGTGTTTATGTTCAAGATAGTGTTTTACTAACGGCGCCAAGATTTTGCCGGTTTTGATGGCAGATCTGTGTTCCGTTAAACGGACTTGAACTGATCTCGAAGTTTCGCCGACATAGCCTAAACCACAAGGGCATAAGATGAAGTATATAACGTTTGTGGTTTTGCAATTCCACATATCACACGCTTTTGTTGAAAAGCCATCATGTACATAATTTTCACCTCTTAAGATGTTGGTACATGATTTACAGGAGGAACAGGGTACTGGTAGATTATTCAACAACGAACGTTGTGAGGGGCCACCGGTAATTGCGCTGTTATTAACTCTCGAGTGGACAATCAAATCTTTGATGTTCTTGTTTCTTTTATGCGCAAATAGTGGTTTGGCCAGGGTATTTTTAGATGTTGGGTTGCAATTTAGAATGTGCCAATTACTGTTGATGATTTGTTTAACACGGTCATTTAAGGTGGAGTGTTTAATAACGCAGACAAGTTGGTCAATGTTTTTCACTTCCCTATTCTCTAACAGGGCATCGCGGTCATAAAACCTAGCTCGTTTATAAGAACTTCTCACTAATCTGTGAGGGTACCCTCTCTCAATAAATTTCTTCCTCATTTCAGATGCTTGGATATCAAAGTCACTAAGGTTCGTGCAATTCCTGCGAACACGCAGGAATTGGGAAAACGGAATACTGTCACGTTGACTTTTAGGGTGGAAGCTAGTAAAATCAAGTAATGTGTTGCGGGCGGTGGGTTTAACAAACAAGTCAACTATTAATTTATTATTCTCATTTTTTATCAGGAGGTCAAGGAACTCTACCTGATCATTGTCATATTTGGCGGTGAATTTAAGATTGGTGTCTGCCATATTAATCCATTCAAGGAATTCTAATAGTGAATCTTTCCCATTGGTCCAGATAAAAAAGATGTCATCAATGTATCTGGACCAATGGGAAATAGATTCAAAGAATGGGGCAATTTCATTGTCAATAAATCTGTCTTCAAATGCTGACATGTAAATATTGGCAATGGATGGTGCAACTGATGCACCCATACTGACTCCTCTAGTTTGGCAATAAAGGGAGTCTCCAAATTCGAATATGTTGTAGGTGAGCACAATAAACAGGCAGTCGATGAGAAATTTCTTTGGACAGCTTATATTATGTTTATCAATAAACCAATCTGTTGCCATTATGGCCTCTTTCAGAGGGATGTTACTATACAAGGACTCAATGTCCATGGTAACTAGAAAATCTCTGTCATGTATGAAGTCTAAGTTTTCAACTCTTGTAATCATATGACCAGTGTCTTTAATATATGATTTGATTTTGGGTATGTGAGGTCTTAAGAAGTGATCTACAAACTTAGATACTGACTCTGTAGGTGTTCCTATGGTAGACACAATGGGTCTATAAGGGGGGTCACGGACATCCTTATGTATCTTGGGTAACCCATAGATACATGCTGTTTTCCCTTTATTGTAGTTAAGGAAATCATGTTCTTTAGAACTGATGTCTCCATTTGAAAGAGCCTCACCTGTAAGTAGTCGAATTTTTTTGTTAATGGTGTTAGAAGGGTTGGAAGTTATTTCCTGATAGGTAGTATTATCACTCAACATAGACTTCATTTTCAGTTTGTACTTATCAGAGTCAATGACAACAATGCCGCCACCTTTATCACAGGCTTTGATAACAAGGTTATTATTACTAGATAGTGACTTTAGGGCAAGAGATTCTTCTTTATTGAGATTATAAATGGGTTTGGGTACATATTTCATAGTTCTATCTAGTTTTTGGAGTACCACCAGCTCGAATGCAGCAACTTCGGGACCTACTTGGTCCAAGGAAGGACTGAAGGTCGAGGGCAATGATAATGTTTTATTAGTGTCAAAATCGTTGTCATTACATGTATTCATTTGGAAAAACTTCTTAAATCTAATCTTCCTAAAGAAGGAAATAATATCTTGATATAATTCAAAGATATTTACATGTGCATGTGGCACAAAGGAAAGGCCTTTTGAGAGTAAAGATTCACTACTAGTATCTAGAGTGGTCGAAGATAGATTGAAAATAGGAATTATGTTCCTTGCCCCCAATATTGACGACTGCGGGTCTCCCTGATAACGTGGGGTTCCTGTTGCTGTTGCTGATGTTGTTGGTAATTCTGAAAATTGCCCCTCTTCTGGCCTTGGAATCTCACTCTCGGGCGCCCCCTGCGAGGCCCCCTGTTGGATAAAAAAGGTCTCTGGGGTCGTGAGCCCGAGTAAGAATTAGGGGCTCCATCTGATTCATAGTAATGATTGGGGTTCTCCCCTTCGGAATCAGACGTATCAGAAAAATTATTAACTCTTTGGGGGTATTTCTACTTTCATCTATATATTGATTTTGCTTATAGAATTCCTTCCCCAGATATGGGTAAGCTATTTCATCCGAGTAAAATCTTTTATCTTTAGAAAGTTTATCTGTTTTTCGTTTATTGAGGTAATTATAAAACGATTCTAATTCTCTATTACACTCTTCTATTTTGTTCATGGCTTCTTCTATCCCCTTAATTTCTTTGAGTTTACTTTCTAATTCGTCAATTTCTGTTTTGATGGTAGCTGCCAAATCTTTAGCAGTTTCTACGATCTTGGCGCCGTTAGTCAAACACTATCTTGAACATAAACACAAACCTGACGAATTCCAGTGGCGCATTTTGGAGAAAATCAGAGTTCCAGATGGCAAGGGTGGATGTGCCATTCGTAAGAAACGCGAAGTTTACTGGATTTTTGTTTTTAATACCTTTTCTAAGGGATTGAATTCTGAAATCCCCTGGGAGAACGCGATTTTTTAGATAAAATTGTCACTGTTTTTCAGGTTTACCTCTTCGAACGCTGTAAACGTTAATCTGTTGAACAGGGGCAATTTCATAATTACCAACAACAACAGCACAGCAACAGGAACCCCACGTTATCAGGGAGACCCGCAGTCGTCAATACTGGGGGCAAGGAACATAATTCCTATTTTCAATCTATCTTCGACCACTCTAGATACTAGTAGTGAATCTTTACTCTCAAAAGGCCTTTCCTTTGTGCCACATGCACATGTAAATATCTTTGAATTATATCAAGATATTATTTCCTTCTTTAGGAAGATTAGACTTAAGAAGTTTTTCCAAATGAATACATGTAATGACAACGATTTTGACACTAATAAAACATTATCATTGCCCTCGACCTTCAGTCCTTCCTTGGACCAAGTAGGTCCCGAAGTTGCTGCATTCGAGCTGCTGGTACTCCAAAAACTAGATAGAACTATGAAATATGCACCCAAACCCATTTATAATCTCAATAAAGAAGAATCTCTTGCCCTAAAGTCACTATCTAGTAATAATAACCTTGTTATCAAAGCCTGTGATAAAGGTGGCGGCATTGTTGTCATTGACTCTGATAAGTACAAACTGAAAATGAAGTCTATGTTGAGTGATAATACTACCTATCAGGAAATAACTTCCAACCCTTCTAACACCATTAACAAAAAAATTCGACTACTTACAGGTGAGGCTCTTTCAAATGGAGACATCAGTTCTAAAGAACATGATTTCCTTAACTACAATAAAGGGAAAACAGCATGTATCTATGGGTTACCAAGATATATAAGGATGTCCGTGACCCCCCTTATAGACCCATTGTGTCTACCATAGGAACACCTACAGAGTCACTATCTAAGTTTGTAGATCACTTCTTAAGACCTCACATACCCAAAATCAAATCATATATTAAAGACACTGGTCATATGATTACAAGAGTTGAAAACTTAGACTTCATACATGACAGAGATTTTCTAGTTACCATGGACATTGAGTCCTTGTATAGTAACATCCCTCTGAAAGAGGCCATAATGGCAACAGATTGGTTTATTGATAAACATAATATAAGCTGTCCAAAGAAATTTCCCATCGACTGCCTGTTTATTGTGCTCACTGAGAACATATTCGAATTGGAGACTCCCTTTATCGCCAAACTAGAGGAGTCAGTATGGGTGCATCAGTTGTACCATCCATTGCCAATATTTACATGTCAGCATTTGAAGACAGATTTATTGACAATGAAATTGCCCCATTCTTTGAATCTATTTCCCATTGGTCCAGATACATTGATGACATCTTTTTTATCTGGACCAATTGGAAAGATTCACTATTAGAATTCCTTGAATGGATTAATATGGCAGACACCAACCTTAAATTCACCGCCAAATATGACAATGATCAGGTAGAGTTCCTTGACCTCCTGATAAAAAATGAGAATAATAAATTAATAGTTGACTTGTTTGTTAAACCCACCGCCCGCAACACATTGCTTGATTTTACTAGCTTCCACCCTAAAAGTCAACGTGACAGTATTCCGTTTTCCCAATTCCTGCGTGTTCGCAGGAATTGCACGAACCTTAGTGACTTTGATATGCAAGCATCTGAAATGAGGAAGACATTTATTGAGAGAGGGTACCCTCACAGATTAGTGAGAAGTTCTAATAAACGAGCTAGGTTTTATGACCGCGATGCCCTGTTAGAGAATAGGGAAGTGAAAAACATTGACCAACTTGTCTGCGTTATTAAACACTCCACCTTAAATGACCGTGTTAAACAAATCATCAACAGTAATTGGCACATTCTAAATTGCAACCCAACATCTAAAAATACCCTGGCCAAACCACTATATGCGCATAAAAGAAACAAGAACATCAAAGATTTGATTGTCCACTCGAGAGTTAATAACAGCGCAATTACCGGTGGCCCCTCACAACGTTCGTTGTTGAATAATCTACCTGTACGTGGAACAGTACCCTGTTCCTCCTGTAAATCATGTACCAACATCTTAAGAGGTGAAAATTATGTACATAATGGCTTTTCAACAAAAGCGTGTGATATGTGGAATTGCAAAACCACAAACGTTATATACTTCATCTTATGCCCTTGTGGTTTAGGCTATGTCGGCGAAACTTCGAGATCAGTTCAAGTCCGTTTAACGGAACACAGATCTGCCATCAAAACCGGCAGAATCTTGGCGCCGTTAGTCAAACACTATCTTGAACATAAACACAAACCTGACGAATTCCAGTGGCGCATTTTGGAGAAAATCAGAGTTCCAGATGGCAAGGGTGGATGTGCCATTCGTAAGAAACGCGAAGTTTACTGGATTTTTGTTTTTAATACCTTTTCTAAGGGATTGAATTCTGAAATCCCCTGAGTGAACGCGATTTTTTAGATAAAATTGTCACTGTTTTTTCAGGTTTACCTCTTCGAACGCTGTAAACGTTAATCTGTTGTCTAAATGAAAACTATATAGTATAATGTTCCCTGATATAGAGTATGGACATACCTTCCTTGTTGTCTACTCCGCAATTTTACAGAAAAAGGTAGCCTTATTTTTTTAATAAATCTAGTTTTGATTTATTTAAAGCCCTTTAAATATCCCACTCTGTCCCTAATTATGGTCCACATGTTTGGTACTACTGATGTTATCAGTCTGAATTAGTATGGTATCAATTTAAAATACACCTAACATTCCATAGATAGCGTAAACACATTCTGGTCTATCTAGTTCCTTTTTCTTTTTTCACAGATTCCATTTTTACTGCACTCAGCAGTAAAACGATACCGCAATACCCTTTAGTTTTCATCCTTTAACTAGCCTCATTGACTTGGCTCTATTGTTCTTTGCGGTAAACGATATAAATTCGTGTGTTGAGGCGTTGGTATGCCTACAGGATATTATACGTTGAGTTGTGTATTCTTCACTCTATACATTACAACTTCACACTGCCGCTTTAAAATTTGTCCCACTTTACACGTGACCCGCTCCGGAAGCTATTTTTACTTCCGTCGGGTGTGTGCTGTTGGTTATCACTGTAACGGATGCTAGACGCCAGCTGGATTTTCCCCCGTCCTTCACCATTTTCTTTTAACTTGGTAAGTTTCTTTACGGGCTAACTTTATCTTTTTCCTGGGCGAGCCCCATGCTGTAGTATGTCTAATGCCTAGATGAACATAGATGTTACCAGACATACCCTCTAATCTAATCCCGGGTTGGTCTGGTTTTATTATCTTTTTTTGCTGTAGACTTGTACATTCGGCATCACCCTGTCAGGAAAAACGAGCAAATGCGGTAGAAAATATTTCTGCTTCGCATCGACGAAGAAAATCCATTTTATAATACCGCCTCGGTAGTCTCGGTTCACTGAAAGATTTAGAGACTCTGCCCTTTATATTTTTGGGTGAGTTGGATATTTGTATATAGGTTTCTACCGATAGAATGATACTTGCTCTAAATATAATTTTCGTTCAGTGAATGTTAACTAGTTTTATCATGTTCCTTTTCCGTGCAGATAAACCTGTTATTTTACATCATTGGCACTGTTTGTCCGTCCACACGGTTTTTCAATTTGAGCCGTGTCTCATCATTTGGATGTCTTAACGTATGATCGGGCCATTTTCTTATAAAGGTGAGAGACCATGGCCTCTTGTATTTAGCTCGCTCTATTTTTTTGAGTGTCCCATTTTCGTTTTTTTCATATTATTTACTGATATTCCTCATTTCCAATAAATAGGCGTTTACAACACTGATGTAAGGACTGCAATTGTCTTTATGAAAATCCTGCCGTATGCACTATAGGCTCCTTTCATATCGAGTAAAAGATCAAAGACAGATGCACCCTGTCCCTGTTTTTAGTAAGTGAGTTTGTATCTATGTTGTATAATATATAATGTAAATAATTGGTTTCTGAAGTTTATATTAATTTTCGGTCTCCAAATGTGAACAAATGTAGATGGATATAATGATTTGCCAATTGTTTATTTATGGTGTTTACAATCTGCCAAATTCTTTGATGTCTTAAAGTGTTGGAACCATTATGTTTTCTAGCACTATATCAGTTATTAATAATTGTGTTTTTTGAAGTATATTCTAATGTAAGAATTATTAAAATGTATCATTAGGGTCTAGTAGCTATACTGTGGAGGACATATTTCATTAAATGATGTGAATGCACTACTTGTTTTTTGATATTGTAGATAACAGATAAGGTTTAGTTATATTTATATGTTTTTCTGTTATGTTGCAGAAATTTGTGTGGCTCCTGAGGAAGGCGCTGTCTTACACACCGAAACGCGCGTCGAATACATATTCTTGCCACCTCTTCTCTTTTAATATTAATTGTTTTTTCTATTATTGTTGGCGATTTCGTCATCATTTTAAGTTTATTTTAATTGTGTATTTGAAATTGTGATAAATATTACCTGATAATTATGTGTACTATACTTTTGTTGTTTAATAAATAATACATGAATGTATGTGCATTTTCCTCATTGTCCGCCCCTCCTTGTACTAGTTCCCGCATTTTTATTGTGATTGCCTAGGAATTTCTGCACATTTGTTTATTTCCCTGTCCTAGGAATTGTAACCTTTACTCAGGGGGTCCTTGTTTTTCACATATAATCCCTCTATGGCATCCATTACCTCACTCTTATCAAATTTAATTTTTCCTCCCCTGGGATAAGGGAAAGCATCAACTGTTACAGGGTCCGCTGAATAATACAGTTTTTTAAATAGAGTTTCCCACTCCTCCTTAGTTATGCAGCAATCTAGTCCATCACCCGGTTCTTCTACCAAGAACGGTCTTTTTACTAGCGCCCAAAATTTGGTGCTACAATTTAAGGTGGAGGGGTCAAGTATTTCATCCCAAGCCTCTCTTCTTAAAAACTCCTTACGGGATGCGATGACAGCCTTATACTCTTTTCTATATAGTTTTACACCCTCCCAGTTTCTCGGGGTGGCTGACAAAGCAAACTTAAGATTACGTGCAGCTTTGGTACAGTCGTGGTCAAACCACCTGGGACTCCCTTTCACCATATTCTTAACGGGGACTGATAGTAATTCTGACACCTTCTCCGATAAATTTTGATAAGCAGCTAGGACTTGTCTAGGCTCCCCCCCCCTCAAGGGTACAGTTTTTAATATCCTCAGTGCATTTATCTGCGATGTTTTTATAGAGAAGATCTGGGGTAACCATTGACCATTTAAGTCGCCACCTCCCATCTGTTGTGCACAGCCTACCTGTGCTACGGATCTGATTTCCCTTTTTAGCCCAGGGTCCCTTTAGACAGATTGTTAGAGGGTTGTGATCACTAAATTCACTCAGCTCGATGTTGAATGAATCCAGGAAAATCTGCATCGTCAGAGAGACTAACATATGATCTATAAAGGTGCCCCTGCCATGCCCATTGAAAGTAGGAATATCAAAGCTTTTTAACGGGTCCCTGATTGTCATCGCCGATGAGAGGTCAAAATTATTCATCAGGTCATTACATAGTTCCCCGTCCACAGTATGTTCCATGTGTATGCCTCCCATACGTTCACAATGCAAGTCTGTTAAGCATTTCTTCCATGGATCACCGCAAGGATGTACATTAAAATCCCCCATGATCATAAGGTTATGACCAAGATCTTTCGAAAAGGTGGTGATGAAAGAATTCAATACAAAAATTTGGTTAGAGCCTGCACTTTCATGAGTTGCATTATAAAAGTTCACCAAACCTGCCCAACAGTTTTCTCCATATAAAACTAAGCCCATCACTCCGGTGTGCTGTGATTCAATTCCACGCATTTTACATGGTACTAAAATAGAAACAAAAATTACAAGTCCCTCCTTTGGCCTACCCCTTCTTGATGGAGTAGCTGGCACATAGAAGGCCTTGTACCCTTCCAGGTACAAATCACACCCCACTAACCAAGTTTCTTGTAGGCAGATAATCTTAAATTGCTTAATGTAATTAACCCAATTTACATCAGCCATTTTGGCAGCCAAGCCCGCAATATTCCATGAAACAACATAACATCCAGATGCTATATCCTGTGGGTTCTCTATGTGTATAGGTTCACCTGAAGCCACAGTGCCCTGAGCCGCAGGTACCTCCCGTCAATCACACATCTCAAGTCCAGACAGGGCTTCATACCTGTTCTGTGTGTTGACAATAGACCCATGGTGATAGCGTCCAGCGCTGTTAATCCTGTTAATCCTGTTTTAGGTTACATCCATATTTCCAGGCCCACATGGGTTAGTGATGTTATAGGTGAATTGGGTGTCCATAACTGGGGTCTGTGGTTCAAACACCCGCCTAGTTATCCTTTGTTGGGGGGTGGATTTGGACAGATGTGCGTAAAAGTACCCCAGTGGGCGCACACAAATACTGTTCTCATTGTAAACTAGTGAGGATGCTCTTAAAAGTACAGTTGCCATATGCTGGGGATGTTTAAAATTTACGACAATGCAATCCCCATTGCCCATCTTTTTGGACGGGCCTACCCAGTTCACCCTCCTTACTGCCATTATCTGATCTGAGTATGAAATGGGAAAACCACAGTTTCTATTAAGCCATGCCACTGTCTTATTTTTCAATGATGCATGAGATTCATCATAAGGTGAGGCGGGATGAGTACCACAAGATGGACCATTAGTCAATACTGCCACAAACGGTGCACAATCAGGTGGTAAGTTCAGGTATCGATTGTTCCTGGAGGGTCTAGGGGCTGGACCACTTCATGGGGCTAAATTGGGTTGTATCAACGAAACAGGTGCTACTGGGACGACTGGTGTACTTAATGCCTCGTTCACAGTGGTGGCTACAGCAACAATATTGCAAGTATTCTGATGGTCATTTGCCTTCGTCCTATCCTGCCCTTTTCCAACAGCATTAACTCTGCCGCTAATTGGTGCAGCCAGGTGTGCGGACACCAGGCCGCCCAACCTAGATACTTCAGTGACCAGGGTCTCAATCTGTCTTGCCAGTGGTTTAATCATCTCCTCTATTTTCAATGCAAATTTTGCTTCCAAATTTTTAATAAAAGAAGCAAACTGTTCAGAGTTTAAATTGAGACCACTATCATTAATACCAGTAAACACAAAAGGGCTTATGGCAGGGCTATGTGCTTCTTTCCCATCCAGATCCCTTCTTTCAGTACTATGTTCCCCCCCGTTTTAGGTCTCGCCTGTCAATGCGCATGCGCATTGAGCAGAGCGAGCCTATAGGGCTTTAAACAAAGTTTACCTAACTGCGGCGATTTGGTGCTGTGCCCGTGGCTTTTAGGTCAATGCGCTTGCGCATTGACCTAAAATGCGCGTGCACATCACCAAATCGCCGTCTGTTCCCTCAGCCGCATTCCTCCCACACCTTTTGAAGTGAAGCTTAGCTTCACTTCAAAGGCCCCGGCTGCTTCACACCCACATGCCGCTCTACCCGCTCCGCCCCCTCCCCTGCCCGCCGTGTCGCATTTCTCCTCCCCCCTCCCCTTCTCTGCCTTCTCTCCGTCTTGTTTTTTTTTTACCCGCTCCGCCCCCTCCCCTGCTCGCCGTGTCGCATTTCTCCTCCCCCCTCCCCACAGCAATGCCCTCCGCCGTCTCTCGTGTTTCTTTTGACTCGTTTTCGTTAGGGTTGGTGCTGTCTTTTCCTGCTGCTTCACACCACCTTTTGCAACAATACTTGTGTCTTGATTTGGGATTTTATCTTTTTACACCGAGTTGCAATAGGTTCGTGGTGAATTCACATGTTATATTGTTCAGCAAAGTGGATTATTATTATTCAATCTGTAAAGTTGCAAAACAACCCCCAGTAAGAAACGTGAAACTGTAACTCGGGTCAAGAACTGCATCTCCGTCATTACCGCATGCGTTCATGCTTCACCGTGTCACTGATTAAGGTAAATCAGCAGTTAGCTGTATCTTTGAATTTGGAGCAAAATGTCATTGGCAAACCTCTATTTTTTTTATTAGACTGCATCATCTAAAGAGCTCCTATGCAGAGCGAATAATCATGTTATGCCGCCTCTCCCGATACTAATTTACTGGAAGTTTCTACTAGACAGCTTTGACTATCTATCCCAGCTGATACAATGTCAATCAGAAAAGTGAGCGAGTCACGGATTTTAATCATAACTATTTTTATAACCCTTTTAACAAGACACGGTTTTATGGGCAACTCAACATTTCATATAAAAAAATAGGAGATTAAATTCCTGCTGCTTCACACCCTCATCGTCTACACACACACCTACAAGCATTCCTCCAAGTTGTCTCTCTCTTCAATCATGTGTGTTGTATCCTGCACGAGCGCCGCGTCAGCTGTGACCCCGCTCTGTGCATGTGGACGCTGTGAATGTCCCTGCGTGTGCGCTCCACTCGTGTCTTTCTATGCAGGCTGCCTTCTGCTGTGTGCATGCGTCTGCTGTACTCGCAGACTGTATGGGTGCCTATTTGTGACTATGCCCGCAGGCGTGCGCCATGTTTTGTATACTCTAAGTGTGTGTTCTCTAAAGGAATGCATTTACTGTTGTAGGCACAGTTTGTGTGTACATTCACTTCGTCATCTGCTATGTAGGTATACCTTATGCACGCTGTGTGCGTGAGCCTTCTGCGATTGCCGTACGTGCAGCCTCCTGTGTGTGTTTGCGCCGTCTGCTCTGTCTGTCTCACCCTCAACCCTCACCCTCACCCTCACTCACCCTCAACCCCTCACCCTCACCCTCACTCACCCTCAACCCCTCACCCTCACTCACCCTCAACCCCTCACCCTCACTCACCCTCACCCTCACCCTCACCCTCCCTCAACCCCTCACCCTCACTCACCCTCACCCTCAACCCCTCACCCTCACTCACCCTCACTCACCCTCACCCTCACTCACCCTCAACCCCTCACCCTCAACCCCTCACCCTCACTCACCCTCACTCACCCTCAACCCCTCACCCTCACTCACCCTCACCCTCACTCACCCTCAACCCCTCACCCTCACTCACCCTCACCCTCACTCACCCTCAACCCCTCACCCTCACTCACCCTCACTCACCCTCACTCACCCTCACTCACCCTCAACCCCTCACCCTCACTCACCCTCACCCTCACTCACCCTCACTCACCCTCAACCCCTCACCCTCACTCACCCTCAACCCCTCACCCTCACTCACCCTCACCCTCACTCACCCTCAACCCCTCACCCTCAACCCCTCACCCTCACTCACCCTCACCCTCACTCACCCTCAACCCCTCACCCTCAACCCCTCACCCTCACTCACCCTCACTCACCCTCACCCTCACTCACCCTCACTCACCCTCACTCACCCTCACTCACCCTCACCCACCCTCACTCACCCTCACTCACCCTCACCCTCACTCACCCTCACCCTCACTCACCCTCACCCTCACCCTCACTCACCCTCACCCTCACTTACCCTCACCCTCACTCACCCTCACTCACCCTCACCCTCACTCACCCTCACCCTCACTTACCCTCACCCTCACTCACCCTCACCCACCCTCGCTCACCCTCACCCTCACTCACCCTCACTCACCCTCACTCACCCTCACTCACCCTCACTCACCCTCCACCCCTCACCCTCACCCTCACTCACCCTCACTCACCCTCACCCTCACTCACCCTCACTCACCCTCACCCTCACTCACCCTCACTCACCCTCAACCCCTCACCCTCACCCTCACTCACCCTCACTCGCCTTCAACCCCTCACCCTCACTCACCCTCAACCCCTCAACTTCACCCTCACTCACCCTCAACCCCTCACCCTCAACCCCTCACTCACCCTCACTCACCCTCACTCTCACTCACCCTCACTCATCCTCAACCCCTCACCCTCACTCACCCTCACCCTCACTCACCCTCACCCTCACTCACCCTCAACCCCTCACCCTCACCCTCACTCACCCTCACCCTCACTCACCCTCAACCCCTCACCCTCACTCACCCTCACTCACCCTCACCCTCACTCACCCTCAACCCCTCACCCTCAACCCCTCACCCTCACCCACCCTCACTCACCCTCAACCCCTCACCCTCACTCACCCTCACTCACCCTCACCCTCACTCACCCTCACTCACCCTCACCCTCACTCACCCTCACCCTCACTCACCCTCACCCTCACTCACCCTCACCCTCACTCACCCTCACTCACCCTCACCCACCCTCACCCACCCTCACTCACCCTCACCCTCACTCACCCTCACCCTCACTCACCCTCACCCTCACTCACCCTCACCCTCACTCACCCTCACTCACCCTCACTCACCCTCACCCACCCTCACCCTCACTCACCCTCACCCACCCTCACTCACCCTCACCCTCACTCACCCTCACCCTCAACCCCTCACCCTCACCCTCACTCACCCTCACCCTCACTCACCCTCACTCACCCTCAACCCCTCACCCTCACCCTCACTCACCCTCAACCCCTCACCCTCACTCACCCTCAACCCCCACTCACCCTCAACCCCCACTCACCCTCAACCCCTCACTCACCCTCAACCCCTCACTCACCCTCACTCTCACTCACCCTCACTCACCCTCAACCCCTCACCCTCACTCACCCTCACCCTCACTCACCCTCAACCCCTCACCCTCACTCACCCTCACCCTCACTCACCCTCAACCCCTCACCCTCACTCACCCTCACCCTCAACCCCTCGCCCTCACTCACCCTCAACCCCTCACCCTCACCCTCACTCACCCTCACCCTCACTCACCCTCAACCCCTCCCCTCAACCCCTCACCCTCACTCACCCTCACCCTCACCCTCAACCCTCACCCTCACTCACCCTCAACCCCTCACCCTCACTCACCCTCACAACACATATTGTGTTACAATAGGTGTCACATTTGCGAAAGATAAAACTATTGCCATTGTAAATAACAAAGCTATTAATTTCGCTATTTTCAAAACAAGCACATAAATAAAAAATGTGTCCTTTACAATACCAATAGCTCAAACTTTCCTAATGCGAGACCTATTGCATTGCTGTGCTTCTCTCCCCTGCTGCACTCTCCTGCTCTCTAGAGATGTGGCCTAACGACCAGAGCTGCCATCTAAGTGACATAAATACAAAACATGTTGCATTCCAAATGCTATAGGTGTCACATTCGCGAAAGTTATAACTATTGGCATTGTAAATGACAAAGCCATCAATTTAGCAATTTTAAAAACCAACAAATAAATAAAATATGTCATTTACAAGACCAATAACTACAACTTTTCTAATGCGAGACCTATTGCATTTCCAATGCTTGTTTGATGTGCTATCCTGCAGGTTCGCACCGGCCTAATGACAGGCGGGGCCTCACCTGTTTCCTTGCTTGACAGGATATGTTGGTCTGAGTGTACCTCAACACTCACTGTAATGGGCGTCTGTGATTCAACTCTGGTGTCTCAGCTCGTATTTGCCTCAGCCTCTATGGTCATCTTAGGAGGAGACAGTGCTGGCAAATCAAGTGCCGAGATGTCCTTCCCTAGAGAGGCACGCCTATCATTATTTATCTGGCTAACTTTTTTCACCATATAGTTATCGATGGTGCCGGAACCTGTTACAGGTTTATCACTTTTAGATTTCGACATCCTAAATAGCTAATAGACGATATGTAAACTCGTGTACAAGTCAAAGTCTCACGTGAATAAAACCCAATGGAGGTCCAGTTAGAAAGATGTAGGGTCCCTGGCCCAGCCCAGTCTCCTCAGGCCTCTGAGGGCCACAGAGGGCCCGCCCTTTTCCCGGGCTTCGCCCGGCGCATCCCGCGGGACAAGGGACTGGCGTTTCCTTTATGCGCCTCCTGGCGCTCTTGTGGGCGTCACTGGTGGTAGGAGGGGCCCGGCGGAGCCAAGCCCGGCCGGGAAACAGGTGGAGCAAGGCCCGGCCCTTAGTTGCTGGAGTGGCGCTTCGGCGGAGCAAAGCCCGGCCGTGAAGTTTCAACAAACAGGTACCCCCGCTGGTCTCTGCCCTGGCGCTGCCTTTATGCGCCTCCTGGCGCTCTTGTGGGCGTCACTGGTGGTAGGAGGGGCCCGGCGGAGCCCAGCCCGGCCGGGAAACAGGCGGAGCAAGGCCCGGCCCTTAGTTGCTGGAGCGGCGCTTCGGCGGAGCAAAGCCCGGCCGTGAAGTTTCAACAAACAGGTACCCCCGCTGGTCTCTGCCCTGGCGCTGCCTTTATGCACCTCCTGGCGCTCTTGTGGGCGTCACTGGTGGCCATTATCTTGGGGGCATTGTGACCTGATCTGACCTGATCTTACCTGTGGCGGTCCCGTGGCTGTTTTTCTGCCTGCACACGCTCTCCCCCGCCGCCGCTTGGACATCGCCGCCGCCGAGGGGGGAGAGCGATTGGGACTACATTTCCCAGCGTCCCCTCACCGCCAACGGGGACGCCGACCTGACGCATCATCCAGCAGCGCCCGGAGGCGCATAAGAACCAGCCGCCCCTGCGGCTGAGCGGGGGCCATTATCTTGGGGGCATTGTGACCTGATCTTACCTGTGGGGGTCCCGTGGCTGTTTTTCTGCCTGCACACGCTCTCCCCCGCCGCCGCTTGGACATCGCGGCCGCTGAGGGGGGAGAGCGATTGGGACTACATTTCCCAGCGTCCCCTCACCGCCAACGGGGGCGCCGACCTGACGCATCATCCAGCAGCGCCGGAGGCGCATAAGAACCAGCCGCCCCTGCGGCTGAGCGGGGGCCATTATCTTGGGGGCATTGTGACCTGATCTTACCTGTGGGGGTCCCGTGGCTGTTTTTCTGCCTGCAAACGCTCTCCCCCGCCGCCGCTTGGACATCGCGGCCGCCGAGGGGGGAGAGCGATTGGGACTACATTTCCCAGCGTCCCCTCACCGCCAACGGGGGCGCCGACCTGACGCATCATCCAGCAGCGCCCGGAGGCGCATAAGAACCAGCCGCCCCTCCCGCATCACGGGACGCGCGCGGGACTAGCCGGGCTAAGCCCGGGCAAAGGGCGGGCCCTCTAAGGCCCTCATTGGACCGAGGAGGACGGGGACGGGCCACCCCCTTTGTCACTTCAGAGGTAATCTTTTGACATGTACCTTTTCCAACTATGCTTAAGCCCAAAACAGGGGATATGTCCGATAAAATCCTGTATGATATATTTGCACATTCTCCTTCCAGTTTATCATGGCTGGATGACTTAAATAGCCTGTGTAAGGTCAAGTACGTTCCAGCAGTACTTTCCCCCACGTTAAAATGCTGCAGCTTATCACCACGTTTAAGGGAGATGGAATTCTTTTCTGATACTCAACAAATACCTCCCAGGGCTACACCTGCCAAAAGGAAGTTCGATGGGGACAAAGTTAATGGGAGTCTTCCTAAAATACCCAAATTTGACAATCCTTCTTTAAGCCCCATACCATCTTTAAATAACTCATCCTTAATTTTGCCACCTGTTGCCAACCTGGATGATTCACCACCATCCTCCCATCAGGCTTTTCTGACTATGATCGAGCACCTGATCACATCTTTAATACACCCCTTGATGGACAAAATCACTACACTGGGGGAGAAGCTGACGGGGTTGGAGAACTCTGTTGAATGTCTCCTGAACCACTCAAACCATGTTGCAACAACCCAATGCCTGCCGACAAATGCTCCCTCAAACCCATCTAACTTGATTACACCTTATGAAGTGATGCCTATTCAATTGCCAACTCCAACCTCCTTGTTGCCGATTAATCCTAAAGCCCCACCGAAATTGTCAACAGCACGTCAGATTCCATTTCAACATGTGTGTACCACCCATATTCATCTACCTCCAGAAGCTGCCCCTTTTGTAATTGTTCTCTCGGGAGTACCTGAACTAGCGAAAGGTAAAGCAGAGAGACAATCTGAACTCATGAATAAGGTCAAGTTCTGGCTGTCCAAAAACAGACCCTTGCCCTACCATCTTGATGGCCGAATAATAAGTGTCCGGAGGGTGGGCTGGCTTGGACCCCTTAAAAAAGACATCTTGGGAGACTTGATCTTGATACGATTCAGGAGCAGACACATTGTGCCATACATGCAGACATGGCTATCTCAAAATGGCGATGGACTTATTTCCACTTGGAATCTACATGATTTTTATCCTAAAAACGTCCTACATGCTTTCCCCTAGTCCCCGGGGCACTGACAACAATCCAGTGGGCAAAGGACCCCATTTAAGTAATGGCAGTAGTTTTTCAATGGCTTTTAATTGTCCCAATCCGCCGTATAACAGTTGTACATATTGTAAATACTAGCTCTTTTAGAATACTGTTATCTACAACGCTGCCCAAAGGTCTGTGCAAAGCATGTTTAATTCTTTTAACTGTCCAATTTAAAGCCATATTCCGCACAAGCACTTTCCTAGAAGTTATTTTTTGTTCATAGAAGTATGGGATGGCCTTGATTTATTTGTACTCCCTATGATTATGGATCTCCTTTGCATTTTAGAAAATGGAAATATGTGACTTCGTAATAGTACTAATATGCCCTTTATATACATCTATTGCATCTAGTGTACCTGCAATTTTAAATATGTTGAATTGTATTTTAAAACTGTGCTTTTATGGATTTTTTGAAATCCGAATAAAGATTAAGATTCGATTCACTGGTGGTAAGAGGGGCCCGGCAGAGCCAAGCCCGGCCGGGAAACAGGCGGAGCAAGGCCCGGCCCTAAGTTGCTGGAGTGGCGCTTCGGCGGAGCAAAGCCCGGCCGTGAAGTTTCAACAAACAGGTACCCCCGCTGGTCTCTGCCCTGGCGCTGCCTTTATGCGACTCCTGGCGCTCTTGTGGGCGTCACTGGTGGTAGGAGGGGCCCGGCGGAGCCAAGCCCGGCCGGAAAACAGGCGGAGCAAGGCCCGGCCCTTAGTTGCCGGAGCGGCGCTTCGGCGGAGCAAAGCCCGGCCGTGAAGTTTCAACAAACAGGTACCCCCGCTGGTCTCTGCCCTGGCGCTGCCTTTATGCACCTCCTGGCGCTCTTGTGGGCGTCACTGGTGGTAAGAGGGGCCCGGCGGAGCCAAGCCCGGCCGGGAAACAGGCGGAGCAAGGCCCGGCCCTAAGTTGCTGGAGTGGCGCTTCGGCGGAGCAAAGCCCGGCCGTGAAGTTTCAACAAACAGGTACCCCCCCTGGTCTCTGCCCTGGCGCTGCCTTTATGCGCCTCCTGGCGCTCTTGTGGGCATCACTGGTGGTAGGAGGGGCCCGGCGGAGCCAAGCCCGGCCGGAAAACAGGCGGAGCAAGGCCCGGCCCTAAGTTGCTGGAGCTGCGCTTCGGCGGAGCAAAGCCCGGTCGTGAAGTTTCAACAAACAGGTACCCCCGCTGGTCTCTGCCCTGGCGCTGCCTTTATGCGCCTCCTGGCACTCTTGTGGGCGTCACTGGTGGTAGGAGGGGCCCGGCCGAGCCAAGCCCGGGCGGGAAACAGGCAGAGCAAGGCCCGGCTCTTAGTTGCTGGAGCGGCGCTTCGGGGGAGCAAAGCCCGGCCGTGAAGTTTCAACAAACAGGTACCCCCGCTGGTCTCTGCCCTGGCGCTGCCTTTATGCGCCTCCTGGCGCTCTTGTGGGCGTCACTGGTGGTAAGAGGGGCCCGGCGGAGCAAAGCCCGGCCGGGAAACAGGCGGAGCAAGGCCCGGCCCTTAGTTGCTGGAGTGGCGCTTCGGCGGAGCAAAGCCCGGCCGTGAAGTTTCAACAAACAGGTACCCCCGCTGGTCTCTGCCCTGGCGCTGCCTTTATGCGCCTCCTGGCGCTCTTGTGGGCGGCACTGGTGGTAGGAGGGGCCCGGCGGAGCCAAGCCCGGCCCGAAAACAGGCGGAGCAAGGCCCGGCCCTGAGTTGCTGAAGCGGCGCTTCGGCGGAGCAAAGCCCGGCCATGAAGTTTCAACAAACAGGTACCCCCGCTGGTCTCTGCCCTGGCGCTGCCTTTATGCGCCTCCTGGCGCTCTTGTGGGCATCACTGGTGGTAGGAGGGGCCCGGCGAAGCCAAGCCCGACCGGGAAACAGGCGGAGCAAGGCCCAGCCCTTAGTTGCTGGAGCGGCGCTTCGGCGGAGCAAAGCCCGGCCGTGAAGTTTCAACAAACAGGTACCTCTCTTTAGGTGTATGAAAGATCAGAGCAGAGGCTTGCCACCGGATGGCAGGGTCGCAAGTGAGACCGGACCTGTGCACGCCGCAGAGGGCTGTCTGTGAATGAGCACAGCAGCACAGGCTCCTATTCGCACCGTACAGCACAAGACTAGAGGGCCTGACATCTGCCCACCTCCTCGTGCCCTCCTTGCCGGGTCGCACAGACTGCACCTGAATAGATGGGAGCTCAACGGAGGAGCCCCGTGGCGCATTACTTACGCCACAGCCGACTCACTCTGCTGAAGGGGCTTGACCGGAGCATTGCCTGAGGGTGCTGTCGGCTGATCCCTGGCAGCATTTCTGTGAGCTTGGCTCAGCTTTTTAAATTGTGTTTTTTTCTGGAAATGTTGACTTTCCCACGTCTTGGCGTTATCCTCAGTTCCTCACTGCAGCATGACATGCCCTGTAGTGTAGTGCTTGGATCCCAACTGCCCGGGTGATGATTGTTAGCAAAATGCCCTGAAGTCAAACCAAAGCAGTAACTATTTACTGAGTTAATTGGAGTTTCCAGAACACTTCATCTCCTCTCTTGTGAATTCATTTGAGAATTCAGTGCCTTCTAGGAGCTGTAAACTGAAACCGTGATCCACAATTAACTAAAGTTTTCAATGTGATGCAAACGACAAAGGAAATATCTTTTGGGCAGCACAGGTATATTTGTGCCAAAGTTGACGTGATAACAGCACAAAGTGCCTTTGCATCTCGGAATTCCAAACCCCCTTTAATGAGTGCAGAGTGAGTGCGAGAGTGACAGTGAGTGCAGAGTGAGTGCGAGAGTGACAGTGAGTGCAGAGTGAGTGTGAGAGTGACTGAGTGCAGAATGAGTGCCAGAGTGACAGTGAGTGCGGAGTGAGTGCCAGAGTGACAGTGAGTGCAGAGTGAGTGCAGAGTGACAGTGAGTGCATAGTGAGTGCCAGAGTGACTGTGAGTGCAGAGTGAGTGCAGAGTGACTGTGAGTGCAGAGTGAGTGCCAGAGTGACTGCGAGTGCAGAGTGAGTGCAGAGTGAGTGCAGAGTGACTGTGAGAGTGACTGTAAGTGCAGAGTGAGTGCAGAGTGAGTGCGAGAGTGACTGTGAGTGCAGAGTGAGTGCGAGAGTGACTGAGTGCAGAGTGAGTGCAGAGTGAGTACGAGAGTGACTGTGAGTGCAGTGTGAGTGCAGAGTGAGTGTGAGAGTGACTGTGAGTGCGAGAGTGACTAAGTGCAGAGTGAGTGTGAGAGTGACTGAGTGCAGAGTGAGTGCTAGAGTGACAGTGAGTGCAGAGTGAGTGCCATAGTGACAGTGAGTGCAGAGTGACAGTGAGTGCAGAGTGAGTGCGGAGTGACAGTGAGTGCAGAGTGAGTGCAGAGTGACAGTGAGTGCAGAGTGAGTGTGAGAGTGACTTGAGTGCAGAGTGAATGCCAGAGTGACTGTGAGTGCAGAGTGAGTGCAGAGTGACTGTGAGTGCAGAGTGAGTGCAGAGTGACTGTGAGTGCAGAGTGAGTGCCAGAGTGACTGCGAGTGCAGAGTGAGTGCAGAGTGAGTGCAGAGTGACTGTGAGTGCAGAGTGAGTGCGAGAGTGAGTGTGAGTGCAGAGTGAGTGCGAGAGTGACTGTGAGTGCAGAGTGAGTGCAGAGTGAGTGCGAGAGTGACCATGAGTGCAGTGTGAGTGCAGAGTGAGGGAGAGAGTGACTGTGAGTGCAGAGTGAGTGCGAGAGTGACTGAGTGCGAGAGTGACTGTGAGTGCAGAGTGAGTGCGAGAGTGACTGTGAGTGCAGAGTGAGTGCAGAGTGCAGAGTGAGTGCCAGAGTGACTGTGAGTGCAGAGTGAGAGTGAGTGCAGAATGAGAGTGATAGTGAGTGCAGAGAGAGCAGGGTATGCTTGTGTGCTTACATGGTGCACTGACACACAGGAGCTAAAACAAAGAACAGCTGAACACATGTCTTGGGAGCTTTATGGAGGCAGCCGGCCCTCTGTGAAGGGAGCAGCAAGGAGGGGACGCCCCAACCAATCAAGCGCAATTACTCACAACCTACTGTACGATTACAACACAGGCCAAAGGGTAGAGCTAAGTTTTTTCGCATTACGTAGGGTGAGCAGTGTGTGAGCATGCAGGGTGAACAGTGTGTGAGCGTGCAGGCTGAGCAGTGTGTGAGCGTGCAGGCGGAGCAGTGTGTGAGTGTGCAGGGTGAACAGTGTGTGAGTATGCAGGGTGAGCAGTGTGTGAGCGTGCAGGGTTAACAGTGTGTGAATGTGTAGGGTGAGCAATGTGAGTGTGTAGGGTGAGCATTTTGAGTGTGTAGGGTGAGCAGTGTGTGAGTGTGTAGAGTGAGCAGTGTGTGAGTGTGCAGGGCGAGCAGCGTGTGAGTGTGCAGGGTGAGCAGGGTGAGCAGTGTGAGAGTGTGCGGTGAACAGTGTGTGTGTGTAGGGTGAGCAGTGTGTGTGTGTGTAGGGTGAGCAGTGTGTGTGTGTAGGGTGAGCAGTGTGTGTGTGTAGGGTGAGCAGTGTGTGTGTGTGTGTGTAGGGTGAGCAGTGTGTGTGTAGGGTGAGCAGTGTGTGTGTGTAGGGTGAGCAGTGTGTGAGTGTGTAGGGTGAGCAGTGTGTGTGTAGGGTGAGCAGTGTGTGTGTAGGGCGAACAGTGTGTGAGTGTGTAGGGTGAACAGTGTGTGAGTGTGTAGGGTGAACAGTGTGTGAGTGTGTAGGGTGAACAGTGTGTGTGTGTGTGTAGGGTGAGCAGTGTGTGTGCGTGTGGGGTGAGCAGTGTGTGTGTAGGGTGAACAGTGTGTGAGTGTGTAGGGTGAACAGAGTGTGAGTGTGTAGGGTGAACAGTGTGTGAGTGTGCAGGGTGAACATTGGGTGAGTGTGTAGGGTGAGCATTGTGAGTGTGTAGGGTGAGCAGTGTGTGAGTGTGCAGAGTGAGCAGTGTGTGAGTGTGCAGGGTGAGCAGTGTGTGCAGGGTGAGCAGTGTGAGAGTGTGCAGTGAACAGTGTGTGTGTGTAGGATGAGCAGTGTGTGTGTGTAGGGTGAGCAGTGTGTGTGTAGGGTGATCAGTGTGTGTGTGTAGGGTGAGCAGTGTGTGAGTGTGTAGGGTGAGCAGTGTGTGTGTAGGGTGAACAGTGTGTGAGTGTGTAGGGTGAACAGTGTGTGAGTGTGTAGGGTGAACAGTGTGTGAGTGTGTAGGGTGAGCAGTGTGTGTGTGTAGGGTGAGCAGTGTGTGAGTGTGTAGGGTCAGTGTGTGAGTGTATAGGGTGAGCAGTGAGTGTGTAGGGTGAACAGTGTGTGAGTGTGTAGGGTGAACAGTGTGTGAGTGTTTAGGGTGAACAGTGTGTGAGTGTGTAGGGTGAACAGTGTGTGAGTGTGTAGGGTGAACAGTGTGTGAGTGTGTAGGGTAAACAGTGTGTGAGTGTGTAGGGTGAACAGTGTGTGAGTGTGTAGGGTGAACAGTGTGTGAGTGTGCAGGGTGAACATTGGGTGAGTGTGTAGGGTGAGCATTGTGAGTGTGTAGGGTGAGCATTGTGTGAGTGTGTAGGGTGAGCAGTGTGTGAGTGTGTAGGGTGAGCAGTGTGTGAGTGTGCAGGGTGAGCAGTGTGTGAGTGTGCAGGGTGAGCAGTGTGTGAGTGTGCAGGGTGAGCAGTGTGTGCAGGGTGAGCAGTGTGAGAGTGTGCTGTGAACAGTGTGTGTGTGTGTAGGGTGAGCAGTGTGTCAGTGTGTAGGGTGAGCAGTGTGTGAGTGTGTAGGGTGAGCAGTGTGTGAGTGTGTAGGGTGAACAGTGTGTGAGTGTGTAGGGTGAACAGTGTGTGAGTGTGTAGGGTGAACAGTGTGTGTGTGCAGGGTGAACATTGGGTGAGTGTGTAGGGTGGACAGTGTGTGAGTGTGCAGGGTACAAAAACTCGAACTAAGTCCACCACACACACACACATAACATCGCACACATAAGACCCCACACATAAGACCCCGCACATAAGACCCCACACATAAGACCCCACAAACTCACCACCACACACTCACCACCGCACACTCAGTGCAAACTTACACACACTCACCACCACACACAACCACACACGTAACCACACACGCAAGCACACACACACAAAACCACACTGTCAGTACAAACTTTCACCACACACACACACCATAAGTCATCTGTGCAGGCTTCCACCAGGCACACACCACCAGACGTCAGTGCACGCTTTCACCAGGCACACACACCACCAGCCGTCAGTGCACGCTTCCACCAGGCACACACACCACCAGCGATCAGTGCACAAATCAATTGTTAACACATCCACAATTAATTATTGTAGCAATGTAGTATGGTGCACTTTACTTTTAAACATATTCATCTAAAGTGCAGCATGCCACTATTGCTACAATTCCAATCCAACCCACATAATTCCAATACACACCACATGCATACACTCAATAACTCATGGCTAAAAGACATTGCCATTTACAATGCCATTAGCTCTAACTCAAATAAATCCGAGGCCTATTGCATTTCCAATGCATATTATTACTTAGCTGTGTAAAGCAGATGCGTTAGACTTAGAACATTTGTGGCATTTCAGGTTTATGCCTCAGTACCTTTGCAATTTGTAGGCATTATCGGATTGATTTTTTCAACATAATCTATTTGGTCATAATGATCAAATTCTAAACATAATATACATTGCACATTAAAAATAAAGTTAATATACAAGAGCTATGCTATATTTTACTTCTAAACAGGCAGTCACAAGTGCAGTTACCTTGCAGACAACAAGATCATGGATTGAATGGTGCAGGTGCAGTAGCACTGGGCCCAACAGTTGTCAGAGTTCCTCTAAATACATAATATTGCTATACTTCACTACTATACAGGCAGTCACAATTGAAGTTACCTTGCAGTTAAAAGGGACTTAATTTGAATGGTGCAGCAGGTGCAGTGGCACCGGGGCCAAAAGCTGTCAGAACTCATCTAAACACATATTATTGCTATTACATCAATGAATTCTATTATTTCTCTTTTTTGTTTCATTTTTCAAAATTTAGCTATTACTTACCTGCACTATACCACTAGTACCAATAACATACATTGCCTTTTTGTACATAAACAAGTCATAACACTTTAACAGACTATCCGTTAGTTATATTGTACAATTACTCAACAAGCTACAACTTACAACAAAAAGCAACTTATTATTAATCACATAGGCGAAACCTATTGCATTTACCTATGCCTGTTTAATTGCGGAACACTT
This sequence comes from Lissotriton helveticus, assembly GCF_964261635.1. Classification (NCBI taxonomy): domain Eukaryota; kingdom Metazoa; phylum Chordata; class Amphibia; order Caudata; family Salamandridae; genus Lissotriton; species Lissotriton helveticus. The sequence continues at coordinate 495,261,010 of NC_136069.1, read as the reverse complement.
GCCCATGCCAGGGAGACTTCTACCCCCAGTGTCTAGCGGGTGGATCTACTGAAAACAGGATATTGTCACCTTTCCAGGGGTATTGTACAACTTGGATTAATGCTGGGGGCTGAGAAAAGCCCTCGAGTGACCATCAGATTTAACCCAGACTACCCTAATGGCACCAGCTGGTATCTCTTTTTATCAGTGTGATGTCATCACACTGCTGGTCACACTGATTAAAAAATGTATAATTTTAAGATGTGGGAATAACTTTCCTCTCACGTCCCAACGTTATTTTATTAAAAGAAAATCCTTCTGGTCAAAGCACTAGAAGGATATGCTCACTGACTGTGAAGAACAATGGGGAGAGGGTGTGGCCTAACGGCTAGATCGTTTGACCTCGAAGCTAGAGAACTGGGTTTGAATCTCAGCAGGGATGCTCAACATCCTCTGATTCTGGGCAAATCACTTAATCTCCTCGGGACTTGCAAAAATGATTGGGTCCATCTGTAACTTGATGCTCATGTAAAGCTCTCTGATACCTTTGCACTACATAAAACTCTAAAAAAATAACTGAGACATTCATGTCCTCAGCAATTCAAAGGTGATAGGGAGGATGGAAAATCTTGTCCTTCACAGATAAGCAGTTAAAGATATGTGTGTTGGATACTGCAAGTGATAGTGTTAAGCTATGGCTAGTGCATCACAGTCACCATTTAGCGGAAGGGTGGCAGCAAGGTTGGAATGATAATTTTGTGCAGTCCAGTTATGCCACCAGTGTAAAATCTCAACAACTTGAAGAGGTGCAAAATCAAGGTTGAGGGTTGCAAGGCACTTGGTGTGTGCAAAATCAAGTCACCCAGTGTGCACACATTCTAAAACTTTTCAAAAATGTTGACGTGTGTGTCAAGCCAAGTTGCACAAGAATTGGTTCAGTTGCTCCAAATATCTCTGACATATCAGTTTACTGCTACTCTTCTGTAAATGACAGAACAGAGAACGTAACCGAAGGGAAAGGCTCCCGCTAAATGAGCAAAAACAACAATTGATGGACAGAATGCAGAACAATGTCATACATTCACCCAAGTACAGAGATCTGGGCCTACATCCATTGTTTTTTTGCAGTCCACACCACCCCAGGTCAGACATGGCCATATGCAAATCAGCCTTGACCCTGTGCCTCATGGGAACAGTCCAGCCCGAACTGCCAAGCCTTGTCTTTCCTGGACCGGAATCAAGCATCCAAGGACCGGTTTCTGGCTATCAACCGTCATCAGCCTGGATAGCTTGACTCGAGTGGTGTGGAGAGCATGGGACTCACGTCTGAGCATTCCCATCCCACTCGGGGTGACAAATTTAAAAACAACAATTGATGGACAGAATGCAGAACAATGTCATACATTCACCCCAGTACAGAGATCTGGGCCTAAATCCATCGTTTTTTTGCACTCAACACCACCCCAGGTCAGACATGGCCATATGCAAATCAGCCTTGACCCTGTGCCTTATGGGAACAGTCCAGCCCGAACTGCCAAGCCATGTCTTTCCTGGACCGGAATCAAGCATCCAAGGACCGGTTTCTGGCTATCAGCCGTCATCAGCCTGGATAGCTTGACTCCAGTGGTGTGGAGAGCGGATCACTGACATAATATCGACGTCACAAATATCGAGATACACAAATATCGAGTGAAAAATATCGAGTGCCAAAATATCGACTCCCTATCTACAAACAGGTAAGTACCAAAATATCGACTCCAAAATATCGACTTACAAAAATATAGACTGTCAAAATATCGATTTTTTTAAATGTCTTAAAATTAAGTTAAAACTAATATAGTAATAAATATATTTAATATAAACTTAGAAATAATTATTTTAAAAATGTAATTTTAATAAATAATTTCTATAATTAAAAAAATTATATCACCAAAAATAATACATATATATATATATATATATGTATATATATATATATATATAAAAACATATTATTAAATAAACATATATACAATTTTTAGCGTAGCATAGAAAATGGTTAAAATTTATTGTAACAACTATAGTGAGTTCAACATTAGCAAAAGTGTTGGATAGCGTAGAGGTAAAATTTACTATTCCCACTCCAGTGGGTGCAACAGTAGGGAAAGCGCTGGATAGCGTAGGGGTTAAAATTACTATTCCCACTCCAGGGATGTATGACGTTACAATGCATACTTTTACAACACCTACCATTACATCAAAACTTTTACAACACAAAAACTTTTACAACTCATACATTTACAGCGCAAGATTTTACAACGCATATACCTTTACAACGCATACCATTACAACGTAAGTATTGGTAAGTATATAATATTTTTTTAATATAAATTCATTTAAAATATTATAATATAATTTAATTTTATTTAATTAATGTAATTTAAATGTAATTTTACTTTATTTTTACAAAGTACCCCTGTACCCCAAAAACCCTAAACTGACCCTGAACCCTAAAAATTCCCCTTTACCCAAAAACTGAAAACTGACCCTAAACCCTAAAAATACCCCTTTACCCAAAAACTGAAAACTGACCCTGAACCCTAAAAATACCCCTTTACCCCAGAAACTGAAAACTGACCCTGAACCCTAAAAATACCCCTTTACCCAAAAACTGAAAACTGACCCTGAACCCTAAATATACCCCTTTACCCCAAAAACTGAAAACTGACCCTGAACCCTAAAAATACCCCTTTAGCCAAAAACTGAAAACTGACCCTGAACCCTACAAATACCCCTTTACCCAAAAACTGAAAACTGACCCTGAACCCTAAAAATACCCCTTTACCCCAGAAACTGAAAACTGACCCTGAACCCTAAAAATACCCCTTAACCCAAAAACTGACAACTGACCCTGAACCCTAAAAATACCCCTTTACCCACAAACTGAAAACTGACCCTGAACCCTAAAAATACCCCTTTACCCCAGAAACTGAAAACTGACCCTGAACCCTAAAAATACCCCTTTACCCCAAAACTGAAAACTGACCATGAACTCTAAAAATACCACTTTACCCAAAAACTGAAAACTGACCCTGAACCCTAAAAATACCCCTTTACCCAAAAACTGAAAACTGACCCTGAACCCTAAAAATACCCCTTTACCCAAAAACCCAAACATATAACATTTTAAAAATAATTATATACTTAGCAATACTTACGTTGTAATGGTATGCGTTGTAAAGGTATCTGCGTTGTAAAAACATGCTTTGTAAATGTATGCGTTGTAAAAGTTTTTGCGTTGTAAAAGTTTCGTTGTAATGGTAGTGCATAGTAAAAGTTGCGTTGTAAACGTTGCATACCCACTCCAGTGGGTGCAACAGTAGGGAAAGTGTTGTATAGCGTAGGGGTTAAAATTACTATTCCAACTTCAGAGAGTGCAATAATAGGGAAAGTAAATACTTCACAAATAGATATAAATAACATAAATAGTAATACCAATTACAAATAAATAAAATATTTTACTTGTGTATAAAAAATATTAAATATTTATTTATAAATACAAAATAAAATTATTTAATTATAAAAATTGCCTACTCATACTAATTAATTACCTATTAACAATAAATTAATTTACAATTTCAAAATTAATAAATTTATTTTAATTACCAATTATATTTTAATTAATCACCTATTAAAAATTAATTAACAATTAATTCAAAATAAATACCAATAATTTAAATGACATATTTAATTAATGAGAATTAAATTATTTCCCACCCTATTCCCCTATAAACCCACAACCCGCTACAGAAAATAAATGAATGAAATTAACATATTTATCAATTAATCAATTACAATTATTTACCAATCATATTTTTATTAATTACCAATTATTATTTAATTAACAATGTATTCCAAATAATTAAGAATAAATAAATTAACATATTTAATTAATTATAATTAAATTACTTTCCACCCTATTCCCCTATAAACCCACAACCCGCTACAGAAAATAAATTACTAAAATTAAAATATTTATCAATTAATCAATTATAATTAATTACCAATTATATTTTAATTAATTACCAATTAATAAATAATTCGCAATTAATTATAAATAAATATCAATAAATAATTTAAAAAATTTAATTAATTATAATTAAATTACTTCCCACCCTATTCCCCTATAAACCCACAACCCGCTACAGAAAATAAATTACTAAAATTAAAATATTTATCAATTAATCAATTATAATTAATTACCAATTATATTTTAATTAATTACCAATTAATAATTAATTACCAATTAATTCTAAATAAATATCAATAAATAAATTAACATATTTAATTAATTATAATTAAATTACTTCCCACCCTATTCCCCTATAAACCCACAACCCGCTACAGAAAATAAATTACTAAAATTAAAATATTTATCAATTAATCAATTATAATTAATTACCAAATATATTTTAATTAATTACCAATTAATAAGTAATTAACAATTAATTCTAAATAAATATCAATAAATAAAGTAACATATTTAATTAATTAGAATTAAATTACTTCCCACCCTATTCCCCTATAAACCCACAACCCGCTACAGACTTATATTACACAAAAAATAAAAATTATTATTGACTTACCTTACATTCGATATTTTTGTTGGCTATATTATGTCTAGTCGATATTATGTCCATTCTATATTTTTGATTCGATATTATGTCCATTCTATTCGATATTAATTTTCTCTAGTCGATATTTTCGTTGTCTATATTATGTCTAGTCGATATTATGTCCATTCTATATTTTTTACTCGATATTCTGTCCAGTCGAAATAAAAGACTCGATATTATGACTGCACACCGTGGAGAGCATGGGACTCACGTCTGAGCATATCCATCCCACTCGGGGTGACAAATGCAAAAACAAAAATTGATGGACAGAATGCAGAACAATGTCATACATTCACCCCAGTACAGAGATCTGGGCCTAAATCCATCGTTCTTTTGCACTCCACACCACCCCAGGTCAGACATGGCCATATGCAAATCAGCCTTGACCCTGTGCCTCATGGGAACATTCCAGCCCGAACTGCCAAGCCATGTCTTTCCTGGACCGAAATCAAGCATCCAAGGACCGGTTTCTGGCTATCAGCCGTCATCAGCCTGGATAGCTTGACTCCAGTGGTGTGGAGAGCATGGGACTCACGTCTGAGCATTCCCATCCCGCTCGGGTTGACAAATGCAAAAACAACAATTGATGGACAGAATGCAGAACAATGTCATACATTCACCCCAGTACAGAGATCTGGGCCTAAATCCATCGTTTTTTGCACTCCACACCACCCCAGGTCAGACATGGCCATATGCAAATCAGCCTTGACCCTGGGCCTAATGGGAACAGAGCAGCCCAAACTGCCAAGCCTTGTCTTTCCTGGACCGGAATCAAGCATCCAAGGACCAGTTTCTGGCTATCAATCGTCATCAGCCTGGATAGCTTGACTCCAGTGGTGTGGAGAGCATGGGACTCACGTCTGAGCATACCCATCCCACTCGGGGTGACAAATGCAAAAACAACGCTAAATGAGCGAAACAACGCCCCAAAACTAAGAAGAAAAAATCCTCTTCTTGAGTCTCCTCACTCACCAAGGGTTGCCCCTCGGTGACATGCTTTATCATTGGGGCCATCCCAGACAGCTACTGTCTTGGGCGTGCTGCATCTTGCGGAACTACGTAGGAGTACTTTTTGTGAAAAAAAGGGTAGTGCAGTGAATGGGGAGTGGTGATGGTGATGCTAAAAATACCTAGCTAGTGAGCGATTAATTTATCCCTGCTCCTAGTTGGTATGGATAAAAAGGGGTTAATAGTAGGGAGAAGTGTAACTGTTATGTGTATACTTTCCCTAGTATTTGGTCGACATGTTTCGAGGTGTCCCCTAAACCTCTTCTTCAGGACCACATGGGGACCAGCCCCATGCGTACCACTCCGCGAGGCACAGCATTGCTAAAACTGAAATACTACGAGTCTGATTTCAACTGTATGTATAAAATTTGGTGCTCACACATTAGGTGTGCATCTGTTCTTTATTATATTATTGCTTTAGTATAGGATAGTTTTTCTCAATAGGGTCCATAGGGCTTAAAACAGCCTGGGGAGGGGAGCCTTACATCCACCCTCCCCATTGCAAAAAAGGCTGATCCCCGGGGATAGCGTCCTTGGGGCCAAAATCGGCCCAGGGAGGGGGCCTGTACTGCCCTATCCCCTAATAAAAATTAATTTAAAAAAAAAGCCAGCCCCAGTGGAAGTCATCGGAGGCCCGCCCCTTTTTCCACCACTCTACAAACGCACCTCCTGCAACACTACTAGTTGGAGGATAAAGCCCTCTTTGACAATGAGGGTCCTTGGAGGCAAAGAACCCCCCCTGTTACCTCCAGTAAGTCCCACTCAACAGGATTGCTGAGAGCTTTTGGGAGGCCCACCCCCTTTCTCCACCACTCTGCAAACGTGCCTCCTTGTTCACTACTGATTGGGGGGTCAAGTCCCCTTTGATGCTGAGAGTCCTTGGGGGCCGAGACTACTCTAGTAAGTTCCATGCAACAGGATTGCTTAGAGCTCATCAAGTCTGCACCCCTTTTCCCCACCACTCTGCAAGCACACCTCCTGGTGCTTTACTTGTTGGGGGATGAAGTCCCCTTGGATGCTGAGGGTCCTTGGGGCCAAACACCCCTCCTGTTACCTCAAGTAAGACCCACACAGCTGGATTGCTGAGAGTTTGTCGGAGTCCCGCCCCCTTTCTTCACCACTCCGTAAACGTGCCTCCTGGTGCACTACTTGTTGGGGGATGTAGTCCCCTTGATTGCTGAGGGTCCTTGGTGGGCAAAACCCCCTCCTGTTACCTCCATTCCCAAAATGCCTTTTCCCCATATTAGGTCTATGGGGATTTGTTCATTTTTTTAACACAACTACAGCCCGAACCGCTAAATGAAATTACACAAAATTTGGAGAAAGCTAGATGTTGATCCAGAAAATGTGCTGTTTGTGACTTGGTGTAAATCAGTTCAGTTATTTAAGGGGTATTCAAGTTTAAAAAATATAGATATCTGGGGACACAAGTCCTTGCAGTGGACTTGTGGATCCTACTGAAATTTATTTGGCTGCCAACACTTCAATGAGGAAGTGTTAGCGGATATCTTGGGACTTGGATTTGGCTTGAAGTCGAGTCCCGCAAAAAAAGCACAAAAGAAAGAAAAGGGGGCAGGGTAGGAATACCCTGACCCCAGATGTGGTGAGGGGGTCCCACAGGGAACCCGGGCGGAGTTAAAATTGAATTTTGCCACAAATCCATGGATGGACCTGTGGATCTGTGACAATTTAAAAAAAAGGCACGCGGACCCCTGTGCATCTTTTATAAGAAGCCCCCAGGTGTGCCAAATCCCAGGGGTATATCTTTAAAAAATATGTGGGGGTGCCCATGCAGAACCCCTTGTACCTAGGGAAACCCCACCTCCATGGGGCAAACAATTATAAACATGCGGCAGGCCCGCATGTCCCCCCGTAGTTCTGTGGACCACCAGCTCCCTAGGGCTAATGTAATGGGGGCCTCACGGACCCCCCTTCCAAAAGGACCACCATTTACCCTGGACTTTTAATTTTTGATATGGGGTGCCTCATGGACCACCTCACGCCCCCGAGACTACCACCTCCCAGGGGCCAAAGTGCATTTTAAGAAATGGGAGGGGGGCTGCGTGGACCCCTCCTGGCCCATTCTCAACCCTGGCGACCACCACCTCCCCAGTTCAGTCCCTTAATCAAGGCAGGAGGGGAGCTGCACAGCTCCCCTCCAGGAGTCATACATGGCCCTGCGGACTGCCATGGCCAGCTCCTACTATGTACAGGGGTGCATACCCTGGGAAATAGCTGTTTGCTTTACTGCTACCACCAAGCCTTAGCAAACTCTTGTCCACTTTGAGCAAGATAGAGCATTTTGCTTGTGTTTGCTCAAAGTGGAGCACAATTGCTTTTACACAGAGGGAGCTGCATGTTAGCAGCTCCCTATGGGGAGGGGGGATGTGTGGCCCCCTTCTCATTATTTACAAAATATAAATAATACAGCCGGGCCCTGGGGGATGGGGTCCCTGTGTCTGAAATCAGCCCGGGAGGGGGGCCACATGGCCACCCTCCCTTTAAAATATAAAAAAGAGAAAAATAAATGGCCTGTCCCCGGAGAATGGATTGCCCGGGGCCGAAATCAGCCCGAGGAGGTTGGCCACGCACTACCCCTCCCCCATTGATAAAAAGACTGGCCCCGGGGGTGGGGTCCCCTCCGGCCAAAAATGTCCCACATCATGAGTGATGTAATATGTGAGGTCATAAGCAGTACATTGAGGGGCAAGAAGTTGCAGTTACCTCAGGTAACCTTAACTGCTAAATTTCACTGGTTTTGTATGAGAGAAATCTCAGCCTAACAATAACGTCCCTGTAACCTTTAATTTTTTCAGTGAATATATATACATGCAGCAGGACTTTGGATTCAAATGTCAGATTCCTTTTTACGATTAGTGTGAAAATATTTCCCCTCCTTCTTTCTCTTTGTGCTATTTTCTATCTTTTGTCTCAAGGGTCATATGATTGTTCTATGCTCTTACCTAACTATAACATCCCTGTAACTTTTTTAAGTGAATTTCACTGTTTTTAAATGTATAAATTGTTCTACAATTCCAACTGCAATTTGAATTTAGTAATATATACATTTTTACAAGTTTATAAATACATTTTATTCATACATTCATTGTTATTATACATTTTAAAAGTAACAATTAACAAATCAAGGTAAGGTAACCTTATGTAGTTTTTCTATAAATACAATGCACCAAGTTTTTTTAAATTCATTTTATGGACCTGCTTAGCCACCGTAAATTTGAGAATGGATCCCAAATGAGTACTCTATGGTTGGTAGTTCCTGTGAAGAAATCACGGTGGATCTGCGGATTTGATAAAATGTAAAAAAAATAGATACATTTCATGTACATGTCCCACAAAGTTTAACACTGACATCAGAGAAACCATACTATACATCAATATTTGGAAGCCTATCTGTTTTGCACAACATTTTTAGTGTACAAGTTTGGCAAATCCATGGATCTGCCGGAATGCCACAGCGGATCCACCACGGGTCCAGGAATGCACCCAAACCTCAACATTCTCATTGGATACAGTAAGTATCCACCCATGCACATTACAAACTACACCCTAAATCAGTTATTTGGGTTTCACATCTCTCTGGCAACAGACTGAAAAGCACAGCTCCATCGTTGTTTTGGCTTTCCTTCAAAAGAAAAGAGTTTCAAAGTCAATTTGTCTTCTGCTGAAGATAGAAGAGAAGGCGGAAGAGCAGGATGAAGAAGAAGACTTGCCAGCTCCAAAGAAGGACTCCAACATTTGAGAGCATTTCTCCATCCCTTCAGGACAAACTAAAGTTGTTGCCAAAATTGTGCAATGCAATATATGCAGCAAAAAACTGTCAATAGGTATGGGGAGAAGTATACGCATGACAAATCCTCCATGTAGAAACATCTAAAAACCATACACACAAATATGTATGAGAGGATGAGCAGAGAGAGGGCAGGTGGTGCAGCATCATCAGCAGCTTGACCATCTGTGGGACCCTTAACACCTGACCAGATGGTTAACATCCCTGCTGTTTCATCAAAAATGGAAACACATGGTGACTCATTGTGACAAATGTCATATGCCAGTTGCATTACGAATGTTATCTGTTGCCTAGTTTATGGATGCTGACAACAAGCATAAATTGTTAATTTTTTTTAATCTCACTGTTCCATTTCCCATTCCTCTTATAGTCAGTTGCTTCTTCCAAGTTGCCTTCCCTTACTCCTTTTACTACTCTTGTTATATTTTGTTCCATAAGAAAAAAGCCCAAAATAAAACAAAACTTGTGTATGAAAATCCTCCCCCCAAAAATGGTTCTTTTTAAAACCACTTCATCTGGTCAAAGTCTGGTCTGAGTTAATTACGGGGCATATTAGCAAGAACCTCATTAAAATTATCGCCGTTTTAGCGGCAGGAAACTGCTGCTAAAACGGCGATAATGGGCTTGCTAATATGCATTATAGAATTTCAATAGAAGCCCAGGTTAGATGTGCAGAACATCTAACCTCGGCTTCAATTGGTATTCTATAATGCATATTAGCAAGCCCATTATCGCCGTTTAAGCTGCAGTTTCCTGCCGCTAAAACAGCGATAATTTTAACAAGGTTCTTGCTAATATGCCCCTACATGTTTTTTGTTTTCATGCAATTGTGTGTTTAAGGGTTTTATGAGTTTTTCTACATATACATGTATCATACCCTGCATGAGTGCGGTCAAAGTATCACATCTGACTACTTTAACATTCACCAAGGGTAATAAACCTATAAAATATTAAAGAAGACACCAGCAAATATTTTGTAATGACTTCTAGAATACTAAAATGCAAGTGGATTCATAAGGGGCTGTATGGGCGTCTCAGTGGATGTGTGAGTGGCTGCATGGCTGTATTAGTGCTTGTGTAAATGGCTCTTTTGCTGTGTGAGTAGCTGTGTGAGCCAATGAGTGGGTGTGTAGGTAGCTGTGTGGGTGTGTGAATAAGTGTGTGAGTGTCTGTATGGGTGTATGAGTCTATGTGAGTAGGAGTGTGCATGTGTAAATGGGTTTATGGGGGATTGTATGGGAGTGTGAGTGGGTATGTGAGTGGCTGTGTGGGTGTGTCAGTAGATGTATGTGTGACTGTATGGATGTGTTAGTGAGAATGTACATGTCTGTTTGGGTGTGTTCCTATATTCCCAATAGGCTCTGCGCATTGGAATATTATATCCTATAGATGTGAAATAGGACTTATGTCTACTAGGTCGCTATTGAATATATTAGACTTAATTGTGAGTGCCAGCTAGCTCAGAGGTCACTAGAAATTTCTCAAATTCACAAGAAGGGATTTAGTTTCTGACAACCGCATAAACATGACAACTTTGTTTCCCCAAGATAAAACTGATCTTCTGAGTCATGGAAACAATAGATAGATATTTTACTCAGTCATTCGTGCATGCTTCGTTTCACCAGAGGTGCAGGGAAATAGAGAGACGGGCGTTTTCATAAAAGTATTTATTGAACAGTCTTCTTTCTCATGCAGAAGAAATGAACTGCTGCGATTGTAAGACTTGTTGCAAAGTATAATGCGTACAGTATGAAGATAGGATAAAATAATACTGTAAAAGTATTGTATGGTTCCTAGACCATAGATAAATACGTACATAAATAACAAATGCTAAAAAGTACTCAAGTGGTGTTTCTAAAATATGCCTACCCCGATGTACCTAACCTGAGTCTAGTACTAGGGAAGAAGTAAGTGAGGTGTAGCATATATTTAGCATTCTTTTTGCCAAGAATCTATCCAAGATTTCTCTTAGGGTCTAATCAGCTCCGTACCTTGGTTTTAGAATGAAGGAGGTCAGTCTCAGGACTCGATTTCCCAACAACCCGCAAGGGTAGCTTGGAAACACTGGAGCTGGATTTCTCGGCCAGAGAAAAGACAGCGTCTCTCTCAGTGCGTCTGCTGGAGGGTCGGCTTCCTTGGGCACTTGCTGTAGCAGGATGCATCGGGCAAGTAGATAGTCAAACTGCTCCAAACCACCGTGTGTTTGCTAAGGCAAGTGTCAGCATATTTATACCTTGAAGGTGCCGAGATTGACGTAAAGGTGGACATAATAACATCATCAAAAAATCTCAGTTCTTTGAAAACTCCATAAGTTCTTGGATAAATCAATATTCAAGCTGCTGAAGCCGAGTTTTCCAAGAAATCGTTGTGGATTTTCGGAACTAGTGGATGTAGCCATGCCGTATTTGGACTGCATGATATATGGCTATGATTTCTATGCCTATATATGGACATGGTGATTAATACCTATATAAGGGCATGAATCGGGAAAATTACACTAGGGCCCTAAAATGCTCTACAACAGGTATGTGAATGTGTGAATGGGTGTGTGCGTGGCTGTGTGGGCCTGTGAGTGGGGGTAAAAGTGGTTATATGGGTGTGTGAGTGGTTTTTGAGTGGCAGATGTATGAGTGTCTGTGTGGGTCTGTGAGTGGATGTGTGAGTGGGTCTCTAGGTCTATAGGTGGATGTGTGATTGGCTGTATGGGTGTGAAAATGTGTGAGCGAATGGTTTAGAGGTTTTCTGGGTCACTGAATGGGTTTGTGACTTACTGTATAGGTGTGTGAGGGGGTGTGTAAGTAGTTATATTACTGTATATGCTATAAGTGTGAGTCAGTGTGTAAGTAGCTGTATGTATTTTGTGAGTGGGTGTGTCACTAGCTGTATCAGTGTGTGCATGGGTGTGTCACTGTTCGAGTGGGTGTTTGAGGGCCACTGTGGGTCTGTGAGTAGATGTATGATGGTTCTATGGGTCTGTAAGGGGCTGTTTGAGTGGCTGTATTGGTGTGTGAACCTGTGTGCAAGTGGTTTTCTGGGTCACTGAATGTGTGTGTGATTGGCTGTATGGGTGTGAGAGTGGGTGTATCAGTGTGTAAGTGGGTTAGTGTGTGGTGGATGTTTGAGTCTCTGTGTGGTTCTGTAAGTAGATATGTGAGTAGTTCTCTGGGTTTGTAAGTGGATGTGTGAGTGGTTGTATAGGTATGTGAATGGGTGAGCAAGTGGTTTAGTGGTTTTCTTGGTCACTGAATGTGTATGTGACTGTATTGGTGGATGAGTGAGTGGGTGTGTGACTGTGTAAGTACATGTGTGAGTACTTGCTCTGAGTATAAGTGGGTGTGTAAGTGGGTATGTGGATTTGGAGTGGGTGTGTCACTAGCTGTATGAGTGTGTGTGTGGGTGTGTCAGTGTTTGAGTGGGGGGTTTAACACCTTGGCTGCTTGAGATCTCCCCCTCCTGTGCTGGACCATAATAGAAATGGGTGTGGTCATGATGAGCTCAGCTCGTCACGAGCACACGAGCACTGTGCCTCATGACGAGCTGAGCTCGTCATGAGCACCGAAGGGGTTAAGGGCCTTTGTGGGTCTATGAATGGATATATGAGTGGTTCTCTAGGTCTGTAAGTGGACGTGTGAATGGCTGTATGAGTATATACATGGATGTGCTAGTGGTTTCTGAGTCTCTGACTTGGTGTGTTAGTGGCTGTATGAGTGGGTATGTGAGTGGTCTTATGAGTCCCTGAGTGGGGTATGAGTGTCTGCCTGGCTGTGTGGGTAGGTGTGAGTGGTTGTGTGGGTGTGTAAGTGGGTGTGTGACCCTTCTATCAGTTCCAGGTCAGGATACCTCTAACCTGACCCCTTGTATGCTATGTACTGATTGACCAAATGGCAACTTCAACATTAACTGGACAGTTGTAGTTAGGTAGTGTTTCCATAGGAAACACCTTTGTTTGTGTTGTTAATAACTTTGGCACCATTGACGAATCTTCACAAAATATTTTTAAAAAGTGCTCTTGTGAGGTGTTATATGGCTGTTAGGGTCATTGTTGACATTGATAAGTTAGCATGAGCTCTGCTGCCATGATTCAGCTTTTGCACACGTTACTAGATGACTTTATTTTGCAAGACTCTGTTTGTGCCTTTCACATGAGAACTGTCTGCTTTCTGCATTTTTTGCTTATTCCTGGAGTTTAGTCTGAACACGATGTGCAAGTTTGATAAACATGCCCCTTGTTATTCTGTTCTGGTCAGTCCCTAGCACCTAGACTAAGCATGCTAAACACAGCTGCACTACTGGAAACTCGTGCTTTGATATGACGGGGATGCATGTTGTTCACACACCCTTGGACAGAGACCTTTCCTTGGAGAAGAGCTATGCTGTTCCTATGATGTAAACCTTCAATCTAGGCTCTAAGGTATGGGGTCTGCTGACAAAGCCCAGAAATCTTCCTTTATTTAATAAACCTTAACTTATCAAGGGGAGGGTGGTTAGGCCTTATAGTCATTTTTCCACTGTCTGTATATGATGACATACCCCTTTATATTCTATGGTATTGTAACAATGCTAACTGTGCTAGGTTTATGCATTTCACTGCTGGTAGTGGCTCATATACTGCATTATAGAGCACGATAGTTAAAATAAACATTTTGAATTGTACAGTGGCTCAACAATCCTTATTGTGGACATGTACGAGTGAGTGAGCGAAAGGATATGTCTTGCTACCGCGATTCCTGAGAGAGTCTGGAGTGTAGTGTTCTCGGTTGTCTAATCATTTGTAGCTTTATGATTATGTAGGAGAACAAATGAGACACTATAGCTTGTCAGTTTTGGGATTTTGGATACCCAGGTGGTAGGGAGGTACAACCCCTATACACAGAGGTCCTGTTTTCCTGCGCATAGTTTTGTGTATGAGCAGAATCCCCATAACAGGGGGCCGAGAAAAAAAGGAGTTGCTAAATGTAAAATCCCCAGGCATTTTCCAAAGACCACTTTAGGCAGGTCTACACCGGAAAACTGGTCAATTCGGAATCGTTGGTTTCAATCTAACCTGTATGTTTGGCAGCCTTTACAAGACTCAGGGACTTGGTCCCTGTGTTCTGTAAATTAATTTTAAAAGTATGTAAGGGGGCAGAGTGAGTGTGCACAGACCTCAAAGGGCATGGGGGATGTTCTAATGGACCTCCACCTTTTATTGGCCTGCCACAACATGGACAACAAGCAGTGGCAGTGGTTACAGGACTCTGGAATAAGGACCCCATTGAAATGTATTGTAGTGAAAGGCAGGTTTTGAGCTAGATTCACAATAAGGAGCATGCATTAAAGGTGCTAACAGATTTTAATTTCAATATAAATCATTTGTTGATGGTACCATACTAATTTTAGGAATTGTGGTGTGATCAAAGGTGATTTTACCCTTTGAAAAATGTTGACCTTCTGCTGGGATTTCATGAATCATGTTTGAGAGAAAAAATGTTCTCATACTTTTCTCATAGAGGTAATGAAAAGTGCTCCAGAAGCTAAAATGAGAGCATCATACATGCCAACCTTCCCTATTAAGGAGGGAGACTCCTGATTTTAAGGCTAGTCTCCCACCTCCTGATTCCTACATGTAGAAACCTGATTCAGAGTTTTGTAAAACTGTCAAAAATAAAACATTGATGCCTGTCATGCATGCTTCAATTGCCTCTGACATCAAAGGTTAACACATTATCCTTAATTCTTGGAGGGGGAGATTAAAGCATGTTACACACTGTTTGCTGGCAGTTTTAACTTGTGAAAACAAAAACAGAGTTTAGAACTATGATTTCGTTTGCCAGAGTTTTGAACACTGTTTTTGTTTGCGCTAGGTTATTAAACTGCCAAAAAAAGCTGATTGTCTATCACCATACACACCAATAGAACGATTCAGTCAAATTGCCTCTGCTTCAATATGTCAGTGGGGAAAATACATTCTTCTGACTATTTTTTTAAAAGCCCCCACTTGCCTGCTCTAAATGTTTGGCATGTGTGGAGCATATTTTCTGTAAATTCACAATACCTTTCTCAACCCTGTGAGAGTAAAGTCTGACATTCTCAGTAATACATGTGCTTCCATCAGGAGCAGCCTGTCTGTTGATTCTCCTGTGTCCTACTGCAGCCACCCAGTCTTTCTTATGACAAAAGTGTGGCACACCTGAAGCCATCTTGATGGAAAACTTAAAATATTTAATTTAGAAAACAGAAAATGAGGGGTTCTTAAATAACACCCTATGCTGTTTCATTAAAACATTCTGACATGCAGACTGACACATGCACTTTCAAAACCAGCAGCAGACTGCCAAATGACTCCCTGATCATTAGCAGCTTCACCACAGTGTTCTAATGAGCAACTAAAGTGCCAACATTCTGAATTTATGCCAAAAGTGTGGCGTACCTGAACACCATCTTGATGAATCAAGTGGAAAACTGAAAGCATTTTCTACCGAGGATGCTGGCAGTAGATGAGGAAATTAAGAAGCGTCATAACAAAAAAGGTTCTCAAGATGGCCACTAGAAAATAAAGAACCCAAAAGCAGCACAAATATCAACCAAATGTAGCCCAAGGATAGCTCAATGACAAAAGTGTGAAAAATGCTTATTTATTTATTTTTTGCAGTTTTATAGTTCACTGACTTGACCCGAAGGTATTGGAGTGCTTTACATGAGCATCAGTTACACTACTCAAGAACACATTCGATTTGGTTTTAGGCATGGGGAGATTAAGTAATTTGCCCTGAGTCAAGGGATTTTGAGCTGATGCTGAAACCTGGACGTAGTTCCCCAGTTGCAAAGTTGGCAGCTCTCACTGTAACACCACGTCCTTTCCCCTAAGTGCCTCAAGTAATCAAGTGATCAACTGGATATGAACAACATAAAAATAGGAAATATTTTAAAAGCGCTCTGTCGCTATTTGAGAACTCCGAAAATGTGTCCTCATTTAATTTTTTTAATTTCTAAAGGAAATGCTTTAGGTTTTACAGTTTTGATTACTTCAAGATGACTTCAGGTGTGCCACACTTGTAATAAATATAGTGTGTTAGCGATTTAGTTCTTCATTAGAATACTGTGGGGAGTCAGAGATCAATGGCATGGACCCGACAATTGAGGGCAGGGAGAAGGGGACAGAGGCAGCACGTTGCCCACTATGAGCAGGCGGGAGGGACAGTAGCAGCACAATAGACCATGGAGGGCAAGGGAAAGAGGGGCAGGGGAAACAAACCAATTATGCAGGACCGTCAAGAGAGGCTGTGGCAATACAACAGACCATTGAGGGCAGAAGGGAGAGGCAGTGGCCGTACAACCGTGCATGCGAACAGACCATATTCAGGGAGGAGACTCCCATTGTTTTTAAGCCCAAAACGGCTTTATTTTAATTGTCTCCCACCAATAATCTCCTCTTTTTCAATGCAAGTCAATGGGGAAAATCAATTACCCAGATTTCTTTTCTTCAAAAGCTCCGTCTTACCAAGTTCAAAATGTTGGCATGCATGGCGCATTGGCCCAGAGACGGCAGATACAATGGGGAAAGGACTTGGAGTTGGACAATAGAGGGCAGGAGGTAGGTGGGCATGGGCATTCAGCTGACCTTACAGGCAGGAGCCAGGTGATGCAACAGCACAATACACCATATAGGGCAAGCAGGAGGGCAAAAACAATCCTGAGTGGCATTTTCCTCATTTTATGTCTGCTGCAGAATAAAGATATTTCTCCTCGTTAAACCTCACCTATGGAGGCGTAAGGTTTTGGCACTTTCCCAGGTTTACATGAATTTGCACATTTAGGTGCAGCATCAAAATCCGTGGGTGTTGTGTGGGAAAACCTCCTGGGCGCAGAGTAAGGCGGAGCCGCGATTTGCTCTAAATTGCCTTACTCAATATTTATGAGGCCACTCAAAGCCACTTAGGGTAGCTTTGCATGGATTCTTAAATCGAATTGAAAATCCTGTGTCAAGCATGTATCAGATTGCATGGTGCACAAGTGACGCAGGGCTCTCATAAATAAGCCCACTAGTGTTTAGGACGCTGACTTTATTTACCTGAACTAGTCTATCAAACCTTGAAACATGACATTTCAAATCATAGGGAGTAAAATTAAAATGAAATATCCATTATGTGGCTTGTTAATATTAGATATGATGCACATATCAACTATACACTTGGAAATAGAAATATATATTTGTGTTTTGATATGATGTGAGTGGGTAGTCTTTCCTCATGAGGATAATATTCCTCCATCTGTTAACAATTCTCAAGTGTGTAAAGATGCCAAAAAAGAAAACAAAAGTAAGAAATAGCCTCATAACAAATAGATGAATTAACATTTAAAATAATGTGAATAGCAAAGAGATATAAAATCTCTTAAAATTGGGTTTATCTCCACCACCTTAACAAAGTGTCCAAAAAGCCTTTTCAGTTTACTACATCAGGCAAACTGATTTATGGCTTAGTTCAGAGTGTATAAAACGAAACCTTTGACTTAGAAAATGGGAAACTGTTTTGAACAGCAATAAAAGCTGTTGGATCACAAGCAACTTTATAAATCTGTCCACGCCAACCACTGTGAATGGGAGAGAGCTCTATGATTTAAATTGTTTAATTTTAAATAACAAGGATGAGAAATTCATGGAACAAAGTTTAGAGGTACCCCCAGTTATCCAGATGCCCAGAAACCATTATTAAGGATTGTTTTAGTTCTAAACAACTACACATCAGTCTTCCTGCAAATTGTGTTATACACCATGCCAAATCCAGCAATCAGTCTCACAACATTCTTTAAATACAAGATTGAATTAAATGGAAAATGGATTTGGGCAGAAAAAAATTTGTCTGAGTGTTCGTGACCATGCTTCCAACTATATTTATTAAGTCTGATTTTAACAAAATCCTTACTTATGTTTTAACTTTTGCTTAAAAGAGCGCTTGTTAGAAAAATGTTTAGATCAACACTTTGGTCCATACATGCATGACTGCTGTAATTATTTTAGCTACTAATTGTAGGTCTCTGTATGTGACTATTGGCCAGATGTAGGTGGGCAAATACCGGGCAGAAAACGGTGAAATGCGTTAAATTTCACCGTTACGACCGGTATTTAGACATGTGGGATGTAGGGAAGGAATCGGTAATAAGGAATCGGTAAATACCGATTCCTTAATACTGATTCCTTATTGGCCTTGCATTTAAGGAATCGGTAATACCGATTCCTTAAATGCAATGTAGGTAGCACTTAAAGCAGTGCACCTCAGCCTTAAGGAATCGCTATTTACCACCAACTTAAAGTTGGTGGTAAGTAGCAATTTCCTTTCAAAAAGCACTTTTTTGCTTTTTGAAATGTGCCATGTGGCACACATCCATGGCCTTAGGGCTTGCATGTGTGCCACATGTGCACACATGCACATTTCAGGGGTGCAACAGGGTGTCTTTTGGACACCCTGGCACCCTTGAAATACCTCCCGGTATTACCGATTCAGTAATACTGAATCGGTAATACAGAATATCTTCACTTTCATTCCTATGGGCCTCCAAGCCCATAGGAATGAATGGGTAGGTATTCGTTGTTACCGAATCTCAATTACAGATTTGGTAATAAAGAATATTAAGAATTCAGTATTCTTTACCGATTTCTAACCTACATCTGAAGTACCGATTTCTAAATACCGAATTGGTAAAATTCGGTATTTAGGAATCGGTATTTCCCTATTACCGACATTTGCCCTATATGTGCTATTTGCATTTTATTTCAGAATGACATTTAATTTTTATGGTGGTTTTTAATATCGATACACAAAAATAGTAATTATTCACTATGCAGCCCTGCGACTGGTTAAAATGTTCATAAATATTTCAGAGTGAGAGTTCAGAAGGAAATATGCAAATTTGAAAAACCCTCAAAGGTTTTAGAAATATACTCAAACTGTGTTCCTGAAAGATCTGATGGAACAATCCTTTACCTAGCATAGAGCTTATGCAAATGTTACATAAGATTAATTCCAAAACAATTAAATAGCTCATTGCTCAAAACTATCAGACCTCGTGCTTTGTAGATAAGCAATTCATTTATAAGCAGTCATAGCTTGACGGGCTGTCAGGGAGTTGCTGATCTGCCAATTTTTACCGAACTTAATTCAGAACCGAAATAATAATGAGACTACACTTTAAAGGCTTTATATAGAATCGTTGGCCTTGTAAATTGAAGACCAGTTATGGGATCCTCCATCACAGCATTTCTTTTTGTACTACTGTTGAACTTGGCCATCTCCGCATTGTCATCCCCAAACTCAATGTGTTCACTCCTCATCTTTTTGCTCAATTAGTTTTTTTTGGCCCTAGGACTCTGTGCACTTCACCCCGGCTAACTAGTGCTGCAATGCTTGTGCTCTCTACTTTAAACATAGTAAAATTGGCTTACACCAAATTGGCATATTTAAGTTACTTGTAAGTCCTTAGTAAAGTAGTGCTACTTGTACCCAGGACCTGTAAATTAAATGCTACTAGTGGAACGGCTCAGAAAAGGGGGTGGTGATGAACAGAGTGCCTGAATTAAGCAGACCACTCTTACCCAGTCCAAAGATCAGGGCTTGATCCATCACCGTTTTTTAGCTCACTGCACCATCCCAGCTCAGAACTTGGCTATATGCAAATTAGTCTGTTCCTGTCCCAGTGCATGATGGGAACAGGGCAAACCAAACTACCAAGCCAATTCTTGTACTGGGAAGGAAACAAGCTTCCCTTGCTCACTGCTCCATCTGGATTCAAGCAAGCCGGGCCGACGACGCCTGAAATGGCAGAAACCGGTCCCCGGAAGCTTGTCTCCTTTCTGGTGAAGAATTGGCTTGGTAGTTTGGTCTGCCCCGTTCCCATGATGCACTGGGCCAGGGACAGACTAATTTGCATATAGCCAGGTTCTGAGCTGGGATGGGGCAGTGAGCTAAATAACGGTGATGGATCAAGCCCTGATCTTTGGACTGGGTAAGAGTGGTCTGCTTAATTCAGACACTCTGTTCATCACCACCCCCTTTTCTGAATCATTTTGTCCACCATAAGCGTGGAAGGGTATACTCAGACATGAGTCCCTTGCTCACTGCTCCATCTGGATTCAAGCAAGCCGGGCCGACGATGCCTGAAATGGTAGAAACCGGTCCCCGGAAGCTTGTCTCCTTTCTGGTGAAGAATTGGCTTGGTAGTTTGGTCTGCCCTGTTCCCATGATGCACTGGGCCAGGGACAGACTAATTTGCATATAGCCAGGTTCTGAGCTGGGATGGGGGCAGTGAGCTAAATAACGGTGATGGATCAAGCCCTGATCTTTGGACTGGGTAAGAGTGGTCTGCTTAATTCAGACACTCTGTTCATCACCACCCCCTTTTCTGAATCACTAGTGGAACGGCAGCATTTATCAGCATTCTTCCCAGTACAAGAATTGGCTTGGTAGTTTGGTTTGCCCTGTTCCCATCATGAACTGGGACAGGAACAGACTAATTTGCATATAGCCAAGTTCTGAGCTGGGATGGTGCAGTGAGCTAAAAAACAGTGATGGATCAAGCCCTGATCTTTGGACTGGGTAAGAGTGGTCTGCTTAATTCAGACACTCTGTTCATCACCACCCCCTTTTCTGAATCACTAGTGGAACGGCAGCATTTATCATGTCACCCACATAAGTGACCTTTTAAAACATGTCTCAGGCCAATTTTAAACTGCCATTTGACCTGCAAAAACTAACTCTTTGGCAAGGCCTAAACTTTTATTTTTAATACATATAATTCACTCTTTGGTAGGCCCTACACAGTCCAGAGGGCAGGATGCAGTGCATTTAAAAAGTTAGATTTACTTTTAACCTTCACATATCCTGGTAGTGAGCAATTCTTACATTTGTTTTTCAGTACTGCAAGGGATGCCTCTCCCATAGGATAACATTGGCTTACCATATTACATTTAATAAGTGATAACTTTTGATTGGGAGCAGGTGGGAAAGTTGAATTTGGTCTCTAAAGAATTTGTAATTTAAAGGCCTCTTTAATGGTAAAGTCTGATTTTAAATCACAGTTCTGAAAATGGCACTTTTAGAAAGGTGCTTTGGCAACAAATGATGGACGGAATGCTGACTAAATCAAACATTCACACCCAGTCAAGAGATCTGTGTTAAATCCATTGTTCTTTTGTTTGCTACACCACCCCAGTTTTTACCCAGTCATATGAAAATCAGTCTTGACCCTGCTCCTCATGGGAACCATTCAGCCCAAACTGCCAAGCCGGGTCCCCCCCGGACCAGAAACAAGCATCCTAGTGTGGGACTTTTCTTGTGTTGTGTTTTCATTTTATTACAGTTTGTATGTTGAATAAACACTTTACACAGCCTGATGGCTGATGGCTTTTTGTGCCACGGTATCAGAGGGTCATTCAGGTTAAAACATGTTTTTTTCGTGTTTCACACTGACAAGAACTGTGTTTGTTGCTTCAGTAGGGTTCCACCCCCCTCAACCAGGAACCCAATTTCTTTCAGCTATCCTAACTTCTGGCATTTCATACCAAAAGTTTTCCCAATTTTCTATTTTCCTTGTAAAGCTGTCTGTCGATATCAGTTTGCATTCAAGGCTCTTTACCTTTCACGTATTGATTTTATTTCTGTACATAAACCTTCCTCTACCTGAGGGATTGTAGCAATAAGCTGAGTATTCATCTCCTTCATCTCTTTAATGATACCCTTCCTCATGATGCTTCTAAAGTCACACATACAGTTAAGGATCACTGTAAAGCAATCTTAGGCCTAGATGTAGGTAATTCCCATTTAGAGACTCTTAAATACCGAATTTTACCGATTCGATATTTAAGAGTCTGTAAATGGGAAGGGGGCAGATGTAGGTAATTCCGAATTCAGGAATACCGAATCTGTAAAATTCGGTATTTACCGATTCGGTAAATACCGAATCGGTATTGCCCATTGATTCTATGGGCCTTGAAGCCCATAGGAATCAATGGGCAATACCGATTCGGTATTTACCGAATCGGTAAATACCGAATCCTGCTAGGGTGCAGGGGGTGTCACTTTGACACCCTCTAGCACCCCAAGTACAGGCTTGTGTGACATGTGGCACACATACATGCCCTAAGGGCATGTCTGTGTGTCACATGGCACAGGTGTGCCTGCACAGATGTGCATGCACACCTGAATTCGGTATTTTACCACACAATAGGATTGTGTGGTAAAATACCGAGTCTTAAGGGCCTGTGGCACTCCTAGGAGTGTCAGCTACATATGGATTTACCGATTCGGTAAATATACGGATTCGGTATTTTACTGAATCGGTATATTTACCGAATCGGTAAAATTACCGATTCTTAAAATAACATGCCCCTACATCTGATAACCCTAATACCGGTCGGAAACGGCCGAAATCGGCCGTTTCCGACCGGTATTAGGGCTCCTACATCTGGCCCTTAGACCTTACATGAGTCCATGGTTTCTCAAATACATTCTTAAATCTTGGTTTTGAACTAAAATTCAAGTGCTCTAGTAAGAAATCATTACATTTCCATTAAATTATATTAAATTGCCACTGCAAAAGTGTTTTTTGTATGAGGTCTTACTAACACCTTTGGGCTCTAAATTCACAGGCTAATCTAAATATAGTGCAAAATATCTGCCTTATTTACAATCACTTAACTGAATACTAAAAAGTTTATTGATGCTTCTGTGGGTGGATGTCACACCAGACAATGCTTAGGTCAGATGCCTTAACCAATTTCCTCAATTTGGCATCCACTGTACATGCAGCCATTTATCTCCCAATCATAACCCAGAGCTACCTATATTCGTTAATATTAAATCCAATGCGTTGCCTATTTAATCTGAATACAGTTAGGCTAAGGGTAAGACCAGAGGAGAGTTTAAATTAGGACTGCTTAGGTCAACATAGTCTAGATCAAAAAGGCAACTCAACCGGACTGGCCCTTCCTGCAAGGCTTTGGGGGAAGGCAAGCTAGACAGCACAAGCAAGACTTGCCCTTGGCAGTACTGGAGGGTTTGCAGGTTACACATCACACCAATGGCCCCTGAGAAAGGCCAGGATGGGAATTTAACATGAAAGTGTGAGGGACACCACCCGCAAACCGGCCAAAGCAATTAGAGTTTGGTGAACAAAATGTCATTCGAAATTTTGTTGAGGTAGAGTAGCAATGCATTTACACTGTCAGACCATTGGTCATTTGCTATGTTTTCCATGTCTCTGCCTCTCATGACACTTTCTCTCATGGCTCTGCACCCTTTCCTTCATAGCCCAGCACCTAACCCAGTCAATGCATTGTGGGGGCTCCATTATCAAATCGAAACCATTATCAATGTTACAGCATTGGCAAGTTACTAAAAAAAGTTAGTTAAGGTATAGTCATGGTTGATGGGAGAGTAGCAGTGCTTAATTAATTAATTAATTAATTAATTAATTAATTAATTAAACAGACTTGTGCCACAGGGGTCATGGCATTAAGACCAAACTCTCAATAAAAGAAATAGGAGGCTGGCAATATGTAAAGAGGAACAAAGACCAAAAGACCTGCACCTAACTCTCAAAGTCAAAGAGATACGAATTTAGCAAAAATTAAATTATTTCTTACATCTTCAAAAGATTGAAAATTGCAGTATCAACTCAAGCTAAACAGAAAGATTGTTCATGGCACGGCAGGAATGCCCCCTTAAGCGGCAGGAGAGAACTTGTCCCACCAAACTGATTGGACTCGCTCAAAAAATCAGAATTTCAGTTTTGCAAGCATTTTACTTATGACAATTGTCTACGATCCAACCCTGCACAGCCGAGAGGCAGCTGTTGTGGGTGTCAATGATGTCAATGTAACTTTAATATTTAATTGTGTAATTGGTTGTCACTGTAAATATTTTTTTTCTAAAGCGGGTTTTATTCAATGCAAGATCCACAATCTTGTAGTATTAACTGTCCTTTGAATGTCACTATAATACATAATGGGGTGTAGTTACAATTAAATTAGGTGCATTTTCAGACTTCTTAGGTTTTTGTATTTTGGCCACAATTACTCAGTCATTGAAATAAATGGCTACTCTGCAGTTTGCTTAAAGCTTTCTTTGGCTGCTGCTAAAAAAAATGTTGGCACTGGACAGTAGAAGGGAAACTACCTCTAGATGAAGAGGTATGCAAAACATCTAGATAAGGTCAAATTTATCTTTTTAGGTTAATTTAACCTTCTCAACTATTAGAATTGCCAGAGACTCCTGTAACCCACTGGTGTTTAACTCCTATCAACCGTGTTCTAGTGGTTTGTTTGTTCTGATTAAGTTCCACAATGGACCAACATGCAGTTATTTAAAGTATCTCCCTCTCACAACATTACAACCTTTTTGGCGCTTACTGCATAAATGCATATCTCCATGTGAGCCAGAAAGGTATTTAATCAACAGTCTTCAATAGTTTTTGAAATCCATTCGGATTTCTTTATTTCATTCCTTTGGTGGTTGATATCTGTACTAGGCCAGCAATTTTGTGATGCTTGAATGCATTTCCTGGGATTCCCTTCATCAGGAGCCTGTGTAGACTACACTGTGATTCAAACAGAACAATAGTATAACTAACTATTCAATCCCCTAGAAGCCCTCAACATTTTGAACAGGTGCAGCACTGAGTCTGGGCCTGCATAGCTCCTGGTGCACGTGCAGTCAAACCATTTTTGAAGAGTTTGGAATCCTGTGACCCTGGTTAGGGCATAGTTACTTAGGCTGTAGCTGGATTACTCCAAATAACAATAACCTAATAGGTAACAACTACTTCTCAATACTGGGTAAACCCAAGACTCAACACAAATCCAACATTTTGTAAATGGTTAGAGACTTTCATGTTGCTCCAATTGCCCGACTAAATATCCATCTTCCATCTTGAAATCATCACTGTGTTGATTACAGTCTATAACCCTGCAGAGAATTTTCTCTTCAGGTCTCACCAGCAATTTGCGATTCTCTAAGCACATTTACCAAGCATTTTTTAAATGCAAACCTTGCATTTAGGAAATGCTATTACCATCAACTCCAAGTCGATGGTAACCATGTGCAATTTTTGTAATAATGAATGTTGCCCTGGTGCTGCCCATGTTGTCAGGGGCATAGGTTCCATTGGTGCAACAGGTGTACGTTCACCTGGTCCCAGAGGCCAGAGTGACACACTGAACCCTGATTGTTGCTATATTTTACAGTTTAACCAGTGACCAGGGAACCCATTTCCTTCCTTGCACCAAGGCCATGACACACTGTCCGTGCTACTGCATGTTGTGCCTTTTTTGTGTTGTGAAGGTCGATATTAAACTTTTCACTGTAGAAAAGTCAGAAAGATATGCATGGCCTGCTTTTTTTAATACATAATGTGAATGAACCAGCAAAGTCTTACAAAATATGTGGGAAGAATGTAGTTTTTGTTTTAGATATGAAACAAGTGGGTTTTAAAATTGACTAGGTGACTTTATAATCATCTAAAACGTAGCCAACAATTGTGTAATGGCTTTAATAACACAGTGAGTCACGTTTGTCATTGTAGCCAACAGAACTTTGTGCGCTGTGGTTTTAAACCTACAATGGATATGTTAAAACTACAAGCCCACATTGTAACATGATGTTGTATGAAAATCATGGAACAGTAGATGGTATTATGTGCAGAGCCACGGAATTGTGACACAGTGTTTAACAAAATCACGCAGCTAGGAAAGGGACTGTATGCTGCATAATGCATCACAATTTGTAGCAACATTATTCCTTTATTTTGTCACTTTAGCAGCTATTAATAGTGTGGGGAAAAGCTGTGCCACATTAGTACAAATTTAACACCCAATAACAGCTGTCAGGAACTGGACGGTGACAGTTTAATTAATTATCCACTGCTAAGAAATACATGTAGCACCTTCTTTTTTACTAGCATTTGAGCTAGAAAACAAAGTTTCTCCTTTATATTATGCAGCACTTCTCTTTTATATTATGCAGTAGAAGGTATGTTATGTGGAAATGAGAAAAATACATGATTATGAGGAATGCTGTGGCCACATAAATTCACAATTCCAGTGGCTCTATTTATATGGCACAGAACCAATTGGCAGAGTTGTAAAATGCAAATAAAACTGTGTTCCTAACTTTCTGTCTGGAGTTGTAAGGGCTATATATATTTAATTTCTGCCTTTATAAGTTGAAGCCTACCAGAAAGAACAGCTGTCTGGTTTGCGAAAGACATCTTGGGAACATTGTGAAAGCTTCCCTGGGAATGCATTCCTACCATTGTTTACCGTTAGCCTAGTAATTTGTAACTCACATATGCTTGCTTTCTATTTGCTGGTGTTATTTGTTTTAGATTGTCCTGCTTGAGCTAGTCTCGCCTTTGGAGCATAGCCTATTTACTGTATTCTTCCATGAGTGCTCACTTTCTGTAAACAGGCCTTTAAATGTTATTCTTATCTTGTCACATTTGCTGTGCATTTAAAGACAGAGGCCAAATGTGAGGCTTGTTTATGTGACAAGGATGTATGTGAGAGGATATATGTGACAAGGTTTTTTTCTAGCACACAACAACATTTTAAATATTTGTGAATGAACTGTGCAGCTATTTCAGAATATATCAGAATTAGGATAATGTAATTCTGGAGTGTTGGTAAACAAATATTTTAGTATGATCAAAACAAATAACTACAATAGGTGAGCACATTTCTATGCATTATCGTTTTTGTGCTGCATATTTTTTGCAGTAAAACTGTATCTCTGTGCAAATGTAACAGTCATTTCAATTGAAAATGTATTATCTGCAATGGCAGTGCATTACTACACAATGTAGCAACTTGTATAGCGCTCAGCTGTCCCAGCAAAGGGGCATCCCGGCGCTTCCAGCAACAGAAAAAAGAACAGATTGCTACGGTGGGAAGCTCAACATAAAAAGGCCAGAATAAGCTATTTTAGAGGGAAAAGGTGTGTTTTAACAGCCTTCCTGACGTCCAGCAGACATTCCAAATCCCGTATGTGGACCGGTAATGAGTTCCACAATTTAGCTGCCAGGTAGCGGAAGGAGCGACCTCCCGCTCGACAGTGTTTCACCCGGGGAACCGTGACCAGGTGCTGTCCCAGAGAACGCAGTACACGGGGAGGAACATATGGGGTCAACAAGTTGCAGAGCAGATTAGGTGTGGCAAATTTCAGAATCTTAAAAGAAATACATAACGTCTTAAACTGAATCCGCTCTGCTATAGGGAGCCAATGAAGTCTCCGGATGGTATCGGCGATGGAACAGAACCGAGGAAGTCCTACTAAGGCTCTGGCCGCCGCGTTTTGGATACAGTGCATCTGGATGATCTCAGCTTGGTTAGCCCCCAATAGCAGGGAGCTGGCATAGTCCAGGCGAGAAAGAATAGTCGACTGGACTATCAGCTGGCGAGTAGACGAGTCAAAAAATTTCAGGATAGGTTTAAGACCTCGTAAAAGACCAAAACATGTGCCAGCCACTTTTTTAGTGTGGATGTAGAAACTAAGAGAGGAACCCACCCACACCCCCAAGTTCTTGATTTCCTTCTTAGGTTCCGGGGCCTTGCCCAGAGCATTAGGCCACCAATGGTCACCCCACAAGTCAGTATTCTTGCTGACTAGCAAAACTTCAGTTTTATTTGCATTTAATTGCAAACAGTTGGAAGTCAACCAGTCTGCCACGGCCGTCAGGCCGCTTCTGAACCTGGAGACATTCAGGGAAGAACCTTTAGCCAGTGCAACCACCAGCTGCGTGTCGTCCGCGTATGAGACCATTGAAAGGTCCCACTGCCTGGTGACTGCCGCTAGTGGCTGAACATAAAGGTTGAACAATGTGGGGCTCAAGGCCGAACCCTGAGGGACACCCTGCTCAATGGAATGCACCTGGGATAGATATGGAGGGGTGGAGACATGGAAAGATCTTCCGGTCACAAAAGATCTAAACCATTCCAGGGCCAGGTCTGAAATTCCTGCCTCCTCTAGACGTTGAAGCAGAACACCGTGCGAGACCGTGTCAAAGGCGGCACTAAGATCCAGCAGGATTAGTGCCGCCGTTTGACCAGAATCGAGGATGGTCCGCAGGTGTTCAGTCATAGCCAGGAGCGCAGACTCTGTACTATGACCGGAGCGGAAGCCATGTTGAGTTGCATCCAGAATGTAATTGGAGAGCAAGAAGTTGGTGAGTGTGATGTTGACATAAGCCTCCGCAACCATCGCCACCCAGGGAAGAAGAGAAATAGGCCTAAAATTCTCAGGCTTAGTGAAGTCTAAGGTTGTTTTTTTGAGAATGGGAGAGACCCAAGCCTGTTTCCATTGTACCGGCACCATGGCGGATGAAAAGAAGGTGTTAATTATCTGACGCAAAGGCGTCAGACAAAGCAAGGAGGACCCCTAAACTGAGAAGGCTTTAGAGGGTCGGCAGGAGAGCCAGATTTAGTTTTCACACTCATCCTACTCAGTTCCTCATAGTAAATCTCTGGGATAACCGTAAGACTAGAGGTCGGCCCTGGTTTAGAGGGAGTATAAGTATAGGAGGTGGTCATAGAAGGAAAGGACCGGTAGATCGCACGTACTTTCTCCACAAAGAAGGAGGCCAGTTCTTCACAATGGAGTTCAGAAGTAGTGATAGGCACCGAGGTCTTCTTGGCACTAAGATCTTTTAAGATTTTAATAATGTATTTGGCAGGATTAGGGCTAAATTTAATCTCGGTGGCGTAGTAGGCCGCCCGCGCCTTACAAATGGCTATGATATGTTTTAAGTTTAATGTAGCAGAGACGAGAGTGACCCCTTGAACCAACCAGGGGATTAGAGTACTTATAAGTAATAAAATCAAAGGATCGCTTGGCGGACAAATTAATTAATGAAAATCAATGTACACAAATAGCCCATGTATTAGAACTTTACTGAATAATAAGAAGAGATTTTTCTGCAAAACAATTATACCAAAAACAATTTATATAAACCACATATTTTATTAAAAAAGAGAATACATAACCTCCCGCTCAAGCAGATCACAACAGATTTTTAAAATTCATTTAATTTAAAACATCACCAACATTCAATGTATGTGCCAAAGTCTCTTGAGAGACACATTGCTCATAAAACAACACAATAATTCTATCCTTCAAATGCACTAAATCACTGTACACAATAAAAAAGAAGAAAAGAGAGACATAAGACAGACATCACAATTTGTCATACAGTCACACATCAGGGTTTACACTGTTGTGGCTAATCCTTGTACCGCTTAATTTGTAATTTTTAAAGGATGAGCTGATTTCCCACGATTGTGTAATGAAGCGTCGGCGCGTTTCGATGGTTTTAAAGAAAATAGTCCATCTTTTTCAAGACATTCACTTTTTGTCTCTCTCAATATGCAAGGCACTGATTGGTTGCCACTGTGCTTTGTTCCTTATATCATGTTATTCCTTTCTCCTAGATATGTCCCCTTTCAGCATCTTGCGATCTTTCAATCTTTTTTTCTTCACAGGCTGATTCTTTATTGATGGGCTGATGTGGCTTGTTAGTAGTCCCTCCCGTGCATGTGAATTCACAAACTTTAAAAACAAAGAGCACAAAACTCCAATTGGTTTCTGCCTCCTCTTATTGCGTTAGCATCTTGTTACTTCTTTTTTTCTTTTTTCTTTATTTCTTTGGGGGGTATCAAAGGTAGTTTCTTCCCCAATCAGAACCTCAAAAACCTCAGTTCCTACTTATACAAAAAATGGCAAAAGGAAACGTCCACCAACTTTCCCCAACTTTCTTGTGCCCTCCGAGCTACACCATCTGTTATGTCTCAGAGAATGCGGGGAAGCTCGCTTCAAGTTGCATGCAGCCAGTCACCTCTTCAGATGCATCGATGCGTCTGAAGAGGTGACTGCGGGGAAGCTCGCTTCAAGTTGCATGCAGCCAGTTTACGAGCATCAGTTTTAAAAACAGTGAACCAAGTTAAAACATAAATGTTGCCCCACACCCACTAAATTGAAGAGTAATACAGGAGCTTAGTGATGCAGTATTCCGACGTAGCAGCAGTTCAAAGTTCTGCTGTTCAAACAGTGCGCACACGTGTCAGCCCTGATTAAATACCGATGTAATAAGCGCTAAACAACTAGACCGCCATCCAAGATGGCGTCTCAATGCGCGCTACAGGAAGTGAGGGTTTCCGGTCCTCGCTCTCGTCTTAGCCATCCACAACAATCAGCCACAAGGCTGCGGCGGACCGGGGCGTTCAAGAGCAGGCAGCAAGGTCAGGTAAGTGAGTTTATGAGCATCAGTTTTAAAAACGGTGAACCAAGTCAAAACATAAATGTTGCCCCACACCCACTAAATTGAAGAGTAATACAGGAGCTAAGTGATGCCGTATTCCGACGTAGCTATTTACAAAAAGGGGGTGGTGATGGACAGAGTATCTGAATTAATCAGAACACTCCTACCCAGTCAACAGATGAGGGCTTGATCCATCACCGTTTTTTAGCTCACTGCACCATCCCAGTTCAGAACCTGGCTATATGTAAATTAGTCTGTCCCTGGCCCAGTGCATCATGGGAACAGGGCAGACCAAACTACCAAGCCAATTCTTCACTGGAAAGGAAACAAGCTTCCGGGGACCGGTTTCTGGCATTACAGCCGTCTTCGGCCCGGCTTGCTTGAATCCTGATGGTGCAATGAGCAAGGGACTCATGTCTGAGCATACCCTTCCACACTCATGGTGGCCAAAATATTTACAAAAAGGGGGTGGTGATGGACAGAGTATCTGAATTAATCAGAACACTCCTACCCAGTCAACAGATCAGGGCTTGATCCATCACCGTTTTTTAGCTCACTGCACCATCCCAGTTCAGAACCTGGCTATATGTAAATTAGTCTGTCCCTGGCCCAGTGCATCATGGGAACAGGGCAGACCAAACTACCAAGCCAATTCTTCACTGGAAAGGAAACAAGCTTCCGGGGACCGGTTTCTGGCATTACAGCCGTCTTCGGCCCGGCTTGCTTGAATCCTGATGGTGCAATGAGCAAGGGACTCATGTCTGAGCATACCCTTCCACACTCATGGTGGCCAAAATATTTACAAAAAGGGGGTGGTGATGGACAGAGTATCAGAATTAATCAGAACACTCTTACCCAGTCAACAGATCAGGACTTGATCCATCACCGTTTTTTAGCTCACTGCACCATCCCAGTTCAGAACCTGGCTATATGTAAATTAGTCTGTCCCTGGCCCAGTGCATCATGGGAACAGGGCAGACCAAACTACCAAGCCAATTCTTCACTGGAAAGGAAACAAGCTTCCGGGGACCGGTTTCTGGCATTACAGCCGTCTTCGGCCCGGCTTGCTTGAATCCTGATGGTGCAATGAGCAAGGGACTCATGTCTGAGCATACCCTTCCACACTCATGGTGGCCAAAATATTTACAAAAAGGGGGTGGTGATGGACAGAGTATCTGAATTAATCAGGACACTCCTACCCAGTCAACAGATCAGGGCTTGATCCATCACCGTTTTTTAGCTCACTGCACCATCCCAGTTCAGAACCTGGCTATATGTAAATTAGTCTGTCCCTGGCCCAGTGCATCATGGGAACAGGGCAGACCAAACTACCAAGCCAATTCTTCACTGGAAAGGAAACAAGCTTCCGGGGACCGGTTTCTGGCATTACAGCCGTCTTCGGCCCGGCTTGCTTGAATCCTGATGGTGCAATGAGCAAGGGACTCATGTCTGAGCATACCCTTCCACACTCATGGTGGCCAAAATATTTACAAAAAGGGGGTGGTGATGGACAGAGTATCAGAATTAATCAGAACACTCTTACCCAGTCAACAGATCAGGACTTGATCCATCACCGTTTTTTAGCTCACTGCACCATCCCAGTTCAGAACCTGGCTATATGTAAATTAGTCTGTCCCTGGCCCAGTGCATCATGGGAACAGGGCAGACCAAACTACCAAGCCAATTCTTCACTGGAAAGGAAACAAGCTTCCGGGGACCGGTTTCTGGCATTACAGCCGTCTTCGGCCCGGCTTGCTTGAATCCTGATGGTGCAATGAGCAAGGGACTCATGTCTGAGCATACCCTTCCACACTCATGGTGGCCAAAATATTTACAAAAAGGGGGTGGTGATGGACAGAGTATCTGAATTAATCAGGACACTCCTACCCAGTCAACAGATCAGGGCTTGATCCATCACCGTTTTTTAGCTCACTGCACCATCCCAGTTCAGAACCTGGCTATATGTAAATTAGTCTGTCCCTGGCCCAGTGCATCATGGGAACAGGGCAGACCAAACTACCAAGCCAATTCTTCACTGGAAAGGAAACAAGCTTCCGGGGACCAGTTTCTGGCATTACAGCCGTCTTCGGCCCGGTTTGCTTGAATCCTGATGGTGCAATGAGCAAGGGACTCATGTCTGAGCATACCCTTCCACACTCATGGTGGCCAAAATATTTACAAAAAGGGGGGTGGTGATGGACAGAGTATCTGAATTAATCAGAACACTCCTACCCAGTCAACAGATCAGGGCTTGATCCATCACCGTTTTTTAGCTCACTGCACCATCCCAGTTCAGAACCTGGCTATATGTAAATTAGTCTGTCCCTGGCCCAGTGCATCATGGGAACAGGGCAGACCAAACTACCAAGCCAATTCTTCACCGGAAAGGAAACAAGCTCCCGGGGACCGGTTTCTGGCATTACAGCCGTCTTCGGCTCGGCTTGCTTGAATCCTGATGGTGCAATGAGCAAGGGACTCATGTCTGAGCATACCCTTCCACACTCATGGTGGCCAAAATATTTACAAAAAGGGGGTGGTGATGGACAGAGTATCTGAATTAATCAGAACACTCCTACCCAGTCAACAGATCAGGGCTTGATCCATCACCGTTTTTAGCTCACTGCACCATCCCAGTTCAGAACCTGGCTATATGTAAATTAGTCTGTCCCTGGCCCAGTGCATCATGGGAACAGGGCAGACCAAACTACCAAGCCAATTCTTCACTGGAAAGGAAACAAGCTTCCGGGGACCGGTTTCTTGCATTACAGCCGTCTTCGGCCCGGCTTGCTTGAATCCTGATGGTGCAATGAGCAAGGGACTCATGTCTGAGCATACCCTTCCACACTCATGGTGGCCAAAATATTTACAAAAAGGGGGTGGTGATGGACAGAGTATCTGAATTAATCAGAACACTCCTACCCAGTCAACAGATCAGGGCTTGATCCATCACCGTTTTTTAGCTCACTGCACCATCCCAGTTCAGAACCTGGCTATATGTAAATTAGTCTGTCCCTGGCCCAGTGCATCATGGGAACAGGGCAGACCAAACTACCAAGCCAATTCTTCACTGGAAAGGAAACAAGCTTCCGGAGACCGGTTTCTGGCATTACAGCCGTCTTCGGCCCGGCTTGCTTGAATCCTGATGGTGCAATGAGCAAGGGACTCATGTCTGAGCATACCCTTCCACACTCATGGTGGCCAAAATATTTACAAAAAGGGGGTGGTGATGGACAGAGTATCTGAATTAATCAGAACACTCCTACCCAGTCAACAGATCAGGGCTTGATCCATCACCGTTTTTTAGCTCACTGCACCATCCCAGTTCAGAACCTGGCTATATGTAAATTAGTCTGTCCCTGGCCCAGTGCATCATGGGAACAGGGCAGACCAAACTACCAAGCCAATTCTTCACTGGAAAGGAAACAAGCTTCCGGGGACCGGTTTCTGGCATTACAGCCGTCTTCGGCCCGGCTTGCTTGAATCCTGATGGTGCAATGAGCAAGGGACTCATGTCTGAGCATACCCTTCCACACTCATGGTGGCCAAAATATTTACAAAAAGGGGGTGGTGATGGACAGAGTATCTGAATTAATCAGAACACTCCTACCCAGTCAACAGATCAGGGCTTGATCCATCACCGTTTTTTAGCTCACTGCACCATCCCAGTTCAGAACCTGGCTATATGTAAATTAGTCTGTCCCTGGCCCAGTGCATCATGGGAACAGGGCAGACCAAACTACCAAGCCAATTCTTCACTGGAAAGGAAACAAGCTTCCGGGGACCGGTTTCTGGCATTACAGCCGTCTTCGGCCCGGCTTGCTTGAATCCTGATGGTGCAATGAGCAAGGGACTCATGTATGAGCATACCCTTCCACACTCATGGTGGCCAAAATATTTACAAAAAGGGGGGTGGTGATGGACAGAGTATCTGAATTAATCAGAACACTCCTACCCAGTCAACAGATCAGGGCTTGATCCATCACCGTTTTTTAGCTCACTGCACCATCCCAGTTCAGAACCTGGCTATATGTAAATTAGTCTGTCCCTGGCCCAGTGCATCATGGGAACAGGGCAGACCAAACTACCAAGCCAATTCTTCACTGGAAAGGAAACAAGCTTCCGGGGACCGGTTTCTGGCATTACAGCCGCCTTCGGCCCGGCTTGCTTGAATCCTGATGGTGCAATGAGCAAGGGACTCATGTCTGAGCATATCCTTCCACACTCATGGTGGCCAAAATATTTACAAAAAGGGGGTGGTGATGGACAGAGTATCTGAATTAATCAGAACACTCCTACCCAGTCAACAGATCAGGGCTTGATCCATCACCGTTTTTTAGCTCACTGCACCATCCCAGTTCAGAACCTGGCTATATGTAAATTAGTCTGTCCCTGGCCCAGTGCATCATGGGAACAGGGCAGACCAAACTACCAAGCCAATTCTTCACTGGAAAGGAAACAAGCTTACGGGGACCGGTTTCTGGCATTACAGCCGTCTTCGGCCCGGCTTGCTTGAATCCTGATGGTGCAATGAGCAAGGGACTCATGTCTGAGCATACCCTTCCACACTCATGGTGGCCAAAATATTTACAAAAAGGGGGTGGTGATGGACAGAGTATCTGAATTAATCAGAACACTCCTACCCAGTCAACAGATCAGGGCTTGATCCATCACCGTTTTTTAGCTCACTGCACCGTTCTGAACTGGGATGGTGCAGTGAGCTAAAAAACGGTGATGGATCAAGCCCTGATCTTTTGACTGGGTAGGAGTGTTCTGCTTAATTCAGATACTCTGTCCATCACCACCCCCTTTTGAATCGTTTTGGCCACCACAAGTGTGGAAGGGTATGCTCAGATGTGAGTCCCTTGCTCACTGCACCATCAGGATTCAAGCAAGCCGGGCCGAAGACGGCTGTCATGCCAGAAACCGGTCCCCGGTAGCTTGTTTCCTTTCCAGTAAAGAATTGGCTTGGTAGTTTGGTCTTCCCTGTTCCCATGATGCACTGGGCCAGGGTCAGACTAATTTGCATGTAGCCAGGTTCTGAACTGGGATGGTGCAGTGAGCTAAAAAACGGTGATGGATCAAGCCCTGATCTTTTGACTGGGTAGGAGTGTTCTGCTTAATTCAGATACTCTGTCCATCACCACCCCCTTTTGAATCGTTTTGGCCACCACAAGTGTGGAAGGGTATGCTCAGATGTGAGTCCCTTGCTCACTGCACCATCAGGATTCAAGCAAGCCGGGCCGAAGATGGCTGTAATGCCAGAAACCGGTCCCCGGTAGCTTGTTTCCTTTCCAGTAAAGAATTGGCTTGGTAGTTTGGTCTTCCCTGTTCCCATGATGCACTGGGCCAGGGACAGACTAATTTGCATGTAGCCAGGTTCTGAACTGGGATGGTGCAGTGAGCTAAAAAACGGTGATGGATCAAGCCCTGATCTTTTGACTGGGTAGGAGTGTTCTGCTTAATTCAGATACTCTGTCCATCACCACCCCCTTTTGAATCATTTTGGCCACCACAAGTGTGGAAGGGTATGCTCAGATGTGAGTCACTTGCTCACTGCACCATCAGGATTCAAGCAAGCCGGGCCGAAGACGGCTGTAATGCCAGAAACCGGTCCCCGGTAGCTTGTTTCCTTTCCAGTAAAGAATTGGCTTGGTAGTTTGGTCTTCCCTGTTCCCATGATGCACTGGGCCAGGGTCAGACTAATTTGCATGTAGCCAGGTTCTGAACTGGGATGGTGCAGTGAGCTAAAAAACGGTGATGGATCAAGCCCTGATCTTTTGACTGGGTAGGAGTGTTCTGCTTAATTCAAATACTCTGTCCATCACCACCCCCTTTTGAATCGTTTTGGCCACCACAAGTGTGGAAGGGTATGCTCAGATGTGAGTCCCTTGCTCACTGCACCATCAGGATTCAAGCAAGCCGGGCCGAAGACGTCTGTAATGCCAGAAACCGGTCCCCGGTAGCTTGTTTCCTTTCCAGTAAAGAATTGGATTGGTAGTTTGGTCTTCCCTGTTCCCATGATGCACTGGGCCAGGGTCAGACTAATTTGCATGTAGCCAGGTTCTGAACTGGGATGGTGCAGTGAGCTAAAAAACGGTGATGGATCAAGCCCTGATCTTTTGACTGGGTAGGAGTGTTCTGCTTAATTCAGATACTCTGTCTATCACCACCCCCTTTTGAAAAGTATTCCGACGTAGCAGCAGTACAAAGTTCTGCTGTTCAAACAGTGCACACACGTGTCAGCCCTGATTAAATACTGATGTAACAAGCACTAAACAACTAGACCGCCGTCCAAGATGGCGTCTTAATGCGCGCTACAGGAAGTGAGGGTTTCCGGTCCTCACTCTCGTCTTCGCCCTCCACAACAATCAGCCACAACCTTGCGGTGGACCGGGGCGTTCAAGAGCAGGCAGCAAGGTCAGGTAAGTGAGTTTATGAGCATCAGTTTTATAAACAGTGAACCAAGTTAAAACATAAATGTTGCCCCACACCCACTAAATTGAAGAGTAGTACAGGAGCTAAGTGATGCAGTATTCCGAAGTAGAAGCAGTTCAAAGTTCTGCTGTTCACATTACATAACTTCACTCTACACCACTTCACTTTACAGCACTCTACTCCACTCTAAACCCTTCCATTCTATGATACTGCACTTCACTCTATGGCAATCCACTTAACTCCACTCTATGCCACTCCGATCTATGCCACTCTATAACACATCACTCCACTCTACAACACGCCACTCCACTCTACTCTACTACAATCAACTCCACTCTACGCCTCTCCACTCTACAACCTTCCACTCTAAGACATTCTACAACTCACCACTCTATGCCATGCACTCTACTCTATTCTAAGCCATGCTACTCCAATTTACACCTCTTCACTCTTCTTCTCCACAACACGCCAATAAACTCTATGACACTTGTTAGAAAGGTGATCCCGGGGGAGGCAGAAGATGTCTGACTGACCACCCCTAGGTCCACCTCTCCGTCGAGAAATAGCCGAGCGTTATCGAGAGGCCTCCTGGGTGAGGGTCCTCTCCTAGGATCGTACAGTAGAGTAACCACAACACTACAAACGGACACCACACAAGAGGATAAGTCCTTAGGCTTTATCAAGAATAAGGGTTGCTGGTTCCCAGCGATATGTACAGGCAGATCGAGGGATCTGTAAAGTCTCGTAAAGAAGGGACGGGGTAGCGGGACAGTCTCAGTACGGGTGTAGGAAGGGATACCCTGCGCACAGCTCTCAATCCTCGAGCCGGGAGTTCCGAGAGGTCGAGCCGCGGCAGCGCCAGCAGGGCTCGACAGGGGGTCTTTAACGGAGAGGGGGGCGCGGCAGCGCCAGCAGGCCTCGTTGTGGTTTTTGGCGAAGGTGGGCCGCGGCAGCGCCAGCAGGCTCTCAAGATGGTTCAGCGAAGGTGGGCCGCGGCAGCGCCAGCCGGCTCTCAAGATGGTTCAGCGAAGGTGGGCCGCGGCAGCGCCAGCCGGCTCTCAGGGTAGCTTCAGGTTACAGGGAAATGAGTTCTTCTCGTATCGGCCGCGACAGCGTCAGCAGGGCTCTCCAGTCCAGGATACAACTAGCGTCCTACTCCGGGGCTGGCCCAGATATAGGACTGGAGTCCTTTGATGTCCGGACCCTCGCGCCTGGGGGCCAGAGGGGCCGGGATGATGGTGTCCAGACACCCAGCAGGGGGGTGGAGCCAGCGCCCAGGGAGGCCGGAGGGCGATCTATACCAGGCGTCCGGGGACAGCTGGAGGCCCAACGAAACTCCCCTCCTTTTGGATCGGTTGAGTGGCCACTCGACCACCTGGGTGGATCTTGGTGTCTCGATGTCGGGGCTTCGCGGGGGCCTGGGCCGGGGCCGGGGCCACGTGTTCGTGACGTGGTGGGCCCAAGATGGAGTCAGGCCGGTAGTGGTGGTCCGGGATGATAACCGGACCGGCAGTGTGGGGTCGGGCGAAAGGGGCCGCCCGAGACTCGGCGGAGGGCCGATGTCGTTCAGGGTCCGCCATGCGGGAGGGGTAGGGCCACGCCATGAGGCTGGGTCCAACACGCCTCCCCCCCCAGCTGAAGGCAGGGGAGAGTCACCCATCTTCTTGGGGGTTCTACTCGCCGAGGCGGAAGAATCGGGACAGGCCGTCAGCATTGGCGTGGTCGTTGCCGGGGCGGTGCTCCACAGTGAAGTCCATCCCTTGGAGGGAGATGGACCATCGCAACAGTTTCGGGTTTTCTCCCCGCATCTGCATCAACCACCGCAGGGGCCGGTGGTCGGTCTGGACCCGGAAGTGGGTGCCGAAGAGGTAGGGCCGGAGCTTCTTTAGGGCCCATACGACGGCGAAGGCTTCCTTCTCGATGGTGCTCCATCGCTGTTTCCTAGCCAGTAGGCGCCGACTGATTTGTATTTGTATTTGTATTTTCAACTTGTAGAGCGCCTTATCACCCCGGGGTCTCTAAGCGCTTGACAGGTGAGTGAGTACTGGCAGGGGGAAAGCAGACTAGATATTACCCCATGCCTCTTGGAAAAGCACGGTTTTTAGCTTTTTCCTGAAAGGCAGGAGTCTGGTTTCCTTGCGCAGATTTTCAGGCAGTTCGTTCCAGGCTTTGGGCATTGTGTGGGAGAATGTCCGACCACCAATAGTGGATCGTTTGATCCTAGGGCAGATCAATAGGGCGGCGTTAGCTGAGCGTAGGTTCCTGTTAGGGGCATATGGGACAAGTCGTTTTTTAATATATTCCGGGGCTTGCCCATATAAGGCTTTCTGCGTGATGCATAGGCCCTTGAACTTAGCTCGTTGATTCACTGGCAACCAGTGTAGCTCCCGGAGGAGGGGGGTGGCCGGTGTCCTTCTCGGTTTATTAAAAATAAGTCTAGCCGCGTCATTCATGACGATCTGCAGTCTCCTGGAGAGTTTTTTCGTGATGCCGAAGTACATGGCATTACCATAATCCAGTCGGGCTAGAATTAAGGCTGACACTGCTCTTCTGAGAGTATCTGCCTTTAGAATAGAAGCTAGCTTGCGCAGTTGTCTCAGGAGACCTACACAGGTGCCCACCACCGTCGAGACCTGGGCTGACATCGTAAGATTTGTGTCTATGATTATGCCCAGGCTTTTCACTGCTGTTGCCGGTATTGGGGGGGTACCCAGCTCCAAAGGCCAAAGGAGGTCGCACCAGGGGCTGGATGAAGTGGTGATAGGAAGGACCTCCGTCTTGTCAGGGTTAATCTTTAAAAAGTTTGCCGTCATCCAGTTGACGGTAAATTTTAAAATATTCTTCAAGTTTTGATCAGTCAAAGGGGAGTCGCCTATCTGGATAATGATCTGGGTGTCGTCAGCATAATTATATATATTACAATCCATCTGATTCAGAGATGCAATGAGGGGCTGCAGATAGGCGTTAAACATCAAGGGGGACAGTGCGGAGCCCTGCGGGACACCGCATGTGATTTCAGCAGCCTCTGACACCATATCATCCAGTTGTACTTTCTGGACCCGTCCACCTAGGAACGAGGTCAGCCAGGCGTGGGCCGTGCCCTTGATGCCAAACTCCCCCAGCCGCGACAGAAGAAGGTCATGATTGACCGTATCGAATGCCGCGGAGAGGTCGAGAAGCACCAGGGCACAGGGATCTTTATTATCTGATTTAAGACGTAGGTCATCTAGCACTGATAACATGACTAGTTCTGTGCTGTTGTGAGCTCTAAACCCAGCTTGGTTGGGTTGTAGTAGTGCGTTGCTCTCGAGATGGTGCGAGAGGGCAGACAGCACATGGTGTTCCAATATTTTTGCTAAAAAAGGCAATTGAGATATGGGCCTGTAATTCTTTAGAATCTTGGTGTCGGCACCTGCCTTTTTTAGCAGGGGTATCAGTCTCGCCTCTTTCAGAATAGAAGGGACTAGTCCCGAGGTTAGGGAGCTATTTAGGAGTGATAAAATATCCTCCTCCAGAACTGGCCAGGCTTGTTTAAATATCTGCGGGGGGCACGGGTCCGCCGGAGAACCTGATTTAATTTGGTTCATCACTTTTGTCAGGGAGTCCTTGGTAAGTAGGGGTAGGGAGGTTAAAGGCTCAGTGATTGTGGGAGGTGGAGTTAGCGGAGTAGTCGGGCAGTCAAGCCTAGGGGTGCTTTTGATTTCTCTCACAAGGTCGGATATCTTGGAGGTGAAGAAGGATTGGAATTTATGACAGTCCTCTTGCGTAAAGGAAGGCGGTTGGTCCTTCTTTTTCCTCAGTTCAGTGAGTACTTGGAAAACTTCCTTCTGGGGGTTAGATGCTGTGGCAATTCTGTTCTCGTAGAACTCACTTTTTCTGGTTATGATGGTTTGTTTATACAAGGCAAGCTTTTCCTTATAACAAGTCTGGCAGTTAAGATCATACCCCTTTCGCCAGGCTCTTTCACACTGTCGCAGGGACCGTTTTAGGAGTCTCAGGTCATCATTGAACCATGGGGCGCCTTTACCTTTTTCCCTGATTTTTATCTTACGTGCTGGGGCTACCACCTCAACTGCAGATACTAATTTTTGCGATAGCTTTTGACTGGCCTTCTCTAGGTCATCTTCCGGTAGCCTGTTTAAGTGGGAGGCTTGCTGTAGAGTAGATAGCAGAGTATCCGGGTTAATGGCGTTCCATCT
This sequence comes from Lissotriton helveticus, assembly GCF_964261635.1. Classification (NCBI taxonomy): domain Eukaryota; kingdom Metazoa; phylum Chordata; class Amphibia; order Caudata; family Salamandridae; genus Lissotriton; species Lissotriton helveticus. The sequence goes on along the minus strand of NC_136069.1, from coordinate 495,219,647 downwards.
TCTCACAACCCGCCATTTGTCGGATGAGGTGCTTTCTTGTTTCGGGAAAGCTAAGCTACCTTGTAAAAGATAGTGGTCTGACCAAATGCAGGGCAATGAAGTGACTGGGCACAGGGCAGGAACAGAGGTCCAAATCAGGTCCAGTGGATGGCCCTTTATGTGGGTTGGGCCTATCACAATCTGGGTTAGTTCTAGTGTGGTCATTGCATCTTCTAGCTGTTTGGACGTGATGTCTCTAATGGGCTCCTCCCAGTGGAGGTTAAAATCGCCCATTACCACGAGACCCTCATATCTCGTACGGAGGTCATGGAGCAATGCCAAGAAAGGTTCTAGAAATGTTGGGGGGGTTTTAGGTGGGCGATATACAATGATTATCGTGAGGCAATTGGTGGGAGAGCAAAACTTAACACCTAGGATGTCTGCTCCCTCAATGCATTCAGCACAGATAGTTTCTGCTTTAAAGACATTTTTATATAGCAGTGCTACTCTCCCCCTTTTCTGCCATCTTTTCTATTATGAGAGATAGCACCAAAATTGGCTGGGAGGGCGGCAACTAGGTCGGGTGCGGAAGAGTCATCTAACCATGTCTCCGTGACTCCTAGAATGTCTATATTCCCCTCCTGGAGCAGGGAGAATACCTCTAAATGGTGTTTTTGGAGTGAACGAGTGTTCAGCAAGCTGACGCTCAGTGATGTTACCGGTGCTCTACTTCTTCTCTGGTTGGGTTTTTTCTTGGCTGGTTCAGCTACGGATTTCAGTAGGTTCTCCTGCCTTAGAATCTGTTGTGTATGTTGGCTAATGGAGTAGGTCGCGCTATTAAGCGCAGTTAGGTTTTCCTTGGAATAATACGGCGTGGGGCCAAGGGTCCTGGCCCCTGGTCCCGGCCGGTCGCGGACGGGCGCAGACGGGCTTGCCTTTGGCGCGCACCCTGATGAAGGCAATTGGAAGGTCGGCTCCCTCAGGGTTTACTTGGGAGAGGACCGCCCCAATGCCGTGCTCCGAGGCGTCGGTTTGGACCACAAACTCTCGGCTGTAGTCGGGGGCTTGGAGCACAGGGGCGGTGCACATGGCGGTCTTCAGTGTGTCGAAGGCGACCTGGCACTCGGGGGTCCAGCGTACCTTTGGTGGTAGTCTCTTGGAGGTTAGTTCTGTGAGGGGCCCCACAATGCTTCCATAGTCTTTTATGAAGCGCCGATAATATCCTGTGAGCCCCAGGAAGGCTCGGACTGCTGTTTGGGTGACCGGGGGCTCCCAGGCCCGGATGGCGTCAATCTTTGGCTGGAGGGGAGCCACCTGGCCGCTCCCTACTGGGTGTCCCAGATAGGTCACGGACCCTTGGCCTATCTGGCACTTGCTGGCCTTTATTGTCAGTCCGGCCCGTCGGAGGGCCGTCAGGACCTCCCAGAGGTGGGTCAGGTGCTCATCCCAGTGGAGGCTGTACACTGCAATGTCGTCTAGATAGGCGGCACTGAACTCTTCTAGCCCGGCCAGCACCCTATTCACGAGTCTCTGGAAGGTGGCCGGGGCGTTTTTCATGCCGAAGGGCGTCACTTTGAAATGGTAGTGGCCATCAGGGGTCGAGAAGGCCGATCGCTCTTGCGCTCCAGGGGTGAGGCCGATCTGCCAATATTCGGCCGTGAGGTCGAAGGTGCTGAGATACTTTGCGGCCCCCAGGCGATCGATCAGTTCATCCGCCCGGGGGATGGGATGGGCGTCGGTCCTGGTGACTGCATTCAGCCCCCGGTAGTCAACACAGAACCGGAGCTCCGGGGGCGTGCCGAGGGCGGCGGCTTTAGGGACCAGGACAACGGGACTGGCCCAGGGACTGTCGGAGGGTTCGACTACCCCCAGAGCTAGCATTTTGGCCACTTTGGATTGAATGCAGGCCCAAACTCGGTCAGGCACTCGGAAAGCTCGGTGTCTGACAGGCGGGCTGTCTCCGGTGTCTACATCATGGACACACCACCGGGTGACCCCAGGAGTGAGGGAAAATAGATCTGCAAATTGCCCCAGCAGCTTCCGGCAGTCTTGGTGCTGTTCTGGGGTCAGGGTAGAGGAGAGCGTGACCCCTTCGACGGAGCCGTCTTTCTCGGTGGTGCTCAGGAGATCTGGTAGAGGTTCGGAGTCGTCTTCAGCTCCGTCATCGGTCGCTAGCAGCAGACTTAGTTCAGTGCGGGCAAAGTGCGGCTTGAGCCGGTTAGCGTGTAGAACCCGGAGGGGGTTCCTGGGGGACTCCATGTCCACCAGATAGGTGACGGGGCTCTTGCGCTCCACCACTTTGAAGGGCCCCGTCCATTTGTCCTGGAGGGCACAAGGTTCAACCGGGGACATGACCCAGACCTGCTGGCCCGGCTCGATTTTGATGGACGAGGCGTTCTGGTCATACCAGCGTTTCATCTCCTCCTAACTGGCATCCAGGTTGGCCTCGGCAAGTTCCCGGAACTTCCGAGTCTGGTTGCGGAGGGTCAGGAGGTACTGGGAGACATCTGGTGGAGCACCTCGGACAGCCGTCTCCCAGCCTTCTTTGACCAGGCTGAGGGGGCCTCGGACCGGGTGCCCATACAATAGTACGAAGGGGCTGAACCCCAGGGACTTCTGGGGTACCTCGCGATATGCAATCAGGAGGCAGGGCAGCAGGACATCCCATTTGCGTCGTAGCGGCTCCTCTAGGCCCTTGATCATTCCCTTCAGTGTTCGGTTAAACCGCTCTACAAGTCCATTTCCTTGGGGGTGATACGGGGTGGTGAACTTATATGTGACCCCGCACTGTCGCCACAGGGACCGCATATATTTGGATATAAAGTTTGTGCCCCGATCACTCACGACTTCTCGGGGGAAGCCGACTCTGGAAAAGATCCCCATTAGGGCTCGGCCTACTACTGGGGCCGTGATGGTTCGGAGGGGGATGGCTTCAGGATAGCGGGTGGCATGGTCCACCAGAACGAGGATGAAGCGGTGCCCCTGAGAGGTGCGGGGGTCCAAGGGTCCCACTATGTCGATCCCCACTCGCTCGAAGGGGGTGGTGACCACGGGAAAAGGCTGGAGTGGAGCTTTGACTTTTCCCCCGCTCTTCCCGCTGGCTTGACAAGTCGAACAGGATCGGCAGTGATTACTCACATCGTTGCGCATTTTCGGCCAGTAGAAATGGGTCACCAGGCGGATGCTAGTTTTGTCCTGCACCAGGTGCCCGGCGAGGGGCACGTCATGTGCCAAGTTCAAGAGGAAGTCTCTGAACCGGAGGGGAACGACCAGCACCCGGCTGGCCCCTAGTTCGGCAATCTTCTGCTCGCTGTAGAGAAGGTCGTGGTCCCAATAGACCCAGTGGGACCCCGAGGGGTCTCCAGCGGCTTGAGTGGCGGCTTGTTGTCGGATTCCCTCGAGGGAGGGACAGGTTTTCTGTTCCTGACGGAATTGTTCGTGGGTGGGGCCACCTTCTTGGCGCCATTGAGCTAGTTCTGGAAGGTGGCCGAGCTTGGTGAGGTCTTCAGGGCTGGGCCCCTGGGGGCCGGGTTCAGGGTTGGTGTCCTCGGGGACAGCGGGCGGTGGAGGTGCGGGCCACTCCGGTTCTTCCGGCAGGACATCTTCGATCGGGGCGGAGGCCCGGGCGGCCATGGATCGAGTGGTCGCACAGACCCACTCGGGAAGGCCTAGCATCCCAAGATGCTCTCTCCGCTCGAAGTGGGCCCAGGCGGAACTTTCCAGGTCGTTCCCGAGGAGGCAGTCCACGTGGGGCATCGTCCCGGATGGCCACCTTCAGCATACCCGACACCCCTCCCCATTCGAAGGGGATACGGGCCATCTGTTACAAACTCTCGGAGTTGTCCGCCGACCGTACCGGGCACAGGACATTGGGTAGAATCTGTTCTGGGGTCACCAAGTGGCAGTGGACCGCCGTCACGCTGGCTCCAGTGTCACGGAGGGCTTCGGCCCGGCGTCCATTGATGGTGACCCATTGGCGGTATTTCTGGGTGTTGCCTGGGATCGTGTCTTGGGGGATCATGTCTCGATCGCCCAGGCATGCCAAGATCATAGCGGCGGGCTCCCATTCGGCCTGCTTGGGGTCGTTGTCTTCTTCCTCGCCTCCTTCTGTACCCAGGGCGGCAGCCGCGATCTGGCGGTGCGGAGGACCGGTGGTGCCGGGTCGCTGGTTCATCGGGCAGAGGGGGTCATTCGCATAATGACCCTGTCGCTGACATCTGTGGCACGTAACATTCAGGCGGGGCCCCGGTCTTGCTGGAGGAACCCCCCTTCGGCCCAGGGATGGAGAAGTGGAGGTAGGGGAGGACCTCGGTGGGGCGTCTCGGCCCCTGTTCTGGCCTCCTCCGCCACCTCGTGGTCGGTGGTTCCCCGGGGATCCCCGGCCGTAGTCTCCCATCGGGCTCCGGGGGACTCGGGTGCTCACCCATCTATCAGCCTCGACAGCGAGTTTTCGTGGCTCTGTCAATTTGCTGTCGAGGAGATGCTGCCGGAGTTCGATGAAGCAGTTGTTGGAAAGATGTTCCCATATGATGAGGTCGACCAACTGCTGGTAGGTGGTGACCTGGCTGCCTTTGATCCACCCCTCGAAGGCTCTGCTGTAAAAGTTCACGTACTCCACCCAAGTGGTACCGGGGATTTTTCTACAGTCTCGGAATCGCTGCCGGTACATTTCGGGGGTGAGTCCGTAGCGGGTGAGGAGAGCGGTTTTCATGTGCTCGTACGAGGTCATCTCGGCATCGGGAAGCTCTAGCAGGGCGTCTCTCCCCTGTTGACGAACTTCCCCCACAGGCCGGCGCCCCAGTCCTTGAGGGGTACTCGATGGGCGGTCATGGCTACTTCGTAGGCTTTGAACCACTGTTGGATGTCGTCATTCTTATGGTACTCTTTGATGACATCCTTGGGTATGTGCACCTTCGTGTCCATAGGCGGGGGCGAGGTCTTGCCCCCGGATGCGTTGGCATCGTTCGTTTTGGCCTTGATTTCTAGTTCCTTTAAGCCGCGCTCATGCTCGAGCATGAGTCTCTTTTCCTCGAGGTCTCTTTGTCTTCGTTTCTCCTCCAGGTCTCCTTCTAGCCGTAGTTGCTCGAGGGCTATCTTTTTCGTCGTCAGCTGTAGTTCTCCGTCTAGCCGGAGTCGGGCGAGCTCCAATTCGTGGAGCCGGTTCCTCTCTCGTTCTCGGACATCTTCGTGGGGGAGGTCCGTGCCTAGATTTGCGGGTCTCTCCCCCGCTGGGGTCGTGTCGGCCTCCGGGCTTCCGTTCGGGCCCGGGTTATCTTCATTCTGGGGTGGCGTGTCACCGGCGTCCACCCATGCTTGTAGGGCCGATTTAAAGTCTTCCTTGGTGCTTAGGCCAGTGGTAGCGATGCCCAGGTCTTTGCAGAATTGTTTTAATTCCTTGTGACTGTAATCTTCCATTTTCTCTTTCTGGAATTCCGTAGTCGGTCTCGTTTCTTGCGTAGTCATGGTCGTAGTGTGTTTTTCTCGGTAGTGGGTGAATCACTCTCTGCACGATCTGCGTCGGCTCGGATCCCGTCGCCTGCCACCAATGTTAGAAAGGCGATCCCGGGGGAGGCAGAAGATGTCTGACTGACCACCCCTAGGTCCACCTCTCCGTCGAGAAATAGCCAAGCGTTATCGAGAGGCCTCCTGGGTGAGGGTCCTCTCCTAGGATCGTACAGTAGAGTAACCACAACACTACAAACGGACACCACACAAGAGGATAAGTCCTTAGGCTTTATCAAGAATAAGGGTTGCTGGTTCCCAGCGATATGTACAGGCAGATCGAGGGATCTGTAAAGTCTCGTAAAGAAGGGACGGGGTAGCGGGACAGTCTCAGTACGGGTGTAGGAAGGGATACCCTGCGCACAGCTCTCAATCCTCGAGCCGGGAGTTCCGAGAGGTCGAGCCGCGGCAGCGCCAGCAGGGCTCGACAGGGGGTCTTTAACGGAGAGGGGGGCGCGGCAGCGCCAGCAGGCCTCGTTGTGGTTTTTGGCGAAGGTGGGCCGCGGCAGCGCCAGCAGGCTCTCAAGATGGTTCAGCGAAGGTGGGCCGCGGCAGCGCCAGCCGGCTCTCAAGATGGTTCAGCGAAGGTGGGCCGCGGCAGCGCCAGCCGGCTCTCAGGGTAGCTTCAGGTTACAGGGAAATGAGTTCTTCTCGTATCGGCCGCGACAGCGTCAGCAGGGCTCTCCAGCTACAACTAGCGTCCTACTCCGGGGCTGGCCCAGATATAGGACTGGAGTCCTTTGATGTCCGGACCCTCGCGCCTGGGGGCCAGAGGGGCCGGGATGATGGTGTCCAGACACCCAGCAGGGGGGTGGAGCCAGCGCCCAGGGAGGCCGGAGGGCGATCGATACCAGGCGTCCGGGGACGGCTGGAGGCCCATCGAAACTCCCCTCCTTTTGGATCGGTTGAGTGGCCACTCGACCACCTGGATGGATCTTGGTGCCTCGATGTCGGGGCTTCGCGGGGGCCTGGGCCAGGGCCGGGGCCACGTGTTCGTGACGTGGTGGGCCCAAGATGGAGTCAGGACGGTAGTGGTGGTCCGGGATGATAACCGGACCGGCAGTGTGGGGTCGGGCGAAAGGGGCCACCGAGGCGCGGCGGAGGGCCGATGTCGTTCTGGGCCCGCCATGCGGGAGGGGTAGGGCCACGCCATGAGGCCGGGTCCAACACCACTCTTCTCTATGTCACTCCATTCTATGGCACTCCACTCTATGCCTCTCCACTCTACACCCCTCAACTCAATGCCCCTCCACTTTATTATTCTCCACAACCCAACACTCAACAACACAATACTCCACAACACTCTACTCCACTCTACTCCAAGATATGCCACTCTGCTCTACACCACTCTCCTCTACAACATTCAACTACACTCTAAGCCCTTCCATTCTATTATACTCCAGTCCACGGCACTCCACTCCAGTCTACTCTATGCCACTCTATGACACACCACCCCATTCTACACTGGGACATTCTACAACAAACCACTCTATGCCACACACTCCACTTTACTCTAAGCCACACTACTTCAATCTGCACCACTTCACTCTTCTTCACAACACACCACTAAACTCTATTTCACTCAATTCTACTTTATGCCATTTCATTTCATGCCATTCCATTCTATGCCACTCCACTCTGCATACTTCTACTCTACGCCCCTAGACTCTTTGCCCCTCCAATCTATCGCACACCACAACCCAACATTCCACAGCACAACACGCCACACACTCTACTCCACTCTACGACACTTAACAACACTCCACTCAATGACACTCTACTCAACGACACTCCACTCAATGACACTCCACTCCACTCTGTGATACTCTACTCCACTCTATGACAATCAACTCCACTCTACAGCACTATGCTCTACTCTACGCAACTCCCTCTATGCCACTTTACTCCATCTATTCCACTCCACTCTACGCCACTCTACTCTACAACACTCTATGCCACTCCGCAACACTCTACTTTACACTATCCTAACCCCTCCACTGTACACAACTCTATGGCCTCAAAGACACTTTGCAGCACTCTATGCCAACCCATTCTATGACACTCTACTATACTCTGCTCTATGACACTGTAATACACTGTACACAATTCCCTGTATGTCACTTTAATTCGCTCTACTCTATTCAAGACACTCTACTCCACTCCAATCCACTCTATTCCACTCTACGCCACTCCATGCTCTTCCACTCTGCTCCCCTCTACTCCTTCCATGACATTCCATGATTTTCTATGCCACTCTACTCTGTGCCACTCTACTTCCTTCTACATCCCTTTTCGTCACTCTGCTCCATTCTACACCCCTTCACTTTATGCTCTTCCACTCCACCCCACTGCATGCCATTCCACTCAACTCCATTCTAGTCCCTCCACGATTCTCCTTGACAGTCCACACCATTCCACTTTAGATCACTCTATGCCACTCCAAAACACTCCACGCCATTCCACTCTACTTTACTCCACTTCCCGCTACTCTACAGTACTCTAAAACCCCACTACCACACTCCAAGACACTCTATGGCACTCCATGACACTCTACCCCACTCCATAGCACTCTACCTCACTCCCTGACACTCTACGCCACTCCATGTTTCACCATTCTATGCCACTAATGTTTAGCAATGCTGAATAGCAGCCACACTGCTGTACAACATGGCTAAAACACATTGGCAAAGCCAACTGCTCTTGCATAGGCCAGGCAGTTTGCTTTGCCAATGCTTGTTTCTTGTAGACACTTTAGGGTTAAATAACTCATTGGGTGAGCAGGCATGATGTGTGTAAATTAATGGAAAATGAAAACTGAGAAACCACATTCGAGGTAACCAAATAATAGAACCCAATTTTAAACAAAGATAATTTTAAGGAAAATGCAGATTTTTCACCGCTTGCTGGTCAGAAAATCTGAATTTTATTAAAGACAATAAGGCCAAGATTATGCAAATTTCCTTTATTGCCAGCTCACAGCAGCAACAATTAAAAGAATATAGGCATCAGTAACATTCCAATAACTTATAAAGTCCTCCAACATGCAGTATTCTCCCTTCTTTGTTGATGTTGCGAACAGCATGACTTCAAATGTTTTGATTTCCAAATGAGAGGGTTTTCTTTAGTAAAGTTATTCTATCCTAGAAACAATTGAAATACAATCAGTAACATTTATTCTACCAGGGTATTTTGTGGAAGGATAATCTTAGCCTCCGTGTCTTTAATAACATCCAGATTTTCCGCCCCCAGGCTGTGAAAAATCAAATTTTTATGGCATGACACGGAGGCTAACACTATGCAAGTTTAAATTGCATTCAACACATTATCAATAGCACTTGTCAAAGGTATAAAAAATAAAAGGCTTTAAATATACTTTCATTTGAACAAACCGCAGCTCTAAGGATATCTTGTAGACCTCCCCCTAGGAAGAAAGCTTTTGGAGGCTGAGGCTCCCCTAAGGGAGTGTGCACCAAACATAGTAGTATCTATATCCGCTTGTTTCATTACCTCCCTGACCCATCTCGCTAAGGTTGGAAAAAAGACTGCTTTATGAGGTGGTCTATGTGATAATAGCATTTGTTCTGTATTTTCTCTCAGACTCGTAGTCCTTCTCTCATACTCAAGCAAGCATTTCACTACGCAAAGTATTTCATTCTGAGTAAAGAAAGGGTAGAATAGAGAGGTTGTCATTGTCTTGGCTCATCTTGTTAAGTAGAAGCAAACCCGTTCTGGTAGGTAGACCCTGCAGGTGATGTCTAGGGCTCTTATGTCTGAGGTACGTCTAAAGGCTAGCGGTCAGAGTAAAATGGTGAGTTTGTAGGATAAATGTTTTATGGAAAAGCTAGAATTTTCACCCCAACTTACTAGAACCTGTAGAACGTCTCTGACGTCTCATAAGGTCGCGTATTTTGCAGAGGGTGGGTTTAGTACCCGCATACATTGCAAAATTCATTTAGTTAGTAAGTTTTGTCCCGCAGAAATTCCATCTATAAGACAAAGACCTGCTCCAATAGCTGATTTGTAAACGTTGACGATTCTATAAGCGAGTCCTGATGTGAATAATTCGGATCAGTTGAATTTGTAATTCCGTCAAAGACACCAACAAACCCATTTTTTCCAAGCCAGTCTATATGCTTTTCTTGTGCCAGGTGCCCATGACTCTGATTTGAGTCTGAAAGCATCTGCCGAAAGTCCTGGGATCTGCCACTGTTTTAAGATTGGTGAGTCTATACTTATCTCTAGTAGGATTGGGAACCATTCCTGGGATCTCCAAAGGGGTGTTATTACCACTGTTACTTCCTTGTTCCTGGGAATGTGTAGCAGCAATCTTGGTAGCATGACAAATGTAGGGAAAGCATAAGGTGATAGTCCCCTCCAATACTGAAGAAAGGCATCCACCCCAATGCCTGAGGGTGCAGACGCCCAGCTGAAAAGTTCGACAATTGTGTGTTCAGTCTGTCTGAAAAGAGATTTACTCGAAAGGGTCCCCATATCGACTGGATACTGAGGAAGATTCCCTTGTCTAACCTCCTTTTGTTGGAATCTCTGATATTCCTGGAGAACTGATCTGCACCCCCATTGCTCAAGCCCAGGATATGCTCTGATACTACTCAAATGCTTTTGTTGAGGCAGTAACCCCAGAAGAACTTGGCTAAGTACGCTAAACCTTTGGAAAGGGGGCACCCAATTTTGCTGACAAATCTGACTGCGGAAACTTTGTTCATTCGCAGCATCACAGAACATTTTATTAAGTCTTTGGTGAAGCAAAGAATACCACTGACAACATGTAGATGTCCTCACAGGAAATATATTGATCATAGAAACAGCTTAAGTTATCCTCATAAGTAACAGATTAGCACATTAAATAAGACTCAGTCACTCTGTCAATCTCTCTGTTGAGATGATTAATACAGGAAGTTGCTGTGATAAACACTCATATGATAAAAACTCATATTGGCTGGTGAATGTGCATTGGTTCAAAGTCTATAATAAAAGAAGACTATTAAATTATATATGGACTCGCTTTTCAATTGACCTCTACCTATGAGCTCTTTTATTACTTAAGTTTGGTGTGCAAACATTACAAACCATGGTACCAAGCCACTGATCTTCACCCCCATCTACCCTGCTTATGTCTATATCACATGCAATGAGAACAACTGATGAACAGAATGCAGAACAATGTCATACATTCACCCAGTACAGAGATCTGAACTAAAATCAATTGTTTTGTTGCTCCCCTTGCCATTCCAGCTTAACCATAGCCATATGCAAATCAATCTTGACCCTGGGCCCATTGGGAACAGTCCAGTCCGAACTGCCAAGTCAGTTTTTCCCTGGACTGGAAACAAGCATCCCAGGAACGGTTTTGGGGTTTCACCTCTCATCAGCCAGGATAGGTTGACTCCAAGGGCATGGAGAGCACGAGACCCACGTCTGGGCACACCCATCTCACTCGGGGTGAAAAACGCAAAAAGAACAATTGATGGACAGAATGCAGAACAATGTCATACATTCACGCCAGTACAGAGATCTGGGCCTTAATCCATCGTTTATTTTCTCCCCATGCAATTCCATCAATTGTGTATCTTTTACTATACCTATATCACAGCAGAAGACTGTGATTGTTTGGGATCACAACTTTTCCCTTGCCCTACCAACATTTTCAAAGATATCACCCTTAAACACTCTATTGACATTCTGGCCAGAGCCATAATCAACTAGTGCTTGTGGAAGATTCTCTGCAGAACTTAAAGTGACACAAATTAAACCCAGTGCCACAAATAAAGACCTAATAAAGCCCACCCTCAAAAAGCCTGCTCTGACCCCTAATAATTGTAATCTAATAGAGAACATTGCTTTCATTGTCAAGAGTTTCATTCAGACAAATGTCAACTTTTCTCATCTTCTGTCTAACTATCAAAACACCATTGACTGGGATTTGGGACAATTTCAAATCAACATTGGCCACGAACAGAGTAATAGTCCTCCATGTACCTGATTGTTTGTCTTTTTTTCCCAGTGTTCCTCACCCTACACACTTCATGATTTTGGAATTGAAGGAAATTTTACCAAAATGATTAGGGGTGGGTGAAATGTTTCATTCCGCTTGTGGAATTTGTGCAATTTGACGAGTAATGTGGCAATCCAGCCAAATTCCGCCAATCGTCGTGGAGGGTTATCCCACAAGCATCAAAAAATGTGAACAAGGTTTTGCATCGCCAGCACAGATTTCTAACATGGGTGGTTGTAGTTAGAGGGCTGCTTCTTGAATAGATTTGCTGCCACTTGGGTAGATTTTCTAGTCTAACGGCATCAAAATCAATCTGAATGGCAGCGTGCTCTTGCTCACCGCATGGTGCAGATTTATCAGCACTGCCTACACCACTGGTGCTAAATTGCAGTGCGAGCAGTACAATGTGCATATTTTCCGCTGTTGGGGGAACTCTGTGGACTCTCAGGAAGTTATATGAAACTCAGCAAGTTCCGCTCACCCCTAAAATGTATCCCACCATACCTCACTAAAGAACTATTCAACCTTACTACAATTGTTCCACAAGGTGCTACCATTGCCCCCTTGTATTTAATGTCTGCCTTAGAACTCTACCTGAACTCATACACTCCTTTAATCTCAACTGCGATCACTATGTTGATGGCACTAAAATAATACTAAATATGGAATTCCAGCCGACATTGGTTAATTCTCAATGGTAAAAGAGGAACAAGCAGTTGCTCATTTTATGTCTACCGACCACTTCCAGCTTGACACCTTTACAACAGAAGTCCTTACATGTTGCAATTAGATTTGTCACCACTCCATGACAATCTGGCCTTGGGGAATATCATCCAAGCAGACAAAGCAAATGAAGTCATGAACTTTGGAGAGACCATGGACTCCAAATTCACATGATCAATGTCTTTGATGAATCTCCCCATCCCTGTTGTTCCAACTAAAGGCCCGTACAACCATTGTCCTAATTGTCTTCCGTATCGACTACGCCAACATGATTTATTTAGGAGCACCTTCTCTTTTTCTTAGGAAATTATAGAGATTTCAAAACGTAGTGACATGATAGCGCCACAGTCTAAAATACAATATCACTTTTTCACTTTGTTCTAACACCAATTAGTCAGAAGAATCACCTGTAAGGCTATGTGCATAGCCCATTAGGCAATCCATGGTTTGACCCAATGTTCCTGAAATAAAAATCTAATTTATATCACAATCTAGACCTCTGCATTCTAGAAAGGCCCCACTGTTAACTCTACCTTCCTACAGAAAATCTCATACTGAAGGAGCTCGTTTTTCTGTCCAGACAGCCAAACTCTGAAATTCTATGCTTCCCAGCATAAGAATACTCACTTGCAATTTCGAAAACTATTGAAGAACTGTCTCTTTCCGATTCCTGAAAACATTGACATGCAGAAAATGGAAGTCTGCATCTTTTTCTCATACTCTCTGCAACACCTAATGCATAAGCGCTGCAACCATTCTTTACCAAGTTTGGATCATATCTACAAACCTCACACACTTCAACTAACATGTCCCACTTAGGTCTCTCTGCAAATGATAATCTTCTATCCATAATACATCCCTGTATTATTTTTTTAAAGAATTTTTAGCTGATGGGGCATAAAATATTTATGATAACGTTTCAATTCCCTACAAAGTTAACATTTAGATTATTACAGCTTAACTATGAACCCCCTTCATCTCTTACAAATGAACATCTTCTCCTTAGTTAGAAGAGCAAATAAGTGAAATGCATTGCGACAAGACAACTGCTGCAATCCTACACTCAAAAGGGTAAATGGTCAGACTTTCAAAACCAGTTGATGTGGTTGGTAGAGAGAAACTTGGGCAACTGGGTGCTAATCTTGGAAACAGCAATATCACAACAATTTATGTTTGAAATGATGATAGTCATGGGCATAGATTACTTTAGAAAAATACCACCAGCAACGTTTCTTTTGTTCTTTTAAACTCCAATAAGAACACTCACAAACAATCCTGAAATCGGCAAAAGCGATTTGTTGAAAGCGATGGCACCCCATCCGAAGCGTTTCAAACAAAGCCTTGTTAACGGGTCAAAATGGTGCGGGCAGTTTTGAACGTAAATACAAAGGGATAATACTAAACATTGATAAAGGACACACAAAAGGATTGTGGTGCTGGCTGACAGTAACTAATGGAGGCATATTATAAACTGTTACAGTAAAAATTGTTCTCATATAAATGCGACATCATACACAATTAGTCTAATTGAGATCACATTAATTCGTAGCATGATTGAAATAATGATATGTACATTTTATACAACTACAATTAGAAAATGATGTACGTAATGTAACAAATTTACGATATTGAAAGATCAACTTAATGACAACAGGCATGTTGAAATGGCAGTAGCGGCCCGTTGTGGGAGTGCTGATGGGCGCTGACGTTGGGCGGGGGATGGGCAGGGTGGGGGTAGTAAACTATGGATTACGGCCAATTAGAGGTAAGTAAACATATAAATCAAAAAAACGAATTTTGCTGCGCACGCTGCATCGCATTAGGCAGCACTCCCACTACGGGCCGCTACTGTGAAACGGTCACAACAAAAAGTACACTCCATGAATACAACACAATATTTTGTTAATCTCCTGGGAAACCGCTTTGAATGGCAATAAATACATGGCTCAATATACCGTGAAATACCATTATAAAAAACACAAGTGCAGTATCACTTAATTTCAGTTAAAACCTCACACATGTTATGTAATGATCAACTCTTCAGCAAGCCGTTCAAAATGAAACAAGCATTTATAATGCAATCGGTCTCGCCTTTGGGACCATATATGCATTTAGCTATGCAGCAAATTAGCATGAGTGCTGAAACATCTACTGTTCTTTAACATGGAGGGAAAGTAAGCACCAAACTGCACATGGAGAGAAATTTTGCCTTTCAGCTGGAAATGGTATAGTCCAACGCTCTGTTTTTAATATAAAAGCAAGGCCTTCCATGGTCATATCATTGAAAATACAAGATTTGATAAAAATATTATTGTCTACAGGTGCTCGTGTTAGACAATTTCTATGGACAGGAATCTAGAGAATGCTAAAGTGATTCTGGTATTTTACTGATCTCTGCTGGTCGTTTTCTATCAAGAAAGTTAAATAGACTTAGTTGAACAGAAAAAAAGTCCCAAAGTGGGAGCAGACAAGTCCTATTGCTGATCTCCAGAGCCCACAAAATACATACACATATAAGTATATACTAAAGTATATACTAACATATGTATACTAAAGTATATACCAAAGTATATACAAGAGGTTTCGAATGCTCGACCTAATAAAGTATATCGTAAAGTATATATTCTAAAGTATATACAAGAGGTCTTGAATGCTCAACCTAAAAACTGTGTCATTATGATGAAGAGCACAAAATAAATACATGCATTGTTACTTCGTCCCTTCAAAGCATTTGTCTTTCCGATATGAAACACAAATTACAAATATGTATTATTCAATCATTCCCCAGTGGGCCACTGTGCTTGTAGCAACAATAGAGTGTGTGTTGAAAACGCAAAGCAACATGGTAGAAGATATTACGTCTATGTAGGCTGAATCAGAAGGTTACCTCTAACACACACAAATATATTACATTCATATCTATATGAAATACAACACCTGGGTGCTGTAGAACATGATCAATCTATTGATTATAAAATGTAAATAGACTAATTGAAAATTATAAATGAAAACTGAAACCAAACAATTTAAAATTAAACAAGTGTCATATATTTTAAACACCCAATTTACAGAATTAATAATCAAATACATATTTTGTTAACAATAAAACTTAATTCGCTTTATAATTAAATTACTTACAAGGAATCACAAAATTTGCGATTCCTTATTTTGCAATTGCATTTAAGGAATCACAAATTTTGTGATTCCTTAAATGCAATGTATGAAGCAAAAAAAAATGCAAATTGTCCTTAAGGAATCGCAAATTACCACCAACTTCAAGTTGGTGGTAATTTGCGAATTCCTTGAAAAATGCACATTTTTGCATTTTTCAAAGTGCCAAGTGCGCCACATGTGCACCCATGCTTATTTCAGGGGTGCAACAGGGTGTCCTTTGGACACCCCTGCACCCTTGAAATTATTCTCAATTTGTGATTCTCAAATTGCGAATTGCAAATTGAGAATAACTTCCCATTCATTTCTGTGGTCCTCCTGGCCCATAGAAATGAATGGGAAAGTATTCCTTAATTGTGATTCGCAATTTGCTAATCGCAATTAAGGAATACTAAGAATTCACACAAAAATTGTGAATCTGTACATACATCCAAATTTGCGATTCTGATATAGCGATTTCTAACAAATCGCTATTTCAGAATCGCAAATCAGGTTGATGATACATATCGCCCTATGTGACAATCAGCACTGCCCTGTGAGAGTTACCAAGGAAAAATTACAAGTTCGACTGAACTTTGGAATGGGGATAAGCGTTTCAAGAAATCAAAAGGAAAGTTAGCAGAGCCGCTAGCACAGCTTACTTTGACCCAACCTGGCATACAGAACTCACCAGTAGGCTTGAGAGGAAAAATTACAAGTTCGACTGAACTTTGGAATGGGGATAAGCGTTTCAAGAAATCAAAAGGAAAGTTAGCAGAGCCGCTAGCACAGCTTACTTTGACCCCAACCTGGCATACAGAACTCACCAGTAGGCTTGAGAGCAATCCTAGCACAATATAGAGAGAACAACGAGAGATGAACAGTGTAATCCACCAGTCACAATGTATTGATATTGATAAAGATATTGAATGATCTTACTCCTAAGCAGAGACGCAAATCTTAGCCATAGGCTGGGTAGGTTAACACTATCACATACTCCTTTTCAGAAAGCAGTTATGTATAATAATGATTCAGCAAACACTTGTGATGATCTTCAGCAAACCTCAGTAAAAAATGCCAAACAGAATAGAGCTTTGGGGAATTTGTCGACAAATTACACTTACTCCATTCAGCAGTGACCCAGAAAAGACAGTAAGTGACCCCACAGAAGAAAGTCATGTCATCCGATGCAGAAGAATATCTAAACTTCATGATGAACCATGCATCACCATTGTTGCTGCAGCTAAACATGAGTGAAGAAGCCATTCAAGCTGACCCACCCTGAGGGAAGTGGGAAGACAAATGCTATAAGGGCAATGGAGGCACTTCGAAGAGAGATCAGTGGAAGAAGGAACAAACATAAAAGACCTACTTGCGATTTGGCAGGTACATGAGGAAATACCAGTGACTCATAGAGGAATATTTCCAAGAGACACTTGGATAGCTGTTCTCTGATCACCCCAATCAAGGGCAATAGATCGTGCACATGAAGGACATAGAGGGATAGTGGACACAGAGAGAGCACTGTAAGATGGGGTGTTGTCCCCATGACTGGATCAGTTAGTCAAAGACACACTCAAGCAATGCCACTCATGTCAAATGACAATTGAGGGTCAAGACGAACACCACTTCAAATCTCAGCTTACCTGCAGCAGTGTGGCACACCATTGCAATGGACTTCTTATAACTGCCAGCATTGAGAAAATACATTTTGATTGCGATGGATGAATACTCCAGATTTCCAACTGCCAAACAAATCTCATATACCAGGGCAAAAATCAGTATTCCCAAAATTGGATGAGATATTTGCAGAATTTGGCATTCTAAACACTGTTAAAACTGATGTTGAACCCTGAATCAGCAGACAAGACTTCAAGACTTTGCTGGATACGCAGTACACTTAGGGCCAGATTTATCAATATTTTGCATTGCCCTTGTACCACACAAGTTGGTACAAGGGAGACTCAAAACCTAGATGAGATGTAGCAAGCCACTCAAGGCCACCTTGCGTGGCCCTGCATGACATGATAAATCTGGAGTAACTCAAGGCAGCACAAATCACTGCCTTGCGTTACACTGGTCCAGTGAGGTGTTCCATGCGTCTAGCGTGTTTGTTGCCATGCTTCCATCCATGGATTTTGGTGCATTCCCTTATTTACCATAAGTGATAGACATGGCAATGCATCAAAATGATACACCTCTCTAGTTGAGGTGGAACAAGGAGAAATATCTTTATTTCTCCTTGTGTTTTCTTCTTTCAATGTCTGCTGCATTCTGCAGCACACACAGAAAGAGGACTATGCATTTGAAGATTGTTTTGTGCAGGAAGGGACATAACAATCCACACTACAAGCAGGCACCCTTGCAGCATACTGCAAGGGTACCCGCATTGGTGCTAGACAGCCAGAACTAGGAAGGGACATGAACGTACTGTATAATATTAAATATGCACCTTCCAAACCTTTCCCTTTCATGCAGCAGAGCTGTTAGAGATCGCAGGTCACCCGACCAATAATTTCACCATACACGTACCGGGCCCATATATTTCCAATTTATATCATATACATTAATCAGGTGACCTTACACTCTACTACCAGTAACCCTGGTTCCTTTCCTATTTATTTCTCGTGTACCCGACTTACCAATCCACCTTTACGGGTACCTATGACCACAATGGATCAGGGAGCTAGCTGTGAAAGAAAGGCAGACAACCAAAATACCAACATATACTCATACTTTCATTAAATGACCACAGACTACTGGGAAGGTTTAAAGATTTTATCTAGAATTCAGATTCGGAAAGCATACAGTTTACAACTAAAAGGCAATCAATAATCAAAATAACCAACAGCAAATAGCCATAGAGAAAATAAATCAGGGCAACCATTTATGAGTCTATAGAAAAAGGGACATGAGAAATACTAAACAGATTTCAGGAATGGAACTTAAGAAAGTATAACTAAAAATGGGCAAGTTTATGCACGCACTAGAATTTCACTACGGGAAATACTTCAACAGTTGGGTGAGAAGTTAGAAATCCTATACAGCTATAGGAAGGGTAACAATTGGAACACGCTATAGTTCTAGAAACCTTACTTCAATCAATTCGAGAGGAGAAAATTATAAATCACATCTATATTTTCATAAACGGTATGAAGAATTGTGCTTAAAGGAAGGGTAACATAGGAACATGCTAGAAAACAGCAATAACGTATGAGCTTTCATTCAGTAGCTTTGCGAAAGCATGGAAAATCAAATATGCGCAAAGGTGTGTCTTTATTAAAGCAAAAGACAGAAAATAGAAAGTGCAGTATAGAGTTTCAGCACTATATATTTACCTAGAATGGCGTGAAGACCAACCCTGGCCACGGATCAGTCAAGGACAGGAAAAACCCCAAGGAAGGACAGTCATCAATGGGACAGCAGGTGCAGAATGGACACCCCAGGACAGGACAGGAAAACCAGATTAGGATCAGGACAGGACCACCAAGGCACGACCAGCACCCGCAGTTTGGAAGCAACGCCTGCGCTCCACCCTCTCTGCAGCTATCAGCCAGAACCCCGAATGGGTTATCGAACTTCCCAGCAAAGTGCTCCGCCAGCACTTAAGGTTCAGTAAAACCTTTTGAGTCTATGGTATATTTCAGACAGAGTGCTCCGCAGCGCTCTGTATTCAGTCACCTATTGAGTGCGTTGGGTCAGTGACAGGTCAGCTATTCGGACAAGTCGGACAATTTCTCTAGCTAAACCTAGGCTAGTTATACTGTTTTCGGGTCAGTGTACCACCCCCCAAATGTTGCAAGTGTCAGAATCCCCAATTTCGATTGGTCCTAAAGTAGGATAGGTCAACACACCAATCAGAACAAACTTCTACAATACCACATTTGCATGTTTTTGGGACCACCTAGCAAACTTGGGGTTCCCATGAGATATTCTACAGAATACAATAGAAGTAATACATTTGTAACAATTGTGGTACAGTCAAGCTCCATCCTGCTGGGTCGCAGGTCACGTTCTCAGGAGCATCTTGACTGTGGCTGCCAGCTGGCTGTGTTCCACTGTTCAAGGTTGTCTTCCCTCTGCCAGGGTGACATGCGCAGTAGGGATTTTCAAGATGGGGTTTTCTTCCCTCCCAGGCCCATAAGTTGCGACACATGAAAAGTAAGCGAAAACAAGTTAGAACACAAGAAATAAATGAATTCACTGTATACCATGAATAGCTACTGTACACCCCTTTAATGGTAATATGCTATTGCGTGAGTGTTTTAGTGCAGACAAACAATAACATAAAACATTAGCGCAAGCTTCATCATGTGAGAATACAGACAGCCATTTTAAAAGCAAGTGCGCAAGCGCAAAGTTTCCCACCAGAACTGCAAGTGCGTCACGTCACGTGAGTGTGACTAACGCATGCGCAGAAGGAAAACCCGCCAAGCAACGGCCATTTTAGGAACAATCGTTATTAAGTTAGTAAACACATAGGCAAGCGTCTCTAGGACACCCCAAATGTCAGAATACAGGGAAATTAGTAAGAAGAACAGGTTGAATTACATGGTTATAAGTTATGCGAGGTTCATGAGTACGAGCAAGCCGCGTAACGTGCGAATTCTTGCTCCATCAATCCCCTCTTTGATGATATTTACTATCATCATAACTAATGGAATCAGATGCCAACTTTGCTTTCACACTTTGTATAGTTCAATTTCTTCCAACATTCGGTTTAATTTTTCTTTAAAGTCTTTTGTAGGGTGAGAATTCTTCACCCTTTTATAAATCTGATTATTCTGTTCTTCTAGTTCAAGTTCATCCACACTCCGTTTCACACCTCTTTTATTCACAGTATATTTCCTTTGGTGTTTGCGGCATTTGCAACAGACAAATATAAGGAATATAATAAACCCTATTATTCCAATTGGCATCAGTACCTTAAACAACAAACCTTTACCTAACCTAGAAAACCAATGACCTACAGAGGAGAGACCATCAGTGAGTCTCTTCCAAGCACTGTCAACCTCCAGTGGTTTGAGTTCCTTTTCCAAATTTGTAATGTTCTTTACATACTTTTTTATTTGTACACTTTTATCCGGTATGTAAGTGCAACAATGTTGCGCTTTCAACATCCGGCAGACTCCGCCCTCTTTTGCTAATAAGGTATCAAGCGCAAGTCTGTTCTGTAAAACCATAGATCTGATCGCAACCATTTTGGTATTGACCATCAGAAATCCACTAGCAGTGTCAGTAGCTAACCGAAACACTACTGTAGACAATTTGCAAATTCTGTGTGTGTTCAGAACCACTCCCACTCCAGGTATCAGTGCACTAAAAATACTACCCATTATTTCACCTACGCTTTCTCTTTTACTACGTACTAAGCCATTAGTGTTTTCACTGCTTCCAGCAATTTCATTCACATGGTATATTTTCGGGAAGACAATGCCAAAGTAGCAGCTTCCATACCAGTGATCCGGCAATTTGAAATAAGCCTTGTCTCCACATATATAATAAATTCCGGGAAACACAGGTTCTGACCCATTTTTGAAACCCCAACCTCCAATTACCTTGTAATTGTGCTCACATTGACTGGAACCAATGAAAATGTTATTATAATAACTAGTCTTTTCTCGGTGAAGACAGAGTTTCCCCTTTCTCTCGAAATCCAGCAACAAAGCAGGACCACTCCCACCATTTGAGGTGCTTTCCATGTTTTCAGCCCATTTAGGAGTTTTCTGCCTTTTGTCATTTGCCTTTCTTTGGAAACTTTCCCTTCTTTTCTCTGCCATGTTTAAAAACATTTTCTCATGTTCATGTAATGAACAGGCCAAGTTATCTCTGTGTGCTTCACCTAAGTCTATGGTACCTATCGTCAGGAAGTATTCTCCCATATAACGTGTAACGTCACTTTTAGTATGTACAGGATTTAGATTTCCACGTATAGGAAGTTCAGAAAATATTACATCAGAGTTTGAGTAGTAGTACTGTAACGGTCCTCTTTTGTAAAATAAACTAGCTAAAATACTACAGGAAATTCCATAAGTCAAGGGCAGGTGATGATAAGTCACGCCTTCAGCTACAGAAGTAGGTAGCTTCATGCAGACATAGCAGTCTATCTCCATAGTTTCTACGTAATGTACTAAAAGGTTAGCGAATACATTTAGATGAGTCTGGTTCTTGATTCCGTGATAGTGTAGTCCTTCCTCATCTGGTGCTTCTAAGTCTGGTTTTGTTTGTCTAAGGCTAAGAGTTTTCTCACGTCTTTCTACACTTCGTGTTGTCAGTTCTTCAGTGTCTTTTGTCACAGTCGGTGTAGGGTCAATATTAGTGTTTTTGCTCACCATATAAGGAATAAAAACTGTTAGTCCTATCCATAATATTAACACTATAGCTATACTACATATACATACTTTGCAGCATGTCTTACAACAATTACGTCTAGGTCTTCCATTCACATTTGAATCAGACATTTTTGCTCAGAAGAAGTTCTCAACCCCTCTTTGTAACTTTGCACAGGTAGCTTACACTGAACAACTTCAGGTTGGTTCTTCCTCTTCAGCAGACTGATCAGCTGTCTGTTCTTCGTCACTTTCGTCAGTTATATCAAGATCCTCAAATTCTTCCAATATCAAAAAAGTCCATTCAGGATCCTGATATTTTTCGTTTAGTCTTTTTATTCGGTCACTTCTTCATTTGGAGCTTTCTCCAGACTGCTCTGCTGTACGAGAACTTTTTCTTCTCTGCTCAAGCTTTTCTTCTACTGTTTTTAGTCTCAGTCTCAGTCTCTTAATATATCTTGGTTCGATATGTTTCTTTTTCTTGAGTCTTTTAGCTGGCACTGTAGTTTGGCTTTCTTCTAATGCTCTCTTATTTTCGTTTGTTTGTGGCACTTCTTCTTCTGCTTCTTCCCTTCCTGTCTGACTAGTCCCAGGTCTTTCTTCAGTTTCTTCTGCCTGGTCACTAAACTGGCCTTGTTCAGGTGTATATTGGATTTTGCTTTTGGGCGTTTCTATTTCTGTGTCCTGAACACGTTCTTCTAATTCTATCTGGTCCTGTTCAAGCACTTCAAACCTTTGATTTTCTTCCGCTTGAACTTTTGCCCTAATTTCTGTCTGTCCCTTTTCAATCTCAGGAGTTTGTGGAGGTGTGTCGATCACTTGTTCCGTCCCTATCTGATCTTCTTCTCCTTCAGATTTCACCTGGATTTCGATAATCTGATTGTCCTCTCCTATTCCTGTCTCGTCCTCACTATTCCACTCTCTGTCTGCGTAGGTTTGACTTCTTGTTCTGATTGGGTCATCGGTCAGGTCGATTATGGGTATCCACTCATCTTGACTGGTGCTCGGTTGTTCTTCATCAGCTACTTCGGAACCTGCGTCTGGAGACTCCTCAGCTGGGCAACCTTCAGCATCAGTCTTCTTTTCGTCTCTTATTACCTTCTTGGTATGGCTGGCATGGATCCACTTCGGGACGCCGGCACACTTCACCGCTGTCGTGGTCACCGGTATCACTTGGCGTTGTTTTCCCCACTTCGGTGCAAGGCAATTTGAACGAGTATGTTTCTTGAGTACAACCCAGTCACCTGGAACCAATTTATGGCCTGGAGTTGTTGGATTGGCGACAGCGTCCTGCCCAATCTGGCGAGAGATAGAACGCACTTGGTCACCTAGTTGCTTGCAGTATTCAAGTACCAAATCATCAGAAATGCTTAACAGTTTGTATCCTGGTACCCATGCCTGTCTCATCACTCTTCCCATCAGGATTTCATGGGGGCTCAGGCCTGTTTTCCGGTCTGGAATACTTCGGATTCCCATCAGAACAAGAGGCAAAGCATCTATCCAGTTCATACCAGTTGATCCACACATCTTTCCTAATCTTGATTTGATGGTGCCATTTATTTCTTCCACCACTTCAGAAGCCTCTGGACGATATGCACAGTGCAGCTTTTGTGTAATCTTGAATGCTTTACAGAGCTGATCAATTACTTCATTTTGGAAATGCCCACCTCTATCTGATTCAATTGTGACTGGAACCCCGTACCTAGGTATTAGCTCTCGTAGTAACAATTTGGCTACAGTCATGGCGTCATTCTTTTTGGCTGGGTAAGCTTCCACCCATTTTGAAAACAGGCAGACAATGACAAGGACGTATCTCATTCCTTTACAAATGGGCAATTGAATAAAGTCTATCTGTAATCTTACAAAGGGACCTCCTGATTTCCCAATTTTCCCCAATTCAACTACTGTTCTTTTCCCAGCGTTGAACCGCTGACATGTCAAACACCTCTGGCAAAGTGACTCTGCTACTTTCCTGAACTTCGGGTTGTACCAAGTTTGTTGGAAAACCAGAACCATGGCATCCCTGCCAACGTGTGCATCTCCATGCATCAATCTGGCCATAGAAGCAAGCAAGCGTCTAGGCAACACAGGCATACTGTCAGGGCCCACAATGATACCATCCTCACTTCTCTGTCGACAACCAAGCTTTCTCCATTTTTCCTTTTCCTTTGGTGGTGCAGCATACTGCCAATCTTTCAATTCCTCCCATTTAGGCACCTCTTCAAACACCATAAGTTGGCAGCTGTTTCCATATCTCCCCAACTTAACATTAACAGACATTCGATGTCTGGCACAATGTTGGGCCACTTCATCAGCATATCTATTTCCCACTGTCACATGATCAGTGCCAGATTTGTAGCCAGCACATTTTACCACTGCCAATTCTTTGGGTAACTGGATTGCATCCAGTAATTCTTGGACAACTTTTCCATTTCTGATAGGAGTACCTGAAGAAGTCAGGAACTCTCTTTGTAGCCACAATTGGCCGAAGTCATGCACCACCCCATAACAGTATTGACTGTCAGTATATACTGTTATTCTTTTATTTTTCCCAATTTTACAGGCCCTTGTCAATGCAATCAATTCGGCTACTTGTGCAGGCTTCACTCCAAATAAACAGGATGCTTCTACAGTGCCTTTTACCGTGACTACAGCATAAGCAGCACTTAGGCCTACAAGTTCGTGTCTCAGACATGAGCCATCTACAAACAGCTCACAATCTTCTACAGGCAGGGGCATTTCTTTGATATCTGGGCGTGGTTTAGTACTGAACTCAGTTAGGTCAATGCAATCATGCTCGACCTCTCCCTTTGCTTCTGCAATCAGTGACTCAGGAAACAAGGTTGCTGGGTTCAATATGTTACACCGAGTAATGACTACATTTGCAGCACCTACAAGGATCCTTTCGTACTTAGTCAGCTGACTAGGGTTGAGGTACTGAGTTTTTGTTCTGGTCAGTAGGATTACAACTGCATGTGGAACATACACAGTTACAGGATGTCCCATAACAATGGATTCACTTTGCTCAAGACTCGTGCAAGTCGCAGCTACAGCTTTCAGACATCCGGGTAATCCAGCAGCCACTGGATCTAAAGTGGCAGAAAAATATGCCACTGGACGTCTAGTTAAACCATGGGCTTGGGTTAGGACCGACAATGCACAATTGTCTCGTGTGTCACAAAACAATGAAAATTCCTTAGAATAGTCAGGCATGCCTAAAGCAGGGGCTGTACACAGACATTCTCGTAATTTAGTAAATGCTGTCACACTCTCCTCATCCCATTCCACTGGGTCCTTTGCTCCTTTCTTTGTCATTTTGATCAGAGGTTTAGCTAGGACTGCAAATCCCACAATCCACTGCCTACAGTAACCTACAACTCCAAGGAACATTCTGACTTCTTTCTGAGTATTGGGTAACTGCATGTTTCGAATTATTCTAATTCTTTCTGAAGTAACTTTTCTGATGCCCTTCTCTATCTGGTGCCCCAGATATTTTACTGATTTTGTACAGAACTGTAGGTTGTCAGGTGATACTTTATGTCCTCCTTCACCCAGATGGTTCAGTAGGGCAATGGTGTCAACAACACAGTCTTTCTGACTTTTAGACGCCACCAAGAGGTCGTCTATATATTGCACCAAAACTGAGTTTCCAGGTAAGGTTAAAGATTCAAGGCACTTTTTCAAAATCTGATTAAAGATTGAGGGGCTTTCAGTGTACCCCTGAGGGACGCGATTCCAAACGAACACGTGACTGTCGAAAGCAAATGAGAAAAGAAATTTGCTGTCTGGATGCAATGGGATCGAAAAGAATGCATGACATAGGTCAATCATAGTGAACCATTCAGCATCCCAAGGGATCTGATACAGAATCACTGCTGGGTTCGGAACAATAGGACAGCAAGAAACAACTATTTTGTTTACCTTTCTCAGGTCCTGCACTACCCTGTACTTGCCACTAGGTTTCTTGATTCCAATTATGGGTGAGTTACACGGGCTACTCATCACTTCTTGTATGATGTTTGCTTCCAATAATCTCTTTATTTCAATGGCAACTCCTGCTCTAACTTCTGCACTCATTTTGTATGGCTTGGTATTGGGGTAAACTGCATTTTCTTTCATGGCTAATTTGATTGGGTCTACATTTGCCATTAGTCCTACATCCTTTCCAGTAAAGTCCCATACTTCTGGTTTCACTGTCTTTTGGAGTTCTTCGGGTAAGTCTTGTATAGTCAACTGTTTAATTTCTGAGTCAGGTCTGATTAACATTAACTTATATATTCCATCTTCGTCTGGAGTTTGAATTTCGACGCCTTTTGGTGTGCAAAAGATGGTGCAGTTCATTTTACAAAACAAATCACTTCCCAATAAGTTTACAGGACTGGTGTCACAAACTACAAATCTATGCATTTCTTTGAAGTTCCCTATTGTAATCTCCATGGGCTCAGTGACTGGGGTACTAATCAATTGATTAGATACACCCACTACTTGGATTGCTTCTCCCGAGAGGGGTAGGTTTGGAACGTCTGCTGTTCTCACAGTAGAACGAGTAGCACCAGTGTCCAATAGAAAGGTGACATCATTGCCTTCAACCTTTCCTTCAATGTATGGCCCAGACTGGTCTACCGGCAAGGAGGCGCCAAGCACGCACTCCTCGTCCTCCCCTCTCAGGCCCCGTCAGTAAGGTTCATCACAGAGAAAAATGTCATTCAACAGAAATTGCGAAGTTGCTGCATTTCTATTCTCGTTTCCTCCCCAGATCTCTATGTCATCACCCTGCGGTGTTTTCCCTTTATAATTCGGTTTAGGTGCACCGGGCAACTGACTCGCCTTTACCTGTTGCCGGGTCTTTCTTGGTCTTTCATTCTGCGTCTGTGGATTTAAATCAGTGTTTGGGAGGTTACCATTCTGTAAATATGGACACTCGTCTCTCCAGTGCCCGATTTCTCCGCACTGGTGACAGGGAAATTTCTTTTTAGCTTCTTCTCGACTCATTTTCCCTCTGGGCTTCCCTCCTCCCCCAGAACCTTGATTTTGGGAAATTTTATTCATTTTACCTAATTGTTTTTCCTGCTGTTCCGCTAGTTTTACTTGTGCCCACATAACTTTCTCCTTCAGAGCCTTTCGCTTGTCTGCCATCTCATCCTCGCAATACTTTGCATATCGCAAGACTTCATCTATTTTCTTAGACTGCCAACAGATTTTATTGTCTTTGATCCACTGACAAATTTCAGGTCTTAAACCGTTTACAAACCTGTAAATGAAGTGGGTCATATCCTTCATCTCGATGTTATCTATACCACTGTACGTTTTAAACACCAGTAACAGTCTTTCATAGAAGGAGTGCACAGTCTCATCCCTTTCCTGCGTGGTTCTATGTATCTTGGTCCAATCAGTTTCCTTTGCAGGCACTTTTTTCTTTAGGTGTAACATGACCTGGTCGTATTTTCTCATCACCTCATCAGAGGGAGCTCCTGTAGCAGGGTCCCTCGTGTATTCTTTATTAGGCCAATCAACGGCAATTTTACATTCGGTCCATAAATCCACAGGAACCACTATGTCGAAAAACCCATCCAGGTCTTTCCATAGGCATTTTTGCACCTTCACAAACCTTTCCACTTGCCTGTACCATTCCACAGGCTTCTCTCGCAATTTTGGAAAGTCATTTGTAAAGGACACTCTATCCTGTCGGGACCATGGAACGTGCACATATTTTCCACCTGGCACTTCTCGCATGGGGTATAACTGTTCTGGCTTGTCTGCTTCCCTTAATGCAAACTCAGAAGTCGTCTGTTTGGACCTAACCTCTTCCTTTTTCTTTGCCCACATGGCTTTCCACTTTTCTACATCTCCCCATTTTTGCAACACGGTCAACAATTCTTTGATCTGAACCTTCTTTCCTGACACATTCATATTTTCCAGAGCCTTGTCTGAAAAATCTGCTCTGTAGGGTTTGTGTAATGGCTTTGATTTGGAAATGTCTATTCCCATACTAGCCGCAGTGTCCGTTAATTTCTCATGGAGCACTCTGGTATTACGGGTAAGACTCTTGCAGATAAACAGTAGCTATTCCTCGGAAAAGGTATTTAACCTGTCTAACCCCACATTTCCAGCTGTCAGTTCTTCCATTTCAATTCTTAATTTATAAATATCTAATGGTTTGGTCTGTGGAGTTTGTCTTTCTAATTCTCAACTCCATCTCTCAATCTCTTCAGGAGTCACTAATGTGACACTCTTGGTACCTGAAGTCGATTCCATTTGAATCTCTCTCGTATTGAAAGGATTATATCTCTTCTGCAAACTCCTTCCTGAGTTCCTAATTGGTAAATCCATTAAAGAAGCTTCAGATTCACATTCACTCGTCTGATCATCTACAATCAAGGGCTCTTTTCGGGGCTGTACTACAGTTGGGGTAATAATTGGGGCTTGTGGACTCACTTGTCTATCCCCATACAGAGGAACAACGGGTCCAATAGTTACTGGGATTGTCAAGGCTTCGGGGCTTGTATTTAACTGGGAGAGTTTCAGAATTATTTTGGTTCTCTGTTTGGTTAGAGCCTCTCGCTCTGTTTCCTCCAATAACCGTTCTAGGGATTTCTCATGCAATACTTGTGGAGTCAAATTTGGAGCACAACTCGGGGCAGTGGGATGCGTCGTACTTGGTCCTTTACCATAATTAGGTTTTGGGAAACAGCTTCCTGTATTTAAGGCTCTCGGTCCTCCCTCATAAGGAGGTCTTGAACCGAAATCTCTGTCACCTGAATATCTTGATTCTCCACTAAATGGTGGTCTTAGACAGGTGTCTCTGGCACCTATGGGTCCTAGGCCCTCGTTATAGGAAGGTATTGGACAGCTGTCTCTTGGGATTACAGATCTATTCCCTTCCAGACACGGGGGTCGTTGGGAAATATCCTCTACACTAGATGATCGGGGTCCTTCATTATAAGGAGGCGGACTTTTCATAAACATGTCATCTAATAATTCATCATCCGACTCCCCAAGGGGCACCCAATGTTTGCATTTTTCTGTCTTTTTCTCTCCCCCAGGACCACCCATTGGCATCATTGGAAACAATCCTTCCACAATCATATTCTGCCTCCACTGTTTCATCTTTTTATCACGGGTCTCTTGTTTTAACTTCGGATACCATTTGGTTAACCCTTTATCCATTCGGGGCTTATCTCTTTCAAAAGCCTCGATTTCCCATTCCTCTAATGCTTCGTACTGCGTTAATCTAGGTCTGGGATGTAAATCATTCATTCGGGTTCTTAAATTAAATAGAATCCTGCCATTAAATGTACCTTCTAACGGAAAAGCCAAAATTCAGTCGTCTTTTGTGTATTCCGCCCAATTTTCCAACCATACACACGAGTGGTACCCTTTATCAAACATCATGAAAGATGCGGGGGTATTAGGTGGCGGAATGACAACACCTTCTCTAGTTTTTATAGGTTTGTCCTTTTTGAAATAATTCTTCACCTTATTTACAAGAGACAATTTTCTCTTATTTCCGTACATAATGTCTGTTTTATGCCCTTTCCACTGATCGTTTTCAAACCCTAACAGTCTTGGATCAGGTCTAGTCGCCGGTCTATACGAATGCCACATACGACTTCTGCGAGCGACTTTGTTTACAATCACTCCCAATCCAAAAGCGCCTTTTATTTTCGTGCAACTAATCAAATGCACGGTTTCAAATAATCTCGACCAATGGGTGCGCGGCCTTTCGTGAGACAGGTTCTCACGCTTCGGCACTCACCCTCCTTCACAATTCCAGCTCCGCTACACACCCGCTGTTTCGACCAATACCAGCGCGGCACAGAGTAGCGTCAGAGCAGCTCCGCAACTGACTCCCTCCTTTACAAGGTAACGGAAACTTGATTTCTCTTTTAAAGTGCAAGTGCTTTAGTTATTTAACAACATAAACACATTCGCCACTGTACTCGAGTGTCTAGAAAGAAAAGATTATGTTTACTGCAAGTAAACCTCTTCTGTCTACTTTTCACACACTACGGATAGATCTCTTCCGCCTACCCTTCACTCAAGCATTAGGGAACCTGCTACTTCTTTGACTCATCCACTTCTTTTCGGGATATATACTAAGTCTAAAGTTTCACCAGCGAACCCCTTTGCTATCACCCAAGCTCCGACGAACCTGCTAGTCCTTCCGGTGTGACCCTTACTAGGTTACGTCACAATAGAAGTTTTGCCAGCAAACTCGTTGCTATCATTTATTGAAGCATATATTCAGAAAACCCTAATTAGTGCTTCCAGTTCTGCCTAACCTGCACCAATTTTCCTAGAGTCAGTGATCTCAAAGCGAAGTGGATTCTCTTCACCACTCGCTATTCAATTCCCCGGGGATTCCAGACAAACACTGAACAATTACTAACGAGTGGGTTAATACATATATCAGTATATCAGCAGAAAAAACAATTTAAAACATTTCATAATTTTTCAAAGCAAAACATTTCACGTGATTGATCAGTTCATAAAAATGTTCACCGTTTTAGCAGCAATAAATTTTTTAGCAGCATCCGACCTACCTATCTATCTTAACTAGTCCTACCTACCTTTAACTAGTCCCTAACCATAGCTATGCTACCAGAAAATTACTGTTAGAGATCGCAGGTCACCCGACCAATAATTTCACCATACACGTACCGGGCCCATATATTTCCAATTTATATCATATACATTAATCAGGTGACCTTACACTCTACTACCAGTAACCCTGGTTCCTTTCCTATTTATTTTATCGTGTACCCGACTTACCAATCCACCTTTACGGGAACCTATGACCACAATGGATCAGGGAGCTAGCTGTGAAAGAAAGGCAGACAACCAAAATAACAACATATACTCTTATACTTTCATTAAATGACCACAGACTACTGGGAAGGTTTAAAGATTTTATCTAGAATTCAGATTCGGAAAGCATACAGTTTACAACTAAAAGGCAATCAATAATCAAAATAACGAACAGCACATAGCCATAGAGAAAATAAATCAGGGCAACCATTTATGAGTCTATAGAAAAAGGGACATGAGAAATACTAAACAGATTTCAGGAATGGAACTTAAGAAAGTATAACTAAAAATGGGCAAGTTTATGCACGCACTAGAATTTCATCACGGGAAATACTTCAACAGTTGAGTGAGAAGTTAGAAATCCTATACAGCTATAGGAAGGGTAACAATTGGAACACGCTATAGTTCTAGAAACATTACTTCAATCAATTTGAGAGGAGAAAATTATAAATCACATCTATATTTTCATAAACGGTATGAAGAATTGTGCTTAAAGGAAGGGTAGCATAGGAACATGCTAGAAAACAGCAATAACGTATGAGCTTTCATTCAGTAGCTTTGCGAAAGCATGGAAAATCAAATATGCGCAAAGGTGTGTCTTTATTAAAGCAAAAGACAGAAAATAGAAAGTGCAGTATAGAGTTACAGCACTATATATTTACCTAGAATGGTGTGAAGACCAACCCTGGCCACGGATCAGTCAAGGACAGGAAAAACCCCAAGGAAGGACAGTCATCAATGGGACAGCAGGTGCAGAATGGACACCCCAGGACAGGACAGGAAAACCAGATTAGGATCAGGACAGGACCACCAAGGCACGACCAGCACCCGCAGTTTGGAAGCAACGCCTGCGCTCCACCCTCTCTGCAGCTATCAGCCAGAACCCCGAATGGGTTATCGAACTTCCCAGCAAAGTGCTCCGCCAGCACTTAAGGTTCAGTAAAACCTTTTGAGTCTATGGTATATTTCGGACAGAGTGCTCCGCAGCGCTCTGTATTCAGTCACCTATTGAGTGCGTTGGGTCAGGGACAGGTCAGCTATTCGGACAAGTCAGACAATTTCTCTAGCTAAACCTAGGCTAGTTATACTGTTTTCGGGTCAGTGTACCACCCCCCAAATGTTGCAAGTGTCAGAATCCCCAATTTCGATTGGTCCTAAAGTAGGATAGGTCAACACACCAATCAGAACAAACTTCTACAATACCACATTTGCATGTTTTTGGGACCGCCTAGCAAACTTGGGGTTCCCATGAGATATTCTACAGAATACAATAGAAGTAATACATTTGTAACAATTGTGGTACAGTCAAGCTCCATCCTGCTGGGTCGCAGGTCACGTTCTCAGGAGCATCTTGACTGTGGCTGCCAGCTGGCTGTGTTCCACTGTTCAAGGTTGTCTTCCCTCTGCCAGGGTGACATGCGCAGTAGGGATTTTCAAGATGGGGTTTTCTTCCTTCCCAGGCCCATAAGTTGCGACACATGAAAAGTAAGCGAAAACAAGTTAGAACACAAGAAATAAATGAATTCACTGTATACCATGAATAGCTACTCTACACCCCTTTAATGGTAATATGCTATTGCGTGAGTGTTTTAGTGCAGACAAACAATAACATAAAACATTTGCGCAAGCTTCATCATGTGAGAATACAGACAGCCATTTTAAAAGCAAGTGCGCAAGCGCAAAGTTTCCCACCAGAACTGCAAGTGCGTCACATCACGTGAGTGTGACTAACGCATGCGCAGAAGGAAAACCCGCCAAGCAACGGCCATTTTAGGAACAATCGTTATTAAGTTAGTAAACACATAGGCAAGCGTCTCTAGGACACCCCAAATGTCAGAATACAGGGAAATTAGTAAGACGAACAGGTTGAATTACATGGTTATAAGTTATGCAAGGTTCATGAGTACGAGCAAGCCGCGTAACGTGCGAATTCTTGCTCCATCAGAGCAAGTTGGCTTGATCTTTGCACTGTGTGAACAAATAATAAATATGGACCTTAGCCTTTAAGCACCCAAAGATCACAGCCCTCTGGCCACAGGCAAATGGAATGGTGTGGCACTTCCTGAGAACTCTAAAAAAGGCCATACAGCAAGCTGAACAAGACCATGCACAGCAACAACAAACTTTCAACACAGTCCTCGAAACACTACACGTAACACGGTGCGGCAGAATCCAGCCACTCTCATGTATGTGTTGGAACTTGGGACCAGTATAGCAATCTGGAATCACTGTTTCATACACTGGACACACACTGAAATACAAGCCAGAGATACAAAACCAAAAGAAAAACTGAAAGAGCGGATGGGCGGAAACAGGTCAAAGACTTCAACATTCGCACAGGTGATTGGGTATTGGTGAGGAAAGATCAAACCAAGAAAACTGACATGACATATGATCCCTGACCCCTTCAAATAGTAGAAAAGAATGAGACAGTGGTCACCACCAAGATTCAAGACAAACAAATAACCTAGGATATATCCCATTTCAAATCATGCAATAAAACAAAGAACATAGCATAAAGGGCACCATCAATAACATATGTCTGGTTCGGGAAAGGGGGAAATAACATCTCAAATGACAGAAAATGTTGCTGCTTATCCTGTATTGCATCTTGCATGGATTAAATCTCAAACGCTCACCTTGCCGCTACACTACGGAGCAGGGAAATCGATTTTGGACCCTGGTACTTGACCTTTTGGGGATTTCTGGAGACGGCGTTGCTGCTCGCCGCACCCGCTTCGCACTAAGGACAGAGGGCGGAAGTAACAAACTGTGTCTGTGGACTTTGTGGAGAGAGTGGGAGCACATCAGTAGCCTCAGGGGTGGTGCGCGGCAGGGACTCTGTTTCCCTGGAGTCCCTGCACAGCCAGGAACATCGCGGCCGCGCCCCCTGATAGCCACGCCCCCTGCCTGTCCAGGTGCTTAAAGTTAGGCTCTCCCTGTGAACTTGTGGGACGCTCACCTTGCCGCTACACTACAGAGCAGGGAAATCGATTTTGGACCCTGGTACTTGCCCTTTTGTGGATTTCTGGAGACGGCGTTGCTGCTCGCCGCACCCGCTTCGCACTGAGGACAGAGGGCGGAAGTAACAAACTGTGTCTGTGGACTTTGTGGAGAGAGTGGGAGCACATCAGTAGCCTCAGGGGTGGTGCGCGGCAGGGACTCTGTTTCCCAGGAGTCCCTGCACAGCCAGGAACATCGTGGCCGCGCCCCCTGATAGCCACGCCTCCTGCCTGCAATGCCTCCTACTTTAATTGCTCGCCCAACGTCTCGCGGGACGCGAGCGGGACGCCGAGCGAAGCCCGAGCAAAGGGCGGGCAGTCTGTGGCAGGCCGGGGCTGGCCAAGGCTGGGCTGGGACACCCCCCTGTCATCTGCTACACTCGGCTGTAAGGGTAGGACCTTGTTTATTATAGCGTGTTGCTATACCTCAGTTGTTTTTACCAATGCCCACGCGCTCTGGGAAAAGCTTGAGGGGAGGAGGAGAGGCGGGGCCCAGTACCATTATAGGAACCATGGACCAGTTCATCACTCGGGTGGCTGCAGTTATTGAGAAGGAGATTGTAATGACAGAGCGCCGCCTATCCCTAGAACAGCTTCCGCCAAAGCGCTCTTCTCTGGGCTTGTTAGCCCAGGCCAAGTCACCAGTGTGCAGCTCTGGTCCCCCATACCCCACCCCCCACACAACCGACCAATTAAGAATTGCCTCTTTGAGGGACAGTATTGATAGGCTGGAGAACCTGGTAGCGCAACCCATTTCCGCTCCAGTCGTTGGTAGTGGATTGGACTTGTGTTCCCAGGAAGCTCCAGCAGCCTCACCACGCCCGGCATCCCCTCCTAGTGGTTCTGGTTCTCCATTGGCCTTACCGGTGATGGAAATCAAGAACCCTTCCCGCGCCAAAAGGAAAAGGATTGCTAGTCCGCGTAAAGGTAGCTTCTTTAAATTATATAAGAGATCAAAGAAGCTAGGAAGTAGGGGTACAGGAAATGCATTGGTGGAGGGTTTAGTGACGGATAACAACAATACTGAGAACAGGGCCCACCTTCCCGGTACCAAAGCTAATGAAACATGTGTAGCCCCCCCTCCAAATTGTCAAATGGGTACCAGCGATGACCCGATAACTCTGGCTCAAATTGAAAACATGATGAAAACACTACTGTCCCCGATAGCAGATAGAATAAGGGGGCTAGGGGAAAGGGTGGACAGGTTTGAACAGACTACCTTGGATAATTTATTTTCTTTGAAAACCCTTATCAAATTGCATTCTAGGATGAGGGAGGATGGTCAGGGAGGGGTAGCTGGTAACTGGGTGATTCCGGACTCTCCGCAGCCAATCCCCACAACAACTTCCAAATCAAACTCAGTAATTCTGCAGGCGTCTGATAATGCTCCTGCAGTATGCGTTGTGGATACCCCAGTGAGCACTACCCTGATTGCTCATGCACCCACGAGTATCCCCAAACCCCCCGAAGCCCAGGCGATAAAGCCCAGTAAGGCCAAGCCGCCGGGAGGGAAGGGCTCTGGCAATAATACGAGTACATCGAAGGGGAAGGGTTCTGGTAAAGGTCCCGATCAGGTATGTCCCGTCCCAATCTCCAACAGTATATCCGGGACCACCCAACCGGAAGCTGCTGTGTTAAAAACCGTACCAAAGTGCCCCCCGGTTAATCTGCCCCCTGATTGTCATCCCTATGTTGCCATCCTTATAAATATACCAATTTTGAAGGAGGGGCAATACGAATCCAACCAATCACTCAAAAATAAAATCTTACAGTGGTTAAAAACCAACAGACCAATTCCCAGGATTGTTGACGGGCTGATCCTGGGAGTAAGAAGAGTAGAGTGGGTGGGGTACGGCAAAAAGAAATTTGAAGGGGATTGTGTGATAGTTAATTTCAAAGACAGTAGAGTAGCACAAGTTATTTGTAACCACAGGGATATAAATGGGGGTCTCAGCATTGGCGTAGTAGACCTGACCTATTTCTATCCAAGGCCTGCTGCAATCCCCATTTGTCCATATCCTGGTAGGAGTTGGAATAGTGGTCCATCTTATTTTGGTAATCTAGTGGGCCCCCAGTTCCACCCAAGCGTTACATGGTCTGGATTAGAATGGAGCCCTCCCGGATATTGAACCGACGCCCACAATGGGGAGGTTACCCGGGCACAGAGTATGGGTATAGTTGGCACAGCCCTTAAAGCATCAGTAGCGGGCAACATCATGGTTGACAGCCCAATGCCACCTATTATCGTACCTGGAGATAACGTGTCCCATGGGAGATCAAGTAGTGGCAGTGTAACAGGAAGACAGGATCCACTGGAGGGTGGAGACGGCCCTGTATCCCATGGCGTGAGAGCTGTGGCGGATCCAGTCCTTAGGATTTGCAGCTGGAACGTCGCGGGTATTGATAGGAAGTTGGGCCTGCCGGATTGGAATACCCTTGTGGAGGGTTATTCCATCTGTATTTTCCAGGAAACCTGGTGCAGGGAGCCTTGTCACAAGGTGGGATACTCAACCCACTTTGTCCCAGCTGTTTCACCGGTGGCAGGGAAGGGACGCCCTTCGGGTGGTCTCCTTATCTGAGTCGCAACTTCCCTAGAGTGCAAGGTGGAGGAGCATCCAACCAATTCTCCCGACCTTCTTAATATCACCCTAAAGGACTCTAGGGGTGCCCTGCTTTTGGATATCTTCAATATCTAGCCTAGAGGTACAAAGGGTGGTATACAATCAGCCACTATTGCCCTTCTGGAGGATTTGCTTAGGCAGCACGCCCCTAAATCTCACATCTTGGTGGCGGGTGACCTTACTTGCACGTTTGAGCCTCTCGATAGGGATGATGTATTAGACACAGAAGAGGAGGACTCAAGGCGGGGGATTCCCGCTCTGACTCTGCCCCCCATTAAGAGGTGGACCCAAGTGGCTCTACAGATTAACTCCCTTAATATGGAATTTGACTTGAGGGCAGTCAATGGGAGGTCTAAATCAGATTTGAAAGGGGCCCATACCTATAATAGGCCAAATCATACATCTAGAATAGATTATGTCCTTCTTGATGTAGGCTCATGGGGTGACCTAAGGGATATGGAGATTATTTCGACCGTTGAGAGTGACCACAATCCCCTCTCTCTTATTCTTTCTCCCCAGTGGCTTAAGGGAAGGAAAAAACCCCTCCCTCATATGGCCCCTAACCCCCAGGCAGTCACTATCTCTAACTGTGGTCGACGGTTGAAGTGGGCTAAATTTATTTTATCCCCAGAGAAAGCGGCAGCCATAGGGTGTCTCCTGCTTGCAGCCTCAAACAAACTAGACCTGTCTTCCCAAGTATCTGAAGAGGTCTCGTTGACCTTCTGCAACCTAACTAGGGAATTAAGTCATCTATTTATTCTTCCCGGTGGGTACAAGGGAGCTCATATTAGGGAGCAACTGTCTACCAAACAGGGTTGGTACACAAAGAAATGTAGGGCTATGAAAAAAGCCCTGGTGGGAGCAGTTAAATCTAAATCCCAAGTAGCTACCAGGCTTGCAAGAAAGGATTACTATCGGACATTGAAGGTAGCGAAAAAGGAGTGGGAGGAAAAGTTCAGGGCGGACCTTTTGGCAGCTAGTCCAGGAAGGGATGCCAGGGGTTTTTGGAGCCTGGTCAGGAATAGGGATAGGCCGGCAGCCACGTTGGTCACATGTACTATTCCAGCACAGAGTTGGTACAACCATTTTGAGGGCTTGTATTCCATACCTGGCGGGGCTAACAATGATACTTTATCCACGGTGGTCGAGGCTATGGTTGACCTCCCCGATGCCTTCACCGCTAGGGAGGTCGAATCCGTAATAAAGACCCTGGTCCCACTAAAAGCTGCAGGACCAGATGGGATTCCTGGCGACCTGATACGAGCCTTCCCCAAGGAATGGGGCAAGCTGGTTGCCTCCCTACTAAATGCAATTTTGGGGGGAGGTCCTGTACCCGACTCCTGGAAAGGGGCGGAGGTTGTCCCGATATTCAAAAAGGGGTGTCAGGACAACCCTGCCAACTACAGGCCCATAAGCCTCATAGATTCCTCCCAGAAGGTGGCAGGGAAGGCGATCCTGGGGAGGCTTCTTCAATGGGTAGATGATAATAAGATCTTGTCAGACCTCCAGGCGGGTTTCCGGTCGGGAACTGGAACCATCGAACAGGCCTTCAGATTAATGCTCCTGCACTGGAAGGTGGTGGTGCTGGGCAAGGGCAGTCTTTATCTGGACTTTATAGACCTGAAGACTGCCTTTGACCTGGTACCTAGGGAGGAATTGTGGAGGGTCCTGCAGAAAATGGGGTTGCCCCCCTACCTTTTGTTGCTCCTAACCAAACTACACTCAGGGAACTATGCACAGGTGCGATGGAGCACAGGGGGGGAAAAGACTGATAGGATCCCGGTGCGCAGGGGAGTCCGCCAGGGATGTGTGCTAGCCCCCACCCTATTTTCTTTGTATGTGAATGGGGTGGTGGAGTATTTACGACAAGAACCGGCCGATGCACCCTCCCTGGCGGGCAAACGGATCCCTACTCTGCTTTTTGCGGATGATCAACTCTCCTCATTTCAAAGACCCCTCAAGGTCTGCAAAGGCTTCTCGATCGCTTCCAGGAGTTCTGCTCCCTGAGGGGACTGGTGATCAATATCGACAAAACTAAATATTTGGTCATGAATCCCCCCAGGAAACTAGGGCGCCCACCGGTGTTGAATAACTGTTCATTGGAGAAGGTAGCAGAGTTTGACTACCTGGGAATCCGGCTTAGAGATTCTATGAGCTGGTCCCCGCATATCAACAAAATGTTACTTAGCCACAAAAGGGTGGGGGGTGTGCTACTCAGGGAACACTGTTCTTCGCCCAAACATTGTATGGCCCCTGTCATTGACATATATAAAGCTAGAGGGGTCACTGCTGCACTATATGGGGCTGAGCTGTGGGGTACTTGTAATTTGGAGGTACTAGCCAAAGCGGAGAGCACATTTTTGAAAGACCTAATGGCTCTCTCTTTGAGCACACCCACAGTCCCTGTATTACTAGACCTGGGATGTAGATCGATTGTAGATCAGGCACGACTACGGCCCCTGTTGTTATGGGCTCGATTGTGGAGGGTCCCAGAACTCGCCTCATATGCTGAGGACCTGTCCGAGGTGATGGCCATGGGGGGATGGCATAGTATAAAGTGGTTGAGGGACGTCAAAAACCTTTTGGGGGAGTTGGGACTGGCCGAAGCTTGGGTCACTCGCTCCGCCCCACCCAATGCCACCCTGAAGAAACTGTACTGGGAGTGGGTTTCTTCTAAACTTATTAGTAACCCACGACACTAATTCCACTGCAGTTTTCTTACGAATCAAAGACGTGGTGACTTACGAACCCTATCTTGATTTGATTTCCATCCCATTTGATAGGGCTCTGTACTTTAGGTTTAGGGTGGGTACCCTACCAGTAGGCCATTTGACATCGAGATGGAAATCTACCTCCCAGCTCTCCCCCTATTGTGCTTAATGTCCCTCGAGGGTGGAGACGGTTGCCCACATCCTTTTTGAATGTCCAGATTATTGTAACCCAAGAAAGCGCTGGCTTAAACCTGTGTGCAGATCACTTGGCACTCGCCATTATTCAGTAGCCCTACGCATTTTATTAACAGATACATCCCCTCTTGTAGTTTGTGGCATCTCAAAATTTTTAAAATGGTCTTGGTTGATCCGATCAAATAGGCTTTCTGTATCCATTTAATTGCTTTTTAACTGTACATACTAATTCAATTCCTTTTTAATTGTACATATCCTAATGTTTTATCGTCCTTTTTTATCTTATGGATGTATTGCTATGTATATTTGCTGTATATCTTTTTTAACATACCTATTGCATGTATTGCTTTTAAGATATTTTCATGTATCGAAATAAAGCATATCAACCAAATCTCAAACATAATTACTGACCCAACAGTATTATTAATACATTTATTACATTTCTCATTATTTTTATCACTTTTTCACAATTTGCAATGTAAAAACCATCATTACCACAATTATTTGCAGTACAGGACCATACTTATTTAAGCATTTCAATCAATCAATCAATATATACTTTATACGGTTTTTTGAAATAGAAAACCATAAAAACAATATTACCACAGTCAATATGATACATAGTAAAACATTAAATATAAACAAGAAAGAAAAAAAAAGGCCATACATTTAAGAGCATTCCATAAAAAAAAGTTTAAAATGTGTTTAGAAGAAACAGCCATTAAGAAACAAATATGGGAATAGCAGCGATTTGACATATAATTAAGTCACCCTACTGTTTCTAGATTTTAAGGCTGTTTTTAAAAAGCCAATCAAAATAAGGTGCTTTTAGGCTTCAACATTTGTAGATAACAGAGGGCTGGGCGCACCTGGGTAAAATTCTGTACTTTAAAAGGGGGCTTTAGGAAAAACCGCTGTGGTGCCTCATAGAGGGGACAAACAAATAAGTGTACCAGGTCCTGCGTAGACTCATTGTCG
This sequence comes from Lissotriton helveticus, assembly GCF_964261635.1. NCBI lineage: Eukaryota > Metazoa > Chordata > Amphibia > Caudata > Salamandridae > Lissotriton > Lissotriton helveticus. Next base: position 495,179,636 of record NC_136069.1, on the reverse strand, counting down.
CAGCCGTAGGACGGTAACACTTGACCTCTGTGACAGCCCCTCGGGACAGCTAATAAAAGATGGTAATAGTCCAACCGCAACCCTATCAACAAAAATCGCTCATATCCCGATATGGACCATGTGAGGTAAGGCTCCAGTGAAGGGGTGGTTTTCAACATGATATGTTTACAGACTCTGGGTTTAATCAGTTCTACCTCATCACGATTAAATTGCTTTAGAGAGATAACAGTTTTCTTCACAAATTCCACATCGGTAAGAGCAATCGAGTATGGGTTCGAAAAGAGGTCCGGGTGCCCCAATACAGAAAAACAATCTTTTAAATATTTTAACCATGGAATTTTAAGCATATAATCCATGGTCAGAACATCTTTTAAGAGCAAGTGATTTAGGACCAGGTCTTTATTAAGCCAGCACTTTAGCCAAAAAACTAATGGCCGAAGTGCTATTATATCGTTGATAAACAAAGTACCGGTTTCTTCATGGACTATTTGGTATGGGGTTCCTTTTGGTACCTCCAAAAGCTGTTTTAAAAAGTTATTCTCAACCACCCCATACCATCAGCTGCCGCATACCCCCAGAGTTCACTACCGTAGCTGCCTATTGCAACGCTTTTTGCCTGGTAGATTTTTAATAAAGCTGCAATCGGGCGCTTGCCCATTTTCTTGGCAAAATTAAAAATAGCAGTGTTAGCCCGTATGATTTCTCCCCTTTTCCTCTGTAGCAGTGGTCCCCATTTTAACTGGTCGTCAAATAAGACTCCCAGATAAGAAAATAACTTAGTCCTAGGTACCTTCTCTGTGTATTTAAGCATTTATTATACAATCAAAACATTACTCAGGTACTACAAACCCCACTCAACTCTAAAACTTTCCCTACATACCAGTCTCACAATCTCATGCATGCTCATAACAACTCGCCATGTGGTGCCAGGATTTTCTTATCGCCTCAACAAGAAGGTCACTTTTTTTCTTCCGCAGTTGTTGCATCATAGCTGAAGGGGACTCAAATGATGGTCTGTTGTTATTTAGTAGATTAAATCCGAGCAAGAAACAGTACAGGTTAAGCAGGAATATTTGCTGCCATACCATAGGACGAAACATGACGAGTGTGAAAATCCAAAATCAATTGAATAGGAGAGTGAAGAGAAGTACACCTGCAAGTTACACCCAGCAACAGAAACTACTTCCAACATTCAAGAATCAAAGAGACTAGCCGAAAAATTGCTAAAAGACTCATAGAATAATTTGAATAAGCAGAGTATGTCAGCGGTCTATCTAATAATCCACAGAAAGTTCCTGGGCAAGCAGGACAGAGCCAGGCAGTGTCCTGCTGCAGTGAGACGGAGCACCATGTGAGGAGGCTAGCTCCTCATGAGTAGGCCATGTCAATTAGTGGGGGAAGTGAGGAAAAGTGTTCTTCTGATCTGCATCATTTGTACCGGGACTCCATTGCTTTTTCATTGCCGTCTCATGTCAAACACTTCCACACGACCCACCTGGTCGTTTTTCAGATGCCTGAGGAAAATCTAACTAACACAACAACAACCATCTTACAGCCTGCATTTCTGCCCAGGAACTGTCGCACACCCAACCCCCCCCCCCTGTTCTTTGCAGTTCACCAGAAAGCCACAAGACACTCACACCCTGTGTTAATGATTTGTTTTCCATCTCCTGCTCCCAGCCTGGTAAACATCCTTGACACCGTGATCAGGTTATCTGGACAATGGTCTGACTGCTGGGCCTTGATCAGGGTGATTAAACAATGACCTGAAAGACCGGGCTTTGATCATGCTGAGTGGACAATGATCTGAAAGACCGAGCTTTGATCAAACTGAGTGAACAGTGATTTGTGTACCAAGCCTTGACCAGGTCACCATCTACAAACATCGTCTATATCTGGTTATCAACTGCAAACACTGCCCTGATTGAACAATGAACTAAGAGCCAAAAGATCAGAATGAAAAAGTATAAAAGGCTTGTAAGCTGTGGAGTAAAGCAGCAGCCTCCTCTGTCTTGTTTCTGACGAGCTTGGGACTCTGTTCCATAGCCCGGGCTGTTTGAATAAATCTGTGTTCCTCCTGCAGACGAAGGCTCCTGTGTCTCCTTTTACTACGTATGAAGGGTATGGAAGGCTAGGGCGGTTCCCCCGCCGCCGAGACCCAGTAAGTGGGTTAATCCGGTTCTTAAGAAGATTAATGCTAAGAAGGAACTACAGTCCTGCAGTGTTTGTATTGGCATAAAGAACCATCACATCCTTTTCCAGTGTTGTTTGAGGGCAACTTTGCACCACCCTGACTCCTCCTTCTTCCTGCCCCACCACTGGACTAACATGATCCTGGAATTGTACCACCTAAATGTCCCTCATTAAAGTTTTACCCAGAACATACAGGATATTTTGCATATTTCTGTTTAAGGCTACTATGCTTTAATTGGTAGTCCTTTACAGCTGCAGCACCAGTATAAATTGCACCCTAAATTAGGTGGCCCATTCCATGCCAAATTAGGAGGCTCCTGGTGGTGAACAGATGGTTCTTCATTGGAAAAGACTCTCTAGCCAATCTAACTTAAGTGTCTTGGAAGGTGGAACCCAGATTGGAAACTAAAAACTGTGAAAAAGAAAAAGGTAAAAGACAGGCTTTCTCCATCTAGGTTCCCTGCGTATAGAACAAAAGAAAACCAGTTAACATTAAAACTATTTCAATCCTCTTCAGAAAGAATCTGAAAACCAGCAGAGAAACATTACATCTCTATTTGATAGAATTTAACATCCACAAATATTTTGGCTTTTAAACAGTCCTAAATCACGTATCAAATTCCCACCTATACTTGCATAAATGCATGCAACTGACAGATGTAAGAAACTAACCGTAGGAAATAATCACACTATTATGCCGAACCATCATTCCCAAATGATTACAACCAGCTGTCCGATGACACAACACTCTCTAAGGGGCATATTATCAAGGACCGGTGTTAGAATTATTGCTGTTTTATCGGCAGGAAACTACCGATAAAACGGCGATAATGGGCTTGATAATACGCCCTTGTTAATTCCCATAGAAGCCCATGTTAACATCAGAACAAGGGCTTCTATGGGAAGCAGTTTTATCAGCAGTTTCCTGCCGATAAAACGGCGATAATTTTAACACCGGTCCTTGACAATATGCCCCCCAATTCTTCAAAGAATTTAAAGAGACAATTTAGCATTCCAGCTAAAAAGATTGTCTCGGCCCAGCACTAAACATTAAAGAACATCATTTGCCAGCTTGTTCCAATTTTCTAAAATACGAAGAAAAGGCTTCTCCACAGATTCAAGCACACTTGGATTCTAAAAAGCTGCTTAACTCCAAGCTACACAATTACAACTGTTGCACTGAATTTTAAACTTTGTACCTAAAATCCAGAATAATTCCCTTAAAATAGAAATATAAAATTGGTACTGCTGCTCCTACCTGAACCTGTGTACCCATGATCATAGAATCTTCAATTTGTGTGTAGCCAACATCAGTAGGTCAGCTCCACTCCTAATTCTCTTCTCTCCTCACCAACCAATTCCAAATTAAAACTAGATCATTTATGGCCTGGTTTAAATGTTGGTGGAAAGGAAACTCAGTCTCAACCATGCCACGGTACCCTTAACGCAACATGAAGCTCTGCCCACCTCATTTACAGTCAGATGAAACTTCAGAGTATAGACAGCGGAGACACCTCTGTCTCCACTGCCTATAGACACCTCCATCAGCCCAATGGAGTAGGGCTGTTGGAGGTTTGGCCATGAGTCAACCTTATGTACTTACATTGGACAGACACTTGAAAAACGTGGTGGTAAGGGTTGGTCAAAACTTTTAAATGACCCCCACAACACGGGAAAATGCTCCTATGGCTACCATGGCTAGAGAATCGTTTGTTTTAACTTTTGAGAAAATAAAAAAAACATTTTAAATTTGATGTACGGCTGTGTCATGTTGCTAGAGCCTTCCGTCAAAATTAAAATGCATTTCCAGGAACCGTTGCATGGCGCTTTCTTGAAATGCTAGAGATCTCCGCAGCGGCAGCGGAAGTGTCTGAACATGGCAGGTAGAGTACACTTGCTATGTGGGAGTAAAGTATTCCGCCATGGTGACGGTGTTATTATTCCGCCCACCTAAATTTAAATCAATTTGCTTATTCCTGAATACTGCCAATACATATTAGGCCATGCTCATGTCTCTTTTTACTGGGACTTCCAGCCCCTAAGGCATATTATTTAAGACCACCACATATTAAATTACACTTACATGAAAGACACACACCCTTTTCTAGTGTTTCACCAGCAACGACGGTAGATGCCAAAGCCTAGTACTGCGCCTGCATGTCAAATACTCGTCTCAATTTAAGAGCTTCATGTAACTTACATTACCTAAAACAGAAGCAATGAATTTGCTGAACCATAATTTCTGATGCATGTTAAAAAATACCCCGGTTTTTGAATAGTTGTAATTTTTGTTTGAACATTAAATCCGATTTAAAAATCATGGGCCTCATTACATAGACCCTGCGCCACCAAAGAGTCAGTTTTTTCATTGCTCTAGAGGCGCGGTGTTCCACTTCATATTTGAAATGCAGCGCTAAGCCACGTTGCTTGGCTTAGCATGGCCTTGTAAATATTATTCCCATTGAGGCAGTTTTCTGCGGTAAAGGGGCATACAATGGGTGTTGCTGTGGGCATTCCCAGCAACACCAATGGCTTTTTGACACTGTCCCAGATTTACAAGGAATTGTAAATCTGAGGCAGCACCAGAAGCGTACACCTCCCCACAGGAGGTGTAAGGGTTGTGTAACGAGGAGAAATACTTTTATTTCTCCTCGTTTTTATTTTGCTCCTTGTATGTGTGCTGAATTACTTCAACACACAAAGAAGGAGCAAAATAGCGTTAATTATTGTTTTTGTGCAGGAAGGTGTTCCTTCCTGCACAACAAAAATAATCCCTGCAACACAGGTACCTTTGTACCGTTGTGCAAGGGTGTCTGTATTGGGGCACCGCTGCTGTTTGTGCACTGGTGCAGGGGTGAGCACAGCAATGCACTGTATTCATGTAAATACAGCCAGCCGCAGTCCATGTAGGTAATAGCGGTGAGGCAGGGTATGGGGGAATTTTGAGGGAGGACGCAGAGGGGATATTAAATAAATAAATAATTTCCCCTTGGCATTGTCCCTCAAAATTCCCCCTTACCTGGCCCCACTGCCCCACTGCTCCACAGCTGTTACCTGCATGGACCGCGGCTGAATACAGCACATTCCATACCCATAGACAATGATGAAGTTCGTCGCAGCAAAATTGCTTGCAGCACTGCGTGGAGTTTTTGTTTTGCAAATAAGCCCCATGTGTGGAAGTTTGAGTCAATAGTTGACTAAATATTAGTTTATTGTAGCTCCATTTCCTAACAGCTATTGAGTTCTGCAATAGCTGCTGTCTGCCATGTTATGTTTTCGTTTGTTTGGACAGAATTAGCAATGAAATGCACCAAAGCGCCCTTTGCCATCAGTAATTCATGCGGATTAGAAATATGAGATTCCATTAGGTGCTCCTTTTAGCGCAGATACTAATTCGAAGCTACCTAAAGTCGTGCATAGTTTTAGCACTTCAGTTTGCAATAATGGGTCTGTTTTTCCCCAGCCACCCATTTAATAAACTCAGTGAAGGTTGCTGAATACTCAGGAGGGGTCATAATTTTGGAGAAAAAAATCAAAGTTGATGAAGCTGAAGCATGGGATAGGCATTTAGAGCCGTGTGCTGAATCTTTCAGCGCTCTTAATGTGATGAGTGTTCTGCTTATTCACTGTAAATGGTGCTCCCTGGGACAGCTCTAGCAGCCCAGAGGCAGGAATGCCCTCGCAGTGAAGGGGTTAATGCAATAACCTGCTGCTGCAGCACAATCTACATGCAGGAGAATACCTTCTCCTTCAAATACCAATTAACCAGGCGCATAATTAAATATCCGAAATAATGAAATATTCACTCAGTACACAGTTAAAAATATCCCATCATAAATTAGTTATCAAAATGTTATTAATAAATAAACACAGGATGGAGACTTAAGACGTCTGTGCTGGTGGACAAAGTTTCACCTTTGAAATCAACATAGGATGAAATTTGGACTGAATAAACTTGCAGACGGTGGCAAAAAAAAATGTTGAACAGCCACAAAAACAAGATAAACTACAGGCAAGTAGAATTCATGCGGTCCGAGCAGAGAAATAGTGATGCTTAGGAAGGCTGGGGCAACTTCAGCACATGTGATGTTTGTCCTAAAGGTGTGTATATGTTCCGAATTCAAATGCACGAAACACCCAGTAAGATATAGAATGAAACCTCAAAACTCTTAGGGTCTCATTTATGATGCCTTGCGTCAGTTTTGCGCTTCCGATGTGTCACTTTTTGTGACGCATCGGTGGCGTAAAACATGCCTCCTGTTGCGCACTATTTACAAAGTGACGCATCTAAGCAGATGCGTCACTTTGTAAACCCCTGCGGTACATTATACCTGCGTCAGGTATAATGTATGCAGGGGGGGCGTTCCCTCGCAAAAAGCCTCGTAATAGTGACGCAGTGAAATCTATGAGATTTCACTGCATCACTTTTAGGACGCTGTTTCGTCAAAATCTTGCGTCTGCCTCACAGCAGGCGTAAGACTGAAGCACGCCCTTTCACATGGGGCTTTCCCCATGTGAAAGGACGCATTGCTGGAGTTGCGTCACTTTTGTGACACACCCCAGCAATGCGTGACTTTTGCGCTTACAGATATGTCAGAAACACTGACGTATCTGTAACTCCTTGCGACATGATGCGTCATACTGAAAATATGACGCATCATTGGTGTCGCAAGGAGGACGCAGTGAAAAGTGACGCATCGCTGTTTTCACGCAGCGATGCGTCACTTTTCATAAATGAGGCCCTTACTTCTCAAATAAAAAGCTACAGAACGCCGAAACAAGGATGTGCAGCCAAATCAGATTTGACTGGTGGTTCTAAATAGATGAAATCTAGTTATTGAGTTAGAGGGATGATGGTGTTTATGATTAGAAAGCCCTTTGTTCAAGGAATTCTCACCAGCATCAATCACACATTACATTAAACATAACATTAGAAATGACCGCTCGAATCTTCTATAAATTCATGATATAAAAGGACTAAATGGGAATCACACATTTTATGTCAGTATTCAGTTATGTTGTCAGTTAAGTTGATTGGTGTACTAGTTTATAGTTCGATACTAAAACGAATTTTTACAAGATTCATTGTGTCTGTCTCTTTAACTGAATTAAATCTGGGAGAGAGAAACACCATTTGATGCAGAGGGACACATTCACAAAAACCTTTGCCAACTAGCATCAGCACAGACCAGAAAATGTGCCTTTTGGTAATGTGCTAATAACACCGATTTTGAGCATGCTCTCTACATGCTGCTCTGTTAATTACTGTTTTTAGCACCCAGGGCAATCCAAGGTGGGCTGACTTGAGTGGATTTCACCAGGTTCGGTTACCCAGAATCCCTTGCAAATGTAAAAATGTGTCAACAATTTCAATTTTCCTCCCATTTCTGTGATGGAAAGTTCTGCAGTGTAAAATCTAAGCATGGAGTCACGGATGTCTGGTGCACATCGAAGTGCGTTTCTCATCCTGTGATGGAGGAGCTGACATGTCAATCTGAAGCACATCTAGTTCGCAGCAACCATTCCTGACAGTGGGAAACTACAAAAGAACACATAGACCAAAATATGAGATTCCATTAGGTGATCTTTTTAGCGCAGATACTAATTCGAAGCTACCTAAAGTCATGCATAGTTTTAGCACTTCAGTTTGCAATAATGGGTCTTTTTTTCCCCAGCCACCCATTTAATAAACTCAGTGAAGGTTGCTGAATACTCAGGAGGGGTCGTTCCTGACAGTGGGAAACTACAAAAGAACACATAGTCCAAAAAGTTACAGCCAACAATCCTGGGTCACAATTACTTTCCCACAGCTAATGTACAGTCAAGAACGTAAATAGAGGAACTTCCAGGAATTGGGGCCCTGCACGTGGCAATGTGGTCCATGAGAATGAAGGGCAAGAGGCCTACTGACGTCAACCAGCATCTATCCCAGGGCACATTTAGATGACTAGAGCCAACGAAAGGCTAGGCAATGGGTCTATTATTGACGATTATTTATTAACTGAGGGCAAGACAGAAAAATGCAAAACACCATTTCCACTGCTCACCCTATGCATATGTTCCCTTTATGAATTAGTATCTGCCTGCTCAAAAAATACAGCCACAGATTGCGAGGAGCAGTTTTCTCGTCGGAAATCAATTTTGTGGCCCATTTCTGATTCCACCACACAATCTTTCGTCACTATCTTAACACTCATATAAAATATTGAGTACAATTAAAGCCATTAACTTAAAAAATGTATTCCTAGATGTGATTACAATTAAATCTGTCACTTAGAAGCCAGACATATAGCTGTGTTACTGCATTTTCTCTGAGATTCAAAATTGGGAGTTATACAAGAGGAATCTCCGTTTAGACCGGCCCATTCCTTCATTACCCCCAGGTCCCTTATGTCCTTGTCCCATCATAAATACGTGGAGATAACCATCTCCCGACAGAAAAAAAGATCAGAAGAATGCTGGGACACTAACCTCGCCCCTCCCACCGGGAGTACATAAGGGGTACTTACCCAGCATTCCACCTGTTCTTTTTTTCTGTCTCTCGACAGAATGGTCTGAATGCTGGTGCTGCCCCTGCTCCTGCTGGGCTGGGGTGGCGTACGCTTCTTCTCTTCTCCCCCTGTCCGGCTGCCTGGCTTCGTGGGCAGGGGGGGTTTGTGTTGGTCTACCTCCTGGCCTGCTGAGCTTGCTGGGGGGCTCGGCCGTTCCTGGCCGGAAATCATGTTAGTTACCGGCCCTTTGCGGCTGGTGCCCCGCCTCCCGGTTGCTTCCGGGTCGCTGTGGGCGTCTTGCTGATGCCTGGCCGGGAGGAAGACGTCCTGCGCTTGCTGTTGCAGTGGATTTTCGAAGCCGGGTGTTGGGGTGGGGGCCTGGGTCCTCTTGGTGTTCTGGCCTCCGCTCCAGGTGAGTCCCGCATAGCGGTGTTTTCCTCTCTCCCTGATGTTGCTCAGTGCGCTGTTGCTGGTGTTGGGGCCGCGCTTAGGCAACGTGGGGCTTGCTTGTTGGTTTCCTTTTCAGGTGGGAGCCTTCATCGTGCTTGCTCCTCCGGCGCTGCCACAGTTTCTGTCCCTGGGCGGGTGTTCGTGGCCTCTGTGCCTCGCTCTCCACGCTCTCCTCCTGCCGTGCTGGCTGGCTGTTTGCTGGTCGCGCGCTGGTGCTGCCTACGCTCGGTGCTTTGGTCTGGCCTTAGGTTGCTGGTGGCTTCGTGGACTTATGCCTCCTCTAGGTTGCCCGGCGTTGTCCTCGAGTTCGGTTCCCTGTGGGTCCACGCGGCCTTTCTTCCTTCTAGGGTAGATGGCAGGGGTGCCATTGTGTTGGGGTTGCTGTATGCATGTGTTATACCTACGCCATGGTTTAATTTCCTCTGCTGTCACGCGTCTTCTTGGTCACGGTGCGCTCAGGAGTGCGGAATGGCACCCGGTTGGGTTCCCTGTTTCTCTGGTCCCTGGGTGCTGGATTGGCTGCAGTTCCGCTGTGCAGAGTTCTTGTGCAGTGGTTCAGGGGAGTGTAGCTCGGTGCGCTGGCCGTTTCTCTGAGCGGCTTTCTTTTTCGCCTTTGGGTGCTCTTGTTGCCCTTTTCCGTCCTTGCTGTTCTGGCGGGGGTGGATATGGCCTATGGGCTTGAGCGGTCGGCCTCAGATCTGGGGTTCTGGGTTTCGTGCTGCGGTGGGGCGCTCCGTGAGCTCCGTGCCTGGTGCTCCTATAATGCGCTCTGCTTCCTCCGGGTCTGCTTGGCGCTATGTTCCCCTCCCCTACGGGGGTTCCTGTGAGTTTTTCTTTTGCGCAGGGGCTGATTCCACGGGCATTGCAGACTGTCGCAGTGGTGAAACATGTTCTTTCTTGGATTGCGTCCTTCTTCCCAGCGTGCTGCATGGTTCTCTGTGTTTCTGTGTGCCTCTTTGGGTGGCTCCTCTACTTTCCGCCTGTTGGCGGGCTGGGCTTTGGGTTACGGCCTGGACGCGCTGCGGCGCCTCCTGGGGTTGCGTGGCATGGGCTTTGCCACTGGGCGTCTTCCCCTCTTCTGCCCTCTGATGTGCAGTCGCCCTTTCTGGGGGGGTTACTTGCTGCCTCCTGTTCGGTCCCGTGTAGTTTGGTGTGCTGTGGTTCCTTGGCTCCTTTTTGGTGTGTGTTTCGTCCTCTTGGGGCGCGCTGGGCTGCGTCCTGGGGGCCTGCGCACCTGCCTTTGCGCCTTGTCACGTTTGCGTGCTTTTGGCGTGCTTTGCTTCTCCTGCGCCTTTGGTGTTGGGTTTTCGATCGCTGTGGCTGTGGACGGGCGCTGTTTTTGCTTCCTGTTCTTTGGGCTGCCTTTCCTCCCGTTTGGCTGGCTCATCCTGGCGGGGCTGGGGCCTGTTGTTGGGCTCTGCTCGGGTCCTGGGTTCTCCCTCCATTCCGGGGACTGCGCTCTTTCTTCTCGGCTCTGGCGTTGCCTTCGTGGCTGCCTTGGGCTGTCGGTCGGGTGGGGGGCCTAGTTCCCTGTGGTGTCCTGACTCTCCTCCTGGTCTGCGGGGCTGTGGCCTTCGTATTCCTTTGGGTGCTCTGTTTCTATCCCTGTTTAGGGAGGGGGGGAGTGTGTTTGTGGCTCTCTCTCCTCCTTTGTTCTGCGGTCATTCTCTGGGTTTTTTGGCCAGGGCCTGTCCTTGGCCTTTCCTGTGTCTCTGGGTTGGTGCTCTGGGCTCCTGTGCCTCTGTGAGATTTGCCTGGCTGCGGTGCCGGTTTGTGGTCTCGGTCTTCCTGCTGCTGTTCTGCCTCGTTTTGGTCCCTTTCCGTGTTGCCTTTGCTTGTGCTTCTGTGTGGTTCTTCCTGTCCCACTTGTGGTGCTGCATTTGGCCCTGTTGGAAATCTGCTGGCCCGAGGTTTTTCGGGCTTGGTGTTAGCGCTCCTTGGCTGTGTCCTGGGCCTGGTTGTTGCGTTCCTGCCCTCCGTGGCTTTTGCCTGTGTTCTTTCCTCCCTGGGGTTGACTTCTGTTTTGGGTGAGGTTGCCCGATTGCTGTTTCTGGAAGGTTTCCCTGGGCTCCTGGTTCTTGGCTGGCGCTGAGGTCCTGGTCTGGCCTCCTTTCTGGGTCTATCGCCCTTGCCGGTGTCCCTGGGTTGCTCTGGTCGTGCCTCTCTGCTCCTCTCTGCTGCATGGTGTTCTGGATGCCTCGTCTGCTCTGGGTCCCTTGGTGGTGTTTGGCTTCCCCTGGGGTGTCTTATGTTTGGCCTCTGGGCAGTTGGCTGTGCTTCTTCCTTCGGTTATCCTCCCTGCCTCTTCTGGTTTTAGTGGTGGTGCTGGGTGGCCGTTGTTATTGCCTCTCCTGCCCTGTGGTGTTCTTCTCTGCCCTGGTTTCCTGTGTGGGGGGGGGGTGCTGGCCCCACCCTTTCTAGTGGTTCTGTCGCTGGAGTTGTGCCTCAGCTTTCCCTGTTCTCCTGTTGTTCGGGGGGGGGGCTGCTTTTTGGTCGCTCCTGGTCTGCTGGCTGGCGGTTGCTTCTGCTTGTCCTTTGGCGGTGGCTTCCTGTGGTTGCCTGTTGCCTTGGGCTTCCTCCCTGTTGGCTCCTGTTCTTGGATGGTCTGCTGGTTTCTGTTTGGTACGTCCACCTCTGGGTTGCCCGATTGAGCTCTTTCTGCTGTCCTGGGCTGCCTGGTTGGGACTCTGTTGGGGGTTTCTTGGATGGCCTGGCTCTTCTTTGTGGGTGTCCTGTCTGCCTGTGAGGTGGCTGGTCCCTCTGCTGTCGGGTTCCGGTTCCTTGTGGGTGTGGTGTGTTCCTGTCTGCATCTTGGTTCTGGCCGTGCCTGTTTGGTGCTGTCACCCTCTTGTTTTCCCTGCTTGCCTCCTCTTGCATTTCGTTGGGGCGACGCCGGGGCTGTTGGCTCTCCGACCTGTGCTCTGTTGGGGACTTCCCTTCTTTGGCCTTCCCCCGGTTTGGGTTGGTTCTGCGGGTTGCTTGTGGCTTTGGCTTTGGCTTCCTGTCTGTGTCCTCGGTTGCAGTTTTGCGCCCTGTGGGGTTCGTCCCCTGTGCGTGCCCTGCCTTGGGTCGTGCCGGGCTGTGGGGTTTGGTTTGCTTGTGCTTTCCTCCCTGGATTCTGTTGCTTCTGTGGGATCCTCCGGGGTTGTTGTGCCTTGGTCTCTCTGGACTCTGGGTTTTTGCCACGGCCCTCTGGTTGGGCTGTTTGGGGGTCGTTTCTCCCTGACCTGTCTCTGGTTTGGCTTGGCTGTGGTTGTTGCTGGCTTCCTTCAGGTTCCCTTGCTGTCGTCTTGAGTTCTCCGGGTCCTTAGTCCGTCCGGTTGCGCTCCTTCTGTGGTGGTCGGGGTGTGCCTTCTTCGGGCTGTTGCTTCCTGCTCCCGTTTCTTCTGATTTGGCTGGAGTTGTGTTTTGGGGTTCCTGGGGTTCCTTCGGTTCCCTTTTTCTCTTTTTGTCCGGGTCTCTTTGTCCTGGTTGGTTGCCCTTGTTGGTTCTTGCTGTTCGGGTTTCCTGGATGTGCTGGTTCCCTTTGGTGCCTTGTTTCCTCGTCTTTCGGGGCCTGGTGGCTTGGCTTCCTGGGGTTTGCTCTTCGTTCCCTGGTGCCTGGGGTTTCCCTCTTTCCCTGTCCATAGGCTCTGTCCTGCCTTCCGGGATGGGTGCTGATGGGCTTCTGCCGGCTGCTGGCCCTTCTTTTCTTGTGGCCTGCTGTTCTTTTGTGCGGTTCCGGGTTTATTTTTCCTCTGTTCTATCTGGGGTTGGGTCATTTGCTTCCCTTCTCTTCGGGTTTGGTCCTGCCCTTGGTGGGCTTCTCGGACCTTTGGTTTCCTGGAGTCGGCTTTTGGTTGGGACTTTGTGTTCCTCTGGCCCGCTTTTCCCCTGCCTGTTTTCTTTCTTCCGGGGTCTGGTTTTGCCTGGCATGGGGTTTATGTGCCTGGGTTAGACTCCTTTTGCCCGGTTCTGGCTTGCTGGCTTGCGGGCCTGGTGGCTCTTGGCCTTTCTCTTTGGTAGGCCTCCCCTCTGTTGTTTTCCTCTTGCCTATGTTGGCTTCGGTGTCTGTGCTCTCCCCTTCACTGGTTGGCTCTAGGGTGTTCCTGCGGTGGGCTGCTTGGCCTCTGTGGTTGCCGGTCTGTTCGTCTGGCTGTGCTCCCATGGTTTTGTTGGGTGTGTGCAGGTCTGTGCAGAGCCCCCTCTTGTCGGGGGCTCTGCCTGGGATTTCGCTGGTTCTGCCTTTTACTTCCTGCGGTTGCTGCCTTGGTGTGGTTTCCTGGGTTGGCTTCTGTTTGGTTTGGGAAGGCCGGCTTTTTCTGCTTTGGTATTCTCCACGTATTTATGAATGGGACGAGGACATAAGGGACCTGGGGGTAATGCTCTATTACTTACCGGTAATCTTCATTACTCCAGGTCCCGTTGTCCTCGTCCCATTCATCCCTCCCGGACGGCCGGCCTTCCTTTTGGGGGCTTAGTCGTTCAGGTGGAATGCTGGGTAAGTACCCCTTATGTACTCCAGGTGGGAGGGGCGGGGTTAGTGTCCCAGCATTCTTCTGATCTTTTTTTCTGTCGGGAGATGGTTATCTCCACGTATTTATGAATGGGACGAGGACAACGGGACCTGGAGTAATGGAGATTACCGGTAAGTAATAGAGCATTCCATAGCCATTACTGCTCCCTTCATAACTATAAAAGAGCTCCCACATTCTTAAACTCTACTTTAAAGAAGGTGATGTAAAGGGTAACCCAAATCTATTGTAGAATACCTTTTGACTCAACATGAAAGTAATTTGGTATTTCTATGCGTGCTTCCAAAGCACCTTGATTCTACACTTAAATTATTTTTATTCAAACAAGTGATACTTTTGCAATTTTGAAACTGACATTTAGTGCATTTTAATGATATTGCTTTATTTTCAGAAGGAAAGCAGAATTGGGCTGGATCTTACACACCACCTTTACTCTGACATTGCCTGACTAAGATAATGCATTTGTGGATCATTTTTTTAACTGTCTTTGCTTATTTCCACATGGTGATTCATAAATCACAAAAGAGACTTCATAATTGCATCTGAGGTCTGAAGAAGGACTTTGAATTTGTGAATTACAAAACAATCATCAACCCACTCTGTGTTCATTTTGTGACTAAATAGCCCCTTTGCCATTCAATGCTGCAATAGATTTATGTCAAACCCCTGAAATGACTCATCACTTGATTTATCTGTTATAATACTAGCACTTTATGTCTTACTGCATATCCCATTTGTTGTATCCTTTGTTCTACTTCTATCATGTATTGTTCATATATTAAAATGATATATAGGTATGGCTGCACGGAACACAACCCAAGGCTGGGCATGGTAGGACATGAAATTGGGCACAGGGCCTGAGTATAAGACAGGCTCTGCAGCCAACCCCCACTGCACACATTGAAGGTCATTCTCAGCAGGAGTTGCCACAAAATTCACTAGGCACAGGGTTTTGGTGTAGGTCAGGACCTGACACTAATATCCACTGTGCAGGGGAAAGGAGCATGGTTAGACAAGCAAGGGCATTTCAGCCATCCCCTGATGCCACAACTAAATGTTATGAGCAGCAAGGGATTATTGCATAGTGTGTTCTTTGCAGGGTTAAGACCTGCAGGGGCTGCAAGGCCCTGCAATGAGCACACTATGCAATCACCCCTTGCTGCTCATAACTTTTAGTTGAGGGCAGCAGGGATTGGCTGCAATGCCCTTGCATGCAGGGCAGCAGGGATTGGTAGCATGAAAGGTAAATCACAAGCCCTTTAGCTAAACCATGCTGGAAACCGCTAAGGGCCGTGGCCGTACACAGCAGGGTTGCCACACAGAGTGCTGTGAAAAGAGTAATATAAAATCAAGAGGTTAGATGCTGTGGGGCACATTAGGGCCATACCGACGTAAAAAGGGACCGCCCACAATAAGGGCGGGGGTCCCGTGGGGGTCATTAGGATGCACCCGCCACACTGGCAGGCGCATCCCGCATTTTTAACATTGCGGCGGGCGATGCTGAAAGCAATCACCAAATCCACAAGACCGCTGAATCCACACCACGGGCACCATGGTCAACTCGGAATACGGTGGTCTTCAGACCACTAGTGCTGTGGTTTAATTGCGAGCATGGGTGCAGTTCTCAGGCAGTCAGACCACCAAACTCGTAATTAGGCCCTAAGATTACAGAAAAAATTTACCAGGCTTGCGCTGCGACACTACAAAACCCCTAGAGTCACCAGAGCAGCAAATATTTTTGATTTACAAATTTGTTTGCCACTTATGCACTTTGCCTTGACATAGCTCTCTAAACAGGTGAGGTTTTCCTCCAAAAGTCTACTCCAAGTCAGTGAAAAGCAGAGAACGGAGGAGCTAACCAGACAAAAGTTTTTTTGATGGGCGAAATTGTTCAACAAAATACCCGGAAAAGCCAAATAAACAAATAATTTAGTTTGTAAAATTTTGTTGAATATAAGCATTTTACCATCACCTGAGTCTCTAGACACCTATGGCTTTCCTCTAAAAGTCCACTGCAGTGTGTGTGGCAGCAGTGGAAAACTGTAAAACATCTGAAAAGGGATTTTCCAGTGAATAAAAGCCTTTGTGACTGGCTCATATGAACTACTATTCGTGGAAGACACTGGAGTGATGAATATTATTAGCTCACAACTTCTTATGGTACATAAGAACTTTACCTTTGCCTGAGACTCTAAACAGAACCAAGCATTCCTCTGAAAGTCTGCTCAACTGTTTGCTGTAAGAAGAGCTGGGACGGTGAAAAGCAGAGAACACATGAGCTAACCAGACCCGACTTTGTAATTGTCCAATTGCACTACAAATGCACAAAAGAAATGCCATAGTGCCATGACAACAGTGTGAAAGCAAAATAAGTGTTGCACACGAACTGCTGAGACTGCATTGCTGCTGTGCCAGACGGCTAGAAGACGCAGGCCAGCTGGGCTAACCGTTTTATTTCATTTATGTGAGCTACAAAAAAGGTTTGTAATTTCTATGCTTAACCACGAAAAAGCTAAGAAATGATCAGGCATTAAGTAGGTAAAACCAGGTGTCCTCGAAATGTTTGCAGCGGAAAATGTTTGTGAAACAGAGTGCTGGTAAGATTGAAAAAATATATATCTTGTAGCACAAAATCTGTCAATCAAGACCTGATATTAGAGAGTGATTTAGTGCACACTACTTAAGCTGCTGCAATAGTTGCCAAACAGTTAAATCGACAAAGAACAGTGGACAAATTCAAGCTGAATGATAATGTTAGGAGTGAAATTGTTCCAAAATCATTCAAATCCTATGTGCTCTCCCAGAATTGCTCCAGATGTAGATAGACAGCTTGAAGCTCTCTAACGTATATGGAGAGATTGTTATGTTAATTGTACTTATAAAGCGCACTGTTACCCTGGGGTGTCCTGGCGCTAAGTACTGGTAACCTGGGGAGCGATAGCCGGTTAAAGAGAGAAAAACCATGTTTTCAAATCCTTGCGAAAAGAGGCAAGGTTTGACGCATTTCTAAGATACAAGGGAAGTTCATTACAGGCTTTGGAGGCGCAGTAGAGAAAACTTCTACCTCCCCAATTAATTTTCTTAAAGGTGGAGGTTTGGACTAGTTTTGATCCGGAGGAACGCAAGATTCTACTTGGAACATACCATGTGAGTCTGGTTTTGAGAAACTCCGGGTCAACCCCGTTGACAGCCTTGAAGACAACACATAGTGTCTTAAAGCGGAATCTGAGTGGGACTGGGAGCCAATGCAGTTTCTTGTGTTCTCCCTTAATCGAAACAAACCTAGTGGTTCCCATCAGCATTCTCGCTGCCGCTTTCTCGACCAATTGTAACTTGTTCGTATGTTGTTTCTGAACATTAAGATAGAGACCGTTGCAATAGTCCAGACGGGACATAGTGAGTGCAGTGATGACCGTCCTTAGGTTATCTGCTGAGAGAAAACATTTAATTTTTTTAATAATTCTAAGGACCATGAAGCATTCTGAGGTTACCTGATTGACTTGGTCCCCCATGGAGAGTTTGTTGTCCACCAGAACTCCTAAATTCTTAGCTTTCCTTGATAGTCTTGGGCATGATCCCAGGTCCTCCGACCACCAGTCTGGAGTCCAAATTCGGAGATTGTTTCCAAATTGCAGCACCTCAGTTTTGGCTGAGTTAGGCTTTAAGCAATTGGATGACATCCAGGTAGAAAGCGAGCTCATACAGTTGTGGAACCTCACCCCTGCCTCCCTTTCCGCTCCCTCCGTCAGCGACAACACAATTTGTGTGTCATCAGTGTAGGAGGAGAGCTGGAAACCAAATGACCGATGACACGGGCCAGGGGTGCCACATAGATGTTAAAAAGCGTGGGGCTCAACGCCGAGCCTTGTGGCACCCCGCAGGGGAGTGAAAAAGGTTCCAAGATGCTTCCATCTAAATCCACCGTCTGACCTCTGTCTGACAAGAAGGAATGTAACAGTTTCCAGGCAACACCCCTCACTGTTAGAGGGTTTTCATGGACAGTAGGGGGAAAGCTCTCCATTGCTCCCTCAAGGCTTGTATATCAGGGTTAAGGTAAGGGGATTCTGAACAAATCAATTGAAAATTATAATGAAATAGGAGGTCAGGAAGAGGAGACAGAAAACAGTAATGAATAGATCATCTCACATTTACAGCAGCAATAACAAAACATAAAACATTTAAAGATAGAAAGACACTCAAACCCCCTTTCACCAATTTTGGAATCGGAAAGAGTGGTCCATCTAGTAGGCAAATAAATTCTCTGGTCAGTAAGAATGGTCCTGATAATCCAGATACATATCCAGAGTGGGTACAGTAGAAGTCAGAATTGGATACATCTGTGGCAGTCCTCCTTACCTCTCCCTCTTGTCTTGTCTTGTCAATTGAAGTACCACATGTTTTTCCTTTTGTTCTTCCTCTTTTTTTCCTAGGTCCTCATTGCAGGTACTTCTCATTCTAGATCCTCAACTATAGGCGATTTATGAGAGATTTTACAAGTAACAGGTACACATAGTTTCCATGTTACCGGTAATTGAACCTTGGTGATTAAGTCATTTCTGACATGTGTAAGGTGGGGATCTGTGCACCCCGTCCTGAAGAAGAAGAAGCCTAGCTTTGAAACATGTAGATGCACAAGTGAGGTATTGTACAATAAATACAATATTACCTCCACCACACCTTTTTAACGATACCAGCATGGAGGCCGAATAAAGGTTTTTTAGACCTTATATGGCAGGTATTTTTTAATACTCACACATTCATCCATTCCTGATCCCACTACTCACCTAGTAGCACACACCCTCACGTACCACACATAAAGTTACCAACAGTGCTCCCGCGTAGTCGCTGGTTAGTAGCACACCGCATTCCGTAGAGGAGTGCGAAGACCCCTATGATGTAGCATGACACCAAGGGTCTTTTTGGTGTGTGAGGGGTATTTAAAGAACACAGTGTGCTCCCCACCATTGTAGGGATCACACTTCAATACCCCCCCTGTGAATTCTCTTTGTTTATTTATTTTATGCTGCTTTATACTGATTAGGGAGGCAAGTCCTCATTTAAAGTTCAGGCAGCACAGGTCTGGAATTGTCTACCTTTTTATCGTAGGGAAAAGCAGAATGAAGGGTGTTTTTTAAAGATTTTAATAACACATTTGTTTAGGTCACACTGTACTTTATATCGGTTGTTATCTGTCTGAGTAGCACCAGGACACGCTCTGAGTAGCTGAGTGCTCTATAAGTTCTGTCATTCATTCATTCATCGTAAAAAAGATACCACTATGTGAAACCTTTGAATGGCCCCTACACCATGGAAGAAAATCACATGGTGAGGTGGTCATTGTTTTTGAAAATAAAAAAAAGTTGAAAGTTTGACATACAGCTCATCATGTTGATGGAGCCGTCCATCAAACTTTCAATGTATTTATAGGAACCGTCGTGACAACAGTTTATGGAAGTTCAAGAAATGTCCGCTTGGTCGCCTGACATATCTAAATTTGGTGGGTGGGGTACCCTCGCCTTGGTGGGAATATAGTACTCTGCCAAGACGACGGTACGTACTCCATCTGCCAAAGTCAACATCAGGCTCTAAATGACTTCCATCACTGATATAAGGACAGAAGGGCATTCCTAAAAAAGACTCAACCTTCCTTGACTTCATTCAATGCTTTGAATTCCTGAAGTTTAATTAATCTACCTGGTTGCACAAGCCAGAACCAAACACTTTTAGAATTTTGTCTACTAAGGCAGACTTTGTTCTAGAAGGTGGCCTTTGTGGAGCTTTGCACGTGGGGTCTTATGTACAAAGGTATTTTGTGGTTGCAGAACTTCGATTTGCAAAAATCGTTTTTCAAAGATGCTGAATTGTGAAAGGAAAGGGTTCTGTTTAGGGCATCTCTTACAGTTTATGATTCCATAAGTCATGTATCAATTGTTCACAACTCTAATTGATAGACTTTCCTTTTGTGAAGGTTCACAAAAATGTCTTTTAAGAATAGGCAGTAGTCCATTAGTATAGAGATCAGTTTGCATAATTCCAATGTAATTGGTAAAAGTTGGCGCGTAAATTGTGACCACTGCATTCTTTGTACATAAGACCACAAATTAGGAATGCTTATAATTGTTGATTGAAATAAGTTCTATAGCACAATTTGGCAGGAAAGGTACCTGTTTAAATCCATGAGCACAATATTTGATAAAATCACTCAATCATTTGGGGGTCAAGGAGGTCTGGCATAGTAATATTTCATATACAGACTTTTACAAGCTGGTCAGAGTCCAACTAAGCAGAAGCTCGTGGCTGGGTATGCAGATAGCACATGACAACAGCCAACAATATGAAAGGAACATGGGAAGGGTATTTGGAAGGACTTACAGCCTCTGCTTGGTTCAGGATCACACCGCCATTGTCAGTGAAAGGTAGCGTAGCCTTAAGCAAGATGGTCCTATTGCCCTTGCATTTATGAAATGCAAAATGTGTTGTGTGTACTGCCAAACACACTGTATCGGCAGATTGATGGGGTGTTGGTGACCCCAGTGTGGGTGGGGAAAAGGAGCAGGATCTGCCTTGAGATCCTAAAATTAGATCTTGATCGGGGTGGACTGGATCTCCCGGACCTCAACCTATATTACCTGTCAGGCCTGTTGCAGTACACAGCTCGATGGTGTGATGACGGTTGCAACTTGGAGAATATATTGCTATCTGGTTCTACCATAATTGCTGAGCTTCCCAAGCTGCTCATATGCAGACGTAGCCTCCCGGCGGGGACCCCATTTATTGTTGAACAAGTGGAGCAGGCATAGGATAAAGATGTCATGTAGGTTCTGAGATGGGCGTCCAATTCCAGGCTCCCCCAAACGTATAATCTACCAGCTAACTGCAGCCTTTAAGAGCGATAAATGAATATTGCATTGAAGCATACTTCCTGGGATAAGGAGTTGGAGTCCTGGCTTATAGATGGAGAATGGAGGAGGGCCCTGGTACAAGTGCGCGACATAGCCAGCAATGCCTGATTTAAATTTATGCAATTTTATTACATATATAGAGCCTACCTGACACCACAGCTACTGCATAGGGTCAACATGATGCGCCCTGCGGGCTGCACTCAGTGTGGTGCATTTGTGGCAGATTTTAGACATATTGCATGGTACTGTACGCAGTTACAGAATTGCGGGGCAAGGAACTGCAGGAACTGCGTAGAGTGACCAAGGTAGCCACAGAGATCACAGACTGACACTGCCTGCTGGGACAGCTTCTCTTCACAAGAGGGTACAAAAATGTGTATAGATTTGCTCAGCTGGGATTCGTGCTGGCACAACGGCGCATAACCATACACTGGGCTAGCCCGACCCCCCTAACTAAATCTAAATGGCTCGCTTACTTCCAGGAATGGGCAGCAGAAGAAGAATGCCGTCTCCAGAGGGTTCACACTGATAACAACGCAGAACGAGATCTTTAGTGTTGAGGCAATATGTTGGAGGGCTCGGGCAATCAGGCCACTGACCTAGGAGACGATTTAGACTCTAGCTCATCGGAAGGAGATAATGCAGCTCCATCTATATTACCTGGTGTTGTGGCTAAGCTGGATGAACAGGCCGACCCCCCTACCTACTCTCCCCTGCACTATCTGCCGCATGTGGGCTCTCTTAAGAGGTATGGAAGGTTCACCCATATGCAGTAATCCCCCTCCACCACATGAGTACGTGTGTTTGAAGGATGTGTTCTGCTCCTCTTGTGTACTTGTCCCCACCTGGCAGCCCCACTTTCTAGTAATGCTTTAATACATGATGAGGAAATGCTGCACTGTATTTATATGTATTGTATTAAATAATGATTAAAAAGTTTTTCCCCAAAAAACCCTATAAACCCGTGGAGGTTGGACTGTGCTGAATCCTCAGAAAAATGGCATCCTGGTCATTCAGCCTTACAGTTCAACATAAAACCAAGAGTACATTTATGCAGCAGTGACTAACCAAGATAGGTAGGGAACCATTCACATGCACTTGAATTCTCCATATTTTAATCCCAAGGGCGCTTGGAAAGTATCTCAGAATTAAACTAGCGATAACATGAATAGCATGAATCGCTTAAATAAATGTTATGCTATTGCAGAGATTAAACACGGGAGCGAAAATGGTGTTACATCAAATATTTATATAAAACGATGCAAGAGCCTGGAATGATGCGGTTGACCTGCTTTTTAATAACCACAATATACAGATACTTACAATTATTTTAAACTAGCTTCAAAGAAATTAACAGAAAAGAATGTCAACAAATGAAGCAAATATTGTAAAAATAAAAAAGAATTGTAACCAGTGAAGTGTTTAAATTAATGTTGTTATTGTGTAACCAAATCTATATTGCTTTTTTTATGGGTTTTATTAATCATCAAATACATTTGAAATGTGATGAATTTTATAAAAATATACAGAAAGAAAAGCGCTTATAATATCAATGTTATTGCTTTTCGGGAAGGAATACAACTTTGTCACATACATTTTCAGTCAGAATAAATTCCCAATTTATAATACGAATATCCTAAACATGTTTTGTTTCTATTACATTACACATATTAGTTTCCTTTGTAACTATTTTTAGTCAAATTAATTAAACACAATTGCACACTTCTCAGGACAGAAATGTTATTTATTTTTATGACCTGATTTAAAGTTTGGCAGAGGAGTTACTTCATCACAAACGTGACAAATATCCTGTCCACCTGATTTCAAGTGCATTGTATCCTACTGCAGCCATAACAATGAGGGTGGGGTATCTGTCACGTTTATGATGGAGTAACCCTCCACCAAAATCTAAATTAGGGTCCTTAGTTATTATGCATACCAATTGTGTTGACACCTAAATGGGTTATCTCCTTTTCGATTTAAATACTCTATTATTCACCCCTATATTACTTTTATGTACACTTCAATTAAAAATCTATTTATATTGAGCACGCATTCATTTACACTTCACAGAGGGCACTCAGGCAACAGAGAAACAATATGCTTAGGATTTCTTACAGAACCAACAAGATTGACTTTCTCGCGTTTTGCTCAATTGTAAACATTTGAATATTATTATAATTTTACTGTTTTTTGCAGATACTAGTCCCTGCGGCATCACAGAAGAAATGTTCCCTCCTATTTCTGCGGGCAATCAAAGAAGCTATTCGTGATCAGCAATAGGATAAATAAAACTTTGTATCACACAATTAACCTCAATTGTTCCTGTCACTGAGGAATTTAGTTGCTCCTTGGAAGCATGAGTCTTTGCAAAATGGGCTTAGAAGGGGACACAACACTTTTACAGTGTTAGATTATCCAGTGTCCATCTAGAAAACAATATAGGTGATGGTGATTGCTTAAAGAAATTAGGATTAGCTGAGATGTGTTTGAACAGGCACAGTCAAATTTCTGGGAATGTATTTCCCAGTCTAGGTACATGTAAGAAATGTATATTCTGTCTGATTTCCCTGGATATTTCATATTGTTTAGGCCGGATTTAATCTCAAATTTTACTCTGGCTAATGAGCTAATGAGAGGCTGATATTCAGACCCCCAGTGTATGGGCTCTGACTCCTAAAACATGGCGAAAGGAGGGCAGCACCCAAGACAAAAATCTAACTTTTAAGTAAGGCCATAGAATCTTGGAGCAAGAAGTGCACTAGGGACATACAAGTTAAATGTTACTTGTGGGATACAGCATATATTTGCACAACCAACATTTTCAACTGTTAAAGGCTCTCTTCTGTCCTACCATTGTAACATGGTTGATTGGAGGTTATACACTGCAGCAGCATAAACCTAAACAGAACCATTTAAAAAAAATTAAAAACGACTTTTGATCATTAACTATGTAACCCCTAAGTGTCCCTTATGCGTGCCTTATAGTCTATGAAACTGGATGCTTAATGTGCTACTTAGGAATAGTATAGCCTTACATTGAAAAGCTCCATTGTACTAGTTCTCCTATACTAGCTACTGTAGATTGTTTATAATGGAGAAGGCTTACTTAGGATTAAAAGTCACCTTTTTATATTTCAGCATAGAAAATTCGACAGAGTTCATTTAGACATTACTTATAATATTATTCAACAATTTAATTCGGAGATTAAGGTAGATGATTGCCAAATATAGTATAATGGTGACAATTAAAAACTACTTCGTGCTGCCTTCCAATTTTAGCAGCAAATACTTCATCCCTGCTAGGCCTTTCGATATGGTGTGAAATACTTTTCTGCCTAGAGACAATAGCCCTGGCTTTGTTGCCAGAGTGATTGGGATGAGTAATCACTGACCACTTACAATGGAATCTAAGAGAGAGGAATGGACAGAAACACAGATCTCATCATGAAAGACTAAGCTGATGCCTGGGATTTTTCTCTTGTTAAAACTAAACTTTTTCATGTGTTTACACTAAACACTAAATTGAGGAACACTTTTCGACAGAGCTTTTTCACCTACCCTCTTTCTTTTGCTCATATGTGGGGGAAACCTCCTTCTATAATGTTTCAAGGCATCCAGTGGATCGACAAGGAGCCTAAACATTTGGAGGATCCCAAAGAAGGTTACTCTGGGATAGTAAACCAGAAAGCAAACAAGAAATTGTGAAATGTTGACAGCAAGGCCTGTGGGGAACATTTGGATATGGGGTTAAAGATTATCATCAATCACTCGCTACTTCAGAAAGGTGATGCTTAGTAATGTTTTGCCTTCCAGTTTATTCAGAAAAGGTATAGGCTACCCAAGCAAGACACAACCTTGGCAGGTAAGATTTCCCGAATTGTACTACTGAGAGCTTTTTGCCACGGAAAGGCCTCAAAGGAACCTTATGCTGAAACTACCTGTCTTATGAAGCCCTACCCCACTACAATGCTCAATCTATCCCTGCTGGAGCATTTCAAGATCCAAACCTGTGCTTAAGTCTGAAGTTAAATCTTCTGAAGGGACAGGATGTCAAAGTTACCCCAGTGGCAAAGAAATGTCAGTGGCAACAGAATCCTGCATTGTCTAAAGCAAAGCTTTGATGTCAAAACTGAAGGCTTCAGTGGCTAACATAACTCACAGTATCAGACTTCGAGGACCCTCACCCACTACTGCATTCAGCCTTGCCCTGCTGAGGGAGTTTGACTTCCAGAAAAACAACACCCAACAAGGTAAAACATTTGATCCTTGAAACTTACTATCAATCAATCAATCAAAACATTTATATAGCGCACTACTCACCCGGAGGGTCTCAAGGCGCTTGGGGGAGGGGGGTCCGCTACTGCTCGAACAGCCAGGTCTTGAGCTGCTTCCTGAAGGCGAGGTGGTCTTGGGTCAGGCGGAGGTTGGTCGGGAGGGTGTTCCAGGTCTTGGCGGCCAGGTAGGAGAAGGACCTTCCTCCTGTGGTGGCTCTTCGGATGCGGGGGACGGCGGCGAGGGCGTGGCTGGTCGATCGAAGCTGGCGAGTGGGAGTGTAGAAGTTGAGGCGGCTGTTGAGGTATCTTGGGCCTTGGTTGTGTAGGGCTTTGTGGGTGAGGAGACGGAAGGTGATTCTCTTGTTGACCGGGAGCCAGTGCAGGTCTCTCAGGTGTTTGGAGATGTGGCTGTGTCGGGGGATGTCGAGGATGAGTCTTGCTGAGGCGTCTGGATCCGCTGGAGTCTCTTCTGGAGCTTGGCGGTGGTTCCGGCGTAGAGGGCGTTGCCGTAGTCCAGTCGGCTGGTGACGAGGGCCTGGGTGACCGTCTTCCTGGTCTCGGTGGGGATCCACCGGAAGATCTTACGTAGCATGCGTAGGATGTTGAAGCAAGACGAGGAGACGGCGTTGACTTGTCTGGTCATGGAGAGGGAGGAGTCCAGGATGAAGCCCAGGTTGCGTGCGTGGTCTGTTGGTTTGGGCCATGGCCGTGGTCTGTAGGCTTAACCAATCCAGACCTAACTCGGTGAGCCTGAAATGGCAGGTAGGATTCCAACCATTGAGCTTTATTTGCCCTTTTTAGGTCTCGCCTAGCGATGCAGTGCATGCGCTGCATACCTTGGCGAGACCTATTGTCGTCGGTTTCTCTGCTGAAGGGGGACAGGATATGTGCACGCATACGGACAGGAGTTGTGCACTTTGTACACATGCACATCTCCTGTCTCCGCGTAGGGCTAGCATTTCAACACAGCGCCTGCATGGCTCGCTTTCACTTTCCCTCCCTCCCCTGTCCTCCTAGTTAGTTTCAGTGTAGGAGGATGGGGGAAGGGAAAGTGAAAGCACGCTGTGTTGAAATGCAAGCCCTACGCCACTCTCGCTTTATAGCAGTTGCCTCTGAGTCGTTTTCTGGGGTTTTCTCATTCCTTGCCAGTCTCCAAGGTGATATCAGCTGTTTTTACATGTGGGCAGGCTCCAAGAGGTTTGTGTGGGTGGATGAGAGGAAAGTTTGTAGACTGCTCGCTGCCAGCTTTTCCTCTCGCTGCTAAGAAAGCAAGCATGCACACTCCCACACAGCAACTGCGTTCATCAGGGACTATACAATAGTGCACAAGACAATGGCTTGTTCGGTATGTAGGCAGGCGAAGATGTGTCTTTGCCTTTGACCAGCACAACCAGTAGTGCTGAACCACATCTGGGAGGCTGCTGCAGGGCACAGGTCTGATTCTTTCTTTGCAGCCCTTGATTAAATGTTTGTGTATCTCTGTAGTCAGTAACAGCATGTTGTTATAGTTCCTCGTCCAAGTAGAAATGGGCCAAGGGTGCCTCTTTCAGTATGATATTCTGCCTGCCAGGCAGTCAGTCCCCCGCTGCCCTCTTCCTGGTGAAACCAATACACCTGCCTGCAGACTGCGCACTTTAGACCAACAGACTCTGTACTCTTTATGACACAGATGCACGTGTGCTTGTGTGTACTCATTGTTGCGGCCAGAGATGCTGTACATAGAAATTACCGTGCTTTAGGCTCAGCAGGCCGTTTTTTGGAGGGGGCAATAATTTATATGCATTTTATATATAGGTGAGCCAGATAAAGGGCAAGAAAATGAAGCAATTTGATCAATAAAGACTTTCTTGCTGTTTAGAGACCTGAATAATTGTTTTCATGCTAATTTTTCATTGTACTGCAGAGAAATGAGCCTTGCATGTATGTGCACCCACTACAAATATTGAGGGCACATATTAGAAAAACAAAGATGGGCAAGAAGTGGAAGTGGTAGGTGGTCAGTTCATTTGAAATTCTTCAGACCAAAGACATATCTTTGAATTTACAATATGCCTGAATAGTTAACAAATGTTGAAATATGTGCCTGCCATCAGCCTGGTGTTCTTAAGCTTAGTGACACAGGCCTCTAACACTTTCTATACCCCATTTATGAACACAGGGGTGATCTGGAATGGTGATGATTGTTTGCTTTGAATAAAAAAATATGCTAACGTGGAGAAAGTGTATGGTGGGGGTTGAGTGCAGGGGCATGTGGGCAGCATGGTTTAGTTCTGTCACTTCTGTCTCAGGCCTGGGCTATAGCGGCAAAACGTTTTTCCAAGTTGAATAATTTTTGTGTGCATTTTTTTAAAGCAAATACTCACCAATCTTTCATTCATGCTTATGCTTGTATTTATATATAATCATGTATCATATGAGGAGCATTACAAATGCCTTCAAATTGTTAAATTTTGCAAATGTGTACACATTTTATACTGAAACCAACATCGGTGGCAAGCTGAGCTCACCGCATTTCCTTAGAGCGCTTGCTCTGATGTCTAGGACCATTAGGAAGTCCCCTTGGCTTTGATAAAGTATTATTCTCATTTAACGTGGTGTGGGTGGGTGATGTTCAAGTGGGAGGTGGGTGAGGGTTACCTTGTCTTAGAAAGGACTGGTTGAGGGAATAGGAACATGTCAATCATTTATTTTTCTCTTGTAAGAGTAATACCATGTGCTGGAAGGAGCAAACCAATCCATGTGTAGACCCGAGCATGCTCTTCCTGGCCTCTTTCTGGTTGATGGATGAGTGAAAGAAAGAGCTGTGGCATTATGGGCCACCCTCTGGTGTACCATGAGCTGTTGTAGACACCTTGGGAAGACTGGCACCTGCTCTAGAAATGTTGAGGCTCCATCTGTGGTGTTCAGAAGAGCTGAGGTTCGAGGCTTAGCACTACTTAATGGAAGATCATGCAGTCTGGTAATAATAAACAATTTGAGACCCTGCACATGAATCATTTTAGGGTTATAGTGTTTTTATGTGCTCAAGAGTTAATATTAGGGATTAAATACATCAGATAGACCAATGTTCATCCCAGAACAAGCATTTGTAATACACTAGGTCTCGCATTGGCGAGTGTTTGAGCTATTGCCATAATAAATTACAATGCCTTTTATTTATGTGTTTTGAAAGCCCGCCAGCGGTGCGTAAACACGCACTTTGTACTTATAGTCATTGCTTAAGAGAAGCAAGGATGCCAGTAACTGCGCCTCTTTTACTGGCAGCCTTGCTTCTCATAAGCAAACACTATAAGTACAAACTGCTTGTTTACGCACCACTTGCAGGTTTTCAAGGCACACATAAAAGGCATTGCAATTTACAATGCTATTTGCAATGCCAACAGCTCAAATTCTTGCAAATGCGAGACCTATTGCATTGCAAATGCTTGTTGTTTTATTCGAGCTCTGAAACTCTAAACATTCAAACTTAACATCTTATTCCAATTTTGGCCATTTTAGAGTGATTCATATTAGAAATGTCTCCTTTGTACTAAATTGGTTTTTGGAGTTTTATGTGTTGTTTCCTGACTTTAGTATGGCTTCTGTCTGGCTTAACCACAAGTCATTATTTCCTCTGTGGAAAAGTCTTTTTCACTGTTCAATGCCCACCATGAGGTAAGCCAAACCTTTTTCAATAGATCTGTGTTTTAACTTAGCATGAAATCCAATTATTAAATTGGTGGAATTCCTCCCCCCAAGTTAATCGCCCAAAACTCTCAAAACGATTTTGTGAATCAAAAACATATTTCACAATTGTATGTTTTTTCCCTCATTCTATGAACATATCAGGACAATATAAACCATGCTTTATCTTTTAATCTGACAATCTGTAATGATTCTACAAAGACAGGCATTCACTAGTGTCAATAGACATGGTAGAGCTGGCAAATACGAATGCCATATTCAGAAATCAATCAAAGAGGTTGCATGGTCTGCAGAAAGTTGTTTGATGCGACACACAAGACTGATTGATGGATCTCTGACACAATATTGACAAAAATAATACTGTGTAGCAAAAATGTTGTGTCAACATTTGTTTACAAAAATATTATTTACAAAATATTGTCTCTTAATATTTATAATGGTAAGTATAATAATATGAAAAAATACTGTTTCACACTAATATCATTATAAACAAACACAAATATTGTCTTTTAACATAAATATATATATGATATATATATAAAGTTAAAAAATAGTAAATCAAATATTTTAATATAAAATATATCAGATTAATATCATATACATTGTATAAATGTAACAATTCAATATTATATATATATATAAATTCACTGAAAAAACCATAGGTTTCAGGCCTAATATAGTTAGGAATAAGCATTTAAAAAACCTTAGAAATTCACTGAAAAAAATGTAGGTTTTAGGGGTGTTATAGTTAGCTGGACATTTCACTCGTACAAAGCCATCGAAATTCCTCCGATATAGTTAGTTGTACTAATTATATCTCGCACGCCCGCAATCCACTTCTGATGATGTCACATATTACATCATTCATGACATGGTCAATGACATCCCTGAAGACATCTCAAATGACAGCACTGATGACATCACTGATGACATCATCCAGTGAATGTGGTTTGCTTCATTATTTAAATATGTATTATATATATAGCAATTTGCATTGAAGAATGAGTGGATATATAAATATAAATGTCTGGATGGAGTATTTAGTAGCAGTGTGATTGACTTTTTACTTGACTAATTTAAAGTGTCTCTCTAAATATATTGGATAGTGACTAAACTGTGTGAACATCTGTATCACTTTGTCAGTTGTTGTAAAAACTACTTCTCCAGTTGGTTACTAGCGATTTGAAAGTCTATATTAGTTATTGACTAGTTAACTGAGTATTTGTATGGGAGAGTGAATGTGTGTGTGGTTCGGTAAGAGGTGTGTGACTGTCCAAAGATGTGTGAATAGTTGATTTAGTAGATATATGACGTTAAGACTACATGTTATAACAGTTGTTTGTGTGAGTGAATATCTTTATGGGTTTGGTGATGAACAAATATCTCTCTTAATGGTACATGTCCAACAAAGTAGAAAAATAAAAGGCAATGTATGTGTCAGTTGTTGTTTATAAATAAGTATACATAAGACTCGGTGATTGTATGCGTTACTGTATGGATAACTGTATACTTGTAATAGTGATTTTATAACACACTAAGTATAAGTTACTATCTATATGAATAGATAAAGTGGTGTTTGTATAAGTGTATAGCTAAGTAAATGTAAGTATGATCCATTGTTTGCATAAGTGAATAGGATGACTTCATAAGAGAATAGGATGTGTGTGGTGTGTAATGTCGATACAGGTGTATAAGTATATTTGATAGTGTTCTATTGATCATTGACTGAATGTATGAGTGAATCTGTAGGTTAGTGATTAGATGTGTGTATAGATCTAGGAATCACTGAGTGGCTTTTTAGAAACTTTTATTGGTGTGTCAATGGATTCAAATATGGTACTCTGTATTTTACAGTGAGTGATGAAAGGTTATACTAGTGTATGATGAGGTGTATCGTCACGTGGATGATGTCATCAGTGATGTCATTTGAGATGTCATCAGTGATGTCACTGACCATGTCATGAATGATATAATATGTGACATCATCAGCAGTGGATTGCGGGCGCGCGAGATATAGTTAGTACAACTTACTATATTGGAGGAATTTCAATGGTTTTGTACAAGTTAAATGTCCAGCTAACTATAACACCCCTAAAACCTATGTTTTTTTCAGTGAATTTCTAAGGTTTTTTAAAGGCTAATTCCTAACTATATCAGGCCTGAAACCTATGGTTTTTTCAGTGAATTTCTAAGGTTTTTTAAATGCTAATTCCTAACTATATCAGGCCTGAAACCTATCGTTTTTTCAGTGAATTTCAAAGGTTTTTTAAATGCTAATTCCTAACTATATCAGGCCTGAAACCTTTGGTTTTTTCAGTGAATTTCGAAGGTTTTGTAAATGACAATTTTTAAATGTATTAATTGTTATATTTTTTTTATACTGATTTATTACATTTTTTTAAACTATTTATTTTTAGATATTTTATTTTTTAAATTACATTGTAATTACATTACAAAATATACTCAGAATGAATTACTTTAGTTTAAATACTTTGCAAATAGGCAATAGACTTTTAAGTACAGTAGTTACAGTTGTTGCAATGGGCAACACAATTTCAAACACACTGCAACATTGACCTCATTGCCCTTATTGTGTTTTTCCAGCTAAATGCAATTAGATACTTTATGGATTACTTTTCTAACCACAGGACTGGATCCTGTAAACGGTTGAGTACAAGTGTTTTAGTTACAGTAGTGATTTTTAAGGAATATTATTGTATTTTAAAAGTTGACACTCAGAAATTTTTTCACATAGAATCACCAATCTTATCCTGTGGGAGGAAATTCACTTAGCAGGTAAGTAGTGTTATCATTACTTTTTCTTACTCAGTGTTGGATCCTGGTTCCAGCACTGGAGCATCTCCTGTAAACAGTTGAAAGAATGTGTTTAAGTCATACAGGCGATTTTTTAGGAATATTTTTAGTTTGTGAAAATAGACGCTAAGGCCCCCATTAGGATGGTGAGCAGACTTTGCCCGCCCGCCACCCTTGCGGAAAACGGGACCGCCCGCGAGCTGAGAGGCGGCCCCTCACTGCATATTAGGATGCGCCCGCCACAGTGTCGGGCACATCATGCATTTTTAACATTGTGGCGGGCGGTGTTCTCAGCACCGCCCGCCACAATGCTAAAAATGCATGTATGCATTTGCATACACAAAGCAGCAGGCACCGCGCGGTGCCTGCCGCATTGTGTATGCTGCGTTGTCCATCACCACCCCCTTTATGAAGCGTTGCAGAGAGGTGGCTGCGTTGCAGAGAGGTGTAAAATGGGGCATGGCCTCTTTACACATCTCTGCAAGGCAGCCCCCTGGCACATACTGGAGGTTCCTGGTGGGCTACTTGGCCCGAGGGACCCCCAGTATTCAAGGGGAATTATTTCCCCCTCTGCAAACACGCCAGGGGGCGTGTATGCAGAGTGGTGCCTTTTTGGGGGGGGGATCGGCAGGGTATGCGTACCCTACGCATATCCCGCAATTTTAAAAAAAAAAAAAACATTTTTTTGGGCCTAGGGGGTCAGGAACCTCCAGTATGTGCCAGGGGGCTGCCTTGCAGAGAGGTGTAAAAAAGGGCATGGCCTAATTACACCTCTCTGCAACGCAGCCCCCTGGCGCGTTTGCAGAGGGGGAACTAATTCCCCTTTTATACTGAGGATCCCTGGGGGCCAACTAGCCCACCAGGAACCTCCAGTATGCACCAGGGGACTGCGTTGCAGAGAGGTGTAAAAAGGGGCGTGGTCTCATTACACCTCTCTGCAGCACAGCCCCCTGGCACATTTGCAGAGGGGGAACTAATTCCCCTTGAATACTGGGGGTCCCTGGGGGCCAACTAGCCCACCAGGGACCTCCAGTATGCACCAGAGGGCTGCGTTGCAGAGAGGTGTAAAAAGGGGCATGGCCTCTTTACACGTCTCTGCAAGGCAGCGCCCTAGCGCATACTGGAGGTTCCTGGTGGGCTACTTGGCGCCGCAGGGACCCCCAGTATTCAAGGTGAATTATTTCCCCCTCTGCAAATGTGCCAGGGGGCACGTTTGCAGAGTGGAGCCTTAATTATTTTTGGGGGGATCGGCAGGGTATGCGTAACCTACGCGTATCCCGAAATTTAAAAAAATATGTATTTTTTTTGGGCCTTGGGGGTCTTTGTGGTACCCCCTGAGCAGGCCTAGGGGGTCAGGAACCTCCAGTATGCACCAGGGGGCTGCCTTGCAGAGAGGTGTAAAAAGGGGCGTGGCTTCATTACACCTCTCTGCAACGCAGCCCCCTGCCGCGTTTGCTGAGGGGGATCTAATTCCCCTTGAATACTGGGGGTCCCTGGGGGCCAACTAGCCCACCAGGAACCTCCAGTATGCGCCAGGGGGCTGCGTTGCAGAAAAGTGTAAAAAGGGTCATGGCCTCTTGCGGTAAAGTGAACCTGCGCACCACCTGCGATTAGGCGCTGAACGGCAGACCGGCAACATGAGGGAATGCGGAGTAGCAACTGTTCAGCCCCCGAGCCTGTGACTGAGCCAAGCGTGAGGGATTTGGCTTGAGGCGCTCGCCACGGCAAGGCGAGTATGACAAACTCGCCAGCGTGATTGGCAGGCACTCGGAACCGGAGCCCGTCTAAGCTTGCCTACTCTCTTAAAGGACTAGGGGGAAGGACATTGCATTGGGGCTATGAAGCTGTGGGTGAAAGGCGATATGAATCAGAGGAAAACAGAAAATCTTGTGCACAGTTTTTTTTAAAACAAGGACTGTTCAAGTGTTTGTTTTTTAAATACCATGTGCATTGACGATACTCACTGTGCAAGCCGGAGAAATATGTCAACCAGGGCGCCAGCTTGTGGGTCAATGTTATACATTGAGTTTTGAAGTTGATTGATCCTCTCGGAAATGGGTGTAGACTTACCCCTGGTGAACTTTCTTCGCGAACTCTACTCTGGCGCAACGGCAAGAGGTAGGTATGGTATGACGTGAGAACTCACGGCATCATTTGGAGTGGGGAGGGGGGTCAGGCAGGGCTGTATCCTGAACCCTTTCCTTTTTGTCTTGTATACCAACGGGTTGGAAACAGCTATGCTGGAAGGGGGTCAGGACCTGCCCTTTATTGGCTCTCATCCAATACCGTCCCACCTGTACACCGATGATGCCGTGATTTTAGCCAGAACTCCACTGGAGCTCCAACGAGTCGTAGAAAGATACCACAGTTTTATGGCTCGCTTGGATCTTAGAATCAATATTAAAAAAACCTTAATAATGCACTCAGGAATAAGATCCAAGAAAATAAGGGATATTTTTATTGACACAATATTCGGCTTAGAAACAGTCACCCTCAGACTCTAATTCTGGAGATCTATTTGATGCATCAGTGCAAATTCTATATAAGTATGTTAAACCGGCATCTCTAAAAATGAATCACTGTTTTGTAATTAATAGATTATATTATACACCTGTGAAAATAGTTAGATTTGCCCCATCATTTCCCCCCAAATGTCCAGGGTGTGATTTACGCAAAGCAGATGACATCCATATATTTTACGAGTGTGCTAAATTAAGTACTTTCCCTACGAATGTGAAGTTTTCTTTGGGTGGCATTTTTAAAGTCAAGATTAATTTGAATCTCTCTATAGCGATTTTTGGTATTGATAATGACTCTATGAATCTTCTGCGGCCAATACAAAGAGGTTTGTTGTTATACCTTATTCTCATAGCCCGAAGGGAAATATGTAAACTCTGGAAATATCCGCAGCCCCCACTAAATGAGGATTGGTTAAAAGCTGCTTTTGCTCTGGCACGTCTAGACCAGGGGAATTTGAATGATAACAGTATTAATATATGGTCACATTTTGTATCATAGGGTTGAGAGTTGAGATTGGTTGATTGCCCCCAGGTCCTATGATTACACCAAGCTTTAAACAAAGAAGCTGGCCTGGGCAGGCCTAAAGCCAATGCAGTTGCAGAAGCCACGGGGTGTCCAGGTTGAGGGAAGGCTTCATGGCAAATTTGCAATCGCTGAATGGTAAGATGAGGACTAAAAATAAAAACAAAAAAAACAATTCTGCTTAAAATCATTCTTTAGAGAGCATTGAAATACGTTCTTACTAGAATGGCTCTAATCAGACTACATTAGATCAAACGATTCATAATCTATAATATAGGTAAAAAATCAGGTCTAAGTCTAAAATCCAGAATTAAAATCTTAGCCCTCTCTTTTTCGTTATATAGCTGGCAGACAATAAACATCTGCTGACGCCAAATACAATGAGTTTTGATGTCTGTCTGACAGATATGAGATCTTGGGATGTGAAGTGTTTTAAGTCAATAATTTAGAGAGTGACACATGCTGATTAAACATGAAATACAGATGTTTTGAAGACATCAAGTAAAGTGAGGTAGTGTACGATACTCACTGAGATGACCAATAAACACATATGGCTAACACAGCATTATACATTTTGTAGTGTCTCTGCAGTGCCCCTGACCCCAAGGAACACCAGGACACTGGTAAGGGTTTTCTACTTCTTTATTACTTGCTCCCACCTCGTGCTCACAGGCATATCCTCTCTGGTCTCATGTCTGCCACCAAGTGTCCCCATCCCCTTGCCTGACTGGAAGTGGTGTCCGGTGGATGGCCCCTCCCTCAGATGTGCAGGGTCCTAATCCCTCTGCATCACATCACTATATCTCCCCCTTTGGTGGAAAAGAAAAACACACTGGCAGGCCATAGGACCGAAATCACTGCCATCATTGTTCTTATTTTGCTTCGCTGCTCGTTGTTGTTGTTTGCTTCCCCCACCACTAACTTGACTCATTAAGTCCCTTTGGCCTTCGGCTCACTCTCTTTGGATATGACACTTCTGTTTCTTCATTCTGCATTCTATCCACTAGATCTTGTCTCTCGCCGTGGTGTGATGTCCCTTCCATGACTTCCCCTTTTGACATCTTTTGCATTGCTCTTGGAAGCTGCCTCTCCTTCATCCTCAACCGTTGTCTTGAGTCCCTTGAAATGTGAACTATTTCTCATGATCCGGTAGGGGCCTGATGTAGCTGTTATCATGGCCTCCTTGAAATTTGTTATCGTTAAAGGTTCACATGAGAAAATGCTGTCGGACTTCCTTGCTTGACTTTGACGCACCAATACTAAGTCCCCTTGCGTCTTTTTGTCTGATGTGGCATGTCTCCATGCGTCGGTGTATACTTTCATTTTTTCCTTTGCCTCTTGATCTCTAGCTGTGATGCTGTTGTGCTCTGGTGGCGCCTTTACCTCTTGCTGGGGCAATCTCGTCCTGCTTGTATGTCTTAATCAATCAATCAATCAGAGTACTTGTAAAGCACGCTACTTACCCGTGAGGGTCTCAAGGCGCTGGGGGGAAGGGGTGCTGCTACTGCTCGGAGAGCCAGGTCTTGAGGAGTCTTCTGAAGGCGAGTAGGTCTTGGGACTGCCGTATGTGGGTAGGGAGGGCGTTCCAGGTCTTGGCGGCGAGGTAGGAGAAGGATCTGCCACCGGAGGTCGTTTGTTGGATGCGGGGGACAGCGGCGAGGGTGAGGCTGGCGGAGCGGAGCTGGCGGGTGGGGGTGTAGAAGTTGAGTCTTCTGTTAAGGTAGGCTGGTCCGGCATTGTGGAGTGCTTTGTGTGCGTGGATAAGGAGCTTTAAGGTGATCCTCTTGTTGACGGGGAGCCAGTGTAGGTCTCTCAGGTGGGAGTGATGTGGCGAGGGACGTTGACAATCAGTCCGGCGGAGGCATTTTTGATGTGTTGTAGTCGTTGTAGGTGTTTGGCTGGGATTCCTGCGTAGAGTGCGTTGCTGTAGTCCAGTCTGCTAATGACGAGGGCCTGTGTCACCGTTCTTCTTGTTTCAGTCGGTATCCACTTGTAGATCCTGCGGAGCATGCGGAGGGTATTGTAGCAGGAGGAGGAGACGGCGTTGACCTGCTTAGCCAGGGAGTGGTAGGAGTCAAGGATGAATCCTAGGTTGCGTGCATGGTCGGTGGGTGTTGGTGCTGTTCCCAGTGTCGTCAGCCACCAGGAGTCGTCCCAGGCTGAGGGGCTAGGTCCGAGGATGAGTACCTCCGTCTTGTCCGAGTTCAGATTGAGGCAGTTGCTCCTCATCCAATCGGCGACGCCCTTCATTCCCTCGTGGAGGTTGGATTTGGCAGTGTGAGGGTCCTTGTTAAGGGAGAGGATGAGCTGGGTGTCTTCGGCGTAGGAGATGATGTTGAGGTTGTGCTGGTGGGCCACTTGTGCGTGGGGGGCCATGTAGATGTTGAACAGTGTCGGGCTGAGCCCTGGGGGCGCCGCAGATGATGTCAATGGCTTCGGAAGGGTGGGAAGCGGACGCTCTGGGTTCTGCCGAAGAGGAGGGACGTGGTCCAGTCAAGGGCCTTCTCTTGGATTCTGGCTTCTAGGAGGTGTGTCTTTAGAGTGCGATGGCAGACCGTGTCGAAGGCGGCCAATAGGTCCAGGAGGATGAGGGCTGATGTT
Source organism: Lissotriton helveticus (assembly GCF_964261635.1). NCBI lineage: Eukaryota > Metazoa > Chordata > Amphibia > Caudata > Salamandridae > Lissotriton > Lissotriton helveticus. The sequence goes on along the minus strand of NC_136069.1, from coordinate 495,142,668 downwards.
TTGCCGTTGTCTAGTTGGCGCCTGATGTCGTCTGTGGCAGCGATGAGGGCTGTTTTGATGCTGTGGTTCCGTCTGAATCCGGACTGGGACAGGTCCAAGATGTTGTTTTCTTCCAGGTGGCGGGCCAATTGCCAGTTGCCGATTTCTGATTGGAATCTTCCAGTGGAACTGTGAGGGGTGTTTCAGTAGTCTCTTAGCATTTGACAGAGTGCCTGTCCCACGGAGATATGTGCCAGTTAGGCACGTTGGACTGCTTTCTATGTTTCCCATGAATCTTTCCACCATGCCATTTGCTGGTGGCCACAGAGGCATTATCTTCCTGTGGTGGATGCCCAGGTATGACATAAACTTGTGAAACTCCTCCCCTGAGAAGGGTGGCCCATAGCCTGTCTTCACCATTTGTGGGGGCCCCATGCTGCAAATATGTCATCTAATATCGGCAATGTTGCTGTGGCTAACGTTGATGACACTTGTTGTAGTACGGGGAACCTGGAGTATTCATCAATTACTACTAGCAGATAGTTGCTAGTGTCCAGTGGCCCATAGAAGTCAGCGGCCAGTGTCGTCCACATTGCCCTGGGAAGTTTGGACATCTGCAATTGCTCTGGCTTTGCTGGCCTTCCCGTTATTTGATATAGGTGACAGTTTAATATTGTGTCTTCCACCAGTCGATCCAGCCCGGGAACCGTACTCTTTCTCGTAGCATCTTCTTTGTCGCTACCGTGCCCCTGTGGGACTTGTGCACCAAATTCACTGTTTGACGCATTATTATTGTTCCTCTCAGTAGAACCCCTTTTTCTGTTTTGGATAGCTCTTCTTGTATGTGTTTAAATGCTAACACTTCCTCCCGTCTCACTCACATGGGGCTACTGTTGTTCACATGTCTCCACCTTTGCTGTCTTGTTGTTTTTTTTACTGCTTGTAGAGTGGCATCACTTGCTGTCACTCGAACCAACTCCGCCAGTGTTATTGGGGAGGGGGTGTTTTGTCTTAACACTAAGTTTGGGTACTCTTCCGCCATGGTGGTCTCAGGTACCCCTGGCAGAGGATGTTGTGACATGTAGTCAGCTGGGTTGTGTTCTTTCCAGGTTTATGCGCTATCTTGAAGTCATAGTCCATTAGTCTTTTTCCTCACCTCTCAATGCATGGTGGTATTTTTGCATTGGGGTTTCCATATGTTGTTACTAGTTCTAGTGCACCCTGGTCTGCCTGCTGCAGAAGAACAACGGTGACATTGGGAGCCCACCCCATCTACAGGAAAGAACGAAGCCAGGAGTCCACCCTGGTTCAAATGCCAAGAAGGAACAAATCGGGGTGAAGAACAAAGCGACGGTGGGAGCCCACCCCGGCCACATCGAGAAAAAGCAGTAAGAGGCCCCCCCCGGGACCGTCTGCTAACAAGCGATGCGCCCAACTGTGTCCCCAGCCGCCCGCTGTATAAAAAGGAAGCCTCGCTCATAGATTTTGGGTCAAATCTTGCAAGACCTTGGTGGCCATCTTTAAGTCAGGCATGATCAGCCAATTAGCATCGCGGAAGGTCCAGTGGCATCTTTAAGTCAGGAGAGATCAAGAAACAGGAAAGCTCGCAAGACCTCCGCAGCCATCTTTGAGTCAGGCACAAGAGCAAATAGGCATTGAGGGAGGCCCGGCAGCCATTTTAAAGTCAAGCAAATTGAGAAAGCACACAAGAAGTGAAGAAACAAAGGAAAAAGGCAAATACAAGGAAAATAAAGGGCGAATAAAGAGTACATTGAAGAAAAAAAGAAAGAAAAAAAAGACAGCTAAACAAATAAGGAGAAGCAAGCCTGCATTGTAACAATAATGACGGAGGAAGGCAATTATAGCAAAACCGCAAATGCAATTTTCCGCAGGCCACTACCATTTAGCCTGTCAGATCCACAGACGAAAGGAATTCGCTGGGAGAAATGGATTAGGCAATTCGAACGCTACATGCATGCAACATGTAAGGAGTATACGGACCAGTAGAGCATAGACTTGTTTTTAAACTTCATGGGCGATGTGTCGAAGACCTGATGGTCACATTTCCCCCAGAACAGATTTCAACATATAAAGGGCTGATGAAGTGCCTCATTGGGGCATGGCGCAAAGCCTACTCCAGCTCTAAGAAAGTCTTATATCAGGCTACAGTGAAGGTGTACCATCGGGTGGTGTGTAGAACCCGTGCCGCTTTTTATGCGACACAATTCAGGAATAGTTCGAACCCTGCAAAGGCTATCTTTAAGGTATTGAAAGACCTCACTGCCAAAAAAGTTATAACATCACACCAGAGCTCTCTGGAGCACTGTGAAAAGTTGGCAGAGTTTTTTCTGGAGAAGGTGAATGCTATTTATCGAGCCTTCCCCGTGGTCGTTCCCTCAGTGATGACATCATCTAAGCCTCCACCATCTGAGGGGCTGTGTTCTCTACCTTTGTTAAATCTAGATAGCCTAGGCATTTTGGCTCGCAAAGTGAAATCTGGGTCCCCTGAGGATCCACTTTGCCCTGAGGTGTTCAAGGACCTGGCGGCACATGACATCTCTCCGCTTTGTTCCTTGGTCAATGCGTCTCTGACATCTGGCGTTGTTCCACTTAAGTGGAAGCGAGCCATGGTACGTCCGATCCTGAAGAAACCTAGCCTGGATGGAAGCAAGCCGGAGAGCTATCGGCCTATTTCACTCTTGCCGTGGCCGGCTAAGGTGATGGAGGCACACGTAAATGCCGCTCTCTCGGAACATCTCCGTCGAGCTGATATACTCGACGCTACGCAGAATGGGTTTAGGGCAGGTCACAGCACGGAGACGGCTCTGCTTTATATGGTGGAGCACCTCCGCTCCGTGCTTGACGCGGGACAAACGGCAGCGCTGGTGCTATTAGATCTAAGCGCTGCCTTTGACACCGTCTCGCACCCTATCCTTCTGCAGCGTTTAGAGGATGCTGGTGTCTCCGGCATTGCGCTCGACTGGTTCCGGTCGTTCTTATCAAACCGGGCCTTTAGCGTGACCGTCCCACCCTTTCAGTCAAAATTCCACCCGTTGAACCTGGGCGTCCCCCAAGGCTCCTCGCTGAGTCCTACGCTGTTCAATCTGTACGTAAGGCCGCTAGCTGAGGTTGTCAAACTATGGGGTATGACCATGGTGTCATATGCCGATGACACCCAGCTAGCGGTCACGATCAGCGGGGATGCGGAGGTCGACGCTCCTAGGTTTCAACAAGGACTGAGGGCGGTCGCTAGATGGATGACGCTTAATTGTCTCCAGCTAAACGCTAGTAAGACCGAGGTGATGGTATTTGGTAGGCGACCGGAACTGTGGGGAGAGAGATGGTGGCCGGAGGAGCTGGGTTCCGCTCCCATCCCAGTCACCGAGCTTAAAAACCTCGGGGTCTGGCTGGACCCTTCCCTTACGTTTGCATGCCACACTAAACGCACGGCTGCTTGCTGCTTCGGCATTTTGCGTGGGCTTCGTCCTGTGCTAAAGTTCTTCGATGCCCCCACCCGGCAACTCATGATCCAAGCGACCGTCATCTCCAGATTGGATTATGCTAGTTCTTTGTTGGCCGGTCTGAATGTAGCTGAGATAGGGCGCCTGCAGCGGATCCAGAATGCAGCAGCAAGAGCGGTGGTGGGCCTTCCAAGATTCTGCCCCACCTCTAGCACCATTCGAGCACTGCACTGGCTCCCGGTGGCGCAGCGGATTCAGTTTAAGGTACTCTGCGTCGCCCATAAGATCTTGAAGGGGTCCCCGGCAATGATCCTTACGACCCTCATGGCCAACTATATTCCGGCACGACCCTTAAGATCGTCAGATCTCGAATTGGCCGTGGTACCGCGCTTTAAGCGAAGCAGGGCCGGTGGGCGCTCATTTCGAGTGCGGGCCGCCGCTCTGTGGAACTCCTTACCCCCGGCAATTCGCGCTATGAGCGATTTGCTCTCTTTTCGTCGTGCCTTGAAAACATTTTTATTCCCTTAGTTAGTGTGTTCTGTGCTGTTTTATTTAGTTGTGTTGTGTAGCTGCCTTGTCGGGCGCCAAGACGCTCCTTAGCTGGAGCATTTGTGCGCCTAATAAAAACCACATAACATAACATAACATCATTGACAAATTTGACCCTCAAAGAAATGTTTATTTTGAGAGATACACATTTAATGCCACATGCCAACTGGCAGAGGAGTCCCTTGATGATTTTGCAACCAGACTACGCAAACTGGTCACATACTGCGAATTTGAAAATTTTGACAACGACCAGGCCAGGCCATAAGACTGGGCACCATCGAAGACCGTCAGTCAGTGGAGTTCTGTGCCCAAATACTTAAAGAACCATATACATTGGAGAAGATACTCACAATGGCCCGGACAGAAGCCAGAGCAACAGTACATGCCAGACTAATGGAAAACGGGAAAGTAAAAATGGTGGAACAGGCCAGAAAATGAGACAAAACAACTCAGCTCCAGAAGCAGAAACAAGAAAGAACATGCTATCACTGGGGGCTCGAATTCCCACATGCTGGTGCCTGCCCGGCGATGGATCACAAGTGCAGGAAATGCAACAGGGAAAACCACTTTGCGAGCGCCTGCATGAGTGGACAATTCAAAAGTGGCGAGGAAGTCCTGCAAGACAACGGACAGCGACAAGTAGAAACGCACAGCAGATGGACACGCAAAATCGCAGTCCATCAGCTGAGTCAGATGGATCAAATCAGCTGTATCTGATGTCAGACGTATCAACAGAATGTCTCACACCAGAGCATATCCAACTAGTGGTCAAACAACAAATCAAGAAGACGGTGATTGTGAACATTGAGGTAGGAAATCATAGCACCAGCTTGGTACTAGACAGTGGAGTTACATGCAACATCATGTAAATGTCAGAATATGAAAAGATGAGATAGAAACCACCGCTATCACCGATCACTATTGATGTCTTCACATGGGGCTCAAGGAAACCAGTGGTGAACATGGGGAAATTTATAGAGACACTGACATAGAAAGAAAGGTCGATAAAAGAGGAAGTACATGTGCTACGTAGAGACATCACAGCACCGTGTCTCCTAAGCAATGTCACTGCACAGGTGATGGGTCTCCTAACAATGACCTATCACATGTCAGAACAACAGAACATTTTGAGAGAACACCCAGTCATACTACAAGGACTGGGTAAAATGATAGACAAACAAATAACACTGCACATCAGCAAAGCATGCAAGCCAGTGGCTCAGCATCACACAAGTGCAAGAGGAGATAAAAAGGCTCCTGGCGCAAGACATCATAGAGCCAGCAGATGAACAAACGCCATGGGTAGCTCCGATAGTGGCAGTACAAAAGCAAAATACTTCAAAAGTTTGCACCTGCATTGCCATGAGAATCTCTAACACGGCAATTGAAAGGGAAAGACACCCGGGACCTCACCTCAATGACATGATCAGCTATCTCACTGGAGCATGCAGATTTTCAAAATTAGATATAAGCAAGGGGTACCATCAACTGGAGCTTTATCCACAATCACGATATATCACGACATTCTCCACTCACATGGGTTTCTTCAGCTGCAATCGACTCAGCTTTGGAATAATATCAGCAGCACAAATATTTCAAGAAACCATAAGACAGGTGATCCATCTTGGTATTCGGACGGTAAGATGAGGAGCATGACAAGGCCCTGCGAGAGGTCAGAGGTCAACTGGAACAAGCTGGCCTGACCTTAAATGAGGACAAGTGTGAGCTGGGGAAGGGAGAACTGGTGTTCTTTGGACACATATTTTCAGAAAAAGGAATGAGGCCAGATCCCATCAAAGTGGAAACACTGGAAAAAGCAAGGCCTCCAGCAGATGTAGCAGAAGTGAGGTCATTTCTTTGACTAGCGAGCTACTGTGGTTGATACATAAAAGACTTTGTCACAGTGAGTACCCCACTTCGGGACCTAACAAACAAGGCCAGAAATTTCTCTGGACTGATGAATGTGACAAGGAGTTTGTGGCCATCAGAGACACAGTCAGAGCAGTTGATCATCTCACATACTTCAACTCATCGCTATTCACCGAGCTCACTGTCGATGCCAGCCTGGTGGGGCTAGAAGCAATTCTAGCGCAACGCACACCCGGAAGAGACTCATCCAGGCGAATTGTTGCGTATGCAACCAAGACCTTATCAGACATTGAAAGGGCATACTCGCAATATGAGAAAGAAAGCTTGGCAGTGGTATGGCGTATGAACACTACCACATGTTCATATATAGGAAACATTTCACCATACTGATACAGAATTGTCCAGAGCAATTAAAGGGCTGTATATGTTCTCTAAGCAGTCCACCCTGAACTAGAGCTAATCCATAGATTTCTAGAGGGTAGCTTATTTTATTGTTTTACTTCTCATGTCAATCAGGATTTGATTCGGTTTCTTTTAGAATCCTCTCGGCAAAGGAGGTTGCATGTGTGAAGAATTAAAAAAATAACAAGTGAGAGCCCTTTTGTTTAGGGGTGGGGATTCCCATGGAAGAGTTCTTGCAAGGGAAATGACGGTAAAATGGAAGCTGCATTGATTGGCTAAGAGTGCTAGGGCAATGGTAGGATTTTGAGGAGTGTTCAGAATTTTATCTTAATGAGAAAAGAGGATTGTAGGCCATGGAATGGTCTACGAAAAAAAAAACATCATTTGGACCAGCCCCTATTGTGAATGTAGAGCCTGTTAGACAGGTGAAGAACAAAGACAGTGCGCTGGCAAATAACATGATGAGCAGGGGGAGTTTGTAACTTTCTCTGAGGGAGAATAAAAATGCCTTTAATTAACCCATTTTAGGTTCCCATTCTTGGTACTGGTGAAGGATAAAAAAAAATGTATGTAGCTTGGTGATATCAAAGAAGTATCTGAAAAAGGGGAGGGAGAAGGAGGATATACTGGGTTCGTCCTCCTCAACCAAATATTGTTATGCCAAACACGGAACCCAGTAATGATACATTACTGAGTTCCTTGTTTAGCATAACGATATAGAAGAAATGTCATTAGTATTTCATACAAATTAATACATTGTGATAAAGGATGTCATATTGAATCATGAGATTCCCGGCTGATGATTGATGTTGATGCATTATTATGAAATAAAATGAAACAATGCAGTGCAGTGACATCATCAATAACCTGAAGTATTACTGTTCTGAATGCGTTGAGCATAAAACAGTGCAGGACTGTTCAATAATGAATGGAGGTAAGGTTCAAGCTCACTTTTACTTAAAACGGTGGGGCTATGGGCAGGATGGAAAAGAGAATTTGGGAAATATCCATGACAAGGGGGCAGTTGGCCCCCATTTAAGAAATGTATTCTACAGCATGACATGGTGGTCATAGGAGGACATTGGCCAACGGGAATGAGACATGCACAGAGCCAACAGTTGGTAGGAAGTTGGGAGGTTTGAAATGCACACAGACACAAGACAGTATCGGACCTAGCGGAAGGAGGAGCACTAGAAGCATAGTGTGACAGAGATCAAGTGGAAGGGAGATCAGAAGTACATTGTCAGAGGCAAATATTTTTAGTTAAAAAGAAAAAAAAAAATTGTGATAGTTGATTCAAGATGAGTTGGCAATTTCTGAGGTCAGTGGAATTTTGAGAAAGGGAGTGAGTCTGAGACTAGGCGTTTGTTGACCAAGCTTGTGGATGCATGAGAAGTATTTTTGAAAGAGTTAAGCATCTATACCAGAGACGAGCTCCTGCAGTTTTGACAGGTTTAAAAAAAATCGGGGATTTTAGTTCTGAATAAGACATTATTGCTCCCATAAATGTGATTTAGATTGTATCGTATTTGATATTGTGGGAGGAAATAGAGCATCTGTTGTTCAGGCAATGATTTTGATGTTGATTTTCTGTATTATTTGGGAGTGAAGACATTTGAGGGTGTCAGGAAAGTGTTCAACAATTAAAAGGTTTTTCAGTGGTTTTCTTAATTGAATAATACTCATCGTTCACTGTTACAAATATTGCAGCATGAAACCACTGTGCAATACGGTGGTCAATAACAGTGAGGAATTTGAGAAAAGTCACAGCTAGCTGATCAACATTTATGAGGGAGATGGGGTTAATGGCAGCCATAGCACTGCAATAACAAATATTGCTCTAAATGTGTTTTCAGGACTAGTCACATCAGGGCCACCGGATGTCCCCCGCCCCCAAATGCCCAAACCCGCAAATAATACACAAACACCGTGTTAGGTTTGGGAAAAAATTGCTGCAGGTTTATTACATACAACATATGTAATGATGGTGGGTTAACTTACGGGCGATCCAGGGCAGGCCGCATTCTCGCCACCTGCCCGCCTGTTGAGCCAAACAGCACAGTGGCGAACCACCCAACTGCTGTACAAATAAAATATATATACCGACACGCCCCTTGCGGGGCGTGACTAGGCAAACCCCCGGTTGCACAGGCCCACAACCGCCCGAAGGACTACTGGGGCGCCGACACGAATTCCTGCACCTCCCATGAGGTTACAGGTTAGGCTCTGGCACCCCTATGTGCCCGCTGAAGTACATCGTTTGCACCTCTCTTCTTCCGGATCGCCCAGTAACTCCGCCTGCAACGAGAAAGGAACACATTAAATTCCCCCAACAACCCCCCTCATACTGACACTCTGGGTTCGAGGAAGGGTGGGAAAGAGTGTCCCGAAGAGCCCGCGATGGCGTCCGGAGCGGCAAAGAGGCCCTCCAGCAGGGCCCAGGAGCTTAAATACCCCTGGAAGCCACTCCCGCCGCCCCGGACGAGAAACACCGCCAGCCGCCTCCTCCAACCAGGGAGGAGGATCAAGCTGGTCATCCTACTGGGGGCGGGACAGCCCTCCGAGACTAGGAGCCCGCCCTCTCTATGGCCTCTGCGTGGCCTCGGGCAGGCACATAGTCACATCAGGGCCACCGGATGTCCCCCGCCCCCAAATGCCCAAACCCGCAAATAATACACAAACACCGTGTTAGGTTTGGGAAAAAATTGCTGCAGGTTTATTACATACAACATATGTAATGATGGTGGGTTAACTTACGGGCGATCCAGGGCAGGCTGCATTCTCGCCACCTGCCCGCCTGTTGAGCCAAACAGCACAGTGGCGAACCACCCAACTGCTGTACAAATAAAATATATATACCGACACGCCCCTTGCGGGGCGTGACTAGGCAAACCCCCGGTTGCACAGGCCCACAACCGCCTGAAGGACTACTGGGGCGCCCATGAGGTTACAGGTTAGGCTCTGGCACCCCTATGTGCCCGCTGAAGTACATCGTTTGCACCTCTCTTCTTCCGGATCGCCCAGTAACTCCGCCACAGTCTGTGCGGTGGTACCCGCTGCCGCACGGGCCCCCCCACCATTGCTACCTTCGCTACCTGCAACCCTTGTTCATGAGTGCTTCTTTTAACTCAGGGAGGAAGAGGTCGAAGCCAACGGGCGTAAGGTGAACCCCATCCGTCTCAAAATAACCTTTAACTTTATCCTGACTCATGTCATTGTTTGAACACGCCTAGACCCCTACGCTGGGTGAACCTTTTCCTGGCACCACCAACATGCTTTCTGGGGAAAAACCTGCAATCCTTGCTCTGCAGAGCATCTAGTCAGTAAAACTGAACAAGACCAGGACGACGGTAGAGCGGTGGACCCTTACTACCTCGCAGATACCTGATGCTGGCATGAACCTTACATGCCTAACGAGACACCCAGGCCTCCTGCCACTATCTGCGGATACCCCTAGGTCTTTTAGTCCTTACAACCATAGTGTAGCCATCCCCGGATCGGGAGGACATACTAACAGGAAATGACGTGAAAAGCGGGGGCCCCTGACTGCTGAAGGTGCTTCGTATCGCACCCTAGACGTAACAGCACATGCCCTGAAACTCAAACCAACCCTTCACAACAAGCGTAGCAGGCAAACCCCGCTAGGTTACCGCTACTGGTGAAATGCCATCCTCCTCCAAACATGGAGAAAGTGTGCTTACGATGAACGCCTGTGCTGCAATGCTCAAGAGCACCGGGACAATGAAGGGGTCAGTACCACTTATCCTATACAACTCGGGTGATGTCATACATATGACAATACAGGATTGGCGTAACAGCTGGCAACACATGCCCACATGGGTTGTTGACAGAAGGCAACTTCGGCTATAGAACAATAGGCATTGCCGCCCATGCCCCGAAACTCAACCCCAACCGTGGGCTGTAGACTGAAGGCAACTTAGGCTATTGAACCATAGGCATTACAGCACATGCCCTAAACTCAACCCCATCCTTCACCACAGGCCCCCTCCGGTATACCCAGCTAAGTTGCCACTACTGGTGAAACGCCATTCACCGCATAACATGGCGAAAGTGCGCTCACGAAGAACGCTAGAGCTGCTAAACTTCGAGAAAGCGCAGGGACAAGGGGGACAATACACATTATACTATAACTTGGGTGATACCTACATATGTCAATACAGGATTGACAGGACTTAAAGGCGGGCCACACCTGCCCTCTTGAGATGAGGACTGGAGGCAGCTCGGACATGCTACCTCCAAGATAGCTTGGTCAGAGAGGAAAACTTAGGACCACCAACAAGTGAATGCTGGGACTAAGACTAAGTGCACCCTTAAGATCCCGCCCTGCATCATGACGCTTGGCCATGCTACCTCTAAGATAGTTTATCTGTAGGCAGGCACGCCTGCCTAAACTAAAGCCCCTTAGCCACTAATCAGCATATACCCCCGGGACAAATCCCTCTACAGCAATAGTGCAGGCTCTACCAGGTACGCGGATCATACCCAGAGGAGAGACCGTGGGATACCGCAACCTCCCCTGCTGCTTGCGCTCCTAACTATAGGATGGGAGAACCAGCGCAGCCACTGAAATCAGCCACACACCTACACACAAAGCCTCCGCAGACTACACCCAGTCTCGTCACACTTCTGCTGAAGAGCAGTTAACAACTTCAACTGTTAAATTGCGCTTTATGTACGCTTGTGCAACTAGACTTCGGCCAAGTACAGAGGGGTATTTCAGTGCGCAATGTATAATTAGTATCACTTGCCGGAGACATTCCAAGTTTCAAAGCAGCTGTAACTTCACTTCTGGAGCACTCTTTATTGAGAGTCTACTAGGGGCCCACGTCTATAGGTATTATTGGCAGTTCAGGTTCAGGCAGTGGATGCAAATATACTCCACTAAATGTGGAATGAGAAACGCTGCCGACTGCATACCGGAAATACTACTACTACTGCAGGGGCCAAGAAAAGTTCCACACAGCCATATAGTCACAACGCGGCTCTGGGCCCCCCTAGCACACAAGGCCGAGACATACTGTGGGGTGCCTGCTCTAACGTATTAGGACCGACCTCAAAGACGCCAAATGCGTAGAACGTGACTGAATATTAACACCTTTGGCACACTGATTGCACTGTTGTGTTCTATTTACATCTGTTCAAACAGTCGAACTAACCTGTTTTGGGAATGATACCAATATCACATTGCTGCACTCAAATGGATGGTATATCTGCCCCTTGGTGATTTAGATGAAATTCACTCAACTTTGCTTCTGCATATTTCTATGATTTGTCATTAGAATATTCCTTCATACCTAAATTGACTCTTAGAACCCTATACAAGCGATCAACCGGAATGGCACCAAATAAAACCTGGTAAACACATTCCATACAGAAATTGACTTAATCTCCATTGTAATTGCCAGGGCAATAGGTCCCAACGCTCCACTTGCATCCCACGGTTTTGCTGCTTTATTTACACTTATGTTGCCGGAGAACTTTAGTACCCACGCTCAAAGCAATCTTTACAAGATGACAATCTGTAACCGTCAGTAATCCGTCAGCCAGCCGGCTCTCAGGCTTACACATGAATGGGGTGGCAACAGCGGTCTAGACTACACAGCTGGGCCGGACAACACTAGCTTGGAGGGGGGGGGGACCTAACCACAAGACATTGCATGAAATTACCTGGGCCCTGTCGAGGTCCCTATCGTGCGATTTGGATCTGTTATGTAAAATGAGCATAAGCAAAAGTAGGCTCCACGGTTGTGACTACTTCTACTAATCACCACCTCGTGCTACTATACACCAGATAGGGACTTTAGGTTTACACAGAATTTAATGAAAACACTTTACGCCAGTGTTGCAGTTCTACTATGGCCCAACTTATAAGCTTGTTGCGCTGAAGGCAGAAAGTAGAACTGTGTTGGCCCTATAGTGATGTAAATATTTCATATGTAGGCACTACAGATACTTAGGCCGCCTGCCTGCAGTACTCAGCCCGCTAAGCTTTCAAGCCCAACCTATGGAGCAGACGTAGTCTTTGATGACAGTGAATTCCCCCGACTAGCTTTTAATTTGATCTGTTGTACACCTGGCACTTTCCCAGCGGTCGTACAACCTCTCCGTGGCCGGTATTAATATAGTCCCGATCGCGACAATCACAGCGCAAGAACGGGGCCTTTGGCCACGGAGGCCGGTGAACGTCAGGACAAAAGCCAGAGTGAACGCTCACTCCCTGACAAGCAAGAAGCTTAAGATAAGCGCAAAATCTTACTTATGCGGATACAATGAGATTTGGTGGCTTCCCACTTAATTCAAGTAAAAGGGGGTCCACACTACCTTGCATATTGCAGCGATAATGGAAAGGAGGGTGGCAACAAAGCCTTCTTAGTGAAGGTGACACCTCGCATAGGCACGCTGAAGAAACTTTTCCCTCCGGTATCAGGTAACACAGTCTAATTAATGCTGTGCATTCCTTTACTCGAATCTCGACGCCAGATCCCCAGGAACCTAGTAGGACCCAAAGAATAGACCCCACATGCAAGAACAGTGGATGAAACCGAATCTACTACAAGGAATCACATTTGGATCTACATAAGTGTTGGTATCTTGTGATGTGAAAGGAGCAGAAAAAGCATCATTTACGCTTCTAGATCGCACTATTCTATTGAATTAAACTCCCCTTTGACCAGGTTTAATACTATCCGGCAGGAAGCCAGAAGATGGCGAAATAGAGCTATTTTGGAGTTCAGCAGGAGCCCTGTATAGCATGTCTGCTTTTTTAATGGAACTTGGAGGCAGTTTTCAAATCCCTTATCACTCACTTAACCTTTATAAATAACTAAGCTTCACCAGCTAGTCCATCTATCTCGTCCGTGTGCAGGTTTACTGTCATGTCTAACTTATCCTACATCCGGGTTGCCAGCCGTTCTATCTCCTGAGACTGAGTGATTATGACAGGAACCACCCTTACGTATGCAACACGTAACAAAGGGGAGGGTGCTAAAACTTCGCTCGTAGCTTGGTCGAAAACCTAACTTCTTATGACCCCACAATAACTCTGGACGAGACAAAATTGGTCGGAAAAGTAAGTGACGCAATATACTGCTCTCCCCGAAGAATACACAGGTGGTACAGGCAGAAATAATTTCGACGACTTAGTTTCTGGGACACACGGTTACAAATGGAATCAGGTCAACACAGGTTTCACAATTCCCAAGGAGCGATCGTTGACTAGCTCTGCGATAATTCTTTTTGTGGTAGCATGGCACCCTCAACTGCGCTATTTATTCGACAGCACTATGCAACCACGCACTTACACCAAGCTGAACAAAAGGAGTAGCATCATACGTTATTACTCAAAACGCTTGCAAACTTTAGGAGGGTCACGCCTCGCTAGAAATTAAACCTCCCCTCACAAGAGATGAGCAAATAAACGAGCAGTGGGCGGAGCTGCACTCGACATATGCGCAGACTTTCATGGCATGCTACCCGCCCAGCTACCCTGGGGAGTACATTCAGAAAAGATAGCACAGTATATGCCGTGCAACAGGCAACTGTAAATCTTGTAACCAAGAATCTCACCCCGGCTAACGTAAGGCCCCAAACCCTCCACATGATCACTCGCCCACCCGTCTCCATCTTGAGCTGGCCCCCCACGCTTCGCTGATACAAACCTCGCCAATTGTCTGAAGCTGTGGGACATAATACAGCACCTAGGAACACGAAAAGAAAGTCCGGCGGGGGGCGGCATGTGAATCGGGCCTGCAGCGGGAGGAAATAAGACAATATATGTTAGCTTACTCCACAACGTGGGACCTGGAGTAGCGCATCGTGCCCCCACACCGACCCCCACGACCCATTGCCAAACTGTCCAACCCAGTCGTACGCCGCAAAAGACGCCGGACACACCACCCTAAAATTGGCGCTTTGAGCAATCCTTACGCCACATGCCAGGCATATCACCTCGAAATGTTCAGACATGAGGGAGGATTTAAACCCAACAAGTGGCCACCAATCCGAGATGAACCCGCTGCGGCTGCGCTCCCACGAGGCCACGAGGTCAACCACCGGAGCTTCGCAGAGCCCCTAGCCAAGCGTTGCACAGAAGCCTTGGATCAAGAAATAGCTCAGCGGCCTCCCACCTACGCCTGGCGTGATAGAGCTGCCCTTTAACTACACTGTAGCCACGCACAAGCTTAGCGACCTGATACTACACACATGACATCAATAACAAGCGATAATATGCTGAAATTATCGAGCATGTTGCCCAGGGTGAACGCACTATACACCCCAACACTGCAGATGCAAAGAAGCGTTGGCATGCTAACGATAGTATTGATCCTAGAGATACTAGGCCCAATGATACTGTGCTCCCCTCGAAATTACGGTCGCACCATACCTGCACACGCGTGGTGGGCTGCACCCTCGCGCAGTTATCTAATAACCGGAGTCAATACATCAATCGCACTATACAAATTGCGCCCGTAAGGCTCATTCATAGCCTTGAAGTATGCACAGCCACACTTTAAAATAAACAGTGCTCACAATTGAGCGTCGTAAAACCCGCGAAGCTCGCGCAACAGAATAAACACCTCAGTTCCGTGTCCCCGAGGCACATGCCTGAATGCACCCCTCATCTCGCGCACAGTATGCTAAACAAAGGTTGTAGCACGAGGCTCGCGCGTGCTCGACATGGGACAGGAGTTTAAGTTAAAACACTTGGGCTACCTGGAAGAACTAAAATCCTTAGTGGGGGGGTCCCCTTCGTGGCACTGGCGCAAGCACTGGCTAAGGCATCGAAAGACCAAACGGCTACCACATGTACTCTACCCCCCACTCGCCCCGTCGTGTCCACCGAACTATTCAGTTCCATCTGCGCACAGCGACAGATAGAGGTGCACACTTGAGAATCACGCTCACACTGGGGCCTAACTCACGGGATCACCCACTAAAATATGTACGTAAAAATTAGCAAGGTGGAATACCCTCAGGGGTCACTTTTGCGAACCGCATGTAAGGCGGGCAATACAACGAAAGCCACGCTCACAGATCCTCTAAAAACCTACCATATCAGCACCTAGCTGCCAAGGACCTCTAAACGTTCGTCCACTGCAATCCGATCAAACCTCCACTCAGAAGCAGTGAAAAAGGTGTGTACCAACGTGCAAACCCACCGCAGGCCAGACCTGAACCCCTCTTGCCAGAACCACGCCTCGCAGCACAGCAATAACAGGAAAATACGTACAATTCAAACACATTGCAATTAAATAAATGGCAATGCAGTACAACAAACAGCACAAATTTGGTATGAACTGTATAACTCCACATCAGCCCCGCATGAACTGCTCGTCGGGTCCAGGGCCCACGTGGACCGAACACCGACCTCGCCACCATATATCTTTTGTAACAAATCGTACCCAGCCGCCCCGCACACTGAACATTTTCCAGAAGCGACATAAACGTACATGAGCAATTGAAAACGGGATTGCAAAAGTATCCCCCGCACCACGACCCTTCGAGCAAAATGCTTATATGCAATATGCTAACACACATATTGATTCGAGACTGCTCGCCGCGCTAACACCAGCAGGAAGAGGCGGGGAGGGGAGGTGGGATTCACCCGCGGATCTCCGGAGAACTAAGCAAACCCAACCCGAGGGAGATAGGCGAGCGCCGGCTCAGGGCCCTACTCCAACAAAGAGCGCCCCGGGACTGGTGGATGGAAGGGAAAGCACAGCCTGCCCAAAGGGGACCGGAAATCGCCTCACCCCCTGGCCATACGAACTTTCCCATGCAGGCCGGGGGGCGGGAGAAAGGCCGCACGGGACCCGAGCCGGGCCCCAAGGGAAACAACAGGCTGCGCATGACTAAGACCCCCCCCGAAGGGAGGCCAAGAAAACCCGGGGAGACTGGAACGTCCCCCCCTCCACAGCGGCCCGACGCTAAGCGGGCCGCCTGACCAAGGCTCACGCCCCCAAGGGAGGGAGTAGGCGGAGGGGGGGGGAGGCCCGAAGGCCCAGCTCACCGTCGAAGTCCCGACGAAAAAGAGTGTCCCGAAGAGCCCGCGATGGCGTCCGGAGCGGCAAAGAGGCCCTCCAGCAGGGCCCAGGAGCTTAAGTACCCCTGGAAGCCACTCCCGCTGCCCCGGACGAGAAACACCGCCAGCCGCCTCCTCCAACCAGGGAGGAGGATCAAGCTGGTCATCCTACTGGGGGCGGGACAGCCCTCCGAGACTAGGAGCCCGCCCTCTCTATGGCCTCTGCGTGGCCTCGGGCAGGCGCATTCTCTTACTTTCTCTTCAAAACATGAGCATGGTGACGAGCAGAAGGCACAGAGACATTTGAGGTGACTCGGTCCTCGGCCTGCTCAAGCCTCAATTGCTAATGCAGTAGGAGAGTGAGTATATCAAGGACAGCTTCCACGGCCTCGAAATAATCCTGATGCATTATCTTTTCTTTAAACTGAAGTGGCTGATACGTTTAACACTTTAAAATCCCTTTCCAGCATTCAAACACATACACGCTTACTGATGAGTGAAAAGACAAGAGGGAAATGAAATGTGTGATAAATTAAATGAGTTCACTTAACGATAAACAAAATGTGATGAATAAAATATAAGTTTTAATGACTGCTCAATATGCGGCCCCGTCTAGGACATAGCAACTGAAATAAATAGTATGCATTTCAACATGTTTTTATGGGCAGACAGCAAATCCGCAGAGGCAACTCTTCATAAATGGATATTAAATGTGTGTGGATTAGAAGATAAAATATTAGTATGGAAATAAAGAGTTTTGCACAGTGGATCCCAAACGCAGTACAGGAACACAAGCAATCAATATCCTAAAGCCTTCATTGAGCATTGTGAAGGAAGAAATAACTTTTTACAAAAACATGTTTTCATGGTGATTATTAGCTCCATAAACTTCAAAGAATTGCAGCTGCTCCAAAGGAAATAGAACCCCTACTCTTCGGCAAATTCCGAACAATATAAATCAAACTTTCTGCTTGAAAAGGGTTTTGTATTGTTATGAACGTTTCCAAAACAAAATGGCGGACATTTTTTAAACATAATTAAAATTTGATCGAAATATTTTTGCAAATCACACTGTTGACGAAAGATATATATGAACGGTAACTCAAGCATGACAAAAAAAACTTTCAGCAACATTCCAAAGTGGATCGGCTCCATTCTGCACCTGTTGTTGCTTCCAGGTCCCCTTTATTTAGGTGGTTTATGCCAGAGGAGAGCGAACACAGATAACAGTCTAACCATACTGGTGGAAAACTTGGCCAGCTCTCCTTGCCATTGCACGGCGATGTCTAAATGGACCATCGGACCTCCTAACAAGCATTGTCAACGCCAATGGATTTCACCTGTGAGACCTGTCTGCCTTACTGATGGTTTTATGCATGCAGCACAGCATCGCATCTGCTATGCAACATGGCTATACAAAAAATGCAATTACGTGGCTGACTCGTCACATTATATAGGCGAGTTCATGCATTCAAGTCACACGCACTCCCCTACAAAAGAAAACGTTTTTTACTGATCCGAGATTAATAGGTAAAAAAAGTAGAGTGAAAATGCTGTTTTAAGGTGTAGCGCCACAGCAGGTTGGATAAACAAGGCAGGCGCAGGAGAAGTAACAAGGTTGGCAGGCAGGCTGGAGACGCATCAAGAGGGAGAGAACACAGGCAAAAAAAATTCAACATGGGGTGTGGGAAGAGGAAGTTCATGGGTAAGTCAGAGCAACAGGAGCGCAGGTGGATGAGAGAAGCACATGGGCACAGAGATAAAGGGGAAGAGAAAAGCACAAGAGGGAGACAGCTACAAATCACATACACTGTTATGAAGTCCTTAAACAAAAACAAAAAAAGTAGTTAATTAAAAGTGAGCAGCGGAAGCATAGAAGCCAGCTAATTAAAGAGATGGGCAAAAAAGCAACGCTCTTGGCAGGGGCAAACAAAAGCTTGACCAAACAAGTAATCAAATAAGAAGCATTTAAATGAGAGTAACAGGTGAATCAACCAAAGGTAAGCAATGAGTGGGCTCCGAGCCAATGAATGATCTTGGTCAGCCCACAATATATCTTTCACAACCGTACACTTGCGCTGCCTGGTAGGCTTGACCTAATAAGTGTTAAAAAGAATTGGCATAGCAAATCCGTCTGATTTGTTTTATTTGTATGTGCTCATTATTGTGTGATTCCCATGGTTAGAAAGGCAACACTTCTTATAAAGAATCCATAGTACTCTTCTTTTGGGGTAATCACCCTCTACCTTGCTTATTCTACTTAAAGCATTGGTTACTCCAGCTTCATGTGTCCTGAACTAACCGAGCGCAGATCCTCCAGATTTGCAGCCTTGTGGCCCCACACTCACCAACACCCAACTAAGCTCTCCAATACTCTAGGCACATGACTCCACACCCACCAACATCAGGCTGAGTTCTCCCACAACTAAGGCCTTGAGGGCCAGCACTCACTGACATCTAATTACGCTCTCATTGTAGTCTCATGGATCTCACACACTGACTCACAGGCACTGAACTGAGCTCCTCCAAAACCAAGGCATCAAGCATCTACACTCCTTGACAGC
The DNA here is from genome assembly GCF_964261635.1 of Lissotriton helveticus. Classification (NCBI taxonomy): domain Eukaryota; kingdom Metazoa; phylum Chordata; class Amphibia; order Caudata; family Salamandridae; genus Lissotriton; species Lissotriton helveticus. Next base: position 495,123,802 of record NC_136069.1, on the reverse strand, counting down.
AAATTGAGTTCTTCTGACAACACAGTCTTGTACTCCTACATCTTATGAATGAATGAATGAATTACATGCTTATATAGCGCATGGCTACCTGAAGGCATCCCAGCGCTTTAGACCAAGGACAGGCAATCACCACTCAACGAAACAGATAGGTCTTCAACCGTTTCCTGAAGGCAAGATGGTGACATGTAGCTGAGCTCTTTGACTAGTAGAATGAACAGAGCGTCACACTCACTGTGTAAAAGGCAGGACACTCCAACTACTATGGCAACAGAGACCCATGCTCAATGAAAAAACGGTGTGCTCCCTCAGCGCTCTAGCCTCAAAGGCCCGACACTCCGCGACAGCAAGCCAAGCTCTCCAGGAATACAGTCTAGCATTACTGCCAAGTTCCCCAGATCTATGTGTGATGAGCTGTTCCACTGCAGGTGTTTTTGTCTTTGAATTCTGGGAGTCTTGGTCAGTAGCGGCTCGTGGTGGGAGTACTGCGGGCAGTGGGGCGGGGCAGAGGTGGAGCAGAGTGGGGGTAGTAAACTCTGGAATATGGCCCAACAGATGTAAGTAAACAAATAAAGAAATAAAACAAATGCCATTGCGCGCTCCATTGCCAAATGCGATGCAGCGCGCAACGAAATTCATTTTATTTATTTGTTTACTTACTCAGTTGGGCCGTATTCCGTAGCTTACTACCCCCACCCAGCTCCAACCCCGCCCCGCCCCACAGCTCTGCCGCACTCCCACTACGAGCTACTTCTGGTCTTAGTTCTGGAATTATAATGTAATAAACATGATTTGAAGTCCCAGAATTCAAAGTAAGTACGTGGACCAGAGCGTATCAATACAGACAGACCTGGAATACTTTTCAGGGCTGGTCTAGGGACTCCAATAGCTCTGTCACAAAGCTCTCACAGTACCAAGACTTGTGGGTTCCATGCTCATTCACTATCCCAGTTACTGTGGGTATGAGGAGATCAGAGCTGCAGGTTACCAGGGACAGAATGACAAAGCTGTGGTATTAAAAGTAAAGGTCCACAGAGTCCGAAAGTACTAAGAAAGACTGCTTGGTCTAGTACTGCTCCCTGGTATTAAAAGTGGGAGTGCATGTCACAGAGCTTTAGGAAGGTAAGTGTTTTATTTTATTTAATGTATTATTTATTTTTTATTGCATGTCCAAACACCCTTGGGACATGCAAGCCTCCACTGACGTAAATATGAATAGTTTATTTGAAATGGGTTTGTAATAAATATATATTCTTTTCATTAATCCAAGCAGATTTACCTAATGCATTATTTAATGTTATTTTTATTACAATATTTCAATTATTTTTATTTAAGATAGTGTGAACATTTGATTTAGCCTGTATTCCCCACTGTAATTAATTAAACAATGGTTACATATAAGAATAGCAGCACGTAGTTTTCAGGTGGAGATTTGAGTCCTTTCTCCTACTGCTATGGCAGAACTAATACAAAAGAATATTGCACCATGTTAAACCTAACCACTGAATAGAATGTCGGAATGAGCGGCATTGCATAGAACCAATGGTTAACAAATATACATCCAGTTAAAGTGCTTGAACTGCCAGCCAGAGGCACTAGCGCTACGGGAACTGAATGTTAATGTTTACTTTCCCAGTGACAGTCCTTTCTGTACATTTGTTGGCGCATTTCTGTGCCCTCTCCACATGAAAATGTTTTTCCTGATCACATTGACTAAATAAATGGCAGACAGAACTGTAAGCCTCCCTCCAAGTTCGACCATCAGTTGGCTGAGCAGTCCTACAACAATGACTGACACCCTGCGCCCCCGTTACAGTTCTGACACCTTATGATGTCAACTTCAGACATGGGGGCCCATTATGATCGCGGACGGACTTGAGTCTGTCCGCGATCACCGAGTAGGAGGAAACCTCCGCATGGGTATGAGGAGTTCCCTCCTGTCCAATTAGGATGTGACCCCCACCCTGGCGGTCCCATTCTCTATTTGTAACATTGCGACGGGTGCGGCTTCAAGCTGCACCTGCCGCAATGTTACAAATGCATACATTGCATTTGTATGCATAAAGCGGCAGGCACCGCGCGGTGCCTGCCAATTTCTGCATACAAATGCAGGGGGGGTACCATAGGTACCCCCCATGTGCACCCCCCACCTCCCCCTTCACCCAGGGGGCCCGCTACGGGCCCCCGAGGTGAAGATCCGCATGCTTTTCCTCGGCGGAGAATCCGCCGCTGAAAAGCATGTTTTCCCAGCCATCCTAATATGTCTGGCGGTGTCTGAGAGACACTGCCACCATATTAGGCCTTTTCCGCCGCGGTTGTAAGCCAACCGCGGCGGAAAAGCGGCGGACTGAAACTAGGACCCACCAGCCATCCTAATGTGGTGGTGGGTCTTTGGTGGGTCCGCAGAGGATTTTCCGCATCCGCCGGGCCGGCGGTGGCTTCCGCCGGCCCGGAGGATGCGGAAAATCCTCCATCGTAATGTGCCCCTTGGTCTGTGCTTCAAATGGCATTCTGCTACGTGCAGTCTTCTATAGCTTATGGGACTAAAAGTGTGAGAAAGCAAAGAAAAAGCAACACTTTGTTAACAACTAATGTGGGAGCAAAACGGTACTCCTTAGATTGGACAGCCCTAAACTTTCTTAACTCGGTTCTGGCACAGTTTACTGGATGAAATACAGTGTTTAACATCAATTTCAAGAGCCAATGTGTCCCCTCGTGAAGGCACTTCCCTGAACAATAAATTAGCAGAGTAAAATCAGTTTAAAAAGTAACGGGGTCCACTATATAACTGAGTTCTAAATTAATGGGAAGCTAAAGGTGTTTATTATAAAAATTTAAAATAAGCGGTACAGAGTCATATGCCATGAAGGCTCTCAAATGCAAAGTTATAGAGTTTGTAAAATCAGAAAATATTATAAGTCTCAAATGAGCAGCATCCCTAGTAGAATTGGAAAGTGTTCTGGCAAACCACCAAATTCAAGGGATTCTGAAACACAATTCTTACATTGGAAATTAGTAATTCAGAATAATCATCATGGTGTGAGCAAAAATATCGTTTCTATAGTAAATCAGAACACAAGAATAATACATATCATTGTCTTAAAACTTAAGCATTATCTCAATTCTTGAACAAAATATTCAACATGTCATCCGGAAATGTTCCATCAAATATGAACCATTTAAACGATAAGACTATCTCACAGTGTATAAACCTAGGGATAGAATGAATAAGATGGATATTTGTTCTTTTTTTGTTAAATAATTTGTATTAAAGACTTAAGAGCAATACCAAAAAGAAATGACATTTGTGAAGAGATTTATGCATTAACAAGTATTGCAATGTGTAGAAATAGAGTTATGTAAGAAAGAGGACAAGTATGTGAATTTAGATTAAAAAAAGAGGGGATAGAATGGAAGAAAAGAGTATGAAGGAGAGAAAAAAGTAATGGGAAAGAGGCGGGGGAGAGGAAAAGAGAAAGAGCCAACTAAGGTATAGATGAGTGCTAGGAAATATAGGTAGTGAAAGGTAACCAATATACATCAGATTTCTTCTTCTGATGCAATGCCAATGAAAAAACAGTATGAATTCTCTGTTCCTCACATACAAAGTTCCACAATGCTAACATAGATAGTTTAGGAAAATCTTTCTAACAAGACAGTATAACTTTAAAGCAAGAGCGAGAAGAAGATTAAGCAACAAAGGTTGCAGAGATGAATGCTCAAAGCTAGGAGCAAAAGGACATAAAAAACATTTTGGAAAGTTATTGGTACATCACATTAGAAAACCTTTAAACATTTAGACCAAATGGAGGTCCAAAACCTGTTAACATAAGAACAGTAATATAAGAAATACACTAAAGAGCCAGTGCATAAGGAGCATGACCAACATGTGTCAAATTTAGAAAGACATTCTTAGGTGATAGCCCTATTGTAAAGAAAAAATAGGGACTGAGTAATGCGAGCAGGTAGTGAACATGTTCAGCCAAAGTCTATCCCAGAATTGTGCAGATATGGATATGGATAGATCTGCTTCCCATAGTAATTCAAGAGAACTTTCAGTGTTAAACAGAAGTAGGTGACATTAGTGTTTTATAGATTGAAGTAGCTTTGGAAGTAGAGTCATGGTGGATCATATCAAAAGATGACACAGATATAGGTGTGACGGAGGGAAGGGTGGAATTGGTGAGTGAAGGGAAATAAATGGAGTGTGGAAGAAATGAATCCGTAAAAAAGTTGGGTAATTGATATCGTGTTTGTGATTGAGTTAAGAGTACAATAGTATTTATGGTAAAAAGACTTATGATGTGAAATGTGAGAAATTTATTGTACCAAATTGACGAAGATTAAAAACATTGTTGAAAATTAAGATTAGTAGAAAGATATATACGTAATACATGATGAGTGTTAGACCTTGCATCCTTGGCGTGATTTCCCCTGACTTTTTGCTTCTACCTCCTATATTTTTGATTCTGTGCTGGATTTCATTTTGCTGGCTTAGATGCTTTGGGCTTTTTGCCACTCTGATCGGTGTCAAAATACAAGTGTTCCCTGTGTAAATTGTTGTTACAATTGGTTCTCCCTAATTGGCATATTTGATTACCTGGTAAGTCCCTAGTAATGTGCACTGAGTGTGCAGTGGCCTATAAATCAAATGCTACTAGAGGGCCTGCAGCACTGATGCCACCCACATGAGTAGCCCTGAAAAGGTATCTCTGACCTGCCACTGCAGTGTCTGGGTGCAGTTTTAAACTGCCATGTCAACCTGGCCAGGCCCTAACCTTTCCTTTTCTTACATGTAAGGCACCCCTGTGCTAGGCGCAACATACCCCCCTGGGCTGAATGCAGTGTATGTAAAAGACAGAACCTGTACTGATGTGTGCGACATGTTCTGATAGTGAAATACTGCCAACTTTGTTTTCACTACTGAAAGGCTATCTGTCCCACAGGAGAAAATGGCGAATGCTTTGTAACATCTTACAACCATATTTTCTCATAGGGAATAGATAGAAAATTGGAGTTTGGGATACCTGAACTCAGAATTTAATAACACCTCATTTAGTAAAGATGGATTTGAAATTGTGTGTTTGAAAATATCACTTTTAGAAAGTGGCTATTTTCTTGTTTAACCATTCTGTGTGCCTCTGCTTGTTTGTGGATTGACTGTCTGGGTTTGGTGTGGCAGAGACAGAGGATGTACATTTACTGTAGACAGCCAGTGAGGGAGGGGGAGTGAGGTGTACCTGGCCCTTCCTGGATGACTCAGCCCTGAGCTGAATAGACCTTGGCTGCATATAGAGTGCTGAGAGGGGATTTGCCTTACACCTGTATAGGACCTGTCTCACTTGCACAATGCGTTCTCCAGCCCCTGTGGTCATGCTGCACCAGTGAGGACAGAACTGGTTTGGACTGGGCTCAGATCCCCTCTGCAAAAAGAGATCAAAGACATTTTGGGTTATAAGTATGAGACCTAAAACCCCAGGACATTAGACCATTCCTGGAATTCAAGAGGACCCTTTGCCAAGGATAAGAGCCGAAGAGCTGTGAGGAGGAGTGCTGCACCTTTGTGTGTGTTGTGTGGGGTTGACCTGCAGTTAATATTTCTACCAAGAAAAGGACAAGGACTTTGCTGTGTGCTGTGTCCCCTGCTTGAACAAGATCTTCAAGTGCTTGAAGTAAAGCTTGCCTCCTGTTCTGAAGTCTCAGGGACACAAAGACTTTAGCCCCAGCTCCCCTGAACTCTGCTGCTGAGAGTTCTGACCTGCCAGGAGGTGCCTGCTCCAGTTTTGGGCCTCTAGAGGTTGTGGCTGTTGTTGGGAGCTGGAAGTAAAAAAGAAATCAAGAAATCAACGCATCGTTCTTGTGGCTGTTTTTCTGACGCAACCTCGCAGTGTGGGAGAAATTTCCATTCATCACTGCATCGCTGCTGAAACCCAAGCAATACCGGTCGCAGCTGCAAGAGTCGACGCATCGAGTGATCATGGATGAAGAAATCAACAAAGCACCGCTCGACGATTCGACATCACACCTGTGCGGCTAGTCTTCTCTGCACATCACCCACGGACCAAAATCGTCTCGGAATTGATGCATCATTTCCCTCTACAGACAAGATTCAATGCATCACTTTTGCTGTGTGCAGCAGAACTGTTGCATTGCCTCCCCAAGTCTCTGGAGCTGACACATCACTTTGTTTTCAATGCCTCCTATCTCTGCGGCTGTTTGGCCTCATGAATTTTGACGCATCTACAGATACTTTGTGTAAAAATTACGCATCCATAGTTTTCTATGGACCAAGCTCTTAGAACCTTTTGAAAGTCATATTTTTAACTGTGTGTGTTGGATTTTTTTTCCCGTTTTGGTCATGTTGAGTTTATATAAAGATACTTTATTTTTCTATACTGGTGTGGTATCCATTTGTGGTGTTTTCACTGTGTTACTGTGAGTGTTGGTACAAATACTTTACACATTGCCTTTGGGATAAGCTTGCTGCTCGTGGGCATTGGGTTAAAAGACAAAAGGTACTTTCACATTTGTTTAAACATAACTCCCACATTACCTTTTTACAGAAAACCTATTGTACTGATATGGAGTCAGGAGCGCTGGCGTCCGCAGGCGTCGTGTGCTGCAGTGCGAAGTGCAGTGGCGCGGCGTGTGGTGCCATCAGGTGGCGGTGCGAGAAGCAGCTCGGTGGCAGTGTCAGTTGGCATCGTCGGTGAGACCAGGTTTGCGGTGCGAGATGAAGGCGGTGCTCGTCACAGTGCTGGCAGGTCACGGTGCAAGTAGCGTCGTCGTCATTGCTGAAGTGCTGTCGTCAGCTGACGAACTGGAATCGATGGCGCCAGCGTCGGTAGGCCAAGGCTGCGATGCAGGATGAGGGTGGTGCATTGTGTAACTTTACGAGCAGTGCCCTCGAACCACAGTGCAAGCAGCGGCGTCGATTTTGGCGTGGAGTGGTGGCATCGGGGAGGCCAAGGCATTGTCGTGAAGCGAAGCGGTGCGGAGTGCGGTGCCCACAGTTCCTGTTGTGAGCAACGGCTCGGTGGCAGCATCAGCAGGTGTTGTCGGTGAGATCAGGGTCGTGGCGTTGTGGTGGTGCTCTCTGCGGTGCCCAGGCTTTGGCGTGAAGTTAGGCGGTGCGGAGTGCAGAGCACCCAGGTCACGGTATGAGCAGCGGCTCAGTGACGGCGTCAGAAGGCGTTGTCGGTGAGACCAGGGTAGCGGTGCGGCATTGCGGATGTGCCCCCAGCGGTGCCTTCAGGACACGGAGTTGGCAGCAGCGTTGTAGACATCGTTGAGTTGCTTTTCTTCTGTGCAGCACAGAACACACAGTCCCCAGTGCTGGGGGCAGAAGAGCTTGAAGTCTCTGCTGTTCCTTAGACTTCTTGAACAGGAGGCAAGCTCTACCTCAAGCCCTTGGAGAAACTCACAAAAGTATATTGCAGAAAGTTCAGTCCAGTCCTTTCACTGCCTAAGACATAAGCAGCCACTGTAGGTCAACACAGCAAAGCACACAGCAAAGTGGTAGTCCCTCCTCACAGCTTCTCCAGCTCTTCTTCCTGTCAGTCTTCTTGATCCAAAAAAGTTCTAAAGTTCAGGGATCTGGGCCCCAGTATTTGTACCCAAAAATCCTTTGATCCTCTAGGCAGAGGGTGTCTGTGCCCAGCCAGAACCAGTTCTGTCTTCTCTTGTGTGATTTCCCGGCAAGTGGTTGAGACGGTATTGTCAGAGGCAGACATGGCCCTTTGAGGTGCAAGGAAATCTCCTCCCTCTTCCCCCTTTGCAGCCCAGGTCTATTCAGCCCTTTCCTGACCTACCTAGACTATTGGGAGCCACCCTTGCTTCCTAGCCATCTGTCGCCCAAACCCAGACAGGCAATCCACATTCCAGCAGAGGCACACAGATGACTGAGCAAGAAAATACCTACTTCCTAAAAGTGGTATTTTCAAATACAGAATGTAAAAATCACCTTCACTAAAAGATTCAGGCATACTAAATTTAATTTTCCCACCTAGTTCCCAGGGCCAGTTGTGCTTATAAGCTGTTATAAACAGACTTCCCATTCTGTCCTAATGGGAACAGGTAGCCTTGCAATAGTGAAAAACAAAATGGGCTGTAATTCACTATCAGGACATGCCACAAACACCAGGGCATGTCCTACCTTTCACATACACTGCACCCTGCCCGCAAGGGTACCTTGGGCCTACTTTAGGGGTGCCTGACATGTTAGGGACTGGCAAGTGTGTTCATAGACTCTGCAATGGCAGGTCTGAGGTACCTTTTCATGGCTACTCACGTGGGTGGCGCAATCAGTGCTGCAGGCCCACGAGTAGCGTTTATTCACAGGCTCTGGCACACTCAGTGCACTTTCCTAGGGACTAACAAGTAAATAAAATATCCAGTCATGGAAACACCAATCCATAGCACAATTTATACAGAGAGCACATGCACTTTAGCACTGATTAGCAGTGGTAAAGTGCCCAACATCCTAAAACCAACACAAACAAGTCAGGAAAAAATGGGAGGAAGAAAAAGTTTGAGGATAACCCGGCAAAACGGGCCGTTTCCAACAGACACAGCAATGGTTGCAATCAGATCAATAGTTTTGCAAAATCGACTTCCCCTTGATATCTTATTAGCAAAAGAGGGTGGAGTCTGTGGCATGTTGACAATTCAACACTGCTGTACATATATCCCTGATAAAAGTAAAGGAATTGAGGGATATGTAAAGAATATTACAAAATTACATGAAGACTTTACCCAACTGGAGGTTGACGGTGTTTGGGAGAGAACTTGGTGAGAGTTTATCCTCTGTAGGTAAATGTTTTTCTAACTTTGGAAGTAGCAATTAGGGAAAATATTAAGGCCAGTCATTTCAGTATCCTTAATGATAATAACAGCATATAAATGTTGTAAGTGTAGGAGTGGAATAAAGGAAGCGACAGAATCAAAGAATCAACGAAGAGCAAGAAAGAGAAAAAGAGAAGAGAAAGAATTAGAAGATATGAAAGAAGAATACTATGATATGATGAAAGATTAGGCGAAAGTGCCATAAAAAGAGCGAAGAATACTGAGTTTTAAATAATTGAAGATGGCACTCGGTATGGTAGGTCTTTTATGATGGCTCCAGAAAGCCATCAGAGGGGGGATTGATGGAGCAGGGGTTTGCAAAAAGAAACCTGCTCAAATTGATACCCCATAATATGTACTAATAGTAAGTAGTAATAGAAAACTTACGTGCACCTTACATAAACACGAGGGAAATAGCTTTGCACATGTATGCACTAATGTGAAATAATATATGAAAGAACTAAAACGTATTTGCAGTATGCTTTGAAGGAAACGAAAAATAATGTATGACTTGGCCGCATGCGCATTTTCGTAGTTTGCATGTTGCATTTTGCTTTGAACTAATAAATAATATCACTTTTTGCTTAAAGCTTATGCTAGGTAACGTTAACAAGGAAAAGTGCAAAGGTGGGTGGTAAACAGTGAAAAGTGCACTATCATATAATTAATGAATGTTCATAATCTATTTGCTATTGTGAGTTGGATAAAACACAATTTTCCTTAAATTTGCCGAATAAAGGAGGGGTGAACAAAGGAGTGAAATGATCTGTCAAAGACAAGAAAGAAATGCTTAACACAACAGAAGAGGCACATGGGCAACAGTAGGGTAAGTGTTGGATAGTGTAGGGGTAAAAATTACTATTCCCACTCCAGTGAGTGCAACAGTAGGGTAAGTGTTGGATAGCGTAGGGGTACAAAAATACTATTCCCATTCCAGTGAGTGCAACAGTAGGGAAAGTGTTGGATAATGTAGGGGTAAACATTACTATTCCCATGTACCCCAAAACCCATTCCCACCCTAAAACTAAAAAATCTCTATTACTTACCTTCTAATGCATTGTAATGGCATGCCTTGTAATGGTATGTGGTGTAATGGCATGCATTGTTGTGACATTCGTTGTCATGGCATGCATTGTAATTGTATGCGATGTAAAGGCAGTTGCGTTGTAACAGCTGTGTTGTAAAAGCAGTGCCATATAATGACTGCGTTGTAATGTATATTTCCCCTAGAGGGTTGCAAAGACAACGCCCGTCTCACAGGAAAAGAGTGGTTACCAGCCTTAGACAGCAGTGTAATAGATACAGTCTCAAGATGTCACCGGTGCCTTACCAACAGCTTACCTGAAAAGCTGGCACCTGTCATCACAGAAGATCCCAGTGACAGCGCGTGGCAGTAAGTGAGTGTAGGCTTTCGATCACTGTCTGATAGGCACTGTATGCTAGTGGTGTTGGACGCGTACTCTAAATTCTCCATTGTGGCAGTAGTCACCATCACCAACTTTAAGGAAGTGAGGAATTGGTTTGTCAAGATCTTTGCCACGTTCATGCTCCCGAAAAACATTTAAGATGAGCAATGGTCTGCAGTTTTAAGGAAGTAACTTTCAAGATTATCTCAAATCCTTAAGCATTGCATACCACAGAATAACACAATGGTGGCCCCAAACTAATAGACTGAGAACAACCTTGAAGAAAGCCATCCAGATTGGCATTGAGCAACTACAGGATGGAGAAGTAATCCTTATGTTTCTCTGAGTCAATAGATATTTTCCCCACAGTACCACTAATCAATCGCTTGCTGAAGGTATATTCGGACAAGCTGCTTGGGCTGTTATCTCCCACACTGCTCATGATCCTCAGCACCACTAGACACCACCGCCAGCCAGCAGAGAAGAACAGGAAATAATTGTCAGTCACAGAGTCTGACATCAAGTGAGACGATTGGATTTTGGTGCTCAACCAACAAAGTGGAGGCACATTCTGTCTTCTCTTTGACATGTTCCCTCTCATGTGAGTTTAAGGTGTGGGACATTTGTAACAACCAGCAGGGGCAGGGTTAAAGTCACAAGGAATGTTTTCCCTTTTTGTACATCGCAAGATCACCAACGTGGTGTAATGGCAGGCTATGTGCTGACATCATAAATGATGACCAGCTAGGTGACATTGACCACCCTGGGAGCCCAGAGATCCCAGTACGTCCCAGCCCCACACCACCTGAGACTGACAAAAACTCTGGTTCCCTAGAGAGAGTCAGGGTGCCTTCCGAACCTGCGGCATAATCCCAGAGATATACATATCAACTGAGGCCTCCGATTCAGCAAATGAGGCGATCGATGATCATGAATGCTAAGCATCAGAAAGTTGTACATGATGGAAAGTGATATTTTGGGTGACCGCTGTTGGATAAGTTTGTGTTTGACATGAAAGAAATTTGACTGGGAATGTAGTGTGCCATGTGACACAATGATGATGTCAACAGAGTACTGTTGGACCCGGGATTCCCGGTCCGTCTAGGGTAGCCTGGCACAAAGTGGAAAGGCCCAACTCCAAGGCAACTTGCGTCACACTCACCACAGCAACCCAGCGCACGTCTACTCAAAAATGACACCACACCTTCTTTAGAAAAGGTAGAAAAGCTTTATCTTTTCTTTCACTTTAGTTTCCAATTTGCATCACAGTTAGTACCATCAAACATAGGTTTCTCACCATTAAATTACCTGCCTTTATAAATATATGTCATGGCATGTCTTTGATATCTTATCAACTCTACTTAGTCCTCTCAATATTAGCAGAATAGTTATAGTGATACATTACCATTGAGGACTCATTCTCAATACAATCATGAGGAGACAATTCAGCAGACAGTTCCACAATATTTACACTTTTATACGAGCTCAAGCATCTGAATTTCTAGGTGGAAAAAAGATGGGCCATTTCCACACATCATATATACATTGGCTCTGTCTTATAACCACATTCAATTGGCAGGTCATCAAAGGGATTCTTATAAGCCTTGAACAGTTTGCATATAGTAGTCACCTTAACCAGTCAGGCATTGTTCCTAGGCCAGCATGGGTATAACTACTTCCATTAGTTAGGCCCACCCTTAAGCTGTTGTCTGAAAAGAAACGCTATTCCTAGGATGACTTTATCCACGCGGTAGTGGTGCCTTAGTAAGCAGGACTAATAACCTGGGCCTTCAGTCGGTGAGGCAGCTCTGCCGGTTCTAGCTATCAAGGCCTGCTCTACACTTCCTTAACCTGGGCCAGGGACACCGTCACAAGTTAGGTCCCAGCGATGGTCTTCCCTCCCTCCAGCTCAAGTTCCCCGCTTACTTCTCAGTCAGCAGTCCGGTCAGGCGTTCAACCTGCCGGGCGGAGCTTTACCCTATCTCCTCCGCCTGCCAACCAATCTCGGGCAGTTCTCGCTCCGTCACCACCCCGACTCATTGAACCACCCTGACTCATTGAAACTCCGCAGCGGGGAACCAGTGCCGGAGTCACCCGCAGAAAGGGAAAAAGTCATAAACAGGAGGCGCCCACCCCTCGGGACACACCAGCTCAATTATGGTAGGCTTAATCCAGCGCTCGAAGCACCAAGGTCCCCTCAGTCCGCAGCGATTAGCCTTCGATGCCCAACTGCAGAATGGGCTCAATGCAGACGAATCAGGACCCCACAGTTCCGTTTACATTAGTGCTCTGGGCGGTGACAGGGATAAAGCAGAGATTAACAGTGGTCTCGGCCCCTTTTTCAGAGACAGGAACACGCGCTTCTTGATTCCTAGTCCAATACTCCTCAGTTCCGCAGAATTTCCCCAGGGTTTCTTTGTGAGGAGCGCTAGAGGAGGGGGCACAGGAGTTCACAGGAAAATGATGGCAGCAGGGTTAGGTCAGCAGGCAGGGGGTCGCGTCAGCAGAGAAGGGTAGCAGGCCCAGGGGTCAATCAAACCCTACTCAGTGCACCAACCTCCCCACATAGTTGCCTTAACTCCTCTCCCTTCAGCTCACACAAAATGGCCGCACAACATTCCCACTTATATAGCCTGGGCCTAGAGTGTCTAGAGTGGACCAGAAGGTTCTGGAACTCTTCATGACAACCCAATGGCCTTAGGCTGTGAGGTAATCTGGACAGTTAGCAGGCCACCATTTTGTGAAGGAACACCTACTCTTCCTCCATTTTAGAGGAGCACCTGCGCCTCATTACTAATTGGTAATAATGAGGCACCCAGAGACCTATGGTCAACACCCAAAAATTACAGTGGACACAAAAATAGTAGGCAAAAAGGGGAGAAAAATTAGGAGGGGCCACCCAAAGGGCTGACAGGTCTAATAACTACCATGCAAGCATTCATCCTAATACTGGGTGCAACTTCAGGGGTGGAATAAAGAAGTGAGCGAGGTCGTGCACAGATGCCTCGAGTTCCTGTGCCTCAACCTCCTTTATCTGTTTGAGTCTTGGGTTGTTGTGAAACCAGGTCAGGTCCGACTCCATTACATCAGTCAGCCCTCTTCATTCATTGGCCTGCTATTGTGTTATTCTCCTTTTTCTTCTGCTCACTAAAGCATAGATCATGGGGAAATGGGCCAACACTCTTCAGCCATTAACTAACTTTACAGTTAACAACGGCATTCTGCTTTTTTCACAAGAGCACATCCTTATGGAAGGTAGTCAGTGGCGGCCGCAGCACAACGAAAGTGAGGGGTTGGAGGGGGAGGACGGAGGAATACTGGAGAATAGAGGGAAAAAATATATATTTTTAGTAAAACATGCCTACCTCTTCCCAGATGGCCACCTCGGTGCTTAACTCCTGACATGTCTCTGGGTAGGCACAGGCTGGGTTGGGCCAATCCAGACACTGCTTTCATACCATGAGATCAGTGCTAGGATTGGCCTGCGGATCTGACACTGCCTAGGAGCCTGTGGCTTTTCTCCTACCTGGCTGTGAACACAGCTGGGTTGGAGAAACAGAAGTGTGCATGTCTGTTTGGCCGGACTGAGATGGCCGGCAAAACTTACATGCACATTTCTAAGTGCCCGCCACTCCTGCCTCTTATGGCCTGGCCCACCCTGCTCACTACGCACCGTCAGCCAGACTTCCAAACAGAAAAATAAAATGATATGATTGTTTTAATATAATTTTATTTTTCTGCTACTGACTGACTAGTGGGGCCACGCTCCCCCACCATTACGGAGGAGCCGCCCCTCAAGGTAGATCCCTATCAGTGCAAGAAAATACTACGGTACTGTAGGTGTTTTGAGACACAAAAATATTTTTCTTTTAGCCAAAGTTTCTTTCTTTCACTTTTGAAAAGATTGGCGCGTGACAGGCAACTTCCCTAATTATAAAGTTGAAAAAACGACAAAACGCGCATTGATAAAGCCAAAAGTCTGTCTGTCAAGCCCCAAAGTGATTGGCTTTGCCAATGTTTGTTGATTTTGCTTTGAGAATTCCTGAAGAAATCTCAATACCCTTCACATGCCGGCCTCCTGCTACGGTTACTTTTTCATACAAGTAGGCATGTTGGCCGAAGGGTAATTTTTCATAAATGATGCGCAGTATCTTAATGAGAATCTCGTTTCCACAGTTAATCACATTTTAATACAGTCATGCTTTATAACCGATGCGCAGAATATCAGACCTGATTCTCATTTCTGTAAGGTAGTCGTGGTATTTTCATAGTGAGCTTCCTTGACCTCTTCATGGTTCGGCTTTGCTGGAAACATTCCTGAGGGGTTAAAGAGTTGTGGGCGTAATATGGCCGAACCAAAATAGGTTAGTCCACACACCATTACTACTGGGCGTAAAACTACCTGGGTATAAAAAAAAAGCGACAGAGGCGCAGTCTGGCTCAGATAAAGCATTTCGAACGCTACACCACGCGCACTATTATCGATATAGCATTTCTTTCAGACTGGTTCACAGAACATTATAAATGGAATCCTTATACTAGTACTGAAAGGCCATAGCGTGTCACATAATTCTTCATTCAAAGCAAACGAAAGCGGAATGAACACAAAAGCCCGCAATGGGCAGAACCTGCCTTTCTCCTCCTTTCAGGAGCACAGGTGTTCCTCTTCGTGCCTACCAAAACGTTCAAGCGAGAAATAATCTTCTAATGATTTAGAAATGAATAAAAGTATATTTGCCATCTGCACCATGTGTTTAAATCTACCTCTAGTCATAATAATGTAATTCAGGCATGATAGCTTTAGGGTAAATCTCATCTCAGGTGAACTGAGCATTAATAGAATTATATTGCTAGTTTGGCAAAGGCACTCAATATATTGCTCTGCTCTGTAGCCAGATTTTTTTTGTCAGAAACTTTTATAAAAGGAATATGGACGCTCTAATTCTTAGAAAATCATTTCTAATTTGTCTTTATTTGAGAATCCAGACGGATTGTTTTTAAGCACGTCCATCTAATAATTTATTACAAATGACTAAAAAATAAAAAAATAATTCTTCTAAATGTTCGTCGTTCCTCTATCTGCAGGTGCATGCACACAGATGACGCTCATGTTTACTCCATCACAATGTGATAGCTGGAGTCTTTTAATCGCCATTCTAAATGAGAGTAATACTGTTTGGGCGTAGAATTGTCTTGCATAGGTAACTCGCTGATCCAGGTATTCTGCCTCCTCCATCATGTATTTAGTTTTCAGATGTGTTCTAATATGACGAGCTATGTTACATAGTACTATATTATATAATATGGTATTGGTTATGCCATGGTGCATTTGTCATGATATGTTGTGACAGTTACTAGATTCTGCACTATTCAGAGCAACTTTGGTTGTATCACTGCACGTCCACCTCTAGCCGGGTTTGCATTAGGATATTCCTAATGCCTAACTCTCATTGTCATCAGTTGGTCGGAAACCTTTCCGATTTGATCGGAAAGAGATATTCCCGATCAGATTCAGACAGAGCAAATGTCGTTAAGAGGCCTTCAAAACCACATTGGAATCTAAGATTTCTCCCAACTGTAGGGGGACAGAAAATCTAAGCATTTTTCCTCAATCAGATGCAGTTTGAATCAGCCCGAAGACCTACCCATAAGACAATTCCGATACTGTCAAAGGCAGTTTATGACTATGGACCTCTGCTGTTCTGATTTTCAATGCATGGATGATAGAGGATTCCTCCGATCACAAGCAGGGATTACCTATGTGCATTAGCAGTTTTATTGCAAACAACCTAGGCCATCCTTAAAACTGCATTGGAGTCAACTGTGAGAACTTGAAATTATATATACCATTAATAACCAAGCATTGAAGACAAACAATTACCACAAATTAAAGTCTACATGTGAACCACGTCCTGTAATTTGTACACATTACATTTTGGTGTTATGATGGCTGGGCCTCAACATGAAGTGCATTAGCTAGAAGGTTCTGGCTTTGTGTATTAAGGGAGGATTCAATATTTCTTGCCAGTTTTAGGTGGAAATGGCATTCTTGGAGCATCTCCAAGATGCGAGCAAGTGGCAGTAAATAAAATCTGCCCAATCCTTACCATCCATAGTAACGCAAATACTTCCTCACTATTCAAATCCTCCATCATTGAAATACTGAACTATGATTACTCCACATGGCAAAGGTATACTACTACGCATCTTCAGAAGAGATGGTTTCCACCATGCTCCAATCAACACTGCAATACCCAACTTCTTCCTATGTTTGCGTCTTATTTAACTATTGTAAACTCTTGACTTGTGTGCTCGCTGATTCCAATGTTCATGGTATCTTCACTGCTGGAGTGCGGTGAGTTGGGGAAGGGTGGTGCCTGCAGTAGACAACCCTTTTAATAATTCTTGAGGCGGATGAGAGAGCTCAGGTGATAACACATCCACATTTTGACCTCCTAAATAGTGTCAAGTGACTACAGAAGCTTCTCCATCAAAAAGCACCTATCCTAGCCACATTTAAAAATACGTCCACATCAATAAAGAAGATGATGCTGATACTGTTAGTGATTAGAAAAATATTGGGACAACCCGGTGTCCCTCAGAACCTGGGTATACGTGTTAAACAAAACAATTGGTTCTGTCGGGTATTTCAATTGCTTTTAGATGTTCAAGAAGCATAATGTTTACTTGTAACACATATCAACGATTTAAGAAAAAGGAGTAGCATGAACATAACACACACCAAGGTAAGAATTCAATAATATATTTAGAGAAAATATCAAATATTCAATGCTGTGGTAATACACAAATTCAATTGAAAAAATAACTTAGGTGACTGTGGTGAAAACATGTGACATGTCGTGATTAGTGTTATAGACAATACACTATATACAAAACAAAAATGATTGTGCAATCGAGAAAGGAAAAGGGAATTTCTGTTTGTCCTTATGATTTTTGCACATATGCTTCACGATCTATTGATAAATTAAATTTTGATCATGAGCGTTGTACAGACATATGTAGTGTGTCGACGTTTCAACCCCGTAAGTTGCGCCGATTGTAAAAAGCGTCTAGGTGGGTCTTCTTCAGGACAGGAGGGGGGGATAGGCAGCCAAAATGCAGATTCTCTAATATGTCTGTAAATGTGAAGGGCATCTGAATCAGGTGCTGGTCTGTGTACTCTACCAGCCAGTAGTAGCCTCAAAGTATTTATTTTTTCTGTTTAATGACTTCCTCCCATCGGTTGGAGTCTGTAAAGGGGGCCAGTCTGACGATTTACGTGATCTGGCAGAATGTGGCCGTCCGGCTCTCACTTGGTTCAAAGAGTAGTGAAGCATAACTTCCATCTTCTTACATAGCCTTGATCAGTGAGAGCCTCAATATATTTTCCTCAATCACCTACCTCCTGTTTCCACTATAGTTTCCCTATATCTCCTTCTTCTAACGATTCCTGAAGGACCTCTGTTAGGTTCCACTCTGATGTAACATTAGAACTCCTACGTGGAGGAGTTCTGGAAGTATGGGGACGACAGTTGGGAGATACCGAGAGAGGTGGCACTGCTTATCCTCTCCGTCCTGTTGGCAATAAAAGAAGAAGTTTACAACTTACCCGACTTCTTTTCACTGGCGACGAGGGCCAACAGGACAGCCACACGTGTAATTTCCAGTTCAGAATCGGAGAAGCAGCGTGACAGAAAGCAGCTGTGTCCGACCTGGAGACCTCGCTCCAAGTTGTTCATCCTCGATGGTATTTTTAAAGCTCATTTAACCTCATCAAATTGCCATCTTCTGACATCATTTACATTGTAGGATACCCTCCTTTAAGAACTATTTTCTGCTCCTCTGAGCAGAATTTATTACTATTATTAATTACCAACAACTGAGGGTAAATTAATTGGCCAACATCTTTTACTGCTCTTGTGTTGCCTTATGCTCCATCTTCACAAACATCAAAAGCCTCCGAAGCACAACACCAAAATAAATTGAAAGTATCTTCAGCAATGCATATAATGAAAATCAAACTTTAGAACTTTTATTACACTTTTGCATGACTTAATTGATCTAGTCTGAACCACTTGGCCATTGGTTAGATGTAGCATGCGTTTCTAAGACACAACTATCTGGGGATACATACATGAGCATAACTGTAGAACTGGAGGTGATACCACCTCAAATTGTTTATTTCGAATACAGACAATCCTTTCAATACAATACATCATAAATGCAAACTAAAGAACAAAAACAGGATAAAAACATTAGTATGAGTTAATAGCAGTGAATACCAACCAGTGCATTCAACGGGACAATGCCACAAAACTACATTAGCACATACAAAATAGGACACAAAGCAGAACAGAATTCAATTTGAATTTAAATAATGTTAAAAAGAATATCAACTTAGATCTGAAATACAAATAAAAAGACACCGATAACAGACACGCAAGAATTAATACTTCATTACTAAGCACCACAAATACGGGAAAGCCAGGCTGAATAGACATTGTAACTACATCACTTCACTGGTGTCGAAACACAAAGTGTGAAGTGCAGCCTCATATTGCCAGAAGCACAAAAGTTTGCACAAATGTTTTAACCATTACTTGCATGGTGTGTGATCAGTGGTGCAAAGGAAAGCAAAATCGTAGAGGGTTTCTTCTGCTAGGTTACGGGAGGGGCACTTACTTGAGCTACAATATTACTTGCCCCTCTTCACACAAAAACTGTTCGCTGGCAGGATCCCGTACCTCCATTTTGAAAAGAGATGGCATGGTGTAGAGGCAGGGAGAGTGTAGAAAAAACAATTCATAAGCAGGTTTAATCTTTATATCCAAAAACAAATCAGTCATACTCCCTTCTTTGACACGTTTAAGTTCCCTCAGCTACAAATCTTCCTTTTAAGTGATTTTTAATCAAGGAGCGGGAAACAGACTAAGCTGAACACGGTGAATCCCAAAGAGAGGCATACATAGTCTGTAAAGCATGGACTTAATATGATCAAACCAGGTGATCTTCTCACACCCCAGTGAATTCAAAAGTTCCTTAATTGAAGCTCTGTAAGATTCCAGTTCCTCTATAGATCAAAGTCTATGCCAATGCAAAATGGGTCTGGCCATGATAGTGTGATTAATAGGGTAGTACCCCATGTCTAGGGGCTTAGGAAGATGAAGGGCATTATGCGGGAGGTTAAGGGAACTCCTCTCAAACTTGTTTTCTGTTTTTCTGAGTTCAACAGACCCAGCTTGTCTCCAAAGTACTGCACTGTACAGAGCGGAGCTTTTCACTTAAGATTCTAAATCTCCACCACTGGAACAAGAGAGTATGTATAGACCATCTTGTGTAGTTTAGACACAACCCCACCTTCATGTTAAAGTTTCAGAGCACCTTTTCTTATTTGTGTGGGCCAGCTCATTTTATGATTTAAACAGGCTCCCAAGTACACAAATTCCTGCACTTGTTCAAATGAAACACCTTACACCAAGATCTTAGCCCTTGTTAATTTATAAGGACTAAGCACCATACATTTAGTTTAATTGATGTTGAGTTCAAGGCCTTGTATGCTGCACAAGTTTAAGAAATGATCTACTATTGCCTGCAGACCATGCAGAGTTTTGGATATTAATAGCTTGTCATCTGCAAAAAGCAGCATTGCGATTTTATGGGGGCCCAATTTAGGTGCATCATTGCCAGGTAAATCGAGTTCTCAGACTTAATCATGAATGTAACGAGTGAACAGTGTAGGGGCCAAAAACAAAACCTGGCAAACACCAGATTCAATGTTAAAAAAGTCAGTGAGGTCCCCATTGTTGCCTTGTCCTACCCTGGCGTTATAATGTGCAAGAAGTCTGATTAAAACAGACAAAAAGTTGTCAAGGATGTCCTTCTCCATCAGAATCTTCAAAAACGTGCCTCTGAGGATGGAATCAAAGTGGCCTTGTCGAGCGTTACAGTTTTTCAATAGAGGCGACAAAAGCAGAGAATTAGGTCCACCATGCTGACACTATTTCTAAAGCCCACCTGGAACTCAGAAAGAATGGGATTGTCCAAGACCTAGTTCAATAACTGGCCCAGAATGAGACAGAAAAGAGTTTCTTTGAGGAGTCAATGAGGCTGATGGGCCTATAGTTCACCGGATCATCGTTAGTTCCTTTTTTGTAAATAGGTAATATCTTGGTGGTTTGCCGACACCGTGGGATAGGTTTACCTTCCAACAAAGAGCTGAAGAGCAGCTGGAAATATAAGTCCCAAATCAGAGGTTCTGCTCTAAATAAGCCCTCATGGATAGAATCAGGACCCAGCTCGTTGTGTGCGGGAAATACCTTAATTGCCTCAACAACATCCTTACGCTCAAAGGTAAAAGTGGTACTTTCGCCACCAGAACCATTTCAGTTTCTCTACTCCCACAGATTGAGTTGGCTGCATCTATGTTTAAGCAGTGGTCCACCCAGGCCTGGGGTTGAAGATTGTAATCAGCATTGGTAACAGCGTTACAGTTACCATGGGCCATTATCCCCCAGAATAACTTAGCATCCCCTATCCTAGAGGCTGCAAGCAGGTCCTCCCACAGCTCATGTTCCCAATCCAGTTTAGCCTTGGAGAGGGTGTCTTTAGAATCCTTTTTGGCACTAGGGATTACTTGGCTGTTTCAAGCTTTCAGACTTTGAATAAGGGTGTGCCTTAATCTCCTGCAGTGACTATTAAAATATGCACAAACCGTGTATTTATTTATTTTTATTTATTTATTTATTTGAAAAGTTTTTTATAGCAGTGGCTAGACCTGAAGGTATCAGAGCGCTTTACTAGAGGATCAGCGAGTCTCAGGTTACATCAGTTAAATCAAAGACTCATGGAGGGAGGAGGAGGGGGAGGGAAGGAAACACAACGGGGAAACAAGAAAAACAATGTCAGATGACCGGCTGGGTAGGTGACGGCCGATGGGGTGAAACCGGGACCAGACTCCTCTATAGCTGCATGTGACAGCTCCACCGGGCATTGGCCAAGGTTGCTCATGCCCCAAGGTAAGTACAAACAGTTCTGGCATCCGCCCAGAGTGACTGGTTACATAGTTACATCAATGAAATCAATGAATCATGGACGGAGGGGGAGGGCAGGAAACACAACAGGGAAACGAGGAAAACAATGTCAGATGACCGACTGGGTAGGTGATGTCAGAGGGGGTGAAACCAGGACCAGACTCCTCTACAGCTGCATGTGACAGCTCCACCGGGCATCAGTCAAGGTTGCTCGTGCACCGAAGTTGGTATCCACCCAGGGGGCATCGCCAAAGGTCCATCGAAAGTTCTAGCAAAGTTCCACCGGGCATTGGCCATGTTGATCCGGTTCTAAGGGAAGTGCAATGTTCAAGGATTCAGTCCGGGGGGGCGTTGTCATAGATCAATTGGCAGCACACATCCTGGAGTTACTGGGAGCTAAGACTTACTGTAGGGTTGATATGCTCTTGATAGCAATACTTCCAGGGGATGGGCCAGGACAGCAATCTTAAGGTCAGGCATATAAAATGTATAGGCCCGGTATTGTAGGGCACTCAGCTGTTGCCCCATGCAATTCTCTTGGTGTGAGTGAGGCTGTCGTCGGACTAAGTGTAATAAACAGTCCCATTGCTAGACTTTTGCGCTGTGGAGACCCTGTGACTCACCTTGCATTGCGGACCTCCAAGTTACCTTAACAATTTTTCATGGTACTTGGTAATAGATACAATAGAAACATAGCATAAGGACCCACCCCGGCAAGAGAGACCCACAACACATCTCACAGGTTAATATCAAGCCTCGTAATACTAAGGAAAAATTCATTTTTTATTCACGTAGTTAGACTGCCTGCTGGCTGGCCCCTACCACATGAAGTAGCTGGATAAAAAAAGGTGCTAAACTCAGACCTGGGAACTGGCTCAACACACCAAGTTTCCTGCACGATACAAATGTCAAAGCTGTCAATGAACATCTCCCAATTTGAGTTGAGGCCAGCATCATTCCAAAATAGTATATTCCAGGCTTTAGATAATGAGCTAGACATAAAAGAGAGTGGCAATTGTTCCACAAGAACAGGCATGTCTGCAGAGGAAGTGTGCATCTCCTTCAGAGGAGCAACATGTTTTGGGGCAGAGACTAGGTCATACTGTGAGTTTCCCTTTGTTGAAGAAGTTCCAGAGGCAACAGATTGCTAAATGTTCAGGGCATCTGAGTCTGGGGTGTTGGTGGAAATGACATTTGAAAAATCTAAACTGTAGTTAGAACAGTGACACAAACTCCCTGATGACCTCTCTCAATTGAAAAGGGTTAATGAGCATCAGATACTAGTTTAGAACACCGTCAATCTTGACTATCCATAAAAGACTAGGAACAGTAACCAGCCCTGGCAATCTGTGCAACGGGCTCCGGTAGAGGGGGAGGGTGCTAGTGAGAAGCCCCGCTCCCGCTGGTCCACTCCCGCTTTTGTTACAGGCGGCCGATATTGCAGCACTGTTGCAAAAACCACCCCCCATGGGTCTAAAACCAGCCCCACCCTTCTGGGCCACCGGGAAAATGCTCGGTTCCCACTACAGCCAGTCTGGCCCTGGAGACAATCCACTGACAGTCTTTGGGGTGGAGACCAAGGCAGGGCTCTCTACTAAAGGATAAGACTTCCTGTGTTATGTCCTGAGGCCACCTCACATTCGATTTTTACCATCAAACTGTTTTGTTCTTCAAGGTCTCAAGATTTTCACTTGTATTGGGAGGTAGTTTAGAGACGTCGCTCAAAACAATCAGAAAGGGTGTTCACTCTGGGGTAAGTTGAGGGTAGTTGGTAGGAGGTCTGCTAATATGGCTGGTTGAGATAGCCCTTACTCTTCCTGCCAATTGACCAACCACACAATTAACTTTACCTTGCCCCCCCCCCCCTGGATTGCCTGGTTACCATTAGATCCTGGCAGGGAATTGAGATGAGATTGGCGGATTTGGCCCATCACTGGCCTGCTGCACATGCTGGTGTAAGAGCTCAGCAGAGTGTAAAGATGGATTTCCAGCACCTGTGTGCGGTGGGGCCCTTTGTGACTCTATTTTTGCTTCTAGGATATGGAGGCGGTCGACTAAGGGTGCAAGTTCCACCTTTAAAATGTCCCTACATTTCCTTAGGCAGTTCTACACACACACATTCAGAAACTTCATGGTCAGTAACTTAAAACGTACACAGGGGAATGCAGGAAAGTCTACATTGTAACACTGAGAAGAATCATCTACAAGGCATTTGTGTTGATTGGGATACATGGGCCAACAGTACCTCTTAACAGAAAAACCAAGGAGGTGGCCCAGCCAAGCCTCTTTCGGGCTATGATGGGGCTAAGACATCTTGAATGATCTCTGAAGATATCAAATATGAGCTCTTCAATATTTGCACTCCAAATCTAATTTTATATATGAAAGACTGTAGCTCCACTGGCAGCCAAGGGGTGTTTTCATAGATTTTCCATAGGGAGCAAACACAGCAGTTGCATCCATAGACAACCCTTGTCCTTATAAATATTGCATGCAAACGATATGCTGACGTTCCACAGGCAGTCAAAGCATGTCCTTTCAGAGACAAAAGGCAGCGGTTCCACCCAAATTCAACAGATGTGCTTGAAGTATTAAATAAAAACAGAAAGCTATAGGGCCACTGGATCCATAAGGATGTCCTAAAAGCGATCACATGGACACTACTATTGACAGATGCTGTCTCCATGACTGAATGGATCCAAACCATCATTGTATCCATCATCTAGTCACCTAATGTGCCATCATACTCCCAAAAGTGCCTTTGCATGCCGAAAATGCCCTGGGGCAAGCTGACGAAATACAATGATATTTGAAAAAAATGTCATCATTCACTGAAAACGTTCCATATTGTAAAAAAGCACATGTACACTGAGAATGCGTCATCTTGTTTGGAAGGTGTAACTTAATGCTTTATTATAGATTTCCTCATTTATGACACCACAAACGAAGGGACCAGTGTTATAATCTATGATACCCTTTCTGGTGAAACATCCTTTACAACGCAACTTTTACCACACAGTGCCTTTACGACGCAACTTTTACAACGCAAACCATTACAACGCATTGCGCTGGGGGGCGCTCTAGGATAGGGAATACGTTTAATTTACTATCCAACACCTTCCCTAGTGTCCACGGGGACTGGAGTTGGAATAGTAAATTAAACTATTCACTATCCAGCACCCCAAAGCGCTATGCGTTGTAAAAACCGCGTTGTAAAGGCATGCGTGGTAAAAGCATGCGTTGTAATGTCATATATCCCCTTTCTGAGGTTTTAGGCAGTGAATAGGTGACAAAATGGTTTCTCACTTAACAGTAACCTTTTTTATGAGTGGTTGGGCTTTAGACGGTAACTTTTACAGTCCTGCAACTGTGTTTCCAATAATAATAATAATGGAGTTTGTACAGTGCACAGCTACTTCGGCAGAAGTGTCCCAGCATAAAAAGGTCTAGCTCCAGGAGAGAGAGTCACAGTTCATCAGTTAATGTATATGTATTTATAAAATGGCAATGTTCATAGAAGAAAATAACTCTGATTGATGAGTTTCTTAATTAAGTTTTGAGTATGTGTAAATATATAATTTGTAAACTGCCACTTTGCACCACATGCTCATAGCGTCCTATCCTACATAGTCTTGTCCAGAGAGTACTGGGCATAGAGCATAGCTTTCAATGATGCCTTAAGACAGAACCCACAGAGAATTGTCTTGGAGGACACACCGTACACCACTTGGCTTTTCACCTTTCCATTTGCTAGTAGCAATTCAGAGTCTTGATCTAAACTTGCCCTGCATACACTTGGCAAAGGGTTTGTTCAGTGATGTGTAATGGTACTAGCATACTCTATTGCAAAGTATGTGAAATTGTGACAGAAGATATTTGCATTTCATAGTATGCGCACAACAGGACATTCCCTCCTCCCCCAAATTCCTTCCTTTACCGCCCGTTACGCCCAAGAACTCTCGGAATCAGGACATGTTGTCTACGGTGTAGCCTTTTATTCACATCAATCCAAGTGAATCATCATAGTACACTACCAAATAATAGTATCCTTCTTGGATATACAAGAGCTATTCACAGCATCACACTTTATCTGCATCAACATGTCAACAGCAGTAAGGAATTTAGGTACGACATTACACTTCAACATTTATTTTGGCCGTACACTAAAACAACCTGGCTGTACATTTCGAACTTACACTTTAATTTCAAACTCGGCCGTACACAAGAACTTGGCAGTACATTTGAACTTGGCCTTCTAGGCCGCCAAGCTCCCACTCTGCTGTGCACATTGCGTCGGCAGGCCCCAACGTGCTACAGCCAACAGTTACATTACTTGACATCCTGGGCACCACATACCGCACCGGTCAACCGGGGTACCTGAACTCAGGCATCTTCCCCACAATCCCCAACTCGGCTGCGCACATTGCGCCGGCAGGCCCCAACGCGCTACAGCCAACATTTACATTACTTGACATCCAGGGCACCGCATACCGCACTGGCCCACCGGGCACCTGAACACAGGCATCCTTCCCAAGTTTCTATTCAGTCCGTACGTGATGGGTTAGGGCATTAGAGTCCAGGACTACCGGCAGGCCAGTCCCTCCTCCCCGCCTACCCACTGCACTCGTGGAATCTACCCCTTCCAGGGGTCCATCGAATGGCTGCATCTCCATTGTTGTGCATCACCCTTTGTTGTAAACCGTCAGCGCTCCACCTCATAAAGCCTTGGCCTTCTGCCGGGTAGGTGGGTGGTTGACGATGCTCCTGTAGCCAGGCTGTGGAGCGAGGAGACAAAGAGAACAAGACCCCTGGAGCAAAGCCTTAAATACGTCTGCTAAGTTTAATTTCTAATGAGTTTCGTTTCTCCAAACCGCCAGCCTTTCATTGTCCAGCCAGCCTCACCTCCTTCTCTGATCCACGGAGGAGGCTCAGTCCCGTGGTGCAACTAACGGCGCCCCTCCCCTAGTCGTGGGGGGGTGCCTGTTCATTTTTAGAACTTAAGACATTCCCTTTCCGAATTGCACCAGACCTCTTTGAGGGTGAGATTTCTTCAGTCTGACACACATGACCACATAAATGAAACGTTTCTCAAGTGGGTCCCCAGGTCTCTTAATGATTACTTGCACTTAGAATCAATCATGCTCAGGGGCGTGGCCTGGTCGAGCACCAAGCTGGTGCCTTGACCGTGAAGCTCCCAAGCAACCACGCTGATACAGCTGCAAGCAGGAGCACTAGCGGGACATGCACAGCTCTAAAATGTGGCATCCGCAAACAGAAACCGGCGGGCATGCAGGGAGAGCTGCAGGGACGGTGAGAGGGTCCCAAGTCACCTGTAGCTGCTTCCCAGTGATTGCGGCCTGACACAGCCTTCGGAAGCCCCGCAATGTCAGGGGTCGTGGGTGAGCATGAGGGTAGGCCACGGTCATCGGGAGCAGCCGCATGAAGCAATTTAGCCTGGGGAGCTACAGCCAAGGCAGAGACAGTTCACCTTCAAAGCCTCCAAGACCTCAAGGAAAGATGGCGGAGAAGTAGTGCCGCATGAGAATCCCTCTTAGCGCACTGACCCCTTGGTAAGTGGTGGTGCCATGGCAGAGGGAACCACTGTCATTATGGCTGAACTGCGTGCTGGATTCAAGGCTATGATGAACTGGGCGCACAGATGGATTGCCTGGAGCAACATGAGGCCCGCATAGAGGCTGCTGAGAAACGCAACTCCGATACTGAGGACACGTATTCCACAAAGAAGAAACACCTAGATCACGTAGAGCACCTTTTGAAAACGACGGCAGCAAAGGCAGAGATTCTTGAAGCGCGGTCGTGCCGCAACAATTTGCAAATTGCGGGATGGCAGAATCAACCAATACTGGTCCCTTGGAAGCATTTGTGGAGGGTGTTCTGACTCATCTCTTCTCAACCACATTTTGGTGGAGCACGCCCACCGTTCCC
Source organism: Lissotriton helveticus (assembly GCF_964261635.1). NCBI lineage: Eukaryota > Metazoa > Chordata > Amphibia > Caudata > Salamandridae > Lissotriton > Lissotriton helveticus. The sequence goes on along the minus strand of NC_136069.1, from coordinate 495,096,579 downwards.
TGGCGCCCAGGTCTGCTTCTGGTGCACCTCCCCATCTTGTCATTGCACAACTGTTGAATTACCATGACAGAGATGTTGAGCTGAGAAAGGCCCGGGAGTTGGAAAATCTGCAGTTCCAGGGAATGGCTCTCTCGTTATAACCAGACTTCATGCCCATGGTGCAGGAGACCAGGCGCAAGTTTCAAGTTATCAAGCGAACTTTGAGAAACGATAATGTCCGCTACACGATGTTGTACTCAGAATGCCTACGTGTGCAGGTCGATAGTAAAACCTTCATTTTTGACACACCTGTTGAGGCAACAGAATATGAAACGCCATAAACCAGGCAAACCCGCCTTGTCTGGAAAATAGATGAGTGCACAGACTGGGGGTATGGGATGAGTGGTTTGGTGCTCTCCGCCCATTTGAGGTAACATTGACTTCAGTAAAAACTCTTTTTCATTCCACTAGTGACACGCTTGTTATATTATCTTTACATCAATGCACCCGCATATAACTGATGGTGTATTAAATTTGTGGTTCGCTCTGGGCTTTGCTGTCCCCCTAGGAGACCTCCTATGACTCACACTTGGTGTGGGGCTATTTCTTTGCTTTGTTTCGTCTATTGGATCGAAATGTATTGTGATTCACTCGATATAGGTTGGGTGGATATCCGATGTGGGGGGGGGATTGTTCAAGTTGACTGTTTTTGTTTTGCTTTTTTGCACACAGGTCATGGACAATACCAACAGCTGGCTATCCAAACATACCCATAATGGTATGTTGATCTGCATAGTAAGGCGCCTGTAGTGGCGGGGACGTTGGGACAACCTAGATGGTTCGAATTGCGTAGCATGACATGGAACATCAAAGTGCTGTCAAACCAACTTAAGGGTCAACAGGTGTTTGCATACTTAGCTAGGAATAACATGCATTTTGCATTGTTGCAGGAGACCCATTACGCCCTGAAATCAGACAACAGATTCACAGCTGAAAGGGGAGACAATCGATTTTTCGCTGGGTATAGTACCTATTCCCGGGGAGTCTGTATACTGATTCGTAAAACACTCCTGTTCACTTCTCAGACTGTGATCACAGAACCAGAGGGCCACTATTTACTAGTGGCCGGATCTATAGGTGCACAGTGTCTGCTTTTCCTAAATGTCTATGCCCCTAATGGGGATGCTCAGGACTTTTTCGACTCACATCACTGCCATACTAATTGATTCTATAATATTTGGTGGGGATTTTAACCTTACGCTGCAGCCTGGGGCGGACACCACGGGCACTGGACACAACACCAAACCATGCTACAAGAGGGAGCTTAAGACATTAATTCACGCACCTTTTGGCGGATGTTTGGCGGCACCGGTGCCCAGCTGCTCAGGTGCTGCACAGCAGCTGGTCTCATACAGATGGGGAACATCCTTTACAACGGAACAGTTACAACGCGGAACCGTTACAACGCAGGATTTACAATGAAAGTCGTTACAACGACTTTCGATGGAGGGCGCTCTAGGATAGGGGATAGTTTAATCTACTATCCAACACCTTCCCTACTATCCACGGGGACTGGAGTTGGAATAGTAAATTAAACTATTCACTATCCAGCGCCCCCCAACGCAAGTCGTTGTAACGACTTGCGTTGTTAAACCTGCGTCGTAAAGGTGACGTTTTAACGGTACGTGTTGTACCGTCATACATCCATACAGATCGATGGTATGTTACCCGTAACTTGCTCATCAACATAGATGAGGTGGACCACCTCCCACATACCCTCTCGGATCACTCACCGGTTCTACTATCACTTGTCCTGCCCGCTGTTGTGCGTCCTTCATTGGCTTAGCACTTCCCTCCTGAAGCACTTCTGGATACTGTTTTTAGGAGTGAAGTGCAAGACGCAATCATATTTATTTATTTATTTATTTTCGAGATTTTTATAGCGCAGCAAATACCCTAAGGTGTCTCGGCGCTTGTGAGCTATTAGAAATCAGCCATTAACTTACTGGTTGAACAACCATGTTTTTAAGAGCCTGAGAAAGCTCATCAGGTTCGGGGCAGTTTTAATAGCCAATGGCAAGAGATTCCAAAGTTTTGGAGTGGCCACCAGAAAACGTCTGTCTCCCCAGGTGGCAGTTCTTGTACGCGGTACAGGGAGGAGACAGATGTTAGCCGATCTTAGTTGCCTCTTGGGGGTGTATAGCTGAAAGGCTTCTGTGAGAAACCTGGGTCCAACGCCATGTACTGCCTTATAGGCAATGCAGAGGGCCTTAAATTTGATACGGCTTTCGACTCTCAGCCAGTGGAGATGACGAATGTCAGGAGTGGTGGGCTTGCGACGAGGAATGTTAAGAAGAATCCTTGCAGCCGCATTCTGAATAGACTGCAACTTCATTAGGACACGCTTCTGTGTGTTTAAAAAGAGAGCGTTCCCATAGTCTATTTTTGAGAAAACTAAGGTAGAGACCAGGGTCTTCCCAGCTGAGGTAGGGAGGTAAGGCAATAGTTTCTTAATTTTTTTCAAAATGAAGAATGCTGAAGAGACAACCTTGTTTTTGTGGAGGTCGAAAGACAGTTTACTGTCAAAAATCACTCCCAGGTTTCTGGCCTTTTCTACTGGGACAGGTGGAGGGCCCAGCTTTTCAGGCCACCAGATAGAAGACCATTCAGGAGAGAGCCTGCCGAAGGTCATGATCTCGGTCTTATCCGAGTTAAGCCTCAGACAATTCGAGGCCATCCAAGTGCTGACCTCGAGCATGGCTCTCTGGAAGTTGGCTGCCACAATAGGGCCATCTCTATGGATTGCCAGAACCAGCTGGGTATCGTCTGCCTAGGATGTGAGCTGTACCCCATGGGCCTTTATTACCCTCGCTAAGTCCGCTACGTAGATGTTAAATAGCATAGGACTTAGCGAGGAGCCCTGTGGGACTCCACAAGGGAGTGCAGAGATAGGGGAGTAGAAATCTCCCAGCCTCACTGTCTGGGTACGGTTTTCCAGGAAAGATGAAATAAGGTCCCTGGCCATAACATTTATCCCCAAGGCTGTGACACGGTCGACCAGGATACCATGGTCGACCGTGTCAAAGGCTGCAGACAAATCCAGAAGGATCAGGACAGCCGCCCCTCCCTGGTCCATGATAGCCCTGATCTCATCTGAGGCCTTTATCAAGGCGGTCTCCGTTCCATGCCCTTTCCTGAACCCAAACTGCGTTTCGTCGAGGAGTTGGTGAGCCTCGACGAACTCTGAGAGTTGTTTGTTCATCAGAGATTCGCATATTTTGGCAGGAAAGGGTAGACACGCAATGGGTCTGTAACTGGCCACAGCTGTAGGGTCCAGGGAAGGTTTTTTCAAAAGGGGTTTGATTACAGCCTTCTTCCAAGGACTGGGGTATTGACCTGTCTGGAATGCAGTGTTGCAAATTTCCATGAGTGGATGCGAGATCACTTCAGTGAGTTTTGCCATCACGGAAGGAGGACAAGGGTCCAGAGGGGAGCCCGACTTAGCGGTGGAGATGAGTCTGATAATATTGTCTTGTGTGGTGGGCGTAAAACAGGGAAAGCGATCATGATTATGATCAGAAATTACTTTTTCCTCATTACAGACTCTATGTTTAGTCCTGGTATCCCCTTCGAAAGAGGAATATATATCAGCCACCTTTGTGGTGAAGAATGTGGAGAGATCATTGCAGAAGGTCTGTGAGGGTTCGACCCCCGATCCCGTAGAGGGAGTGGACAGAGTCGTGACGACAGAGAACAGCTCTCTAGCAGAATTTGTGGCATTCTCTATTTGTGCCGAGAAAAAGACAGTTTTTCGGGCGATAATCGCCTTTTTATATATTGTGAGGGCATCTTTATAGGTTTGTTTGGCTATGGGGCAGTAGACTTTCCTCCAACGCCTTTCTAGGTTCCTGCAGTGTTGCCGATGAAATCTAAGATCTTCAGTATACCAAGCGGCCGACGGAGATGCTCTATTAAATCTCGTGAGTTTCTCCGGGGCCACTTGATCAGCGGCACTCCGAATCCAATCCTGGAATTCGGAGGCTGATAGTGCAGGAGTATCTCCTCCCTGAGGGCAGGAAGAGGTCAGGGAATCTAACATATGAGGGATATCCGTGTTCTTCCAGGCTCGAGTCCCAATCCTGGTTCGTGGCCTGGGGGGAGGAAGATTTGTAGTCCGGATATGTAACTCAAATATAATGACCCTATGGTCTGACCACGTGATAGGCATGATGTCCAATACAGAAATATCAGGATTATTAGTGAACAGACCATCTAAGGTATGTCCTGCCTGATGTGTGATGCCCTTAACCAATTGATGCAATCCCAAATTTGAGAGATCGGCAGTAAGTTGAATGGTATCATGGTTGTCCTGCTCTTCCAAATAGAAGTTGAAATCTCCCAGTATCATATATTTATCAGAACTTATAACATGATCATTAAAGTCTGAAAAGGTGGAGAGAAAGGGGTTTCGAGGGCCAGGAGGTCGATATAATAAGATTCCTTTCAAGGCTTGTTTAGAATTGATGCTGATAGCAAAGGTAGCTGCTTCACAGTTGGCGGAGTTTATGGGATCAAAGGTGGTACGTATTTATCCTTGTAAATAATAGCGGGTCCGCCACCTCTTCCTATGGGTCTGTCATGTCTGGCTACACTATATCCATCAGGGGTTGCAGCACAAAAATCCGGCCCTGACCCGGCATCTGCCCAGGTTTCAGTGGCAAATAGTAAATCCAGGTCGTGGGCGAGAATAAACTCACTAATCTGGAGACTGTGGGATGGAAGAGAGCGCGTATTAATAAGCGCAGCTCGACAGCTATGAGAGAAAGCGTTATCCAGAGCATATGACGGGATATAGTTAGGGTCTACTTGGACTGATAGATGGGATTGTAAAAGTTGGTAGCTACACCCCGGACACGGGGGGGGGACAGGCGCCCACCGCAGCGGTAAGAGCGGTAAGAGGTACAGAAATGCAGTCTTGATGTACATTACCATGGTTCAGCTTTTTTAATTGCTGAGGAGAGTAACGCAGTCGGGGACCAGGGGTTGTGGCCCTAGGCCGTGTCCGGGCACGGACGGGCGCAGACGGGCTTGGCTTAGGCGCGGCTTCGGCACGCGCCCGCTGCGCCAGCCCGCTGCGCCGTCTGGACATGGTGTCAATTATATAGGACGTGAGGAGGGTGGGAGGCCGGCGCGACTAGAGCGCAGCCCCAGCCCACACCAAAGATGGCGCCCGCCGCCGCCTACACCGAGTGAGAGAAATCGGCTGGGCGAGGCAGGAGAAGTGAATATGAAGCGTGAGGAGGGGTGTCAGTGTGCCTGCAGTAAATTCCCTCTTGATTAATAAATTTAAAAGCCCCCACAAAGAATTCAGATACAGATTTTAAAAGTTCATAAAAAGCAGTTTAAATCACACAAGAATGCCAGCAAAAGGTAAATGGTCGCTATTAGCTCGCAGCCCTAGACTCCCTATAGGGAGAGCTCTGAAAGGCAGTGAGCGCCGAAAAATAACCCTGCTAAATAGTCTGGGAGGGCGGGAGGCCGGCGTGACTAGAGCGCAGCCCCAGCCCACACCAAAGATGGCGCCCGCCGCCGCCTACACCGAGTGAGAGAAATCGGCTGGGCGAGGCAGGAGAAGTGAATATGAAGCGTGAGGAGGGGTGTCAGTGTGCCTGCAGTAAATTCCCTCTTGATTAATAAATTTAAAAGCCCCCACAAAGAATTCAGATACAGATTTTAAAAGTTCATAAAAAGCAGTTTAAATCACACAATAATGCCAGCAAAAGGTAAATGGTCGCTATTAGCTCGCAGCCCTAGACTCCCTCTAGGGAGAGCTCATAGATTACTTTCAGGTAAATACTGGCTCAGTGCCTCATTACGCCACCCTGTGGGAGGCTTTTAAGGTATACATCAGGGATATTTGCATTGCCAAACAGTCCGGGGTGCTTCTCACTATTCGCCGGGCGTTCGATGTCACCGAGCGGGAGCTACAGGAATTGGATGCCCGGTCGCTGACTGGCACGGGCCTTTCTCCGTCACATCAGCTTGCCAAGCTACTGGGAGAATTCCAGGAGCTGGCGCAGCGGGAGACAATTTACCTGGGGAAATATGCTTGCACCTGGGTATATGGGGAGAGGGGGAGGTCAGGGTGCACTCTGGCATGCTTACTTGCTCCCAGGCACCAAGCTATATATATATTACATGGATTCAAGATACAAGCGGTGCCCATGTTATGGATGGCCCTGGCATTCTATCATGCTTCTTGTCCTACTACACTCACCTCTACACCATGTGCTCGCCACCGACTGGCGAACCGCTGACAGAATATCTAAATGAAATAGCAATGGTATGGCTTGACAGGGGACAGCAGGAGTTCTTCACCTCGCCCATTGGTGCAGACAAATTTATTGAGGCCATAGATAGCCTGTGGGACTAACGGGCCCTTGGTATGGATGGTCTCATTGGCGCATTTTATAAGGCCTACAAGGAGCAACTCATCCCACAATTAATTGAGGTCTATGCAGAAGCGTTAGAGTCGGGTGAGTTTACCCCTACTATGCGCGAGGCAACAGTAACTCTACTACTGAAGCCGGGTAAGCCGGCTGACAACTGCCCCTCATACAGGCCGTTGTCCCTCCTAAATCAGGATTGCAAAGTATTAGCTAAAGTACTGGCCATACACATCTTGCTTATAATCGGGCAGATTATATCGCCTTTCAGTCGGGTTTTATGCCAAACAGGTCCACATCAGTAAACCTACACATATTATTCGCAGCCAATAACCAAATCAATCCTGAGCTCCCTGCCGTGGCAATTTTGTTAGATGCTGAAAAGCATTTGATTCCCTAGAGTGGGATTTTTTCCATGCAGTGTTAAAATTTGCTTCATCCAAAATACATTTTTGATCAGTGGTCCACCTTCTGTACACTAGCCCAGTCGCACAACTACATATAAATGGGGTACTGTCTAACAGATTCACACTGTCAAGGGGCACCCAGCAGGGATACCCGCTATCACCCTTGCTTTTTCTCATCATAATGACCCGCTGGTGCAGCATTTGCAGAACCGACACCTACAGCGGGGAATAGGGTTTCATCATGGTCCCTTACTTGCGTCACTACATGTGGACGACATTCTTTTGTTGGTCTGCGAACCAGCCCTAAATCTTCCTCCTATCATGAGAGAGGTGGTGCAGTTTGACGTCTTCTCCGGGCTGGCCATCAATTCGAAGAAATCCTAAATATTTCCTTTGACAGATGCCACCACGCCTTTCACACTGGAGTTCCCCTTGTGATGGTGTGACGACCCCCCCAAATACCTTGGGGTAACTATACACCGCATGGCCTCAGAGGTAGTGCAGCTAAATTATGGTCCGGCTATTGATCGACTTTCCGGACAGATCGACCAATGGATTATATTGCCTTCATCGATAGCGGGGCGTATTGCAATAATTAAGATGGTTGTGTTGCCCAGGTTTTTGTATCTCTTTTTGAACATTCCTATTCCACTCACGGTTACCTTTTTTAAAACCCTTAGAGGGATGCTGACCCAGTTGATTTGGGTGGGGAAACAGGCAGGAGTGGACTGGAAGACTCTCATTCAACCCTTTGAAAGAGGGGGGGTGTTTGGGGTACCTGAATTTTACCTGTACTATCTAGTGGCACAGGAGAATTACGCCTACTTTTGGTACCACCCGGACGCACATCTTTAGTTCCTGAAGCCTGAGCACACGCAAGCCTGTCCTTATGCTCTCTCCACTATCCTTTCAAGCGAACTTAGGAGAACTCTGGCCGAAATTCACACCCTGCAAACCACGATTTGGGTCTGGGAGCGTCTGGGCAGGTACCTGTGGACTGAACACCTGTTTTCTCCACATTTACCAATTTTAAACAATCCCTGGATAGCACACAAGACTGAAGCATTGACGCAGCGGGTACTTAGTCGCTGTCAAGTGAACAACATGGGTGACATGTCCAAGGATGGTCTATTTCATACGGTGGCAGATCTGATGGCTGATCGAGATGTAAATATGCTTGACCGCTTTCTGGTTCATAGAACAGGGACCGCGCTGGCTCCTGTGCTTTGCCCTGAGACTGGGGAACATATAGACCTCCCCCAATTCACTACAGTTTTTGTGACGGCAGATGTCGCACATTTTGTCTCCAGACTATACCAACAGGCACAGGCGCTTCAACCGATGATGGGTGGTGGAGCCTGGGAGAGGGACCTAGCGCTCCCTGTGACTGACAAGATGTGGCTGTACTGTTATGAACAGACACACCTAGTGAGCTATAATTATAAACACAAACTTCTGCACTTTAAATATTTACACAGAATTTATGTTACCCCCGTGTTACTCGCAAAGATGGACATTTCGAAACCTGACAACTTTCAGAGATGTGCGATGGTGCAAGCTGTTTCTATCCATTTGGCATGGAACTGCCCTGCACTGCTGGCCTACTGGGAGGCGGTGTTTGGGCTTCTTGAACAGATGGTTGAGACCGAGCTTTCACACACACCCTTGAGCAGATGGTTGAGTCCGTGCTTTCACACACACCCTTGCTTGAACCACTGGGGTATGAGCTTCAGTTGAGTCGAGGGATAAGGCACTTTACTACCAATGTGCTAGTACTGGCTAAGAGACAGATTTGTCTTAATTGGGGAGGAGCTGCACCACCTTTGGTGGGGACATGGCTCAGGGATATGATGTATTGTGACACTACTAGTGAAGTATATGCGGCCCTGCCTCCACTTGCCTTCCGCCCCAAAAACATCTGGCGCCCGCTACGCTCCTATCAGTTATTGCATCCGGAAGTTACTGATTGAAATATTACACAGGATGAAGTGACTATTGGATTAGCCAACCGGTCCTGTGGATCGGGATTGTCAAAATGTCTGTGCTACATGAACCTGTATTGTTGTTTTATATTAAAGGAATATGGTCTTAGTAACGCTCTATGTGGACAATGTTTTATTGATACCTGTCAATTTGTGCTTCCTGTACTACAATTATGAGAACAGAGTATTTTCTTTTCTTCTTTCTGTATAATTTGTTAAAAAATAGAATAAAAACAAGTAAAAAAAAAAAAGAATCAATTATGCTCCAAAATCATATTCTAGTTTCTAGGTCCAAGATTTGACGGTCAAATGATCTAGATATATTCTGTTTCCTAAATTTAGGGTTTTCTGAATACAATACTACATAGATTTACAACAAATCAAGAAAGACACCCACTTGCTAAGCTTAGTCTTCATACCAAAGTTGGTATTAATTAATTCATCATGCTTTGCTTAATGTTGGTTTTTTGCCCTCTGTGGGAATTTGAATGGCAAATGCAACTTTTCAGCACCCTATTTTACCTTCCTACCTTTTTGATGTCTGTGAAACACACCAAAAACAAACTTAAGCTATTGATAAAAGTTTTCTCTACTTCAGCTTCCACAAACTATCTTTCTGTGAATGTATTTCTACTGAACACAGATTTTACACAATACCCATAGAGGCATTGGGCCTCTGATTAATCTTTTTAGGTCGTAGTGAGGGTGAGACTTAGGGATGTGCATATCACAGTTAGCCATCTAAGGAGGACCATTAAATAGTGGCTAACTTGACAGTTCAAAATGAGATTCAAATTAATTACTCCTAAAATCAAACTGTAAATATAAAGTATTAAAATAGGTAGACCCAACCTCCTGAAGACGTTCAGTCTAACCAGAAATATATAAACAAAGGGGCATATACGAGGAACAAACGCTGCTGCAACATTCCTTTTTTGATGCTGCAGTGCTTTTTTTTCAGCGCCTTATTTACAAGGTGACGCTGGAGCCCCTTAGCGCCACTTTTCCAATGCTAACGCCTATTTTGTTTAGCTCCAGATCTGCTGGCGGCATTTTCCAGTAATGATATGCAAGGTTGGCGTGCCCTCAGAAAAACCCTCACAAAACTCATTCCATTTATTGACCAGTGTCATTAATTTGCCTGCAATTTCTTTCCAGCTGTGCTCATGTTTGTGGAATCTTGGTCCTTAAAATCGAATCCATGTAAAACTTTGGATTTCTGAATGACAATTTCGTAGTCCTGAGCCAATTAAATCAATCTCTTGTGTCACTCTAGCTCAATGGGTAATATCTTTTCAGAGAAACAATAGTACCTCCTCCTGGTAGGTGTCTAATTGTGATGGACTAAGAATTACCTGAATCATTTCTTCAAATTCTACCTTTAGTCTACTTACGTCTAATAAATTTCCCTTTCTTGGAATTGTAACTGGACCTGAACCTGATACTGAAGTTAAAGCATGAATTGGAATCATATTTGGAACTGAAGCTGAAACTGAAAAGGTCCGTGCACTCTGATGATTCTTTGGGGTACTATATCCTTTAATCCACTCACTGAATTCCTCAGGAGTAAATCCTGATTGTTCTCTGGTAGTATTTAAAATGATGTCTCCATTGGTCACATTTCTAATAGTTCTAGGTTGCACATTTAACTTACATGTATCAGGGAATGCACTTCCTCTTGATGCAATCATTTCAGGAAGATGTTAACTCTTCTCAGGAGGTCCACTCATTCCATGGTGAATAGAAAGGTGGAACCCCCTGAATCGTTCTATTAAGCGGGTCAAATTGTATCTGATTTTGAATAGAACCTGTACTCTTAGTACATGAATAGTAGTACTTTGAGTTGGGACCATAGGTGTCTGAAGCACAGATGTCGTTGTGAGTTCTAGTGGATTACTATGTGCAGACCATGACCTTATTGTAAATGTCGACAAAACTAAGTATATGGTCTTCACAACACCAAAAAAGTCATCGGTGGAGTTAGGATGAAGGAGGGATCTCTGGATCAAACGGAGACATGTTCATATTTGGGGGTCTTAATTGATAGGAAAATGAGTTGGAAGGCACAATTAGATTGTCATTCCATTAAACATACCCAACTCTCTGGAGTTCTCCTTAGGGAACACAAACGATTACACTCAAAACCAATAGCCCCAGTGCTCCAGATATACAATGTTAAAAAAGGTGCATCTATTTTATATGGGGTTGAGTTGTGGGGCTACGCCAACATGGATAATTTAGTGGCGAGCCAGAATAAATTTATGAGGTCCTTAATTGGTCTCCCCCAATCTACACCATTAGTTTCTCTCTTTCTGGACCTGGGCTGTTATTCGATCAGGGATGTGGACCGATATAGGTTTTTAGCCTACTGGAGGAGGATTTAGGTCACCCCTGAACTTGCTCATTACGCCCAGGCCATCCTAGAAGTGAGGGACCTAGATGTTAATCATAAAATTGTCTGGTTTAGTTTCCTGAAAAATTCTTTATTTGAGCTAGGGTTGGCCCATTTGTGGACTAGTCCCATGGGAAGTGTTTTCCCTAGCAAATTGGAGTTGAAGGTTGTCTTTTGGAAACAAATTAACATGAAACGATTTGCTTCCTGTTCAAATGGATCCTTGACCAAGGCTTTTATTGATCTTAAACATGAACCTAAATTAGAGGGATACTGGGACCTTATTACATCTACAAGAGACAGGAAACTATTCCATCCGTTTAGGGTAGGTTCCTTGCCAATACATTCTTTTACTTCTAAATGGGGCAACACTAAGTCTAGTGTTTGTCCCTTTTGTCCTGATGCAAGTGAAACCATGGCCCATGTTTTCTTTGTCTGTCAAGCATATACTAATCCTAGACGTACTTGGCTTAAACCTGTATGTGACAACTTGGGTACTAGATCTAGCAGAGAGGCCTTTAGAATCCTAAATACTTCTGTTGGAGGGACGATTGTGGTAGCTACTGCCAAGTTTCTGGGTTGGGTATGGGTGATTAGATGGAAATATATGAGTTCTCTATAACTGTCTACTATGTCAATCAATTAAGAACACTCCTGTAATGTAGCTAATTTGTTAATAATTTTTAAAACATTACAAAGCCAATACTTATTTTTCCATTTTTAATTTTTTTAATCATGGATCCGTTTTATCAACTTTTTATCTATTTATTTTTTTAACTTGTCGTATCCAGGGTGACAACTACATATTAGGTTTTCTTTGCTGTACATAATGCGTGATATTGTTACTTGCCATTTTTTAAATGCTGCTTTAACTTTTGTGGTTTTTTTAACAAAACAAAAAAACAAAAAAAACAAAAAAAAACTATGTGCAATATTTTTTTCAGCATGTACAGTCAAATTGTGTTTGAATGCCAATAACGCGTAGTATAAAACCACACATTCAATCAAAGAATCTCAAGAAGAATGGTTTAAGCATTATATATTCCCACTACCAATGAAGAAAGGAGTATTGTTAAAAGGAGAAAAAAAACTCATTCAGGAAAGTGTCAATGGACCAAGTTAAAGTCCTCTAGGGAAATGTCCATGAACATAAGGAAAAAACAAAAATTGGTTAAGTTCAGATTTAGTATCTAACTGAATCTATCCAAAAGAGTTCAGTAAGAAAGTTAAATGAAAAAGAAAAATCAGAACATTGAGTTCAGGTTGTCGGCAAGGAGAGGCGTCTAAATTGATCAGCAAATACAGCAGCAGCTGAAAAAGTATTCCAAGTCATTTTAGCAAAAAGAGCCAAAAAGTAAGAGAACTCTTCGATCTGCGTCTCCAATCTAATCCTCATCCTCTACACACACACACACACCTCCTTTGGGGACATCATCTTTATTGCATAGATGATGTAGTTGTGACATCAGCGATCGGACCACTGTGGTCTGTCCATTATGCGGTCATCTTCCATTTGTCAAGTAATATTTGCTACTACAGCACTGTTTCCCAAACAAGCCATGAGAAACCAGTCTTTGCCATACTCACATGTTAGTTACAAAAAGAAAAATGTATTCATAGCTCTTTCATGGGTACAGTCCAAGGATCGGTTCCAACCAATTCACACACACAAAGGAATAAAGCTTCATTCATAGTCAAATTGTTACATTAGACAGTAACAGTTACAGCAACGTGTGAAAGAAACATGTCAAAATTCATTTTACTAGGCCATGAAATAATGCAGCCTAAACAAGAACATTTCAATGCATTGGATCATCTTCTTTTAGTGAATAAACTTGCTAATACCTATTCAAACCATAAGAAAGTCAATCAAACATTTAAAATTAAGAAATAAAATTAGAATTGTCAGTAACTATTTTATCCAAAAATGACCTATCCTAAATATGGCCAACTCAAATGAATTTCAAAAATATCAACACGTGAACTAATTCTAAAAATCATTAAAACAAAATCCTTTTAATTAATATATGTTCTCTATGATGTTGGATTCTTATACTTTCAACTGTGCAACCCTTATCAACATTGATTTGCGCCAATGTCGAATTTATGAAAACACTCTGCAATTGAAATCAATAGAAATGCTAAACTCCTCATTAGTCTTCATTACCTCTTGTTGTTATCATTATTTGATTAATCCTACTGTTTCTAGCTAATCAAGCACACTTTTACAGTACTGATAATTAAATTTTCTCTGTTTCTGTGAAGTTTTTCGTCAATGTGTGTAAGGTATATGTTATTATTTCAGGTCAAATCTAGTGTATATGTTGTGAAAAAAATAAGTGATATTTATGCTGTTACACTATCTAAACTTAACTTCAGAGAGACAAGAGCCATACTGTACTGAGAGTTAAATGGGGGTGGGGAAACCATCATGGGTAGAAAAACTTGTGTGATATACAGAAAATGGGCCAATTTCTACCAGAGGGAAAAACAGTGAAAACAGATTCTCTGAAGCCTCCGAAGACTGACTTATGCGCTATTCTCACAATTGCACAAGCACTGTTGTGTACAATATTCTTTGGGTTACACCCTCATTTAATGTAAATAATGCCAATATTGCTTTTTGTAGTCTTCTAAAATATACTTTGCTCCTTACTAAATCAAATAATCATTGACATCTTCCTATTACCTTCTTTTTGCAATTATTGAGCACTATTGATATATTTGTCCATGAATATTACCTGTTGAGACATTGTTGTATGCTATGTAACTTAATAAAAGGGTCATTTTCAGAATTGTAATTTAAAATCCGACTTCACAATAAATTAGGATTTTAAATTAGGCTTCCAGAGACACCAAACGTGATCCAGTTATCTCTTCCCATTTGGAAATTACACTTATAAAATGTAATAAAGCAATTCCAATGTTATCCCGTGGGAGAGCTAGACCTTGGAGTAGTGAAAAATAAATGTAAGGGTTTTTTACTACCATGACATGTAAAACTTAAAAGTACATGTCCTACTTTTTAAATACATCGCACCCTGCCCTCTGGGCTGTTCGGTGCCTACCTTAGGGATGACATATATGTATTAAAAAGGAAGGTTTGGGGCCTGGGAAAAGATTTAGCCTGCCAGGTCGAAATTGCAGCCTAAACTGTACACACAGGCTCGGTAATGGCAGGCCTGAGACATGTTAAAGGGCTACTTAAGTGGGTGGCACAATCAGTGCTGCAGACCCAGTAGTCATGTTTAATTTAATGGCCCTGGGCACATGTAAAGCCACTGTATTCAGGACTTACAAGTAAATTAAATATGTCAGTTGGATATGATCCAATATTACCATATTTTGAGCAGAGAGCACAAGCATTTTAGCACTGGTTAGCAGTTTCTAAAGTCAAAAAAACAAAATTTGCTAAATGTGTAGGGCAAAGGCAAAAGATTTAGAGATGACCCTGCAAGAAGGGCCATGTCCAACAAATGGGGTTACACCAGTAAAATCTGTGCCAGACATGACTCTCTAATAGTTATAAATGGCAATTTTCCAACAGTAGCTCCCCAGGCCGAATCTCTGGAATACTTTTGAATTCCAAAGTAAAACCATGCTCACACAGTCAAAATATGGCTAACTTTACATAATACAATCCCTTGCTAAATACCATAGAAATCTGTCATATTTAGATCAAGACGTACCAGACAGCACAGCTGTTTGGTTGCAAACAGACTTTTTAGGGACATTCTATAAGCTTCTTGGGGATGCATCCCACCCATTGCTTACCATTGGCTTTGTGGGTTGGATCTCAAATGTGCTTGCTTTCTCTTTGCTGGCTTTATTTGTTTTCGGCTGCCCAGCATGTCTTTGTCCCTTCAGGTGAGAGTTGCCTGTTAACCATTTCTTTGACTCACTCTTTATATTCTTCCAAGTGAGCTCACTTTCTGTAAACATGCCTTTAAATGTTGTTCTTGTCTTGTCACATTTGCTGTGCATTCAAAGACAATTGCTGGGTACTGGGAGTGGGAAAGGAAAGGTTTTTTTTCTAGCACACAACACAATCTAAATGTCTGTAAATGAAATCTGCAAATATTTCAGAATATATCAGAATTAGGAAAGCACAAATGCAGCTATACCTTTGCAATTCTGAAGTGAGGTGGAAACAAATCTTATATGATCAATGCAACTCAATGCACTAGGTGATGCCATTTCCACACATTGTCATTTGTGCTCTGTATAGTTTTATCATTAAAACTGTATGTCCAAATGTAATGGTCATTTCAGTTGAAAATGTTTAGTCTGTAATTGCAGTGTGCCATCACACCATGCCTACTCCACTTTAAGCTTTATGTCACTCTATCCCACAAAACTGCACTCCATGCCATTCTGCTCTATGCCTCTCCACTCTATGCCAGTCCACTCTACGCCACTCCACTATATGACTCTCCACACCACTCCACTTTATCTCTCTCCAGTCTGACACTACACTCAATGACACTTCAACCCATGACACTCTACTTCCCTCCACGCTGCTCTACTCTAGTCCACTCTAAGCCTCTCTATGCCACTTTATTCTAGGCCACACTGCAACCCTCCACTCTACTACAGTCCCATCCACTCTACACCACTCCAATCTACGAGACCCCACATAACTTTACTCCACTCTACCACACTCCACGCCACTCCACTTTATCCATCTACAGTATATGACACTACACTCAACAGCACTCGACTCTATGATGCTCAATTCTACGACAGTCCACTTCATAACATTGTACTCACCTCTATGTCACTCTACTCTAGTCCACTCTACCCCTCTCAATGGCACTTTATTCTAGACCACTCTACGACACTCCACTGTACAACACTCCACTCCACTCTGCACCACTCTACTCTACGACACTCCACAGCACTTTACTCCACTCTGCGTAACTTCCCGCAAAGGCACTTCACTCTGTCATACTTTACTACAATCTACATGACACCACTCCAATTATCTCTCCTACACTCCACTCAACAACACTTTACTCTACGCTATGTCACTTTATGTCACTCCACTCTATGCCCCTCCACTCTATGTCACCCACTCTGTGACACTCCACTCTATGCCACTCTACTCTACAACACTCTATGCCACTCTACGACAGTACACTTCACGCCGCTCTGCGCCCCTCCACTTTATGCCACTCTTCAACACTCTACTCCACTCTATCTCTATGCCACTCCATTACACTCTACTCTATGGCACTCTTCTCAACTCTATGCCACGTAATTCCGACTCTACTCTATGCCCTCACTCTATGACACTTTATTAATCTCTACGCCACTCTACACCATGCCAATTCACTCTACACTACACCACTCCATGACATTGTATTACACTTCACTCTGTGATTCTCAATGACACTCCACTTCACAACACTCCACTCTACAATATTCTAATCTACTCTTGCCCACTCTACGCTCTCTGTGCCACTTTATTCTAGGCCACTCTACGACACTCCATGGCAATTTACTCCACCCTACCCCAAGTCACACAAAGGCATTTCACTCTATGATACTTTACTACAGTCTACACTACACCATTCCACTCTACGGTGCCCCACTCTACACCACTCCTCTCTACTCCACTTCGCTCTACAACTCTTTACTCCAATCTATGCAACATCACTTTCTGACACTTCACTCTATGCCCATCCACTCTATGCCACTCCACTATGCTCTACAACACTTTATGACACTTAATTCTAGGCCACTCTACTCCACTCTAAGACTCCCCACTTCACGCTGCCCCTTTATGTCCCTCCATACCACAACCCTCCACTTTATGTCACTCAATAACACTCTACTACACTCTATGTGGCTTTACTTCACTCTATGACATTGCAATTTATGACACTGCACTCTGTGGCACCCCACTCTACAACACTCCATGCCACCCCATTCTACTCCACTACTCCACTCCACACCACTTCACTATACACCATTCTACTCTATGCCCCTCCACTCTATGAGACTTTATTCAACTCTTCGCCACTCTACACCCTGCCACTCCACTCTACACCATGCCACTACATGACATTTTACTCCACTTCACTCAGTGCCACTCCATGACACTCCACTTCACAACACTCCATTCTACTCCACTCTTTGCCATTCCACTCTTCAAAATGCTAATCTACTCCATGTCACTCCAGGAATTTCCACTCTACTCAAAGCGCTCCACTGTACTGCACTCTACACAGCTCCATCTATGCCACTTTACTCCACTTGACACCACTCCACTCTACTCCACTCCACTCTACTCTACTCTACTCTACAACATACTACTCTACACTACTACGTTCTAAACCA
Organism: Lissotriton helveticus; assembly: GCF_964261635.1. NCBI lineage: Eukaryota > Metazoa > Chordata > Amphibia > Caudata > Salamandridae > Lissotriton > Lissotriton helveticus. Next base: position 495,079,031 of record NC_136069.1, on the reverse strand, counting down.
CTCCACTGTACACCACTCTATGCCACTCCACTCTACGGCACTCTATGCCACTCGACGACACTCTATGTCACTCCACTCTATGACACTTCACTCTACGACAGTCCACTTCACTCTACACCACTCCACTATATGCCCCTCCACTCTGTAGCATTCTACACCACTCCACTTTACACCACTCCACTCTCCTCTACACCACTAACTTTTAGCCATGCTGACCAGCAGCCACACTGGTGTACAACATGGCTACATCACATTGGCAAAGCCAATAATTCGTGAATAAGCGATACCTGTCGGCTTTGCCAATCCCTGTCTTTTTAGCGTTGCTTGCCTCCTATGGAGGTGTTTCCTATAGGTCCTGCACCACACCTGGCACAAAAGTGTCCTTTGAGTTGGACAGTTTGTAAAAGTGACCATTTCTTCTCATTTGGACTACCTAAATTTAAGAAATTGTGAACAGTTTCAGGCTTTACTGCAAAGCTCTGTGTATAGAATTCGTTATCATTGGACGGACCTCTGAAACGTACCTTTACCGTAAGAAATTGTGAAATACCTCTTTGTTGTATATCAGTATTATATGTTATTGTTAGCCACTACATCTGGAATTGTGCGTTTTTGCTGATTTTATATATTTGTTGTTTTTACTTTTGAAAATATTGTACAGCTAGCTGAATAGCAGACAAGATGACACATTGTAATTTTCTTTAAAACAACGAATGCTTCATTCCTTGAAAGAAATCCACTGAGAAGGAACAGCAAACCGCATTTAAAGTGGCTTTGCCCGTCCAACCAGTGGCAACAGGCAAACATTTTTAATACCAACCCATAGATTTTCTATCACTCAGAATTAACCACAGCTGCATTGGCTAAAGAATTTCATTTTGAATAGTGCTTTTAATCCATTCTGAAAGTGCATTTATATGCAAAATGGGAAAATAAAATAATGTATGTGCCCTAAATCTTAGTTTAGCCATGCGTACAAAATAGCAAGGGTACAGATAATGGTATTTGATGTACAGCAAGAGAGAGGTAAATAGCTTGCCAATCAATATATGATGAGAATCCAGGTCATGTTGCTTATTGATGTGTGAGCCATTAAACTCCAAGGTTATTCTGCATATCACATACAGATATCACAATGTATTCTAAAAGCAATTTTGGGCGGGAACATGATATGAATGAGCAAGTGGTCTGCTGTCTGAAATGCCATAGTGTGAAACACGCTGTCTGAATCTGTTTTCTCCAGGCTTGCATATTTCATATCAGGTTTCCTAAGCGCGGGAGCATTACTAGTGGAGGAATTCTAAGGGCCTGCGCATTAATTGGGACTGCTTTTAAATATTCTGGTCCCAGTGGCAGGCTTGCCCCGAGGGACTGAGTATTTCTTGCATTCATGGCTCCTGCGTGACTAGTCCTATCCCAAAAATCTGGCGCTGGGATTAAAGGTGAGGCCATTACGACGTCACCTGAGGTCCTTTGCTAATGGCTCGAACGTCCTTAATAGGGGTATAAGTGCCCTTCCCCTCCTCTGTTGCCCTTGCCTATGGCTCGGGTTGCCTAACTAGGGGAGCCGGTAATTGCATGCTCATTATTAATAATGAGAACATTGGGTCCAATTTAACATCTACAGTTAACTAAATGCCTATCATACAGCATGAGGTTTGCAATTCCCTTACACTATGTAGAGCATGTTTCTTTTTGTGCATTTCTCTTGTTTAATTATTCCTCGGAATACCTTTGATCTATGCAGCTTAATTATGTTATTTATATGCTGGTCTATGCCTCCATTCAGAAACGTAGATGCTTGGCTTTTAAATGTAAACCAAAGCAAGCAGGTTTATGCAGTCTTAAGCAGTGAGTGGGTGTTCCTGTCTTTTCTTTAATCTGCCAGCCACCTGTTGTCTCAAGAGAACTCATTGTATCCTTCTACCTGACTATTAAGTATTATGACAAATTACATCGGCTAAAATTGATCCCTTTCACTAATCTAATGTCCTCCATAGACCTTTTCACAAGAACACACTTCTTTTATCGTCTAACAAACTCATGCTTTATTATACTAGTCAATTATTGACTGCACGAAGGAATGTCTGAACGAATGCATCCACTAATTAATTTGTTAATGAAAGCATAAAAATGTGCCTAAACTAGATTTGCATATTCAAAGAACAATGGTTCAAGGGTGGCCTAAGTAGGTCCAAAGACAAGAACAGTTATTTTGCCTAGAAACTAAATCAATTTGGGAGCAGAGCATGTAGGGCAACATGTGTAATTGTAATCACTGTACTTCTTTTGCTTGTTGGTATTACAGGAGTACGTTCAGGTGCTCACATAAGTGATAAGGTGCGTATCGTGACTGAGTGAGAGTGAAAATAGACAAAATATCACATAAACAACAAAGGGAAATCCACAGAAATATATACAATGGGGGGATTTTCATTGGGGGGGTCGACGACGTTTAGATCTTTATTGAGTCAAGATCATCATCAGAACAGGGTGAGCAGTCTGAAATATTTTAGGGAGCCAGGTAAATGGAAAAGGGGAGTGTCGGGCACACTCTCATTTGGATTCTGGGGGTACTGCCAGCCTGGTTTCTCGGTGGCCTGGTTATTGGATCAGTCGAAGTGGGAGAAGATTGGCAGGCTAATTACTAGATTAACTAGAATAAACTAGATTTGCAGCACAAATAAATGTCACATGGCTCATGCAGTCTCTTAATCTCATCCTTGTAAATCTCATATTGTCTTTACGACATCTTTTACGATATTGAAGACAAAGTCATATCCAGCAGAAAAAATAACGTCTTAGGTATGTGGACATTAAAAGAGACTAGTACAGAGACGAGGCTGCATGTTACATTATTGTTAGCCCTGGTATCCTTGGCGTGGTTTCCCCTGACTTTTTGCCCCCTGACCTCCTGTTTTTCTGGCTTCATTTTTGCTGGACTTTGGATTCTGGGTACTCTACCACTGCTAGATAGTGCCAAAGTGCATATGCTCTGTCCACTAAACATGATAACATTGGCTTTTCCACAATTGACATATTCAATTTATCTATAAGTTCCCAGTAATGTGCACTATATGTGCCCAGGGCCCGTAAATTAAATGCTACTACTGGGCCTGCAACACTGATTGTACCACCCACTCAGTAGACCTTTAAACATGGCTCAGGTCTGCCACCGTAGAGCCTGTGTGTGCAGTTTTAAATTGTAATTTCTACCTGGCAAATTAAACTACTTTCCAGGTGCAAACCTTCCCTTATATTTACATATAAGTGACACATAAGGTAGGCCCATGCAGCCCCATGGCAGGGTGCAGTGTATTTAAAAGGTAGGGCATGTACTTTTGAGTTTTACATGGCCTGGTAGTGAAAAATGGCAAAATCTGTTTTACCCTCAAGCAGGGCCTTACTCTCCCATAGGTTAACAATCGGTTTGCCTTGGTGTCTCTGAACTCACAATTTAAAATCACAATTTAGGGTGAAGTTGGATCTTAAATTGGAAGTCTGACATTGCCACTTTTAGAAAGCTGGCATTTTCTTACTTTAACCATTCTGTGCCTCTGCCTGTCCCCAAATACACGTCTGGGTTGGGTGACATATGGGCTTTGTTCATTCCTGACAGTCAGACAAAGGGAGCTGGGGTGTGATATTTGCAGTCTGATTGCTCATCACCAGACTGCTGGGCCTTCCTGAGGTAGATTGAGTGGGAGGAGCTGACACTTGCACCTGAAAAGGGCTGTCTCAGTCCCCACACAAAGAGCTGCATAACCCCTATAGTGTGTCGCGAGCCAAGCCAGGGAAGGAAGGGGCATTGTTATATTCAAAGACCTCTTTAATGTCTGCCACACTTCAAAAGCACATTTGGGAATAGGTGCTGGACCCCTGATTCCACCTTAATCAGAAGTCTACTGGAACCAGGTACATTCTGCCTGGAAGAAGAGCTGCTATACTGTAGGAGGGACAGCCACTTTGCTGCTTGCTCAGATGGTGAATTGGAATGTATGTTATGTGTTTTGTCTGAGAGGAAGAGCATCAGCTGTGTGTTGTTGGAGTAGGAAAGGACACTGATTTCTTGGGTGTAGATTATGACTGTGTTGAAAGTGTCATACTAAATGATGAGACTTGCAGAACTCCACAGATGAGGTTCTGGGCTTCTAAGAAGTAGGGGGTCAGACTGACTGACTGACTGGGTTGGTCTGGTGAAGAAGGAACATATCCTGCAGTGAGTGGGACTTTGGCTGTCAGTTTAATCTAATTGTTGGATGAGCTAATGGGTTGTAGTTCTTTAATGAAGACATGGAGGGTGCAGGTGTCCAATGGGGCCTCCTACTGGATGGACTGCTTTGTGGAAGCAAATTCTTCTTCGGTGATGAGATGGCAAGAAAGTGTGGATTCGCTGGTCGAGATAAGGAGGCATGTTACAAGGTTGACAGGGTCCATTGGGGGGCAACGCTTTTGCAGATGCTGGTTATCATGTTGCAGAAGTGCAGAGATATCTTGGTGCACAGGTCTGCGAGGGGAGATGTTGGAGGAGCTGTCAGCAGGTGATCGGTCATGATTAAGGTCCCAAATTTTTGTAGTGTGTTTGGTGAGGGAGCAGATGTTGAGGAGGAATATGCAGGAGAGTAAGGCACATGGTGTGACTCGTGTGAGTGACTTTGAGTCAGGTGGTGGGAACTGTCATCATAGGGGTAGTTAGTGTTGGTTGTGGGAGCGAGCAAGAGAACTTGCAAGTTGTGGGTGAGAATACCTCTTCAGTGTTCTGTGGTGTACTAGCAGTGTGGAGAGCAAAGCCCATGGCTGAGATCATGGAAGGCTGTGGCGAAGCAGTGCCAGGGTAGGTGAAGTCCAGGATGCCTGACACAGGCAGGCAGCTGATGAGCGCAGACAGACTTGCCCTTCACATGTGAGCAGAGCACCAACTGAGCACGGCCATGCTGCTGCCAGTAGTACATAGGTCCAGGAGGAGGGAGTGGAGTAGGAAGCTTTGGGTGGGGCTGGGAAAGTTGCAGGAGCCAGGAAAGCTCAGCAGACTGGAAGGCGGTAAAGGTAAGGAGGCATACAGAGAGGCAAAAAAGGATGAAAAAAGCAGGAATAGTAGAAAGGGGAGAGGAGCGAAATGGCACAAGAATGCGTAAGATGAGAAAAGGGTAGAAAATGAGGACTATTTGAAAGGTGAGAATAGTAAAAGGGTGAAAAGGCACTGGGAGAGAGAAAGGTGAGTGAACAAGGCACAAAGCAGTGACATGGCAACACATAAGAGCAGATAAACTGATCAAAAATGCAGACAAAAACCAGGGAAACATAAAGGCAATCAGAGAAACAATTGCAATATCAAGAGGCTGGAGAGAGAGAGTGCAGCAAGAGAGAGAGTGGTGTGTGTGAGAGAGCGAGAGAGCGGCAGTGAAGAAGCAGCCAAGGTGAGTCAGGGAGTTTCAATGCCCTGTAGCGGGATTCACAAGGGCCTTGTCTGGAGCGGGATCCGCAAGGGCCTTATCAGGTCGGAGGAGCAGGCAGAGGCAAATTCTAAGCAAGGACCTTGAAGCTACTACTTAATCTGCTTAGCTCCTTTGAAGGAAGAACACAGTAACTCCTGTTTTATTTGATACAATCTGAGAGGCAAAAAGCAGCCAAAAGAGAAAACTATGAACCCAGATTTCATCTACTGACACTGCTCTGACATAATATTTTATTTTTCACTGGCATGTAGTTGGAATAGACTAGATATGTTTTTATAAATGTATTGGGTTTTGCACACATTCTCTTTGTTTAACTCTAACAAAAATGTGACAAAGGTCTCCTGATTATAAATGGCAGGGATTAAATATGCCATTATTGGATGTCCACTGTCTCACTGTCCAAGGGATTTGGTCACTATATTTTCAATCTAGTATATGTGTCAGAGCCTTGTCCCTCTAGTCTGTGTTTGTTAGTGTCTCAATGTTCCAGTGTTCCTGTGTGCTTGGCAATGCCTGCCCACTGCAGTGTTTATTTCGGTGTCTTCCTGTCCAAATACATATGTATTGCTTTGCATTGCCCATTGTCTGTGTCCCCCATTCAAAATAAATGTGCCTCCTTGCCATGCTGTATGCACTTCTCTGTCCTGATGTTTGTGCCTTCTTGACTGAGAATCTGACCCTCTCTAATTCGGAGTTTGTGCCTCACTGTCAGAAAGTCTGTCCCTCTCTGCCCCAGTTTCTCTTCTGTTTTATTATCTGCCTCTGACTGTAGCTGATTCCAACTCTACCTGTGCTAGAATTCAAGTCTTCATGCTTGTATATTTGTGCCTCTCTGTGCCAGTTTCCATATCTCCCAGCCATTGTGTCCATGTCTCAATGTCCCTGTGTCTGTGTTTTCTGTCTCAAGAAATAATTCTCTCAATTGTATTGTTTGTCTCTCATCTATCTATTTCAGTGCCAGCTTGTCTCAGTGATGGTGCCTCCATGTCACAGTGCTTCTCTTTCTCAGTTCTAATATCAATGCTTTCTTGTCTGAGTGTCAGTTAAATATATTTCTTAGTGTCATTCCTCCTTCTCTTAGTGCTTCTGTTTCTCTGCCTCATTGCCCATGCATCCAGTCCTAAACTCTGTTTTCATAACCTAGTGTACATGACTCAATGAATTTGTGACTGCCCTGAGGACAGCACATTCACCGTAATGCGGCACATTTTCCTGGTTAGCGATGGGCACACCTTGTCAAAGATTCACCCAGCGATAACCAGGAAAATGCGCTGAATACATAATACGGACATGGTGACCTTGTCAACCAGTGAAGCCTCTACATACAAGTTTGCCTGATCAAGTGCCTGCATCTCCTTATTAAGTGTTTTCTTTTACACCAAATCCAAATTGGCTTCCCTGTTTGAGCCAGATTGCCAAATCTCCTGCGTCCCTTTTCAAGTGATTGTGTTTCCCTGTCCCATCGTCCACATCTTAATGTCTGCGTCTCTAAGTTTTTGGCACCCTAGCCCACTGTCTGTTTCCTTGTGTCAGTGTGTATGCCCACAGCCATAGGATCTGTGGCTACAGACCTCATTATCAATGTCTCACTTTCCCAGTGTCTCTGACTTCCTCTGCCCTTGGTCAGTACTGTTAATCCCAGTCCAATTGGTTCTTTTCCCTGTCCCACTGTTGCCTGAATCTGAATCAGTTTCTAGTTTTTCCTGTGCCACTGTGTTCCATTTTCTGTGTTTTTATGAGTGCCTTCTGCAATGTTTGGTAAGAACCATTCACACACATGTAGGTTTAACTAAGAGGTTTATTTAGATACACCTCATCCATATAAAGTTCAAAGCAGCTGTTGATACCAGAACACCTCTAACTGATCTGGATCCTCACAAATGGCATTCCTAATTCCACACACTAAATTCTACTAATGTACATATGGTTCTAGGGTTAGAATCACATTCAGAACACACTACATATCTCCCTTCTTTATTTTACAATATTAAAAACTCAACATGACTATATTCTAATAAAATACACGATCATACCAAATAGTATGGAAGACACGTCCCAAATCTCTTTATACCGTGGCAAAATCTTTAGGATGGCTTGGTGCCACTACTCACCCCTCACTCTTATCCTATCCTTATAGCCAATCCCATCAATCCAACATCTCTCTCTAAATTTTGCAGACACACTGTTAGAAATGGGGGTCTTTAGTTGGCAGAGGTAGGTACCTTTGTCCAAATAGAGAACTTTGCTTCTAGTCAGGGTAAGGGGGATGTACATTTAGATAACCCCTGTGCACCCACTGGGTAGCTTGGCACGAGTAGACAGGCATATCCCAAAGGCAATGTGTGAAGTATTTGTACTCAAAATACACAGTAGTACTGTGATAACACCACAAATGAACACCACATCGATTTAGAAAAAAAGGTATTTTTACCTAAACCAATACAAGACCAAAAAGACAAAAATGCAACAGGTAATAAGATATGACTTTTTTATTGCAAAAAGGTTGTAGAAGACAAATAGCTCCACCTGGGGTAGTCCAAAGTACAGCGCTGACTGGATTGAGTCACATGGACCCCAAAACAAACAGTACCCTGGAAACAAAGTCTATAATGATGTACTGCCTCCTGGAGGTGAGGTGTCGGTGTAGAGGTCGAGGCCAGCTCCCTGGCTGGCTCGGGGGGGGGGGGGGGGGGGGGTGAAACGCCGTGTCCGCTGGGAGGCGCCGTGTCAAGTTCAGGACAGGGGAAGACAGTTGCGTCAGCGGTGAGGCGTCGGTTTCGGTGACAGTACAAAGTCGGCGTGTTTGTCGAGTCACCCTTGGCGATTATCGTCACCGTGATAATAGGAAGCATTCACTGGCGATGACAGAGTCAGTGCGAATGCTGGCTTCTGGAAATGCTGATAACTGCAGGTATCGAAGGGTGTCGGAGCTACGTTGTAGGCCGGGTGGTGGGTCGTTCACTTCACGAGCGGTGCCATGGCCTCGGCGCAGGTCGCAGTATCATGGCAGCATCGCTGACGGAGTCTGAGACATTTTTTCTTGTTTCTCTTAGGTTTCTTCTAGCTCCCAATAGCAGGAACAGCTTCCAGAGGACCAACATTGGAATGTGCACCTCTGGGCAGGTCAGAACTCTCAGCAATAGAATTCAGGGGAGCTGGGAGTGAAGTCTTTGTGTTCCTTGGACTTCATAACAGGAGGTCAGCACACTCAGGCCCTTGGAGATTCTTCTTCAAGCAGGTTCACTGCAAAGTTCCAGTCTTTGTCCTTTCCTTGGCAGAAAAACAACTGCAGACCAACCCCACACAGAACACAGCAAAGGGGCAGTACTCCTCCTCTCAGTTCTTCAGCTCTTCTCCATGGCAAAGGTTCCTCTTGAGTCCAGAAGCGATCTAAAGTTCTGTTGTTTAAGTCTCCTACTTATACCCCACTTTGTCTTTGTTCTCTTTGTGCAAGGGTCTCTGAGTCTAGTCAAAACCAACTATATCTTCACTGGTGCAGTATGACCACAGTGGGTGGAGACAGCACTGTGCATGGAAAACTCTTCCCACTAGTCTAAATGCAGCCAAGCCCCATTCAGCTCAGCCCTGAGTCATCCAAACTACCCCCAGTGGCTATCTCAATGAATGGACATTCCCAGCACCTGTCGATCCAAATCCAGACAATCAATCCACAAAGAGGCACAGGTACACAGAATAGTTAAAAAAGAAAATACCTACTCTCTAAAAGTGGAATTTCCAAACACATATTTTAAAAACGATCTTTACTAAAAGATGTGTGGTTAAATTCTGAGTTCAGAGAACCTACACTTTATTTCTCTATCTTGTCCCAATAGGAATTAGACTTGTAAGATTTTACAAAATATCTCCCATTCCATCCTTTGGGACAGATAGCCTTTCAATAGTAAAACACGAAATTAGTAGTATTTCACTATCAGGGCATGTCACACATACCAGCACATGTCCTAACCTTTACATACACTTCACCCTGCCCATGGGGGTACCTTGGGCTTACTATAGGGGTGTCTTACATGTAAGAAAAGATAAGGTTAGGGCCGGTAGGTTGGTGCACTGGCCAGGTTGCCATGACAGTTAAAAGCTGCGCACAGAATCTGCAGTGCCAGGGGATTCCTTTCAGGGCTACTCATGTGGGTGGCACATTCAGTGCTGCAGGCCCACTAGTAACCTTTGATTTACAGGCCCTGGCACACTCTGTGCACTTTACGAGGGACTTACCAGTAAATGAAATATGCCAATCATTGAGAACCAATTGTAATCACAATTTACGCAGTGAGCACTTACCCTATGACACTGATCAGCAGTGGCAAAGTGCCCAAAGAATCTAAGCCAGCAAAAATGAAATCCAGCACACCCTCAAAAATACCAGTAGTAGAGGCAAAAAGTCAGAGGAAACCACCCCAAAGATGCCAGATCTAACACACAACCTCTCCTCCATCACTTCTCCTCACAACATTAGAACTCCCATTATCTTTCTAACCATTTTCATCATCATCCATGCTCACATCTTCCTTCTTTTCCATTTGTACAAGCACACCCCCGTTCTTATTGCAAATTCTGCCATCAACAGTTTTTACAGCATAACAAAAATGTTTAACAACCTTTTGCGCCTTTGTGAACTTTGACCATACCACACAACCAACAAGTGTCTCAAGTTATTACTACATCACCAACTTTGATCTTCACATCACAGAAATGTTTTCCTCTGATCAAAATCCTCTTTTCTTTTTAAAATGAGTCTTTCTTCATGACATCTTCAGCTCGAGGGATCAGTGAACTTTATCCGTTTATCCCTATCCATCCAACCTGGACATAAATATGTGTTGGGCGCTCTCCCTCTAAACTGTTTAAAAGGAGATCGTCCAGTAGTCATGTGCAGGCAACATGCGGTAAGCAGTTATCCTCCTCTTTAGTTTCCAGTCTAAACAGTTCACCCTGGCCAACTGTATTCCTTCCTTGATGAATATGTTACACCTCTCAATAGCACCATTTATTTCCGGATGATAAAAAGCACATTTCTTATGTTGAATGCCACTTAACTTTAGAAAATCCTAAAATTCCCTTGAGCAAAATTGGTGACCATTATCCGACAAGATGCTCTTCTGAAAACTCTCTTGGCTAAACACACCCTCCATTAATCTGATGATGGTTGCAAAAAAAAATATCTTTGACATTAGTCACCTCCACCCCTCTTGAGTCGAGATGCATCATCACAACCAAATAGAGAGTAGCTTGCTCACCAAGGCTCAAGGCCTTTATAGTTACTCTTCCTAATCCGAATCTCAGTGTTTTTTACGCCCCATGCTTCTCTCTTCCACTTAAAACTATCCTATACTCCATCTTCTAGGTAAGATGCATGTGGGGGCTACATCAATTGAACAGAAAACATGGGACCACTGTTCCAAAATTTCTAATAGTAAATTTGATAGATATAAGGGTGTGGGCAGTTTTGTAGAAAGAAACATATCTATTTGGTTTTTAATGACTGCGTGTGATCTGTTTGTATGCGTTTTAGTGTGCTATGCTAAGTGTGAAATCTCGCATAGTTTCTTTTTAAACGTAATGAAAAAGTGACAAAAACTAATTAGTCAGGGAGCAACAAAGTACTACCACTTTAAAAGTCATTGTTGTTATAAGAAATGTTGTTGGCATAATTTGCCTAATTTTATAGAAATTGCCTGTCAGTTCTTTGACCTATTTTATATCTAATCTGATGATTATTCTACCCTATCAAATGCAAACCTTTTCTTTGTGGTGAATTGTATGTAATTGCAGTATAGCATGGGTGCAGCTGGTTTTGCAAAACTGGTGTTGCAACATTGAGTGTTACTTCTCGTCCACTCGACAGAATACTACTAAGAAAGATTTGAACATAACCTTGGCTTGGCGAGACTGAAAGAAAACTTTGCTCCCCTTTATACAAGGCGCTTTGTTCAACAGAAAAAGCAACTACCAACAAAAGGTTCCCATTTCATCTTTCTGCCAGGTCAGCATCAAAAGCGCTCGACTAAGAACTCTTATTTCAGCTCGTCTGCACACACAACTGTCCAGCTGTGGGACATCCTCCTATTAAATTGTGAATTAAAGGATTTAGTTCTCTCGTGTGAATAATGTTGCATGCAATGAGGTGTGCAAAGCAAGGAGCAGTCATGTGGGGAAGGGTCGCAGTCTTCTTTTTCATCCTAGAGTAAACATCAAATGGAATATATAACATTCATTTGTTTATTATATAATGTATTTAATATGTAACTTCTGTATATGTTAGCAAATGTGAACCTATGTTTTCTTTATGAAATATCATAAAGTGCTCAGTGCTTTCCACATGCTACTGGCGTCAAAAAGAAAAACGTACTAAAGTACAGCACTTATATGGACTGCTGAATTTGCAGGAAATTTTGGCAGATGAAGATGGTGGAAACACTTCAGGAAGCATAATGATTCAACGCATAGAATAATATGATGTACATATTCTATAATCAAATCGAACCACTAGTTTTTCAATTTGAGTTGAAGTTGTAATCATGGATAGTTTTCACCCATATAGAATCTATTTACCTCTTTTAGTTTTGCTGCACGTCCTTTGTACTGCTGTCTACTGGCATAAAACAGCTCCTTTTTCATTTTAATATACCCGTCTCTTGTGTCGGTTACTTAGCCACTTTCACTATCACGCTGTGCCATTTTTTATTGTTATGTGCATATGTGCATCTGGGTGTACTATATAATATGGCTGTGGGGCACTATCGTGTAGTAGAAATGCAAATAGCGCCTTGGGTCCAGTCACTATCATTTACACATCCTTAGCTCAACCCTGGGTAGCTGTGGCTGTGAACAGTAAGGCTTGACAATGACATTTATGTGCATATTTATGAGAATAATGGTGCAGGCTGCCCTGCATCACTGTTAAAGGTCAGGAATTTGCCACATGTATACAATATGGTAACATTTTCTCATTTCCCCTTGCACTGGTGCCATTTTGGCAGGCGATTGCCAATGCAGGCACCCTTGCATCATTTTGGAGGGAGCCTCCATTGAAAGCAGGATTGTTGTTGTGCAGGAAGGGGCACCTTGCTGCACCAAAACAATCCTGAGAGGGTGTTTCCTCTTCTATGTGTGCTGCAGAATGCAGTACATGTAGGAGGAGGATACAAAAAATTAGAAATAAAGAAATTTCTCCTTATAACACCTCATCTGGGGAGGTATACGATTTTGATGCATTTCCAGGTTTACAAGTCCTTGTAAATCTGAGAATGCATGGGAGTTGCCCGGGAACACTGACCACAATTCCCATGGACCACCTCCCTTGTACAAAGTAAGACAACTCAGTGATTTGCCGAATTACAGATTTAAGAAGACATTTAAAAGCCACACAATGTGGCTTTGCATTGCTTCGTAAATCTGACTTAGAGGCTTGCATCACACCTGCACCACTTTGTGTGACACAACCCTTAGGGTGAAGCATTTAACAGCACTAAACAACGAAATAGGTAAATCGCACACCAATAAAAAAAATTGACAAGAATTGAGAGCATTGTTTGAATTTTTGGAGACCTTGATCAGTTACATCCACCAGAGGGTTCAGAAGATACAGATTGTAGAAGTTTTTATCACTTCTAAATGCAACTGCAAACAAGGATTGTTCAACAAAAAGTTTGGAACTTTTTCAAGGGTTTGGAACAGTTAGTGCGGCTACTCCGGCACGAGTTGGGTGACCAAATTCGACAGGGACGAGGTCTAGAGATCAGGTATGGATGCTTTTGACAGTTACCTGGCCACCAGAGGTTTTCTAGAGCAGATTTCAAACTCTACAGAATGACCTCCACAGTCATTTGAGTGGTCCTGATGCTTATGGATGCAGGCAAAGATGCTCATAAGGATTCTCAGTTTGTGATGTGGCCAACAGGGGTATCTCGGTGGTGGTTCTTCAGACCACAGGTGATGTGGGGTGACTTTGGCCACGGAGATCGGAGTCGCTCAAAGTCCTCTTTATTGCCGTCGTCGGACAGCTGATGCTGCACTACTGGTCCTGTAGCACAGCAATTGTATGCATATTCTTTGGTGGTGGCTGGTGTCTTGTGGGTGCAATTAATCCAGACCTTGATAGCACTCCCAGGTCCGGCAGACTTGGGTGCAAGATTTGGCTATCTTGGATTGTCTCTTTATTGTGCCCAGTGACTGGTAGTGGTAAAACTTCTGCTGTGGCTACCAGGTTATCCATTTGGGCTCTTTCGGCTCTTGTTGTCCTGGAGTTGGTTCCAGGAGATCAGCACACTGATACTCATGAGTCACTGCTGTTGGTGATGGCAACTTTTCCCCGTGTCAGGAGCTGCAAACACTGTCTCATTCTCACTAGTGCAGCAGGTGCAGTCAACGGTGCAACCTCTGCTTGTGCAGATAAAAGGCGGGGCAGACCTTTTTTACGGTCCTCTTCTCTTCTCCAGTATGAACTAAGGGGCAGCGTGCCTGGGGTTCCCTATGTATCCCAGGAAAGTGCCCTGAGGGGTCTACACCGTCACTAGTAAATGGGCTCTTGTGTACCCTCCTCTCTATTGATGAAGTTCCTGTGATGTGTGGCACTTGGATGTCCCAGAGTGCCTCATTCTTGCCCCATCAAGATAGCATTGCCCTTCATTGGTTGTCAGGAGCAGGGTAGCCCATCCTAGAGGTGTATCTACCTGTGGGCTACACGTCCACGGGAAAACTGGTCTGTACACAGGTTTCCCTTCCTTTGCTCTGTCTCTTAATTGTTTGCAGGAACAAAAGGCATTCAGCTTAGGGATGTTGTCACATGTGGCCTTTTAATGGTGGCTTCACCTTTGAAGTCTGCCTTTTGGGCTAACACCCTGAGTGGCCATCCTGGGAGAGGAAGTCTCACCTTGCTCTGCGGCAACTGCCTTGGTTCCTGAACCTGGGAGTCCTTCGTACACTGGCAGTCAGAAATCTGGCTAATCCTTTGTAAAGACTCTGAGCTAGCTGGAGTCCACAGTGGGCAACCAAAACATGCTCAACTTTAATAGTGACTTTAAATATGGCCTGGGAATCAGGTCATATTCAATGCCACAATTAGTTTGATACCTTACTTGACCCTGTTAGGCAGTACCATTCAGAAGTTCGCCAGGCTGGCTGCTAGCCAGTAACCCTGTGTTAGCCAATGGGCTCCAATCCTTTCAAAGCAAACCAACAATTTGGAAGGGCTGCTGCTAAGACATATGCAAAATAATATATCCTACTTAATAATATATAGGGCTCTGCCATAGGCACCAGAGGTCTTCGTTAGGGGAGAGTTACATATATAATAAATATCCTTAAGGGAATTGTTGGTTTTTCTATTAGGTGTAATGGCAAAGAGGAGCTAACGTTGTAAAATACTGCCCTTTCAGTCTGCAGTGGCAGGCTGGAGTCCATCTTGTAAATGACACATGCAGGGTGGCACAAACTGTGCTCAAGCCCTGGGTGAACATTCTCTTACATGCCCTTGGCAACCTGTTACCATATACTAGGGACTTATAATTAAGTCAGTCCTTGTCAATTGGGTGTATCCGATTAAACGTATCTTTTGTAATGGGTCAGAACACTGGGACTGAGGTCTGGACAGCTGGCCTCAGTGCATTTTCAAAGTTGAAAAACCAGCAGCTAATAGTCCAAATGGGGCAAAAAGAAGGTGGGAAACCTGCACAAAAAGCCTGTTTACTTACAGGACAACTTTTCCGATCAAAATATGTATCTTGTTGTAAAATTACAAATAATAAAATAAATAGAAATTAATAAATGTACTTTGATGATACATGGTATCTTTATGAGAAATTTGCATATTTGAACGGTTTGGTGCCTGTCTTGTCACCAATTGGCAATTACATAGCATTCATTTTGGCCAGCATGCCATATATATACATTATACTTGTCCAAATGTAACATAAGGCCTTGCCAACTATGTGCAAAAATGCTTTTGCAAAATACCTAACAAAGTGAACACTTATGCATAGCCAAAAAGAAGCAATTCACTAACAGTTTATTATGGCAGTGTTATTTTCCTTATCATACATGCTGGTAAATACAGTCTTATCACTGTATTCTGTTATAAATAATCAGGTCTGCTATTATCCAAATCACTGTACTACTTTTGCCCTCCTTAGAAAGATAAAAGTCTCCCTCATTGATTTAGGATGTGAGCCTTTGTACTGAACGGAGCTTCATACATATGAGCTAACTAACCCTCTTACGACCTTTGCAAAGAACAATCAATAATCACATAAAAAGAGCTCAAGGGTTGAATCACATATTGTGCACATGGAAAGGCACACATTTAAAAAAAATATGGGGGCTCTTTGAGGAAGATCAAAGTCCATGGTCGTTTCCATGGTGTTGAGCCTATTACTGTGCCAAACAGTTTAGGAACTAGAGTTGGTCCCAAAACATCTGTAGGTTGACACTGTTACATATCCTTAGTGGTAATTAGCACAGAGCTGAGACAATCATTTGTAACTGCTGCATCATGAATGCGGACTTGAAGTGTTGGCAATGTGTACTAAGAATCTATATGCATCTTAAAGCAGAAAAGCAGCACAGTGCAGCTATAACACAACACAGCAACACTACAAAAACGCAGTACCAAATTGCACCAACACAAAAGTAATACAGCATAAGAACACAACAACAAACAGCATACAACACAATAAAAAAACAAAGTGACAATGAAATTCCTAACACAAGAGTACAGCACACAAGCAAAACACATCACCATACCAATGGAACACAACAACAAAAGGTTAATAAGGTTGAGAATAGAGACGTTTTTTATGGATTGAAGGAAATGTGAAAAAAATTAAATTGGAATGTTCTATGATTTTTGTTGCAGATTTAATGGAAATTTTAATGGTTTTAATTATTCACAAAATAACATTTAAATAACAAAGTAAACAATACCAACAGATTAGCACAACAACAGAACAAACCAAGATAAGAACACACCAAAGCAAAAAATATACTATAGTATACAAAATAGTACAACCGCAATGCAACCCCACATCAGCAGTACACAATAAAAAGTACTCAACATCAAAATGTTAAAACAATCATGCACATATGCAAAAAAGGAACAATGATAAACGCCAATAATAAAGCCTTAGCATAACCAGACAATTGTGTTTTGTTTTGTGGATAAGTTGCATTATGCTTTAGTGTTGTTATGGTCTTTTTGATGTGTTATGCTGTTATTGTGTTTCACTGTGGTTAGGCTCTTTATTGATTTGTGATGGCATATGGACAATATGTGGTGCTACTGTGTTGCAATGGGGTGTCGGATTGTTTTGTTATAGCCATACTTTCAAATAGCAGCTCCAAGTGCACTTTATGTGACCCTGTCTAAGACCTTTAATATTGATGCAAATAGTACAGGTTATTTTACTATTCATTTCAATGATTGCGAAAAAGAAAAATTATAACATAGCTTCTCCAGCAGAGCACAGACGTATGGACACCTATTGCTGCACGGCTGCAACCTGTACCTTTTTCACCTGACAGACAGAATTTTAGCACATCTTGGCATTGCTGCTATATTTATAGTAAAAGAGTATTTAAACTTATACTAGGAAGCAGGTATTATGGTATATTAAGTACATTCACCTATTTCCATTTCATACCATTTAGTGAAATGACTCAAGAAAGTGTGATATAAACACAGTAGGGGCTGTCTGTCCTAGAATTAATAAAGCTGTTACTACTTATATATATTTTCTCAAAACCCTACCCATAGCATTTTAGATAAGACAATGTCTTTGTTGCTTGAATACAATTGTAATGCAGATATAACAAGATCAGATATTATGTTCTGCATTATTCAAAAATGTTCATAGAAGTTGCAAATGTTTTGTGTTTATATAAATTTGATGTTATTTTCAATATCCTAGGAAAAGACAACTAACACCAGCAAGGGCCCTCAACTTTGGAGACCTGAAGGCAAATGGAAATGTAAATTACACTACCTTCATTGAAGGGACAATGTAGGTATCACATTGTGGAATCCTGTGTGTCCTCATTCCCTGTATGTCTGAACTGGTGTCTGGAATGCTGAGAGTGTGTGATGTGGCTGGGAGATATGGAAATTTGGAGGGAGGATGGAACTGTGACAGTACCTCTATGCTGTTGATGTAACCTAAGTGCCTAACATGAAATAAAGAACCTACCTCATACCTGAATTGGTCCAGGCTCCTATATGAAAATCCTGCCCTCTCACTACAACATTTTGGTGACAAGTTCTTAAAGTTCAGCAGAGAAATTTCAGATAGACTCTGGAGGCAGTTGGGAGCCATATTTGGTAGACAGGGAAACCTGTTGTGAGAAGTAGAATGACCCTATGGCCATGGAAGACTAGTCTGGGGACTCTCACCCTCAAATCTACCATTTAGCAGTGTCAGCACCAGCAACTGCTGCTGGGGAGGTTGAGCTTACTGAGGATGCAGGGCAAGGTTTGGCATTGTCTGGCAATGACAAGAAGCCAGGTGAGCGGAGTTATAACCTGAGGTGATGCGTACCAATGAATAGTTTTAAGCTTAGGGACAATGCTATAGTGTAATAGGGAAGCACTGTGAAGGCAGTGGTGTTGAGACAGTGGAAAGAGGCAGAAAATCTTCTTCATAGTATTATCTAAAATTACCCATGGAGCTTCAGGTAGTAGTAAGTTCCACAATGGCTTAAGAAGCAGCATTGGTGAGTGTGCAGTATGATTTCCTCACTTAAATTGACTGCGGCACAGGCTAATCTATGCCTTTGGAGGGTCATGTGTGCATGTCACAAATTTTACAACAACCAGCGCAGAGTGACAACAGAGGGTGACACAGGTTCTGCTAGCACTGTGGTAAGGTGTTGGACAAAAGACTTGTGACAATGTGCAGTACCAGGTAAATGGAGACTCTCCTCTCCGGTGCTGTGTGTTGTCATTGTGAAGCTCTGGGTGTTGCATGTTGTTTTGGACACTCACAGAATTCATATTATTCTTTGTACTTATGTTAAGAAATGTGCCTGTATTCTAATAACGTTGAGGTTTAGTAGGTTACAGTACTGCTTGATTGGTGACTCTTGGTATTGACATGTGGCACATCCACCTTACTGGTATTAAGTGTGTTGGGTTCGTAAGTTTCTATGTAAGTTGGCTTCTTTTGTTTGGAATTTGCAGTTTATGGTAATTGTTATAGCGTGCTGAAGGTTTAGTACTGCAAGACAGGTTGGGAGGTTTAAATGATCCATCTCTAGATTTTTGGAGGAGTACATTGTAAGAATATACATTTGACTTCATATGGAGCCTAGTTAGCACTTTGCAGAAGATAGTATGGTATTGATCTGCATGTTATTATTTGGTATGTACTGGGAGTGTAGGTCCAGATGTGGGGAAGAGTAGTAGTCCGTCACAAGAGATGCAAGGGTAGCATGCTTTTGTGTGCATTGGTGCAATCTGGGGAAAGAGCGGTACCCTTTCACTAGAGGTTGTATAGGTCTGGACCCCATGATATGCAAAGTTGGGGAAGAGCAGAGCCCTATTTCTATTGCCTGTATGTAACAAGTCCGCCTTAGTATTTAAAATTCAAGAAACTTAGTACACTGATCTGAGAAATTGCATGGGGGAGTAACCAATGGGTATTGCATGCAAGAAAATAAGTACCCTGTCATCAGAGGTTGGAAGGGGAACCAGTCATATCTCTGTACAAATGGGGAAATTTTTCAGAACAGGAGACTGAATACATTTGGGATTTTTCTTGTGGTTCATTTTATTCAGTTTGCATATAAGGAATTGAGTCACGGTTGTGCTAGAATGTAGTTTTAATGTGCTATAGGTGAGTACTTGTCCACCTTGCTGACATGGTCTGTTGTCAAGAATTGTATTGCTTGATTGCTCTAGAGATTGATTGTTGTGTTGTGTCATTCATTTTTCAGGATGCGTCTACTGGAGCGCGCCATTGTGTTTGGAAAAAATCCTGCCAATTTTTGGTGCAGTTTCCAGAAAGCTCGGTACTGGGAGCAGATTAAATGCAACCTTTGGCTTGCACTTTGTGTGTGGGGTCTGTTGGAGTGCTGGATTATACTTTTGTGAGTGAGTGTGTGGTGCAGTGTGTTGTCCTGGTGTGGCTGTGTGTGGTGCATGTGGAAGATGGAAAAGGTGTCAGAGTTTGGTTTGCTGTGCAGTTTAGTGGCGCACAGACATAATGTCGATTTTATTTCGACCTACAGAAATATCGAGTTGTAAATATCGGCGGGAAACAATTTCGACAAAAAGAATACCGGTGACCAAAATATCGACCTGAAGGTAAGAAATAGCGTTTATGTTAATATCAAAATTAGTAATATAATTTGCAAAAATATCGTTGTTAATAATATCGATGTTTAAATTAGTGTTATGCAATCAAATAAAATCAAAGATAGCTTTATTTGATTTAAAAATAAATCATAAAAGCACAAATATAGTACATCATTATAAAACATTTCCAGGCAAATGTTAATATTAATGCTAATTGGTATTTATATAGTGCCAAATCACCGGCAGGTCTCTTAGTGCTCAGGGGAGAGTGGGCAGAGCTACTAGACGAAGTCAGGAACAATACGTGAAACGGGAATTTAGACCGTATTTAGGGCCTCTCTGAACAGTAGCGTTTTGAGCTGCTTCCTGAACAGGAGTAGAGTGGATTCCTTTCAGAGGTGTTCAGGTAGCTGGTTCCAAAGCTGTGGGACCAGGACAGAGAAGGCTCTGCCCCCTTTTGATACAGTATTGTACTGTGGGCAGGACAGATGGCAGGCCTCGGAGGACCGCAGTGTATGGCCGGGAATGGAGGTCTCAAGGCGTTCTTTAATATAGGTTGGAGCTTGGCCTTACATCGCTTTCTGGGCAATACAGAGGCCTTTGAATTTTGCGTTTTGCCTAATAGGGAGCCAGTGCAACTTGCACAGCAACAGAGTGGCATGAGACCTTCTTGGGAGCTTGAAGATCAGCCTGGCTGCATCATTCAGCACCACCTGCAGTCTGCTAGCCAGTGTCTGCGGAAGGCCAATATATAAGGCATTACCATAGTCCAACCTCGAGATGATAGTGGCTGACACTGTTATCTGAAGTGAGGTTTTGGAAAGGAGGGGTGCAGCTGCCGTATCAGGCCTGTGCAAGTGCCAACCAGAGAAGAAACCTGGTTGGCCAGGGAGAGCTCGGAGTCTACTTTTATACCAAGGTTCTTCACGACTGGCATTGGTAGGGCGGGGACCTAGCTCTTGGGGCCAAAAGCGATCATTCCAAGGGGAGATTTTGGTGGGGATAACAAGGACTTCTGTCTTGTCCGGGTTGATTTTCAGTGAGTTTGCTGTCCTCCAACTCACTGTAAATCTGAGAATGTTTTGTGCTAGGTCCTGTACATGGGGGGATTATCGATACTGAGAATGAGTTGGGTATCATCCGTGTAGTTGCAAATTCTACAATCCAACTTGGCTCAAGCCGCTACCAGCCGCTACAATTATATTTTGACAGACAGACAGACAACCCACTTTAGTTGAATATTTAAAATCATAAAAGTACAGTACACAATATACAATAAAGCAAGTCATATTATCAATAAATACATATGAGCGATGTTAAAAAAGAATAAAAACAGCAGCAACAATTATGTAACTCATCAAGGCTAAAAGAAAAAAATAGGTAAAATAGAGTTTCATAGAAGTATAAAATATGGGATTTCATACATAATTTAACGGAGGATATCTTTTTTTCCTAAGGCGAACAGCAGCGACTAGAAAACTAGCAATATTGAAAATGTCCCTTATATTATTAAGCATTTGAAGATAAAGTAATGCTGGTCTAACCTGTAAGAAGCGCTTACCAGTCAATAGAGGGACTAAAAACCTCCTACGAATTTCATTGTTAATACTCACAAAACATCATAAAGTGCAGTGTGTCCTGTGGTGGGAAGTTATCGCACTGACACAGGCCTATATCCTCTGGTTTACACCACCCCGCCATGTAACTGGTGTAGAGTCAAAATATCGAGTTTTTAATATCGACTAGACACAACATCGAGTAAAAAATGTAGAATGGACATAATATTGACTAGACATAATATAGACAACAAAAATATCGACTAGAAAAATGTAATATCGAATAGAATGGACATAATATCGAATCAAAAATATAGAATGGACATAATATCGACTAGACATAATATAGACAACAAACATATAGAATTTAAGGTAAGTTAATATTATTTTTTATTTTTTGTGTAATATAATTCTGTAGCGGGTTGTGGGTTTATAGGGGAATAGGGTGGGAAGTAATTTAATTATAATTAATTAAATATGTTAATTTATTTATTGTTATTTATTTAGAATTAATTGTTAATTAATTATTAATTGGTAATTAATTAAAATATAATTGGAAATTAATTATAATTGATTAATTGATAAATATGTTAATATTAGTAATTTATTTTCTGTAGCGGGTTGTGGGTTTATAAGGGAATAGGGTGGGAAGTAATTTAATTATAATTAATTAAATATGTTAATTTATATATTGATATTTATTTACAATTAATTGTTAATTAAATATTAATTGGTAATTAATTATTAAAAAAATTGGTAATTAATTATAATTGATTAATTGATAAATATGTTAATTTTATTAAATTCTTTTCTGTAGCGGGCTGTGGGTTGATAGGGGAATAGGGTAGGAAGTAATTTAATTATAATTAATTAAATATGTTAATTTATTTATTGTTAATTATTTTGAATTAATTGTTAATTAATTAATAATTGGTAATTAATTAAAATATAATTGGTAAATAATTTTAATTGATTAATTATTAAATTGTAAAATAATTTATTGGTAATAGGTAATTAATTAGTATTAGTAGGTACATCTTTATAATTAAATACATTTAATTTGTATTTATAAATAATTATTTAATATATTTTATACAATTGTAAAACATTTTAAGTAATTTGTAATTTGTATTACTATTTATGTTATTTATATTTATATATGAAGTATTTACTTACCCCTACTATTGCACTCACTGGAGTTGGAATAGTAATTTTTACCCCTACACTATCCAGCACTTTCCCTACTGTTGCACTCTCTGGAGTTGGAATAGTAATTTTAACCCCTACGCTATCCAACTCTTTCCCTACTGTTGCACTCTCTGGAGTGGGAATAGTAATTTTTACCCCTATGCTATCCAACGCTTTCCCTACTGTTGCACTCTCTGGAGTGGGAATAGTAATTTTTACCCCTACGCTATGCAACGCTTTCCATACTGTTGCACTCTCTGGAGTGGGAATACTAATTTTTACCCCTACGCTATCCAACGCTTTCCCTACTGTTGCACTTGCTGGAGTGGTAATAGTAATTTTTACCCCTACGCTATCACACTCTCTCCCTACTGTTGCACTCTCTGGAGTGGGAATAGTAATGTTTACCCCTATGCTATCCAACGCTTTCCCTACTGTTGCATTCACTGGTGTCGTTAGAGTAAATTTAAACCTCTTGCTATCCTACAGTAAAAATATTGTATATGTTTTGTTAATAATATGTATATATATATATATATATATATATATATCTGTATTAAAAATAAATTAATTTTTTTAAAGTTACATTAATAATTTTTTAATGTTACGTTTATTTAAGTATTTTAAATAAGTTAAAATTAATTTTATTTATTATGATATTACTTTTAAATTACATTTAAGACATTTAAAAAATTCGATATTTTGACAGTCTATGGGGTATATTATCAAGGGGTTTTATCTCCGCTTTTTTGGCTTTAAAAGCCAAGAAAGCGGAGATAAAATTATCTCCCTATTACCAAGCTGTCGCTAACACCAGTTAGCGACAGCTAATAGGAGATAGCGACCATCATGGGCCCCACTTTGCATGTCAGAGATATTTATCACTAATGACATGCAAAGTGGGCGTGCCAAGATGTTAGCGACTGGAAACAGTCGCTAACATCGCTATCTCCTATTACCAACTTTTGGAGATATTCGCGCTAAGCGCGAATATCTCCAAAAGCTAACACCTGCCCTGAGCAGTTCTTAGCCATGTTATCCAATGGGAGGTGGATAACATGGCTAAGAGCATTTGCTCGATAATGCATGAATATCGCTGACTTTTCAGCGATATTCATGCATTGCGGCCGTTTTTTATCGCATTTGCGATAAACCTTGCTAATAGCAAGGTTTATCTGCGATAAAAATCGCCGGTTTGCGGCGATAATTTTTGTCTCTAAACAAGTTAGAGACAAAAACTATCGCTAGTTGTTGGTAATATACCCCTATATTTTTTACACTCGATATTTTGGAGTCGATATTTTTGTACTTACCTGTTTGAAGATAGGAAGTCGATATTTTGGCAGTCGATATTTTTACCTCGATATTTTGTCATCTCGATATTTTGACTGTCGATATTCTGTCAGTGATCCCATGTTACTGAGCGAGAAATGAATTAGATTGAAACAAAACCTAATCAGGAGCCAGCGATGGAAAGGCTTAGTCACTATTCTCAAATATGGCTCCATTAGAGGAGAAGATTTTATCAAATAATGAGCCCTGACACAGGGTTTCTTTAGCTCCAGCTTTACGCGTTCCATCATCAAAATATACAAAAATTGTGATTTAACCCATTTCATGTCTTCTTTTTTAATCCCTTCCAGAGCATTAAAAAGTTCAGGGCCCCCAGGTAAGAAACATAGACTTAACATAGGACAGCCACGGGATACTACTGGCTTTATCCAAGGTTACAAGGTTCCTCCAAATCTGATGGTTCAGAGATAGATCTGGGTTAAGCGAGGTTTTAAGCCAGCAGACCAGCGGGCTTTTCTCAACAGATCAGACACATAACCAAGCCCCCATTCCTAATGGATAACAAAAGTTGGGGTTGATTGAGGTACGGCCAGAAGAGTACGTAGAAAATCTATTTTCTGCTGCCTGCACCCCTTCCAGCTGTTTATAACCCCAAATGGCTGAGCCATACAGAGCAATAGCCAGGCATTTGGATCTATATATGTTAAGCATGGCTTAAAGAGGCCTGGCCCCAAACGCTGTGCAAACCCTACTATGGCTGACGTTGATCTAACTACTGAGTTTTTCTTAGCTTTCTGTTGGGGGACCCAGGAACATCTATCATCAAATAAGACCCCATAATATGTGAAAGAGGTCACCCTGGACACCTCAGCTCCGTTACAGAAAAACATTTTTGTTTTTCTGTTTCTTTGGCCCATTAACATGACGTGTGATTTCGCAATATTCACTATCAAATCCAGGGACTTCATGTAGGCCCTGAAGGCGTCCAGAAGCCTCTGAAGGCCTATAGATGTACGAGCTAATAGCACAGTGTCATCCGCGTATAGGAAAACTGGAATGGTCTTTTCTCCTAGACGCGGAATGTCCAAGCTTGCATGATCTAAGTTTTTATCTAACGCATTAATATAAAGAGTAAAAAGTAGTGGCGCCAATATACATCCCTGACGGACGCCTCTACCTGATTTAAAGTGCCTTGTGCATTTACCATCTTGAGTGACCCTAACTGTTGCTGAGAGATCCCGGTGTAGATGTGCCAAAAAATAAACTAGGGGAGGATCAATGCCCATGTCAAACAAAATAGTCCACAGCTTCAATCTGTTGACCAGATCGAACGCTAAGGAAAGGTCCATAAAAAGCCATCTGCATAGAACCTTCTTTAGCTATGGTATATTTGCTTATTAATAAGTATAGATTAAGGCACTGTTCCATAGTGCTTCTACCTTGTCAAAAACCATATTGTAGATTAGATAAAACCTCATTGTCATTAACCCAGTTTGTGGTGTTAGCTAGAATCACTTTGCCTAGTATTTTGAGTGCAGAATCGATCAATGATATTGGTCTGTAACACTGTGGATCCCCTCTCTGGCCCTTTTTAAAAACTGGTATAATTGTCAACAAGGACCAAACTCCAGGAAACCCCGAGCACCAGAGACAATAAAAACGTTTGTTAATATCTTAGCCCAGAATTTAGGGTCACATTTTTACAAATCTGCAGGCACACAATCAGGGCCAGGTGCTTTATTAATAGATGTCTCTATTATCGCCCTTTCAGTATCCTCCGCCTTAAAAACCAACAAAGATAAAACTTTATCATTTTCTAGGCTAGGGAAGGGGTCTAGAGTCACATTAGAACCATAAATTGCCTCAAAATGAGAAAGCCACTGCGCATCTGTAATGTTACTTTCCATAGCATCATTCTCTATGCAGAAAAAAAGGTGTATTAACAATAGCCCAGAATCTCAAACTATCCTTTAGAACTTCAACAGATAAAAGTGCATTACAGGCCTCTTCTTTAATCTAATTTTTCCGTGTATGAACAGCAGGCTTATACTGCCTCCTTAAAGTGGCTATCTGTTCCCGGTCTCGAGGAGTTTTTTTTAGGGCTTGGACTAGATTTCGGTGGGCCCGTGAGCAGTTGTTATCAAACCACCTTTCGCCCGTATTTATTCAGGGTTTGGTTATCACAGTCAAATCGGATGCTATCTGGCCACAAATACCTTCAAAGGCTCTAAGAACCTCAACCCTTGAGGTCATATAATCTACACATTTTGCAATGTTTTCTTTGGCCTTCTCTCAAAGATACACAAAGAAAAATTCAGGGATTATCTAGGACCATTTTGAGCCTCCTCCCCTGAGCACTTGTTACCACACAGTTAGCTCCCACTTTCTTTCCCGCTGTTCCCAGATCACTGAAGGGAGACAACCTAGCGTTGTAGAACAGTACCTTAGCTAACATTGGGGGGGACATGAATATATAGGGGTCGATTCCGAATCGGGAAAAAAACGTCCGTACGATTTGTATCCGGAGCCCTCTTCGTACGAATCGTACCCGTCCGTTTGAGTCGCCAAGTACAATCCGCATTCCGTGAATCCGTCCGAATCGTCGCAATCCGTACGTATTGCAAGGCTGAAACTGTGAACCGTACGACTCGTACACATACCGTTCGACTCGTACACATGCCGTACGACCCGACGAGTACGATCCGGACCGGAGTTTGAGGACGCGATTCGTACGGTCCACGTCAGGTAAGGGCGAGTCGTACGGAAAAGCACACAAATATATACACACCGTACGGTCCGTACCCCCCATGATCGCAGGGGTACGCACCGTACCCCTGCGATCATGGGGTGTACGAGCCTACTCCATTGTACTATGGGTGTACCTGCCGTACCCCATTGTACGATGGGTGTAAGAGCCATACCCCCATTGTACGATCGGTGTACGTTACGAACCCCATTGTACGATGGGTGTACGTGCCGTACCCCCATTGTACGAACGGTGTACGAGCGGTACCCCCATTGTACGATCGGTGTACGTGACGAACCCCATTGTACGATGGGAGTACGAGCCGTACCCCCATTGTACGATGGGTGTACGGCTCGTACACCCATCGTACAATGGGGGTACGGCTCGTACACCCATCGTACAATGGGGGTACGGCTCGTACACCCATCGTACAATGGGGTACGGGTCGTACACCCATCGTACAATGGGGGTACGGCTCGTACACCCATCGTACAATGGGGGTACGGCTCGTACACCCATCATACAATGGGGTACGGCTCGTACACCCATCATACTATGGGGTACGGCTCGTACACCGTCCGTACAATGGGGGTACGGCACGTACACCGATCGTACAATGGGGGTACGGCTCGTACACCGATCGTACAATGGGGGTACGGCATGTACACCGATCGTACAATGGGGGTACGGCTCGTACACCGATCGTACAATGGGGGTACGGCACGTACACCGATTGTACAATGGGGGTACGGCTCGTACACCGATCATACAATGGGGGTACGGCATGTACACCGATCGTACAATGGGGGTACGGCTCGTACACCCCATGATCGCAGGGGTACGGTGCGTACCCCTGCGATCATGGGTGGTACGAGCCGTACCCGGGGGGCCATTCCGTACCTGTTTCGGCGCGAACTCTGCTTTTACAGCTGTTTTCAGCTCCCGTAGAAAAAGGGTCGTACGGAGTGTCGTCAACACGGATCGTACTTCCTGGTTCGGAAATGGCTGCCAATTTACGTACGGACGTGGCGTACAGCGTAGGCCGGAGTGAATCCGTATGTACTTTTTATTTGTACGGTGTTTGGTACGAGTCGTACGGAGTGGCGCTTTGGGTTAGGATCGTACTTGCTAGTTCGTACGGGGACGTTGTAGGTGTACGATTCGTACGGGGAAAAGGCTCCGTACAGCTAATCGGAGCGCTTTTTACCGGATCAGAATCGACCCCCTAGTCAATAACAGTGTCCCTCACCTCAGCTTTAAACATTGGGAACCGATCAGTTTGATCGTTAAAACTAGGTTCGTAAAGATCAGCTCCAGCCACAAGGTCCTCCAAAGCCTCCCCCTGTTGCATGTGCTCAAAGTGGGGTATAACTGAGTGGGCAGGCCCTAAGTGATCATCAACATAACAATTCAAATTGTACAAATAAATATTAAAATCGCCCATAAGTATAATGTAATAAAAAGTGGATTGCTTCAGCCTATAATCTTCTAAAAAACATTTCAGATAGCTTAAATGTTAATACATAAAATCACTTTCCCCAGACTTATAAAAATTAACAAATAATATTTTGGGAGAATTAGGAGTGGTTAGTTCTACTATCAAACAGTTATGGGAACCCGCCTCCAACCTCTTTGGAGACCCTTTAAGCTTTAGTGAGAAGAGGAGCATAAGGCCCCCTTAGCTCTACCTGCCGGGGCAGGGCATGCAGGTAAGCAATAAGATTTGAACCCATCCAACCAAAAATTGTTCGCCCTATCCCACGTTTCCTGGAGGTCGATTATGTCATATTGTTTTCTAAAATTCAGCCAACTTAGATTGTCTCTTTTGGTCCTAAGACCATCTATGTTCCAGCTGATGATCTTACAATTAGGGGCAATTTCTTGATCTAGGGCTTGATCATTTTGGCTGTGTTCAGGTGAACAATTAAAGGACACCTCCAGTCAATCATTCGCGTTGAGCTGGGACAATGGGAGAAATCTATTTGTAAGAGCTAAACCACCACCTTCCTGCCCTATTAGCAAGGATAATAGATGTGGGGCTGTTACATCTCTCCAGCAGGACCTTTCAGGATGGAAATATATATTAAAAAGAAGTGGGGACAGGGCCAAGCCTTGAGGGATGCCACAGCTAAGCATACCCTTGTCCGATACATAAGGGTCTACATAATGAAATTCCAAGGTTCCAGTTTCATATTGATTTCCTAAAATTGATAACACTTTTAAAAAAAAGAACAGACTTGGTAAATATTTCATTATCCAGAGTTTGTATCGTCAGAAATGCTGTACGATATTGTCTTAAACCCAATGATTTTAAAATGGGTATTAAAAACCTTTTCCTAGGGTTAGAATAAAATTTACAAAATGAAAGAACATGGATCGTGTATTGACTTGACACATCATCACATGGGCAGGCATCCAAGTTCCTATACCAGTCATTAATAACTGGGAAGCTAGTGAGTCTATGTAAAATCCCCAGACGGAAACAAGTCAATAGCATTCGATCATAGCTTTCCTGAACTTGGACCAAATGTGGCTGGAAACCACAACATGTTAACATTAATTGATTGTCCATCACAGTTGGTGTGGCGCTCTCTTTATACCATCTCTTTGATTACAAGTGGGCAAGCCAATCTGCTTTCAGAGTCTTTCTCGGAATAAGCACCATGCTTTCAGGCCTCACATTGTTTTCAGGGAGTCCAATGTCACTAGTTAGTAGTTGTGTACATCTGAGCCATGCGATTAAAGAAGCCTTATCAAGATTTAAACAATCATTAATAATGTCACGGTTAAAATTGGTCTCATTTTACACCCACACCTTGTGCCATAGCAAAATAGGTTCAGTTTTTATAAAATCCGAGATAAATGGAATGCCAAACTCTGAATGTCAAATAAAATTAGTTGTACTGCTCGGGACTGCCAACAAATATTGTGTAAATGCATTTTCAATCAATTGTATTGACTGCACATCCTTAAAATCCCACATGCCTGCTCTGTACAAGGCAGTCAAAAGGCACTTTGATTTATATATTTGCAGTAATTCTGGGACTGGTCTAAAACCTAATTTTCTAGCGAAGTTACCACAGCACCTGTAGCTCTTGAGAACATCAATTTCCTAGCCTGGACTGCCGAAGACCATGTCCCCTTGTGATCGAAATTAATCCCCAAATACAAAAATGTGTTAGTGCTATCAATTTTATCATTATTAATAAATATGTTGCGGCATTTAGAACTGTTCTTACCACATTTCATTATATAAGTTTTGGTGGTATTCACACTCAAACCCATGGATTGCCTAAAAGTAACTAAACAAATTTACGATTCTTTGCAGCCCCAGTTGGGTACCTGCCATTAAAACCGCATCATCTGTGTATAATAAAACTCGAACTTGGCATTTGTTGATGATTGGAAAATCCACGCAGTGATCCACTAAAAATTGGCCAAGGCCATTTATATATAAAGTAAAAAGAAAAGGGGCGAGCGCACAGCCCTGTCTTACTCCTTTTTTAATTGGAAACTTTGCTGTGCATTCACCCTGTTTCCAAATCGAACCCTCGCACCTGCATCTTTGTAAAGTTCTCTCATAAAAATTATAAGTGGAGGATCCACTCCAATATCTTCTAAAATTCTCCAAAGCCTTTCATGTCTCACACAATCAAACGCGGAGCTAAGGTCCATGAATGCCGCCAGAAAAAGCCTTCCTTCCTTAGGCTGTGTATATTTGCTGAGAAAAAAGACTTACATTTAAACCTTGCTCTCTGGTTCCAAGACTCGA
This sequence comes from Lissotriton helveticus, assembly GCF_964261635.1. Lineage (NCBI taxonomy): Eukaryota > Metazoa > Chordata > Amphibia > Caudata > Salamandridae > Lissotriton > Lissotriton helveticus. The sequence continues at coordinate 495,048,718 of NC_136069.1, read as the reverse complement.
TCGAAACCCATATTGCATTTTTGAGAAGACCTTAGTGTCTTCCGCCCAAATCTGTAGCTTATTTAAAATAACCCGCCTACCACTTTAAGGAAGGAATCAAATAAGGAAATGTGGCGATAACATATAGGCTCATTTTGGTCCCCCTTTTTAAAAATTGGGATCTCTGCTGAGTCGGACCATGAAGGAACAAGGCATTAATGACAACAGGTAACTAAAACATTAGTTAATAATGGAGCACAGAGTTGAAGATTGGATTGGATTGGAGGCTGTTGGTGTGTAGGTGGGGATCTTGCAGCGGTGGCGAGTATTTTTCACAAATATATCAACGCCTTTGTGCGCAATTCGACTGCAGGGGTGGTGGATGCACACTTATGCATGATATATATGGGAAAAAAACATATACCCATTGCCGTAGTTCAGCCCATTTGTGGGCAGTCCTGGCAATAGGTATGTGCCTCAAAATGGACTCACCTGAAGATCGCCGCAAACAGGTTTGTAATCCTTGGGGTGAAGATCCTGCATTGAAGGGGTGATCTGGAGAAAGGGATCCAAGTCAAAATCTGCCTGGAAGAAGAAAACGGGGTGAGTATGCACCCAGAATTCTTCATCACTGCAACCTTGAAGCAGGCAGTTGGACCATCATGGTCCGCTCATGGATCAGGCAACTCGTAATACAGATGGGGTTGCAGCTCCCCAGTACCGTCCTATGGCAGCTGCCTCTCCCCAACTATGAAGCCAGTTGTCAGGGATCTCTGCCGTCCAGCTTTTGTCTTCTCAAAGCTGATCCGCCCAAGTCGTAATATGGTGTCCGGACCACCAAGCTCACTGATACAGCAGTCCACGGACCGCAAAACTCATAATAAGGCCCTCAGATAAGTACTTCTATGAATAGATGTGGGGCTTTATAGGTGATTCAATTGTTTGGAACTGGTGAAGTATATTTCTGATAAAGGCTAGATGTATGTCTGTAGCAGTAATGAAACTGACATTGCAATTTATGCATACAGTTAAGATCTCAAGAGGAACACTTTCAAGACTACTATTATACTTTCTGCAGTTTTTATTTGGTGAGTGTGTATATTTGGCGGGGCAGATTTACGAGCCCCGTGCGCCACATTTGCGCCGCAGTTACGTCACTTTTGTGAGGCAGCGGCGGTGTAAACCATGTGCCACATGGCGCCCTATTTACAACGTGATGCATCAGGTTTCATGTGGGCGTTCCGGCGCAGGCTGGGCGTTCCGGCGCAGGAACGCCTCAGAAAAGTGCCTAGGTGAAATCTACAAGATTTCACTCAGTCACTTTTCTGATGCCGCTGCGTCAAAACCTTGCGCCTGCTTGAAGAAGGCGTAAGGCGTGACGCACCATGTTGAGGATAGGCCAGGTTGGCCCACGACACAACTCCAGCACTGCGCCAACCTTACACCAGCAGATGCGACACGCATCTGTTTATCCTTGCGTCATGATGCCCCGCATTGTAAATGCAGCGCATCTGTGGTGGCACAAGGATAAACTTGCGTCACGCATCTTTACTGGCACATCCCTGCTGATTTGCAGGGATGCGCCAGGAAACGTAAATCTGCCCCGGTATATTTATTTTCTTTTGTCCCTGAAAATTGTATTTTAGTACTTATGGTATAGAGTCATGTGTAATCTAATTTTGATTGCTTTAGGATAAATGTGGAGAAGTATATTTATGAGTTATGATCCAATTTTTTTTTATATCACTAGATCTGCACCTATTAAGGCCTTGTTGCGTGTGTGGGTTATATGTTTATTGTTTATATGTTTTATTTGGTAATGGAGAGGCCAGTTGTAACGTTTCACAAATAGGAGTTTTGGTAAAATTTTCTGGTATAATTTGTAGTCATTATATTGTTGCTTAATGCGCTTTGCAATACCAAGCTGATTTATTAAATGGTGCTGGACCTTCTCAATTCACTATGTTGTTTTACCCGGGGGAAATGTTTTATTAATTAGTAGCTATGAGTTAGTTGGTAGAGTTTATTATAGGTACATTTTGGGATGTGCATATGGAGTGTATCTTCTTTATTACAACAAGGAAATTTGTATTTTGTATTTTATTCGCTCAATATTAAGCACTGAGAGAGCACACCACCCTCTCACTGCTAAGTAAAGTAAGCATTTTACTATAATCAAGCATTAACGAGAAAGGTTTTTTCTCAACTCTAGGAATTCTAGTATTAAAGCAATGATTGTACCATGGAGACAAATCAGGCAATTTTTTTTGCGTTTGTCTCAGTAACCGGTTGACCACTAGGGAAAAGCTGGGTATCCACTGTCTACAGTAGCCCACCATCTCCAACATCATTCTGACTACTCTGATATGTTTTGGGTAGATATAAATACAGAATATAAACCAGCGTCTATAGAAAAAAGACAACAAAAGAAGAAGTTCCTAGGCAAGATTTCAAAATGTGTTGCAACCTAATAACATATATCTTAATATGTATTGGATTCCCATCAATCACCAAGCCTGGTGATAAGCTTCATCATTTGGGTATCCTTTTAAGATGATATGACAGTCAAGCTCCATATGTATCAGAGCTCTCAAGTGTCAAAGGATGTGTTTAACCAAGATGAGCAGTATTGCGTTTATGGGATCGAGTATCATAGTGCAGTGCAGAAAGTGAAGTGTAAAAGGATATAGAGTACAATGAATATAAAATTGATGCGTGAACAAACTGAAAATGTATTATTGTTAGTCACGATCAAAAGTTAAAAACAAAACTCTAGGGCCAGTTCTAACAAATAGCTGCACTGCACTATGATACTCGATCCCATAAATGCAATACTGCTCATCTTGGTTAAACACATCCTTTGACACTTGAGAGCTCTGATACATATGGAGCTTGACTGTCATATCATCTTAAAAGGATACCCAAATGATGAAGCTTATCACCAGGCTTGGTGATTGATGGGAATCCAATACATATTAAGATATATGTTATTAGGTTGCAACACATTTTGAAATCTTGCCTAGGAACTTCTTCTTTTGTTGTCTTTTTTCTATAGACGCTGGTTTATATTCTGTATTTATATGTTATTTTGGGCTGCATATTCCAGTTTGTCTTTAAACCTTGGCCTCTGACCCTACCTTACTTTCTTTGTGTGCGTTGTTTTGGGTAGACTCATATTCAAAATTGCAGTAAATCGCTCTTGTGCCACCTTCTTTGTCCCTTTCTCAATTAAATGTCCTAAATACAGAACCTCTTCTTGGCAGTATTGTAACATACTCAGGGACACTTTATGTCCGCTCTCAGTCAAACGATTTAGCAAGGAAATTGTATCCTGTTTGCAGGCTTCTTGTATTTTTGACAGAGTAAGTAAGTCATCAATGTATTGTTCAAGAAAATAATTCCAGGGTATTTGCGAAACCTCTGGATTCTTTTTTAACACCCGATAAAAGATTTATGGTCTTTCTGTATACCCATGCGAGACCAGGCACCATAACAAAATTATGTTTTGAATATGAAGAATAAAATTGACAATACCCATAAAATTGTAATAGAATTGTGAGTATAACAGAGAATCTGAAACAAGATCGTAGCTGGGTTTGGTACCATGGACAGCATAGGATGACTATCCTATTTATTTTCCTCAAGTCCTGCACAATTCTATACTTGCTGTATGGCTTCTGTAATTTCATGATCCATGAATTGTGAGGACTTCCGGCTTTGGCTCTCAAGATTCCTTGTCAAAGAATTGATTCAATCCCCAGAGTGATTCCAGCCCCTGTATCTGGTGTGCGATTGTATAGTGGTGTTCTTGGAAATTCAGCATTTGGTTTAGTAATTTTTGTGACAGGTTGCACACCTTTAATGAGGCTGATGACTTTCCCTAAAAAATACTATACTTCAAGTTTTACAGTATCTCGCAAATTGGGAGGTAAGTCATTTACTGTCCGTACAGAGAACAATTCAACAGCTGTTCAATGGTTGGCCATTTTAAATTCAACATCTTCATCATGCATTTGGAATTCAACACTTTAAAAGGCTGGTTTAGTGTATGGTGCACACTCTAACAAGTGATTCACTTTCCCCAATCCAGGCAACACTTATGGTGATTAACGTAGTCTTAGTGGTTTTAGTGGTCAATAAGATAGGGTGCATTCCTTGGCCTCATTCATAAAAGTGTTGCATCACTGCGACAAAACAGAGTTCCAACACTTTTCACTGCGCCCTCCTTGTGATACCATGTATGCACAATATTTACTGTATGGTGCCTCAGGTCGCAATCAATTACAGATATATCTGGAATCCTGGCATATCCGTCAGCGCAAAATTCACGCACTGCTGCAGTTGTGTCTCCAGCATGATGCAACTCCAGCAATGCAAAGGACAGGCCTATCCCTATGGCACTGTGTCAGCCTTAAGCCTGCCAAGAGGCAAGCTTATGGTTTTGAGGCAGTGCCGTCCCAAAATTGTCGCAGTGAAATTTGATAGCCACTTCAACGAGGCTTTGTTGTTTGGGAACGCCCACGCTGCACACATTATACCTGACTTAGGTAAATGTGGCACGGGCTTTACAAGGTCACGCATACGTCTAGATGCGTCTCTTTGTAAATACAGCACAACGTGGTGCAAAACTAATGCTGCAAGTACGTCAGGAAAATAATGCAGTGGATTCTTTAAACTATCAGAAGGGACTCATGAATAAGCATCCCTGTATTTTTCCCCTACATTGATGCACAATGGCTGCCATGCACCAACGCAGGCACCCTTGCACCACGGTGTTGCGGAGTTGATTGATGTTGTGCAGGAAAGGACACCTACCTGCACAAAACCTATTAATCCAGGGTATTTCCTCTTCTTCTGTGTGGTGTGCGTTGATGGCAGATTTGAAGGTTAAGTGAGTTGCAGGGGTATTGTTGTAGCTCCCTCTCTTCTCAAGATGGATGCAGGTACGTCTGCACTAGTGGAGGGTGGGAGTGAACCAGTTTGTCTTCTTGGAGTGCTGTTTGCCTGGTCTTTTCTTGAGGGGTACCAAGGTGTTGGCGCAGTTGGATATCCATTGGGAGAGGTTGTGCGCTGCAGTATTGGCACCTGTAAGCTTTGGTGGAGTGGTGGTGCTGAGGGAGTTGACAAGAAGTCCTTTGGTGGCCTTGATCCAGCTGCTACGGGGGGCGGTGATGGCTGTGGTATAGGGTGGACGTTGACATGGTGAAGGTATGATGTATAAAATGATGGTCAGTCCAGGAGAGTTCGTGGTGTGGCTGTATTTGAAATTGCCTCTGGTGGAGAAGACAGGCTCAAGCGTGTGTCAGGCTATGTGGGTTGGTGCAGTGAGTAGCAGCTTGAGTCCGATGTTGGCAAGGTTCCCAGGAGGGGGGTGATGTTCTGGTCACTGGGGTTGCCCAGGTGGAACTTGAGGTCTCTGAGTAGGATATTGTCGGTGGATGGGAGAGCCTGAGGTGCCATGAGATCTACGATGGCATCGGTGAATGGGGGTTCATCGACTAGGGGGCTGTAGTCAAGGGTGTTACAGAGGGTGGTGTTGATCCGGATCTGGAAGTGGAGGTGTTTCATGGACGCCGTTAGGTTATTAGAGTACATGGTCAGTCGGAGTGTGCTTTTGTAGACATTGACAATTCCTCCTTCTGGACAGTTGGGGTGATTTTGTACCCATCAGAGATGGCGATGTCCGGTCCAGAGCAGAAATTGGTCCAGGTTTCCATGAAGAAGGTGATGTCTGGAGAGGTGGCGGAAAGGAGGTCCCAGATTTCAGTATTTGTTAAGGGACCTCAGGATGAGGAGGATGCAGTTGAGCGTGTCAAGTGCACTGTTGGTCGGCTGGGCAGTAATGTGGCAGAAAGTGTTTCAGCAGGCACAGGGTGCAAGGGAATTCTTCGTAATGCTAGGTGGCAGTCAGCGTGGCATCCAGGGTTGAGGGCAAGGAGTGTGCTGGCGTCGTAGTGGTGGAGTGTCAAAAAGGCAGGGTTTCTGGTGCTGGGCTTGGTACGGGATGCAGATGAGCTTGCCTATGGCTTGCCTTAGGTGCACCAGTGCAAAGCCCGCTGTGCATGGCCACACAGCGTCCACCATTAAGTAGTGCTGCAGGGGCCTAGAGAGCTGAAAGGTGAGAAATGCGGAAAAGGACACTGGAGGGGACAGGGACACTGGGATTGCAGCTGCAACAAGGGAGAGGACAAGGAAAAAGGAATTGGAAAAAATCATAGGAAATACAATGCAAAACAAAGCAGAGATTAAAAAAAACAAAGGTAGATGCACAACGGAGAAGAGCAGAAAGATGGACAGGAACAGCAGAAAAGAGGGATAGGAGGGCATTCAAGCTGCAGAGCAGTGACACTCTACCACTGTACCACCAGGGATAAGGTGCAGGAAGGAGCCTGCGGGTGGAGGGGGTACTCAAGCACCTGACCTATGGGTCAGATGAACCAGCAAAACCAAAGGGGATGATGGACGGAGTGATGAACATTGCAAGCACTCACCCCCAGTCAACTGATCTGGGTTTAATCCATCATCATTCTTTAGCTCACTCTGCCACCCCAGTTCAGACATGGCCATATGAAAATCAGTCTGACCCTGTGCCTCATGGGAACAGTCCAGCCCGAACTGCCAAGCCATGTCTTCCCTGGACTGGAAACAAGCATCCTGGGACCAGTTTCTGGATAATCAGCCGTCTTCAGCCAGGCTAGCTTGAATCCACTGGCAAAGTGAGCAAGGGACCCACGTTTGGGCATGAACCAGCAGCAGCAGATGTGGTCAGCAGCAGCAGCAGCAACCAGATGATGCAGCGCTGTGGGAAGAGGAAGTCCACTAGGGGATAGTTCCCCCATACAGCCAAAAGCAAACTAACAGGGGGCAAGGAAAGGCAGCACCACCCGGTTGCCTCTTCCAATCCAACATTGGTGACCGGATTCTGTGATCCCCTGTTCCCCAGTGAGTAACGGCAGATCCAGCTGCATACCCAGGGGCCTGGGCCCGAGCCGGCCCCTGTGCCCCTCGCACCCACTGCCACCAAGGGCCAATCTCAGCGACTTAAGCCAGTTAGTGGAGACCCCCACCAGTCTTGTGCAGTGCCCTCGGTGATGTAGGTGAGCCGCAGCACAGGGTTTGCTCAGGGCATGGTGTGCATCTCCCATAGGCTCTAGACCTGGGCACAACGACCCCCAGATCTCCTCCGCTACTTGTCCCACCTTGTGCTCACCTGGACATTGACACGGGGGCTCAATATGCTGCACTCTCTCCAAATCTGTGATTCAGCCAGCAGGAGCCTAAGCCAGGCGGGATTTCACAAGCCTGGATACAGCAGTCGCCACCAAGTCCGCTGGGAAACATCCAGATGCAGGTGATGTACCAGGGCCCCCTTAGGCATGAAGTTGCAGTGCTCTTCCAAGTTTGGTGCATCTCAGGGGCCTCACCCGCCACAGCGCCTGGCCTGTGCAACATCCCCTGTGATGCAGGACAATTGGTAATCTCCTCCATGTACCTCTGTGTAGTGGTGGTGTGTTGTATGCAATGCAGACCTCCCCAAGTTGGTGTGCAGGAGCCCCTCCACTGTTCACAGCTCCAAGGGGCACCAGGCGATCTTCTCACACAGGTCAGCAAAGTGTCTCCTTGCAACCTGCCAGACTTCACCACCAGGTAAGGGTGATCGCCAATGCCTCTATGTCTACCACCACAGCCTAGCAACTCCACAGCACCTCTGCATCCCACACCAGGTCACAGACGCAGGCCCAGCAAGGCCTCCGGGTCCTGGGGACTGTCCACGCTTTCAAGGTTTTGGCTGCCATGGTGTTGCAAGGAGGGCTCTATGAAAAGTGATGCATCACTGGTTTGTTCCAGCGATGCACCTCTTTTCATAAATGTAGCCCTGAATCTGCATTTCCTCTTCCCCTGGGACCAGCCGTGGCCCATACAGGTAAGAACAGTAGTGTGGTGGGGCCAGGTGAGGGGGTATGATGAGGGAAAATTCATTATTTACTTAATTTTACCTTGTCATCGGCCATCGAAATCCCCCACCCGGCCCCACCGCTTTTACCTGCCTGGGAGTCTAGCTGGTCATTCTGGCTGTTGTGGAGTTTGGGGGAATGTTGATTTGTGCTGCACTTGGCCCTGGCTGCTCCGTTCTGCATTCCATTGTTTTTCTTTTCTTTTTTTCATTAGAGGTGAACTTATAGGCTATTTTTGCCTCTAGAGGCAAAAAAGTGATGTTGGGCTAACGAACGTGTTTTTTGCCGCTTTTAGGCCTTTCATCACTTTTCTTTTGCTAACGTCAACATTTTTATCGCCTTGACGCTAGTGTTAGCGACAATTTTCACCACATATAGCCAATACTATTGCCATATAGCTATGTAAATACATCACAAACAGGGTGATAGCTTTGCCTTAGCACCTTCCGTGCTCATGACGAGCTCAGCTCATCAAGAGGCAGGGTGGCGCTGTGCTCATGACGAGCTCAGCTCGTCATAAGCACCGTGGTGCTGCGCGCTCCCCCCTCCCCCCAGCCCCGCGGGGTAATTAGCCCCACGGCGAAGGGGTTAAGAAAACGGCCGCTAACTAAAGCCAACGCTACAGCTGCAGTTCTCGTAAATATACCCCAAACTTTCACATATCGCCACGTAAAGGATTTTCTTGTCAACTGTGCTGTCTGAACACCTATATCAACCGTTCATAATTGGCATGCACCAATTCTTTAGCTTTATGAGTCATCCTATTGATTTTTAACCAGTTAATGTCCCTTCAAAGAAGTAATCACTTCATTGTACTTTGTCATCACCGTAGGTGAAGGTGCACGGGTGCGTGATTCACTTAGGAGCTCTATATATAGCCACTGTACAGCTATTTTACATTCAGCCCATAGATCATTGATACCACAATCTCAAAAATAAAATTCAAATGTGTCCATAAAACCTTCAAAATTTTCACAAACCTGTCAGCCTGAGTATACCATTAAACAGGATGCTTTCTTAGTTTAGGGACATTGCTTGTGAATGTTGCAATAACCCCTTGACTCCATGGCACATGAACTTGCCCTCCACCTGGTATTTCCCTCCTAGGAAATGTCAAAGCCTCATCTTTATCTGGGGGTAATGGAGGCTGGTTAGCATTTACCTCTAAATGGTCTGGTTGCTTCTTTTTCTTTTCCTGCTTTTTTATCTATTTGCTCTGTAATCAGTTAAAATTGCTCCATTCACAAGTGCATTTGACCAGTTGAGCAATGCGTAGCTTCATTCCTAAAGAGTGCATACTGACAATCGCTTCATCATCTAATTGTGCCCTAAAACCTTTCTGTGAGGGAATGCTTTTAGAGAGATCTACTTCCTATTTCTCTGCTAAGTCTGTTAGTTCCTGGTGTGTAGTAGCTGCACATCTTGTCATTTCCTTACTCAGGTGTATCAGTTAATTTTCCTGCTATTGATTCAGATGTGAGATGTCTAGACAATCCCTGATGATTTCTGCAAGTTCCACCATTAATTTTGGTACAGCTAGGAGTCTATCCCTCTTTTGACTTGTAGAGAGTGTCTCTGTAACTCCTATTCCTCAATATTCGTATCAATCCTTGGCTCTAGGATTACGCCCAGTCTGATACCAACCTCAACTGCTCAGCATGAAACGTGTATGCACATTGACACAATTAAACCTCAGACATCACCAAAACACAATACATTCAATTCCAACACAATAAAATAAGCACCTAACAAATGCCTATTCACTAACTAACAGATGGCTCCTGGGAAATTACAGAATCTGCAGTGGGAAGAGGAAAAATATCTCATTCAAAGCAACAGTTTAAACACGAAAACAGGCCTTCAAGTCCAAACGTGTAAAATCGTCATCTAAGATGGCATAAGCAGTTAGGCTAACTCAAGTCAATAAAATATGTTACTGCATATGTGTGTTTATAATTCCTAAATATGATTACCTACTACAAATGTTGCTCTTCTTATGCATGTGTTATTCACACTTGAAATTTGCACTTTTAAGTTAAATGCGCTTAATTTTCAAAATGAGGAACTGTGCTCTATCAAACCCATTCTTTTATATCTCTATTTTGCATCCTGTTCCTACTTCATATCCACTTGCATCCACCATGATCACAAATTGTTCCCAAACAACGAATTATGTCGAACATGGCACATTGTTGAATTTCATTTCGGTCAAATTAACGCATTTCTCTAGATCTTGTCCCGGCACAAACCGAGCACTTTTTTACCAACCAAACTAACATTTCCACCATTGATGCATTGCTTTAATGAACACGCGTAAAATTCAGTGAGGCCTAAAAATGAGCACATCTGTTCGTTGGATTCTGGCCTAGTTGCTTTAACTGCTGCTGAAATATGACCCTTGAGCAGCCAATGGCAGTAATCCAATAAGTCACCCATGCTATTTCTGTGCACTGAGGGGATGCACCTGTGGACACATTCTAATTGCCTTCCAAAAAGGTAGTAGATTGCCTATCTGGCTTGATAGAGCAGCTCTAATTAGCGCTCCCTGTTTCTCACTGCAATGATACACAAATTTTAATAGAGCAGCTCTAATTAGCGCTCCCTGTTTCTCTCTGCAATGATACACGCAATGTGTACAGTGCATAAGCTGAAAGAACCGCCACTTGACCACAACACTCCCTGTCACATGGAAAACATCTTGCATCCGTGGTGTACACCCACTGGCTTCACACAAGGGTTCCTGGGAGCAGCTTCTCACCCAACCTCAGCAGCACACGCCTTAACAGTAGCCTTCGTCAGCTGCAGGCGCTTGTGTGTGCACAATTAAGCACTTCACCCATCGGTTGCTATACTCAACTGAGTTGGAACACTTGAAAATGCAGTGGTCCCCGTGGCCGCATGATTTGTGCACCTGTCATGCACAGGCCACTGAGGCCACTCGGCAGCTCACAGTCCCAAACACTGAACAGAGCCTATCCACACTCGTCACCAGTATGCAATAAAAACAGAGAAAGGACCAGCACGGCCCCGGAGCTTGTTGATACCGAAGCTCGACTCTTCTGTATTGATAACAGGTAACTCCCCACATCGCCTCTCGTTCAGTTCTTACTCCAATTTGCATACATGCCATCATTTTGGAAGGGGAATGTGGGAGATTAAAAAAGAAAAAAAATCGGGAGTATGTATTTCTCCCATTGACATCTATTGAATCAGAAGCAGTTTTAGCTGGGAGACAGTCAAAAGAAACCATTTCGGCTTTAAAAATCTGGAATCTCCCACCGGAATCGGGTATAGTACCATGTGTGAGTTTGTCACCCCTGTAGTAAGACTCTTACAATGTGCCATTGTTAATAGAGTAGTACAGCAGAGCAAATAGGAGCGATGCAGTACTACTTTTCAACCACTAAGCCCTTCAACCACTAAGCACACCATCTCAGGGATCCTCCTTACACCTGTCATTTGAAAACTTTTCAACAGATTATGTCAAACAAACCTTTCATTTTGTAAGTGGAAGAGGTGTGGCACCGCGGCTTGGGCGACTGACTCTGTAATCGGGGGATCACGGTTTGATCCCCGGCACCGGTGGCAGATTAGCCCAGCACCATGGGCATCTTCCCGACGACCCCCAGCGCCTAGATTGTGCGCTTTACAAACGTGGATTATTATAAAGAGTTCTTGACATCATTCCCATTCTACCTTCCACACACACTACACCATTACCTCCCAGCCCCTCTTCACGTACACACACCTGGATTTTAGAGAACAAGCAATGCAACGGTTTCGCCGTTGTAAAAGTTAGAGCTATTGGCATTGTAAATGACAATTTTTTTATTCATGTGTTGGTTTTGAAAACAGATAAATAAATGGCATTGCCATTTACAATGCCAATAGCTTAATCTCTCGCAGACAGTAACAAGCACTGATAATTTGGTGGCACAGGGCCTGTTAAAATTTACTCGAGGAATAGATTTATTGGGGAAAGCGTTTGTTTTTTGGTTTTATCTGGCTTTCTATGCAACTCGCCACTTCCATGTGGGCGTGTAATATTAAGGGCCACACAGCTCTTCCTACCACAGTTAAGTTGACTATAAACCCTGCATAGTAGAGATGTTATTGTAAAAAGGACCCTGCATATGTGTGTGCACAGTCATGAGGAAAGGAGGGCGCTTCTTTATCTTGGGGGGCACTGGCGTCTCTAGAGGGGAACCTGATGGGGACCGTGCCCTCCTGGCCCACATTGTGTCCCACAGCTGCTGAATGTGCCAAGACTTGAGACAGGAAAACAACCATTGGCAAAGCGAAATGGGTATCGCCAATGAGAATTTTTGACTTTGTCGATGTGTTTTTAGCTATGCTATACAGCAGAGCGGCTGCTGTGCAGCACGGCTGGGAAAAAAGCCCGATGCAGCCAGTGAATGCAGCGCCATAGTGTGTTTTTACTTTATTGCTGAGGTGGGGGGCATTAGGACTGGGGGCGACAGGTAGGGAAGGCGAGGGGGAAGAAACCCTGAGGCAGCTAGCATGTTCATGTTTATTGCAAGAGAGGGGCTGGGAGGCGGGAAGGAGCAAAGGGGCAGGGCAAGGGGGGCAGACATCAGAGGATGTCCGTGAGCCCCCCCCCCCTCCCGCTGTCTGTGTGCCCGTCCCCCCCCTCCCGGTTGGCATGACTGGCCCCTGGTGTTACCCTGTTGGTGGCCGCTCTGTGGGGCCTGAATTAATCCAGCTACAGGCTCAATTCCCCATCCCCCACTACTCTTTTTGTACACCGTTACGTGTATATGTGTTTTTCTCTTTTAACCACTTCATTACAAATTTTTTATATCTAATCCATCGAAGGCCAACTGTATGTTGTTGTTTTGTATTCAACTCTTTCCTATTTATTGTATCTACAGATATGTAACTTGTGCAACTATTATGTTCCCATCTATGTAAAGCACTCGGGTCAAGTTAGCACTATATAAAACTCTACAAATAAAATACAATAAAACAAATAAAGGAGCACAGAGATCTGCGGAAACATCTAACCTCTGGAGAAAACCACACACAGAAGTCGCTTTGACAATGTCTGAAGTTGACCGGCATGCCAGATAAAAGTTAAAACTAGTTTGAAAATATTTGTATATAATAACAGCTAAGAGGCTGCAAAGGACAGTGGCAATCCTAAAGCGGAGACGGTCAGAATCTGTATCTTTTTCTCAAAATAGAGCGAAATGTACCTTGCTGTAACCTGTAAACGTTTATAAATTGTATTTTCAACTTAAAAGCCTGGTCCGTGACCGCCGTGTACCTAAATGCGGAGCTGAGCGTTTCACTCTAGTATTTCTCATGCATGGTGTGTTTACGGTGGACTGGAACCAACAGACAATGCATTTACACACGGGCTCACGGACAGCGGGAGGGGGGACGGGTTCACGGACAGCGGGAGGGGGGGACAGGCACACAGACAGCGGGAGGGGGGGCGGGCTCACGGACAGCGGGAGGGGGGGCGGGCAGCTAAGAGGCTGCAAAGGACAGTGGCAATCCTAAAGCGGAGACGGTCAGAATCTGTATCTTTTTCTCAAAATAGAGCGAAATGTACCTTGCTGAGGGGGGGCGGGCTCACGGACAGCGGGAGGGGGCGGGAACGGGAGTAAAATATGCCGCTTACCTGCTAGTCGATGCCAGGCAGACGTCCCTCGTTGCGGTGCCTTCCAGGAGAAATGACCAAAACAAACCTTCAAAAAAAAAAAAAGACACCGCCCACCACCGCATGATGTGGGCAAAAGCCTAAAATTATCGGGAACGCCCACGAATCTGCTCCGGCATTGACGGACAGATCTCTGTTCCAATGGCTAGCCTCCATTTATGGAGCTAGCCAATGGAACAGAGGGGCGGGACTACAGACACACACTGTAAACATAAGGCAGCTTTCGACAGGCGAAACCTAAAAAGGAGAGTAGCAAACCTCATTGTTTTGCTTTTCCTATTTTATTAAAACTTTTAATTAATTTAAGAAGTCATGAAATATGAAAATGAAAATTGGCAGAAACTCATAAAAATCTTAGGGGCTAATTACCAGTCTGGCGGTCCACGGACTGCCACAGTCTTGGGCGTGCGGAAGTCTCTCGACCACCTTATTACGATTAGGGTGGTCAGACCGCCATTGCCCCGCTGCAGCGGCCAGGGAATTGCCATTCCTTGATGGTATTGAGGCGATCAGGAGGCCACAATATTCTTGGTAGAACTGCTGCTGTCCCGCCAAGCATATTACGAGTTTCCTCGCCGTTGGCGGTGTCATGGAGGTTCTTTCTTCATGAACACCATGGCGGTGAGACAACAAAGGAGACCCTGGAGGTCCCCCTGTGCATCCCCCACTTGGGGATGTATGAGGGGGGGGGGCACAGCATGTGCCCTCCTATGTGCATGCACCCCAGTTCAGGAACTGTTTTTGGCATTCCCATTGCGGTGCCCATTTTCTGGGGCACCACCTTTGTAACGCCAAAAACTAGCCCATCAGATAGGAGGAAACTTTCAATCTGGCAGGTGGTCTGGCAGGTGATCAGACCATGGCGTTGGTGGTGCGGCTGCAGGGCTGACCCCGGCCCACCACCGGCAAAGTTGTAATCAGGCCCGAGTGGTTTTACTATTTCATTTTTGTTTTGGTATTTATTTCCTTTTCTAAGTGGTAGGTTTCTGACCCTCTTAGGGGACTGGAATTCCTACTTTAAACAGTTTTGCATTCATTGTTAATAAAATGGTATTATTTTCATTGTTGTTATTGTTTACTCGTTTTTTCTTTTATAATTGTTACCATTATCATTATATTATTATCGGTATTATTATGATATTATCATCAGCATATTGAATTAGCAGAAGCAGCATAATTGATCTTTGTTTGTGACTCTTTCTCTGTAATTTGCATGTTGTTCAGCACCGTACACTGATAACAAAGTGAGTGGAAGCAGATAACAAGCAACAGGAGAATAGCTTGAAACATTTGCAAGAAGAGTAGGAGGAGCATGGAGGGACAGAACAGGAGGAAAATGCAGGTCTTTTTAGCAATAGCTCTAAAAAGAATGTTGCATCCTAATCCTTCATTACGAGTGGTCCGGTGTTGGGGCTCAATTGTATCGCACACAATGATATTGTTATTCATCGGATGCAATCAAATATATCACCCAGTTATGAGTGTGTCCCCAATAATGAAAACAAACACATGAATTTTGGTGCTTACTGCACCGAAAACCTCATGTCCCCGGAATTACTGATCACTTCTGGCAGTTTTGGCATGCCAAAACGTTATGTGTCCAAAACCTCGTGAGTATTATCCACCAAACTCATAATTCCTGTATGTGAATTATACGGTCACTCATAACAAGGGCCATAAAATGCTGGAGCTGAATTGGCAAGACTCAATAACTAGGATGGGGAGTCGAATGTATTAAAGTATGAGATGTCAAACAAGGCTATATTATTTATCCCATATCTTTTTAAATTGATCATACTGTCTACGACATTCAAGGTGACAATCTTTAAAGTTGCTAACTTGTTTACATCCTCCCATTATTAATTTTCAAATGATTAGAAGTAGTCACAGTAGAGATGGCCACATCTATAAATCACATATATCATATGTGTATAGAGCAGTGGATTATTAGCATCCACTATTATTCTGTGATTACCTGTAAAATACACTCTGCTGTTTGTTATATTTCATTTGATAGCGTGGGCTCAATGTCAGTCATACAAGTGTCTGAATTGATCAATGGTGCAAAACTATTCAACCGACTTACTACCACTAGTTTGACATCGTTGTTAAATCAATGTATGAGTCCTGAGACTCACTATCGTATATACCATGTATACATTCTATTCTATTCTATTCTATGAGGCAGAACCAAGAAGTCTTCATGGCACTGATTCAAGTGGAAAGGACTACCCACCAAGTAACAATCAGCACACAGATCCAGCTATGATGCAATAGAGTAAACCATGCTTGAAGTCCATCACTACCTTCCTGCTTCTTGGGAGTAGCAGCCACATAAAAGAGACAGTAAATCTACCCCAAATCCAATTAAGTCTTTTTTCAATTAAGTCATGAAGGGGCGTCATACAAGAATGTCTATGCTTGCTATCTCATTGTTTGCCAAAACATCTGAAAAACCTGTAACTTTTGTTCTTAGTCCATATAGCTGTTTGTTCTTCATATTTTAGGCATTTATCCATTTGTTCAGGACTGTGACATGCTGCTTCTTCGCTGTGAGGTCAGATTGATGAGTACATTAAATGTATGTAAAGAGAAGTAACTTGTGTTTTTGTTTGGTTTACACAGTTCCCCCCATTGGCCATCATATATGATTCTAGATATGGTCCTGTTTAGGGTTGCATACTAACCATGCTGAGCCTTCAGTAATGTGCTAGGGGTACCTATCTGGGAGATGAAGGTATTGTTCAAGCACGTCCATCCTCTATTAGGAAATTAACTAAGCCATTGTGTACAAAGCCTTTGTTTGACCATAGAATCCTTCATGCAGTCCTAGCTTCAACCCATCATAAAACAAATAATACAAAATATCCAGATGTGATGAACGTGCTTTCTCGTCGAACTGTTCCAGCATTGCCAGATTCCTTATCAAACACCTGTTCAAACTGTGTTACATGAAGGCTCTGTAAATATATGCCCACAGTATGATTACCAGCCATGACCCCCAGACCAAGTAGTGAGCAGGATGGAATTTGTACAAGTGTCTTGTTGGTTTATCTGTTTTCCCTCAGCCCACGAGGTCCATTTATGTATATCAATATCCCGTCACAAAACACCCTTTGTGGCATCTATTCCATACTATGAGAACTGAACGGCTCACCCTCCGTCTGTGTTATCAAAGAATACATTATATCAAGAGTTGTCCTGTACCCACTCAGATTTGTAGACAAAACCATATAATATTAGGAACTCCTATATGAAACTGTCACAATATTTTGTGGTTGTGTTGGCATGAGTCCTGATCATAGTTCTTATTTTGCACCTCGTGGGTGTTGAATACAGTGCTCGAACAATCAGCCAGCCTTTTTCAGTAGAGAATGCAGCCGGCTTTCAAATGCAGGAAGGGAATATGTGCCAAGAATTATTTTTTGTGTGCAAATGTGTTTATTCAGTTTTCTGTCAAAAGAAATACAGACAACTGTGCAACAGAAAGACATTTAGGTACAGACATTCTCATTTAGCAATGTGCAGCAGGTGTGAAGCTCAGGCCAGAAGTACTCAAGGTGCACTTCGGAAAAGATGAGGAGATATACCTCTCATTCATATAGGTCACAAATATACAGGGTTCATGTGTGCATTAAATGGGTGTACTCATCCACAGTCATGAGTCCGATTTAACATCTACTCACAGGCCAACCCGTCAGATCCGTTCAGGACCTACTATTATTTACAGTTGGGTGAATCGTATGCATCTAATGAGTCCTCCTGTTCTTGTTCCCCATCCAAAGCTGTGTCTCCCTCCCCATCAGGGTCACTTTGGTCCTCCCCTTCTCTCTGTTTTCTAATGCATTTCCCAAGTGTATCCAACATACTCGACCACACCTTAAGGTCTCTTTCCGCGTGTTCATCCCTACACACTCTCGAAGGCTACATTCCTCTGCCACCGCCCATTCTAACAGATCCACCCTCCATTTAGTGAGTGGCCGGGGGGACGGGACTGGCCCAGTGTATAGCTATTCAGCATCGTGCAGGCAGCAGGCACAGTAGGGTACATTTATATTGGTTTTTTCTTCCCTACTTGGGGAGGAGATGTAGTCCCAGCAAACAATAACACATTGAAATTCCCAAGGCCACCCTTGTCTCTCTATGCATTTTCCTGTGCACTTTACTTCAGCATGCAATAAGTTGCGTGCAATTCCATGCTACGTGGCAGAAATCTGGAGGTGTGCACCAGTCTGAAGTGGGCATTGCTACCTACCTTGCGCACTTGTGCTCGCACCCTTTGCCATTCCTTGTCCGATAATGGTTTTTCTAATTTCCTGTCCCAGGCCGCCCACTGTCATTCACCATCCTGTCCAATTTCAGGGCTGCGTTTTTAGTCAGGAGATAATGCCTTTAAAGCAACCTGCGTCCAAAATCACCCTGAGGACCTGGGACTGCTCCGGTTCCTCCAGGAACGCGGGCCACATTTCTCGGAAAGTGCGTGAAATGCTTGCATATTGCAAATATGGTTGATCATCAACTCCATAATGCTTTCCCATTTCCCCAATGGTCATAAAAATGCCATTCAAAATCGGGTCTCCCACTGTATGACAGCCTACCCGCTATCCAGCCCTCGACATTCATAGATTCACGAACATATAGGAAAGGGCGCACCCACCAAAGCGGAAGAATCTGGGTGTATGGTGCTCTCTTATTTAACTTTCCTAACAGTCAAGTCCCATGCCTGTGTTACCATAGGAACACAAAAAGGAGTGCCCGGTGGCAGTGCCCTGAAACACACCAACAAATGGGAAGCCGAACAGTGCCAATGGACCCTGACATCAATCTCTTTTTCCAGTTGGATTCCGCATCACACCACATCGCCGCTTACTGTAAAAGACCTGCCAGGTAATACAATTGAGGGCCCCAACCCACCCTTGTCGAGATCCAGCTTCAATATTTTGAGTCGCACCCAGCACCTCTTGCCCTCCCCCATCAAATCTACTAATAGCTCATCTATCTGATGAAACATCACCAGTGGTGGGGTACTAAAAGAGTTTTGCATCGTATAGAGGCAACAGGACAGGGAGACCATTTTACTCAGATCCACTCTACCCATTACTGACTGGGGCAGTGTGGTCCAGAATCGGATTGAGCCCTCAAGACCATCCAGTATTCTTCCCATATTCAGTGCATATTGGAAGTGAATGTCATGGGTGATCTTGAGTCCATGATACCAGAAGCTAATTGTCTTCTATGGCATTCCCACTGCTGGGAGACGTTCCTCATCACTATCCATCGGGGCGGCCAGGCGATTGAGCAGCTTCTTGTGTCGATTGACATGGAGTCCTGATGCTTCGCCTAAATGCCCCAGCAACTGCATGAGGAGTGACACTGAGCATCCAGGGTCCATCACATATACCAATGTGTTATCTGCATACATTGACACAACATGAGTATTGTCACCAACTGTTATGCTCCAATCTAGCAATTGGTCTCCAAGATATATTGCAAGTGGGTCCATCACCAGCTTGAACAAGAGAGGGGACTACGGGCAACCCTATCGGGTACCCCTTCCTATACTGAAAGCCTCAGACATCTCAGCCCCCAATCGCACTCTTGCTGTGGGTAGTTTATGAAGTAGCCAGACCCAAAACAGATATCTGGTCCCCAATCCCATACAACCCAGGATTTTCTATAGATACTTCCAGGAAAGAGTATCAAATGCTTTGTCCAATGGCACCAAAACTGCTCCGAATGCGGACACTTGGGTCTCATGCATCATGTGGGACAGCTCCCTAGGTTTATGTGGGAACCCCACACGGATCTTCCCGCACCAAATGCATTATAACCCACTCACGCTGGAGAGCTAAAATCTTTGCGAGCAATCTTACATCCACTTTCAGTATTGAGTGTGGCCTGTACAACCCCGAATTCACAGCGTCCTTGTCCTTTGGAAGTATAAGTACAACCACCTCCCTCATATGTGTGAGGAGTTTGTCCAGTTTGTGTGCCTCCCAGAAGGTTTCCAAAAGTGCTGTGAGCAAGGTGGCAGTGTGCACCTAAAAATACTCAACCAGCAGTCTGTCACGGCCCGGGCATTTCCCTCTAGCCATGGCTCGGAGCACTTACCTTAACTTCTCCAATGTTATGGCCTCACCCACTCTGACCCGGCATCAATTGAGGGAGAGTCACCTGATACAGGAATCCATTGACTCCCGTATCCTCTAAGCATGCTGAAGCAGTATATATCCCGTCAAGGTGAGCACATAGGAGGTGTATAACAACCACCCTACTGTTGCCTAGCACACCATCAGGAGCTCGCAGAGCAAAAATAGTATGAGGAGGGAGCTCCCTCTTAAGCAACCATGCCAACATGCTACCCGTCTGATCTCCCTCTCTATGGACTGTTGCCGATAATCTTTTTTACAGGCAGTCTAGCCTATCTGAGACCTTTGCCACTGCTCTGTGTGCTGCTGACAGTGCTGTGTAATCCCTATTCCATCCCTGCATTCGTTGATGTGACCCAGCAAGCTGTGCCTCTGTTTCTCCCAGTTCCCACTGCAGTTTTCTCTGAATACCATATGTCTTGCCAAGACTCACTCCTCTGATAACTACCTTTGGTGTCTCCCATTACACCCCGCAGGAGCACGCAGAGCAGCAGTTCGTATTAGAAAAGGCATTGAGTATGTTGTGCATGTCAATAACATATTCAGGGTTTCCTAGCAACTCAGGTCTAAACCTCCACAAAGGGATACCAGATCGATGACCCCTCAGCCCACATTCCAGGAGCAGAGTAGCGTGGTCAGAAAGAAACCACACCTGACAAGATGCTTTCACAACGTAGAGACCTCCCTCCCCCACAAGAAAAATCTGTCTAATCAGTTGGGAGTACCATGGGTTGTGAAGTAACAGGAATACTCCTGTGCCGTGGGTTGAAGCTACCACCACACATCCACAAACTGAAGCCGAAGCATAACCTCCCGCAATCCAGTCACTATGCGGAGCTTCGTGCCCAACCTCCGTGGATGCCTATCTAAGTGCCCATCTAAAACCCAGTCAAAGTCCCCCGTCCAAACAATTAGTGTTCCCAGGCATGGGAGCAGTTCAGCTTCTAACTTACCAAAAAAGCCTCCATCATCTATGTTGGGAGCATAGATATTCATCAGGCATACTTCACTGCCATCCAGTATTCCGTTTAACAGTATATAACGTCCCTCCATGTCAGCTGTCTGCCCCCTCAATTGAAAGACAACACCTGTGGCCACTCGTATTAACACCCTCCCTACCGTACGAAGAATAAGTGGAGGATTATAACTGTCCTCACCATTGTTTTACCACATTTTTGAGCCTCCGCCTCCATGAAATGTGTCTCCTGGAAAAAAGTGATGCGTATTCCCATCTGCCTAAGGTAGGTATGTGTCCTGTATCTCTTTACAAGAGAGGTGACCCAGGACAGCGTCCAAACTACTACAGCCATTCCGCATCAACTCCACTGACCTCCATCATTCCCTTCCAGCCACCATTCCCCCAAACCGCCCACCCTCCCCAAATCCCGCACTGCAGTAAAAATTATTGCTGCTGCATATAACATAAAGAACTGTGCCTAACTTAGCAAACAACATTGTCCCTCCCAATGTGGGTATACACCCCAAATCACAACTAATGCCTGCCCATACATCACAACAAAACCCCACAACACCATTACGCCAGTCAAATGTTGGTGTGCATGGGTAACCTCAACAGACGTTAGCTTATCAAAAACCTAAGGAGTCAGACGGTTAAGTTAAGATTTTCGTGTACGTAACCCAGTCACTGTTTCGCTCCTATGTGTCCTAATGGCCACCACTCCTACCACTGTGTGAGTGAGTGCACAAAAGTTACATAATATGATCAAAATAACCAAACTATCTCTGATGATCAAACCAATAAGTAAATTGAAACAATACTAGGAGCAGTAGGGGGGAGAAATAATATGTTGAGATGGAGCGTGTCCATGCCCCCTTTAAGTAGCCACCCCCGTGCAGCTATCCCAATGTCACATAATATATGAACAGGAGTCCAGCAACACCGCTTTATAAGAGCAACAATGTGACAGTTCAGACACACAGTCTCGCAATAATACAAAGTCACTGCCAGCATAACTTCCCTGTTCGAGGTAGGCTTTTATCTCCTACCATCTGTTCCTGGTGCAGACCCACACCTACATTCCTTAATCACCACTTCTCCACTCCCTTTAGATCACAGCGGTGTACAGTGGCAAACCACAAGACTCCTCCTGCATCTCAGAGCCAGCACTAATGGATTTAGCATGATCTCACTCAAGGCCACTCTTTCACATTTACCAAGGCCCTTTTTAATCAGAGAAAAAAAACACCAGATTCCTGTTTCTGCATACTCGTTCTCACGTTCTCTTTCTTTTATTGTAATTTGACATTGGCTAGTGGAGGAGGAGGGTTCTTGTATAACACGTGTCCAATAAGCTAGTCTGGCATTCCCTTGGCTACTGTTTTTAAACAGATTTAATATGTTTGTTTCTAAACTTTCATTTTATGAATTTGCCTCAACAATGACTGACAAAGGGGGACCCTAGAGGGTGGGCTAGCAAGATGGCCACACTTGTGTGAGGCTCCTGTTGTCTAGGGCTATTAATCATCACACTCCTGCCCCAAATGGCCTCATTACTCGCTAATTCTGGACTGACAACAAGGGAAATATATATTCCTAATACCCAGTCAGGGTTTTACCAGCTACATTCTGCGACCTACAAGAAGATAACACCCCCGTGGGGGGACAGACTCTTGACTGTTCTGCCCATCAAGGCTGGATTGGGCCCACCTACATGGGTTGACACTGTGCCGAAGGTGTGGGATTGCTCATGCCTTCCCAAGGACTGAAGTAAGGTTAGGCGGAACCTGAGGACTGTAATACGGAAGCCACAGCTACGATTCACACTGCGCGCTTTCTAAAAAATTAGCCTACTATGTTCAATTTTAACCTACCCTGGCACACAGCAGACTGCCCTGCACATGCCCTGATGATCTGGGCAGAACAGTGGAGAAACAATCGAAGTTACAATTTGAACCACAAAAGTCAACCCGGAACTACTTTACCAACACTGACCACTACATGGCAGGGGGGATGTGGATGAAGCAACCTTCCAGTGAAGATGACATGACAGTACTCCTTCTTAGGAAGAAGCAAAGTCTCACATCTAAGAACCCAAAATGGACTCCATGTGCACATGAATGGATTTTATAGCACAAAAACTAGAAAAGCATGATGGGCGGCTTGGAGAGACAGAGCATAGAATTTCTGTCTGAACTGAGATTGCTGCTACACAGAGGGAGGACCAGGTTCTCAACATGGAGCGCATATTGAAAGTCATAGCGGTGAAGAACGAAGACCTTGAGGCACGCTCGCACAAAATTAAACATTAGAATTGTCGGAGTTCCATAGACCACCAATACAGGGAAATTGGAGGAGTATGTGGAACAGTTGCTTACAACTATCTTTGGAACCAATACCTCCTCCTCGCTGCTCATAGTGGAGAGGGCCCATCGCTCGCTAATGACCAGGCCCTCCCTGGGCACCACACCAAGACCTATTGTGGGC
Organism: Lissotriton helveticus; assembly: GCF_964261635.1. Classification (NCBI taxonomy): domain Eukaryota; kingdom Metazoa; phylum Chordata; class Amphibia; order Caudata; family Salamandridae; genus Lissotriton; species Lissotriton helveticus. The sequence continues at coordinate 495,025,504 of NC_136069.1, read as the reverse complement.
ATATTGTTAAACTACAGAGATTGTTACGCTACACTACACCTGGCCAGGGAATGAAGCACACTTGAATTTGAAGGCAACGCTATACCTATATACCCCGATTTTACTCTGTTGGTTCAAGAAGAAATTGCTTCAAGTCACACAAAAATACTAACAAGCCAACATCACTTATGCAATGCTGTGCCCAGCCCACCTCTAAATTACCCATCAAGGAAAGCAACATTTCTTTACCAACCCACAGCATGTTGCAGATTTCCTACGGCTGCTTCCACTGAGGTCACCCAGACTACACAGGGATCATCGGACACTAGATCCCCGTCTCCTCTCTCTGACTCAGGCTGAGCGGCCTCTCCCATCCTCGGAATGTCTTACACCCTGGGTTGGGGGCATGAGGAAAGGAAGACAACTCGCTGGCTGATGCATTCCCCCTGAATAAGTGACCCAAATGCATTTCATAAACACCAAACTGACTTGATGGTAACACTTGGCCAAATTGTTTCCTGAACTTCGAATTGCTCCCCTGCATGGAGAATTCCCTAAGGCCACTATTGCGGCAGAAACGAACTTGCTGCAATCACTGCAGGCCGAGTGGAGCCTCAAATGACTATCCTGTACGCCCTTGTTTACTCGAGGAGGACCAGCCCTGTTCTGTGGTGGTACTCCCGGAAGGATACCCCTACTATAGAACATTGATCTGTTTTCCCTTACTTTCTACTACTATTTCTATGCACTCACTGCTCCCTACCTTCACTCCTTCCCAATCTCTAGCCTTACTGCGATGCACTGGCATGCTATTTCGCTACTTTCCCCTCCCTTGCTATTCTTTCTTCTGCTCTCTTTCATCTTACTTTCTCCTTTCTCCATATTGCTCTGGCACCCCATTAGGGGGAGATGGGGCAATGGGGAGAGGAAGGGGCTTGTCTCCGGTGGCATTTTGGCTGGCGTTACTTGAGGAGGGAGGAATTGGGTTGAATGGAATTGTTTCCATGATGTAAGTTAAGCATGTTGGATGTCCGTACCTATCTACTGAAGCCCATATTTGTCTTCAGAATGGGTTCTACTAGCACAATATGTACAATCAATGCAATATGTCAGATAACTCACCATGCCTGGGATATAATCTTTTGACATGGAATGTGAGAGGCCTTGGAGATCCACGCAAATGGCAACTTATTTGTGCTTATTTAGATAGGCATAATATACACATGGATATGCTTCCAAGAGACACACATAGTCCCTGGCTCCCAGACTATATTCGCAACCCTATGGATTTTCCATAGCAGTGTTTCTTCATATTCCAAATACTCTAGAGGTACCGCCATCCTCATCAGGAAAAGCACACTCTATGTTGTGGCAGGCTCCATACAGGACCTTCAGGGAGATACTTCATCATACAGGGGGACTGGCCGCTCACTCAGTGACATTGGTAAACATTTATGGACCAAACACAGACAATGCTGACTTTTTCACTAAATATTCAGGCTGGTGGTTAATATAGGGTCTACACATGTTACCTGGGGGGGCAATTTCAACCTTAAGCTTGACAGAACAGGTTCCACCCTCAGACACACCACTACACCAATGCTCAGCTCTACCTTAGAGACGTCATTAAGGAACACCACCTCTTAGATGCCTGGAGAAATATATATCCCGCTGGGAGGGAAGGCACATTTTATTCATCAATATACTCAAGATGGTCACTGCTGGACTATTGGATCATATCTAGGGAGCTTGGTACCTGGGTGTTGCACATATGACATCTGGCCCGCAAATATTTGTACCACTCTCCGGTCCGCATGCTACTATCACTGGGGCTCTCCCCTCCTCCCCATATGTTCTGGATACTTCCCTCTAACGCTTTGCTGGATAGTGATACCCTCTTTAGAGAGGAATTGTGGCAAGAGATAAAAGACTTCTTTCAGCGCAACATAAATCTGTCCCGTAGCTGGCGACCGTTTGAGAAGCCTTCAAAATGACTATCTGTGGTATCAATATTGTTAAAGGCGGGGGCATTCTGCGCAATATCCGCAGAAGGCTTGGGAAAATGGAGACAGTACTCAAATCTATGGAGGCACGACTCCACCATCTCCATGAGGAAGATGTAAGAGCCAAATTCACAGACACACTCACTTAGTATCAGGACGCTGCTTAAAAAGAATGTCTCTTCCCCAGCAGATATCATCATGCCAGTCAGTATGGGGAAGGTGAGCAACCCAGAAAGGCACTGGCTGAGTTGGTCCACAAACCTTGCTTCTTGAACTACATTCTCGAGGTCAGGGACTCTGAAGTTGACCGACAGAAGTACGAGGAGGGCATTCTCCTCACATTCCCGTCATTCTATACTTCTCTTTATACCTCTGGCAGGGCCCAACCTCTAGACGTGGATGCCTATTTGGAGGAAGTGGCCTTGGGGTTGTTGTCAGATGTCTAACGGGAATTTCTTTCAGCTGCTATTGAGGAAGATGAGATTAGAGCTGCAATTATGCAACTACGAACAGGGCACACCCCTGGCCTGGGCGGCCTCATGGCCAAGTTTTATAAAACCTATGCTGATAGCTTGATTCCTGTCATGATGGCTCTATTTGAAGAGGCCCCAGATTCGGGCACTCTCCCACCCACCATGCGGGAGGCCTTCTTTATATCCCTCCTAGAACCTGGAAAGGCCGCTGACGTTTGCGAATCATACAGACCCTTATCATTGATAAATTGTGAAGTGAAAATTCTAGCCAAAATTCTGGTCAATAGGCTCAGCCTTTTTGTGAGCTCCTTGATGTTGCCTGATCAGTCCGGCTATATACCGGGAATAACATAACATAACATAACATAACATAACATAACATAACATAACATAACATAACATAACATAATCTGTGCACTCTTTATTCATTATGACAAGATATCGATCCTGACCTGGCAGTGGTGGTTGTATTTTTAGGCTCCCGGAAATGGGATTATATACTGGCAATATTGAGGCGTATGGGTTTCCCCTCTCCATAATTCTCCTGGATAGAGCTTCTATACAACCAACCACAACTCAGAGTACGTATAAATGGTGCTTGCTCTCCTTACTTTCCTGTATCCCGCGGCACTAGGCAGGGATGTCTACTGTCCCCCCTGCTATTTGATATGGCAGTGGAGCCACTGACTGCCAATCTCAGACAACATCCCCAGGAGTATGCAATATGGTACCCCTTTAGACATCTGTTGGTGTCCCTCTACGCCGATGATATCACCCTATACGTGCGATACCCTCAAGTGAACCATAACCCAATACTGCAGGAATTTATCAGCTACGGAGGGCACTCAGGCATAACTATTAATTGGGAGAAATACCAAATCTTTCCTTTTACCCCCAGTACCCTGCGCTACATTCCACATTACCCACTAAAATGGTGCAACTCAGAGATCAAGTATTTGGGGATAATCATTTCCAGAGATAGAGAAAACGAAATCCGGGCTAACTATGGCACATCACTAGATACCCTGAAGGATTCCATCCCATGGTGGATCTCCATGGCCCTGTCAATAGCAGGCCGCTTAGCATTAATGAAAATATTCATAATACCCAAATTGCTCTATGCTTTTACCAATATCCCCTATATCCCTGGTCACCAAGTTTTCAGACTGTTAAAAACACAACTTATTCCTTAAGTCTGGGTAGGTAAGCAACCTAGACTTCGAAGGGATGTATTGGTACGGCCTTTCCCAATGGGAGGCTTTGAAGCCCCAGATTTAAATTGTACTTTCTCTGTGCACAGGCACATTTCTCGTGTACTGGTTCCACGCCCCTACATGCCTCACCTGGTGATAGAGCAGGGATAAATGGCTCCCATCCCAATGGCCGCCTTCATGGGAACATGCTCCACAAAACGGGAATAAACACTACTTCAATTGCCTGCACTAATGCAGCCTGGCAGGGTCTGGCCAAGCGGCTAAACTCCACTATGTTACATGCCCTACTCCTACGACTATCTTACCATCCTTTGCTCCCAGTGACATATGAAGAGGGCTGCCGACAGATGCTCCTGAGGGCCGGATTTCACACATGGAGAGATTTGTATAGAGAGAGAAGCTTCTTGAGTTGAGAGGTTTTTATGAGTGTGGGGAGCCATCCCCAATGGAGATATTTATATATATATACGGTTGAGACATAACGTTAAATCAGCCACCCCGATTTCCTGCAAAGGCCCCCAAATCCTACCCCCTTGCACACACTAGTGCAAATGCCTGATCCCACACATGTAGTTTCAATGCTATACCCCAGCACTCAATCAGAACAGGGTGTAATGGAGGGTGGGGTGAGACCAGGCTGGGAGGCTGAGCTAGAAATCAACCTCAGTGATAAGCAATGGCTCTATTGCTGCCAGCAGACGGGAAGGAAAACGACTAATAGCCAGTTACATATAATACATTATAAGTTCATACACCGTATCTACTACACCCCAGCCCGGCTCTGCTGCTTCCGTTTACTCTCCAACGATAGGTGTGATGGATGCGGACTGGAGGAAGACGATTTTCTACACTTGGCGTGCACATGCCCTATGATTAATAGATATTGGACACAGATAGCTGACACCCTGTCACAAATCACGAGCACACAACTACAGCTCACTCCCTTATGACATTACTGGATAACACTGAAAATGTGAATGCAACAGTCAGACAATATGTTTCACTTGAATTACTCGTGGCCAAATGAAGGGTAACGTGCAGACGGTAAGGGCTCCTAAGTTCAAAGATTGGATCAATGATTTGATATTTTGCCAGGAACAAATGTCTATATACCATGAACTGATACCTGCCACCATCCTCCAGGTCGAGGGGTTATGGGATCCCTTAAGATCCTAAATGATGCTACGTCCCCCGGACATAGGGATACCAGCACCTCCAAGTGCCCTTGAGGCTGGACTGCCACAACAGTACTATGTGGAATGGTATGGATGGCGGAGGGTTAGTGAATTCGCTTGAAATCACTGGGAAGACCACTGGAGAGACTTGCAAGGGACCTGTTATGAACTTCTTCAGCCTCCCACTTCTGGGGCGATACAAAAGGGGATGATGGACGGAGCGTTTGAACAAATCAAACACTCACCCCCAGTCAACTGATCTGGGTTTAATCCATCACCATTCTTTAGTTCACTCAGCCACCCCAGTTCAGACATGGCTATATGCAAATCAGTCTGACCCTGTGCCTTATGGGAACAGTCCAGCCCGAACTGCCAAGCCTTGTCTTCCCTGGACCGGAAACAAGCATCCTGGGACCGGTTTCGGATTCATAATCCTCATCAGCCAGGCTATCTTGAATCCAGTGGCCAAGGGAACAAGGGACTCACGTCTGAGTATACCCTGCCACACATAGGGCGAACAAAGCGATACAAAAGGGGATGATGGAGGAGCGTTTGAACAAATCAAACACTCACCCCCAGTCAACTGATCTGGGTTTAATCCATCACCATTCTTTAGTTCACTCAGCCACCCCAGTTCAGACATGGCTATATGCAAATCAGTCTGACCCTGTGCCTTATGGGAACAGTCCAGCCTGAACTGCCAAGCCATGTCTTCCCTGGACAGGAAACAAGCATCCTGGGACCGGTTTCGGATTCATAATCCCCATCAGCCAGGCTATCTTGAATCCAGTGGCCAAGTGAACAAGGGACTCACGTCTGAGTATACCCTGCCACACTTAGGGCGAACAAAGCGATACAAAAGGGGATGATGGACGGAGCGTTTGAACAAATCAAACACTCACCCCTAGTCAACTGATCTGGGTTTAATCCATCACCATTCTTTAGTTCACTCAGCCACCCCAGTTCAGACATGGCTATATGCAAATCAGTCTGACCCTGTGCCTTATGGGAACAGTCCAGCCCGAACTGCCAAGCCATGTCTTCCCTGGACCGGAAACAAGCATCCTGGGACCGGTTTCGGATTCATAATCCTCATCAGCCAGGCTATCTTGAATCCAGTGGCCAAGTGAACAAGGGACTCACGTCTGAGTATACCCTGCCACACTTAGGGCGAACAAAGCGATACAAAAGGGGATGATGGACAGAGCGTTTGAACAAATCAAACACTCACCCCCAGTCAACTGATCTGGGTTTAATCCATCACCATTCTTTAGTTCACTCAGCCACCCCAGTTCAGACATGGCTATATGCAAATCAGTCTGACCCTGTGCCTTATGGGAACAGTCCAGCCTGAACTGCCAAGCCATGTCTTCCCTGGACCGGAAACAAGCATCCTGGGACCGGTTTCGGATTCATAATCCCCATCAGCCAGGCTATCTTGAATCCAGTGGCCAAGTGAACAAGGGACTCACGTCTGAGTATACCCTGCCACACTTAGGGCGAACAAAGCGATACAAAAGGGGATGATGGACAGAGCGTTTGAACAAATCAAACACTCACCCCCAGTCAACTGATCTGGGTTTAATCCATCACCATTCTTTAGTTCACTCAGCCACCCCAGTTCAGACATGGCTATATGCAAATCAGTCTGACCCTGTGCCTTATGGGAACAGTCCAGCCTGAACTGCCAAGCCATGTCTTCCCTGGACCGGAAACAAGCATCCTGGGACCGGTTTCGGATTCATAATCATAATTCATAAACTGGACTGTTCCCATGAGGCACAGGGTCAGAGCTGATTTGCATATAGCCAGTGTCTAACCCAGGGTGTTGTGGAGTGCAAAAAAACGATGGATTTAGGCCCAGATCCTTGTACTGAGGTGAATGTATGACATTGTTCTACATTCTGTCCATCAACTGTGTTTTTTGCAATTTTCACCCCGAGTGGGCTGGGTATGCTCAGACGTGAGTCCCAGGCTCTCCACACCACTGGAGTCAAGCTATCCAGGCTGATGAAGGCTGATAGCCAGAAACCGGTCCTCGGATGCTTGATTCCGGTCTGGGAAAGACATGGCTTGGTAGTTCGGACTGGACTGTTCACATGAGGCACAGGGTCAGAGCTGATTTGCATATAGCCAGTGTCTAACCCAGGGTGTTGTGGAGTGCAAATAAACGATGGATTTAGGCCCAGATCCTTGTACTGGGGTGAATGTATGACATTGTTCTACATTCTGTCCATCAACTGTATTTTTTGCAATTTTCACCCCGAGTGGGCTGGGTATGCTCAGACGTGAGTCCCAGGCTCTCCACACCACTGGAGTCAAGCTATCCAGGCTGATGAAGGCTGATAGCCAGAAACCGGTCCTCGGATGCTTGATTCCGGTCTGGGAAAGACATGGCTTGGTAGTTCAGACTGGACTGTTCCCATGAGGCACAGGGTCAGAGCTGATTTGCATATAGCCAGTGTCTAACCCAGGGTGTTGTGGAGTGCAAAAAAACGATGGATTTAGGCCCAGATCCTTATACTGGGGTGAATGTATGACATTGTTCTACATTCTGTCCATCAACTGTGTTTTTTGCAATTTTCACCCCGAAGGGGCTGGGTATGCTCAGACGTGAGTCCCAGGCACTCCACACCACTGGAGTCAAGCTATCCAGGCTGATGAAGGCTGATAGCCAGAAACCGGTCCTCGGATGCTTGATTCCGGTCTGGGAAAGACATGGCTTGGTAGTTCGGACTGGACTGTTCCCATGAGGCACAGGGTCAGAGCTGATTTGCATATAGCCAGTGTCTAACCCAGGGTGTTGTGGAGTGCAAAAAAACGATGGATTTACGCCCAGATCCTTGTACTGGGGTGAATGTATGACATTGTTCTACATTCTTCTGTCCATCAACTGTGTTTTTTGCAATTTTCACCCCGAGTGGGCTGGGTATGCTCAGACGTGAGTCCCAGGCTCTCCACACCACTGGAGTCAAGCTATCCAGGCTGATGAAGGCTGATAGCCAGAAACCGGTCCTCGGATGCTTGATTCCGGTCTGGGAAAGACATGGCTTGGTAGTTCGGACTGGACTGTTCCCATGAGGCACAGGGTCAGAGCTGATTTGCATATAGCCAGTGTCTAACCCAGGGTGTTGTGGAGTGCAAAAAAACGATGGATTTAGGCCCAGATCCTTGTACTGGGGTGAATGTATGACATTGTTCTACATTCTGTCCATCAACTGTGTTTTTTGCAATTTTCACCCCGAGTGGGCTAGGTATGCTCAGACGTGAGTCCCAGGCTCTCCACACCACTGGAGTCAAGCTATCCAGGCTGATGAACGCTGATAGCCAGAAACCGGTCCTCGGATGCTTGATTCCGGTCTGGGAAAGACATGGCTTGGTAGTTCGGACTGGACTGTTCCCATGAGGCACAGGGTCAGAGCTGATTTGCATATAGCCAGTGTCTAACCCAGGGTGTTGTGGAGTGCAAAAAACGATGGATTTAGGCCCAGATCCTTGTACTGGGGTGAATGTATGACATTGTTCTACATTCTGTCCATCAACTGTGTTTTTTGCAATTTTCACCCCGAGTGGGCTGGGTATGCTCAGACGTGAGTCCCAGGCTCTCCACACCACTGGAGTCAAGCTATCCAGGCTGATGAAGGCTGATAGCCAGAAACCGGTGTTATATAGCTCCTATATATCCTTATATCGTGTTAAGTTAGCATAGGTACATTTGAGATTTAAACGCCATTTTTCCTTTCTTGCAACTTCTGCACACGACCCTTAATTGTTGACTTAGCTTTCAACCTAGTGGTTTGCCGTGGTGTATGTGAGAATAATATGTTATTGCTCTGATATCAGTTTTGTTTAATAAACCATGTCTGCACGGAGAGTGCTGAAGTTTCAGGAGCAACACGATATGGAATTGTTATGAGGTCTGATCTCCACGCCTTCATAGTCATAACACAAGTGCAGCCTTTGCCAACTTGGGCTTGAGGCGGGATTGATATTGCTTTGCACGAGAATTGTTAACAGACTTGATGCGGTGCACATGCAGAGAGAGCTGGTGTATGCTGATGTGATTCCTTCATGCTAGGACACTAAGGTATGGGCCCGCCCTAAAACAACCCAAAGAGACCTTCTTAGCTAATAATATAGTATATGTGTTAGGGAGGGTGAGATATAAGTGTTGTTGACTCTTATTCATTACAGCATGTTAACATGCTGTCACCATTCGCTTTTTATGTCTTAGTAACTATGCTGATAATTTTGATACTGATAATAAGTATACTTGTATTATCTAAGATACTGCGCCTGAGAAGACGGCATTAGTAAATAAACATTTCAAATGCACATGTGTCTTCTTTACTCCATGTTCGGGTTTGTAATGATAATATAACAAAAGAGTGTTCATGAGTTCCACGTACCCTGAGGTACTGTAAGTTCATGTTCTGGTTTGTCTAAACATTGGGAGTTTGATATGTCCAATGAGACACTGTAGCTAGCTCGGTAAGGGGTGAGTTGGTTGCTAAGGTAAGTTTTGGGACACCCTAATTTGCCGAGGTTCCACTCCTCTGTGCACAGTTCTGTGTGAGAACAGAAACCCTGCGACATGGCGCCCAACGGTTTCGGTGGTCTTATTTCATGACACTCGAGTAGTTTATCGTTCATACCTTAACCCCTTCACCTCCGTTTCCGGAAAGCGGGGTGTCGGTGAAACCTACCTATTTTTTGAAATAGGTGTTATTCAAGCTTGATTCTTTCTTAAACGGTTTCTTTGAATTACTACCCAGTTGTGCTACAAAGTATTCTTTGTGTTTTCTAGTTTCCAGTGTTGTCATGGCGGCAGTGGCCATTGCGCAGCATAGTCGCGTGGCGGTGCGCAACCATCTTCAGACGTACCAAGTACCGGTGGATGGGATGGCTGTGATTTTCGTGGTGTGTGCAGATCCGGCGTTCCCTTATGAGTTGTTTTACTCTTGGGTTACGTTTCCGGCTGTGGACGCCAATTCTGGTTTGTTCCACTCCTACACCGCCTCGGCTGTCCCAGCTGAGTATACACCGTACAGGGCATTGGAAATACCTATTGATCATTGGCAGCATCGAGTTTGGTTTGATGGCGCCCTCCCCCACTCTTTGTCGGCTGCGAGGTTAGGTCCACTCTCAATTCCAGGTACAAATTGGCCTGCGTTGGGTGGCTTTACACCGCACCCGAATCACGGGGCTTGTACCCTAGCAGAAATTCGCAGGCTACATGTTGTTTCCATTTCCGTGATTCGTGCTTTAGTGCAATACATCGGTCGACATCTTCCTGGTGGTCCCCAGGGGGGTGCGGCCGCTCCCGTGGATCGAGGCGGAATGCGTCTCAATCCAGTGATGGTTAATTCGGTTTTTGGTGCGCGTCCAGTTGACAACGATGACTTCCCATTCTGGCTAGCAGAGAAGTTTGATCAACTGGAGGCGGTTTTTCCGAATTCTACTCCTGCTGATAAACATAGAATGTTAACGATTACTCTACCGAAGGATATAACTCCTGAACTTGTTGACTGTGAAAGCTGGGGAAAAACATTTGCGGCAGTTTATACAAGGTGCTTCGGCACCCCGTCTATGACTGCCCTGCCTGAAATAATTAGGCGTGTTCAGAATGATCACGGTCCAGAGGCAGCGGTTGAATTGGGTATGCGCCTGTGTGGTTCTTTTGAGATTGTATGTGATCTCATTCTCTCCAATGTTAAAGGAGATGCAATTAACTTTCAGGTGTCGAATGCTTTGGCTGCTCTGCCCGATGCCGACAAACCCCGCCAGTTAGCAAAGATTGTGGTGGCCGCTTATAAGACAATTGGCCGCACAAGTAAGTAGAGGTCTGAAATATTTTCCAGTAAAGGAGAGAAAACAACCTCAGGGACAATCTGCAGTGACAGATGTCCAGCCCAAGTCCAAAAAACAAAATTGGCCTAAGAAACAGACACAGGGGAAGAAGAATACACAGACTCAGGATTCTTTTCCTGCAGTACAAGCACCTGCGCCGACAGAAAAAGTTTATGATTTGCGCGATCGCGCGATGATTAAATCACCTGATCGATTTCAGGGTTCTGATCAACGCTCTCCTCGTTCCTTTCAGGAAACATCGGCCCCGAAGACCGGTGGAGGAGGAGGGGTGGACGTGGACGTGGTGGCCAACAAGGACGTGGTCAGTCCCGCCAGACGGACGGCGCAGTGAAGCAGGAAGATTCTACGCCTAAGCGTCCGCAGTTTGCGAAAAAGAAAGTCGCAGCCTTAACAGCGCATAGATATGCCACAGATAGTGAGAACGCGGCTTCGGAATCTGACGTGGGCTCTGACCTTGCTGGACAGCGCGGCGGAGATTACCATAGTCAGAGAGGCGCTCCGTCCACTACTGAAGGTGACAGCGACTGATGTGTTTGTTGTCATAGAAACAGCTGATACGAGATTAGCTCCCCCTGAAAGACTTTTTGAAATTGTCCTGTTAATTGAAGGTGACATACAGCGTACGGTCAGAGGGGTATTTTGGGAGAACATGTCGTCTACGTACGACATTTTGCTTTCTGAGGCTGACTGGCCCCGACCATTTGTGCTCGCAGCGCCGCGAGGGGAGGAGGTGATCCTTCCCAGTTTGGCGCACACTGTCTCCACTGAGCATGCGCAGCATTTTGCAGAACAGTGGGCTCGGGCTCTTGCACCGGCTCTCTACCGCAACCAATGTGGTTGGGACAAATTGTCCCCTTGCCACGAAATTCCTTTGCGGTCTGAGCCGCAGCCTCAGCCTCAATATCCCATACGACGTGAAGCTAAAGCAGCCGTCGCGGAAATCCTTGAACAATTGGAATATCAGGGAGTTATTGAAACGTGTGTGTCTCCAATGAATAATCCCCTTTTTACTGTGACCAAACCTGACGGATCATATCGTTTGGTATTGGATTACCGGCATTTGAACTCGCATTGCCGTAACTGTGCAGTACAGAATACTCACGGCTCTGCGTTAGTGGATAGTCTAGTGCGTAAGCGTTTCAAGACAACGCTTGACATTTCCAATGGTTTTTATGCCCACAGACTGGATGGCTTTAGCTCCCAATGGACAAGTTTTACGTCCGCTGGTGTGCAAAAATGCTTCCGGCGACTCCCTATGGGCTACAAAAATAGTCCTGGAGTGTTCACCTCCAGAATAGTCACTCTATTGGAGGGTATCGATCCCGATGCATGTTCTTATGTGGATGACATTTATCTCACAGACGACGAGATTTGGATGCATCTGTGTCGAGTGAATTCCATAATTTGTACCTTTGCTGATATGGGTTACAAATTTAATTTTGCAAAATCGCACATTGCAGAACACACAGTGTTGTTCCTCGGCTATGAGCTGAACAATGAAGGTAGAGGTTTGGCTCCTCACTTCTTGGAGAAATGCGCACAATTGCGCGCTCCTACAACACTGAAAAAATTACAGTCTTTGCTGGGCTTTTTGAATTTCGGCACAACTTACATTCCGGAATATGCCCAGCGTATCAAGCCGTTGTATGCTTTGATACAACCAACTTTCTCAAAATCATGCTGGCTGCCTGAGCATTCAGCCATTTTGCAATCCTTGCAGGCTGATCTGCTCGCTTCTAAATATTTACTGACTCGTGATAACCACACCAACCTAGTAATAAGAATAATTCCTGGGACGGTGGGTTTCACATACCTCACTTTTAATGAAGGTGACACAGTACCTATTGCTTACAAGTCGCACTTGTACACTTCGGCTGAGTTGCGGTTTCCCACAGTGGAAAAGGTTTTAACTGCTGTACAGATGGCAATTCTTAAGGAACGAGCACTGTCTCAGGGGAAACGCATGCTAGTGGTAACACCCTGTCCTCATTTGGAGGCAGTCACGAAAGCCAGTGTACCAAATTCAAAAGCTTTGCACCCTCGGTGGATTCAGTGGGCTGCGTCATTGTCATCCACGGATGTCATGTTTATTTTTGACGCCTCCTTACGGTCGCAAGAGTACTTGCAGTATGAATTCGTTCATCCTGCTCCTCTGGCTATGCGACCTTTGGAGGACTTCCATTGCATCATTTACACTGATGGGTCGGCGCAGGTTGCGCATGGCTCTAAACATGCCTACGTTTCCGCATGCGCCATTGTGGTCGGTGCTATGTTGAATGATGAGTTCATTTCCAGGGAGGTGCACACAATGCCCCTGGGCGATTGCACCGCACAATTGGCAGAGCTTCGTGCTCTATTACTAGCGTTAGAGTACGCGGATCCAAGTGTTACAACTCTGATTGTAAGTGATTCTTACTACTGTGTCCAGTCTTACAATGAAAACTTGTTCTTTTGGATTCAAAATGATTTTCATGATTCCAAGGGTAGCACAATAAAACATAAAATGATCTGGGTTCGAGTGGCAGAGCTTAAGGCTAAGTTGCCACTCGTTTTTGTTATTCATACTCTCGGTCATCAGCGCGTAGGAGTTCACGCTGTTGGCAACTCGCTTGCTGATGAAGCAGCGAAATCAGCAGTATCTACATACTTAGTTGCAGCAGTTACTAGGTCTAAAACCAAGATTGATAGCGACATCTTGGCAGCGATTGCTGCCTCTGAGAAGGGAAGTAAACATCCTGCGGGATTCCCTTCGAAGTATAAATACCACTTAAGTCCCGAAAAGGTTCCTTTTGTGACAATTCCTGATGTTGGGGAACGGCTGATTCCCAACTCGGATCGCAGAGCAGACTTGATTACAGCGGCTCATGAAGGTGTGGCGTCTGCGCATGCGGGCGTCTCGGCCACTGTAACGCAATTACAACTACGTTTCTGGTGGCGGGGACTGTACAAACAGACGCGTGATTATGTCCTTCTTTGTGACATATGCCAGCAGATTAAACCTTCAACTGCTACGCGTCCGCCACAGACTCAGTTGTACATTTCTAATAAACCGCTGGGCTGTGTTTATTTAGATCACTGCGGTCCTTTTTCATCTGATACTGCATATAAGTACATCTTAGTAGCAGTTGACTCATGCACACGCTTTGTGTGGGTATGGCCACATCGCAGCGCTGATTCACGGACTGTCATTAGAGATTTGCGTATCTTTATAGGGATTTTTGCCTGTGGTACCTTCCATTCGGATCAGGGTCCGGCTTTCGCCTCTAAGGCGTATAAGGATGCCATGACTTCGTTGGGGGTCCAAGTCAAGTTTTCGTCTCCCTACAGACCTGAGGGTAATAGTGTAGTTGAGCGAATGAACCGTGATTTAAAGCAATCTTTGACAGCCCGAGTTATAGGCACTGGCAGAAACTGGCTGGCTCACCTCTATGGCGTGCAGCGTGCTCTTAATAATCTCCCTAGAAGGTCTCTGGGTGGGCGGACCCCATACGAGATGCTCTTTGGCATCAAGATGTACGTCCCTGACCTTGACGGTCTAGACTTGGTGGTTCGCGCCACTTGCTTTGACGCAGATGAACATTGCAATGTTTTACAGAATCTACAAAAGACCAGAGACAGTCTTGCAAAGGAACATTTGCCCTCCACGTCGGATGATGCGTTGCAGATCCCGGTAGCTGGCTGGTTACCTCAAGTTGGCGAACTGGTTCGAGAGAAGATCGATAACAAGAAAGAATTTGGTCCTTCCTATCGAGCTCCGGTTCCCGTCCTTGGAGTGAAGGGCACAAGAACAGTCATTTTACCACCACTTCCCGGTCGTAAGGAAAACAGGTTTATTTCAATTGACAATGTCAAGATACACAGAGTGGCCGATTCTTCTTAGCATGACACCGGCTGTTTCCTGTCCTTCCATTGTGAGAAATTCAGTTATGCCCACTGCTTCTAATATTGAACCTGAAGTGGCCATCGAATTACCTGCTGTTTCCAGTCCATTATTAAATAATTTACCCGGAACTAACGTTGATGAGTTGGACTATACATACCCCACTGATTTGTCCATGCCTGACCTGCAAGCTCGTTTAGCCACGGAATCCAGATTTTCATTTGACTCTGCTTCCCTTGCCTCGAAAAAACCCTCTCAAATTGCAGTTTATGCTAGCCTGTTTAAAAAACATTTTTTTGATACCTCCTTGGACATACATTTGGCTGGTCCTTTTTTCGGTTTACCTTTTTATGTCAATTGGTTTTGTGTTTTATTTTTTTCGAATTATGAATGGACACTATGTCGAGGAGAGAACTTGCATTACTCATTTAAATGGAACTTTGGCCCCACTTTCCTCTTCACATTCTACACACAGATTAAAAAGAGACTTGACTTTGGTTAACATCACAGCATGGCCTGTTCTGGATGGAATCGCGTGGGATGCAGTTCGGTTTCAAATTCATGGCCCAACGGAAGTCGTTAATGTTCCTAATGTACTTAGAGTGAATATGGGGGATGTGGTGAAACAAAACATTCGTTCTGATGATTGGGATGTTAATGCTGTGGAAAGTTTGTTTTCTGATTTGAAATACTATGCTGCTTTTGATGCTGAGGATTTATATTTAGAATCTGCTAATTATGGTGAATTGTTCTGTTACCAACATTATGGCAATCACTTCTTACACAAGACATCTTCCCGAAGGGATGCTGTTAATTTTACTCAGTGGGAACATTGCCCAGCACCTACACAAGGGAGTTCAGAAACGTTTCTTAAAAAGTATACTTATTTCACTGACTTTAATCAGTCCAATCCCGAGTCCTTTTATTTTAGATTTCACAAACAGCCACTGTCCAAGGTTAGACTTACAAATACAAAATTGTTGTATTCGAAGGCCTTCCTAGATCAATTAGTAACTGGGGGGTATGAGTTATGGAAGGAAACCATAGACCTTAAATCGGTTTGGGGTTCAAGGGCCTGGCAGGTACGAGGCACTGAGGCTTTGCACCGTGCATGTCTCATCCCGAATCATATGTTGTTTTTAAATGAAACCATTTCCCAGACCACATGCTTTGGATTGGCTACATCTAAAAGGTTAAACACCCCGTCTTTTCCAGAGTTGGAGGAATATGAGGATTGGAGTAATTTTACTCAATTGTCCATTAAAGATATACAGGCTCTGCTTCTTAATTCCTCCTTTAATATTTCCAGTATGAATCCTAAGGGTTGGCTGCTTTGGCACCGTAGTGCTGATTCTTGCCAAAAAAGATTTTTGAATATAACTGACGGTTTTAAGACTGTTAGATCTGATCCCCGGTTTGATTTGAGTCATACTGTCACCTCTTACTCTGTGGGCAAGTTGTGTCAAGCTTGGCTGAAACATTCAACTTTACCTGCGGTTAAGTATCACCTTTCCAAACTGAATGCAGACGTGGATTTGAATGATTTCATTAGAGGCCCAGCTAGTGGCAGGTCGAAAAGGTGGTTATATGGGGTTTACAATGAAATTTGGAAACTGTCACAGATTGAGGCTGCTACACGCCTTAGGGCTATTGATCAGGCAAATCTTGAGAAAGTGCTTGCAGTTGTTGACAATAGCATTAACGTGCTTTCCTCTAGAATTTACACATTGGATAATATTGTGTCGTCTGTTGTTGATATTGTGCATGATGAAGTGTCAGTATTATACCATGGTCAAAATCAATTACGGTCAATCATGCAGTTTGCATGGACACTTCAGACTCTGAAAATGGGTAAAGTTCCCTGGGGATACATGAACGTTTCCTCTTTATTTGCACCATTTAATTTGACTGACAAACAACGCTTGCTTTCTATGCGTGATGCTTCCTTTTCGATGTTAAATATTGAAAGGTTGGAATCTTTACCTTTTTCTGTGGCAGAAGCCACTGCTGCTACGTGGCTTATCCACGGTTTAATAACACTGCCTTTTGCTTTATATAAGTTTTCAAATTGTATGAAATATATGCCAATAGGTCGTTTTGAACCCTTGGGTAGCGGTTTTCTTCATGAGGTCTGGTCGCTCCCATACACATACAGATGTTTCAAGGATGAACAGGAGGTTTATCTAACAGGGGAGGAGTGTACTGAGACGCCAGATCATTCTTTAATGTGCAGACACATACAGTTACACGGTTCATGTAACAAGGACCGACCGAATATGGCTTGCGTTTTACAGGGCACGCCAGTTCCGGCTATCATCCCCATGTTTAAATTGTTAGAAAATGGTAGTTATTTGATGCTCAATAATGAAAACTGTTGTGGGTTAATTAAAGGTATAGCTTTCTTAGTAACAGTAAGTGAGCGAGTTATTTGCTGCAGAAATGTTCTTTATCCTCCCACGCGTGAACATAGGGAGTCTTCCATTTGGCCACAGATACCGACCTTGGGAGCAGAATTCAGCGGCATGGCTAGAATAAGAGCTCTTTTGTCCCAGAAAGAGGTGGCCTTGAGCTCGGCCCGTGAAACTTTCGTGCTTCACATTGCTAACACCCGTACGGAGGTTCAGGCTCTTTTAAATACTGATTTGCCTTTGCATTTCGGAGCCATGGTTCGTTCTATCTTTAACCCATCCTCCACAACGGGCCTAGCACATTTTTTTAAAGTTGTTAGCAGTGGTCTCGTGACTTCCTTTGAGAAGATTTTTGGAGTCATCCCTGCCTTCTTCCATTCTATTTTTTCATCCTTATTTGGAGGGTTCCCGTTTTTTCTTGCATTAGCGGCTGGCGCTTTGGTGGTTTTCTGCCTTTTTAAATATGGATGCCCTTCCTGTGCAAGACCACGCTCAACTGCTACTGACGCGGTTTCGCAACCGCATGCTTAATTATTATGGCACACTGCCGTTGGCGACTCTAAGCACGGCGTTTGGATTATCTTTTCGGTTCTCCTATTTCACCTGTGTCCAGCCTGTATTTCGCTGCCTGACCTGTGATTTCCTTTGGGCCATTGATTTGTGTCTCTGCGGACCGATTTCTTCTGACGTCGATTTTGATCAACTGATGAGTCCTATCATTGCTCACGAGTTGGTTTGTTCTGACGAAAGGATTATGGCCTTGGCGGTGGCACATGGACTAATGGGTCCCTGGGATGTATTGTCGGCAGCGCAAAATTTCTTGGAACGAAGTTTTCTTGAAAACCCACCGAGCTGTCCTCTGATGGTTATAGAGGATCCGGTGCTGGGAGATCACGTATGTTCCTTTCATCTTTTAAATTGGATGGCTGAACTGTTTTCGGATGAGGACAGTGACTTCCTCCTGGAGGCTGTTGCAGCTTACTTTTCATATACAGTCTTATCATAAACACTGCCTCAAATTGACATGCTGATTAATAGCATTTCCTTGATTTTATTGACTTTTGGTCAAGACATTTTATTTTTGCTTGCCTATTGGCTTGAGCCACATTATACTTGTGGGCTATTTTTTAGCATTAGTTTTTATAATTGAATTTTTATTCATGCTCGTTTATTGTTGGATTCTGCTCTCATGTGATGGCACTTCTGTTATCTTATTTAGTCCGTTCTCGGATCATGGGGGGGTGTTATATAGCTCCTATATATCCTTATATCGTGTTAAGTTAGCATAGGTACATTTGAGATTTAAACGCCATTTTTCCTTTCTTGCAACTTCTGCACACGACCCTTAATTGTTGACTTAGCTTTCAACCTAGTAGTTTTCCGTGGTGTATGTGAGAATAATATGTTATTGCTCTGATATCAGTTTTGTTTAATAAACCATGTCTGCACGGAGAGTGCTGAAGTTTCAGGAGCAACACGATATGGAATTGTTATGAGGTCTGATCTCCACGCCTTCATAGTCATAACACAAGTGCAGCCTTTGCCAACTTGGGCTTGAGGCGGGATTGATATTGCTTTGCACGAGAATTGTTAACAGACTTGATGCGGTGCACATGCAGAGAGAGCTGGTGTATGCTGATGTGATTCCTTCATGCTAGGACACTAAGGTATGGGCCCGCCCTAAAACAACCCAAAGAGACCTTCTTAGCTAATAATATAGTATATGTGTTAGGGAGGGTGAGATATAAGTGTTGTTGACTCTTATTCATTACAGCATGTTAACATGCTGTCACCATTCGCTTTTTATGTCTTAGTAACTATGCTGATAATTTTGATACTGATAATAAGTATACTTGTATTATCTAAGATACTGCGCCTGAGAAGACGGCATTAGTAAATAAACATTTCAAATGCACATGTGTCTTCTTTACTCCATGTTCGGGTTTGTAATGATAATATAACAAAAGAGTGTTCATGAGTTCCACGTACCCTGAGGTACTGTAAGTTCATGTTCTGGTTTGTCTAAACATTGGGAGTTTGATATGTCCAATGAGACACTGTAGCTAGCTCGGTAAGGGGTGAGTTGGTTGCTAAGGTAAGTTTTGGGACACCCTAATTTGCCGAGGTTCCACTCCTCTGTGCACAGTTCTGTGTGAGAACAGAAACCCTGCGACACCGGTCCTCGGATGCTTGATTACGGTCTGGGAAAGACATGGCTTGGTAGTTCGGACTGGACTGTTCCCATGAGGCACAGGGTCAGAGCTGATTTGCATATAGCCAGTGTCTAACCCAGGGTGTTGTGGAGTGCAAAAAAACGATGGATTTAGGCCCAGATCCTTGTACTGGGGTGAATGTAGGACATTGTTCTACATTCTGTCCATCAACTGTGTTTTTTGCAATTCCCACTTCTGGGGAGCGAGCTTGGGAGACCAAGGGCGGGTGGCAGATGGATGTTGGCGGACAGGAAATCTAAACAACATATATACCCATGTGTGCTTACTTGTACTACTGTTAACGTTCTGTAGTTGCATGACTGTACTTGTTGAAATACCAATAAAGAAAGCATTTAAAAACAAACAGAATAAAATGACTGACAAAGAAGAAAAATTTAGAAAGAGTGTTGCAAACAGTTGCAAGGTGGACATCCCACTTTGTGGGTGCCCATGTGAATAGAATGATCACAGCCACCATCGAGGGACCTTTCACTAAGAGAGAAAATAGTTACAAGTTACACTGAAGGGAGACACCCTACCTGCTTCACTAAACTTTCAAATTAAAGCCATTAAAAAATGAAGAAAGTTGAAAATTAAAAGAGAAACTCTTAATGAATGGTATGCTGACAGCTACGGACAAAAAGAGGATTATAAGTATTCCCCAAACCTCCTACGCATACTAAGTGCTAAGAGTGTTTAGCAAATCTAAGTACATTAAGGAGTATGGAAGCAATTATCTTCCTTCGTGATGAGATTAATAATTCCAGAAGACTTTGAATGATAACACGAGCAAATTCAGGGATGAGCATTAAAGATGAAGACTTGGTCGGCCTCACTAGACGACCACAAGTAGATGTACGAAATCGAAAAGTAGTAGCAGCCTTGATCTCTGTTCTGTGGACTGGTTTTGAGGACATTAAAGATTAAGTGTAATCTCAATAAATGTAATAAATAATGGGAAGCCTAAACCCACTTGAAAGACATCATAAATGTAACAAAGGCCAAAGGGTGGGAAACTGAAATAAAACAATGATGTTTGCTGTTGATATGCTGCTAATTTATAAATCTCTCATGGGATTTGAAAAACATTTTAGATAGGCTTGACAACTTTTTTATTATGAGGGGACTAGACATAAATTTGGCAAAAGCAAAGTACATGATGTCTAACCCCTGCTGCTTCACCCGATCTAATCCTATATTGAGAAGGATGCCTCTGGAGCGAATGCGCACCTGTGAATATCTGAGTATTGTTTTGAACAAGCGCTTCCACTGGCAGACCCATATTGCTAGGTGCAAACTTAGATTAGAGCAATCTATTGGGGAATTGTTGAAGGCAACCAAGGTTTTCAAAACGATCTCATCGCACCAGTACTACAGAACTACACCCATCAGGCGCTAGGGTCTGCATTGCATGACGCTGAACTCTCGGGATTTAAAGATGTTTCATCCATAGCCACCGTAGTAAATCGCTTTATATGGCAACTGATTGGTTTGCCGACTAGCACACCGTTGCCTCCCCTGTTGTTAGATCTGGGGCTTAGAAATATAACAAATAGGCTTCAAACCCATTTGCCTTGGAGAAGGTTCTGGGAAATTCCAGAACTGAGCCCTTACTAGCAGGGGCTGGCCGAGATTCTGCGGCTTCTAGGAGCAGTCCACCTTCTGTAGATTAGGCATGTGAGATCAACATTAACAGATATTGGGCTTGGGAACCTGTGTGCTGCCACTGAAGGGGCAAGTGAAACCTCCATAGAGCAGATAAAGAGGGTTTATTGGCAACATCAAATAGGCTTATTGCAACACTAACCCAACATGGGTCCCCTGACTTTGGCGTTTCTAATATTAAAATATGTTTTTCAGCAGTTCTTGGATGAAATAGAACCTTTCTTTGCCAGGAAACTATAACTGCAATTTAGAGATGTCACCCTACCACTGCCTATTTTACGTTGGGGTCTAACAGAAAATTCTGACAATGCTCATTGTCCGTTTTGTGTAACATGGTTCATAACAATTGAATATGTCTTGTCTTTTTCCCTGAAAACGCAGCGACCATGAAAGGCATCTACTCCGGGGGCCCTACAGATCCCTGCTACCCCACATATACCACAGAGCCGCCACCACCATTGCACCTGTGTTACAACGTGCTATCAAGACCACCTTCGAGACCGGCTCCTTCAGCAGACCCGACAGACCTCAACACCTACCGGCCCACCTCGCTCCTCCCCTTTGCAACTAATGTCGCCGAGAAGACAGTCAATGTGGAACTGACGAGATTCATCGAAGATAACTTCATTCTTGACCCTTCTCAATCCGGATTCCGAAGCAACCACAGCATCTAGACCGCCCTACTCACCGCCACCGATGACATCTGCACCCTCCACGACCAAGGCCACACCGCAGCCCCTGATTCTACTCGACCTGTCAGCAGCCTTTAAGACACCATCTCCCATTGTACACTTGCAGCCAGACTACACGATGCCAGCATACAAGGCACCGCCCTCGACTGGATAAGATCATTCCTTACCGGCAGGAGCCATAGGATCAGACTGCCGCCCTTCCTCTCTGAATCCACGGAAGTCAAATGCGGGGTCCCACAGGGATCATCACTCAACCCAACTCTCTTCAACATCTACATGGCCCTCCTCGCTGCCATCGTCCGACAGCGCTGCCTCAGCATAATCTCCTACGCTGATGACACCCAACTCATCCTCTCCCTCACCAAGGACCCCACAACCACCAGACTCAACTTCCAGGAAGGAATGCGGAACGTCACAGCCTGGATGAGCAACCGCTGCCTAAAACTCAACTCGGAAAAGATGGAAGTCCTCCTCCTCTGAACCACCCCTTCGGCATGGAACAATACCTGGTGGCCCACTGGTGCCGGCAGCCCGTCTAACCCCACGGACCACGCCAAAACCCTCAGCATCATACTCAACTCCTCCCTCTCCCTGAACTGACAGGTCAACGCCATCACCACCAGCTGCTTCAACACCCTCTGCATCCTCATTCCGACCTTCAAATGAATCCCCGAGACAAGGAAGTCAGTCACCCACGCACTCATTACCAGCAGGCTGGACTACGGAAACGCCCTTTATGCCGGCATCAACAAGTCGATACTCTGCAAGTTCCAGACAAAACAGAACACTGCCGCCAGACTTGTCATTGGGGTCCAACGACATGAACCCATCAGCCAACACCTACACAAGTTTAACTGGCCCACCATCGAGAAGAGAGTCACCTTCAAGGTAGTCACCTATACCTACAAATGCCTACATAACACCGGACCCCAATACCTCAACCACAGAATGACACTCCACATACCCAAACGAAACCTCCGCTCCGCCAACCTCCTCCTCGCTGAAACCCAGCGCAACCAAAGAGACAGAGCAGGGGAAATATCCTTCTCCTATATCGCGGCCAAGACCTGGAACGAGCGTCCCATCGACAAGCTTTTAGAATCATAAAGTCTGACAACAGACAATTTGTGCGTTTCGCACTTCCCCAGTTTTTAATGGCCATGTGAAGGATCAGGCAAAGAGCACTTCAAAATATCTTGCATGTATACAATTTGGTAGCTAACCTGGGCGCTACTAGACTTTTACATTTTTATTTATTCTGTATATGTAATTTAACATTTATATTGCCTTTTTAATTGTCTTATAGTTTATTTATCTGCTTCTTTTAAACTAATTTCACATGTCTGCATTATTGGGGCCTTTGATGGCGATTATTAGCCGAAAAAAGGTGACTTTAATTTGACATCAAACAAATAAGTCTTGAAAGGACACCTTTTAAACAGATAAATGTTCCTGGGTCAAATTCACAAAGCTTGGAGTATGAGTACATTTGACCTGATCTTGTAGTACTTCTTTCATGATGAATACTATCAGTACAGTAATTTTTTTGTCTTATTCCTGGCTTACTCTTGGTATTCAGAAGTGCTACAGGAGTAAGTCACAGCAAAATATTTGTGATTCGGGCCACAGAGTTAAAAGATTGAAATAACTTTCCAATTCCCTGGTTTGCTAAAGGTTTCCTTCAGTTGAATAATAAACCCTCAGGTAATTATTGTCATAGACCAGATCCACACTCAACTGAGAAAATGCGCTGAAAATATAAAGAAGGATAAATATATGAGCTCACAATAAAAAAAAAGGTCATTTTCACTACCCTGGTAGTTACATGAGTAGCCTTGGAATTAATCAAGGAGTGACATTGTAATCAGTTTCTAATTTGGCTACTATAGAAGACTGACAATGTCATATCCATGATAATGATCAGAGACTAAACTTAGGATCCAGATTTCCATGGGATGAATCAAGGCACCACAACTGAGATTTTATCTCAGAATGCTGCATATATGAATACTAAGGGGGTTATTTAAAGATTAGAGTTACTTAAAGTTTTCTTGCCTGCAACACATACTCTGCTGCCCTAGGGCCATATGGGGCCCCTGGGGCACTTTGGTTTTACAGAGGGGGCCGCAGATGCTTGTGCAGCCTCTTCTGTAATATCGAGAGCGCTGGAACACATAAAGCGCCAGCTCTATCTTTAGGGGGTGTACTCTGATTGGCGTGCCCCATGCAAATGAGGGACTCCCTTTGCCTCTGCACCCATGCCGTATTACAGGTGCAGGCGCTTTACTGACAGGCAGCACACTGTCAATGTGCCTCCTGAGAGCAGCTCTCTGAAGGGAGTCCCATGGACCCACAGTCATCCCCTTGCAGGAGGGTGCAGTCAGTCCAACAACTATAATGCTTTTGTGTGGCATGACATTGCTTATCCACTTCTTTACTGGTGCCAACATTCACATTTTATTTCAATGGGAACCAAGGGCAGCAAGAGTAAGCAGTTTGGCACTTCATCCACTCTTTAGAATCAATGGTGCAAAATTGGGCAGACAGGAGACTTCATTTCAAGGTTATCCTCCCAGTAAACATCAACATCCGCTGGCTTAGCACACAGGGCATGAATGGGGGCCACTGATTCCAACAATAAAATAACTCACTGCAAAGCAGGCCAGAACTGTCCTTGAGCTCTGGAATGGACCACCTCCTTCCTCTCCGGCAGAACCTAGAGCATCCGCCTCCCCTGTTCCGTTCCGAAACCTCCGAGATCATCTGCGGTGTACCCCAAGGATCCTCTCTCAGCCCGACACTATTCAACATTTACATGGCTCCGCTTGCAAACGTCGCCCGACAGCACGACCTCAACATAATCTCCTACGCCGACGACACTCAACTGATCCTCTCCCTCACCAAAGACCCCATCACCGCCAACCTCCATGAAGGAATAAAGGCCGTCGCCGACTGGATGAAGATCAGCCGTCTGAAGCTGAACTCGGACAAGACGGAGGTCCTCATCCTCGGCTCCAACCCATCAGCCTGGGACGACTCCTGGTGGCCAACGGCACTGGGGGCAGCCCCGACCCCCACAGACCACGCACGCAACCTGGGAATCATCCTCGACTCAACGCTCTCAATGACCAAGCAAGTCAACGCCGTCTCCTACTGCTGCTTCAACACCCTCCGCATGCTCAGCAAGATCTACAGATGGATCCCGACAGATATAAGAAAGTCAGTAACCCAGGCCCTCGTCAGCAGCAGACTCAACTACGGGAACCCCCTCTACGCGGAGCCCCGACCAAGCTCATCAATCGACTACAACGCATCCAAAACGCCTCGGCACGACTGATCCTCGATGTACAATGACACGTCCACATCACCCCCACCTGAGAAACCTGCACTTGTTCCATGTCAACAAGAGGATATCCTTCAAGTTCCTCATCCACACACACAAGTCACTCCACAAGACTGGCCCAGCCTACCTCAACAGACGGCTCTCCCTCTACACACCCAACGGCCAGCTACGCTCCGCCGACCTCTCACTCGCCACGTCCCGCACATCCGAAGAACAACCACCGGTGGGAAATCCTTCTCCCAACTCGCCGCCAAGACATGGAACACCCTCCCACTGAGCCTGCGACAGACCCAAGACCTGCTGACCTTCAGGAGGACACTAAAGATCTTGCTGTTCGAACAGTAGTGGCCCCCACCACCCCCCTCCAGTGCCTTGAGACCCTCGCAGGTATGTAGTGCGCTTAACAAATGACTGATTGATTGATCGAGCTTATTCACGGTGCGAGCAACAACCTGACGCTAGAGAGAGAAAAACGCTACTAATGATATCAGGGTGGGCTCATCGAGTGAATTAAGCTAATTTGCACAGTGGTAATACTTTGGTCTGAAATAATTCTCAGATTCAAGTGAAAGTGTTCTTCATCGAACATCATATGGGAAAAATCAAGAAGGAAACTGAAAACATAGCCTTGAGTAACTTGTTCAAGATTATGGGCTTTGGCTTTATTAGACATTGCTTGATCAACTTAAAAAGTACCAATCTACCATAAGAATGATTACGTGTACATATCCAGGGGAGAATTGATGTGTTCCTCTTGAACATAAAATACATACAATTTGTAGGGAGTTCCTGACACAAGATCTGTTCAACAGGGAGGTTGACGTCAAGTGAAGGCAGCCCTTTTGGTGGTGTGTTGGCATTCTCACCGTCAGGAGCAAGATGATGGCATCCACTCCCACGGATAAAAGAGGACCACACAAGAGATATCTCAGAAACAGCAGGCCTTTGGATGCCAAAAAAGCTATGCCAGCTAACACTAAATGAGATGTACGAGAGGTAGTGAGTTAAACCTACACTTAGACATTGTGGATACATTCAAAAGATTTAGATATGCCAAGAAACTTGAGGTCCATGCTGAACAACGTAATAATCAGCAAATTTTTAAGAGTGTTGAAAAGATTTAAAATTTAGTTCCACCTGCTGCAGCCATTTTAACTCTAATTGGCGACTGCCTGTCATAAATAAACTCAAAGTACCAAATTATACGGATGCTGGAGTTTCCAGGCCAAGCAAATATTGGTTAAATTCATAGAATACCCAACAAAGTACCACTCTAGGAATGCACAGGCAACGATCTGCTTTGCTTTCCTCAACTATATTCAGCTATTCTCATCTGAGCTTAATCAGGGGTATTTCAGAAGAAGTCTTAAGAGACTAGACCGTGGGGTAAATGATGGGTAATATGACTGCAAGAACATCATATTTACTAACAAACAGTGATGGGACAACTATCCTAACTTGGAAAGGGCCTGTCCTGTAACACGAGCCTCATTGCCATTGAATTTACCTTTCAAGGGAAATTGACGGCCGTCTATTGGTAAATGCTGAGAGACAGAATCACAATCCTTTTTTCCCATAAGACTTACTCCTTGAATTTCAGGATTAAATCAAGAACAAGTGGTATCTACTCACAAGAAAATCGTTTTTTCCTTTATCTTGAGACAGAAGCACAACATGGTGATCCTACTCTCGCAACCATTTTGTATAAAACATTTCTTAACATAGACTGGTGACAAATATCCCTTTGATTTGTTGTGTAAGGGTTTTGCTCACACTGGTCGCACCGCATCATTTTGTTACCGTTCTGATCTGTCTTGCCCCTATCGTCAGCACCTGTCATTGAAGGCACATGTGATTATCTGCATTTGTACTTAAGTCTTCATTAGCAGAAGCAGTTGCCACATTGCTCTATAAAGCGTTGAAAGTTTCTACGGTTATTTGATTGAATGCTGTCAAATGATGGATAATAGAAGGCAATATTGAAGCCACTGTGGCCAGATACTGCTCACTCTCCTGATATGCGGTGGCCATTGTAGAGGGATTGCGCTTTCTCAAAAACGAGGTCTAAGATCTGGAACAGTCATGCCGCTAAGATGGCACATGTGCTAAAAGACATTGGGGCTGATTATTCAAAATAAAAAAAAATAAAAAAATCGTTGGCTCAACCTCTACTTTATGGAGTTACACAGTTTTTGAGATTGTGAAAATTGGCAGATGTGCAGTGGTAAATAAGCTGCAGATTTCTGGGTCAGAGCCCTCTTCAACCCTGAGTTTCCGGGTCAGAGCCCCTTCGGCCACGAGTCTGCAAAGCAGAAAATCTAAAGTCTAATGGTTAGCAACAATCTACAAACACACATGTTTTGTTTTTTCTCTCCAAACGAAGCACATTTCCTTTCAGGACAAAGGCCTTTCTTGCTTTTACACAGAATATGTCGACCATTCTTTTCTGTTGTGTAAATTCATGTGGGCCATAAGTGAGAAAAATGCATTGAAAATATTTGCGAATACCCACAAAGGAGTGTCTTTACAGTTGTTTGCCATCTTTGCAACGTGAACTGTCAAGGCGCTCTGTCGCAAACAGTGGACATTGGCGAAAAAAAAGACCAAAGGATAATTTCAGTAAAAATGTATGAAAGTTGTGCTCCGGAATACAAAGGCAAGCATGATAATAGGTTAATATATTGGTCATACGATTACTAACGTGATAAAGTCCACGTACACTTCCAGTTATACAGTACACAAGACGTTTTGTGCTCGAAATCTGGCCCACATTTATCAAGCCTTTGCATTGTCCTTGCATTGCTGAAGATGATTGAAGGATAACACAAAGGTTTCAGAAATGTTTACAGAGCCACGCAAGGGTCGATTTGAGCCGCCTTGCATGGCTTTGTAAAGGAATGTAACTCAAAGCAACTGCTTCCGCTGCAATGAATTACACTTCAAGCTGGGAGGCGTTCCATGGGTGGAGCATGGACATTGACGTGCATCCACCCATAGATTTTGGTGTGTTACCAGATTTACTAAAGCTAGTAAATATAGGAATGTATCAAAATACTCGGCTTTCCCTAGTAAAGTGTAACGAGAAGAATTATTTCTCCTTGTTTTTTCCTCTTTCCACGTGTGCTGGATTCTAGAGCACACACACAAAGTGTACAAGCCTTCTAAGGGTTGTTTTTGAGCAGGAAGATATCCCTTCCCACACAAAAGCAATCCTGCCTGTAACGCAGGCACTGTTGCACCATGGTGCAAGAGTTCCTGCTTTGGCGCTAGGAAACACACAGTGCACCAGCACTGAGAGTAGGCAGAAAAGCGCCATATCTTTGTGAAACATTTCTGCTTTCATCCTTTCATAAAACGCAGCGCAGCAACTTTGCTTCCTGCCCTGTGTTGCGCAAGGACTATAAAATATAGCCCTTGGTTTCCTGTGAACTGAAATTGATCATAATATGTGAAACCCCAAAATTGGAATTTTTGCGAGATTATGCAAGTGTAAAAAACTAAATCATCCAGGTCTAGAGAACACCCATTATTTCAACATCAATGTTCACTTACCATAGCAGAATGCCCTGCCAACTGGAAATTGTTCATGCTAGTAAATTACCTCTGCCTATAAATAGTCTTTGTTCCTGAATATGTAAATAAGGATCTGTCACTTCTGGCAAAGTGGGACTGGTCATACCAGGCATCGGGCATTTTCCAGGGAGCCTAGAAGTGTGGAGGCGGGGCGGTTTTGCTACTGAGGCCCTTTATGTAGCACTAGCAGCCCTTCCCGACCTTGTCCGGGATCATTCAGGCTTCCCCTACCCCTGCCTCCCCCGACATTGCCCAGCAGCCCGTGCCCCCGTCCGCCCCGTCCCCCACCTGCCCCGACCCCGCCTGCCCCGACATTGCCTTTCCTCAGCCGATCTGTTTTCCCGCCTGGCCCGACCCCCGCCTGTCCTGAGTCAATGGAGGTCGGACAAAATGTACCACCCGTCACCTTGTTAGTCCCCGTCCCCCGCCTGCCCCGACCCCCGCCTGCCCCGACATTGCCTTTCCTCAGCCGATCTGTTTTCCCGCCTGGCCCGACCCCCGCCTGTCCTGAGTCAATGGAGGTCGGACAAAATGTTCCACCCGTCACCTTGTTAGTCCCCGTCCCCCGCCTGCCCCGACCCCCGCCTGCCCCGACATTGCCTTTCCTCAGCCGATCTGTTTTCCCTTCTGGCCCGACCCCTGCCTGTCCTGAGTCAATGGAGGTCGGACAAAATGACCCACCCATCACCTTGTTAGTCCCCGTCCCCCGCCTGCCCCGACATTGCCTTTCCTCTGCCGATCTGTTCTGTTGTAACTCCCCGTCCCCCGCCTGGCCCGACACCCGCATGCCACAACATTGTCCCCGGAGCCTTACCTCAGCCGCCGCTCCTCAGTTCACCGCTCCTCGCCGCTCTGCTCCTCACCTCCTGTCCGCCGCCGCTCCTCACCCGCGCCATGTCCGCCTCTCCTATGCTCGCACCGCCGCTGGCCTGTCCGCTGCTCCTCACGTCACCGCTCCTCCCCCGCGCCATGTCCGCCGCTCCTCGGACGCCGCTCCTCCCCGTGCTCCTAACGTGAGCACGCACGTCACGGCCGGCGCTACTTTGGAGGGACTACTTTTTTTTATATACATTTTGTAAATAACGTTTATTTTTTATATTTATATAGCCTATAACCATCTACACACCCTGACAATTTCAACGGTGTATCGGGTGTTTAGATTGGCGCCGTGGTTCCCGAGTTTACCCGCCTCAAAGCCTGAAAGTTCTTACTTTATTATAGTAGTATAGATTGCAGCAGTTTTGAAAGCACCTGCTGCAGAGTTCCTTATATATCCATGAGTTTTCAGGCAACAATAAAAGTTTCAAGATAACTTACCTGCTGGAGAGAGATCCCAGTTTTGTGTAGTGGCAGTTTTGACTCATGTAAGGTAGTGCAGAGGATTAATATCCCTGCTGCAAAGGACGTGTACCATGGAGATCACAGACCCGTATTTTATGTGCATAGCTTAGTGGGTTACTGCTTCGTCACAGATATTCTTTTGCTACTGTGCAGTTCATAAGTTACAGTCATTGTCTAGCACAGTGACCTATGAAGTGTCATCAAAGAGCTGCATGCAAACTACGTGGTACAGGTTACAAAGTTATGTTTTTTCCGAGTCTTTCATTATCCTAACGTTGCTAAATAACGGGTTTGCTTTGGTAGAAATACATTCTTATTAGTAAAGCCAACCCTAACCACAGTGTTACATTGTGAACGCTGAGTTTGTGCTCCTTCAGACCAAGTACTCTAAAAAAAATGCCTACCAGTTTGAACGAGGGGAACCCTACACTTTGTAGTCCCCTTTGTCTATTGTAACATTTTTAATACACTGATTTGCAAATGCATGATTCATTGTTTTTTATATTTGTGTGTGATGTCAAGTGCTCCGATATTCTAATTCAGCATGAAAGGCGCTATTAAACAAATGAAATACATGTGAAAGAGGAGCTATGGAAAGATGAGGGGCTCTACTGGAGGGCGATAGTGAGGACCACAACAAAGATTGTTGAGTCTTGCTGCATTGTAAGGTCATCATTTACTTTGCTTTAAAAGCGAATGCAATTGAATATATAATGAAATATGTGTTGTAGAATGTACCATTTCTGCCCAAATTGTCTTATGAGGAGAACCCCCACCCCAAACTCTCCTTGTAGTGGTCAGGCTCGGTCACTGCATTTACTATGCACTATTCTGGGGATGGTCGACAAAATTTGCAAGGGATGCTTGAGTTCCCAATCCGGTCCTAGTTTGTGGTACAAGATGACAGCGGTTCGCGTGTAAAGGTTTGACTTGCGTTTGCAAAATATTTTGTGAAACAGACCTTCCTCATTTGCCCTGCTTTTCCCTAAACTCCTCAGCATGATGGCTCTCATCCCAACAGAAATATTGATGCTTTTAATCATTTTGATATAACATTTTAATTAATTTATAATCCAGATCTGTGAAATTTGTGTCACTTTTTGCACCTTTTGAAAGGTTGGCTCCTTGCCAGCTGTAAAAATGTTCTTCTTCCAGGCAAGAATATTATGGGAGTCACCACATACAATTCAGGAAAAAAGCTGACTTTTTCTCACTCATTTTTCTCACTTCACAGATACTGGCTCACTTACTGTGAAACTCACCCTGCAGTGCCAACATTGTAAAAAAAAATCATACTTGCATTTCACGCACAGTGCTCTTCTTTAGTGCATGCGGCACCCTGCTTGGAGTCATTTTCACCCTCCCAATATGGAAATGTTTACTATAGACACAAATGGGTCCCCCAGCCCATATCACCACCCCCTACATTTTTTACCCTCCATTGATTTTGCTCAGTTCTCCCAAAACAAATTATTGACGTCACCTCCTACCATTTATAGCTCCTATAAACAAAGAAATAATCGTGTAAGCCTAAATACGCAAAGCACATTTTTTGGTTAAATTAAGAGCCTGCCTGCAGCTTTAGTCCCAACCCATGTGATGGCTTCTTGTGCCCTTTAAACATGTCCACAGAACCACTTCATGAAAAGGGAGGATGCAAAAGAGGACTTGTATGTGAGCAAATGACTAAAGTTGCAAAAAAGAGACGAGAGAAGGAGGTGGAACGGGGCCGCCTGAACCGTTTCCTTTTAATCTCCTGCCATTAAAGTCTGTTATTCAGATAATCAGCTGGTATGAAGGAAGGAAGAGAGGGGAGAGTAGTGGATATCTGGATTGTGGTGATTTCCTATTAATTTAGAAGATGTGTAGATAATTAGGCTGGTTAATGGCTTTCCTCAGCAGAAGTGCTTTGGAAGCTGGTGCCAATTTTTGTGTGGTTTGTCTTCTGTGCCTGCAGATGGATTACAGGTTTCAGCGAGATAAATATTTAATGGGCACACAGACATGAAACTGCGTGTCTCCTGCAGTAATCAATGCTCCCTAACTGCCCGAGGGTGTTGCCGTTGTTTATCATTAATGAATGTAATTACAGTAGCACCAGTGGATCTATATTCATCTTTTACACTTGCTTCTGATTAATCAGCAGACTTTCAAGTTCTGGCAAGAAAAATGATGATGACACCCAACCCCTCTCCGATGCATAGATTTGCAGATTCTTAACTCTTGCAAGGAAAAGTGAGAAAAAAGGTGGTGAACCGCATCACAGCAGCTAAACATATGCTTAAGTTCTATAGATCGGCTCTGAAGCTTGCATGGTTATCAGAAGGGTGTTTGTAAACGCCTCTCCGATGCATAGATTTACAGATACTTAACTCTCGCAAGGAAAAGTGAGAAAAAAGGTGGTGAACCACATCACAGTAGCTCAGCATGTGCTTAAGTTCTATAGATCAGCTCTGAAGCTTGCAGAGTTATCAGAGGGGTGTTTGTGGGAAATATTTACAGAGATGCTGCTTGGCTGTCCAACCAGCCATTGGAAAAGTACATGAAGGATAACACAGTGACTATCCTTGTCTGGATTGTAAAGCATGAACAGATGCTCCATCCTAAGTTTCTTTGGACAACATATGTCAGTCGGCAGGTGCTTAAGCTTGTGCCAGATTTCAAGATTTCCCTCCCTTCAGACACGAGTAATCTCTAGTACAAATATTACCAGGTGCTTTGCAGTATAATTTATGTCTGCTCAGAGTTTCATAGGTTTTAAAAAGTCCCACCCAAAACAAAAAATCAAAATGTCTTTTACCACCCCAATTCCACGAGGGACTCTGCAGAGGAGGGCGCGTCATCTCTTGATGGCCTCAGGCCCACTTAAGTAGCCAAGATGATATGCATCAGCATAAAGGTGGAACCCTTGGCTGATAAACAAGGTAATATTCAAACATTGAAATACGTGAGATCTTCCCTTCAGATCACTAGAAGCTAAAGCAAAGGGGCCTGTGAAAGGGCAACAAGGGTATGTGGGAGCTGGTTATTCATTGATTTCTACCTCGCAGCACAACAAAATCAAGGTATCTCTTTGGTTATAGTGAAGGAACCCTCTTCAGGAAGTAGTCCAAAGCATGACATCTCAATATATTCACCAAGAAGGACACTTCGCTGTGCATGCTGGGTGTATTCATCATTTAATATGCTAAATGACCCATTACATCTTAAGGATTGTTGGGGCAAGACATATTTTGTCCCTCCTTGTTTGAAACCACTATGAAAATGATTACTTATTTAGGGTAAGACTTCATGGTTAAATACATTGTTAACACTAATATCTTGTGAATCACTAGCACAAGTTACTTGTGTTTGCCCACGTTTTACTTTTGAGAGAAGAACAATGCTTAAACCAATCTTTTGCAAACTAGACAAACATACCTGGGAGCAACTAGATATTGCTATCAGGGAGCCCACTGTAGACTCAATTATAGATTTGTGAAATTTAGGGACAAAGTTGCTGCTTTTATAGGAAACAGTAAGATGGTAGCTAAGGATCAAAGTGATGGTAGTCAACCATTGAGAACTTATCGATGTATCCGTTAATTAATTGATGAAGCAGTACAATTGATTTAACATTAGTACTTTAGTCAGTGGTTCATTTGTAAAAATAAGTGCCGGGCTCTTGTCAGGAGGCAGCTTGCAACAGCCCATTTTTCATGTTAAAACAGAATCAACTACTAGCCAGGAAATTGGGGAGAGGATGTGGGACAATGGCCAGAGGGACCGACTTTGGAGCTGGGGAACCAGGCTCGAGTCTCGCACTCTGCTCAACATCCTGTGATTCTGCGCAAATCACCTAAAATTCCATAAATCAATGTGTCCTTAACTGGAGATCATGAAAAGCACCAGGGTTGATGATTAAGTGCCTGTGCTGAGCACCTGAAACCACCGACTCTCGTTAAGCACTGACTCTTCTAAAGTGCCATCAAATGCTAAGTTCTCTATATTTGTAGCACTTTCAACCAGTCTAAATCGATGAGCACTGTGACATACCAATCAATTTTAGTAACCATATTTCCGAATATTAGATTGATTATGGCACGTTTCTATCAAACTATAAAACATTTGAATGTATTAAATGATCACTTAACGATTTTTATTATGAAATGTATTACTATGAATATTACTAATATTATTAGTATTATTATTATCATTATTATTATCATTAATATTATTGTTATTATTGCTATTGTTATTATTGTTAATAATATTACAGATAATACTGCTACTACTAATATTACTACTACTACTACTACTACTACTACTAATAATAATAGTAATAACACCAACAATAATAATAATAATAATAATAATATTAAAACATGTAGCTTTATTTGCTAGATACATTTCCCTTCACAACTTGTGTTCTCAAAGCAACAGTGGAAATCAAAGCATCATTGCTACAAAGGTTTTCACCATTTCATTGATTGAAATCTGATCATTTTCTTCCCTTGCCTTATATTTTCTCTTGTCTTTCTATTTCCCACGTCTCAGGCTAAGCAGTGGCCTGCATGTTAGCTCAATAAGACAAATGGAATGGCATGAAAAATGAGAGGGGCAGAGAGCTGAAGCAAATTGTATAAAAAGAGTGGTGAAGTAGAGGGAGAAGGGAGGTAGACGAGGTAGAACGATAGGGGATGCACGGAGAGATGTATGGTTAAGAGAGAAATGCGAGGGCTCCAGAAAGAAGGACACAAAGAGGTATAAATAGGAAGAGGTCGGGAGAGAAAGATTGGCAGAGAGATAGGTAAGCTTTGAGGGTGTAGAAGAGATAACTAGAGATAGGGAGAAAGAAATGAAGTGAAAGTTGAGAATTGATGTGTTAGAGAGTGAGAGGCATGGTAGAAATACAGGTGATAGAGATGTAGAAGCAGAGAGAGTTTGGGGTAGAGAAGTGAAGTTGCGGGAGAAGTATAAGAGAGAATGGTGTAAGGTAGGAAAAGGGGGAAAATAAGTGAGGTACTGAAAGGTAGGTCAGGTAAAGACAGAAGGGAAACAGAAAAGGTAGAGGGGAAGGGCTGAGGAGTTTGAAAAGCGATGAAGTGTGGGTAGAAACCAGATGAACCAGAGAGACACATGTGTGATAGAGAAAGAGAGGTGAGATTGATACTGTGGTACAAAAATAGCATGAGGTAGCGAGAGAGAGGGGAGGGGTAGAGAAAGGTAGAGACAGAGAGGTGAGATAAAGAGATACAAATAGAGTGGTAGATAGAGAGGTGGGGTGGACAGAGATTAGGTAGTGAGGCTGAATTAAAATACAGATGGAGGTACAGAGAGACAGGAGAGCGAGAGGAGGTAACAATAGCCAATTAATATGATAACATGAAAGAGAAAAATAGGCAAAGGTAATTAAAGAGAAGTCACAAGAAAGCAGGAAGGTATGGATACATATGAGGTGAGAGGAACAGAAGTAGAAAGAGGGGGGAGGTGGAGAGTTGAGGTAAACTAGAAGGTTAGGTAGTGAGAGAGAGGGAATGAAAGGGAAAAATACGGTAATGAGAGGGATGTGATGCAGATAATAGTGAGGTAGATAGAGGGGTGAGGAACAGGTTGCAAGAGGTGAGCTAAAAAGAGAGAACGTTAAAGAGGAGAGGTAAAGATAAATGTGATGTTGCAAGACAGGTGAAGTTGGAGGAAAGAAACATGAGATTAGATAGAAGCACAGCAATGCGCTACAGAGACAGTGATGGACTAGAGCGAAAGAGGGAGGGGATAGAGAGGTAGGGATGTAAATGCAGTGGTAGGCACATTAGGAGGTGGAGAGAATTGATGGGAGAGGTAGACAGAGGTTGGGTAGAGAAAGGCAGTGGAAGATAGTTTCTGTAGTAAGAAATGACGTAGAGAAGAGAAAGGGAACTGTGTACATGAAAATGTAAAGGTATGGTAAAAAGAGAGAGATAGTAGAGAGTTAGAAGAGGTGAAGCGACATGCAGCGAGAGACATGAGACAGGAAGAGAAATGTGAAAGCTAAACAGAAGTGGCATAAACATAGAGAGAAGGGTAGATAGAGAAGTGAGGTAGGAAAAGGAGTAGTGATTTAGTGATGGGTGAGAGAGAATTGAGGTATGAAAAGCGAATGAGAGAAAGAGAGATGTCACGTCGAGAAAGGTGAGGCTGAAACAGGGAAGTGGTAGAGAAAGTGTGTGGTAGACAGAGAAAAGGTAAGATGACGAGAAAATGAGTGGGATGGACAGAGAAATGAAGAGAGAGGTTAAAGAGCGGCGAGGTCAAGTGGGGAAATAATACAGAAGAATCAGGTGAAGTTTAGAAAGAAAGGCTGAGCTAAAGGTAAAGAGTGATGAGGTTCGGATAGGCAGACCAAGACAGGTCCAGTCAGTGGAAGGCTGAGAGCGAGAGAGAGGTTGAGATAGAGAAAGGGACAGAGGTGAGAGTGAAAAAGATAAGGACGTGTGAAGTTGAGAAAGAAAGAGTTTACACAGAGAAAGAAAGAGGTGAAGTTAAACGAAATGATATAGAGAGAGACTTGATGTTGAGAGAGGTGAGGCAGAGAAAAAGATGAGGTCGACGGTGGGCAGAGTTAAAGAGAAACACCTTTTATTACAAACTGTGTGTACAAAGTTGAGGTTTGTTTTGTTGAGTGTGATACTGTATATGCTCCACAAAAATATTTTATTCTGGGAGGTAAAAAGCACGGTGTAAGCATCTTCTCTGTCCTGTCTGGCTAATAATTAAAAAAATATAATTTAACATATGTTAAATATGTGGGGCTGTATCCAACAAAGGACCGTTCAGTCATTGTTGCATTGTCTCTTTCTTTCATTCTTTTCTTATTTCCTTGCATCTTCCATCTGCCGCTCCTTTCTTCGTCCATCTTTCCCTCCACCTGTCTTTTTCGTCATTCTTTTTTTATTACTTTTGTTGCAGCTTTTTCTTTTTTCTTTTACTTTACCTTTCCTTCCTTTCTCTTCTTCTGTATTCCGATCTTTTGCATTGCCTCTTTTTCTTTCTGGTGAGATGAGTGAGGTGTGCTTTGACCAAACTGGAACTCTGCAACAGAACGTCAGCTCCTTTGGGCCTGTCACCGCCCCCATGACCCGCAGGAAGATGCGTAGCATCCCTGCTCAGATCCCAAAGTGTAATCCTCAAGAGTTTTGGGATGCACCTGCAGGTGGAGCGCCTGGAGTATGTGCAGGCCCTGGCGTTCATGTGCGCAGGGTGCAGGGGCTGGCCCAGTGAGGCTTGTGGGCACCCCACAAGAGCCATACTGCTCCTCATTGCTCCCGAAGCCTGGCATTTAAACCTGCTTCTCACACACACTCCTCAAGACTATTTACAGGAAGTCTGTGGCAAAAACTGATCATGAGGAACACTGAGCTACGCCGCGTGAGGTCCAGATCAGGCACCCATAGAAGTAAAGAGGAATGTGCTGTACAAAGCCAGAAGGAAAGGAGCATAAAATCAAAAGCTATGACCAAGCTCTTTGACACTCACTAGAGGGTCAACTCCACTTAGCAATAGAGGTCTAAAGGCTGATCTGAATCCCTCTACGGAGATGACAAGCGACAGGGAGGTTGCATCTCAACCCTTAAGAAGCCCTAACCTTAATACCAGTGCCCGCTGGAGCTGCTATAACCCATCCCCTCACCACAAATCATAGGACTGATCCATAGTACACCCCAGGTGCGGCAGGCCTTAGTGAGCAAAGTCCAATCTGATGCAGGCTTGAAGGCTTTAGGAAAGACTGACAGTGAATAAGAGTGCTGGCATCATCACCTAACAACAAATAATGATGTGGAATGCTCACTTCAGTATTGCATGAATGGTGTCTCCCCTGGTTAAGAAGTTTGGAATCACCTCCTTAACAATATATTGTATCCATCAACTCTTGCTTCGAACGTCTACACATTACACTCAAGGAACTGCTGGCGGGAGCGTAGACAGGAGCACAGACAGGGCAGAGTTGTCTTACACAGGAAAGCTCATGTGATCCAGTTTTGGAAAAGCTAACAGTTCTCACTGCCATTCCCTCCACCCTGATTGAAGAAGTGAAATGCTCTAAATGCCAGGGGATTAAAATGGGTCCCCGTGTGTTTGTGTTTACTTGCAAGCGCAATTGGACCGAGCGCCTATCTAGCATTGCACACCAGAACGATTCTGAAGCTGGTAAACAGACCTTAAAAAAATACGAACATAAAATGGAGTACAAAGGTGTGCATCTTACCATCCCACATGTACACTAAATGCCAGGAGGCCTTATAGAGCAAAGATCTTGAGCTCACAGTCTCTATTTTGGAATCACCAAAGGAGTTTCAGCAAACTTTAGTCCCAAGCAAGCCTCAGCCACCCAATTTATCAGGCCATGCTTGGAGCGATAACATGATGCAAAGGATATTTTCTAACGAGCTTAGCAATAGCACAATGGAATTTGGAGATTTGTCAAAGGCTTCAGAGATTTCTTCTGGCACAACAACGGCAACTATAGCAGTCCAACCTGCCCCGTCAAAAGAAAAGTGCAACAGGCTAAGAATGCAAAACAAAAGGCAAGGAAAGGAAGCAAAAACTCAACGATAAAAGGAATTAACTGCATAGTTTTCCCCAACTTTTAAGACATCAGTAGCACGCTGAGGAAGACCCAATAGTCAACAGAGTGCAGTTAAAGCAGTATGTACTAATTCTAAGGCAAATTCGGAGCAGATCAGTCCTAAACTACAGAAGATGACAGAACAATGGAACTCAGCCCACAGGGGCAAATTCTGTGCCAATATCTAATTTAGCTCACGCTCCCAAGAGTATGGCCAAAGGACATGTAGTCCTTTATGCCAACTGACTCATAGCAATCAAGTTTCAGAAAAGGATAAAAGGCTGTGCCTCTACTCTTGGCCACATGATGTTTTGAAATTTAAAACTGTGGCATCCACAATCAAGGATCCAAGGATCTAGTATACTGGTCATAGCCACAGGAGCCATGATAAACCGTAGCTACAACGAAGAAGGTCTCATTGACTAGAAGAACTAAGGGCCCGATTTATATTTTGGCGGATGGCCCATTTTTCCACCAGGGTAACAGAGTAAATTACTCCATTGCCCAGGCGGATGGACCACTCACCAGATTGGCAAATGACTGCCAAGTTAGCACCATTTATAAAGCATTACCAGGAACCACCTCCATGGAAGTTCCTGTCAATACTTTTAACAGTTTGATGCAAGGCTCTGTTAACACGATGGAGCCTTGCATCAAACTTGAAAGAAAAAATCCCCAAACTGGATTTTTTGGGGGGGAGAATTAACAAGATAATGCCTCCCTAGCCATGGGCGTCATCATCTCTCATGGTGAGGGGGGCATTGCTTCTTTTTTTAATGTCGCTCACCTCCAGGGTTTGCCTGATGGTGACATACAGTAGAAAAAACGCTATATGTCTGCCCATTCTAATTGGGAGTACGGACATATAGCCAATGTTTGGCTACAGCGGAGACAATGTAGCCATAGCCAAACTTAAGGGCTGCCCACTTCTGAATCTGGCAGGAGGACCACAATGTTGGCAGGGAGGGAACTTTGTCACTGTTGCAACAGAGTTCTCTCTCCACCAATATATAATTCAGGCCTTAGTTAACCATCCTGCAATAGTGACGTTTTTTCCAACAACTTCCACTAGGATGCAGCAATCAATATAGTACCACGACTGCTTTTTACTCAAATGTAAATCCAGAGGACAAAATTACATTCTTAATAGGGATAACAGTCTGAAGGCTTAATGCCGCTCTTAGAGATCGCTAGCATCTGACATTAGCTGACAAAGATATTGTTGAATTCAAGCCGCCACTACTAGAGGAGCCGAACAACACCACATTCATGACTTGGGCTTCAGAGGACATTCGAAATGTAATCTTATCAAAGTAGAAGATCTTCTCAGACTGGGGCATTACCATCACCAGACCACCAGATGCAAGGTATTAAACTTTGCTACTAGAAGATATAATAGACTATCAGTCACCGAATCCATGCCCTTCCCGGAAAGGCTTGCTAAACAGAGTCTGGAAACTATTCTAAAGATGCACAAGGACCTGCTGCAAACTACAAGCCACTGGAATCAGAAAGGATCTTAGGGTCATGGAACACTAATCAAGCTCACCAGTACAAGTTAGACCATCCACTATATGCTCAGGCAGAAGATTAGGGATGGCTCTTGTTTGCCTTGAATGGCAATAAAAAAGCATGACCAGAATTTCACAATTGTGCTAGTTCTTCAGTAAGTGCAACTCTGGAAAAAAATCCTTTTTTATTCTATCCTGGATTATTGCTGGCTTAAAAAAGCTTAACACAGATACAGTGATGGAAATTTATGGCACCTCCCTTTCAC
Source organism: Lissotriton helveticus (assembly GCF_964261635.1). Lineage (NCBI taxonomy): Eukaryota > Metazoa > Chordata > Amphibia > Caudata > Salamandridae > Lissotriton > Lissotriton helveticus. The sequence continues at coordinate 494,985,313 of NC_136069.1, read as the reverse complement.
GGATATGCATACAATAAAAAATGAAGGAGACTGAACTGTTGGTAAGGGGCTTCACTGAATTTTATACTCTGGCAAGCAGGGCAAAAATAAACAGACACCCGAAGGGGGGGAAACCTATCAATCTATGTTTCTGTTAAGCACGCCTTTCTAGTTACAAAGCTGAACTTTGATTGACCAACATGCTAAAGAATTAGATTAGAAAATTTGATGTTTGGTGAGATCTGTGGCCCTGTGCAGGTATTAAATTAAATGTATATAATAATCCAAGCTTGTGCCTGAAGACACAAATCATTGACTTGGTTGAACACAAGCTCGTGGAAATGTCAACCACACAGTAACATCCCCTGGACTCTCACGTGCACTTTAATCTAAACCTAGCTAACCATCTAACGAGAAAAGGATCCTTCTACAGAATAGACACCACTTGCCAGCATTCCAATTCAATGATCCAGATCCATGTCCTACAATTGTGGATAAACTAGATCACCTTCTTCTTACACGTTAGGTTAGCAATGCCCAGACGAATAGTTGACGAGAGATTTTTGCTTTTAGGCAGGATCTGGCCTTGGGAATGCCCGCTCAGCGTCCAGTGTTACTCCCTGAAGCAGCAACCGTGGACATTCTCTATATTACCTTTGTTTACCTCCCTTCATCTAAGATCTTAGGTCATAGGCCGGACATGGTCCTGTGATTTTCCTGCTCTACGCCCAGCGATTTTACCTGGAGCGCACTTCTGTGTTATATCTTTTCATTACTGCTAGGATACTCGCCTTATTCAAGCCCTGATGAAGTTCTTCATGTGACAAGGAAATACGTTGGCTGAGTGTAATGCTCCTATATCATGTGAATCAATCGATTTGAAATAAAGGCTTTTTGAAACACTATACCAATTCTCTGGACTTCATTACCTGGCGCACGCCCATCCCACCCTAAAATTAGGATCTGGAACACAGAGGCATCACCTGACGGCTGGTGCCAGGGCTTGTTCGCAGGACCTTTACTATATATGAAACTGGCGTGAGGTGCAGAAATAACAGCCCGCCGTTCAAGTTTCTCTTTTTGTATTACCTTCTTCTTACAACTTTAGAGGTTAAGGATCCCAGAGCACTGAATAAACATCTTCTACCTGATGACCTATGACCATTACCCATAGGATTAATAAGAGCTATGCAGTGTTGGACTGCACATTTATTTCAATAAGTCTGTTTGATAAAATCCAAAAGTTGGCTATAATCCCCAGCTGTGAGAGCAACCACTCTCTTAAACCTTTAACTATTGGAAATGCCAACGTTGAGAAAGAACCTATTGTTGTGGTTGTGTCAGTATCAACTGTTCATCAGAGAATCTGCTGGAACACCAGTTTGCTGGTAAAGTATGCCGCATGGATGTAGTCTTTTAGCATTCCCAAAGGACAGATAAAAGACACTATCTCTGACTGGAAAACAACACAAAGGGATTTAGGATCCTACCTCGGAGGCCACTATCATCACACCAATTGCCCAAAGGAGCGAAGGGCCCAAAGGAACATACTGGATCAGGAAGTCAAAAATGTTAGGAAGTTAGAGGATCAAAATCAACATGCCAAGAGACTAAAATAACTAAGGAAAATGTATAAAAGACTATGGGATGCCTCATGGAATGCACAAGATCAATGTTGCTGGACCTTTTTCAAGTCTGCAAAAGTAAGAATCAGTAGGCCTTTTTTAGCTATATCAACTTTCTAGAAAGAGCTAAGAATCAGATAGCAGGCAACACAGTGTACCCAGCCACCTAGATAGCTCACATAAAGGTGCAGTATTATTTAAATGATGATGAGCCACTTAGTGCTTGTGATGGTCTCTCGCTGACCATACTGACATATTCCCAATAATCTTAGCCCAAATTAATAAATGCCAGTGATACGGCACCCCAGCCCGAATGGTCTGCCCACTGAGATCTACAAAGAAGATCCAGAGTACTGGTCTGCCGCCTTCCGGGATTTGTTTAATCATTGCCTTGCCATTGATTCTATACCAGACTCATGAAAAGGGTCAGTACTACAACTCATATACAAAAAAGGAGACTATTCAAGCCCGAATAGCTATTGTCTGATAGCTCTACTAAATGTGTAATCAAAGTACATTGCGAACGTGTTATTGTCCAATGTGGAAGCCTGAGTATTCAGAGTGTCTGAGTGAGTCTGTGAGTAGGTGTTAGAGTATCTGAGTGGGCTTGTGAGTGCCTCTATGTGTGTGTGAGTCAGTCTATGAGTGGGTGCATGGGTGTCTGAGTGGGTGCATGAGTTTCTAAGTGAGTGTCTAAGTGGGTGCATGAGTGTCTGAGTGGGTCTGTGAGTAGGTGTGAGAGTTTGTATGTGTTTGCAAGTGCCTCCATGGATGTGTGAGTCAGTCTGTGAGCGGGTGCATGAGTCTCTGAGTGGGTCCGGATGGGAGTGCATGAGTTTCTCAGTGGGTCGCTGAGTGGTTACATAAGTCTGTGAGTGGGTGAGTGAGTCTGAGTGGGTCTGTGAGCGGGTGCGTGAGTGTCTGAGCGAGCTAAGTGGGTGCATGAATTTCTAAGTGGTTCTGTGAGGGGGTGCATTAATGTCAGAGTGGGTTTGTGAGTGCGTTTGTGAGAGCGTAAATGGGTCTGTGAGTGGGTTTGTGAGTGGCCAGGCCACATTTGAATGGGGTGGAGCCACATGTTCCCCTTCCCCAGGCCAATTTGGGCCCCGGGGACACCATCCCCAGGGCCCAGCATTAATATACATATATATTTTCTGTGGCGAAAGAGGGGCTGTGTGACCCCCCCCCCCCCCCGGGGCAATTTTGGCCCCGGGGATCATATGGCCTGGGAAGAGGGCTGTGTGAGCTCCTACAAATATTTTAAAAATTAAATGATTTAAAAAATTCAAAACATAATAGAATGCAAAATCGAATGCACAGACACCGAAACACAAGGGCAGGGGGCCAAACCTTTAGGGAAACTGAACACATTATGCACAAGATTAACATATTAAAACATAATAATATTCATCTATGCCTTTCATTTTGCCAATAGAAGGAACAGTTCTCGATAAAACATGTGACTTTCCGTCAATTTCTGCAGTTCGGAGCCCTCCCTTTCATCACGTCTAAAGTCAATGAAAACAGATTTGGCCCAAACCAGGTCACGTTTAGTCAATGATGAGGGATTAGCAAGTAAGTCTGGTCTGCCCAGGCCGCAAAAGGTGGTTTTAAGCTACCTGAACCACATAAGCCCCATCCAGGAATCGTTTGAGCTCTATTTCAGGCTTAATTTATATGGAGATCTAAAGCAACAAACACCGAAGTTGAATGGCATCCTTCAAATAATCCAAACTCTCATGACAAATAAAAGAAGATCAAGAAGGAGGAAGAGTTAGTAGCCATATAGATCCCAAATGTAAAGTAAAAACCAAAAAAGCCCCAGATGAATCACAGGTTGTTGCAGTCTAATTGTAAGATGTTGCCACTTACTTTGATGATCAAAAGTCATCCTAGATATGAGATTAAATTAAATATATTTATGATTTTAACGTTAATTTAAACGTTTTTGTTTTGGTTAACCTGGGCACAACTATCATAATATAGTTCTTAAAAAAATGGTACACCGCTCTTAATCATTCATGAAGACAACAAAAAATTCCAAATGTTTCTTCGAGCCATTAGCCGAGCTGTCTTGCAAAGTGGTATTTACAGACTCGCAATGCTGATTTGTTTGTGACCTGCTTTTCAAATGACAGGTGTTCAGTAGAAGGCAGCATACTGTGTATACACTAAAAGCCATTATAGCCATCCTCAAAGCAACACAGAACGGTAACACCCAAACGCCAGTATTACGGTGCTCCAGAATGTATTCTGTATTCTGGTAAAAATTCGCAAATTTGCAGAATGTATTGGAAGAAAAATGAAGAAAAATTCTCAGAGGTCAGTCTATATATTATGAATTTATAAACTTTAAACCTGTTTGGTGTGATTTAAATGTCATGAGGATGCAAATTGCAATGCAGCTTTTCACGGGTTAAATTTTATGTTTTACATCAACTGCCCTGACAGTGTCTTACTACCTGCATGCAGCGTTTGCTTTCGGTTAAGAGCCAGCTAAGACTTTTCAGGGCGGCCACTTGTGCAACACCAATTGTTCTAATCCATACCTGCTTCTTCCACAAAATGCAGAACGTAATTTGATTCTGGTTTGGATGTAGCAACTTTACTTCATGCCTCGAATGAGCAAGAGATGCAGACAGGTCAAATCCACATCAACAAACAATTGGGCATATTTACAATAGAGTGGGGAAGCGTGCCGTTAGGTCAAGAAGGCTAACGCCATTCTTAGTTACTTTAGAAACACAAGGCTGCACAATATATACTAGAATAGGGTGCAGCCTTGCATTTCCCCCTGCGCTAGAGCTAACTTTAGCTGCCTAGCGCCAAAGCAGGCACCCTTGCACCACAGTCCAAGGGTGCCTGTTTTGAGGGGAAGATTGTTTATGTGCAGGAAGGTCCCCATTCTTGCACATAAAAGGGTCCTTCCTGCACATAAACAATCATAGGGAATTTGCTGTTTCTACGTGTACTGCACAAGGCAGCACACATGAAAACAGCAAAAACTAGGAGAAAAAAAGCATTTCTCCTCGTTTGGCCTGTTTAGCACCAGGTTTTCCCTGGTCGTAATTTTGGCGCTGTCTCCTATTTACACGGCCCTTGTAAATAGAAGGCAACGTCAAAATGAATGGGTGTTGCAGTGGAACGCCCACCGCAACACCCATTGCCGTCCCCTTTCATGCTAAATACTGCGTGAAAGGGTGCTGATGGAGCGAGATAGAAAACAGAAATCTGTTTAAACTCGTGAAGTCACACTTCCATAAATAAATTAATAATGCTAACAATTTGTGCTATGTGTATGCTAATTCAATCTAGTTTTAAGTTGCATTTTCACAGAACACGCGGGAAACTAATATGTGTGCTCATAAATGTGCATTATGTTGCATTCTTATGTATGTGGAAAATAATAAATTAATCTTGTCTATTGTCATGTCATAACTAATAGCAGCTGTTTTTGAAATAATGGCATGTGCTTATTTTGCTTTCCTTGTCTATGTAATGTCATTTCTACTATTCTAGGTGCACATAAGGTTTTATGGATTCATGAAGACTGGTAGATATAAAATGCTGCTTTATTTGTGCTTTACTGCTAGGTAATTTAGACTAATGGGTTAATTATTAGCAATGATGGGAGGCAACAGAACAAACTGTATTTCTTTCATTAATTATTCTTTGTGTTTGTTTATATAATAGTTTTACAAATGAAGCGTAGAGATGGCTGCAGAAAAATAGTACACTTTTAAAAGTGGCGCAGGAGAGGTGGCGCAGAAAATTGACGCTCATTGAAAAGAGGCCTATTGATGAAAATGGCTCAAGTGAAAATAATTCTGAGAAGGATGGAAAAGGCCTCTGAGCTTTTATTTTGAAAGGTTTTGGAATGAACTGCTAAAAAGATGACTCTTTGGAGAAATTTGCTAACGTTTGCTAACGTGCCACGGGAGTTCAGAGCTGACTGGCTCAAGGTTGAAAGGAAGCTTTCGCTACAAAATGTAGCAGCCTAAGGAAGAACTGCCAAGACTTCTAAATGAACAATGAACAAGTGAATTTGCCCGGGCATGTAAGAAGGAGGTGTCACAGTTTACTGTGGTACGAGGTGGCTCAGCCAATGGAGAACTAGAATTCGTCTGCTGGAATGTGAAAAATAGTTTGCTCAGCTTAATTTAGGGTATAAGAATAGGTTCAGAGAACACATATTTGGCTTACGCTCGAGAAATTCTGGAGGACGATGTTATGCTGATGGACTTTACACGTGAGGACAGGAGTTTTTATTAATTACTTTATTACTAGGTGATGAGGGTAGAGACAGAGATATAGTTAGGATTTTGGAAATGCTTAATTTTACTTATTCCTGCTAATGAATAATAATTCTTGAATTATGCTCTTTTTATTAATACTGAATAAATCTTTATTTATGACATTTTCTAATGCTTGTTTAATAAAATACCAAAACCTAAGTTTTCCTAGATGTGTTAAAATAAACTTTCTAAAATGACAAGCTGGTCTTGATTATTGTAGATAGTTTAAACAACTATATTTAGATCTTATCGCCTCATGATTCAGTCGCTCTATTGTTGTTATGGGCCTAGTGTTGTATTGTAAGTTTGGTGGTAGTAGATAGTGTCATTTGTGCAATATTTTAGTGAGAGCGCAGGATCAATTTCATGGTAGCCATCGGACGGTTTATATATGTTGTTTTTGACATACATGTTACATGCATGATACATATATGTTGGTAAATTCATAGGATTACATTTTAACACATGTTGAGTTTGTTTGTTTTGTGGTATATGTGAGTTGTACCGGTACTGTTTGTGTGATGAGAAGGCAGTCACACAAGACATCTGTTCTGTTTGCAGTGATATCGCCGTGTATCACAAGTGGTATCGCCGTGTACCACAGTGTTGTCGCCGTGCAACACAGTTTTAGGGCTAGGTGTGAATCTTGTATAGTGAGGGTTTTCTAAGAAATTAGAGCAGCATGAGAATAGGGACAAAGCGCCTTCCATAAAACTCACTGTGATAAGAGTATTAGTTATATTCGAGCTTGAGTGAAGGGCAGGGTAATGTCGGTGCATGATTATCTATAAACAGGTTAGAGTCCTGTAGGGGTACATGTTTTATATCTATAAACAGGTGAGAGCCCTGTACGGATAACGATGTTATTTTGCTAACGGTGCATGATTTCTATAAACAGGTGAGAGTCCTGTACGGATTTCATGTGTGTCTGAAGTTAGGGAAATTTCAGTGTGAAAGTGCGTGATTGTTTTGTAAGGTATGTTCAAGTGGAACTCTTAGAACTGTCACTTCGCGGTGCGTTCAGAGGAAAATGAGTTCATATTTTACGTGTTAGAAGGGTAGGGTAAGAGTTACTCTACTGGCAAATGAAAAATATTCTATGGGAATAGCGCCTTATATTCCGAGAATGAGAATACTTGAATGCATGTAAAACTATCCTAAATAGTGAAACAAACAGATGAGTTCGTTTTATGTATTTACTAAATAGTACCAAAAGTAATTCTTAGGTACTTAGGAAAGTTCAAGATAAAGTCTGTACCATTCTAAGACTTTCTAAAAGTATTGTGCGTTGTTTAAATAAACTTAAAAGCACTGCGCGCTATTTTAAAACCATTGAAAAGTGCCCCGATCGAAAATTGTAAGGGAGGGGCTGGTTTTGCGAGTGAGAGCGTGTAGGGAGAGACAGAAGCTGCAGCAGCTGCTTACGTCAGATCAACCGCGCTCTGATTCGCTGAAACTTAAGGCTCGTCATAGGGAGAAGACGCTCTGATTAGTTAAAAGGTGTCAGGAGTGTCTGAGCAAAGCTGTGCTCTGATTGGGCTGGAGCGTCAGCTAAATTACTGTGAAGAGAGTTTCAAATTGTTAAGAAACATTGCGCTTTAATAATTGATGTACGTCACCATAACCAATAAAATTGTTTATAAATTTAAAAATCCGCAATTTAATTTCATCCCCTGATTGCGATATAATCAAAAACGAAGCGTGTTGCATGAACACAAGAAAACAAAGACTGTAGTACCAGTAATTAGCGTTTAGCAATAAGAGCCAGGTTATAACTAACTGATATATATCACCACTAAATTGTCACAACTTTAAAATTATTGATAGAGTATTCTCCGTAGTTTATAAAAGAATAGAAAGCCTTCCGGATAAATTCTGAAGGGAGGGGCCGGTTTTTTTCGAATAAAAAGGGGAGAGCTGCCAGCATCAGCGGCTGTCTACGTCAGCCGCCGCGCTCTCATTGGTCAAAATATCGTAGTTTCAAGAAAAGGCTGTGTCCTGAAGGCTGTGTCCTGATTGGTTAGGATGCCGTTGTGTCATAACAGGGCAGCGCTGTAATTGGTTAGCAGCGTTTTATTGTTAAAAGCGATTGCCCGTCAAATTATATTTGTCCCAAGGTTTGAGGATGAGTTAAGGAATAGTAAATAAGTGTTGTCGGCTAGCTCATCCAAAATTAAAAATAAAATCCCGCTTTGATTTCTTCCTTAATAGGCGCTATTGATTTGGAAAGGAAAGGGCGTTGCAACTAGTGTGTATGGAGGGTGCTGGACATTGTGTTTCAGTCTCGGAGTGTTTTTAAGAAGAGACTGTTTAAGGCGCGGGAGGAGAGAGCTGGAGCTGCAGCGGTCGTGTGTGTGGAGACCGCCGCGCTCTAATTGGGTGAAGTGGCGGAGCGTCGTCAAGGGGCGGCTCTCTGATTGGTTGGAGCTACTGTGTTGTTTTCAATTGTCCCCGCTTTTGATTTTCTTTTAGATGCACTGTCAATTCGGGGGCGAAATTGTGTCACAGCTGGTGAATTGTTGTGCATTCGGTCAACGAGGGTTGTGCATGTTGGTGGAGGGAGCACGAGATTGCGAGTGGGGGAGAACGGCTGCAACGCCTACCGCCGCGCTGCTATTGGCTAAGGCGCCGACGCGTCATGCACGGAGCCGCGCTCTGATTGGGCAGAGCTCCGTGTGTTGTCTGAAAACTGGGCGTCTAGTGTGGGTCGCATGAGAGAGCCGCGCTCTCATTGAGCGGGGTTCTGGCGAGGCCTGTGCGTGTAGATACGCTGTGTCTCCTTGACCTGCTGGCCTCCCTCGAGGTTGAAGAAATAACGAAGGGGCCGCGCTGTGACTGGTGGAGGTCCCGTCGCGTCGGCACAAGACAGCACACCGATTGGTTGTTGACGCGCAGCGTCACTGGAGGACTGTGCGCCTATTGGTTGGTGACGCGTGGTGTCACAGGAAGAGCCGCGACCTGATTGGTTGAGGCTTTGTGATGCAACCGGATTGGTTGAGGCTCGGGTGGGCACTATAATTGAATGTTAAGGAGTTGCCTGTCTGCCGAGGAGTGGGAAATTAAAGCGCTGTGATCGCATTAGTGTCTGCTGATATTTGTGGGGGCATTGAAAGGCTGAGGAGGCATAAGATTGTAGATAATAAAATGAAAGAGGGTGAGAAGCTAAACTAAGTGCAGTAGAAGGCAGATATTAAAGCTGAATATTGCAGGGAGTGGTCTGAGGTTTTTGCAGCAGTATCATTTATATAAAATAAAAGGAAAAACGAAAATTGTCAAAATTAATGTACAAATGTATTAAAATTATGCCCTGTCACATTTAAAGTGTTGAATAAATGTTTTATATTGCTGTTTTGCAAATACAAAATTTTTGCCAGGTTTATTAAAATTAAATACAGGTTATAGCAGAAACAGTAAAACATTATGTCACAAAACGAAATGTGATAATGATATATAATTAATGTTTAAGGGGTAAAAGGTTATTTACAAGCAAGACATTATAATTAAATTAAAGGCAAACAGAGTAGGTTTTCTTTTTCCACAGGTATACGTTGCAGAAGGTGTGTAAGTGAAAAATAAGTACATTTAAAACACATGTGATTATATGTTGGTATTATTGTTATAAATAAATATTTTGCGTTACTATTGTTTTTGCAAATTAATATTTTTCTTTTCAGGTTAATTATAATTAGTGATACAGGTAAATTAGGAGATATATTAAATTGACTAAATTATAAGGTTTTCTACACCTGATAGTGTTAAATTAATTAATTAATTGATCAACAAGCGTTGCAAGGCAAATTTAAAGAGTACATTTACCAAATTAATTAAAGAAAATGTCTTCCTTGTATAAGAAAATGAAGAAGGTTGTTGCCAAATGCGAGAGTAAATTAAAGATTCCAAAATTAGCGAAAATAAATAATAAAGGTGTCAGAGTAGAAAATGTTGATCAGTGTACAATTGATGTTGTAAATATGGATCAGAACAGAAATTCAAGAAGACCCCCAGAACAGGTTAATACAACGCCAAAAGTGTCAGATCAGATTGATAAAGTGCCAGCTCAGACTTCTATTAAAATTAATGCGACAGAAAAGCATGATGAAATGCCTAGTACTTCTGGAATTAATATTCCTAATTATGTAAATTCATCAAATGATTTGATACGGTCCATGAAATATATGGAAACAATGACAGTCCCTGTGCTGGGAAAAGGTGAAATTAGTCCCGCAGTTTTAAAGGTCCCATTAACTGAAAAGGTTTATTCTATTGTACTTGAAATTGAATTAGTAGGGATTACAACCGAGCAAGAAACAGAGATGACTTCAGTTCTAGCAAATGAGAAGTCTGATACTGATCTGAATGAATTAACACAGCCTGATGAGTCAAAATTATGGTCAAATGAAAAGAAAACTGAGATAAATGAACTAAATAAAGAGCTACAAATACAGCGACAGGTAATGATTCAGCACAATGACATGGCTTCACTGCCATTGCAAATTTTTGTTAATAAACAGACAGACAAAACAGATACAGGATTAAATATAGAACAAGAAAACAGTCCACAAAGAATAGATGCATTTCCAGAATATTGGTATAAAAATGATGTTCTTTTGAGTGAAGACATCAAAGTAACAGATACAATTGATCAACAGATTGAAACATTGACTTCTGCAGGTTCACTTTTCAGAAATGCAAATTTAATTAAAAGATTGATTGATGATATTCAATTGGCAGAAAGGTTTGCTGTCGTGATATGTGCAGCATACAAAATGAATGATGAACATGCTTTGAGTTCACTAATACTAACAGCAGTTGAAACATGGCAGGTAGTCAAAGACTTTCAAGATGATGCAACTCATGAGGAGGAAAACACATGGTTGAGAAACACATGGTTAAGAGCAGATTATAAACAGCAAGATGAGGATGAGATTTGGATACACAGAGATGACAGAGTAGTTTTACCAATAGCATAATTACTGACATGGACAATATGTACCATAAAATCGTAGAATCTCTTTACCAGAGGTGTCTGACTTGCCAACAAATGAACACAATTAAGAGAACAATTGTGAGAATGGGAACAGAATTACAGGAGAGTGGTCCATTGACCAGATTACAAATGGATTTCATTGGGATGGCACTGTATGAAAAACTGTGCTACATTTTTGTGATTATCTGTTTGATTACAAAATGGGTTGAAACATTTCAGATGCGACATGATGAAATTACTGTTGCAAAGTTATCAGATAACAGAAGACATATTGAAAACAGATTGCTCCATTGTACAGATAGAATAGAAATTTCAAATGTTGAGGAGCATGAGAATGTTATTATAAAAGACAGAGATGCAAAAATGTGCATAGCTGCAGGTACAAAGTGGACAGATATTCTTCCACTTGTTTTGATGTTTCTGAGAAATACTACTGATAAAAAGACAGATTTAAGTCCACGTGATATTATGATGGACAAGGTCATGAGACAGACATTCATACCAGAGAAAAGAATGATGACTATCAATGATAGCATCAATTTGGAGAACTGCAGGAATTTATCAGATGAAATGATCTCTGTGTTTGATGAAGATGAAACTGAAGTGCAAACAAGAGAAAAAGAGCAAGCACTTGATCTGTTACCAGGAAAAAGGATCAGGAAAAAGGTTCGTCTAAAAAGAAATTATCTAGTGCCAAGGTGGCAGAAAAGGAGGTCAGTCAGTCTTGTCACAACAAATGCAGAGAAGTGCAAAAGACTGAAGAGGTGGATTGACACTGGCCATACTTTTCGTGTATCTACACCTGAAAATCCTGATGAGGATAGTGTCACAATTGCTGATTCAGATTGTGAAGAAGAGCCTGAAGAGAATCCAGATCTTGAAGGTCGACAAGTTGGTCGATATCTGGAGAACATGAATAGAAAACAAGCCTTGAATGAAGAAGACTTGAAAGTTGTGATTGAAGACTCAGAAAATGATGGAAATCTGCCAGAAAAAGAAGCAGAAGAAGAATGTGATCAGATTGTGATTCAAGACCAGGAGAGTATTGAAAAGCAGAAAAGTAGCTCTGAAAGCAGGAACAGGAATTCTGAAACTGGGAAGTTGAAGGTAATTGAAGAAGAAAATGAATTGCCAAGTACCAGCTACAAAGATGATGTTCCTAACGGAGTGAAGCTGCCGAGTAAAGAAGTACCTGAGTCCAGAATGAACATTTCTGACACTGAAACTGATGAGAGTGATGAAGATTCTCAGATAAGAAAATTCAGAAAAGGAGCTTGGAGAACAGAATGTAATGTGACCAAGCAAAAGAAGAAATTACTAAGAAAAAGTGATAACTGGCCAGAAGAAAATGAAGGCCTAAAATTCAAATTGAGATACAGATCAAAGAAACAGATTGATGAAAAATAAAGACAAAAAGATTCTGTAAAGAAAAGTGAGGCAGGAAAGAAAATAGAAGTGATACCTGTAGTGGAGGTAAATGATGAGAGTCAGAAAGAGATTGAAAACAAAAGTGACAATGATTGAAGTACATACCTGTTAAAATGTTTAGGTTTCTGTTTTTGGCATAAGGCTGAAGAAAATGTGTTAGATGACACAAGGTCGAAGAAATTCTGTTAGCTGAAAAAATAATTTGTGACATTAGGTCGAAGAAAAAACTGTTAGAAGGTTTAAAAAGTATATATATAAAAAAAAAAAAAGAAATTGAAAAAGGGGGGTGTTAGAAATTTTTAGAAAATTTAGGTAAAATTTTTAAAATTTTTGTTTTATTTTTCTTTGCAAGCTTAATGAAAATATAATTCTGCTTTGGTTAATTTAGGTTATTGTTCTTTTAGAAATTAACAAGGAGAAGTTTAAGGTTAATATGACAAGCAAGATACTGACATTTTATTAGTTATAGTTTTTGCAACACTTTTATTGAAGCTTAGTTATATGTTACACAAGAGAAAGAAATAGAACTAGAGGGGTTTCTTAAAACTCAATATGAGAATTGTAGATAAACTGATGAGATAAGTCTTTAGAACTACTAACACAGGTGAAATTGAATCATGTTCATCTTAGATAACATTTTTGCTAAATTTTGGGTGGTGGTGTGGTGATTTGTTAATCACCAGATGAGGGAGTTGATGGAGCGAGATAGAAAACAGAAATCTGTTTAAACTCGTGAAGTCACACTTCCATAAATAAATTAATAATGCTAACAATTTGTGCTATGTGTATGCTAATTCAATCTAGTTTTAAGTTGCATTTTCACAGAACACGCGGGAAACTAATATGTGTGCTCATAAATGTGCATTATGTTGCATTCTTATGTATGTGGAAAATAATAAATTAATCTTGTCTATTGTCATGTCATAACTAATAGCAGCTGTTTTTGAAATAATGGCATGTGCTTATTTTGCTTTCCTTGTCTATGTAATGTCATTTCTACTATTCTAGGTGCACATAAGGTTTTATGGATTCATGAAGACTGGTAGATATAAAATGCTGCTTTATTTGTGCTTTACTGCTAGGTAATTTAGACTAATGGGTTAATTATTAGCAATGATGGGAGGCAACAGAACAAACTGTATTTCTTTCATTAATTATTCTTTGTGTTTGTTTATATAATAGTTTTACAAATGAAGCGTAGAGATGGCTGCAGAAAAATAGTACACTTTTAAAAGTGGCGCAGGAGAGGTGGCGCAGAAAATTGACGCTCATTGAAAAGAGGCCTATTGATGAAAATGGCTCAAGTGAAAATAATTCTGAGAAGGATGGAAAAGGCCTCTGAGCTTTTATTTTGAAAGGTTTTGGAATGAACTGCTAAAAAGATGACTCTTTGGAGAAATTTGCTAACGTTTGCTAACGTGCCACGGGAGTTCAGAGCTGACTGGCTCAAGGTTGAAAGGAAGCTTTCGCTACAAAATGTAGCAGCCTAAGGAAGAACTGCCAAGACTTCTAAATGAACAATGAACAAGTGAATTTGCCCGGGCATGTAAGAAGGAGGTGTCACAGTTTACTGTGGTACGAGGTGGCTCAGCCAATGGAGAACTAGAATTCGTCTGCTGGAATGTGAAAAATAGTTAGCTCAGCTTAATTTAGGGTATAAGAATAGGTTCAGAGAACACATATTTGGCTTACGCTCGAGAAATTCTGGAGGACGATGTTATGCTGATGGACTTTACACGTGAGGACAGGAGTTTTTATTAATTACTTTATTACTAGGTGATGAGGGTAGAGACAGAGATATAGTTAGGATTTTGGAAATGCTTAATTTTACTTATTCCTGCTAATGAATAATAATTCTTGAATTATGCTCTTTTTATTAATACTGAATAAATCTTTATTTATGACATTTTCTAATGCTTGTTTAATAAAATACCAAAACCTAAGTTTTCCTAGATGTGTTAAAATAAACTTTCTAAAATGACAAGCTGGTCTTGATTATTGTAGATAGTTTAAACAACTATATTTAGATCTTATCGCCTCATGATTCAGTCGCTCTATTGTTGTTATGGGCCTAGTGTTGTATTGTTAGTTTGGTGGTAGTAGATAGTGTCATTTGTGCAATATTTTAGTGAGAGCGCTGGATCAGTGCCCTATTTACAAGGCGGTACAAAAGGGGGTAGTGATGGACGGAGCATCTGAACCAATCAAACACTCACACCCAGTCAACAGATCTGGGTTTAATCTATCACCGTTCTTTAGCCCACTCTGCCACCCCAGTTCAGACATGGCCATATGCAAATCAGTCTGACCCTGTGCCTCATGGGAACAGTCCAGCCCGAACCGCCAAGCCATGCCTTACCTGGACCGGAAACAAGTTTCCGAGGACCGGTTTCTGGTATTTCAGCAGTCTTCAGCCCGGCTTGCTTGTATCCAGTGGCAAAGTGAGAGAGGGACTCACGTCTGAGCATACCCTGCCAACATATGGCGAACAAAGTGGTACAAAAGTGGGTGGTAATCGACGGACCACTGGAGTCAAGCTATCCTGTATGACATTGTTCTGCATTCTGTCCATCAACTGTTGTTTTGCATTTGTCACCCCGAGTGGGATGGGTATGCTCAGACGTGAGTCTCATGCTCTCCACACCACTGGAGTCAAGCTATCCTGGCTGAAGATGGCTAATAGCCAGAAACCGGTCCTAGGATGCTTGATTCAGGTCCAGGAAAGACATGGCTTGGCAGTTTGGGCTGGACTGTTCCCATGAGGCACAGGGTCAAGGTTGAATTGCATATGGCCATGTCTGAACAGGGATGGTGTGGAGTGCAAAAAAACGATGGATTTAGGCCCAGATCTCTGTACTGGGGTGAATGTATGACATTGTTCTGCATTCTGTCCATCAACTGTTGTTTTGCATTATTTACAAGGCAGCATTAAGCCACGTTAAGTGGCTTAAGATCACTTTCAGTGTAAATAACGTCACTTTCAGTGAGGCTGTGATGCCCCAATGTATGCACCACACCAAACATTTATATCCCTTTCCAAGGACAGGCCAGACGGTGAGTCTTGGCCCACATTGCATAAATACATCCATAAACACACAAAATCTTCATGTTTCCAAAGGGACCATATACCACTTAGTCTGTCACGGCACCTTGTGACCTCTTATCCCATATGCCAAAACTTCCAGCATACTCGATGTAGAGCTAGAAGTGCAAGGACCCCCATCAGGTCACCCCCTCAACCTGCCGCATCTCCTGATGAGTCTCTGGAGCCCCAGAATCGCATTGGAATTTCCCTGCATATTTAGGCCACAGGGTGCAGAGGTTACCGGCAAATACGCACTCCCCCACCAATACTCTTCCCTTCCTGGCAATTGTCCCAGACATGCATGGAAAAATACGTCAAGACCACCTTTGGAAAAGTGAATGTCATCCGAAAAACTAGCGCCGGCGGCAGATCCTTCTCCTACCTCGCCGCCAATACCTGGAACACTCTCCCTACCAACCTACGACAGACCCAAGACCTGCTGCCCTTCAGAAGACTTCTCAAGACCTGGCTCTTCGATCAGTAGCAGTCCCCCCCCCCCCTCCAGTGCCTTGAGACCCTCACGGGTATGTAGCGCGCTTTAGAAATGCAGTGATTGATTGATTGTTTAATGACCTTACCAGTGGTGACAACAGATTATGAATTAGCCTGATTTTGCCTATCTGTTTGTTAGTAAGGGACCTGAGAGCTGAAAACACCAGGTTTTCCAATAAGGGCACATCGCTAAATGGGCCTGTGGTTCTCCTTAATCAAACCTCTTTCTGTATTTTATCTGTAGCAATATCAAGCTGTGTGAGTACTGATTTCTGGTTTTGTGGGAAAGATTGAGTGTGGGCTTCCAGGGCTGGGATATAAAAGCCATCATTGAAACCAAAGTAGAGTGTGGGAGCATTGTCGGCTTTGACATATTTACCCAGGGAATGAGCTAATACATGAAAATGAATGAGCGATACAGCTTTGATTAAGGAGTATGACTCTCTAATGTGTACTGACTGGATGGTCTTTTGACTTACTATGCTTTTTTAAACATCTTGCTTCACGATGCCCCTGACAGCTGCAAAAGAAGTATAGGTGCTTACATTTACAATTGGCTCTTTTTGTACGTTCCTTTCTATTGAAATGCATGCAAGCATTTGTCTTGTCAAACCCTTGTCTCAGAATAGGCCTTTGTTTTCCAGAACGTTGTGTCATACTCAACCCAAGCTATCCCAGAAAAATCTCATGCATGATTTGAGGGGCCAAAGGAGGAAGCTCTTAAACACGGCCACTGCATACATCGTAAAACCTGTCACCCAGTTCCTCAAAAGTCTTTCTACCCAAATGTTCCTCTGGTGGAACTTCCTATCCATACCCTACTTACCCTTCACAGTCAAAACCTCTGTGTTGATCAGGTAAAACACATCACAGAATTCACCTTTGCAAATATTTTCCTTAGTTTCAGGCATGACATGCCAAGCAAGCAACTCTGGAGGGCACACTGTTCTGAGATGTTGCTCACAATAATCATTGTAGGCATCCTGTATTTCTTCACTAGTTGTGGATCGACCCCAGCCCCTGCTTGTCCCACTTTAGGTGTCATGAAGAGGACTCCTATTCTTGGAAAGCCACTGCTGCTGCCAATCCCTATCCTCACTGGTTGAGCAACTGTCTCTGAGACCGATACCCCGGTTGTACCAAGTCCATTAAGTTAGCTTCAATACTGCAGACTGGTACCAGCAAAGGAGACTGACTTGCTTATAAACCCCTCTCCATACTTGTGTTGCTATATTACTAAACTGCAATGTGGGCAGCTGAAAAACCCTATCCATGACCCCCCCTTTGAGTAATTGTCCCTAAGTTTGTCAGCTCTTGTTGATTAGCTGACAAACCTGTAGATGGGGCTTGGAGGATCTGATTTGCCATAGCCAAACCTTGTGCTTCTGCATTAAGAGAACAATGTTCTTCTGTTGACAGGAGTAACTTTGCCTGCCCTGCTTGCCCATGTACCACTGTGAGCTGCTTGGTATTCCTTACAAAGCTAACACACTAAAGCGATGGGGAAATAATAATTGTCTTCTGGCCTACCACCTCTATGTGGTGCGCTCCTTGGATTAACTAGGCTGGGGTCAACTCACCCTCGAGACTTTCGCCTGAGACCCCAGGAGTAGTTGGTGCCACAATTGTCTTTCTTGTCAGAGGGAAGGCCCCCTGAATCTGGCCAGCAGTCAGCTCATCCTCTTTAGTGGCTTGAGAAAATTACTTGTTTATTTGGACCTTTCTGGACCCTCATAGACTCTTTGCAATAAACCATCTATTCTGTGCCTCTTAGCTGCTTACCAAACATTCATGAACTATAACTGCATGTCTCATTCTGCGCATTTTGGGGTTCATCAGTGGGCACCTTTGCTTCTGGGCACACACGCTTGGCAACCATGCTACCAAGAGGAGAGCCATTAGCATTATTCAGTGCAAAACTCACCATCCATCTCTAGTCCCCCTCACTTAAAAGTGATTCATCAACCACTTGTTGACTGCATGCGTCTCTTGAGTCATCAAGTGCTTCACTGCCATTTGGCAAGATTTGCACATTTTGACTATGACCCACGTGACTCCATAGAACCATAGCCTATCTCCCCCAAAGATGGTAGTAAGACCCCCACCCTGAATCCACACAGTAGAACAGGAGATTTTATCCACCTGTCTAGCCCAGAGAATTGATGACAAGATACCCCAGCATCACCACTTTTGCCCCAGCCCTTTGGACACCCTACGCTTTTTTTCCCTGTCCCTGCAAATGCACACATTCTGCCCCCATCCTTTGGATGAGATTATAGAAAGCAGAATGGACACCCTGTAGTGAGATCTGGTATGAGGTCCAGTTCCCCATGGTATTTTACCTTACCTTCCAAAATTACGTTCCATCTAAGAAGTTCTAAAGGGGATGGTTAAAAATTGTGAGTGTGACTATAACACAAATAAATAGACATGTTAATTCTCAAGTTGATCTCAGATATTTCCCTAGCACCATCAACAAGTCTAGGCTCTGCACATCTCTTGAGCCCAATTAAAAGCCAATCCATTGTGCACCATCACATTTTGGTGTGTCCAGTAGTACTAGATCACCACCAGACGGTGATAGGTCCTTAGGCGATAGATATCACTACTCTATGAATTCTGGTGAGGGCTGTATCTCATCCCTCCGGTCTCCCTCCTGAAGGCCAACAACACCATTGCAATAGAGCACCAATACTTCCCTGAACGATTCTCAGACCACCCTGAAACACAGACACCCAGAGTGCAGCCCCCCTCCGAAGCAGGAAACCTTGCCATCGCTCTTCTTCCATGGAGGCTCACCACATCACGGAATGAGCTTCAAGTTCACTCTGGAAGGCATCCCTGTGCTCTCAGTGGAGGATCCGTATATGCCCTGGAGGACTCACTTCGCTCTGCAGCTGGGCCCCCAAAGTCATTGGGGGACTCACATTGCTCTGCCATGAAATTTGCATGTCGGGTTGACACAAATACAGCTAACCACATCAATAGAGGCCCAGCCCCAACCCTGTGGCCCAAACCACCACACCTAATTCCCACTTAGAGGCCATGGCCAACACAAAACCACGACTAAAAAGCCATAGAATGAGCCTCATGCCAGCCCTGCCCAGAACCTTGACCACCGCCAGCAGTGCACCCATTGCGTTGGCTGTGACTGAAAAACCCATCCGGCCCCTTGGAGGACCCTCAGGAGCTTGGTCATTTCAGGCGAGTTCTGTCATTGAACCACCCACTATTTCACCATACTCATTCTTATCGCTGCATCATGCCCCCCGTTTACAAACCTGCGTCCTTTGCTCCAGGTGTGGTGACTCCAGGCTCCTGGGTTGACAAAGAGGAGTCTGGTGGCCCATGCCTTGCCTTGCCTTATACTTCCCTGGCCCCCTTGTTCCCTACCCATGACCACTTCCAGTCACCAGCAGCCTGAAGGTCCACTAGAGAGGACCAGGTAAAATGGTTTTATGCCTCATTGATTGGAGCATCCCTTTCTCCGCTACATGCACTGCGGAGACGATGGAAGTCGATCTTAGATACAGAGATTACTAACTTGGATGGGGCAGAATCTTGGCATCCCCCCAGGAAGATTTCCCGCAACACAAGGCTGAAATATATACAGTGCAACTTTGTGCACGTGACTTATATGACTCCCCACTGTCTCCAGGTTGCATACAGTGGGGAAATGCATAGCTGTCCGAAGTGTAACCATAGTGACGCAGACTTCCTACATACGACCTGGGCTTGCACAGTTTTGCATCCTTTCAGGAATGAAGTATTATCAAGGATCAATGATACATTGGGGCCTTCATTAAGCACCACAGTCGAGGTATGTTTGTTGCTGTTCTTCCCCCGACAACCCAAGCAGAAGGTGGGGAATAGATTCGTGGATTTGGCTATGGCATTAGCCAAAAGGAGGATAGCAATGCCCTGGAAATTTGCCAACAGGCCACTGATAGGAGCCTGTAAACGAGATGTTGTCAGCTAGGCTGGAGCATAGGGTTGAGCTCTAGGGAGAGAAGAAGTGAACTGATTAAGACGCTGCCCCTTAGCTGAACAGTGGAAGGAAATACTTGTTGCCTGGGAACATCCAACACAGACATGTGTCGAAGAAGAGAGGAGCAGAGAAACAAATGAGTTAGAATAAAGGAGCAGTTACAGAGAGCCTAAAAACCCCAAAATACACGACCTCCCGGGGTAACGCCATAACTCTGGGGAGACTCTGGAATTAGATAATAGGTGAACCGGACTGGACAGACAAGGAGGAAGGTAGACAGGGTGCCCCGCTGCATACTGGGAATGCTGCTGTAGCCCCGCCTTGCGCAAATGCCCATTACACAAAACGCAATATGTTGGCCATAGACATACCTAGATAAGCCTAGAACACCTCTTTAAGAAAATATATGTTATTGATTGTATTCATACAATTGCTTTGGATCCACATTGAATAGTATTGAGAAATAGTTTTTTTGATTTATACAAAATTGTCATAAGCAGAAGAAATTGTTCTAAGAAACATTTGCATAAATAAATTGCAAGAATTGAAAAGGAAGTTATAAGTCTTATGTTTAAACCTGTATAGAGATAAGTAAATCACTAAAAGTTGTGCGTGCCTGAGTCTGGCTGGCCAGTGTGCCATCTAGCCCCTATTCATAGAACACCTCTTTGCCATACCCTGCCTGCGAAGCGGCAGCCCCCAGATTAAGCTTCCGGATCCCAACATCTACCACTCTCCTGCATATGTTAAGTTAAATGTTTCGTTTTCGTTCTAGAATACTGTGCACAGATGGCATTTCATATTCCCCTCTCCGAGCTGAATAGATTATCTTGATAATGTCATAATTGCATAAAGCCCATATCCTGTATTGTAAAGCCTCGATATACACTAAGAATGTGGGAGAAACCGAATAACAACCTGACACTGCATAACATGCATATCTTGAGTTTATAGATATATGTTCAGACTGAGATGATTCATGCAATGTTTTAATCTAAATAGAAATGTGAAACGAGGCTTATATGATGCTGATTATCCGTCTGCTCTCTTGTCTAAATACTAAAGGACAATACAAAATATGTTTAAAATATATATATATCTTCTAAATTCGTTTGCCCACCCCTTAACTACGTAGTCAGAAGCAATCACCACCTGTGCACCATTCAGCAAATCCCCTAGGCTGTACACTTGCTGTTTACTGATACTCTGTTTGACAGGAGTCGCAATTAATCACACAGAGGAAGTAGCAATCCTCAAACGACATTCATGAAGAGCTCATGCACATATCCTTACATGTCATGATAGTGTGATTTGACATGCATATGGCAGGAGCATCCCACCTTTTGTTCACAAGTAGATGTATTAGCCATGCACACAGCGGAAGGCTGCACGGTTATTGAATACAAAATGAATGAATGGAGTCAGTCTCATAACTTTGTACTCAATATCCCAGCGGTCACTGCTCTTTCCCAACTTTGTAGGCCTTGGAAAGAGGCAAACGCATTGGACAACGATTCCCTTGCAGAGCCCATGCGCCTGATGATTGGTCAACAGGTGCAGTCCTACCCTACCAGTAGGTGGACACAGTGTTCAAGGAAAGCAGACTCTGTGCTCAGTGGCTGGTAAGTGATATTCCCAGCCATGTATGTCGATTTGCAACGCTGCTCCAGAAGGAAGCTTAAACATGAGGGTGATGTCGAAATGGTGGAGAAATTTGCAAGACACTCCTAAAGGCAAAAGAAAAATGAAATCAATAAATATATCTGTGAGATGTGTGCTGCTCCCAAGATGGAGTCCACTGCAGGTCGTAAAAATCAGTATCTCTGAGGGACTACTTTGCTAATGTAATCAGGCAAGAAATTCTCTGGTCTGATCAAAAATATGATGGACACCCCACCCACCAAGTCAGTGTCTGAAAGGGACTCAGACAAAGAATCCAATGGCTGCAGATCATCAGCCCTGCGTCTCTTTCTGTATGTATTTTGTATGTGTATGTGGAATGTCTGTGAATGTATGTGTACTGATGGAATGAGAATTGTCAAAATTAAGCCTCAAACCAGTCCTAAAAAGATAGATTTATGTTATTCAACTTTAGGTTGGACAAGATAGATGTAAGTTAAAGTTAACATCTGGGGGCCGTATTACGCATTTAATACACCAGAAGGGGTAGGGAGTGATAACATGTTTTACATGGTGGCACATGCTGTATGTGCCAATAGTGCCCTCACTCATACAGATGTGTGACATGCTTCATCATAGGGGTGCTTAAAAAAACACCCCAGCGTGGCCACGCTAGGGGTGGAGGAATAGGGTAGGGGGAGCCAATACAACACAAAATACAGTGACTGGGAACGACCGTAATAAAAGTGCAGCGTAGTGTGGTTGAAAACTAGCTCGGAAGTGTCGCTGTGCCTAAAGCTTTATTCTTGGATCTTCCGGCCAGTGTTAAAAAATGTAAAGGATGGTGGTGATTGGGAGATACTATGTGCTCCTAGCACCCCTCCTTTACTGCCAGGTTATCAACATGTTTCAGCCATTAGTGTATGTCCCTTGTGTAGGGTCATGCCGGCCTTCCTCAGGACTCTACCTGTCCCAGTGCGTCCTCACTCTCACCTTCAATTGAGATACGAGGGTAACTTACAACCAGTTCTTCGGTGTCGAGGAAGTCCCTCTAGCAAATCAAAAGAGTTCGAGTTTACCCCTTTTTCGGATTAGAACTGGCGGCGGGCAGCGGGAGGCCCCCTATAGTCACACTTACTCAAAGGTTGGTCCTCCGCTGACGCTGCTCGTCCACCGTGTACAAAAATAATCACGAGTCTTTTTCCTCTTTCTGTGTGTGCTGCAGAATGCAGCACACATAGAAAAAGGAAAAACAAGGAAAAATACAGAGATTTCTCCTTGTTGTGCCTTGGCGCTGTCTCGTAAATCTGGAGCAGTGTCAAAAAGCAATGGATGTTGCTGGGAACGCCCCCAGCAACACCCATTGCACGCCCCTTTAACACAGAAAACTGCGTTAAAGGGGCCGATATTAATCAGACAGCAAAAAGCCAAAAAAAGTGGCTTAGTGCTGCCTGATAAATATCACGCAGACTTCTGCGCCAAGGAACGTCACAAAAAACTGATGTTCCGGATGGTACTTTAATCTAGTTGTGTAATAAACTTTAATTTAGTTGTGTAATAAACATAATATCCATCTTGAATGCCATGCGAGCATGTACTGTATTAATGAAATGACCCAAATACATCAAAGATAAAAAAGGTTAGATAATACAAAGATCAAACAGAAATGGAAAACAATAATAATTAATACCTCTTATTTGATGGATGATGAGCATTGTCTTTCTTCCTACGAGTTTGTGCTCTGAATTGTATTTGGTATTATTTTCTCTATTTCAAGGAGATGCAACAGTCTATAGGAAACAATCATTTAAAGCAATCTTTGTGTTAAAATTCCACTTCGTGGTTTGTGCGTTATTCATCAGAAGTATACTCCTATGGCACATTTTACAGCACTACTGATCCAGATTTGAACCCTTTTCTCCTATTGCCATTCATACTTCTCTTCTGTCACTTTTTTTAAGTTGTTATGTATCATAGCCACTTACCTGCTGCTTTTCAGGGGTGACCTGATTTCCATACCTTCTTGGGTGTGTGCGGAGCCTCACTTGATATTCCGAACATTTGGTCACTCAGCAATTTAATGCTCCTTGGTCATTTTCCACAAAGATCATAGCTAAAAATAGTTTTAAAAAAAGGATAGATTTTCGTCATCCCTGCCATTGAAGTGACATTAGGGGGATTTTTGTATCTTTCCGGATTGCCTTTTAGTGCTTATTTCCAGTAGGTTTGTAGTAGCTGTCCTAAAGGACGGATGTTGTCCGACCTCTTAAAGTCTCTTATACGCAGCTGCCTCATTGTCTTATGTGGGAGGTTGCAGTAGGCTAATGACCTTTAAAAGTGGTGGAGCATGCAAAAGATAACTATGCTGATAACGGATGGTAATTGCTTCATAAATAGAATATGCCCAGATCACCTCTGCAATACGAATTCCATTTTGAAGCATAGTATAGCTGCAGAGTGGAATGCAGCGCTGATAGGGGATCATTCTAGACATAAAGCATTTACTGTCCATTGTAAGCAGGGCCAGCCTTAAATTGGATGGTCCAGGACAGCGCCCTAGGCGAAAGGAACATTTTGCGTTTGTTGTGGGGGCCGGGATCATTGTCCTGTGACAACAGGAAGTGAGGGGAAGATAGGAGAAGGGCAGGGAGTTCATGGGGTGCTGACAATTACCCTGAGGTACATTAAGGGCTGATTACAAAGGGCCCAATTCACAAAAGTAATCTGAGACAAAATCCTAACTTTCCGACTTTCGGTATTCACAAAGCGCATTTAGGAGTAGTAAAGTTAGGATTTTGTCTCAGTGAAACTTAAGACCAAAACTTAAGTATAATTGAGACAAAATCCTAACTTTACTACTCCTAAATCCATTTGTGAATACCGAAGGTCGTAAAGTTAGGATTTAGTCTCAGATTACTATTGTGATTCAGGCCGAAAGTCTTTAGCGGGACCAGTTTGAGACCAAGTGGGGTGGACAGCTGCAGTTTGCATGACATTAAGCCAGGCAGCTCCTTGCTCCACCCTCAGAATATTGGTGCCCCCGTCATGGGCCCAGCTAGCCCTGATTGTAAGCATGAAGTATTAAAGATAAACTCACCTGGACACCTTCATTCAGTTTGCAGTACACAAGAGGTTAAATTCTCCTGTGTCACACTGCCTGGCCGTAAAACATGTTGGTCCCAGAGAATATAAGCCCCAAGCTTCCCAGTCAATCTAAGCACTACCCTATGCTGTCTATAACAATAAACAGCATGAGAGCAGTGCCAGGATTGGCTGGGTAAGACACATATAACACTTTGTCAGAGACCGATGGGGATGTGTCTCTGCTATTCCAGGTCATTGGTAGCATTGGATCTGGAAGCCTGAACTGCGCATGTTAGGCTGGTCACAGTGAAAATATCGGCCACTCTGACATGCACAGTTCAGTAAAATTTGCCTCAGCTGATCCTGATCACCCCAATGAATGAGAACGTGAGAGCGAGAGAGAGCTCTGCAGCCCATCTTCCCAGTGGATAGAAATGAATGACAGTATGTAAGTATTTAGCAGGGAAAATATGTGAAGAATGAGTCAGTCTGACTGTGAGGGCTCCCAGTAGGGGGTAAATGCCCCTAAGCCCCAATACAGAGCCACCCATGGGAGGTTTTCTAGCGTTGATGTACCTTTTAGACTCATCAGTTTGGTTTCCACCTCTTGAAGCCTGAACACTTCTGTTTTCTATTTAAGATTCGGTGGGTCATAGCTAGTGACTTAATTTGTTTTTTTTACTTACAGTTTCAGCTGCTTTATCTAGAATTAACTTTTCTACATTTCATTAGTCAGCTATGTAGTTTCTGTTGTTTCCTCATTCTCAGTGTCTTAAACCAGATTTTCTGTTCCATTTTTTCCTTCTTAACTGCACACATGAATGGGGCCCTCATAATCCTTCTCCAATAGTAAGGCAGCCATCAACACAGTTGTGAAAAGTTGGGTTACTGGTTGAGGGAGGTAAAACCCTACTCAATCAGCAACCTCATTCCTTGTCATGGGGAGACACAAGCAAACCCTAACTTAACTTGTGCTCAACCCTCTTTTAGTTTGACACAGAGCAGCAGGCTTAACTTAGAGGCAATGTGTAAAATATTTATGCAGCACTTCAAGCAGTAATAAAGCAAAAACATAGCACAAGAAAAATCCTACTCCAAGTTTGAAAAATAGAGCAAACTTTAATAAATAAATCAAGACTGAAATGACGAAAATCAAATCAGTATAATCGGAGATATGCACTTTAAAGATTTATTTGGAAATAGCACCAAAAACCTATCTGTACATGCGAAACTGAGAGAAAGTTGGAAGTTCAGGGTGACCGTGATGGAGCGCGGGTCAGACACAGAGACCAAGTTAGTCCCACTGAAAAGTTACTGTTAGAGATTGGATTTCTGGTTGGCAGAAGTATGCACCCTGTCCAAGCAGGGACCTCAATCTTAGTCAGGGTAGGTCACAACACACCCTAAATTATCTTGTGTTCACCCTCTAGTAGCTTGGCACTGAGCAGTCAGGCTTACCTTAAGTGGCAAAGTATAAAGTATTTGTGTAACACTTCAAACAGTAACACAGTGAAAACATCACAAAAAGACTTCACACCAGGTGAGAAAAATGGAGCTTACTTTTATTTATGAATAAAACAAGACCAAATTACAAAAATCCAATAGATGGAAGTTAAGATTCGAATTTTTAACAAATAACTGTAAAATAGTGTTTAGAATCAACAGTCGTTTATTTGGGATATCTGGTCGTGCCGGACCAGGACAAATTTAAAAGTTCAGGTCGACCACAGTGGAGCATGGGCCAGATACAGGAAACCATTGAGGCCCACTGAACAAAAACACTATAATCCTGGTTGGGTCAACAAATATGTGGCAGTGTTCCCCAAGCAGTAGGGGTGATGCATCGATTTCCGCCATGCCGCAGGGGTGATACGTCAGTTCCAAGCAATGCACTCGTTTTGAGATGTGATGGTTTCAAAGACGATGAGCTGGGTTTCTCTACGCAGTAGAGGTGATGTGCAGATCTTCTGCACACAGTGGCAGTTATGTGTTGTTTCTCCAGCAGTGGTTCTGAAGGTGATCCACTGGTTTAGAGGGTGATGTACGGGTCCTGTTCCTGTAGCAGCAGTGATGCATCAACTCTGCACATTCAGCAGGGGATGCATTGGTCAGCTGGAGCAGGCACCTTAGGTCCACTTCCTAGGTTGCAAGAGTGGAATGGAACCACTTGGCAGGGCACACTTACATATTGTAGCATCTAGGTGTAGGAGCAGGATGGATGGGAGTATTTTATGTACCTGAGACTTCAGATCAGGAGGCAACCCAGCAAGCCCTTGGATTCACTCTGGGTTCAAGTGGTGCAGGTTCAGTCTTTCTCGCCTAGGCTGGGGAGCAGCAGGCAGCACAGCGCAGCAAGGCATGAGTACAGCAAAGCAGTGGCCCAGCAAAGTATCAGTCCTCTTGCAGCTAAGCAGTCCTTCTTCCTGGCAGTCTTCACAGATTCAAAAGTGTACTGAGGTCATGGTTTCAGAGGTCCAGTACTTATACCCAGTTGTCCCTTTGAAGTGGGAGAGACTTCAAAGAAGGGTCCTTAAAATGCACACAGGTCCTCCCTTCCTGCCTTGGCTTCAGCCTCACTACAGGGGGGTATGCAGCCCTTTTTGTGTGGACAGGACACATCCTATTCAGGAGTAAGTGTGAGGCTATGCCCAGCTCCTTCCTTCCATCTCCCAGCATGGCCCATCAAGTCACACCTAAGCTCCCTTTGTGTGTGGCTGTCTAGAGGGAATAAACACAGCCCAGCTGTCACCTAACCCAGACTGAACAGAGACAGACAGCAGGGACCAAATGGCTAAAATAAGTTGATGCCAGCTTTCTAAAAGTGCAAAAAGAACAATTGATGGACAGAATGCTGCACAATGTCAAACATTCACCCTAATACAGAGATCTGCACCTAACTTTGCTCCCCATGCCAGTCCAGTTCAGACTCAGCCATATGCAAATCAGTCTTGACCCTGTTTGTCCAGCTGGAACTGCCAGACCTGGTCCTCCCTGGACTGGATACAAGCATCCTGGGACCGGTTTCCGGGAGTGAACGTTTGCATAGTTCAGCATTCCATCCATCATTTGTTCCTTTTGCCATTGTCACCCTAAGCTGTAAGGGTGTGCCACAAGAGGTTCCCGTGCTCACTGCGCTACTGGATTCAAGCTAGCCTGGCTGATGAGGAGAACCTCCAACACACAGGTTGCATCAGGCTCAGGAGCCTTAGGCTCACTACGCAGGAGACCATTCTCCCAATAGATTAGGTGATCATCAGAGGTGTCACCAATTGCCTGGGGCTTGGCCTGCCATTATAGGCCAACCATAGTAGGGCACTCCATTTGTGCCTTGAAGAATTCCTCCCTGGTAGGACCTCCTTACTTTTGTCAGTTGGTCAGTTCTGGGAGTTTCCCCAGGGCAGCAATGTCCTCCCCTGTAGGATCTGGGGAATTGCAATCAGGATGAGCCTCCTCCAAGACTGCAGTAGTTTCAGAAGCGGGTTTCCCGCACCACTTGTCCTTCCCCTTTTTGGCAGGCACCTTGGCCATTCGTCCAGTCTCCATGTCCTCCTGACCACCCTCTTGGGAGGCCATGGACTGTATGGTCGGGCACACCCACTCAGACAACCCCAACATCTTCAAGTGGTACCTGAGCTCTACCTCTTTCTTGATGCTCTGGGTCATTGGCAAGCAGACAATCCACAGGCATGGATGGACTCACAGGTACCCTCATGGAACCTGAGGACCCCCTCCCACACAAAGAAAAACAAAGCCACTGAATAGTGACTGTCAGCTACAGTAACCTGGTGGAATGCATTAAGACCTATCTGTGCTGAGGTCACCAGATCACATCTGACACTTATCATGCTGGTTCCACTGTCTCTCACAGCCTCCACCCTTTGCCCATTGATGGTGTCCTACCGCCTATATTTCTTAGCATTACTAGGCAAGTGAGCCCTTGGCACCATCTCTCTGTCACCCAAGGACACTAGGGTAACCTCTATACTACCCTCCATACTATCTTGGGCAATCTCTTCCACAAACATTACACTTGCCAGCCCTGGTGTCACATGGAACATGCAGCCATTGTCGTTTTTCCATATGTTAGCATGAGCCCATTGCAGACTGTCATCTGCTTTGCCTACATTACTACACAATTTTTTTTTGCTTTGTGCCCCGCTGCAACTTTCACATAGAACATGCTGTTATTTTTGCGTTATGATCTTTCCTGGGATTTAGTCTGAACATTGCAGACAAGGTCAAACAACAATGCCGCTTTTTATCCTGTTCTGGTCAGGCCCTAGCACCTACAGAAAACATGCAGATGCAGCTGTTCTTTGGGAACATGTACTTTGGTCATATTGGTATACATGTAGGGGTAACAAGCACACTTGGAGACAGATCTTTCCAGGGAGGGGCGTGTGACAGCACCTTTTGATGTAGATCTTCCATCTATAAACTGAGGTACGGGGCCTGCTGCTAACATCCAGAGACCTTCTAAGATATAATCATTTTGCTTCTATACAAGGGGAGGGAGCTTAGGCTACTCTATTGTATATAACGACAGCTCCTTTTATGATCTATGGAGTACTTGCTATGCTGGCCATATTTGTGTTAGGCATTTTTCTACATGTTGTGGCATGTATACTGCATACTAGAGCACAATAGTTAAAATAAACATTTAACATTTTTCTCGTGTCTCTGTCAGATCTTATTGTAGACGAGTATAAGAGTGTGAGCAAAAGGGTGGGTTCTGCAACCGCAATTCCTGAGAGGGTCAGGAGTGTTGTGTTCTGGTGTGTCTAATCACTTGGTCCTCTGTGAGTGAGTAGGAGGGCAAGTTAAATACTATAGCTAGTTGGTCCCTGAGCTCATGGGTACTCAGGTGGCAGGATGACTCAGTCCCTGCCTACTAAGTTTCCATGACCACAAGCATAGTTCTGTGACTTTGCAGAATCCCTGCAACACTAGTGTCGGCCAACAGTGTGGGGCTAAGACCGCTTGGGACACTTGGAATCCTCCTTGTAGTTACCAACCTGTTGGCACTCATAGCACTTGGGGGGGTGGGTCCCTTACCTGAAGACTTATAGTCAGGAACCATCTTTTTCTGTTGAGGAGGGGATTGGGGGTCCTGATGCTTAGAAATAGTTTGGAGACCTTTAGATAACTCTTTGTTTTTATGTTTGTCTCCCCCCTCCTTCTACTGGTGGAGGCCTTGCCCAACTTTGTGTTGATCCCCCCAGACACCTTCTTTTAGACCCTTGAGCTGACCCAGCAGTCTGCAGAGGTGATGCGTCCATAGGGATGTGGAGGAATTGACCCCTTCCCCACTGCATCACAGAAATATAGTGGGATGACCTGAGGGCTGTGTTACCTGAACTGCACATATCAGCATAACCGGTGTTTTCACTGTGGTAAGCCTGACATGCGCAGTTCAGGTTCCTGTATTCAACAGCTGAAAGGCAGCTGGGAAGCATAGGCATAGCCCCGTAGGTGTCCAATGGAGTGCTGTGTTTGCCTGCTCCAATCAATCATAGCACTGATCTTATGCTGTTTAGCATTGTAAGCAGCAGGAGAGAAGTGCTTAGTTTGGTTTGGATGCCATTATCCAGCAAGCAGGGCGAGGCAGGAGTAACTTTGGGTGTATGTATGCTGCAGAAAATCGTCAAAAAAGGTATGTTTATATTTAAGTTTAATTACATTTTTTTGTGCTCACAACTTTTAAAATGTAGAAGCTGCCACTGGCAGTCTGCCTCCATAGCAAGCTCCCTGGGGTCAGTGAACTTATTATCAATAAGATGTTGGTGCAGATCTGCAAAAAAAGACTGAAAATATGCTCTCTTGCAATCAAGTCACACAGCCCTTGGTTATCCTTCATTTCACTACCAACCACCCACTCATCCAGTATCTTGCAAAAGAAATCCACACAATACACCAAGTACTGATAGTCCAGCTTCTGGCTATCCCTAAACATCTGACTGTGCTTCTCAGGGGTGAGGCTGTCTTTCCTGATAAGGGTGTCCTTCATGGGGGGATACCTCATCCTGTCCGCCTTCCCTAAGGCTTGTAGGGAGTCCCTCCCCTCACTAAGGCTTTGGTTTCATAGGCAGGTTGGAAAATGCTTGGGTCCTGACTACAAGTAAAGGTGTTTTTAATCGCACCTGGTAAATTACGGTTCCGCAGGGTAGCACCTATTATGAGCTTATGGGGAATGACATGCAAATGCGTAACACACCAAAATCCGCATGATTAGGTAAATACCTTGTTTTTTATCCTATTAAATTTTGGCAGTTTGGAACAGCGAAAATGTAATAAGCGTTGGGTTATTTAACGTTTCCGGTAATTATAGGATGTGTTAAATAAAACCAAACCTACACAGGGTTTTATGCAGAGTACGGAATAAACCGCTCAATTTGTAATCAGGCCCTTAGACGTTATATTTTGCACATCAGGTGAATGTGCTGCAAAACATTGATACCCTTCCATCGTTTTAATGTAACGTTTTTTACATGTTTACATATTCAAAAGTGTTCAGATTGACTGGACTTTCATGCATCAGGCAATCTATATGTACAAGGAAGGCTTGTGAATTTAATTCTTGATGATTTACTTTACCTACATTTTAAGTGGACATCAGGTACCTGCATTTTAGGAAACGTAATACTTGTTTATTTTATTTAACTGTTTGATATAGCGTGATCAACTTCCTTGTGGATTTAAGATCACTTTTCATAAACATGGCTTCATAAAAAGAAACAGTTTGGTTTCATTTAGTTTACAAGGTAACAGTTTTTATAAGTTATATAAGTTTAAATAAGAACACTTTTGAATCATCTCGTACACACCATAAACAGAAAAATAGAAAAAAATAAAAAGCCATGCTATATGAATATGCTCAATACAAGAGTAATTACTGCTCGATTATGAAAATAAAACCAAGGTCATTCATCCAGTCTCCATGTCCTTGTGAGCCATACACACATAAACAATATACCCTCAGATTCATCAAAGTCCTGTTTTGCGAGTCCTTAATAGAGATTTTTAAGGAATCGCTATTAAAAACTCGCAAAACGGGATTAATGTAGAAATCGCAATATTTTTTGCGATTTCTACTGCTTCCTTATTTGTGATTCGCCGATTGCTAATCGCAAATAAGGAATGGCTTTCCCATTCATTCCTACGGGCCTAAAGGCCCATAGGAATGAATGGGGAGTCATTCCTTATTTGCGATTAGCAATTAGCGAATCGCAAATAAGGAAGCGATTTCAAGGGTGCCAGGGTGTCCAAAGGACACCCTGTAGCACCCCTGAAATGGTAATGTACACTGGTGTTGCGCACACACATGTCCAAAGGACATGTTTGTGTGTAACATACAACTTAGAAAAATGCACTAAAGTGCATTTTTCTAAGTTTTCTCTATTTACCACGTAGTCAGACTTCGCGTTAAATAGTGGCCTCAGATTGCGAATTCGCAAATTTAAAATGGTTCATGAATTGCATTTAAGGAATCTCAAATTGAGATTCCTTAAATGCAATTATTCGCAATTTAGCGATTTCTAAAACTGCGATTTTTGCATTTGGGAGGATGAATCCCAAATGCAAAAATAGCGCTCGCAAAGGGCAAGATTCTCAGAATCTGGCCCTTTGCGAGCCGTTTTGGGCTTGATGAATCTGGCTGATAGTCTCAATGTATGCAGTAAGGGTAGAAAGGCAGACTGGAAACGTTCAGGACTCATACCTAAAACGTCTTCCATAGATCACGTGAGGTTTCATGGAAGAGCTTCTCATCTGTTGTTGTTTCTTAATAATGGTCTACTCGTGGGGTAAGATAAAATAATAAAGAAAGTTTCCCCACTGTAGGTTGTATCATGATTTATGGCCTTGGCCGATTACGTCTGTACTTGAAGGTGGGTTGGGATGCAAAAAAGGACTTTGTGGCTGCAGAAGCAACCTCAACAGGAACGTCACGGGGCAATGGCGAAGACAACAATGAAGGAAAATATATAAAAATACAAAACCTACCTACCCATTTACTGAATTAGCAGCAGCTTATAACCACTCTTAAAATGTGATTCAATGTTTGAGAGTGGGTACAGTCAACTACTCACAATAATGTGTCCTTTATATATGAATGTATTGTGGCAATTTCAACGTGTAAAGTTCAAAAAAATTCAGCTTGAAACAATTTACTTATTTTACACTTTTACTGATATGTTGTTTTCAGAAATCAGTTTTGGGCACATGGCTTGCACGTTTCAGTAAATAGCAATGCCAGGCCTTAATGTCCAAAGAAAGTTTCCTAATGTTAGACATTGTTAAACGTATTGCAAGTTTTTGGTTTTAGGTAGATATGCCCCTTACAAAAATATTTTGGATTTTTAAATAAACTGGATCTCCACAACCAAATCCTATCATTACTTCACAATTAATGAGCAAGAAAATGAGGAGATATTTTGGCGTGCAATGGCAGCAATATATCTACACGCTTTGGCACTTACTGTAAAGCCTGGCAATGCATCAAAATGGACAACAATGATGTTGGCTCAGAAAAGGGCTCTGAGAAATTCAGAGCATCTCACAGTATTTCGGATGCATTCCTTACAGTGGGTCAGGAGCTAACATCCTCATATGAGCTGCTTATCAGCAGGTTACAAGCAAAATGTTGAAACAATCAGACAATGCTTGCAAGGAAGCAGTGGGTTTACAAAGATAAACTGCAGTTTAGACAGAACATTCAGAGGCGGAATTGTGTGTTGACATCATAAACTTCACATAATATGAGGAGGTCACTTTTCCATTTGTTTACAACAATTACAACAATTTTCTATGCCATTTTACGGGCTTATGTTTTATATAGGCAATTTAAAAATCAATTAGCATCAGAGTAATCATTATGGGTTTCAAGACCAGATTTTAAAATAGAAAAGATAATTCATGTGGCATAGAGAAATAGCAAATGAGTCAGGGTGACAAACCTACTGCTCTAGGAGGTTACTTTTAGTGATATATGTAAATTGACAATTTCGTTTGACAATTGGACCCCCCTATAAGCCCTGGTAACTCCCAAAGGCTTCTAGGAAAAGGCCAGGAGAAATTCTCACCTTTTAATAGGCAAATGCCCGCATGGCATTTTATTGCTGTATTTCCATCTTAGCATCTCTCTGTTTCGCAAAGAGATATGCACACCATTTTGTTTACCATTGACAATTTCACCTCTTGATTTCAACAAATGATATCAATCACGTTACAGGGGTTCCCTGCATAATTGAGTCATTTTTCAGACAAAATTATATCTGACTCACTTCTTCCAAAGCAGAAAACATATTCATTAATTTCTGCATAAAATTGTCTATAATAAGGAAAGCTGTGCCTCAACCCTGACTCTTGAGAGAAAAACCACAAATTATTGCTAAGGCTTAATGTTTCAAAGCTTCCCTTCCCCCTAAATGGATATATGATACCTTTCACAAAATAGTGATTCTTATTGTCATCTCGTCTGTAATTAACACACAACATGGAACTGCGACATAGCAACAAAACATGGGACTTAGGACATCTTGGCTATCTTGAGTATGCACAAATGGATAAGGGATGGACATGGTGGGCAGATAATACATTTATCCTAAGCACATATACAAAATCACAGTGACATATCCATGAGTGGATATGATTGTTAACACATTTCTTGTAGATCTACTCGGAGAGGGCTGTTGGTCGAAAAGGTAGGGTATGTTCCCATTGTGTAACAATGTCCAAGATCATATCTGAGGTAAGTGGTATGTCCCACAACACCTCTTCACCAGATATCACAAAAATGGGACACTTTTCATTATAAATATAAAGAGGTATGCAGTTCCTGACTGATGTGGGGAACAAGGGGGGTTAGGTGGTCATAGGTCCTCACTGGTAATAGGGGGAAAAGTGAATTCCTCATGTTGGAATTAGGGCACTCACACACCCGGCTGGGTATCATGCTTCATCATAGGGCATGCTCCTCGCCAGGCTGGGGCTGCAATACCTGACGGGCTCCCTATGAGGGGCTCTTTGGCAGAGATCTTTTATTCCAAGTAGCCGTTTAGTGCCATGGGGGTGAGTGTGGCCTATATGTGTAGATGTAGAAGGTGAAGGTGACTTTAACCAGTAGGGCTTCCAACCTGGCTATAAGCAAGGTGGCGCCTTCTGACGTGATGTATCAGTATAGGCGCTCTATCAAGTGGTCAACATGTTTCTCGCCTGTTAGTCCGTAGATCTAGCGGCGATTCATCAGGACAAGTATAAAAATTCTATCTACACAGAAGGTGGTTGTCTATTGGAGTGTCCCTGATAAAAACAACCTAGAAACCCTACAGTGGTGTACCTGTAATATGATGACCAACCTAATGGGATAAAAATTATATCTAGAAAGAAGGTGGTTGTCTAGTGAAGTGTCCCTGATAAATCAACCTAGAAAACCTACAGTGGTGTACCTATAATATGATGACTATCCTAATGGGATAAAAACAATTTATTAGACAGCGGAATCAATAATGGGGAGAGGATGTAGCCTTACGGCTAGAGAGGTCGACCTCGAAGCTGGGGAACCGGGTTCGAGTCTCAGCAACGACGCTCAACATCCTGTGATTCTGGGCAAATCACTTAATCTCCCTGTGCCTAACAAAAATAAATGTGTCCTGTAACGTAACTGGTGCTCATGTAAAGCGCACTGATACCCAATGTCTTGGGTCTAGTTCACGCTACATAAAACTAAAAATAAAATAAAAAAATAATGCAGTCCAATGTAAAACACATGTGTCTCCATAAAACAGCCATGCTCATAGCATACAGAGGTGAAAAATAAAAACAAATGAGAGCCAAGTGGGTGTCACACACACTGTGGTGATATACTGGCTCTTAAATGAATGAGGTGCAAAGCCCAACTTGGTAGCAGAAAGGTTCAACTCACCCGGGTTTGGTTCGCAATTTAATTAATTGGGTTCCGGTAGGAAAAGACTTGGAAATTCCAGTATCCTGGGTGGAGTCATAGGTGCTCATTATAGTGATGTTTTCATTATTTATCACTTTGGCAGTTGGATATGTATTATGATACCGTTTTTCTGTTTAATCTATGTTTTATTTTTACTATGCAAACATTTTCCAATGTACTATGTATGTGTCGGTGTTTTTTGGGTGTCAGCTATATGAGTGTATTTGTGGATCATGATATCTATTATTTGTTTGGTGATACAGGACTCAAGTTTTTGCTCACTGGTGAGGCATAAGTAGGCAGAAACCAGACTGGGGCTACCTGGGTCCCAGTTTGGAGGGTACTTGGCTTGGCAGTTCACACTAGGCTATTCCTTCTGAAGAGGGACTAACAGCCAGATTCATCAAGGGAAAATCGGCTCGCAAAGGGCCAGATTCTGAGAATCTGGCCCTTTGCGAGCGCAATTTTTGCATTTGGGATTCATCATCCCAAATGCAAAAATCGCAAAATGCGAAATCGCTATATTGCGAGGAATTGCATTTAAGGAATCTCTATTTGAGATTCCTTAAATGCAATTCATGAACCATTTCAGAATTGCGAATTGGCAATTTTTGGCCGCTATCTACCCCGAAGTCTGACTTTGTGGTAAATAGCGAAAACTTAGAAAAATGCACTTTAGTGCATTTTTCTAAGTTGTATGTTACACACGCACATGTCCTTTGGACATGTGTGTGCGCAACATCAGTCTACATTTTCATTTCAGGGGTGCTACAGGGTGTCCTTTGGACACCCCTGGTACCCTTGAAATCGCATCCTTATTTGAGATCAGCAAATTGCTAATCGCAAATAAGGAAGCTGTAGAAATCGCTTTTTTTTGCGATTTCTACATGAATCCCGTTTTGCGAGTCTTTAATAGCGTTTCCTTAATAATCGCTATTAAGGACTCGCAAAACGGGACATTGATGAATCTGGCCGTAAGTCTGATTTACATATGGTTGATCTCTGCCTAGAGTGGGATAGTGGGTGAAAACAAGTAGTCGAGATTGATTTAAACATTCCTTTGATAATTTTATTGTTTTTTGTTAGAGAAACCATGTATGTGATGTGCAGTTTGTAATTTGAGTTGGTGGTTGCAGGAGGAATTCACCAGCGCTCATTTGTTAGGCCTGGCACTTATCTTTCCTCATCAGACTTTCTCTCAGAGCAAGAGAGGGAAAAAACAAAAAGAGGAAGAGAAAGACTGACAAATAGTGGCAAAGACATAAAGAATGTATGGAAAAGAACCTCACAGAGTGAGATAAATGAGAGAGGGTGTCTGGTGGTGAAGGAAAGAGGCATGAGCTGGAATCAAGACCACACAGACTTCGTATTCAGCACCCCTAACATTCAATAGCACCAGCTGTGGGTTTCAGAGCAAAACTTTGGTCTTATTGTTTTGTTCTTGTCTGAAGGGCTCCCGGCCTAACATTTCAGGCTGGACACTTCCTATTCGAGCAGGAGCGTTTGCATATGGATAGTCATCATGTAAAATGACACAGTGGACAAAAAATTGTAGATTGGAATGCCACCTGATTGAGTGCCAATGACAGAGATTAAGACAATCATGCCTTTCATTATTTGTTGCTTGTTGCGGATGACATCATGTGCGACGGGTATGTGCAGACTTTTATCCTGTGCCAAATGTGTAATAAGAATTAAGAAGTGCATCACCAACAAGTACTATTTAGGCCAAAACTGGTCTGGGTTTCTTAAGTTCCCCTCTAGAAGGGACTTCACTTGGCAGTTCCCACTGGACTGTTCCGACTAGTGAAGGACCAAGACTGATTTGCATATGGCTGGTTTCTATCTAGAGCGGAATATTGAGTGAACATTAATGGTCTGAGTAACAACCTTGAGTAATTGCCTCTGCCTGAGATTAATTCAAACATTTCTTCCATCATTTTGTTGTGTTTGCCTGTACTTTCGAGTCTGGTGGCCCTGTAATAGTTTGTTTATAGTTTCTGGAGCAATCTTTGTGAATTGGGACTGATGTAGGTTTTTTTAGGTGTGTTGGTGGATTTGCATGGCCTTTCCTCTACTACTCCTTTTTCCACTTGCCCTACCAATTTTGTAGTAGATTGTCCCCATTTTTGGGTAATTCCACCCATACCGAACCACATTCACAGCTCAGTAGTATTAATTAATGTGTGGAGTTTTCTGCACTTGTGGTAATATATTTTGCATTCAGTGGTCTGGCTTCTTCTGCATGTACCTTTGCTAATGGCCTTTATGAATTAAATGTATGTTGAGGCATAGGCTTACTATACTACTCAGCACATATGCAATGGCTTTGTGAATCTGTCCCAATAATTCTAAATGGGTCTGATGAGCTATATCTAGTCCTTTTGAAGATATGTAGATATTCACAAGAGCAACAAAATCAATTCTGAACAAAAACAAGAGTACTGCACTCTAACCTATGAAGAAATGTTTGGTAGGTATTTAAAAATAGACTTTTAAACCAGTAACTATTATGAGAGTTGGACATTGATTCAATTAAATCCAACTCAGGTTGGTTGCATTAAGTGAAATTGTGTGTTCTGATAATCAAAGGGTGGATTTTTAGGGGCCAAGATCTCATGACTAGTGGGAATACAGTTAAATTCTCTGTGTCACAGAGAAATAAAATCTTTATTTTAGATGAATTATCAAGTACAAATATTGATGGTTGTAAGAAAATGGATCATTATTTAGGGCGGGCAATAGCCCACTTCAAGGAATGATAACACATCTTGTCTGGGTGAACCCTCACAGCCAATAAAATAATCTGAGTTCAAACCCCTGGCAGCAATGGGGCAGACCAAACCAGACCAGATTAATTTAGGACAATGTGTAATATAATCTGAACACCAAACAAGAACAATACCAAACTGAATTAGAAAAAATGAGTATATTTTAATAATCAAAACTACACCAAAACAATAAAAATCCAATAAGGGGAACTGCCAATATAAATTTTTATATAAAGTAACAATATCAACAAAAAAGCAGTAAGCTCCAATGATAGTCTATGGTAAGGGTACTCATAAACATTTTCCTGGGGTCCAAAAAGTTTGGTCTTTGGTGTGACTGAAGGCTGCTCTAATGCCAGCGCTGCGGGGGACGTAAAGTGGGTGGAGCATGTAGATCTAGTGGTTGAACTCAATTGCACAATGTGAAACCAGAAAACCTGGAATGAATCCTGGCTTACCCACTTCACCAAATTAAGTGATGCAGGGTAATTACTTTAGTTCCATTTCTCTCCTTTTTCTTCATTATCACATATAAGAGGACCTCTCAATACATGAATTCGGGATGCGTGCTGTACAAATTCTTCTCCTGTGTTTGGATGTAATCACTAATGGTATTTTTTATCAGGGTTTGGGATGGGGGTGGGAAGCATGAATGCTTCTAAATCCACGTTTGAAAACTATCACTTAAAAAAATTACTTCTGAATACACTGCTATAATGTGATTTACTACGGTGAAATGGTTATACAGGTTAATGGAATACACTTTTTGAATTTTGAAAAGACTATCATATTTTTACACATTTGCTGTCCTTAAAAAGGAAGGCACTCCTAAAGTTAAGGGCCTAGTTACTTTCTTTCCTTAACTGCAATTAACCTTTGGTGCTCGCTATTTGTTGGAAATGGGATTTCTGGTAGACTAGGGCAAAGGCCGGAGCCAGGCAAAAATATCCACTCTAGTCAGGATAAGGGAATTACACTCCTAAAATAACCCCTGCTCACTCCCTTGGTAGCTTGGCACGAGTAGTCAGGCTTCTCTTAGAGGAAGTGTGTGAAGCATGTGCACAGAACCCACAGTAATACAGTGTACGCACTACAAACGGTCACCACACCAGTTTAGAAAAATATCCAATATTTTCATATAATTAAAACAAGACCAAAAATGACACAAATCCACAGTACAATATGAAAAAAAGTCTGTTGTTACCAAAAAAAGTTTAAAACAAAGTTCCTCGATGTCTGTAGCTCCGTCTGGGGCTACCACAGCGTTGTGAACAACAAATCCAACAGTTCTGGCTGGTTGCGGGGTCGCGGGCAAACTACGGTGTCGGGAAGACCCGCAAACAGTACCTGTAAGAAATGCAGGGTGATGAGGCTCTTGAAGTCACTCACGTTGCAGGTCGAGCTTCTCTCTGATGGAATCTGGAGCGCTGGCGTCGGCAGGCATCAGGTGCTGCGGTGCGAAGTGCAGTGGTGCGGCGTGCGGTGCCCCAGGTCGCGGTGCGAGCAGCAGCTCAGTGGCGGCGTCAGATGGCGGTGTTGGTGAGACCAGGGTCGCAGTGCGAGATGAAGGCGTTGCTCGTCACGGTGCTGGCAGGTCATGGTGCAAGAAGCGGCGTCGTTGTTGCTGAAGTGCTGTTGTTAGCTGACGAGCAGGAGTTGATGGTGCCGGCATCGGTGGGCGAAAGCTGCAGTGCAGGATGAGGGCGGTGCTCCGTGTGACTTGCGAGCGATGCCCTCGAACCATGGTGCAAGCAGCGGCGTCGATTTTGGCATGGAGCGGCATCATCGGGGAGGCCAAGGCGTCCTCGTGAAGCAAGGAGTGCGGAGTGCGGTGCCCACAGGTCACGGTACGAGCAGCGGCTCGGTGCCAGCATCAGCAGGCACCGTCGGTGAGACCAAGGTCGCGGTGCTGCGTTGCGGCGATGCTCTCTGCGGTGCCAAGGCTTCAGCGTGAAGCGAGGCGGTGCAGAGTGTGGTGCCCACAGGTCGTGGTGGAAGCAGTGGCTAGGTGGCGGCATCAACAGGCGTCAATGGTGAGACCAAGGTTGCGGTGTGGCGTTGCGGCGGGGCCCTCTGGGGTGCCTTCAGGACATGATGTCGGCAGCGCCGTCGTAGACGTTGTCGAATTGCTGTTCCTCCGATGCAGCACAAAACACACAGTCCCCAGTGCTGTGGGCAAAAGAGGTTGAATTCTTTGCTGTTCCTGAGAGTTCGTGAACAGGGGGCAAGTTCTACCTCAAGCCCTTGGATAGACTCTCCAGGACTTTCACTGCCCAAGACAGAAGCAGCCACTGCAGGTCAGCCCAGCAAATCACACAGCAAAATGGTAGTTCCTCCTCACAGATTCTCCAGCTCTTCTTCATGGCATTCTTCTTGATCCAGATGAGTTCTGAAGTTCAGGGTCTGGGACCCAGAATTTATGTCCAAAAATCCTTTGATATTTCAGGCAGAGGGTGTCTGTGCCCGGCGAGAACCAGTTGGGCCTTCTCTGGTGTGAATTCCTGGCAGGAGGTGGAGACAGCATTTCTCAGAGGCAGACAAGGCCCTTTGAGGTACAAGGAAATCTCCTACTCCTTCCCCCATCGGGCCCAGGTCTATTCAGCCCTTTCCTGACCTAACTAGACTATCTGGAGCCCCCCGGCCTCCCAGTCTTCTGTCATCTAAAACCCAGACAGGCAATCCACATTCCAACAGAGGCACACAGGATGACTGAGCAAGAAAATACCCACTTTCTAAAGGTGGTATTTCCAAACGCAGAATGTGAAAATCACCTTCACTAAAAGATGCATCTTTAGATTCTGAGTTCAGGCGTACTAAATGTTCTTTTCTTACTGAATTCTCTGGGCCAGTTATGTTTATAAGATGTTATAAACAACCCTCCCATTCTATCCTATGGGGAACTGGTAGCCTTGCAATAGTGAGAAACAAAATTGGCTGTAATTCACTATTAGGACATGCCACACACACCAGGGCATGTCCTACCTTTCATATACATTGCACCCTGCCCACGGGGGTACCTTGGGGCTCCCTGAGGGATGTCTGACATGTTAAAAAAGGGAAGGTTAGGGGCCGGCCGGTGTGCGCACTGGCCTAGTCGACATGGCAGTTACAAACTGTGCGCAGAGTCTGCAATTGCAGGTTTGAGTTACCGTTTTCAGGGCTACTCATGGGGTGGCACAACCAGTGCTGCTGGCCCCCGGGTAGCATTTGATTCACCAGCCCTGGCGCACGCAGTGCACTTTACTAGGGCTAACAGGTAAATCAAATATCCAATCATGGAAACACCAATCCATAACACAATTGACACCGAAAGCGCCTGCACTTTAGTACTGATCGGCAGTGCGAAAAGTGTGCAGAAATGTTATGCCAGCAAAAACAGGTCAAAACTGGGGGGTCAGAAAGCAAAAACTCAGGGGAAACACACCAAAAGAAACCAAGTCTAACACTGTTTAACATTTTTTAATGTTAGTGCTGAGTCAAGTAAACAGCAGCCCAGTGCTGCTGCGGCCCAGGGGAAGGCATGTCATTGTCAGGAGCGCCACATTCAGCCCCCGGGCTGTACTTTGAGTATCACTGGTCTATGGTGTGATTGACTGGGGCCTAGGAGCAATTTGGAGTTCACTGCGATGGAGTCCTGGCCTGATACACTAAGTCTATTGGTTTCAGTTAAAGTCTGGAAGTCAAAAAGCTTGAACATGTTTCTAAGTCCCAATTCAGAAAAGGACATTGTCACTTTTTTTAAGACCATAAGTGAAATTTCTTCTATCTCCCAATGCAGAATGGAACTTTGTCACGTTTTGAGAAAAGCAATCCTCCCTCTGTGGACTGCTGCTGAAATTAGAGCCACAGCACTGGAACCAAGTGTTGGTTAGCTGAACCAGTTTGGTCCAGCAGAAGCTCTGGAGTTTTGGAGATTTCTCTCTAAAAATGTTCTAAGTCTCAGTGCAGAATGGGACTTGGTCATTATTTCAGAGGTGTGGGGACCTTTGAGCTGGACAAAGCTACGATCTAATCCCATGCCGTGGAACTGCTGGTCAGATACCTTTTCTGTCGGGTCCGACTTTACCTCTGGAGAAAAAGTTATCAAACATTTCCAAACTTTCTTCTGGTGCCCAAACAACAATAGCAGTAGATGTCTGTGGCACCTTGGACCTCAGGGGAAAACACCACCTAAATACTCTCGGTGTTCCATGCAGAGACCAACAAAAAAGCCCAGTCTAGGTTCAGTTGCTACTGGTCAGCTGGGGACTTCAGGAAAAATACCTCTTGCAACTCTTTGTAGCTGTGTCGCCCCACAGGAGTTCAGCCAATTGACCCCTTGGTTCTGCTTCTTTGTCCTGGGTACAAGAGAAAGGAGGTCCAGTTTTTCAGGGCTCCTCCCAGGTCACAGACACCAGGCCCAGTCCTCTTCTAATCTTCCACAGGTCCTGTAAATGTTCTAAATATGGTGACTTGTGGTGTCATGTTTATGTCCGTCATCAGCTAGAGGTGAGGGTATGCATGTGCCTTTTCCCTAACCAATGGATACATGTTCC
The DNA here is from genome assembly GCF_964261635.1 of Lissotriton helveticus. Taxonomy (NCBI): domain Eukaryota; kingdom Metazoa; phylum Chordata; class Amphibia; order Caudata; family Salamandridae; genus Lissotriton; species Lissotriton helveticus. The sequence goes on along the minus strand of NC_136069.1, from coordinate 494,942,482 downwards.
CAGTGGCAACCCAGTTTGCCCTACTGCAAACAGTCCCATATTGCACCTTATTCCCATATTTCAAGACCAGGAAACCCTACTCCCCTTGTGCAATGCTTGAGTGCCAATCCAGAGATGTGGCAATGGAATGAGCAGTCCCCTCCTCTGTTGTCACTCAAGCACAGCTATTGGGGTAACTATCCTCCACTGGATTTGGTGACAGCCTGAGTAGGGGGTCAAATGCTGGGTCTTCCCATGAGTCACCTGACATTTATTTGTGACTGAGCTGGCCCCTATGAAGTTAATTACGATCCTGGGCCTACCTCAACTGGTCTTCCAGTCAGGGGAAGAAAAACACCTCTTAGGCCATTGTCTCTACGCAAGGAGTAGTTTTCACCCTCATTCACACCTCATTCAGGCCAAGTATGTACAGAGCAGTGGCTCGAGAGCAGGGTAAAGGTAACTGTCTAAAAGTTACTTTTTCAATATAATCAATAAAAACCCAACTTCACCATTGGATTGGATATTTACTAAATACAAAAATAAGTGTTTGAATGGAGTCTGTAGCTGGTACAGGTCAAATGTTATAGACTAAACTGTATAATCTATTATTTGACACTGTGCTATCAACACCCTGACCAGTGACAATGTCATTTTAGGCTTAGTAACTGGGGGTACATGCCATTTCTATTCTCACACATGTTCTACTCTTAAACATTATTCACCCTTCCTTGTGGTTGACAGGGTGTGCTTAGGGGTGACCTATTTCATATTTTAAGTCAGAAAGATGATTTTGACAGGTCTTTGTAGCAGTGTTTTCACAGCCACTGTAGTGGATGTCACAAGAGGTCCTGCAGTCCACAGGTAGTATTAACTTTCCGTGCCAGGGGTATATTTCTGCCTCATACCCTATGGCCATTTAAGAAAGGTGTAATCCAATTTTGAAATCTATAAAAACTGATCAAAGGACCTTTAATCTTGTTTAGCAGTGGCAATGTGCACAGAGTTGTAATATCAGCAAAGGGATAGGGCAAAAAGTGAGGGTAAAGTATGCTAAAAGAATGTCTTTCCTAAAGTGGCATCCTGTTTTAGAACTGTGCCGAATAAAACATTTAAAAGTAGCAAGATAAAATGTAGTAATTTTGTTGAAGTAAGGGACAAAGAGCTTGCTGTCTGAATGAGTGATAACATTTGATTTTCTGCACAAGGTCAAACTTTCATGCTTTTCTAATTAAATGAGATTAGATGATGTAGGTAAAAGTTGCAATGCTATGTTTCTATGCTGGATTCAAGGTCGATGCGTTATTTTAAAATGAGGATTGAATTGACATTGTGCCTTGGTGACTGTCTTTTCTAGAATTCCCTTGATTAAATATTTTATTTCAAAGGAAAAATATAAATGAACATTTCTTTTTTTCAGAACAGAAATATTTTCCTATGAGGTTTGTGCGAAAAACAAAATTCAATTTAGTTATGACTGAAAGGAACAGTCTGTACAAGCTCTCTCAGAAAATAAGGCCACTACTACTCCCTTCGACGCAATGGGTTCAACACTTTGGGGCATATTCTCAAGGAACTATCGCTGAGCTATCGGCACTTTATCGCAGCCAAAGTCGCAATAAATGTATCTCCTCATTCACAAGCTTGTGCTAACAGCTCATATCACCAGTTTACCCGCAATAGCAGCAGAAAAAAACATTGCAACCGATGACCCCGGCAACTATCGCTAATGAGATGCAGAGTAGGCGTTCCCATGCAAAAAGCTGTGACAACTCCGCTCTGCAACATTCTCACCGACCAGCCAGATCGGTGATGAGAGCACAAAACATGCAATAAGGCACGATAGAAGCAGGAAACTAAGAGCTGCTCTGACCTGGTGCAAAGTAGGACGACAGCCTGCACCAGAAAAGGAAGCCGAGCACAGAGCCACACCTGAAGGGCAACAGATGCCATGGAGCCATTGATCATGTGGGCCGGACACCCAAGAAGACCACAACACCCACTGCCACCACACTCAGGATCACTCCCCCCGGGCCACACCCCGGGCCCCCCCACCTCCCCCTGACCAAGATACTGGACATCAACGGCACGAAACATGAACAAAAGCACCCACATGATGTCGCAAAATTTCAACAATCAACATACATGTGAGTACAGAAATCCTGATTCATTCATTCACCATTGAAAGTCCAAACAAAATATCATATTCCAATATGTCTCCAAACAACTGTTTTGAGGAGTCATGGCGGGGCATTCCTGGACAATAGGTGAGTCACAGCCTGCAAGACAATATCCTAGATAAGAAGGGGTGTCAGGCACTCATCAAAGGACAGAGAGAGAGAGAAAGGGAGAGAGAGAAAGAAAGAGAAAGAGAGAGAGAAAGAGAAAGAGAGAGACAGAACAAGGAGCGCAAGGCCAATCGGGCCCTTGGTTCATTCAAACATTCCAAATGCTGCGTGTTTCACGTAATTGGCGCAGCCCAAATCACAGGCCTGGCATCAAACTCAGTGTGAAGGCCACATCACACTTAAGAAATGCAAGCCGCAGTCAGACTAAAATTAGGCATGAAAGCTCCTTTGTCTCAATACACAAGGCAGAAGGACAACCGAACCCCGACTTTGGTTCTGAATATGGCTGGCACACCCTGGGTGAGATATCATATCAGCCTCCGACGACTCCCACACAACGAACTGCGCTAATGAAAGACCAACGTGCCCACACCCTACACACACTTGTCCCTGCACCAACTACACCTGCAAGGTATGCCCTTGACATATTGATTAAAAACAACCGTACGTCCAAACATTACACATACATATGACTCATTGACCAGAGATGTGGCATATCATCCACCGAACTGAGGCCGGTCTGAGGATTGCCGGTGCTACAAGAACAACAAACGCAATGGCAGGCAATCCCGGGCACAAGTACAACCCCTGTCACGTGGAACTGTACCGTGCACGAATGCTGCATCTGTTGGGATCTGTGCCAATGGCAGTGTTGTGAATCCGCTTCCGTCTGAGTTTCCGTCTTGCCTATATCTCCTGTATTCCAGCCCTGGTTCCACTGTTGATCATGCACATTCGAGTGGCCCATGTAGGTCGGCCTATCCAACGCAACGATAGCTGAACTGGATGATGACCTGACAGTGCGCCCCCTGTTGGCCCACGAACAGGAGTGTCACCGGGATAGCCGTGCATGGGATGCACTGATCATTGCCGTATGTGCTGGAAGTTGTGCATGGGAGATTGCACAACTCCTGTGTGCAGTGACTACATTGAGGTGCTTCCCTATTGGGGTGTATTGCGGATTGGTGAAACAGCATGGACGGAGCACATCTGCCCGGACCAGTTAATGGATTGGCTCACCCTGGTGTTCCTTGAACCCTACAACGACATACTATTGGAACACATTGCCCATGAAGCTGCCCTCGCATTCATGGTCGAGTAACTACTTTCCTGCAGCCCCATCGGATTGTCACCCGTAGCCCAGGTCCCAAAACCTTGTTGCAATTGTGGGGAATATTCACATGTCCCACCACAACAGTTCAAATGTCTGCCTTCGTCTGGACTGGAGAATGTATGTGCATGGAACTACGCGTGTGTACCCACACCTGTGCAAGGTGATGCACTTCCATGGGCGGAGCAGCACAGTGTTGTTTGGCAACGTTCCCAATTCAGACATACTGCTCGGGTAGAGTACACACATGGCAATGTAGTCATGACATGTGACCATGTCGGAGCCTTTCAGCTGATCACTGTCAGCAGGGCAGACAGTCGGCGCAGTCCGGTGGCACTCCACTATACAGATCCCATGGACTGGAAGTCATGTCCCCTCACACGGGGCAATGAGCAGACGCCAAACATCACATGACTCATCCAGCAAGGCAAGGTGGGCTGAGACCGTTGCCATCCATAAGGAACTTGTGTACATTTATGCCTCCCTTCTCATGCACGTCAACATGTTCCCATGCTGCATGTAAGTGTCTTCAGCATTTCCCTGCATGTTTTGGCCATTGCCTTGTCCGTACTGACACGCACATGCCAATAAAGTATACGCAACTTCACTGGTGGCCAACTGTGATGAGTGTTGATTAGATTGACAAATTGTGTGCCACAATGAGCATTGTCCCTACACAGGGAGGTACTGACTGACGCATGTACAATGGGGGTGGGTCCCTTTTGACAGCTCCACCTCTGTGAGCCAGACATTGTATTTGGGATAGTTGCTGGCATACCTGGGCTCTTATGTGTCTTATGAAATGTGTGTATGGTGTCCAACCTTTGGCCATGTGGAGCAATGTTATACATCAAAACTGAATGTGTCCACACAGATGTGTGTGAGAAGGTATGCGAAGTGATGTTCTGTTGTCACATGCGATGTAGGACACCACTTCTGGCCTGCTACCGATCTGGTAATTTCTACACACAGCCCTATTCAATACATGGACGTGTGCCTACGTTGGGGGGTTGCGGGATTGTTGTTCATGTGCAATCAGGCCACAGCTAGTTCACACCTTCACAGTCATCGAATTGGCTATGTGGCTCCGGGTCAAACATGCGCATTGATGCCGTTTACCAGGGTGTACCTTCTTGTGCAATCAATGTCCCTACATCCATCCATACTTACATACTTGAGTGAATATAGACATGACACATCTGTGTGATTTCAAATGTTTTATTCACATTCTGGTGAATGCCGGAGCTGGAGCTGTACATGGCCATGCCAAGCCCACATTCCATGGTTGCCCAGTGGTGGGCCAACCAGAGTCCTTTGGGGATTGATAAGTGATTTGGGAGAGGGAGAGTGCAGTCTTCAGCAGGATTGCTGTGTAATTGTCAACTAGTGAAGATGTGGCAGTCCATGTCGGGGTCCAGGTGAATGTTTCAGAGTGTTCTGGGGGTAAGTGGGAGGTGTTGTCCTAGGGCATGATGCATAGGGCAGAACCAGGCAGGGACAGGCCATATGGCAGGGGATAGATACAACCACCTCCTTCCTCACACAGTCATTTCCATCCACATCTTACTCCTCTTATACTTCTGTGTGTGGTGTGTGTGGCAGTGTAAGGGCTGCATCACTGTGTGCTACTGGTACATCAGGATGCAAAGGTGATAGGGCTGCATCACTGTGTGCTCTTGACACATCGGAGTGCGAAGGTGATAGGGCTGCATCACTGTGTGCTACTGATACATCAGGGGTCAGAGATGTGTGTGTTGAAGTTCCCACTGCAGTTATCTGGGTGAGGCTCAGTGTCAGCAATGGCAATATGAGGAACCTCAAGGCATTGAAGATCCTAGCTACATCTCGCTGGTGCTCAGCCGTGGTAGCCATCCTTCCAGCCTGCATCTGCTCTATGGTCTCCATTGTCCTGCGCATCTGTGCCAACTCTGTGCTGTCATCGCTGGTGCCTGTCTGATTAGGCAGTTCTTATATCCGAGTAATGGCCCCAGCGATGTCAGCCAAGGTTTGTCAGGGAGCATGGTGCAGACAGTGAGTGTCCGTTAGGGACTTTAAGTGGTCCCTGATGGGACTCAGACACCCATGTATGGCATCAAGTTTGGCTGCCACGAGCTCAAAACCCACCCGCAGCTGATCAGCCATCTCCACCTGGCAGCCCAACACACGGCGTTGGAATTCCATCTGTTGTTTTGTGGGGTCCTGGGAGACAGCTGTGGTGGTGTCTGTTCCTGCTGTGTATAGCGGGTGGGGTCACCTCGTGGCAGCTGGGCTGCCCTGCTCCTGGGGATGGGGCGCCGAGGCTGTCCATTAGCAGATGGAGGGTGTCTGAACATATGTGCAGGTTGTCCTCTTCATCATCACTGATGAGATTGGTGGTCTGCTCTGCGGTAGGTGTTGATTGTCCCTCTGCAATGTAAAGGGGAGATGCAGGGAACAGAGTATCCCATGTATGTTGATGCTTTGCAAATGTTTATATGCAGACTGCATGACAATGTACATTGTGACTGTTTTGGTGGAGCTGGCTATTTGTTGGTAGGCAGTAGGAATTTCAAGTACATGACGGTTGTGTCGTTGTACTCGTACATTGTCATCACACTGTCAGGCAATGCCAGATGTGATTGGCCAGTATCTACGCACAGGCGGCACCAGTTGTGTCCTCTGTTCGGTAGTGAAAGTGTTACACTGTGTACCACATTGTTGTCAATGTTGATGTGCTGTGATAGCTATGTGTGTGTGCTGCATTGTGGGTGGGTCACACCTGCGGATCTGAATTCGCAGACCCTTATCCCTTAGAGGCGGTGTGCCTTTGAAGTGTGTGCTTTTCGGGGGCTGAAATGTTTGAGACTTGGGTCATTTGTGCTCTGAGACAGATTTTGTGGTCTTGTGCATTGTTTGTCTGCTGATGTGTAATGGACGTCATGGGTTGTAGGTGCACTTGGATGTGTGAGAGTGTGACATGCTCCTTTATAGATGTGATCCACACTGGGCCAACTTAATTTCCAATCGTGCAGCGTGTCATGATTTTTGACTGCAGCCATGCTATCGGTCATGTAGTGTCACTTGCATGGTCAGTGTGACTCACATAGCCACTGCTTTTCTGGAATCTGCAAATGTGCATGGGTAGGTTGTGTTGTTGGTGATATGGAGGGTGCCCACATGTGCACATGGTGGACGGGGGCCTGCTTGGTATTTGTATGTGTTCTGCAGTGGGCCTAGGGTATCAGGGACATGTTCCACTATTAATGTGCGTGCGCATTGTGCTACACATGATTGTGCATGTGTGGCATTGTGCCCATCTTCCCCTGTTCCCCTAGTCCCTGGTCGTTACTCACCCTGTTGCTGTTGGGTCAGGTCGTATCAAGCTGTGTCCAGACCCCCGACTCCTGCCACCGTCTCCACACTGGTGACTGTGGCCACCATTTCCCCCAGCTCCTCTTGTGGCGCAGGACTCCCACCTCCAGTCGGCTTTGCTGCCTTCCTGTTGGCAGCGAGTTCCTGTTTGGTTCGCCTTTGCACATCACGCCAGGGTCTCTTGACCTCCTCCATTGACCTCCTCGACACTCCGACTGCATTGACGTTGTTGATGATGGTCTGCCATATTTCCATTTCGGTTGTCAGTGCCGCAGTGGAGGTGACGAACAGTTGTTGGAAGTGTTCTGTCACCTCCGTGACGATGATCCGGTCTTCCTGCGGACTGAACCCCGTCTTCCTCTTCCTCTTCTCCTTGCCCTTCCCCGAACACCGGGTTCCTGGCTGGTCCTCCGTGGGGCTTGTGGGATTCGGGTTGTCCTCTGCACTAGGTCCGGGTGCATCCATGGTGCTACGCAGTTTGATTTGAATTTGAATTTAAAATATTTATAAAGCGCACGACTACCAAGCGGTTTCTTGGCGCTATGGATGCAAACCCATGGACAGAATAGTAAGTAGGCGGCTTAATGTGGAAAAGCTCGAGAAAAAAGGAAAGTCTTAGGATTTTTTCGAAACTCTAAGTAGTGAGAGGAGGACCTAAGGGAAAGGGGAAGAGTGTTCCAGAAGGCGGGGGCAAGAGTGGAGAATTTCATAGCTCCCGATTTCTTCCTCTTGAAGCGAGGAACAGAGAGAAGAAATTGGGAGGAAGAGCGCAACTCTCTACAAGGGAGGTAGGCCTTAATTTCGGAGTTACTGAATGCAGGGGCCTTCCCTGCCCAGGCCTGATAGGTGATACAGCCCATCTTGAAGAGGGAGCGTTCCCGAATGGGAAGCCAGTGCAAGGCTTTAAGTAAAGGGGTGACGTGGTGAGACTTGGGAAGATTATAAGCAAGACGGGCGGCCTGGTTTTGAACCAACTGAAGTCGCCGTAGATCATAGGCAGGGACACCAGTGTACAAAACTTTGCCATAGTCAAGGCGAGAAATGACCATGGCTAAAAGAATAAGTTTAAGGGCAGTGAGGGAGAAAAAGCGTGAGATCTTTCGGATAGTGCGGAGAGTCAAAAAACAAGATGAAACAACTGAACTGATTTGAGAGTGCAAGGTGAGATGGTCATTCATTTTTATCCCTAAGGTCTTTACTGAGGAGAGGGGGGGAGGAGAACCCAGGGAGGAAGGCCAAAACGAAGAGTTCCAGGGACTGGAGCAACCACCTGTAAGGACCAATTCGGTTTTATCTGGATTTAACTTCAGGTGGTTGTAGTTCATCCAGTCCCTGATGAAAATCATAACAGATTGGAAATTGTGAATGGAGTCTGAGGAAGAAGACAGATTAAAGATAAGCTGGAGGTCATCGGCGTAGTTGTACACCGTGACCTCCATTTGCTGTAGTGCAGAAACAAGAGGAAAGATGTATAAATTAAACAAAAGGGGGGACAGGGAGGAACCTTGCGGTACGCCGCATTGGACCTTACGGGGGATGCAGAGAAATCTGCCAGATGGACGGCCTGAGTGCGATCCCTCAGGAAGGAAGAGAGCCAAACCAGAGAAGATCCCCTGATGCCAGCCGCCCTGACACGGGTGAGCAAGATGGAATGGTCGACCGTGTCAAAGGCGGCGGATAAATCAAGAAGGACCAAAGCCTGGGGAAGATTGGTGTCCGATCCCTCTCTGAGTCTGTCCATGACGGAGAGAACTACTGACTCCGTAGAGTGCCCGGGGGGAAAGCCTGCCTGACAGGGGGCTAAACTGCCATTTTCCTCAGCGAAGGCACTGAGCACTTTGGTGACATGTCGCTCCAGTATTTTACCTAAAAAGGGAAGGAGGGAAATGAGGCGAAAGTTAGCCATAGAGGTGGGGTCTGCACCGGGTTTCTTTAGGATAGGGATTATGGTAGCAGATTTGTACAGCTGTGGAACAATGCCCTGAGCAAGGGAGCCATTAAGAAAGGTAAGAGGGGGCAGGCCAAATAAATTTGTCTTAAAATTCGTGCAGGGCAGATGTCGGAGGGGGAACCCAACTTGACCCTTTGAAATAAGGACAGGAACAACTCCCTCGTCAGGGGAGGTATTTGATCGAGATATGACCGATTGAGCGGGGACAGAGGGTCGGAAAAGGAGGGGGAAGGGGGTGGTATATTGAACTTGATTGTAGTAATTTTTTCAATGAAATAATCATTGAGAGAATCGCAGAGAGCCTGGGAAGGGGTAGGTTTGAGGGTAACTCTGTCGAAAAAGGCTAGGTCCTGCACAATACAGAAAATTTCTCTCGGTTGGTTTTCGGCAGACAGAATTTTAGAGGAGAAATAATTAGTTTTGGCGTAGAGAATGGCTTTCTTGTATTGGTTGAGAAGTGAGGTGTATTGCAGTTTGAGTATAGGGCAGTAGGTGCGTCTCCAGGCGCGCTCTGCCTGCCGTACTGCAAGTTTCCTCTCTTTGAGTTCAGCGTTGAACCACCTATTCGTGTCATTGGCATGCCTGGCAGTAACGCGTCTCAGAGGGGCTACTTGGTCGCACCCTCTGGCAAGCCATTTGTTCATAATGTCCGCTTGGATGGAGGAGGGGAGGTCTTCAATATTAGGGATTGAGGCAGAGAGAGAAGAGCAGAGGGAGGCCATGTCGACGTGGTTCCAATTACGCTCCCAGGTGTTCCTAGGGAGAGGAGGTCTTTTAACGAGACTGGGGTGTAGGAAGAAGGAAACTAAAGAGTGATCGGACCAGGCACATGGGGTAACAACAGGGGGGGAAACAGGACAATTAAGCGACCAGAACTGGTCCAAGGTGTGGCCATGGATGTGGGTAGGGGTATGGACGTCAGGCAAAAAGTTAAAACTGTGAAGAGATTCCGAGAATTCTCTAGACATATGGCTCTTAGCAGGATCAGAAGGCCAGAAGTTAAAATCACCGAGCACTAGAACAGAGGAGTTGTTCACAGCCAGGGTTGCCAGCAGATCCTGGACAGCGGGGATAAAGTGAGACATTTGGATACATAAGTTGTTTATCTGTACATAAGCAGACAAGTCAAAGGCGTTTGAAAGGAGGCAGAGCGGACGACTAAATAGTCGACCACTGTGATGGGGGGGGCGATAACAACTGAAAATGAAGTTCAGAGCGGACAATCAGGGCGACACCACCGCCAGCCTTCCCCGCAGGCCGATCAGCGCGGAGAGCGTAGTAGGAAGAGGGAAGGGCCGCTAGTAAATTGGGCAGGAAATCGGGGCAGAACCAGGTCTCTGTAATAAACAGGAGATCCAGCTTATGGGTGTCAAGCAGAACAAACAGTTCATGGTAATGTTTGACAGCCGATCTGGTGTTCAAAAGACATACTGAGATAGCAGGGGCAGCACAGGACAGGGGAGGGGGCTCCCGAGAGGGAGGGCGAGGGGAGGGCATGTGGGGAGTAAGGAAAGGAGTGGGGAATGCCTGTCCAAGGCCGAGAGTAGAAATATAGGCAATAGTTGAGGTTGCCAGTGGCCACGAACCTTGTAGGGAGTGGAGCTGGGCTGATGAGTAAGATAAAAAAACGGCATAGTGGGGTGCCCCTAGCCTTGGCCGGCCGCGTACGGGCTCAGACGGGCGTGCCTGATGCGCGCGTCCGCTGCGCGTGCGCATGGGGATGGTCTTTAAGTAGGGGAGGAGCGCGAGGACTGCAGCGCTGACCTGAGCAGCCTCTATGCCCCGGTCCAAGATGGCGCCCGCTCACCCATCAGCCCGCCGGTTCAAGCGGCACTCAGCCGTGCCGGATTGGGACCAGGGGAGCCGGGGACTGGAAAGTTAAAAAGTAAGTGCAAACAAATAAAAAACACCAATTTAAAAAGAAGCCGCTTTTGTAATCAAAGTAGCCAAGCGAGCCTCAACACGCAGCCACAGCCGACGTGAACCCACTGCCACTGGGTCACAGACATCCAATTTGTTTTTGGTGTTTTTTTTGTTGCTTTTATAGTGCATGTTTCCGCATGACGCATGTGAATTGCAGGCCTGTCGCTGGTTTTCGCTGATTTTAGTATCACGATTTGAGGTATCGCAACTTTTTGGGCATTCTTGTTTTGCATTGTCTGTGCGTCGCATTGAATTTTACGCTGTCATTTGGCATGTTGTCCTGCTACTATCGCATGGTGCCGCCGGGTTGGGAATTGGACGTTAAGATGGTGCAATTTTGTTTCGTTAGACTGCAATATGCAAAGTTGCGTTAAGTTAATTTTGCGATGGTTATCACACGTTCCTTAGAATATGCCCCTTTGACTCATCAGTTCTTAACATTTTTTTCTAATTGTGTTTTTTGCATTCAAGATATATGAAGAGGAAGATGTAACTATTATTCTGGCGTTGTTATGCAATTATTAATATGCCGTTTTTAATGTACAAAATTGATAGGTCAGTGCAAAGAGATTTTGTTAGTGCTTTTATTATGAGGCTATTTTCCCTTCCGAGATGCGAGCTGTGATAAAATGATCGCGTGACTTAAAGTGCCATGTTTTGTGAGAATTCAAATGTATTTAAGCAAATATTGATTATTTCTCTACTTCCCCTTAAAGAAATGACGTAGCACAGTAGATAAGTGTGTTTACCTACCAGAGCCTCGGAACATTTTCGAGTTAAGAATAAACTCTTTTTTTGATTACACTGAACTGTTTTATATACTTTTTACTGTTTAATAAAACTATTTAATAGATTTTTTTATATAGAGAAAATACATTTCATATTTTTACTTAATTAAATACCTGCCATTTTGGGAAAGGGGTAAGGGATTCTGAAAGCAGGTGTGGATGATGACAGAGTGGTGAGCTGAAAACGCGCTGCACTATTTATTGCACAATCATAGGCCACTGTAGGAAATTATTCCCAGGAATTCTAATGCACGTTATGATTTGGGGCAAAGAAGTTCAACACATATTAATTAGTAACATACGTGTACTGTGTGACCGAGGATAATTGAATCAGTCTGATCACTGACTCAATTACCCAGGGTCACGCGGTGTGTTTATGCTCGACAAAAAAAAATCACATAATTGGAGACCCAGCCTACAAGGTATGGCACAGCTGATTATGCTTAAAAAGCACTCCATTCATCACAGGCATTATGGAACTGAAAAACGAGCATCATTTTGGTATTGTGGACAGAGACGTTTTAAGGCATAGGCAAAGTGGGACCTGGCCCAGGGCCCCACCCAGCCTTTCAGGAAGCCCAGATAGAGAGAGCTCTGTTCTGCAGAGACTCTTGCCCTGATGACCTGGAATGATTCTTAGACCGATTCAATTAAATACCATTTTTCTTTAGTCTATTTTAATGTGGGTGATGGATGGGAGTCCAAAAGATACATTTTGCAGAGAAATGTTTATGTTTTAACACCCTCCAACATCCATAAACAAAGTTTATTTTAGATCAAAACAAGACCTCAGCATATGGAAAATGGGCGGGGGTCTCAAAGACTAGTTGCAATAATATTAGTAGGCTGTTGCTGTATAATAATATTGGAGACACACGTCACTATCCATCCTTAACCCTTTTGCTGCGGCGGCAATACCGCCGCAGAGCTAAGGGGCGGGGGGGGGGTGCGCGGCGCTCTCCTACGCTGGTGACGGAACCGCTCCGTCACGCCCCTCGGGTGGGCTGTGCTTGTGACGGAGCGGTTCTGTCACCGCCCCGCCCGCTCAATAGAAGGCGCCGCGCAGGCGCGGCGAGCGGGCCGTGATGGAACCGCTCCGTCACCAGCACAGTCAACCCGAGGGGCGTGACGGAGCGGTTCCGTCACCAGCGTGGGAGGGGTTAAAGATATTTAGACGGCTCAATGCTGGGGGGCGAGGACTGCCCCGTCTAAAAAACAATGGCTCCGGGATTTGTTGTATTGTAAAACTCAGTTACAAACATATGAGGAGGAATTACCTGAGGCCTCACGCCATAAGGACTTCTGAGCTCCGCTCACAGCATATCTGCTTACGAATCTGGACCTCCTATGATCAAGTATGTGCGAGATTGTGTGGATTCTCTGTTTGGGCTTTCTCTTTGCCTGTGACATTGCTCTGAGGTGGGGGTACTCCTAGGTTCTATTGCTGCCAGTGGGGAATTAGTAATGGCTTGCTACATGTCCGATTCCAGGTCCTTCCAGATCCATATACATCTATCAGGCCTAGTGTATGTTTACACCATATGGTAACCGAATCTGTTTCGGCTTTGGGTGGGTGGGAGGGGGAGGGGGAGGGGGGCTTTTTTGGAATACACCTACTGTAATTGCAGTTATATCTCCTGATGTTTTCTCATGCTGAAAAGTCAAGAAACATATTAAAAAAAAAAAAAAAAGATATTTAGACTTTGGACCAGTGTATCTGTGCACTGTCAGTGACCCAGACAAGAAGGGCATGATTGAGCTGAAATTTCATCATAAATGCAAAGCTGTTCTGAACAAGGGCCCCCAAATTACTTTTGACCCGGGGCCCTTGAAATCCTTAAGATGTGATTCTGACAGCTTGCACGGTGAAACTGTAAAATTATAAAATATACCAATTGATAGCTGCAGAGTTTTGGAAATTAGAAAAGTGAAGTTTGGCCATTACCGTACTTTTGTGATCTCTAGACAATTATGGCCTCTCGCCTGTGGTAATTGAAGTACAATATAATTTGAAAATTTTTGAGACTATGGGAAATTGCATGCGTGTTTCTGCCCTTATTATTATTTATTTTAAACATCTATATTGCTGCCCTCATTTGTAAATGGAGGTTTTCTTAACAGACTTCAGCCACATGTGCTCTGAATGGCAGACTCTTGTTCTCCAAATGAAATGAATGAAATGAAATGAAATGGCATTTATCATGCGCAGCTATGCCCAATGGGCGTCAAGGCGCCTAAATCAAATAACTAGCTGTCAGTAGTCAGAAACAGAACTTACTGGTATGCTCCAATAAAAAGCCAAGTTTTCAATGACTTCCTAAAAAGGTCAAGAGAAGGCAATGCTTTGATCTCAAGGGGGAGTGAATTCCACATCTGGGGTGCCAGACTGGAGAAAGCTTTGCTCCCCCACCTAGCCTTCTTGGCTCGAGGGATTACCAGTTGATTGAGCTCACTAGAGCGCAGGCATCTCTTCGGGACATATCTGGTAAGTAGGGATCCAAGGGCATCAGCCGGGCCTGCACTTAACGCCTTGTATGTTAGACAGAGAAGTTTGAACGTAATCCTTGAGGGAATAGGGAGCCAGTGGAGATTTTTCCTCGCCAAGGTCATAGATGACAGCCAAGGCAGGGCCAGGGCAAAGCGTGCTGCCGCATTTTGTATAACCTGCAGGCGCTGCAGAAGGCCCTTGTTGGCCCCGGCATAGAGTGAATTGCAATAATCCAGCCTTGAGCCAACAAGGGCGATCACCACCTGTTTCCGTGCCTGTGAGGAAAGATAATGAACAATCCTTTTCAGGGTCCTAATGACACCCCAACAGGTAGCCACCGTTCGATTGACCTGAAGCTCCATAGAGAGCTGGGTGTCAAAGATGACACCAAGGTTCCTGGCAGATTGTGTAGGTGTGGGGCAGATGCCTAACAAAGGAGGCCACCACTCACCTGACCACATGCCCTGGTCTTTGCCAAAGACCAGGACCTCTGTCTTGTCCCCGTTCAACTTTAGGGAGTTGGAAATCATCCACTCTGCAACAAGTTGCATGCAGGCTCTAAAGTTTGACGCGGCTTCAGTCACAGAGTGGGTCAGGGATACCATAATCTGCGTATCGTCGGCATACGATACTACCTCCATCCCCTGAGATCTTACTAGTCTTGCAAGGGGGGCCACGTAGATGTTGAACAGGGTCGGACTCAATGCCGACCCCTGTGGCACCCCACATTGCAAAGACTTAGCAGGGGAGAGGTACTCACCTAGCATGACACGCTGCTCTCGTTGCTGTAAAAAGGAGCTCAGGAGACTGAGGGCCGGACCTTCTATACCCGCCTCCCTTAACCTGGATGTTAAGGTTAAGGGAGACAGGGTGTCAAAAGCTGCTGTAAGGTCCAGCAACACCAGCACGGTGGTCTGACCCAAATCAACTTTCCTGCGGATGTTATCCATGACCATAGTCAAGGCAGACTCCGTGCTATGCAGCTTTCTAAAGCCATGTTGGGACCCATCCAAGAAACCTGAAGCATCCAGGAAGTTAGAAAGATGGAAGTTCAGGTGGGTCTCCAACATCTTGGCAGGGGCCGGCAGGAGGGAGATGGGTCTGAAGTTCTTCAGTACTCCGGGGTCTAGGGTGGTCTTTTTCAGCAGCGGTTTTACAATGGCTTTCTTCCAAAGTGATGGGAAGATGCCTTGTTCCAAGGCTCCATTCATAACTTCCAGCATCGGAGGAAGAATGATGTCCCTACAGTTCTTAAGATGTTTCAAAGGGACTGGGTCCAATGGGGAGGACGATTTCGTTTTGTCCAACAAATGCAGCTCTTGCAACTTTGGGACTGGTTTAAGTGCCTGCCTGGGATTGTTATGGTCTGAGGCTGAAATTCGGGAATAGCATATTGACTAGGTCATTGTAAGGCAAACGTGAAAAGGCAGGTAACCCTATACAAACATCTCGGTATGTTATGAAAGGAGAGCATAGTTCAAAGACAATTGCATTTGGTTTAAAAACCTGCACTGACTCCAGACTGCTCTACTAGATTTTGCATGTGCAAACGGGTTGCAAACCCGTTTGTACATGCAAAATAGGGTTGTACATCTGGCCCCAAGACCTCTATCATACAAGGATGAATTTGAATAATTATTGAATTGTTCCTTAGAAATTATTGAACCTCTTATGGTATGGCCTACAATGTAAAGGTAGCAGAGCAGAGTGTGGTAAACTAGTTACAATATCTGATAACTGGAAGGTTACAGTGCTTTAAGGCTCCCTGGTAAAGTGGTCATACATTCTACCAAACCTTTTAGAGTGTAACTGACCTATTTTGCTACAAAATGCCACATATCCCACAGGACCTCTGGAAACATCCTTAGGAAAAAAACAAATTACCCTGTACAGTGATCTTTTATATGTGACTATATATTGACTATAATTAGTAAACTAAACTAATTACCATTCTCAGTTTTAATTTGATTTCCCTGAACTTTCTTGCAGAGAACCTCCCAAAAAAGTAATCTTTCCATCCTATCAGGTGTTGATCAATGTAGATAGCCTAATGTTCTGAGAATGTGCCAGTTTCCACCAAGTTTTCCATATTTACCCTGAGGAAGAAACCCCACATCTTCTGTTAAAATTGTTTTTGAATTAAAATATGTTTGGACAAAGTGACCCATTTACTACTAACTCCCGAACTCCCTGTAAAGGGGACCTATATAGCCTTCCAATTTGATCAGTTGTTATGCCCCAATAGCCTTTGAAAATCATAATCTGTCATTATTTTTCAAACATGTCTTGAGAAGAAGTTATTCCCGCTCTACATTAATCAATATATCCAATCAAAATGTAATAGCTATGAATGGCTAATATTGAGCTTTAAAATGCAAGGGTTGTCATTCAATTACCCCTCAAAGTACTATTACTTGCTACTAATAAATATGAATTATGTGTGCATAATATATTTACTACAGTGCTAAACCATGCTTCAGTGAAATTACCATCACATCTGTTCTGATTTGTTGCTTTATGCTTCAGTTGTTCTCCACTTTTGGTCACTGTTCACAAATGTTGATCAATAACAGTGTTTTCTCCGAGTGGGCACCACATTTGAATCACTCATGTGATACTTGAAATTCTCGGCTGTGCTGAAGAAGAAAATATATCTAAGTGAAAACTGTCTTATTAGTGTGAAGTTCAGTTTTCTTACTTCCAACTCACTTCCATGAGCTTGAACTCCTCTTAGAGTGGTAGAATTAACATGGAGGAGGTCCTGTGGTGTTGTAGCATTTATCTAGCAGTATTTAAATGAACTTAGCAAAAATTACATTAATTTTCAGAGAGGGAAAGTCCACCCACACAAGAGACATGATCAGGTTCTGTTAAACTAGTTTATTTAATTGGAAATGCTGTTTTTCAAGAAATCAAGTCTCAAAAGGTGAACGTATTCTTTTAATATTACGCCAGTTCAACATCTGTTTAGCATAACACATTTGGTCTCCAGTTGGAGTGGGTAACATTCTCTAATGAAAGTCAGCATTGGTTTCAAACACATAGAACGTAATTCTTAACCTAACAGTTGTCCAGCTGTCATATGACAACTCATAGGGTTGTCTCCGTCTTGCTTGACGCATACTGCAGAGTTACAGAGTGCTTTTAAAATGATCATTTGAGTACAAAATTGCTCCATTATCCCTTCGCCTAAGTCACCTTTTCAGGAAGGCAATGAAACACAAGCTCCAAGACATACACATCCCCACTTGGACTGTGAATTGTTCTTGAATATATCTCTCTTCTGAGGCATTTATATCTATTAAAATTTTGGATAACTCCTAAACATGTCTACATTGTGTAATCCAGAGAAAGAAGGATTTGTTAAATCATATTTATTGGTCAATTAAACTTATTTTACTAGAGAGGAAAGAGGGATAACACATAGATCAGTGTTTCCCAAACTGTGGGTTGCTAGCTGATATTTAATGGGCCACAAAAGGCGAAGCAATAAATAAAGTGGCATTTAAATGTGTACTTATCTATCACATTTGCTACACTTCAAAGATAGAGGTTGAATGTCAGGCTATGTCTTTTGGCAAATTGCTGCTTATGTTTTTTAAATGGTTTTTCGTGTTTGCAAACTCCTTTCACCTTGCAGTCAGAGAAAGAAACCTGAAGTAATTGTATGATAATCTTGCTGGGGTACAGGGACAGCGAAAAAAAAGGATGTAGGGTGACATTTCTTTTGTTGTCCAGAACAAAATGTAAATAACTGTACACATCCAGCAGTTAGGAAAGCAAAAATGAATCACCTTTTGCTTTGTAATTCTCAAATGGGATGGAAACAGCTCGTCATGAGTCACAGTGGAGATGTGCTCATGACGAGCTTGGCTCGTCATAACGGCTGCGCTCTGCTCACGCGCGATTGATTCCCTGCCTGTGCGGGCGAATTAATCAGTGGGCAGGGTTGTGACGAGCCCAGCTCGTCATGAGCACAGCTCCACTGTGACTCATGACGAGCTGGGCTCATCACGAGCACCGCGGCGCTGCGGATACTCCCCCCTGCACCGGGGGGAATTACCCCCGCAGCAAAGGGGTTAATAGGATCAAAACAAATACACTTTACTTGGTGATGCTCAATCAACTTATATCCATTAAAGCTAGGTGGGTTGTGAAAGATTGTCACTCTAAAAATTGGGTTGTGCTACTAAAAAAATTGGAAAGCACTGCTAAAGGTGATTGAAGGTTTGGTGGTGTTTTTTGTGGAATTTGGGCTTATGTTTGTGTTTTCCCTTGATCTTTTACCAAAAACAAATAGTGGAGGAGCTGCTGATTATTGGTTATATAACTCCATCTGGGGATGCTCTGCATGTATTGTGTGAAGTGCAACCTCTTCTGTTAATAAATGTGGGTGCCTATTACATCGGTTTATCCAGAACAAGGGTTTTGTGCTTATCAAGTTTGGGTTTGGCCAGTGCATTCACGACAATGTCTAATCCCATATTTAATACAGAGCAAAATGAGGAGGTTGTCTGCTGCTAAGCGAGAATTAGAGATAAAATAGAATCGAATTCCTAGCCACTGCAAAGGAAATCTGATTTTAAAGGTTTTATCAGACACCTTGAAATAGGTCATGGGATATAATAGAATAAAACCAGAGCGTATGAGTGTGAAACTCTTGCAGTTATTACCTGAGAGGAAAAAGGAGCAGTTAACGGTGACAGGGAGTGGGCAATAGACTGACTGTAAGCAATTATTACAGATTGGTAATAAGGAAGGCAGATTATGGAAATCGTTGCTATACAAACCACAACACAAAGATGGATTCAGAAATGTAAGATATGACACAATGGAATCTTTAACCTGGTATGAATTTAAAGCATCACCTTTTCATCATCCATATTGTATAATAGTGGAATATTAAGATTCACAAAACACTTAGTTAATCAAAAGAATGGTACAGAGGTTTGTTTGAATTTATTTGTTAAAAAGTGTTTTGGGGTATATATTTTGCAGTTTACACAAATAAATCATAATTTGAGCATGGAACACTTTAAGGTGAAAACTTAACACGAGTAAAGTATAGCACATTTTTGTATATTAAAATAATCAATATATAGGTACTTCCATGTGGTATAACCCCTACATGCCACTAACAGATAATAAATATTTCAAAACAAATTTCCTAACTTTGGCAAAAATCTAAAGACTAAAAACTACTTCTAGCATATTGTGAAGAGTAGTATCTTTAAAAAGAAAAACATGTCTACTCAGTTATTAATCTGATCCATGCTTTCACACCAAAGAAATTAAAACTCTATTGTATCAAATGTACTCCTCATCCAATATGCATTCTTTAGTACATTGTATGACTGGTGGACTATTAATTGAGCTATGCAATACAAATTGCACAAATGTGCATTTTCCTGTACTTTTGTTATTCCACAGTAAAACAATTTCCCCACAGAAAGTTCCCTCCCCATCTACTTCCATTAAAATATGGAGCTATACTGATTCCTATCCCACCTGTGAAAGCAACTTGCTCCTGATCTTTATTAGCGTATTGTCCGAGTGTGCAAATGAGTAACACAACTTTTGGGAATATCCACAAACCTCTAAGGCATATATTCACAAGAACCTGTGCTAAACATCACCAAAAAATGCTAACGCAACTTTACACATCGCAGCCTATCACGGGAAAATAACCCTGTGTCAACGTGGAATTCACAACAAGGCGGTACCATGCGATAGTCTGCCTAAACCGTGGCCAATATCCGCGATACAACCACCTCGACTGAGATAAAAACACAAACCGCAACACCAAAAACATGCGATTATCCCATTCGCGATGAGGAAAGCAGGGAAAAGCCCCGTCAGCCCTGCTACACACACAGAAGTGAAAACAACACTGCCGGAAAGGGAGAAGAGTGAGCCAATTCAGAGCTGAAGGGACATCTCACACACAATGCAGTACACACACATAGGAAGCAGAGCATCCCAACATCGAACAACAACATTTGCACAAACGAACACAGGACACAAGTGCACCCGCCTAAGGCCGGTAAACGGCCATACGCATCTGGCAAAGCATGAAACATGGACATGATAATGCACAAGTACAAACCCATAGTCCTGATGGGGTGGCAATGTACGTATGGCAGGGAGCCAGAGAGTCCGTGACACACACATTGGCATACAAATCAAGACACAACACAGTTGGAGACAAGTGAAAGTGCGGAAACTTTATCAACAAGTGCATGTCAGTACAGCCAAGAGAAGTGCCACGATAGGCAAACCAATGCAGCAGCATGCCTGAATGAGGAACGTAGAAAAGTGCCCATGTCCACCTCAGGGGAGTCCATCACCAACACAAGTCAGTGCCAACCCGCGTTGGCTGTCTGCGCCGGAATCATGAGTCCAGGCAAATGCAGCCATGTCCCCTGTCGTCTTGGGACATGTGACCAGATTCCCAACCTGCAACCAGGCGTCGGGACACATGCAATGGGTCACATCCAGTTGTGGCTGCAGGTACCTTGTCACTTGTCCATGAACGCGAGTGCAGCAGCGTAGGCCAACAGCTCCAATGAGCGATCGTCGTCCAACACATCTGACATGTCGTTGACGTAATCCATCAACTGACCCAGACAGATGTGCTGACTCCAACCACTCGACCCAATATGCACCAAAGCCCAATTGGGAAGTGGCTCAATGCGCTCACTGCACACGATGACTCGTGCAGTCTCCCCGGCCCGGTTTCCAGCCTGCATGGCAAACATCCATGCATACCTTACACGGGCATCACGGTGACACCTCTGGTCGTGGGCCAACAGGGAGCACACACACACTTCGAAATCCAGGTCATCTACCGTTACGTTGGAGAGGTAGACATCCATGGAGCACTCAAACATGCACGAGCGGCAATGCAACACAGGCTGAACTCAGGTGACGTTCGCAGGACGGAAGCTCAGCCTGTAACTGATCCGCAGCACTGCCAATGGCAGTGCCCCCAGTACATGCAGCAGATGTGCACGGTACAGGTCCACATGACTGGAGTAGAGCATGTGTCTGGGATGGTCTGCCATTGCGTCAGTGGCTCTGCTTGAAGCGGCACTGGCTTGCCCTGTGCCAGACCTGTGGATGAAATGGCACAGCTGGGTGCAATGAGCAGTGTCTGTGTGCAATGGGTGCAGGCCTGAAGTGAGGTGGGAGTATGTGTGAAGGCCATTTTGTGCATGCTAACTATGACCAAGGACATCTGCGTGTGGGATGTGTACATGTTGGATGTTGGTCTGGCGTTCGGCAGTGCCTAGTGTGGGAGTCGTAAGCAAAAGCTATTGTATCTGTCAGGGGGTGCTGGCCACATGCAAGTTCCTGGTCGGAGCTGCAGATGTGCTTCTGCCTGATAGTTCAGACAAAGGACCTTTCATCCCTACAGTAACTTGACCATCTGCGTTCATTCAGGAGATGTAAAGAGGCCTGGCATGGGTGTGGTGGGACATCTGTGACCATGGGAATCATGGATGATATGCCCAGCACGTTTTCACATGATTGGCCTCACTGTGTGTTACGTTGCCACATAGCTGCTCCTCCCTCCCACGAGCCCCCATACTTGTGTGGGCTGTGCGGTTGCATCACGTGCATTCCCACGGCACACCATTGTAATGCCTGTCCGCGCATATCCAGCAGCATGCCAACAACACCTGGCCTTTGAAGGTGTGTGGCCATGTGAGTGTAGGTCAATGGTCCGGACAGGGCGGACACAGGTGTACAGCCCATGGCTGACTGTGATCGCGCTGCCAATGAGGCCAGGTGACTGACTCATGCATCTGCAGGACTAATACACATAACACTTGGCATGCATGTGCCAAGACCCCAAGCTGTCTTGCACTCCTACATCTCCCTGTACGTGTGGGCCCACCCTCCTAGTGCATGCTACATTGCAACATTAACTACTGTGGCCCTGGTGGCGACTACACCCCAACACAGAGACACACTTACCGCACTTCCTGCCCAAGGCCAGGTCTGAGCCACGCCCTGCTCCGCCTTGTCGAATTGGCACACCCCTGTGCTGACCTGGCATAAGCCGGACCAGCATATGCCACTTGTGCATGCACGGTGTGCGTGCAAAGCTACATGTCCAGGGTCACTGCCAACACTTAGGTGACATAGTAACGTCCGAAGACAGCACACTGTGATGTTGCAGGGCCCATGCCCATCAAGCTGACACAATGACCACACGGACACACTTGCTCAGATGGTGTGAATGGCTATAGACAGGTGCGCATGGCCACATTTATTAGCAGGCACACATACCAAGTGTCACCTGTGTTGGATGTGTGTGGGGTGTGTGCACACCAGCTGGCAAGGGCTGCCTGGTGCAGTCAGAAATCAACAACAGTGTACATCGTAACGGACACAACCATTCAACCATAAATGCCCCATGACTTGTGCTGCACAGAGTTAGTTGCCCAGGATGCACAGCGTCCTGCACGGGCCTACCGCCATGGGACGCTGACTTGCGGGGCACTGGGGCAGGGTCACGAGTGCAGAGCAGGTTTCCGTAGATGTAAAAGGATCTTGTCGCGGAGTGTCTCGGTGGACAGTGGAAGATGTACCCCCTGGGAATGATGCACAGGTCAGGACCACACTGAAACAGTCACTATGGTGGAGATGAATGGAACAGACACATGTCGGACACCAAGTCCGGTCCAGCCAGATAAAGATGCAGGAAACCACCAGGCCATGGACTCAGACGCCAACAAGGTATAACCAGATAGTGCCCATGACTCATTGCACACAGAATTAGTGGCACCAGTGCTGTTAGGTGATGCCGCCTGTGATGAGGCGTGTCTAATCGTGTGGACTCCTCCACATCTAACCCGAGACACAGCTCCACATGTGAAACCTACTGGATCGCACAGTAGGTCGGAGGCAGTGGACAGCATGGGCCATTCACTGAGTGTCACCGTCTTGGGTTGGATGACCCCCACCGGCATGCGTAGTTCAGGTTCAGTGGCACCACGGTATGCGGACTTGCAGTGAACAGGGTTGATGGCACCAGGTCAGTTTTTGATAGTGTTCGATCACCTCCGTGACTCTGATCCGTCTTTCGTCTGGACAGAGCCACATCTTCCTATTACTTCTCTCGGTGCATTCACTGGTGTGGACTCTGCCATTCTTGATTCGCAACTAAGTGCTGGATGTGGGACCTATTGGTCTGCAGGGTAGGCTTGAGCCCTCATCCACGTGTCGCCGGCTTGCATTGAACAGGGTTAGTGGCTTGCGTTGAACAGGGTTAGTGGCACCACATGTCTCTGGCTTGCGTTAAACAGGGTTAGTGTGACCATGTATCGCCGGCTTGCATTTAACAGGGTTAGTGGCACCACGTGTCGCAAGCCTGCCACATGGGATTATGCCTCACTGATCGAAGGGAGTCTTGTGCTGCCACGGACTTGGGGACACTGACACTCAGGATTCAGGACACAGTTCCACATGTGGGGCCTACTGGGCTGAAGAGGACGCGAGTGGAGTATGTCAATGGAAAGGAGTAATATGGCCAGCGTCAGGGTGGGCCAGCAATGGTCTGCGGAGGCTGCAGAGGTCACGGGACTGCTGCTTAGAGCTTACACTGGCACGTGGTGGGCCCTCTTTGACACACGCTGGTGTAGGCAGGTGAGCGGAGCCTCGTTGGTGCGCTGGGGCAGGCATGATTGTTTGGGGGACCAGCGGCCCGGGGTGCAGCAGGCGCAGAGGGAAGCAGGCCCGCCGCGCTCGGCGCAGGACTTGTGGTGGACTGAGAGGCGTTACCCTGGCAGACGGGTTGTATATTCCCAATGAGACCCATGACCAGTGCAACAGGGTTTTTGTTCACACCCCTATGCAGGCCTGGCGTATGCAGGTCCAACCCACTACGCATGCGCATGCAGGGGGGGACGTAGCAGGAGACTTTTCCGGGTTCTGCCCCACAGCCTGTGGGGACATGGTAGCGTCCACTGGCCACTACACTCCATGCACCAGCAGTGGATCTCCACATGGGCATTTCCGTGGTTTGCACTCTGTGGTCTGTTCGGCACCTCCATGCCACACCCGGCATTTGGTAGGTTCACATTCCTTAGTCACTTGCCGTTCTCGCACATGCCTGCTCCATGTCTCTCCTCACATCCTGCTATTGCATGGTCATTGTCTCCATGGCATCTGTGGGTCTTCAGATGTGGCTCTTGACTGGGCTCCCTTTTATGCTGCAGGTTGTCATCCTGCTTTAAACCAGCAAAAGGCAGGTGTTAATTGCCTGGTGCTAGTGCGGCTTATAGCATGTTTTTGTGGCGCATCGCCAATATGGCAGTTCATTGTGAAAGTGGTGGTGTGGTTTTTTCGTGTGTTTTTACATGGGAACGCCTACTCTGCATCTCATTAGGATTAGTTGGTGGTGTCCACAATGGAGATACATTTTGGGGAAGTTATCGCGGGAATACAGGCAATGTCTGCAGTTTCCACCAGCTTGTGAATGGGGGGTTAAATCTATCTCCACTTTTGATGTGTAAAGGGGGGATACATCGGAGATAAGTCCTTGTGAATGTCCCCCTCAGTCTCTTAATGTTGATAATCACTGTGCTAACCTAAGTGACAGACTTCCTCCAATGGACAATTCGACAGAGTGACACATGATCTAACGGTGTAAATGCAATGTTGTAGGAGTAAATGTCCACTCATCCGCATTCCATTAATCAATGTTAATTAGTTATCTTTTATATGACATTTTTGTTACAGGTAAGTTTCACATATGTGCAAACAAGTTTGTAAATTAGGTCTAGAATGGTTTTCCTTTTTCTTCGATGAATGTAAGGCAAAAGGAGAATGGGTGTGATAGAATTGACCCTCGATGTTAACGGCCCATCTCCTTAATTGATTCAGCAGCGAAGATACTGGCAGGATTGTACTGGACCTATTGGAGGCTTGGGTTGCAGAAAAGAGCATCCTTTCCACAATTCAGTATGGGTTAAGGAAAGGCCTAGGGACTGTTGATCAGTTTTTGAACCTGCACCCAATCATCAGCACATATACACTGGTGAAGAATAGCTGTTTTTATTTGGCATTCATAGAGCTTAGCTCAACATTAGACTGTGTTAACAGAGGAAAGCTCTGAAGGAAAATGCAGGAAATGGGAGAGGAGGCCCCATTAGCAGACTTTTTAGCCCAATTGCATGAAGACGTGACTGGGCATATCTGATATGGGTCTAACGGCAAGTGTTCCTCCCTAATTAAGATCAAGCACAGTGTGAGACAAGGGTGTGCGCTGACCCCCTTTCTTTTTTGTTTATATATTGAGGACCTTTATGCACTTTTAACATTAGTGCATGCGGATATGCACAAGGTAGGATCAAGCAGACTGCTTGCTTTGTTATATGTGGGTATTTGCGTTTATTGTCTAGAACTGATGACAGTCTCCAGAGGCTACTAGATAGTTTTGTTCTGCTTATGAGTTACCTAGGAGGAACGGTCAATATAGCCGAATCACACACCATGGTCTCTGGGCATTTCCCAAATAATTTGAAATATCACTTAATTAATGACATCAAACTTCTTTGCATTCCAACTTTCACATATTGGGGGTACCTTTTGATAGTAAATTTACTTGGGTCATCTAATAAAGCTTAAGAAAACTCAGTGGTACACAAGTTTATATCGGCTGCAATAAGACTGAGGAATACAGGCGGGGAAGCAATGTTTTTATGGTTATTCATTTGCTCAATTTTCTCTTAGTACCTTGATGAGCCTTTTAGTATGGATTTTGGGGCTGGACCATTTTCTACTTTGTTTGTATATTTTACTTTTTTCTCCTTTTTATGCACAGGTCACTTTATGGAATCAATCCCCATAGCAGAGTATATGTGTGTTGCTGGTTAATAACCTACTTATTGTACATGCTGCAATTTCTTAGTTCATATTATTGTGTTGGTTTTTTTAAAACTTGAATTGCTATGACATAATGATTGTATACAATGTTTTTTTATGATATGTACTCTTTTATGGCTTTTACAAGCCGTATAACGTTGTGAATTGATTGATTCAGTGCCTTACTCTTTGGAAAACAAGAACTTAGATGTCGTTGGATTATCGAGCTGTTGCACATACTGCTTGTAAATAGGCAGCACATTTCCTTTAAACTAAAGGTAAAAATGCGCATAAATTAGAAAAAACAAAGAGATTTGTTTTCATTATTTGAACTGATGATAGATAAGTATCAGCGTGGGTTGCTCTTCGATTTTAGAATCATTTGTGGTTAATTATTCAGTGATTGCATATAAGATCCAATTGACTGGCAAGCATTTTTTAGTTTTTTTAAAATACATTTCTTTTGGGAAAATTGTAAACTGCTATAATTTAGTAGTAAATCGTC
Organism: Lissotriton helveticus; assembly: GCF_964261635.1. Lineage (NCBI taxonomy): Eukaryota > Metazoa > Chordata > Amphibia > Caudata > Salamandridae > Lissotriton > Lissotriton helveticus. The sequence goes on along the minus strand of NC_136069.1, from coordinate 494,916,164 downwards.
CGTGGAAGAATTCCCTTACTATCTCTTTTCAACTTCTCTTTCAGTGATTCATTTACTAAAATGCATTAGATGATGTGATAACAAAAGAAAAAGCAGAATATGAAACTGGATTGAGTTTACATGATGTTCAGCATATATATGCAAAAGTCTGGTGTTACATTCGTTTGAAATTTGCAAACATTTGAATGAATTTTGCAAAATCCTACACTGAACATTGTCAAAGAATAGAGATCCGATAAGGGGCAGCAGGATTGGGCTCTTGTAAATTGTTTATGTGGTTTATTGTGCAGGGAAGCAACAATATCAACCATGATCTAATTTGAGAGAAGGCAGGATGTGCATGAGAAAACCTGTTCCATAGCAAATATGCTCATAAGAACAATGTTTAACAAGGAATACATGCCCGGGGCAGCCCAGGGCCAACCTTGAATCATTTCTGTCGACCTTTGTTGATATCAAATTCCCGTAGCTGATCAGAGAAGAAAAGACACCTGCCCACAGGTACTGTGCTCAGGGACCTGTGATGTCTTGATGAATTCTTAGTGCAGAACGAAGATCTAGGCAGACATTTAAAGAAGTGCTGCATACCACAGAAAAAACGATAACACACAGTATTACTTCCATAATGGAGACAAACACAATATTTTTGTTAAAATATGGTAATACCTTGCTTTTTAGATAATACTTATGTGGATTCTGTACAGTGTAAATAACAGTTTTTAGCATTACCCGATTTAATGATGCTCAATTTACCAACCTGAATTGCAAGTTGGTGTTCAGCAAATAATAGCAGTTATCAGGTGGAAGGTTTTATCTCACTGAGCCATCTTGCTTGCTAAGAGAATGTGAGAGAAGTTAAAGAGTCAGCATTAATGACTAATGCCCTGGATGCCACCGGAGTTGTGTCCAGAGCAGGCAACACTCCTGGGAACGATGGAATTGAGAAGCAACTTTTGGAACGAAGGCCTAATTCAACCGAAGGACCACGCCATGGTCTGAGAAGGACAAAAACTGCTCCCGGGCCAACAGAGCAGGCAATTCACCAAGGCATCTAGCCAAAGTAATGGCCACCAAAAAGACAACTTTCAAAGTCAGAAACTTGACATCTACCTCTGACAAAGGCTCAAAAGGAGGAGCCACCAGAACTCACAAAAAAAGAGGCAAATCCCACAAAGGAAAAGAAAGCCTCACCACAGGATAGGACAATGAGAAACTCCTAAGCAAGCGGGAGACCAGATCATCCATATCCAACAAATTTCCCCAAGGGGAACGAAAGGCTTTAATCACAGCCCATTGAGCCCTTAACACGTAAACCACCAACCGTCTCTCAAACCCTTCCCAAAGAAACTGAAGGCAGAGAGCACACCAGAGGGGACAACCCCAGCACCCGACACCAATGCTGGAAATTACCCCAATGACGACCATAGGATTTGATGGTAGAAGGCTTGCATGATTGCTGCAGAGCCAAGGCTAAATGCTCAGGGAAACCCCTACACTGCCACCCCTACCTTTCAACTTCCACAGTGTGAGAAGTTAGCCTGGCATATGATGTCCACTAGTTCTAGTGGGCACCTTGTACCAGTCTAATCGACCCGTATTGATGGTGGTTGTAAAGTAAACCTTATAGAAAGCTATACTAGTGGTAGCATGAACCAGCAGTCTTCAGGCTAACATTTCAGTAGGCGAGTTAAGCAAGTTGTTTTGCCATATATATTCACTTGAATACCAAATGAAAGGACACCACACAAGGTATATATCAAATATATATGTATTTAATCTAAACACAACCCCTCTGCACTCTTTATGAGGTCAGAGGTAAAAATACAATACAAATCACACAGTTAATACACAATAAGTTGCACAGTATACGTTATGCCCTAGGGGCCTCACTAACAATATATTAAGAAAGTGGTATAAGTACCACGTGAGAGTTAGAAAGCAGGCCTAGGGCCTGTAGAATTGCTGGGGCTACACTAAGCAAACAAAGGTTAAGAAGTAGGAGACCCACGGGAGTCGCGTGCAGGGTCTAAACACAGGCGCAGGTTCCCATTGACTTTCAATTGAGTTCGTAAAAGTTACAAAGTTACAGTTTAAGGACACTTCCAAATGGACTAGGACGGAACCCTTTTAGACATAGACACTAGGAGGGCCAATATTCGCGACACTAGTAGAGTACTTGTGTTACCTCACCCACGGAAGCCGGGTGCATAGGTGTCTTTTGATGTCGGGTTTCGTCATCGTTTTCTGTGGAGAGCTGCAAAGAAGTGCTGCAGGCGACCAGAGGAAAAGTGTCCGGGTGCATCCAAGGGTGGATCAGAGATGTGAAGAACCTGAAAGCAGAGGGGACAGAGTCTGGGTCACTAGCCAGTGACCAGGAAGGAACCAGGAAGGAACCAGGCGATGTTGGGTGCTTTAAGGTGAAGAAGGTGAGTTTGTCTCTTCAGCCATGAGGTCCAGGAGGCATCAACGATGACCAGGAGCTGGATTTGAGTTGTCCCACAATGTATCTAGATGACTGCAGTGTCAGTATCCAGATTGGACCCAACAAGCCATGGCAACCGCAACCCATGCCGGATGACAAGATTTGCTCTGTTGCAGACCAGCAAGGTCTGTGGCACTTCTCCTTTGCAGAGAAGCTGGGGCAAGCCTGGAGCAACCAGGATCGCAAATTAGATTCAAGATGGCATCTTCAGGAGGCTCACGAACCAATGGGCAAGAAACTGGGAAGACACGTCAAGCACAAATGTAAAGGTGGGACCCACGGGACACTCGCAGAGTGTGGGGACTTGGGCTTTGGGTCAAATGATGCTCAGGGCTGGGGCTTCTCATATCCCAATGCACAATTTACTGAGGTTTCAGGAAAGGAGTGCAGGTAGCAAAATGCAGGTTGTCCAAGATGTCCAATCCCACAACTCTCGTGCCTGCCACGGGTCTCAGCTTTGCTGTATATGTGGGTTGGAGTCAGAGAAGTCTGGAAGTCTAGTTTTTGAGTCGCAGAGACTTCGGATTCCGGCAGGAGCCTTGAAACTGCAGATCAGCAAAGTTGCTGTTGGTGCCTGTTTGAACAGGGTGTTCACTCCTTGACCACAAGGGAGATGTCTTCCGTCTTCTAGTCATAATAGAATGTCGAAGGTCCAAGAGTTCTGTATCAACGTTTCGTTCCTGGATAATCTAAAGTCCTGGGGATACAGCTCCTACACTTATACTAAGGATGGGGGCTGGATTACCTGACTAGGGGCTAGATGTAGGTAATAGCAAATTACCGAATGGTAAATACCGAATTTTACAGAGTCGGTATTTAATAATCGGTACTTGCTATGTAGGAAAAAAAAAACGGTAAAAATACCGAATCGGTAAAATTACCGAATCAGTATTTGCCATTGATTCCTATGGGCCTTGAAGCCCATAGGATTCAATAGCAAATACCGATTCGGTAATTACCGAATCGGTAAAATTACCGATTTTACAAGGGTGACAGGGTGTCACTTTGACACCCTGTTGCACCCCTGTTTCTGGCTTGTGTGCCATGTAACACACATACATGCCCTTAGGGCATGTCTGTGTGCCACATGGCACAGGTGTACATGCACAGATGTGCATGTACACTGGAATTCGTTATTTACCATGTAATAGTATTACATGGTAAATAACGAATCGGTAATGGCCTGTGCCACTGTTTTCAGTGCCACCTACATCTGTATTTACCGATTCAGTAAATTTACTGTTTCGGTATTTTACAGAATCGGTAAATTTACCGAATCGGTAAATATACCGATTCTGTAAATTAAGCCTACCTACATGTCAAATCACAAATACCGGTCGGTAACGGCCGAAATCAGCCGTTACCGACCGGTAATTGGCGACCTACATCGGGCCCTAGGTCCCTCCTATGGGTGGACCTGAGAAGGGGTGATAACACCCCTTTCCCTTTGTCCAGTTTCGCGCCAGAGCTGGGGCTGGAGTGCCCCAGCAACTGGTTTGAACTGGGCTATGCATGGAGCACCTTGTGTGCCCCCGGCAGTGTCTAGATGCATTCACTGAATGCAGCCCTCCCCAATACACAAAACCCCTGTCTGGGGAGGTGCCAGCACCTCCCTGGACGGAAACCTATTGTCCAGGCCTCCCCTGCCGGAGTTTTGTCCAGCAGCAGGAGGTCAGACTCGTATCTGTGGCAGCAGCATCCATTTTGTGATGCTGAAGCTCTGTTTACCTGTAACTGGGTGAAGAAGTAACTTACATGTCTTTTCCCTCTAGAAGGGTGGAATACTACCCCCGCCGCCAGAATCAGCGGGGAGGGGGTAGTATTGAAAAGTGTTTGACACCTTACACGACATGTTTTGATAAAGCCAAACCAAAGTTAGCATTAACCCCGAGGATTATAATGCACTTAAAAGTATATGGTATAGCTATATCATAGAACAGCTATAAGAGATGGTTCCGAAAGCTGCAGAGGGGCTCATGCTAGGGCACCCTCCCACATAAAACCAAGCACTCTGCCTCCAGGATTGTCGAGGCCTACCGTAGGAGTGGCTTATTGGTGTATATGTGTCTATATGTAAAGGTAGATATAGGTATACTATATCTAAGTAAGGGGTGATTACACCACCTTATCCAGGCGGTGTGAACAGACTTGTGGTGTCAGTTTGGAAGGCAAACCAGGGGTGGCACAATACATGCAGCAGCCCCTGGTAGGCCTAGGATGCACCTATGCCCGGGGTACCTATGGTACACTATGCAGGGGCTCACAAGGGGGACCCAGTAACCAATCTGGTATGTACCTAAAGTACATGGAGTCCATTTTATAGGGAAAGCAGATAGTCTGGGGCCCTGAATAGCAGGGTCCCAGGGCAACTAAGTCAAAAACCAGCAAAACACCAGGAAAAAAGTTGGGGTAACCATATAGTCAGATTCCACCTTCCTGCATGCACCAACAGCCAAAGCTTTGAAAGAGAGAACATCAGAGCAAACCGCAGAGGGGATGAAAGGCAAGGGAGAAACCACAGACACTGAATGGCCAACAACCTCAGAGTGGGGAACCACGACCGGCGGAGCCAGAATGGAACCACCTCCACTACCAACCGTGATTCCTGACAGAGATGAGCCAAAAACCGGGGGATGAGAGCCAGAGAAGGAAATGCATACAGGAGGCTAGAAGGCCAAGGAATGGACAGAGCATCTACACCCCCAAACCCCGTCTGGCTTGACCCGAGAGCAAAACCAGGGAGGCTTGGCATTGTGACAAAGAGGTCGAGATAAGGAAGACCAAACCTCCTGCACACAAACTGAAAATCATCAGGAGTCAGAGACAACTTTTGGGAGGTGGGAAAAAACCAGCTGAGAGCATCCACCACACCATGGTCCACTCCCCGAATGTAAACAGCAGAGAGAGACAGCAGATGTCCCTCTGCCCAACAAAGCAACAGAAGCACCACTGCATACAGAGATTTGGAACTGGAACCCCCCTGATGGTTCAGGTGTGCTACAGAAACCATGTTGTACATACAGACCACTACATTGAGACTCAACAATAGAACTCGGAAACCCATCACTGCTCGGGACACCTCATTCAATTCCCTCCAGTTCGAGGAACGACGCCCCTCCTGAATGGACCACCGACCCTGAAGAAACCTGGAATCCAGAGTCTCCCCCCCACCCAAAGGCACAGGCATCTGTCATCAGAACTGCCGGAGGGGAGGACTGATAGGGCAACCCCCGAGAAAGATGGTCCAACAAAGTCCACCAGCGTAGAGCAAGAATGAGCGAAGCGGCCACAGGAACACGAAGAACCAGATTGCGGGACAATGGGTTCCAACAGGCCAACAAATACAACTGCAGAGGCCTGAGATGAAAACATTCCGAGGCCACCATAAACACAGTCGCCGCCATGAGCCCCAGCAGCCGTGACCACAGAAGGACTGAAAACGAGCCCTCCTCCAAAAACCTCCAAGCAAGTGAACACAACGTCACTTCCAGAGAAACTGGAAGGAACACCCTGTTGAGGTCGGTGCGTAAGTGTGCCCCGATGAAAATCAAGTCCTGTGAGGGTTCCAACTAACATTTGAGCAAATTCATAAGAAACCCATGAGTTTGCAATGCTGAACACACCACCTCCCGATCCACCACCAGCCGTTCCCAAGAGGGAGCCTGAATCAACCAAACGTCTAGATAAGGGTACAGGAGGACACCCTGAGGATGAAGATAAGCCACCAGAGGGGCCACCACCTTGTTAAACACTTGTGGGACAGACCGGAGGCCAAAAGGTAGGACCTAAAACTGAAAATGACGGCACTGAAGGCAAAACCTTAAATACTGACGAAAGCAAGGGTGAACCGGGACATGATAATATGCATCTTGGAGATCAAGGGTGCACAAGAAAGGACCCGGGAGCATCAATGGAATTACCCTCTGAAGAGTCTCCATGCGGAAGGGTAGATGTACCACAAATTTGTTGAGAGCCTTCAAATCGAGGACCAGACAGAACCCTCCTTTCACCTTGGGAACCAAATGAATCAGACAGTAAAACCCCCTCCCCACCTCCAGAGGAGGAACCTCCTAAATAGCCACCTTCAGTAAGAGAGACTCCACCCCCAGAGACAACTCCGACCTCTAGAACAGATAGGATCGCCAAGGAGTCAGACAAATCCCTGACTCTGGAGGAGTCTCCATAAATTTGATTTGGTACCCCAGACAAACAATGTCCAGAACCCACACATCGGAACATGACTGCAGCCACACTGGAGGAAAGAACTGCAGTCGTCCGCCTACCAATAATTCAGGAGCTCCTGCCATATAGTCAAGAGCGAGGCTTAGGGGGTGGGGATTTAGCTTTTCTATCCCCTCCCGAAGAAAACCTCCTGTGACCTCGAGAAAAATTCCTCCAAGAAGGAGGTTGAAAGAAAGATTTCGATTTGGAGGAAGGCGGTGCAGGGGAGGGCTGCTCGAAGGAAGAAGAGTGCTTTTTCACTTTAAACAGTTTATGCAACTTCCTCCCCAACATCAAAGGCCCCTGGAAAGGCAGACGTTAGGCACAAGCCTTTTGAGCTGAATATGTCTTCCAGTCCTTCAATACTAGGTTGCGATGAGCAGCCACACCAGCCCCACCAGGACGGGCCGAAGCCTGCACCATATCAAAGGAAATATCAGACAGGAACTCAACCTGCCTCTCGATGTGCTCCAACAACCTGCAGCAGTCCGAATAGTCATCCATGGATTGATACAGTGACTTGAGATCAGAGATCTAGGAATGCAAGACTTAAGTACCATAAATACAGGCCCCCAAGTACAGATGAGACCCAGAGTACACCTTCCACAGGGAGGCATCCACCTTTTTATCCACTGTATCTTTAATCACTACATCTTCAGCCAAGGAGCTTTGACCCACCAGGCTCGAAACAAATAAATCAATCGGGATAGATTCCGGCAAGTCTTGAGGACATGTCCTGAAGAGAATAAAGCGTTGTCATGAACCTAGGTAGTAAAATACGATCTGGATCCTTCCACTCCCTATTCAGAATCTCACGAATGAAAGGGCGGACCTGAACATCCACTGCCCCAGAGCACTGAAAGTGTCTCAAGAAGGAACTCCCGAGGTGCTGGGTGCCGTATCATCCGGAAATCCTATGTTGGATTTAACATGATGAAATAAGTCAAGCAACATGTCCTTGTCCACATATTTGCCTTTTCGTTCCACACCCCCCAACCGATCACTGAGTAGACTGAGGAGGATGGGGACCCTGTGGTCGAGGTCTAACCCCCATTTCTCACAGGGTCTCCCTAATTAGACACTTTAAACAATCGTCCTCTCCTTTCCTGCAGTGTTTGGATTTAGCCGGAGAAGGGGAGGAAGAAGAACTGGATGAAGGGGAGGAGGAGCGCTCCACATTGCTGCGCTTCCTCGAGGGCTTCCCCATCACCACAAGATCCTATTCACACTGGCAAATTAACCCTGCCTCTGTAACTAACAGCAGTTCATGGATTGAAAGAGATGTAAATAACAAAACTCGTAAAAGGACTGAGCCGCCAAGCAGGATGCAGCCCCAGGAGAACAAATTTCCATAAATTCAATATAATAATGTCCAAAATATTCTAAAAACCACTATGCGGTCCTCACTTACATGCGCCCAAATCAGCTGACTCACTGCCGACCGCCACAGCTAAGCCTGACTTCCGGGACCTTCCCCAACCGGAAGTCAGGCAACGAAACACCAGAATCACTTCCGGCCATAGACCGCAACTCGGCCCCTCCCAGTGAGCCTGGCAGACCGGGAGGCACAGAAAAGAATTTCCCCACAACACTCACTTCGTCCCAGGGAATCCACCCGATGTCCCAAAGTCCAGCAGGGAGGAAGGCGGGACACCAAGCAATACTCCACCACCTGGCAGCGGAGCAGGTAAGCCAACAGGAGCTCCCAAGCTCCTGCATCCTCATCCCATTCTGTTGAAGAGAGAAAAAAGAACAGGAGGAATGCTGGCTATGGTACTCTTTTGTACTCCCAGAGGGAGGGGGTGGGTTCGGCCAGCATTCCTTTGTTCTTTTTTTCTGTTTTGAGATAGTAATATCTCATTATTCTATGAATGGGACGAGGACAGGAGGGACCGGAACCCAGATGTACGTAGAATTAGTTTTAAGCTTGCAATACTTTGTAACTGAATAAGTCACAAAAGATATGTGCAATGCTCGAAAGTACAAAGCACGGGCATTCTAAGCCTTGACATTCCAAAACTTTAAAGTAGAAAAATGCTTATTCACAAATACTGGTGTATGAACAAATGTGATGTGCAGTACTCTGGCTTTCTAATACAATTCAGGAAGACGCAGGAGTACTCCTGGCTGACCCCGGTTTACTCTGGAATTCAAGAGTATAATAAGAGTAAGTCAGAGCAAAATCTTGGTAAATCAGTCCCCATAGTCATGTTCTCAAACTGTGACCCTAAAATCTGAGGACCTTATTCACAAAGGTAAACTTACAATTTTGGTTTAAGTTTATTAGTGTTTTGCTATTCACGATCTGCAAGTGTAGCTTTACGTGTAGTACCTTTACTTTTGCAGAGACTGTCCTATCTTTTTATGTACATATTTCTCTGCAGTCATAAAGACACTATCCATACTCAAAGGGCCACATTCAGAAAGAGTTTTGGTGTAAGGTTACTCATTTTTTGCTACTCACAAACTACCAGTGTAGTTTTATGAAATGAAAAATGAAATGAAAAAGAGACTTGATTAAGCGCACTGCGGCCAAGCGGCTTCCTGGCGCTAAGTGTAAGATATGTGTAGTATCTTTACAACTGCAGAGAATTATTCACATAAAATGATAGGGCACTCTCTGCAGTCGTAAATAAACTTTTTGTAAAACTACACCCACAGTTTGTGAATAACAAAAAAGTAGTAAACTTACACCAAAAGTTTCAGTTTACCGTCATGAATAAGGCCTGTAGTTTGTTACACCAAAAGTTTACCTTCTTGAATATGGTCCTTTATGGTCTTCAAGGTCAAGCTGTACTTTGCACGCTGCCAGTAAATAACAGATCTGCCTATTGATACCAAAATGATATTAAAGGCAATCAATGGGCTTTTCACACAAAATCAACAGAAGATAAAGAAGACACAATATACCAAGCTTGCAAGCACTTTTCTTTAAAAAAAATAAAGGACCTGACATAAAGATTCAGCTTCAAAACGGTAATTGTTTTTGAAAACCCATTCAATCCCACTCTTTTTTGCACTGCTATTGATGCACAATACAAAATGACTATTCAGAAGTATTTTCAGAAATAAAATTCTCATAAACGTTAATCGGGCTAGATTCACTCTGTGAATCTTTTGGAATGGCTCCAATTTCAGTAACTGAGGCCTTTCAATCACAGCATACCTCCATCGCTCCATTTAAACTCACAAAAAGATGAAATTGCAGCCCCTTTTCTCAAACAGACAGGTGCTAAAATAAAAATGGCAAGACACAAACAAATTTTGTGGTGGTCATGCAGCTATCCCTTTGGACGGCTGTTTGTTCCTCAACTACCCCCAGGTGACATTCACATAGTTGAACCTGTGCTTCCAGACAGTTACCATTTTGTGAATGGATATCACTACCTTTTGGGGTCAGTATCCTACCAATAGTATGCAACTACAGTAGATCACTAACTACTGTTACACATTCCTGCGAGGAAGAGAAAGGTGTTTCTTTCACACACCCGTTTTGTCATTAGTCTTAAGGGTTTACTGTGTTGCCCCATTTGCGACTCAGAATGTTTATTTAGCATATTGAAAATAGGTTTTTTATACTCCTGAAGCCCTCAGTTTTGAATATACAACTTTTCCAGTGCAAAAACCATTGATAACATCAGGCCCATAATTCCACTGGAATTTGGAACATGTATGTATTTTATTTTGCAGTCATGTCTTTTTCATATTTCTCAACATTGTAGGGCTTCATTCATTAAGCATTTTTTCATAAATTGTAGTTCTATTTATTCTGAAGTTTTCTATAGTGCTCCCTCACTCAAGAGCACGAGGGCCCTGTACTGATAGAAAAAGGTAGTTACCTGTAACAATAATATTATACCAAAAAATTTGTAATAGGTAGAATCAGAGAGATTCGAGACGGGGGAAACCTCAACTTGGAGATAGTGGATTCAGCTTAATAGAAGAGGCAAAACAGAGGTGTTTTAATTGCAGACAAAATAGTTCTTCGGAAAATGTATTGTGAAGATGTGAGCCTTTTATTATCAGTGGAAGGACTTTTGGCTGGTGTTCACTCTTAGTTTATCAATAGAATTGTCACACAAAAGTTTGGATACATCTCACCTACTCTCAGAGACATCTTTGCCAAGAGGGCCTGTAGTGGTTATTTGAATTTGAGAATTGCATTGTGATATAATATCATATGTTTTGCTCATTTCACTAATGTCTATGAATCTTAAGTGAAGTAGTCATGTTATTGAGCATTTTAAATGCGGGCATCTGGGCAAACATTTGGTAATGCCACTTGTGAAACAGAACTATTTCACCATTTTGCAATATTGCTATCTTAGTTTACTAGATTTGTTAAATGTTTCATAAACATGTTATGGGTATAACAATCGGGTATAATGTTGGTTTTGGGGATCTCATGACAATCTTTCTAGCATTGCAGACTGTACCCCTCCCCCACCACTACCCACTCTAATACAGTTTTTGAGCCTCTATTATTTACACTCTTTATAACAGAGTCCTATTCACAAAGGTAAATTTAGACATGAGTATATCTACCTATGTAAATTGCCTCTTCCACAGTGCAGTAAATGTAGTACTTCTGGCTGTTCATTATTTCTGAGTGTAGAGGGGCGTGGTTTGGACACCAGGCAGGATGGCGGTATGACTGCAGGGCTCGTGATCAAGGGTCTTCTCATGGCTCCGTTTTGTGCGGAGAACACCTCAATTTTGAGCTGAGACATGAGAGTCTGACGTGGCCTTGCTGTGGGAAACCTCTGGTTTCCTCAGGTGCGGACGTTTCCCCTTTTTCTGCATTTTCAGAGAGACATGCCGTTTTCCTCATGTGTAGCGGCCGCCATTTTGAGCTCTGAACTCCCTGCATCGCGCTGAAGATTCTCAAGTGTGCTCAACTCTAAATTCCTGAAAACAACTTATGGTTGGCTTTTAATATGGGCAAGTGACTTTTCTTTAATATTATTTTCCTGAAGTTTTTCCTGCTACTTCAAGAAGTTGATACCATTTATTGATTTATGTCCGCCATTTTGTGATTCTTTCTTCTTATTCCTTATCATCTGAGTATCATCTGAATAACAACTCACTTTTTTCCTCAACTGACTGTTGACCTGTGGATGTCGATTGCATTGCTGCTCTATCAATGCTGCAGCAGTCTGTGGATGTATTCAGAAATGTTTTAAAGCACCTTTGACCACATATCTGCATTTCAGTTTTATCTCTAAGTGTGCGTAGTAGGCACATCCATTCTAGAACTGTGCAAAGATGTTTTTTGTGCCTTCTTTTTTCAGGTTTCCTTCTTCTTATGATGTCATCCTCCTCATTACTCTAGAAGAGATTAGGTATCTTCATTGTGTCAATTTTTATCCCTATTCATGGTGTTTTTGGCTGACTAAGAAGGTGGACCCTGCGACATCTACATAGAACTGAGACTCTATTCTACTGCTCTTTGTAAGTTTAAAATTAAATATCACTTATCACGTTCCCTCTGGGTTTTTTTTGTATGGTAATACTAAGAAATCTTAAGCTTATTACTTCCTCCAAACCTACTGCTCAGTCAGACTCTGACTCTCCTCTTAACGGAATGGAGGACATTTCGGCTCAGAATCCAGATCAGGCGTCAGGTACCATTCCAAAATCACATTTGTCAAATAAACTACCTGAAATTTCTACCAAGCGACCAAAAAAAGATCCTCCGTCTCCAGTGAACTCATCCTCGGCCTCCATGGATATGATCCTTGAGGAAATTAGTTCTCTGAAACCTTTAATTGAAGAAACTAATAAAACTTTGCAGCATTTGGATGATGAATGGCTTTCACTGGATTCGCGTATATGCTTGTTGTGGAACAAAAAACGGATTCTCTTCAGGTCTTGTGCTCGCGCATTTCCTTTCTGGAGTCTGAGATTCCCTGCTTAAGAAGCAGTCAGAGGATTTAGAAAACCAAAATCGCAGGAATTAACTCTGTATTTATGGTCTTCCCGAGAATATTGAGGGCTTCAACCCAACCATCTTTTTAAACATTCTTGCCTAAGCTCTTGGACTTCTCTACTACTTCTCCACTCAATATCCAAATGGCTCATAGACTTGGACCCAAGATCTCTGCAAAACTTCGTGGAGTCTTCCGGTTTTTCTTGCAATATACAGACCTTCTCCAAGTCGTGTCTGCAATCAAATCCCAAGCACTAATTTTTTGGGAGGGTCAACACCAATTTTTCTCTCAAGATGTGGCTAAGGTTACAGCCGATCGTCAGAAAAAATTCCTTGATCTTCGTCATCAATTGCGATCTCTAAATGCCAGATTTGGACTTATTCATCATTGCCTTTTCAAGGTCACCTATAAGGAAATGACTACCACATTTGATGACCCAGTCGTACTGCAGGAATTCCTTCGTCAACATGGAGCTGTCGCAATGGATACTTCAAAACCTACTTGATTTATTATTTTTGCTTCACCTTGTTCGATTGTTTTCCCATATATGTAAATCATTGATCGTTGTTTTGCTTATATATCTGTTTTGCCAAATGTATTAAGGTGTTGTACTTACTTATTGTTTTCTCTTTTCTCTTATCTCGCATGTTTTATTTCATCTAGATGCTTTATCCCTTTTCTTATACAGGAGTAGTTCTTCCTCCCGTCATCGTTTCCCTTATGGTCTCCCCACCTTTTGTGGAAGTTTTATCCATGGTCCCTTTGAGGGCTTGGAGGAGCTCTGATGGTGTCGTCATCGTCTTCTTCTGAGGTAGCCATCCCCCACTTTGTGTTGTGTTGTAGATATGTTTTTAAGTCGTCATTTGTCTGACATGTACTGTCTCTTTGTTCTCCATCTTATCTTTCTCTCTTTGATATTCTTTTTTAAGGTCTCTTCTCTCCGCACTTTTTTGTATTTCTTCTTCTTTACCTTTTTCTCCCTTCTGTCTTCTCTATTGAGCCATATTTTATATGTCTCCTACTCTCTTTCCTCTTATCTATCTTATTTTAATCTTGGTTCGGCTCTTGTAAGCATATTAGATGTTCATGCTTTTATTAATAAGTTGCATTTCGGGTTACTACCTGGAATATTAAAGGTTTAAGCAACCCTATCAAAAAGCAACAGGTGTTATCTCACCTAGTGAAATTAAAAACTGACGTTCCTCTGCTTCAAGAATCCCGTCTTTCTGTAGAGGAAGCTTCCAAGTTAAAAAGATGCTGGGTGGTTCATTTGTTTATTTCTCCTGCTTTACGCAAGAAAAATGGGGTTCTGATTCTGTGTCACAAAAAGTTACATGTTTCCCTGGTTCAACAGGAACTTGATACTGAAAGGCCTTGGGTTATTGTTAAACTTCTCATAGATAAGATTCCTTTAGTTATTTTTAATGTATTCAAGTTCAAGTTCAAAGTGCTTTATTCGAGTTTTACTCATAAAAGCAAGACATACAAACATATAATAAAAAGCGATTAAATTTACAAAGTCAATTTAGACAAAGCACATATACAATATAAGCGTTTAAAAAACGTAACACCTACCAAAAATTAAACAATTAATAAAATTCTGACACATCATATATACAGGTGCAAAAATCATTTCCATCAAAAAGCCAGAGGAGTAACAATCGTAATGACAATGTGAGAATCCTCTAACATCCATAACGTTAAAAGTTCTAACCGATGATACATTAAATAATCCTTAGCATAAAATAGACAAAGATCTAGCAGTCTCTGATCAACAATTACAGAGAGTAAACAATAGTTTAGCAATCTCTGGACTATTATTAAACAGATACAGAGAATAGACATTTGTCTAGCAGTCCTTAGGCAATTTGGTAGAGGGTAATTAATTTGCCAACAGTCTCTGCCTTAAGACCCATGCCCACCCCAAATATTTTGCAATGGCAATATTGATCCAATCTTCAGTAGTGGATTTTGCAATACGCAATGCCACCATACTACTTTTTGTGCCTAGGTTCCTACACATAGGAGCCAACCAGACACGCCTTGGAACAGAATATACTGGGCAACAAAACAAAAAGTGACCTAGACTTTCATTTCCTACCCCACAGACTGGGCAAGTGGCCGTGCCCCCAGATTTCCATTTAGATGTTAATTTACGAAGAGGGAGCGAGCCTGCCCTCAGTTGGAATAACAATTTTCTGTCCATGGGGATTGTGATGTAATCCCAATACTTTTCATAATTGGGATACATCTTGATTTCTAAGAAACTGGTAGTCAAGGTCCCATTATTGGTACTAAGCATGCTCCTATTGGCAACATGTTCCCAAAAAATATTTTTTAAAGCGATCTTAGTGGGGAATAAAGCCCCAGCAGGATCGATCCATAGAGCATTTAGTCCTAGGTTAAACAATGCAGTTTTCAATGTTTTAAACCATCTAATTTTATGGTAATGGTCAGATTTAATAACATCAATAAACCCGTCCGCGTAGTGAGAGAGCTCTGGCGTAGTCCAAAGTCTACGCCAGAATAAAATCGGACGTAATTTAGCCTTTTCCGAAATTTCTCTCCTTCCTAACTCATAGCGCAGGGGCAAAAGTGGACTGCTCTGCGGGATACCTGTTAGCAGCCTAAGAAATTTATTTTCTGATATTTGGAGCTCTTGGAGGTTTTCATTCCCCCAAAGCTCCGCCCCATACAAGGCAGACCCAATTGCTTTTGCCTCGTATATTATCAAGGGAGGTTTAATGGGTTTTGTCAGTGATTTCCTATACTCCTTGATAATAGTACCAGCTAGCTGCTTGTGCCTCAGTATAGCAGTATTTAGATGTTGTTGCCACTTATTATCATTGGAGATAAGAATCCCCAGATAGGTAAAAGATTTTACAAGTTCCAGAGTGCGACCACTCATGGAAATATTTGATTTAAAATTTCTATGTGGATTAAAAGCCATGAGTTTTGTCTTGGACGCATTCACTTCCAGACCGTGATCGACACAAAACTCGTCAAATATTGCCAATGCCTTTTGCAGACCACTTGGTGTTTTTGATAAAATTAAAGTATCATCGGCGAACATTAAAATAGGGACTTTCTCGCCTGCCAAAGAAGGGGCATCCACAGCCCGAGTTTGCATGCGGGCAACTACACCATTGATAAAAAGGGTGAACAATGTAGGGGCCATTGAACAACCCTGGCGAACCCCGCGCTCTATGGGAAATTCGGCAGTGTCATTCCCATACCCTCCCCAACGTATCTTGGCATAGGTGCCCTCATGCAAACGCATAATTAAAGTCAACAGGTCCCCAGGGACACCTAGTGTCTCTAGCACTTCCCACAGTTTAGCCCTAGGTACCAGGTCGAAGGCAGCCCGCAGGTCAACAAATGCTGCATACAGGCTACCTCCGCCTAGCACCACGGTCTTCCACTGTATCAGTTGGAAACGAAAGACTTGATCCACAGTGCTGGTTGCCCTGCGAAATCCGGCCTGAAAGGGGGATAGGATATTATTGTCCTCAATCCAATCTAGCAACCTGTTGACAATTACTCGCCCCACTACCTTCTGGATAGTGTCAATTAAACTGATGGGGCGATAGTTACCAGGCTGGGCTCGATCTCCCTTCTTATATATAGGAATAATTACAGCACCCCGCCAGGTTACTGGGATGTCTGCACCTCTGCTGATAAAATTTATTAACAGGTAAATGTATTTGCACCATTTTTCAATGTCATTCAAAAAAACATCTGCCGGAACCCCGTCAATTCCAGGAGCCCGCCCACTTCGAACAGTTTTGAGAGCAATGACTATTTCACTCTGAGTGAACATGTCCTCCTCTGCTGGTTGCGCGGGCATACATCTTCTATCTACTGCCTGTTCTCTGCAAGCATACTGATCACAAAAAAACTTGACCCAAGCATCCTGAGGGACATTATTAGAGCTAGCCTCTTCTAATCTGTCTTGTCCCCATTTGACTATATGCCAAAATAACCTAGAATCTTTGCGGTCGCTCGCATTTTTTAAGTTATTCCAATGTGCCTCGTCCCAATCTTTTTTCGCTTTTACTATGCACTGTTTGTATTGCTTCCTGGCTAATCTAATAACCTCTAGATTTTTGTTTTTAATTGCGTCACCCAAAAATGTTCTTGCCACCCTACATTCGTGATTGTACCATCTTGCTGCTCTATAGGTGCAGATCCGCCTTTTATTTACCGGTTTCAGAAAATGGCATTTGATTTCGTTGAAAAGAGCTTCATGGACATTGATAACATTATTTTTGCTCAGGGGGAGCGCAACCGCACCCTCAAGGGCCATGATAGCCTTGTCAGTTGCCATACTTATTTTTTCTAGAACCAGCTGGTCTGTTTTAACAGTAATCCACCTGAGCCTGCGTAAATCATTAGTTGGCACAATCAATGGGGGTAAAGGATCAGCAAAAATACTAGGTGCAATAACATCAAACAGGCACAGTTTGTGACGAACACATAGGGGGTTATGGTCACTCTCTGGCCTTTCCTTGACCTCCATATCAATAATAGATGACCATAAGGACATACTACAAATGACATAGTCAATGCGGCTCTTGGATCTGCCATTATTAAAAGTCATGGCTGGCACTCTGTCTGACTTAGTACGACCATTCAAAGCCCTTAACCCGTGTTCAAGGCACATAGCATTTAGACCTAGAACATCCTCAGTCCAACGAGTTATTGGGATTGAATCAAGTGCGGGGATATCCCAGATCTTATCTTCCTCCGCACCTAGATAAGCCTCTCCAGTATCAAGGGGTTCAAAAGTACGATTTAGGTCTCCTGCCAGTATAATGTTATTCCCAGGGGAGTGAGTGTCTAGAAGACTATACAGAGACGATAGGACTGCGGATTTACCTCCACTTCCTCCCCTAGCATATACATTATAAATGTCAATGGAAGTGGAAGAGTCCCTCGTAAGTCTAATAAGCTGTATATCTTTGAGGTTGAGCACCAGATTTTTTACTACAATCCTCAGGGACTGGCGGACCCATATAGTGAGACCCCCCATCGGTCTCCCTTTGGGGCCCTTGGAAGCTGGTACATAAAAGTTCAAGTACCCCAAAGCGAAGACAGGATCACAGGCCCATGTTTCTTGGAAAATACAAACATCGTACTTGCTGACAAACCCAAACCATTCTCCACAGTCCATTTTGGAACTAAGCCCAGCTATGTTCCATGATAAAAAAATTTCAGAGGCTCGTACCATGCTTAATACAGGACTGTGATCAGACCCATTCAGCTCTGCATCAGCTGTAACGTTAACATTACTACTTACAGGAAGTAGTCCCACAGCGACATCAAGGTTACATAGATCATTTGGCCCACCTGTAACTCGACTATGCCCCTCAGTTATGCAAGCATCTGAACAAGTTTCTAGCAGAGGTGAACGGCACATTGTATGTCAATCACAAGCATCTAAATTAGAAAGGGCAGAAAATCTATTTTCCAAACCTAGACCCCACCCAACGGAGCCAAAATTCTTACTGCCCCTTTTGGGTATAACATTCCATTTTGTTCTTAGAGTGCTTGGATTGAGGCCTCTGCCTTTTCGAGGATAGAAAAAGTCAAGAGTCAATGGTACAATAGAGGTAGATCGCCTCTGCGGCGGAAAAATATGAGGCAAGATGTTCGGTAGAACCTCAGGGTCAGAGAGATTGACGACTACACAGTCACCCTTGAACTTCTTTTCCTTATTCCCGATCCACTCAACTCTTCTTGCGTTAACCAGCTCCTCAGCTAGTTGCTGTTTGCCCCATGATGATATGGACATATTATCAGATAGCCAAGATAAGGATTTATTAAGGAGTGATGATGTTGGTTCAACTTCCCCAGAGACTAAAGGAGGCACATTAGCCAGTACAAGAACTAATGGTGAGGCTTCCACCACCAGCTCAAAAGACCCTTGCGCAGTATTAGGTTCACCAAGAAGAGGGGCAGAGGGTACAGCACCAGGGGTATCATCCGTTAGATTTATCAATGGGGCCATTGGGAGGTTAAGGAAATGACTACCACGTTTGATGACCCAGTCGTACTGCAGGAATTCCTTCGTCAACATGGAGCTGTCGCAATGGATACTTCAAAACCTACTTGATTTATTATTTTTGCTTCACCTTGTTCGATTGTTTTCCCATATATGTAAATCATTGATCGTTGTTTTGCTTATATATCTGTTTTGCCAAATGTATTAAGGTGTTGTACTTACTTATTGTTTTCTCTTTTCTCTTATCTCGCATGTTTTATTTCATCTAGATGCTTTATCCCTTTTCTTATACAGGAGTAGTTCTTCCTCCCGTCATCGTTTCCCTTATGGTCTCCCCACCTTTTGTGGAAGTTTTATCCATGGTCCCTTTGAGGGCTTGGAGGAGCTCTGATGGTGTCGTCATCGTCTTCTTCTGAGGTAGCCATCCCCCACTTTGTGTTGTGTTGTAGATATGTTTTTAAGTCGTCATTTGTCTGACATGTACTGTCTCTTTGTTCTCCATCTTATCTTTCTCTCTTTGATATTCTTTTTTAAGGTCTCTTCTCTCCGCACTTTTTTGTATTTCTTCTTCTTTACCTTTTTCTCCCTTCTGTCTTCTCTATTGAGCCATATTTTATATGTCTCCTACTCTCTTTCCTCTTATCTATCTTATTTTAATCTTGGTTCGGCTCTTGTAAGCATATTAGATGTTCATGCTTTTATTAATAAGTTGCATTTCGGGTTACTACCTGGAATATTAAAGGTTTAAGCAACCCTATCAAAAAGCAACAGGTGTTATCTCACCTAGTGAAATTAAAAACTGACGTTCCTCTGCTTCAAGAATCCCGTCTTTCTGTAGAGGAAGCTTCCAAGTTAAAAAGATGCTGGGTGGTTCATTTGTTTATTTCTCCTGCTTTACGCAAGAAAAATGGGGTTCTGATTCTGTGTCACAAAAAGTTACATGTTTCCCTGGTTCAACAGGAACTTGATACTGAAAGGCCTTGGGTTATTGTTAAACTTCTCATAGATAAGATTCCTTTAGTTATTTTTAATGTATATGCACCTACTTCGGTTCATAAGGTGTTCTGGACAAATGTATCGTACAAATTACTTCTATATGATTTCTTTTTTTTAAAATATATTTTTATTAGATTTTTCAACAAAACATCATTCAAAACCAATATCAAAGAGCCACATGAGCTTTAGAAACAGCAATGGCCACTAAGCAGTGCTCCGCCTAATGTCCTCACGTTCAATAAGGGGCAATAATACAAATTATTGTAAGATACATCAATATACACAGTCAAAGCATGGGACATGTGGCGAAGGTATGGTGCCACTCGGATTAATTTCCAGGAAAGCCTTCTGCAACAATGAAGCATCCAATTAAAAAAAAGAAAATGCAAACTCCTCCCCACACCCTCCCTCCCAACCCACCCCTGTCCCTGGTGTGTCCCGCGCAACAGCATTGTAACAAAAGCTAAAAAGTCTGTGCAACTCATGGTTCAACTATGCATAACAGTAGTGTATTAAAGTCAGATGAAGAACAACATTCCCCCAGTCAAGAACACTATAGACAGCACAATTCACCCAAGCAATCGATCAACATACACAGAACTTTAAGGTGAAGCATTGGTGTACCCGCTGTCGAGTTGTCACTTGAATCCATCCCCGCTGCCTGCAATGAAACCACCAGCACTTCCCAGGCCCTCGCGGCTTCCATGGCTTTATCTCCCTGTGTTCGCCTAGCTAACTGAAATCTAAGTGTGCTTTCAATCGTTGCCCATTTAATCAATTCCATTTTCCACCTCAGTATGCTGCAGCCCCGTGCAGCTTTCCAATGCGCTGTGATATCCCTCTTGGCCAGCAATAGACCCAAATCCAGAAATGTGCTTGTTATCCTCATTTTGGGTGTGTGGGGAAACCAGTGAAGTAAGCAAGTGCCCACATCAGGTGTAATCTGTTGTTCTGTGACCGCACATAGCAGCGCTAACACATCCTTCCAATAGGTCCCTAATTGCGGACAGTCCCACATCATATGTTTAACTCTGCCCCGTCTAGATTACAATGTAGGCACTTCGCAGTGTCTCTGTTAAAGTATTTATTAATCCTGGCAGGAGTGAGATACGCTCAAAGTAGTATAAAGAAGTGAACCAGTTGGAAACGGGCATTTCTAGTGCTTTTCCACGCCCTCTTAACTATATGGGCCCACACTTTCTCAGGAATATCCTTACCCCGACCCAATTCCCACTTCTGTTGCAGTTCCCTCAATGGCAGCAGTCCCTCCCCAGTCATACGCCTATATAGACATGTAACTGCCTTAAAGGTTCCTGCCGCCATCACCACATACTGGCACGCCATGGATGTCTGCGGCTCCGATAACCCTTCCCGCCAACGACGTTGTATGCCAAGACGAGGGCCGAATGAAGCAAGAAATGTCCTCGAGGGAGATCATACCTATCCTGCAAGCTCTGAAATGGTAACAGGACACCATCTTCATATGAACCCCCCAGCATCTGTAGCCCCATAGTCTCCCAGTCTGTAAGTGCAGACAAAACCCCCCATGTGGGACGACTGCGCAAATTGCCAGGGGTATTTCTGGGGCATATGGCCGGTCAATCATGGCTCTGTGCTGGCTCCGGTTCCAACACAATCTCAGTATCCGAGCCTCTCCAGAGGACGTCCCGAGTCTCAATGGCTGCTGGAGAATAATAGATGAAATTACCAACTTCGGGATTCCAGTAGTATCCTGATTATCCGGGGCCTGAAATTCCAATGCCACTGCCTGGGTGAGCCACTGGAGCTGAGCTGCCAAGTAAAATGTCTCAAAATCAGGGACTGCTAACCCACCATCAACTTTTGGGTGCATCAATGTTTTAAGCGCAACCCGCCTCCTGCGAGCCTCCCAAATAAACCCCACGATCAGAGACTGAATCTGTTTAAATAATGACCCTGGGACCCAGATTGGGAGTGTCCTAAAATAATACAGCAACCGAGGGTGTGCCACCATTTTCCAGAGTGCCACCCTCCCAGCTACCGAAAAAGGGGGCGTGCCCGAGAATGCCATGTTGCCCCGGAGACTTCAAATAGCCCTGCCCACATTACCCTCCAACATATCAGCAGGCGTATGATAAATGTTAGTACCTAGATAGGTCAGGCATCGATATTCTCATTTAATCCCGTTAGTATGGGACGGACCGTTACTCGCCGGTGTCACCGGAAATTAGGCACATCTTTGCCCAATTTACTCCGAGGCCCGAAAGCCTCCCAAAAACTCGAAGCAGATTCTTCGCCTCCTCAAGTGCCTCCGCTGTGTCAGCCAGGAACATAAGTAAGTCATCTGCATAGAGTGATATATACTGCTCAACCCAATACACTTCAAGGCCGGCATACCTCTGAACCAGCCTAGCCTGCGCTGCTAACGGCTCAATGACCAATGCAAACAGCAAGGGAGAGAGCGGGCACCCCTGTCGGGTCTTTCGACCCACTTTCCAGGAAGAGGAGATCAGAGCCCCCGTCCGCACCCTGGCCGTAGCTGTTTTATACAATATTTCCTTCCATGCCACAAAGGCACCGGTATGGCCACTCCTCGATATCAACGGATAAAATGGCAGCGGAGTCCGGGGAATAAGTATCTGCAGCCATGACACGGAGGAGGAACCTGACATTAATGGCGGTGTTCCGGGTTGGGATGAAGCCCACCTGGTCTCGATGAACCAGGTGCACCATATGCAGAAGCAAATGCGATGCAAGTATGTTACTCAATATTTTATAGTATGTCGCGAGCATAGACAAGGGACGATATGCTGTTTTATCATTGGGAGGCTTTCCAGGCTTTAATAACGAATAATGATGGCTTCGCGAGTAGAGGATGGCAATATTCCTGCTTTTTAGCCTCATTAAAAACAGACATTAATTTAGGGGCTAGCAGATCAATGTAGGTGGAATAAAATTATTTCGTTAGTCCGTCCGTGTCTAGACTTTTACTAGGGGCCATGCGCTTGATTGCGCTCTAAATTTTCCCCCAGTGTTATTCCCTGACCTGAGACTTATCAAGTTGTGGTAACCCCATGTCTGTTATGAATTCCCCTATGCCATCCCCATCTATTTTTGTCTTACTCCTATATAACCCCGCATAATACCCCAAAAATTGATTGTTAGTTAATCTCCTGTTAGGTGTAGACCGGGTCACCAGATTGGCCATCCAGTTTGGGTATAACCGTTCTGCGATGGGCAGGATTAGCTAGCCAGGCCAGCAACGTGCCCACGTTCCGCATGCGCGCGTGTCAGATATTTCTTGTGATCAAAGCAGCGCAATCTTTCAACTTGCACCGCTACGGCCTCCCTAGCATCGGACACCTCCGTTTGTTCCTCAGGGTTCTCAGGGCGGGATCTTTCCGCTGCTCGCAAGCGCTCTCTCGCTGAGTCTATGTCCTGAAGTAGTGTTTTCCGCACACCCACAATTTTAGCTATGCAGAGCGCCCGTACTACCACCCTAAAAGCATCCCCTTCCACTGCTGTCGACAAAGCCGTACCCTCGTTTTCAATAAAATACTGAGTGATTCCCGCCTCAAATTCTGCTCGAGAGACCTGATCCTCTAGGGTTTCTGGGCACAGCCTCCAGGTTTGGATCACCGGGTGTTTCCAAGACCAATGGAGGCGCAACAGCAAAGGATTATGATCTGCCAACGTCCTAGCAAGATATTCGCTGTGCTCAACCATGGCATGCAAGTCTGGGGAACAGAAAAAGGCATCTAGGCGCACATGTAGCTGATGCAGCGCTGAGAAAAATTAGTAATCAAGGTCTCCAGGGTGCTGCACCCGCCAAGTGTCCACCACCCCTATATAGTCTGCCAATCTCGTCTGGCCTTGGAGATCCTATGAATGGGCGCCTCAGGAAGCGGGGGATGAGAACGATCCAACTGTATGTCAGATATGGAATTAAAATCTCCCCCTATAATCACGGAGCCAGTCCGATAGGGGGCCAGTTTCCCGGATAAATTATTAAAAAACGTTGGCTGCTCTGTGTTGGGTGCATATATGCTGCCCAAGACTACCTCCCTCCCATTAAGGTGGCCTGCAAATACCAAAAACCTCCCCTCTGGGTCCACCAATTGTTGTGTAGGTTGAAACTGGACCCCTGGTCTAATTCAAATCAGTGTCCCCCACGCAAAAGTCAAATAAGTCATGCAAGAGACCTTCCCTCTCCATCTGCGTTGCAGGGCTGATCCTTCAGTGCAAGTAATATGTGTTTCTTGGAGGAAAGCGTGTCAGCGTGTATATCCCTCTAACATTACAGGAAATGCACTTCAATTCAAGTAAGCCCCCATGGTGCAGCCATAGTCTTAGCTTCACATACTTTTCCCGATTAGACACACTGGGAACCCCAACTACCCAAATCCAAACCCCCAATACTCCCCAACACCCCACCCACCCAGAACAGGCACTAAAACGCTAGTCCCCATCCAAACTAAGATCTAACTATATCCTCCAGTAGCTACAGAGGATCAAACAATAGAGAGGGCGGCTTCAAACCAAGGAAAGGGGATCAACAGAAAGGGCCTCATGTTTCGCCATACCCCAATCATCAAGCGAGCCTCCCAGCATGGGCTCACAACTCTGAGAGAGCCGTCGCATCCAGCCACCCAAATAATGATATGACACTGCAAACAATGCTGTACCTCCTGATCTGCTGTAGAACAAATGCCAAGAAAGGGGATGAAACTGATGTGGACAGCAATGGAGGGATACAGTAAGGAACACATTCAAGCTATCTCATCAGCTGTCCCTGGCACCACATGTGGAAGTGCAACACTGTCCATTCCAGTCCCATCAGTGTCTGTACCCATCGACCCTTTCTCCGATTCCGTGTCTGCCACCGATGGGGACTAATGTTCCTGGAACAATTCCAATACTGCTTGTAAAGCGGCCGTTCTCTCCACCTCTGTCTGAGATGCTGACGGTCCCCTCAGGCCAGTGCGGCGCCGCCTCACCCGTTTCGATGTACGAGGCCGTGGACCCTCAACTGTCGATTTCCCACAGTGCCCCGCTTCTCCAGTTCCAGCCCGATAAGATTACAACCAGTCTCATGCCCCCTCCGGGTTCTCACAAAAATGCTTCTTCTCATCCAGAACTATTCTCAGACGTGCGGGACACATCAGTGAATACTGTAGACCCTCCTCGGGTAGCACCTTCTTCACCGCTAAGAAAGAGACCCGGCGGTGCTGTACATCAAGGGTATACTCCCGAAACAAGGACACCCTGCCGTTATCGACCCTTTAAGGGCCTGAGGAGCAAGCCTTTTGCAGTAAAAGATCCCTGTCTTTATAATGAAGCAGGTGAGCCACCACAGATCTAGGAGGCCTGCCCGGTGCTAACGGGCGAGCAGGAACTCTATGCGCTTTTTCCAGGGTGTAAAATTGGGTCATCCCCTCAGGTGCCACCTCAGTCCGCAGCCAGTGTTCTAGGTACCCAATCATGACAGTTCCCTCCATGCCTTCCGGCAAACCTACCACCCTTATGTTTTTTCTGCGGTTGCGCCCTTCCGCGTCTTCTGCCCTCCGCTCCAGGGTCTGGAGCCTATGCGTGATATCCCCCAACTCGGCGCCAGCGTCTTTTGGGCCGGTTCTAGGGCCTCCAGAGTCCCCTCGATTTGCTTTACACGGTCAGCTAGTTTGGAATGTTCCGCTCTAAGAAGCCCCAGCCCCGCCGCCACATTTGCAATATCTTGGAGGATGGCATCCCTTGTCTCCGTAATAGCCTTCAAGATTTGGTCCACCTGTTGTTGCATCATGGTCTCGGGTTGCTGTTCAGGGGAACCTTGCTTCCCACTGTTCTACAGCAAGTCTTCAGGCTCTGGAGGGACCCCTCCCTGCTTCCCCCGTGGTTTCCCCATGATCTCAGGGCCACAGGGAGTCAAGTTGGTCTCCAATCCCACTCAGGAGAGTCACACACCTCCAATATATGCTTGTAGTGCGCAGTTACTTGGTTGCACAAAAGCGGCAGCAGGGGACTCACCAGTGGGCAATGGGCGATTGGGATTCTCTCCTCAGGGCCGCCAGGAGCACCTTCCAGAGGGTTCCAGACCAACTCTGTGTTTCGCTCAGGCAACATGGGGTACTCAGTCTCCAGGCTTCCCAGGGGTTCAGGCAGCTTTCCCCAAGCTCAGTAGTGCCCAATGGTCATTCCCCAGAGCAGATCCGATAATGACGGCAGGCACTGCCCACGCCTGTCCGGGCAGCGGTAATCAGTCTGCATCCATGGCACGGGGACACCACAATGAGTTCCAGGCAAAGCAGCACCGATAAGGAGCACAGTCTGCAGCCCGAGTCGTGCCAGCCGATCAGCCCCCCAAAGAGCAGGCGGACCACCCCAGCGTCTACTACGTTCCTACCGGGAGTTTCAGCGTGGCAGCCTCCGTTTCCACCAGCACTCTGGTGGCCCCCCAGCTCCGCTAGTAGGCTTGCGGCGTTCTCAGGAAACGCTTCCCCGATGACAAAGCGGCCGTTCCACCCCCTTTCAAACAGGGTGCCACCTATGTGCCTCTCTAAACTATAGTTCCTTAGGCTGTGGCTGATCTGCTTCACATAGCAATTACCTGCGAGGTAACAGCAGCCTCTCAGTATGTGGGAAATATAAAACTGTCCCGAAGGCGACGTGGAGTATCACCTAAGTGAGAGCAGCGCCAGATATCTCAAATGCTTTCATTTGTACAGCTTGCTCGGTTTCCCAAGCTCATTCCCAACAGCAGATCTGATAATGGGGGTAGGCTCCACCTACGCCGGTCCAGGCAGCAGTAATCGGACTTCATCCATGGTGGGGGGGGTGGGCGCCACAATGAGTTCCAGGCAAAGCAGCACCAATAAGGAGCACAATCTGCCGCTGGAGTCGTGCCGGCCGATCAGCCCCTCAATGAGTGCGCAGATCACTCCAGCTGCTATCGCGGTCCTCCTGGGAGTTTTGGCGTGGTAGCCTCCGTTTCCACCAGTACTCCGGTGGTCCCCCCAGCTCCACTAGTAGGCTCACGATGGTCCCGGGAAGAGCTTCCCTGTTGATAAAGCGGTCGTCTCTCATCACAGGCCGGCTTTACGATCGCTCTACATCCGCGATCCGTGCCGTTTTATTTCTAGATGATTCATAACTTTTTAATCTTCCTATGTTAAAATATGTTATTCCTATGTATACATTGTTGCATTATTATCATTTCTTGGTTATATAGTAATTGCATATTGCTTTCCCTCCCCTTCCCCCTGTTTTTCTTTTTTATAGTGTGTATATTTCTCTTTTGTATACAGCTTGACAAACCTTATCCTTATATTTTCTTATTTTACTATATGTCTTTATGCTAATTAGGATTTGTTCTATTTATTCTATTGCTGCTTCCCTTTTATTATTTTTCATTTAATAAACTCAAACGTAAAAAAAAAATGATTTCTGAATGTAATTTTACTAAAAAGTGTGGACTTATATGTCAATTTTACGAGTGTAATGTTACTACTAGTAACTTTTCAAGCATAGGCAAAGTTCAGCAATGGGTCAGATATGTCCCTATAGCAAGCCATGAGAAAAATGTAAAAAGATTACAAACTAAAAATAAAATATTAAAAAATGTGCATGTTAGATTTTAATTTAAATACATTTTATACATTTAAAATACATATACAACAAAATAAATAAAGCTAAGACACTAACACATTAATTGAAATATATTAAATTAAATTTAAAAGTGCTTCATTTTACAAATCCCACCTATTGTAAAATATTTTTATTATGTATTAAAAATTACAAAAAAATGTATATACTTCATGTAAATTAGTTTATTTAAACAATAAACTTACAATTATTTTTACACAAAAAAATACAATATTTTGTCATAAAATAATGTATTTATTGGTGTATATTTGCTACCAGTAAAGAATATGTATATATATTTTTAAAGTGGAAATAATTTAACTAATTTTAACATTATTTCCTATGAGGCCCTAGTATAGGTACCCACCTCCATTATTTCCAATGGGAGAATGTCGTAGTACAAGTAGCAGGTCTTATGTGGTGCTGGATTTACCTGGAATTATTCAAGGTCTGTGCTGGAATACCCATACTACTGTTTTAGGTCCTTTTTTAGGTCTCGCCTAGACAGCACTTACGCTATCTCTTCAAGACATATTGTATATACTTTGTGGGCTAACAGCCCGTCCATTGCTTTTCGTTTGTTTCTTCAGTGTTCTTTAAAAAGCCTAGATAACAAGCGGTTATTCATTCTTATTTGCCCCTCTCTTTTATGGGTTGTTCCCTCCCACGGAGCACAGCCCAATTACTTGTAGTCTTACACTTGTCCCATTTTAACAACTGCTTTCTAGACTTCTTTTTTCTCTGTCTAAGAGTACTTCACACGCGAACGCACGTCTTTTCACTGCTTTGAGCTTTTCTGTACAAAAGGCTACAATTCTTGTTTTTATCTCATCACATTTGTTGTTCATTCAAAAACTGAGATCCAATGTCAGACGCTGTTTCCCCGAGGGTGCATTTTATCTTCTTTCTCTGGCTTCAAAGTGAAATAACCAATCACTCCATCTCCTCTCTCATCATTGCTTGTCCTGTATTTGCCTTCTACCAATATCACACGCACACCTAGTACCACCTAGTACAAGGAAGAACGAGGTAAAGCTGTTTTTTTACACTAGTTTAATGTGACCAATATTTGCTTTTTATCTTTTGTGTGATTTTATGCAGTCTACAGCTTTTAATACGATGCACAAATAGTTGAGAAAGAAAGGTCAGAGACAAATTCCTAGCATGCTGCTCCTGTTCTCTCTCCACCCATCCCTTTTTGAGAAGGCGTGGAGTTTTCTTTTTGCAGCTCTTTCTCACTCTCTTCCCTTCGCTCCCCTCCCCTGCACGTGGGCTCTTGGAGAAAGGAGAAAAGAATGCTCCAGCATGTCCAGATAATGAAATTTTTCCTCAATGACCACAGCTGCTGCTAAAGCAGAAAACACATCAGTCTGGGCCTCCAACACACACAGATATGCCTTTGTATGTCCACATAAATGCTGGGAAGAGTATTGTGCAATGGAACAGCCGCGGTCGGTATTGTGTGTACCTGCAGGGCAGTGACATGGGGAGGGAGAGGAGCAGGGTTGGGGGTAGTAATCTATGGATTATGGAGCTTTACAGGTAAGTAAACATATACAAAATAAAACAAATTTCATTGCGCGCACTGCACCCCCAAATGCGATGCAGTGCGCAAAACAAAATTTGTTTTATTTATTTATATATGTACTTACCTGTAAAGCTCCGTAATCCATAGATTACTACCCCCCTCCCCACGTCACCGCCCTGCAGGTACACCCACTACCGACTGCGGCTTCAATGGAACAAAAAGAAAAACCTCCCATGTAGGAAGGGGCATATGTTTTGTGCAGTCCATGTTTCTACTCTCAATGGTGCCTTCCCTTGCCCCGCCTCTTGGCCTTTAATAGAGTGGAAATCTCATTTCATGTATAGGGGTGTATAATATTCATGTGTAGAGCACATCCACATATAATCTTGCAATTATGCTTTCAAAATAAAATAAATAAATAAACATAGAATTGTGAAATGTATTAAAGTAATTACGTGACATGTCTTAGGTTATTAACTAGCAGCATGGAGAATTAACTTAGGAAATAAATGAAATTAGCAAAAATGTTAACATGAATAGCTTGTGTTGTGAAGTTAATGCACTCATTTAGTAAATGCGATAAACAATTATATTTTTTATAAGTAAGTGAATGTCTTAGTGAAAGGCTATAATGATTATGTGAATCTGTAATGCTTAAAGTGACATGTTCTTATGTTAGCTGAAATCGTAGGCCTGGAGTGCATTCCTTGAAACTCTTGCTTTAGAATTAATAGTTGAATTTCTTGTGCACTGCAGAATCTGTTCTTTCTCGCTTTTGCATTGCAGGTGGAGAAGCATTCTTTTAGGAAGAGTAATGTCTTTATTTTAGTAGCTAGGTAAGGAGAGAAGAAGTTACAGTTACATGGGTTGGAGGTGAGAAAGGCAGAGAAGAATTCACATGTGAGTAGGCATGGAAACCAAGGGCGAATTGTTACAAGAGATGTACATGGAGAACATCGTGGAAAAGTACCTGCATGACTGTACCCATTGTGGATTATGCTCACGCTGTGCATTATGGGAATCCTGCCTGTGGATAACTGAGTGTTGGATTTAGGAAATGTGCCCACTGCTTTCTTGACTACAGAGGGAGAGCATCTCAGAAAGAGCTATTCCTAGGCTGTGGGGTTTTAGGTTTAAACCTATAATAACTGATAAAACCCCACTGAAAGAAAAATAGCCCTAACAGGTGAAAACATATAAACACTGAAAACACACCTGCACAACCACAAACTAAATGCCATTCAAAGAAAGGAAAAAGAAGGTGAAAGAGTCATATTTGTTCATTTCTGAAGGGGTCAATAAAATGTAACTTTGTTATACAAGCTAGCAGTAAGAAAGACTGGCTAACATTATTCTGCTTGAGTTTTGTTCTTTAGGGATGCCACTAAAATATTGTTTCTTCTTCCTTTTACTTTTTTCAGTTTTATGGCCTTTGGTCTAAAGATGCAGGGTTTAGTTTCACGTTTTAGGTTTAGTTTAAATATTTTATAAACTGTAGAGAATCAGGACATATCAAACTCACATTTGATATTTTGGCTGCATTTGATACTTTCACTGATAGGTAAAATTGCTAATTTCATAAAAATCTTTCCTAATATGTGTCATCACATTTACCCACAGAGAATGGGTAAAAACCCTTAATACATCAGACCATAGTTTCTAGTGGGTCAGTATTGATAGTAGGTGAATTGACAACACCTCAGACTTTAAACATTAAATGCAAGGTATAGTGACAAGTATATATATCACCAAGCATCTGGGATTGTGGTGAAAATGTGACACCAGACTTTTGGAAAGCATGGAACGCAGTGTCACTTGTTATGCTCTGCAAAAAAGGTTCTTTCCAAGTTCAACAAAGATTGGAGTGATATTGTTTATATTTGTAGTGATTCAGCTACGTATATAAAATATTTGTGTGATGACCTGTCAAAATTGATACCTGAGCTGAAGTGATTCCCTGTAGGACATCCTTGCCACTTGTTAGATGGTATGATGAAAACATCTTTACAATCTTCAGAGTTAATGAGGGATGCTATTGACTTTTTAGTCCATTCTGGTGC
Organism: Lissotriton helveticus; assembly: GCF_964261635.1. Taxonomy (NCBI): domain Eukaryota; kingdom Metazoa; phylum Chordata; class Amphibia; order Caudata; family Salamandridae; genus Lissotriton; species Lissotriton helveticus. Next base: position 494,885,329 of record NC_136069.1, on the reverse strand, counting down.
ACTGTTTTCCTATGCCCAGGAACTAAAACGCAAATATTTATCATTTTGTGCTTTATGTGGCATCAAAGAAAGAGTCATCCCAACTGTGTCCCTTAGCTGATGGTTCTCAGCCCAAGGGGCCATGAATGCTGAGAGGGCCTTTTCACAGAAGTTTACATGGGAAGGAAAGCACGAGCGCACATGACCAAAGACTCACTGAAGAAGTATTGTATGGTGTACTGCAATAAGATTAATTTTCAAAAATCTCTTTGGACCTCATATACACTATACATACACTGTCTATATACCATGTTCTTTCAGTGCAGAAAGCAAGCAATGATAAAAGCAAAACGTTCCATAAACACCGGAAAAACACTTTTTCTGTTGTTTTTAGTGGCGTGAAAATGTGTAACCACTGATAACAACTGTTTTTTAAGATATTGAAAACACTGAAAAAACCCCACCAGAATTTACCAAAAATAGAAACTGAAAACAGGACAGCCTAGCTATTCCTTTTGCAAAAGTGGCTTTACGCTACTTGACCCATTGATGGTGGAGAGGCTTCTAAGAAAGCTTCCAAGCACTGACACCTTTTCCTTTCCATCGAAAAAACGTATGTAGGGCTGTCATCTTAGTGCTAGAGCAGGGATAGATTTAAGGCGTTTTAATCATCAGCCCTTGACTCATGCTTCTTTATTCTCTGTATCTTACCTCTTGAATTAATAGTCTTGTTCATGCTGCACCAATTGAATTTGATGCGTAGATTTGGCTTCATGCTAATTCCTTTGTTTTTCTATACCCTTGTGCTGAGGTGTCGCTGTGTCCAGCTATTTTTTGCTTTGTAACAAATTAACTAACCTTATATAGTTGTCCTTGGATTATTATGCATCAAGGAAAGTTATTGACTAATTAACTGTTAACGACGTTTCGTCCCTTCACACTTTCATACTGCGAAAAAGAACCCCCTGAGTGTGTCTCTAGAAAAGATCTCGAACAGAAGGGCCGGGCCCTTTCATCAACTTTAACATAGTTATTTTGAGCTTTAAAATTGTGTTTACTGTTTGAGACTAAAATGATTTAGACTTGAGGAAGAAATGGCTTTCTGAGCTGCAGTGTATCACAATCAGCTTTAAAGGTTTTCTGTTTTTCTTTCTGAAACATCTTATGGCATTTCATTACTAAAATGAAACCTGAAAACTACATTGTGAAAGAAAGACAAATGTTTTGCTGAGGGCCATGCTTTTAAATTGGCGCTTCTTGCAGCGACAGTTCTCTATACAATGCTGTAGTATCAGGGGCTCCTACTGTTAACCTTTCTACTGAGGAAGTCCAACTTTCTGTACTTTGAAATGGCGCAAGACCTCTGATGGTCTATACACACTCTGAGATGAACGATGTATAAATAAAACTGCTATTCTTTGCTTAGAGCAAGTTTATAAAGACATTTTTAACAAACTGCTTCGAATCCCATGCACGTTGGGGAATGGCTAGCGAAGCCTTTACCATTGGAACTTGGCCACTCAGCTTCCCCTACAACACGGCTGACTTCTTTCATCCAACAGGACATTTCTTTTTGTTTTTCAAGAGTGTTCTGTCACGACAAACGTGTTGTCATATTGGCTGAATGACTGCTCTGTAGTCTTGGTAAACAAATATGGTTAATGACTGGAATGCAAATATATTGTTTCAACGTGGATGTTGAGATTTCCACCTGTATGTTTGTTATTTGCATTTTGTAATAAGTAGTTCTACTCCAATACTACTTTACATACTACAAAATACAGTTGTGAATCAGACACACATTGTCCACAGTTTACATTGCAGAAGTACCTTCAGGCCACTTTATCCTCACATGGTGGATACAAAATCTGCCATTATACATGTTTACCTCTGAGCACAGGTTTTATAAGTAGTCCAAATAACATACAAATGCAAATATTACTAGTTCCATGATCTTAGGTGGAAGTTAGATTGTCAATAAAAATTATTTGGATATTTGGATATTTAAAATTAACGTTATTTTGTTCAAGTTTAAATTAAAACATAATTTCACAACTAAAATAAACAAAATACATTATTTCATCATGCATTAATAATGATTTAAAGTGATGTATACAATTAATTACAAATACTTTATTTTTTATAAAATTTATTTTTACATTCCTTTTTGAATGTATATTATGTACTTTTCAAATATTTGTTAACATTAACTTTTAATTTATATTTTTAACTATTTAAAATAATTTAATTTCTCCTTATGTCCTATGTGCTTTCATTTTAAGCCCCTACCTCCATTATTTTCTACGGAAGGGTGTTGCAGTACCAGTGGTTGGCCATGTGTGATGTTTTACTCATTTTCACTCTGAGCTGGAGTAATTTACAACTGTTTTAGATCCATTTTCTTGCTGTAGTAGCTGTGAAAGTGCAGGTGTTAATAGCAATGGTCTTACTCTTTGAGGGTTGGTACACATGCCCCCCTAAACCCCCTCCCTTATCCTCCTTTAATTCCTCCTGGCACCTCCCTAAATCCCTCCTATTTAATAGTAAGTAATCCCCATTTTCCAGCCCCTGCCTCATCCCTCCCACGTTTATTACTAAAACATATAGTTATGGTGCTGAGGCTTCACAGTAGAAAGGGATATCTCTGCACAGAAAGAAATATGAGAGATGGAGGCATAAATTCAGCATGTAGGTTTATAAACTGCATTTTGTAGTTGTAGAAGTTGTAGTACTACAAAGCATACTACAAAATGTAGTTTGCAAATAGGACCCCAGAAAAAATTGGAGAGCAATGCAGGGTGTGAAAAAACAAGCAAACGAGAGAGCAAAATAGAGTGGGAGGAGAAATGAGAAGCATGAGAGAGAGCCTGGTGGAAAACATGCACAATCTTGTGGCATGCTTAAGCAAAAAGTAGTTCCCTTAAAGTGAGCAGTGGAAGGACACATCTGAAAAGTATATGCTCCAGGGGAAAGACAAAGACAAGATGGACAAGGCACACTATTCAATAAGAAGCAAGCATATTAAAGTGATAAAAAAGCCATCAAAATTCCACAGTAAGATATTGGTAAGCTGACAATGGGTTTTTCGGAATCAGACAGCTGCGCTGTCTAGTAGGTTCAACCTAAAAAAAACTACAAACATGGAGGAATTCCATTTTTGGTCCTTTCTCCTGGCTCTGAAATTCCATGTACGTGAGTTTGTGGTTAGCTTTACAATAGTTATAACTGTAATAAGCTTTATCGGTGCCTACCACTTCCATATGAACTCTCAGGTTAGTGCCAACACAAGCGAGCAGATTTGTTGCTTATCTTTCTGTCTTTAGCCAAAAGCCAGAGAGCATCATGTCCCAGAAATAAATAGAATAGAATATGCACTTTAAGGCAGCATGTACAGTGTCTGGTAAAAACGATGGGGAGTTAGACATTTGATAATTGCGACAACAAGAAATGGGAGATAATTAAAGAGCTATCTGTATGACACTTGAATGATGATTTGCTACTATAATTAAATGAACATGTGGCAGCACATAATTACGTAAAACACAAAACCTGACCCCACATCATTTTTTCTGTGTTATCTATCTATGGACCACGTGTTAATGAAGGTACAGACAGTATAAAGAAAACAGCACACAAGAAAAAAATATATTGAAATAGTGTTTGTAAAGTGATGTAGTTTTGCCAACTATCAATTACATGTATAAGTCATTAGGGAAAATCTAAATTCTTGAAAATACATGTAACCTTAAATACCCAAAGAGAAATTTAAGTTTACTGGTCCTTGAAAAAATATGATACGGTTGTAACCAATATTTGTTTTACTTCACAGTTGAGATACATTCATTGTTATTGTTCCTTATTTATGTATATATCCCTAATTAAGCAAACTCAAAAATGAAGTGTTGGCTGTTTTTAGGTCTCACCTAGATTGTAGATTTTAGCTGCCTGGTAGGCGAAAGCCTCTTGTGGACTATACCATAAACAGTAGGCTTGCCTGATCCATACCCTAACCTACCCCACTCCACGCAGCCCATGTTGCTCCCCTTCTTACTCAGCCCAGCTTTTTGTTTTCTTTAATTCCTCCACTGCCTAATGCTTGTCAGTTGCTTACCAGCCCACTCCCCATTGCTTCTAACTCTCCCTTCTCCTACCCATCTTTCTTGCTACTCCAACCAATGTGGTCCTTAGCATTCCATTCTTTTACACTTTTTGGAAGGCCTGGAAGCTCTCATTTGCCTCCGGGCCCTTTCCATTTCATTATTGTGTTTTTGCGGATATATTTTTCATTTAATGCTCCAAGTGGCTACCTCCATTTTAGATAGGTAAATAAAAAATAAGTACAACATCACCTTTATTGCTCAGTAGGTGTGTGCATGCAACGTGACACATGTGTGCTTATTCATCGTGTGAATTACTCATCTGTGTGATGTCATGACAAGAACATGCTCTTTTGCTAGTCTTGTTAACATGTCTTTTTTCATTACTTTGTCAATAGCATGTTACTTAAATAAATTAAAGAATGTTATTGGAGAATATTATTGAGCAAGTCCCCATTCAATTTTGTTCTCAAGAAATCTTGGATGGGTTGGATGGAGGTATATAAAGTTAAACCATGGGGCTTGGTTTAGAGTGCCCTGGGCATTGTTCATTTGCTCACATCAAAAGTTATATCATTCTAATCTCACCTAACAGCTATGTACATGGCCATTGAAATACACATAAGAAAACCTGAAGTTCATATATATGAGCATTTCTTAGTAATGATCATTAACAAGTGAATCCAAAGTCTCCTTTTGTATCTTATATATTTTGCATTGTACCTGAATTGTTACCAAAGATAGAGGGTTCTAGTTTTTTGCCTATGGGCCTTATTATGAGTTTGGTGGTGCGAAAGCGGGACCTCCATGCTCCCACACCACCAAACAAGTATAGGAACTGCCTTCTAGATCAGTAGTTTTCTCCTGGTTTGGCTGGCAGTTCTTTGGCATTCGCAGGGTGGTGCTATGAAATCGGCACCGCAAGGGGAACATCAAAGGCAGTACCTGCACTGCATGGACTGTTGCAGTCCAAGTTATGCCCCCTGTGTGCAACCACATGGCGGTCGCACAGCCATGAAAAGTGTGGCGTGAGGAAACTTGTAAAATGGTTGACGGGGCCGCAGCAGCCTCGTCCTAATAAGGTGGTCAGAAGACCACCACTGCTGCGCACCTGTGATTCTGGCAGTCTGTGAACTGGCCGGCTTGTAATAAGCCCCTATGTCACATAGTAAAAAATCAACAAAATGGTTGCTTTTAAAAATATTATGATAAAAAAATCTAGTCATTGTGCCCTAAAAAAACACCATGTTATAGTCAGCCATTTTCTTAAATTAGGACTGAGGATCAAATGGAATTCTCTGTTACTTGACTTTCATGCCTGCACCCATTGAGTGTGCTATAGAGAACAGCACCTATTAAGAATAAAATGAAACCCACTTCCTGAAATAATTTGTACCCCATTAGACAGGAAAGAACCAAATTAAACAAGCATTGGCAAAGCCAATCAGCCTTGCCTTTGCCATGCAAAAACTTTGCTGTTGACTTTGCCACTGCTTGTCTGTGCAGCATTGTTAAAAAAAGGAAAAATACTGAAAGAAAAGCAATACATGTCTTATGGTATCTCAAAACTATACATTGAATTAAATTGTTTCTTTTTTTAGAAATGGTATGTTTTGTTTTCACTGGAACTCTGAACAGAACTTAAACAGAATAAGGAAATATGAAAATGTATAGGGAAATGCTACCCAAGCCCTAATTTACTATCCACCAGATTCAGCTATTTGCTTCTCTTCATTAACCTAAGGAGCATAATAATAGGTCTCTCGGAGAAATGTCATGCTAAATACACCTTCTGCCTCAGACAAAACTCCAGCTGAGTTAGTGCACTAGATGGCCCCTCCTCCAGCACCATTAAAGCCTTTATGTGCCAAATATTGTGCTTTTGCACAATATGTGAAATGAGATGAAACAAAACAACTCTTAAATTCTGCTTTTCAGTCAGACCCAGCACAATAATCTCTGTTGCTGGGCCATTAAAGCCAAGCTGAGAGGGATGAGTAGCAACACAGAATAGGGGGAGGAATTTGAGAGGTGAAGCAGCACAAGAGGGAGCAACTAACAAATACATGCGTTCTCATAGAGTGCTGAATGTAAATGGAAACTTAAATCCGCCATGCGAAAGGATCGTGAAGAGGCTATGCTTCAGGGTAGGGAAAAACACAAGAAGAGGGAAAGCAAACCATTGAATAAAAAGCAAGGCAGGGAGAGTCACAATAACATCAAACAATTTTCAGCAAAGTGCAAGCTGTAAGCTCACTGTTAGCTCATAATAGGTCTTTCGCTACCATACAACTTGCGATGTCTGCTAGGCTCGACCTAAAAAGTGGTAAACACAAGTATCTTAAAACAATACTATATGTGTATATAGAGGGTTTCCACACACCTCTCCAAAGGGTGTTGTGGAGTATAGTTGGGGAAGTAGATTCTGGCTGAGATCCTCTTATTCCTTTTTGAGTGTACACTTTTAAAATCATGCGTTTGGCAAATAGCTTGGTTGCTTAATAAATTGATGTTGTTTTCCCTTTGCTTACAACACATATTAAAATAGAATGCATCTTTCTTCAGCACAGAAGTTCCCTTATAAAGAAAAAAGAACATATTCAAAAGGGCATGGAGGCCCCTGCAGCTATAGTGCTTACTAGCTACGGGCATGTGGTGTAGATGCCAGCAACCATTAATGCATTCATCTCTAGATCTGTCTGTAGGGGCTTTCTCTGCTCTGTGAAGTAAGATGCTTTGGCAGATGCGAAGAGCAAACAGGTTATCTGCGTTTGGGTTATCTCTATGGGGCTAAAGGTGTGAGTGATCAATGGCGTTTGTTTGCTTCACAAAAACAACCGTCACACACTGAGGCAAGCAAAGAAAACTGCAGGACCGCTGAGTTTGTTTTGGTAAATAAAACACTTTCAAAGACCAGGAGGTTATGTAAATGCTCTCTGAATAACCGTCTGGCAAGTATAATCCCCTGACAACTACATTTAAGAAAGGAGGGCGTCTGCTGCTGAGAAATATCTATATTAAAGGAAAATCAATTGTACTCGTCTGCACTTCATTGTATCCCCTTCTCTGGGTCTTTCAGTCCTTCCATCCCTCTTGTCTGTGTTTCGTATTCATTCACAGCATTGGAAACATGATGTGACCAAGTGGCTAGAGCTGCTGACCTTGAAACATAGGGAAACAAGTTTAAATTACAGCTTTTGCTCAATATCATGTGATGTTGGAAAAATCACTTAAACTCCCTATGACCAATAAAAGTAAATGTATACTGTAAACGTATTGTGTTGTACAGCACTCAAATGCCTTTGGGGCAAGTTTCTCCTATTAAAGATCTATATATAGATATATATGTATATTTATGTATGTATGTATATGTAACTTGCGCACTGTTACAATAGTGGGTATTGATATGCACATGTCGTGATGATATTATCTAAGGCCCGAGCTGTTGTTTTTTTATTGTGCAATATTATTATTTTTTGCATTTTGCCTTTATATGAAGAATATCTGCACAACCTTTTGATTGTAATGCACTATGTATTTATTTCTAGGCGGGTCACACTCAAGTGGCGTTTCGGTATTTATGTGGTATATGCCTAAGTCTGTTGTTTGTGTCCATCAATTGCACTTCTTTGCTGATCAGTTTAATTTTTAGGGCTGGTTGGGGTTTTAATGCACTTTAAATACGTCATTTCTGTTAGGGCGCATCATGTGATCAAGCTCCTTCGTGGAGTGAAACGCGTCATGGAAGACACCTGTCTTAAAATGCCGGAATAAACTATGCACTGCTTGCACTTTGATATCCTGTGTTGGTCCGTGATTTCAAAGGAAATACTAAAGAGGTCTGCACCTGAAAGTACGAGTACTAGGCTCTTGCATATATATATACCAAACTGATGGACACATCCTTGGAGCTGATACATAACGCGGCCGTCCTGCCGCGGGGTCTTGCACCTCCCCGTCCAAAAGGGCACCACTCGATGAGGCGAAACCAAATCGAACATTTGGGGTAACAGCAGGGATTAGGACGGAACCACCTGCCTGAGTCAATATTTGCATTTACAGAACTACCGCTCCCATAATGCACACTAAATACTATCAAATGTTTGGAGGACGTGCATTACTTAAATTGGGAACGTTTGCTCCGTGAAAGCCTCTGAAGAGAAAGCTGAGGAGCTTTCGAAACGCGTCAGGCACACCTACACGGAGGCTGATGATTCAAGCGGCAACCGTTCGTACCTTGAATAGAGTTTCTCTCTGCTGCTGTTGGTCGAGTGCAAACCGAACTGATGGACACATCCTTGGAGCTGATACATAACGCGGCCGTCCTGCAGCGGGGTCTTGCACCTCCCCGTCCAAAAGGGGACCACTCGATGAGGCGAAACCAAATCGAACATGTGGGGTAACAGCAGGAATTAGGACGGAACCACCTGCCTGAGTCAATATTTGCATTTACAGAACTACCGCTCCCATAATGCACACTAAATACTATCACCTGTTTGGAGGGCGTGCATTACTTAAATTGGGAACGTTTACTCCGTGAAAGCCTCTGAAGAGAAAGCTGAGGAGCTTTCGAAACGCGTCAGGCACACCTACACGGAGGCTGTTGATTCAAGCGGCAACCGTTCGTACCTTGAAGAGAGTTTCTCTCTGCTGCTGTTGGTCGAGTGCAAACCAAACTGATAGACACATCCTTGGAGCTGATATATATATATATATATATATCCCACAAGTTTATCTGTGTATGAAGAATGCCGCACAAGACGATTGAGTACTGCCACATTTATTGAAAGGGACCCACAGCATCAGGGAAACACAGCATGCAGCCAAATAAAAGTCCTTCCTGACCCGTTTTGTGCTCCAGCACTTCCTCATAGGAACTGGACTCTGCAGGAAATGCCCAGTCGATATCCGGCACCACTTAAATTCTGCCCTGGTGGGCGTGGCCACTCCGATGGTACTTGTAGTGCCGATTTTTCCAACAGTGCGGTCTTTGTGACATTTCCCCATATTTCAAAGTATCACCACAGTGGGTTGTGCACCTGCACTCACACCAACGCTGCTTTGATGATTCCCTCATCAACTGGCATCATCTCCCAGGTAAAGGGACGTCATAGGGCGTCTCCTCTAGAGGGCTGGATCAGCCCCGGAGCCTCACTACCCGGCTCAGGCAAGCCGCCAAAAATCCCACAAGTTTGCCTGTGTATGAAGAATGCCGCACAAGACGATTGAGTACTGCCACATTTATTGAAAGGGACACACAGCGTCAGGGAAACACTGCATGCAGCCAAATAAAAGTCCTTCCTGACGCGTTTCGTGCTCCAGCACTTCCTCATAGGAACTGGACTCTGCAGGAAATGCCCAGTCGATATCCGGCACCTCTTAAATTCTGCCCTGGTGGGCGTGGCCACTCCTGTGGCCCGATGGTACTTGTAGTGCCGATTTTTCCAACACTGCGGTCTTCGTGACATTTCCCCATATTTCAAAGTATCACCACAGTGGGTTGTGCACCTGCGCTCACACCAACGCTGCTTTGATGATTCCTGGCATCATCTCCCAGGTAAAGGGACGTCATAGGGCGTCTCCTCTGGAGGGCTGGATCAGCCCCGGAGCCTCACTTCGCGGCTCAGGCAAGCCGCCAAAAATACCACAAGTTTTCCTGTGTATGAAGAATGCCGCACAAGACGTCTGCATTAGGTTACAGCAAAAACTGCTGAACAAAATTACACCAGATTCAGCAGGAAACTAGAGCTTGGTCTCAGATTGTGCTATTTGAGATTTGGTGTAAATCCATTCAGTAGTTATTGAGATATTAAGGGTCAAAATAATTGTATATTTCAGCAGTTGGGCTCATGAGAGCGTGAAATCAAAAATGGAGGTATGTGATTGGTCGAGAGGTCAATTTTTCAATTGAGGCTTTACGCTATCGCGAGAGGCTTTCGTGAATCTCATGGAGCGAGCACTTTGATTGGCTGGCTGTTGGAATGTTAGAAATTAAATGCCTGCCATTACTGTTAAGTTAAAACAATTGGAGGTGTTGTAGAAATGAAGTAAAAAAGCAATATAAGGGAGCTGCAGAAAGGCATGCTGTCCATATAGATTTAGAGAGGAGGTGTTTAAGGGATAACTACTGTGAAGATAATAAATGTAAATTGTTTTTAACTAATGTTTACGATCTTTCGGGACTCTCATGGGATCATGAATAGTAAAAAGGAGGTCCGAAAGGAGAGGGCAATCCCTCCTCAGAAGCTAATACTCACATGTGTCATCTGAGAGAGAGGTCTTAAAGGACAGCCCATTCCCTCCCCACACCTTACGACATACACCTATCATTACAGAGAGAGGTCTCAGCAGAGGCCAATCCCTCCACACACTGATTATCACAGAGAGAGGTCTCAGCAGAGGCCATTCCCTCCCCATACCATCCTACACACATCTGTAATATTAGAGAGCTCTAAAAGAAGAGAGCATTCTCTCCCCCACCCTACTATTCACACCTGTCATTACAGAGAGAGGTCTCAGCAGAGAGGCTAGTCCCTTCACAAACCCTACTTAGCACACCTGTCATCTGAGAGAGAGGTCTAACAGTAGAGGGCAATCCCTCCCCACACCCTACTGTACACATCCATCATTACAGAGAGAGAGGTCTCGGCAGAGAGGCCAGTTACTCCATACACCCTCTTATGCACTCCTGTCATCTGAGAGAGAGAGGGCTCTAAAAGTAGAAGGCAGTCCCTCCAAACTCCCTACAACACACACCCCTCATCTGAGAGAGAGAGGTCTGAAAGGAGATGCCAGTTCCTCTCCACACCCTTCTATGCACACTTATCATTACAGAGATAGGTCTCAGCTGAGAGGTCAGTCCCTCCACACACACTACTACACACACCCATCATCTGAGAGAGAGGTCTGAAAGGAGAGTCCAGTCCCACCCCACACCTTACTATGTACACCTATCATTACACTTAGAGGTCTAAGCAGAGAGGCCAGTCCCTCCACACACCCTACTATACTCATCCTTCATCTGAGATATTGGTCAAAAAGCAGAGAGCAGTCCCTCCCCACACCCTACTATGCATACCTATAATTATAGAGAGTGGTCCCAGCAGAGGGGTTAGTCCCATCACAACCCCTACTACGGGCACCTGTAATTTGGGACATAGGTCTAACAGGAGAGGGCAGTCGTTCTCCACATCCTGCTATGTACATCCATTCCCCACCCCACCATGCACAACTTTCATTACAGAGAGACGTCTCAGTAGAGAGGTCAGTCACTCCACACACCCTACTATGCACACCCATCATCTGAGAGAGAGCTCTAAAAGGACAAGGCAGTACCTCCCCTCAGCCTACTTCACACACCCATCATCTGAGAGAGAGGTCGGAAGAGAGAGGCCAGACCCTTTTCACACCTTACTACATACACCCATTACTACTGAGAGTGGTCTCACCAGAGAGGCCAGTCCCTCCCCACACTGTACTTCACACACCCATTATCTGAGAGATTTCTGAAAGGAGCACCCATTCCCTCCCCTGCCCTACTATGCACACCTATCAATACAGTGTGAGGTGTCAGCAGAGAGGCCAGTTCCTACAGACCCTACTAGCTGCCCCCGTCATCTGACAGGGAAGACTGAAAGGAGAGGGCAGTTCCTCCCCACACCCTACTATGCACACCCATCATCTAAGAGGTTTGAAAGGAGAGGCCAGTCTCTTCCCACATCCACACCAGTCATCTGGGAGAGAGGCTAAACAGAGATGGCAGTCCCTCTCCACATCCGTCATGTAAAAGAGAGTTCTGAAACGAGAGGCAAGTCCCTTTCCACATCCGACTATGCACACCCATCACTACACGGAGAGGTCTCTGCAGAGAAGTCAGTGCGTCTACACCCCCTACTCCACCCTCCCATCATTGCAAGACTAATGACATCTCAAAAAAATATTGCTGGTGACATATCTTGATATCAGCTACAATAACTGAGCAAATAATCAATTTCTATTGAATATTTCTCTGTTTAATGTGCAAACTAATTTTACAAAGATTTTGTAACTGTGGACCATACAATTAAAAAAACATTATTTTACTAAAATAATGTCAGAATTCAAAATATATTTTAAAGTCCTTCTACCATACATATACTCACAAAAATAATACATTTACTTAAAGAAAATCTAGAAATTCACTGAAAAAAACACAAAGTGTAAAGTAACGTTATAGTTAGGTGAATTTGGAAGTGTGAACATTAATGTTTTGAACTACAAAAAAACACAGAAATTCACCAGCTATAATTAGCAGTGCTAACTATAATGTGTGCTTCCGCCATGCACTGCTGATGACCTTAAATATGGCAAGTTCTATGACATCATTTAAGACATCACTGATGTCATATGTGAGGTCATAAGCAGTACATGATGGGGGCACAAGGTATAGTTAGCGCTGCTAACTATAATTGGTGAACTTTTGTAGGTTATTTTTTGTTCAAAACTTTAATATTCACAATAACAAAATACAGCATTATTTGAAGGGTCAGGTCTTCATCTTCTTGTGAGACTCCAGTAGTGAAGAGATGGATCTGATGTGTTGTGAGAGGTTGTGAGGCTTTGTAGGTGTGCATGAGGATGTTGAACTTGCAGCGATTGTGAAAGGGGAGCCAGTGAAGATCCCTGAGATGAGGTGAGATGAGGGTGCAATGTGGAAGGTTGAGTATGAGTCTTGCGGGGCATTATAAATGGTCTAAAGTATGTTCAGGAGCAGCTTGGAAATGTTGGCATACAATGATTTGCTGTAGTTGAGTTATGTTATGTTAATTTCGATTTATATAGCGCCAAATCACCAACAGGTCATTTAGCACTTGCTTTGGGAACCCGTCCTGGCTTTCCCTGCGAGATAACCCCTACTGGGCATCCCCAAGGTGAAGACCAGGCATCCCATCGCGGTGAGGCCGTAGTGGAGATTAAGCAAGCTATTGCCCAGAGTTGCAGAGTGTGAACCCATGATTCGAGTAGGCACCGAGGCGAGAATTATCGAGTCCGTGGACATTTTGAGCTCAAGACCCTGCCGCGTCAGGAATTGAACCCTGGTCCCGGGTCTGACCTCTGCATCAGGGTCTGCCTCCTCTAACCAGTGAGCCACACTTCTCACTTGAGTCTGTTTGTGATGAGTGCTTGCATGAGAGTTTGTCTGGGATTCTGTAGTAGCCCCTTGAAGATTTTTTGCAACATACGTAGGATGTGGAAGTAGGAGGAGCTCAACGCTTTGATATGTGCCATCATGTTGAACTTAGCCAAGATAATTCCCAGATTTCTTACGTGGACGGTGGGTGTGTAATTGGCAGCATTGTTGATGTGAGACATCATCAGTGATGTAATATGTACAGAGATGTACGGTCACAAGCAATGCAACATAGCTGTGCAAATTATACTTATCTACTTGCATATAACTGGTGAACTTTAGTACTATTTTGGTTCTAAAACTTTTTCAGTGAATTTCTAAGGTTTTATTAATGTACGGTCATCTTTTATAACGATAGGTCTATGTAAACCCCTCAATGGGACAGAGCCTTAGGCCATGAGTAGCAGGGTGTTGGCCAGAAGGTCTGACCATGCGCTCAACCCTATGCAGGGGGCCACCCTCCAAAGGTGTTCAAGCCCCCATTAGCAGGGAACCACCCACCGATCACCATCTCACAATATTTCTTCTCAAAGCTGTTACTTCTCTACATTGCTCCACTACCCATACTTCACCGAACATTCTGGTTTCTATTATCATCCGGTGAACACATCTTTCTCTAGCCTTTGTCCTGCTTTTCTGTGGAAGATAATAACTAAACAAACATTGGCAAAGCTAATAGGCCTAGCTTTCATGTGCTAAGACCCCAAACATTCCTGTTTCTATTATCATCCGGTGAGCACATCTTCCTCTAGCCTCTGTCCTGCTTTTCTGTGGAAGATACTAACTAAACAAACGGCTCCACTACCCATACTTCACCGAACATTCTGGTTTCTATTATCATCCGGTGAACACATCTTTCTCTAGCCTTTGTCCTGCTTTTCTGTGGAAGATAATAACTAAACAAACATTGGCAAAGCTAATAGGCCTAGCTTTCATGTCCCAAGACATGTAAACACAGACATTACCAAATGTTGGGTACATTTGTTGCAGGTATGAATGGTGTGTATTATATTGGCTGTGTCATTGCTGTGACAAAAATAGGATTTGCCATTGTGCTCCTGTTGAAGTGTTCCAAAACACCGGTAATGTTATGCTTGTGGCATTGCACTGTAGAGATTGGACTTGGCCAAACTGCTACAGAGGTATCACCTGTCTGGGTTTGTCTCCATTAGTCTTTGATACCAAGCAGCGTTTGAAGATTGTTACGCTAGAAGTGGCAGCTTTGTGGTTTTTTTTACTGCCATCTACGTTTTGCAAGAAAGTGGAGACCACCTGGACACTGAAAGTTGAGGTCTGCTGGTTGAGGTCTGAGGGGAGTTTAACAGTGGCTATAGAACACTCAACAAGCACCCTATCCTGAGCAGACCACTATCAGTATGACAGTCTGGGTTTTGTCTTCACTTTTGATCAAAGGATTGCTTGTGCAACTTCGGGGATGTGATGTTTGGTCACACTAAGAAATGCTGATCTTAAAGAACCTGAAATGAATTTTGGGTTATAAGCTGATAAGCCTTTTTACTATTCATTCTTGCAAAAACAAATTACATTTGATGAATTGGTATTGGGTCTCACTTAAGAACAGACTCTTGGTGACCCATTTTGGTTATCTTTTTAGAAACTTTATTATGAATTAATATTCATTTCAGCTGGACTGTCTTTTCCATGTCAGAGTGGATGTCATGTATAAGAGCCACTGGATGTATAGGTATAAGTGGAAGTGGAAGGGTAAAGGTTTGCATTATTGAATGTTTAAAAGAGTGGTAGTTAAAGGAATGTATGGTGAAGGTGCTGCCTTAGGATGAGGGTGGAGAGTTGAGACGGGACACATATTGAATGTCGACTAATGGATGAAGGAGTGAGTGAGTGAGATACTTCAGCATAGCAGTTCACTTCTTGAACTATTAATTATAATAGTTCCTCCTTGTAAACCAGAGTACCACTATGTAAAACCTTAACAGTGATAGGCAATGCCAATTATTTTGCACTTGTTTAGTATAAAGGGTTCATCAAAAAGGACAAACACCTCACACAGGCACATAATTGACAGTATTAGCAGCTTTCATAATGGAAAGAGCAGATACAGGCAGATGTCAGCAGCATCGATGCAGCTCCCCAACCACACAAACACAAAAATCAGGTACAATATAGGCATCAATTCAGCATGCTGCCTCAAAAAAATAGAACAGGTGTAGGAAATTGTTTTTTTGATTGAGAGGGGTAAAGACCCTGCTCAAGCAACAACCACAATCCCTGTCACGGTGAACCACAAAAGTCACTAAATCAACCTGTGCTTAACCCTCTGGTAGCTTTGCACAAAAGCAGTCAAACATAACTTAACTTAGAGGCAAATTGTAAGGTATGTATGCAGCACACAGCCAGTAATAAAGTGAAAATACAAAAAAAGCAAAATTGCATATCAATTTAGAAAAATAGAGTTAATTTATTTTAGCAACTAAAATTACACGTAAATATGTTAAATCCAATCAGTAGAACCGGAGATATGTAATTTTAAAGTTTTAGGTAGCTATAGCGCCTAAAAGCACAAAATGTTACTTACGGCCATCTAGTTGTGCTAGACCAGGTGAAGTCACAAGTTCAGGCTGACTGCAATGGAGCAGGGGCTAAATATGGGAACCAGGTTAGTCCTGCTTAAAAAGTTACCTTCTCAAAGTCAAGAGTGAAGAGACTAGTTTGCGATGAAGCAGGTCAGAAGGAGCAGGGTGATAATCACGGATGGTCGGCGCTGTAGCACGAATATCTGGTCAGGTATCATGGATGGTCCTCACTGGAACTTTGAGAAGGCAGTCACCATGGGCTGTTATTGCTTTAGTGAAAAATCATTGGTCATTGCCATTAATCAAAGGGTTGTGTTCACCGGAGCTTTGCATTGGTTGTCATCATGGGGGGGCAGACATTCAGTGTAAACTGACATATTCATGGCCACGAAGAGCCCAAGGAGGCCAGCAGGGCTCACGTAGGTCTAGTTGCAGGCAAAGTCTGGTCTAGTTACAGCAGGTCAGCTGGACAGTTGCAAGGAAGCCTCTGGTGAGTGTTGTGTCCCTGTATCTCAGAGCAGGGGGTCAGCTAACTGACCCTTGAAGTCACTCAGGTTAGGCTCTGTTGAAGGGAGCTGGTCATGTCTCCCTTCACAAAGAACAGGGCAGACCTCAAGCAGATGGGCAATCTTCCGGTACCCGCAGTACAAACCTCTAGAGAACAAGACAGGCCTTAAGCAGCAGGGCAGTCCTCTGGGAACAAAGCAGTAATTATTCTGTAGTCCACAGGCAAAGGGTCCAATATTAATATCTAAGACCAGCTTTTGAAGTGAGGGTGAAATCCTGGCTACTCCCACGCCTGGTTCTGGAAAGTAACTTTCTTTTCCTTCCCAGGCTCGAAGTAGTCTAGGGTGACAAAAGACCAGTGTCAAGCGCCTTTGTGCGTGTGCTGTAGGCAGCCCTTTAAAATGAAAGTGGGGCATGGGACGGATGTATGACGTTACAACGCATACTTTTACAACGCCTACCATTACAACGAAACTTTTACAACGCAACAACCATTACAACGCATACATTTACAACGCATGTTTTTACAACGCATATACCTTTACAACGCATACCATTACAACGTAAGTATTGGTAAGTATATAATAATTTTTTTAATGTACATTAATTAAAATTAATATCATTTAATTTAATTTAATTTAATTTAATTTAATTTAATTTTATTTTATTTTATTAATTTAATTTAAATTTAATTTTACTTTATTTTTACCCTGTACCCCAAAAACCCAAAACTGACCCTGAACCCTAAAAAATACCCCTTTACCCAAAAACCCAAAACTGACCCTGAACCCTAAAAATACCCTTTTACCCAAAAACCCAAAACTGACCCTGAACCCTAAAAATACCCCTTTACCCAAAAACCCAAAACTGACCCTGAACCCTAAAAAATACCCCTTTACCCAAAAACCCAAAACTGACCCTGAACCCTAAAAATACCCTTTTACCCAAAAACCCAAAACTGACCCTGAACCCTAAAAATACCCTTTTACCCAAAAACCCAAAACTGACCCTGAACCCTAAAAATACCCCTTTACCCAAAAACCCAAAACTGGCCCTGAACCCTAAAAATACCCCTTTACCCAAAACCCCCAAACTGACCCTGAACCCTAAAAATACCCCTTTACCCAAAAACCCAAACCTATAACATTTTAAATATAATTATATACTTACCAATATTTACGTTGTAATGGTATGCGTTGTAAAGGTATATGCGTTGTAAAAACATGCGTTGTAAATGTATGCGTTATAATGGTTGTTGCGTTGTAAAAGTTTTGTTGTAATGGTAGTGCTTTGTAAAAGTTGCGTTGTAAACGTAGTACACCGCATGGGACAGCTCAGCTCCTCCCATCCTGGCAGGGTGGGCCATCCTGCCAACATCTAATCCCCTTTGTCTCACTGTCTGGAAGGAATTCATAAAGGCCAACTGCATATAACCCAGGACACAGACTGAAGCCACCAAATGGTTAGGAAAAGAAAAGATACGTTTTCTAAAAGTGGCATTTTTAGAATTGGAACTTAAAATTCAACTTTACCATTAAAGAATATTTTAAATTACAATTCTTTTGAGAGCAAGCCTGATATTGCTACCTATTCCCAATCGAATGTTCTCACTTAAATGTAATAAGGTAACCCAATGTTATCCTATGGCAGAGGTAGGTCTCATTGTAGTAAAAATGAATTTGTGTGTTTTTGTCTACCAGCACATGTAAAACTTAAAAACACATGACCTATCTTTTAAATACAATGCATCCTGCCCTATGGGTTGCTTAAGGCCTACCGTGGGATTATTTATATGTATTAAAAACAGAGGTATAGGCCTGACTAAAGGTTTATTTTCCCAGGTCAAATTGGCAGTTTACAATTGCACACAATCTGCAATGGCAGGTCTGAGGCATGTTTTAAAAGGCTACTTTACTAGGTGACATAATAAGTGCTGTATGCCCACTAATAACATTTAATATACATGCCCTGGGTAAATGTAGTACTACTTTAATAGGAACACACAGGTAAATTAAATGTGCCAATTGGGTGTAAGCATTTTACCATGCTTTGAGGAGACAGCACAAACACTTTAGCACTAGTTAGCGCTGTGGGAAAGTGCACAGTCCTCAATCCAACAAAAAAGAATTTCAGCTAACAACAGGAGAGAAGGTAAAAGGTTTGGAGGAAGACCACACTAAAGGCTGCCAGGTCTAACAACAGATAAAGCATGTCATGAGCTTCTCTCACAAGTAGATACCAATAATGTCACAGGCGGTAGTAATGCATGCTGACTCAGAGACAGAACTGGCACTGTGTGCCAGAGCAGTGCAAGCATCCTTTACAATGTGCATGTATGTGTCTGTATGATTTATGCATTTGTAGTGTGATTTTGCAGTATGGTGATGTGAAACTGTGTGATAGTTTATCTTGGTGTGATTGATGATATATTGGTGTTGATGATATTTGATGGTGTGTGAGAGATGCTGCAATGGTTGGTTAGTGTTGTGGAGTCATATTCTATATTTATTTGATGGTGTATTTGTTCTAAATTCTGTTTATTTGGTAGTGCATCTGAATGCAATTTTGTGTGACTGTGTGGGTGATTATGTGAGGTAGTGTGTGTGATTGAGTGATGGTGTAGGTGAGTCGGGAAAAGGTTTTGCCCATGTAAAGTGTCAATCACAGCACTGGAGATCTACATTTGTGCACCTTGCACTTCTGATTGAGCAAGTGAATCTGAATCATGGCTATAAACTGTGCCTAACTTGTAAAAGAAGGAGTGCTGGTGCCCAAAGATTCTGCTCAGAAGCCCGCAATTGAATGCTGTCATGCTGAATAATATTAAGGCAGTCCTAAATACACCTAGTGCCTTTTTAACCCCTTATGTGCAGCTGTTGTCCAATGGCCACACTCCTTCCTTAGTTCATCTGTCTGCCCTCACACGACACCGGAAAGGGTTGGAAAGGCCCCTGTGGTACATTGCACCAGAGGGTTTCCTTTTTTCTCCCCCAGGCTCAGGCTGCTCGGGAAAAGCTTCCCGAGTAGCCTGAGCTTTTTTTTTTTAATTTGTAATGGCGATCAACACACAGAGCGTGCTGATGGTGTTACATTCTTAGAGTGAAAGTAAAATTAGCCAAAGTGCTTGTTTCACTTTCAATGAATCAGTGTTTAAGGGCATATCTCAGCCCCCGAGCACTGATTCATTTGGGAGAGGTATCGTTGGACAGGGCAGAATCATCCATTGCCCAGTAGATCCCTTCTTGGGGATCGCCACAGGAGAGCGATCCCGAGGTGGGATCCACCCACTAGCCACCATGGATAGGGGGAGTAGCCCCTTAGGCAAGAGCTTGTGCTCCACCAAATGTCCCTACAATCTTTCAGTTTTTCTGCCCACGGAGTTTAGAAGGGGGCAATTGCCCCTGATATGCCTCTTTAGGGTAGAGAGCCAACTAGACACCATTGATTGTTTTATTAAATAAAAATATAGTGTTGAGCTGTGCACCAGGGCATGGTCATGACCTCACCCTAATATATATCAAACAGTTGTTCTGCCTCTCCAGAGGGAGAGATGGGTGATTACCCCCGATATGACCCCCCGCCCCATGAGGTGGCAAAAAGCCCACTTGACACCAGGGATTTTTTTTTGTAATATAAATATAGTGGTGGAGGGATGCCCCTACCCCATATATATGGAACAGCCTTTATTGCTCCCAGGGGCAGATGGGTGATTATTTAATATAGGGGTGAAGATGACCACCAGGGCATGGACATGCCGCATTACCAATATATATTTAGAGCAGTCTTTCTGCCCCAAGGGTGGCAAATGGGATGAATATCCTCAATATCCCCCCAGGGGGCAGAAAGCTCACCATAAACCAGGGTACTTTAAAACAAAACATAGAGGCGAAGGCTGCCCACCATGGACATGATCATACCCCACCCCAAAAAGGGCACAGATATTCTTTTAGTCTCCCTGGGTGGTGGATGACAGGAGACTACCCCCCCAATGGGCCCCCCTGGGCAGCAGAAAGTCCACTAGACCAGGGAAAATACATAGGGAATAGAAACCCCACTAGATATCAAGGATTTTGCCTTTGGTGCAACAGAATGAGGTGTGGGTATTGCACTGTGGCATTGGCCATGCCCCCACCCCCAATCCAAAAGGGGCAACCCAATCTTCCTGCCCCTCCACCAAGCTCAGATTGGTTGTTTGAACTCAATTTCCCCACCGGGGCAGGAGTTCCAGTAAATTACAGGACCATTTTTTAAATAAAATAATGGGTGGGTCTGGCACATCCTGACATCAGTCCACACCCTCACCCTTAAAGCCACAACAGTCTTTCTGCTCTCCTGGGGACTATAATATCTCATCCCACAGGCAAGAGAGAGGACTATTTTGGATGTCGTTTTTCAATATACACCAGGAAAGTGGGGCTAAATCTCAATATCTTCCATTTTGTAATGGTGAATGGCTGCACTTTTTGGACTTGGGTAGGCCTCGACCTGGAGAGTACTGCCAGACTTAGACAATTCGAAAAACTCAAAATTGAGGGGAGTCCAGAATGGTGTGCTTCCCATAGATCCCTTGAATTTTTCTTACCCACAATACCCTGCAAACATCAAACTTTGACTAAAATTGCAAATTTTCCTTGCATCTCTGTAATGCAATCTTTCAGAATCAAGAGTAATCCACAAAACATTCTACCACCCAGCGTTATCCCTCTTCTTTTGTTTTTTGCAAACATAATTTTATTAGCATTTTAATAAAACATACACAACAATACAATTACAGTTACTACTTACCCCAATGTCCCCCCTTTAGTCCTTTCCCCTATACAGCATATATAGACACATCTTAATTTGCAAAGTACACTTCTGTTTTACATGTACTCATTTGCCCCACTGGTGATAAAAACACTACACTACTTGTGTGTCTGGGCCTAGTGCATTCAAAATGAATGGATCAAACCGAAGTCAATGGGAGACCCTCTCCGGACTCCCAAGTGGTGTTGTGTTATTGTCAGCATAAGTGGGGTAACGCTGGGTGGTAGCAATTTTATGGATTCCTCCTGATTCTGGAAGTTTCCATCACAGAACTTCAAGGGAAATCATGATTTAATTAAGGCAAGGTTTACGGTTTGCGAGGCATTGTGGATTAAAAAACCTCATGGTTTTCATGCGAGGCACACCAACCAGGAAACTCTTGTTTGTCTAGCTTTAAAAAATGACTGTGGTTCATAGGTTTGCATGAGTGGCATCACAGCACGGCCCAAATGCCCCCTCTACCTCTATTGCTTATTTATGGCTGCAGGGCTTTAACGCCTTTTATGTCATGGTTTCTTGGTGTGCGTTTCTTATCAGGGGACATTGTGCAACTCAGAGTGGTTGGAAGCTTGTGGCTATCCACAGATTCCAGAACTTTACATCACAGAAATGTGAGGAAAATGTGTTTTTAGTAAACGTTTGAGGATTGCAAGAGATTCTAGGTAAAAAAAAACCTGGTGAGAGACACACTAGTCACCCCAGCCTGGATTCCTCCAGCTGTCTAGTTTTGAAAATGTGCATGTGTGCTAGTTAGGTGCCGACTGAGCTAGGGCCCAAAATCTGCAGCTACCCACTTTACAAAAAAAGGGTCAGTTTTGCGAGGTAAAACATGTCGTATCCATGTTGCATTTTAGGCTGTTTCCTGTCGCAAGCACTAGGCCTACCCACACAAATGAGATACCATTTTAATTGGGAGACTTGGAGAAATCCTGGGTGGATGGAAGTTTGTGTCTCCCTGCCAATTTTAGAACTTTCCATTACAGAAATGTGAGGAAAATGTATTTTTTTAGTCAAACTTTTAGGGTTGCACGGTATTCTGAGTAAAATAAACTGGTGAGAGATACGCAGGTAACCCCACCCTGGATTTCTCCAGATGTCTAGTTTTAAAAAATGTGCAAGTTTATTACATTTTCCCAGCTGCCGGCTGAGCTAGTGGCCAAAATCCACAGCAACCCACTTTGCAAAAAAAGGATCAGTTTTAAGTGGAAAAATGTGATGTATCCATTTAGTGTTTTGGGCCATTTCCTGTTGTGAGCACTAGGTCTACCCCAAAAGTGAGGTACGATTTTTATTGGAAGACTTGGAGAAATGCTGGATAGAAGGAAGTTTGTGGATCCCACAAAGTCTAGAACTTTCCATCACAGAAATGTGAGAAAAATATGGTTTGTAGTCCAAGGTAAACAAATCTAGGGCCAGATGTAGGTCACTAAATACCGGTCAGTAACGGCCGATTTCGGCCGTTACCGACCGGTATTTGGTTTGTGACATGTAGGGACTCACAATTTACCGATTCTGTAAATTTACCGATTCGGTAAAATACCGAATCGGTAAATTTACCGAATCAGTAAATCTAGATGTAGGTGGCAATGAATTCAGTGCCACAGGCCCTTAATAATTCGTTATTTACCATGAAATACTATTTCATGGTAAATAACAAATTCCTGTGTACATGCACATCTGTGCATGTACACCTGTGTACAGGTGTACACACATACATGCCCTTAGGGCATGTATGTGTGCCACATGGCACACAAGCCAGAATCAGGGGTGCAACAGGGTATCAAAGTGACACCCTGTTCCCCTTGACAATTCGGTAATTTTACCGAATCGGTATTTACTGATTCGGTAATTGACATTGATTCCTATGGGCCTCAAGGCCCATAGGAATCAATGGCAATTACCGATTCGGTAATCGGTAAAAATTACCGAATATTTTCCTACATCTGATTTACCGAATCTAGAAAACTTCAGTATACTAGAGCCGGTAAATCAGATTTACCTACATCGGGCCCCTAGTTTTCAAAAGTGTGCAAGTTTGCCAGGTTTCCCTGTGTGCCTAGTGAGCGAGGACCCAGAATCCAATGCTACCCACTTGTAAAAAAAGTGTCAATTTTGAATGGAAAAACGTGATGTATTCATGCTGCGTTTCTAGCTGTTTCCTGTAGCGGACACTAGACCTACCCACACATGTAAGATACCATTTTTATTGGAAGACTAGAGGGAATGCTTTGTGGAAGGAAGTCAGTGGTGTCCCACTATTTCCAGAACTTTCCACCACAGAAATGTGAGGCAACGTGTTTTCATAGTCAAAGTTTGAGGTTTTGCAAGGGATTCTGGATAAAACACCCGATGACATATCCTGGATATGTCACACCTTTGTGGATTCCCCCAGTTGTGTAATTTTCAAAAATGTTCAGGTTTTCTGGGTTTTCTTAGGTGCTGACTGAGCTAGGGCCCACAGTCAAGGATGTTGTTTGGCTTCTTGCAGATTTCAGAACTTTCCATCACAGAAACGTGAGGACAATATACTTTTTTAGTCGAACTGTGAGGTTTCCAAGGGATTCTAGGTAAAACACCTGGTGAGAGCTACTCAAGTCACCCCACCCTGGACTCCCCTAGGTATCTAGGGGCATATTACCAACAACTAGCGATAATTTTTGTCTCTAACTTGTTTAGAGACAAAAATTATCGCCGCACATCGGCGATTTTTATCGCAGATAAACCTTGCTATTAGCAACGTTTATCGCAAATGCGATAAAAACCGGCCGCAATGCATGAATATCGCTGAAAAGTCAGCGATATTCATGCATTATCGAGCAAATGCTCTTAGCCATGTTATCCACCTCCCATTGGATAACATGGTGAAGAACTGCTCAGGGCAGGTGTTAGCTTTTGGAGATATTCGCGCTTAGCGCGAATATCTCCAAAAGTTGGTAATAGGAGATAGCGATGTTAGCGACTGTTTCCAGTCGCTAACATATTGGCACGCCCACTTTGCATGTCATTAGTGATAAATATCACTGACATGCAAAGCGGGCCCAAGATGGTCGCTATCTCCTATTAGCTGTCACTAACTGGTGTTAGCGACAGCTGGGTAATAGGGAGATAATTTTATCTCCGCTTTCTTGGCTTTTAAAGCCAAAAAAGCGGAGATAAACCCCCTTGTTAATATGCCCCCTAGTTTTCAAGAATGTGTAGGTTTGCTAGGTTTCCCTAGGTGCTGGCTGAGCTAGGGGCCAAAATCCACAGCTACACAAAATGGTAAAAAAGGGCCAGTTTTCAGTAGATATAATTGATGTGTCCATGTTGGATTTTTGACCATTTCTTGTTTTGGGCAGTGGGCCTACTGACACAAGTAAGGTAACATTTTTATTGGAAGTCATGTGGGAGCATAGTATAGTAGAAAATGTGTTATTGAAAATTGGATTTCACTGCATTTGTGCCTCCCAAATGTAAGCCAGTGTGTAAGTAAGAAGACGTTTTGAAAAACACCCTGTAAATCATTTGCTAGTACAGATCCCAGAATTTTAGAGACATACAAATAACCACTGCTCCTAAGCTAAATATCTTGTGCCCATTTCAGAAATACATAACTTCACTTGATACCCATTTGCACTCCACATATTTCACCATATGAATTGGTTCTTTTCTGGGTACACAAAGAAAAATCATTGTACAGTGCAGCTCAGTTGTTGGCTCTTGGTACCATGGGTTCTTAGTGAACCTACAGACCCTGTATACCCCCACAACCAGACGTTTCTAGCAGACGTAATAGTATATTGTTTTTGTAAACCGGTCACCTTGACAAAAAGTTACCAATGAAAACGTTGTCACAAATGGCCAATTTTTCCTACTCATTTTCAAAATTTCTTCATTTCAAAGGTTACTTTCTTAGGGAACATCTTGAGGCATCTGCACATATGATATCTTGTTGAATTCTGAATTTTGTCTACGTTTCCACCACAAACTGGAAGTAGGTTGAGAGCTGTGCATGTTACTGAAAGCTGGGAAGATGGTGACTTTAGCACAGCAAACTGTTAGTTGTTGCTATGCTTGGAAAAAAACCAGACAGTTTTATATGGAGCACTTCCAATTTTTCCCACAAAACTACTTTCTTAGCCCACTCCAAGGAAATACACAAACCCTAGATACCCTTAGAATACCCAGCATATCAGAAAAAAGGACAGAAATGTTGGTGTGGATACCTCATGTTAAACAAAAAAATTATGCTGCTCTAAGCGCAAACCACATCAAATAGCCAAAAAAGGGTTCCGCTCTGAAGGGGAAAAGGCCCTACAGTTAAGGAGTTAATCAACTACCAGAAGCTAACTGTCAATTTATCTCACTCCGGCAGGTTCCTGCTTTCTCTCTGTGATGGTTTTCCATCTTTTTCTTCCTCTGCCTTTCCGTTTTGAGTGTGTTTTTCACTCTCATGCTATGGGTAAATGTCTGATGAGGAAAGATAAGTGCAGATCCCCAAAATAAGAGTGTAATTGACCCCACAAACAACCATCTGCTCAAATTAAACACTGACAATAGATAGATCATGACTATAATTACCTATTAGTTAAACATTCTAAGACCAGGTTTGCCTACTAGTGCTGCCACACCTAAGATTTTTGCAAAAGATCATACTTCAATCCCAGAAACCTTGCGAAATGGGTGTTGTAAGAATCTGAGGTAGACATAGAATCAGATTTGTCTCATATAATCAGAGGAGAAGGTATACAGATATATGAGAGAAGGTCTGTGAACATTTACTAAAACCAATCTGACCCAGCCTCTGCCATTGAAGGGGGAGAAAGAGCAACAGGTGCAGAGTGAAAGATAGACATCTCAGAAGAAGTCACTGCACCCAGATGGAACAGCTGTGATATGACAGTGCTATTAGTTTCTGTTACTGCTCAAACTTACAGAGAGGTAAGCATGCTCAATGGTCATTGGTCAAAATCGAGGATGAGAGAGCATCCACAAAGGTTTAATGGGAAAAAGGACAGAAAGAGACACATGTGGGATAGAGCAACAACAAGTTTCATCCTTACCTGCACTGTTAAGATTTTCCATGTGCGGAACAATTCACAGCATCATTTCCAACCATAGTACTAGAAACAGAACAAGGACTAGGAAGGAATCTAAATCTACAATTCTGGCTTTATGCAAAGTACCAAACACCATTCCAAGACTGAGAAGAAACCACATACTTAAACAGAATCAATTAGCCATGAGGAATTAGCATCATGGTTGGCATTACTCTGAATCGATTTTTCACCCACCTTGCATTGCAGTGGCAATCCATCTTTGGCAAAGTAAGTGTGTCTGACACAACAGAACAAGTCGCTTTGGTACTTAAACATTTGGTAAAATATGGGTCGCCAGAAAGCAGGCGGACAAGATGAGTGAAGCTCTTGCTGCCCAGGATCAATATCCAATAGCATCTCCATGCCTGTGCATGCCACTGTCTTCTAATTTCTCTGCCTGTCAGATTCCAGCTCTAGACCACAGGAGTCAACGATGGACCTAATGCCCCACTACCTGAACAGCCACCCGAAGAAAAACTCCTAGGTCACAGTCGAAGTAGGGGGGAAAGGGGAAGAGGGAGAAACAGAGAGACAGCCTCCGCATCGGAGAATCAGAGTCCTCATTTGCTTTGGGTCGATGTGGTGGAGAACGTCTTCTAACTGCACCTGTGAGGGAACGACATTGATAAACTACTACAACCTTATATTATTAGTTCAATATACAGCTGCTTTTGATTCAACTATAGTTACCCCATTGACCAAAGACTTTTGCTGCTCTCTAATTGGAAGTGTTGGATATGTTTGATGTTACCACACCTGCAAGGGCGACAAGAAAACATGAACAACCTGCATTCCTAAATTTTGGTTTTAAATCTATTTCTAGGTTTGTGTTTACCTCACAATACTACGTAATATTCCTCCAAATCCTTGTATTCAACTTCAGTAGCAATCGTCATTTTATAACTCTATAGTGTACTTTCTGAGCTACCAGTTGGTAACTGGAATAAGCTTCTCAACTAAGAGTTCACAATATAGGTTCCAACAGGAAAAGAGATTCTCTGTACCTTGTCTGGTCAGGTTGAAAACACTGCTTACCACAGGACTGAATTCTGAAACATTTTCTGGCAGAGAGCCGCTAGGTTACCTCAAGTAATTATAGTAGGAATGACAGTAAGCGGTCGTTGTCCTTTAGTTAGTTTTCTTCAGTTTTCTGAACAGCTATACTCCCACGTTGCGCATGCGTTGTCGACTTTGGTTGGACCGTAATAGGAAAATAGTCACAAAATAATAGACGCTACTTGCATCTCCTAAACAAGCTCGGAATTTGCCTCAGAAAGACTGTGCGCTGAGGAGATACTATCTCCATGCACAGTCACAGTTGAAGTGCGCAGTTTCTTCGTGGAACATTCGCATTGCGGGCACATCGAGTCACGCGAGCTGGAGCACTAGACAGCAACCCTGAAAACGAACGATCCTTGCCTGGACCGCCATTTTCCAAGTGAGAGTTTTTTATCGCTCTCACACAATGTCTTATTGTGAGTTTTGAACCCAATTGCTGTCTAATCCAACAAGGGTATTTCCTGACCTGGAACAAATGTGAATTCTTGGTTCTTTGTACATTGTCCACTCGTACCATCGCTTCTGTGGTCTTGACACTGCCTGACCTTCCGGACTGGGGGTGTCACATGAATCTCCCCTATCAGAGGCGGTTGGAGAGGCAGCAGTAGAAATTGACTTGGTGAGGCTGTGGTGGTGGACTGCTGAAGATGGTGTAGGATTGCCCACTGGAGCAGCACGCAGAGGCCTTTTGTACCTAGAGCGCCGGCTTAATGGAACGATCACTCTGCCTGCCCCCATGAAGCAGAGGAGGAAGAGACTGCAGCAGGACGCTGTTGATCTGGAACATGCAGCGGAGTAGCGATATGGCCTGTGCCAAGGAAAGAAGCTGCTGTGCATGGAGCGTTGCTGCCTTGGGCCTCCACTGAAGGAGAGCGATGCTGCCAGTGAGCCCGAGGCACTTCAAGGCTCTTGTGTGAAGGCAGCTGGAGCCGCAGCAGGTGATGGTAGCCCCCTCTGTGCTTGGGGATAGTTCATGCCACTGACGAGGGAGGAGGAGAAGGCATTCCTTTAAAAGAATACCAGATCCACTTAAAAGCATAACACATCTTGGGGTATAATCTTGATGACTCTGCTAGTGCGGAGGGGCCCCAGTCCTCTTGTTTTGTGGTTGGTGCCTGGTGGCCTGATGCTGCATGGTCTGCTCATGCTCCCCTGAGGAGTAGGGGTGAGGCGGGAACTTGGTCATTAGGGCACTCAGGAGACACCTTCACTGTACGAGATAAAGCCCTCCTCCTTGAGGGGAGAACTCAGTGTGTGATCCTCCCAT
Source organism: Lissotriton helveticus (assembly GCF_964261635.1). Taxonomy (NCBI): domain Eukaryota; kingdom Metazoa; phylum Chordata; class Amphibia; order Caudata; family Salamandridae; genus Lissotriton; species Lissotriton helveticus. Next base: position 494,856,812 of record NC_136069.1, on the reverse strand, counting down.
TGCCACACTAGCTCAAAGACAGATGTGTGCAGCTGTAAGCAGGGGGCATTGGTCTACTGCTATGGGGAAGTAGGACAGAAAGCAGACCAGACTTCAATAAGAGGTGTGCAAGAGTGTGTGCTCTGCTGTACCTGAGCCCACCCTGGACGGGGTCATGTGACAGACCTCGCATGGTAGAACACCTGATGTTAGTATGAAAGCCCTACTGCAGGCAATGCAGGCAAGTTTGACCTCCATTGATACCAAAATGTGTGCTTTAATAGTGTGGTTAGACGCTGTCATGCACAAGATCTACAAGCATTTCAGTTAACTAAAAGACTCAGAATTAAGGATTTCCACAGTGGAAGGACTTAGTGTCAAAGGATGAATATGGAAAAGGTCCTTAAGGTCATCACTGCCAAGAATGAGGACTTGGAGGCAAGTTAATCCAAAATAATCTTCACAATATGGGAGTTCCGGAGTCTGCAAACACTGGCACACCTAACGATAATCTGGAGAAACTGTTGGTGGCACTGTTTCTCTCATCTGCTGCTGTTAGAGAGAGCCCACAGATCCTTCAGGAATAGACCACCATCATGGTGATTATAGGGACACTTCACTCAGGATGGCATACGAGAGAGAGGGATGTTAACCTTTGGAGGTAATGAGGCCTCACTAGACCCAAACTTTTCTCTGGCTGTCCAGGAACATAGACACAAACTTGTCTCAGTGAAAAAAAGTTTGCGCAGGCTGGAACACAATATGTCATGTTATACCCTGCATGCTTGAGAATCACGCACAAGGGGAACCAACATATTTTCCAGACCACACAGCAAGGCTTGGTGTGCCTGTGATAGCTGCAGAATGAGCACAGCCTGGGGTGGAGGAGAGATCGCCAAAGGGATCACATGCATATCACACTGACTCAGACTGATGCTCAGAAATTGTTTAATGGTGCACGGATGGGGGGGCGCTAGAGGGCGCACTGCGGAATGGCTGCCTAGTGTGTCAGCTCCGCCGGACGGACGCGGTACTAGCGGCCTTGCACATCCCAAATCCACCGCCACTGACCCGAAAACGCGAGCAACGGATGTCGGAATAGGCAACCGACACAACCCCGACACCAGCATGCCGCACTAGGAACCACGAAAGGAACTATCGGCGAAACTCACCGCAGAGGCGAGAGGCGCTTCAAAATGGCCGCGCCCGACGATCTGCGCCGATGACAACTCAGGCAGCTCTGAAAAAGAAGCAGGAGTGCTTTTTGCCCGGCTCGATACTGCACCACGGCAGGGTCCGCTCCATGGAGCTGCGAGGAGGTTGGGACCAACTGCGGACGGCGAGAACACCACAACGGGATATGCGTTCCAGCGACCTCAAAATGGCGGCGGCGCTGGAACGCAAATGAACCACAGCGACGACTGCCTGGAACTACGGCGCGAGGAGCTGTGAACGCGGCAACTCTATGGCGGCTATTTGGGGCGACAAGCACTGGTGAAGGTGAGCGGGAAGTGAGACACCCCTATCCTGCATGCATGAGACGGGGCATGTCTCCAGGTGACTCACTGCGGCGCTAATGAACAATTGCGGTAGGGAGTGGCACACGAGCTCGGAGGAGCCAGCTGGGCAACCGAAGCAATCACCTGCCCAGGGAGACGCTCACCGACACAAGTATATATGCTGGCGTTGCACGAACTGAAAGATAAGTAGGGAGCTGTGTGCGGAGTGTGCGCCATAAGCCTTACAGCGACATAGGGGTCGGGCGTACCCCGAGGGCTGCAGAGTGTGCCTTGGCTGGCAGCGGTAGCACGTGACGTCCTATGAAGGAGCGATTCTAAAAGCACCTATGAGCCTGACCGCTGCTTGGCAAGCGCACCGGGATGTGCTCACCCTACTGAAATCTGATGAAAAAGACTACCTCGCAGGGGGGACTGAGAACACAGGCACGCCGCAACCTATCGTCTGCGAGCCCACCGACAGCGAACAGCCCGGGAAGACTGGACGAAGTCCACCACCACCGTCGCATAATATGGGAAAGCCAGATAAGCAACAAACAAAACTCCTATTCGAGTCCAGGAAACAGGTCAAGAATAACACGACCATCTCAGAAGCGGAGGGAGAGCAAGAGATGGCAGAGGGAAATGGCATGGAGACAGTACTGCGGGCAATCCAGCAAAGCCTACAGGAGATGAATGGTAAACTGGACGACGTGATGTTACGAGTAGACAACATGGCGGCGAAGATAGAGAAGCACGACGAGCGAATCGTGGAAGCGGAACAAAGGATCTCTAAGGTGGAAGATGACTCCACAAATACAGCGAAGGTCTGCGGCGCCCTAGACAAAACGGTGGAGAGCCTACGTGCCAAGGTGGAAGACCAGGAAGCGAGGTCCAGGCGCAACAATGTCCGCATATCGGGCCTGCCGGAGTCCACCAACACTGGTAAAATGGAGACTTTTGTTGAGAAGTTAATTACCGAGATCTTTGGTGCTGACAGGCTATCACCGGTATTCCTGATTGAACGAGCACACCGCTCCCTGGCGCCAGTACCAAAACCGGGGGCTGCCCCACGCATTATCATTGTTCGAGTGCTCAACTACAGGGACCGGGACACGATCCTCCGACTTGCCAGGGAAATGGGCACGATCGCATATCAGGGATCCACTCTGGAATTCTATCCGGACCATACCATGGCGGTGCAGCTGGCGTGAAAGGAATGTGACCCAGTGAAAAAGAAACTGCGCGATCTCGGACTGGAATATGCCATGCTCTACCCGGCAAAACTCAAAATCACGAACGCGGGGAAGCCGGTTATTCTTCCAACAGTCCAAGCGGCACAGGAGTACCTCAAAAAATTGGGAAAACGGCGGAAGGCGCAGGATCGAGGTGAACCAACGAGTGATATCGACTGACTCGGCGGGCCATTGTACCACTTTCTGCACTGCAGGACGACCAGACCAAGAAACGTCTGATTATCAGCTTGAGCTGGCTCAAGAGTTGACGAACACTACAACGACGAGAAATCGAGGCTCTACAAACGGAATGGACAGGTGTATTGCAACGAGAACGCATATGACTCATGCGCACATACCTTACTACTGAACTGGCACGAGATGGGCCTTCGCACAGTGAGTAGACAGTTGGTGCACGGTGAGCTGGGGTTGTCGAACAGGCCTCATCGCCAAGAGCAAGATACATGTACCCCTAGTGAGTGCGTTACTCTGAACACTTTGGTAAAGGGGGTAGGGGACTCATGAGCCCGGGAGGCACTGATGAGGAATTGAACCTAACTGCACTGTCCCACGGGGCATTATGTCTGTGATATTCTCGCGCTGGTAAGACTTGCTGGCTTCCACGCTAACAGTATGACGGACATGCATGTATATGAATGTATTACGTACCACTGCCGATAAATGTTGGCGGGAGGCTGAGGGAGTGAAAGGTAATGATTACAAAGTTACGATGAACGCACAAGCGTCTATCCACATCCACTATGTGGGTGGAGATGTGTGTACCTGGCGACACCCCCGAGAGGGGGCGCCCCAATTCAAGTTCTAAACTGAGGTTAAATGTTGAAAGGGGAAGGCTTTGGCGAAGTTCGGGAGCTAAAGTGGGAGGAGGGTGGGAAGGGAAACTGAGTTTTGTTCACTTTGAATCACTGTGTCTAAGAAGCATGGCGACCTCCTTATTCATATTTTGCATTACACCAGATGGTATACCCTATTTCAAGTCATTGATGTTCAACTGTGAACTAGAGCACATTACAGACCTACCTTATTTGCAGACGGCACCTAGCAAAGTACGACTGACAATACACCCAGTTCCGTGATGCGACCTAACACACTAAAACTCCTCACGTGGAATGTTCGAGGTCTGGGCAACCCGTGGAAAATTCGGCAGATGTTTGCATACTTTGATCGCCTACACATTGACATAGCTTTCCTGCAAGAAACGCATATGGCACCAAACAGTACGACCACGCTAGGCGCTAGATGGGCGGAATCCGCTTCCAATCGGAAGGTCTGTTTGTGTTTAAATACTCTGCGGCTTGATTATTCGCCGCTGTGCAGGGAAAAGGGTCCTTGCGATATTAGCCGTCTTTATGATCGCCTGAGCGGCTCTTGTTTTTCGGGCATGTGCGGGCGTGTAATGCTTTCTTCTCGTGCATGCGCTTGCTATGCAGGATAGAAGTGCCTTCCGATATTAGCCGTCTTTTCGATTGCTTGAGCGGCTCTTGTTTGTTGCGCATGCGCCGGCGTATAACGTTTTTTTCTCGCGCATTCACTACTACCCACCATCACACATATGGGATTACCATCCTATTTCCTACCTATTCAAAACATCTCTGAGCTCCTTCCTTAATATCTTGAAGTAGTAGCTCCCAGTGGTGACTAGGTTTTCCACACTGGTAAGGAGGACCCATATGATGAAGCATGTCACCTTCGGGTGAGTGAGGGGTCTTATCCTTAAGGGATGCCTTTCCCTGTGTTTAACACATTTTGTTAAGTTTAGCGAGAAATTAGGGCAGTTCTACACACATTGTGCACACATGCAATAGACTGTAGGTGTATACTTGTTTTTCATGCCATAGTATTGAGTCAGCTGGGGCATATAAAAGTAACGTTTGTCAATTGCTATGGACTAATGTTGATGACTGTGCCTTCTTCGATATTCTGTGGGGCACAATTCTATCAGTAGCCCACCAATTTTTTTTAAATGGTGGCTTTAACTCTTGGCCTCTATGTTGCTGATGGTTTCGGAGGCGGCATGGGTGAGTTATCTCCTTCTACCTTCTATGCGGGAGGAAGTGAAAACCATGCTGCTTCAGCCTGGAAAGCTGGTGCGTCAATTTGGCTCATAATTTGTGACACTAAGATATTAGCAAAACTGTTGGCCAACCAACTGACCCTTCTACTGCCTGGGCTTGTACAACATGATCAGGTTAGATTTGTTGCGGGACGCTCCATAGCCCACAATCTATGCACCCTATTTGCTATTATGCAAGATATTGACCCTAACCCTGATGCTGCAGCCATCTTCTTAGATGCCTCTAAGCTTCTTGATTCTGTTAAGTTTGACTATATTTTCACAATATTAGATATGATGGTCATGGCTCGCAGGTTTCTAATCCACTTTTCTGTGCTACTGGATTATTGAAACAGCTTTCATAAAGAACTGTCAGAATGCATCATCAGAAAGTTACAGTCACTTCAATGTTCATCTTCTGGTCGCAAAACTCTTCTATAGTTCTCGAGTTACTACCCAGGCTATCAGTTCAAGAGCCATCTATGTTCAAAACCTTGATAATCTACTTTTTAAGGATTTCCAGGCATTGGCCATTTAAAAATACAGCATGATTCACAAATATAGCACCACATTGACTACTGCCCGCTTACAACTATTTAACCTTAATGATCTTATGTTCTCTCTTCATGTGAGATTGATTTGGGTGAGAGGATTAACTTCCCCATACCTATAAATCTACTATTTTCCTTTTTTTTTATTTTTTTATTAAAACCCAGAGCATGAAACATTATATGTGATATAAAAAGAGGAAAAGCAGTACTGCATAAAACAATTAATGTATCATATATATAGTTACACACAATTAAATAAATATAAAATAGAAGCAATAAGAACAGCCTGATTAATACATTTCATACATGTTTTACAGTACATCCAGTAACCTCAGCATCTTTCAGGGAGATAGATCATGCCGCCCTCTGGAACAGGCCTGAAGGATAATGGGAGCCTGAATGGCCAACAGGTCCTGCCTTCACCTGTTAACCACCATGGTTTGCAGAATATTCTATATTGGTAGATCACTGCTACCGTGGATATAGCCACATAGCAAGTTGCTCTGTTCTTCCAATCCATAATTGGGGACCAGAATTTCTTCCCCAGCTTCCTGGCCTGTCTACCCCTACATTCATATAGGGTCATCTCTTGGTTATATACACCGAGCAGCCGAGCTAGCCAAACCTGGAACAAGGGAGGATCCCAGTCCTTCCACCTGGTGGTAATTAATAACCTGGCAACTGCTTCTGATACAAATACAAAATACGTCTGGGTAGTATTCAAACCGATGTTGCTATCGCACCCCAGAATCAACAAGGTTGAGCTTAGTTTGATCCTGACCACTAGCAATCATTTCCAAAAAAGCTGCAGCCTGCTTTTTAAAGGGAGCAGACTGGCACACTCATAAAACATTTGCACCAAGGTGGCTGGGCCTTCACTACATCTGGGACACTTGTCATCTGTTCTCTTGCCCTATTCAAACAACTTGACAGTTGTAAGATACAAATTGAATAGGGTTTTGAAGTGCTGAACCTTCAAACTCGCTGACAAGAAGACCTTTGCGGCTAGTGCTCTTGCATTATCTATATCAGTATCAGGGTCACCAAGCTTCCTGGCCCAGTTTGTCTCAGTTTTCTCAAGTTCATCCAGGAGATTTCCTAGAATGATGCTATAAATGTTTCTATTGTGTTATAACTTTTTATTAGCATTTCATAAATACAATACAATAAATATATGAAAACATTGTATATCTTAAAATACGTTATAGTAGAGAAAAAATAATAATATATTTGTAAATATAGAAGCAAATGTATCAAAATCCATAGAATAGCAGAAAAATAAATAAATAAGGAAATTAGGGGCAAACATATATCAAATAAAGGAAATACAAATAACATTAAATATTAAATAGTGAATATAAAATAGTAAAGCATTAAACCATTAATTTGACAACAAATCAATAAAAGCGGAAAATGATAGAATGTCAAGCTAGTAAAAAATAAGTTACATATTTCTATAAAATAATTCATTTGGAATATTATACGGGAATGCATTATAAAGAATATAGAATCACACCAGCAGTAAGTATAAATATAATAGTAAAAGGTTGACTAATTGAAGACAATACAGCATAGCCATAAGTCATTGAACTAACAGTACCCAAAGGTCGATACAATATAATGAACAAAATAATCTAAGAAGTAAGGTTAGCAACAGATATCTTGTACCTGCAGGAAAGGATCCCATACCTGTAAAAACAACTCAGTTTGATCTTGAATGTTATAAATGACTCTCTCATGTGAGGCAGTTTGGATCATTGATGCTAGCCAAGTCTCTTGTGATGGCGGAGATGAGGATTTCCATTGTCTTAGTATACAAATTTTAGTCTCTTATTTTACAGTGATCCTGACTAATTACCTCCATGATAGGTATTTTATCCAGTGTTATGACCTCCCTGGAGTTACTGAGGAGTTCCCTGCTTTATATATATTTAAAATACTGTGTTTCCGGGATACCAAACCTTTTCTGTAGATAGCTGAAAGGAAGTAGCTGGTCTGAGTGATACATGTCCCCAATTACTGTCCGACCATATCACTCCCATTGTCTGCCCATTGCATCATGAAAGAAGGGTGGAAACAAAAGAGTGCACCACAGTGGAGTATATCTGCTATACTTAGGTATCTTCATAGCTTTGCAGACTTTATTCCATGTTGTACAGACAAGTAATACTATCTTGAAACATACTTTTTTTAAATAGCTTGGCTCTAACTGCCGCACCAGCAGTGCACCACCTTTTGTTTTTACTAGAGCAAGTTCGTAGATTGTTGGAAGTGCGCTGTATCTCACCTGGTCTGCCTATTTACCATTTTCAGAGAGAAATAACATATGCATCTGTTGTAGGAGAGCCGCCCAGTAGTAAAATTTAATGTTGGTAACTGCCAGCCCCATCTCTGTGGGAGAGACATATATTTTACTGAACGCCTCACTTTCCAGTACTGACAGATAAAATAATAAAAATGGTATCCAGAGTTTTCAATATTATTTCATCTATAGCCACTGGTAATGACCGATAAAGATATAAGACCTTGGGAAGCCTGGTCATTTTTAAAACCTTGCCCCTGCCAATAATTGATAGATGTAGCCCAATTATGCATTTTAGGTCTGTGGGCATTTTCTCGATCAGGGGATGGAAATTTTTTCTGCCTATGGTAGCTACTTTAGGGCTGATATGGACTCCAAGATACACAGCTGTGTCAACACGCCGAGGGTCTTGAAAGATGATATTGTCAGTACAGATGACCAGTGTTTTGCCCTTACTCAGGGAGTAGCCTGAGACGTTGCCAAAGTCTCCGGCCATAGCTTCCAGACGCGGCCCGTGGAGAGAGTTACGGTAGGGCAGGAAGGCGGGTGGGGGAGGGGCAGGGTGGGGGGGTGCTAAAATCTGAAATATGGATAATTGGAGGTAAGTAAACAATTTAATAAAACAAATTTCGTAGCGCGCCATGCATCGCAAAATGCGATGCAGTGCGTGCTACAAAATTCGTTTTATTAATTAAATTGTTTACTTACCTCCAATTATCCATATTCCGTTTTTTAGCACCCCCCATCCTGCCCCTCCCCCGTCCCACCTTTCTGCCCCATCGGAACTCCCTCTACGGGCCATGGCTGATAGCTTCTATATCCCAGCTTGCTCCTTCGGGATCAGTGATGACGATGGCAATGTCATCGGCATATGCAAACACCTTGGTCTCATACCACTTATAATAGGTTTTATCCGCTGATTGTTTAAGATCTTCTTGATCAAAGGATTTATATAGAGAGCAAATAATATGGGAGAGCAAGAGCAACCCTGCTTGGTCCCCTTCGACACCATTAAAACATCCAGCTTTCCCCCCATTAGTTGGAGCAGTGCATATGGAAAAGAGTACATAGCTTTTATAGCAGTGTTCAAGTTCAAGTTCAAATTTATTGTTTGATTATTTAAAATCATTACAATACCCCCCAATACGAATAAAAGAATTACATAGACAATTTATCATTATATAAAAATATATATCGCTTTTCGTTAAAAATAACTTCATAACAGTAAAATTTGGATATAAAAGATTTCGCGGTTGGCGGCTTTCAAGCATTAAACAACAGAATTAGCTGCGTGACTCCCTTGAGAAGGGTATTAATGCCATTTTGCAGAGATTTAATTGAGGTCTCTGTCGGCTTGCCGGAGAAGTCTACTTTTATAGCAGTGATTATTCTGGGAGCGAGCCCCTTTAGTTCTAAAACTCTCCATAAAAACCTACAATCCACCTGATCAAAGGCCTTTTCGGCATCAAGCAGGGCCATAGCCATTTGTCCCCTGTCTCGGCTGTAATATCAAAATGGGTTACTGCCCGCCTTCTGCTGTCCGTAGTCCCTCTGCCAAGATTTTAGAATAGATCTTGATATCTGTATTTATTAGTGAGTTTGACCTATACGAGGAAAGGTTATCCATCCTGTTGCCCTTCTTGGGAAATATAACAGTGTCTATGCCCTTCCAGAACTCTGGCGGGTTCCCAGTATTTTGCACCCCCAGAAACAGATCTAATATAATAGGAGCTAGCTGAAGTTGAAGTGCCTTGTTAAATTCAGGGGGTACTTTATCAGGTCCGGCAGCTTTCCCCTAAGGCAAGTGCTACAGGGCTGCCAGGATCTCTTCCAGTGTTATTTCTGCTTCTAACTTATCCCTAGCAGGTTGGTCTAGAACAGCCCCAAGAGCCCCCACTAACACTGCATGAGAGATATCCAAACATGGACCACCATCCACCTTAGATAAAGGCGGATAGAATTCTTGAACTATCCCAAGAACATCACTAGTCTCTATATTCGTTTTTCCATCTTTCTGAATTGAGGATACCCTACTTCTAGCTTCTTTCTGCTGTGTACTTGGTGCAAGCATTTTGCCGACTGACTCTCCATATTCATATATTCCATTCCTATGGTTTTGAAATTCCTCAGCCGCTTAACCAGCTGTTAATTTCTGATTTTAGGGTCATGATTTTAAACTGGGTTTGGGCAACCACTTGCCCTTGTGCTATCTGCATCACATGTTCCTGCTCAGCTTCTGTCAATTCCCTCAACAGCCTTTCTTTCTTGACCTGGAGCCACCTCCTATCCTGGGCAACAAGGCTGATAATCTCCCCCCTCAAGCCAGCCTTAAAGGCATCCCAAATTATGCCTCGAGGAGCACTATACCTATTGCTGCTGAAGAACCCCTGAGTCCAATTCCTAATAAGCTTGACAAAGGCTGCGTTTGTAAGCGGCTTCCTATTGAAAGCCCACTTACGGCGGCATTTAGCAACTGTTTTCCTCTTCAATCTCCAGAACCAGGGGACTATGATCAGAGATTACCTTCTGGAGCCTCCTAACTTCAGTTGTAGTTAAGAAATAATCAAGTTTTACATATTTCTTGTGGGTGCAGGATTAATAGGTGTAGCCTGGTTCATTAGGGTGCTTATAGTTCCATACATCTACTAGACCATGACTATCCATGAGGGATGTTAGAGCCCTGTATACTCGAGGTTTTTTCCTTGATAATACTGTGCTTGCTGGGCTCCAACAGCTTGATGAATATTGAGGTCTCCGCATATAACCATCATGTGGCAAAGATGCTAATTCAACCTCGAGATCCTCAATCAATAATTAGAGAATTTTAAGGTGTGCTATTCACCCTTGAGGGTCTCAAGGCACTGGGGGGGGGGGGGGGGGGTGCAGCTCCGGGTCAGCTGAAAAGCCATGCCTTGAGGCTCTTCCTGAAGATTTGAGGAGGGAGCATCTGATGGTGACTGGGAGTTCGTTCCAGGCCTTGGCTGCGATGTAGGAGAACGCCCTTCCACCTGCTCTGGTTCTCTGGCTGCGCAGGGTTTCTGCTAGGGTGAGGTCGGTGGAGTGGAGGTTTCTGATGGGTAGGTGGAAAGAGACCTTTCGTTGAGGTATGTGGGTCCGATGTTGTGGAGGGAATTGTAGGCGTGGGTGAGTGGATTGAAGGTTACTCTCTTCTCGACAGGGAGCCAGTGGAGTTCTCGTAGGTGTTGTGTCATGTGCTCATGTTGCGGGGTGCTGAGGATGAGTCTGGCCACGGAGTTCTGGATGATCTGGAGTTTGTGTAGCAGGAATTTGTTGATTCCAGGCTACTAGTTATGAGTGAGTGGGTGACTGTCTTCCTGGCTATGGGGGGTCCACTTAAAGGTCTTGCAGAGGATGCGGAGGGAGTTGAAGTGGGTGGAGGTGACGGCGTTGATCTGGTGAGTCATGGCAAAGTTGTTGTGAAGGATGCCGAGGTTTCGGGCATGGTCCGTAGGGGTGGGTCGGTTTCTGAGAGATGAGGGCCGCCAGGTGTAGTCCCAGGCAGTGGGGGAGCGTTTGAGGACAAGGACCTCTGCCATCTCTGAGTTGAGCTTTAGGCATCTGTTGTTCATCCAGACTGTGACGTCTTTCATTCCTTCCTGGAAGTTGAGTCTGGTGTCTTCAGGGTTCTTCATGAGGGAGAGTATGAGGTGGGTGTCATCGGCGTTGGATACTATGCTAAGTCCATGCTGTCTGACGATAGCAACGAGGGGGGCCATGTAGATGTTGAAGAGCATGGGACTGAGCGATGATCCTTGGGGTACTCCGCAGTTGATTTCTGTGGGTTCGGAGAGGAAGGGTGGGAGTCTGATCCATTGAGTTCTGCTGGTGAGAAAGGAGCGGATCCAGTCGATGGCGGTTACCCGTATGCCAACATCATGAAGTCTGGTTGCGAGAGTCAGATGGGAGACGGTGTTGAAGCCTGCAGAGATGTCTAGCAGGGTGAGGGCCACACAGTGGCCCTGGTCGAGGAGTGTGCAGATGTTGTCGATTGCGGCAAGAAGAGCAATCTCTGTGTTGTGGTTGCTGCGGTAGCCAGACTGGGGAGAGTCAAGAATGGCGTTCTCTTCGATGAAGGTCATCAGCTGGGCATTGACAAATTTCTTTGGCTGTGAAGGGAATGAGAGAAATGGTATGGTAGTTTTTCAGGTCCAACAGGTGTATCGAGGGTTTCTTGAGGAGGGGCTTTACCTCTGCCTGCTTTAAGTCATCAGGGAAGATGCCGGATGTGAGGCTGGCATTGATGATGCAGCATAGCTCGGGTGCTATCGTGGTGGCGGCTCTGTGGAAGATGTGTGGCAGGCAGGGGTCTGTGGGGGCTCCTGAGTGGGTGCTCTTCATGGTCATGGTAGTGTCTTCGGTGGTGACCGCTGTCCAGGTGGTGATGGTGGGCTGGCTGTCATCGCCAGAGGGGGAAGGTTTATGGAGACTTTTCGCTGAAGTTGTCATAGAGGGCCTTAATTTTCAGGTGGAAGTAGGACCCGAGCTTGTTGCAGAGGTTCTCGGAGGGTGTGACGTCCGTGGCTTGGCTGGGGGGTTTGGTTAATTGCTGGATGATGTTGAATAGTTTCTTTGAGTTTACTGGAGTTGGTGAGGATTTTGTTCCGAATGAAGGTCCTCTTGGTGGATCTCATGAGTTGGTGGTATTCTGCCATGGCGTTCTTGTAAGTGGTTTGGTCTTCTGTGGTTTTTGCTTTATCTCCATTGTTTTTCAAGATGTCTGCAGGAGCGTCTAGCTTCTTGGAGGTTGGTGGTGGACCAGGTGGCCTTCAGGGGGTGTTGTTTATTGGGGTTGCGGAGGGGTGCAAGCTTGTCTGTGCACCCCTTGGCTTCAGCGTTGGCATCGGTCGTGGTGGAGGGGGAGTCCCGGATCAGGGTGGAGTTGAGGTGCTCCTCTGTGACTTCGCTCAAATTTCTTTTTGGTGGGTGCAGAGTGGGCTTCTGAGTGGTGGTGGTGGGGAAAGAGAAGTGTACGCAGTGGTGGTCTGTTCAGAGGGGCTGTGAGGTGTATCTGAAGATTATTTTGGTCCCTCCTGCGAAGATGGGGTCGAGGGTGTATCCTGCTTTGTGGGTGGGGTGGTGACGAGCTGCTTCAGTTGGAGGTTGGTGAGGTTGTCCAGGAGGGCGGTGGATCAGGGTTGCTGTGGTTGTCGAGGTGGAAGTTCAGGTCTCCAATGAGCATGTTTTCCATGGAGGCGATGGCATGGGGTGCGATGAGGTCAGCCATGGTAGTGGTGAAAGAAGCACGAGGCCCAGGGGGTCTGTAGGCAAGGATGCAAAGAAGTGTGTGTCTAGGGCTGGTCTGGATCTGGAAGTGAAGGTGTTCGGGGGTGGAGGAGGAGTTCCTCGTGCTGGAGGTGGAGAGTCAAAGGGAGCTCTTGTGGGCGATGACGAGTCCTTCTCCTGGGCAGTGTGGTGGTCCTTCCTCTGGATCTTGTATCTGTCAGGGATGGCGATGGCGATGTGGGGGTAGAGGAGGCATTGGTCTAGGTTTCCATGAAGAAGGTGATGCCTAGCGAGTGGGTGTCGAGTGGGTCCCAGATCTCTACGGAAAGTATGTGCAAGCAGTGCACGTTGAGGAGGTTGCACTTCAGGGCCCGGCCTGGGTGCGGCGGTCATGGGAGTGCTGTGGAAGGTGAAGGATTGTCAGCAGTGCCCACAGGAGAACTGGCCATGGGTGGTGTTCAGCGTGGATGGCTGACAGTTGTCATTTCTTCCGGGGTTCAGTGCAGGGAGGGCAGCTGAGTCATAGCGGGGATGGTTGGAGATCCAGGGTCCCTGCTGCTGGTCGCTGTTGGGTCATGGATGGGTGCAGACGGACTTGCCTTTGGCGCGCCTTTCGGTGTTCTCAAGTATCTTCGGGTCATCTTGATTTGATCCATAAATTTCACAGAGTGAGAATCCTTCCTCGAGCTCTGTGAGGAGCAAGCCAACAAACCATATCCCCTCACTACGATCAGCTCCCTTCTATCCTCGGGGATAAGCATCTCCTCCATACAGATAACATCTGAGGATATTGACCTCAAAAACTCTGCCATCCTTGTTCATTTCACCCTATCATTCAGCCCTTGAAAGCATTTCCAAAGCGAATGAGGGAAGCAAGATAGCGGTTCCGTAGCTGGCCAACAGCAGCACGCTGACCTGTGGCTATACTCTACAAATGTAATAACCTTGGAGGATGCCGTGGCTGCTCCAATGTCTCTGGAACCTGCTTGCGAGTGGTACTGATTTTGAGGGGTCTCTCTGCCTTCAGGTGTTTGGCGGCGGCCGTCCTCAGCCACTCAGACTGTTCCCTCTGCCGAGCTGAGGTATCGATGTCTGCTTCATGAATGGGGCCCAAGACCATCGGTGGAGCTCAGAAGGCACTAGGTATCAAACTCAACTCCCAGCTCACTCTTCACTCCCAAGTTAGTTCTGTGGTGTCCTCTTCCTTTCTGGCACTACGCACCATTCACAAGGTATCCCGCTTTTTTTCCTTTGATGCCTTGAAATTGATCACCTTGGCAATGATTATATCCCGCCTGGATTATGGCAACGCTCTATATGCAGGTATACCTGCATATAGTCTAAGGCGTCTGCAGTTGATTCAGAACCAGGCGGCGCGCCTGGTGTTTAATTTACCAAAATCCCATCACGTAAATCCTCTCCTTAAGTCCCTACATTGGCTTCCTGTCCGTGAACGTGTCCAGTTTAAGCTTGCTTCTATCATCTTCCAATCCCGACTGGGCACGGCCCCGGCCTTCATTTCATCAGAGATCATTCCCTATGTTCCTGCTAGGGAATTGCGTTCTTCTACTCAATCCCTTCTTACAGTCCCTCGTTTCCGGAGGAAGAAATAGGGTGGATCGAAATTCGCGACCCTTGCACCAGTCCTATGGAATTCCCTACCTCCAGAGCTTAGAGCCTCACCTCTCTATCTTCAATTCCGAAAACAGCTCAAAGCTTATTTATTTGCTAAATCCTTTAATTAGTTCACTTGCTGTCTCTGTTTTTCCCCTTACTTAATTTCTGTCATTCCCACTTAGGAGGTCTGTCTGTTGCAGACCTCCTAAGTGATTATGGAAAAGCAGGAATACTTTTCCAATCTTACTAGCTCACTCACTTCCTCTAGGGAGCTTTTCAAAATTGCTGACTCGCTATGCTCCCTTCAACTCCCTGATCCCGTAGTCAGCTCTCAAGATCTGTGCGACGATATTGCAGACTTTTTTCATAATAAAATCTTTGATATCCATACGTCACTAGAAGTACAACGTCATTCTCTGGACGAGAATATTCCTCCAGGCATAAGCTCTCTTGAGGCTCTTGATATAGTCCCTTCTAGTTTTCTTACGGATTTTCCGTCTCTGTCTCTGGAAGGATTGAATCTTCTACTTGACAGGACGAAATCCTCCTCTCCATTGGACCCATTACCTCTTAAAAAGCTGAAAGAGTGCAGGAGCAGTCTTCTTCCCTCCTTGTTGGAGGTGATGAACAAGGCGATTGCCAAGGGCTCTTTTCCATTGGTATGGAAAAAGGCCATCGTGAAGCCGCTTCTCAAGAAACCTTCACTTGACCCCGGCCTCCTTACAAATTTTAGGCCCATTTCCCTGCTTCCTGCACCTGCAAAAATTCTAGAGGCACATCTGAATCTCCATTGATCTTCCTTTCTTGAGGCTTCCGAGTATCTTGACATCACCCAACATGGATTTCGAAAACATCATAGCACAGAATCTGCTCTCACCTTTGTAGTCGATAACATCCGACGCAAAGTTGACGCTGGTCAAACTACGGTTCTAGTGCTATTGGACCTCACGGCCGCATTCGATACCCTGTCTCCCGCCATCTTAACATCTCGGCTTAGGGAGGCAGGTGTTACTGGGTCGGCCCTGAGCCTCCTCAACTCCTTTCTCCTTGATAGGGAACAGAGAGTGATGCTTGGAAACCACCTCTCCCCAGCCAAGTCTTTGCAATGTGGGGTGCCACAGGGGTCGGCATTAAGTCCGACCCTGTTTAACATCTACGTGGCCCCCCTTGCTAGGCTTGTAAGATCGCAGGGGATGGAGGTGGTATCATACGCCGATGACACCCAGATGATGGTATCATTCACCCATTCCTCTGTCACAACATCTGCCTTCAGCTTCAGGTCTTGTATGCAACATGTTGCAGACTGGATGGTCATCAATTCCTTGAAGCTGAATGGCGACAAGACTGAGGTGCTGGTCTTTGGGAAGGACCAAGATGTCTGGTCGAGTGAGTGGTGGCACCTGCCCCACTCCCTCTCAATCTGCCAGAAATCTCGGTGTGGTGTTTGACACTTCACTCTCGATGTCCCTCCAGGTAAATCGGACAGTAGCAACCTGTTGGGGTGTGATCAGGATACTCAACAGAATTCGCAGCTATTTGTCTCTTCAAGCACGTAAGCAGATTGCAGTCGCCCTTGTTGGCTCCAGGTTAGATTACTGCAACTCTCTTTACATGGAGGCCAACAAGGGCCTTATACATCGGCTGCAAATCGTGCAGAATGCTGCTGCACGTTTTGTCCTGGACCTTCCTAGGGCATCATCTGCCACTACTGCGAGAAGAGACCTTCATTGGCTGCCTATTCAGCACAGAATTTTTTTTTAAATCTTGTGCCTGACCTATAGAGCTCTTGAGGATGGATCTAAAGGCGCTATCAGCTCTCTGCTTACCCGCTACCATCCCACAAGGTGCCTCCGCTCTTCGGGACTATTCCAGCTTGTTGTCCCTCGCTTCAGGCTCACCAGATGGGGAGCCAGAGCCTTTTCTGTTGCTGCCCCCCAGCTCTGGAATACCGTTCCTATGGAGATTAAAACTCTATCCTCTCTAGATTTGTTTAAAAAGGCCTTAAAAACGTGGTGCTTTTCAAGAGCTTACTCAGGTTGAACTGTTGGGTCTTTGTTATGAGCTGGTTTTGGAATTAGGCGCCTTGACGCCCATTGGGCTAAGTTTTGCGCTCGATAAGACTCCCTTCATTTCATTTCATTCATTGCAGCGCCATGAAACCGCTGGTGAAAGTGCGCTATACAAATAATTTTAAACTCAAACTCAAACTCAAGGCAAAGGCGGCCTGTCTCTCTTTGCAGGCGGGCCCTGGTCTGCAGGGGCAGGGGGACGAAGGTATTGGGTTGATCCCGCGGCCAGGCAACGTGATCCTTCTGTCCAGGAAGCGAAGTCGGAGAGGAGGGGGAGAGGTAGGACTGCCGGTCGCTCACGTCTGGCTGGCCTTACCATGGTTGACCTCCTGAAGGGGTAGGCCCTGAAACGGGACAAGAAAACAGGCGGAATGACTGGAGGAGGTGAATCAGAGCAGCTGTAGCCCGAAGATTCAGACCTACCAACGCCGCAGGATGTGCTGCAGGAAGTGTCCAGCCCTCGGGCTCAGGATAGTAGAACCTTGGTGGCAGAGGCCTCCGCTACACATCATGATGAAGGTTTGTCGGCAGATCCCCTCACCCAGCCCCCGGTTCTAGCTAAGGGAAAGTAGGGCAGTTCATCGGTAAAGGAGATTACTAACATTAACATTGATGGCAATACCTCACATTCAGGTGCAGAGCTCTCTGCAATCATGGAATCATGGAGGACTCTGATTTTACAGCGGGCCAAAGATGCTGCTACGACATCCACAAGGGGCAATCTAAGTTTTGCACCTCAGAGCTAATGGCTACTTGAAATGCACAACTATAATCCCGTTGACCCCTCAATTTATGTACCAGATGGTCAGGCTAAAGATCGAGCCTTGAGCTCAACAATGCTCGGACTGCAGCAGGGGTGGTGGGGCCGAGGATAGCAAACTCTAAGCAGAAAAGGAACCAAGCTACTGTTTTTTCTCGCTGTCTGATGCAGCTGAGTGGTCTATGGATGGATCTAATACCTCTTCCAGCTTTAGTGAGAATGACAGCAGAGGGTAAAAGTGGCAGCACTTTGACAGAGCGTACGATAAGCAAAAATAACTGGCCAGCGATCCTCAAAGGGCAAGGATTTAGCATGGGATTACACACCTACAGAATGCCTGGCTGGCTCCCCTTCTGCAACTCTACAGGGGACAGGCTGCTCTGATTCCCGTACACTAGACTCCATCTAAAAGGCAGTCTCAATGCACCCTGAAGAAACGCGTCAAGATAGCCGCAAGGCTCAAAACCGTATTAAGAAAAGTCCAAAGGGTGGTCAGGAAACTCATCAAAGTTTGCAACATTATTGGGGAACGCCTCATGGACCTGGAAACTAGGACTGCTGTGGCCGAGACAAATCTCGCTGCTACTAGGCCACAAGCCGAGGCTCAGAGTCGGAGAGTGTGCTTCAGACAAAAGCTATTTAATCATGCCATGATGTCATGTACTTTCATCAGAACTAACTTCCATAGCAAACCACTATTGAATAGCTTCACTTGTTGGTTAACAATCACTAAAATGAAAGTATAATATATTTGAAAGCATGTGAAAACACCATAAAACCTGTGAATAATGTACATATTATGGTCTAGTTGTGAAATTGTTACTCTACTGTAACCAGGCATTCGGTTACGGTTCAAAGGTCATCACACTGATGCTCTGCACTGAGGCACTTGAAAAGCCCACAAAGCTTTCAGGAGCCTTTGCTTCAGCACTACAAGTATAACATATCATAGAGTGGTCGAGTTAAGGGAGAGCAGGATACCATAGCATTTGATTTTTGTGGAATACTCTGAAATGCTATATGTGGAATACTTGTGAATTCTATGGATCTTTCTAGAGAAACATAGGGGCATATTATCAAGAACTGCGATAAAATCATTGCCGCTTTAGTGGCAGGAAACGGGCACTAAAACTGCGATAATGGGCTTGATAATATGCCCTTGTGAATTCCCATAGCAGCCCATGTTAACACCAGAACCTGGGTTGCTATGGGAATTCACAAGGACATATTATCAAGCCCATTATCACCGTTTTGGTGGCGATAATGTTATCGCTGTTCTTGATAATATGCCCCATAATTTTTTTTGCAGAATGCATTACTTCCAACAATTGTGCAGAAATGTCCAAAACAATCTCCAGAGATATGTTCTAGGACGTTTTCAATGAAACTGAAATAAATATTTTCTATCCCAATAACATGTATAGGGAATCCAAACGTCCGAATAATTCTGTGGGAGCTTTCACAGAAACCCATCCTTTGTCAGCCGTTTTTGCTCTAAAAAGTGTGGCTTTCCAAAAAATGTCCTGTACTCCTTGTTCAGTGTCAGAATCACTTTGTGAAATATGATACTCCGGGGTGTCTAAGAACTGGCTGAACACCGGGGAGTTGGAAATAGATCGAAAATCCCATTTTATTGAAAGGTGAGCAGCTCTTTCCTCAAATAGAAGCTACTACTGGGCATAAGATGGGTTGGAGAAAGCAGCCTAGAGGTGTTCCAGACCAGCGTGATTTCATGATATGATGATGTCATGCCCTTTTATCAACAATAATTTCTCTACTCTGTGTAAACACTGGGCAGAACTGTAGTAAGCCATATTTCACAGGTATGGAACAGCCACACCAATCTCCATATTGTGATGCCGAGCACTTTCCTCCTTCAGTTAGTGACTACTGCCTCGAGTGACACCTACCTCAAGTCAAGTCAAGTCAAGTCAAGTCAAGTCAAGTCAAGTCAGAATTTATATAGCGCACTACATACCCAGAGGGTCTCAAGGCGCTTGAGGAAGGGGGGGGGTTTACTTATCGAATATCCAGGTTTTAAGCTGTTTTCTGAAGGCTAGGTGGTTTTGAGTAAGGCGGAGGTGGCTGGGAAGGGAATTCCAGGTTTTGGCTGCTAAGTAGGAGAAGGATCTTCCCCCCATGGTGGCTTTGTGGATGCGCGGAACAGCGGCGAGGGCTTGGTTGGACGAACGCAGCTGGCGGGTGGGGGTGTAAAAGGAAAGGCGCGTGTTGAGACAATCAGGTCCAAGTTCGTATAGGGCTTTGTGTGCGTGGGTGAGGAGACGGAACGTTATCCTCTTGTTGACGGGGAGCCAGTGAAGGTCTTTCAGGTGAACGGAGATGTGGTCTGTGCGGGGGATGTCTAGTATGAGTCTGGCTGAAGCATTTTGGATGCGTTGGAGTTTTTTTCTGCAGTTTTGCGGTGGTGCTGGCGTAAAGGGCGTTTCCGTTGTCCAGACGGCTTGTAATCAGTGCGTGGGTGACCGTTTTTCTTGTTTCGGTGGGGATCCAGCGAAATGTTTTTTTGAGCATGCGTAGGATGTTGAAGCATGATGATGAGACGGCGTTGACTTGTCTGGTCATCGAGAGTGAGGAGTCCAGGATGATACCCAGGTTTCGTGCGTGGTCCGTCGGTATGGGAGCTTTTCCTAGGGCCGTTGGCCACCAAGAGTCATCCCAGGCGGAGGGCGATGTACCTAAGATGAGGACTTCCGTTTTGTCTGAGTTCAGTTTCAGACGGCTGTGCTTCATCCACTCGGCTACTTCTTTCATCCCTTCATGTAGGTTGGTTTTGGCGGTGATTGGGTCTTTGGTGAGTGAGAGCATCAGCTGAGTGTCATCAGCGTAGGAGATGATGTTTAGGTTGTGTTGGCGTGCAATGGTTGCGAGGGGGCTCATGTAGACATTGAAGAGGGTGGGGCTGAGTGAAGATCCTTGCGGGACGCCGCAGATGACTTCGGTGGCCTCTGACTTAAAAGGGGGAGGCGGACTCTCTGAGTTCTTCCAGCGAGGAACAAGATGATCCAGTCCAATGCTTTTCCTTGAATTCCGATGTTTCTGAGGCGTTGTATCAGGGTGCTATGGCAGACTGTGTCGAAGGCTGCAGAGAGGTCCAGGAGGATGAGGGCGACTGTGTCTCCGTTGTCCAGTAGTGTTCGAATGTCGTCTGTTGCTGCGATGAGGGCGGTCTCGGTGCTGTGTTTGGCTCGGAAGCCAGAACTACCTCACCACCTTCTCAGCATCAATTTAAGTGGTGTTCACCTTGTTTCGAGGGTATCACTGGGCCTCTTCCTGGTGGCATCCTGGAGCCTGGCCTCCCAGGTCCCACACCACTTGTCTACTCCCTGTTGTGTTCTCTCCCAAGAAATGTCACCAACTTTGCAAATTCTGACACTTCGCTCTGCTTTTGGACCTATTAATGAACAGCGTTCATCTAGGAGGGTGTAATTTATATGTTTATTAAAGAAGTGTCCCAACTTTAGCCTGTGTTTAAAGGGAAACATCGTGTCGTGGTGGCAGTTGCAGGTTTTATGACTTCCCTCCTGCTTAAAGAAGCAGCAGTGAGGGGTTGTAGTACTTCCCGTGCAATATTAAAGCCGATCTTAAGGTAAAAGACTCTTCCATAATACGTGATATGGCATTGCTGACCGTAATTGGCCATTGCAGCTGTCTACAGCCATTTTAGATAAGAGTGTTCATGGTGTATTCATATACACTGATCACGAGCTTATGTAGTTACAACTTTTACAGTATTTGCAATGTTTATATAAAATTATACGCTATAAAAAATCGCACTAGATAACTCAAACTATTGATGGCTGACCTCGTTGTCCTCCGTAGTCCAGTACCAGCACGCGGGGGGAGGGTGAAAGAGTCCATCCATCTTTCTGAACAGGAAAAATACATTTCTAAAGTGCTGCAGTGACACTTCACTTTCCTCATCCCCTGCAGAGACGGCTTCTTTCTGTGAAACGAAACACCCCCTTTCTCAGAGGCGAGAACAGCAAATCCCTGAATGTCATCACGAACAAAAGGTCATCCATCAATCCCTTAGAAGTAGAGAAGGAGTGCACAAACTGCCAGACACAAACAGGAGCACTGGGGCCCGAGTGGGGCCTCCCACAGTAAACATGGTGCTGCTATTCAACCATTATAATACACGCGATGGGAAAACCCTCACATCATAAGGATTGTTTACAGATAACCTGAGCTATAAATGGGACTGCAACCCGTTTCACTTTGTTTTTTTTTCTTGCTTTTTGCTTTCTGCCACTTGAATTGTATTTCTTGCCACAAGAGGGTCTTTACAAGCTTCCTCTTCGGCTGATATCTGGCAAAGGTTCACAGTCAATGTGAAAGGAACCACACACAGAAGCAGCTCCATTGTGAAGAACGGTATCCTTAAATAGCGCGATTTTATCCTGCAGAGCGCCTTCCAGGGAGCCTGTCTAGTTCAAAGCCGATGATTGAGTGAAATGAAAGCTTTGGAAGGAAGCATTGGTGCTCACGTTTGTAATCTAGCCAACCCCTGCCTAATGCGCAAAACCATCATTAGAGCTCATTCGAAATACCATTATCAAAAGCCAGCGCATGATTGATCCATTGTAGCGTTCGATAGCATTTTCATTATATTTATGCAATCATATGAACATATATAATCCCAAACAGGCCAACGGATACGTAGAAAAAGAAACAGACTTTGTGTGGAGGTGGAATAACGGTACATAAAGATGAGTGTAAATTATGTAAATGAGAATGTTGATTGAAAGAAAGAAAAACTTTCTAAATGTATTTTTAAATTATGTTGGGGTTTTTTTACGAACCCCTTTTGTCTGTATAAAGGAGAACTCGTTGAAGCTGTAACCGCGCAGGTAACAATGGCCACTGATTCGAATTAGAATGTTTATGGGTTTTTTTTACTTTCCATGACGGATTTTTTGATAAAAAAATGTACTCTGGTAAAGACCATTGAAATTATGCGAGTTTACGTCTTTGGTGTTTACAATAGGATATGTGATTTACTCCCACGCTTGCCAGATAATTTGCATATTCGTACAAAAATGTTCTTTCTAGCGGAAATGGATGAAAATAACACTACAAAATATTTGCCTTTTCTTGCTGCATAATTTAGATAAACCTGCTGAATAATTTGGTCATTCATTGCTAGTTTGCCATATTAGTCATCATAATAGTAAAGTCTGCAGAGCAGTTTGGGGGATGTCATTGTGATGGTGAAACCGCATTCCACAAGGACCCATTACATACTAATTCGATAGAGGCAGATGATTCCATTATTTCATTGAATGAATGTAGATGTTTTTTGATTGCATATACCCTTTGCATCGTGTAACGAACCTGCATGAAACTTTCCACTGTAAGGGCACGCAGATCCCTATGTGGGTAGTAAGGCAAACAAGCATTTGCAATGCAATAGGTCTCACATTAGGAAAGTTTGAGCTATTGGTATTGTAAATGATACATTTTGTATTTATGTGTTGGTTTTGAAAATAGCTAAATTAATAGCTTTGTCATTTACAATGCCAATAGTTTTAACTTTCACAAATGTGACACCTATAGCATTTGTAATGCAATATGTGTTGTATTTACGTGACTTAGATGTATTGATATTACAAATACCAATGGCTTTTATTTTTTTTAAATAATTAATACCTAAATAAAAGTTCTTGTAATTTATAATGGCAATAGCTTAAACTTTTGTAAATAACTTTTGTGAAGATTATGTTCAGTGTATTTTATTGTGACAAAAATCCAAGAACAGAAGTGAAACATTAACATCTTTTTGTGACATTTGTAATAAAGCTTGAAACATTGAGAGAACATATTTGAACCAGTTGTTATTGAATGGTTGTACAGATTGATGCGGTGGTGGCGCTGAGTGATGTTTTGGTGGCGACGAGTGATGCTGTGGCATTCAGTGATGCTGTAGTAGCGCATAGTGATGTTGTGGTGCCCCTGGGTGATGCTGTGGTGGTGCTGAGTGATGCTGTGGTGATGCGATAGATAGAGTGAGTATGATATATAGATAGAGTGAGGGCGACAGATAGATAGAGGGAGGGCGATAGATAGAGGGAGGGTGATAGATAGATAGAGGGAGGGCGATAGATAGAGTGAGGGAGGGCGATAGATAGATAGATAGAGTAAGGGCCATAGATAAATAGATAGATAGAGGGCGATAGATAGATAGACAGATAGATAGATAGATAGATAGATAGATAGATAGATAGATAGATAGATAGATAGATAGATAGATAGATAGATAGATAGATAGATAGATAGATAGATAGATAGATAGATAGATAGATAGATAGATAGATAGATAGATAGATAGATAGATAGATAGATTGATAGATAGACTGAGGGCGATAGATAGATAGATAGATAGATAGATAGATAGATAGATAGATAGATAGATAGATAGATAGATAGATAGATAGAGAGATAGATAGATAGATAGAGTGATGGCGATAGATTGAGTGAGTGCGATAGATAGACAGATAGAGTGAGGGCGATAGATTGATAGGCAGATAGAGTGAGGGCGATAGATAGATGATAGATAGATAGATAGATAGATTTATATATAGAAAGATAGATAGATAGATAGATAGATAGATAGAGTGACGGCGATAGATAGATAGATGGATAGATAGATAGATAGATAGATAGATAGATAGATAGATAGATAGATAGATAGATAGATAGATAGATAGATAGATAGATAGATAGATAGATAGATAGATAGATAGATAGATAGAGTAAGGGCGATAGATAGAGTGAGGGCGATAGATTGAGTGAGTGCGATAGATAGACAGATATAGTGAGGGCGATAGATAGATAGACAGATAGAGTGAGGGCGATAGATAGATAGATAGATAGATAGATAGATAGATAGATAGATAGATAGAGTGAGGGCGATAGATAGATAGATAGATAGATAGATAGATAGATAGATAGATAGATAGATAGATAGATAGATAGATAGATAGATAGATAGATAGATAGATAGATAGATAGATAAATAGATAGATAGATAGATAGATAGAGTGAGGGCGATAGATAGATAGAGTGAGGGCGATAGATAGATAGAGTGAGGGCGATAGATAAATAGAGTGAGGGCAATAGATAGAGTGAGGGCAATAGAGTGAGGGCGATAGATAGATAGAGTGAGGGCGATAGAGTGAGGGCGATAGATAGAGTGAGGGAGATAGAGAGAGTTAGGGCGATAGCTAGATAGAGTGAGGGCAATAGATAGATAGAGTGAGAGCGATAGATAGAGTGACGGTGATAGATATATAGTTAGATAGAGTGAGGGCGATTGATAGATAGAGTGAGGGTGATAGATAGATAGAGTGAGGGCGAAAGATAAATAGAGTGAGGCGATAGATAGATAGAGTGAGGGCGATAGATAGAGTGAGGGAGATAGAGTGAGGGAGATAGATGGAGTGAGGGACATAGATAGATAGAGTGAGGGCGATAGATAGATAGAGTGAGGACGATAGATAGATAGATAGATAGATACATAGATAGATAGATAGATAGATAGATAGATAGATAGATAGATAGATAGATAGATAGATAGATAGATAGATAGATGGCGATAGATAGATAGAGTGAGGGCGATAGATAGATAGAGTGAGGGCAATAGACAGATAGATAGACTGAGGGTGATAGATAGATAGATAGATAGATAGATACATAGATAGATAGATAGATAGATAGATAGATAGATAGATAGATAGATAGATAGATAGATAGATAGATAGAGTGAGGGCGATAGATAAATAGAGTGAGGGCAATAGATAGAGTGAGGGTGATAGAGTGAGGGTGATAGATAGATAGAGTGAGGGCGATAGAGTGAGGGCAATAGATATATAGAGTGAGGGCAATAGATAGATATAGTGAGGGCAATAGATAGATAGAGTGAGGGCGATAGATAGATAGAGTGAGGGCGATAGATAGAGTGAGGGCGATAGCTAGATAGAATGAGGGCGACATATAAATAGAGTAAGGGCCATAGATAGAGTGAGGGCGCTAGATAGAGTGAGGGAGATAGATAGAGTTAGGGCGATAGCTAGATAGATGGAAGGCAATAGATAGATAGAGTGAGGGCGATAGATAGAGTAAGGGTGATAGATAGATAGAGTGAGGGCGATAGATAGAGTGAGGCGAAAGATAGATAGAGTGAGGGCGATAGATAGAGTGAGGGAGATAGAGTGAGGGAGATAGAGTGAGGGAGATAGATGGAGTGAGGGACATAGATAGATAGAGTGAGGGACATAGATAGATAGAGTGAGGACGATAGATAGATAGAAAGATAGATAGATAGATAGAGGCGATAGATAGATAGATAGAGTGAGGGCGATAGATAGATAGAAAGGTAGAGTGAGGGCGATAGATAGATAGAGTGAGGGTGATAGATAGAGTGAGGGCGATAGATAGATAAAGTGAGGGCGATAGATAGAGTGAGAAAGATAGATAGATAGAGTGAGGGCAATAGATAGATAGAAGGATAGAGTGAGGGTGATAGATAGATAGATAGATAGATAGATAGATAGATAGATAGATAGATAGATAGATAGATAGATAGATAGATAGATAGATAGATAGATAGATAGATAGATAGATACATAGATAGAGTGAGGTTGATAGGTAGATAGATAGAGTGAGGGCAATAGATAGATAGAGTGAGGGCGATAGATAGAGTGAGGGCGATAGATAGATAGAGTGAGTGCGATAGATAGATAGATTGAATGAGGGAGATAGATAGATAGATGGATAGATGGATAGATAGATAGATAGATAGATAGATAGATAGATAGATAGATAGATAGATAGATAGATAGATAGATAGATAGATAGATAGATAGATAGATAGATAGATAGATAGATAGATAGATAGATAGATAGATAGATAGAGTGAGGACAATAGATAGATAGATAGAGTGATGGCGATAGATTGAGTGAGTGCGATAGATAGACAGATAGAGTGAGGGCGATAGATTGCTAGGCAGATAGAGTGAGGGCGATAGATAGAGTGAGGGCGATAGATAGATAGAATGATAGATAGATAGATAGATAGATAGATAGATAGATAGATAGATAGATAGATAGATAGATAGATAGATAGATAGATAGATAGATAGATACATAGATACATAGATAGATAGAGTGACGGCGATATATAGATGGATAGATAGATAGATAGATAGATAGATAGATAGATAGATAGATAGATAGATAGATAGATAGATAGATAGATAGATAGATAGATAGATAGATAGAGTGAGGGCGATAGATAGAGTGAGGGCGATAGATTGAGTGAGTGCGATAGATAGACAGATAGAGTGAGGGCGATAGATAGACAGATGGATATATAGAGGGCGCTAGATAGATAGATAGATAGATAGATAGATAGATAGATAGATAGATAGATAGATAGATAGATAGATAGACAGACAGATAGATAGATAGATAGATAGATAGATAGATAGATAGATAGATAGATAGATAGATAGATAGATAGATAGATAGATAGATAGATAGATAGATAGATAGATAGATAGATAGATAGATAGATAGATAGATAGATAGATAGATAGATAGATAGATAGATAGATAGATAGATGGATAGAGGGCGCTAGATAGATAGATAGATAGATAGATAGATAGATAGATAGATAGATAGATAGATAGATAGATAGATAGATAGATAGATAGATAGATAGATAGATAGAGTGAGGGCGATAGACAGATAGATAGACGGAGGGCGATAGATAGATAGAGTGAGGGCGATAGATAGATAGAGTGAGGGCAATAGACGGATAGATAGAGTGAGGGTGATAGATAGATAGATAGAGTGAGGGCGATAGATAGATAGAGGTGTAGAGAGAGAGGTAGAGAGAGGGGTGTAGAGAGAGAGGGGTGTGTAGAGAGAGGTGTAGCTAGAGAGAGGGGTGTAGAGAGAGGGGTGTAGAGAGAGGGGTGTAGAGAGAGGGGTGTAGAGAGAGAGGGGTGTAGAGAGAGTGGAGTGTAGAGAGAGAGGGGTGTAGGGAGAGAGGGGTGTAGAGAGAGAGCGGTGTAGAGAGAGAGCGGTGTGGAGAGAGATGGGTGTAGAGCGAGAGGGGTGTAGAGAGAGAGGGGTGTAGAGAGGGGGGTTTAAAAAAAGAAAAATGGCACTTGTGTCATTTTTTGGTACATACCTGCATGGTGATGCATGCATGCGCCTACAGAATGACAAGACCGTCAACAGTGGCCAAGTCACTCATTCTGTCGTTTAAAAAAAAAAAATTTGCAAGTATTTTGCAAAACGAGGACGCTACACATTATCAGCAAAGGCAATGCTAATAAATTCAAAAGGGGTGACCTATTGGCTTTATCAATGCTTGTTACAAATTATACTTGCATCATGTGCACAGTCTAAGTTGTGTCTTGCTTCCAGCAGACAGCAGATTCGAACCTGGACAGGTTCCAGGATGAAAAAAGACTTAGTGAACCCGCAGGTCAGGGGGCAGTGTTGTCGGGACAGCTGAAGAAAGAACGCTTCTTTTAATAGATTTTCCAGGCCCCACAGCTTCAGGGCACTTTTGTTGCTAAAACAACTCACAGTTCGCCACGTGCAAGGACACTGGCCCTAAACACGAGCGTTGCTGCTCCGAAAACCTGGGTTCAGACGTTAAAAGACAGGAGGATGGCAGTGGTCCCAGAGAGATCCCGAGAGGGAGAGCATTATCTGGCAGGCTGCGGCAGGCGAAGGTGGGAAACATCTGCCTCTCACAGACTCCTTCCTTCTCCTGCAGCATCCATCTCGTGGTGGGAGATGGGCCAATGTCCGAAACCATGGCAAGCTTCAGACATACTCTGTTGGACGTGATGTCATTCCGTGTACCCAGGGCGGAATAAACTGCGAAAACAAACTATAGACATTGCTCAAGGAGACATGGGGGAAGGAGGGAATCGCAAAATCCCAAACAGCAAAAAGACCTGGGTCCCATTACAACTGAGGGGGTAATTCCACTGAAGGATTTTGCTCTGGGAAGTACAGATACTGTAGTAAATATGTATAGCTACAAATGAAGTAAGAAATAACAAGCAGAAAAGAAATCTGTGTTATTGCACAGGCTTTTTTATGTGATCCACACATTCTGGAAGAATTCCACGTGGATTGAACAGATGAACATGCCCATGGTATCACACATGCGGTAGTACAGTGCCCATGCGATATTACCATATTCCATGAAATTTTGATTTCGAGATGTTTCTGTATGAATCAGCATTGGAAGCCCAGGCCTGGTCACGTGTGTCCAGTTCTCGTAGGCAAAGCGGCGCAGAACTGAGATTGACTCAAAATGGAATGTGTGAACCCCAAATGGGACTGTGTCTTCATTGGGACTGCTGGAGTCTTAAATCTCTGAAGGTGCTCCAGGTTTTAAATGAGGATATCAATGGCACCAGAAGCTTACTGCTTAGGTGCAGTGTAAGGTCCTCATTAAGAGTACCCATTTATTTCCGATGAGGCCGGTAAGGGCAGTTTAGCACCCTAATGCGGTCATTAACCTGGCTGTTTGATGGTCGAGCAGGAGGTCTGAACAATCTAATTGCAGTAGATACTTTAAAAAACAAGCGGAAACCAGGGTCGTGAACTCACCAGAGATAAAGATACTGCAACACACCGCTCCAGCCTTGCGCATCCTGGAGCTGTTCATTCTACATGAGAGAGAACCGCGCGCTCGGACAATTATTTATTAATGAAATTATTGCTGCACAGATTATGTTACTTTTTAAATAAATATTGCTAAGCCTATATGTGGCGAACCGTAAAGCCAATATTAATGCATACAAGTGAAGCCCGTTATGCACAACGATGGGCTGCACATCATGAGGGGGCGCTGCTGCTTCCTCCCTTTCCACATGCCCTAAAGAGGAATGCAGCATGCATTAAGTCAATGGTAGGGAAGATCTGCTGCTTTGTGCAGCAGAATAAATAACGTTGAAAAAATCACGAAATCAAACCGGATATCCTCAGCCTTGAAAGCATGGAGGAGTTTACAACTATGAAAAATACACAAATTAATCCGCCATGCAAAGCTCTGATGTTGAATTAAACAAACAATACTAATTCTGAAACGCTGAAACGCTAGGAAATGCAGTCACATGTGAAACCTATTCCCCGAGTTCCTTAAATCGACGAGGTTCCGGCTCACAGAGAACTCTTGTCTTCTGACTGAAAAGGTTAAAGAAACCAGCGATGCGCGCTCTGTGCTGGGGGAGGGCCATTAAAGGAAGGGGCAGAGAAGAGCCTGTGAGAAACTCGTGGCGGAGATCAAAGGAAGGGTGGGAGGGACATTGGCGAGCGAGCATATGGTGGGTGAGGGGGTGTGCAGCCTGGTGAGCTGAATGCGTGTGGCAGCAGAGGCGGATCGCGGCACGCGCGCACGAAGTGGAATTGTCTGGTGGCAAATGGGAGCTGTGCACAATGCGCGTGGTTGTGCTCACATGCACCGTACCCGATCCGCACTTTGGGTGCACTTTTCAAACCCCTTACTTTAATCTCGCCAAAGTATCCCTGACAGGATGGCTTCAGCAAAACCTAAAAAGGGCATGTGTAGGAGAGTAGGGTCTGCTTCCTATGGTCACCCCCACTTTTTGCTGTGATTCTCTGGCTTTTCGACTTTAGTGTGGCTGTGGGCCTGCTAATCAGACCCACAGCCCAGCTGTTCTCTCTCTAAATTGATACCATGTACTTTAGGTACATACCTGATTGGGTATTGGGTCACCTGTGTGAGCCCCCTGTATAGTGTACCATAGGTACCCAGGGCATAGGTGCATCCAAGGCCTACCAGGGGCTGCAACATGCATTATGCCACCCCTGGCTGGTCATCCAAACTGACACCACAGGCTAATCACTCAGCTTGGGTAAGGTGGTGTAACCACCCCTTACTTAGATATAGTATATCTATATGTTATGTTATGTTACTATGTTTTGGTATAGCGCAAATCACCACTGGTCTCTAAGCGCTTTCACAGAAAAAGTACACAACATGCTACAACTGGAGGGCCATCCGCCATCAAACCAGACAATTAGAGTATTGATGTTATCTTTTTAAACAGGTGGGTCTTTAACTCCTTTCTGAAAGACAATAACGCTGACTACCTTATATATACCTTATATATAGACACATAGTAACCTATAAGTCACTCCTATGGCAGGCCTTAACAATCCTGGACGATTCAGAAAAGGGGGTGGTGATGAACAGAGTGTCTGAATTAAGCAGACCACTCTTACCCAGTCCAAAGATCAGGGCTTGATCCATCACCGTTATTTATCTCACTGCCCCATCCCAGCTCAGAACCTGGCTATATGCAAATTAGTCTGTCCCTGGCCCCACCCCTTGTTGTAAATTATTTTGTCCACCCTAAGCGTGGAAGGGTATACTCAGATGTGAGTCCCTTGCTCATTGCACCATCAGGATTCAAGCAAGCCGGGCCGAAGACGCCTGAAATGGCAGAAACCGGTCCCCGGAAGCTTGTTTCCTTCCCAGTGTAAGAATTGGCTTTTGTAGTCTGGTCTGCCCTGTTCCCATGATGCACTGGGCCAGGGACAGACTAATTTGCATACAGCCAGGTTCTGAAACTGGGATGGTGCAATGAGCTAAAAAACGGTGTTGGATCTAGCCCTGATCTCTTGACTGGGTGAGAGTACTCTGCTTAATTCAGAGACTCTGTCCATCACCACCCCTTGTTGTAAATTAACAATCCTGGAGGCAGAGTGCTTGGTTTTATGTGAGAGGGTGCCCTAGCATGAGCTGAGCCCCTCTGCAACTTTCGGAACCATGCCCTTATTTATAGCTGTTCTATGATATAGCCATACCATCTACTCTTAAATGCATTATAATCCTCGCGGTTAATGCTAACTGTGGTTTGGCTTTATCAAAACATGTAGTGTAAGGTGTCAAACACTTTGGAATACTACCCCCGCCAATTCTGGTGGCAGGCGTAGCATTCCACCCTTCTAGAGGGAAAAGACGGTGTGCAGTCATAATATCGAGTATTTTATTTCGACTGGACAGAATATCGAGTAAAAAATATAGAATGGACAAAATATCGACTAGACATAATATAGACAACAAAAATATCGACTAGAAAAAATGTATATCGAATAGAATGGACATAATATCGAATCAAAAATATAGAATGGACATAATATCGACTAGACATAATATAGACATAATATAGACAACAAAAATATCGAATTTAAGGTAAGTTAATAATATTTTAAATTTTTTGTGTAATATTATTCTGTAGCGGGTTGGGGGTTTATAGGGGAATAGGGTGGGAAGTAATTTAATTATAATTAATTAAATATGTTAATTTATGTATTGATATTTATTTAGAATTAATTGTTAAATAATTATTAATTGGTAATTAATTAAAATATAATTGGTAATTAATTATAATTTATTAATTGATAAATATTTTAATTTTGGTAATTTATTTTCTGAAGCGGGCTGTGGGTTTATAGGGGAATAGGGTGGGAATTAAGTTTATTTATTTACTGATATGTATTTAGAAATAATTTGTAATTAATTAATAATTGGTAATTAATTAAAATATAATTGGTAATTAATTAAAATTGATTAATTTATAAATATGTTAATTTTATTAAATTATTTTCTGTAACGGGTGGTGGGTTTATAGGGGAATAGGGTGGGAAGTAATTAAATATGTTAATTAATTCATTGTTAATTATTTAGAATTAATTGTTACTTAAATAATAATTGGTAATTAATTAAAATATAATTGGTAAATAATTTTAATTGATTACTTGATAAATATATTAATTTCATTAATTTATTTTCTGTAGCGGGTTGTTGGTTTATAGGGGAATAGGGTGGGAAGTAATTTAATTCTGATTAAATAAATATGTCATTTAATTTATTGGTATTTATTTTGAATTAATTGTTAATTAATTATTAATAGGAAATAAATTACAATATAATTTTTAATTAAAATTAATTGATTAATTTTTAAATTGTAAATTAATTTATTGTTAATAGGTAATTAATTAGTATGAGTAGGCAATTTTTATAATTAAATATTTTTATTTTGTATTTATAAATAAATATTCAATATATTTTATACACTTGTAAAATATTTTAATTATTTGTAATTGGTATTACTATTTATGTTATTTATATCTATTTGTGAAGTATTTACTTTCCCTACTATTGCACTCTCTGAAGTTGGAATAGTAATTTTAAGCATGTTTTTACAACGCAGATACCTTTACAACGCATACCATTACAACGTAAGTATTGGTAAGTATATAATTATTTTTAAAATGTTATATGTTTGGGTTTTTGGGTAAAGGGGTATTTTTAGGGTTCAGGGTCAGTTTGCAGTTTTTGGGTAAAGGGGTATTTTTAGAGTTCAGCGTCAGTTTTCAGTTTCTGGGGTAAAGGGGTATTTTTAGGGTTCAGGGTCAGTTTTCAGTTTTTGGGTAAAGGGGTATTTTTAGGGTTCAGGGTCAGTTTTCAGTTTTTGGGTAAAGGGGTATTTTTAGGGTTCAGGGTCAGTTTTCAGTTTTTGGGGTAAAGGGGTATTTTTAGGGTTCAGGGTCAGTTTTCAGTTTTTGGGGTAAAGGGGTATTTTTAGGGTTCAGGGTCAGTTTTCAGTTTTTGTGTAAAGGGGTATTTTTAGGGTTCAGGGTCAGTTTTCAGTTTTTGGGTAAAAGGGTATTTTTAGGGTTCAGGGTCAGTTTTCAGTTTTTTGGTAAAGGGGTATTTTTAGGGTTCAGGGTCAGTTTTCAGTTTTTGGGTAAAGGGGTGTTTTTAGGGTTCAGGGTCAGTTTTGGGTTTTTGGGGTACAGGGGTACTTTGTAAAAATAAAGTAAAATTACATTTAAATGAAATTTATTAAATAAAATTAAATAAAATTAAATTATATTATAATATTTTTAATTAATTTATATTCAAAAAATTATTATATACTTACCAATACTTACGTTGTAAGGGTATGCGTTGTAAAGGTATATGCGTTGTAACATCTTGCGTTGTAAATGTATGCATTGTAAAAGTTTTTGCATTGTAAAGGTTTTGTTGTAATGGTAGGTGTTGTAAAAGTATGCGTTGTAACATCTTACATCCCTGGAGTGGGAATAGTAATTTTAACCCTTACGCTATCCAGCGCTTTCCCTACTGTTGCCCCCACTGGAGTGGGAATAGTAAATTTTACCTCTACGCTATCCAACACTTTTGCTAATGTTGAACTCACTATAGTTGTAACAATAAATTTTAACCATTTTCTATGCTACGCTAAAAATGTTATATATGTTTATTTAATAATATGTTTATATATATATATATATATATATATATATATATATGTATTATTTTTGGTGATATAATTTTTTTAATTATATAAATTATTTATTAAAATTACATTTTTTTAGTAATTATTTCTAAGTTTATAATAAATATATTTATTACTATATTAGTTTTAACTTAATTTTAAGACATTTAAAAAAATCGATATTTTGACAGTCTATATTTTTGTAAGTCGATATTTTGGAGTCGATATTTTGGTACTTACCTGTTTGAAGATAGGGAGTCGATATTTTGTCAATCGATATTTTTGACTCGATATTTTTGTATCTCGATATTTGTGAGGTCGATATTATGTCAGTGATCCGGAAAAGACATGTAGGTTACTGCTTTACCCAGTTAAAGTTAAACAGAGCCTCAGCATCACAAAATGGATGCTACTGCCGCAGACACGAGTCTGACCTCCCTTGCTGGGGGAAACTCCAGCAAGGGAGGCCTGGAATGTAGGTTTCCTGTCGAGGGAGGTGTTAGCACCTCCCCAGACAGCTTGTAGTGTATTGGGGCAGGGTGGGTTGAATCGAACGATGCTTTTCCAGACACTGCCTGGGGTACACAAGGTGCTCCATGCATAGCCTGGTTCAAACCAGTTGCTGGTGCACGCCAGCCCCGCTCTGGCGAGAAACTGGACAAAGGAACGGGGTGTAACCTCCCCTTCTCAGGTCCACCCATAGGAGGGACTTAGCAGGTAATCCAGCCCATTTTCTTAGTATAAAGATAGGTGCTGTGTCCCCAGGACTTTAGATTATCCTGGAACGAAACTCTAAAACAAAACTCTTGGACCTTCGACGTTCTATTTCGACTAGAAGACTGAAGACAACTCCCTTGTAGTCAAGGACTTCTCCGACTCCGACCCACATTCACAGCAAAGCTGAGACCTGTGGCAGACACGAGAGACGTGGGACCGGAAACCCTGGACATCCTGCATTTTGCTAACTGTGCAACTACCGAGGCACCCGCACAGTTGTGCATTGGGGTACGAGAAGCTCCAGACCCGAGTGCCATTTGCACTGAAGCTCAGCCCTCCACACTCCACGAGTGCCACGTGGGGCCCACTCTTGCATTTCAGCTCAATGCATCTTCCCGGTTGCTAGCCCGTTGGCTAGTGAGCCCCCTGAAGACAAACCTTTGAAACCAAACTGCTTTCCCGGTTGCTCAAGGCTTGTTCCAGCTTCCCTGCAAAGGAAAAACTCCCCAGACCTTGCTGGTCTGACTCGAAGCCAATCTTTACTTCCTGCATGGATTGCGTTTGCCAAGGCTTGTTGGGTCCAATCCGGATACCGACACCGCAGTCAACTAGATCCTTTCTGGGACAAGTCGAATCCAGCTCCTGGTCATCGTCGACACCTTCTTGTCCTCTTGGCTGCAGAGAAAAGCTTCACCTCTTCACCTGATTTCATTGCGACATCGCCTGGTTACTTCCTGGTCACTGGCTAGTGACCCAGACTCTGTCCCCTCTGCTTTCAGGTTCTTCAGTTCTTTGATCCACCCTTGGATCCACCCAGACACTCTTCCTTTGGCCGCCTGCAGCACTTCTTTTGCAGATCTCCATTGAAAGCATCGACTAAACCTGACACGAAAAGACACCTATGCACCCGGCTTTCCTGGATGGGGTAACTCGAGTACTCCGGTGCTCCTGTGGGTATTGACTATCCAAGTGTCCTAGTTTACGGGGGTTTTGTCGTAGTCCATCCGGAAGTGCCCTAAAACAGTAACTTTGTAACTTCTTCATTCTCCATTATAAGTCAATTGTAAAATCGCGACTGTGTTCCCACACTGCATGCGTCTCCCGTGGGTCTCCTACTTCCTAACCTTTGGTTGTTTAGTGTAGCCCCCTTAGTATATGGTTTGTGAGGCCCCTAGGGCAAAACTGTATTTGTGCAACTTATCGTATGCTAATTGAGTAACTTGTTATGTACTGCAATCTCTGACCTCATAAAGAGTGCAGAAGGGTTGTGTTAGAAATAAATACATATATATTTGATATATACCTTGAGTGGTGTCCTTTCATTTGGTATTCAAGGTATTATAATTGGTAAAACAGCTTGCTTTACATGCTGTCTGAAGTCTTAGCCTATGACTGCTGGCCCATACTACCACTAGGATAGCTTGTCTACAATGTTCACTTTACAACCACCATCAATATGGGTCGTTTAGACAGGTGCAAGGTGCCAACTAGAATAGTGGACATCATATGCCAGGCTAACAGCATGTTCCTTTTTTTAAACTTCCATAGAACCTTCGCTCTGCTGCAGCCAACACCACTGAATAGAACTATATCAAACTTGGTATGAAACGGAAACTATTCTCAGAGAAGTGAATTCCCTCTGCTCATGGCAGAAGGCATAAAAAGGTGTGTTTGCCTGGACAGTTGAGGCGGTGGCCTGGCTGCAGGTCGTACAAGATTTGTAAGGTGGAGCTTTCTACACAGGAGTAGGCTTTTTAATGTATAGCTAAGCACAAGAACACCAATAGGGAGTAGTGTCCATAGAATTTATCATATTCAAGATGTATTCCACTTCATCAGTAATCCATTGGATGACACAAGGGTCTGTTTGTACCTTGATAAATTCACAGGGACGCTCTTCTGGAAACATATGAAAAAGAGGACAGAAAAAAGACCCATTTGTATAACAACATTTAACATAGCATCGGACAAAGTCTCAAAGATAGTAAGAAAGCACTGGAGCATCCTCAGCAGTGGGAAACTAAATATCCCACTGCCCATGTTCTCACATAGAAGAGGCAAGAATCTCAGGGACATCCTAGTACACACTTGCCCAAAATCCCAATTCAAGAACAACCAACAGGTAATCATTACTTTACCAACAGGCTATCACCCATGTGGCAACTGCAGTGTGTACCACGTAACTGCTACCACGAAGAAGGTGACTTTCAACACAGGAGCAACTTGGGAACTAAGAAAGTTCACCACATGCAACAGCTCAGGGGTCATATACATGATCACATGTAGCTGTAACCTACACTATGTAGGCATGACTACTAGAAATGTCAGCACAAGAATATGTGAGCACTGTAGCAACATCAGGTGCCACAGGGCAAGCACGAGGATGACGGTGTACTTTAATGAAAAGAAACACAGCCCTAATGACATGCGATGGGTTGGGTTAGAACATATGACACACTGTGACAATTTAGAACAGAAGGTGCTGGAAAAAGAACAAAGATGGGTGTTCAAATTGCGCAACGATACAACAGGTCTGGATGATAATATCCCATGGGGACAGTTCACAAGATGAATTACACCCTGAGTACTTCAGAGATGCAGATATAATAATCCCAATACCACTCTGGGACTGTTTTATTTACATCACAGATGAGAAGACCAGACGGTACTAAAATCACCTACAAGAAGAGGTCCCACGAACAAACTCCCACGTGAGACCCCAGAATGTTAAATCTTTTTGTAACTCCACTGTCATGATGCAATGAACTTGCAATTACTGAACGACCGCATCCACAACCACACAAAAGCAGCAGTTTAAATCCTACTGCCTCGCTATTAAACATAGCCTTTAGAGTAGTTTTCTCATCTCAGGTTGATACCGCACTAACTACACCTCAATTGATAATATTATAACTAAATATTGGAGGTGGACCATTTCTGGTCTCTACTTCCAAAATAGCGCTCGAACCTTGCCAATAATGAAATGCCCATTAACCTTGGTCTATAGTCTTTCTTTCATGTCTCTCCTTTTTTTGTCATAGTCTTTTTTTGTCATAGTCTTTTTTCAGTTGCGGTAATCACTTCAATAAATGCTGACAAAAATGTATTATTTACTCATCCCCCAGTTTTACAATGGCAATAATTTAATGAAAGAAAATTCTAACTCTGAAAATGATCCTTCCAATATGGTGCTGGAAAAGTTCCGAAAGTAGGCAGCCATTTTGTTACAACCGTGCACTAGTCTTTACTCACATGTGAGCATGACTGGGCTTTTTCTACCAGTATTTAAACAACGTCGGGCTGAAGGCACACTAATATGCGGTTCGCCCAGGTACAAATAGGTGTCATTGACGGAGGAGCGCTGAGCCAAGTAAGATCTTTTTTCCCTAACAGGAACCGAGGACCCCTGATAAACGCTTGTTTTTTTCCTCCAGGCCACGCTACGGGGAATAACTAACCAGTATTTATTTTTTTACCCTTGGCCCTTCCCTTAACTTAAATAATTTATAACCATTCTTCTAGTTATACTACAAGTCCCTTCACCCTGGCAGTCCATGAGGCACAGCATTGCCAAACAAAAGTATGTTATAACAAATTGTGAACAGTATGTTTATATGTTTGTTTTGTTTTGTAATGTTTGCTCACAAGTGTTTCTTTCTTGTTACCAATGTTTTTAACAATTAACCATGCTCTCTCACAATAGAGTAGTCCGATGTGTTCCAAGGTGTCCCATTGGATACAAGCACTAATTATAAATTCTACTACTAAGGGTACCAACACAAACTATAGAGTAAAGCATTGATTTAAACACTGCACACGGTTTGGACCTGCCCTCGTGAAAGGTTGGCAGACAATATGTACTAATCTCTTTGTCACTTTATCTCTTTGAACAGATATTACGAGACTGATTTCAACCATATGTATTTAATTTTGGTGCTCACACATTAGGTGTGCACCGGTTCTTTATTATATTATTTCTTTAGAATTGGATTGGTTTTCTCTCGGAGTGGTACGCATGGGGCTGGACCCCATGTGGTCCTAAAGAAGAGGTTTAGGGAACACCTCGAAACATGTCGACCAAATACTATGGAAAGTATACACATAACAGTTATACTTCCTCCCTATTATTAACCCCTTTTTATCCATACCAACTAGGAGCAGGAATAAATGAATCGCTCACTTGCTAGGTATTTTTAGCCTCACCATCACCACTCCCCCATATACTGCACTACTCATTTTTTCACATAATGTGATCCTACGTAGTTCCACAAGTTGCATCACGCCCCAGACAGTAGCTGTCTGGGATGGCCCCGTTGATGAAGCATATCACCTAGGGGTAACCCTTGGTGAGTGAGGGGACTCAAGAAGAGAATTTTCTCTTCTTAGATTCGGGGCGTTGTTTCACACATTTAGCGGAAGCCCTTCCCTTTGATAACTATACTGACAAAATTACACAGATCAAAATTAAACATTGACCCCAGTATGGAAATCTAGAGCATTTCACGGATATATTGCTGCTATTTATAGTACCTTCTTGATAAAGATGTTATTGAAATTGAGTGGAATATACTTACTGATGCCTTTTACCAAGGTAAATGTGCATGTAAGTTCAATTTCTTATGTACTACGCAACTTATGCTTCAGTCCTTGTATGTTACATTTCACACCAGTAAAGTAAATGTTGAATGTTTCTTCATTAAACATTCATGAGTATCCTCCACAAAATATCTTATAGATGTTTGTGTAAGTAAATCTCTTATAAATAAATGGCTATTTCCAAATGCTGGACCATACCATACAACTGTTTTGAAGTAGTTCCAACAAATGTTTTTGCTAATTTGAACTTTAGAAAACATTCAATCATTTCCTAAAAGCATTACACATATAACTTCCAACATTTTAAAATTCAAAAACAAACATTCTTACTTGCTGTCATCTTTTTAACAGGCTTGTTTCAATAGCTGAATGCCAAATCGAGTAAAAATATATAATGCCACTTTAATGATAAGAACAATTATCTAACTAATTCCAGCCTATTTGAAAAGTCACCAAAACATTTTTGAAATCCATATTTTTGAATCATTTTTTAAAAGGGTTTGAACTAATTGAAACTTTAAAAAAAAACTTTTAGCCACGTATTCAGAGTTTAACAGATAGGATACTTGATCAAAACATGGCGGATATCCTATCTGCTGTCTTACAAGTGCCACAGGCTATAATGCACTTGAAATTCAGTTGACGTGACATCAGCCATGTTTATGTCGCATTATCCTCTCTGTCAAACTCAAATTAAGTCACTTAATCTTTTTTAAGTTTTTTAACTAACAATTCCAATTTTGCTTGAACAAACTCTATCCGCCCTTTTTATCAACTAATTTTTGGTGTCATCAATTATTTAACTAACAGGTTCCACTTTTTAAATCAATCTCACAAACACTTGCCAGGTGTTTACAACAATTTAAAGCATCTAAAGCAGTTTTTTCATTTAATGTAAACACTTTCAAAAACATGTATATTCTTAATTTAGCTTGCATAAAAATTGCGACTTTTTGGGGATTTAATTACCAATTCCAAAGTCCAAAAACTGTTTTTAACTAACTCA
Organism: Lissotriton helveticus; assembly: GCF_964261635.1. Lineage (NCBI taxonomy): Eukaryota > Metazoa > Chordata > Amphibia > Caudata > Salamandridae > Lissotriton > Lissotriton helveticus. The sequence continues at coordinate 494,816,801 of NC_136069.1, read as the reverse complement.
ATTTTTTCACAGCCCTTAATAATTGCTATTTCAATGGCAGAATATTTAAGTAGATATTAATAACTTTAACAAACTGTACTCCAATTAAATGCAAATTTAGGACCCTCATCCAACACTTATGCTAAAATTCAAGACTTTATGGAGCATTAGCACTGACAACTTGACACTTTTCAAGATTGAAATATCTTCATGAAACCAACTTGAATTCTTAAAAGGACTGCACTGTTCTCCATTCAATTCAGAAACTAGCAAAAAACGTATTAGCTTCACTTCAGCTAGAGACACAAATGAAATTAGTTTCAGTCTTTCAAGATGTCAAACAACTTTTCTGAAAGAACTGTTTGCAATCAAGTAATCCTTGATATTAATTAAAGGGATTAATGCCATTGAAATTATTCCAATCAAACGAATAATAATAATACAAATAATAATAATAACAATAATTATAATGTTAATATTAATATTATTATTATTAACAATGGTAATATTGATGATAACACTTATTGTTGTGGTTGATATTCTTATTTTTGTTGTTACATGATCACTTATATTAATTAATATATTTTTATTTATATTTATAAAGTGCACTTATCACCAAAAAGACATTATGGCACTTGTAGCCTAAAATACTGGGAGGTGCGAATAATAATATTAATGATAATAAAAATATCAATAATAGTAATCAATCATGATTTTCATTACTTTACTAAGTACTGATAAGAGGTTTGAAATTTGACATAATTGTAAGAGTAGAGAAAAAGTAGAGAAAAAAGTAGAAAACTGAAAGTTATCAGCAAAAATATACAAATAGTTAAACAACATGAGAAATTAATGTATTAGCATTGTTGTAAGGATTTTGTTTAGGGAGAAGTTTAGTTCTAGGGTTAAGTTATGTTTCTGGTTTGAGATAAGAGTAAAGTATTGTGTGAGAAATGATGAAAGGTAAGTTAAGAGTACAGTTTATGCTTAGTGTAGGGATACACTTTTGAAAGAGTTACTGATGATGTAAGGGATTGGTTTAGTATTATGTTAACTGTAGAGGTTAGTTTACAATTATAGAAAGGAATGGTTTAAGGGAAGATGATTTGGTAGGAGCTGGATGGATGTTAGGACTGTGGTAAGGGTAATGATGAGGAGAGGAATTGGGTTAATGTGAGAAAGTGAATTATTATTTGAGGTGGATGTAAGTCAACCACAATAATAATGTCACTATTCTTGCAAAGTCCAGTGATAGTTTTAGTTATTTAAATCTGACCTCAACCTCTGGTAGCTATGCACACCATACAAGCTTAATGCAATAAAATGTGTAAAGCATTTAGAAGTACCAAACCAGGTAACAAATCAATAATACAACATAATAAAAAATTCAACCCCAATTTTTAAAAATAGAGAATATTTTAATGAACACAATGACACGAAAACGAAAAACAGATTTAATAAGGGGAACTTGAGATATGAATTTGTAAAATTATAAATAAAAATAGAGCCAACAAGCATGAAAAGAGAACTGACTGCAGGCAACTGGACACGGTAGACAAGGACAAGAGTAGGCAGAATGCGATGGACGGAGTTTGAGTTGGACACACATGTTGGATTGGTTCTGGTTGGAAAGTTACCTTCTCACTTAAAAAATGTCCTAGAAGGTGGAGTCCTCAGCAGGACAAGACTGCAGGCTGGTTTCAAAGATGGGCTACTTGGAGATGAATTGGTGAAGAACAAAGTGCCAGTGAAGACATCGATGAAGACAGAAAAAGCTCAGAGTAAGAAACATACACAGTTTACACCCAGGAAGCAGTCAATGTCAGGCCTGGGGAAGCTTTCTAGCTTCTGACTCAGACTCTTCTGAAAGTTGGATTTCCTCAGCAAAGCAAGGTTTCAGGCTGTGACTAAATATGGTTCAACATGATTGCGATGGTTATTGGAATTGGGCCCGCTAAAATAGATTTGCTGCTAGAGAGAGGAGTATAGTCAAAGCTATGGAGAAGAAAGGGCCACTGGTGATGCACTCTCAGCGGATCTGCTGGATGACTGGTTCTGGTCCCACAATGGTTCTCTAGGCAAAAAATTAGCAAAACGTGTCTATGTCCCACATTTTTAGGTTATGGCAGGATAAGTACATTCCAACACCAGCCAAGGGTTCCAGGACTCCAGGAACAGTAATGCGCATCAGGACTCACTTCAACAGAAGCTACAAACAAGGTCCAGAGCAGGTCAAGATGAAACTGGTTAGCTGGGCTTTTTAGGAAAGTAGGCTTCCTGCAGCTTTTGTGTGCCTGTAACCTAATAAGAGGCCAGCCAGCTGACCCTTGGAGTCTACTTTTTAATCCTGGATACAAGTGGAAACAGGTCCAGATCCTAGGGTTCTCCTCACAGGTCTCAACAGCAGGTGCAATCTTTCCTTTGTCTTCCGCAGGTCCAGGAGTGTTCTGAATAGGGTACCCAGGGGTGCTACATTTACGAATGCCACTAGTCTGTCGGTTGGGGAGACTCCTAGCCCCTTCCTACCCAATAGGGAAAATGTTTTCAGGGGTAACAATACCAATGTTTGCAGTAATTCATGGGAGCCTTCCTGCAACCAAACCCACTGTGCCCCTCTCTAATTAACACTATGACCCTGATTACGATGTTGGTCAGAGTTGCCTCCAGCCGACATCGCTGCAGATGGGGAAGCAACCAACCTCAGGTCGGTGGTTCCGACAGCGCAATTAGGATGGGGCTGCACACAGTGCTGTCACAAACTTCCATTTCCTAAAAGGATCTTGTGCAGCGGGCTGAAACCGCCCCCAGCGCAAGCTTACATTAAAAAAATGAGGTTTTGAAACATACCTACATCGTAAGGTGCTTGCCACATGGTGAAGGGATGTGAAGGGGGCGCCACAGTTGCCCCCCAGGGCCACATGCAGCAGGCCAGGGGGGAAGGGACCTTGCTAAGAGGCCCCCAAAGACACTTTTCGACAGCAGTTGCATGTCGGAAAGGCCGACATGGAACTGCTGTTGGAAAGTGCCATCATAATCCCAACGGTGGAGACGCTGTCCCTAAGGGATTATGAGGCTCTTCCGACTGGCCGACAGGCTCCTTGAGCCCATCGAAGCTGAGTTGGATTCTACGGCTAGTTTAAACTCTGACCGCCACCATTGTAATACGGTGGTCATAGTTTAAACCTATAATGTCGGTCGGAAAGCCTCCGACTAGCAGTAGGAGACTTTCCGACTGACATTGCAATCAGGCCCTAAGATGTCAGAACGCTTTTGTGCAGAGCTCCTATTCCCACCCTAGAGTTGAGGCCAGGGAAATGAGCAACCTTTCCTCCATGGTCACTCAAAACTGATTCTGAGGGCAGCTCCTCTCCCACTGGGCCTGATGCCTGAGTGGTTAGTAGGACAAAGGAAGAGGGAAAGCCCAAGTGCTAACTTCATCTTCCTGTGATAGGGTAGGTCTCCTTGAAGTTAATGAAGCTCCTGGGGACCACCCAGATAGTCATTCTGTCAGAGGATCATAAAATCTCCCCACACCTAATTCCTTTATGTCAGTTTTGGGAGCATGTTTACACCTCATCAAGGAGCTATTCTGCTCCTGGTGACAGTTGGAAGCTCATGCAAATTGGCTTCTAGAGGCTTTATGCGGGTTAAAGGTGACTTTTTAGAATTCCATTTTGTAAAATATTTTTTACAAATGTATTACAAATCCAACTTTACCAATTAAATGGACTTTTAATGAATATTTTATAAAGAGAATAAACATTTTAGCTGCCTCCTAGGGGGAAATAACATTATTTAAATTTTGTAATAATGCCCTATGCTTTCCGGCACAAAAACAATTAATGATGGCATTTGAGCAAAAAACAAGGAGAAATTAAAGCATTTCTCCTGGTTGCGCCACATTAATGCCTCATTTTGAAAGGCGTTAGTTTTTGTTGCTGCCTCAGATTTACAGATCCATGCAAATCTAGAGAAGTGTCAAAAAGCCATGGGTGTGGCTAGGAACACCCACAGCAACATCCATTGGACGCCTCTCTGATGCAGAAAACTGTATTGCAGAGGGCCAAATTTACAAGGCTATGTTAAGCCACGTAAAATGGCTTAGTGCATCCTTGTAAATATGGACTTGTATAGGGTGCCACCGGAGAGTCAAAACAGTGATGCTCCGGTGGTGCTAGGGGCTTGTAAATATGCCCTAATGTGTATAACTAGGAAAAAGTAACAAATAGAGACCATGTCATGCTTACGTTATAAGAAAATCTTTCCACAATTGCTATCTGATGAAAATATCTGTGAAGCCAACAAGAACTTTGGGGCATATTATCAAGAACGGGCGTTACATTATCGCCGCTTTTATCGGCAGGAAACTGCCGATAAAGCGGTGATAATGTGCTTGATAATATGCTCTAAGAATTCCAATCGAAGCCCATGTTAGATGTCCTTCAGTAAGAAAGAGTGATTCAGAATGGAGAGGCATTGGTTAATAACTGATGAAAAAGAACAGTGAGTACAATGTATTAAATTCACTATAGGGATAGGAGAGGACAAAAAAAGGGATCAAAGACAATGTGATACATACTTAAAGACAAACTAAAAATGTACATATAATTCATCCTTCTCAACATTCTATTAATGTAATGTCACTATCAGCACCTGAGCGGTTGTTCACATATATACATTTTGTAAAATTAAGCTTAGATATACTTGCTTGAAGTCAAAGATGACATTTTTATGGGCATTAAAGTATCTTTGGCAAATAAAAATAAATTCTGAATAGATTTTTGCTGATGGATCTTTTTTATTTAACAGAGATTTGAAGCCCACCCAAATTGTAAAATTGTGTTATCCTTTCAGTTATGGACTCTCATCTATAGTTCACTTGTATTTGAAATGATTTCCTGCTGCAGACACAATAAACCATCAAATATAGAAACATAACATAAACAATAATAGACAAATAAGTAGCATGTACAATGCCAACTGATGTTGGTAGGATTTGAACTAAAATGACAAGGTCTGACACATATTTGATAAAAATGTGGGTCCAGCCAAATAGGTTTTCCTGCCAGGCAAAGAGAGGTTTGAAAATATGTCATGATCTTTGAAAAGCTCCTTCTGAAAAAATAAGATGAAAGCCTAAAGGGTTAGCTGTGATTTAAACCAAGGTTTTCACATCTTACAAAGCTCTGGTGCTACCCAGTGAGGTTACCAACTCTTCAAAGTAAAGCTACTTACTTGAGAACTTTGAAAATATTTTCAGAAGCAAAAATGAAGATGAAATAACGATTGCCACAATGGAACCATCACATTATAATGCTCCTCTAAGTGGCAGAGCCACCCATAAAATGTTCTGCAATGGCTTGAAATTAATGACAACTCTAAAGTATCACTGCTGCATTTCAAAAACATGTGATAAAAGTAGGATTGTGTTACGTTTTTTCACCAGCAAAGTTATTCAAGGTTTTAAGTGATACTTCTTTACCCACACTATGAGACATTATTTAATGCATTTCTGGATATTTTACATGCTAATCTAACCAATCCATGCTGGAAAATTTTTCCAGGATTTTACTCTTTAAAATACTTCCTGCAAAAGATTTTCTATGCACCATGACTATTATTTACAGAAATGTTCTCTGCAAGTTAAATTTTTGCGGATCTTTTCTATGTATAATTGCAATTGCATTTATATAGTGCTAACTACCCCATACGAGGCGTCGAAGCACTTTTTCAGCGAGTAGCTCGCCTCTTTGGAACCCATAAAGGATTAGCACTGAATTAGTGTAGTGAAAAAATGAAAGTAATTTGAGTGGTGGATATGTTAGTCAGTTATTTGGTTGGTGAAGGATAGTAGAAGGATAGAAGAGGGAAAAAGGTTTGCATTTATATAGCGCTTGCTACCTTTGATGGGCTGTTGAAGTGCTTTTTCGTCAAGTAGCACAATACTTCGTAACCCATAAAGGATTAGTGGTAAATTAGTATTATGAAAATATGAAGTTAATTTCATTGGTGGATATGTTAGTCAGTTATTTGGATTGAGAAGGATAATGGAGTGAAAGAGCAGTGAAATAAGTGAAAGTTTTTTATGTTGTTAGTGAGAGTACATATGCTATAGGCAAGGGCTCTATTTGGGATTTCTTCTTGTTTACACATGCAACACGATAGAGGTAGTGATATAGCCTCCCCAGGCAGTGGAAGTGATTTTCCTGCATTCCTGACCTAGATAGTATAGCGCTACATACTGGAGCGTTAAGGGTTGGAGACATGGCTGCCCGCAGAAATTCTATAAAATCTATTTTGGCATGAGCTTCCTTATTACACTTTCTTGAGCACTGGTATTTGTTGATAGTGGGGTATTGGGAGAGATTTGGTTGTTATGAGAAGGAGAAGTTTCTCAGGAGGGCCTGCACCTTTTGGCTTCCTTTGATTGGCCAGACTATGAAGGCCGATGACAGTAAGGTGCAGAACTTCATACTTATTGTGCCTATTGTGAATGCTCATGCTTGAAGCCAGAATCACCACTACATGATGTGAGAGTCAACATCTGGAAGGAAGAGTTTTCTGCACTGCAGCAAGAAGATGAATTTAGGAAAGTGAACCACCCCAAACAGGTTCATAAACTGCGACAGCAAATCCAAATCCGCTGTGTGGAAATCATGAACAAAAGTGGGACCAAAACCTTTCTATTTTGCTACAGTTCCAAGCTGCTTCACTGAGAAGACCAAGGACTGGGTATGCCTAAGAGTAATCAAAAAGCTGCTGTGATCCAGGACTGGTAGAGCACCATTTTAGGAACCAAAAGAAGGAGTACTGTGTCACCTGGCTCATTCAGGGGCAAATCAACAATAGACAGCGATAAATATCGCAAAGCGCGCTTAGCGCTTTTTTATTTATCGCCGTCTATAGCTGGAATTTATCGTCCGGTTTGCGCGTTATTAACTACGTGTTTCTCCAGGGCGATACAATTCCAGCGATAGGGAGAAATGGCAAAAACATCGCTGGAAAACCAGCGTTGATCTCCTGAATATTGCGATAACATTGCTGATACGACCCTGTGGTCCTTTCACCATAATCCACCCCAATGTAAAACGTACATAACTTATGTTTTTTGCAGCTGTCTGGATGCAGCGTTGAGGTCGAATTATCGCTGAAAAGAATATCGCTATTGCGGACGGGGCTGCACTGTAAATATCACGTAGCCCTGTTAGCAATATTTCACAATGAAGTTTCACGAGGTACACCCACCTTGCATCTCATTAGGGATGCGAAGCAAGGCGGCAAGAAACCGGGCTCTAATGCAAGGAAACACTCGCTAGCGTGTCCTTGTAGATAGAGCGATAATATTATCGCCGCTTTTCGCCCAAAAACAGATGCTAAAGAGGCGATAATATTATCGCCAGCCCTTGCTAATATGCCCCTCAGTCCTTTAATAGAGGAATTCCACTGACACATCCTGAGTGTGTCCCTAAATTTGCGTTGTGTGGTTTCCCCGAGATGGCCTGCAACCCTGAGTACCAGCGACTACAGATATCATGCCCTTGGGTAGGTCAAGCAAAGTAGATACCTAGAACTTACAGTTGGTTTATCAGAAAGCTAAGGATGAAGTAGATGAGAAGACCAGGGACTATGAGAGAGTGAAGTTGAGGTTAGCTCACCCGGAACAAGAGGGAACAAGCATTTGCAATGCAATAGGTCTCGCAGCATTAAAGTTTGAGTTATTGCCATTGTATATGACAATGTGTTGCATTAAATTTTTAGCAAAGTCTGTATTGGTGTATAAAGATGATTTGCAAGATGATAGCTGCTGCAAAATATTAAGCAATGATGGCAATAATATTAGATTATAATAATATTGTAAGTTACTGTTGTACTTATAAGCATTTTGGTAGCGCATACTGATGTTATGGTGCCCCTGAGTGATGCTGAGGTGGTGCCGAGTGATTCTGTGGTGATAGGATAGATAGTGAGGGCGATAGATAGAGGGAGGGCGAAAGCTAGATAGAGGGAGGGCGAGGGATAGATAGAGGGAGGGCGAGGGATAGATAGAGGGAGGGCGAGAGATAGATAGAGAGAGGGCGAGGGATAGATAGAGGGAGGGCGAGGGATAGATAGAGGGAGGGCGAGAGATAGATAGAGGGAGGGCGAGAGATAGATAGAGGGAGGGCGAGGGATAGATAGAGGGAGGGCGAGGGATAGATAGAGGGAGGGCGAGAGATAGATAGAGGGAGGGTGAGAGAGAGATAGAGGGAGGCCGAGAGAGAGATAGAGGGAGGCTGAGAGAGAGATAGAGGGAGGCCGAGAGAGAGATAGAGCAGGACAGATAATTCCTCAATAAAAAGGGCGGAAGGGCAGTCTTATACAGTTAGTAATCTCAAGGTGTCACCACAGGACCTACAGTTCTTTCAATTATCGTACTGTTAACAGTAAACAAAGGCAACATACTTTTGTACGGTCAACCAAATCATGAAAGTCTATGCCAACAGCGCTAGTCCGTGGGAGCATAGCGCTCCTTGCAGGGGCAGGGCGAGGCAGGGGAGTGTGGCACGGTCTGTGGCAGTCACACGAGGTGCCCTCCGAGACAGGGGGCTGCTTCTGACGAGCACCCGCCGCCAAGGGGGCGAGTGCAGCTCCCAGGTTTGAACTCCGTCAGAGCCAACTCACCTTTCATCCTTTTGTCAAGGATGAAATGAGTGCCGCTAAAAATAATTTATACTTCATTGTGTCCAATTCCTGCATCGAATCCATCGTGTTATCTCCCTGAGGCGCCTACATGCGCTGAAGTGCTGCAGTGTGCGCTATGGAGCGTGATATCCATTTATATATCACACTGCGTTAGGGAGTTGCACGAGGGTGAAGATGGAACGACGCCTGTGAGTTCAACAATCTTTTTCCGGAAAGAATCGACGGAGTGTCAAAGTTTGAGATGCTTTACTGGGGTGCTGGCAGGATGGGGAGGGGTGCAAACAACCCCCCCCTCCACTTCACTAACAGTGGGGTGGACGTGCGCTTTAAAGTATGTGTGCGGCCCGACCCCCTTCTATCGCGAGAATAATACTCTGATCACTCGCTCGTGGGTTCACAAATTAATGTGTCCATTGCACTTCTGTTGTTCCTAACAAAATATAGCTCATGTTATCCTGACAATAATGGTAAAGCAGTAAAACATAGGAGAATGTTTTCAGCGGGGAGTCGAGCGAACCAGACTTCCAATCCGGGCTTTCCCTGTATACAAAAAGGTGTGTTACCGGGCAAATTGCTTTTATGTACGGGCTTTATCTGCAGCAATTGAGAGTGTTTAGAAACAAAGCTGGATCGACTGTTGAGCGCTATTTGTAACAAAAGCAGACCATTAGGTCATCGCATAGAAGCACAGTTACTTCAAACAAGGAAGGCAAACAGGCGCTGAAATGTCCAGTCGGGATTAAATAGCCCACGCGAAAGACTTTTTTTGGTTTATTTCGTAGGGAATTTATGAGCGTTTGGATAGCGCAGAGGAGCCATTTATTTACTCCCACGGTGTACATTTTATCCGCCGTCTTTTTAAATTGTGCACTGAATATGGAGCACTGTATTTACACACATTGCAGTGTTATTGCAGAAATTGGTTCATTTCATTAAAAATCCATGTGTTCAGTAAAGCGCCACTTACCAGCGAGGCTGCTTTCGAGCGCTGAAGTGTTCTGACACAAGTTACGCAGCATACACCACATACCCAAGGTGGGCATGGTGCAATACTGCTTGGCGGGCATACGCCTTCTGGTGCACGGGTTTGGAGAAGTGCCTTTGCCTGCTAGCCCCGAACTAGTCATAATAGGTGCAATAGTGCAATGCCCGCAGCAAGCAGCGGGTGGGTTTGGAGAAGTGCCTTTGCCTGCTAGCCCCGAACTAGTCATAATAGGTGCAATAGTGCAATGCCCGCAGCAAGCAGCGGGTGGGTTTGGAGAAGTGCCTTTGCCTGCTAGCCCCGAACTAGTCATAATAGGTGCAATAGTGCAATGCCCGTAGCAAGCAGCGGGTGCTGGTGAGATGCAGCGATGGGCATGCCTGGCATAGCCATGCAGTGATGCAGCCTGCAGTGAAAGGTCACCACGAGTGCAGTGTGCCAGTCAAGTGCGTGCGTCCACGGGTACAGCGCCCACCACATACTTCACAGCCTCTGGGCACAGGCTGGGAACAGAAGCGGTGAAGTTTTCAGTTGTGCAACGGCTTGGGGGACTGATTTCTATTCCCACCTTCCTAATTTTACTTTATCGTGCGATCTTAACCACTTTCATTTCCCATCACCAGTTTGCCTCTGAAGTGCTTAAAGAGTGCTCAGAAATCCGTTAATTACATACCAAAAAACAGCACTATATAAAACAGACATGACAACCCTCAAGCCGCAGCTCTAAACTTCTTTACGAGGGGAGTCGAGTGTTGAAGACAGACACGGACTTTCAGAAAAAGGGAGAGAAGATCAAACACCAGAGACATTGTTTGGTTATATTTAGGGCACGTAAATTCTTCGATGATTATGGATAAGAAAAACTAAAAGCTCAAATAACATTTAAGAAAAATGTACGCACCTACCGGAAGTCAGGCAATGTCGCCTGTGACGGGGGCGGGGCCGCGTCAGGACCGGAAGAGGAGGCATGCGTATCGCGGCCCGGGGCTCCTGTGAGCAGTGGAGAACCCCGGGCCCGCCAGCAGGAGGTTAGGCGACTGTTGCGGGGCTCCCTTGACCAAGAGGGAGCCCCGTGAAAGGAGCTGGCAAGAGCTGCAGTGGCGGAGTCCCCCGAGATTGCCCCGGTAAGTTAGAAAGGGCTGGGGGGTGCGGTGTGCGGTGTGCGGGGTGCGGGGGGGGGGGCTAGGGGGGCAGCACTCGTGTGTCTGTGTGCGTGCGCGTGTGTATGTGTGTGTGGGAGGCTGTATGTGCGTGCGTGCGTGCGTGCATGGGCGCTTCTGTGTGTGTGTGTGTGTGAGAGAATGCAGCGAGCGTTCGCGTGCGCGTGCTCGTTTGAAATCGCCTCTAAGGCGATGCGCGCGGCCAGCAGTGTCTCCTGGAAAGGAGACACGGCAACAATAGGCTGTCGGCGGACACGCGCTTCCGCTTGCAGCCGAGACCTAAAAAGGAGGGAGAGACCAAAGGAATGGCCTGGGAGGAAAAAAAAGAGAGTAGGAAAGGAGAGTACTGGTGAGGGAAAGAAGGCTAAATAAAGAGGTCAAGAACTGGAGAAAAGGTGGCAAGTCATAGAAAAGGGAAACTCAGGATTAAGGCAGAAAAAGATACTTCTGAGAAAGGCAATTCCAGCCTCTGCAGAGTTACCTGCCAAGGTTCCAAAATAGCATGTGCACATGTATGTAGAACGCAACGATATTCTGGAACAGTTTTATTGCTGGGAAATCACTAATACAATAGCATTGTAAAGACAAAGTACATCAATGGCTTTCTTTTGTGTAACAAGACAAAACAACATTGCTATTCCGGTACTTAGAACTACAGGTACTGAAGGTTATGGTAATGATATGCACCATTATGAGTGTTCCTCTAAAAGTAATCAAAAATTACTGATGAAATCCATGGGCTTGGTTATAAAAGCATTTATATGTACAAGAAGTAGTACTCAAGGAGGACTCTTTTATGTACTCTTACACACATTTATGAATTGGCTCCTAAACATCTGACTATCCATTATTAAACTTGCAAAGAGGGCACAGTCCTTTTTTATTTGTCCTCAATGTATATGACTATTTCATGAATATTACAATTTTACTCCCATTTTTGATGTTTCGGGGGCCAATAAAAAGGCATGTAAAAGTATGTAAAAGAGTACTATTAGAGTACTACTTAAGATGCTCCAAAATGTCTTTAAGTATGAGCTCCAGTGTTTACACACCAATGCTCACAGGTTTTCCATCCATTTTAGAGTAGGAATGAAGAGACCTCGAGTTGCAGTGTTAAACACATACTTAGGGTAAAATCAGGAATACCATACATTCCATAAAGGAGTTCTAATTTTAGTTTGTAAAGTGTGTTTTATGCAGAACTATTTTGGCAATGTTAAATAATGATATGTCTAACATAAATTGTCACAGTGTTAACAGGTTTCACATGGCAGTGATGAAAAACTTTCATGAAGTTGCAGTCTTCCATAGAATTTTACAAAAGTTGCACAAAAAGTTAAACTTTCTCACACCTCTAGATACAAGGGGGTAGATTTACGAACATATCACGCGGTGCAGAACAGCTTGCATGACAGGGGAAGGGCAGGAATATGCCGTATTTAAGTCAATACAATTGTCTTTCATTCCATATTGGCGCACTGTTGGCAGCCTAGGGCCAGCGCAGGCAACCTTGTACAATGGGGTAAGGGTGCCTCCGTTACATGCAGGATTGTTTTTGTGCAGGAAGGGGCATCTTCCGGCACAAAAAGAATCCTGAGAGGCATATTCCACTTTCTATGTGTGCTACAGAATGCACACATAGAAAGAGGAAGTAACAAGGGGAAATAAAGATATTTTGTGTTACACCTCCCCTGGAAAGCCATAGTTTTTCTGCGCATTCCCAGGTTTACCAATTCTGGTAAATCTGTGAATGTGTCAAAGTCAATGGGAGTTGGTAGGAACACCCATGCAACGCCCTTTGAATGCATTCTCAGGGCAGAGTATGGCAACGCAGCGATTTGTGCTGTGTTGCTTTACTCCAGATTTGTGGAACCACTCAGGGCCACGCAATGTGGCCTTGCATGGTTTCATAAATCTCACTTAAAGTTTGCATCATGTGTCTACCGCGTTGAGTAGTGTAAAGGCAATGCAAACCGGTTCATAAATATAGCGCAAGGTTCAGCTACGGTCCTTATTTTATTTATTTGCGAGTTTGTAACGCGCTAGGATCCCCTCCCGAAGGAGTATCTCCGCGCCTTTGGCATCCTTAGTACAAATAAACAAACCTGTCACTGTAACTTTATGGTTTAAAATAAGAAGGTTTTAAGCTGTCTCCTAAAGGGGAGATGCTCCTTGCAGAGTCTCAGGGAGAGTGGGAGGGTGTTCCACAGCGTAGGGCCCGCAATGGAAAGAGCTCTGTCCCCTTGTCTCGCCTTTTTTGCTCTAGGTATCTGCAGCAAGGCCTGTTCGCTAGATCTCAAGGATCGTGAAGGCACATAAGGAGAGAATTTATTAAGCAAGTACAAAGGGCCTTTTCTCAGGAGACACTTGTGCATGATGCAGCACACCTTAAACTTCACCCTCTGTTTCACGGAAAGCCAATGCAGCGTGGTCAAGAGGGGTTTAGAGGGTGTTCGAGGGGGCTGATTAAGAACAAGACGGGCAGCCGTATTTTGGACTACCTGCAATCTAGAAATTACCCCCTCATTTGCTGAGAGAAGCAACCCGTTGCAGTAGTCCAACCGACTCAGTACCAGGGCCTGTACCAGGGTCTTCCTGGTTGAGTCTGGAAGCAGTGGGAATACCTTCTGCAACATCCCAATAATGTGGAAGCAAGACCCGACCACTTGGGCAGTATGTAGTTTGAAGGAGAGGTCCTGATCTAAACGAACACCGAGATCCTTAACCGCCTGTTTAGGCTCAGGAACTGGGCCAAGATCCTGCGGCCACCAGTCCGGGGACCTTACTCTTGCAGGTAAGAGCGGTGGGACGGTTGGGCCGGGTAAGTGGGGATTTCAAGGGACGATGCCGAGGGAAACTTAAATAAATAATTAATTTCCCCTCTGCATCGTCTCTCGAAATCCCAGTGCTTAATTTGTAAAGTATTAAGTGCCAGGGCTCTGACCAGGAAGCCACTGCAGCTTGCACCACCCATCGCCCTTGTCATCACTGCCAAAACAACTGCTAACCATTCCTCTTGCATGTAAATACGACAGTTCAGAAACTTCAAAGTCTCCAAAGCTAAAGCAATGGCTGGGGAGGCAGTTATTGGCAATTTCAATGTATATTGTATTCCTAAATAACTGTTGTTCTAGTCATCTCTAAATTAGATGAGCAGCGCCACCATGTGGTAGACTCTTCTAAGAATGGTGTTGACAATTAAGTGCTGGTGCCAAGCACCTGAAACTAATTAAGGGTTGGTGCAGAGCACCGGAAAGCACCGGCTCAACTTAAGCACTCCCCTTACCCAACCCCACTGCCCCACCACAGTTACTTGAATGGACCCCGGCTGCCAAGGTTTTTGCTGCGCATGACCTCCTTTTACAAAGTTGGAAATGGAAAGGAGATACGAAGGAGATGTAGCCTAGTGACATGGGTCCAGATTTATGAAAACTTTGTGCCGGGTTTGCCATACTTTTGTAACAAGCCTGATATAAATGGTCAAACTGGTATTTACTATCCAATGCAAATCAGGATTTGCGTAGGACAGTTTCCCTAAGGAACGCAAAATTGTACTATGCGTTGCTTTGCACTGTTTTGTGTCAAGGGGTATTTCATGTGTGCTAAAAGTGTGTTCCCATTCAACCGCCCATTCGTTCAGAATCAAATCCCTATTTACAAACATTCAAAGACAGGCATTTGCACCAAGATCTTACACCTCCTTGAGATAGGTGTAACAAGGAGAAATGTTTTCATTTCTCCTCATTTTCCTACTTTGCATGCATGCTGTATTGAACAACACACATACAAAGCAGGAAAAATACTAAAGGATAGTTTTTGTCCTGGAAGGTTTCCCTTCTGATGCAAAAAACATTCCTTACATAGCGCACACAACCTTCCACTATAGTGCAAGGGTATGTGCAGTGGCACACAGCAACCTAAAGTGTGCCAGCACTTGGGAAATTAAAAACAAAGCCATAGCATAGTATATATGGATCCATTCTGCTCTCTTCCTTTCATGCAATGCAGTGCAGCAACTTGAATTTTTCATCAATCTGGGCCTTAATTACATACTTGAGAACTTGGAGGCATTGGTTTGAAATCCAGCTCTCCTAATAAAACAAACTGTATGATTCTAATCATCTCAAACTATTTTCAAGTACTTCAGTTCCATTGTTTGCCAAAAAAGTGGGACTTCTGAGAAGTGATTACCTTTGCCTGTACTGAAAACTGCAAACACACAAATAACGGTTTAGAGCAAGAAGTAAGGGTTGAGTATTTTCGAGGAAAGGATCTAAGGGGCATATTACCAAGCAATAGCGATAATTATCGCTATTGCTTGGTTAGAGATAAAATTTTACCGCTAAGCTGCGGCGATTTTTATCGCAGATAAACCTTGGTATTACCAAGGTTTATCGCAAATGCGATAAAAAACGGCCGCAATGCATGAATATCGCTGAAAAGTCAGCGATATTCATGCATTACCGAGCTAATGCTCTTAGCCATGTTATCCACCTCCCATTGGATAACATGGCTAAGAACTGCTCAGGGCAGGTGTTAGCTTTTGGAGATATTCGCGCTTAGCGCGAATATCTCCAAAAGTTGATAATAGGAGATAGCGATGTTAGCGACTGTTTCCAGTCGCTAACATCTTGGCACGCCCACTTTGCATATCATTAGTGATAAATATCACTGACATGCAAAGTGGAGCCCAAGATGGTCGCTATCTCCTACTAGCTGTCGCTAACTGGTGTTAGCGACAGCTAGGTAATAGGGAGATAATTTTATCTCCGCTTTCTTGGCTTTTAAAGCCAAAAAGCGGAGATAAACCCCCTTGATAATATGCCCCTAAGTTGTTAGCTATGTTTCAAAAGAACAAGGGAACCCTTAAGGTATATTTATAGGGACCTTGGGCATTACATATTTCGAAGAACAATGGTCCCTATATGGAATTAATACACACAGAAAAATAATCATATACTTGATAAGTAATATGTCTTCTGCCCGTTTGGACAGGGTTTATTTATCAATGAGTGCAGAGGTAAGATTTTTTGGAAGAATGTCAAGCGGGCACAGCCGTGACCCTCAACATACAAGACAAAAACAACAAGGAAGAAATGTGAACAAGGCAAGAAAATAAGTCTGCATACTTGTACATCAGTAAAGCAGGCACAAAATATAATGAAACCGCTCCATTGCAAATTTGTACAGAAATAGCTCGCATATGGGGTTTTTAAAGGTCGACGACGTTTCGATGCCTATAGAAATGAGGGCATCATCATCAGGACAAGGGTTAACATTATTGTTGTCTTGAGCGAAAGCAATATATAATGCCTTTAAGTTACATTTACTTTTACAACCATATTTACAATTGGGAGAAAAGAGAGAGAGAAAAAAACACAACAAGAATTAAGATAAGTAAAGGCATGTATTAATGATCCTATTATTTACAATAAGTGAACTGCTTCTTGGTGAAGCCCAGTGGTGCGTGAGTTAAAAACTAAGTTTTCGACGCAGTGACTATTAGCGGCGCAGTGACTCTAAAACTTGGGATTTGGGTGTGAAGAAAAAGTGATTTCGGCCACTTCAAGGAATTCTTACGGATCCAGAGACTGCGGCACCTTAGTCATAACATTAATCAGATGCTAATAGTCTGGGGTGCAGTTTTACATGCATGGCAGTATTTAGGAAAGTGAAGCAGAAGTGCACGTTGGCGCAAGGGTAGAGGGACGCATGTTGACGTGCTAGTGATAGAAGAATAGTGGCAGTGTACATACTTCGTCATACAATGACGCTGGCCGTTTAGGAATAAAAACGCCGAAATCGGAGGATCGTTTGATCTGAAAATTGAAAACCGGACGTTAAAACATTCAAAGGTGCGCATGCTGGGCATTTAAATTACAAAGTGCGGGTGTTGTTTACCTAATCTGTCCGAAGGTTTTCTGCAAAAGTATTAGTTTTCAGCAGAAAGATAGCGAGCCGGGAATCAGTAGCTTCAATGGCAAAGGAGCGCGATGGCTTCCTAACACGGGCAAAAAACGAGGGTCTCAGTAAAGTACCTCAATTCTCAGTATAAGAAATAAGGGTTTATGTCGGCTATTTTACTTACTAGAAGAGTGCGGCGGCACTGCTGCGGGTGTAGCATCCAGTGAACAGTGAGCCTAGCTTCCCGGGCTTTCGATGAAACTGCAGTGAGGTAAACAGTGTTGAAGGACTGACTGACGAGTGCTATTTGTGAAGGGGGTGTTTTTGGCGGCCATCTTAGAGTGGTGATATTAAGCTAGCGTGAGCATGCAGATTTATTAAAAAAGCGGACATGAAAATAACATCCGTACATTTCAGTATTATGGGCATATGACAGGAATTTGCAACAAGGACTTCCCGTCCTTAATTCGATTTTTAAAAACATGTCAGACAATAACGTATGTGCATTTCAGTATAAATGACATAAAGGAGGATTTTACAACAGGGATGTCCAGTCCTCAATCCGATTTAACCCATTCCGAATGCTGTTGGTCCGTAGGATCCACTGTAGTTCCTCTTTGTTTAGTAATTGGGCCATGTCTGCCCCCCTGGGGGGGGGTTTGATAACCGTGATCACTGTCCATTGTAGGTCATTCTCGTTGTGTCCATTTGCAGAATAATGTTCCACGAGGGGTGCATTTGCTGTCTTGCATTTGATCCTGCTTCGATGTTGGCCAATACGCAGTTTAATTTTCTGGCTGGTTTGTCCAATGTAGATTAGACCACAGGGGCAAAAGATGGCATAAACTAAATTTGCAGAATTACAATTGGAGAAGGACTTTCGCTCAAATTTGATATTATCATATGTAACATTTTCCCTTCAATAGTAGTATCACAGTACATACACCCACCACATTTATTGTGACCAGTAACAGGTGGGAGCCCCCACACATCATTTATAGTTGTTTTCAGTGTTGGTGATGGGAGTGCTGCCCTTACTAGGTGATCTTTGATATTTTTTGCACGTTTAAAGGCAAACATTGGCTTGTCTAGAGTTAGTTGTCCAGCATTGAGAACCGGCCAATGCTTTAGAACACTTTTTCTTATGGCGTTGGACACTGGCGAGAACGTAGTGACACATATGAGTTTGTCCTGTTCATTTTTTGGTTTAGGCTCAAGAAGGGTTTCTCTGGGGCAGTACCAGGCTCTTTTGAGGGACTTTCGCACCAGTTTTCGTGGGTAACCTCTGCTTCTTAATTTTTTGCTAAGGGTCTTTGCTTCAGAGAAGTAGTCTTCCCTAAAATAGCAGTTACGCCTAATCCG
Source organism: Lissotriton helveticus (assembly GCF_964261635.1). Taxonomy (NCBI): domain Eukaryota; kingdom Metazoa; phylum Chordata; class Amphibia; order Caudata; family Salamandridae; genus Lissotriton; species Lissotriton helveticus. Next base: position 494,798,732 of record NC_136069.1, on the reverse strand, counting down.
GAGAAACTGGGAAAAGGGTAAGGAGTCGCGTAAGGCCCTAGGATGATGGCTGGTATATTCGAGCAGTGTATTCCGCTCAGTGGGCTTGCGGTGTAGTGTGGTAGTTAAACGGCCTTCATTATGTTTTATTTGCAAGTCAAGAAATGGGATTGAGTCTTTACTGGTGGTTATAGTAAAGCGGAGGCCTCCGCTATTATTGTCAAGCCAATGTTGAAATGCTAGGAGGTTCTCAGGGGACTCATTCCATAGCAGGAAGATATCGTCTATATATCTTTTCCACAGAGAAATTCCTCCGTGGAAAGGATTAGACGTATGCAGAATAGTACTGGTTTCCAGATGGTCCATGTACAGAATGGCTAGGTTTGGAGCAAAAATAGCTCCCATGGACGTACCCTTTACTTGACCATAGAATTGTCCCTCAAACAGGAAAAAGTTCCTGGTGAGGCAGATTTCAAGTAATTCAAGGATAAATAGTGAGGGTACATTGTGTGGGCGTGCTCTTGATTCAAGAACCTTCTCAATTACCCTTAGGGATTCAAATTGTGGAATATTAGTATACAATGATTCCACATCCAGCGTGCACATAGTGCTGGATGTGGGGTCAAAGGGATACTCTTCAATGAAGGTTATCATGGCCATACTATCCCTGATGTAACAGATTGTTTCAGGGACGAAGGGCTTGATAAAATAATCTATGTAATGACCTAAAGGCTCAAGGATTGACCCACAGCCCGAAACAATCGGACGGCCCGGTGGTGATTGAGGGTTTTTGTGAATCTTGGGCAGACAGTATATCACAGGGGTACGTGGGTATTTAGTATTCAGAAAGTCATGTTCTTTTTTAGAAAGGAATCCTGAGTCAAGTGCCCTTGTAGTGACAGTTAAGATAAGGTCTTGAATATCATTTGTGGGGTTCCGAGGGAGTTTACAGTAATGCTCGGTGTTATTAAGTTGTCGTAGTACTTCAGATTTGTAGGCTTCAATGTCCTGAATAACTATTCCACCCCCTTTGTCTGCCGGTTTTATAATCATGCCCGTGTTAGGAAGCCATCGCGCTCCTTTGCCATTGAAGCTACTGAGTCCCGGCTCGCTACCTTTCTGCTGAAAACTACTACTTTTGCAGAAAACCTTCGGACAGATTAGGTAAACAACACCCGCACTTTGTAATTTAAATGCCCAGCATGCGCACCTTTGAATGTTTTAACGTCCGGTTTTCAATTTTCAGATCAAACGATCCTCCGATTTCGGCGTTTTTATTCCTAAACGGCCAGCGTCATTGTATGACGAAGTATGTACACTGCCACTATTCTTCTATCACTAGCACATCAACATGCGTCCCTCTACCCTTGCGCCAACGTGCACTTCTGCTTCACTTTCCTAAATACTGCCATGCATGTAAAACTGCACCCCAGACTATTAGCATCTGATTAATGTTATGACTAAGGTGCCGCAGTCTCTGGATCCGTAAGAATTCCTTGAAGTGGCCGAAATCACTTTTTCTTCACACCCAAATCCCAAGTTTTAGAGTCACTGCGCCGCTAATAGTCACTGCGTCGAAAACTTTGTTTTTAACTCACGCACCACTGGGCTTCACCAAGAAGCAGTTCACTTATTGTAAATAATAGGATCATTAATACATGCCTTTACTTATCTTAATTCTTGTTGTGTTTTTTTCTCTCTCTCTTTTCTCCCAATTGTAAATATGGTTGTAAAAGTAAATGTAACTTAAAGGCATTATATATTGCTTTCGCTCAAGACAACAATAATGTTAACCCTTGTCCTGATGATGATGCCCTCATTTCTATAGGCATCGAAACGTCGTCGACCTTTAAAAACCCCATATGCGAGCTATTTCTGTACAAATTTGCAATGGAGCGGTTTCATTATATTTTGTGCCTGCTTTACTGATGTACAAGTATGCAGACTTATTTTCTTGCCTTGTTCACATTTCTTCCTTGTTGTTTTTGTCTTGTATGTTGAGGGTCACGGCTGTGCCCGCTTGACATTCTTCCAAAAAATCTTACCTCTGCACTCATTGATAAATAAACCCTGTCCAAACGGGCAGAAGACATATTACTTATCAAGTATATGATTATTTTTCTGTGTGTATTAATTCCATATAGGGACCATTGTTCTTCGAAATATGTAATGCCCAAGGTCCCTATAAATATACCTTAAGGGTTCCCTTGTTCTGTTGAAACATAATTAGCGCAATCGCTGGATTGCAAGGGATTCAGGTAATCCCAGCCCCTTTTCTCTCTCAAGTGGGCTCACCGTGTCCTGTGTATTACCCTTCACACTCTATCTTCTCTAGGCATGTCTGATCCCCACCCTCCTATGTATGACTTGGAATACATTAATAAAATCCTAGGGGGTCCTTCTCTCCTTTCTGACCCAACTGAAAGCCCGTCCACATCCAGCTCTTCTCTATCTGATGATTTAGAGAAACTAAAGAAAAAAGAGGTTCGTCTACTCCTAATGATTAGACTTTTGACTGATTACCTAAAATCCAACACTATTCCGCTTGGTCTACAAGTGCGCAACGTGCCTGGGGTCTTCACCACCAATCCAAAATATCTAAAGGGGTTTAGTTACATCAGTACGACCTGCTCAAGGGACTGGATGGTGTTAGGAATTGAAATAGCGACAGAAGAGCTTCAACAACTGAGCACTGAAATAACAGATCTAGAAAAACAAATTAAAGACAGCAATACTGGTTCAGAAACGAGTAAACTCTTAGAAAAAATAAACAAAACTATAGAAGAGTTTCATAAATTCGAACTCAACAAAAAACAAATTAAAGTAAAAAAAGATATCAAGAACTATAACCAGGAAAGAACATATCCCTACCTCACTAAAGATTACTATACTAATCGCCCCTATAGCAGCCCACAGCAACAGAGACCGTGGGGTAGATTCAATAGGAGACAACATTACGTAGGATTCTCCGACACCTCAGCTGACTCATCTGGTCACTCTGATCAAAGTGACAGCCCAGGACCCTCAAACAGGAATTTTTTAGAAGGGGGCCGGGGACAACCGAGGGGCAGAGGAAAAACATGGTCCAAACCACCGAAACCCCCCCGGGGAACGTTCTACACGCCGCCAACATTACAGGTGGTAGATATACCAAACCAAAATGCCAATGATTCCTTAACTAACACTTCAAAAACTGGTCTCTTGCCGATCTTTAATCTCACAGATCATATGCTATCCAGCAATGAAATATCACTCCTCAACAAAGGCTTGTCATTCGTACCCACAGTACGTCCTAACTTTCAGGAAGCTCAAACTGAACTATTAAGGTTCTTCAGAAAAGTACGCCTAAAAAGCTTTTTCAGTCTTAATCCATCCATACCTAAGAACTTTAACACTCCGTTCAGACCTCCCTCAAAATTCTCCCCCACAGCCAACATGATCCCAGCAGAGATTCCAACATTTGAAAAACTGGTACTCAAGGACCTATCACACCTTGAAAATAAAAGGTCCTACATCCCATATAACATTACTCTAGATGAGAAAAAAGCGATCTCAACCTTGAAAAATAACCAGTCTTTGATTATAAAACCGGCAGACAAAGGGGGTGGAATAGTTATTCAGGACATTGAAGCCTACAAATCTGAAGTACTACGACAACTTAATAACACCGAGCATTACTGTAAACTCCCTCGGAACCCCACAAATGATATTCAAGACCTTATCTTAACTGTCACTACAAGGGCTGTGGGTCAATCCTTGAGCCTTTAGGTCATTACATAGATTATTTTATCAAGCCCTTCGTCCCTGAAACCATCTGTTACATCAGGGATAGTATGGCCAACCTAGACGTGCATTAAAACATCTTACGTTACCGAAAGACAGAGGGGGATGGGCTTTTCCCAACATCATCCTATATTACTGGGCGGCAGTCCTTCAATACAGCTCAGTGTTGTTAAGAGAATCCTCCTGTGGAGTTGATCCGTCTTAGGAAGCCATCGCGCTCCTTTGCCATTGAAGCTACTGATTCCCGGCTCGCTACCTTTCTGCTGAAAACTGCTACTTTTGCAGAAAACCTTCGGACAGATTAGGTAAACAACACCCGCACTTTGTAATTTAAATGCCCAGCATGCGCACCTTTGAATGTTTTAACGTCCGGTTTTCAATTTTCAGATCAAACGATCCTCCGATTTCGGCGTTTTTATTCCTAAACGGCCAGCGTCATTGTATGACGAAGTATGTACACTGCCACTATTCTTCTATCACTAGCACGTCAACATGCGTCCCTCTACCCTTGCGCCAACGTGCACTTCTGCTTCACTTTCCTAAATACTGCCATGCATGTAAAACTGCACCCCAGACTATTAGCATCTGATTAATGTTATGACTAAGGTGCCGCAGTCTCTGGATCCGTAAGAATTCCTTGAAGTGGCCGAAATCACTTTTTCTTCACACCCAAATCCCAAGTTTTAGAGTCACTGCGCCGCTAATAGTCACTGCGTCGAAAACTTTGTTTTTAACTCACGCACCACTGGGCTTCACCAAGAAGCAGTTCACTTATTGTAAATAATAGGATCATTAATACATGCCTTTACTTATCTTAATTCTTGTTGTGTTTTTTTCTCTCTCTCTTTTCTCCCAATTGTAAATATGGTTGTAAAAGTAAATGTAACTTAAAGGCATTATATATTGCTTTCGCTCAAGACAACAATAATGTTAACCCTTGTCCTGATGATGATGCCCTCATTTCTATAGGCATCGAAACGTCGTTGACCTTTAAAAACCCCATATGCGAGCTATTTCTGTACAAATTTGCAATGGAGCGGTTTCATTATATTTTGTGCCTGCTTTACTGATGTACAAGTATGCAGACTTATTTTCTTGCCTTGTTCACATTTCTTCCTTGTTGTTTTTGTCTTGTATGTTGAGGGTCACGGCTGTGCCCGCTTGACATTCTTCCAAAAAATCTTACCTCTGCACTCATTGATAAATAAACCCTGTCCAAACGGGCAGAAGACATATTACTTATCAAGTATATGATTATTTTTCTGTGTGTATTAATTCCATATAGGGACCATTGTTCTTCGAAATACCTAAGTTGTTAGCATCACGTTTTTTATATCAAATAGAAAGGATGCTACATTTATGTACATACTACTGATAAACAAGTCTGCTATAGCACTAAAAAATTCGCTATACACAAAGGTGGTGCTATTACTTTCCTGCACTAGCACAGTCCAAGCAAGCAAGCGAAGCAAGGAAGCTCACCTTTCCCACTGGAGTATTTTGCCTGAAGCGCCAGCTTTAATATTAGTAAATGCATGATTGGGTCCAAATCCTCAATGTATCACTTTTATCAAGTCCTCACAAGTACTACTGTTGCACCACCATCTCATTCCCTCAATACCTAAAATATGCCAAGAATGGCCATGATCCTTCCTACAAACAAGAGAAGGTCTTTTGTTTTTCCAGAGACCGTCATTTAAAACACCCTACGTAAGATTAAGCACACACTTATACACATATATAAATGTTTATGTAGATAATGGTAGAATCCCTTTGTTGAATTGCTATTAAATAGGTGGCAATGTTGCTCACTGGCAACCACCAGCACTAGTTAAGTACCCCTTTTAATACATTGAGGAACGTCTAAACGCTTTACAATGTTAAAATCTACCAGTCATGTTAAGAGCACTGGTATTTCCAATGGCATAGAAAGTAGCTTGAAAGATTTTACCCCATTTTAGTTGCCTTTCGTGGCTGAATAATGCTATTTAGCAAGACGGCAGTCAGTGGACCACCAAACGCATTCCAAACATTTACCACATTACTTTATTTGTTCATTAAACCAACTGGCAGTTTGTCTAAAGTGCAACAAATTAACTACCTTTGTAGGTGCAAGCCACTTTATCAATTGCATCATTAAGCTAATAATAAACTCTGAACAGAGGTCAAAATATTGCTGAAAAAGCAGGAATTGTCTGCTTAAGAGTAATTGTCCCATTAGTGTCTCATGAATTTGACACAAACACGACTCGGTTTAGGTTCTAAAGTTCAAGTATTAGAAAGCGATGCATGGTTGCAAATGGTGAAGCAAATAGCTGCATGAACTATCCGAGTTAATGATAACTTTATGCAATTAACTATTTCAGATGAAGACAGCACTGGGTCGAGGCTGCATTGCTTCAAATGAATAGGACCAGTCACTTGTTTGATCCAGGTTATATATAAGGCTCATATTTGTCAATATTTCAAAATATGCAACACAGCAAGCTACCTTGCTGCACTGTGTGAAAGGGAGAAAGCATGAATGTGCTGTATTTAATGTTATACAGCTCATTCCTGATCTCTGACTGCACTGGTGCACAAACTGCTGCCTAGCACCAACACAGGTGTAGTGGCATAAAGCAGGCCCCCGCAGCCCCCGCAGTGCGGGGGGCCGAAGCTCCAGGGGGCCTGAGAGGTCCTGATTGAGCCTGGAGGGGGCCCCTCCACATACCTTGCAGGGGGGCCCTCTCCAGCTTTGTTATGCCAGTGCACAAGTGCACCATGGTGTAAATGTGCCTGCGTTGAAGGCAGTATTGTTTTTGTGCAGGAAAGTGCACCTGCCTGCACAAAAACAATCATCAGAGGCATTTTTCTCTTTCCAATTGTGCGGCAGACTGCAGAAAGAGGAAATAACAGGGAGAAATAAAGATATTTCTCCTTTCTGCACCTCTGGCGGGGAGGCTTACAATTTGGACACATTCCCAAATCTACCAGTATTGGTAAATCTGGTAATGTGTCAGAATACATGGGTGGGTGAGTGAGAACACCCATGCTACATCCAGGGCATGCCTCCCTGGTGCAGAGTAATGCAAGGCAGCGATTTGTGATGCCCTGCATTACTCTATATATATCAAGCCTTGCATATCTTTATAAATCTCATTTAGGTTTTGGTTCACACAAAACTCTGATAAATATAGTCCTAAGAGACTTGAGGGCAATTCACACATGTAAATGTACACGTTAGTAAATGTATGTGACTGAATTTACTCTTAGACTTTATAGTAAATGTAATACTTTTTGTCTATTTACCGTTTTCAAGGGTAGATTTTCTACAAAGTGTAAACTTACATTTCTCCAACACTTGAACCAGAAGGTGGAGCTTAATTTACAAGTGTAAAGTTACTGCAGCCAAAAAGGGCCCAGGTGTAAGTCAGGCACCACCAGCCGCGGTCAGTAGTGGGATGACCTGCAGGGTGGTGACTTGGGGAGGGGGAGGGGCAGTGTGGGGGGAAGTAATGTATGGATTACGGAGTTTTACAGGGAAGTAAACATATAAATAAATAAAACAAATTTCGGTGCGTGCACTGCATCACCAAATGCGATGCAGTGCCCGCAACGAAATTCGTTTTATTTATGTATATGTTTACTTACCTGTAAAACTCCGTAATCCATGCATTACTACCCCCACCCTGCCCCTCCCCCTCCCACGTCACTGCCCTGCAGGTCATCCCGCTACCAACCGCGGCTGGGCACCACACATGGCCACTCACCCATACTGCAACATCCTCCCGTAGAAAATAATGGGTGTAGGACTTAAAAAAGTAACCAATAGCAAATAATGTTAAAATACATATTTGTTTTACTTTTTAAAAATATGTTTGATTGATTTAATAATAAATGTATATATTTATTTAAAACTCAGGGGCCGATTTTGATGTCTGTCAAAAGCTTTCTGACTGGCTCTGTCAGGTTGCAGTCCGGCTGACCGATTATGATGTCAGCGGTCGGAACGTAAACAGCCGGTCATTCTAACTCGGCTCCAACCAGCTCTCAGAGTCTTTCTGGTGGTTCGGAACCGTGCAGAAATCCCCTTTGGATGGCGTTTCTGCCATCAGGATTACATTTTCGATTTCTCACAGCCTTTCTGTGCTGGCCTTTCTGACATGAAAAGGCTTTCCGAAGGTGACTTCAGTGGCCCCTAGCAGGTGCCCCTTGCCTCTGCGGTCTATGGTCAGTGGTTGAGAGTGTACCCCCCTGTAAAATCCAGCACTGTGTGGCAGGCACCATGGGGTGCCAGCCACAGCGTGCAAGGTTTGACACACATACCCATTTCTCTATAGGAGCCTGTATTACAGCCGGTTTATGGCCGTAACACAGCTCCCACAGAGCAGCGGGAATCCGACCAAACAGTGTTCGGTTGCATCATAATCAGGCGGTCGGAACTGCTGACTTCAGGTCGATCGATACCAATCCAGAGATAATGCTGATCGGAGGCAACTCCAACCAACATCGTAATAAGCCCCTTAATGTTATTTTATGATAAAATGTTATAATTACTTTTCTAATTTAAAAATAAATGTTCCTTTGATAATTTTTTTTTAAATGATTACATTAATTTAACTGTATTCTGCATATAAAGTTTTGACATTTTTAATGCATAATAAGTAAATACAGTAATATGTAAATTCCCTCTTATGGAGTAACAAGTATAGGGCAAGTATACCAAGCATTTATAGCCGGCATAAAAATCATAAATAATAAATTCCATTAAAATACAAATGTAAATAAAAAGATGAATTGAACAATGTTAACATTCCAAAAATGACCCTCTGAAAATGTTAAAACATTTAAAAATAATAAAGTTTTCCTCTCCCTCTTCAACTTAAATAATTGTAGGGGAAGGTTTTCACTTTAGAAGGATAAAATAGACTTTTCTGACTCCAACCTAAGCTACATAAAGGAAAGTGTTGGACCTTTCGAGGAGTGAGATTTACCAATAACCCTATAACCTAACCAACATTGGTGAACCTATGGAAAATCGAAGGAGTCTGATTAATTAATCCATCTCCAACCTAAGAAACATTGCTCAAATTATTGAATTTTTGAAAGGTTGTGATTTACTGTTCTCACACCAACACAAGAAATAGGGAAAGAGACAGACTTTGAATAAGTGCCATTTACTATTCCCACTCCAACCCAAACAACAGAAGGAAAAGAGTTGGACTTTGGAGGTGGGCACATTTACTATACTCCTCCAATCTAATAGTATGGAAAGTATTGACCCTTGGACACCAATTCAAGTAATAGCAGTGAAAATACTGAATTTGGGGGTCATAAGTACTATTCCCACTGCAGCCTAAGCAATATTGGTGAAGGAATTGGACTTTGAAGGGTTGAGTTTACTATGCCCACTCCAACCTGAGCAAAAGGAGGGAAAGTGCTATAAAATATGTAATAATTATAAAATACAATAAATAGATATTTTAAATAATTGTAACATTCAATAAATCAAAATACTAAATTATTTACCAATTGAAAACATTAAAACAATTTACAATAAAACACTTACCATCCTGCAGTCCTACAATCCCAACAACCCAAAAAAGGTGAAATGATACAACCAAAAATAAATAAGTATATTGCATTAACAAAATTTACAAAAATAGTAAATCTTTAAAAAAAATCACATCTAAAAACTATCCAAATAAAAATAAAGAAATAAATAGCATTGAAAAACATTAACTCATTTAAAAATTAAAAGGATTACACACCTAATAATTTTATTAACCATATAGAAAAAATAAATTATTTGAAATAATAGAATGGAAATATTGAAACAATTAAATGTACATAATTATTACTCCAATTAGCCAACTAAACTTTATGAATTAAAAAGAAAAATGTATACAAATACATATTCTCACCCTACTAACTTACAAACACAACATCTTTGGAATAATCAAAGGATATTAATAAAATAAAACAAAAACTACATTTTAAAATATTACCAAACCATTAAAACAACTATTTCAAAATTGCAATTAACTAAAATTAAAATGTTAATAACTTAACCGGAAACAATCATCACAAATTCCAAAATAAAACAAAATCAATATTATACACAACTATATTTTATAAACCAATATGAATTACCTAGAAAACTATGGCCCTCATTACAATGCCAGTACTATGGTCTTCCGACCGACCAACATCGTAGCGGGATCGGGACCGGCCGCTAGGTAGTCGGTGGTATCGCCTGCTGCATTACAATCCGACTGCCATGTAGGCAGTTGGAAACATGCCTTTTGCCATTGATGCTTGTACTGTGTCCAGAAAAGGGCCACAGCACAACCTCAATGGCCAAACACATTTTTACAAACATCCCTGCGTCATGCGCCATGTGGTGCCTGACATGGGGTGCATGGATGTTTGGGGGGGCACCATGTGTACCCCCCAACCCCATAGCGGAGGCCCAGGAGGGGCGGGGGCCATGCTTGGGGACACAAAAGTCCCTTTCCATCTGCCTTTTCATGGTGGTCGGACTGCCATGAAAAGGCAGAGGTAAAAGGGCATGGTAATACCGACGGTGGTGCATGGGCAAGCACTGCCGCCATTCAGGGATCAGTAGTCTGCCCACTGCCCAGAAGGGATCTCTGATCCTGCCGGAGGCGGCATTCTTTCCCCCGACTACAAAGCACTGACTGCCGGTATCATAATCCCGCAGCCGGACAGCAACCTTGGTTGTCGAGTGGACTGCTGCCATTGGCCTGTGATTGGCAGTCCATCCCACATCATAATCAGGCTCTATATTCTTATCTGCAATAAGAATATTCTATACCACAAAATTCGTATAACCTTGATGTTTTTTGATGATATTTGTGTCTGATGATATTTTTGAGACAATATGATTGTCGTACACTCTGCAAAACATGTATTGGCAGATCTAGAGAAGATTCGCAAAATGTACTACTTCAATCAAAAACATTTTAAGCAAGTGTTTGTTCCTGATGCACAGTACTGTATGTGTTAATGTACAATGGATTTGATGTAAACCAATTTGAACTCTTATTTTGTAAAACCCATATTGAGCCACATTTATTATTTAGAGTGAATGTATTCATAGGTAACTATGTAATGAAACCGTAAAATGATCTTTAACACTCCCTACCTAACAATATGTAGCCTACAGGATAAGTACAATATTTCTTTTTCATAAAAATTTTGGACAGAGTGTGTCTGATCTGGAGAGTTCTAGTTTTTGAAGGGCCACTCATTATGAGACTATACACTTATGTGTTTCACTATCTAAATTACCCTAATCTAGTTTCACTTTTAATGCTTTTCTAAAAGGGGTTTCAGAGATTGGAAACTACATTCTCTCTCACGAGCAGGGTCAAACTCTCCTACCGCAGGTTACAACATGTAGGACATGTTCATTATTCAGTTAACAGGACTTGGTAGTGAGTGATATGAAACTGCAGCATTTGTCAGCTATGTCTTAATGAGTGTGAGTATGGTAGCTTCTGCAATGAATCATGGTTATAGTCCATAAGATAAGACCAAAATGAATCACAAAATGATATTAAGAAACGTTTAGCACTCTATTTTTCTAGCACATAAACTTTTTGGATAGTTTAAAATCATTTTATAATTGGGATTTGGATTTTGGCATTTGTTTGTTGCTGATGCGTTCCGTTTTATAATTAGGCCTCCACTAAAATAAGAGACAGAAAATAACAAAATGCCCCCTTGACAAAGTTCACTGTTAACAGTATATGAAAACTACTTATAATATCAGCATCTACTCTGTAGGACATAAACAAGTACCAAAATTACACAAAATTATATTGATATATTTTAAATGTGGCATGCTGTTTATCCGCATATATTGTACATTTCAAATCATTGTGCATTTTTTAAGGATTGATGGTGATAATTATTTGGTTTATTTTATATCCTAAAAGAAATAGAAAAAGAAACACTAAAGTCCCTAAACTCGTAATCATCGTCAGGAAACCTCTTGTTATTTAAACCTATTGCATTCAGAGGAGGTGACATTCTATAAATATCTGACAGACCTGTCTATTCAGCATGTGCCCTTCTCCTACCCTGAGTTGATCCTCCATGCAGTAGATGTAAGGTAAAGTTGCCCAGATCACTTCACTTTTAGAGTGGGCCAGGGATTTAGAGACGCCAACAATATCGAAGAATATCAAGATGTGAGCTTATTTGATCACCTCCAATACCGTTACCCTTTCTGCTTTGAAAATGGGAGAAGAGGACCCCGAACATGTCATGTGACAAGGATCAACAACATGGGCTTCTGAGGGAATGATTTATTCAGACTCAGTGCTTCTAGTTTGTTTTGTCATGTGCTGAGCAGGGATGATACCTATAATACACAATCGCAGTTGGTCAAATGCATAATCACCAAAAGTCTCATCCCTGTTTACCAAATCATTGAGTGCAACCTAAGTGGTCGCTGCAACAGGCACCTCTTCACGCAAACAATACAATATTACACAGCAATAAATGTTATTGATACATACATTCTTGCACTTACCCAATATCATCTTTTGAGGAACCTTGTTTTCAATATTGTTAAACCTTTCCCCTTAAAATCCTCCTGCCACCATGGGCAGCAACTCTCCTAATCCCAAAACCAGTCTACTGCTGCTCAGGCAACACTTGCACCCACCCAACTACACTCCCCCAATAAGAGATTGAACATGATCCACAGACTGAGGTGCAGTGGGAACAGTCACTACCTGACCTGTCTTCTCTTCCAATGGATTTCAGTGGGCTGATACAGGAGAAAGCACCATACACATGTGTAGTCTCTGTTTTGTCAAGAATGGTTCTGTGGCAGAGATGGTATATCTCAGACAGCAGGGAACTTTGTATACACTGGTTGGAGGAAACTATATTTCCCTCTGTTTATTTATGCAGCAATGTGCTCGCTAAGCAGTAGATTGGCGAAACCATAATACACTCTGTCTACTTTGCCACTTGACATGTAACATGCAGAAAAATGAAATGGTTTGTGCTTCACCGCTCTGAAGGAACACTTCTAACTTGCTGAAGGGATGAGATGGGTAATTAACCCCATGTATTGCTCCTTTGCACACTGAAAAACATAGAGGAATCAACCCTTGCAAATTCTCCACACATGCATCAATGTTAACATTGACAATGTGAGATGTAATGGCATCAGGCATGTTTTCAATGATCACATTTGCAATGTAATATGTGATATCAGTTTTTGTTTTTCAATTTTTTTCTGGGAGATTCAAAATATACAATTATAAAAAATATCATATTTGTGCATTTTGCACATGTTACCTTAAATTAATGCAGAAGAAACTGTGAGCCATACCTTTTTGGCCTACCATCTGTGTAATGAAGTTTTTTCATCCATAAACATTTATACAAAACATTCCCATTTTTTTTCAAACTTTTTTGAAGATCTTATTCCTATTGAATATATATTTTCACTTTTCCTAGTTTTCAACATTTTATTTCTTCATTCCAGAAAGCTACGTCCCTATCTCTCTTGCAGTACAACATAATCACGTATCTGGCTATTAACATGGGAATTGCAATAAGAATTGCAAGTGAAACCCACCTGTTCATTTGAGTACCCCATCCTGTGCACCACTGCTGTAACACTGGCCAGCCTCACAGGGGTGGCTTCCGGTGAACGAGACGCACTATCCCACTGCAGCTCAGTACCCAGGAGAGTCCTATTGGTGCCAGTGGGCCACTGCACTCCCTTAAGAAACTAACCTTTCGGAGGCAGCACACCAGTGAGGTCCTTTTTTAGGTGCCCTTTCTCTTTGGGAGGCTGGTGAACTTTGTGGAGGCATTCTATCCTTTCTTCACCTTCCCAGAATTCCTTTGTGATATTTCTGATGAGGAAATGTTGTCAACCAATCTTAGATGGTCATCAGCATTCTAGTTTCTGAGTCCTACAAATAAACATAAAAGAGTGTCTTGATTCTGTTTTATTTTCCTGTTATAGGCCTATATAAGGGGAAGAGTATCTCTACTCCTTGCATTGCAGCACTTCAAGTGCTCTTTGTCGTGTTTCCTTGTTTGTTCCAAAGCCTACCAGTCCTTCTCCTGCTTTTCCTTTGCCTCCTTGTCAGCATTTTCATTCATCCCTTCAGCTTCTGAACCTAGTCTACTGTTTTTGTTGTCAGGTGTTGGTTGTCTCCTCAGCGTCTCTGTGTCTTCATCTTGTTTCCTGAGGCCATCATGTACCAGTCTCAGGAGCCTCGACAACTCCTCAGAGGTTCTTTGGCATTAGGCTTTTTCCACTTTAGAGCTCTTTCTGGATGGCACTTTCTGTTAGGCACTAGTAGGGGGTCGTTTAGGATGTTGGTCAGAAAGCATCCCGACTGAATATGTCTCAGAATGGTTTCCGAACAAATCGGATTCGGGGAGTCTGACTGACCAATTCCGATGCTTCCGCATACGGTTGGACTCCCATTGACTTCAATGGGAGCCTGTGATCCGACCGAATACGCAGGATCCCATTGAAGAAAGGGGTGGCTGGGGGAAATCGTGCACCCTGTGGTGGGTACCCCTTGGTACCTGCCATACTGTGCATGGCCTAAAAGGTGGGTCCTTTGGGTACCCCCACTGGCCACATTCAGAAGGCACAGGGTGAAGGTGGGCCTGCTACCGGCCCCCAAAGTCAGATTCCGACAGCCGATCTGTGTTGGAACAAATAATTCAGACCGGTGTCCGAATCTGACATCAAAATCGGTCGGTCGGAAACGCGGTCTGTTGATCTGTATGAGTCGGCTCCGAACGAATCGGTTCCTCCAAATGCCATCCGGTTACGAGTCAGAACCGACTCAGAGAATCCGAATACTTTCCGAACAACTTAATTGGTCATTTGGAAAGCTTTCCAATTCGCTCAGAAAGACAGGCTCAGAATCGGATTCGGCAGACCCAAATCCGATTAGGCGCCTTTCTAGACGACATCGTAATCGACCCCTAAGTGTTGGAGGTAACATGGCTACTGGAAGGGGTCACCCTTAACTCTGACAGACTGAGACTGCAAAGATCTGGATGGCCAGATGAAAGTGCAGTTCAGAAGATACCATCAGACATAACTTCTGTGACACATCCATATTCCCATTTGATCCCACATATTGTCCGTTCCAACTTTTTCTTCATATATTCCTATCTAAAATCTCCATCCAGAATAGGAATACTTTTGTACATAACCATACAATGTGGTTATAGCTTCCCATATCTTCTCCGTTCCTGAAACATTGGCAACTTATAGCCTTGTTGATTTTATTTTAAAAAAATGCCAGAGTTCTGTACACTACCCATTTTAAGAAGAAGTGCATACGTCTAAAATTGGAACCTCAAATTATTTGGAAATTCACTGTATTTACTTCTGTCCATACAACTCTACACAATTCAAACTGTAGCTCTTTTTCTCTTTTAGCTGTATTTTTGTTGAAAATACCCTCCCCTGATACTTCAAATAGCTGCTTATAGCACTGACATAATCTAGCTTTCCCCTCGAACAGACATACTGTACAAAGCTGATCTATTCAAATTATGTAACAGAATTATTATCTTAGTGTATGACCACCACTATTCTTTAACGCTGATAGGTAAACACAACCATTTCCTAACATTAGGTCAGTTAATTTACCTATACCTAGCATTTCCCAAGCAGGAAAAGCAAGAGGGAAAGCTAGGCAGGAGAAGGCTGGATACAAACAAATGGCCACGCGCTTGCTCACTGCATGGTGCCATGTGCTCTGATTTTTCAGCACGGAATGCACTACCTGTGAAGAAATCGGAGCATCAAAAGGGTTAAAATACATTTTCTACCCATTACCAGAACTCTGTGAAATCTCCCTGAGTTTTTATGTAAGTCTGTGTTAATCCTCGGAGTGAAATTCCACAAGTTCCACCCAGGCCTAGTTTCCACTCCTGCCATGGTCTGATGACTGTGCTCCACATCAGCTGCTGGAGTACTGCATCAATAGCATGCAAATAGATGTCCCCTGCAGTCGCTGGACTAGTTACATCTCCCCCGCCTTCCCCACAGGATTCCATTCAATCTTGGTCATTTGGTGCCCCCATTCATAGATTTTTTATCCTGTAGATGGCACAGAACTGGCTGAGCAATTTAAAGGCCGCCCATCTTCGGCGAGATCAAGCTCTAAACAAAACGGGCCACATGTAAAGAAAATATTTACTGAAAATCAATCACAGACATTATGGCCTGATGACTTGCAAATCACCATCAAACTGATTGTAGCTAATCAAAGGGGATGACAATTTGAGACCTACCTAATGGATATTAATATTATTTAGGAAAGTTAGATTGTGACTCAATATGATTCTGTTTTCTATGAACCTATATAATGGTACATAGGTCGGTCCATAAAATTATTTACTGCTCGCGAAAATACTGGTTATAAATTGGAACCAGTATTTTATGAGCAAAAAACAGTACATTTGGCCTTTGATTTGTAAAATCTTAGTTGGACAACACAACTTTTAATAATGAGCAGCAGAGCAGGAATAGCTGAACAGCACAAATAGCAACAAAAGCATTACCAAGCAGCCAAGTTTCATAGTTATCTGCAGATGTGGTGTTATTGTGAAACACAAGTGCCATATGTTAGTATCACAATTTGCATAATTGGACAGCAGACGTGACAATATCAGATAGCACAAGTAGGATGATTGGTTAACACAACTGGCAAAAGTGAGCTTTTGGTTTGATATGGATGGAGAGCACAGTTGCCCCTTGGGGACAACAGAACTGGTTCGAAGTAATTGTCTCAATTTACTGCACAACTTTAGATGAGCTGTGAAAATAATATTTGAACGAGCAGCACAGCAGTGTACCACTAGAATAACTGAATGCACAAGTGACAATATTTAGCAGCATGACTAGGGATGTATTACACTGAGTGCCCTGGCATATGTGCCCGCTTTGTGCGCCAAGGGGCATATTGGTATTACAGAAGGGGCCACAGAGGCTTGTGTAGCCCCTTCTGTAATACCGATAGTGCACATGTAGCGCCAGCGCTATCTCAAGAGTGTATTCCCTCATTTGCCTATGTGCCTGCACTGTATTACTGACACAGGGGCAGAGGCAAACATGTGAGAGAGCGCAAACTGACTTAAATGTATGAGTGCACCACACTTACCTGTAGTAAGCACAAATCATGAGGAGAAATGCCATGAGTGCTAATAGTACCTGCAATTATATTCTAAATATATAGCTAATGTAGAGATTTAAGTAGAAGTGGAACTAATACAGAAATGTGTGACACTATATGATTTTATTAGACGTGATTATTTTTGAATCTATGTCGTGTAGCTGTTAAATGTAAGATGGTCTGTGGTTAAACGCAGAATGTGGTAGGCCTTAGGGCCAGAGCTAAAGGGAAGGTGTTTCTTTTCACGACACAGATTGTATTAATGTTTTGGTCATCGCATTAAATGGGCCATGAATTATAATATGTTTATTGAATAATAGAATAAGAGTATTAACATGCTTTAATTAATGAAGAAGTTGAATGCTATAGTCATAATGAGAAATATTGTAGGCCTGAAATGTTTTAACGTTGATTTACACGTACATGTCTGGGCTGAGAAATGTTGCAAGCCTTTCTTTTTGGAAGTCTATGAGAGTTGGGTTCTTGGCGGCAGATATCTGTCTGCAACAGGAAAGGGGGGATCCAATTATAAATGAATGAATAGAGGTCTGTTCAGTAGACGGCCCAGACATGGAGGAGGGTTCTGGAATGTTTAAGGGGTATCAGCGGGCCGGAGAAGAGCCTGAGAAGCAAGGTCAACTCTAACGTCTGAGGCCCAATACAAAGCATCATGGAAAAAGCCTGAAGCTACACCACGTGAGAGGCGTTTCGCAAGGGGCGTCTCAAATGTTGTTGACTGTTTTGTATTAGGGACAGCACCCCTGGGTGGAGTTAGAGCAGATACCTGAGGACCCTTTAGAGAGCGGATGGGTAGGCAGTGAGGGGTCATGACTGGAGAACTATAGGTTTTCACCAAGAGACTTAGAGTGGGTGACTTCCCTTGGGGGTCATTCACTGCTGACACCTTTGTTAGGTTGGGATTTGGTTAAGTAGGGATACCATCTAGAGCAGGGTAGGGACAGCCTAACCTTTGCGTTTTCCTCCAACCTAAATGAAGGAGAGATATGCGTCTATGCTGATAGCTTTATTATTCTTAGAACTTGTGTTAGTGATTTCTGTTGCTCGTCTGAGGGCTTTCCGAGAGCACATGTATGTAATTGGACCTGTGTATCTCGTTAATCTCATTCTGAGATGCTTGTATTTGCAGCTTATCATATCTTTACAATAAACTTTTGAAAGCTAGAAGTTGTCTGTGATCTTTGGGAGCAGAGTCCTTTATTGGGTGAACTAACTTGGAAATAGGTGCACTTTCTTTCCTCACAGACAGGCAACAAAGGTTCAGTCGACCAGATCGAGGTTTGGGTCAATAGATATAAGGTATCGATCAAAATCTCGCCCTTTCAGTTGGTAGCTATAGAGGATGGTTGCCTTCTTGAGGACGGTAACCTAGGCCAGGTTAGCTTACCCCAAGGCCCCTAGAAATCGATGATCGGAAGAACAGCCCGCCGAAGAAAATCCGGATGACGTGAGACAGAAAAAGCAGCAGTATCGGTCGAGAGTGAGTATAAAGGGTTATGCGTGTTAGATTGCGGTGTTTTGTATTGTATCTATGTTGTAATGTCTGGCGGAGTTGAATGTCTGTAGAGTGACTGTGGAACAGGTTGTGAGCGCGCGCAACCGGTGGAAATCTTAAGTTCAAGGAGAGCTTAAGTGGTTCGGGTGTATCGGACACCCAGAGTAATTGTCAACTAGTGTGAAGGGGGTCATGAGGTACCATTGATCACCCGAGAGACCGAGATAGGGGGAACGTAAGAGTGAGTGCGTGAGTAACGGACGCTGGTCGGAAGTTACTGTGTGTGTAAGCAACCTATCAGAGAGACGATAGACATCTCGTCAGTTGTGTTGACAATTACAGATAGACTGTGGACGTACAGTCGAGAGAAGTGACCGCTTGGTCGGAAGTAGTCATTTCTCGGTGTATGAATGGGACGCATGCATAACCGGGAGACGAGTTGAGAAAGGAGGGGTGCTGCTGCGAAGCGGAGAAAAGTGACGTCAGGTGGTGTCGCGCAGTGATTGGCCGACCGGAGAAAGACCGCGCTGTGATAGGCCAGCTAGCGAAGACGTCAGACAGGGTCGCGACGTGATTGGCCGACCGGAGAAAGACCGCGCTGCGATAGGCCAAGCTAGCAAAGCCGCGACAGGATTGGTGGATTGTCATCAGGAAGTAAACAGAGTAGCGAGGCTGGATTTTGTGCGCATAATTATGAAGTGTTTTAAGTGGCTGAAAGCGGTGTTTAAAAAAGAGAAGCGGGGATCGTATGAAGGGGAAGAAGCCCCGCCGGAGGGTACGCCAGCTCGTTATATGGCAGTGAATGTTGGGCTGCATACAATCCTTTGGATATCAGAGTGGAGTAAGATTACTGAAGGAAATGAGGAACTGACGTTCCCGAAGTACGGGACGTTCAGATTAGAGGTGTTACATCGATTGAAATCAGTCATGACCTCAAAGAGACCCTTGCCTAGACCAACCCAGTTTGAAGCTCTAGATGCATGGATTAGGGCAGCGCATGAAAAGAATATGAACAGACGACAAGAAAGGGTGAAACGATCGGTAAGGGCAGTGCAGGATGCCAGGTGGGATGCGGATGCTAAAAGATGGAGAGTGCATAACATGGAAGTAAATAAACTGTACCCAGTGTTAGAGGCGCCAGTAAATAAAAGCCCCCTAGAAGAAGATGAGGAGAGCGAAACGGAGGATAGCCTGATAAACAGATTATTGACAGACAGGCCACCCCCGTATAATAGAGCAGGGGGGGAGGTCGGGAATACTGAAGGAGAAAAGGGGGGCAATGCAGGAGAGCACAGACCGCTTCCCAGTTCAGAGTGGGATCCTGAGCCAAAGAAAGAGCTGTCCCAGCCTAGTCAGGTGCAACAGGTAGTCGGGAGGTTTGTGGTACAAAGAGCGCCGGAAACGGAAAGCGCCACATCCTACCCATTACCAGATGCACTACAGGTACCTGTTACCATAGGTCCTATAATATCGATATATGACCAAGAGAGAGCAAGAGGGGAAGAACGGGTACGGAAGGACAGAGAAAGAGCAGAGAAGGCAAGAAGGAACGATACGATCAACTCCACAAGTCAGATGCCGATACCCAGAGAGTGGAGCACCCCGATGCACACAGCAGGGGACCCAGGAGGAGATCCTGGGGGTCCTAGATGGCCAATGGATCTGAGGGGATCTGGACGAAAATCCTTTCAAGAGCTAAATGAGTACATGAAGCAGTGGGATGAGGCAGTGAAGGCTCAAAAGAGCATCAATGCTGCGGAAGCTGAAAGAGAAAGTCAGGACAGCAGAGCACGGACTCACTGCGGGGCTGGGGAGAGTAGCCCGGAGTGGGACTGTAGAGGGAGTAGGGGAGTCACCCATTGGGCCCGGAGTGGAGGTAGAACAGACCTGGAAAACGGGGGCCCCGGGAGTGGAGGGGTGGCGCGCCCAATACTCAGTGAAGGGGAGAGGAGAGCGCAAGAGTACAGGAACAGCTTTAAGTGTCCACACTGTGTACCTGGCACCAGAGAACTGAATGGGAGTTGTGAGAGGTCGCACCATAGTCCCTGTGATGACGGAAATGAGCGCAGCCCAGGGAATATGGGGAACCAGGAAGGATCGTATCAGATACTGAGCGATACTAGGCAAAGAGAGAGTAGAGAGCAGAGGGAGAATAACAGAGAGGTGTGCGGGGAGAGGAGAGAAGAAGAAGAGAGTGGGCAGAGCAAGAGTGGGGGTAACAGGCCCGTGTTCCATCACCTTCCTAGATCGGATGGCCGAGCATGGGACCTGGAGAGATGGGAGCGAGGGAGACCACCCATTAACTCTCCCGAGCCCAAACGTAGAGCTCGAAGTTGGGATGGTAGGGAGACCTGTGAGCCCCCTTCGAAAGACATATTGCGAGCTGAGATAAAAGCCAAGAGACTCGATGTCTCCAGTTTAAGGTCAGACCTGGATGACATGGTAGATGGTACCCTGCCTTTGGAAAGAATGGAAATGTATGAACAGGATGAAATACTGTATATGGCAAAGGACATTACTCGAAAAGCGAGAGCAGTCCATGAGAAGTTAGTCGAACTAGCAGGCAAATATATGGTGGACTTGTCAAGAACCAAAGCATTACAGGGTAACCACAGGCTACATTATACAGATCGAGACCTAGATGAGAGGAGAACGATTGGACTGAAAACGCACATAAGGGAACTGATTACTGGAATAAGGACATGGAGGGCACTAGATAAGTGGGAAGAGAGGTGGTCCAAGAAAGGGACCGGCAGGAGAAGCATGATTGGTATGACACCAGGACAGCAGGGAATAGAAGCTTACCCTTTGCGTGAAGTGGCAAATGGGAACTATGTACATGTCCCTTGGAGTAGGGGAGATTTAGCTGCTTTTACCACCTCTTTCCCCAAATTACGTGAGAACCCAGTGGAGTGGTACAAGCAAGTGGAGAGATTTGTAAAAATCTCAAAGGTCCTATGGATAGATTTGAACACGCTGTTTGACATTGTAGTACCAGGCGATCTGTGGACCGCATGCAAGGTTAGCGCTGAGTGGCCCACAACGGAGCCAGAGAGAGATGCTAAGACTAATGGGCCGTCCGAGAGTGTGATGGCAAAATTCGAGAGGGTGATGACTTGGCTGAAAGAGAAAGTGCCAATGCAAGACATAGATTGGGTCAGAATAGACCGAACAAGACAGGAACCCAAAGAGACAGTTCATGAATATTACGAGAGATTGCTGAAGGCGTTTAAACAGTATAGCGGCTTGGATGTAATGGATCCAAAAGACATAGGGCAATTTGTGTCCAAGTTCGTCCTGGGACTGAGACCGGATATTAGTTTAATGATTCAGCAACACTCGATTTGTTGGCAAACTAAACCTCTAGACGAAATACTGAGATATGCCAGGTACTGCTGTGATGAGATAGACTCTAAGGCTAAGAAACTAAAAGAAAAATTGATGGTGGTACAGATGCAGGCAGCAGGAAAGGGGGGACAACAGCAACAGCAGCAAGGAACAGGTACAGGAGGAAAGAAGCAGTACAGTCAGAACAAGGGCAATGAGGAGAGTTCCACCTTTAGACCCAGGATAGATATAGCTGCCTTAAAGAAAACGACTAGGTGCCACCAGTGTAACGAGCTGGGGCATTGGAAACGCGAGTGCCCCTACAATGTAGAGATAGGAGAGCAAGAGATAGAGGAGGAAGAGGTTCAGAGCGCACCTACAAGAGGGGTAACGCCATACCAAGGAAAGGTGCTCAAAGGGGGGGGGGCTCCTCCCCGAGCCCAATTCCCGCAACCTCCTCGAGTAGGGAGTATGGGTAAGACCTATAGACAAATGCCCCTGTTTGTGGAAGGGGAAGAGTGCTATTATGTGGACCCATTAACCGGACAGAGAGTGGAAAGAGAAGACTGCACCCTCGGGGCAGCCTTGGAGGTGGACCAGAGGGGACCCTATGTTGAAGCAGAAGTAGCAGGGTGCCCTACGACATTTCTGGTGGACACAGGAGCCACTAGATCCACGATCAGATCAGCTGCAGTTCCAGACCTGCCCATGTCTGGAGAGACCATACAAGTGGTAGGGGTCGCAAACAGGAGAATAACCAGCCAATTGACAGAACCGGTACAGGTGAAAATAGGGAAGTACAGCGATGAGCACCAGTTTGTGGTTTGCGATTCAAGCCCTGTGTGTCTGCTAGGAAGAGACCTGTTGTGTAAATTGAATTGTACTATATATTGTACACCGCAGGGAGTGGAGGTATTGACCAATGATGATGACGCAGATTTCAAAGTTGCAAACTCCAGAATATGCGTGGAGCTGTACCCTACTTTGACAGTAGATGAGCTCCCCTGGGACTTGAGAGAGACAGTGGCATCAGAAGTATGGGATTTCACTGGGGAAGAGATAGGTTTGGTCAAAGGGGTGGACCCAGTGAAAATTGTAGTGAAACCGCATGCTGAGTTCCCAAGAACACCCCAATATAAATTGACTCCAGAAACGATTGCAGGCATAAAACCCGTGATCGAGTCCATGATTAAACAGGGAATACTGAAAGAAATCGTGGGTAGTCCATGCAACTCCCCGATTATGGGTCTGCAGAAACCAAATGGGAAATTTCGGATAGTGCAGGACCTTCGAAAGATTAATAACATAGTCGTTTCGTGTTGTCCAGTGGTACCGAATCCATCCGTGATACTGTTTCAGATTCCATTCCAAGCTGAGTGGTTCACTGTGATCGATCTTTGTCAGGCCTTCTTTTCGATCCCTCTGGACGAAGAAAGCCATTTTCTTTTCGCATTTAAGCTGGAAAATCGCGTCCTAACATGGTGTCGTATCCCTCAGGGGTATACAGAGAGCCCATCGATCTTTAACCAGCTTTTAAAGAAAAATCTTGAAAGTCTAGTGCTGCCCCAGAAGTCAGTTCTGGTCCAGTACATAGACGACCTCCTTGTGGCGTCAGAAACAGAAGAAGCTTGCAGGGAAGACTCCATTGCTTTGTTAAATCACCTAGCTGCCAATGGGCACAAGGTGTCCCCGGGGAAATTGCAGTACTGCCTGACAGAGGTGCAGTACTTGGGACACAGAATAGAGAAAGGCAAACGAAAAGTGTCACCAGACAGGATAGAGGCGATCATGAAAATGAATGCGCCTAGGACACAGAGAGAGGTCAGGATGTTCCTAGGGATGGTGGGTTATTGCCGACAGTGGATCGTAAACTTTTCACTGAAAGCAAAACCCTTGCAAAAACTGACGCACAAGGAGGTGAGTGATCCGGTACCATGGGACAAAGACTGTTTGATGGCATTCCTACAGTTGCGAGAGGACCTGTGTCGTGCTCCGGCACTGGGAATGCCTGATTACAATAAACAATTTTTTCTTTACTGTTGTGAGAGAGAAGGTTGCGCGTTGTCTGTGTTGGTCCAAATCCATGGGAATGCCCGTAGACCAGTTGCTTATTTCTCGGCTACTTTAGACCCAGTAGCCGCAGCGTTGCCCGGATGTCTCAAATCCGTTGCTGCAACAGGTGTCAGCATTGAGAGATGTGAAAATATCGTCATGGGACACCCGTTAGAGGTGTGCGTGCCCCATTCTGTTGAACTGTTGATGACCAGGACCAAAACACAGCATCTGACTAACAGCAGGCTCACGCGCTATGAGCAAGTTATTCTTGCTGCAGAGAATGTGACCCTCAAGAGATGCTCTGTTTTGAACCCTGCTACCTTGATGCCACTTCCAAATGATATCGATGATGATGATGAATATACAGACCATGACTGCCTTGATGTGACTGAACTATGCACCAAACCCAGACCCGACATCGTAGATGAGCCACTGACTGACCCAGATGAAATTTTCTTTGTCGATGGCTCATGTGTAAGAGACGAAGTTGGGCAGTTGAGAGCAGCTTATGCAGTTTGTACAATTATTGGAGTTGTGGAAGCTGGGTGCCTGGAAGGAGTACACTCCGCTCAGGTAGCCGAGATTATTGCCCTGACACGTGCTTGCTTGGCAAGCAATGGAATTCGAGTCACCATATACACCGACAGCCAATATGGTTATGGGGTAGTTCATGATTACGGGCAGTTATGGTCTCAAAGAGGGTTCATGACCTCTTCAGGCTCTCCCATTCGCAATGGAGAGTTTGTGCGCCTGTTGTTAGAAGCATTGCAATGCCCAGCAGGTATCGCAGTTGTAAAGTGCACCGCACATACCAGAAATGAGGACTTCGTTTCGAAAGGCAATAGATATGCAGATGAAGTTGCACGGTATTGCGCGGAGCAAGGATACTCTTTCACAGAGGTGGATGTGGGTGGAATAAATGTAAGAACTGAATTAGCCATGATACTGGAAACTGTTGATACTTGGGATGAACTGTCAACCATGCAAGAAAATGCTCCTGATTCTGAAAAAGAAACATGGGAAAAGGCAGGATGTGTAATGGGTGAGACCCATTTTTGGGTCTCAGCAGACGGCAGAGCAGTGTTGCCCAATGAGATGGTGAGTCCAATGGCTAGACTCATACATGGTCCCGTACACTTAGGGAGAGATGCTATGCTGAGAGTGTTTAGACAAACTTGGTACAATCCTAAGTTTAGAATAGCCGCAGAAGCAGTGTGCCAGCGTTGTGTGACCTGCCAGCAGCTGAACGTAGGAAAAAGAACACCAGTTGCACTAAGTCACATAGGAAGGTCTGGAGGTCCATTCAATAGAATGCAGATAGATTTCATTGAAATGCCAAGGTGCAACCGCCTCCGCTATGTCCTGGTGGTTGTTTGTGTGTTCTCCAGATGGGTTGAGGCATACCCTACACGTAGGTGCGACACCCTCACAGTGGCCAAGTTACTGCTTAGAGAACTCATTCCTCGCTTCGGGGTGCCGGCCTTTTTGGAATCAGATAGGGGAACACATTTTAACAGCGAGCTTGTGAAGATGATTTGTGTTGCGCTAAATATTGACCAGAAGTTGCATTGCAGTTACCGACCAGAAGCCTCAGGGATTGTGGAGCAGATCAATGGCACGATCAAGAGCAGGATAGCAAAAGTGTGCTCCTCAACGACTCTGAGTTGGCCTGATGCCCTGCCATTGGTTCTCATGAGCCTTCGTAGTACCCCAGACAGAAGAACGGGGTTATCACCACATGAGGTGTTAATGGGGAGAGCAATGAGGCTGCCATCTGTCCCAGCTACTGCACTGTTAAATATCACAGATGATATGATCCTGGACTATTGTAAGGGGCTGTCTGACGCCATGCGTTCTGTGTCCCTTCAGGTGCAGGCTGCCGAGGTTCCAGCGTGCCAGGGCCCGTGCCATGACCTGTATCCTGGGGACTGGGTCCTGGTGAAGAAACATGTGAGAAGAAGCTGCTTGGATATTCGTTGGCGTGGGCCCTTCCAGGTCATCCTGATCACGAACACAGCTGTAAAGGTGGGAGGCCTGCCCAATTGGATCCACGCGTCACATACGCGAAGGGTTCCAGCACCTCTGGAAGTAACAGCTCCTCTCTCGGATAGACGTCCAGCAGAGGACCGAGAAGCCATAGAGGGGGCTAGCCAAGCTGTAGAGGTGCCAGCGGAAGCAGGGTACGAGTCTGACCAAGCTGAGGACGGTCAGTACAACAGTGAAACGGAAGACGCTACAGAAGGAGAAAGTAGCTGGGAGTACGAGTCAGACCCTGACAGGTCTGAGAGAGAGCGAGAACAGACAAGAAGGAGAAGGAGTAGAAGGGCACGTGGAGAAGCTAATTGGCCGCAAAGAAGGAGCTCTAGCCTGAGGTCAACTCCAGAAGTAACCCTTCCTCCGATATCAGAAGACTCAGACACAGAAGAAGGTGCTCAGGGCGCTGAAGCACCCGACCGAAGAAGGTCAAGAAGAGTGCGTGTGCCTAACAGAAGATACTCCACACCTGAGTGGACATATCTGGCGACAAATGTCTGTGAAACCGGAGACAGGGAGGATCCGAGCGGTGGTGGTGTCCAGTTCTGAGCCCATTATCACCGTGGAAATACGACTGTTGGTACCCGGTGTCGAACAAGAAGGGTCACTAACATTCATGCTCCCCAGACCTCCCCGCCTCAGCAAGTTAAAACACATGTTCCTTTCAGAATTACAATTCCCCGACTTTGGTACAACGATAACAGCACATGAAGAGCACAATCTTCGTTTGGAAATACTGAACTATGCTATTGAAGCTGCAACCACAAACCTGATAGTAGACTGTTAAAGAACTTTGTAAATAAAGCAAGCAGAAAAAGAAGATTACCTAGCGCCCAGGAAGCAGAGAATTTTAGGGAACTTCCCTTGAGTTGATGGAGAAGGGCTAGGGTTGTCTTTTTGAACTGTTAAAGGACTTTTGCGAAGAAGGCTGTCAGCCTCCAGTTGTGTGGACTCTAAAGACAAAAGGATTGAAAAGAGACTGTAAAGGAACGAGAGGAAAAGAACTTTTTTCGAAGATAAGAGAGAGCCATATTGTCTGACGAAATGGAGGCCGGCACCCAGAACCGCAGAGCTAAATGTATAATAGGTACACTAATAGTAGGAGTGATAATATTAATAGCTTTAGTGGTAACAATTTCTTATGTAAAGGGACATGAGGAAGAGGTAAGGGTAACTGATGTGAATTCTGCAGAAACGCTTACACCTATTGTTGCTGGTGAGAAAAGGGAAAACACTCAAGAGAAAGCGTTATTGGCTGCAGAAGCCCGCAGGTTACACGTAGACGAGTCCCAAGGAGACTTTAGGTCAAATGCTTATGCTAAACTTTTATATGAATACGTGGATGCCATGGAGGTTAAGGATTGCTACGTCTGCATGCAGTTGCCGGCGTCTGTAGATGAAGGAATTCGCTATCATCACCTCCCGCTGACATATGGCATTACATGTAGCTTATTGCTTAGTATATTTTATGAGAGAGATAGTTTTGAATACTATTTCTCCAATTATGATTCAGTGTTGCCAGAAGTCCCAAATTATAAGCAGATGAACAAATGGGACTACTGGAAGAGTGAAGACAGATTGGCCAAGTTCTTCATTCCTTGGATTACCTTAGATACTTCACATGCCCGTAGAAATAACCTGACATGCAAGGTGTCAGAAGTCGAGAAGAAGTTCATAGGGCAGGTGGATGATCGTTACAGGAGACAAAAGATTTTGAAAAAATCAGGACAAGGGAAAACAGATTGGACCGAGGAAGAGAAGTCACACCAGAGAAAGGGTAGTAGTGGTCCAATAGCTTTAGATAAAGCGCAGAGAGGAAAGCTATGTCTTCACCGAGCCAAAACGTATTATGAAAATGTATACGTGGGTGAAGTTGACTGTGAACATGCTTTTAATTTAGAGTACTACACTAAGGATTTCCTGAAGGGAATGCAAGTGATTCCAAATGTGTATTTTGTATGTGGAAGAAATGCTTACGTGAGACTACCTGACAACTGGTATGGATCATGTTATCTAGCAATTGTCTTCCCCAAAATATATCATGCACAAGACTTAGTGATCATTGAGGGCAAGACATCTTCGAGGGGAAGGAGAGATGTAGGCGATGCAGAAATGGTTGGAGATGTCTTTGGAGCTATGTTCCCTCTTTTGGGAGTAATCCTTAATGATGTTAAAATTAGACGACTGGCAACAGTTGTCGACAGGTTGTCTGCCAGCACTGCTCAGTCCTTAATGCTGGTAGAAGGAGAGATGCAATCGATAAGGGCTATGGTTCTTCAAAATCGTCTTGCATTAGATGTCCTACTAGCAAAAGAGGGCGGAGTCTGTAAGGCTTTGAAGGTCCAGGAATGCTGCACTTACATTCCAGACAATTCGAAGCCCCTTGAGAAAGTTATTAAGAACATAACTAATATTCACAAGGAGATCGAAGACTTGAGTAGAGAAAATGTCTGGGAAAAGGTGGGCCACGGAATGAGTACAGTTGGAGGGTGGTTTTCCACCTTAGGCAAAAGCTTTGTTTGGTACATTCTAAAGCCTATCATCATAATATTGATCTGTGGGATAATATTGTGGGGATTGGTGAGGGTATTCAAATGGTACAGAGCAAGAAGGTCAGAAAGGGCCCAAAGAGAACAGCTGCAGAGATTGGCTGCCATACAAGATAATCAGTACAGGAGTCTGAGGGCTCTGGAAGCGCAGAGAATGCCAGCAATAACGTCAGTTTCAATGTTAGTGATGACCCCGAGAGGTCATCAAAGGGGGGAACTGAGAGAGCGCAAACTGACTTAAATGTATGAGTGCACCACACTTACCTGTAGTAAGCACAAATCATGAGGAGAAATGCCATGAGTGCTAATAGTACCTGCAATTATATTCTAAATATATAGCTAATGTAGAGATTTAAGTAGAAGTGGAACTAATACAGAAATGTGTGACACTATATGATTTTATTAGACGTGATTATTTTTGAATCTATGTCGTGTAGCTGTTAAATGTAAGATGGTCTGTGGTTAAACGCAGAATGTGGTAGGCCTTAGGGCCAGAGCTAAAGGGAAGGTGTTTCTTTTCACGACACAGATTGTATTAATGTTTTGGTCATCGCATTAAATGGGCCATGAATTATAATATGTTTATTGAATAATAGAATAAGAGTATTAACATGCTTTAATTAATGAAGAAGTTGAATGCTATAGTCATAATGAGAAATATTGTAGGCCTGAAATGTTTTAACGTTGATTTACACGTACATGTCTGGGCTGAGAAATGTTGCAAGCCTTTCTTTTTGGAAGTCTATGAGAGTTGGGTTCTTGGCGGCAGATATCTGTCTGCAACAGGAAAGGGGGGATCCAATTATAAATGAATGAATAGAGGTCTGTTCAGTAGACGGCCCAGACATGGAGGAGGGTTCTGGAATGTTTAAGGGGTATCAGCGGGCCGGAGAAGAGCCTGAGAAGCAAGGTCAACTCTAACGTCTGAGGCCCAATACAAAGCATCATGGAAAAAGCCTGAAGCTACACCACGTGAGAGGCGTTTCGCAAGGGGCGTCTCAAATGTTGTTGACTGTTTTGTATTAGGGACAGCACCCCTGGGTGGAGTTAGAGCAGATACCTGAGGACCCTTTAGAGAGCGGATGGGTAGGCAGTGAGGGGTCATGACTGGAGAACTATAGGTTTTCACCAAGAGACTTAGAGTGGGTGACTTCCCTTGGGGGTCATTCACTGCTGACACCTTTGTTAGGTTGGGATTTGGTTAAGTAGGGATACCATCTAGAGCAGGGTAGGGACAGCCTAACCTTTGCGTTTTCCTCCAACCTAAATGAAGGAGAGATATGCGTCTATGCTGATAGCTTTATTATTCTTAGAACTTGTGTTAGTGATTTCTGTTGCTCGTCTGAGGGCTTTCCGAGAGCACATGTATGTAATTGGACCTGTGTATCTCGTTAATCTCATTCTGAGATGCTTGTATTTGCAGCTTATCATATCTTTACAATAAACTTTTGAAAGCTAGAAGTTGTCCGTGATCTTTGGGAGCAGAGTCCTTTATTGGGTGAACTAACTTGGAAATAGGTGCACTTTCTTTCCTCACAGACAGGCAACAAAGGTTCAGTCGACCAGATCGAGGTTTGGGTCAATAGATATAAGGTATCGATCAAAATCTCGCCCTTTCACATGCATTTAAGAAGTGCTTAAAAAGTTGACCTCCATAAGGCAGAAGGGGGGCCCTCTGGAGGGTAAAATGGAAGTCCCATGGACCCCCAGACATCCCCTTGCAGGCACAAATAGTAACTCACAGCACTCGCCTGCAAACTGGATCTATCGCATGCAGGCGAGTGCTGCCTGCGCAATGTAACACAAAGGGGCAGATTCATGATGGCTGGCGCATCCCCAGGGATGCGCCAGTCATCCTGCGCCGCTGCTCCGCCTCCCATGGTGCGCCGCATTTACAATGCTGCGCACCACGGGGCAAAAACGGCACAGATGCGTGACGCATCTGTGCCGTAAAGGTGGCGCATTGCTGGAGCTGCGTCGCAAGCACGACGCAGCTCCAGCAAGGCTCGGGGGTGCCCCATCTCCACAATGCTGCGTCAAGACCTACGCCTGCTTCAAGCAGGCGCAGGGTTTTGACGCAGCATTGTCCTGAAAGTGACTGAGTGAAATCTCATAGATTTCACTCAGCCACTTTTAGGAGGCGTTCCTGCGTAGGAACGCCCCCCCCCCCTGCGCAGGAACGCCTCCTTATGGCACAGGGTTTTACAATGTGATGCATCTCCTAGATGCGTCACGTTGTAAATAGGGCGCATTGTTTGCGCCGCCGTTGCGTCAAATAAAGTGACGCACCGGCGGCGCAAGGCCTTCATAAATCTGCCCCTAAGTGACTTTGAAGCAGCTGCTATGGGGGCAGTGCATTCAGTATAATAGGGCACATGTTCCCTGTTTACGCCCGGCACACCTGTTTGAAGGTACACCATGGAGCAAAAAGAGAAAGAGTGCCATATATGTAATATTGGCTTCTTTATTTTTATTTTCTCTTACTTATGTATATATTTTACAGCACTATATATATATATGACCCTGTGGAAATTTTAAAAACGTGTCTTCCGGGAAGCAAACACAAACTGGGAATGTCGTTTCTCCTGTCCTCAGCCAAATTGATTGCCAGATCACCTGATGTCAATATCGACAAGAGGCTGTAGATGAGGGTCCAGTGGCGTGTTCTCTGATTGGATGGAGCTAGTCCCTTAGTAGGGAGAAGGATTATTATTTATTAATTTTATTTATCACATACTAACGTGATAACATTTAAGTGCAATTAATTCTGAAATAGATTATATAAGTATAGTAGACCTAAAAATGAAATACATGTAAAACTACTGGACTTGTATTATACTAAAAAAATAAAAATAGCTGTTTTGCCTTTACTTATACTCTCACCTGTGTTAATATGAGAAAAAATAAATTAAAGAGGAGCATAGCAAGACACCATAGATAGAAAGAGAAATATGAAAAGGAAAACCAAACATGTATTTACATATAAGGGAAAATTAGACAAGAGAAAAAAACAAAGGTAAAGAGAGCTCTATGCACCGTCTGACAAAAATCCAAATTCAACTTCTATAAAAACAATCTAATTTCTCGGCCTTTTGAAATATTAATGTACCTATTCCAACCATGATTTAAACAACCAAACACACAGAAGTCTGGGCCAGCTAAAATTAACAATTATATTAAATCCTACATCTAGGTTATTCATAAGGGGCAAACATATGAACCTTTTCTGATTTAAAAGTCTACTTTCTAAGTGACTCAACAGTAGCATCTTTAAATATAGCTATCAGAATCACCAAAATTAACATACCTTCCCTGTGGCTGACTCAGGTGATATCTAGGTATGTAAAAGATAGGGAAACTAAAAATGATACAAGAAAAATGAGGAGCTATAAGGACCTTTTAGTCTGCAGAATTGTACAATGCATTTTCAATGCAGTCAATATTTATGATACAGTCAGTGGCACTTGTGAGACGCCTGAGCCAGATGAAAAGGCATGTCATCATCAGTGTTCATATCACAGGTCAACCAGAGACAAGAGAATATTTGCAGGTACTTTCCTGCCCTTTTTGTACCACCATAGGGATTGGGAAACAACAAATGGTCAAGGAGAGTAGACTAGGGTAGTCACCAGTCTGACAACCCACTTACAGGTGATCTGTTGTTTTTCTAATCAGGGAACCGAGCTCTACTGGCAGCTAAACTAGTTTCAGACAGATGTACTTGCTGGGCTGAATGTCGATGCAGACTGCAAAGCAGCCATGGATGAAACTAGGAAAGGAGCGCTGAGATGCAGAACTAAAAACAGAAATAGACAAAAGATGGAATGGAATAAACCCAACTGCCATATTATGTTACTCCTTTTGCACTACTGCCAAAGCTCTCATTGGTGGTGGCAACTTCCTTGTTCAGACATATAGGCTCTGGACTACACACTAGTAGACTGCAAGGGATAATTAGTAGTCATCTTAAGTTTCGATTACCATTGGAGAGCTGGCTATTTCCAGGCTTGGGCACAATTAAAACTCTGACTACAAGTGACAAGGATTTGTATAAGCTGCTTTCACAGCTATGCCTTCGCTATGCCTTCACGTTTCTATTCATGTTTAAGAATCTGATACACTGTGCTGTGAAAAGTCTATAACACACTCTCCAGGCCTCATGCATGCCACAAAAACACACCAACCTTAGGTGACATCTCCACAAAAAGCCTTCTTCATCCAAGGGCCAAATGTACGACATTTTTTGCATATGCAAATGGGTTTGCGAACTCGTTTTCGCATGCAAAAACATATAGGTGTATGTAACACTCCAAAATAGCGAGTCTCAATTTATTTGCAACTCGCTATTTTGGAATTGCAAGTCGCTATTAGGAAGGGGCTTTCTCTTCCTAATAGCGAACGCAACCCCATGTAGAAATGTTTTGTGACCGCAGTTGTGCAAATGCGCAAATTAACACCCTCTTCAAGAGGGTGGTGATGAGGTCGCAAAAGGGACGGGGTCCCCAGGGGACACCTTCCCCCTTGAAAATGAAGGGGAAAATATTTTTTACGGGCAGGCAGTGGTCACAGGGACCACTGCCAAAATGAAACAAAAACGTTTCATTCTTTTCTTTTTTAAATGCATCCAGTTTTCCTTTAAGGAAAACAGGCTGCATTAAAAACAAAATTTTAAACTGCTTTATTTAAAAGCAGTCCCTGACATGGTGGTCTGCTGAGCTCAGCAGGCCATCATACCTGGGAAGGCCTGCAATTCCCAATGGGGTCGCCAATTGTGAGAGGCTCATTAATATTCATGAGCCTCTCAATTTGCGACCCCATTGGGAATCGCTAACAGTTTGAAAAACACTGTTGTCCATTGGAAATTGTACCTCGCAAATTGTGAGTCATAAAAAACTCGCAAGTTGCCTGAAATGATTAGCTAATATATTACTCTAACAACATGAAAGTGAATCAGAGGACCCGCCAAGAGGTATGAAAATGCTATATAAATGCTACAAGATAATATATTATCAAACAGTCCTCCATTTCCCTGAAAATCCACACCTACCAAATACTATCAAAGATAACATATCAGTAGCCCCAGCCATTAACTCAAACAAATAGGACTCTGTTCACACTGGAGTTCACCCGTGTGACAACCTACCAGAAGAGAAGGCAGCTTTACATAGCAAACACGCTGAAGTGAGGTATTAGGAGGAGTGGGAACGCTCAAAGTTGATGGGTGTCATACATAGGGCAAGTATGTTGACATAGATTCTGCCTAACCAAAGATAATACCAAAACTTACCACAGATGCCAAGATCTCACACAACATTTTAAAACAGACTTGTCAGCAAAGAAAAAACTGGTATTCAGATTAAGATGCTATGCAATTGGCGCCCTCTTGAGGACTCTGAAGACTTTCTCTGTAGTTCACACCCTGCTGTCCACAAGGCAGTGAGACACGGCAAACGTACCTAGGTGAAGTCCAGTCACATTTCCTGCATATCTTGGGAGGCATGTTAAGCACAGCACAACTTTGGGGTATAACTGGGTTGCCCCAAAATATATCTGCCTTTGATATCACACTATGTACTACGTAATCGTCACAGATGTTTAATCATAGATAACAGCTGTGAAAGATATACAATTCTGAACTACCATTGAAACCCTGAGACAGACCTATTACTCCACCTCCCCATAGGCTGTCCTGGGTTTACGTATGCCACTGCCAACCTCGACATTAGTAGAGTTCTGAGTTGGATATGGAAGTATTGCAATTGTGACATGTTATGTCATATGTGACCTGCAGTGTGTATTTAGACCACATTCATATATAACAAAAATATTTGGTTCCATGGAGCACCACACTAGTCAGGTGGCAGTTTAAAACCACTCCAGTGACAAGGAAAGGAAATGTGCCATCATTTTATGTATTAATAAGTCACCCCTAATGAGTGTCTTGAACGCCAACAGGGCTGGGTTCTTAATATATAAAAAGTGACACACTATGTATATTTCAAACTATGTGCCCACTCAATGACTAAATGTCGAAAACTATTTAAAATCATTAATATCTATCTTCATCTGGAGAAATACTAGCAAAATGATTCAGAGTTAGTTTGCACTGAGTTTTAAAAATATAATTCAATGATGAAATCAGATTTGTGTTAAATTTAATGGAAATGTGACTTTATAAACATTTACTTTATGCTCCCTCAATCAAAGCTGGCTTAGAACCACTTTTTCCACTCATCTCACTTCCAGAGGTCCAATAGACATTCCTAGCAGGGTTGATGAACTTGTTCTACCCTGGGTCCAGGAAAACAGGGGTTTTGTCAAAAACTGGCAACTTAACAAGGATTAGCCAGTTGGGAAGAAGACAATAGCAACTGGCAAAATATAGGATAGCCTCAGCATAACCTCTTTTAATATGTGGAATATGACTATCAATAGTGCTGCGTGTAACAAGAGGGAGAGAGAGAGGACTAGATAGCTAGTCCGAGTCCCCAAGGGTTTATATGTGATTAAACAAAGAGGACTAGCTTAAGTTGACCAAAGTGTTGCAGTACTCTAATTAGTTCTGTCACGGGCACCTTGTTGGTGTATTCATGAAGCCCTCACCCACCAACCTAGTTGGCGGCATGCTTCATCATCGGGCCCACCCAGTGACACCTAGTATGTCCCGGGTGTGCTACGACGCCTGATTACAGCGGAGCTGGTATATTGCTGAGAGTGCAGTGAGTGAGGTTGAGTGAGTTGTGATTTAAAACGGCTTGGTGGTGGTCCCAGTACCCGAGGGTAAATTAAATTTTAATAACTGGGCCGTCACCAGCGGTTAAAAGTAAGGCTACAGGACGCATGAGGGTGGCGAGTTACTGCCCCCTGCATCCTTCAGATGGTCGACATGTTTCAGCCAGTGCCTTAGAGTATTCTGGCTTTCCTCAGGACCGTTTTTTAAAAGGTGTACTGACTCTCTCTATAAATGTTTTGTCCTTGTCCTTAATGTTTGTCTGTACAGGTATGCATGAGAAGGGAATCCCCCTCTCACATATAGAAAAACGCCTTAGTGAGTGTATCACATAGTCTGTACCACAACACTAAGTCTGTTTTATTGGTAAACAACCTTTACAACGCAACTTTTACCACGCAGTGCCTTTACAACGCAACTTTTACAACGCAAACCATTACAACGC
The DNA here is from genome assembly GCF_964261635.1 of Lissotriton helveticus. Taxonomy (NCBI): domain Eukaryota; kingdom Metazoa; phylum Chordata; class Amphibia; order Caudata; family Salamandridae; genus Lissotriton; species Lissotriton helveticus. Next base: position 494,763,127 of record NC_136069.1, on the reverse strand, counting down.
ATTGCGCTGGGGGGCGCTCTAGGATAGGGAATAGGTTTAATGTACTATCCAACACCTTCCCTATTATCCACGGGGACTGGAGTTGGAATAGTAAATTAAACAATTCACTATCCAGCGCCTAAAAGCACTATGCGTTGTAATGGTATGCGTTGTAAAAACCGCGTTGTAAAAGCATGCGATGTAAAAGCATGCGTTGTAATGTCATACATCCGTTTTATTTCACTACACCTTTTAAAAAACGGTCCTGAGGAAAGCCAGAATACTCTAAGGCACTGGCTGAAACATGTCGACCATCTGAAGGACGCAGGGGGCAGTAACTCGCCACCCTCACTTGTCCTGTAGCCTTACTTTTAACCGCTGGTGACGGCCCAGTTATTAAAATTTAATTTACCCTCGGGTACTGGGACCACCACCAAGCCGTTTTAAATCACAACTCACTCAACCTCACTCACTGCACTCTCAGCAATATACCAGCTCCGCTGTAATCGTAGCACACCCGGGACATACTAGGTGTCACTGGGTGGGCCCGATGATGAAGCATGCCACCAACTAGGTTGGTGGGTGAGGGCTTCATGAATACACCAACAAGGTGCCCGTGACAGAACTAATTAGAGTACTGCAACACTTTGGTCAACTTAAGCTAGTCCTCTTTATCAATAGTGCTGATCACCCAGTTTATGAAACATGTTTGAGGTATGACAGTGAGGTTTGTGCATATACATTGGTGATTTAGTTTGGCAGTTGTGTGAACATATCTTCTTATCCTTGAGCTTTAGTATGTTCAGAAGCAACAGTTTCTGGTCTGGTCTCCATGTTAATAAACAATGTGCCTGGGAAATATGTTAACAATATGGCTGCACTCATGGCATTTCCCTCTTTGACTAGGTGCACCAAAAGCGCACCTTGCCCCTCTAAGGTCAGTCCTTAATATGGCGGCTTGACTCATAACTGGTGGGAAAAGATTTAAACACATCACACCTACCCTCAAATCACTCAACTGGCTTCCCATGGAAGGCAGATGTATTTACAAACTGGCCTGTATTACACACAAGGCCCTCCACGCCCAATCCCCCAATTACCTGAACAACAAACTGGTTAAAGCAGGAAAATCAAGAACTCTGTGAAGCACCAACTCACTTCTTCTCATCCCCCCCGGAATTGAAAAGGAAAGCGACCTAATGCCGATCCTTCTCTGGTAATGTTCCCAGGATAAGGAACTCACTCCATACTAACCTCAGATGCAACCCCTCCTTCCCTTGCTTCAAAAAGGACATGAAACTACTGCTCTGCTCCTCAACCAATACTTCTCTGAACAAGTCAACCAACCTGGGCATCAATAGACTAATGGACTCCCTCTCACTCTGACTTTTAAGGATGGGGGTTATCTGACTGTTTCAACCACCTGCGTTTTTCACTCATTCAATGTATATTTAAGTGTGATGTCTTTGTTATATATTTTATGCATCCTCATGTCCTACGTTGTAGTGCAACTTTTTCTTTTCCTTTGTGTATGTAAAGCGGTCTGATACCCCCGGGTCTAGCTAGCGCTATATAAAAATGTATAAATAAATAAATAAGCACTATCATCATGTGCCTGCAGGAGACTATCCCTGTGTGTGCACACAAGAGATGCATCAGAACAAATGTACCTTCGAGGAAAACACATGCACACATAGTAATACTATTGCAAGCTCTATGTGGCCGTAAACCCTATCCTTTTCCACAACAATTGTGAGTTGGAGAATGGTGATTCACACAGCAACTATGCAGTATGCACTCGCAGTGCTAGATACCTCCACAGGACGTGGCCTGCTTCCTAAGACAGGGGTATTATTAGTTAAGCCCAGGCATCTCTAGGGGGTTTTGATATGGTTCTTACGATGGTCACTATGGAAGTATCTTTTTCACCCTTTTCTTCAAGCACTGGTCACCTTTGTCCATGTGCGAATATGCACATATTTTATCCCAAGTGACTCTACTCCCCTTATCCACCTGAGTAAGTGCTGAATAGTGGCTCAACTAACACCGTCCAAGGGTGGTGTTCTGCTCAAGATGAGTAAAACTCCTCTTGACCATGGAAACACCAATGCGGACTGAGCAGCAAAGGGAGAGATGCCTTTCTTTGTGCTGAACGTGCACAGTGTATGAGTAACTGTCTTTCTTGTGACAAAACCTTGTGCTCTGTTCAGCCAGTGTTTCTGAAAATAAAATGCATGGTTTTGCTGTTGCTGAAGAGCAGTGCTTTTGAGTTTATACTGTCTTCCTAACAGAAATAGAATATTAACAGTTTCCAAGGGTTGCATATTTTGTGTTCCCATTCCAGCTCTGATAACAAACACATTGGTATCCTATGGGTGGAGTTAACCTATGCTGTTTTTAATTTCCATCATAACTTGATGTAGTAATAACAGTCAGGGACATCGTAAGGATTTTGAGGACCCTGGGCCAAACGTATTTCGGGGGCCCCTGTTCAGAACAGCTTTTAATTTATTATCCAGTTTCAGCTCTTTCATGTATTCTATGGCAATGTAACTGACAGTGCAGAAGCACACCTGACCAAATTCTTTGTGTTTACATCTAATATTCAGGGAGAGTGGCGTGTGTTTTCAATATTGTAACATAGCAGCAGCTGACTAATACTAACTGAAAATAATCTATGTGACACCATCCTATTTCCCATATGTGAGGTCATGTTTTGATCTAAAAAACATTTGTATGGATGTTCCAATAAACATAAAACACATTTTCATGCAAAATGTCTTTGGATAAATTCTCACACATCACCCACATTAAAAGTAAGTTAAAGGAAAATGGTATTTAAAACCATCTGTTAAATAATTATTCAAGGCCATCAGGGCAAGACTCTCTGCAGAACAGGGCTGAATATATCCCCCCCCCTTGAAAAGCTGAGTCCCAGGGCCAGGTCCTACTTTGCCCATGTCTTAAAACGTCTCTGATAACAGTTGTGTTCAAATACATGAAAACAGACCAGTTCTATCAAAATACTTATTAAAGTCACTTGAAATTGCAGTCTTTCCCTCAAGCTTCAAGGATGACACGCCTCTTTACAGTAGTCAAAGGCTTCAGACAGAAAACAAAATGTATTTTACTTTCCCAGCCTGCTTTGAGGGTTATTGTATGCTACATTTTGGGGGCTGGGGTGGCTCTGCTCCCTGCTTGGTTACAAATTGTCATGAATGTTATTGCTGTGTAAAAGCTTTCAGGCCTGCATTTCTCTCCTCCACTGGGCTGGTCTCGCGACCCGTGGGATCGCGCGACAGACACTGAAACTATGGAGGCGCTGAGGCGAGGCTGAGACAAAAGTTGCTGATGTCTGCGCTGCTGTGGGGGCGGGGGGGCTCTGTGAGTGCATTTCAGGGGGCGGGCACCGAGGGGGGTGCGGGGCTGGAACCCTTTACAACTCAGCCTCCTAAACCATCATTGGAAAGTCATTAGAAATCTGGCGAGGCGCGGGGCACAGATTGCCGCGCGATGACACACAGCTCCATTTTCCCCTCACACAATACCTGCAATGAGCTGGAAGGGAGGGGCGGGGCCCCGGAGCAGATTTCCTGCTCAGACTAAAGTCTCTTATTCTTTTCTCTTTGCCACGGCTTTACGATGCATTAGAATCTGTATTCATGTGTTGTTAACCATTCTGAGCGCAGTGAAAGCTTTTATCTGCCTGGCCTCCACCTTTGCCATATGGTCCCTCAAACTGTTAAGTGGAAAACCAGGCCAGTGGGAAGAGAACAGACTGGCGGGGGAGTGGCAGGGGGGTCGTTGGCCGCATAAAACAGCGACACAGTACCTCACGTATTATTCCTGCAGGGGAAAGAAAATGTGCCAGGTGTTCGCATGTAAGAATGCCCTTTCAACACTGGGGCTAATGATGAATCTTGTTTGTGTAAACACATGTAAGTTATTTGAGCCTGTCAGCCGTTCTTAACAACAGTGTGGGTTTTATTAAGGCACTACTCCCTCTTTCTGTGGGGTCTCGGCTTGGTGTCTGCAAATGTGACCAAAACTTGGCAAAAGCACAAAGAATAAATGCTCACTTGAGGATGCCATTGCGCCTGCACCTTCTTTGCTTCCATTCAGTAATTCACAACTCCCCTGCTGAAGTGAGACTTCGTCATATAAAGATATTCACGAGAAACAATTATTTGCTGTACACGTTTGTAAAAGAAAACAGAAAGAGTGAATATAAAGTGTAAGCAGACAATTACAATGTAAAATTAAGATGCAATTGAGTTCTGGGTGGTGAACAAGGTCGGACTGGCCTGTAGGGGGATCTGACAGGGCCAGAAGGGCTGTGTGTGGGCTACTTTTGTGGCTGTTTGTGGGCCTGTTTTATGGTTCGGTGGGCCCACTTTTGTGGCTGGTTTATCACAAACACTGCTTTTATTTATTTTACTTGTGTTTTATATAGCGCTGGCTAGAACCGGAGGTATCAGAGCGCTTTACATGAGGAGAGTTACATAGGTTACAAGTTACACATTGTTACAGAAGGTTGGTTGAAGGCGTGGAGAAGGGTAAGGGGGTAATGTAAAAGGGTAACGGGGAGGGAGATTAGGCAGAGCATAGGCATAAGGATATACAAAGCAGGCAGGGGGAGACAAAATTCAGGGGAGAGAGGAAAGGAATAGGGGAGGTAGTCAAAGAATGGAGGAGGGAAGAGGTGGGCCAGGGGGTTCGAGACAGAGTGTGGAGACGAGGACCATGAGGCACAGGGTCTGACTGATTTGCATATGGCCATGTCTGAACTCGGGTGGCAGAGTGGGCTAAAGAACGGTGATGGATCAAACCCAGATCTGTTGACTGGGTGTGAGTGTTTGATTGGTTCAGATGCTCCGTCCATCCCCACCCCCTTTTGTACCACTTTGTTCGCCATAAGTTGGCAGGGTATGCTCAGAACTGAGTCCCTTGCTCACTTTGCCACTGGATTCAAGCAAGCCGGGCTGAAGACAGCTGAAATGCCAGAAACCGGTCCTCTGAAGCTTGTTTCCGGTCCAGGGAAGGCATGGCTTGGCAGTTCGGGCTGGACTGTTCCCATGAGGCACAGGGTCAGACTGATTTGCATATGGCCATGCCTGAACTGGGGTAGCAGAGTGGGCTAAAGAACGGTGATGGATTAGACCCAGATCTGTTGACTGGGTGTGAGTGTTTGATTGGTTCAGATGCTCCGTCCATCCCCAACCCCTTTTGTACCACTTTGTTCGCCATAAGTTGGCAGTGTATGCTCAGACGTGAGACCCTTGCTCACTTTGCCACTGGATTCAAGCAAGCCGGGCTGAAGACGGCTGAAATGCCAGAAACCGGTCCTCGGAAGCTTGTTTCCGGTCCAGGGAAGGCATGGCTTTGCAGTTCAGGCTGGCCTGTTCCTCTGAGGCACAGGGTCAGACTGATTTGCATATGGCCATGTCTGAACTGGGGTGGCAGATGTGCTAAAGAACGGTGAAGGATTAAACCCAAATCTGGTGACTGGGTGTGAGTGTTTGATTGGTTCAGATGCTCCGTCCATCCCCACCCCCTTTTGTACCACTTTGTTCGCCATAAGTTGGCAGGGTATGCTCAGACGTGAGTCCCTTGCTCATTTTGCCACTGGATTTAAGCAAGCCGGGCTGAAGACGGCTGAAATGCCAGAAACCGGTCCTCGGAAGCTTGTTTCTGGTCCAGGGAAGGCATGGCTTGGCAGTTCGGGCTGGACTGTTCCCATGAGGCACAGTGTCAGACGGATTTGCATATGGCCATATCTGCATTGGGGTGGCAGAGTGGGCTAAAGAACGGTGATGGATTAAACCCAGATCTGTTGACTGGGTGTGAGTGTTTGATTGGTTCAGATGCTCTGTCCATCCCCACCCCCTTTTGTACCACTTTGTTCGCCACAAGTTGGCAGGGTATGCGCAGACGTGAGTCCCTTGCTCACTTTGCGACTGGATTCAAGCAAGCCGGGCTGAAGACGGCTGAAATGCCAGAAACCGGTCCTCGGAAGCTTGTTTCCGATCCAGGGAAGGCATGGCTTGGCAGTTCGGGCTGGACTGTTCCCATGAGGTACAGGGTCAGACTGATTTGCATATGGCCATGTCTGAACTCGGGTGGCAGAGTGGGCTAAAGAACGGTGATGGATTAAACCCAGATCTGTTGACTGGGTGCGAGTGTTTGATTGGTTCAGATGCTCCGTCCATCCCCACCCCCTTTTGTACCACTTTGTTCACCATAAGTTGGCAGGGTATGCTCAGACGTGAGTCCCTTGCTCACTTTGCCTCTGGATTCAAGCAAGCCGGGCTGAAGACGGCTGAATGCCAGAAACCGGTCCTCGGAAGCTTGTTTCCGGTCCAGGGAAGGCATGGCTTGGCAGTTCGGGCTGGAATGTTCCCATGAGGCACAGGGTCAGACTGATTTGCATATGGCCAAGTCTGAACTGGGGTGGCAGAGTAGGCTAAAGAACGGTGATGGATTAAACCCAGACCTGTTGACTGGGTGTGAGTGTTTGATTGGTTCAGATGCTCCGTCCATCCCCACCCCCTTTTGTACCACCTGGAGACGAGGAAGTAACTGTGTCTGACGTCCAGTTTAGTGGGAGACGGCTCTCCGCGGTAAAGGGATCATTCCCAGACCTCCGTTTTGTGTGATTCCCTTGTCGCGGTAGACTCTCTCAGCGCTGAGACTCCAGGGCATAGATGCTGGATCCCTTCCCAAAAGGGGAGAGGAGTGCTTTGATCATGGGCACACTAAGAAGAATGAAGGAGGGAAGAGGTGGGGGAGGGGGTTGAAAACCCTGAGCGAACACAGTGTCCGGCGTCCAGCAGGGTAGGAGACGGTTCCCTAGGAGACGGTTCCCAGTGGTAAGGGGATCAATCCCAGTCCTCCAACATGTGTGACTCCTATTGTCACTGTGGACTCTCTCAGAAGGATTACTGAGACTCTAGGGCAAAAAAGCTGGATCCATCCCCAACAAGTGGAGTAGGAGTGCTTTGGACAGGGCATTCTTATGGGGGTCATTTTAGGGAGTCAGGCTGGAAGAGAAAGGCACTCACTGTAGAATGGTCTCCCAGACCGGGGGCTCTTCCATGTCAGTCCCTGTTGCACACTCGTCCGTGAGCTGCATGCCCTTTGGACTCTCATCCTGCAGCCAGCGTAAATGACCGCAGTCCCCAATACTTTGCAAAACACCTACACAGTGTGTCTTCCCAAGTAAAAAGTACCCGATTTCCGAATGTGGGTCACTCTGTGATCTATCTGATTTGCCAATAAGGGGCCCTTTAAGTTTGATGCAGAATACCTATTATCTGTCCTAGTCCAACCCTGGTGGTGAGGGACAATCAAAATAAATATGTGAAAAGCTTCAAGAGTAATGTTTGCCACTCTGGGTGGAAATGGAATGAGCCTACTGCCTGATAAACACACTCCATTAAGGCAAAGAGTGGGCCTCAGCCTTGCTGTAAGGCTAATTACAACGATAAAGTCATTGTATGACACATATATTTATTCATTTGATGTTTTATATCATGGACCAAGCAAATCGATATTAGAACAATTTACAATAGGCTGAGGAATACTAAATGCAATAGTAGATATATTGTAAAATATAAATAATAAATATTTGCCCTGCATATTTACATTATCAAGATATTGGTTTGTACAAATATTGAGTCAGAATCTTATGGGTGAAGCACTTCGTCAACTTAGACTGACTCTTGCGAGGACACTTCAGAAAAATCTCTAACCTGGAGGGAACAGATTCACCACAAATAAGAAAGCCTGAGCCGTAATGAAAGAAGACATTTTATCGAATGAATCGCAGAAATGTGGCCTGTTGGTAGGAAGGAGAACTTCCCCCATGCACCTAACATGAATTTCTCAGCACAGGAAGGGTAAGCTTACCCATGCAATTTATACGAGATAGGTGAGGCGTCTTACTCTTTCTCGCCATAAGATTCTCCCGATTATGTGTTTGAAAATCTTCTATGAACGGAAACATAGGGGTCCATTAGGATGGCGGACGGATCGCTACCGCCATGCAGGCAGTGGCGATCCGTCCGCCATACCTGCCGGTCCGCCACCTTTCTTCCCCCGCCATATTACGATGGCGGGGGGGGGGGACCGTGGCGGAGGGGAAGACCGTCCGCCGCTTCTCCGCCACCTGATATGGTGGCGGTGTCTATCAGACACCGCCAGCCATATTAGGATGGGCGGTGATACAGTCTTTGCTTTGGGGGCCCATTGCGGGCCCCCAGGGTGAAGGGGGGTGGGGGGTGCACATGGGGGTACCTATGGTACCCCCCAGCATTTCAATGTACACCATGACAGGCACCGCACAGTGCCTGTCATGTTGTGCATTGAAATGTGCAACGTGCATTTTTTGCATTGCGGCGGCCGGTGCTTCAAGCACCGTCCGCCGCAATGTAAAAAATGCGGGAGGCACCCGCCACTGTGGCGGATGCATCCTAATTGGTGGCACGGTTCCTCCGCCCTTGTGGCAGACGGTACCGGCCCCCAAAAGGATGGCGGACGGACTTTGTCCGTCCGCCATCCTAATGGACCTCCTAGTTGGATTAATATATTTATTTTAGCAGAGTCTTGACTCAGGCCCTGATGGATTTCCAAATGCAGTGATAAAGAAAAGTCCTGAATGGTAATCTTCTATTCTATTCCCATTATGTAAGAATACTGGAATGTCAGCTGTCCTCCTGGACTCATGGACAAGCTCGAGCTTAATGCCAGTCTGAGAAAGGTGATATAAATACTCCTGCACCACAAAAAATAACCCAGGCCTACAAGTAGAATAAAAAAACTCGGGGGGAGGGCTCTGAATGGGGCGTGGCTGCTGTAATTAAGGAAGTGGCTTAAGCTAACAATCTGTGCTTGGCGTAGTGTACTGCCAAACTGGTATTTTGCTGCTTTTGTCATTGAATCCTGATATATAATACAACAATTAACATTACACCTATAAAAAGTCAGGACTGTTTGCTTTTTCAATGGTTGTTAGTTGTATACGATAAATAAGCAATAACGATGGCTCAGTTGCATAGAATTAACCCTGGGTGAAGCACTATGCTACGCTCACGTAGTTTGCGAAGTTTGTGCAACTTCGCACTACGCGAGCTGCACATAGCACAGTGCGAACACGCGTAGCGCAGCGTAGCGTAGTGCAGCGGTCATTTTTTGCTTGTTCGCGGTCCTCAACGTCATGTTCGCGACCGTGAACAAGCAAAATGACATCCCGGCGAGACTTTCAACGCGGGGAGGTCAGGTTCTCATTGCGAGTGGTCATGCATGCTCGCGATGAGAAACTACCAGTTCGCGTTGAGAAAGCTGCCACTCGAGTAAAAATCTACTCGAGCGGCAGAAAACTACAGCTCGCACTGTGCAAGATGCCGTTTTCAATGATTGCACAGTGCCGGATGCTTGTTCGCACTGTGCAATCATTGAAAATGCATCTTGCACAGTGCGAACTTGCTACTACGCAGCTCGTGTAGTGCTACGTGACGTTCGCGTAGTGCGAAGTGCACTTCGCGTAGCTTCACGTAGCGCTACTTCGCGAACTACGCCCACCCATAGAATATTGAAAATGCTTCAGTTTTGAAATGATGGGACTGTAAAAGAACTGTAACCAATGTCTTTGAAGTTACCTTAAAAGCAGTGAAAGGTGGTACTGCTGTGGAGTTAAGATATTTTTTCACCCAAAGGGTGAAGGCGAAAATGGAGAGCCCGATAGGGACCTGTCTCAGCACCTGCTTTTTAGAACTGCTGGTGCTGAGCACCGGCAGGACCCTGCCCACTCAAAGCCCTGGGTTATCCTCCCATTTTGATAGCTCTCAGAAGCTTTATGCAGATTTTGGAGAATGATCTAAGAGTTCATTTCACGGGAGCAGTTTGGGTTCTGTTAACACATGTCAACTGCCCAACAAGGTCTCTGCCGCTGGGGTTTAACCGTGGAAATCACTATGCAGAAATAAAAGTCAGCTCGGTCCTGCTGCATAGGCACTGCAGATAGAGGCATCCTCTAGAAGAAATAAATGCATCTGATACTCCAACATGGCGTGTTATCCTCAGTAAGAAATGGCAATACTAAGATAAGGGAGAAAACTGTACTTGACAAAATAGTAACGTCGAACGGCCTGATGCAGAAATGTGTCCAAGCCTTATATTGTTTATATTGTTTTTAATGCTTTCCTGACAGAAGTGAGATGTTTCCTTTCTGAAGTATTTTGAATTGACAATAACGTTTAATACTTGTGGATAATTTGGTAGCACTCTGCAGCAATAGACCTGTGCATTTTCTGCTTATGTTGTAGAAAACAATTTTGCCGTTATCATATATGACATAACAAATGATGTTTTAGAGGAAACCGTCTCTTTAAATGGCTCCTGGGAAGCAAGTGTATTGCAGTTCTATATCAGTGCAAGTGTTTGGCAATATTATTTACCTGAAAACTCTCTTACAAGCTGCATGAGCAAGTGGTTATTAATAATGCACTCTTTAAGATAAATGCTTTAATTAAATTCAATGCAACGTGTGGGGGTTTATCCATTCCATTGCTACTTAAAGATCGCAAGGGTAAAGTTGTTCTTGCTGCATTGTGTTATTCTTTGTTCATGTCCACATTATTACTAGAGCTGACATTCACTTACAAATGATGTTCACTTTCCACCCACTCATTTTTAGGGCTACATCTCACCGCTGATCTTTTTTATCCTTTTTCTCATACATTTTGTTTTCAATCACCCCAGTGAACTGATATCCTTCCATCAATCCTGATGTCTCATCTCCTCTCCTAGCACCTTCTCTCTTTTCCCAGTTATCCCTTTTGGCTTCAGTTACGTTCTATGTTTAACCATTGTGTATCATATGATTAACCTATGTGCATCACCCCACTCTCACATTGCTTTCCATAGGGACCATGGCCTCTCTCTTTGCGCTCATCCCTGTTCAAAGTTTCTGCTTCTACTTGGAAATAGAAACTTCATCTTCGACTACGATCCCAATTACACCCTCTTTCTTATAAACACCTGTTTTTCATCTTTGTTCCAGATTGTATTTATTTTCTAAGTCTCGCCAACATGGCTCTAACTTTAATCTAATAATTTGCTCTTCATTTGATCCGTATATCCTAAGTGTTATTTCTTCTACTATGCTGGTCTGGTGGTTATTCCCTTTTATCTCGTGGCTAGTTGCCTCTGTGTCCTATGTCCATGGTACCGTCCAAATGCTGTCCACATATTCATTGAAACTTCTTATACTTTGTAACATTTCTTTCCATTTCTAAGCCTTTCTAGTTCTGGATCAGATGCTCCCTAATGTCACTAGAAGCTTTCTTCATCATGTAGTGAAATGCTTGAAAACACAGACACATCTTCAAACATTGCTTTTCACCCTGCCTTTCACTTTTCCTATTCTCTCGTAATTCGGCAATCTATGAAACATTGATTCATGAAAAGATGCTCCAGTTCACCCCACCATCCTCACTGCTTGTTTTCTTATCTCAGTAGATGGTTCATTCCATCCAATCAAATTGCACACTCTTCTTTTGTTCTATTACTAATTGATTGTTGTGTTTACTTATTTTTCTTCCACTTCTAGTCCTAGTCACATCTGTATTATGACTGTGATATATCATGTTCTCTTCTGGACCCTTTCAAAGGCTCATTTACTTTGGTTTTACTCAAACTAAACCCTATCTATCCCTTCTTACCATCAAACAACAGCTATCATTCTGAATGTCCAGCATTACCTTTCCTACAACTGTCAAATGTTTTCGTCCTTTTATTTTACTTAGGTTTATTTCCACATTCGTTCAAATCATTCTGGACTGATTTCTTTTAGATAACTGCTCATACCAGTCCTTTGTCCGCTTTATAATTTATTTGATTATCATAACCTATCCTTTTGTTTAGATGCGCTTCTGCTTCAAACTCACTGTGTTTCTGTCTGCTTAGGCAACACCATTCTTTTCTTCATTTCGAACTATTTGATATTACAGCACCATTTACAAAAACAAAAGCATCAAGTAAACATGGCAGGTGATGACATTCGCTACTCAAATGGCAGTCTAAACGCTGAGATTAAAAACAGATTTTCATTACCATGCCCACCCATCCAGCCAAAAGGTGCAAATAACAAAGAAATAACTCCCATTTTGCACTAGAGCCTGGATTAGAGGTGGGCATATCAAGGCATGAATGCACTTGAGCTGTCACCATCATGCTCCAGGGCCCATATCTGTCAAATCAATGGCATGTGTACACTTGCTGGGATCCTTGGCCGATTCCAAAACAATGCAGCAAATACATAATATTATGCATATCTTCAAAGACTGCCAACGTCTGGTGTTATCCTTCCAATACCATCCCCATCACTGTAGTGAGCCATTAATATCTAGCCCATCAGACTTATTTCCTTCTTAATGAAGCACTGATACCTGTGCAGTGCAGCCAACTTCTGTTATTCTTTGGTCTTCATGATAAGCAAAGAGGACATGCTATTTATGACTTAACAGGACTTACCACCATCTCAATCTGCAACTTAATATATCATAGGTGACCTTTGCCCATACGGACACTGTCATAACCCCTTTCAGTGGGCCAAGGGGCAAGCAGAAGTTCTGTGCCAATCTGTGGTGTCTCATTTCTTTTACTCCCGGGGCCCAACCTACTACGGATCTTGCTCAACTGGGCCTAGTACTCCTTCTGCCCTTACTCTCAGTTAGGTAGCATCAGACGAACAGCCAAGGCTCCTTTCGGTGGGAGATAGACAAATAAGGATCAGTGAACACAACTCATAACTCAATGTGCAAGCAGCGCAAACAATAAATCAATGTCCATGCAAATACTTATTTTCATATTAAAATAGGTATTTTAATTCTAATTTTACACATGCCTAGGTAAACAGCACTTAAAAGTAATAACACAATCCCTCTTGAGGTCGGAGTTCTAGTAGTTACTAGTCCATTACCTGTCCTACTATCTTTAGTATAACATATTTGATGTTATTCCCAATTCACTGATGACCACATCCAAGGAGAGTAAACTATTAGGCCATACTCAAGAGATCTCCCCTCTGACGTTCAGAAGTTCAGTCACAAAAGTCCACAAAAGTCTGCTTTGGCCGTATGAAATCCTTCAGCGTGCAGCAAAGCTCTTCTTTGGATCAGCAAAGTTGGGCTTCACACGATTACACACAGCAGCACTCAGCAGGGGCAGGCTCTTTCCTCTGCACGATGCTACTGACTGGTTCTAGTGCACAATGTTGTTACCGCTCCAGTGATTGCACGGTAAGTTACACTTCCCTTCACAGGATTGTGAAAAGTTGATCTCCTTGTTCTCACAGGCGCTAGTGATGTCCTTTGATCCTTGGGCCTCATTCAGTGCAGTTTGTAAAATGTAGGCCAGATCAGCCTTGGTCACAGTAGCAGTTTATCGGTCCCGGACGAAGGGCCAAACCTATGGCCCCTCCCGGTATATGGGGTCACTACCACATCACTCACAAGTCTGGACACACTGCCCTGGTGTTGATGTTCAGGGTGGCCCTTTCTCTGGCACATGGGGCCAGCAACCACGACGTTTTGGAAACCTGGCGCACTCCACACAACACTTGCTCCTCAGTTCAATCCACTGCGGCCCCTCCTGGCACACATGAGTCACTGAAGCATCCCAGCACATGGGCTTTATCCCGATCTGTACAAGAGCAGATTCCTCACACATTGCATAGGGAGTCCTCATGAATAGACTCCCTTCTGGGCCTCGCTTCTTCCACTGATCTCCTTTTTCTCTCAGGTCACTCTGTTTTTGGTGAGAAGGCAGACACTGATGCCTTTGGCTCTAGGGCAGGTGGCCTTGGTTTCCCAGGGTGATGTGCCATCACCCAGCATTGAGACTAGCAGGTCTGTGCACCCAGTCCGTGTCACAGGCAGAAGTCTTGCAGAGCTACCACTCCTCTCACAGTCCATCTGGCTGCACAGCAGATAACAAAGTTTGGGGTCTAAAACTCCCCCAATTAAAGTCCTTTTTCAGAAATAAAATGTAATTTAGTGTTTGAGTCCTTGAAGTTTGATGTTGAGGTTCTGCTTCCTTGAAATAGATACCTTTCCCTTTTTTTCTCCCTCCTACAGGAGGTCTGTCACAGCATGCAAGACTCCAACGTTGATTAACCCACAGCAAAATTCATGTGAGGGGCCTAAGTTCACAACTGGATGTCAGCCACAGTGAAATGTGCACCAAAAGGTTAATCCTGTGGTCCCAGCCCTACTCTTTATGATCCCCTTTCTTGTGATCTATCATTGACATAAACAGCCATTTGACATGCACAGAGAGAGCCTGGCTCTCCCAATCTCCAGTGCATGCCCCTCCCAGTTTACAGAAATGCAGGACTACAGAAATCTCTCTGGGGGGATACCTCTACTCCCAAAATGGAACCCAGAGTTCTCCATGTAAAGTACCAGTACAGTCACACTTGCACTCAGAGTACATCCACAGCACACTTACTGCACATCACTGTTATTCTCATGTATTATGCTGCCACAAGCAAAATGACACACATCAAAATCATTTAGTCTATGCACACTGTTCAGTACTGCAGCCTTTCTGTATTGTACCAGGGTGCATTATTTAAAAAACATACACTGCCAGCATGCACACATGTACCATATGCGCACTGTTCAACACTTCACCCATTGTGCAGTGTACTTCTTGGGAGCACACAAACACTCAACAGATGCTTCCATCAACATGCACTTCCATATCCACCTGATGGAGGCCAGGGCGGAGTTGAGTACACACGAATGGAATTTTTAAAAAGGTGAGTCGGCCTGTAGTACTCACTCCAGTGATACAGAGTAAAAAGTACTTGTTCACTACCATTGATCTCTACACAATATACTGCCACTACCACGCTTGTGCTGCTAACTCCTGCTAGGGCGGTAACCTTCCTCCACTAAGAGGGCAGGACTTTAGACACCCCTCCCAGTCCAAAAAGATCACAGTCCGTGAGACAGGCCTATGTCAAGGGGCACACGCATGATCCATGTTCGCCTTTGATAAAGCAATCAGCATTAGGGATCCAGACAAAATTACATTTGGGCACTCAGGACAGGGGTACATGTCTCTTACCATGGAGAGGACTTTTGCCATCCCAACAGTCACTCTTTCATCTTTGTTGTCATGCTTGTCGACGGTGAGTCTATTTGTCCTCTTCTGTATCTTACCCTCCATAAATGATTCCTTCTGATATAGCAGTAGAGCTCCTCTTAACCCAAACAGTAGTCTCAGTGGTGTTTTTGCTCTAGAGATCCAGTCCCTCCCTTTGCATGGCCTGTGTCCTGTGATGATAAGAAATCCACATTATCTCCACTGCCATGAACCTCTTCTTTCGAGGCAAGATGTTCTCCAAAAAGTTGATCCTCATCCTCTTAACACTCTAATTCAATGTGCAAGCAATTTAAGTATTGACATTAATAGTAACTTGTTGTCGCCTGTGCTCTATTGATGTTGCCGTGGCCACAAAATGCCTTCTGTGTTCCAAACGGAAAATTGATGTTAGGGTCACATGACTCACAAAATCTGCTGGGTAGACAGATGCACATATTCAAGAAACCCTTGTAGATGGCTAGAGAGATAAGCATAACTTTCAAACACGTTTTTACAGTTGAAAATGTACGGCACATTTGCATGCAGCATTATGTTCTTTATTTTCTCATTCTGTCTGACCTTGTATGTTTTCTTTTACCAGAGGCTCATGTAATGAGTCCCCTGAAAAGTGTTTTGCTGGTTGGTCACCAACATATTTCAAACTCTATTGGGTAATAGAGGTACACCCAATGTAGTTCTTCTAATATCATGAGAGATTTCCATGTCCATGGCCAGTCCATTACGTGACTAAAACGTGGTGCCAGCTATTAAGAGTCATGTAGTACAAGCCTTTTAACTTCACACCTGTGAGAAGGCAGCCTACATGCTCTTCCTATTTAAATACATGTATTCTCCCATCATATAGCCCAGACACCCCTGTCATTACGTTATGTGTGTGAGTAGTGTATGGATAAATATATGGTTGCCCTGCTGTGATGATCATACACATCTGAAACAGTGTGAGAGGGAATCTTACTGTTGCTCACTTACGTCCGGCCATTAGAATGCACCACGATGGGTCGGGGACAAATGGATGCAGCATAATTTGAGGCAGTCCTGATGGACTTAGTAATAGCATAGCGTGAAGCCTTTTGACGCTGACAGGAAAATAACCTTACTACCGTAGCCTTATCACAGTGCGAAATGGCAGGCAATGGTTTGCTCTCCTTGTCAGTCAAGGATGAATCTGCAATAGGTTTGTAACAGGATATTAATATGTGTGAAATACACCTTCTTTCTCAGGCTCACATCATACAGTACAAGTGCCATGCACATACATTAGTCCATCCCTTGAGATCATGTGGTCTAAGGATTCACCTTTCAATACCCAGCACTCTGCGCTAGGATTTGCCACCTACAACCACCAACTATGCAGTTTAGGTGAGTAACATAATACCTTCCAACAGGACCTGAGCAGCTTCCTAATATAGTGTGCCCTGCATAGCTACACCCCCATATGTGTTAGGTATTGTAGGGGTAGAGTATATGGGGATTACTATGTTTGTTTCTCTCCTAATATTAATAATAATAAAACCATTTGTAGAGCGCATGGTTACACTATAACAGTGTGTCCCCGTGCTATGGAGAAAAACCGTCCAGCAAGCAAGACCTTCAGCACTTGGTACCACAAGGGGGGAAGGGATAAAAATACTGGGCTTAGGTTTGAGGGAATAGGTATGTTTTCAATTTAAGTCGGATTCTTGCTTCCGATGGTTCCATACGGAGTTCGATAGGGAGCTCATTCCATCTCTTAGAAGCTAAGTATCTGAACGAGCGACCTCCCATTCGTGCTTTGAAGATGCGAGGAACCTGAAACAGCATGCTCCCAGATGACCTCCTATCTTCTGCCAAAGCTCTGCTGATTCTCCCCAGCCCCCTGCAGGCATTGTAATAAACATATTCCACCTTGTTCATACACCTGTGCTCACATTGATCACTTGTATCCATCTGGTGACACTTCCAATTTGCCTCCTTCTGCATTTGGAGACCATCAAGTTTTCCCATTCTGTCCTTTGACTGGATATTTGGTGTGTAGTTTCAGTATCAGGCATTTGAGCCTATATTTGTGCAAGATGCTCTTTGACTAGAAGTATTTGATCTTGAGACATGACACCATATGTTAGAAATGGGATTTCTGGTTGGCTAGGGCAAGCGCCTAAGCCAGGCAGAGACCACCACTCTAGTCAGAGCAAGGGAGTGACACACTGAAGATAACCCCTGCACACCCCCTTGGTAGCTTGGCAGAGCAGACTATCCCAGAGGCGATGTGTAATCACACATTGACAGCAGCATCACACTAGGCACACCACAAAAGAAACTCCACACAAGGTTATACCAATAATAGCTTTTGTATTACTCATAAAACACATTAGAACACAATCACATATATACACTGTGCCACCTGGCACTAGGTATGACATTACAGGGATTATATACACTACAGGGCCAATCGGGCCACTATCAGAACATCATAACTCACAGGTAGTGAAAGCAACCAGTAAATACTGGTAAGGTGCACTTAGCACAACACCTTAGGCATAAAACCTCACAGTTTGGCACATGTACCAAATATTATGCAAACATCATATTGTGTTACCCAGCAAAGCCCCTTATGCCTACCAGAATCAGGAACAGTGCCCCAGAGCATCACCCGTCATGCCCCTCTTAGGGATAAACAACCTAACATTACCTATAACAGCATATTAGGTAAACATTATTGGCAATGGTGCAGTGCATGACTATCACTACATGCATGGGCACAGCACATAACACATTACGCAAATACATCAGGGTGCCAATGCACCTTCACTACACATCATTAGTAGGTCCTCTTGTTACACTGGTAGGGTGTACATATGATCTCCACTTCAACAGCAAGAACCCATAGCACACCTGCTCCAGCGGTACTGTCCCCAAGTCAGTACACTCTTAAATGGGGGCCCTTTCCTGGGCTCGCCCCGCAATGCCACCTCAACGCAAAGTGAGGGCTCTCCCTACTGCGTTTTCCTTCGATCCAGAGGCCTCCAAACAGGCCCGCCTAGCTGCCGATGCAGCCAAGACAACATGCGCCATGCAAAGGGGGTGGGGGTGCCACACACCCTTGTCTCCTTCAACAAATGCCCCCACGTTGCAGCTGCCTGCAATCCTGCGGTGCTGCTGTGACCGAAAACAGGCACCAACAGTATCCCTTGTGAGCGCCACTCACTGGGGCCTCTCCTCTCCTCGGGTGAAACCAGGAAATAGGCGGGACGTAGCAGCAGGGAGCCCCTAAGGCTCTGGTCCCTCCTATGTGTCTGGTGAGTCTGTGAGGCTCACTCTCCTTCCCGGCACCACGCGGGGTTCTCCTTGTCACTACGGAAGCCCCGCCTTAGATCAGGTACAGAGTTTGCCTGACTTCCGCTCTGCGCTCTGGCGGTACTTCCTCCAACCGGCCCACAAACAGGCCACAACCGCCTGACTTCCTCGCTCTCCTCTTTGGCCACGGAGCAGAGTCTCCGTTGGCCTCCTGGCCGCAGCCACCACCAGCAGAGAGGGCTTCCTTTCCTCTGCTCTCCCCTGCTTCTCTTGGCCCTCGAAGGCGGGGCAGGCTCCCTCCTGCTTTCAACTGGGCAACACATGGGGCTCTCCCTTTTCTCACGGGAGCCCTGCCCACAGTCAGGCAACAGCCGCCTGGCTTCTGGTGACTCATCCCGGCCTGAGAATGCAGAGCGAGGTCTCCGTCGGGCTGGGAATCTTTTTGGTCCCTTCTCCTGATCGATCTCCTTGGTGAGCAATTCCCCCGTAATGGGGAAAAAGTAGAGATCTGCCGCGATGACGACCAGGTGAGCAGTGCTTGCTACGCTCTGCTCATAAGGAAGCAGCAGAACCCTCTCAATGCACTATTTGTTGAACCCAGCACCCAAGTCAGCCCAGACCAGGGGCACAGCAGCCTTCCCGACAGGGTGCTGGGAGGGACAGCAGGCAGGGTGCAGTCAGGCAGGCCAGCACAAGGGGCAGAGGAGCAGTCCTCCTCTCAGCAACATAGTCCCATGGCAGTTCCTCCTTGCTCACTGCAGCCCATGTAGTGTCTCCTCTTCAGTCCCAAGTAAGCACCAAAGTTCAACATGCACATGGGATCACAGCCCCAATATTTATACTACATACTGTCTTTGTTCTCCCCCTGGCACAAGGCTCTGTGCCAGGTCCAAACCAGTTTTGGGGGGCACTTACACATTTCTTTACATGTGCACAACATCCTCCTTTGTCAGTGTAGGCTCTGGCCCCAGAAACACCACAGGGGGGGCAGAGTCAGCATTGTGTAAGGTAGACACAGTCCTATTCAGGTCCAGGTGCTACTCCTCCCACTACTCCAAATGCAGATCGGCCTATTCAGCCTAGCATCGACTCACCCAGCCCCTCTGGAGCCACTGCACCTCCCCAGACCCTGTCATCCAGAGCCAGACATGCAATAAATAACAGGCAGGCACAAAGACACATAGCACACAGAAATGCCCACTTCTAAAAGTGTAATTTCTAAAATAGTGATAATAAATCTGCGATCACCATTACGCAGCATTTAATACCACTATTCCAAACATACCAAACTTGATGACGCTACTCCTCTCATGTCAGGAAATACCACTGAAACACATATCAGTGCATCCCCAATGCATTCCTATGGGTGTGCAGCCTCACAGTAGTGAGAAACCAAAACGGCTGCTTGTCACTACCAGGACATGACACACAGTTAAGGCACATGTCCTACCTTTTACCTACAGCGCGCCCTGCCCATAGGGCCAGCTAGGGCCTACCCTAGGGGTGACTGATGCGTAGTAAAAGTGGAGACACAGACGTGGCACCCACCCTATGTGCCACGTCACAGCGGCAGTAAACTGCGCGTGCAGGCCCTGTAATGGCAGAGGCCTGAGACAGGTTTGAAAGGCTACTTTGTGGGGTGGCGCAAGCAGTGCTGCAACTTGCCGACCAGTAGAGTTTAATTTACTGGCCCGGGTATATGAGATACCACTTTAGAAAGGTCTGATAGGTAAATTAAATACGCCAAACACGTGTAGACCAATCTTACCACGTTTACCTTAGAGAGCACATGCACTTTACACTGGACACGAAGTGATAAAATGCCCAAGGGTCCTAAAACCACTAACATCAGGTCAGAAAAAATACCGGGAAGAAGGCAAAATGTTCTGGGATGACCCTGCAAAAAGGCCCAAGTGTAACTAACCCCATCTCACTCCAATATGATGAAGCACACCTTGAATATGGTCTTCCACATGGATTTCTGAGCGTGTGTAGGAAAGCGCGTTTCTGTTACAGAAACCCCCAACTTTTTGCCAGATTTCTGATGCACTTTAACTTGATGTGCCCTGGGTCCCTGCCAATCAAGTTCCCAGGACCTGTGTTCTTTCCCAAAACTGTAACTTTGTACCCACAACTGGCACCTCTCTGGCCACAGGTAAGCCCCTTGTAAAAGGTACAGTGGTACCAAGGGCACTGTGACCAGGGAAGGCCTCTAAGGGCTGCAGCACCTATCGTGCCACCCTTAGGGAACCTGCAACACAAACACCCACACACTGCCATTACAAGCTGCTTGTTTTGGTGCAGAGAAGAGTGTGTCATGTCTGCAACACACTGCCTGGGGCCTAGGTAAGTCACTCCTCTAACAGGGTGCACTAGGGCCCAGGGGAGGGTACAGTTGCATGTGCACTGTACACCTATAGTGTCTAAGTCCATTCTTAGAAATTGTAAGTGCAGTAAAGCCGTAAAGAGTATAGGGTCTGGGAGTTGGTCATTATGAACTCCAAAGCTCCATAATGGCTTTACTGAAATCTGGGAAGTTTGGTAGCAAACCTCTCAGCATATTAAACCCACACTGATGCCAGTGTGGGATTTAATGTAAAATGCACTCAGAGGGCATCTTAGAGATGCCCCCTGAAAAACAGCCAGTTTTGATGTGGTTCCTAAATGGCTGCCCGCCATTTGCCACTACCAGACAGGTTTAATGCCTCCTCCCCCAGGATGGGCTGGGTCCACAAAGGGGAAGAGTCAAAGGCCTACTGCCTTTGTTAGCTGTCTCTGTGTTTTGCTGCCCCAAGCAGCTGGCTCCCACTGGTTCTGCCCCCCACTTTGGGCAGGAGAATCGCTGGAAAAAACGAGCTAGGAAGAGAGGTGTGCCCACCTTTGCCAACCCCACCCCTCAGGTGGGGAAGGCAAGGTGAAGCACATGTCTCAGTCACCTCCATCGTGGAGATGAGGGGATCCGACCGATTAGGGAGAGACTCATGCCTCCCTCCCACTGGAGGGTGGGATAATAGGGGGTGTGCCCATCACAAGGGAGGGACCAATTGGTCCCGAACTGCACACCTCTTTAATGCCCCTAAAACTAGTATTTAGGGGCAACCCTGAAACTTGCCTCCTCAGATTGGAGGAATAAAGAAGAAGGACCGAAGAGCTGTGATGACCCAGGAAGAAGAGGACACCTACTGCTTTGGCCACAGCCTTACCTGCCTGTCCTGACTCTGACCTCCTTATTGTGAAGAAACAGTTATATGCAGTAGCCAGCAGCACCCCAGAGCCCAGAGGACCTGCCCTACACTCACCTTTTAAACTCTGTCTCCTGTGAGCACTAGACTTGCTCAACAAAGACCCCAAAACCAGAACATGGACGCAGGCGACTCTGCAGCTTTGGACCACTTCGCACCAGATGCCCACGGTTCGAGTTTGAGTGGCCCAACACCATGAGGAGGTATCCCCAGCGATCCTGACCTGGGATCTGCTGATCCCGACCTCCTCAAGCTTCAAGACGATGCCTGCGGCCTCAACCTGAAGGGTCCCCCCCAACCGGAGCTGGTATGAAGACTTGATGCCAAAAGACACCCCTGTACCTGGCACCCCACGGTCTTGGGTGGCCAACCGATGGTGTTCAGGCATCCCAAGAACCCATTTTACCTCTCCAGCCTGTGGTTACCTTCAGGAAGTTTCCCTGCCCGAGCCAGCTGCCTCTTTGCTGAACCAAAGGTCTCCATTGGAATCCACAGGATTAGTCTTGGTACCTAAACATCTTATTTTAAGTCTCCAGAAGATACACATCCTTGCTTAGTATTGTTTATACATATTCATCTGCAAGGACACATAAGCCCAGTACTGCATGCCATGCTTTGGCTTCCTGTAGGAAGTAGTTACTTTCTCATGGCTTGCTCAGTTGCTTAACATGAGCTAGATAGTAATGAATATTCCTTGATAATTAATTATTTACATACATATAAACCCACATGCACTCTTTGATGGAAGACACATCTTTATACTGAAACGCCAAAATAAATCTCATCTTGGAGGCTCACGTTTCTCTGTATTAACAGCAAAATTGCATAACTATCTTCCTATCTACATCAGAAAGCTTCATAATCATCCACCATATGTAGATGGGAAGTCCAGATGTAAAAAGTCTTTGGAGAAGGAAGCCAGGCAAGTACAAAAGCCCTGAAACCAATATGATATTATTTAGTCCACCTTTTGTTGAGTATCGGCTCATGCTTATCTTGTCTTGGTTCAACCTTGCCTCCACTCACTCTCCCCTTCCCAGATCTGTTGAGTGGGTGCATCTTTCTCCTTCTGTTTGATGTTGAGCACTGTTTCTAAATTGACAACAGCTCATAGCTGCCAAGATTTCAAATTGCCCATGTGTGATATTTCTATGGTTTCAGTGTATGTATGAGTGACATACTACCCTCAAATGTGTGACAATTCAAGTGACAATTATTTAAATAAAACCAAACAAATTAAAGAGTATGCAAAATCCACGTAAAAAAATAAATATCAGATACAACCCCTTTTGAGAAATGAGAAGCTTTAGAAATGCCTTGAAACTGCTGCAAAATCCCTGAAAGAGAAGTTTACTAAAGACTTTCCCAAAAGCATTTTTTATTATGATGTGTAATAGCATGGAATGATTCAGTACAACTAACCATCAGAAGATATACTTAATCTTGCCGCTTTATCTATGCTTTTTATGTGTCAATGAAAATGGGTAATGTTATGTTAGCAATTTGTAAAGCGCCTTGTTACAATTCGGAGTGTCCCCGCGCTGATTTCCAATTAACAGAACTGGTATCAAGCATCCCCCCTTTATTAGTGGGTAAGGCCCTTCCTTAAAAGCCACGTTTTTCAGAGCTTCTGAAAAGGAACTCCCAAAGGCTCCAATTTGAGATGGAGCGGCAGTCGGTTCCATTGTTTAGCTGCCAGGAACCTAAATGAGCTGCCACCAAGGCGTGCTCTGTGAAATTTAGGAACTCTGAACTCAGGCCTATTTCAAATGATCTCTGGCAGTGGTTAGGAAGAGAAGGTTATATCAGTGGAAAGAGATAGCCAGGGCCTTTTCCATGGAGTATCCTGTTAACAGAGTACGTGGCTTTGAAAGAAATACTCTCCTCGATGGGAAGCCTGTGGAGGGTAGCCAAGGCTGACCCTGTTGGGTCATGTCTGGGAATATTCAGCAGCAGATAAGCTGCCACCTCTTGTACCCTCTGGAGCATTTGAAGAATCCTCTTAGAGACCCCCAGATAGAGAAGTTTGTAGTAATCTAGCCATGATACCACAAGAGCTTGGACTACTGTTCTTTTTTCAGAGTCAGGAATAAGCCTCAGAATCTTCTGGATCACTTTTCAGGTACCAAAGTAAGTACCAACAAGAGTGGAAATTTTATCTGTAAAAGATAGGGTGGGATCAAACCAAACTCCTAGGTTTTTTCCTTAGTTTTGGGGGTAGGCAGTGGGCCAAACTCATTAGGCCACCATATGACCACTATTGCAATAGGGAAACCAGCCGTGGTGCCTAAGAAATTATGCACTACGGAGGGCTGTAACCGGATCGCTGAGTCCTTTGCAACTAAGGTTACTAATATCTATAACTCCTTCTCCCAGAGGACAGATAGTGGCCCTATTTACTCGGAACCCACTAGAATAAATGGAGAACAACGGCTATCCACGTTTGTTACCCCCCCAACCACGGAATTACTCCGTGTTTGTGGATCAATAAAATCCGGTTCCCCTAGAGACCCGACCACTCCTAGCCGGTTAAAGGGTAGCTTGCCAGTACTTGAGCCTTATGTGCGTCATCTACTGGACACCTCCTTTGAGTCCCAGGTGGTCCCGAATGCCTGGAAGCAGGCAGTGGTACTTCCTCTGCAGAAGAAGACCAACGTCAGTTTCGAAAAACTAGACAACCTCCGTCCCATCTCCCTCCTGCCCTATATGGCCAAGGTGGCGGAAAAAATTGCCAACATCCAGCTTATGCAGCACGTGGAGATGGCTTCGCTACTCCACGACTCGCAATTTGGCTTCCGCCCCCGTCATTCGACGGAGTCTGCTCTTCTCGTGGAGGTGGAAGCGCTAAGACAGGGTGTGGACGAGGGCCAAACTATGGCACTGATCCTTTTAGACCTAAGCGCAGCATTCGACACTGTAGCTCATTCCATCCTGCTACAGTGTCTGATCGGAGGAGGGGTGACAGGAGCTGCACTTGGCTGGATCACGTCCTTCCTGTCTGACAGGCGTTTTCAAGTCAGGCTAGGGGAATGCTACTCCAGGGAGATTGAGTTGGGCCAGGGCGTGCCTCAGGGCTCGTCACTGAGCCCAACCCTATTTAATATCTACGTCTCCCCCCTGGCGGCCATTGTGGAAGGATATGGTCTTCGTCTGGTGTCATACGCCGATGACACGCAGCTGGTCATCTCCCTATCGCGCGCGTCCGATCTTGCGGCGGACATCTTCAGGAACTGCATGCAAGATCTTGCGGCCTGGATGTCCGCAAACTGCTTAAAACTGAACGGCAGCAAGACTGAGGTGCTCGTGGTGGGGAGTGGGCCCTCTGCGTGGTCATCGGCATGGTGGCCGCCCTACCTGGGAGAAGTCCCAGTTCCCTGCCGTGAAGCCAGGAACCTTGGGGTATGGCTAGACAGGGACCTTACTTTCGGCCCGCAGGTCGGTCGGGTGGCGGGGGTATGCTTCAGTGTTCTGAGAGCCCTTAGGAAAGTGCTAGATCTGCTTCCCATCTCTGCTCGAAAGACGCTGGTGCATGCCCTCGTCACCTCCCGACTTGATTACGGGAACCTGCTTTTTCTAGGGGCCACAGGTAAGGTCATGGGCCGTTTACAGGTCCTTCAGAATGCGGCAGCGCGGTTGGTACTTAGGCTCCCTAGGAGGTCTTCTGCCAAACCAGCGCTGCGGGCCCTCCATTGGCTTCCAATTGAGAGGAGAGTGGAGTTTAAGGCCCTGGCCACGTGTCATCGCATCTTGAGCGGCAAAGCGCCTAGACCGCTCCTGAGCCTAATAACCCACTACGAGCCCACTCGCAGATTACGGTCTTCTCAGACTGGGCTGTTAAAAGTCCCCAGAGTATTAAGAGCACGCATGGGGGGCAGGTCTTTTAGATATCTTGCTCCCAAACGTTGGAATGCTCTCCCGCTGGAACTGCGACTTGAACCTTCTGAAGTCCTATTCAGAAAAAAACTGAAAACGCATCTTTTTAGCAGATAAGCCTTTTGTGGGAGGAGGGGGGTCAGCTACTTCACTTATCACAGCGCGGGGACACGCCAGTGGCGTAACCAGGCACTTAACAAATGCCCAAATAAATAAATAAATAAATAAATAGCACAGACCAAATTGGACGATTGTTTCCCTACCACCAAGATGTCCAATTTGTTGGCATTAAGTCTCAGGCAACTATCTTTCTTCCAATTGGCCAGGTCTACCAGACATACTTTGCCGCTAGGTTGTATGATCAATTGGGTATCATCAGTGTAAGATACTGTTTGAACACCATGACCCTCAATAAGTTCGGCCAGTTGTTGCATGTATAAGTTAAACAGGGTCGGACTCAGGGCAGAGCCCTGAGGCACTCCCTGTTGCAGCAACCAAATCTTGGAGGTATATGGCTGTATGGTGACCTGAAAGGTCCGGCCCTGCACCAAGTCTGCTAGCCTGCCAAACGTGGTGCCCCCCACCGCTGAGTTTTGTAGCCTTTCTAGTAACAGTCCATGGGAGATGGTATCAAAAGCTGCACTAAGTCAAGCATGACTATTGCAGCCATCTTACCTTCATCCACCACTTGGCAAAAGGATTCTGATGCAAATAGGAGGGCTGATTCTGTACTGAAAAGTGGCCTGAACCCAGATTTCAACTCCTGGAGGAGTGTGTTTTCTTCCACAAAATTCATCAGCTGTTGATTGACGAATTGTTTTAGCTATTTTCTCAAAAAAAGGCAATAGAGATATCAGTCTCAAGTTCTCAGGTACAGAAGGATCTAAAGTTCTTTTCTTTAAGAGTGAAATCACCAATGCATGCTTCCACTCTTGAGGAACCTGCCCAGAGACATAGGATACGTTGAGCAGATCAGTGAGTACAGGGCAAATAGCTTCCCTGCCTCACTTTGAAATAGCTGGGGACGCGGAGTCTAAAGGAGATCCAGGCATTACTTTAGACATCAGGCAATTGATCTCGGCCTCCGAGATAGATTTTAAGTTTGAAAAACTTACCAAGACCGCCGAAGTTGTCAAGGCAAATGAAGCAAACTGAAAATGACTAAAATTCTCAGGAAAGGAAGTATAGATAGTGGTTATCTTATCAAAGAAGAATAGTGTGATCTGATCGCAAAGGGCAGTTGTGGGTGGAATTGACGCGGCCGTCCGTTCCAAGATGTCAGGGATTTGATTATCTGAAAAAGTTCCTTCGAGGAATTATGTGACTGCTCAATTTTAGAGCGTAGAAATTTGTGCGTGCCTGCCTCAGATCCGTATGATATTATCTCAGGGCAGCCATATAAGTAGTTTTATGGTGGTCTTCATAATCTTTACGCCATATGCGGGCCGGACCCTTACATGATTTCTTCTTTGCCAGCAATGCCTCCGTGAACCACGCCCATTACTTACCTTTAATTACCAATCGCTGACTCCCACATCACTCTTGTTTCCTTGTTTTCTAATCAAAACGTGAAGTTTCTCAGTATTTTCAGATTTTGAAACGAGATTTGCTGAACGAACAGTTCTTCACTAGATATAGATTGTGAGTTTATTGTTGTCACAGTTTAACTCTCACCAGAATGTTAAGAGTTTGCCATTATCCATGGCAACATCTCACTTCACTGCACTCTGGGTGCTAAAGCCATCCTGGCAGCATTCAGGCCGACAGCTCGCATTGACTATAACAATTGCTTGAACCAGGGCACCTGGGAGATGTGAGTAAAGCCAGAGGTTTTCCAATTTGTGTTAATAATGCATTTCTGTGCGATGATGCGAGGAAAGGCACCGAAATGCATTAGTCTAACCTCTGATACGTGGCACTTGGCAGGGATAACAGCTGCAACTGGCTGGAACGATATCATCAGGACCACATTGATAGTGGTGGCCACAAAGGAATTTCTGTCTTCTCAAAAGCAGAAAGAAGCAGAAAGGTGGAGAGAGTATATTCAGCATAGTGTCTATGCATTTTACTCACTCCCCATAACTCAAGCACACAAGGCAAACACTAAGAACTAGTCTTTTCCTCCGTGGAGAGACTGTGCATATTTGAATACACCTTTGTAAAAACTAGCATTGGCAAAGCCAATGGATTTCGCCTATGCAAGATCTATTGGCCTTGTCATTGATATTTAGACATGTTGTACAGCAGCGCTTAGTACTGTATAACATGGC
The DNA here is from genome assembly GCF_964261635.1 of Lissotriton helveticus. Taxonomy (NCBI): domain Eukaryota; kingdom Metazoa; phylum Chordata; class Amphibia; order Caudata; family Salamandridae; genus Lissotriton; species Lissotriton helveticus. The sequence goes on along the minus strand of NC_136069.1, from coordinate 494,735,319 downwards.
TCAAAGTAAAGTGCTATGATGCAGATAGTGCTTTTTTCTTTACTTTAAGAAATGTTGTTCAGAAGATCGCACTGCTGTGCAACATGTCTAATAACATCCATTAGCCAATAGGTTCCACATAGGAAAACCTATTGGATTTGTCTAAGCTTTTTCTTTTAGTTGGAAGGTTTGCATATGAGCACACTGAAAACTTTCTAGCTTTGTCACAGGGGGCACACAAAGAGCTTAACAGATGTAACAACACAATCTGGAGTCAATGCAGAGAACAGCACATAGCAGTGGCATAACGAAACTTGAGTGGGCTCCCCTGCAGAGTACATGGAGGAGATTCTCATGCTCCAGACCCAGTCAGGAGCTTTCAGGCCAGGGACCCACCACCCAAGCACAGTGCTGGAGGGGGGCTCCTGGAGATCAGGGCCCCTCCCTCACTGTGGGGCTGATGTTACACCATGGCAGGTTGTAGAGACATGATCTTATTTACAAAACCAGTAGCCACCATTGTATGGAATTTCTGCTCCTGCTCTTGGTCAACAGCCCTGTCTGCTCACTCTGTCGAAAGTTCTCTGCCCGTACATTAGAATGCTTGGCTTTTGATTGCCTGTCATCCATTTTTAAAACACGATATCCAGTGTCTGAAACAGGGCCAGCACAGATCTGGATTCCGCACTCAGTAATAATAGTGATGTGGCATATGTAGACAGCCCTGTGATAAAGCAATCACCGAGGTGACCTTAATTTGAGATATCACAAGCAGTCACATGGGTGGGGAGTGCACCAACAATTACAAGCTCTCTTCTCCCAGTAATTATAGACAGTAGCCGTTACTATCAAACAGCAGTGGTGAGGCATTGGGGGGAGCAGAGCGGGAAAAAATAAAATAAAATAAATAAAAGCACTTACCTGGGTACGGCAGGCACCACCTCTCCTCTGTCCTCTTCTGTTCTCCTGCAGCAGGAAGCACACAGACTCCCAGAATCCCCAAGCCAATCATGATGTTGCGTGTCAGCAGCATTGTGATTGGTCTGAGTGCTGTGACTCAGCGCTTAGACAGGGGCTGGGGCGCTGTGCATGTTCTCCACCCATGCTGCGCAATACAGCCTGGTGGAGAATACGCTAAGTGCGCATGAATGTTTGGCTGGCCCAAGACAGCCAGCCAAACTGTCATGTGCACTTGGAAAGTGCCTACCACTCCTCCCCCAGCTCTGAACAGCCCAGCCGTGCCCCACCCCCCAACCAACTGAGCCAGTACGGTAAAATAAAATGATAATAACTTTGCATTATTATCATTTTATTTTTCCATTTTAAACTGAACAGTGGGGCTAAGCTCCTCAGCCTTGGTGGAGGAGCCATCACTGATTATAGATTTTAATGCTGCTAGATGGCAGAATGAGAACTCTTCTTTTTAATAACAGAGATCTGCCTCATTATCTGTTTGGACTTGCGGTCAGTGGAAGACCTTTGCTGTGCTTGGCTCTCCACCACAAGATATTTCAGTTTAGCCAGAAACATAACAACAAAGCAAAACATGAGGTTGCTTGCGAGGATTACACTACACGCAACCAGGTTGCAAAGGGGTGAGGAGGACAGGAGCAAACAACAAGGGTGAGAGGTATGGGAAGGAGTAGAGACGGCTCCAAACGCAGGCACTCTTATGGAGTGGCAGATTAACATAAAAAAAAGTACCTCTGCAAGCCTGCTGCCAGAGGAAGGACTCTGCGGTACAAAAGGGGGTGGTGATGGACGGAGCATCTGAACCAATCAAACACTCACACCCAGTCAACAGATCTGGGTTTAATCCATCACCGTTCTTTAGCCCACTCTACCACCCCAGTTCAGACATGGCCATGTGCAAATCAGTCTGACCCTGTGCCTCATGGGAACAGTCCAGCCCGAACTGCCAAGCCATGCCTTCCCTGGACCGGAATCAAGCCTTCTAGGACCGGTTTCTGGCATTTCAGCCATCTTCAGCCATGCTTCCTTGAATCCAGTGGCAAAGTGAGCAAGGGACTCAATGTCTGAGCATACCCTGCCAACTTATGGCGAACAAAGCGGTACAAAATGGGGTGGTGATGGACGGAGCATTACAACCAATCAAACACTCACACCCAGTCAACAGATCTGGGTTTAATCCATCACCGTTCTTTAGCCCACTCTGCCACCCCAGTTCAGACATGGCCATATGCAAATCACTCTGACCCTGTGCCTCATGGGAACAGTCCAGCCCGAACTGCCAAGCCATGCCTTCCCTGGACCGGAATCAAGCTTCCTAGGACCAGTTTCTGGCATTTCAGCCGTCTTCAGCCAGGCTTGCTTGAATACAGTGGCAAAGTGGACAAGGGACTCAACGTCTGAGCATACCCTGCCAACTTATGGCGAACAAAGCGGTACAAAAGGGGGTGGTGATGGACGGGGCATCCGAACCAATCAAACACTCCCACCCAGTCAACAGATCTCGGTTTAATCCATCACCGTTCTTTGGCACAATCTGCCACCCCAGTTCAGACATGGCCATATGCAAATCAGTCTGACCCTGTGCCTCATGGGAACAGTCCAGCCCGAACTGCCAAGCCATGTGGAGGGACTCTGGCCTGGCCGCAGACACAAAACTGTATTTGGCCAGTGCTCCACAGGAAACAGGAAGGCACACAGCGAAATAAGAAGCAGAGGGTAGCCAGAGGTGCTGACCAATGAGAAGCATAGAAATGACTGTGACAGAAGATCCCAATCAATGGCAAGTAATGATAAGTAAAGGACAGGCTCTCAGTCTGATTTTAGCTTTTTTTTATTTACAAGTTTTCGCAAGCACTTTGCATGCGAAACCTAATGAGTTAATCTTCCAGAAAGATGCTTAACAGCTGTTTTCTGCTCAGAAAATTGAAGTCCTGTACCCTGTTTCTACTCCAGGATTTTGCCTGTTGTTCTTGCCTGCCTGTTTCTAATTAAGGCTCTCCCTCTATCTGGTCCAGCCATTTAGCCTTTTAGGTGCTGATTGCTTTTCACATGTCTTCTTGCTCCTCCTGGAACCCCGTTTCTCTCTGAAAATCTGATTCTAGCTGATTTTCTGGACTCTCCCTTCATGTTCCAAATCACACCAACTGTCATTAAGCTGGCAAGCAGTTCCTCTCTACAAGGTGCAAGTTACCACCACCTCACTTCAAGCTGTGTGTTCACCACCACCCCCGTTCACGCTGCATGTTTTTTCCCATCACTCTGGCTTCACTCACCTGGAAGCTCCATATACTTGGGTTGTGATGGGAATATTCCCTGCATGGTAAACACGTATGTAACCCTTCCCTTCCCAATGCCAGAAGATTCGTTTTAGATTGCCACTAGATTTACATGGTACAAAATGGAGGTTCGGGTACAGCTTTCCCAGATAGTGGATGTGCATTGACTACATTCCTGAAGCTGAAGAGAGGGGCCCTAGACAATGAAGTATGGAAGGATGGAAATGGAGATGACTACTTTAAAAGGTTTATGAGGATCTTTTAGCAGGGGATGGATGATTAGTTAATTGCGAGTACTTCCATTTGGTCAATGGTAGGGGGTGGGAGTAAGGGAGGGTGGTTTCTAAGCATTGCCTGCCCTTTGGTCTCTCTCTCTCTCTCTCTCTCTGAGGGCTATCTCAGGAAGGCTGATGAGAGCTAGGTGCAGAAGTTACTCACTGTGCTCATGTTTTGGGTATGGCTGTTTAGAGCCAGACTCAACACTACCTGATGTATAAGCCATCACTTTGCATGAGGACTATGTCTGCACTGTAGCTAGAAAATAAAATTTGAAAATGAACCACCCCAAACTGCCACTTGGACATTTGACAGTGGGTCAGTATCCCCAATTAAAATCTACACAAAGGTGGGATCCAAATCTTCCCACTAGTTCCAAGTTCTTCTTGTCCAAGAACTGGAGTGCTCTGTAGAGTATTTGAAGTGCTGCTGTGATACAGGGCTGATGTCTGTCCAAGAGCCAGTTTCCCAGAGGTGAGGGAACATGATCTAAGTCTGCTCATCTTGTTAGATAGTCGAGGGCCTGCCTCCATCTGGAAGCCTGCCTATCTGCTCAGAGAGGAAAGAAGTGTGTCTGGTACTACAGGAGAAGACACTGATTAGGAGGAGAAACCAAGCTGGGTCTCAGAGAGTGGGAGTACAAAAGTGCTAACAGGCGCATACCTAGTGTCAGCCTAAACTGTGAGGGGTTTCATGACCTCCCTGCATGATTTATGTGACACATAACGTGAAGCATTATCATCCCAAACTAACAGAGTGTCTTTCCGGCATCAAAACAACATAACCTGTGGGATCTATTCTGCCACTTCTGTTAACGATATGCAAGACCAGCTAGACTCCACAACACCACCTTAGCAGAGGACCCCAGTTGCCTGAAGGCCATGACATCAATCATACAAGAGGTGATCAGAGGAATGCTTGCACTTTGTCTTATTACTGACAATCTAGCAATCCAAGACTGGTTTCACCTTGATTGGAGTGCATCAGTCTGGTGTTGGTTGATTCCAATGGCTCGACAACACCACCTCAGTGGAGGACCCCGGCGGCCTGAAGGACATGACAGCCAAAGGTGAGTGGCCACTCTAGAGACCTGCCCTGCTGTTCAGCATCCAGGGTCCTGAACTGAAATGTTGGGCTGCTGCCCGCACTCCCGCACCTGCTGGCTGAGGCACTGATTGTCCAACTGTGAAATATGCACCACCTGCCTATGCACCACATCACATTGAAGCAAATCAGTAACATAAGGCCTTAATCAACAAGCTGAAAGACTGTGCCTTGGTCTGAGAAAGATAATTCTGAATATTAGAGAGATTAGTGATTACCATCAATAACTCTTTTTGGTTACAATACACCACGCACTGACCTAAGTTTGCTGGACTGAGTAATTGCACACAGATCCCAATTGTGAACTAGCACGTGTACCTAATTCTAGCCTATGATCCTTGTTCTCACTGTTAACACTTCCGAAAAAAGGCGGGGCCGCATCAGCCATTGGCCGACGGCAGCACTGGGCAGGTAGTGCTGCCGTCGGCCAATGGCCGATGGCAGCATGGAAGGGGTTAAAGGTCTATAGATAGGTGAGATAATTGTAAAACATTCTACAGTCCAACAGTTCTGTTTTGTAAAACTCAATTGAACCATCATGCATGTATGTAGTATTCCCTTTTGCTCCTAGTTTACATTTATAAGAAAAGCACTGGGTTGGACAGTGAGTTAGTGAGCCTCCTATTTCACTCTTTGAACATTGAATATGTACCACCAACACTGCTCACTGAGAAGTTTGGACCTCTCAGCTTCACTAAATTGAGAGTCAAGTGCTGAAGGTGAGTACTTGACTCAGTGTTCAGAGACATAATTGGACAGCCACAGTATAGCAGAGGCAGATGATCCTAACCACCATGGTTGTGGCCCAATTTCCACTGATTGCCCTATGCACCACTGTTCCCACCTGTGAACAGACTCTGATGTTGGTGTTCTATTACGAATAAGGCCATAATGGCTGTACCGGACTCTGGGCATTTCCCCGGTAGGCTGGAAGGTGGGAAAGGGGGGGCTTATGGTACTGGGGGCTGGTTTTGTCGCAGTGCAGTAGATTTAAAGCACTGCAGCGTTACTTGTATATACAACAAATTTCAGGACATAATAATATTGCCAAGATAACTCTGGTGATTAATGTACCTGCTGGAGAGAGATCTGAGTTTTGTCTTGTGGCAGTTTAGACTCATTTAATATAGTTCAATGGGTTAATATGACTGCTGTAAAGAGCATGTACTATGCAGATCACGTAACAGTATTTTATGTGCATAACTCAGTGGTGTACCATTTTTGTTTCAGTGATCATTTTGATATTGTGCAGTTTATAAATTACATTCATAATCTAGGTTAAAACGTAAGTTTTTCCCAGTCTTTCATTATCCTCATTTTGATATAAAGGGTTTGTTTGGGTAGAAATAATTTCTTATTAGTAAAGTCTACCCCAACCACTGTGTTATGTTCTGAAACCCACCTGAGTCTGTGCATACTCAGACCAAGCACTCTGAAAAATGTTAACCGGTATTGATGATATGTAAAGCCTACACCCTGAGCTCCTTTTGTCTTATGTAAAAATTGTATACCCTGATTTACACATGTATGATTCATTGTCTCTGTATGTGTGAGTGGTGTAAAATGCTCCGACACCCTACACTGGTATGAGAGGTGCTATAAAACAAATGAAACACATGTTAGAGAGGGGCTATGGAGATAAGTGGGGCACTGTTGGAGGGTGGTAATGAGGGAATAACTGAAGAGCCCCAACAAAGATTGTTGTAACTTGGTGCATTTTAAGGTAATCATTTACTATGCTTTAAAAGTCATTAGAACTGAATATATAATGAAAAATGTGTTGTAGAATGAACGATTTTCTCCATTTGATCTCAAACTATCTTGGGGGAGGAAATCACTAAGTCCCTTGCAGTGGTCAGGCTCGCTCGCTGCATTCCCACACTCGCTATGCACCATATCGGGGCTGAACTGACAAAATTTGCCATGGCTGCTTTGGGTTCCCATTCTGGCCCTGATAACTCAGTTTTCTCTGAGGACCTAGTTTTCCAGGTGAAGGTTGACAGTCACAATTTTTGACCTGGCACCTCTGCTCTTCCCCACTAAAAGTCACACTTAGACTCCATCACACTGCGGCCACACCAGTTTGCTATGCCTCCCTGCATAGTACCCTCTTATCACCATTTTCTTCACAGCCCGTTTTTAGATTTCACCTGCACAGTGCTTGCGCTGTGCTAAAAGGTGCTCGGTTGCCGAATTACTGTGTCCATCTGCTTTTGTGTGGAACTTTTATTTTAGTTTACTCTCCATGGATGCATTGAAACAGCTGTGTTACATTCCTGATCTTTTCATTGTGACACCACAGAGGAGTATTCATCTGATCTCACTCTACATTTTGTGTGGGCTTAAGTTCTTGAACTCGATTTTATGAATTTGTTTTGGGCAACTATATTAGTGTGCCTGCACGAGCCTGTGTGAGGATCTCACGTCGCTCTCTCTCCGTATTGGAGTAACTGGACAATATTGCCATCGACTGGCTATTTTTATAATTGAATATAAAAATTGCTCTCGCATACATTTTCTCTTCAGGTTTTATGTTGCTCAGGTACTGAACCGAGTACTGCTAGTCAACTCTGATATCAAATTGGATATCTTTGTTTTTTAGGTGTTGCCTGCACAAACATTAATCACATGGGCAAAACTAAATGCATTTACCAATGCTTGTTTACAGTATGCATATACATACTCCTTGCCTCCAGTCGTTACCCAAACAACACTTTTTATGCAGGGTACACCATACAACACTCTTTTCATCAATGCAGTATTGCAACTCCAAAATTGAGTTAACAGTTTTTCCAAAGAACACTAAAGGCAGCACTTTGCCATCAAAATGACAATAAATGCAGCTTTTCCATGCTGCCATTGAATGAGAAACTATTTTAATTTTCTATAGTGAATTACGAAGTGCAGAAATTATAATTAGTGATGAGTTTAGGTTCAAGTTAACAATTTGCAAAGGATTGGCTCAGATTATTCAGGTTGTCAAACTCTGCCGGCACTCTAACTGAAAATAAAGACTCATGCGTATTTTATCTGAATTCACAAAAGGCATGATGGAGATAATATTTAAGCAAGCATTTGCAATGCAATAGGTCTCGCATTTATGTGAGTTTCAGCTATTGGTATTGTAAATTACAATGCCTTTAATTCATGTTTAAAAAAAAAAAAAATTGGCATTGTCATTTATAATGCCAATAGCTTAAACCTGCGTAAATGTGAGACCTATTACATAGCAAATGAAATGCTTGTTTAACTCGCACTGTGCACAGCTAGAAGGGTCCGGTGGAGAAGGGAGAAAAGAAACATGAGGGTAGTGATCCATCCGTACTCCTGTTTCCCTCATAAATTGTAACACTAAAACAGACGCGGATGCAGCAATCCCGCTTTTCCCCAATAAGAGCTGCAGTTCGCGTCATTGTTTCCTGCCCCATCGCCTGTGAAATCTGGCAGAGTCTAGTCACAACAAAGTGAGTTCATAAAAAAACAAGCATTGGCATAGCCAATAGGTCTCGCCTTTGGGATCTGATAAGTGTTTAGCCAGCGCTATTGGCCTTGCCAATGTCTTTAAGCTATGTTGTAGAGCAGTGTGGCTGCTGAACAGCATGTTGGAAAGTTTCAGTAAAAAAGTGTTAAGTATTTTTGTCACCGTATATATAACCAAGAAGACATTACATACAAAAGGGACGGCAAAGTCAGCCTGAAAGCAAACAAATTTAGAGGGATAAAAAGACTTAAAAGTAATTCTACAAAGCAGGTGCTGAGACGGGTCGCTATCGGGCTCTCCATTTTTGCCCTCCACATCAGGATAAAAATTCATCTTAACTCTGCAGCAGGGCCACCCTTCACAGCCTTTGAAGGAACTTCTAAGAAACTCATTATATAGTTCTTTCACTGTCTCATCATTTCAGAACAGAAGCGTTTTCAATATTATATACAATGAAACCATAAGTATTGCCTATTTATCTTAAGGAACCGCAGCTCCTTGACCAATTCTGGCACCACAACTAGCATCAAAGTGGCAGCTTGTTGCCAGTCACACCTCAGAGGAAGCAATCGGCATCAGCAGAGTGGCTTCAGGGCAAAGAAACCATGTGATGTACTATCTGCCCCGAATCACATAATGCTCAGCCGAAGCCAGGATTCAAACCTGGCTCCTTGTGCTCAAATACGCTCCAATCCGTGATTTAGCAATTCCGCCATGCCCCTTCCTCAAGCCCCCCTGCCCCCGTACCATTCGCACATGCCGATGTGTTTATAAAGCTCACTCTTCTCTGAACTGAAGTGCTCTAACACCAAGGGATATTGTTGGCATCATATAAACATTAAAAAAATACAAACTGAACGCTTGGATTAATTTCTTAAAACGTTCACATTCCCGTTTAAATAACCCAACAACTCTCTCATGAAAGCGCACCCGCCCCCCCGATGCGATCCACTCCAAAAGTGATTAAAAGAAAGCACGAAGCATACAAATGCAAAACAAAAAAAGCATGTTGCAACTCTAAACTCAACAACCCGTTACTGTTGAATAGCATAGTAACAAGACGGGCAACATTCAGCGACAGTGACACAGCATAACTGCCAATTTTCCCAGGTGCATGCGTCATGTGCTGCTCCAGTTTTTTTTCCCTTCAATTGTGGGACTTGTTGTCATGTTTTATAAAGCATTAAACAAGACTAGAAATCCCAGAATTAGCACACAAGTTTTAATTTGTGTTTGCCATTGCATGCTTTTCAACCCCAGAGTGCTGCGATTTACAGTGCAACCCCTATTTACAGTATAGTCCCCAAAAGGATGAGTTAGCCCTCCAATGATTTGAGCCCATGCCATGCAAGTTGCACACATGTCATCAACAGCTGCCCAACTCACTGAGCCATCCTGTTCGCTGCGAGAACACCAGCCGGTCTGGGGTGGAGTGTTACCAAGCCCCACCAGCCCTTCAATAGCACCAACATTCACGCGGGAAGTGCTGCGGCAGGAGGGCTCTGAAGAAGCCTGGTTGCCCCTGACTGACTCCCATTATACATCCTGGCCTTTAAAGGCACCCGCCTCTCAGCACCTCTACACACTGACTGACGAGTGACTGGTGTGCGGGACAACAATAAGTCAAAACTTGGCAGCAGTCCTGTCTGGTTTCATGACCTCAGGTTGGGGGGCTGAAGTGGAAGAGGCATTTGTTGTGGTAAAAATAACAAGTGCATTCCTCGCGCAAAAAGGAGTCAGCAGGGGAAGGGGCGAGAGGAGGGGGCGAGTGCTGGATGAAAAAAGGTTCGGCAAAAGTGAAAGTGTTTCACTTGCAAGAGCGAGCAGCTCCAGGAGCGATAATTGCTACCATATGGCGCTGCGCGCTCCCGCCACCAAATCGCTGCACGTGCAGGCGTTGCCATTGTAGGCAATGGAACACGTGGACGTTTTTGGCTGAAAAGCCAAAGCGATTGCAAAAGGTCTTTTTTCTTATGCAGCACATGCGCTCTGCGTAGGCGAGACCTAAAAAGGAAACACTGCAAGATCAGCTGGCTCGACGCACAAGTCCGGGCAGGGGGCGGGTGTGAGCTGGCATTGACGCCAGCCTTCCCTGTAAGATCGAAGCAGATTTTCCCCAGATATCCTCAAGCACTGCTTGGCGTTTGTCGCCTCTAGTTCAATCGAGATTATCAAAATAAAGAGGCGGGCGCTGGTAATTGGAAAGCAGAAAACGGATTTATTCTTCGAAGGAAAGCACATCAAGTCAGACAAGCAGGGTGTCGTTTCGAGGTGCTCTAACTGCATCTCTGTGGCCTGGCCTTTTATATACAGTTTTATCTCTTTATTGCAGTGTAACACATTCCTGGCATTACTTTGATGTATTATAAACCATCTTTGGAATACCCGCTTCAGGCCCGTTCCCACACATATCAACAGTACTGTACCCACCCCCGGTCTCAGCAGGTGATTGCTATCGCGCAGCTGGGCATTCCGGCAGGAGCTGAAATACGCACAATCGGTCAGATCTCATGGGGTCGGGGCATTGATTAATTCCGGCTCCTTTGATGAGAGACGGAATCCTACTGTACGAGGCAATAAACTGTATCCGCAGGGGTAGGTTATGGCCTGGGATCGGATCGAACAGCCAGGTGCAGGGGAGGGGATTATCGAAGGGCCTGTTCGTGCGTGAGGGATGAAAGGGTATGTGGGCTCAGCACGGGAAGTGGCTCCGGGGCAGGGTCGCGCTGAGGATGCTTTATGACTCTAGCATGTGTGCTTGGGGGCTGGCAGCGCGTGGGGGATGATCGCAGGGTCAGGGAGACGCGCAGGCGATCGGCAATGTTACAAAACTGGCCACAGTGTCTAGAATGGCTGCCGCTTACGCGCTCGCAAAGGCCTAAGTGGGACAAGATAGCGCCGGTAATGTTCACATCGCAATCTAATATTTAACAGTCCTTCCTTTGAACATACCACGGCATCTTGCTAATCTATGTCAATGTTCATGATATTGTGTATTTCTCTGTCGTACAATGCTTTCATGTTTTCGGACTTACTGTCCAAAGTCTTAGGGCATATCGAATTTATAAAAAGAGAGCACAAGGGCGGTATGCATTGTATCCCCAGGCAGCACCCACATAGTACAAAAACTGGCACCAATATTATCATCAACAGTTTCCAGCCCCAGTCTTTCAAAATGTTCCAAAACCAGCCTCCAAGTGTCCAGCCTTCTTGTTCCTGATGGATTTCCGATGATAGTCTAAGAAGGTGTTCTATTGCTTTATAGACAGAAGGTGAATAATCTGGGACGAAGGTGCAACAGCTGGCAACGATGATGCGTCATGGTCCTCCACGATCCGCTAGTACCACGTCGAGCACAAGGCGGTTTTGCAAAGCCACAAGGCGGACTGCCTGCAGCTCAGCTGTGTTGTTAGTGAGGATGCCAGCCGTGATGTTCAAAGCTGTTTCAACTGCTTGGGTCAGATGCCAGATGGCTCGACTGTTTGACATCGGACCCCAGAAAGGGATGAGTCCTTTTTGCAGCATCGAGGAACTGTGATGAGGCGGAGTCTGATTGCTCTGTGTCCTTTGATCGTTTCTGTCTGTGATAGGCTGCTGGTGCCAAATATGTTGGAGGAAGGACAAAAGCGATGTAGCAGGTGCCCCCCCAGCCTTTAGGGAGCTAGGTGTAGGCCTTTGTGCCGCAGACAAAATACATATTTGGTGATGCAACAAATGAAGGGGGATCGGTAGTGTTCAGAGTCCTTTTGATGGGCAGGAGCTGTGGCCCACGCTTTTCGTCCCACGGCCCTCAATTCAAATAAGGCCTGAGACGTTCACCACAGATAGGGCCACAGTCAGAGTTGCGGCAGTTCGTTTCCGTAGGTATGAGAAGGTAGGTCTGTCTGGGTTGTTGAACACTTGCATTTCGATTCGTTCTTTTTCCGGAATGTTCATTTGAAAGGTGGTGTTTGAGGTCAGAGGGCAAAAGGGAGCTGAGGTTCGTCCAGTTCTGTTCAGCCAGAACTCGTTGTAGAACTGTGTGATTGTTCCATCGGATGTTGCATTGTCCTTGTAGCTCTCTTGCAGGAGCATTAGCCAGGCAAGGCAGGACCCATGAACAGAGAAGGGTGAAGGGATGAAGGGAATGGAATGTTCGGTGACATTTGGAAGCAGCCCACATATCCAACAGTTCGTGGTATTGGCAGCAAGGTTGTGTTGATGCAGCAGTTGTACAAAGGAGTTGTTCCAAAATTATTTCTCGGAGATGGGGTGATAGGGAGACCAGGTAATGTTCTTTCTTGTTGGTGGGCTGCATAGTGGGTGAAATTGTCCGGTGAGCAGGAGTGCTCTCTTCTATGATCCAGACTGTGACCATTAGCAAGAGGCAGATGAGGGATGCAATGAAAAGTACAATTGTCTTTGTGCTATGCAGTTTGGCAGTCTTGGGGTCCTTGCAGTGGGTCTTCGGTCGTCCGGGATCTTCCATCACCTTCAAGAGGCTCGGTGGCTGGCAGGACCACATACTTCGTCTGGCGTCTCTCCTGGTAGCCTTTGTAGTGTTAGCTACCGCTCTGAGATTTTTGACTTAGTTAGTGGTCTGCTTTGTCGAGACACTCTCCTTTCGTCGCAAGTTGTACCCTTTTCTGGATGGCACAGTGGGATCGGGAAATTCTGCCAGTTCAAGTGTCTCTGATTCCGGGTAACAACTCAGGGCTGGTCTGTCTTTATTCAGGAGCTCTTCTTGGGTGTCCATGTTTTCATTCGTCACCAGGGTCGGTGATATTCGTCTACAGTGATGAGCGTGCAGCCAATTCTTTTTCCATTCCACTCGAAGTGCAGTTCGGTTGGTGATCAGGACTTGCCAGGGGCCCGTCCACCTGGGTTCCAGACTCTTCGTTCATTGGAAGTTCTTTATCAGGATGTAGTCCCCAGGTTTAATGTCGTGTCCGGGGCCTCTGGATGCGTCTGGTATGGCTTGCTGCACCTGTTGGTGGATAACAGTTAGTTCTTTGGTAAGGTTATGCAAGTAATCAGACATTAGGATGTCCGGGACATCGTGGATGGAGGTAGGCTTCTGTGCGGCCCAAATGTTCATTGGCCGGCCGAAGACAACCTCGTACGGAGTCAGGTGGTGTCTGGTTGGGGTGGAACACATTGATAGCAATGCCAGTGGGAGGGCGTCAGGCCATTTCAGTCCTGTGGTGGCAACTATCTTTGCTAGCTTCAGTTTTAGTGTGGTGTTGTGCCTTTCTACCAGGCCTGCAGATTGGGGGTGGAAAACTGCGTGGAACTTTTGTTTTACTCCCAACCCTTTCAATATGAGTTGGATAACTTCGGCTACGAAGTGGGGGCCATTGTCGCTCCATAAAATTCCCGCAGAGGCCGTAGCGTGGGAAAAACTCTTTTAACAACACCTATGCAGTAGCGGTGGCAGTGTTGTCGCGGGTGGGATAAGCTTCTACCCATTTGCTGAATGCACATACAATAACTAGGACGTATTTCAGTCCATGGCATCTCTCTAACTGTATGTAATCCATTTGGAGGACCTCAAACGGATGGTCAGGGACTCCAAATCCTCCCCGGGGTACTACTGTCCCTTTCCCGGGATTGTGTTGCAGACATATCATGCATTGCTGGACTAGGCGTTTCGCTGAGTCTGCTATCTTGTCATTATGCCATACTCTAGTGATCAGTTCGGTCATGGGAGTTGAACCTATGTGTGCCGGTAAGTGTTCCATAGTCAATATGGGGATCAGATATGCATTGGGTAACAGCCATTTGTCTTTGTCTTTTTCCCTCCAGCAGACTTCATCGTCTTTTAGTCCCACCCGAGCCCATTCAGTCAGTTCGTGTGGTGTACTCGTCAGTTGGATATCCCTAATAGTGGTCCTAGCATCTGTCCATTTCTCTGCTTGTGACCTGGTCACATACATCCGTGTCGTCGTTCTGTTTTCAGCTGTGGCTCGGGCAGTAACGTCAGCTAGGGCATTTGCCTGTCCTACAATGTCTGTTACTTTCTTATGTGCTTGGCATTTAATTACTGCTAGTTGTTTGGGGAAGAGGACTGCTTCGGTCAGGGCGGAAACTAGATCTCCATGAAAGATCGGTGTGCCATGTGAGGTCAGGAATCCTCTCTCCCTCCAAAGGAGTCCGAAATGGTGAACCACCCCGAAGGCATACTGGCTGTCCGTGTAAATGTTTACTGTTGTTCCTGCTGCTAAGATACATGCTCGTGTGAGGGCAATCAGTTCTGCCGCCTGTGCGGATCGCTGGGCAATTCGGGCTGTTTCAATAATGGTTCGGGCTGTGGTGATGGCATATGCGGCTGATCTGGTGCCATCGGGGAGTTTGAGCATGAGCCATCTACCCATAGTTCTACGTCAGGTTCTGTTAAAGCAGTGTCTCGGAGGTCTACTCTACTCTTTGTCTGTTTGTCGGTGAGGGTCACACTGTCATGTAGGGGAGTTACATTAGGGTCATTTTCAGGCCGTGGTAACAAGGTTGCTGGGTTCAGAGTGGTGCATCGTTTCAGAGTGATATGTGGTGCCAATAGGGTTAGTTCGTACCCGGTCAGTCGTGCACTAGTCAGGTGTTGGGTCTTGGTTTGGTTCAGGAGGGTGTCAACAGCATGGGGTACTAACACTGTAAGGGGGTTGGAAAGCACAATTCCTTCACTCTGTCGTATCGAGACTGCTGCGGCTGCAACAGCTCGTAGGCAAGCTGGTAATGCTCCGGCTACAGGGTCAAGAGTGGCTGAGAAATAGGCGCAAGGGCGCTGTTTGGGGCCAATCGATTGGGTTAATACAGATAATGCACATCCCTCTCGTTCGTGTGTGAAAAGGGAGAATGGTTTGGAGTAGATTGGAGTTCCTAGAACGGGTGCCGAACAAAGGGCGTCTCGCAATTCTTTGAACGCGGTCTGGCATTCAGGGGTCCAATGGAGGGGGAAGGGAACATCTTTGGCTAGGCGGGAAAGCAGGGGTTTAACAATGAGACTAAAGTTCGGCAACCACTGTCGACAGAATGAGGTGAGGCCTACCAGAGAGCGGAATTGCTTCTGGTTCTTAGGGACGGGAGTATCTAGGATAGTCTGGATTCTATCAGGTGTGAGTTTCCTTCCTTCCTTTGATAGGAGGTGTCCTAGATATGTCACTTGGGGTTTACAAAACTGCAACTTCTTTCGGGAAACTTTGTGACCATTCTCTGCAAGGAAGTGTAGGAGCTGGATGGTGGCTGTGACTGCAAGTGGAGTGGTGTCGGCTGCTAAAAGGATGTAATCGACATACTGTATTAACACCACTCCGTCCGGTAACTGAACTGCGTCTAACTGTCTCTTGAGTGCCTGGCTATAGATACTCGGACTTTCAGTGTACCCCTGGGGTGCTCGACAGAATCTATACGAGCGGGATCTTAGGGTAAATCCGAAGAGATAGCGGCTGTCTGTGTGAACGGGTATGGAGAAGAAGGCATTTTTGAGGTCAATGACAGTGAAGGCGGTGGCAGTGGACGGGAACAGGGTCAGGATGGTGGTAATGTCAGAGACTACAGGGTACTGTGGTAAGCCTATCTTGTTGACCTCTTGTAGGTCGATAATGAAGCGGTACACTTTCTCATCTCCCTCTCCCTGTCTTTTGATGATCGGTAGAATTGGGCTGTTGCAGAGCTTGCTAACTACTTCTTATACTACTCCTGCATCTACCAGCAAATGTATTATTTCAATTAGTGCCTTCTCACCTTCTGGTGATATTTTGTACTGGGGTACTTTCGGAAGGGTTGCGCCCTGTCGTACAGTCACATGCACTGGGTCTATCATCATTCGTCCCACGTCTGAGTCAGCTTTCGCCCATAAGTGCGATGGCAAGGTATCAAGTAGGGATATGTCCGTGTCAGCAATGGGGTACATGCGTCGTGGAGGGCAAGATCGGAGTAGTTCAGCGTTGTCATACAGGAGGACTCGGACTCCGTCGGGCGAGCATCTAAGGGTTGCTCGAAAATACTTCAGTAAGTCAAGGCCCATAATGGCATCCGGGGTATTGGAGGAGAGGAGAAATGTCGTGTCAATGATATTGTCTTCAAGATCAAAAGGAATCGGTTTGGACAAAGGGTTGGTGGAGGGCGTACCATCAAATCCTATTGATGTCACGTGTGAGCCAGACAATGGTGCCCTTGGAATCAGTTGTTTGGATAATGCACTACGTGTTGCTCCTGTGTCTACCAGAAATGGAGACTTTGTGCCTAGGACCTTTTCGGTAACATAAGGGCCTTGCTGGTCAACATAGAGCTCGACTGGATCCCTCCCTTGCCCTTGGCAGTCCTATGCGTAGTCGTACGCGTTGTCGCAGTCAGACTGTTGGTACTGATTCTGTCGGGGACGGTCAAATGTATTCGTTCTACCTGGTCTTTCGTTACTAATGTCGTTTGTGTACCCTCGTCCACGTCCTCTATTTCTCGGTCCATTCGTTAGTTCTCTTGCTTCTTTGTTCCTGTTCAGTTCTAATAGGACCGGACATTGAGACATCCAAGGCCCGTACTCTTTACAAAAAGCACATTGGTTCTCGCCTAAGTCTCTACGCCCAGTGTAGGATGCGGGGGCATTTTTTCGAGGCGGCGGAATTCTGGGGGTATTCTGTTGGTGACCTCCCTGGTACTGTTCTTTCCCTATACTCACGCCTTGTAATTGGGCTATCATAACCCGTTCTTTTAAATCCTTCTTTTTCCTTTCGGATGCTCTATCGTTTTCATTCTTTTGGTGCTCATAGTACTGAGCCATTTGGAGGATGGCCGCGGGCTTCGAGGCGGCCCAACTGCTCTCACTAGATTGCAATTTCTGCGAAACTTCCGTTAACAGACCTTTAACATAGTTCTGTATGAACAAGTGATGTCCAGTCGCAGTGGTCATGTCCTGTCCACTGTAATCGGAAAACACAGTTTCGAACCGGGAGAAGTATTCAGAGACATCTTCTTGGGGTTTTTGGCGGCAAGCTGTCACTATAAACCAGTCTACCTTTTTCTCAGGAATGAGAGTCTTTACTTTTTGCACAATTTTATCTGGGAGGTCTAATATTTCTTTTAGCAGTTTCTGTCCGTGGTTTCGTTGTTTATCTAGTTTGTCAAATTGTTCCCAAGTATGTCCGAACAGATCGGTGTGGTCGACTTTCCGGATTTGCTTCCACACGTCAGCTGGCAGACATAGCCCAAAGAACAAGTCAATATCGGCAAGGGTCATGATTGTCGATCCCAAAGCAGTACCTAGTTCCGTATAGAACGTGGTGGGATTCTTTCTCAAGTCCGGCAAGGATTTGCGGAACGTCAGGATGTCCTGTCTATCCCAAGGCTGATACACCCAGTTATATACTACTCTTCTTTTTGCGTCCTGATGATTTATATCGTCATTAGTTCCCGACACTCTCGGGGGAACCCAGTAGGGGGCAACTTCTTTTATGGGCATCATATTATCAATTCTTTCTAGCGGGGGTTCAGTGACGTTCTTAACTATTCGTCCCTGTTCTACGAGGTGGCGGAAAACTTCTAAAGTGTAGGAGAAGAGTTCAGTTACATTACATTCACTCTCATCCCCTGTGTCCACCTTCCTATATAGAGTCATGAGACGGTCAGGTCCTGTTTCTTTATTTTTTTTTTCGTACGCTGTGATGGTGTGATAACAAAAACGCACGACAAAATGTCGTTTGTAATTGCCAACGTACGAGCTACATGTGTCTGTGATATGCTCTTCGGTTTCCTTCCTATCGACTAAGGTCTTTACTACTCTGTCGATGCCGGCCCGTTCAGTTGTGCTCAAACGGGGGATTCTTGCCGGTTCTTTCTCTTGGGTTTCTATCTTTTCTGAGGTGCTTTGTACGAGAGGCTCGGTTGGCGCGGAGGCCGTGGGTACCGAGGCCCTGGCACTACCTTCAGTTAAGTTCTAGGGTTCTAGGTGCTGTATTAAGGGGTGGGTAGGGGCATAAGGAGGAAGCATGTAGATGATTGGGGGACCTAGGAGTAAATCATCGTCCGTCCTTTGTTTTGATGGTAGTTCAGGGTAAAGCGCTGTGGATGTTCTAACAGGGCATTGGCCTGATGTTTCTGATTCTCGCTCTTTCTTTGCGTTCTCTCTTTCCTTTACTTCCTCTTCCAACTTTTTACCAGCTAAGTGAGCTTCTTTTCGTAGTTCTTTCTCACTCTTTGCTTCGTCTCTCTTTTTACGTTGCGTTGCTTCTTTGCGCCACATGCCGAGACTATCAAGCATGTTTGGCGTTGTTCTATTTTTGCGAAGAGCTATTTCTAGCGCTTCAGTTTCAGCGAGGTCAAAAGATCCTATCAGTGGCCACTGACTTTCTCGATCTTTCTTAGTATTCTTATGCCATAGTTTACTATAAGCTACGGCGACTAGTCCATATCTAACATACATGTCCTGATTAGGGGTGCCTTCCAGTGGAGCTGGATGATCTACCTCTAATAAACGGTCCGGGTTGAACCAATTTCCAATCAGTGGGGATAAGATAGGCATGACGTATATCGTACAAGTGAAGATCTCAAATAATGGTGGACAAAGGTCTGCACTACTTATCCTTCACTACCTGCAAAGACTAGACAGAATATCTCTATTCTTCGTTGTTTGCAAACAGAGAATATCTCAAGAGAACCAATACGTTGAATAGCAACAAAGGCTAGACGAACCAATAAATATAAGTAACCAAATGCGTCAAGTAGCAACGAAGGCTAAACGAACCAAATAAATATAAGCAAATACTAGTATTTTCCAAACAATCAATCAATCAATCAAAACAGTTGTGCTGCACGACCTTACCCGGACCGTATAGACTGTTCCTCGTCTTCCACTTCCAGCGCCCGATCGTCCTCTATTCTCCGATGTTGCCACGGCACTCCTGTGGGATACCAGTCAGGACCGTAGATCACTCGAGAGAGGTCCGTTCAGAATCAGTGAAGGTTGGATGATCAGCTGCCAGACGAGGGTCTATCGGGCAGGAGTTCTCCCAATCGTTGCGGTTGTTCACCCCGTCGTTAGGACCTCTCTCACTGGACCCACGTGTCGCTGATGGGCCCCGTGTTGGGACGCCAATTGTAAGGACGAAGCAGATTTTCCCCAGATATCCTCAAGCACTGCTTGGCGTTTGTCGCCTCTAGTTCAATCGAGGTTATCAAAATAAAGAGGCGGGCGCTGGTATTGGTAAGCAGGAAACGGATTTATTCTTTGAAGGAAAGCACATCAATTCAGACAAGCAGGGTGTCGTTTCGAGGTGCTCTAACTGCATCTCTGTGGCCTGGCCTGGCCTTTTATACACAGTTTTATCTCTTTATTGCAGTGTAACACTTTCCTGGCATTACTTTGATGTATTATAAACCATCTTTGGAATCCCCGCTTCAGGCCCGTTCCCACACATATCAACAGTACTGTACCCACCCCCGGTCTCAGCAGGTGATTGCTATCGCGCAGCTGGGCATTCCGGCAGGAGCTGAAATACGCGCAATCGGTCGGATCTCATGGGGTCGGGGCGTTGATTAATTCCGGCTCCTTTGATGAGAGGTGGAATCCTACTGTACGGGGCAATAAACTGTATCCGCAGGGGTAGGTAATGGCCTGGGATTGGATCGAGCAGCCAGGTGCAGGGGAGGGGATTATCGAAGGGCCTGTTCGTGCGCGAGGGATGAAAGGGTATGTGGGCTCGGCACGGGAAGTGGCTCCGGGGCAGGGTCGCGCTGAGGATGCTTTATGACTAGCATGTGTGCTTGGGGGCTGCCAGCGTGTGGGGGATGATCTCAGGGTCGGGGAGACGCGCAGGCGATTGGCAATGTTACAAAACTGGCCACATAGTCTAAAATGGCTGCCGCTTACGCGCTCGCAAAGTGGGACAAGATGGCGCCGGTAATGTTCACATCGCAATCTAATATTTACCATCCCCTCTTATTACTTTATGATCATTGTTTATTTCGCCTGCATATTTTTCTCTCCCTCTTTCTATAGAGTGGAAAGCTGTCTTGGTTTGTTGGAAGTGTTATTGTTGTGGTTCTGCAGTCAGGGATCCCAGGCATCAGATTTGTGCTGCAGTGTTGGTGGGGTCTGCAGTGTATGCCAAAAAGGGGCAGCAGTGATTTAATATATGTGTCTTTATTGGGTGCAGCCGGGGCCACAAATTTTGTGATAAAAGTTTTAAAGGAATAGTTACCCATCCCCGTGACAGAGTGGTGCGATTCACAAATATTAGCATGGAAGGGAGTAGTCAGAAAAAATAATATAACCTTCACTCTTTTAATAAAACTGTTGGTGTTGGTGGTGAACGGCTGCTCTGCTCCTAAGAAATATTTGATGAGCCAAACAGTGAGTTTTGCAGCAGATTTTTGTAAAACATTTTCTAAAACCAAAATATTTTCCAGGTCATTCTGAAATGTAAGAATCCCCATAAAGTACTACTAATGTGCTGAGGTTGACCAAATCCAAGGGTCCCAGACGGTTTTCATCCTTCTACTTGTTTTTTTTTTCTTTCTTCCCTGTTTTTCTTTTTCTCACCCCTATACAGTTTGTTTCCTTTCTGTCTCTGTCCCCTCTCTCTATTTCTCTCTTGCCCACTCCTCTGATTTATCATTTTTCATTCCCTGAATCCTTCACTGTTGCACAATTGCCAGCCCTTGACCCAAAAGCCCTACTATAGCTTTCAGCTGATATTATTCATCAGCTTCCTCATAAAAAAAGGTAGGGAGGGGGAAGGGGCCCTTAAAGCAGCCTTTGTCCTTCACTGTGACAGGCTGAGTCAGAGTAAAAGGAAAAAAAAACATTGGGCTCAGTGGCAGCCCCAAGCAATCCTAGAGCTACAGGCGTTGGCAATATTAATGCATTTGTGTTTATCAATAATAACAACCCAGAGCCATACAAATGCATTTACGCTGCCAAAGCCTGTAGCTCTAGGATTGCCAAGAAACAGTGGGTTTGCCAGTCCTTGTTTTAATCTTGAAGTGGCAAAAAGAAACACATTGTTCAGGTAATATGCCTAAAACTGGAAATTAGAAGCGGGAGAAGGGGAGGGGTAGGTGGGGGTACATTTACCCTGAGTCCAATGTATCCTACACAACCCACAAATGTCATTAAAAACAAATGTGCAAATATTGGTGCAGTCTTTCTGCTCTTAAATATAGAAGTGCAGGTACTCACCAATTGTTTAGTCCTGAGAAGCGTGAATACTCTGACATTATAAGTACTGAGGACTCCTGAGAAGTGCATGTACTCTCCCTTTCATACGAAAGAAGTGCAGGTACCCAGTACCGGACAGCGTCTGCCCATTTAAAGCACTGTCTGGCATAAATCATATACAAACATGATGTGGGTGTTTCCAATAACGTTTCTCCTCCACGGTCGGGCAGAGACCTGCAACTGTATTAACCCGTATACCTGATACAGACTTTTCAGGTCATTTTATGTCCAACTTCAGCGACTCCTTCAGTTAACTTTTTTTGTTCTCTGTATTTGGGATTTTGTTGTTTTGGATTTTTCCAGGCATAGGGAAAATGACTGGAAAGTTAACCCTGGCTTCGAACAGACGTAGAGCTCTGAAACTGTAGGCTGAGACAATTCAGAGTGAATCGTCTTCGGTGATTCATTTACAACTGAAGTGACAGACACAGAGGATATGAAACAACTAAATAGATACATTTGGACAGCGTGCAGACAACTGTGCATCTGAGTGGGCTGGGTTCAGATACCACACACCATGTGCCTTGCATGCAGTGTGCAATGTGAGCCGAACAGCCTCTTGGAGCTTGGCTTGTCATATTTTATTTGTAGCACCAAACGTGGCTGCGGTTGTCTCGAGGGAGAAACGCCCCACACTTTGGGAGGGCTTGGCTCTTGGAAGGCGGGTCCCAGCTAGTATTCATTTCCATATTGTTCGCCCATGCCAGAGTGGAAAAGTGAGCAATAAAACGAGGGACTAGAATCTAGCTCTGCATATTTATAGGTGGCTGAGTTTAAATCCTGTATTTAACCCACCATTCTTTGTTTGTCACTGTGAGTAACCCTAATAGGGCAGGTGTGTCCTGACTACAGAGGTTAAACCTGACTGAAAGTAGCCTGTAGTCATTTCTATATTGGGAGGTTGGACTGGAGTTTTCTTATTGGTATAGAGCTAAGACACCACTGAGCAAAACAAGCCCACGAGTGGTGCGCGCGCGACAAGGCTGCGAGGAGCATGCACTATCGCAAAGCACGCGATGGGAGCGTGCGAGCACGCGATGGGAGCGTGTGAGCACGCGAGGAGCCGCATTGTGGGTGTGCACATGTACTGAAAGTTAAATCAGGCACGTGGTGGGAGCGTGTGAGGAGATGCCATGCGCGCGCACATCGCCTGTTCGGGCGCGCTCATGGTTTGTCTCCCTTCGCGCACCAAACCGACGACAATAGAGTTTCGCCAAGGCGAAGCAACGCATAGTCTGCATTCGCAAGGCGAGACCTAAAAAGGGTTAAAACCCCACCAGGATGGCTTCTTCTCAATTCAGATTCCTCTCGAAAACAGCAAATGTCCAATCACTAAAGGAGTTTCCAGTAGCTTTCTACTTCATAATTAAATTCTATTTCTCTTAGAGATCCATGATACTTATGTCTTTAAAATCTTCTCATATGCTGGCTACATTCAAATCTGTATTGGAAAATTAAATCTTCTACCTTCCAGGGTTAATAAAAACGAGCAAACTCCAAATCTTTGTTATAATACAACCCAGGAATTCCTGTCATTGGTGTATGACATTGTTAGACTTGGCATCTTTTGGCATGTTTCTCCAGCATACAACCGAGGATTTCCTGTCCTTGGTGTATGACATTGTTAGACTTAGCATCTTTTGGCATGTTTCCCTGTCTTTTTGCTTTCCGACCTCTCGGTTTTGACTCTGTTTTTGCTGGTTCAGTGTCTCTGTGCACTTTCACACTGCTGTTCAGTGTTAAAGCGCAAGTGCTCCTGTTGTAAATTGTTGCTATGGATTTAAAGTTCCATGATTGGTCATTTGATTCAGTCCATAGTACAGTGCATTGTGTATGCCCAGGGCATGTAAATTAAATGGTGCTAGTGGGCTTGCAGCACTGGTTGTGCCACTCACACAAGCAGCACTTCAAAGGTAACTTAGACTTGCCACTGCAGTGTCTGTGTGCAGGCTAGTACTGCCATGTCGACTTAGCAAGTGCAACCACTTGCCAGGCCCTAACCTTCCCTTTTCTTAAATGTAAATCACCTGTAGGGTAGGCCCAAGGTACCCCTGTGGGCAAGGTGAAGTGTATATGAAAGGTAGGACATGCCCTGATGTGTGTGATATAACTTCCCATTGGGACCAGATAGGGGAATAAAGTTTAGTACGCCTGAACTCAGAATCTAAAGATGTATCTTTTAGTAAAGGTGATTTTTACATTCTGTGTTTGAAAAAAACACTTTTAGAAAGTAGGTATTTTCTTGCTTAGCCACCCTGTGTGCCTCTGCTAGGATGTGTATTGACTGTCTGGCTTTGGAGTGACAGGGGCTGGGGATGTGCAGTGGCTCCAGAGAGTCTGATCGGTCAGGGCTGGGCTGATTAACCTGGGCTGCATTTAGAGTATGGGAGGAGATTTCCTTGCACCTGAATGGGCCTAGTCTGTCTTCCACAATACTGTCTCAACCCCCTGCCAGGAAGCTGGGCCAGAGAGGACATAACTGGTTTGGACTAAGCACAGACACTCTCTGCCTGAGAGGACAAAGGAATGTGGGGTATAAAGATTGGAGCCCAGACCCAAGAACTTTATAACTCTTTTGGAACCAAGAAGACTGCAAAAAAGAAGAGCTGGAGAAGCTGTGAGGAGAGACTACCACTTTGCAGAGTGTTTTGCTGTGTTGGCCTGCAGTGGCTGAATCTGTCTTGGGCAGTGAAAGGACTGAACTGAACTTTTTGCAACTTTTTTATTGAGTTTCTCCAAGGGCTTGAGGTAGAGCTTGCCCCCTGTTCAAGAAGTCTGAGGAACAGCAAAGACTTCAAGTTCCTCTGCCATCAGCACTGGGGACTGTGTGTTTGTGCTGCCACAGAAGTAAAAGCAACCGACTCTGTCTACGATGTCGCTGCCGAAGTTTGTGTCCTGAAGGCACCACAGAGGGCACCGCTGCATGCTGCACCGCAACCCTGGTCTCACCAACGCCGCCACCTGACGATGCATTGGGCAGTTGCTTGCACAGCGACATGTGGGTACCGCACTTCCCACCGCCTTGCTTCACTGTGCCGCGTTGGTATCCCTGATGATGCCGCTCCACGATGACATCGACACCACTGCTTGCACCATGGTTCAATGGCAACGCTCATGAGTTATAAGACGCAGCGTCCTTATGCCGCACCGCAGCCTTGGCCTACCGATGCTGGCTCCATAGACTGTAGCTCATCAGCTGCCGACATCGCTTCAGCAATGACAACGACGCTGCTTGCACCGTGAAGTTCCAGCACCGCGAAGAGCACCGCATCACTTTGCACCGCAGCCCTGGTCTCACTGATGCCCCTGGATGCCCATCACTGTGCCGCTGTCTGCACCCTGACCTGAGGGCACCGCACACCGCACTGCTGTACTTTGCACCGCAGCCTCGACGCCTGTTGATGCTCCAGACTTCAGCAGCGAGGAGTTCGATCTGCAGCGCATGTGACTTCAAGAGCTCGATGACTCCTGCACTGACCTCTGGAACCGACGCCTGCGGACGCTGTCCCTTCGGGGCTCATCAAGAGGCCGCTGATGCCCTACATTTCGAAAGCTACTGTTTTGTGGGTCTTCCTGACACCGGAACTGGCCCGCGACTCCACAGCCAGCCAGAACTGTTTGGATTTGGTTTTCACGATGCTATGATAGCCCCAGGTGGCGCTATTGACTTCAGGGGACTGCATTTGAAGTCAATTTTTAATTATTGAAGAATTCTGAGAACTGTATGGTGGTTTTGTATCGTTTTTGGTCTTGTTGTAAATATATATAAAATATTGGATATTTTTCTAAACTGGTGTGTCCTTTTGTAGTGCTTTCACTGTATTCCTGTTGGTTATGTGCAAATGCTTTACACACTGCCTCGAAGATAAGCCTGACTGCTTGTGTAAAGCTAGCATGGGTTATTTTAGGAGTGTAACTCCCTTATCATGACTGGAAGGAAAGGTTCCTATTTGGGCAAAGGTGCAAACCCTTGCCAACTAGAGACCCCCATTTCTAACACACATAGATTCTTAGAGGTTTAAGCCACCTAATAAACCTTTACAACTCCTGTTCTTCACTTCATGTTGGTCTAAATAGGGGGTGTAGTGTGTGCAAATGTGCATACAAATTTATGGAATTGGTCAGTCTGACTCTCAACCACATTTTGGTGCTCAAGGAGGCATATATCCTCTAATTCAGGAAAATAGAAAAGGGAGATAAATTGAAGGGTTTTCTGAACACTGAATCTTGAGAAGAAACCCCCTGTAACAGAGTGTGCCAGGAAACACAGATGTTGCGTATGAATTAATTTATTGGAGCTTACAATGCCCTGCTCTATACTCTTTTTAACCAACTATTTAACTGACTAGATTTTCCTTGAAAGACCCTCTTCCTTCTGTCCCAGAATACTCTCTCTTCCCTATTCCATATGACACCATCGTGTTACCACATATCACATTATCACTGTCCCCGTCTGCACTAAATAAAAAAAGCTAAACTCCCAAACAACAAGATAATGAGAGGGAAAAAAACAAATACAGAAATGTTCAATTAATCGCTTAGGTTTCCTTAAAACCCTTTCAGATTTTCTGAGTATTTGTTTATCTTGTTGAATATTAAATTGCACACCTTGTTCAAGAATTGGTTTGATTTTTGGGAAAAATGTCTTATTTCTCGTTACTGTTTTGTTATCATTCTCAGCTGTTAATGCTGACCCTTGAACCTTTATTATCTTCATTGGTATTGGGTGAAACTACTTAGTGATTTTTTTGTCTGTTGCTGATGAACCAATACCAAATCACCTATTAGATATTCTTGACTTCGACATTTTCTTCATTTTCGCAAAATATCTCATTCCATCATTTGCCTCTTTGTCTTTTTGTAATATCTCTTTATGATCGTTCAGTGGATCTGTTGACAGGTGTGGTAGATGTGTTTGTCTTGACTGACCAAACATCAAGTCTGAATGACATTTTTCAGTTGACGTATTTTGAGTATTCCTGTAATCTTGCAAAACTTGACATAATGCTTGACTTATTGACATGTTCGTCAGTCTTGCTCTTTGCACCGTCTTCTTAATGGTGGCCATCAATCTTTCCACCATTCCATTTGCCTGAGGCCACTTGGGAGTTATTCTTTGATGCACAATTCCTAAGTAATTCATGAATTTTTTAAACTTGCCTCCACTAAAAGGAGGCCCATTATCAGTTTTAAAACAGTAGGTATTCCCCAGGTACAAAATATTTCATCCAGAACGGGAAGTACTACTGATGTTGATGTTGAAGATACCACCTTCACAATAGGGAATCGAGAATACTCATCTAACATTACTAACAGATAATGTCCTGAGTCCAGTGGCCCATACAAATCTGCTGCCAAATTAGCCCATACAGCATTTGGCAACTCTGAAATGTGAATTCTTCCATTCCTCTTTCTTTCAAAGTACACTGACATGTATGACAAGATTGAACCATTTCCTCTACTTGCTGGTCCAGCCTTGGGAACCATACCTTTTCGCTCCAAAAATTATTTGTGACAGAAATACCTCTGTGACGTTTGTGTGCCAAGTCAATGACTCGTCGTTGTGGCTAAAGTGGAATGATTAATTTGTTGCCTCTTAGAAGTATTCCAGAAGAAGCCACCGACAGCTCAGTTGTATATTTTTAAATGCTAATCTATCATGTTTCCTTATGTTTGACTTGAAACGACTTGCACTATTTATTAGTCTCCAATTGTTCTCATGTATAATCTTTATTACTTTGTGAATAGTGTCATCCTTCCATGTAGCCTCAATTAGCTCTTGCTCTGTAATAATTCCTGGCACTGCTGATTTGATTATAAAACAAATGTATTCCTCTGCCTCTAACTGTTGATCCATCTCTGACATGAATGGGTGTCTAGATAAATATTCTGCTAGATTATACTGCTTTCCAGGTTTGTGAATAATTCTAAAATCATATTCCATCAATCTCATTCCCCATTTTTCAATTCTTGGTGGCATTTTTGTTTTTGGATTCCCAAAATGGAAACAAGGACTTGGTGGTCTGTTATAGATACAAACAAATTTCCATATATGAAATTGTGATAATGGTCACATGCCCAAACAACCGCCAATTCAGGCTGAGAGTATCTTTGTTCAATATCCGAGAGATTCATACTTGCGCGAGAGACTACATAGCTAGGAGTGTCTCTTCCATGCGCATGTTGTACTAAAATTGCATCCAATCCTACAGGGCTAGTATCCACCACTAACTCTGTACACCAATGTGGATCAAAATAATTTAGGTTTGCTGCCATTTATATCTGTATTTTTATCACTTTGAATAGGTGTTCACAATCATCACTCCAACAAAATCTTCACCCCTTCTTTGTTAACTCCCTGAATGGCGAGTTCAAAGTTGCAAAATTATTAACATATCTCGCACAGTAAATAGCCATTCCCAAAAATGACCGCAAGTCTTTTATATCTTAAGGCCTTTGTATTGCATTAACATTTTTATTCTGTTTTATTCTTTTCACATTTTTTTAGGTTGAGAGTCAGTCCCGCTTTCAGAAGTTGTTGCCAAACTCCTTCTAGGACCTGATTATGTTCCTTTTGTGTTTTGCCAAAGACTAAAATATCATCACTATAATTCATGCTATTCTGTACTGGCCTTATAATATTCTTTATAATCTCTTGAAAATTTTCAGCAGCTGAACATATCCCAAAATGTAATCGTTTAGATCTAAACAGTCCCATATGCGTAGAGAATGTTTTGATATATCTTGACTGACTATCAATTTCTAATTGATATTATTTACATAAATCAGGATTTGAAAAAATAACAGCGCCATTGATATTACTTATCATATCATTTAGATGAGGACCTGGATATCTCTCCCTTTCTGTGGCTGTATTTGGAATTCTCATATCCACTCAAATCCCAATGTCTTCAGTGTCTTTTTTTGGAATGATCACAATGGCGACACCCACGGTGTTGGACCTGTTACTTCTTCAATTATATCTTGTTCAAATAATTATTTTATTTCTTTTTCTACCTCCACCTGCATGTGAACTGGAACACTCCTGTGCTTTTGTGCCACTGGCTTCACTGTTTCATTTATGTGCAAGGTTATTGCTTTATCCTTTAGTTTGCCTAAACAGTCAAACAATTTTGGATATTTCCTCAGAATTGGGTGATCTGTTGTTACATTGCAAGTCATTGCTAATATCCCCATGAATTGAGCAGTCACATTACTTAGTAAACATGGTCTTGGAACATCTCCCTCTAGAACATGTATTTCTTCTTTACTAACTATATCTCCATATTTTAGTATTTCTTAAAATTTTCCTTGACAGGAAACAGGATGCCTAGCTTCCCATACATTTGAAGGGCTTAGAGGGGGTTGCTCAATCATTTGGCCAATTCTCCTGGCAATATTTAGGCACACCTCATTCTGCTGGCAATATCGGAACGAGCAAAAATCATGAGACAGCCTGAGGCAGCTTCTTTTACAGTAACTCCAGAACACCACTTCTTTGTCTCTGCTTAGGTTCTTTCCTTCGTCCAAATTGTAACGGAGCGCACCAGGAAACACAGATGTTGCCTATGATTTAATTTATTGGAGCTTACAATGCTCTGCTCCATACTCAACTTAGCCTACTCTTTAACAGACTATATTTTTTTAAAGACTCACTTCCTTCTATCCCAGAACACTCTCTCTTCACTATTCCACATGACATCATACTGTTACCACACATCACATTATCACACCCCGCCCACACAAACTCTGTAAGGAAGTACCATATGCATTGTGGGCCTGAAAGAACTTAGAGTAATGATTTTAGTAAAAGAACCAATAGAACAGACAGACATTTGGCATCAATGCAGAATTAATGTTCTGCTATATATCCAGGTGATTATCATTGCCTAAAGTATGTGCATACGAGCAGCACTATAGGCTGTAAACAGTCATCCACATCTTCTGTCCAAAGTAGTATGGAACCTGATGCCTCCACCAGTCAGGTGCAAGATCTTACATTTCATCACTGAGAAAGAATAACCTGATTGTGGGGTAGTAGGAGCTACAAGTTGACTTCACTTGTATAATTTCTGCTGCCATTTTGCACTGGAGTCTGTGCATTTTTCGTGATAGGCATAGGCACAGGAGAAGCACTTTGTGGCTGCATATTCTTTTCCCTTCCTTCAGCTAAGGAGAAACAGGGTTTTGCACATGAGGATTTGGGTGGGTACAAATCATTCTTGTTATTAGGGTAATACCAAATATTACTTGCACATATGGAGAGGTGTGGCGCAGCGGCCACTGCGGCTGACTCTGGAGTACGGGTGTCACAGTTCGATTCCCGGCACCAGCAGCAACTCAACCCAGCACCATGTGACTTTGGGCAATAGCTCACTTAATCTCCCTGACGACCCCCAGCGCCTTGAGACCTTTATGGGTGATTAGTTTGCGTTTTACAAATGGCAGGTAAATTATGCTGTTATTTCTTAATTTGAACACTTAGGGGCAGATTTTCAAAACTTTTGCACTGGTTTAGCATCACAAAAGTGACGCTAACCAGCGCAAATTTTTGTTTTCCTATTTTCTTTACAGCGCAAAAAAGTACCCTGTAAGTAGCGTAAAGCAGCGCCAAGCACCGTTTTGCACTTCTTTGCGCCGAGGGGGCGGGACATGGGTGGTACATGGGCGTTTCCATGCAATCACCCATGCCTTTTGACGCAAAAACATATTTACAAAGATTTGTAAACATGGTTTTGCGCCAAAAGTTAACACCCCTTCAAAGGAGGCACCAGCAGGAGAAATGCTTTAATTTCTCCATGCTTTTCCAATTTTCCATGCATGCTGCACTCTGCAGCACGTATGCAAAGTGGGAAGCTTTTCTTCATGCCTTGCATAGTGTTTTGTACAGGAAGGATACCTTTCCTTTAAAAAACCTATGCTACACTCATGCACACACCCTAGCGCTGCAGCGCTAAGGTGTGTGCATGGGGCACGGCAGCTGAAATCAGTGCCGGCGCAAGGGAAAGGTGAAGAGAGAGCCATATCTCTGAAGACCAAAACTGAGACAAAAGTCTAACTTTACTACACATAAATTCCATTTGTGAATACCCCAAAAAAGTCAAGTTAGACTTTCATCTCAGTGTACCTTTGCGATTCGGGACCTACGTGTTGACAGGCCATCTCTCCCCCTTGTGTTGTTGCTTGCCTCCTTCCACTCTCCCTCCCCTCTTCGTGCTGTATGAAAAGAGTGTGGGAAAAAGTCGTAGAGTTGATGCCACTGAAGCTAAACCCATTTTACAAAAAAACAAGTGCATCATGTGAGGTTTGCGGCAACCAATTATTCACATAATGTGATTTTGTCATTGTTAGGTTTGGGGAGAAGAGAAACATTTAAGATGACTATGTGCCCCCAACCCATGGCAGCCAGAAAGTAGCCCTCTGACTGACCACCTGCTAATCCACAGGTAAGATTTCAGGCTGTCCTTTTCAATATTTCCTTTTGCCTGTCTAAAATGATACTTCAGGTAGACATTTGGAAAAATGTTGGTGGTATATTTGTTTGGGGAAATAGGAAATCATAAACATCTAACCAAACTCTCTCACCCACACCCGCTCAGATATATGTAGGCAAAACTAATGCAAATACCCTATACACATACCACCTTACCACCACCTTCACTCTATCACCCTACCACCACCACCCTATCACTAATACCACCCCCACCAACCTAGTACCACCAACATACCTCAATGAACCTACCAACACCTTCCACAATCAGCCTGCCATGACCCGACCAAAATCATCCTACCACCACCCTGTTACTACCATGCTACCACCACCACCGAATGACCAGCTCACCAACACCCTATCAATCAATCAGTCAGCATTAATACAGCACACCACTATCACCCCTAGAGGAATCTGGGTGCTGAGGGTGCCAGGTCTCAGTCGGAAAGCCAGGTCTTCAGTTTCTTTCTTAAGTTTGCCTGGGAGGGTGCCTTCCAGAGGTGGTGCAGCAGGTCATTCTAGATCTAGGGGGCGATGTAGGAGAAGGAGTGGCCCTAGCTACAACTGAGACAACTGAGATGGATGTGGGGGGTCTGCGCATGGAAAAATGAGGAGGCGAGCAGGTGTCTTGCATGTATGTGGATGTTCAGTTGATGGTTAATGTAGGATGGTCTTTGATCATGTACAGCTTTGTAGGTGTGTGTAAGGATCTTGAACTGGCATCTCTTCTACATGGGGAGCTAGTGGAATTTTTCAAGGTCGGGGTTGATGTGGGTCCATTTGGAGAGGTCCAGGTTGAGGCTGGCTGCAGCATTCTGAATGGTCTGTAGTCTTCTGAATAGCTGGGTGGAGATACAGACATAGAGAGCTGTGCCGCAGTCGAAGGGGATGGTCACAGGACCTGAGTGACAGTCTTTCTGGTGTTGACTGGGATCAATCTGAAGATTCTGCGGAGCTTGTTGTTTCCTGGTCAGTCCGCTGTTGAGGATGATGCCCATGTTGTGTGCATGGTCTGTTGGTGTGGGTGTTGATCAAAGTTCCATTGGCCACAAACTATGGTCCCATACAGAGATGTTCTGCCCAAAGATCAGTACTTCCGTCAGCATTGAGTTTGAGGCAGTTGCCCCCCATCCAGTTGGCTACGTTGGTCATGGTGTTTCAGAAGTTGGTTTAGGCATTGGAGGGGTCCTCAGTGAGTGAGAGTATTAGTTTAGTACCGTCTGCGTAGGAGATTATGTTCAGGCCAGGGGATCTGACGACATCTGTGAGAAAGGTCATGTAGGTGTTAAACAGGATGGGGTCAAGGAATGATCCTTGGGGTATGCTGCATATGATATCCTTGGACTCAGAGGTGAAGATAGACAGCTGGATTCTCTGTGTGCGTCCTGTAAGAAAAGAGGCAATCCACTTGAGGGAGTTATGCTGTGTCCGATGTTGTGGAGTCTGTCGATGAGGGTGTGGTAGGAGGCTGTGCCTAACACAACAGAAAGGTGAAGGATGAAGGCCACAATTTCTCTGTGGTCGAGGATTGTTCTAAAGAGGTCTGTGGCATCGATCAGCAAGGTCTCAGTGCTGATTGTGAGGTGTTGATTAACTGAATGGTTGAGGATGTTGAGGTTGAGAGCAGTGGGTTGGTGGATGAAGATGTTGCAGCTGGCGGCATTCTTTGCTGTGGAAGTAGTCCGAGAGGGTGTCAAAGAGTTCTTGGGAGGGGTGGATGGTGTTCTCTGTGGCTGTCGGGTCGGAGAATTCCTTGACTATTTTGAAGAGTTCCTTCATGTGGTTCGCAGCAGTATCGATGCGGGCAATGATGGCTGCTTTCTTGGCTTCTTTGATGTGAATGTGGTAGTTGCTGAGGGCTGCTTTGTGAGTCGCTCAGTCATAGGGGTTCCTTGTGGTGTGCCATAGATTCCCGAGTCAGTTGCACTTGCGCTTGGTGGTTCTTAGCACTAGGGTGTACCAGCTGGCTTGTTTTGAGGTTTTCTTTGTTTTAGCTGGTTTCAGTGGGGCAACTTTGCCGGCACCTTTGGTGATCCATGTAGAGAAATTCTGGAAGCCTTGGTTTCGGTTACCTTGCTGCGGCTGTGGTGGGAGAAACTGCATTGCTTGGTGGTGGTATGCTGATTGAGATTGTGAAGGGGACGATGTCCAGGTGAGTTCTGCGCATGGCTGAATTTGATTGTGTCACTGGAGATAAAGATAGAGTTGAGTGTGTATCCAGCTTTGTGCATTGGTTCGGTGACCAGTTGGATGAGGCCACTGTTGTTCAGGCTCACCAGGAGGTTGAAGGAGTTGGCATCATAGGGGTCATCGATGTGGAAATTTAGGTTGCCGAGCAGGACTTAGTGGTAGGAGTTGATGGACAGGGGGGTGATGATGTTGGAGATAGCATCGCAAAACGCTGGTCGGGTTCCTGGGGGTCTGTATACAAGGGTGCCTTTATCGTGGTCTTGGTGTTGTTCTCTAATTGGAAGTTGAGGTGTTCCATGAGGGGCATGGGGTCATTATTGGTGATGTTGCATTTGATGGTTTCCTTGAAGATGATGGCGATGCCCCCACAATGTTCTTGGTGTGGTCTCGGATTAACATCTTGCAGCCTTCGAGTGTTGCAGTGGCAATATTGGGGTTCAAGAAAGGGGTTGAGCCACGTTTCGGTGATAAAGTCAATGTCAGAGAAGAGGGTGGTGATGGTGTCCCAGGTTTTCATGCTGTGTTTGCAGAGGGAAAGGGTGTTGAGCAGGATGCATTGAAGTGCTTCTGGGTTGTTCGTTGTTTTCTGGGCTAGAGCAGCGCAGGATCCGGTGTGGGCTGGAAGACCTGTGTTGCAGAAGAAGTGGCAGTGGCGGCAGGTAAAGGGTCCATTGATTGATTGCGGGGAGAATGTGCAGCAGCTGTTTTTCAAATGTCTGGGGTTTAATCCCAGGAGCTCCCTGGCAGTGTAGTACAGGATGGCAGGAGAGCCTGGGGTTCTAGCACTGGGCACGGTCCAGGCGTGAATGGTCACAGATGGGCTTGCCTTTGTTGTGCTGGCAGCGTAACCGCTATGGGGCCATGCAGAGGCCTGCACAAGTAGTCCTGGGAGATTTGAGTGACTGTCAGGGAGGTGGGAGGCTGCGAGCAGGAACCAGCTGCCGGGAAAAAACAGGGGGAGTGGGTGGGGATGAGAGCACTAGAAATTAATCAGAAAACTAAGTTAAAAAGACTGAAGAACTAAAATAACAAATTAACCGAAGGATCTGAATTATGAAGACAAAATTACCAAAATGAAGTAAACACCTGAGTGGACGATAACAGGACCGAACCTGGGAGGTCTTGGGACTCGTGGCACGAAGCAAGGCAACATACTCTGGCACTATGCAGAGGTAGCACAGACTGGTTCATAGGCCAGGGTGTTCAGTGCTGCTGACACCACCCTGCCATCACCATCACCACACCACCCTATCAGCACCACTACCCTACCACAATTACTACCTTACTACCACCATCACAACCACCCTTTAACCATACCACCATCACCCTACCACCGCCTTCGCCACCCTCACCTCACCACCCACAACCACCACCACCCTCCCCCCACCCCTCCCACCGCCACCACCTTCACACCAACAACAGTCTAACCACCACTACCCAAAACACTACCACCACCCTAATCAGCCTACCCCCACCACCACCACCTGCCATAACCACTTCCTAGCCACCATCACCACCACCTTAAACTGGCACCACACAACTGCACCACCACCACAACCACTCTAACCGGATGTATGACGTTACAACGCATACTTTTACAACGCATACCATTACAACAAATTTTTTACAACGCAAAAACTTTTACAACGCATACCATTACAACGCATGTTTTTACAACGCAAGTACCTTTACAACGCATACCATTACAACGTAAGTATTGGTAAGTACATATTATTTTTTTATTTTAAATTAATTAAAATTAATATAATTTAATTTAATTTAATTTAATTAATTTAATTTTTTTTTTACCCTGTACCCCAAAAACCCCAAAATGACCCTGAACCCTAAAAATACCCCTTTACCCCAAAAACCCAAAACTGACCCTGAACCCTAAAAATACCCCTGTACCCCAAAAACTAAAAACTGACCCTGAACCCTAAAAAAAACCCTTTACCCAAAAACTTAAAACTGACCCTGAACCCTAAAAATACCCCTTTACCCAAAAACTGAAAACTGACCCTGAACCCTAAAAATACCCCTTTACCCAAAAACTGAAAACTGACCCTGAACCCTAAAAATACCCC
This sequence comes from Lissotriton helveticus, assembly GCF_964261635.1. Classification (NCBI taxonomy): domain Eukaryota; kingdom Metazoa; phylum Chordata; class Amphibia; order Caudata; family Salamandridae; genus Lissotriton; species Lissotriton helveticus. Next base: position 494,700,281 of record NC_136069.1, on the reverse strand, counting down.
TTTACCCAAAAACTGAAAACTGACCCTGAACCCTAAAAATACCCCTTTACCCAAAAACTAAAAACTGACCCTGTACCCTAAAAATACCCCTTTACCCAAAAACTAAAAACTGACCCTGATGCCTAAAAATACCCCTTAAAAAAAACCAAACATATATAATTTTAAATATAATTATATACTTACCAATACTTACGTTGTAATGGTATGCGTTGTAAAGGTACTTGCGTTGTAAAAACATGCGTTGTAATGGTATGCGTTGTAAAAGTTTTTGCGTTGTAAAAGTTTTGTTGTAATGGTAGTGCATTGTAAAAGTTGCGTTGTAAAGTTTGTTTCCCCTCTAACCACCACCATCATTACCGCCCTATCACCATATCACCATCACCCTACTACCACCTTCCACACACTAACCTCACTTCCCCCCAAAAACAACCCTCACCCACACCACCCTACTACCACCACCCAAACAACAGTCTAACCACCACACTAACTACCACCCATACCACTACCACCACTTTTACAAGCCTACCACCACCAGAACCCTACCACCAGCACTCTACCATCACCACCTCCCTACACATGACCACCATGCTAACCACCACCACCTTAACTACCACCACCACCCTAACTACCACCACCCTACCCTAAGCACAACCTTAACATAACCTAACTACCAGCACCTTAACTAATACCAACATCACCTAACCCTACCCTACCAACTACAACCCTACCTTAACCACCGGCACACTAATCCCCCCCACTACTACCCTAATCACCATCACCCTAACCACCACCACCAGCCCCCTACCATCATCTTTTCACCATTCTACCCACCACCCTATCATAAACGCACTAACCACCACCTCCACCCCAACCACCATCATCTCCCCAACCACCCCACCACCCCTAACCACCATTCTACCCTAAACACCACCCTACCCTAAACACCAGCAACAGCCTACCCTATCCACCGCAACTTTATACACCACCTGCACTCTAGCCACAACCACTTTACCCTACCATCCATTACCATCTCCCCAACCTAATCGTAACCACCCTGACAACCACCATAAACTACCACCCTAACCCCCACCACCTCTACCTTATACAACACCATCCGAGCCCCCATCTCAACCCCCAATCCCCTCAACACCATCACCACCTGTGGTATCCTTGTATTATTTATCGCATATTGATATGTTCTATTCCCTTATTCACCTGGGTTCAATGTTGGTAAGGGCTGTTTAGAATGTAGTGACGTGGAGATAAAATAACAGTGGGAGGAAAAAGCTGGAAAGTTTGTGCCAGTGGCAGGAGCTTCATGTTATGAAATAAACTTTTCTACTATTTCATCTCAACTTTGTGGCTTCAGTGTGTGACCTCATTTGTGGTGTACATCAGCACTTTATCACCCTAACCACTACCATCATATACCATATCATCAACACCAACCTCAAGACTACCACCATCCTCACCACCCGACCCTAACCCTCACCCTCACCTCCATCTTTCCACCCTTGCTGCCACATCTTTACCACCCTCACCATCCTCACCACCACCACCTTAACCACCTGTAAGAAATTGGGGTTTTGATTGGGGTAAAATCTCTTCTCGAGCAACAAATACAATCCTTGTCATGGTGAAACACAAAAGTCACTAAATTAACCTGTGCTTAACCCTCTTGCAGTTTGGCTCAAAGGCAGTCAGGCTTAACTTAGAGGATATCTGTAAAGTATTTCTGCAGAAAACAAACAGTAAAACAGTGAAAACACAACACAATAATAATCCCAAACCAATTTAGATTATAATGAAAAAAAATGAGTCCTCAACAACAAAAATCGAGTCAGTAGAACCAGAGATATGCAATTTTAAATGTTTAATTAAAAAGAACATCAAGAAGCTGAAAGTACTAACTGTGGGTATCTGATCATGCTAGACCGGGACAAAGGCACACGTTCAGACCAACCTTGATGAAGTACAGGCAGGATACTGGGACCAGGTTAATCCCAATGAAAAAGCTACAGTCTCAAAGTCCGGCACGCAGAGTTTAAAAAATCTGGATTTTACAGGACGAGGTCAACTGATGCCAGCCAAGGGTCCAGGACATGTGGAAGTTCTTATTCAGGATCAGAACTTACTTGAGCAGAGGTCATCAGTGATCAGGGAGGTCCAGCTGTAGGTACAGGCAGGTCCAAATGCAGGTCCAGGCATTGCCAGTTGCACGAGTTCAGCTGGGCAGTTGCAGGGAGGCATCTGAAGCTTGTTGTGTCCCTATAATTCCAAACAAGAGTTCAGCCAACTGACCCTTTGAGTCACTCATATTAGCCTGGGATGAAGGGACTGTCCTCCGGGGAAAACACAGGCCTCAAATAGCAGGGCAGTTCTCTGGTAGCAGCAGGACAGTCCTCCGAAGAAGAAGCCAGACCTCATGTAGCAGCAGGGGAGTCATCAGGGAAATAAGGCTAGCCTCAAGCAGCAGGGCTGTCCTTTGGGACACAAGGCAGTCCTCTTTCTCTAATGTCCCCAAATCCAGGAATGTACTGAAGAGTAGGGCTGAGGTCTAATGTTTATACCTGGTGCCAACCTTTGAAGAGGGGGAACTTCTATGATATCCCTTTACCTGTTTCTGGAAGGTTTCTTCAATTCCCAGTCTAGGGTAACAATAGACTTGTGTCAAGTTCATTTGAGAGTGTACTGGAGGCAGTCCTTTGAAATGTAAATGCCGTAGGGAACAGGTCCCCCCGGTCATCCTGGAAGGATGACCCTCTCCCAGCTACATCAAGGTTCTATTGTTTCACTGTCTGGGCCCAAAAAAGCATTCTGAATGGGGAATCATTTAATATGCACAGGCAGCTAGAAACTCATATAAAGCCACAGAAAGTTAAAAGCAGAAAAATGACAACTTTAAAAAAGTGGCATTTTCAAAATTTGTAATCAAGAATCCGACTTTATCAATAAAGAGAATTTTAAATTACAATGTATTAGAGTCCAAACATAATTATTTCTACCTGTTCCCAATCAAACGGTAGCACTTATTGAATGTAATGAGGTAACTCAATGTTATGATATGGGAGAAATAGGCCTCACATTAGTGAAAAACTAATTTGGGAGTTTTTTACTACCAGGACATGTAAAGCCTAAAGCCACATGTCCTATCCTTTAAGTACAATGCAACCTTCCCTATGGGCTGTTTAGAGCCTACCATTGGGGTGACTTATACGTATTAAATAACAAGATTTAGGCCCGGCAAACATTATTTTTTGTGAGGTCAGATTGGCAGCTGCACACAGGATACAATGGCAGACATAAGACATGACTTTAATTGGCCACTTAAGTGGATGGCACAATAAGTGCCGAAGGCCCTAGTAGCATTTACATTTCAGGCCAGGGAGATGTAGCACAATTTTACTAGGGACATATAAGTAAATTAAATGTGCTGATCGGGTGCACAACAGTTTTACCATGTTTGAAGGAGAGAGCACAAGCACTTTAGCACTGGTTAATATTGGTTAAGTGCACAGAGTCCTATTGTCGACCAAAACATTTTCAGAAAACAGAAGGGGAGAAGGCGAAAGGTTTGGGGATGACCCATCAGAGAGGGCCAAGTCCAATACCACCCTATCCACCCTACCCTAAAGACCACCAACCTTTCATTCAACGTGGCTCTCATTTCCTGTAAAAGCTCTTCATTTTACATTTCTTAACAACTATTTTCAACTCTCTACTTGATTATTGTTTTTATTGAAAGTTGTGACCTGCATTTGTGTTTGTTTACTCTCAGGTGCCTTCTTCTCACCTGAAACTAGCCACCTATATATCTAATAAACCTAAGACATATCAAAGATTAAGAAACATTTGCATGTCATTCATAGCTGTCTATCAACGTAAAGGCCTGCTTTATGGAAATAAAAATGTGAATGTTGAGAAGGAATTCTATGGTAGGATGTCGCTGTGAACCCTAGGGCGAGCATTGGCTAGGCAGATTCACATTTGCATAAACTTCATATTTGATCGCCTTTTTTTAATTGCTGTGCGTGGGAATAAGAAATATTGCGTTTATTGCATTACGTGTTATGCTTTTAATAAAGCAAAAAACAAATGCAGTCAACCCTGCTTTGAAGACTAGTTGTGTGGGCTTTCATTTCTCTTCCTGTGTTTATCTCTCCCTTCGAGCATGGCCTCATTACTTGTCTCCATCCACTGCTTACTTTTCAGGCACTTCTTTTATTCGTTTTGGTTTAACCCTTCATGACAATGTATGTGTTTTCATTTTGACTCCCTTATGTTCTTCTCTTTGTCCCTCTGCCTCACTCCATGTTGCTCCCACCAATGTGCTTCACACTCTCACCCTTATGTTATGCTTGTCCTTGTGTGCTTTTCCCCATGCATTGCTTTCGTTACTGTATTTATCTCCCTCATTTCCCGTTGCGCTCTCTCTCACCTGTGTGCTTCTTTTCCCCTACCCTCAATTTTGCTCTCTCTCCCTCGTGTTATGTACTTCTGTTATGTACTTCATGATGCTACCCCCACCAACTCTCACCATGTTGCTTACACCCACTTTTTGAAAAACAAATGATTCTGCACTACCTTTGTTTTTAATTTACCAATCCAAGTTGGATCAGTGAATAAGAAGAAAAAAAAGGCACCAGCACATTTTGTAGGCACATGCATGCTGCTGCATGCACCTTCAAAATGAAATGAATGCAGTGGACACATCAGACCACTTTTTTAGATCCAGCCGGTGTGAACATGAGCTAGCACATGCTCCCTCGCTTGAGAGACTCTTGTGTCAATAATGGGCATGGAAACCGCTCATTGATTACCATTCATAAGTATCCTTGTCACTCTTCTTTGCTGTATTCTAATTGAGCAGTGCGTGCAATGTATCACTTTCTAATCTTTTTGTGGCACATAGACCAAGCACAAATTAATTAAGTTTGATTAGTGTCCCACCGCTGGCCATCCGTTGCGCACTGTGATTCAGATAGTATCTCTTCTAAAAATAGTGATAGGACATGGTCAATGTTGCCCGCGTAATAATGCCTTTTTACCTTCTCTCCACCTCATCCCTGTTTCTTCTACCCCCACCTAAATTTTCTTCTTCCCTCCTATCCACCCCATCCTGTTTCTTATTCTCCTCACACCTGCCTTCCTGTCGCTGTTTTTAGGTTTCACCTGGGGCACGGAGCTTTAGCTTTAGTTTTCAGTATGGGTGAATGCGCCCACTGTTCCATTGGCTAGCTCCATAAATGGAGGCTAGCCATTGGAAGCCGGATCTGTCCGTCAAGGCCGGACCAGATTCGTGGGCGTTCCCGAGATTTTTTCCCTCTCCGCCTCTGCGATGTCGTCATCGCGGCCGTGGGCGGGGTTTATTTTTTTTGTGCGTCCATGTTTGTGTTCTTCATTCTGCGGCCGATCGCCGCCCGAGGAAGTCCAGGTGAGTGCCTTCCTTGCCCTCTCCCGCTGTCCGTTCCTTTCCCGCCCCCCCTCCCGCAGTCCGTGTGACTCTGCCGGCCGTTTCCTCCCCCCTCCCGCTGCCCGCCCCCCTCCCGCTGTCCGTGTGACTCTGCCGGGGGTTCAGTTTTCACTTCAGCACCCAATGTATGGTAACACTTGCACGCACCCACTCAGTTTCACTGAGATGAACTGGGACTACAACTCCCAGAAGCCATTGCTATTTTAAATGACTCTAAGCGGCATTGAGTCGCACTGGGCGCACACATCCTCCAGTGGCAGGCGGGACAAAGGCAGGGGGCCCTGAGCCGGGGCTCCTCTCCAGACGTAAGTACTCCCCGCCCCGAGTATCTTACCTGGAACTCCTGCGGCCTGGGTACGGCCTCGGTTGTAAACGGCTCCGGTGATCTGGTTCAGCGGGAACGTGGTGCTTCCTGAGGCTGGCCTCTTGTGTTCCAGGCTTGACGTTTCCTCCCTCATGAACTCGTCATCGGGGCTTTATTTTCACGCGGGTCTGTAACGGGACAGAATGAACTTCAAGTGCTGCATTGCTCTTCTCAGTCCTACTGAATGTGATGAACGCTGGGTCCAGCTCGGGAGAGAACCAGCCCAAAGGCCGGCCTAGGTATGGGGTTTGTAATGGGAAGGGACCCTGATAGTGACCTGTCCTATGTTCGAGTTCAGCAGGTGCTCCCAGGGAAGCAGAGCCCGGACAGACCCGCTTCTAGGCGCAGCGAAGAGGGGGAGGAGATTTGAGGGTGGATAAGGGGGAAACATTAACCCTTTCTATCACCCCCCTCATTTGCTCATTAAGGCCCTGTTAAAGTCATCAGCGCAACCCCGCCCACAGCCCCCTGCGGCTGATTGAGCGGTAATTGGAGGCTTAAAAAGCTTTTCAAAGGGGACCATGATCCCTCTCCCCAGGCACAGATTAAACCAGAGCATCGGTTTCCATTCAGAGGCTTCCCAGAGATGCGATCAAGTGTCTCGCCCAGTGGGGCGCCCAAAAGCTTCTGCACCCAGTCAGGAGGGGGACATTATATATCTGTTCTTACTTCAGTTACTTGGGCGCCCCCCTCACCCAGGATTGTACAGTACGCATTTAGTGTCAATCATTTAAGAGTGTTGTTTGGATTCGCCTCCCGATGCTGCGGGCATTATTGGCGGAGTTAAAGGTACTTCAGTTTTATTACAAACATAGACACATCAGCTCTGCCCAATGTGTAATGTAAAGGGTGACTGTTCCATTCATTTTAACGAGAACCGTCAGTGGTGCTGTTAAATGGCAAGGTCTTCTTTACCGAGCCGCAAGTCTAGGATTTTAGGGCCAGTTTACTAAACCATATTGTTGCTGGAGATCCGGCACACCAAGGTAAGAGGTTGTGGGGTCGGGGGTGGGAGGGGTCTGTGCAGGGGGACACTAGCTGCGCTGCCAGACGTCCGTCCACGCGTGGGCAGCTCCGTGGCCCTCACCAGCTCCCAGGCTGCGGTAGTTCTACAGACGTCTTCACCAGATGCGAGGTTGCTTCCCACGCAGCACAAGCTCCCGCACACTGGCCCGCACGAGCTTAGTCTGTAGTTGCACCGCGGCCTGCACTACCCCTACCCCACAACTGGCTTGCACGATAGGCAAGCCAGTAGTTCTCTCTCCCCCCCCCCCCCCCCCCCCCAAGTCTAGTAACTCCCTCCATCATACACACTGGTCTGTAGAAACGTCTTACCCCGTAGTTACCCCAGCCTGCACTCACCCCTCAGACACGCGCTTCATACCTGGTCTGTTGGTCGTCACGAACTCCCCGCCCAACCTGCCGCTAGTTTCATGGGCTGTACTGAGTCCTTACCTTGCACCAGATCCCAGCCTGCCCTGGCTCCCCACCCTTCACTGGCTCCTTACCCTGCACCAGATCCCAGCCTGCCCTGGCTCCTCACCCTTCATTGGCTCCTTAGCTTGCACCAGATCCCAGCCTGCCCTGGCTCCCCACCCTTCATTGGCTCCTTACCCTGCACCAGATCCCAGCATGCCCTGGCTCCCCACCCTTCATTGGCTCCTTACCCTGCACCAGAACCCAGCCTGCCCAGGCTCCCCACCCTTCATTGGCTCCCTACCCTGCACCAGATGCCAGCCTGCCCTGGCTCCCCACCCTTCTCTGCACTAGTTCCACGCTCTGTGAAACCCACTCACCTGGCAGTAGTTCCTCAGCCTGTAATTGTTGCCCCCAGCGTGCTTTGCAAGTGCCGCATGCACTGCATCTGATGACAGCCGGCACTAGATCTCACACGGCACCAGATCCCCGGTGCATTGTATGCCTAGTCAGTTCTTCATAACTAGTCATCCCCGGATCACCTGGTGCATCGCTTGTACTGCATCTACTGCTGCTCCAGACACTCGGGATCTACATGCGTGTAGTGGGCCGGCCAGGCTGCAAGAGATCTCGAGATCCATTCGATCCGTTGCCTCTTCTGGCCCCCTCTAGGCTGTCAACATGCGCTGTATTCTCTCAGCTGCATATTATTTCCAGTCTGCACGGGATTCTCACATTCACTTGATCCCCAGCCAGCAGTGGATCCCCCTCTCGCACCAGTTCCTTACAGCATGCATCGAATAGCCAGACTGGACAAGATTCTGACTCCCCAGACTGCACTAGATCCAAATCCAGTCTGCCTCAGAACTAAGGCCTCTACTCCTTTCCCTATCTGCAATCTCTCCAAATCCTGCTCTAGAATAGATTCCAATCCTGCCACAAGATCCCGGCTTGCATCAGATCCATAACCTCTACTAGATCCCAGCCTGTACAGAATCCCAGAAAGCAATTGCTGATATAGGGGAACGGGCACCTCGCGAGGCAGCATGGAGCAGGCGGTGATCCTACGGAGCTTTATCCAGCGGGTGAGAGCCATGGAGAGGAAGGAGCCCTGCGGTGACGACAGCTTCTGTAGCTACTTCATGGTGAGTCCTCGGCACTGGGATGTTTCAGTGGTACCGTGGGAGCTGGATGTATATGTAATTAAACTAATTCGTGACCGAAGAGTAAACGCACGAGCGCCGGTGGTCTGTGCGGGAGGGGCACTGATAAGCTGTGGAGGAGAGGCTGGTGGGCAGTGTATGTTATGGTCCTAGCTGGAGAGGCACCGATGAGCTGTGGAGGGTAAACGCAGGTAGGCTGCGGAGAAGCATTGGGGCGGTATAACGGATTATGACAGTTCCATACAGCGGTGGCTCTGCCGGTGGTGTGTTCAGGACAGACGCTGTTGGGTATGAGCTGTTTTGTTCTGTAGGAGAGATTCAATGTGTAAGAGGCAATGGAAGCTGCAGTAGATGCTATGAGTGCTGGTATTAACAGTGGTATCTTAGAGCTCTGCAAAAGAGCCATTGGTTAGCTGTGCACGAGGGCCATTAGGAAGGCTGTAGGGCAGTGGCGCTACATGATGGGCCATGTGTGTCTGCAGAAAGGATAAGGGCGGTAAAGTTCTTCCAAATGAGCAAAAGCACACATGTCCCATCTGAGACTCTGATGAATTGGTGAAGGATGAGTAGGGGCAAAAGGATGGGCATCTGGTATTCCCAACATTAGATTTTCACATCTGATATATTGCCTACTCCTCAAATAATGAGTGGGCCATGTTTCTTACTAGTTTCTGCGAGTAATACTTGGCTGGGTGTATTAGCTGTCAAACCATTCATTAAGTTTGCCGTAGCATTTAAAGTAGTAGTGACTGCTAGGTCATGTTTACTGAGCCGCGAGTGTACGTTGACGGGTTCATCTTTGATTAATACTCCCAGAACACGAGTGAAGGGGGCTGGCAAACTATGCCCACCTCTTGAAGATTTAGCCTGTGCTTTTCCACGATTGCACCTACTGTAAGGTGGGCCTGTGTTGCACAAACAAGGAGAATTGGTCTGTTGGCTTAATTGCGCCCCAATCCGTGCCCAGTCTTTCACTTGAATCCCCTTGTTCTCTGTGGTGATCATGATACACGGATGCCCTCGGACCCCAAGAGGCCGTTGCAGACCGTGTGTCATATAGGGATGGTGAAGCCCTCGGATGTTGCGCAAGGCTGATGGGATGTTGGGAGGGTCTGGGAGTGAGAGGAAGTGCTTCCCTGCCCCCTCGCTGTGCTTGCTTCCCTGCCCCCTCGCTGTGCTTGCTTCCCTGCCCCTTCGCTGTGCTTGCTTCCCTGCCCACTCGCTGTACTTGCTCTCCTGAGTGTGTGTGTGGCTCTGGGTGTGTGTGTGTGTGTGGCTCTGGGTGTGGCTCTGGGGGTCTGTGTGTGTGGGGGTCTGTGTGTGTGGGGGTCTGTGTGTGTGGGGGTCTGTGTGTGTGGGGTCAGGGTGAGTGGCTCTGTGTGTGTGTGTGGCTCTGTGCGTGTGTGGGGGGCTCAGTTGGTGTGTGTGGGTCTGTGTGTTTTTGTGTGGCATTTGCCAGAGATTAAACTATTGGCATTGTAAATGACAATGCCATTTATTTTTGTTGATTAGTATTCATGCTGATATATACTATTGACCTATCCATTTAACCTGCACACACCACCTGCAGAGGGCCACTTGAAACCGGATTTCTCCTGGTGCTTTAAGAAGAGTTTTGCTTTGAGTGCTCCAGTTAAGCTATTGGACATTGATTGACAGGTACCATAAGGGCTGTGTGGGCTGTGAGAGCTGTGTGGGCTGTGTGGGCTGTGTGGGCTGTGAGAGCTGTGTGGGCTGTGTGGGCTGTGAGAGCTGTGTGGTCTGTGAGAGCTGTGTGGGCTGTGAGAGCTGTGTGGTCTGTGAGAGCTGTGTGAGCTGTGAGAGCTGTGTGAGCTGTGAGAGCTGTGTGGGCTGTGAGAGCTGTGTGGGCTGTGAGAGCTGTGTGGGCTGTGAGAGCTGTGTGAGCTGTGAGAGCTGTGTGAGCTGTGAGAGCTGTGTGGGCTGTGAGAGCTGTGTGGGCTGTGAGAGCTGTGTGGGCTGTGTGGGCTGTGAGAGCTGTGAGAGCTGTGTGGGCTGTGAGAGCTGTGAGAGCTGTGAGGGCTGTGAGAGCTGTGTGGGCTGTGAGAGCTGTGTGGGCTGTGAGAGCTGTGTGGGCTGTGAGAGCTGTGTGGGCTGTGTGGGCTGTGTGGGCTGTGTGGGCTGTGTGGGCTGTATGGGCTGAGAGAGCTGTTGGCAATGTAAATAACAATGCCATTTATTTATAAGTAAAAAAAAAAAAAGAAATGTCATGAGCAATGCCAATAGCTCTAACTTTTCCAAAGGCGAAACCATTGCATTGTAAATGCTTGTTTCTCCTTGTGTCCCTGTTTATTCTCCCCCTCCCACCCATCCCAGCTTTGTTTATTTTTCTGCCTTGCAATTGACAGAAGGTTTAAAAAAAAAGTGCTATGAAGTTGCCAGTGCTGGCTCGGTGATAGTGCTCTTTTTTACTGTCCCACAACTGGTTGCCCAATCCCACTCGACTGCTAAAGCAAATTGCTCACCTATAGGCGAGACCTATCTGTTTTGCCAATGCTTTTTTTGTTTCCTCTTTAGCCATGTTTCACACCATTATTAACAACCATTGGCAATGCCAATTGGTCCAAAAGACAGGACCTATTAGCTTTGCCAATTCTTGTTAATATAGGTGTATACTTATTGCTTTCTCGTTTCAAGTTTTGTAGCTTTGGTTTTGTCCATCCAATGACCACATAAGGCTCTGCATTAAATTGTAACAACATAAAATGTAAACTGGATAAAAGAGCAAAGGGCAGGGAGAGTTTTAAACACTGTGACCAATGATAGTATATTATGTCTTTGTATGGGGCAATTCGCATAAGTGGAACAGTGCAAATAAATGACCCTGGGGAATGGCAGCATGCCAGGAAAATATAAATCCATAACAGAAGTCCACCTGGACCCGAATATATTGGACACATTGGCACATTCAGGAGTACTGGAAGCTCAAGTGTGAGTGTTGTGTGCAGTCAATGGCAAGGTGGACTCTAGTAGCTAATAAGCTAATTTATCATGGCAGCAGAACTGATGCATTTCTGTGGCCTTTTGACAGGACTCCAAGGCAAGCGATAAAGACTAACTGTAATGTGGGTGAGACTGTCATCATTTCTTCCCGTTTCTGACTGCTACAACACTCATTTGTGTACCTTTAAATGTCAACTTGTCAAAAGCTTTTTTTTTGCAAGCCTTCCAGCAGCAGCAGAAACAGACAGCTTTAAATGTCAGCATCCAAGGAAGCGCTGGTGTCCTGTTCATTAGCAGAATCCAGTGCTACCAGATGCACATGGAGGCTCATGCTAGGACTATATATGTGCTACTCTCGCTCCCAGAAGCACATCAACAAGTAAAGGAAACCACAATTCCCAGCATGCCTATGTGACCCTTAGAGTACTTCCAGTCATATCCCTCCTGTGTAGATAGAAGATAACTCTAATGACTAGTATCCTATGTGATTTTTAGATTGTAACCATGTGTATCCCCTCCCTGTGTTTAGAGATATAGCTTTAACGACTAGTCGCCTGTGTGACTGTTGGAGTATAGCCAGGTGTATCCCTTCCCTTGTGTGAAGAGATAACCCTATTCACTAGAACAAAAAGAAATGTGTTCCTTATGTAACGTAACTGATTCTATGTAAAGTGCTTTGATAACATGTAACGGAACTGGTGCTATGTAAAGCGCTCTGATAACCTAATCGGTTCAAGTTCGCGCTATATAAAACTCTATAAATAAAATAAATAAATAAATGCCTCTTGTGTGGCGTGTAAAACTCTATAACGTCAAAAACAATGGCACCGAAAATTGTTTTGTTTGTCTAATGTATGAAAAGATATTTTCAATTTATCAAGCAGACATGACAGGGTGCGGTGAACCGACCATCAGTTTAGGATTCCCTACAGTGAAAGCACAGTTTGCAGAGCTGCAATGTTTTGACATGGTCTGAGACCAGATTAGTGTTGTTAAATGTAGTAGTACATACACATCGTGTCCTAAATGTCATCTATAATAAATCACCTCGTTGTAATTAGTAATAGAAAAGCTACTCCCCATGGGGCTGGTATTTTTGTAAATTAAATTTGGCGCACAAGATGTATGCAAGTTGACATTTTAATGTAAGATATTTTAGAATACATTGTCCCACATTCACCCCTCCCCTCCCCCCACACACACATGCTGCACAAGAAACAGTGGTGCAATATTCCTACACAAAAAAAAATGAATATCAGGCATGTCTGTAGCATGTGTTAACTTTACCAAATTTGACAACACTCAACTTAGTAACTTGAGAAGAATATAAGGTTGAGTTGGCACTAATGGGATTAAGACATGATCTACAGGGCAAGCAGGTGTAATTTGCAAATAAAGTAATTCAGGCCATTTCCATTGATAATGCACAACATCCCCATAGCCATCAAGACATCACCAACACTCCTCCAATTTAGGAAAGAGTTGAAGACTCACCTTTTTAAATAATACAGAATCACAGTGCATTAACCATCCACAATCCAGCTTCTTTTTGTATTCCTCTTAATTGTGAAGTACATGCTTGTCTTTGACAATTTACAGTGCTCTACTGACTTTTGGGTAGGACCGCGCAATAGAACAATAGAAATCTATACTAATATAATAAAGAGAGAGCCCAAACCTTTGAGGCGGGTAATCTCAGGAACCACAGCACCAATCCTAACACCCAATACTGCATTGGAAAGGGCAGTTGCAGCAGAAGGACATGGCTATGCAGACGCCCACCATATACATTTAAAAGGTAAAAGAACCATGCCAGCAAAGTAGTCCCTTGTGGGCGTGTCTGCATTGTGCTGTGGGCGTGTGCTGGGGGCGTGACAAACGCTGGGGGCGTGTAGTACGTTCCGCCCTTCATGCCATGTCTCATATCGTGTGCTGTGGGCGTGTGCTGGGGGCGTGGGCGTGTGCGGGGCACGGGATTACGGAAAAAAAGCGAGCGGTGTACTCAATATTTCATTGTTTTTTCTTCCCAGGTTCTGTACATTCCAGCTCCGGGTGTCCACCTTGCTCCCTTTAAATACCCCTGCACCCCATAATCATAACCCACCCGTACTCCTTAAAATACCCCAACACCCTTAAACACTAACCCATCTTAACCCTATAAATATACCCTGTACCCCAAAACCCAAATCTATCCTTAAACCCTAAAAATACCCCTGTACCCCAAAACCCAAACCTAGCCCTGAACTCTATAAATACCCCTGTACCTCAAAACCCAAACCTACCCCTGAACCCTAAAAATACTCCTCTACCCCCAAACCCAAACCTAGCCCTGAACCCTAAAAATACCCCTGTACCCCAAAACCCAAACCTACTCCTGAACCCTAAAATACCCCTGTACCCCAAAACCCAAACCTAGCCCTGAACCCTTAAAATACCCCTGTACCCCAAAACCCAAACCTACCCCTGAACCTTAACAATACCCCTGTACGCCAAAACCCAAACATAGCCCTGAACCATAAAAATAACCCTGTACCCCAAAACCCAAACCTACCCCTGAACCCTAAAATACCCCTGTACCCCAAAACCCAAACCTAGCCCTGAACCCTAAAAATACCCCTGTACCCCAAAACCCAAACCTAGCCCTGAACCCTTAAAATACCCCTGTACCCCAAAACCCAAACCTACCCCTGAACCCTAAAAATAACCCTATATCTCAAAACCCAAACCTAGCCCTGAACCCTAAAAATACCACTGTACCCCAAAACCCATACCTATCCCTAAACCCTAAAACTACCCCTGTACCCCTTAACCCAAAACTATATCTGAACCCTTAAAATACCCAAACACCCCAAAAAATATACCTCAGTACCCCAAAACATATACCCCTATACCCATACTTACCTTATCCAAACATTAAAAAAAACATGCTTTTACCATTCATGCATTTACAACGAATTTTGTTGTAAATGTATGCGTGGTAAAAGCATATAAAATGTAATGCCATGCGTTATAATGGCATTGCGGAGTCATGGTACTTTCGTAATGAAAGTATGCGGAGTGATGGTATGCGGAAAGAAAGTTGCGGAATAATGGGTGTTTATCCTCCCCCGGTAAGTACATTGGTGTCACGGCAGCCCACATCTCCAGCAACATACTCATATTTTTTCACCACCGATTTGAATAATGCACAGGTCTCTCTCATTGATGGCCAGCACCGACATACACTTTTAGACATACCTCCCACCACAAGTTCTAGAATTGCGAACTTTAGAGCTGGGGAGCTACGTTCGAATCTCGGCATCAGCTCAACATCCTGTGATTCCAGGCAAATCGCTTTGTCTCCCCGTGCCTACCACAAATGAATGTGTTCTTCTGTAATGTAAATTGTGCTCATGCCATGTTGTCGATTTCGCGCTATATAATATTGCAAGGAAAAATAAAGTAGGGAAACTCGAGTTCACACACTACTGAACACACACTCTCAAGTGCATCAGCAGTGCACTGTGAATCGGAGCGTTTCACAGGCCTGTCACAGATAAGAAATGCTATCAAAACGAAATCCTACAAAACAATATACTACTGGCCGGCAGCAATTCATACCCGGACAACGTCGGGGCGGGCTGCTAGTGTCATATATATATAAATATATATATATATACAGGGAGGTTATAGTTTGGCTCAGATTTCATTCATACAAAACGCATGCATTATGCCTCCACAATGCACTGCGTATGACCTCACATATTACATCACTCACGACATGGCCAGTGACATCCCTGATGGCATCTCAAACAACATCACTGATGTTTGTTTTTTGCTGTATATCTATACTAATATTATAAAGAGAGAGCCCTAACCTTTGAGGCGGGTAATCTCAGTAACCACAGCACCAATCACTACACCCAATACAGCATTGGAAAGAGCAGTTGCAGCAGAAGGACATAGGCTATACAGATGGCCACCATATACATTTGAAAGTTAAAAGAACCTTGCCAGCAAAGTAGTCCCTTGTGGGCGTGTGCGTGGGCGGGGCACGGCATGAGGACAATAAAAAAGCGTTCCTTAAACGTGTGCGTTGTGCTGGGGATGTGTACTGGGGCGTGACAAAGGCTGCGGGCGAGTGCTAGGTGCGTGACAAAAATCGGCGCGGCAATTGCGCAATTGAGCGAGAGCAGGGGCAAGACAAACGACAATGGTCGCGGCAATTGCGGAATTGCACGGGAGCAAGGGGCATGGCCAATTGGCGTGGGAATGCACGGGAGCAAGAGCATTCAATGGGCGTCTGAGTTCAGCTGGAGGCATGCCAATTGCGCAATTGCGCGGGAGCAAGGGCCGTGACAAACAACAATGGGCCCGCTAATTGCGGAATTGCACAGGAGCAAGGGCCGTGGACAATGGGCACGGCAATCGTCCGCCAACAATCGCGCCACATTCATAAATTATGATGCCAATCACGCACCTGGGCGTATGCGTTCAATGGGCGTCTGCGTTCAGCTGGAGGCGTGGTAAGTAACCGTTCGCTCTATTCACTTGCGGGCCTGCACATTGTGCTGGGGGCGTGGCACACATACTGGGGTCGAATGCAGTGTGTGCCTTGCGCTGGGTGCGTGTCAAACAGACTGGGTCCGAATGCCGTTGGTGCTTTACTAAATTGCCGTTACGTTACGGCCTTCACGCCATGTGGGTCCTAAAAAAATATTAATACCGGGAAATAACTTTCAAGGGTCACATAATTCGCATTGTAATACGGTCGCCGCTGGAGCCGGGCTTCAAGCGGGGGCACACGCCACTGAGAGTGCCTGCGGGGACAATAACTGCAGCGTCCCCTGCGCGCTGTCACTCAACTCTCTGAATAAACGAATTTACGCACGGCGCACAACATCAACCAGGGCTGAGGCCGGCCTCAAGCGGCAGCTGACGCGACTAAGCGGCCCTGCTGGCACACTAACCTTCAAACTGACTGCACTTTCCCACACGCGCAGCGTCTCTAGCACGACCTGTCACCCACTCAACTCTTCATACCCGGACAACGTCGGGACGGGCTGCTAGTATATATATATGTATACATATATATAAATAATGAGCTTTACAGATCTATGGGAATATTGAGGTGGCCTCTTGTTGAATATGAAATATTAAAAAAAGAACATCTGTTAATACGTCCCTAAG
This sequence comes from Lissotriton helveticus, assembly GCF_964261635.1. Classification (NCBI taxonomy): domain Eukaryota; kingdom Metazoa; phylum Chordata; class Amphibia; order Caudata; family Salamandridae; genus Lissotriton; species Lissotriton helveticus. The sequence continues at coordinate 494,683,735 of NC_136069.1, read as the reverse complement.
CAACTGACGTTCAATGTAATTACCTGCTAAAGGTTAATGCCTGTTTCGCCACATCAAGAACCCTAATGGATATTCAGAAACTGCAAAGTGCAGCAAGTCCATATTACTCATTGACATGCTCGATGAAACACTCATAGCCTAACCTATCAACACATACCAAACAGTGTTCCTTATTTTAAGAATCACTATAGAAACATAACCTACTGTCAAAATGCCCTCAAACCCAGCCTTGCTCTTCACTGAAGTTGACGGTCATCCAATTAAAACTCAGATCCTCTGAAACTAAAATGAATTAATGCGTGGTTTTCATGTTGTCTGACTACATTTGCCCAGTTCTCAGGCTAATTAAGGTCTTAGCCTTGGTATTTTAAAAATGCATTTGTTTTTAATCATGGGCTTGATCTGGCCCTTGTGTGTAGTGAATGTTATATCCAGGTGTTTAAAAAACCTGTCTAGTCCTCCTGCAAAAGAGAACACCGAATAATCATTATAATATGCATTACAAGTCATGGCAGTATTGGGCTCTCTGCTCTGTCTCTACACTTGAATGGATCCTTTAACTCATTGCCAACTGCAGTGAACGAGTCTTTTCTTGAGAAATTTGAATAATTATCACACAAAGTGTCTGTGGAGGGGCAAAATGATCATTCAAATCAGGTCTGCAACTCAACATCTGCATTTGCTAGTTCACCCACCAAATATAAGGTGAATGTCCAACTGTCTGCTGATAGCAGCCACATCCAAGTCCATCTGGAAAGCATGCCATCAAATGAGGACAACAACAGAACATGCCTAGACAACATGACACATTGGATGAAGAAAAACATCTGTTGTCTGAATGGGTCCAAGAATGTGCTTATAGTTGTGGGAAGAACAACATAAATAATCTCCCTTTCAAGCCTCAGTGAGCCTCTATCCTCTTTGCTGATAGTATGGAGCTTGGATTTTATATTTGATGCACAGCTCTACCAAATCAAAGCAGTGGTCAAGGACATTATTGTGCAGCCCTCCAACCTTGGCAGGATCATCCCACTCCTCTGAAACAATCACCAAGTGGAGCTGATCAGAACATTGATGATGAGACTACTTCTACATCTTCAACTCAGAACTCCCAAAGAAGTTACATGAGAGGTTTTAACTGGTTCAAAATCATGCTGCTGGATCTGAGGCAGCATGACTGATACAGCCAGGCTAAAATGACTTTAAATGATGCCTGAGGATGTGAAGGTTGAGCCCAAAGCTCTCTACTCTATTCACAAAACCTATTCAGAAAATGTTTACCCATGCCTGCTCTTCACTGAGTGAAACCTAACATCTTCACTGGCATCCAGTATGTATAGGGTATCATGCATCGTGAGAACCATGGATTTAAAACACATTCATAAATAAATATTTAGATGCAATAGAAAAGTTTGCAAATCTGCCTGTTTATGTTTGATATTCTTCACAGTGCTGTTGTACCAGCTGGTTGCCAATATTCTTTAGCTATTCACTGCCTGGATGAGGTTACACTCATTTTGATCATTATAAATATCCTTAAACTCTGTCATTCAAAGCAAAGGCGGGTGTGGGGGGGTCACATGAGGGGCTCAAAACCCATTTGTTTAACATTACCATATAATCATTTTTTTCCTATGCGTATTTTTTCTGGATAACCTCACTCTTCGCGCCAGGATACTTTGTAGTAGCAGAGTGTGTTATAAAAACATTTATAATATAACATAACATAACATGAACCCTGTTTATTGCATTACTAACTTACATTACCTCATTGTGACCATACTGTGGCTAGTACATTGCCATCCCCAATTCATGGATTATAATAGGAGACTAAACTAAACGTGGTCATGATGAATATAGATAGACAATAGGAAAACCAGAAGTTGTCCACATACTTCACCCCAGAATCAACACTGTCTTTAAAGCAATACTCAACAGCCTTAACCTCAGCCTTACCCGCAACCTCATCCGCAGCGTGTACAGAGGCAGTGAAATTGAAGAGGATCACAAGCGGAAGCGTACAGACTTTGATGACCTCAAACTGAGCTGGATTATGAGGCACATCCCTCCGGCCACACAATATGGTGCACATATCTTCTGGTACACATATTTAGAGAATTCTCTACTTCAAGAGATGCGGAGAAACTGACTATATTATTTGCCATTAATTACACATGCATATAAAAGTAGAAAGCATTGTAGAAATCAGTACCAGATGAGGAGACCTCAAACCCTGGTTTGATGGTTCCATTAGGGAGGGCTGTTTATGCTGCTGTAGGATTTGTTTGTCGTGTTCTGTGACTAGAATGGCGGAGCTATTGAAACACAGGCTGAGTTTAATGATTATCATCCGTAATTATAATCAAATAATAATTTAGTACAAGTGTTAAAATTGCCATTTACTGTAAATACACTGTTCCATTCTGGCTGAAGATGTAAATTGCTTATTTAATTGCTTTGTTATGTTCTCTCGCTAAATTACTTGTTTCTATAGAGATTTCCATTTTCGCCTTACTAGGAACTGCGCATGATTAACAAATATGTTTAAAATAAGATGAAATAAACTCAAGGGCGAGCAGGAAATTGAAAAAGAAAAATGGCAGGAATACTGAGGAGAAACTTTGTGATTAGACAAACACGCAAGAGGGAATTAATTGCTAGCTTTTCTTGCGGTTAGTTGCTAAACGTGCATATGTCCATTGCTCAAAAGATAAATCATGTCACTTTTTATGTATCTATGCTGAAGTGGAAATACATCACCTCTCCTGCTCTCAAAATCCCCGAATTGCTATTCATAAGCCTCCATCTGTCACTGGTCTCCTCGGGGCTCTGCTGTGCAAAGAGTACATAGCAAGCCAAAAGCAAACACTGGCCGCGCACTGCCATTTTTATGACATTTTTTTCAAGTATTCGTTTTTCTCTTTTTTTGAATCCCCATTCTGCACTTCAGGAGAGTCATTATTTTCCATCTTAAAAAAACATAAAGTCCCGAAAAAAAAAGACATATTGAGGAATATAAAAAGAAGTAAAATTATTACACCAATGTAGTTTTTATGAGAGCAAACACTCTATTTTGGGGAAAGACAGAGTCTTAGTTCAGTAAAAAACGTTATCATATTGGAGACTGATTATTAGCTAGAGGTGTGCTTAAATCACGTGACTTGCTTTTGCTGTATGCAAAATTAAGCACAATAGAAATCTGGGGGCAGATTTATAAGAAACAACCGCAGCGCGAAGCCGCAAGTCATTTTACTGTGCCTTGCTGCGTTAGTTTTGAAGTACAGGGATGCGACATATTTACAACAATATGTCGCATCTCTGTGCTTCCACCTGCACTAGTGCACAAACTGCTGCCATGCACCGGCGCAGGCACCCTTGCACCATGGCGCATATTTTGGCTTAAAAAATAGCGCATAAACTCAAGTGCCATGAACAATATAGCTGCCTACATGCTGGTCGTTTACGTGCTCTTGCAATAGAATTTTTACCTGTAATGTCTTCAATTATTTGACAAGGCGTTATGACATAATTTCGGGAATTTCTTGTAACAGGTGTCTTGTGAAATGGCGTAAATTACGCGAGATACCTCCAGTGTAATGAAAATGTTTACCCGAGCCTATTATTAGCATGTAGTTCTTAAATGCAGGGACATGTAGAATTTCCAAATGAGCATCCAGACCATAGTCTTGCTACCTGTGTGGAATATTATTATACAAAGAAACAGAAGGAGTGATCTACTTAATCACATGTCCATGCTCATTACAATATGTTGGTCACACAACAAGGAAAATGAAGGTCCGTATTAGTGAGCACAAGAGTACCATCCGGCGCCACAAACAATCAACCTGTTTGACAAATCATTTTTTAGAGAAAAAACCCCAAGCAGAAGATATGAAGTGGGTGATTTTGGAACAACCATACATCCCACCTCATATCTCTGACAAATCCAATTTCCTGTTTGTCAAGGAGCAGAAGTGGATATTTCGGCTCCGCAGTGACAGCAGAGGACTGAACGATTCTATTCCCTGGATTTCAATTTGAATTTGGTTGAGAGTCTTTTTTGGATGCATATTGAACAGGCCATCATTATCTAAAAGGGACATGTTTGAGAACTTTCTCTGTCACATCAGCAGCGAGAGACTCTTTTCTGTTGGTGATCATCAATAATCTTTAGTATGGTTTGTCTCCTGTGATCTTATTATCACTTGCTGTGTTCCCTGCCGTCTCTAGTAGGGTACGAAGTTCCTTATGCTAATATTGCCTGCCATCCGTATTTGGCATTTCTTCTGCTCACCTAATCATATATTTTTTCGGCACCAAATTTTCTGTATTAAATCGATACTAAATTATCGTCTTTGCACACATTATGTTCAATGCTCTGTCAGTCGATACACTATCGAAATGCGCATGCGCGTCTGAGTAGCGTTTATCGTGAATACGCGCATGCCTCGACAATGCCCATAGACCTGAATTGATGCATTGTAATTGCCTAATTCGACTCATATGAGCAGCTGTCTTTATCAAGAATGAGACATTACTCAGATCAAACACGGATGCGCAGCAAAGCAGTGCGGTACACGAACAAACCCCAGACACTGCGCATGCCCAAGAGAGTGAGTGACGATGCGTTCACACATGCGCATTCGTCGATGGACTTTTTCCGATATGCATCGAAACGACTACACCCTCACTGGGCGGATAGGTCATTAGCGTCTCCTAATGACCTAATTACACAAAGTGGGTGGACTATAAATAGGTGTATCCTGGATCCGGTCGGTACCTTCACTTCCTCTCGGACGCCTGAGTGAGGTACCGACGGACAGGTAAGGACATCTCCTAAATGGATACCAACATACTCGTTATTCTCACTACTTTTGATATTGTTTTTACAACGTTCTAGTTACTCTCTTATGGCCTAAATGCACTGGGCTATTGATTGTGACTTAAACAGCCTTTTTAATTGATATGCCTTTTGCTTGGTAAATTGGTCCTTGGTTGAGTTTGACTTTGTTCACAGTTAGTGGGTCTGTTAGAGGATGCTTTAATAAATTGGATTAAGCAATCACTTTATTTTTATAAATGATTGCTTTTCTATGCACCATAGAGCGGGGCCTCATTTTCCCGAGCGGATGCCGGGTGAGGTGAGGTGTTTCTCCACGCAATGCGCGGTGAGTATTCACAGTTAGTAGAATTGTTCTGTGAATGAGTAAAATTACTTTTTGATCCAACAAGGCACATATACCTTACTTGTAGAGTGTTTTTGTACAGTTTCATGTAGGAATGCGGCTATATAAATGAATGCACACTGTCTTGTTTATTATCTTTTACAGGATTGTTACCAGATACTTATCTTTTACATGGATATTGGGGCTCCAAATTCATGGTAGATATATGCATTCCATACTTTTTTGGCACGATCATTTTCTTTAAATTCACGTTGTTGCAGTAGCCCATCATTTAGGTCCTGATGAAAGCCCGACAATAAGTCTGGAGGGCTGAAACATGTTGACCATCTGCATATGCGCCACAGTGTAGTCATAAGCTTCAACTACCTGGCGTGTTTTTAATATTGACACTCAGACATCTTGATTAAATATATTTTTGTCTGAGTCGTTAATTTTAACATTTCACCACAGCACTGCACTTACACCTAAGTATCAGTTTGGCTTGAGTGTACATCTTCTCATCCAACTCCGCACCATCGGCTGATGGTTTGGGCGGTTAAGCTTTGGATGTTGTGACAATATATCCCATATGATGATACTCTGCCAAAATATGGTTGGTCAGATGGGAATATCTCAGCCTATGGATACTCTTACACTTGTGTTAGCCTAAATTTACAGTTATTTGTACAAACACTTTAGACCTTTTATTTTCTTTGTGTATTAGATATTGTGGTAGGAGATGAAATAAAAGGTCTTTAAATATTTCTCCTTTAGACCCCTCTTATATATTTTGTTTGTAGAATATTATTATACAACATTATCACACATTAATGTCCATTTTCTCTTTTCATTGCTCACAGCCACGCCTTTAACTCATATTAAATGTAACGTTGTAATTACAGAGATTCCACATCAGTATCTGCCTTGCACATGCATCCTGTATTTTTCTGTTCTTATGTAAATCATTGAGGACAAAAAGTGTTTTCTTATTTAAATCGAGGCTTGCTCAGAGCTCGGGAAAGACATTTCAGTTCATTGGCCCTGCTGTCCGTCAGCATATGCGCCTTGTCTTAATAGGGTACTTTGTTTTTCTGCTTCTCGGTTTCCAAGCTTACTGCATCTGTTTCGTGCCATAAATCTCCTTATGCTCAGGTCACTCTAAGCTCCTTTTCTTTATCAAGTCATGGTCAGAATGATTCAGACCCCTGAAACGTCCTTTTTAAAGCTGGCACTGATTTTATTTCTTTCCAAATGTGTTTCAAATGTAGTTTGGCAATTAACTACTCAAAGCCCAATTCTAATTGTTGGGGATCGGTAAAAATGCTTACAGAAATTGTTTAGCAAAACTAAAACAGCTTATTCTATATTTTCGGAATTTATGGGGAATTACTTGTGTATAAACCACAATGCTGTGGCTGACATTAAAAAAATATACAACAACAAAATACCACGAACCAAATAAACTACAGGGAACCTGAGGATAAACAATATTTTTCCAGCCAAGCAAAACTTCTAAATATCAGAAATACTTTCTAAGGCCTGATCTAATAAATGTTCCTACCTTTGGGATATCACCAAATAAACTGCAGCCTGTGGAGTTAGAGAAGCTGTCAAGGAAGTGAGAAACTTTTATATTTTTGTATCGGCAGGGGGTGATACTTCCATTCCTGAATGGAAATATTAATCAGTGAGGGACTGTTCAGACCCGTGTGATAACCTAGCACAATTTCGTTCAAATATTTGAAGGTTTTTGGGAACACTTGATCCACCGCCAATCAGGGAGCGATAACCGATAACAATACACAGGCCCATACACACTTACCCAAACTAATATCCGCAGAATGACGCTGGGTGAGTTTCAAGACTAAGGAACACTCAAAATCAGTTGTTCATTATACAGACTCGTATCTCACACTCTAAAAACATAACTGAGTGTGCATATAAACTTCTTTCCTCTGGTCGATAGACCTAAAGTTGAGAAGTTGATGGTAATAATAAGATCTATCTATCTATCTATCTATCTATCTATCTATCTATCTATCTATCTATCTATCTATCTATCTATCTATCTATCTATCTATCTATCTATCTATCTATCTATCTATCTATCTATCTATCGATCTATCGATCTATCTATCTATCTATCTATCTATCTATCTATCTATCTATCTATCTATCTATCTATCTATTTATTATCTATCTATCTATCTATCTGTCTGTCTGTTTGTCTGTCTGTCTGTCTGACTATCTATCTATCTATCTATCTTACTAAATAACCACAAACTCGATGTAAAGTTAATAATGCCACGCTGAACGGCTGCTTTATAAGTGATCGGATGCAAGCACGCAGCAGTCAGTCCTGGATCGCTGTTCTTGGCAAAGCGCTAGCTATCTAATTCTCCGCTTACACGCACTATAAAAAATTTATTCACTGGAACCTTGTTCCTGCTGTATTTTTAAATTGTGGTTTCTATTGTGGGGTGTGCTTTACTGCTCCATCATGACGCTCCCTCTTCCTCGCTCCTGACGTGTGTTTAAAGGAAGGACTCTACCAGCTCACCTGGGACGCCCCCTGCCACGCTGACCGGCCGCTTTATAAGTGACTGGATGCAAGTGCGCAACGGTCAGTCCTGCATCGCTGTTCTTGACAAAGAGCTAGCTATCTAATTCTCCCCTTACACGCACTATAAACATTTTATTCACTGGAAACTTGTTCCTGCTGTATTTTTAAATTGTGGTTTCTATTGCGGGGTGTACTTTACTGCTCCATCATGGCGCTCCCTCTTCCTTGCTCCTGACGTGTGTTTAGAGGAAGGACTCTACCAGCTCATCTGGGATGCCCCCTGCCACGCTGACCGGCCACTTTATAAGTGATCGGATGCAAGCACGCAGCACTCGCGCCGATGGCGTGCCGGAGACGCGCCAGAGGCAAGCCCGTCTGCGCCAGTCCGCACCCTGGAGCAGCCAGCGGCCAGCCACTATGTCCAAAAGTGAGGCAGAAATCGGCAAACCACTCATATTCAGCCATTGATCTCTGCCTGCTCAAAGGTCATTCTCCTTCTTGCCAACCTCTTGATATTCTATCAAATGATCTCGTTAAATGCTCGTACAGCAATTTTGCATTTAGCCATAATTTGGACTCTTTCACGCACAATGCTTCTCTTGTCTCAGTAAACTCGTCTTTTAAGTTTTGGAGCATTAATTGCAGGTCTCTACCTAAAAATAAAGATCACATTTTTGACTTACTAAATTCGGCTCAGCCAATTGCTCTGTTTTTAACAGAAACCTGGCTTCATATAAGTTCCGGGCCTGACTTTGCTAGTGCCCTTCCCCCTGGCTATGTCATTGTTAGAAGAGATCGAGATACTGGGAAAGGTGGTGGGATTGCGGTCATTTTCAAGGCTACACATTCATGTCAATTGGAGGCCCTCCCTTTTTCCGACTGTGAGGCCGCTTTGTTCAAACTAGCGGTCTCTCCTCAATTGACATTATCGGGATGCTTATTTACCGCCCCCCTGAAAAATCTAACCACTGGCTGTCGTCGTTTGCAGAACTTGTTTGCTCCATTTGTTTTGAAGCCAGCTAATTTTACTATTTTTGGAGATCTTAATCTCCATCTAGAAGATACCCGCAATAATTTAAGCAAAACATTTCTTTCCGACTGTGAGGCTATTAATTTAATCCTGTGCAATCAAGGACCCACCCATCAGGCCGGTCACTTAATTGACCCCATTCTTTCTAACATTCTGCTTGACTGCAGTGTTCCTGCTCTCCCTCTTGACTGGTCGGACCATTTTGCTATTCAATTTAGCTTAACTGTAGAGAGGGCTAAGATGCTGGCTTCTCCTGATATCGTAGGTAGCCATAGAGCTTGGACTAAGTTGAATCTTTCTTCGTTCAATGCCTCACTCTCTGCTAATCGTCCAGATATTCAACTTCCTTTTCTCTCACTGAACTCTGAAGTGTCACACTGGCTGACCTCAACCATTAATCGTCATCTGCCTCTGTGTCCCAGGCGGTTCAATGCGCACCTTCCTCCAGCTCCATGGTTTACGGATGATTTTAAAACATTGAAATCTGAATGTAAACATTTGGAAAGATCCTGGAGGAAAATGTACGCCCTAAGCTGTAAATTGATCTATAGAACAGCTCTCAGGCAATACCATCGTGTCTGTAGAAAGGCGAAAGCCATTTTTGTTTCTAACTCCATCATTAACGCTGCGAACCGTCCTAGAGCCCTTTTTTCTATGGTGAAAAAATTAGCAGGTGCTAATACTTCTCCTTCCCCTCCTATTCTCGGGGAAACCCAATGTAATGAAATTGCCGACTTTTTCATTTCTAAAGTCGAAACTATTTACAATTCTCTTTCAGCTTCTCATCCTTTGGTACACCCTGAGCTCCCTCCTCTGGGAGAACATGGACCCTCATCCGCAGAGGTACAGATCTCTGAGTGGCCCTTATTAGACCAGAGCTCTTTCCTTGACTGCTTAGCCAGGGTGAAATCAGGCTCTCCCCCAGACCCAATTCCTATTTATATTCTCCGGCAGCTTTCTCCTGACTCCCTTTTGGTTATCCAAGAACTTCTTAATGCCTCACTACGGGAATCTATAGTTCCCGAAGTGTGGAAGAGAGCTATGGTCATCCCACTTCTGAAAAAACCTGGTGCAGACCCTAAGATGCTTTCTAACTTTCGCCCCATCTCTTTACTACCCATGTTTTCAAAGATCTTAGAGAGACATGTTAATACGCATTTGACCTCGCATGTTGAGTCCTCGGGATGTTTACATCAGTCCCAATCGGGGTTTTGTACTCATTTTTCTACTGAGACCACTTTATTGGGGGTAACAGAGAATTTGCATTTCCGCCTGGATCAGAGCGAAACCACGGCGCTTATTCTTCTAGATTTAAGCACCGCATTCAATACGGTGTCGCACCCTATCCTTTTAAATGCACTTAACGGGGCTGGGGTGGTTGGATCCGCACTGGCATGGTTAGCCTCTTTTTTAAGATCTCGCTCTTTTCAAATCTTCTCTCCTAACTGTTCTTCTTCTGTCCGACCATCTGCGTATGGGGTTCCTCAGGGGTCCACGCTGAGCCCAGTGCTCTTTAACATCTATGTGAGACCCCTGGCTACTATTGTGGAGGATGCTGGTCTCTCCCTCTACTCATACGCAGATGATACCCAAATCATCTTCTCCCTTTCTTCGGCTAAGGAGTGTTCCTCCTCCGCTCTTCAGCGGGGTCTTAGTCGAGTGGCGGAGTGGATGCGGACAAACTTTCTGAAGTTGAATGGTGATAAAACGGAGGTGGTCATATTGGGCAAGCACAAACATCTTTGGGGCCCCCAACATTGGCCCCCTGAAATGGGCCGATTACCCCAACCGGTTACGCAGGTGCGTAACCTTGGCTTTGTTTTAGATGACTTGCTCTCTATGCGGCAACAAGCGGTCAGCGTGGCAGCCACCTGTTTTACCATCTTGAGGTGGCTCCGGAAAATCCTCTGGGTGCTTCCTGACTCTACCAAGCGCACGGTGGTCCAGGCACTGGTCACTTCTAGCCTGGACTATGGTAATGTGCTTTATCTGAGGGGAACTCAGGAGATTCAAAGGAAGCTCCAGCTTGATCAAAATTCCGCTGTCCGCCTCTTGTGTAAAGTCCCTAGGACATCTTCCATCTCTCCCTTTCTCCGGGACCTACACTGGCCCCGCGTAGATAGCCGCATCAAATTCAAGACCCTCTGCTTCATGTTTAAGATCAAGCAGGGGTTGGCACCCACTTATCTCCAGTCTCTCGTCCACCAATATGTTCCTTCCCGCCCTCTTAGGTCTTCTTCCCAAGGGAACTACTTGATCCCTCGATTTAGACTCACTAGAATGGGCGGACGTCCTTTCTCTTACCTTGCCCCGAGACTCTGGAACTCCCTTCCTGCCCCATTGAAATTTGAACGATCTTTTGTTAAGTTCGGCAGAGATTTGAAAACCTGGCTCTTCCCTCGACAGTAGTCCCTGACCAGTTGCTGCTGTGCCAGCTGCGGCACCGGGATACCCCATCGTGGGTAGCTGTGCGCCTTATAAATGCAATTACAATTACAATTACAATGTTTATCACCAAATAATATAGTAAATAAGAGCTCAACATGTACAGATTCACAAGGCAAACAATGCATTACATTAATCACAGAGAGAGAGAGAACATTTATCAAATGCAGACAGTGTCAAACTCATATCAAATTAATAAAATGCAAATGAAGGAGTGGATAGGCGTGGAGACAAAAGTTTCAGAGACAAAATACATTTACAAGTCATAATGCAAAGTACGGATCATTAGATATACTAACCTAAGAAAATAGAGAAATACCACCCCTGGCCACGGGGGTAATAGGGGTTCCCTGAGACCGATTCAGGGAGCAAAGATTATCAGGATATTAGTTACAGGACAGGAACAGGAAACAGGTAGACCTAAGCAAACTGACAAACAGCGACGATCACCCTCTAAGCTTCTCTCCAAACACTTCCTAACCACACCTCCTAGGGCACCTCAATTATACCCTAAAACCTACATATTCAACTCACAGTAGTTGAAACATTTACAAAATCTCGATCTCTCATTGGCTGATTTGGGGTTGCATTATCACACCACCATAGTCACATTCATATTTTCTAAACGCTCTTTGTTTTTCATATTTTACATTACATTAACCACGTCCGATGACTTCACATTTCATTTGGTAAATAACATGTTGCAAATCACTAAACATTAATTGTTCATTGCTGTCACTTTCTGCGGAAGAAGTTTGTACATTTCTCTTGCTTCTCATGGCCATCATTTTGTTACTTGGCAGACAAACAAATGTTTCTTGTAGGTTATCAGCCTTAGCCTCCGCCACTTCTCTCTCAGAGCTTAATGTCTGGCTCATTTACTCTTAATAATCCACTTTTTAACCCACTACAGGCAGGCAGAAATGTAGGCCCATGCGTTTCTCTACAATGAATAGAACACAGACATTATTGATTTCACGAAATGTACTTATCACGGTTTACCACCCACCATTGCACTATCCCATGTTATGTTTTCTAGCAAGAGCATTAATGAGCAAACACAGCATAATTTTTAAGAAAAGCATAATGCAAATGCGGCCTAGTCTTGCATGCATTAGTCTCATCTTAGTGCACGCATGTGCAAAGCATTTTCCTGTTTTTTTGTGTTTGTGCACACTAATTTTCTAACGCACTATTAGTAAATGTTACTGAGGAATAAATACAAGCAGGTTTTATTTTCTCAAAACCCTACTCCATCAATTCACCCCTTTGATGGCCTTTTTGAGCCATCACGAAATACCCATCATACCAATTACCACCTTTATTTTTATCTAAAGGTCTGTACTCTTTTCTCTCTTCATCATTCTGTCATCTAAATCTTTCATTTCATAATAGCTTCCCTTCATGTCTTCTAACTCTATTTCATCTCTCTTTCTCTTTCTTGCTCTACATTTGTTATCTAACTCTGTTATCTTCTTCCTTTCACATCTACACTTGCAACATTTATATGTCATTATTATTAACCCCTTCGCTGCTAGGCCTTTTCCCCTCCTGTGCTAAGCCTCTTTTTGGCTATTTGGGGCAGTGCGCGCTTAGGCTCCTGTAACTTTTTGACCACATAAGGTCTCCACGCCAATTTTGCGTCCTTTTCTTCTAACATCATGGGAATTCTAAAGGTACCCAGGGTTTGTGGATTCCCTTGGAGGGGTCCCAGAAATTAACCAAAATACAGCAACATTTGGAAAAATGGGAAAAACGGGCTACAAATGAAAGCGTCTGGGTTTTTCCCTGCAAATGTTATCAAAAAATGGTTTGTGGGGCTGAAATCACAATTTTCGCCAGCTTTTAGGAAATGACAGACTTTTGTCAGAAAATCAAAAAATTTTACACAGTTTTTGCATTTTTCTGGGACATAGCCTATTTTTGCTATTTTTTGTGCTTTCAACCCCCTTCCAGTTAATGGTAAAAATGAGTGTCAAAGCAATAATGGATCCTGGAAAGGTATACATTTTAAAAAAGTAGACACAGTTCTGAATTCAGAAAGGGGTCATTTGTGTAGATCCATCAAGGTTTCTTTATAGAAACTAACAGTTAAATAAAAAACGATTTGAGGCAACATCAACATTGCCTATCAAATAATGTTTTGGGCCCTTGCCTGTCGCAGGTACTTGGACCTACCACACAACTGAGGCACCATTTTTATCGGGAGACCTGTGGGAATGCTGGGTGGTAGGAAATGTGTGTGAGCCCAGTGATGCCACACTTTCCCACACAAAAATGTGTGAAAAAACTGATTTTTGAGCTAACATTGAGGTTTGTAAGGGATTCTGGGTAAGGGACCATTGAGGGATCCATACAAGCCATACCTCCTTGGAAGCCCCCAGGTGTCTAGTTTTCAGAAATGTATGGGTTTGGTAGGTTTCCCTAGATGGCTGCCGAGCACGGGGCCAAAAACCCAGGTGCCCCCTTGCAAAAGCAGGTGGTTTTGAGATATGCAATTTTGATGTTGCCACACTACGTTTTGGGCCCTTGCCTGTCGCAGGTACTCGTGCCTCAGTGACCGGGTGAGCCAGCCGACCCCGCAACCTGATAGTAATGGTAATTGGTGGACTGCTATACCCCCATCTCCTTCTTCTATCCCTTCTTTACAGGACGAGTGGAACTGGGAACACTCACTGTTGTTTTCACCAAGGGAGGAAGAAACAGATGCTGGCGCCTTTAACTGGGCCTTCCAGTATGAGGAGGCTCCACCCCCAAAAGACGTCAGCGCCTCTTGAAAAAGGAGATGAAACCCGGAAGAAGGTGTGCGTCGACACCGGAGGGAAGTCAGAAGACAGAGGTTTGGTAGCAGGTGCTGTACAAGAAAGTGCAGAAGAAGACGAAGATCGTAGGAGAGATGGTGTGCCGATTCCAGGAGGAGCCGAGGCTGAGCCAGGAGGCCAACGTTCCCATGCACCGCCGAGCCACGGTCCAGGAGGAGCGTGGCTACTACAGGTACGGAAAGAGTCTTGGGCTGGATGGGGAGGTGGGGAAGAACATCCGTGTAAAACCGCACCGCCTTAATCCCCCTCCTGTTTCAATCCCCGACCTGATTCTCTTACCCTACGAGTTCTTCACACGCACGTTCGCACTGCACTTCCCAAGATGAAACCGACTTCACCTTTAAAAATAAGAGTACACAGACAAGCGGTGATTCCTTCGCTCCCCGGTCCCTTGGATTACTTATGAGATATTGAGCGTCATCCTGACCCCCTGTTTATTTTACTCCCACATACCCCAATCCCGGCTGGAGCTCTTGGAGACGTGACATTAAGAAGGAAGAGACGAGCTGTCAAAAAGAACGAGCCAAGTACTGGTTGCCATCACGGATCCGGCCAAGTTCGCCAAAGAAAGACTAACTAGCCGCCATAGACGTGTATTTTGGTAAATAAAGCCTTATTTATCCAGACATGGCCTCTGATCTCTCACTTCTACCCCCCCAAAGCCTCCCACACAAGTGAGGCACCATTTTTATTGGGAGACCTGGGGGAATGCTGGGTGGTGGAAATTTGTGAGAGCATGGTGATGCCACACTTTCCCACACAAAAATGTGTGGGAAAAACTGATATTTTCAGTTAAAATTGAGGTTTGCAAGAGATTCTGGGTAAGGAAACATTGGGGGATCCATGCAAGCCATACCTCCTTGGAAGCCCCTGGGTGTCTAGTTTTTGGAAGTGTGTGGGTTTGGTAGGTTTCCCTAGATGGCCGAGCACGGGACCAAAACCCCATGGTCACCTCCCTTGCAAAACCAAATCGTTTTGACATAATTATGTGTTTTTTTCTGCTGCCTGAGATTTTTGGCACAATATTGCAAGGAAAATGTGACAGACATTTTTAAGTTTGCAGGACAATGTGCATAAAATAACTTGTTGGAATTCACAAGAGAGACATCACCATGTACTCTCATGGGTTAACAATAATATATACATTTGGTAGGTTATTCTTAGATGGAATGTACACCTTGACAGAGAGACTCAAAAGACAAAGGTTCCAGCACAGCTATCTATTCCTCAAACACACACACATACTGGTTGGATTTGGCACGAGGGCGAGTGATGGCTCAGTACATAAAATTGTATTAACAAGAAATTTCACAAAAAAGAAATGCACTGTCAATAATTAAATGCACAAAAACCGGACCAGTGACTCGCAGTTCGTAGCTGTAAAGCCACGACAAGGCACCAACCGTTTTACAGGCCATTCACACACCTTTCATACCTGATACACAGAAGACCATTCACACCACCAGGCACAAAACCAACACATTACAACATTCACAAAAAGGGACAAGGGACACCCAGCTTCAGAAAGACAAAAAAGACAAATACTACTGCATAGCCATCTAATCCTCAAGCACACACACATACTGGTTTGGCACGAGGGTGAGTGATGACTCAGTATATACAATTGTATTAGTCAGTCATTTCACAAAAATGAAATGCACTGTTAATATTCGAAAGGACGAGAAACTGAACCATTGACTCACAGCTTGTGAGCTGTAAAGCCACAACAAGGCATCAACCTCTTTACAGACCATTCATACACATTTCATACGTGTGACACATACAAAACATTCACACCGCCAGCCCATCACATTACAACACTCACACCAGCAGACAGCGTCATTCAAGGGCCCATCACTTTCACACGCCCACATTCCTGACACAGCAACTACACAAACTGATGGATTGCGTGGAGTGGCGCTCAGCTAGCAGTGTGTGTAGTGACCAGCAGCAAGTCAATACTCACACACCACCAGCCGAGCACCAGTCCACGCACACCGCAAGCCAAGCGCCAATCCACGCACACCACCAGCCAAGCACCAGTCCACGCACACTGCCAGCCAAGCACCAGTCCACGCACACCGTCATCCAAGCGCCACATTTAGGATTTTTTAAACAAAAAAACACAAACAAATTGCAAATAGATACAAATCTACTAACACAAAATCTGAAACTAAATACATTGCACTAATGCCAACCTTGAAACAGAATACACATTTTTAAACAATACAGACCAGACAGTTCACTTTACCACTCATGGATACTCCCAAAAATTATTTTGTGTGTGGTACGCTCTATAACAAGCAGGCACACACAGCCCAGGGTTAGAAGGACACCTGGGGCAGAAAAGACGAGTCTCCTTCCGCAAACCTCTTCACCAACACACTCTACATCTCCTAGTGGGAAAGTCTTTTGTAGATGTGGGAGGAGTGTAATCAGGAAAGTGATGTTCTTTCAATCGAGCCACATCCTCCACCACTCCAAATCTAGGAACACTTACCTGTTACACAACAACAAGGCTAGCTATCACAGAGTGCTGAAACTGAAGAAATGTCAACTTTGATGCAGAAGAACACTCCTTGAACACAATAAAAGCATTGAAAGTTGCTAAGTTGAAAAAATGGATGGCCAACTTCTTATGTCAAACATAAGCCTTCTGAATGCCAGTGTAAGGTTCCACCCTCTGATCTACTCTGTCAACACCACCTATGTGCTGATTGTAGTCTAGAATGCACACAGGTTTGTGCACTTAAGCAACCTGACCCCAAACAGGCACAGGTGAAGTACTCTCATCATGGATGGTAGTCAGCATGTACATATCCCTCCTATCCACAAATGTTATAGCTAGTAGTTCATCATTATGCAAGAAACTGCACTGACACCTCTGAATTTTTTTGCAATCAAGTTCTTTCGGATAACCTTTGCGGTTAGAGCGGATTGTGACACATGAAAAAGTGTCCACTTTAAACAATTCCTTAAATAATTGCACAGCAGTGTAGAAGTTATCAAGGCACAAATGGTGGCCTCTGTTAAACAGTCTTCTAGCAAGATCCCACACAATTTTCTCAGAAACTCCAAACGTGGACTGACAACCAGGGGGTCAATAGTGGAATCTCTACCAGTGTACACACGAAAATTAAAAACATATCCTGTCCTACTCTCAGACAACATATACAGCTTAATTCCATAGCATGCCCTCTTGTTAGGGATGTACTACCTAAAAACCAAACGACCCTTAAACAAAACCAAAGACTCATCAATAGATATTTCTTTCCCTGGAATGTAGATCTCTGAAAATCGATCTACAAAGTGATAAACAACAGGCCTAATCTTAAAAAGACAGTCGCAGTCAGGGTGACTACGTGGCAACGCCAAAGAAATATCAACAAAATGCAGCATGCATAGCAAAAGTAAATACCGATCACGAGTCATAACTGCAGGAAATATGGCTGTTGCCAACAAGGGGCTGGAAGACCAATATGAAGCCAGGTTCGGCTTCCTTAGCAAATCCATCTAGTCAAACCCCAAAAACTCTTATTCACTCCCAGATTTGTGGGAGTCCACCGGGTAGCTCTAGAGTGGGGCCTAAGTTTGTCACTGTTGTCCCTCAAAAACTGTTCAGCATACAAATTGATCTGCTCAACAATCTCACCCAAAAATACATCATCCATAAATAACTAAAAATACTGTATAGGCAAAACATGTTCATAATTCACTCTACACCTTGCATCACCGCTAAAGGCAGGCAACACCGGCTGCACCATGTTTGGATCAACCCAGAGTCCAGCACTTCCAGTAGGAAGCCTAGCAGCCTCAGGCTGCAATCCAGATGCCTCTTGCACCATCAGCACAGCAGTATCTGCCTCTAAAACAGGCACTTCATCTGCACTGAGAGAACCTTCAGCCGATGATTCCATGTAGAGAGAAAACTCACTGCCAGAATCTTCCCCTCCCTCCTCTCCCTCAGACGCACTGTCAGTTTCATAATCCGGCTCAAAGGAAGAGTCAAGAAGCATACCAACCACCTGCTGAGCAGTCATTCTACGGCTAGCCATGATGATTACTGTTAGATTTGGGGGTCTCTAGTTGGCACAGGTAGGTACTTGTGACAGAAATAGGGACCTTCTCCTCTAGACAGGGAAAGGGGATTACACACCTAAAATAAACCCTGCTCAGCCTCTAGGTTGCATGGTGCGAGCAGTCAAGGCTAATTTCAGAGGTGTTGTGACCACATACAGAAACCCAGTGACAACACTACAAATGGACACCACACAGGTTTTATATAAAAAATAAGAAGACTTCATATTGAGTTACCACAAGACCATAAACGCCAAAAATACATACTATGTTTACTTTAAGATGGTAGATTAAGCTTAGTTTAGTTCAGTTCTTAGATGCGACACTCTGTGTCAATGTACCTTAGGTTGCGTTGCGCTTCCACAACAACCAATGTTGCAGCGATGGGAAATGCGGCAAAGTTCAGGTGCAAAGAAATAAAGACGTGAAGATCTTCCAGATGTGTCACGCTTCTCGGGGATGAGAGGAACTCTCGGTTCGATGCGTGGACTGCAGCGGCAACACCCTTACAATGCGACGGCAACAGCTCCAGCGGCGACGCTCTTCTCCACGATGCGGGAAGCTTCCGCTCGATACGACAACTACAGCAGTGACATTCAAGATGCGACAGCAGCAGCTCCGACGGCTGTGGTGCAGTGCGACAGTTTCAGAGGCGACATCCTCCTTCTTCGGAGTCGCAACGGCAGCAGCAGCGACGGCAACACGCTTTCTCTTCGTTGCGGCACTCTTCTCTCCGATGTGGTGCAGTGCGACAGTTCCAGCGGCGACACCCTCCTTTCTCCGGAGTTGCAACGGCAGGCACAGCGACGGCGACACGCTTCTTCTCGTTGAGTCTCACTTCCAGCTCCTTGCGACACTCAGTTCCTCAAAAGGCCCAAAACAGTAGCAGGCACTTCCAAAAGAACTCTGGGGAGCTGGGGGGTGAAGTTTGTTGTCCCTGAGTCTTCAGCAGGAGAAAGCGCTTTTCCAAGCCCTTGGAGATTCTTCACAAGTTGAAAGCAAAGTACACAAAGTTCCTTTCTCCTTCCTTTGGCAGTAAGGCAACCACTGCAGCCCAATCCCACAAGCAGCACTTCAGGTTGGGAATAGTCTCTCCTCAGTTTCTTCAGGTTCCTCTCCTCAGTAAAGGTTTCTTCTTGTAGTCCAAAAGTGATCAGATTTCTTAGGAGCAGGGTCCCGATATTTATACCCCAAAATTCTTTGTTCTCTGAGGGGAGAGGGGCCTGTGCCTAGTCCAAACCAGTTCCTGAGCACTTTGTTTACCAGACTTCTCCTTTCCTTTCACAGTGTAGGGCAGAAGCATCAGACGCCCCACAGGAGGTGGAGCCAGCATTGTGGAAGGCAAGTACAGTCCTGGAGCACTTTGTTGACAGGACTCCTCTTCTTTCAGTGTGCAGGGCAGAGACATCAGCCGCTCCCCAGGGGGTGGAGACTGCATTGTTGAAGGCAGGCACAGCCATATTCAAGGCTCAGGTGCCCTCCTCCCTCCCATCTAGATGCAGATCTCTCTATTCACGACTGGGTGACTCAGCCTGTCTCCTGGAATTCCCCAGCCCTGTCACTCACAGAAACCAGACATAGGAATACACATACTTAGCAGAGGCAGGTTTGAATGGTTGGACAAGCAAAGACCTACTTTCTAAAAGTGGTATTTGCAAACACAGAATATTAAAATAAACTTTAGTAAAATATGTATTTTATTATTCTGAGTTCAGGCATACTAAACTCGAATTTCTACCATGTTCTCATAGCCTGTTAGGATTATAAAATGTAACAATTCTAACAGCCCATTCTGGCCTATGGAGAACAGGTAGCCTTGCAATAGTGAAAAACGAAAATGGCTGTAATTCACTATTAGGACATGCCACACACACCAGGGCTTGTTCTATCTTATACTTACAATGCACCCTGCTCTTGGGCCACCATAGGGGTGACTGATATGAAGAAAAGGGAAGGGGTTTAGGGACTGGGAAGTGGGTGCACTTGCCCAGTCAGCATGACAGTACCAGACTGCACGCAGGCTCTGCAATGGCACACCTTAGACACATTTTACAAGGCTGCTTCTGTGGGTGGCACAACCAGTGCTGCAGGCCCATCAGCAGCATTTAGATTACATGCCCTGGCACACTCAGTGCACTAGACTAGGGTCTAACAAGTAAACCAACATAGCCAAATATGGAATCACTAATCCATACATCAGTTTACAATAGGGAGCACTTGCACTGTGGCACTGAATAGCAGTGGCACAGTGCCCAAAGCATCTAACAACGGCATAAATACATGAGGCAACAGCAAAAATGGAAGTGAGACCCACGCCAATGGTGCCAGGTCCAACACGTGTCCCCTCCAGCTGAAAAGTGGAGAGAACTACCCTAAGTCCTGGGAGTTCTCTTCATTAAGGTGGAAAAATCTAGACAGACCATCAGCGTTGGCGTGTTCTGTACCAGGGTGGTGTTCCACCATAAAGTCCATATCCTGTAGGGAGATGGACCACCTCAGCAGCTTTGGATTCTCACCACTCATCTGCATCAACCATCTGAGGGACCTGTGGTCTGTCTTAACCCGGACGGGAGTCCCAAACAGGTATGGTCTCAGCTTCGTCAGTGCCCAGACCACAGCAAAAGCCTCACGCTCAATAGCACTCCACCTCTGTTCCCGTGGAAGTAACCTTCTACTGATAAAGGCTACAGGTTGATCTAGGCCCTCCTCATTCATCTGTGACAAAACAGCCCCCACACCATGCTCTGAAGCGTCTGTCTGGACAATGAACTCTCTTGAGAAGTTGGGTGCCAGGAGCACGGGCGCCGTGCACATGGCAGCTTTCAGGCCCTCAAAAGCTTTCTGATAGGTGTCAGTCCAGATCACCTTCTTGGGCTGCTTCCTGGAAGTCAGCTCTGTCAAGGGTGCAACAATGTTGCCATATCCCTTGACAAACCTCCTGTAATACCCTGTGAGACCTAAGAAGGCTCTCACCTCTGTCTGGGTTTTGGGTGGCTCCCAAGCCAGGATGGTTTCAATCTTGGGTTGTAGGGGCGCCACCTGGCCGCTCCCATCTTGGTGTCCCAAGTACACCAAAGAACCCTGCCTGATCTGGCACTTACTTGTCTTGATCGTGAGGCCTGCTTTCCGCAGCGCCATCAACACTTCCCAGAGGTGGCGCAGATGTTCCTCCCAACTGACACTGAACACTGCGATGTCATCCAGGTAGGCGGCACTGTATTCCTCCAGTCCAACCAACACCTGGTTGACCAACCTCTGAAAGGTGGCAGGGGAATTCTTCATCCCAAAAGGCATAACCCAGAACTGGAAATGCCCATCTGGTGTGGAGAATGCTGACCTCTTCTTTTCCCCATCAGTCAAGGCGATCTGCCAGTACCCAGGCGTTAAATCAAACGTGCAGAGGTACCGTGCAGCCCCTAGCCGATCAATGAGCTCATCAGCTCTGGGGATGGGGTGCGCGTCATTCTTCGTGACTGAATTGAGCCCTCGGTAGTCCACACAGAACCGGAGTTCGAGTGTGGCACCCTGCGCTGCAGCCTTCGGGACCAAGACCACTGGGCTGGCCCAAGGACTGCTAGATGACTCAATCACCCCAAGTGCAAGCATCTTTGAGACCTCCTCTTTAATGCAAGCCCTTACCCTGTCAGTTACCCTGTAAGACTTGTGCTTTACAGGTAAGCTGTCTCCTGTGTCCACATCATGGATGCACTAATCTGTGACACCAGGAACCAGGGAGAACAAATCAGGAAACTGTCCCAGCAACTGGCGGCAGTCATTCTGTTGCTCAGAGATCAGGGTGGAAGAGAGGTTAACACCATCCACTGACCCATCTTGCTCTGAGGCTGACAGGAGGTAAGGAAGAGGCTCAGTCTCCTCCTCCATCCCAGCATCTGTTGCCAAGATCATGCCCACTCCAGACCTCTCTAAGTGGGGCTTAAGGCGGTTGACATGTAAGACCCTCAAGGGGTTCCTAGGAGACGGCAAGTCAACCAAGTAGGTAACAGGACTCTTACGCTCCACAACCTCAAAAGGTCCAGTCCACTTATCTTGGAGCGCACAGGGCTCCACTGGGGCCATGACCCACACCTTCTGTCCAGGCTGAAGCTCTACCAGAGTGGCATTCTGGTCATACCATCGCTTCATCTCCTCCTGGCTGGCCTTCAGATTCACCTGAGCGAGTTCACTGAAGCGCCTGGTCTGGTTCCTGAAGGCCAGCGTGTAGCTATATACATCCTGGGGAGGTTTCCTGGGAGATTGCTCCCAGCCTTCTTTAACCAGACTCAGAGGTCCTCTGACTGGTTGTCCATAGAGAAGCTTCAAAGGGACTGAACCCTAGAGATTTCTGTGGCACCTCACGGTATGCAAACAACAGGCACGGTAAGAGGACGTTCTACTTACGCCTCATGGGTTCCTCAAGACCCATTATCATGCCCTTCAGGGTCCGGTTGAAACTTTCAACCAACCCATTTCCTTGGAGGTGATAAGGAGTGGTAAACTTGTAAGTTACACCACACTCCTGCCACAGGGACTTCATATTCTTGAAAATGAAGTTGGTCCCCCGGTCAGACACTACCTCGCGAGGGAATCCCACTCGGGAGAAAATTCCCATCAGTGCTCGTCCCACCACGGGGGGCGTCACTGTCCTCAGAGGTATGGCTTCCATGTACCGGGTGACATGGTCCACCAAGGCCAGGATGAACCTGTTGCCCATGGCTGTCTTGGGTTCCAGTGGCACTACAATGTCAATCCCCACCCGCTCAAAGGGGGTACTGACCACAGGGAATGGCTGGAGAGGAGCCTTGTGTTTCCTCCCACTCTTTCCACTTGCCTGGCAAGTCTGACAAGTCCTGCAATGAGTATCAGAACTCTTGCGCATTTGGGGCCAATGAAAGTGGGTGACAAGCCTCTCAAAGGTCTCATCCTGCCCCAAATGTCCTGCTAATGGCACATCATGAGCCAGCCCCAGTAGGAAGGGTCTGAACTTCTGGGGTACCACCAGCACACGGGCTGACCCAGGTTCAGCAACCTTAGGCTCACTATACAGGAGACCATTTTCCCAGTAGATCCAATGTGATCCTGACTGATCACCTGCTGCCTGGCTTACAGCCTGTTGCCGCAAGCCCACGAGAGAAGGGCATTCGTTCGGCTCCTTGCAAAAGTCTTCCCTGGAGGGACCTCCTTCTTACTGGCAATGGGTCAGCTCAGGCAGGTCTCCCAGTTCAGATATCTGCTCCCCGGTAGGCTCCAGAGCATCCGCCTCAGGGTCTACCTTCTCCTGGGCTGTGGGAACTTCAGGGGCCGGTTTCCCGCACCCCCGCCACTTCTCTCTTCGGCAGGTTCCTGGGCCTCCCTCTCAGGCTCCAGGTCCTCTTGAGAACCCCTACTGGCTGACATTGACCGGGTGGTCACACACGCCCAGTCAGGCAGTCCAACCATCTTCAAATGAGTTGTTTTCTCCACATTTTCCCAAGGGGAGTTCTCTAAATCATTTCCTAACAAACAGTCAACAGGCATGGCGTGCCTCACAGCTACCTGAAGAGTACCAGAGACCCCCCCACTCAAAGGGAACCTGAGCCATTGGACAATGACTCTCTGTGTTGTCGGCGTTAACAACTCGGCAAAATGCATGAGGGACAATCTGCTATTGAGACACCAGGTGACACCTGACAGCTGCCATACTGGCTCCTGTATCTCTAAGAGCCTCCACCTTTTGGCCATTGACGGTCACTCGCTGACCATATTTCTTAGTGTTCCTGGCAGCTGAGCCTCTGAGACCATCTCACAGTCTCCTAAAGAGACTAGGGTCATCTGTGTGGGACCCCACCCACCTTGGACACCAATCTCCTCCCCCAAGGCTACGCTAGCCATCTGCCAGGGCGGAGCACCAGTGGGTGCTTGTTTACCAAACAGGCGGCACCTGGTATCATTCGCCTTATGACCCAGGTCACCACACTTGTGACATTTCAGGGGCCCCTGGGGAATAGGACTACCTGTCGGGCCCCTTGCTTTCTCTCAGGGGGAGGCTGGGAACCTTTCACGGGGTTCCCTTGGGGACTACTTTGGGGCCCTTTGCAGAACTCCTTCTGTTTACGCTTGTCCTCCCCACTCTTCTGCTGGGGACCCTGCCCACCTTTGGCTGAGTCTCCCATGTGACCCTTGTGGACCCTGCGGTCCGCCTCCTCAGCAAGCTTCCTACGGTTAGTCAGCTTGCTATCTATCAGATGCTGGCGCAGCTCTGGAAAACAATTATCAGACAAGTGCTCCCATGCAATCAAATCAAAGAGACCTTGAAAATCATTAACCTTGCTGCCTTTTACCTAACCATCCAAGGCTCTGCAAAAGAAAGTGACATATTCAACCCAAGTATTGTTTTCTAACTTTTTGCATTTCCTGAACCTCTGCCTATAGAGCTCAGGTGTCAAACCATATCTAGACATCAATGCTTCTTTCATGTGGCTGTATGAGTTGTGGACATCAGAAGGCAGGTCTAACAATGTATCCCACCCCTCACTAAGGAACCTTCCCCACTACGCCGCTCCCCAATCTCTCTTAGGGACGCGGTGGGAAGACATTTATTTATTTATTTATTTACGTAATTTTTATAGCGCAACAAATACCCTGGGGTGTCTCGGCGCTGTGGAGCTACTGGAGTCAGCCATCCTCTTACTGGTTAAACAACCATGTTTTTAAGAGCCTGCGGAAGCTCATCAGGTTCGGGGCAGTTTTGATGGCAAGTGGCAAAAGATTCCAGAGTTTTGGAGTGGCCACAAGAAAACGCCTGTCTCCCCAGGTGGCGGTTCTTGTACGTGGCACAGGGAGGAGACTGGTGTTGGCCGATCTTAATTGCCTTCTGGGAGTGTAAAGCTGAAAAGCTTCGGTCAGGAACCTGGGTCCTATGCCAAGTACTGCCTTATATGCAATACAGAGGGCCTTAAATTTTATGCGACTCTCAACTCTCAGCCAGTGGAGCTGACGAATGCCAAGAGTGGTGGATTTGCGGCGAGGAATGTTTAGGAGGATCCTGGCAGCCGCATTGTGAATGGATTGCAGCTTAGTTATGACACGCTTCTGGGTGTGAAGAAAGAGAGCGTTCCCATAATCTATTTTTGAGAAGACTAAGGTGGAGACCAGAGTCTTCCCAGCTGAGGGGGGGAGATAAGGTAGTAATTTCTTTATTTTTTTCAAAATAAAGAATGATGACGAGACAACCTTGTTAGTGTGGAGGTCAAAAGCCAGCTTGCTGTCAAAAATCACTCCCAGATTTCTGGCTTTTTCCACTGGGACAGGTGGATGGCCGAGCTTTTCCGGCCACCAACTAGAGGACCATTCAGGGGAGAGTTTTCCGAAGGTCATAATCTCGGTCTTGTCCGAGTTGAGCCTAAGACAATTCGAGGCCATCCAGGTACTGACCTCAAGCATAGCTCTCTGGAAGTTGGCTGCCACAGCAAGGCCATCCCTGTGGATACCCAGGACCAGCTAGGTATCATCTGCGTAAGATGTGAGCCGTACCCCATAGGCCTTTATTACCCTCGCTAAGTCCGCTACATAGATGTTGAATAGCATAGGACTTAGCGAGGAGCCTTGTGGGACTCCACAAGGGAGTGCAGAGATAGGTGAATAAAAATCTCCCAGCCTCACTGTCTGGGTACGGTTTGCCAGGAAAGATGAAATGAGATCCCTGGCCGAACCGTTTATCCCCAGGGCTGTGACACGGTCGACTAGAGTGACATGGTCGACCGTGTCAAAGGCCGCTGACAAATCCAAAAGGATGAGGACAGCCGCCCCTCCCTGATCCATGATCGCCCTGATCTCATCAGAGGCCTTTATCAAGGCGGTCTCTGTTCCATGCCCTTTCCTAAAACCAAATTGCGTTTCGTCGAGAAGTTGGTGGGTCTCGACGAACTCTGAGAGCTGTCTATTCATCAGGAATTCGCATACTTTGGCAGGAAAGGGCAGACACGCAATGGGCCTATAACTGGCGACAGCTGTAGGGTCTAGGGAAGGTTTTTTTAAAAGGGGTTTTATAACAGCCTTCTTCCATATACTGGGAAATTGGCCTGTCTGAAATGCGGTGTTGCAGATCTCCATGAGGGGGCGTGAGATCACTTCTGTGAGTTTTAACATCACAGAAGGAGGGCACGGGTCCAGAGGGGAGCCCGATTTGATGGTAGAAATGAGTTTGATAACATCATCATGTGAGGCAGGTGAGAAACATGAAAAGGAATCATGGTTGTGATGGAAAAGTACTTCTTCCACAGTACCACCTCTGTGTTCAGTTTTGATATCCCCTTCAAATGAGGCATATATATCTGCCACCTTTGTGGTAAAGAAAGTGGATAATTCATTGCAGAAGGTCTGTGAGGGCTCGACTCCAGGGCCAGAGGGGGGGGTGGACAGAGTCGTGACAACAGAGAACAGCTCTCTGGCAGAGTTGGCAGCGGTCTCAATTTGCGCCGAGAAAAAAACCGTTTTTCGAGCCATAACCGCCTTTTTATAAATCATAAGGGCCTCTTTATAAGTTTGTCTGGCTATGGGGCAGTAGGCTTTCCTCCATCGCCTTTCTAGATTCCTACAGTGTTGGCGATGAAGTCTAAGATCTTCATTATACCAGGCAGCCGAAGGAGATGCTCTGTTAGGTCTCGTGAATTTTTCTGGGGCCACTAGATCGGCGGCACTACGGATCCAATCCTGGAAATCTGAGACTGATAGTGCAGGAGTATTTCCTTCCTGAGGACAGGAGGAGACCAGGGAATCTAGCATCTGAGGGATGTCTGCGTTTTTCCAAGCACGAGTTCCCACCCTAGTTCTGGGCCTGGGAAGTGAAGGGTATGCGGTCCTTATATCTAGCTGGAATATAATAGCCCTGTGGTCTGACCACGTGATGGGAATAATGTCCAGCACAGAAATGTCAGGATCATTAGTGAACAGACCATCAAGGGTGTGTCCAGCTTGATGTGTAATGCCCTTAACTAATTGGTGCAGTCCTAGGTTAGAAAGGTCGGTAATGAGTTGAATAGTATCAGAGTTGTCCTGCTCTTCCAAATGGAAGTTAAAATCTCCCAGTATCGTATATTTTTCTGAACCTATAACGTTATCATTCAGGTCAGAGAAAGTGGAGAGAAAAGGGTTACGGGGGCCAGGGGGTCGGTATAGTATTATACCCTTTAGAGCTTGCTTAGGGCTAATGCTAATAGCAAAAGCAGCTGATTCACAATTGGCAGAGTTTATGGGGCGAGTGTGGTACGATATTTGTCCTTGTAAATAATTGCAAGGCCGCCACCTCTTCCTATAGGCCTGTCGTGTCTGGCGACGCTATATCCATCCCGGGTAGCGTCGCAAAAGTCCGGCCCTGACCCGGCATCTGCCCAGGTCTCAGTGGCAAATAATAGATCCAGGTCATGGGCAAGAATAAACTCATTAATCTGGAGACTATGACATGGGAGTAAGCATGGGCGGATCTAGCGGATCTCGCGTACGCGAAATTGCGGATTTACGGATTCGCAATCCGCGAAAATACGCGAACTCTAGCGGATTTGCGGATTTTCCCGTTTTTTGTGTTTGCGCGCGTTCGCGCCGATTTTGGGACAAGTTCGCAATTGCGAACTTACTTTTCGGCTCGCAACGGCCGCGACTATGTTGTTTCTACGTCTGGTTTATCATCACAGGTTCACAGCACCCTCTGTTTCACCACTGCCACCCTCTGGGACACCCATGCCACCCTCTGGTACATCCTCACTGCCACCCATTAGGTTTATTTATCACTGTAGATTATGGTGGTTGAAAAAAGCAAGCACACCTGCCCTTCTTCAACTGCCATCAATTAATTTGTGTTTCATTAATGTGTCAGTAATTTTGAAAGTTCCAGTCTGGCTGGCACCTGCTTCCTTCCTTATCTGTAATTTGCTTTTTGTTGCAGTGAAATTTTTTTTTCACAGGACCTTTATGGTCTACTTGTAGCTATTCTATGAGCCTGCTGTTTGGGTCATAGCAGGGTCATAGAATAGTTGCAAACTCTGGAGGGGCCCATCAGGAAGCACTACCTTGAATGTTACTAATGTTAAGTTTGAACTTTTGCACCTGCTCATTGCTTTCAGTTTAGCTAAAATCGTTTTTTTCTGCAATTTCGCGCGTTTTTTGGGGCGCGAATCCGTGCGAGATCGATTTCGGAAGCCGCGAATACGTGCGAATACAAAATTGTTTTTTTTGCGACGTGTATGTTCGCGTGATCTTGCGCGTGTTCGCGAGGCGCTTCTAGCTATATGTTTGCCAAGTTACCCTATCGGTCGTACACGGGCGCGGCCATCTTCTTTGCGTGACGTAATTCCATTTCCGGCCGCTATGTGTAATCTCGCAAAGTGTGCTGCTCGCTAGTACAATTTCGCGCGTACTCGCAAGGAAAATCTCGCGCGAACTTACCCACGCGGTCGTGAACGGGCGCGGCCATCTTGTTTCTCATTCATTGCTATGGTTCTGGGCATGCTTTCTCTATCCTCTCTCAATCTCTGCCATCCTTTGCTTGTTTGAAGTTTTTTTGATCTAATTTTACTTATTATCTATCCCTCTATTTTTCTAGCTCTATATTTTTGTGTTTTCTGCAGCTTTTAGTTACTTTTAAACTACTTTTTTAAACTCTTTTCTTTTCTTCTTCACTATTCTATTTCTTGTTTATCATTTAACTCTATTTCTGCCCAGACCATGGTAAAGGGAGCCGGGAAGCACCCTGAGAAGGGGAAGGGTCCCGCACCCCGTGCCCGGCTCCCGTGCGGGCGTTTAAGGGGGGAGCAAGTGGTCCCGCGGGAGATCTTCAGCGCGGAGGAAGTGGCGGCACTGATCTTCCATGTCCAGCGCCGCCTCCCCAAGACGATCCTGGGAGGCGGCAAGATCGCAACTGGCTATGGCATCCGGGAGCGTCGCAAGCGGTGGGAGAAGGTGTGCCGGGCCATGTACAAGATCTCTGGGGTCCGGCGCACATATAACCAGGCCACCCACCGCTGGACCGATGTCATGAACCGGGAGCGGGACTTGCTGGACGCGCTCGGCGTAGAGGTCCCCGGGCTTGGTGAGTAGTAGTAGTAGTACATTTACTACTCTGTTTTATCCTGCTCTGTTATTTGCAAATCTTTGTTCTTTACCAAGAGCAATAATGCTGCCGATTACATTGAGGTAAATTATATTTCAAAATCTTCTATGCATTTCAGGTGCACTGCTCTCCTTCTCAGTAGCCTTGCTTGCTACTATGCTTCTTTGTTTTGTATGTTGTGTTCAGAAGCATTTCATTGGCCTGAGAAATTATGTATGAGTGTAGTGTAAAGATAAGAACTGCGTAATGCTAGACAGTAAGGGTCATATTTTCAATTACCGGCGCATCCCTGCAAAGTAGCAGGGATGCGGCAGTAATTGTGTGCCATGCCACCACCACCCATTGGCCCAAAACGTCACAGAAGCCTTACGCATCTGTGCCGTAAAGGCAGCGCATTGCTGGAGTTGCGTGCCAACGATGGCGCAGCTCCAGCAATGCTCTGGGGTACCCTATCTCCCCAATGCTGCATCAAGCCGTACGTCGGCTTCAAGCGCGCAGGGTTTGAGTCATGCATCATTGTCCTAAAAGTGACTGATTGACATCTTGTAGATTTCCCTCAGCCACTTTTAGGATTCGTTCCTGCGCAGGTACGCCCTCCCTTGCGCCGGAACGCCCCCTGATGGCGCAGGGCTTTACAACGTGATGCATCGCCCATATGCCCATATGTGTTTTTTTTTTAT
The DNA here is from genome assembly GCF_964261635.1 of Lissotriton helveticus. NCBI lineage: Eukaryota > Metazoa > Chordata > Amphibia > Caudata > Salamandridae > Lissotriton > Lissotriton helveticus. Next base: position 494,653,873 of record NC_136069.1, on the reverse strand, counting down.
ATATACGCCGCACCAACACCATGGCGAGTCTTTTGTTCTGCCGCTGCGTCACAAAAGGCACGCAACAATGGAGGAAAATGAGCCGCAACTTCCGCAAGGGACTTCTAAATCAGCCCCAACAGACTGAAGTCCAGTCCTTCCTTTAGACACATGGCTATAAGAAGAAATAGTGGCGGTGGTGGCGGGTGGATTGATAGTTTGAGTATTCACTGATCTGCAAGCAGGATGGACTTTGTCTGTCACTTCGCGTGCTGCGCACTGCTGCCTGCAGTGCCAGGCCTAGGCAAACCTCTTTAGTAGTCTGTTTATTGAGTTACATAGGAACTTTCTAAGTCAACGTTCCGCAAATCAGGCAATACGAATAACGTAGTATACCACATGAGATAGATCCCGTGGAATAGTTGTCTATCTATTTGCTATTTTTCCAAAATATTTTGTTATTGTTCTTTTGAAATGTTTGATTTGGTTGAAAAATCTCATCCATGTTTTCTGGTTTTTCTTTCTTTCATGTTGTACATCAGCTCCCCCCAAGGGCAAGAGGACACAGGAGGAGGGTGCTGAGGATGCAGGCCAGGATCGGGCAGGCGAGGGCTCCTTTGCTGGCCCCAGTAAGTTTACATTTTAATAAACAGTACCTATTTTTTCCTAGCGTTCCTCATTCGATTTTTTCTAAATCGTCTTTGATCTTCTTGTAGACTGGATATAAATTCTTATCCTGCCTCGAATATGACTCCCTGTGGTATTACTAGACTATTCTTATTAGTCTGTCTGTGTAGCTAACTAAGATTGGACATTTGGCAATTCCATTGGACTCCCATTCTATTCAGCAATACCTCTATGCACTGTCTCCTTACTGACTAGATAGTGTGGCAGAGTCATTCAGCTCCCGAAGTCACCGATTATAGATCCCCAATGATCTCTAGATTATCGTACGCAGGACAAGAGAGTAGTACGGAGTCACAGCACAGTCAAGAAGTGTCAGAGGCACTCATGCTTGCAAAAATTCCAAAACCTTTAGCTCATCCACTCTAGTCTGGAGGAACAAAAACCACAGAGTCTATTTAAGTTTAAAAGCTTTATTAAAAGTAAACACATTTATTAAAATCTACTTTGTCATAAAACTATTTAACTGAAAACGGAAAAGTGGTTAGTGCTGACGATTAATTGGACACATTTCTTGTGGTCGAGCCGAGCTCTCACCTGGTTTGAACTTGATCCTGGTCGTGTTCTTAGGAGTCAAGCTTCTGTCTGTTAGGAGAAAAAGTGGTGCGTGTTAAAAATCAAAAGCAAGCATTCATCAGTTGTGCATAAAAGTGCAGCAAGACAACAGCCTTCCCTGGAAAATGGGACATTTTTACTATGGAGTAGACAGTCACAAATTATTACATTGTATTCTGTTTTTTTAACATTTCTCCTAGACCAAATATTATATAGTAGTGAGTGGTGTATTCTAACATTCTTAAATGTACTTTGTAGGTGTAACATCTGGTGACGGGGCCAGCGCGGAGGTGGCTGTGTTGGGCGAGGACTCGGAGGACTCTGGGGAGGAGGCGGTGCAAGAGCCGGCGGACGGTCCTGTGGGGGTTCAAACGGTGGTGGCGGAAACAGGTAAGCTATATATTCCTTACTTATTGAGATTGAAGACTGCATAGTGTGCTTTCTGCACGGGTGTATTACAATTACAAATCAACCAGGTAGTAGCCTCCTCGAAATGTACTTCGACTTAGCTGTGAAGTTTTTGGTGAGAAGAATCCCAATAAGTTCTTAGACGAACGTGATGGATGGGATGAACGAAAAGCGAAAGAAGGGTGTAAGTAAGTGGGACGCGAACTTGTATGATGGCTGGCAAAGAAGAACGATATGTGTTTGCTTGGCCCCCGAGGTGGCTGGGAAGGAAAGAATATGGTATGGTGCATGGCTGGGTCAATGATGAAGCAAGGATGGGTGGAAGGACAGCAGCCTGGGTGGGTGAAACAGAAACTGTATGTGTGCGTATACTTTGACTGAATGGATGCCTGGAGCATGGTATTCTCTGACTCTTAGATAGCACATGTGTATCTAGAGAGAGTAGATGGTCGCCAGGTGAAGTAAGTGTTACCTTGAAGAGCATGTACCACCGCACCCGCACGTCCGTTCCAGTGCAGGGAAGGCAAGGAAAAGAAATTGTAAATGTGTCCAATACTACCATGAATAGTAGCAGTACTTTGTATTGCGTTTGCAATCACAGCATATATCTGGTTATTACGGTGGACACTCCGTACCTCTCTTAATAACTTTAGTTTACTTGTAGTACGTCATTCATGTGTGGGTGTATCACTGTTCACTCAATATTAAGCAAAGCACCTAAAGTCATCTCATATGTCATCAAATACGTCCCATGTGAAGTGATAGATAATCAAATTAGTTAGCTTCTTCATTTTCCTTTTCTAGTACTCATTTGCACTGTAGGGTGAAAGGTAAATTAATTAAGCAGTAGCCCTTGTAACAGAGTATTCTCAGTGCCACCCGTAATAGAAAAGTAATAGCTTCACCACCTGCATGTACTGGACCGGTACAGTAACGCAAGTCTGTCTCACTCATCATGGTGTGCAACTTTTTTTCTCGGGTTGAAGTTCACTGTGCTGTCCATGTCATTCTGCCGGCTTGCATAAGATAACGTACCAATTTCCCTAAACAAGAGAGAAGAAGAAGAATAAGACTGGTGTACTGTCATAGTCGACTGTAATGGAAGTCCATAGTGGTCGTAGAATTTGTTCATTAAACTACCACTAATGTTAGAGCAAGGATGCAGAAGTGGGAGGTTACATAGATACTGTCCTCAATAGTTATGTACTGTGCTTTCAATTTGCTACTTGTACTCTGTGACCCAACTTTCGGCTCAATCACTTTGTGTTATTAATAAGGAGCATTGGTTACAGACTATGTCTTTCTTTCTTCATATAGTTGCTCCTTCCAAATCAACAACACGGAGGGAGCAGGCTAGATTGGCCCGGCAACGGAGGCTGGAGGCCACTGTCGCCGAATATCGGCGGCTGGTGGCCCTGGAGGAGGAGGAGGACACGCAGTCGAGCGGGGCAACAACGACATCCTCGACTGTGACCACTGCATCCTCCTCCGTGACTAAGCCAGCGGGACCGAGCCGGGCTAAGAAAGACGACCGCCACCGCCAAGCAACCGAAATACCAGCTGCCCCCCACAGGAGCTGCAAGGAACGCCAACGCCGCCTACGAGTCCGCATGTCCAACCTGGAGCAGGAGGTCCTGAAGTATAAGAACTTGGTTAAGGGCCTCCGCTCCGAGCTTGCCACCCTCCGCAAGGAGTATGATGCCCATGCCGCATCATGCACCAGCACCAGCACCCTCCAGTAGTGGAGTGTCCCTTGCCCTTTTTTTATAGACTTTTGGGGGGTGGGATTTGGGAGTTGGGATCGTTTTGGGACGTTTCAAAGACAATCGTTGGGGTTAGGGTGGGTGAGGGAGATTATTTTGTTAGGGCTAAATAAATATATTTTTAAACTTTATCTGACCATACCTGTTTTTTACTGCTTTTCAGTCTGGTGGGTGGGGGGCGGGGGTGTAACAGTAACTTTGTTTTCCTGAACAGTCGTAGGACTTTAGTAGTACAACCGTCAATCTCTTGTCTACTCCGAAATAATACTCCATTATACTACCTCCCACCAAACGCTTATCTTACCTGTAATTTGTGTTAGAAATTAGGGCTAGGCCCAGGGCTGGCTCCAGGTGAAATGGGGATTAACGTTGTCAATCCTGGGCGGGTGACATTTCCTCATTGCGGTGGTACTAGTGGTGTGACACAGTGGCAGTTGCATGCCTATGGAAAAAAAGAAAACGAAACCTTGTTTGTCCTCCTTACTGTAGCATTACAACGGTTACGGTACGATCGAGAAAATAGCAGGTGACAGTACACTAGAACATAGCCATAATGTAGCCTAACAAATGGTAAAGTATTTGCTTGCAAGTATAACTAGTACTTGCGTTGAATTTATTTGACATTGGCTACTACTACTAGAAGATATAGTACTGAAGCTGAGTAAGTCTAGAAGATATCCTCGTATTCCTTCACCAGCCTGTTGCTATGACCTTATCCTCCCCAGCAAGTGTGTGGAATTATTGATGTCATTTTAGTCAGACATCAAGCAAAACAACACAGCCCGGGGGAAGAGGGTTAGGGTTTGTAAAATGGATGGGAATGGGGGTTTCTTTTTGGGTAGGTTTTGTTGAGAGAAGAAAAAAAAAGCAGAGCATGGACAAACAATAATTGAAGATACAGACAATCTTTGGTTACAAACTAAAGGTAAGCACATGCAGTCACACTCATAGAATAAAAGACAACAATGGATACTGTATCTGTATTGCGTATGTTGTTGGAGTTGTCCTGTTGAATTTGGTAAGTAAGTTGCATGCAGCAAACAATTCCTCTTATTGGCGGCACTCCTCCATTCCAGCTGACGCTTCGTCCATCAATGTGGTGACCACTGACAGAAGACACCCTGTCCACTGTCTGCCTGGCGGATGTTGACTGAAACCCGGCCTGTAATTATTGAACGGAAAACAGGAAGTGCTATTACAATACCACTGATAAATAAATAAAAGGTATGTACGCTGTGTGGTTCAAAAAGTGACACTTTGATTTCCCTAATAGACAGTACAATATTTTTGAAATTGCGTGCTCTGTCTGAGTCACCTTTTTAAGGATCAATAAGTATGGCCAAAATATTATAGCGGATCTTTCCCCTCAAGGTAGGTGTACTGTAAACTGTGTTTTAGAACAAAATTTGACCTTCCCAGCAATGCTCCCACCAAGACCCTTACTAAAGCCAGTCGCAAAAATGTAGAAGAACCCCAATCAGATCTCCAAAAACGATGCCTAGCAGAAAAATGGTTACAAAACGTACTTTGAAAGTAACAGTAGGCCCAAATACAGACCGTGGATTGTATTCAAAGCACTTGCAAGCAAGCAAAAGTATCCATAGCCAGCATCGCTCCAACAGTGCTCTACAACAACAGAACTGCGTTGCAATAGAACCCCCCGAAACACATGCAATCCTGCTGCTAGGGCTAACCCTAACGAACCCTAACTTACAAAAAGTGCCAAAACTGGTGTTTCCTTATGGATTTTGTCCAACAAACTTCTAGCCGGTATTAGACCTTCCCAGGAATGCCCCAGGCAAGACCCGCCAACCCACCCGCAAAAAAATACCCGACAACACCCCCAAACAGCGAAAAAGCTAAATCTCATACTTACAATGTCTCTCGGCCTTCGGTCCAAACGCGGCGCTGTGCAGCTAGGTCATCATCATCATCAATCATCATAACTCCTGTTTTCCACCACGGATTTCCTGAAAAGCAAATGCAATCAAGATTAGACTGTCGCAGCAGTGCTTCGACAGAGACCCCGGCCGCAACCCACCCACGAACAGCAGGAAGCCCCCCAAAACGCTACATTGAGCAAGATGTCAGAAGAAATAGCAAAAAAAAGGCTGTTCCTTATGGATTTTGTCCAAAACACTTCTATCCGGTATTAGACCTTCCCAGGAATGCCCCAGGCAAGACCCGCCAACCCACCCGCAAAAAAACACCCGACAACACCCCCAAACAGCGAAAAAGCTAAATCTCATACTTACAATGTCTCTCGGCCTTCGGTCCAAACGCGGCGCTGTGCAGCTAGGTCATCATCATCATCAATCATCATAACTCCTGTTTTCCACCACGGATTTCCTGAAAAGCAAATGCAATCAAGATTAGACTGTCGCAGCAGTGCTTCGACAGAGACCCCGGCCGCAACCCACCCACGAACAGCAGGAAGCCCCCCAAAACGCTACATTGAGCAAGATGTCAGAAGAAATAGCAAAAAAAAGGCTGTTCCTTATGGATTTTGTCCAAAACACTTCTATCCGGTATTAGACCTTCCCAGGAATGCCCCAGGCAAGACCCGCCAACCCACCCGCAAAAAAACACCCGAAAACACCCCCAAACAGCGAAAAAGCTAAATCTCATACTTACAATGTCTCTCGGCCTTCGGTCCAAATGCGGCGCTGTTCAGCTAGGTCATCATCATCAATCATCATAACTCCTGTTTTCCACCACGGATTTCCTGAAAAGCAAATGCAATCAAGATTAGACTGTCGCAGGCTCGCAGCAGTGCTTCGACAGACACCAAAAATTACCCACAAACACCCGGAACCCCGCCAAAGAGCACCTCAAAGGCAAGCATGTCAGCAAAAACGGCAAGAAATTTCCACCTCATATTTGGTCCAAAACACTTTTGTCCATTATTAGAGCTTCACAGCAATGGGCCCAAATCCGTCAACTCACCCGCAAAGAAGTACAACACCCCCACAAGTGCTGAGTCTTTCTTCATTGGGCGTAATCCAGCACTCTGCTTGGAGGGAAATCGCAGTCTGGAGGAGGAGAATAGAGGAGCATGTTCTTCAGAACTTGTGAACCTGAGGAATGTAGACTGCGGCACCTTCAAATCAATAAGCAAACAAGTGAAGACAGTTCTGATGATGGTCTTGTTTTTGGGATTAGGTGATTAAAGTTTGAATTAAATTAACTGTGCAAAACAAAGAAAGAGAGACACAAAGCACACAGGAATAAAAGTGAATAAGGACGAAAAAGAAAGTTCTTGATTGACTGTCTCATTTTCAGGGCTCGGTGTCAGGGAATAAGAACAAGATTTCGTCATCATACTCTGCGAATTCAGGCTGGATGAGGTCAGTGCCACCGAACAGAGAAAAAATCCCCTCATCTACGTTGCTGTCCTCCTCGTCTTCATGCGGCGTGCTTTCTCGTACTTTGTAATCTGGTGGTATGAGGTGCTGATTCATCTTGATCATTGTCAGCCGCTCCACATTTTTGGGCGAGAGGCGGCTCCGTTTGGGAGTTACAATGCCACCAGCAGCACTGAAAACACGTTCAGAAGACACACTTGCGAGTGGGCAAGACAAATAGTTTATAGCCAGGTTGAAGAGCTGTGGCCACAATTGTTTTTTGCCATGCCAATACTGCAATGGCTCATCATTAAGGAATACCTCTGTTGAGTCATTCAGATAGTCCTGCACCATCGACTCAAGGTCATCAACTCTTCCTCCACTTTGCTTACTTTTTGCTGTGCCTGTGACATTTTTTCGAGAACCATACCCCATCAAACTTAGCCAATCCTCCTCCGCAGCCACTGTTAGTGTTGTCATTGTGTGTGGTGCAGATGATCCAGTTGCCGGTGTCTTTAACGGCTGAGAGGTCACTTGTGCCCCAGCCACAGGTGCAGGAGTGGATTCTTGTGACTGCGGATGGCCTGCTGATGCTGATGCTGATGTACTGGCTTCTCCTTCAATAACCTGCCGTTCTTTTTCAAACCTCTTGGCTGACCAGGCTAACCAATGTTTGTACTTTTGAACATCTGCATCAGCAAAAGGAAAGAATGCTTCGCCTGCCAGCGCCTTTTTGTAGCGTGGATCCAGAATAGTAGCACAAATGTAATGCTGATCTGACTTGATGTTTTGAAGACGTTCATCACCACGTAGGCGATCTAATAATTTCTCAGACAAAATGAAATGGTCTTTTTTTTTCATGTTTTTCAAACTCAGAAGACACCGCCATCAGTTGGTGCTCCAGCATGCACAACAATGGGATAGCTTTTCCCAAATTACAGTCCTCCTGGCTGACTGCACGCGTGAAGAACTCAAAAGGACGAAGCATGTCTGTCAGGCTTTTAACTATGTCCCATTGCGCCGCACTCATCCGCAGGTCCTCCTTCTGAGATGTAGCCTCTGTGAAGAAATAGTGATCGAGTACCGTATACTGCTCATACAGACGCTCAAGCATGTAGAAGGTTGAGTTCCAACGTGTTGCCACCTCCTGGATGAGTGCTTTCACTGGCATTCTACGTTGAAGTAGCAGTCTCCGCAGATGCTTCCGGGCCTTAAAAGAATGGCTGAAATGGTTGCACATTTTGCGGCAGGTGGCCATTACCTCGAACGCTGGACTCTGTTTATCACTCAAGAATTTTTGAACTACCAGGTTGATACAGTGCGCCAAACACGGCACTCTAACATGGTCACCCATGAACATGGCCTTAACTACATTGGCGCCATTATCCGTGGAAACATAACCAATCTTGCGTTTTAGGGGGGATAGCATTGTCAAGACCTTTTTGTTAAACTCTTCCAAAAGGTTTTCTGCTGTGTGACTTTTCTCCAAGCCAAACATGGCTAGTGTTGCATGTTTCCGAGCAGCTTTGAAAACTTGGTCCGGGTCAGCACCTGCGTTTAGCTTTGCTTTAACACCTGAAAAAGAGACCCAGTGTGCAGTGATGCACATGTAATCATCGCCTGGGCCACTGGTCCACGTCTGTTGTCAGATGTATTGTGTGAACAGCACTCTTCTGCAAAGCTGCCCCAATCGCCTGCAGCACATCTTCATGTAGTGCTGGAACCGCAACTCTGGCAAAATAGAACCGGCTCGGAACCTTCCATTTAGGGCAGAGCGTTGCCACTAATTCAAGAAAACCTACCGCTTCTACAAAAGAAAAAGGTAGAAGGTCCACAGCTAGCATTTTAGCCAGCTTAGTGTTATACAGACGCGTCAGTGGGTGGTTGCGTTCATATGGCACGTCTGAAGTAAGCATTGTTCTAATGTTGCCCTGGACCAAGCATTTACGGGCTGATAATGACTTTGTTGACCCAATTTTGCTCGCTGGTGAACTTTTGTGCGTTGGTGTCTCACTCGCTCCAACACTCTTAGTGTGCCTCACATTGGGTGTGCTGCTGACAGGGGTACTGGGTGTAAGGGAAGTGTTTGACACGTCTTCTTCCTCCTCGTCATCATCAGATGAAACATCAACGTTTCCTTGAATTTGCCCTTTCTTGATCGCATCTAGGTGCGCAAACCATCTGACAGTGTGCTTTCTCTCAAGATGACCTCTCTGGCCGCCGGTACCATAGTTGGTACCTGACTTACCACGACTAACTGCAAGCTTACAAAGGGTACAAATGGCAAACTTTGGATTTTTTGGACAAACAGTAAAGAAGTCCCAAACTGGGGACTTGAAGTGTCTGTGGGACCTGGAGGAGGTGGCGATACTGGTGGTGGTGGTCATGAAGCTAATGCCAGATGAAGTGGAGGATCTGGATTGCCCAACTTTTGTACATTTTGCACTTTCACCGCCACTAATTAAGGTCGAGGTTGACGGAGGTCTCTTCTTGCCAGAAAGAAATATGGAAGCGGGACGAGTTGGTGTACTACTTAACTCCAATGATTGTGGTGTTTCCACTGCCTCCTCATCGACAACATCATCATCATCATCACGCTCAGCAGCTCTTCGGGCTAGGGTCAAAATGTCTGTTTGCTGCATGCCCGCTGGGGCTGCAGTGACCTTTATGATGACTGGGTCATCGTTGGCAGAGTCTTCATCAGCAGCAGTATCCGCCACTTCTTGTTGAGCCTCATCACACTCCATAACTCTGAGACTTTGGACTAGCTTCCTTTTACGCTTAACTACCTTTGTTGGATCATGGTGTGCCTCACTCTCAGACGGCTGTGGTGCTGGTTCCCAAGTTTGATCCGTATCATCAGAAGGAGGTGTGCTTGAAGAGGATGTAGACACCACCCTTGATCTCTTCCTTGCTAGGGGTGTGGAAGACAATGAAGGATCATCAGGAGGAGTGGCTTCCTCAAATGATACCTCGCCTTGATTGTCGATTTCCTGATGTGCCCCTACTTCGGGAGGAACAACTATTATGGGCACTTGTTGTGACCCTCCATGCACCTCTGCTTGCGCATCTCCTTGCGCTGCCTCTCCTTCCACATGTACTTGGGCTTGTACTTGCACATGTGATTGTTGTTGCGGCTGTGGTTGTTCAACACTCGTCAGATGAGCTACAACAACCTGTGTTGATTGAGGGACATTGCTGCTGCTTTCTTGCGATGAGCCAACATCACTGGTCGATGGTGATTGAAGAACTATACTGGCTGCCTCTGCAGCACTCAAGTGCTTGGACTTAAGTTGGCGTGGTGGTGGTGGTGGCACTGAGCCCAATGGAGCGGGGGTGCTGCTGCCAGCTTGGTCCCCAGCAGATCCCGCTGCTGCTGCTGCAGGCATACTTTTTTTTTTAACTCCCAAAAAAAGGGGCGGGCGGCACACCAGTGTCCTTGGTAACTTGCTTCTTCTGCTCCTTACTGGCACCTTTCTTGCTAGAGGAGCTACGGGTTACTTTTTTTGGGGCCATCTTCTTCAGAGCAGGTCAGCAGGCAGCAGTTGCACGAGTTGCAGAGGGTTCTGTGTCCAGACGTGACGTCGCGTGACGTTATGCTGCACACACCGCTGCAGGACTTCTTCCTGGCACTGGTGGTTCTCTTGAGTCTTCTTGTGCACCTAAAAGCAATGGAAGACAGAGGAACATCAGTTCAGTTATACACCCCAAAAAATCGACAAAACACAGAAAAATGAGCACAATCCCATGCCATCCATGATGTTTACATTGAAGACACCCCACAGAAAGACTAGGGACATGCAAGTATGCAACACTCACTACCCCTGGGCATAATGGATGAAAAGTAGGCAAAATAAGTGCAGGCCTCAGACACTGCCTCTCCTCAAAATGGCCCCCTTACACCCCAAGCACATGTTGCCTGTACCAGCCAGCACTCAAGATGGCCACCACCACCACCCACATGGCCAGTCCACATCAACAGTACACCCCCAAAAAACAGAAAAACAGCCAGAAATCACCACAATCCAATGCCATCCATGATGTTTACATCAAAGAGAGTGAGACCACACCACAGGCACACTCAGTCCATGCACCACCACCAGCCCTGGGCAAGCAAAAGGCCACACCAGCAGCCCCCCAAAAACGACAAAAAACAATAAAATAAGCACAATCCCAGCCCATCCATGGCCTCAATTATGTTTAAATTCAAGAAGACACCCCACAGAAAGACTAGGCCCATGCAACACTCACCACCCCTGGGCAAAGGGCCACACCAGCAGGCCCAAAAAAACGACAAAAAACAATAAAATCTGCACAATCCCAGCCCATCCATGGCCTCAATGGTGTTTAAATTCATGAAGACACCCCTCAGAAACACTAGGCCCATGCAACACTCACTACCCCTGGGCATAATGGATGAAAAGTAGGCAAAATAAGTGCAGGCCTCAGACACTGCCTCTCCTCAAAATGGCCCCCTTACACCCCAAGCACATGTTGCCTGTACCAGCCAGCACTCAAGATGGCCACCACCACCACCCACATGGCCAGTCCACATCAACAGTACACCCCCAAAAAACAGAAAAACAGCCAGAAATCACCACAATCCAATGCCATCCATGATGTTTACATCAAAGAGAGTGAGACCACACCACAGGCACACTCAGTCCATGCACCACCACCAGCCCTGGGCAAGCAAAAGGCCACACCAGCAGCCCCCCAAAAACGACAAAAAACAATAAAATAAGCACAATCCCAGCCCATCCATGGCCTCAATTATGTTTAAATTCAAGAAGACACCCCACAGAAAGACTAGGCCCATGCAACACTCACCACCCCTGGGCAAAGGGCCACACCAGCAGGCCCAAAAAAACGACATAAAACAATAAAATCTGCACAATCCCAGCCCATCCATGGCCTCAATGGTGTTTAAATTCAAGAAGACACCCCTCAGAAACACTAGGCCCATGCAACACTCACTACCCCTGGGCATAATGGATGAAAAGTAGGCAAAATAAGTGCAGGCCTCAGACACTGCCTCTCCTCAAAATGGCCCCCTTACACCCCAAGCACATGTTGCCTGTACCAGCCAGCACTCAAGATGGCCACCACCACCACCCACATGGCCAGTCCACATCAACAGTACACCCCCAAAAAACAGAAAAACAGCCAGAAATCACCACAATCCAATGCCATCCATGATGTTTACATCAAAGAGAGTGAGACCACACCACAGGCACACTCAGTCCATGCACCACCACCAGCCCTGGGCAAGCAAAAGGCCACACCAGCAGCCCCCCAAAAACGACAAAAAACAATAAAATAAGCACAATCCCAGCCCATCCATGGCCTCAATTATGTTTAAATTCAAGAAGACACCCCACAGAAAGACTAGGCCCATGCAACACTCACCACCCCTGGGCAAAGGGCCACACCAGCAGGCCCAAAAAAACGACAAAAAACAATAAAATCTGCACAATCCCAGCCCATCCATGGCCTCAATGGTGTTTAAATTCAAGAAGACACCCCTCAGAAACACTAGGCCCATGCAACACTCACTACCCCTGGGCATAATGGATGAAAAGTAGGCAAAATAAGTGCAGGCCTCAGACACTGCCTCTCCTCAAAATGGCCCCCTTACACCCCAAGCACATGTTGCCTGTACCAGCCAGCACTCAAGATGGCCACCACCACCACCCACATGGCCAGTCCACATCAACAGTACACCCCCAAAAAACAGAAAAACAGCCAGAAATCACCACAATCCAATGCCATCCATGATGTTTACATCAAAGAGAGTGAGACCACACCACAGGCACACTCAGTCCATGCACCACCACCAGCCCTGGGCAAGCAAAAGGCCACACCAGCAGCCCCCCAAAAACGACAAAAAACAATAAAATAAGCACAATCCCAGCCCATCCATGGCCTCAATTATGTTTAAATTCAAGAAGACACCCCACAGAAAGACTAGGCCCATGCAACACTCACCACCCCTGGGCAAAGAGCCACACCAGCAGGCCCAAAAAAACGACAAAAAACAATAAAATCTGCACAATCCCAGCCCATCCATGGCCTCAATGGTGTTTAAATTCAAGAAGACACCCCTCAGAAACACTAGGCCCATGCAACACTCACTACCCCTGGGCATAATGGATGAAAAGTAGGCAAAATAAGTGCAGGCCTCAGACACTGCCTCTCCTCAAAATGGCCCCCTTACACCCCAAGCACATGTTGCCTGTACCAGCCAGCACTCAAGATGGCCACCACCACCACCCACATGGCCAGTCCACATCAACAGTACACCCCCAAAAAACAGAAAAACAGCCAGAAATCACCACAATCCAATGCCATCCATGATGTTTACATCAAAGAGAGTGAGACCACACCACAGGCACACTCAGTCCATGCACCACCACCCCTGGGCAAAAGGCCACACCAGCAGCCCCCAAAAAACGACAAAAAACAATAAAATCAGCACAATCCCAGCCCATCCATGGCCTCAATGATGTTTAAATTCAAGAAGACACCCCACAGAAAGACTAGGCCCATGCAACACTCACCACCCCTGGGCAAAGGGCCCCACCAGCAGGCCCAAAAAAATGACAAAAATCAGCACAATCCCAGCCCATCCATGGCCTCAATGGTGTTTAAATTCAACAAAACAGTTGTATCATGCACCCATAACCAACCCTGGTCCTACTGGATACTGTGGCTACCCACAATATAATTTATTTAATTTTCTGAAAAAGTTCCAAAATTGTACTTGCAGCAACTGTAATGCCCCAAACAAACTTACTTGTGAAAGTTGATTTCTAATCCAAAAGTGATCCAAAGACAGTCAAAAAGGCCTCAAATCCAAATATCCAGCAGCACCCACAAAAAGTAATCCTTCCAGCTCCAGATCCAAATGAAAGTGACCACGAGATGGACAAAGCACTGGGAGGAGCCTGCTGGACAGGAACAGAAAGTTGGAGACTGTGGGGCACTTCCTTCCTCCCCCCCCCCCAAAATGGACTCCTTGCAAAAAGAAAGGCCATGCAAATGTCAACCTGAGGAGTGATTCTGATAAAAATCATAATTTTCTGAAGGTTTATCCTGTTTGCTGGTGATTTTCTTGTGCGAAATTGCAAAATCTCTACTTCGCAAGTGCGAGATTGTTCCTTTCCGCCGCAACTACGTGTTCGCAATTGCGAACTCTCGCGAGATGTGCTGTGCAAGGTGGCAAGCCACGATTACGTATTCGTGGGAGCCAAACTCCCGCGGGAACACGCAGCAAGATCTAAAATGGCGCGTCACTCGCAAAGAAAAACAACTCGGCAAACGCTAAATGACGGAAAGTGAACGCCGTGCACCACGCCGCACGCCGCAACCAAGAAAAAAATCCGCCGCGAGCGGATTCACGGATTTTCTACAAATTCGCGAGCGTTCGCGGATTGCGAATTTGCCGAAAATCCGAAAAATCCGCGAGCGGAGCGGATTTTACGCCCATGCTTACATGGGAGTGACATGGCTACCTCATAGGCTCTGAACCACTGACCAATATCATAATTTTTGTAAAACTCCTTCATCACATCCTTTGTAATATACACTCTACTTCTGTATGTACTGACGGTACGCTGCCACCAGAGGGAGTAATTTCCAAACTTTTAGCTTTTAACTCCAACTCCCTCAAAACTTTTTCATGCTCAAAATGAATTTTCTTTTCCTCAAAATCTAACCTTCTATTTTCTATTTCTAGCTGCCTATTCACCTTGAACTTGGTTATCTCCATTTCATGCCTTCTTGATCTCTCTCTGTCTTCCAACTCTTCTTGGGACAGACTTTTGTTAGAGCCAATGCTACCTGCACGGGAAGGTACCTTCCTTCCCCCTGAGCCCAATGGCTCTTCCTGTTGCACAATTGCATCATCATCCTCTTCAATCACAGGAGTTTTCCTTGCTTCTACCCAGACCCTCAGCGCCTTTTGGAATTCTTCCTTCACTTTAAATCCAGAAGTGAAAACATTGAATTTCTTGCAAAAGTATTTCATCTGCTTTACTGTGTAGCATTCCAGCCTATCTTCTTCCCATTCACAACGAAGGGAGGCTACAGATTCCACCAATGTTAGATTTGGGGGTCTCTAGTTGGCACAGGTAGGTACTTGTGACAAATAGGAACCCTCTCCTCTAGTCAAGGAAAGAGGATTACACACCTAAAATAACCCCTGCACACCCTCTAGGTTGCGTGGCGCGAGCAGTCAAGGCTTATTTCAGAGGCGTTGTAAATTAAGCAGTTGTGACCACATACAGTAACCCAGTGTCAACACTACAAATGGACACCACACAGGTTTTATATAAAAAATAAGTAGACTTTATATAGAGTTACCATAAGACCATAAACAACAAAAATACACACTATGATTACTTTAAGATGGTAGATTAAGTTTAGCTCAGTTCAGTTCTTAGATGCGACACTCTGCGTCAATGTACCTTAGGTTGCGTTGCGCTTCCACGACAAGCAATGTTGTAGCGATGAGAAATGCGGCAGAGTTCAGGTGCAAAGAAATAAAGACGTGAAGATCTTCCAGATGCGGCACGCTTCTCGGGGATGCGAGAAACTCTCGGTTCGATGCATGGACTGCAGCAGCCACACCCTTACGATGCGATGGCAATAGCTCCAGCGGCGACGCTCTTCTCCACGATGCGTGAAGTTTCCGCTCGATGCGACAACTACAGCGGCGACATTCAAGATGTGACAGCAGCAGCTCCAACGGCGGCGCGCTTCTCGGGCATGCGAGGTGCTCTTGGTCGATGCGGTGCAGTGCGACAGTTCCAGCGGCGACACCCTCCTTCTTCGGAGTTGTGACGGCAGGCACAGCGACGGCGACACGCTCCGACCTCGTTGAGAGATTCTTATCCTGATGTGGTGCAGTGCGACAACTACAGCAGCGACACCCTCCTTCTTTGGAGTTGCGACGGCAGCAGCAGCGACGGCGACACGCTTCCTCTTTGTAGCGGCACGCTTCTCTCCGATGCGGTGCAGTGCGACAGTTCCAGCGGGGACACCCTCCTTTCTCCGGAGTTACGACGGCAGGCATAGCAAACACAGAATATTAAAATAAACTTTACTAAAAGATGTATTTTATTATTCTGCGTTCAGGCATACTAAACTCGAATTTCCACCATGTTCTCATAGCCTGTTAGGATTATAAAATGTAACAATTCTAACAGCCCATTCTGGCCTATGGAAAACAGGTAGCCTTGCAATAGTGAAAAATGACAATGGCTGTAATTCACTATTAGGATATGCCACACACACCAGGGCTTGTCCTACCTTATGCTTACAATGCACTCTGCCCTTGGGCCTACCATAGGGGTGACTGATATGAAGAAAAGGGAAGGTGTAGGGACTGGGAAGTGGGTGCACTTGCCCGGTCAGCATGACAGTACCAGACTGCACACAGACACTGCAATGGCAGAACTTAGACACATTTTACAAGGCTGCTTCTGTGGGTGGCACAACCAGCGCTGCAGACCCACCAGCAGCATTTGGATTACACGCTCTGGCACACTCAGTGCACTAGACTAGGGTCTGACAAGTAAACCAACATAGCCAAACATGGAATCACTAATCCACACATCAATTTACAATAGGGAGCACTTGCACTGTGGCACTGAATAGCAGTGACACAGTGCCCAAAGCATCTAACACCAGCAAAAATACATGAGGCAACAGCAAAAATGGAAGGGAGACCCACACCAATGGTGGCAGGTCTAACAATTACTAATAAAGGTAACTTGTCACACAAGTCAACAACAACAAACACTTTGTAAAATAAGTAATAAACAAAATGCACCTTTATCAAAAATACCTATACACTCCAAAACGATACCACTCACTTGCCAGAAGCAGCTAAACTCACCACCACATACCCTGCACAGACACAGTATGGCTCAACAATATCCCACTAAAAAAGAAAGAGAAAAGAAAATTACACATAAAACAATGCAAAACACATCACAAAGATTTTCATGCTCAAAACACTAACTAAATGCCACTATGACACCACTCACAAAAAAATTAATTTGTACATTACAATATTACTCATTTGGAGTACATCAAACAAAAATGTTTTTCTTACCTAAAAACTGCAACTACACGAAACTGCAGAACAACCACTGTCGAACCGCAAACAGGAATCAAAAGCTTTACACTAGATTTAAAAGGAGAAAAAAACATTACAATCACATATGCAAATAATGCACCCGTCCACCTGCCAACCTAAGGGGTAGGTGGGTCTAACAGTATAAATTCAATATTCACCCCCATAAAAGGGGAGCAACCCTTGCCCTTGAGGCCAGTCCCCAAAACAAAAATTTTAAAAACTCTGGCGTCTAGTGGCTTCTGCCCCCCTTGGGGGCAGATGGGCCTAAACACATACTGCTATTCTGCCACTCAAAGAGGGCAGAAATGGCCACAATCATCCTCCCGTAAAGGGGAGCGACCCATGTCCAAGGGGCGGCTCCCCAACAAAAAAATAAACCCTGGTACCCTAGTGGCCCTACAAAAAAAAAAAACAGCCGAACTGCCCCTCAAGGTGATACCAAAGGGGATGATGGACGGAGCGCGTTAGCAAATCTAACAATCGTCAACTGATCTTGGTTTAATCCATCATCACTGTTTAGCTCACTCCACCACCCCAGTTCAGACATGGCCATATGCAAATCAGACTGACCCTGTGCGTTTTGATTGCCCGAAGTTGTCAGGGAATGCCCAGAAGTGGGTCCCTTGCTCACTTTGCCACTGGACTCAAGCTAACCTGGCTGATGACGGCTGATTAGACAGAAACCGGGCCCAGGATGGTTGTTTCCGGGCCAGGGAAGATATGGCTTGGCAGTTCGGGCTGGACTGTTCCCCAGAGGCACAGGGTCAGACTAATTTGCATATGGTTATGTCTGAACTGGGTGCTGGAGTGAGATACAGCATGATGATGGATTAAACCAACCAAAACCTAACATCATGGGCATACCAAAATGGCCCCCAAAGGGGAGTGAACCTTGCCCAAGTGGCCACTCCCGAGCACATCCTAATACTTAATCAAATTCTGCCCCCCCAGGGGCTCAGAAAAAAGCCTTTCTAATTGCCCCCAAGAGGGGAGCGACCCTTGCCCAAGGGGTCGCTCTCCAAAATAAAACAAAAACATCGAGGGCTGACTAAAATGGCCCCCAAGGGAAATGACCCTTGCCCAAGGGGCCACTCCCCATCGCATTCGAAAAATTGGCAGATTTTCATATAAATAATGAAACTCTGCCCCCCCGGGGGCAGACAAAGCCTAAAGTATTGCCCCCACAAAGGGGAGCGACCCTTGCCCAAGGGGCCGCTCTCCCAACCAAGAAAACAATGGCCACATTAAAAAACAAATCCCTGGCGCTAGTGGGCATTCCTGCTGCCCGATCGTGCAACAGGAATGCACAAAAGAGGCATTGAGGAAAAGGAAAACTCTTTCCCTACCCCCGATGCCTCTTTCGTTTAAATCCCCCCCTCCCCAGCCCCAAAACCTACCTGTTTCTTTACCGACACGCAGGAAGCAAATGGCTTCCCTGCGCGTCTGTGAACAAAGGGAACCTCCAATGGCGCGGAGGGGGGCTGGGGGAGGCAGGAAGGGTCTTCCCTGCCTTCCCCGTAACAATTGTGGAGATCGGCCACCCATGGGGGGGCGCGATCGCTTCCCCCGTGGGTGGGTCTCATAATGAGCTGAGCTCATCATGAGCAGAGGGCGACTGGGTGCCATGACGAGCTCAGCTAGTCATGAACACTCAAGGAGTTAATGTCACTATAGGTAATGAAATAACTGGTTTTAGTATTTTCCCTAATAAGCTACTACTAAATGTAGAAATCCATTTACCTATTGAGGAAAAACTCTTACCAAGTTTCTCCCAAACACCATTAACCTCTAGATGGGTCAAATCTTCATGTAATTTCATAATATTCTTAAGATACCCCTTAAGACTTTTCCTCTTGTCAGGGATATGAGTAAAGCAGTGTTGGATTTTCAACATGCCACAATATTTTGCCAAATAAGATATCAAGGGTAAGTTGATTTTGCAAAACAATTGATCTAATTGCAACCATTTCAGTATCAATCATTAAGTACCCACCAGCGTTATCTGTTGATAATCGATCAACCACTGTAGACAATTTTCGAATTTTATGCAAATTCAGAATGAACACAACTGAAAGTATCAGTGCACCAAAAGTATCAACTATTATTTTTGAAAAACTTGCTCTCTTTTTGCGTATCAGTCCATGCTTTATTTCATTGATCTTATTATTTCTATCAATTTGATAAACTTTGGGAAATACAATCCCAAAATAACAACTACCATACCAATGTGCAGGCAACCTATGGTAGGCACTTTTACCACACACATAATAAACTCCTGGAAAAACAGGATCAGTTCCTCCTTTTAATCCCCATCCACCAGTTATTATGAAAGTATGTTCACATTCACTAGTACCAATGAAATAATTATTATAGTCAGTTTTTAGTCTAAGTAAGCAAAGTTTACCTTCATGATACCAATCCAGAGACATTGCAGCGTAAGTCTCACCTTTCTTATCATTTCCCTCTCTAAAAGCCCATGGTGGTACATGTGACTTCTGTTCAGCATCCTTTCTTTGAAAATCCTGTCTTCTATCTTCTACCACATTAATACATTCTTTTTCTTTAGCTCGCAAACTACAAGTAAGGTTATTTCTATGAGCATATACTTTATCTAGAGTCTGAGTAATCTGGAAAAATGTGCCCATGTATTCTGCTTTTCTATTACTATATACCTTATTCATGTCTTTTCTAATAGGAATTTCTGAAAATACTTTAAATTCATATTTGAATAATAAAACTGTAACTTCCCCGTTACATACAATAAATTAGTTAGTACACTACACGACACACCATACGTTAAGGGTAAGTGATGGTAAGTAACTCCCTCCAAGAAAGACAGAATAAGATTATTGCATGCACACATAACAATCTCTCACATCCATTGTCTCAATATATTCATAGAGTAGTTTTGTAAAGACATTTAACAAGAAATCATTAATCGATTTATCATGATGATAAATACTTTCATGTATTTGTTCCATATTAGTAATGGGCGTTTCTTTAGTAACAGCATTCACTCTTTCACTTATTACATTATTAGTATTATTTTTGTTATTAGTCACCATTTGGACAGGCACAATGACAGTTAATATTAGCCACATCAACATTATTAGTAAGACACTACATAAGCAAGCTTTAATGCACCTACGTTTTACACTAGATGTTGGATGTCCAGTCACTGTAGCTTCTGCCATTTTGTATATAAAAACTAAAATAAAATCCAAGAAAAACCCATATCTTCTCTGAAAAACTAAAAAAGTACTGGAAAAATTCAAAATAACTGGAAAAAATAAAAGAAAACCCTCATCTAGTGTATCCAACACTTCCAAGCTTGTCCTCTTTACCCCCCTCTTTTAAAAAAAAGGTCTTCTCAAAGTCTTCTTCAGATCTTCTTGATCTTTCAATTTATTTCGACTGCAGTTATTGCACCTTAATTTTTACTGTTCTTTTTTAAGGCGGTTTCAATTTGCTTTCATCAACTTACTCAGTGCCATTGGCAACTTCTTGCTTAGTTGGATCTGTGCTTTCAATTTCTTCCAGTATTACGTATGTCCATCTGGAGCTGTGTATCTCTTGCTCGGAATTCTTATCCTTTTTGTTTTTCACACAAATTCTTTCTCTGATTCTTTTTGTTCAGTTTGACTTGAGACTTCAATTATTTGTTCTTGCTTTCTCTTTTCAAGAGTGTATTTCAGTCTTTTCACTCCACTTGGCCAATTATCTCCTTTTCTCGCTCTCTTGGCTTGAACCTCTTCTTCATCTTCTTTTTCTGGTTCACAAGTTCTTTTATTCAGCCCTTCACTTTGTTGTGCTTGCTCTTTGTTTTCAGAAACTTTCTCTTTTCATTGCTCAACAGCAGTCTTACGAGACCCAGTAGCTGGTGCCCACTTTACTTGGCTTGTGATTGGTTGTTCATCATCCACAGGCTCATCAGAATCTGTCACTCTAGATTATTTACCTTCACAACCTCTAGCTTCTGGTTTCTTGTTTTTGTTGACCAGTTGCTACTCACCTTCTTCAAGTGGACTTAAGACTCTTCTTGTATGACTTGCATGAATCCAGTTTGGCAAGCCACCACACTTCACTACTGTCATAGTAACCAGAATAATCTGATATGGTCTGTGCCACCTGGGTTCTAAACATGACTTCCTCTAGTGTTTTTTGATAAGAACCAACTCACCAGGACTCAAATCATGTGCTTGATCCGGCTGTGCTGTGGTTGCAATTTCTCCAACCTGATGAGACACAGAACGCACCAGATCAGCCAATCCTTTGCAATACTCAAGCACTAGATCATCAGAAATTATCATCAGTTTGTTTTCTGGTACAATCGCTTGTTTCATTGCTCTTCCCATTAGAACTTCATGAGGAGTCAAGCCAGTCTTTTTATCAGGATTGCTTCTAAGACTCATCAATACTAGGGGTAAAGCATCAATCCATTTCAGTGTTGTGGATGCACATACTTTTCCCAGTCTACTTTATTGCGCATTGGCAGGCCTCTAAGGCCTCTAAGACAAGCCAAGAACATCAAAGCGACCCGCCGCCTTGATTCCATTTGCCACCAGCCACTTCACGCACTCCGCAGGTCATAAACAGGACCATCTGCTTTTCTTCAGAGCCATGATGCCGCGGCTCGCCCCCACCCCCCTCCCGCATTTAAATACTTCTTTTAAATGCGTCCGCTTGTTTTCATTTCCTCCAGTGATCTCCCTCTGTCTCTCCTTTCCCTCGACCACCTTTCTTGCCCTGTCTTCCCTCAATTCATTCTCCTCCCCTCTCTACCTCTCCCCTTTCACTTTCCCGTCATCTTCAATCTTGCCTTTATGTTGGCCTGAATGCGCAATTTTAGAGTTACTTCACACAAAGCTTTGTCATGACTTTTGACAGGCAAACCTGAAAGCATTTATTTTTTTCTTGAGCGGAGCTGACTACATTGTTAAAGCTGACACCGATGGAATACACTTGAAAACCACCGTCCCTTGTTTATCAACGGAGGGATATAGAGTAACCGTGATGATCAACATAGAATTACAGACGAGACACTAGGGAAATAAACAGAAGTAAATTTTTAAACCCAGTTTCATACCCGTTAATTAAACAGCTTTCTGGTAACAGCTGCTATGGAGTCCTGCTTTGGCACACAGAGAAACATGCCTCCCTCTATTTTCAGTGGACTCTCTCAGAAAATCGCGACATGAGCAACTCCACCCTCCAACTCCACCCTCCAACTCCAACTCCACCCTCCAATGCCACCTACACCCTCCAACTACACCTCCACCCTCCAACTCCACCCTCCAACTCCACCCTCCAACTCCACCCTCCAACTCCGACTCCACCCTCCAACTCCACCTCCACCCTACAACTTCACCCTCCAACTCCACCCTCCAACTCCAACTCCACCCTCCAAATCCACCCTCCAACTCCAACTCCACCCTCCAACTCCACCCTCCAACTCCAATTCCACCCTCCAACTCCACCCTCCAACTCCACCCTCCAACTCTATCTTCCAACTCCACCCTCCAACTCCAACTCCACCGTCCAACTTCAGCCTCCAACTCCACCCTCCAACTCCAACTCCACCCTCCAACTCCAACCTCCACCCTCTAACTCCACCCTCCAACTCCACACTCCAACTCCACCCTCCAACTCCAACTCCACCCTCCAACTCCAACCTCCACCCTCTAACTCCACCCTCCAACTCCACACTCCAACTCCACCCTCCAACTCCAAACCCACCCTCCAACTCCAACTCCAACTCCACCCTCCAATTCCACCCTCCAACTCCACCCTCCAACTCCACCCTCTAACTCCACCTTCAAACTCCACCCTCCAACTCCACCCTCCAACTCCACCCTCCAACTCCACCCTCCATCTCCACCCTCCAACTCCACCCTCCAACTCCAACTCCACCCTCCAGCTCCACCCTCCAACTCCACCCTCCAACTGCACCCTCCACCGCCAACTCCACCTCCAACTCCACCTCCAACTCCACCTCCAACTCCAACTCCACCCTCCAACTCCACCATCCAATTCCACCATCCAACTCCACCCTCCAACTCCACCCTCCAACTCCAACTCCACCCTCCAACTCTCCCCTCCAACTCCTCCCTCCAACTCCACCTTGCCAACTTCAGACCTATTTCTTTGCTGCCTATCTTCTCAAAGATACTGGAGAGGCATGTTAACACGCAGCTTTCTCTTTTTATTGAAAATCAGGGCTTTTTACATCCATCCCAGTCCGGTTTTCGAGCTCACTATTCTACTGAGACTGCATTACTAGGGGTAACGGAGAGACTTCGGCACAGTATCGATCGCGGTGAAACTTCTGCTCTCATCCTTCTGGATCTGAGCGCAGCGTTCGATACCATGTCCCATTCCATCTTATTAAATTCTCTCCGTTCCCTTGGAATAGATGGCCCCGCACTTGCTTGGTTTGCCTCCTTTTTAAGTGAGCGTACATTCCAAGTTTTCTCTCAGAAAGCTGCATCCACGATATGTTCATCGGCGTATGGTGTCCCTCAGGGGTCTATTCTCAGCCCGCTGCTATTTAATATCTACATCAAACCTCTCGCTACCATCGCAGAGGAAGCCGGGCTGACTATTTTTTCATACGCCGATGACACGCAAATCGTTTTTTCCCTCTCCAGCACTGAAGATAACAGTGTGTCTGGTTTGAAAATTGGTTTGTCACTTGTGGCTGAGTGGATGCAGAGGCATCTCCTCAAGCTTAACGGTGATAAAACCGAGATCATTATTTTGGGGAAACAGAAAGATCTCTGGGGCCCTCAACACTGGCCCAGCACTATGGGTCCTACCCCTCTACCAGTCCAGGTGGTACGTAACCTGGGTTTTCTCATAGATGATAGACTGTCTATGAGGCAACAAGCCACCAAGGTGGCGGCCATCTGTTTTACTACCTTACGATGGCTCCAAAAAATTCGCTGGATGTTGCCTCATGGCGCTAGGAGAACCGTAGTCCAGGCGTTAGTAATATCTCGCCTGGACTACGGTAATGTTCTCTATCTTGGCGCAGATGCCGCGACTGTCAAAAAATTACAGGTCGTACAAAATTCATCAGCTCGTCTCCTTTGTAATATTCCGAGGAGGTCTTCGGCTGTGCAGGCTCTTCGCGATCTCCATTGGCTCAAGATCTCGAGTCGAATTAAATTCAAAGCCTTATGCTATCTTTTTAAAATCAAACAGGGTTCTGCCCCATTGTATCTACAAAGTTTAGTCCAACCCTATAGGCCCCAGCGTACTTTGAGATCATCGGCCAATTGTGATTATGTTATCCCCAGATTTAAGCTAGTGAAGATGGGTGGAAGATCGAGACCAACATGCTCTGTTTTCGAAAAAAACTGAAGACCCTACTCTTTTAAACTAATTCCCTGTAGCTCTTGTTGCTAAATTCAGCTGTGTCTGATGTCAGTTTTCTTCTTCAGTCTATCCCTTGCGCCGGGAAACCCACTGCGGGTAGCTGTTGCGCATTATAAATTTTAAATAAATAAATAAATAAATAAATAAATAAACTCCAACTCTACCCTCCAACTCCAACTCCACCCTCCAACTCCAACTCCAACTCCACCCTCCGACTCCAACTCTACCCTCCAACTCCAACTCCACCCTCCAACTCCACCCTCCAACTCCACCTTCCAACTCCACCCTCCAACTCCACCCTCCAACTCCACCCTCCAACTCCAACTCCACCCTCCAACTCCACCCTCCAACTCAACCCTCCAACTCCAACTCCACCCTCCAACTCCACCCTCCAACTCCAACTCCACCCTCCAACTCCACCCTCCAACTCCAACCCCACCTTTCAACTCCAACTCCACCCTCCAACTCCAACTTCACCCTCCAACTCCACCCTCCAACTCCACCCTCTACCTCCAGCTCCACCTCCACCCTCCAACTCCACCCTCCAACTCCAACTCCACCCTCCAACTCCAAATCCACCCTCCAACTCCAACTCCACCCTCCAACTCCACCCTCCAACTCCAACTCCACCCTCCAACTCCACCCTCCAACTCCACCCTCCATCACTCAGGAACACCACCACATCACTCAGGGGCACCACCACATCACTCTGGGGCACCACTCAGGGGTACCACCACATTACTCAGGGGCACCATCACATCACTCAGGGACACCACCACATCCCTCGGGGACACCACCACGTCACTCAGGGACACGACCACATCACTCGGGGACACCACCACATCACTCAGGAACACCACCACATCACTCAGGGACAACACCACATCACTAAGGGGCACCACCACATCACTCAGGGGCACCACTCAGGGGCACCACCACATCACTCAGGGGCACCACTCAGGGGCACCACCACATCACTCAGGGACACCACCACATCACTCGGGGACACCCCCACATCACTCGGGAACACCACCACATCACTGTGGGACACCACCACATCACTCTGGGACACCACCACATCACTCAGGGACACCACCACATCACTCTGGGACACCACCACATCACTCTGGGACACCACCACATCACTCGGGGACACCACCACATCACTCGGGGGCACCACCACATCACTCGGGGACACCACCACTCAGGGGCACCACCACATCACTCAGGGGTACCACCACATCACTCAGGGACATCACCACATTACTCAGGGACACTACCACATCACTCAGGGACACCACCACATCACTCAGGGGCACCACCACATCACTCAGGGGCACCACTCAGGGGCACCGCCACATCACTCGGGGACACCACCACATCACTCGGGGAACACCATCACACACCACATCACTCTGGGAACACCACCACATCACTCAGGAACACCACCACATTACTCAGGGACACCACCACATCACTCGGGGACACCACCACATTTATTTATTTATTTATTTATTTTTATTTTATTGAACTTGTATTGCGCACAGCTACCCGCAATGGGTTTCCCGGCGCCAGGGACAGACTAGAGAAGAAAACAAGCAGTAGCTGAGAGAAAAAACAGAACTGAAGAACTTAGAACAGAAAAGTCTTCAATTTTTTACGGAAAGCAAAAAGGCTAGTTTCTGTTTTTAGCGCCAACGGGAGAGCATTCCACATCTTGGGTCCTAGATATGCGAATGAACGGCCTCCCATTTTTGTCAGTCGGATCCTAGGAATCACAAGATTGCTGTTGTTGGATGATCTAAGAGAGCGGCCAGGCTGATATGGCTGGGCAAGATTGAGCAGGTAGATGGGAGCAGAACCCTGACGAATCTTAAATAGGAAGCACAAAGTTTTAAAGACCACACGATCAGAAATTTTTAACCAATGAAGGTCACGCAGAGCTTGCATTGCGGACGTTCTCCGTGGAACATTGCGCAACACTCTGGGACACCACCACATCACTCGGGGACACCAC
This sequence comes from Lissotriton helveticus, assembly GCF_964261635.1. Lineage (NCBI taxonomy): Eukaryota > Metazoa > Chordata > Amphibia > Caudata > Salamandridae > Lissotriton > Lissotriton helveticus. Next base: position 494,627,602 of record NC_136069.1, on the reverse strand, counting down.
CACATCACTTGGTGACACCACCACATCACTCTGAAACACCACATCATTACTCTGGGACACCACCACACCACTCTAATACACCACCACATCACTCTAATACACCACCACATCACTCTAATACACCACCACATCACTCAGCCCAACCACATCATCACTCAGCACCACAACAGCACTGTCCTTGCTTGCTACTAACAAGCATTGCCATAGCCAATAGGACTCGCTGTTTAGCAGCCAAGCTATGGAACTCCCTGCCCTTCCAAATCCATATCCTGGACCGCCTGCTGGACTTTAGGAAAGCTATTAAAACATTTCTCTTCCCCTCTGCCTAGCTCTTTCCCGTCCCTTTGTGCTCTGTTCCTTGCACCTACCTGTTCAGTCTCTTAGCCTTCTTGGTTTCTCTGCTGGCAGCGCCAGGACGCCTCTTCGCTGAGTCAGCTGTGCGCTATATAAACTCAGGTAACATAACATACCACAATTCGATGCATGTCTCTGAATCTTCCAATATGAACCTCTATTGGCTTTGTGGTTGGAGTTTTAATGTTCTTATTAGAGACTCTTACAACTTAGATACTTTCTCCTGAGAGGGGTTGGTTAGGAATGTCTGCTGCTCTTACAGTAGAAAGGGTAGAACCATTATCCACTAGGAATGTAATATCATTACCTTCCACTTTTCCATCATCAAATGGACCTGATTGATCTACCTCTGGAGTTGCGCCAAGCACACACTCTTCCTTCCCCCTCAGTCACCGTCATTGAGATGAGTCTGATTCACTCTAATTGCATTGCAGCTAGTATTGCGATAGCATTTGCACATTTTGATTCTTACCAACTTGTTCACCCATGGGAAATCCAGGGTTCGCATTGTATCTCTGTACTTGAAGATTCACATTATTTGGCATAGGAGCTTGTGGCATCTGTAACTGTGGAGTAACTACCTGCTTCTTCTGTTGCTGTTGTTGATTCACAACCATCTCATTCTGCATCTGTGGATTCAAATTTTGATTCACTCCATTATTCTTCTGAACAGAGCTACGCTCGTTCTTCCAATGTCTAAACTTTCTGCACGCCTGACAAGGATATTTCTATTTCAAGTCATCTTTACTCATTTTACCTCTACCTTTACCACCACCAGATACTTAACCACTCTGGTTCTGACCTTTCCTCTGATAATCTGTAGAGAACCACTGTTTACTGCTTGTTGCTCCGCTACCTTCACTTGTGCCCACATCATTTTCTCTTTCAACTTTTTATGTCTTGAGTCAATATCATCACTACAATATTTTGCATACCTCAGAATCTCATCAACTGTTTTGCACTGCCAGCAAATCAAATGTTACTGAATCACATTACTAGTTTCTGGTTTCAATCCAAACACAAAATGATACATAAAATGTCCCATATCTTTATCTCCGATATTCTCAAACCCACTGTACTGTTTGAACACCTGTAACAACCTTTCATAGTATGCATGTACTGACTCTTTTGGTTCTGGAGTTGTCCTGTCTATTTTAACCCAATCCGTTTCCTTTGGAGAAATTTTACCCTTCAGGTAAGTTATTACCAGGTTATATTTCTTCATCACCTTATCTGAAGGTGCACCTGTTTTAGTATCTCTTGGATATTCTTCTTTAGGCCAATCAACAGTTATCTAATACTCAGTTCACAAATCAGCTAGAACAACAGTCTCAAACAAACCATCTAGATCCTTTAACAACACCTTTGAAACTTTCACAAACCTCTCTACTTGTTTATACCACTCAACTGTTTTTCCCCCAATCTAGGAAAGTCGTTTGTAAAAGACAATATATCCTGTCATGTCCCAGGAACATGAACATATCCACCACCTGAAACTTCTCTCATCGGACACACCCTTTCAGCTTGTCCTGTCTCCCTCAATGGAAACAAAGGCACAAATTTTATCAGGATTAATTTCTTCTTTCTTTTTCGCCCATCTACCTTTCCATCGTTCTACATTTCCCCATTTCTTCAAGATGTTCATCAACTCTGTTATCTTTTACCAGATGCATTCACACTCTCCAAATCCTTAATAGAAAAATCCAATCTATATGTTTCCTTAACCCCTTCGCTGCTAGGCCTTTTCCCCTCCTGTGCTGAGGCTTTTTTTGGCGTTTTGGAGTAGTGCGCGCTTAGGCCCTTGTAACTTTTTGACCACATAAGGTATCCACGCCAAATTTGCGTCCTTTTCTTCCAACATCATGTGGATTCTAAAGGCGCCCAGGGTTTGTGGATTCCCTTCGAGGGGTCCCATAAATTAACCAAAATATAGTGATTTTTTTTGTTTTTTTCAGAAAAATGGGAAAAACGGGCTGCAAATGAAAGCCTCTGGGTGTTTCCCTGAAAATGGTATCACAAAAGGGTTTGTGGGGCTGAAATCTCCATTTTCTCAGCTTTCAGGGAATGACAGACTTTTGTCAGAGAACCGACATTTTTCACTCAGTTTTGGCATTTTTCTGGGACATAGCCTATTTTTGCTATTTTTAGAGCTTTCCACCTCTTTCCAGTTAATGGTAGAAATGAGTTTGAAAGCAATAATAGATCCTGGAAAGCTTTACATTTTCAAAAAGTAGACAAAATTCTGAATTCAGAAAGGGGTCGTTTGTCTAAATCCATGAAGGTTTCGTTATAGAAACTAACAGTTAGATATTGGAATATTTGAAATTTTGTTGAAAAAAACAGCCTTTTGTCTCAACGTTTTCACCTATAACTTTTTCTAATTTTGACAGCTCTTAGAAAGCAATATACCGTTACATTCGTTAGACCTTCCTGGTTGTGGGGATATATAGGACTTGTAGTTTCACCAAGAACCCGACGAACCCAGATCCAAAAACTGAGCAGCAACTTGCAATGGTATTTTTTCATTTACTGGGTATAGTGCACTTTGTCTTGGAAAATGTATACATGGAATAATCTGTATGAAAGACACCTATGTATTTCTGAATTGGGTACAAATTATAGAGTTCAGAAACAGTATATAATTGCACATTTTCAAAGTTGGGAATACTCATACTAGCATGAGAATTATTGGTCATGTTTCATAAAGATTTTTTTTTTACACAATGTCTTTCATTCAAAGGGAGAAATGCATGAAAGCTCAATTGGTAATAACAGTTGATTTACAAATCTGAATTACCCCAAGTGTCCCGATAAAAACGGTACCTCACTTGTGTGGGTCGGCCTCGTGCCTGCGACAGGAAACGGCGCAAAATGCAACGTGGTCACACCTAAATTTAGCAGTTACAAATTGACCCTTTTTTGGCAAAGTGCCTACCTGTAGTTTTTGCACCCTAGCTCTGCCGGCACCTAGGGAAACCTAGCAAACCTATACATTTTTGAAAAGTAGACACCCAGGGAAGTTCAGGAGGGGGTGACTCGACTGCCTACCACCAGGTTTTGTTACCCAGAATCCCTTGCAAAGCTAAGATTTTGACAAAATAAACACATTTTCCTCAGAGTTCTGTGGTGGAAAGTTCTGGAATCTGCGTGGATCAACAAATTTCCACCCACCCAGCGTTCCCCCAGGTCTCCCGATAAAAACAGTACCTCACTTGTGTGGGTCGGCCTCGTGCCTACGACAGGAAACGGCACAAAATGCAACGTGGTCGCACCTCAATTTCCCAGTGAAATTTTACGTTCTTTGGACAAAGAGACTACCTTTTGTTTTTGAGCCGTAGCTCTGCCAGCACCTAGGGAAACCTAGGAAACCTATACATTTTTGAAAACTAGACAGCCAGGGAAATTCAGGATGGGGTGACTCGTCTGCCTACCCCCAGGTTTTGTTACCCAGAATCCCTTGCAAACATAAACATTTGACCAAAAAACACATTTTCCTCACATTTCTGTGGTGGAAAGTTCTGGAATCTGCGTGGATCAACAAATTTCCACCCACCCAGCGTGCCCCCAGGTCTCCCAAAAAAAATGGTACCTCACTTGCGTGGGTAGGCATAGTGGCTGCGACATGAAACAGCGCAAAACGCAGCATGGTCGCACCTCAATTTCCCAGTGAAATTTAGCACGATTCGGACAAAAAGACTACCTTTTGTTTTTGCGCCGTAGCTCTGCCAGCACCTAGGGAAACCTAGCAAACCTATACATTTTTGAAAACTAGACACCCAGGGCAATTCAGGATGGGGTGACTCGTCTGCCTACCCCCAGGTTTTGTTACCCAGAATCCCTTGCAAACATAAATATTTGACCAAAAAACACATTTTCCTCACATTTCTGTGGTGGAAAGTTCTGGAATCTGCGTGGATCAATAAATTTCCACTCACCCAGCGTGCCCCCAGGTCTCCCGAAAAAAATGGTACCTCACTTGCGTGGGTAGGCATAGTGGCTGCGACATGAAACAGCGCAAAACGCAGCATGGTCGCACCTCAATTTCCCAGTGAAATTTAGCACGATTCGGACAAAAAGACTACCTTTTGTTTTTGCGCCGTAGCTCTGCCAGCACCTAGGGAAACCTAGCAAACCTATACATTTTTGAAAACTAGACACCCAGGGCAATTCAGGATGGGGTGACTCGTCTGCCTACCCCCAGGTTTTGTTACCCAGAATACCTTGCAAACATAAACATTTGACCAAAAAAACACATTTTCCTCACATTTCTGTGGTGGAAAGTTCTGGAATCTGCGTGGATCAACAAATTTCCACCCACCCAGCGTGCCCCCAGGTCTCCCGAAAAAAATGGTACCTCACTTGCGTGGATAGACATAGTGGCTGCAACAGGAAACGGTTCAAAGCGTACGGTGGTGAATTTATATTACCTCATTGCAAAACTACCTTGATTTTGGGGGGGGCATCTGAGTTTGTGGCCCGGGGCTCGGTGGTATTCTTTGCAAAATAGCAAACCCAAACAGTTCTGAAAACTAGACACCCGGGAGAGTCCAGGGAGGTATGACATCTGTGGGTCCCCCAATGTTTTCCTACCCAGAACCCTTTGCAAACCTTAAAAATAGGTAAAAATAGCACTTTTCCAAACATTTTGGCGTGGGATCGCCGTGCCGGCAAAAAAGTCCTACCACCCTGCGTTCCCCTTGTTCTCCCGAGTCAAAGGATACCGCACTTGTGTGGGTGCCCCAAAGCAGAACACGCCAAAAATGAATTTTGAAAAAAGTAGTTTTTAGTCATATTTAAGTTTTACAAATTAAGCACCCCAGCCTGAGTCACATGCCTTTGGCCCACCCACACAAGTGAGGTATCATTTTACTCGGGAGAACAAGGGAAACGCTGGGTGGTAGGACATTTGTTCCGGCAGCGAGATCCCACCCAAAAAAGTATGGAAAAGTGGGTTTTTGGACCAAAATTTCAGGTTTGCAGGGGTTTCTGGGTAGGAAAACATTGGGGGACCCACGCATGCCATACCTCCCTGGACTCCCCCGGGTGTCTAGTTCTCAGAACTGTTTGGGTTTGGTAGTTTCCAAAGATGCCCGCCAAGCCTCGGGCCAAAAGCTCAGGTGACCCCCTCAAAAAATAAGATTATTTGGCTAAAGGTAATGTTTTGGTCGCCACAGTATGAATTGGGCCTTTTCCTAAAGCAGCCACTATGCCTACCCAGGCAAGTGAGGTACCATTTTTACCGGGAGACCTTGGGGAACGCTGGGTGGGTGGTAATTTGTGTGAGCCTAGTGATGCCACGCTTTCCCACACTAAAACGTGTGAAAAAACTGATTTTTTCCAAGCACAAAATGAGGTTTGCAAGGGATTCTGGGTAAAGGAACGTTGGAGGATCCACGCCTGCCATACCTCCTTGGAAGCCCCCGGGTGTCTCCTTTTCAGAAATGTGTGGGTTTGGTAGGTTTCCCTAGATGGCTGTCTCGCACGGGGCCAAAAACCCAGGTAACCCCTCTTGCAAAAGCTGGTGAACTTAACATTTTCACCATTGTTCCTCAAAGACACACACATACAGGTTGGATTTGGCACGAGGGCGAGTGATGGTTCAGTACATAAAATTTTATTAACAAGATATTTCAAAAAAATGAAATGGTCTGTCAATAAATAAATGCATAAAAACCGAACCAGTGACTCGCAACTCGTGAGCTGTAAAGCCACGACAAGGCACCAACCATTTTACAGGCCATTCACGCACCTTTCATACCTGATACAAACCAGACCATTGACAGCATCCGAATGGAAAAGCAACACATTACAACAATCACAATAAGGGACAAGGTACACCCTAATGCAGAAAGAGAAAAAAACAACTATTACTGCACACCCATCTAATCCGCAAGCACACACACATACTGGTTGGATTTGGCACGAGGGTGAGTGATGATTCAGTACATACAATTGGATACGCAAGTAATTTCATCAGAAATGAAATACACTGCGTATAATTGAAAGTATGATAAACTGAACCACTGACTCACAGCTCGTGAGCTGTAAAGCCACGTCAAGGCACCAACCTCTTTACAGGCCATTCATACACCTTTCGTACGCGTGACACATACAAAACATTCACACCGCCAGCCGCGGACCCATCACATTTCAACACTCACACCAGCAAACAGCGCCATTCAAGGGCCCATCACTTTCACACGCCCACATTTCTGACACTGCAACTACACAAAATGATGGACTGTGTGGAGTGTCACTCAACTAGCAGTGTGTGTAGTGACCAACAGAAAGTAACTACTCACACACCGCCTGCCGAGCACCAGTCCACCCACACCACCATCCAAGCACCAGACCATGCACACTGCCAGCCAAACACCACTCAGCGCACACCGACAGCCAACTACCACTCCACACACACCATCAGCCAAGCATCACTCCACGCACACCACCAGCCAAGCGCCACTCCACAAACACAACACCAGCCAAGCACCACTCCACACACACCGCCAGCCAAGCATCACTCCACGCACACCACCAGCCAAGCGCCACTCCACAAACACAACACCATCCAAGCACCACTCCACACACGCCGCCAGCCAAGTACCAGACCACGCACACCACCAGCCAAGCGCCATCCACTCACACCACCAGCCAAGCACCTAACCATGCACTCCGCCAGCCAAGCAAAAATCCACGCACCCCCCCAGCACAACTCCAATCCATGCACTATGCCAGCCAAGCACCAGACCACGCACACCACCAGCCAAGCGCCATCCACTCACACCACCAGCCAAGCACCTAACCATGCACTCCGCCAGCCAAGCAAAAATCCACTCACCCCCCCAGCACAACTCCAATCCATGCACTATGCCAGCCAAGCACCAGACCACGCACACCACCAGCCAAGCGCCATCCACTCACACCACCAGCCAAGCACCTAACCATGCACTCCGCCAGCCAAGCAAAAATCCACTCACCCCCCCAGCACAACTCCAATCCATGCACTATGCCAGCCAAGCACCAGACCACGCACACCACCAGCCAAGCGCCAGTCCACGCACACCAACAATCCAAGCACAATCCTGCACACACCACCATCGAAATTAGAATTTTTTTAAGAAATACCACAAATCAAATGTAGAAACCTACAAATCTGCTAACACAAATTCAAAAACTAAATGCTTTGCACTAATGCAAACCTAAAAGCAAACTAAAAAATATTACAGAAAACAGACCAGACAGTACACTTACAAGCTCAATGAAACTCCCAAAACTTCTTTTGTGTGTGGTACGATTTAAAACAAGCTGGCACACACAATCCAGGATTTGAAGGACAGTCAGGACAGTGCATACGAGACTCCCTCCGCACTTCCCTTCGCCAACAGACTCTACATCTTTTAGTGGGATTGTCTTTTGCAGTTGTGGGAGGAATGTATTCTGGAAAGTGGCGATCTTTCAGTCTAGCCACTTCCTCCACCACTCCAAATCTTGGCACACTTGCCTGTTCCACTAGTACAAGGCTGCCTATTATAGTCTCCTGAAACTTAACAAAAGGCATCTTTGACTCAGGACAAGATTTCTGGAAAACAACAAAAGCATTAAAGGATGCCAAGTGGAAAAGATGGATAGCCAACTTCTTGTACCAAACGTAAGCCTTTCGAAGAGCAGCATAAGGTTCCAACCTCTGATCTACTCTGTCAACACCACCCATGTGCCTATTATAGTCTAAAATGCACACAGGTTTACGCACTTCAGCAGTCTCACCCCGAACTGGCAGAGCTTCAGTGCTTTCGTCATGGATAGTAGTCAGAATGTAAACATCTCTCCTGTCTGAAAACTTCACAGCTAGAAGCTTCCCACATCGCAATGCAGTAGACTGTCCCCGCACAAGCCTTTTGCAAACAAGTTCTATTGGGAAACCTTTCCGGTTACTGCACATCGTGCCACATGCAACAGTGCCCACTTTGGCCAACTCCTTGAACAAACGCACACTAGTGTAGAAGTTATCTACATATAAATGGTGGCCTTTGTTAAATAATTGTCTACCTAGTTCCCACACAATTTTCTCAGTCACTCCAAAAGTGGAAGGACAAGCAGAAGTGTTAATGCTGGAATCCTTACCGGTGTACACCCTGAAATTATAAACATATCCAGTCTCACTGTCACACAGCATATACAGTTTGATGCCATAGCGTGCCCTCTTACTAGGAATGTATTGCCTAAAAACCAAGCGGCCCTTGAATAATACCAAAGACTCGTCCACAGCTATTTCTCTTCCAGGTGCAAAGATCTCAGGAAAATGATCAACAAAGTGATCAAGGACAGGCCGAATCTTAAAAAGACGGTCACAATCAGGGTGATCGCGTGGCAACGCTAAATCATTATCAACAAAATGCATCATGCGAAGAAGAAGCATATATCGATCACGAGTCATAACTGCTGGAAATATAGATGTTGCCATCAAGGGACTAGTGGACCAATAAGAAGACATTGATGGCTTCCTTAGCAAGCCCATCAAAAAAGTTAATCCCAAAAACTTCTTCATCTCTTCAACATATGTGGGAGACCAATAGGTAGCTCTAGAATGGGGCTTAAGGCTGGCACTGTGGTCCCTCAAATACTGCTCTGCATACAAATTAGTTTGCTCCACAATCTCCTGCAAAAACTCAACATCAAAAAACAACTGAAAAAATTGAATTGGCAAAAAATTGTCAGTATTCACTCTACACCCTGGAACACCAGTGAAGTCTGGCAATTCCGGCTGCACCATGCCAGGGGCAACCCAGACATCATCACTAACATGAGGAGAAGAAGCCACCCTAGCCTGCAGGCCAGATGCCTCTTGCTGCACTACATCAACAGGAATACTAGCATCCCCAGATGCCTCTTGCATCACTACACCAACAGGAATACTAGCATCCCCAGATACATTTTGCATCTCTTCACCAACAGGAGAACTCACATCCCCAGCTGCCTCTTGCATCTCAACATCAACAGAAGAACTCGCATCCCCAGATGCCACTTGCTGCTCAACAACAACAGAAAGACTAGCAGCACCAGATGCCTCATGCTGCTCTACAACAGGAAGATTAGCAGCACCAGATAACCTTTGGCGCACCACAGCAATGTGAAACCTTTTGGGCGCAGCCTTTACCACACTTGCCTGTTCCCGACGAGAAAAAAAGGGAAACCTTGAGGACCTAGGCTGCCGCTCACATGGCTCTTGCCTCTCTACCGGCACATCAATGTCCCTCTCTACCACAGGCACTTCATCAGCACTAGAAGAAGAATCATCATCCGATGATACCATGCGAAGAGAAAACTCACTGCCTGAATCTTCTGCACCTACCTCATGCTCCGAATCGGAGTCAGTGTCTGGACCATGGTCAGAGGAAGACTCAAAAAGCAAACTAACAACCTGCTTAGCAGTAATCCTGCGAGCAGCCATTATCCTTACAAATCAAGAAGACTACACACACAAGTGAACAACAACCTACACTGTGCAAAGTAAGAAGTAAACAAGGTAGAGTCTTCACACAAAAATCAATACACTCAAAAACAATTCAAATCTAACCAAATATAAGAAGACTCACCAGCACCTACTCTGCTGAAACACAGCAAAAAGAAAGGAAATCCCACTGGAAAGAAAAAAAAAGTATAGATTACACAAAGTACACATCAAGCAGCAATACAAAAAAAGTTAACAATCAAGAAACACAAAGCCACACAAACAGCAATAACTTCACTTTTCATAAAAACACATTTATCTAGGAAAAATAGTACAAAAAACATTTACTTACCAAGCACATGCAACTACACAAGCTGCAAAACCAGCATTAACCGAACCACAACCTACACCAATACAAACAGCAAAAGCCTGGATCAAAAACAAAGAAGAAAAAAAATAATTTAATACTACATTTCACAAACAACATAACAAATGAATAAACAATACACAAATTTACCCCCAAAATCACATCCACACAGATGGGCCATCAAAAAGGGCAAAACGGACAAAAGTACGGGTTGATTTGCCCACCGGGGGGGAGGCCAGAAAATCTAAATTTAAAATCCGACTCACCTGAAAGCGACCCTTGCCTAATGGGTCACTTCCTACAATCTAAAATAAAATCCCTGGTGCTAGTGGGGGCATTTCCACCGCACAATCGCAATGCTGTGCGCGACCGTGAGCCAGAAATGCCCTGCAAAGAGACATCAGAAGAGAGGAAATTCACTTACCTCTCCCCTGATGCCTCTTTGCAAACCCCCCCAAATATCTCAAAACCAACCTATCACCTCCAGGCGCAGGAAGCAAATGGCTTCCCGACCGCCTGGGAATCCCTGAAGATGTTGGCGCGTGCTGTGCGTGCTGACGTCATCAGGGATTCTCATGGGGAGGGGGACAACAGAATTACTGTGGTTAACTGTGATGCTGGACAGAGGCACTTGCATCCTTGATTTTCACAAGCGCAATCCAAAAACAGTTCCTATGACCAGGAGCTTCTTTCTCCCCATCTGCTTCTCTCATCAGTCTCTGACCATTTATACACATAAGAGGCATGTGAACTCACACAGAAGATCCCCGTTTGGCAACGCCCACCAACTAGCGGAGTGCACCATCTTTCTTAAATGTACCCACTATGATGGACAGCTCACTCAAGGGACCAGTGCACACATTGGTGCGATGACATAGTAACACACACGGTCACTGGAGACAAAGCAAGCGCTCGAGTTGCAGCACAAATTCAGGAAAACATTCATCAGCCCAAAAACATTTGTGACCTTCCCACTATGATGGACAGCTCACACAAGGGACCCCTGCGCACATCTGTGCAATTGCATAGTAACGCACACATGGACACTGGAGACAAAGATGGCGCTCGAGTTGCAGCACAAACTCAGGAAAGCAATCATCAGCCCAAAAACATTTGTGACCTTCCCACTATGATGGACAGCTCACACAAGGGACCCCTGCGCACATCTGTGCAATTGCATAGTAACGCACACATGGACACTGGAGACAAAGATGGCGCTCGAGTTGCAGCACAAACTCAGGAAAACAATCATCAGCCCAAAAACATTTGTGAGCTTCCCACTATGATGGACAGCTCACTCAAGGGACCCCTGCGCACATCGGTGCAATGGCATAATAACACACACAAAGGTCACTGGAGACAAAGCAGGTGATCGAGTTGCAGCACAAATTCAGGAAATCATTCATCAGCCCAAAAACATTTGTGACCTTTCCACTATGAAGGACAGCTCACACAAGGGACCTCTGCGCACATTTGTGCGATTGCATAGTAACGCACACATGGTCAACGGAGACAAAGATGGCGCTCGAGTTGCAGCACAAATTCAGGAAACAATCATCAGCCCAAAAACATTTGTGAGCTTCCCACTATGATGGACAGCTCACTCAAGGGACCCCTGCGCACATGGCATAGTAACACACACATGGTCACTGGAGACAAAGCATGTGTTTGAAAAGCAGCACACAAAAAAAAACATTCATCAGCCCAAAAACACTAGTGAGCTTTGCCTAGGCAGCACAGGTGTGTTTTTCAGCCACTTCAGGTACACAAAAAATAAAAGAGATGAAGGACAGAGGCACTTGCATCCTTCAATAAAATCAGCACTACATTCACATTTTGAAAATTACCCCATCTGTTTTTTTTTTTCAACAAATGAACATTTTTTCATACCAGAGGCATGAAAACAATTCAAAATTATTGTTACCCCAAAAAGGGGAGCGACCCTTCCCCAAGGGGCCGCTCCCCGAACAACGAAATTGACCTCAAAAGAAAAAAAACCAAAACTCCCTACCATTCCAGCTGCACGATCGCACGATCGTGCAGCAGGAATGCTCTAAACTTGCAAAGAGTGAAAGGAAAAGCCTTTCCTTTCACTCGATGGCCTTTTCAAAACTTTCCCCCCTGCCCCAGCCGCAAAACAAACCTCTGATTCCTCCGACGCGCAGGAAGCAAATGGCTTCCCTGCGCGTCGGTAAACAACAGGAACCCCCAGTGACGTCAGCGCGCCTCGCGCGCTGACGTCATTGATGACGCGGGCGGGGAGGGCGGGGGGAGGCAGGGGACGGTCTTCCCCTGCCATCCCAGCAGAAATCCTAACGATCGGGCAGACTCGGTGGGAGCGCTGGCGCTTCCCCCGAGGGTGGGGCTCATGACGAGCTGGGCTCGTCATGAGCGTGCGAGCGCCCTACTCCATGACGAGCCCAGCTCGTCATCAGCCCCGAAGGGGTTAACACATTTGACTTCTCGATATCTATTCCATACTCACACGCAGCCTCTGCTAATTTCTCATGAAGATTTCTTGCTCTCCAAGTAATATTTTTACACAAGAATAACAACTCTTCATCTCAATAAGTACCTAATCTGTCCGGATTTATTGTACGAATTATCATTTCTTCCAAATCCATTCTCAATTTACTCGCATCTATACTCTGTGGTTGAGGTTTTCGCTTTTCCGTTCCCCTTATTCAATCATCTAACTCATCTGGCGAAGGACTCATTGAACTCCCTGACACTGGAGTGACATTCTGCACTATTCTCCTTGGTTCCATTTGTGCATCTCTCTTTGGAGTTTCTGTTATCAACTAACAAACTGGAAGATCAATCAATGAAGTATTTGTTTCAACTCGTTCAGCCTGATCAGCTACTGTTACTACCTCATTACTAACACTATTCATTGGAATTTTCAATGCATGTGCTCTCGATATGTTCTGTTTATCTCCATACAATGGAACTATTGGACCAATTTTTACTGGCACTGTTAATGCTTCCACATTCAGACTCAATTGATTATTTTCTGAGTCAATTCTTCTCTTGCTTTATTCAACGTGTCCATTTCACGCTCTTGTACTTCTCTAGTAACTACCGGGACTTGTGAAACATGCGGAACTAGTGGAGTTCCCAATAAAGGTGCATTTGGAACTGATTCACTTGAGTTTTCCTGATATGGTGGAGGTCTTCTAGTTAAAAGGTCATCTAATGATTCATCATCAGAATCACTTGGATCAAAATGTAATCGTGTTATCTCGATGTTTTTCTTTTTCTCGTTACATTTGACTCCAGTTGATTCTTCAGCAACTAAAACTGGGTAGAAACCATTCGTTAGTGCCGCTCTCCTCCGTCTTTTCATTTTATCATCTCCTTTTTCAAAAGGATATCTAGACATTATACTTCTGTATCTTCTGCTACCCTTAAATTTCTCTTGCTCGTATGCCTCATGTTCCTATTCCTCAAGCGCCTCATACTGAATAGGTCTAGGTCTTGGTTCGAGATAATTCATTTTTACTCTCAGCTTCTGTAAAATCATTACATTAAATGTACCATGCTCTGGAAATGTTAAAACACCATCATCTTTCGTATATTCTACCCAATTCTCTAACCATGTACACGTATGGTAACCATGTTCCAACCTCATAAAAGAAGTATGGGTATATTCTACCCAATTCTCTAACCATGTACACGTATGGTAACCACATTCTAACCTCATAAAAGAAGCAGGCGTTCTTGGAGGTGGAATAGGAATTCCTCCTCTAGTTACTATTTGTTTGTCCTTTCTGAAGAAACTCTTAATCTTATTAAGCTGCTTCATTTTTCCCACTCTTTACGCTAAAATATGATTCAATAAACCAACAACTAAACTTTTCGTACTTCTGCAATTTCTATTTGCTAGTGATCGTCCAATACCAGCCCGGCTCACACCAACTAACCAGTCAGAGCACTGCTACGTAAGCAGTATCTCGACCAATACCAATGCAGCTCTCAAAACTCAACCAATCACAACTCTCTAAGTTCCCGCTACCTGACCAATGCCAGCCTGGCTTTTTGTGTCGTCAGTATGACTCCTTCTACTGAACCTCCCTTTACAAAATAATATGGCAATGTATTTTCTAGGTTTCTTTTAACCAAATTCTTGTTATTAACAACATAAAACAATGCTACCTTGTCTGTTCCACTAAATAAAGAGATAGTCTTCAATTAAAAAAGAGATTCTTTCCCTTTGAGTAAAACAATGACCAGTGCTATTCTACACCCAAACAAGCTACTGGAGGACTTGGTATCCTGTAGGAATACTAGCCAAAGTTTTGGAAGAGGACTTTCACGTAGAAAGAGGTCTTGGTACTCCTTTGGGGATGTAAGGCCAGAGTTTCGGAAGTGGACCATTCACTATGACACCTAAAAATCTACTCTCACACAAAATGTCCCTAATATAACTTCTACAGCCTTTCGCCATTCAGTAATATGACAAAAGACAAAGTACTTCTCCAGTGTGATAACTTATCCACACTCTTCTTCTGCCTACTTCAGGCTAATAACATTATCCCGTGATCTCAGGTAACTCCGTACTCGCATTTCTAGACAACATAGAACAAAACACTAACTCTTCATGTTAGGACACAAATAATCAATAATCAATAATTATCACCAAACTAATCAATAATTAACCATCCTCTGCTACCAAAAACGGATCCAGCACCAATATGGGATCAATAACCAAGAACAATACACAGGCCCATACACACTTACCCAAACTAATATCTGCTGAATGACGCTGGGTGAGTATCAAGACTAATGAACACTCAAAATCAGTTGTTCATTATGCAGACTCGTACCTTACACTCTAAAAACATAACATACTGAGTCTGCATGTCAACTTCTTTCCTCAGGTCGCTGGACCTAAAGTTGAGAAGTTGATGGGAATAATAATACATTTCTATCTATCTTTATTACTAAATAACCACAAACTCAATGTAAAGTTAATAATGTTTATCACCAGATAATTAATTAAATAAGAGCTCAACATGTACAGATTCACAAGGCAAACAATGCATTAAACACACACAGAGATAGAACATTTATCAAATACAAACAGTGTCAAACTCATATCAAATTAATAAAATGCATTTGAAGGAGTGGATAGGCGTAGAGACAAAAGTTTCAGAGACAAAATACATTTGCAAGTTATAAATCAAAGTACAGATAATTAGCCATACTAACCTAAGAAAATAGAGAAATACCATCCGTTGGCCACGGGGATAGTAGGGGTCCCCTGAGACAGATTCAGGGAACAAAGATTATCATGATATTGGTTACAGTACAGGAACAGGAACAGGAAACAGGTAGGCCTCAGCAAACTGACAAACAGCGACGATCACCCTCTAAGCTTCTCTCCAAACGCTTCCTAACCACACCCCCTAGGGCACCTCACTTATACCCTAAAACCTACATGTCCAACCTACAGTTGTTGAAACATTTACAAAATGTTGATCTCTCATTGGCTGATTCGGGGGGTGTTCTATCACACCACCATGGTCACATTCATATTTGCTTAACGATCTTTGTTTTCATATTTTACATTACATTAACTACGTCCGATGACTTCACATTTCCTTTGGTAAATAACATGTTGCAAATCACTACAAATTCATTGTTCATTGCTTATGTCACTTCTCATGGACATCCTTCCATTACTTGGCAGACAAACAAATGTTTCTTGAAAGTTATCAGCCTTAGCCTCTGCCACTTCTCTCTCAGAGCTTGATTTTCAGCTTATTTACTCTTAATAATCCTCTTTTTAACCCACTACAGGCAGGCAGAAATGTAGGCCCATGCGTTTCTTTAGGTTGTATGTCAATACAACTCGGTGTTTACACCGCACTACCATTATAAGTAACGCTGGTTTTACAACGCAAGTCGTTACCACGACTTGCGCTGTAGGGTACTGGACTTACACCAGCCTATGTACAGTAGGGTAGGTGTTGGAATAGTAAATCTACTATTCCTTGGCCTAGAGCGCCCTCCAGCGCAAGTCATGGTAACGACTTGCGTTGTAAAACCAGCGTTGTAATGGTAGTGCGGTGTGAACACCGCGTCGTAATGGATGTTTCCCGTTTCTTTACAATGAATAGAACACAGACATTATTAATTTCACAACATGTACTTCTCACTGTTTAACACCCACCTTTGCACTATCCCATGTTATATTTTCTAGCAAGAATGTTAATGAACAAAAGCAGCATCATTTTTATTTTTAAGAAAATCATAACACAAACGCGGCCTAGTCAGTCTCTTATTAGTGGATGCATGCGCAAAGCATTTTCATGTGTTTTTGTGTTTCTGCACATTAATTTCACATCACACCATTTGTAAATGTTACTGAGGAATTAATCAGAGCAGGTTTTATTTTCTCGAAACCCTGCTCCATCATACTACATGTCACTTTCTGTGACTTCAAAGCACTGCACATTAGGAAGGTTTGGCAGAGGACATTGTGAAGACTCTGGATAGGCAACGCCACGTTTAGTTGGTTTGGGACGGACATGTCTGCAAGAGCTGACTATCCTTGAAGCCATTACTGTGAGATAAGAAGATGGAAAAGTCATAGTGTCGATGGTCACTAGTGTCACAATGACATCAACCGTGATGCAGATTAATACAAACCATTGATAGGCATCCGGTCACTGGAGGTTGGTAACCTAAGTGGTGTAATGTGTGGAGGAGCATCAGAAGGAAAAGTGACTAAATCTACAGCAAGAGGAATATGTGATTTTTTTGAGATATGTCATAAATTCCAAAAGCTTATTTGAAGGAGATCTATGCCTATTGGGCTTTAGATCTCTCATTGGTATGTTGCGTTTACAATGCAATGTTTACCATGATGGACGTTAAAATTTGCGTCTGTACAAAGCAAGTAAGTGCAACAAGGTCCCTTTTAAGCATTTCACAAAGCAGGCCTTAACAAGCATTTTTTGTTTATTACTCTGGCGGCCTGATTTATATCTCGGTGGACGTGTTACTCCGTCACAATAGTGACGGGTATCCCGTCCGCCATCATATAAATCCCATTATATCCTAGGAGATTTATACTACGGAGGACAGGATATCCATCACCGTTGTGATGGAGTAACCCCTCCTCTGAGATCTAATTCAGGCCCTTAACTTTTGTATCACATAAAAAAAGGGAGGCCTTAGCTTTTAAGTAAGAGATTTGTTATCAAGGGGTTAGTGGAGACTACAGGCAAAGGGAGTATGATGTGTTCGGGGTCATTGATGGGTAAAGCTAAAGGGAGGTAAAGAATTTTAGTGTTATGGGGTGGGCACAGTTAAAGGGATGTGATGGAGTTTTAGGGCTTGGGGTGGATAGACGTAAAGGGTGGTAGGGTTTTTTTAGTGTTGAGGGGAAGGTAGGGGAAAGGGCTAAGGGTCTGTTGGGTTTTACGGGCGAGTAGAGGTAAAGGGAGATAAGGGAATTTTAGGGATTTTTAGGTTTCAGGGTTGGTAGAGGTAAAGGAAAGTAAAGGGCTTTTAGGATACAGGGACAGGTAGAAGTAAAGAGAGGTAATGTTTTTATAAGGATCAGGGGCCGGTAAAGTTATAGGGAGGGGAGTTTTTTTACCATCAAAGAAAAATATATATGCACACATATACATATATGAGTATATTTACATAAATTTGTTCATATATGGATAAACATACTTAAAATGTTATATATATTATATATATTTTATATAATATATATATGTATGTATAACTTAAATTTCTTTGTCTTTGCTAGTTTAAAATGTTATATTGTTACTGAACATTTCACATAAGTATTTGAATTTTTCAGTGAATATATTTATATAAATGGGCACAGAGGTACCTATGGGACGCAATCTGGATTCTGGATTGCATATATATTTATAAAAAACACCTCTGACCCTCAAGAATATGAAAATGTGAATGTTTTGAAATGTAGATGAAACTTGAAGGTGCCGCTGGAATAGACTTTGGACTTGATGAATAACAACAGAATGATTTTATATGAAGCGAGGTAGAGGACTGTCACGTATATGAAGAATAAGGGGAACATGAAGTATTAAAGTTATTTAGTATTGTTCATGCACTGGCACTTTAGCACTTGCACTATACCACTTGCACTTTAACAAACCATTAGAGACAATTAACAAAAATTAAAATAGTTGTATCATCTAACTATCTTTGCTAATTCCTTTGTTCCTGACTAATACCTCTCTGCCTCTCTTTCACTACCTCATGAGCTTATATTCCTGCACTGGCACCTTAGGTCAATATCAGTGGTTCAAGTGGCATAACTAGAATATACAACGTGGAATAAGCATAGGTCAAACACAAAAGTATTATCAGAATGTTTAATAAAGAACTGGGGGTGATGCTTACATGGCAATATGACTTTTTAATATAAGAAAGATAAAGACTTGGTACAGGTTGTAAATATTAGTGGAAATGAATAATGAAAAGATCCAGTATTGTGAATGCGTTTGCACTTTAAAACTGCAATTGCGCTTTATAAAGAAGTATTTTTACACATATGAATAAGAAAGAATTGCCCTTTGGATAATCGATTTATATCTGAGAAAGATGCATTATATTGCAATTGTACTTTATAATGAAGCATTTTTGCACGTATGAATAGGAAGGATTTGCACTTTACAAATTGGTTAAAAATCATACTGGAATGCTTACATGTTGCCAAAATGAGAATTCTTAATGTTTATTTCAATTTTCTCTTTATCCTTTTATCTACCGCTATGCTCTTTTTCTTATTTTGACCAATCCTTAATTTAGCACTGAAACCCAAAATGTATATCATATTTTTCCCCCTCTATTCATGGCTCCTTCTGCCTGTTTATCTCCTCGTCTTTTTGAAGTACTTTAGTGGTATCATAGTTAACACATTTGTTGCTCTGGGCAGTAAGATTATCATTGTTTTATAGTTTCAATCAAGCATTTTTGAATCACAGGATATTAGGATTATGAGTGTGAAAAATGAATAAAATTGTAAAAATGAAAAACAAAGTAAGTTCTGCCATCTAAGAAAAATAAATTTGGGTTGAGTAGTCATCTGCTCAGAAATACAATTGTAAACCTATACTTTACATTGTACAGTAATAAGGAATTAATTGTTCTTAAATGGCAGATGGCAATCAACAACTTTGTGTAAGAAACTCCGCAGTCTAGTTGCTTTTAAAGAAGGAAAGTGATGATGGACTATAGTTGAGGGAACCCTCAAAATGACTATCTAGACGGTGGGACTCTATGGTCCTGTGGAAGGCAAAAGCCGAAACTGGTTGACTGTCACTATCGTGTATTCACTGTTGATGAGAATATAATACAAGCATTACACCCTCAGTGCCTATGGTCCCACGTGATTCCTACCATGGAATGAGGACTTTGGCGAATTGTTAGTTACTATCTATCAAGCGGGGGCTGAGAAAAAAGGGGGGGTCCAAAAAAGTGTTTTCTCCATGTTCATTTCCATACGAAACTTTAGCCAAGGCTCCAGCCCGAACAGCTGAACGGAGATACACCAAAGTTAGCAAAAAGATGCGCTTGGTTCAGAAAGCGACCTTTTTTTAAATGGTGTAAATCCGTTCAGTAGCTGCTGAGAAATTCGAAAACTAAAAGTCAAAAAATCAATTTCCCATAGGAAACTTTAGCCAAGGCTCCAGCCCGAACAGCTGAACGGAGATACACCAAAGTTGTCAAAAATATGCGCTTAGTTCAGAAAGCGACCTTTTTTTAAATGGTGTAAATCCGTTCAGTAGCTGCTGAGAAATTCGAAAACTAAAAGTCAAAAAATCAATTTCCCATAGGAAACTTTAGCCAAGGCTACAGCCCGAACTGCTGAACGGAATTATACCAAAATTGGCAAAGAGGTAGTTCTTGGTTCAGAAAGCTACCTTTTGTAAAATGGTGCAAATCCGTTCCGTAGTTGCTGAGAAAATAAAAAAAATAAGAATATTGACATCCAAGAAAATGGCCGGCTCCGCTCCTTCCCTGAAAGTTTCGGGGTGATTTGTGAAGCGGGTCCGAGAAAAAAGCGGGGTCCCAAAACGTGTTTTCCCCATGCAATTTTCCATAGGGACCATTAGACACGGCTACAGCCCGAACTGCTGAACGGAATTACACCAAATTTGGCAAAAAGGTAGAGTTCGGTTCGCAGATTATGCTTTTTAGGTTTCGACCTGGCGAAAAGCTGCGCAAGCAGCGTTTCGCGCAGGCAAAATCTTATGTCTTACACTGTGTGGCTGGGAATCCGCCCCTCTGTTCCATTGGCTAGCTCCATAAATGGAGGCTAGCCATTGGAACAGAGATCTGTCTGTCAATTGCGGAGCAGATTCGGGGGCGTTCCCGTGATTTTTACTCATCCCGCCCCTTTAACGCCATCATTGCGACAGTGGGCGGTTCCTATTTTTTTTTTGGGGACGCCATGTTTTTATTATTTGCCGCCGGAAGATGTCCAGGTGAGTGCTGTTTTATTTTTCTTGCGCCCGTTCCCGCCCCCCCTCCCGCTGTCCGTTTGCCCCCCCTACCGCTGTCCATTTGCCCCCTCCACCCCTGTCCGTTTGCCCGCTCCCGCCCGCCCCCCCCCCCGCTGTCCGTGTGCCGCCCGCGCTATGCTGCAACCTCCCACGCCACGGCCCCCCGGCCACCGGAGACATGTTTCCGACGGTATGTCTGCGAACCACGGAGTCATGGGGGGGCACTGAATGTGAATGAGTTAGGTGGCTCATAAATGGTGTGCGGGGTGTTGGTCATGAGGTGAATCGATATGTATGGGTCATTTGTATAGAATGAGGTTGTGGTTGCAACCAGTGGCATTCCTAACTTTATCAACGTTTTTCAGGTAACGTGAGCTTGGCCCACTCCTTCCCTTAGAGCTCACGTGCTGTGGGGTAGCAACTAATGAAGAGGTCCAATTGGACAATCCGAATTCTCCAGAACCGCTCCTACAGCGAGCAGTGCTCCAAGCCAACCTTCAGCACTACTTTGTATTATTAAGTCAAGTTCAGGTGTTCAATGTGTTGTGTGAGTAGCTGTGTGTCGGTGTGCTGTTTCCCGCTGTGGCGGTGGAGCTGGTCACGTCCGCTCCCACCGCAGGACTGCACTTGGAGTGTTCGCCTCTTGACTCATAGTAAACCTGTTGAACAAAGCCCGCCCGAGCCAACACGAGGCTGGTCCGGTGCTTGGCCTTCCGCTGGTTGTCTCTCCTCCGTCTTTGGTGGGAGATCTCGCCTGCAATGTGGGACTGGTTACTCAGTAGAAAGAAGGTATTTTGGTTTGTCGCTTTGAGAAACATCAGGCTTATTTTTACAAGCATCCAGGCAGAGGACTTTTTTTTCCACAGATGAGGCCACCTGGGCCTCGCCCAGGCAGGCAGCACTCCCACCAGTTGCTATTATCTTTAGGTTTGTCATGACAGCAGCTATCTGAAGACCGATATTTACCAATTCTTTAATACATACATACACACATAGTGCCGGTGTTTGCTCTGCCCTGACAGTATTTCTCTCACCCCATCTTATTTTCTTATTTGTATAGTATTCAGCCTGCTATGGAATGATTGCATTGCAGCGCATGAAGGAATATTTTATATCTCAAAAGAACTCTGAAATCATGGCACATTAAATTATATATTCCGTAGATGCATCGTATATAAAAATTGGTTAGTTCGTTTTTTCCTGTGCATCAGGCGCTCTTAATGTTTTAGCCGGCACTCAAAATGCAAACAAAACATTCTGGATTTGCCAAGGCTTCTTTTGTCTTTGTCAACATGTGCGCCGCCCTCTTGCTCGGCTCGAGCTGCGTACCTGCATGCACGCGCGGGGATAGTTCGTGACCGCTCGGGGGTCCTCTCCCTGTCCCTGTGAATCCGTCACTGCTGCGTCAGCGTCCAGGCGTGGGGTGATGCTGTTGCCAGGATACCTTTAAATCCAGGGCTGGTAAATCTGTGCAGCCTTCTCGACAGAGTGGAATTGATTAGAGGGTTTGAACTGTGACCTTTCTCCTCATTGACTGCACCATGACCACCTCTGCACACGTCATTCAGCAGGAACTTGAGGCGCAAGAATGAGCATGGTTAAACCTGGATATGGGATAAATGTCATTATGGGTGCATGGTGTACAATTAAAAATATGGAATATGGTCTCTTTTTTGAAACCGCTCATTTGTGGTATGATAACTGAGGTGAAATAGTCTTGCAAAACAGGGTTCCCTTAATGCTTTGTTGAGATGTTTGATAAACTTACGTTGTCATCTTAGACACACCGGGGCTCCAGGGTGTGTGTGTATGTGACTGCTCCAGTGTGTGTGTGTGTGTATGTGACTGCTCCTGTGTGCGTGTGTGCGTGTGTGACTGCTCCAGGGTGTGTGTGTGTGTGACTGCTCCAGGGGGTGTGTGTGTGTGACTGCTCCACGGTGTGTGTGTGTGTGACTGCTCCAGGGTGTGTGTGTATGTGACTGCTCCAGAGTGTGTGTGTATGTGACTGCTCCAGAGTGTGTGTGTATGTGACTGCTCCAGTGTGTGTGTGTGTGTGTGACTGCTCCAGAGTGTGTGTGTGTGACTGCTCCAGTGTGTGTGTGTGTGTGTGACTGCTCCAGAGTGTGTGTGTGTGTGACTGCTCCTGTGTGTGTGTGTGTGTGTGTGTGTGTGTGTGTGACTGCTCCAGTGGGTGTGTGTATGTGACTGCTCTGGGTGTGTGTGTGTTTGTGGGGGGGGGCTCTGGGTGTGTGTGTGGGGGTCTCTGGGTATGTGTGTGTGGGGCTCTGGGTGTGTGTGGCTGGCTCTGGGTGTGTGTGGCTGGCTCTGGGTGTGTGTGTGTGGCTCTGGGTGTGTGTGTATGTGGTAGTAATTGCTGTCTGCTGAGCTCGTCCGTAGGGTACAATAGGTCTCACATTTGAGAGAGATTAAGCTATTGGCAATTTAAATGACAATGCCATTTATTTATCTGTTTTCAAAACCAACACATAAATACAAATGTTGTCATTTACAATGCCAATAGCTCTAACTTTTCCAAAGGCGAAACCGTTGCATTGTAAATGCTTGTTGTTAAATGGTGTAAATCCGTTAAGTAGTTCCTGAGAAAATCAAAAGTAAAATCATAGATATATCTAGAGATGAAGTACCGTACTCTGTACTGTACACTGTACCTTCCTGAGCTCGAGCTTCATGCTAATTGGCTGTCAACACTCCAAACCAGGAAGTGTTGCCAGCCATCTTGTGCTTCGGTAGAACCGAGGCACAAGAATGGAGTGAAACAAACGTGCAAAACACGCAAAGGGGGCAGGGTAGAAACACCTTGACCCCCTAGGCCTGCTCAGGGGGTCCCACAAGGACCCCGAAGGCCCAAATTTATTATTATTTTTTTTTTAATCGCGTACCCCGTTAAAAAAAAACAACCCGGTTAGATTTTTTTGTAGTTAGCCAAATCCCGGGGGCATAATAAAAAAGAGTGTTGGGGGCCCCAATCCCCCCCACACTGACCCGGGGACTGCCACCACCTGGGGCAAAGTAATTATAATAGCAGGAGCACACGGACCCCCAGCAGCCACGGTGACCACCACCCCCGGGGCTTGCATATTCATGATGGGGCCTCTAAGGTCCCCCCGAGCCCCGGGGACCACCACCCCTGGGGCTTTATTATTAAGTATGTGGGGGGCTCACGCCCCCCCCCGCAGCCCCGGGGTCCACCACCCCCGGGGCTTCGTTTAAATAAAATTAAAATAAAAAACCTGTGTGGGGGTGCTCAAGCCCCCCACATGGCCCGGGGACCGCCACCTCCCCGAGGCACTAATATTTAAATTAGGGGGTCCGTGACGGACCCCCCAGCCCCGGGGACCACCACCCCCGGGGCTTTTAACTGGTGGGAGGGGAGCGCATGGCCCCCCTCCTAGAGCCCTTGATGGCCCTGGGGACCGCCACCCCCCAGGTCCAGCTCCTGCAGTGTCCCGGGGTGCCTACCCCGGGACACTGCTGTTTGCTACCATAGCAAACTGCTTTGATTTTTGAAAGAGAGAGCAGAAAACCTGCTCTCTATTTCAAAAATCAAAGGGGATTGCTTTTCTGCATGGGGAGCAGCATGTTAGCTGCTCCCCATACAGAAAAGTAATGCCGGCTCCTGCAGGATGCGGGAAGCCGGCAGGGACTGTGGGGGGCTTGGGGACCCACCAGGGCTCCCAACGAGGAGGGCCAGGCCCCAGGGGATGGGGTCCCCAGGGCCAGAAGTGGCCCGTGAGGGGGGCCACACGGCCCCTGTCCCCCAAAAATTTTTATACATTTTTTAAATGGCTGGCCCCGGGGGATGGGGTCCCCGGGGCCAAAAGTGGCCATAGGAGGGGGGGCAAAGCAGCCCCCCTCCTAATTAAAAATATTTTTAAAAAGGCCCATGCCCCGGGGGATGGGGTCCCCGGGGCAGAGCATGCCTTCGGAAGGGGGGCCACGCAGCCCCTTCCCAATTTTTTTTAAAATAAAAAATGCGCAAGGGGCCTGCGTTGCAGAGAGGTGTAAAAAGGGGCGTGGCCTCAGAACACCTCTTTGCAACGCAGCCCCCAGGCTCATACTGGAGGTGCCTGGTGGGTTAGTTGGCCCCCAGGGACCTCCAGTATGCAAGGGGAATTAGTTCCTACTCTGCAAATGCTCACTTATATACATCAATACTCACATACACTAGTTTAAAACATATGTAGTTACTCATAAAGATACTATTGAGACAGTCATTCACTCACTAACACACCCATACACACACTCATCCAACCATGCAGTCCTGCACACATGCTGTCAAAACACATACAAACAGTGAGTCAGTCATTCATGCATCTGTGCACTAAGTAATACCCCCCACCAAACCATACAGACACTCATTCTGATACTCAAAAAAACAACTAATGACCCATATCAACACTCATGTAGCTACTCACCAACCCTTGCAGTCACTTATAGACAAAGTGAGACACTGATACAGATATTTACATATTTAAACATTACTCGCTAATATATGTATTCACTAAGATACACTTTGTAAGTCAGTTATGCAATCTTTTTTACAAAAAAATCCATTTAGATACTTATTTACCCATTTATTCTTCCGTCGACCTTTAGATATACATATATAAAAAATATTTATTTTTCAGAAAGACACACATTCACTGGATGACGTCATCAGTGATGTCATTTGAGATGTCATCAGTGATGCCATGAGTGATGTCACTGACCATGTCATGAGTGATGTAATATGCGACATCATCAACAGTGCATTGCGGGTGCGCGAGTTATAGTTAGCTGAACTAACGATAACAGGGGAATTTCAATGGTTGTGTATGAGTGAAATGTCCAGCTAACTATAACATGTGTGAAACCTATGGTTTTTTCAGTGAATATATATATATATAATCGTTAATAAAGACAAAACATATCCGGTTGCTCGACACTTTGCCCAATTTCACCAAAGCAATAGAGATCAACTAAGCTTTTACTGTATCGATCAAGTGAATCGTTCTGAACGGGGGGGGGAGACAGAGAAAAGGCACTCAGAATTTTGGAGTCAAGATACATCATTGACTTAAAAACAAGGACACCATGGGGCCTGAATAACGATGAAGAATTGCGGGTTCATTTGTAAACATAGACATGGGATCATGTATATAATGTTACACTTACTCCTGAACTACCTTGATATGACTTGAATAACCGCTTGCAGCTAAAATCAGGTCTCTCATCCGACACCATTGTAAATAAATGTTTCTAACACAATACTTTAGCCCATACAGGGCTACACAAACAAAAACAAAAAAGAAAGTGGAATATAATCATTAATATTTGATATAACAAAGACGTAGAGGGGGATATACCCCGATAGGACTTAGAAAAGTAGAATCATTCATGAATCTATTAGGACCTAATGTCTTTGTTTTATATTCCTTTGAAAGTATTGTAATGGAAAATATTGTGCACTCAAAGATTGAATGGTTTGTTGTCTGTAATGTTTTTAATTGAGCACTATGCACTTTAATTTATGACGCCACTACCTAAGCTTTAATCTGTAAATAGATGAGAAGTATACACTACAAGATGGCCGCCATGTTGACACAATAGCACATCGTCGATGTCAATGATTGTAGTTTCGGTCTTTTGGCTTTAAAATGGCGTCATTTTACAAACACAAACTGACACTGACGAAGCTGGATTAGCGAAACGTGTCTGTCAGGGGTGAAGGGAGGTTTGCATTAAAGAATGTTCATAACAGATTCCAGTGTGCTTGCCATTTCTTCAACTGGATAGTTGGATGTGTTGCAATATATATATCGAAAAAGACCGCTAGGTCGAAACGCGTCGCCAATAAAACGACTTACACACGGACCCTGGAGTGCGAGTCTTTTGTGTTCCTAAAAATCAGGATTGGGAACCTCTTCCGACATATATATATATATATATATATATATATATATATATATATATATATATATATATTATATATATATTGTAGTTCACAAAGCACAGTAACAACTGTGCCAATGCACTCCATTCAGGTAACGCGTTACAATTAATTACTCCAGCAGTCGGGTGTACTTCTCCAGTTACTTTTTATTCACATCGGTTCCAAAGCACAGTACATGAAACAGCCCAACGCGTTTCAGCGAACCAGTCGCCTTGATCACGGGTAGTTGAGTAATGTTCCTAACACATATTAATAAAGTTTCAAAAAAGTTTCAAAAAACATACACACACACGTGATTGCCACAGTGAAAACATAAACAAGGGACAACAAAATAAATTAAAAGTACGGTGGCCATCTTATAGTGGTGTTTAAAAAAAAATATATATATATATATATTACCTACTGGCGGTCGCCAGTAGGTAGTTATAGTTAGGACCTAGTTTCCATAGGAAATCCTCAACATTCTATTTGGATTAACTTTCGCCCTGGTGGATGAATCTTTGCGAATTTCTCAAAGAAGATGGCTCGGTCCGCTGCGCTCCTTCCCTGAAAGTTTGGGGGGGATTGGTGGAGTGGGGGCTGAGATAAAAGGGGGGTCCCAAAACGTGTTTTCTCCATGTTATTTTCCATAGGACGTTTAGACACGGCTACAGGTCGAACGGCTGAATGGGTTTATAAGAAATTTGGCAAAACTGTAGAGTCCGGCTCGCAGATTAAGCTTTTTTTGGAATGGTGTAAATCCGTTCAGTAGTTGCTGAGAAAATGAAAGTTAAAGTCAATTATATATCTGTAAGCGCGCACGGGTGCGCGCACTCCAGCGGCTGCGCGCGAGCGGAATTTTTTTTGTTGCTGCGTGACGTGTGTTAACGTTCGATTCGAAGGAAATGAGGAAGTGTTGACCGCCATTTTGTCACTGCGAGTAAATATATTGTTCATTTGAAAGCGTAGGAACATGGAAAGGGGAGAAGGTAGAGATTGTTTTGCTGCGTAGGTTTTCTCAGGGTGTGCAGTAAGGTCCTTAAAGGCGAAAATATATATATATATTTTTTTTTAAAGTTGCGGGGTGCGCGCACTCGGGCGCGCACACTTATTTAGAAAAGTGTGAAAATGGAGATAAATCAGAAGTTTGAGTGCTTTGATATAAGGTGGCTCTGAAAAGAGCCCTTGTGTTAATTGAGATTTTTCTGCATTTATAAGTAAGTAGCGATGCAGAGCCGGATGTTGCAGAGGAAGATTCTGTTTCTGTCTTCCTTCTTACTTAGTTATGGTTTTTTCACTCTCACTCCAGGCTTTTAGTCTGTGGATGGAAATCCATGAACCTAGACTCACCTATGAAAATCATACTATTGATGCTTGACTGAGGCCAAGGAGATCAGAGTGCATGTGTGTGTAAGGTGATGTACCTTTGGGGAGATGTTGTTACGTTTAAACGTAGCCTCTGAGTGCTTAGTTCGGTTCTGTTCTCTCACTGTTGTTGATTTAGAGCCCCAAATACAAAGGCTTGTTGTTGCTTGTGAATCCCCAAGTGTATATTTGCTCATACTGATCCATAACGCCCCGGCGTATCCATGTCGTAGGCTGCACGAGTGGGCGAAACTCAGCTGGCCGAGCAAGACTTGGGGAGGGGGCAGGAGTCAAGAGGAAACAAGGAGGGGTTTTCATCATTTGGGACAAAAAATATTTCTAAACCAATGAAAAGTTTTATTAACAAGTCACATGACCTGTTATGCTTACGTTACGCGCTCCGCGCCGCGCCCCGGATTGCTTCCGGGAAGCTGCGCTTCACGCCTCGCGCACCGGAGCACTTCCGGGTGCGCTAACGCAGCGTGTCATATGACGCATTATGCAACAACGCGATACGTCGTTGGGGCTGCACCGGAACTGATTGAATTGGTAGTCTACAGTGTTTCTGGAAGTTTCAGACTGAAGCTGGCATCAGCATGAGAGCACCCCGTGGCTACGTTGTGGCCATTTTGCGAGCAATAATGGCAGAAGCTCCCCACCGGAACTCTGCGGGAGTCGGGGGCCCCGGTGACTCTTGTAGAATCTTCAAGGCTGATGGGACGCTTTTGGGAATGGGGCCCATGCCGTAGCAGTCAAGCGTCCGAGTTCCAGGGTTGTCCAGAGCCATCCTTGCAGGCCAGGCCCAAGTCTGTGGAGCCGACCGCCATTTCCTGAGCTCCGTGGCAGCCGCCTGTCGCTGTACCGGAAGAGTGGGTGCAATTCAGCCGGATGGCGGGTGAGACGCTGTAATAGCAAGAGCAGGCGTAATTCAGCTGGCCGAGCAAAGCACTGTGCCGCAGGAGCGGGCGCAACTCAGCTTGTCGAGTGAAGCGCTGGGGTATAGCTGAGAAACCTCCACCTGGGGAGGTGGGGGAGGCTCGTTCGCGCCGCCTCTCCCTTCCAGTGCTCCCCACGCCGTCTCCTGGCGCAGGTATATGTGATGGTTGGACCAGGGCACCGCAGGACGTGTCTTCAGATCAAACGGATTGTGGGACAAGGTCCAGAATGGAAGAGTCACCAAAAGGCTAAAAGTTCCGCCGGACCCCGGGAGCCGGCCGCCTATGTCGAGTGAAGTGCTGGGGTGCAGCTGAGAAACCTCCACCTGGGGAGGTGGGGGAGGCTCGTTCGCGCCGCCTCTCCCTTCCAGTGCACCCCACGCCGTCTCCTGGCGCAGGTATATGTGATGGTTGGACCAGGGCACCGCAGGACGTGTCTTTAGGGGTGTAGCTGAGAAACCTCCACCTGGGGAGGTGGGGGAGGCTCGTTCGCGCCGCCTCTCCCTTCCAGTGCACCCCACGCCGTCTCCTGGCGCAGGTATATGTGATGGTTGGACCAGGGCACCGCAGGACGTGTCTTTAGGTGAAACCCTCAACTATGGCACCCAACATCCAGGACTTATGACATTTGTGGAAGGCAGTGACATCGAAGCATCGCAGGGACGAAGCATATGCAGAGTCCTTCCTACAGCCTCTGCGTTCCTTCTTACCTAGTTATGTTTTTTTCACTGCCACTCCAGGCTTTTAGTCTGTGGATGGAAAACTATGAACCTACACTCACCTATGAAAATCTTACTATTGATGCTTGACTGAGGACAAGGAGATCAGTGAAGCGCTGGGGTGTAGCTGAGAAACCTCCACCTGGGGAGGTGGGGGAGGCTCGTTCGCGCCGCCTCTCCCTTCCAGTGCACCCCACGCCGTCTGCTGGCGGAGATGTTGCAGCAGGCTGCCATGTAAATAGTTATTTAATTAAACGTTTTACCCTGTTACTTTGTTGGTGTGTTGTATATATTTATAATATTTGCATAGGGTTTCTCGTTATTTTGGGCGGGGTGGGCGGCGGAGAAATTTCACTGAAAAAACCATGCATTTGGATCGATGTTGCAGCAGGCTGCCATGTAAATAGTTATTTAATTAAAGTTTTACCCTGTTACTTTGTTGGTGTGTTGTATATATTTATAATATTTGCATAGGGTTTCTCGTTATTTTGGGCGGGGTGGGCGGCGGAGCAAATTCACTGAAAAAACCATAGGTTATAGACCATATATAGTTAAATATCTCAAGCCCATCTCTGCACTCGATGGAGATACAGGTCGTCGATCAAAAAATGTGCTGGCCACCTCTAATGGTAATAGCGTGGCCAGGGCTTTTGTCAATCCCTCTGCAAATTGCACAGGGTGCTCTTGTTTGACATGCCGCACCATGGTATGTATGGAAAAGGAACATTTTTTTGTTGGATTTCCTCTTGAGAGAAACGAGTCACATATCGTGCAGGTTACTTTTGGTGCATTTACTTTCTTTTGATCTTCAGGATAAGTGAAAAATTGCCAGATGAAAGATTCTTTTTTTCTTCTTAAAGGTAGTCGATCATTTTGTTCAGATTCGGAAGATGAATGAGATACGGTAGCCATTTCACCAAAGTCTTCCGAAAAATGTAGGACGTTGTTCTCTCTTGAGAGTAGAAAAGATAGTGAGAGAAGTGGGTGGAGTGCTGCGTGTAAATTCCAGAATAGAAACTAGTAAGAACCAATTGGAAGTGTTGTTTTCATGTTGCAGCAGGCTGCCATGTAAATAGTTATTTAATAAAACGTTTTACCCTGTTACTTTGCCGGTGTGTTGTATTTATTTATAATATTTGTATAGGGTTTGTCGTTATTTTGGGCGGGGTGGGCGGCGGAGCCGAGCTATCTTGCAGCCATCATGGCGTCGAGCTCGGTTTCTCTCACTAGTTTCATATTTCTCATGAGGGGTTGTTCCTAATGTTTCTATTTTAGCGAGGTGAAAAAGAGATCCTATCAGTGGCCTACTGATTTTGCTCGATTCCTTTTGTTTTTTCTAACGATTTTTAAGTTAAAGTTTTCTAGCACGATACAGCGGCTAGTCCGCATTTTATATATGTCTTTTTTATTAGGGGTCTCCTCCGGTGGAGTCGGACGATCTACCTCTAATAACCGGTAAGTGTTCCTCTGAAGGAATGCGTCTTGAAAGTGGCTGACTTTAATGTATGATATTTCACTCAGTGACTTTCAGGCCCATGCTGTTTCAAAACTGTGCATGTGCTTGAAGCAGGCGTAGGTATTGACGCAGCATTGTGAATATAGTGCATTGGTGAGCCTTGCTGGAGCTGCATCACAGTTGCGATGCAACTCTAGCAATGTATTAGTTTTTGAGCACAGATGTGTTACGCATGTATGGTGTTTTTGTACCATGGTGCGCCACATTTCAAATGTGGCACACCATGGGTAACGGAGCACTACCATACTGTGGTGCACATTAACTGGTGCATATCTGGGTATGAAGTAGTTAACATGAATCTGCCCCATAGGTTACAAATCCGCGTTTAGTAGACTGTTTGGCCTTTGTAGTTTTATGTTTTTTCTGTTATTCTATGTAGGTATGTAATATTGCAAGATTTTTGTCACGAAAAAGAAGCCATGAGTATTGGGTTTGTGAAAGATTGCAAGATTTTTAAAATTAAAAAGGAAAAATCATGGCATTGTTTAATATAGTATTGTAAATACTTATCTTTAACAATGATGAGAGAGTAAAAAAAGGTTAACCTGATGTTCGAAAGTTATTCACAGGCTTCTTTAGAGGAAGTATTCTATATGATTGTAGCGTGGGTGTTTCACTTTTTTATAGGTAATAGAATGCATTCTGCAAGCATGTAGTACTCCTCCTGCTACAGCATAAATATTCTTCAGTGCTTATTTTCATTTCGTAAGTGGTATTGAGACCGACACAGAACTTCAATGGATCGGAGGGGCTGTTCCTGTGCATCTGGAGGACTGCCAAGCCGTTGCAGCAGTGGGAGTGAGGCCTCTCACGACAGAGAACTTCAATGGATCGGAGGGGCTGTTCCTGTGCATCTGGAGGACTGCCAAGCCGTTGCAGCAGTGGGAGTGAGGCCTCTTACAGGGGCGTAGCGCAGCTCCTTTTGATGTTCACAATTGCAGATAACAGGGTAGAGATGTGAGAGAAGTGGGTGGAGTGCTTCGTGTAAATTGCAGAATAGAAACTACTAAGAACCAATTGGAAGTGTTGTTGTGAAGTCACATGACTTCACATGCGCGTCTCAGGACGTGTACGCGGTGATAGTATCTGGTCACGTACGCCATTTGGAAGTAGCGGTCTAATTCAGCGAAGTTTCAAAACCTGAAAAGGAGTAAATCCAAATATATCCGGATTTAATATATCTTCTGTGCTGGAATCAAGCATACAATTGTTAAAGTATAAAACCTTTTATATATTTTTTTAAAATACCAAGGTGTGTACATTCGGTCCCACACGAAAGTTTAAAAAGACATTCGGCTCCATTTAATGAAAATTTTCATAATAATAAAAAAGAAGCCTAGGTTTACTGTCTTTGACGTAGTATAAGTTCTTTGATGGGTCTATGAAGAAAATTAATAAGTTGCAATCGCGAAGTTTCCCCGAAATATATAGGCGGGTGCGCGCACACGGTCGCGCACGAACGAAAGCCAAAAAAGGGGAGATAAACCCCCTTTATAATAGGCTCCTGGAGCTGTTTTTGGTACAATGAGTTAGTTCTGAAAAGAACTTTTTTTTTTTTGTTTTTTTTTAAACAAGTGTTATGTTGTTTGATTTTGGACCAGGGCACCGCAGGACGTGTCTTTAGGTCAAACCCTCAAGTATGGCACCGAACATCCAGGACTTATGCCATTTGTGGAAGGCAATGACATCTAAGAATCTCAGGGACCAAGCATATCCAGAGTCCTCCCCGGGGTATTTGCACAACGGTCCTCCACCCCTAGGCCGTCAGCTATGCTACCTTGACAGGAACAGTGTCATGCAGTTTTTGATTTTTTTAACTTGCAACAACATTTTCATGTGTGACACAGGATCAAAATGAAATGAAGAAATTTATCTTTTCTCGGGGCATTTATGACTCTCAATTTTTAGTTTAGTAAGAATGAGGCTCTGCTCTCCGTACAGAAGAATTTCTCCACACTCGTTGCATTTCATGTGCACCTTTGCAAGATATGGTCTCAAGTCCATCACAGCACTCGATGGAGATACAGGTCGTCCACCAGAAGATGTGCTGGCCACCTCTGATGGTAATTGCGTGGCCAGGGCTCTTGTCGATGCCTTTGCAAATTCCACAGGGTGCACTTGTTTGACATGCCGCACCATGGTATGTATGGAAAAGGAATATTTTTTTCTTGGATTTCCTCTTGAGAGAACCGAATTGCATATCGTGCAGGTAACTTTTGGCGCATTCACTTTCTTTTGTTCTTCAGGATAAGTGAAAAATTGCCAAATAAAAGATTCCTTTTTTCTTTTTAAAGGTAGTCGCTCATTTCCTTCAGATTCGGAAGATGAATGCGGGGCGGCAGCCATTTCAGCAAAGTCTTCCGAAGGGTTTTGAACGTCGTTCTCTTTTGAGAGTAGAAAAGATAGTGAGACAAGTGGGTGGAGTGCTCCGTGTAAATTGCAGAATAGAAACTACTAAGAACCAATTGGAAGTGTTGTTTTCAAGTCACATGACTTCACATGCGCGTCTCAGGACGTGTACGCGGTGATAGTATCTGGTCACGTACGCCATTTGGAAGTAGCGGTCTAATTCAGCGAAGTTTCAAAACGTGAAAAGGAGTAAATCCAAACATAACCGGATATAATATATCTTCTGAGCTCGATTCAAGCATACAATTGTTAAAGTATAAAACCTTTTATATATTTTTTTAAAATACCAAGGTGTGTACATTCGGTCACACACGAAAGTTTAAAAAGACATTCGGCTCCATTTAATGAACATTTTCATAATATTAAAAAAGAAGCCTAGGTTTAGTCTCTTTGACGTATTATAAGTTCTTTGATGGGTCTATGAAGAAATTCAATAAGTTCAGATTGCAAAGTTTTCACGAAATATATAGGCGGGTGCGCGCAGTCGGTCGCGCACGAAAGCCTGGAAATGCGCTATCCATTTTATTGAGAACTGTTGCCGAGAGTGCGCACACCGGGTCGTGCACGAAAGTTTAGAAAGGCTATTTTTATTTACAGGCAAATTTTAATGCGTTGAAAAAAAGGCAAGGTACAGACTTTCTAATTCTGTATCGCTTTACAAGGAGTCTCTATGCAGCTTGAACAGTGAAGAAAACGGCTTGTTTCTGAAAAAAATATTGCCAGAACTTTATTGACAAAAGTATAGGTTGTATACACGAGATATTTCTGAATTAGCATTTTAAAAACCAATGAAATTCACTGAAAAAACCATAGGTTTTACACACGTTATAGTTAGGAAGTAGCATTTACAAAACCTATGAAATTCACTGAAAAAACCATAGGTTTGACACCAGTTATAGTTAGCTGGAAATTTTACTGATATAAAACCAATGAAATTCCACGTTATAGTTAGTTGGACTCACTATAACTTGCGCGTGTAATGCACTGCTGATGACGTCACATATTACATCACTCATGACATCACTGA
Organism: Lissotriton helveticus; assembly: GCF_964261635.1. NCBI lineage: Eukaryota > Metazoa > Chordata > Amphibia > Caudata > Salamandridae > Lissotriton > Lissotriton helveticus. The sequence goes on along the minus strand of NC_136069.1, from coordinate 494,593,034 downwards.
TGACACCATCCAGTGAATGTGTGTCTTTCTGAAAAATAAATATGTGTTATATATGTATATATTATTGAATATCTTAGTGAATACATATATTAGTGAGTAATGCCTAAATATTTAAATATATGTATTAGTGTTTCACTTTGTGTATAAGTGGCTGCATGGGTTGATGAGTAGGTACATGTGTATGTATATAGGTTATTAGATGTTTTTCTTAGTATCAGTATGAGTGTTTGCATGCTTTGGTGGGAGTATTACTTAGTACATAGATGCAAGAATGACTGAGTCTCTGTTTGTATGTGTTTTGAAGACAGCATATGTGCAGGACTGTATGGGTGCATGAGTGTGTATATGTCTGTGTTAGTGAGTGAATGACTGTCTTATTAGTGTCTTTATCAGTAACTACATATGTTTTAATCTAGTATATGTGAATATTGATGTATATAAGTGAGTATATGTGAGAGTGAGGGATTGTAAGAGTTCCTGTTTAAATTAGTATGTGTTTCTATAAGTGATTTTTTAAGAGAGTAAGTATGTGTAAGTTTCCTTAGAAGTAAAGTGGCAGTGTGTGTATAGCTGTTTATGCAAATAAATGGATGTTCAATAGTTTATTTGCATGTGTGATATGTGTGTGAATAACTTTTGGATGACTGTCGGTGTGTAACAGGATGTGTAGGTGTATCACTACATATGATTAGTGAATATATGTATGAGTGACTATATAGAACTGTTGGTGAATTAGTGCATGTGTATATAGATGGTGGAATTATTGAATTGGTTGTTGTAACTGGTATGGGTATCTCCATTTTTTTGAAAATTTTAGTTTCTATTTTTGAATATGTGTTTCAAGGGTTAGATTACAGTGAAAGGAGGTCTGTCACTGTGCCACAAGGATGGTGTCATCAGTGATGTCATGAGTGATGTAATATGTGACGTCATCAGCAGTGCATTACACGCGCAAGTTATAGTGAGTCCAACTAACTATAACGTGGAATTTCATTGGTTTTATATCAGTAAAATTTCCAGCTAACTATAACTGGTGTCAAACCTATGGTTTTTTCAGTGAATATATATATATATATATATATATATATATATATATATATATATATATATATATATATATATATATACGTATTACCTACTGGCAGTCGCCAGTAGGTAGCTGTAGTTAGGACCTATTTTCCATAGGAAATCCGCAACATTCTATTGGAATAACTTTGGCGCCGGTTGATGAATCTTCGTGAAAGTTTCAAAACTAATTATCAGCTACGGTCCGCTCCTATCCTGAAAGTCTCGGGGTGATTCGTCAAGCGGGGGCCGGGAAAAAAGGGGGTCCCAAAATGTGTTTTCCCCATGCAATTTTAGATAGGACCTTTTGACCGAGCTACAGCTTGAACTGCTGAACGGATTTACACCAAATTTGGCAAAAAGGTAGTCCCCAGTTCAGACTCGTGCCTTTTGCTTAAATGGTGTAAATCCGTTCAGTAGTTCCTGAGAAAATGACATTTTAAAAGCATTTATATATCTATGGCCGCGCAAGATCCGCTCTCCCTAATCGCACCCTGACGTGCACGAGCTGCATTCTAATTGGCTGTCAACACTCCAAATCAGAAAGTGTTGGCAGCCATCTTGTGCCTCTACTGAGGCACAAGAAACCTATAAACGAACTTGCAAAATGCGAAAAGGAGGCAGGGTATTTTTTAAATTGGCAAAATCCGCGCAGGATGTGCAGATCCTGCCAATCAAAAAAATATATGAAACGCGGGCTCCTGCGCTTGCGCTTTGATGCTAATTAGCCCCCGGGTGGCCAAATCCCGGGGGAATTGTCAAAAACGGTTGTGGGGGGCCCAATCCCCCTCACACTGCCCCGGGGACTGCCACCCCGGGTCAAAGTTTGATAATTGCGGGGGGCACACCGCCCCTCCACAGCCACAGGGACTGCCACCCCCTGGGGCTTAGTAGTTAACTGTTGGGGGCCCTCTAAGGCCCCACCCCGAGCCCCAGAGACCACCACCCCCGGGGTTTGACTTACATTTTGATTGCGGGGGGCATACTGCCCCCCCACAGACATGGGGATCCCCACCCCCGGGGCTTTCGTTTTAAATTAGTTGTACCCTCCGTGGCGGACCCCCCAGCCCCAGGGACCACCACCCCTCGGGGCTTTGCAGAAGGTGGAAGGGGGGCTGTGCGGCCCCCCTCCTGGAGCCTTTGAGGGCCCTGGGGACCACCACCCCCCAGGGATGGCTCCTGCATTGTCCCGGGGTGCCCACCCCCGGGACGATGTAGTTTGCTATGGCAGGGCGGGAGCTTTGTGGCTCCCACCCTGCCATAGCAAACTGCTATGCTATTTGGAAGAGAGAGCAGGAAACCTGCTCTCTCTTCCAAATAGCAAAGCAGATTGCTTTTCCACAGGGGGAGCAGCATGTTTGCTGCTCCCCGTGTGGAAAAGCAATACCGGCTCCCGCAGGATGCGGGAAGCCGGCTGGGACCGTGGGGGGATTGGGGACCCCCCACCGTCCCCAACGAAGAGGACCAGCCCCAGGGGATGGGGTCCCTAGGGCTAAAAGTGGCCCGGGAGGGGGGCCATGTGCCCCCTCCCCAAAATGTATTAAAATATTTTTTTTTAAAAGGCCGGCCCCAGGGGATGGGGTCCCCGGGACAAAAATGGCCTAAGGAGGGGGCAAGGTAGCCCTCCTCCTAGATGAAAAGAATTAAAAAACAAAGGCCATGCCCCAGGGGATGGGGTCCCCGGGGCAGAGTATGGCCTCTAGAGGGGGGCCACACGGCCCCCTTCCAGAATTTTTAATTAGAAGAAAAGAAGGGGGGCCACACAGCCCCCCTTCTTCAACCTAAAAAAGAAGAAAAAGACCGGCATCGCGCTGGAGGTCACGCCCCCTACTAGCATCACTCTGCAAACGTGCCCCCTGGAGTGTTTGCAGAGGGGGAAAGCATTTCCCTTAAATACTGGGGGTCCCTGGTGGCCAACTAGCCCACCAGGAACCTCCAGAATGCGCCAGGGGGCTGCAAGGCTGAGAGGTGTTTTGAGCCCACGCCCCTTTTTACACTTCTCTGCAACGCAGCTCTCTGGCGCTTACTGGAGGTAGCTGGTGGGCTAGTTGCACCCCAGGGACCCTCAGTATTCAAGGGGAGTTAATCCCCCAACTTAAAACGCGTCACAGGGAGCGTTTGCACAGTGGTGAAGGGAGGGAGGTGGGGCCTAAGTTCACATGTGTGCAAACACACCCTGTGGCGCGGTTTAAGTTGGGGAATTAATTCCTTGTCAATCCTGAGGGTCCCTGGGGGCCAACTAGCTCAACAGGTACCTTCAGTAAGCGCCACGGAGCTGCATTGTTGAGTGTTGTAGAAAGGGGCGTGGCTTCTGAACACCTCTCTGCAACACAGCCGCCTGGCGCATACTGGAAGTATCTGGTGGGCTAGTTGGTTCCCAGGGACCTACAAGATTGACAAGTAATTAATTCCCCTACTTAAAATGCGCCACAGGGCATGTTTGCAGACATGTCACCTCAGGCCACGCCCCCTTCCTTCACCATTGTTCAAATGCGCCCTGTGGCACGTTTTAAATTGGGGAATTAATTATCTTTCAATACTGAGGGTCCCTGAGGGCCAAATAGCCTAACAGGTATCTCCAGTATGCGCCAGGGAGCTGCGTTGCAGACAGGTGTTCAGAGGCCACACCCCTTTTTACACCTCTCTGCAATGCAGCTCTGTGGCATATATTGGAGGAACCTAGTGGGCTATTTTGACCTTAGGAACCCTTAGGATTGAAGGGGACTTAATCTCTCAACTTAGAAAGGCCACAGTGTGCGTTTACACAGTGGTGAAGGGAGGGGACGGGGGATGAGGTGATGTGTGCAAACACGCCCTGTGGCGCGTTTTAAGTTGGGGAATTAATTCCACTTCAATCATGAGGGACCATGGGGGCCAATTAGTCGACCAGGTGCTTCCATAGAAGTGCCACTGCGCTCCATTGCAGAGAGGTGGTGCAGGCCGTGTCCCTTTTTACATCTCCCTGTTACGCAGCTCTGTGGCGCGTACTGGATGTACCTAGCGGGCTAGTTGGACTCTAGGGACCCTCAGGATTGAAAGGGAATTATTTCCACAACTTAAAACGTGCTAGAGGGCATGTTTGCATAGTGGTGAAGGGAGGGCATGGTGTAGGAAAGTGGCTCTACATATACTGGACCAAAGTGAAACCATCCGAACTACGAATTCTAATTTACTGACCTGTTATCAGGAGAGAACTCAGTGCTGCATCTTTAAGCCCAGTACTGATCCTGAAAAGTAATTTTAATCGTACTTACCAGTAACTTGAATTTCCTTCCATAGGATATCATTGCCTGCTTTTTGCTGAAAAAGTTTCTAAGTGTCGATTTTCAGAAACCAAAAATATTCCTAAAAAATCGTCTGTATGACTTAAACGCATTCTTTCAACTGTTTACAGGAGATGCGCCAGTGCTGGATCCAGGATCTACCACTGAGTAAGAAAAAGAAACAATAACACTACTTATCTGCTACGTGAATTTCCTTCCATAGGGTAACATTGACTGGTTTCACTTGGAAATTCTTCAAAGTGTGGAGTTTTGGAACTTTAAAATATTCACCTAAAATCATCCGAAGAACTATTTCCGATTTACTCACCTGTTATCAGGAGAGAACCCAGTGCTGCATCTTTTAGCCCAGCACTGACCCTGAAAAGTAATTCTAACCGTACTTTCCAGTAACTTGTATTTCCTTCCATAGGGATCCATTGTCTGGTTTTCACCAGAAAAACGTGTGTCTATATCCACAAACTAAAAATATTCCTTAAAAATCGCCTGTATGACAAACGCATACTTTCAACTGTTTACAGGAGATGCACCAGTGCTGGATCCACGATCCTCCACTGAGTAAGAAAAACTGACGATAACACTGCTTACCTTCTAAGTGAATTTCCTGCCATAGGATAACATTGGTGATTCTATGTGAGAAAAATTGTGTCAACTTTTAAAATACAATAATAATCCTTAAAAATCACTACTGTAACCAAAACGCTTTTACTCAACTGTTTATAGGAGATGTCCAATGACTGACTCTAGGATCCAGTCCTGTGGTTAGAAAAGTAATCCATAAAGTAACTAATTGCATTTAACTAGAAATTCACATTGAGGTCAATGTTGCATTGTGTTTGAAATTGTGTTGCCCATTGCAACAACTGTAACTCCTGTACTTAAAAGTCTATTGCCTATTAGCAAAGTATTTAAACTAAAGTCATTCATTCTGAGAAAATATATTTTGTAATGTAATTTATAATGTAATTATAATGTAAAATCAAATATCTAAAAATAAATAGTTTAAATAATGTAGTAAATCAGTATAAAAAAAATATATAACAATTATTACATTTAAAAATTGTCATTTACAAAACCTTTGAAATTCACTAAATAAAACATAGGTTTCAGACATGTTATAGTTAGGTATTAGCATTTAAAAAACCTTTGAAAGTCTCTAAAAAAAAATTGGTTTCAGGCCTGATATAGTTAGAAATTAGCATTTAAAAACCTTTGAAATTCACTGTGTAGTAAAGTTAGGACTACTAAACTGAAACAAATCTGAACTTTCGACTTTCGGTATTCACAGAAGGCATTTAGGAGTCCTAAAGTTACGACTCCTAACTTTACTACTCCTAAACTGAGAAAAATCCTAACTTTAAGATTTTCAGTATCCACAGAAGGCATTTAGGAGTCCTAACTTTATTACTCCTAAACTGAGAAAAATCCTAACTTTAAGACTTTTGTTATTCACAGAAAGTATTTAGGAGTCCTAAAGTTAGGGGTCCTAACTTTACTACTCCTATACTGAGAAAAATCCTAACCTTAAGTATTTCTGTATTCACAGAAGGCATTTAGGAGTCCTAAAGTTAGGACTCCTAACTTCTTTGAGTATCGAAATAACTAAGTGCCTTCTGTGAATACCAAATTGAGTAAGTGCCTTCTGTGAATACCAAAATGGTCGTAAGTTTAGGATTTTGTCTTAAGTTAGTTCTGTGAATCGGGCCCTACGTCCACAAGTCCTGTAATGGCTCCAAGCAACATTTTTCTCATGTTGCTGGCAGTCAATGAAATCTTTCGCTCTTGCGGGATTCTGATTACCGTGGCAGCAAGATGGCCCATGGGAAAAAAGCTCTCTGAGCCAATCACAACACTCTATATTCAAATTGGTACTCTAGCAAGATTTTCTGGAGATTCTCTCGGACCCAACTGCCAAAATATACAATTATTTTTTAGCCTACATTTTTTTAAAACTACTTAACGGATTTCACCAAATCATCATAATCTGTGGACCAAGATCTAGCTTCCTAATGAATTTGGTGTAATTCCGCTGAGCAGTTTTTGCTGTAGCACTGTCTAAAGCAGTCTTTGGAAAATACAAGGAGATTTCCCTTTTTGGGACCCTTCGTTTTTTATCGGTCCCCACTTGACAGATCACCCCAAAACTTTTCAAGAAGAAGCTGAGATGGATAACCTCTTTTTAACAAAAAGGTTTTTGAAGATTCGTCAAATAGGGCCAAAGTTCTTAGAAAACTAAAAGGAACTTGCATTCTATGGAAAAGTAGACCTAACTATAACCACCTAGTGGTGACTGCCACTAGGTGACATATATACACACACACACACACACACACATGGATATTCTTTTCACTCCTAAAATGCTTAGTTAGTTATGCTGTATCTATCTCCCTAGAAATAGCACCATGTGATGTTTGAATCAGTTGAAGGTTGGTAATTAGCAGTCTTAAAAGTGCCTCTGCTGGGGTGCCAGCATTTTGCATATTATAGAGCAGTATTAATGCTGCATCAGAGAAGTTCACACTGCTCATAATAAAGAGATGTGATTTTTTTTTATTTGGTAGTTAGCCATTGTGGAAAGTTTAGCTGCCTCTAGCACAGCAGTTTTGAGGGCAGCCTTAAGATTACCTGAACAAAAAGAAACAATTCTAAAAGGGCTATTCACCTCTTTTTTTTAAATGGCTATACACCAGTTTGTCTATGATGTACAATTATTTTAAAATCTCAAAATATAAATGATATAATATAGCACAAAAATGTGTGTTACTGGCTTTCTATCATCTGTCTGTCTGTCTGTCTGTCTACCTATCTTTTATTACTCACCCAGGATATAGGGTAGCAATATGTGGCACAGAAAAAGTCTGTCACAGGGGAAGAGCACATCTGCATTTTGGACAAAAACGCTCCCTCACCCGAGGGTGACATGCTTTGTCATTGGGTTCCTTCAACACACTAGGACCACAAGGTACCCAGTTTGGGCTACAACTTACCCAGAAGGGAAGGAGTGGGAATGTTTTGTGTACGAAGCACGTATGATTTCAGTACCTCAAGGGGGCAGTAAGGGCAGAATGCAACAGAAAATAAAAGTGTATTAAAACTGACTCTGTAGGAGCAACAACTTCATTCTTTTCATCCTACGAGATAGAAGATAAAAGCATTGTGTTCAAGGTTTATGGATGTATACCCCGTTATTTGGTCAACATGTTTCTTACCACGTGACAATTAAGTTAAAGGCATTCATCAGGACCAGGATTTTATGTCACTCTGCTGGAATACAGTGCAAAGAATAAAATGTAGAAAAATCATACTCAGTCCTCAATTCTTGGCCATCAATACGTCGCAATGACTGTCAGTATGATAGGTCAAAGGGCCCTAAGATCAATGTGTATGATCCGACTCAAACATCAATAGACTCTCTTACCATGTCGATTCCTCTAAAACCTATGGTAGTGCTCCGTTCAAGGACCCTGATTTTACATATGACTCTTGTAGAATAACCCCACTAAAAAGGTGATTTTTAAAATCAATAACTAAGGTTTTGTTGGGGTAATATTGGGCACTATGAAATTGTGAATTATTTTTCTACTTTTCAGTCCTCTGCCTACTTTGTTTTTATAGATATGTAAGTTATATGTCTGCACTTTTGTTGAAACCCTAATATAGCTCCACAGCTTTAGCGATTCAGTCCCAAATGTAATCACTATGCTCCACCCATCAGACACTAGGGCATGATATGCAAGCTGCAACTCAGCCCTTTTGCTATTGGTCAGTCAGGTAAGTCTGTAAAATTAATACATTTACTACATCTCCAAATATTTTTCAATTATTTTTAACATTTCTCGTTTATAAAAATTGTCTTTCCACTGACAGATATCTCTCCCTTAATTGCAATTTGCATGTATGTATACATTTCACCCGCCTTGAGAACATTAGTTTTAAATATGACACCTAATCTCAGTTATGCTGTCACTAATGTATCTTTTACTCTATATAATTTTAACTGTACTGCATCCTCCAGTAGTGAAAGGCCTTTTGCCCTTTTCAATAATCTCACTTCCACAATCATTGAAGATATCATCTCTGAACATAATGGTAATCTAGAATTATAAGATGTTCATGCAAGCACTGGGAGAGAGGTTGCATTGGGCAAATACTTTCCTCCGGGACAGGCTAAGCAACAATCTTCTATGTGGCGGGATATTTTTCCAATGGGGAGACTGTTCACACATTGTTAACTTACTAAGAAGAGGATCCTAGGCTGAAGGAGAAATAGACCAGTGTCTTGGAAGAGGTGAAAACTATTTCTCAAGAAATGGTAAAGTTGCACATGGAACATCTTTGTCAGTCAAATAAGTTGTAAGTTAATATACTTTGGCCATGCAGATGATATAGGCCATATCATATGGTGAAGGAAGTGGCCCGATTTGGGTCACCCAGGTCACTGATGACCACCTCTAAGCCTTCTATACTCAATGAAGAGTCGGTCAGACAATAGAGAATACAAACCAATATCTGTTTACTCAGGTACACGCAGAGTGAAGCCCAGTCTGCCCAGTCGCTAGGAGTGCTGCAGAGGGACTGACATCAGCAAGCATAAAGATACATTATGTACATTTTAGAACCAATGAAGATACGCCCTTAATGGAATTTAACAAGCAGATGCTGCAAAACAGTGAAGTACAAAAAATAAGTTTAGATTCTGAGGCCGGGTACACACTATCTACTACTCAAGGTCGATCTGCCTGTCCCCGACACTAAACAAGTGGGAGAAGGTCTCTATCTAGAGGGAAAGGTATGCGCTAATAAGAAGAGTTTATTCATAAGTCAAACAAGCCTTGGAGAAACATAACTCAACTGAGGCCTTTTCTCAGAAATAGCAAAGAATAAGTTTAGATTATAACACAAAATGGCGCTGGCATAGAAAATGATGCCCCGAATGCTAACATACATAGAACAATGCGCAAACATGAATTTTTCCATTCTAACAGTGGGCGCCTGTGTCAGTCTACAGGGCCAATGCATATGTCTTATTAAATTCATGAAGAAACAGCAAACAGGGAGACCACAGGTTCCACTAAACCTAACAACAACCTGCCTGCAGCACCCACAGACCTGCCAGCTCCAACTCCACAATCTTAACCTCCAGCAGGTCCAGTCCAGCTTAGCTGGAAATGGTGAACAACCCTGCTCCTCTGGGCATGCAAAATACCTCCCTCCCCTAGGAACTATTAATCTATCACTCAAGCACCCAGCCTCCCACCTACGAACTATTAATCTAAAACTCAAGCACCCACCTCCATAGAAGACACTCCAGTGTTAAAACCAGCCATCCCACAACTTTCCATGTTTATTGAAATTGTGTGGTTGGACAGCAGAACAAGTGAGGAGATAGGAAGAGGGGGCGTGCCTGGCATCACCTGCAACACAGATATGTGATATTTTATACAGTTACCACACATAAGTAATAAATAATCTAGAGATTCATGCATGCATTAACAATATTGTTTTGGATGTGTATTGTGATGTGTTTAAGTTATAAGTGACAATGTTTGTGATAAAAATGTCTTAAATATACATGCAGTCCCAGAGTGAAATACTTAAAATATCCTAGTAGCCATATGTCGCCGAATTTCCAACAGCCAACTCCATCCCAGAGGTTACTGAGGCATCATACATTTCAGTAAAGGAACCCCTGGCACCACAGACAGCTTTCATGTTGCTAGAATACAAGTGGTGCTTGCTGCAGAAATGGCGTTCCCTATGTTTGCATGCTTAAAGTGCCACATTGGTGCAATCAAAAGCACCTAATGCAGAAATGAATTAGGAATTGTCATAAATATACAAGGTCACCTGTTACCTTTTCACAGTGATTGTGGGATGGAATTACACTGGTGCACTTGGCTGGTGATGCATCTTTCTGAGATGTTGATTTTATTTTGTGTCTTTAAATGCTCATTCTTCTCTTTAAATACGTTTTCCTCAAAATGAGGGGCAAGCTAACAATGCTATTTACCATCACTGTAAAAATAGTTTTGGGAGGTCTGTGTCTTTCTTGCTTTATTATGTGGCTAGGATGTGTATGATTTGTTCATGTTGTAGTGAGTTTCCCCTCTAAAGTGTGTGGTGTAGTGTTGTATTTTGTAACAAAAGTAGGCTATGGTTTCGCCTACAGCATTCATGCACTGTCTACAAAAGCTATTGTTCTTAAAAATAAATCTTAAAAGTTGTTTAGAGCCCACCCATTACTTATCTTTACTTATCTCTACTTACCATTCGGTGGCTCCCATGTCACACACATTTATTTACTTACTTACCATTGGCCAGCACCTCTTCCTCACCTCAGCTTGCTCCTTGGACTTCTCTGCATGTCCAAGCCATGGAGTATGGACCAAGTACTTCCATGCATGTACTCTTTTGTTACTTCTGGACATTCAAAAGCAACTCTCCTTCCTCCCACCGTATTTCCACAACACCCCTGCTCTCTGTTGATTTCACCCTGCCCTCCTCCCACTCTCTGATGTGTTGCCCCTCCAAACATCACCCACCACCTTATTTTTCCATGCTTCACAGCAATAGATCTTGTATAGCCAAAACCTATGGGCTTTGCCAATGCTTGTTAGTTTCATTAATGACTTTGCACCATTTGACAAATCTGCAAGAAATATTCCCCAAAAGTTCTTCTAATTTGATTCCTTTATTTTTTAAACCTCTGTTTATTACCATCAAAGGTATAGTGTACACTCATGTCATAGCGCTTACATTTAATCTGCACAAAGTTGTATTATATAGTTGAGGTTTTTAGAACATATACAAATGTTTGTGAAATCAATCAACCACATGCAGTGGTTTGTATTGTCTCTTCTATCTCAAGAGTTGTGTCAAAGGAATGGCGAGGATTGGAAACTTTAACGAAACTATTAGAGTAATGGATAGCTAGGGGGATACCAGGCAAGGGGTATTTCTTCAAGCTCGAGCTGGGGGCTTTCCTCCATAGCCTCCTGATCATGCTCTATGGGTTCAGAGTGAGCCTCGTTCTGAGCTCTGGGGGGTGGGGTAGAATAATATTTAAAACTCTGAATGCATTTCCTCCACATATAGAAAAAGGCCTGTCTGCGAGATCCACATGCCTCTTCTCTTAAGAGAGCCTCCTCCTCTGTTCTAGCCCAATATTCCTCTTCTGTAGCCCATCTTGTTTGTCTTTTAGGTCCTGTATATTAATTTCCTAGGCAGTGCAAGTGCCAGGTTCATCATTTAATTGCCTGATTTTTTTAGTGATGGGTGGTAAACGTGTCTAACAGGCATATCTGAAGGATCCGCTCTATATTTTGATCAAGGGACTTGTCCAGAAGTCCAACATGGTGTGACCAGTATTCCTGTATTGTTGGGCAAGACCATACCATATGCTGGTAGGAATACCTGGGACACAAATTAGAATCTCCACCATAGATGTCCCCTTTTAACTAGGGGAGAGGTATGAATGGTGTACATAGTTCAGTTGTGTTTACTTCAGTCTTCTGTTCCAGGACATGTGTTGTGTGTGGGTCAGCACTCAGTCCCAATTCCTTAAATATTATTTCAGGGCCAAGGTCTGCTTCCCATCTACATTTAAGCTTTGTAGGTCTTTCAGCATTATCAGATTGAGTGCCCTGTAAAGCCAAATTATCAAGTGTCTGTTATATCCTTTTGTCATGAACTGATGTAAGACTGCATGTTGTATGGGTTCTTTCGACCTGAGATCCATAACCGTGAAGCTGTAGGGATAAATGTCCCACAGGGCAAAAACTGCCCAGGAGCTAGATAATAATCTGTGATCACCGAGTCAAGGGGCACACCTTCGCCATTTGTATAACATTCTTCCATCGTGAGAAGACCAACCTCAGTCCACGGCGCTAATTTGGGAAGCTTTCTAAAAGGAAGGGTTGTTCACCCACATGGTATCCTAATCAGTGATGATGCTGGGAGAACATGGGACACCACACTGTCATGTTAACACATTTTCTCCAATACATCAATGTTATCAATAACAAATATGGTATGTTTTGTGGTCTGATTGATCTTTGCAACAAGAGAGCTTTTAGAGCACCTTTGTTGGGGTCTCCTCCCAAAACGCCCTCTTCTCTAACACCCAAACCATCAAACCACTGGGCCGTCCACTGTAGTTGCACTGTAAAGGAGTATAGTTCAAAATTTGGAACACCATGCCACCAAATTGTGGTTGTGTTTTTAAGTGTATCACTGGCAGCCCTCTGTCTGCCTGTCTTCCTTATCAATTTTCTAAACAATGTATCTAGTCAGATGAACCACCCTTTCAGGATCCAGACTGACAATCGTTAGAATGTGACAAGGCATTTCAGGGCTCTAACCCAAACACTAGATTCAAGTCCCGGAGGTCAACTGGGTCATAGTATATATTTATCTTCAGATACCAGAAAGTGTGGGGAGCCCATGTCATCACCAGAGCATCCAAGTTTGACATTTCCGGCACACCAGAAACAAGCTAGTTTTTAGAAGCATTCGACTTTAATCCAGAGATACTCCCAATGTTCTCCAGTAGTTTCTGTGTTTGCACTAGGCCATGATTTCCATTCCTAATTTATAACAAAAAAATTGTCAGCATACAGGCATGTCGCCCCCATGCGAAATACATTTGCCTCTACCCTCCTCCCTAGCCATTGCAGCTATAGCTTCAATCAATATGGCAAATAGGAACAGTGAGATGGAGCAGCCTTGTCTGGTACCAAGATAAATAGGACATTCGGGCAAAGCTTGGTGGCATGTTTTAATACGTGCCACCAGTTTAGTGTAAAGCATATAGTTCCAGCATACTCATTGAGGACCCAGTTCCATGCTAGTCATAGTAGCATTGCGAAAGCTCGAATGTACTGTATCAAACACTTTCCCCAGGTCTATGGAGGCCACCAGCAGGTCGGGCAGGTAGCTCCTTCCGTCACATCCAGCACTCTCTGGAGTCTCCTCAGGTTGGGTGAGGTGCTGCGTGCAGGGATAAATCCATTTTGGTCACTGTGCATCAGGACCAGGATCTGTGGGTATAGTCTGTTTGCCAATACCTTACTAAGAATTTTGAAGTCTAAATTTAGCATTAACAGGAATCAGTATGATAGGACTCAGACATTGGGTTTAGTCGGTTTGGGTAGGGGAATCACTAAGGCTTCTCTGGAGGTCTCAGGAAGCTCCCCATTTTCTAGAGACACTTAATAAACCTTGACTAACTGGGTAATTAGACATTCTGAGTATATTTGATGAAATTCAGCTGGTAACTTGTATAATCCCAACCTCTTTCCCCTTGCTGGTTGCTTGATAACCCCTCTGAGCTCATTTGGAGTAATGGGGCCTCTAAGGTTGTTTCTGTCAGCCTGGCTCAGTGGTGCCATGTCTATAAAGGCTTAGATCTTTTCCACTGGGGTTTCATTGTGGGGGCCATATTTTGTTTTGTAGTAGTCATGAAAGCAGTGGTTAATTTGTCCTTGTTCGTACACTAGTGTGCCACTTGCGGATTGGACATAGGGTGTTGGAGTGCTTCCCATTTCAGGCAATTTGAGCCTAGCCAGTTGCCTCCCTGCGTTTTCCTCCCCATCATGTACGTTAGTGAGATATTCTCGATAATAGTGCCACCAACGTTTTTCAATTATTTGTTGTTACTGATTTTACCATCAACTAGCCTCTCTTCTACTGACAGTTTTGTAGTCACCTCTATTTTTAATTCATGGATCAACTTGTCCAATGCTACCATTTCTCTGTCCATTTCTTTCTGTATCCCTATGACCTTAGCCAGGCTGTGGTCTCTTACCACCACCATATGTGCCTACCATTCAATGAGGGCATTAGAAGCTTACTTTCAATATGCTTAAAATAATCAGCGATTACCTTTCTAAGGGAGTCTTGGAAAGAGGGCTCAGTCAAAGCGTTGGGCTTCAAGCTCCAGGTGGGGACCAACAGGGAAGTGAAAAGCCCAGGCTCCTTATGTTCCAAAAGGTGAGGGAGTCAGTATTAAATCTACGTTCCATGACGTCCTTGATCTTATGGAACCCAGCCTTCCCTCTCCCTTATGCATCCCTTCCTCATAACATGGGGACCGCCTAAGCACGCTGCACTCCCCAAAAGAACACTCTGTGTTCCTACATGCCAACATATAAATGAAAGAACCACATAACTAAACTTGTGAACCTAACTGCCACACCCCAAGGTGGAAAGGCAACAGCCTTCTAGTAAAACAAGATAACTTGAATCATTCTTGCAGAGTGATAGGGACCGCTGAACGATCGGGTCACATTGGGTGAGTGCTTAATTTAAGACAGAAAAGCCTAAGAGGCTCTGAGCCCTCCCATTTAACATTACCTCTGTCAGATCTTCAGGCATGTAGCACAGATGACTCAACCATAGGTCCTCATGTTTTTTAGGTCTCCGCCTGCGATGGCTGCGCAGACATGCGCAGTCGAGCTGGCGAGATTTAATGACTTTATCTATTTTTCACTAGTGAGGTTAAGCCCCGCCCCTCTTCTCCATTGGCTGGCGTCCTAAACGGTGGCCAGCCATTGGAGAAGAGGCTCCTTGACTTCCTGCTGGCGTAAAAGCTTTCTTATCTTCTTTATGGGACCAACAGATGGCCCCATAAAGAAGATAAGAAAGCTTTTATGCCAGCAGAATGTTAGGGGCTTGTTCAGAGCGCTTGTTATGCCTGGGATTGTTTTCTTTCTGATCGCTGCCATTTATTCACGTTTTTGTGTCTGGGACTGATCAATCGCTGCATCCACACAGGGGAGGCTGTGCGGCCGGGAACCCCCCTCTCCGTCCCACATGAGGAACAACACCCTGGACCGCTGGATAGCTTGAGGCAGGCGGACTGCCCCAACCCCCTCCCGCAGGTAAGGCCGGGGGTAGTGGCGCCGGGGGCCTTGTCTGTGGTCGGCGGGAGAAGAGCAGCCCGGACCAGGGGCAGGATTCATTGGATACTTTACAGGGCACATGGGGCAGTACGGCATTTAACCATGTTACTATGGCATGTTATGCGTTGTACCTTTAGATGCATTTGTGATGTCAGTCTTTGCATGCTTACTACAAGAATGTTTAATTTAAATACACATTTTATAACATGGATGTCGTTCGATACCTTCCACATAGCATTAACCCCAATGTGCCGCGTGCACTCTGTAAAATATCCATGAAAACTTATGACATACCAGCCTGGACGTGCTCTCACCATCAGCGCACATATCAATGGAGTGCGGCACTACGCTCACTTCAGAATACTCATGCTGTGCCATTTGCAGCACACATTATCACGCTCAGTCACCTTCTGCGTTCCTCAGCTTTCCACTCCCTGCCCTCCCCATCAGGACCTTGCCCGCCACGCCCCTCCAGCTGAGCCAAAACCCAGCCAGGTTGGCCATCTTGTGTCTCTGCATCCCTTGGTGCGCGTGCAAGATGCGTTTCCGTTTTGTGCGTGAACACAGGTCCCGCCCTGATGCCAGATGCCTGCTCTGATTTTCCGAGTACTACATTGCGGGATTATTCACCATAGACACCCTTCTCTCAGCTCTGTGGGCGCACGACCCCCCTGATCGCAGCACACCTGGTCAGATTACGTATCCTGTGTTATTTATTTGAAGGTGGGGCTAGTAATACGTCTGGAGCGGAATTCGTGATCCTGTTTATTCCCTGATTACTATTTTTTCCCAAATATAGCGTTGCATGTTTTTTTTCTGGCAGTACTTGCCACCTTCTGCTGTAGTGTAAAGCGGGGGAAGGGTAAAAGAGCAGGGCAGGCTCCCTGTTTTATGTCAGCATCATTGGTGGGGTTAGAGGCACTGTGGGTATCACCCTCCATTGGTCGATGTCCCCCACAAGAGCGAATGCCCTACGAAACCCAGCGCTGTGCAGTGTTCCTGGGAGGCGGGATTGCCCCTACTGCTCCCATTGATGGCTGCTGTCACTGCTCTGGCTGCTGTCACCGCTCTTGCTGCTGTCACCGCTCTTGCTGCTGGGAGGAGATCTATCTCCCTGCAGCTTCCAGATTTTGCAGATTTTGTGAGAGAAGGTATTATTTCTACAACCCAAGAGCTGTGTTATGCTCCTGGGATAAGGGCCCAGTGCCCATCACCACTACACCAGGAAAGGAGGGTGCATTGCCACAGAGAGGAGGGTTTGCAACACTCACAGTGCCTATAGCATGCAGTGTCCGCAGGGCTTTAAGTGGGATGAAAAAACAGGGGTCTCTCGAATGGGCGTGGCCAATGTAAATGAGGACTTGGCTTAAAAACACCTAAGCTAAAAATCTGGGCTTAGCATAGTTTGCAGCCCGACTGGTATTTTGCTGTTTCTGTCATTGCATCCAGAAGTATGGATACATTATAACTACAACACACCAGGACTATTGGCTTTGCCAATGATTGTTGCATAAAATAAATAACCATCAGCTATGGCTTTGTTGTATATAATATATTGAAAATGCTTCAGTTCTGAAATAGTGAGACTCAAAAAACTAAAACGAGCCTCTTTGCAGTTACATCAAAGGCTTTAAGCAGTGGTACTGCAGCAGAGTTAAGACATTTTTTTTCATCCTTAGGCTAAGGGTAAAAATGGAGAGCCCTTCTGGGGCAGAGCATCGGCAGGACCCGGCCCACTTAAAGCCCTGCGTGTCCAACTGATAAGGGATTGTGCCAAATCCTTCATGCGCTGTATAGCGCCCAGGGAACGTGGACTGCTTTTTACAGCACTCTGCGAGGAAGGGTTGCTCCTCACCACACCCAAGCTTTTCAGTCATCCTACAACGAGGAGCTGTTTCTATGACACCCAGAGCTGTCAGTGGCTCTTTGATGAAGGATTACCACTACAACACCCTGAGCCTGAAATGTCCCTCGGAAGAGGGTTTGCAACCACAACCCCAATAGTGTGCGGTGTTACTGAGATTGCTGTGGATTTCTTTGAGTGACCAAAGCATGAAGAGTGGAGGAAAGAAGGTTGGCAGGGTATGGAATATGCCAGGCCTATGTCTAGCATCCTCAGTAGATGTCTATCATGCGAGAGGGTCCTGGGTCCTCACAGTGCCTAGAAACAGGCACCACTGCTGGGTCGACCACCAGTGCTTGTGATTTCTTGATTTACTTTTTTATAATGTCCAGCTTTGTAAAAGCATAAAACCTGCCTATGGGAACTATAATTGCTTTGTCGTGGTGCACCAGAATAGGTGTGGTTTTAAAAATAACTATTCAGTCCAAGGATTAGAGTGTGGACCAGGAAGGACACCACAGGTGAAGCATGTTGCCTCTGCTGGCCTGGGCTGCCCTCCTAGTGTGTATTCTGGCAAGTATCAAGTTGTAGAAAGGTAGTGACCTGGGCAGCTGACCATAACCTTCAGCAATGCCACCCAGTGGAGCTAGGGTTCAGGAGGCCATGGGATACTAGAAATATTCCAGAGAAAAAATTACTCTCTTTAAAGGATTCCCCTTCCCCTACAACACTCACCTGGCATGACCTCATGCCGTAACTTTTCCACTAGTGAGAAGTGAGCAATGTGAGCGCGCGCACATCATTGCTCAGCTATTGCCATTGTAAATAACAATGCCATTTATTTACCTGTTTTCAAAACCAACACATAAATAAAAAATGTGTCATTTGCAATGCCAATAGCTCTAACTTTTGCAAAGGTGAGACCGTTGCATTGTAAATGCTTGTTTAATTCATGCAAGGCAGTTGTGGCTCAGTTAATATAGCTAGCATTACATCACTCGGGGGTGGCACCAGCATCATGCCACACTTCTAGTCTGACCCATCGGTAACTAACATAAATTGTCAGCCATTCTGAGGATGATCTGAGGAAGAGCTTCTCCAGTTGTGGAGATTACATCAGGGTCTGAGGTGCGTCTTTTAGATGATACAGTGCTCGCTACTTCATAGTGTTGTTTACTTCCTATTAACTCTGCTGCCAACATGGCTGCAGCACTATATTTTTCCAGCTGGAAAGTGGTTGGCCACCGCACCATAGCCGGGATTGGTCTCCGCTTCCAGTTTTCTACTGCATAGAAGGTCAGGTTGGGGTTGCGTGACAGGGCTGTCTGTCCCGTTTCTGTGTGCCTCTAGCTAGTCCCAAGCCACGGCCAGTTTGAAAAACAGAGAGATGTCATCCAGTAAACCCTTTAATTTGGCCAGGTACATCAGTGTGTATTCAATTATGACTCTCTGAGTGCCCTTTTCACTGCAAGGAAGGTAGTACTTTTGTTTTTTCACACCATGGTATAGTCTGGGAACATAATTACTGAAGCGTTCTCCATTTTCAATGAGTCCTAATACCTGACTTTCTGTAGGAGGGCATCTTGATCTGGATAACGAAGGAGCTTAGTCACCACTATCCTGGGTGGTTGAAACAGGCAGAGATCACCTAGCTAGCATCCTGTGTGTGATTTCATGTGCGAAGAACTGGGGCAGTTCTTAAGATGCTACCTTCATGCACGTTCAGGGGCAAATTTACAAGTCCCTTGTGACACTTTTGTGCCACTGCAGCGGCGGCGTAAACAATGCTGCCAATTTACAACATGACCCATCTAGGGAGATGCGTCACGTTCTAAAGCCCTGCGTCACATTATACCTGCATCAGGTTTGATGTATGCAGGGTGGGCGTTCCCACGCAGGAGAGCCTCATAGAAGTGTTGCAGTGAAATTTACAAGATTTCACTGTGCCACTTCTAGAATGCGACTGCATCAAAACCTTACGCCTGCTTGAAGCAAGCATAAGGAGTGACAGTACAATGAGCATAGGCCTCCCCATGCATTGCTGGAGTTGCATCGGGCTTGCGACATGACTCCATATATGTGTGTCTTTTGTGCCATGGTGCACCGTGTTGTAAATACAAAAAGAACAGTTGATGGACAGAATGCAGAACAATGTCATACATTCACCCCAGTACAGAGATCTGGGCCTAAATCCATTGCTGTTTTGCTCAATATGCCATTCCAGTTTGGACCCAGCCATATGCAAATCAGTCTGGACACTGCACCAAATGGGAATAGTCCAGCCCCAACTGCCAGGCCAGGATCTTCCCTGGACTGGAAACAAGCATCCTAAGACCGGTTTCGGGCGTTCAGCCAGGATAGCTTGACTCCAGTGGCATGGAGAGCACGGGACCCACATCTGGGAATACCCGTCCCACTCGGGGTGACAAATGCAAAAAGAACAATTGATGGACAGAATGCAGAACAATATCATACATTCACCCCAGTACAGAGATCTGGACCTAAATCCATCATTTTTTTGCTCACCATGCCATTCCAGTTTGGACCCAGCCATATGCAAATCAGTCTTGACACTGCGCAAAATGGGAACAGTCCAGCCGAAACTGCCAGGCCAGGTCCTCCCTGGACTGGCAGCAAGCATCCTAGGACCGGTTTCGGGCTTTCAGCCCTCATCAGCCAGGATAGCTTGACTCCACTGGCATGGAGAGCACGGGACCCACATCTGGGCATACCCGTCCCACACGGGGTGACAAACGCAAAAAAGAACAATTGATGAACAGAATGCAGAACAATATCATACCTTCACCCCAGTACAGAGATCTGGGCCTAAATCCATAGTTTTTTTGCTCACCATGCCATTCCAGTTTGGACCCAGCCATATGCAAATCAGTCTTGACCCTGCGCCAAATGGGAACGGTCCAGCCCGAACTGCCAGGCCAGGTCCTCCCTGGGCTGGAAACAAGCATCCTAGGACCGGTTTCGGGCTTTCAGCCCTCATCAGCCCGCATAGCTTGACTCCAGGGGCATGGAGAGCACGGGACCAACGTCCCATGAAGCACAGGGTCAAGACTGATTTGCACATAGCTGTGTCTGAACTGGGGTGCCAAAGTGAGCTAAAGAATGATGATGGATTCAACCCAGATCTGGGACTGGAGGTGAGTGTTTGAAAAGTTTCAGCACTCTGTCCATCATCTCCTTGTATTTGTATTGTAAATACAGCGCATCCATGGTGGCGCAAGGGTATCGGAGACTGGCACAGGGAAACTGAAGCATCCCTACAGTTGCGTCAGTTTCTTGTAAATCTGCCCCCAGTGCTTTAGATAGGCAATGATGTGCAGGCCCTCCGAATCTTTTGGGAAGCCCACTACTCACACATTATTCCAACAATGTTTCCCTTTGGCAGCTGCCGTCCTTCATTCCAGGTGGGAGATATGGTCCGTGAGGGCCTTCAACTGCAATGTTGTCACCTTGCTGTCTAGTCTCAGTTTATTGAGGCCCTCATCATTAGCTTTCACCTTTTCAGGCATCTTTTTGTGGTCCGCACAGAGGAGTCCAACCTTCTAAGCCACAGTGTCTCTATTAGTCTTTAGAGGGAGTGATTGCAGCTAGGATATGATAATGGTATTGCTGGAGAAGCTCAGGAAGCGTTCCTTTCTGTGTTATTTTTCCATCCCCTTTCTTAGTCCCATATCTAGTATGTCCAGCTACCTACTGACAGGCATGGTCAATGAGGGATTTAGGTTTAACCGTGGTGTCCAACAGATTTAACGGTCATCCAGTTTGTCACCACTCTGGTTCGCCCCGCTCCACCTCGGGGTACCACAGACCTGACGTTCAATCAGCTGATTTTGGAGTGTCACGAAGGTCCACCTCATGCAGTCCTAAGGCTACTCACAACCCTGGGCAGGATCCTGGTCAGTGCCCTTTGCAGCTACATTGTTGAGGCACCTCTGAGGAGTATTGCTCTCAAGCAGTTCCTACTCCCCCTGAACCTGTGCACTCCCCATCTGTCTGTCTGCCACAAGTACCACCTACATGATTATGGCCTATGAGTCCTCGGCCTTTGTGTGAGCTCCCTGGAAGATCGTGGACGGCTGGAGCCTGTTTATCGGGATCCTTGTTGTAGTGCTGCATCCCCTGTCTGCCCTGTGGGGGTAGGTCAACTCATTCCTTGCTGGGCGCTGCCCTCTCTTGGGCTGGTTTGGTGGGCCATGCCATTGCTACCCACTCCACGTTAGGCTGCATCCCCGGTGGTCACTGTTTCACTGACCCTGCAGGTAGTCCTCCATGGAGCATAGCCAATTGCCCCTCCAGAGGGCTGTCCCATGCCTCTCCTCCTCCTATGTTTCTGCCATTTTGGATGCTCTGAGCCCAGACGTTGGTGATACTGTTCCCGTGCCACCATGCCCATGTGTCATGTAACACAACAGATGCACATTTCTGCCTTATTAGCAGAACTTCCTCTGTGCCTCTAAGAGTCTCATTCCACTGACTGAGCAGGAATAGTGGGAGAATAGGAGGATCTGGCCTGTGAGGTCAGGCCCATGCCTCTTGCCTTATGCTGGTCATCTAATTTAGTTTCTTCATGGTAAGTTTTGTGGAGATCAATGAAGTTCTGGCTTAAAAATAGGGGGTCCTCAAAAATTACATTTACCCATTTTACCCATTTTAACTTGTGAAGGATTTGTTTGACTGACTCACCAAACTTGACACATAATAGAACTTTACTGAAGGAACTGCTCTTGCTTCATTTGGTATAAATCCATTGTGTTGTTTTTGAGAAATTTCCTATTCAGTTCTGGGCATGGAGAGCTTAAATTTAGAGGGATCCATATAATTTATTAGTGGGTCTGCCAATCAAATTAAAACATATAAACATAACATAAAGACATGCCCTTAGTTGATGGTCCTTTTTCTTCTCTTGTGCACTGTGGACTCCAGGTACAGATTTGCAGATGCACTGGGCTAGGATTGGCTGGCCATCAGTGAAACATTTTGGTTTGGCCATCATTACTGTTAGACCTGTCTACCATAGGGTAGCATTACCCCAAACATTTTGCCTGTTTACCCACTCTTTTTGCTGCATCTTTTTCTTGGCCTAAGGACTCTGAGTACTTTACCACTACTAACCAGTGCTAAAGTGCATGTGCTTCTCTCCTAATACCCAATTGGCATTTAGTTTCCTTATAAGTCCCTTGTAAAGTGGTATACAATATACCCAGGGCATGTAATCAAAATTTTACTAGTGGACTTGCAGCACGGATTAGATCACCCAAACAAGTAGCCTTACAAACCTGTCTCAAGGTTGCCATTTCAAGGCCAGTATGAGCAGTTTACTGTCACATTGACTTGGCATTTAAAACTACTTGCCAAGCCTTGAACTCCCCATTCATTACACATAGGTCCCCCCCCCTAAGTAGGCCATGGCTAGCTCAAAGGGCAGGGTGCATTGTAAGCAAAAGGTAGGACATGTACGTTTAAGTTTTGCATGTCCTGCTAAAGACAAACAGCTAAATTCATTTTTCACCTCTGTGAAGCCTCTACTCTCATATGTTAGCATTGGGAATTCCTTATCACACTTTTATTTGTAATTCCTGATCGGAAAGGAGTAGCTGCATCCTGTTTTATATCTTTGAAATTTCAATGATAAATCCTCTCTAATGATAAAGTCGGAATTAACATTTCTATTTTAAAAATGCCACTTTGTAGGCATTTCTCTACTCTTACTGTACTGTGTGCCTGAAGCCGGTCTACAATGCACGTCTGGGGTGGGTGACAGCTATAATTTTTGCATTCCTCTAGACAACCACAAATACAAGAAGGAGAGAGAACTCATCTGCATTCTGATAGCTTTTCCTGGGCAAGAAGAGGGGAAGGGGTACTGACACTTACACCTGAATAGGCAGTGTCCTGTTTCCCACACAAAGGGCTGATTACCCCCTATTAATAGTCTGGAGTCGCGGCTGGGAAGAAAGGACCTGTGTGCACTTCAAAGACCCTTTTTTGAAGTTACCTCAATTTCAAAGGCACAACTGGGTATAAGTACTGGGGATCTGACCCAACTAGACAGCACACTACTTGACCTGTGAAGAACTCTGCCAGTAGTAAAGACTGCTTTGCTAAAAAGATTGCCACTTGCTGTGCTACCCTGCTGCCTACTGATCTCTACCCTGCTGAGGACATGTGCTGGACCCATCTCGCTTGAACCCAGAGTGACTCCAAGGGCTTGCCTCCTGTTTTGAAGTCTCAGGACCATCAAATACTTTGTTCAACCCTGCCACTGTCAGACTAAGCATGGGCGGATTTTGCGGATTCGCAATCCGCGAATTTGCGGATTTGCGAATTTGCGGATTGCGAAAATCCGCAAAATCCGTGAATTCTTGCGGATTTTGCGGATTTTTTTGGGGATGTGTGTTCGCACGGGTTTCTGCAAGTTCGCGAGGGTTTTGTACAATTTCGCAAATTGCGAACTTACTTGTCGGGTCGCCAGTTTTGCGAACTTGTTGTTTCTACGTGCCCAGCCTGTTTGCAAGGCTTTCTTCATCACTGCCACCCTCTGTCACCACTGGCACTCTCTTTGTTCACCCATGCCACCCTCTGGCTCACCCATGTCACCCTCTGTGTCATCACAGCACCCTCTGGTTCACCAGTGTACATTATTGGGGCAAAGCAAAGCACTGCCATCCTCTGTCAACACTGGCACTCTGGTTCACCCATGCCACCCTCTGGCTGGCACACCCATGCCACCCTCGGTGTCATCACAGCACCCTCTGATTGACAAGTGAGTGTACATTATTGTGGCAAAGCAAAGCACACCTGCTAAGTGCTTTAAGTTTTGCAAACAACAACACCTGCCCTGCCCCAACTGACATTAATGAAGGCTGGCACCTGCTTGTCTGCTCCCTTTCCTTTTTGTTGCAATGTAATTTTTTTTTAACAGGATGCAATGGCATACTTCTAACTATTCTGTGACTGTCAGAGCAGGGTCACACAATAGTTGCAAGTAGGCAACCGGATTCTGGAGGGCCCCTTCAGGAAGCACTACAGGGAAATGGTTACAAATGATGAGCTCGAACTTTTGCACCTGCTCGTTGGTTTTGCTTTTGCAAAACTCGTTTTTCGGTAATTTCGCCCTATTCGCGAGGCGCGGCGTCGTGCGAACTCAACCGTGGAAGACGCGAACTCGTGCGAGTTACCCCAAGGTTGAGTACGGGCGCCGCCATTTTGTTTACGTGACGTATTTCCGTTTCCGCCCGCTATGTGTAATCTCGCGGAATGAGCGCCTTGCGAATGCAAGTTCGCACGAGTTCGCGAGAGAAATCGCGTGCGAACTTACTTACGCGCACGTGATCGGGCCGCCATCTTGTTTTTCATTCATTCCTCATTGTGTCTGGGCATGGTGTTTCTATCCTCTATATCTCTGCCATCCTTTGCTTGTTTTAATATTTTTTTTGATCTATTTAACTTTTTTTCTATCCCTCTAGTTTTCTAGGTCTATAATTTTGTGTTTTAGGCTACTTTTGTTTACTTTTCAACTACTTTTTTAAACTTTTATTTTCTTCTTCCCTAGTCTTATTCTTTTTCATTTTGTCTCCTTGTTCCTAACACCTGCCCAGACCATGGTGAAGACAGCTGTGAAGCTGCCCAAGACGGGCCCCGCAGCCCGTGCCCGGCTCCCGTGTGGCCGTTTGAGGGCGGAAATGGTGGTGCCCAGGGAGATCTTCAGCCCTGAGGAGGTGGGCGCACTCATTTTCTATGTACAGCGCCGCCTCCCCAGGACCATCCCGGCAGGCGGCAGGATCGCTGGTGGCTACACCAACCGCCAGGAGCGACGGAAGCGGTGGGAGCAGGTGTGCCGGGCCCTGTTTGACATCTCGGGGGTCCAGCGCACCTACAACCAGGTGACCCACCGCTGGACCGATATCCTGGACCGGGAGCGCGACCTGCTCGACGTGCTGGGAGTGGAGGTCCCCAGGCTTGCTGAGTAGTAGTAGCAATTTTTTAATCACTCACTACTCTGTTTTTTCTCCTGCTCTGTGTGTTATATTGCAAATGTTTGCTTTAACTTTTTTACAAAGGGCAATAATGCTGCCGATTACATTGATAGGAGAGGTAAATTAATATTTCAAAATCTTCTGTGCATTTCAGGTGCACTGCTCTCCTTCTCTGTGGCGGTGCCATTGCTTATTTGTTTTCTATTTTGTGTTCATTTAATTGGGCTGAGTAATGTATGAGTGTACTTTACAGAACTGCGTAATGCTAGACACAAAGGGGCAGATTTACAAGCCCCTTGTGCCACGTTTACGCTGCCGTACCTGACGCACAGCGACGTAAACGTGGCGCATCCCTGCGAGTCATGTACAACGTGATGCATCTAGGGAGATGCGCCACGTTAAGGCCTGGGCCTGCACCACAATGGATGCGTTCCCACGCAGGGGGGGAGGTGGGGGGTGGCGGTCAGGCAGCTGTGCGCCTCGCAAAAGTGCCTGCGTGAAATCTACAAGATTTAACGCAGGCACTTCCGCGACGCTGCTACGTCAATTCTTTATGCCTGCTTGCTTGAAGCAGGCGTAAGGACTGATGCGGTATGTTGAGTATTGGGCAGCCCTGAGCATTGCTAGAGTTGCATCGCGCCTGCGACGCGACTCTAGAGATGCGCCCCTCTTTCGTCACGAGATGCGTCACGCATCTGCCTACCCTTGCGCCAGGGTTTGCCACATTGTAATTGCGGCGCATCTGCCGTGACGCAAGGTTAGTTTTGCGTTAAGCATTTGTTCTGGTGCACCTCTGGAGGTGTGCAGCCCAGAACTCGTAAGTATGCCCCTAAGTGTCAGATTAGCAATTACCTGCGCATCCCTGCAAAGTGTGCGGCACGCCAGCACCACCCATGGTGCGCCGTATTTACAATGCGGCACACCATGGTCCCAAAACGTCACCGAAGCGTTACGCATCGGTGCCGTAAAGGCGGCTCATTGATGGAGTTGCGTTGCAACGATGGCGCAGCTCCAGCAATGCTGCGTCAAGCCGTACGTCTGCTTCATGCAGGCGCAGGGTTTCAGTGACGCATCATTGTCCTAAATGACTGATTGAAATTTTATATTATTATTATTGTTATTATTATTTATTGAATTTATATTGCGCTCAGCTACCCGTACTGGGTTTCCCGGCGCCAGGGACAGACTAAAGAGGAAAGACAGGTAATTGCTGAAACGTGGAATGAGCAGAAACAGTGACCAACTAAAACAAGAACGTTTTCAACTTCTTGCGAAAAGCAAAAAGATTGGTCTCCGTTTTTAGCGCCAACGGAAGAGCATTCCACATCTTCGGCCCCAAATGGGCGAATGAGCGGCCTCCCATTTTTGCCAAACGGATTCTGGGAATTACAAGATTGGCTTGATTTGATGACCTGAGAGGACGACTGGGCTGATAAGGCTGAATAAGATTGTGCAGGTAAGAGGGGGCAGAGCCCTGACGAATCTTGAACAGAAGACACAAGGTTTTAAAAGCCACACGGTCAGAAATTTTTAACCAGTGAAGGTCACACAGGGCTTGCGTTGCAGACATTCTTCGTGGAACGTTGCATAAAAGGCGGGCAGCTGAGTTCTGTACAACCTGGAGTATATTCATTGTAGCTTTATCGGCTCCTAGATAGAGCACATTGCCGTAGTCGATACGGGACATTACAAGAGCCTGAACAACTGTTCGACGAGTGGCCTCAGGCAACATCCATAGGATCTTCTGCAACCAGCGTAGGGTGTTAAAGCAGATTGCAGCAACCCATAGCCACTTTTAGCATGCGTTCCTGCGCAGGAACGCCCTCCCTTGCGCTGGAACGCTCCCTTATGGCGCAGGGCTTTAGAATGGGATGCATCTCCCATATGCGTCACGTTGTTAATATACGCCACACCATGGCGCCTCTCTTGTTGTGGCGCTGCGTCACAAAAGTGACGCAAGAACGGAGCAAAAGAGCTGCAAGGGGCTTGTAAATCTGCCCCTAGAGTAGAGGCTCAGGTGCAGTCCTTCTTTTGTAGCCCTCTTTTTGGCTGAAATAGTTGGTTCTTGTTCTTTCTAAATGTTTGATTTGGTTGACAAGGACATCGACAAACAGCAATCATCAATGTTTTCTGTTCTTTCTTTCATGTTGTACGTCAGGTCCGCCCAGGGGCAAGCGAACGGAAAAGGAGGATGCTGTGGCTCCAAAGGAAGAGGATGCAGGCCAGGGCGGCGAGTGCTCCTTTGCTGGCCCCAGTAAGTTTTCATTTAAATATAGAGGACCTATTGTTGTCCAAGCAATCCTAATTTAATTTTTTTGAAATAGTGTTTAGATAGGAGCAAAATCCATAATACTACTGTTGCAGGGACAATTCTCCACAAACCGAACTATGGACACCAAAGACCAGAGTAATAATATTTCAGAGTGGCGTGTTTGGCACACTGTATAAACCTGGTAGTGTTAGCGGCACTGACTCCTCCTTGCAAAAATTGCAAAACCTTTCGCTCAGTCACTCTAGTCTGGAGGACCAAAAACCACAGAGTCTATTCAAGTTTAAAAGCTTTATTAAAAGTTAAAGTAAACACATATATTAAAATAAAGTTAGCTGGAAATGGAAAAGTGCTTGGTGCTGAGTTGATGAGTAATGGAACACATTTCTTGTGGTCGAGCCGAGCTTTCACCTGGTTTGAAGTTGATGTTGCTCTTGTCCTTAGAAGTCCAGTTTCTGTCTGTTCAGAGAAAAATGGTGTGTGTTAAAATTAAGCAAGCATTCATCAATTGTGACAAAAAAGTGCAGCAAGACAACAGCCTTCCCTGGAAGGAGGGACATTTTTACTTTAGACTAGAGTAGACAGTCAATTACTTTTTCTGTTGTTTTCACATTCTTCATTCCTAGACCAAATACTAGTGAGTGGTGTAATCTAACATTCTTAAATCTACTTTGTAGGTGGAACATCTGGTGGCGGGGCCAGCTCGGATGTGGTGGTGGTGATCGATTCCGAGTCCGAGGACCACTCTGGGGAGGAGGCGGCGCAAGAGGAACAAGAACAGACTGTGAGGAAGCAGACAGTGGTGGTGGCGGGTACAGGTAAGCTGGATCATGGTACTATCTGACTCTTAGATAGCATATGATGTGTATCTACAGAGAGTAGACGGTCACTGGATGAACTACGAACATACTATGAAATGTTTCCAGGGGGGGTGCAACATCATCACCATCTCCTGAGTCCTACTCCTGACATGATTGAGCACAAGTATTAAATACATTTTTTTAAAATCTAACACGACATAGAGCTTAAATAAACAAAGAACCCCATAGGGGGAAGAGAAAAATCTTGTGCGGCACCACAGCAGACGACCTGGCAACTACATTAAAACAGAGGGAAAAATAAAAAATTACCAGAAAAAAACAATTCAATCTAAATCAGGAGGATGTGGTTATAGTGCATGGGTCCTCACAAACTTTCTCTCGGGGCCAAATTGACAGTGTGGTTTGTGGCCAAGGGCCGCACCGAAGGGGGCAGGGTCAGTGGGGGAGGGGGGTGGATCTAGAGCAACAAAAAAAACTATGACCATGAGGTTGAACTCATGTCCCTCCCTGTGGACGCCCATGATACTGGCCTGAATAGTTTTGTACTGCGCTGGCTAGTTGCTAGTTGTACTGTGACACAACTTCCTGCTGAATCATTTTGTGTTAATCATATTCTTAAAGAGCATTGGTTACAGATTATGTCTTTCTTTCTTCATATAGTTGGTCATACTAGAACATCAAAACCTACAAGGAGTATGCAGGCTGTACTGGCCCGGCAACGGAGGCTGGATGCTACTGTTGCCCGATATCGGCGGCTGGTGGAACTGGAGGACACGCAGTCCAGTACATCGAATGGGACATCTGCATCCTCCTCCGTGACCCCACGTTCTGCCGGTCATCGCAGTGCTCCGGCGAAACGGAGCCGTGCTGTCAGACGCCACCGCCGAGCAGCAAAGGCTGCCCCTCATAGTACTGTAAAGGCTCGCTTGCGCCGTGCAATCCACCGAGTGTGCGACCTGGAGGCGGAGGTCCGGAAATTGAAAGAGTACCAAAATTTGTTGAAGGGCCTCCGTTTAGATCACGCCACCCTCCGGGAGCAGTATGATGCCCTGGCCCTAAGGCATGATGCCCTGGAGGCCAAAGTCAACACCATGCATCCCTAGAGTGTCCCTTGCCCCTTTTTTAGTGACTTTTGGGGGGTGGGAATTGGGAGTTGGGGTTTTTGGGGACTTTTGAAGGACTATTTATTTGTTGGGGTTAGGGAGGGTCTTGCGGGAGTTTATTTTGTTAGGGATATAAAAATGCACTTTTTCAAACTTTATCTGAGCATACTTGTTTTTTACTACTTTTGAGCCTGGTGGGAGGTGGGTTTGCAGTAAGTTCGTTTTACTGAACACTGTCATCGTGTTGGTTCACGTGTAATTGGCCAAATGTTTTCCAAAGTAAATGCCTTTCACAGAGTTTGTTAATTCAAGAGTCCTAGGACTTTACTACTAGTACCACTGTCACTCTCTCGCCTCTCCTAATACTCCATTATACTACCTCCCATCCAAACGCTTATCTTACCTGTAATTTGTGTTTGAGGGCTGGCTCCACCTGAAATTCACATTGTCCTAAAGCGTTCTGCAGCAGGGCCCCAACTGGAGTTTCCCGGCATGGATTTTCTGTAAAACAAAAGCAATCAACATTATAAATGTGGCAGCGGTGCTCACAGACCCAAAAAACCTAGAAGCCCCACAGACAGCACCCCATAGACAGGCAAGCGAGCAATAATAACGCCTAAACGTTCACGAGTAAATGACCAAATGTTTTCCAAAGTAAATGCCTAACCAATTTCATCCCTTAATAGACCTTGCCAGCAATGGCCCAGCCAAGACCCGTAAACCCAAGCGCAAACAAGTTTGACACCCCCCAAACAGCCAAAAAGCAAATCGGGGAAAAAAAGTCACAAAATGTATTTAAATGAGGACTCACTACTTCCAGTCCCTCTTTAGGGGACTCGTCAACGTAAGTTTCTTCATTGTACAGAATCCAGGCATCAGCATTACGGGAAACAAATGGATAGGGTGAGTCTGGAGGAGGAGGATAGACGACCAGGACTGAGTTGTCAACTAACTGTTGTGAACCTGAGGAATACTGCGGCATCAAAATCAAGACAGCTCTGCTGATGGGCTTGTTGTTTGATTGGGTGATTACAGTTTTGTTGTGAATGTGATGAAACACTTGCTAAACAAAGAAAGACAGACACACAGGAATAAAAGTGAATAAGGACGAAAAATAAAATGAATGAATCATTGACTCATTTTCAGAACTCGCTGTCAGGGAAGCAGAGCTCGTCCTCAAACTCTGCAAATTGAGTCGGTAGTACTTCTGGTAACTGATGAAAACTTCCCTCAGGTAGGTCGGTGTCCTCTTCTTCCTGCGTGCATTCTCGTACTTTGTAATCTGGTGGTATGAAGTGCTGGTTCATCTTTATCATGGTGAGCCGCTCCACATTTGCGGGCAAGAGGCGGGACCTTTTGCAAGTCACAATGCCACCAGCAGAACTAAAAACACGTTCTGAAGACACGCTTGCGAGTGGGCAAGACAAGTAATTGATAGCCAGGTTGGTGAGCTCTCGCCATATGTTTCTTTTCCCATGCCAATACGCCAATGGGTCCTCAGTAATATTGACCGCTGTTGAGTCATCCAGATAGGCCTGCACCATTGAAACAATGTTCTCCCGGATTCCTGTACTTTGCACTTCTGTGTCCTTTCTGGGACAAGGAAACCCTAGCTCACTTAGCCAATCCGCTTCAGACATATCGCTTGTGACTGGTGCAGATGATACGGTTGCTGGTGTGGTTAATGGCTCAGAGGAAAAGTCACTCACTTCTGCCACAGGCACAGATGCAGAAGTGTTTTTTTGGGACGCCTGATGGCCTGCTGATTCACTAGTAGTACTGTCTTCAAGTTCTCCTACAGTTTCCTTCCGCTCTCTTTCAAAACGAATGGCTGACTGAGCTAGCCAACCTTTGTACTCTGTAACATCTGATGTTTCAAAAGGAATTATTACTTTGCCAAACAATGGCTTTTTGTAACGTGGATCCAGAATAGTAGCACAAATGTAGTGCTGTTGTTTCTTGATACTGACAAGCCGTTTATTGCTAACTAGGCGTTGTAATAATCTCTGCGCCAACTCATATGCTTCATTCTTTCCAGCATCTTTTAATTCTGAAGACACCACATTGACTTGGTGCTCGAGCTTCAGCAACAATGGGATAGCTTTGCTCAAAGAACAGTCCTCCCTGCTGACGTCACGCGTGAAGACCTCAAAAGGACGAAGCATGTCTGTCAGGCTTTTAACTAGCTGCCATTGCTCCTCCGCTAGCATCATTTCTGTCGTATCACCACCCAGGTTGTAGAAATACTCATTGACTACTGGAAACAGCTCATGCAGACGCTCAAGCATGTAGAAGGTTGAGTTCCAACGTGTTGCCACCTCCTGGATAAGTGCTTTCACTGGCATTCTATGTACATTTTGCTGGCGCCTCAGCTCCTTCCGGGCCTTAAAAGAATGGTTGAAATGTGTGCATATTCTTCTGCAGATGGTCAGTATTTTGTCGACTGCAAGTTCTTTTTTCAAGAACTTTTGCACGACAAGGTTCATACAGTGCGCCAAACATGGCACTCTGAAATAGTAACCGTTCTCCATGGCCTTAACTACATTGCTGCCATTATCAGTAGAAACATAACCAACCTTGCAATTTCTTGGGGGCAGCCATTGCGAGACCTTTTTGTTAAAGTCATCCAAAATGTTGGCTGCAGTATGAGTTTTCTCCATGCCAAACATGGCTAATGTTGCATGTTTACGAGCACCCTTAAAAATCTCGACCAAGTCACCACCTGCATTTATCTGTTTTGCAACCCCTGAAAAAGAGACCCAGTGTGCAGTGATGCACATGTAATCAAGGGCTTGGCAACTGGTCCACATGTCTGTTGTCAGGTGTACAGTGTGAACAGCACTCTTCTGCAAAGCTGCCCCAACCAACTCAAGCACCTCTTTATGTAATGCTGGAACAGCAACCCTGGCAAAATAGAACCGGCTAGGAACCTTCCATTTAGGGGCCAGTGTTGCCACGAGTTCAAGAAAACCCACATTTTCGACAAACGAAAAAGGGAGAAGGTCCACCGCTAGCATTTTAGCCAGCTTAGTGTTATACAGGCGTACAATTGGGTGGTTGCGTTGAAATTGCGCATCTGAGGAGAACATTTTTGTAATGGTGCGCTGGACAAATTTACTGGATGATGCTGATGCCTTCTTCGACCCACTTCTGCTCAGTGTTGACATTTTCCGCATTGGTGTGTCTCCCAGACTCTCTGTGTGCCTCCTATGTGTTCCGGAGGGTGTGGTGCTGCCAGGGGTACTGGGTGCAACCGGACAAATGTCTGACGCTTCTTCTACCTCCCCGTCATCTTCAGATGAAACACCTAGTATGGGTATATTTTGGCCACTTGCCCTTTGGGATTGCTTTCCCTTGATGTTTGCTAGGTGCGCAAACCATTTGACAGCGTGCCTTCTTTTAAGATGACCTATCTGGCCTCCGGTTCCATAGTTGGTACCAGTCTTACCACGGCTAACTCTAGTCTTACAAATGCAACAAACGGCTATGTTATCATACTTTGCATGGACACTAAAAAAGTTCCAAACTGGGGACTGGAAACTTCTGGTTTTGTCGCACAAGATGATACTGCCAATGCCAGATGAAGCAGGGGTGGATGAGCCTTGCAGACATCTACTGGGTTGTGCAATTATTGCAGCAACCCTACTTGAGGGAGTCGAGCTGGATGGAGTCCCCCTCTGGGGAAAAACTATGGGAGCTGTAGGTTTTGTTGAACTTGTTGTACTACTTGACTGCGTTGGTGGTGCTACCAGTGCCACGTCGCCAGGGTCACGCTCAGCATGACGTCGGGATAGGGTATAAATGTATGTCTGCTGCATGGCCGGTGTGGCTGGAATGACGTGTGTGATGACTAGGTCATTGCTGTCATCCTGTTCATCAACATCAGAATGCACCACTTCATCAAGTCCGGCGTTCGGATCCATAAGTATGAGCTTTCCGGGGCCCTTCCTTTTAACATTTGATACCTTTCGCAGCAAATGGTGTGCCTCCCTCTCAGACGTCGGAGATGGTTGCCAATCTAGATCCAGATCATCTGATGAGGCGGGGCTTGAAGAGGAACTTCTACACACACTCCTTGATCTTTTCCTTGCTGGGGAGCTGGGAGAAAATGAATCATCAGGAGGAGTGCCTTCGTCTTCCTGACATGATACCCCGGCTCCAAAGTCAATTTCCTCCTGTGCCCCTACTCCTGGAAGAAGAACCATTGTGGGCACTTGCACCGCTCCATGCGCCGCTACATGGGCCTCTTCACTGACCTCTACTTGCAACTCTCCATGGACCTCTCCTTCTCGACCTTCTCCTTCTCGGCCTTCTCCTTCTCTGCCTTCTCCTTCTCGGCCTTCTCCTTCTCGACCTTCTCCTTCTCGACCTTCTCCTTCTCGACCTTCTCCTTCTCGGCCAGCTCCTTCTCGGCCAGCTCCTTCTCGGCCAGCTCCTTCTCGGACAGCTCCTTCTCGGCCAGCTCCTTGCGCATGTACTTGTGCTTGTACTAGTAGCCCATGCAGTTGTTGTTGCGGCTTTGGTTGTTGAATAGTACTTGTGAGATGAGTTACAACCTGTGTTGATGGTGTGCTGCTACTTTCTTGCGATGAGCCAACATCACTGGTCGTTGGTGATTGAACCACTAAACAGGCTACCTGTGCAGCACTCATGGTGGGCCTTTGTTTTTTCCACAAAAATGTAGTGGTCGTGCCATCAGTCTCCTTGGTAAGTGGTGCCACTTGCTTCTTCTTCTCCTTAGTAGAGACATCTTTCTTGCAAGAGGAGCTACGGGCACCTCTTTTTGGAGCCATCTTCTTCAGATGTTGGAACAGCAGGCCGCAGCAGGACTTCTTCCTGGCACTGATGCTCAACGATGATGCGGAGTTATTGACTTTGTGCACCTAAAAGCAAACGAAGACAGAGGAACATCAGTAAATAATGTTGCATATGTAGCGCTTCAATAAATAGTTTGCAAGTAGGCATTTATGAATACACACGTGCACACCACACAATATGGAAATTTCAAAATTAAGAATTGCTAAATTTTTGGGAAACAGGAATTTAACATTGATCCAAGATAGCACACACACAAAGGGTTATAGTTTCATGTACCACTGACTCCCCCTGGGCACAATGGGTGAAAGCAAGGCAAAATGGGTGCAGGCCTATGGCACAAAGCTCACTGCCTGCCTTCAAAATGGCCGCTTGACCCCCATCCACATGGCCAGGACCATGCCTCAAAATGGCCCCCACCAACATAGCCAGCCCCCAACCCATACTCCAAAAAGTCAAAAAACACAACACCAATCAAATCACCACAATCCAATGCCATCCATCAAGTTTCAGAAGGTTTATGCTGCCTGCTTGTGGTTTTCTGGTGCAGAATTGCAATTTTTGCAATTTCGCAAGTGCGAGGTTGTTGCTTCACGACGCGAACGTGGCGAAAAACCAGCAAAATCCGCGAACAGACCGATTCTGGGCCCCCTGGGCATGATAAAATCACAGCACACTGGGTGCAGGCCTATGGCCTAAAGCACACAAACTGGCTTAAAAATGGCCCCTACACCCCACCCACACGGGACCAGGCAATAAAATGGCCCCCACCCACATAGCAAGCCCCCAACACCACCCCAAAAAGTCGTAAAACATACAAATATCACCACAATCCAATGCCATCCATGCCCTGGCCAGAATCATGTTAAAATTCAACAAAACAGTTGTATCATGCATGCACCCATAACTAAGCCTGGTAGTTTTCAACTCATGTGCAGAATTGTAATGTTTACAATTTCGCGAGTGCGAGATTGTTGCTGCGCGGGACGCGAGCAGTGCGAACACAGGCAAAAGTTTTTTTTAAAAATCCGATTTTCGCCTGGGCATAATGAAAAAAATCAGAGCAGACTGGGTAGCCCTAGGGCACAAAGCACACTGCCTGACTTCAAAATGGCCACTTGACCCCCTCCACATGGCCAGGACCTGCAGGACCATGCCTCAAAATGGCCTCCCACCAACATAGCCAGCCCCCAACCCCACCCCAAAAAGTCAAAAAACACACACAAAAATCACCACAAACAAACATCAACTTATCAACTTACTTGTGAAATCAAATTTCAAATCCAAAAGTAATCCAAAAGGCCTCAAAGCCAAATCTCCAGCAGCATCCACAAAAAGTAATCCTTCCCAGTCAAGATCGAATTCAAAGTGGCCAGGAAATGGATTAAGCAATGGGAGGAGCTTGCTGGACAGGAACAGGAAGTTGGAGACTGGGCCACTTCCTTCACCCCTCCCCAATTGTAATTTTTGTAATTTCGCGAGTGCGAGATTGTTGCTGCCCGCGCCGCGGACCGCGAGCAGTGCGAACACAAGCAAAAAATACACAGCGCGCGGATTTGCGGATTTTCGCTACATCCGCGAGAGTTAGCGGATTGCGGAATTATCGAAAATCCGAAAAATTCGCGAGCGGAGCGGATTTTACGCCCACGCTTAGTAAGCACCCACCTGAATCTTCTGGCTCTCTGTTGGCGACAAGCAAACCCCAGTCTCCCCAAAGCCTTCCCAAGCCACAGAAGTTATATTATCTCTGTCACTCAGAAAAACTCCAGGGGGAGAGGTGGTATGGGAATGAGAGTGAAAAAGATATTGCTTCTTAAGTGCGAATATAATTTTTCTGCTTGCTTCACTAATGACTTTCTTCACTTCTATCTTGCGACTGAAGTTCGCCTTGTGTAACCTTGGAAGGATTTAGCTGGCTTCTGAAACATACAGCAATATCAAAGAATTAACATGATCTTTTACATTAAAATAATTCTCCAATAAGTAACACTATCTTGTCTTCCTTAATACCTATTAAAACATCTGAATTTCTGGTAGACTCTCTCAGTAACTTTTGATTTCTTAATTATATGTGTTCATTCTGTCATTTTGGCCTCTGTAAAATAAACACAAATAAAATGACATCCAAAAGGTTCCAAAAATGATGTACTGGTTGGTGACTAAGCTTATCACAGGAGTCCAATATAAATATTGTTGCTGTTGGAAAAAAAGGTGTAATACCTAGCACACACTGTGTACAGGATTTAATGTTTCATAAAATGTCTTTCTTTGTAAAGTAGACACTTTATAATAATCAAAAGTCCTCTTGGCAATAATATGTCCTTTCACAAAAAGAAGAAATCTTTGGGATTTAAATTACTATGATTTTTTCAAGAAATGCCCTTGAAATGCTCTTGTTTTAAAAACGTTCCTCCTTGAATGACTTCTTCAAGAACATCTTTTTTACACTGCTTTCATGAAAGTTTTAAACAAAATAGTACTCACCGATAGATGCCTTCTATTGTACTAGGAAGAGTACTTAACCTTTGTCCCTTTTCTTTGTTTTGCAGGAATGAACCAGAAGAAGTGTTGCGGACATCCGATCTCGCTGAGGAATGAAGAAAACTGCTTTCAGGATTACTGCGGGGAATGCCTGGAAGCGATGACCGGAGAAGAGAAGGCAGGTGTCGAAGGGAAGCTGCCAAGAATCCTGGAACTGGACCGGTGGAAGATACAGGTAAGCGCTGAATTTTATTGACAAGACCAAGCCCGAGTGGTTTAAATACCTCCTTCGCTCGCGCTGGTGTCTCTGAACGTGAGCTCATTAACCGAAGCACGTGTTGCACTTTCCACAGTTGACACGTGGAATATGTAATGTACAACTGTCTCAGAGTAACACGTGCACGTCCAGTTTCTGTTTTAGGGCTAATATGGTGAAAGAGCACATTGGAGGCAGTATAACACAGATCTTACATTGGGTATTTATCAATATACCTCAAATAAAACACTAATCAAATCAACAGTGAAAGATTGTGTACATTAAATTATTTAGCCACAATCACAAAGGTATATTTGACGCCAAAAGGGTTTTGTCATAGGTACAGTACCTTCTAAGAAGGTTTAGCATGAGAGATGTTTTTGGGATTCATGACAGCAACAGCATCTGGACTCTACCATCTGTGGGTCCTGACCTGCCAACTGGGGCCAATCCAGTCCTGGGCTCTTGAAGGGTGATTTCTGCTGTATAGAACCATTAAAATCAACACAGTGTTTACTCTATGCTGATCAGAACCGAAACATTGCCCTACTGAGGCGATTGATGACATTGCTTTAACGGACTTAGCGGCTGGACAACGACAGACAGTGCAACTCAATGACGACGCATTACATCCATCGTAAAGCAGTTGGCCAAACGACACCTTATCACTTGGATGGATCAAAACTGATGCATCGAGGCTTCGACTTCAAAGCTTGCTTCATCCAAGGTACTTTTTTAGCAGTACCTGTGTGAGTACTGTAGCCAGCCAGCTCTCCATCGTAGTCGGCCTGAACCTTGGATTTACTCTGGTCCTGTGCGACTTCAAGTAACCCCTAAGCGCTATTTGCTTCTAAGCAATACTTTTTTATTTATTATTTAAAAATTCCTAAACCCCTTTCAACTTATTGGATTTGTGTTGTTTTGTCCTTGTTATACTCATAAAAATATAATCTATTTTTGTAACCCTGTGTAAAGTAAGTTTCTGGTGTTTTCATTGTGTTACTGCATGTGTGTGTTGCACAAGTACTTCACACACTGCCTCTTTAGAAAAGCCTGACTCCTCTGTGCTAATCTACCAAAGGGTGAGCACAGGTTATCTTTTAGTGTGTATCTAGCTTAGCCTGACTAGAGTGGTGGCTTCTGCTTGCACAGGTAGCATACTCTGACAACTAGAAATACCAGTTCTAACAATTACTTAATGCAGTGCACCAAGCAATGTATCAAGAAAAAGAAATGGAAAATAGGGTATTAGGAGACAGAGTTAGAACTACTCTGACACTCATAACCTTCTGAGCCCTCTTGAGGGGGCCCCAAGGGTCCCTTGCAAGAAAATATATATATTGAAAAAATTATATTTTTATCATGGGATTCACAAATCTAATGCTGAATTTAAAATTTGTAGACCCTCCCTTGGTCCAGAAGGTCCCAGGGAGAGTTCAGGATTCACAAATTCAGCATAGAAATTTGGAAATCCAGGGCAAAAGAAAAATCAGTTCACTACTGCTGCATGCATGGGTGTTGGACTCAGGCAGCCCCTTGGAGCTGGGCCTGGCTCCAGTCAAATGCCGACCAGTAACCCTGCCTGTGGTTGTACGCAGAATATGTAGGCTACACGTCTCAATGTTGCCTTGAGGCCAACCCCTGCTGCTTAACAAAGGCCTTGAGCAGTGAGGTAAGCTGCATGCTGCAAATTGGATGTAAGCCCTGGCTGCCTCTGGCCAAGCTCTGCTGCACATGACTAAAGACCAAAGCATTGAATTTACAGTACAAGTCTTTGTTTGCATGGCTGTTGTGTGCCTTTTCAATTTTGGTCTTAACCATAACTTGTGAACTTCTTTGTTTCTTTGGTTTTAGTTCATTTTCATAACTGGACTTTAACTGTATTTTTTTATTTGTTTATAAAAACTTATACTCATGAGTTATAACCAAAGCAAAGCATAACTTCACTTTAACCCTTGGTTTTCATTGCATATTTTTTTAAATCATATACCATATTCGACAACTCCCTGCCCTGCCCCTAAGCAACCATGAGCTGCCAGGCCCCATTGTGCATGGCCTTCTGCTGTGCACCCTGGGGGTTGGCCACAGGCACTGGCATGTGGCCAGGCTCTCTGTCCATGCCTCTGTGGGCAGGTAAACCCCACTGCACATAGTCTTTTGACCTGCATAGCAGGGTTGGGCCATAAAACGTGACCTGCAGCCAGACACAATGCCAAACCCTCCACAGTAGGGGGCAACCCCGTCTGCACAATTGGCTATATGAAGTGGTGGTTGGTTTCAGGCATCAAAATGGCAGCACATGTCCCATCATGCTCTGGGTGGTGAACCCCGGTTATTGACAGGCTGCTTTGGTGCTATACAGGGTCAAAGGCAGAGACCTGGTCAACATGCAAGTTGAGGGGCACCTGAATTCTAATTATGGAAGTTTCAATATAGCCTTGCAGTCTTTTGTTTATTGAGCGGATATCTGTAATGTTATTTACATACTGTATCATTGTTTCACTGCTGAAAGATGGCCAACATGTTGCTTCTAAATCTGGAGACCATAGTTGAACTTTAAAAGAATAATGTAGAGTATGCAATACTATTGCAAGACAGCCACCGGCTCCTATTTTTAATTTCATTTTCCATTGCAGGTGTATGGCAGACATATATAGTCTGTAGCATATTTCTTTTTTTCTTTTCATTTATGTTTCATCTGCTTGTTTAGTTTGCGTACGTGTACTTTATTGTGGACAGGTAAGTGCGTGAATGCATGAATGAACCAGTGCGTGGCTGAATGAATGTATGAGTGCATGGATGAGTGACAGAATTCAGATACGATGACGTCTTGAGTGCCTAAACTCACCAGTGATTTGAAGAAGCACTTTCACACATAATTCAAACCTATTGCCATTGCCATTTGTATCCTCGACGTAGGAGATGGAGCTCCATTATTTTAAAAGGGCCTCTCTAATTGGCTTGCTCTTTAGTCACGTTTTAGTTTAAGTACTCCCACGACTGGAACTACTTGTATTTTTTACTTTATAGATGTTTAGTTAGTTTGCGCCCTTTCATATATTTATGTTTACCCTTAATAATTGACATTTATTCTGCATTATTTTTGTAGATAAGTGTTTGTTCCATCACCAAATCCTGATTAAAACCACCATGTTTTGCACTAGATCTAGCCAATAACTTGTCAGTCTAATTATACTATTTGCCTATTACCAGAAAAATGCGTTCAAGATATGCATACTCCATCCTACACTATCTGTAAATTCTCATTGTTCCTGCAGTTGTAGTGTTTTATAAGAGAAGGCCACATTTTACAACACACAACACAAGGAAGTTGCGCTATCTATCGCTGTGTCTTTAGGCTAGCCTATAGCGGTAGCGTGCATGCATTGATCGCTTTGAGAGACATGCTGAATTCAGTATGGAGTGGAAGCTCCCTGAAAGCTCTGCCCACTTTCCGCCCATCTTTTTCATTGACTTAGTTTCTAAATGCTGCCTTCCGATTGGTTTTAGGCTTGTTATTTCCTCCTTATGATGGACATGTCGTCATTTGTATCATATCATGGCTACTGGCCCATTTACTTCGAGTGTTGCACAGTATGTTTCATTTATACTGTGAGCACTATTTTCTTCCTGTGCCTCCTCCTCTCGCAGTCCGTGCCTTCTCGGCCCCCTCTCATTGTTCGTGCCTTCTCCACTGCCCCCACTCCCGTTTGCAACGCAATAAGTCTTGCATAAATGTGAGTCCTATTGCATTGCAAATGCTTGCTATGTCTATGCAACCCATGTATCCTATTGTAGCTTGCTTAGCGTAACAATATCGAGCATCCTGTGCATTCCAGAGCGTGGCATGACCAGCAGAGTGAAAATTCTGCAGAATGGTTGATTGCCATTTCGTTAGGAGCGGGAAGGGCGAGAGGCATCTCAGACCGGAACAAACATATACCTGCATAGAGAAATATAAGACATAAATTAGGTAAGAAAACGATTACAGTATCGGGAGGCTTGTCTCACTTTTTACAACCGGTTTACATATTAAGGGCCAGATGTAGGTCACCAAATACCGGTCGGTAACGGCCGATTTCGGCCGTTACCGACCGGTATTTGGCTTTTGAGATGTAGGTGGGTCTGAATTTACAGAATCGGTATATTTACCGATTCGGTAAATTTACCACTTCGGTATTTTACCGAATCGGTAAATATACTGAATCTGTAAATCCATATGTAGGTGACACTCCTAAGAGTGCCACAGGCCCTTAAGAGTCGGTATTTTACCACCCAATCCTATTGGGTGGTAAAATACCGAATTCAGGTGTGCATGCACATCTGTACATGCACACCTGTGCCATGTGGCACACAGACATGCCCTTAGGGCATGTCTGTGTGCCACATGGCACACATGCCTGTACTTGGGGTTCTAGAGGGTGTCAAAGTGACACCCCCCTGCACCCTTGCAGGATTCGGTATTTACCGAATCTGTAAATACCGAATCGGTATTTCACATTGATTCCTATGGGTTTCAAGGCCCATAGGAATCAATGTGAAATACCAAATCGGTATTTACAGATTCGGTAAATACCGACTCTTACATCTGTCTCCTTCCTATTTACCGACTCTTAAATACCGATTCGGTATGAGTCGGTATTTAGGAGTCGGTAA
This sequence comes from Lissotriton helveticus, assembly GCF_964261635.1. Classification (NCBI taxonomy): domain Eukaryota; kingdom Metazoa; phylum Chordata; class Amphibia; order Caudata; family Salamandridae; genus Lissotriton; species Lissotriton helveticus. Next base: position 494,551,549 of record NC_136069.1, on the reverse strand, counting down.
ATAGGAATTACCTACATCTGGCCCTAAGTATCTGAATTGTCTCACACAAGTTTATTTATTGAGTGCATTGTACAAAGTAATTTACTTTCTACAGTTTTCCACACGCCTGTGGCCTGGAACGCAAGTCGAATATATGTATTCCAAGATGTCTGCAAACGTGCCCAGCCCACTCTAACTCACATTGGCTGGTTACTTCGATGCCATATAGACGATGAAGGCCCCTACACCGCGCTATAGAAGTTCCTTCCCCGTGCTGACTCTCAGTGTACTACGTCAATCATACTGATTTTGGGCTTGTGTCGAAGACTGAAGAAGATGTACGGACGGGCCAACAGTAGCGGGTCTTAATGAGGGTAAGAGTAGGGCGTGTGGAACGAGAAGTCCAAGGCAGGGAATGGGACCCCCTACGGCACTAGGGAGAGTGGCCCAGGTGGAAGGGTTCTGTGACCTGATGTGGTTGAGCGATTCCGGAGTCAGTGTTCACAAGGGTCTGAACAAACGCCCATAAGGAGAGTTAAACCCACAATGAGTTGGAGGAGTTTTGCGGCTGTGGTGTTGAATGAGATGGCCAATCCTGAGTGGGCAGAGGTGATGTGTTGAAGAGAATGTGTTTGTAATTGGTGTGCACGGGAGGGTCCTTTGCAAATGGTCTGATTGGCAAGGGACGTGCATCGGAGGTGGGTGTGGTTTAACTTAAAGACCCAGAGGAACGGTTTAAGATATAGACTTTTTTATCACAACCGATAGCAACCTTATTCAGCATTAGAGCAACCAAACACTATAGTAATTTATTTTGTAAGAGCTCACGTTGAATGTACGGAAGTCTGATGCTAGCATTCAAGAAATATTTTAGTTGTGGAATATGTGGGTTACTTTTGGGAAGCTGTATTCGAAATTACTGTGCCTCGGTCTTTGAAACGTAGTGCAACATTATACCCATGTGTCAGTGGTTGGTCAAAACATGCTCTTGTAGATTGTAGCCCAAAGGAAAAGGAGCCTAATTTATTGACTCGGACAAGCATTCCTACAATATTGTTTAATCCGATTAGGGTACATTTTTAGGTCGAGCCTAGACCGTGCTTGCGCTGTCTGGAAGATCTGTTGTATTTACTTTGTGGGATCTGGTCCATATGGAGATCATCCAGGTAAGTAAAGAACTTAATTAGCAAACATTAGGATATCTATTGCCCTAATACGATCCACATATCGTTTACATATAACAAAAAACTTTCAAATAAAGCACATATTAAGTACAATCTGGGTTTCAGATATAATTTATTTTTTATATATTTTTTAGAAGATTATTATTTTATCCATTAGTTTTTTCTTCTTTTCTTATTTCATAAAACAATATTTTTCCCTTCAATACATAAAATTAACATAGACAGAAAAAAATATATAAAAAGACATATACATAACGTAATTTTGGTCGATGTTTTTACAGACGTAGGCAATATGTTGTTAAACAACGCGCATTTCGGCCTGTAGCCTTCATCAGGTGACCTTCCTACATATATGACACAAACATATTACACAACAAAAAAGATTTTTTTCACAAAGATCTGTAAAAAAGCGAAAAACATATCAGTCATTTGGTAACCATGGTTTAAAGCGATTAATGCTTTCTCCAGACATATGCAAACGTAAATAGTCAGGGTCAGTTCAGTTTCATAGTTAATAGATTATAACAGCTTCTACCGTTTCTCTATTTTGAGTGATTACATGAGCTATTTTTATTAATACTAAAATAGAAACATTCTTAAGTAAGAATACCTACTAGGTTATTACAACAAACATTTATTATCCTCGCTTCAGGCTGTAATCAGTGATTCATTTTTATTTATTATGCGATTTTTCTAAGCAGTTATTTAAAGATATCCCTCTCTCATTAGGTTTCCTTTTACCTAGTATGTTATATATTCAATATTTTCATCATTCATGTCATCATTTTTCATTTTGTCTCAAGTATAACATGGCTAATACATTCTGGTATTAATGTTTCTAACAGTGTATTATAGTTGATAATTGTTGCAAAGACAAGTATGCTGATTCAAACAGTTAACATTTTGCTCAATGCACAAAGAGTTATTGATTGGTAAAAAATGGAATAACATTTCCCTAACAAGACTGAGAGTCTGAAGAGTGAAAATAGTGAGAATCCAAAGAAAGGAGAAAGACAAAAGGGTATAAAGTTTAGTATTTAGCAATTCATCTTATCTCTATACCAAGAAGATAGCCAATTAATCAAAAAGTGATTTTTGTTAAAAATCATCACTTACTTATAAAATAGCTCATGCGGATTTATCGATCTCAAGTAATTACTTCTATTTTAGCACCTCCTCTGTTAACTCTTAATGGAATAACTCAAGACTTTTTTTATATTCTGCAGAAAAAAAAAAGCCAATCAAGATTTTTTTTTTGTTTGTATCCTATAATTAATGGGGCAGAGCATGGCTGAGTTTGTAGTTATTATTCACATTCTGTCCCAAATATGTTCTAGTTAAAACAAGTTGAACTGATGTTATACTATATTGTTACCCCATTAAGTTGAAACTTCCAAAACAGCATGCATGTATTTTCGCTAGTTTAAAATCAAGGTAAAATTTAGCATTGATGAATTGATACAGGAATTAACTTCAATTAGGTCATAACCTCCCGCAGAGTAGTAGAACCTTTGAAGCAAGGGAATAATACCTTGTATTAATCTTGGACCGTCATTGATATCTCCTAATTTCGGTGTATTTGTATGTTGTGATGTAACTGGAAAATGACACAAAGATACAATGTATGGTTCCAGTCCAGTATACTAATATGGGGCCAAGACATGAGATAAATTCATTATTGCGACTGTTGTTATCTATTTACCTTAGTTTTACTCGGTACCGTACTGGCGTGGGGTTCTATTTTGAGACGACTTTAACGTTTGATGCTATCTTTAGATTCAGAGAACTATTAGTGCCTTCTAAATTGCTCTTCTTGGATGTGTTCTTAAAAATAAGGGCACAAATGAGAACGTAATTAGCCATTATGATGATATATAAAACATCGGAGACATAGTTTAAATAATACAACTTAAGTTATATGATTACCTTAATTTGAATTGAGCACGCTAAAACTTGGGGGTTCTGTTCAAACAGGCTTGAAGTGATGATTCGGCCATGGGAAAAAATACACTATTTCTATTTTCTTAGTCCATGTTTTCAGAGATACTTGGCTGCTCTATCTAGAAAAGAAAACACGCAATCAAATAGCAAGATGGAAAAATGCTAAATGTGCGTAGTACGGTAATCTACTCGGGGTAGTGATATACGCTATTTACGTACCTGTATTCTTTGTGGACTTGTAGTAATATGGGGTTCTCTGCTAACCAGTCACGCGTATCTGATGGTAAGACGAACATTAGTGCGAGTTTGTTTCTTTATATACTAGTACTAATTAGCTGAAAGCGTCTGAAATCGGTTCAGCTGGGCAAACGACCCATGGCGCTTAAAAAGATACGTCATATCAAGGAGACTTTTTTCCAGGAAAATAAACGATGGACTCAGGTGGGCGCCAGAAGCGAAAACACGTCATTCTGCCTATGATGTTCGAAAACCAAACATAAAAAATGGACAAATGTATCCCCTGTGATAGATTCCAATACCATGATCTTGACTGACGCTAGATATACTAATGTATTATATTGGAAAGGAATTTGTCAATATGATGTAGTACAAATTTAATATTTATTCCGAGTCTTGATGGTGGCAATAGTAATAGATTATATTTACTCCCATTAATTAGGAGTTCCTAAGCATTACTCAGCATTAATGAAAAAAGATGATTTATTTATCCATGACATTGTAACGCAAATATCAGTGTTTTAGTGTATATTTCGAATGGAAAATCAGAACTTACTTAGATCAATATACTGACAGATTGAATAAAGTTTTATGCATAGATATATCTGATATATTCCAGTAGTGATATATATATCATACTCTCTATGTGCAGAGTAGGGATAAAACTCCCGTAGTTGATGTCGTATAGCTATATAATAGCTTGTTCCCACGGGATTTCTAAATTGAGTCCCAATTTTACTGTCTCTAAGGAAACAATCCCAAAAACTTCTCGTTTACGTCGGATCTTATCTGGACATAAACCTGCTTTAGGGACAATTTTTTCCAGAATGATCCACTGGAAATCTTCTGGTTTATGGTCGGCTTCTACACAATGGGCCACTATTGGTGCATGCATTTTTCTTGTTCTGATGGCCGATTTGTGTTCAGTTAATCTAATGTACATAGATCTGGAAGATTCTCCTACGTATCCCTTTTTACAGGGGCATAACAATAGGTAAATGATATTTTTGGTTTTACAGTTCGTCATATAGCTGTTCTTTATTGTGATACCATTAAATAGAAAATCAGCTGTTTCAATGGTTTGTGGGCAGATCTTACAGTTCCCACATTTGAAATTACCAGTCAACGGAGCCCCGGTGATCGGATTTCTGTATAAATTTCCTTTAGCTACCGTCATTCGTGATCTTACCACCAAGTCTTTGAGATTTTTATTTTTACGGTATGCAAATAAAGGCTTAGGTATCAGTTCCTGTTTTGTTTTATTAACATTTAGGATATGCCAATGGGAATATAGAATCTGGCGAACTTGGTTGTTGAGTTGGGAGTGTCTAGTAACAAATACCAAACTGGCATCCTTCTTAGGTTTAGTATTATTGAGTAGGTGTTGCCTGTCATAGTATCTGGCCCTTTTACATGACTCCCTGATTAGCCTATGTGGGTAACCTCGTTCTTTAAACTTCTCCTTCATTACAGCAGCTCTCTCATCAAAGTCCGTAAGACGTGTACAGTTTCTTCTAAGTCTTAAAAACTGACTAAAGGGTATGCTGTTCTTTTGTGTCATACGATGGAAGCTGCTGTAATGAAGGAGAGTATTACGCGCACTAGGTTTCACAAAAAGATCCATAACCAGAAGGCCTTCATCATGTTTTATGGTCAAGTCAAGAAATTCTAGTTCTGTTTTGCTTTTCTTTTCCGTAAACCTTAAGTTGGAATCGCAGATACTTAACCACGACATGAATTCCTGTAACATATCTTCTTCGTCGTTCCAAATAAATACAATGTCGTCAATATATCTTGTCTTAATTAACAAAATGAGGAGTACCACCAGAAAAGGTGCTTAAAGAGCGATTCCGGCGGGATGATTCAATATCAAAAAGAAAAAGTCCTTCTTTGGTTATTAATAACCCCTCACTCACCGACCTGGTCGGTGACATGCTTCATCATCGGGGCCACCTCGATGGCCGAGTGCCATCAAGGTGTGCTACAACACCTGAACTACAGTGGAGCTGGTATGTGAGTGATGAATGTGAAAAAGGAAAAAAGTGGGTGAGTTAAAAATTGTCCTGGTATGACTTATTGGAAAAAACTTTATTCTTAAGACTACTGGACAATAATAAAATGTAAGTGTCGATACAGTTACAGGTATATTTATGACCAAATGTATCTGGAGAAAATGTGGTGGGTCTACATGTTTCAAACCGTAATAGGAATTACCGGTTTTTCTTCAGGACCAGATCAAAGGAATGGGTGGTCAGGGTACACTAACACCCTGCCGTACCAACATTCCTTTGTGCCTTGGTAACAAAAATTGTGGTACCAGGCAGAACAAAATCAATAAAGGTATAACCCGGTGGTGGTTATCCTAAAAAAGACCTGTGGAGAGAAAAATAATAATCACAATAAAACTCGTTACAAGCCTGCAACGTAGTGAAGTGACGGAGTCTCCTGTCTTCGTGTCTCATGAATCATCCCATATTAAGTTTATATGGTTTAAATATAGTGCATTATTTCAGGGGTGCACAGTGCAGCTCAAAAAGTATTGTAATTGATTGTTGGCGCAGAAAACCTTAAAGTCTACCTCACACACCTATCAATCGTAGTGTGCTTAGTGGTAGTGATCCAAAATAAATTAATCATTCACACGCATCCCAAATTTATCGGTGCGTGGCTATGCAACACTCACGTAATTCTAGGTGAAGGGCATAGCAGTGTGATAACTGTCTCTTGATTCAACATATGACAATACCAAACGAACACAACATTAAACACAAAGTCAAAAAGGCTTACTCCTTGTTAAGGGTCATTGGGCAGCACAGGATGAGGGAGGGGAGGCCTGCGTTTGAAAACATATTCTGCAAGATAAGGCGTAAACAATGCTTAAAATAATGCTGATCAACCGATCAGGAGATTAAGGGCACTCGAAAAACTCGAGTCGCGAGGCATACGGATTCATGTTGCCTCGGGCTACGGAGGGTCTGTACTTACAGTTTCGCAGATCTAAAGAGGCAGATTACCTATGGGGTCCCTCCACGCGCCCGTAGTCGGAGTGAAAACGGGGCCGGGGATAAGGCGGCCGCCATCGGGGATGTTGGAGGCGTGGCCGGCCTGGCGTAATGATGTCATGCCGTTTACTACGGAAGCCTCGCGGGTACAAGCGTTACCATAGTTACGTCGCCAGATGGACACACGCACTCTGGTGTTTACATTAGTACAGTGGTGAGTAGAGCCACAGAATAATGGTTCCGTTGTATGCATTCGGTTAAATATTAGGTGCACGGGGAAAATGATCCAGAGGAGCTCTAAAGGGAGAAGCTTGGTACTTCAGGGAGATGCCTATTGTTTTAGAGAGAATTTTAGGTTAAGAGGCACAAAAAGGAGAATACGATGTGTCCTAGCTCAGGATAGTAAAGCTTATCGTGCGTTTTTTTACATGAAGAAAAAAACAGATGTAGCAAAAATTAAATTAAAGTATATTTTTAACAGGGACACGCCATTCAAGGGAAGGTCATGAGCTACTGTAACGGAGGCTGGGGGTTAACAGCCCCAAGGTGCCTGGAGTGCTAAGGGCATGTTGTAAATATCTGTGCATGGAGTGTTTTACAGGACATTGGCCCATTGTATATTATCATTGAGACCATTGATATGTGTGGACAGTCTGTACACCCATCTTTGTTCTTTTTCATATAGGCGTTTCTGTAGGTTTGGCCCAGTAGGTAATTGTTCAATGATAGTCCATATCATATCGTTTGGCGTGTGATTTTTCTCCAGAAAGTGGTCAGTCAGTCTGGTTGCACTTTTTTTACAGCGAATGGTGCTGCGGTGTTCGCAGATTCGTTGCTTAATCTTACGGGTGGTCATTCCTACATATTGTTTTTTGCAGGTACATTCAATTAAGTAGACAACATTGCAGCTATTGCAATTTGTGTGTGCAATTTGCCTCCATTCTTTCCCTTCTTCCAAGTTCAGTATCTTTGTATTCCTCGTGAGGTGGCATACACAGCAATTGCCACATCGATAGTGACCAGTCACATTGGGGAGACCCCAAATCTCAGTTATAGATTGGGTGATTGGAACCGTTTTTAGTTTGGGCCTAGTCTTCACCAAGGTGTCCTTCACACTGTGTGACTTCTTGAAGGAGAAAAGGGGTTTCTCCCAGTGTAGATTTCCAGAGTTTATGATCGCCCAGTGTTTATTTATACTCCTGGTCACCTGGTTGGATATAGCACTGTATGTAGTTACGCAGGTCAATGGTATGGAGTTGTTAGCTCTTGTTCTTTCTTCCAGGAGTACCTCTCTCGGTTGGTTCCTAGCCCTCTTCTGGCACTTATTTATGATCTTTTTGGGGTATCCGCGATTCTGCAATTTCACTGATAGGTCAGTGGCTTGTTCCTTATATTCAGACAGTTTACTGCAGTTCCTTCAGAATCTGAGGAACTGTCCGTATGGTAGGTTTTCCCTGAGTGGACGAGGGTGAAAGCTCTCGAACCTTAAAAGGTTATTCTTAGCAGTTGGTTTATAATGAGTACGAGTCTCCAGTCGGTTGTTCTCCTTGCTAATCACCACGTCCAGGAACACAATTTCCTCCTTGTCATAGCAGTTTGTAAATCTCAAGTTGTCATCAAGGGTATTAATCCAGGAAATAAACATATCCAATTGTTCGGTGGGTCCCTGCCAGATTGCTAGGACATCGTCGATATAACGCTTCCAAAAGATCAAATTTTCGCGAAAGGGATTGGTGTCATTGAGGATGAACTTTTGTTCAAAATCATGGACATAGATTCCGGCCATGCTAGGGGCAAAAACACTTCCCATTGATGTACCCCCCGTCTGTAGGTAGAGGGTGCCCTCAAATTCGAAGTAGTTGCATTTCAAAGCTAGTTTTGCACATTCCAAAATGAAGGCCCTTGGTGTATTATGTGGCCATTCGGTATTTGCCAAGGTGTCTTCAAGTACTCGAATAGTATCATCTTGGGTTAGACTTGTATAAAGACTTTCAATGTCGAAACTTAGTAGTACTGTATGCTCGTCTACACTCAGGTTTTGTAATAGGTTTAGTAGACTTTTGGTGTCTTGTAAGTAAGTCACTGTGTTTTGAACAATGGTCTTTAAGAAAAAATCACAAAATCTCGATAGAGGTTCCAATAAAGATCCAATCCCTGATACGATTGGACGTCCTGGTGGTGGTAGTTTGCCCTTATGCATGTTGGGAAGAATATAGAAATAGGGAATTTTTTCTTCAGTGGTACATAGATAGTCCGCTTCCTGTTTTGATATCTTGCCAGTAGCTTCTGCAGTTTCCACTAGTTGCACAATTTCTGATTTCAGATCACCAATCGGATCTGACTCCAACGTCTGGTAATGTCTGTCGTCACTTAGGAGTCTCAGGCATTCCTCACGGTATGTTGTTACGTCCATAACCACCAGACTCCCACCCTTGTCTGCAGGTTTTATTATGATAGTCTCACAGGCACGTAAATCACTTAGTGCTGTGTTTTCAGCATTGCTCATATTTTGAAATTGGGTAGTGGTCTGCATCTTTTCGACATCGCTGTAAACAGCCTGTTCAAAAGTGATTAGTTCCACAGGAGTGGTATGTGTGGGTGGCGTGAAGGTAGATTTCAATCTCAGTCCGGTTTCATTTTCAACCTCATTTTCTCTTGGAGGACCCTGTTTCTCGAAAAAGGATTTCAGTCTTAGCTTTCTGAAAAATCCTGCCAACTCGCAGTGTAGTTGGAACTTATCCACACGTGCTGTCGGGACATAGCCTAGACCTTTGTTCAAGACACTCTCTTCTGTTGTCGTTAAAGGTCTGGAGGAAAGGTTAGTAACTAAGGTTTCGTGCTGCTTGGACCCGCTTTGCTCTTTGTCCGGTTGCTCACTGGGTCTTCTTCTTCCCAGTGTACCTGGTTTGGTTGTCTGTTTTTTCCTCTTCCCCGTCGGCCCCTGTGAAAAAAAGGGGGTTGAAACTGGTTCTGGTGAAACGGGGGTGGTTGGAAATGTGGCTGGAAGGGTGGTTGCCATCCATACATGGGGAAATGAGGCGGATGATTATAAGGGTCTTGAAACATAGGTGGATTGAAATTGGGTCAAGTATTTTTCCCTCTTCTCCCCCCTCTGCCTCGTTGTCTGTTGCCACCAGTATTTGACCCATTGCTACTGTTTGATGAGTTGCTAGAGACATCTGAATCAGATTGAGTTTTCTCAGGTTGTTTGAAGTCTGGGTCCGAGTAAGGATAGGTGTTTTTAAACGTAAACCTTTTCAAGTCTTTTTTGAATTTAGTGACTTTTTGTTGGGTCAGATTTTCTCTGTATTCATTAATTTCCTAATTTATTTCGTCAAGTTTCCTTTTGTACCCAGTGATGCTTGTCTTAATATGTGATTCAGTCTTTTGAATTTCGATCTGGATGGCTTCCGATAACCTCAGGGCTGTTTTTAGGATTAGCACAATCCAGTCATGCGTGCAGTGCCAAGCTATTAGGGCCCAATCTTTTCTGAAGGTTGGATCATTCAGAAAAATTCGTGGAGCATTTGTAACCAGCAAACCTTTTGGAGCCATGTCATTAGTTAAGTATTCTTTTAGAATAGTACCATGTAGAATGGTTCTTATACGATCTCTCTTCATCTCTGACAGCTTTTCCCAATCACCTGTCTGTGATATAGTTTGTGAGATATTTGCATCTGAAAAACCAGAAATTTCGCCCATGATGGCGTCTATCTCTTCAGTGGAATATGAAAGGCCTTGGTTTTCTCCCATGGTGTCTACCTTGTGTTGAGTGTGAAGGTTGGAGTGTCACAGGTATAAAGAAGGACAGTAAAAACTCTCGCAGCTGTGCGCTGCCAAGATATGGTATAAACAATGAGAGAGAGTGAAGGGATTTTATCCACCGGAGTGGACGGAATAATACTCCTGGTCCCCTGGGTTAGGTGTCTTAATTAACAAAATGAGGAGTACCACCAGAAAAGGTGCTCAAAGAGCGATTCCGGCGGGATGATTCAACATCAAAAAGAAAAAGTCCTTCTTTGTTTATTAATAACCCCTCACTCACCGACCTGGTCGGTGACATGCTTCATAATCGGGGCCACCTCGATGGCCGAGTGCCATCAAGGTGTGCTACAACACCTGAACTACAGTGGAGCTGGTATGTGAGTGATGAATGTGAAAAAGGAAAAAAGTGGGTGAGTTAAAAATTGTCCTGGTATGACTTATTGGAAAAAACTTTATTCTTAAGACTACTGGACAATAATAAAATGTAAGTGTCGATACAGTTACAGGTATATTTATGACCAAATGTATCTGGAGAAAATGTGGTGGGTCTACATGTTTCAAACCGTAATAGGAATTACCGGTTTTTCTTCAGGACCAGATCAAAGGAATGGGTGATCAGGGTACACTAACACCCTGCCGTACCAACATTCCTTTGTGCCTTGGTAACAAAAATTGTGGTACCAGGCAGAACAAAATCAATAAAGGTATAACCTGGTGGTGGTTATCCTAAAAAAGACCTGTGGAGAGAAAAATAATAATCACAATAAAACTCGTTACAAGCCTGCAACGTAGTGAAGTGACGGAGTCTCCTGTCTTCGTGTCTCATGAATCATCCCATATTAAGTTTATATGGTTTAATTATAGTGCATTATTTCAGGGGTGCAAAGTGCAGCTCAAAAAGTATTGTAATTAATTTTTGGCGCAGAAAACCTTAAAGTCTACCTCACACACCTATCAATCGTAGTGTGCTTAGTGGTAGTGATCCAAAATAAATTAATCATTCACACGCATCCCAAATTTATCGGTGCGTGGCTATGCAACACTCACGTAATTCTAGGTGAAGGGCATAGCAGTGTGATAACTGTCTCTTGATTCAACATATGACAATACCAAACAAACACAACATTAAACACAAAGTCAAAAAGGCTTACTCCTTGTTAAGGGTCATTGGGCAGCACGGGATGAGGGAGGGGAGGCCTGCGTTTGAAAACATATTCTGCAAGATAAGGCGTAAACAATGCTTAAAATGATGCTGATCAACCGATCAGGAGATTAAGGGCACTCGAAAAACTCGAGTCGCGAGGCATACGGATTCATGTTGCCTCGGGCTACGGAGGGTCTGTACTTACAGTTTCGCAGATCTAAAGAGGCAGAGTACCTATGGGGTCCCTCCACGCGCCCGTAGTCGGAGTGAAAACGGGGCCGGGGATAAGGTGGCCGCCATCGGGGATGTTGCGGGCGTGGCCGGCCTGGCGTAATGACGTCACGCCGTTTACTACGGAAGCCTCGCGGGTACAAGGGTTACCATAGTTACGTCGCCAGATGGACACACGCACTCTGGTGTTTACATTAGTACAGTGGTGAGTAGAGCCACAGAATAATGGTTCCGTTGTATGCATTCGGTTAAATATTAGGTGCACGGGGAAAATGATCCAGAGGAGGTCTAAAGGGTGAAGCTTGGTACTTCAGGGAGATGCCTATTGTTTTAGAGAGAATTTTAGGTTAAGAGGCACAAAAAGGAGAATACGACGTGTCCTGGCTCAGGATAGTAAAGCTTATCGTGCGTTTTTTTACATGAAGAAAAAAACAGATGTAGCAAAAATTAAATTAAAGTATATTTTTAACAGGGACACGCCATTCAAGGGAAGGTCATGAGCTACTGTAACGGAGGCTGGGGGTTAACAGCCCCATGGTGCCTGGAGTGCTAAGGGCATGTTGTAAATATCTGTGCATGGAGTGTTTTACAGGACATTGGCCCATTGTATATTATCATTGAGACCATTGATATGTGTGGACAGTCTGTACACCCATCTTTGTTCTTTTTCATATAGGCGTTTCTGTAGGTTTGGCCCAGTAGGTAATTGTTCAATGATAGTCCATATCATATCGTTTGGCGTGTGATTTTTCTCCAGAAAGTGGTCAGTCAGTCTGGTTGCACTTTTTTTACAGCGAATGGTGCTGCGGTGTTCGCAGATTCGTTGCTTAATCTTACGGGTGGTCATTCCTACATATTGTTTTTTGCAGGTACATTCAATTAAGTAGACAACATTGCAGCTATTGCAATTTGTGTGTGCAATTTGCCTCCATTCTTTCCCTTCTTCCAAGTTCAGTATCTTTGTATTCCTCGTGAGGTGGCATCCACAGCAATTGCCACATCGATAGTGACCAGTCACATTGGGGAGACCCCAAATCTCAGTTATAGATTGGGTGATTGGAACCGTTTTTAGTTTGGGCCTAGTCTTCACCAAAGTATTTCTATATTCTTCCCAAAATGCATAAGGGCAAACTACCACCACCAGGACGTCCAATCGTATCAGGGATTGGATCTTTATTGGAACCTCTATCGAGATTTTGTGATTTTTTCTTAAAGACCATTGTTCAAAACACAGTGACTTACTTACAAGACACCAAAAGTCTACTAAACCTATTACAAAACCTGAGTGTAGACGAGCATACAGTACTACTAAGTTTCGACATTGAAAGTCTTTATACAAGTCTACCCCAAGATGATACTATTCGAGTACTTGAAGACACCTTGGCAAATACCGAATGGCCACATAATACACCAAGGGCCTTCATTTTGGAATGTGCAAAACTAGCTTTGAAATGCAACTACTTCGAATTTGAGGGCACCCTCTACCTACAGACGGGGGTTACATCAATGGGAAGTGTTTTTGCCCCTAGCGTGGCCGGAATCTATGTCCATGATTTTGAACAAAAGTTCATCCTCAATGACACCAATCCCTTTCGCGAAAATTTGATCTTTTGGAAGCGTTATATCGACGATGTCCTAGCAATCTGGCAGGGACCCACCGAACAATTGGATATGTTTATTTCCTGGATTAATACCCTTGATGGCAACTTGAGATTTACAAACTGCTATGACAAGGAGGAAATTGTGTTCCTGGACGTGGTGATTAGCAAGGAGAACAACCGACTGGAGACTCGTACTCATTATAAACCAACTGCTAAGAATAACCTTTTAAGGTTCGAGAGCTTTCACCCTCGTCCACTCAGGGAAAACCTACCATACGGACAGTTCCTCAGATTAAGAAGGAACTGCAGTAAACTGTCTGAATATAAGGAACAAGACACTGACCTATCAGTGAAATTGCAGAATCGCGGATACCCCAAAAAGATCATAAATAAGTGCCAGAAGAGGGCTAGGAACCAACCGAGAGAGGTACTCCTGGAAGAAAGAACAAGAGCTAACAACTCCATACCATTGACCTGCGTAACTACATACAGTGCTATATCCAACCAGGTGACCAGGAGTATAAATAAACACTGGGCGATCATAAACTCTGGAAATCTACACTGGGAGAAACCCCTTTTCTCCTTCAAGAAGTCACACAGTCTGAAGGACACCTTGGTGAAGACTAGGCCCAAACTAAAAACGGTTCCAATCACCCAATCTATAACTGAGATTTGGGGTCTCCCCAATGTGACTGGTCACTATCGATGTGGCCATTGCTGTGTATGCCACCTCACGAGGAATACAAAGATACTGAACTTGGAAGAAGGGAAAGAATGAAGGCAAATTGCACACACAAATTGCAATAGCTGCAATGTTGTCTACTTAATTGCATGTACCTGCAAAAAACAATATGTAGGAATGACCACCCGTAAGATTAAGCAACGAATCTGCGAACACCGCAGCACCATTCGCTGTAAAAAAAGTGCAACCAGACTGACTGACCACTTTCTGGAGAAAAATCACACGCCAAACGATATGATATGGACTATCATTGAACAATTACCTACTGGGCCAAACCTACAGAAACGCCTATATGAAAAAGAACAAAGATGGGTGTACAGACTGTCCACACATATCAATGGTCTCAATGATAATATACAATGGGCCAATGTCCTGTAAAACACTCCATGCACAGATATTTACAACATGCCCTTAGCACTCCAGGCACCTTGGGGCTGTTAACCCCCAGCCTCCGTTACAGTAGCTCATGACCTTCCCTTGAATGGCGTGTCCCTGTTAAAAATATACTTTAATTTAATTTTTGCTACATCTGTTTTTTTCTTCATGTAAAAAAACGCACGATAAGCTTTACTATCCTGAGCTAGGACACGTCGTATTCTCCTTTTTGTGCCTCTTAACCTAAAATTCTCTCTAAAACAATAGGCATCTCCCTGAAGTACCAAGCTTCTCCCTTTAGACCTCCTCTGGATCATTTTCCCCGTGCACCTAATATTTAACCGAATGCATACAACGGAACCATTATTCTGTGGCTCTACTCACCACTGTACTAATGTAAACACCAGAGTGCGTGTGTCCATCTGGCGACGTAACTATGGTAACCCTTGTACCCGCGAGGCTTCCGTAGTAAACGGCGTGACGTCATTACGCCAGGCAGGCCACGCCCCCAACATCCCCGATGGCGGCCGCCTTATCCCCGGCCCCGTTTTCACTCCGACTACGGGCGCGTTGAGGGACCCCATAGGTAATCTGCCTCTTTAGATCTGCGAAACTGTAAGTACAGACCCTCCGTAGCCCGAGGCAACATGAATCCGTATGCCTCGCGACTCGAGTTTTTCGAGTGCCCTTAATCTCCTGATCGGTTGATCAGCATTATTTTAAGTATTGTTTACGCCTTATCTTGCAGAATATGTTTTCAAACGCAGGCCTCCCCTCCCTCATCCTGTGCTGCCCAATGACCCTTAACAAGGAGTAAGCCTTTTTGACTTTGTGTTTAATGTTGTGTGCGTTTGGTATTGTCATATGTTGAATCAAGAGACAGTTATCACACTGCTATGCCCTTCACCTAGAATTACGTGAGTGTTGCATAGCCACGCACCGATAAATTTGGGATGCGTGTGAATGATTAATTTATTTTGGATCACTACCACTAAGCACACTACGATTGATAGGTGTGTGAGGTAGACTTTAAGGTTTTCTGCGCCAACAATTAATTACAATACTTTTTGAGCTGCACTGTGCACCCCTGAAATAATGCACTATATTTAAACCATATAAACTTAATATGGGATGATTCATGAGACACGAAGACAGGAGACTCCGTCACTTCACTACGTTGCAGGCTTGTAACGAGTTTTATTGTGATTATTATTTTTCTCTCCACAGGTCTTTTTTAGGATAACCACCACCGGGTTATACCTTTATTGATTTTGTTCTGCCTGGTACCACAATTTTTGTTACCAAGGCACAAAGGAATGTTGGTACGGCAGGGTGTTAGTGTACCCTGACCACCCATTCCTTTGATCTGGTCCTGAAGAAAAACCGGTAATTCCTATTACGGTTTGAAACATGTAGACCCACCACATTTTCTCCAGATACATTTGGTCATAAATATACCTGTAACTGTATCGACACTTACATTTTATTATTGTCCAGTAGTCTTAAGAATAAAGTTTTTTCCAATAAGTCATACCAGGACAATTTTTAACTCACCCACTTTTTTCCTTTTTCACATTCATCACTCACATACCAGCTCCACTGTAGTTCAGGTGTTGTAGCACACCTTGATGGCACTCGGCCATCGAGGTGGCCCCGATGATGAAGCATGTCACCGACCAGGTCGGTGAGTGAGGGGTTATTAATAACCAAAGAAGGACTTTTTCTTTTTGATATTGAATCATCCCGCCGGAATCGCTCTTTGAGCACCTTTTCTGGTGGTACTCCTCATTTTGTTAATTAAGATACCTAACCCAGGGGACCAGGAGTATTATTCCGTCCACTCCGGTGGATAAAATCCCTTCACTCTCTCTCATTGTTTATACCACGTCAATATATCTTGACCAATAGAATATTGACTCGAAAAATGGAGCTACCTCATTGAATATGTGCTTCATTTCAAAGTGTGCTACATAAATATTAGCGATTGTTGGGGCGCAAGATGCGTCCATGCTTACTCCCTTTGTTTGCCTATACATGTTGCCACGAAATTCGAAAATATTATCGAATAAACTGATCTTCAGACATTCTAGGATGAAATTCATATTGCAATCTATGTCATACAGTTCTATAAACCATTTAGTCGCATCTATTGTGCCTGTACATGGGATGTTTGAGTAAAGACTCTCAATGTCCAATGTCACCATCCATTGACGGTGAACGTTGAACGGTGTGCCTTCAAGTTCTTTAATGACGTGACGAGTGTCCTGAATGTATCCTGGTATCTTATCTATATAAGGACGCAAAATTGCGTCCAAATATTTGGAAATAGGTTCAGTAACGCTCCCAATAGTTGTTACAATGGGGCGAAATGGTGGATCCCATTCATATGGAGATCATCCCCAGGACTAGTCTGCTACCGCCTTTGCTTAGGGACTTTTTTCTGTTCAACTGCCTCTATTTAACTGTCTTTATAGAAAACGACCCGTAGAGGTCAGTAAAATACCAGAATTGCTTTCTGCTTGTTCAACTGCTTCTATTTAGCTTTCTTGATAGAAAACGACCAGCAGAGGTCAGTAAAATACAAGAATCACTTTAGCATTCCCTAGATTCCAGGCCATAGAAACTTGTCTTCCGCTAGCACCCGTAGACAATAGTATTTTTTTCAAATCTTGTATTTTCAGTGATATGACCATTGAAGGTGCTTATTTTTTATGAAAAACAGAGCTTTGGACAATATAATTTCCCGTTGATAGGCAGTATTTCTCTCCATGTGTTCCTAAACCTGGGTGTTCTGCAGTTTGGTGCTTGTTTATTTTTCTGGCAACTGCCTCAATTTATATTTCTTGATAGAAAACGACCAGCAGGGGTCAGTTAAATGCAAGAATCACTTTAGCATTCCCTAGATTTCAGGCCATAGAAACTTGTCTTCCACATGCACCCATAGACAATAATATTTTTTTCAAATCTTGTATTTTCAGTGATATGACCACCAAAGACCCTAATTTTATATTAAAAACAAAGCTTTGTACTGTACCATTTCCCGCTAATAGGCAATATTTCTCTCCATGTGTTCCCATACCTGCATGTTCAGCAGTTTGGTGATTACTTTCCCTCCATGTTAAAGAACAGTAGATGTTTCAGCACCCAGGCTAATGAGCTGCATAGCTAAATACATATAAGGTTCCAAAGGCGAGACCGATTGCATTGCAAATTATGGTCTTTCAAGGAGTTTGTTTTCAATTAACAATGCACATTATTTGAGAGACAGCGTTGTTTGTTACAGAGGAGACAACTATACAAGGTAGTGTGCTTCCAGAGCTTTCGCAGCATTGTGTGGCTTCTAATACACCCCTTGTTTTAGTGAATCATGATAAAAATTAATGGATATATTCAGACGGAAACATAGCTTCTTGCTTATACATTGCAAAGAATATTGATTATTGGCTATACAATGAAAACCCGAAACACAATTTAATCATTCTGTCATAAAATTGTTCTACTTGATGGGTTTTTTTTTAATAAAAATAAGCTACTTGATGTTTTTAACGTGCACCTAATTCATTATATATTATACCTTGCAAATATGTTGAACACAAATTTGCTATTTTTAACATTAATGCTTTTTCATTGTCTTTATTATAAATTGCAGTACTTAAATTTGGCCATAGAGTATGCGAAAATTTCGAAGTAGATTTTCATGGTAGATCTGTAAAACATCAAATGTTGTCATTATTTCTTTTTATTTGATGTGTGCAGTATTTAATGGATCATAGATTACAAGGAACGCCAAAAAGCACATTTGTCCAATAAAATATTAAAATACATCTAGGCATTCTAGGATCGCACAGTGTCATTTCGCATATGGCATTCCTTTTCCGTATCGTCAAAAGAGATGGGTAACTTGTCATAGCCTGATTAATACAGTTGCAAATACTACATTCTGTTTCCCATTTACAACACTGTAAAGAAATAGTACATTTCAATACAAGGCACATTTAGGTACTACTATGCAAATACTCTGTGTTCAGAAATTGCAGTATAAAAGCAGATATTCCATATGCCAGAAGGAAATCTTCAAATAAAACATGAGAAGTAGGTTGACTTAACAGCCACCAAGTGGGTTTGGAATTTGGCAACTGGGGAAGTTTGTCACCTCAGTGGTCACACCCTTATTTTCACCTTAGAAAAAAATGCAAACAGGTTTAAAGGGCAAAGCCAAAATGTAATGTCATTATTGAGTCCTCCAATTTCATTCAAGGTCTGCTCTCGTTCCCAAACCCTATAAAAACGGAACCCCCTAAAGAACCTTAGTCTAAAAAAATGGAAACACAAAAGAAATCAATCCCAACATCAACAATGTAGACGATATAAAGTATATTTCTAACTTTCTATGTACTCCACCAAACATTTGCTAGAGAACTATGGATTTAAAAGCTAGAGCCTTAATGACCTCGATAAAGACACAGTCGCTGGGCCTCTCAAACCCTTCTCCTCCCACAGTATTGCAGCATACCTCATCATCTAGCCACCCCTGGCAAAACATGGGCAGATGCAAAACATATCAAACGTCAAATCAACTCGTCATCTGTGAAGCACAAATACAATCTAAGTTCACGTGCATGACTAAATGAACACATGAATAGAGGTGTCTGTGGCATGAATCCTCAAATATGAAACACTTATCAGCACAATGTAGTGCACAAAAGTGAAAACAATCCGTTTCTTAATGCAGATTGCACATGATTTTAGCTGCAGATGCTATTTAAAATGTTAACCAACCACCATTAAATTAAACTATAGGTTAACGCATCCACTTTCAGTGGCTCCTTCTATAGCCTCATATTACCATTGCTTTCCTCTGGGGCAAAACTAGCCTAAAAGCAGTCTTAATTTTTGGATGATGTACCATCTAACCTGAAAATAAACACTCTACTCTGTCATCCAATCCAGACATTTTAGATTTCAACATCAATTTAAGGCACCACTAGAAGGATGCTGGGCACCCATTCTTTAATCAAATACACATTACTGTGTTGACATAAGTCTCAAATAATGGGAAGACATTTCCTTCTTCACAATGAAACTTTCAAATCTGACTTTCTATGAGCCAATCTAAACCCTTGCATCTGTTACAGCAGGGACCGTAAATACATACACATGCATTAAGCAGCTCTGGAAAAAAGGCTTACAGTCATTAAGTGCTAAAGTGAAACATAAACATTGTGCAAGTTGAGATTGAGTTCCCACTGTTAATTTTTACTACAAGACAAAACAGTTCATGGTTAGGTCTCTGCATTACACAGGTGAAATGATTCAATTTTCACACATTTTAACTTGCAAATCTTACTCATGAAGAAGCATTTCACAAAAATTAAACTCCACAATTTAATACATTACTGCATTCTAAGAAAAAATCTCTATGAGAACGTCGAAATCTAACCTTTTCTATTAGAGTCATGTTCAATTTAGCATTTTTGTTTCATCGAAAGTCTCACATCTTTCATTACTGACATGCCTAACCTTAGGTCAGAAAAAAGGAAAAGGAAAAAAAGGCATTCAAATGTCTTTCTAAATGAAATTTAGACAGCTTGAAAGTCTAGTGCTCTCACTTGCCTTTTATGTGTGACTTTTTGTTGTATTCTCTGCCTTACTTTGCTTAGTGCTGTAGACCTATGTTGCAGCTCAATGTTCTAAAGCTTGTGTCATTTCGTTAGAATGTTCTATGGTTGCTTGGTTGCCTTGTTGCTGGGTTTGTTGTTTTCAAAAGGTTTGGAGGGCGGTTGGAGCTGGATGGAGATCTGCCTATGTCTCCTGTCTGCCATGTAGCCTACAATCAATAAAAGTTGTGAAACCATCTTCATCGTGACTGCTTCATCACTACAAATTTGTGGCGACAAGCTGGCTACATGGTAACACGCTGAACCCTGTGCATGCATCGTGCTGTCTGACTTGTCTATTGAAGGAAACTAAAGGTTCCTACCTTCTTTGGCGGTAAGACTGTTTATTTGACTTTCCCCCTCTTGCCACTCGAATCGCCCTCACGGCGCACCGCCTCCGAATCACATTGTGCGCAATCATACCATGTTTTTTTGTTCAATGAGTCTCTCTTCACTTTATATGTGACTGTTTCATGTCCTCACCAGTGCCCGTCGCACTTTGACTGCTTTTCCAGATACCGTTTTCTATGCGTATCGACTCTGCGCATCGGTTGGGCTGTCCTTGCCTGACTTATGCACGCCAAACAGGAAGCCAGAACCAGTAACTGACTCTGCCCGACTCTACACATGGGACATCTCACGCATTTCTCGGCGGCCATTACAATTACGTCACAGTGAAACTCAAACGAAGGCTTTCATGGGCGCTTGGCAACCAGTTTAGCTGCCTAGCAACGCCCTATTTTCAATCTATGCTCAAGTCCGAAGCCGATCACAGTGGCTAGCACACCTCCTTCTTCCGTGTTTAACCTCAGTTTGAAGTACGGTGAGGCGCACTTCATTACATTTGTACACTACTGCGGATATTTATACGGTGATCCGCACACCAATACAGTTAAATGCACTATTTACATGACAGTCTCCAGGTGTTCACGCAAAGTTGGTCATGGTGATTAGCACACCTTTGTCTTTTCTTGTTACAGTAATTTCACATGTTGTGATAACTCCATCCCAAGTGCTATTTATCTCAATTTGGAAACCATTTTGCTCCCATTTGTTTATACAAACATTATATGTGGATATTTTCTCGATGATCCACACATCTTATCGATGATCCGCACATCTTAAGTCTGCAATGCGGAGCTCAATAAAGTGTTTCCCACCCTTTTGCCTGGTTTCTGTTTAAAAAAGGGGAAAAGCAAATTATCAAACGGTGATTTGCACACTCATATCTTCATACTCTGGTTTAAAGGGAGATTTGGTTTGATGCTTTCTAAACCTATCTCCGAGCAATTGGTGCTTCCAGATTCAGCAGTGAGTGCAAAAAATGCCTTCTTCTCCATTCCTTGAGGTTTGAGGGTAGGTCTATTTTTAAGCACATTCCTGAAATACCTCTTCTTCCAGATGATGACATTGACGTCTATCAAGACACCATAACAAATCTCAAAACGAGGTTTGATAAATAACCAAACCTAATGGTTTTACGTCACTAATTCTTTAAAAGACATCAAGGTGAAGGAGAAGACGTTGATTCCCACATCTCTGTTCTGCGCAGTCTGGCCTCTGTTTGTCAATTTGAACAATTTACAGATCAGTTGATCAGGGATCAATTCGTATGCCAATGCAAGGATGAACAAGTTCACCAAAAGTTATTGTCTCTAAGTAACCCCACTATTGATAAGACAATCAAAATAGTAAAAAGTATTGAAAAATGTCCCAGATTTCGCTGACGGAAAGAGACGATAAAACTCTTTAATTAGAAAATGTTGTCATAGGTAATGCTAAGAGTAAATAGGTTGACATTCGATATTCTTCCCCAAGAAATATTGCGAGTAAAAACTCCTCTGTGGGGAAAAATGCTACAAACTTTTCTAACACAAGACAAATGTGTTATCGCTGTGGTAACCCACCTCATCAGCAGGGTGGGAAGTGTCCAGGTGCCAATGGTTTTTGTAATTATTGGAACAAAGTAGGCCATTTTGCAAAAGTATGCTTGAAAATGAAAAATAAAATTAAAAAACAGTTGCCAGTATGTTGGAATCTGATAAAGAGTCGGATTCTGATGTTGTCTCAGTAGTTACTGATGTGCATGATTCTGAACCTGTTTTAGGTGACCCAAGTAACTGTGTTGGTGTTATAGTTGAGATCTGTGTTGGCGATAAATCTCTAAATTTACTTGTTGATTCAGGTGCCAGAATCACAATGATAACACAGAAACTGTTCAGTGAAACATGGGAAGACAGACCTCTTGAGCCTCCCGATCACTCCCCGGTTTCATATGAGGGACGGAAAACTGAACTCTTGGGTTACATCAAAGATGTTTTAGTTTTCAAGGGAAGAAAAATTAGAGGCAAGATCTACGTTGCCCTCAAGGGATTGAACATTCTAGGCTGGTACCACCAAGGTTTATTTGGCATGATTCTCAAGCCAGGTACAAAAGAACAAGTTCTTGTAGTTTTAGAAGAGTATCAGCAATGTAAGTGGAAGGAAAGATTTCCATCTGTTTTCGGTGATGGTTTGTGAATGATACTAGGTTTCAAACACAAGATCATTATAAAGGATGGAGCCTTTCCCGTTAAGCACAAGTTGAGGGGTGTGCATTTCAGCGTCAGGGACGATCTTGAAAAAAAAAAATCTATGTGTGATCAAGGTATCATCGAGCCTACAGAGTCTTCTCTCTGGCTCTCACCATTGGTCATTGAACGCAAGAAGTGTGGGACGTTACGTGTTTGTGTGGACTTGATGTCCTTAAATAAAGAGATTTGGGATAATTCTCACCCCTTACCCAAGATTTGCACCCTGTTTGGGTGTGTCAGGGGGTCAAGGTATTTTTCCAAGTTAGATCTTGCCAGTGCATATCATCAAATTGAGTTACATCCTGAATCACGCACCCTACTGTGTTTGTGTCACCCCTAGATACGTTCCAATACAAGGGAAGTCCCTTCGGGCTATCTTCAGCTACCTCTGTCTTTCAACGCGTCAAGCGGAATCTACTAGGTGGTATTGAGGGAGTTTTAGTAATTCAAGATGATGTGTTGATTCATTCCAAAGATATCCCATCACATGATCTCTTACTGATCAAGTTTTTGGGGATTTTTCACGAACATGGTGTGGTGGTCAAATCAGAGAAGTGTAAATTCTCAGTGAGGAGATTGAGTACCTTGGTCATTTGTTTCTGGTGAAGAAATTAGACCTAGGAAGGGGCTGTTAGATGCCATTAGTCATGCTTCTGCACCAGTGGACAAGACCGGAGTCAAATCTTTACTTGGTCTCTTGGAATATTATTCAAAATGTATTTCCAATTATGCTACCATTGTATGTCCTATTAGCTCTCTTCTTAGAAAGGTTATTGAGCTTAATTGGTCTGGTGAGTGTGCGTCTGCTCACCAACGTGTGAAAGAATCTCTCAAAAACAGTGAAGCACTTAAACCTTATGATCCTGATCTACCCTCAAGCATAACAGAATACCATTGCATTTGCCTCTAGAGTCTTAGAGATGGGGAAATTCAATACTCCGTCATCAAAAAAGATCTATCTTGTTTGTGGTCAATTGAAATATTTAACTTATATGTCTAGAGCAGGCACTTCTTATTGAGGACTGACAGAAGCCTTTGATCAGTATTCTTAGTGCTGGCACCAATAAATGTTGTTCCCCTAGGATTCTGCAGATGGCGTGTCACCTTATGCAGTATCAATTCGACGTTGTCCATGTCTCCGGTGTTAGGAACATCAGGGCTGACTTTTTGTCCCGGTTTCCTGTGAATGAGGATGAAGGGGAACATGATTTTCTAGATTCTTGTAAAGATGACTCTGATGACTGTTTCATAGCTTCACTCAATTTACAGGAACATGATCTTGGCACAGACTAGAACTGGTTGAGAGCTCTTAGCAATGATGATGTATTGCAGCCATTGTGTGAGTTTGTCAGGTGTCGGTGGCCCAGAGAGTTCGTTCTTTCTCCACGTCTCCAACCTTTTTGGAAGGTTGAGTCAGAAATTTCTCTAGAAGGTGAAGTTTTGCTACGCTCAGACAAACTTATTCCGCTGCAGAGCCTCAGAGAAGGGATTATTGCCAAAGCTCATGATGGCCATTTGGGTTCTACCCTTACAAAGCGACGTATTTGTGAGGTTTTCTGGTGGCCCTGTATGGAGGCTGCAATCAATGATGTGGATGATATGTGTGTTGTGTGCCGTACAGCTGACAAGGGGTTGAAAGTGTCGACCCATCTCTCCTTCCTATCGAGTGTCCATCTGGACCTTGGACTAAAGTCGGTTTGGATATAATGGGTCCTCTTGAAATCTTGCCTGGTGGTTGTCAATTTTTTTTTGGTGCTTGTTGATTATGTATCAAAATGGCCAGTAAATCAAACTTATCAAGGATCCCTCTTCTGCTGTTGTCATTTCTTTCCTTAAGGAAGTGTTCAGGAGGGATGGGTTTCCTGAGACCATGGTCACGGACAATGGGACACAATTTGTTAGTGCCATTTTCAGTCTTTTCTACAGTCATGTAACATTAAACATGTAATGAGTTCCCTTTATCACACCCAGTCTAACGGCCTCGTTGAGCACATGAACAGAGTGGTGGGTGACTTTATCAAATGGGCCAAGTCTAGTAATTTTAATGTGGTGAAGTCCTTGGATAGCATGCTCTGGTTCTATAGACAACTCCCCATTCTACGACCAAAGTATCTCCTTTTTTAACTTTTAAGGGGAAGGAGGGCAGCACCAGCTTTAAGCCTGATTGGATGAATAAATGGGTTAAGACCATATCTGATGTTGAATGTCTTATGGATTTGGCCAGATAAATTGTTTCTATCTCACAGTATAAATAAAAGTCCTGGTATGACAAAAAGAAAGCTGTTAAGACTGTCCCTGTTGTCATGGGAGATTTGATGCATGTAAAGTCTCCTATACATGTTAAAAAGGGGCAAAGCAAGTTTGGTGCACCCATTTCTGTCACCAGGGTGGGGAGGAATGCTGTTCAAGTTGAGGGAGGAAAGTGGTGGAATGTAGGTAAGATTGTTAAAGTCAGGAACGTACCACTTGTTGTTTCTGACTCTTCTTTAAGTCATGACTTTCTTGTGCCTTCTGAGGTTCCTGTTAGGAGAAGCATGAGATCTAGAGCAATCCCCAGCAGATAGCGATTTCAGGTTCATGTTCAGTACCATTTCTTACTCTCCTCGGCTTGTTATTCTCTTGTTGTGTTTATCTTTTACATTGTTTTTTTATTTGCTTTTCTTTTTGTTCTATTGAGAAAAGAGGATATGTTGTATTCTCTGCCTTACTTTCCTTAGTGCTGTAGCCCTATGTTGCAGCTGAATGTTCTAATCCTTGTGTCATTTCTGTTAGAATGTTCTATGGTTGCCTGGTTGCCTTGTTGCTGGGTTTGTTGTATTCAAAAGGTTTGGAGGGCGGTTGAAGCTGGATGGATATCTGCCTATGTCTCCTGTCTGCCATGTAGCCTGCAACCAATAAAGTTGTGAAACCATCTTCATCGTGCCTGCTTCATCACTACACTTTTTATTTTAAAGCCTACACTTATTTCTACATGTTAATTGCAGTAAATTGTATTATTTAAAAAGGCTCTAGCACATCAATTAAAAAGAGAAACCTCAAGCAACTTAAGGACTAAACAAAGTATGGCTCAGTTTACACTACACATATAAAGCTGTCAAATGGAGAAAATTAGCTTCTAACCACCTTGATATCTGATCTTTCTGGTGGAGTGCTCTGAAAAGATTAGCACCTACTATGCATCCTTCTTAATTAAATCACCACAAGGCAACAAATTCAACATTTGATCGCACTAACTCACAAGTTGATTCGGCATGATTGTAATTAATGAATGCTAGCTCCATTATATCTTAGGAATTATTCATTAAGGGCACATATTCTTCAAATCATGTGCCGCTGATACCATCATATAAATGTTTGATAAAGTTGTCTTCTCTCATAACCAATATCCTTAATCCTCCAAAATGATACTGAACTCCATCAAAAGCGAGTACTATCATTGTTTGAAAAATCTTTCCTTAAACATGAAATGCACAGTACCCAGTAATAACAGATTAGAATCTTCTTGATCTTCCTGATATTAATGAACAATCTGGGAGGAAATTGTAGTAAGGCAGGAGAATGTATCTCCATGCAAACCAGAAAATCAAGTGTCTATGGGATCCTAAAAAAGACTAGTGGGCTTGCATGGAATTGTGAGAACAGAAGAATAGCATTGGATAGGCCAAGTCATTATTTTTCCTTTTGAACAGCAAGTAACAAGTGATTGGTGTCCAACACTCACATATGCAGGGTGTCCATCTACATTAGGTACATTAGGTATGAGCCATGGCTTTACTGACTCGACTGGCGCTCTCCCAAAATTGGGTCCTTCAAGAGCATGAGTGAGCCTTGAAGCATGAACGCTTGCTCAAAATTTGGTAGACTAATCAAAGTTGGCAACCTGGACAGAAACTATACAAGTATACAGGCCTAAAAATGCACCTATTGCTTCCCTTCTTTATCCAGAGTGCAAAAAATGTCACACTCCCTTTTAACATAAGTAAAAATTACAACTTTACTGTTGTTTTATGGTCGCAAACCAGTCATAATTAGTAGCTTTTCTTTCGGGTTTTCAAGAGAATCAGCATCAGCGGCATTGGGGAGTGTTTGGAATGACTGGCTGTAGGAGGTTGACTTAGCATATTGTGCACACTTACATAAGTGAAGCACCCTGCACTAATCCAGACAACCCTTATGGTGATTTTAGTGGTCTCAGACAACCATAGAAAGCTCTCCAATTGGTAGCTGTGGAGAGAAACCTTCAGGCTCAGTCCAGAAGGAGTGTTTAGCAGCTTGTTTTACCAGTAATAATTATATATTGTAGGTTAAGTTAAAAGGAACCACAACGTGCAGTTATAAAAATAGTTATTTATTATAAACACACACTAATAAATTGGTATATCTCCTACTCAGAGATATAAACACAATACACCCAATATTTCAACAATAGAACAGGTAAGGAGACCAAATACAGTCATCTGGGGAGACCAAACCATATACTAATAAAATGGAATGTGAACCACGACTGAAGTCGAGACTAGACCCAGAAAACTTAAAAGAGCTAAGGACCCAAGAAGTCACCTAAGGTAAGTACCCAGGAATCACACGGAAGCCGGGTGCAGAGTGGAAACACAACCTTGTATTCAATGCAAGTCAATGGAAACATCGCGGTTACAGTTTTGAAGAAAAAGGACCCTTTCCAGAGGACCCTGAAGAAACCCCATGGAATATGGAAGGATGGAGAGCCACCCCACCGGAGGATACCCCAGGAAGTAGGATAACTACACCAGGGAAACCGGGGGCATAGGTGTGAAGTGACGTCAGAAACAGCAGTAGACCACAATGGAGGACTTCAGTGAAAATGCCGCTGGCGAAGGAGGAGAAAGAGTCCGGTGGAATCCAAGGGTGTATTCATGAAGAGGAGAACCTGCAAGCAGAGGGGACAAAGTCTATGTCACTCAGGAGTGACCAGGAGGTACGGCAGATCAATGACCACTGATGAACGTGGATGCAGGAGAGTTGACGGTGACCTTGTCACTGCATCTGTGAGGACCAGGTGATGCTGTGGAGCCATTCATGAACTGTCCCATGTCAAATGTCGAGAGCCAGGGGGGTCGGTGTCCGGCCGGAGCACCAACAAGCCTTGGCAGTAGAAATAGACGAGGAAAACAAAGAAGGTGCCATGTCAGGACCATCATGATCCAAGGGACTAACTACATGCAGGAGAGTCAGAGCAGGCCTGACCAAGCAAGGGAGCCCACTGGAGCCAAAGAAGTCCCTCAAGAGGACCCACAGGCTGAAGGCACAGGAGTCACAAGAGGACCTTGAGCAGCTTACCTATGCCAGGCCAATGTGCAGAGTATGTGGTGAGGATGAAGAGCTTAGTAGCAGGAGATGCTGGAGGCTGGAGCATCTTGGAGCCTAAAGATCTCCGGAGAAGAGAGTCAACAAGCCTTGGCAATGGCAGGTCGACGCCATGCTCAGGGGTACTGCTCCACCGGTTCTGATGAGGGATACTGACTTCAACACTGCATGGAAGACAGGGCAGGCCTCGAGGGAGTTGCAGCACCACCACCTTTGTTGCTGAACATTTTGGAGTCCGTTGGCTTCGTTGTGGTGCCTGCAGATGCAGGGGACTGACTCCTTCATTCCAAGGGAGATTCCTTTGGGTGTCTTTGATACCCACAGGCCTGGAGAAGAACCTGGAGGGAGCACAGAAACAGACACTGCGGAAGACTGGCAGGACGAATAGACCAGGAGCAACAGGAGTCTTCCAGATGCAGTCTCGGTTCCCAAACCTAAGTCCAACGAAGGCCAAAGTTCCCAGACAGAGAAGATTACGTGGTTTCAGATCTGAATCTTGACCCACGACATATCTGATGAGCCACCCACAGGTAAGCCCTTAAGTACCCTAAGAAAAGGGTTGGGACATTTCATGGGTCCCTCTCAGAAGAGTGGCTGGACAGAGGGGAAGATACTCCTATGTCCTTGGCCCAGTTTCGCGCCAGAGTGGGAGTCAACTGCTCCCTGAACTGGTTTCACTGAAGTATGCAAGGAGGGCATCAAATGAGCCCTTCAAAGCAGTCTGGTGGTGCTGGCAACGGCCCCACCCCAGCCCAATACATTAAGTCCTGTCTGGGAGGTGGTGACACCACCCTGTGACAGGAAACCTATTGGTCTGCCTTCGCCTGCTCAAGCCTAGCTCAGCAGCAGGAGGACAGATTGTGTCTTTGGGCAGCAGCAGCATTGGCTCGATGGTAGACCCTGAAAGGCTGGCACGGGGAATACTGGGGGGCTCCCTAGGTGACTTCAGATATCTCTAGTGAACAATATAGGTATCTCAATCAATATAAATTTTATTTGGCTTTTGAGATAAAAACCATAAAAGTGCAACAAAAAAATACATAAACATCAGTTAAAATGGCAGTCTCAAAATGTTCAATAAACATAGGAGCTACATTAAAACATATAAGAATACCAGTTCAAAAAGCCACAGTTACATTTAAAGAAATAGTTCCTAAAAATACCTTTCCAGGAACAAGGGTTAACCTACACACACAAGAATATTAACCTGCGGCTATTTCTAAACCTAACGGCAGTTCACCGGAGGGGGCCTTGACTCCTGGAGTGCTCCGGAACTTCGGGCTGTTTGGAGCGGTTTCACTGAGGTCATTGGCCATGATCCGAGTGGTGGGGACCAGAGTCGCTCTCAAAAGCCACCATCTTGCGGGCTCCGAGCATACCGCGAGCAAGGACTTCTTCTCCATGGCTACCGGAGGTGCCAGTATCCTCTCAACCAAATTGCCACTAGTGACGATCACTATATGCATAGCGGAGTGACACCTGAAAATCTCCCCTTGAACTGCTGAGTGTCCTGCGGCATGGAAGATCGCATGCTGCCATCTTGGGGATCTCCCCCACCGGAGCGGAACTAGTGGTTGCCTCCCCTCCTGATGTTCTCTCTGCCTTCCGAGCTCTCTCTCAAGGTAGCGGATATCAGAGGAGGTGCAAAGTGACTCATTAATCCCGGTCTCTGTGAGCCCCATTTGTTTAGAAGCTCTATCCAGCACCCAACCCTGCCTGACCTTAAGATGGCAGCAACTCTATCCAGCTTCTCGGGAGTCCAAGGGAGACTGCCCAGGTGACATGTGGGTCCTGCATGCTACATCTGACTCGCTAAAGAGGCGGTCAATGAGAGAGTGGAGAATATCCTCCAGCGATCCCAATGGGAGTTTAGATGATCGGATGGTACCTGAATCATACCCCCATAAAAACTCTGCTAATACAGATTTGACAACCCTGTCCCCAAAATGGCGCCTGCCATGGTAATACCCCCAAAGAGGGCGGATGTTCCCTTTAGTTGACGAAGTCACATTGTGGATATAAGTCTTAACAGAGTAACAGAATTGCAGTACTAGAGGCATGACCCTCCGCAAAGTCTCAGAGATCCACAGACTGAACTTGCCTGTAAGCACCATATCCGATCCCAGACTACCTTCCTCGTCACCGCCATCTCCCCATTTCTGGTCCCGAGATCTTCAATCACATCAGGATCTTCATTATAATCTGGTGGAGCTCGAGTAACATGGCAGATTTCCGGTGGAGCCGCATCGACAGTAATAGGGGAGATTGGCTTCAGCACAATGCTTTAGCCGACACCTACCTAGCCAGACCTCGGACATAAGTCTCATTGTTTTTTTTCTCTGCTGTTGTTTCCTCCCTGTGAAGGCCTTTCCCCATTTATTTTCTCATCAATGAGCTACTACTCTTGGCTAAAATTGGACTTCGACCAGACCTCGAGTTTATCCCTCATCTGGCTCACTCATCAAGACAAAGATTATGTGAACTTGCCACCTGACCATTCAGACCTTGCATTTTGACCGATGCCCGGTGGAGCTACCTTGATAGCTATAGAGGAGATGGGCTGTGGACTTCCCCCTCGGCCGTCACCTACCCAGCCGGACTTTGGGCAGACTTTCCTTCGTCTCTCCGCTGTATCTCCCTCCTGCCTTGCCCTTCTTCACTCCTTTTATCTTGTCTTCCATACTCTTTAAGGGTTTTCTAGCAATGATTGTAACTTGTAACTGAGGTAATATTGTAACAAGGTGGAACCTCATGTAAAGCGCTCTGATACCTTTGCGTGTAGCCAGCGCTATATAAAACTCAAAGAAATAACTTTAAAAAAAATAAAAGCAACTTTTACAAAGCTAAGAACATTGAGTACAATATCTCCCAAAAGCATACATAAGTAAATAAGGGTGGAACGAACCTGGCAAAAATGTGCCCTTTTTAGGATGGGATGGATAGATCACTTCCTGAGCACCACATAAAAACCACAGAGCAATTTAAAATGTATCATTTCCTGTGGAGATTTTCCGTCACAGCCACAGGGCAGAAAAATATGGCCCCTGTTTACCCCTCGAGGGTAAGGTGAAAGAAAAGCAAAAAGGTCCAGCCAAAACCTAGTTAATAAAAAAATGATTAATCTGCTCTTGACCCATAAAAGATAGGGCTTCGTAGAGGGCACAGTTTTCAACATAACACAACGATGTACACTAGATATTGTCAGAGCCCCTTCTTCTCTATCCATCATTCTCTTTCTAAAAAAATTGTCTTTTATCCAGTTGTAATCCTTCTTGCAAATCTTGTCTGGATTGCTAAATAATTCTCCCCAGCCAAGATTCAACAAGCATTGGCATAGCCAATAGGTCTCGTATTTGGGACCTTATAAGTGTTTAGCCGTGCAACAGTTGTTGTTGTTGCACCAAGGATATTCTCCTGCATAACTAAATACTTATAGGGTCCGAAAAGCAAGACCTATTGCCTATGCCAATGCTTGTTTGTTTTTTGTTGCTGTTTTGTTTAAGTTGCCAGATCTACAATAGCTGGACATGGTTTTTGTTAACAGTTCTTTGCATCAAATGAACTTGTTTTCATTGCTCTGAATGTTGTTTCCATTTTGGTTGTAGGAAGCAGTCATTCCCAGGGGTGTGGGGGCTGCCTAGCTGTGCGCATGCGCCAAACTTTTCCAATGAGAAAAAGCCTGGTGCAGGCGCTATTTACAAGTGTGGAATGAGTGAGCCCCAGGCAGCATGACTCTCTCACACAGGAGTTCATGCACTGCACCTGCATACTCACCATGGTTTAAGGACACTCGACCCACTCCCTCCCAGGCATCGAACACATATTTACCAAGAAACTCTGAGAAGAACCTGCCTGCTGCACTGACGGCTGGTGGTGTGTGTGCCTGGTGAAAGCGTGCACTGACTTCTGGTGGTGTGTGTGCCTGGTGAAAGCGTGCACTGACGGCTGGTGGTGTGTGTGCCCAGTGAAAGTGGGCACCGATGGCTGGTGGTGTGTGTGCCTGGTGGAAGCGTCCACTGACGGCTGGTGGTGTGTGTGCCTGGTGAAAGCGTGCACTGACGGCTGGTGGTGTGTGTGTCCAGTGAAAGCGTGCACCGACGGCTGGTGGTGTGTGTGCCTGGTGAAAGCGTGCACTGATTGCTGGTGGTGTGTGTGTCCGGTGAAAGCGTGTACTGAAGGCTGGTGGTGTGTGTGCCTGGTGAAAGCGTGCACTGATGGCTGGTGGTGTGTGTGCCCGGTTAAAGTACGCACTGACGGCTGGTGGTGTGTGTGTCCGGTGAAAGTGTGCACCAACGGCAGGTGGTGTGTGTGTGCATGGTGAAAGCGTGCACTGATGGCGGGTGGTGTGGACCTGGTGCAAGCATGCACCGACAGCTGGTAGTGTGTGACGGCTGGGGTGTGTGTGCCTGGTGAAAGTGTACACTGACAGCTGGTGATGTGTGTGCCTGGTGGAAGCATGCACTGACGGCTGGTGGTGTGTGTGGCTGGTAAAAGCGTGCACTGACGACTGATGGTGTGTGTGCCTGGTGGAAGCATGAGCATTCACAGTAATAGAAGACACAAATGAAACTGAGGGGGAGGAGGTGGAGAAGGGAGGGGGAGTGCGAGCAGAGGAGCATGATTCACAGCTAGAAAACACAAATGAAGCTGACCAGTAGTGAAGGGGGAAAGGGAGGTGGTAGCGCAAGCAGAGGAGCCTGATTACAGCAATAAAACACAGATGGCAGCTGTGCACGTGCATGAGCTCGTGAGCGCAACCTGTAGGCCAGCAAAAGCCTCTGGGGGCACTTTTAAAAGCCACTTAGTAAATTTCTCGAAGAGACCTAAAAAATGAGGAGAAATGCAAGTATTTCTCCCCGTTGGGCCACTCTAATGCCTGCTTTTCAATGGCATTCGTTTTTGGCGCTGCCTCAGATTTACAGGTCCTTGTAAATCAGGGGCAGTGTCAAAAAGCAATGGGTTTAGCAGTGAAACGCCCACAGTAACACTCATTGCATGCCCCTTTGACGCTAAAAACTGCATTAAAGGGTACAGTGTTTACCATGCGGTGTTAAGCCACAGAAAGTGGCTTAGTGCCGCATTGTAAATAAGGTTTAAATGTAAAGGAGTTAGGCCCATAAAACTGTGGGGCTGGCTGGACCATATATACTATATTATGCAAAAAATGCCACCCCACCTTACTTTTGAACTTTTACTGATAGGCAACACATAAATCTTAGTTAAACATGTGCGGTATATTTATTTACCTCTTTTTTAAAAAAAATATTTTTGGAAGACAATCTTTAGTCATATGTCAGAGTAAGAAAACACAACATATAATATATATACACGACGATTCAACAATAAAGCAAAAGAAAAAATCACTAGTACATAAACAGTGCAAATTACTATGTGCAATCACTATACACAACAATACATGTAATTCTGTTACCACTCGTTCAACAAGGCAAGTGACAATCCTTTGCCTAAATAACCATAAATGAATAGTATTAAATGGAACAATAGTGGAAAAACACAGTTAGAAGGAGATATCAAGCCTTATTATTTCTGGGATTCACTAATTATTAGTAAAGGATTTTTAAACTCCTTCTCTGCCGACGCGTTTCGAACTCCATACAGCTGTTATGGGTTCTCTTCAGGGCCTTGTCACTTCTATCTGTATGTGTGTAAGACAAAAGAACACTCTTTTAGTGTCTATTTCTATAGCCTCGTTTTAGCATTCCGCTTTAGCCTTCTTAAAGGTCCATATTACCTTCACTGTAGCCAGTTTGGATGTTCCTATCACTGGGATTTTAGTTTTGCGCGCTGCAATCTAGGGGACATGTAAAGATTACTTTTAGTTTCAGTCCCACTTGTCAGCCCACAGTTAGCCCACAGTGACTTTCAACAATAACAATGCAAGACATACCTTCAATATCGTTTTAGGGGTCCGGACCTGGACGTCTCCCTATGGTGCGGGGTTATTTAGACCTGCGGAGGACGCAAGATCCAGTTAGCACTAGGTGCATGGGTAAAATGGTCACTTATAGTCATTATTCCCTTCTCAAGTTAGTACCTTAAGCGGGGTTCGCCCTAAGGTACTAACTTGAGAAGGGAATAATGACTATAAGTGACCATTTTACCCATGCACCTAGTGCTAACTGGATCTTGCGTCCTCCGCAGGTCTAAATAACCCCGCACCATAGGGAGACGTCCAGGTCCGGACCCCTAAAACGATATTGAAGGTATGTCTTGCATTGTTATTGTTGAAAGTCACTGTGGGCTAACTGTGGGCTGACAAGTGGGACTGAAACTAAAAGTAATCTTTACATGTCCCCTAGATTGCAGCGCGCAAAACTAAAATCCCAGTGATAGGAACATCCAAACTGGCTACAGTGAAGGTAATATGGACCTTTAAGAAGGCTAAAGCGGAATGCTAAAACGAGGCTATAGAAATAGACACTAAAAGAGTGTTCTTTTGTCTTACACACATACAGATAGAAGTGACAAGGCCCTGAAGAGAACCCATAACAGCTGTATGGAGTTCGAAACGCGTCGGCAGAGAAGGAGTTTAAAAATCCTTTACTAATAATTAGTGAATCCCAGAAATAATAAGGCTTGATATCTCCTTCTAACTGTGTTTTTCCACTATTGTTCCATTTAATACTATTCATTTATGGTTATTTAGGCAAAGGATTGTCACTTGCCTTGTTGAACGAGTGGTAACAGAATTACATGTATTGTTGTGTATAGTGATTGCACATAGTAATTTGCACTGTTTATGTACTAGTGATTTTTTCTTTTGCTTTATTGTTGAATCGTCGTGTATATATATTATATGTTGTGTTTTCTTACTCTGACATATGACTAAAGATTGTCTTCCAAAAATATTTTTTTAAAAAAAGAGGTAAATAAATATACCGCACATGTTTAACTAAGATTTATGTGTTGCCTATCAGTAAAAGTTCAAAAGTAAGGTGGGGTGGCATTTTTTGCATAATATAGCATTGTAAATAAGGAGCAGGGCATTTCGCCACCGGAGCGTCGTAAAAAGTGGTGCCCTGGTGGCGCAATCCCCTTGTACATATGCCCCTATATTTCTCTAACATTTCCTTTCTTCCTCAACCTCTCTTGTGAAAACTGGGATGTCTGGTGCTCCTGCGCAACAGGTACATTTGGACCCTTTGTTTGTAATTTAACTGTGCACAGAAGTGTGTGAATTGAATTTACAAATGTCTCCAAAAACCCACAATGTTAGTTTGATCGATAAGTGTAAAAAAATTGTAAATCTGGAAAACAGAATTGTAACTCAGTTCTTATATCTTTTCAGAAGTGTGCGACCACCTTATTGGTGAACCTTTTTCCGCAAATGTGGGTGAAAGATTTTGATGAAGTACGTTTTTTGCTGAAAAAAACTATTTTTTTGTGAGAAAAATCGTTCTGGAAAAAAATGGCTCATGTGACACAGCTGGATGAAGTAGACAAACTTCCCAAATTCACGTTCAAAAGTTGTTTTTTGTTTGCAAAATGTATAATTGTGTACCCTGGCAGTAGCCTAAGCTTATTCTGCCAACAAACTGCTCTCTGGGCATATGTCCAGCCACAGGATGACCCAGTTAGTAAGACTGGGACACTCTGTGACAGGAAACCATCACCTGAAGTGCCAACAGGAACAGAGCAGGGTGGAGGTGCAGCTCAAGAATGAAAGGGCTATTGTCGTGGCAGGACAAAGTCTCACCGAGCAGGGGCTGTGTAAAGAATGGGGATGCAGCAAGGGGCATGGTGGAGTCAATGATGGGGGACAGATACCAAGCTACTACATTCCGCTGAAGTAGCGGGAACAGCTTCCTGCTGCTGCAAATGGCTGCTGAAGATGGCCTTATTTTAATGCTTCACAAGCCTCACACTTTGCGAAGCTTGTGCATTTTAAAGCAGATGCGTTTCCCAACTTGGCAACTTCGCGCACCTCTAATCTTAATTCAATGAACACGTTTCCCAACACTAAGGAAAGGACATGCAGTTCAAAGCTCAGTATGTGTGGTGGCATTAAAAGGTTTACTTTAATGTGTATATACAGAAGGTATATTTAAGGAAAATGTGTCTACCAAACACCGCACAGAGTGAGAAATCTTGTACAACACAACTCCATAGCATCGGCTTTACCTAGGCTGATAAGTAAAATGGTGCACTCCAAGCACTTAGATTGATGGCAACTTAGAGAGCAGTGCCCCTTTTTTTTTTTATCCCAGCACACCTAAGAATGGAATTGAATTTTCAGCCTCTAAACATGATCTCTGAGTCAGAGAGAAGAAATACATAAAAATCCCAACAAACATGGGTTCAGTAGACATCCCAGTGCTTTACCAGAGAATCATCGGGAGCGGGCTCCTGCCACACTACCTCCAAAACTGCTGATGATGGACAACAAGGCCCAGGGAGGCGCGCCCTCTCTCCCTAGGGTAGGCTGGCTGACGCCTTTTTCATTAGCATGCCTGCTTCTGTGATCCAGTTCTGATTGTGCCCTGCCCATGGTCTGTGTTCACAGCAGAACAGGAGTGTCATTGTAACATGACGAGAAATCGGATACACTGGCATCTTAATGTTCAAAACGAACCTGATGCCTGAGTCTGTCGCCTTACAAAAGCGGAAAGCTGGAGGCCCTTTTCCATGTCTGAGACTCAATCCTGCTGCAGTTCATCTTCGAACCTCACTGTGTTGTGTCAATGCAGGACAATAACCTTGTAAACAAGCGTGCATGCCTCGTACGGCAGGAGGGGGAGGTGCGCGCGCCTTGTGCAGCAGCAGGGGGAGGAGGGAGGCTGCGCGATTCACTTGAGGGAGCGATAATTGCTACCATATGGCAGCGATTGCTCCCGCTAGTGAATTGCCAGACATTCACGCGTTGCCATTGAAGGCAATGGAAGGTGTGTACGTGTTTGGCTGAAAAGCCGAAGCGATAGCAATAGGTCATTTTGCCTATGCAGCTTAGGCGAGACCTAAAAAGCAGTCCCTGAATCATTTAAACCAGGGAAAGTGATGGGAGTAATCAACTGCCAAACAATCCCTCAGAGTCTCTATGCTTAGTTTGATCCACAGCCTAGACCAAATTTTCAACCAAAGGAGGAGGGAGCAAATGGCCTTTATATCAGATAAATAGGCCACACCCATTTCTTCATGAACTACAAATGTGGGGGTACCCTGCTGAACACACCATCACCATCTCACAAAGGCTTTTAAGCAATTTGCAGCTCATCCTTTGGTAATGCATTTGGCCTTATAAATCTGTAATAAGTCCCCAGTGGGTCTTCTGCCCAACCATGAAGCAAAGTTAAAATCAGCATTGTTTGCCCTAACGAATTTCTCTTTCTTCCTAATAAACAAAAGGGCGCCAGCTCCAGGCAGAGTCAAATAGCACTCCCAAATAAGAAAATACACAGGTCTTTGGCAAGAAGGTGGACCCAACTTAAAAAGTATGCAATTTTGTGGAACGTGGTCCTACAAGCATCACATAAGATGTTTTGTTATTAACAGATAGGTCCAAGTCTTCCATATAATGGACAAAAGAGTTCAACAGCGGCTGCAGCCCACTGGCAGTCCGGGCCATGACAAATCATCATCTGCATATAATAGTAGTGGCAGAACCTGCTGCCCCACCTGTGGACAATCTGCTTTTAACTCCGAAAGGACCTGTCCCAAATTATTAACATAAAGATTAAAAAGAAATGGGGTCAAGATACAGCCCTGCCGAAAAAAGAAAACAACTAAAACGGAGATATTAGTTGGGGGTCCTCCTTGTTTACAAACATTGCTTATTTACATTTGTTTGCTGCTTTTGTACTTTTGCTATATTTAATATAGTTATGTACTTCATTTCTATGCACCTTATTTTAATGTGGCTAATTTTGCATTAACCTAAAAACCATTCAAGAAGCATTGTTATTTCAATTCATAGATGTCTAGATGCTGTGCAAATATTTGATGCTTTAACCCCTTCCATGCGTAGGACGGCCCCCGGCCGGGGGCTGTCCGAACGCCGCCTACTCAATAAATCACCAGCACCGCGACGGAATTCGTGCCACGGTCAAGCTGTTAACAAAGAGAATGAGATCAAAATGCAGAAGGAAGATGAAGTAAATTTCATTGCACTGGTTTGACTTATAAGAGTGAAAGCAGTAACATTCATGGACCTCGTCTGCACAAATGCTGAAGAAAATCATCAAAAATGTTTTTAAAAATTATGATTCTGAAAATCATTGTGAAAGCTGAAGTTATGTCTTCTGCAAGAGTCAACTGTTTAACAACACACAACTAGAGATTTCTTATGGTGGCTTCGTGAAAACAACATCTCACTGCTGACAAAACTAAAAAAGTTTAACATATTTACTTTATGTCTATGTGAGTATCATGCAGGTGAAAAGAAAGAAGTAGTTCATGTTATATTAACTATCCCTACTGCAAATTACCTGGAGAAGGACTATATAAATATCTGAGTGCAAGGCACACGATAGGCAATGTGGTTTTTACTAGTGTGAAAGTGAAAAGAAGAGCCAGGACTGTATTTAAATATACCCAGGAGGAAACTCATGTTTCTTCAATTCACAGCGAGATGTACCTAGGTCCTTGCTAAAAGCTCAATTTTTATAGTACTGATTACCACTGGTCTACTTCTGTGAATCATTGACTATCTTTTATAAACCATCAGGAATTGTATTGTCCCCAGCTTGAAACACTTAGGAATCTATTCACAAACTGAACTTTGTAGTATGTCAAGTAGTACTACAGCGGTACTAACTGACTTACTATAAAATGCTATTTACACACAAAGGCGTGGAGACCTCGGACTCTGACATATTTTCTATGCAGAATTGTGTTCCCGGAAACACATGTAACTCTTGAGAAAGTATTATATCCCATTTTGAATAGAAAGCATGATAAGGCAGAAGGCCGGGAGGGGCCTCTCCCTTATTTTATAATCTACTACAAGATTGTCTAGCACCCATAGTGGTCAAATATTGATTATTATCACCCAGAAACGTCAAACACTGAGCCCTTGAAGTGAAGCCATTATCTACCTTATTCAGAAGCCATGGTAAAGTCCAACACATTTCAAAAATTATCACCCAATGTCGTTGTTAAACTGAGATCACACTTTTTTCAGTTATCTTATACAGACAGTTGCAGAGAGTGATACATAAGGTAATCATAACAATCAAAAGGCCTTAATTCAAAGTAGACACAGACAGATTTGGCACAAACCTTAATTGTCACAGTTGGTATCACTATAATGAGCACACTTTCACTAGCTGTCATGTCTTCTTGGATAGTCCCATCATGTATACCCCATTTCTACATACATTGTCCCATCCACACAACCTTAATGATTCTAAACAGGTGACCTTTTACCTAATAGCTTGATCCTGTCTCTTCGCCACCAGGCTCTAAGTCTTCTATCAGAATCCATGTACCTGACGTACATAAACATGTCCCCAGGCACAGCTGATTTATTCTGTATAAGGGTCACCACTTTTTTCATCCTTGGCCAACAGCCAGCTGTGCATGATCACACTTGTTTAGAAAAACATTGTGATTTTTTTCAAAACATTTATGATTTTTTTCAAAACATCCATGGTTGTTTTAAAAATATATCAATTCTAGAAAAAACCCTGGAGTGACCACTTTAATATAAAAGACCATCATTCCCCCTCTACAAATTAGAGGAGAATTAATTCCAAGCTGAGATGGAGGTCTTGCATGCTGAATCTTAGACATGCAGTGGTCTGACATCCCTTGCAGGTTGTCATCCTCGACGCAAAGACAGGGACCTTCGTTCTGAACCTACAGGAGAGGTGCTGGTAATTCCCTAGGGCTTTCTTTGCTACAGATACCCATAGCTATATGCATAGACACCTACACGTCTAGGTTAGGCTAGGTACATTTAGGCAAATTACTTAGGGTGCCCATTTTAGGAATATGCAAGTGCTACTGTTTTTATCTGAACTGTTTGTGTTCATCTTATTAGCACTATGGTAAAAATGTATCTCCTATTCACTATATTGGTACTAGCAATCTCTTTCGTATGCTTCTGTCTCCTGATTGTCGCAGCACATATGTTTTAGATCAGGCTGTCGCTGGACCAATATATTTTTATTGAAAAGTCCTAATTGCCATCCTGTGTATTTTCTGGGAGAAAGTAAGCACGGATGTCTGAGCAAAACATACTGTACTGTTTTCCACAATCCCTGAGGAATCAGGGTGGTCATGTTCAGTGGTTGCCAGAGACTACTTACACCACTGTAGTATACAGGGGGGTGGTAGTGGCACTGTAGAGCTAGCTGGTCTAACAGCTGACATATCCTGTGGGGATGTCCAGAAGCAGTCGGGATACCAAGCCCTCAGTTTGGGTCATCGAAAAACGTGCAGGTCCTGGAGGACTCCTAGGAACTACATGACATAGCAATTCACATAAATAATTTTGCTAAGGCATTTGGTCGGGTTAACTGGACATTTGTATGGAAAATGATGGCACAGATAGGATTAAGCCAAATGCTTTCTGGAGTTATTCAATCGTGAAACAGGCATCCAACTGCCAAGGTCTTGGAAAATGGCACATTGCCTGATCAAATAAACATTGCACAAGGCAAATTTTCCCACTTCTCCTCTTTATTTTAAATTATATATCATACCCTTAGCAGCAAAATTTAAAGAACAGAAGGGAATAAACCCTTTCAGGGCTTTCTATATGCCTGTGATTTAGCAATTGTCAGAAGACTTCCCAGAGACCAGCATTCAAAAGGCTGAGAAATAGTTGGTTTTCTAAGATTCTAGATATCAAATGAATGAAGAAAATAATTACATTATGGGATGGAATAGTTAATACAAATCTGAAACGATAGAGGATAAGATCAGATACCTGGGTGTCAACGTTGTTCCACAAATTGAAAGATTCATCCAATATAGAAGTACATCTGCAAAACCCTAAAAGACAAATTTAATATAAAAAAATGAAATTCTTACAGAAACATTTCTTCATGTTTGATACATTTCCATATACATTTGAAAACAAATACAGCAGATATACGACATGTTAAATCGATTTGTATGGGGGAATAAACAACAGAGACTAGCATGAAAAAGTTGACACAAAAAACTAAAGAGTGGTGGCCGGGCACTTCAGAATCTTCAGCTGTATTGCTGAGCTTCAAATATTGAACAGTTTAGTTAACTGATTGCCTTTCAAAGTAAACTGTGGC
This sequence comes from Lissotriton helveticus, assembly GCF_964261635.1. NCBI lineage: Eukaryota > Metazoa > Chordata > Amphibia > Caudata > Salamandridae > Lissotriton > Lissotriton helveticus. Next base: position 494,510,546 of record NC_136069.1, on the reverse strand, counting down.
TTCCATGTTGGCTTTTAGCAATGTTTATAGCCAAAGAAAATAGATGGCTACTATTTAAGTTTGCAGAACCAATATTGAAAGATATGCTAAACATGGCTTAAAATGATTCTTTCCTTTACACATTAGATGAATCAAATGTATCCTTGTGACCACTACACAAAATACAAGCAAGCTATTCATGCAGTCACTGAAGCATAATTTTCATATATGCAAATAATGATATACCAATAGACTTCACACTTAGAGTTTACAGGTGTCCTTGGTTTCCTGAGCAGCTACAAACTTTACAAAATTAATAACAGTGTTTCTCAGTGCCAATTTGCATATTAAAAATGAAGATACTGATAGCATTCGAATGCTATTCAATAACTTGAGTACTGTAACATGTATAAGGAGTCATCATGCAAGGTACATGATTAGTTGTGTGAAGCCTACGACCAATTGCAAAGGGTAATCAACACAGCGCAGATATTAAAATCCACCAGCACTAAGAGCAAATGAAAAAGGCAAAATAACTACACAAATTACTGGAGTACACATTAGATTTGAAGTAAAACCTCATAGCTAATTAATAAAATAAAATATTATAGTACATTATCTTTTCAATGTCTAATGAATAAATAAATCATTTAAAAATATTATTGGATTTTATCAATATTAATTTTTAAAGAAAATAAAACATAAACACCATCCTTAGCAATGTTATTATTAATGAATGTTTTGCAAACTTAAATAAAAGTTGAGTGTAATTAATGTAAATTACCTTTTAATTTTAAATAGGCTAACTATTAATATGAATACTAATACAATATTTGAATATTAATTTTGCATATTTGTTAGACCAAAAATATATGCATATACACATCATTTTAATTGTAATTTGTGTTTGTTATTTTAACATTATTTCCTATGGGGTGTTATATTAGGTGCCTGCCTCCTTTAGTTTCCATGGGAGTGTGTTGCTGCACCTGTGAGTCATTGTGTGGGTCTAAACTTACTCCAAGGCTAGGGTGGAATACAGTCACTGCTGTTTTGTCACAATTAGGACAGTAGTAACTTTAAAAGTATACTTTGTGTATGCAAGTGATCTTACTCTTTTGTGAGTGGATGGTGTAATAGCATGCTCCTCCCGAAACTCATCCTTACTCCTTACATACCTTCTTATCCTCCCTTAGTCCATCCAATTTAGGGACTGATTCCGATCTGGGTCAGAAAGCTCTCCCACAGAGCCGGATCCTGCAGTCTGACCGCGCGAGTACGATGCGGCCGCATGCTGCCGGACTCGGTTCAGTCGGACTCCCATAGAAGTCAATGGGAGCCATCCGTACGGCACGTACATGGGCTCCCATTGACTGAATGGGTACGGCTCCCACAAAACCCCCTACAGTGTGTATGCATTGGTGCCATCCGCACCATTCATGCCTGTGTTGGGGAGACCCTTGGGTTCCCCCTGTGTCGGATTTGTAAGGCTGCGGGGGACAGGGGGTTCGACGCGGACCCCCAAAGACAAAGTCCCGGACATTTTGTGAGCCGGAAACTTTGTCTCGAACCGGTTGTCCGACGCATGCATCGTACTGGCTTGGTCGTAAATCGCATCCATTGCACGGCACGGTAAGCTTACGGCCGAGACGTACGGAGCAGTTCGGACCTGGAAATGACTCGGTCAGTGAATTTCACGTAGCTCGCATCGTACTTGCTCACTCGTACAGCTGTACGAGTCGGGCGGAAAACAAGCGTACGGCTCGTAGTTTTTGCGGCAGGATCTCGTTCGGTGCCTTTCCGACCCGGATCGGAATCAGCCCCATAGTAGTAAATATTCCCCATTTTCCCACTGCTCACCCAGTTTTTCCTACCTTTACTACTAGGTAGCAAATTTACATATGCAGCGATCTTACCATAAAAAATGCAGGTGAGGCAAAGGGGTAGACTTAAATCCATAGGTTTATAAATTGAATTTTGTAGCTAGCAAGTATAACTACTACAGTACTAATTTATGAACTACCAAAAATGTTTTGTAAATCTGCCCTACGTGTTTAATTAAGTATTCTAATGCTGTAGGTGACCAATAAACTTTAGTTAAATATTTGGCGTGCCATTGTACCTAGAGTGAAGCTGTGTAAATAACCTCTGATTCTTTTGACCTAGAAATTAAACTTCGTAGGTAAGAACTGTAAAGTGTGCAGCTTGCCATGGCTTATCATGCACAATAAGGTTTTTTCCAGTGGTCCTGGTTATAATATTTAAATTACTGAATGAATTGGATAAAAACAATGGTTTTAGGAAGTTCAAGATGTCACCAACTTTTTCATAATGACAATGGTCTCTATCAAATCATAGACCCCATAAGGATGGACTGGGTAATCCCAAAATGAGATTAAAATCTGAAGGCAAATCATGGGCTTTTCCTACCACGATCTGTGGCCGGTGAAGTTTGGCAAATATTACATGAGCAAATAGTGTGCATGTGCTGTTTCTGTAGCTTTCAGTAGAAAATAAAGTGCTATTAGAGCATTGCTTCTGATTCCAAGATGCCTACCTGGTAATCGATTGTAATTTGTGCACCAGCTCACTAGGGATACTTGCATCATAATTGTAAATTACTAAATTACACCTGTGTTTGTGGCCCAATCATGATCGTTCCAAAAGAGGTAATCTGGAACCTGATTTATTTCGAAGAAGTGTCTATTTATCTGTCTGTCATCCAACTAATATTTATTTTCTGCTATCTACCAAGTGGCCGGTAAAATCATACATAATCTCTTCTATTTAGCCAATGGCTAGCTGTATATCTGAAACTTCATTGTTTCTGGCCGCAGGTTAAATAGTAGAGATCATGGGCCAGATGTAGGTAATTTTAATTTACCACCTCTTAAATACCGATTCATACCGAATTGGTATTTACGAGGTGGTAAAATAGAGGGAGGGAGATGTAGGTATTTCAGATTCGGTAAATACCGAATCGTTAAGATTGCAGCCCATAGGAATCAATGGGCAATACCGATTCTGTAATTACAGAATCGATAAATACCGATTTTAGCAAGGGTGCAGGGGGTGTCACTTTGACACCCTCTGGCACCCCAAAAATAGGCATGTGCGCCATGTGGCACACAGACATGCCCTAAGGGTGCATGCACATGCACACCTGGATTCGGTATTTTACCACCCAATTGGATTGGGTGGTAAAATACCGAATCTTAAAGCCCTGTGGCACTCTGACATGTGCCAGCTACATCTGCATTTACAGAATCGGTATTTTACCGAGTCTGTATTTACCGATTCGGTAATTTTACCGAATCGGTAAATACAGAATCGGTAAAATACCGATTTTGTAAATGCATGCCCTACATCTCAAAATCCAATTACCGGTCGGTAACGGCCGAATTCGGCCGTTACCGACCGGTAATTGGCCACCTACATCTGGCCCCATGTACTATGTGACCAGCATCTGGATAAATAGTGTGAAGAAGATGTTTAGCTGGACGTGAAGGCAACATGAACATCAAGCAATGGCAGGAAAGCGTGTGAAGCATTTGAAGGTAAGTGCATACAGAAATGTTCAAAAGTATGTACAAAATTAAGTGCTTGAGTTAGCTAAATGGCTTACAGATCAACAGTAAAATCAATTTGGAATAAATACAGCTATGTTAATTTAAAATTCAATAAGAAAAGTAGGACTCACACATCTGTTTCAAAAGCTTCATAATATGGCAACCAAATATTTTATGATGTAGTCTATGAGTATTTGGCTGTCTTCACAGAATGAGTTTTTTTAATGCATGTTACATGAATGTTTTCTTCAATCGTCATGAGGCTACCTTATTTTTTAGTGACCATGATCCTCCTTTTAATGATTTTTGAGGGCTGAGTTTGCATTAGGCTTTTTAGGGCAGGCATTGTGCTATTTATGGTTTTATTTTTAAGGGATATTGTGCTTGCTTCAAATTTTAGACCTGGAACACAGCAGCAGTCAAGAAACAGCAGCAAATAGGTAGTGCAGAGACAGGTGGTTTCAGGGCTACAAAGGTAAGGGCACTTACATATGGCAATTGGTAGTAGGGGCACAGTGCAATACACTTGCTGGGGATAAACTGGATGAAAAACAGTAATGGGGCTTCTGTAGAGCAGAGGATTTGAAACAAGGATACAAGTAAACAAAGCATGTGGGTCATTAATGAGGGAACTGTCTATTCACTCAGTTGCCAGCTGAATAAACACAATTTTACAACGTATTTACTCAAGAGAGTGAGTTTCAAACATAGATTCTAATTGGTCCATGACACTTGCCCCTTTCAGTCTTCTGCCCAATGCATTTTTTGAACTGCAAATATGTTTTTCAAATACTAATCAGTGAGATAGGTCCAGTATCTAACGGGGCTCTCATTTCTGTCCTTGAGAGTGGAACTGGGACAACAGAGACACAAGGATGAGGAAAGAAGAACCATGACCTAATCCAAGGGTGAGGAAGTCCATAACGGACCAGTGGCAAAAAGGTAAACAGAAACAAGACTAAAAGAAACAAGATAAGGGATACTGGTACCAGACCAAGTAAAATCTGGAGAATGTGGAAACAAGCATTTGCAATGCAATAGGTCTCGCATTTGCAACATTTTGAGCTATTGGCATTGTAAACGACAATGACTTTTGTTTATGTGTTTAAAAACCATGCAATAATAAAAGGTATTGTCAATTACAATACCAATAGGTCAAAGTTTTGAAAATGCAAGACCTATTGCATTGTAAATGCTTGTTTACAAAAAAGGGCTTGGAGCCCTCCCGTTGCTTACCATTTGTTGGATGCAGTGTCCCTCTACTTTGTAGCCACCTTAATTGGAAGTGCTCGCCAAATGTAATTTTCAATCCTTACTGTGGAGCAGGGACCAAGCACAGATCAATTAAATGTAATCAGTGCCTGTACGCTGCTCATGTGATGATACTATTTCTTCCACTCTCCACAAACTCGACCCAATCTGAAGGTAATGAACACTTTACATTAGCACCAGTTTACAAGACTTTATTTACAGCCAAAACTGAAAACACTGAGCTGTCCTTATTAGCAGAAAACACTCATATTCATGCCAATGTAAACAGATACCATGGTACAATAATCCGGCTAATATCGCCTGGTTTTCAATAATAGGTTAAGCGCCATCGCACACCTCCCATATAAATTGCATCTGACATGGCAACGCGTGAGAAACATGATCAACTTGAATCACGAAAGGCATGCAAAATAATAATGTCAATGGGCATTAATTATTGAGGTACTATTTCTTCTTTTTCCTCCCAGCCATTCCTTCTCTTTTTTGCCATTTTCATATTGAGGAACCAGTAAACAAACTTTTTTTTAAATGGCAGATCGGTAACTGTATCCGATTCCATTACATCTGCATGTGTAAAGTTTAAAAATGAATGCTCAATTAAATTAAATTTTGTTTGCATTCCTCGTCGCTTTTTCATTTTTTTAAATTTCTGTTATGTGTTAGTCATGGGCGAACACAATTGAGGACATTTCTGCTTGCAAAGCAAATGCCTTCACACCTCATGGTTGTGTCTGCTATAACGATGGCGCAAACAAAAAACAAAAAATTCAAAAATTGGTACCAAAGGAATAGCTCCTAGCAGAGTAAACGGGAGTCACTTTTCACTTTCAGTCTTTGGGCCCAGGCTGGTTTATTTAATCTTGGATAACTGTGCTTTCCAGCCTGTATAACATAACCACTTCCTGGAGGATGGCAAGTACCAAGGCGCCTCATTTGGAGAGTAATCTTTCTCTGCTTGTGTCTTTCTCTTTTACATTCTGAAGTATGGCGAATGTTAGTAGCTTAAGTGAATTGGACCCTGTGTTTTTCCCCTTGTAATACATAGTTATACGCCTCGAGCCAGTCAGCATGTGCCCAGCAGTGATTTCGTTTTCACAGCAATTGCCTTTTGTGGCCATTTAAAGGAAAGTCAGTGAATATAAATGGAAAAAATATGGAAGTCCACTCAGAATTTTAAGAACTCCGATAGAAATAAATATGGCCTACAAAACATAACGATGGTGTTGTAATGTTGTAAATATTTGATTTTTGCCATATTTGTATACCCATACTAGATTCAATCTCTTGTTGAAGAAATATAGGTCTAAGGGGAGTGTTCTCTGGTTCAATTTGCTCTGGTTAGTCCCCCTCTTACTCCCAGACCTTATTCGCCCTTTAGAGGGGGTCCCTTGCTTTCTTATAATAGACAAAATGCATCCAAACATTGGGTACCAGTATATCATTTAAACCATGTGCAGAGAATACAAGATGTACGTTATGAAGTACGAATAGCTTATTTATTCCAGTTTACTTTTTCCTTTGCAATTTACAACTTGTATTTCTGCATTTCTAACTTTAAACATAGTACTACAAGTACCAGGATGCCAAGCTAACCTCACTAGACTCTCCGCTCTCAGATGGCGCGTGACCCTTGAGATGTTTTGAATGCGTGAGTGCAACCCCATTTTATTTTATGTAGTGAATGAAGCTTTGGATTTTCTCTGTAAATCAGCTAAACTGATGCTATTTACACGTTTCTGTGTAGTATATATAACAGTGAAGTTAGGGAAGAAAAGTGTAATTACAGAGTTTTTTTGCTAACTTTACTTGTAAATGTGCTGCACAGCAACGCTGCTGTATTACATGGTTAAAAAACACATAGACAAAGCCAATGCTCTCACATAAGCAAGACCTATGGCTTTTGCCAATGCTTGTTTAAGATGGTCTCTGACACCTCACCTTGATATTACAAGGGGCTTAGGATTTCTGTTACTCTAAGGAAAAGATTTTTTTTAACCAGCCTGATAGGGCAATGAGTTAGTGGATATTTTTCCAACAGATTGGGCTCTGATTTGTGCAAGGCAATGGAGGGCTATGCCTTGGGGGCTGCAGGTTTAAGGAGGAGCAATGGAAGGCTAGATGAATAGGTGGTAGCTAGTGTGCACTGGGGTAGCTGGAAAGCTCTGCAGAAATTGGATTCTGGTAGTTGTTCAAGAGCATTAGTAAGATCTGTAACTTGTTCTCATGTTACAGATGCAGCTGTGTCCGAGAGTGAAGTGCAGTGCTATAACTGAGACAGGAGTTGAGCGAATAAACTGCATCATACACTCAGGGGCAGATTTACAATTACTGGCGCATCCCTGCATATCGGCAGGGATGTGCCAGTAATTGTGCGGCGCAGCTCCCCCACCCTTGATGCCCCGCATTTACAATGCGGCGCACCATGGGGCAAAAACGGCACAGATGCGTCACGCATCTGTGCCGTAAAAGCGGCGCATTGCTGGAGTTGCTTCGCAAGCACGACGCAGCTCCAGCAATGATCAGGGGGGCCCTATGTGCACAATGCTGTGTTAATCCTTACACCTGCTTCAAGCAGGCGCAGGGTTTTAACGCAGCATGGACCCAAAAGTGACTGAGGGAAATCTTGTAGATTTCACTCAGCCACTTTTGGGAGGCGTTCCTGCGCCGGAACGCCTCCCCCTGCGATGGTACGCCTCTTCTGGCGCAGGGCTTTACAACGTGACGCATCTGGGAGATGCGTCACATTGTAAATACCCCACACAATGGCGCATCTTTTACGCCGCCGCTGCGTCACAAAAATGACGCAACGGCGGCGTAAAAGCAGCGCAAGGGGCTTGTAAATTTGCCACTCAGGCTTTTGGTGGACCGGATCCCTGTTTCAGGCCCGGAAGAGATTTAAAAATGGCAATGAATGTGTCCCTTTCAGGCCCTGTATTCATGTCCTTAAATTCTCCTGCAAAAACTTTGGTCAATTTCTGAAAAGACAGCAACAAAACGTTTAAGTCGTTCCTGCTTATTTTTCCATGATTTCCTTAATCTTGCATTCCCCGAGTGTTTGCTTTTTCTAGGCTATGTTACTTTTTTCATGTTGTGTTACTATTTTTTAGGCAGCATATAATTCTTGTCTAGTGCATAATTTGATTTGAATTTCATCCAGGTGTTTCTACCTGGCAACAATTGAGTTGCGGCTGAAGGCAGTGCGAGTTTCTCTCAGTGCCTGTCAGTGGTTAAAAGAGTGTCAGATTACGTGGTCAAACAATCTTTGGCATCTCTGCAAAGGCATGAAGCAATGGTTAGGCATGCCAGCAGCAGTTCTATGCAAATGTGTGGGTAGGGTTGCGCTCTTCGCAAATGTTAGTGTGTATATTTAAGTCATATCCTTAATTATAAAGGCCCCGTTCCTTTTATGGCTCCCACTTTTTCATCCTACTTAAAGCCCTGCGCAGAGAGATGAATAATGAATGAGCAAAATAAACTACAGTACAGGTCCTAGTCTGCAGCCTGCTCTCCTGTGGAGAATGTTGTGCGAGGCGAACACTCGTCTACAGAGAGAGACTGCCTTCAGGCAGAGACCCCTTTCCACTCATTATGGTCAAAACGCAATACAAACAGTGCGCAACGGCACGTAAATTACTAGTTTATGAGGAAATCGATAGTAATTGTTGTGTTAAACAGCACATTTTGGAAAGATCATTCAGGTGCCTTAGTTGGAAGAGGCAGTCAAGTGATGTACTTCATATCGCAATAAGCCCAGGAGCCGCGCTGGAAGATGAGAATGCCTAACAAATGTCAATCAATCAATTATTTGTAAAGCACACTACTCAACTGTGAGGGTCTCTAGGTGATGCTACTGCTAGAACAGCCAGGTCTTGAAAAGTCTCCTGAAGGTCAGCAGGTCCTGGGTCTGCCTGAGGTGGATGGGGAGGGTGTTCCATGTCTTGGCGGCGAGGTGGGAGAATGATCTGCCGCCGGCGGTCGTCCTGTGGATGCGTGGAATGGTGGCGAGGGCGAGGTCAGCGGAGCGAAGCTGGCGGTTAGGGGTGTAGAAGGTGAGTCGTTTGTTGAGGTATGCTGGTCCAGAGTTGTGGAGTGCTTTGTGAGCGTGGGTGAGGAACTTGAAGGTGATCCTCTTGTCGACGGGGAGCCAGTGCTGGTCTCTCAGGTGTTATCAAAAAACAATGGTCCTAAACCTATGAATTATAAACCTTATATATTTCAATAGCTTTTCTCATTTACTTCTAAGGAGCACCCACAAACAGTATGCTCTGATTGTACTGAAAACTTAGTACCACAAGATTAACATAAAACCACGGTTAGAAGAAAAACATATTTAATTTCGTTTTCCATTTTCTACAGCAAGCATTTTTATAGAAAGCATTTTTATATACATCATCATTATTGAGTCAATAAAAACAAAGTGGTCGCCCAAACAAAGAAGAAAGAGTGCAAGAAAAACGGCTTGTACTACACACCGGTAGACGAGTCCTCTCTCTATGTCTATCGAACAGAGAGACTCATGGGTACATACGTGAATGCGGAAGCGCATTGCTATTCCCCCTGTTTTGACTGCGGTATCAGGTTGCGGTTGGATGAGCTCTAGTCGTGTAGGGGTAAGCTGACACGCCGGTGTCTCTTTTTCGCCTTACATTTACCGACTGTAGTGGGGTTCGGCTACTTAGAGGGAATTACTTATTGTTTCTTCCCCACAGCTACCGTTTTCAATATTGAGGAGCCTTACCTACCGTTTTGTGAGAGTTGTTAGTGTCTGGCGCTATTAACTAGTTTTCGACAACAAAGTGGGAGTGTATTTGTACAAGTGAAGTGGAGCGAACGATGTGAGCCTCCCCACTAACAAGATATCCCCCCTTTTTCGACCAGGTAAAATACGTTTTTGATTAATTGAATTCATTTTTTGCCTTGACACCCATGCTGTATGGAGTCTGAAGTATACATTATCATTTAATTATAGGTACCAACTATGTACCACTTCGGACATTAAATCACCAGTGAGAAATTTATCAGCTGGCAAGTGATATTACTCAATCAGTAGGGTAAGATACTTGACTTTTTTCTCATTTGAGGACAGAATTAAGTTCAACCTTAGTCTGAAGGAGACTCTGTTGTTATTTCTTAACCATAGGTATCATCTATGTGATATTGCGCTATCAATCACCAGCGAGGATTGTATTAGCCATATTTTTGGAATTGAGACCATCACCTATCCGTATCTCCCAACCAGTAGGGTAAGAGTAATGTCTTTACCACTATGTGGAGCTAGATAGGTTTTTTAATTTTAATCCTTAGGACCACGGTTAGTAACTTTCTTTATTAAATTTCTTTAGGGTTATCCTCATCCCTTGGTTGCCCTTGTATCTCTTCGTCCTGATGAAGACTCGCATTCCCCAGGTTCAAATCTCCGTATGGGCATAAGACGAGTCGAAACGTCGACGCCATTTGTATTAAACCTTGGACCAATTAATATTGTATATAGTGCTAAATAATCCTAGGACTGATATGCCTAGATGTAATAACATTGTTTTTTGATCTTATTCTTTGGCCAGGTTTCTAATATTACAATATACATGCTGGATATTGTTTTGTTTAATATTATGACTTTTTGAGCACCTCTATGATCTCGCCTCTCGGATCATTCACTTTACACTCTTGAGCACGGTTCTTCTTGCACTCTTTCTTCTTTGTTTGGGGACCACTTTGTTTTTATTGACTCAATAATGATGATGTATATAAAAATGCTTTCTATAAAAATGCTTGCTGTAGAAAATGGAAAACGAAATTAAATATGTTTTTCTTCTAACCATGGTTTTATGTTAATCTTGTGGTACTAAGTTTTCAGTACAATCAGAGCATACTGTTTGTGGGTGCTCCTTAGAAGTAAATGAGAAAAGCTATTGAAATATATAAGGTTTATAATTCATAGGTTTAGGACCATTGTTTTTTGATAACATTGTACACCCAGGTCCATGCCTTAGGGTTACCCCATTTTTCTTAATGGTTACCTTTGTGCAGCATGTCTGCGAGGGTTGTTGGTCATTGTTGTTTTTGTTAAATTTATGTTGTGTGTTTTGATTAATTGGTTAATAGTACATTATATCTGCAGTACTCCATACTATGTCTGAAACTGAAACCCTTACATATAGTGAATACTATATTAATAAACTCTTAGAAGAAGAGGGAGGGGGAACTCTTATAGCGGGTAGTACTGTTACCAATGATGTATCTCTAAATGGAAAAATCTCAAAGTTAGAGAGACTTGAAAAGAAGCTTATAAGAACTAGGCTCCATGGCCATACTCTAGCCAAATACCTCCGTTCAAACGTAATTCCTGTGGGTCTTCAGGTGCGAAATGAACCCGCAATCTTTTTCGAAAATCCCAAATTTAAAGAAAAATTCAGTTTCGTGTCCAACACCTGCTCCAGACACTGGATGGTGTTGGGCATAGAAACTGCAGTTGAGGAAGTGGAGAGATTAACAAAGGAAATAGCAGATTTACGGAAGGAAATTTTGGAGGATAAGGCACTAATAAACGCAAAGGAAGCTTTGGAGAGGCTGGAAAAGACAATAAAGGACTTTGACATCTATACACAGGGTACTAAACTAGAAAAAGTTGCAAAAGACATTACTGTGTATGACAAAAAGACAACATACCCGTATCTTGAAGAGGGGTATTTTGAAAGAGACCAACGAGGCAATTGGGCAAGTAGAGGCAGAGGTGGTTATAAGAGGTATAACACTTTTTCATCTATGAGCAGTGGTTCGGAAAGTGAATCAGAACGCCCTAGTACAAGCACTGGCTCATCTACTAACAATCCTCCTCAGAATTATTCTGAACAACAGCCTTTTTTAGAAGAGGACCAATGGTGGGGTACATCTGCGAGAGGCCGCCCCTGGGGGAGACCCAGGGGATCGAGAACACGCCCTTGGAACAGGGGTACAGGACGGGGGAGAAAACAAACCCATTTCCAACAGAATACCCATGGCGAAATCAATACGAGACGCCAACAGTACAAATGGTGAGAAATGGCCCTGATAACCCCATAATCAATATATCGGATTACCAACTGTCACCGATAGAACAACAAGTCTTGTCAAAAGGACTGTCTTTTGTCCCTACTACTATACCCAATGATTTCAACATCAGAATAGAATTACAACAATTCTTTCGAAAAATCCGTCTCAAACATTATTTTCATAAGACCCTATATAATCCGGTATCCTCGGGTAGCGGTTTAAGACCACCTTCCAGGTTCAATCCCCCTACTCACTCCATTGACAATAAGATATTGGCTTATGAGCAGGTGGTATTGAGAGATGTGGATGCAACTTTGGCTACCCGACGATATATTCCCTATAACATAAGCCGGGATGAAAAGAGAGCTTTACAATCTTTAAAGAACAACAATAACATTGTTATAAAACCCACCGATAAAGGCGGGGCGATCGTTGTTCAAAATTTAGAGAACTATAAAACCGAGATTCTCTCTCAATTGAATACACCAGGCAACTATGTACATCTGAAGAAAGACCCTACAAAAACTATTAGTGAATCAATTCAGAAGTTGACCAAGGGAGCACTTGAACAAGGTGTGATCAATAAACAAGAATACGAATTTCTAAACAATAAGCACCCACGGACACCCACCATATATACCCTTCCCAAGGTGCATAAAAGACTAGAAGACCCCCCGGGAAGACCTATTTTTTCGGGTTGTGGGTCAGTACTCGAACCTTTGGGAAAGTATGTGGATATATTTTTGAAGCCTATAGCAATTGCCACCCCGACGTATGTTCGAGATACCACGCATACGATCCAATTGGTGGAGGGTTTTCAATATGACAGCAGTACGTGTATATTAGCGGCAATGGATATTGCCTCTCTATACACTAACATCCCACAAAAGGAGGCATTGATTTGTATGGAGCGTGTGCTAAATATGAGACCTGCACCGCACAGAGTACCTACTGAATTTATTATTCGACTTTTAGAAATTGCTATGACCAAGAATTTCTTTATATTTCAAGATGAATATTACATTCAGACGAATGGAGTAGCAATGGGGGCCAGCTTTGCCCCAAACCTAGCCATCATCTATATGAGCGAATATGAAAACCAATTTATTCTAAGTCAATGTAATCCTCACCGCAGCAATATTTTGCTGTGGGTGAGGTATATTGACGATGTCCTCTTAATTTGGCGAGGAGGGCAATCTGCACTTACGGATTTCCATGGTTGGGTTAACACTTGTTCCAAAAATATTCAATTTACTTTGGAAGCCAATGCTCTGTCCATCAATTTTTTGGATTTACAAATTAAAAATGAAGAGGGAAGACTATATACAACCCTATATAGGAAGAGTAGTGAAAGAAACACCCTCCTCAGGTACACCAGCCACCATCCACGTAACCTCAGGGATAATCTCCCCTTCGGGCAATTCCTGAGGTTACGTAGGAATTGTTCAAAAAAGGAAGATTACCTAGAGGAATCAGCCACTTTAATGGTGAGATTGGGTGAACGTGGGTACCCCACTAGACTCCTTAAAAAAGCAAAAAAACAGGCATGGCATAACCATCGGGAGCATCTACTCTGTACTAATCAAAAACAAAAAGAAGAAAGGTTGGTCTGTGTGACAACCTTTAACACTAAAAGTAATGCGATTAAAAAGTGTGTGAATCGACACTGGCATTTAATTAGTGATGAAATTGGAGGGATACCACCTCCATTGCATGCATTCCGAAAAGGGATGAATATACGCGATCACTTGGTGAAATCTTTGTTACCGAAGAAACAATGTTTGAGTCAACCTACACTTTGGGGTGCACCCACAATTATTGGACACAGGAAGTGTGGATCTTGTAAAGCTTGTGCACTCACAATAGAAGGAAATGAGTTTAGTCACAATGACCAGACATACAAACTAAAAATTCATACCAATTGCAACACCTCTTGGGTAATCTATGCAATTAGATGCCCTTGTGGCTTTCTGTATGTGGGACAAACCACGCAGAAAATAAAATGTCGAATTTTACAACACATGAGCCGGGTTCGCTGTAAAGTTCAGGGGGCCCCATTGGTGGACCATTTCAGTAGATTTGAACATCCAGACCACAGCCTGAGATGGTGGGTCATAGAAAAAATTACAGAGAACCAACGAGGTGGCGATTTGCACAACATCCTCAATAGAAGGGAGTGTAAATGGATATATACTCTTAACACTGTGAACTCGGGACTCAATGAACTTGAGGAGATGAATAAACAAGTCGCCCTATTGGGTACATGATTATGCTTGGACATTATTTAATGTTGAAAAACTGGAAACTCTATTGAATAGATGGTTGAAAAACTGTACATGATTAGGATTAACCATATGATAATGTTTATATGTATACCACCTTGCCTAAACTCAGCTGTCCTAGATATTGTTTTCATTGAATTTAATTTCTTTTCAATTGCCTAGGACTGTATAAATGTTTCATCTAATGCTTTGATGTATCATATTATGATGACAGTGTGTTATGGTTTCACTAAAATGTGATGTCCAGAATGTGTTGTTTTTACCTCCTCAAGGAATTTTTGAAATGTTCATGTACTAGTCCCTTCTTGATGTTTATCATGCAGTATGGATTGGTTCTACACTGTTTTTCTCGTTTTCCTCGTACTTTTACGGATTCCAATCCGGTCACACTATAGGATTAGCGAATTTGAGAATTGTTAATAACATCTGTTGGATTATATTTTGTATATTTTTTAATTTCGCGAATAAATTTATTGCGCAAAAAGGTTCCTAATTACTTTGGATGTAGGATACATGCGCAACCTTAATCCATTTCGATTCGATTTGGCTTGCATGTAAATAAAAACTCTCTGGGGCATGAAAAACGGCTTGTACTACACACCGGTAGACGAGTCCTCTCTCTATGTCTATCGAACAGAGAGACTCATGGGTACATACGTGAATGCGGAAGCGCATTGCTATTCCCCCTGTTTTGACTGCGGTATCAGGTTGCGGTTGGATGAGCTCTAGTCGTGTAGGGGTAAGCTGACACGCCGGTGTCTCTTTTTCGCCTTACATTTACCGACTGTAGTGGGGTTCGGCTACTTAGAGGGAATTACTTATTGTTTCTTCCCCACAGCTACCGTTTTCAATATTGAGGAGCCTTACCTACCATTTTTTGAGAGTTGTTAGTGTCTGGCGCTATTAACTAGTTTTCGACAACAAAGTGGGAGTGTATTTGTACAAGTGAAGTGGAGCGAACGATGTGAGCCTCCCCACTAACAAGATATCCCCCCTTTTTCGACCAGGTAAAATACGTTTTTGATTAATTGAATTCATTTTTTGCCTTGACACCCATGCTGTATGGAGTCTGAAGTATACATTATCATTTAATTATAGGTACCAACTATGTACCACTTCGGACATTAAATCATCAGTGAGAAATTTATCAGCTGGCAAGTGATATTACTCAATCAGTAGGGTAAGATACTTGACTTTTTTCTCATTTGAGGACAGAATTAAGTTCAACCTTAGTCTGAAGGAGACTCTGTTGTTATTTCTTAACCATAGGTATCATCTATGTGATATTGCGCTATCAATCACCAGCGAGGATTGTATTAGCCATATTTTTGGAATTGAGACCATCACCTATCCCTATCTCCCAACCAGTAGGGTAAGAGTAATGTCTTTACCACTATGTGGAGCTAGATAGGTTTTTTAATTTTAATCCTTAGGACCACGGTTAGTAACTTTCTTTATTAAATTTCTTTAGGGTTATCCTCATCCCTTGGTTGCCCTTGTATCTCTTCGTCCTGATGAAGACTCGCATTCCCCAGGTTCAAATCTCCGTATGGGCATAAGACGAGTCGAAACGTCGACGCCATTTGTATTAAACCTTGGACCAATTAATATTGTATATAGTGCTAAATAATCCTAGGACTGATATGCCTAGATGTAATAACATTGTTTTTTGATCTTATTCTTTGGCCAGGTTTCTAATATTACAATATACATGCTGGATATTGTTTTGTTTAATATTATGACTTTTTGAGCACCTCTATGATCTCGCCTCTCGGATCATTCACTTTACACTCTTGAGCACGGTTCTTCTTGCACTCTTTCTTCTTTGTTTGGGCGACCACTTTGTTTTTATTGACTCAATAATGATGATGTATATAAAAATGCTTTCTATAAAAATGCTTGCTGTAGAAAATGGAAAACGAAATTAAATATGTTTTTCTTCTAACCGTGGTTTTATGTTAATCTTGTGGTACTAAGTTTTCAGTACAATCAGAGCATACTGTTTGTGGGTGCTCCTTAGAAGTAAATGAGAAAAGCTATTGAAATATATAAGGTTTATAATTCATAGGTTTAGGACCATTGTTTTTTGATAACATTGTACACCCAGGTCCATGCCTTAGGGTTACCCCATTTTTCTTAATGGTCTCTCAGGTGGGCTGTGATGTGGCTGTGGCGGGGGATGTCAAGGATGAGGCGAATATAGGCATTCTGTATGCGTTGTCGTCTTTTCTCGAGTTTGACCGTGGTTCCTGCGTAGAGGGCATTGCCGTAGTCCAGTCTGCTGCTGACCAGGTCCTGGGTGACCGTCCTCCTGGTTCCGGTAGGGATCCATCTGTAGATCTTGCGAAGCATGCAGAGGGTGTTGAAGCAGGAGGAGGAGACGGCGTTGACTTGCTAGGTCATTGATGAGTCAAGGATGAACTCCAGATTGCGTGCGTGGTTGGTGAGTGCAGTTGCTGCTCCCAGTATGGCCGGCCACCAGGAGTTGTCCCAGGCGGAGGGGGTGGAGCCGAGGATGAGGACCTCCATCTTGTCCGAGTTCAGTTTCAGGCGGCTGTTCTTCATCCATTCGGCAACGGCCTTCATTCCTTCTTGGAGGTTGGTTTTGATGGTGGTGGGGTCCTTGGTGAGGGAAAGGTTCAGCTGGGTGTCGTTAGCGTATGAGAAGATGTTAAGGTCATGCGATCAGATGATGTTGGGGAGTGGTGACATAAAGAGGGTCAGGCTGAGGGATGATCCTTGGGGTGTGCCGCAGATGATCTTGGTGGCTCCCGAACGGAATGGAGGGAGGCGGACACTGTGGGTTCTGCCGGTGAGGAAGGAGGTGATCCAGTCCAGGGCTTTGTCACGGATCCCTGCTTTGTGGAAGCATGTGCGTAGAGTGTGGTGGCATACGGTGTTAAAGGCGGCCGAAAGGTCCAGGAGGATGAGGGCCACGGTTTCGCCGTTGTCCAACAGGGTCCTAATGTCATCGGTGGCGGTGATGAGGGCAGTTTTGGTGCTGTGGTTGCTGCAGAATCCAGATTGGGACGAATCCAGAGCGTTGTTCTCCTCAAGGAAGCGGGGCAGTTGCCTGTTGACAATCTTGTACTATAAATCTATCGATGACTTTTGCCAGGAATGGGAGCAAGGAGATGGGCCGGAAGTTCTTGATGTCCTAAGGGTCCGCCTTGGGTTTCTTGAGTAAGGCCTTGATCTTGGCATGCTTCCAGCTCTCCGGGAAGGTGGCGGTCTCGAAGGAGTTGTTAAAGATCTTCCGAAGATGGGGTGCGATGATGGAGCTCGCTTTATTGAAGATGTGGTGGGGGCAGGGGTCGGATGGTGAGCCGGAGTGGATTGTGTTCATGATTTTAATGGTGTTGTCATCATTGATGTGGGTCCAGGAGAGCAGGAGGTGGGTGTGGCTCGGGGGCGGTGAGTCTGAGGTGTCGGCGGCTGTCAGAGGGGTCTGGTTGTTGAAGCTGTCATGGATGTCTGTGATCTTGCGGTGAAAGAAGGTGGATAGGGAGTCGCAGAGGTCTTGCGACTGCAGGATATCGTTAGAGTTGGAGAGTTCCTTCATGATGCTGAAGAGCTCTTTGTTGTTGTGTGCGTAGTTGTCGATGCGTTCCTTGAAGGAGGTCCTTTTGGCAGTTCGGATGAGTTGGTGGTGCCTGTGGATGGCGTTCTTGAGGGCTGGGTGGTTGTCTGGTGTCTGTTCATGGCGCCACCTCTTCTCGAGTCTTTGGCAAGCCTGCTTGGATGCCTAGAAGTCGGTGATGAACCAGATGGCTTTTCTGTTGGTTCATCTGTTTGAGGATTTCTTGATTGGGGCGAGAGTGTTGGCGCAGTTGTTGATCCATTGCCTGAGGTTGCGGGTGGCAGTGTCGGTGCCGGTTGGTGGGTCTCGGGAGAGGGTGGCGATTAGCTGGTCTTCGGTGACATTGTTCCAGCTGTGGCGGGGGATTCGTTGTGGGTGGTGGCACGTGGTGGGTTTCTTGAAGGTGAAGTGGATGCAGCGGTGGTTGGTCCAGTGGAGTTCAGTGGTTTGGCTGAAGGTGATGTGGTTGCTGGTGGAAAAGATGGGGTCAAGCATGTGTCCGGCGGAGTGGGTGGGAGACTTGATGAGCTGTTTGAGTCCGAGGTTGTCAAGCAGGGTGGTGGAGTTGCTGTTGTTGACAATCTTGAGGTGGAAGTTCAGGTCTCCAAGGAGGATGTAGTCCATGGGCGTAAGGGTGTGCGTGCTGATGAAGTCGGTGATGGAGTCGCTGAACTGTGTGCAGGGTCCGGGGGTCTGTAGACGAGGGTTCCTCTGAGGGTGGTGTTTGGGATTGATGTGGATCTGGAGGTGCAGGTGTTCGGCAGTGCTGAGGGTGTTTTCGGTGCTGGTTGAGATTTGAGGGTATTCCTGTGGACGATGGCGGTTCTTCCTCCTGGTCTGATAGTGCGGTCCCTGCGGGTGATCTTGTGACTATCCGGGATGGCTATGGTGCTGTCGGGCACTAAGGAGGGGTTTATCCAGGTCTCCGTCAGGAAAACAACGTCCAGGGAGGATGAGTTGAGTAGGTCCCAGAGTTCGATGGCATGCTGGAGGACGGAGCGGGTGTTGAGTAGTATGCATCTGAGATGGTTGGGTCCTGCCCTGGTGGGCGGGATGATGACTTGGATGCTGGTGAAGCTGCATCTCCGGCAGGAGAAGGGTCCGTGGGTGACCTTCGGGGTGACCCGGTAGCAGGTGGATGATCAGCCGGCGTTGAGTTCGGGGAGTGTGCTGGGGTCATAGCGGCAGCTGCCCAGATCCAGGGGCCCTGGATCTGGGCACTGTCCAGGCACGGACGGGTGCACAAGGGATTGCCTTTGACAAGCCTTCGGCGCGCAAGCTGTGCAGCCGCCATTAAGAAGGGGAGGTGGGAGAAGGAGCAGCCGGGAGGCGGGAGCGGGCACGAATGGGCAGGCGAGGGGGACGGGGCCACAGGGGATGCAGCGGCGGGAAGGGAGAGAGGCAGGGAAGGCTGGAATGCTGGAAAAGAGCTACAGAGAGAAAACGGGCAGAAAAGAGCAGAATGGAAGAAGTAGAATAAAACAGCAGATAGGCAGAAACAGGCACAAGGGAACAGAGAGGGCAGCCAGAATACTTACGTCTCAACACTGTGCCACCAGGGATTAGGAGCAGGTGGGAGCCTGCGGTGGAGGAGGGCTTTGAAATCGCGGCAGCAGTGAGGACAGGGAGCAGGGGCACAGTCAGGTGGAGCTTCACGGCGTGGGGAGCAACCTGCCTGGTCACATGACATCTCCTACTTCCAACTGAGTGTCACTTTAGGTCTTTAAGTAGTCTGCAGCAAAGTGGGTGTCGCTGGTGTTAACATAGGATTGCAAGCAAGAGCTCTCAAGTCTCTGAAGAGGTTGTTTGAGGTAATGTTGAGTTCACGGTTTCATGCATTTCTGTACTGGTAAAATTGCGTGGAGTTAAACCCCTGTATCACCAGTGATTGCTCGCACGACCTGCGGCAGCACATGCTTCATACATGGTACCGGTAAGTACTGGATGTGTTCTTCCTACCGGGAACATCCACAGGAAGAAGTTAGAAACTATGACTATTATTTACTGGGATCTGTACTGAGGTAACCTCATTCAGTACACACCACAACGGAATCACCAAATGCCTTAATGCTCATGCCTCAAAGGGCTCTGAGGGGATCACACGAGTCTCTGTGACACCACTAATTGAGCAGCCAGCCCGCTTGTGTAGATTTTCACTCGTTTTTCCGAGCACTCTCCAGCTCCACCTAGCTACTGGCACCCACCATTAAAATGAAAGTCCGCATTGCGCACTCTGTATAAAAGTAGCACCCGGCGCTGTCCCGCGAGTGCTGGGCTTGTGTTAGCCACTATTAAAGTGAAAGCTGGCATTGCTAGCCCTGTAAACAAGTAGCACCCGCCATTGTCCCCCGAGCGCTGTGTGGGCGTGCTACATGTTGAAGCGATGCCATTGTCCCACATTATTCATTTAAGAATATAGTGCTCACAGACTTAATAAAGCATCCCGTGTAATAACCAAAGTAAAAGGGCCAGTCGTTATGGGTGTTAACAAATGCAGACAAGGCGGAACCGAGGAGGGACTAACAAGCCTACTTAGGAATTAGAAGCAAGTATTTATGAATAACAATGACACAAAGCCAATGACAAATATGTGTGGAGAGTGGGAGGGGCTATCAGTGCATACCCTATTACAGGATGCCTCGCAGAGCGAGCAGCGCATGCACTTTTGCTCGAACTAAAAAGGAATCAAGACCTAGTCCACCATTGCTCAAAGAAACAGAAGGATCACAAGTAGGAGGAATAGGCAGCTCTGGATCAGTAAGACAAGGCGATCTAAGAGGCTGCAAAAGCCGCAACCAGATCCGGAGAAAGGGAGAGGACCCTCCCTGAATGGCAGGCCAAGGTGGACAGACTAGGAAGACGCTACAACAGAGGACAAGAAACAGGAGCAAGAACACAGAGATCACATCAAGGAGGACCAAGGGGGAGAAGCAGAAGGACCAGAACTGGGAAGACCACAATCACAATGGACCAGGGCTCCCTGGATGAGATGGAAGTAGATCAGCAAGACCAAAAGGAATAGGACAGAGAATTCAAGGCTTAGTGGAACAAGGATCAGAGTGTCCATGAGGGTATATGAGAGCCAAGGTCATGGGGACATGGTCAAGAAAGACCAGACACTTTTAGGCTGACAGTGGGGGCGGGGGTCAGATGGACAAGAAAAATGTGGAACAGGGAAACCAAAAGAACAAGTAGGACTTGGATGGGGCAGGAGAATTGGTGTATCTGTGGGGCTAGGTTAACCAAGGCACTTAGAACCAGTAGCATCAGACCAGATCTAGGAGAACAAGGCAAAGGAGTATCTGTACTAAAAATACCAGACTACATGGACCAGGTGGACCAGGAGCAGAAGGATTAGAAACAGACAGACCAGGGGACTAGATAAACCTGGAAAGCAGGACCACCATGAATAAATGATCAGAATTAAGGGGAAGAAAATGAAAAGGATCGTGGCCAGAACCTGTGAAACAAACAAGCTAAGGGCAAGATGTACTAATAATAGATTAGTAAAAAGGGAAACAAATTTCACCAAAACCTTCACAATGCCAAACGCATAAAGAGAGTCTTGCAGTTCCCATAGTATCCGCTTTTGGAAATTTACTAGTGTTATCAGTAGCGGCTGGTCTGCGGGCAGAGTGGGGGGCAAGGGTGGGGGATGATGATGGACAATGGGAAGGAAAAAAAATTTTACAACAAGGGGTGGTGATGGACAGAGTCTCTGAATTAAGCAGAGTACTCTCACCCAGTCAAGAGATCAGGGCTAGATCCAACACCGTTTTTTAGCTCATTGCACCATCCCAGTTTCAGAACCCGGCTGTATGCAAATTAGTCTGTCCCTGGCCCAGTGCATCATGGGAACAGGGCAGACCAGACTACAAAAGCCAATTCTTACGCTGGGAAGGAAACAAGCTTCCGGGGACCGGTTTCTGCCATTTCAGGCGTCTTCGGCCCGGCTTGCTTGAATCCTGATGGTGCAATGAGCAAGGGACTCACATCTGAGTATACCCTTCCACGCTTAGGGTGGACAAAATAATTTACAACAAGGGGTGGTGATGGACAGAGTCTCTGAATTAAGCAGAGTACTCTCACCCAGTCAAGAGATCAGGGCTAGATCCAACACCGTTTTTTAGCTCATTGCACCATCCCAGTTTCAGAACCCGGCTGTATGCAAATTAGTCTGTCCCTGGCCCAGTGTATCATGGGAACAGGGCAGACCAGACTACAAAAGCCAATTCTTACGCTGGGAAGGAAACAAGCTTCCGGGGACCGGTTTCTGCCATTTCAGGCGTCTTCGGCCCGGCTTGCTTGAATCCTGATGGTGCAATGAGCAAGGGACTCACATCTGAGTATACCCTTCCACGCTTAGGGTGGACAAAATAATTTACAACAAGGGGTGGTGATGGACAGAGTCTCTGAATTAAGCAGAGTACTCTCACCCAGTCAAGAGATCAGGGCTAGATCCAACACCGTTTTTTAGCTCATTGCACCATCCCAGTTTCAGAACCCGGCTGTATGCAAATTAGTCTGTCCCTGGCCCAGTGCATCATGGGAACAGGGCAGACCAGACTACAAAAGCCAATTCTTACGCTGGGAAGGAAACAAGCTTCCGGGGACCGGTTTCTGCCATTTCAGGCGTCTTCGGCCCGGCTTGCTTGAATCCTGATGGTGCAATGAGCAAGGGACTCACATCTGAGTATACCCTTCCACGCTTAGGGTGGACAAAATAATTTACAACAAGGGGTGGTGATGGACAGAGTCTCTGAATTAAGCAGAGTACTCTCACCCAGTCAAGAGATCAGGGCTAGATCCAACACCGTTTTTTAGCTCATTGCACCATCCCAGTTGCAGAACCCGGCTGTATGCAAATTAGTCTGTCCCTGGCCCAGTGCATCATGGGAACAGGGCAGACCAGACTACAAAAGCCAATTCTTACGCTGGGAAGGAAACAAGCTTCCGGGGACCGGTTTCTGCCATTTCAGGCGTCTTCGGCCCGGCTTGCTTGAATCCTGATGGTGCAATGAGCAAGGGACTCACATCTGAGTATACCCTTCCACGCTTAGGGTGGACAAAATAATTTACAACAAGGGGTGGTGATGGACAGAGTCTCTGAATTAAGCAGAGTACTCTCACCCAGTCAAGAGATCAGGGCTAGATCCAACACCGTTTTTTAGCTCATTGCACCATCCCAGTTTCAGAACCCGGCTGTATGCAAATTAGTCTGTCCCTGGCCCAGTGCATCATGGGAACAGGGCAGACCAGACTACAAAAGCCAATTCTTACGCTGGGAAGGAAACAAGCTTCCGGGGACCGGTTTCTGCCATTTCAGGCGTCTTCGGCCCGGCTTGCTTGAATCCTGATGGTGCAATGAGCAAGGGACTCACATCTGAGTATACCCTTCCACGCTTAGGGTGGACAAAATAATTTACAACAAGGGGTGGTGATAGACAGAGTCTCTGAATTAAGCAGAGTACTCTCACCCAGTCAAGAGATCAGGGCTAGATCCAACACCGTTTTTTAGCTCATTGCACCATCCCAGTTTCAGAACCCGGCTGTATGCAAATTAGTCTGTCCCTGGCCCAGTGCATCATGGGAACAGGGCAGACCAGACTACAAAAGCCAATTCTTACGCTGGGAAGGAAACAAGCTTCCGGGGACCGGTTTCTGCCATTTCAGGCGTCTTCGGCCCGGCTTGCTTGAATCCTGATGGTGCAATGAGCAAGGGACTCACATCTGAGTATACCCTTCCACGCTTAGGGTGGACAAAATAATTTACAACAAGGGGTGGTGATGGACAGAGTCTCTGAATTAAGCAGAGTACTCTCACCCAGTCAAGAGATCAGGGCTAGATCCAACACCGTTTTTTAGCTCATTGCACCATCCCAGTTTCAGAACCCGGCTGTATGCAAATTAGTCTGTCCCTGGCCCAGTGCATCATGGGAACAGGGCAGACCAGACTACAAAAGCCAATTCTTACACTGGGAAGGAAACAAGCTTCCGGGGACCGGTTTCTGCCATTTCAGGCGTCTTCGGCCCGGCTTGCTTGAATCCTGATGGTGCAATGAGCAAGGGACTCACATCTGAGTATACCCTTCCACGCTTAGGGTGGACAAAATAATTTACAACAAGGGGTGGTGATGGACAGAGTCTCTGAATTAAGCAGAGTACTCTCACCCAGTCAAGAGATCAGGGCTAGATCCAACACCGTTTTTTAGCTCATTGCACCATCCCAGTTTCAGAACCCGGCTGTATGCAAATTAGTCTGTCCCTGGCCCAGTGCATCATGGGAACAGGGCAGACCAGACTACAAAAGCCAATTCTTACGCTGGGAAGGAAACAAGCTTCCGGGGACCGGTTTCTGCCATTTCAGGCGTCTTCGGCCCGGCTTGCTTGAATCCTGATGGTGCAATGAGCAAGGGACTCACATCTGAGTATACCCTTCCACGCTTAGGGTGGACAAAATAATTTACAACAAGGGGTGGTGATGGACAGAGTCTCTGAATTAAGCAGAGTACTCTCACCCAGTCAAGAGATCAGGGCTAGATCCAACACCGTTTTTTAGCTCATTGCACCATCCCAGTTTCAGAACCCGGCTGTATGCAAATTAGTCTGTCCCTGGCCCAGTGCATCATAGGAACAGGGCAGACCAGACTACAAAAGCCAATTCTTACGCTGGGAAGGAAACAAGCTTCCGGGGACCGGTTTCTGCCATTTCAGGTGTCTTCGGCCCGGCTTGCTTGAATCCTGATGGTGCAATGAGCAAGGGACTCACATCTGAGTATACCCTTCCACGCTTAGGGTGGACAAAATAATTTACAACAAGGGGTGGTGATGGACAGAGTCTCTGAATTAAGCAGAGTACTCTCACCCAGTCAAGAGATCAGGGCTAGATCCAACACCGTTTTTTAGCTCATTGCACCATCCCAGTTTCAGAACCCGGCTGTATGCAAATTAGTCTGTCCCTGGCCCAGTGCATCAGGGGAACAGGGCAGACCAGACTACAAAAGCCAATTCTTACGCTGGGAAGGAAACAAGCTTCCGGGGACCGGTTTCTGCCATTTCAGGCGTCTTCGGCCCGGCTTGCTTGAATCCTGATGGTGCAATGAGCAAGGGACTCACATCTGAGTATACCCTTCCACGCTTAGGGTGGACAAAATAATTTACAACAAGGGGTGGTGATGGACAGAGTCTCTGAATTAAGCAGAGTACTCTCACCCAGTCAAGAGATCAGGGCTAGATCCAACACCGTTTTTTAGCTCATTGCACCATCCCAGTTTCAGAACCCGGCTGTATGCAAATTAGTCTGTCCCTGGCCCAGTGCATCATGGGAACAGGGCAGACCAGACTACAAAAGCCAATTCTTACGCTGGGAAGGAAACAAGCTTCCGGGGACCGGTTTCTGCCATTTCAGGCGTCTTCGGCCCGGCTTGCTTGAATCCTGATGGTGCAATGAGCAAGGGACTCACATCTGAGTATACCCTTCCACGCTTAGGGTGGACAAAATAATTTACAACAAGGGGTGGTGATGGACAGAGTCTCTGAATTAAGCAGAGTACTCTCACCCAGTCAAGAGATCAGGGCTAGATCCAACACCGTTTTTTAGCTCATTGCACCATCCCAGTTTCAGAACCCGGCTGTATGCAAATTAGTCTGTCCCTGGCCCAGTGCATCATGGGAACAGGGCAGACCAGACTACAAAAGCCAATTCTTACGCTGGGAAGGAAACAAGCTTCCGGGGACCGGTTTCTGCCATTTCAGGCGTCTTCGGCCCGGCTTGCTTGAATCCTGATGGTGCAATGAGCAAGGGACTCACATCTGAGTATACCCTTCCACGCTTAGGGTGGACAAAATAATTTACAACAAGGGGTGGTGATGGACAGAGTCTCTGAATTAAGCAGAGTACTCTCACCCAGTCAAGAGATCAGGGCTAGATCCAACACCGTTT
Organism: Lissotriton helveticus; assembly: GCF_964261635.1. Classification (NCBI taxonomy): domain Eukaryota; kingdom Metazoa; phylum Chordata; class Amphibia; order Caudata; family Salamandridae; genus Lissotriton; species Lissotriton helveticus. Next base: position 494,484,893 of record NC_136069.1, on the reverse strand, counting down.
TTTAGCTCATTGCACCATCCCAGTTTCAGAACCCGGCTGTATGCAAATTAGTCTGTCCCTGGCCCAGTGCATCATAGGAACAGGGCAGACCAGACTACAAAAGCCAATTCTTACGCTGGGAAGGAAACAAGCTTCCGGGGACCGGTTTCTGCCATTTCAGGTGTCTTCGGCCCGGCTTGAATGAATCCTGATGGTGCAATGAGCAAGGGACTCACATCTGAGTATACCCTTCCACGCTTAGGGTGGACAAAATAATTTACAACAAGGGGTGGTGATGGACAGAGTCTCTGAATTAAGCAGAGTACTCTCACCCAGTCAAGAGATCAGGGCTAGATCCAACACCGTTTTTTAGCTCATTGCACCATCCCAGTTTCAGAACCCGGCTGTATGCAAATTAGTCTGTCCCTGGCCCAGTGCATCATGGGAACAGGGCAGACCAGACTACAAAAGCCAATTCTTACGCTGGGAAGGAAACAAGCTTCCGGGGACCGGTTTCTGCCATTTCAGGCGTCTTCGGCCCGGCTTGCTTGAATCCTGATGGTGCAATGAGCAAGGGACTCACATCTGAGTATACCCTTCCACGCTTAGGGTGGACAAAATAATTTACAACAAGGGGTGGTGATGGACAGAGTCTCTGAATTAAGCAGAGTACTCTCACCCAGTCAAGAGATCAGGGCTAGATCCAACACCGTTTTTTAGCTCATTGCACCATCCCAGTTTCAGAACCCGGCTGTATGCAAATTAGTCTGTCCCTGGCCCAGTGCATCATGGGAACAGGGCAGACCAGACTACAAAAGCCAATTCTTACGCTGGGAAGGAAACAAGCTTCCGGGGACCGGTTTCTGCCATTTCAGGCGTCTTCGGCCCGGCTTGCTTGAATCCTGATGGTGCAATGAGCAAGGGACTCACATCTGAGTATACCCTTCCACGCTTAGGGTGGACAAAATAATTTACAACAAGGGGTGGTGATGGACAGAGTCTCTGAATTAAGCAGAGTACTCTCACCCAGTCAAGAGATCAGGGCTAGATCCAACACCGTTTTTTAGCTCATTGCACCATCCCAGTTTCAGAACCCGGCTGTATGCAAATTAGTCTGTCCCTGGCCCAGTGCATCATGGGAACAGGGCAGACCAGACTACAAAAGCCAATTCTTACGCTGGGAAGGAAACAAGCTTCCGGGGACCGGTTTCTGCCATTTCAGGCGTCTTCGGCCCGGCTTGCTTGAATCCTGATGGTGCAATGAGCAAGGGACTCACATCTGAGTATACCCTTCCACGCTTAGGGTGGACAAAATAATTTACAACAAGGGGTGGTGATGGACAGAGTCTCTGAATTAAGCAGAGTACTCTCACCCAGTCAAGAGATCAGGGCTAGATCCAACACCGTTTTTTAGCTCATTGCACCATCCCAGTTTCAGAACCCGGCTGTATGCAAATTAGTCTGTCCCTGGCCCAGTGCATCATGGGAACAGGGCAGACCAGACTACAAAAGCCAATTCTTACGCTGGGAAGGAAACAAGCTTCCGGGGACCGGTTTCTGCCATTTCAGGCGTCTTCGGCCCGGCTTGCTTGAATCCTGATGGTGCAATGAGCAAGGGACTCACATCTGAGTATACCCTTCCACGCTTAGGGTGGACAAAATAATTTACAACAAGGGGTGGTGATGGACAGAGTCTCTGAATTAAGCAGAGTACTCTCACCCAGTCAAGAGATCAGGGCTAGATCCAACACCGTTTTTTAGCTCATTGCACCATCCCAGTTTCAGAACCCGGCTGTATGCAAATTAGTCTGTCCATGGCCCAGTGCATCATGGGAACAGGGCAGACCAGACTACAAAAGCCAATTCTTACGCTGGGAAGGAAACAAGCTTCCGGGGACCGGTTTCTGCCATTTCAGGCGTCTTCGGCCCGGCTTGCTTGAATCCTGATGGTGCAATGTCTCCTTTCTGGTGAAGAATTGGCTTGGTAGTTTGGTCTGCCCTGTTCCCATGATGCACTGGGCCAGGGACAGACTAATTTATATATAGCCAGGTTCTGAGCTGGGATGGGGCAGTGAGATAAATAACGGTGATGGATCAAGCCCTGATCTTTGGACTGGGTAAGAGTGGTCTGCTTAATTCAGACACTCTGTTCATCACCACCCCCTTTTCTGTATCGTTTTTGGCCACTATAGGTGTGGCAGGGTATACTCAGACATGAGTCCCTTTCTCACTGCTCCATCAGGATTCAAGCAAGCCGGGCCGAAGAGGCTGAAATGCCAGAAACCGGTCCCCGGTAGCTTGTCTCCTTTCTGGTGAAGAATTGGCTTGGTAGTTTGGTCTGCCCTGTTCCCATGATGCACTGGGCCAGGGACAGACTAATTTACATATAGCCAGGTTCTGAGCTGGGATGGGGCAGTGAGATAAATAACGGTGATGGATCAAGCCCTGATCTTTGGACTGGGTAAGAGTGGTCTGCTTAATTCAGACACTCTGTTCATCACCACCCCCTTTTCTGTATCGGACAATGGGAAGGGGCAGACAGTGGATAGAACAGTTTTAAAATAATAGGAGAAAAAGAACTTACCTGTTGCCGGATGCTCTTCTGCTCTGTATCATCGCTGCAGCACATAGGCTTAAAGTGCCTCCTGCGGCCAATCCTGATGCTGCTCTCATGCTTGAAAGCAGCATGAGGATTGGCCTAAGCACGGTGAGACAGGGGGCTGTGCTTTGCTGTTTTGCTGTTTCCAACCCAGCAACACAGCTGGGTTGGAGACAGCTCAGAAGGCATTTCACTTGGGCCGTCCTGAGACGGCTGGCCAAACTGACATGAGCACTAAGTGCAGTGCCCACCACTCCTCTTGTCACTGCACTGACAATGGTCTTGCAATGGCCCCGCCCCCAAGACTGCCGGCTCTTGGAACCTGCAACATAAAATTATAATAAACCCATTTTATTATAGTTTTATTTTACAAGTTTGGAGGCTGGCAGTGGGAGCTACGCTCCTCCACCTTAGCGAGGGAGCCGCCACTGGATGTTATTGATGTTCATGGAAAGAATATGGGGGACTGTTTTGTTAGCTTCCTACAGGTGGAGGAAAACCGCATTTGGAAGTGCTGGGTCTCCCCATAAGCAGCCCCACTTATGAAATCCATGATGAATTGGGCTTAGGTTTTGTAGAAGACTGCATCAAGTTAGCTCCTTTGCTATTGTGCATTCCTATATGGAAAAACGAGTATGCCACAGTGAATGAGGAAATAATTGAGGAATTATTCATAGTTTTTTTAACACCAAATGCACTGAGCAGGAGAGTGTGGAGCTTGTCTAACCCTCTATTAAAATATATGTATTGATATAGACTTCTGCTAGCCTTGATCTATAGCTTGAATATGGGCTCAAGATGGTGGCAGCTGTGTTTTCATCTGGGGCAACATGATGCTAAATTGATAACTTGAAAATTCATCACAGACTTTCCTTCACTTCCTGTTTTTTTTGTAAATTTCTGTTTGCCTTTCTCTAGGAAATATATGTTGGGATTCCACATGGGGACACATGTTTGGTATTAATGACCTCTTATCTCTTCTATGAGAATACCCCTTTGTTTCCACCTCAGGCCATAAAACTTTGTTTTGTATTTGTGTTTGCCTGGGCGCGCTCTGAGAGCTATAAAGTCATGTGAGTGCACACAGTAATTTCATCTGTGCGTGGCCCCAACTGGAAGCACCGATTATTCCAACCCAGTTGATTCGTAATCCGGTCCCAAACTGGACCTATGATTGGAGATGCTCCTGCTACACACAGTGGCCAGTCCGCCTCCGAATATATGAGATATAATTGGCTGAAAGTCTGTTCTGCAGCGTAATAACCTAAACAACACTTCACTAGAAAACACTGATTTGTTCTGAGATTAGAACAGTTCCTTAATTACAAGTAAATTAATTTTGTACATCCAGCCATACTTTGCAGGTGAGAGGCACAATTACTGTAATTTATCGATGTTTCATGTTTTCCGTGCTACTCACCCATGCTTGTAAACAAACCTATGAACTGGGCGCAAGTAGTACAGGGAGCCTGGCAAAATCTATGATACTACCCTTTATAGGGATGTCTTCCCCGCCCAAATGCCGCTCCCACTTCTCCATCTCTCTCACTCTGTCTCTCTCTCTCTATTGTACTCTCTCTCACACCACTCTCTCACTCTCTAACGCACTAATCCAGCATTTTTCATATTAGTTCACTTCAGTTCTTTCAGCACAGCTTCTTTTCCATGACTTTAAAAGAAATGCAAACAGCAGACCCACACACTCTCCTCACCTACCTTTGGTCTCTTCTGCGTACACAACATAGCCTCTTTATAAATCTCTAACCTTCTCTCCCCTTCTTTCTCACACACTATTTCTACTACTCTGTCTAGACGTCATTCACCACTTCATATACAAGCTGCCTATCCCTCTCAAACGTACTTTCTTTCTATTTTCTACAACTCTCTTCCCTATCGATTCACCATACCACATAAATCCGCTACACAAATTCACTAACCACTTGACTCTACCCCAAACAATTCTACAACTAACAATTCCTATTCAAACCCCATAATTCCACTACAAACAACATACCTCCACTCCACTACAATAAAAAAAACAATCTTATTTACAACACCAATAGCTCTAACTTTCATAAATGAAAGACCAATTGCATTGCAAATTCATGTTCTTTTTTGCACTTCTTCAACTCCAGTGTGATGGTGTCCTGGTTGCATTTGTGCTCGGAGACACTGAAAGTGCTGAGATTGCCAGCCAGATAGGTGTGTGCAGGCTGGGAAAGGAAGCCAGTAGAGATTGATTTGGGTGAAAAGTGAAAGCATGTGCTAAATTCAAGTACATGTCCTAATTGGGGTTTCCTTATATCCCCCTCCTTCATAAATGCAATATAGAGATCATGATTTCACCAGCTTGCAGACATATCATCCTTAGATTTACAGATCAAGCAAGATACTGGAATATTTGATGAAGATTAGCCTTAAACTATAATATCTGAATATATTTTGCTGGATACTTTATGATTTACGCCATGCGCCCATTGTGGATTAGTATCACAATATGATCTGCTGATTTTATGATTATGAGTCTAGCGACTGACTTCATGATGCAAGCCCTCAGGCTGAACATGGAGGAATTGACCTAGTAAAAGAACTAGAATTAGAAGATGATATCAGTATGCAAGATCAATATCGGAAATCAGTGCAATAACACCAGTTTCTGCATATTTTTCGCCACTCCTTGGGGGATTATTGGGAATTACTTTTAAACATGCTGTAGTAACGCCACCCAGAATTATGATGCCGACCATCAACATCCTCTATATTCCTCACAATCCTCATTTCAAGCATAACATCTGTGTTCCAAAGTGCCACTTAAAGCAAGTAGCTTATTTCAATCTTTGTGACTATATTTTCCCACACTGTTAAGTCAATGGCATGTACACAACGTTATAGCGAAGTATCACCCTCCACCGCGTGGCTTAATCTGACCATTCAGAGGTCTAAAATAAGCTGCATGAAAAACATGTAATGTCTAAATTTAAGGGGTCGGCTCTGTGAACTGGAGTGCTGTGTGGAAGAATAGGCCATTTAAACAGATGTCTACCTCCATAACTCCATGAAGTGCTGTGAGATTTAAATTAGATTCACTTTTGACAATAAACCTGGTGGTAAAGGTGTCCTCTAACAATGCAACTAATAATTGTTTAAGGTTATAAGTTTAACCTGCTAAAATAAGGGGCTTGGGGTGGTGTAGATGTTTAAGAGTCCTTACTTGGCATACAGGCTTCAAACATCTACTCTGAATACTTGCGGTGGAACTATCATAATGCTTCACCTCATAGAAGACGTGAGAAGTAGGAAATGTGAGAAGGTAAAACACTTTATAGTGTGAGGCAGTTTCAGGATTGGTTGTATTTCTGTCATGTTTCAGGAAATGTCCTTTTAAAACTGATGGGACAGTAAAGCACGTTACTGCCTCTTTGGGAGTTACAATATGGATGCATTGTGGAGCCAATGTGTTTCACAGCGTAACGTCCCCTATGCCGACCAGGTGAAAGATCCAGGTGAAACATTGTGGAAAAATGAGGAATTACCGGGCGAATAAAGAGCAGTATTTCTAATTCCACCAGTAGTTCCCCATTTCTGAGGTGGCCCTGACAGTAATATTCTTCATCTCACAAACTCCCATCTCTCAAAGTTACTGTTATCTGCAGGGGAGGAAGAATAGAGAAGAATTAAAATGGGACAAGTAAAGAGGCCCTTAGATTAGGTAGACCCCATTACTGGGAATTTAGGAGAAATTGGTTTGCCTCTCAGACTCTCCTTTAATTGGTATGGCCAACCAGCCCCAAATATAGATGCCATTAGTTGATGCCTTATTATGATATAGGGACCTTATGTTTACTTGCGGGTCCAGGTTAGGTTTATAGGAAATGCCTAGGTCAATTAAAGATGACATGCAGCTCCCCATAATCCCTTTAATGCAGAGTTGCCATAAACATTCACAACAAGGAGACTATTCCTATGGCTAATCTGTTGTAATTATATGTATTGTTCCCAGAATTGTTGAGTACAATGCTGCTTGCTCTTGCTCTACAATAATTGCCCATTGGCCAAACTACAATTTGCTATTAGGAACGAGTTGACTAGCATAATTGTGGGCCCTGGTTTCGTTAAGATTCACTTCTTGACTCCTCATCCTCCTTTACAAATGAAACAGAAATCATATGTTCCAAAATTAAGGTATAGAACTTTGGAAAGCATCCTATTAATTTGATCAGGTTCCCTTCAAAAGTATTTCACAGGGCTCTGTTGACAAATCAGAGGAGGTGGAGATAAAAACAAGAATGTCAACCAAGATGGGATTCATTATTATTGGCTCCTGAAAGGCTACAGGCCTTCAATAAATGTCATATTTTGAGTCTCAGGTGTAACACTGTCCTTAAAGTCTACGTGCTTTCTGACCACCCCCACACTTCCCCTGAGTTAGCTTCTTCATTTTGGAGAGACATTGGAGCTACCCTGGTATCTCCCAGAACCAAAAACAGTGGTTGACAAAATGTGTTTTCCTACTTATCAGCCCACCTGCTCCTTTAGTCTGAAGTAAAGATGCGTGAAAGTTACCAGGTTATGTTTGGATGACCCTGGAAGATTCTTTTATTCAGTATGAATGTTAGTGTAAGAATTGTCTGTTGTCCTATACTGTACTGAAGAGTCATTATGCCAAAGCGGAAGGTTAATAGAACTATCCAAAAAATTAACTTTGTCTATGCAGTGTTCGTTGACTAACACACACATCTCTTGCATATGTTTATCACATGCGTCAGTGTTGGGCAACTTAGAGGACAATTATGTTTTGGCTTTAATTTAAACAGGGTTGATTTTTCTCTTTCCCTAGTTGGCGAAGCCTGTCCTAACAAGATCTCATTTTGTATGAGTCTTTTGTAACCTTTCAAACCTGCCCAGTTTTTTAATTTAAGCATACCTTTGTGAAGAAAGGTGGCCTTATCCATGGAACTACATCTTGGTGGGACTTATGAGGTCCGAAAAGAGGCCAGTGAGACCTGACTGCACAGCCTCTGAATGTGCAGATGCTGCCACCAGTTTCCACTGACAAGCCCCAGGGTTGACAGAGTCCTCTTTGAGTTAAACTGAATGTGAGAGGAACCAGGCCGATCATTTAGTTCCATAATCATCAATTTAAATAATTCAGGAAAAGTGTCTAATTTTGCCACAAAACCATGCAATTGCTAACAACACCCTAGAAGCTTACCCTTAACGTATGCTACATGTTTAGCTATCGTCTGCTGGCTAGTGATCTCAGTTTTTAAGGGTCAAGTTGAGGAGGAGTAAGATGATATAGACATTTAATTTTCACAATATATTTCATCACTGGATTTTAATTCAGAGCGATATAAGGAAGAAACACAGTGTTGCAGGTGAGGTTTTATTTTACGTTAGGATGAGAAGGGGAGGAAAGGGTTTTTTGCGGTCTTTGGGGCACTTTCTTAAAAATAGGTGGGAAGAAAATGGCTAATAGGAAGTGAACAAAAAAGAGTCAGTGGAACGTTTTTTTTTAAAAAGTAAACTGTGCTGACGCGGGATTTCTGGTCTATTGTTATCCTACCAGATCCCAGCTCAGGTCGACTGTGGTACCTGTCATTGAGTAAAAGGCAATCCACTACTAGGTTAATCAAGAAAGAACTTACACCACTCTAAAGAACCACTTACCACTGGAAAAGGTTTAAAAGTTTATTATAAAACCAAAGCTATCTGGAGATACAAGCACCTCAGAATGAGGTTCAAAAGATAAACAGGTGTCAAGATAAACATAAAATCTCTAAATGCTCGTAGTCGACAGAATAGAATTACCAAGATCAGCTCAAAGGTCATTAAAGTTGCGAGAATAGCTACGAGTTGCAACTTGAGAGTCATTTACAGAAAGGAAAATACAAGTTAGGCTGTCCCTACACTAGACTAAGTGACATCCCTACTTAACAAGATCTATACCTAAAAAGGTGTCAGCAGTGGTGGCTTCCAATAAGCTCACGCACTTCCCTTAGTCTTTGTCTCAAAGTCCAAGTCTTGCAGTTCTCTATCTGCCTACCCATCCGCTCTCTTAGGTTCCCCAGATCATCTGCTCTAGCTCCACCCCGGGGTGCTGTCCCTAATACAAAATCACATTTCCAATAGGAACGCCCCTTGAGACGCCCCTCACGTGGTGCAGTTTTGAGCGGCAAATTCCGTGCTGGTGCTCCTCGGGACTCTTCATTAAAGTTGACCTTGCTTCCCAGGCTTCTCTCCGACCAGGCGGTACCCCCTAGAATTCCTGAAGACTCCTACAGGCCTGTGCCTGGCGCCTCTGAACAAGAGCCTATTCATTATTTCTGATTTAAGTCCCCCTTGCACCTGCAAACAGACACTCTCTCGGTAGGCCCCAAATTCCGGCCTCTACCATATCTAGAAGTCATAAAACATCTTGAACAGACCTATCGTTCGTGCTCTGTGCGACCTCTCCTTAACGAGCTCATGCAGATCAAAGTAGCAAATTTATCTATTCAGGCCTACTAGAATTACATGAAACAGGCCTCTACAATATGCACATTTAATTTCTTTGTTTAAACAGTATTTTAACTAACACACATTACTAAAATATAACACATCTATATAAAACATATACTTCAGTTCTATGCCTAGTAATACATTTGCAGTAAAATGACATTAGAATCCAAGTCACTTAAAAGTGTAGCAGCATCTTTCGTTTCTTGTGAAATGCCATGTGGCCTACACATTTTCATGGTTTGCAGAATTACATTTCGTTTCACTTAGCCGTCTAACGTGTGACTCCAACATCATTTTAACATTTCTACAACCTCTACATTAGTTTTTCACACTTACATATGCATCTCTATTCTAATTAAACACTCATGTATATATTTTCTCTATATAAGTTGACACTCTTGTATATTCCACACTAAACTAATACTACCTGCTTGTAAATATGGTGCACTTCTACATTTTCAGATTTGTGCTCTCTCAATACCCCCTTTGATGACTTACAGTAGTCATCATCATCACAACACCCTCTCTAAGGTACAGAGTATCAAACTGAAGTCGTTGCAATCTTCCCTCGTTTCATCTCCTCTAGAGCCCTCAGACTCCGGTACTGATTCTCCTGCATCGCAGCTAGTTTCCTTCCCTGCTCTCGCATAGATCTTTGCAACCTGTTTGCTCTATACCATTTGTACAGTTTCACCAATCCCCACAAAGTGATTATACAAATCACTATTATGATGATAGGTTTCAATATGTACCAAATGATATTCTTTCCCAGATTGGCAAACCAACCTCCAACTTTACCCATTCCTTGACCTACCTTTTCCCACACTGTTACCTTCGTCAAATCTTCTATCTCATTATGTATTTCAGTAATGTTTCGAATGTACTTTTCGAGAGGTTTTGAATTGTCTGGAATGTAAGTGCAACATTCCTGGACCTTCAAAGCCTTACAGACTCCGCCCTCTTTGGCCAACAGAACGTCTAGAGCAAGTCGGTTCTGAAGAACCATTGCCCTTATCGATTGCATCTCTCCCTCCACCAGCATTAAAGATCGAGCAGTACTGGCGGACAACCTATCTACGACCGTTGCCAACCTTCTAATCTTGACATCATTTAGTGCTATCCCTAAAATAGGAAACATAGCACCAAACACATCTCCAACTACCTCCTCAGCGCTTACATCCCTTCTTCCTCTAGCTGATGTTTCTCTCTTTTTGGTTTCTAAGTTCTCGGCATGGTATATTTTGGGGAAGACAATTGCTAAGTAACATGATCCATACCAATTATCTGGTAGTTTCACATAATCATTTCTTCCACAGACAAAATATACATTTGGGATCACCTGCCTTTCCTTCAGGAAATCCTTAGAATAGTACTCTAATTGGAAAGCATGTTCACAATGAACTTCTCCTACAAACACATTCTCATAATATGTTCGACTTCTGTGTATACATAGCTCTCCCCTTTTCTCCCGATCTAAAGCTATTGGACCACTGCTACCCTTTCTTTGGTGTTCTCTTTCTTCCCGGGTCCAATCTGTTTTCCATTGTCCCGAAGCTTTTAGGATCTTTTGTCTCCTATATCGATCATCCACCTGCCCTATAAACTTTTTCTCAACTTCTGACACTTTACAAGTCAAATTATTTCTTCGGGCATGCGAAGTATCTAATGTTCTCCATGGAATGAAAAACTTCTGTAACCTGTCTTCACACTTATAATAATCCCACTTGTTGAGATGTTTATAATTTGGCACCTCTGGCAATACTGAGTCAAAGTTTGAGAAGTAATACTCGAACCCCTCTCGTTCATAAAATATGCTCAGCAACAAACTACATGAGATTCCATAGGTCAATGGAAGATGATGGTATCTGATGCCTTCATCTACAGAAGCTGGCAACTGCATACAGACGTAGCAGTTCTTCGCCTCCATGACATCAATATATTCATAAAGCAATTTGGCATAAAGCATTCGTTTTAAAATTCCCCTGTGACTCATCTGCATGTAATCTTTTTATTTCAGCATCTAACAAAGCTTTCTCTTTCGCTGTATTTTCCCCCTGTTTACCAATCGTAGGAGGCTTCTGTGTTGGTACACTTTTTGCTTCTTTTTCTGCTTTCACATCATTTTCATGTCCCACTATATATGATACAGTAACTACTAAAACTATAAGAGAAATCACTACCCCTAAAAGTGTGCCTATTATGCATTTTGCCCTGTGGTTCGGGTTGCCAGCCTCCATGGTCTCAAAACAGTGTAGTTCTGGTTTTCTTTCACAGCACAAGTCTCTTTTCTTTGCTTCTCCAATCTTTCGAACCACACCTCCTGGAAACTGAAGAATCCCCTCCGCAAAAACAGTCTCTGAGTTCTGTACCAATAGGCAACCTTAGTCCTTCTCCATCCTCTAAAATGGAAATCCCTAATTTCACCTTCTTCTTCTTGGCACTAGGTTATCTCTCAATCTGTATTTACAAAGTTCTTTGCAAAGTCTTTAGTAATCCGAAACTATGCGTGTTCCAAGAAGTTCCACCACTTGCTCGAATATTTCCATACGAAGAAGGATTCCCTCAAGTATTGGACACCTCGAACAACAACATGGAAATTCAACTGTCTCTAGGATCAACTTTCTTATTCCGCTCAGAAGAGGAGGATAGACAATGTTGAGTGTCAGCAATCTTTCAACCTCCGCTCCTGGTATCAAGAACCTTACTTCCACTGTGATGATCGGGTCAGTTCTGGTCAGGGTCACTTCCCTCACCCTCCCAGTTCTGCGTCCCACTGAGGACATCTGTAGAAAGGTAGGTCCACTCAGGAGTAGCGTATCTTCTGCAAGGCACTCGCACCCTCCTTGATCTTCTCGGACCTTCCTGCTCTTGTCCTTGTGCACTTTCTTCTGGATCTGAGTCTTCGGATATAGGAGCAAGAGTTTCCTCTCGAGCTGGCTTCAAGCTTGGCCTCCTTTTTCTTTCAGGCCAGGTAGCTGCTCCACGCCTTGTTCTCCAATTTCTTGTCCGTTCACTCAGTTCTTGATCACTCTGAACTTGCTCTGTCTCTGAGTTGGTTTCACAACAGCTTTCTCCTTCAGTGGCAACCTCAGTTTCACTGCCGTTCTGTTTTCCTTCTTCTTCTGGATCTGTGACACTCCCAACTTCTTCAGACACCCCCACAGCTTGACTGATCCCCTCTTGTGATTCTTCCTCCACCACTGGATTTTCGTCTGTGAGAGGAGCTGTTTCTTCCAGGGGTGCTGGAACTCTTTGAGTATGGGAAGCGTGGATCCAATTTGGCAGTCCTCCGCACTTCACGGCGGTGTTCGTGATTAGGACTATCTGGTAAGGCCCCTTCCAGCGCACATCCAAGCAGTTCTTCCGGACGTGCTTCTTCACCAGCACCCAGTCTCCTGGGCACAGGTCGTGGCACTGATTTCTTGAAGCTGGAACTTCTGCGGCCTGTACCTGAAGAGACACAGAATGAATGGCGTCAGATAACCCCTTGCAGTAATCCAGGATCAGGTCATCTGTAATGTTCAGTAATGCAGTTGTGGGGATAGTTGGAAGTCTCATTGCCCTCCCCATCAACACCTCATGTGGAGAGAGACCTGTCCTCCTGTCGGGTGTGCTACGCATGCTCATAAGGACCAAAGGAAGAGCATCAGGCCAACTTAGGGAAGTTGATGAACACACTTTAGCAATTCGACATTTCAACGTCCCATTTATCTGCTCCACGATACCTGAAGCCTCTGGTCGATAGCTACAATGCAATTTCTGATCAATGTTCAATGCAGAGCAAAGCATCTTCACAACTTCGCTGTTAAAATGTGTCCCTCTGTCCGAGTCCAGAGGCAGGCACCCCGAAGCGCGGTATCAATTCTCTAAGCAACAACTTTGCTACTGTGAGTGTATCGCACCTGCATGTAGGGTACGCTTCAACCCATCTGGAAAATATGCATACTACCACCAGAACATACCTAAGGCGGTTGACCCTTGGCATTTCAATAAAATCCAAAGGCCCCCCAGACCTCCCAATGTGACTCAGTGTAACTGGTGTTCTTTTCCCTATGTTCAACTGCTGACAAGTAACACATCGCTTACACACTGCTTCTGCTGCAGTCCTAAACTTTGGGCAATACCAAGTCTGCCTGAACACCCTCAGCATGGCATCCCTTCCCAAATGCACTGGACCATGTATCTGTCGTGCCATTGGGCTCGCTAACTCCTCAGGTAACACGGCCCTTCCATCTGCTGAAATCCAAAAATCCATTTAGCTTCTCACACACCCTGCTGTTTCCCACGCCTGCTTCTCAGATTCAGGTGCATTGTCTTGCATTTGTTTCAAATCTTCCCAAGTATCGACTGTTTCTAACATCATGCTCAATTCTGTCCTTTCCTGAGCCCCACTTACTTCCGCCTCCGTGAAAGAGTAATCATGCTCCGCACAATAGCGGGCAACTTCATCTGCATATCTGTTTCCCTGTGACACGAAATCTGAATTTTTCGTATGAGCTACACACTTTACAACTGCTATTTCAGCTGGACCCTGTAATGCTTCTAACAACAGCCGCACAAATTCTCCATTTCTGATTGGCGAACCAGAGGAGGTCATGTAACCCCTCTGAGACCACAATTGCCCTAAATCATGAACTACACCGAAACCATATTGGCTATCAGTATAGATGGTGACTCTAATTTTGCTACCTGCTATACAGGCACGTGTTAATGCAACAATTTCTGCTACCTGAGCGGAGTGTACTCCTTCCAGGCAAGCGGCTTCCACAACTCCAGTAATGGTGCAAACAGCATAAGCTGCTCTCAACCGACCAGTATCGTCTCTTAAACATGAACCATCGACAAAGTAAATCTCATCGGGGTCGATCAATGGTTCATCTACAATATCTGGTCTGGGCTTCGTGCATAGTTCAGTCACATCAAGGCAATCGTGATCTTCACAGTCTTCGCTTTCAATGTCATTAGGAAGTGGCATCAGAGTAGCAGGATTCAAGACAGAGCACCTCTTAAGGGTCACGTTCTCTGCAGCAAGAATAACTTGCTCATAGCGCGTGAGCCTACTGTTGGTCAAGTGCTGGGTCTTGGTCCTGGTCATTAACAGTTCCACAGAATGAGGTACATACACCACTAACTGGTGTCCCATCACTATGCTTTCACAACGCTCAATGCTGACACCTGTTGCAGCAACGGATTTGAGACATCCGGGCAACGCTGCGGCTCTGGATCTAAGGTAGCCGAAAAGTATACAACTGGTCTACGGGCATTCCCATGTACTTGCACTAAGACTGACAAAGCACAGCCCTCCCTTTCGCAGCAATAGAGGGAAAATGGCTTTTCATAATCCGGCATCGCCGGAGCACGACACAAGTCATCTCTCAGCTGTAGGAACGCCATCAAGCACTCGTTGTCCCATGGTACCGGATCACTCACCTCCTTGTGCGTCAGTTTCTGTAAGGGTTTTGCTTTCAGTGAAAAGTTAGCTATCCACTGTCGGCAATAACCAACCATTCCTAGAAACATCCTGACTTCTCTCTGTGTTGTAGGCGAGTTCATCTTCATGATTGCCTCTATTCTATCTGGTGACACCTTACGCTTTCCCTTTTCTATCCGATGACCCAAGTACTGTACTTCTGTCAGACAGTACTGCAATTTACTCGGAGATACCTTGTGTCCATTTTCAGCTAAATGGTTCAGCAAGGCAATGGTGTCTTCCTTGCAAGCTTCTTCTGTTCCTGACGCAACAAGTAGGTCGTCTATGTACTGGACCAGAACCGAATTCTGGGGCAGTACCAGACTTTCAAGATTCTTTTTCAGTAACTGATTAAAGATTGATGGGCTATCTGTGAACCCTTGTGGGATTCTACACCATGTTAAGACGCGATTCTCCATTTTAAACGCGAAAAGGTACTGGCTCTCTTCGTCTAATGGGATTGAAAAGAAAGCCTGACAAAGATCTATCACTGTGAACCACTCAGCTTGGAATGGTATCTGAAACAATATCCCTGATGGATTCGGTACCACTGGACAACATGAAACAACAATGTTATTAATTTTTCGTAGGTCTTGTACTATTCTAAATTTCCCACTAGGTTTCTGCAAACCCATAATCGGGGAGTTGCATGGACTTCCCATGATTTCTTTCAGTATTCCCTGTTTAATCATAGAGTCGATCACGGGTTTTATTCCTGCAATCGTCTCTTGGGACAGCTTGTATTGTGGCGTTCTTGGATAATCGACATTTGGTTTCACTATGATCTTCACTGGCTCTACCCCTTTGACCAATCCTATCTCTTCTCCTGTAAAATCCCATACTTCTGATGATACTGCCTCGCGTAAGTCCCAAGGAAGATCCTCCACAGTTAGAGTAGGATACAGTTCTATGCATGTTCTGGAGTTCACAATTTTGAAGGTAGCATCATCATCTGTCGTTTCTACCTCTACTCCCTGAGGCGTGCAGTATATGGTACAATTCAGTTTGCACAATAAGTCCCTTCCTAACAAACACACAGGACTTGAATCACATACTACAAACTGATGTTCATTCATGTAATTTCCGATTTTTACTGACACTGGTTCCGTCAAAGGGCTAGTCATTCTCTTGTTTGCGACTCCTACCACCTGAATTGTTTCCCCCGACATTGGTAGATCCGGAACCACTGCTGATCTCAAAGTTGATCGAGTAGCTCCAGTATCCACCAAGAATGTCGTAGGACACCCTGCCACTTCAGCCTCAACAAAAGGTCCCCTTTGATCCACTCCCAGAACTGCCCCGAGGGTACAGTCCTCTTCTTTGCTTACACGTTGGCCAGTCAATGGATCAATGTAATAACCTTTTTCCTCATCTATGAAAAGAGGCATTTGTCTAAAAACCTTTCCCCCGGTCGAAATCTTTGATGGCTGCGGAAACTGAGCTCGTGGAGCCGAAGTCCCCCCTTTGGCCACCTTGATTCTCGGCACTGGTACCCCTTGAACTGGAACCTCTGGAACCTCCTCCTCTACCTCTAATTCTCCATTCTCAGGGTTATAGGGACACTCGCGTCTCCAATGCCCCACCTGATGACACTGGTGGCACTTTGTTGTTCTTTTCAATGTAGCAATGTCAATTCTAGGTCCCACTTTTTCCTCACTGTCCTTATTCTGATTGCTTGATTTCCGTCTCATTGTCCCTGTACCCTGCTGCTGCTGTCCACTCTTTCCAGCTGACTGCATCTGTACTACCATCAGCTTCTCTTTTAGCTTCTTTGCTTTGGAATCTATTTCATCACTGCAGTACCTGGCATACCTCAAAATCTCATCTAATGGTCTGTTTTGCCAACAAATCAAATGTTGCTGAATCATCAAACAAATATCAGGTCTCAACCCCAATACAAACTTTGACACAAACTGTCCAATATCCTTGGGGTCCATTACATCGAGTCCACTGTATTGTTTGAATGTTTTCAGCAATCTCTCATAAAACTCATGAACTGTCTCCTTGGGTTCCTGTCTTGTTCGGTCTATTTTGACCCAATCTATGTCCTGGGGTGGGACCTTTTCCTTCAGCCAAGTTATTACCCTTTCATATTTCAACATTACAGTTTCAGACGGTCCATTTGTGGCAGCATCCCTTTCGGGTTCTACCGTTGGCCACTCGACACTAGTCTTGCATGCTGTCCACAAATCTCCTGGCACCACAATGTCAAACAAGGTGTTTAAATCAATCCACAATACCTTTGATATTTTCACAAACCTTTCTACCTGCTTATACCACTCAACAGGATTGTCCCTTAACTTCGGAAATGAGTTGGTAAATGCAGCCAAATCTCCTCTACTCCAGGGCACATGTACATAGTTCCCATTCGATATTTCCCTCAAAGGAAATGCCTCCATCTGCATTACCCTTCCTTCCGGAGACATCACACTCGTGCTCCTCCTGACAGTGCCCCGTTTGGACCACCTCTCTTCCCACTTGTCCAGATCTCTCCACGCTCTTATTCCTGTTATCAACTCCCTTATGTGTGTTTTTAACCCTGTAGTTCTCTTCTCATCCAAGTCTTGATCTGAATACTGCAACCTATGGTTACTCTGTAATGTCCTCGTTCTGGACAAGTCTACCATATACTTGTCTGCCAGTCCAGACAGTTTCTCATGAATTGCTCTTGCCTTTCGGGTAATATCTTTTGCTATAAACAGTAACTCATCTTGTTCATACAGGTCAATCCTTTCTAAAGGCAACGTCCCATCTATTATCTCATCCAGGTCAGATTTTAAGCTAGTGACATCGAGTCTTTTGGCCTTTACTGCAGCTCTCAGTATGCTAGTTCTAGGGGGTCCATTCACATCTCTCCCATCCCAGCTCCGAGTCCTACGTCTAGGCTCAGGCGAGTTATGAGGAGTCCTCCCTTGTTCCCATCTCTCCAGGTCCCATGCAGTTCCATCCTCTCTGTGTGTATGGTGAAACACTTTCCCATTTCTCATAATCCCACCAGTCCCATCCTGCATGATTTCCCTAGATGCATGGTATTACATTCCGTTATTCCCCCTTTCCTCGTCATTTGCCGGTGGTCCCTGATCTCTCGACCCATGGCAAGATCCTTCACTGTTCCCCATGCTCCCACGACTCCAGTGCTGTACATTCTCATTAGGTGCATGGTGAGTACATCTAAACCTCTCTCTGTATTCTTGGGTCCGCTGGTCTCCCTCGCTTTGAATGAGACGAGACGTCTCCCCACATCTTGTACTTCTCTCACGTCTCTCCTGCTCATTCCCACCATCAGTATGACGTATAACTCCTCTACTCTCCGGTCTGTTACCATCCCACTCCTGACTACTTGCACTAGCCCCGCAGTGAGACAATGTTCCGTTGCCTCGGCTTCCCCATTCTGCTTCTGTTCTTGGCCTGCTGGTTGGTGCTTCTGTGGACCCCTCCCATTCTCTCAAATCGGCCCTCAACTCCTTAAAGGATTTCGGCCGTGGTCCCCTCAGGTCCATCGGTCCTCTCTGACCCCCCTGTTCTGCTGCGGGACCCACTGCTGGATCAAATGGGGTGCTCCACGTCACTGGTCCTGGCAATTGTCTCCAGGCATTTGTCGTGTTATTTCTCCTTTCCATTTCTGCTCTCTCTCTATCTAACCTCATCTGTTCTTCCTCTCTGTCTCTCTCGGGGTTGTAAATCGATACTATAGGACCTATGGTAACGGGTACTTGTAGAGCGTCTGGCAACCCATAGGACTCAACCCTCTCTGTTTCCGGTACCTTCTGCACCACAAACTGAGGTGTCTCCTCTCCTTTGGGCGGTGTCCACTCTGATATAGGAAGTGGTACATATCCCTCTATGGCAGGCCCATCATCCCTTGCGAGTCCCCTATCCTCCATTCTCCCAACGTTCGGAGGCGGTCTATCTATTAGCAACCTATTTATCAAGTTGTCCTCCGACTCGCTCTCCTCATCCTCTTCCATGAGCCTCTGTTCTCCTGTCACCTCTCTCACTGGGTATAATTTATCCACCTCAATAGCCTGTACCCTCCACCTCTTGGCGTCCGCATCCCATTGGGCATCTCGCACTGCCCTAACTGATCGCTTCAACCTTTCTTGGCGCCTGTTCAGATTTCTGTTGTGTGCCGCCCTAAGCCACGCATTAAGGGCCTCAAACTGGGTTGGTCTAGGCGGAGGATTCAATGAGGACATAATTGATTTCAACCGATGTAACGCCTCTAACTTGAACGTTCCATACTTAGGAAACGTCAGTTCTTCATTCCCTTCCGAAATCTTATTCCATTCACTAATCCATAGTATCGTATGCAAGCCAACATTCGCTGCCATATAGTAAGCTGGTGTACCCTCTGGCGGTGCCTCTTCCCCGTAATAAGAGTTCCTTCTTTTTCTCTTAAAAATCTCTCTCAAACATTTAAAACACTTCATGTTCAAAACCTACAATATTTCTATTTTCTCCGCGTTTGTTTACTTCCCGATGACAATCCACCAATCTCAGCTCGGTTCTCGCTAACTGGCCTATCAAAACGCGACTTCTCACTGACGTCACCCCAGCCGCCCAATCTCAGTGCGGCTCTTGCCGAGGTCACACCAACCGTCCTATCACGTCGCGGCTTCTCACTAACCGGCCTATCTCAGCGCGACTCTCGCTGACGTCACTCGTCCCCCTTCGCAGCGGTACCCCTCCTTTCTCAGCTCGTCTCCGCGGTTATGCATTCGTCCCATTCATACTCTGAAAAATGATTACTTCCGTCCAAGCGATCACTTTTCTTTGACTGTATGCCCACAGTCTATCTGTAATTGTCACCTTAACTGGCGAAATGTCTTTCCGTTTACGTCCAGACAATCGCCTTCTCTGATAGGTTACTTCCACACAGTAACTTTCGACCAGCGTCCGTTACTCACACACTCACTCTTACACTCCCCCTATCTCGGTCCTGCGGCGGTCAATGGTACCTCATGACCCCCTTACTCTGGTCGACAATTACTCTGGATGTTCGATACACCCGAACCACTTAAGCTCTACCCCGAACTTAAGATTTTACCAGGTTGCGCGCGCTCACAACCTTCTCACAATCACGCTACAGGCATTCAACTCCGCATGACATTACAATACAAATACAACACAAAACACCGCAATCTGTCCACGCATGACCCTTGTTATACTCTCGTCCGATACTGCTGCTTTTCTCTCTCCGTCAGCGCCTTCTTCGGCAGGCCACCTCTCGAACTCTAGGGACCTTGGGGTAAACTAACCTAGTCTAGATTACCTTCCTCAAGAAGATAACCATCCTAATCTGCTACCAACTGCTGACGCGGGATTTCTGGTCTATTGTTATCCTACCAGATCCCAGCTCAGGTCGACTGAATCGTTGGTACCTGTCATTGAGTAAAAGGCAATCCACTACTAGGTTAACCAAGAAAGAACTTACACCACTCTAAAGAACCACTTACCACTGGAAAAGGTTTAAAAGTTTATTATAAAACCAAAGCTATCTGGAGATACAAGCACCTCAGAATGAGGTTCAAAAGATAAACAGGTGTCAAGATAAACATAAAATCTCTAAATGCTCGTAGTCGACAGAATAGAATTACCAAGATCAGCTCAAAGGTCATTAAAGTTGCGAGAATAGCTACGAGTTGCAACTTGAGAGTCATTTACAGAAAGGAAAATACAAGTTAGGCTGTCCCTACACTAGACTAAGTGACATCCCTACTTAACAAGATCTATACCTAAAAAGGTGTCAGCAGTCGTGACTTCCAAAGAAGCTCACGCACTTCCCTTAGTCTTTGTCTCAAAGTCCAAGTCTTGCAGTTCTCTATCTGCCTACCCATCCGCTCTCTTAGGTTCCCCAGATCATCTGCTCTAGCTCCACCCCGGGGTGCTGTCCCTAATACAAAATCACATTTCCAATAGGAACGCCCCTTGAGACGCCCCTCACGTGGTGCAGTTTTGAGCGGCAAATTCCGTGCTGGTGCTCCTCGGGACTCTTCATTAAAGTTGACCTTGCTTCCCAGGCTTCTCTCCGACCAGGCGGTACCCCTTAGAATTCCTGAAGACTCCTACAGGCCTGTGCCTGGCGCCTCTGAACAAGAGCCTATTCATTATTTCTGATTTAAGTCCCCCTTGCACCTGCAAACAGACACTCTCTCGGTAGGCCCCAAATTCCGGCCTCTACCATATCTAGAAGTCATAAAACATCTTGAACAGACCTATCGTTCGTGCTCTGTGCGACCTCTCCTTAACGAGCTCATGCAGATCAAAGTAGCGACTTTATCTATTCAGGCCTACTAGAATTACATGAAACAGGCCTCTACAATATGCACATTTAATTTCTTTGTTTAAACAGTATTTTAACTAACACACATTACTAAAATATAACACATCTATATAAAACATATACTTCAGTTCTATGCCTAGTAATACATTTGCAGTAAAATGACATTAGAATCCAAGTCACTTAAAAGTGTAGCAGCATCTTTCGTTTCTTGTGAAATGCCATGTGGCCTACACATTTTCATGGTTTGCAGAATTACATTTCGTTTCACTTAGCCGTCTAACGTGTGACTCCAACATCATTTTAACATTTCTACAACCTCTACATTAGTTTTTCACACTTACATATGCATCTCTATTCTAATTAAACACTCATGTATATATTTTCTCTATATAAGTTGACACTCTTGTATATTCCACACTAAACTAATACTACGTGCTTGTAAATATGGTGCACTTCTACATTTTCAGATTTGTGCTCTCTCAACTGTATTTGAGGAAAATGGCAAAAGTAGTGGAATGTTTCAGGATGTGTGGAAATCTTTTCATGAAGGGGTGAGTTCTTCAGACTGGGCAGTACTTGAAAAGAAAGCTCCAGAGCTGAAGACAGGACTTCAGGTGAGAACACCAAAATTGAAACATTGTATGGCAGAAGTGTCCTACAGAGTTGGACTCCGTATTACACAAAAGTAGCCCTCAAGACTTAACACTATATGCCAGAGGTACTCCATAAAGCAGAACCAAAGTCTCATAGATGTTTCTATAATTGAAGAACACATGATACAGGTGGTTTACAAGCCTGTACACCACATGACAAAACTGGCCATAAACCCTGGAGTGGGGCACAGTACATGGTAGATGGGGTAAAAACTTGACATATCACTTGAGGTGAAACCTGAAGAACTGGACACCAAACTCCAAGTGTGCAGTGGCGGCTCCTCCGCTAAGGCAGAGGAGAATCGCCCCACTGCTTTCAGCAGTGTAAATAAAGGAAAAATAAAAATGATACTAACTCGTCATTATCATTTTATTTTTTCCTGCTGCTGCAGCTTTTTGGGGCGGGGCTGCTCTGCTCTCAGAGCAGGGGGGAGGAGTGGTGGCACTCTGTAAGTGTGCATTCATGCTTGGCCAGCCGTCTCCGGCCTTCCTAACAATCATGTGCACTTTGCATGTTCTCCACCCAGGCTGCATTACAGATTAGGGGAGAAAATGCCCAGGCTCCCAGACCCTGGCTCAGCACTGGACCATGTCGCTCAGACATCCACTGCATTGCAGCATTGTCATTGGCTATGGGGATCCTGGGTGTTTTCTGTTCCTGCTGGGAGAGACGCGATGAGGCGATCGAGGAGAGACACAGTGAGGCAGTAGGTTTTTGTTTTTTTCTTTGCCCCCAACCTCCTGACCTCTGCTCCTCCACCCAGGATCCATGCCAGCCTCCACTGCAAGTGTGGCCATCATAGACAGTTACAATGTGCATGATGTTACTTCTAGGACTGGAAATAATATCCCTGAAGAGGATTTCAGAAGTGAAAACACTGTTTCAGATGATGCCTCTAAAACACAGTAAATTTCTACAGATAAGGCATGCTGGAAGATTTACACATCAAGTGAAATGTACAGATAGAATATCACACAGCTTTCCAGTTGTAATCCACATAACCAGGCCAAGTGCTTTCAGAAACAGAGACAATACTCTGGGAAGGCAACCTGTACTTGAAGCTTGAATGTTTCATTTATTTTATCTTATATTAGGTATATTTTGTTGTGTTTTATTGTGATATTTTGTATAATGTTATTCTTTGCTGCACTTTATTAATGATGCCACTCTATGCTTGTTTACTTTATGTGAAGTTACATTTATTCATGTTATACTGTACAGTTAATTGAAGCTATGCTTCTTTCGTAAACCACCCTATCAACCTAATGGGTTTATGTGACACTGGAGAGCACTGTAAGATAAATATTTGGAAATGTCCTCCTTTTTTGAAGCACCGGGCTCTCAAACTTCTTTAGACCTATTAGAGGTTATTTTCTAGATGACTGTGTGCTTCCTGAATGAGGAGGCACAATCACTGTACAGGTAAAAAGAGAGTACGTTCAAGAGTGCCTGAGATTCAGAGTGGAGTGCCCATTTAGGAAAGTACATAATAAATGGTGCCAGTTAAAGGAATGATCGCCCTGTTGCTGGGCCACTTGTAATGAGCATTGATGTGTGTAAAATCTATTTGATTATCTAGATTACATTTCCTTTTAGGTAAGCTTGATGTTCAAAGTTGTCAATCATATGTCTATTAGAAGCATGGACACTCTCTCTGCTAGCAATAATTAAAAAGACACCTGTGCTCTTGAGAACATTACTCATCCCAATTCCTGCATTTAGTGGTCTCTAACAATAGTTCTACAAGTGTGAAACATAATGGGAAGATGAAATATTGAACTGAAGTTATGACTTCCAATTGTGTGTTAACAGATTTGGCACAAAAATAATTCTTTTGAGACTAATAACTGAGAACTGTTTTGAGGTTTCCTTTACATGCACTTTAATTACATGCCTTGTGTTATGACAGGTTTCCTCAGTGGGTAGATGCTAATAATCTTCAGATGTTATATCTAGAAAACCAATTATTCAAATTTGATAGATTTATTAAAAAAATCTATTTGCTTTTGTTGAACTATTTACTATAAATATGCTCATTTAGTTAGTTAGACCTTCTTGTGAAGTGGACATTTCATTATCATTGTTTTGATGATCAATACCTATGCTTTTTGATGACATGGACTGCTTTCTGATGGTCAACAAAGCATTTTCTGTGGAAGAGTGAAAATATAAGTAAAACTACAATGTGCTTTCATACTGTTCGGACTATCCACTAGTCAGAAGCGCACAGTCCATTGAGGAAAGCATTGTAAAATTTTTAATTTTAGTTTTTATGGGGAATAAATGACTGGCCTTATTTAAACCAGTTAAACCACAAGAAAAACATCCTCATCTGTGATAAAGATGAATTCTCAGGATTTTCAAGACTTTGGGCCTGATTTATGTCTTAGCAGACTTATGAGCATGCCGCCTTGGAGATGGTCCCACGTGCTCCGTCAAGTTGATAGTGGCCCATCTGTCGTATTTAGATGTTGCAGCAATAGACATAAGACCACTGCAGCAGCGGTCTTCTTTGCTGGCTAACAGCGCTCACTTGCCATCAGGCCGGCAGGATTGTGCAGCGCCAATTTAGATGTTCCCGTTGAGCTGGAGGTGTCCTGGCGGCAGAGTCCTGACATAGGGGGACAATGGTGGCATGGAGACACGTAAGCACTATTTATTTAAATCTCAATATGTTGCATAGATATCAAATGTACATGAAGGTAATGTGTACTGGTCTTTGTTTTTACATATGCATTGCACACCAACAACATGCACACACTCTTGAATGTATACCCACACCCACTACAAAAGCCAGTGTCCAGTGTCAAAGTGGTAGCTGAGCATCATGATCAAGTAGCAGCAACCCAGCAAGGACCTGGACAATGGTGTTTAAGATGAAATCAGTGATGGGACCCCGAAATCATCACATTTTCTTTGTTTTCTCCAACTAGAACTTGCAGTTGTCCCTACCAAAGTTGTCTCAACTTAAAGGCAATTCATAATGTGGACTGTGGGAATCTCGGCGGGACTCCCTCTAACAGGTGCTGCAACCTCTGATGCCCTCTATGCAGGAGACATATTCTGGCACATTCGGCTGGACCACAGCCGTCTTCCCTCCAGTACCCAGTCAACATCTAAATCAGGCAGGCGGACACCAAGGCGGCGAGCAGGAAGGCTGACAAAAAAGCAACAGTGGCACCAGTCCCTCCCAACACCCTACTATGTCTACCACTGTGCTAGGATTAGAATGTCCAGTGTTGGTCTCAACTACCATCTCAGGCTTTTCACTTGGCCTTCCAGGTCCAAAGTATTGCATCTGAATGTCATCTATTACTGAACTGACTTGAGAATGAGTACCTGTTAATAGCATATCATTTAAATTCTGAAGTTATAGAGCGGGGCTTTTAAAAAAATAAAATTTTCTTACTAGATTGTACATTTTAATGTGGTTCACAGACAGCATCCGTATGTGATGGAAAGTGCTGTCACAATTCCACTGTGATAAGCAAGCCAATGAATTTTCTGGAAGGTTTGTAAGTTTTCTTACACAACAGGGATTAAGACTTGGGAGTAGTTTCATTCTTTGTTTCACAGATCCTTTACTATATTTTTTTACGAACAGTCAAGGTTTGTTAATAGACTGTTGGTTTATGTTGCTGGATTTTGAGGACGTTGACCTAATACTTCATTAGTCACTACTTCTACATTTCTTGGCATAACTTTTCTTTTTTCAATCAGTGTACCTTCATTGATGTGATATCCATGACCATCTCTGCCAATTACAAACACTAAGGGGCCCATTAGGATCACAGGCGGATCACCACCGCCCGCATCTACCTGCAAACAAAGCTGTATGTTTAAGGTAGCTGGATACACAAATCTTGGTTAATCAAAAATCAAATTACGTCTCCTGAGTATAAGTCATCGGGATTACACTTCACTGACCTCCAAATCACCAAGGGCAATCTCTGGTGTCTGAAATTATACAATAGATATAAATGTCTGAACCCTCAAGCTTTGCAGCCAATCATATTGTAGTTTTTTTTTTAATTTGTAAAGGGTATGTCAACTATCGTTTGAGACTAAAATAACCTCACTCATGCATTCTCCCCACACCAAATGGATCCAGTTTACATGTTCTACATGTACCATAATCCCCTTTAATGGTCTTTCTAATCTTTATTTAGGCTTATTTATTAACATTCACACCCTCTGATTTATTTGTGTTGTTTTTTTGTTGTGTTGTTTTAACCAGTTAATAGCACTTGTAACGTAGTAATACACACTCTGATTTTCTCTGTACAATCGAGCTTGAAAGAGTCTCGCAAGATCAAGCAAAGACCTTTTGGCAGGGTCACTCAGAAAATTTCCATGCAACACTTATGAGAGTCTTGCAGTATCGTCTGAAGCTTCCACAGCAAGCTTCACCTGCAGAAGCTTGTAAATGACTCTTGCAAGACTCTTCCACAGCAAGCTTCACCTGCAGAAGCTTGTAAATGACTCTTGCAAGACTCCAGTGTGATCGTAGCACAATTTGAAAATTACCCAATAGAAAAGCTCCTCCTGTTTAGCAAGTGACTCTGCACCATTCAAACAGCAGTTGGTTGCAACCCAACCTACTTTTCTAACTGCCAAAACTCTTCAGATTACATTTATATTTTGCCTCCCACACATTTTTCACTTCTTTTGTGAGTCAATATTTCTTCTAAAGCTTGCTCATTCTGCTGAGCACTTCTCTTAGGAATGACATATCTATACTTGCACTATGGTTCACCTCTGGTTTTTGGGACACCATTTCATCCACTGGGCTAGAGAATATGCCATTAATTGTAATATTGACAAGAATCTCTGATTTCCAAACTTGGCCATCACTTGGATTGGCCATAGAAGTACGCTATATACAACTCAATAAATAAATAAATTAAATTAAGTGGCATCGGTTGTTACCAATAGTTTTAGAGCATTTTGGATAGTGAGTACCCAGACCTTATGACAATGCACTGTGGTGGGAAACACCTAGGCACAATCACAGGGGGCACACTTGAAATCCAAATGAAGTGGATCTTCTCAGAGTTCATGTCACTCTTGCCTCACACTGTCTTTGTACATTCTAATAGATGTCAAAGGCAAAAATGGTAATGGTCAAAATAGTTTTGCCCTTAGATTGAGGAGTCCCAGACGCATGTCAATAAAACAGTTTCTGCATTTCTATGTTACCATGGCCTGGACTCTATATATCTTAACAATATCCATTTTGAAATGCCAGGTGTCTATAGATGAGATGGAGGGCATTTCACTCCACAATAGGGAACACAATCTTCCTTAATAACATCAAGGAGTGTATCCAGTTTGATGGGTAACTGAAAAATACACTCTATAAACCCAAAGGCTCTTGTCAGAGCCACCCTATATCCAGATTATATTGTTATGTTCTAATTCCCTTTTTTGAGGGGGATACTGACACCCGGGAGTCTCTCGCAAGAGCTGGAGCACACAAACATCTGCCTCCACCAGCATACTTCTGAGAGTCTCATTAGACCCTCGTAGGATTGTATATTCACACCTAATGGCAGGCCCAGTAATTTCTTGTGCAGGTCTTGCAAGAAACGCACTGGATTTTCATCACGCAGCAAGCATAAATCTGAAATTTGCACACTTCTCACGTGCGACTCACAAGGGATCGCAACGCAATTTTTAGGAAAATACGAGTATATGGAAGGGACTAGCCTCTCTACTGGAAACCCTCTCTTGGCTAATGGGTGTCTACACTAGGGTGTAAGAAGGGGCTTACCTCTCCTTTCAAATTTTTCTTGCAGATGATAGAAATGTGTGGTAGGGTGTGTGGATGGACTAGCCTTTTCTGCAAGACCTCTCTCTCAAATGACGGGTGTGCGCAGTAGGGTGTGGAGAGGGACTGTCCTCTCATTTAAGACCTCTCTCTCAGATGGCATCTGTACATAGTAGGGTGTGGGGAGGGACTAGCCTCTCCTTTTATACCGCTCTCAGATGATGGGCGTGTGTAGCAGGGTGTGTGGAGGGACTGACCTCTCTGCTGACATCTCTCTCTGTAATGAGAGGTGTGCATATGGACTGCCCTATCCTTTGAAACCTCCCTCTCAAATGATGGGACTGCATAGTAGGGTACACGGATGGATGAGCCTCTCCTTAGAGACCTCTCTCTCAGATGACAGGTGTTCATAGTAGGGTGTGTAGATGGACGGGTCTCTCTTTCGAGACATTTCTCTCAAATGACGGTTGGGCACGGTAGGGTGTGTGGGGAGCAACTGACCTCTCCTATGAGACCTCTCTCTCAGATGATGGGTGTGCGTAGTAGCGTGTGGGAAGGGAATGCTCTCTCCTTTTAGATCTCTCACAGATGATGGGTGTGCATAGTAGTGTGTGCTGAGGGACTGGCGTCTCTGCTGACACCTCTCTGTAAAGATAGATATGCGTAGTAGGGTGTGTGGATGGGTGGGCAGCTCCTTTCAGATCTCTCTGTGAAATGACGGGTGTGCATAGTAGGGTGTGGACATGACAGTCGTTTCCTGTGAGACCTCTCTCTCGCATGCAGGTGTGCGTAGTAGAGTGTGTGCATGAACTGGCCTCTCCTTTGAGACCTCTGTCGCAGATGACTCGTGTACATAGTAGGGTGTATGGGAAGCAACTGGCCCCTCCTTTGAGACCTTTCTCTCAGATGACGGCTGTGCATAGTAAGGCATGTGGATTGACTGACCTCTCCTTTCAGACATCACTCTCGGATGAAGGGTGTGCGTGGTAGGGTGTGGAGAGGGACTGGCCTTTCCTATCAGACATCTCTGTCAGATGATGGGTGTGCATAGTAGGGTGTGGGGAGTGAAGAACCATTTATACCCACTTACTGGGTCTCGGTGGCGGGGGAACCGCCCAAGTCTTCCATACCATCCTTATTTAGTAAAAGGAGACACAGGAGCCTTCGTCTGCAGGAGGAACCAAATTTTATTCGAATAGCCCGGGCTATGGAACAGAGTCCCAAGCTCGTTAGAAACAATACAGAGGAGGCTGCTGCTTCCCTCTGCAGCTTACAGGCCTTAAATACACATTTCACACCTTAAGAAACCAGTTTGGGTGGGGGCCTGGTGCACCCGAGTAAAAAATGCTGTTACACCATTCTTTGTTCAGGCAGGACGGGGGCTGCAACAGATGGTACAAAGATTACGGACAGGTCTTGCAAAACAGGATATGTACGTGAGAGAACAGACAGATCTTGAACAACAGGTTATGTGAAAGAAACAAGCTCCGGGACGGCGGGGTGACCAAGTCTTGCAAAACAGGGTGGATGTGTGCAGGAGTTCAGTCCAAGGGTGGTGAGGCTAATTCTTGGTTCCCCTTTTTCGAAATTGTCTCAATCACAAGCAGCAGGAAGGACAGGGTGGTCATGACAGCTAGAATGTCAACAGACATCAGCAGAAATGACCATGAGGGTCGTGCAGAGGTGTTTGACACGAAATGGCAATTCAAAAACAATGGAGTCATGACACAAAATGGATGCCGACAAGAAGGACACGTTTCCTCAGACCCTCCTTTTGCCATTGAGTGGCGACGTCGATATTCATAAGACCATCTGTTTCTTGTTGGAGCATCATCTTCATATTAGTGTCGTGAATGTTAGAAGGTTGAGGCTTGAGAGCCTGAACACAAATTGCACAGAGCATTGGCAGACACTGAAAGCACAAACAGCAGGAGACTAGGACAGCCACTCCCAAAGCGAGGAAGATGAGGACCCTCCATCCCCATTGGGAAAGGAGGCCCCAGATCCAGCCTGTGAGGGACCAGTTGCCTTCATCCTGATGACTTTCAGAGGAAAGGTGATGCAGACGTTGGATGGCATCATATACTGTGGGTGCGTGATCAGGAATGTACACACAGCAGCTTGAGCCAATCAATTTACACACACCACCACGATCAGCGAGGATGATGTCAAGGACCATACGATTTTGAAGTGTTACAAGGTGGTTTGCCTACAGCTCTGCAGTGATGTTGGAGAGGGCACCAGCTGTTTCTGTGATGGTGGCCTCGAGGACCCTGGTCAGTCCTCGTATAGCTCGACTGTTTGCCATTGGGCCCCAGAATGGGAGGAGACCCTTAACACCTTGGCCGCGGCTGGAATTCCGCGCCGGTGCTGGACATTCCGATCACGGGCGTGGTCATGACGGCTCCCGGCCGTCATCAGCACATGCCCACAGTGACTCATGACGACAGGGAGCCGTCATCAGCACTGAAGGGGTTAAAGAAGTCCCCAGCTTCCTGGCCTACTGTATCCTCAGCCGATATGACACCCCTACATGAGGGGCGCAAAGTGCCCTTCATCAACAGGTGGTAATCTTCATGGGTAGAATACGTCGGTGGAAGGAGGAAGGCCAGATAGCAGGTACCAGACGAGTTACGGGGGAGACAAGTGTAGGCTGCTTTGCCACAGATAAAGAAAGTGTTGGGGGATGCCACCAACTTTGGAGGAGACGTAGAGTTCAAAGTTTTAGTGATGTCACAGATACTAGTACCAACTTTCTTAGTTCCTAAGCCATGGATGCAGACACGGGCCCGCACATTTAAAACATCCAGAGTGTTTCGTACATCAGGTAGTAGCCTTCTGGCCCAAAATTTGGTAACTGTTTGGCAAGAAGTTGAGTTAAATATCACCATCTCGCCAAGTTCGTCCAGTGGCAATAGCAATGTGGATGAACTACTTGGGCAAAAAGGGGTACTGGTATTGCCAGACCTGTTTCGCCAGAAGTCATCTCGAAATGTTCCAAGGGCAGAATTGGTAGTACCATTGACAGTATACGCCTCCTGCATCAACATCCACCATGCAAGACAGGACCCAGAGATGGAGAAAGGATAAGGAAAGAATGGAACAGGTTGTGTCATAGCATGCGGCATCAGTACACATACCCAACAGTTGGAAGTATTTATGATCAGCTGATGATGATGTAACATCTGGACAAAGGTGGTATTGAAAAATTCTGCACGGCGGGGCGATTCGCGGGTGGGTAACGTGAAATACTGACGCTCTACAGGAGTCAGGAGAGGAGTTGGTAGGGTAAAAGGATAGTAGATCAGTAACATCCAACTGATGATAAACAAGATGATTGAGACAAACAGCTTCACCACAGGGGCCACAAAGCACTTGCTATGTAGGAGACTGACATATCGTTTCTGGATTCGGGTGTATTGGACAGCTGCCATTGTACTAAGCCAGGGACCACTAGTGGCTGTCTGTGATTGGTGGTTGCTTCACTGGATGCAGGTGCCAAGAGCTCTATGGCGCACATTAGTCTGACATACCAGCACTGTTCTTAGCCGGGAGATCACAGCCCAACAGCCTGTAGGCACCTGACCGAAGTCAAGGGCAAGCCTTCCTTCTGGAATGCAAGTTATATCGGGTCGAAGTAGGAACAGTATGGTCGTGGAGTATTTGTTCCTGATACTGAGCAGAGTGAGGGGAGTGTTCCATCTTTCCCTTCAGTACACTGTCACTCTCTGCTTCCGTAGATGTAGAATGTAGTCTTGCGTCGCTGAAGGGAACAAACGTCGGGACTATTTCTGTCTCTGAGTCTCCTTGTCCTTCTCTCACCCACTGATCATAGGGGTGAGGCAGAGGTGTTCGTCTGCAGTGGGACTCGTGGATCCAGTTCTTCCGTCCCTCAACTATCACGGCGGTGTGGGTGGCCAGTAACACCTGACGGGGCTGTGTCCAGTGGGGCTTGAGGCTCTTAGTACGTTGAAAGTTTCAAATCAGGACCCAGTCACCAGGTTGGATAACGTGTTCTGGGCCCTCGCTTTTATCAGGTATGGCCTCCTGCACCTGGTGGTAAACAGGACGAAAGGTGTTAGTCAAACTGTACAGATAATCAGTCATCAAAGAGTATTCAACATCAGACAGTTTCTGGGGCCATGGAACACCCCACACATTGGCAGGCCTCCCGAACACAATCTCATGGGGAGATAGGCCTATCCTGGTATGGGCCTTTGTCCTGACAGAGAGCAGGGCCAGGGGCAGAGCATCAACCCAAGTGACACCTGTCTTGGCTACAATCTTGGCCATGTTCGTCTTTAGGATGCCATTGTACACCTCCACTAGACCAGCTGATTAGGGGTGGTTAGCTGCATGAAATTTTTGTTTTATACCCAGTGCTGAACAGACATACTCCATTACTTGAGCCGTAAAGTGTGTCCCTTGTCACTCCAGACCAAACGGGGCAAACCGAATCGTGGGAATTATTCTTTCAATAGTATTTTGGCAGTAGTGATAGCGGTACAGTCTTTGACAGGGTAGGCCTCCACCCATCGGCTGAAGGTACATACCATCACCAGGACGTATTTTAAACTGTTAAATCTGTCCATCTGGGTATAATCCATATGGAGGGCTTCGAAAGGAAAGGTAGGGGGAGAGAATCCTCCTCCAGGGGTTACTGTGCCTTTTCCAGGGTTGTAAATAAGGCAAATCATGCATGTTTTGACCATCCTCTCAACATGTGCTGGTATCTTTGAGTTATACCAGGTGGGTTCCAGAAACTTGCATATCCCTTTCGCTCTAATGTGAGCAGGGCCATGGGCCATCATTACTACCGGTAGCACATGATTGTCGGGCAACATCCATTGTCTCTCCATAGTGATATCGGCCCAAAAAACATCTATTTCCTGTACCTCTAAATGCTCCGTCCACATCCTCAGCTCCTCAGGGATAGCATGGGACTGAATATCGATCACACTCTGTACAGTACCTTCAACCATGCCCCCCTCTGCCACCCACCTGGCAGGACCTCCCACTTACATTCCTTCCTTTTTCTTAAGAGCTGGCTGTCTGGCTGTCTGGTCATCCAGGAATTGCCTTTTCCAACATCATCCGTCACTTTCTTATGTGCTTTACATTTTATAATAGCTACCTTTCTGGGAAATGTCAGGGAGTTTAATAATCAGTGAATTAGGGGGCCATGTTGAATTTTTGTCCCATGTGAAGTAAGGAAATTCCTTTCTTTCCAGAATCTCCCAAAGTTGTGAGCCACCCCAAAGGCGTACTGGCTGTCAGTGTAGATATGAACTGTTATTCCTTTGCTTAACTCACAGGCTGTAGTGAGGGCCACTAACTCTGCAGCCTGAGCAGAGCACTGCGGAATCTGAGTTGTTTCTACTACTTGATCTAATGTCGTGAGGACGTAGGCGGCTGATGTGTTACCATCTGGCCCTCTGAGACATGATCCGTCCACATACAGTGCACCTTCTGGGTCTGCTATTGGGGTATCCTGTAAGTCAACCCGTCCCTTTGTATCCTCTTCTGTCCTCAATATACAGTCATGTGGATCTAAACAGGCATCCTGAGTATCCAGTGGGAGTAATGTGGCGGGATTCAGTGCAGTGCATCTCTTAATGTTAATGTGGCTGGAAAAGAGTGTCAATTCATATCCTGTGAGTCGTGCGTTAGTGAGGTACTGATCTTGATGTTATTAAGGAGAGTATCCACGGAATGGGGAACCATCAGAGTCAAGGGAGAGTTCATGACGATCCCTGCACTCTGATGGACCATGAGTGCGGCCACAGCTGTCGCCCTTAGGCATCCTGGGAGAGCCCTCGCAACAGGATCTAAGGTGGCTGAAAAATAGGCACATGACCGATGGTGACCTCCGAATATATGGGTCAAGACAGCGCATGCACTGCCATCTTTCTCATGTACAAAAATAATTTTTCTTTGTTATATTCAGGAGTACCGAGGACTGGAACAGTACACAGAGCTCTTTTTAAATCCTGGAAGGCCTGTGTATGCTCTCTAGTCCATGGAAAGGAACAGTATGAAACGTCTTTAGTGGTGAGGGCAAGAAGAGGTTTGACCATGGCCGGAAAATTGGAAATCCACTCTCTGCAGTATGAGGTTAGACCTATGAAGGCTCGCACCTGCTTTTGTGTCCGTGGGGCCGCCATAGCATTGATAACGGCTACACGATCAGCGGTGAGCTGCCTTCCCTCCTTCGAGAGGAGATGACCTAAATAGGTCACCGTCTCTTGACAAAACTGAAGCTTTTTTAAAGAGACCTTGTGGTTATGGAGGGCAAGGTGGCGTAACAAACAGAGAGTAGCCTCTTTACATGTCGGGGTGGAATTTGCAGTAATGAGGATGTCTTCAACATACTGCAGCAGTGTGGAAATATTAGGGAGTTCCAAGGAATATAGTTGACTTTTGAGAGCTTGACTATAGATACTGGGGCTCTCGGTGAAGCCTTGAGGGGCGCGGCAAAATCTAAAGCTTCGCCCACCAAGGGAGAAACCAAAAAAATGTCTGCTATCAGGATGTATAGGAATGCTGAAAAAGGCATTCTTCAGGTCTGTGACAGAAAAGTGTGTGGCGTCAGAAGGGACCATCGTCAAGAGGGCTGTAATGTCGGGGACCACGGGGTATTGGGAGATCGTTATTTTGTTAAGAGCTCTCAGGTGAATCACAAATCTGTATATTTTAGAGGAGAGAGCATCTCCATTGGTCTTTTTAAGAACCGGAATAATAGGACTGTTACAGATATTACCACGTGTCTCCTCCACTACGTCCTTGTCCATCAATTCAGATATTATTGTTAAAAGGGCCGCTTATACTTCCGCGGGTAATCGGTACTGTCAAAAGCGGGGGAGAAGTGTGCCTGACTGAATGCATACACATGAGGGGATATGTTGAGACACCCCACATCAGTGTCTGATGATGCCCAGAGGGCAATTTGCAAAAATGGCCCACTTTTTAACTATCTGATCTGCTAAAGGTAGGCACTTCCATTGGTGCCCAGGCCTACTATGTTCTGTCCCAGTCCGACCCTGCCTTCATGCATTAAAAAAGATCTGTGCTAGTGCTGTCTGACTGTCTAGGACATTTGTCAAGATTTTCTTTTGTCAAAACTGTCTTTATTAGTGTTTTCAGAATTCACATTGCTACAGCACATATCATCACAATCCCTACTTCAAAGTACATGGTTTCTATTGGAAGTATCAGTTGCTACTTTACTTAGGGTTGTGATTCTACTGAACACATTGTAGCTCTATGGCACTGTAAGTATAGCAATAAATCAACATTTCACCAAAACCACCCTTCCTCCCCCCACCCAATAACCCACAAACTAAAAGCACATGCGAAAAGCACCTAAAGTTCAAGGATGCGGCTGGTGTATGTGGTGTGTGTCAATCATCAGTCGGGATTGTGTCTGAAGTAAGGGTTCTCTATCCCCCCACGTATGGACAAAGATGGACTTATTAGAATTGAAAGAGATGAAGTGTCCATGTTCATGTGGGGCATGCATGCAAAGGGAGACCTCTAGAGAGGTATGTTACCAGCAGGCCCCAGATATATTAAAACATGTTAAAGTTTTTGGAGAGAATGTCTGCCATGCGCTCCATTGTGAGAGCCTCCCATAGTCAGGCATGCCATTTTGTCAATGAAGGTGCTTCTTTTCACTTTGAAGTGGAAGCCACCACCATTTTTGTGGCACTGAAACATAGCCAAAGTATTGACTGATCCCCCGCGGTCTGACGCTTGAGGGAATCGTTACGCAGGCCCATGCTAGCAAAGCCCAGTTCACCCGGAATTGGGTAGCCCAGAATGTCTTTGATCTTGGCTAGAATATTCAGCCAGAATGGGCGGATCAGAGGGCAGTTCCACCAGATGTGCCTGAAATCACCCAGCATGCCTCAGCCCTGCTGAAGTGGTAGGGAAGATTTTCCGCAGTTTGGTATGGTAAAGGTACCAAACATATAGTACTTTATAGTGGGCCTCTCGTATAACCATTGAGTGATTGAACCTAGGTATGTCCCTCCAAAGCCTGCCTCACTGTGCTTCGGATATTGTGTTGCCAAGTGTCCGCTCCCATGAAGCCATGTGTCACGATTAAGTGTACTAAGGGTCTAAAGCAGGAAGGAATAGATAAAGGATAAACATCCCCTGCAGCCACTTCCGCTTTTCACAAAATGTTCAGTGGGGTTGAGGTCCCTGGTGGCTGCCTCCCGAATATCAAGGCTAAGGACCTGGTGTCTAGGTTGGGTGTAGTGATAGCATTCTGACGTTAGAAGGTGAAAGTCCCATTGTCAAAACTTGAAAATAAGGATATCCCAATTATGGAAGAGGTCTGAGATGATGAGGTATCCCCTCCATGTGTCAAAGGATACCAGCTGAAATGGTGGGTAGAATGCTGTGTTATAATGAATCTGCGTAATTGGGGAGGGGAAGATGGTCCAAGCAGGTGTCCGGTTGACCTCATCCCAGACTCTAAGGGTATCTTCGTGGGAGTGCTAAGGTATGCATTCAGCGGAGGTTCAGCTTTGGGTTTCCACAGAATTCCCAGATATATCTCCTCGCCACTGCCTTTTCCATATGGAGCCAGTGCTTGTCAGATTCCCATGCTGACCATTCAGAGATCACTCTCAGTTGGGATGCCTTATAATAAAGAAGAAAGCTGGCAGTGCTAAACGCCTAGAGCTCTTCAGGAGTCAAAGTTGTTTGTATGGGACACAGGCACTTCAATCTTTCCAGATGAAGTGTGTGATCAGGGATCGTAAGGATGGCAGGGACCCTTGATCTAACTCGATTGGTAGGCCCTGGAAAAGATGCAAGAGTCTAGGTAAAACATTCATTTTGATAGCATGTATACAGCCCAGCCATGAGATATATATAGGCGCCCATCTTCGGAATTCCGCCTTCAGCTGTTGGAGGAGCGGTGGATAGTAAGCTTTAAAAAGGTCAGTGATTTTGGGGGTGATCTTGATGCCGAGGTGCCAGACATCTTTTTTAGCGCATTAGAAGGGGGTAGTACAAACCACAGCTCCTATGTCACGCTGCTGCAGATTAAGATTGTGCAAGTATACTTTGGTGAAATTAACAGAAAAGCCCAACACTAGTTCGACTTTCGCAGCCCCACTTGTAATGCTTCTAAAGTCGACCTTATAAGAGTTTTCAGGACGTCATCAGCGACAAGGGACATTTTCTGTTCTTTCATGCCAAAGAATATGCCTAGGAGGGAAGATGACATACGTATTTTAGCAACGAGTGTCTCAATTCTAAGGGAAAATAGGAGTGGTGAGAGGAGTCATCACTGTTTTGAGCCCCTCCGTGTATTGAATAAAGCAAAGCTTCCTCTTTTAACCAGAACTCCGGCACTAGGCAGCGCATAAATAGCTAGGTTGGGTCAAAGTTTCTTTATGCACCTGCTCTGCTGTTTGGTGTTCAGCCTCCAGGTTAGTCTTTACCGAGTTCTTTGCTTGTTTAGTGTTGATGTCAGTGCGATGCATTAATTGCAGAGCACAGCCTTAAAGTAGTCCCAGTTGTTGACAGATTGATGTTGCATGGGTCATTCAAGAAGAATAATTCTCTAATGGCTTTCCACAGTTCCTCCCACAATAATCTGTTGCAAGTAAGGGACCCAGGAAAAAAAGCAATGGCGATATTTTGAAGTCACTACGTCCCATGGCAGGGCCAGCGCTACTGGGGCATGGTCTGATATAGTGATCGAATGATACAAGACTGTTTGCAACACTGATGAAAGGTCCTGCCAGACAAACACATAATCTTATCTGGAGTAGATGTCATGTGAATGCAAGAAGAAGGTGTGGTCACGGGTGGTGGGGTGTAGAGTACGCTAGGCATCTATGAGGCCCATGGAGGAAAAACTCTTGTTTCAGTGTCTTGGGGAAGTTTCCTTTGTGTGCTCTGCGTGTGCACTTACTGTCAATACCTGAGTTCCAGGTGATATCGAAGTCTCCCATCAGGAAGATCCCCCCTTCCAAACCCCTCCCAACATCGACAGTGTTGAACACAGAAATGGTACTTGATTTGAGTTAGGGGCCTACCTGGAAGCGAATGGGCACATGTGGTTATGTTTTCGACCTTTGACCATAACCATCCTCCCTTCTTTGTCGGTTTTACATCCCTCGTATCGAAATTTCAGAGAGGAGTGAAAGAAGAGGGCTACTCAATTATGTTTAGTGGTGGCGGAGGATTTGTACATCAGTGGGTAAGCGCTCGGACACAGTCTTCCTTTTGTTTCAAATGGGTCTCTTGTACTGCCACCACACCATGTCTTTTGTCATGTGAATATTTCCCTAGTTTGTGGCCTTTTGAAGGTGAGTTAAGCCCTTTAATGGTCCAGGTAAGTGTAGTAACAATCATTACGAGTCAGAGGGTGTGGACGACAGCTGTAGTACCCTCCAAGGAAACTCAATCAGTAAAAGTCCTCCTATCAGCCCTGCCACTCCAGACCATCTGCTTGTGGATTCCCATCCTCCCTGTCTCTCTTTGTGTCATTGTAAAGGATAGTTCCTATGTGAAAGCAACCAAATAAACAGAAACCGAGGGTGCAAGCTAAAAGTAACATAGAAAAGTCAAGGCATTGTATCATTTTCTAGCAAACTCATATTGACTTCGTGTAACAGTGAGTATACCCTGAATTTTGCACAGATATCACAAGTGTGGGCCCACCCATAAGGAGAAACATCACAATTTTATTTTATTTATGTTATTTTATTTTAAAGGTTTTATAGAGCGCTGGCTAGACCCGGATGTATCAGAGCGTTTTACATGAGTATCAGACCATAGTTGCAGGTTACATCGTTACAAAGGTTACACAGTTATTAGAGCATGGCAACATAGTTACATGTAAGGTTGAGACAAACAAAAAAGGACATGTACGTAAGGGAAAAAGCAGGCCAGGGGAGAGATTCAGGGGAGGGGGCAAGAGCAGGGGAAGTCGATAGAGAATGAAGGAGGTAAAGAGGAGGGGAGGGTGAGAGACACAGCATGGAAAGAGGAGGGGGGGTGACGGGGACACAAACCGGTAGACGAGTCAAAGCTGTGTTCAAAGTCCAGTAAGCTGTGATCCCAGGGAAAGTGGTATCATTTCCCCATCTCAGCTGCAAGACGCTCCCTATATGCAGTGGACTCTCTCAGAGGGGTCTCTGAGACTCCAAGGCCTATATACTGGATCCTTCCCCAAAAAGGGGAGAGGGAGTGCTTTGGCAAGGGGGGCCATACCATACTTCAACTGTGAGTGGCTCCCTTGGCGATGTGGACTCTCTCAGCGGATTCGCTGAGACTCCAGAATATAAATATTGGATCTTTCCCCAACAAGGGGAGAAGGAGAGGGGGCTAGACAGTGTAGCGGGCAAGGGGAGAGATTCAGAGGAGAGGGGATAGGAGCAAATGAGGTAGAAAAAGAAAGAAAGTGTACATAATGGGAACAAACGGCATCAGTTTGGGGGACACACTGTTTTCTCTCTGTGGCCATGAGTTTGCCCCATCTCTAAGGTAAAGGCCTAGCACAGGCCATTCCAAAATCCTTGACATCCAGTACATGAAGCACACAGTTAGTAATTCGAATTATTTTTTCACAGTTCACAGAAGTTTATAGTACGCTGCAGATCAGCAATCCAGATGTTTTCATTTTAAGTTCTTGGGTGCAGAAGATGATGCTCAGAACTAACAGTGTTTAACCCATTCATCATCCAGGGGAGATAGTTCAGAATCATGAGGCTGAGGGAGAAGATCATGAACCCAATGAAGGCCAACTCGTGGACTGCAGGGTTCTTTGTAGAGGACACATATGTCAGAGGGAGCAGGCATAGGCTTTCCAGGACTTTAAGGAGGATGTTAAAGTGGCACAAGACGTGGTAAGTGCGGGTGGAACATGACATGGCACGATAATGATTCCAGTAGGCCACAGCCACCAGGAAGCAGGGTGCAGAGTGGAACCCAATGCAGAAGTGCCAAACATACCTTTGTGGGCTTTCCCCCCTAATCGAAGCGCTAATGGAGGAAAGATAATTCAGAACCCCAACCTCATCAGATACCAATTGCGCTCCTCCGGTCTTGTACTCGCTGAAACTGCCGCTCCGATTTGGTGACTGCCGTCGACATACAAGGTAGAGACATGATGAATCATCCCAGGAGACAAAGAAATCTTCCTTCGGCTGCGCTATGCCACCATCTTAGAACCAAGCGAGATACCTCGTAGTGCGGCGACGGTCATTCCGGCGCAAATCTGAATATAAAAATTGGTGTTTTTTGGGGGGTTTTTCCTCACCGGAACTCAGATGACGATGTGGACACAAGGATTCGACCATAAGCAGGATGCAGAGTGACCTCATCTGCCCGCCGTAGCCTCCAGGAGAAAAAAGAAACACTCCGTCCTCCAGTTTGGTTCGCTGGGGAAGATCGAGACATCAACACGGTGAAAAGTCCTTAATTGTCGATATCCCACTCAGTTAAGGGTATCATTAGATGCAGCAACCATTCCAATGTGAAATGCCATCCTTTTCAAGCATATATGGTGCCATCTTCAGTATTGCCTGCACATAGAAGAGTAAGGTTATTGGCATAGTATAAGTCTGACTCATCATCTTTTTCATTGCGGACATGGTTTTTTCTGAGAAAACCATTGTCCCATGTCCCCACTCTCTATTGCAGTCTCCAAAGGTCATCCTGCGCTGTCTCCGGCAGGATGTACTTAAGAGAGTGAGAGTTTGGAAACATTTGCTGCCTCAGAGAGAGTGGAGACGTAATCACTGTATTTTATATAGTCCTATTTCAATTTTTCTGTGATAGAGCAAAACTGCAGGCGGCGTGTCACGGTGGAAGGAGCAATATTTTGGAAGAGAGAACAGGTGGTGTTTAGAAAGTTTACGTCCTTGGGCATTCATGCTGCCTGGAGGATCCCTGGAGTGGAGTTTAGCTAGGACATCCCATGGGTGTCTGCTGCCTCCAGAATTTGGCGGGCCTACCCTATGAACCCTATCAATTTTGACTTTCCTACTGAAAGGGCCAAGTAGATCCGAGAACAAGCCTGTGATGAATGCCTCAAAGTCCGGTCCTACTACTTCTTCCTTCAGGTTTTGTAGAAGAATGTTGTCCCTCCATGATCTGTTCTCAAGAACTTCACATTTCAAGATGGAGGTTTGGACTTACGTATGAATGAGTTTTGGGGTATCTTCTGTCTCGCCAGTGTAGCAATCAAGTTCTTGAACTTTAGCTTCAAGGTCTAAAGCATGAGTGTCCACTGAGTCGACATCATGTTGGAGCAATGTTAGTTAACCTTTAATATCTGACCGAAGAGCTTTCAAGGAATTGATCAGGTCAGATTTCAATTCCTCCCATAGTTATCTCTTGAAGTCTTGCAAGATCTGAGGAGATCTTCCTTCTTAAGCGCCATAATGTCATCCACACCCCCCACAGGAGTTCCTCCCCATGCCTCAAACGGCGAGAAGTAGCTAGAGACACTCCTTGCTTTCGATTTTTTTAGGCCGCATAAAATCAGCTGGTACATCTTCAAGCGGTGTCAAGAAACTAATGATGAGTTCTGCTCAAATGTCCCATTTAGAGTGTGTGTGTTTTCCCACTATATTGTGAAGTCGAAGTGTAGCAGCTCCATGTGGAGCAGCTCAACACCCCAATCCAAATCTTCAGATTCTCCTCAACTT
This sequence comes from Lissotriton helveticus, assembly GCF_964261635.1. Lineage (NCBI taxonomy): Eukaryota > Metazoa > Chordata > Amphibia > Caudata > Salamandridae > Lissotriton > Lissotriton helveticus. The sequence goes on along the minus strand of NC_136069.1, from coordinate 494,443,958 downwards.
TTATGTAACCCAACTTGTTAATGTACAGTGAACTGTAGTCTCCGTTTCTCCTCGCTGAGTCTTCACTGCTCTCGTGGCAAAGAAGAGGTTGTGGTATATGTGTTCTGGGCCCTATGCAACTGAGAGTGCCACTCTATTGGTGTAACAGTGCCCCCAAGCCCTCAGGGAAAGCCCCCACCAAACAATTGTGTCACCGTTCGCTTCAGACATTCCCAAGTCTCCTCTCAGTAGGGCCATTAGATGAATGTTTCACATGGAATTAAATGCGGAACCTGGAGATATCTTCCATAGGAGTGCAAGGTGTTGCTTTACAGGTTGGTGGATGCTGCCCCTATTGTCCCTCATGGGGGCCTCAAGGGTCATTGCAGGCACAACAGCACTTGGAGGATGTAAAGTGAGGCTCCTGGATCCCAGGTGGTGAATATTTCGCGTCGATCTGTCTCATCTCGCGAGGCTCAGAGATATCGTGTATTGTGTTTTCAGTGCCTCACAGTCTAACGTGCGATGTTGAGGTCAGGCAGTTTGGGAAAATGCCACTATTCACTATTTATGATAAGGGGCGCATATCTCTCATATCTTGCTTCTTGGCCATCCATCCCTTTGTATCAGCCTCTGGACATACTGGTATAAGACTTGCCATTGGCTATAGCTGCGATCAATAGCATTGGTATCAGCCGCGTGATTTCACCATTCCATGGTTAGGCAGTCACAGCCTCCCCCAGCAACGCCGCAGCCCAATCCTTTATTGCCGGCCCGCTTAGGAGCTCGTCTCTCGCCAGGGGAGCCACTAGCCCACCTCTCTTGAACCCTGCTCCATACGTTTTGCTGTGCTCACCACGCCACACCAGTACAGTATCCTCCTCTAGCATCCTTTGCCGCTGAAGTGAGAGCTTGGGTGGTTGCTTATTTAGGCCCCCTCACCTCGACTCCACACCCGGGTTCTCCCTGGGTGGGCCCGGGCTGGAAATTTGTCACAGCAAATCACCGAAGTCCCGGAGAGGGAATCAGCAACTGTCTGTATGGCCCTCTCCTTCCCACCACTCAGTTCCCAGATTACTCGAGATCTGGCATCATCTAGTTGTCTGGGAAGGATTACACCCTCCAAGTAGGGCCCCCACCTCTGTGTTGCATTTACCACTCGTAGCTCTGTAAAATAAGTCTAGCAATACACTTATTTAAACAAATTTTATTTAGCTTCCAGTAATTAAGACGATTATGGAAAAATGTGTCCAATACATTCTAGATACACGATGAGGGAGGAAGGAAAATGGGGCTTGCGAGGCGATCACACCAGCTTTGTCGCCCCAAGTTTAGGTCCTGGCATGCTCATGCCAGTGGAAGCTGCCCAAGGACAGACTGTGTCTCGGCGCACCGCTCTGCAGCTGGTCAGGACACCAGTCTCAATCTGCCTCACTGCGTTGTCCTCCCAAGCACTCGCAAGCAGTGGTCGCAATCATCCAGGCTAGGTGCGCAGTTGTCGATCCCGTTCGCAGCCAGATCACAGCCATGCCATAGCTGGGTTTGGCTATTAGGCCGTCAGTTTAGTACTGCTGAGTATCAGCAGCATCTCCCTATATGTTATCGGGGCAGATGGCAATGTTAGGTGGGTGACTTTGCAGGATTGGCAGGCCTAGATCCGGGACCTGCCCTCTCTTGCATCTGCCATTTTTGGCGGTTGGCCACACCCCCAAGTCCAGCAATACACTTATGCCCGGGCTTTGCTCTCAGCTTGCAGTGGAGCCCTCATGAATTACATCCACTCAGCCATCTTGGTTGGCCACTCCTCCGTTTGTCAAGATTTTAAATCTATCTGAACTCTCCTATACATATGTGCATGCTATACTTTTAGAATGGAGACTGGGGCCCAGATTTCCAAAGAAGTTGTGTTGTATAGCAAGTAACGATGTTGTGCTGCATTGCATAGCTGGGAAAGAGCAGAGCATCACCATACCTATTAGGATGAGGTGCTGTTCTGTTCTCTGTAAGCGCTGGTGCACATGTGGTTGTTATTGCAAAGGCAGACACCCTGTTTACATTGTGCAAGGGTGTCTGTGTTGTGGGAAGCCTAGGTTTTCTGCTGGAAGGGGTTCTTCCTAGCACAAAAACGATGCTTTAAGGTGTCTCCCACTTTATTTGTGTGTCTTACAATGCAAGACATATGTAAAGTGGGAAATAATAATGAGGCATACAAAATTCCACCTTGTTACATCTGCCTTGAGGATCTTGGCATAAATCCCTGTCTACAATTCTTTGTAGATAGGGATTTGGATGAAAGCCAATGGCTGATAGTAAGGGGACACTCATGTGCAACCCACGGAATGCCTTCTTAATGTAAAGTAATGCAAGGCAGAGCATGCACAGCTTTGTGTTACTTTGGGTTACAATCCAACACAAATTGAGATTTGGATTGGATTGTGAATCACACCACAACACTTTGAGGTATATTTATGAGGTCCTTGTGCCACAGGAGCATCACTTGTTGTGATGCTCCTGTGGCGCTAACTACTAAATCATATCTATGAGGTCATGCAAAGCCACTTTGGGTGGCTTTGAATGTCCTCATGGATATGGAGTAAGGCAAGGCAGTGCAAATCGCTGCCTTGCCTTACTATGTGCCCAGAAGGTATTCCATGGTTAATGCAGTGGGTATTCCCAAGCAACACCCATGGATTTTGATGCTTCCCGCAATTTACAAGACCATGTAAACATGGGTAGGTGCCAACACCTTATGCCTCCTGAGGTAAGGTGTAACAAGATGAAATAACTTGATTTCCTCTCGTTTATTCCTCTTTCCATGTGTCCTGCATTCTGCAGCACATATGGAAAGAGGAAAACACCTCAGGATTGTTTTTGTGCAGGAAGGTGCCCCATTCTGCACATAAACAATCCTGCCGACAACACAGGCTCCATTGCACCATGGTGCAAGGGTGCCTGCGTTGGCGCTAGGCTGCCGAAACAGTGCCAGCTCTGCGCGAGAGTGCAGGAATGCACCGTATTAGATAAATACTGTGCATTCCTGCCCTTTCACTCTGACGTAGAGAAGCGTAGCCAGGTGACTTGCTGCACTGCCCTACTTCAAATCACCATAAATGAGGGCTGCAGTGTCGGATTTGCATTAAAAAAGTAACGCAAGCCTAACGTAAAGTGTTTGTAAACCTGGTCTAGGTTTTAATACTGGATGGTAGGTGGTAGGTTGAAGTCTTTGGGAAAAAAGAAAGTGCTTGGAAGGGAAATGGATTTGTGACATGAATTTGAAGCATTTAGCACAGAACTTGAGACTTAGTTGTCTGTTTTTAAATCTTTTAAATTTTTGTGTGCCTAATTTTCTTAAAACATAATGTCATTAATCGCCTTGAAGCTTTAAATCCTCTAGCTCAAGGCAAGTATCGTTTCGTAGTTTCAACGTTAGGGGATTCTTTTGTTTGGATGGGGAAAATGTCAATGTCTAAAAATGTATCGTATTATAAACTGCATTTTATTTAAATGTATTTCGCGCAAAGTCTTTAAGTCCTCCGGCCCTAATAATGAAATAACATAAATAGAAAAAAAATAAAACTAGCAATTATCAGACACTGAAGAAGTAGTAAAATCGTTCACAGCACTTATTTGTGAGATGTTTGCCCCAGCTATCACAGGAACCTTTCCTCCGTGCATTGCCCTGGCATTTCCACTTGCCTTCATCCCATGATCTGCGATTCTAATCTTGGAGAAATATTGACCCATAACTAGATCTAGAACCCGCCCCTTCAATATGAGGTGACCTTTAAGTGCAGTGGGGTGAGAGAGAGCAGATGCTCTGTGCTCTGGCTGTTGACCTCGAGCTCTAAACCTGAAACACAAATCCTTGATCATTCTCAGGAAAGGGTGCAGGTCACTCTAAGAAGTACAGGTCACTCTGGTCACTAACCCCAAAACGGCTAGGGGCCACCAGAGAGGAGCACAGAGAACAAGTGTTGTCTGTTCCGGTGACACTGCCAGGAATTAATGATACAGGATGCACTTCAACACAGGGTTTAAAGGTCACCATTCTGCGTCCTAAAACAAGGGACCCATTCAATGATTCTAGAAGCTTCTAACGGGCCAAGGCTTTTCCCTGAGGACTCATCAATGCGACATATTTTTCCTACCTCAAATGTATGCCTCGTCAAACGCACAACACGAAATGAGACTGACGTCAGTTAAGGTTCATATTTTCAGGGACATCCCACAAACTATATGCAGGTGAATAACGGTGTGTGCAGTCTGTTCCGCCTGTGCCGTTCGGCCCTGAATATGCATTAACCTCTTTTACAGATGCATGCAAAATAAAAACAAATATTGAAATGGTGCTATTTTATTGGCCAAGGTGACACCAGCTAAGCCTTTTAATGCACAGCGCTTCTAAAGTGTGTATAAAATATGTGTGTTCTTTGTCGTTCCAGCGCGGCTGCTAAAGGATGTTCTGAATAATGCGCACACATTATTCTTTCAAGTATTTTTACAGTATAATGAGGTAAGGGAAATTGGGGACATGTGTAAACGCCGCGGTAGAAATCCATTGGGCTAGGTTAACTCTTTGCAAGACATAATGCAAATAAATTGCTTTTTATAAACTGTGCACTTCAAAGAAGGGCAGTTGATTATTCTCCTTAGACACTCAGCACATAGGAACTAAACAGTGGAAGCTTAAAATGCAATCTACTGTTCTGTTCAATAATGCATTTCTTTTTTGGGTTATTTTAGAAGTGAACTTGACAAAAACTGAATTCATAATGGATATAGTTGTCAAAATGTATTTCTCCCTGTGCTCAACCAGAGTAAGTGCATTAATAGGTGTTCAGTGCTTCTTGGTACAATGCATAACAATAACGAACAAAATGAACATATATCTGCAAGGTAATTGCATGTCCTTTGATTTAACCCCTGCTGACTATTGAGCTCTACACGGAATACTTAGCCTTATATACCCTGTGTTAGCAGTTTGCGATAATTGTTGTTTGTGAAAAATTGCAAGGCTTGCTACCACTGCCAAAGGTTGTGTGATGAAATTCAATATGACGTTGTCGGAGGTGGAGCAAAGGGTAAAGGATGTCACTTCCTGTTTACCTATGTTTTTGGTCAGAATATCGAACTGCCTATTAATAATGAAGAGATTACTATGAGTAGGTGTAGTGGAGGGATGAGCTTATGACTAGGAATCTAGGGGTGTATTTACAAAGAAGTGGGGGAGTGAGGCGTTAGCTGTCATGGCTTAACGCCTCACTCCGCCACTTCAGAAACGCAAGGCTGCACCATATTTACAAGAATATGCTGCAGCCTTGCGTTTCCCCTTGCGCTGACGCTACACTTAGCAGTGTAGCACCAACACAGGCACCCTTTCACCATAGTGCAAGAGTGTCTGCGTGCAGGGAAAGATTGTTTATGCTCAGGAAGGTCCTCCTTCCTGCACATAAACAATCTTGAAATGCCATTTTGTCGCTTCTATGCCTGCTGCTTAATGCAGCACACATGGAAGTTAGAAGATGTCATTTTTTTTAAAGTTTGTTTATGTGCAGGAAGGGTCACCTTCCAAAACATAAGCAATCCAAAGCGTTTTGCTTTTTCCATATGTGCAACACACATGGAAAAAGCAAAAACGAAGAGAAACAAAGCATTTCTCCTCATTCGCCAAGTTAAGATCAGGTTTTTCCTGGTCTTAATTTTGGCTCTGCCTCCTATTAATGCTGCCCTTGTAAATAGGGGGGCAGCATCAAGATCAATGGGCGTTGCTGTGGAACGCCCAGGGCAACATCCACTGCCCACCCCTTTCACACTAAGCATAGCGTGAAAGAGGGCCTTATGTACAAGGCAGCATTAAGCCACGTTAAGTGGCTTAACGCTGCCTATAAAATAAGGCAAAGTCCCTATCGCCATGGAAACGTCACTAATTGTGACATTTCCGGGTGACAGGGGCTTGTACATATGCCCCCTAGAGTCCCCAGCATCTAAATAAGGGGTGTCAAAAAGTAGTTTAGCAAAGGTGCTCCCAGCCCAAAAACAAGCAATTAAAATATCTCTCCTTTGTTTTCCTGATGGACACTGAAAAACAGTCATAACTGGGTAACAGAGGACTTCCCACATATCTGAACCCAGATACCACTGTAGCGGTTGCACAAACTAAAGCTATGGTCCTGGTGCTCAATGCTGGTCCATGAGAGTGTACCCAGACTTTCAGGGTAACCTCTGCCTTTGTAATTTTTACTAGCCAAAGTCCACTACCAAGTGATGGCATAATGACTGTAGATTTGTGTAAAATCCAAACTTCAACGATGCCTTGCCAAAAGCACGGTACACAAACAGACCACATTTATTCACATATTTGTATATTTAGGTGCTTTATAGAATGCCAACATGTCAATGGCAGTCATTTAGCAGCACTGAATAAGTGACTTCGAGGTAAGTCCTTAGATTTTGCATCTGATAGTATAGAGCATTAACGGCTTCAGACAGTGCACTGATAGGTCTTATTGCAATGACCTAGTTAATGAATACAGGGGAATATTTTGTCAATGAAAGTGTTGAAAGGTCTCGATAATAAGGTGCGTTATTAAACTAATGCTATAAAGTGTAGGCAAGTCTGGTTCCCTTTGGTACAAAGGATGGTCCCTTCCACCCTGGCAGTTCAGTCTACAAGGTTGTCTCTCTTAACTGTCTTCAAAAAACATTCTTTGGCTCTAGGGTCCCAGACAGGCAGCTATAAAAGTATGCCTGATCTGCCCATCATTAGTAAAATGCTGCAGGCAGTTGTGACCAGTCAATTACATGATTCTTTGACAGAAGCTACATTTGAAACCCAGCTCATTCAGTTTATTTTAAGTCATGATCTACAATCAGCACTGCTGTGAGTAGTCAGCAAAATACAGCTTATTGCTAATGGGGATCACCTACCACTGATAGGTCAGATGGATTTTTCTGCCGGGACTAACCCACCTTAATTTCCATGTTGAGTAGCATCACTGGAGTGGGAAGCATTGAACTTTAGTGGCCCTTCATTGAAGAGTGTGGTTGAGGTGTAACTGCTTGGAGGCTACTAAAATGGAGTGGGGCACCTCAGAAGCCCCATTTTACCACTGACCTCAACATCTACATCTAGCCATTGGTGTATTGTTTGAGACCATGAGATGGGTCCTGCAATTTGTGAAATACACAAATGGCAGCCAGATCTTGGTGGAAATTCTAGAACTCTGTTCTTAATACAAACCCTTGGGGAGGCACTTGAAAGGAGTAGGGAGATGGATGAACAAAAGCTATCTACAGCAGACTGGGGCAAAACAGATCTGATATTCAAAGTGAGAAAACAATCACACGGTACCAGAGATTGTAGATTGTGAAGCATCATTCCTTGTTTTTTGGCCAAGCACTTGGAACATCAGACTAAGTAAAATATCTGACAGCATAACAATGACTCCGAATACATCAAATAATTTACACCATTTTTTAATCTGACAATATTGAAGAAGGTCATTTAGTTTATACCAAAGCACCGAAGACATCAAGAAGTGGGTGTCATGGCTATATAGTGTACATAATAAAGAGAGGGTGTTCATTAATGGTACGAATGGAAATCAGTAGCCAAGGTAATCTGTGGGCAGTCTCTTGTGATAACATGTGTTAGTCGTTGGCCCTATGTGGGGGTCTCATTGGAACTACTGAGGGTAATTCTGGTAGGGTCATTAGCTTTCAAAATCACAGTCTCAGTCCGCCTATGAGATGTGCACTCTTCCCACCCGTTTTGTGTAATATGCCACCGTACCTTCCTGACCATGGTGAAGAGTTCTTTAAGTCCTTTTGTTTCAAATGCCAGCAGGAGTCACTGGCAGTAAGAGCAGACCTACTCTTGGTTGTGTATGCTCCGCACGTCCCACCATGCAGTGATGTTGCTGTTCTTGCTCATGGATAACTGACTGGTTCCTGCTGCATGCAAAGATCAATGCCACCAGCAACCTCAGGCAACTTGCGCTAGCACCAGCACCAGGCAAAGGGAAGTGGCACCAGGTTTACAGTGCTTATGGTTACTTGAGATCTTTCCACTTGGTCCATCGAAGCAAGCTAGGTGCCCAACCCTAACTGCAGACATGAACATGTCATACAGGTGCAGTCTCTATCATCTTTGTTGGTTTTCTTTCGACACTTGTTGCTTTGTAGTTCAGCCATGCATGGCAGATAGTAGTCCTCCAGCACTTTGGGCAATGTCAGGCACTGGTTGAAGCAGCAGAAATCACCACATTGAGTTCCACAACACCCTTAGACTCATGTGTCAGTGCAATTGCCAATGCTGTGGGTAAACCTCGGTATCAAAGACCTCAACCTGTGTCACAACAGTGGCACTGATTCAAATTGAATGGACTCTTTTGCAACCCCCTCTCATGAGAAGAGTCTCATTCATGCAAGAGCACCTTCAATGACCATTCTGAGAGGTGTGATGGAGCGGGATAGAAAACAGAATTCTGTTTAAACCCGTGAAGTCACACTTCCATAAATAAATTAATAATGCTAACAATTTGTGCTGTGTGTGCTAATTCAACCTAGTTTAAAGTTGCATTTTCACAGAACACGTGGGAAATTAACATGTGTGCTCATAAATGTGCATTATGTTGCATTCTTATGTATGTGGAAAATAATACATTAATCTTGTCTATTGTCATGTCATAACTAATAGCAGCTGTTTTTAAAATAATGGCATGTGCTTATTTTGCTTCCCTTGTCTATGTGATGTCATTTCTACTATTCTAGGTGCACATAAGGCTTTATGGATTCATGAAGACAGGTAGATATAAAATGCTGCTTTATTTGTGCTTTACTGCTAGGTAATTTAGACTAATGGGTTAATTATTAGCAATGATGGGAGGCAACAGAACAAACTGTATTCCTTTCATTAATTATTCTTTGTGTTTGTTTATATAATAGTTTTACAAGTGAAGCTTAGAGATGGCTGCAGGAAAATAGTACCCTTTTAAAAGTGACGCAGGGACAGTGGCGCAGAAAATTGACGCTTTCTGAAAGAGGCCTAATGATGAAAATGGCTCAAGTGAAAATAATTCCAAGAAGGATGGAAAAGGCCTCTGAGCTTTTATTTTGAAAGGTTTTGGAATGAACTGCTAAAAAGATGACTTTTTGGAGAAATCTGCTAACGTTTGCTAACGTGCCACGGGAGTTCAGAGCTGACTAGCTCAAGGTTAAAAAGGAAGCTGTCGCTACAAAATGTAGCAGACTAAGGAAGAACTGCCAAGACTTCTAAATGAACAATGGACTAGTGAATTTGCCCGGGCATGTAAAAAGGAGGTGTCACAGTTTACTGTGGTACGAGGTGGCTCAGCCAATGGAGAACTAGAATTCGTCTGCTGGAATGTGAAAAATAGTTAGCTCAGCTAAATTAGGGTATAAGAATAGGTTCAGAGAACACATAGTTGGCTTACGCTCGAGAAATTCTGTAGGACGATGTTATGCTGATGGACTTTACACGTGAGGACAGGAGTTTTTATTAATTACTTTATTACTAGGTGATGAGGGTAGAGACAGAGATATAGTTAGGATTTTGGAAATGCTTAATTTTACTTATTCCTGCTAATGAATAATAATTCTTGATTTATGCTCTTTTTATTAATACTGAAAAATTCTTTCTTTATGACTTTTTCTAATGCTTGTTTAATAAAATACCAAAACCTAAGTTTTTCTAGATGTGTTAAAATAAACTTTCTAAAATGACAAGCTGGTCTTGATTATTGCAGATGGTTTAAACAACTATATTTAGATCTTATCGCCTCATGATTCAAGCGCTCTAATGTTGTTATGGGCCTAGTGTTGTAGTGAAAGTTTTGTGGTAGTAGATAGTGTCATTTGTGCAATATTTTGGTGAGAGCGCTGGATCAATTTCTGGTAGCCATCGGACGGTTTATATATGTTGTTTTTGACATACATGTTACATGCATGATACATATATGTTGGTAAATTCATAGGATTAAGTTTTAACACATGTTGAGTTTGTTTAATTTTGTGCTATGTGTGTACCGGTACAAAAACTGTGTGATGAGAAGGTAGTCATGCAGAATATCTGATCTGTTTCTGTGATATCGCCGAGTATCACTGTTGGTATCGCCGTGTACCAGAAGTATTGTCGCCGTGCAATACAGTGTTGTCGCCGTGCAACACAGTTTTAGGGCTAGGTGTGAATCTTGTAATAGTGAGGGTTTTCTAAGAAATTAGAGCAGCATGAGAATAGGGACAAAGCGCCTTCCATAAAACTCACTGTGATAAGAGTATTAGTTATATTCGAGCTTGAGTGAAGGGTAGGGTAATGTCGGTGCATGATTATCTATAAACAGGTTAGAGTCCTGTACGGGTACATGTTTTATATCTATAAACAGGTGAGAGCCCTGTACGGATAACGGTGTTATTTTGCTAACGGTGCATGATTTCTATAAACAGGTGAGAGTCCTGTACGGATTTCATGTGTGACTGAAGTTAGGGAATTTTCAGTGTGAAAGTGCGTGATTGTTTTGTAAGGTATGTTCAAGTGGAACTCTTAGAACTTTCACTTCGCGGTGGGTTCAGAGGAAAATGAGTTCATATTCTTACGTGTTAGAAGGGTAGGGTAAGAGTTGCTCTACTGGCAAATGGAAATTATCCTTAGTGTGAATAGCGCCGTCTATTCCGAAGTGTGGATACTTGAATGTATGTAAACTATCCTAATTAGAGAAGCAGACAGATGTGTTTCGTTTTATGTATTCACTAAAATGTACCAAAAGTAATTTTAAGGTACTTAGGAAAGTTTAGGATAAAGTCTGTACCATTCTAAGACTTTTTATGATGTTGTGCAGTGTTTAAATACATTTAAAGGCTCTGCACACTAATAAATTCGATTCAAAAGTGTTTAGCATAGTTGAAAAGTATAAAAAGGTGAACTGTGCTAATTTTAAAACATTCAGGAGCATTTTAGAATGTTTTGTGTTAATTAGGCAATAATTAAGGTATTCCACGTTATTAAACTCGTTAAAATAAATAAAAAGTGATTAGTATTGATTTTATAAACATTCCTCGCTTTAAATATAGTATTATACTGTTCTCCGTAGTTTAAAACCATTAAATTGTGCCCCGATCGAAAATTGTAAGGGAGGGGCTGGTTTTAGGAGTGAGAACGTGTGAGGAGAGAGCCTGCAGCTGCAGCAGCTGCCTACGTCAGAGCTTGCCGCGCTCTGGTTGGTAGAACTGTCTGGAGCGTCATCATTAAGTAGCTCTCTGATTGGTTGATGTGCCCTGGAGTGTCGGAGCAAAGCAGCGCTCTCATTGGCTGAGGCGCGATAAAATGCTCGAAATTGTTTGTTTTATAAGTATTCCTGTTATGATTTCTTTCATCCTTTTGCAGATCGCGCTAATTTTATGAGAAAGACTGATTTAATTGCATGTCACTTCACAATTGATGAATGCTGGCGAGCGTTGCACTGTTTAAAAAGTGAAGCGTAGCGTTGTGGGCTCATTAAATTGTAGTTATGAATATCCCCGTGTTGCTAAATGAGCGCTAATGCTTTAAAAGTAAATTATTGTGTGTCACGAGCATTTTGAAAAGGAGGGGCTGCTGCCTGGGTAGAGCTGCCAGCTGCAGCGGCTGCTTGCGTCAGCCGCCGCGCTGACATTGGCTAAAACGCCGACGTGTCATAGGCAGGGCCGCGCTCCTATTGGGCGAGGCTCTGTGAGCCCCGCTCTGATTGGGCGAGGCTCTCCCATTGGAAATACATGGTCTGGAGTGGTTATCTGCATTTATGAGTGTCTCTGTTTAAGCTGCGCCCCCATTCGTTAGGACACCGTCGCGTCATAGCAGGAGCCGTCCTCTGATTGGACCAGGCTTTGTGAGTTTGTAGGAGCCGCGACCGGATTGGTTGAGGCTCGTGTATGGGCTTTGTGTCTGCCGAAGAAGAGTTTTGAAATTGAATAAATAAATAAAACATCGTTTTAGTCCCTTTCCTTTGACGCTTTAAAATTTTAAAGAGAGCGAGTGTACACAAAGATAAAAACTATATTAAAAATTTTTATAAATAAAGATTTAATAAGTGTCCCCAAGTTTTCAAGAAAATACTTGAATTAATAGATAAATCCCCGTTTCATGTTTTCTCCTTATCGCGCTATTTTGTTTTGTTAGAAGCGCGAGGGGAGAGGATTTGGAGCTGCAGCAGCTGGGTGTGTTAAGGTTGCCGCGCTCCCATTGGACCAGAGGCCGACGTGTCATAATAGAGCCCCACTCTGATTGGGCGAGGCTCTCCCATTGGCTGTTACATGATTTGCAGTGTCTTGGGGCTGCCTCGCTCGCTCTGATTAAGCTGTAAGGGAAAAGCGTGTCACAGCTAATGAGGGCCAGAGACTGCGCGCTGTATAAAATTATTTACCAAAAGCGAGGCGTGAGAGGGAGAGAGACTACATCAGCAGTATAACGTTATAGCCAAAATTGTACTGTGATTGGCTATGTTTGCAAAGACAGCATTCTGATTGGATAGAGCATTTTGCAGCAACAGTGCTTTGATTAGCTGAGGGATTTGTGAGGCTATGATTGGTTTAGACATCGCCACAAGCACAGTGAACGGACGGAGCTGTTGAAGAGGACATTGGTTGACAAGTGGTTTCCATTAAATGAGTTTTCCTTTTTTGTGGCGGCGGTCGGGGATCTTTATATGATATGTTTTGGGTTCTATTTGTGAATGAGGGGCTGAGCTAGGGAAGAGAGAAAGTACAGCAACCATATAAGTGACTGCAGCTGTGCTATAATTGGTTGAGGCAATTTATGGTCACTGTGTGATTGAGTGAAGCGCTACAGTAAACATTTTATTATGAGAATCACCGTTTTTTATTACTGTTGTCACTACAATCACACTGTTAATTAAAGGGAAGTGTGAGACAAACATTACACGCATTTCATAAGGGAAATAGTTAAAAATTAGAGGAGAAAGTCTTCTATAACAGTAATAAAAGAAAGAACAAGATTGGGCAATATTAGCAACATTGTATCAAATTTGGTGATTTTTGATTTACAAGTCAAATTAAATTATTGGTTTAAATATAATTAATGTTTAAAGGGTAAAAGGTTATTTACAAGCAGGACATTATATGTAAATTAAGGCAAAACAAGTTAGGTTTTCTTTTTCCACAGGTATATGTTGCAGAAAGTGTGTAAGTGAAAAATTAAGTACATTTAAAACACATGTGATTATACGCTGATATTATTGTTATAAATAAAAATTTTGCGTTGCTACTGTTTTTGCAAATTGATATTTTTCTTTACAGGTTTATAAAAATTAGTGATACAGGTAAATTAGGAGATATATTAGATTGACCAAGTTATAAAGGTTTTATACACCTGATAATATTTAATTAATTAATTGATCAACAAACGCTGCAAGGCAAATTTAGAAAGTACATTTACCAAATTAATTAAAGAAAATGTCTTCCTTATACAAGAAAATGAAAAAGGTTGTTGCCAAATGCGAGAGTAAATTAAAGATTCCAAAATTAGCGAAAATAAATAATAAAAATGTCAGAGAAGAATTAATTGATCAGTGTAAAATTGATATTGTGAATATGGATCAGAACAGAAATCCAAGAAGACCCCCAGAGCAGATTGATGCAATGCCAAAAGTGTCAGATCAGATTGATAAAGTGCCAGTTCAGAATTTTACTAAAAATAATGCAACAGAAAAGCATGATGAAATGCTTAGTACTTCTGGAATTAATATTCCTGATCATATAAATTCATCAACTGATTTAAAGGAGTCCATGAAAATTATGGAAACAGTGACAGTCCCTGTACTTAGGAAAGATGAAATTAATTCCGCAAATTTAAAGGTCCCATTAACTGAAAAGGTTTATTCTATTGTACTTGAGATTGAACTAGTAGGGATTACAACTCAGCAAGAAACAGAGATGACTTCAGTTCTGGTAAGTGAGAAGTCTGACATTGACCTAATTGAATTGACACAGTCAGAAGAGTCAAAATTATGGTCAAAGGAAAAGGAAATTGAAATAAATGAGCTGAATGAACAGTTACAAATACAGCGACAAGTAATGACTCAAGAGATTGAGATGGCTTCATTGCCATTACACATTTTTGTTAATAAACAGATAGAGAATACAGATACAGGATTAAATAAAGAACAAGAAAACAGTCACAAAAGAATAAATGCACTTCCAGAATGTTGGAATAAAATTAATGTTCTTTTGAGTGAAGACATCAAAGTAAAGGATGCAATTGATCAACAGATTGAAACATTGACTTCTGCAGGTTCACTAAACAGAAATGCAAATTTAATTAAAGGATTGATTGATAACATTCAATTGGCAGAAAGGTTTGCTGTCATGATATGTGCAGCATACAAAATGAATGATGAACATGCTTTGAGTTCACTAATACTAACTTCTGTAGTTGAAACATGGCAGGTAGTCAAAGACTTTCAAGATGAAGCAACTCATGAGGAGAAAAACACATGGTTGAGAAACACATGGTTAAGAGCAGATTTTAAACAGCGAGATGAGGATGAGATTTGGATACACAGAGATGACAGAGTAGTTTTGCTAAATAGCATGATTACTGATATGGACAGAATGTACCATAAAATTGCAGAATTTCTTTACCAGAGGTGTCTGACATGTCAACAAATGAACACAATCAAGAAAACAATTGTGAGATTGGGAACGGAATTACAGGAGAGTGGTTCATTGACTAGATTACAAATGGATTTTTGTGAGATGTCACTGGATTACAAACTGTGCTACATTTTTGTGATTATTTGTTTGATTACAAAATGGGTTGAAACATTTCAGATGCGACATGATGATGAAATTACTGTTGCAAAGTTATCAGATAACAAAAGAAATATTGAAAACAGATTGCTCCAATGTACAGATAGAACAGAAATTTCAGATGTTGAGGAGGAAGAGAACGGTACTATAAAAGACAGAAATGCAAAAATGTGCCTAGCTGCAGGTACAAAGTGGACAGATATTCTTCCACTTGTTTTGATGTTTCTGAGAAACACTACTGATAAAAAGACAGATTTAAGTCCACGTGAGATTAAGATGGACAAGGTCATGAGACAGACATTCATACCAGAGAAGAAAATGATGACTATCAATAATAGCATCAAATTGGAGAACTGCAGGAATTTATCAGACGAAATGATTTCTGTGTTTGATGAAGATGAAACTGAAGTGCAATCAAGAGAAAAAGAGCAAGCACTTGAATTGTTACCAGGAAAAAGGATCAGGAAAAAGGTTCGTCTAAAAAGAAATTCTCTAGTGCCAAGGTGGCAGAAAAGGAGGCTAGTCAGTCTTGTCACAGCAAATGCAGAGAAGTGCAAAAGACTGAAGAGGTGGATTGACACTGGCCATACTTTTCGTGTATCTACACCTGAAAATCCTGATGAGGATAGTGTCACAACTGCTGATTCAGATTCTGAAGAAGAGCCTGAAGAGAATCCAGATCTTGAAGATCGACAAGTTGGTCGACATCTGGAGAACATGAAGAGAAAACAAGCCTTGATTGAAGAAGACTTGAAAGTTGTGACTGAAGACTCAGAAAATGATGGAAATCTGCCAGAAAAAGAAGCAGAAGAAGAATGTGATCAGATTGTGATTCAAGACCAGGAGAGTATTGAAAAGCAGAAAAGTAGCTCTGAAAGCAGGAACAAGAATTCTGAAACTGGGAAGTTGAAGGTAATTGAAGAAGAAGAAAATGAATTGCCAAGTACCAGCTACAAAGATGATGTTCCTAATAGAGTGAAGTTGCTGAGTAAAGAAGTACCTGAGTCCAGAATGAAAATATCTGACACTGAAACTGATGAAAGTGATGAAGATTCTGAAATAAGAAAATTCAGAAAAGGAGCTTGGAGAACAGAATGTAAAGTGACCAAGCAAAAGAAGAAATTACTAAGAAAAAGTGATAACTGGCAAGGAGAAAATGAAGGCCTAAAATTCAAATTGAGATACAGATCAAAGAAACAGATTGATGAAAAATCAAGTCAAAAAGATTCTGTAAAGAAAAGTGAGGCAGGAAAGAAAATAGAAGTGATACCTGTAGTGGAGGTAAATGATGAGAGTCAAAAAGAGATTGAAAAGAATAGTGACAGTGATTGAAGTACATACCTGTTAAAATTTTTAGGTATTCTGTTTTTGGCATAAGGCTGAAGAAATCTTGTTAGATGACACAAGGTCGAAGAAATTCTGTTAGCTGAAAAATTAATTTGTGACATTAGGTCGAAGAAAAACTGTTAGAAGGTTTAAAGAGTATAAAAAAAAAAAAAAAATTTTGAAAAAGGGGGGTGTTAGAAATTTTTAGAAAATTTAGGTAAATTTTTTTAAATTTTTGTTTTATTTTTCTTTGCAAGCTTAATGAAAATATAATTCTGCTTTGGTTAATTTAGGTTACTTTTTCTTTAGAAATTAACAAAGAGAAGTTTTAGGTTAATATGACAAGCAAGATACTGACATTTTATTAGTTATAGTTTTTGCATCACTTTTATTGAAGCTTAGTTGTATGATACACAAGAGAAAGAAATAGAACTAGAGGGGTTTCTTAAAACTCAATATGAGAATTGTAGATAAACTGATGAGATAAGTCTTTAGAAATACTAACACAGGTGAAATTGAATCGTGTTCATCTTAGATATTTTTGCTAAAATATTGGGTGGTGGTGTGGTGATTTGTTAATCACCAGATGAGGGAGTTGATGGAGCGGGATAGAAAACAGAATTCTGTTTAAACCCGTGAAGTCACACTTCCATAAATAAATTAATAATGCTAACAATTTGTGCTGTGTGTGCTAATTCAACCTAGTTTAAAGTTGCATTTTCACAGAACACGTGGGAAATTAACATGTGTGCTCATAAATGTGCATTATGTTGCATTCTTATGTATGTGGAAAATAATACATTAATCTTGTCTATTGTCATGTCATAACTAATAGCAGCTGTTTTTAAAATAATGGCATGTGCTTATTTTGCTTCCCTTGTCTATGTGATGTCATTTCTACTATTCTAGGTGCACATAAGGCTTTATGGATTCATGAAGACAGGTAGATATAAAATGCTGCTTTATTTGTGCTTTACTGCTAGGTAATTTAGACTAATGGGTTAATTATTAGCAATGATGGGAGGCAACAGAACAAACTGTATTCCTTTCATTAATTATTCTTTGTGTTTGTTTATATAATAGTTTTACAAGTGAAGCTTAGAGATGGCTGCAGGAAAATAGTACCCTTTTAAAAGTGACGCAGGGACAGTGGCGCAGAAAATTGACGCTTTCTGAAAGAGGCCTAATGATGAAAATGGCTCAAGTGAAAATAATTCCAAGAAGGATGGAAAAGGCCTCTGAGCTTTTATTTTGAAAGGTTTTGGAATGAACTGCTAAAAAGATGACTTTTTGGAGAAATCTGCTAACGTTTGCTAACGTGCCACGGGAGTTCAGAGCTGACTAGCTCAAGGTTAAAAAGGAAGCTGTCGCTACAAAATGTAGCAGACTAAGGAAGAACTGCCAAGACTTCTAAATGAACAATGGACTAGTGAATTTGCCCGGGCATGTAAAAAGGAGGTGTCACAGTTTACTGTGGTACGAGGTGGCTCAGCCAATGGAGAACTAGAATTCGTCTGCTGGAATGTGAAAAATAGTTAGCTCAGCTAAATTAGGGTATAAGAATAGGTTCAGAGAACACATAGTTGGCTTACGCTCGAGAAATTCTGTAGGACGATGTTATGCTGATGGACTTTACACGTGAGGACAGGAGTTTTTATTAATTACTTTATTACTAGGTGATGAGGGTAGAGACAGAGATATAGTTAGGATTTTGGAAATGCTTAATTTTACTTATTCCTGCTAATGAATAATAATTCTTGATTTATGCTCTTTTTATTAATACTGAAAAATTCTTTCTTTATGACTTTTTCTAATGCTTGTTTAATAAAATACCAAAACCTAAGTTTTTCTAGATGTGTTAAAATAAACTTTCTAAAATGACAAGCTGGTCTTGATTATTGCAGATGGTTTAAACAACTATATTTAGATCTTATCGCCTCATGATTCAAGCGCTCTAATGTTGTTATGGGCCTAGTGTTGTAGTGAAAGTTTTGTGGTAGTAGATAGTGTCATTTGTGCAATATTTTGGTGAGAGCGCTGGATCAGGTGTGTCAATGCTCTCCCTCAAGGCACGGTCTACACAGCCGCTCCTTAAAAACGTGTTTAGTGTTCCAAGGTTACTGGTCCCAAACATGGCAAAAGGAGTAGGAAATCAGCACCTCATCCATGGCCA
This sequence comes from Lissotriton helveticus, assembly GCF_964261635.1. Lineage (NCBI taxonomy): Eukaryota > Metazoa > Chordata > Amphibia > Caudata > Salamandridae > Lissotriton > Lissotriton helveticus. Next base: position 494,425,660 of record NC_136069.1, on the reverse strand, counting down.
TCACAGTGGTCACCTGATGGCTACCTGGGTCGTGCCCAGGTTACTGTCAGGAAGTGACTGGAAGTTTCTATCTCATCAACATACCCAAGTTGCACACAGTCCTTGTATATACTAGCAAATCATTTATATTTCTCTTCAATTGCTGTTTCCAGACAGATTGGTACAGTCATGATCATTATTACAAGTGTGACCAGTAACACACCTTCTAAATTGCTTGGATTTTAAGTTTTGAGGAATACCAAAATGGCCTTGACCAGCATAAGATATAACTCAATATATCCTTGGATAAGGACAACACGTCTATTCTCATTCTCATTGACCTTTCCATGACCCTGAGATATGGTTGATGAAACGACCGGATGGAAAAGCTTACTGATAGGGCAGGTAATTGTGGCAGTGCTCTGTAGTAGGTTGCCATATTTCTTATCTCCTGCAGTCAAGCAAATACCATATCACATTATTTAAATCTACCTCATGCTTGGTATCTTACAGTGTCCCTCAAGGATCATTCCTCTGGTATGTTCCTTTCTTTTCAAAATCTGTGTCAATCCCCTGGCACAGCCACTTGAGTGTTACCTGGTGACCCTACAAATCTAATCTGATGGCACATAAATCCTTTTCAACCTGCAAAACGTCCAGAAAATGCAACCATCATCACTCCATCCTTGAACTAATTATTTCTGTACATTATTCAGGTCAAGATTCTAGTACTTGAAGACGCCATACCTGCGTTATTTCTCATTGGATGGGGCCTCCTACTATTTCACCAAAATGTGCAAACTTAGGAATTCGATTCTCTTTGAGGCTGATATTGCTTTTGCTACCCATGTCAATGTAGTGTAGTCATGCAAATCTATCGTCTGTGAAAAAATCTTTCCACTTCTAGAAACTGAAAAAAGAGCTGAACAGATGAGAACACTCTTCTTGACCTGACTTGACTATTGCAATATCATTTGAACCAGTATCACAAAAAAGTAATTCCCAAGCTGCAAAGCCATCAAAACAAGCACCCAGAATGCTTCCACTGGATGCTAATGATTACATACAAGCTAGTGTGCTTTCTTCTCATAAGACAATTCCTTTAGTTTTTATTCCTCATGCGATTCAATCCTGCAATGGAACATTTTTTGGAAAGCAAAACAGAGAAAACAATAGCCCACAACATCAATTAGTCCAACAGACCACAAAAGAACCTTAAATGTGTCTCAAAAGAGAAAGGAGACTCAGCTATTTATTCTTCTTAAAAAATCCTCATGGTAGTTCAATATACAATTTATACAATTGAAAGAAAAAGGTAAAGGGGTTACTATCGGGTAGTGGACAACGGATAGAGTGAACCGTGGGTGCTAGTGTGAATAGAAAGGACCAAGAAGGTCAGAGAGAATGAAGTCTTTGTTTCGGTAGATCTAAGGTTAAAGAATCCTTAGAGTTGATGACGTAGAGCCTGCCCTGAAAGTTTCGTTTGCAAAAAATGTTACTCTTTCTTGCTGCGTCACGGTGGGAAGTTCGTACGTGTTTTCTGGAAAGGAGGGGGGAGGAAAGGGCAGTTGCAGATGCAGGCTTGCACACGCTTGGGAACACCATGGAAACACAGAATAAGTACAGGTTGAAGCCAGCAATTCACTGCTAGCTTTAAATATGGCTTGAGGAACAATCCTCACTCTGGTGCCATGTTTCTAGAATGAGTTTATGTAAAACAGCAGGTATATATAGGATAAGATGGTGTAGACCAAAACCACCACATTTTTGAAGTGTGAAAAAGAGCACTTTAATGAGATAGGTGTGCAATTACTAAATAAATCCTTGTATAACATCATATGGACTGCAGAAGTAGCCTAACGGAACACTTATCTTATCTAACTGACCTCCCGCATTATTAAAGAAGTCATTCTATCTAAAACATAATTCTTTATAGAATGCAATACAGAGCTGCCATAAGTGGGACTACCTATTTATTATTATTATTATTATTAATTATGTTGATAAAGTGCAACTTTCACCTAAAAGGTATCTTGGCACTTTTAACTAGGTCCTTATTCCTACTTTCCTGATACCCTGGCTAACTATTTTGGTGAGAGCCAGAATTTAAAGTCCTTTCTGAATTGCGGGAGGCTCTAACTGGCTCTCAGAGGGTCCCGCAGCTTATTCCATAACTGAGCTGCCCTCACGGAGAAGGCCTGGCATGCCTGTCTCGCTTTCTGAAATTTCAGAATGCATAGAAGGTTAACTGAGGATGAGCATACATTCCTTCCTGGTATGTAAAGTTGAAAGTTTCTTTGTAGCACTCTGAGATCTGTTTTCAGTAATGCCTTATACACGATACACATTGACTTAAAGACAATCTTCTCTTTCACTGGAAGCCGAACACTTTGCCAGGGCCGGTTTTGGTTCCCAGTCCGGCCCTGATCAAGATCAGGGCTATGGACCGAGCCCTGTAGGAATCTCAGTGCTAACTTTTAAAATTCTGATAGGGACAGAGAAAGAGAAATTGACTGAGTTCTATCTGAAATATATGATTCTATAAATTTTAATAATGTCCCATCTACTCGTATTTCTTCTTGTCTGGCTCAGAGTATTTGGAGAAGTGTGGCTCACTGGTTAGAGGAGGCAGACCTGGAAGCAGAGGTCAGCCTGGGACCAGGGTTCAATTCCCGGCTCGGCGGGGTCTTGAGTCCTAAAATGTCCATAGACTTGACAATTCTTGCTCCGGTGCCTACTCGATTCACGGGTTCACACTCTGCAACTCTGGGCAATAGCTTGCTTAATCTCCACAACGGCCCCTCGCGGCGGGATGCCTGGCTTTCACCTTGCGGATACCCTGCCGGGGTTATCTCTCAGGGGAATACCAGGACGGGTTCCCTAAGCAAGCGCTTAGAAACTGCTTGGTGATTTGCGCTATATAAATTCCTTTACATTTACATTTACATTAACATTTACATTTACATATACAGTATTTAATGGTTAAAAGTGTCAAACGCTGCTGATAAATCAAGTAGCTTCAAAACCACTGTCTGACCACTGTCAGCCATCATTTGAAGCTCATCCATGGCTACGATCAAAGTTGTCTCAATGACATGATCCGGTCTGAAAACTGTTTGAGCATATCATCAAGGTGGCGCTTTGAAATTATCGCCGCTTTTGCGTCCGTTTTCAGGCAAAAAGCGGCAATAATTTCATCGCCTTATCAGCAAAGACACGCTATCGCATGTTTTGCTGACTTAGCGCCCGTTACAACAAGCCCAGATTTGTATCGCTAATGAGATGCAAAGTGGGTGTAACACAGAGATATTTCCAGGAAAATGTTGCTAAATGACATTACTCCTATTATCAACCTGCAAGCTTACCTGTGCAGCGATGATAAAAGGAGCGCTAACTGCGCTCATCGCATGTTTCTTTAAGCCTGCTCTTCCTTTGCTAAACAATGTTAGCCAATGGGTTGTGGATTATAGGGCTGAGACCTCCCAGCCCTAACAGCAAGGTAACCCCTGTCCCTGTGTGTTTATAGCAGGATTTCCAGGATTAATCTCACTTTTTTGCAAATATCGCAGTTTTTTTATTGCAATCGAGATAAGCGTTGCTGATAGGATGCTATCTCGGCGATATCAACCAGAGATAATTATCCTTGCACTAAGTGCGCTTAGCAATAATTATCGCCAGTTGTTGCTATGTCCCAGCATTCGGTTTCTTGAAGTTTATTACCTTCCAAGTAATTTGAACGTTCTTTACTGAAATATTTTTCCACTTTCTTCACCGGATGTGGTTGTTGCGATATTGGATGATAATTGTTAGATACAGAAGGATCTGCTGTCGCTTTTTTCAGTAGTGCAGTTATTAGCGCTTTTGTCCATATTCCTGGAACACTGCATGTGGTTATGGACCAGTTTCAGAATTTAGCCGACACAGGAGCAGTCCATCTGCCCATTTATTCCAGACTTTGGGGGTTACTGTGTCCAATAATGACGACTAGGAGATGGACATTGCTAAGGTTTAAAAGACCTCTTCTTTCATAGGTTTCATCACCTCTAGTTTATTGGCACGTTGAATTGCGGTTTCCTTTCTAGTTGTCCTATGTCTTGAATTTGGAGTTCTTCTAGAAGGGTCTATATTTATAAATGCAATGATCTGTTCAGTTTTGTTATTGAAAAACTTGGACAGGTCTTCACACAGATCCTGCAAATGTTTTATCTCTTGTTTAGTGCATTTTGGGTTTGTAAAGTCTCTTACGATATTGAATACCCTTTTTGCTCTTTTTGTTGTCTCTACAATAATTTTTGTATAATAACCTTATCACTGTGTAGAAAGTGCATCGGCCATGCTTTTTCCAGTAGTTTACATTTTATTTTAACTTCTTTGAAAGTTTTATATACCATGGCGCTGATGGCTTGTGCTGATGTTTCATCTCTGTTTCTGCTTTTGCTTTATTTAGTGGTCTATCGATTCTGTGTTTCGATTTCTCATAATTTTCATCAACTAGCCTCTTTTTACGGAAGCAGGTCTCTATTTCAAAGAGTTTCCCCTACTGATTCATATTTAGCTTATGCCAGGCTTTATCTCATACCAGTTTCCCCCCTTGCTTATCTTCACCTTTAGTTTTAATGCTTTTTGTGTCAAAGACAATAAAAGTATGATCTGAACAGCTTAAAAGAGTTGTATCTTTAGCTGTAATCAGATCCTTTAGTGTTAGTAGTAGGTCCAGGCTATGTCTTCCTTGGTGCAAGGGGCCGGTATCAGTTGCTCTATCCGTATTGTTTCACAGGAGCCTAGATATTCTTTACACTGCGTGAGCCTTTTATCCTCAGCCCAGATTTTGAGATCTCTTAGCACGAAAAAATTAGCATGTGTCAAGGTTTGCGACAATTTTAAGGAATGGATGAATAAAGGATGTATTCCTTCCTAGACGACGGTAGTACAAGACTCCTGAAAAAGCATTGCCATCTTTCACCTTTAGCGTGAAGCTTATCATGTCTATTCCTAACATTGAATCCGGATTTAACATGGGTATTTCCCAATTTTCTTTTCAACATTTTAGCTACTCCCCTTCCCCTTTTGTCTTGATTGGTGAATTACTTTGAAACCTGGTGGACATATAATTCTAAAATTAGTTAGACTCCAAGGGGATCCACGTCTTTGGTACAAATGAAATACCCAATTCCTTTGTTTCCAGTAGCATATTAATTTCCACTGAGTGTTTTACCTTAATTCATGAGTTTATTAACCCGCATCTAATCGTCTCTGCTCCCATCTTAGTGTTTGCTTCAGTAGTTATTACTCCTTGTCCTCTTTGAGTTAAAAAATCCCCCCTCATATTATTATTAATGTTTTCTGGTCTAAGCTGTTTCAGTTCCTAAGTGTATAAGTTGTCCTATTTGTCTTTCTTGTCTCTTCTCTCCCCAATGCGGCAGGTTGGCTGGCACTGGGCGTGGTCGGTGTACGGACGAGCAGAGATGGACAGCGACGGGCTTGCTGTCCAGTAGTGCCAGTGTCCTCTTTCTATAGCCCCACTAAAAAGAATAGACCAGTCCACGCCACCAAAATGGCCTCTAGTGAGTGACTTTCCTGTTTCTTTAATTCACTACACTCAATGTTTTTTGTTTTCACACAAATACAGTTTCAACATAACATCACTTAAAAAAAATATCATTGTATATTTAAAAAAACAATTCCTCCCAGTCCTCATCCGCCAAAGTGTCATTTAGAAGCATTGGTGGTGAGGGTGTGCAGCAGTGCCAGCTTCCTCCTTATATAGTCTCACCAAAAAGACTAGATCGGTCTGCGCCTCGAAATGGCATCCCGTGAGTGTCTTTCCTTTTCCTTTTCACTACACTCAATGCTTTTTGTTTTGACACAACTACAGTTTTTGCAAAACATCACTTAAAAAACAATATTGCTGTATTTGAAAAAAAAAATGCTTCCTGTCCCCTGTGCAAAATGGCCTTTTAGCAGTGTTAGTAGTTAGGGCCTTATACGTGTTTCTAGCTAACATGCTCTCCTCCCAAATCATGCTTCCTTAGTCAGTAAATTTGAATCTCTTCGTACTCCTCTCCTATCTCCCCACCAAGTTGATCAGTCCAACAAGCAGCGTAATCAACCAACACTTCATAGTGACTAATAAGCCACCAAGAAAATCCCTCCCAGAGAACTTTTTTTACTCCACCATTCAATGCCAAAACATTTCACCTAACAAGGTATCTAATCTGTCCTTCACTTCCTTTAAATTTAATTCCAGCCTGATTATTGACAAATGATCACCATTATCATGGAAGAAGAAATTACCTCCTTCCAACCTGATCTCCCCTTTTCTTATCCTCTATATTCCTTTATCCACACAAAAACTCCTAACACACTAATTAACATTCCTTCTTCTTCTTTCGATTCGTTCAGGATTAAAAGCCACTTGGCAAACCCAAGGAACAATAAACTTGGTTCGGATAGTATTGTACCTCTCCACAGCCTTTTAATCTCCATCGTATCCCTCTTTATGTTCTATAGCAAAACAAGGTTCATCAATTGGACCATATCATTCTCTACTAAATAAATAATGGGCAAGTCTGAGCCTTTAAACAAATTCAAAGACATGAGTAGCTCCGTTTCCCACCATTTCATCAGTACTCTATTGTGTTTATGTTTACCAGAGCGTCCAAACAGTTATCATGCTCCACTCTGGACTGGATATCTCCTACGACATTCTGAAATCTACCTTCCCAACACCCCAGTTTGCCCCCCAAGTCAACCTCAAGCCCATACTTTTGTTACCACTCCTATCCTAAATGAATGCATGCAAACTCCCAGGCAGATAAAACTAATTCTAGCAAAGCTGCACACAAAACTCTCAAAAGCTGAAAGCCAACCAGCTTGCTTCCATACACTTGCAAGAAATTGTGACCCCTGTCCTCAGCCTGTCATTCAGAATGTCTACCACTTCGCCACTGGACTATTCACCTCTATACGATACCTCCTCAAGTATAGTGTCTTATCCTTTCTTCTCTGATCCATTTTCAAGGAACTCAGTCATACCACTAATGACTCTCCATTGTCTACTAAATCTTGTGTTGCCAGCTGTATTGCTGCTGTTACTCCCAACAGCTCAGACACCTGAAAAATACTGAATAACAATCACAACATCTCGAAAACAATGAATGGCTCTTCCTTGTCTCAAAACATACTCGCCCCAACCCAATCAAGGTGAGTGGCCTCCTAGCCCCTGCTGTACCCCAAAATGTCTTCACCCATTTCCCCAATATTCACTTGCCCCTTTCCTCCACTGCTGGCGCATATTCCCAAAACAGCTTATCATAGAAGAATATACCCACCAGCTTGCCTGCGATAAGTGCCGGCTTTAAACCAATTTTAATCAGTGTGATTAGGAACATCAATGCATCCTCTCTTCTTTTCAAAGAACCATCACTTCTTGACCGACCTTCTTGCCCCTACCACTAAAAATTCCAACCACACTTGCCAGTATGCTCTCCTGGTCAAAGCTGCCAAGGACTGTTTGAATAACGGAATCACTCTCACCCACTAAGATGCCGCATCTCCATCTTGTGAAAATCTGTCATTCATGCCAGCCCATAGAGCCTCTTCCACTGTAAACAAGAAACTGCTGGCCGTATTTATGACCCGGTTTGTGTCGCTCTTGTACCATGCAACCTGGTGCAAGAGCGACTCAAATGTTAAGTCAGATTTTTTAAGCCGCCCAAAGCCACTTTGCGTGGCTGGAAATATCTGGAGTAACGCAACACAGCGCAGCAGAAATCGCTGCATTACTCTGCCCAGGGCAGGTATTCCATGCTCGTTGTGAGAATGTTACCACGTAACTCCCATGGTTTTTTGACGCATTCCCAGATTTACAAGATCTTGTAAACCTGGGAATGTTCCATAATTATGCCTCCCCAGGAGAGGTGTAATAAGAAGAAGTATATTTATACCTCCATGTTACTTTCTCTTTCTATAAGTGCTGCACACTCAGAAAGAGGCAAACGCCTCTCAGGATTGTTTTTGTGCAAGAAGGTTTCCCTACTTGCACAAAAATCTAATCCTGCCTACAACACAGGCACCCTTACACCATGGTGCAAAGGTGCCTGCGATAGGGCTAGGCTGCCAAAATGGTGCCGGTGCAAGGGAAAGGAACAGGAATTCACCGTATTGGATTAATACGGTGCATTCCTGCCCATTCCCTGGGACGCAGGGCAGTGCAACAAGGTGACTTGTGCTGCCCTGCACCACAAACTTCATAAATATGGCCTTGCTTCTACAATTTCCTTGCCAGTTCCTGGTATGTTCCATGCCTTCAGCACAATTTTATAATGTAACCAAAACAAGACACAAAAGTTCAACATTTTCAAATACCTTGCAAACTCTTTACAATCTGTACACCCTACATCTTATCCTCTGTGACCAACTTTTCCACAATTTCTGAAATGCTTACCTCAATGTTCTCAAAAGTAGAACAAGTCTTGAAATGGAATGCTTCACCTTTTACTGGTTTCACATCTCCAGCTACTGCTCTGCTCGCTATTTTCTTTACAAAAATAGTCTGAAACCACTAGCTCCTGCAGCAACCATCAACATTTGAATACTTCACTGTGTTTCGTCAACCAGACTCATAAAGAACCACCACTGAAGGATTGTAAAAAAAAATCCAAACCTTAAAAATTGCTCTACCCCGACTGTCAAGCACACTTTATGATGCAGAAGAAAAGTCCTGCAACATCAACCCTAGCTTATAGAAAGTCCTTTCTAGATTCACCATATTGGCAGAAAAATTGAGATGTTCCAGCAAACACTCTATTGACATTGCATCAATTTTCTTTCTTGCAAAAATGTCCTTCAATGACAGATCTGGGGCCCTGCCCGATGTGGATGTGTCTATAGTTGTTGATGTCCCTCTGTCTGTTCTGCCACCAGGAGACAAGTCCATACCTGACATAGTCACCAGGGGTCAGACAGGCAAAAGGAAAAAAGCAGTTGTTTGCTCCAAAGCTAAGAGACCACGTGAAGCTAACTTCACTCCAAAGCCTGCCAAGAAGACTGTAGAAGACGACACTATCCTTGGGAAAATAAATTCCCTCTATTGTGATCTCAAGGACTCCATCTTAAGCAAACTTGATAATATCGTTGCCTGTCTGGAGGCCACTGAGGCCAAACGAAGTTGTTTTTATGCCCCCCCTGTTGCCCATAACTCAACAAAGGCGCCATCAGTGGGTGTAGGCAAAGGTGGAGCAGTTGCTCCTCATGCAGATGCAGAGCAATGTACATCTGGGCCTGAAGCCCCATATGCACTTCTGGTAGAGGCCGATCATGCAGAGTCATTAAACTGTCTGAGCACTCTCCTTCAAGGCTACTTCTACTAATAAATGTATTTCCTGTTGTGATCTACCGCCTGCAACCTGTCCATATGTAATAATTCTAGCTGACGTACCAGTGTTGAGCCCCGAAGCCAACGAGTCTGCGGTTGACCTAATTAATAAGATAGCACATTGAGTCGAAGAGAAAATTTGTTGCAGATGCAACATTTCTCCAGAGATCCTTATGGCTATGCAAGTGTGATGGGTGGGGAAGATGAGCAAGGAATTTGATGGGGAGTGTGATATTGTCATTTTTAGGAATACAAGAATTGCTCATGACCTCTTAGGGGCCTGCAGGCTAGGGCATGCCAACCCTACCAGAGTCAGGGTATTTCCCCTGGGATATTTTTATAGAGACCTGTCACTGTCCCACAACAGGAGGGAGAGGTTATTTTCTTTTAAGTCTACCCAGTCCCCTTTGTTCAATGTACCCTGTCAAAATTGCTTTTCTCTATTAGGGTACTCATCTGATAATGACTAAATGGTACCCTCTGTGAGGCTAAGAGACAGCACTCTTAGGCACTGAAGACGGCAGAGGGGTGGCCTGTGGAGGAGCCGAGACTGAAAAAGACCCCCTAAGTCTCTAGACCATGTTCTCTTCCAGGGCCGTTGGGAAGTGGGAGGACCCTGATTCCATCCCCAACCAAATTTCAAAGGTAAGTCATAAGGTGAATCATGCACCATCTGTTGTTCACATCCATATGCTCAAGGCCCTTTTTTGGAAATAGATGGGCTTCTAGGCTAAATGGGCTGTGAGGGGTGGGTTAATTTTATCCAGAAGTATGATGTCATATTTTCAGGAGACATGGATGGTTGAAAACTACGGCCTACATGGGTACTGCGCCCACTCTGTCCCTGCTGTTCAATCGCTGGCAGGCAGGGCCAGGGCTGGTCTTATGGTATGGACCTGAGTAACCTTGGATTGTAGCATTAGTCAAGTTGCTTGCGCTAGCACTTTGTTCTATTCACTTCTTTTAAGGTGGCCAAATGATATCAATTTGGTTTTTATTCATTTTTATAATGGGTTCTCAGAGTGCGATCATTTAACCAATTTTAATAAGTTATATGATTTTATGGTAGGCTTGGAGGTTAAACTTGCATATTTGCACAAAAGGTATGAAATTATCCTAGGTGGGATTTTAATGCCAAATTGGGGGTGACACAGAAGGAGCCTGGGCACCACCCGGGCACCCCTAATGGTCTATGGCATGACGAAGGGATAGGGAGTGGGGCAGTTTCATCCCAGCTGATCAAGGTCTAGGGGTGGGCAGAGCTCATGGAGTTATACTCCGTGGAATTCCATGGAGTTCCCCAAAAACTCTGTGAGATTACACAGTATTCCATGGGTGGAGTAGTTTGAGAGTTTGCATGCAGTGCACCCACTCATTGAGCTCACAACCGTGCCTCATAATGAAGGCCTGCAGGCCTTGAATAGAATTGGTGCAAGAACAGCGTGGGGAGGCAATGACATGTCTAGTGACCCTGGTTCTAATATTGTATGACGTTGATGCCGTAATGAGAAAATAAATATTGATGCCACTTAAGTTTTCTTTTTAGCGCATGGTGTAATTCATACCCTCAATGATCCGCACTCAAAGTACACACAGTTTAAATAGAAGAAAATGAAAGCCACATCATTTGGTTTGTCTCTGCATGATGGCAGGCAATAAGGTTCAGAAGTGGTCGGTCTTTAGACGCAAACAACTGTTCAAAAATGTACTGGAACCTTCCTTTCACAGTCGCAGGGCTGCTCCAGTCCAAAAACCCATGAATCAGAGAAGAAATTACTTCCTCCATTCTGACCTCTCTTCCTCATTAGCAGCAGGCGTGGGAGACCTCCCTGACCACCATTCTCTTGGACTTCAGCCTCCATCTGGATCAGAGCAGAGGCTGAAGCACTGCAATTGTGTTTGAGTTCCTGGGGCCTCATTTATGAGAAATGACGCATCGCTGCGTGAAAGCAGCGATGCGTCACTTCTCAGTGCGCACTCCTTGCGACATGATTGATGCGTCATATTTACAGTATGACGCATCATGTCGCAAGGAGTTACAGATACGTCAGTATTTCTGACGTATCTGTAAGCGCAAAAGTCACGCATTGCTGGGGTGTGTCACAAAAGTGACGCAACTCCAGCAATGTGTCCTTTCACATGGGGAAAGCCCCATGTGAAAGGGCTTGCGTCAGTCTTACGCCTGCTGTGAGGCAGGCGCAAGATTTTGACGCAACAGCGTCCTAAAAATGACGCAGTGAAATCTCATAGATTTCACTGCGTCACTCTTACGAGGCTTTTTGCGGGGGAACGCCCCCTCTGCATACATTATACCTGACGCAGGTATAATGTAGCGCAGGGGTTTACAAAGTGACGCATCTGCTTAGATGCGTCACTTTGTAAATAGTGCGCAACAGGAGGCATGTTTTACGCCGCCGATGCGTCACAAAAAGTGATGCAACGGAAGCGCAAAACTGACGCAAGGCCTCATAAACGAGGCGCCTGGTGTGAGGGTTCAAACAGTTGGGGTTGGAGGAGGAGGTAATTGGAGTTTAACTTCCACCTGGGGGTGGAGTGGTGTAGAGTCGAGTGGCATAAGGTGGAATGGTGCAGAGTAGAGTGCAGTGGCTTTGAGTGGTTCAGAGTAGAGTGCAGTCAAGTAAAGTGGAGTATACATGGTATGGAAGTGCACTGCCAAAACAGACAACAAATCTTCAATTGAAATGACCATTACATTTGCACAGATATACAGCTTTGCTAGTAAATGTATACAGTGCACATATGATAATGTGTGAAATGTCATCACCTAGTGTATTGATTTATTTTGATCACATTAAAATATGTTTCCATCACACTTCAGTATTACCTAAAAAATGAGCTTAATTTGTGCTTTCCTAATTCTGATATATTCTGAAATGTACGCACAGTTCATTTACGAACATTTACATTTTGTTGTGTGCTAGAAAAAAAAAAACATTTTACAGCCTTCTTCCAGCACACCCCCAATAGCCTGTATGATTGTCACATAAATCCTCTCATTTGAAGTTGGAGAAAGAAAAGTAAAAACCAGGGCCATATGTAGGTAGCCCAATACCGGTCAGTAACGGCCGAAATTACCGAATTTCGGCTGTTACCGACCGGTATTTAGGGTTTGAAATGTAGGAGGCAGGTTTAAGGAATCGGTAATTACCGAATTCTTTAATTTAAGGAATCAGTAATTACCAAGTCCAAAAAGCTATGTAGAAGGCCCTCAAGTGAGTGCCTTTTTGCATTCAGGATTCGTTATTTACCACCAACTACAAGTTGGTGGTAAATATCGAAAACCTTTAAAAAAGCAATTTTGTGCTTTTTTAAAAGTGCCATGTGGCAGACATACATGCCCTTAGGGCATGTGTGTGTGCCACATGTGCACACATGCACGATTCAGGGGTACAACAGGGTGTCAATGTGACACCCTGCCACCCTTGAATATGTGCCCCCTATTACCGATTCGATATTTACTGAATCTGTAATAGTGAATGGCTTCCCATTCATTCCTATGGGCCTCCAGGGCCATAGGAATGAATGGTAAATACCGATTCTGAAATACCGAATCGTACCGATTCGGTAATATTTACCGAATTGTTTCCTTCACACCAGAACATGGGCTTCTATGGGAATTCACAAGGGCATATTATCAAGCCCATTATTACCGCTTTAGCGGCAGTTTTCTGCCGCTAAAGCGGCGATAATTTTAACGCTGTTTCTTGATAATATGCCCCTAGATGCTTTAAATAGCTAAATATGTAGCGCTTCCTCCATTTGTTCTAAAATTTACAAAAAAGAACAACATGCATTGTTGTCTGGGATGAGGCATTATCGCAGGGACAATTCGATAACGTGAGGGACCAGTCATTTAGTTTAGGAAACCGAACCATGCAATGGAAGGTATCCATCCTAAAACAAGTTAGGACATATGTATGCTTTTGGTGTGTGTCCTTCCACAGATATAGTTGCATATAGTAACTGGTTAGCTGATTTCTTTGAACTGAGGGTTTTACAAGTTCCATGGACAATCTGTTATTCTACAGATGTGCTATGCAATCAGCTTTTAGATCTTTCCTATTCAAATTCACTAAACTTTCATGATTAATAAAATATTCAGGGTGGCCTAGGTCCTTACCCAAACATTCTACATACTTTAACCAGGGAATTCTTGTATAATGCAATGAGTTTAGACAATTTTTATTGACAAGTTGATTCAAAACGGTATACTCAGATGTCCCTACTTTATGCCATAGCAAGAGCAGTTGGATCTTAATTATACCTTTATCTAACATATTTGCTATTACTTAGTATGCTTTAATCACTTACGGATACCATTGTAACTTTTCTTTTGGCCCACTGGCTTCTTTTCTCTTCCAACCAGAAACATACAAGTATCTCCATTTGAAATAGCACATTATGGCCACTGCTTCCATATCTTGCACCTCTGAGTCATCATAATCCAAAACTGTTTCACCCACCAACCAATTATTTAGTCAACTTTTAACCAAACAACTAGTGCTAGGCTTTTCCCCATCTAGGACACCCCCATATAAAAAATATCCGATGTCTTGGATCCATGACCAGTCTTTGTTTGAGTGGCCACACTAGACCCTCTCTGACTGGACTCAGCTTGGTTCCTTGGGCCCAGATTCACAAATGTTTGCATTGGGGTTGCATCACTTTTATGATACAGCCCGGACACAAAATTATTTTTGGCATTTTTGCGTGGCTTTGTCTGGTTTAGTAAATACAGTTTAATGTAAAGCAGCACATAGCAGAGTCTTGCACTTCTTTGGGTCAGAGACGCGATCCATGGGTGGAGCATAGATGTTCCCATGGATCCACCCATGGATTTTGACATAAAACCAGATTAATTTAGGTGAGTAAACCTGGGATTAAGCCAAAAAGCTGTTCTTTCCTGAAGGAGGTGTAACGAGGAGAAATATCTTTATTTCTTCTTGTCACTTACTCTTGCCATGCATGCTGCATTCTGCACCACGCATTGAAAGGGGAAATTACTTCTAAGGATTACTTCTGTGCAGTAGAAAAAACAATCCTGTCTGTAGTGCATACGCCCTTGCACCATGGTGCAAGTGTGCCTGCATTGACACTAGGGAACAAACCATGCTTCAGTGTGAAGAGACAGCAGAAATGCACCATCTCTGACTAAGAATGGCATATTTATGCAGTTTCCGTTTCATGCAATGCAGCGCAGCTTGCTGCCCATTTTGAAATGTATGTTTAAATGTATGCCCCTAGGTGTCTGCAGGTTGGACCGACCAGATCACACCCGATATACAGACCGGGATTCATGAAATCCACCTGACGCTCCCAGTTTCACAGATGTTGTGCTCCCAGGAAGCTGCTGTAGTTCACTACAAAACATTCACCCTATCTGGCCATTCCCTGTGGCCTTGCTCACTGCTTTCAACTCTTTGTTTCTTACTTCTTCATCCATCACCAACACCGACTGATCTGCTAGTTCAAACCACTTCCTGCCTCATACTAATAATGAAGCGGAATTACAGCTACCCTTTCCAACCATGTACTCACAAAGTCGTTACCAGGTTGAACCCCACTTCAGTTATCAATACCTATATTTTGTTTACCAACATCCCCATCATCTGTTCGCCCCCGTCACCTTCCTCTCCCAAGCAGCACTAGTCTCACTGTATCCTCCACATCGTGTCTGCTGTGAGCTCCTTAATACCACTTGGCTTTTGCAAAATTGTGCCTGCTGTAGAACCCCGCTAGATGCACTAAAAACAGTCTCTCTATGTATTACTGCCAGAACTGTTTTATATATGCCTCTACGCCACTAGTCTCACACTTCTTTACTGCCTCCTTCTTCAAGCTTCTCTTGCCCACACACAGCTGCCATTTGCTAGCTAAACCCCTGCTTCGCACATACAGACTCGGTTCTGCCTACGGACCTAGGCCCTCTTGGATCAGATTTTGACCGCACCACATTCTCTAGCTCCTCCCCACCTGCATCAGCACTGACAGGTAAGAGCACCGATAGCACACAATAAAGTTGTTCCCCTGTCAGTAATTTCTTTCCTCTTTTGTCAATTGGTGGGCCACTCCACATGTGTCATTCACTCCACACCCTGCTGCTGATTGACTGATCCTTCAAAACTGCTGACAGCAACTAAATTAGATTTCCTCTGCAGTAGCAAGCCTGCTAAAATAGCTCCATAACTCACCCGCAGACAACCTTTGGAGCCAAAGATTCTTGGGAAGCTCAAGACCCCCAGGAGCAATTAGATCCTCCTTGCCCACACCCTTCAATGCTGGCAGGACCTACAACAGCCTCTAAAACTACCTCATTTTCACAAGCCACACCAGAAACCCAACTACCTTATACCTTACCATACTCTACCACCCCACAGACACCACCAGTACCCACCTCCTAGTATCTAGCAAAACCTCCACATGTACACGTGAGACTGCTGATATACTAACCACTGAAATAAGAAACTGTTACTTAGCTACCCGATGCCGATACGCTGGCATACCTACCACAGAAGGGGGCCCCAACTGTTCTGCATGCCCCCTTTCCCTCTACAGGCTCCAACTCCCCCGCCCAAGGTACCACTGCCAATGCAGTGCCTCAGCCTTCAGCACTAGCCCAAAAACCCTGAGGAGAGATTTCCTGCCACCGTCTTCCAACTAACCCCGCTCTGATGACTGAGAGGAGGTTTGGTGTAAGATTTGCCAGTACAGTGAAGTGTATGTCACAGGGCATTTCATTGGACATTGCTTTATTTTCAAAGCCTATATACAGAGAGATTACATAAAATGTGTGAAGAGGTGACATCCTATCTAGGTTTAAGTGGAATTTGTTTAATAAGTAAATAAAGAGGAATCAAAGCTGGGTGAAACATTCCACACTTTCGAAAGAGAACTTTAGCATGCTCTTGAATAGTTATCAAATGCATAAAGAGAACTCATGGGCAGAATGCAGAAAAATGTCATAAACTCACAATCAATCACCGATCTGGGCCTACATCGATAGTGTTTTGGATCATAAATGGATTTAGGCCCAAATCTCTGTATTGGAACGCGTTTGACATTGTTCAGCATTCTGGCCATTATTTGTTCTTTTTGCATTTGTCACCATAAGTGGGGCGGATATGCCCAGATGTGGGCCCAGTGCTCACTATGGGCCCGATTCACAGAACTAACTTAAGACAAAATCCTAAACTTACTACCATTTTGGTATTCACAGAAGGCACTTGCTCATTTCGGTATTCACAGAATGCACTTACTCATTTCGGTATTCACAGAAGTTAGGAGTCCTAACTTTAGGACTCTTAAATGCCTTCTGTGAATACCGAAAGTCTTAAAATTAGGATTTTTCTCAATTTAGTAGTAGTAAAGTTAGGACTCCTAACTTTCGGACTCCTAAATGCCTTCTGTGAATACCGAAAGTCTTAAAAATCGTTTTTTTCTCAGTTTAGTAGTAGTAAAGTTAGGACTCCTTACTTTAGAACTCCTAAATGCCTGCTGTGAATACCGAAAGTCTTAAAATTAGGATTTTTCTCAATTAAGTAGTAGTAAAGTTAGGACTCCTAACTTTAGGACTCCTAAATGCCTTCTGTGAATACCGAAAGTCTTAAAATTGGGTTTTTTCTCAGTTTAGTAGTAGTAAAGTTAGGACTCCTTACTTTAGAACTCCTAAATGCCTGCTGTGAATACCGAAAGTCTTAAAATTAGGATTTTTCTTAATTTAGTAGTAGTAAAGTTAGGACTCCTAACTTTAGGACTCCTAAATGCCTTCTGTGAATAACGAAAGTATTTAAATTAGGATTTTTCTCAGTTTAGTAGTAGTAAAGTTGAGAAAAATCCAAATTTTAAGACTTTTGGTATTCACAGAAGGCATTTAGGAGTCCGAAAGTTAGGAGTCCTAACTTTACTACTACTAAATTGAAAAAAATCCTAATTTTAAGACTTTCAGTATTCACAGCAGGCATTTAGGAGTTCTAACGTAAGGAGTCCTAACTTTACTACTACTAAACTGAGAAAAAAAAACATTTTAAGACTTTCGGTATTCACAGAAGGCATTTAGGAGTCCAAAAGTTAGGAATCCTATCTTTACTACTACTAAATTGAGAAAAATCCTAATTTTAAGACTTTCGGTATTCACAGAAGGCATTTAGGAGTCCTAAAGTTAGGAGTCCTAACTTTACTACTACTAAATTGAGAAAAATCCTAACTTTAGGACTTTCGGTATTCACGGAAGGCATTTAAGAGTCCTAAAGTTAGGACTCCTAACTTCTGTGAATACCGAAATGAGTAAGTGCATTCTGTGAATACCAAACTGAGTAAGTGCCTTCTGTGAATACCAAAATGGTAGTAAGTTTAGGATTTTGTCTTAAGTTAGTTCTGTGAATCGGGCCCCAAGTCACCGGAGTAAAGATATCCTGGTTGATGAGGGGTGATACCCCAAAACCTTTCCTAGGATGCTTGTTTCCGGGGAGAACCTGGTCGGGCAGTTCGGGCTGAACTGTTCCCATAGGGAGAAGGGTCGAAATTTATTTGCTTATGGCGTGATCCGAATTGGAATGGCTTGGTGAGAAAAAAAATTATGGAACTAGCCCCAGATCTCTGTACTGGGATATTGTTCAGTATTCTGTCCATTCTTTGTTCTTTTCCTAAGAATAATTATCAGCCTTGGGGTTTGGGACAAAAGTCAGATGTTGGGTTTCCTTTAATTGTATTCAATGGCAACTACATGTATTATTGTTGTTTGAGGTATGTGGCATGTGGTGTTGCTATGTGTTGTGCAAAGGGTTCTGTTCTGGAGGAACTAAAGAGCAGTACCTGACTGGAGCCAGACCCCAAGATGGCAAGCAATATAGAAAAGATGCTGTCCAGCTGGTAAAAAAGACCGCCCCCCAATAAAGGCCTACTCAAATATGGGGCAGACCAAGGAAGGCCAGGTCCACCTGGAAGCACAAACACCAGCAGGCGATGATCAGACTCCATAGTAAAAATAGCCAAAGACAGACTCAGAGAACCTAACACCAGGAGCAGAGATGAGCAGAGACTGGGTAGAAGGCTGCCAGAAACAGCACCAACAGTAGAGAAGGGCCAATTGTCCAAACAGGGTCTCTTGATCAATGAGAGGGGACTGCTTCACAATACGGAGAAGAAGCACAACACCAAAAGGCACCAATTACAACTGCCAAGGCACCAATACCTTCAGAGCAGGAACACCCACACAGAGCAGCTCAAATTAATCCCCAAGACCAAAAGGGATATTGTGGACAGACGATCCAATCCAAAAAATAAAGGAGCAGCAGGGACCACATGTTGGGGCAGGGAGCCAAATCACACTCACCAGGCCACTTGGCTAGCTACACAGACAGGCAAGCCAAGCCTGACTCAAATGAGGATTAGCTCATGTCAAAACCCAAGGAATACCAGACAAACAGAACCAGCCAGGGCACCAGGCAACACCACACCCAAAGTCCAGCAGGGAACACAGAGGAAACCCAAAGCCAACAGGCATCCAGTAACAAGAATGAAGGTAAGCACAACTAAGTCAATATAAGGGAGTCCACACATAATGCATAGAGCAAGGGCTTCATCAACGATGGGACCACGCCAATACCCCCTGTGGCAGGTTGAGGAATTGGAAGGGCAAGAACAAAAACAAGGCCCATACCCATCAAGAAGAAAGGAAACGGGAGACCAAAAATTAGAACAAGCACTCCCTGTTCCAAAAGCCCATCGGAAATGCAAGGGGGAGTGACCAATGTATGGACCAAGCAAACCACAGCCACCGTACCCAACATTTAAGGCCAGGGTACCAAAGAAGCCCCTGACAAGAACTTACAAACATGTCTTAGGAGCTCCAAGGCCAGCAGGAAATGAGGGAGGAAGGCCAAATATCTGAACAAGCAACCTACAGCCACTAAGCCCAGAAGAACGGTGGCAGCATCAGAAAAGCTCTCACAGGGAGACAGGCATTTGTCCCATAAGTCCCAAGCCCAGGGGTAAGCCTTGAAAATATCAAGCTCAGCCCACAGGCCTCGTCAAACAAAAAGGGATTAAGGCTGAGTACTAGGCAGAGATCCCCAACTAGAGAGGAGAAACCAAACCAAAGCCCTAAACACAGCAGGGATGTAGTGAGGATTCAATAAACCCCGGAATCAGAAATCTACAGCCATCATGAACAGCACGAAGACAAGGGCTCTTGAATAAACCTTAGTCAGATTGATAGGTATGCACCAAATGAGCCCCAAGTGCAAGCAGAAACCTGGAGTGAAGCTTTGGCACATTCCACTCCCCAGAGTGGGAGGGGATGTGCAGGTCCAGCACAGCTGTTAATACCATGCTGTGAACTGCCACCGAGACAGAGCCAAAGAAGCATATTGAAAGGGTCAACACACAGCCTTCAACAATCTCAGCAGGGAGGAAAAAGCATTGATAGTCCAGCAAGACCTTTGCTGACCTCTGAGCGCGAGCTCTGTTCCTGTGAGGTCCTTCCTGCTGGGGCTGTTTTTTCCACCGTCTGACCTCGCGGAACCCGCTCCGCGGGTCCCGCTTCACCCGTGTGCTTGGGCGCACCTCTGTTGCTTGCTGTGACCGGGGAATTGCTGGAACTGCGGAGAGCAGGGCTGCGAGCGCCAGGTGAGGATCAGGGACTCCATTGCCCAGGAGTCCCTGCGCTGACATCATCACCTGCACCTGGACGCTCTCCCTGCTTGCCCCGCCCACTAAGCACCCTCCTCCCTCATTAGGAGTAGCTCATTCCCGCGCGCGCGGGAGGGCGCCGGTAGAAGCCCGGGACAAGGGCAGGACCGTCTGTGGCCGTCCGGTGCTGAACGAGGCTGGGCTGGGCCCATTCTCTTTCGCCGGATCTTTTCCGTCAGCACTTGAGCCAAGGACCAGACCATTATCATGCCCTCACCTGCACTATGTGAAACCCCAACAAGGGTGGGGGGAAACAGCACCGGGACTTTGGACAATTATTTTAAATCCGCTAAGGGAGAGGGGGGTAAAGAAAGCTCCTTGGAGAAGCGCAGGGCAGAACGCCACCGCTCAATTGAAAGCATGAAAACTAGGCCCCTTAGCGAGATAACTCCCTACCCCATTTCCCAAGAGGAAGGCATCCCTAATGATAGTCAAGACTTATTAACTCAAGATGGCGTCCCCCTACTGCTAAGGGATATTACTATCACCCAGGGCACAGTGCTCGAAGACAACACGGAGGCTATACCACCCTCAACCTCTACGAACAAGGTTGTCGATCTGGCTACCCAAACCCCCCACCTGCCAAATAAAATCAAGAAAAACAAACCCAAACATACCGTAGTGGTGGAAATGCATGCCCCCCCCCTAGTAAGCGTAGAAGACAGACGAAGAAGGGACAGGGGAAAACCAAAACGTCTCCCTTAGATTTTGGTAAAAAACATAAGCCTGTACCTACCCCTGCTAGAGTTAGAGATAATGTGAACATTATTTCTACCAAGGATATAAGTACTATCACTGCTGCTAAGAGCAGCGACCCAGCGGCTAATGTACCCAATCAAGCTCCCTCCCTAATATCTACAGGGACCATAGAATTTTTATTACGTTCACTCTTGCAGCCCATCAGCGAAAGTCTGAAAAAAATAGAGATTAGACTTACCATCTTGGAGGCAACATTGACTACCCTGAATACCTCGGTCAGTAAGCAGACCAGAACCATGGGGCCCAATCTACCCCAAGGACCTCCCCCCAACAAACAAAATCCCCCTCCCAATCCAGGAGAATCACAGCGTGCAAATGTGGGAGCCTCTAAGGGCGCTAGCACCGTCCCCCCCTTGCAGCCA
Source organism: Lissotriton helveticus (assembly GCF_964261635.1). Taxonomy (NCBI): domain Eukaryota; kingdom Metazoa; phylum Chordata; class Amphibia; order Caudata; family Salamandridae; genus Lissotriton; species Lissotriton helveticus. The sequence goes on along the minus strand of NC_136069.1, from coordinate 494,404,474 downwards.
CTTATGGCCATTTCAGTCCCGACCCCACGAAGTATCCCAAATACCACGCCTCCTCAGTTAGCAGACCCGGCCATTCTCAATCTACACCCCGGCATAAATCATGCGTTTCCCCCCATTACTAGCATTCCCTCTCCCCCTCCTGGCCAGCCCGCTCAAAGACCGCGGAGACCAGATTTGCCACCGGAAGCCAATACTCTCATGGTGGTTTTAGCGGGTGCCCCCCCTCTACTAAGGGGTGAAAACGAAGATTTCCAATCCCTCAAAAAGAAAGTCATTAAATGGCTTAATTGGAACAGACCCCTACCACAACACTTCAATAGCGAGATCATCATGGTTAGAAGGGTGCCATGGTTGGGGAAGACGAGGAAAACAATTATGGGGGACTGTATAATGGTGACTTTCAGGGACCCGGGCACTGTTCGACATATCTGTGCTGGCTCAAACAGATCATTGGATTCCACCATACAGACCTTACCAGTCTCCTTCTTCTTTCCACCCACCCGCATGCACGATGATTGGCCACAAGGAAACTGGATGAGGGTGGAACGGAGACCAAGACACAAAGATTATGTCCGATGCCCAAATTACCAGCCACCTGAAACACCCTATTTCCATTTTAACCGCTTTAACTGTTTGAGCGGGCTTGATGGGGTTGATTGACTGTCCACTAATAACTTTGCGACCCGGGCCAATGGTCCCTGTACTCCTCCTGAGCAATCTGAATCCCCCTTGGACAATGTTCTTGATGGAATAACTGGTGTAATACCTGGAACTGCCACCCCCCATTCTCCCACCCCGGCAACTCCAACCATTGAACATTTGAGACTAATTTGCTGGAATGTAGCCGGATTAGCCAACAAGTTGGCTGTTCCAGATTGGGAAACCTATATTGAGACTGGGGATGTCTGTATGTTCCAGGAGACCTGGGCAAGGGAAGACTTTGGGCATAAGGGCTATCAGTCATTTTTTATCCCGGCCAGGTGGGAGGGTAAAGGACGCCCTTCAGGAGGGCTCACAACCTGGGTGGCATCCCACATAGGCTGTGAGGCTACACGGTTACCGGTCCCCTCCAATGACATCCTCGTGGTTCTACTGTCCTGGCCAAATCTAGCGAAACTTGTCCTAATAAACATCTATTCTAGGCCAGTTGGAATTGCCAGGGAATCATCCACCATAGATGAACTTTCGGATTATTTATCTGAACTACCAAGTAATCTACCCTATGTAGTAGGAGGGGACTTAAATTCCCATTTCGAACCATTACCAAGCCTGCTAGAAGGTTTCCCAATGGAAGAAGAGGCCAGGTGGTGTGTGCCTACGGTAGAAGCTCCCCCCCCGAAGGCATGGACTCCTGTAGCATTGCAGATCACAGCCCTTGCCCTGAGGTTTGGAATTAGAGCCTGTAACGGTCGTATTAGATCTGACATACCCAGCAGAACCACCTATAATAGAGTGGGAAGAGAATCTCGCTTGGATTATGTCCTGGTACAGATAGAGAACTGGCCGGCAATCCGAGACTTTAGGGTTAGGGAAAGGCAAGACAGCGATCACAATGCCCTTGAACTTGACTTTACCCACCCCGGGCACCAAACTTCTGCGGCACCAGGGGAGGGGAACCAGCCTGAACTTCTCCTGGAAAACAACAGGAGAAGGATTAGGTGGGAACAATTGGCCACAAGCGAGGAAAAACTCCCGAGGCTTTATGCAGGGATAATACCCATTTTGGAAACCGTGGGAGATTTGGCTACCAAGGTGGGAACCAAGGACTCACAGGCCAAATTACAACAGGCCCATGAGGATCTTATAAAGGCTGCGGCTCCCGTCCTCTTTAGCAACACGCAGAATTCAAGGAGGGGGCAGCCGTGTAAATCCTCATGGTACAACGCTGCCTGTAGAAGAGCAAAGGGGGAACTCCTTAGAGTGATCAAGGAGGGTCTAGGCGGGGAACAGCTAAGAGAACTTAGATGGGCATATAAAAAACTTACGGCCCACGCCAAAGCTGAATGGGAAGAGAGCCAATGGGAAGAGCTTACTAAGTCTCTAGTAACACAGGATCACCGAATGTTTTGGAGAATAGTAAGCGGGGGGTCGGGGAATCTACACTCGGCAATCGAGCCAAATATTGCACCAGAAGTGTGGCAGACACACTTTCAAACCCTCTATAGCTCTGAACCGGGAGAATCCACCACTGATTCCGGTGCTGGTTGGCCTGATTATGAGGGAGATCCAATAACACTGGGCGAGGTCAGGGCTGCAATAGCAGGACTCACCTCGGGAAAGGCGCCAGGATTGGATGGCCTACCCAGGGACCTGTTCAAGCAGGAGCCCAATGTATGGGTGCCCTACCTCGCCACCCTGTTTAATGGAATCCTTAGCGGTATGGAAATCCCTAGTACTTGGCTGGGGGCGGAGGTGGTCCCAATTTTCAAAAAGGTCTCGCCTCTCCTCCCAGTCAACTACAGACCAATCAGTTTAATCGATATGGCACAGAGGCTGTTTGGTAGGGTACTGTTGAACCGGCTCCAAGATTGGGCAGAAGAGTTGGGTGTCCTTAGCCCGTACCAGGCGGGATTTAGAAAGGGTGTCTCTACGGTGGACCAGGTTTTCCGATTAAATATGATTTACTGGAGGGCAGCGGTATTCGAGGGCGGCAGCCTATACACAATTTTTGTGGATCTGCGGGCCGCATTCGACCTGGTGCCCAGAGGGAAACTGTGGAGCGTCTTGGCTGAGATGGGGGTTCCCCCGGATATCCTGATAATCTTGCAGAGATTGCATGAAAATAATTATGCTCGAGTGAGGTGCGGGAGGTCTGGGGCTTTGACAGATAGATTCCCCGTTGACCGAGGGGTTAGACAGGGTTGTGTGCTGGCACCGACCCTGTTCTGCCTCTTTGTCAACGGGGTGATCGCCCACCTAAATTCAACTGAATATACTGACGCCCCTAAACTAAACGGCAGCAGGGTGCCTGCAATTATGTTTGCAGATGACACCCTGCTGCTGTCTAAAACCCCAATGGGGATACAGAGGATCCTTGACTCATTTGTGGCCTTTTGCACTGACAGAGGCTTAGAAATGAATGCGGCCAAAACGAAGTTTATGGTTTTGAACCCAAGTCATAAATTGCGCCCAAATCCGCTATTGGGAACCTCGCGGCTTGAGAGAGTTTCCACTTTTGACTACCTTGGCGTAACTCTTACTGAAACTATGTCTTGGGGACCCCACCAGAGCAGGGCAAATCTAAAATTGACACAGACCACAGGGGGCATCACGCGGATGTTAAATGGCTCCACATACCGACCACTGGGGTCGCTTATCCAGATCTACAAAGCGCAAGCAAGGGGTGCTACTATGTATGGGGCGGAATTGTGGGGATACTCATCCTGTCGTAGTCTGTCTCTAACAGAGAACAAATTCATCAGACAGATAGTCGCACTCCCGCCCAGCACCCCGCTCCTCCCCCTGAGGCTAGATCTGGGCTTGCGCCCCATAGCTGAGGAACTAGGCTTGAGACCCATAGCCTTCTGGCGAAGGCTGTGGAGTAGTAACGAACTTCTCGCCTATAGGGCGGAATTAACGGAGCTATTGACCAACCCGAAAGCGCTATTGATCCCCTGGATAAAATATATTCAAAATTCTTGTATGGTACTGGGGCTTCCAGACCTCTGGTCTAACCCTGCTAATGCCTCATTAAATATCTCAAGGAAAGGTCTGGCTAGTGCTTATTATGAACATAAATTAGCCACAGCCTTAGATAGCCAGTGTGAAGGGTCACTAACTTCTGTCTTTTTGCAGAGCAAGGACTTGTACAGGCATGAGAGTGTTCTAGATGCCATTTCTCCCGTGTTGGCCAGGAAGCTGTTTCTCCAATGGAGATACGGCACACTGCCTTTACGATCTTTCACCAGTTCCTGGTCATCACCTCCCTCCACCAAGCAGTGCCCAGCTTGCACCGCGGCGGAGGAAAGTGATTTACATGTGGTCCTGTTTTGCCCAGCTTACAAGGCAGCGAGGAAATACTGGCTCTTACCATTGATTAGAAATCTGGGTGGCAGGGAGTACCTCCCATTGTACAGAATTCTAAAAACTGATGTCTCCAGTTTAACTGTATTTGCACTAGCAAAGTTCCTCACCAAGGTTTGGTACACTCGCATTCGCATTTTGAAGATGCAAGCTCCCTCTTAATTTTAGGTTCAGTTTTTTTTTACGCTGTTTTCATTAGCATGTATTTTTAAGGTTTTATATTGTCATTGATTATGCATGAGATTTCATAGTGACTATAAGTTTTACTGTATATTTTTGTAGTGATTATGCATGTTTTATTGTATATCTTTGATGGCCAATGGCCGAAATAAAGATTGAATGATGATGATTGATAGTCCAGCAAGACCAAAACTGGGTGACTGGGCTTACAGATCAGAAGTCCTAGCATGGCAGGTGGTCAAACATACATCTACAGAAAAGAAGAAGCTTCCAACAAGCAACCACACCTGGGCACCAGCAGATCCTGCAAAGAAAGTGGGCCCATCTCCACCCATCCACATAAGGAGGTACACAGCCTAAGGCACAATGTATGCCAGCTTCCAGCCCATAGAAACCCAGTGCACCAGATCAGACTAATGCAATCTCAAACACCCAGAAGCCCCCAACAAGTGAGGTGGTGGTGTAGGACCGACAACTCAAATGAACCCCAGACAAGAGCCCAATCAGGCAAGTCACAGCACTGCTAGAACAGCTCAGCACTGTCCTATAACAGAAGAGAACAGTCCAGATTTCAACCATCACACCAGCCTCCATCAACACATGAGGGGCTTACCAACAGTCATGAGGCTTGAGGAAACCTGCACACCAAAGCCACAAGTGAGCCAGGTCAACCGGAAAGACCGAGAGATATGGGACAACCAGAAGTATGGGCCTCTGACAGTGCTCCCACCTGGGATACATGAGATGATTTGAGATGTTATCTCAGTATGTGAGACTGTCAAATGAAGACATGAGGGGCTGTTTCAGGCAGTGAGGCTCCATCAGCCAGGGTAGCGGGATGCCAGAAGCACCAGCCCCAGATGAAGACCCAGACATATAGCCAAGAAAGCCAGCCACTTCCAAACCCTCACAGCCTCACGACACCCTAAACAACCATTGGAGCCAAGAGAGCAGTCCCACGAGCCTCTCAGTGTTTGGTAAGCCGCTCACACATGAGATAAATAGCAGCAGTAGCCACCCAGGGACCAAACCCACTCCCTCCGAGAATTGTGACAAAAGTAAGGCGCTCATGACATGGAAGAAACCTTAGGGGTACATTTGTAAGGGGATAGCACCACAAAAATGGCACTTTTAGCTATGTCCTGGTGGTTCTATGCCGTTTTCCATATTTACAAACTGCGTTAAGCCACTTTTTGTAGCTTAACACCACCTTGTAAATACAGCCCCTTTACACTCACCACTTAACATGAAAGGAACGTTCAATGGGTGTTGCTGTGGGTGTTCCACCACAACACTCATTGCTTTTTGACGCTGCCCAAATTTACAAGGATGTGTAATTCTGAGGCAGCTCCAAAAGCTAACTCCATGCAGTTGCAGGTGTTACAATGGTGTCCAAAGAGAAATACTTTATTTCTCTTCATATTTGTTTTTTCTATGTGTGCTGCAGTCTGCAACATACATAGAAAGAGAAAAAGACCATTAATGATTGTTTATATGAAGGAAGGTATCCATTCCTGCAGAAAAAACAATCATTATATAATGATGATTTGCTACTTCCATGTGTACTACATCCTGCAGCACACCCTGAAGTTATAAATCACCATTATTGATTGTTTATGTGTAGGAAGGGTCACTGCCCTGCACATAAACGAACATTACCTTCAACCCAAGCACCCTTGCACTATGGTGCATGGGTGCCTGCGTTGGTGCTAAGCTGCTCATTGTAGCGCTAGGGAAAACACAGGGGTGCATTCTATTTTTGCGCTCCAACATTTCCTTGTACATACTCCCCCTAATCTGGCCATCCCACACATGGGAATTCTCCATGGATCTAGTGTTAGTAGATAGAGAAGGCACACTTAAGTGGAAAAACTCCATCTGGGATTCCCCCTTTAGAGCCTATATTGACACAGCTTGTGATTACTTCACGCCCAAGCACTATGGGAAATGACAGTTTCCACTTTTACAGTATTAAAAAAGAATAGGCACCCAGAGTGCCCATAAAGCGTGATGTGACAAGGAGGCCTCAATAGAGAAAATCCAGGAGACAGGTAGGTAGTTTCAAGTGCAGGTTTACTCCTCATAAATGATCCCATGCGTCCACCCTCATCAACTGCTGTCAGGATCTCCCTGCCTCACAGTCCTTCTACATTCCACATTACATCACATCATTCCAGACTACTATAGATATCTGTAAATCAGCATTTAATTCCCTTTCTCTATTTCAAAACAATGTCAACATCCATAGTATTCAAAGGATAACAAAAAGCATACATTTTTTCCTTGTATGGTTTTGCACAAGAAAACAATGGCGGCCCATGTCTTGATTTATATGCTAGGCCCATCTTATAGGTTGTCCTCTTGTGTATACAATCAACACCCAAGTCGTATGTTTATAACCTATATAAAGTGGTGCTTGGACTGGTGTTTCTTGTATCGATATTTCTTTAAAACTCTTGTGGACTCCTCTAAGGAGACGTCGATGCCTTTTGACCAAGTAACTCCCTATCTCCTCAGGATTATAGAAGGTGAGTGATTCCTTTCTTCTCTAAGGGGGGTAGCCCCTCGGTATACAACGATCGCCTGTGCTGTCAGTAGCAGGAAGAAAGTCCCTGCTTTGACCATACGGTTATCACATATGAAAGACGGTCACTGTATTGGTCACGGATCATGTTGACACTGGCACTAACAATTCTGTACCCATGAACAAAGTCTCTTGATCATTCTTCTTAGGGAGGTAATGACGTCCTCTGAAATGACTCTCACTCTACTCTCACTGGATACCTAAGCTCCAAACGGTCGCCCAGGTGAGTTTGGGGCTCATTACGATGGCGTGACGATCACCACCGGGCTGGCAATGGCGACCGTTACCTTATTGTCATGAGCTTTACCCCCCGCCATATCATGATAGCGGTGGGTATAGCAGTGGACGGAAAGTCCATCTGTCGCTTTTCCGCCAGTGGCAACCTTATTACCACTTACACTTTTTGCACTGCTTTTTCAGTTGCCCATTTACATTTATTTAATATCTGCACCACCAATTTGTTGAAATACTAGTCATAGGGTTTTTTGCAGTCTTACTATATCTCTTTGACTGTGGACATGTTGTCTCCTGGGTAAGGAGAACCCATATGATGTGAAAAGTGGCGGAACAGATCGGCAACTGATGGGAAAATTTCACCTACCCTCGAGGTTACTTTTGCCCCTGTTTGTTTATCCACGTACATTTAATTGAATGGACCACTTGGTTTTTTCACTCATTAATAACTAACATTTGTTTTGTCATTGGCAGTCTTTGAGTCAAGTTCTTTTCTTTACTCTTTTTGATTCCTCTGACCCCTAGATACCTGTTGTTTATCAATCGTCACGATTGCCTGCCGGGCGGAGTAGGTGCTCTAATATGGTGGCGGTGCCTAGCATGCACCGTCCACGATATTAGGATGTTGGATTTGGAAGGCTCCATCGAAAGGCTGGCGGGGATTGTGTTTGGGGACCCGTTGTGGACCCTCTTGTGTCTGGGTGAGGTGGGGTGCACTTGGGGCGTACCTACGGTACTCCCCTACATTTCGCTGCACCAAGAGGCAGGCACCGTGTGGTGCCTGCCATGTGGTGCAGTGAAATGCCTGTCATGCAATTTTAACATCGCAATGGGTACTGATGTCAATGTTAAATTGCGGAATGCGACCGCCACCATGGCGGTCGCAATCCTAATTCATGGTGCGGGACCGCCTCATGTCTGGCGGCCGGTCACAAAACCGCGGTGATGGCGGGCGGACTCAGGTCCACCTGCCATCCTAATTAACCCCTTAGTTCGGCTTCAGCATACGACCTCATTACTCTTTCAAAGTTATCTGGTGTGGGGGCGTAAGGACTGGGGCAAGGAAGGGTTGAAGAGGTAAAGTGCAAGTGCGCAGGGTATGCAATGCTATGCATGTATGCATAGGGTTATGGACACGCACACCATCAATTTTTAACAGTCCTTGGATGACCCAGGGATTATTTCGGGATGTGTATACATAGACATTATCTAAAAAATTATTGTTTCTACACTTCGTAAAGTAGCCAGACCTCTAATGGCTGCTCCCCATAAAACTGAATGTGCTTTCAGAAAAAGGAAAAGGGTTCAATAAACACCAGACATATCTCAATGTCAGCGGGTCTTGCTCAATATTATAGTATTTAGAAATGTTGTTTTGGTGGTAATGTTCCTTTAACAATAGCATTCTGAAACTGCACATAAAAATGCTAAGTTTGTGTCTCCAAGGCTTTCCTTTGTAAGATGATACACCCGCCTCCCTGAATCTGATCTGTTCCATTTTCACACAAGAACACCTCTTTGTTGAAAAGAAACACGTTGGGAATAGTAATGTACACATTATAAGGCACTCTGCTCAATAACATGATTTCTTTTACATTCTTTTTAAATCACCTCAACTCCTCTGCACAAAATTACTTCATTTGAGAGCAAGGCATAAAAACATCTACCGTTTCCTTTTTGCACTGAAAGCTTTTATGGAAAACATTTAAAGGAAATGCATTTCGTATGATAGCGGAGTGTTCTCATTACTTTTTCCCGGTATTTGATAGAGCAATAATCTATATCGTCTTATCTGCTTTTCATCATCATTAAAAATGGTAATAGAGAAATGCTATTTTTTGTTTTTCAATCAAGCTATTGAAATATTTCGCTTACAAACAAATCCCAATATGAAGTTTTGAGAAGAAACGTGATTAAAAAAAACAACTACATGGTTTGGAAGTGAATAGAGATAAACGCACCTATGTGTGTGAGTGGGAGCGGGGGGTGGGGGGCAGGTGGATGCACCAGAGTGATTAACATTTGTAGTTGGGCACTTGGTTTCTCCAGAGATAGTCAGTCATGCAGGTAAAGGAATAATGATCAGGCGTGATCACCCTAGTTGTCCGATAATCAAATTATCCTCTATTGTTATGCATATCCCAGGCCGGGTCTGAGCGGACGTTGCACCACAATTAATCAGGAAGAGGTTACAGCTACTGTCAGAGGCGACCTGTAAAACTTAAAGGACCCAAGGCTCCTGATAAGTTAATATCCCACCACTGATACCACCGTCTACAGAATAGCTCCCCTCAAATTATAAAAACAAAGAACCGAACTGAAATCTCCTAAGAAGAGGTTCACTGAAACACTGGACAAAAAAGAACAGATCATGCCATAACTGGGAAACATCAGTGGTGTAAATCAAGATCTGAGGTGAAAAAGACACACTACAAAAGAAGAGTCTGCTTAAATACCATAAACTGGTCCAAAAAACCTATGTTTCCAAATGAAAAAACAACACATTAATTCGAACAAATTAAATCTTCAGTATCTCTCAGAAGCCCAAAGGTACCGTCCCTCTTCATGACAGCAATGCCTCGACAGTCTAATTATCTCCAAGTAAAAAATGTCAAATATCTTGGATTCTGTCTCACTCAAACACAAACGGTATGTGATAGTGTCAGAACTGGAGGAGGCTGAAATTAGGGTACAGGAGCAGATATTTATTTGACACTGTTCATTTCCCATAATAGCACTAAGGATAGGACTGATGTCCTCCTTCTTCTCTCCTTCTTAGGTTTGCTCTTGAAATTTTCTCTTCAGTGGCGGCTCCTCCGGCTAAGGTGGAGGTTCGTCGCCCCACTACTGGATGAGAAAGTTCAAAAGAAAAATAGAATGATAATAACAAGAAGTTATTATCATTTTATTTTTCTTAGCGGGACTCTGACTCCAGCCAGGTCGGGCTGGGCACGGCTGGGCTCCCCCATGTCAGAGGGAGCAGGAGTGGTATATACCCCCTCCCTGAGTGCGCATGACAGCTTGGTCGGCCCTCTGGGACCAGCCAAACAGATATGCGCACTTGGCATGGTCTCCACTGGGTTGTGCTGAACAGCCCAGTGGAGAACATGCCCATCCTCCAAGTTACTACCTGAGCGGCCGTTTTGGCTGCTCAGACAAATCACAACACTGCTCCAGCAGCGTTGTGATTGGCTGGAAGAGTCTTGGACACTGGGTGCTTCCGGTGCTCTGCGCGGACTACGGGAGAGACGTGCAGCGGTAGCGGCGAAGGTAAATCAATTTGAAATGTTTATATCATGCCTCCCACCCTCCCTATTCTCATACAGAGGCAGCTGCCACTGGGTCTCTCAGGTGAATTCTGGATTTCTGTGGTCCCGGGGAAGCCATCTTCAAGCCAGTCATTGCCCTGTGGAAAGAAGTGGGAGAGGTGATTGAATCACAGGACTTTTATCCCCACAATTGGCGAGCTTTCCAGATCTCTGTGGCTTTTATCTGAGCCATGGTTTATCTCTTGTGACCCACCATGGCCTTTCTAATTGCTCCCTATTTTAACTCCCCATAAAAATAGTGATTTTGAGTACTTCATTCATTAGCCGAGCTGCAGTAAATACTCACCTTCCACTGTGATCCACTTATTTGGTTGCAGCATTAGTGAACTCTGTGCCCTGCTAAAAGAGACATCTGTGTTTGTAAGTGGCAATGTTATGTAATATATAGCGTATTTGGGTTTCTTGTTTCGCCAGCTTCTGATCTACAATTTCTTTCCTTCCCAGTCAGATGTCATGGTCTTCCTCGCCTCCTATGCCATCTCAGGTCTAAAGACTTGTGTCTCCTCTTGGGTGTTTGGTCGAATCCTCAATTCTTATCTTTGGAGTTCTTCTCTACATTTCTAACCCTCCTTCTCTTTGAGCAAGACCCCGTATATGTGTTCCTGACCTCTGTTGATCTCAGAGTGGGAATGGTCTGGTACAATTCTCCACCTCTCCTGGCACTGCATCCAAAGACTTCTGGATTGTCATAGTTTTCCTGACTGCAGGATACCCTCCCTTCTTTAGTTCATCAAACTGTTCAAAAGATTTTCCTCAGTTACTGGAGCTCCGACATTTTTTTCTTTCCTTTGGCCTTTTCAGTTCCATTTATTTGAGGATGCTTTGCCCCAGTTCAGTAATAGTTTATATTTTTTTTATTTAAATTTGATTATTTTTACTATTTACTATTACTATTATATAGTAGTAGTAGTTATATCTTTATTTGATTTTAAAAAACAAAAAAGAGACAGATTCCAACGTTTTGTGCATATCAGACACAAGCCAAATCAAATATGATAGCCCAAACCCGCACATGGTGGTTACAAGGTTATTACCTGACATCTGTTTTTGAATTTGTTCAAATTAATTTAAATATAAGTGATGTTATTTAGAAATAGCACTGTGAGGCACATTTAATATATAGAGCGGTGCAATTTAAAAACAGTCATAATATTAGTAAAGTGCAAATACATTCATTGCTTTCTCCACTTTCTTGAAGGCGTTACTTCTAGGCAATGTAAACCAAGGAACTGTTCTATTTGTAAACAATAAAGTGCATGATCCTTCATATAGGTGGTAAAGTGCAAATGCATCAGTCACATGATCGATATTAAATACATAGGATACATAGACAGGGGATTGTCAACAAAGTGTACAGGTGTGATCTAGTGGAGGGAAAGCCAAAAGTTGATGGCCGGTGAGGTGGGCTGCCTGAAAGTCGACAAGCTCATTTTGGTTGATTGGGATGTTGTCAATATCAATGATAATGTCTTTGACTTTTTGCAGGAAATAGGACTGGAAGGAATTACAATCTAAAGAGACGTCTGTGGTTTTAACTTCTGCTTTTTGACTAAGTTCTCTCAATATTTTAAAAGTCTCTTTCTATTTGTTTGCGGCAGCAGTAATCTTTGCCTCATAGTATTCCGCCTTCCTGTCAGTGATAGACTCTTTATAGAGAGTTAGTTGGATTTTAAAGACCGCCAGCTGTTCTGGTTCATAGGCTTTCTACCATTGCCGTTCGGCCTGGCGGAGGCTTTGTTTTTGAGCTTAGAGGATCGTTAAACCAGGGTGCTCCCTTCCCTTTGTTTCTAGCTCTCATTGTACTCTCTGACACTATCTTATCTGTGGCTTGGTGCAAGCTGTTTGTCAGGATTTTGCTTTCTAGGTCTAAGTTTTCTGATTTGAGTGCGGGAGTTAGAGGGGAGCTAAGTAGGGCTTCTACCAGGTTGGTGGCATCAATTTTCTTCCAGTCGCACACCCTAATCCAGTCTGGGGGTGGTTGAGGTATTACGCAGTCCAAATGGGCCCAGCATCTTAGGAGTGCGTGGCCCGACCAGGCACAGGGACTAATCTCAGTTAGGCTAGCCCGGGGTTGTGAGGTCCAGATAAGGTCAAGGGTATGCCCTTTCTGGTAAGTGGGGGCATCTACGATCTGATGTAGCCCCATTGCTTCCATTCCTATTTCGAACTGCCTAGCGTGAGATTCCTTCGGGACGGTGTCCCACTGATAGTTGAAGTCCCCAGTGATAAGGAGCCTTTTGTAGCGAGAACATAGATCGGTGACAATTTCCAGGAACAATTCGTTAAAACTGGGGGTTGACCTTGGGGGGCGATAGGCTACTGCCATTAAGAAGCAGGCAGATTTAAGTGAAACTTTGACCCCTAGAATGTCAGCTTGGTCAATGCTTTCAGCCACTACTTTGGTAACCTGTAGCCGTTTGTTGAAGAAGATGGCTACTCCCCCTCCCCGGGTAATTCCTTGTCTATTGTGCCAAAGGACATCAATCATATTTCTCTGGGAGTGAGGCAATAATGTCTGGGACAGAGGAGTCCTCGAGCCAGGTTTCAGTGAGGGCTAGGATGTCTACCTCATCATCTTGGAGGAGTGAGAATATTTCAAGATGGTGTTTCTGTAGGGATCGAGTGTTTAGGACTGCTATTTTTAGGCCGTGGGGGTTTTTGGGCATGGGATTAGCATTAAGGAGTGGGTCCGGGGTGTTTGTGTGGGTGACCCTCAGCAGATTTTCTGCACGTAGTTTATCTGCCACTCTTTCATTGAGGGTTTGACTGCCGGATGTGAGAGCAAGCAGCTTAGCTTTGGAATACGTCAGAAATTGGCCAGGGGGTCTGGCCCCCGGCCCTGGACGGGCGCAGACGGGCTTTCCTTTGGCGCCCCAACGGCTTACCCGCTGCGCGCGTCAAGACAGGCATCATGATTTTATAGGTGAGGCGTCCTGCTCAAACACTAAAGTGCTGACCTCGAGTGTGCCCCTGCCGGGAGTAACCCCCAGGTACTTCCTGTGTGCGCAACGGTCCCTCAATACAATTGGTAGCAACTGCGGTGGACCGGGGAACACCCAAGCAAGTCACCAGGTACGTTTAGTACAGATAGAAAAACACAGTGGGTTTGAAAGTATATGGTTCGAGAACAACACGAGTGATTTAAAAGAGGTTAGTGCTTTCCTTTAGCACAAAGCAGCAGCAACAGAGCAAAAAAATGTGTGCATTTATCCTTATTGCAGCAGAGCAGTTAAACCAACTCGGGCGCCCTTTACCAGGTGCTTCCGAGTATTACACTACTGACCGCCTTCGTTGTAGCAGATTAAAAGCCTCTAGATCGTCCGCTGCGCGTCAAGGCAGGCATCATGATTTTATAGGTGAGGCGTCCTGCTCAAACACTAGAGCGCTGACCTCGAGTGTGCCCCCGCCGGAAGTTACCCCCTGGTACTTCCTGTATTCCTTAATTGGGACTCGCAAATTGCAAGTCGCAATTAAGGAGTGGCTTCCCATTCATTCCTATGGGCCTAGAGACCTATAGGAGCGAATGGGAAGACATTCGTAATTTGCGAGTACTCATTAGGTACTCGTAAATTGCTAATGCAATTTCAAAGTTGCAAGGGTGTCATAAGGGCACCCTGATGCACCCTGAAATGAGCACGTGTGCACATGTGGCACTTTGAAAAAAGCAAAAAAGTGCTTTTTTTAAAGAATTTGCAAATTACCACCAACTGTCAGTTGGTCGTAATTTGCGATTTCTTATGCCAAATTCGCACAACTTAGGTGCTTTCTACATTGCATTTTAGGAATCGCAATTTGCGATTCCTTAAATGCCATCGCAAAATAGAGAATCGCTCATTTTGTGATTCTCTCATTTGCGATGACCTTTTGGGATGATACATCCCAAAAGGCCTTTTACCCGTTCGCAAATTGGCCGATTCTGAGAATTGGCCTGTTTGCGGATAGGAAAAAGGCTTGATACATATTCACCCTGGTCTGTTGTGCTTGTTCTCACTCTAAACTAAGCATGGTCGAATTTTGCGAATTCGCGAATTTGCGTATTTAAGAATTCGCTATCCGCAAAATTCGCGAACTTTCGCGAATTTGCGGATTTTTTTTGTGTTCGCAAGGGTTTCTGCTAGTTCGCGAGTGTTTTTTACAAGTTCGCAAATGCGAACTTACTTGTCGGGTTGCAACGGTCGCGACCATGTTGTTTCTATGTCTGGTTCATCACAGCACCCTCTGTTTCACCACTGCCACCCTCTGGTTCACCCATGCCACCCTCTGGTTCATCACTGCCACCCTCTGGTTCATCACTGTCGATTATGGGGGGGAAAGCACACCTGCCCTGCCTCAACTGACATTAATTAATTTGGGGCTGATTAATGTGTCACTGAATTTGAGCTGGCACCTGCTTCCTTAGCTGTAAGTGCTTCCTGATTAATGATGAGCTTGAACTTTTGCACCTGCTAAGTGCTTTCAGTTTTGCAAAATTCGTTAGCACACCTGCCCTGCCTCAACTGACATGAATGAATTAGGGGCTGATTAATGTGTCACTGAATTTGAACTTCCAGTCTGGCACCTGCTTCCTTATCTGTAATTGCTTTCTGTTGCAGTGTAATTTTTTTTAACAGGACCTTTGTGGCATACTTGTAGCTATTCTCTGAGCCTGCTGTGAGGGTCAGAGCAGGGTCATAGAATAGTTGCAAGTAGGCAACTGAACTCTGGAGGGGCCCCTCAGGAAGCACTACAGGTAATGGTTACTAGTGATGAGCTTGAACTTTTGCACCTGATGAGTGCTTTCAGTTTTGCAAAAATCGTTTTTCTGCAATTTCGCGCGATTCGCGGGGCGCGAATTTGCGCGAGATCGAATTCGGAAGCCGCGAATTCATGCGAATATGCGATTTGTTTTTTTGCGGCGTGTTAGTTTGCGTTGTTTTTTGCATTTTCGCGAGCCGCTTGTAGCGCAACGACACACAGTTACCCTAGCGGTCATACATGGGCGCGGCCATCTTGTTTGCGTGACGTATTTCCGTTTCCGGGCGCTATGTGTAATCTCACGAAGTGTGCGGCTCGCTAGTACAAGTTCGCGTGTGATCGCGGGGGAAATCTCGCGCGAACTTACCCACGCAGTCGTGAACGGGCGCGGCCATCTTGTTTTTCATTCATTGCTATGGTTCTGGGCATCCTTTCTGTACCCTCTCTCAATCTCTGCCATCCTTTGCTTGTTTGAAGTTTTTTTTATCTATTTTACTTATTATCTATCCCTCTATTTTTCTAGCTCTATATTTTTGTGTTTTCTGCTACTTTTGGTTAATTTTAAACTACTTTATTAAACTCTTTTCTTTTCTTCTTCCCTATTCTATTTCTTATTTCTTATTTACCTTCCTTTCTGCCCAGACCATGGTAAAGGGAGCCGGGAAGCAGCCCGAGAAGCGGAAGGGTCCCGCACCCCGTGCCTGGCTCCCGTGCAGGCGTTTGAGGGGGGAGCTAGTGATGCCACGGGAGATCTTTAGCGTGGAGGAGGTGGCCGCACCAGTGTACTATGTACAGCGCCGCCTCCCCAGGACCATCGCGGCAGGCGGCAGGATCGCAAGCGGCTACGGGATCCGGGAGCGCCGGAAGCGGTGGGAGAAGGTGTGCCGGGCCATGTATGAACACTCTCGGGTCCGGAGCACCTACAACCAGGCCACCCACCGTTGGACGGATATCCTGGACCGGGAAACGCGACCTGCTCGACCTGCTCGGCATCGAGATCCCCGAGCTTGGTGAGTAGTAGTAGCTATTTCATCACTACTCCTGCTCTGTGTGTTATTATATTGCAAATTTTTGTTTTTTACCAAGAGCAATAATGCTGCCGATTACATTGTAGGTAAATTATATTTCAAAATCTTCTGTGCATTTCAGGTGCACTGCTCTCCTTCTCAGTAGCGTTGCTACTATGCTTATTTGTTTTCGATTTTGTGTTCATTTCATTGGCCTGAGAAATTATGTATGACTGACTGACTGACTACGCATTTATATAGCGCATGGCTATCCGTAAGCATCCCAGCGCTTCAGACAAACCCAGTCAGTCCTCATCGAATTATGAAAACAGATATGTTTTCAGCAGTTTTCTAAACTTCAGATAATTCGCTTCCATCTGCAAGGAGTCGGGAAGCTGGTTCCAGAGTTTTGCTGTTTGTAAGGAAAATCGTCTGCCACCTGAGCGTATGAGTGTAGTTTACAGAACTGCGTAATGCTAGACACTAAGGGGCGGATTTGCAATTACCGGCGCATCCCTGCAAAGTAGCAGGGATGCACCAGTAATTGTGCGCCACGCCACCACCACCCATGGTGCGCCGTATTTACAATGCGGCGCACCATGGGCCCAAAATGTCACCGAAGCGTTACGCATCTCTGCCGTAAAGGCGGCACATTGTTGGAGTTGCGTCGCAACGATGGCGCAGCTCCAGCAATGCTCTGGTGCCCTATCTCCCCAATGCTGCATCAAGCCATACGTCTGCTTCAAGCAGGCGCAGGGTTTGAGTGACGCATCATTGTCCTAAAAGTGACTGATTGAAATCTTGTAGATTTCCCTCAACCACTTTTAGGATGCGTTCCTGCGCAGGAACGCCCTCCTTGCGCCGGAACACCCCCTGATGGCGCAGGGCTTTACAATGTGATGCATCACCCATATGCGTCACGTTGTTAATATACGCCGCACCATGGCGCCTCTTTTGTTCTGCCACTGCGTCACAAAAGTCACTCAACAACGGAGCAAAAGAGCCGCAAGGGGCTTGTAAATCTGCCCCTACAGACTCAAGTCCAGTCCTTCCTTTGTACACCTGGCAATAAGAAGAAATAGTGGTGGTGGATTGATCCTCGCTGAGCCCAACCCTCTTCAACGTCTACATGAGCCCCCTCGCGGCCATCGCACGCCAACACAACCTGAACATCATCTCCTACGCCGACGACACCCAGCTGATCCTCTCCCTGACCAACGACCCCGCCACCGCCAGAGCCAACCTGCACGAAGGGATGAGAGACGTAGCCGAATGGATGACGACCAGCCGCCTGAAACTGAACTCAGACAAGACGGAGGTCCTCATCCTGGGCTCCACGCCCTCCGCCTGGGACGACTCCTGGTGGCCCCCCGCCCTGGGCACCGCACCCACACCGACGGACCACGCACGCAACCTGGGATTCATCCTGGACTCCTCCCTCTCCATGACCAGACAAGTCAACGCCGTCTCCTCGTCATGCTTCAACATCCTGCGCATGCTACGTAAGATCTTCCGGTGGATCCCCACCGAGACGAGGAAGACGGTCACCCAAGCCCTCGTCACCAGCCGACTGGACTACGGCAACGCCCTCTACGCCGGAACCACTGCCAAACTCCAGAAGAGACTCCAGCGGATCCAGAACGCCTCGGCGAGACTCATCCTCGACATCCCCCGACGCAGCCACATCTCCGGACACCTGAGAGATCTACACTGGCTCCCGGTCAACAAGAGAATCACCTTCCGGCTCCTCACCCACGCGCACAAAGCCCTACACGACCAAGGCCCGAGCTACCTCAACAACCGGATCAACTTCTACACTCCCAAGCGCCTCCTCAGATCAACCAACCACGCCCTCGCCGCCGTCCCCCGCATCCGAAGAGCGACAACAGGAGGAAGATCCTTCTCCTACCTGGCCGCCAAGACCTGGAACTCACTTCCGACCAATCTGCGCCTGACCCAAGACCACCTCTCCTTCAGGAAGAAGCTCAAGACCTGGCTGTTCGAGCAGTAGCGGCACCCCCCCCCCCTCCCAGCGCCTTGAGACCCTACGGGTGAGTAGTGCGCTTTACAAATGACCTGATTGATTGATTGATTGATAGCTTGAGTATTTTAATGACTGGTTAATGTAGTAGGAATCTTTTTAGTGTTGTCACTGATCTGCAATCACGATGGAGTTTGTCTGTCACTTCGCGTGCTGCGGACTGCTGCCTGCCAGTCCTAGGCGAACCTTTTTAGTAGTTTGTTTAGTGAGTTACATAACTTTCCAAGTCGACGGTCCGCAAATCAAGCAATACTAATATCGTAGTAGACCACATGAGATAGGTCTATGTATCCTGAGGAATAGTTGTCTATTTGCTATTTCGCCAAAATATTTTGTTATTGTTCTTTTGAAATGTTTGATTTGGTTGACAACAATCATCCATGTTTTCGGGTCTTTCTTTCTTTCATGTTGTACATCAGCTCCCCCCAGGGGCAAGAGGACAGAGAAGGAGGTGGTATCAGCTGCTGCTGCTGTAGAAGGCCAGGATCGGTCAGGCGAGGGCTCCTTTGCTGGCCCCGGTAAGTTTTCATTTTAATATAGAGTACCTATTTTTTCCTAGCGTTCCTCATTCAATTTTTTCTAAATCGTCTTTGATCTTCTTGTAGACTGTACCTAAATTCTTATCCTGCCTGCACTATGACTCCCTGTGGTATTACTAGATTATTCTTATTAGTCTGTCTGTGTAGCTAACTAAGATTGCACAGTTGGCAAAAGGTGTTAAACGAAACTCCTATTCTAGTCAGCAATAGCTCTATGCACTGAGTGCAGTCCTCTGGGATTGTCCATAATGTCTTTTCAAGTCTTCTAAATGTTTATGCTTTGACAATTCCCAACAATAAAATGTGAATGACCACCAAGAAAGAATAAGATACTACTTTACTTTTGGTTTGGATAGGAGGATAATCCATACTACTACTGTTGCAGGGACAAATCTGCACAAACAGAACTATGGACACTAAATAGTGCATTGTTTATCAATTATAATAGGCGCAGGTAGACTTTCCACATACCTCAGTGATAACAGACTTTGAAGAACCCCCAATCTCCTTACTGACTAGATAGTGTGGCAGAGTCATTTAGCTCCCGAATTCATCGATGATTGATCCCCAATGATGATTATCCAACGCAGGGCAAGAGTACGGAGTCAGAGTCCAGAAGTGTCAGAGGCACGGACTCATGCTTGCAAATTGCAAAACCTTTTGCTCAGTCACTCTTGACCAATAACCACAGAGTCTATTTAAGTTTTGAAGCTTTATTAAAAGTAAAAACATTTATTAAAATCAAGTTTGTCATAAAACATAAACGGTTGATTAAAAATGGAAAAGTGCTTAGTGATTTATTTCACACATTTATTGTGGGCGAGCCGAGCCCTCACCTGGTTTGAATTTTAATTTTTCTTTTTGGTGCTGAATCGTTGGTCACTCCGTCCTAGTGATGATGATCTGATCTTGCTCTTGTTCTTAGAAGTGAAGCTTCTGTCTGTTATGAGAAAAATGGTGCGTGTTAAAAAGCAAGCATTCATCAGTTGTGCCAAAAGTACAGCAAGACAACACCCTTCCCTGGAAAAACTGACATTTTTACTTTAGAGTAGACAGTCACAAATTATTAGATTGGTTTCTGTATTCACATTTCTTCATTCCCAGACAAAATACTAGTGAGTGGTGTATGTCTATGACATCTAACATTCTTAAATGTACTTTGTAGGTGGAACATCTGGTGCCGGGGCCAGCGCGGAGGTGGAGGAGGACACTTCTGGGGAGGAGGCGGTGCAAGTGCCGGAGGAAACTGCTGTGAGGGTTGCCACGGTAGTGGCGGGCAGTGGTAAGCTCTTATATTCCTTACCTATTGAGATTGCAGACTGCAGAGTGTGCTCTCTGCACGGGTGTAGTATATATGTTGTACAGTTAAGTTACTATACAGTTAAGAAGACTTTCAAATTTAGAACAAAGTTTTTATCAACCAGGTAGTAGCCTCCTCTAAATTTACTTCAACTCAGCGGTGAATTTTTTTTCAAGAATCCAAATCAGATCTGAGATGAACTTGATGGATGGGATGAACGAAAAGCGAAAGAAGGGTGTAAGTAAGTGTGGAAGGACGAGCAAGTTAAAAGTAATGATGACTGACAAAGAAGAATGATACATGTTTGATTGGTGCCCGAGGTGGCTGGGAAGGAATAGGATGCATGGCTGGGTGAAGGATGAAGCAAGGATGGGTGGAAGGAGAACAGCCTGGGTGGGTGAAACAGAAACTGTATGTGTGCGCAATATATCCTTTGGTTGAAATTCAAATGCAAGTCAAGCACGGATGTATGGCTTGCCGTTTCCCAAATAAAATGAAAAGGTTGTTTTCCAGTGAGAAAACATAAGGTTTGTCCAGATGAGAGACATGAAGAAGAATGATTGACATGTAGTTTGAATGGATGGATGCCTGGATCATGGTACTATCTGACTCTTAGATAGCATATGTGTATCTAGAGAGAGTAGACGGTCACTGGATGAACTAAGTGTTACTTTGAAGAGCATGTAACACCGCACCCGCACGTCCGTTCCAGTGTAGGAAAGGCAAGGAAAAGAAGTTTTAATTTTGTCCGAATACTACCATGAATAGTAGCAGTAGTTTGTACTGCAAGCACAGCATATATCCGGCTATTACGATGGCCACTCACTACCTCTGTTAATAAGTTTAGTAGAACTCGGTCATTCATGTGTGGATGTATCACTGTTCACTAAATAAAAAGCAAAGCACCTAAAGTCATCCCATATGTAAGCAAATACATACCATGTGCAGTGATAGATAATAAGATTATTTATCTTCTTCATTTTCCTTTTCTAGTATTCATTGGCACTGTAGGGTGAAAGTTAAATTAATTAAGCAGTAGCCCATGTAACAGAGTATTCTCAGTGCCACCCGTAATAGAAAAGTAAGAGCATCACCACCTGCATGTACTGGACCGGTACAGTAACGCAAGTCTGTCTCACTCATCATGGCGGGCGTCTGTTTTTCTCGGGTGCAAATTGACTGCACTAACATTATGCCGGCTTGCATAAGTTAACGTACCAATTTTGCTAAACAAGAGAGAAGAAGAAGAATAAGACTGGTGTACTGTCATAGTCGACTCTAATGGAGTGAGTCCATAGTGCTCGTAGAATTGATTCCTTAAACTCCCACTAATGTTAGAGCAAGGATGAAGAAGTGGGAGGTTAGATAGATACTGGCCACAATAGTTATGTACTGCGCTTGCAAGTTGCTAGTTCTACTGTGACACAACTTTCTGCTGAATCATTTTGTGTTAATCTTAAAAAGCATTGGTTACAGACCATGTCTTTCTTTCTTCAAATAGATGCTCCTTCCAAACCAACACGGAAGGAGCTGGCTAAAAGGGCCTGGCAACGGAGGCTGGAGGCAACTGTCGCCGAATATCGGCGGCAGGTGGCCCAGGAGGAGGGAAACACGCAGTCGACCACAACATCGACCGGGACAGCTGCATCCTCCTCCGCACTCCCTGGGTCAGCCAGTCAGCGCAGCAGGTCTCCAGCGGTACGGAGCCGGGGTACCGCAGCCACCCTCCACCGCCGAGCAGCAAAAAAATCAGCTGCCCCCCACAGCAGTACCAAAAAAAGGTTGCACCGCCTTTCACTCAGGGTGTCCTACCTCGAGCAGGAGCTGTTGAACATCAAAACCCTGCTCGAGACCCTCCGCAAGGAGCATGCCGACCTGGCCCGAAAAGTGAACAGCAGCTAGCAGTAGTGGGAGACTGTCCCTTGCCCCTTTTTTAAAGACTTCTGGGGGGTGGGAATTAGGAGTTGGGTTTTTTGGACTTTTCATGGACATTCGTTGGGGTTAGGGAGGGGGGGTGGGTTGGGTCTTGCGGGAGAATATTTATGTTATGGATATAAATATACTTGAAACTTTACCTTAGCATACGTGTTTTTTACTGCTTTTGTGGCTGGTGGGTGGGGGGTTAACAGTAAGTTTGTTTTCCTGAAACTTAAGTGGCATCTTGATTCAAGTTGTGTAAGTAATTGCCCAACTGTTTTCAAAACTAAGTGCCTCTCACAGAGTAAGTGAATTCAATAGTCCTAGGACTTTACTAGTTCGACCGTCAGTCTCTCGTCTCTCCTAATACTCCATTATACTACCTCCCCCCAAACGCTTATCTTACCTGTAATTTGTGTTTGGAAATAGGGCTAGGCACAGGGCTGGCTGCACGGGAAATGGCGATTAAGGTTGGCAATCCTGGGCGGATGAAATGTCATCATTGCGGTGGTACTAGTGGTGTTACACAGTGGCAGCTGCAGCATATGACAAAAAAGAAAATGAAACCTTGTTTGTCCTTACCGTAGCATTAGAACGGTACGATAGAGAATATAGCAGGTGACAGTACACTAGAACAGTGCCACAATGTAGCCTAACAAATGGTAAAGTATTGAAAGTATAACTACTACTTGCGTTGAATTTCTTTGACATTGGCTACTACTACAAGAAATAGTACTGAAGATGAAGGACACAGCAGCATAATCATTTGCCACGTCTAGGAGGAGGATGTTCTTGATGATCAATCAAGTTGATGGCGCACATGAAAATCTGCTTTCATTTGCCAATAGTCATGGGTCTGTGTCAAGCTGAGTAAGAATATATCCTCGGATTCCTTCACCAGCCTATTGCTATGACCTTATCCTCCCCAGCAAGTGTTTGGAATTATTGCTGTCATTTAGTCACACATCAATCAAAACCACACAGCAGGGGGAAGAGGGTTAGGGTTTGGAAAATGGATGGGAATCGGGGTTTTTGGGAAAGTTTTGTTGAGAGAAGAAAAAAAAAGCACAGCATGGACAAACAATAATTGAAGATAAACAAATCTTTGGGTACAAAGCTATCCATAAATCTTTTAAGTGACATAAAGGAAGTGCATGCACTACTGCATGCATGGTTACTGAAAAGTAAGTAGTACTTTCGACAACCGTGAATGAAAGAATGCAACAGTACAGGGCTGCAGTAATTATGCGTTGTCACTTGCCTATCTCTGCACTCAGAGAAACACTTCGTACATTAAATTAGGTTTGAAAAATAGCAGAAGTAAAACCTATACAATGGCTGTAGGGATGAATTTAGAAGCAGAGATCAAAGAAATGCAGAGTCACACTCATAGAAGTTCACAGCAATAACATTACTTAAAAGATAATTAGAAAAGAACGGATACTGTATCTGTATGTTGTTGTAGTTGTCCTGTTGGATTTGGGAAGTTGCATGCATCCAACCATTCCTCTTATTAGCGGGACTCATGCATTCCATCTGACGCTCCGTCTATCAATGTTGGTGGCCAGAAGACACCCTGTCCACTGCCTGCTTGGCGGATGCTGAATTGCGGCTCACTAAAGTGAAGCCTGACTTCATCCTTTTTTCCCCATTGCACAGGCTGAAACCCGGCCTGTAATTATTGATGGAAAAACAGGAAGTGATATTAGAAGATATCGTGGGAGAGGTGTGGCGCCACGGCCAGGGCGACTGACGCTAGAATCTGGGGATCAGGGTTCGATCCCCGGCTCCGGCGGCAGGTTAGCCCAGCACCATGTGACTCTGGGCAACAGCTTGCTTAATCTTCCCGACGGCCCCCAGCGCCTAGAGACCCTTACGGGTGATTGTGCGCTTTACAAATGTGGATTATTATTATTATTATTATAGAACACCACTGACAAATAAATATAAGGTATGTACGCTGTGTAGTGCAAAAAGTCACACTTTGAGTTTCCTAATAGACAGTACAATATTTTTGAAAGTGCGTACTCTGTCTGAGTCTCCTTTTGAAGGATAAATAAGTATGAACGAATTAATTTAGCGGATCTTTCCCCTTAAGCTAGGTGTACTGTAAACTGTGTTTTAGAATAAAATTAGACCTTCCCAGCAGTGCTCCCAGACCCTTACTAAACCCAGTCGCAAAAATGTAGAAGACCCCCAATCAGATCTCAAAAAATGTGCGATACTGCTACCTGTCAGAGGCCTAGTAGAAAATGGTGACAAAACGTACTTTGAAAGTAAAGTAGGCCCAAATCCCCCCTTACCCACCATGGATTGTATTCAAACCACTTGCAAGCAAGCAAAAGTATCCATACCCAGCATTGCCCCAAGACTCGCAAACCCCCCCACAAACACCAGGAACCCCCACAAACAGCCCCCCCGAAAACGGTAGAGTGAGCGAAATCTCAGAAAATGCAAAAACTTTTTCCCCAGGGATTGTCTCCAAAACACTTTCTTTCGGGTATTAGACCTTCCCAGCAATGGCCCCAGAACTGTCAACCCGGGCGAAAACAAGTTTAACACCCCCAACAAGCCAAAAGGCAAAACCCGGGAAAAGCCACACTTAGAAAACTTTGGGCCTACCTGGAATTCAGTCCAAATGCGCTCTGAAGCTAGGCCCCAACTCCCCTTTTCCACCATGGATTTCCTGTAAAACAAATGCAATCAACATTAGAATGTGCCAGCAGTGCTCACAGACCCCAAAACCCACCCCAACAACCTAAAATCCCCCCAAACAGCACCCCAAAGACAGGCAAGTGATCAAAAGTGCAAAAACTTTTTCTGCTCTGATTTTCTCCAAACCACTTTTAGCCGGTATTACACCTTCCAAGCAAGGCCCCCAGACCCGTGAACCCGGGCAAAAACAAGTTTCACCCCCCAAAACGCCGAAAAGCAAAACCGGGAAAAGCCACACTTAGGGAACTTTGGGCCTACCTGGAATGCAGTCCAAATGAGCTCTGCAGCTAGGCCCTAACTCCCCTTTTACACCACGGATTTTCTGAAAAACAAATGCAATCAACATTAGACTGTGGCAGCAGTGCTCCCAGACCCCAAAACCCACCCCCAAAAACCTGGAAGCCCCCCAAACAGCACCCCAAAGACAGGCAAGTGAGCAAAAACGCAATATACTTCTTCACCTCCGATTTTCTCCAAACCACTTTTATCCGGTATTAGACCTTCACAGCAATGCCCCAAACCCGTCAACTCACCCGCAAAGAAGTAGAACACCCCCACAAGTGCAGAGTCTTTCTTTATTGGGCGAAATCTAGCTATCTGCTTTGAGGGAAATAGGAGTCTGGAGGAGGAGGATAGAGGAGCATGTTCTTGTGAACTTGTGAACCTGAGGAATGCAGACTGCGGCACCTTCAAATCAATAAGCAAATAAGTGAAGACAGCTCTGCTGATGGGCTTGTTTTTGTGATTAGGTGATTAAAGTTTTGTTTTTATATAGATTTTGCAAAACAAAGAAAGACAGACACACAGGAATAAAAGTGAATAAGGATGAAAAAGAAAGTTAGTGATTCATTGACTCATTTTCAGGGCTCGGTGTCAGGGAAGAAGAGCTCGTCCTCAAACTCTGCGAATTCAGACGGGAGTAGGTCAGTTAACAGAGAAGAACTTCCCTCATCTAAGTTGGTGTCCTCCTCGTCTTCTTCCTGCGTGCATTCTCGTATTTTGTAATCTGGTGGTATGTAGTGCTGATTCATCTTGATCATTGTTAACCTCTCCACATTTTTGGGCGAGAGGCGGGTCCTTTTGGAAATTACAATGCCACCAGCAGCACTGAAAACACGTTCAGAAGACACGCTTGCGAGTGGGCAAGACAAGTAATTTATAGCCAGGTTGGTGATCTCTGGCCACACATCTCTTTTCCCATGCCAATACGCCAATGGGTCATGATGAACATAGACCTCTGTTGAGTCATTCAGATAGGCCTGCACCATCGACTCAAGGTTCTCCAGGGTTCCTCCACTGTGTTTACTGTTTTTTGGGACCTTTTGAGAAGCAAACCCAAGCTGAGTTAGCCAATCCTCTTCTTCACACAATATTACTGTTGTGTCTGGTGCATATTATACGGTTGCTGGTGTCGTTAACGGCTGAGAGGGAAAATCATTCACTTCTGCCACAGCCACAGATGCAGAAGTGGATTTTTTTGACTCCGGATGGCCTGCTGATGCTGATGTACTGCCTTTTCCTTCAATTTCCTGCCGTTCTCTTTCAAACCGAGTGGCTGACACAGCTAGCCAATGTTTGTACTTTGTAACATCTGCGTCATCAAAAGGAAAGAATACTCTGCCTGCCACTGCCTTTTTGTACTGTGGATCCAGAATGGTAGCAGAAATGTAATGCTGTTCTGTGTGGATCTTTTCAAGACGTTCATCGCGACGTAGGCGCTGTGATAACTTCTCCGCCAACTCAAATGCTTCTTGCATTCCATCTTTTTGAAACGTAGAAGACACCGCCTTCAGTTGGTGCTCTAGCATGCGCAACAATGGGATAGCTTTTCCCAAATTACAGTCCTCCCTGCTGACTGCACGCGTGAAGATCTCAAAAGGACGAAGCATGTCTGTCAGGCTTTTAACTAGCTCCCATTGCTCCACCTGTATCCTCAGGTCTATCATAGGTGTACCCAGTTTAAAGAAATACTGATCGACTACCGCATACTGCTCATACAGACGCTCAAGCATGTAGAAGGTTGAGTTCCAACGTGTTACCACCTCCTGGATGAGTGCTTTCACTGGCACTTTAGGTTCATGTTGCAGGCACCTCAGCTGCTTCCGGGCCTTAAAAGAATGGTTGAAATGTGTGCACATTCTTCAGCAGGTGGTCAGTAACTCGAAGACTGGACTTTCTTCATGCAAGAATTTTTTAACAACCAGGTTTATTCAGTGCGCCAAACACTGCACTCTGAAATAGTTACCCTTATCCATGGCCTTAACTACATTGGCGCCATTATCCGTGGAAACATAACCAATCATGCATTTTCTTGGGGACAGCCATTGAAAGACCTTTGTGTTAAACTCATGCAAAATGTTTTCTGCTGTATGAGTTTTCTCCATGGCAAACATGGCTACTGTTGCATGTATCCGAGCAGCTTTATAAACTTTGTCCGTGTCAACACCTGCATTTAGCTTTGCTTTAACCCCTGAAAAAGAGACCCAGTGTGCAGTGATGCACATGTAATCAAGGGCTTGGCAACTGGTCCACATGTCTGTTGTCAGATGAATAGTGTGAACAGCACTCTTCTGCAAAGCTGCCCCAAACACCTCCAGCACATCTTCATGTAGTGCTGGAACCGCAACTCTGGCAAAATAGAACCGGCTAGGAACCTTCCATTTAGGGAAGAGCGTTACCACCATTTCAAGAAAACCCACCCCTTACACAAAAGAAAAAGGGAGAAGGTCCAGCGCTAGCATTTTAGCCAGCTTAGTGTTATACAGACACGCCGTTGGGTGGTTGCGTTCAAATGGCGCATCTGAAAACAACATGCTTCTAATGGTGGGCTGGACCATTTTACGGGATGATGATGACTTTTTCGACCCAGTTACGCTCAGTGATGATGATGAACTTTTTCGCATTGGTGTCTCACTCTCTCCCACACTCTTAGTGTGGCTCATATATCTTGCAGGGGGTGTGCTGCTGACAGGGGTACTGGGTGTAACTGAAGAAATGTTTGACGCTTCTTCCTCCTCGTCATCATCAGATGAAACATCAACGGATACAATTTGTTGACTTGCAATTCGGGCTGCCTTGATCTCCCTCAGGTGCGCATGCCATTTGACAGTGTGCTGTCTTTCAAGATGACCTCCCTGGCCTCCAGTACCATAGTTGGTACCAAGCTTACCACGACTAAATCGAACCTTACAAATGGTACAAATGGCTATGTTTTCCCTTGTTGGGCTAACACTAAAGAAGTCCCAAACTGCGGACTTCAAATGTCTGTGGGGGGCGGAGGAGGCTATACTGGGAATGCTAATGCCAGATGAAGTGGAGGATGTGTGTTGCTGAAATTTACTACGTTGTGCACTTACAGCACCACTAATTGAGGAAATGGAGGTCGAGGTGAATGGAGGTCCCTTCTGGCGAGAAAATATGGAAGCTGTAGGTGGTGGTGTACTAGTTAACATGTGTGAATAACAAAGGAGGAACAACTAGTGGGGGAAGGGAAGGGCTTAAGTACAAAACATTCTAACCAAATTGTTTAGATAAAAAACTCTATTTAGTTTAATGGATGTTGATTAAAAGCAAAATACACATAATTCACATAAAATACACATAAATTAGAAAGACTTGTAACATAATAATAACAAAAAATATTTTTACAACCAAATATACAAAAATTATTATACAAGAACACAAATTGATTAAAAAAGAGAGTTATTTCCAGTGGGTGGCAAACACTATTTTCTCGACGCGCGTTTCGGCGTTTAAGGGAACGCCTTCTTCAGGAGCCACAATATTTTTTGGGTATTGGAAAGGATCGTTACTTCATATTCTCTTTCCAAATTATCAATTAAAGATGGAAGGCATGGACCTTTCTGTTTCTAATTAAAAAAATTTGAAAGAATCACTAGCATGTTCTTTACGATTTCTGACAATTTCAGGATAACCATCGGATACTGTGATATTAATTTCTTTTTCGTGCTTCTCGACAGTTCTTCGAAGTGGAGCTCATTAAAAGAAAAGGATTTGTCCTCTCAATGTAACCACACCAGGTAGCGTTAGGTCGCTCGATACCTCGCCTTGCCCAACAGACTTCAGCGATTTTATCGTCAAGCAAGGAAGGGTCGATAGGAAGCAAGCCCGGGCGCTGCAGGGGATGTCTGCTGGCGTCTCCTGACCGTTACAAATGTTCTCATCAATAATCAATTTGTGTTCTTGTATAATAATTTTTGTATATTTGGTTGTAAAACATTTTTTTGTTATTATTATGTTACAAGTCTTTGTAATTTATGTGTATTTTATATGAATTATGTGTATTTTGCTTTTAATCAACATCCATTAAACTAAATAGAGTTTTTTATCTAAACAATTTGGTTAGAATGTTTTGTACTTAAGCCCTTCCCTTCCCCCACTAGTTGTTCCTCCTTTGTTATTCACACATATTTGTTTTCCCTGTCTCGGGAATCAATAATTCCTACAGGGGGTCCTTGCTGTTTACATTATATGGTGTACTAGTTAACTGCATTGGTGGTGGTCCCATTGACACGTCGCCAACATTACGCTCAGCAGCAGTTCGGGATAGGGTAAAAATGTCTGTTTGCTGCATGCCCGCTGAGGCTGGAGTGTCGTCTATGATGACTGCGTCGTCGTCGTGAGAGTCTTCATCAGCAGGAGTATACGCCACTTCTTGTTCAGCGTCATCATCACACTCCATAACTATGAGACTTTCGGGGACCTTCCTTTTACGCTTAGCTACCTTTGTCAGATCATGGTGTGCCTCACTCTCAGACAGCACTGGTGGTTCCCAATTTTGATCCATATCATCAGAAGGAAGGGGGCTTGAAGAAGATGTAGACACCATCCTTGATCTTTTCCTTGCTGGGGATCTGGAAGACAATGAATCATCTGGAGGAGTGGCTTCCTCAGATGATACCTCCGCTTGAATGTCGATTTCCTGATGTGCCCCTACTTCGGGAGGAACAACTATTGTGGGCACTTGTGCCGCTCCATGCACATCTGTTTGCGCCTCTCCTTGCGCCGCCTTTCCTTCCACATGTACTTGGGCTTGTACTTGCACATGTGGTTGTTGTTGCGTCAGATGAGTTACAACAACCTGTGTTGATTGAGGGATGCTGCTACTTTCTTGTGATGAGCCAACATCACTGGTCGATGGCGATTGAACAACTAAACTGGCTGCCTCTGCAGCACTCAAGGGCTTGGACCTAAGTTGGCGTGGTGGTGGTGGCACTGAGCCCAATGGAGCGGAGGTGCTGCTCCCAGCTTGGTCCCCAGCAGACCCCGCTGCTGCTGCAGGCGTACTTTTTTTTCTCCCAAAAAATGTGGCGGTCGGCACACCAGTCTCCTTGCTAAGTGGCGCCACTTGCTTCTTCTGCTCCTTACTGGCAACTTTCTTGCTAGAGGAGCTATGGGCAACTTTTTTGGGGGCCATCTTCTTCAAATGTCAGAACAGCAGGCCGCAGTTGCACAAGTTGCAGAGCTGTCTGTGGCCATACGTGACGTTGTGCTGCACACACCGCAGCAGGACTTCTTCCTGGCACTGATGAGGAACGATGAGGCTGATGATTCGTCTTTCTGCACCTGAAAGCAAACTAAGCCAGAGGAACATCAGTTAAATAAATGTTGCATATGTAGTGCTTCAATTAATAGTTTGCAAGTAAGCATTTTTATTATACCCACCCCCCAAAATGGAAAGACCAATAAAATGCACCACTGACAGAGTACACCTGGGCATAATGGATGAAAGCATGGCAGACTGGGTGCAGGCCTATGGCACAACAAAGCACACTGCCTGGCTTCAAAATGGCCCCTAGACCACCACCCACATGGCCAGGCCCTGCCTGGACCAGGCCTCAAAATGGCTCCCACCCACATGGACAGGCCCCCACCCCACCCCAAAAAGTCAAAAAACACACAGAAATCACCACAATACAATGCCATCCATGCCCTCCATGATGTATACATTATAGAGACCCCACAGAAAGACTCAGTCCATGCACCACTGAGTACCCCTGAGCAAAAGGCCCCAACAACAGCCAAAAAATCGAAAAACACACAAAAATCACTACAATCCAATGCCATTCATGCCCTCCATGATGTTTACATTAAAGAGACCCCACAGAAAGACTCAGTCCATGCACCACTGAGTGCCCCTGGGCAAAAGACCCCAACAACAGCCAAAAAATCGAAAAACACACAAAAATCACCACAATCCAATACCATCCATGCCCTAAATGATGTTGAAATTCAACAAAACAGTTGTATCATGCACCCATAACTAACCCTGGTCCTACTGGATACTGTGGCTACCCACAATATATTTTATTTAATGTTCTGAAAAAGTTCCATAATTGTAGTTGCAGCAACTGTAATGCCCCAAACAAACTTACTTGTGAAATTTCTAATCCAAAAGTGATCCAAAGAAAGTCAAAAAGTCCTCAAATCCAAATATCCAGCAGCATCCACAAAAAGTAATCCTTCCAGGTCAAGATCCAAATCAAAGTGACCAGGACATGAACAAAGCACTGGGAGGAGCCTGCTGGACAGGAACAGGAAGTTGGAGACTGTGGGGCACTTCCTTCCTCCCACCCCCCCCCCAAAATGGACTCCTTGCAAAAAAAAGTGCAGGCAAATGTCAACCTGAGGTGTTATTCTGATAAAAATCATCATTTTCAGAAGGTTTATGCTGCCTGCTGGTGGATTTCTTGTGCAGAATTGCAAATTTTGAAATTTCGCAAGCGCGAGATTGTTGTGCCCGCCGCATCTACGTGTTCGCAATTGTTTACTCCCGCGATGCATGATCACGGGCCTTTATGACGTACTCGCGTTGACAAACTCTCGCTGTGCAAGGTGGCGGGCCGCGATGACGTAATCGCGGTCGATAAACTCCCGCAGGATCACGCAGCAAGATCCAAAATGGCGCAGCACACGCAAACATGGAGAAAAACAACTCTTCAAACGCTGAATGACGGTAAGTGAACGCTGCGCGCCGCAATATTGTATTTGTCAAGCGCGACCAAGCATAAAAATTCGCTGTGTGCGAATTTGTGAATTTTCAGCAAATTCGCGAGAATTCACGGATCGCGAATTTGCAGAAAATCCGCAAATTCCGCGAACGGAACGGATTTTACGCCCATGCTTACTCTAAACCTGGCTTGATATTGGGACATAATATAATTTTCCTCAAGCTAGATGTTAAGCTTAAATATTATCTATTTGGCATACATCTTCTGTAAGGTATCTATTAAGCTTATTGGCCTGTAATTGGCGGGGTCTTCACGGTTCCCCTTCTTAAAGATGGGAAATATTTTGACCCCCTTCCATGTTTCAGATATTGGTGCACCTGCAGCAACAATATTGCAAAGTACATTTACATAGGTTGCCCAAACCTTAATATTGTGCCTCAACAGGTCACCTGAGATCTTATCCAGGCCTGGGGCGTTCCCTGGCTTAACCGCTTTTATTGCTGTAACTGTCTCGTCTAAGGTAAATTAGGGAGTGCTGTTGTGTCCATATCAGTTGGCTACCCCGGTGCTTGTACCCATGGCAAGATTGTCAATTACTACCGGATCAACAGGATCTGAGTATAAGACTGAGAAATGATTATACCAGGTGCCTGGGTCCAAATAGAGATCCGGACTAGAGTTCTCCTTTTTAGTACCTGGGCTAATAGTTTCCAAAATCCCATATAGTCATTATTTTTTTCTGCCACAAGTAATTCATTTCAATTACTTTCCCCACAGTCTTTTTTTGCCTGTGCTAATAGTTTCCTATACTGCGTCCTACTAGCGCTTACCTTTGCTATATTGTTGGATTGAGCAGCCAGCATCAATTGGTGCTTTGCCACATGGCATTCCTTGGTAAACCAGGGCTTGTGAGAGGAGTGCTTGGTACTATTTGGTGATTCTTGCTTGCCAGGGATTTTACTCAGGAGAGTTTTTAGCTTCTCGGCCAGAGTGTGATGTATTTGCAGAATCAGGCGAACACGTGGGAGATTATTTATATAAGGAGTTAATACATCTGCAAAGGTATTAGAAATCTTTTCCAAAGCTTGGGGATTCCCAACAATGGAATGACATTGTAATGCTCTGTGGTTATTGCTGATCAGTGGATTTGAAAGAGGATTTTTCTTTGTGCAACTTTTCCCAGGGCCCATGTATCAAAAAGTGTTCCCCCCATTGTCAAGCACAGAGGAGAATGGTCAGTATCATCTCTTTGTTCTACTGTTAAATCAATTAGGGTTCCCCATAAGTTGGTACTCACTAATATGTAATCAATGTTACTCCTAGTAGTGCCTCTTTTAAATGTGTTTGCACTCGGGCTGTTTGATGGCAGCCAACTGTTGCAGTCCCTAAGTCCTTGTCCTGAAACCAATTGAACCAGTTGCATTACCGCCATTGGGCAAGAAACAGAGGGTCCGGCTTCTAACAGTGTAATACCTCTTGCCATATCCTCTTATTCTAAGACTGTTTGAAGGCCCACCACAGGTTCAAACTTATAATTAAAATCCCCACCTATAATTACTGGTACTCTAGGATCAATCGAATTTAGAAAGTTGACAGGTATCTCCAATACTGGGGATTCAGTACTAGCTGCTCTTGGTCTGCTATAGACATTTATCAGGAAGATTTCTCCTTTGTTTTGTATTTTTATTTTTACCACTAGGATGGCTGGGGATGATAAATCAAGATGGCTAATATCTATCTTTAGGGAGATTTTGGCCCATATGGCTAGGCCTCCTGATGTTCTGCCTCTTGTGGAAGGAGCAGTGTTAGTACTAACGGTCCTGTAGCCCAGCTTATGGGGAGAATCCAAGGCTCATGTTTCTTGTAATAAACAGAGATCGAATCGATTCGTATATTCTTGCCATTCTGAGTCTATTAGTTTATGGCTCACCCCCGCTATATTCCATGATACCAGGTATTTCAATCTTTGTATAGGTTCCTCACTACCATTCTGGGTCCTAAAATGAACCGCTACTGCTTCCCTAATCTCACCCTTCTCTTTGACAGTTCTTAGGTGTACTTTTTTGCAGTGGTCAGGTGGAGATTTTCCTATAGCTATTCCTTTGAGCAGGCTGGGGAAACAAAAGGGCCTAGCGCAATGCAAAAATCCATTTCCCTGCATTCCTAGTCAGTTGACTCCCTATAGATCATTTTGAGTGCAGTTGGTTTTTGGAAGTTGGCCAATGCTTGCAAACATTTTTTGGTATACTGTCTCGGTTCTAGGTCTGTTTAGCTTGAACCTCATCATGGAGTTGGAGTTTAAAGGTGCTCTTAGGTCCACTGCTTTCAAACCATCGACTATACTTTTGGATTTAAGGACAAGGAGTATGGTGTCATAGGGTTCATGCTGACTCAATAGATGTTCCGCTATTATAATGTCGGATCGTATTACTGATAGGCACTCACACTTAGATCTAATCCAGTGGATTCCCTTTTTGTAATGGCTCTTCATCTTCCCTATTACTATTTACTATTTTGATTATTTGAAATTATTTTATATTCCTCACTTTCATTTGGTTATTTTTCTTCTTTGTTTTAGTTTGTCTTGATTTCTCGTGGAGCCACATGGGCAAGGAAGCTTGCAGAGTTTGGTAGGAGAGGCCAATCTTCAGCTGTTTTCTATTGTACACATGACACCACCACAAATCATAACCTTTGAAAAAACAGTTGTGTTTAATACAGACCAAATGGAAAACTAATCTTTATTCAACTAAAGGCCATATAGATATAACTACAATAAAATACAAGTACTTATAGTCAAGGTAACAAGCAGCAACGCTGTGGAACACAATAAAAAAAATAGAATGGTAAACAGAGGGAAGTTTTTAGACAAGTGATCACAGTGGCAAGCAGATGATTCATTAGAGAATGAAAGGTCACCAAAGTAAGTAGTGTATGTAGTCTAATCTTAAACGTATTAGTAGAAATCTATCAAAAATGTTATGCACTGTGTGGCCTATTTATGAGCCAGTTTGAGTCGCTCAAGCACCACGCAACATGGTGCAGGAGTGATGAAAAGCATACACGTGCTTTATGAAGCCACCAAAAGCCACTTTGTGTAGTTCTGAGTGGCTCCATAAATCTTTAGTAAGTCAAGGCAGTGCAAGTTCCCGCCTTGCCTTACGCTGCCCTGGGAAGGTGTTCCATGGGTGTTCCCATACAATTCTCATGGTTTTTTATGCATTTCCAGATTTATCAGAACTGGTAAATCTGGGAATGTGCCAAAAAGATACACCTTCTCAGTAGAGGTACTGCAAGGAGAAATATCTTTATTTATCCTTGTTACTTCCTCTTTCTATGTATTGTACACTCTGCAGCACACATAGCAAGAGCAATATGACTCTCAGGATTGTGTTTTGCAGGAAGGCGCCACTTCCTGCAATTACAATCCTGCTTGCAACACATGCACCCCTGCACCATAGTGCAAGGGTGACTCGGTTGGTGCTAAGCTGTCGAAAGTGCACCAGCACTGGGGAAATGGCAGGAATGTGCCGTTTTGTATTAAATACAGTGCACTCCTGCTCCTTCCCTGTCAATCAGTGCAGCGTAGCAAGGTGACTTCCTGCGCTGCACTACGTGACAAGCCATAAATCCACCCCTAATTTTAGGTAAGGTTCAATGGAGAACAACGTTTTTCTTATACAGGTGTGAACAGTTTTTTTGGTACATCATTGGCCTCTCTACAGGCATGGTTCTGTGAAAAAAATAAAATCTTAGTCCAAAGATATCCTTGAGGTATTAGAAAACAAATATGTTCGGCAAAGAAGATTTAACATGAGCTATTTTGTGTTCAATTGACGACTTCTATTTGCAAACTTTGGATTGTTTATTCGATGAATCCTTATTGAGCTAAAAAAAACAGGCACAACAGAGACTAAATAGTCAGAGCACGCTTATGTACTTGAATGGATGGATCCATGACTATCTCCCCAATGTCAACAAGAAGGGAGGCCCCCTACCTAATCCAATCTGGGACAAGGGGGTTAAGATGCAAAGGAATAGAAAGAGTCCCAATCCAAAAGGAAGAGGCTCCTAAGTCAAGCCAAACACAAATGCATAGAACAGATTCCGAGAATGATTAGAAAGAGATGCTAGTGCCACTTTCTTCAGGACAGTTCTAAAGTTAAACTATTTCAGAGGTACCAGAAAAGATTCATTTTTTCTTTTCAAATTCTTTAATCCATCAGAGCCCGACTGAGAATATGTGGGTACTGAGCGTCATTTGTATGTCGGTTACCCTGAACTTCCGACTATGAGGGTTCATAGATGTACAGTGGAGCCACCGATATTCTATTTGGGATTCAAAGTTGATTCTAATTAAAAACAGGTAAGAAAATATATATATATATATATATATATATATAGATATATATATCTATATATATATATAGATATATATATCTATATATATATATATATATATATATATATATATATTTATATATTGCCGTGTCCGTGATCCGGACTCTGCTTATGTCAGCGGCATATAATGTACAGGGGTTGTCCTTCCATAATTGTTTCAATCGTTAAAAATTCCTTCGGCCTCCCTGCTCCATCTGTCACCGCTATTCAATTCCGGTATTGTGTTTTTAATCTCAAAAAACCGAAACGCTACGTCGATTACTAATTCTCGATTTTTTTGTTATTTGGCAAGAAATGTGATTTTAAATGTGACTTGAATTATTGTGTCTTACTATTGGGATATATATATAAAAAAAAATTCTGTATAACCACATTGAATAAAATGAAGAAAGACATTTTAAAAGATAGTGATATTGTTGTTGTTACTTTTTTATATATTTTTTATAATTTTTTCGGAATGGTGTATCTATCAAAGTGGCACTAGCATCTCTTTCTAATCATTCTCTAAATCTGTTCTATGCATTTGTGTTTGGCTTGACTTAGGAGCCTCTTCCTATTGGATTGGGACTTTTTCTATTCCTTTGTATCTCCCCAATGTAGAAGTGAAAAGGCTAACATGGACATTACAAAAGAAGCGGTTGCAAGCAGAATAAAATGAAGCATGAGACATTTTCAAATTGTACCTCCAAAATCGTTTTTAAGGCATGCTATGCCTCTGTGTTAAACTTTATATTGTCAATAAGACATCACAGGGAATTTTAAAAAGAGTTGGCCATTACAAATACTACATTCGACACAGAATCACGAAGGCTCCCCTGGTGAGCCACTTCATGTCACTAGGTCATAATGAGGATGAATAAAAAAATGGATGGTGCTGGCTGTGGTCCACACTAACCAACGTGCTTTTAATTCAATTCTCATAGAATGTCCCTACCTTGGTCAGACACTGTCTTGATGAGAACCTTCGAAACTTCTTGTGGGGTCAAAATGCGTTGACGATTCTTTGTTCGGGCATAGTGTATCAAAAAACAATTGGCGACTAACTTCCTGGGGCTATTAGATATTTCAAAATTGCACATATGACCATTGCTCTTCCAACAAGCAGAACACTACTCCAACTATCCTATTAATGGGAATACAAATGAAATAAATAACGTATTTTCCTTTAGGGTTTGAAAAAGGCTGAAAGTTTCACTTCATGCATTTTTTAGGTCGAGGACCGAGAAGGCTGCGCTTGCGCCGACTCCGGGAGGAGAATTAATGCTTCTTAGTAGGGCTGTAGAACCCGCCTCCCTGACCAGTCACTCCTCCATTGGCTGGCTTGCTAAACAGAGGCCAGCCATTGGAGGAGAGAGCCGTCACTCCGAATTAGCCCCGTCTTTTTCAGATTTGGGGGCGTCATTTTTGCTGTTCTTTAGACAGTGACGTCATCCGTCACTCAGAACAACAAAACCATGCCCCCGAATCCGAAATTCTTCGGGCTTTGCGGCCGTGATTTTTTTTTTCTCGTCTGGTGAGGATCGTCTTGTTTGTCATTACCGCTAACAGTATCACGTTTGCGCATTACATTTTGTTTTAATTTTGGATCATGATGGCTGGCCCTTGCATCCCCGCCGCCGCCTGCCAGAAGACTGCAGTGTGCTCTGTCTGCCGTTTTAAATTTTTTTTTATTTATTTAATTCACCGGGAGCCTACCCCGGATTGCCGCCGCGAGTCGATCTCAAGCCCCCCCCCCCCCCCCCGCTGCCGGCCGGGGATCCTCTGAGAGGCGCTGTGGCCGCCTCCAAACTCCAGGGCCGCGGTCTACGTCATGAGGTGTTTAACCTCGGCATATGTGGCAAAAAAAAACCTTTCATTTTTTTTCATTTTAAAAATGCCCGATGTTCCTACATTTGAAACGGAGAAGAGTGTCTCTTTGAGAAACCAATGAGGGAACGTCATCGTTCGTGTACTAGGGCGAGTGCACTAGGTTTTCGGCAGGATTGGGGTCAAAATGAACCTTTTGCAAATTACATACTTCATGCGTGAGCGTTTGCTACGGGTTTTACTTACGTATCTAGATGGAATATATATGAATGGGCACATGCGTGCAGCATACACTTCGGGAAGAGTTTCCTTTAGCCTTTGTGAAGTAGCCTCTTTAAGTGCCCACGGTGTGTGTATTTTGATGAGTGTTACTGAGCCTGTGAGAAGTGGGCGAGTGATCTGTGCTGCTAATGTGATGTTAAATGCATAAAACACAGTTGGTGGACAGAATGTAGAACAATGTCATACATTCACCCCAGTACAAGGATCTGGGCTTAAACCATCGTTTTTTTGCACTCCACACCACCCTAGGTTAGACACTGGCTATATGCAAATCAGCTCTGACTTTTTGCTAATGTGATGTAGTGCTGCAGTTAGCCCCATTGCTCACAGACAAGATCACACAGTGTGTGACCAGCGAGCATCAACACCCGGCGCTTGTGGGGTCACACCGGGAGGGGGCGGTGGCTGGAGTAGGACAGGCTCACGAAAAGACAGACCCAAGACGTGTTCCCACATTCCTTTCCCAGCCCGCCGGATTTCAGGAGCGGTCCCACAGGACAGGGAGAGAGGCTTTCCGAATAGTAGAGCCCTGGGGGGTGAGGGCTGGGGGCTGGAACAAGGGCCACGTCCAACAGGTCCCAAGAGCTTCTGACATACACGCTTTTATAACTATAAATCATTTTACAAAAGTAAGGCTAACTTGGGGGAGTACAAGATTTAAGTGGAGTCACATGGTTTTCTCGTCGCCATGTGTTTGTTTGTTTACAGGCGCCCGTGTTCTCGTGAGTGCATCGCGGGCAGACATGCTGGTAAGTGCGTCTCCCAGACGGGCAATTAGGAATCTGAACGGGGGGAATGTGACCTCTCTAATGGGCGAGGGCGAAGCTGCCTGCAGGGGAGAGCTGCATCTCTGTTGGTAAACAGAAATGTGACTCTCAGGGCAGCCGGATATCAATAAGGGAGAAGGGAGGAGTCGCAAGGGCAGACAAACGTCTCTATGGATTAGTGTGAAGATGCCTACAGGCCGATGGGGCGTCTCTATGAGTGAGTATGCAAGGTACAATGAGCACTTTCCGGGTGACCATACATTTCTGAAAAACAGTATGCCATCTCGATGGGTGAGCATAAAGTTGCTACAGGGCAGTATGGCATCTCTGTGGGTGAGCAGAAAGTTGCTGTAGGACAGTATGGCATCTATGTGGGTGAGCAGAAAGTTGCTTCAGGGCAGTATGGAATCTCTGTGGGTGAGCAGAAAGTTGCAGTAGGACTGGACATCTCTGTGGGTGAGCAGAAAGTTGCTGCAGGACAGTATGACATCTTGATGGGTGAGCATAAAGTTGCAGCAGGACAGGACATATCTGTGGGTGAGCAGAAAGTTGCTGCAGGACAGTATGGCATCTCTGTGGATGAGGAGAACGTTGCTGCAGGGCAGTATGGCATCTCTGTGGGTGAGGAGAACGTTGCTGCAGGGCAGTATGGCATCTCTGTGGGTGAGCAGAAAGTTGCTGCAGGACTGGACATCTCTGTGGGTGAGCAGAAAGTTGCTGCAGGACTGGGCATCTCTGTGGGTGAGCAGAAAGTTGCTGCAGGACACTGTGGCATCTCTGTGGATGAGGAGAACATTGCTGCAGGGCAGTAATGGCATCTCTGTGGGTGAGCAGAAAGTTGTTGCTGGGCAGTGTGCCATCTCTACTGTGTGAGGAGGAAGGTCCCTAGAAGGCGGTGTGACCTCTCTAATGGGCGAGGAGAACTGTAGCTGTGCATGCAGGACAGAGAACTTGACGCTCCCTCCATTTATCTTCATATTGACAGAACAGTGAGGCCTTGACGGTAGACCATTGGAAGAAGAGTGCCTGAATCGTTACATTAAACTTGGAATTATTTGTTAAAATTTCCCAGTGCATACCTGGCATAACCCTTACCGTTGGTCAAAGATTTATCACTGCAGGAAATAAGTTTAATTGGATTTGGACGCCCAATTCTCTATCTTATCAAAAATATGATAGCTCAGAAGCAAATAAGTAATCTGGGAATTGTGAGCGCCTGTACCCTTACATTTCTATTTCAAGTGCTGGCTAACGTTGTTCTGGGTTTAGGGAATAAACTATTCTTTTAAGAGAAACATTCAATGCAACGCTAGTGCATTGCCCTCCTTGTGTAACATGCTGCCGCGTTGCAGGGAGGTGTCATATGTTCTCCATTCAGGGTAGGCACGTTTCCTGTTTACTTTAGGGGA
This sequence comes from Lissotriton helveticus, assembly GCF_964261635.1. NCBI lineage: Eukaryota > Metazoa > Chordata > Amphibia > Caudata > Salamandridae > Lissotriton > Lissotriton helveticus. The sequence goes on along the minus strand of NC_136069.1, from coordinate 494,364,235 downwards.
AGTCTGGTAGGTGCATATGTGTGTGGGATGCCGTGCGTGAGCAGGCTATGCACAAAGTACTGGATGGCGTGAGTTCTTGTGGCTTTGTCCCTTGTTTGGTGTGTGTATGTGAGGGTCCGCACATGACACCAGATAGTGTGAGTAGGGAGTGCAAAGTGTTGTGAGGGTTGCATCCCTTGCCTGCTATGCGAGAGGGTGTGCACATGGCACTAGATGTGTGAGAGGGCGTGCAAAGTGTTGTGAGGGTTGCATCCCTTGTCGCCATGCGAGAGGGTGTGCACATGGCACTAAATGTGTGAGAGGGCATGGAAAGTGTTGTGAGGGTTGCATCCCTTGTCGCCATGCGAGAGGGTGTGCACATGGCACTAGATGTGTGAGAGGGCGTGCAAAGTGTTGTGAGGGCTGCACCCCTTGTCGCCATGCGAGAGGGTGTGCACATGGCACTAGATGTGTGAGAGGGCGTGCAAAGTGTTGTGAGGGTTGCATCCCTTGTCGCCATGCGAGAGGGTGTGCACATGGTACTAGATGTATGAGAGGGCATGCAAAGTGTTGTGAGGGTTGCACCCCTTGTTGCTATGTGAGAGGGCGTGCACGGGGAACTGGATTTGTGAGAGGGTCGTGTAAAGTGTTGTGAGGGCTGCATCCCTTGTCGCTATGCGAGAGGGTGTGCACGGGGCACTGGATGTGTGAGAGGGCGTGCAAAGTGTTGTGAGGGTTGCATCCGTTGTCTGCTATGTGAGGGCGTGCACATGGCGCTAGATGTGTGAGAGGGCATGCAAAGTGTTGTGAGGGTTGCACCCCTTGTCGCCATGCGAGTGGGTGTGCACATGGCACTAGATGTGTGAGAGGGCATGCAAAGCGGTGTGAGAGTTGCATCCCTTGTCGCCATGCGAGAGGGTGTGCACATGGTACTAGATGTGTGAGAGGGCGTGCAAAGTGTTGTGAGGGTTGAACCCCTTGTCGCTATGTGAGAGGGCGTGCATGGGGAACTGGATTTGTGAGAGGGTCGTGTAAAGTGTTGTGAGGGCTGCATCCCTTGTCGCTATGGGAGAGGGCGTGCACGGGGCGCTGGATTTGTGAGAGGGTCGTGTAAAGTGTTGTGAGGGCTGCATCCCTTGTCGCTATGCGAGAGGGCGTGCACATGGCACTAGATGTGTGAGAGGGCATGCAAAGTGTTGTGAGGGTTGCATCCCTTGTCGCCATGCGAGAGGGTGTGCACATGGCACTAGATGTGTGAGAGGGCGTGCAAAGTGTTGTGAGGGTTGCATCCCTTGTCGCCATGCGAGAGGGTCTGCACATGGCACTAGATATGTGAGAGGGCATGCAAAGTGTTGTGAGGGTTGCACCCCTTGTCGCCATGCGAGAGGGTGTGCACATGGCACTAGATGTGTGAGAGGGCGTGCAAAGTGTTGTGAGGGTTGCATCCCTTGTTGCCATGCGAGAGGGTGTGCACATGGCACTAGATGTGTGAGAGGGCATGCAAAGTGTTGTGAGGGTTGCACCCCTTGTCGCTATGTGAGAGGGTGTGCACGGGGAACTGGATTTGTGAGAGGGTCGTGTAAAGTGTTGTGAGGGCTGCATCCCTTGTCGCTATGCGAGAGGGTGTGCATGGGGCACTGGATGTGTGAGAGGGCGTGCAAAGTGTTGTGAGGGTTGCATCCGTTGTCTGCTATGTGAGGGCGTGCACATGGCACTAGATGTGTGAGAGGGCATGCAAAGTGTTGTGAGGGTTGCATCCCTTGTCGCCATGCGAGAGGGTGTGCACATGGCACTAGATGTGTGAGAGGGCGTGCAAAGTGTTGTGAGGGTTGCATCCCTTGTCGCCATGCGAGAGGGTGTGCACATGGCACTAGATGTGTGAGAGGGCGTGCAAAGTGTTGTGAGGGTTGCATCCCTTGTCGCCATGCGAGAGGGTGTGCACATGGCACTAGATGTGTGAGAGGGCATACAAAGTGTTGTGAGGGTTGCACCCCTTGTCGCTATGTGAGAGGGCATGCACGGGGAACTGGATTTGTGAGAGGATCATGTAAAGTGTTGTGAGGGTTGCATCGCTTGTCACTATGCGAGAGGGTGTGCACGGGGCACTGGATGTGTGAGAGGGCATGCAAAGTGTTGTGAGGGTTGCATCCGTTGTCTGCTATGTGAGGGCGTGCACATGGCGCTAGATGTGTGAGAGGGCATGCAAAGTGTTGTGAGGGTTGCACCCCTTGTCGCCATGCGAGTGGGTGTGCACATGGCACTAGATGTGTGAGAGGGCATGCAAAGTGTTGTGAGGGTTGCATCCCTTGTCGCCATGCGAGAGGGTGTGCACATGGCACTAGATGTGTGAGAGGGCGTGCAAAGTGTTGTGAGGGTTGAACCCCTTGTCGCTATGTGAGAGGGCGTGCACGGGGAACTGGATTTGTGAGAGGGTCGTATAAAGTGTTGTGAGGGCTGCATCCCTTGTCGCTATGTGAGAGGGCGTGCACGGGGCGCTGGATTTGTGAGAGGGTCGTGTAAAGTGTTGTGAGGGCTGCATCCCTTGTCGCTATGCGAGAGGGTGTGCATGGGGCACTGGATGTGTGAGAGGGCGTGCAAAGTGTTGTGAGGGTTGCATCCGTTGTCTGCTATGTGAGGGCGTGCACATGGCACTAGATGTGTGAGAGGGCGTGCAAAGTGTTGTGAGGGTTGCATCCCTTGTCGCCATGCGAGAGGGTGTGCACATGGCACTAGATGTGTGAGAGGGCATGCAAAGTGTTGTGAGGGTTGCACCCCTTGTCGCTATGTGAGAGGGCGTGCACGGGGAACTGGATTTGTAAATGCAATAGGTCCTGCATATGCGAGCGATTACGCTATTGGCAATGTAAATGACAATGCCATTTATTTATAAAAAAAAGTCATGAGCAATGCCAATAGCTCTCCCTTTAATAATGCCGAGACCATTGCATTGTAAATGCTTGTTTAAAGAAATGCACTACATCACAAAAGGGTGGTGGAAAATTCTTGCATTGCATACTGCATGTCACATCGTGATTTTTTCTTAATATGCTGATTTAAAAATCGACATAATAGTGTTCTTATGACTCCTGCATTTTAATCACAGTGTTTTGAATTCTAAGCAATGTTGTCTAAAGAAAAAAAAGTGCAACTTAAGATATAACCGGACACCTATAAATAATACATGAGTGTGGATCAATAACACTTCTTTGCATACTATAGACATCGCAAGTACTTCGATTTAGTTGCATAACACCATGAGTTGCCTAATCTCATTCGTATAAAATAGGCCTAGCACACGTTCTTATGTATAGTGTCAATCTTCAAGCAACATTTTGACATCAGTCCATACACGGAGGTAAGTAAGGACATTGCATCAACGTGCAGTGCCTCAGTTTCTCATACTAACCTTTCCACTTCCAGCTCTGTAGTCTTTTCACCCGTCCTAGCCAGCTCTTCCTTGATGGTTGGACAGAATTCTAATGTTATACTTAAACATTTTGTTGGATTAAAATGCATATTCATTCCAAGGTCAAATGCATACCCTCTCCTAAACTATGTATTACGAAAAAGATACTTTTAGTACAAAAGACTGTAGAGTTAGGTCTGCCTTATTTAAGTCAAGGAAAGCCTATGTGCTTAAGAGTTTATTTTTAAACAAGCATTGTCAACGTCAATTGGTCTCATCTATGTGAAAGCTGTTGGCTTTGCCAATGTCTTTTAGCCATGTTGAACAGCAGTGTGGCTGCTGTTCAGCATTGGTAAAAGTTTGTGATGTGGCGTAGAGGAGAGTGGAGTACAGTGGCACAGAGTGGAGTGGTATAGAGTGGTGGTGGAGCAGAGTGGTATAGAGTGGAATGGCATAGAGCTCAGTGGCATAGGGTCGAGTGGCGTAGAGCAGAGTGGAGGTGCACAGAGGGGAGTGGCGTGCAGTAGAGTGGCTTGAAGTAGAGTGGCATGGAGAAGAGCAGAGTGGTGTGGTGTAGAGTGGCATAGACTGGATAGGTGTGGAGTGGCGTAGAGCGGCGCAGAGTAATGTAGAGTGGAGTGAAGAGGCGTGTAGTAGAGGGCTTAGAGTAGAGTGGTGTAGAGTGGCACTGTGTGGAGTGGAATGGAGTAGAGTATAGTGGCATATAGTAGAGGGGCGTAAAGTAGAGTGAAGTGGTATAGAGTGGCATAGAATGGGAGTAGAGTGGCATAGAGTGATGTAGAGTGGCATGGCACCGAGCGGAGTGTCATAGACAGGAGTGGCATAAAGTGGCATAAAGTAAATTAGCGTAAAATAGAGTGGTGTCGTGTGGGGTGACATAGAGTTTGGTGGAGCAGAGTAGAATGCCATTGTGTGATGTGGAGTGGAGTGGTGTGGTGTGGAGTGGCGTAGGGTGGAGTGGCATAGACTGAGGTGGAATAGAGAGGCAGAGGCTTGAGCGGAGTGTAGTGGCATGGAGTGGCATAGAGTGGTGTAGAGTAGAGTATCGTAGACTAGATTGCTATAGAGTGGAGTAGCGTAGAGTGATGTAGTGTAGAATGGCATACAATGGTGAAGAGTAGAGTAGTATAGACTGGGGTGGAGTGAAGTAGAGTGGCACGGAGTACAGTAAAGAGTGGTGTAGATTGGTGTAGAGTAGAGTGGCAGGGAGTGTCATAGAGAAAAGTGGAGTTGCGTTGAGTAGAGTGGAGTGGCGTAGAGGGCAATGGTATGGATTAGAGAAGTGTTGAGTGCCATAGAGTGGCATTGGGTGGAGTGGTGTGGTGTAAAGTAGAGTGGACTGGACTGGAACAGAGTAGAGTGGAGTATAGTGGAGTGGGATAGAGAAAAGTACAGTGGTGCAGAGAGGTGTAGAATAGAGTGGCATAGGAAGAGTGGAGTGGTGTAGAGTGGAATAGAGTATAATAGAGTGGAGTAGAGTAGAATGGCATAGAGTGAAGGGCTGTAGACTGGAGTAAATTGGAATGGTGTGGAGTGCAGTGGAGTAGTGTAGAGTGGCATAGACTAATACAGTTGTCAGTTCAAGTAAACAATGCATTGATGAAGACGGGAGATAGGGTGAAAACTACATAAATAATAAGTAGCATGCCTGTGTTAAAAGTAGGAAATAACATTGCACATCCAGAAACAATATCAGAATGCTTTTAAAATGAAACAAAATAGTGCATTGTACAAAGACCAAGACAAAACTGAGGCAGAACATATGGACATGATCCATGCTCAAGGGAGGAACTAACACAAGAAAGAAAAGAAGCCTATTTGAGCTATGCAATTTTAAGACTGCAAATGAGAGTGACAACAAAAACAAATAATGCATGCTATGGGTATGCTGTAAGCCAACTCATGGTCTGTATAGGCAAGACCTACAAAAGGATGTTAACTCTCACCCACATCTTATGGGACGATGCTCATCAGGTATCTCCTCACAATGAATACATTTTATGGTGCATAGTGGGATCATCTTAGGTGGGGTAAGAAGGGTTGCTGATACAGTCAGTCTCACCTTCAGAGTTCCCATAACAACTATGTGAATGTGTATATTTCTGTTCTCACACTTCCCTTCTGGTGTGGCCTGGAATAGGATCTAAACTAAAAAAAGTGTTTTGGTTATGGTAATAAATTATTTAATTTTTACTTCCTGTCACTTGGATAAATGTATGAATAACACTTGAAGTATGTTAAGAGCCTCTAAAGTCTTTGTGATTGTGCCCGCTCTAGTGCCTTCCACAGGACAAGGGCATTGATCAGAACTGGTGTAATCCATATCCACTGCTCTGCTAAGCTCTAAGAGTGGTGTAGCACTAGAAAACATAACAAATTTAAAACATAGTCTTATCCAGGGATTAATAGGAGGGATTTATGCTCCGGTCTCTTTAAATCTGTAATCCAGCTGTTGCTTGCTACCTCACTGAGTCTTAGACACCTAGTGGAACTCTTAGTGTGGTGTGTCTACCGCCCTATGCCTGGTGCTGTCAATCAGGACCTGTCCTGATGTATTTGAACATTTGGAAATGCAAACTTGCAAAACCTACCTTAAAACTCTTCCTTTTGCTCCAAGAGGATCCAACAGTGACACAGAGTAGAGTGGTGTAGTGTGAAGTGGTGTAGAATGAAATTGCATACAGTAGAGTCTTGTGAAGTGGAGTGGAGTGTTGTAGAGAGACATAGAGCATAGTCGAGTGACGTAGAGTAGAGTGGCTTTGAGTAGTGTGGCATAGAGTAAAGTAGAGTGGCATAGAGTGGGGAGTAGTAGAGTGAAACAGAGTATAGTGGCAAAGAGTTGGGTGGAGTAGAGTGGGTGGAGTGGAGTGGCGAAGAGCAGAGTATAAGGGAGTATCATTTAAAAAAGTGGAGTTGCGTTGAGTAGAGAGGAGTGGCTTAGAGCAGAGGGGTGTAGGATAGAGTGGTGTAGAGTGCCATAGAGTGCATTTTGTGGAGTAGAGTGGAGTGGCGCAGAGTAGATTGGAGTGACATAGAGTGGAGAGAGATTGGAGAGGCATTGAGAGGAGTGCAGTGGCATAGAGTAGAGAGGACTGCAGTGGTGCCGGGTAGAGTGGCATAGAGTAGAGTGGAGTGGAATAAAGTAGCATGGCATACCGTGGAGTGGTGTAGAGTAAAGAGACACAGAATAGTACAGTTGCTGGTACAAGTAACTGAAGCATTAATAGAGATGGTAGATAAGATGAAATCTATGAAATAAAAGAATGCAATGGCTAGGATGTTGGCCCACTCTACCAAGTAAGTCTAATCAAAATCAAATTCTTATTGAATCAATATCAAAGTGTTATCTGGTGCTCTGAAAGGGGAAGAGACGTCTAATGCTCCTCAACTGGAGAGGTCCAGAATTCAGTAAATACGGTACTTCAGGCACACAGAAATAAGGTTGAGGTTGTGGTTTCAAAAGTTCATTTATTTCTTTTGTAGCGCCCTTTGCCAACACGTATTTTGTCTCAGGCTGATCAAGTTTCAGCAGACTTCAACAGGGCTCACCATCTACAATAAAGTCATAGTCTGTTTTAGGAGGAATTGTTGAGATTGAGATTGAGATTTTATATGTGGCCCAGAAACTGGGATGGGATGCCCCAGAAATACTGTGTGCATATTGGGGAATATGTAGCGCATGTTTACACCGGTCAGTGTGGAAGGAGGGGTGTAGGTTGTATCACCGCGGTGCACTGGAAAGTATATAATGTGTGGAATACTATGATAGATCTTTCAGTAATAAGTATCAGTGTCTTTATAATTTAAAAGGTGAAATTGAGAAACTGACTGAAAAGGTGTTACTCCCTTAGTATCCTAAGATAATGACTCCATGGACTGTTTTGGAGATAATGGCCAGCAATAATAGATAATCGGGAAGGATACACAAACATCAGTACCTTAGTGGTGAAGGTTTTTTATATTGCACCTGTAGGTCAGGTGAGCGAGTATGTCATCTCTTAGCTTGTGTTGTCCCACTTCCATATACGGGGCTCAGTAATTGACACAGTAAGTGATGTATCTACAAATAATAATCATATACAAACTGTTAACCTCATGTCTCCATATATGTGGTATTAAGTGTATCGGATAATAGTCTGGTAATAGCCAGATATTAATATATGGATCAGCCTCTTAGAATTATTCATGGCCTAAGATATAATGGGGTGAGGTACACTCCATTCAGGTTTTACCACACCTTGATAACAGGGGGTTTTAAAATACATACTGTATATTCACAGGCTGCAGTGTCACAGTTCAGTTATATAGGCTCTATTTCTTGAGGGAAGTCACAAGAGAGAATAAACCTCTGGGAGCCGGTAGGCGGCATCAGCCATACTGTCCAGAGGGTCATATCATGCAGACAAATGGAAATATTTAAGTTACAGAGCACCAAAACCCTGCACCCTAGGTAGTCATTTTCATCCCTCTTTAATTTTCTCATTTTGCACATTTTTATCTCTTCCTGATGTTTTCTAAGTACCTCTTGCAGTATTTCAGAGTTTTTATTTGTAGGGTCTGGTAAGTTCATATCTTTGATGTGCTTCTCTATTTCTTTAATTTCTTTCTGTAGCTTATTGACTTTCCTCTCTGCATTTATGATCAATATTTCTATTAATTTGTGGAATTATTAGTTAGCTCCTTTTTCAATCCTATTAAGAGTTCTTTCTCAAGATCATCGTTAGTAGGAAATATTTGGGCACACAGTCCCCTGGAAATCCTATTTAGTTTCATATATTGTTTCAGGGTGGTGGCGTCCCACCATTTGGATTGTTCATTCAACTTTAGTCTTTCTAGTTTTTTGAATTTCTCCTTGAGACCTTCATTTCTTAGTGGTCTAGTGGTCACTGTTATACCTGAACTTAGGTTTCTAAACAACTCCTCCGCTACTTTCTCTCTTTCTAGTAGGTCTGACATGGTATCTATTATCAAATATTCTATCCAAAATTCTTTCCTTGACTTTGGTGGTGCAGCCTGCCCATGTACAACAAGAATGCGATGGCTAGGATGTGGGTTCACTCTACCAAGTAAATATAATCAAAATCAAAGTCTTATTCAATTAATGTGCAAGTGTTATTTGTGCTCTGAAGGCAGAAGAGGCATCCATTCCTCCTCAACTGAAGAGGTCCAGATTGAGTAAATACTGTTCTTCAGGCACACAGAAATAAGATTGAGGTTGTGGTTTCAAAAGTTCATTTATTTCTTTTGTATCGCCCTTTGCCAACAAGTGTTTTTTCTCAGGCTGACCAAGTTTTAGCAGACTTCATCAGGGCTTAGCATGATGAAGAATCGTATTAAGGATGAAATCTATATAAATAAGAAGTAGTATGCTTGTGTTAAAAGTATGAAAGCACATTGTACGTTCAGGAATAATATCAAAATGTTTATAAAAAAAAGTAGTGTGTTGCATAAAGATGAGGAAGAACAAAAACAAGGAAGAACACATGCACTTGGTCCATGCTCAAGGGAGGAGCTAACCCAAGAATAGAAGGAAAGCCTATGTGAGCTAAGAAATCCAAAGATTGCAAATGAAAGTGACAAAAAAAACAACTAATGCTATGCCGTGTGTGGGTTGTAAGTCCACTGAATTCTAAACAATATGTCTTACAGCACAGCACATGGCCTGTGTACATGAGACCTAAAAAAGGATGTTAGCCCTCAGGCACATCTTGCAGGATGATTATCATCAGAAATATCCCCACAATGAATACATTTGATGGTGCTTAGTGGGCTCCTGCTGAAGCTCTTAGGTGGGGTTAGAAATATTACTGATACAATTGGTCTCACCTTCAGATTTCCCACAACAACTGTGTGACACTTCCTTTCTGGTGTGGCTTGAATTAGTACCTAAGTTAAAATACATTATTTGGGTATGGTAATAAATTATTGAATTTTTACTTCTTTTTCACAAGGATAAAAACATAAATAATACTTGATTGAAGTTAAGAGCCTTTGAAGTTAATGCTATCTGTGTGTTTGTGCTCTCTTTAGTACCCTCCAAAGGACTTCAGCATTGATTAGAACAACTGGTTATGGGAGCAGTCCCTAGCCACTGTTCCCCTAAGCCCTAAAGCAAGTATAGCACTAGGAAACATAACAAACTCCATTCATAGTCTTATCCTGTTCAGTGGTGTAATTAGAAGGGAATTATGCTCTGGTCTCTTCAATCTGAAATCCAACTGCTCTTTGCTACCTTTCTGTGTCTTGGACACTAAACAGAACTCTTAGTGTGGTGTGTCCACCTCCCTAACCCTGGGACAGTCAATCAGTACCTATATATGAACACTTGCAAATGCAAACATGCAAAACTCACCTTGAAACTCTTCCTTTAGCGAGAGGCGTAACAAAACTTGAGGGGGACCCCTGTTGTGTGTATAATTGTGTAAGTGTTAGAGGTTGCTGACTTTCTGCCATGCCTCACCACCATGATGACCTTGTGCATTGTCATCGTACTCCAAGGCTGACTTCTCATTAACCCATTGCAGAAGTGCCTCTTAGCATAATAGTCACAGGTGGAGTGTAAAATAGAAGATCTAGTGTTGGTGATGGCCAGCACCCATTACTGTCTGCAGTGGTGGAACAGCAACAATTTCTTTTTTTCCTAGACCCTATTCCACAAGTCAGCATTGCCATGGATGCCTCCCGAACCAGAGGGGGACCTCTTCCAGCCACAACACAGTGCAGGGTGTGTGGATTCCACAACAACATAGTAAGCACTTGATTTATTTCAAGCTTCTGGCAACCCCCCTGGTCCTCAAAGCCTTCCTGCCACATATTTGAGGCTAGATAGTCTTGAATGGATAGTCAAAAACATAAATAAATAAATTGAAAAAATACATTAATAAATTAGCTTTATGTACAGCAACAATTGAAATCAGAGTTGCTAACTATTTATTCCTGCATGTACACATGGGGCTTTATATAATACAACTGTATCTCTCTACTATTACCCAATCAGCAGTGTTGTGTTGAGAAAGGGGGCATTGTCTTCAATAGCCTCACAGCAATCTCTCTGCATGGGACTTACTTTAAGTAACAGAAGGGTTTTTGCCCCACAAGATCCCTCAGCATCCTAGAGAACTTCATTTGCCAGCCAGTAGTGCACCAGGAGGCTCGTTTGCAGAGTGGTGGAGTAAGGAGGAAGAGCCTCTGGCAACTTCATAAAGCCAGCAGTTTTTTCTTTTTTCATCTGATATTAGGGTGTGGGGGCCACTTAGCACCCCTTCTCTAGGCCGATTTCCATCCCCAATGGTCAGGCCTTGGTGGAATGGGGGGGCAGGTTCGGGCCGGGTTCAGCCTGAGGTACCCATCCCCCAGGGCGAAGCCTATTATTTTAAATATACAAAAATGGGGCCGGGCCGTGTGGTTTCCCCCGCCCCCCCGGGCCGATTTTGTCCCGGTCCCCCGGGCCCAGCCTTTCTAAAATAGTGGACTGAGGCCATGCGGCCCCCTTCATGGGAGAATATCAGCCATGGGGCCCCCATCCTCTTGGGCCTGGCCATGTTTGCTGGGTGCCCCCAGGGCACTCAGTCTCCATTGGGACCATGGGGGGAGCTTGAATGCCCCACTTTCCTGCCAGCTCTTTGCCTCCTGCAGAAGCCTGCATTGCTTTCAGACAAAGCTAGCTGCTGGAAAGGTAGCTCCCTGGGGTGGGCACCCCTGGACATAGCAGGAGCCGGCCCTGGGAGTGGCCGTCCCCAGAGCCATCTATGGCTCCCGTCCCCAGAGCCATCTGTGGCTCCAGGAGGAGGGCCATGTTGCCACCTTCCTCTATTCTTGTAGGGCCAGCCCTGGGGAATTGGCAGTCCCCAGGGCCAAGAATGGCCAAAGAAGACCGTGGGGAGGTGGTGGTTCCAGGAGTGGTCACTGAGGCCCCCCACTACAAATTGATAATTGCCTCAAGGACGTAGTGATTCCCAGGGAATAGGAGTCCACAAGGTCCCCCCAGTTTAGGCTTGGAATGTGGCCACAGGGTGGTGATGATCCATGGGGACCAAGGAGGTCTGATACACCCCCCTTATAACAATAGATAAGTCACGGAGGTGGTGGTCACATGGGCATTAATAAACCCCAGAAATGGGGGTCCGGGCACCCCCTCCTTTATTTTGAAAATGACCCAGAGACCAGGCCCACTGAGGGACTGATTACTAAAGAAACGAGTGGATCCAATGCGTCTCTCGCCGAAAGTTCTACAACAAATGCCTTTTGGGACCCCCCAAGTGGCCTAGGAGGTCAGTGTATTCCTACCCTGTCCCCTTTTCTTTATTTTGTATGTTTTTTCTGGAACATGGCTCAAGTTGAGTCCCATGATTGGTGCCAACACTTTCTGGTTTGAAGTATTGGCAGCCAAAAAGATCTCAGAACGAGATCAGGAGGAGCCGCCGATCCCCTGTGTCTCTATATATACACAATACAAAATTTCTTTCAATAACACTGCCACAGCTGAATGGATTTACACCAAATCACAAAAAGGCATTTTCCTGGTGCAACATCTACCTTTGTGCCAAATTTGATGCAATTCTGTTCAGCAGTTAGGACTGCGGCAGTGTCTAAAGTTCCTAAGGATACGAACACATAGGGAAAATAGATTTTGGGACCCCAACCTTTTTTCTTGGCCCCCGCTTGAAGGATCATCCCGAAACTTTCAAGACAGCAGCTGAAGTGAGTGGAACACTAATGTTGAAAATATTGCTAGGATTCATCAAACGGCTTCAGAGGTATTGGCAAATGAAAAAATGCTTTTCCTATGGAAATTAAGTCCTAACTATAACTACCTACTGTCAACCACCAGTAGGTACTATATATATATATATATATTACTTTACTCCTACTGTCAAAAAAAACCTTTAACTCTCCCCAATTCATTTCTCTGACTCATCCTATACCTCTTTCAATATATCCTCTACCTCCACCCGCTGACTTTTCCTAAACCTCATTGTACATCTATGTTCTCCCTAACAACCCTTCTCACCTGAATCCCTCCTTTGACTCATCATAAACCTTATTTCACTTCTATGATCTCCCAAATAACACTTTATAGACTCTTCCTTCCTCTATCACTCTTTTATCCTATTCAGTCTAAATAATAGACCCACATGTCCACTGCTGAAATTAACAATTTAGATCTCCCTATACTAATCTACCACTAATCCATTTTGGGTTCCGGAGTAGCGTGCTCCTCACCGAAAAGCACTTCAATGCCTCGTCAGAGGTAGTAGTACAAAAGGGGGTGGTGATGGACAGAGCATCTGAACCAATCAAACACTCACATCCAGTCAAAAGATCTGGGTTTGATCCATCACTGTTCTTTAGCCCACTCTGCCACCCCAGTTCAGACATGGCTATATGCAAATCAGCCTGACCCTGAGCCTCATGGGAACAGTCTAGCCCGAACTGCCAAGCCATGCCTTCCCTGGACCGGAAGCAAGCTTCCGAGGACCGGTTTCTGGCATTACAGCCGTCTTCAGCCCGGCTTGCTTGAATCCAGTGGCAAAGTGAGCAAGGGACTCACGTCTGAGCATACCCTGCCACACTTATGGCGGCCAAAGTGGTACAAAAGGGGGTGGTGATGGACAGAGCATCTGAACCAATCAAACACTCACACCCAGTCAAAAGATCTGGGTTTGATCCATCGCCGTTCTTTAACCCTCTCTGCCACCCCAGTTCAGACATGGCTATATGCAAATCAGTCTGACCCTGTGCCTCATGGGAACAGTCCAGCCCGAACTGCCAAGCCATGCCTTCCCTGGACCGGCAGTTCGGGCTGGACTGGGGTGGCAGAGTGGGCTAAAGAACGGTGATGGATCAAACCCAGATCTTTTGACTGGGTGTGAGTGTTTGATTGGTTCTGATGCTCCGTCCATCACCACCCCCTTTTGTTCCGCTTTGGCCGCCATAAGTGTGGCAGGGTATGCTCAGACGTGAGTCCCTTGCTCACTTTGCCACAGGATTCAAGCAAGCCGGGCTGAAGACGGCTGGAATGCAAGAAACTGGTCCTCGGAAGCTTGTTTCCGGTCCAGGGAAGGCATGGCTTGGCAGTTCGGGCTGGACAGCTCCCATGAGGCAAAGGGTCAGACTGATTTGCATATAGCCATGTCTGAACTGGGGTGGCAGAGTGGGCTAAAGACGGTGATGCATCAAACCCAGATCTTTTGACTGGGTGTGAGTGTTCGATTGGTTCTGATGCGCCGTCCATCACCACCCCCTTTTGTACCTCTTTGGCCACCATAAGTGTGGCAGGGTATGCTCAGACGTGAGTCCCTTGCTCACTTTGCCACTGGATTCAAGCAAGCCGGGCTGAAGACGGCTGGAATGCCAGAAACCGGTCCTCGGGAGCTTGTTTCTGGTCCAGGGAAGGCATGGCTTGGCAGTGCGGGCTGGACTGTTCCCATGAGGCACAGGGTCAGACTGATTTGCATATAGCCATGTCTGAACTGGGGTGGCAGAGTGGGCTAAAGAACGGTGATGGATCAAACCCAGATCTTTTGACTGGGTGTGAGTGTTTGATTGGTTCTGATGCTCTGTCCATCATCACCCCCTTTTGTACCGCTTTGGCCACCATAAGTGTGGCAGGGTATGCTCAGACGTGAGTCCCTTGCTCACTTTGCCACTGGATTCAAGAAAGCCGGGCTGAAGCCGGCTGGAATGCCAGAAACCGGTCCTCGGAAGCTTGTTTCCGGTCCAGGGAAGGCATGGCTTGGCAGTTCGGGCTGGACTGTTTCCATGAGGCACAGGGTCAGACTGATTTGCATATAGCCATGTCTCAACTGGGGTGGCAGAGTGGGCTAAAGAACGGTGATGGATCAAACCCAGATCTCTTGACTGAGTGTGAGTGTTTGATTGGTTCTGATGCTCTGTCCATCACCACCCCCTTTTGTACCGCTTTGGCCGCCATAAGTGTGGCAGGGAATGCTCAGACGTGAGTCCCTTGCTCACTTTGCCACTGGATTCAAGCAAGCCGGGCTGAAGACGGCTGGAATGCCAGAAACCGGTCCTCGGAAGCTTGTTTCCGGTCCAGGGAAGGCATGGCTTGGCAGTTCGGGCTGGACTGTTCCCATGAGGCACAGGGTCAGACTGATTTGCATATAGCCATGTCTGAACTGGGGTGGCAGAGTGGGCTAAAGAACGGTGATGGATCAAACCCAGATCTTTTGACTGGGTGTAAGTGTTTGATTGGTTCTGATGTTCCGTCCATCACCACCCCCTTTTGTATCGTCAGAGGTAGTAAGCGCTCTATAAATACAATTACACTTACAATTACACAATGCTACCTTAGTGCCAATACCCTCAATTGCAAGCAATCATCCCATAACCTACACACAGGTCCTAAACAATTACTTCTAAGCTTGTTGGAAGTATAGAAAAAGAAGATTTAGGCCTTGCAAAAGTATTGTTTTGCCAAGTCGAAATTAAATTTTCAATACTGCACACCGAGGCTCCAGTGGCAGGCCTGGGGACATGTTTTGCGAGTGCCACTATGGTGGGTGGTACAAAGAATACTGCAGCTTACTAGTAGCATTTAATTTGAAGGCCCTTCATACAGGTGGTACCATATTCTAGAGAATTACAAGCAGATTAAATGTGCCAATCAGATGTACACCAGGGAGAGCACAAGCACATTGTCACAGGTTAGTAGAGGTAAATTACACAGAGTACTACAGCCAACAAAAATAGGTTTACATAAAATGCATAAAATCCTTGGTGACCCTGTAGGAAGGGCAAATCTCCAACAGTAATGCTCCAAGTTTGGGAGAAAACATGGGTGGACAGCATTAGTAAACTACATATATTTAATATCTTTTCAAGTGTAATGGAAGGAAGTGTCTGTATGGATTACTAAAAATCAGAATTTGGTCATTGCATAATATAATGATTTAGGTACTGCCCCAATAAAACCACCAGTGACCAAATAGATGCAATTATTAAATTAGTAAAACAATCGGAATGGCATTCCAACTTCAAATATAAAACAGAATACAAATCATTGGGCTGTAAATGTTAAACCTGTGTTCTGGAGTGCATCACAACACAAAGCTTTTCCTAAATCTTGGAATAATATCATCCCAATTTCAATTCACAAGTAGAGCAAAATTAGATAATTCCAGTAGCTACAAGATCATTGTCCTTTTAGAAACTTCTGGTGCGGTATTTGGCAAGCATCGACTTGGCCTCATGGAACCATAGATTGGGCTTAGGAAGTGTTACTGATGGGCATATGGGGGTATACTTTCTAGCTGAAAATATTAACTGCAGAAAAAGTACTTTCTATGTAGCATACATAGACCTCACTTCAGCATTCAAATTAGTAGATAGAGGTAGATTGTGGGCTGTAATTATAGCTTGGGGAATTTTGAGAACCTTACTGGGTTTGGAATTTGATTGTAGGCTCTTTGAATATAATCCTGTTAGAAATTGTGGTTTCTGGTTGGCAGAGTATGCACCCTGTTCAAGCAGGAACCGCGATTCTTGTCGGGGTAAGTGTAGTACACACTAAAAGTTAACATGTGCTCACCCACTGCTAGCTTGACACAGAGCAGTCAGGCTAAACTAAAGAGGCAATGTTCAACTTATATGTGCACACACACTTAGTTACACAGTGAAAACACCACAAAGTACTCCACACCAGTTTAGTCAATTAGCCAATATTTATCTGTGTAAAACAACCAAAATGACAAAAATACAACACACACAAGTCAAGGTATGAAGTTTTCAAAATTAAATAAAGTTATAGCTCTTAGAATGGGGCCATCTAGTCGCACTTGACTGGGACAAAAAGTTCAGTCCAACCCTGATGGAGCACGGGCTAGATAAAGGAGTCTCGCAGACTCCAATAAAGTACCTTGGATTCATCAAAAATCAACGATGATGCGTGGCACAGGGGAGGTGAGGAATAGCTAAACCACATGATACGTCAGTTTCTTACTGCAATGCAGATCATTAGTATGTTGGTGCTAGGGAATGTTGTGCTGTGCAGGGGACAGTGCTACGAGTGATGCATAGATTCTTGGCGATAGTGAAGGGTCATTAAACCACTAATGCCCGGGAACAATGGAGGCGCAGGGGAGGTGATGCTTCGATTGCAGGTGTGAGACCACTTTTCCTTACTACTAGGCAGCGTTGATGAAGCGTTGAAAGTCAAGCCGTGATGTGTCAATTCAATGGCATCGATACAGGCGCTGCATCAGAACAGTGCTCGAGACTCAAGCAGCAAGAGTCCTTCAGAGGTGCAGCAGCACAAAATAAGGGCTGGCATTGAAAATCATGCTTGTTACATCCAGTGGAAACCAAGCTTCAGTGCAGGCATTGGTGATGCACCGAGTTTTGCAGAAATGCACTGGTTCCGAAGCAACATTAGGAGTTGATGCGTTGATTTCTTTTTTTCATCCCAAACTCACTCCCAAGGCCCAGGAACTGGATCTGCCACTACTTGGTAGAGTAGGGCTCTCAGATGAGGAGCCCGGGTGCTGCAGACTTCCTCAGGAGGCATGCTCAACTCAAGCCCCTTTAGAAATAAGGATGTAGAGAGCAAACTCCAGTCCTCTCACTCCCAGGACAGAAGGAGCAGGCATCAAGAAAGCAGAGCAACACAAACATTAAAGTGGCAGTCCCTCCTAGCAGCACAAAAGCTCTTCTTCCTGGCAGAATGTCCTCAGTCCCGAAGTGTTCTGAGAATATGGTGTCAGGAGTCCAGTACCTACACCCATTTTGGTATTGGAAGTAAGGAGATTTTAAAGAAAGGTACTTGTAGTCCACAAGACCCTGCCCTTCCTTGCCCTGGCTTCAGACACACTACATGTGGTGGTGACTTCTTAGTGTGAGGGGAAGCACAGCCATATTAATGTGCAAATGTCAGTTCCTCATACCACAGTAGCTCAGGAATACTCATCAGCCTGGTGATGGGCCATCAGGATATGCAGGGCACACCTCAGCTCCCAGACTGTAACTGTCAAGAGTGAATTCACAAAGCCCTACTGTCATCCAACCCAGATTTGATTCTAGGGACAGGCATAGGCACCAAATAATTAAGTAAGAAAATGCAGACTTGCATTTAAAACCCAACTTTACTAAAAGATAGGTTTTTTGTTGTAAAAATCTTGATGCGATTACGCAACATAATCATAAGAGACAGAAAATTAAAATCATATAAAATCACAGTGCGTAAGTTTTCAATACAAAAATTATTATAGCTACAATGTTACAATACTAAAAATTCTAAAACAACCCAGAAAAACCAAACAAGTCCAGGCAGCCTAAGGACAGGGCAACAGACTTGATGTAATTCAGCCATGGGGTTTTTTGACTGATGTGCATCAACGGCAATCCTCAATCACGTCTCTGTTGAATCTTTTGTGCTCACCACACCACCCTGAGATCCATAGTAGCACTAGGGCCAATTTCACACAGTCTTCCACATAATCAAGGCCCAGCTCCTCGTGAACAAATAATGATGGGCTGCTAGGGGCCAGGCCTAGCAATTTCCTACAAAAACGATTCTCTTCTTGCTGAATTGCCTTACATTTCTGATATCCCCAAATGGCTGCACAATGCAAAAGTACTGGAGGACATTTCATTTTGTAAATCTGCAATAAGTATTAGATTGGTCTGTTACCAATCAATGTTGAGAATCTAAAAAGATACAGGCTTGGGAGAAGCAGGAACAGCAATTAGAGATGCGTGTGAGCCAATTCTTCTGCTGGTCGAATGTCAACCCCAGATAGGGAAAAGCAGGCACCCTTAAAACCATATTTACCTTTATGGAGATTGGTTTAGTTTTAGAGGGTTTCCTCCCACACACCTTACAATGTGTTTTGCTGCTATTCATGTCCAGCTCCAACTCATCCATAATGTTGATAAAAAGAGCAACAAGTATTTTAAGAGCATTTGCCATCCGGGCCATCAACACAGCATCAACAGCGTAGAGCAGGGAAGGCACAAATACTGTCTTTACCTTGGGCAGATCTTTCCGATGTGCGGCCAAATGAGTTCATGCATTACAAAGGCCTGCATGCTCAAGTGCTTCAAATAACGTGTGCCCCCTTTGACCAGAAGTAGATGTACAAAAAAGGGAATCATCAGCAATAAAGTGATTACTATCAATTTGATTTGCGCCCAACTTAGCGTTAAAATCCCCACCCAATTAACATTAAAAACCTTAAGATAAACAAGTGACCTGGACTCAAGAATTGATATCGGTTGAAATGAAGCCTCAAACTGACATCCAATCCAAATTCCCTGACTGAATTATAGAAGTTGGGCTTTTAAATTGTGAGTCCAGAGACATCAAACTCCAATTTTCTATCTGCTCCCGATTGGCAAATACGCTTTTAGGATGTTACAAGGCAGCTCCTACTGGAGAGATGGGCCTTGCCGTAGTGAAATTTAGAAGTGGTTCAATACCAGGACATGTAAACCACATGGGCCGATTCACAGAACCAATTTAAGACAAAATCCTAAACTTACTACTTTTGGTATTCAAAGAAGGCATTTAGTGGTAGTAAAGTTAAGATTTTGTCTTAAGTAAGACAAACTTAAGACAAACGTAAGACACTACTTAAGATGAGTTAAGACAGACTTAAGACAGATTTAAGACAAACTTAAGACAAAATCCTAACTTAAGTCTGTCTTAAGTCTGTCTTAAGTCTGTCTTAAGTTTGTCTTAAGTCTGTCTTAAGTTTGTCTTAAGTCAAACTTAAGACAAAATCCTAACTTTACTACTACTAAATGCCCTCTGTGAATACCAAAAGTAATAAGTTTAGGATTTTGTCTTAAGTTAGTTCTATGAATCAGGCCCCATGTGTACATGTCCTACATTTTAAATATACCACACCTTGCCCTTGGGGCTACCTTGTGTCTTCCCTAGGGACCCCTTACATGTATTAAAGGGGATGGTTTAGGGCTGGCAAGTAGGTGGGCTTGCAAGTTTAACATGGCAGCCTAAAATTGCACACATAGGTGCTGCAGTGGCAGGCCAGAGACTTGTTTGAAGGGCTACTCAGGTGGGTGGCAAAATCCATGCTGACTAGTAGCATTTGAGTTACAGGCCCTGGGCACACTTAGTGCACTGTACCTGGGACTTACTAGTAAGTCAAATAGGGCAATCATGGAAAAACCTAATGACATTACGTTTTAGACACAGATCACATGCACATTAGAACTGGTCAGCTGTGGCAACGTGGCCTGAGTAGTAAAACCAGCAAATACACAGTTCAGCACACAATCAAAAACAGCAGGTCAGAATCAAGAAGACAGGAGAAACCAAGCCAAAAGATGCCAGGTCTAATAAATCCAGTGTGAAAAAATTGAAGCACAGCCCACTACTATCCCAAACCCTGAATGGGTTACGACAAAGATAGAATCTTGCCCCTCCTTTCCCATGTAAAAAAATTTAGTATTTGATCAGGCTAGAGCTTCTCTCCCTAGACTAAGTCAAGAAGAAATCCACAGTATTTTATTTGCTGATGGCACTATAATATTTGACCCTCACTATACTTCAGAGAACCTTAAATGCATTCCAGGAACACTGTTGTTAAAATGATTTGAAAATTAACAAAAAAAGTGTTATTGGAGAATTAAAGGTTGTGATAAATCATCATTCAGAGGAAGTGCCAGGAGCCCTTCTTAAAGTGAATATTCAAATAGGTGGAAAGTCTATGGTGATATTATTTTCTACATATGAAGTAAAGATCTCATGTTTCATCCTTAATGGTAATAGATATTTACCCCCGAGAATATTGCCGAGATGGTTACCTGGAAAAATATGATAATATTAATAAAAGTGCATCCAAACTTTACACCATAATAAGTTCTAGGCATGTACAGGTTATCTGTTGGAGTTACCAAAGTTAGAAAGCTGGTGTATGAAGACTGGCAAAGAGCACTAGTTATGGTGATAGGGTCCTTTGTAATAGATCTTCTGAATTTAGGGGCAAATTTATCAAAGTTTTGTCTCACCCTTGCATCATGTAAGGTAACACAAGGGTAATGCAAGATCTATATGAGATTTAGCCAGCCACACAAGGCCACCTTCTGTGCCCCGTGGTGCTGGGTAAATCCTGAGTAACGCAAGGCAGCACTAGTCCCTGCCTAGAGATATTCTGCCCCAGGGAGGTGTTCAATGGGTGGTGTTGGCACTTTCCCAGCTTTACCATGGGTGGGTGGTAGATCTGGAATGTGTTAAAATACCATGCCTTCCCAGGGGAGGTGTAACAAGGAGAAATAGATTTACTTCTTCTAGTTATTTTCCTTTTTCTATGTGTGGTACAGGAAAGCCTCAAATAATTGTTTTTGAGCAGGAAGGTTTCCCTTCCTCCACAAGAACAATTCTGTCTGCCACGCAGGCACCCTTACACCGTAGTGCAAACGTGCCTGCGTTGTCACTAGGCAGCCAAAAGTGTTCCAGTGCAAGGAGAGAGCAGGAATACTCCATGTTTTTATTGATATGGTGCAGTCTTTCCCCATCCCTTTCACACAGCGCATCATTGTGTCTCGCATCGTTGCATGAAAAAATTATAAATATGACCCACAGCAATATAGTTCTGACTACAACTCAAAAAGTTAGATGGTGGATGCTAATGATGTGCTTGAGGCAGCTTAAGTCAGTGAAGGTAACAGTGTCCTATGCAAATAGTCACTACCCAGAAGGGTTAATGCCCCTTTGTTTCATATCTGCACAATTCTTACCAACATTATGTTTTTTAAATTTCTTGCTGATGAACAAGTGCAATTGCCGGTCTCTATCTGTAGAAAAACGCAAATTCAAATAATTAATGAAATGTTAAACTTCATAATGTAATTCGAAGTTTTTCATTTATGTGGAAGGTTTTGTAAACATTTTAAGATTCTTTTTGCGTTGATGAAATACTGATACATTAGATTTGAGAGCCTGTGATTTGATTCTCAAAAGTTGATACATCTTTTTTGATAGCGTGATCAATGCTGATGTCATTATGGCCATTTTGATTAACAGGTAATAAACTTAAATACATGTTGACAATAATGAAACGATTTGGGAAGATGTACGCTATACAGAGGATTTTACTACATGAAAATACGCAAGAATAGAGTTCATATTAAATTTAGAAATTGTGTCATTGCATAGAAGGATTGCTCAGCTTAACCTGAAAATCAAGAGGTTACTTGAGACAGTCAACTGGGTCATCGAAGGGAGTAGTCATTAAGCAGCCTCAAGTTAGATGAAGGTATGTTGCTCATACAAATTTGAAAGTCAAGAGTAAACTAGTAGGTTTCAGGCTTCCAAGAAAAAGTAAAATGGATAATAGGATGTTAAATTGAGGAGAGGAGTAGCATATGGCTGAATATGTATTAAGAAAACCATTCAGCAAGCTGTACCTAATTATGAAAAGTATTCACACTGTCAAAGAATGCCGTAATGTTTGGCAATGGTAAGGTATGCAACATATCTCCGGTGTCCAAATACAATGGCCAAGAATTTGAGGTGTTTGGACAAAATGTTTCCCTACTGTTGCATAGATTGGAGTGGGAATAGTAAATTTCACTTCCCTGAAGTCCAACGCTTTCCCTACTGTGGCACTGACTGGAGTATGAATAGTAAATCTAACTCCTCCGAAGTCCAGCACTTTCCATAATATTGTGGTGACTAGAGTAGGAATAACCAATCTAACCCCTACAAAGTCCAACACTCTCACTGTCATTCCATAAACTAGCATGGGAATAGTATACTTAATATTCTTAGGCTCTAATAGTTTTCATAATATGGGTTAAATACATTTTATGGCATTGAATGCTTTAATTTTTATATTTGTTAAATATTTTGTCATTCTAAAATGTATTTTAATGTTTATAGTATTTTTGTAAATGTGTATTTTGGATTTTTCAATTTATAATATTGTATTTATTGTCTACATTAATTATTATATTATTTCTTATTCAATTGGTTACATGTTTATGGTTCTATTTTACATTATTTAAATGTATTAATGTTTAAAATGTATTACTATACACAGACACACATATATATATATATATTTCAGCTTAATAAATGTAAAACTTGAATAAAAATAACATAATGTAACATATTTGTATTTATTTATATTATATATATTTTCATAGTAAGAAATGTAAAAAATAAAAACAATATATTGTATAATAAATAATTTAATAAATTATGGTACACTATATAATATATGTATATATACATATGTATACATATATATATTTACATACATACATATAGACACACACATATATGTTTTTGTGTTCATATATGTATATATTTATATATAGTATTAAACAGAAGTGGAATTTATTTGATTTACATTACATTAAAATTATATATCAAAATATTTAACATTTGCCAGTTTAAGCTCTCTATTAAAAAATAGATATTATTGACAATTTTTGGACTAATGTCGACTGAGCCATTGTGACATCAGCTCTGCTGAATGTACAGAGATCTTTCCCTGACGAACTTTAAGTACAGATGTTGATCTTCCGCAAATGCAGTGGACTACACCCCTCTGCTGCTCTTGTGGACTAATGGACCAGGCACCATGCTATCAATGAGGACCTAAAGCATATCCCTAGTAGTACTTCTGGAGAACTTTTGTGATATTTCATTTATGATTATGCTAAGATAATTCTGCATTTCTAAATGTAAAAAATGTGTATTTACTAAAATGGATTGCTTTATATGAATCAATCAATACATTTGTAAAAAGCGCTACTCACCCGTGAGGGTCTCAAGGTGCTGAAGGGAGGGGGGGTGCCTACTATTGCTCGAATAACTATTGCTCAAATAACTATTGCTCTATGTACTTTGCTTCTGCCATGAGGAACATTTTTCCACATGAAAAACCCACCAACAGCCCCCAAAAATCAGAGGTATTACTTTGTCCCTCTCTGGAAATGGTTTGCTCCTCCCTTCATAGGAGTACTTCTCAAAATACTTCTATTCTATTCTATTCTATGATTCTTGTAAAGCACATGGCTACCCGCAATGGAATATATTTGATTTACATTATCTTACATTAACATATTACAATATTTAATATTTATTACTTTAAAACCTATTTATAGTAAAAAAATAAAATATGTTTGTCTATTTTTGGATGATATTAGTTTCAACAATATTATTTTCCAATATTTTTGTACTTACTGTTATAAGTAACGGAGCACAATATTGTGGTATGCAATATTTTTGACTGAATATTTTTGTCAATTATATTGTTTACCACAATATTGTGTCACTGATCAGAATTTTGAAGGGGGCCACAGTGAGCACTAATTCACAGTAGCACAATCCATGTGCTACTGTGCACCTGATAAGTGTGCCGCAACACTACAAGATATTTAATTTGTGAAAAATATAGTTATTTCAAAAAAGTTGTGTATTGGCGAGTCATTACTCACATCAGAAGCAATTTGTGTGATTTCTGTGCATCTCCTACGTCCTTCTGTTGCACATGGCCCATGTGTTGCACGTTGTTGTGCCCTTCCTGGTTGTCGTCATCTGATTTGCTGTCAGACACCTCAATGGGAATGCCTCTCCTTGTGGCAATGTTGTGTAACATGGCACATGTGGCCACAATCCTGCAGCATTGTTCGAGTTTGTACTGTAATGCTCCTCCTGCCTTGTGCAGGCATCTGAAGTGGCTCTTTAACAGCCCAAATGTGCGCTAAATTATGTTCTGGGTGGAGATGTGCGCAGCATTGTACCTCTGCTCATTGGGGGTTGTTGGATTGAGGTATGGCATCATGATGTAGTTACGCATGGCGTATGCGCTGTCACCTACAGGGAGTAAGCAAAGTGTCAGTGGCGTTAATGAATTGGCATATGTTTGATGTCTGTGAGAAATCATGACACATGTTTACCAAGCATATGTCCTTCTCCAAATTCAGCCCTGAGCAGACAAGTGTGTATGCCACTCTGGCAAAATAAGTAGGAATCATGGGCGCTTTCTGGGTGTTGAGCCACAATGTCATTAATTATATATTTTGCATTGCAAACTACCTGTATGTTTAGCGAATGAAAGCATTTCCGAATCCTAAGTATAATAATAATGATCCTGTATTTGTAAAGCACACAGCTACCCGTAGGTTTCCCAGCGCTGGGGGCTGTCGGAAAGGTTAAGCAAGCTATTGCCCAGGGTCACATGGTGCTGGGCAGACTCATTCTGTCAGTGCCAGGGATCAAACCGTGATCCCCAGTATCAGGTGTCAGTCGCCCTGGCTGCTGCGCCACACCTCTTCCAATATGTGTTCATTAACTGCTGGTGGACATATTGCTACATGGGTACAATTAATGCAACTTAATACTTGTGGGAAGTGGGCTAGCTGGTAGAATTCCTGTTTGGTCTAATTCAGTTCATGAGTGGTGGGGGGGATGCTGATGTGGTAGTTGATCCTTGACATCATGGCATTAAGGAATGATTTGAAAATACGTGAAAGTGCACTTTGTGACATCCTGCCAGCTACAGCTACTACCCCCTGAAAACTGACTGACGCAAGTAAGTGTAGGCAACATAGGACCTGCACAGGGTGGGTATTGCATTGGTCCTCCGAGTCTGACGCCGCAAAATGGGATCCAATTCTCCTATTAAGTCAAGGATCATGGCACCATTTAGCCTATACTTCTTGTATATTTCCTCATCAGCAGTGTAATGCGGACTCTGAAGATGCGCTCCTATAGTCTCTTCCTTCTGTGTGCTGCTGCCTGGAGCCTCATCCTCCTCGCCATCAGGTAATGCGCTGCCATTGTGAAATGTTCAGAGGCATTCTGGGTGTGTGTAAATAGATTTCTGTTGAATTTCAGCTGTCTGGTATTTTTACTCATGATTAACACCTGGTTGTGATCCTTCTTAAATAGCACTTGCAAAAATGCAAATTTCTATGAAATAGCAATTTGCCATTCTTTAATTGCGAATCGCTCTTTGGGGTTCGCAAAAATGTTATTAGCTAATAAGGAATCGCAAAGTATGTCTCAGAATTATTTTTGATTAATTATTTTTGCTATTTCTTGTATTTTTGCAGATTTTGTGTTCAAGCATTGTATTTGGCTATATTGCGATCACAAAAGGGCTTATTTTGCAAATCGCTAATTTTGCAAGAGGATTTTTGTTTGGTGCATGTGCCTGTTAGTTCCACAAATCTAACCCAGAGTTCTGTTGGATGGTAACGCATATTTTATCTTATTTGCTCCCATTTCTTATATTAATAGTCTAGTAGAAACTTGTTAAAAGATCCTTACTTTTTGGAATGCCATTTTTTTAGACATGAAAAACATGATGAAACAGAAAAAAAGTAAGGGCCTGATTACGACATTGGCAGTCCTACAGCAGGGTGCCTACGTGCCATCTGCTGTAGGATCGCCAAAGCTGTGGTGTGACCGCCCGCCAGAATAGGAGTTAAACCTGGTCTGGTGGGTGGTCTGACGGTGGCTGCTGTTAAGCTCATAGAAGAGCATAACAGGCAGACTGCCACAATCAGAGCACCGACTACACCATATATGCCACACTATGCAGGAACTGGGGGTGCAAATCCAGGTGGGGACTACATATGCCTGTCTGCAATCTCCTCCAGGCTCAGGAGTGGCAGGGGTCCCTGTTAGAGCCCCCTTGGTTGCTTCTCTACCACCCTTTTCATGGTGGGCTCACCACCATGAAATGGGCAGTGGACAGGCAACTTGTAATATTCTTGAATGGGCTGCAGCGGCACTGCCTTCATATTGCTGCCCCTTTCAGCACTGCCTCTGCCGTACGAGATCCTTGATCCCAGCGGAACTGGTGGTCTCTGACGATATGACCGCCACATTCGAAATACTGCGGGAGGACCCTCAGTGTGACGGTGGTCGGACTGCCACTGAAAGTACCGCCATTCTCCTAATCAGGCCCTAAGACATTTACATCCTCAGATTTTTTCCAACATTTGGAATAAATGTCTAATGGCCTCATTTAGAGTTTGTCATATGCGATACTCCATCAAAAATGTTACAGATATCACATTGCTAAACTTGTGGCCCCCCCAATCTATATAGAGTCAGGAGAGCCACCATGTTTCTGATGGGGGAAAACCTTTGACCAACAACCGGTCAGATAATAGGTCATGGGTCAAAGTACCTCTGACAATCTGGCCTATTTATGGAAGTTGTTCCTACATACTCTTCTCATGTTTGGGATGACCATTCAAAGCTGGGTGGACCAAACAAGAAAACAAAAAAATGCCCCCCCCATCTCATGCTGGGAGAAAACTCTGAGCATGTTAGGGACATTCATTTGTTGCTTTTCAATTAACAAACTCCAATTTGGGGATTTTTTTAGAAATACGAAGAACTTTGCTAATGCTTTTATTAAAAGAGGCCCCAGCTCAGCAAAGTTTCTGCACCTTTGACATCAGCTCTGCTGAATACACAGAGATCTTCCCCTGCCAATCTTTAAGTACAGAAGTTGATCGTCCACAAATGCAGTGGACTACACCCCTCTGTTGCCCTTGGCGACTATTGGACAAGTCACCATGCTATAAATGAGGGCCTAAAGCATATCCCTCGTAGTACTCCTGGAGAACGGTTGTGATATCTAATTTCCGATTGCTCTATGGTCATTCTGCATTTCTAAATATAAAAAATGTGTGTTTACTGAAATGTATTTCTTTACTGAAATTTCCTTTTCTACTTTTTCTCTGCCATGAGTAAAAAATGTTCCCATGAAAAACCCTCCAACACCCCCAACAATTGTCTGGGGTATTACTTTGTCATTCCCTCTCTGGAAATAGTGTGATCCTCCCTTGAGAGGAGTACGTCTTCAAATACTTCTATTCTTTTCTATTCTTTTCTATTCTATTCCATTTTAAGATTAGCATGGCAACTCGAAGTGTAATACATTGGATTTATATTATATTACATTTATATAGTACAATATTTAACATTTACCACTTTAAACTCTATTTATAATAAAAAAGTAATATTTTTGTATATTTTTGGACGATTTTAGTTTCAACAATCTTTTTTTTTTATATATTTGTACTCACCATTGTAAGTATAAGAACACGATATTGTGGTAAGCGATATTTTGGACCGAATATTTTTGTCAATATTGTTTACCATGATATTGTGTCAGTGACCAGATTTTTTAAAGAGGCCACAGTGGGCAGTAATTCAAAGAGGCAGGCAGGCATTACAAGAATATTGGCCACACAGGCTAAAGACTGCAAACAATGCAAATCCTCTCAATCAGCTTATTTTCCCTCACAAATTGAGCATGCCTCTAATTCCCCTTAAAAGATCTTTCAAATCCTTAAAGATATCATGGAGACTAAATCAGCTGGCTCAACCCCTGAAGTCTTTATAAAGCACAGCAATAATTTGGCTTTCTTCTTTCAGAAGAAGATAATGGACATCTACTCCTACTTCCCCGAGGTTAAAACATTGAGAACTCCTCATCTAGAAAGCCCCTTCTAGTGCAGCCAGAAGGGAGTCTCATGGCCTTTCCTAATCTCTCTGTGAGTCTTGTTACAGCTCTCTTAAGGGCAATAAAATCAGGTTCCACTTTTACCCGGCTCCCCTTCATATTTTTTGTCACGGGTCTGACAGCATCGCCCCTAATTTGGAAGGACTTGCTTACTCTTTCCATTATCTGCGGGCAGGTGCCCCCACAAATGAAGCATGCATTGGATAAACTACTTCTAAGAAAACCCAGTCTTGTCACTCTCTGTCTGAGTAACTGCAGGCCGATCTACCTATTACCAGGAGCCTCGAAGCTCCTGGAAAAACATGTCAACAAACACCTTTCTGCCTTCCTTGAATCCAACGATTTCCTTACAACCTACTGGGATTTAGGCCACAGCACAGACACGGCTCTGCTGCAGTAGTCTAGGAATTGAGAAGACTGTTGGATCAAGGAGGCTCAGCAGTCATTATCCTTTTAAATGATGGTGCGGACTTCGAAACGGTAGATCATGCCACACTTATCCGGATATTGAGTATGGGTATTGATGACCATGCATTAAAATGTCTTTCCTCCTTCATAGAGAATAGAACTTTCAGGTGTTAGATCAAACCAGTTACTCCAACAGTCTTTCTTTAAGCTGTGGGTTCCACTCTTTAGAATTGTTATATGTACCCCTGGCTGAAATTATGCGCTCCTATGGGTTGTCATTGGTTTAGTATGCTGTTGACACTGCTGGCGTTATCAATCTCCCTCGACCCCAGCTCAAGCCACCTCAGTCTGTTCGCATGTCTTCAAGAAGTGGCCAGATGGATGGCCAACTGTAAATTGAAGCGTGAAATCTGATGCCATTTGTTGTCTGGAGGTGCATGTTGCAGCATCTCTATGTGATTGTCACCATATTTGTGCCTGTGAAACATACAGACAAGGTCAGCCTTGGAGTGGAACAGCCACTACCATTACACACCTTTTGGCTTCTGCGAAAGGTTCAGATTTCAAGACCGATGTCATGTTACTTGGTAACAGTTTTAGCAATAGGGTCTCGACCCTTGTGATGGACTGCCAGGATAGGCTTTCCAGCCCCAAATGTGTGATAAAGATTTTCGAAATGTGGCTACATTCCAGCCTTACAATGGATCACCAAGTCAAAAAACGTGTGTCTAATTCCTTTGGTGTCTTGAGACTGTTAAGAAAGGTTTTCAGTCTTTTCCCTTTTTTAACTAGAAGATTGATCGTACGGGCTTTTATAATGTCACGCCTGGATTATGGTAATGACTTCTACCTTGGTTCACCTCAATGTCTGATCAAAATGCTGTAGGTCACCCAGAATGCCGCTGCATGGCTTCTTATGAACCTCCCACGTCACCAGTCTCAAAAAAAGGCTCTGAAAGTTTTACAGTGGGTCCTGGTCATGCAACAAGTGCAATTCAAGGCCTTATGTATTTTGCACAGAGCACTTCATAAAAGAGAAGGCTTTTTGTTAAGACCTTTAGCCACCCCATTTATTCCTGGGAGATCTCTTAGATCCACTTCAGCACATTTGCTCCTCTACTTTGAGGGGTGGGTCATGGAAAGGTTTGTGAATACCTAAAAGCAATCACTTTTGTGAGTATGCCTATACTTACCATTGCATCCTAAAATGGAATACACACTCCCTGTGCTTGAGCGAAATGTACTCGCATAAAAAAGTATGTGTTGAGTAAATCTTTTTACAACAAGAAATCCACCTTCTTTGAATCACAAACAAGGCTTCACTTAAAAAGGCCTTTTTGTGCTTGCAAGTGGGACTTGCATGTTTAAAGGTTTTGTAAACCGACTCCAGGGTGTTAATCTATCATCTGTTTTCTTTTATCCTTTTTGTCTTCTAAACCTTTGAATCTATCTATAGTAAAAACGGTAACGAAATTGCATCTTTGGCTGGGCTCTGTGTAGGACTATCTGAGTTTGAGTGTTATGGAATCTTAGGCAGAGCGACTCCCCGCGCCCTTCTTCTTTAACTGAGATAACATAACTTGTTTATTTGTAAAGTGTACATTCACCCAAGGGTATCTTAGAGCTGAATAACAGATGTTTATTGTTATCCAACTCAATGATACTGACTTTATCGACCTTGGAAGGATGAAAGGCTGAGTGGCCCTGCTGGGACTAGTTCACATGACCATGATGTTGAACACACGCCCCTTTAGTGGATGCATTAGCCTACTAAGCCACCAGACTCAGCTATAAGATAAGCCCAGTGGCTCCTTGACACTTTTGTCTACTTGTAACACAGCGATGGATCTTATTTCTGATTAGTGCTAATTGCCATGTCTCAGAATTTGTTCGATTTCAGAATTTTAATTACAAATTTAGCATATTTAGAATCGGCCAGCCTTCTTCATCACTGATGGACGAAGACCTTTGACTCAGCGTTATGATTTACTTGTGCCAAGCACAGCTGTTTCCCATGTAGCACACAGTGCCATAAAGGGTGTTGATTGAAAATGTGATTCCTTTTTGTATTGCTCGCTCAGGACTTTCACTGGAACCAGGCTTCTAACTTCCAAAAATGTGCTAGTACCCTATCTGCCTTGGCAGATTGCAAATGTAATGCATTCTTGTACTTTTGAGGCTCATCTGCGGCTAACCCTGTTCACAGTACTGACATAGCAGCTTAGGCAAGCACTAAACATACTCAATTTAGCAGCAGTATTATAACCTTGAGCATTTCTCCAAGCCTGTGACAGCTCTTTTTCTCTGATGAGGTTTTGCTGAAAGATCTTTTCCTATGTGATGCATATGGCATGCAATTATATAGCTGTGACAGCTGCTTCTGGCAATCGGTGCTGTACATTTCTACCCATTTTGTTTTTATAAGCATCTCAAAGCTAGTTAACCGGAAATGTGTACTGTTTAAGAAATAGAGGCACTGATGTATGTGCTCCTTATCCAATACACAAGAAATAAAAGGCCTGGCCCTCCGCTTAATCTCATACTTTCAAAAAAGGCAGGCTCACGTGCAATTCCTATTAAAAAAAATGCTACAATACTGTGCCTCCAAATATATTCTATAGCAATATCAAAAAATCTCTGGAGCCCTGTGCCATGAAAGGCAGAATCTGTACATTTAGGGTCAAAACTTTGTGGTAACATTTGCTATCCTTATAATCAATTTGCTCAGTGAATGCAGATCAGGCATTTTCGTAAGATTAAGTCTACTTTCAATTTACATTTGAAATGCTGAGCCAACAGGAACATTCCACTAGAATACTGGCGTGAGTTAATCATTTTAAGGTTCAGAATAGACTGCATTACCTTGTATTCATGACGAGCCTCGTCATGTGACCTGGATCAAAGAAAGTGCTAGGTGTCTGAAATGCAGCTCTCCAGTGAGGGTGACCAGATTGGGCATGAAGTGCTTTTACTTGTGACATAACTAAGAATGCCATAAAGTCCATAGATCAGTCCTGGAGTCGAATCTCAACTTTTTATATCAGTGGAGCCCTGCATGGGCGGTGAAAGTGACTAAATAGCACGATTCTTCATGGGACTTTAATTGGTCATACCCTGAATCGAGGTGGCATAACTTGGAAAAAGCAAACATGAATATGTTGGACATGATGCACCGTTTCAGCTTGAGAGAATTGACTCATGTCCACACATTGAGGAATCCTCATCTAGAAAGCCCCTTCTAGTGCAGCCAGAAGGGAGTCTCACGGCCTCTTCAAATCTCACTGTGAGTCTTCTTATATATCTCTTAAGGGCAATAAAATCCGGTTACCCTCTTGACCTGGCTCCCTTTCACATTCTTTGTCAAGGGTTGGACAGTATCATCCCTACCTTGATGGACTTGCTTAACCTTGCACTTATCTGCGGGCAGGTTACCCCATAATGGAGGCATGCTCTATGCAGATCAGCTTGTGCCTCCTTTCTACATGGATAAAATTATGACTGCCCAAAACTGTCAGAAACCCCTATTTAAAGTTGTCACAGAACTCTCTGTGCCAGGCACGTTCTTGCCGTACCCTTCCCTTCCATTACATCATAGCAATGAACTTGCGCTGTTTTTTCATAATAAAGTCGTGTCTATCCATCGTGAGCTTGAGTTGGATTACTTCCCTCATGACAACTTCATCTTTCCCACCACTCAACTCTCTGACGAGGTCGTGACTGCTCCCCCTGACTTCGCATCTGATGAATCTTGTCAAGTTAAGGCGTGGCTCCCACTTGATTTAATTTCTCAGAAAAACCTACTGGGAAACATCAAGTCTGGCTCCCCACTTGATCCTCTCCCTCTAGCTCACCTCAGATGCCTGAATAAGCCTGTCATCCAGGTGATTGCTAAGCTCCTTAATTCCTCCCTAAATCTGGGCCAGTTGCCTCGTAATTGGAAGCACACTCTTGTGCTTCCAATTAGCTCAGGATTGTTCCCCAGGATGAGAACCTCAGTCTTAGAACCATTCAGACTTAAAGCATTTCTGGACATCAACAAGGAGATTTTTCGCAGACCAAGTTTGAGTAAAGAAGGATCCTGATGTTGAGCATGCATTAAAGAAAGAATAATCTGCGTATCGTCAGCGTATGAAAAGATGGTCAACCCAGAAGTTTCTGCAATGTCCGCCAAGAGGGGAATGTAAAGATTAAAAAGCAGAAGACTCAGGATTGCACCCTGCGGAACTCCAGATGTTAAGGCAATAGGGTTAGATTTAGCGGTGTGAGAGAAAACTTGAAAGGAGCGATGCTTTAAAAAAGAGATCAGCCACTGCAGGGTTACACCTACAATACTAGAGCTTTCGAGGCGATCCACCAGGATGGAGTGGGAGACAGTGTCAATGGCAGCACTCAAATCCAGCA
Source organism: Lissotriton helveticus (assembly GCF_964261635.1). Taxonomy (NCBI): domain Eukaryota; kingdom Metazoa; phylum Chordata; class Amphibia; order Caudata; family Salamandridae; genus Lissotriton; species Lissotriton helveticus. The sequence goes on along the minus strand of NC_136069.1, from coordinate 494,331,541 downwards.
GGATGAGAGCTGCTGTGCCCCCACAGCTACCCTGTTGGGTAGCTGCGCGCTTTATAAATCTTTTAAATAAATAAATAAATGCGGTGGTTAAAGCACTTCTAGATGACTGTGCCTTGTTCTTTCAGATTTTTGACCACATTTGTCTATATACAAGTGGAAATTAGGTTAGGTTAGGTAGTTTTATAGAACGCACAGCTGCCCCAGCAAAGGGGCGTCCCAGTGCTAGTAGCAACAAAAAGGCAGCAGATGGCAGAAGAAAGACAGTAATCTACAAAGGAGGGGAATCATAAAAACCTATTAAGATGCCAAGGGGCAGAACAAGAAAGAGAGAGCCCGCAGAAGGGTCCTACAGTGAAAGGAAGAGGTAAGTCTTGATAGACTTACAGAAAGCCAGATAGTTATTTAAGCTCAGAATGTTTACAGGGAGTGAATTCCAGAGTTTAGCTGCCAGTGAGAGAAAGGAACGCCCACCGGCGCGTACCCTCCTTACCCGGGGAACAACTGCCAGGTGGTGGGCCAATGAGCGAAGATCGCGGGCGAGGGTGTACAGAGAGAGCAGGCTGGCAAGGATGCCAGGGGAGGAAGAGTTCAAGATCCTGAAGGCAATGCAGAGGGACTTAAACTCCACACGTCTAGCCAATGGCAGCCAATGTTGCCGGCTAATAGTACTAGAGGTGGAGCAGAATCTAGGCAAGCCAAGGAGAGTTCAGGCGGCTGCATTTTGAACTCTCTGCAGTCTCATAACCTCCGTCTTGTTCACCCCCAGGTAGAGCGAGCTTCCATAGCCCAGTCTCGACAAAACAGACGCCTGGACAATCACCTGCATAATGGATGGGTAAAAAAAACAACAACGGTTTGAGGCCATGCCTGTTTAAGGGCAGGTGCAGGACCCAAGGTAGCAGGTCACCAACGTTCACTCCACAGCTCAGGATCTTTCCCTTCCAGCAAGACCTCCGACTTGCTGGCATTGAGCTGGAGGCAGTTGGCAGTCATCCAATCCGCGACCTCAGCAAAACCGCTCCAAAACCTCACAGCATCATGCAGATCATCATCGGAGAGTGCAACTACCAACTGCGTATCATCTGCATATGATACTATTGTCAGCCCCCTGCTCTTGGCCACTGCAGCTAACAGCTGAGCATACAGATTGAAAAGCGTTGGACTCAGAGCTGAGTCATGCTGCACTACCTGCTTGATAGTATGGACCTTGGAGGTGAAAGGGGGGGCCGATACCTGGAAGGCCCTTTCCGAAAGAAAGGAAGCAAACCAATCCAGTGCAGAGCCGACAATACCAGCCTCCGACAACCTCAGCAATAGAATCTGGTGAGAGACCGTATCAAACCCGGCACTGAGATCCAATAGGATCAGTGCCGAAGTACGTCCCCCATCCAGTGCTGCCCTCAGGTGTTCGGTTACTGCTAAGAGAGTACTCTGTGCTGAGGCCTGGACGAAAGCCACACTGGGAGAAGTCAAGTATATTATTCTCCTCCAGAAAGGCTTATGAGATGTAATTTATGTAGGCTTCAGAGATCTTGGAGACCCATGGCAGAAGAGAAATATGATGGAAGTTCTCAGGTTTAGCTGTATCGAGGGTGGGCCTTTTTAATAAAGGAACCACCCTGGCCTGCTTCCAAGTCCTAGAGACAATAGCCCTAGATAGAGATGTGTTGATAAATTGGCCCACAGGAGAAAGAAGCACAGGTCATAAATTGATCAGGCTTCATGGGATCGGCAGGGGAACCAGATTTCACCTTACTGCAAATTAAGCGCAGCGCATCCTCAGAGATTGGCAGAAAGGCAGCAAGTGTGTGGGAGGGGAGGTTTCTAGCCCCAGGACTAGGGCCCATATCCAACTGAGGAAAGGTTTTATAGTGGTTTTCCATATTGTTAACAAAGAAGGTGGCAAGAGCCTCGCAGTGCTCATCTGACATGATAGAGGACAAAGCGGGTGCCCCAGCTATTTTGAGATCTTTAAGTATGGAAAAGATTCTCTTGGTGGGGTTATTGTTGTTCCTGATCTCAACTGCAAAATAGGCTGCCCTTTCTTTCTGGATGGCCCTATGATACTTAATGACTGCCTGATAGCATCCCTTCCGGATAGGGTCAAAATATCGTCTCCAATCCGCTCCAGCCTCTTACAAGCTTTACGCATGTTAGCGAGTTTATCAGTGTACCAAGGATCATATTGGGTACTGCGGCACGTAGTTCATTTGACAGGAATAAGTTTGTCCAGAGGGCGAAGTATCCAGTCTGATATCACAATGTCGGCAACATCCGGCTCATCCGGCACGCTGGGCAAGCTGGAGGAGAGGACTGTGCTCAGGTGGTCAAAATTTAATTCGTACCAAGGGCATCGGAGCGAGAATTTCTGAGGCACTCTTTGCAAGAGCCCAACCCCCGAGAGTGTCATGGGGATCAGATAGTGGTCAGACCAACATACCGGAATGGGGTTAGAAACTGTAAGACATGGAAGGTTAGATAATACTGGATCCGGTATATGTCCAGCAGCATGGGTAGGGCCCTGAACCCGTTGACGCAACTGACAGGCTGCTAAGTCCACTGAGAAGTTGCCCACTTCAGAGTTGTGGGGAATATCGAGATGCAGATTTAAGTCGCCTATGAGAGTGAAGTTGGCATACCTCACGGCCAAAGAACAAACTGTATCAATCAACGCAACCCTGCACACCTTTGATGGACCTGGGGGGCGATATACCAGTAAGCCAGACATGGTATAATTGGTATTAAGAGAGATCCCAAAACGTCCACACTCACAACCCACCAGGTTTTCTTTGACAAGGGTACAGATATAGCATGATTTAAAAACAACTGTGATACCACCCCCTCTAGCTTCCCGATTAAGAGTGGCAATACTATAGCCTGGGGGGAGTGCCAGGCCTGCCTCAGCCACCGTATCTACTAACAACCATGTCTCTGTCATGAAGAGAACATCCAGAGAATCATCATACAGCAGGTCATAAACATCCTGGTGGTGCTCAACAAAGGAACGACAGTTAAGACTGAACAATTCAATGTTCTGACTAGGGCCAGGGAGGTGAATAGGGAGGGACTCAATGGTAGCCCAGGAGTTAAAGCCACAGTTCCCACAGCAAAAACGACCTTCACGCAGGTTACGAGGAGGATGCCTACAGGGGCTCCTTATTTGCCTAATGGCGAGCAGTTTATCATGGGAGTAGGAGAGCTTATTGTTGTTAAAACCGGCAGCATGTCTGGCGTTTGGCGACATCCAGGCGCTGATGGGCGCAGAAGGCTTGCCTTAGGATCCCCTTCGGTGTGCCAGTGGCGTGCTGTGGTGATTGTATGTTTCTTTAATTACAAATGGAACTGTACTATTTAATAGAACCTAACGTAATGTGTTCTGCAGATGGTAAGAATGTTGTAATATCATTATGCTGTTACCTGCCTGATCTGCTGCATGCATTTTTCTTCATATGAACGTAACTTCAAATAAATACTTATGAACTACATCGTGGGATGTTATCTTTCTAAGGAGGTCACAACACGTGCCCTCTGCGCAGCCGCTGTCTGTTCATGCCTAAATACAAGGAAGCATAAACAGTACTGCCTCTTCTGCCCCCGGAAAAACTTCACCTAATGCGGGTGAAAAAGATCAAAGTAGCCACTCTCCACGCAAACGGCAAACTGCTGCGGTGGACCGGAGCAGAGAAAGAGACACCATGTAGGTGTAAAGTAGAGAACAGCGAGGGAATCGAAAATAAAATGTTTAAAAACAGGTAATCAGGGTATATGGCACAACAGTAGTGGACACAGACTTTGTACTTTATATGGAGCTCTTTATATGTGAGCTGGAAATGATCTAAAAAGCATTCCCACAGTGATTGTCAACCGCAGTGAGCGCAACGTTGTGGCATATCCGGATGACATTGCTATATTTACTTCTGACTCTGGTTTACCTATGTGAGTCATCGAGAAGGAAGCCTGTTTTTTTTGGGCAATATCAGCACGTTCATTGGATACCAATAAGACCCAGATCCTGGTCAGTAGCAATCTCAAAGTTTTAAATGATTGATTTATTGAATTTGCTTTTTATCCCAGCACTTCTATCTTCTGTAAATTTGAAACTATTATCAATCTTAATTATGAATCACTGCTGCAAGAGTCCATGGCTTAGAAGCACAAATGAGACAGGTCCCCATGTAGATAATGGGACTATGTAATATTATTTAGTTGAAGCACCTCCTTAGTTTTCTTGTTTTCTTTAGAGCTATTTCGCTATTGCTTCCATTTGTTTCTTCGAGTCTGCCTGGAATAGTTGTATTTGGGTTGATAAAACACCTTGTAAAGCCATTCAGTATTTAATCCTTCCTTTAAATCGAGGAGGATGGCCTCTGCCAGACTTTAAATGTTATTATTATTAGGCTTCTTTGAAGGGAATCGTATGCCCATTGCGCATCTATACCCTGACTGCCCAGTTAGAAGCTGCTTTGCATATTGTTTTAAGCTTCTTACTTTAAAAGTGTTAAGTTTAAAATATTAAAGGTATTCATACATGTATAGAAACTTTGGCTCAATTATATTTGTCATCCCAATATGGGGCAAAACGCCTTTTATAAAGATCTTTAAATATGTGTGCATTTGTCTTAGATCTTATATCAATCGTGTCAGCTATCTTTATAGGAGTAGCATACTCAGAGCTATTGAGGAGCTAATACGGTATTTGGGATCAAGAAAATGGAACTCTTCAAATATTTACACATATATGAATTTCTAAACTGAATTAAAGTGTATGATATATATATATAGATATCTAGCTCTGACAAAGACCGAACAGGTCGAAATGCGTCAGTCTATTAAATGTATATCCTAAGACTCCTGGAGTGCAGACTCTTTCTTGCACAGCAACGCGAGGCTTTTGGAAAATATATATATATATATATATATATATATATATATATATATATATATATATATATATATATATATATATATATTAGATATCTAGGGCCAGATGTAGGAAGCCAAATTGTGATCGCAAACACAGAAATTCGCCGAATTTCAGTGTTTGAGATTGCAATTTGGCTGTAAGCAATGTAGGTACGCAAATACCCGCACGCAAAATAAGGACTCGCAAAAATTGTGATTCCTTATTTTGCGAAAGCATTTAGAGAATCGCAATTTGCGATTCCCTAAATGCTATGCTGGTAGGCATCGCAATTGCGATTTTGCCTTAAGAAATCGCAAAATACCACCAGCTTCAAGTTGGTGGTATTTTGCGATTTCATTTCAACAACCACTTTTTGGCTTTTTACAGAGTGCCATCTGGCACTCATACATTAGGGCATGTATGTGTGCCACATGTGCACACATGCACATTTCAGGGGTGCAACAGGGCGTCCTTTTGGAACTCTTGCACCCCTGAAATTGCGCCCGCAATTTGCGATTGCCTCTTGCTTGCTCGCAACTTGCGGGCACACATCCTATTCAGTCTTATGGAGCTCTTTGCCCATAGGAATGAATGGGATGGCATTCCTTGATTGCAAATCTCAATTTGCGATTCGCAATTAAGGACTATTAAGGAATTGCAAATATTTTTACGATTCCTACCCTACATTCAATTTTACGAGTCCCAAATTGCTATTAAGTACTCGCTAAATTGACTTCACCTACATCTGGCCCTAAGTCCTCTTACAAATCTGATATCGAGGTGCTAGGGGTATTTGCATGAGTGTAAATGTATATCATGTGTTTATAAGTGCAAAAATCGATGAAGGCTTGCTAAATACAGGTAGACTGAGAAGACTGGAGAAGACGATCCAGCTAACATATTGTAATTAACACTAAAATAACACAGAGGAGCTAACACCTAAATAACGTAACGTACCTAGCACTAACAGCTGTAGCACATGAAGTGAGCCTGGGAAGTGCTAAATTAAGACATTGTCTCTGCCACAGTTTTTGGTTGAACAGTGTCTTAATTAGTTGAAAAGATGATTCAGGGGTATTTTACCACCTTGCTCAGTAATAAATGGTTGTTTATCACTGGAAATGTAAAGGATTATATTGATTAAAAAAAAAATCTAACAACATGTGTAATTACAAGGCACAACTGAACACAGCACCGTAACATCACACAAAATAACACAACAAAATCATAGGCCACTTACCATCAAAACAGTTGAAACAGAACTAAACAACAACGATCAAACAATACAAAAAATTATGAAAAAGCGCAGCAAGAAAGAAACAGTCCAAAAACAGCAAAACACTCTTCACCACGACAAAATGTAACATATCAATTAGGCACAAATATTCTTGTCACACAATACTACCTCGATTAATCTTCTTTAATTTAATGTAAAGGGTGTTATTATCAAATAATCCCTTGCTTTTCATCAGTGATAGGTAAATGAACCAGTCAAAATGATTTGTGTTTCAGTCCTACAATTCTTAAGGATTAACAATGTGGAGTAATTCATGATCTTCATTATATGCCACAGAAATTAAATAGTTGGAGATATAGATCTTCTGGTCTTTTCGGAATGATGTTGAAGATCCTGAACTCATTTATCTGATTACTCAATGCGGCCAGCAGATTGACTATTAGCTACGCGTTTTTAAGGAAATTGCAGTTCAAACTGGTATTCAATCACAACCATATGTTCAATTATTTATTTAGGGGATTCTGCTGATATTGTGTCTGGATATGAGGGTTTAATAGTTATTGATATGATAATTTCAAGGACGTATGTTGCCTAACAGTGGTTGGAGAAAGCCACAGCTGTTCCATTTTTGGTGGAACTCATTTATGGAATATTGTGATTCTTCTGAGATGTCATTTAGTTTCCACTTTGCTTTAAGACACTTTCTCCCTCTCCTATCCCTTTTCTCCTTCTCCTTTATGTATTGTTATGTTATTCAGTTTGTAAAGCATGGGTGATGCCAGATATATAGACTTCATGGAACTGACCAAAGGAGGAACTAAGATGCGGCAGTAAACGCAGGATGAAGAGTCTATATTTCTTTAGGACAAACTTTATTGACTTTTTTAAAGATATACAATATGCAAAATATATATTAGATACATGACAATGTAATTTATCTCTGAATAACTATTTCCCATGAGATCAAACGGATATGGACTTCAAAGTTTTACTAGTGTCTCCAAACCAATCCTGAAACTGATTATTGTTCAGCTTGAGTAGTTGCTTGAGTGAGTATTTAGCAACTTCTTACCCGTATGAATACTAACAATATTTTGTATGCCAATGTCTCTATAATATTCCCAATCAACCTAGATTTTAGTATGTTTCTTAGAGAAACTATGTTATTCTTTTATAGATATTTTCAGCACCATCAAGTGGTCCAAATCACAAACCCAGGTCTCAGATGTTGGCGGCTTTGGGTCTCAAATGTTGGCGAATCTGCTTGATGTCATCATGGGAGTCAAACACATATATGTTTTACACCACGTCAATATTTGATCAGTCCAAATTTTACTCCTGGCAGTTCAGCCCCTACATCCATGTTGTTGCGAAAAGAGGCACCACCCTCCTCAACATCAGGTCCAACAAAGTTTGCAAAAAAATAGTTGCAAAAGCAACAAATATCATAAATGGAACTTACAGAGACCTGGTAGAAATGGGTAATCATCTCAATAAATGGACAGCATCTTAAGAGGAAAATGAAAAGCCTCTTTGGCTCACCCCGAGCCAGGTGTTTTAATACATATTATAAGAATAGGTAATAAGCAAAAACTGCAAATTCAGCATGCCACTACTAATAATAACACATAATGAGCAAATCACTAACCCATTTCTCATGAAAGGAAAAATCCATCAGCTTACTCAGCAACAGTGCAATCCAGAGATATACAACACAATATGAAACAATTTTCAAACCAAGACTCAAACAGCAGGATATGCTAGTAGGCCCTAATCAGAAATTCCAGCAGAATGACATTGTATAGTTGATACTTTCAATACAAGAAGAAAGCTTCATGCACAATCATGCTCTCTAAGTAATATGACTGAATGCGTCACAGTGTCCTGAGCTCAGTGAAAAATGTCAGGAGAGAAGGCAAGCAGGGGGAAATAGATTGGGATGGGCAATGAGAAGGAGCCAGATGAACAAAACACCAAAGCAACATCCATATTAATATAAAAGGTCTCTTCAAAAACGTGACATAACTAAACTGCATTACTAAACACACTTCTAAACCTCTAAATAAAATCATTTAAATTGCAACATTAATAATTCATCGTTTACAACGATTGTCACCATAAAAATCCATCAGTATTCAAAAATAATTTGTCACCCAAAACTGTACATTTAGAAAAAGCTGCAACACGATCTCTTGGCAATATCCCTTTTGGCCACTACTAGACCTTGGTTTAATAGGCAACTGTATATCTGTTGTAGTCAGTATCAGTGAAAAGCTGCAGGAGTGCAAGTTTATGGCCGCCCTTGATTTGTCAACCAAGCACATGGCCCAAGGTACTCAAGCTCCCCTCCCAGAAGGACTGAGGTTTAGGCAATGCTCGACAATGGGTAGGAAATTGCCCCGGGAACCATGGCATCTCAGCCAGTATGCAGATTCAGCTCTGCCTCTGCCTGCATCTCAGCCAGTATGCAGATTCAGCTCTGCCTCCTCACCAGGAGTTAGGAATGTGTGAGGCAAATACTTGAACTGCGGAAGTATAAACTGAGATGCAATAACAGTGTCCCTAGGTGTCATTCTCATCTCTGAGTTCCCTAACATCCCTCTCCCAGACACATTACAGTTATTCAAAAGTCGCTGGTGTATTGATTACTAAGGATCTACCCACCCTGGATATTTTCCCTAATCCAATCAATAGCTTTTTATCTATGTTTGGGAAGTTCCTCTAAAGTTCTGAAGTGGGGAAAAGTGCATGCCACATCTGTAAATGTTTATATAATTAGTGTTTAAGGATATCATATCTAGATTAGAGTGCAAAAGAAGGAAGTATCTCTGTATTCTCAAGGATGTCTCCAAGTTAGTAAATACTGATAAGGTCCAGCTCCCTCAATTGCACAAGCAGTTAACACCAGGTAGCAAACAGCCCACACTTTAAATTATTTTCTAACTAGCAGGAGGCTGTCTTAATATCAGTAAGTAGAGAATTCTGTGAGGTAAGAGAAGGACCTGACAATAAACTGGTAGATTCGAAAATGATGTATAACGATCTATCGCAGATAAAACAATCAGTGATAAAAACAGCACCAAAAATATTGATGTAAAGTCAAACAAATCACCAACAAAAATTTAGAAGACCACAAAACTGTCCCAAAATAGATAAGTATATTGAATTGTAAATACTATGCACTATATGTACTTTAGCCTAGCTAGAGCACAGCATCAGACACTCATATAATTTCATCTCATGAAAGCAATAATTATTCTATTAATGTACCACAATTGATTCCAACGTTTGAAAATTCTTAATTTCAAAATGTAGCTTATACAAAAACATATTAACAGCCCTCTAAATCAACTTTTCTGGGAAAAATATTTTGCCCTGAAAACTTGATTTAGAGGGCTCTAGCTAGGCTGTGGTGTTTCCTCAGCCCTCTTTTTGTGTTATATAGAGAGAGAGGGGGGCCTCGTCTCTCAGACAGGTAGATGCACGCACACTTTAGTTAGAATTGAATAAAATTAAGTCACAACTGGAATGCACTGATAAATAGGAGTGCAGGAACACGTTTCATTTCAACTATATGTACTTTAGAACATATGTTAACTTTAAAAATAATATTACATTAAAAAATATTTATTTAGAATATGAAAATATATATTAAGAAGGATACCTTGCAAACATAAAGTAAAATGATATACTTTGAAATAATTGCAATAAAAAATGATATATATGCATATATGTATATATATAAATATATATAATTCTTATATGATAGATATATATAATGTATGTATATATAGCTAGAGCGCCATGCTTCCCCGACCTGGACCAACACAGAAAAATCGGTAAAACGAACTCAGGGGAAACAGGCTGCCACCAAACACTGGGTTTGGGATGGTTCCTTGGCAAACCTATCAAAAGTATGGGCAGCGATAGGAGCTACACTACTGGGAATTCCTTCGTCCCAAGGAGACAGTAAGAAGTTGACATCGCCTCATGGCGGGGTTTTAAAGGGACAGTAAAAAACGGAACCACAAAGACCAGCATGCCGAGCTATCACCATATCGTTGGTGTCCACTAGAGGTCTGGCAGTGCTTAAAAGAATAGTCTTTGTGACCCACCCGAAAAACTCAAATTGACTGGGGCTGACCTTTGAGAAAGTTTTTTGATAAAACGAAACGCGTCAGGTGCCTCAAACTGCTCCGAATAAAATGCTGGAAGCATCTGTGTAGCGAGTGCGGCTCAAATTAATCTCTACAATGGGGGAGAACCAGGAGACATACAAAGCGACTTGGTCCTGTCGCAGAGCTCACGCACCGCCAGCTAGAGCGCCATGCTTCCCCGACCTGGACAAACACAGAAAAATCAGTAAAACGAACTCAGGGGAAACAGGCTGCCACCAAACACTGGGTTTGGGATGGTTCCTTGGCAAACCTATCAAAAGTATGGGCAGCGATAGGAGCTACACTACTGGGAATTCCTTTGTCCCAAGGAGACAGTAAGAAGTTGACATCGCCTCATGGAGGGGTTTTAAAGGGACAGTAAAAAACAGAACCACAAAGACCAGCATGCCGAGCTATCACCATATCGTTGGTGTCCACTAGAGGGCTGCCAGTGCTTAAAAGAATAGTCTTTGTGACCCACCCGAAAGACTCAAATTGACTGGGGCTGACCTTTGAGAAAGTGTTTTGATAAAACGAAACGCGTCAGGTGCCTCAAACTGCTCCAGATAAAATGCTGGAAGCATCTGTGTAGCGAGTGCGGCTCAAATTACTCTCTACAATGGGGGAGAACCAGGAGACATACAAAGCGACTTGGTCCTGTCGCAGAGCTCACGCACCGCCAGCTAGAGCGCCATGCTTCCCCAACCTGGACAAACACAGAAAAATCAGTAAAACGAACTCAGGGGAAACAGGCTGCCACCAAACACTGGGTTTGGGATGGTTCCTTGGCAAACCTATCAAAAGTATGGGCAGCGATAGGAGCTACACTACTGGGAATTCCTTTGTCCCAAGGAGACAGTAAGAAGTTGACATCGCCTCATGGAGGGGTTTTAAAGGGACAGTAAAAAACAGAACCACAAAGACCAGCATGCCGAGCTATCACCATATCGTTGGTGTCCACTAGAGGGCTGCCAGTGCTTAAAAGAATAGTCTTTGTGACCCACCCGAAAGACTCAAATTGACTGGGGCTGACCTTTGAGAAAGTGTTTTGATAAAACGAAACGCGTCAGGTGCCTCAAACTGCTCCAGATAAAATGCTGGAAGCATCTGTGTAGCGAGTGCGGCTCAAATTACTCTCTACAATGGGGGAGAATCAGGAGACATATATATATATACATATATATATCACGCTCTTGAGGTCACCACACAAGCAGGAAAGCACACGAACAGCAGGAAGGTTCACCTCTTAACCTTTAATCTTCGGTACAGGCGAGTATGGCATGCAGGTAAGTTTAAACAGTTCCAGCGCTCTGCCTGACGCGTTTCGAGTGTCTCTTCATCAGAGGCGTGGCGTGGAAAACGTGCAGTGGTGGACGCACCCCCATAGATATGCTCGCATCAGTATTGGTGCTTTATGGGAGATGTAGTCCGTTATTCCTTTATGAATTGCAGCACTTTTATATCTGTTGTATTCAAGGCTCTGCATGAGCCCCCCCGCTTTCCTGCTCGTCTTTATCCTGTGCCTGCTGTTCCTTCATGGGATGGGTGTATCCTAATCCTCAGTGGCCCCCAGTGATCGCGGGGTGGTGCTCTCCCAGCGGCTGGGCTGCCGCTTATATATCACGCTCTTGAGGTCACCACACAAGCAGGAAAGCACACGAACAGCAGGAAGGTTCACCTCTTAACCTTTAATCTTCGGTACAGGCGAGTATGGCATGCAAGTAAGTTTAAACAGTTCCAGCGCTCTGCCTGACGCGTTTCGAGTGTCTCTTCATCAGAGGCGTGGCGTGGAAAACGTGCAGGGGTGGACGCACCCCCATAGATATGCTCGCATCAGTATTGGTGCTTTATGGGAGATGTAGTCCGTTATTCCTTTATGAATTGCAGCACTTTTATATCTGTTGTATTCAAGGCTCTGCATGAGCCCCCCCCGCTTGCCTGCTCGTCTTTATCCTGTGCCTGCTGTTCCTTCATGGGATGGGTGTATCCGAATCCTCAGTGGCCCCCAGTGATCGCGGGGTGGTGCTCTCCCAGCGGCTGGTTAAACTTACCTGCATGCCATACTCGCCTGTACCAAAGATTAAAGGTTAAGAGGAGAACCTTCCTGCTGTTCGTGTGCTTTCCTGCTTGTGTGGTGACCTCAAGAGCGTGATATATAAGCGGCAGCCCAGCCGCTGGGAGAGCGCCACCCCGCGATCACTGGGGGCCACTGAGGATTCGGATACACCCATCCCATGAAGGAACAGCAGGCACAGGATAAAGACGAGCAGGCAAGCGGGGGGGCTCATGCAGAGCCTTGAATACAACAGATATAAAAGTGCTGCAATTCATAAAGGAATAACGGACTACATCTCCCAAAAAGCACCAATACTGATGCGAGCATATCTATGGGGGTGCGTCCACCACTGCACGTTTTCCACGCCACGCCTCTGATGAAGAGACACTCGAAACGCGTCAGGCAGAGCGCTGGAACTGTTTAAACTTACCTGCATGCCATACTCGCCTGTACCGAAGATTAAAGGTTAAGAGGTGAACCTTCCTGCTGTTCGTGTGCTTTCCTGCTTGTGTGGTGACCTCAAGAGCGTGATATATAAGCGGCAGCCCAGCCGCTGGGAGAGCGCCACCCCGCGATCACTGGGGGCCACTGAGGATTCGGATACACCCATCCCATGAAGGAACAGCAGGCACAGGATAAAGACGAGCAAGCAAGCGGGGGGGCTCATGCAGAGCCTTGAATACAACAGATATAAAAGTGCTGCAATTCATAAAGGAATAACGGACTACATCTCCCATAAAGCACCAATACTGATGCGAGCATATCTATGGGGGTGCGTCCACCACTGCACGTTTTCCACGCCACGCCTCTGATGAAGAGACACTCGAAACGCGTCAGGCAGAGCGCTGGAACTGTTTAAACTTACCTGCATGCCATACTCGCCTGTACCAAAGATTAAAGGTTAAGAGGAGAACCTTCCTGCTGTTCGTGTGCTTTCCTGCTTGTGTGGTGACCTCAAGAGCGTGATATATATATATATATATATATATATATATATATATATATATATATATATATATATATATATATATATACATATACATATATATATTACCTACTGGCGGTCGCCAGTAGGTATATATAGTTAGGATTTTTTCCCTATGGGATTTTTGAAAATTCTATGTCTAATAACTTTGGCGTTTGTGGACGGAATTGGCTGAAATTTTCAGGAAAATGGCACATTTTGTTTCTGAGCAGCCCCTGAAAATTTTGGGGGGGTTCGTCAAGGGGGGGCCGAGAAAAAAGGGGGGTCCCAAAACGCATTTTTCCCATGTTAATTTCCATAGGGCGGTTGGCCTCACTTTTAGCCCGAACGGCTGAATGGATTTGCACGAAACTTGGCAAAATTGTAGGGACTGGTAGCCCGATGTGCCTTTTGTAGGTCTCAATATATGTGCTCCAGTGGATTTTGAGAAATTAACGTTTAAAAAAAGATATATATCTGTAACAGCGGACTGGGCAGCGGCCCAGGACGCGTACTTTTCGCGCAACTGAGCTTTGTGAAGCGAAGCTGATTGGTTCTCCGGCGTCTGTCAACATTCCAAACAGTCCGTAGCGGCCGCCATCTTGTCTCTCGGTAGGATCGAGAGACAAGAGGAGGTCAAAACAAAGGGGGAAATAACTATAAGGGGGCATAGTAGATCCTCGCTGACCCCCTAGGTTTGATGTGGAGGTTTTAAAAGGGCCCCGCGGGGCAAAAAAAAAAAATAATAATAATAATCGAACGGCTGAATGGATTTGCACGAAACTTGGCAAAATTGTAGGGACTGGTAGCCCGATGTGCCTTTGCTAGGTCTCAATATATGTGCTTCAGTGGATTTTGAGAAATTAACGTTCAAAAAAAGATATATATCTGTAACAGCGCACCGCTTCGCGTACTTTTCGCGTTACGGAGCTTTGCGAAGCGAAGCTGATTGGCTCTCCGGTGTCTGTAAACATTCCAAACAGTACGTAGCGGCCGCCATCTTGTCTCTCGGTAGGATCGAGAGACAAGAGGAGGCCAAAGCGAAGGGGCAAATGACCATAAGGGGGCATAGTAGATCCTCGCTGACCCCCTAGGTTTGATGTGGAGGTTTTAAAAGGGCCCCGCGGGGCAAAAAAAAAAAAAAATAATAATAATCGAACGGCTGAATGGATTTGCACGAAACTTGGTAAAATATTAGGGACTGGTAGCCCGATGTGCCTTTGCTATGTCTCAATATATGTGCTTCAGTGCATTTTGAGAAATTAACGTTCAAAAACAAGATATATATCTGTAACAGCGCTCCGCTTCGCGGAGATAAAATTATATCTGTATTACCTAGCTGTTGCTAACACCAGTTAGCGACGGCTAGTAGGAGATAGCGACCATCTTGGGTCCCACTTTGCATGTGAGTGATATTTATCACTAATGACATGCAAAGTGGGCATGCCAAGATGTTAGCGACTGGAAACAGTCGCTAACATCGCTATCTCCTAGGGACTGGTAGCCCGATGTGCCTTTGCTATGTCTCAATATATGTGCTTCAGTGCATTTTGAGAAATTAACGTTCAAAAACAAGATATATATCTGTAACAGCGCTCCGCTTCGCGGAGATAAAATTATATCTGTATTACCTAGCTGTTGCTAACACCAGTTAGCGACGGCTAGTAGGAGATAGCGACCATCTTGGGTCCCACTTTGCATGTGAGTGATATTTATCACTAATGACATGCAAAGTGGGCATGCCAAGATGTTAGCGACTGGAAACAGTCGCTAACATCGCTATCTCCTATTATCAACTTTTGGAAATATTCGAGATAAGCGCGAACATCTCCAAAAAGTAACAGCTGCCCTGAGCAGTTCTTAGCCATGTTATCCAATGGGAGGTGGATAACATGGCTAAGAGCATTAGCTCGGTAATGCATGAATATCGCTGAGTTTTCAGCGATATTAATGCATTGCGGTCGTTTTTTATCGTATTTGCGATAAACCTTGATAATAGCAAGGTTTATCTGCGATAATTTCTGACGGTAAAAAAATCTTTGCAATGCATCGTTAGGGATAAATATCGCTTAACTTTGGTAATATGCCCCAACGTCTGTTAACGTTCGATTCGAAGGAAATCAGGAATTGTTGAAAAACATTGTGTGCGCCATCTTGTCTTTTTTCAAATGCCACACTTTTGTCGTGCACGGCAGCCATTTTAGATGCCTTGACCAGACCCACTCTGTGCATGCTGTCGATCCTTAGCATGGCTCCCCACCCTCGCAAGCATCTCACCCAGGCAGTGGTCACCCCCGCTCTCTGTCTTATGCATGGGTAATAAACCTCCCCCCATCTGCGCTGCTCTTCCCTGAGAATCACACCCTGTGCCCGCCCGACACCTCCCTTTCGCCCTATTCACTACCGCACCCTCTGACACTCCTTTTCCTCTGTGTCCGATTGTCCAGGCCGGTCCTAGGCTATCAGCTAGCCCTGCAGATGTAGTTTATGGCCACAGCTGTAAAGAATCACCCCTCTTCAAAGGAGTTATAGTAGATCAAGGCCCACACTCGATGAGATCCGTCACAGCAGAAGCGTTGCTATTATCTGAAAACCATCCTGTATTGTGATTGGGGAGGGGAACGAGCGTGAAGCGGAAGATTCCAGGGATGACTCTTTGTACATCAAAGTTTTTACAATTATGTGTCACATTAAAAATATATAGCACTCCGACAAAGTAGTAAGATTATAAAACTTTAATAATTTATAAATATATACAAGAAAACAAAAATAGTAATAACATATAAACATTTTTAGGGAAAAACAACGAAGTAGCGGTCGGCTGTGCGAATAGTCCCAACGCAGCACAACGTCCAGATTTCCGGCGTGGGGCATCGCGGGGGGTGGGTCATCAGTAGCAAACTGTTGTGCGAATAGTTCCAAGGCAGCAGAACGCGCCGAAATCTAGATGACACGAAAGTGATGTCTAGTAAGTTGCCACCCAGCAAATAACGGCGTGGGGCATCGCGGGGGGTGGGTCATCAGTAGCAAACTGTTGTGCGAATAGTTCCAAGGCAGCAGAACGATGGCACCAAGGTGATGTCCAGTAAGTTGCCGCACTGGTTTTGGTATCCTACAATGCTGCTCCGAATAACGGCGTGGGGCGCCCCGGGGGAGGCGGCGTGAACGGGCCTCTCCAGGTGGAGTCTCATCTGTTTTAGTGGGGCGCCCCTTTACCGTTTCAGTTGCCATTCCGTCCGCTTTTGGTCCACTGTGTCAAAATCCGCCATTCAGCTGAGTTGCGCCCACTCTTGCGGTGCAGCGATAGGCGGCTGCCACAGGACTCTCAAAATGGCGGCAGGCTCTTTCCTTTTTGGGCGTGGTCCACTGAAATGGCCCTGGGCCACCTTGGAAATCGGACGCTTGTCTGCTAGGTCTTGGACCCCATTCTCGAAAGCGTCCCCTCCGCCTTGAGAATTCATCAAAAGTTTTGGGGGCCCCGACTCCTGCAGGCTTCTGGTGGGGAGCGGCTGCCATGATTGCTCGCGGAATGACCACGACGGAGCTACGAGATGGTGGTGCTCTCATGCTGACGCCAGTTTAGTCTGAAACATCCAGAAACAAGGTGGGGCTTTCATCGTTTGGGGGAAAAAAAAAGTTTTCATCCAATGAAAAGTGTTGTTTTTAGGTCATATGATCAAGCCTTCCATCATTAGGAAACCAAAAGTAAAATGAACCAATGAAAAGTTTTATAAACAAGTCACATGACCTGTTATGCGGCATAGGGTATAAAATGCGGAGAAAATACGTTGGCACGTGAGGCGGCGTCAGTAGCGGACTGATGTGCGAATAGGCCGAAGGCAATACAACGCGCCAAGATCCGGATGGCACCGAGGTGGTGTCCAGCAAGTTGCAGCACTGGTGTGGCCATCCTACAATGCTGAAAGTCGGCGTGGGGCGCCCCGTTGGCCTGTGAGTTTGCGTCAGTAGCGGACCGATGTGCGAATAGGCCGAAGGCAGCACAACGCGCCAAGATCCGGATGGCACCGAGGTGGTGTCTAGTAAGTTGTCGCACTTCTGTGGCCATCCTACAATGTTGAAAGTCGGCGTGGGGCGCCCCGTTGGCCTGTGAGATGGCGTCAGTAGCGGACCGATGTGCGAATGGGGCCAAAGGCAGCGCAACAATATTTTCTGACTGACACCACAAGGCGCTGAGATGCCAAGATCCGGATGGCACCGAGGTGATGTCTAAGTTGCGGACTGATGTGCGAATGGGGCCAAAGGCAGCGTAACAATATTTTTTGTATGGAAGATACCACTAGGCGTTGAGATGCCAAGATTCGGATGGCACTGAGGTGATGTCTAGCAAGTTGCTGTACTGGTGTGGTCATCCTACAATGCTGAAACTCGGCGTGGGTCGCCCCATTAGCCTGTGAGATGGCGTCAGTAGCGGACCGATGTGCGAATAGGCCGAAGGCAGCACAACGCGCCAAGATCCGGATGTCACCGTGGTGGTTTCATAGTTGAGAGGCACTTCATCTGCAGTGGGGCGCCGAGATCCGGATGGCACTGAGGTGATGTCTAGCAAGTTGCTGTACTGGTGTGGTCATCCTACAATGCTGAAACTCGGCGTGGGTCGCCCCATTAGCCTGTGAGATGGCGTCAGTAGCGGACCGATGTGCGAATAGGCCGAAGGCAGCACAACGCGCCAAGATCCGAATGTCACCGTGGTGGTTTCATAGTTGAGAGGCACTTCATCTGCAGTGGGGCGCCGAGATCCGGATGGCACCGAGGTGATGTCTAGCAAGTTGCTGTACTGGTGTGGTTATTCTACAATGCTGAAACTCGGCGTGGGGCGCCCCATTAGCCTGTGAGATGGCGTCAGTAGCGGACCGATGTGCGAATGGGGCCAAAGGCAGCGCAACAATATTTTCTGAAGAGAAGACACCAAAAGGTGCTGACATTCCAAGATCCGGATGGCACCGAGGTGGTGTCTAGCAAGCTATGCAGTTGAGTTGTGTGCGCACTTGCGGCGAATAGGTCGAAGGCAGCATAACAATGTTTTCTGAATAGGAGACACCACAAGGCGTTGAGATTCGGTTACCACCGAGGTGATGTCTAGCAAGTTGCCGCACTGGTGTGGCCATCCTACAATACTGCTCCGAATAACGGCGTGGGGTGCCCGAAGGGGGGGGGAGCCGGCGTCAATGGGCCTTCCTAGGTGGAGGCTCGTCTGCTGTAGTGGGGCGCCCCTTTACCGTTTCAGTTGCCATTCAGCTGAGTTTCGGCTGCTCTTGATGCTACAGCGACAGGCGGCTGCAAGAGGACTCTCAAAATGGCGGCCTGTTCTTTGGATTTGGGCCTGGTCCACTAAAATGGCCCTGGGACACCTTAGAACTCGGACGCTCGATTTTTTTTTCCTTTCCTGTACATGCAAAAAAAGGTAAATGCCCGGTACGTTACACGCTTCATCTGCCACGATGAACTCTCCAGAGGAACCGAAAAAATATATAGTTGTGGTAACTATACCATGCATCGTCATATGGAGAGGTGGCACCAATTAATTATAGTGCTGCATAAAAGAGAGATTTGGAGGAGAACCCCTGACCTGCTAGTACATTCATCAAAGAAGTGGCACTGAGAGCTTCAGAGGCAAGGGAAACGGTCCCAAATATTTAGAAGAACTTTGGAAAGATTAAAATGACATGTTTAGATTGTGGCAAATTAATTTCATGTGGACAGATGAGTGTTACTCTAATAAATACAGCATATGAACATCATCATAGTCGATGGTTGGTAGAGACATTTTGACTATATCCTGGACCTGCCCGTCCTCGCCCAAAATGGCGCCGGAATAAATGGGACTCGTAACTCCTTGTTGTGTACTGGTTGCAGAACCTTGAAATCACGAGATACGTATGCAGTTTTGAAGCACATGGCGGGCGGGGACGAGAATTGATTGAATATTTCGACATCCCTATTGATATTAAGTTCTGATGTGTTATTGATTACTGTACTGTTGAAAGTTCGAATTAACGTCACCCATGGTACTTGCCCGCAAATGTATATCTAGATAATTTTATTGTAACTGGCCCTGTCGTATTTTAATTATAAAATGTACGTCCACCGATTCCGTAACTGTTAGACACCTTAGTTCTTGCAACCTAATGGCCCGCCCGTTACGTTCCTCTACAGTGTAAATGTCTATTCATCATATACGATTACAGTTTGCTGTGTGGCAGGCCCACGTGGTTATAGGCTCGTATTTGTATAATGAAATTTTCACAATAAAGGTTTTTAAAAGAAAACATGGTAGTAGTATATACATTGGTAAAGTTTTTAATAATAGTGACTGTTTTAGAATCATTAAAAGGCAAGTGAAATAAAGCAGACCAATTACATGAAGGGTAAAAGGTATAATACGCAGGAACGCAGTAAAGATAAATGGTCAAGGGCTGTTGTGTTTTCTATTCCTGCAACATAAAGTGATCGATAAGAATCTCATATTCAGGCGTATCGGCGACTAAGACAGCAGGTCGACCCTCTTTTGCTCAACGGCTCCGTCATGGGACGAAGAAACGCTCTTTTTCTCGAAAAAAGAATATATTTTACTTGCAGGACAGTTGTAAAATTTCCGGGAAAGTACATTAGCCTGGAACATTATAACATATATTTAAGAAAAAATAATGTTCGGAAGTAATGAAAAGCGTAATTTTTAGGTCATATGACCAAGCCTTTCATCATTACAATAAGAAAAGTAAAATGAACCAATGAAAAGTTTTATTAACAAGTCACATGACTTGTTATGCTTACGTTACGCGCTGCGCGCCCCGGATGACTTCCGGATGCGCTAACGCGGCGCGTCATATGACGCATTACGCGACAACGCAGGTACAGAATATAGTCAAAATGTCTCCACCAACCAGCGGTCGGAACACAACCCCTTTCAGCAGGCTAAATAGTTCTGTTAAATGACAACAGAAGGGACAGGCAACAAGAACCATCAGTCAAAGAGGGGAGGGCTAGTTCTTCTCTACCGGGTTACATTGGGGCGCTACCGGAACTGATCGAATTGGTAGTCTACAGTGTTTCTGGATGTTTCAGACTGAAGCTGGGGTTAGCATGAGAGCAGCACCATTTCGTAGCTCCGTCGTGGTCATTCCGCAACCAATCATGGCAGCCGTTCTTTATCGTTATTTTGGGTGGGGTGGGTGGCGGAGCCGAGCTGTTTTGCAGCCATCATTGTGTGGAGTTCAGTTCATCTCACTAGTTTTGTATTTGTCATGAGGGGTTGTTCCTAATGTTTCTATTTTAGCGAGGTCAAAAAGAGATCCCATTAGTGGCCTACTGATTTTGCTCGATTCCTTTTCTTTTTTTTTACACGATTTTTCGTTATCTGCAAAGACTAGACAGAGTATTGCGACTCTGTGTTTGTTTGTAAATAGAGAATGAACCAAAGAGAACTAATTCTAAAACAGTAAATACTTGGATAACAATCAATCAAATGGAGAGAGAAGCAGGCACGACGGATTACAATGGGGGCAAAGGCCTGCGTTAACTACCTTTCACTATCTGCAAAGAGAGAGTACTCCTAATAGAAATGAGGGGGGGGGGCACCATTCAAAGCAGATCAGTGTGCATAAACACGAAAATGTTTTCACTTACCACGTACTTGACATTCGACAGCTTATGATATTTGCTATTAAAAAACCATTGAAATTCACTGAAAAAACCATAGGTTATAGACCATATATAGTTAGGAATTAGCATTTACAAAACCTTGAAAATTCACTGAAAAAACCATAGGTTATAGACCATATATAGTTAGGAATTAGCATTTAAAAAACCTTATTTTACTCACACAAAACCATTGAAATTCCATATATAGTTAGTTGCACTAACTATATATCGCGCACCCGCAATCCACTGCTGATCATGTCACATATTACATCATTCATGACATGGTCAGTGACATCACTGATGACATCACTGATGACATCTCAAATGACATCACTGATGACATCACTGATGACATCTCATTTGACATCATTCTTGTGCTAATACGATAAACCTCTTCAGACTCTAATATAACCTTAGATACACTCAGTGTATACAGACACTCACACACTGCCACTCATCCATGGAGTTACTCACACACCCAGTCAGTCATGCAAAGAAACAATCTCACCTCCATTTCTTCAACTATACAGTTAAACACACCTTACTTATTGAAACATATACTAACACATATTTACTCTCTTATACAATCCCTGATACAAGTTCACAATGATCGATACAACTACTCACTCATTCAGTGGCTCTCATGCACAGTTATTTATATATGCCAACTCTCACATGTACTGTGTTTTACATATGTACTTACTATGACATGTAGCATTGAGATATCCATTCACTCATCAATACACTCATGCACACAGTCAACTGCCCATGTAGCTGTTTCCACATGCACTCTTGAACTCATACACCTAGTGAATAAACTGCTCACACATCTATGCATAGAGTCACACACCTTCCAGCCACCCCTACACAAACTCAATCTCCCATAGAAATACTTGGGCAACCAATTAATAACACATATAGCCTCTCGTATAGCTAATGATCAACACATGCAGCAGTTTACAGAACAACAGACATAATGATGCACAAATTAAGACAGTTTAGTCACTAACCCATGCATTCAGTGAGACACATTTAATCACTCACTCATACAGTCAGTCACGCACCTACTAAATCCTTCATCCAGACACTTATACATCCACTCATTCTTCAATATGTAAAACATATTTAAACTTTACAAAAACACACAGACACTAGATGATGTCATCAGTGATGTCATTTGAGATGTCATCAGTGATGTCATTTGAGATGTCATCAGTGATGTCATCAGTGATGTCACTGACCATGTCATGAATGATGTAATATGTGACATGATCAGCAGTGGATTGCGGGTGCGCGATATATAGTTAGTGCAACTAACTATATATGGAATTTCAATGGTTTTGTGTGAGTAAAATAAGGTTTTTTAAATGCTAATTCCTAACTATATATGGTCTATAACCTATGGTTTTTTCAGTGAATATATATATATATATTACCTACTGGCGGTCGCCAGTAGGTAGTTATAGTTAGGATTGATTTCCATAGGGAAATCGCAACATTCTATTGGGAATAACTTTGGCGCCGGTTGAAGAATCTGCCTGAATTTTTCAGCAACTTTGCCTCGCGGCGCTCCGCTCCTTCTCTGAAAGTTTGGGGGGGATTCGTCAAGTGGGGGCCGAGATAAAAGGGGGGTCCCAAAACATGTTTTCCCCATATTAATTTCCATAGGGCGGTCGGTCGCACTTTTAGCTCGAACGGCTGAATGGATTTTCACCAAACTTGGCAAAATTGTAGGGACTGGTAGCCCGATGTGCCTTTGCTATGTCTCAAGATATGTGCTCCAGAGGATTTTGAGTAATTCAGGTTCAAAAAAATTTATATATCTATGGCAGCGCCCCAGTACGCACACCGGGGAGCGCTCCGGGCGCGCCACGCGACTTGCGCACGGAAAGCTGATTGACTCTCGGGTGTCTGTAAACATTCGAAACAGTCCGCAGCGGCCGCCATCTTGTGTCTCGGTAGGATCGAGACACAAGAGGTGGCAAAAAACAAAGGGGGAAATGACCAAAAGGGGGCAGGGTACACCCCCCCTGACCCCCTAAGTTTGATGTGGGGGATAGTAAAAGGGTCCGGCGGGACAAAAAAATGTTTTTCTTTTTTTTCGATTTTCGCGTGGGAGCGCCCGGGGAGCCTACCATGGGGAAAAACAGTGAAAAAATAAAATAATCATTTTGAGTGATCAGAGGTAGGGTAGCTCTGAAAAGAGCTTTTGGGTTCTGTGGCTGTTTTAGGTACCTACAAGTACGTCCCACACACACCCACACGCACACAACCCCACACCCCCCACACACACCTCACACACGCACACTTCCACACACACCCAAACACCCCACACTGACACCTTACACATCCACAACCACACCCACACATCCCACACACACACACTCATACACACATTTCACCCCCCCAACACACACACACGCACACACAGATACTCACAGACACACCTCACACATCCCACACACACACCTCACCCCCACAGACATACACACATGCACACCTCACTGACACACCCACACATCCCACACATACACACACATCCTACACACATACCCCCCACACCCATACATACCCCACACACACCTCACACACCCACACCCCCACCTACACCCAAACACCCCACACACCCACACACACACCTTACACACCCACATCCCCACCCACACCCACATACCCCACACACCTACACACACCTATACATCACATCCTCCCTCAGAAATACACACACACACACACACACACCTCACAGACACATCCCCCACACACACCTCCCCGCCCCATACATGGGGAAAACTCAGTGAAACACTAAAATAATAATTTAAAGTGCTTAGAGGTAGGGTAGCTCTGAATAGAATTGTTGTGTTGTTTGGGTGTTTTAAGTACCAACATGTAGGTACCAATGCTGAGTCTTAAATTTAATGTACACCGTTTCCGCTGTAGATAATTTGCATGTTGTTACAGAAGTTATTGTGGTATATGGAATCCATATCATAGTCTGTCAGGAAAGCAGAAACAACATGGAGGTAGGAGATGAAAAAGAGATGTCAAATACACATTGGAGATAATATATTGGGAGAAAGGAAGTATCTATTAGCAAAATTACTTTGTAACATAAAAAAGTTGCACAGTATACTATAAGTCTGACTTTACATTATAATCAATTTGGTACTAGTTTAAGAATTACATATAAAAATGAATAATGTCTCAAACAAATATAGAATTATTAAATATAAATTTATTTTTTCCAAATTAAACATAACTTCTATCATTTGATGTATTTTGTCATCACCCTTTGCTTTAAGCTCACTAATATTTTCTCAACCAACCTCACTCCTGTGTCTTTATTCTGCTTCCCTCACTTATTCTTATTCTCCATGTTTACTCCAATTTCCCTATTTCCCCTCTCATATTCAACTTCTTTCAATCCCTATTCTTTACTTCACTTACCCTCTGTTCCCTTCCTTTGCTTCTTCACTCATTCTCTTTCTCTTAATTATTACCTTACTCCTACACATACACCTCATCCCCCTCCCAACACATACACACACCTGTAACATACACCCCACACACACACCACACACACACCTCATACACACAAAAAATCCTCCCACACACACTCCTCAAACACACACACACATTCCATACAACACATATACACCCCACACTCATACACTTCTCACACATATTTCACACACCCTCACCTCCACCCACACCGAAACACTCCACACAACCACACTCACAGACACACCTTACACACCCCGACCTACACCCATTGACTCACTATAAGTCACACACACTGCATTACTTATCTTTTTTTGCTGTTTTACTCAAGCCCATTCAGGTACTGTTTCCTTTACTCTCTTTGTCCTCTCTCTTTGTCACTCCCCATGTGTTATCCTAATTCAACTTTTCTCCCTCTTTCACCCCTCTTTACTTATACTACCTGGTCTTTTCTCACTTTCCCTCATCGTTCTTCATTTATCGTGGTTCCGCCACTACCCTTCATTCTCCATTTTTTACTGTCCTTTCTTTTTCTTTTAACAGCCAATCACAGTCTCACACTATCTCTACTTTAGTGTTCTTCCTCTCTCTTGCTTTCTTTTGCTCCTTTAGTCATTTTACTTTTCTCACTTTCATCATATTACACCTTCTCTATTTTTTACTATGTAATAAACAATCCCTCTGTGGTCATCTTGTAGCTCTTTTTCTCTTAACATAACTCTCTTTGTGTCCTTCCCTCATGCTAACTGCTTCATTAAATTTTTTATTTTTTTGGGGGGGCGCGCCCCGGTACGCTTGCCCTAAGGACAAAAAATTGACAGAGATCCTTTAAAAATATAGCTTTAATTTTATAAATGAAAGGTAGTTCTAAAAAGAACTGTTTTTTTTAAATGTTTTTTGAACATTTTGTACTTTTTTTGGCTTTTCAAAACAGTTTTATATATTTTTTTATGGGAAGAAACAAAGAGAAAGGGAATTGGAAAATGGCTCAACTGGAGCAAAAAACAAAAAAACGGAAAAAATTACTTCTTTTGTTTGGGGCAAATGTGATTGTCACCAGCAAGGACGATCAACTTTACGCTCTTTTCACCATAGGCGATGAGCTTGCCACATTCAGTACAAGTGACTCTAAAAGTACCAAATCGTTCTTGAATACAAGGCATCACCTCTGATGTTTCTGGTCCCGATTGAGTGGATTGCTTTCTTTTGGAGCTGGTCCTTGAACACTGGGGGAGGTGACTGGCCAGTTCCCTGATCTCTGCACGAGAATAGTTAGCAGGATGCTTCCGGGTCATATGCCGAATCATGGTATTATTACCAAACAAATATTTTTTTATCTGGATTGCCCCTTGAGAGTTC
The DNA here is from genome assembly GCF_964261635.1 of Lissotriton helveticus. Lineage (NCBI taxonomy): Eukaryota > Metazoa > Chordata > Amphibia > Caudata > Salamandridae > Lissotriton > Lissotriton helveticus. Next base: position 494,305,705 of record NC_136069.1, on the reverse strand, counting down.
TGCACCACAGATTCGACATGTTACCTTAGCCGCATTAACTTTTTTCTTGCCCTCTGGAAGTGAAAAAAACTCCCATACAATGTGTTCTTTTGGCTTGTATGGGGTATTTTCTTCAGGCAGCCATCTGCTCCCCTCCTCCTCTTCCTCTTCCTCCTCCTCCTCTTCTCCACCAGCAATGTATTGTTGTGGTGGTCCTCTTGGTGGTTGTGGTGGTGGTGGTGGTGCAGATGCTCCAGCTGTTGCTGCTACAGTAGCCATTTCAAAGTACAAAAGAATTGTCTCTGTAGATGAAACAGGTCTTCCTCAGTCAAAGGACAAAGTCAGAGTGAGGACGAAAGGTGGGGTTTTTTATCATTTGGAAAAAAAAACTGTGCTGAACCAATCAGAAGTGTTATTTTCAGGTCACAAGACCAAGACTTTACTCATATGGAAACCAAAATTATTCTGCACCAATAGAAAGTGTTATTTTCAGGTCACAAGACCCAGGCTGGTCACAAGACCCATGCATTACTCATTTAGAAACCAAACCTGTTCTGCACCAATAGAAAGTGTTATTTTCAAGTCACATGACCCGACGCGCTTACGCTACGCGCCCCGGGGCGCGCCCGTAGTTGCGCTCCGGGTTGCACCCGCGGGCGCGTAGCGTAAGCGCGTCAGGACATTTCGCGATCGTATGCGATCGCGTGCTTTCGGTTGCGATTACGCTGTGCATCATATGACGCATCACGCGTGTACGCGATACGTCACGATGTTGTTTTCGTTCGTGGCAATAGCGCTCCCGGGACGCTCCCCGGTACGCGCCCCAAGTTGAATATAAAAAAATTTTTTTTTTTTTTTTACATAATTATACAATATAAAATTCGTTTTAAAATGTATTATTTTTTATACCTATACAAATTTGCTATTAAAAAAACATTGAAATTCACTGAAAAAACCATTGGTTTCACACCAGTTATAGTTAGGAATTAGCATTTAAAAACCTATTAAATTCACTGAAAAACCATAGGCTTTACACCAGTTATAGTTAGCTGGAAATTTTACTCGCATAAAACCAATGAAATTCCCACGTTATAGTTAGTTGGACTCACTATAACTTGCGCGTGCAATGCACTGCTGATGACGTCACATATGACATCACTCATGACATGGTCAGTGACATCACTCATGACATCACTGATGACACCATCCTTGTGACAGAGTGACAGACCTCCTTTCACTGTAATGTAACCCTTGAAACACATATTCAAAAATAGAAACTAAAATTTTCAAACAAATGGAGATACCCATACCAGTTACAACAACCAATTCAGTAATTCCACCATCTAAAAAAACACATCCACTCATTCACCAACAGTTCTATGTAGTCACTCATACATATACTCACTCATCATATGTAGTGATACACCTATACATCCTGTTACACACCGACAGTCGTCCAAAAGATACTGTCACACATACTCACACATGCAAATAAACTATTAAATATCCATTTATTTGCATATACAGTTATACACACACTACCACTTTACTTTTAAGGAAACTTACACATACTTACTCTCTTAAACAATCACTTATAGAAACACATACTAATTTAAAAAGGAACTCTTACAATCCCTCACTCTCACATATACTCACTTATATACATCAATATTCACATATACTACATTAAAACATATGTAGTTACTGATAAAGACACTAGTGAGACAGTCATTCACTCACTAACATACACATATACACACTCATCCACCCATACAGTCCTGCACATGTGCTGTATTCAAAACACATACAAACAGAGAGTCAGTCATTCATGCATCTATGTGTTAAGTAATACCCCCACCAAACCATACAAACACTTATACTGATACTAAGAAAAACATCTAATAACCCATATACCTACACATGTAGTTACACACCAACCCATGCAGCCACTTATACACAGTGTTACATTAATACATATATTTAAATATTTAAACATTACTCACTATTATTTATTTTTCAGAAAACCACACATTCACTGGATGGTGTCATTAGTGATGTCATGAGTGATGTCACTGACCATGTCATGAGTGATGTAATATGTGACGTCATCAGCAGTGCATTGCACACGCAAGTTATAGTGAGTCCAACTAACTATAACGTGGGAATTTCATTGGTTTTATGCGAGTAAAATTTCCAGCTAACTATAACTGGTGTAAAACCTATGGTTTTTTCAGTGAATATATATATATATATATATAGATATATATATATATATATATATATATTACCTACTGGCGGTCGCCAGTAGGTATATATAGTTAGGATTTTTTCCCTATGGGATTTTTGAAAATTCTATGTCTAATAACTTTGGCGTTTGTGGACGGAATTGGCTGAAATTTTCTGGAAAATGGAACATTTTGTTTCTGAGCAGCCCCTGGAAATTTGGGGGGGGTTCATCAAGGGGGGGCTGAGAAAAAAGGGGGGTCCCAAAACGTGTTTTTAACATTGAGTTTTCCATAGGGCGGTTGGCCTCACTTTTAGCCCGAACGGCTGAATGGATTTGCACGAAACTTGGCAAAATTGTAGGGACTGGTAGCCCGATGTGCCTTTTGTAGGTCTCAATATATGTGCTTCAGTGGATTTTGAGAAATTAACGTTAAAAAAAAGATATATATCTGTAACAGCGGACCGGGCAGCGCTCCAGTTCGCGTACTTTTCTCGCAACGGAGCTATGTGAAGCGAAGCTGATTGGTTCTCCGGCGTCTGTAAACATTCCAAACAGTCCGTAGCGGCCGCCATCTTGTCTCTCGGTAGGATCGAGAGACAAGAGGAGGCCAAAGCGAAGGGGCAAATGACCATAAGGGGGCATAGTAGATCCTCGCTGACCCCCTAGGTTTGATGTGGAGGTTTTAAAAGGGCCCCGCGGGGCAAAAAAAAAAAATAATAATAATAATCGAACGGCTGAATGGATTTGCACGAAACTTGGTAAAATATTAGGGACTGGTAGCCCGATGTGCCTTTGCTAGGTCTCAATATATGTGCTCCAGTGGATTTTGAGAAATTAACGTTCAAAAAAAGATACATATCTGTAACAGCGCTCCGCTTCGCGTAACGGAGGTTTGCGAAGCTGATTGGTTCTCCGGCGTCTGTAAACATTGCAAACAGTCCGTAGCGGCCGCCATCTTGTCTCTCGGTAGGATCGAGAGACAAGAGGAGGCCAAAGCGAAGGGGCAAATGACCATAAGGGGGCATAGTAGATCCTCCTTGACCTCTTAGGTTTGATGTGGAGGTTTTAAAAGGGCCCCGCGAGGCAAAAAAAAAAAATAATAATAATAATCGAACGGCTGAATGGATTTGCACAAAACTTGGCAAAATTGTAGGGACTGGTAGTCCGATGTGCCTTTGCTAGGTCTCAATATATGTGCTCCAGTGGATTTTGAGAAATTAACGTTCAAAAAAAGATATATATCTGTAACAGCGCTCCGCTTCGCGGAGATAAAATTATATCTGTATTACCTAGCTGTTGCTAACACCAGTTAGCGACGGCTAGTAGGAGATAGCGACCATCTTGGGCCCCACTTTGCATGTGAGTGATATTTATCACTAATGACATGCAAAGTGGGCATGCCAAGATGTTAGCGACTGGAAACAGTCGCTAACATCGCTATCTCCTATTATCAACTTTTGGTAATATTCGCGATAAGCGCGAATATCTCCAAAAGCTAGCACCTGCCCTGAGCAGTTCTAAGGCATGTTATCCAATGGGAGGTGGATAACATGGCTAAGAGCATTAGCTCGGTAATGCATGAATATCGCTGAGTTTTCAGCGATATTAATGCATTGCGGTCGTTTTTTATCGTATTTGCGATAAACCTTGATAATAGCAAGGTTTATCTGCGATAATTTCTGACGATGCTTAGCGGTAAAAAAATCGTTGCTAAGCATCGTTAGGGATAAATATCGCTTAACTTTGGTAATATGCCCCAACGTCTGTTAACGTTCGATTCGAAGGAAATCAGGAAGTGTTGAAAAACATTGTCTGCGCCATCTTGCCTTTTTTCAAATGCCACACTTTTGTCGTGCACGGCAGTCATTTTAGATGCCTTGACCAGACCCACTCTGTGCACGCTGTCGATCCTTAGCATGACTCCCCACCCTCGCAAGCATCTCCCCCAGGCAGTGGTCACCCCCGCTCTCTGTCTTATGCATGGGTAATAAACCACCCCCCATCTGCGCTGCTCTTCCCTGAGAATCACACCCTGTGCCCGCCCGACACCTCCCTTTCGCCCTATTCACTACCGCACCCTCTGACACTCCTTTTCCTCTGTGTCCGATTGTCCAGGCCGGTCCTAGGGTATCAGCTAGCCCTGCAGATGTAGTTTATGGCCCCAGCTGTAAAGAATCACCCCTCTTCAAAGGAGTTATAGTAGATCAAGGCCCACACTCGATGAGATCCGTCACTGCAGACGCGTTCCTATTATCTGAAAACCATCCTGTATTGTGATTGGGGAGGGGACCGAGCCTGAAGCGGAAGATTCCAGGGATGACTCTTTGTACATCAAAGTTTTTACAATTATGTGTCACATTAAAAATATATAGCACTCCAACAAAGTAGTAAGATTATAAAACTTTAATAACTTATAAATATATACAAGAAAACAAAAACAGTAATAACATATAAACATTTTTAGGGAAAAACAACAAAGTAGCGGTCGGCTGTGCGAATAGTCCCAACGCAGCACAACGTCCAGATTTCTGGCGTGGGGCGTCGCGGGGGGTGGGTCATCAGTAGCAAACTGTTGTGCGAATAGTTCCAAGGCAGCAGAACGATGGCACCAAGGTGATGTCCAGTAAGTTGCCGCACTGGTTTTGGTATCCTACAATGCTGCTCCGAATAACGGCGTGGGGCGCCCCGGGGGAGGCGGCGTGAACGGGCCTCTCCAGGTGGAGTGTCATCTGTTGTACTGGGGCGCCCCTTTACCGTTTCAGTTGCCATTCCGTCCGGTTTTGGTCCACTGTGTCAAAAGCCGCAATTCAGCTGAGTTGCGCCCACTCTTGCGGTGCAGCGATAGGCGGCTGTCACAGGACTCTCAAAATGGCGGCAGGCGCTTTCCTTTTTGGGCCTGGTCCACTGAAATGGCCCTGGGACACCTTGGAAATCGGACGCTTGTCTGCTAGGTCTTGGACCCCATTCTCGAAAGCGTCCCCTCCGCCTTGAGGATTTATCAAAAGTTTTGGGGGCCCCCGACTCCTGTAGGCTTCTGGTGGGGAGCGGTTGCCATGATTGCTCGCGGAATGACCACGACGGAGCTACGAGATGGTGGTGCTCTCATGCTGAAGCCAGCTTCAGTCTGAAACATCCAGAAACAAGGTGGGGCTTTCATCGTTTGGGAAAAAAAAAAAGTTTTCATCCAATGAAAAGTGTTGTTTTTAGGTCATATGATCAAGCCTTCCATCATTAGGAAACCAAAAGTAAAATGAACCAATGAAAAGTTTTATAAACAAGTCACATGACCTGTTATGCGGCATAGGGTATAAAATGCGGAGAAAATACGTTGGCACGTGAGGCGGCGTCAGTAGCGGACCGATGTGCGAATAGGCCGAAGGCAATACAACGCGCCAAGATCCGGATGGCACCGAGGTGGTGTCTAGTAAGTTGCCGCACTGGTGTGGCCATCCTACAATGTTGAAAGTCGGCGTGGGGCGCCCTGTTGGCCTGTGAGATGGCGGCAGTAGCGGACCGATGTGCGAATGGGGCCAAAGGCAGCGCAACAATATTTTCGGAATAGAAGACACCACAAGGCGCTGAGATGCCAAGATCCGGATGGCACCGAGGTGGTGTCTAGCAAGTTGTGGCACTGGTGTGGCCATCCTACAATGGTAAAAGTCGGCGTGGGGCGCCCTGTTGGCCTGTGAGATGGTGTCAGTAGCGGACTGATGTGCGAATGGGGCCAAAGGCAGCGCAACAATATTTTCTGACTGACACCACAAGGCGCTGAGATGCCAAGATCCGGATGGCACCGAGGTGATGTCTAAGTTGCGGACCGATGTGCGAATGGGGTCAAAGGCAGCGCAACAATATTTTCTGTATGGAAGATACCACTAGGCGTTGAGATGCCAAGATCCGGATGGCACCGAGGTGATGTCTAGCAAGTTGCTGTACTGGTGTGGCCATCCTACAATGGTAAAAGTCGGCGTGGGGCGCCCTGTTGGCTTGTGAGATGGTGTCAGTTGCAGACCGATGTGCGAATGGGGCCAAAGGTAGCGCAACAATATTTTCTGTATGGAAGATACCACTAGGCGTTGAGATGCCAAGATCCGGATGGCACCGAGGTGATGTCTAGCAAGTTGCTGTACTGGTGTGGTCATCCTACAATGCTGAAACTCGGCGTGGGGCGCCCTATTAGCCTGTGAGATGGCGTCAGTAGCGGACCGATGTGTGAATGGGGCAAAGGTAGCGCAAGAATATTTTCTGAATAGAAGACACCACAAGGCGCTGAGATGCCAAGATCCGGATGGCACCGAGGTGGTGTCTAGTAAGGTGCACTGGTGTGGTCATCCTACAATGCTGAAACTCGGCGTGGGGCGCCCCATTAGTCTGTGAGATGGCGTCAGTAGCGGACCGATGTGCGAATAGGCCGAAGGCAGCACAACGCGCCAAGATCCGGATGTCACCGTGGTGGTTTCATAGTTGAGAGGCACTTCATCTGCAGTGGGGCGCCGAGATCCGGATGGCACCGAGGTGATGTCTAGCAAGTTGCTGTACTGGTGTGGTCATCCTACAATGCTGAAACTCGGCGTGGGGCGCCCCATTAGCCTGTGAGATGGCGTCAGTAGCGGACCGATGTGCGAATAGGTCGAAGGCAGCACAACGTGCCAAGATCCGGATGTCACCGTGGTGGTTTCATAGTTGAGAGGCACTTCATCTGCAGTGGGGCGCCGAGATCCGGATGGCACCGAGGTGATGTCTAGCAAGTTGCTGTACTGGTGTGGTCATCCTACAATGCTGAAACTCGGCGTGGGGCGCCCCATTAGCCTGTGAGATGGCGTCAGTAGCGGACCGATGTGCGAATAGGCCGAAGGCAGCACAACGCGCCAAGATCCGGATGTCACCGTGGTGGTTTCATAGTTGAGAGGCACTTCATCTGCAGTGGGGCGCCGAGATCCGGATGGCACCGAGGTGATGTCTAGCAAGTTGCTGTACTGGTGTGGTCATCCTACAATGCTGAAACTCGGCGTGGGGCGCCCCATTAGCCTGTGAGATGGCGTCAGTAGCGGACCGATGTGCGAATGGGGCCAAAGGCAGCGCAACAATATTTTCTGAAGAGAAGACACCAAAAGGCGCTGAGATTCCAAGATCCGGATGGCACCGAGGTGGTGTCTAGCAAGCTATGCAGTTGAGTTGTGTGCGCACTTGCGGCGAATAGGTCGAAGGCAGCATAACAATGTTTTCTGAATAGAAGACACCACAAGGCGTTGAGATTCGGTTACCACCGAGGTGATGTCTAGCAAGTTGCCGCACTGGTGTGGCCATCCTACAATACTGCTCCGAATAACGGCGTGGGGTGCCCGAAGGGGGGGGGGGGGGAGGCGGCGTGAACGGGCCTTCCTAGGTGGAGGCTCGTCTACTGTAGTGGGGCGCCCCTTTACCGTTTCAGTTGCCATTCAGCTGAGTTTCGGCTGCTCTTGATGCTACAGCGACAGGCGGCTGCAACAGGACTCTCAAAATGGCGGCCTGTTCTTTGGATTTGGGCCTGGTCCACTAAAATGGCCCTGGGACACCTTAGAACTCGGACGCTCGATTTTTTTTTCCTTTCCTGTACATGCAAAAAAAGGTAAATGCCCGGTACGTTACACGCTTCATCTGCCACGATGAACTCTCCAGAGGAACCGAAAAAAAATATAGTTATGGTAACTATACCATGCATCGTCATATGGAGAGGTGGCACCAATTAATTATAGTGCTGCATAAAAGAGAGATTTGGAGGAGAACCCCTGACCTGCTAGTACATTCATCAAAGAAGTGGCACTGACAGCATCAGAGGCAAGGGAAACGGTCCCAAATATTTAGAAGAACTTTGGAAAGATTAAAATGACATGTTTAGATTGTGGCAAATTAATTTCATGTGGACAGATGAGTGTTACTCTAATAAATACAGCATATGAACATCATCATAGTCGATGGTTGGTAGAGACATTTTGACTATATCCTGGACCTGCCCGTCCTCGCCCAAAATGGCGCCGGAATAAATGGGACTCGTAACTCCTTGTTGTGTTCTGGTTGCAGAACCTTGAAATCACGAGATACGTATGCAGTTTTGAAGCACATGGCGGGCGGGGACGAGAATTGATTGAATATTTCGACATCCCTATTGATATTAAGTTCTGATGTGTTATTGATTACTGTACTATTGAAAGTTCGAATTAACGTCACCCATGGTCCTTGCCCGCAAATGTATATCTAGATAATTTTATTGTAACTGGCCCTGTCGTATTTTAATTATAAAATGTACGTCCACCGATTCCGCAACTGTTAGACACCTTAGTTCTTGCAACCTAATGGCCCGCCCGTTACGTTCCTCTACAGTGTAAATGTCTACTCATCATATACGATTACAGTTTGCTCCGTGGCCGGCCCACGTGGTTATAGGCTCGTATTTGTATAATGAAATTTTCACAATAAAGGTTTTTAAAAGAAAACATGGTAGTAGTATATACATTGGTAAAGTTTTTAATAATAGTCACTGTTTTAGAATCATTAAAAGGCAAGTGAAATAAAGCAGACCAATTACATGAAGGGTAAAAGGTATAATACGAAGGAACGCAGTAAAGATAAATGGTCAAGGGCTGTTGTGTTTTCTATTCCTGCAACATAAAGTGATCGATAAGAATCTCATATTCAGGTGTATCGGTGACTAAGACAGCAGGTCGACCCTCTTTTGCTCAACGGCTCCGTCATGGGACGAAGAAACGCTCTTTTTCTCGAAAAAAGAATATATTTTACTTGCAGGACAGTTGTAAATTTTCCGGGAAAGTACATTAGCCTGGAACATTATAACATATATTTAAGAAAAAATAATGTTCGGAAGTAATAAAAAGCGTAATTTTTAGGTCATATGACCAAGCCTTTCATCATTAGAATAAGAAAAGTAAAATGAACCAATGAAAAGTTTTATTAACAAGTCACATGACTTGTTATGCTTACGTTACGCGCTGCGCGCCCCGGATGACTTCCGGATGCGCTAACGCGGCGCGTCATATGACACATTACGCGACAACGCAGGTCCAGAATATAGTCAAAATGTCTCCACCAACCAGCGGTCGGAACACAACCCCTTTCAGCAGGCTAAATAGTTCTGTTAAATGACAACAGAAGGGACAGGCAACAAGAAACATCAGTCAAAGAGGGGAGGGCTAGTTCTTCTCTACCGGGTTACATTGGGGCGCTACCGGAACTGATCGAATTGGTAGTCTACAGTGTTTCTGGATGTTTCAGACTGAAGCTGGGGTTAGCATGAGAGCAGTACCATTTCGTAGCTCCGTCGTGGCCATTCCGCAACCAATCATGGCAGCCGCTCTTTATCGTTATTTTGGGCGGGGTGGGTGGCGGAGCCGAGCTGTTTTGCAGCCATCATTGTGTGGAGTTCAGTTCATTTCACTAGTTTTGTATTTGTCATGAGGGGTTGTTCCTAATGTTTCTATTTTAGCGAGGTCAAAAAGAGATCCCGTTAGTGGCCTACTGATTTTGCTTGATTCCTTTTCTTTTTTTTTACACGATTTTTCGTTATCTGCAAAGACTAAACAGAGTATTGCGACTCTGTGTTTGTTTGTAAATAGAGAATGAACCAAAGAGAACCAATTCTAAAACAGTAAATACTTGGATAACAATCAATCAAATGGAGAGAGAAGCAGGCACGACGTATTACAACGGGGGCAAAGGCCTGCGTTAACTACCCTTCACTATGTGCAAAGAGAGAGTACTCCTAATAGAAATGAGGGGGGGGGCACCATTCAAAGCAGATCAGTGTGCATAAACACGAAAATGTTTTCACTTACCACGTACTTGACATTCGACAGCTTATGATATTTGCTATTAAAAAACCATTGAAATTCACTGAAAAAACCATAGGTTATAGACCATATATAGTTAGGAATTAGCATTTACAAAACCTTGAAAATTCACTGAAAAAACCATAGGTTATAGACCATATATAGTTAGGAATTAGCATTTAAAAAACCTTATTTTACTCACACAAAACCATTGAAATTCCATATATAGTTAGTTGCACTAACTATATATCGCGCACCTGCAATCCACTGCTGATGATGTCACATATTACATCATTCATGACATGGTCAGTGACATCACTGATGACATCACTGATGACATCTCAAATGACATCACTGATGACATCACTGATGACATCTCATTTGACATCAATGACCACATCACTGATGATATCATTCATGTGACAATACAATGCATCTCCTCACATTTTAATATAACCTCTGTTTCACCCAGTGTTAAATACAGAGTATAATTTTTGAAACCATTGACACACCAATACTAGTTACTACATATGCACTCACTGATTCCTACGTCTACACACACATTCACTCATTCACCCATACAATCATTCATACATACAATCACTCATCTTTACAACACTATCATATGCACTCATACACCTATACAGACACTCACACTCTGCCACTCATCCATGGAGTTACTCACACACCTAGTCAGTCCTGTAAAGAATCAATCACACTTCCATTTTCTTGTCTATACAGTTAAACATAGAGCACCTTACATTTTCAAACATATACTAACACATACTTACCTTGTTATACAATCATTGATATAAGTACACATTGATCTGCACAGAGTCACACACCTCCCAGCCAGCCACACACACACTCAGTCTCCCATACAAATACTTGGACAATCAATCAGTAACCCATATAGTTAATCATATAGCTACTGATCAACACATGCAGCAGTTTACAGAACAACAGACATAATGATGCACAAATTAAGACACTTTAGTCACTAACCCATGCACTCAGTGAGACACATTTAACCACTCACTCATACATTCAGTCATGCACCTACTAAATCCTTTGTCCAGACACTTATACTTCCACTCATTCTTCAATATGTAAGACACATTTTAACTTTACAGAAACATACAGTCACTGGATGTTGTCATCAGTGATGTCATCAGTGATGTCATTTGAGATGTCATCAGTGATGTCATCAGTGATGTCACTGACCATGTCATGAATGATGTAATATGTGACATCATCAGCAGTGGATTGCAGGTGCGCGATATATAGTTAGTGCAACTAACTATATATGGAATTTCAATGGTTTTGTGTGAGTAAAATAAGGTTTTTTAAATGCTAATTCCTAACTATATATGGTCTATAACCTATGGTTTTTTCAGTGAATTTTCAAGGTTTTGTAAATGCTAATTCCTAACTATATATGGTCTATAACCTATGGTTTTTTCAGTGAATATATATATATATATATATATATATATATATATATATATATATATATATATATATATATATATATATATATATATATATACGCCCTGGATATTAAAAGCATATCCATGTATTGAATTGCAAAATTAAAATACATTTTTTTTTAAATTACTACATAAGTAATTTTACAAAAGTGTGACATGGTGTGTTGTCTCTTATCCCCTTCAACACACCACCTGTCATTTCATAAGCAGACGTGCTAGTGCCGTAGATGTCATGGTCACAATAGAAAATTCCTTTCCCCAATGAAGCAAAGCTATCTTAGGGTCCACAGTTACTTCTCTATAATTCAAAAAACAGATGTTATAACTTTGCTCCAGTAAGACTGAACTCCTTGACCGCCCCAGAGTAGGTGCAGAAAGCCTGCACCCGATGTCCTGCATAGGTTACATTTGGAAATTCTGGAGCTGCTTGTTCACTTGGAGGTGCCTTTTATAGGGGACTACGTCTGCCAAGCTACCACAGGTCAGAAGGGGTGACCCCTTCCCTCACTGGCACACCTGTGGAGGATAGCCCTATAAAGCGTGCAGGCCTGTCACACAGCGCGAAAGCTGGTTGCCTGTTGCAGGGGGCTATGCGTCCCAAGCCACCTTGGGCCGGAGGAGGGGGCCCTTTCCCTCACTGCCACACCTGAGAAGGGTTGCGCTATAAAGACACCAGCCTATCACGCAGAACCAGAGCTGCTTGTCCACTTGGAGGTGCCTGTTGCAGGGGACTATGTGTCCCAAGCTACCCTGGGCCAGAGGAGGCAGCCCCTTCCCTCACTGCCACACCTGAAGAGAATAGCGTTATAAAGTGAGCCAGCCTGTCACGTTGCGTGGGCCACACCTGGGTTAAGCCCGGGTCAAGGACAGGCCGGTACTGCATCCGTCAGCCATCCTCCTTGGTTCGCCCCCAAAGGTACTGTGAATCTTAGCTGTTTCCTTGAGGGTGCACCTAAGGCCCTGTGCCTCTGTGATTAATTGTGGTGCTGCAGTAAATGCAAACATTGTTGTTTCTTGTTGCCCTTGTTTTGTTGGGTCCTTGCTAATTGCCTGTTTTGCTATTTCGTCCATCTCTTGCCCTGGGTCTTTGACTGGCAACTGGGCTTGGTTGGTACTGGGGTAAAATCGGCTCTCACATTGAATTGGGGATGTGTAAAGCATTGAAACCCACAGAGGGAATTGTAAAACACAAAAAGGCTATGACACACCCTGGAAATTGCACCCTCAATGAAACTGACATGCTAATAGAGGAGGTGGAGTGCACTTTAAGTGCAGCCTTAGCCCCAAAAGGTGACTTCATGGGCAAATTAAAAAAATCAGCTCAATCTATTTCTAATTATTTTTAAAAGTCAGCCTCTCTGCACATTGATGCTTTTCAGCACCCAGAGATTGAACAACCTGAACAAAATGTCCCTAATGATCCACCTTTAGGACCATCTATACCTTGCAATAACCTATTGCTCCCTTTACTGGAGTTAGATAATGAGCCTGTGACTCCTGTTGTTACCAGGGCGCATGATCACACTGCGACACCTGCCGTCCCTGTGGCGATATGGCCACTTATATGCCTCTTATTATGGAGTTAAAGGGGCAGGTAGGGGAGCTTAAATCCATGATAGGCCTGTTTACTGCTAACAGTTATGGTTATTTCGCCCATGGGAATGAGTATTCAAACATGGGATGAAGAATATGATAGACAGCTGATTAATTTGGCCACACAATCTCTAAAGCAATGATCCACCTGGTGATCCAGTGCTAAGGCACTTGAAAGATCCTAGGGGAAGCCTCCTAAAACCAGCATATTTGAGAGAAGTAAGATCTGGCTGCTTTCAGGTCGAGCGTCCTCTGGCCCATCCAGTAGTTACCCCTGTAACTATTGGCCACATTAACAACAATGTATCTCCTTCTGTCTTTAGTGGCACTGATAATCAAAAAAAGAATAATTTTACATTTGGCAGTCCCATGCCTATGACTCGCCTAGTGATGACGAATGTCCCAAAACTGCCAAACTGAATAGATTTGAAGATGAGAAGTCTATTAAAAAGAAAGCTATTCACAGGATAAGACATGTTAGGGGTTGTCGCTCGGTCATTAGAGATTAAATTATTAGTGCTAGAAGATGTTCTGCAGTTGCTTGTCCCTATGATATTATAGAGATGTGTTTTAGGAATATGTATATTGCTGATGGTCTGTTACCTTGGATATAAGGTCTTGTCCCCCAAACCACCTTAGCATCCAGTTTAGATACATAGGGCTGAAGGGCACTAGAGCCATTCCCAGTGTTACTCAATAGCCCATCCATAGGCTCCTCAGAGTTGGACAAAAATGATTGAAAGATGGTAGGCACTGGTCCCACCCTAGGTGGTGTAAGACAGCCTAGGGTTGCTCCTGAGAGTTCCTTACTTTGCATGGACTCAAATGTTCTAGTTGCAGTAGCATTTAATAATAGCCTTGAAGTAGGCTGTGACAGCTTAATTGGTTCTAACAGGTTAAATAGTTTCCATTTTGGAATATACCACTGATTGCACCCACAGAAGACGTAGTTTTGGATTCCCACCCAACAGCTGAGGCAGCTAGCCCATCCCTTGTTGGTTGTGGATCTTCACTGCCAAATGTGTACCGTTAAACAAGCATAGCCCTAAATGTGTTTGGGCCACTAGTGGCCAGACAAAGTCAGATTTCATAAGGGTGCACACTTTTAATAACCAAATTTCTAAGAGCTGTATTGATTACATCCCTCTAGACTTGAGATTATGGTGCCTAGTAGAGAATATGATTGTTCGGAAAATAGTGGTGAGTGACCACAATCCATTGTGTCTTACAATGACAGCCCTTTTTGATGAATATGAAGTTAATTCAGTGCCTCTTATTAGCTGTGGATAGATGTTGCCTTAAAAGGTGGCAAGTTGCTGCAAACCCAGAAATATTTGCCAATATTAGGAGAAGATATAATTCCTGAGTTAGTAGAGAGTTGTAGCAAGGGCAGTGATCTGACAGCTGTTAGTGCCTTCCACATGAAGTCTTTTGAGCATGTAGCAGCTCATTTTATAACTCCCCTTAGGCCTAGAAAAAAGTCAGTCTTTAAAATTAATAATTGGGTTAACAGGGAGTGCGGGTATCTAAGGCCCTCCTTGTCCAAGGCCATCAAGCTGAAGGATACTGCTTTGATTTCTGCCACTTGAAAGGTGTACAAACTTAGGGGCCGATTAGGATGGCGGACGGACTTGCGTCCCTCCGCCACCCCTGAGTAGGAGGGACCGTCCACATGGGCAGCGGCGGTCCCTCCATGGCAATTAGGATGTGACCGCCACCCTGGCGGTCACATCCTGTATGTTTTACATTGTGGCGGGTGCAGCTTGAAGCAGCACCCGCCGCAATGTAAAAAACGAAAGATGTGCATGCACAAAGCGGCAGGCACCGCGCGGTGCCTGCCGCTTCGTGCACACAAAGGCAGGGGGGTACCATAGGTACCCCCCATGTGCACCCCCCATGCAACCTTCACCCAGGGGGCCCGCAACGGGCCCCCAAAGTGATTGTCCGTATGCTTTTCCACGGCGGAAAAGCCGCCGCGGAAAAGCATTACTTTCCCTACATCCTAATATGGCTGGCGGTGTCTGATAGACACCGCCAGCCATGTTAGTGCTTTTCCGCCGTGGTCGCCTTTCGACCGCGGCGGAAAAGCGGCGGACACATTGTGCGACCCACCAGCCATCCTGATTTGGCGGTGGGTCTTTCAGGCCTCCTCGGCGGATTTCCCGCATACTCCGGGCCGGCGGTGGCTTCCGCCGGCCCGGAGTATGCGGAAAATCCGCCATCATAATGACCCCCTTAGTATGTATAGAGCCAAAAAACAATGGGATGACCATAAAAAGTGGGATGTAGGGGAGGCATGCCTATCTAAGGACCACATAAAACTACAGAATGGAGAAGGGCCGAGGGGAAATAGTTTATAGACCTACTAGCATCTTGTCCCCCAACTATACATTTTAAATACACGAAAGATGCCACAGGTCTGTTGCACGATCCAGAAACAATGAGGAACCTATAGAGTGTTCCACACGTAGAACTGGAATAGCAGGATAGAAAAAGAACAGGAGAGATACAAGGGAAAGGACACTATAAAGTGCAGTCCAGAATAGAAACTTTATCTAGAATAAAAAGTACCCATCAGCCCACTCACTAGTGGAACTTCGTCATCTGGGATTTCAGGCTTGAAAAGTTGGTGTCCAAAAAGCACTTCCTCAAGGAGATATTGAGGCTAGCCTAGGACCCAATGGTTGAACCCTCAACCAGAAAAGATGACAGAGTTTTAGGCTGATAGGGATTAGTTGCAGTGCTCAAAGAAAATATATAAGAATATGTGAAACAGAAAGGATAATAATCCAAGTGATTTAAAAATGCCTATCTTGATGTCAAAAAGGAGACTTTATTGGGTGTGCCCATCAAGATGGTATGATTAAAAAACAGAGTGATAGTAGCAGAAAAAATAGTTTGCTAATTACCATAGATGTTCTCTGGTCAACATGTTTCAGCCTTAAGAGGCTTTCGTCAGGACCTATGAATCACTACTGCAACACTTACTTCATGTGCTGTGAAAGACAAACTACAGACATTCTTATGGGTGGTGTATCCCCTCCTGTCAAAAGATATAAACAAGAAAAAAGAAAGAAGAAGAACACAAAACAGACCACACAACAAGAAGTTATGGTCATTATAGCAATAATTATGTGCATATATTATGTGCATATATCTTGATTTGTACAGTGTGTTCTTGTTAACAACTTACCCAAATTTTTGGGATGAAGAACCTCACCTCACCTGGCGACGGCTCAGGCTAAAGGAGGCCACGCACTAGAAAGAATTATTTAAAATAATGTATTTCAGTTCATCTTATGGAAAAATATCAAAATATATCCCAGACTAAATACAGGTAGGTGACTTCGGTAGCCATAGGAAAGATGACGTATATTTCAAAAAGATTAAGGATTAATCATTCAAACCCCATCTATGTCCGGTAAAATGACATTGAGAGGAGTATGTATCCATTCTACTAGTGTTTGTTTTTACTAGTAGAATGGATACATACTCCTCTCAATGTCATTTTACCGGACATAGATGGTGTTTGAATGATTAATCCTTAATCTTTTTGAAATATACGTCATCTTTCCTATGGCTACCGAAGTCACCTACCTGTATTTAGTCTGGGATATATTTTGATATTTTTCCATAAGATTAACTGAAATACATTATTTTAAATAATTCTTTCTAGTGCGTGGCCTCCTTTAGCCTGAGCCGTCGCCAGGTGAGGTGAGGTTCTTCATCCCAAAAATTTGGGTAAGTTGTTAACAAGAACACACTGTACAAATCAAGATATATGCACATAATATATGCACATAATTATTGCTATAATGACCATAACTTCTTGTTGTGTGGTCTGTTTTGTGTTCTTCTTCTTTCTTTTTTCTTGTTTATATCTTTTGACAGGAGGGGATACACCACCCATAAGAATGTCTGTAGTTTGTCTTTCACAGCACATGAACTAAGTGTTGCAGTAGTGATTCATAGGTCCTGACGAAAGCCTCTTAAGGCTGAAACATGTTGACCAGAGAACATCTATGGTAATTAGCAAACTATTTTTTCTGCTACTATCACTCTGTTTTTTAATCATACCATCTTGATGGGCACACCCAATAAAGTCTCCTTTTTGACATCAAGATAGGCATTTTTAAATCACTTGGATTATTATCCTTTCTGTTTCACATATTCTTATATATTTTCTTTGAGCACTGCAACTAAGCCCTATCAGCCTAAAACTCTGTCATCTTTTCTGGTTGAGGGTTCAACCATTGGGTCCTAGGCTAGCCTCAATATCTCCTTGAGGAAGTGCTTTTTGGACACCAACTTTTCAAGCCTGAAATCCCAGATGACGAAGTTCCACTAGTGAGTGGGCTGATGGGTACTTTTTATTCTAGATAAAGTTTCTATTCTGGACTGCACTTTATAGTGTCCTTTCCCTTGTATCTCTCCTGTTCTTTTTATATCCTGCTATTCCAGTTCTACGTGTGGAACACTCTATAGGTTCCTCATTGTTTCTGGATCGAGCAACAGACCTGTGGCATCTTTCGTGTATTTAAAATATCTAAGGACCACACCTGCTTTGGACATTTGGATGCAAGGTATAGCAATGCATCAGGCCCTGAGCCTTCTAATCATGTCTCCTCTTCTAATTGGGTCACTCATTTTTCAACTTTATGTAGCGATGCTGCTTTTAGATAACACGAGCAAGCTTTGCTGCATAGTAGTTGTTTTAATTTCACTCCACCAATTTTTTATCTAGCGGATGTCACTGGTTCTTTGACCAGTTTTACAAGAGGTAGGGCTTCTGGACCTGACGGGCTACGATTAGATGTATTCTTACATGATAGAGTAATCTGGACCAAATATATACTAACTCTTGCGAATGCCATAGCTATGGGTGCCCCTATTAAAGACTCATGGCAGGGGGCTGAGGTAGTACCTGTTTATAAGAAGGTCGACAAGAGGCTTCCAGACAATTATAGACCTATTAGTTTAATTGACTGCATGCAAAAAGTCTTTTGTCGCATGGAGCAAACAAACACACAGCATTGGATCATTGAAAATGACATCTTGAGCCGGTTATAAGCTGGGTTTCAAGCAAAAACATCCAGTATTGACCAGGTCTTTTGATTCATTATTGTCTTTTTGAAGACTGTTTTTATCAGCAGAGGTAACTTATATGTTGGCTTTCTCGATCTAAAAACTGCTTTTGACTTGCCAAACCTGTGGGAGGACCGTAAGGCAATGAGTATGCTCCTATGAAGTTCTATTTTTATTGATCCAGTTACACAATAAGAACTTTTCCCAGTGTGTCAGGCCAGCCGGGGTCAACTGACTCATAGGATTCCGGTGTTGAAAGGAGTCCACCATGGTTGTGTCTTGGCACCTACCCTGTTTTATTTACATATCAATGATAATGTGCATGCTCTCTCTGGGATTCCAGCAGATGCTCCCTCCATCGCTAATACCAAGACACTTATAGTCTTCTTCGCTGATGACACATTATTGATCTCAAAAACCCTCAGTGGTTTACAAAAACTTCTCAATAGCTGTGGGGCTCGGAATGGGGTTTAGAGATCAACATAGCCAAAACTGAATGTATGCCATTTAATCTTCAGAAAAGGTTTAGAGGGAGTATAGACCTATGGGGCAAGATACTGGACAGAGTTTTATCTTTCGACAATTTGGGCAGCCAACATGCATCCACTATGCCTTGGCAACCACACACAAACATGACATCCATAAAACATAGGCAGATTGCGGGTGCAATCTTAAGAGAGCATTGTGATTCCTTCACAAAACCTATTGCACCAGCACTCCAAATTTATGAGGCTAGGGCACTGGGAGCAGACCTTTATGGAGTCGAGCTATGGGGCTAGACTGGTATCACCAACTTGGAGAGATCTGAAAATAAATTTCTAAAATCATTAACCTCATTTCCAACTAGCACTCCATGTTATCCCTTATCATTGGACTTGGGCTTAAAGAAGCTAGGTAAAGAAGCACCCCCGTCAAGGGAAGCGTCCCCTGAGTGTACTGCTAGGTTCCCTATGGAAAGTGATGCAATGTTGTTCCAAAGGCCGCCTTGCATCGGGAAACATCCTTTACGACGCAACTTTTATCACGCAGTGCCTTTACAACGCAGGTTTTTCAACGCAAGTCATTACAATGAATTGCGCTGGGGGGCGCTCTAGGATAGGTAATAGTTTAATTTACTATCCAACACCTTCCCTACTATCCACGGGGACTGGAGTTACAATAGTAAATTAAACTATTCACTATCAAGCACCCCCCAACGCAAGTCGTTGTAACGACTTGCGTTGAAAAACCTGCGTTGTAAAGGCATGCGTAGCAAAAGCATGCGTTGTAACAACGTACATCCCCTTGCATCCATTGCTATACTGGAGAGGAATTTGGGCTACTCCAGTGTTGGTGCATTATGTTTTAGCACTTGAAGACATTATTCGGGCACATAGATTCAATAAAATGTCCTGGTTGTTTTCAATCACAAAGCTCATGGCTTCCTTGGGTTTTACTGATCTCTGGAAGAATCCATCCACAAACTAAATTCCTTCCTAGGAAGCATTAAAGAAACAGTATTGGTTGCATGTCCTTCAGAGGGAGGAACAAAAAGTTACTGGTTATACCTTGACTAAGGAGTTTATCGACTTCAAGCCCACTCGTGGTTTAGGGCAATATTGGGACCTGATAACTGCACCATCAGAAAGTAAATAATATCATCAATTTACAATGAGCTCATTACCTTTGAAGTAATTTGTAGCAAAGTGGGCGGATACATCTCCTATATTCTGTCTCTACTGTAATGACCTGAAAGAGTCCGTCCCACATGTCTTTTTAGTGTGCCCCGCACATGCACAATTTAGATATACATGGCTAGCACTGATTTGTAGACATCTGGGAACCTCTAGCCACCTCTGTTGCCTTACGAGTAGTAGGAGTTGATGGTTGCCCCATGTAAGCTTGTGCAGTAGCAAAATATGTGGGCTTAATGTGGACAAAGAGAAGGAAAAGTGTAGAAATAGTGTGACACCTAGAGTTGTGCGGGTTTTGCAACCTACGGCAACTGTGCTTATCTCCTGAAATATGCACTGTTGGGCGTATACAACAAACTGATTGCACTATGTCATTGTTTAACAAATGTCAATTGCTGGAACTTGCAATATTAGTCATTCTTTTGCAAGAAATGTTGTACTAGGCCGTTGGTTTTGATAGAAGTTATGCTGCTACTTGTACTTACTTTTAAATTAGCTTTATGTATATTATTGTATTTTATTTATTTTCTACTTTTATGGCTTTAGCGGGAATAAAGTCATATTTTACTTGACTTAACATATGGAATTTTCCATTGAGATCACATTACCACGTACATTTAGGGGTGTACTAGATTTGATGTAGGACATTGAAAATGTGAAGCTACTATGGATGAGGTTGTTCAGAGGCGTGTGATTTGCTGTATATAAGATGTTATTCAGGCATATAAAGTTGCCATCCTTATTAAGGGTGTGCGAAATTTGCACAATTAAGCCTAGTTTTGTGAAAATTACGAGTAATGAATCAAATAGCAAAACTGGCATTTGCTCCTGCAAATTAGCATGAAATGCATCCTTTCATCTATAGTAGATGCAAGGATGCATTCTGCCTTAAAAAAAAATAAGAACAAATCCCTAAAGCACTGCGAGCAACAGATGCTCACGTTCTATTGCTCACATTGTTCCTGTGCATTTTGATACATTCATTTCCATAGAGTACTGAGTGCAGATATATTACAGTTCACCTATCTTCGTGATCCCAAACTTAAGGAGCTGAGCCTTCAACTCATGTGTCACTTTCAGTTTTGGGCTTCATGCCGGTGAGAGCTTGGGGGAATAAACTATGTGAAGCCCTGCACCTGATTTCATTCTCTCATCGTGCATGAGCAGTACAAGCCACTATTTCGGCAGTCATAATTATTTTTTGCAGTTTTTATGTAGCACAAACTCGACCCGAAGGTATTGGAACGCTTTACATGAGCACCATTTACTTTACACAAGGTTAACCGCTGGGCTTTAAATGGGCCAGTACTATCCGGTACTGAGTACTGGCCCTTATTTATTTTGAGAGGAAGAGTACCAGCTCTGCTTAAAAAAGTAATACATGTAATTGGTGAGTCCTGGCACTTCTCAGAAACAAGCAGGTACTCTGTTACTGAGTACCTGCACTTCTATTTGTCAATTTCAAGCACTGTTTAACCGTGCAACCAATTGCGCGTGTAAGGACAGAGGATAAATTATATCAGTTTCAACTGCTACATTCGACATGTAAGGTGTATGTAAGGTGTTGGATAAAACCAATTCTATGCAAGATGTGCATTTGTGCACTTAGGTAAATTTGTTCAAAGTCGGGTACCTGATGCAATGGTAATGCTAGTGTTTCTCAGTTAAGCTTATCTAGCCAATTTGATCATTGATGACTTAAGTGATAAAAAGAAGGCTTTTTAAACGGGTTTTTCGATGTTCATGAAGTAATAAATGGATTTTTGTAGAATAATCATTTCATTATCACAGTGCTCCCAGCTAGAGATAAGGGGAGTGCCAACCATTGTTTAATCTGTTATTCCATCTTGGCAAAGGGCACTTCAGAATACTTTTGAATGATAATTTCTGCATCACTGTTAACTGCATAGTTGGCCTCTAGCTCTTTTTTCTTTCATTCTAGTTTAGCTAGGGGGATTCTGAGTGGCCCTCGGCGCGTGGACGACATGGGGCGGAAGAAGAAGAAGCAGCTCAAGCCTTGGTGCTGGTATCCTTTGTTCGGTGTACGCGGCAGTAGGGGATCACGCGGGGTTTGTCGCGTTGGGGCACGCGGAGTGGGCAGGGGCTTTACTTGTGTGTGAGGGATAGCGGTTCAGAATGGAGGCACTGTGTTTGATGAGGGACAGTCTCTTTGTTTTAAGGATATGAAGGATGGCCGTGTTTAGCAGACTGCTAAGTGTAAGCTTGGTGTACTTGCTTGTAGCAGCGAGTACGGAGCTTGGAGTATGGCTGTTTAATGTCTTTGTGGTTGCAAGAACATTGTGGGTGTTAAGGAGGCGAGCGCGTAAGGTGTGACCTGGGGAAAGGAGCAGAAACTGTGTAAGAATGCTGCGGGGTGTTGTAAGTTGTGGTCCCGCGGTTGCTTTGGAGATTGGGAACCTTGTGTATGTTGGGATTGGGTCGCTGTGTGGAAGGTGTTGGTCTCGAGATTGGTAGTTTTACCATATGTTCTCCTAAGTCCATTTCTTTTGCGGTTCTCAGCCTGAGCCAACTTAAGGGTTCTGAAGCATGCTGCGGGCTTTGTGTGTTTTATGTGGTTCTTGGATGTAAGGCATGAGGAGACGTCTCGCTGGGTGCAAGAAGTGGGATCAGATTCAGGTGCTGGGCAGAGAAAAGTTCTTTTCTATGCGAGTAGTGCATGTGGCGCTGCTGTACATAGGGCACATAGCTTAGTGATTATTCAGACTTGGGCCTACTGTAGTGTTTGCCCCTTAGTTTGTTCATGCGATAATGTATTTACTTAAGTATGGCAGTGCACGTCACATAGTTACCATTTCATTTGGGACGGGTAAGGCTCCCCATTAATCCCATAGTGATATTGGAGCAATATGGTAACTGCAAGTCCACTTGAATTATGCAACAGGAAAGGAGCCAATTATGTTGCAGGATTGACTAAATTATGGAGCACTACAAGGCACGTTATGCATCATAATGCGGTGCATTTTGTGATGGTATTGCTTCATTAGTTTGTCATTTTTACATGTTAGTACTGCATGGACAAAGGTTTTACATCATTAGTACCAGTTTAACATGTGAGTACAGCCATAAGCAACAAAGAGCCCAGTTAACATTTGAAAAGGGCCTTCTAATTCGCAGCAACAGTTGCTCCAGCGTTTTTTTTCTACTAGTAACTTTTGACCTGTTTCAGCTAGAACCTTCACTTCTGCATATTGTGCAGCAGATGATGCGTTGTGGCAAATTAGGCAAACCCATAATTGTGCAGGAAACTGCACTGCCTCAGAATCGTATCATTAGAGTGGCCCTGGGTCCCAGCCCTTTCCACCGATATTTGCATTGACATTGTGGTGCAAACATAGATGGGATGCATCTTTTGATATTCGTCCCGTGTATGACTTTCAGGTATAATTGAGGTTCCCAGTTATGGTATTTTGTTTTTGCCATTTCTATTTCTATGTATTTGGTTTTGCTAACGGTATATATATTTATCCATATTTAATTTGGGTTTTGCGAAGAAATGAATTTGAAACTAATATATTTCCACATTTATGTATCCAATAAATGTGCCTTCATGCTTTAATGATATGACCACCCACAGATAATAAATCAATGCATGTATATGAAAACATGAACATTTTAGTATCAAGGTTGTGCATATCTACTGAAAATTCCTTTTTTAACCCCTTACCTGTCAATCTGCACAGCTATTGGCCAAGCAGTCATGATGGACAGTATTTAGAATCACTCCAAAGAATCTAGAATCTGTTTTTATCCACATTTAAAAATAGGCTTAAAATAGTTTTCTGTATAAAGTAACGGTAGACCTGGAACACCTTTTCCTGAGGGTGGATACACAGTTAATAGAGCATTGGAGGGAGGGGTTAAAGTAACTTTTGCTCATGAATATTTGTTTCTATTTCAAGACTGCTGAACTCACTGTTTTTGTACTTATTTTGTAACTTGGAGTCTTTGTAATTTGGGGCTCTTGTCTAGTGTCCCAGAGAATTAATTTTTTTCCGTAAAAAATCACTTTTGCCTAATCTGCATGTCCTATAGTATAGGAAATAGTCGGTGTAATATGTATACTGGGGGAAACATCCTTTACCGCGCAACGTTTACCACGCAGTGCCTTTACAACGCAGGTTTTACAACGAAAACCATTACAACGCATTGCACTGGGGGCGCTCTAGGATAGGGAATAGTTTTAATTTACTATCCAACACCTTGCCTACTATCCACGGGGACTGGAGTTGGAATAGTAAATTAAACTATTCACTATCCAGCACCCCCCAAAGCAATGCGTTGTAAAGGCTTGCGTTGTAAAACTTGCATTGTAACAGCATGCGTGGTAAAAGCATGCGTTGTAACAACGTACATCCGTATACTGGTGAAGTTTCTGTAGCCTTTCTGGGGGTTTTGTCTTGCGTAAGGTGTCCGTTTATAAGTTAATTGTTAAAATGCATGCATCTTGGGCATAGTGTGTGTTGTGTGATGACTGACTAATATCCACCATTGTGATTACTTTCATATTTCACCATACTAATTCACCACTAATCCTTTATGGGCTTCCGGAGTAGCGTGCTTCAACACCCCATCAGGGGTAACAAGCACTATATAAATACAAACCTTTTTCCTCCTCTATCCTTTTGTTATCATTCCAAATCCAAATAACTGACTAACCTATCCACCGTTTAAAATGTACTTGCATGTTTCACTATACTAATTCAACAATAATCCTCTATGGGTCCCGGAGTAGCGTGCTACTCGCCGAAAAAGCGATTTGACGCCTCATCAGGAGTAGTAAGCGCTACATAAATGCAATTACAATTACAATAGGATACTCACACTGCCCTCACGTTCAGCTGGAATTATTCCTCTATTTTGATCCTAAACGTGCCTCAAAACAAGTTATCAGATAGTGCACCTGTTCTGAGTCTCCACTGTTCAGCTGAACAGGTAGGTTCAGGACACATGAGTCTCAACAGTACTGGAGCATGGCCTGACATCCTTCTAGGTAAGCCAAGTGTGGCAATTGTGCCACTCATGAACTGGCATCCCGTAGAACCACCCAGTGGTCTAATCTTGATCACATATTATTTACAGACGAAAAGTATATGCCATTCTATCACAGAGGGTGTCTGGGTCGCCACAAGCCAATCGGGTTATGTGCAGTTATAATAGCGTTCAGTGTGGTGGATGTCACTGGATGTCACTGAGGTGTGTTGATTCTCCCATTGGATCTGTCAAGCTGAATCTGAGTATACAGTTAAAGTCACCACCCTGTAGAAATATGTGTGGTTCCACTGCCACTACCGAGTACAACAGGTCTCTGTAGTTATTTTATTGTCCATATTCGGACCATTATTGTTGACTATTGTGGCGTGTTTGCCCCACTACATACCTAGGGTATCCTCTTTTCGGTGTTTTAATGGCTTGCAGTGGGTATTTTCCATTGTTTTCAAAAATTGTCAAAATCTGTGTTTTTTCGGTGTCTATATATTCGGTGCAACAAAAAGGTGCTCAAACCAGCAGGCATAGTAGAAAGGCGGACGATATGAAATTATTACTGCTTTTGCAGCCGTTTTCGACCGAGAAGCGGCGATAATTTAATCGCCCTATTAGCAAGCTGTTGCTAACAGCCGTTAGCGATAGTTTGTAGTCGATAGCGAGAGGTTTGGGACCCACTTTGCATGTCAGCGATATTTATCGCTAATGACATGCAAAGTGGACATACCCAAAATGTTAGAGACTGAAAACAGTCGCTAACATTGCTATCGCCTATTATCAACTCGGGCACAGCGATTAAAAAATTTGCGCTAAGCACGAATATTGCTGAAAACTAACGCCTGCTCAGACCACTTCCCAACCTGTATATCCAATGGGAGGTGGATATTCAGGTTAAGACTCTATTGGCGTTAATAGCTGAATATCGCTGGATTTCCAGCGATATTCACGCATTAAGCCGCTATTGCCGGATATTTTATCTATTTGAGATAAACGTTGCTAATAGCACGTTATCTCTGCGATAAAATCCTGCGATGCGCGGCGATAGAAAAAATTACGCTAACTTTATTTAGCGATAAATATCGCTAGTTGTTGATAATGTGCCCCCATGTTTTCCAGTATTTACAAAAAAATTGTATTGCAGTGCATGTATATCACACCAATACTGCAGGATGTATAACATTTTATATTGGTCATTACAGGATATACACACTTTGAGAAGGAATATAGTGATGAATTTTTAATTGACTGGTTTAGTATACACAAATGTTTGTCTTCAAAATGTTAATCACTCCTACAAGTCAAATGTATTCTAGCACACCACGTAATGCATTTTAAGGTAACCGCAACTCCTCATTGCCCTTTCTTTCCTCCCCATTAGTACCTTGATCTGTGGGAAGGACCTCTTAAAACTGACACTGGAGACTGCAGTGCAAGAATACTCAAAACACAATCTGTGAGCTCGTGCACTATTCTTACTTTCCATGCCAATAACCATTTACCTGGAGCTATCAATTCTCAGATACTGGTTCCGCACCATATGCACCGAACTGGCTACAATGAACTGATACATTTCAAAATCGGACCAAAAAAAGGTGGGAGCCCACTGCATCAAATCCCAGCATGCACTTCGCACCAATGCATCGTGGTAAATGCAGTGCATGATAAATCTTACTCTGTGACAGTCTTTTGTTTTTCACCCTTATTGGTGCAACCAGAGCTGTATATCTCTAGACATGTGTTTCAGGATAGTTGTCCTTCTTCAGTAGAGAGCAACACATTGTTTCTGGGTGCTGGAAATGTTGCCCAAAGTCTTCTCAGGTCTCTGGACCACTCACTGGGAGCAGGTTCATCAACCAGAGCGTGTCAGTTCATTATTAGTTCACGGGAGCCATATCAATAAAAAAAGGGTAAGAGCACACTGCCTCACATCTCAGCACTCTCTTCGCCCCAATGCATCATGATAAATGCAGTGCATGATAACACTTACTTCACTAACAGTCAGTGCTGTGTATCTCTAGACACGTGTTTCAGGATAGTTGTCTTTTTCAGTAGACAGCAACACAATGCTTGGAGGTGCTGGAAATGATGTCCAAATTCGTCTCAGGTCTCTGTACCATGTTTCAAAATCTGAGCAAGCTCTCATTTGCAAATGGGGTCAAGAACTTGTACTCAAGGGAAAATGTAAATGTAAATGTAAATTGATACTTGTATAGCGCACTACTCACCCGCAAGGGTCTCAAGGCGCTTGTATGAATACCGCTGTGAAACCCATCCTGGCTTTCCCTGTGAGGTGTCCACTCCTGGGCACCCCCAAGGTGGAGGCCAGGCATCATTAGCGTTGTGGGGGCCATTGTGGAGACTAAGCAAGCTATTGCCCAGAGTTGCAGAGTGGGACTCCATGATTGGAATAGGCACCGAGGAGAGAATTATCAGGTCCGTGGAATTTTGAGCCCAAGACCCGCCGAGGCAGGGAATTGAACCCTGGTCCCGGGCTAGACCTCTGCATCAGGGTCTGCCGCTCTAACCATTGTGCCACACTTCTCCACTGGGTCAGTGCAACAAATCATAACTTATCATGCATTGTTGCATTAAAGGTACAGCACTTATTTTCTACAATTCTTTCTCCCAAGTAACAAACACTCCAGCATTGAGGATGTTGCTGTACCAAAGTTTTTATACGTATCCTCCAGCTTTGTCTCAGGCAGAAGTTTTACTTCTGCACTATTGGAAATAGTCCTTTTTGCAGGGTCAACCCCAAACTCTTTGCTTTCGTCCTAGTTCTTGATGAATTTATTTTTGTTGGTCTTAGGACTCTGAGCACTTTACCACTCCTAACCAGTGCTAAAGTGTGTGTGCTCTTCCCGGGCACAGCTCCTTGCACTCCTTGTCAACGGCAGCTTCGACGAACTCCGCATCCCAGCCTCACTGCTCCTAAAAATAAATGCATTGCCTCCGCTGCCCATCGCATCCCTGACATCAGACTTTGCATTGCAAGTCCTGTCAATGGGATACTCAGCGATGATGCAATAGGACCTCACACCACAGCCTCGCTGCATCTCTGAATTGATGCATTGCCTTAGCGGCATGATACATCTTCAACGCGGATCCACGCAATGCTCCACTACCAGGATTTAAGGTGCTCTGTTCAGTGGACCTAACTGAGTCTCGGTAGCCGGCCTGTGCTTCATAGCGGTAAGCATAAACTTGTGACTTTGGCCCTATCTGGCTCGACCAGATGCCCCAAATAGCGCTTTGTGGTGCTATTTATCACTATAAACTTTAAAAATCTATTTCTCCGGTTCTATTAATTAGATTTTTGTCATTTTGGTCTTGTTTTATTTATTAAAACTGGATATTTTTCTAAATTGGTGTGGAATCATTTTATATAGTGTGCTCACTGATTTACTGTTTGAAGTGTTGCAGAAATACTTTACACACTGCCTCTAATTTAAGCCTGACTGCCCTGTGACAAGCTACCAGAGGGTGAGCAGTGGTTAATTTAGGGGTCTCCCTCTTTCCCTGACTAGGATTGTGGTAGCTGCTTGACCACGGCTCACCCCAGTCAATGTGTAACCTAATTTCTAACATTTGCAAGCATCAGTGAGATCAGGATTGGCATATGTGCTGTACCATACACTTATTTGGTGCACACTACCATTCCACACCTAAAACTTATTTTAAATTCTGCCTGATTGGCATTTTTGATTTTCCAAAATCATATCTCTGTCTGTCAGATCTGAAACTATACCTGTAAGCATGGAATTTGAACTGGCCAACATG
Source organism: Lissotriton helveticus (assembly GCF_964261635.1). Classification (NCBI taxonomy): domain Eukaryota; kingdom Metazoa; phylum Chordata; class Amphibia; order Caudata; family Salamandridae; genus Lissotriton; species Lissotriton helveticus. The sequence continues at coordinate 494,277,051 of NC_136069.1, read as the reverse complement.
AAGGTCTACACTGTGGCCCAGCGTATGGACTTCTCTAAGGAGTTTGGACATCCTGCCAAGAGCACCACCAGGAAGGTGGAGTTGCAAAAGGCGCTGAGGGAGAGGCAGAAGCTCTCTCCCTACCGGGTGAGACCACGGGAGAGGATGAAGAGATGGAGGAGCCACCTGCAATAGAAGTGAACAATTTTACCCCTGAAATATAGCTAACTGCCTTTACAGAGAGCAGCATCTCCTCCCCTAGCCATGCCCAGATGATTTGGTGGAGAGGGGCTATGAGAAGCTCGCCTGGTATATGAAGTACACTTATGTAGGTGGACACCTTGCACCAGTCCAGACAATCCTTATGGTGATTTAAGAGGTCTTAGACAATCTTAGAAACCTCTCGGAGTGGTAACTGTGGAGAGCAGCCTTCAGGCTTAGTCCAAAAGTATGTAATGCAGCTTGCTTTACCAGAATACAATATTATAGTATAGATCAAGTGAAAAAATACCCACACAAGGTATTTATAAAAATATGTATTTATTATATAATATATCTATAACACATACAAGTATCTCCCACACAGGGATATGCACAATACACACAACACTTTGCAAAGAAATCACAGTAAATAGTACGAAATACACAGTGGGCCCCGGGGTGGGACCAAACCATATACTAAGAAAGTGGTATAAGAACCACGACTGGAGTCAAGACAAGGTCGAGAGAACGTAGAAGTGCTGGGGACCCAAGGAACCACCCAAGGTGAGTGACTAGGAACCCCACGGAGAGCGTGTGCTGTGTGGGTACACGACCGCGTACAAATCTACGTGTAAGTCGTGTTTGGATTTTTACAAATTAAGGACCCTTCCCAGTGGACCCTGAAGAAACCCTATGGAAGACAAAAGGTTGGAGAGCTACACCACCCATGGATACCTTAGTACCCACATTACCTAAACCAGGGAAGCCAAGTGCCTACGTGTGAAGTGGAGTTGGAAACCACCATTGTTTCCAATGGAGGATATTAGGAAAGTGCCACTGCTGGAAGAGAAGAAAGTTTGAAGGTGGATTCTAGACAAGAATTACCTGCAAGCAAAGGGGACAGCGTCTATGTCACTCAGGAGTGACCAGGAGACTTGGAAGATGAATGACCTCCCGATGCTGGGTGTTGCAGGAGAGTTGATGAGGACCTTGAGGCTGCAACTGTGAGGACCAGACCGTAACTCTGCAGCTGTGAGGACCAGGCAACGCTGAGGAAGACCAGGAGCCATGCACAAGCTGTCCCAGAAAGGATGTTGAGTGTTGAAGAGTCGAAGTTGGGCGGGAGCACAAACATGCCTTGGCAAATGCAACCAAAGCAAATTCAACCAACGCAGGAGCTGCAGAAGGAGCAACGTAGAGACCAGCAAGGTCCAGGAGACTCCAAGACACCAAGCAATCAGGGGAGACAAAGAGAAACAAACCTTAACCTCAATGAACCCAGAGGCTGGAGGCACTGGAGTCACAAGAGGACATCAATCAGCTCACCAAAAGAAACAACCCACAATGCACATGATGTGGTGTGGCTGAAGATTCTGTTCACAGGAGATGCTCGAGGTGGGGGCTACTTGGAGACCAAAGATCTTCTTGGAGAGAAATCAGCAAGTCTTTGCAACTGCAAGTTGACACAGTGCACTGGGGTCCGGTTATTGCAGCCTTCACAAGGGATACTGGCCTCAAAGGTGGTGAGAGGGCAGGCAGGTCACGGGAGCTGTGGAAAAACACCACCTGTGTTGCAGAGCTGTTCGGAGTCTGGGGGAGCTCAGGATCAGCAGACCCGTCAACTTAGTTGCGGTGCCTGCGAATGCACGGGAGTGACTCCTTCCCTCGAAGGGAGATTCCTTCCGGTGTCTTTGATGACCACAGGCCATGGAAGGTTCCTGTATTGTGCACAAGCACAGATGATGCAGCAGACTGGAAGGGAGATGAAGTCGATCTCAAAGGAAGTCCAGCAACGTCTAGAGTGCCTGCACGGTAGAAGAAGATGTGGTGTCTGATCCGAATCTTATTCCATGATGAATCTAGGGACCTACACCCAGGTAAGCCCTTAAGTACCCTAGGGAAAGGGTTGGGAGGATTCAGGGTACCCTCCCAGGGCAGGGTCTGGACAGAGGGGAGTTTACTCCCATGTCCTTTGTCCAGTTTTGCACCAGAGCAGAAGCCAACGGGTCTCAGGTACGGTTTGAACTGGACTATGCATGGGGACACCAAATGTGCCCCACATGCAGACTGAGTGGTGCTGGCAAGCACACCCACCATGCCCCAATGCACTAAATCCTGTTTGGGAGGTGGTCACAGCAGCCTGTGATAGGATGCTATTGCTCTGCCTTCCCCTGCCAGAGCTTGGTTCAACAGAAGGAAGGCAGATTCATGTCTCTGGTCAGCAGCAACCATTTTGAGCTGTCCGGGTCTGGAAGACTGGTACCAGGGACATGGAGAGCCTAACGGAGGGCTCTTCCAGTGATGTTATCATACCTCTGGGGGTATGATTCCAACATGTTTGATACCTAACATGAAAGGATTCATTGCAGCCAGTTTCAAGATGGTCATGGCATAATTACGCGGTGCCCCTCTATATGGTATATGGTTGCTTCATTGACAACCCAGGACAATGGACTCCGTAGGTTGTAGGTGTGTCTTGCTCATGCAGGGGCACCCTCTCACTTAGAAACAAGCAGCTTGCCTTCAGGATTGTAAAGGCCTGCTATAGGGGTGACTTATAGGTTTTAAGTGCAGTGATCCCAGATTTAGGAAAACTATATCTTTAGTAAGTGGTGCTAGCACCGGCTTACACAAGCTGCAATGACAGGCCTGTAGGTCCATTTTTAATGGTCCCCCATGGGTGGCATAATGCATGCTTCCACCCATGGTGAGCCTCTGGGGTACCTATGCCCCGGGTACCTTAGTACCATATACTAGAGACTTATAAGGGTACCCCAGTATCCAATCTGGGATGTACCTAAGTACTGAACATAACAATTTACGGGAGAAAGCCGAGAGACTGGGGTCCTTATTAGCAGGATCCCAGTCAGACTAGTCAAAAACAGCTTAGCACCAAGCAAAAAGAGGGGGTATGCAAGCAGAAGGATCCTACCTTCCTACAGGGGTGGGGGAGGGAATTCAAGCTGCAAATGGTCAAATTGAAAATGGAGAAGAAAAAGGCTGAAAGAACCTTGGAAGAGAAGGCAAATTTACTGTCTCATGAACTGAGCCTAAAAGAGTAGGACATCAAAGCCAGACAGGCAGCCTCCAGCAGTGATGGTGGGAGCATGCCCGCAGTTTCTGAAGGTGGTAAAACAGTTTGGATACCTAAGGATCTGGTGCCCGGTTATGTGGCTGGCGATGACATAGACAAAAGTGTTTCTGCCTAAGAGGTAGCCGTGAAGGGCCACAAGGTCCCAGAAGAGCACTGGGGGTGTGGTTTGTGGAAACATGCACCTACTGTGGGGCAGGAAACACTTCTAACACTAGAGTTTGGGGACCAAACCAAGTTCCATCCCATGAAAGCCATTTTACTTGCAGAGTTTGAACTGACCCCTGAAAAGTACTATCAAAGGTCCAGGGACAGCCAGAAGCTCCCCAACCACTCTTGGGTGGATTTTGCGAATTACTCAGGAAAAGTGTTCTTCTGATCTGCATCATTTGTACTGTGACTCCATTGCTTTTTCATTGCCATCTCGTGTCAAACACTTCCACACGACCCACCTGGTCGTTTATGCTGATGCCTGAGGAAAATCTAACTAACACGACAACAGCCATCTTGCAGCCTGCATTTCTGCCCAGGAACTGTCGCACACGCAACCCCCCCTGCTCTTGCAGTTCAACAGAAAGCCATGAGACACTCACACCCTGAGTAAATGATTTGTTTTCCATCTACTGACACCGTGATCAGGTTATCTGGACAATGGTCTGCCTGCTGGGCTTTGATCAAGGTGATTAACCCCTTCACTGCGGTGGCTATTCCGCCACAGTGATAAGGGGGTGGGGCGGCCGCGCGGCGGGCGCATGCTGGTGACGGAACCGCTCCGTCACCAGCCGCGGTTGCGCTGTGCTCATGACGGAGCAGTTCCATCATGGCCCCGCCCGCTCAATTGAACGATCAGCACAGGCGCAGAATCCGCGCCGCGCAAGCATGCAGAGCGGGCCGTGATGGAACCACTGCGTCATCAGCGCAGCGCGACCGCAGCTGATGACGGAGTGGTTCCGTCACCAGCAGTGGAGGGGTTAAACAATGACCTGAAAGACTGAGCCTTGATCAAGCTGAGTGAACAATGATTTGTGTACCAAGCCTTGATCAGGTCACCATCTACAAACATCGTCTGGATCTGGTTATCAACTGCAAACACCGCCCTGATTGAACAATGAACTAACAGCCAAAAAGAATGAGATGAAAAAGTATAAAAGGCTTGTAAGCTGCAGAGTAAAGCAGCAGCCTCCACTGTCTTGTTTCTGACGAGCTTGGGACTCTGTTCCATAGCCCGGGCTATTTGAATAAATCTGGCTTCCTCCTGCAGACGAAGGCTCCTGTGTCTCCTTTTACTACGTATGAAGGGTATGGAAGGCTTGGGCGGTTCCCCTGCCACCGAGACCTAGTAAGTGGGTTAATCCGGTACTTCAAATGGCACAGGGACTCCACGAGCACGAAGATCAGGCCCGGTGGATGTGAGGAGGTGCATGGAGAGACTCCGACGGAGGTACCCTACCCGAAGGATTCTTGCAATCCGGCAAGCTGAACGACTTGCCCGCTGTTCCTCCCCACGCGGTCTGGGCCACATGACTGCATTCTCGCTGGAGTCCCATAACAAATAATATCTGGAGCAGGACACAGCCCTATGTATGCAGAAGAGAACTACCCCTGTAAGGTAAGGGTGGACTGATCCCCCACCAAGTCTGTATAATTCTGTTATTGACTTTCGCAAAAGCCAAGCTGTTATTTACTTTTGCCATAGCCAAGCAAGCAAGGTGAGTTTTAAAACCCGTTGGTGTCTGTTCTGTATGTTTCTGCTGTTATTGACTTTTGCAAAAGCCAAACAATCGAGGTGAGTTTTAAAACCCGCTGGTGTCTGTTATCTGTTTTCAAGCATGCCAGTCAGTACTAAGTTCAAGATATTATGTTGTTGTATGTGTACGCAGGGCATACGATGTATGTTAAACATGGCCCTTCTGCCATAATTATTTCCTCATTCTGGGTAAAATATATGAAACAAAGTAACGCGGAATTACAGTGGCCACTTTATGGCTCCTTTAATTCCCAAGATCTCGCCAACTTAGAGGAACAATTAATGAAAAGAAAAACACGCCCGTCTATGTTTGAATCTGTCCGATTTTGGAGGAAATAGATAGAGCAGAGAGCTAGAAAGCAGAAGGCTCAAGAAAGAAAACAAGAACGTATGCCAATGGTCGACCACGCCAGAGAAAATTTACAAAATCAAATGACAAAATCAGTAGAAATAGCTGATAGGGAGCATGGGGCCCGGGTACAAAAATGTATCCAGCTCGTGAGGAAAAAGGAAAAGGGCCATATGGAAGGGAGAGAAGAAGGTGATTCCTTGCTTGATACCATGCTAGAAAGCCCTCCTGCATGTTCCCCAACGTACCCTGCCCTGACGCCTCATACCCCGCATGTCCCCCCGCCACAGCCCACTCCTGCCCCTCTTACTGTTCTCCCTGTCACACCAACCCTCCCAATTTTTCCTATCAAACCGACCACACCCGCTAACCCTGTCCTCGCTACGGGAATGACAACAAGTCTCCATCCGCCCAACCCCTGTGGCTTTACCCCTACCGACCCTTTTCCTACTTCCCCGTGGTCTACAGTTAAGCAGGATTTATGTAAATTGTTGAATTCCCCCCGACTGGCCTCCTTGCGCTCTGCAGTCAGCTTTTCGTCCCTTCAAGAAAATTACCTACAGAGGCAACAGTGTGAATGTTGGATAAATAACAGGAATATTTATACCTTTAAAGAAATATGGTCCACCTTTTCCCAGTGGACGATTATGGAACAGACCACCTGGGCTGAATACCTGTGTACCCTGGTCATGTAAAGATTTGAGAATGCGCTTATGCAGATACCCACCAGATTAATGGACCTTAGGTCGCAAATAAAAAGAGGCGATGTTCAGGGAGAGGGGATGTTTGGCGCTATGCCTGCTTTAATGGCTTACCGTGATATGACCACTTTTTCCAACACCCCTCTAGAAACAGCTATACCAATGAGAGAAGCGGCCCCTGTCTTTGTTAACGCACTTACCGATGCCCAAAATAATGGCCGAGGGGCTGTTGAGGCACACTGGCGCAGGCTTTCGGTTCATGTTTCTTGGAAAAGGTCAGAAGTAATGCAGTTAAAAGGACAATTACCAGATCCCCGGAAGAATCCGGCTGCCTTTTACAGAGAATTAGGTCAGATTATATCTGCAGGTACTCTCATTCTTGAGGATATAAATTTACTCTTTTGTACAGTTGTCCTCACTGAAATTTGGGACAAAATTCGATATACTGACCATGAAGTTGCGTTGGGAGGTAAATGGGCTGACGTAAAGGCTATGGAAGAAGCAAGGGTAGGAGGGACTAAACCAGACGCTGCCATACTGACTTTGCCCGGTAAAATAATAACATTTATGAAAACACTTTTGCCGGAAACTGTAATTAAGTGGGATAAAATAAACGCCTGTAGGCAGCGAAAAGATGAGATTGTGGCTGACTTCTTTACCCGTTTTGAGACAGAATACAAGGGACATAGTGGTTTGGATCCCTGAACCCCAGGTTCTGGCCCAGTATTTGTCGATAAGTTTGTCAGAAACTTGCTTCCTGAGATCTCCGCCAGGCTGAAGAAAGTTGAAAGTACATGGTCTGCCCAAACTATGACTGGTATCTTGGCTACGGCACAATATCACAAGAATAGGGAGAATGAAGATAGAGACAAGGAAAGTAAGAAGGTTAGGGATCTTAAGACTAAGGCACTTCTGCAGCAGGCTTACCCTCCCCGAGGTCCCGATGCCCGCGGAAATTTCAGACCTCAACCCAAAACCCCTCTGAGGGCACGCCAGTCTACCCCGCTCCAGCCCTCAATGTACGGGAGCCCTCCAAACAGCTCAGTGTGCTTACTGTAAGGGGTACGCCCATTGGATAGATGAGTGTCCTGTATTAGCTGAAAACATCCGAACGGGGAATACTCGGCCTCACGCTCCCAGGGAGGGGAGGGCATCTAGGGACCTTGGCCCGCCCCATCCACAGGATAAAGAACGCAGGCCCAGGGATGACGCTCCCATCCAGCAGTGCCCGGCCAATAGGTTTGATGGGTACGAAGCAACACACACTTATTACAATGACGATTATGATGAAGTTGATGAGACAGGGTCCTACCAAGAATAGGACAGCCAGGAAAGGGGTATTACTAGAGTGCAAATTCAAGTGGATCAAAGGAGCCCGTATGTTCAAATGTTAGCTGTGGGGAATGATCAGAATTTTCTTTTGGATACTGGGGCCACCAGGTCTTCTATTGCACATCTGTCAGTCCCGGAGGCACCCCTTTCTAGCAATATGAATGTCTCCGTGGGTTTTGCAGGAACACCTGTGACCAGCCCTGTATCTGAACCCCTTCCTCTCGATATTGGCCCTGCACATGTTGACGCTCCCTTGCTCCTTACTACAGGTTGCAGTGAAAACTTGTTAGGCATGGATTTACTGAAAGCTCTGTATGGAACCATATCATATAGTCCCCAAGTTGTATCACTAACAATTTACCCCCCCCAGCTTCCTATATGTATCTATCAGGTCCCCTCCCACCAGAGTTGCAGTCTTTACCTTCCTCCCTCTGGGCATCATCAGACACTCATGTAGGGTGTCTCAACATATCCCCTCATGTGGTACGCATCTAGCCAGGTGCACTTCTCCCCCGCCTCCGGTAGTATTGACTGCCCGCAGAAGGAAAAATGGCCCTTTTAACAATAATATCTGAATTAATGAACAAGGGCATAGTAGAGGAGACACGTGTCAATATCTGTAACAGTCCCTTTATTCCCATTCTTTAAAAGACCAATGGAGATGCTCTCTCCCCTAAAATATACAGATTTGTGATTGACCTGAGAGCCTTTAACAAAATGACAATCTCCCAATATCCTATTGTCCCCGACATTATAGCCCTCTTAACGATGGTCCCTTCTGACGCAACACACTTCTTTGTCATAGACGTGAAGAATGTTTTTTCCAGCTTTACTATACATGCTGACAGCAGACATTTTTTTGGTTTCTCCCTTGGTGGGTGGAGTTTTAGATTCTGCCGCGCCACTCAAGGTTTCACCGAGAGCCCCAGTATCTATAGTCAAGCCCTAAAAAGTCACCTAGATTCCTTGGAACTCCCTGATAATTCCACCCTATTACAATATGTAGATGACCTCCTCATTGCTGCAAATTCGGCCCCAGCATGTAAAGAAGCTACTATCTGTTTGTTACGCCACCTTGCCCTCCATAATCACAAATTCTCTTTGAAAAAGCTTCAGTTTTGTCAAGAGAAAGTGACCTATTTAGGTCATCTCCTCTCAAAGGAGGGAAGGCCGCTCACCGCTGATCGTGTAGCCATTATCAATGCTAAGACGGCCCCACGAACACAAAAGCAGGTGCGAGCCTTCATAGGCCTAACCTCATACTGTAGACAGTGGATTTCCAATTCTTCGGCCATGGTCAAACCCCTTCTTGCCCTCACCACTAAAGACATATCAGACTGTTCCTTTCATGGACTAGAGAGCATGAACAAGCCTTCCAAGATTTTAAAAAAAGGCTCTCTGTACTGCTCCAGTCCTCTGTACTCCTGATTATAAAAAGCATTTTTTTCTTTTTGTACATGAGATAAACGGCTGTGCGTGCGCTGTCTTGACCCAGATGTTCGGAGGTCACAATCGGCCATGTGCCTATTTTTCAGCCACCTTAGATCCTGTTGCAAGGGCTCTAGCAGGATGCCTATGGGCGACCCCTGCGGCCGCCCTCATGGTATGCCAGAGTGCGGGGATCGTCATGAACTCCCCCTGACTCTGATGGTCACCCATTCTGTAGATACCCTCCTTAATAACTCCAAGACACAGTACCTCACTAGCGCACGACTCACAGGATATGAACTGACACTCTTTTCCAGCCACATTAACATCAAAAGATGCACTATACTAAACCCCGCCACATTACTCCCACTGGATACTCAGGATGTACGCTTAGACCCACATGACTGCATATTAAGGACAGAGGAGGAGACGAATGGACGGGTTGACTTACAGGACACCCCGATAGCAGAACCAGAAGGTACACTGTATGTGGACAGATCATGTCTCAGAGGGTCAGATGGTAACACCTCAGCCGCCTGTGCCCTCACGACATTAGGGCGAATAGTAGAAATAGCTCAGATTCCGCAGTGCTCTGCTCAAGCAGCAGAATTAGTGGACCTCACTAAAGCCTGTGAGTTAAGCAAAGGGATGACGGTATATTTATACTGACAGACAATATTCCTTCGGGTGGCCCACAACTTCGGGAGGTTATGGAAAGAATGGAATTTCCTTACTTCCCAGGGGACCAAGATTCAACATGGCCCCCTAATTCACAGATTGTTAGACTCCCTGATACTCCCCAGAAAGGTGGCCATTATAAAATTTAAGGCCTATGAGAAAGTGACAGATGGTGTTGGGAAAGGCAATGCCCCGGCTGATCAGACGGACAGACAAACAGCTCTTAGAAAAAGGGAAGGAATGTATGTAGGAGGTCCCGCTAGGTGGGTGGCAGATGAGGGCATGGTTGAAAACACCATACAGAGTGTGATTGATATTCAGTCCCATGGTACTCCTGAGGAACTAAGGGTGTGGAGGAGCAATTAGCAATGGAGGGATTTGATGGTTGTTGGGTCCGCACGACTATGGAAAGACAATGGATGTTACCTGACAATCACATGCTACCAGTAGTAATGATGGCCCATGGTCCTGCTCACATCAGTGCAAAAGGGATATGTAAACTGTTGGAACCTACATGGTACAACTCTAACATACCAGCATATGCTGACAAGTTGGTTAAAACATGCATGATTTGCCTAATGTATAACCCAGGAAAAGTCACAGTTACTCCTAAGGGAGGATTCTCTCCTCCTACCTTCCCTTTTGAAGTCCTCCAAACGGATTACATCCAGATGGACCGATGTAACAATTTCAAATATGTCCTAGTGGTGGTTGGTTCCTTCAGCCGATGGGTGGAGGCCTACCCCGTCAAAGACTGCACCGCTATCACTACCGCCAAAGTGCTATTAAAAGAGTACCTCCCACGATTCGGTTTGCCCCGCTTGGTCTGGAGTGACAACGGGATTCACTTTACGGCTCAAATTATGGAATATGTCTGTACAGCATTGGGTATAAAACTAAAATTTCATGCAGCTAACCACACCCAGTCAGCAGGTCTAGTGGAGGTGTACAATGGCATCCTAAAAATTAAAATGTCCAAAATAGTAGCCGAGACAGGTATCACTTGGGTTGATGCTCTGCCCTTAGCCCTACGGCCCACACCAGGATAGGGCTGTCCCCCCATGAAATTGTGTTCGGGAGGCCTGCCAATGTATGGGGTGTCCCCCGGCCTAAGAAACTCTCTGATGTTGAATACCCTGTATTAACTGATTATCTGTACAGTCTGACTAATACCTTTCGTACTCTTTATCACCAGGTGCATGAGGCCATACATGACAAAAGCGTGGGCCCAGGACACGTTACCCAACCTGGTGACTGGGTCCTGATCCGGAACTTTCAACGGACTAAGAGCCTCGAGCCCCGCTGGACACAGCCCCGTCAGGTGTTACTGGCCACCCGCACTGCAGTAAAAGTAGAAGGTCGGAAGAATTGGGTGCATTCGTAGCACTGCAGGCGTGTGCCTCTGCCTCTCCCCTATGATCAGTGGGTGAGGGAAGGACAAGGAGACTCAGAAACAATCCCGACGTTTGTCCCATTCAGCGATGCCAGACTGCATTCTACATCCATGGAAGCAGAGAGTGACAGCATACTTGAAGGAAAGGTGGAACCCTTCCTTAACTCTGCTTACCACCAAGAACAATTGTTTCCCGACCATACTGTCCCTACCTCCGACCAATACAACTTGCGCCCCCGAGGGAAGGCTTGCCCTTGACTTTGCCAAGTACCTATAGGCTGTAGGGCTGTGATCTTCCCCAGCTGAGAGTAGTGCTGGTGTGTCAGACTAAGGTACGCCATAGGGCCCTTGGCACCTGCGCCCAGTGAAGCAACCACCAATCACAGACAGCCACTAGAGGTCCTTGGCTTAGCACAATGGTAGCCGTCAAAAACACCCGAATCCAGAAACAAGATGTCAGTCTCCGACATAGTAAATGCTTCATGGCCACCGTGGTGACGCTGTTTGTCTCCCTCATCCTGTCTATCCTTGGTTGGCTGTTGCTAATCTACCATACTGTTATCTCACCAACTCCTACCCCGACTCCTGCATAACACCAGTATTTCATGCTACCATCCCACGAATTACCCCGCCGTGCAGAATTCTTCAACAACACCTTCATCCAAATGTTGCATCATCACCAGCTGATCATGAACACTTCCAACTGCTGGGTTTGTGGACTGATGCCGCATTCCATGATACACCCTGTCCCATTCTTTCCCTACCCCTTTTCCATCTCTGGGTCTTGTCTTGCATGGTGGATGTTGATACAGGAGGCCTACACTGTCAATGGTACTGCCAATTCTGCCCTTGGAACATTTTGGGATGACTTCTGGCGGAACAGGTCTGGCCAAGTCAATGCTCCTTTTTGCCTGACCAGCTCATCCACAACGCTACTATCACCAGATGAACTCGGTGAGATGGTAGTTTTCAACTCAACTAATCGACGAACATTTTCCAGATTCCGCACAAGAAAGATACTGCCTGATGAACGAGACACTGTGAATGTCATAAATGTACAAGGCCGTGTCTGCATTCATGGCCTCGGGACTAAGAAAGTTGGTACCAGTACGTGTGATATCACAAAAGCTTTAAACTCCACATCTCCTACGAAGCTGGTGGCATCCCCCAACACCTATTTCATCTGTGGCACTGCCGCCTACACTTGGCTCCCCCGTAACTGGTCTGGTACCTGCTATCTGGCCTTCCTCCTTCCACCAACGTATTCTACCCATGGAGGTTATCACCTGTCAATGAAGGGCGCTCTGCGCCGCTCACGTGGGGGCATCATATCAGCCGAGTATACAGCAGGCCAGGAAACCGGGTACTTCTGTAAAGGTTGCCTTCCTTTCTGGGGCCCCATGGCCAACAGTCGGGCTGTACGAAGACTGACCAGGGTCCTTGAAGCCACCATCAGAGTAACAGCTGATGCCCTCTCCAACATCACTGCAGAGCTGCAGGCGGACCGCCTCATAACGCTCCAGAACAGAATCGTCCTAGATGTCATCCTTGCTGATTGTGGTGGTATGTGTAAATTGATCGGCTCCAGCTGCTGCGTGTACATCCCAGACAACGCACCTACAGTGTACGATGTCATCCAACATCTGCATCGCCTTTCTTCCGAAATTCATCTGGATGAAGGCAACTGGTCCCTCACAGGCTGGATCTGGGGCCTCCTTTCCCAGTGGGGGTGGAGGATCCTCATCTTCTTTGCCTTGGGAGTAACTGTCCTGGTCTCCTGCTGTTTGTGCTTTCAGTGTCTGCCAGTGCTCTGCACAATGTGTGTCCAGACCGTCAAACCTCCTCCCTCTAACATTCACAACAGCAATATGATGATGATGCTCCAACAAGAAACCGATGACCTTATGAACATTGGCATTTCTTAAACTATTTGCCACTCAATGGCAAAAGGAGGGTCTGAGAAACAGTGTTCTTCTGATCGGCATCATTTGTACCGAGACGCCATTGCTTTTTCATTGCCATCTCGTGTCAAACACTTCCACACGACCCACCTGGTCGTTTCTGCTTATGCCTGAGGAAAATCTAAATAACACGACAACAGCCATCTTACAGCCTGCATTTCTGCCCAGGAACTGTCGCACACCCAACCCCCCACTGTTCTTGCAGTACAACAGAAAGCCATGAGACACTCACACCCTGTGTAAATGATTTGTTTTCTATCTCCTGCTCCCAGCCTGGTAAACATCCTTGACACTGTGGTCAGGTTATCTGAACAATGGTATGACTACTGGGCTTTGGTCAATGTGGTTAAACAATGACCTGAAAGACTGAGCCATGATCAAGCCGAGTGAACAATGATTTGTGTACCAAGCCTTGACCAGGTCACCATCTACAAACATCATCTGGATCTGGTTTTCAACTGCAAACACTGCCCTTATTGAACAATGAACTAACAGCCAAAAAGACTGAGATGAAAAAGTATAAAAGGCTTGTAAGCTGCAGAGTAAAACAGCAGCCTCCTCTGTCTTGTTTCTGACGAGCGTGGGTCTTTGGGGCATATGTAGGAAGGCGTTTGTGTTATCGCAAATGGCGTATTGGTATGTAGGTGCCACATAGCAAAATAAGGAATCGCAAAAATTGTAATTCCTTATTTTGCTCAAGCATTTAAGGAATCGCAATTTTGCGATTCCTTAAATGCTATGTAGGGGTGCCTTTTAAATTGCGATTTTGGCTTAAGGAATCGCAAAATACCGCCTACTCCAAGTAGATGGTATTTTGCAATTTCCAGTCAAATGCATTTTTTTTTTTAATTCAAAGTGCCACGTGGCGCACAGACATGCCCTTAGGGCATGTATGTGCGCCACATCTACTTACAGGCACATTCCAGGGAAGCAACAGGTGTCCTTTGGACACCCTGTCACCCTTGGAATAGCGATTCTGAAATTGTGATTTTCTCATAGAAAATCGCAATTTGAGAATGTATCCCCATTCATTCCTATGGGCCTCTTGGCCCATAGGAATGAATGGGACACTCATTCCTTTTTTGCGATTCGCAATTTGCTAATCGCAATTAAGGAATTTTAAGGATTCACAAAAAAACTGCGATTTATTACCTTCATTCCATTTTGCAATTCTCAAATAGAGATTCCTTAAAAATCGCTATTTGAGAATCGCAAAATGTAAATTACCTACGTATGCCCCTCTGTTCCATAGCCCGGGCTATTTGAATAAATCTGGCTTCCTCCTGCAGACGAAGGCTCCTGTGTCTCCTTTTACCACGTATGAAGGGTATGGAAGGCTTGGGCGGTTCCCCCGCCGCCGAAACCCAGTAAGTGGGTTAATCCGGTTCTTCATTACTCCATCAAGGTACAGAATGGTTTGGTGTGGGGCAGTAAGGTGAATGATTACAATAGGCTGTACAATATGGTTATGAGAGAGCACATGCTCATTACATGTTTTCTAGAGCTGTGCCAGCACATATTTGACTCCAAAGTGACTGACTCCAGGAAGCTTGCTTAGGGGACCAGAGTGTACAAGAATGCATCTGGTAGTGACCCCAAGAAGGGTGGTTTTGGTTCCCCCCAGTAACATTAGGGGGTAAAGATGACCCAGACAATTCCCAGAGTAAGGGGTAGGAAAGAGCTCCAATGTCCCATCTGATAACCAGGAGGGAGGTTCTAGTGGTCTGTGGCCCAGGCAGCCCTATTTCTAACTCAGCTGCTTTCAGTGCTCCCAAGTAGGATGCAAGCAGGGGGACTCTGCCCATCCAAAGAGACCACCCACTCGTGGGACCTCCACAGGAGTAGCCAATATGGGCTTAGGGGTAAGTAGTCCCTAGGAGCGGGTCCGATACCATGCCATGGCCTCCCTTCGTTTGGAGATAGACTCAGAGCGTGTGCTGGTGATCCCTGAGGGTAAAAGTCATCACTTCCACCAGATGAAAGTCAATGGGGTCCCAGTCACTGCTCTGAAGGACATCGGGCTAGCTGGACCATGGTAGTTGAAAGGCTAGTTGCTCCAGAGCCGAGCACCTGCCTGATGTGTAGGGTAACTCTGGCCCATGGGCAGGACATCTTACACCGTAAGTACATGGTATCTCTGGAGTGCTGTGGGGCAGTGACCCAGAGGAGGGTCATAGTAAGTCCCCAGATGCCCATAGACTGCATTCTGGGAAATGAGTTGCCCCTGGTGTCCGGGGAATGAGAGGAGCAACCACAAAGACCGCCCTGAAAATTCAGTTTTCTAGGGGTACAACACCCAAGCAGAGGGTATGAAAGCCCAGATGGAGGGGCAGGGTGAGGGAGGACGCACTCCTGTCCCCTCTTCAGCCTCAGGGTATAGACCCTAGGTTGATTGGTCAGTGTCAGGATGCCAATCCTTAATATGGTGGGAGGTAGAGTGGTAGTAGGGGGGCTACTGCCTCCCACTCTGAAACACCTCAGAGAAACCTCAGGAGCCCATTGGGAACTCCTTAACAGCCCAAAGGCTGGAAGTGAGGCCTACCCAATATCCCAGCTTAGGAACGCCACCTAGCAGTGGATGGCCTGGGGCCTGGCTCCTGACACTGACAGCTGTCAGTGGCCTCTGTTGGTTACTGTCCTTATTAGCAGAGTTTTCCTTGGGCTGGGGATCGAAGTCTGATCCAAGGGGTGGAATGGGCCAGATCACTTTTTTGGCAATAGTGGTACTATCTGCCTAATGGGATGCATCTGTGAGCAAATTAAGCTTAGGTACTAAACAGATGGGGTTTCCAGATGAGTAGAAGGATACCCCATGAGTCCGTTCAGTATCTAAGGTGAGTATAGACATAGGTGTCAACCTGGATCCAGAAAGGCATATAAGTGACTAGTGCCCCTGCAGAGGAAGGCCATTGTCCACACTCTATCACCTAAGCAGGGAAGTCCACCAAGGTATTGATTAGGCTCCCCTAGATTTAGGCTGGAGGTGGGACATGTTGGAAATGACTCTTTTTGCATGGTCACCCTCAACAGTTTTGCCTTCCTCCTACTACTTATTGCTGAATTCATTTTTGTTGGCCTTAGAACTCTGAACACTTTACCACTACTAACCAGTGCTAAGATGCTTGAGTTCTCTCCCCTAAACATGGTAATATTGCATCATCCCCAATTGGCATATTTAATTTACTTATAAGTCCCTAGTAAAGTGGTAATACATGTAGCCAGGGCCTGTAAGTTAATTGCTACCAGTAGCCCTGCAGCACTAATTATGCCGCCCACTGAAGTGGCCCTTTAACCACGTCTCAGGCCTACCATTGCAGAGTCTGTGTGTGCAGTTTATACTGCCATGATGACCTGGAAAAATAAAACTATTGCCAGGCCCAAAGCTTCCCTTTTTAGGTCTCGTGACCTTAAATGCGCGCAAGCGCATTGAGGAACGAGAATTCAAGTGCTCAAAATGCTCATGAAACCACCAGCTTTTTGCTGGCGTTTTCATGCAGTTCATGTGAACCACGTGTTCAAACATGAACGCGCATCAGCCTCCCTCCATTTGGCGCACAGCACATCAAAGGGCTTCGCCCAGCGTGCGCTCTGCGGCTTCTCGGCTTCTCCTCCCCTAACTTCCTTGCATTTCTCCTCCCCCTCCCCAGCCAGCTTCCCCCAGGCCGTGTTCCCTCATCCCTCGCACCCCCTCCTCCTTCAGCTTATCACATTCTTCAAACTAAAAATGCGTCCCCGCTTGTAGCATGCAGGGGCCTAAAGTGATTGCATTAACCAAATTAGTTTTCCTACCCAATTTTTTTTCCCCCGACAGATAAAGGTAAGTTGCATTTATATTTTCCATTTAAGGTATATGCGTTGCATTGTGTATGTCTGTACGTAAACATCTACCAAAATCCCCCAGGATCAGAGTTCACTTACTTTTATTTATGCACTTTGACTGCTGCCCAGATCAGTGATGAGTGCTTGGCAAAGAATAAATAGTAATAATAAAATACATTTTCATGCAGATTTTAATAATGCAAATCAGTAAATGGCCACATCAAAGGCTCTGTGCCACTTTCACCCACACAGCAACACTTACAGACATGCAACGCCACTCACACCCACGCAAGCCCGCTATCATCCACGCAACACCACACTCACCCACGCAACGCCACTCACCCAAACAACACCACTCACACACGCAACGCAACTCATCCGCGCAACCCCACTCATCCACGCAACCCCACTCATCCACGCAACCCCACTCATCCACGCAACCCCACTCATCGACGCAACCCCACTCATCGACGCAACGCCACTCACACACGCAACGCCACTCACACACGCAACGCCACTCACACACGCAACGCCACTCACACACGCAACGCCACTCACACACGCAACGCCACTCAAACACGCAACGCCACTCACGCAACGCAACGTCACACACGCAACGCCACTCACACACGCAACGCCACTCACACACGCAATGCCACTCACACACGCAACGCCACTCACACACGCAACGCCACTCACACACGCAACGCCACTCACACATGCAATGCCACTCACACACGCAACGCCGCTCACACACGCAACGCCGCTCACACACGCAACGCCGCTCACACACGCAACGCCACTCACACACGCAAAGCCTCTCACACACGCAACGCCACTCACACACGCAACGCCACTCACACACGCAATGCCACTCACACACGCAACGCCACTCACACACGCAACGCTACTCACACACGCAACGCCACTCACACACGCAACGCCACTCACACATGCAATGCCACTCACACACGCAACGCCACTCACACACGCAACACCACTCACACACGCAACGCCACTCACACACGCAACGCCACTAACCCACGCAACGCCACTCACCCACGCAACGCCACTCACCCAAAGCCACTCACACACACGCAGTGCCACTTTCACCCACACTGTGCAGTGCACAATAGGTCTCGCAGTAGGAAAGTTGGAGCTATTGGTTTTGTAAATGACAAAGCCCTTTATGTTTTTAAAATGAAAACAAAAATAAAAGGCATTGTTATTTGCAATTGTAATAGCTCCAACTTTCCTACTGCGAGACCTATTGGCAACGCCAGTGCTTGATAGATGAGCGTCAGCTTTTTTCTTAGTCTTCAATAAATTCGAAATAAATCAACGTGTGAAATACACTCAGGTTATTTACACTTTGTGTGCGAGCTAGTCATACGCACCAGCTTTAGCTTTACAATAAATTGTGCAAACAAATCCAGTGTCCATATAAAAGCCAAGAGGAACAAGCATTGGCATGGCCAATAGGTCTCGCATTTGGGACCTTATAAGTATTTAGTTATGCAGCACAATATCCCTGGTGCAACAACATCAACTGTTGCGTTGCTAAACACTTATAAGGTCC
Organism: Lissotriton helveticus; assembly: GCF_964261635.1. Lineage (NCBI taxonomy): Eukaryota > Metazoa > Chordata > Amphibia > Caudata > Salamandridae > Lissotriton > Lissotriton helveticus. Next base: position 494,258,793 of record NC_136069.1, on the reverse strand, counting down.
CAGACACGAGACCTATTGGCTATGCTAATGCTTGTTCTATATATACGTCTCCCCATGGTAGGTCCCGGACAGCCCAGACAGCAGAGTGCAATGTCTTTAGAAAAAAACAGGTCATGTACTTTTAAGTTTTTTTAAGACCCCTAAACCGGTCCTATGATGCTTCTTTCCACTCCTAGGAGGATCCGGCCTTGCAGTTCATGCTGGACTGTTGACATTGGGCACAGGGTCAAGACTGATTTGCATATGGCTGGGTTCAAACTGGAATGGCATGGGGACAAAAAAACTATGGCTTTAGGCCCAGATCTCTGTACTGGGGTGAATGTATGACATTGTTATGCATTCTGTCCATCAATTGTTCCTTTTCCATTTGTCACCCCAAGTGGGACGGGTATGCCCAGAAGTGGGTCCCCTGCTCTCCATGCCACTGGAGTCGTGCTATCCTGGCTGATGAGGGGTGAAACCTCGAAACCGGTCCTAGGATGCATGTTTCCAGTTCAGGGAGGACCTGGCCTGGCAGTTCGGGCTGGACTGTTCCCATTGGGCACTGGGTCGAGACTGATTTGCATATGGCTGAGTTCAAACTGCAATGGCAGGGGCACCATAAAAACAATGGATTTAGGCCCAGATCTCTGTACTGGAGTGAATGTAAGACAAATTTTCTTTATTCAGTCCATCAATTGTTCTTTTTGCATTTGTCACCCGAGTGGGATGGGGATGCCCATACGTGGCGCTCCCGTGCTCTCCATGCAACTGGAGTCAGGCTGCCCTGGCTGATGAGGGGTGAAACCACGAAGCCGGTGCTAGGATGCTTGTTTCCAGTCCAGGGAGGACCCGGCCTGGCAGTTTGGGCTGGACTCCTTTGGGCGCAGGGTCAAGACTGATTTGCATATGGCTGGGTTCAAACTGGAATGGCATGGGGAGGAAAACACCGATGGATTTAGGCCCAGATCTCTGTAATGGGGTGAATGAACGACATTGTTCTGCATTATGTCCATCAATTGTTCTTTGTGTGATATGTTCCATGTCATTCCGAAATACATCAGGTAGGTATTTTGCATACATTTGCATTTGCGAGTGTCTGCTGGTTCACGTTTGTGAATCAGATCCCCAATGGGGCCAGATGTCTGATTTAAGTTGGTGCCAGACTCACTTAAGCACAAGCAAACTCCTGAGCAACACATTTTTCCTTGTCATTTTTCTTTTTAAAGTCTAGCATTTTTTCTTAGAGGAATAATTGTCACAGTGCGACTTCAAATCTAGGAGGCTCTTTAGGTGCTCGGGGTCTTAAATGCTAGATGTTCTGAAATTCGACTTGCCATCTTTCCAGTTACTCTGCAAAACCTGGAGATCAGCATTTTTTCCATTCACTTCCTCCACAGCAAAATGTTTATGTTCCCTTAAATACTTTTCTGCACTTTTGACTCTGTGCGGCACTGTGCAGCTTTGCCCACAGGGACAAAAAAACATGTTGGAAACTGTCTTAGCTCTACATAATTGAGCAATAGATAGGCAGAGATGACAGCATGAAGTCGCAATTTAATATTTGGCGCTGTAGACCTCTGGGTCATGAGCGATGTCACAAGCACACATTAAAGTCTTTTCAAAACATAGCTCTAGTGAATTCTTGAGGCCTGTGTTTGTTGTTCAGCTCTGACACCTCTCAAATGCATGCCCTGAGCTGGCACAACGTCTGCCTCTTTGTCAAGTGGAAAAGAAAGAGTGAGTGACACTGCAACCAATAATAAGCATCGCTGCATCACAAGGACCTGCCTTTACCTAGGAAATATTTATTGGAAAGGTAGTGATGAAAGCATGAAAACAAAATTTAATATTTGGAGTGGTGAGTTCATGTAGGTCACTAGCAATGTCCTCTAGCACATATTAAAGTTTTACAAAACCTTTCTCTAATGAATTTTTGATGCCTGTGTTTGTTCTTCAGCTCTGGCACATCTCTGCTGCCTGGCCTGTGCTGGCAGAACGCTTGCCTCTGCTGCAAGTGGCAAAAAAAAGAGTGGGTGGCACTGTGACCAATAATAATTAAGGGGCATATTATCAAGGGGGTTTACCTCCGCTTTTTTGGCTTTAAAAGCCAAGAAAGCGGAGATAAAATTATCTCCCTATTACCTAGCTGTCGCTAACACCAGTTAGCTACAGCTAGTAGGAGATAGCGACCATCTTGGGCTCCGCTTTGCATGTCAGTGATATTTATCACTAATGACATGCAAAGTGGACGTGCCAAGATGTTAGCGACTGGAAACAGTCGCTAACATCGCTATCTCCTATTACCAACTTTTGGAGATATTCGCGCTAAGCTCGATTATCTCCAAAAGCTAACACCTGCCTCAGAGCAGTTCTTAGCCATGTTATGCAATGGTAGGTGGATAACATGGCTAAGAGCATTAGCTCGGTAATGCATGAATATCGCTGACTTTTCAGCGATATTCATGCATTTTGGCCGATTTTTATCGCTTAGGAGAGAAACCTCGGTAATAGCAAGGTTCCTAAGCGATAAAAATCGCCGCAGCTCGGCGATAAAAATATTGCCGCTAAGCCAACATAGCGATAATTATCGCTAGTTGTTGGTAATATGCCCCTAAGTCTTTAGAGGGGAACAGGTAGTGATCTTCAAGTGTCACAAATGCTTCTGTTCTCCATTCACACCACTTTTCTCTGCGACTTCTCTGTGAGAGACACTTACACCATTTTTTCCCCATATCTTTCTGAAAATCTCCCTATGGAGAGCCTCATCTCTTTCCTCTTCCATGGTCTTTTCACTCTCTGCTTCTGCATGTACTTGCTTACATCCTCTTCAGTTCAACATGTAAGCATTTAATTTTCTTTCCAATACTGCAAGTACCTTCACATACTTTCACAAATACTCATATTTTCAAGTTTCACTTCACCATTAGTTTGTGTGATCCACAGAGAGGCCAAGGATTTGATGAGTCACAATTAAGAACACCAGCTGGCAAGCACTGTAAGAAACTTGCACTGCCTTAGCTTCTGCTCCAGAGCTCCCTGTTATGGCCTGGTATAAACACTCATCCACAACCCGAACTTTACAGGTGAGTAGTCTACAGATAAACAGGGAGAGCCGAGCCAGAGATGATCTAGGGATCTGGCTTGGCTCTAAGACCCTATGCATCATCTGAGCCTTAAGTATATTTGCACATATATCATGGAAATAGAATGTGAGAAATATGATAAAGTCACTTCAAATTTCAAAATAGTGTATTTCCTTAACATGCTGATGATTTTCGCCTTAGTACATCAGATTATCACTGCATAAAGAGGCACTTAATAAAAGCTATCTTTTTTAAACATGTACTTAGACACATTTCTGCCACCTCACCCAATGACAATCCTATTAGTGAACTAGGAAGCAAGTAAATTGTCATATGCATTGTGTATGTGGCCTAGATTCGTATTTCAGATGGAGCAAAATTATTCTATTAACCCAAACTTGACATATCCTGAAATTACGCATTTGACGGTGTTCTCGTATGGCTTGATGGAGGAAAAGTGGCCCTTATAAAATATATTATTTTCCTAGGATCACATCATTTGGTTAAACGGGGAAGCCATGATTTAGCTCAAGTTTTCTGATGCAATTTTTGCAATTCAGTCACTAATTTGTTATGATGCTCTATGCTTTTTGCTTCAAATGTTACTGATTTATCTGTAATCATTAGTCCATTACGTTAGAGCTGTAGGCATGCAGTAATGCTCCCCCACAAAGGCCCTGTCAGTAATGACCTGCCAGGACAAAAACCTTGCCACGCATACAGCGGCGGCTCCTCCGCTATACCGGTCTAGCATCTCCCCCCCTGCTGAGAGACAGGCAGCTGATGGAAATGGGAAAAATAAAATAATAATAAATCCATTTTGGTAGCATTTTATTTTTCTTTCCGCTGAAGGCAGCCAAGTCTGGGCAGGGCAGCCATAACGAGAGCAGGGATAGGAGTAGTGCACACTGTAAGTGCGCATGATGGTTTGACCGGCTATCTAAGTCCGGCCAGACCATCATGCGCACTTTGATCTCTCGCCACCCGAGCTGTGTTGTACAGCTGGGTGGAGTAGAGGCACTGGCTCCTAGGACCTGAGTGAGGGTTAAACAAACCCACTCTGGCCAATTACGGTGCTGTTCTCATGCTGTATTACCAGTGTGAGAGCAGCATCTTGATTGGTGTCTTGGAGCCTGTGCAGTGTGCAGGGACCGGAGCAGAAGAACCCCAGCCAACAGCAGCAGGTAAGTGCTTTTCTTTGTATTATTTACCCCATCACCTCCTCCCGCCCACCACTTCTTACGAAGGTAAACCACTACTGCAGGCATAATGACCCCCAGAGGGGTGAGGGAACTTGAGGAAGTGCTCTCTCACCCCGTTAGAAACTGGCCGGCTGGGGCCCAAAGCCTGGCAGGCAGTAATGCTTCCCCACACCGACCCACCAGTATTGCCTCAGAGGAAACAACCCTGGTAGGTTTAATGACCCCAACAAGGGAGGGGGAGATTGATGAAGTGCTCTCCCATCTATTTAGAGACTGGCAAGCTGGGACCCAAACCCCGGAAGGCAGTAGTGCTTTCCCTTGCCACCCCATTCATATTGGCCTGCCAGGAAAATAACCACTGAAGGCATAACAAACTCTGCTGGGGTTGGTGAACCTGATGAAATGGTCCCTCACCCCCTTAGAGCTGGCTTGTCGGGACCCCTGCAACGTCAGGCAGTAATGCTCCTCCCACCAGGAACAGCCTGATGGGACAACAACCTCAGTCGTCATAATGATCCCAAGTGTGTGAGGGAGCTTGATGAATTGCTGCCCCACTCTCTTAGAAAATGCCTGCCATGACCTCAACCCAGACAGAGAGAAATGCTCCCTACCACCATACCACCAGTAAGTGCCTGAGGGACAACAAAGCCGAGAGGCATAATGACCCACACAGGGGTGGAGGAGCTTGATGAAGTGCTCCTGCACCATTAAAAACTGGTCTTCTGGAACCCCAACCCTTGAAGAGAGTAATGCTACCCCCACCAGCCTGCCAGTAACATCCCGCTGAGATAACAGTCCCTGCAGGCATGATAACCCATACAGTGTAGGTGGAGCTTCATGAACTGCTCCACCAACCCCTTAGAAACTGACCTGGCAGGACCTTTACCCAGACAAGTATATAGTCGCTATAAATGACCATGAGAAAGTTATCAATGATTCGTAGGTTGAACAACTTAATATGTAATAAATACGATATACTAGCTGGTGTGGACTCTTTAACATGTGGCCGACATTATAATAAGTCCCTCTAATGGAAATGTTCCTTTAATGACAAATAGATAATTCTATAATGAACCAGCAAATGAGTCACAACCTTTTTCTAATGATCTGTTCACTATGTGCTTTAGTTTATGAATGCCAAAAAAGTCGTGATCTTAATGAAAGTTAAGGTCCATTTATGTCATTATGTATGTTTTATTTAATTGTTTTATGTTTATTTGTCTGTTTACCAAGGTGTTATATATTGTTATATATAGTAATGTTAGATATGTAACTGTAAATATTTTTGTTTCAGATTACTTTGGTCTTTTTATACAGTTCACAATTGACAATTGTCCTGAAGATGGTCTCGCAAAGTCATATGTAGGAGACCGAAACGTCGACCTCCACCTCATCCATCCTCTGTCTCATTTAGACTAATATTGATTTTGGATAGGTGTTTTTAGGTTCTGTTGTATCAACTGTTAATGTACTTTGTGTTTGACCTGCAGTCCTAAAGTGTTTTTGAATTAATTTTATCTGTATACTATTTCTGACCCTTCAATTTTTTGATACATTTCCTTTTTGATACACCTTGGTATTTGTCATTTATGTTTTGTGTTTTCTGTATTTCATTCATGATTATATATTAGTTATCTGACTGGTAATGAATTAAATTCACAAAAGGATTATTCATTCATCCTATTAAGTTAGTTTAAATTTCTAATTGTCATTTAAACAAATTCCCTTGACGGCACTTTTACTTTTCACACTTTACCCAGGCAGGCTGTAATTCTCCACCCCACCACCTTGCCTGTGATGGCATGCTGGCATAATAAGCCAAGCAGGCACAATCACCCCATTAGGGTTGGAGTGCAAGATGAAGGACTCCTCCACCCCCTTAGAAACAGGTCTCATAGAACTTCAACACGGGTTGGCAGTAAGTCCCCCCAACACATTCACAGTACTGGACTCCCAAGAGAACAGCCCTGGAAATCATAATGACACCCAATGAGGGTGGGGACGTTTGATGAAGTATTCTCCCATCCCTTTATAAACTGTCCTCCGGGCCCCAACTCTGGAAGGCTGTATTGCTCACTGCCCCACCAGTAACAGCCAGCTGGACAGCACCCAGCAGCCATAATGAACCATGCAGGTTGAGGGATATTGGTCATGTGCTCCCCCTTAACTTAGAAACCAGCCTGGTGGGACAACAATCTCAGCAGGCAGCAATGCTCTCACCACATGACCACTCTCATAATGGTCTGTCATGAAAATACTCCCAGCAGACATAGTGACACCCCCTGGAGCTGTCACAGTGTACAGGCTGGACAGCTTGCTGTTGTTGTTGCTCTTGTATTCCAATTCATTGTTCTCTGTGTTTGGCAGCATCAGTAGAAGCAGGCTATAGCGGAAACCCTACTTTTAAGGGCTGGTCGAAATCCTTGATTTTCTCCACCACTGCAAACTACTGAGTTAAAACATAGGTCAGATAGTACTGGTGGAAGAAGGTAGGGGACTTCAATTCTTTCCTCTCCCTACACCTGCCCTTGATCTGCAGCTGATGTGGCTAAGAGCAGAGACTGCTGCCCTCTAGTGGCAGATCCCAGTGCTTATTGGTTTCAACCTTTAAAAGAGTGATCTTTGGCTGGTGGTGGTCGGAGAGGAGCTTGAGGAAGGAGCTCCAGGGCTGGGGATAGCTTTTCAGCATCCAGCATTCTAGCAACATCAAGATGAGGAAATACTGACTACACAGAATACTGGATTCACAGCCATAGACACCTCTGCAGTCCTTGGGTCGGACAAGGGACTTTGCCACTTCATGTATGTCACAGGGAAGGTGGTGTGTGAGGTGTAGTATGGACTATACGAGGATTCCTGGGAGAGATGCCCAGGTCGATGGTCTGAATTCACATGAAGGCTGGTTTGATCAGTCCTGCTCCTAGTTCTCTATCCAGCCGGGAAGAGGCTGTGGTGCCGATTGAGCACCCGCACCCTCCCCAGCATTCGGGAAGAGGCTGAGGTGTTGATTGACCCCCCCACCTCACCCTCCCCAGAAGCAGAATCGAAGAAGGCAACTGTCATCTTAACACCGGTGCGGTTTTGGCCGCTCATGGTGTGATCTGAGAAGTCAAGCCGGAGCACTGTGCGGCTTCGGTCGGATCAGGAGCGTTGGAGCCATGGCGAATGTGCAAGAGACGTTGAGAGTGAACACCTCCCGCTCACACAACGGTGCACTGCTCTAAGGGAACTACCAGCCCGGGGGCTGCCTGCAGGGCACTGCGAGAGAGCCGGAGTCGCAGAGAAAGATCACCTCTGCTCTCACATTGTTGATTGGGGCATGACTGAGGGAGTGACCGGCTCAAGAGGCATTTGGGCACTCAGAGACTGCCTGTGGTGGTTCTTGATGGCTGGGTGGACAGAGGTGGTTTGGGGACATTAGAGCTGTAGGAGTTACTCTGGGATAGACCTGGATGTTATATCCGGGGCATTTTTGCTTTTCTCTACCATGAAGCTGCAAAATGGCCGAGTTTTGAGCTAGCCCCCCCTCACAATAGTCACTTAAAGAGGACAAAGTATAAGGGATCTGAATCAATAATAACAGAAAGAGGACTTGTACTAACATAACTGATAAATGACAAATAACTAGTGAACCAGAAAATAAAGAAGATTTGAAATAGTTCTTCCAATATTTGAGGATCACTTAGAGGAGCCAGAAAAATAAAGAAATTGAAAAATGTAAAATGAAAGAAGACTATCACCCAAAAAAAATAATAATAATAATTTTTGTATCTCAAAGAGGAAAAACACCTAGTGAACTAGGGAAGAAAGATTAAATGAAATAGGCTTGCCACTGTAAAATGTTCACATTGAGGTGGCCTTGTTTATCCTAAATGTTTCTGACCAACATCATAGATAATTACAATCTGCTCAGGACACTCATAGTAGTAAATCTCTCTATTCAACTGCCTTAGAACAAAAATCCGATACGGTAGCAGAGGAAATTTTAAACAGGAAATGTACACAATACCTACAAGATGAAAGGGGTGAATCTGATACCTGCAGGTAATAATTTCCATACTATAGTATACCACCTCCAATCTTTCTTGAAATGCAACCAAAACCTTTAAACACAACCTGCTCAGAAAAAAACCAGAAACACGTATCTCAGATTCCTCCTTTAAATAAAAGAAACTGCGTAATTATCAAAGACCTAATATTTTTCACTAGATCATTGACTAAATGGCGCACTACTACGTCCAAATTGCTAAACATTCAGGGGTCAAGAAACATCCCAAGCTCTGATAACACCCTCAAAAAGCTAAGGGCTACGCTGAATATAATATACTACAAAAATGTCACTGTACTCGTCCAAGCAGCCAACAAGGATCTTGAGCTATTTGGTTACTATTTTGCCATGTTAAAAGATCATGCTCCATCTCTCAATCAGTACACCAGCAAGTCATCACCGCAAACACCATCACCCATACACTATTTAGTGAATAGACCAAGAATGAAAGCTGGATCACTCAGGAGAGCCAGCAGCCAAAAACAAAGCATAGCAACTCCGTAGCTTGGGACAACAGTCTGCAGCTACATGCCTTATAGCCATCAATCCGATATTGGGAATATACAAATCAGTTAGCAATAATCCCCTAGAAGCAAACCACTTAGTAACTAGCATTCCATCGAAACCTCACACGTCTTGGGTTAATACATCTACAAACTTACAAATATCTGGTCTCTTGGATGCAGTATCCATCGATCCGAACTTCAGGAGGATAAATCACAGTACTACTAATAATCCTGGGCTATCCCCTCCAATTAAAGAAAAAACTACAGAAGGAAGAAAATGTATCCACAAGCACTCTGACTTCGAATCATCGAGCAAACCAATCCCCAGGCGCTAGCCACGCTACACCATCCGCATCTCTTTCCTCCGTCACAAATGGAGCTAGAAGCACTCAATGCCGAGACAGATAGGATAGCTATGGACATGCAAAACGCTTTCAGAGACATGAAGAATATTTTACTCTTCTCAGAGAGCTATCTCTCCAAATTTATCCATATTTAAAAATCAGTACACCCTCTCCACAACAAGCTTAACACTACCCCACTGCCTCTGTCTAATAGGACTTAGGTGCACATGCATCAAAATAGTCAATAGCGATTCTTTAATTGCGATTTTTAAGGAATCACAATTAAAGAATCACTATTGCCTATGCATGAAGGAATCGCAAAAATATTGTGATTCCTACGCATTCCTTAATTCCGACTCGCAAATTGCGACTCGCAATTAAGGAATTGCTTCCCATTCATTCCTATGGGCCTAGAGGCCCATAGGAATGAATGGGAATTGCATACACAATTTGCGAGTATCCAATAGGTACTCGCAAATTGCGCATGCAATTTCAAGGGTGCAAGAGTGCCAAAAGGGCACCCTGTTGCACCCCTGAAATTTCAATTTATCCACATGTTGCGCACAAAGTGCATTTTTCAAAGAAATCGCAAATTACCATCAACTTCAGTTTGGCGGTAATTTGCGATTCCTATTTGCGAAATCGCAAATTTTTACTGTTTAACGCATTGCATTTAAGGAATCGCAATTTGCGATTTCTTAAATGCAATCTCAGTTCAAGTAACTGCAAATTTTGAAGTTACTTAAATTGCAATTTTTGCATTTGGGATGATGCATCCCAAATGCAAAAATACCGGTCGCAAAGGTTGCAATTAGTTTTTACGTTGAAGCATGTGGCCCTTTTTGTCCACACAATCTCCTTAGATATCTGACGAACATTGAAACACAAACCTTACTCCTATCTTATGAGTCAGCATCCGGTCTGCCCCTAAGATAAATGAACAGAAAATTTGAGCTGTCCCAATCTATGCAAATAGAACAACACAAATTATTCACAGAAAGCTAAACCCCAACAACTTGAAAAAAAATTATGCTAATCCCCGTGGGGCAAGACACAAACCTTCCGTGTCTACTACTCAATTGCCGCTCAGTAATGAAACATGCTGCTGACATAGCCAACCTAACACTGAACCAGGAAATTGATTTGATTATACTAACGGAAGTGTGGCTCTCTGAATCATCTTCCCCCTGCCTAGATTAACTGGTCCCACCTAACGACAACATTGTAAGACTCGAAAGGCTAAACATAATAGGTGGAGTTGTGGCCTGTATCCACTGATCAGACATATCAATCTCTAAAGTACACGCGGACCCCCTGGAATCATGTGAATACCTTGGGCTCTCATTAAGATGTAGGGATAAACAACTCTACAAATTAGACACGTTTTTACCATCACCCAGGTAAAAATGTAATGTTCATAGACCAGCTAATGGAAATTATTACAGCAAATTCTAAACCTAACTCCAGTGATATTTTCCAAGGGGACTTCAATCTACATTGGAACGACCTCAAGCATAACTAGGTCAACATTATTAAAGATTTCCTAGCAGACCACTCCCTAGTGCAAGCTTGTGCTATTCCAGCGCATTCTAAAGGCACTGCATTAGCTTGGATCCTATCCAAAGAAAACACGGTTTAAACTATTTCAATTGTCCCTTGTGACTGGTCAGATAACCACTTCATTACCTTCCAAATACCATTCATATAGTAGAAAACAGTCTCACAATTAGTCAAACCAAGGCAATGGATTAAAGACACTAAAGGTCTGAACATGGAGAAACTAACAGCACGTTGTGAGAAAGAACTTCAACCTCCTTTTGAACTGGTTGACAGCAGCGAGCTCACAGATCATTGAAATCTTACGATGTCTAAAATAATTAATAGCATAAGACTTTAAGACTAAAAGAATACAGGATAAAGATGAAAACCCATGGTTCAACGGTTACCTTAATGAAGAAAGACTGGAACTCAGACTAACAGAACAGAAATGGAGACAATACCAATCATCCCCCCAGCTAAAACATTTAAGAAAGTCCAGGAACTTCTACAATAAAAGCGTAATAACATTTTTAAAAATCTTTTTTTAGAAGTGGCCTGGATGACGCAAAGAACAGAGGACACAACTTTTCGAATTATTAAAAGAATAATCTAACAAAATTGCCAAATCGCCCTCTTAACATCTAAATCGAAATTAAGCTGTGAAGATTTTTCATCATTCTTTATAGCTAAAGTTAGCTCCCTGGAGAGAGAACTCAAGAATACCGCTGATAATCCTGCAAATCTAAAGAGTGCACAAGCGGCGCTTGCAGTACAATCTGAACACACAATGCCCAAAAATAATGTTTATTGGTCAACCTTCAAACTATATGACCTCAATGGCATTGCTAAAACCTTACTGACTTTAATACCAAAACACCATTACAATGATCCTCTTTCTCAAAATGTTGGCCTACAATCAACCACATGGTCATTCCCATTTGGACTAAGATAATTAATGCTTTCCTAGCCCAAGAAACCTTTCCTGACTGCCTAAAAACTGGCCAGGTCATCCCTCTCTTGAAACAACCTACAGAGAACCCCTTGCACTCAAACAACTTTCGGTCTGTAACAAACATTCCCTTACTAGCCAAAGTACAAGAAAAATGTGCTCAACAGCAACTGAGCCAACACATTACTGAATTTAAGCTATTAAACGACTGCCAATTGGTGTTCAGCCCAGAACAATGTACAGAAACAGCAATTCTGCATATAGTGGATCTTGCTCTAGACCACTACAAAATTTGTCTCTTAGTTCTTCTGGACCTATCATTCGCATTTGACACTGTAAATCATGTCAAATTCCTAGCCCGAATTGAGAAAAGGATGGGTTTATCAGGAACAGTCCAAAAAATGTTTTATTCCTTCTTAGAGAACAGATTGCAAAGATTCCTGGTGAGTCATAATCTATCCCATCCCTATTCAACCTGTACATCGAGCCACTAACAGAAATATTACAGAAGGCTAGCATTTATTTCCAAATGTATGCAGATGACACTCAGCTGTATATGAAGATAACATAGCTAGAAGAGATCAACACAATGAACCAAGCACCAAAAATGACCATTCAATGGCTATCTAGCAATCATCTTAAGCTTACCTCGCAGAAAGCAGAATTCCTTCTGTTCTCCCTCCTAAAAGCGCCACAATGATTAAGAAATGGACCAAATTGATCACTGCGCTAAACTGCACCCTGATTCTAGTGGATTCAATCAAGTCTCTAGGAATCATGCTGGATAAGGAATTAAACATGCAAACCCACATCAACACAATGGCAAAAAATGCCAGCTTCCACCTGAGCTATCTTAGAAAACTGACGCCGTTCGATACAGCTGACCTTGAAACAAAAGTAAAGGCTTTGGTCATATCAAGGATTGAGTACAGATGCACAACTCTTTGAGGTCTACCTAAGATTTCAATAGCTCCCCAAAAAGCTTGCCTCAAGATTGCAGCTAAACTCATAAGGGGTTCTAGAAAATTTGACCACATCACTCCAAAGCACTCAAACGGCTTCCGTATGAGGCAAGAATACATCTAAAGATTGCATGTATTACACACAAGGCACTACACCACAAAACACCACTTTACCTTGCTCAGAAAATTACAATATCTGGAGGCTGCAGATCCTCTAGAGGATACAGAGATTTTTTACTGAAACTAGCATTCTTCCGTGAGAAGAGAACTTATGATAGAGCGTTCTCTGGCGTTGCACCAAGAATTTGGAATGCGCTCCCCCCCAATATTAGAAGAATCAGGTCAGCCTCACGATTCAAATAGTAGGGTAAGTCCTTTCTTATGAGCAAACTCCTTCCATAACTAATAGAGGACACTGCTAGGGTTCTTACTGAGACCAACAAACAATTTCTCAATCTTCTACATTCAGCTGTCCCAGTAGGCTTCAGTAATCAGGATTATAGAACTGCTAATCTCAGAACAATAAAACTGGAAATTGTGCTAGCCAGTTCGCTTAAATGTATTTTGCTCTATCATCGATAATCAGCTCTGTTTGATACATTCAGTCCCTGCGCTAGATGACAGAGACGTTCACTAATGACAGGTATGCTAACAAGCAACATGTGTATTTGCCAGGACATGTACTACTGTAACCAGTGTGGATTCCTAGTAACCATAAGTAGTTGTATTATTTGTAAATTTAAGTATGACATGACATGTACTACAGTAACTCAAGTTGAATCCTAGTAAGCATCAGTATGTAAATTGATACTTGTATAGCGCACTACTCACCCGCAAGGGTCTCAAGGCACTTGTACGAATACCACTGTGGAACCCATCCTGGCTTTCCCTGTGAGGTGTCCACTCCTGGGCACCCCCAAGGTGGAGGCCAGGCATCCTTAGCGTTGTGGGGGCCGTTGTGGAGATTAAGCAAGTTGTTGCCCAGAGTTGCAGAGTGGGACTCCATGATTGGATTAGGCACCGAGGCGAGAATTATCAGGTCCGTAGAATTTTGAGCCCAAGACCCGCCGAGGCAGGGAATTGAACTCTGGTCCCGGGCTAGACCTCTGCATCAGGGTCTGCCGCTCTAACCATTGAGTTATATACAAAACAATATCCCAACTGGTATTATTAAACACGTTAATAAACAGTACTTGATAAGGATATCTATACAGTATTATCCTACAAAAATCAATGAGTCAGTTCTTTTGTTCATGATAATGCTAAAGAGCAATATTTTATATTCAAAGGAAAATTAAGGGATGGGGGCAGATAAACACAATTCGTAGCAGCACTGTGTGAACAATTAAACAATTGACAAATATCAGCCCATAGGGTAGTACAAGGTGCACGAGTGCAGTGAGTTGTGACACTACGGCAGCGCAAGTGACAGAAAATACAGCGTGAACGGCGCAAGGTGCAAGGTGCAAATATATACAGTGAGAGTACACAAAGGTTTCCAATTCAATTATGGTTTCACAGTTCAGTGTTTTTTAAGGAGAACCAATGTGGAGGGGCGCCTGGAGTCTGGCTGTTTGGTCGACGACGTTTCGATCCGTATGAATGGGGATCATTTTCCGGACATGGTGAGCTGGATACAGTGCGTGGATCAAGGGGTATCGGACCAATGTAGATGGTTTTCAAATACAGTCAAGCACGAGTTGGTCCCGATCCGGGTGGCACGTGGAGGACAGAGTATTCCTGGAGTGATGAGTGGTCCAGGAAGGGCAATAGCCGTCAGGTGGCGTCGGAACGTCCACTTCGGCGATACATAAATCAATTGTCTTTAAACTGTCGCGCGAGTCACACGATGGAGGAATAATTCGTCTCCAATTCTGGCTCTAACCATTGAGCCACACTTCTCCAGTATGTGTACTATATGTAAGTTTAAGTGTGTTCCACTGTTAAATGAATACTTATAACTCGTAGTATGCTTGAAGGACGTGTACATCTACGAAAGTTAAAAGCTGTTGAACTGTAAAGTGCTCTGACACCCAAGGTTGGGTCTTGGTCGTGCTATAGAAAACACTGAATAAAATAAAATATTGTTGAAAATCACTTGAAATCAAATTCCAAAGAGCCTAAATATGTCCCATAGGTCTGTGTTTCAACAATGGACATCAGTTTTGGAATGCAGTTGTCTAACATGGCTGTCCTTTTTTATCAATATCTCTCCATGCTTTGCATATGAAGAGTAGGATGAGGTGTCACAGTGAGCTATCAATTTTTTTTTCAAATACTGCCTCAGTTTTATTTTTGTGAGGTGGGTCCCTTGTAAGAAGGCTGATAAAAAAAAAAAGGCACACCTGAAAGCCTAAAGGCCAACTAGTATTTAATGCAAAATAAAAAGCAGCACAGCAAAAGATCAATGAAAATTGTCATTTCAACTGACGAAGGCTCTTGCTAGAAAATGACCAGTCGGAGCTAAGAGCTTAAATGGATGTAACACTTGCCTAGTATATATACACTTCCCCTCAGTGCATGTGACACAAATGTGCTGCTCTCAGCAAAAACCTATCTTATGTGCAGGTGCCAAGGTCTTCCCTTCAAGGAATTGTAAAATAGCCCTGAGGGCAAGATGTCCTTCATGTACAGAATACTGGTCTCATTATTCTCACAAGATCCCACTTTTCAAGCCAGGTTTGAAAACAAATTATGCTGCTGTTGGAAAATGTGCAAAGTAGAACACTGAGCCCTATGACTTTTGGGCCTATTAGGCCCATGAAAGTTAGTAAGCATATTCACTGTCATAAAAAGCTTCAAGCTAATATAAAACAACATCCATATTTTATTATATTGTTTATACATTCAGGGTTAGATGCACAGTTGCTAACATTACATTTCATAGAAGTATATGGACATTATAAAGACTGATTTTAAATTTGTTTTCACAAGATTATATCACTCCCACTTTTGTCTAGACAGGCTAGCTCCAGGTGTATCTTCTGCTGGCATTTTAGCCCACTGGCATTCCATGTTAGTAGTGCTATGTGCCTATTCTCCGGCCTATGTTTCCCTTAGTACACAAAGCATACCCAGTGGGTGCTCTGATAATAGAGGCAACTACACAGATCTGGGTCCCTAGCCCCCATTGAGAGTTAACACCCATGAGTGCTGTGTGAGAAGGTCCCCCCTTCCTTTTCTTACCCTCTCCCACTTTGGGAGCCTGAACCTACTAGGCCATAACTCCATTCCCTTCCACACATGATCCCCAGCTCTCAATACTCAATAGCCTCAACATGTTTAGAACATATATATCCATGTATGTAGGAAGACTATAAGGTGTCAAACCTCAGCTACCACTGTGCATGCCAGCCCCCATTACTCTAAGTCATTGGAGGGGGACAGAAGGAATGAATGGAGCTCTAAGTCTATGGCGTATACATATGGTACTTGTGTAGCTAGACATTTAAAGAGCTGACAGCAAGGCTTACCCGATAAGTTGTTTGTAGATCAAGCATTTCAGAATGTAGGATACAGTTAGTATCATAGGCCTTACTCTTCTCGGAATCATTTCCAACTACAATCATAGCTGACTGGTGGGCATTGAGTTTCATAACCAACTACTACCAGTTTAGCCAGGACCAATTCACATACCAATTTACCTCACTTAGATTGGAAGGAGATAAGCATTTCTCATCTGTCTAATGCTGCCTGGATTTCTGCTGCATGCTTTAGAAGATGTATTGTTTGTTTGTATAATTTTTAAGAGGGCTTGATATAGCAAATCATGTTGGCTGCCATCTTGTTGAAGCTTCTTATAGCAGATAGAAATGTCCTCTTTTCCTCCCCCCAAAATCCTCTAGCCCATCTCCTCCTTCTGACTTTTCACTCCAACTCTCCTTTCTTCTAAGTCTCCTGATCATTCTGTTAAATATTGGACGGATTTGTTAGCATGAGCTGAAAGCCATTTTGTATTTCTGGCAGCCATTTTGTTTGCCATGTGCTCTGTCCTCCCTCAGTGTTAACTGCTCTTGAAGTCTGCCTAGAGAGAAATTATATTTAGCATCTTCCACCTTCGCACTTGCCCAGAAGGGCCTAGCTAGTAGAATGCACCTGCTTCTCTAGTATAACTGTCAGGCTATATTTGCTGCTGCATGGAGAAGTAACTCTCCTCCCACTTTGTTGAGCAAGCAGATCTTGTATGCCCATCTTAGTCATTTTTACATGCTTACATGAGCCAGGACTGCCCCTTGGTCTTATGCTGAGTATGTAACCCTCAGCATATATAAGGCCTCTGTTTTCTGTACTCCTCAGACTGCCTCATTCAGTTGCTAAGGCTTCTGTGTGACGTAGTCTCACTCATTTGAGGTTAATAAAATGCTCTTTTATATTTCAGCTTCTGTGCCAATTTCTTCTTTGTGGGTTTAAAAAGACCAAGTATCAGTGGGACCCCTGTTTCAGGTTTCAATGTTCTTCAATTCTTACTCATTTCCATTGGTCCATCAGCCTAGGATTCTTCATACCTTCACAAGAAGATTGTGTTCCCAATTCTTTTTAGCTTTACATAATCAGTTTCCCTACTTTTTTTTTAATAATAATTCCAGAACAGTTAATGCAGCCATTGTGCATCCACAGGCTGACATGGAGGGGACTTCTGTAATGTCAAGCCAAGGGAGAGGCAAACAAGGAAAGAGAAATAAGCCTTCTTGCAAGAGTACTGGCTATCTGAAAGAAATGTAAATGTGTGCCATCAAATAATGAGAAAGTGTAAAGGCTGCTTGAAAAGCAGTATATAGATTTAATTGATAAAGTAATTTGATGCTCCATGGGGACAAAAATATATGCTTTTTGAGAGAAAATGTAAGGGTTTCACTAACTGAGTTTTGTTGTGCAGCCTGCTAATGGAAACATATAGCAAAGGTCTGTACTAGGTAAAGTCTGACTGCGTATTACTAAAAATATATTTTGAAAGCACTTTTTTCTTAAACAGCTGGGTTAAGATGTACTAAGACAGGATTCACATAAACTGCCTGCAATTTGTGCACCGACTATTTGAGAATTGATAGAGTGCTTTTACTAATTAAAAATAATGTTATTTATCTGTGTTTAGGTTAGAAAAACAAGGCTACAACTTGACATTACTGAGCAGCGCTGGTGTTTTTATAATAATCTTACTGCTAGATGCATTAATGTTCGATTTTGCGAGTCCTTAATTGTGAAGTTTAAGGATTCACATTTAGGGACTCGCAAAATCAGATGCATGTAGGATTTGCTAAAATATTAGCAATTCCTAAATATTCCTTATCTGCGACTCGCAGAGTGCGATTCGCAAATAAGGAATGACGGCCCAGATGCATGAATGGAAAATCTGGTCGCAAAGGGACAGATTCTCAGAATCTGCCCCTTTGCGACCAGTATTTTTGCATTTGCATCATCCCAAATGCAAAAATCGCAATTTAAGGAATCTCTAAATTGAGATTCCTTAAATTGCGATTGCATTTAAGGAATCCCAAATTGAGATTCCTTAAATGCAATGCAACAAAGTTAATAAATTAGCGATTTCGCTAATAGGGAAAGCAAATTACCATGAAGTTGAACTTCATGGTAATTTGCAAAAACTTTGAAAAATGCACTTTTGTGCATTTTTCAAAGTTTCATATTGCGCACACACATGCCCTTAGGGCATGGGTGTGCACAACATATGTGCACAGATTAATTTCAGGGGTGCAACAGGGTGTCCTTTGGACATCCCTGCACCCTTGAAATTGCATTCTCAATTTGCGATTCGCTAATTGTGTATCGCAAATTGAGAATGTCTTCCCATTCATTCCGATGGGCCTCTAGGCCCATAGGAATGAATGGGGAGGTATTCCTTAATTGCGACTCGCAATTTGCGAGTCGCAATTAAGGAATATAAAGAAATCGCAATTTTTTTAGCGATTTCTTCATGCATAGCATTTTGCTATTCCTTGTTAGCGAATCCTTATTTTTCGCTAATAAGGAATCGCAAAATGGATGCTTGATGCATCTGGGGGGACATCTCATTGATTCCTATGGGCCAAGAGGCAAATAGGAATGAATGGGGAGAATTCTCAATTTGCGATTAGCAATTAGCTAATCGCAATTTGAGAATGCGATTTCAAGGGTGACGGGTGTCCAAAGGACACCCTGTTGCACCCCTTAAATTGACCTGGACACTGGTATTGCGCACACACATGTCCCAAGGACATGTGTGTGTGTAACATACAACTTTGAAAGGTGCACTTAAGTGCATTTTTCACACTTTTCGCTATTTACCATGAAGTTTGATTTCACGGTAAATAGTGACCCCTATCAGCGAAATCACTAGCTATCTTACATTCATGCATTGCATTTAAGGAATCTCAATTTGAGATTCCTTAAATGCAATTGCAAATAGCGATTTATGCATTTGGGATGATGCATCCCAATGGGCACATGCATCAACCTATTTAGGAAGTGCAAACGGTGCGAATCGGTAAATTCGGCCGTTTGCGCTTCCTAAATACGTTTTTGGGATGCATCAAACAATTTTTTAAAATTCGGTTTTTTTTGCATTTCCTAAAAATGCGAATGCATTTAAGGAATCGCATTTGTGCGATTCCTTAAATGCAATGCATCAATTTTTTTAAAAATGCAAATTTTTAAATAGGAAGTGCAAATTAACACGAGGTTGACCCTCGTGTTAATTTGCGAGAATCTTTAAAAAAGCACAAAAATGCATTTTGGAAAGTGTCATGTTACAGACACACATGTCCTTAGGACATGTGTGTGTGAAACATGTACTTTAAAATACATTTCAGGGGTGCAGGGGGGGATCCTTTGGACCCCCCTCTACACCCTTGCAATGCATCAAAAAATTGCGAATTCCCAAAAAAAGAAATGCAAAACGGCATTGATTCCTATGGGCCTCTAGGCCCATAGGAATCAATGCAATGCCATTCCTTAATTGCGATTCGCAATTAAGGAATCGCAATTTCCGAAAATTAAGAAATCCTAAAAACTTTTAGGATTTCTTGATGCATAGGATTTTGCAATTCCTAAATTGCGATTCCTTAATTTTCGCAATTTAGGAAGTGCAAAATCCTACAATGATGCATGTGCCCGCAAATGTATAAATACCGGTCGCACAGGGGCAGATTCTTAGAATCTGCCCCTTTGCGAACGGTTTTTCGCGTGATGCATCTAGCTGTTAATTTTCATGGTGCTGTACAAGTTACATATACAATGTATTACTTTGTTTCTTGAGAAGGAAGCTGTGGCCAGGAGATGTTCCACCTAAGTAACATTTTCAAGACCTACTGCTCCCCAGACTACAATTGTACTTCATTGATTACTAAATGGTGTATTGAATTTTGATTGCTTGAATAGTGCAATGTCATTACCCTTGTTTCTAGGCAAAAGGGTGCTCAATAATTATTGATATGTAGGTGTTTTCTAACATATTTATTTTATTTAACAGAATTTCTACAACGTTCATTAGTTTGGGTCATGTCAATTATCTCTGTTAGTGCCGTCCTATGATGACACTTCACACCATGTTGAGTGTGTGGCTTTTCACTATGATAAACATATTAAAATGTACCCTTTCTGTGCTGTGTGACTGACTTTCAGTTTACTTTCTCAGAGGCAGTTTCCATGTTCGACTGTCTGCTGATTTATGCTGATTCATACTTAGGTCGTTTGGCTCTTTCCTCAGAGGCAGACTTCATGTCAGTCCTCTTGCTGATTTATATATAGGTTCTCCCTTGACTTATGAACAGAGTATGTGTATGCTAGTTCTCTGATGACTATATTTTGGCTTTGACTATTTCCTCATGTGATGACCTCTTGAACAATGTACCTTTTGATGCATTATGATGCTAATGGAATCTGGTTAACTGAATAGTCTTACCTGTTGTAATTATTCTTAAAATTTGAAGCCATCTTTATGGATTGGAATTTGAATTTTGTCTAGCAAAGATATTCTTTATTTCTACAAGGGACCTGTCCTTTGGGATTCACACACCCCTGATCGTGTGCATCAACCCGGTTAACTTTTGAGTAAGGGCATTGGTAGAATCCTATAGTATTTTGCAAACAGACCTACATATTAATGGGTCAGTTCACAAAATATTGAATTGTAGTGGGTTGCAATTCAACCTCATAATCAAGTCTTGGTATCTAAAAATGCACAAGACTTGATTACTAGAATGTTTGTAATGTTAATCAATAAAGTTTTTTATGCAAAAAATGATTTGCTACATATGTGCACGTAAAATAATTGAATTTTGAAATCTAGTTTTTCTCATTTTTTGTTATTTTTGTTTTGTTTATTAGTGTATTGTGTTAAGTATCGGTTTCAGTGTTGTTGTCTTGTTTATAGGTAGGTTGACGATATATGTGTGAATATTTGTTGAATGAATGTGGTGAAAGTGGTATGGGCGTTCTGAATTTGGATGTTAGGGGGCTTAGCCCCATGGTGCTTAAATGTATGGCACATCAAACTCTATATTTATATCTATGTAATTGTTGTAATGTTTTGTACAAAATGTATACTTATATGATCATGAGCACAATAAATAACTTATATTTTTGATAACTTTTTGTATGAAGGTATTGAGGACACTTCATATGTGTGAGTAATTTCCTTGTAATTGATATATATGTAATTGATATATACATACACACTGAGCCTCCTTTAAGACTTGGTAAGCATCCCTGGAGTATGGCGAGATACTCTGTCAATTAATATGTTTACAGTCAGTTTGTTCTGTTTTTTGGGTAACTTTATTTGTTCCACTGATTTTTCTGCCTGTGTATCTACCTCTCAGGGATCCCCTTTGCTGGTGTATTCAAGGCCTCTCTGTAGCCACATCAACTTTCCAAGGACCCTTCTCTATTTGTTCAGCACTCTTCTTTCCAGTATCACTTCATCCATGCTGTCCCTAGTTACTAGAGCTCCCCTGCCTCGACAATTAAGACCTTGAATTAATCGGTCGTAGTTTCACACACACATGCACAAATGTGATTCCTTAAATGCAATCGCATTTTTAGGAATTGCAAAAATTGCGGTTTTTGGGAAATTGTTTCATACATACCAAAAAATGATTTTGGAATCGCAAACGGCCGAATTTTCCGATTCGCACCGTTTGCGACTCCAAAATCGTTTGATGCATGTGGCCGTAAATCCTTCTCTTATCTGGCCCCCAAACTGTGGAATCACCTGCCACTAGACCTTTGTCAGGAAGTCAACTACCTGTCCTTCCGGAAAAAACTTAAGACTCAGCTTTTCTAACCTTCCTCTCCCCTGTGTTGTTGTAATTTCTGTCCTTAGCGCGGAGATACCCCATTTGGGGTGAGTCAGGCGCTTTATAAATGTAATAAATAAAAATAAATAAAAGAGACAATTTACTCTAAAATGGTTACACTAAAGAACATTATTCCTCTCTATGGCTGGCAGGCAAGAGTATCTTACCACCAAAGATCTTCAAGATGCCTATTTGCATATCCCTCCACAAAAAGTTTTTGTGATTTGCTGTGAACAGTCTCAATTTTCCGTTCAGGGTTCTGCCTTTTGGACTAAAATTGGCCCCAAGCGATTTGACAAAAGTGTGTGGTGCATTGCTTTATCAGAAAGGTATCTTCCTTCACCCTTACCTGCGTCCACTCATCATCAATAGCTCAGGTAGAGAGGCAAATGAAGAGGGTGCTTTCAATCCTAGGAGGCTGTGGATTTTTGATAAACCTGAGAAAGTAACAGCTGGCGCAATTTCAAGACTGATGCTTCATAGGGACAAGGTTTTGAGTGGACTTGGGATTCATAACTCTTCCAGAGAACTAGTTAGTAAGGTAACATCTCAGATTGGTAGGAGATGAATGGGGGTCCGGCAGCGACAATATGTTTGGTGCCATGGGCCAGATTTTATCTGATCAAGATCATGAGCCATATCCTGAGTTGTTAGAATCCGGTGTCCTAGGATCTTTATCTTTGAATCCTGATGTCCCAGTCTGTGCTTCAAGACTTCAGTTGGTGGGTGGAATCATCCGTCATGCATGCCCAACATCTCTAATAGTCACTATGACAGAGGCCAACATGACAGGTGTGGGGTATGTCTGGAAAATGAGCGGATTAGGCATCTTTGGTCTCTGTTTCAGAGTCTCAAGTACGCCATTGGAATGGAGACCATTCACCTGGCACTTATGACTTTCCCTCACTTGCAGAAAGGAAAGATAGTATTGATCGAAACAGACAATATGATGGCAAAATCATATATCAATAAGTAGAGCAATGAGATTGGTTACGACTTTCCAGAATTTCAGAACAGAATTTTGATTGGCAGAACTGAATGTGATATCTATCTCTGCAGTCTGTATTCATGGTCATTTCGGCTTCTCAGGACTTTTCCTTAGTTTGGGTTAGTTTGGGTCAGTTTGGGTCAGATTTACAATAACTGGCGCATCCCTGGGGATGCGCCAGTTATTGTAAATCTGCCCCTTAATCTCCTAGCTTACGGGGCAGCAGATCAGCCTTCTCCATTCGGGGTTCAGTGCATGTCGACTAGGAGAATGTCAACGGCTCTTGCAATAGTTCAGGGTGCCTCTATTGTGGAGATTTAAAGAGTGGCCTCCTAGTATACTCCATATACATTTGATCATGCCATTATGCAAGAGTAGGACCTAAAGGCAGTGGCGGCTCCTCCACTAAGGTGGAGGAACGTCATCCAACATTATGTGAAAAATAACAATCCCAGGCATACAGTACGAAAGTTAACACAATAGATTAAACAGATTGAAAATCTGACCCGTCGGCAGAGTATCCGGATGTAGCTGTCAGCCCACAGCACTCACGGAGGAGCGTACGTTTGGCTTGTAAACTTTACCGGACAGACAGTCTATATCGAGACGCTGGTTTTAAGCTTACGTATTCCCGACCATGAGGTGAATACGATATCATTTGCCCAAAGTGCTCCGTGAGATTAAGATTAAGGAGCCCCCCTTTTCACTGTACGGCTGTGGGATACTACCGTCCTCCTGCTCATGTTTGAGTTTGTGTATTCATCAAATGAACATAGAAGGTTCCACAATTATCAGCTTGCGATTTAGGATACCTTTAATAAACTAATGTTCTACGGTGGTACCGTCCCGACCTATCAGACCCCAGAATAAAGGCATACTAAAAATTAATATAAGAATTTTGATGGTATAAGTCCTGATGAAGACATAATTTATATGTCGAAACGCGTCGACCGGATGCCATCTAACCTCTTTTTAAATTTTCATTTGTGAACACATATGTATCATTATATGGTTATTTTTATCAATTTTGAGCAATGTATTGAATTTTAACTGTTTATTTTTAATCTAATTAAAAATTTGTATTGTTTCTAAACTGAACTAGTTTGTTTGTTTAATCTATTGTGTTAACTTTCGTACTGTATGCCTGGGATTGTTATTTTTCACATAGTGTTTACCCTGTCCCAGGATATTGATCCGTATCAGGGGGTCCTTGCTACCAACAGATTAGGAACGTCATCCAACTGCTTTTAAGCAGCATGAAAAAGGGAAAAATAAAATGATAACACCTTAATGTGATTATCATTTTATTTGTTCCAGCTGCCTCGCGAGCCGGCAGGCAGACGGAGCTGCTCTGCTCGCAGAGCAGGACAGGGGAGGTATGGTGGGCACACTAAAGTGTGCATGACGCTTTGCCCAGGCCCTAGGTCCCCGTCTGAGAGACGAACACGGCCACCGCTGCCGAAATTATGCTTTTGATTTTAGATTTCCTTCAGAACATCTCATAATCTTATGAATTTAAAAGAGGGCGAGACGAAGAGGTAATGCATTAAATATTTACTGGTAATTGTATCACTCTAAGACCTTCTTCCTAGCTTCAATTAAATAATTCCTTCCCCCAGTCCTGTCCTTTTGAGGCCAACTTGTTGCTTTTGCTTTGTAAAAACAGGACGGGTGGTTATTTTGAAGGTGGTGTGGTGATTGGGGTCTATGGGGCAGGAATACTTCATCATGTAATGAAGCAAAAGAGAACGACTCATAGTAATGCAATTCCCAGTAAATTATCAATGCAAATCCCAGTGCCTCTTACCAACGAGTTCTCATGTCTGTTGAAACACGAGGCTCTTCTTCCATTTGCAGGCCATGGTACTCTAATAGAAATCTCACTTGGCATAATTGTTTGAACGGATATGTGACATTAAAACTCATGCCATTACCCAGCATGCCGTTGCAATGCAAAACTTTACCTTGACTTTCTGTTGGGGGTCGCTGGAAGTTGGAATAGTTTACTTTACTATTCCAACTCCAGTGTGTGCAACAGTAGGGAAGGTGTTGGAGTAAAATCCAACACCACCTACCCACTGCTACACACCTTTTCTTTTGCAACGGCATGTGGGGTAATGGCATGCGTTGGCCCTAAGATGCTTGATTCCGGTCCAGGGAACACATGCTTTGGCAGTTCGGGCTTGTCTGTTCCCATAAAGCACAGGGCCAAAACTGATTTGCATATGGCCATGTCTGAACTGGGGTGGCGAGCAAAATAACGATGGATTAAACCCAGATCTGTGACTGGGGGTGAATGTTTTGCCAATGTGCAACTTTCTGTCCATCACCTTGTGTGTTTTATCATCTTTTTTCTGCCAAGATCTCCTTCCTATCTCTTCTTTTTCTGAGTTGGCATTTGTCACACTTGTTGTTTGCATTTCATTTTGTGATATACTCTATTCTCATCTTTTCATCTCTCCCTAGTATTGCTGCTCTCTGGCTTAGCCGTGCCTCTTTCTTCACCTGCTTCTTTTTCTGCATTCCCCCCCTCTCTCTTCCATTGTCTGCCATTTTGGTCTGCATCTATCCATCTATCCATCCTTCCAATTCTTTCTCTTTCTCTGTCAGCTTTAGGGTATTTGCCTTTATTTTATGGTGCAACGCTGATGCTGCTATGATAGCTCTCTATAATAACCCCGTGGTACTACTTCCATAAGAAAAATGGCTTTACACTACTCTTCCTAGAAAAGCGGCTGCTGATTCGGCTAATTTTGAGTGCTAGGGGGATGGTAAGGGGCTAAGATATCAGATACAAAACAACAAAACCCGAACAGATCTTCAGTGTGTTATCCTGGACATCTGCAAACACTGTCTAAAACCATACTCTTTACTTGTTGCTTCTTTGCTTTTGCCTCCCCCACCAGGCTGTCTGCACTTCTTTGCAATCCATCCCCGGAACTAACCTCACTCAGGCGCCTCAGTATTCTAGGAAGAGAAATGCTCTACTACCCTGTCCTCCTATGTACTCCCACGTTCCCAAATCTCGACATCATCTTTAATCAGAGACTGAAGTGGGTGGGAGCTGTGGGGAAGGATATGCATATACTGTTTAATTAAAGAAAAACAATTCTCCTACTTTTGTTAAAATACAATCGTCCTGGATTTTGTTAATTCTGACATTTAAGATGCCTCTGCTGAAAGGGAAAGCGAAGGATCTGTTGTGCTGTGGAGCCAAGAGTGGGACAGAGAACTGAAGAAACAAACATTCTCACCAGGATTCCTGCTAAGTGAATAGAAAACTAGATGTGTGCAATTGGTTAGTCTGCAAATGTGAAGCCTGCTTGAAAGCCAGTATTGGCTTTAATTGATGGAGTCACTTGAATCATTTGGAGGACAAAGAAATACTTTTTGTGAGAGGTAATGTAAGGGTGTTTTCTGCTGAGTTCCTGGACTGCATGTTTTAATGAACACATTAAAACAATTGCACTTGGTACACTTGATACAGTCAGATTGTATATTACTAAAATGTATATCTTAAAAGCACGTTTTTATCTCATACTTAAATCTTTTGCGCATTTTGCAGCAGCTTGTCTTGTACTGTGTGTAATGCAAGGTTAAAGTAACGACCTACATTTTCATTATGCTTTCTGTCACAGGCTGGGACCTCTAAAAATACACAAGTCACTATTCCCCACTGCACTAACCAGGATTCAGTTATGTGGCTGTCTGGATGCACACAACCAGACATCTGAAGTCAATCAATCAATCAATGACACTTATAGAGCGCGCTACATACCCGTAGGGTCTCAAGGCGCTTAGGGGAGGGGGGGGTGCCGCTACTGCTCGAACAGCCAGGTCTTCAGCTTCTTCCTGAAGGAGAGGTGGTCTTGGGTCAGGCGCAGGTCGGTCGGGAGGGAGTTCCAGGTCTTGGCGGCCAGGTAGGAGAAGGACCTTCCTCCTGTAGTTGCTCTTCGGATGCGGGGGACGGCGGCGAGGGCGTGGTTGGCTGAACGGAGGTGGCGTTTGGGAGCGTAGAAGTTGATCCGGCTGTTGAGGTAGCTCGGGCCTTGGTCGTGTAGGGCTTTGTGTGCGTGGGTGAGGAGGCGGAAGGTGATTCTTTTGTTGACGGGGAGCCAGTGAAGGTCTCTCAGATGTCCGGAGATGTGGCTGTGTCGTGGGATGTCGAGGATGAGTCTGGCTGAGGCGTTCTGGATCCGCTGGAGTCTCTTCTGGAGCTTGGCGGTGGTACCGGCGTAGAGGGCGTTGCCGTAGTCCAGTCGGCTAGTGACGAGGGCCTGGGTGACGGTCTTCCTGGTCTCGGTGGGGATCCACCAGAAGATCTTCCGTAGCATGCGTAGGATGTTGAAGCACGCCGAGGAGACGTTGTTGACTTGCCTGGTCATGGAGAGGGAGGAGTCCAGGATGAAGCCCAGGTTGCGTGCATGGTCTGTCGGTTTGGGTGCGGTGCCCAGGGCGGGAGGCCACCAAGAGTCGTCCCAGGCGGAGGGTGAAGAGCCCAGGATGAGGACCTCCGTCTTGTCCGAGTTCAGTTTCAGGCGGCTGGTCGTCATCCACTCGGCTACCTCTTTCATCCCTTCGTGTAGGTTGGCTCTGGCGGTGGCGGGGTCGTTGGTCAGGGAGAGGATCAGCTGGGTGTCGTCGGCGTAGGAGATTATGCTGAGGTTGTGTTGGCGTGCGATGGCCGCGAGGGGGCTCATGTAGACGTTGAAGAGGGTGGGGCTCAGAGAGGATCCTTGAGGGACGCCGCAGATGACTTCGGAGGCCTCTGACTTGTACGGTGGTAGGCGGACTCTCTGTGTTCTTCCGTCGAGGAAGGAGATGATCCATTCCAGCGCCTTGTCCTGGATTCCGACGTTGCTGAGGCGCTGTACTAGGGTGCGGTGGCAGACAGTGTCGAATGCCGCGGAGAGGTCTAGGAGGATGAGGGCCGCTGTTTCTCCGTTGTCCATCAGGGCTCGGATGTCATCGGTGGCGGCGATGAGGGCGGTCTCGGTGCTGTGATTGGCTCTGAAGCCGGACTGTGAGGGGTCGAGGGATCCATTCGTCTCGAGGAAGGCGGCCATCTGCTTGTTGACGGTCTTCTCGATGACTTTGGCTGGAAACGGGAGGAGCGAGATGGGGCGGTAGTTCTTGAGTTCGGTGGGGTCTGCTGTTGGTTTCTTGAGTAGAGCGCTGAGTTCGGCGTGCTTCCAGCTCTCAGGGAAGGTGGCGGTGTCGAAGGATGTGTTGATGATGTCTCGCAGGTGGGGTGCGATGACAGCGTCGGCCTTGTTGAAGACGTGGTGAGGGCAGGGGTCGGTCGGTGATCCGGAGTGGATGGAGTTCATCGTGCGGATGGTGTCTTCGGTGCTGATCGGGGTCCAGGCGTTGAGTGTGGTGGTGGGGGGTGGTTGTTCGGTCATGGTGTGCGTTGGTTGTTTGTTGAAGCTGTTGTGTATGTCCGCGATCTTGTAGTTGAAGTAAGAAGCGAGGGAGTCGCAGAGGTCTTGCGATGGGGTGATGTTGTTGTTTCCTGCGCTGGGGTTGGATAGCTCTTTCACGATGTTGAAGAGTTCCTTGCTGTTGTGCGCGTTGTTGTCCAGCCGGTCCTTGAATGCAGTTTTCTTGGCGGCGCGGATCAGCTGGTGGTGCTTCCGAGTGGCCAGTTTGAGGGTGGTCCTGTTGTCCGGTGTAGGTTCCCTTCTCCAGACTTTCTCGAGGGCTCGGCAGTTCTTCTTGGAGCTCTTGAGTTCGTCGGAGAACCACGGGGCTTTCTTGCTGCCGGGTCTGCTGGGCGGGGTCCTCAGCGGGGCGAGCTCGTCCGCGCAGATGCTGATCCACTTCGTGAGGTTGTCGGCGGCCTGGCTGGGGTTCGCTGAGCTGGCAGGAGGGTGCTGGCTCAGGGAGGTGGCGAGCTGGTCTGCTGTGATCTTGAAGTGACCACATTAATCAACAGAGATTTCATAACATAAAATAGTGCATTACCCACTTAATATTTCAAGTTGCATTTATTTTTCATATCAGGTGTGAGCATTATTTTATGTGCAATTACTTGAAGGTGAAAGACCAATAAAATAGTTAAAAATGTGTTGCTGTTTTTAGCCACACCTCTGACCCTGCCCACACACTCACTGACCCTGACTATATTGCACTTAGGATTACAGTTCCCATACTTTTTAGTGCACTTCAACCACTTTCTTTAACTCACTTATTACTTCGGACCTTAGAAACCACCACAACCACAACTCCAAACGCTCACTCAGTCTATCACTTGTGCCTCACTGTGCCCCATAGCTCACTCCACTTTATATATAAAAGCATGTGGCTTATGCTGGGGGGAGGTGATCTCCATAACTGGCTGCTCCAGGGAACAGGGAGTAATTGGTGAGACATGGCAGCAGGAGCAAGGAAAAACACAGCAGGGATCCTGAGAAAGTTTATCAGGCTATCGAGAGGCCCTGGCAAATGGGTGCTCGTGCTCTCAACTATGGTTCCTGCTGTTATCTGTGTGATGCAACTATTATGACACCCTCTCCTCCTCCTTTCCACAGTGTTGTTGTGATTGAGAGACCAAGCACTAAACCATGAAACTCCAAAATCCACTCCCATAACTTGTTTTAGGGAAACACGTGCTTCCTTCACTACAGGTGATTTCTTTCTATTCCATGTTTCAAGGTAAAGTCTATGCTATTCAAATCCTTCTCTGGCAATACTCCCTGGTTCTGGAATGGCCTCCGTCCTCATATCAAAAAACCCTATCTCTTTTAGAGTTTTAAATCCATTCTTAGAACATGACCCATTGGATAAAGCTACACCTGACAGCCTAATTCCATGATGACATGATGGGTGGTTTCCGCCTCTTGACTTGACAGGTCAATGCTAAATCAAGTCTATGTTTTATTGTAGTTACATTTATATAGCACTTAATATACCTGTTGAGGCACTAAAGCACTTTATGGTGAGTGTGTGCTACTCTGGAACTCAAGGTTACTGACAAATCATTCCAGCATTTACTCGATTCTTTTGTGACAATGTAAATGAATAGAAGTTGAGTGAGGTCATTAGAGTTGGCTATGCCAGTTCATGCAAATGGTTTGTGGTGCTGATACCTCCGGGTCTAGCCAGCGCTACATGCAACTTTGCAAATAAATAAATAAATAGATAGCCTAAAGGAGATTTGGTATTATTAATTTGCACAGATATGGTTCAAAGAAAGAGCTGTTTCAATCTCCGAAGTGAGGTGTGGCAATTTGCAGAGTTTCAATAATCGCAATGAAGACAGACATGTGACTATGAATAGGCTGTTCTTGGAGAGAGAAAGCATAAAAAGAATGGACGGTAAGAAAGGAGAGAAAACAATTGGAAGTGGGTTGATTTGCGCCTGATGCCTGGTCCATTTTATTTTATTTATTTATTTGCAAAGTTTTATATAGCGCTGGCTAGACCCGGAGGTATCAGAGCGATTTACATGAGGATCAGTGAGTTACAGGTTCCATAATTACATAGACAAGTATAAACATAGCAGAAAAGAAAAAATATGAGATTACACAATACTGTGAGAATATTTGCACATACAAACTTCTTATGGGGCGTGAAGAGTCAGAGGGGGAATGGTAAAATTACCTCATACTGGTACCCACTCGTACAGACTATTCCATCCCATTTCATCTGTCCCATGCTGGAGCTCCCTCCACCACCCCATTACAGAATTACTGTTCTTTGCGCCTTTTTACTCTTCTCCCATACTGGTAACCATTCTCCTAGCCTAAGGCAAAGGTTCGCGGGCATCACCAAAATCCATGCCATTCCCATGTCCTCCTCCTCTCCCCCTATAATGGACTTCTTTACTTTGACATGACCTATGCTGTTTTCTAGCAAAAAGCTGTGTCATCTTGCAACATGCCAGTCATCTTCACCCTGCCGTCTTCTAGTTTTCTCGACCCTCCATTTCTTTTCGGCCATGCCCCCTCACTCTCCAAAACCTGACTATGCTTTCCATTTCCCAATCACTAGTCACCCCCTGGTGTGGTTTGAGCAGTGCTGCTACACTTTCTCCTTGTGTGTCTCACGCCACTTCCTCTACACGTTGATAAGCCCCCTTCAGGGCTGCCCCGCCCCTTACCTGGCTCAGTTTGAATTGGCTGTAAGAATCGGGTTGCAGCTAGTAGTGCTGCAAGATTCATGTGCTGTGCACATCCCCGCATTTCAGTGCTATGTGTTTTTTCTCGATGCGCCCCTTATCAATTATATATTATTCTTCTTGTTCTTACTCATTAACACCCTGTGCCCTCATATTTTGAATGCGCTGATTTTTTTGTTTTCGTTTTTTTTTTCTTGTGGCGGTGCTGTTGGCTGGTGACTTATGCTCTTCTCACCTGCTTTTTTGTTGTTTTTATTTTTAATACTTCACTGAGCCTCGCCATTTGTGTATTCATAATGATTTTGTGAACTAGGGCTCTCTGCTACATTTTTCTTTCGTTATTATCCAGTTATTCTTGTGACCTTATCTTACTGCTGCCTCCCTTTCATTCCAATTTATTGTGCTTTGTGTTTTGATTGATGACATTTATCTCTATTGTAGGTGTACACTCTCCTGCTGCACACTTCCCTGCCTCTGTAAATATTGTGACAACATTTATATATATGCTAAAACGTGTCTTCATATTCAAAGTCAACGCATGGTTGATTTTCTGCTATATACAAATGCATTGTACATCACTCGGGTGGTGTTTGCGATATATAAAACAACAAATAACCAAACATAGTGAATCTTGCATTTCAATAACCAGTACGATTGCCCATGCAGTCCAATTACCGCCAGTGCCCTATGCTTAATTAATAATGTGCTGATAATGTTTGCCAAGTCTTATCTTGCTTTGGGCTGTGCCTTAGCTAAACGAGGACCACCCTGTGCAGATAACCCTACAGCAAACCAAAGAGCATTTCATGGTGCTGAAGGGGCTTTGTATGCCTCCGATTACTTAATATGCAAAAAAGCATTACAAAGTACATTTCCCTCGAAGTTTGGAATTTTGCAAGAATAGTTCAGGCATAGTTTTTATCAACAGTCTGGACGTACCCTGTTTTAGTCAGTTACTTTACAGCAAGGTGCCAGCAGCCAGATACTGCGGCCCAGAATTATCAACATTTGGCACAGTGCAAAGCAGCAAGACAATTTTCTGCACTCTTGTCAAATGGAAAAGAGCAGGAATGCATCATGTTTACTATTATATGGCACTTTCCTGCTCTCTGCGCTGGCACACTTGTGGCTGCCAAGCGCGAGCATAGGCACCCTTGTGTCATGGTGCAAGGGTGCCTGCGTTGTAGGTTGTATTGTTTTTGTTGAGGAAGAGTCACCTTCCTGCACAAAAACAATCCTCAGAGGTATTTTCCTCTTTCTGTGTGCGCTGCAGAATGCAGCTCAAGTAGAAAGAGGAGATGACGAGGAGAAATAAAAAATATTCCTCCTTGTTACGCCTCACCTGGGAAGGTGTAGCATTTTAACGCATTCCCGGGTTTACTAGTCTTAGCAAATATGGGAATATGCCAAAAATCATGGGTGGGGGATTTGCACTGCCTTGGATTACCCTAGATTTATTAAGCCATACAGAGTAACGCATGGTGCTGTGTGGATTACTAAATCTGCCCTAAGGGCTTGCGTTGCCTTGCATCTCCTTGTGTGACGCAAGGGCAATGCAATCCGTTGATTAATCTGGACATGCGTCTCCATCCCAAACCAACATAAAATAAAATATCCTGCCTTTGAATTCTTCTTCAAGGGTTATTTTTAAAGCAAGACAATTTGCCACTTTCATTTTTATTTTATAAAATAAATATTTAATGATAAAAAAACATAAATACAAGACGTTTCGATCTCCAATTTCACACACAGACAGAGATATATTCTCTGTACAACACACTCAACGTTAAGAAACATTTAAATATAAATATACATCTTTCTTTTACATACAATTAGCAGCAGTAGTTTCACCGAAAGGTGGTCTTTCAGTTGCAGTTTTTAGGAACATATACATTGTAGTAGATGTATGGTTATTATATCATAGTTGTATCATATTTCTTCCATGGTCAAAATAAACCGATATCCTGTTTATATACATTTAGAGAAGTAGATTTGATCTGCACATAGTCTTTTATTTACACTCTTTGGTCACATCTGTTTTGATGGTTGTTAATTTGGTTGTTCATATTTCTGCCTGTTGATGTCTGTTCGTTCTGTATGTTCTGCTCAGGTCACAAGTGCACTTAATTTACCTCCTTTTAATAGACAGGTAAATGTTGACTTGTTGTCTTCTAACGCAATGTCACACTATCACTGCTGCTAGAAAGATGTGGGTACCTGAGAAGCTGGTGTTTTCAGAAAACCGTTGTGAGGTGGTGGTGTTCTCGCTCTCTTGAATCAGTTGCATGGGTGCCCTGAAGTCACCAGCAGTGTGTCTGAAAAGCTGTGCCGTGTATTCCAATGGAATGTCCTAGCACCAGGTCACCCTACTGTTAGAAAGATGTAGCTACCTAAGGAGCTAGTGTTGTCAGCAAACCGTTGTGTGGTGGTGGTGTTCTCGCCCCCTTCATTCAGTCGCTGGTTGCATAGTTGGCCCTGAAGTCACCAGCAGTCTGTCTGAAAAGCTGTGCTGTGTATTCTAATGCAAAGTCCCAGCACCAGGTCAACCTGCTTGTGTTTTCAGCACACCTTTGTGTGGTGGTGGTGTTCTCACCCCCTTGATTCAGTCGCTGGTTGCATGTCTGAAAAGCTGTGCTGTGTATTCTAATGCAAAGTCCCAGCACCAGGTCAACCTGCTGGTGTTTTCGGCACACCGTTGTGTGGTGGTGTTGTTCTCGCCCCCTTGATTCAGTTGCTGGGTGCATAGTTGGCCCTGAAGTCACCAGCAGTCTGTCTGAAAAGCTGTGCTGTGTATTCTAATGGAATGTCCCAGCACCAGGCCACCCTGCTGATATAAGATTGTGGCTACCTTTGAGTCTGAGGTGGCAATATTTTCAGCAAATTCTAATGCAAAGTCCCAGCACCAGGTCAACCTGCTGGTGTTTTCGGCACACCGTTGTGTGGTGGTGTTGTTCTCGCCCCCTTGATTCAGTTGCTGGGTGCATAGTTGGCCCTGAAGTCACCAGCAGTCTGTCTGAAAAGCTGTGCTGTGTATTCTAATGGAATGTCCCAGCACCAGGCCACCCTGCTGATATAAGATTGTGGCTACCTTTGAGTCTGAGGTGGTAATATTTTCAGCAAACCATTGTGTGGTGGTGTTGTTCTCACCGCTTTGATTCAGTTGCTGGTTGCATGGTTGGCCCTGAAGTCACCAGCACTCTTTGTTTGAAAAGCCGTGCCGTGTATTCTAATGCAATGTCCCAGCACCAGGGCACCCTGCTGTTAGAAGGATGTGGCTAGCTCTGAGGTGGTCGTATTTTCAGCAAACCGTTGAGCGTGGTGCTGTTCTTCTCGTCCCATTGCTAACGTTGCTGGTGGCATGGTTGGCCCTGAAGTCACCATCATTCTTTCAGAAAAGCTGCGCAGTGTTCTTGAGTTTACAGCCTGGAAATGCTGCCGTTGGTGGGTGGGTTGTGGGAGCAGAGGGCTGTGCTGGTAGACTGGAACATAGGAATATTTGATTGTGTAGCCATTTTCGTACTGTGGTGGGAGCGGCTGGCTTCTTTGGAGCTGTTGAGGTGGGTATCTGCAAATGCTTCCTGAATGACTGTAAGCTCGTCTTTGCTCATACGCTGGGATACCTGGAAGAGAAAACGTTTTTGAGTGAACTGAGTTAGAATGAAAAGCATTATGTATCTGCATCGGTTGAGTGTTGATAAATATCAAATACAGTACTTTGAGGAAAGGTGTCACAAATTCCAACTACTTGGTGCTCTTATCTATATGGCTATACCAAGATCTTTGTTAGTAATCCCTGGAACATGCCCTTTTGCAGGTTTTCAGCAGGGTTCTCAGCACGATTTCACAAAATATGAAGGGCCCAATATTTGCAGTTTATGAATTGAGGAACAGGGAGAAACTAATTTTGCTTTAATTTCCAGTTTTCAGATGTTAAATCTCAAGAGTATGTTTGAGAAAAATCAGTTTGGTCCATTCCCTTTTGATTGCTCTGATCATCTAAAGAACTTCAAAATATCAAACAGGAATGTCGGAGAGAGAGTACTTAAATGTGGGTGTCAAGTATGATGGAGGGGCATCTGAAAGTGGTGATGCACTGTTGGGTTTGCAAGATGAAGGGGCTGACCGTGCATCACGAGTGGTTTTTAAGTAATGGACGGATATGGACACAAGAATATATTGAGGGGAGGTTGAAAGGTGAACCATGGGAACTTGTAAAAAGTCCAGATGTGAACACTGGTAAGGTAGGACCAGGAAGCTGTGGAAGTACCTCATCTTGAAGACCAGACATTAGTAAGGGTCTTGTCAAAGTGAAAGTGGTGGTGCTGGAGAACATTTTTCTGATAATGAATAGGTGGAAGTGAGCCAAGTGGTGGCTGCAAGGGCAAATGTGAGGTGCCTCTGTTTTGTTGCCAGTGAACTCAAGGTTGTTTGGCTGCAACAAGAAGGATTAACTTGGGATGAAAGATATATTCCATTTTTAATGAGCGTTGGGCGTTAAGAAGTGGGTGAGGTTCATCTTAGCAGTGTCGAGAACTCCAGAGCAATCCGCTAACTCTTTAGAGAGAAGCAGAAGGCTGGAAATAATTTGTGGGGTGAATACTTCATATTAATGTCAAACAATGTTTACAGAAAAGGAATAACGAGATAGTGTCAGTGTCTCAGAGAAAGGCCCTGTTTATGGAAAATTGGTGGGAGACCAAGGATAGAGAGGTGGAGGCAGCCACTGATGGTGACTCCCAATTTACAATTTATTTGTTTTGTTTTGGAACTCCTACGGAGGTCCACAAAAACACACCCAACAATGTCATACAGTACAACATTCCTTCCTTGTACATTACTATAACATGATATCAAACATAGTGAGAAATGTGCAAATAATGTTATAATACGTAAAACAATCACATAACCAACCGATAAAATTTCTTATATACATACTAAGTAATGTGCAAATGATGCTATGAATACATGAAACAATTAAATAGCCAACCAATTGGTATTAAATCGGAAACAGAGTACTACTATTAGACAATAAATAGGCAAAAATGTTCTAAAAAATTGGTATATCTTAAAACACTGATGGTAAGCTAGGTGTACAGGTGGAGAGTCATCGGGACACTGTGGCGGCACCCACTGATGGTGAGGGGTGTGGAGGTAGAGAAGCATCAGGACACTGTGGAGGCACGCACTGATAGTGAGGGGGTGTAGATGGGGAGGAGAAGCAGGCCACAGGGAGGCACCCACTGATAGTGAGGTAGGTGTAGAGTTGAGGGGCATCAGGCACAGTGGAGGCACCCGCTTATGGTGACGGGGGTGTAGAGGGGGAGGAGCATCAGGGCATAGGGAGGCCCTCGCTGATGGTGAGGTACGTGTTGAGGTGGAGGAGCACAGGATTACCCAATATGGTCTGGGGAGATTTAAGACAGTTGCTTGTGATTGGTGAGCTTCATTAAGTCATCAGGAATGTTTCATAACTGTTAAATGTGGTGTAGAGAGCAAAGAGGTAGAACATATAGGAGGGATTTGAGGGTGATGTGATTAACATGGGTTAAAAAGTAAAATGTTCTGGTAAGTGCGTCCTTGGTAGCCCACACTCAGTGAAGCCTTGATGAGGGGGACTGCAAACACTGGTTGCAAAGTGGTGGTGACTGCATTTGTTTATGACATGCCTTGACTGCATCTGTTTATGACAAGCCTTAGTGTAGGTAGTTTAGGAGAAGAGGGTGGCAGATGAGAGCAGTAGGAGAAGGGGTGAGGGGTACAGGGTGAGGGGTAAGCGGGTGGCTTTTCGTTATTAACATGTAACAGTGGTTTGAGAGGGTACAAACCAGACAAACTGTGGGTGAGACACTATAAACAATTTAATGGGAAAGGAGTGAGAGGTGAACAGAAGGAGTCGAGCTGAACATTTAATTAATATCTGTAACAAGCCTGCAAGATGGGAAGGGTTGGGGTAGAAAGTGTCTGGTGAATGTGAGTAGAGGGAGGTGCCACTGACATACAACAGGAGTGTCCAGATCATTTGAAGTTTCGCAGAGAAATACTTGCTAAAATCACTTGCAGTTAGGGTGGGATCGAGAAGATATAGGCCTGGGATAAAGGGTTCACACTATCAATGAGGTCCCAGGTTCTTAAAGTATTACCATATATCTCATAAACTTGCTTTGGGTAGAAACGCGCGTTTCCACCAAATCGGGACTACCGAAATACTCGTAATGAGAGCGCAAGCCTCCTCAGTATTCCATGATTACAGATGTTTAAACAATCCATGGCCATTGTTGCGCTTTGTGTCGAATTGTTTGCTTCCAAGATAATACACATCCAGCAATGCAAATGTACTGAAATTGGTTTCTTAACGTGCACGGTAGTGATGCTGGAGGTGAGCATTAATTAGGATATTTATTACATTTCAAAAGTAATTACTCGACAATTATAAGCAATCCAACCATTAAAATTCTCATTAAGGGGAACTAGGCTGGATTTAAAAATAGGACGCATACTAGTGTGGGGGAGGGAAACGGGAATTAAAGAGCATGGAGGGCAAAGTTTAGGAATGAGGGGGAGTTTAACAAATGACACAATTAAAGGAAAGAGCGGTACAGGGTGATTGTTGTAATAAGCTGTATGTGCCACTTATAATCATTTCTAATTAGGCTGAATTCCGTAATTGGATTGTGCCAATTATTTTGTAAACTCTATAATTAGAGTCAGACAAATATTTAATAAACATTTTACTGCAGGAGAGAACTTCGTGGTTTAGAATGTATATATAATTGTATTTAGTAGGTTGAACAAATATGGAGGACATGGCCGGGATAAAGTTATGAGATTATTTGGAAATAGAAACCCTGCGTGTTGTAGTTTGAAGTGCATTAAATTGGATGGCGAAAGGAAGGGCATATGCAGCTTGGTGCAATAGCTTTTGTGGTCACACAATAGGGGATTGGGGGCAAATGACTGGAGATGTGCGCCCTCCAATCCCCCTGGGCTGTTGTGCAGATCCAGGGACATTATTGGTTGGTCAGAGAGAAAGGGGGGTGGTTACAGGGGTTAAGATGACAATGTAGGGATAGGCGGTCCCCATTTTTGCAAAGTCGACCCAGTGGATGTATTGAGGGACTGGACAGAAATATACCAATTTCTTCACAAAGGTTAATGGCGAAGACATTGAGCATTGACAAGAGAAGGGACTTTTTGCAGGTTCACTCTTAGAACCTATTCCCCACAGAACCATCACTCCATCCTCCTCAATTAAATGGAACTAACTGTCATTTGGCACAGCCATGAGTGAGCGACTGCGAGTGAGGGCTATATACAGGAAGTAGGGGTAGTCGAGCGAGTGATCTGATAGGGGTGTGACAGATGTGGTACAATAGCCGAATGAGTGCCGAACAATGCAAGTGGTACAAAAGGGGGTGTTTGATTGGTTCAGATGCTCCGTCCATCACCACCCCCCTTTTGTACCGCTTTGTTCGCCATAAGTTGGCAAGGTATGCTCAGCTGTGAGTGAGTCCCTTGCTCACTTTGCCACTGGATTTAAGCAAGCCTGGCTGAAGACGGCTGTAATGCCAGAAACCGGTCCTAGGAAGCTTGAATCCGGTCCAGGGAAGGCATGGCTTGGCAGTTCGGGCTGGACTGTTCCCATGAGGCACAGGGTCAGACTGATTTGCATATGGCCATGTCTGAACTGGGATGGCAGAGTGGGGTTAAGAACGGTGATGGATTAAACCCAGATCTGTTGACTGGGCGTGAGTGTTTGATTGGTTCAGATGCTCCGCCCATCACCACCCCCTTTTGTACCGCTTGGAACAATGCAAGTAGCATCAGGGGGGAAGCTGTTGAAGCCAAGAAAAGGATGTCATAATTGAGTGAGTGTTGTGATGGCTGAAACTGTGGTGTAGTGATAAAATGGAGGATATAGTATATGAGTCTTGATGTGAGAGTGTAGTGACTGAGAGGTAGCTGGTGGTAGACAGAAAGCATGGGGTGTGGTAGTAATCATGAGAGGTTCAGAAGATGAGTGAAGACATGGCAGGGTGGAAAACGGAAAAATATTTAAGGGGATGACTGTAGAATGGGAAGGGGAAAGTGGAACTAACAGAAGGGGTTGTGGTGCAGTGAGTGTTATGGAAACATTAAGTATTTGGATTGGATAAAGAACAGCTACGGTGAAATCTAAAGGCAACAGGTTCTCATTATGTCTCTCACTGGCACCCAATAAAAATGGTCATATCTGACATTTGCTCTTCAAAAGCAAGTGAAAATGAATCAGGGTAAAAGTGGGTATTAAGAACCAGAATACTGCACAGAATTACTTAGTTCCGGGTCTATTCTTCTCAAAGAGGTCTCAGTGAAAGTAGATTGTTTTGGTATGTCTCGAGCTATGTAGATCACATTTTGTGAACTCACCTGTGTGCTGGTCTGTGATCTGCTCGCAGTGTCTCTTCGATGCCTCCGCATTCAGGTCTGAGTCGCTGTCGTTGAAGTCACTATCACCTCTCCCGCTGTCCTTCACACTGAACTGATCAGGGTGGGCGTGGCTGCTGAGAGAAAATAAAATGTTTGAACTGAACTCATAGAGAATGTTCTTGCATCTACTAGAGGTCAGAAACTCTTAATTAAGTCAGAGATACCGAAACACGTTTTCTCGTTGTGTATTGACATAATAATGTTCGTCAAGCTTTTGTTCAGTAATTCAAGCTGCCACTTTACAACCACAAAAGCCCCATCACCAAGAAAAAGTTAAAGAAAGGGAGGTGGTCCTACTGTTAATTTTACGTAGCTGTTTTTTTTTTATTGTTAAAGCCCTGTGTATCCGCTTCGGGAGAAGTCTGTTTGCTATGTTTACTACATTTTGAACTTTGCGGGTCACAACAAGACACAAAGCAATGTCATGAGTCAAGAATGCAGCATTACCTTAAGCTTGTGACTGATTTCCCTTCTTGCCACGTGGACACTGGTTGAAGCGGAGCGGCAACTGCGTCCTGCAAAAAAGTATGAATGAATAACAGCTCGAATTAGGCATCCATCGCAAAATATGCATTCCATTATATTTATACATTGAGCAGAAGCGGGAAGGGGGAAGGTGGAGCACCCCCAGTTCATCCTATTGTGTGCACTGTGCAGTTATTTTTGTGCTGTAATAAATGACACCCATTCATATTAGTGGCGAAAAGGCTGCTGAGTTGCAGAGTTGTCAAATGTGCCACGTTTAGACACTGGGGGCTACCTAGACAATAATGCGGGTGTGCTGGCATTGGTAGGCCCATCCATACCTCTAAAGATTAACATTAAACTGCAGAGAGTCGCTGGCCAATAAAAAGGGCCTCTAAAGGTGCCGCGCATGATGGGGGAACTTGCTAGCTGCTGTTATGAATACAAGGACAAGATGCAAGTTCTTAACTCCTTTATTAATAGGCCAACACGCATGCTCCTTAAAGTGGAGCGCAGCTGCAGTCAGCTCGGCGATCAGCTGGTAACTGTCAGTTCTGACAGTTATCAGCTGGTGACCTCACTGCTGGTACGGTGTCCTCACAGGGACACTAACGCGCACGCAGGGTAAGGTGTCCCAAGAGGGACACACGTATAATGAACACAACAGCTGCATAGGAACTGCGAGAGAGTGGGTGTGAATGATAACAAATGTATAAAGTGGCTATGCAGGGGCTCGAGAGCACTAAGCAAGCACCAAGACGATGGGAATGGGATAACTACAAAATAAGGAAATACGAAAACATAACTGCTTAAGAAAGTTTGAATGAGTATCGTTTGTTTAGCATTAACTATTGGCTTTGCATCCGGGAGTCACATCTTACCTGTGAGACTGCACGCGGGGTCCTCAGCGTTGCGTAGTAATTTTCGGCCTTGCTGCAGTCTTCGGGGTGGGACACGTCCCCGCAGCTTTCCGACTCTGTGCTGAGGGACAACTGGCAGGAGTCTGACCGCGTTTCGGCGTCTGTGCAACTGTCTGCCTCAGAAGTCGAGGAGTTCTTCAGCAGGCCGTCTCCCTTCTGTCCGTTCGACTCCTTGGGGCTCTGCTTGAAATGGCGAGGCCTCCTCTTACAGGTGGCGGCCACAAATATGATGGCAATGAGGAGCAACACACAGCCACCGGACAAGGCGGCGATCAGGACAACGGAGACGTCATCGAGGTGCTGTTTCTCAGACTTTGTGAACTGGGTGATGACAATCTGGTCGCTAGATGGCGCTGTGTCCATGAAAATTACATGAAGGGTTGCTGTGGCGGACAGGGGTCTAGCCCCCTTGTCAGAAACAACAATGACGACAGATAGAGTATCTGTAACTTTCTCTGCCTCGAGTTTTCTTTCAGTGTAAAGTTCTCCTGAAACTTTGTTGATAGCAAATATTGACCGCCGGTCCTGCAGAATTGCAAAGGAAAACTCAGAATTCACCCCTTCGTCCTCATCCGTCGCTTTGAGCTGCGCCACTCGATAGTGCGGCGGGGCGCTGAGGGGCAGCAGGATGTCGGCAGAGTCGTTCCTCAGCGGGGGGAAGGTGATGAAGGGCGGGTTGTCATTCTGATCCACAACCTTGATCCTGATGAAGGCCCGGCTGCAGAGCTGTGGCAGCCCCTCGTCTCTGGCCTCTATCTCCACCTCTATCTCCTTCAGGCTTTCGTAGTCAAAAGGCCTCACTGCATACAGAGAGCCCGAGGACGGGTCCACGGTGATTAAAGTAAACAGGGGGGCCCCCATCACCTCGGTGTCCACCAGGGTGTAGGTCACCTTCCCGTTGTGCCCCAGGTCAGGGTCTCTGGCCACCACGGTGGTGATGTAGGAGCCCGGGGCGTTGTTTTCGAGGACAGACACTTCATAGACGGGTTTAGCAAAGAAGGGCGGGTTGTCGTTCTCGTCGCTGACCCGGATGGTGAACTGACGGACGGTTTTGAAGGGCGGGGAGCCCAGGTCTTCGGCCACGATGGTGAGGTTGTACTCGGAGATCTTCTCCCGGTCCAGGGCTGCGGTGGTCACGATCATGTAGCTGTCCTCGTAGGCCTGCTGCAGCTTGAAGTGCTCGTGCCCGTAGAGGGAGCAGTGCACCTGCCCGTTGGGGCCCGAGTCTCTGTCCAGGGTGCTGATCAGGGCCACGAAGCTCTCCCTGCTGGCGGCCTCGGTGATGTGCGCCACCCCGGCGGTGATGGAGGTCAGGGGGGTCACGGTGATGCTGGGCGCGTTATCGTTGACATCAGTGACGTGCACGATGATTTTACAGGTGGCAGAGAGCGGGTTGGCGCCCAAGTCCTGCGCCTGCACATCGAACTCATAGGTCTGCTTGGTTTCAAAGTCCACCTGTCCGTCCAGAGTCAGCCGCCCTGTCCTGGAGTCCAGTTTAAAGAGTTCTCGGACCTCGGGGGAGACCTGAGAGGTGAAGCCGTAGACCACCTGTCCGTTCACCCCTTCATCGGGGTCAGCCGCGCTCAGGGCCAGCAGCAGAGACCCCAATGGGGCGTCTTCCTGCAGCTGCACGGTGATCAGGGGGTGCTCGAAGACCGGGCTGTGGTCATTGAAGTCCAGCACACGGACAGTGACGGTGGCAGTGCCAGACAGGGCCGGGCTCCCTCCATCCTTGGCCACCAGCTCCAGGGTGAAGGTGCCCTGGTTCTCCCTGTCCAGCTCCTTCACCAGCACCAGGTCCGCGTACTTCACCCCGTCCGCCCGGGTCTGCACCTCCAGGCTGAAGTGGCTGTTCACAGAGATCTGGTAACTCTGCACAGAGTTGGTTCCCACATCCTCGTCGATGGCGATGTCCAGGGGAAGGCGGCTGCCTAGGGCGGCACTTTCTGAAACCTCCAGAGGAATCTCGGCCCTGGGGAAGCGGGGGGCGTTGTCATTGATGTCCCGGACCTCCACCTCCACGTGCACGAGCCGGAACTGCTCCTTGGAGATGCTGACCACGTCCAGGGCCAGGGTGCAGTGCGGGGTCTGCCCGCAGACCTGCTCCCGGTCGATGCGCTCCCCGATGGAGAGCTGTCCGTCGCTCTCCCGCATGCGGATCAGGGACGCGTTGAACTGCTTCATCAGGCGGAAGCTGCTGTCCGGTCTGTCCGCCGAGTTAAAGAGCAGATCCTCGGACAGCACCGCGATCACGGAGCCCGGCGGGTCCTCCTCGTAGGTGAAGTACCTGGAGGTGTCTGCCAGGGACAGGGGGGCGGTCAGGGCAAGGAGCAGCAGGGCAAGGAGCAGCAGCCGAAAGTGCAGAGCAGCTCCCCCGAGGGAGGTCTGAGCGGAAACCATCTCTGTCTAACGGGAGCCTTCGCCTCCCTGTCTCGGGACAAGCAAAGTGTGAGGAGCGCGGGCCTGGCTGGCAAAGTTCGGCTGAAGTTAGAGCTGCGCTCTCCGACTGAACATCCCACAAAGAGGCGTCTCGAAGTTCAGTGGCTGCAGTCTGAGAGCGAAGTGATGCCCGGGGCTGGGCCCGCGCTCTTTTATCCCCTGGGGTCTGCAGCCTGCGGTCAGACAAATGGAAACACGCCCCTCCCCCACCAATCCACCAGTTGCTTCAGGCAAATGGTCTCCAAGTCCGGGACAAACGTGACAGCGGGACACCCTCAATCAAACTCACCTGACAGCGCCTCAAAGGGGCGAAGTGCGCGTGACACGCCCTGTCTCCAAATGTCACCCGCGCTTGTTTAGAGGTTTACACTCTGGAAGATTGATAGCAGTCACTTCAACGTGCAGAGAATGCCCTGCTCAATCCCGCTAGCGAAACACAAAACAAGAAGTGTGCCTAGCGCTAAAAGGAGTCTTGTGTGTGCTTTCGTGCTTCCCTCACCTCTGCATTTACTCTTGAAGATTTTAGGGCGCAGAGGCCATACACTTCCAGTTACACAGAAGCACTCCTCCAGAGTTTGTCACATATTACATAATACAGATACTTTTAATATTTGTGTAACTTTCCCATCCTAATATATATATATAACTTAAGGGGAAACTACACCTCGTACACTCATCTTCGCAAACCCCAGCTGAGAATC
Organism: Lissotriton helveticus; assembly: GCF_964261635.1. Lineage (NCBI taxonomy): Eukaryota > Metazoa > Chordata > Amphibia > Caudata > Salamandridae > Lissotriton > Lissotriton helveticus. The sequence continues at coordinate 494,214,787 of NC_136069.1, read as the reverse complement.
TGCCCTTTGTTCACCCTGAGTGCTGAAGCGGTTGGCGCTTTGTGTTGTTTGGTGATATTTTTATTTAATATAGTAACAAGCAGTGGGCTCCTGTAGGACATTAGGGAGAGAGAACCAGGGGAAAAAACACAGGCAAACAAAAAAGGAAAGAAACTCAAGTCCCCCTCAAATATATAAATAGTGTATAACTCCGATAGTTTATCAAAATTAATTTAGAGTGACAACTAATTTGTTTGTTATATTTGTCTTTAATTTTATCACCAAACAAAATATAAAGAACAGTGATAACTTAAAACACAGGCAATGTAACCGATAATGTGATTTTATACGTCGAAAGTTAATTACAAAATATAGTATATATAAATGCAGCCACCCAATCATCATTGCTACTATACAACAGATACATACAAATCAGTCATCCCCACTCTCTCTGAAACACCACACAACATAGATACAATTAAACAAGGTGTTTGCCAAGGTCGGTCGTACTTAATTTACAAGTAATATAATAGTTCTGATGCGTTTTGATGAACAGCTTCACAAATGTAAAAATAATGAAATGCTGCAAACCATAGTCGAAGACATGTTTTTTCTGGTTCCATGTATAACACAGTTGTATTCATTTTGTGCTTGTGATATTTTTATTTAAAACTTTAAAAATCATAATTTCGGTTCCCCTATTCGATTTTTGGCATCGTTTTGCTCACTAAATATTATCTATTATCTATTTATATAAATGGGAGAGGGATTTATATTGTATTGTGTTTTCAATTTTTTACTGCTTTACACATTTTCTTAAGTCAAGCCTTCCTGTTCAGTGCCATAGCTACCAGGGCTAGGTTTTACATTACTGAAAACGTTTCTAGACCTAACAAGAATAGTGACATTATTACCTGTGGTGGACTACAACCCACGCCATCTAATAATCCACTTTCTCACAATATCCAAACCAGAAAGCAGTGTGTGAATTTTACAGTGGGTTTTCTGAAATTAGCAGGATTGCAGCAGCCATATTAGCAGCTGTTGACCACTGAGAGATTCAGATGTCTGAGTTGAAACATCCTGGTGTGGTGGAAGCAAAAATAATTAAAGCAATGAGCCTTGGTCGCATCTCTGGTCCATTCAAGGAACCACCCTTGAGAATTATGTCTCCTCTCTCTTGTGGGCGAACAGGAAAAAGAACTTGCCCAATTTAGGTTGATGCATAATTTGTCTGCACAAAAAGGGTTCCTCTGTCAGTGATGCCAAAGATCATGATCTGTGTTCTGTGTAGTACGCTTCCAGGCACTAAGCAAGCTCAGGGAGCTGGGAAAAGGGGCACTTTTAGAGAAAGCCAATAATGAATCAAACTAAGCATCTTTTATGTTATTGACTTGCTAAACTGAAGACTGCTGTCGTTTGGCCTTTCAATTAACAGGCTCCCTGTATCACGAAAGAATGTTTACCCACGCAGTGTGCTCCTATTTTTAAAAGTTCAGCTTTTGCTTGGAATGGATAGTCGGTCAAGTATTATGCTGTCAGTGCGTTCATTCATTACTTATATTGCTATCTTTGTACAGGGGCACTGGTGTCTAAAGAGTGTCACAAGGCTTTGAAGTTTTTCATTTCCTTGGCAGAAGAGCTACAGCTGTCCCAAACACTTATATTACCTTCCTGGACATTGAGGGTGATTTAGTGACAGAAATGCAGGTGTTTAAGATTTCCTCTTTTACTAATTCTGTTGATGACTGCTTGCGGCATAAGAAGGTGCCATTGCATCAGCTCCAAACCCTGGGTAGGCCTCTCAATATTATGTTAAGGATAATTCCCTCAGGGCGCCCTTTCTCAAAGTCCATAGCCAGGGCAATGTAAGGCATTAGGAGTAAATGTCACCACAACAGATTGCCAGCACAAGAGAAGGGTACTTGTTAATGTAGCAATATTTCCTCTATCAGTTCAATGTCACAGTGGTTTGGCCTTTCCCATTCTTATCCAGTTCTGTGCTTGGATTGCATACTGATGTGACTTGTTCAGTTGGGTTTGGGACAGTCTTACAGCAGGAGAGGTGCAGAGCAGATTGGCCAATTGAGTCGTGTTATTCTGGACTGGTAAACAATTCATCTTCCTTGTATTGATCCATATTGTGGTGGCATTTTTAATATGCCCCAAGGACATTAAAAACAAAAGCTTGATTTACTGGTCTGGCAAGTGGTGGAGGCAATCAATAGATTGATAGCCTCATCCATGTTTGTTCTGCAACTGCTGAAAGTTCTAGTTTTGTTGTGTTTGCATGCGAATACATGTTTCCAAGTGAAGTCCATCCCTGGCATACATACAAGCTGCTACCAATACTTTGGCCCACTCTAAGTTGCAGAACTTCAGACGATTCAACTAGGATTGACCAATTCATTCATAGCAGGGCACCAAAATTCCAAAGCCCTGCTATGAATGAATTGGTTGCCGCTTCCTTGACCAAGAAAACATAATATGTATATGATAGAACTTTTTAAGCTTACAGCGATGCAGTGGGGCATCCCAAAACAGATCAGCCTGGGAATGGTTCTGTTGTGTCATAACAGGAGGCACAAGGTACCCAGACTTGCCCCCTATTAAATATTAGGATATGCAGTCTAGTGCTCTGTTCATACATGAGGATGGGTTGCACTGTTAAGGTATCCGTCTGTTTTTTTTTCTGTGGGATTGGCAGGAGCAGGGATCAAGACAGCCAAGTATTCATTGAACTTCTTTTGGACTGAAGCTGTAACCTATTAGCACGGGCCGGCTTGGGCAAGGTGATGGTGAAAGAAATAGGGAGATGGTCTTCCCATTCCTGCAGATGATTCTTTAACCCTAATTGGTTTTAACACTAGTGATATTTCTCTTCCTTTCTGATTGCACGAGCATAAGTACCAAGCATGTGTGGGTTATCAGTTATTCTTTTGTGTAGCAGGCATTGACCATGGTGTGACAAAGCAAGAAGCGAAGGCATGAGGTGCTAAGAGTGGTGAAATGCAGGTAGACGTGCATAGGTGGGCTTCGTATGGCCCAACTCATTGTACTGGTGGAGATGGTGAGGATCAATGGGTGAGGGGTCAGCCATCCCATCTGGTAATCATCCCACTCACAGGGAATGGACTGATTATAACGTGAAGGAAACTGCTGCAGGAATTCATTTCAAGTGACTTTTTTTGGGTGGGTAGACTCTAGCCTGAGGCTCTTATAGCCTGGTCTGACATAATCCCAAAAAATTGGGGTGAAGGAGTTCATTCAAGGGTTAGGGGAATGTCAATGCGGTGTCTAAATGTGCTCTTGGTGAAGCTATGTACCGGGAAGGGACGTCTTAGGAATGTCCAGCACAAAATGCTGAGTGGGTTTGAAATGTTTCACAGTGATGGGGTTCATTTGTCACACAAAGGTTCTGGGGCCCCTGGTTGTTCTTGGGGTGGAGAAAAAAAATCATCAGTTGCTTTGGTTGGGGCAGGTCAGAGTAGGATCTGTGCCTAGACAGCAGTCCAGTGTCTCCGTGCATTCTCAATAATTCCTTTTTACTAAGTGGGTCTTCAGGGTCCCACTTGTATTCACATTAACTCAGGCCTCTCAAGCACTAGTGTCAATATATCTGGGGAGGCAGAATTAACAACAGTATACAGGGCCAGCTTTAGGGAAGTGCGACTGGTGCGGCTGCACTGGGCGCTAACCTGTAGAGTTGGGCGCTATGACCTCAGGGGGGTGCAGTGTTTAGCAATATCTTATGATAGGAGAGATGAGGGGCACTTTTGCAGGTGATAGGGAGAGATTCCGAGGAGGTGGTCATGGGACATGGAGGCACCAAATGTGGTTGTCGCACCGGGCAACATCAGAACTAAAGCCGACCCTGACAGCATACATAGCCAGGTTCTTTTAGGATGGTTATACCAACCACATCTGGTGTGAAGGAGGTTTTTGCCGTTTTCTGAGAGATTCTACTTGATTATCTGCCTCTATATCAGACCTGTAATCGGTCACAAGTGAACTAACAAAAGCAGCAAATTAAGAACAAAGTCAATTTTATTCAGAGCACTTAAACTAGGTTTCTTCTTTTCACAAAATCATTTTGCAATACAACAAAACACAGCTGAGCAAATCTGCGGGATGTGATAATGTAATTCCTGAACACGACGGCCAGTCAGGCAATGCCTCCGATGACATTTGTCATGCAACTGAATGAGAAATGTAATTTTGTTTAAGGAGTCCAGCCGTCCATGCTACAAGTGGGGAATTTATCTCCATAGAACGTCTGTCTCCGAGCATGTGCCAATGAGCAGGATTACAGAAGGAGATAATCCATGGGGAGCGAGATGGCCAAACAATGCAACATGGCTGGCAGAAGGCTCATTCAGATACAGTCAGTTAGGTCAGCCTGAAAAGTCAACAACTGATCAGCAGACAATCCGTCACCAGATTGCAGGCACACTGCACAATCAGCATCAAATTATTCATAGGAGGAAGTACTTTGACACAGTCCTCTAAAAGGAGCATATTCTAGGCTGAGAATATATAGAATAAAGAGGCATTTTCTGACACTACATGGATTTAAAAATAATTGCAGCAGGATACCTCAAAAGCACAGTTAAACCTAGTTCTACACTGACATGCGATGACTGTTTTATGTGCTTTTCAGGGTACCGTTTTCTGAGTAAAACTAATAAAAAACCTGCACCTAATTCTCAACATTTTGTTGATTCTGGTGGTCTTGGGGCATGAAACTGACCGCAGGCCATCACTCCACCGCTCCACATGCAGCATCCGGTGCAGGAACCTTACCTGTACCACGGGCGCCTTGGTTAAATCACCATTTCAGGCAATTCTAAAATATATGAAATTGGAGCGCAAAAAAAATGTACTGCCTTTTGATGTGAAAGTAGGGCCTGCTAAACTGACATGGGGCACACGGTATCTGTGGAGACACATTATCTCTGCAGCACCTCCATTTTCAGGCAGTTTAACTTCTTAATCGAACATTGATCCTCCCATAAATACAGCGAGCTACAATAGAGAACAACGGGGGCCTCATCTGAATATATATCTTACTACCTTGGCAGTAGTTAACATTACCTGCAACCCAGAAGCAACCCTGACATCACGAAAGGGCAGAGTGGCAATGAAGCACATTTACCCGTTTTATCAGTATTTATTCATTTTTTATGTTATTCGTTAGAGAGCAATAATCCAGCCGCAAAGATCATCAGCACACTTAACAGTGAATACTTTAATTGCAACACCTTCTAAACCATCCAAGCAGTTTGTAACAGAGTTGATTTTAGTTTTTTTTTCATAAACATTATTTCAATTATTTTATGTGGTACAATGACTTGATCAGAATAAAGGGCCAATGATATACTGGGAAATTGTGGCATAACAACATTTAAAATGCCCCTTGTTTCGTTAGTTACCAACTTTCCCCCTCTAGTCAGCTAGATGGCAATATCACCGAGACCATACCACTATTTGGAGCTATAAACGAATACGTCTTTAGTGAAGATACTGGTTAAAGCTAATCGAATTAGTCTAGTGGGCTCACCAATGATTATTTCACTGTCAGTGCACAGAAAGCAGGCAACCCCTAAACTTTTGAAGGATCACTATTAAACTCGTGAGTCTAATTGATTAGAGCAGGAATCTGGTGGTGTAAGAAGGCGGACATCTTATATGAGCGCTCTTGCACCACTAAGTACATCCTGAGGAAAACTCTGTCCTCAAATGAACTGCCTGACTGGTTTTCTTTGGTGGTTCACGTCCTGTTCCTACAGCGACTGCTGTCAAAGGGCAGCAGATTGGGGCCCCTAATTGAGAGCAGCGGGACCCTCAGCACACAGAGGACCGGAACTGAAAATCAGTCTACATGCACAGACCCCACTGGCCTGGCTCCTTTGCGCTGTGTGGGGGTTTAGGGGGTCAGGTGAAGGGGGTCAGTCGAGAATACACTCACGGAGGAAGATACCTGAATCTAACATGGCAGCCATGCGAGCCCCTATCCTCAGGAAGCAGTGGATGAGGGATCTCAGAATACACAGGTGCCGAACCTCATCATGGCCTGTACACAAACGGACTAAACAACTAGGCGCCTACCTACTACCCCTCACTTTCGAAGCCCTTACACCACCAACCCCCTTCTCGCCCCATGGGTCTGCAGCCAACAGAGAAGCCCCTTCAACCACACCGGACTCCATTGACTGGCTCACCGAGTTTACACCAGTGGGGCGAGGGGTGCTCCCCCACCATCTTCCCCCGCCCAGCTCTGCCGTCATGACATAAACTTTGTGAGCTTCTTCCGACCGTTGAGACCTAGCTAGCTGACCGATGCCCAGTGGAGCTACCTGTAAGCTAAAAAGGAGATGGGTTGTGGACTTTCCCCCACGGCCGTCACCTACCCAGCCGGACTTTGGGCAGCCTTTCCTTCGTCTCTACGTCGTATCTCCATCCCTACCCCTTTAACTTCCCCCCTACCCTACTACGCTCCATTGATATCACCTTCCTATGCTCTTTATATGTTTTAGCTGAGACTTTGCTATTTGTCCTATGCCCGGTGGAGCTACCCGATAGCTAAAGAAGAGATGGGCCGTGGACTTCACCCTAGGCCATCACTTACCCAGCCGGACTTGGGGCAGACTTTCCCTCGTCTCGCCGTCGTATCTCCCCCTCACCCTACCCCCTACCCCCTACCCTTTTATCCCCATTTATCTAATTTTGTATAATCTTTAAATGTTTTACCAGTAATCTGATGTAACCTGTTTCCTGATGTAATTTTTGTAACCTTTTGGAACCTCATGTAAAGCGCTCTGATACCTCAGGTTCTAGCCAGCGCTATATAAAACTCTTTAAATCAATAAATAAATAAAAATAGACCTGGTTCTACGGCCGCAGGCACTTGAGGAGTCAGTTGAGTGTGCCTTCTAGAGTGCTCCGTTGACAATTGGAGATCCACTGGACATTCTGTGTCCTGCACGTCTGATCACTACGGGGGCGAGGACTGTTTTAGCCATTGCAGGAGGGACTTGCTCTAGATGGGCCCTGGGATGCTCAAGGTGGGGGCTCTCCTTATTCCTCTAATGTGATATGCCTTGCCTTATGCTGGTGGCACTGGGGGCACCCAGGTGGTTTCCCGAAATGATGGAGTCGGGTGCTTTGCCCTTCTTCTTCCTCATCTGTCCTAGGTCCTTGTGGACTCCTGCTGGTCAGGTGTCCTCACCGGAACGCTCAACATTTCTCCTGTGCTGCGCACCCGAATACCCTTACAGAGTACCTTTGTCCTGAGGGAGACTGCAGCTATTGGCAAGCCGACTGTTGAGGGGTTTAACGAGAGAGACTGCAGGTAGACCCCTAAGGCCCCTGTGCCCACACAACTGGAGGAGCGGATGGGCACCTCCAATGAGGATAACACATGGGCCATCCTAAAGGTGATCAAAGAATCTGGTATGGCTTTGGAACAAAATATAGATGGCATAGCACTAGACGTGGGACTCTTCATGGTAGATCATCGGAAATTGGTGGAGAAAGTGGAGGAGAACAAGTCTTCTATCGCCACAATGAGGCCCACAGTTTCTGCTCAGAAGCAACAGTTCCCACAGACTTTGGGACCTTAAGGGTCATAAAATTCACCTCTTCCCTGACTACACTGCCCAAGTGCAGAAGAGGCGGCTCAGCATCTTAGAGCCGAAGAAGATGCTTAGAGACTTGGTTATCACATATGGACTGCTTTTCCCGGGAAAAGTTCAGAGTCACTGTGAACTATAAACTGTTTTCTTCAACACCCCAGATGAGGTATGTCCCAGCTGCAAAATCTGGAACATGATATCTTGTGCATGCAGAGGGTCAACCCGGAGGTTCCACAAGGATGAAGACATACAAGGAGATGCAGATTGAGACACTCAGGTGCCCCTTTGAGGAAACGTGTATCAGAGGAGTGATCAACTCTAGGTTCTGAGATCCGAGCTCATAGGGGGCTCTCCCTCTCCTTGGAAACCAATGACGCAGAGACAACCAAGAGGGACTCAGACGAGACGCCGGTAGAGGGGAAGTTATCCCTCGAACTGCATATGACTTGATCTGATACTTCTGTACCTAACACAAGAGGTCATACTGACCTACTTTCTCCCTGAGGCATGATTGACTGTCTAACCCGAGGACGCAACACTGTCCTAAAGATGGTGGGGGGCTGTACTACAGTTGTGTTTGTTCTACATATAGAACCCAATTGCGTTCAGCGATTACACAAGTATATTTTGATTCTGTTCACTTTGTTTTTTGTTGTTGTTTATGTTCACATTAGTTATACTGGACGATGTACATTACACTTTAACAATGTGATGGGGTGGAACTCGCATATACTCAGATTGCCTTCACTGTAGTACACCCTCAATACACTATGTGCCACAGACAGCTTCTGACATCCTCATATGCCTTTCCTTAGATGTTCCTGCACCACTGTTCTTCGCTTCCCCTATTAGCCAATTAACAAATAAAGTTTCCTATTGGGGAATGTTAAGGGCCTGGGCTGGCCATTGAAGCACCACAAAATATACTACTTTCTCAGAAGATGTAATATACATGTAGCTCTCGTAAAGATTTTTTTATTTTTTTGGGGTTGGAGGAGCACTCCACTTGTACCTAATTTGTTTACAGAAAAAAAGGTGCTAGAGCACAATACGTGCTGTCAGCCCAAGTGTGATTCAAAAAGAAACTGTTACAAGTTAGTCAACTTGTTGGTGCTGTGCACTGCACCAACAAATTGACTAACTTGCAACAGGCTCTCTTAAAGGAGACACACATGCTGGATTTGGAGTATTGTAAATTGGCAAAAAGCTGGTGTGCACAAAAACATGGCACTGGCCATTCGACTTAAGTACGGGGAGTATTTCATGGGTGGCACCGGGGGTCCCAATCATGATATCAGAGACACACATAGATTCAAAGGACCGTTTTTTGTATGTTGGATCCTACTCTTGATGGGAGGCCCATCTCTCTTGCAAGTATATATATGCCAATGTCAAGCAGTTACACTTTCTGGACACTATCAGCCTGATTCATAATTCTCCCGTTTTGCGAGCCCCTAATAGCGATTCATAAGGAATCACTATTAAGGACTTGCAAAACGGGATTCATGTAGGAATTGCAAAAAATATTGTGATTCGTACATGTTCCTTATTTGCGATTAGCAATTAGCTAATCGCAAATAAGGATGCGATTTCAAGGGTGCAGGGGTGTCCTAAGGACACCCTGTAGCACCCCTGAAATGTAATCTACATTGGTGTTGCGCACACACATGTCCAAAGGACATGTGTTTGTGTAACATGCAACTTAGAAAAATGCATTTAAATGCATTTTTCTAAGTTTTTGCTATTTACCACGAGGTCTGACCTCTCGGTAAATAGCGGCCCAAAATTGCAATTTCGCAATTTTAAAATGATTCATGAATTGCATTTAAGGAATCTCAAATAGAGATTCCTTAAATGCAATTCTTCGCAAATGTGCGAATTTTGCATTTGGGATGATTAATCCCAAATGCAAAAATTGCACTCGCAAAAGGCAAGATTCTGAGAATCTTGCCCTTTGCAAGTGCAATTTAGCTTGATGAATCAGGCTGTATGTCCTTACACTTTGACAGAATGGTTGACGCCAATAGATTAATGAGTGGAAACAATAATCTAATCCTAAACAGTGCCTTAGACCACTCCTTGCCCCCTCTCCCACCGGTCTCAGCGAACCACTGATAAAGGCCTTTAGGAGATGGGCTGCACAAAGCGGACTTACAGACTTCTGGATGGAGTCCCATTCTGAACATCTGGAGTATCCCTATTATTCTAGTATCCATGAGCTGCACACTTGACTGGATAGATCTATTGGTCCCCCTGAAATTATAATTTAGTTGCCAACACTGAGTATCTATGTCACACTGTTTTTGACCACAATCCTATCCTTTTAATGCTCAAACAGGGACACCGACGAGTGACATTGCCAACATAGCAATTATAGCTAAAGGTGTTACTTGATGCCGCTTTCCAGGCTGTTGTTGGCATCACCATAGATGACTATTTTAAGAACAATGAAGGCCTAGCCCTACACACAAATTAGCTTAGAGGAGAACCTATGGGCGAAAGAGCCACGTCTTCAGTTTTTTCCGAAAAATCATTTCAGAAGGTTCCTTACGGAGAGTGAGAGGGAGGTCATTCCAGTGTTTCGCAGCTAGGTAGCAGAAGGATCGGCCACCCATTCTTGCTTTTTGATAACCAGGGTTTTGACCTGTCCCGTTCCCAAAGATCTTAGATGTCGGGATGGAGTATAGGGGGACAGTAGGTTATGAAGATAACTTGGCACTATCCCCTGCAGAATGCGGTGACTAACACACAGGGCTTTAACAAGTATTCTCTCCCTCACTGGGAGCCAGTGTAGGGTGGCAAGGGCATTCTTGGAGGAAGTTCCCCTGGGCAGCATTAGAACAAGGCGGGCCGCCGCATTCTGAATGCTTTGAAGTCTCATCAGACACTTACTACTTGCTTCCAGATATAGAGCATTTCCGTAGTCCATATGGAAAGTTACCAGCGCATGGACTAGAGTTTTCGTCGCTGCCAGGGGAGCATATCTAAAGTTTTCCAGAGTCCTTTCATTACTCTAAAACACTTCCCAGCCACAATTCTTGTGTGACTCTCAAAGGAGAGCTTGGAGTCCAGCCACATCCCCAAGTTCTTGACCTGATTGCTGGGGAGGGGGTTGGGCCCAGAGTCTGCGGCCACCAAGATGAGGACCAGATCGACGGAGCATATCCCACCACTAGAACCTCTATTTTGCTGCTATTTAATTTTAAACAGTTATTCGTCATCCACAATGCCAGCTCCTGTAGGCAGGAAGAAAATTGGTGGCCGCGTCTTCATGGGATTGTGACACCAGTTGTGTGTCATTAGCGTATGACACGACACTGATTCCATATCTAGTAATGACCTCCGCCTGTGCGGCGATATAGAGATTAAAAAGAGTGGGGCTTAATATAGAGCCCTGGGGGACCCCTTGGGCAAGCACCATGTTTTTGGAATGATAAGGTCACCTGAAAGCTACGATCCTGTAAAAAAGACCTCAGCCATTCAAGGGCCAGTTTCTCCAGCCCGCCTTTCCTAAGACCCTGTAGGAGTAGTGGGTGGGCTACAGTGTCTAATGTGGCACTGAGGTCCAAGAGAACCAGCGAAACCATCTTTGGGTTCCTCCGATTCCGCTGTGGAACGGGGTGTGCTGCTACTTGTGTGTTACACAGGAGCACTGTGTCTGACTACAAAATGATGGCTGAAAGAGTTAGAGGGGTTTTAGGCAGGTTAAAAAAATCTGTCTGGTAGGAAAACTGTGTTTTATTCAGTCCTCCAGGTCGTATGATTAAAATATGAAAAGAAAGGGTAGAAAGTATTCTACGGGAGGGCATTTGAGGGCCGGGCCAGCCCATGTTAACCATTGCACCCACCCCTTCAAGTGACAGAGGCATCTGGCACAATATTTATGAAAAACTCAGTTTAAATTCAATTTGCCCAAAGAAACTGCACTCACATTTGAATGCATGCAGTCTGTTCGGGAAGAAACATACAGCAGTTCGGAAGGCGAATAAACAGTAAAAATGCCTTTTTTATCTTGTTACGTTTGATGCATGTTAAAGGAAAGGCTAGGAGTCAGGCTATGTGCTCAGAAAAAAATGCTGCTTATTCTTTTAGGTGGACATGCCTTTGACGTTTCTTTCTCTTTCTGCAAAGTGGGAGGTGTTTATAAAATTAACAATGTTACTAATTTATAAGCAGGGCCTCTGGAATTATGCAGCAAGGAGGCTCAAATTATGTGGCAAGGTTGACTAAATTATGCGGCAACAAAACACAAATTCTAATTTGCTCAACGAAATTCGTTTTATGTATTTAATTTGTTACATACCTCCATTCATCCATTTTCCGGTGTTTACTATCCCACCCTGCCCCTCCCCCGCCCCGCGTCACCACCCCACGGAACTCCCTCCATGGGCTGCTACTGGTTCCTAGCATATGGTGCCCTTTGGGTGGCTCTGTATACCACCTGGGCAATGGGAACAATTGAACCTGTGAAGGATGAGGTACTAACCACTCTACAGATGCATGGGGTAAATCATAAGCGACTGACTTGCTCTGGTCCCAGCATTTTATGCTCCCAAGACAACACTGAAACTGAAATGGGAACAGAAGTTGAATAGGGAGATTCCAGACAAAGAGTGTGCATCAATTTTAGAATATACCAAAACAGTGGAACAACTGAGACGCCAAGACAGTAGAAACCCCGATTTAACTACATGCAACTCAACTATCTCCACTGCACATGTCTGTCCCGGGCAAGGCTAGCTAGGACTTACCCTGGGTTCGCATCCCTGTGTCCAAGATGTCAGGCAGCGAAAGCTGACTTCTTCCATATGGTGTAGGACTGCATGCACATACAGACTTACTGGAGGTTGCTCCTGGACATTTTGTCGGACCTCACGGGTAGTGCTTATTAGGGTACTTCTTCAGACCGGTGAAGGCTAAACACATGAACACATTCTTGGACTTGGCACTGCTCCCATATAAAAGAATCATAGCATGAACTAGAAGGCCGGTGCGGGCCCTCCGGTCTCGAGGATGGACCAGGACTTCACAAAGTGTTGCACCACAGAAATCACTGTCCCAACACGCATGCAGCAGTAAATGGGAAGGAGTCACCCGCTAGGTATTGAAACACATTATTATAGGCACTACAGGCTAACTCGTATAAGATGCTACAGAAATAGGAAAAGGAAATTACCCCACAATAAGGGCGTTTTTTCACTGGCCAAAATTCATAATGCGACACGATGAAGGGAAACATCCTTTACCACGCAACTTTTACCACGCAGTGCTTTTACAACGCAGGTTTTACAATGAAAACCATCACAACGCATTGCACTGGGGGGCGCTCTAGGATAGGGAATAGTTTTAATTTACTATCGAACACCTTCCCTACTATCAACGGGGACTGGAGTTGGAATAGTAAATTAAACTATTTACTATCCAGCACCCCCCAAAGCAATGCGTTGTAAATGCTTGCGTTTTAAAACTTGCGTTGTAACAGCATGCGTGGTAAAAGCATGCGTTGTAACAACGTACATCCCACGATGAAACGTTACTGTGGCAATGTAGGGGAGGGGACGAAACGAACTGTAATGAGACCTGTTACTGGGGTCTGAAGTCTTACTTTATACTGGGATGCAAGTCGTGAGTTTTGTCGTTGTTAGTTTTGGTTATATTTATTGCTCAGAATTCTAACAAAATGTGAATGTCTCCGTTATCTAACAGTGCTTTTGTTGAACTTCTATAATAAAGGGCTATTTGAAAAAAAAATTATTAGAACAGGCAGACTCTCCCTGACTGGTAATAAGGTCTTCAACTGCAATAAAGTACAAAAAATTTTGAATATTTATTGTCCTCATAGATGAAAGCTAGTTACGATATCCAAGTAATCGTTACTCAGATCATAATTTCTGAAGATTCTTGTGCTTTCCTGCTACAATAATCAGACTACGAATAGAAGACATCTTGAATGGCAGGAGGTGCAACCACTCTATAACCAAGTACCTTGAAATTGTTGCAGATAGGCGGTCAATCATTTTCAAAATGATAGAATTGCTATCTGGAGCAACAATGACATATAGCTCTTTTATTGTTATAAAGAAATGCCGTTCATCCATATCGTATGCATAGCAGAATTGTAATGCTTTGAATACGAGAAAGTTCATACATTTAGAATTCTGCAGAATTGAAAAAGCATAGCCACACTAACTCAAAAAGCGTGTTCAGAGACTTTCTTTCCTTAGATCAATCAGAAAAGAGCCTAAGCAAAAGCAAAACACTGTTTGATTATTTCTAACAATTTCTAACAAAGCCAACACGATGTAGTATTTGAGGTCAACCCAATATAAGATTCTTTAAATTGTTCAATTGGAGTGAATGGAAGCCAAAACCATAAAATATCATGCTTTAATGCCAAAGTAGAATAAGATATACTGGTCTTGCAAAGTTATCAGAATCCTGTAATAAATGGAATTGTTGGTCAAAGTAAACTTTAAGGCCACACTTGCATTTCAGTACATATTTTTGGAGAATATTTCCCACAGTAGTAATTGATATTTTGATATCAAAATACCAATATTTAAAAAAACTGGATATACTCCAAGCTTGTTATTACGTACACTGGCTTCACTATTGACTTCGTTTGCCAACTCCTACATCAGTACAACAGTAATCAATTAATAGATGTCAAATTACAGCAGTTTCTGTGTCATTCCAAACTCAAGTCTGAGCCAACTACAAGATGAAGACGTCTTAAATTGAGCAAAACATTGATTCACGAAATTATATTTTTGGCTATTTTTTTATCAAGAACCCCCAGAAAAGCCATGCACAAGTACTGGAAATGTGTTCTTTGTTTATGATCACCCCAGATTTGTTTTCTTTTTGCTGAAACCTATTTTTGCTGGTTATAGAACTCTGTGCTCTTCACCAGTGCAATTTTACTTTGGCAGGGAATGAGGGTGGAGCGGTGGTGGGGGAGACAATATAAAAAAAGTTACAACTTGGCTTTTTTGCCGGCCGAGTCCCGGAACAAGGAAGCACCCAGGCTCACCATAGCTAATCACAATGCTGCAAGGCAATGTTGTGATTGGCTCCCCTAAGCCAATCACAACGCTGCATTGCAGCGTTGTGATTGGTCTGAGTGCCGTGGATCGGTGCTCGAATTGGGACTGGGGGCCTGGACATGTTCTCGACCATGCTGTGTAATGCACTATGTTATTTTCATTTAAGTTTTCCTGCTCAAAGAGCAGTGGGGCAATCCTCCTCTGCCTTAGCGGAGGAACTGCTCCTGTAAGCAACACCTCACAAAGAAGGTATCCGGCGTTGTGGAGCCCTCATGGGTTACAGCCTGCAGACTTGTCTTGCTTGAAGAATCCGAGCTCCAAGAAAGTGACTAAGTCCAAATGTAGCACTCTTCATGAGGATATGGTGTGAAAAGTGTCTGGCCCGAGGGGGGCCTTCTCTGGGCACAAAATTGAAACTTCTCAGGCTTGGAGCACTCTATTGCCAAAAGTCAATGACTTCATCAAAACCTTGTTTGTCAGCTAGTCAAAGACATGGAGCCCTCTTTTGGCCACATCTTGCTGCCTTGCTCTGCTGAGGATTTTTGACTATCATTCTAGAGACTTAGGGGCATATTTATAATTTCTGATGCAATGTTGTATTGCGTTTTGCAGCGTTGCATCAGAATGACTTGTGCGGTGTCGCAGCAGATTCCTGTGCCATGGATATGACATTTTTATCAATCAGCGCACCATGGCGCATAGCACCGAGGTGTGTCACGCATAGTGACGCAAAGTAGTTGATCATGGTGCAAAGTGCAGTAGTGCAACTAATACCTATGTGACACAAAGTTGAGTTGCAGCTTTTGTGTCACGCAGGATGCATTGCATCGTAGGAACACATGAAAACAGTAAATTGCGTAACGCAATTCTCACTACCAACCACCCCCCACTCCAATATCTACAACCATGGAAGGAGCCTCAGAAATCCAGGAGGGCAACAACCCTAACCTTGAATAACTACCAGCAAGCCAGGGGAAAAGGAAGAGGAAGTCAAATTTCTCATAGGAGAAAAGCCAAATACTGATCAATGAAGTGACCAAGAATGGACATCTTTTATTTGTCTCGTCCGAATTGCCATTATGAAAAAAGGATGCTATATGGCAATTTATAGTTCACAAGTTCAATTGTACTGCGCAAACAAGAAGAACTGTAGTGGAGTGCAAGAAGAGGTGGCATGGCTACAAACGTAGGACAAAAGAAAAACTGTCCAGCAACCTAAAGACAGTCATGAGGACTGGAGGAGGAACTGATGTCCGGGAGTATGTGGACCCATTGGAGGAACAAGAAGCATCCCTCATGCCAACCATGTTGGTAGCCCGAGTGAAAGGTCAGGACAGTGCTATCATAGTTGACTAACAAGGTTTGCAGAGTGAGTGAAAACAAGGCATGTAATTTCACAGAGAAGTGTCCAAGGACAGTAAAATCAGTTGTCAAATAAGGGACAGATAAATGGAAGTTCAATCTGATCACTGGACAACAATCTAGGGGCACGTTTTCCAAGTTTTAGCAGATATGCAGGGATTTTTGGGTTGAGGAAGGGAGGCCTTCATGTTTAAAATCAATCCTCAGAGGCATTTCCCTCTCATTACATGTATATATATTTCCCCTCACTGCACCCTTGGGGAGTAGGTGTACAATCCTTACACATTCCCAGGGCTACCAGTGTTGGTAAATCTAGTGGTAGAATATGCCATAATGTATGTTTTGATATGTGGGAACACCCATGGTATGTCTCCCTGTTGCAGAGTAAAGCAAGGCAGCGAATAGTCATGCCTTGTGTTGTTCTAGAAATATCAAGCCATGCAGGCCCATGGAAGGTTGACGCAAACCCATCATAAACATGGGCCCATATGCAACACCTAAAACTGCTAGGAGCATACAAATGTGTGTGCGATAATCAAATAAACTGATAGAAAATTATGTGCATCAACAGCACTATGTTCTGTGATGAGCTCATTACCTTTTTTAAGAGGTCAGCTTTCAAACTAGATTATTGACATATGTAATGAAATACTGTTTAGAAAAGAAAATCTGTGTGCCTACATGGTATGTTGAGCGAGGTACATCTGTAAATATTTCTTACGAATAATGAGGGTGTGAGATCAATGTGCATGGATTGACAAATGACAAGAGTACAATATGGGCATATTCACTTGTAGAAACATATGCTATTCATATCCTTGTGTACTTGAAAGTGAAGGAAATGTATGTCACAATGTAACAGAGATCCCATATGTTGTATAAAACCACAGAATATTTGCCCTATTTATTTCCAAAGGGAGGAAACATCTCCTGAAGAATATCCTGTCTGTGATGATCAACCTGTTGTAGACACCCTCCTGCATCCCATGGATGAAGACATTTTCCAACAACTCCTGGACACTATAGAAATATCTCCTCCAAGGGAAGACAACGTTGTTGGGGCTCCACGTGTACCAACCCAGACAGTGCATGGACCATCTACATGTCATATTGCAAGTGAGGACTCTGTTGACCCCCAAGTAACATTTCAATGGCGAGAGTTAGGGGTTCAGCAGCGAATGGTGGATTAAGTCAGGTTTGGGATGGAGATTATAGCAGACAATTTTGAAGTAGTCTGTACAAGTCTCAGCCCCAATAAGGGACTGTCAAAGGCTATTTTGGACACCTACTTTTGCCGGCATGGGATTCATGTCTCCTTAGTTGATATTGCTGGTGTTATGATGCACAAAGACCAACAACACCAGCCATCAACATCTAACACTAGTGATGTTGTTAGCCAACTGGGCGCCATCAATTCCTCCACCTAGTCAAGGAAAGAGGACTGGAGGCTTTAGGTAATCGTTTAGAGGCCAAGATGGATTCCTTCATGGCATCAACAAGTGCCCTCAATAGCAACATCATAGCTGTGCCATTGCCAGTTACTACCATCCTGATGTGTTGCATGCAGAGATTCTCCTCAGGAACAGACCTTTGCTTGGCACCATAGACCATCAGCACATAGGGACTGAGTCGCCATACCACCTCAGTATTTTATGAGCCAGAGTCCGACTAGTTATAGTGCCTCACTTGCCCTCCTAACGTTCCAGAGAAAGAACTGAGCTGGCACTCCAGAACATAACACTCTCGGCCCTCTAAGGGATTACTGTAACGTAACACACCCCATCCCTTTCTTACTTATTCGTGTCCACAGTAAGATAAACTAGAGACACGAAGGAAGTTTAGAATATTTATTTAAACTATTGTACCCTAAGATGCGGTATTTTCTCCTTAATTAGACAACATATGCATACCTAAAATACCGTTAGCATGGTTAACAAACTATATACCATAAAAAACCCTGTCATGTTATCTGAAATATTTGCCTAAACCCCCCTCCCTTTCTATTGAAGCTAAATGATTATATATCAAAGATTTCTTGGCTTAATGGCAGACCCCATAGCATAGATAGATGGTCATTCTACATTTCAGCTGATGCATCAACCTTGCCTCATGATCTTCACTCAAAGTGTTTTGTTTAAACTCCTGTGCTCAGTTATATAACAAGACATGTGTGCTCATAAACAGCAGCTGCATTCTCATGATATGTCTAGGTACTAGGGTCTGACACAGAGAGAATAACAAGGAGCATTGTTGGTTGACCTTGTCTATGGTGCTTAAACTAAATACCAGGAAAGGAACAGAACACAAAAACATATGGAAGTTCTGTGTGAAAATACAATGTGACACAAAAGGAAATCTGTTTATATAGCAACGTGTGCTAATGAAAATGTGGCCTACGACATACACAATTAGGCTAATAAATGGAAAACTTCAATGGGTTGTGCGGAAACAATGACAGCCCTAAAGAAGATACTAAATGTAGCAAATATAATCAGAAGATAAACATATTCAGAGCATAGTTTAGAAATATGATATGTTGAAAATGAATTGTAGGAAATGTCAATTTGGAAAAGTAATTAAATCATGGTGTTTCAGAGGAATCAATTGTGTCACTTGCCATCTCAAAGGCTAAGGACTTCATAAAGGAGTCCGACTCTGCATACAATATTTGGTCAACAGCCCAAGTCACGAGTTCCAAAGAACAGACATGATCTCCTGTCTCAGACGATAATGAGATAGTTACCGGACAACCTGTGTCTGTGTTTGTAGAGCCTCATGCTTCCTCGTAGGTTAGTAGCCCAAACTTGCATTGTGGAGAAGTCGCAAAACTAAAGGACAGTCTTGAAGATGGGTCGTTAGGGGACTCATTAGCTGTTCAAAGTAGCGCACATCTGTGAAGCCAGGCAAATGTCCAGTGCCCATTGAAAGGGGCACCAGACACAGTGGAACATGGGTTGCATGCAGGTAAACCACGCAGGGCGAAATGTTAGGGACTAAACAAGATCCAGCTCCTGCAGTAGAAACATTCCAAAGATCCTAAGCATACACTCACAATAGTGCTGGGGTGGTTCCAGAGGGACTACAAAAAGAGCATCCATTGTGGAGATGGAGGAACAGAATGAGAATCCAACAAATCATGAATAACAGCAACGGGAATCCTCGAATACACTGGAAGAAAAGAGTGTATAAAAGCTGGGGTACCTCCAAAGATGGTGTGGAATGAGCCTACAACATTAAAAAAGTAGGTAACTTCAAAGATGGTGTGGAACGAGCTTACAACATTAAAAAAGTGGGCGAGGTCAGCCGCACTATATGCATCGAAGATTTGATGCACTAATTGGATGAAATGCTGGGGAAGATTTGTATTTAAAAATTATTGTATTTCACTAGACGTTCTATCCACCTGCAATTCAAAGGTCTAACGTGCAGATGTGAGAGCTACTTCTTGTTGGAACAATAATGCTTTGAGTCTGCGCAGCTTGTTCAAATCTGCCTTCAAAGTTGGAATGGAAGACCACAATGAGCTATCTACAATCACATGCAGAGAGGGAAACAAGATGTTGTTGGAACAAGTGACAAACTGGGAAACAGACAAAAATGTGGAACTCCAGCTCGCATTCAGCAACAGTCTTGATCACTAAGCATCAAATAAATCTCATTAGAGAGTACAGTAATGAAATGGTGATTTGGGGGAACCCGAATTCCTTTTTAATAGCAAGCTAAATTAGGCACTGAATTATTACATGTGCCATGAATCTTAACATGTTTACAAACAAGAGAATGTCCGACAGTAGAATTGCATTCTTCTCCAGTAGTAAAAACGTCCTTATTGGTACGTTTACAACGATATGTAGTGGGAAGTGACCATAATTCATGAAAGAAGCTGCTTCCAAGGGGTTCATATCTACCTACAGGGAAATGTTTCATACATGCTGTAAATTGAAATGTCCAGATAGGCAGTGAAATAACACTGTGTATTAACCACACTGCCAAAGGCGTTTCAGTTATAGTGAATGGAAGTTGTTCTAATTTCTCTAAATGCAGCATTGTGTAGGTTGCATCCTTCGTGGCCATCAATTGTTGTTTGCGTGTTAAATTAAAAGACAGAAACATATCACTGCAACTCAAGTAGTGCCATAGAACTTGCCATTTTGGAGAGCTTGAAGCATCCAGCTTAACTGCATAATAGATCTAAGCCGACTTTGCCCATGATAAAATGTTGACATGTCACTCTGCACAGTATCAATAACAGATGACACAATGTTGTTTGAATTGTAAATACGGGATGACACCGTATTGATATCAACAACAGCAAGCACCTTATCCAAATTATTGAGGTCAATTTCTCTTAAATTTGCAGCAGCTTCAATCTGGGATAATGTCCGAATCTCATTATAAGTAGCATATAAATCTGTTAGAATGTGGGTATTTAGGACCTAAAATAAAATCTGACAAATGCATGTCCTCAGACAGGAGAGAAAGATGTTGTTTTATTGCAGACAGTGTGGAATGGTCCAACCACTGTTGAAATTACTTGCCCACCGAATAGGTGGTAATAATACCAGAATATGTTGACTGTGAGTATCGGGATCAGGTCTGCTTGATTTAAAAACAGTTGTGGAATTAAGAAAGAGAGCATGACAACAATCTGTGTCTACTGACCGCAACATCCACCTACCAGGACCTGAAAATTAGGAATTAAATGTACAATTCTGCACCATAATATTTAATTATTCTTCAATGTAATTTGTCAGATTCTGCCAGTTATCAAAGCAGGCAACAGAGGGACTTGTTGGGGTGTTCATTTCTTAAATTTTTGAAAATCCTAGAAAAGTAGTCTGCTGGATCGTTTCATTCAAGAAAATCAGATATGTAGGATTTCAACGGCTCAAAAACAATTTCTGAGCACTGAACCTGCCAGGACTTTGTACCCCAAATCAATTTCAAATTGATGGTGTCCTTTCATCAATCATAACCTTTAAGGACTAACTGGTTGATAAACAAATCTGTATATATATGAGCGTAGTCTGAGTCAGCATATACTTTTTGGTGGGTTGGGAACTAATTTGAAATATTATCATTTGGAGTCTGCAGTGTCATATCCTGTAAAATATGTTCATTTGTCTTTTTGAAACTCCCTTGTATGGGAGTTGGACAATGTTCCCATTGTGCATAATTAAAACGGGGATGCTGAACACCGGCTCTGTGCAGAAAATGATGTTCATAGTGATGATAACAGCATAATTACTAGAATTAAGATAAAGGCCCTGTGATTAATTTACAGTGTCACCATCCCAATCATCCAAATGTAATCCAGGTACTATTTGATCACCCATAGAAACTTTGAACACATGTGGTATCTGCAGGATCTCCGTAGGGCTGAATATGTCAAGAGGAACCTTATCCCAAGCAATGCCATCAATCATTGGAACGGATGAAATGTTGATGAGGGACAAGTCTATTTTCAGTTTATGCGATGAAGAATGGGGGGCCAACACTTTGGTGACCAGTTCTGTAGCAGAACGTTCCGGGAGGCAATGACTGTTGATTAGCAGGAAAAAGCTGTCAGAAATCCAATCCACATAAACAAAAAGCTACAAAGAGAGTATGATCCAGACATAGATCCAAGGCGGGGCTAGGTAAGTGTGTCTTAACAATGAAATAAAAAACACAAATCCATGCTGGAGGCGGCTACAGAACAGAAGAACAGTCTGAAGAAAAGTCATCTTGATTCATATAGTACCCGGAGATACTCAACAGGAAAACAGGCTGCTGTGACTCAGCAGTAGGGCTAGAAAATTCCAATTCAGAAGGATTCACCATTGGTGGATCCATATATATGACATCCACTGTAGGAGACGTAATAGTAAGCACAGGTACCGTGTCTGTTAAGGTGCCGATGGAGGTCTCAGCCTTCCACCCCCGCCCCCAGCTGGGGAGAATCAGCATCAGTGGTGCTCATGGGCTGTAAAGGAAAGTCTTGTGGAAGGGTATGTACACTCCATGGCATACTGTGGAGAATTGGTCACCTGGTGTAGTTTGACATGTTTAATGGGGACAAAGTTTTTCTTTATATCCTCTAAGTGGTGGCAAAATCACAGTTTGTGTAACTTGTATCCAAAGGACTGGAACAGGAGCACAGTATGTTGTGCCAAATTCCTTTTTGATTGCCACCTTTTCTTGAACCAGATCTCCAACTTTTGGAAGCAAGCCGGAACCTGGATTTTGATCTTCAGTACTCGAAGATTGAGATGCTGGCAAGTGTTTGCAAGATTGAGTATCACAGAACCTTTGGCGGTCCAGTAAGACAGCACAATGGTTATCTACTTCAAAGGTTGCAGCAGCCGCCACATCGTTGTGACTGTCATGGGAGCATACATCTTGATGCCAAAAAGGACGTTGTATGGGGTCTGCACACCCATAGATCTTTTGGGCAGGTCATTAATTTCTCGTTGAACCCCATAGGGATGTTATAACCAACCACGACTTGTGCCTAATACCCTTGCCGCTAAGGACTGTTTTAAGTCACAGTTCATTCTATCCACAACAGAATTGCCCTCGGGCTTATAGGGAGAAGAATAATGTACTTGTGCACCCATGGACATCATCGAATCATGGTATGCTTAATAAGCGAAAGGCGGAACCTGGTCTGAATGGAATGCATAATACGCATAAGTCCTGATGAAGGCTTGCAAGTGCCGAGCGCTGTGGCCAAACCCAAAGGAATTTATAGCAAGAATAAACTGCAACCAAGATAAATTTGAATGCAGAATCAGAAATCAGTGGACCACAGTGATCTAAGTAAATACAACCAAAAGGCTGGTTGGAAATAAATAGATGTGTTTGCGGTGGACGAGACACATTGGAACTTTTAATCTGCTTAGATATGTCACAGCATAGAACATAGTTTTTGGTCTCTTGGTATAAACCTTATTAACAAAAACATAATTGTAAGAGAGTTATTTGGAAGCCACTCCTGCATGAGTGGAAGATACACCTTCATGTGTGTCACAATTAAATGGTGTCTGCAGTCTGTGTTGGGAATCACACAATTACCAACTTCAGGAATAGTCACAAAAGGAACGTCTGGTCACTTATACGATAAGAGTATTTAGAAGGAAAGCCCTTTGGTAAAGGGGTGTCATTTTTAAAGCATTCATAGCAGCAAAGATATCATCGTCGATATGAGTTTTAGAGCGTGTTACTGCTGCTATTTTAGCTTTGGCTATTGCAGATTTGGTTGCTTCATCAGCCAGAGAATTCCCTACAGCATGTGCTCCCACATGTTGATGACTCAATGTATGTATAACATGAGTTTGTGGCGATCTATCCTTACGATCTGCCACTTTTACCCAAAGTAATTTGTGCTTGATAGTGCTACCCCTAGAATCTTGGAACTCATTTTGTCGCCAAAAATGTAGATTATTATTAAAGTATTGTACACAATAATACAAATCACACACTATGAGTGTGGAAAAGTCTGGATCTGTATTTTCAAGTACAAGAAGTAAAGCCTTCAGGTCAGCCAACTGTGTAATGAAGTCTCCCAGAGACTGTGTGCGAGTTGTTTGGTGGTGAAAAACACCATCCAACATAGGGCCAATAAAGATGGTGCATGCAACAGACTACTGATACTTAGAACCTATAGCAGGTTGTGTGGAACCACCTGTATAAATTATACATTTATATTGATCAAGAGGAAGAACTGAAGAAGGCAAAGGATAAAGATGTTTATATTGCAAAAAGTCATGTGTTTGCAAAGAAGGGTCAAAGACAAAGTCTACATCCATGGCTGTCAAGGACGTAGCCCATTGCATCCATCAAGGACGGAGAACTTTTGTGTTTCAGGAATGCTGGCTTTGGTGACAGCCTCTAAGGCTGGCACCAGTGAAACAATAATAATGCATTTTCCCTGAGCAAGTGGCCATTCTTTAAGGATGGCCATTTGTACCACAGTCAGTATTTTTCATTGGAAGCAAAATGCATTTCTGCAGTGGAATATAAATGCAATTTATATGCTATGAGTACTGTTTCACCTTCATTAAAGGTGACATATGCCAATCCAATTGCACCAAGTTTGCGGCATTGACACCTTTATGTAAATGACATATTTCATGTAAGTCAGGTTACAAAGATCTGAGTGATTCAGTGTGTTCCGATGTCCAGCAGGAAGCAGAAAAATCATGGCATATTGAGGTATAAAATGGTTTAATACATTGTGCATAAACAAGTATGTATGGTGAACGCAATTTTTTAAGTGGACTTGGAGGCTGTAATTGTGTACAATTCTCCAGAAAATGAGGGGCAAGACTCTTTCTCTCATTTGTAAGTTTATAGCCTAAGAAAAGGACACTCAGATATGCTATGTTTGATTTTTTGAAGTTAAACTTGTAGCCGAGTTCAGCAAATCGCAGTATCATGTGGTTCACTCTCGCCAGGTGGAGATTCAATTCATCATCCATCAAGTAGATATCATCTACGTAGGAAAAAGCGTAAGGGTCAAATTCATGAAGATTTGACACACTTTGTGCCACAAAAACTCCTGGGCTATTCTTGTAGCCCATAGGAAGCCCTGCATAGCACATCTGAAAACTTAGGGTGCTAAAAGCGAACCGCCTTAGCTATCAGGAGCCAAATTATGACTGAAAGCCGTTTGGAAATGTCCAAAGAGGTTTTATATTTTTTATGGAACGCATTATTAGTGAGTGCTATACTGTGTGTATTTTGTACCGCTAATGTGCATGTATGATTATTCATATGTCTATAATCTAAGACAATAGGATATAAATTATCTGGTTTCTGACCAGGAAAAAGAGGATTATTCATTTGAGAAACACAGGGTTCAATTAGTCCCTGGTGCTCCAGTTGGGAAAGAAGTTCTTTAATGGGTGCTTTTGCATCCCTTTTAATATGATATTGTGGTTGTACCTGAAGTGTGGATTGTTTAGGACTAACTTGATAAGGGGAATCCTTATCCAAACCACAATGATTATGATAAGAGCAAGGGCCAATGTAAGGCCCATTAAGATGCATACGCTTGTTTGACTTCGTCAGGGACATGGTGTGAGAAAGAAGGGAGAATGACGTCCTCACTCTGGGAGAATAGGAAATCAAAAGGTATGGTCCAAACAGCCTCTGCCAAGAGAATGTCATAAGATGTAGTCAGAAATGTCCAAGAATACTGTTTTATAGTGCTCTTAACGTCACCATCAATTTGAATATCTAATTATATAATCTATCTGGAGGGGCTACGCGTGTGTCTGCAGTTTCAACCACAATAAATGTTTCCGTTGCTTTTGCTTCCAGAAATTGGCAGACATTCAGGTGTATTGTGGTGACTTCTGCCGCGATGTCGAGGATAGTCACCGCCCAACTCTTGTTTATGAGAAGGGTTCTCACTGTCTGTGGCATATTTAGCAGTTAAGACTGCAGCTTTTTTTCTGAAAAGGGGGTTTATATCGAGGAGGTCTGTCCTTCTTAAGCTTCACATCAGACGAGCATTATGTCTCCCTTTTTGGTTTCACATACTCTTTTTGTCTGTGGTCAGATCACCCTCAGTTGTTGTACTGTTGGTCAGATGGTCCCTGAAAGGAATGAGGAGAACGTGTTTCAGGAACGTGATACCTGTCTGGGGTCTTTATTTTAGTGCAATCACAAAAACCGTATAGTCTTTTAGAGGACTTTGGGGGTGGAAAACCTCCACGTTGTCTACCTTTCTGTTATTGTTGTTTAGATTTATCCCACGTTTTTTAGAAAAATCACAGGCTGGTCTGGCATCCTTGTCAGAGCTAGGCTTGCCAAGTGGTGGTACTGATGGTCTGGTTCCCAAACAATTACGTCCCAAAGACATATATACATTAAGAATTCGCGTTCGGCAACTGCCATCGTGGCAAGTCGCTGGCGTATAGCCAAAAATGCTGCTTCACCTTTAACCATAGAAAGAATAGCTTCAGAGACAACGGGAAAATTACCCATAAATGTCATCCCCAAATCGAGGGCAGGGCCTGCCCCATGCTCATTCTGTATTTGTTTGAGGACGTTCTGTAGAATGGCCATCAAGGGAGTGCCATGTCAAAGAGTGTAAACTTTGGCAAAAATAGTCTCCTGGGTTTGCAATCAGCTAGAGTAGGAACCAGTCCAGTGGGTAACCACATAGTTAACATTCTGTATTTTTCTTGCCATCCTCTAAGGGAAAACACAGCTTCAAATTTACCGATTTTTTGGGCTATAAAAAAGGGTATTTCTTTATGATTAGTGGGTTATTTGCTCATAATTGAATGTACAATTACAGGACTAATTACCGGAGCAATTAATTTAGCGTTAGCCGTCTGTATAAGACAAAGTGAACATTGTACAAACCCTGGGTTAGCAAGAGATTTAAAATGGGTAAATAAGGGAATGGGGTAAACCCTGGCCATTCCGGCCAGGCAGCCACCTCATTACTGAGTGGACCCATTCAAATTGGCCCAGGAACATGGGGAAGGGCACCATTAAACCAAGTCTGGTTTCCCAGACTGTAAGACGAATTTCAATTAGTGCATAAGGTTTATATGCAGCAGGTGCTTGTGTTGTTGTGTATGTATGAAAAATGTTAGTGTCAGCGTCCAAAGCGGGCAACCTGACCCAAGAATTAAAAACTTCAAAGCGGATTGCTTTGTCCGCCACAACTACAAAAATTATCTAATCCCCCTCATTAGGAACTCCATCATGTTTCGCATAATCATAGACTGCCTGCTGGGAGTTGGTGGCAATAGCCACTGGTTGTGCCATAAGTAATTTATAATGGATTTAAAGCACGGGTGGACTGGGAACAGCAACCAGCCCTGGCAGTGTGCTCAACCAGCCACAGGAGAAAGGTGGTGCTAGTGAAAAGCACCTCTCCCACATTTGTCACAGGGGGCGGATATTGCAGCACTGTTGCAAAACCAGCCCCCAGGAACAAAACCGGCCTGCACAAGGTCCAAAACCAGCCCTCACCCTTTTGGCCAATCAGGAAAATGCCATAGCCACTATGGTCAATCCGACCCTGAATCAAACAGGTGCTAACCTTTTAATATTCAAGCTGGAAAAACCAAGAGTACTAGGTGTTACCTAAACACTGTGGAGGATAAACCTGTGTTGTGGGCAAGCACAAGCACCACTCAGGTTTACTGAAAATAAGTACCAGATCAAAACATTGGCGGTGCCATGTTGCAGGGATCCTAAGAAGGAACAGAACTATGCTTAGGACCATAGTACATAGGTGTGTTGGGTCTAAGTCATCATATCACATCGGTATCTATGAGCCAGAGTCAGACTTGCTATAGTGCCTCACTTGCCCTCCTAACTTTTCTAGAGAAATAATTGAGTTGGCACCGCAGAACACAACCCTCTCGACCCTCTCAAGGATCACGGTAACAGGACACACCCTTTCGCTCTCTCACTTGCATTTGCGCACAATAAGATAAAAAAGAGACATGGAGGAAGTTTAAAATATTTATTTAAACTATCATGCCCTAAGATGCAGTATTTGCCCCACAATTAGAAACAAACACATACTAAAAATACTGTTACCATGGTTAACAAACCATATACCATAAAAAGCCCTGTCATGTTATAAGACAGATTTGCCTAAACCCCCCTCCTGTTCCACTGAAGCTAAATGATTATGGGCCACATATATCAAATAAGCATTTTGCGATTACCAAATAGCGATTTTTACCGAGTCGCTATTTGGTAATCGCGAAATCCTATGTATATGAGGAATCACCAAAGATTTAGCGACTCCTTAATATTACCTAATTGCGTTTCGGTAAATGGCAAATCGCTATTAGGTAATTTTACTCCATTCATTCCTATGGGCCGAAAGGCCCATTGGTGAGAATGGTTTTGCATTACCGAATTTGCGATTACCTAATTGGTAATCGCAAATTAGGTAATGCAAAGCCAAGAGTGCTCGGGGCCTAAGGCCCCACTGAAGTACCCCCCAAAAAATAAATGTGCAGATGTAAAGCACACACATGCACTACGGGCAGGTGTGCACTACATGGCACTTTGAAAAATGCAGTTTTGTGCATTTTTCAAAGTTTGCACGTGGTTAACATCGACTTGAAGTCAATTGGATTTTTCTAAGTGCACATTTTGCATTTGGAAAATGCTTTATACATGTGCTAAGGGAATAACAATTTACGATTCCCTAAATGTAGTCACACTCTTAGATAGTCGCAACTTTTGCGATTACCAAAAATTATGACTACAGAGCCTTTCATACATCTTGAAAGGCTATTTTGCACTTGCAAACAGTTGAATTTAGCAATTCTCACTGTTTGCGGATGCAAAATGGTTTCATACATGTGGCCCCTATATATCAAAGATCTCTGGGATAATTGGCAGACCCTGTACCTTAGCATGCATAGATGGTCGTTCTACATCTCAGCTGATGCAGACATCTTGACTCAGGACCTTCGCTCAGTGTGTGCTGGGTTAAAACTCCTGTTATATGGCAAGACATGTGTGCTCCCAAGCTGCATTCCTATGTTATGTCTAGGTACTAGTGTCTGACCAGAGAATAACAAGGGATATTATTGTTTGACCTTGTCTACGGTGCTCAGACTAAATCCCAGGAAAAGAACAGAACATGAAAACATATGCAGGTTCCTTGTGAAAATACAATGTAGCACAAAAGTAAACATGTTTATATAGTAACATGTGCACAGGAAAATTTAGCCTACAACATGAACATTTATGCTAACGCTGGGAAAACTTCAATGGGCCTTTGCAGGAAGTATACAACAGCCTTATTGGCGTTCACAAATGTAATTGGGAAATTGCAGACAACATATACTACCTTTGATATTTGTGTTTCTGATGCAATTAGCATCACTCCTCAACCTCTTATTTCAATACACAACATCCATAGAAGGCAAAACACTCATCATCATATCCTTGAGACGGTGCCACAGTTCTAAATGCACTAGCAAATAATCTATGTGACTAGACCAATGGCCATTATCATATGTTCTAGCACCCTGCCTGTCGGATGGTGTTCGGCCATTAGCGGCCCTCAGTCGCTTCCCCATACATAACCCCTTCAATGGTATGGCCACCTCTGTCCACTTTTTTATAGGTGACATCTCCAGATGGGGAATACCCCACCTACTATCTTCATTCTCTGTGAGGCACTGATCTTCTTGCCCTTATGGCTCAAATGTCGTGTTGAAATTCCCCGCTATAAGTGGCACTGCATTGTTAGGCACATCATCCATTAGGTCGTCTAAGGCTGAGATTACTTCTGACTTGAGCCCCTTTGGATGTTCTCTTGCATAGATGTTGTAAATGTCTATAAGATGGCCTAATGGTAAATTAAGTGTCACTGCTAAAATATAATTGTTGGATACAGAGATTTTCCGAACTTTACATCTCAAAGTCTGCCTGACCCATATTACTAATCCGCCAATTGGTCGACCTTTATCCTTCTTAACAGCTGGGACATAGAAGTTAAGATACCCCAATCGAAAAGCAGAATCCACCAACCAAGTCTCCTGAAAGAGACAAATATCATGTTTTTCGATAAAGTCAGACCAGTCAGGCGAAACTAGTTCGGATCCCAAACCCGCTAGGTTCCAGGATAGGATCGATGTTAAACAAGTGTTATGGGGTAAGTCTTCTACCTTATCAGACTAACTTCATGAATGAAACAAACTATTTACTTCTCTATGTTCAGGGGGTAAAATTTGGTTTGATTCTCCCTGCAATGGAATTGATTGTGACTCACAACCCCCTGGATCCAAATCTAGTCTCTGTACATTAAGTTGGATTCTATTACCCTGGGAATCTATTACCCCATTCTGAATTCTAGCCTTTCCCAGAAAACGGTTCATACTCATTTCAAAATTAACTTCCTTTGACACTACTCCTTTGGTCCTCAGGCTATGCTTAGGTAGTCGTCAATCACAATCTTCCAAGCCTGACAGCACTTCATATCTATTGATCATCCTAGTTCCCCCTATGTTGTTCCAATTCCGCCTCCCTCCGTCCAATGTCATGCTTCTGGGGGCCAATCTGCCACTTATCCCCTGGAGCTGGGGGTACCACAGGGATCTGCGTTGAGCCCTACAATGTTCAACCTCTATGTGAAACCGTTGGCTGGTGTCGTCAAACAGTGGGGTCTCACGATGGCCTCATATGCGGACGACACACAGCTAGCGGTGACACTTAGTGAAGACCCTGAGGTGGAGGCCCCCAGGTTCCGTGCGGGTCTTTTAGCAGTAGCCGGCTGGCTTCGCACCAACTGCCTTCAGTTGAATGCCACCAAAACGGAGGTGTTGGTGTTAGGGAAGCACGCGGAGCTATGGAGTAACCAGTGGTGGCCATCAGAGCTTGGTGTCACTCCTATTCCAGCTACTGGAGTGAGAAATCTAGGAGTCTGGGTAGACTCTGCGCTTACCTTCAGAGACCACACCATGAAGGTGGCTGCTACGTGCTATGGAATTCTGCGTGGGACTAGGCCGGTCCTAAAGTACTTTGATCCCCCTACCAGACAGCTTGTAGTCCAGGCCTCAATACTATCTCGGCTGGACTACGGTAGCTCACTGCTGTTAGGGGTGAATCAAGCGGAGGCCTCTAGGCTCCAAAGAGTACAAAATGCCGCGGCACGAGCCATTGTGGGCCTCCCCAGACATTGTTCAGTGTCTGGTACCATCTCGGCCCTGCACTGGCTCCCGGTCAGACAGCGAATTAAGTTCAAGGCGCTGTGTCTGGCCTTTAAAATTTTGAAATCTTCGTCGCCGCCGGCACTTGCCCCTCTCCTTACGCCCTATACACCTTCGAGATCCTTGAGATCGGAAGGGCTTCATTTGGCCGTCTGTCCACGCTTCAAACTGAGCAGAATGGGTGGCCGCTCCTTTAGGGTGCTAGCGGCAGGTTTATGGAATTCGCTCCCGGTACACATCCGAGCTCTTGAAGATCTGCTCGCCTTCAGGCAGGCGATCAAAACTTTCCTGTTCCCGGTGTCTAGTTAATTTCCTTTCTTTATTGTGTGTTATGTTATAGCATCTGTCAAAAGCGCCAGGACGCCCCTTTGCTGGGGCAGCTGCGCGCTATAAAAATATAAATAACATAACATAACATAACATAACATACGTGTAGGGGGATAAAAATGGGTCAGGGATAAGGTTTATATTAGTGTAACGGGGCGACCCGAAACCCATTCACAGATATGATCAGCAGCCCTTCTGTCCCTAAAATTAATGATGATACAGTCTCCCTCGATAGACTTTTTCCATGGCCCAATCCAATCTACACGCCTTGCAAACAAGATTTCAGTTGATACCATGGGAGGGAGAGGCCTGTTGTAATTAAGCCAATGTATACATTTGTTCTTAAGCTCCGTGTACTCCTCCCTTCTACCATGGCTCAATGGTGGAACCCCCGCAAGACCCACCACATATGGTGTGGCTTCTGGGGGAAGATCTATGCGCGGTAGCCCCTTTGTTAAAGCAGCATCAGGGATAGTATTGACCATTTGGCGTGATTCGGTTATAGCCTTATTCCCTTCTCCCATCTCCGCCCTTCCACTCAGCACAGTTTGATTAGTCTTTGCAATGACTCTTGGGTGAGATGGTGAAAGACTACGGGCAATTACATCAGGGGCACTAATAGCAGCTGCATTACTAATAGACAATGGGGTAGGAGGAGAGTCAGATTCAACAGGTTGCTTAGATATTCTCTTTTGCTTTGCTATTGTCCCTTTATCCCAATTCCCGCCCCGTGCCTGAGCCGAAGCAACCGATAGTTCAAGACATGCAAGTCTGCTTTCGATCAGGTTCAGTCTGTCATAAATGGGGAGACATGTGTTTTTAAAAATGTGTTCCAGCTTTGACCAGAAATCCAATCCTAACTCAGCAGGAAGCACATCCCCATAGCTTGAGGACAGTGTGGGCTCTTCCGTGATGGGCTGGCATGTGGCAGGGCTATGCAAAGTTAGTGGTATTGTACTACCCCTTGATTTATCAGATTTTTGGATTTTGGCTTTCCTTCCTTTCAGGGGAGCCCCCCCCCCCGCCCCCCTTCCTTTTAGAAACTGCTTCCTAAAGTACTGCAGGTATGACAAGGAGGGGCGGGGCGGTCTCCTGACGCCCCCCGCGGCTCTCTGGGGCTTGGAGCCCCTTGCAGTCTTCCTCGCGGTTTACCAAATGCCTAAAGTACAGTGCGCAGCATCTCCAGCGGAGCGGGAGACGCAAGGAGTTTTTAAATGCCTCCGGTGTGATAAGGAGGGGCGGGGCAGTCTTCTGATGGCCCCCGCGGCTCTCTGGGCTTGGAGTCCCTTGCAGTCTTTCTCGCGGTTTACCAAATGCCCAAAGTACAGTGCGCAGCGTCTCCTCCTTCTTCTTATCATAAAGCATCCATTTCTGATACTGGCAATTTGTCCCTTAGCAATTTTCATATGTGACACATGTAAATGAGAAGTACATGCTCAAGCAACATGTATTTTGAATCACTACACATTGGTATTTGCTACTACATGATGAATTGGTGTAAGGGGACTTATCACATAATGAAATGTGTGAATCTGTATCAGGCTTATAGTAATATATCTTTAAATCCTATGGCCCGATTTGTACAGTCTAATCTCAAAAATCTTCATACATACTTTTCTAAAACATGATCAAACAATTATAACCCAAAATCAGAGGGGATTAAACAAAAAATTACATGCAGTCTCTGATGATTTTGCAACTGCTACAATAACATCCATTGCTATGGAAGATTGAGCCATGTGTAGTACCTCTAAGGAACGTCAGAGTAAACCAATAAGCAGCTTCATCTTGATGGAAACATAGAGAGATGTATCAAAAGTACACAATGACTTACCAACTCTAAAAAGGATATCTGAGGTATGTGAACACAACACACTGTTCCACTGATCCATGAATAGGCTGAAAAGCACCTAACTCTCCCTAAATACTTAAGTTGTATACCTCACCTCTCCCACAAATGTTTGTCATGAATACATGACTCAGGATGGTTGAACTCATACTAGCCAGATACTAAGGTCAATATTTACCGTGAGTTTGCATTGCCCTTGCGCCACACAACAGGGTACAAGGGTAACGCAATACCTTGCTTGGACCTGCGTGTATTGGTAAAATTGGAGTAACGCAAAGCAGGGCAAAATTGTTGCCTTGCGTTACTTTTCCCCAGGGATGCATTCTATGGGTTGAGCATGGGTGTTCCCACACATCCATACATTAATTGTAGTGCATTCCCAGATTTAGCATTAGTGATAGACCAAGGAATTCGTCAAAATGCTATGCCTCCCGGGTTAGGGTTAAGAATTAGAAATATGTTTATTTCTCCTTGTTGTGCCCTCTTTCAAAGTGTGCTGCATTATGTAGCAGACATAGAAAGAGGAAAATGAATCCAGTGCAGGCACTTTTGCACCATGGTGCAAGGGTGTCTGCGCAAGCGCTAGGCAGTCGTTTGTGAGAGACAACACAGGCAGAGAGCAGGAATGCGCATTATCATGTAAAATCCAGCTCCTTCCAGCCCTTTCAAGCAGTGCATCGCAGCAAGGTGACTTGCTATGTTGTACTGCATGGAAATTAAAGAAATATGCCCCATTATCCGTTTAGAAACATGAATATGTGTGCATTAATATCTGCAAAGTAAGGATGACATACAGTTGTCAAGTGGAGTCTGACGCTTCAACATTTCAGTACAATATCCTCCAGACTATTTTAACATTATTTACTCTCCTAACTCAAAAATAGGGAACTAAAGCCAAAAAAACAATAACTTTCTGCACTCCTTAACATGTATTTAAAGACAATACATCTAATCAGGGCACAAGTCCTAGAAAAAGAAGTGGGGGGGACGCTGTCACCGGAAGTGACGTCACAACAGGAAGTGATGTCACAAAATGTGCAGAGCTCCTCGTCCCAGAGAGGCCAAAGAGTGAAGTCCAGCTGTTTGGCAGGGGGGACGGCGTCCCCCCGGTACAATAAGTGGGGGGACACCGTCCACCCGCGTGGTACCCCAACTCTAGCCCTGCATCTAATATAAAAACAATACCTACCCTACCTATTACAAAAACTATCTCTTCTCATTTAAATGTAATGTTTCATGTCATTTCACGCAGAAATCCATCCAAGGTCTGCTTCTTCTAGACGGGGCGCCAGTGTATATGCCTTTCGTGATATATTCAGACATGCAGCCTGCGCTGTCCTAACTATAGAGCCAATCTGTGGAACTGTTTTGTGGTTTGGGTCGTCCATTGCAGGAGGTCGGCAGGCATAATCATTTGAACATGTGTGTATGTATGGTGCTTTTGTTAAGTTTCTTTAGAGATTAGCCCCGCTGAATACAACTTTGTATTGGGTGGGACAGCTGTGTGACTATATTGGTGTGCAGGAAATTTCTCCAGATGTTTCCATTCTGTCTGCTATGACTCAGTGAAAGGATTTTACATTGTCTTCTTAAGGGCTCCATGGTTACACATCCCAGGCTCTCAGATAGCCTCCTTTCTCCCATTTATCAGGCCTCATGTACAAAGAATCCAAATAAGAAATCATAAATTGTGATTAATAACTATTAATAACTATTTCAAATGGTAAATTGTGACTAATACATTTTTCTATTGTTAATTTCTTATTTGGAATGTAAAATGGATTGTGTAAAAGTGGTCGCAATTTGCACTCTGACTTCTACTGAATACATTGGTATTTTGCGAACCGACCTATGTACTAATAGGTCAGTTCACAAAATACAGAATTGTAGTGGGTCACAAATCGACTTACTTCATCAATATTCACAAGGTAGGTCACACATTGCGAACCACTGCAACTGTCCACAATCACAAGGATATTGGCCTGCTTGTCTGTAATGTTTTTTAAATAAAGCAATCTTTTTTTGAGAGTTAAACAAACCTTTTATGAGTAATTGCCTACTGCTAAAAAAAAGTATTTGTCAACATTCACAAAGCGGAAGTAGTCCTTGGGGACCCCTACCTCTTTGAGAATGGCCACCACCTCCTTTGAGTTGGTGCTGTAATATAAATGTTTTTTTTCGACCGTATTTCTGTTGCAAAACATTACTTAGCATAAGGAATCGGTATATGAAAGGGGCACCCTTAACGCACCCCTTCCAAAGAGTGATTCCTAATGGTTTCCGGAACTCATTTACGAAATTGGACAACCTTTTCTGATTCATAAATCGGCTTAGTACATTTAAAAAAGGATGTTTGCACTCGTAAAGCCTCTGATTTATTGAATGAGTGGGTTTGTGAATGCTAAAACCCTTTGTGCATGAGATCCTAAGTTACTGATTCGTTCTTCAAAGAAACTTGCCTGAGTATTTACGTTCCTATCAAGCACAATCAATATTATGTCGGGTTTTGTTCCATTCCAGGGGCGACTATATGTTTGGTTAGCTACAGGGTTCAAATCTGTCGACGCCAAGAAATCTGGGTCTGCATATTGGCAATCTCTGCTGTTTATTAACTTATATAGTAAAGAAGAATACGCACCATTGGTTATTGTATATCACAGTTTCAATTGCCATGTTACATCGACTGCACCATTAGTTTAGGTTCTTTAGGTATCAACACTGGGTGTGGTATGCATGCAGCCAGATTTTCTCAATGAAAAGTTGTGGTATTATATGGCATGGCATGGTTGGGTGGTGTGACATAATATCACCCTATGGGTCAATGGGACCGACAGAACAGAGTCATGAAGGGGTATGGCATTCGGGCACTTTTATCCTTTTCAGCATCATGGCTTCTATTTCTTTATATAACTTCTAATGCAGGCTGCTCCTCTTTTTTTGGGAGGGGCAGTTGACTGGCACAATTGTGGCTTTGTTCCATGTCCTAAGTAAATCTGATGAGCTAATCCCATCTCTATGTTTGGTGAACATGTTTTCCTGACCAATGCATTATAATTATGGCTCCCAGTTTTCTGTTTTTACTGATTTTTTATAAATAAATACATTCAGAAAACTATTCATTTTCCTGTCTGTGTTTATTTTAAATACAGAAAAATACGGAAATAAAAGATCTTCTTTTGATGATTTTTTTTACTGTCAATTGAGTGCCAGGTCAGAAGCTGTACAGGTTGAGAGGTAGGGTAGCTGAAAAAAGACAATAGATTTCCAAATTAAACTGTATAAGGTGCATATCTAAAGTTATTTAAGCTATTCTACAATGCAAGTGTTTTCAGATAATGCTTTTGCACTGAATACTGCTGAAACCTTTTGAACATACAAGTGTGAGTATACATTTATCAGTCAAATAAATGTGGAAAAATTCTCATTGCAGCTTTATTTAAACAGAACACGCAAAATAAAAGTGGGTAAATACAGAAAAAATGAGCAAAAAATAAATATGGATAAATCCAAACGGAAATGTCGAAAAAATAAATATCATAAAACCGAGAGCCCTATTTATAATGAGTTTTAACATCAGAGAGCTGCATTTGTGTGCATGAACGTTAGCGGTATTAAACCTCTTCTAAATGCATTGATAAAACTGTTCTTATCTCCAGTGTGCAAGGGGAGTGCAGAATAAATGGGTTTCTTTGGTATCCTTTGCCGTCAAAGAAAGAAAGAGTGATTGGGTTGGAAAATTCCTGAAACCTGTTGTATCAGGTCTGAACTTTACTGTATGAACACGTAGCACTATGTAGGCCACCAAAAATACATAAAATATACAACATATATAACTACATATACCATTAGACTTGCAATTACAAATAGAGTCCTGGAGGAATTTCTCATTCGGGCTGCCTCTGGCATGGTGGATTTGTGAATCCAGTTTTTGGTGTTAGGAGACATTTGAACTTGGAACTGAGGCAGCAATGGACAAACTGAGTCAGTTACATTTTAGAGGATAGTGCCTACAAAAGTTGGTCACTTTGTATTAGCCACACCAACGATCATAGTGTTCTGTCCAATCTAAGCAGGAATTTAAGCTGCTTTGCATGTGAGCATGAAAGGTATTGCTCTTTCCCACTCATTGAAGGAACATGTTTTTTTTTGCACAGGTGATTAATTTTCTGTCGCCCTCCTGTTCTCCAAGACTAATCAAGTTGGGGAGGGTGGAACAAGTAATTTTGAGGAATGCAAAAGTCGTTTTGGGATGCCTGGTCACAGCCTTGACGCGCTCATAAGCCTGCCTTTTAATTGTCAGTCAACCTCCTTGCTTGTGCATGTCAATGGTGCCCCCTGACCAGGTTTCAGTTCAGGAGGGCAATTGCCTTGGAGTACGTACAGCAAGGAAAGAGGATTCTAACATTAGATTCCATTCTTTCAGGGCTGGGCAGCCATGTCTGCAGTGGGCCTTCGTATAGACACAGGCACAGTAAAGAAGGTTGGGAGTTGGAAAGGGGACTGCTACAAACGTTATGTTTGCCTCTATCTTCTAATGAGCCTGGGGTACCGGGATGGCCATATTCTTAAAAGACTTGCAGCTTACTGAAGTCACCTTCTGCCACTCTTCAATTGTTCGCATTAGATCTCATGGCTCTAGCTAGCATGTGGGTTCTTGGCGTAGGTCGTATGTAACCAGGGCAAGTCCTGAAGATGAATAAAGACATCTGGTCTCCAGATGCTCTGGGCCGGCATTGGGGTATTAGTCTGGAAGGGCTGTGACATTTGTTTGAGAAGGCAGCAGGAGGCTTCAACTGCCTGCACTCATAATAATTAATCTTATAGGTCACATGGCTCCAGTGAGCATTTGTGTGCTTGGCAAGTCATTGATAAGTAGAGTGTAGGCCGTCTTGGATCTTGGCAAGTTTTAAAGTCGGGCAAAGGCAGCTGTTCTCCAAATGTGCCGAGCTGACACAGGAATATTTGCCTGGGCAGGCTCCATCAATTGATGGAACTTCTACTGATCTGCTTATGATTGTGATTGCTTGGTTGGAAAAAAAAAGATCCCACAGTCAGGGTAGGTTTCTCTTCTGCAGGTCTGAAGAAGTTTGGCAGGGGCTGAAACACTCAATTGGGGGAATCGTTTAATGCATCTCACTTGAGGATTGTTGCACATGGCTCCCTTAGGAATGATCACATTCTACATAATGATTGATTTACACATGGTTCCTCATGATATTAAGCTTTCATGAGTCTATTGCTGCCATTCACTGTGCAGTGCTTTTGCTCATCGTGAGGGAGGGTTGGGCGTGGTTGCTATTACAACGGTTCCTAGCCGTTTATGGGTACTGCCTAGTACTACCCTGGGGAGGTGAGGCAATTGTGTTTGCACCAATAGGCCAGGTTGTGGTGCAGTTACCAGGCCCATCCCCCAATGAATGTCAGAGGGAGTGCTCTCTTTAGGGTTGGTTTTGGCATGAATGTTTCCCTTTCTAGTTCACCCGGCTATCTGGTGCTGGGCTGGAGGTGAATTTGTCCTGAGTGAAATTCCTGAAAGTGCACTGGTAGTTGTTGGAAGGGTCCCATTAAATTCTTGCTAGAAGGATCGGCTTTGAAATCAACCCTGAGTCTGGGTGGAGAAAAGGTTAGCAGATTGTTGTCTAGTTATCAACACAGGTTTTAAATTACTGATGCAAATAATTTGGTCTGTTGGTGATGATTTTATATGCAATATTTATGTTTTTTCTCCTGTTTGAAATAACTATGGCCTGAGGAGCCTTTTCTCAAAACCAATAACATGGGTCTCAGGCTTAATTTTCCAACTCTTGGTAGGGAGGTTTTCCAGTGATGGGGCATGTTCTTAGATTTCCCCATCCATTTTCAGCTGATCCTTCACCTATTGTCGATCTTCGATGATAGGGTTGGGGCCACGATTATATACTGTACATTTTCATCCAGACAAATATGCCGAGGGCAGCATTAGCTAAGATTAATTAGGAAGGACCAATGACAAAGATGTTTGAGCATTGGTCTTAATTCTATGATTTTTGTAATGAACAGAGGTCCTTGTGTAAGAAAAAGATTCAAAAAATAGATATAGAACGAAATAGATTCCTTATATGTATTGCTTTGGATACAGGACTGTATCCTACTGGATATTGCAACTGTCCTTGGACCGAAAAAGTATTCATTTATATTAAATTGTCTATCCGGCTTGGTAGACTGTATACATTTTATTTCGTTCTATATCTATTTTTGAATCTTTTTCCTACACAAGGACCTCTGTTCATTACGCGCCAGGATACTCCTGAGTAATTGAGCGTGCTATAAAACCACCCATAACATAACATAACATTACAAAAAACTGATACCCTAGGTCCTTGGCTATCTTCAGAGTCCCCTTGCCTTTAAATAAACACTTAATTCTATGATGGCAATTGACATCAATTCATCAAGAAAACATAGTGATATCTTCCTGGTCTAAATCCTGTTACCAGACCCATCAGGAATAGTGGGTGCCTTGTAATGAGGCTAGCAGTAGTGTGATGGTAATTAACAACCACCACATGACCATTTTTATATGCTTTTTTTAGTTCGAGCCTGGGCTGCGCATGCACTGCTCTGTGAGGCATGCTATATTCGGGTAGGAACTTGAAGCTCAGACCACACTCCGCCTATATTTTTCATTGGCTTGTGTCATTGTCCACTGTAAATTGTGGCTGTTCATTGGTCAATAAGTTTAGTAGTCCCTCCTTAGTATCGCCTTATCTCATTTTGTAACCTCCCAAGGTGACACCCCCGTTACATGTGTTGTTACTCAGTAGGCTTTAATTACAGCCTCTGGACACTATTTTCCCAAATAGCTTTATTCTAGACACACTCTCTACTAACGCTTTGTTTTTTTTTAGCATGAACGCATTTGCAATAGGTCTCCCATTTGTGACAGTTTAAGCTATTGGCATTATAAATGACAATGCCTTTTATTTATCTGCTTTAAAAACAACACATAAATGAAATACATTGTCATTTACAATGCCAATAGCTCAAACTCTTGTAAATGCGAGACCTATTGCATTGCAAATGCTTGTTGTGTAGTGCGACTGAGTAAGGATTGTCCTTCTGTTCTGGCAATATGCGCTGGCACAATATTGCAGCTCGTCATTTATTACTGACAAGACCCCTCGGTGAGTTCAATGTTTGTTGCTGACATCTCCTGTGAATCTACATGCCACAAGTTCATATAGGAGCAAGAAAAACTCAGTCAGCAATACTTCCAATGTCGGTACATGTGGTAACAGTGGCACCTGTTATTTAAAGTGCCTGGAAGCTATAGAAGTTCGGTAGTATGTTCGTAAATGCTATTTAAATTACAAAAATGTTATATTTTATTAGGCGCTCTGTGGGACGTCAGTCTGCACTTTGCACACAGCCGTCTGCTAGTTTGCTTTTCCTGCAGCGTGGAGTCTTGAACTGCGTTTTATGATGTGTGACAGGAAACTTTTTTTCTGGTCCGCCTTTTTGCAGCAAGATTGTGCCCATCATGTCCACAGATGTTATAGGCTTTGATCTGTCAGTTGCCCTGCTTTTCTCGCAAAGATGAAGCGAGAGAGGCTATTTGCTTTCTTCCACAACACCTTTGCAGCAGCTTTCCACAAGAATGAAGGCCCATTTTTACTATCTAAACCCAATCCCAACCTTTAGCATCTCTTTATACGTTGGCGCTTTAACTGGCTCTAGCAGTTTTTGAATGTAAATTGCATGTTATAAAAGCAAAGCAAACTGCAAGCACGAGCCTCAAGTTACAGCTGCGCAATAGCCATATTGAGGTGGGGGTCCCTGTGGGTGGCCGTGAGTGGAAAGCTGCGGGGACAGC
This sequence comes from Lissotriton helveticus, assembly GCF_964261635.1. Taxonomy (NCBI): domain Eukaryota; kingdom Metazoa; phylum Chordata; class Amphibia; order Caudata; family Salamandridae; genus Lissotriton; species Lissotriton helveticus. Next base: position 494,174,048 of record NC_136069.1, on the reverse strand, counting down.
ACGCCATCTGCGCAAACGCCTCCATCCAGCAAACTGCTAAGTGTTAATAACCCTTAATGTGTGAAATCCCACATGGCACTTTGCTTAAAGTCTGTCACACGAAAAAGAAGCGCGTGGAAGATGGCGCCTAATGAGCCCGAGCTCTCTTTGCAAAGCTGCATACGTTTAGCTCCTTCTCGGTTTGTCATATTGACACGTTAGAAAAAAATATAGAATACTTAAAACTGCAAAACAAAGAAAAAAAAGACATAATGAGCTAACGTACACACAAAAAACTCAAACACTGAGTGCTAAAAGGCTTACGAGACAAACGTCATCGGCTTGTCAGGTTTCTGTCAGCGGCCCTGGCTATCAACGGCACTCACATGTTTTCAGCCTCCATCTTGGGGCACACCAGTAGGTGAGGGGGGGGGGGGGGGGAAGCACGGACACAGACACCAGAAGTGTGTGAAAAAGGCCGCTTTTATTGGAATCAGGTGCACATATAAAACATCCCCCTTGGCCTGTGCCGCACAAAACTACTGCTCACTAAATAACAACTGCCTAACAGCCCCCCACCCCCACCCCTAAATGCAAACCCGAACATTGCAACAGTAATCCAACAACATACGCTCATCAACCTGCCCCTCTACTAGATGCCCCTAATGACCTCCATGACCCCAAACCCCCGCTACCATGCAGTCCCAGGCCTCCAGCCAACCACCCTATTTCCTTAGGACAGCGCCCCACAACGCACCTGTTCCAGCGACAAAAAACACAACCTCAAACCTAAAAAGTGCACCCTCAACCAAAAAAGCCCCTCGGGACAAATCCTCGACCACCCCCCCCCCCCCCCCCCACCCCGCAAGGGGAAAACAGCGTGGGCCTAAAACAAAAAACCCGAAGGAACCCTGCAAAAAAGGGAGGGAGGGTGGGACAAAATGTTTCCCCGACCTGACTGCTGTGTCACCGCACCACAAACGTGCGCGGTGACACAAAATGGCCACCTATATACCCCCGCGTCCCCAGGCAGCCCAAAAGGAGCCCAAACCGCCCAACCAGCCCAAAAAGCGCCGCTACGGCGCACCCATATGGCCAAACTTCCCCCTCCCCCCCCCCCCCTCCTCCGGTGCCCCAAACTTCCCCGGGGGGGCGAGCCTCCCGTTGGTCGGCCACCCCCCCAAATCCCCATTGGGGCACACCAGTAGGTGAGGGGGGGGGGGGGGGGGAAGCACGGACACAGACACCAGAAGTGTGTGAAAAAGGCCGCTTTTATTGGAATCAGGTGCACATATAAAACATCCCCCTTGGCCTGTGCCGCACAAAACTACTGCTCACTAAATAACAACTGCCTAACAGCCCCCCACCCCCACCCCTAAATGCAAACCCGAACATTGCAACAGTAATCCAACAACATACGCTCATCAACCTGCCCCTCTACTAGATGCCCCTAATGACCTCCATGACCCCAAACCCCCGCTACCATGCAGTCCCAGGCCTCCAGCCAACCACCCTATTTCCTTAGGACAGCGCCACTCGAAAGTCGCTTACGACTTTCGACCCCCCCACTAGGACTCCTGTCTCCTGGGGTACCGAACCACCCCCAGGGCCCCATCTATAGCCTCCTTTAACTGCACTATGTACAGCTCCATGCCGTACCTGGACAGGTGGACCCCATCCTCCAGGAAGAAATAGTTAGCACCATAGCACAACTCCGGGTGCTCCATCCTCCCCACCCCTTCCTTGGCGCAGAAAACGCGCATCTCCCGATTGATCTTCCTTCGAGCCCTGTCTATGGCCCCTGGGCGCTCAGCTCCCCTCCACACCCGCCTGGGAATAAATTCTGACCATATGACATGGCAGCCCGCCCATCGCCTCCCGATTTCCTGCAGGTCCTGTCTCATCTGCTTGAGCAGCGCCAAACCCTTGCACTGCACCAAGTCGTTCTCGCCCAGGTGAATTACCACCACATCCGGGCACACCCCCCCTTTTACCAACGTGTTTAACAATGGCAATAACTCATGCCAACGCCTACCCCCTTTTCCCCTCCAATGACATCTATACAACCCCGGATCCAATCCCAAATTGAGCGCCTGATGTCTGTCCCACTCCGCTCGTTCAGCCCGCCTGACGAACGAATGTCCCACAATATACAGATTCAGGACAGCCACATCCGGCCCCGCCACAGCACCTGCAAAGACACATAGATTAACATCGGGAATCATTGCGACAAAGCACCATCCGCCTCCCTCAACCTCACATACGTCCTGTAAGCGTCCGATTTCCACCTACCCAGCCTCTGAATCTCTTCCTTACCCCAACCCCTCCGTGCCGCCTCCGTCGCTGCCCCAATCCTAAAAGAATGCGTTCCGAACGCCAGGGGATCCTCCCCCAGGACCCGCAGCGCCCGCCGCAAGACCCACAACGCTTGCGACGCCGTCACCCTTCCCCCCCCACCCCGCCCAAACACCTCCCCCTCCGACACGCCACTTTCAGCCATCAACCTCCTGCCCCAAACCGCCGGGCACACCCCCTCCGTGTCGCCCGGCCCCAGCACCACCCAAGTACCAACCCCCCGCTGGTCAGTCTTCGAGCGTCTCAAACACACCGCCACTTCCCGGTCCCGCACCTCCACCTCTCCCCACAGCACCCCCCGCCGCCCCCTTGCACCCAGCAGCTCCGACACTCGAAACGCCCCAAAGAAAAGCCATGACATCAACGTAGAGAAACGCACCGACTCGCCCACATCCCTGCACACCTCCGGCAGCGCGCCAATCACTCCTGCCAGCAAAACCGCCGAAATGGGACGGCGCCGCCGCACTGTCGCCCCACGCTCCCTCGCCCACCCCTCCAGCAGCCTGGTTCCCAACTCCCCCGCCGACGGAGGGTAACCCCACCACATCTTCCCCATGAAGGCCACCGCCGACAACTTTCCCGCAATTGACACCCGCGACAAGCCCCTGTCCATAAGCGCCAACATGAATCTTACCACCTGTTCCTCGCGCTGCCACCTGTCCCCACACCGAACCGCACCTGACTGCAGAAATTCCTCCCACGCTAGCTCGTAAGCCTTCCAAGTCGACACAGCCACAGACGTCCTCACCAACTGAAAGACCCGGCCTCGCCTACCGACCACAGTTCTTCCGGCACCGGCGTCCTGACGTCCTCCGCCGCCGTGGCTAGCCCATGGAACCTCTCCCACTGTGAACGAGACAAGGCATCCGCAATGTCATTGTCCACACCGGGAACGTGGCGCGCCTGAAACAGTATGTCATTGTCCAAGCACCGCAAGACAAACACCCGCATCAATTTCAGCACCTGAGGATCCCGAGCCGACTGCCTGTTCACCACCTGCACGACGGCCATGTTGTCCACTCGAAAAAGTACCCTCTTGTGTGCCAACGCCCCTGCCCACACCGTGACAGCCACCACCAAGGGGAACAACTCCAGGAACGCAATGCTCCTCCCCCCCGCCTGCCAATGGTCCGGCCACTGCTCCGCACACCATTTTCCCTCCCAGTACAGGCCGAAACCACCGACGCCCGCCGCATCCGAGTACATGGTGACCTCCCACTCCCAGTCCTCCGCCGGCGCCATCGGCACCCCATTGAAACGCTCCAAGAAAGCCCGCCACATGCGCAGGTCCTCCTTCACCCCCGCCGAGAGGCGCACATGGTGATGCGGCAATGGCAAACCCGACAACGCCAGCCCCAAACGCCGGCAAAACGTCCGTCCGGCCCGCACCACGCGGCACGCAAAATTCAAATGACCCAACAACACCTGTACGTCCCGCACCGTCACCTTCCGCCTCGCCAACATGTCATCCACCAGACCCAACATCGCCACCCGTTTGTCTTCTGGCAGGCGTGCTTCCATGGCGACCGAGTCGAGCTCGATACCGAGAAAGGACAACACCGTACTGGGACCGCACGTCTTCTCTGGCGCCAGGGGAACCCCAAATTCCCCCATCAACCCGGCCAAACCATCCAGCAGCCGCTGACAATCCGCCGCACCGGGCCGCCCCACCAGGAAGAAATCATCCAGATAGTGCGTCACTGACTCCGAGCCTGTGCGCCTGGAAAAAACCCACTGAATGAAGGAGCTGAACCGTTCAAATAGTGCGCACGAAATGGAACACCCCATCGGCAGCGCCTTATCCACAAAGTATTGACCTTGAAACTGGATCCCTAGCAGCTGGTAATCCGCCGGGTGCACCGGAAGGAGTCGGAAAGCCGACTTGATGTCGCATTTCGCCAACAGCGCACCCCGCCCCGCCGTCGCAACCAGACGTCGCGCCACGTCCACCGACGAATACGTCACCGACGCCAAATCCGCCGAAATGTACGCATTGACCGACTCCCCCTCCGGCCAAGACAAGTGCTGTATCAGTCGGAACTGCCCCTCCTCTTTCTTAGGCACCACCCCGATGGGGGAAACGATCAAACCTGGCAGCGGCGGCGCCGCGAAGGGGCCCGCCATCCGCCCTTCCCTGACCTCCTTGAACAGTTTCTCTCGCACTATGCCCTTGTGCGCGTTCACCGATTTTAGGTTTTCCGCCCAGCGAGCAATCCGGGGACCTTCGTACCCCAACCGAAAACCCTCCCGAAAACCCCTGCGCAGCACCGCAGCATCCTCCGCCCGCGGATACGCCGCCAACCAGGGCTCCATCCGCTCGATCCTAACCGGCGTACGAGCCCTTTCCCAGAGCCCCTGCTCCCCCCCCTCTACCCCCACCCCTCCCCCCGCCTGACCCCCCTCTGGCAAATCCACCCCCCTGCGGGGGCAGCTGGCCTGGGGGGCCCCCGGAACCCCAACACCGCAGCGCCGGGTGGTTCCGTCCGCACGAAGAGCACTCATGCCGGAAACGGCACGCCGCCCGCCCGCAGGCACCCCTGTTGAAATCCCAGCAGGCCCCGATTGTGGCCTGGCTGCCGGAGGCGCCCTGACCCACCCCCCCACGGGTGGGGCGCGCCGAAAAGGGGGGGGACGCCAGCGGCAAACCGCTGGCCGTGTAGACGGTGCGGCCAAACTTGGCCCCTCCCATCGTCTGCTGGTACAAATCAGAATCCAGCTCCCCCCACTGGGCCTCGGGGTCCCCCGCCAAGCGAGCCCGAAACTCCTCGTCGTAGTGCGACCAAGCATACCCGCCGTACGTCACCTGCGCCCGTCGTACCACGTCCATGTATTTAAAGAGCGCGACGCACCTGTCCGGGAATTTCTCGCAATACACGCTCGCGTAAATTAGGAACGCCGCCGACCAATTGTCCAGCGTCAGGGGCACCCTTGGGCGCCTAGCCAACTCCTGCTCCTCCTCTTTTGACCCCTCCTTCGATGTCAACTCCCTATGCAGCAGCTTCAAAATATCGATGTATTCCCCCTTCCAAATCTTCTCCTTCGTAGCCGCGGAAAGGTGCGCCCCCAGCGGCTTGGTCAGCCCCATGTACGGAAGCCTCCGCACCGGGATTACACAACTCTCCTTACTTCCCCCCGCCGCCTCCTTTCCGCCCGGCGCCGCGTCGCCCGCCGCCGCAACCCCGCTTCCTCCGCCCGGCGCAGCCCCGTCCGACCCCCCGCCGTCGGTACCGACTCCCGCGTCCTGCACATACCGACCCCGCACCAGCCGCCACCCATCCTCCCCATCGCCCCCAGACCCCACGGACACCTGCACACAACGCCTCTTAGCGCTCCCCGCGCCGTCACCTGTCTTACCTGGCGTCAAGGTCGGCGTCCTTGCTGGGTCCCGCCGCCTAACCAGTTGAGCCGAGGGGGCCGTCACTCTGGGAGCTTCCTGCCGTGCTGGCACCTGAAATACACTTCCAACACCATTACCAGCCCCCCCATCTTCCCGAATCTCTCCCTCCTCCTCAGACTCACCATCCGCCGGCACCACACCACTTTGGCCCCCCAACTGGAGTTCCACCCGGCTCAAACCCGCCCGCTCACGACACACCCGCATTAAATCCATCAAGTCCACACTCCCCCTCCTAGGCACCACACTCGCAGGCAATCCAGAAATATTCGTGTCCATCCTTACTCCCCCAACCCCGGCGGCCGTAGAGACCCATCGGGGAGGGGCCGGCGGAGACGCGTCTCGCCTCCAGTCGCCCAGTCCCTGAGCCAGGTCCCTCGTCGGAGCTCGGCCGTCCGCACCAAACAGAGCCGGCCCATCCACTCGGTGGGTGGGAGCCGCATGCTGCTCCCCCGAGCGCCTTACCAACAGCTCCTGCCAAGGAAAAAAGGTGGAGTCCAGCATGCCAGGGTAAAAACCACCCCCCTCGCCCCCCCACGCGCTGCCCCCACCGCCAAAACCCCACCCCATCGCCGCACCCCTCCCCCATCCCGACGAATGGCCACCGCGCCGCGCCGGGACACTCCCTCCCCCCAACTCCCAAGCCCCTTCCCCCGCCCAACCCCCCGGCCCCCCCCACCCCCCGAAACCCCAACTCGGCCCCACCCCCCTTCCACGCCCCACCCCCCCAGCCTCCCCCCAGGCCACGCCACTGCCCCCCGTACCCCACCCAAAACTCGCCACCCGCCCGCCTGTGCCCCCCTCCCGGCCCCCAGCCCCCCCCTCAAAACCGCCCCTCCCAAACGCCCCCCCCGACCCACCCCCCTCGCCGGTCAAGCCGCCGCCTCCCCTCCCGCCACCCAGCGCCTCCGACCCACCCCGCCCTCTCACCCCCGCCCGGCCCCTCTCCCCCCCCCGGGCCCCCTGCCCCAGCGCCAACCGCCCCCTCGCCCCCCCTCCCCCCTCCTCCTCCGATGACTCACCCCAGTCCAGCTCCGTGTCCTCCCCCCCACCCCCCACCCCCTCCTCCTCCACATCTGTCTCCTCAATGAGCAGCGGCGAAGCAGCCCCCCCCAGCCCCACCCCCACCAACTCCCCGCGCTCCCCACCGCCACTAGCGCCCTCCCCCCCGCAGGCCCCTCCGCACTGTCACCCCCCCGCCCCCCCCCACCATCGCTCGCGCCCTCCCCATCCACAACCATCCGATCCCCACCCCCCTCCCCCACACCTCCCCGGCCCTCCGGCCGCGCATCCACCGCTGCACTCCCCTCCTCCCGCCCTCCCCCCACCCCCCCTTCCCCACCGGTCACGAAGACGAGCGGCCTCTTCCGCCCCGCCTCCCGGGCCTTCCGCGCCCCCCCCTTTGATTTGGCCGCGGCCTTCGCCGGAGCCTTGGCCACCGCCCGGCCTCCCCCTTCCGCCCCCCCGCCCCCCCTCCCCCCCCGCCGAGCAACCCGCGACCTCGGAGGGTCGCACGCCGCCACAGCTGCCGCGGCGCCGATGGCAGCGCGCCGCGGCGGCCTCACCTGCACGTCGGGCCGCATTAAGTCCATGCGGCCCGCCTCTGCCAACAGCCTCAGTGCCTCCACAACACGCGGGTCCGTCGCCGCCATCCCCGACCTCACGCCCCCTACCGCCGACCTGGATCACCGCAACACACACCGCCGGAGCGTCGCACACTCCTCAGCCCGCTCCCACGGTTCGGACAAGCCGCGCACCGCCGCCAAACAACCGCCGGGCGAATTCACTAGTGGACAAAATGTTTCCCCGACCTGACTGCTGTGTCACCGCACCACAAACGTGCGCGGTGACACAAAATGGCCACCTATATACCCCCGCGTCCCCAGGCAGCCCAAAAGGAGCCCAAACCGCCCAACCAGCCCAAAAAGCGCCGCTACGGCGCACCCATATGGCCAAACTTCCCCCTCCCCCCCCCCCCCTCCTCCGGTGCCCCAAACTTCCCCGGGGGGGCGAGCCTCCCGTTGGTCGGCCACCCCCCCAAATCCCCATTGTTATTTTAACCCTCGTTTTAAGTGAATACCTGCATCGTTTCCCCCAGCTTCTGAATAGACCCTCTGTTTTCAGGCTATAATGTGGCATTATTCACAGCCCTGAAATGCTGTCATCAACTGTCATAGATCTAAAAAACACAGTAAACATCCTATTAGTCTCACTCTACAGTTGCATACAAAGGGACGGGGGAGGATGCTAATAATACCCACGCAGGGGCGCCCTCTGAATTGTTGCGACAGCGACGCGCCAGCTTGGTGGCGTCGAGACTTAGCTTCTCTATGGATCACTTTTCAGGGCACTGTTTTAGTCGACTTTTATCCCGGACATTAAGACACCTAGGGGCAGATTTACAAGCCCCCTGCGCCACTTTTACGTCACTTTTCCCATGTTAAAAGTGACGCAAAAGTGGAGCAAGGGGCTTGTAAATCTGTCCCTAGTGAGCAGTGCACTGCTCTGCAATGACGGAAAGCGTAAAACCAGAGTTTGCTGGATGTGTGCTCAGCGTCATCATAAAACACAAATAGGTATGTGACTGAGGTGAACTTGCACTGCAACTAGTGGCGTAGCAAGACCTTTTGCAGGCCGTGGAGGCCCCTGAGTTTGCCGCCCTCATGTTGGGGGGAGGGTGTCAAGTAGAATCTCACTAACTTTTAAAGGCATTTCAAAATATACAATCGAAGACTCTCTCTTCAAACTATGCAAACAAAAGGAAACAGCCCCAGAAACAAAATACCACGATGAAATGGAGATATAAGTCCTGCACGGGCTAGCCCGACAACATCAGAGAGCTGCCTTTTAATTTATTGAAAAGTAGGAGGAAGTATTCACAAATATATTGATATTTGCTACAGAAATATAGGAATTAATTCAACGTGTGCTCCCTTTGAATTGTGCTGAACCTACCCTGCTAACATTTTAGGGCATTTTGCATACGATCTCCTTTTGAAGAGGAGCACAACGTTAGCCACATGGCAGAGAAAAATATTCACAGACCCACGTATGGGATGACCAAGGACTAGGAGGCAAGGATTTCAGGAAGACGTGTACTTTCAACAACTGTCTAGATGAGTAGAAGCGTGGACGGTGACACTTTATAAAATCAGGTGCATCACCACCATGAAGAGGGTTAAGGATGGAAAAGAGGAGGGAAGTACCCACGGGAAGGATCAGGAAGAAGGTGGCAGAAATCAGGAGATTTGACAATGGCACAGACAAAGGTTAATTTCTGCCGGTGGTTAGCGGGACGGGGGGGGCTTGGGCTTTCATTTTTGGGGTTTGGCACCTATTTATCCTTATCCCACATTGCCCAAGAGCAACACTGGGAGAAATACAAATAGGGGAAAGTAGGAGGAGAAAGCTGGAAAAGCCTTCACCAAGGGAGAAACTGGGATGTGCAGGGGTGAGAGGAAGGGGTAGTGAGTGTGTGGCAGAGGATTAAAGAGACCTGAGGTGGATAAAGAACTAAAGATCCATGGTGTTTGTCACGCTGCTATTTAATTGCACTGGCGATTTGGGCACTGGCATTCATTATTTGACAAATGAAACACTGGCCACTGGAGAATGAAACCATGGTTCATATAAATTGACAGGAGTCGATTGGCAAGCCCTGTACATTATAGGTATGGACAGCATGGAAGATCTGAATTAATGGGAGGGGACCCCTCACTACCACTACAATTAACTCACTCACCATGTTTAAATAACAAGTGGGCTATGGAAAAACTGCCTTGTGGATGGACTAAGGTTAGAGGGAAATTCAGGGCACAGGTACCATACTTCAAGATAGATGAATCAATTATCATATGCAATCCTGTCTCCTTATAAACCACAGAATACCAGAGAACACACATAACTAGGAAAGCCACATTTGCACAGATGAATTTCTTCAAAACTCTCAATTCCCCGCCATCACATCTTCAAACACAAAGCCACTGTGTCATTGCACTGTGTAGGAGGCAAAAGTAGACGTCATCCAGCGACCAGCTGCTGCATCATGACCATAGGAAGAACACAGGGCAAATAACTATTTTTTCCTGTTTCAGTTTCTGCCTGTAAACAGCCAAGAAGCAGCATTGCAGATACAACAGGACAGCAAGAAAACAAGGAGTATCCACACAATACAACCACTGCTATTGATGAATCGACTGTTAGGTCAGGAACACTAATCACCCACTTTTCCACGCTAGCACCTGGGATAACTATATGGCTAGTTTGGCTTCCATGGAGGAGGGGCAACAGTAGATGAATGAGGCAAACATAGTCACACGGTTGGAGCCTTCACAACCTTAATGCTCTGATCCCTGATTCAAATGCTTTGAAGAGAAGTATTTTACTCGAAGCTCAGATGTGAGTTACTCCTAAATATCCAGGCAGTATGTTCAAACATTTTTAGGTTTCACCTGCACAGTGCTTGCGCTGTGCTTGAGAAATCTATTGTTTTAAATATAACTTTAAAAAGAACTTCAATCCCACCTCCTCTCTTTCCGGGCTTCTCATTGGTTCCGGTGCGTGCTACTTACGTTTCCTCACTATCTATTGGCTGTAGCATATTTTTCTGAATTTACCAATGCTTGTTCCTCATCTGCTTCTCTTATCAGTTTCCCCTCACCGAAATACTGTTAACATCTGTGAAGTGGTAAGTGCACACACGAAGAAGACACAGCAGGCGTAAACTTGAAGGAAGTAGGGAGCATATGTATCAAGCCCTTTTTTTCCCGTTCGCAAACAGGCCGTTTCTCAGAATCAGCCCGTTTGCAAACAGGAAAAGGCCTTTTGGGATGTATCATCCCAAAAGGGCATTGCAAACTAGAGAATAGCAAAATTTGAGATTCTCTATTTTGCGATTGCATTTAAGGAATCACAAATTGCGATTCCTTAAATCCAATGTATGAAGCACAGAAAAAGTGCAATTTGGCATTAAGAAATCGCAAATTACCACCAACTTAAAGTTGGTAGTAATTTGCGATTTCTTTGAAAATTTTACTTTTTTTCATTTAGTGCCATGTGGTGGACATACATGGCCATGGGGCATGTATGTGTGCCACATGTGCACACATGTACATTTTAGGGGTGCTACTGTGTGTCCTTTGGACACACTGGCACCCTTGAAATTGCATTCTCAATTTGCGATTCACTATTTGAGAATCGCAAATTGAGAATGTCTTCCCATTCATTCCTATAGGCCTCTAGGACCATAGGAATGAATGGGGAGGTATTTGTTAATTGTGAATCGCAATTTGCGATTCGCAATTAAGGAAAATGTAGGATTCGCAAAATTATTTGCAAATCCTACATACATAGCGTTTTGCGATTCTCACAAAGCGATTCTCTAAAAATCGCTCTTTGAGATTCGCAAATGTATCCTTTGATACATATGCCCCAAGGTCTTTAATGTAGCTCCATATATTGAGACCCAATCTTACAACTAGCAGGCAGCAACTGACTTTGCATTCAAGAGCTAACATTCTACAAAGGGAGGATTCTGACATAGAATGGGACACCTAGGTAAAAAGAAGAGCAGGGATCCTCCACAGCTTACATAATACTCAAGATTGCTCAGAACAGGAACACCACATCCCCTCCCTCTTTACAAACAGAAACAGAATGAAACTAAAAACTGGAACCAAAACAAACGCGAAACGGGGAGAGGAGGGACAAGAAATACATTATTACTACGGGGTTTAGAAATACAATCTTGAACCGAAGAGGATTTCTCCTCAGTCACCACACCCCTCTGTGCTTGCTGCCACAATCCTCAGTATCTTGCTGCCACAATCTTCACTGTCTTGTTGCCACATCCCCCAGTGACTTGCTCCTACACTTCTCAATTTCTTGCTGCCCCGCACTTCAGTGTATTACGGCCACGTGTTAGTCCTAGAAGCCTAGCACAGACGTTAATAAAAACATCTCTGCTTTCTTTGCATATTGCCTGCAAATATATTTGTATCTGACAGCATTTATATCTGACAGCTATAATAATTGGTTTAACACACCGTATGAGAGATAAATACAATGTGTGTGCAGTCAAACAGATTTAGAGATCCTACCATGGCAAAACATGCAACTTTAAGGCAGTGATGTCTACTGCTATTCTTAAATACATATTACAAGTAGGAGAAGAGAGAAGCTGTGAAAACAAACACACAGCCTTCCAGATTCAGACAAGTAACTACGAATAGGAAGGTTAACCTTTTTCTGTTGTGATTCCTCTATTCTGAAAGATCAGTTGAGGGGTCCTAACATATCTTTAAGCATTTGTAGGATCCTTACCCAGGTATAGTAGTAGGATTCAAGCATACCTTAGATATTATAGTTGGATCCTCACCCACATAACCACCTGTGGCATGCTTCATCATCGGATCCTCACCCACTACTCCTAGTGTGAATGGGTGGGCTCAATGAGGTTTGAAAAGCAGAGCTTTGAACTAAGAATGAGATATATTTTGTGCAAATAAAAATTGCCTTCCAGATCCTAACTCCTTTTACTTTGAGGTCCTTCGGCAAGTTTAAAAACAGAAAGAAGTTCCTGGGTGTAATGATCCATAACATCAGTGGGTTGACAAGCTCCATCCTTGTGTTTACCACTCAGGTTCAGCAGGCTTTCTTCAGGACCAAAGTCTATATTTAATCCAAACAGATTATAGTTGGCATTACCAACACCTTAAAAGTTGTTTAAGACATACAAAATGAAGCATGCACACAGTATACAGACCATAATGGACCTTTTCCTCTGTATCATCTCTAATTGGGAAAAGAATATAAAGTTATATTACTTCATAGGAGTCTTCTCTTGCCCCCTTTACTAGTATCATCTCATGCTTTGGTACAACATGCTTTGCATGCGAATCAAGGCATGCAAATACATGAGGTCACCCTCTATTATGCTTACAGGTTGTCACCCTGCTTACTGGGCAACATATAAAACATTTGAAAAGCACACACAATAAGACAAATCAATGTGACAAACAATTTGTGTGCATACACAAGGGCTCCTTAAAAGTCTGTCCTGTGACGTACATATAGCATATATTAATTAGGCTTCATAAGGCAGTGAGGGCGGGCGATCCTGTAGTCACACACTAAGGGAAAAAGGAAATTATGAGATGAAAACTCTATTCAGCATTTCTAAGTTTGTCCTCCAGTTCATAGCGGTCCCTAAAAAATGCCCCAGATTTACTTTTTCAAGAGTCATCCTCCTTCCTTCCCAACTACTTGGATCCCTGATCGCCTTGATTGTTACCGGTGAGACCAGGGTTGCGGTGTGAGATGCGGACGGTGCCCTCTGCGGTGCCTTCAGGACACGGAGCAGGCGACGGACTCAGTGATGGAGTTGGTTGCTCCCCACCCCTCTGTGGCGACTGAAACCTCAGTTCCAGAAGCTGTACCCAGAGGTTGGTGAGATCTTTTCAGTCCCTGACACTTCAGAACAGGAGGCAATCTCTACTTCAAGCACTTGGAGATACTCAGCACAAGTAAAGAAAGTTCAGTCTAGTCTTTTCACTGCCCCAGGCAGAAGCAGCAACTGCAGGCCAACCCAACAAAGCAACAATACAGCAAAGAGCAGTACTCCTCCTGGCAGTTCTTCCAGCTCTACTGGCAGTCCTCCTGGCAGTTCTTCCAGCTCTTCTTCTTGGCAGGTTCCTTGATTCCAGTGAGTTCTAAAGTTGTGGCGTCTGGGGCCCAATATTTATACTCAAAATTCCTTTGTTCTCTCAGGCAGTGAGTGCCTGTACTTAGTCTAAACCAGTTTGGTCCTCTTTGGCCCAGCTTCCTAGCAGCAGATGGAGACAGCATTGTCTGAAGCAGACAAGGCCCATTCAGGTGCAAGGAAATCTCCTCCCTTTACTCTAAATACTGTCCAGGTCTATTTAGCCCAGCCCTGACTCATCCAGGAAAGACAGGACACACCTCAACTCCCCCAGTTGCTGTCTGAAGAGAATGCACATCCCCAGCCACTGTTACTCCAAAGCCAGAAAGTCAATCCACAAACCCAGAGGAGGCACACAGAATGCCTAAGCAAGAAAATACCTACTTTCTAAAAGTGGTATTTTCAAACCCAGAACATAAAATAATCTTTACTAAAAGAAGCATTTTTGCATTCTGAGTCCTGGCATACTAAATTCAATTTGCCTATCTTGTCCCAATGGGAAGCTATGCCTATAAGCTGTCGTAAGTAAAACTCCAATTCTATCCTACGGGACAGATAGCCTTTCCATAGTGAAAACCGAAATGCACTGTAATTCACTACCAGGGCATATCAGACACACCAGTAATAATAATAATAATAATAATCCACATTTGTAAAGCGCACAATCACCCGTAAGGGTCTCTAGGCGCTGGGGGCCGTCGGGAAGATTAAGCGAGCTATTGCCCAGACTCACATGGTGCTGGGCTAACCTGCCGCCGGAGCCGGGGATCGAACCCTGATCCCCAGATTCCAGCGTCAGTCGCCCTGGCCGCGGCGCCACACCTCTCCCACATGTCCTACCTTTAACATACACAGCACCCTGCCCACAGGGGTACATTAGGCCAACCTTAGGGGTGACTTATATGTAAGAAAATGGAATATTCGGGCCAGGCAAGTGGGTGTACTTACCAGGTCACCATAGCAGGTACAAACTTCACGCAGGGTCTGCAGTGGCAGGTCTGAGGTACTTTTACAGGACTGCTTCTGTGGGTGGCACAATCAGTGCTACATGCCCATTAGTAGTATTTGATTTACAGGCCCTGGCACTCTCAGTCACTGTACTAGGGACTTACTAGTAAATAAAATAAGCCAATCCTGGAAACACCAATCCATTATACTATTTATCACAGAAGCACTTGTACTTTAACACTGAACCGGAGTGAGAAAGGGCGCAGAGACACTAAACCAGCAAAAACTGGGAGGTCAGAAAGCAAAAAGACTGGGGAAACACGCTGAAAGATGCCAGGTCTAACTTGCTGATAAAAATAGCTCATCAAATTATCCAGTTTGAACAGTATAGTAGTTAGCGCTCCGGTGATTGCCTACACAATTACCAAATAAGCATTGAAAGTAACCAGCAAGTTCTATTGTGGAATCCGTACCATATTTTTAGATTAATGATTCCTAAGCAATTCGAAAACATTTGCGTGCTTTATAAGCATAAAAAATATTACTGTTTGACACCATGCTTGACTTGGTGTAAATTCAGAAGATACATCAAAGCATCGGGATGAAAAGACTCCAATCTCAGGGTCAAATGTTCGAAAGGATTTAGCATTTCTTAACAGACCAAATCACAGTTTCGGTCCATTAGGAAATGCAAAATTTATTTTCCATATGTACAAAGGCAGATAGGGAATTGTAAAATGCGATTTGTACCCACTAGAAATTGCATTTTGCGATTCCCTACTTAGCAAATCGCAAATAGGGATTTCCTCTTTTGCGATTTCCTAATCACATGTACAAAGCCTTTCCTAAATGCGAAATGGGCACTAGGAAATTATGGGCCATATTATCAAGAATGGCGATAACATTATCGCCGCTTTAGCTGCAGTTTCCTGCCGCTAAAGCGGCGATAAAGGGCTTGATAATATGCCCTTGTGAATTCCCATAGAAGCCCAGGTTCTGGTGTGAACCTGGGCTTCTATGGAAATTCACATGGGCATATTATCAAGCCCCTTATTGCCGCTTTAACGGCAGTTCCCTGCCGTTAAAGCGGTGATAAAAGGCTTGAAATATGCCGTTGTGAATTCCCATAGAAGCGCAGGTTCTGGCGTGAACCTGGGCTTCTATGGGAATTCACAAGGGCATATTATTAAGCCCTTTATCGCCGCTATAGCGGCAGTTTCTTGCCGCTAAAGCGGCGATAATGTTATGCCGTTCTTGATAATATGGCCCTGTATTACCATCAACTCCAAGGCGATGGTAACCATACGTAATTTGAAGAAAGCACCCCAAAATGCTTTTTTAAAGTAGAATAACGTGCTCACTTGCCCCTAGGGCATTTGTGCGCTTTACATGTGCACCACCTTTTTTGAGGTGCATCAAGGTGTGCCTTAGGGCCATAGACACACTTGGTTTTGCATTTCCAAATTTAAGTTTTCCTATGAGGAAATCGAAAAGTTGGAAATACAAAACAATTCCTACCAATAGGAATGAATGATTTAGAATTCCCTAAATAGTGATTTCCCTGTAGCGATTCCCTCAAAGTAGGAATCACTATTAGGAAACCTTTATTTTTGTACATTCCATTTTGCATTTCCTAAATAGCAATTTCTTAGAATCTGCTATTTAGGAAATGCAAAAACGGAATCTCGTACATCTGACCCTATATGCCTAATTTAGAGTTTGGTCGGTGGGTGTTGCGTCACAAACGTGGCTGATAGCTCATCCATCATATTACAAGTGCTATAGGCTATAATAAAATTTTAATACGGCAGACGTGTTATTTGCCTCATTTGTGACGGAGTATCCCATTCTCCAAACTTTAAATAGGGCCCTTAGTTCGGACTTACCCCTGAATTTCCAGGTCTGATTTACTGAGACTTTTCTGTTAGAAATCCTGCTCTATTTCAGATTTAAATGGGACTTTCTCGAAGTAGGACATGCTCCTGATTCACAAATGTCTTTCTTTTTCCATGAGTCAGCATTCCCTGTATGCCATTATCTGTGGCGCTGTGCATTTCTATCATCTTCTCTGCTGGCTTGTAGTTATAAACACCTCCTGCGTGAGCCATGCGCGCTGAAAGCTGAGTGCCAATGAGCAAAACATGCTGCCTGATTGATCAGGGAGAAGGTGCTGACAAGTTATTTTCGTGAGCTGGGAGGGAAGTGAGAAATTGTCTTGAGCAGACTGGGCAGTACACATTATGGCTATGAGGCAAGTTGCAGCCATCTGTTAAGCACTTGCTTGTGCTTATTTAGGTAAAGGCCATGCAACATGTATGTGTTGTGTTGTTCTGTGCTGAAAACTGAAAACTTAATAAACAGTTTGCCTTGCATTGCATTTTTGGTCATCAATTGCTCCATATGCTGCTTAATTACTGTTGTACTATTTGAAGATTATTTTTCTGAAGATTATGAGACATGGGGTGTTATATTTATATTGATGATAGGAAAAGCAAAACTACAAATAGAATACAATGAAGAAAAGTGCTCCTGGAAATATACTCATGTATGCGTGATGCCTACAGTTCTGAATTTTAGCTAACATCATGCTGCCTGCTACCAGTTTGAAGCCTACGGGAGCTAGTCATAAAAGCATTTTTGAGTCTTGGAAGTAATACTCCAGTCCTACTTCTTCCCACATACATAAAAGCTGTTCATGGATCTCTGACCGGGTATCCCTGCACCCACCAGCCCCTATCCTTTAAAAAAAAGTCTTACAGTTTTTATAAAGCACAATCTCGGCCCGAAGGTATCAGAGCACTTTACATGATCACCAGTTGAATTACAGGTTTACACGTACATTTCTAGGCACGAGGAGAGATAGGGCCAGATGTACGACCCCAAAATTGTGCCACGCAAATTGCGACTCTTCTGCGAGTCGCAATTTGCGAGGTGCAATTTGCCATGTAAAACAGTGTGTTTAACACTGTTTGCGATTCCCAATGGGGTTGCAAATTGCAAGGCTCATTAATATGAATGAGCCTCTCGCAATTTGCGAACTCATTGGGAATGACAGGTGCTCCTAGGTATGGTAGCCTGCTGGGCTCAGCAGATCACCATGTCTGGGACTGCTTTTGAATGAAGCAATTTTTTTAATGCAGCCCCTTTTCCTTAAAGGAAAACGGGATGCATTTAAAAAAGAAAAATTAAACGTTTTTGTTTCATTATTTAAGGGCAGGAAGTGGTACCTGGATTGACTGCCTGCCCTTAAAAAATATTTTTAGAGACAGTCACAAAGTGGAGGGATTACCACCCTCTTAAAGAGGGCGGTAATTTGCAATTGCGGTTGCCAAGTATTCATACGTGGGTTAGAGAGTGGCTGTTTGAAAGGGAACGCCCCTTCCAAATAGCAAGTCTCTAAACGCTTTTTTGAGAGTCGCAAATTCATATGTGACTTGCAAAAATGTATTGGTACATGACCATACCAATTTTGGCATGCGCAAACGGATCAGTACCTCGTTTGCGCATGCTAAAATAGGTCATACATTTGGCCCTAAGTGATTTACCCAGAATCACAGGATGTTGAGCCTCTCGCCAGACTTGAACTTGGTTCCCCACCACCAAAGTCTGCCGCCCAAGCCATTAAGCCACACCCTCTACACAATCTCTCATGTGCAGAAATCTCCACAGTGAATGAGAAGATCTCCACGCACAGAGTCATGTTTTTGAATTAAATATGTGAGGGACAAGGGGTAGGGTTAGGGCAATTTAAGGAGGGGTTTAGGGAGAGATGTGCAATTAATAAAAAACACCCACAAAAAGATAAAGCGAAATCTTTTATAGTAGTGCAATTGACAAAACAGGCACAAATCTACTTCCGCCAAGCCTTTAAGTAAGTCAAACGATTCAAAAAGGGGGTGGTGATGGACAGAGTATCTGAGTTAATCAGAACACTCCTACCCAGCCAACAGATCAGGGCTTGATCCATCACCGTTTTTTAGCTCACTGCACCATCCCAGTTCAGAACCGGGCTACATGCAAACTAGTCTGTCCCTGGCCCAGTGCATCATGGGAACAGGGCAGACCAAACTACCAAGCCAATTCTTTACTGGAAAGGAAACAAGCTTCCGGGGACCGGTTTCTGGCATTACAGCCGTCTTCGGCCCGGCTTGCTTGAATCCTGATGGTGCAGTGAGCAAGGGACTCACATCTGAGCATACCCTTCCACGCTTGTGGTGGCCAAAACGATTCAAAAAGGGGGTGGTGATGGACAGAGTATCTGAGTTAATCAGAACACTCCTACCCAGTCAACAGATCAGGGCTTGATCCATCACCGTTTTTTAGCTCACTGCACCATCCCAGTTCAGAACCTGGCTACATGCAAATTAGTCTGTCCCTGGCCCAGTGCATCATGGGAACAGGGCAGACCAAACTACCAAGCCAATTCTTTACTGGAAAGGAAACAAGCTTCCGGGGACCGGTTTCTGGCATTACAGCCGTCTTCGGCCCGGCTTGCTTGAATCCTGATGGTGCAGTGAGCACGGGACTCACATCTGAGCATACCCTTCCACGCTTGTGGTGGCCAAAACGATTCAAAAAGGGGGTGGTGATGGACAGAGTATCTGAGTTAATCAGAACACTCCTACCCAGTCAACAGATCAGGGCTTGATCCATCACCGTTTTTTAGCTCACTGCACCATCCCAGTTCAGAACCTGGCTACATGCAAATTGGTCTGTCCCTTGCCTAGTGCATCATGGGAACAGGGCAGACCAAACTACCAAGCCAATTCTTTACTGGAAAGGAAACAAGCTTCCGGGGACCGGTTTCTGGCATTACTGCCGTCTTCGGCCCGGCTTGCTTGAATCCTGATGGTGCAGTGAGCAAGGGACTCACATCTGAGCATACCCTTCCACGCTTGTGGTGGCCAAAACGATTCAAAAAGGGGGTGGTGATGGACAGAGTATCTGAGTTAATCAGAACACTCCTACCCAGTCAACAGATCAGGGCTTGATCCATCACCGTTTTTTAGCTCACTGCACCATCCCAGTTCAGAACCTGGCTACATGCAAATTAGTCTGTCCCTGGCCCAGTGCATCATGGGAACAGGGCAGACCAAACTACCAAGCCAATTCTTTACTGGAAAGGAAACAAGCTTCCGGGGACCGGTTTCTGGCATTACAGCCGTCTTCCGCCCGGCTTGCTTGAATCCTGATGGTGCAGTGAGCAAGGGACTCACATCTGAGCATACCCTTCCACGCTTGTGGTGGCCAAAACGATTCAAAAAGGGGATGGTGATGGACAGAGTATCTGAGTTAATCAGAACACTCCTACCCAGTCAACAGATCAGGGCTTGATCCATCACCGTTTTTTAGCTCACTGCACCATCCCAGTTCAGAACCTGGCTACATGCAAATCAGTCTGTCCCTGGCCCAGTGCATCACGGGAACAGGGCAGACCAAACTACCAAGCCAATTCTTTACTGGAAAGGAAACAAGCTTCCGGGGACCGGTTTCTGGCATTACAACCATCTTCGGCCCGGCTTGCTTGAATCCTGATGGTGCAGTGAGCAAGGGACTCACATCTGAGCATACCCTTCCACGCTTGAGGTGGCCAAAACGATTAAAAAAGGGGGTGGTGATGGACAGAGTATCTGAGTTAATCAGAACACTCCTACCCAGTCAACAGATCAGGGCTTGAGTCCCTTGCTCACTGCACCATCAGGATTCAAGCAAGCCGGGCCAAAGACGGCTGCAATGCCAGAAACCGGTCCCCGGAAGCTTGTTTCCTTTCCAGTAAAGAATTGGCTTGGTAGTTTGGTCTGCCCTGTTCCCATGATGCACTGGGCCAGGGACAGACTAATTTGCATGTAGCCAGGTTCTGAACTGGGATGGTGCAGTGAGCTAAAAAACGGTGATGAATCAAGCCCTGATCTTTTGACTGGGTAGGAGTGTTCTGCTTAATTCAGATGCTCTGTCCATCACCACCCCCTTTTATGAATCGTTTTGGCCACTATAGGAGTGGAAGGGTATGCTCAGACATGAGTCCCTTGCTCACTGCACCATCAGGATTCAAGCAAACCGGGCCGAAGGAGGCTGCAATGCCAGAAATCGGTCCCCGGAAGCTTGTTTCCTTTCCAGTAAAGAATTGGCTTGGTAGTTTGGTCTGCCCTGTTCCCATGATGCACTGGGCCAGGGACAGACTAATTTGCATGTAGCCAGGTTCTGAACTGGGATGGTGCAGTGAGCTAAAAAACGGTGATGGATCAAGCCCTGATCTTTTGACTGGGTAGGAGTGTTCTGCTTAATTCAGATGCTCTGTCCATCACCACCCCCTTTTATGAATCTTTAAGTAAGTCAAGCACAACACCTGGCCATTCAATGGTATTGCAACACACTTTGGTAAGTGTTTTAATGATCATATATAATTTTTAGAAATTCAAATATGTTTAGGCACAGGTGGTAATAAATAAATTGGTAAAAGGTAAGTATTTTAACAAGGCTTCAAACACCTGAAACATAACTTACTACTGGAATGAGGGGAGGGAACAAACAGCCACGGCTCCGCAACATCTATCAATGGGAGAAACTTGTTACAACAGCAACCAATGCATTTCTTTTTTTTTTTTTTTTTTTAAATATATATAAGTACCTGCACAGCCTTTCTGTTGTGTCACTGGACCAGCACAGGAAAGATGAGTGAGGGTTAAGCAGAAGGCAGTGAGGCCCTCAAGTGGTGAGCAGAGTGAATTGCAAATCATGGTTAACCTTGTTTGGAAACACCCACAAACATGTAGATTTGTGGGCGTTCCCAAACTTCTTTCCGACCAAGGATATGGTTGGAGATTTACTCCCGCACAGGGGTGGAGTAAGTACTTTTCCAGAGTGGCAAGGGGAACAGATCACCCCTCCCCCCCCCCCGATTTGCTGAGAGAAAGGGCCTTATCTATGGAAAGTTTCCCCCTCCCTCCCTCCAGAGAGAATAAATGTGAATTTGCACAAGTGGGTATATTACTCCTGTGCAGAGTTCCCAGTGTGAACATCACTGCATTGGAGGACTCCATACAATGTGAATTGGAAAAAGTCACTTGACCTTTTGATAATTATGAATGATACCTGCACCTCATGTATTATTCCAATCGTATTACCAGCAATGTTATTGGCTAAGAAAGGATATTCTCTATGGGGAAATATGTTTACTTTGTTGAGAAATTAATGTACATTTGCACTAGGGAATCTATTTCCTTGAGTTGACTTCTCCGCTAAGGGGAACTCTGCACAGTAGGAATACGACCATACAGGAAACATCACCTGAACTTCCCGCTAAAACCTCTGGAAACCTGTGAGTGAGTGAGTGAGTGAACAGGAATCGCATGTTAAAATATGTGGAGATGGAATTCTCTGTGCATATTTTTATATTTACTTTGGTGAATATGTCCCATTTTTTAAGTATAACGACTATATTATAACCTGTGCTTTATGCAAAATGTGTTGCAGTACATAGTGCAATTTTCAGAATTGTATATGGCAAGTGTTCCCTAGTGAAACCATTAACACCTATATTATCAATCTCGGGTGAAAGGCTGCGATGCTCATGCCGGGTTCAGATTCATGCCCTGCAGGTTACACACAAATCGTCACTGATATAGACACCCAAATATACACACAGGGACATCATCTGCATTTATTAGTATGAGAGAAACTGCTGGCAAAATACAACATTTCATGCATCACGTTGTGAATGGTCTCAAGGCACTACAAATGTAAAGCAAACCACTATTAACATGTTCTAATTTCATTGTGGACTAGTAACACAGGGAAAGGCGGTTCTAAATGTATGTTTTCGACTGAATATATCTTTATTATACTTGCAATTAATTCCCAAAGAGGTTTGATTACAGGGGTAAATGTTTTATGAAGAGGAGGATCTCCGCCACAAATACAGATATATCACCCCTCGTAAATCTCACTCAAACGGTGGGAACAGGCTGTGACAAGGTATGGCTTGCCTTGAAAGTTTGGGAATTCTGGGGTTTGGGGAGAGGATTTGGTGCTACCGACAGAGCTGCTGACTTTGGAACTGGGGAACCTTGTTCGAGTCTCAGTTTTGGCTCAACAGCCTATGATTCTGGGCAAATCATTTAATCTCCCCACGGCTATAAAAAAATAAATATGTCCTTGTGTAATGTAGCTGGTGCTCATGTATAGTGCTCGAATACACTCAGGCAAGTACACACAACCTAACACGCTATAAAAAATTAAAAAATGCCACAAACATTACATTTTGAGGACAATACCAAATTTCTCCCCAACCTCTTCCCACGATAAAAATTGTTAGAGATTTACTTATGCGCAGTAACTCTTCTGCCAAGGAAGAAAGGGAAATGGATCACTCCCAGATTTTCAGGGGAAACAAAACAAAATAAGCATTTCTACAAGTGTCTCTATTACTCTGGTGTAGAGTACCCTGTGCGGACTTCTCTGAAATGGGGAACTCTGCTGGTTGGGAATTGGAGCATGTGGAAAATCTCACTTGAAATGCCCACTAGAAGAGCCCAGCCCAAACTGCTAAGCCGTGTCTTCCCTGGCCTCATCAGCTGAGGACAGCTTGGTTCTAGTGCCACAGTGTGCATGGGACCCACATCTGGCATACCCACCCTATTTAATGCGACACAGTAAGTATACCAAATTTAGATGGAGGAAATGCTTAAATTAATCTCGGCCACTGATAATCACTCGGGGCCACATCAGAATTCATTGTTATTTTGCACACCATGCCACCTAGCTATAGTCAGTCTTGTCCCTGCCCTAATTGGAACAGTCCAGTCCAAACTGCCAAGCCAGGTCTTACCTGAACCAGAACACAAGCAACCTAGGACCAGTTTCGCCCTAGTTATGGGCTCATCAGCTGGTTACAACTTGGTTCAAGTGACACAGTGTGCATGAAACCCACGTCTGGGCATTCCCGTGCCACTTAGAATGACACAATAAGTATACAAAACATTGATGGATGAAATGCTAGAATTAATCTCAGTGACTGGAAATCACTTGGGCCACATCCCAGTCCATCGTAATTTTGCACACCATGCTACCTCGGTTTGGACCCAGCTATATGCAAGTCACTCTTGATCCTGCTCCAGTCAGAACTGTCCAGCCCGAACTGCCAAGCCAGTTCTTTCCTGAACCGTAACTCAAGCAACCCAGGACTGGTTTTGCCTTAGTCATGGGCTCATCAGCCGGATACAGCTTGGTGCCAGTGAGACAGTGTGCGTGGGACCCATGTCTGGGCAGACCCGTCCCACTTAAGGGGACACAATAAGCATACAAAAATTAATTGATGGAATGCTTGAATTAATTTTAGCAACTGGTAATCACACTGGCTTCTTTACTAGAGCATGAGGTATTTGTTTCCACCACTAGCATTTATAGCAAACAGTTGTACCGAAAAAAACATGGGAAAGAAGCACGCTGTTTTGCAGAAAACCTACGAGCTAACAATTTCAAACAATTTCTTTTTGACATTATTAGATTTGTTCTATGGCACCCACAGCTACTTTTGTTACTGTAGTTAATTTGCATTGCAAATTTCATGCTGAAAAATATTTTATGTTGCATTCTCGTTTGGTGGAAAGCAACTAACTTAAACGCAAATTCACCAAAGATATATAGTCAGTCACTCCATCTTTTTGTGAGCTCCTAAGAAAGATTTAAATGCTCAGGTTTTCACATGTGGTTCTGCCTTTATGCAGTAAGCAAACAACCTGCATGTCTCCTCGGGTTTCGGAACCTCTGCAAATGAAATTTGTTATATTTACTTGTTCAATTAGAGAAACATGGACAAAAATGCAAATCTGTATGCTTCCCAGCTAATATTTAGAACTGGCGAGAGTCACCTGTCCACTGATTGTATTCGTAAGTTACCCCACCTATCACTGAATCCAAAAGGTGTATTGTTGAAGTAATTTCAGATCGTTGTAGTCAATTGATTTTAAGCCACGCTTCTATTGCCAGGCTTTTTGAGGAACTTATAAGAACACTCTTGAGCCTTTGCCCTGGCCCACAGAAGTAAAAAACACTTTTGTTTCTCTAAAGACTGTGCTGTCTTCAGCACCCCTTTTAGGCTTACCTGATTATTCAAAACCATCCACA
This sequence comes from Lissotriton helveticus, assembly GCF_964261635.1. NCBI lineage: Eukaryota > Metazoa > Chordata > Amphibia > Caudata > Salamandridae > Lissotriton > Lissotriton helveticus. The sequence goes on along the minus strand of NC_136069.1, from coordinate 494,149,548 downwards.
TTGTTTTGTAATGAAAACGAGGGTTTTGCACTTAAAGTGTTAATACAAGATTATGGTGACAAGATGTACTATTTACTATTGTTTCTCTGCTTTAGATACTGTTGCAACTGGATTTCCACCATGGTTGATCAGGCTGCTGCTCTATATCCATGTTTACATCCTGTTCACATTCTCTGTTACAAATAACAGACTAACATGCCCACTACTTAAATTAAATTCATATTTCACTATACTAATTCACCTCTAATATTTTATGGGTTCCGGTGTAGCGTGCTACTCACTGAAAAAGCACTTCAATACCTCATATGGGGTAGAATGCGCTATACAAATGCAAACCTTTTTACCTTTTCCACCGTTTCGCTATCCTTCCCAATCCAAATAACTGACTAACAAATCCACCACTCAATTACTTTCATATTTTCACTAAACTAATTCACCACTAATCCTTTATGGATTCCGAAGTAGTGTGCTACTCACAGGAAAAACTCTTCAACACCCCTTCAAGAGTAGCAAGCGCTATATAAATGCAACCCTTTTTCCCTCTCTAGCCATCCACTATCCTTCTCAATCCAAATAACTGGTTAACATATCCAAGACTGAAATTACTTTCATATTTTCACTACACTAATTCACCACTAATCCTTTATGTATACCGAGTAGCATGCTACTCACCGAAAAAACGCTTCAACACCCCATCAAGAGTAGCAAGCGCTATATAAATGCAAACCTTTTTCCCTTCTCTAGCCATCCACTATCCTTCTTAATCCAAATAACTGGCTAACATATCCACCACTTAAATTACTTTCATATTTTCACTAAACTAATTCACCACTAATCCTTTATGGGTCCCGGAGTAGCATGTTACTCGACGAAAAAGCGATTTGACGCCTCGTCAGGGGTAGTAAGCACTATATAAATGCAATTACAATACAATACAATCAGTTAGGTGTTGGGACTCAATGAAAGCTAGATGAACTTCCCTGTGGCTCTTTGTTGCTCCTTGTATTGCACCTTTTGAATAATGAGATACCTCTTGTTACTGATTGCCCATTTATCATGGTCATAATCATGGTGCCTCATCTGCTTAAGTAACTACTGCTAAAGTTTCACATCAAACAGGTATGGAAGGAATGGTAGTGTCTTATCGGCATGTAGGAAAATTATTGGGGGTTCAATTAGGGTTTGTTGCATGTTTTTCACAGTGAGAGGTACGCGCCCGGGGTTCCGTGACATGATCTCCAGGGAGGTATTTGTGGATCATTGCACTGTAATGAGAGGGGGAGGGGGAGGGGCAGTGCACAAATGGCTTGGTACTGGGGAGATGGTTTTGGGGGATGGGGCCCTAATCGGGCAGGCATTGGGCCTTGCATAAATATCAACTAAGTTCCTTGACTCTAGGGGGCCCTCGGAGCACAAAGCCCATGGTAGAAACTGGGAATGGGATGTGGCTTAACGGCCAGAGCGGCCGACTTTGACGCTGGGGAGCCAGGTTCGAGTCTGGCAGGAGGCTCACACATCCTGTGATTCTGGGCACATCACTTAAACTCCTTGTGCCTAAAAATAAAATGAATGTACCCATCTGTAATGCAACTGGTGCTCATGTAAAACGGTCTGATACCTTCAGGTCGAGTTCGCAATATAAACAACTGCAAAAATAAAAGTGAGGTACAGGGCCCATTTATTTACTTAAAGCCTCACAGGGAAAATATAGCTGAAGGCATTTCTGCTATGGTCCATGAAATGAGGTGCAGGGCTCATTTCTTTCACTCGAAGCCCAGCGGGGGCAACTGCTTCAGCAGAACACCTATTTTCCCAGGTTCGTACGTGAATAACCCATTTAGTCCATGCTTTTTCTCTGAATTCAAACATGTTCCTCAATTATATTATTAGGTCAGGACTAGCAGTCCCAGAATGCACAGGAAAAATACCTGTACTGGATGATTTGCTCATATATGTGGTAGGGAAATATGAGAGTCCTCTTAGTGGCCTCTGAGCCACATCCCAGGGGATGGAATTAAGTTGAAGGCTCACTTTGTTTTACTTAATGTCTCATCAGAGCAAATATCTGGGGTCAGCTGCACTATGGCCCCAGGGAGGGGGTGAGGAACATGGTTAATTTGTTATTTATAATTTTTGGGGGGCGGATGTAACCTTACGGCTAGAGCGATCGACCTGGAAGCTGCGGAACGGGTTTGAGTCTCTGCAATGACGCTCAACAACTTGTGATTCTGTGCAAATCACTTAACCTCCCCGTGCCTAACAAAAAATTAATGTGTCCATCTGTATCGAAACTGGTGCTCATGTAAAGCGCTCTGATACCTGATATCTTTGGGTCGAGTTCACGCTATATAAAATTCCCCCCAAAAAATCTAGGCACTTACGGCTATAGCTTACCCGGTTTTTCTTTACATTCTGGAACATAAATTTGTGGGTATTACATAATTAAATCAGGATTTCAAGCCCCATAATGAAAAACAACAGGACTTTATGCATGTAGCTTAGAAACTGGATGCATGCCCCTAAGAAACTTCAGAGCTCTTTAGGCAGCCCACAAGCTCTCTCTTAGCCAAGGAGAGAAAATAGATGTGCAGAACTCAATTCTTTTTATTTTAAAAGTCCCAGTGGGTGCAGACTGTAGAGCTATTCGTGCATGTACCTGGGAAACTTGAGAGCTCTTTTGGCAGCCTCATGGCCATGGCCCTGTGAGTATTTTCACAATAATACTGCTTATTTACTAAATCCTGCCCATTCATTCCACTCACACACTCCCTCTTCTGGATTCTAAACTTTTGGAGGGCGGCCCAAATTGAAATCATTTTGCTCAGTTGCAGGGGGTATTGTATGCCGTTCTGTTGTTTAGAGTGTACACATCAATATCTGACAATTTTTTGCCGCTCTTCCAAACTTCAAACAAACCCTTAATCTCCTGGTTGGACTGGTTGATTGTAGGGGCATCTTGTCTTAGGAGACCTGTGTTCTGGATACCCTCCTCTCATCTTCTGTCCTCACATAATAGGAGTGTCTGTCGTTGCCATGGGTATGAGAGATCTGTGCTTGCTTTGCTTGCCTAACAAGAGGACTTCAGGGGTGGAGGTAGTAGATGAGCGTACTGTTGTACTTGATGCCGATACGTGTCTCATTGTGCCATTAGGATGACTCTTGTGCAGCTTGTGCTATTCTTATTGCTTGCCTGAGGGTGTGCTGTAGCATTCAGTTGCACTTTTGGTCTGTGACATATTTGGTGTGATGTGGTGAATGAGAGCCATGTGTTGAGTGAAAGAGGTTGATGTAGTGTTGTGAGAGAGATACTCTTCTTGTGATTTGGGTGGCCACTGGTATCAGAAGAGAATGTCTGCAGATTTTACTGGGCTTGGACAGTAGAATTCCTAATAATTGAAATGTTATACTTGCAACATCCACCTTTGAATTTGTGCAGATGGAGTGGATAACACTGCACTAAGATGTAGGATAGAGCTTTCTGATCCATAACCACCAGGAAGTGGTCAAGAAGAGCCTGAATGTATGTTTCACATGCACAGTGGCCAGTGATTCCCTTCCAATTTGGAATTACATTTCACTGTGGGTGTCAGTGCATTGGCGGCATATTCAACTGTTACAATCGATGTCTGAGTAAGAATGGCAACCAGTCTGATTGACAAGTAGGTTTGTGTGGTGTGGAAAGGAATAGGCCATTGTAGTGGGGTCTGATCGATAGTCATGAACTGTATGAAATTCATATTGATGTTCTGCTATCCATGCCCATGATGCATTTGACTTTGTCAGTGCCTGTAGGAGCTGAATGATTGTCAGGTTCTTCATTATTCCTCTGCAGATACAGTCCAGTGAACCTTCTAATCTAGGAAAGACAAAAGTGTGATATGAAGTTTTTTTTTGCACTGTCGTGGGATCTGTGGTGTCTTTTTAACTCCATCACATTAATGGGACTGGGGAGATGCCACTGCTTGATAAGGTATGTCTCATAAAGTCTAGGGGATAGGTATATGTTCTTCTTCACTGTGAGACATCTGTCATGCCGACTTCACAACTATGCCGATGGCCCCATCCCTTTCTTCTTGGTCATTTTTGGCATACATCACGACATTGAACACACTTTGAAATGTGACCAACATCTCTATGATAGTGTTTAAGATCACTTTAACAGCATATGAAATAACACCCTAAAGATTTGGAACAGATTGACTAACAGTTTGCTCTAGGCCTGAATCACAAAAGTGACACAAACTGGTGCAAAGTGTTGAAGTAGGATTTACTTTCCAGAACAAAACATGTTTTGTGCTGGGAAGTAGCCCAAAGTAAAGAAAATTAGTGCAGTGTGCTACTTTGTGTTGCTTTGAATTAAAAAGGCTTACCGTGGGTGATGAATGGACGTTCTTATGCAACTACGTATGGATTTTGATAGAAAGCATTCCTTACGAAAAAGGTACTTGCACCAAAAATTTGCACGTTCTTGACGTAGGTATAATTTTGGATTAAAGTTTTCTTTTCTCCAAAATTGTCAAACTTTGCAAAAGTATATCTAGGAATAATATTTTGTACTGGAAGTGTACGCTTCCAGTCAAAATCAACAGTAGAAATCATGTGTGTCCCCTTATACTATATTGCAAGGGCCTCATTTATGAAAAGTGTTGCATCGCTGGTTGAGGACAGCGATGCAACCCTTTTCCTTGCACCCTTCTTTCGACACATTGGATGCACCGTATTTACAGTATGGTGCTCCATGTCGCAAGGATTGACCAGATACGTCAGGAATCCTGACGTATCTGATGGAGCAGTAATGATGCATTGCTGGAGTGTACATGTAAAATAGACACAACTCCCATGTAACAGGGCCTGCGTCAGTCCTTACGCCTGCTGTGCAGCATGCATAAGGATTTGGCACAGTGAACTCATAGAAGTGGCGCAGTGAATTCTCATAGATTTCACTGTGCCACTTAACTAGTCTTTTCTTTTTTATGTGGGAACGCCCACCCAGCATATATTATACCGGACGCAGGTATAATGTAATGCAGGGGTTATCAAAGTGACGCATCCGCCTAAATGCATCACTTTATAAATATGGCGCAGTATGTCCTGCATTGTTCATGCAGCCGCCACAGCATCACAAAAAAGTGACACAATTGTTGTGAAAGGCCTCATAAATAGGGCCCCAGTGTTTATTTGTGGTGCAAGGCTGCCTAAAGTGCACCAGCGCAGGGAGAGAAAGAAACAGTGCCATATCTTAGTAGATGTTGCTGTTCTGTGCTCTCACTTTGATGAAGCTCAGTAACTTTGGTTTGTGTGTTCCGTCAAACATTAGTAAATCTACTCTTTTGGTCCTCTTGACCAGCTCAGGTCCATATGGATGGGAAAGGTCATGATTGGTCTCAAATAAATGTCAACCCCCCCCCCCCCCCCCTCCCCCCCAAGTGACACCTTGAAATGAGAGACTTTGGAGAACACTGTCACCTCATTCTGGTCACTTGAGATATCATCAATTGGGGACTCTATGTTCCGAGCCCCTCTGATGGCTTTTTCTGAGAGGTGATTTTGCTTTGAGGTGTCTCAATTACAGCTGATGTAGTGACCAGAGCTTCTCCTCCTTATCTAGAGGAAGTAAGGGTGCCATGCTGGGCATGTGGATTTAAGGCTCTTTCTGCCAGTGCTGTTAAGTCTTGTGAGGGTATATTTGGAGGTGGATCCTGCAGTCAGCAAAATGCTGGTGCTAGGTGGGCAGGAGAAGAAGCACCCAATAGTTTAGGCTGAGAACTGCAGGTTGTGAAGGCTGTCAAACCAAGGGCCACAAGTCACAGTGTAGATGGGCCGCACTAGCAGAAGAGGTGCTGGTTGTCTAAAAGATAGAGAAAAATCAAGTCTTGATGTGACGTACAATTGCAGTGGATCACATCTAAGAAAAGTGAGAGGTAGAACTAGTGCATGTGGGAAAGACAGCAGCAGGCTGTGTAATAAATGAAGGTGTGTGCCACTCTGCATGGTGTCAGTGGGCCACATAAGCAGGAAGAATGTGGGACTTCTAATACACACAGGAGTTGCTACCTAGGTTATCACCAGTGCCCAGCATTCCTTGGTTGGGATAGACAGACTCATTGAACTTAGTCACATTAGCATGAGTGAAACCATGGAACAGTGGCTTTACTATCGACATGCCCCCTTCCGCCCCACCCCCCTGGGCCAGAGACAGAGAGTGTTGTGATCAACACATATGATGCACACTCCCTTTGTTCAAGCCACATTGGCAGTGGCAGAACATGCAGGTAGAGGTCAGTACTGGACACACCAGTCTCCTGGTTGCCAGGGGAGCAGTGGACCATGTATAAAATAGGCCGGAAGAGCCCAGGTGTGTCAAGGGAGATCTCTCTGGAACATGCAATACCTTTAAATACAGCTAGAGAATCAGTGTGGTGCCCTACCTATCCATGAGATTGACCCACAGTGCAGTCATGGAGGTGCCACACATTGGCAGAGATCATGACCACCGTCGATGAATAACTGAATGATCAAAGCAGCAGTGAGAGGAGAAAACACATTATCAAGGAGGCAACAGGAATGCTCTAAAATACATGCCCTGTACATTGCAAGATGAAGGGGAGGCTGAGATACTACTAAGTGAATAAAAAACATCTTAATTCGGGGCGTAGAAAAACAGATTAGTTATGTACGTCTACAAAGTTTTTAAAAGCCTACATTTTCAGGTAAAAAAATAAAGAGGCAAAATGAGCAAGAACTTAATTCAAAGAATGAACCAAATTAACAAGACAAATTGACAACATAGAACACTCGAAAGACCTTCTAAAATCATCAAGTACTGAATTGGGTAGACTGGTCTTAAACACCGGAGTACATGGGGCCTACCTTTTAATGCAGGTGTAATACATGAGCAAATGGAAAAAACAGAAGACAGGAGTCTCGGATGCAAATGGGTAAGGGGGTATCGCATAGAGCGAAAGATAAAGTTGTACAACCAGGGAGGGGTCTAGATTAGGCAAATGTTACATCTAGCGCTGTGTTGCTGATGCACATCACATTTCGGGGCAACCATGTCAAATGGATCTTACATTTGCAACAACACCAGCTTCTGAGCTGTTTGCTCACAACACATTGGCCAAAATTACACCAGTCCCCCATCGTGATGCCTCAAGGGTGAAATGGAGATAAACAGACAGCACACTCCACACGCGGCGCCAAGTGTCAGGATTCACACCTCGCGAGAAGCAATTTGTTCCTCTTGCTCGGTTTGGTCCAAATCAGAGAAAGCAAGGAAGTGCAAACAACCCGCGCCTCTCCTTTTGTCTCGTAAACAAAAGTCCACGGTGCCGTCGTTTTCACTTAACATTTGCTAGACTGGACCATGAAACGGTGGTGTGGGTTCTGTGAAACGAGCAAAGAAATGAAAGTGCGTTTCATACAATAATTTAGCTGCCAAATCCTGTGGGACTGAATCAGGTCGATTCGCTCCGAGAGGGAGACCCAGCACTTTCATCTCAAGAGGGGGCACATGAATTAAAAAAAAAAGCCTGGCCAGCCAGGGACATCCGATAAGATATCAAAGAGTATTAGTGCTTCATTCATCACAGCTCAAGATGCATTTCAAAGGAGGGCTTTTTAATGAGCAATCTACTGAATTATCTTACTTCAGCCAGATGCAATTGCAAATACCATCTTTTTATGTATTTATTTGCAGTTTTCAATAACACAAACATAGCCCGACGGGGATCAGAGTGCTTTACTTAAGTTACAGCTGCATGCAAACCGTTTAAATAAACACAAATTCAAAGCTAAAATAACAAGCCAGCATATTCCTACTTACATGTTAGGGCGAAGGTTATTGTTAGCTATAAAAATATGCAGGTGCATTTGCATTGAGGAACAAGCATTTGCAATGCAATGGGTCTCGCATTAGGAAAGTTTGAGCTATTGGTATTGTAAATGGCAACGTTTTTATTTATGTTTTTTTTAAATAGCTAAATTAATAGCTTTGTCATTTACAATGCCAATAGTTATAACTTTTGCAAATGTGATACCTATAGCATTGGGGGCCGGTAGGGGGTGTAAAATGCATATGGTGAAGTATGTAACGGCACATGTGTGCATTATGTGAGTGTGTTTATGGGTGACTGGGTGGGGGGGTTGCGCCTCTGTGAGCCTTTTGGGTGTTTGTGTGCGTTTGGTGTCTGATAGTGGGCTGTGAGTATGGTTATGAGTAATTGAGAAAATTGAGTCGTGCAAGAACGTAAGTAGTGGTATGTGTGTGAATGTCTGTTTGTGGAAAAGATAAAAAAGAGCTTTCATGATGTTGTATGACGTTTGAATGTGTCTGGTTTGAGAACAATGACATGTGACAGAGTGCATGTGATACAGAGAGGGTGTGTGTTTATGTTTGTGCAACTGTGCAGCCTGTGTGTGAGAGTGCATGTGCGTGTCTGTTTGTGTGATATGACAGAGATGTCACAGATATGTGTAACAGGTGGCAGTACATTCATTTTGTTAAAACCATATGAGAATGTTTGTTAGAATGGGGATGTCAGTGTACTTTGTACGGACTGTGATTTTACCTGATTTAGTCTGTAACATGACGTCTTTAATGAATTGTGGGCCCAAATTGTCTGGCACACAGGAGAAGTGTGTCCATTGCCACCGAGTGACCTTTCCTCTCCACCTCAGGAGCATGCGTGTTTACCTGTTTTGGTGCTGTCACTGTGATAAGAACGTGCACTCGAGTTGTTGGATGAATGACTAGTGCTTGCAGTGATGTAGCACCCTTCACGGAGCCCGGTAACACACGTGTGATCTCCGCAGGGGCCGAGTGCACTGAGCTTCACCCCGCGCCTCACGTAGCCCGCAGGCATATGTATTATATAATTGGACGACCTCTCTTCGGCGGGACCGTGAAAGGAGTACAGATGTGCACCGCGCGAGAAAGGTAGTAATCAGTCCTATTGAAAACTTGCCTGTCGCTCACCCAGCTGACTGCTGTTACCGAAGATCAGTCAGACTTGAGCTTCAGGAGTACGCATCATGTTCAGGGAAAACTTTCCAATTTAGAAGGTATGAAAACTTCACACGGAAGTGGGAAAAACAGAAGAATAGCTGGAGACTGACTGGAGAGAAGTCTCCAAGATGATACAAACCTGCAAAATCACCCACAAAAAACATTTAGAGTGTTTTTAAGTCTGTCCGTCCGCACGAGTGTTGTTAGTCTGCATGCGCTTTTCTGCTTCGTGCCAGTACAGCACAGCTTAGTTAAATGTCGCATGTGGCCGCTTGTGGGTGTTGTTAGGTGGGTGAGTCTTCCAGAAACACTAACTCCCCATCAGTCCATATTGGCCGCACGTGGCTCAGTGGGGGCCCTTCCTTGTCACCGTGCAATTGTATCCATCAGAGCCGACCCGTGGAGAGGCCCCGCGGGTCACCGATGTCACTGCAACACCACCCATGCCGTGCTACCATTGACTTTTCGTAATTGCTATTAGTACGTTGTTGTGTCTGGGAAAGTTCCTAGAGCTGCGGCTTTCCGTAGGTCCAGGGCACGGGGGAGCTGGGGTGTTACCCATGGTTACTGCTGCCTGGGTCAAATGTTACCCTCCGCCGCCCCCTACCCAATTACAATTTGTTTCCTAAAAACACGCTAGAGTGTGTTGTTGTGTCGAATACTTATTTGGGGGATAAATATGACGATTCCGATGCACCATTCACGGTGCAATCTGATGTTGGGCTGCACTGATTATATAAATGTGCCAATAACTTCCCGCCTTCGTTTCTAAATTATAAAACAAGCCGTGAGCGTGCACTCTCCCGAACTTCCGGTCTTGGGATGTGCACGCTCACGGCAGTCATGGGGCGGGACTTCCGACTTTGCGAGAAGCCCGTGCCCACAGAGTGGATGGCAGCAGAAGTAAGGAGAGGCGGCTGAGGCAGTAAGTGGGGCTTGGCACCTGTGTGTGAGCGTGTGTGTATGCAGTGTGTGTGTGTGTGTGCGATGGCGGCGGCGGCGGGGGAGGGGGGGAGGGGGGTCTTTGTATGTGTGGGTGCGTGAGTGTAGGTGAGCTGGTGTGTGTGTGGGGGGTCTCTGTGTGTGCGTGTAGGTGCGCTAGTGTGTGTGTAGGTGCGGCAGGGTGTGTGTGTGTGTGTGTGCGCCTGGCTGTGTATGCGTGTGACTGATGTGCGCATGCGTGAGTGTGGGTGCGCGTGCACGCAGTGAAATCCAGCCGGAGAGCGCGTGGCACTTTCTTGTCCGTCCTTCCCCCCAGACTGATAACTATACGTCTCCAGCTGGACACATGCATCCTCCGGATGCATTACCAGCGAGACCCAAAAAGCAGGGAATGTATTACAGATCTCTTTGGCCAGTCCAGAAAGTCTGACAATCACCAGCAGTAGGCATTCAAAGCAAGAGGCATTAATTAATTCAGAAATTGACGTCATAATTTAGAACGCGACTAGATTGAGATGGTGAAAAGGCCTGGAGATGTCTAGTAATTGTTAGGATCCCCATGGGGCCACTACTGGATCTACAGCGAACGATATAGGGCATACATACATACATACATACATTTTATGATGCAAGATGGCAGCATCCTCACTGATTCCATGGGGATCCCTTAGCCGGACCGAGAATGGACTTATGATCTTCTGTCTTGGGCACAACAGGCCAATACCTATCAGGCATTGTAATGTGGGACATGTGGTGCCCCTCACAGCTCTGTCAACATTCTATGTAGGGTCTTCGTCCAGTCATCTCTGTGCCACCCACTTGATTATTTGACCATTAACCCACCACAGCCACAAAAACTCATCCTGTCCGGTTAGTCGGAAGACCTCCTCCCGTCAACTATCAGGTCAACCTTGAGGGCATCCAACCAGCAGCTACTACTCACTGTGCACCATCGGCCAAACTCCATCAGGGAGCAACCATCAACATAACCAGTTCTATATGGGCCCCCTGTGCAGCTGCCTCATCTGCGAAGACTTACGCATCTTCCCTGCTAAGCCAGCTAGGATGGTATGGTGGGGCAGACACTGAAGAGTCACTGGCATATTTAAGGCTTGGGTCCTTTGTGGATTTAAGCTGTTTGCATTAGGTTGCTCCAAAGGCTGACATTTTCTCTTCTGTACAGTCACCTCCTTTTACATGTCACAACTCATGTTTTCACTTTCCCCATAATTGAAAATACAGTTGCATGGCCCTACTCTAAAAGTTCTATCTAGTCATCTTTGAAATGCTTAACCTGGCTAGCTGAAAAACCTCAGAAGGAAGTAATGAATACACACATTTTAGCAGGAACATTTTCAGGTAATATCCTAAATTCATATTTACAGAGTGTAACACAATTAGTATTGTCAGCATAAAAAGCAAATTCCAAAGGAAAATGTAAGGGCAAACTGTCCCCAGACATTAGCATTCAAAACTATGTGCAAGAGAGCCCGAATCACCCTTAAGCAGTTTTTGAAGAGCGGTCACAGGAAAACATAAAGAAAACGTACATCCATGCCAAGAGCCATCTAGTTGTCTGTGAACTATGAAGATCACCATCATAGAGTCAGTAGAAAGAGTGTTGTGCTCTTTCCTCCTTCCAAGAACCTACCATATTCTGCAGAGCTATACCACTTGAGCCATTGGCTGCAGTTGCGGAAACAGACGAGCTGCCTATGCCAAACAAGCATTGGAAATGCAATAGGTCTCGCATTAGAAAAGTTGGAGTTATTGGTCTTGTAAATGACATATTTTATTTATTTGTTGGTTTTTAAAATTGCTATATTGATGGCTTTGTCATTTACAATGCCAATAGTTATAACTTTCGCGAATGTGACACCTATAGCATTTGGAATGCAACATGTTTTGTATTTACGTGACTTAGATGGCAGCTCTGGTCGTTAGGCCACATCTCTAGAGAGCAGGAGAGTGCAGCAGGGGAGAGAAGCACAGCAATGCAATAGGTCTCGCATTAGGAAAGTTTGAGCTATTGGTATTGTAATGGACACATTTTTTATTTATGTGCTTGTTTTGAAAATAGCGAAATTAATAGCTTTGTTATTTACAATGCCAATAGTTTTATCTTTCGCAAATGTGACACCTATTGTAACACAATATGTGTTGTGAGGGTGAGGGTGAGGGGTTGAGGGTGAGGGGTTGAGGGTGAGTGAGGGTGAGGGGTTGAGGGTGAGTGAGGGTGAGGGGTTGAGGGTGAGTGAGGGTGAGTGAGGGTGAGGGGTTGAGGGTGAGTGAGGGTGAGGGTGAGGGTGAGTGAGGGTGAGGGGTTGAGGGTGAGTGAGGGTGAGGGGTTGAGGGTGAGTGAGGGTGAGGGTGAGTGAGGGTGAGGGTGAGGGGTTGAGGGTGAGTGAGGGTGAGGGTGAGGGTGAGTGAGGGTGAGGGGTTGAGGGTGAGTGAGGGTGAGGGTGAGTGAGGGTGAGTGAGGGTGAGGGGTTGAGGGTGAGTGAGGGTGAGTGAGAGTGAGGGTGAGTGAGGGGTTGAGGGTGAGGGGTTGAGGGTGAGTGAGGGTGAGGGGTTGAGGGTGAGTGAGGGTGAGGGTGAGGGTGAGTGAGGGTGAGGGGTTGAGGGTGAGGGGTTGAGGGTGAGTGAGGGTGAGGGTGAGGGTGAGTGAGGGTGAGGGTGAGGGGTTGAGGGTGAGTGAGGGTGAGGGGTTGAGGGTGAGTGAGGGTGAGGGTGAGTGAGGGTGAGGGTGAGGGGTTGAGGGTGAGTGAGGGTGAGGGTGAGTGAGGGTGAGGGGTTGAGGGTGAGTGAGGGTGAGGGTGAGTGAGGGTGAGGGGTTGAGGGTGAGTGAGGGTGAGTGAGAGTGAGGGTGAGTGAGGGGTTGAGGGTGAGGGGTTGAGGGTGAGTGAGGGTGAGGGGTTGAGGGTGAGTGAGGGTGAGGGGTTGAGGGTGAGTGAGGGTGAGGGGTTGAGGGTGAGTGAGGGTGAGGGTGAGTGAGGGTGAGTGAGGGTGAGGGTGAGTGAGGGTGAGGGTGAGGGTGAGGGTGAGTGAGGGTGAGGGTGAGGGTGAGTGAGGGTGAGGGGTTGAGGGTGAGTGAGGGTGAGGGGTTGAGGGTGAGTGAGGGTGAGGGTGAGTGAGGGTGAGTGAGGGTGAGGGTGAGGGGTTGAGGGTGAGTGAGGGTGAGTGAGAGTGAGTGAGAATGAGGGTGAGTGAGGGGTTGAGGGTGAGGGGTTGAGGGTGAGTGAGGGTGAGGGTGAGGGGTTGAGGGTGAGTGAGGGTGAGGGGTTGAGGGTGAGTGAGGGTGAGGGTGAGTGAGGGTGAGGGTGAGTGAGTTAGTACAATGATGAATGAGTTCATGATCCAAAGTATGCTGATTGAGGGTGCGGGGCAGAGCGGGTGCTGCTCTCGAGTGCGAGAACTCCGTTGGATTAAATGCCATGTTCCATTGTGGGTAATGTTGTTACATGTTGTATGAAATACTTTGAATTTTTTCGTGACTGTTAACCAATTCATCTAGAGGGCAATACATGCGCACTCTAGTCTGTAACAATACCATGTAGCCGAACAAGAACATGATTCTTTCTACAAGGGAACGTGTTGACAAACCTCAGCTGGAGGGTGGCAGCTGCCACGCTGCTTTTGATGGGAAGAGGCGCCACTTACTTAAGTTCAAGTTCAAGTTCAAGTTCAGGCATTTATAAAGCGCACTACTCACCCAGAGGGTCTTACTGACGTGCGACTCGGTAAAAGGTTTTGCTTTTTCACGAAATGTCAATTCCCGGTGTAGTTTCTCTTTCCAGGATGCATCCTGTGTTTCCGGTTAGTCTTCCTTGCGTCAGTGCGCGTGGCCGGCCCTCTGTGACGCACGAATTGTGAAAGTACGTGACGTGCTAGGCTTTTCCTGGTGGTGACCAGTAGTGTACCACGTCCGTTATAAATAGAATGGTTAGTAATATTTCTCATAAGTCCGTATTGTCCTAGTGTAGTAGTCGTGGCGTGATGGCGGGGGGGGGGGGCGGTATTGGAAAGTATGATACGTGTGGTTTACGCAATTAGGTCCACATGTGGAAGTGGATTTCCTTTATCCTGGAAAGAGCTTTTGTTTTGTTTTAGGGGGAATTTCCAAGTAGTCTGTGTAAGGGGAGTGAATAAATTCATCAGTGACAAGTGATAATCAGATTTGTAGTTTATTACAGGAAAATACAGGAGCCCACGGTGCTGCGTCCTCGTCCCATATATTTACAACAAGGGGTGGTGAGGGACAGAGTCTCTGAATAAAGCAGAATACTCTCACCCAGTCAAAAGATCAGGGCTAGATCCAACACCGTTTTTTAGCTCATTGCACCATCCCAGTTTCAGAACCTGGCTGTATGCAAATTAGTCTGCTCCTGTCCCAGTGCATGATGGGAACATCCCAAGCACAAGAACACACGGCGAGTCAGCATCCGGCCACATGTCGAAGCTCATGTTTATAACGTGCATTGTAAATGCATTTAAACCGTAACACACGTAAATATGCACGTTAAATAAAAGCAGGGACACCAAGACAAATGTGCAAGTCATTATAGCTTATTTCCTCTTATAAAAACGAACCTTATCCTGAAAACACTAACAAAATAACACTCTTCAAATCTGAGGTACAACAACATTTCATGACTGTTTGCTTCGTGCATTTTACCATGCAAAACACCTGTGATCATTGCCGCATGCAATACTCGTCCTGTCTTGAAGTCCTCGATATACCTTCTTGAGCAGCTAACATACTAGTAGGAGGTGCCCTGAAGAAATGCGACACGGCAGACAGGGGAGGGGGCGGAGCGGGGGTGTGGGAGGAGTGCGGCTGAGGGAAAAGACATGCAAGGCAGGCGGCTGGGGGCATGTGCACACGCTTTTAATGTCAATGCGCATGCGCATTGAGCTTGAATTTCACGGGCACTGCAAGGAATCGCCATCGATTCCTTGCAAGTTGGTTAAAGTCTGTTTAAGCCCCCATAGTCTCGCAAGCTCAATGCGCATGCGCATTGACAGGCGAGACCTAATAAAATATACCAAACAACGATAAACTCAGGAAAACTAATGTTGCCAACTTTTCTGGGATGGTGGCAGTCCACACCTTAAGTAACCGCAGCTTAATCAATATCTGTCATGTATGAGAAATAAAACGGTCTCTAAATGCCAGTAAATGAAGTACACATGACAAACATTCTTCAACACACCCCCCTGACGTGTCTTATTTCCCATGTAGCTTAACACCATCGGCGCTGCGCGTTTTCCTGCTCTGCGCTGACTTTTTGAAAAACCCGCGGTTCATGACGAGCTGAGCTCGTCATCAGCGTACAAGAGGTGTACCTCATGATGAGCTGAGCTCGTCATCAGCGTTGAAGGGGTTAACATCAAGTTAGGCAACTGCATGCCCCCAGAAGGAATGACATAACAATCTGTACTCAGGTGCTGCTGCATTCATTAATGGAAGGAGACAAAGACCGACCAAGGTCAGATACAAATCGTAAGCCCACACCCTTATAGAATAGATTGTGGCGCATGTAACAGCTGCACATATAATACCCATTCCTGTGCAAACTGACCAGAGCAATATCACTGAGTCTTTCGTTTGATGTGGCTATATCCAGAGCTCAAGTGTATTCATTGACAACTAAAATGAGGATACTACGACCATGCACAGGAATAAAAAAGTGATTCCTGGCTATTTAGAGACATGCCTCTAAAAATGAGAGTAAACAAATAAATCAGATTTCTTGAATAAAGCATGTAGTAAAGCATGTACCAGTTGTCCCACCCCTCCCCTTTCCTTCCTTAATTCCTGCTTGGCTCTGGGTTCTGTCCCCTCCTTCTTTAAGTCTGCCATTGTGCTTCCCATTTTGAAGAAAGCCGGCCTGGACCCCTCTCTTCCATCTAATTTTAGGCCAATCTCCCTCCTTCCCTATCTTGGGAAGATTCTTGAGAGCCACGTAACATCCTGTCTCTCATCCTACATCGAGGAGAATAACATCTTGGCCTCCCACCAGGCTGGCTTTCGACCGGGCCACTCCACTGAGGGCGTGGTCCTCGCGGTCCTTGACGAACTGAAGGGCAGGGCCGATGGTAATCTCCCTCAGGCCTTGGTCCTTTTGGACTTGTCCGCTGCGTTTGACACGGTCGACCATGCTATTCTTCTTGACCGTGTCAGCGCAGCGGGCATCCAGGGCGTTGCCCTCTCCTGGATCGCCTCTTTTTTGCAGGGACGCTCACAGGCAGTCCACCTTTCCACTTTCTCTGCCCCCCCCCTCCCGGTCACGTGTGGGGTACCCCAGGGCTCTTCCCTCTCTCCCCTTCTTTTCAACCTCTATATCCGCCCCCTTATTTCTTCGCTTCTAGAGCTGGGGGTCTCGGTGTATAACTACGCTGACGACCTCCAGCTCGTCTTCGATCTGTCTTCCCCCACTCACTCTCTTCCCAAGCTCAGGTCGACTCTTGTCTTTATTTCCCAGTGGATGAGCCTCAATCATTTGAAGCTCAACCCTGATAAGACAGAGCTCGTCCTCACTGGTGGCCCCTCTAATCCCTGGTCCTCTGCTCATTGGCCCCTTTCCTTTGGTCCTCCTCCTTCCCCGGTTTCCTCTGTTCGGACTCTGGGCATCAAGGTCAGCAACGATCTTTCGATGCATGCGCATATTAGTTCTGTTGTATCCTCTTGTTTTCTTTCCCTTCGTCTTATCCGCAAGATCTCCCGGTTTTTTTCTGTTGATGCACTCAAAGTTATCATCACTGCCCTCATCACATCCTGCCTGGATTATGGCAATGGCCTGTTTGTAGGCATCCCTGCCTACGAGACTCGTCGTCTCCAGGCCATCCAGAACCAGGCGGCCCGTCTTGTCCTTCGTCTTCCCAAGTTCTCCCATATCACTCCCGCCCTTAAGACCCTTCACTGGCTCCCTGTTCAGTACAGGTCCCAGTTTAAACTTGCTTGCCTGGCCTTTCGGGCGCAAGCCCGTTCCGCTCCTTTCTTCATCAACTCCCTCATCTCCTCTCATGCCCCTTCCCGTTCCCTCCGTTCCTCCTCCCTCTCTCTCCTTCACGTTCCCCGCTTCCGAAAGTCTCGCACAGGGGGCACCCGCTTCTCTGTGCGCGCGCCGCAGATCTGGAACTCCCTCCCCCTCTCTATCCGTTCCATCCCCATCTTTTCTCACTTTCGGAAAGCCCTCAAAACTTTTCTCTTCCTTCAGGCTTTCCCGGACTAATTCCTCCCCCTATCTGTTAGGCAGATGTTGATGTGTTCCCCAGCGCCAGGAAGCCGCTTGGCCACAGAGCGCTCTATAAATCCCTTTTTCATTTCATTTCATTTCATTTCATTTCATTTCATTTCATTTCAGTCGCTAACCTTCAAATATGTGATCTTAAGTTAGTCCGCACTTAGGTGGTCATTATAGGTAAGAAAGTAGGATTGGGAAGGACTCTTTCAGGCGGTGTGTAGGCAGCTCACTGAGATATTCTCAGTCCATTGAGTTGTTTTAGACTCATCTAATCAGCCTGCTGCTGTAGCCTGCACAAATCTGTTTGGACACCACCGCTCGCGGAACCCGCTTCGCGGGTCCCGCATCGCCTTGGGACTCTGACCGTCATTTGGGAGCTGTTGTGAGTGTGGACTTGGGCAGGAGGGCTGCGAGCAACGGGTTCAGGACTCGCTTTCCCAGGAGTCCCTGGAAAACCCGCGCCCGACACACCTGGGCTGCTCTCCCTCACCGCCCCGCCCCCACCGGAACAAGATAAAGTACCCCGCCCGCTGCCTCAACGTGGGACTCATCTAATCAGCCTGCTGCTGTAGTTTGCACGAATCTCTTTGGACACCACCACTCGCGGAACCCGCTTCGCGGGTCCCGCATCGCCTGGGGACTCTGACCGTCATTTGGGAGCTGTTGTGAGTGTGGACTTGGGCAGGAGGGCTGCGAGCAACGGGTTCAGGACTCGCTTTCCCAGGAGTCCCTGGAAAACCCGTGCCCGACACACCTGGGCTGCTCTCCCTCACCGCCCCGCCCACTCTTCCAATTGGAGGTTGCACTACATAAGAAATCCGTGTATCCCGCTGCGCGGGAGCGCCCGGGGCTAAGCCCGGGTAAAGGGCGGGCCGTCTAAGGCCGTCAAAGGACGTACAAGGACGGGCCGGGCCCTTTCTCATTCGTCGTGGACTTGAGGACCCAAAGTAAATTGTAATTATTTTTATAATTGGGTATTTATTTAGCTGTTTTCGCCTAGGTTTATATCAATTCTCTTGCCTCATTTGTACTTGGATTGTATATATTATTTTTATATGATGTCTTTACGTTCAGGGAAGGGTAGGCAGGTAACAGTAAAGACAAGTAGTGCTAAGGCAACTGGAACCCTGGACGATTTTATTATTCGCGCAACGGGGATATTGGAAAAAGAAATTGCCCTCACAGAAAAGCGCTTGTCATTAGATTTAGTTACAGGGAAACGCTCCACTTTGGGCCGGATTGGCTCTATGACTACCCCAGGAAAGAGCATAGTCAATGATTTGGAAGTTAGTCCAAATCTTGTAGTAATCTCTGATTCTCAACCAATACCTATGAATGATATAGTGGACTGCTCATTTGAAGATCGTTTAAGTACAGCGGGGGATAGTACGCAACATTGTAATTTGAACTCCATAGGGCTTATTCCCTTGCAACCCCAACCTTTGGTTCCTGACACAGTAGCCACAAAAACTAGTAAACATAAAAGAGGGGGGGGTCATATTAAGGGAAGCAGAACTAAGTCAGCAAATACATCTGCACTTAGAGTTCTTGCTAACTCAGCCAGACAAAGGGGAATCCCCTCCGGGGATGTTGGTGATCCGACTCCTCGTTGCATTAATAATAACAATGAAGACCTATTGGTAAATATTGAGAAGTTGGTAAAAAGCCTCTTAATGCCCCTTCTAGAGAGAACACAAATTGTTAATTTAAAACTAGACCAATTAGAGCACTTAATATCAGTTAACACACACTCTCTGGAAACATTGGCTAAGAATAGCAATCCTCCAGAGACCTTGGGTAATCGCACTATAACGAAGAAGGGGGCCCAGAAAAATCAAAGTAAAATACCTCAACCTCCTGCAACTGTGGATCCCCAGGGGATCCCTGTGCAAACCACTTTGACCAAACCCACTACGGCGGCTATTGTGGCCTCTCGGCCTAAAACTGCAACAGCAATAGCATCAACATCAAATCTAACTGTATCTACGCCACTGGCAGCTGCTGGGTCTAAATCAATCCTACAGAGCGGAGTGCCACTCTCTAGTAAAATAGCCTCCCAAAATAAACAAATCTGTATAAATATACCCCCTGACTCTGCCCCTTTTATGGCAATTCTGACAGGTGTTCCAGTAGTAGCACCAAACAAACACAAATCAAGTCAGGACCTTGTAAATAAAGTAAAATTTTGGCTTAATAATAATAGGCCACTCCCACCTTCTTCTGCAACACAAATATTAAGCGCACGCAGGGTCCCTTGGGTTGGGCCAAGTAAGAAGGACCTAGAGGGGGATTGCATGGGGGGCGGAGTGGGGGTGTGGGAGGAGTGCGGCTGAGGGAAAAGACATGCAAGGCAGGCGGCTGGGGGCATGTGCACACGCTTTTAATGTCAATGCGCATGCGCATTGAGCTTGAATTTCACGGGCACTGCAAGGAATCGCCATCGATTCCTTGCAAGTTGGTTAAAGTCTGTTTAAGCCCCCATAGTCTCGCAAGCTCAATGCGCATGCGCATTGACAGGCGAGACCTAATAAAATATACCAAACAACGATAAACTCAGGAAAACTAATGTTGCCAACTTTTCTGGGATGGTGGCAGTCCACACCTTAAGTAACCGCAGCTTAATCAATATCTGTCATGTATGAGAAATAAAACGGTCTCTAAATGCCAGTAAATGAAGTACACATGACAAACATTCTTCAACACACCCCCCTGACGTGTCTTATTTCCCATGTAGCTTAACACCATCGGCGCTGCCCGTTTTCCTGCTCTGCGCTGACTTTTTGAAAAACCCGCGGTTCATGACGAGCTGAGCTCGTCATGAGCGTACAAGAGGTGTACCTCATGATGAGCTGAGCTCGTCATCAGCGTTGAAGGGGTTAACATCAAGTTAGGCAACTGCATGCCCCCAGAAGGAATGACATAACAATCTGTACTCAGGTGCTGCTGCATTCATTAATGGAAGGAGACAAAGACCGACCAAGGTCAGATACAAATCGTAAGCCCACACCCTTATAGAATAGATTGTGGCGCATGTAACAGCTGCACATATAATACCCATTCCTGTGCAAACTGACCAGAGCAATATCACTGAGTCTTTCGTTTGATGTGGCTATATCCAGAGCTCAAGTGTATTCATTGACAACTAAAATGAGGATACTACGACCATGCACAGGAATAAAAAAGTGATTCCTGGCTATTTAGAGACATGCCTCTAAAAATGAGAGTAAACAAATAAATCAGATTTCTTGAATAAAGCATGTAGTCGCTAACCTTCAAATATGTGATCTTAAGTTAGTCCGCACTTAGGTGGTCATTATAGGTAAGAAAGTAGGATTGGGAAGGACTCTTTCAGGCGGTGTGTAGGCAGCTCACTGAGATATTCTCAGTCCATTGAGTTGTTTTAGACTCATCTAATCAGCCTGCTGCTGTAGCCTGCACAAATCTGTTTGGACACCACCGCTCGCGGAACCCGCTTCGCGGGTCCCGCATCGCCTTGGGACTCTGACCGTCATTTGGGAGCTGTTGTGAGTGTGGACTTGGGCAGGAGGGCTGCGAGCAACGGGTTCAGGACTCGCTTTCCCAGGAGTCCCTGGAAAACCCGCGCCCGACACACCTGGGCTGCTCTCCCTCACCGCCCCGCCCCCACCGGAACAAGATAAAGTACCCCGCCCGCTGCCTCAACGTGGGACTCATCTAATCAGCCTGCTGCTGTAGTTTGCACGAATCTCTTTGGACACCACCACTCGCGGAACCCGCTTCGCGGGTCCCGCATCGCCTGGGGACTCTGACCGTCATTTGGGAGCTGTTGTGAGTGTGGACTTGGGCAGGAGGGCTGCGAGCAACGGGTTCAGGACTCGCTTTCCCAGGAGTCCCTGGAAAACCCGTGCCCGACACACCTGGGCTGCTCTCCCTCACCGCCCCGCCCACTCTTCCAATTGGAGGTTGCACTACATAAGAAATCCGTGTATCCCGCTGCGCGGGAGCGCCCGGGGCTAAGCCCGGGTAAAGGGCGGGCCGTCTAAGGCCGTCAAAGGACGTACAAGGACGGGCCGGGCCCTTTCTCATTCGTCGTGGACTTGAGGACCCAAAGTAAATTGTAATTATTTTTATAATTGGGTATTTATTTAGCTGTTTTCGCCTAGGTTTATATCAATTCTCTTGCCTCATTTGTACTTGGATTGTATGTATTATTTTTATATGATGTCTTTACGATCAGGGAAGGGTAGGCAGGTAACAGTAAAGACAAGTAGTGCTAAGGCAACTGGAACCCTGGACGATTTTATTATTCGCGCAACGGGGATATTGGAAAAAGAAATTGCCCTCACAGAAAAGCGCTTGTCATTAGATTTAGTTACAGGGAAACGCTCCACTTTGGGCCGGATTGGCTCTATGACTACCCCAGGAAAGAGCATAGTCAATGATTTGGAAGTTAGTCCAAATCTTGTAGTAATCTCTGATTCTCAACCAATACCTATGAATGATATAGTGGACTGCTCATTTGAAGATCGTTTAAGTACAGCGGGGATAGTACGCAACATTGTAATTTGAACTCCATAGGGCTTATTCCCTTGCAACCCCAACCTTTGGTTCCTGACACAGTAGCCACAAAAACTAGTAAACATAAAAGAGGGGGGGTCATATTAAGGGAAGCAGAACTAAGTCAGCAAATACATCTGCACTTAGAGTTCTTGCTAACTCAGCCAGACAAAGGGGAATCCCCTCCGGGGATGTTGGTGATCCGACTCCTCGTTGCATTAATAATAACAATGAAGACCTATTGGTAAATATTGAGAAGTTGGTAAAAAGCCTCTTAATGCCCCTTCTAGAGAGAACACAAATTGTTAATTTAAAACTAGACCAATTAGAGCACTTAATATCAGTTAACACACACTCTCTGGAAACATTGGCTAAGAATAGCAATCCTCCAGAGACCTTGGGTAATCGCACTATAACGAAGAAGGGGGCCCAGAAAAATCAAAGTAAAATACCTCAACCTCCTGCAACTGTGGATCCCCAGGGGATCCCTGTGCAAACCACTTTGACCAAACCCACTACGGCGGCTATTGTGGCCTCTCGGCCTAAAACTGCAACAGCAATAGCATCAACATCAAATCTAACTGTATCTACGCCACTGGCAGCTGCTGGGTCTAAATCAATCCTACAGAGCGGAGTGCCACTCTCTAGTAAAATAGCCTCCCAAAATAAACAAATCTGTATAAATATACCCCCTGACTCTGCCCCTTTTATGGCAATTCTGACAGGTGTTCCAGTAGTAGCACCAAACAAACACAAATCAAGTCAGGACCTTGTAAATAAAGTAACATTTTGGCTTAATAATAATAGGCCACTCCCACCTTCTTCTGCAACACAAATATTAAGCGCACGCAGGGTCCCTTGGGTTGGGCCAAGTAAGAAGGACCTAGAGGGGGATTGCATCCTTATTAATTTTAGGGACAGTTGGGTCAAAGACCTGATTTGCCATAAAGCAAGGTTTGCCAGAATGGGGGATATTCAATGTATAGGTTTGGAATATTTTTATCCCAACCTGTATCATGCTCCTCCTAATCTATGTTAACATGGGACAAGATCTCAGGGAAATGGCTATTCTGGGTGGACACAGATCAATGTTGGAGCACGAGCTGCCCAAAATCATCATGGTATGAGGCACCAGGATGATGGATGTTTTATGGGGCTGCCAAATAACAATAATTTTATGCAATTACCTTACAACCGCCCAACAATAAGATTTCAGGGAGAGGAATATTTGGGGTGGATTCCAAATAACAACATATCCCTAAAAATTCGTTTTGATCCTCTATTAGGTATGGAGGGGTTAGATTGACAAGCAGTAGGAGAGAAGGGAAATGTTTCGCTTATACAAGACCTGGTGTTGAGGGAGGGTGAGGGGGAAAGACAGAAGGATAACCCTCTGGTGACTGTCCCAGACCATGATGTACAGATTATCAACTCTTTGGACCCAGTGATTTCTATTAACTCTGAATGTGAGCCGAGTTTACTTATATCTGGGCAAGATTTGGAGTCCCGAACAGCACTGAAGGATGGTAATCCAGGGGAACCTAGGCTATGCCTAATCTCATGGAATATCGCAGGTCTTGCCGGCAGAATGGAGGACGAGGCCTGGTTGGATTATGTGGAGGGCCAGGATATCCTGTGTTTTCAGGAGACATGGAGTAGAACGGAACGGGGGTTTGATGGCTTTCAATCATTTAATGTTTTGGCAGTGCCATCACCATCCGGAAGGGCAAAGGGGGGGTTAATGATAGCCCTCTCTGTTAAATTGAAGAAGGTGATAACTTCCAAGATAGTGGACACTCCCTGGTACCAGTTGCTCTTGTTGGAAGCCTTGTTTTCTGAGCCACTGTTATTGATCAATTGGTACCATAATGTCTTTGATGAGAATGACATATCTGTAATCACGAGTCTGGAGGAAGCAATATGTAAAGCACGTAGTGAACGGCCTCTATTATTTGTTATTTGGGTTGGTGATTTTAATTGCTCTTTGTGTAAATTTGGTGATTCTAAAGTGTGTGGTTTGGAGGACTTGAACGAACAACCTTTGATGCACTTTAAACACACGCCCCCAGGGGGACACCTTAAACAATATCATTGTGCTAAACGATTTATGTATGGTGGAGCCTTGGGTTACCCCAAATTCCTCACCAATACCAACTTTCCAGGGAACTAGAGGTTTGATGAGCACTATTGATTTTGTATTAGTGTCTAGTAGCTTTCTCCATTATGTCCATAGGCTTGAGGTAGTAGCAAATGCTGCAAGTGATCATAACCCCTTAATGTTAACCTTGTGTTGTTCTGCTGGAATAAAACATCCAGTCTGTGAACAACCCATAAAATATAATAGGAACCAAGGCGTCACTTTGAAGTGGGGGAAAATAGATGCCGTCGGCTTAGAGGCAGAGATCTTTAATGCCCACGGTTCTGAAATCGAATTATGCCTATTGCCAACATCTGATCCTGAAAAGGTCATTGGGAATTTTGAAAAACTATGCGGGCATGTGGCTGAGCATCTTAAAAAAACGGTTGGAAAAAACAACTCAAAGGGTTTTAGATGGTTCGATCCCGTGTGTTCCGCATCATATAAATCCCTAAAAATGGCCCTACAACAAAAACCTAGGAATAGAGAAATGGTAAGAACAACTAGAAGGGCCTATAAAGAGGCTATTAAAAAAAGGAAACAGGACTTAAAAAATTGTGCCTGGGAAGATCTAGAGAAGGCCTCTGAGTTAAAGGATAGTAGGCTCTTCTGGGAAGTAGTAAATCGTCCCCTTTTTTCAAGTGATGATAAGGATAAGATAGTGATGCAGGTCACTAGTGAATCATGGGAAGCCCATTTTGGTAAAATTTTTAACCCAAAGGCGTTATTACCTCTTCATTTTTTGGACAATTCAGGGGACCTGGTGGTCCCATCCACAGCTTTGTCTCTTAGCTCTTAATTTACATTGGAAGAGGTGGAGGAGGCCTTGAGGGAAGGCATATTATTAAAAGCCCCGGGCCCGGATGCCGTCCCCCTGGACTTCTATAGGCATAACATTGAAGGTTGGGCACCGTTGTTGCTGAACGTGTTTAGGGCAGTTGTTATTGGACGTATCCCTGTGTCATGGAAGGAGGCAGTGGTGGTACCGATTTTTAAGAAGGGCGATAGGTGTGATCCCCGATGCTATCGCCCTATCTCATTAATTGATGCGTCATGTAAGCTTTTGGGCAGGGTCATTTTGGCCAGATTAGAAACATGGGCAGACTCTGTGGGCCTAATTGTGAATTCCCAGTATGGATTCAAAAGAGGAAAGGGGACAGTCGAACAGTGTTTGAATTTGGCGCTAATTATAGGCAAGTACATGAAGGCAAGGAATTTTGCAATTTACCTTGCCTTCATGGACTTGTCAAGCGCAATCGACACTGTTTGCAGAAGTAGGCTGTGGCAGATGATGGATGATATGGGTTTTGAGGAACCCCTGGTTACATTACTCCGCAGATTACATGCAGCTACAACCGTGGATATAAGGTTCGGACCTGGGGGTGAAATGACAAAATCTATTCCCTCAACCGAGGGTGTGCGACAAGGTTGCATCTTAGCGCCTTTTCTGTTCCTAGTATATACAAATGGCCTGGAGAAGTATTTGTTGGATCACTGTTGTGATTTTCCAAAGGTAAATGGTCGGAATATTCCAATACTTTCTTATGCCGACGACACGGTACTAATGACCCTTACAGGAAATAGCATGCAGACTTGTCTAAACGCTTTTAATACCTTCATGCAGGACCTAGACCTGAAAGCAAACTTTGCAAAATCTTTTGCAATGGTCTGTGGTCCAAAAGGGACAAAATCTAGGAAGTTTAAGGTTAATGACTTCACCATTGAAAAGGTAGATAATTTTAATTACCTGGGAAATCTTTTTAACCATAAACTGAGCTGGGCTCCACTAATGAAAGCCCGAGTTCAGAGTACCAGTCGATCCATAGAGGGCCTGTTTTGTTTTTGTGGTAAACTAGGTCAAAAACCGGTAGCACACCTAAAAACTCTTTATAGATCCAAATGTCTATCTGTGGCTACTTATGGGTCGGGGTATGGGGGATTGAAAGCCCTGCTATAATACAGGTGATGGAAAATAAATTCCTAAAGCGGGTATTATCGATCCCACCGGGTTCATCAAACAGTTTCTGCCACAGTGAAATGGGAATGAGCAGGGTCACGGATATTGTCCGTCTGTCGCCTCTATTACTATGGGGCAAAATATGGTTTTCTGATGACCTGCAGCTCTCTAAAGAAATCCTTCAAGATTGTAAGAGCCTTGATAATGCAAAGCGGATCCCTTGGCTGTCATATGTCAGTGATAAGCTGCATAGGATAGGATTGGGAAATGTTTACGATAATCCCGAAAATATCCAGGGAAACATTAAAGCCCACATTAAAGCAAGTTATTGGAAATCCCTACATACACCAAGTCTGGGTGGGCCAGCCGATTATGCACGTACATTACAGCATCAGTTCTACTTAACTTTTACAAATCATGTGCAATGGCGGTTTTACCTAACAAGGTTCAGATTAAATATCCTTCACTTTCTCTTTGCCTTTCCTAAACAAGGGGGCTGCTGTGAGAGGCTGCCCCCTTGTCCTTGCAATAGCAGAGTAAGCCAGAGTACCATACATATTGTCCTCTTTTGTTCTTTATATAAGGAGCCAAGGATTAGATTCATTAAGCCTATCCTTAAGGGGCGGCAACCATCTAACTATAAAGAAGGTTATGATTACCTGGTATCGCTATCTTCTACTGGAGTATGTTGCGCTATGTTAAATTTCATACGAGTGTCACTCCAGATTAGGAAACGTTATGGATAATCTGGCCGCAGACTTGTACTTGGCTGTGGGAATTTGTATTTTTGTTACATGATGGCCTCTCAATTTTTTAACTATTGTGTGTAATATTATATGCTGATTTAGGGTGATTAATGTGGGTCCTATTACTTGTATGATATTTCGTCAATTGATTTGTAGAATGTATCAAATATGTTTTTATCTTTTTTTTTTTTAAATGTGTAATAATAGATGGTTCTTTTATGTGGATAAATTGCGTTCTGTAAATTTTAAAATGTACTTTTATGATTCGTTGTATGAATCGAATAAAGTTTTTGAACCGAACCGAACCGAGTTTTTTTAGCAAGAGACAAATATATTTGAAAGTGTAATGCAATAAGGCAGACCAATTGAAAGACCACTGCCATATTAAAACAGCCAACCTCCCACAAACAAGGGCTGTGTGCAGAAGTGAGCAAACCTAACTCCACAAATAGATTCAGCAAGTACCACAATAGCAAACGGGGACTATTTCCTAATTAGAGCAAGTTTATAAGAGCAATTTAGTAGATTCCCTCAATTGCAAGAGCAAGTGCCCCACATATGGGGAGTTACTTTCATGGAGTGACCTGTTCACCGATGCCACTATAAACCAAAAAAGGCTATGCATTAAAGAGTGTCTGGACACAACTCTTAGAAAAATAGGTTTTATATAATGTGGAACACTTGTTAACAATTAAAATACTCGTTGAGACACTTTGAGGCTCATATGAACAGAGTCAATCTCGCAGGTGGACACAGCTGTGGCAAGGAGATGACAAAACTCTAGTGAGTTTACACTCTAAGGTCCACAAGCACTAACACATTTTCCCAACGCGAAAGTACGGGAATAAAAACCTTTGGTACATCCGACCTTTGATGCTGAAACTCTATTAAACTTACCAAAGACCATTTGATGCAAAAAAAACTAAAATTCGAAGGTATTAAACAATCGTATAATGAAAAATGTTTGGGAAACAGAGGTGCAATTTTTCATACAGTTATACCAAGCATTGGCAAAACCAAATAGGTCTGGCTTGGCTTGGCAACCAGCATTTTGACTGTGTCAACCCTTGTTTTGCTTTTTCATGGTTTGTACAAAATGTTATTGTCATAGAAGCTGCTGGATCCTCATCAATCTAAAAAATAAAATTGTCTAAAACCAAACATATTTTCTGACCTCAAAAATCACACATTACCATAGTAGCCCTAGGCACTTAAGGAGCTACTTTGTGTGCACATGTGCTTTCTGTAAATGGGCAGAATGCCATGACTCACAGTGAAATTAGCCAATGGCTGAAAAAGTCTGATGCACAGCCCTATTGGGTAAGCTGTTGCAAGTGGAAGACAAATCTGAATGCCACCTTAACAGACTAATGGGTGAAGAGAGTTGGCTGAAAGCCCAGTAAGTGTATTATTATAAATATAATGTTAATAAAATAAAAAGGTGTTAGCTAATGCCAGATCAAAACATCTCAGCCTCTCAGTCTTCTGTCTTAACCAGATTTGATGTTTTGGGGGTAAAAAAGAACATTTGCTAAAATGTAATTTGTTGAAAATCATTCACATCATCCAAAACATTTGCTCAGGCCAGTCTATCGCTGAAAAACTCAATGTTATTCACTTTCAACCTATTTAGCAGTCAGTTCATGACTCCTACCACTGATATTAAAAGCTATTATGCATTATCACAATCAAACAGGCTCAGCAGTGCAGCATCCTGAGTGGCGCACAGGGCACAAATGTCTTCAGTAGTACACAATGTACCAATTCCCTGACCTATTTAGAGCCCTCACTGGAGAGCTGTTATTCTTTTTGACAGGTCAAACAATTTGTGTGAAACACCTAGTGTTGATATCTTTAATTAAACAGAGAATCATGCAGTGACATCTATCCGACAGTACACCGAAAGTTAGTTTGTGGAGTTTAAATAAGCTGCAAGCTGAATTATGCTTGTTCAACTGAGGCCACGTATCCCTTCAAGAAATGCACACTTGGAATAATAATAGTACAAGTAGCAGTAGTAACAAATATATAGCACTTCTAACCACACTCTGTGGTGTGGTGCATTACTGAGATATGTGGCATGATAAACATGACAGAGAGTTGTTCGTGTCGAGTGATTTTTGTGTGGTTCATGTGTGCCTAGATTCTGATATCTCCAAATGATACTCAACTTATATTTTGTGACACTGCACCTACATCTTGCTTTGCTGAGAGCTGCCCCCAACACTCAGGCTGCCAGGTACTCCACTGATTCAGCAGAGGTAATGGATACTCATCACTTACTCCTGCCAGTGCGCTGGTGGGTTGAGACCATGACCCTGTCTCTTGCTGTTAGGGTAACTTACTAGTGTTTGCAAATACTTCACAAACAGGCCTTTTGTGATCCTTCCAGTGCTCCTTAATGTTCTCTATCTCAAGGGGATAGACTGAAACACCATTCATTTTGGCAGTAATGCTTCACTATATTTTGGTCCAGGTTTTGGATGTGATCTTGCTTAGGAGGTGATAGAACAGCCAGACCCCCTGCTTACATATTTCTTTCACAAACACAGTTGGCTACTGGTGTGAAAATGTATACTTTTGCTTCCTGCTTGTAGTGGAGGGTGGTTGTGATGACTGGCTGAACGTTGCCTGGGTGCTTTGGCTCCTGGATGCTAAGTAGGTTGATGGTTTCTATTAGAATCAAGGCTTATGTTGATTCCATGAATGACCTTTTCAGGGATGACTCTGATAAATGAGTGGCACCAATATGACAAACAATGTAAATGTAAATTGATACTTGTATAGCGCAATACTCACCCGCAAGGGTCTCAAGGTGCTTGTACGAATACCGCTGTGGAACCCATCCTAGCTTTCCCTGTGAGTTGTCCACTCCTGGGCACCCCCAAGGTGGAGGCCAGGCATCCTTAGCGTTGTGGGGGCCGTTGTGGAGATTAAGCAAGCTATTGCCCAGAGTTGCTGAGTGGGACTCCATGATTGGAATAGGCACCGAGGCGAGAATTATCAGGTCCATGGAATTTTTTAGCACAAGACCAGCCAAGGAGGGGATTTGAACCCTGGTCCCGGGCTAGACCTCTGCATCAGGGTCTGGCGGTCTAACCATTGAGCCACACTTCTCCACTTCTCCACTGCAATGACAGGCAACAAAATCACACTCAATGTACTTCCCCTTTGTTTCTGCTTTGTTACGAGAGGTGAAAATTGTGAATTTCTATTTTTATGTACATTCACAGAATTTGTGAAATGCCCTAGTTCCACGTGATTTATGGAACTCTTTTATCACTTGACAAAACTACAGAATTACTACATACATCAACAGCTGTAGTGCGCACCCTGATTCTATTTTTTACTTGTAAGCGCTAGTTTTGCATGCTTAGTTATCAAGGGTCATATTTATCATGGTTTTGAATCATTCTTGTGCCTCCCAAGGGGGCTCAAGGGTGAGGCAAAACCTAGAACTATATTTACCAAGCCACGCAAGGCCACCTTGCGTGCCCCTGCATGGCTTGGCAAATGTGGAGTAATGCAAGGCAGCATACGTCCCCGTCTTGGGTTACTCTGGCCCCCTCAGGCGTTCCATGGGTGAAGTGTTGGTGTTCTCACTCATCCACCCATGGATTTTGGTGCATTCCAAGATTTACTATTAGTGGTAGACATGGGAATGATTCAAAATGCTATGCTTCCCCAAGGGAGGCAATACGAGGAAAAATATGAAAAATATGCTCATTTCTCCTTGTTGTTTCTTTCTACTTGTGATGCATTCTGCAGCACACATAGAAAGAGGAAAAAGCCTCAGAGGATTGTTTTTGAATAGGAAGGTGTCCCTTACTGCACAAAATCAATCCTGCCTACAATGCAGGCACCCTTGCACCATGGTACAAGGGTGCCTCTGTTGGTGCTCGGCAGCAGTTTGTGTGCTAGCGCAGCCAGAGAGCAGGAATGCGCCATATAATGTTAAATGTGGCGCGTTCCTGCCCTTTCACGCAGTGCAGCAAGTGGCTTGCTGGGTTGCGTTGTGTGAATATTTGATTAATATGCCCCCAGTGTAGGAGGGCACTTTTCAGAGGATCACACTCAACCTAAAGCATATGAATATCTCTGAGCTACAGGAGGCTGAGTGGTCCCATAACACATTCTGCAGGGAACCCCAACACTTGATTACGCCACTGATTCACTGCTGCCGGTTTTAGACACAAATGCCTCAAGACCTGGAAATGGCTGCCTTTACTCTGTTGTGTGGCAGACAACATATTCTGTTTTATTGTACTGAGTGCACAGGTCTGGCTGGGCATCTGTGTTAGTGGTTTTTTATTCCAGATCTGCAACAACATCCTCGTATTAATCAGGGCCACCTCTTACTCGTTGACTATATTCCTATCTTTGACCAGGTACACCACTCAATACCTTTTGGCTAGGTTTGCGCTGTAGAAATACCATATACATACATACAAATTCTCAACACAACAAACTGGCAAAACAGCGTGAGAGTAGGTTCACGAAAATCTAAAAGACAGGCATGATATCGATCAGACAGACAGAAAAGAAAGCACAAAAACAAAAGAAGGCATACAAACTGAGAACATATGGGGCACCCAACTCACACCCTGTGTTGCCCATTCATTTGGAGATGGTAGTGTAAAAGTAGTAATTTTCCATTTGCAACTAACCTGGTTTGGTACTGTTAGCGGAGAACATTTCAGTGGTAAATTTAAGTGGACACAGCATCCTATCACATAAAGTCCGCAGGAGGGAAATGCAGAGAAACAAAGAGCCCACTCCAGATCGAGACAAGTGTCAGCAACTACCTGGCGCGAAGCAATTTGCTCATTTTGCTCTGTCCAAACTCTGGAATGTGAGGAAGGGAAAAATACGTCTCCGCCTCCCCACGGAGCGCATGTTTTTTTTCTAAGAAATAACATTTTGTGCTGCGCTCGTTCTCGGCAGCCACGTGTTCGATTATGGCCATAAAATTGGATTCTATGTCTGTGAAGAAAGTCATAACGTGAGAGTGTACAATTCAGCCGCTAAAGCCGGTGGGACCGAAGTTGGCAGATTCTCTCAGAGAAGGAAAGCAGAACACAGCACTTTTATCTCTGGAGGGGGCAAATGAAAAAGCCCAGACCTGCCAGACAGATCTGATAAGATATCAAAGGGTATTAGGGCTTCATTCATCACAGCTCGGGATGCATTTCAAAGGAGCGCTCTCTGTAATGAGTAATTTGCTCAATTATCTTTCATGGGCTAAAGACCGTCCCATGCGCAAAGCGCCCTGAAATATGCACGGTAATTATTTAATTCTATGGGCTCCATTTTTATTTTTGTTATTAGTACTTACATAATCAAAACCATATCTCAGAGTGTGCTTGTGTGATAATTGTTCACCCAGAGCTGAATGGCTAACTAATACTGTTTTTAATTACTAATAATGCATGTGTATAAAAGGTACCGCTACTAAACGAGAGCAAACCACAAGTTCTTAAAGAGATCCGCGCCACAGCTGAGTGACCCAAAGCGCCAAAGTGCGAGCCGACCCATAGAAAGATGTGGCATGTATGTAATCTACGCGACAAAAACCTCATGTGAATGTATAGCAAATGCACTTAGAATTTATTAAAGATAAAAGGTTGCTTTTTCCCACAGGTACCTTTCAGTTTAGTACATTTGATTACACTAAGATGCATTCATGGCCAGTCAATACGGCACAAGAGCAGAGCCGGGGCCACACATTTGGCCCGAGCCAGGCTCGAGCCTAGCTTAGTTTGCCCACCTCTACTCTATCAATACTTTTTTACCGAGGTCTTATCTTTTTTAATTGCAGATAGGCATAAGACCTGGCATAGCAGCACATTTCTAAATTTGTGGAAATCACAAGTTTCCCTGGGTACGCCAAGAAACCAAGTACAGTTAGAGTAAGAACACATCTGCGAATTTGGAAATGCAGCTATTTATTTCCACACGGTTATGTGTTTATGGTGCCCAATTACGCACAGGTTACTTTCACATTCGTGCTTTGGCACTTTCATTTTCTATTAAGCCACATGCACATGTAAGTTAAATTTATATGCAGAAATGGCTTTGAGAAACAGGGCCAATACGCTCTTTCTAGTAGTCACTGAGTTGCAGTTGCATATCCCCATTTATTTTATGCTTGCTTCATAATTAATCTCCTTCATGCTCAATCAGAAATTGGCTCACAGACACATTACCATTCCATTCAATGCGTACACCAAGCACTCACCTATATAGCCACGGGATAGTTAAAAAAATGAAACACATGACAGATAACATTTGGCTGCTACAAATATATGCTGACCAGGACCTTAGGTCAATCACTGAACCATATTAATAATTCATAGAGGGTGGTAGTGGTTTACTTTTCGCACCTCGTAGGAGAAAGAATGTATACAGTGGGTATTTAGTGAATATCAGTGATAATATCATGAACCGTGGTGCTCAGGAGTTTAAGAAGGCCCTACTACCCTAGGTGCTTATTACAGTTTAGGTCCTGAGACCCCAACTGTATGCAATATTAATGAAATTGGGAACACAAGCACTCTACAAGTATCACACAAGTGTAAGATCCAAATAGTAAGGATTTCGTTAGCATAGAAATACGATTTAGCACATTCAGTATTCTTGTAATCTTCTGTACAATCCACTTTTACAGGTTCTTGCTTCAGAAAAGCAGCTGACACGTGTTTCGTCACATACGTGACTTTTTCAAAGCTGGAAATATTTAGGAAACTATCCACAGATGTATGTAACTTGATCCGAAAATGTTAGTCTAAAGGTCCATAGCAATATACTTGGGACGTATATAGATGCTAGGAAGAATGTACCGGACAGGAGCTTTCTAAGGAATCCTTTCCTTTATTAGGCATGTTTCGATGCTGTCTACAATATTTTCATAGTGGCACCAGATGTCGAATTATTTCCATAAAGTACCTTTCGCCACGTTTCTGCAGCACTGAATAACAGAATATACTTGGCAGTCTTTAGGAAGAAATCAATCCCAAACTCAGTTTTCCAATTTAATGGTGATATTGGAGGATGCTATACATTGCAAGAAAGACTATTCACCCACGTATATTGCTATGGACCTTTATAATAAAAGTTTTAGTTCAAGTTTCATACATCTATGGATTGTTTCCTAAATCTTTCAAGCCTTGAAAAAGTCAAGTATCTGAGGAAACACGCGTTTTTCTCAGTCAAAAACCTGTAAAAGTGGATTGTACAGAAGAATACAAGAATACTGACTATGCTAATAAACCGTATTTCTATGCTAAGGAAATCCTTATTGTTTGGATCTTACACTTGTGTGATATTTATAAAGTACTTGGATTCCCAATTTCAACAATAACTCAACCATGTTTGAATGCATGGTCTCAGATGTTTACACAATGTGCTAAACACATTTTTAAGTCTGGCCGATTGACAGCTTTAAGGGTCTTGCCAGCTTCAAAATATTCATAATAAAAATACACACATTTATAGTATATAAAACTTTGCAAATAAATATATAAATATACATACATATCAGTTTTCTTTATCTATTGCATGAATTTGTCCCTTGAATGGAGGGCACCGAAAATAGGAGCAACCCTGGGGGAGGCAGGGGAACCATGTAGCAGAGGTGGGTGTAAGGTCACTCTTTTGATTACTGGTGCAGGCCCTTGAAAAATGGCTTCCAAGGGAAATCGCCTGGTCGGTGGGTGCCGGGCAGACCGAGGTGGCTATGGGTATGCGCAGACAAGCTTTGAATAGTTGGCGGGGTGTCAAGAAACATCTGCCGGTGACTTACAGCAGCCTCCTGCCTGCTGGTTCTTTGCCCATTATATTTTTCAAGCCAGAAGCCTCTGGCTAACTTGGATTTTTAAAACCCATTCTGTATTAGGTACATCAGCATGGTATGCATCAGTTGGGGTCAAAGTAGATGAGGATTCGTCACAGGGGCTAATAAAAGTAGAAGGCTGTAGGCATTCTGTACATTTGTGGTTTCTTACATGTAGCTATTCAGAACATTATACCTTTAATCTTGATTTCATTTAATTAATATTTAATGCAGATATAAGTAACATGTTATACTTTTAAGATGGGAGCCGAAATGGTAAGTGTCTTTGTATTCATCCGAAACTCAGGTGGCACCCACAGAATGAAGATCAGAACAAATGTGAACTAGAATGTGGTGGCCATCTTCGCACTGTACTGTATAAAGGCACTTACCCTGAAGAACCTCCCTTCTCAGTGGCTGCATTTTGCCTGCTTGTCCCTTGCTCAGTTAGAAGAATGAATTGTACCACGATCATCCTTTGAAATCTTCTTGTTGTTGGAGTACTACCATTAGTAATTGTATGGATTTGGAGACTTTTCTTCAAAGGCAGTATTGTGTCATGGTTAACTTTATTGAGCTAAATGTATGTTCTCATCTGTGAGTGACAACCTGTGTCACTCCTACTGAAGACTTTAAACCACACATTTGATTTGGCTTTCTGGATCTATTGTGAACTGCATTCAATATTCCTTAAGGTAATTGAAGTATTAGCTTCTACATGCATATTGTCATTACAATCAGAGGAGTGGACCATAAGATTTCATATTTTATATTGCAGGCAAACCATTTGAATTCACAAACAAACATAGCTGAAGAGTACTACCCAACTCTCAAATCAAAGGTATATCATACACAGTAGTTAGATTGTTCAGTTCAGAATACTAATTAGTAATGTTGTATATTTACTCTCTTCAGGACTTGAATGCATCAGAGGGTCCAAAGAGAGTGCTACACGGTGGCATATTCTTTTCCAATTCCCCTTTCTCATTGTGTTCTCTGGAGTAGCTCTTAGCCTCCTTGGAGGTCAAAGTGGATGAGACAGAGCGGCATCAAAGTGCAGACAACCCTCCAGTGGAACCAGAAGTCTTATACCATGACCCTTGATTTTAGGTTCATAGAGGATTGTTTTCAATTACTGTGTCACTGGTTTGTGGTTGGGAGAGTAATGGCCTTGATGGTACATTACTTGTTCTTATCTTTTGCATTTTTGGGATGGGGTTGGCACATGGGTGGCAGTAAAACATCTAGTCACCTTGGCATTTTGCATCAAAGATTTCATACATTTAGAACTCAAGCAGCCATTGGAGCCTTAATTCTTGTTAGAGGTTAGGGGCTGGCACTTCTGTGTCTGTTTCTGGCCCTACGCGCAATTGGCTGCTCCATTCTTATGGCCCTTGGGGTGGGGAGAGATGCATTCTGCACCAGGAGACAAAGTTATGACCCAGTTGCCCTTTGGCATAGATATTTAGGTACGCATCTCAGCAGGCCTTTCTCCATATTGAAGGAACATGAGTAATTAAGATTCTGCTGGGCCTTCACAGTCACAAGTGGGGCTCGGACTCTTCTTTTAAGGTGCCGGGAAGATCTGAGACGAAGTCTGACCATGGGCTTACAAAACTGAATGGGGACAGAGGATAGACAGGAATTTGTCTAGCTGACTTTGTATGGAACATTAAAAGTGGAATATGAATGTAACAATTTTTTCGTTAAAGTGTTGCATGCATTTTTTGAATGATTGTTCTACTTAAATTACTAAAGTTGTTGTCGTCCCCATTTTTGCTTCTGCTCATCACGGCATAAATTATGGGATAAAGTTCAGTAGCCACTGCCTATCCTGCACTGTGACTGACAGAATTTTCCCTGATCGCGTTTCTGGCTCGTGTGCCTGAACTCTTGGGATTCTCTTTAATATTTTTGGCAATTTTTTCAAATTGCAGATGTTTGCAAACTAAAAATAAATAAAAAGTAAGCCATCTCACGCTTGAAAAGTTCAGATCTGTTGGCATTGCTAACATGTGTTATTTGGTGCAATTTACATCTTATAAGCTTTTCAAGAATGCAACACACTTCGGTGCATTAGTGTGGGGGTTTCGATTTTAAGAAATACTACAAGAAAAAAGTGTGATGTCATGAAGCGCTAGGTTTGAGTAAGTCAGTGAATCTCACAGGTAGCATTAACTAATCTACTTATAATCACTTCGTGCAGCAATACGAACTGTATGCCAACGTGCTACGGGTTAGCTGATCTCCTGGTCGCCATATTCCATAAACTTATAACCAATCAGCATAAGAATGAAACTTTGACTACGTGCAGTCAGGAGATTAAATAAAACTACATATAAAGTGAAAATATGAGTAATTACTTTGGAAACAAAAACAATATATTTTAAGAATCAATCCAAACAAATATGTTTTTCATGTTAAACAATAAAGAAGGATTTTAGCATTTTGTCCTGTAATTTGGTGGAGTCAGGAAACTCAGCTTCTTCTAATTTTCAGCACTCCCCTGTAATATATTTAAGAAGAACAGCTATTTGTCTAGGTGAGATATTGTAAAACGTTGTTCCTGCAATTTTTTCTAAGTGTGAACCTTAGCACAATTGAGAAATACTGGATGTATATTGTTGCGCAACAGAAGGCAACCTGATTTTTATCTACAGAAGGATCACAGGTTGAGTGTTTCCAAGGTCTGTGCCAGTTTTCTCTCACCTATGGGGAATCGTATCTAGCACCCGCTCAGACATGGATGGAGAGATGTTAACAATTTCTTCATGGATGAATGGATGTCTGTTGCCTAGCCTTGCCAAACAACCCATTCCTGCCCTGCTCAATAGGTCTTACATCTATATATCCCAATATCTGTCACAGAAACAACGTCCTAATAGATCTCACAAAACCATCCTAAAGAAACATTGTTGAGTGCCATACAATAATGTCTCCCAATAACCTTTAAGGTTGCGTATGACAGGTTTCTCCATGCTCCCCATCCCATCTCTGTCACAATCATGGTTACCTCAGGCTTTCGTCTGGATTCAGACCCTTCATGTCTCCTACCTCTTATTTTTTTAAATTATCGGACAGTTTTTCCATCTTCTCCTCAGTCCTCCTCCTGCAGGTTTTTTGCCTCTCCTAAAATCCTCTGCACTAATTTAGTACTCCATGATCTCTTCTTCGTGTCTCACCCACTCTGCAGCTTTCAATAAGCTAATTCCATCAGTTAGGCTGAAGTCTCTCTTTTTCTTCTTAACCCACCTTCTAATCCCACATCTTACATCTCTTCCAGCGGCTCTCCTTCCTTACTCGCACATTACTCATTTTCCTTCCCACTTCACCACCTGCATCTCCACACCTTCCTGCTGACTCGTATTCTTCCTTTTACCCTTCTGTGCTCAAATCAAAAGACTGACATTCACCTTTCTATGTCCAGCTCAACTTACTTACCTCTCCGCTCCTGCATTGTTCTCCGTTTCACTCACCTGTCCTCTGCAGCTTTCATGTCTGCTTTCCTACCAGAGCTGCCCCTTCCTTGTGTCTCACTACTGAAGTCACAGCATCTCCATTTCACCTTTTTCCTTGCAGCTATCCATGTATGTCACTACTACCACAGTCCTTCCTTCTGCTTCTCCGCCTGCAGGTCCATTACTACTTTCTTGTCTCCCCTGCAGCTTCAGCTCTCACTCTCTTTGCTATGCCCATGTGTCTCTACTGTCCCCACAAACTGCTGTTTCTGTTTTGTCTTCCACCTCTACCACTGGTTTCACTCTCCTGTGCTCATTCTTTCACCTGAAACACTGCACTTCCTCTTTTCATTTCCCCCGAATCTTTAACTTCTCCTCTACACCTACAGCTATCGTAATACCCTCCACTTCTTCACCCAGAGGTTATCATTTTCTGCTCACATCCACTCATATAGCTGTTTGACTTCTCCTTAGGAAACCACTGCAGTGTCACCGGGGCTGGATTGAGAAGCAAAAGCAGTCCTGGAAAAAAGAGTTCTAACCTCTCCTCACTCCACTACTACTTCTATCTGCCTCTTTAGCTTTCCTTTTCCCCCTTTCTCTCTCTCGCACCCATTTAGCCACCTCTGTGCCTGCTGCAAAAAAAAGATAGGAGCGGTGGCTGTGGACCTTGTTAGACCTGGCACCATTGGTGTGGGTCTCCCTTCCATTTTTGATGTTGCCTCATGCATTTTTGCTGGCGTTAGATGCTTTGGGCACTGTGCCACTGCTATCCAGTGCCAAAGTGCAAGTGCTCCCTATTGTAAATTGATGTATAAATCAGTGGTTCCATGTTTGGCTATTTGGTTTACTTGTCAGACCCTAGTCTCGTGCACTGAGTGTGCCCAGGGTGTGTAAATCCAAATGCTGCTGGTGGGCTTGCAGCACTGGTTGTGCCATCCACAGAAGCAGCCTTGTAAAATGTGTCTAAGGTCTGCCATTGCAGAGCCTGCGTGCAGTCTTGTACTGTCATGCTGACTCGGCAAGTACACCCACTTCCCAGTCCCTAAACATTCCCTTTCCTTCATATCAGTCACCCCTATGGTAGGCCCAAGGGCAGGGTGCATTGTAAGTATAAGGTAGGACAAGCCCTGATGTGTGTGGCATGTCCTAATAGTGAATTACAGCCATTTTCGATTTTCACTATTGCAAGGCTACCTGTTCTCCTTAGGCCAGAATGGGCTGTTAGAGTTATAATCCTAACTGTCTCAGAGAACACGGTAGGAATTCGAGTTTAGTATGCCTGAGCTCAGAATAATAAAAAACATATTTTAGTAACGTTTATTTTAATATTCTGTGTTTTCAAATACCACTTTTAGAAAGTAGGTATTTGCTTGGCTAACCATTCAAACCTGCCTCTGCTAGGTTGTGTATTCCTATGTCTGGTTTTGTGAGTGACAGGGCTGGGGAATTCCAGGAGACAGGCTGAGTCACCCAGTGGTGAATAGAGAGATCTGCATCTAGATGGGAGGGAGGAGTTGCACCTGAACCTTGAATAGGGCTGTGCCTTCCTTCCACAATGCTGGCTCCAACCCCAGGGGAGCGGCTGGTGTCTCTGCCCTGCACACTGAAAGAAGAGAAGGAGTCCTGCAAACAAAGTGCTCCAGGACTGTACTTGCCTTCTACAATGCTGGCTCCACCTCTTGTGGGGAGTCTGATGTGCCTGCCCTGCACTGTGAAAGGAAACGAGAAGTCTGGTAAACAGAGTGCTTCAGAACTAGTTTGGACTGGGCAAAGGCCCCTCTCCCCTCAGAGAACAAAGGATTTTGGGGTATAAATATTGGGACCCTGATCCCATGAAATTAGATCACTTTGGACTACAAGAAGAAACCTTTACTGAGGAGAGGAACCTAAAGAAACTGAGGGAAGACTATTCCGAAGCTGAAGTGCTGCTTGGGGGATTGGCCAGCACTGGTTGCCTTACTGCAAACGGAAGGAGAATGGAACTTCGTGTACTTTGCTTTCAACTTGTGAAGGATCTCCAATGGCTTGAAAAAGAGCTTGCCTCCTGCTGAAGTCTCAGGGACAACAGACTTCAACCCCGAGCTCCCCAGAGTTCTTTTGGAAGTGCCTGCTGCTGTTTTGAGCCTTCTGAGGAAAGGCGTGTCGCAAGGAGCTGGAAGCGCGTCTCAGCGAGAAGAAGCGTGTCGCCATCGCTGTGCCTGCCGTCACATCTCTGAAGGAGGGTGTTGCCGCTGGAACTGTTGCACTGCACCGCACCGGAGAGAATCGTGCCGCAACGAAGAAGAAGCGTGTTGCCGTCGCTGCTGCTGCTGTCGCAACTCTGAAGGAGGGTGTTGCCGCTGTAGTTGTCGCACTGCACGGCATCAGGAGAAGAATCTCGCAACGAGGTCGGAGCCTGTCGCCGTCGCTGTGCCTGCCGTCACAACTCCGAAGGAGGGTGTCGCAGCTGGAACTGTCGCATTGCTCCGCATCGACCAAGAGCACCTCGCATTCCCGAGAAGCTCGCCACCGTCGGAGCGGCTGCCGTCGCATCTTGGATGTCACCGCTGTAGTTGTCGCATCAAGCGGAAGATTCACGCATCGTGGTAGAAGGGTTTTGCTGCTGGAGCTGTTGCCGTCACATCGTAAGGGTGTCGCCGCTGCAGTCCACGCATCGAACTGTGGACTTCTCGCATCCCCGAGAAGCGTGCCACATCTGGAAGATCTTCACGTCTTTATTTCTTTGTATCTGAACTTTGCCGCATTTCCAATCGCTGCGACACTGCTTGTCGTGGATGCGCAACGCAACCTAAGGTACATTGACGCAGAGTGTCGCATCTAAGAACTGAACTGAACTAAGCTTAAATCTACCATCTTAAAGTAATTATAGTGTGTATTTTTGTTGTTTATGGTCTTGTGGTAACTCTATAAAGCCTCCTTATTTTTTATATAAAACCTATGTGGTGTCCTTTTGTAGTGTTGTCACTGGGTTACTGTATGTGGTCACAACTGCTTAACTTACAATGCCTCTGAAGTAAAGCCCTTCTGCTCGTGGCAAGCTACCAAGGGGGTGAGCAGGGGTATTTTGGGAGTGTAATCCCCTTATCCTGGCTAGAGGAGAGCGTCCCTATTTGTCACAAGTACCTACCTGTGCCAACTAGAGACCCCCAAATCTAACAGACCTCAAACCTTAGCCTCCAATAGCTTCAGCCACCTAGGAAAATTTCTCTTGTAATAAATGGCCACCATGTGCCTGAGTGTCACATCAGACCATGCCCTTGATGGATGGCGCCTAGTGAGGTATAGCTGGGAGCTTTTGGTCACATTTTAACAGTCTGAGGCCGCCTCGCTCACTGTGGATGCAGATGGGTTCCATAGCTTCCATTTTAGCAATAGATTTCGGATGGAGCAGACAATGCCATCCCTTGATTAATCACTCTCCATATCAGGGCCTTGTCTGCCTTGTCTTGCTCAAGCAGGAATTCAACTTGTGAACATGGGGTGAAACACAGACCACTACAGCAGGTGCTGTGCATTCAGTCCAGGGAGCCTTGACTACTTTGATTCCCTTTCATTCAGAAAAAAACATACAAAAATATTTTTTCAAAAGTGGTATCCAGAGGCAAAACAGAGCTTGTCTCCACTCTTCCAAACCAACTCAGTAAGAACCAGTACATGATTTAAACTAGATTTTAATTATTTCACGATGTAGTTATATATCAACATTTATAAATAAACGTTTATTGTCAATGAGCGTAGAGAAAAAAGGAATGGTTTATGAACAATTAGGATATTCAGTATTATTTACTGCAATAGTAAACACGGCAATTGTAATCACTGTTATGACAGTAATCAGTTGGTTCATGCAACCTAGAAAGCTATTCTCATGGCTAAATTTACTTGAACTATTTATATGTACCTGTAATATATCTGCTGGTTTGTTTTAGTCATATTTTGTATTAGTCTCACCTACATTTTTTCTATGCTTGTATTTGTTAAATTACATCTACCCTGTAAAGCGCTCTGACACCCGCAAGGGTCTTGTTCGCGCTATACAAAACTTTCAAATAAATAAATAAACCTGAAACCTCTCTTTGTTCCACCCACAAAGAAGCGGACAACATCCAAAACCACTTAAAGTATCGTTTTGGAGGTGAGGGACTCTCGCACATTTATTATATATCTTGGTTAAAATAGTGTGGGCATCATCATTAAATTATTAGGAGAGAGCTGAAGAAATGGTTATTTCTTGTAAATAAGGCACAGCCCATAAAAATTGCTAACTACTTGTCTCCCATTACAGTTAGGAAGAATGGTTTAACAATTTGCCAGTGGAATAAGTGGTGATGTAAGAATCCAAAATCAAATTCCTTGCAATTCTGGGTCAGCTTCTGATCGTTCCAACACCAGTAAATGGAGTTCTACTAATGTGGTTAATAACAACACTCTCTCATTTAGAGTACATAGAAGTGGCAGAAGTGTGGCATAAAGATCTCTATAAAAGGTTGTTATCAAATATGTATATTGGCAATTTTTCAGCCATTTTTATTCCACTGGACCTTCTTCAGCGTGTATCATATCCATTGCAGCTTGAAGACGTCCATGAAGATGTGCTTCACCAGTAGTTGTTGTCCCTGCCCCTGCCCCTGCCCCTGCCCCTGATGGCTTACTCAACAAGGGTGGAGAATTGGTTGAGCTATTGAAATTAAATTGTGCATTACCTGAGGAATGGCGTTCTTTGTCTTTATCATCTTTTCATTGATAGCTATTGGATTTCAGAACAGTTCAGTACCACTCAGGCCCATGGTTCTGTTAACGCGGGGTTTCTGGTTTCTAGTTACCTTACCAGATCCCAAATCAAGTCGACTGAATCGTTGGTACCTGTCATTGAGTAAAAGATAATCTACTACTAGGTTAGTCAATTAAGAACTTACACCACTCTAAATAACCAGTGACCAGTGATAAAGTTTAAAGATTTAATATAAAGCCAAAGATAACTGAAGATACAAACTTCTCAAGATAAGGTTTAAAAGGTATACTGGTATCACTATGAACATAAATTCTTTGAATAGTCTGAGTCTACAAAACAGAATAATAAGTACAAGTTCAAATATCATTAGTGTTGCCAAAATGGATACAAGTTGCAACTTAAGAGTCATTACAGAAAAGAAAATCCAGGTTAGTCTGTCCCTGCACTGAACTAAGTGACATCCCTACTTAACAAGATCTTTACCCCCAAAAGGTGTCAGCCGTGGTGACTTCATAAGAAGATCACGCACTTCTCTTTCTTTCTTTCTGTAAATAGGTCTCTTGTGATCAGCCTATCTGCCTACCCCACCGCTCTCTTAGGCTTCCAAAATCATCTGCTCTCTACTCCTCCCGGGTCGCTTTCCCTAATACAAAATCACATTTCCAATAGGAACGCCCCTCGGGACGCCCCTCACGTGGTATCAAATTTGGCGGTAGACTCCATGATGGTACTCTTCAAGACCCTCGTTAAAGTTGACCTTGGTTCCCAGGCTTCTTCTCCAACGCGCCGATACCCCCTGAAATTCCTGAAGACTCCTACAGGCCTGCGCCAAGCACCACTGAACAAAGCTCCATTCATTTCAACTGATTAGGACCCCTCGCACCTGCATACAGGCCGTCCTACAGTGGGCCTCAAATTCCAGGCTCCACCATATCTATAGGTCGTAAAGCATATGGAAAGCACAGTACTTGGCACCTCTCGACTTCTTCTCTAACGAGCACATTACAGATCAAAGGAACAACATTATCAGTTCGACCTACTTGATTTACATGAAGCGGGTCCCTGCACTCTGAAAACATTTAACTTGATTTAAACAGCATTCTTAATTAACACACGTTTCTAAAAGGCAACACATCTATAAAGCATATATTTCGATACTGAATTCGATAATACATTTTGGAAGAACCACGTTAACCCCACCTCACATTATTTTAGCAGCACGTTTAGATTTTCTGTGAATTGCCATGAGGCCTACACAATTTAACTGGTTTGCAAGATTCCACTTAACTCTTACATGATTACTTTAACATGAGAATGTGAGGTTTTCATATTCATTCCAACATTTCTACATTAGTCTCACACTGCTATGATTATAGTTACCCTACTTAAACACTCTATACATTTCACTACTGTATATAATACACTCTTGTGCAAAGTATATTTAAACTAACTACGTGCTTGTAAATATGGTGCACTTATACATTTTTCAGATTTGTGCTCTCTCAGTCCCCCCTTTGATGACCTTCAGGGGTCATCACCATCAAAACACCATCACAAAAATGTAGGACCCTTCAAAGTGAAGTCATGGCAGTACCACTTCTTTTCATTGTCTCCAATGCCTTCAGACTCTTATATTGCGTATCTTGCATCGCTGTCAACCTTTTCTCCTGTTCTCTCATAGATCTCTGCAACCTGTTTGCTTTATACCATTGATACAACCGCACCAAACCCCACAAAGTGATTACACAAATCACAATTATGATGATGGGTTTCAGTATATACCAAACGATACCTTTTCCTAGGTTGGCAAACCAACCTCCAACTTTACCCATTCCATGACCTACTTTTTCCCACACGTTCACTTTTGTCAGATCCTCAATTTCGTGGTGAATTGCAGTGATGTTTCGTATATACTTTTCTAAAGGTTTTGAATTTTCCGGAATG
Source organism: Lissotriton helveticus (assembly GCF_964261635.1). NCBI lineage: Eukaryota > Metazoa > Chordata > Amphibia > Caudata > Salamandridae > Lissotriton > Lissotriton helveticus. The sequence goes on along the minus strand of NC_136069.1, from coordinate 494,105,011 downwards.
TAAGTGCAGCATTCCTGGACCTTCAAAGCCTTACAGACTCCGCCCTCTTTAGCTAACAGAACGTCTAGAGCAAGTCGGTTCTGAAGAACCATTGCCCTTATCGATTGCATCTCACCCTCCACCAGCATTAATGATCTAGCAGTACTGGCAGATAACCTATCTACGACTGTAGCCAATCTTCTAATTTTGATGTCATTCAGTATCCCTCCCAAGATAGGGAATGCAGCACCAAATACATCCCCAATTACTTCCGCAGCACCTAGCCCTCTCTTCCCTCTTGTTGGTGTTCCTTTCTTTGTCGTTTCTAAATTCTCAACATGATATATTTTGGGGAAGACAATTGCTAGATAGCATGATCCGTACCAATTATCTGGTAGCTTCACATATGCATTTCTTCCACATACAAAATATACATTTGGAATTGCTTGCATCTCTTTCAGAAAATCTTTGGAGTAGTACTCCAATTGAAAAGCATGTTCACAACTGACTTGACCCACATATAGATTCTCATAATAGGAGTAACTCCTGTGAATGCACAGTTTCCCCCGTTTCTCCTTGTCTAAAGCAATTGGACCAAAGCAACCCTTTCTTTGCTGTATCCTTTCTTCCTTGGTCCAATCGGTTTCCCATTGTCCTGAAGCCTTTAGAATCTTCTGCCTCCTGTATCTAGTATCCACCTGCCCTATAAACTTTTTCTCAATTTCTGACACTTGACAAGTCAGATTATTTCTTCGGGCATGTGAAGTATCTAACGTTTTCCATGGAATGAACCATTTGTGTAGTCTGTCTTCGCTCTTGTAATAGTCCCACTTGTTCAAATGCTTGTAATTTGGGACCTCTGGCAATGTCGAGTCAAAGTTCGAGAAATAATACTCGAACCCCTCTCGTCCATAGAATATGCTTAACAACAAACTACATGTAATTCCATATGTCAATGGAAGATGATGGTATCTGATACCCTCCTCCACCGAAGCTGGTAATTGCATACAAACGTAGCAATTCTTCGCCTCCATGACATCAATGTATTCGTAAAGCAATTTGGCATAAGCATTTGACCTGAAGTTCCCCTGTGATTCGTCTGTATGTAACCTTTTAATTTCCGCATCTAACAAAGCTTTGTCTTTATCATTGATGTTTCCCTTATGATTAACAGTGATTGTTTTCTGTGTTGACACTCCCTTGACTTCCTTGACTGCAGTTGCATTTCTCTCATGTCCCACTATGTATGAGACAGTAACCACTAAAACTATAAGTGAAATCACCACCCCTAAAAGTGTGCCAACTATACATTTTGCCCTGCGGTTCGGGTTGCCAGCCTCCATGATCTCAAACAGTGTAGTTTTGGTGTTCTTCTATCTCCAACGTCTCCTTTTCTCCGAAAAATGTCTCTCTTTTGAACACCTGGAAGTTGACAATTTACTCCGCAAAACAGTTTAAAGTCCTGTAGAAAATAGACAACCCTAGCCCTTCTCCATCCTCTAAAAGGAGGTCCCTACCATTTTTTCTTCTTCCACTCGGCGCTAGGTTATCTTGCAGCGATATTTACAAAGTCCTTTTCAAAAGTCTTTTATTAATCTGAAGCTATAAGTGTTGCAAGGAGTGACACTACGTCTTCATAGATGTCCATACGAAGAAGGATTCCCTCAAATATTGGGCAGTTCTCACAACAACACGGAAATTCGACTGTCTCTAGGATGATTCTCCTTATTTCACTCTGGACAAGTGGACGAACAAAGTGAAGAGTTAAGGTCTTTTCAATCTCCACTCCTGGTACTATCAATTCTACATCCACAGTTACAAAGGGGTCCGTTCTGACCAAGATCACTTTCTTCACCTTCCCGGTTCTGCGCCCCTTTGAAGACATTCGCAACAAGGTATTAATCCAAGACAATGAGTGTTCCAAGAACTTCCACTACTCGCTCAAGCATTTCCAAACGAAGAAGAGTTCCCTCTAATACTGGATATCGTGAACAGCAAACCGGAAAATCAACTGTCTCTAAAATCAATTTTCTTATTCCGCTCAGGAGAGGAGGATAGACGATGTTGAGTGTCAGCAACCTTTCGGTCTCCGCTCCTGGTAGCAGGAACCTTATTTGCACTGTGATGATCGGATCAGTTCTGATCAGGTTCACTTCCCTGATCCTCCCGGTTCTGTGTCCCACGGACATCTGCAACGAGGTAGGTCCAATCGGGAGTAGAGTACCTTCTGCTAGGCACTCGCACCCTCCTGGATCTTCTGGGACCCTCCTGGGCTTGGTCCTGAGTATCTTCTTCCGGATCTGAGTCTTCGGATATAGGAGCAAGCGTTTCTTCTCGAGCAGACCTCAAGCTCAACCTCCTCTTTCTTTCTGGCCAGGTGGCTGCTCCACGCCTTGCTCTCCTATTTCTCGTCCTCACACTCGATTCCTGTTCGCTTTGGTACTGATCTGTGTCTGAGTCATATTCACTATTTACAACAAGGGGTGGTGATGGACAGAGTCTCTGAATTAAGCAGAGTACTCTCACCCAGTCAAGAGATCAGGGCTAGATCCAACACCGTTTTTTAGCTCATTGCACCATCCCAGTTTCAGAACCTGGCTGTATGCAAATTAGTCTGTCCCTGGCCCAGTGCATCATGGGAACAGGGCAGACCAGACTACAAAAGCCAATTCTTACACTGGGAAGGAAACAAGCTTCCGGGGACCGGTTTCTGCCATTTCAGGCGTCTTCGGCCCGGCTTGCTTGAATCCTGATGGTGCAATGAGCAAGGGACTCACATCTGAGTATACCCTTCCACGCTTAGGGTGGACAAAATTATTTACAACAAGGGGTGGTGATGGACAGAGTCTCTGAATTAAGCAGAGTACTCTCACCCAGTCAAGAGATCAGGGCTAGATCCAACACCGTTTTTTAGCTCATTGCACCATCCCAGTTTCAGAACCTGGCTGTATGCAAATTAGTCTGTCCCTGGCCCAGTGCATCATGGGAACAGGGCAGACCAGACTACAAAAGCCAATTCTTACACTGGGAAGGAAACAAGCTTCCGGGGACCGGTTTCTGCCATTTCAGGCGTCTTCGGCCCGGCTTGCTTGAATCCTGATGGTGCAATGAGCAAGGGACTCACATCTGAGTATACCCTTCCACGCTTAGGGTGGACAAAATTATTTACAACAAGGGGTGGTGATGGACAGAGTCTCTGAATTAAGCGGAGTACTCTCACCCAGTCAAGAGATCAGGGCTAGATCCAACACCGTTTTTTAGCTCATTGCACCATCCCAGTTTCAGAACCTGGCTGTATGCAAATTAGTCTGTCCCTGGCCCAGTGCATCATGGGAACAGGGCAGACCAGACTACAAAAGCCAATTCTTACACTGGGAAGGAAACAAGCTTCCGGGGACCGGTTTCTGCCATTTCAGGCGTCTTCGGCCCGGCTTGCTTGAATCCTGATGGTGCAATGAGCAAGGGACTCACATCTGAGTATACCCTTCCACGCTTAGGGTGGACAAAATTATTTACAACAAGGGGTGGTGATGGACAGAGTCTCTGAATTAAGCAGAGTACTCTCACCCAGTCAAGAGATCAGGGCTAGATCCAACACCGTTTTTTAGCTCATTGCACCATCCCAGTTTCAGAACCTGGCTGTATGCAAATTAGTCTGTCCCTGGCCCAGTGCATCATGGGAACAGGGCAGACCAGACTACAAAAGCCAATTCTTACACTGGGAAGGAAACAAGCTTCCGGGGACCGGTTTCTGCCATTTCAGGCGTCTTCGGCCCGGCTTGCTTGAATCCTGATGGTGCAATGAGCAAGCGACTCACATCTGAGTATACCCTTCCAAGCTTAGGGTGGACAAAATTATTTACAACAAGGGGTGGTGATGGACAGAGTCTCTGAATTAAGCAGAGTACTCTCACCCAGTCAAGAGATCAGGGCTAGATCCAACACCGTTTTTTAGCTCATTGCACCATCCCAGTTTCAGAACCTGGCTGTATGCAAATTAGTCTGTCCCTGGCCCAGTGCATCATGGGAACAGGGCAGACCAGACTACAAAAGCCAATTCTTACACTGGGAAGGAAACAAGCTTCCGGGGACCGGTTTCTGCCATTTCAGGCGTCTTCGGCCCGGCTTGCTTGAATCCTGATGGTGCAATGAGCAAGGGACTCACATCTGAGTATACCCTTCCACGCTTAGGGTGGACAAAATTATTTACAACAAGGGGTGGTGATGGACAGAGTCTCTGAATTAAGCAGAGTACTCTCACCCAGTCAAGAGATCAGGGCTAGATCCAACACCGTTTTTTAGCTCATTGCACCATCCCAGTTTCAGAACCTGGCTGTATGCAAATTAGTCTGTCCCTGGCCCAGTGCATCATGGGAACAGGGCAGACCAGACTACAAAAGCCAATTCTTACACTGGGAAGGAAACAAGCTTCCGGGGACCGGTTTCTGCCATTTCAGGCGTCTTCGGCCCGGCTTGCTTGAATCCTGATGGTGCAATGAGCAAGGGACTCACATCTGAGTATACCCTTCCACGCTTAGGGTGGACAAAATTATTTACAACAAGGGGTGGTGATGGACAGAGTCTCTGAATTAAGCAGAGTACTCTCACCCAGTCAAGAGATCAGGGCTAGATCCAACACCGTTTTTTAGCTCATTGCACCATCCCAGTTTCAGAACCTGGCTGTATGCAAATTAGTCTGTCCCTGGCCCAGTGCATCATGGGAACAGGGCAGACCAGACTACAAAAGCCAATTCTTACACTGGGAAGGAAACAAGCTTCCGGGGACCGGTTTCTGCCATTTCAGGCATCTTCGGCCCGGCTTGCTTGAATCCTGATGGTGCAATGAGCAAGGGACTCACATCTGAGTATACCCTTCCACGCTTAGGGTGGACAAAATTATTTACAACAAGGGGTGGTGATGGACAGAGTCTCTGAATTAAGCAGAGTACTCTCACCCAGTCAAGAGATCAGGGCTAGATTCAACACCGTTTTTTAGCTCATTGCACCATCCCAGTTTCAGAACCTGGCTGTATGCAAATTAGTCTGTCCCTGGCCCAGTGCATCATGGGAACAGGGCAGACCAGACTACAAAAGCCAATTCTTACACTGGGAAGGAAACAAGCTTCCGGGGACCGGTTTCTGCCATTTCAGGCGTCTTCGGCCCGGCTTGCTAGAATCCTGATGGTGCAATGAGCAAGGGACTCACATCTGAGTATACCCTTCCACGCTTAGGGTGGACAAAATTATTTACAACAAGGGGTGGTGATGGACAGAGTCTCTGAATTAAGCAGAGTACTCTCACCCAGTCAAGAGATCAGGGCTAGATCCAACACCGTTTTTTAGCTCATTGCACCATCCCAGTTTCAGAACCTGGCTGTATGCAAATTAGTCTGTCCCTGGCCCAGTGCATCATGGGAACAGGGCAGACCAGACTACAAAAGCCAATTCTTACACTGGGAAGGAAACAAGCTTCCGGGGACCGGTTTCTGCCATTTCAGGCGTCTTCGGCCCGGCTTGCTTGAATCCTGATGGTGCAATGAGCAAGGGACTCACATCTGAGTATACCCTTCCACGCTTAGGGTGGACAAAATTATTTACAACAAGGGGTGGTGATGGACAGAGTCTCTGAATTAAGCAGAGTACTCTCACCCAGTCAAGAGATCAGGGCTAGATCCAACACCGTTTTTTAGCTCATTGCACCATCCCAGTTTCAGAACCTGGCTGTATGCAAATTAGTCTGTCCCTGGCCCAGTGCATCATGGGAACAGGGCAGACCAGACTACAAAAGCCAATTCTTACACTGGGAAGGAAACAAGCTTCCGGGGACCGGTTTCTGCCATTTCAGGCGTCTTCGGCCCGGCTTGCTTGAATCCTGATGGTGCAATGAGCAAGGGACTCACATCTGAGTATACCCTTCCACGCTTAGGGTGGACAAAATTATTTACAACAAGGGGTGGTGATGGACAGAGTCTCTGAATTAAGCAGAGTACTCTCACCCAGTCAAGAGATCAGGGCTAGATCCAACACCGTTTTTTAGCTCATTGCACCATCCCAGTTTCAGAACCTGGCTGTATGCAAATTAGTCTGTCCCTGGCCCAGTGCATCATGGGAACAGGGCAGACCAGACTACAAAAGCCAATTCTTACACTGGGAAGGAAACAAGCTTCCGGGGACCGGTTTCTGCCATTTCAGGCGTCTTCGGCCCGGCTTGCTTGAATCCTGATGGTGCAATGAGCAAGGGACTCACATCTGAGTATACCCTTCCACGCTTAGGGTGGACAAAATTATTTACAACAAGGGGTGGTGATGGACAGAGTCTCTGAATTAAGCAGAGTACTCTCACCCAGTCAAGAGATCAGGGCTAGATCCAACACCGTTTTTTAGCTCATTGCACCATCCCAGTTTCAGAACCTGGCTGTATGCAAATTAGTCTGTCCCTGGCCCAGTGCATCATGGGAACAGGGCAGACCAGACTACAAAAGCCAATTCTTACACTGGGAAGGAAACAAGCTTCCGGGGACCGGTTTCTGCCATTTCAGGCGTCTTCGGCCCGGCTTGCTTGAATCCTGATGGTGCAATGAGCAAGGGACTCACATCTGAGTATACCCTTCCACGCTTAGGGTGGACAAAATTATTTACAACAAGGGGTGGTGATGGACAGAGTCTCTGAATTAAGCAGAGTACTCTCACCCAGTCAAGAGATCAGGGCTAGATCCAACACCGTTTTTTAGCTCATTGCACCATCCCAGTTTCAGAACCTGGCTGTATGCAAATTAGTCTGTCCCTGGCCCAGTGCATCATGGGAACAGAGCAGACCAGACTACAAAAGCCAATTCTTACACTGGGAAGGAAACAAGCTTCCGGGGACCGGTTTCTGCCATTTCAGGCATCTTCGGCCCGGCTTGCTTGAATCCTGATGGTGCAATGAGCAAGGGACTCACATCTGAGTATACCCTTCCACGCTTAGGGTGGACAAAATTATTTACAACAAGGGGTGGTGATGGACAGAGTCTCTGAATTAAGCAGAGTACTCTCACCCAGTCAAGAGATCAGGGCTAGATTCAACACCGTTTTTTAGCTCATTGCACCATCCCAGTTTCAGAACCTGGCTGTATGCAAATTAGTCTGTCCCTGGCCCAGTGCATCATGGGAACAGGGCAGACCAGACTACAAAAGCCAATTCTTACACTGGGAAGGAAACAAGCTTCCGGGGACCGGTTTCTGCCATTTCAGGCGTCTTCGGCCCGGCTTGCTTAAATCCTGATGGTGCAATGAGCAAGGGACTCACATCTGAGTATACCCTTCCACGCTTAGGGTGGACAAAATTATTTACAACAAGGGGTGGTGATGGACAGAGTCTCTGAATTAAGCAGAGTACTCTCACCCAGTCAAGAGATCAGGGCTAGATCCAACACCGTTTTTTAGCTCATTGCACCATCCCAGTTTCAGAACCTGGCTGTATGCAAATTAGTCTGTCCCTGGCCCAGTGCATCATGGGAACAGGGCAGACCAGACTACAAAAGCCAATTCTTACACTGGGAAGGAAACAAGCTTCCGGGGACCGGTTTCTGCCATTTCAGGCGTCTTCGGCCCGGCTTGCTTGAATCCTGATGGTGCAATGAGCAAGGGACTCACATCTGAGTATACCCTTCCACGCTTAGGGTGGACAAAATTATTTACAACAAGGGGTGGTGATGGACAGAGTCTCTGAATTAAGCAGAGTACTCTCACCCAGTCAAGAGATCAGGGCTAGATCCAACACCGTTTTTTAGCTCATTGCACCATCCCAGTTTCAGAACCTGGCTGTATGCAAATTAGTCTGTCCCTGGCCCAGTGCATCATGGGAACAGGGCAGACCAGACTACAAAAGCCAATTCTTACACTGGGAAGGAAACAAGCTTCCGGGGACCGGTTTCTGCCATTTCAGGCGTCTTCGGCCCGGCTTGCTTGAATCCTGATGGTGCAATGAGCAAGGGACTCACATCTGAGTATACCCTTCCACGCTTAGGGTGGACAAAATTATTTACAACAAGGGGTGGTGATGGACAGAGTCTCTGAATTAAGCAGAGTACTCTCACCCAGTCAAGAGATCAGGGCTAGATCCAACACCGTTTTTTAGCTCATTGCACCATCCCAGTTTCAGAACCTGGCTGTATGCAAATTAGTCTGTCCCTGGCCCAGTGCATCATGGGAACAGGGCAGACCAGACTACAAAAGCCAATTCTTACACTGGGAAGGAAACAAGCTTCCGGGGACCGGTTTCTGCCATTTCAGGCGTCTTCGGCCCGGCTTGCTTGAATCCTGATGGTGCAATGAGCAAGGGACTCACATCTGAGTATACCCTTCCACGCTTAGGGTGGACAAAATTATTTACAACAAGGGGTGGTGATGGACAGAGTCTCTGAATTAAGCAGAGTACTCTCACCCAGTCAAGAGATCAGGGCTAGATCCAACACCGTTTTTTAGCTCATTGCACCATCCCAGTTTCAGAACCTGGCTGTATGCAAATTAGTCTGTCCCTGGCCCAGTGCATCATGGGAACAGGGCAGACCAGACTACAAAAGCCAATTCTTACACTGGGAAGGAAACAAGCTTCCGGGGACCGGTTTCTGCCATTTCAGGCATCTTCGGCCCGGCTTGCTTGAATCCTGATGGTGCAATGAGCAAGGGACTCACATCTGAGTATACCCTTCCACGCTTAGGGTGGACAAAATTATTTACAACAAGGGGTGGTGATGGACAGAGTCTCTGAATTAAGCAGAGTACTCTCACCCAGTCAAGAGATCAGGGCTAGATCCAACACCGTTTTTTAGCTCATTGCACCATCCCAGTTTCAGAACCTGGCTGTATGCAAATTAGTCTGTCCCTGGCCCAGTGCATCATGGGAACAGGGCAGACCAGACTACAAAAGCCAATTCTTACACTGGGAAGGAAACAAGCTTCCGGGGGCCAGTTTCTGCCATTTCAGGCGTCTTCGGCCCAGCTTGCTTGAATCCTGATGGTGCAATGAGCAAGGGACCCACATCTGAGTATACCCTTCCACGCTTAGGGTGGACAAAATTATTTACAACATGGGGTGGTGATGGACAGAGTCTCTGAATTAAGCAGAGTACTCTCACCCAGTCAAGAGATCAGGGCTAGATCCAACACCGTTTTTTAGCTCATTGCACCATCCCAGTTTCAGAACCTGGCTGTATGCAAATTAGTCTGTCCCTGGCCCAGTGCATCATGGGAACAGGGCAGACCAGACTACAAAAGCCAATTCTTACACTGGGAAGGAAACAAGCTTCCGGGGACCGGTTTCTGCCATTTCAGGCGTCTTCGGCCCGGCTTGCTTGAATCCTGATGGTGCAATGAGCAAGGGACTCACATCTGAGTATACCCTTCCACGCTTAGGGTGGACAAAATTATTTACAACAAGGGGTGGTGATGGACAGAGTCTCTGAATTAAGCAGAGTACTCTCACCCAGTCAAGAGATCAGGGCTAGATCCAACACCGTTTTTTAGCTCATTGCACCATCCCAGTTTCAGAACCTGGCTGTATGCAAATTAGTCTGTCCCTGGCCCAGTGCATCATGGGAACAGGGCAGACCAGACTACAAAAGCCAATTCTTACACTGGGAAGGAAACAAGCTTCCGGGGACCGGTTTCTGCCATTTCAGGCGTCTTCGGCCCGGCTTGCTTGAATCCTGATGGTGCAATGAGCAAGGGACTCACATCTGAGTATACCCTTCCACGCTTAGGGTGGACAAAATTATTTACAACAAGGGGTGGTGATGGACAGAGTCTCTGAATTAAGCAGAGTACTCTCACCCAGTCAAGAGATCAGGGCTAGATCCAACACCGTTTTTTAGCTCATTGCACCATCCCAGTTTCAGAACCTGGCTGTATGCAAATTAGTCTGTCCCTGGCCCAGTGCATCATGGGAACAGGGCAGACCAGACTACAAAAGCCAATTCTTACACTGGGAAGGAAACAAGCTTCCGGGGACCGGTTTCTGCCATTTCAGGCGTCTTCGGCCCGGCTTGCTTGAATCCTGATGGTGCAATGAGCAAGGGACTCACATCTGAGTATACCCTTCCACGCTTAGGGTGGACAAAATTATTTACAACAAGGGGTGGTGATGGACAGAGTCTCTGAATTAAGCAGAGTACTCTCACCCAGTCAAGAGATCAGGGCTAGATCCAACACCGTTTTTTAGCTCATTGCACCATCCCAGTTTCAGAACCTGGCTGTATGCAAATTAGTCTGTCCCTGGCCCAGTGCATCATGGGAACAGGGCAGACCATACTACAAAAGCCAATTCTTACACTGGGAAGGAAACAAGCTTCCGGGGACCGGTTTCTGCCATTTCAGGCGTCTTCGGCCCGGCTTGCTTGAATCCTGATGGTGCAATGAGCAAGGGACTCACATCTGAGTATACCCTTCCACGCTTAGGGTGGACAAAATTATTTACAACAAGGGGTGGTGATGGACAGAGTCTCTGAATTAAGCAGAGTACTCTCACCCAGTCAAGAGATCAGGGCTAGATCCAACACCGTTTTTTAGCTCATTGCACCATCCCAGTTTCAGAACCTGGCTGTATGCAAATTAGTCTGTCCCTGGCCCAGTGCATCATGGGAACAGGGCAGACCAGACTACAAAAGCCAATTCTTACACTGGGAAGGAAACAAGCTTCCGGGGACCGGTTTCTGCCATTTCAGGCGTCTTCGGCCCGGCTTGCTTGAATCCTGATGGTGCAATGAGCAAGGGACTCACATCTGAGTATACCCTTCCACGCTTAGGGTGGACAAAATTATTTACAACAAGGGGTGGTGATGGACAGAGTCTCTGAATTAAGCATTTTGTCCACCCTAAGCGTGGAAGGGTATACTCAGACATGAGTCCCTTGCTCATTGCACCATCAGGATTCAAGCAAGCCGGGCCGAAGACGGCTGTAATGCCAGAAACCGGTCCCCGGAAGCTTGTTTCCTTCCCAGTGTAAGAATTGGCTTTTGTAGTTTGGTTTGCCCTGTTCCCATCATGCACTGGGACAGGAACAGACTAATTTGCATACAGCCAGGTTCTGAAACTGGGATGGTGCAGTGAGCTAAAAAACGGTGTTGGATCTAGCCCTGATCTCTTGACAGGGTGAGAGTATTCTGCTTAATTCAGAGACTCTGTCCCTCACCACCCCTTGTTGTAAATATTTTTGTCCACCCTAAGCGTGGAAGGGTATACTCAGACATGAGTCCCTTGCTCATTGCACCATCAGGATTCAAGCAAGCCGGGCCGAAGACGGCTGTAATGCCAGAAACCGGTCCCCGGAAGCTTGTTTCCTTCCCAGTGTAAGAATTGGCTTTTGTAGTTTGGTTTGCCCTGTTCCCATCATGCACTGGGACAGGAACAGACTCATTTGCATACAGCCAGGTTCTGAAACTGGGATGGTGCAGTGAGCTAAAAAACGGTGTTGGATCTAGCCCTGATCTCTTGACAGGGTGAGAGTATTCTGCTTAATTCAGAGACTCTGTCCCTCACCACCCCTTGTTGTAAATATTTTTGTCCACCCTAAGCGTGGAAGGGTATACTCAGACATGAGTCCCTTGCTCATTGCACCATCAGGATTCAAGCAAGCCGGGCCGAAGACGGCTGTAATGCCAGAAACCGGTCCCCGGAAGCTTGTTTCCTTCCCAGTGTAAGAATTGGCTTTTGTAGTTTGGTTTGCCCTGTTCCCATCATGCACTGGGACAGGAACAGACTAATTTGCATACAGCCAGGTTCTGAAACTGGGATGGTGCAGTGAGCTAAAAAACGGCGTTGGATCTAGCCCTGATCTCTTGACAGGGTGAGAGTATTCTGCTTAATTCAGAGACTCTGTCCCTCACCACCCCTTGTTGTAAATATTTTTGTCCACCCTAAGCGTGGAAGGGTATACTCAGACATGAGTCCCTTGCTCATTGCACCATCAGGATTCAAGCAAGCCGGGCCGAAGACGGCTGTAATGCCAGAAACCGGTCCCCGGAAGCTTGTTTCCTTCCCAGTGTAAGAATTGGCTTTTGTAGTTTGGTTTGCCCTGTTCCCATCATGCACTGGGACAGGAACAGACTAATTTGCATACAGCCAGGTTCTGAAACTGGGATGGTGCAGTGAGCTAAAAAACGGTGTTGGATCTAGCCCTGATCTCTTGACAGGGTGAGAGTATTCTGCTTAATTCAGAGACTCTGTCCCTCACCACCCCTTGTTGTAAATATTTTTGTCCACCCTAAGCGTGGAAGGGTATACTCAGACATGAGTCCCTTGCTCATTGCACCATCAGGATTCAAGCAAGCCGGGCCGAAGACGGCTGTAATGCCAGAAACCGGTCCCCGGAAGCTTGTTTCCTTCCCAGTGTAAGAATTGGCTTTTGTAGTTTGGTTTGCCCTGTTCCCATCATGCACTGGGACAGGAACAGACTAATTTGCATACAGCCAGGTTCTGAAACTGGGATGGTGCAGTGAGCTAAAAAACGGTGTTGGATCTAGCCCTGATCTCTTGACAGGGTGAGAGTATTCTGCTTAATTCAGAGACTCTGTCCCTCACCACCCCTTGTTGTAAATATTTTTGTCCACCCTAAGCGTGGAAGGGTATACTCAGACATGAGTCCCTTGCTCATTGCACCATCAGGATTCAAGCAAGCCGGGCCGAAGACGGCTGTAATGCCAGAAACCGGTCCCCGGAAGCTTGTGTCCTTCCCAGTGTAAGAATTGGCTTTTGTAGTTTGGTTTGCCCTGTTCCCATCATGCACTGGGACAGGAACAGACTAATTTGCATACAGCCAGGTTCTGAAACTGGGATGGTGCAGTGAGCTAAAAAACGGTGTTGGATCTAGCCCTGATCTCTTGACAGGGTGAGAGTATTCTGCTTAATTCAGAGACTCTGTCCCTCACCACCCCTTGTTGTAAATATTTTTGTCCACCCTAAGCGTGGAAGGGTATACTCAGACATGAGTCCCTTGCTCATTGCACCATCAGGATTCAAGCAAGCCGGGCCGAAGACGGCTGTAATGCCAGAAACCGGTCCCCGGAAGCTTGTTTCCTTCCCAGTGTAAGAATTGGCTTTTGTAGTTTGGTTTGCCCTGTTCCCATCATGCACTGGGACAGGAACAGACTAATTTGCATACAGCCAGGTTCTGAAACTGGGATGGTGCAGTGAGCTAAAAAACGGTGTTGGATCTAGCCCTGATCTCTTGACAGGGTGAGAGTATTCTGCTTAATTCAGAGACTCTGTCCCTCACCACCCCTTGTTGTAAATATTTTTGTCCACCCTAAGCGTGGAAGGGTATACTCAGACATGAGTCCCTTGCTCATTGCACCATCAGGATTCAAGCAAGCCGGGCCGAAGACGGCTGTAATGCCAGAAACCGGTCCCCGGAAGCTTGTTTCCTTCCCAGTGTAAGAATTGGCTTTTGTAGTTTGGTTTGCCCTGTTCCCATCATGCACTGGGACAGGAACAGACTAATTTGCATACAGCCAGGTTCTGAAACTGGGATGGTGCAGTGAGCTAAAAAACGGTGTTGGATCTAGCCCATATCTCTTGACAGGGTGAGAGTATTCTGCTTAATTCAGAGACTCTGTCCCTCACCACCCCTTGTTGTAAATATTTTTGTCCACCCTAAGCGTGGAAGGGTATACTCAGACATGAGTCCCTTGCTCATTGCACCATCAGGATTCAAGCAAGCCGGGCCGAAGACGGCTGTAATGCCAGAAACCGGTCCCCGGAAGCTTGTTTCCTTCCCAGTGTAAGAATTGGCTTTTGTAGTTTGGTTTGCCCTGTTCCCATCATGCACTGGGACAGGAACAGACTAATTTGCATACAGCCAGGTTCTGAAACTGGGATGGTGCAGTGAGCTAAAAAACGGTGTTGGATCTAGCCCTGATCTCTTGACAGGGTGAGAGTATTCTGCTTAATTCAGAGACTCTGTCCCTCACCACCCCTTGTTGTAAATATTTTTGTCCACCCTAAGCGTGGAAGGGTATACTCAGACATGAGTCCCTTGCTCATTGCACCATCAGGATTCAAGCAAGCCGGGCCGAAGACGGCTGTAATGCCAGAAACCGGTCCCCGGAAGCTTGTTTCCTTCCCAGTGTAAGAATTGGCTTTTGTAGTTTGGTTTGCCCTGTTCCCATCATGCACTGGGACAGGAACAGACTAATTTGCATACAGCCAGGTTCTGAAACTGGGATGGTGCAGTGAGCTAAAAAATGGTGTTGGATCTAGCCCTGATCTCTTGACAGGGTGAGAGTATTCTGCTTAATTCAGAGACTCTGTCCCTCACCACCCCTTGTTGTAAATATTTTTGTCCACCCAAAGCGTGGAAGGGTATACTCAGACATGAGTCCCTTGCTCATTGCACCATCAGGATTCAAGCAAGCCGGGCCGAAGACGGCTGTAATGCCAGAAACCGGTCCCCGGAAGCTTGTTTCCTTCCCAGTGTAAGAATTGGCTTTTGTAGTTTGGTTTGCCCTGTTCCCATCATGCACTGGGACAGGAACAGACTAATTTGCATACAGCCAGGTTCTGAAACTGGGATGGTGCAGTGAGCTAAAAAACGGTGTTGGATCTAGCCCTGATCTCTTGACAGGGTGAGAGTATTCTGCTTAATTCAGAGACTCTGTCCCTCACCACCCCTTGTTGTAAATATGAGTCGTATTCACTGCAGCTCTCTCCTTCAGTTGCGTCTTCGGTCTCACTGCCGTCCTGTCTTCTTTCCTCTTCTGGATCAGATGCGTTCCCAACTTCTTCCGACACCCCCACAGCTTGACTGGTCCCCCCTTGGGATTCTTCTTCCACTGCTGGACTTTCGTCTGGGAGAAGAGCTGTTTCTTCTAGAGGTGCTGGAACTCTTCGAGTATGGGATGCATGGATCCAATTGGGCAGCCCTCCGCACTTCACCGCGGTATTCGTGATCAGGATTACCTGAAAGGGCCCACGCCAACGTACATCTAGGCAGTTCTTCCGGACGTGCTTCTTGACCAGCACCCAATCCCCTGGGCTCAGATCATGACACAGATTCCTTGATGATGGAACTTCAGCCGCCTGCACCTGAAGGGACACAGAATGGATGGCGTCAGACAGTCCCTTACAATAATCCAAGATCAGATCATCTGTGATGTTCAATAGGGCAGCAGTTGGAACGGTAGGAAGTCTCATGGCCCTCCCCATCAGAATCTCGTGTGGAGAGAGACCTGTCCTCCTGTCAGGTGTGCTGCGCATACTCATGAGCACTAAAGGAAGAGCATCTGGCCAACTCAAAGCTGTGGATGAACAGACTTTAGCTATTCGACTCTTCAGAGTGCCATTTACTTGTTCCACAATCCCTGAGGCTTCTGGTCGATAACTACAATGCAGTTTTTGATCGATCTTTAATGCAGAGCACAACATCTTCACAATTTCGCTGTTAAAATGTTTTCCTCTGTCCGATTCCAGGGAGGCAGGCACCCCGAAGCGTGGTATTAACTCCTTGAGCAACAGTTTGGCTACTGTGAGTGTATCGCACCTGCGTGTAGGGTATGCTTCAACCCACCTGGAAAATATGCATACAACCACCAAAACATACCGAAGGCGGTTGATTTTTGGCATTTCAATAAAGTCCAATTGCATTCTATTGAAAGGCCCCCCAGACCTCCCAATGTGACTCAGTGTAACTGGTGTTCTTTTCCCTATGTTTAATTGTTGGCAGGTAACACATCGCTTACATACTGATTCTGCTGCTATCCTGAATTTAGGGCAATACCAAGTCTGCCTAAACACTCTCAGCATAGCATCTCTTCCTAGGTGTACTGGACCATGTATTTGCCTTGCCATGGGATTCGCTAGTTCCTCTGGTAACACAGCCCTCCTATCTGCTGAAATCCAAAAATCCATCTCGCTTCTCACACAACCTGCTATCTCCCATGCCTTTTTCTCTGCTTCAGGTGCGTTCTCCTGCATCACTCTTAAATCCTCCCAAGTGTCTACAGTTTCCAACATCATACTCAATTCTGTCTTCTCTTCCGCCCCATCTATTTCTACCTTGGAGAAGGAATAGTCCTGCTCCGCGCAGTATCGGGCAACTTCATCAGCATATCGGTTACCTTGTGACACGAAATCTGTATTTTTCGTATGAGCTACACACTTTACAATTGCAATGGCGGCTGGACCTTGCAATGCTTCCAACAACAGCCGCACAAATTCTCCATTTCGAATGGGCGAACCAGAAGAGGTCATGTAACCCCTCTGAGACCACAATTGCCCGAAATCGTGAACCACACCGAAACCATATTGGCTGTCAGTGTATATGGTGACTCTCTTTCCATTTCCTGCTATGCAGGCACGAGTTAGGGCAATGATTTCTGCTACCTGTGCGGAATGTACTCCTTCCAGGCAAGCGGCTTCCACAACTCCAGTAATGGTACAAACAGCATAAGCTGCTCTCAATCGACCAGTATCGTCTCTTAAACATGAGCCATCGACAAAGTAAATCTCATCAGGGTCAGACAACGGCTCATCCACAATATCTGGTCTGGGCTTCGTGCATAGTTCAGTCACATCAAGGCAATCGTGGTCTTCACATTCTTCGCCTTCTATCACAGTAGGTAGTGGCATCAATGTAGCAGGATTCAAAACAGAGCATCTCTTAAGGGTCACGTTCTCCGCAGCAAGGATAACTTGCTCGTAGCGCGTGAGCCTGCTATTGGTCAGATGCTGCGTCTTGGTCCTGGTCATTAACAATTCTACAGAATGTGGTACATACACCACTAACTGGTGTCCCATAACAATACTTTCACACCTCTCAATGCTGACACCCGTTGCAGCAACGGATTTGAGACATCCGGGCAACGCTGCGGCTACTGGATCTAATGTAGCCGAAAAGTAGGCAACTGGTCTATGGGCATTTCCATGGGTCTGTGCCAAGACTGACAAAGCACATCCCTCTCTCTCACAGCAGTAAAGTGAAAAAGACTTCTCGTAATCGGGCATCCCCAGAGCCGGAGCACGACACAAATCGTCTCTCAGCTGCAGGAATGCCACTAGGCATTCATCGTCCCATGGTACCGGATCACTCACCTCCTTGTGCGTCAGTTTCTGTAAGGGTTTTGCTTTCAGTGAAAAGTTAACTATCCACTGTCGACAATAACCAACCATTCCTAGAAACATCCTAACTTCTCTCTGAGTCGTAGGCGCATTCATTTTCATTATCGCCTCGATCCTGTCTGGAGACACCTTACGTTTTCCCTTTTCTAACCGGTGTCCCAAATACTGCACTTCGGTCAGACAGTACTGTAACTTGCTCGGGGATACCTTATGTCCATTTTCAGCTAAATGGTTCAACAAGGCAATGGAATCTACTTTACAAGCTTCCTCAGTCTCTGACGCAACAAGTAGGTCATCTATGTACTGGACCAGAACCGAATTCTGCGGCAGTACTAGATTTTCGAGATTCTTCTTCAACAACTGGTTGAAGATAGATGGACTGTCTGTGAATCCTTGTGGGATTCGACACCATGTTAAGACGCGATCTTCCATTTTAAAAGCGAAAAGGTATCTGCTCTCTTCATCCAATGGGATTGAAAAGAAGGCCTGGCAAAGATCTATCACTGTGAACCATCCTGCTTGGCATGGTATCTGAAACAGTATCACTGATGGATTCGGTACCACTGGACAACATGAAACAACTATACTGTTAATTTTCCGTAAATCCTGAACTATCCTGAACTTCCCGCTAGGTTTCTGCAAACCCATAATCGGGGAGTTACAAGGACTTCCCATGATTTCTTTTAGTATTCCCTGCTGAATCATTGACTCGATCACAGGCTTTATTCCTGCAATCGTTTCTTGGGACAATTTGTATTGCGGTGTTCTGGGAAACTCGGCACTTGGCTTTACCATGATCTTTACTGGTTCTACCCCTTTAATCAATCCTATTTCCTCACCCGTGAAATCCCATACCTCTGACGCCACTGCATCTCGCAGGTCCTGGGGAAGATCTTCCACAGTCAGAGTAGGATATAGTTCTATGCAAGATTTGGAATTGGCTACCTTAAAGGTAGCGTCATCATCTGTAGTCTGTACCTCCACCCCTTGCGGGGTGCAGTATATTGTGCAGTTCAATTTGCACAACAGATCCCTTCCTAACAGACATACCGGACTCGAATCACATACCACAAACTGATGTTCATTCATATGGTTTCCTATTTTCACAGACACTGGTTCAGTCAGAGGACTAGTCATTCTTTTGTTTGCAACTCCTACCACTTGAATTGTTTCCCCTGACATCGGTAAATCTGGAACCACCACTGATCTCAACGTTGATCGAGTAGCTCCAGTATCCACCAAGAACGTTGTAGGACATCCTGCCACTTCAGCCTCAACAAATGGCCCCCTTTGATCCACCTCTAGGACTGCCCCGAGGGTACAGTCCTCTTCTCTACTCACCCGCTGTCCGGTCAATGGGTCAACATAATAACACTTTTCTTCCTCGATAAAGAGAGGCATTTGTTTAAAGACCTTTCCCCCTGACGCTATTTTCGGGGCCTGTGGGAACTGAGCTCTCGGAGCAGAAGTCCCCCCTTTGACCCCCTTGCTTCCTGGGACTGTTGCTTTTTGAGCTGGAACCTCTTGAACTTGCTCCTCTAATTCCAGCTCTCCATTTTCAGGGTTAAAGGGACACTCGCGTCGCCAATGTCCCACCTGGTGACACAAATGGCACTTTGTCGTTTTCTTTAAAGTGGCAAAGTCTACCCTAGGTCTCTGGCTTTCCTCATTATCCTTGTTCTGACCATTTGGCTTTCGTCCCATCCCCTGCTTCTGTTGTCCACCCTTCCCTGCTGACTGCATCTGCACTACCATCAACTTCTCCTTTAGATTCTTTGCTTTAGAATCTATTTCGTCACTGCAGTATCTCGCATATCGCAGGATCTCATCTAGTGGTTTGTTTTGCCAACAAATTAAATGTTGCTGAATCATCAAACAAATATCAGGTCTCAACCCCAAAACAAACTTTGGCACAAACTGTCCTATATCTTTGGGATCCATTACATCTAGTCCACTATATTGTTTGAATATTTTCAGTAATCTCTCATAAAACTCGTGAACTGTCTCCTTGGGTTCCTGCCTTGTTCGGTCTATTTTTACCCAATCTATATCTTGTGGAGGCACTTTATCCTTTAACCAGGCTATTACTCTTTCGTACTTCTCCATGACACTGTCCGATGGTCCATTAGTTCTAGCATTCCTCTCAGGCTCTGCATTTGGCCACTGGACACTAATCTTGCACGTTACCCACAAATCCCCTGGAACCACAATGTCGAACAAGGTGTTCAAATCGATCCACAATACTTTGGAGATCTTTACAAACCTTTCTACCTGCTTATACCACTCGACTGGGTTTTCCCTCAATTTCGGAAACGAGTTGGTAAATGCAGCCAAATCTCCCCTACTCCATGGTACATGTACATAGTTCCCATTTGATATCTCTCGCAAAGGGAATGCCTCCATCTGCATTAGCCTTCCCTCGGGGGTCATCACATTTGTACTTCGTCTAACCGTGCCCTTTTTCGACCACCTTTCCTCCCATTTGTCCAGTTCTCTCCACACTCTTATTCCCGATACCAACTCTCTTATGTGTGTTTTTAATCCAGTAGTTCTCTTCTCATCTAGGTCTTGGTCTGAGTACTGCAATCTGTGGTTACTCTGCAATGCCCTTGTCCTAGATAAATCTACAGCATACCTGTCTGCCAAATTAGTCAGTTTCTCATGAATCGCTCTAGCTTTCCTAGTAGTATCCTTCGCTATGAACAGCAGCTCATCTTGTTCATACAACTCAATCCTTTCTAAAGGCACTGTCCCTTCTATAATCTCGTCTAGATCGGATTTTAGACTGGAGACATCAAGCCTTTTAACCTTTATCGCAGCTTTTAGTACTTCGGCTCCAGATGCTCCTTCCACATCCCTTCCATCCCAGCTCCTAGTCCTGCGCCTAGGCACTGGTGAGTTATGGGGAGTCCTCCCATGCTCCCATCTCTCTAGATCCCATGCCTTTCCATCTTCTCGGGGTGGATGGTGAAACACTCCTTCACGCCTCATAGCCCCACGTTCCCCATCCTGTCTAGTTTCACGGGATACATGGTAAGGTATTCCGTTACTCCCTCCTTCTTCCTCATACTTCTGTGACCTCAGATCACTCGATGTATGACGTGACCTTTCACTGTTCCCTCTTTGCCAGTGCTGTACACTTTCCCCAGGTGCGTGATGAGTACACCTAAACCTATCCCTGTACTCTTGTGTTCTTCGGTCTCCCTCGGTTTGCATGAGACGAGACATCTCCTCACACTCCATACTCCTACCATTCTGCTCCTGGTGTCCCCTCTCATTCCTAGGACATGTAACTCCTCTATTCTCCTGACTTCGACCTTCTCGGCCCTGACTGCTTTCGCTAGCCCCGCAATGAGATACAGTCCCGTTACCTCGACTTTCCCACTCAGGTTCTGTTCTTGACCTATTACTCGGGGTTACTGCGGACCCATCCCATTCTCTCAAGTCAGCCCTTAATTCCGTATAGGGTTTTGGCCGTGGTCCCCTCAGGTCCATCGGTCCTCTCTGACCTCCCTGTCCTGTGTTGGGACCCCCAGTTGTATCGAATGGGGTGTTCCACGTTACCGATCCTGGCAATTGCTTCCATGCATTTGTCGTGTTATTCCTCCTTTCCATCTCAATCCTTTCTCTATCTAACCGTGTCTGTTCTTCCTCTCTCCCATTCTCTGGGTTGTAAATCGATACTATGGGTCCTATGGTAACAGGTACTTGAAGAGCATAAGGTAATCCAAAAGACTCAACCTTTTCGGTGTTTGGCGTCTTTTGTACCACAAACCTTCCCACTACACTCTGTACTGTACTAGGTTGAGGTGTCTCCCCACCTTTGATAGGTGTCCATTCCGATATAGGGAGTGGTGTAAACCCCTCTAGGGCAGTCCCATCTTCCCTTGCGAGCCCTCTATCTTCAATTTCCCCAACTCTCGGAGGAGGTCTGTCTATCAACAATCTGTTTATCACATTGTCCTCCGACTCGCTCTCCTCATCCTCTTCCATGAGGTTCTTCCCACCTACCACCTCCCTCATCGGATACAACTTCTCTACCTCGATAGCCTGTACCCTCCATCTCTTTGCTTCCTCATCCCATTTAGAATCTCGCACTGCTCTTACCGATCGAGTCAATCTTTGTTGACGCCTGTTCAAATTTCTATCGTGTGCCGCCCTAATCCATGCATTAAGGGCCTCAAACTGGGTTGGTCTAGGTGAGGGTTTCAATGAGGACATGGTTGCTTTTAGCCGATGTAACACCTCTAACTTAAACGTCCCGTACTTCGGGAACTGCATTTCCTCATTTCCTTCCGTAAGCTTATTCCAAGCCCCAATCCATAATATCGTATGCAGCCCCACATTCGCTGCCATATAATGAGCTGGTGTACCCTCCGGCGGTCCCTCTTCCCCGTAATAATGTTCACTTCTTTTTCTTTTAAAAATCCCTTTCAAACACTTAAAGCACTTCATGATTTCTCTTTTCTCCGCGTTTGTTTACTTCCTAATGACAACCTACCAATCACCGCGCTGTTCCCGCTAACTGGCCTATCCGATCGCGACTTCTCACTGACGTTGCACCAGCCGCCCAATCGCGTCGCGGCTCTTGCCGACGTCACACCAACCGTCCTATCGCGTCGCGGCTCTTCACTCGCCACCCTATCTCAGCGCGGCTCTTTCTGACGTCACTCGTCCCCCTTTGCAGCAGTTCCCCTCCTTTTTCAGCTCGTCTCCTCGGTCATGCGTGCATCCCATTCATACTCTGAAAAATGATTACTTCCGTCCAAGCGATCACCTTTCTTGACTGTACGCCCACAGTCTGTCTGTAGTTGTCCCCTTAACTTGACGAAATGTCTTTCCGTTTACTTCCAGACAATCGCCTTCTCTGATAGGTTACTCACACACAGTAACTTCCGACCAGCGTCCGTTACTCATACGCTCACTCTTACACTCCCCCTATCTCGGTCCCACGGCGGTCAATGGTACCTCATGACTTCCGTAATATGGTCGACAACTACTCTGGATGTTCGATACACCCAAAACCACTTAAGCTCTGGCCTGAGCTTAAGATTCGCCAGTTCACCCGTTTACCAGGTAACCAGTTCACCAGGTTGCACGCGCTCACAACCTTCTCACAATCACGCTACAGGCATTCAACTCCGCAAGACATTACACTACAATTACAACACAAAACACCGCAATCTGTTCACGCATGACCCTTGTTATACTCACTCTCCTCCGATACTGCTGCTTTTCTCGCCCCGTCTGCACCTTCGGCGCACGATTCTTCCGCTACTCGTCTCTCGATGTCTAGGGGCCTTGGGGTAAACTAACCTCTCTAGATTACCTTCCTCAAGAAGATAACCATCCTCTGCTACCAACTGTTAACGCGGGGTTTCTGGTTTCTAGTTACCTTACCAGATCCCAAATCAAGTCGACTGAATCGTTGGTACCTGTCATTGAGTAAAAGATAATCTACTACTAGGTTAGTCAATTAAGAAATTACACCACTCTAAATAACCAGTGACCAGTGATAAAGTTTAAAGATTTAATATAAAGCCAAAGATAACTGAAGATACAAACTTCTCAAGATAAGGTTTAAAAGGTATACTGGTATCACTATGAACATAAATTCTTTGAATAGTCTGAGTCTACAAAACAGAATAATAAGTACAAGTTCAAATATCATTAGTGTTGCCAAAATGGATACAAGTTGCAACTTAAGAGTCATTACAGAAAAGAAAATCCAGGTTAGTCTGTCCCTGCACTGAACTAAGTGACATCCCTACTTAACAAGATCTTTACCCCCAAAAGGTGTCAGCCGTGGTGACTTCATAAGAAGATCACGCACTTCTCTTTCTTTCTTTCTGTAAATAGGTCTCTTGTGATCAGCCTATCTGCCTACCCCACCGCTCTCTTAGGCTTCCAAAATCATCTGCTCTCTACTCCTCCCGGGTCGCTTTCCCTAATACAAAATCACATTTCCAATAGGAACGCCCCTCGGGACGCCCCTCACGTGGTATCAAATTTGGCGGTAGACTCCATGATGGTACTCTTCAAGACCCTCGTTAAAGTTGACCTTGGTTCCCAGGCTTCTTCTCCAACGCGCCGATACCCCCTGAAATTCCTGAAGACTCCTACAGGCCTGCGCCAAGCGCCACTGAACAAAGCTCCATTCATTTCAACTGATTAGGACCCCTCGCACCTGCATACAGGCCGTCCTACAGTGGGCCTCAAATTCCAGGCTCCACCATATCTATAGGTCGTAAAGCATATGGAAAGCACAGTACTTGGCACCTCTCGACTTCTTCTCTAACGAGCACATTACAGATCAAAGGAACAACATTATCAGTTCGACCTACTTGATTTACATGAAGCGGGTCCCTGCACTCTGAAAACATTTAACTTGATTTAAACAGCATTCTTAACTAACACACGTTTCTAAAAGGCAACACATCTATAAAGCATATATTTCTATACTGAATTCGATAATACATTTTGGAAGAACCACGTTAACCCCACCTCACATTATTTTAGCAGCACGTTTAGATTTTCTGTGAATTGCCATGAGGCCTACACAATTTAACTGGTTTGCAAGATTCCACTTAACTCTTACATGATTACTTTAACATGAGAACGTGAGGTTTTCATATTCATTCCAACATTTCTACATTAGTCTCACACTGCTTTGATTATAGTTACCCTACTTAAACACTCTATACATTTCACTACTGTATATAATACACTCTTGTGCAAAGTATATTTAAACTAACTACGTGCTTGTAAATATGGTGCACTTATACATTTTTCAGATTTGTGCTCTCTCAGTTCACAAACGGTGTTTAATACTTGATGCACTTATGTTTGAATTTCTATGAGCTGAAAGTGGTGCATCAGATAGTTGTGGAGTATGAGGGTAGGACAGATAATGTGGTATGTGATAAAGAGAGGCAAAACAGGAAAACAACAAAAGAGTGTAAAATAGTAGATTTTGCCCTAGGTAAAAGTAGTAAAGGGAGTAGGTGATAAAAAGAGGGTTGCGTGAGTGACAGAATGGTGTGGTAGAGGAGAGAGTGTGAGGGAGTGAATGTAAAGTAAGAAGATCATGAAATATAATAAAGGAGAGGTGAGAGAGTGCCCAGAAGTGAGACAATGATGAATAAAGGAGTGCTGCATTTATGAGAGAAGAATGTGAATGTTGAG
Source organism: Lissotriton helveticus (assembly GCF_964261635.1). Taxonomy (NCBI): domain Eukaryota; kingdom Metazoa; phylum Chordata; class Amphibia; order Caudata; family Salamandridae; genus Lissotriton; species Lissotriton helveticus. The sequence continues at coordinate 494,080,756 of NC_136069.1, read as the reverse complement.
GGTGAGAGTGTAAGGAATGTGAAAAAGAGACAGAAAGATTGACGAAGGCATCAAAGAAATATGATAATAAGTATTGTTTGAGAATGGATGTTGTACAAAACGGTTATTTCAAGAAGTAAGAAACAGAAAATCAGAAAGCATGGGTCTAAATGTCCCTGCATCGAGGGTTGGTGAGTGGAAAGCATTAAATCTATCCCTACACTATTGCTAAAATAACATCCCTACATTACTGGGTAAGCAATTTAAGTCAAGAGGAAATTGAGGTGTCAGTCGTGGAGTCTTCCTAAGAAGTCTCTCCACGGCAAGATGGGTCAGGTAGCATAAAGCCACCATCGCAAAGAAAGAGCTCGTTCTAAGGTGCTCTGTCTCTCAAGCCAAGAAAGAAGTGGGGCTCTCTCCCTAGTTCTAAAAATCAGTTATCCACAGGTAGAATTCCCATAGTGCACCGTGCACATGCCTTCCACTCTGGGTACAGTCCTCAGCGTACTTTTCCACGGTGCTGTCCATGTGTAACCTCCGCAACCTTTCGTCCTTGGCTCTCAGACCTTCTCCCATGTGAAACCCAATGTCTTTCCCTTATTGACCTATGTCACATGATTGTAACTTCTTCTCTCCTTGCCTAGCTGCTAAAACAAAGATATTACTCTGCCTAAAAAAATGCTTCTTCACCTGCAATACAAGACATGAGAAAGAATAGATTCCGCAGTGTACATGAAATTCAAACTACTAATTCCAAAGCGAGAGATATCAAGGGCTTGCATTTCAGGCCTACGATTTCAGCTAACATAAGAATGCATCATAGAAGCATTACAAATTCACATAATCATTAATACATTTCCAACTAATGCATTTATCTACTTATGAAATGTCACCATTAATAAACACATTTAGAACATGAGTACTGTCAGCTTTCAAAACACAAGTTTTTTATGTTAACGTTTTGTGCTAGTTAAATCCATTTCCTACGTTAAATCTCCATGCTACTTATCGATAACCTAAAATACATCACGTATATATGTTAATTCATTTCATAATTCTAACACCTCACGTTAATATAGTTGCAAGATTATATGCGGGTGCGTTCTACACATGATTATGGTGCACTTCTACAAATGACATGAGATTCCACTCCATCAGAGCTTTGGCTCTGCCCACATATTGGGAGCCAGTAATACATATTTTGATTAAGCAGAATGAGTGCTTGCTGTGAGAAGTTAGCCTGGCATATGATGTCCACTATTCTAGTGGGCACCTTGCACCAGTCTAAGCGACCCTTATTGATGGTGGTTGTAAAGTCAGCCTTATAGACAAGCTATCCTAGTGGTAGCACGGACCAGCAGTCTTAGGCTAAACTCCAAAGAGCATGTGAAGCTGTTTGTTTTACCGGTTATAATCCCTTGAATACCAAATGAAAGGACACCACGCAAGGTATATATCAAATATATATGTATTTATTTCTAACACAACCCCTCTGCACTCTTTATGACGTCACAGGTAAAAGTACATTACAAGTTACTCAAGTAGCATACTATAAGTTGCACAAAATACAGTTCTGCTCTAGGGGCCTCACAAACCATATACTAAAATAGTGGTGTAAGAGCCACTACCGAAATAGTGAATAGGCCTAGGGCCTAGCGAATCGCTGGGGCTACACTAGACAACCAAAGGTTAGGAAGTAGGAGACCCACGGGAGACGCGTGCAGTGTCTAAACACAGTCGCGAGTTACTATTGATTTATAATGGGAGCGTAAAAGTTACAAAGTTAAAGATTTAGGGCACTTCCGGATGGACTGCAACAAAACCACTATAGGCTAGGACACTTTGAGAGTCAAGACCCATGGGAGCACCGGAGTACTCGTGTTACCTCACCCAGGGAAGCGGGTGCATAGGTGCCTTTTGGTGTCGGGTTTCGTCGATCGTTTCAATGCAGATCTGCAAAGAAGTGCTGCAGGCGACCAGAAGAAAAGTGTCCAGATGGATCCAAGGGTGGGTCGTGGAACTGAAGAACATGAAAGCAGAGGGGACAGAGTCTGGGTCACTAGTCAGTGCCCAGGAAGGAACCAGGCGATGTCGAGTTGATTTCAGGTGAAGAGGTGAAGCTTGTCTCTGCAGCCACGAGGACCAGGAGGCGTCGACAACAACCAGAAGCTGGATTCGCGCTGTTCCACAAAGGATCTAGTTGACTGCGGTGTTGGTATCCAGATTGGACCCAACAAGCCTTGGCAAATGCAACCCACGCAGGAAGTGAAGATTGGCTTCGAGTCACACCAGCAAGATCTGGGGAGTTTCTCCTTTGGAGAGAAACTGGAACAAGCCTGGAGCAACAAGGCTAGTTGTGCAAATTCAAATAGAAGTCTTCAGAGGGATAACTAGCCAGCAGGCTAGCAACCGGGTAGACATGTCAAGCTGAAATGCAGAAGCAGGCCCCACGCGGCACTCATGGAGTGTGGAGGGCTGAGTTTTGGTGCAAATGGTGCTCGGGTCTGGGACGTCTTGGACCCCAATGCACAACTGCGAGTTATCTCAGGAGTCGATGCAGCTCGCAAAATGCTGGTAGTCCAGAGTGTCCGGTCCCACGTCTCTAATGTCCACCACGGGTCTCAGCTTTGCTGTGGATGTGGATCGAAGTCAGAGAAGTCTGGAAGTCTAGTTCTTGTGTTGCTGAGTCTTCGGGTTCCAGCAGGAGCTTCAACAAAGCAAACCGGCAAGTTACTGGTGGTGCCTGTTTGCACAGGGTGGTCACTCCTTGACCACAAGGAAGATGTCTTCAGTCTTCTAGTTGAAATAGAATGTCGAAGGTCCAAGAGTTTTGTATCAGAGTTTCGTTCCAGGATAATCTAAAGTCCTGGGGACACAGCGCCTATCTTTATACTGATTTTAGGGTCTGGATTACCTGCTAGGTCCCTCCTATGGGTGGACCTGGGAAGGGGATGGTTACACCCCTTTCCCTTTGTCCAGTTTCATGCCAGAGCAGGGCTGGAGTGCCCCAGCAACTGGTTTGAACTGGGCTATGCATGGAGTACCTTTTGTGCCCCAGGCAGTGTCTGGAAAAGCATCTTTTCATTCAACACACCCTGCCACAATACACTACAGGCTGTCTTGGTAGGTGCTAGCACCTCCCTCGACAGGAAACCTACTGTCCAGGCCTCCCTTGCTGGAGTTTCATCCAGCTGCTGGAGGTCAGACTCGTGTCTGTGGCAGCAGCATCCATTTTTTGATGCTGAGGCTCTTTTTAACTTTAACCGGGTAAAGCAGTAACTACGTGTCTTCTCCCTCTAGAAGGGTGGAATGCTACCCCCACCGCCAGGACTGGCAGGGGGGTAGTATTCCACAGTGTTTGACACCTTACACGACATGTTTTGATAAAGCCAAACCAAACTTAGCATTAACAGCGAGGATTATAATGCACTTAAGAGTATATGGTATGGCTATATCATAGAACAGCTATAAGGAGATGGTTCCAAAAGCTGCAGAGGGGCTCAGCTCATGCTAGGACACCCTCTTACATAAAACCAAGCACTCTGCCTCCAGGATTGTTAAGGCCTGCCATAGGAGTGACTTATAGGTGTATATGTGTCTATATGTAAAGGTAGATACAGGGATACTATATCTAAGTAAGGGGTGTTTACACCACCTTACCCAAGCTGAGTGATCAGCCTGTGGTGTCAGTTTAGATGGCCAGCCAGGGGTGGCATAATACATGCTGCAGCCCCTGGTAGGCCTTGTATACACCTATGCCCTGGGTACCTATGGTACACTATACAGGGGCTCACAAAGGTGACCTAATACCCAATCTGGTATGAACCTAAAGTACATGGAGTGCATTTTATAGGGAGAGCAGATAGCCTGGGACCCTGAATAGCAGGATCGAAGGCCAACTAAGTCGAAAACCAGCAACACACTAGGCAAAAAGATGGGGTAACCATATAGTCAGATATCCACCTTCCTACACTTGCCCTCTACAGAGCTGTGATCATTTTGATTATTTTTCCAGCTGCCTGAGCTTGAACTTTCAAGGGGCACACATGCCGTTATAATGCTATTAACGAGTGCTAGATAATTTATAATTTATGGCATTTTTCTCTGGCAGGAGCACAATTTGGAGGAGGACAGTCATTACCATACAGATGGATTTGTAGCTCTGGCTTGACAGTGCATTTATAAGCTTGACCTATTGGCATTGCCAATGCTTGTCCTCACTTGCCCTTATATCCTTCCTCCCTTTTTTTAATACCTTTTCTTCTCCTCACCTTTCTCTCTGATAACCTCTCCTGTTCCTTTCCATCTTTTCTCTCCCCTGCCACATCTCCATAATTATTTCTTCCATAAAAATCCTGCCATTTTGTCTTCAATCTCCCTCTTCGTTTTGTCCTCCTCCCTTTAGGATTCTCCATCTTGTATTCGCTCTCTCATTGCCTACTTCCATTTTCTTATCTTTGTTCAGTTTACCCTGGTCCCTTTCTTCTCTTTTCTTTCTTCTCCTTTTTTTCTGTCCTGTATGTCATCCTTATGATAAACCTCATTTATATAGCTTTTCAATGTTGAGTTTGCATGTGCCGGCTGGGGTATGAAAGTCTGTAACAGTGATTTTTACCCCGGCTCCACACCCGTAGGCACAAGGGAGGTACCAACAGAAATTGTTCTTAGCGGACTTCCTTTTAACTAAAGTCTTTTAACTTTACTGCAGATTGGGCGGAGAACCCTCGGTCGCCTATCTCCTGTGGACCCTGTGTCACTGCTTCATCTGCACCACCGATAGGTACACCCCTGAAAGTATATAGCATTGTGACTTGGAGTGAGCCAGTGGAGAGACTTGGAGTGAGCCAGTGGTGATGTGTCTGAAAACAAGTGATTATATTGGCAGTGTGTTTTGTGGTGGCGAGGCTGTGGGAGTGGGTGTGTGGAGTGTCAGTCAGAGAGAGCGAGATGATCTGTCACTTGGAGTGAGTGTGGGTGAAAGGAGGACAAGTGTCTCAATGATAGAGTGTTTGATGATGAAGGAACGCAAATATGTGGTGGAATGAGTAGATGCGACTGAATTGTTGTGAGGTGGAGGTGTGGTCTAGTGGTTTTGATGGTGATTGAGATAAAATGTGGTGATGTGAGAAGAAGCAGCATGGAAAGGGACTGAGGTGCCTAGGAAATGCAGAAACCGAAGCAGCTTCCGTGGCTTGAGAGCAAAAAGTGGCAGGTAAAAGGTTCTTGCATTCCTCATGCCAAGAATGACTCTTTTGAGCAGCATAACTATCAATAGTGCAGCAGGTAAGGTGGCACCAGGACCTAGAAGTAATAGGGGTCCACTGCACCTCAATTTTAGCTGCTTTTTACAACTAAACAAGGGGATAGTGGTCCCATATACATGGCTTCCTTTAGGGTCCTTTGCATCTTTGCTATGCCAATGTTGAGGGTGCTCTTGATAGGAAGGCTGGCGGTGATTTGGGAAGGCGTGATAGTTACAAGAATGCTGGGTTACTCGCAAAGTAGAGTAGATGTGCTTCGTGCCTCCGAATAGGATGATCAGTACAAGACATCGGAAGTTCCGGCAATCAGACAGTAAAACTACATTGTAATACACCAAAGCAAACCGCTTTTGTTGGCACATCATAAGCTTTTTTTTATAACTTCAGCCCTTAGATGCTCATTCTGTTCGCAGAAACAATGTACAAACCTTTACATATTACTTTATTCTCAATGTTTTGTTTCACACAGAGACAAAAATAACTCCTATAAAGCAAACGAGTGTTACAGACTCCTGAAACTGGCAATACCAAACACAGGTATGTTGTCAAAGCGATGTGATATCAGAAACCTATGGCAGAATGATGGATTATAGTATATTTTCTTTAGTGATGGATTGCAAACCCACAACCATAACTAAACAGAGACAAAACATGCATTTTCTGTTTTTGCCGACTGCAATAAATCTACAGGCATGTGACAGATCTCCCACCTCTCAGCTGGCTGACCAGGAAAACTGGAATATGAGATTCATTTATATGTAAAAGGCTAACCTTTCAGCTCCGCCTTCATCACAAAAAAAACATGTATATAGAGAAAGTGCAAGGAGATATTTTTTTCTTGTCCAGTAGGATGTAGGATACCCGGCTTGTAAATGACACTGAATTAAGAAACAGGACACGAATGTGAATTTCGGAGAGAAGTATTATTTACATATTGCTTTATCCACCTCTTTCTCGGTGTCAAATATAATTAACAAGTGTGCAAAAAAATTGCAAAAATCATATTTTGACATTCTGCTCAAAGAAGGCCTCTCTCAGTGAACATGCAGACCTTGTACCCCGAGATTATCTCTCTCGAGAATCTGAAAGAAGCTGATTTTAAGAGTTTTAATCCACGTTCCCAAAGTGATAATTTCTGCTCGTTTTTCTTGATTAAGGAATATCTAGAAATTCTGGGTCCCCGGTGCGGGCAGCGCAGTGTGCTGTGAATCCGTGCAGATTGGGAGGAAGTGGAGGGAACGAAACAGTGATGTGGCGCCCCAGGGCTGCCTACGTAGCATCAGTACATATGGCGGCGAGGCACTTTCCTTTGTGTCCACAGCCGAGCTGAAGAGAATTTCTAGAGCTCCTTGCTATAACTTGTGACTCCGTTATTGCAGACCTGCATTTTTCCTGAAAGTGGCAATTTTTGTAATTTCGTGCACAACGCTGCCTTAGTTGCTCCAATTTAGGGCAGTAGTTTTGGATTTAAGAGTAAATTGATGGCTTCAATCTTCCCCTTAGAACTTGAAGTTTGCGGTCTTGGAAGCGGTGGGGTTGCGTCCCCCTGGCAATTGCTCAGGCAAGGGGAGTCAAGCTGTTTGAGGCGCCTCTGCCACAAGGCCTCCGCAGATGTCTCTGCAGTGATTATTGCGTGTGGATTCAGGAAAAGTACTGGCGACTCTGAGCAGGATGGCGGGGAACTGATACGTGCCCAATTCTGGTGCTTGTTGGGAGACCAGGGACGCCAGTCCTGGGACAGACAGGTATTGGAAAAGGAGTTATGGAGGAGCCTGGGTCCAGTCAGAAGGAGGTGGTCGAGCGGCAGCGGCGGATTGGTAACGCGGGCATTCGGGCAATGCCCGAGGGGCCGGTGTCCGAGTTCCTGCTGTGGGCTGCTTTTTTGAGCAGTCTGGTGGCCCGATTTGGGCGCTGTCTCTATTGTTCGAATATAGCCAGCGGCCAGGTGGGTGTCTGAGTGTCCTTTCTAGAGGCAGATGGGCGCTCATTACCTCCAGTTTAGCAACAGCCAGAGGTATCACTCCCTTTGTCTCGATGGCCGGCCCAATAATGTGTGCACATACTGAGGCAGGGGGCCTGAGTAGAAGTGGCCTCACTTGTTTCCAGGTGTATTCAGCAGTGTAAACTAAGGTGTACATTTTTTTTACAACCCTCCCCCCCACTCCCCCCCCCACCCGCTTTTTTTTTATAAGATTACACCAAAGCAGTCATTTGAGGAAAGGCATTATGCAAATGTGGGCCTATTTTTTTTGTTTTTGTTGCGTGCCCGGGCCGATTTTCAATCCCAAACCAACCCTGTCGAGCGGACCTAGCCGTGGCAAGATTGTGACAAGAATTCAGCACACATCACGTCAGGTGTGAGGCCACGATGGGTAACCCGCTCAGGGTTTAGGGGCCTGATGAGCTGAGTGAGATGGGTCCTGACAGAAGTCCAGGTCATCTATCATGGTATCACTTCCTGGTTGATGAGAGAGGTGCGAACACTGCAGGTACCGAGCTCCCCGTGGGTTGGGAATTCTATGGTCAGCATTTGGCCTAAACAGGGGATGGGGTGCTATGAATTTCGCAGCGCTATTGCTTGCGGAGAATCATGCTGGGCCCAGATATTGGGTGGTTGATTGGCAGCAGCTTAAAGGGAAGAAAGAAGGATGGGGCACCTGGAGGAGCTTGTGAGGCCCCCAGAAACCTTTCCATGGCAAAGGTTTCTTCTGCATGGTATATGGGCCCTATTGCAGCCTCGCCCCCCAGGCAGGGTATTTAAAAAAATTTTTTTTGAAATTGAACAGAGTCTGAGGCTGTAGCTGGAGGCGGATTTAGCTATAGTGGTGTCCTGGAAGGACAGCGGGTGAGGAACGGGGTCTGTACAGGTGGTGTAGCTCAGGGTTGCTCCCAGGTCGATGATGGTAAATATCACAGAGCTGGTACTGCGTAATGAGGGGCATGCCGGGGGGTGTGGCAAAGGGCCAAGGGATACTTTGGCTACAGATAGACACCTGCCTGGTAGAGACAACTATGACAACTTGGGGGATGGGGCCTCCTCTTCAGGGGGAGATGGGTCCAATATGAGCTCAGGACAACAGTAGCCATAGTCCAGAAGTGGAACAGGTGGAGAGTGAGTCTTGTGACAGTGGAGAGGGTAGCCCAAAAACAAGTGGTAATTGTCAGGCAAGAGGCATGCGCAACCATGATGTGGACAGATCGGCACAGGGAAGGTGGCAAGCAACCAAGGACCGAAGACCTTTGGCTCCCCTGGGGCGAGGGGCCAGGACGTGGGTGTTATGGAGACCAGGTAGACTTATGGGTGAGGTGGCAGGTAAAAAGAAGTAAGGGCTATCGGGGTACAAGGGTTTTGGTAGCATGAGGGATTTCAAGGGGATTCAAAAAGTATGATGAGAAACATGGGAGCAGTATTTAGAGACACAGAAGAAAGGGGGAGTGGGAACCAAGTCACAAGTGCAGGAATTGTTGGTGTCAAGTGCCAGACAGACTATGGCAGTTCTTTCAGTGGGGGAAGGCTCTACCACCACAAAAGTGAGGTAGAAGGGGAATAACAAGAGAGAGGATGACCCGGTGGGAGGCTCTGTGGGAACTACAACCAGGTCAAAGAGGAGTGATAGTCTATTTCTCTATATGGGACACCTGGTGGGGTCATTTAATGCAGAAGACCAAGGATATGATTTGGGTATTTGAGTATATTGATTTTGTTTAAATCACTAAAAAGAGAGAATGTGAGCTCAATATCTAGCTAAGAGGCCTAGGGTGCCCACTAATGTTGATACCTGTTCAGCGACGTTCACTATTCTCACCAAAAATCTTGTGCGAAAAGAGCCTGGAACATAGTGGGCTTTTGGATGCATGTCATTACGACAGCTAGCATCAGTTTGAGTGGCTTGGAGTGGTTAAGATAACACCAGCAGTTCATGGCACAGAAGAGCAACATGCTGGTGAAATCATGGGGGAATATTGACCAGGAGCTTTGTCTATGGTTCACAATACCTATGAGACCTGTGACACAGAAAACCGATCAAGACACAACAATTTCAGATTCATAGGTTTTCCAGAGACGGGTGACTCAACAAGCCCAGAAAATATCCTGGAGGCATGAATTAACTCTTGGATTCCAGAAGGGACACTCTCGCCATGATTTGTGGTTGGAAGAGCCCCACAGATCCTAGGCTACCAACCCTCCACCAGGTGCTCCTCCACAACCTATGATCATCCATATATTCAACTTTTGAGAAAGAGATGCAGTCCTCCAGGAAGCATGGAAAGCTGGCAACTTGCACTTTCAGTCTACCCATATCATGATTTTCACCGACTGCACCTGAACTGTTAAAGACAAAAAGGAAATCTTTTGATGCTATTAAACAAAAACTCAATGGTATGATTCAGCAATACATGTACATTTTCCCTGCCAAACTCAATGCGATTTACAAATCCTTTGCCTATGTCTTTGCAACCCTGAAGGAATCCTGGGAAAAGGCAGCAGAAATTAAAAGACTCAAAGTCAATAGTTCTTCTACTCAAGGGTGCATGCCAGTGTAAACCGGCCCCCGGTTGATGTTCAGCCTAAGGGACGAAGGGGAATGAGATCCTGAAGTGGCAGAGAGTGACCTGAAGACTCATCAGACTTCGCTGAAACAGACAAAAGTTGCCCCCACAAAGACCTGGAAGGTGAAACCACTTACTAAATGGCATTGTGAACTTTGTAAACTAATGGAGGAAGGACTTGGAGGAAGAAGGCCCTCCCTGATAACACTATTCCGAGACTTACCAACAAAGAGGAGAAGAAATTCTGTTAGACATCTACAAGGCTAACATTTGACTTATTTGTGGGGGACTAGTTTGAACCTACATGAACTCTGACAGAAACCCCTTTACAGGAGGAGGTCCATTCCTAAAGCCGGACCAGCCCATGCAGGTAAGAGCGGTGGGGTGGGGTGGGTTTGGGGGGGATTCAACCTACGACGACTAGGGAAACTTAATTGAAAGAAGAATGCCATGTTTTTCTTTTTTATTCAAGTTTCTCTCATCGTCGTATGGCGAATTCCCCGCCCACCCCACCGCTCTTACCTGCAAGGGCCGCGCCTGCCTAATGCCTAGTTTTACTTGACATGCTGGTTTTTTAATTGGCGTTTATTGGCTGGCAGATGTTTCTGGGAGGAAGTGTGGAGAGGGGGACTGCTAGGGTGGACAGGAACGCTCTTATGTTTTGATTCCTTCGGTTATTTTTCTGTTGGAAATGGCCCTTTCTAGGGTGCTTTCACTTGACTTTTTGTTTTTATCCTCCTTGTTTTCTGCTGCTCTGGATGCTAGCCTTGGAATGCAAGTGCGTTTGGTGCTGCCCACAGTGTCAAAGAGCTGTGCTTATCATATACATAATGAATGATGGGCTGATTCGAGTTAGCTGTAAGCCCCTTGTCATGGGATAAGACCTATACCAGGAGCATGCATCTCAAATGTGCCTATGTGGGCCTGTCAGACTGGTTGTGTCATCTACTGAGGGAGCTCATTGATGGTACCACAGGTTTGCCCTAGTGAGGCATGTGTGCATAAGTTACTATTAATTGGTTTGGTGTTTAGAAAGCTATGTCTGAAGGTTCTGCATGTTTCCTGCTATATCAGAGTTCTGCCTGGGGACAGGGTGCAGTGTTGGCAAGAATGTAGGTGTGTTCATGTGTGCGTTACATGCAAAAATCGTGACTGGCACCGGGTGATGTGTTTGGTATGACAGGGCATGCTTCTCACATTGGATGCGGTACAAAAGGGGGTGGTGATGGACGGAGCATCTGAGTCAATCAAACGCTCACACCCAGTCAAAAGATCTGGGTTTAATCCATCACCGTTCTTTAGCCCACTCTGCCACCCCAGTTCAGACATGGCCATATGCAAATCAGTCTGACCCTGTGCCTCATGGGAACAGTCCAGCCCGAACTGCCAAGCCATGTCTTCCCTGGACCGGAAACAAGCTTCCGAGGACCGGTTTCTGGCATTCCTGCCGTCTTCAGCCCGGCTTGCTTGAATCCAGTGGCAAAGTGAGCAAGGGACTCACGTCTGAGCATACCCTGCCACACTTATGGCGGCCAAAAGCGGTACAAAAGGGGGTGGTGATGGACGGAGCATCTAAATCAATCAAACACTCACACCCAGTCAAAAGATCTGGGTTTAATCCATCACCGTTCTTTAGCCCACTCTGCCACATTGGATCAGCATGATGGGGGTAGGGAAAGGCTATTAAGCATTTTTTTCTATGGGCAGAATAGGACCAGTATAGTGTTTGGTATTGATGAGATCGCAATGGCGAATCCTCTCCTTTGGTACGAGTGGAATCGACTCTGCGGTGATGTCAATGCATTTTGGAAAAATGGGTGTTTTAATGTGCATGGCTCTGTGTGCCTGATGGCTGTCACCTAATTTAGAACTGGGTGCTAGAGGGACAGCCACATCTGTGTATTCCTGATAGAGGGCCATAAACTACAGTTTCACAGAAAACTGCAGATCTCTGACTCTGAGGGGCCTTTTTGTGATGATTACGTGGGGGTGGAATTGGCACCTGCATTCCAAGGGGCAGGGTCTTGGCCCCACTAAAGATTGTTTGTGATCAAACCTTCCCGGGTAGGATGGCAGACAAGACAACATTTAGAGAGGACCTGTGCATTTAAAAGGTGGCCTTTTGAACTGATTATATCTTCAAAGGCCATGGTGGGTATAACTACTGGGGCTTCTGCCTCCGCAAGTAGAGACACTTTTGGATTTGTAACCATAATATGCTGGTTTGATACTGGGACATTGACACAAGTAATCATTAGGACAGGAGGGACTGCAACTGGACTATCTTCAGACTTGTGGTGGCTTGGAGTTTGTTATGTTCCAGGAAGGGGATTATCACTTGGTGGATTTTGCCTGAATGTTGCTGGCCTGCAACTAGTGCCAACTGTCGTAGCCTGTGTCTCAAAGTTCTCTCCAATGGCCAGTGACCTGGCCTCCCATCCACGAGATCCCAGGAACACAAAGGATCTCACTTTCTTCACAAGATCATAAGGACCATACTGGGTGAGAAGTAGACAGGTGAAAGTGAGCATGGTTAAGACAAGGACAGGCCTGATATACACAATCGTCTTGCTGTGCAAGAGGTCAGTGTGTGCAAAGACCAGCAGCCATCTGAGGCGCCAGGATGTGAGGAGATAGAGAAGTGTGGGGTAAGTTTACAGAGTCAGAATGACCCGTGCTTTCAACCAGGATACCTGTGCTCACTTGCAATGGCAGAGTGGCAGAGTGGGCTAAAGAACAGTGATGGATTAAACCCAGATCTGTTGACTGGGTGGGAGTGTTTGATTGGTTCAGATGCTCCGTCCATCACCACCCCCTTTTGTACCAATTGCGCTACAGAGCATGTAGTATCCGAGGGGTGTCGGGGATGCAGAGCTGGGAGCTGAGACTGTCTTTAGACACCAGATCAAGAGGACGACAGAGCCTGACATCACTGCCTCTATTGGAGGTTATTTGCTCCCTTTCCTTGGACACACGCCACAGGATGCTTTGATTTGGAAAATATCAGGGAGAGACCTGAGGGGTTTGGTGTGCCTAGTGGGCATCTGAAGCTGACTTCCACGGGTCTACGACAGGTCACACCCTTGAGGGGGGAAACATTTCTCCAGATATGGAAGCTTGCCAGCTTCCTGGGTCACAACCTTTTGTCTACGGGGGGATTTAGCTTGAAGGTCTAATACAGATAGAAAAAAAAGAAATAACAGTTTTTTTCTGTGTTTGGGGGGCTTTGACTGTCTATTCAACAGGGCACCAGTAGAGATAATGTGTATCCTTGGCAAATGGAGTTGAGAGAATGATGGGCTGGGTCACGAGGTGCTGACAGAGACTGGTGACTATTTGACCTGTCTGCAATGGGAAAGTTTGACTACTGCATATAACTGTAAAGTGTATATCCAAGGTGTGTTTTGTTTTGATTTCCTTAGAAAAGTTGACAATTGCATATAACTGTACCATGTATATACAATGTGTATCTCGTTTTGATCAGTGTGTGCGCATAAATAAAAGTGTTTTTGTATATACAATGTTGAGACTTTTTGTGGTGGGGGGTGTTGTGCCAATACTTTACACTTGAGTCCTGAGCATAAGCCTGACTGCTTAGTGGCAAGCTAACAGAGGGTGAGAACAGGTTATCGGACAAGTGCATCATACTCATCCTATTTGGAACGGTGGATTCTGACTGTCTTTGATGCATCTCGGAAAGCTCAAAACCACTTGGTTGGACAGTTTGACACTAAAATAATCCACCTACAAATACCTATAATTAACCACTCACGGCAGAAATATGAGACCTTACAGTCTAACAACCAGAGGGAACAGTTACACCTGGTATCGATACCCCGAGACCTAGCACTCTCATGACTGAATTGTTGGTGATGTCCTGGAATGTCAATGGGCTGTTAGACTGCATTAAGACGGTGGCCATCCTCCGATGCTCTAATAGAGCAGGGCCTTATTTCCTCATGTTAAAAGACACCCATGTTCAGAGCTCTAAATGTAGTTTCCAGGGACGCTATGGCTATGATAGAATCTTCCACACAGGATTCACTGAAGGTTCTAAAGGGGTAGCCTTACTGCTGCACAGGCACTTTCTCCTCATGGTCTCTATGATAACCTCTGATCCCATGGGTAGACATGTTGGAATAAAAGGACTCCTTGAGGGTAAAAACTATAATCTTCTCAGCGTATATATGGCCACTGACAAAAGACTAAACATAACCTTACTAAGCTCTGTCATAGTGAAATTCTCAAGGAGTGTCACTGTTATGGGAGGATGGGGAAAACCAAACTTCTCACAGGTTGGGTGAATTCACTTGAATTGTGTGATGTCTGGAAAGCCTGGCACCCACAAGATAGCAATTAAATGCATAGTTCTGCTCCACACAAAATGATGTCCACATAGACCTCATTTTCGCACCATACATTCTTCATATGACCCAATTGATTATCCTATCGAGGGGCATCTCTGACCACTTGCTGGTCACTTTCTGTCTGGTACTGCCTACAATGAACTGACATCCGATATGGCACGTATTGGACTTAACCCTTTCTTCAGGGTCCTCCCCATTTTTCCTTCACCCTCCTGTTTTCAGGGTACATGTAGTACCACTGTACCTGGCACGTAGTAAATTAAAGGTGCCAATTGGGTGTAAGAAAGTTTTACAATGTTTAAAAAAAGAGCACACACACTTTATTATAGGATAGCAGTGGTAAAGTGTGCAGAGTCCAAAAGGCCAACAAAAATGGGTTCAGAAAACAAGAAGGTAAAGGCAAAATGTCTGGGGATAACCTTTCAGAGCCAAGTTCAACACAACCCCCTCCAGCCAAAAGTCTGGATAGAATAATCAATACCTTGATGGGTGTCTCTGCTTAGGCGATAGAACATGGATGAAGGACCTGTTATGCAGGTGCACTTGTGAGTTCTATGGCTCTATGAACTGGTTCCTCTGTCTACATTCTCCTAAGCCACAGGAGTGATCCGTTGGGGAACCCTTCTTCTCACTTATAGACCTCATCTGTGCAGTACCTAACCTTAATTTACTCACAGACGCATCCCAGTAGGGAGGTAGTGCCACCATGGGCAAAAAAGTTATGTGTCCCATTCCATCAGAAGTCTGTCCCCAACCAAAGGAAAGTTCTGCACATAAGGACATCAACCAACAGAGGCCAATGACAGCTGTCAGTGCCAAAAGCCAGGCCTTAGGCCACCCAGGGTTCTGTGACCTTGGAGGTTTCTCAGAGTGGTGTGGGGGGCAATAGCCCTGTGTGTTAGGTGCCCTTCTTCCACTCCCCTTTCCACCAATGCAAGGATTGTAGCCGGAAACTGGCCACTCAGCCCAGGGTCTATACCCTGTAGCTAAACATGTACCTAGTGAACCCAGACTTCCAGGGGGAAACCAACACCCTCATCATGGTGACACACCCTGTCTGTGTCATGCAGGGGTCTGCCTGGTGCTGATCTCCAGCCCTCTATCTCTGTGACCATGCAGGGAGCATCTCCAGGTCATAAATGACCTCACCAGAGTCAGCCTCGGGTGCTTTGTTCTCAGAGCTGGAAACCGCTGATCCACTGCTCCTTTCACTATGGGCTGTTTCCACCTCCTGCCCATCCATCCAGGTCCTGTGTCCCCAGAAAATGGTACTGTCAGGGCGCCCTGAGCAGTAAACCCTTCCAGCTCGCTAACATCAGCAGCAACTCATTCCCCAGAATGAATACTATGGGCATCTTGTGACTAACTATGACTCTCTCCCCTGTGCACCCTCTCCCCCACACCATGGTTACAAGGGCCTTGGGGTGGAATAAAGTCCTGCTCTTGGATATGAGTTACGCTACACACCTGTCCAGTCTACTGCTCTAGAAAAACTAGCCTTTCCACTACAATTGTCTGACTAGCCCCAGTGTCCCTCAGAGCAGGGACGGAGATCTCATTCACTTAAACCTGGGGGAGTAATGTCTCCTACCCTCAATGATCGCCAGCTCCCCCTCTGAGTCTCCCTCTCAGCTAAGGGAAATCATGGCATTGTCTATGTATGACCTGCTCTTGGGGACTACTTACCCCATAGGCTATATTGACCATCCCTTTAGAGATCTCACCAGCGGTTGATCACTTAGGACAGTGCAAATCTCCCTGCTGGGAACACTCAAAGCAGCAGATTTGGAAATGGGCACACCAAGTTCAACAAAACCTCAGTGTGTGGTGCTTCGTAGATGACACATGTATTGAACATTTGTTTGCAGAACTCTGTATGTAGTATTCGTTTCTCATATTGCCGTGAGATAGCCTTGACCTCGAGCTGATGTGAAGCAATCTTCCAATTAGAATGTCAGTTTAACCAGTTGGCTGCGTCGAGCGTGCAGCTCCAGTGCTGAACGTTCGAAAAACAGGTGGGGCAGCGTCGGCCAACGGATGTGCGCAGCACTACCAAGGTGGTGCTCGCGACGACCGTTGGCCGACGGCAGCAGTCAATGGGTTAAAGGATGAGCTGACAAAGAGGTGCTGGTGATGTCAGCAACTTGGGGTGGTTTCCCATGCAAACTTGAATAAAATAGCCCTGTATATGCCCTGTCCGAGTGTGGTGTTTACTACAAACTCCAACCCTATTTTGACATTAAAAAAAAATTCCTTTGACTCGGCTGGCACCCATTGGTTGGCAGCCACCATCAGGGGTAAGCTAAGGCTTACATCAGGCATAAACATATTCTTCATCGCCAACTGGACCTTGATAGGGCTCGCGTACAACAGATTTCCCTAACAGGTCACACCAATATTGGATGAGAAGAGCCTATGAACATGGAGACCAAACCAGAAAGTTACTCTACTGGCTGGCTGGTCATGGGAGAGATAACTTCTAAGTGGTTCTGGAGTTTCCAGATAACACTGTTCAATGTAGCAAAGCGACAGAAATAATGGTGACATTTGCAGACTAATATTACATACTTACAACCAACAGGCATGTTCTCTAGGGGAACAAACAAAATCAATACTCACTTAAAAAGACGTTCATTGCTGGTCCAAACTCCCACTCCACATTCCAAGCAGCTCAGTCCTATTCAAAATGATTACTTTGTGTTTCCTCTACCTCCTACAGAGCACCACACGGCTGATCCCAAAAACCTTGCAGCTATAATTCGCTCTTTCTTATGGGCAAACCACCCTCTTCGCATTACATTCGATAAATGTTGACAATCTATGTCTGATGGGGGAATGGGGATGTCAGACCTTCGCTTATACTATTAGGCATCACACATTTTGATAACCAATGATTGTCTAATTGGAGGATGGGATAATCTGGCCTGCCAAACAGAATTGTCTTTATTAGATCTTAATAATATACTAAGTATGATCTAAAGGACACTCATTCTCCATCACCTCCCTGAAGTTACTAAAGTTGTATTCCAGAACTGGCGATCAGCACTAAGGTTGATTTTCCGGGACCAGATATTGATTCAACAGACTCTGCTATGGCTGGGCAGATGGCTAAGGACACATAGCACAACTAAGTGGCATTAGCAAATGAGACATCATTGGCATGACATATTTAGGAGATGTATGTCAAGCATCGCATATGAGGTCCTTCCAAGATCTTCAAACTCAGTTTGTACTGGGCAAAGCTTAATTTTATAAATACTTACAAATGCATCATGCACTCTCAGGCCACTAAACTGAATTCTTAGATCTTCAAGGATACAAAAAGCTAAAATCTAAGATCCAATTGGGAAAAGAAGGAATTTCACAGATCAACAGCACCCTGGTTATTAATATCCCTGACTAATTTGTGGCTTTTAAACAAAAGTAGGAAGGATTGATTGGCCTCCTCAATGGCACAGACTGATGGGAAGCTCGGATGGTCCCCCTCACAATTGCCATTTTGACCAGACTAAGGTTGATACAACTAAAGATTTACACATCAAATACTTTATATCCAGAAAGATGTGGCATGCACACCAGACTCACATCCCTACCGGCTTTCGATGTCCTATTCCAGAACCCGATTTTTAGCACTTAATCTGGAATTGTCCGAAAATCACCCAGCATTGCCAGACAATAGACAGAGTCCTGGGATGACCAGCTGAATTAACATATAGAGCCGCCCTGTTGGGGATCTTTGATGACTTGGTAGGGACCCATACGGAGCATATGTTTATAGGAATGGCCATCTTAATAGCTAAAAGAGATATCGCATACAAATCCTCTGATCCTTATAAAATACTCGAAGGGTGTGTTGCAATGGACAGTGCTAGAAGCAGGAGGAATGCATATACAAAACTAGAGGTTGCCTCAGCAAACATTCCAAGATTTGAGGCAAATGGTAGGAATATTTCAGACTTATCATGACTTATCAGTATATATATGCTAATAACTAATAAAAGCAACAAAGATGAGGTCAGGTGAGACTCGTATTGTCTTGTTTTCTGGGTGATGTATACCATTTAATAAAATCTTTAACGGTGATTTTTTTTTTTTTAAATGTATCCAAAATATTTTTTTTCCCTTCCTTGTATTGTATACAAAAATAAAATAATCTTATATTTTTGAAGGTCTAATGGTCAGCCAATCAAAACAGTGAGATCTTCCGGATACTTACATTTGTAATGCATTCTTGGTCATATGATTAGCAATTACCAAATAGACGGATGTTTGAATGAAATAATGTGTGACTAACCATCTTTTCATTTTTTTAATCCAAAACAATATTGACAGTCGTTTTTTACTTCAAATCAGAATATATCATATCAAATGTGTATGCACATGTTTTTTAGTGCAATAACATTGACAGCAGTGGCATTGTTAGACAGAAAACATGATTATTCAAAATCTACTGCTCTGGGATGGCATACAACTCATACCAATGTTCTACTGAGAAGCCTAGCCTCCTAGGCAATACATGATTGAATTGCATTACTGATGCACTTGATAGTCCAGTTTGCCAGATGAAGTTGACATTGGTAATGTGGGAGATATAAATGCTATCGCTTTGACTATTTAATTCAAATAAAAACAAGCATTGGCAAAGCCAGTAGGTCTTGCCTATATAGTATGAATGCCAAGCTCATGGCTTTGCCAATGTTTGTATGTAAAGTCTTGTTTAAAAAATGTTTAACAGAAACATTTCAAAACACTAGAGGAAAAGCAAATACCTATCTTAAGGTATCCCAAAATGTACACTGAATTCAATGTTTATAAGTGGAATGGTTTATTTTTCAAATATGTTTCTCAAGGAAACTCTGGACAAAAGTTAAAGATAATAATGAAGAATTGGAATGTAAAGGGAAACGCTTGCAAAGCGTAATTTACTTTGCAGGATTCAGCAATTTGGCTCTCAGAAGTAGTTCAGGGAGCAAACTAATGGGCCTCCACGAGAAGTTTCATACTAAGTACGCCTTCCACCTCAAATGCCAGCTGAGTGCAACCGATGGCCCTTTCTCCGCTTCTATAAAAGCCTTTGTGTGCCAAAGCTTGTATTTTTATGCACTATTTGGAATGCACAAGATAAAATTAAAGAAATCCTTTAAATCTGTTCTCCAGCCACACCCAAGCAAAAGTATCCTTTTTGCCGTGCCTTTACAAATAAGCTTGAAGGAGTGGGAAATAAAGCAGTGCAGGGGCTTGGAAATGTGATGGGGGTAAGCAGTACACAAGGGAAAGAGTTAGACACACATGCACTCTCATAGTATGCTGATTGAAAATGAAAACAGTTGTTCCCTAAATGTGACCAGTGGAAGCATAGAAGACAGCTAATCAAAATGATTATAAAGAGGCTACAAAGGACATGCACAGAAAGAGCACACCAAGCCAGCAAATAAGAAGCAAGCAGTCATAGCGGGCAACAGGTGTTTTAACCCGGTGGGCCAGAAGGGTGGGGGTGGTTTTTGATCAGTGGGGCCACTTTTGTTACTGGGGGGCAGATTTGCAGTGGGTTTAGCAGCAGGGCTGCAATATCGGCCCCAGTATCAAAAGCGGCAGCACTGCTAAAGAGGCAGCTTCTCACCATCTCCCCCCACCCCTCTCCCCGGGGCCAGTCCAGCAGAAGAATTGCCAGGGCTGGTTTGTGTTCCCAGTTCAGCCCTGTCTGGTCAACCAATGGTCAATGGAACAAACACACCTGAAGACAATGGTTTGCGACAGAAAATACCAGGACTGGAGCGCTGCCCCTTGATGACATGGAGCCATCTGGAAACCTTAAATCCGACTGACCCATTGGTTAAGAATTCAAGGGGCATATTATCAAGGACTGCATTAAAATTATCACCGGTTTAGCGGCAGAAAACTGCCGCTAAAACGGCGATAATGGGCTTGATAATAATATGCCCTGGCGAGTTCCAATAGAAGCCCATGTTCACACCAGAACATGGACTTCTATTGGAATTCTCAAGGGCATATTATCAAGCCCATTATCGCCATTTTAGTGGCCGTTTTCTGCCGCTAAAGCAGCGATAATTTTGAACGCCGTTCTTGATAATATGCCCCCATGTGCATATACTTTTACTGCAGCAATGCAGCATGATACCTGGAAAAGAAGGGCTCTCTTAATGCACTTTCACAACTGGCTCTCTTTGAAGGACAGACTCGACTTTACGATGCAGTCAGGGGCGTAGCTTCAGGGGGTGTGTTTGGGGTGTTACACTCCCCTAGTAGAGGCGTTTTCTGGTACAGGTGCTTACAGTTTCCTATAGTGAGGAGTCTGTCGGATTTCACAAGGAATTTTGACATTCACACAGACAAAACATTCACACTCTCCCTGTCTCTGTTTTGAAAGTCTTAAAGTATGTTAGCTAGTTTAAAAAATATTGTATTTTCCCTCACTTAGTACCCCTACCAATCAGCATTCCTCTCCCTTTCCACTGCCCCTTAAGCCCCTATTATGTCCCCTGCTTTTCCTGTAATGCATTTTAACATTCAGGGGCATATTTATGATGCTTTCATACAGCGCAGCAAGCCACCTTGCATGACAGGGCATGAAAGCACTGTATTTAAAATAATATAATTCATTCCTGTCCTTTCCTTGTGCTGGTGCCTTTTTGGCTGCCTGGCGGCAACCCAGGCCCCCTTGCCCTGTGGTGCATGGGTGGCTCCGTTGTAGACAGGATTGTTTTTGTTGCACCTTCCTACTCAGAAACAATCTTCTGACACTTTGTCCTCTTTCTATGTGTGCGGCAGAATGCACCACACATAGAAAGATGAAAAAACAAGGAGAAATAAAGAAATGTCTCCTTGTTACCCCTCACCTGAGAAGACATTGCATTTTAATGCATTCCCAGGTTTACCAGTAATGGTAAATCTGTCAATGTGCCAAAATCTACGGGTGGATGCACGGGATCACCTATGCTCCACCCATTGAATGCCTCCCTGGGACAAATTTGCACTGCCTTGCATTACTCTGGATGTATCCAGCCATGCAGGGCCACACAAGGTGGCCTTGTATGGCTTTATAAATCCAATTTAGGTTTGCTTCACCCTTGTGCCCCCTTGCATGGCCACGGGGGACACAAAATCTACATAAATATGCCTCTGAATGCCTGCGTGATCAGTGCTTTAAATGGACCAGTTCTGTCCGGTACTGAGTACCAGCACTTTTTTGTTTTGAGAGGAAGAGGACCGGCACTTCTCAAGAGAAATGTAATACTTCTAATTGGAGAGTAGTACCAGCACTTCTCAGAATCAAGCAGGTACTCTAGTGCAGAGTATTTTCAATAGTATGTGACGGACATTTTATGAGAATGTGGCTTCTTTGCCTCCCTTAAATGGGTATTTCAAATTATGGCGCTCCCTGAATCTGAAAGGATATTATATCATCTTGCCAGGGTCCCTGATAACAATACAGGAAAAAGAACAGCAGGGAATATCGGAGGGTATGATAAACCGGTTGTAATCGGCATGCCGGGTTGCTTTCACGCTGGGCACATGTGACGTGTTTGAGATGGCCCTGGCGATAGCCATCTCTCATTTGCAATAGTCCTGGTGTTGAGCTGTTTGCTTACAGCAAATGGGTCACTTTACAGACGGGGTTACAACAGGCTCCAAGCCTAATCCCTCAGGAGTGAAATGAAGATAAACAGACAGCACACTCCACAGACGGAGCCAACCAAGTGTCAGCATTCACACCTCGCGAGAAGCAATTTGTTCCTCTTGCTCGGTTTGGTCTAAATCAGGGAAAAACAAGGAAGTGAAAAGAATCTGCGAGCCTTTACCCAAGATCCCCCCCGCCAATTTTGTCCTGAAATAAAAGTCCCAGCTGCAGCGATTTTCATGAAATATTTGCTAGAGTGTACCACAAAATTTAGATTCTGTGACACAAGAAACAATGTGAAAGTACCTTTCATAAATAACTCCGCGACTGAAGCCTCAGGAACTAAACTGGCAGCGTCTCTCCGCGAAAGAGCGCACTTTCATCTGAAGAGAGGGTAAATTAAAAAAAAAATCCAGACCGGTCAAACATCTGATAAAATATCAAAGGGCAACAGAGCTTCATACATCAGAGCACAAGATGCATTTCAAAGGAAGGTTTCTGTAATGAGCACACTGCCCAACTATTTTGCATGGGCTAGAAATAATTCCACAAACCGATTCCTCGGCAATTTGTGCAATGAGTTACAACATTAAGAAGTGTGTTTGTTAATAGTGCATTCTTGACCAGCAGAGTTGGTAGAGAAGTCTTGGTTGTTTGAAAGTTCCTCACTGCAATCAAAAGGCTAATATTGATCATGGATGTTCAACAAAAGTTTGGAAAATAATGTTAAATTATTTTACAAAAATGCATTTGGATACAAAGGTTCAAGCTGTGCTCTTTCTCGGCAAGTGAATAACTATGCGGCACTAATGTGTTTTTTTCACCCAAAGCCATTGAACTGCAGTTGCATCCATGAGCCAAAGTCAATTATCATTGTGTCTCTCCTGCTGCAATCGTGATGTGTTCACTGTCCAATCAGAGAAAACAGCTCAAGGTTTCTTTATCTTCAGAGACTAGAATCACAAATATCGTTACTCGATAGGTGGAGGGTGGTTTTTGTAAGACCCTCTTTCATTCAATTGAGTCATCATTACTTGCAACACCTAGAAACGGCAGGCGTTTACTCCGAAACGCTATATTGTTGTTGGTTTGTTTATAAATCAACTCAAATAATTATGCTGGTGCATTTATTTCAGGTATAGTGACTGTGACATGTTTAGCAACAGGTTTAGCCTCATCATAAAGACACAATTGTATTTATTCGTTTATAGTTTTAAATAACTACCTGATCCCTGGATATTATTTTATTAGAGCACATTGCAAGAATTCAATAGCAGTAGAATAGACTGTCTCAAAGCAACATTGTGGAATTAGGCCCGTATTCCATTAAACTACACAAATCAGACAAGCAGATGCATGCCTTTATAAAAATAATAATTATTGAGTCTTTTATTTATTTATGCTGTTTTACATTGCATTCATTTGGCTAAAGGGCTTTAGGCTTTGACCTTTCGTAATGTAAATGGTCCTCATGTAAAGCGTCCCAATACCTTAGGGTTGAGTTCATGCTATAGAAAACTGCAAAAGAAAATAAAATGAATTGCTTTACAATAAGAAGGATGGAATTACTATGACGAAGGTTCACAATTAAAAACATGAAATGATATAGCACAGATTGAAATCAAAACATAGCAAAATACAAGTTGAGGAATGAAGGGAGTATAAATAAGCAATGGCAAAGCCAAGCAGTCCCACTGCTCAAAAGCAATAGTGACCTTCTGACTTTGACAGTGTTTGTTGCTGCTGCTGAAAAGCATTTAGTAAAAAATGGTTTGTAGTCAATGCTGTTCAACAAATGGCTGCAGAGCATCATGAGGCATACATGTGCACACTTCTATGACATTGTGCTGTCCAATCAGGCATTTTTCTATTTACAGTTCCAAGATGGTAGACACTTATTTTGGAGCAAAAAGAACAGATCATGGACGGAATGCTGAACAATTCAAACATTTACCCTCTAGTCGCAGATTTGGGTTTAATCCATCATTTTTTTACTCACCACGTCACCGCAGTTTGGACCCAGCCATACGCAAATCAATCTTGACCCTACTCCTCATGGGAACAGTCCAGCCTGAATGCCCGGCCAGGACCTCCATGGACCGGAAACAAGCATCCTTGAAACGGTTTCAGCATCTCACCCCTCATTAGCCAGGCTAGCTGAATCCGGTGGCACAGTGAGTACAGGACCCATGTCCGGGCATTCCCTTCCAACTTAGAGCAACACAAGCCCCTGCCTTGAACGGAACTATAGAAGTGCAGGTGCTCACTATTTAGAGTACCTGCTTACTCCTGAGAAGTGCTGGTACTCCACCATTAAATTTATTAGACCACTGCTGAAAAGTGCTCATACTCTCTCTTTCAATTTAAAGAAGCACAGGTACTCAGTACAGGACAGTACCTGCCCATTTAAAGAACTGACAAAAGCGAAAAGAACAGATGATGGATGGAATGCTGAGCAATGCAAACATTCACTCCCAATCACAAAGTGGCATAGAGTGAGCTGTGTTGTAGAGAGTCATAAAGTGTCTTATAGTGGAGTGGATGACACAGTGTGGAGGAGAGTAAATCCCCGATGGGAATCCAACGGATTCTAGATGGGTTTGGGGATTTCTGCAGGGCGCATGGCCTCGAAATGAACGCAGAAAAAAACAAATTCATGGTATTCAACCCCTCATCTAACACCAGGCCCAATCCAACCTTGGGATCGGTCAGGCTGGAAAGGGTTAGAACATTTAAGTACCTGGGGGTAACTTTACACGAAAATCTATCTTGGGGTCCACAGGTAGCAAGACCTCATTTAAAGTTATCCCAAATGGTGGGGGCAATTTTGAAGGTCTCGAATTCATCTACATTCAAACCAGTCAGTCCAGCCCTGGAGATGTACAAAACCCAAGCCAGAGCAGCTTCAACCTATGGTGCCGAGTTGTGGGGTCACAATGCTGGGACAGATCTTGCTAAGGTGGAAAACAACTTCCTTAGGCGCTTGTTGGCCTTACCACAAGGCACGCCCCTGCTACCATTGAGACTTGATCTGGGGCTCTCTCCGATAGGAGATGAACTGGCTTTGAAGCCGCTGAGGTTTTGGCATAGACTGTGGTCCACCAGTGAACTATCCCACTACAGACAAGACCAAAAGCACGTTTTGAGTCTTAACACCTGCGACAGAATTCCATGGGTGGCACACGTGAAAAGGGAATTCTATCGACTGGGTCTGTCTGAACTGTGGGATAACCCTGAAGGAGATTGTTTAGGCTTGCCCCGCAAAAGACTCACCAAGATTTTTAAAGACAAGAGCCTGATTTCGCTCGTGTGCGCCCCGAAAATTGGTACCCTTACCGAACAATTTTTGGTCACGAAATGCTCCTTCTGTTTTGAAGGATACATGGACATTATATTCTCCATTTCCACAAGGAAACTCTGTATCCAGTGGAGGTTCGGCACACTGCCACTCAAATCTTTCACAAGCAAATGGACAATGCTGGCTGACAAAATTTGCCCGGGGTGTAACCAGAGTGTAGAGGACGAACTACATGTGCTGTTTTTCTGCCCTGCCTACAGCAAGCCGAGAAAGTACTGGCTAGTCCCATTATGTAAGAATCTGGGCTGTAGAAACTATTTAGAATCGTATAGAATCTTGAAAACAAGCACTCTGCACTTTATTGTCTTTGCTGTAGCCAAGTTCTTAATGGCCATGTGGCAGATAAGGGGAAAAATACTGAAAGGGTAATCCTTAACTCCCTAATGAGCTGCACTGAAATGTACCGAATTGGGTTTTAATTTTTAGAGTCCACTATGAATTGATTCAATTAGTCCTTTGTTCCCCCGTACTGTGGTCTTTCCCATATATTGTACGTTCTTATCTGTTTTAAATGTTTTATTGCATCTTTTATGGCCTAAATGGCCGAAATAAAGAAACTTTGGATTGGATTGGATTGGATTGGAGGAGAGTAAAGTGAAGTTCTGTACAGTGATGCAGAGTGGGATACAGTGTCATGGAGCGGCGTAGGGTGGAGTGACGTAGAGTGGAGTAAAGTTGAATAGAGTGGCATAATATAGAGTGGGGTAAAGTGTCATAAAGTGCTTTGCATTGCATGGAGTGTCATAGAGTGGAGTAAAGTGACACTGATTGTAGTGGAGTGTTGTATAGTGGCATAGTGTGCTATATAGTGAAGTTTCAAAGAGTGCTGTAGAGTAGTAGAGTGGAGTGGAGTAGATTGGTGTGGGATAGAGTGGACTTTCATAGAGTGGAGTGTCAGAGAGTGGAGTACATTGACCTAGGATAGTGTAGGGTGGAGTGGTACAGAGTGGAGTAGAGTGGTTTAGAGAGAAGTGTCATAGATTAGAATGTTTGAAAGTGTCCTCCAGTAGAGTGGAGTGGCGCAGAGTGGAGTGGTGTGGATTGGAGTAGGATATAGTGGAGTGGAGTACAGTGGAGTAAAACAGTGAAGTAGAGTGGCCTAGAAAAGAGTGGCATAGACTGAAGTTGAGTTGCGTAAAGTGTTGTGGAGTGTAGTAGCAAGGAGTGGCATAGATGTTCATAGAATGGAGGAGCGAAGCGTGCATAGAGTGGAGCATGGTATTGTAGATTGGAGTAGGGTAGAGTGGAGAATGCATGGTGTGGTAGTGAACTGCCATTACAGACAAATCATTTTCAATTAATATGATCATTACATTGGCACAGACTTACAATTTTAGTGATAAAATTAGACAGGGCACAAATGATAATGTGTGGAAATGCCATTACCTAGAGCATTGATTTACTTTGATCGTATTAGACTATCCCTTTCCATCACACTTAAGAATTACAAAAAAGGTGCTTCATCTGTGGTTTCCTAATTCTGCTATATTCTGAAATATCTGCACAGTTCTTTTACAGACATTTACGTTGTGTTGTGTGCTAGACAAAAACCCTTCCTTTCACTACCCAATATTGTCAGAAAATTCCTCTCACTTTGAAGTCAGAGAAAAAAAAGTACACAACAAGCTCCCTCCGAAGACAGAGATTGACATTTGACCACGCTGTTTGAATGCATAACAAATGTGACAAGATAAAAACAAAATGTAAAGTTCTGTTTACAGTAAATGAGCTATGCTCCATGGGAGAGAAAAATACACGCTGGGCAGCCTGAAACTAATAAATCCAGCAAATAGATAGCAAGCAAGTGTGAGTTACAAAGCCAATGGTAAGCATTGGTTAGAGTGCATTCCTGGGCCAGCTTTCAGATGTCCCCAAGACGTCTTTAGCAACCAGATAGAAACAAACAACTATGCTGTCTGGTAGACTCCAACCTATTCATGGGTTGAGCAACTGAACGTTAAGTAGAAATACCTAGCATGGAGGGGTAGGGGAGGAATGGAGGAGCAGGGGAAAGTGGGGTTGACAAGCAAACAAAATATAAATAAAAGCCATGAGAGATGAGGAGAGGTGAGGGAAGCAATGGATGAGCTGATGGGGAGGCTCAAGAGTAACATTGAGATCTGGGAGGATGCAAGGTGGGAACCATCAAATGGGGGCGAGAGCAAGAAACACATGCACTCCCATGGAAGTCTGGTAGAAAAAGACAAAAGTAATATAAACAGTGAAAGGATGCAAGACAAGCAATCAAAAGGATGTTAATGAGGTTATACTCCAGGAGCAGGCGAAAAAAACAAAAGAGGAAGGACAGTCATCAAATAAGAAGTAAACAAATGAGTTGGAGGAAAAGCCAACCAGTCATAAGCAATGAGTAGATCCTAAATCAAAGCTCAATTGGTATTGTACACATTGTGTCTTTTGAGATCTAAAAAGAATATAACATTTTCCATCGAGCATGAGCTGTCAAAATTCACCTGTGAAAATAGTGCTGTGCTGTGCTGATGCTAGACGGCTTTGCAATAAAAGTACAAAATTGTCATTGCAGAAAGCAGCAGTACGTAATCAGAGGAATAGTACAAAACAGTGTATTTTAAAAGCAAAATACATACACATTAAAGAGGAACACGGATGTTTATCAATAAATATACACAATTTTTAAGAAGAAGGTTGTATAAATACAAGAATGTTAATGAGGTGGCAAAATGAATCAATATAATTTTGTTAAAGAAGTAGAAGGCATCCAGGTAAGTAGGAGAAGGTAAAGTGTATTGAGAAAATTCCACTTAGGGAGCTGGAGAGAGGGAGACAGAAAATGGAGAAGAGCCCAATACTGGAGGAAGCAAATTAAAGAATGGTGTGGAATGACGAAAATATTGTGAGTGGCAGAAAACATCTGGAGGCATATTACTGAGAAGTGCGTTAGTAAACGCACAACGCACATCCCCATATCGCCGGCTATCGTCGGATTTCATCGCCTTTTTAGCGCGCAATTATCAATGTGCATCACGTAGGCGATTTGAAATCCGGCGATAGTCGGCGATATGGCACATTAGCGCATGAAAACAAACGTTGTTTTCGCGCGCTAATGTGTTCCTTGATAATATGGGGGGGGGGGTGGATTCAGCTTTATGATCCACTCCCCCATGTTATCAATGTCCTAACACCTGGTCAGAGCAGGCGTTGGGAGACCTGCGATAAGCGAGTTTATCGCAGATCTCCCTCTCCCAACGCCTGCCTAGGTAATAGGGTGTTCCAACCTCCAACCACATTTTACATGTGGTTGGACGTGGGAACGCCCACTTTGCATGTCATTAGCGATGTTTATTGCCGACATGCAAAGTGGGCTTGCGCCAGGCTATAAAATGCCCTTGTTAATAGGGCTCTAGCCAGACCCTCCAGCTTATCGCGATTTCGCGATTTGCAAAAAAATCGCGAAATCGCGCGATTTCTGCAAATGCCGCGATATTTGGCATAAAGCCCGCAAAATTTGCTGTTTTCCGCCGTCCTTTCCGGCCGTTTCCGCCTTAAAAGCGAAGAGGGGCGAGGCACCCATTTTCCATTTGATTTGCGGCGAGGATGCGCGGCCGAGAGAGGGAGAAGACCACGGCGGCCGAGAGAGGGAGAAGACCACGGCGGCCGAGAGAGGGAGAAGACCGCGGCGGCCGAGAGAGGGAGAAGACCAGCACCACACCAGCAAGAGGGGGAGAGAGCATGAAGCGGCAGCGACACACACGAAGACTCTTCCTCAGAGACTCGTCGGAGCAGGAGGAAAGCCGGCCGGCAGCGAACAGAACACTGACAGGTACCGTCCGTCCGCTGGATAATCTCCCGAGTCCACCTGCAGGCTGTGCTGGCTCGAGAGGGGCCACGCCTTCTGCTGGACGGGAGATCTCTACCTGCTGCAACGGGCCCCTCGAACCAGGGGCTTGAATCAGTACTCAGGGAGGCCCTGGGTGATGATTTCATGGGCCCTTTAGGTGACAGCCTGCAAGTAAGCACCTTCGAAGCGGCTCTTTAAAGTGTTGGACAGTCTTGTTGAGAACACTGATGGATAAATGTTACTTTGTGACCTTTCAACTGCGTTTTTAGGTGCTAGACCAGGTGTTTTGCAGAAGAGGGAAAAGCTTTTATTGCAGGCCTCGCCCGGCCTTGGGTAAAGTTTTTATTTTTTATTTAGTAATGCATTTTTATATAGCGCGGACTTTACCTGAAGGCGTCAGAGCGCTTCACATTAGGAACAGAGATGAAACATAATGAGAAACATTACAAAAGAACAGATTGCAAAAACATACGTTACTTACATAAGGTAATAGTGACATTTGTGAGCAAACAAAATACATGAGGTAGTAAAGGTAATAGTGACAATCGTGAGCAAACAAAATACTTGAGTAAAAATTGTGAGCAACCAAAAATGCATTAGGTAGTCAAAAGTGCACAAGAGGAGATGAAAGTGACAAGTGTGCAGTTATAAGAGAAAACAGAGTATAATTTGAGGTATAGTACTGCAATAAGTGCTAGACACTCAGGCACAGGAACAAGCATTACGTGGGCAAGGTCAAACAGTAAGATATCTGTGTTTGGTGTTGCAAAAACCCCAAAATAAAATGCCGCTAAATGCCGCTAAATTTCCATTTTTGTGCCGCTAAATTTTCATTTTTGTGCCGCTAAATTTGCCAATCCATGCCGCTATATCCTGGGGGGTCTGTCTAGCAGTATCGCCGCTTTCACGGCACAATTCGCCGAAAAAGCGGCAATATTTGCCCCTGGTAATATGCCCCCTGGAGAGGTTAGATAATGCCTGAGTGAAAGTGTATTTCAAATAATAGGAGTTTTGTTCTCTCTTTAACAGAATCAGGGATTTAATAGCGCATAAGGCTAGCATGAGAGACCTCCCTTTCTAACCGCACTGCTTGAAAAGTATTGAGCCATTGTGCTATCTCTGCTAAAACGCAGGAGGCTCTAAGAGCAATGTTTCTTCTGTACTAAGAAAAATATACCCTCATGACCGGTTTAATGTGTTAGTAAGGTAGCGAGAAGTGGCTAAGTGCATAATCTTATTTGTAAAATATATTGTGTTTTATATGGATCTAGAGTCAGTGAGGAGACACTGAAGAAAAAGTTGGATAAGTGTGATATGATCAAATGTATGACTTCCAGAAACTGCTTCACAGAGAGCTGTCCTCTCAAGTCAAGGTGAGCTTTAGATAGTCCATTCATAAGTGAATTGCCTTCTATAATTCATGGACAACGGTGGGATTTTAACTAAGCTCACATTGTCTCAATATGGGATGTACTGAACAATTTCTTACAAAAGTAGCATTCGGAAACCTACACTCCTGACCATGAAGTTGATTTGACATTGAAGATTTACGGCAATGGGGTTCTTAGGTAATTTATAATATTGGTCACATGTAATCTTTAATCATTTGTAACCTCCCACAATTAAGCTTTAGTGATCCACTGTTTGTCAGGACCTGTGTCACTGAAACACAATGGAATAAAGTGAGACTACAGCTGTCCACCAATAATACATACGCTTTCACATTCTCCTCTATGGTCAGCACTTGTATCCTCCCCTGGCCTGGCAGTCTAAGCCTACTGAAAATTACTAAAATTAATTGCTTCTATTTGCTCCAAGGGCTTACTAAAGAAGAGGCCCTCTGGTGGCAGTATACTTTTGTCTATGTTGCCAAATCTTCTGTCGCACCAAGTGATGCACTTTCGCAAGCAACCCTTACATCAAGTTTGTAGGAGCATATGGAACAGGAATGACCCACCATGACTTTGATAGTATACTTTTCTCAAAGTTTTGCTTATATTCTCTTAATGCTTCTGCTACTAGATGTTCACTCGAGCGTATAATATTATTTACTAATTTCTGTGTGCAAATTTAGAGATTATTTTAGACAGCTTAACTTTATTATGATGTCATGTCAAAGTGACCCTTCTACATGCAGACACTGGGTTACTGTTTTCTTATATCCTTGTATTTGACGCAGGGACGTCCCTATTATGCAAGGTGTTTGTACTTCTTGACTTTGATCCAGCTATTCATCTTGATGTTCCATGCTCCATCCAATCTTTGTAACTAAGTTCACATGTTCATATAAATAACAAGGGCAAATTTTACATCCAAAGTATGCATGTATGCCACATAAGGCCATTTGTGCCCACCCTACAAACACACACACACACACGAACTTACTACTGCACAACTAGTGCTTACTTTACTGTTTCTGACAGGCAAACATGTATGCATGCACATTTATACACACACATACGTATTAATGCACACCTAGTGTTTCTTATACTGGTTCTTGCGCTATTTGCAGTAGCAATGCTGTTGGATCATTTATGCCTTATACTTTGAACAAGGGTGCATCGGCCCTTCATTCTGGACCTTACTATATGTCATGCTACCATAAACATATTTATAGCATTATTTGCCAAATACTTGGATTCTTGGCACTTTGTATACAAAATGGTCTACAGTTATGAGTCACCCAGCTATGGCTCTCCTGTAGGGGTTTTGGTATTTAAACATATTGGTGTGAGTGGTTAGCTTGGAGGGTGTGAGTTATCCAGATGCTCTGTAAGAGGGTTGGATCGAGTGGCCTTCCAGTATAATATCTGTGACAGTCGAGCACGTTCTGACATATTTCTGAATGGTTGTTTTCAGTGAGCTTTCAGGTTTCTGGGTCTTTCTCCTTAACCTTGGCCAGCTATCAAAATATTGTCATGCAGGAGCAATAGGTCTTTTGCCCCTCCGAACAACCAAAATGGATTTTTGCAGTGCATTTATGTAAGTCTTCTGTTTTTCATCTCAATTGTATTGTTCCTCATTAGGATCTAGAGGAACTATGATACCTTAGGATTTTGTTTACCAGTATATTTGTATATGGAACAGGTCTGTCCCTATAATGAATAGTTTCTGTTATTTATCAGTGCAACACATCTGTGTCGTTGGGACTCGTTCTCGAATCACAAAGTCACTCAGCTCTTGAAAGTCTATCTGTCCTATGCCCCCTGTAACTGTTGCTCGCTGTCCTTTTGTTTTCCTTTTCCCACCCTAGTCATCTCAGATGTTCTCATTCTCCAGCAGAATATTCTCTGGAGGTATGTTTCCCAATTTCTCTTATTCTCTGGTTCCCCTTCCCGCAAGATACCTTGTCATGCATGTTGCATATTGTGGGCTATTCTGGACACATTGATTGATGTAAACAGGCAGACAGAACAAACAAACAGATAAACAGAGAGACAAATAACAAGACAGGTAACCACCTATCCAGGCATAACTCTGCTTCCAGTAAGCAATGGTGGATAGCTGTACCATCTGCTGAAGGTGAGATGTAGCTTTGCGGTGGCGGAAAGATGAGGGATACCTATGCTGCCTGCCTTGAGTGAGCTATCAATCAGGTGAGTGCTTGACTGCTCTACCAATGGTTGTTGGATATCTCTGCTGTCCGGGGCAAGTTAAAAACCACACTGTTTGATTTATGAACATTTATTGTTTGATTAATTAAAACCTTACAATATATATGCAATAATTCTTGATTATAAAATCAGTTATAAGAACTGTTATAAAAAACTTTTAAGCTTCAAGTTTGTTACACTATTTACATGTTATGTACTTCCTAGATTACATTCTTTCAATTTTTGATGTTCTACCTTAATTCTCAATTGCGTTAGAAACCTTACAAAAGCAGCGCTTAAAATTATATCATCCGTATGGAGGCATCTTGTCAGTGCCTGTCTGCATCGCCTTATTCCACGAACATTAAAATGTCTCTTTAGCATAGATATTCTTTCAACTTTCAGTTCTGGACAAACACAAAGGAGGTGCATAATATTCTCTTCACCAAGTATGCATAAGTTACAAGTCAATGGTCCCTCTGCACTAAACCATGGCATTAGATGACAAGTGCCCGGAAATGCTCCAAAGCAAGCTTTTATAAAAATGTGTTTGAATTCACAGACCACGGAAATTTGAGGTACAGTTGCACTTATATTTTGGTATAGACATTCAAAAGAGGCCATGCATGTTTTCTTTTTGAGAAGGTATCTTTATCCAGGAGTAGTGATAAATGCTTTGTTGTACTATTAATGACTTTTTTAAAAGAGTTCAAAGTAATTGGCATTTCCCAGACTGAGTTTACTGAATATTCCCCTAATGATGTAAATAGATATTTCCACGCCTGGGCTTTCCAGTTTAAGTTTATTTCCTGCCACAATAGTTTGGACACTGTTTACTCTGGCTAGTGTGGGGGTAGGTTCGCATTCTGCAATAGGTGAACATTATCTAAGCTGTATGAAACAGCAAGAAATGTCAGCTGCACAAGAAACAACTCTAATTCAAGTGGTAGGTGTGCATTTGGTCTATTGCCCTTGTCTCTCTCGCCTCCCCGGTGCTGATATGTTCTTAGAGCTTTACCTATGGGGCATCAGGGACAGGAGAGCCTTGCTGCTCCTTTCCACCTTTTCATCTATTTGCCTGTGGTTACATGAAGTTCTCCTTTATAGATACATTTGTCTGTAGAGCATAACGTTGCAGTGAGAGTGAGAGCTGGAAGATCTCCATTTATTCATTTCAGTACCAAGAGGCAATTTATGGTCAGGGCTGTTTTACATATTTACATACATTAATAGATAAATCAACCATAAAGATTTTGGGATTTTATGAGGGGTTGGGCACCAGAGTTTGAAATAGAGGTCATCCCGAGTTAGCAGCACATAGGTTTCAACCACTCTTGAACTATCCCAGGAGATCACTGCAAAATTATGTCCTCTTCTAGCTCTTCTTGTAGACCCCTCAAAAGTTGTGCAGATTTTTATTTGTTCATTTATTCTTTTCTTAAATGGTGAGGGAAGATTTGTTGGAGTTTCAATTTGACACAATCAATTTTACACTGTAAGTAATCGCTCTAGTGTTTATCTACATATTATGCCTTTTACTCAAAGGATACATTGTTGGATGATTTCTTGAGATTATTTCAATGTGCTCCATCAGTGGGATTCAGCAATGCAGTCTCGTGGTGAACGAGAAGCTAGAAGGTTAATCTACTTTACTGATGACACACCACATTGGGATACAGCTGATCATTAACAGAGCTGAACCAGTTGTCTCTAATGCAAAATGACCCCCTGTTTTGGGCTTTGGCAGCCTTCGAGCTTTGAACTTTTCAGAAGGTAATGGGGGCAAACAACATTGTAATATAATTCATATCAGCTCAACCTCAACAAATTACAAAAAATAATGTCCAGACAAAGAAATCAAAAATAATAATATAAAGTTAATATTATGGTTTGTGACCACAAAATTAAAAAAAAAAATCGAAATAGGAATCAATTGTATAAAATTGATCATTGGTGTTTTAAGTTTATGGCCTCATTACAAGTGGTCAGGTAAAATGATGCAGTAATACTGCAACAGGAATCAATGCTATGGAAATTGGCAGGTGTGGTATTGCTATAGCACTCTGAGTTGTGGCCCTCGGAATGAAGAAGAACCAACAAAATCATTGTTTGTACTCCGATATCTGCCAATTTTGCCAACATGCTGAGCTCTTTACCAGGACTTCTTGTCACTGGCAAAATCTATTTGGGAAAATTCCTGGGGTGCAGGTTTTTTCCAAAAACCTTGTAATCCAGAGTGGGTCACATACTACTGTTTAAGGAAGAATTGTATTTTGAGGGGAACTCTGAAAGAAAGCCTATATATATTATTTATTTATCAATGTATCAAGTTAGTTATTGAGCATATTGACTAGCCAATACTATAAAGCCATACCATTAAAGGTATTGAGAATGCGGTAAATGATTGCATGATGCGGCTGAAGGTGAGGGTAGAGACTGTGGAATAGAAGACATTAAAAGTGTTAGGGTTGTAAGTGTAGATGTCCCTCACCATTGCAGAGCTGAGATGTGAAAGCAGCTTTACAAGTTGATTAAGAGGGAATGGTTCTGACGTTATGCGAGAGGGATTTGGGAATGAGTCGGGTAAGACAATGGGAAAGGCATTAGCATGATTGAGAATAGGAGGGACTGAGAGCAGTGGGGCTGAACTGAGCAGAGAACAGAGGTTGGGAACGGGAGCTATAGGAAAGAGTTTCATAGAATTAAGTTAGAGATAGTTCATAGATAGAGTTATATATCTTAATTTTGAATTTTGCTTCTCTCAAAAACCTAAACTGATGTACATGGAAGCTGGGAATTGGGTTGGTGTTCAGTGGGACTGAAGAGCATGTATATAGCAAATATGACTACCTTCTCAAGACAAGTGATGTCAGACTGCAATAAGCTTTGCCTTTTAAGTGTACATTCATATCTCATTAATCCCTAGGGTTGCCACATCAGCCGTTCTTTACCAGTCTGTCTATCATTTCTCTATGAAGGGTAGTAAAAAAGGCTGCAAACTTTGTCCCCAACTACATCATTTCACAGAACTCTGTCACACATGCAGGTCTCCAAAATGACCTTGCTAAATCCTCTCACACACAGTGCATCCTAAAGAATTGTGGAATAAGAGGCATTCTTCTCAGTAAATCGTAAATTCCTCACCATTACACCCACTCTCTCACCAACCACCCAGTCATCATTCGAATACCATCAGTCATCACAACTTCCAAATCATGTATCGTCACTACCTATTACTGCCAGGCATGACAGATCACTTCGTCAAAGAACTTGACGCTACCATTGACTAACTTGGTCCTGTCACACCAGACATTTCTATTGATAGCCTCATTCTTACACTTATCTGTCAATTGCAAAACTCCCTGTTCTCACAATTTCTATCTGACCACTTTTTAACCAATGCTCCTCTTGCACCACAAACTGTCAAGGTAAACACATTGATGTAAGGTTCATGTTTAACTTCCGTTTCTAGATGCAGTAGTGACCATAGAAAACAATAACTTACAAATGGAAGTGTATCACAAACCAACAGACAAAAATAATGCTTTATTGTTCACTAGTTTTCATCCCCAGGGCTTAATTCACAATCTTCCATACTCTCAGTTTCTCGGAGCCAAAAGGATCTGTTCAGACGACATCACTTTACAAAAAAAAATCTGCATTGCCAAAGAAAGATACAGATCTAAAGGGTACCAGAATCTGTCTTGGACCAAGCATTCTTGAAGATGGAAAACAAATCATGGAGCAGTCTTTTAGAAATAAAAGGCAAATCAAAAGCCAACAGACAAGTGTTTGTATCAACATTTTCCACCTGTACTCGGCAAATCAAAAGGATTATCAACCATCAATGGGAAATTTTAGCCAATGAAAGTGATTTCCATGATTTCTTCAAGAACAAACCCATATTTGCCTACAGAAGATCTCGGAATTTGAAAGAAATTGTAAAACCTAATCGACAGAAAGTATTGGAAACTTCAGAGGTACAAGACAATGTCAAAATTGTGTGCACTTCAACAACGTGATATGCAGTGACAGCATACAGCACCCCCAGACGGGGGAAACTATAAAAACAAAACACAATGCTGATTGTAATTCCAAAAATTTGATATATGGTATTAAATGTCCCTGTGGACTACTGTAAATAGGCAAAACTGAGAGAAAAATTAAAACACTTATTTCCGAGCACAAAAGTACCATCCGCAATTGCAATATGAAAAGCAGTTTAGCGGTTCACTGGACTAAAAACAGACACACCATTGCTCAACTGAAACTTCAGGTGATAGAGATGGTTAAACCCGGGCCCGGGAGTGATCTGACAAGGACTTTACTCTAAAGGGAGATTTATTGGATAAGAAGGCTTGATACCGAAGATCCCAAAGGGATCAACGACAAAGTGGACTTAGGGTGCTTTCTGTGATTCTACTCTAGGTGGAAAGCATTGTAGGCTGCCACTAGTATATATTTCCATTGAAATTGCTTTTCCTGTTTGTACACTGAGTAATAAATTGGGCATTGTCACATTTAACACATATTTATGATGAAAATGTATCATACCCTAAGGGTCTATTGTAGGTTTGTATTCTTTTATCCTGATATTCTTTTATTAGTTTTTTCCGTTTTCTGTACTGGTTTCTCTCTGTTCCTGATTTTACACTATGAGATTTGTGTTCACTTTGGCACCACAGATTATGATTCAGATTTGTTTCTTGAGTTGTGTAATCGACACGGTATTATAGTGTGTTATTCTTCACAGTACCGGCTGTATGGCGCGTTATCTCACCATTCTAAGATGACGCCCATGAAATTTTGGGCTTTACTGTCTGTAGTCTGTGTTCACTTTTCGTTTTTTTACGTCCCAGTCAGTGTATCGGCTGCACCTGATTACTAACCGCAAAGATTGAGGCCAGCATGCTGTCGAAGTTGGAGGTTTAACGGTTCAGGAGGATTAATGAAGGTCAGCTATTCACGCTCTTGATTTGCCCTTACTTAGATTGTTGTTTTGGTATACACTTTGGTTTTGATGCTCACAATGCCAAATGGTTTAAAATTTTCACAGATACGTGACCTAGCGGTTAATGTGTTGGATAAAGTTCAAGGTTTGTTTTTTCATCCCAGCACTTCACTTTTTTGGTCTTCAGGCTGTTTTCACATCGCGACGCGAACCTTGGTTCAGTTTAATTCACCTCGCTGTGGTCTTCTTGCGTGTGTGGTGGCTTGGTGCACTTGTTCAATCTGGGTGTCAGCTTTCTGATGCATTGTTGCTTAAACGCTGGGCTTTTGTCTGCTCACGGGTCTGTCGTTCACCTCCACCTATTTTCTAGTTTCATTTCTCTACCATGTATGTTGTGTATTTTATTGTGATTTTGAATTTGGTAATACAATGAGACTCTGTCCTATAATATTAAGTTTGTTCACCCTGCACATTAGATTAAAATCTGATGAGAGTATTACTTACATTGTTCGCAGATCAGCCCCTGAAGACTGGCCATTGGGGCCTGAAATGCATTGGTCGGTTTTCTTGAAAGAATAACTTTGTGATGAAAAACATGAAAGTCTACACAAGACATTGATTTGTGATTGGAACAAATTAAATAAGCATATGTAATAAGGACAGTTATCTACGTCTGACACTGCTTTATTTTTGGTCATTGTCATATTACATGTTTTTGAGTTTATCAGTATGAATGTCATTGTAAAATTGTGGAAAAAAAAGAATTTAGCAACTGCTGTTCAGGGTAACAGTGCACCGAGGTCAGGTTGTGAAACTTGAAGTTTGTAGCTCATGTCTAACACTACCTCACTGTAAATCGACTGTGTGTTCATTAACATCTGATCAGTACTTGATACAAGTTAACCTTCTTCTCAATACTCCCTGGGGCAAACAGTCTTTTTAATATCCTCCCTCAAAGGTTCAAACAGGTGAGGAACATTACATACCTTATGTACACAGGGCGTAACCATATTTCTTAATACAATACGATGCTCAAAGTCTTTGATCAAACCTAGTTCATTTTTTAACACTTCAGGAACTCATCATAATAACTGTCCCCACTGCCACATTGAACCAGCATCACTTGATCTTGTGCGTTGGGATTTAATATATTCCCCAAGTCTCTTTGGTTCCACCAACCAAGGAGGTTGTCACCCCTCTTGACCATGTAGATCTTACCAATGGTCTCCCTGCCTTTATTTCTTTATGACATACCCGAGAACGTCAATGTTAGAGCCCCAATAACTGATTGGGTTGATACCTGGCAGAAGCAACTTTTCATTGGAAAATGTGTCATCCCAAAGCTCATTAACAATCATAGAGAAGCAGGAGCCAGAATCTGCTAATACTATAAAGCTATTTCCACCAACATCCACCTAGCATTTGGCCATCACCACCTGCTCTTTGTCCACACCATCCCTTCCACTCTTCACATTAAAAACCACTGTGCGTACACTTTCAATGACATTATCTTCATTTTTAACCATACGTACTCCCTTAGAGGACTTGCAGACCTTTGCATAATTTCCTTTGAGACCACACTTCTGACATGTTTGACTCTTTGCATAACATTTCGGTTTGTTGGACCTATGACTCAAACTTCCACATCGGAAGCATTTAGGTTTACTGTCATCTGATGGAGCTTTAAACTTGGGGGCAGATTTATGTCGGACTTGCGCCACGTTTACGCCACCGTTGCGTCACGCAACGGCGCGGAAACGTGGCGCATCCTTGCGACCTATTTACAACGTGACGCATCTAGGCAGATTCGTCACGTTGTAAAGCCCTGCGCCACATGAAACCTGCGTCAGGTTTCATGTGGGCGTTCTGTCGCAGGGTGGGTGTTCTCTCGTAGGAAAGCCCCGTAAAACTGACGCAGTGAAATATACAAGATTTCACTGCGTCAGTTTTACGACGCTGCTGGGTCAAATCCTTACACCTGCTTGAAGCAGGCGTAAGGAGTGATGCACCACGTTATGTATGGGTGGCCTCTGTACATTGCAGGAATTGCGTCGCACTTGCGACGCTACTCCAGCAATGCGCCACGCGTACACCACAAGATGCATCACGCATCTGCCCTTCCTTGCACCATGGTGCGCCGCATTGTAAATGCGGCGCATCTGTGGTGCCGCAAGGAGGGAATTGCGTGACGCATCAGTTCTGGCGCATCCCTGCTGATTTGCAGAGATGCGCCAGAACTCATAAATCTGCCCCTTGGTTTTTGCAGCAATCATAAAAACATTGGCATCTGGGTCTTGCTGTGTCTCTGTTTCGAAAAGTTAATGTACACTACTTTGCGCAGCAGTGTCTGGAGTCAGTATGTGACTCCTTATCTCCTTCACCCATCCAGATGCATTTCCGACACCCTCTGCAATTTGCACTTTATTGCTGTTAGTAAAACTCACTAGTTGGTCCCTTATAACGGAATCTGTAAGTTCGCCAAACTTGCAGGTGAATGACAAAACCTTAAAGGAGGCTATATAATTGCCCACATTCTCGTTTGGCTCCTGTGCTCTGGCAAATAATCTGTGCCTTTCTAACACCAGATTTATGCAAGGCCTAAAGTACAGTTCAAGCATCTTGAGTGACATCTCAAAAACAACAGAGGGCTCTCCATCACCCTCATCTAAGGGCAACTCATTAATGTTTTCATAAATGTTGCAGCCCTCTATACCAAAATTGTGTAAGAAGATTGCCTGTTTCCTATCCACAGAGAACTTTTCTCCACAAATGGCTACCACATAAGAAACAAATAGTTTCCTCCAACTTTTCCAAGGTAGCACTGGTTCAACCTTATCAGATAGAAATGCTTGGGACTGAGACATAGTAGTTACTGCCATGGTTAATATTTTAACTGATAGCAAAGAGCGAAAAAGGAATCCCAGAATTTCTTCGGCAAAACAACTGTATGTTTCTCAATTTTGTGTCGACTTTTGACTTCAACAGTCACCATTAACTAGTAAATAAAAATGAAAGCTTGTTAAATATTGTACATATTTACCAAACATCCAGGGCTGAAAACATGTATTCTCAAACCTAACTGCAAGAGATAGATTATCTTACTGAGCCCAACTCGGGCACGCCACCATTATGGTGGTCGCGCCGGGCCCCTGCACGCAGGGGAAGGTAGGGAGCGCCGCGCACAGTAGTGACGCAGCGCCCTGCCTCCCCTTGTCAACATCCGCCTGATTGGGTAGCCGGGCTTGAACCGGAAGCACTTCAAGTGCTTCCGGTTCACGCCTGGGAACAACGTCGGGCAAGCCGACCGGCTTGTCCGGCACCAAGGAGTGAAAAGGCTGGGGAGTGGAGCGAACAGTCTTTCTTTACCGCTAACCAGCCTGCTGAAAGGACACGCTGGGACAGGGCCTCAGGCTGAGGCCCCAACACGTTTTTTACCCACCCCCCATCCCCTAAGGCACATGTTATGGTTTAATAAGTACATTTTCCGTTTACAGGAGGAGTAATGTAAATTAATATGATGGTTTGATGATGTTTTCTTAATATTTGTAATAAAAGAGTTGCGTTTTTCTTAATTGAACAGCTAATTTCAGGATAACTAATTTTGTTGCATTTTTATGCGTATTCCTTGGTCAGGCGGTAAGGTCATGATTGCATGATTGGTGAGCATAGTTTTCGGTCCTTAGCGGGCATTACCATTGTAAAATGGGGGCGCTCGAGGGGGAGACGGACGGTCTCTCATGGAACTTCAGGGGCAGTTACAGCCGGTAGGCTGGAGGGGTGCAGGGGGAAGGGAAGTCTCGCTTCCAGTAGGCGGGTTGGCCAAACCCCGCACGCGCGTGCGCTCAAGGGCGCCAGAAGGCATAATTGCCGCTCCCCTTTTTATGGAGTTTATCGTTGAGTGCGAAGGGGGGGGCCGGGTTGGTAATCATCCGGTAAGCTGGGCCCCCTACGCAAGGTCACGCCGGTAAGGAGGTGTGGACCTAGCTGGATCAGGATCTGGGAATGCCAGTCATTGACTTTGCCGTAGGCTCTAACAGGGATACTCAGAAAGTTAATATCTTCATCACTTAGATTATGATAGGATTGGCTCTGTATTAGAAACATGTTAAGATTAGCCAATTGACACCATGTACCTATCAATGTATTGGACTTTCTGCATATTGTACATAATGTAAATAAAATGATTATTAATGTTTTAAGATTTTATGTAATTAAATTCGGCCAGGGTTACTACGACCCCTAATCCAAACAGTTGTGGTGTTTGCATTGTTTTGCCTTGGGGGAAAGTGAGAGTCGGTGAGCCTCCAAGGGAGTGGGGAGAGTCCCTCATTTCACCCAGGGTATATGTCCTTAGGAGGGGAGGGGGTATTAGGAAGTACCAGACCATATCGCAATGCGGAGTCACATGACAGATCCCAGAGCCATGTGCATCCAATAGACACGTCTCACATCACATCAGGTGGTGACATTGTAGGTAACGTGGGGTCATAGGCTCATACAGGGCGTTAGCGGTCTTCCAAAGCTCCACCACATCTGAGTGCCGTTTTACAAAGTCGATGTCAGCGGGTGCAATGCTGGC
Source organism: Lissotriton helveticus (assembly GCF_964261635.1). Taxonomy (NCBI): domain Eukaryota; kingdom Metazoa; phylum Chordata; class Amphibia; order Caudata; family Salamandridae; genus Lissotriton; species Lissotriton helveticus. The sequence goes on along the minus strand of NC_136069.1, from coordinate 494,038,661 downwards.
ATGCTCTTTGTGCAGTACTCCAGCGCAACGCCAATATCTGCACATGTAATGCTGGCACACTCCTCGTGATACCATCAGCATTCAGTGACATGGTCAATCAATCAATCATAGCATTTGTATAGCGCGCTACTCACCCGGAGGGTCTCAAGGCGCTTGGGGGAGGGGGGTCCGCTACTGCTCGAACAGCCAGGTCTTGAGTTGCTTCCTGAAGGAGAGGTGGTCTTGGGTGAGGCGGAGGTGGACGGGGAGGGAGTTCCATGTCTTGGCAGCCAGGTAGGAGAAGGATCTTCCTCCCATGGTGGCTCTTCGGATGCGGGGAACGGCGGCGAGGGCGTGGCTGGTAGAGCGTAGCTGGCGGGTGGGAGTGTAGAAGGTCAGGCGGTCATTGAGGTATCTGGGGCCTTGGTTGTGGAGAGCTTTGTGTGCGTGAGTGAGGAGTCGGAATGTGATTCTCTTGTTGACGGGGAGCCAGTGCAGGTCTCTCAGGTGTCCGGAGATGTGGCTGTGTCGGGGGATGTCCAGGATGAGTCATGAGTAGTCACTGGCATTAGTAGCGCACGCTTAGCTGGCACGCTCCTTAGCTTATTGTTGGCACCATGCGACTAACTCCTCATAATTTTTCTTGAAAAATCATACACTCAGGTTAACTTCAAGTTTCAGTATCAGAGTTCAGTCATTACAAGACTTGATTAATTCCTCCAGTATTTCAACTTGGATGATTTTCAGGTAACCACATTCCCAGCGGTTCTTTCCCTGGGGAATTAATGGAGATGCTGGGCCCCAATCCGTCTCCACTCGTCACCCGTAATAAGACTCAGAGTCCCACAGGTTTCTTCATCACCTTTTATTTAAGAGACATGTAACACCACCAGCTTTGCAGCCTGCCCAGTCAGCTACAAGCTTCCAGCTAACTCCTCTAAAACACTTCTTCAGCTGAAGACATGAACATTCCTGGCATGAGCTGGAGCTATGTATATTAAACCACAACACATTTCTTCTACTTTTTTCGTTGGTGTTCTACCCTGAGGCACTTTTCTTCACCAACATGGTTGCTATCTACTCCCATATTGGTTTACTTCACTTTTCGAGACTCATATATTTCTGCTTATTGTAGTGGAGAAATGTGCCATAAAAAAAGAGTAATAGGGTGCTGTTTATTTTAGACTACATTGCTATGAGGATGATGCAGTTGTACAACCTCTTTGAATGATTATTTTATGATTTACATGTCACAACTGAGGATCCCCTTTTCTCTTTTTTTTGTCACTTTATGATAACCGTCGTTTTCTAAACAGATACCCCCTCTCTTATTTTGTCACTTTAAAATTGCGTGTTTTATAGACACAGTTCACCTTACCTTTTGAATTCAGTTATATAAAACACTTTTAAGATTATGTGATGATTAGGTTCGTTATAACGGTCACGTGCTTACATTATATCTGTCACTATTTTGAATATGCTTGTACTTCCTCTACTATAGTAGGGTACGGTGACTTGTCTCCTATTTACAATCTTTGGCTCACCGATAAACGTTGTGCCTATATATATATTACGCTGTGCTGTGAGTCAGTGTTACTTCTTACTGTGATGGAGCATGGTGGCCTGTGAAACTGAAAACGTGCATTCTCGGTTAAATGTGCCTCTTTGACATGGTGTGCTCCAAATTTAATCAGCCTTGAATAGAATGTTATTTTACTTTTTCAGTCATACAGGATTTTATACTTGCTATTGGAAATGATAATTTGATCTGGTATTGCTATACCTTGCAAGAATCTATTACGTTTTGACTAGGTTCTTATTCATTGAATATTCTTTCGCATTTTTTCACTTCTTTTATTTTCATATGGCACGGAGAGGCAAGCACATTAAATTGGACTACCAGCATGTATGACGACTCCCTATTGTTCGCATTAAAGATTTATGCAGGCCCTCATATTACAGGGTATACTTGTTTTGGTCTCTGTGTTGGCACGATATGGTGGCTGGTGGGAATTTTATCTGGAACATTTTAGTTGTTGTATTTTTATTTATTTACTGTTTACAGCCCTGAAGAAGTGGAAGGCTAATTAGTCATATGACAAAACACATGTTGGCTGGCTGTTTTTAGTGCCTTACCATTGTATAGATTTGAAGTACAGAAACAATTTCGTATGATTTGAATTTGTGGATAAGATAAAAGCTGAAAGATATCATACAACTCCTTGAATTAGAACACAAACATGTTCCCGGGGGCCGCCACGTCTGCTCTTTGATGTGCCCGAGGGCCGCACTAATGCTAGTGCGGGGAGTGGTGTAAAGTGGGTGTAGTGGAGGCCAGGGGCCTCATTTATGAAAATGATGCAGTCACTTTTACGCCGCCGGTGCGTCACTTTTTGTGACGCACCAGCAGCGTTAATAATGTGCCTTGTTGCACCATATTTACAAAGTGACGCATCTAGGTAGATGCGTCACTTTGTAAACCCCTGCGCCACATTATACCCGCGCCAGGTATAATGTATGCAAGGGGGGCGTATTGACGCAAGGAAGGGTCGTAGAAGTGACGCATTGAAATCTATGAGATTTCACTGCGTCACTTTTAGGACGCCGTTGCGTCAAAATCTTGTGCCTGCCTCACAGCAGGCGTAAGACTGACGCAGACCCTTTCACATGGGGCTTGCCCCATGTGAAAGGGAGCATTGCTAGAGTTGCGTCACTTTTGTGACACACTCCAGCAATGCGTCACTTTTGCGCTCACAGATACGTCAGAATACTGACGTATCTGTAACTCCTTGCGACATGATGCGTCATACATTAAATATGACGCATCATTGGTGTCGCAAGGAGTGGGCAGTGAAAAGTGACGCATCGCTGTTTTCACGCAGCGATGCGTCACTTTTCATAAATGAGGCCCCAGGCATGCACATTTAGTGGCTGAACTCAATTGTGCAATGTGAAACCATAAAACCTGGGATGAATCCCAGATTCTCCAGTTGACCAAATTGTGTGACCCTGGGCGATTGTTTTATTTAAATTTCTCTCCTTCTTCTCCATTCTCACATATATGCGGACCTCGAAATACATGACTTTAGGATGTGTGCTGTACAAAACCATCTCCTATGCTTGGATGTAATCACTAATGGCATTTTTGTCAGGGCGGGGGTGGTGTGGGAGGTGTAGCTTGAACATTTATAAATTCATGTATGAAAACCAATTAAAATAAGCATTGGCATAGCCAATTGGTCTGGCCTTTGCGACCTTATAAGTACACTGTGAGATCGAGAGGATGGACAGAGGACAGTAAAGACACTGGTTTGGGAGAGGAGGCTGGATAGGAAAGTTCAGAGTTGCAGCAGAAATGGTTCAGTGTTAAAACACAAGAGAAAAGGGAAACAGAGCAGGAACAGGGAAGAAAGGGATACAAATGTTAAGAGACGGGGTCAGGGGGCGTGGAGCCCGGACTCGGCACATAAGACCATTGGAGCAGCCCCCGCCTGAGCCCCGGCCAGAGCGCACCGGAACCGGCCGGCAGCAACCCCAGGTAGGCAGCCTGGCACCCTGCTGGCACCATGGAGCTGGGAGAACCGGGCACACGTGTGGAGGGGCACATGAGGTACACAGACAGAGGCTCGCGGGACATGGGCACACATGTTGAAAATAGCAATGTATATGCACATAAGCGGCATTCATTTGTGTTCGCTGTACCTCTTGTCGCAAGCAGAATGGATATTGCAAAACACTGACTGTGTTATCCCGCCAGCATAGACCCATGCACACATATATACAACAGCCATTTTAGGTACCATGGTCTCTCTGTTTGCGATCGATCATCAGCCCCTTCCCTGACCCTGCAAGCATCCCCATGCACCCTGACCGCCCCCGCTCTCACATGCACAAGTCGTGAACCCTCCCCTCCCGCATGACTCTGTCTCTGGGAATCACACCCCGCGCCTGACCAACACCTCCTTTTCTTCCATGAATACCCCTCCTTTTATGACCCCTTCCTCTGAGCCTGATTGTCTGCACGGACCGCTGGTCATCCCTCAGCCTGAGGATACAGTTTATTGCCCACTACTGTATGCACTCGCCCCTCTTCAAAGGGGGCTACTATTGATCATGACCTCCCCACCCCCTGAGATTCGATCAGGCGCACACATTCCAAAGGAATCAGCAGAACACTCAGCTGCGTGACAGCCCCCTCCTATTGTATGGAGGATAAGGGCCCCTACTGTAGCCACGTGTTGGAATATCTTCATACTTCACAATGTCTTGATTGTAATGAAGGATGTCTGTGTGCCATAAACCTGTGTATAAAAGACGAAGCCTCAGAGAAACTTGTTAGAGCACCTCCTGAAGACACTATGCGAGTGTCCGAAATGACAGGCTCTCCTCATGAGAAATAAAACTCTGTTCTTGTTTTCCTGCTTCCAGTGCCCGTCTCTTTATTTGGTAATTATTTATGATGGGAACTAAGAGGCGCCTTGCGCCAACAGCCTGGGCATCCGGTGCGTTATGGGCTGACTTTTCCACAATTGGCGCCCCAACACGGGGTCCATCAGCGACATAAGGTCCGGTAAGAGAGGTCCAGACGATGGGGTGAACATCTAAATGATTGGAGTATACCTGCCTTGAGAGGGCCCTCGTACGGCTGCCGATTGAATGAACTTCACCGATTCCGAACGGACCTCTCTCAAGTGACCTACTGTCCTGACTGGAATCCCACAGGAATGCTGCGGTAAAAACATGGAGAAAAGAGAACGATCGGGCGCTGGAGAAAGGAAGACGAAGAACTGTCCACACGGTCCGGTCCGGGTAAGGTTAAGTAGGACGTCTTTACGTATGATTGGTAGGATGGCTTTATCCATCTGATTAATTGATTGATTGTTGATATTGGAAACGGTATTTAGATACTGGTATTGTTCATTGATTGGTTCGTTTAGCCTTGGGTGCTACTTGAAGTATTGGTTCTCTTGGAGACATTCTCTGTTTGCAAACAGCGACAGATAGGAACGTCTCTCTCTCTTTGCAAATAGTGAAGGATAGGTAATGCGGACTTTTGTCCCCCATTGTAATCCGTCATACCTATTTTTCTCCCCATTGATTGATTGTTTGATCGAGCATTGAATTGTTCGAAGTTGGTTCTCTTAAGGATCTTCTCTGCCTACAAACGGGGAAGAATAGGAATATTCTCTCTCCCTTTGCAGATAGTGAAGGGTAGGTAACGCAGGCTTTTGCCCCCATTGTAACCCGTCGTGCCTATTTCGTTCCTCATTGATTGATTGGTTGTCCGAACATTGACTGTTTGGAATTGTTCTTTTTGGAGGTATTCTCTGTTTGCAAATAACATAGACAAGAAATACTCTGTCTAGTCTTTGCAAGTAGTGAAGGGTAGGTAATGCGGACCTTTGTCCCCCGTTGTAATCTGTCATGCCTATCTACTCCCCACTGATTGATAAACCAGTTCCACCCGGACCATTTACTAGAGGTAGGTCATCTGGCCCGACCAGAGAGCACCCCTAGTGAAAAGGACATATGCAATAATAACGAAGTGATCACTGTATCCTGTTAACAGAAACTTTAGCATGAAACAAACTAGAAAGAAAGGAATAGGAAAACGAAATCAGTAGGCCACTGATGACATTTTTATTAAATAACGAATAAGGAAACGATAACAATGCTTAATGATAAAACATATGATTGTCCTAGAAACAAGAAACGTTAGAAATAAGCCCGTAATAAGAAACATGAAAATGATAAGAGAAGCCAAGCTTGACATTGCAACGGCCACGAGGCAACGAGGCTTCATCGCCCCTCACTGCTCCAAACATGTCTGTCCCACCGCCTGCCACGCCCCAATAACGGCAACCTGGGAAAGATACAAGTCAGCAGACATCCGCCCCCATTCTGGAAACTCCCAAAGTGCAACAGGTTTGCGGCTACGCCCCGCCGGAAGACGAGATCTTCAACACATGTAGGGCGGGTCCTGCTGCCAGCCGTCGGCCGGAGGTCATCGCATGAGGTGGGCCTGAGGAGAGGCCGGGGCCGACGGGATCCGGCCGCGGTGGCGGCTGCGACAACACTGGAGAGTTGTAGGGGGGAATGTCCATGCCCCGACCCCCCCTCTCTCAGACAGTCTGGACCAGCTTCCATAAGAGGCCTGGGGGTGGAGAGGCCACTACGTGAATAGCCCGAAGACGGCACCACGCGCCAAGGTCTGTCCCCAGGATGAACCAAGGGACCCGTTCCTGGGGCCGTGGCGAAGAGCGTCCGGCCGCCATCAACCAAAGGTCCGGCCCGAAATGTACTAGGCGCCACTTCTTCTATAATGGCTGCGACAACACTGGGGGGGGATGTCTTGCCTATGCCTCCGACCCCCCCCTCTCTCATCGCCTGGTCCGGCTGAGGAAAGGTCAGCCCATAATGCACCGGATGCCCAGGCTGCTGGCGCAAGGCGCCTCTTAGTTCCCATCGTAAATAATTACCAAAGAAAGAGACGGGCACTGGAAGCAGGAAAACAAGAACAGAGTTTATTTCTCATGAGGAGAGCCTGTCATTTCGGACACTCTCATAGTGTCTTCAGGAGGTGCTCTAACAAGTTTCTCTGAGGCTTCGTCTTTTATACACAGGTTTATGGCACACAGACATCCTTCATTACAATCAAGACATTGTGAAGTACGAAGATATTCCAACACGTGGCTACAGTAGGGGCCCTTATCCTCCATACAATAGGAGGGGGCTGTCACGCAGCTAAGTGTTCTGCTGATTCCTTTAGAATGTGTGCGCCTGATCGAATCTCAGGGGGTGGGGAGGTCATGATCAATAGTAGCTCCGTTGAAGAGGGGCGAGTGCATACAGTAGTGGGCAATAAACTGTAGCCTCAGGCTGAGGGATGACCAGCGGTCCGTGCAGACAATCAGGCTCAGAGGTCGGGGTCATCAAAGGAGGGGTATTCATGGAAGGAAAGGAGGTGTTGGTCAGGCGCGGGGTGTGATTCTCAGAGACAGAGTCATGCGGGAGGGGAGGGCTTATGACTTGTGCATGTGAGAGCGGGGGCAGCCAGGGTGCGTGGGGGATGCTTACAGGGTCAGGGAAGGGCGCTGATGATCGATCGTAGACAGAGAGACCATGGTACCTAAAATGGTTGTTGTATATATGTGTGCATGGGTCTATGCTGGCGGGATAACACAGTCAGTGTTTTGCAATGTCCATTCTGCTTACGACAAGAGGTACAGTGAACACAAATGAACGCCGCTTATGTGTATATACATTGCCAATTTCAACAGTCGCCGCTTTTTAACATACGCTAGTACATTTGTGTTTACCCCAACTGATGGGGTGTACGTATAGCCAAGGGTGGCCAATGAAATAGCGTTTGTCAATGCTAGCAGATTGCATATAACCATATGTAGTCGCTATGATTGGCGAAATGTGGTACGTATGAATTTACATTTGTTGGATTATTCGTACAAGTCTAAAGATCGACATAACACTTTCAGTCGAGGGCAATCAGGAAAAACGTTCCGACATATTATAGACTCAGGTTCTGACTTTCTTTTCAATGACATCAACATACAGTAAAAAGTGCTATATGAGACTTTTGGACTTGAGTGACCGATGAAACATTTTTGAAAGCAATAAAAATAGTTGAGGGAGGAATTCAGTTCGATGTAAGCAACTAGTCAAGGGGTGGGTAGAAAGTTCAGGAAGGGGGGGTCTTAGTGAAAATGTCTTTTCAACGACGAGCCACCACTGGTAGACTCTGGGAGTCCGTTTTCTTTTCGTTGGCGCTTTTGAGCACCGGCGGTGGAGCTATAAGTCCAGCTCGGAATCATCCTTACGCGTTGCAGGGTGCGATCAGTCCTCTGCTGTTAGATCACAGTCCTGTTTCCTAACTGATCTTCTTAGGGGTGCCTTATGCTGGGCACCTGTGTGTCTTTCTTCTTCCGTGGCAAAACCTCATTCTATAGTCAAAAGTTTATGCGAAAAAGTGTGAGTTTGTTGAATAATCGAGGGAAGAGAGGGCGGAGTGGGGCCAGATCTTTGAACACACCAAGGGACCAAGGGAGCAAAGGACAACGAGCAGGCAGGCCCATCAGTCGGACTCAAAAGGGGACGGGGACTTCAGGCACGAGTGGGTCAGCAAGTCGAGGGCTTCAAGGCAGCCCTTCATTCCTTCATCTGCCGAGTTTGAGAGTTGTGCCTCGTCCCGCGTCTCGTTGCTCTGCGGCTCCACCTTTGGTTGCGGTCACATGTGCTTCATGATCTGTGGCCAGGCTGTGCATCACGTCCAGCTCCTCTCCTCCGGTGATTGTATCTTTGAATGGGTAAAAAACAAGTTTTTAGAAAAACTGGCAGGAGAAGACATTTATACATCTCAATTCCGTCCTCAATCCTGCGTAGGTGGGGGGATATGTTCATCGATCACAGTCAGGAGTCATCACTTATGGAGTATGTAGGAGGGCATTTCTACTGAATTGGTAAACCTATTCGGCGTTCATTCGTGACGTACGTGGGGGGGGAAATCGGACTAGGTACTGACAATCTTACATTTCCCTTCGGGGTCGGCTAAATCTTGCAAGCAGGGGTTATCATCACGAGGGGGGGGGCAAAGACCAAACATGCTTTTCTTGGGGAGTGACGGTTAATCAAGGTTATTAATTGTGCTTCGGGGATAGCTGATATGGAGCCGGGGTCAATCGGGAGAAGCGAGGACGCTTTGGACATCCGCACTTAAGTGCAGAGGGGTGGGACAATCTGGGCATTGGGGGTCGCATTTCTGGCGAACTGACAAACAGAAGACCATTGACGTTATAGTCCCCCTATAAAAAGGCCAGATTAAGGGGACGTCAGTCGTCTGACCTGTCCTTTCTTTCATTACCAACTCGGGTTCTATCGTTTTGCAGAAAGGAGAGGTAGTAATATGGCAAGTTACAATCGTTTTAGTTCCTGTCAATTTTGCCGAACACCTTTGTGTTCGAAGAGACCCAATTAGGTTCGTGCCGGTGGGGCACAACGTTCTTGCACAGAGGGGGGGGGACAGGGGGACCCTCAGAGAGAGAGAGAGAGAGGGTCGCCCGCACTCTAAACGAACCATTTGGTACACGTATGACGTGGAGAGAGAGAGAGAGAGAGAGAGAGAGAGAGAGAAGCGTGTACAAAAATGGTCCATTCAGTGCGCACACAACACAGAGCAGCGGGGGTTTAAGCAATACGGAAACACAGGCAGAGGGATGATGTAGATCCATACATCACGTACACACAAACTCAGACGGGGGAGACAGTACATGTATTATATAAAAAAATCCAAGACAAAACATAAAGCAGTTATTGGCCAAAATTATCTTTTCCTGTATGCTGTGCATCCTTAGCATCCTAAGCTCTTTTTACCTTTTTCTTCTCTTTTATTCGTCGGCTGCCTTTACTGGTGGCTTTGATTGTACACACTTACGCCTTTGGCAATTGGTCATGAACTAACCTGGTCGGGCTATTGCTCACGGTGGTATTTTCGAGTCATTTTAGCAAATGCGTTTCTAGGCTGAGAAAACAGTTGGTGTCAATTGGAGAACAATGGGGCAGCTTTAAGTTACATGTCTATGAGGATGCGAAAAAGGAGGTAGTAGGTTTTTAAATATTGGCAATATTCCTAGTCCTCCCGGCGGAGGATACTTGTGTAAACCTTACCTCGGAATATCCCTTAAACTTTCCCTATTTAGTTAAACGTAGGAATGTATTCATTATTGTACGTCATTTTTGGTTGCATTATTCGGAGTTTGTCGCGGTTAGGTACCATAATCAAACCCTCTTTCCCGTCTCTTTGTCCGCTAGATCACCATTTTCGTACATTAATCGACATTCCGATGTGACCTGCAGAGAGAGGGAAAAAGAAGGGGGCAGGGGCTACATTGATAGACACATTAGCGCGCATAAACCCAGAAAGGCTTTTACTTACTGCATACTCGGCCTATCTCCACGGGATGCAGTCCCTGCCAACTGGGCGTTCAAGCCCAGGTGGACCGTTAGTGTGACTTTTCTTATACAGGTAGTATATAAAGCATAGGCTAAATACCAGGATCTTTAGCGGTTGCTTTTGGCTGTATAAAAAGGGGGAAAATACACAACTAAAACTTGGACCCTTCATATCTACAATATCGCTATATATTATACCTTTTAACCCTTAACTAATCGAGCTGAGTCATTTCATCTATATTTTAGTTATATCGGAAATAGTGATCATTTATTTGAAACTTATCAACTTAGGCGTGACAACTACGTTTGCTTTTTCCAAAAATCTTTAATAAGAATGTCGGTGCACAAATACGGGCCTACAACCCCGTGGGCCGTCTACGGAGCAGGCTGGAACTGTAGATGTGGGGATACTTTATTAGTGAAAAACTTAATGGAGTCGGTGGTCGTTAATTTCATAAAAAGTACGCCAAGTGCGATAAAAATCATATTGAATCTTTAGTGTGAGCGAGTATCATAAGCATTGAAATTCGAACTTTCAATAATCATGATGCGCCAAAACTTAACAACAATTCATTGTCCGAATGTTCAATCGGTACCCATCTCATGTCAATTCATTGTCCTTCATTGTCCGAACACATAATCAGTACCCATCTCATATCAATTCATTGTCCGAGCTGACAGTATACATCCTATATCAATCCATTGTCCGAACATATAATTAGTACACATCCTATATCAATCCATATGTTTAAAAACTACATACATATCCCATGACACCAAGGCTGAGCAATCGGGGTACAATAAGGAGTTGAAAGTTTCATTTGCATCGGCGCCATTTTGGGTGCAGTCAGGCAGATCCAGGCATAGTCTAAATCTCCACTAACTCGTGGTTGGCCCAGAGCTTCTTTTGGCAGTCCAAAAAGTTCCGTTAAAGGGCAAAAGAAAGGAATGGTGGTCTGAACCATCAGTCAAAGGGGGAGGGAGGCAACAAGTTTCCTACCGGGTCATACTGGGTTTTCACCGGAACTGATCCGAACTGTAGTCTGCAGGATTCTAGTCATTCAAACTGAGGCTGGCGCCGGCATGGGAACGCCGACGTCTCGCGGCTACATTTTCATCGTTCCGTGGGCAATCATGGCAGTCATTCCCCATCGGGGGTTTCTGCGGGGGTCGGAGGCCCCCGCGGCTCCCATAGAATCTTCAAGGTCGTGGAGAACTTTTATGATGGTGGAGTCAACCAGTGACCGGGCCATTCCTTCATGCTGGGCCCGCTCTTGCAAGGTCGACCGCCATTTTGAGAGTTCGGCAGCTACCGGCAATCGCGGGGTCAAATGAGCAGACGGGCTCCAACCTGCCGGGCGAGGTGTCGCAGCATCGCCACAGTGGACGAACCCTTTGCCGGGTGCGAGGAGCGTTGGGGGTGCAGCTGGGGAGCCTTCACCTGGGGAGGTGGGAGATGCTCGTTCGCGCCACCTCTCCCTCCCGGTGCAACCCACGGCGTCTCGCTTGACATTTGTTATGGCCGTACCAGGTGATGAGGACGAGGGGGGGGGGTCGGAGGCATGTGCAAGACATCCCCCCCCCCAGAGTTGTCGCAGCCATTATAGAAGAAGTGGTGCCTAGTACGTTTCGGGCCGGGCCTCCGGTTGATGGCGGCCGGACGCTCTTCGCCACGGCCCCAGGAACGGGTCCCTTGGTTCATCCGGGGGACAGACCTTGGCGCGTGGTGCCGCCTTCTGGATATTTGCGCAGTGGCCTCTCCACCCCCAGGCCTCTTATGGAAGCTGGTCCAGACTGTCTGAGAGGGGGGGGTCGGGGGCATGGACATTCCCCCCCCACATTCACCCCCTAATTTTAGACCCATCTCCCTTCTTCCCTACCTGGGCAAGATCTTGGAAAGACATGTGGCCTCTTGTCTCTCCTCCCACATTGAGGAACACTGCCTCTTAGCTTCCCACCAAGCAGGCTTCCGCCCTGGCCATTCCACAGAGACTGTTGTCACTGCAGTTATGGACGAGCTCAAGGTCAAGGCGGATCTCGGTCTACCCCAGGCGTTGGTGCTCCTCGACCTGTCGGCTGCGTTCGACACGGTTGACCATGTCATTCTTCTCGACCGTGTCCGCGCAGCCGGCATCAGAGGGGCTGCACTTTCCTGGATAGCATCTTTCCTCCAGGGCAGAACCCAGGCAGTCCATCTTGCAGGTTTCTCCGCTCCTCCCCGCCCCCTTGTGTGTGGAGTCCCTCAAGGCTCCTCTCTCTCCCCTCTTCTTTTCAATCTCTATATCTATCCTCTTATTCTTTCTCTTCAGGAGCTGGGGGTCACCGTGTATAACTACGCTGATGACCTTCAGCTCATCTTTGATTTGTCCACCCCTGATTCTCCCTCTTTCCTTAGTTCCACCCTAATTTTCATCTCGGATTGGATGATCACCAACCATCTCAAGTTGAATCCGGACAAGACGGAGCTTGTCCTCACTGGTGGTCCCACTAATCCTTGGTCCCCTTCTTACTGGCCCCCTTCCTTTGGCCCCTCCCCCTCACCTGTTCCTTCTGTTCGTACCTTGGGCATTAAGGTTAGCAATGACCTTTCAATTCACGCCCAAGTCAGCTCCGTTATTTCATCCTGTTTCTTGTCCCTTCGTCTTATCCGAAAAATTTCCTGCTTCTTTTCTACCTCTGCCCTTAAATCGATCATTATGGCCCTCATCACTTCCCGCCTTGATTATGGGAATTGTCTCTATGCTGGCATCCCGGCCTTCGAATCACGACGGCTACAGGCTATTTAGAATCAAGTCGCCCGTCTAATTTTCCATCTCCCCAAATTCTCTCACATCACGCCCATCCTCAAGTCCCTTCACTGGCTCCCGGTGCACCTCCGCTCTGTCTTCAAACTAGCCTGCTTAGCCTTTCTGGCCTACACTCACTCCGCTCCTCTCTTTATTGCTTCTCTAGTCACTCCTTACACTCCGACTCGTACCCTTCGCTCCTCATCCCTTCTCCTTCTCCAACTTCCCCGGTTTCGTAAGTCTCGGACCGGTGGCACCCGTTTCTCGGTTTTGGCCCCCCAGTTTTGGAACAGTCTCCCATTATCCATTCGGTCTGCTCCCAACTATTCCTCTTTCCGCAAAGTTTTAAAAACTTTTCTTTTTCTCCAGGCCTTCCCAGCTTAGCCCTCCGATAGCACTGTAGACTCCGACTCTCCAGCGCCAGGAAGCCGCTTGGCCGCAGTGCGCTCTAGCAAGTTCCTTTTCAATTTCAATTTACAACTCTCCAGGGTTGTCGCAGCCGCCACCGCGGCCGGATCCCGTAGGCCCCAGCCTCTCCTCAGGCCCACCTCATGCGATGACCTCCGGCCGACGGCTGGCAGCAGGACCCGCCCTACATGTGTTGAAGATCTCGTCTTCCGGCTGGGCGTAGCCGCAAACCTGGTGCACTTTGGGAGTCTCCAGAATGGGGGCGGATGTCTGCTGACTTGTATCTTTCCCAGGTTGCCGTTATTGGGGCGTGGCAGGCGGTGGGACAGACATGTTTGGAGCAGTGAGGGGCGATGAAGCCTCGTTGCCTCGTGGCCGTCGCAATGTCAAGCTCGGCTTCTCTTATCATTTTCATGTTTCTTATTACGGGCTTATTTCTAACGTTTCTTGTTTCTAGGACAATCATATGTTTTATCGTTAAGTATTGTTATCGTTTCCTTATTCGTTATTTAATAAAAATTTCTTCAGTGGCCTACTGATTTCGTTTTCCTATTCCTTTCTTTCTAGTTTGTTTCATGCTAAAGTTTCTGTTAACAGGATACAGTGATCACTTCGTTATTATTGCATGTGTCCTTTTCACTAGGGGTGCTCTCTGGTCGGGCCAGATGACCTACCTCTAGTAAATGGTCCGGGTGGAACTGGTTTATCAATCAGTGGGGAGTAGATAGGCATGACAGATTACAACGGGGGACAAAGGTCCGCATTACCTACCCTTCACTACTTGCAAAGACTAGACAGAGTATTTCTTTTCTATGTTATTTGCAAACAGAGAATACCTCCAAAAAGAACAAATTCCAAACAGTCAATGTTCGGACAACCAATCAAATCAATGAGGAACGAAATAGGCACGACGGGTTACAATGGGGGCAAAAGCCTGCGTTACCTACCCTTCACTATCTGCAAAGGGAGAGAGAATATTCCTATTCTTCCCCGTTTGTAGGCAGAGAAGATCCTTAAGAGAGCCAACTTCGAACAATTCAATGCTCGATCAAACAATCAATCAATGGGGAGAAAAATAGGTATGACGGATTACAATGGGGACAAAAGTCTGCATTACCTATCCTTCACTATTTGCAAAGAGAGAGAGACGTTCCTATCTGTCGCTGTTTGCAAACAGAGAATGTCTCCAAGAGAACCAATACTTCAAGTAGCACCCAAGGCTAAATGAACCAATCAATGAACAATACCAGTATCTAAATACCGTTTCCAATATCAACAATCAATCAATCAATCAGATGGATAAAGCCATCCTACCAATCAGACGTAAAGACGTCCTACTTAACCTTACCCGGACCGGACCGTGTGGACAGTTCTTCGCCTTCCTTTTTCCAGCGCCCTATCGTTCTCTTTTCTCCATGTTTTTACCGCAGCATTCCTGTGGGATTCCAGTCAGGACAGTAGGTCACTTGAGAGAGAGGTCCGTTCGGAATCGGTGAAGTTCATTCAATCGGCAGCCGGACGAGGGCCCTCTCAAGGCAGGTATACTCCAATCATTTAGATGTTCACCCCATCGTCTGGACCTCTCTTACCGGACCTTATGTCGCTGATGGACCCCGCGTTGAGGAAAGGTCAGCCCATAACGCACCGGATGCCCAGGCTGCTGGCGCAAGGCGCCTCTTAGTTCCCATCGTAAATAATTACCAAAGAAAGAGACGGGCACTGGAAGCAGGAAAACAAGAACAGAGTTTATTTCTCATGAGGAGAGCCTGTCATTTCGGACACTCTCATAGTGTCTTCAGGAGGTGCTCTAACAAGTTTCTGTGAGGCTTCGTCTTTTATACACAGGTTTATGGCACACAGACATCCTTCATTACAATCAAGACATTGTGAAGTACGAAGATATTTCAACACGTGACCACAGTAGGGGCCCTTATCCTCCATACAATAGGAGGGGGCTGTCACGCAGCTGAGTGTTCTGCTGATTCCTTTAGAATGTCTGCGCCTGATCGAATCTCAGGGGGTGGGGAGGTCATGATCAATAGTAGCTCCGTTGAAGAGGGGCGAGTGCATACAGTAGTGGGCAATAAACTGTATCCTCAGGCTGAGGGATGACCAGCGGTCCGTGCAGACAATCAGGCTCAGAGGTCGGGGTCATCAAAGGAGGGGTATTCATGGAAGGAAAGGAGGTGTTGGTCAGGCGCGGGGTGTGATTCTCAGAGACAGAGTCATGCGGGAGACGAGGGCTTATGACTTGTGCATGTGAGAGCGGGGGCAGCCAGGGTGCGTGGGGGATGCTTACAGGGTCAGGGAAGGGCGCTGATGATCGATCGTAGACAGAGAGACCATGGTACCTAAAATGGCTGTTGTATATATGTGTGCATGGGTCTATGCTGGCGGGATAACACAGTCAGTGTTTTGCAATGTCCATTCTGCTTACGACAAGAGGTACAGTGAACACAAATGAACGCCGCTTGTGTGTATATACATTGCCAATTTCAACACGGCCATCATGTATATTAGCGCCGAGGAAAACGGCGTGGGGTGCGCTGGGAAGGAGAGACGGCGCAAACGAGTCTTTCCCACCTCCCCAGGTGGAGGTCCCCAGGGGCACCCCCAAAGCTCCACTCACCCGACATGGGTTCGCCCACTCATAAAATGGCGGACGATCCTGCTGGAGCGGGCCCGGGGTGAAGAGATGGCCCGGCTGCTTGTTGATTAAGAAACGAGTCCCAGCATCATAAAAGTTCTCCTCGACCTTGAAGATTCTATAGGAGCCGCGGGAGTCCCCGACCCCCGCAGACACCCCCGATGGGGAATGACTGCCATGATTGCCCACGGAACGATGAAAATGTAGCCGCGAGACGTCGGCGCTCCCATGCCGGCGCCAGCCTCAGTTTGAATGACTAGAATCCTGCAGACTACAGTTCGGATCAGTTCCGGTGAAAACCCAGTATGACCCGGTAGGAAAATTGTTGCCTCCCTCCCCCTTTGACTGATGGTTCAGACCACCGATCCTTTCTTTTGCCCTTTAACTGAACTTTTGGACAGCCGAAAGAGGCTCTGGGCCAACCACGAGTTAGTGGAGATTTAGACTATGCCTGGATCTGCCTGGTTGCACCCAAAATGGCGCCGGTACAAATGAAACTTTCAACTCCTTGTTGTACCCCGATTGCTCAGCCTTGGTGTCATGGGATATGTATGTAGTTTTTAAACATATGGATTGATATAGGATGTGTACTGATTATATGTTCGGACAATGGATTGATATAGGATGTATAGTGTCAGTTCGGACAATGAATTGATATGGGATGGGTACTGATTATGTGTTCGGACAATGAAGGACAATGAATTGACATGAGATGGGTACCGATTGAACAGTCGGACAATGAATTGTTGTTAAGTTTAGACGCATCATGATTATTGAAAGTTCGAATTTCAACACTTATGATACTCGCTCACACTGAAGTTTCGATATGATTATATTGCACTTGTCGCACTTTTTATTATGAAATTAACGACCACCGACTCTATTAGGTTTTCCACTAATAAGTGTCCCCACATGTACAGTTCCAGCCTGCTCCGTGGCCGGCCCACGGGGTTGTAGGTCCGTATGTGTGCACCGACATTCTTATTAAAGATTTTTTGGAAAAAGCTAACGCAGTTGTCACGCGTAAATTGGTAAGTTTCAAATAAATGACTACTGTTTCCGATGTAACTAAATTACAGGTGGAATGGCTCAGCTCGATTAGTTAAGAGTTAAAAAGTATAGTGCTCAGAAATATTGCAAATATGAACGGCCCAGGTTTTTGTTGTATGTGTTTTGCAATTTTTACAGCCTAAAGCAACCGTTAAAAGATCCTGGTATTTAGCCTATACTTTATATGCTACCTGTAACAGGATGGTTGTTCTAAAATACCCCTAAGTTACCCCGAAGGAGTGCCACTTGACCCCCCCTCCACACGATCCGTAATACCACACTTGGGCGACCTATGCTATCCACAAGCTTCCGATAAAAATCTCTCCCACGCTAAAGGGTCTACCTGGGCTTAAACGCCAAGTTGGCAGGGACTGCATCCTGTGGAGTTAGGCCGAGTATGTAGTAAGTAAAAGCCTTTTCGGGTTTATGCGCGCTAACCTGTTGTTTAAATGCTGCCCCCGCCCCCCTTCTTTTTCCTTCTTTCTGCAGGTCACATCGGAACATCGAGTAAAAAGTAAAAAAAAAAAAAAAATAGTGGTCTAGTGGACGAAGAGATGGGAAAAAGGGATTTGATTATGGTGCCTACACAGGACATGCAAACGATGACTATTTCTCTCCCTGAACTTAGCGCCTGGGAGGACAGCCTGAAGGGGAAACCACAAAATATAACTTCGCTTGGCACCCCGAATAGTACAACTAAAATGACGTGCACTAATTAATGAGCATCCTACAATGAACTAAATAGGGAAAGTTTAAGGAATATTTTGAGGTGAGGTTTACATTTAAAATCTACTACATCCTTCTTCGCACCTTCATAGACATGAAACTCAAAGCTACCCCATTGTTCTCCCAACTGACACCCACTGTTGCCTCAGGCTGGAAACACCTTAGCCCGATCAGGTTAGTTCTTGACCAATTGCCAAAGGCGTAAGTGTGTACAATCAAAGCCACCAGTGAAGGCAGCCGACGAATAAAAGAGAAGAAAAAGGTAAAAAGAGCTTAGGATGCTAAGGATGCACAGCTTACAGGAAAAGATAATTTTGGCCAATAACTGTATATGTTTTGTCTTGGATTTTTGTATATAATGCATGTACTGTCTCCCCCGTCTGAGTTTGTGTGTACGTGATGTATGGATCTACGTCATCCCTCTGCCTGTGTTTCCGTATTACTTAACCTCTGCTGTTCTGTGTTGTGTGCACACTGAATGGACCATTATTGTACATGTTTCTCTCTCTCTCTCTCCCTCTCTCTCTCTCTCTCTCTCTCTCTCTCTCTCTCTCTCTCCACATCATACGTGTACCAAATGGTTCGTTTAGAGTGCGGGCGACTCTCTCTCTCTCTGAGGGTCCCCCTGTTCCCTCCTCCCTTGTGGTAACGTTGTGCCCCACCAGCACGAACCTAATTGGGTCTCTTCGAACACAAAGGTGTTCGGCAAAATTGACAGGAACTAAAACGATTGTAACTTGCCATATTACTACCTCTCCTTTCTGCAAAACAATAGAACCCGAGTTGGTAATGAAAGAAAGGACAGGTCAGACGACTGACGTCCCCTAATCTGGCCTTTTTATAGGGGGACTATAACGTCAATGGTCTTTGGTTTGTCAGTTCATCAGAAATGCAATCCCCAATGCCCAGATCGTCCCACCCCTCTGCACTTAAGTGCGGATGTCCAAAGCGTCCTCGCTTCTCCCGATTGACCCCGGCTCCATATCAGCTATCCCCGAAGCACAATTAATAACCTTGATTAACCGTCACTCCCCAAGAAAAGCAAGTTTGGTCTTTGCCCCTCCCACATGACGATAACACCTCCTGCTTGCGAGAGTTAGCCGACCCCGAAGGGAGATGTAAGATCGTTAGTACTTGGGTTAAGGACTCGATTTTGAGTTTGATAGAATACACTGTTGATGGGAATCCGACTTCTCTCCGCGTACGTCATGAATGACCGCCAGATAGAAAGTACGAATTCAGTGGAAATGTCCTCCTACATACTCCATAAGTGGTGACTACTGACTGTGACCGATGAACTTATTCCCTACCTACTTAGGGTTGGGGACGGAATTGAGATGTATAAATGTCTTCTCCTGCCAGTTTTTCTAAAAACTTGTTTTGTACCCATTCAAAGATACAATCACCGGAGGAGAGGAGCTGGACGTGACGCACAGCCTGGCCACAGATCATGAAGCACATGTGACCGCAACCAAAGGTGGAGCCGCAGAGCAACGAGACGCGGGACGAGGCACAACTCTCAAACTCGGCAGATGAAGGAATGAAGGGCTGCCTTGAAGCCCTCGACTTGCTGACCCACTCGTGCCTGAAGTCCCCGTCCCCTTTTTGAGTCCGACTGATGGGCCTGCCTGCTCGTTGTCCTTTGCTCCCTTGGTCCCTTGGTATGTTCAAAGATCTGGCCCCACTCCGCCCTCTCTTCCCTCGATTATTCAACAAACTCACCCTTTTTTCACATAAGTTTTGACTATAGAATAAGGTTTTGCCACGGAAGAAGAAAGACACGCAGGTGCCCAGCATAAGGCACCCCTAAGTAGATCAGTTAGGAAACAGGACTGTGATCTAACAGCAGAGGACTGATCGCACCCTGCAACGCGTAAGGATGATTCCGAGCTGGACTTATAGCTCCACCGCCGGTGCTCAAAAGCGCCAACGAAAAGAAAACGGACTACCAGAGTCTACCAGTGGTGGCTCGTCGTTGAAAAGACATTTTCACTAAGACCCCCCCTTCCTGAACTTTCTATCCACCCCTTGACTAGTTGCTTACATCGAACTGAATTCCTCCCTCAAACTAATTTTTTATTGCTTTCAAAAATGTTTCATCGGTCACTCAAGTCCAAAAGTCTCATATAGCACTTTTTACTGTATGTTGATGTCACTGGAGAGAAAATAAGAACTTGATTTTATAATGTTTCGGAACATTTTTCCTTGACTGACCCCGACTAAAGTATTATGCCGATCTCTAGACTTGCATGAATAACCCAACAAATGTAAATTCATACGTACCACATTTCGCCAATCGTTGTGACTACATATGGTTATACTCAATCTGCTAGCATTTACGAACGTTATTTCATTGGCCACACATGGCTATATGTACACTCCGTCAGTTAGGGTAAACACAAAAGAACTAGCTTACGTTAAAAAGCGGCGACTGTTGAAAATAGCAATGTATATGCACATAAGCGGCGTTCATTTGTGTTCGCTGTACCTCTTGTCGCAAGCAGAATGGATATTGCAAAACACTGACTGTGTTATCCCGCCAGCATAGACCCATGCACACATATATACAACAGCCATTTTAGGTACCATGGTCTCTCTGTTTGCGATCGATCATCAGCCCCTTCCCTGACCCTGCAAGCATCCCCCATGCACCCTGACCGCCCCCGCTCTCACATGCACAAGTCGTGAACCCTCCCCTCCCGCATGACTCTGTCTCTGGGAACCACACCCAGCGCCTGACCAACACCTCCTTTTCTTCCATGAATACCCTCCTTTTATGACCCCTTCCTCTGAGCCTGATTGTCTGCACGGACCGCTGGTCATCCCTCAGCCTGAGGATACAGTTTATTGCCCACTACTGTATGCACTCGCCCCTCTTCAAAGGGGGCTACTATTGATCATGACCTCCCCACCCCCTGAGATTCGATCAGGCACACACATTCCAAAGGAATCAGCAGAACACTCAGCTGCGTGACAGCCCCCTCCTATTGTATGGAGGATAAGGGCCCCTACTGTAGCCACGTGTTGGAATATATTCATACTTCACAATGTCTTGATTGTAATGAAGGATGTCTGTGTGCCATAAACCTGTGTATAAAAGACGAAGCCTCAGAGAAACTTGTTAGAGCACCTCCTGAAGACACTATGCGAGTGTCCGAAATGACAGGCTCTCCTCATGAGAAATAAAACTCTGTTCTTGTTTTCCTGCTTCCAGTGCCCGTCTCTTTATTTGGTAATTATTTACGATGGGAACTAAGAGGCGCCTTGCGCCAGCAGCCTGGGCATCCGGTGCGTTATGGGCTGACTTTTCCACACACGGGACAGGCAAACGGAACAGAGGAACACGGGACGGGGGCACATGGAAGAGTCACACGGGACATGGGCATACAGGAGAGACAAGTGGTGGAATAGGAGCACCAGGAGCTGAAACACCAGGTTGGGGTCACAGGGACTGAACAACAGTCAACGGAGGCAAAGGGAACAGACAGAGACATAGCTCTGAGGGGGGGCACCTGCGCAGAGGCAAGATGGACTGACACCTTCGGTTTGAGTCTGACGGAATGCTCAAGTACACTGTGATTCTGGGCAAATAGCTTAATCTCCCCAAGCCTAATAATAAATAACGTGCCCTTCTGTAATGCAACTGGTACTCATGTAAAGCGGTCTGACCCCTTCTGGTGTAGTTCACGCTACATAAAATTGCAAATTAAAAATCATTGTAATTTACTGCTGAAAAAAATTAAATAGCACCTTACAGATGATAAATTCAAATAATGCCTACAATCTTTACGTGGTACGGCCAATACACTCAACAAGCTTTAAAAAAAAAAACACGTACCCCAGAGATGCATGTGTATCATCCAGGTACTGTCAACATGGCTCGGCTCCAGATAGCATAATCAGAGCTGAGGAGTGGCCTCGTCACACCGGTTTGAAAGTGGATTACCGGGCTGGATGAGGCAACGAGAAAAAAATACAACGAAAAAAATAGCGAGTAACAGGAATGATTAGAATGAACCTGGCACGGCATTGTGTCGCCGCGGAAACATGTTATTAAACATGCTAACCGAGTCCCACAGCTCACGGTATTAAACATGCTAACCGAGTCCCATGGCTCACTAAACAAGCGCTGTTTACAGAAAACAGGGCCCGGCCACAAAGTGAATGCGACACGAAGCCTTTGAAATCCGATACCGAACAGATGGCACACAGTGCGCCCCTGCTCGTAACCGCACGCCAAGGCCGTGGGCGGATACATGCAGACACCTTTGACCAATTGCGTGATGTCTTTTTTTGAAAGACACACGCAAAGACCAATGGAAAAAAAAACAGGCATGAGCGTGTGGAAAGCCCAGAGAGATTCCAAGAAGTAGTTTTCCTAGAGCAGCGCATGTGCGCTGCACTAGGCTCGACCTAAAAATTACTTTTGAATGCGCTGCTATAATTTGATTTATTAAGGTGAAATTGTTTTACAGGTCAATCAAATACAGTTTTTGAATTTTGAAAAGACTATCATCTTTTCACATGTTTGCGGTCTTTAATAATGATGGTGTTCCTAAAGTTAAGGGCCTAGTTGCTTCCTTTTGTTTAACTGAAATTAACCCTGAATTAAGTGCTTGCTGTATATTCAACATTATTTTAATGTTAGTGGTGAGTCGAGTAAACAGCAGATCAGTGCTGCTGCTCAGGGGGCCGCATGTAAAGGTCAGGAGGGCCGCATCCGCCCCCCGGGCCATACTTTGAGTATTATGGGATCAGACGTTTGACTCATTCTAGAACTCCAAGTGCTCAAATCAATTGCATTGTATTGATTACCCACAATATTGAGGGTTATCTATGGGGTTGTTTTCGTAGCCAAGCCTTGGAATAGAGCACCATTGATTAATTACTTATTATATACTAGCTTACCCGTCGCGCGTTGCTGCGATCTCCGAAGAAAGGAAATTCAAGGAAACTCGTTATGATAACAATCAATTTACATTGTGTCATTTTTATTGAAACTTATTCACTTTAATATTGAAAACATTTCAAAGTGTCGTTTTAATTCTATTTATTTATTCGAGTGCTTGTGAATACACAATTTTTTTTCCCGTCTGGTGCGTACATCAGTATTAGAAAGATTATGAGGGCCCTGGAGGGGCCGATATTTTAAAAGAAATTATGCCAGAAACCTTCGTGGGAGTGTACTCAACAACTTCCCAAAGTTTCCTGGTGATCGGATGAATGCTGTTTTAATTCTATTTATTTATTCGAGTGCTTGTGGATACACGATTTTTTGTTTTTCCGTCTGGTGCGTACATCAGTATTCAAAAGATTATGAGGGCCCTGGGGGGCCGATATTTAAAAACCTTTTATGCCAGAAACCTTCACGGGAGTGTACTCTACAACTTCCCAAAGTTTCCTGGCGATCGGATGAATGCTGTTTTAATTCTATTTATTTATTCGAGTGCTTGTGGATACACGATTTTTTGTTTTTTCGTCTTGTGCGTACATCAGTATTCGAAAGATTATGAGAGCCCTGGGGGGCCGATATTTAAAAAAAATTTATGCCAGAAACATTCGCTGGAGTGTATTCAGTAACTTCCCAAAGTTTCATGGCGATCGGATGAATGGTGTAGTAATGCATATAGGTCAAACAGACAGACAGACAGACATACATTCGTTTTTATATATATAGATATACATACAAACATACACAAACTCATAAAAACTCACACACAATAGTGTTATTTTCAGAGCTACTTTATGGTCCTTTACCAGTAATACCAAAAGTATATTTTCTCATTTATCTCTTCGCCAAACAGACTTAAAAACTGGAAAAATTCCTCGGAACCAAAATTGTTATTTCAACAACAATACAAACAACCCAACATTCACTACCAACGTACAGATATTAATGTTATGTACATTTATTATGGAAAATGATTTCCTGCTGCATTAAATAAGTGGTGGGGTCTAGCTGAGCTTCTGGCTGGATATTCTGCACTAGAGTTCCAGTGCCCCTCCCACTTCAGAGCTGTAAATTACTGCAATAGGTAGGAGGGATGGCTTTGGCACATCCATAGGTAGTAGAACTTGTGGCGCATGGAATCTCTAGTCCTGACACTGCTACACATTTTGATGAGCCTGAAAATCGACGAGCGAAGGCCCACACCATCTTCACCAGAGAAGCAAGATTTCTCCACTGTGTAGTTTAAGTGGAGGAGGCAAGATGTCACTCGTGATAGAGATGAAATTGAGAGTGCCTGTCCCTGCCATGTGCTACACATCTTAGGCACAAGAAGAGTCCCACCAGCCATACCAGAGAAACCCCTGGATATCTAGCACGGGGGTGGCTGTAGCTGAGGTTGTCACACTGATGCAATGTAGAAGTGAGGCTGTGAGTAGCAGGAAGTGGCAAAAGGATGCTACTTGGACTCCACAGTCATTGTGTCACCTCACATAATGACAGCAATATCTACTGGCTGGCCACTGAACCTAACTTTCTGTGTGCCAGAGGACAAGGGCACATGAAATGAAATAAAATGTATAATCAACGCGCACTACTACCCTAAGGTGTACAGGCATGCAACAGGGCAATGCCAGGTTAGAAGGCTGGCCAGACTTTAGAGACTCCTACAGGTTGAAAAGCCAGGTTTTTAGTTTTTTTCTAAAGCAGAGGAGGTCCGTTTCCTTTTTCAGGAATAAGGGGCTGTTCCAGAGATGGGAAGTGCTGCCTATAAAACTTCACCTGAACCATATTGCTCTTTTTGCTCTAGGAACAATGAGATTGCATGCTGATTTTGAGCGAAGGGATCTTAGCGGAAAATACCAACGAAACCACAGCTTAAAAACCTCCCCAAGAGGGTGGTCTGTGATGAATGTGGAGGTGTCCTTGATGCACCATTCCATTTAAAGAAGCTTAAAGCTAGAGCAGCAGAGACTGGAGACATTTTCTTTTTTCTTCTGAGCACTGTGTCTCTGAGGCAAAGACAAAACAAAATCTGAGTTGGAGTGTCCCTGGCTGCAATTTTGATTCACTGAGAGGCGATAACATGAGGGAGAAGACCAGGCATAATGGGAGCAAAGTGTCTTCAATTGTGGATTACTTGAGGACCTAAAAAAGAAGAATGATATGAAACTGAGAGACCTGAAGCTCGGGAAGGTAGCTAAACAGACTTAGCCGAACATTAGAAAGAATTCAGACAATGTCCTATCATCGCCCTGGTTTGTTTGGAGTGAGAAGTGGAGATATTAGACATAGCATAAAGTGCCTTTAGAGTATAGATTTTGACTATCACACTGTTGGAGAATTCTGTATATTTCTAGGACGTGGTTAAGGAGCTTTAATGATATTAAGTGCTGGGCTCTGACAATACCATAGTGCTGGAGATTTGAAGTTTTTTTTGTTTGCCAAAGGCAATCAAAAGCTTTAAAGTGCTGGAGGTGGGGCTGTGTTTGCTTACTTGAGAACCACCAAACAATGAGAAGCTTTGAAGCATGCAGCGTCCAAACTCGTGGCTTAGTATATAAAGGTTCAGGGCTTAAAAAATCCACCCGCCCGCTCGCATTTAGGGCCAGATTCAATTAGGGTGAGCTATTTTTAGGTTCTACTCGGCCTTTCTGGAGAGTAGGAACACAGACTGATTTTTTACCTCTTGTCTGAAAGCAGAGGAAATGTGACAAGATAGCAAGATTTAAATGTATCTTTATTGCTCACAAAGTGATTCAGGAATAAAATGCCTTTAAATCTTGTTAACTTGTCACATTTGCACCGCTTCCAGAAACTGAGGTCAAGTGCCTTTCGGTTAGGTCGAGTACCTTTTTCCGTTTACTAGACCTGCAGGTCTAGTAAAAATTAAATGATTTTTCGAGTCCTGAGGTAGTAAGATGCTGGTATTCCCTGATCTAAATAGAACAGAAAAAACTTGGAGGAGAGTCCTCCAAGTCATTATTATGAAGGAAATATTGGCAGCCTAAATAACAGTCTCCCTCCGGTTCCCTACCAAACTCAGAGCACCGTGAAGCGGGAGTGACTACTCCATTGATCCACAGACTGTAAGGATCTTCGGTGTAGTCCTCGGCCTCCTTCACCGAGGACTGGAAACATGCTGAATGAGAGCCCTCCAGAAGAAACTATTCAAACTGCGGCAAAACCCATATTCCACCTCTCCAGACAGACGCACATCATACAGAAGCTCATGAAGTCACACTGGCTCCCAACCCAGAAAAGATGCCAGTCAAGCTGCTGAATAGCACATACAAAGGCCTCAACAAATGCATGACCTTCCACCTCGAGAACAACAACAACACCAACTCCACCACCTTGATCGACAACCTCGCTAACCTCAGACTCAGACAACTCATCACAATACCCACCCACTCCACTGGCCACATGCTTGACCCCATCTTCTCCGCAAATTCCCATGTCTCCTTCAGCCACACAACCGAACTCCACTGGACCGACCACCGCTGCATCCACGTCACCTTCCGGAAACCCACCACGCACCACCGCCCCAACAGATCCCTCGCTGCTGCTGGAGCAAAGTCACTGAAGACCAGCTGCCTACCACCCTCGCCTGGAGCCCACCCACCGAACCCACCGATCCCGACACCGCCGCCCGCAACCTCAAACAATGGATCGACGACTGCGCCAACAACATCGCCCCCCGATCAAGCAAACCTTCAACAGACGCACCAGCAAGAAAGCCAGCTGGTTCACTGAAGACCTCCAGGCCTCCAAGCAAACCTACCGTAAACTGGAGAAGAAATGGCACAGCGAACAGACACCACACAGCTACGCAGCCCACAAGAACGCCACCCACAGTGTGGTATTGGGTTTCGTCAGGTCTACATACTCTGCAAAAACTCTCGAACACCATAGAATAGAAGTTGGCACGGAAACTGGAAATGCAAAAGACAAGTTTATTAGGACCCCATGGGGTGGTGGTACATTCCTACAGCACCCTTCGGTAATGCAAGAAGTATCACACCGAACATCGGTGTGTGACCTCTTTTATACACATTTACAGCAATAAAAAGGGTAGGCGGTATACTTTTGCACAGTTTAGGTACATATAAGGGCATTTTTGAAACACAGCCAAAATGTGGGAGGAGTTTTGGTACCACTGGTCAGTTTGGAGAACATTCCTAAGAGGTGACCGCTCATTAATCTAAATGTTCGAGTACGCATGCGTGAGCTTGACCAGTGCTAAAAATAGCCAGTTGCTGGGCAAGTTAGATGGTCAGTGGTACAGAGAAAGGACAAAAGGGCATGCTGACCACGAGACAGCATGTTCATTCAAAATGGAAGCCAGTAATACAAAATGGCCTCCGCGAACATGGTCAAGCTAATAGGGAAAGTTCGTGTAGCTGAAGCAAATGCTAACCTGATCGCTGTCAAATTACGACAGACGGCCCTTTTAGCATTTAGCTGCAGCTACCTCATAATGGAAGTAATCAGGATACTCATCATCAGCATTAATCAACATGATGTTCATTATTTCTTCGCTAACCATTTGCTCATTTTTGGCAATAGCTCGCTTGGACGGAATGCAGGCAGTAATACATACAGAACATAATGTAGGGCCACATTGAATATATAAGCAAAGGAAGAAGAGTATTCCAATGATCATACACAGGATAGTCAATAGTTTCCAACCCCAGGTACTAAGCTAAGTCCAAACCCAATTTGAGAGTGTCCATGTACCATTGTCAGGGTGAATTTCAGCAGCAATTTTGTGCAATTTAGAAATGGCATCATACACAGAAGGCGAATTATCTGGAACGTACACACAACAACTACTACCGATAATGCGGCATGCACCCCCACGATCAGCTAATACTACGTCCAGAACCATTCGGTTCTGAAGCGTTACAATTCTAGTAATTTGGAGTTCCTCAGTCAAATTCCCTAAGGCAGAGGCGGTTTCATTAGCTACAGCCTCCACAACACGTGTAAGCCGTCTTATTTTTCTGCTATTTAAGGCAGCACCAACAAAGGAAAACAGGCCTAAATTAAAATCTACATATTGCTGTAAAGAGGTGTCAGTTTGATCAATATCGTCAATCTCTAATGTTCTCTTAACCCTATTCAATATAAAATCATGATATAATACAAAATCATTATGATACATAGGCGCGGCAATAAATACAGGGGGTAGTACAAAGGATATGTAACATGTTCCTAGCCATCCAATGGGGAGAAGGTGGTAACCTTTATTTCCACAAATAAAGTAAGTATTCCGTGAGGCTACAAAGGCAATACCATTTGGTGCGTCAAATGTGAGAGTAGTATTACATTCACTTCTCCCTACCGGTATAGTACCTTTATTTTGTACGCATACATCAGCTTTGGTATAAATAACTGTAATCACATATAAACTAGACATATGTGTAAGTCTTTGATTAGTGAAAATACGAGGTGTAGACATATTGTCCGGTCGATATTCTTCCCACTCAAATTTAGTTCCTTCTGCCTGTGGGTAGCCATCTCTGTCATTATAGCAAACTTTATTTAGTCGGAAAAGTAATCCACCTTTGGTTGGCCATCTCAAAGTAAAAAGAAGAGTGTACCAAGCATTGCAAGAACCATTATGAGAGAACGGCAGAGGAATAAGTGGAGTTCCTCCTTTCTTTTGATGTCCAGGCA
Source organism: Lissotriton helveticus (assembly GCF_964261635.1). NCBI lineage: Eukaryota > Metazoa > Chordata > Amphibia > Caudata > Salamandridae > Lissotriton > Lissotriton helveticus. The sequence continues at coordinate 494,010,472 of NC_136069.1, read as the reverse complement.
ACATTCCACATACCCAACAGTTCGAAGTGTTCGTCATATTATGGGTGTGATGTAGAATTTGAATGAAACTGTTATTCAAATAAGTCTGTCTATGTCTCTCTTCATGATAAGGCAGAGTGAAATGAAAATGTTCAGATGGGATTGGAGTGGTAGGCAGTAAATATTCTCTTGCCGGAACCAATCGTTCTACGATCCAGGCTATTACTGCTATTACCACTATAGTCGTAACAAAAAGCACTGCACCAAGAATTCTTCTATTTCTTGTCATAGTAGGTGCCATAGTTCAAAGAACAAAAGTTTCAAAACAAAGCTAAAAAATAAAAATGAGTGCTGAGATCCGAGGTAGCCGCTGGTTTCTTCTCCAAGATTCAAGACGGGTGTCGCTACACTGGACAGAACTGATCCCCCCCCCTTGATATTCTCGGCTTCCGTTTTCCCTAACCTCAGAACGGTAACTCAACCAGTCTCGCACAAAACAACTGCTTTTCTTGGCCGTAGGTTATACTTTGCTGCACCAGAAATAGTGTGGTCCGGGAAGGCTCCCTCCGATTCGCTAGACGTAGTGGCTGGGCTCTTCTCTGCATCCAGGATGTCTCGATAATCAGACAGCACAGCGGGATTCACCAGATCCGGAGAGACACGATGACAGTGTCAGGGTCCGGTACTGAGGCAACTTCCAGGTGTACAGTGGGTTGTGAGCGCTGAGGGCGATGTGCCAGGCACGCTCCTACCCACCTCCCGAGACCCATGGTGCAAGTAGCGCCCTGTTTTAAAGTGCTGTTATACTCTACAATTGGGAGTTTTTTTGGATTGAGCAACCCGCTCTCCTTTTCTCAGCACTTTTTCACCCTTTTTTAGATTTTCACTTTCACGTCCCCTGGTTTGGGTGGACGATTAGAGAGTCTATACCGCCGGGGTTTAGTCCTGATGAATGCCGTGGTAAATTGAAACCACCCATATGGCAGAAACATGTTGACTGATGTAATGTATTTCTGAATTTAACCAATCCTAATACCTTGGCAGCTAAATTCAGACACATAATACTTTTTCTCTGTGCCTTAGGGATCACTAATTAAAATTTATTTTTCTGATACCTTTTTAGGCACTTTTAAATTGTAATTTTACCTCACAGCACGCCCTTCTCACACAACCAGCTCCGCAGTCTTTCTGGCGTCGCAGCACACCAAAGAGGCACTCGGCCTCTTTGGTGGGGCCCGATGATGAAGCATGACACTGACTAGGTCGGTGTGTGAGGGCTTTCTTTCCCACCCAAAGTGGGTGTGTGATCCTCATTTGACTCCGTTTTGTGGTTTTTTGAAACTGACCTGACCTCTCTGTTTTTGTTTATTCGCACTTAACCGGGGACTGAGAGAGTGTCCTTGAATCTCCCTACCTCTCCCATTGTTGTTATATAGTGAGTGGAATGTACCCACTGCTTCTTATTCGTGACTCGCACAGCCATCCGAGTTGCCAGCAATACTTGTTCAGGGCCACGCCACCTCGGCTCCAAACTGCTGGATCTCTCGAACGATCGGATCATCACCTGATCCCCAGGACGAAGATCATGAGCCTCTCCAATGGAAATATCGGGGAGCGCTTCTCGAACCTGTTGATTAATAGAGAGTAAATCATTTGTTAATCGTGCCAAATAATCGTTCATCATTATACAAGGCACATCATGTATTAAGCGAGGCTTAGGGACTCCCCAGATATTCATAGGCCTTCCAAACACCACTTCATAAGGTGTGAGACCAGACCGAGAATGTGGCACTGATCTAATAGACAGTAATGCCAAGGGCAAGGCGTCCGGCCATTTCAAAGACGTGGATGCCACAATCTTTGCTAGCTTCAGCTTCAGAGTTGCATTATACCTCTCTACCAAACCTGCTGACTGCGGGTGGAATACAGCGTGAAATCTCTGTTTAATTCCTAATCCTTTCAGGACATACTCCACTATTTTCCCAACAAAATGAGGACCATTGTCATTCCACAAAAATGTACAAACACCAAAGCGCGGGAAGTACTCTTTGAGTAACACCTTAGCTGTTGTCAATGCTGTATTATCCTTCGTCGGGTAGGCCTCAATCCATTTACTGAAGGCACACACCACCACTAAGACATACTTGAAATTGTTACAGCGCTCAAGCTGGATGTAATCCATTTGCAGTACTTCAAATGGTGCAGTAGGTGGAACAAACCCTCCTTTAGGAGTATAAGTCCCTTTAGCAGGATTATACAGTAGGCATATCAGACAGGTCTGCACTATTCTCTTAGCCGTGTTGGCAATCTCAGGATGCTCCCAAACTCGTGTAAGCAATTTAGTAATTGCAAGAGCTTTAACATGTGCCAGCCCATGTTTCATTTGAACCATTGCTTGTAAGTAAGCAGCAGGCAATTTCCATCTCTTCATATCTTTGCTTCGCCAACAACCCTCATCATCCAACACTCCCTCTGTTGCCCAGTTTGCAAGCTCTGCTTCAGACGCTGATTTTTGAATATCTAATATTTCCTCTCTGGCATCATGCCATCGCTCAGCCTGTGATTTTACCACATACATAGGAGAGACATTTTGTAACATGGCAGTCTCTCTCGCTATGCGATCTGCAAAAGCGTTTCCTTGTCCTATTTTGTCCGTCACCTTCTTGTGTGCACTACATTTGACTATCGCCACTTTCTTTGGACATAATAGTTCATTCAGGAGATCACGTACCAACTCTCCATGCATGATGTGTACTCCATGCGAAGTCAGGAACCCTCGTTCCTTCCAGAGTAGGCCGAAATCGTGCACTACTCCAAAAGCGTAACGACTATCAGTGTAGATATTCACACATAAACCAGCACTTAACTCACATGCTTTCGTTAAGGATATCAATTCAGCTGCTTGGGCCGATTTTTGCGGTATTCGTGCTGTTTCTACCACTGTCTTAAGTGTCATGATCGCATAAGCTGCGGAAGTCGTACCATCTGACAACTTTAAACACGACCCATCAACCCTCAGTTCCCCATCTACATCTGAAAGTGGCGTATCCTGTAAGTCGATACAACCCTTTGTTTGTTCTTCAGTTAGAGAAACACAATCATGGTGTTCTTCCTTCTGGGTCTCAGTAACAGGATATGGCAATAAAGTAGCGGGGTTCAAAGTGGCACACCTCTTCAGTGTAATATGTGGCGCCAATAGCGTTAGCTCGTATCCTGTTAAACGAGCACTAGTTAGATGCTGTGTTTTCGTTTGGTTCAGTAAAGCATCTACCGCATGGGGAACTAACACCAACAATTTGTGTGACAAAACTATTCCCTCACTCTGTCGTATAGCCATAGCTGTTGCTGCAACTGTTCGAAAACACCCCGGCAATCCTCGTGCTACAGGATCAAGTATTGCTGAGAAGTACGCACAAGGGCTCTGTTTATCCCCGTGTGTCTGCACTAAGACTGACAATGCGCACCCATCCTTCTCGTGTACAAACAATGTAAAAATCTTCGTATAATCAGGTGTAACTAGCACTGGTGCAGAACAAAGGGCTTGTCTCAATTGGTCAACAGCATTCTGACATTCATCTGTCCATTCAAGGGGAATCGGTGTAGTTTTGGACAACAATGCTAACAAAGGTTTTATAATGTGTGAAAATCCTAATATCCACTGTCTACAAAAGGACGTCAAACCTATGAAAGCACGAACATCTTTCTGAGTGCAAGGGACTGGCGTATCTCAAATTGCTTGAATTCGATCTGATGTCAATGCACGCCCCTCCTTAGACAAAAGATGACCGAGGTAGGTCACCTTTGGTCTACAATATTGCAACTTCTTCCTCGAAACCTTGTGATTATTCCGGGCAAGAAAAGAAAGCAGGGAAAGAGTACTCTCCTCACATTGTTCCTGTGTGTCTGCTGCTAATAAAATGTCATCAACATATTGAATAAGAGCCACCCCAGACTGTAGTTCGAAAGAATCAAGCTGTCTTTTTAAAGCCTGGCTATAAATGCTAGGGCTTTCTGTGTAGCCTTGAGGAACTCGACAAAATCTAAATGATTTGTTATTTAATGTGAAGCCGAAAAGATATCGGCTATCAGGATGAATGGGAATCGAAAAGAAAGCATTTTTCAGGTCAATAACAGTGAAGGTAGTGGATGTAGGTGGAATCAAAGTAAGTAAGGTGGTAATGTCAGACCCCACCGGATACTGAGGCACTACTATCTTATTAATTTCTCTCAAATCAATAATAAAACGATAGATCTTAGTGTCTGTGTCTTTCTTTAGGATCGGAAGAATTGGGCTGTTACAGACATTATAGGGGACTTCCTCCACCACCCGTGCCATAATCAAGTCATTTACGATATGTGTCAAGGCAACTTCACCTTCCCTGGAAATTTTATATTGTGCTACACGAGGCAAGGACGCTCCCTCCTTTACGGTGATACGTATAGGAGGGATAACCATCCGTCCCACATCTGTATCAGAAGTAGCCCACAAAGTATTTGGAAGAGAGGCTAACTAATCAGCCTCTTGCATGAGGCACGATCTCTCAACATCTGGATAATTCTCATTCACAATAACCCGCACCCCTTCAGGAGCGCAGCGTATAGTTGCTCGAAAATGTTTAAGCATATCAAGTCCCACAATATTATCTGGTGTGTTTGGTGATAGCAAAAACGGGCATGGGGCAGTAAACTTATCAATGTGAAATGTAAGGGGTTGAGACAATGGGCTAAGAGAGGGTGTTCCATCGAACCCTATTGATGTAATCGTTTCGCCAGACAGGGGAGCCCTTGGAACCAAGTGTTTTGACAGAGCGCTACGAGTAGCTCCTGTATCGACCAGAAACTGATCAGTAGAACCCAAAACATGTGCTGATATATATGGACCCCTTTGATCGACTGGTACTTCAACCGATTCCACACCCCATCCTACGCAATCCTATGCATATGTATTATCCTGAAACTCAGAAGACTCACCCTCAGCTATCTGATACTGATTCCGTCGGTCAAAAGTATTATGATCAGCCTGACCATGACCCCTTGTTTCAAACCTACCACGATCATTCGCTCCACCCCTCGGCCCTGAATAACTATTCCGAAACCTTCCATTCCCTCGACCACGCTGATTACGCTGTTCTCGAAGCACCGGACAATCCGAAGCCCAATGTCCAAACTGTTTACAGTATGCACACTGATCCTCGGAAATATCGGAACGAACAGAAGACGATCCACGTCTACCCCTATCATTCCCTCTCGGCTGCGTAGCGTAAACCTGAGCCAACATCACCTTCGTCTTCAAATCCTTCGCTTTCTTATCACTACTTTCCTTAGCCTCCAATTCCTGTCGTTCATAATACTGAGCCATAGTCAATAAAGAAGCAGGGGTCGCGGTGGTCCATGAACTTTCGCTAGTTTTTAACCATTTTGCAATCTCCGGTAGGAGATTAGCCACATACTTGTCAACGAACAAATGCCTGCCCGTGTCCTCTGTTAATAATTGACCACTGTAATCATGAAACGCTTCCTCAAAACGTGAAAAAAAGTCAGAGACCGATTCATCCGGCTTCTGTTTACAAGACGCCAACATTGTCCAATCAATTTTCTTAGGGGGGGACAAGAGTTTTTAATTTATTCAAAATAGCCTCCGGGAGGTCTAAAATCAATTGGCATGGCTTACACGCGGGTTCCCTATCCAAATCAGCTCGAACTAAGTCCTTCCAATCTGCACCCAAAATCGCTCGATCATCAAACTTACGAATCGCCCTCCACATATCAGGAGGCAATATTAACCCAAAGAAAAGATCAATATCGACTAAGGTCATAACACACGAAGAAATAGCACCTTCCACTCCTTCATAGAAAGCTGCAGGGTTTTTACGGGGGTCAGGCAAAGCATTCTTAAGTGCCATAACATCTGTTCTGTTCCAAGGTGTATAAACCCAATTATATATAAAATAACCCTTTGCATATGCAGACAACTTATTATCATCTGTACCTTGCCCTTTAGGAGGAACATACTAAGGCGCAGCTTCTCGCATAGGCATAACATGAACTGTCGAACTCTTATCTGCTCCAAAGATAGGACACTCTTTGGATACTTCCGTCGATCCAGACGCAGGCGAACCCGATGTCTTTTTCGCCGCCCGTAATCTCAACGTCTCATCCCGTAGCTGAACCAAACGCTGGAAAAACAAGTTCTGCAAGAACAAAAACACCTTTACGCAAATTATCACGACCAACTGATATATCCTTCGGTTCCAACTCAGGTGAATAACGTCTAAACCGTTCGACAACTTCATCTCCTAAATGATCCAGAAAATACAATCGTTCTCTTTCGGACCACTGACACATGAGGCCATCAATCTCTGAAACAGTTATAGAAGTAATATTAAGTTTTCGAGCAAACCCGCGCAATTCCGCAGCCCGATCAGCACTTAGCCTGGTGCGAGTATCCCTCCGATCATCCTCGCCCGAGTCCTCATCCGGGGCCGTAGGCGAAACATACGGAGGCGGGCAACGATCTAGCAATGAAAAATCATCTGATTCATTAGTAAGGACAGGATAAAGAGGACGTTGAATAGGAAACTGACCATTAACTTGCAAATTACTTTCTCGAGTCTCCCGCTCTTTCTTTTCCTGCAATTCCTTTTCCTGCAACTGTAAAGCTTTGTCATGAGCAGCCTTTCGCTGCTCTTTGTCTGCCAAGGCTTGTTCACGCTTCATTCGTTCACGCACCGCTTTCTCCCACATACGCACACAATCAAACATATCCTGTCTAGACCTGCGGTGAAACAAACACTGCTCCACATATTGAACCTTTCGCAAATCAAACGACCCATGTAGTGGCCATTGCAATTCACGATCAGTTTCCGTATATTTATGCCATAATGTACTATACATAATGGGGGGAGGCCAAATTTTATGTACATTTCACGATTAGGTGTCCCCTCTGGGGGAGCCGGCTGAGATTCATTTAATCGATATCTGGTACCATTTCCAAAACAGCAAATTCCTCGAAGTGTGCTTAAAACAGGCATGTCAAAATATCACGAAAACGCGATATTACATAAAATGGCACTTAATATGATATTTCACATGGTGTGCCATTCAAATAAATACAAAGTCAGAGAAATATCTCTACATACCTGTCTATGTGAGGTGCACTCCACATATAACTCAAATCATAGGTCCAAATGTTAGCTAACTCAAACAAATCCAAAAAGCCACAGTAAGTGTCAATAGACTACCTTACCAATCACAAGCTTACCAAATATTCTCAAACGTCCAGGTTCCAACTGCCAAGTTCTTTAATCGAATCAGCCAAACAGGCACTTCACGACAACCCAACCGATCAGGATCTCAGTCGAGGACCGGCGCCACCTGGAAGGTCAGGTCAGAAGGAAAGGAAAAAACACAGTGGATGCCAAGACTCGGGTCACTCAGTGACAGCGTACACGTCCCTGGCGAGTTTCCAATCCTTCGTCGCGACCACTCCTTCGGGCATCCGAGTCGCCGATGAGTCCCTTCGTGGTCGCCAATTTGTGGTATTGGGTTTCGTCAGGTCTACATACTCAGCAAAAACTCTCGAACACTATAGAATAGAAGTTGACACGGAAACTGGAAATGCAAAAGACAAGTTTATTAGGACCCCATGGGGTGGTGGTACATTCCTACAGCACCCTTCAATAATGCAAGAAGTATCACACCGAACATCGGTGTGTGACCTCTTTTATACACATTTACAGCAATAAAAAGGGTAGGCGGTATACTTTTGCACAGTTTAGGTACATATAAGGGCATTTTTGAAACACAGCCAACATGTGGGAGGAGTTTTGGTACCACTGGTCAGTTTGGAGAACATTCCTAAGAGGTGACCGCTCATTAATCTAAATGTTCGAGTACGCATGCGTGAGCTTGACAAGTGCTAAAAATAGCCAGTTGCTGGGCAAGTTAGATGGTCAGTGGTACAGAGAAAGGACAAAAGGGCATGCTGACCACGAGGCAGAATGTTCATTCAAAATGGAAGCCAGTAATACAAAATGGCCTCCACGAACATGGTCAAGCTAATAGGGAAAGTTTGTGTAGCTGAAGCAAATGCTAACCTGATCGCTGTCAAATTACGACAACAGACACCATCACCTCATCAGATCCGCCAAAAGGGCCTCCTTTAAAGACTGCCTAGACAACAATGCACACAACAGCAAAGAGCTCTTCAACATCGTGAATGAATTCTCCAACCTGAGCTCCAACACCAACGACATCTCATCTTCGCAAGACCTGTGCGACTCCCTTGCCACCTTCTTCCATCGCAAGATTACAGACATCCATGACAGCTTCAACGTCACAACCGCCCTGACAGCCACTGAGACCTCCGTCCCCATGGCCACCATCTGCACCCATCCCCTGCTCTCCTGGACCAACATAAACGACGACGACACCATCAAAATTATGAACACCATGCACTCCGGATCTCTGTCAGACCCATGCCCGCACCACATCTTCAACAAAGCCAGCACCACCATTGCACTTCATCTCCGGAAAGCCATCAACATCTCCTTCAAGACAGTGACCTTACCGGAGAGCTGGAAGCACGCCGAGATCAACGCCTTACTCAAAAAATCCAAGGCTTACCCTAAGGACCTCAAGAACTTCCAGCCCATCTCCCTGCTACCATTCCCGGCTAAGGTCATCGAGAAGACCGTCAACAGACAAGTGACCTTCTACCTCGAGGATTCAAGCAAGCCTGGCTGAAGACGGCTGAAATGCCAGAAACCGGTCCTAGAAAGCTTGTTTCCGGTCCAGGGAAGGCATGGCTTGGCAGTTCGGGCTGGACTGTTCCCATGAGGCACAGGGTCAGACTGATTTGCATATGGCCATGTCTGAACTGGGGTGGCAGAGTGGGCTAAAGAACGGTGATGGATTAAACCCAGATCTGTTGACTGGGTGTGACTGTTTGATTGGTTCAGATGCTCCGTCCATCACGACCCCCTTTTGTACCGCTTTGTTCACCATAAGTTGGCAGGGTATGCTCAGACATGAGCCCCTTGCTCACTTTGCCACTGGATTCAAGCAAGCCTGGCTGAAGACGGCTGAAATGTCAGAAACCAGGCCTAGGAAGCTTGTTTCCGGTCCAGGGAAGGCATGGCTTGGCAGTTCAGGCTGGACTGTTCCCATGAGGCACAGGGTCAGACTGATTTGCATATGGCCATGTCTGAACTGGGGTGGCAGAGTAGGTTAAAGAACAGTGATGGATTAAACCCAGATCTGTTGACAGGGTGTGAGTGTTTGATTGGTTCAGATGCTCCATCCATCACCACCCCCTTTTGTACCACCTCGAAGAGAACAGCATCCTGGACCTGTCCCAGTCTGGGTTCCGCTGCAACACCAACACCTACGCCGACGACAACCAGCTGATCCTCTCACTCACCAAGGACCCCCCACCGCCAAAACCATCCGCCACGAAGGAATAGATGCCATCGCCGAGTGGATGAAGAAAAGCCGTCTGAGGCTAAACTCGGACAAGACAGAAGTCCTCATCCTCAGCTCTACCTCTTCGGCCTGGGATGACTCCTGGAGGCCGACCGCACTGGGAACAGCACCAACACCCACCGACCACGCACCCAACCTGGGGTTCATCCTCAACTCCACTCTCTCCATGACAAAGCAGGTCAACACCGTCTCATTCTCCTGCTTCAACACCCTCCACATGCTCTGCAAGATCTACAGGTGGATCCCCACCGAAACAAGAATGGTCACCCAGGCCCTTGTCAGCAGCAGGTTGGACTACAGAAACACCCTCTATCCAGGATCCTTGGCCAAACTCCTGAAATGACTACAACGCATTCAGACCGCCTCTGCAAGCCTGGTCCTCGACATCCATTGCTGCAGCCACATCACACCCCACCTGAGAGACCTGCACTGGCTCCCCATCAACAAGAGGATCACCTTCAAGCTCCTTACCCACGCACACAAGGCACTCCACAACACCGGACCAGCATACCTCAACAGATGACTCACCTTCTACACCCCCAACCACCAGATACGCTCCGCTGACCTCACCCTCACTACCGTTCCCCGCATTTGAAGAGCGACCTCACCGGCGGCAGATTGTTTTCCCACCTTGCCGCCAAGCCCTGGATCACCCTCCCCATCCTCCTACTGCAGACCCATGACATGCTAACCTTCAGAAGACTTCTCAAGACCTGGCTATTCGAGCAGTAGTGGCATCCCCCCCCCCAGCACCTTGGGACTCCCACGGGTGATTAGTGCGCTTTACAAATGTTCTGATTGATTGATTGATTGATTCCACCAACTGACCAGACACCTACGATCTGCCTTCCTCTTCCTTGCAGACACCTCCGGATATGCTAAAGCAGTAGGGGATGACGCTCCTTCTCTCACCTGGTTGCCAAAGATTGCAGTAACCTTCGCCTGTACCTCAGGACCCCATCATTGCTCCAGGAATTCAGGAAATGACTCAAGATCTGGCTGTTCGAATGAACCGATCACTATGAAGCAGGAGATCCGTAGACACATAATACCAGAACCGGAGGAAGATCCTTCTCATACCTCGCCGCCAAGACCTGGAACACCCTTGCCCCTCCACCTCAGGTAATTTGGGTCATTGACCCAATTCAGGAAGGACCTCAAGACCTGGCTCTTCAACTGAACCTCCACACCCAGACCGATCAGCAGGCCCCCACATGTCTTGAAACCCTCACGGGTGAGTGACCCTGCTTTACAAACTCCTGATTGATTGAGAAACTCCAGCGCTTTGAGACCCTCATGGGTGATTTGCCACGTTTTATAAATCCTGATTGATTCATTGATTAATGAATGAATGAATGAGGCCATTGGATATGTAACTGTAGATATGTGTAATGAGAGAAGGGAAGTAAAAGACTGTTGGGTTATCAGCATGGGAGAGATACGAGAAGCCAAATGAGAGAATGTCACAAAAAAAATACGAAATAGAAGAAATAAAAAGAGGTAATAATTCAGGTGGGTAGAAGATGTAAGAAGAGGTGTTTTGAACAAGGTACAGAGAATGGGCCGAATAGTCAAGATCTGAATGGAAGATAGCTTTTGAGATCATAGAGCAATGGTTGAGTAGAGATTTGGTGGTTTCGAAAAAATGTTTTGATAATATTGGTGTGATTACTCCTCCTGTGGGCTCTGACTGCATTGACAATAAATGTGAGGGAATTTATTGCAATGGTGTATTCATTAACACCTGACTTTCTCCATTCTCCATCTACTTCCTCCAGAGTGGGACCAGGTCCAGGAAGCTGCTGTGGAAAACTGATGAACTTATCTGCATGGAAAAATAGACGAAGAGCTTTTACTCGATATATGTGTCCTGTCTCATAGAAAACTTTAAAAAGCCCAGCTGCTGAAAGGATGAGAATGGGAGAGCTTTGAAAGACTGAGTCTGCACTTGCGACAACAAGGTCACTCCGGCAGACTGCTGAGCGAGGTAACATTGAGTTAATGACATCTGGGAGCAGGGGAGGCTCCATCACCTTCTTCCAACAAGAAGGGAGAACCTGCTTCATTCCCTGCCCCCCTTGTGTCCCAGGGTGGTTGAGCCTACTTCTCCCGTTGACCACTGGATTTCCTGAAGAATCTCAGCTGCAAGCTCTGGAGCACAATGACTTCTACTGGAAATGGTGACAGTGACTCAGGAATTGTTTGAACTATTTTCCCAGCACTCATGATTCTAGATATTTCACCAGTGAAATCTATGATCAGGAGTCCATTGTCCTGGTCATTTGTACAGTGGCTATGAGACTCCAGGATGCTCGCGGTCAGTGCTCACACACTCGTGGGTGCCCCCAATGGAAAATCTCATAACATTATATAATCAATAGATAAAAAGACCATATTCCCTAATACCTTTGCAAACTAGGCTCAAGGAGGGTGAACTGGCACTCTAGTATGCTACTGTCTCCAGGGTTGAATGAGCATCATATTCAATTGGGTACTTCCCCACAGGGTTGGCGCCAATGGAAACTCTTTTTTGAAGGTTGAGTGCTGTTGCCTCGTCTTGAGGCTCCCCAGATATTTTAACACGGGGCACAATAGGCAAAGAACGAGAAAGACATTGAGTCACAGAGGGAGAGAATGGTAGAAAAAGAAGAGGGAATGAGACAGAGAGACAGAGAGAGAGTGAGAGAGTTGCTGGCTCTCAAATTATAATAGCTGCCTAAAGGAAGTCTTCACATTTTCTAAAATAGATGTTCATTAAGAATACCATCTGCTGGTACAACACTAACAATCAAAATAGACACGGACCAGAAACAAAGATACTGGAAGGTAGTTGAGGATGGTTTGAACACTGTTGTGGTGCTGCTTTTACTCCCCTCCCTGGCCCTTACTCTCCAGGTTATGCCTTTGCTATGTGACTTAAGGCCATATGTAGGTAATCTCTATTTACTGATTCTTAAATACCGAATTTTACAGATTCGGTATTTAAGAATCGGTAAATAGTAAGTAGGTAAAAATTCGGTACATTTTACTGAATCGGTAATATTCAGCATTACCGATTAGGTATTTACCAATTCGGTAATTCCCTTTCCCTTTCATTCCTATGGGCCTGGAGGCCCATAGGAATGAATGGGAAGCCATTCACTATTACCGATTTGGTAAATACCGAATCGGTAATATGGGGAACATATTCAAGGGTGGCAGGGTGTCACATTGACACCCTGTTGCACCCCTGAATCGTGCTTGTGTGCACATGTGGCACACATACATGCCCTAAGAGTATGTATGTCTGCCACATGGCACTTTTAAAAAAGCACAAAATTGCTTTTTTAAAGGTTTTCGATATTTACCACCAACTTGTAGATGGTGGTAAATAACGAATCCTTAAATAAAAAATGCACTCACTTGAGTGCTCCCTACATAGGATTTAAGGATTCGGTAATTTACCGATTCGGTATTTTAAGGATTCGGTAATTTACTGATTCCTTAAATTACCGAATCGGTAAATTACCGAATCCTTAAATCCAGCCACCTACATTAGAAAAAGCTAAATACCGGTCGGTAACGCCAAATTTACCGATTTCTGGCCGTTACCGACCGGTATGAAGCTACCTACTTAGACTCTAGTGAATACTTGGGGATCCACAAACAGACCAAAACCAAGTTACTACAAAGTCCACCAAATGCCCAAACAAGAAATGTTCACCCACCTGTTGAGAATTATCCTTTCAGTTGTTTCGGGTGATGGGTCTTTTAGGAATTTTAAACACTTTTTAGGCTTTGTAGAAGGTTCACAGGATGCATTCTTAACCACATTCTCTGAATCTTCGAATCGAAATCACTACATAAAATACAAAGAAATATTAGAAAAAACATTTAAGGTTCATGTAGGCTAACATCGACCAAAGGACTTACGGGTAATTAATAACCTAGCACATATTTCATAAGAGCCACAAAAATCTTTAGGGTCATTCCTCTGTCCGAGAAGGTGTTAGGCCCTCCTGGTTTTCAATGTGCATCTGTGTTTAGTATGTAAAGGTTAATTCAATTAATTAAGTATTATTCAGGAACAATTGTAAAGCAGGCTGCCATGAGCCAGGCTCTTTTACAATATTTTTTGGGGGGTCAATTTCATGCATAGTGTTTCACATTAAGACCAAGCTGGGCAAGCACGGCCTTGATATGTGTTCCTTTGCTTATGCCTTTATGTAATATCAGACTGGATAGCTACCTACGAAATGCATACTAATCAGTACAATTTCAATTAAAGTGAATTGATAAGTGAGTTTTTTGACGTTGTATTAAGTATAATGTTGCTACTACATGCAAATTGATACAGAGATAGAACCATAACTATAAAGGAACAATCATAAACGGTGCTTAATGAGCATTTTTCGTGATTATGAACAATATAGGAATTCTTAAAGAAGTGAAATAAAGTGGAGACATTACTTTCTAAACTACATAGTGTTAAAATATCAGTATTCATTTTGAAAGCTCATTATATGTTGTTATATTTTAACTTTACAGCTTGCAGTCAGTTTCTAGGCAACCGAAGAAAAATTGCTACATGGTGCACCCCTTATCGTGATGACCTCTATGCTTGATGAAGAAAAGGTAAAAATATATTCAGATTTATTTCTTTAGTCTAACTAATTTTAGGCATTCTTTTGGTGGCAATGACATTGCTTAATAGCAGCCGAGGAGTGGTATGTCGTTGGGTACAGTCTGTGTCTCATTATACTGTGGTCTATCCTCAATAAGTGAGTTTCCTGCATGCTGGGGACATCTGGCTGTCTGTGTTTGAGGCTCTTCCACATTGCCCCTCTCTTGATTGAGCTATTCAGGCTTCTAAAATCAGAGTGGTGGCCAAAATCATTTAATAGTCATGGAGGAGATAGGTGATTGAAAATGAGTGTTCATCAAGAGAGCATGACAGCCCTTGTGGTGCGTATGGGGTGTCCTACCCCATTGAACTTCCCCCAATAATTCCCAAACAACATGCAACATACTTCCTATGGTTCTCCAAAATCCCTGAAACTTGGCTGTAACATGAAATTACTTCCTGTCCTTCTCCGAAATCAAGCAGAAAGGAACACCAGTGACTATTGCACTGTCACTACAGTACCCAGTGTGGCGTGCATGCCACTTCGTCTTTGCTCACATTCTTAGCCACAATCCTATCCTGCTTCATATCTCTTGCTAAAGGAATAGCTTCCCTTTGGCTGGATTCTATGTCCTTATGTGGCGAATCAAGCTGATTTTACCATGCCTGTTTTCTATGCTTTGGGAAGAGAAATGCATTTTTTCTCCTTGCTACTTGTAGCTGATTCTAGATATGGGGCAGGGTGCCTTGGACCAGAGGTTTATTCTCTACACCAAAGTCCAACCAGTGATAGTTGCTACTGTACATCCCTATACTGATGCTGCCCCCAATTCCCAGTGACCCTTATAGCCCTCTGAAAGATATTGGGAGTGGGATTTCGGTGGGATAGACAGCCTCTGTCTGATGTCTGTCAGATGTGGCTCTATCAGATGAGGCCTTCCCCCGCCATCTATTATAGGTTGGTTCTGTGAGCACACCAACAGGGTGGTGTTAGAACTGGGGGTCTCTAGTTGGCAATGGCTTGCGCCTTTGTCCAAATAGGGACCCTTGCTTCTAAGTCAGGATAAGGGGATTACACTCCTAGATAGCCCCTGCTACCCCCCTTGGTAGCTTGACACGAGCAGACAGGCTTATCACAGAGGCAGTGTGTTAAGCATTTGTGAATATACACAGTAATACAGTGAAAACACTACAGATGGACACCACACAGGTTTTATAAAAATAAGTATTCTTTATATAGACTTAACACAAGACCACAAATGAGAAAAATCCACAATACTGTACTTAAAGTGGACTTCAAGATGGTAAAAGTAACTCAGTTCTAATAAATACGACACAGTTCTCACAAAAGTACCTGGATGCATAACACAAAACAAACAAAAGGCTCGCAGAGTGGGAGATGCGTCAGTTCCGTGCTTCGGGGGAGATGATGCGTCACGCCTCAATGCTTGCGCAGAGTAGGGGATGTGTCTTGATCCTTACCGCAATTGAGATAATGCGTAGATTCTCGTCATACAACCTGGTTGCGATGCGCAAGATGGCGCCCTGATGCGACAATCCGGGTGCGAGGCAATAAGATGGCGCCCTTGATGCGATGACGTGAAGATGATGCGTGCACCCCCGGCAGCCGTGCGGTGAACACGGTAGCTTTGGAGCAGCGGCAGGCCCTGAGACACGCTTCTCCGGCGATGCATCGGGTAACAGCTTTGACGAAGGCACGCTTCTCTCAATGCGTCGTGCTTCCAGCTCCCAGTGACACTCAGACTTTTGTAGACAGAATTCCCAGCAAAGAAACGCTGAGGGGAGCTGGAGGTGAAGTCTTTTGTCCCTGAGACTTCAGCAGGAGGCAAGCACAAGTTCAGGCCCTTGGAGTAATATTCTGCAGGATGATGAAAGTTCTGTAAAAGTTCCTTCTCCTTTCCTCGGCAATAAAGAAACCACTGCAGGCCAAACCCAGCAAACAGCACACTGGCAGAGGGGCAGTCCAAACTCCTGCAGGTTCCTTGGTTCTTCTCCTTGGCAAAAGGTTTGTCTTGTTCCCAGAAGTGATCTAAAGTTCTTGAGTCCCAATATTTATACCCCAAAATCCTTTATCCTCTGAGGGCAGAGGGTCCTTTGCCTAGTCCAAACCAGTTCTGATCAGTCCTAGACCACTTTGTTTACAGGACTCCTTCTCTTCCTTTGACAGTGCAGGCCAGGGACATCAGAAACACCACAGGAGGTGGAGCCAGCCTTGTGGAGGGAAGGCACAGCCCTATTCAGGTCCCAGGTGCAACTCCTCCCTCCCATCTGCATGCAGATCTCTCTAATCAGCACTGTGCTGACTCACCCTCTCTCCTGGAATCCCCCAGCCCCTGTCACTCAAACTCCAGACAAGGAATACACAACCTAGCAGAGGAAGACTTGGATAGTTAGGCAAGAAAATACCTAGTTTCTAAAAGTGGTATTTTCAATCACGGAATGTTAAAACCAACTTCACTAAAATATGTATTTTATCATTTGGAGTTCAGGCATACTAAATTCGAATTTCTACCATATTCCCTTAGTCAGTAAGGATTATAAGATGTAATAATCTAACTGTCCATTCTGACCTATGGAGACCAGGTAGCCTTGCAATAGTGAAAAACGAAAATCGCTGTAATTCACTATTAGGACATGCTACACACACCAGGGCATGTCCTACCTTATTCTTACAATGCACCCTGCCCGTGGGCCTACCATAGGGGTGTCTGATATGAAGAAAATGGAAATTTTAGGGAGTGGCAAGAGGGTGCACTTGCCAGGTCGACATGGCAGTCACAGACTGCACACAGGCCTTGCAATGGCAGACCTGAGAAACACCTTACAAGCTGTTTCTGTGGGTGGCACAACCAGTGCTGCAAGCCCACTAGCAGCATTTGATTTACAAGCCCTGGGCACACATGGTGCACTGTACTATTTATTTATTTATAAAGTTTTATATAGCGCAAACTTTATCCCGAAGGATATCAGAGCGCTTTACAATTTGAGGCAAAGGTAACAAATCAGAACATTAGTCTAACATGGGGAATCTAATGGGCATTGAATTTCAAACCATCAAATTCTTGCTGACATTCCTGAGTCCATTTGTACTCTTTGTTTTTGCCTAGTAGAAATCTTAAATTGGTAGATTTACTTGCCAAAATTGTTATAAATTTCCCATAGTATTCTACCATACCTAGGAAAGAAACAACGTCCTCCTTTGACTCTGGAGTGGTTAATTTAACAATGGTATCTACCAATTCCTTCTTTAGAGCAACACCTAATCATGCAATAAGATGGCCCAAATAATTAACCCCATGCACAACATTTTTTATATTTCTATTTCTTTTGTGTTAGTCCAGCATTAAGCAACCTCTTTAACACCATTCTCACTATAACATCAATTTAACATAGGGAACACTTGCACTGTGGCACAGAATAGCAGTGGCACATAACCATATAACCAGCAAAACATATCAAAAACAGAGGAGGCAATCTGTAAAAAATGAAAGGGAGACTCACGCCTATAATGCCAGGTCTAACATGTGGGGAGTGTCCTAGCATGACACAGCTTTCTGGGCCATGCCTCATGTCCAAGTAAAGTCTCTACTAAGGTGGTGCGAGTTCCTTTTTTGCCATCATCTCACATGGGGGAGAGGCAGAGTGAGGTGTGGTCGATCACATAGCATTCTCCCTATCCGAGCACCAGTTTTTCAGGGATAGCAAGTGGAATGAGACAGGGCAGACAGCACAGACCTGTACAGCTCATTAGCTTCTGCTACACAATTGAGCTATTTTGACCTTCTTAGTTTTATAAATAGATTGGACTATATTGAAACATGGGTTTTATTTTTTATGCTTTGTAGGGTAATTATGAGGGGAAAACAGATGATGAGACTAATTTTGTTCTGTTATTAGTACGGACCCAGAATATCCGTCCTAAAATATTAACCTCACCAATGGAGTTAATAATGGAAAACCTACACACAATGTAAGCGATTTTAAGCAATGATAGTTAGATCAGAAGATATTTCAGTTATTTTGATTCTGGCATAAAACCACTAATAAGTATTGTACTTGAAGCCATGTACTGTCAAGGGGTGTTCTTTCACCCCATTGAAGGTGGACTTTGATCTTTTGCAGATCGCTGCATCTTTCTGCTACCATGCGACTCAGTCATGACTAAATAATGCTAATATGCTAGAAATACTGGGCCAGATTCACAGAACTAACTTAAGACAAAATCCTAAACTTACTACCATTTTGGTATTCACAGAAGGCACTTCCTCATTTCGGTATTCACAGAAGTTAGGAGTCCTAACTTTAGGACTCCTAAATGCCTTTTGTGAATACTGAAAGTCTTAAAGTTAGGATTTTTCTCAGTTTAGGAGTAGTAAAGTTAGGGCTCCTAACTTTAGGACTCTTAAATGCCTTCTGTGACTACCGAAAGTCTTAAAATTAGGATTTTTCTCAGTTTAGGAGTAGTAAAGTTAGGACTCATAACTTTAGGACTCCTAAATGCCTTCTGTGAATACTGAAAGTCTTAAAATTAGGATTTTTCACAGTTTAGGAGTAGTATAGTTGGGACTCCTAACTTTAGGACTCCTAAATGCCTTCTGTGAATACCGAAAGTCTTAAAATTAGGATTTTTCTCGGAGTCCTAAAGTTAGGAGTCCTAACTTTACTACTCCTAAACTGCGAAAAATCCTAACTTTAAGACTTTCGGTATTCACAGAAGGCATTTAGGAGCCCTAAAGTTAGGACTCCTAACTTCTGTGAATACCAAAATCAGTAAGTGCCTTCTGTGAATACCAAAATGAGTAAGTGCCTTCTGTGAATACCAAAATGGTAGTAAGTTTAGGAATTTGTCTTAAGTTAGTTCTGTGAATCAGGCCCTAGGCCATGAAGCACTTTCTACATTAAGTAAAACATCCCTACAGAAGATCTGCTTTTACTAAGTCTTAAGTTTCCCAATTACTACTGCATTATCACACCACATACAAACCTCCTGAGACAGTTGTAAGATGACTTACTCATCTCTAGACAATCCTTTGACTAATTCAGGCCTCAATGAGCCAACTAGTTGCCTCACAATGACAAAGTCCACCATAAACCATGCCGATCAGCCATAAAATACTCAAGTAACTCCATGTACTCCACTCATTGCCAAGAAGATGCCGTGCCTGACACCAGAACTGTGGCTTCCCAAGTGCGTATATGTAATCTGAATACAACAATGGCCTATCAGCACCAGCTAATCTCATAACTAACCCTGGGTGGAACACTACGCTATGCTCGCGGAGTGTGTGTAGTTTGTGCAACTACGCGCTATGCAAATTGCACGCAGTGCAAAAATGCATAGGGTGGCAGGCATTTTTTGCTTGCTCGCGGTCCTCAACGTCAAGTTGATGACCACGAGCAAGCAAAATCACCATCCCTGAGAGACGTTTTCCTCGTTTGCGATCAGCAACATCAAGTGACTGAACGCGCGTCTGGAAAATAAACCTCCCATCGAGATTCTCAACGCGGGGAGGTCAGGTTTCTCATTGCGAGTGGTTGCGTATGTTCGCGACTGCTCGCGATGAGAAACTACCAATACGCGTTGAGAAAGCTGCCGCTCGAGTACAAATCTACTCAAGCGGCAGAAAACGACCGCTTGCACTGTGCAAGATGCCGTTTGCAACGATTGCACAGTGCGGTCAAGCATCCGGCACTGTGCAATCAGTGCGAACAGCATTTTCCCTACCACACTACGCAGTTCACGTAGCTACACGTAGCTTGCGTAGTGCGAAGTGCACTTCGCGTAGCTACGATTAGCACTACTACACGAACTACGTCCAGGGTTCATAACACAAACCATCTATTGTGGCTTCAAGACTATATATTCATTGCCATTCTAAAGTCCCACATAAATGCACTCCTCACAGGCAACAAACTATAGAGGAATTATTGTTCTTCACTGTGAGGTAAGCCAGTGTGTGTGAAGCTAGCACACCTTAGTGTCAGTCTTAGCCGTTCACTGATACTATGTATGTATGCCCTTGTGCAAGACACTTTACCACCTTCTACCTCAGCTGAAATTCTTTTTTGGTGATAGGGGCTACTCCCAAAGAACTTATTTCAACCCCTGTACAACCTTGCTATCACTACAAATTACACGATTGCAAGAAATGGTCAGCTTGTGTGATGATTTCACATGCAGACTTAAGCAGATTTTTTAACATAGTAAAAAGCATAATAATTACACTGTTAATAGCACACAGCACAAACTAGCCTGCATAGTTATAATCGCCTAACTGAATGGTGGACATTTTATTGATCGAATCACAAAAACAACTGTGAATCAAATTTAATTCGCTGGGGCCCTATAATTAGCCTGCCTAATATTCAGCTTTATGTAGAAAATGCAGCTTGAAAAAGGAAATATTATTTTGGAAGCAAGAATATTAAACATTGTGCCGGCTGCCTGCCTGCTGTGTGGTGTGTTCTAATTGCACAAATATATTTAGGGTCAAATGAATTCCTAGCTCATGCTTAGTTTACATGCTAAGAACATTTTATTCGGCGCGCCTTCAGGAAACGAGGGTCACGTAAAGAAATTCCAGACACATTTTTAGGCAAAAGACTGAATATACATCAATCAGATCTCGCAGACAGTGCTCAGAATTGTTAAATCCGAGAGTGGGACATTAACATTCAGGAAGGAGGCTTGCGTTTCCTATTCTCAATAAATTAGCCAGTTATTTTAAAGCAGGACTGCTACTGAGATAAGAGCTGAATAGCAAATGATTGCGGATAAGGACCAGCGAGCTGAGCCAGAGGGGGATATGCAGCAGCGAGAAGCATTACATTTTCATTTAATTTTATTGGATTTATAGAGTGCTTTCACCCAAGTGCAGTAGAATAAAAATAAGCAAATCCGGTGCTGAAGGTTGAAAGTCAGAACATCTGCCGGTCAGACGGGGTCAAGGGCGAAAGGCAGAGAACTCGAGATGCATATTTACAAGGAGGCAGGCTAGACTGGTGACTGAGAGGAGACCAAACCGAGAGAGGGAGAGACTTCCATGGAGCAATACACGAAAACTGTGCACATTTATATCGGCACGAAGAGTGGATGTGCCACTCATGGGAATCCACAAACATTCTCATTAGTACTTCTGGAAAGCTGCATCTGCAACACAGTACACTGGGGTAGTCAGTTCCCTTCTGCGATTGCACTGTTTTTCCTTTCTCCAACGTGGAAGTAATTCCCCACCAAAATCGAAATCCTGTACCACTAGACTCCTTTGAAGATTGCAGGTATTGTGGGGCATATTACCGAGGAGTGCGTTGGAAAACGCACAACGCACATTCCCGTATCGCCGGCTGTCGCCGGTTTTCATCGCCTTTTTAGCACGCAATTATCAATGCGCATCAGGCAGGCGAATAGAAATCCGGCGATAGTCGGTGATATGGCACATTAGCGCATAAAAACAAACGTTGTTTTCACGCGCTAATGTGGGCCTTGATAATATGGGGGGGTGGATTCAGCTTTATGATCCACACCCCCATGTTATCAATGCCTAACGCCTGGTCAGAGCAGGCGTTGGGAGACCTGCGATAAATGAGTTTATCGCAGGTCTTTTCCTCCCATCGCCTTCCTTGGTGATAGGATGTTCCCACCTCCAACCACATTTTTCATGTGGTTGGACGTGGGAACGCCCACTTTGCATGTCATAGCGATGTTTATCGCCGACATGCAAAGTGGGCTTGGGGCAGGCTTTAAATAGCCCTTGTTAATAAGGCGCTAGAAGTGTTGCCGCTTTCTCGCCACAATTCGCCGATAAAGCGGCAATACTTGCCCTTAGTAATATGCCCCTGTGTTTCCTAACCACCTTGGAAAACTTTATATTCAAACATGTGTAGGAGCAAATGTACAGACAAGAGCAGGAGCAATCAGAGAGCAGTTGTGAATGCTCAAAATTCGTTGTTTTCTTGAATGATCACAAACCTACAATGTCACCACTTACCTACCCTGGCACAGGAATTATATATGCATAATTATATGTAGAAGTGGTATTTCACTGCGCAAGAGTACATGTATTTAGATCTGCTAGGTACCCTTATAGGAAGACCTAGTAGTTGGTTATCCAGACATTTTCAGCCATAAGAACCTGGTCCAGTAATTAGGAAATGAGAAACTGCTGAATCAGATGTAAACCTGGGGCAAGGAGGAACAAGGAGCAGGGTGTGTGGAGCAGAATGTTCATCGTGATAAGGAGCATATGAAGTACAAGGGAGGAGAGATGGGTAGAGTGAGAGCAGGGATGCATTTGAAGACTACACAGACAAGGCAAATCCAAAGTTTGTAGGGAAATAAAAGAAGCAAGGAAGCTAGAGATAGCGGTGATTAGACGAGGGTGAGGGGAAGAATGGATTGGAGTAGAGTGCTGAGGAAAGTGGGAAGCCCAAGAAAAAAGCAGAGCAATAGTTCAGCTACACCATCTGGGATTTTGCTACTTTGTGTTTTGCCAAAAAGTGCAATATTCTCACTTTTGCACAAATCTTGTGATCTTTACCAAAGACCCTGCAGCAAATTGCATTTAAAAAAAATGGATGATCCTCATTTTCTTGCTATAATGCTGCCATAGGGCCGATTAAAGGAGGCTGAACAGCCGGCAGGTCAGGTGTCAAAAGTCCAATCCCCTTCCTGGTATCCATGGAAAGTCTGCCTACGTTTCCCCAGTGCCCCTGGTCTTCTCTGGCCCACCTCCCCTTGTGTCTTTTTAGGCACTGGCTCCATAGTCCCCCGCTTCCCCATGACTCGAGTTCCCCCTCACCACTGGGTCTTTAATACACCCTCCCTCAGGCCTCCAGTTTCCCCCACTGCCATGTGTCTCCAGTGCCCATTGCTGCCCAGGGCCCAAGTCTACTTTTCTCCCTTCTCCTATAGCTCTGTAACTACTGTGACTCTTTCCCATGTACCCAGTGCCCCTTTCCAATTCGTTGCACCGTTACTCCGGTGCCTCACCTGCTATCTTTAATGCCCATACTGCCCCATTACTCCAGTGTATTGCAATCAATACTGGAGTCTCCAGGGTGCTAAGTAATAGTGCAGCATTCCACATACTGGAAGATATGATCAACATGTCAATACCTTTCCAAGTTCTTAGGCTCTAAAAATCCCTAAATATTTAGATGCATGCAGTATAACCCATAAAGATATTGATTTGATGCTAGGCTGCTCGGGATGAAACCTTTTAGAGATACAAAATGAAAACCATTCTTGTGCGGCTGCTTCTCAGAATCTAGTAACTTTAAATGTTTAAGTTCACATTAAAGTCGATGTATCTTGATGGGCCACAAAAGTCCTATGCTAGCAGGAAAGGTCCTGCAGTGAGTGCCACTGTCATAAAAAGCGCTCCCCACTGTCTGTTACTCTAGTGCTCCTCTCTGGCTGTCCGGTTCCCCTGAAGGCTGCCCTGGTTTCTCCAGAAAGCCGGCTGCCTCTAGCTTCGTGCCTCCTTTCGCCTCCGCCCCTCCTCATGCTCCCTGGGACCCCTTCACTGTGTCTCCAGTGCCCCCCCCCCCCGCCGCCGTAGGTGTCCTGAGATCTCTAAGGGCCCTTCTGCATGTAGCCTTGTGCCTCCTTTAATCCCCCTTACCCAAGCCTGATATCGTCTGGGGCATCCTTTCCCTGTCTCCAGTGCCCCCGCTACCCCAGTGCCCATCCCTGCCACATTAACCCGGTGCTACACGTCCTCTCTTATCTCCAGCGTACTCCCTTCTCTGTGTCTCCAGGTCCCCTCGACCCCCCTACCCTATTTCACCTCAGGTCACATAAAAACTGGAAGCGGGTTGCCTTCAAACTGAAGCTGCATGCTCTATGGCACAAGACATTCCCCTGGAAACTGCCTATGTTCCATATTTTGGCATGAAAATGGATAGAATCTGCAAAAATGTTAATGCCATTTATACTGCGCTCGAATCACCCCGAGGGGTATCTGGCGCGACCAGGTAGCCAAGCAACATAGCACAACCAGCTCAGAACAAAACTGTCTTCAGTAATTTCCTGAAGCGAGAGTGATCCGTACAGGTCCTAATTTAGGGGCCGATTATGATCGCGGATGGACCCCTGAGGAGGAGGGAACGTCCGCAAGGGCTGCAGCTTTCCCTCCGAGCATATTCGGATGTGACCGCCAGGGTGGCGGTCACATCCTCTATCTTTAACATTGCGGCGGGTGCAGCTTCAAGCTGCACCCGCCGCAAGGTTAAAAATGCATGCATCGCATTTGCATTCACAAAGCGGCAGGCACCGCGCAGTGCCTGCTGCTTTGAGCACGCAAATGCAGGGGGGTACCATAGGTACCCCCCATGTGCACCCCCACCCTCCCTTCACCCACGGGGCCCGCAACGGGCCCCCGAAGTGAAAGTCCGTATGCTTTTCCACGGCGGAAAAGCCGCCGCGGAAAAGCATGTCTGTGACACCATCCTAATATGGCTGGCGGTGTCTGATAGACACCGCCAGTCATGTTAGAGCTTTTCCGCCGCGGTCGGAAGGCGACCGCGGCGGAAAAGCTGCGGACGGAATTCCAGACCCACCAGCCATCCTAATATGGCGGTCGGTCTTTGGAGGCTCCGCAGCGGTTTTTCCGCATCCTCTGGGCCGGCGGTGGCTTCCGCCGGCCCGGAGGATGCGGAAAAACCGCAATCATAATCGGCCCCATAGTGCGGTAGCTTATTCCAATACAAAGGGGCCAAATAGGTAAAGGACCTGCCGCCCAAGAGGGTCTACTTGATACGTGGGATACTTAACAGTGATTTGTCACTTGATCTCAACAGTCTAGAAGGATGGTACTGTCTAAGTTTGGAGGCTAAATAAGCAGAGCTCCGACCAGCTAAGGCTTTGTGTGTAAGACAGCACAGTTTGAAGACAATTCTCTTCTGAACTGGAAGCCAATGAAGGGTTTGAAGGAGGAGCACAGAGGTGGTCATAGCAGGTAGATTACAAATAAGGCGAGCCGTGGTATTCTGCACCACCTGCAGGTTAGATATCAACGTCTCATTACCAGAAGCCAGCAACACGTTGCAGTAATCCTGGCGACTAAGGCACCAGGGCCTGGACCACTGTTTTTCTAGCAGAGAAGGAGATGAAAGGGAGAGCTGTTTTCAGCAAGCACATAATAAGGAAACAGGAGCCAAAGGTAGACCTCACCCATCCTTTAATTGAAACAGGTTGGTCCATGTATGCTCCCAGGATCTTAACCACCAACTTGGGTGAGGGAGCAGTTCCAAGTTGAGCTGACTAACGCTGAACTATAACTCCTCATGCACGTGGGGCTGTCTTTCTTTTGTATCCATCATTGCAGTTATCTTCTTATGTCTTGATGTCATATGTTAACTACATTGCATACATGGTGAATATATTTATAGGTGCGTAAATGCATAGCAAGGGCGCATTTGCACGTACTAACTTTTCTTTCTCTTCCAGGCAAAATATTCACAGCAGTAAACCCCTTCCTCTGCACCCCCACCAATGTTGGGGCTAGGGGGTGCATATCACTTACATTCTAGATGGGGATTTATTTTACACCTGCCCTTGATACGTGTACACATTTGACTGTATTCATCATCGGAGAGGGCAATGAAAACGTGTTTGAATGCTCACAAACCCAGGTTTTTGGGTGCCATTCCTTCCATGGAAACCCTATGAACATATTTGTTCCCTGTACGTTTACACCACACTGATGTAACATTATGTGAGAGTTAATTGATTGACAATGGCTAATTAATGCTTTCAAAATATAAAATAGAACTCACTATTCATGCAAATGTGCAAACAGCTCTATGAATCAGCAACCTTAGTTCTTGCCGCGACAGAGTGCATACTTGCCACATCTCCCAGACCAGCTTCGTGGGACAGGGGAGATGAATATCTCACTGTAGAGCAGCAAAAAGAGGAGTTCATCGGGAAGCAGTCCACCTAGATTCATGTATAGGTTCTGTCTAGACCAGTGGTCCTCAAACGTTATACTCCTTAGTCTCCCCGAGCAAAAGGTTTTTTGAGGCAGGCCTTCCAAGCTGACGTGCATGGGGGCACTAAATGTTTTGGAGAGTGGAACACATGTAATCGGAGCATGCTTATTTAATTGTATTGCACAGAGGCAATTGTACTGAAGCACGAGGGGTAAAGGAGTGGGCCATTCTTCTTGGCTCCTCCCTCCACCAAGTGTGCCATTAGATTCAAGCTAATCTGGCTGATTAGTGGTGATATCCTGTAACCGTTCCCAGGGGGCTTGTTGCTGGTCCAGGGAGGACCTGGCTTGGCAGTTTGGGCTGGACTGCTCTCATGAGGAGCAGGGTCATGAGTGATTTGCATGTGGCTGGGTCTAGACTGGGGTGGAATGGTGAGGAAAAGATCAATATATTTATCCCAGATCTTCTGACTATAGATAATGAATGTTTGATTTGTTCCGCATTCTGTCCATCATTAGTGTGTCTTCTGCTTTCTTGCCCTAAGTACACCGGGTATGCCAAGACGTGGGTACCAAGCTCACTGAGCCACTAGCTTCAAGCTAGCCTGGTTGATGAGGGGTGATACCATGAAACCGATCCCAGCATGCTTGTTTCTGGTCCAAGGAGAACCTGGCTTGGCAGTTTGGGCTGGACCGATCCCATGAGGAGCAGGGTCAAGGCTAATTTGCATATGGCTGGGTCTAAACTGGGGTGGCATGGTGGGCAAAAGAATGATGGATTTATCCCAGGTCTCTTGATTGGGGGGTGAATGTTTGATTTGTATCCGGATGTCTTTTATGAAGGAAAACTTCGAAATAAAGACTTTAAAAAACTGATTTGTTCTGCATTCTATCCATCGTTTGCCCTTGGTCACCGTTGACTCCTAAATCAACTTCCCGCAAGAGTGCACTGTTCCCCTTTCTATCTCCTGAACTTCTGTAGCGCCCCCCTCCCTACTCCTGCAGCTCTCACTTCCTCGCTCCTTGCATTGTTTTTCCCCCTTCAAACTCTTGCAACACATACTCCTTCTGGGACCTATCGCTCAAGTTACCCTCATCAAGAGTGTATCAACCTCCCTAGACAAATTTTAGCCTGCCAACAAGCAAAATGCCTCCATTTGATCTAAACAGTATGACCCACCCTGAAAACCTTTCTCAATCTACAATGTACTTTGTCTCTGGGGTTTCAGTGATAACACAACCCCAGATACAAAACCCACTAGTGAAGATTAATTAGAATAATTAAAACACAATCACTACTTACAGATGTATTCTAAATCACCTTCTTGTCAGAACACGTGACCAGCCATCACTCTCTGCACAAGCTGACTGACCTGAGTACGGGGTCTCCCCTTGGCGCCAGGGTTCCTGCATGTCACAGTGGCTGCTTGTCCTACATGTGCACACGTACACACGCGCACATGCGCACACACAACGGTATTTATAACTACTCATCTCCTTCATACACTTTCAATAGAATGATCATTTTAATTAGCATACATATAACCATGGAAATGTGTGCTTTTCATAGACACCCGAGATTGGATGAGCATATATAGTTACAACATCTATTATAACTCAATGAATGGCACTGTGAGAAAATAGCATTGCCGTCAGCCTCCCCTCCACAGATCTCAATCAAAGGTACCTATCCACACCATGAACTCATCTATAGGCAACTGACATGCATGAGAAACAAAGTCTCAGAAACATCTGGGAGAAGTAAATGTTTTTTTCTAAACTGGCATGCCCCTGCTAAGTCCTCACCCACAGATGGGTTAATGTGCAATTAGGAGTGCAAAAAGAAGACTACACGTAGTGTCTGCAAGGCGCTTGGACTAGTCTGGACAGCATTTATTTGTATTGGGCTCTGAAGAGTTGATAGACAACAGCCTCCAACAAGGACCGGGGATTAAAAAATGATGCACTTTTCATGCAGACTAAAAACTGAGCTAACCATCATTCAAAGATACCACTATCATATATGCCAACAGACCCAAGTCAAGCAGAATACAACAAATTTGTAAAGCCAAAAAGAGCTTTATTTTAGTTGTCTCCCACCTAAATTGCCTCTGTTTAAGCATAGGTTAATGGGGAATATATATTTCCCAGATCTGTTTCAAAATCTCCAACTTAGCAGTTCTAAAATGTTGGCATGCATGCACTCCAAACCACCTAAGTTAGCACCTTTGTCTTCTACTTGTTGATTTCTATATTTTACAATGCTCCCTGTGATCACCCATTTCCACTGGCCCCTGAAGATCCCTCACACATCAGTCTCCTTTGAGGCGCCTACAGCCCCTACTTCAGGGATACATTTCATCTCCAGGCTGCCACAGTACTCCCTTAATCCAAGCAGTCTCTCAGCACATTAACACCGACGTTTTCACAGAACAACTGTAACTGTCTTTGAAAAGAATTCCAAAATATTTCTAAACTACACAATGATTTTGACAGACATATCACCATCATTAGGTAGGTTAAGATTTCTTTGGTCTTTTTTCACAGGCTGTTGTGCTTGTTTGCCTCTTCACACACAGGAGTCAGGAAGGACAGAGATGAATTAGTGTCTTTTAACCCCCTGGCTGCGGCCGGAATTCCGCGCCTGTGCGGGACATTCCGATTGCGGGCGTGGTCATGACGGCTCCCGGCCGTCATCAGCACACGCCCACCGTAACTCATGACGGGCGGGAGCCATCATCAGCACCGAACAGGTTAATATGGAAGGACGTCCACATTAATATGATGCCATGGACCCCGTCTATGCAATAACTTGGGCCAAGAAATAGCCCCTGTATGTGGCATGTTGCGGTACTGAGAGACCGAAACTCACATCTATCTTTGAGAATTTTATGATGTCTGTCGTGTCTCCCAATCAGGTAACCGCAGGACACAGGTATGGGTCACAGATGTTTATTATCTTATTATATTATCAAGGTCTTGCCATCATGATTCCACACGACTGCCCACTCCGAGTCCCCTCTTCTGACCGCCCCCTCCCACACCCTCGACCGGATGTGGTGTCTGGTGTCCCAGTGTCCACTTTAGGTCCTGCAGGGTCCTAGTGCCCTGCCCCCAGGTCACTACATCTCCCCCCTTTGTCACAAAGACGTGACGTGAACATGAAACACAGAGATGTGTAGATAGAGATAGATGTAAAGTCTGTCCTGACACTGGTCAGTGTGCCGCTCATCATCACATTTCTTCTATTAGTCTCTTTGGACGTCTGCACTTTCTCCTCGGCGTGCTTCCGTCTGTTGTTCTTCTGTTGGCCTTTGCTCTTCTTGTTCTGCTGTTTCTTCGTTCTGGTCTTCCCCTCTTTCCTCTTTTAGTTCTTTGAAGTGTGAACTGTTTTGTGTTATCCGCTGATGTTCCGACTCAGCAGTGATCATCGGTCACTTTACCTTTGTCACTAGTAGTGGGTCTTTTGAGAACAAACTGACAGATTTCCTTTGTTGCCTCTGTCGCACTATCACCGTATCTCCTTCCTTTAGGTCTGGCACGCTGGCACGTCGCTTGGTATCTCCATATCTTTTCATCTTTTCTTTCGCCTCCTTGTCTTTTTCTGCAATTTCGCTGCGATCCGGCACCATGCTTGCCTCTATTTGTGGTAGCCTAGTTCTGCTTGTTCTTCCTAGTACTAGCTCTGCTGGGAATCTTCCTTGGAAATTGTGAGGTGTGTTTCTGTAATCCCGTACGACTTGGCACAGAGCTTGGCTAAGCGATATTTGTGACAACCTTGCCCTCTGAACGACCTTTTTGATGTTTCCCATGAATCTCTCTACCATTACATTTGCTTCAGGCCACAGTGGTGTTATCTTCCGGTGATTTATCCCCAGGTAAGTCATGAACCTGCGGAACTCTCGCCTGAGAATGGAGGACCATTGTCTATTTTTAGTGTTTCTGGTGAACCCCATGCTGCAAATATATCATCCAATATCGGTAGTGTCGCTGTTGCTGATGTCGATGTGATGTGGCGTACTATTGGAAACCGTGAGCATTCGTCGATGACCACCAACAGGTAGTTGTCCACACCGATCTTGGAAGTTCCGACATTTGTAACGGTTCACTTCTGGCTGGCAATCCTGTTACTTGACAGAGGTGACAGGTCGTTATGGTGTCTTCCATCATGCGATCTAGGCCAGAGAACCACACTTTTTCCCTGATCAGTTTTTTTGTTGCCACTATGCCTCGGTGAGACTCATGAGCCAGGTTTACCAGTTGGTTCCGGAGCGAGCTCGTTATCACTATTCTTGTGCCTCTCATCATGATCCCGGTGTCAGTTTCTGACAGCTCTTCATGTATCTTCTTGAGAGCTAACATCTCTTCTTTGCATACTCCTGTTTCCCAGATACAATTATTGTTGACGTGCCTCCATCTTTGTCTTCGCGTTATCTCCATGGCCGTTTGATTTGTGGCATCTTTCTTGGTCTCGTTTGCTAGCTCTGGTAGCATTATTATTGGCGCCCAGGTGTTTTGTTTCAATACGAAATTGAGGTATTCTTCTGCCATAGATGTCGTCTCCTGTGTCAGCGGCAGTGGGTGTCTCGACATGTAGTCAGCTGGGTTGTGTTTCTTTCCTGGTTTGTATACAATGGTGAAGTCATAATCCATCAGTCTTATGCCCCAGCGTTCAATCCTGGGTGGCATCTTGGCTGACGGCTGCCATAGATTGTTACGCGTGCCTGGTGGTCAGTTATGATGGTGAATGGCGTCTTATATACAAACATGTGGTAGTGTTCACACGCCCATACCACTGCTAGGCTCTCTTTTTCTGGTTGCGAGAATGCCCTTTCAATGTCTGTTAAATTTTTACTCGCATATGCAACAATCTTCCTTTGTGAGTCTCTTCCTGGCAGGTGCTGCGCTCGAATGGCCCCAAGCCCTACCGGGCTAGCGTCAACAGACAGTTCAGTGCATAGTAGGGGGTCAAAGTAAGCTAGATGTTCTACAGTCGACACTGCTCTTCTTATTTCCTCAAATGCCTTGTTGCATTCCAGAGACCAGATAAACTTCTGTCCTTGTTTAGTTAATTCTCGTAATGGTGTACTCACTGTGGCGAAGTCCTGTATATATCACGCACAATAGCTGGCGAGCCCTAGAAATGATCGTACTTCTGCAACGTCCGTCGGCGCCTTTGCCTTTTTCAATGCTTCAAATTTGCTGGGGTCCGGCCTCATCCCTTGCTTGGAGAAAATGTGACTGAAGAACACTAGTTCCCTTCTTCGCAACTCACATATGTCTTCATTTAGCGTTAGGCCTGCTCGCTCCAGTTGTGAGCACACTTGACGTAGAGCTGCATCATGTTCTTTGTCAGTTTTTCCAAATATCAGAATGTCATCACTGTAGCTCCGGCTGTTTTGTATTGGTCTTATCCCTTGACTCACTCAGCCCCCCCCGCCCCCTGGTGTCCCCAGCCGAGCCCGCGTCGCCCGCAGCCCCCATTTCTCTAATAGATGATCCGCTTGAAATTGAGTAACAACATGCCATATTCTATTGTCAATGCCCAAGGATGCATGAAACTGTGTGTTCCACTATGTAGAGTTTAATTTCTTTGTACAGTTCAATCAGTGAATGCAATTTTCTCCCAAGTTCTAACGCACAGTGTGGATCAACAGACCAGGGAAGGGAGGGGGGTAACTTTGTTTAGATTTTCTTTTATGCCTTTTTGTTTTATTTATTTTTAGCAATGTGATGGTTCGTTTAAAAAAGAAACTTGAGTTTCAATCACTGTCCAGATAGCCTCGTGCACGCAGCGCTTGGCCCATATCCATGCCCTGCTGACTTGAGATGTCAATATGCCACTGATTGTGTCATTTATTGCATGTGTATATAATCATGCAAACGGAAACTTAATAAAAACTATGTTTAAAAAAAAGAAGAATGGCATCAGTACTTACTCGGGGCTTTACACACAGTCACTGTTATCACGGATCACAGAAATCTACAGTTCTTTAAGGCAGCTAGTGCATTATCCATGAGGCAGTTAAGCTGGACCCATTACTTTAGCAATTTTGACTATGTAAACAAATTCTCGGGTGGGCACCAAACATGGCAAAGCAGATGCCCTATCCCGATTTGGATATGAACTATCTGAGGATCAGGGTACACAAGTTCAACCCTTTATTTTAAGCCCTGCTCATGTTCTAGGAGGTACCTTTTTGGAGGAGTCCTTTTTGAAAGCAGTGATCCATACACATTAATCTGAAGAAATCAAAGACTTAGGAACCAAACACAAAAGAGTCAGGATTAACAATCTGGTATATATTCAGGGAGCCCTAGAGTTCTCTACTAAAGACCTACAGTTACAAGCACTGGACTGGGGTCATACACATGTGTTAGCTGGTCACACAGGTCACAAGAAAACCCTTGCCCTGCTTAAAAGGTATTTTTGGTGGCTATCCATGAATCAGGATACCCAGTTCTATGTTCAGAACTGTTACGTTTGTGTTCAGAGATAGAGTTCCCACCAGGTCCCATCAGGGCTCCCAACTCCTCTGCCTATTCCTCCTAAACTATGGCATTCCGTTTATTTAGATTTGATTGTGGAACTGCCACTTACCAAGCAAGGGCATCCTGTCATATTTGTAGTTGTTGACATGCTATAAAAAATGTCCATTTCATACCCTTAAAAAGCTTGCCTGATTCAAAAGAGCTTGCTTGTATATTTCTTCACCATATATTGTGCCTTCATGGTCTACCCTCTGTCATTATATCAGCTAGAGATCCTCAGTTTGTGTCTAGCTTTCGGAAAGGATTGAACAACTTTCTGGAGATAGATGAAAGACTCTTTTCTGCTCATAACCTCCAAACAGATGGTCAGACCGAAAGGGTCAACCAGTGTATCGAGCAATATCTAAGGTGCCAAGTCTT
The DNA here is from genome assembly GCF_964261635.1 of Lissotriton helveticus. Classification (NCBI taxonomy): domain Eukaryota; kingdom Metazoa; phylum Chordata; class Amphibia; order Caudata; family Salamandridae; genus Lissotriton; species Lissotriton helveticus. The sequence goes on along the minus strand of NC_136069.1, from coordinate 493,977,541 downwards.
ATAGGTAGGAAGGGATTGGGACACTTTCTATGGACTGCGGAGTTTGCATATAACAATGGTTAACATGCATTTATTGAAGTATCTCCTTTTTTTGTAACTATGGTTTCCACCCTCGTTGTGGCTTTGTATCTCTTCTGGTTCCTACTGATACTCCTGCTGCTTTGGATTTGGTGACTCGTCTCTAAGATGTTCATGTCACAGCCAAATGGTCTTTGGAGGAGGCTAAGTGTAGGTATAGGTCACCATCGTCGACCGCCTCCAGATTATGCAGTAGGCGACAGGTTCTGGTTGTCCACCCGAAACATGAAGGTTAAAGGGACAACATAATTCAAGTCACGCTTTATTGGTCCCTATGCTGTTTCTAAGGTTGTAAATCCTGTTGCTATGAAGCTCGAGTTGCCTGACTCTTTGTGTATCCATCCTGTTTTTCAAGTGTCTTTGTTGAAACCTGTTGTCTCTGGTACTGTTGTTCCCGCTCAACCTCCCCCTGTTTTGGTGGATGATGAACCTGAGTTTGAGATTCCTTCTATTGTGGACTCTTGCAGAGTGCAGCGTCAGTTGAAGTATCTGATTCACTGGAATGGTTACGGGCCTGATGAATGGACATGGGAACCAACTTCTAATGTGCATGTTCCCCGCTTGGTTTGGTTGTTTCACCCCCGCTATCTTGACAAACCCAAACCTGTTCGGGGATGGCTCTTGGTGGGGTGTGCTGCCAGTCTCTGCAAGGCACGCTGCCTGCGGCAGCGCTCCTTAACCCGCCCGAGATTGCTGATGAGAGCCCTGCCCAATGTCTCCTGTCAGCTGGCGAAGGTGGCTCCTGAGCGAACATAAGGGAGGGGTCCGCAATGAAAACATGCTTCGCATTCCAGCACGAACCCTGCCACGCCTCCCATAGATTTTCACCTTATTTACCTGACATTTCCTGATTGTAGCTGGAGTTGTCCAACGTTCCTGTATTCCTTCTGGGCCTCTTGCAGATGCCTTTTCTTTTCCGGATGGTAGGGTGCTCTTCCGGAGCAACAAACATCACAATGCTCCCTTGCTGGCTGGCAACATTGTTTCCTTCGGGTTTGCTGCTTGTTTAACCCTTTGTGTCCTTTCAGTCTGCCTCTGAAAAGAAAAGAAAGGAAGGTGTTTAAAGAATTGCAATTTCTTTAGCTTATAATATTCGCTTTCCTTTTTCTAGCAGCACTTTCACACTTATCTGATTGCTGTCTTTCTTTAGTTGATTAGAAGTGTGGTTCTAGTTTTCTTCTGGTTGCGTTACAACTCTTCTTGCTACAAAACAATATAGAGAGACTGTATTAGTGTTCACAGGTAGTCCATATACCTTCCTAATTTGACCCTGCCCTTTTTGCCCTATTTTTTTTTTTTTTTTTTTTCCCAAACTCAGGTGTAACAGTTGATTTTTTCCTATAGGGTCTCGTAAACTTCTAAGATGATTCTAACATAGGTTGGCATGTTTATGTTCTACTCTTGTTTGTGGTCAAACTCTTCCAGGTCTTCTAAATATTACGTTTGAATTTTCTTTTCCAGATACTTGTGAATGTCCTACGTTCTCATTTGAGCCTGTTCCCCACACACAATTAGCACATCATTCAACAGGTATTTTATCAGAGTAGTGTGTATATATATACAGCCAGTACACTACACTTGTACACTAGAAACGTATCTACCTTGTGTAATTCCCATTAGGAGCCTTGGTGACAACCCAACGGATTATCCAGTGGAGTCTACCCCTTCTTCCTTTCCTTGTTTTTCCTCCTTCCCCAACTTCCCTCTTTTGCTTTGACCTTGTTGGAGGTGGATGAGGGAAGTTGGGATCTAGCATCGATTCCATCCATTTCGTCACTGCAGCAAATCCAGGTGAGCCTCACGTTTTGGGGGCCTGTAGAGAGCTCCTTATTTTTACGTTTTACTCCCTGCTTCCTTCTACTATTCGGACCCTGTCCACCCTTTGGGTTATCCCTCCAGCTATCTTCTTGTGGACCATGATGGTGAGCCAGGTGTCCACCTACTTAGCAAGCTCCCTGGAGTCGGTGAGCTTACTATCTAGTAGGTGCTGGTGCAGCTCTGGAAAACAATTGTTGAACATGTGGTCTCTGGCAAACAAATTGCACAGTCCTTGTAATCATATACATCACTTACTGACCTTCACCCAACCATCCAGTGCCTTGCAAAATGAATCCACAAAATCCACCCAAGACTGTTGGGGACTCTCCTGGCTTTTATGGATGTAAATTTTACACCGAATAAAGCTGTTTTGAATTGAATTGACTCTCCTGGCTGTGACTAATCTTCTGCCTATATCTTTGAGAGGTGAGACCATATTTCCTAGTAATAGTTTTCTTCATGAGTGGATACTTCATACTGTCTCCTTTCCTTAGGGCTAACAGCACATCCTTCCCTTCAATGAGCATATGCCTCCAGAGACTGCCCCCACAATCCTCGTCAGGGACACTGCACATCTCTTGGGCAACCACATGGAGCCTTGTGATGCCGCAGCCCTCAAAACTATGACCAACGCCAAGGCTAGGGGGAGTGACAGGATTCTTACGGACGTTTACAAAACATTCCTAGATGAACGTCTTCCATTTCATATAGATCTTTTTAATTGTATTAAGGAGGGGGCCAGAATACATAACAATTTTAAAGAAGCGTTTGCTGTAAATTTTATTAAAAAAGACAAAGATCCTAACAAACCCTAATTCATACCATCCCCATAAGTCTACTAAATGTAGACAATAAACTTTTTATGAAGATCTGGGCGTCTCGGTTTGCACAACGTGCTTATTCATTGATCCATCTGGATCAAAATGGGTTTTTGCACAAAAGATCGATGGAAGCTAACACCGATAAACTGATACAAGCCATTGAGTATTTTACAATTAACAAGGTGAAAGCGGCAATACTTATGATGGATGCAGAAAAGGTGTTTGAACTTGTTAACCTCCCTCACAACATGCCAATGAGTTCACTGAACACTTTAACAATACTGTCACCGGTATCCTTGACCAATTGGCACCGCCTAAACTCAAAAACCAAAAAGACACTCCCTCTAACTCTTGGTTTACTACCAAGCTTACTAACGAATGATGGTCTCTCAGACTGTCGGAAAGAACCTGGAGATACCATCCCTCTCCCTCCCATCTTGCACTCCTCAGACGTGCTAGATCCACGTACAAAATACACATCTTCAAGGAAAAGGCATCCTTCTTCCGCACTCAACTTGATCGTGCCACAAACAGACTTAGGAAACTCTTAAAAATCATTCAAAACCAAACTTTCACTGCACCTCCAAATCTGATCGCCTCCTCCGCCAGATGTGAAGACATTTCCCACTTTTTCTCTGAAAAAATTAGCTAAAATTGATCAATCCTTCCTTCCCAAACAGCTCCCCTCCAACTCCCAATGCAAACCTGTCATCAACGTTAATTCCTACACCACACCCCTCCACCTGTAGACCCCTTCTCTCTTCCGATTGCTACCTTACCGCTCCCTAGCGAGACTCCACACCTACCTACTTCCCCACCCCCTAACCACTCTTCACACCTATTCCCTACCACATCTCCGGAATCCAACTCCCCTAACTCACAATTAAAGAATAATGCCTCATTGCTCAACTTCCTCCCCATGACTGAGCTAGAAGACCTTAAAATAATTGGTAATCTTAAACCGTCCTCCCACACAAAAGATCCCTTACCCTCTAACCTTATCCCTGCCCTTAAGCAAATCATTACCCTATACTGGACCAAAATCATCAACACCTCTCTCTCTATTGGCTGTGTCCCCAACTCCCTTCAACTTGGACAATTCTCTTCCCTAATCAAGAACCCCGATGCTGACCCAATAACCTAAATAATCTACGCCCCATCACTAACCTCCCACTTCTCTCAAATGTCCTACGACAACTAGACAAACACATCGAAAACTTCAACCTACTCGACCCCTTTCAATCAGGATTCAGGAAAGGCTGCAGCACCGAAACGGCAATGCTCAGTGTTATTGATGACATCCACCACTCACTCGATAATGGCGAGACTTGCCTTCTTATCCTCCTTGATCCCTCTGCAGCGTTCGATACAGTCAAACATTCAGCCCTCCTTAACGCCCTTAAGACCCAGTTCAACCTAAATGGTACTGCCTACAAATGGTTTGTCTCCTACCTACAACACCAAACTCAGCAAATCAAAATTCAAAACTGTCTTTCTAACCCCACTCCTGTCTCCCTTGGAGTTCCCCAAGGATCTATTATCTCTCCCTCCCTCTTTAACCTCTTCATGGAACCCCTCAGCCTCATTCTTAAATAAGTAGGCATCAACTACCACCTCTACGCCGATGACACCCAAATCTATTACAAGATTAAAACTCATGATGACATCCTACACCTGAACAACACCCTCACCAAGATCCAAACCTGGTTCCATTCCAATCATCTCGAACCTAACCCTAATAAAACCAAAATCATTCTCTCCTCCCCTAAAAATAACCCTCTGCCCGTTCAATCCTAGATCTCTGACCTTAACGCACTCAACTGCTCACTCACCTTGTCCAACTCCGTCAAATCTCTTGGTATTTCTATCGACAACACCCTAACCCTCAACGTCCACATCAAAAACTCAGCTAAAGGAGCCCTCTTCACTCTCTTTCACCTCAAGAAAATCAAACCCTTTATACCTACCTGTGATTTTAAACTTGTTGTTCAGTCACTTGTTCTTTTAGGTATTGATTATGGTAATGCCATCCTCAACGGTATCCCAAAGGACTACTTTGCTCCAATCAAACTTGCAGCTAGGCTCATCACAGACTGCAAACATTTCGATCTCAAATCTCTTAAATGGCTCCCTATTAAAGGCAGAATCAACTACAAAACTGCCTGCATTACTCATGAAGTCCTCCACCAAAACACTCTGCAGTACCTCTCCAAGAAACTCTTCTTTGCAGGCACCACCCGAACTCTGAAAAGCACCAACATCCTCCTCCTAATCCCTCTACTTCATAAAAAAAAACGAAAGATGGTCTCTCAGACTGTCGGAAAGAACCTGGAGATACCATCCCTCTCCCTCCCATCTTGCACTCCTCAGACGTGCTAGATCCACGTACAAAATACACATCTTCAAGGAAAAGGCATCCTTCTTCCGCACTCAACTTGATCGTGCCACAAACAGACTTAGGAAACTCTTAAAAATCATTCAAAACCAAACTTTCACTGCACCTCCAAATCTGATCGCCTCCTCCGCCAGATGTGAAGACATTTCCCACTTTTTCTCTGAAAAAATTAGCTAAAATTGATCAATCCTTCCTTCCCAAACAGCTCCCCTCCAACTCCCAATGCAAACCTGTCATCAACGTTAATTCCTACACCACACCCCTCCACCTGTAGACCCCTTCTCTCTTCCGATTGCTACCTTACCGCTCCCTAGCGAGACTCCACACCTACCTACTTCCCCACCCCCTAACCACTCTTCACACCTATTCCCTACCACATCTCCGGAATCCAACTCCCCTAACTCACAATTAAAGAATAATGCCTCATTGCTCAACTTCCTCCCCATGACTGAGCTAGAAGACCTTAAAATAATTGGTAATCTTAAACCGTCCTCCCACACAAAAGATCCCTTACCCTCTAACCTTATCCCTGCCCTTAAGCAAATCATTACCCTATACTGGACCAAAATCATCAACACCTCTCTCTCTATTGGCTGTGTCCCCAACTCCCTTCAACTTGGACAATTCTCTTCCCTAATCAAGAACCCCGATGCTGACCCAATAACCTAAATAATCTACGCCCCATCACTAACCTCCCACTTCTCTCAAATGTCCTACGACAACTAGACAAACACATCGAAAACTTCAACCTACTCGACCCCTTTCAATCAGGATTCAGGAAAGGCTGCAGCACCGAAACGGCAATGCTCAGTGTTATTGATGACATCCACCACTCACTCGATAATGGCGAGACTTGCCTTCTTATCCTCCTTGATCCCTCTGCAGCGTTCGATACAGTCAAACATTCAGCCCTCCTTAACGCCCTTAAGACCCAGTTCAACCTAAATGGTACTGCCTACAAATGGTTTGTCTCCTACCTACAACACCAAACTCAGCAAATCAAAATTCAAAACTGTCTTTCTAACCCCACTCCTGTCTCCCTTGGAGTTCCCCAAGGATCTATTATCTCTCCCTCCCTCTTTAACCTCTTCATGGAACCCCTCAGCCTCATTCTTAAATAAGTAGGCATCAACTACCACCTCTACGCCGATGACACCCAAATCTATTACAAGATTAAAACTCATGATGACATCCTACACCTGAACAACACCCTCACCAAGATCCAAACCTGGTTCCATTCCAATCATCTCGAACCTAACCCTAATAAAACCAAAATCATTCTCTCCTCCCCTAAAAATAACCCTCTGCCCGTTCAATCCTAGATCTCTGACCTTAACGCACTCAACTGCTCACTCACCTTGTCCAACTCCGTCAAATCTCTTGGTATTTCTATCGACAACACCCTAACCCTCAACGTCCACATCAAAAACTCAGCTAAAGGAGCCCTCTTCACTCTCTTTCACCTCAAGAAAATCAAACCCTTTATACCTACCTGTGATTTTAAACTTGTTGTTCAGTCACTTGTTCTTTTAGGTATTGATTATGGTAATGCCATCCTCAACGGTATCCCAAAGGACTACTTTGCTCCAATCAAACTTGCAGCTAGGCTCATCACAGACTGCAAACATTTCGATCTCAAATCTCTTAAATGGCTCCCTATTAAAGGCAGAATCAACTACAAAACTGCCTGCATTACTCATGAAGTCCTCCACCAAAACACTCTGCAGTACCTCTCCAAGAAACTCTTCTTTGCAGGCACCACCCGAACTCTGAAAAGCACCAACATCCTCCTCCTAATCCCTCTACTTCATAAAAAAAAACGAAAGATGGTCTCTCAGACTGTCGGAAAGAACCTGGAGATACCATCCCTCTCCCTCCCATCTTGCACTCCTCAGACGTGCTAGATCCACGTACAAAATACACATCTTCAAGGAAAAGGCATCCTTCTTCCGCACTCAACTTGATCGTGCCACAAACAGACTTAGGAAACTCTTAAAAATCATTCAAAACCAAACTTTCACTGCACCTCCAAATCTGATCGCCTCCTCCGCCAGATGTGAAGACATTTCCCACTTTTTCTCTGAAAAAATTAGCTAAAATTGATCAATCCTTCCTTCCCAAACAGCTCCCCTCCAACTCCCAATGCAAACCTGTCATCAACGTTAATTCCTACACCACACCCCTCCACCTGTAGACCCCTTCTCTCTTCCGATTGCTACCTTACCGCTCCCTAGCGAGACTCCACACCTACCTACTTGGTATTTCTATCGACAACACCCTAACCCTCAACGTCCACATCAAAAACTCAGCTAAAGGAGCCCTCTTCACTCTCTTTCACCTCAAGAAAATCAAACCCTTTATACCTACCTGTGATTTTAAACTTGTGAACTCTGAAAAGCACCAACATCCTCCTCCTAATCCCTCTACTTCATAAAAAAAAAACACACCATCACGATCCTTTCGTGGTAATGCCCCTATCATCTGGAATGCCCTCCCAAAAAACCTGCGCTGTAACCCCTCCTATTCCAGCTTCAAAAAAGACCTCAAAATCCACCTCCTCAATTATTATTGGGGATCCTAACCTGTGACCTGCACGTGATCTCCAATCACCATGTTATATTTGGCCAGTAAAACCTGTCCATTTCCTGAACATCATCTACCTAATTACCTGAAATCTATAGCTTTTGCCCCTGTTTTCCTATTTGATTTGTATATCCCGCATGGTGTCTTCATTATTCCTTATCTACTTGTATGCCATGTTAGCATAATTATTATTGGGATTCCTAACTTGTCACCTGCACTTGATCCCCAATCACCATGTTATATTTGTCTAATTATTTATCCATTTACTTAACATCACCCACCTAATTACTTGAAGTGTTTATCTCTTGCACCTGTTTATCTATTTTGATTTGTATACTTCGCATGTTGTTTCATTATCTTTTATCTACTTGTGTGACATATATATATTATCTTACTCATGTAAAGCGCTCTGATACCTCTGGGTCTAGCCAGCGCTATATAAAACTTTTAAAATTAATAAATAAATGAACAAACTTGAAAGCTCTTTTCTTCATTCTGGAATTATTCGGCTTCACACCTGCAATTGCAGATATGCTTAAGAAACTTTATCAGAGGGCCAAGGTTATTATTTATTCTCATGAGGTGGGGATGCCTCCTATCCCTGATACCTCTTACCCTTTTCATCGAACCTTTAGCCTCCATGATTTGACATAATCAATCTATTCTTCCACCTATTGGGGGGGTAAAAAATGATGGATTGGGATGCAGCCCGAGTGATAGCCAATGGCTTAAATTAATTCAAGCATTCCATCCATTAACTTGCTGTTTTTTCGTTTTGCTCCCCGAGTATGCCAGTGATGCCCAGATGTGAGTCCCAACCTCACTGTGCACTGGAACCAAGCTATACCTTGCTGAAGCGCCCTAACTAGGCTGAAACCAGACCCAGGTTGCTTGTGTTCTGGTTCAGGGAGGACGTGGCTTTACAGTTCGGGCTTGATTGCTTCCATAAGTAGGGGTGTCAAGACTGTTTGCACATGGTTGGGTCCTAAAAGAGATGGCAGCGTGAGCAAAAAACTATGTATTGGGATGAGGCTCGAGTGATTGCCAGTGGCTGAGATTAATTCAAGCATTCCATCCATCACCTTGTTGTTTATGCATTAGCCTTGATAGGCAGGCCTGCCTATTTCAGGGCCTGAAGTACTTCCTAGAGGAGAAACAGGTGTAACTCCCAGCTGGAGTTGAAGACTGTTATGTCATCCAGGTAGGTGACACAGAATCTCTCCATGCCCACCAGGACCCTGTTGACCAACTTCTGGAAGGTCAACGGGAAGGGGCTGTCTGGGGTAGAAAATGCACATCTCTCTTTAGCCCCCCACAGTCAGGGAAATTGTAAGGGGTTCTCTGGGGTAGAAAATGCCGATCTCTCTTTAGCACTCTCAGTCAGGGCAATCCACTAGTACCCTGATGTTAAGTCAAAGGTACTCAGGAACAAGACAGCTTCCAGTCTGTTGATGAGCTCATCAGCTCAGGGAATGGGTGAGCATTAGTTTTGATAACTAATGTGAGCCCCCTATAATCCACACAGACCCTATGTTCTGGGGTGGCACCCAGTGGGGCCGCTCTGGGTACCAGCGCCACAAGGCTGGCCAGGGACTAAATAAGTGATCCATCACCCCCAAGCCAAACATCTTGGATATCTCCACCATGATGCTACCTCTCACTTTGTCTGACAGTCTGTAAATGTTGTTCTTTAAAGACATGTTGTCTCCATTATCTAGGTCATTGGGTACACAGATGTGTAAACCAAGGAGTGATGGACAACAGTGTGGCAAACTTCACCAGTAACTGGCGGCAGTCCCCCTGTTGTTTTGTGGTCAGGGTAAGGGAGAGATTGAACCCTCAACTGTCCCATCCAGCTCCTTGGAAGATAAGAGAGAGGTTCACTCTCCTTTTCCACCCCATAACGTTGCCAGGAGCAACGTGACTTCAGACCTCTTGCAATGTGGCTTGAGGCAGTTTATATGGTTCACCCTTTAGGGGTTGCTAGGGGTCTTGATCTCCACTAGGTAAGTGACCTCCCTCTTTCTCTCCTTTACCTCATAGGGCCCAGACAAGCGATCTTGTTGGGCCCAGGGCTCCACAGGCTCCATAACCCACATTGTTTGGCCAGGTTGAAAATTGACCAGAGTGGCCGTCTGGTCATACCAAAGCTTCATAACCTTCTGGCTGGCTTCTAGATTGCCAGCCAAGTAATGTAGAAGCCAGCCAGGAGGTTCTTCCAGAAGTGCTGCATCTGTTATCAGAGAGCCAGCATGTAGCCGACTACATCCAGGGGGAGACTTCTTGGGAGCGTCCTCCTACTCGTCATTCAGCAAACTTAGAAGTCCCCTTTCAGTACTATCATAGAAGAGTTTGAAGGGGCTTATCTCAGCCCCCTTCTGTGGCACCTCCCTGTAGGCGAAAAGCAGGCATAATAAGAGGATACCCGACTTATGCCTCAGGGGTTTAGACAGGTCCATGATTGTGCCTTTAAGGGTTTTGTTGAATCTCTCAACAAGCCCATTAGTCTGAGGATGATAGAGTATGGCTCGGAAAACTTCTAAATTAGTCCACACTGATCCCACATGAAATTCATGTGTGCAGACATTAATTTAGTGCCCCTGTTGGACGCTTCTTCTTTGTGGAATGCCACCAAGGTAAAAATCCTCATAGGGACCATGGTCACTGCAGGTGCAGTTACAGATTTCAGCGGTATGGCCTCTGGGTATCTAGAGGTATGATCCACTAAAACCTGGATGAACCTGCCGGCTAAGGCAGTTTGGTGACTAGGGGCACAACAGTGTTGATGCCCACCCTTTCAAAGGTGTTGCCAATGACTAGTAAGGACTCCAGGAGAGCCTTGAACTTTCTACCTGTTTTCTCATTGTCCTGGCAGGTGGGGGCATGACTTGCAGGATGTATCTGGGGCTTTTTTTCATCCAGGAACTATAAAAGTGAGTGATACACCTGGCAAAGGTCTTATTCTGCCCTAGATGTCCTACCAGTGATATAGCCAGTCCCAGCCCTGGAGACCTTAAACACAAAGTTTTCCCAGGCTCTGCAACCTTAGGCCCACTATATAGGAGGTTATTCTCTCAATATATGTGTTAAGCTCCAGAGGTGGCACCAGCAGTCTGGGCCTCAGCTTGCTGCTTTAAGCCCTCTATAAATGGGCACTCCTTCTGGGCTTTAAAAAATTCCTCCCTGGTGGGCCCACCCTTAATTTGCTATCCTGCAAGTTTAGTCAGGTCTCCCAGTTTAACAATGTCCTCCCCTGTAGATCCAAGGACGGTGCCCTGAGGTTCTGCATCCTTCTGGACCATGGGAGTTTCAGTGGCTGGTTTGTCACTGCCCATTTCTTTCCTCTTCTTAGCAGGGGCCTGGGACATTTTTCCAGGCTCCAGGCCTCCTTGACTCCCCTCTCTGGAAGCCATAGCCAGGGTCGACATGCACACCTACTCAGGCTACCCTATCACCAGGTGTGACCTGAGCTTTACTTATTTCCAGACTGTGTGCCCCAGATCATTGGCTAACAGACAATCCATAGGCATGGCATAGATCACTGCTATTTTTGGAGAACCTGAGAACCCCCTTACTCAAAGGGTTCCAAAGCCACTGGGTAGTGGCTCTCACAGTTGTCTGCATCGACAACCTGGTGAAATTCATTGGGTATCACTTGCTTTGAGGACACCAGATGACACCTTAAAGTAGACAATCTTTCTCCTGTGTCCCTCAGAGCCTCCATCCTCTGACCATTGATGGTGACCTACTGCTGATACTTGGAAGTATTGAAGCCCTGTGTGCTTTGGACACCATCTCCTTGTCACTCTGGAACACCGAGGTAATATTTGCTTTCTCCCCCATGCTAACTGGGACCACCTCCTTCCCAAGCACTAATCTGGCCACCCCATTGTCTGCCTACTAGTGAGAGCTTTGCTCTCTTGAAGCTTTTGGCTACTCTCTTAATGTGCTATTACTTAGTATTCTAGGGGAAGAATCTCCCTGTTTTCTTGTTAATGAACCGCATCCTAGTCTGATCAGGTTGGTACTGGTTGCCATTAATGTGTGAACTATTTTTTGAGCCTCACTGAACTTCACTCAACCATCCAGCGCCTTGAAAAATGAATCCACAATATCTACCCAGGACTGTTGGGGAAACTTCTGGCTGTGACTAATCTTCTGCCTTTAGCTTTCAAAGGTGAGACCATATTTCCTGGTAATAATGTTCTTCGTGAGTGAATACTTCATACTGCCACCCTTTCCTTAAAGCTAACAGTACATCCCTTCCTTCATTGAGCATCTGCCTCCAGATACTGACCCCCCAACCCACGTCAGGGACCCTGCACATCTCTTGGGCAACCACATAATCCTCAAATCACTTATTTATAGTACTCCCCATGAGGAGGTTAGGCACCAGATCCCTGGGAATGTGGACTCCCCTTTCTCCATTTGGCGTTGGGGTGTCACTGACACCATTGCTGACTGAGGCCAGATTGGTTTTGAGGTCCAGCTTCTGTTTATTCATTTCCTGGGCCAGCAGAATTTTCTTCTTTTCCAGAGCCAGTTTTTCTTCCAGGGTCATGTCAGCTTCTGCCTTCTCTCTTGATAAGCCTCTTTCTTCTTGAGCCTTCTCTTTTACTAAAGCTCTCTCTGCTTCAGCCTTTGTTTCCAGTTGCTGGTTCAGGATCTGGCAGTAGACCAACTCCTGCCTGCCCCTCTCTCTCTTCTCTGGAACCATGATCAGGGGGTTGTCATCCTCATCTTACTTCCTTTTCTCCTGCTCCTCTTTAAAGTGCACCTTCTCATCCTCTTCATGTGCTGCAGCCTGCAACTGGCGGGCCTCCCACCAGGCTTTGAGGGGCTTCTATAGCTAATGCTTCTTGGACCTCTTATTTGCCAGACGTCCCCTCTCCCTGCAGAATCCTCTGAGCTCAGCCACAATGTGGCTCTCCATATTATTGCAGGCAGAGTCGCAGATGCACAAAGTCAGGTGGAATTGAAGTGAAATTGGAAAAAGCAAAAGAGACCAATCAAAGAGTATTTCAAAACAGGTTGAATCACAAACACAAGTACTGAATACTACCGTTGTCACATATGTGAAAAATTGGGTTGTTGGTGGTGAGTGTTGTGAGCCCTATTCAAGCAACAGCCACAATCCTTGACAGGGTGAAGCATAAAAAGTCACTAAATTATCCTGTGCTTAACCCTCTGGTCATTTGGCACAAAGCAGTCAGGCTCAACTTAGAGGCAATGCCTAAAGTATTTATGCAGCACAGAAACTGTAATTAAATAAAAACATCACACAATAAAAATCCTACACTACCTTAGAACAATAGAGTAAAATTGAATACATGATTTTACACCAGAACAATGAAAGTCTTCAATTTCAAAGATGTAGATAAGCATAGCGCCACTCCCGGTCATTTTATCATGCTGGACTGAGAGAAAGTCATAAGTGCAGGCCAACCGTGATGGAGCACAGGTCAAATACAGGAACCAGGCTTATTCTGCTGAAAAAGTTACCTTAATAAATTTCATCACTAAGTGACCAGTCCACAGTAGAAGAGGCTACAGGAAGCAGGGAGGGTGTTGTGGATCGTAGTCACTGTAGCGTGATGATCCTGTCAGGCGTACTGGATGGTTGTTACTTGAGTTTCCCATTGACGGTCGACATGGACTGCCGATGATGTAGAGCAAAGTACAGATCTTGCCTTGATGGTCATCTCTGGAGATCCCTGCAGTGTGTAGAGGCAGGCTCATCGGAGATTCACATTGGCAGGCGGCACAGGCGGCATAGGCGGCACAGCCGGCAAGACTTTGGCATGAATTAGGCTGTTTGCAGTGTTGAAAAGCCTAAAACTTCAGGATTTCTCCTTTTCTTCTAGCAAGAACTCAACTGATGTCAAACTTAGGGTCCAGAATCTGAAAGGGTCCTCTTGGGGGTCAGGAGCTCACTCCAGCAGAGGCCGTCAGGGCTCAGGCAGGTCCAGTGCGTCATGTTAACTGGCCAGTCGCAGGAAGGCCATTGGAGCTTGTTATGTCCTGTTGCTCTGAACAGGAGGTCATTCAGCTGACACTTGGCATCACTTCAGGTAGCCTGGGTTGAAGGGAGCAGGTCCAGCATTCTGCCTCAGACAGCAGGACAGGCCCACCATGCAGGGCAGTCCTCAGGCAGCAGGGCAGTCCTTCTTCTATAGCATCCATAGGGCAAGAAGTGAACTGAACCGTTGGTCCAAGGGTCAATTATTTATACATGGTGCCATCTTTGAAGTGTGAGAAACCTCTAGGCTTAGACTACCCCCCAAATCTGGTTCTGGAATTTGATTTCCTCTCCCTGCCCAATTAAGTGGGTGGCACATTAAGTGCTGCAGGCCCATTAGTAGCATTTAATTTACAAGCCCTGAGTACATACCACTTTACTAGAGACTTATAAATAAATTACGTGAGCCAACTTTACTATGTTTAAAGAGGGAGCACAAGGACTTTTTTCACTGGCTATGAATGGTAAAGTTGCAGAGTCTTAATACAAACAAAAACTAATTAAACAAAAAAGGGAGAGGGAAGGCATAATGCTTAGGGGAAAACCACACCAAGGGTGTAAGGTCTAACAGGCATCATTGCTCTTACATGGTTTAATACAGAAACAAGTTCCCTGCTTCTAGCTTGGCCTTGTTAGCAATTTTTGAGAATTTTAATCTTTGAGAATACCATAAGGGCAGGAATTTAGAGAACGTTAATCTTCATTTATTTATTAATATACATATTTTTTGTTGTTTTGCATGGCTGCAAGATCCTAGCTGCTTTTGTCATGAAACTGTATGATCAACAGATTTTCCTAGTAAAATATGGGAAGTTAAGGGGCACAATGCCAAGCCAGAAGTCCTCAGTCACTCTGCTTGATTGGGCATGGCCTAAGTCTAAGGCCACTATTCTTAATTTTACATAATTAAAAAATAAATGCTTCTGATTGATAAATTGTAGTCTTCCTCCAAAGCTCTTCCTTCTCCTTGTCTACCATATTGAGTGAGGCAATCCACATTCATTTTCACAGATCTTTGATAGTTAGGAATATGTTCCTTTCATTTGAATATTAGTACGGCATTTCAATTATTTACATAAATAACACAAACTTGTATGTACCAGCCCTCCACTCTTTCGGAGAAAAGTCTTGGCAGAACGCTATGCTATTACAGATGTAAGCAACCTTGGTGACTGTGAGAAATTGGGTTATTGGTTGACCAGCGTGTAAACCTTGGTCAAGCCTAAACCACAATCCTTGTCAGAGAGAGGCACAAGCATTAACCTGTGTTCAACCCTCTATTAGCTTACCTTAGAGGCAATGTGTAAAGTATTTATGCACAACATCAAACAATAATACTGTGAAAACACAGACAAGAAAAATCCCACACCAATTTAGAAAATAGAGTAACAATTAAATAAATCTAGACCAAAACGACAAAAATTCCATCAATTAGTACTGGAGATGTGCAATTTTAAAGGCTTTAGTGAAAAAGCGCATAAAAGCACAAAGCACCTATTAAATGTGGCTATCTAGTCCCACCAGACTGAGAGAAAGTCACAAATTCAGGCCGCCCAAGATGGAGCACAGGCTTGCTACAGGGACCCAGTTAGGCCAGCTGAACAAAGTGCTTTAATCCTAGCACAATATCTGCACCTGGATCCGGCATCGGTTCTGATGAAGCTGTACAGCGAGACTACGTGGGGCTTTGTATTGGTCCTGGTGAGCTGTGCAGCGAAGCAGGTGGGGCTGGCATGGCAGTATTAACAAGCATTTACAATGCAACGGTTTCGCCTTTGGAAAAGTTTGAGCTATTGGCATTGTGAATGACAAACTTTTTATTTATGTGATGGTTTTGAAAACAGATAAATAAATGGCATTGTCATTTACAATGGCAATAACTTAATCTCTCGCAAATGCGATTTGTATTGCAACTATTTCAGTTAGCATTTTGCACTACGATGAAAACTGGCTAAAGATAAATACAAAAAACAAGTCTTAGCTAGGAGGTAATACTCACCAGACAGAGACACCCGGAAAAAATGACTTCACTTAAACTATCATATGTACAGCACTAAACATTGCACATCCTTCGTTGAATAACTGTTTGTTTACTGCACTAAAGATTGAAGATTACTCTAGTGTTATTTCTATAGTGCTCACATGCTTCAGAGCAAAGAGGACTTTAGGAAAAACACTTGTAAACAAATAATCATCGTGGAATGAATTATAGTCAGGCATTGTAGAATTACAGTTCGTTTTGGAGCATGTAAATGCTATAGACGGGAAATGGTTAAAGGTGCTGGTTCAGAATTTGTAGCTGTGGTTCTGTGCATTTGCAACGGGTGCATTTAGTCGCAAAGTTTCAAACTAGAAGACATGGAATTCATTCCTAGCCTAATAAACTGATCAAATTGTGTGATCCTGTGTAAATCATGTTTTGCCACTATGCCCTATTTCACTTTCGAGTTTGTGTTGGGCAGGAAAATACATTATTTTTTTAGAGGGGCCGGGGAAAGCTCCCACTCAGCCTGACCCAGGCTGCATGTCTCTTTCACAATAACTCCTCACTGCTCCAATATCTACAATCTCAGCCTTTCACAGAAAGTGCAGCAGACTCGGGTAAAATGTCGGTCCGATTACAGCTAGACGCGCCCCCGCGTATTCTTCCTGTGGCCCAGTCCGCTGGCACACACTCTTATTATATAGCTACTCACTAACTCTGTTGTGGGAATTGACAGGTGGGAGTGTAAGGAAGCAGCTGTATGTTAAATAACTAAACGGAATCTCCAATTATTGAGCGCTATAATACCGAAACTCAATTGCTTTTGGGAAAACGAAACACAGAATATAATTTCTTTTAATGTAGCATTGTTACGGGACATCCACTAAATTGTCTCTGATTATTACAATTCGCTCTTCAATGGAAGGACGTCACCAAAGTTAGGCCCAAGCAACGTTTTGTAAAGCGCTCGCCTAATAGAGGACGAGATGTAGCAATTTCGTTGAACTGAATATTGTTAAGCAGACTAAAAAACTTATCTAAAGAAGACGAGTATTCATTCCACTCAGGTCATGTTTGGACATGTAGGTTTGTAAATAAGATTTGGGCATACGTGTCTATAAACGATATTTCAGCTATCAAGTGGAAATATTACTCATTTAACACTGGCACTCGTACAGCAATGCAAGGCATTGAAGATCATACAGACACACATAACGATCATGTGACGTTCACAAGTATAAACACACACACACGTATGCATGTTTGTAAATAATAACCATGGGGCCTCCAATGAGAACAACTGCATTATCAGAAACATGTCATGATTGGCACTGAAGACGAAGGCTCTGCGGGTATCACAACACTTGACATCTCAATTAATCTGCCTCAAAATCAATCACGGTTAGTGAATCGTGTAGATATATTTGGAGTAAATACCGTATTTAATGTGACCTGGATTTAGATAATACGATGATTCGCGAGGAGGCGCGCCTATGTTTCAGGAAACTTCAAAAACAGAAGGTGCCCCTCAATCCAAGCCAACGTTTTCAGAGCACAATTCTGCTTCCGCCGCCTACCTATCGCCTACGCTGTACCTGACAGAATGAATGCCTTCGATGAGTGTTCAGTGAACAAACATACCCCAAGAGGAGGAGGGGCAAAGCCCCGATTGCATACGACAGACCTAGACCCTAGAATTACACACATAAATACAACAATAAAACATGCGTGAGATGCATCGCCTATTTCGAATCAAATGCAAAAAAAATGGCGTTACTGCGCATCACAATGGATCATGTTATATGTGCAATTACAATTCTCCAAATCAAATGCACGGAATGGATTGTGTGTGCCAGTCAACACGTTCACGTTCACGACAGCGGGGGGGGGGGAAACGGGCACACGGACAGCGGGAGGGGGGCGGGAAGGCAAGGAAAACAAGCACTCACCTGGACTTCCTCCGGCGGCGGTCGGCCGCGGAATGGACAAAACAAAATTCATCTGCCTCAAAATTAATCACGGTTAGTGAATCGTGTAGATATATTTGGAGTAAATACCGTATTTAATGTGACCTGGATTTAGATAATACGTTGATTCGCGAGGAGGCGCGCCTATGTTTCTGGAAACTTCAAAAACAGAAGGCGCCCCTCAATCCAAGCCAACGTTTTCAGTGCACAATTCTGCTTCCGCCGCCTACCTATCGCCTATGCTGTACCTGACAGAATAAATGCCTTCGATGAGTGTTCAGTGAACAAACATACCCCAAGAGGAGGAGGGGCAAAGCCCCGATTGCATACGACAGACCTAGACCCTAGAATTACACACATAAATACAACAATAAAACATGCGTGAGATGCATCGCTTATTTCGAATCAAATGCAAAAAAAATTGTGTTACTGCACATCACAATGGATCATGTTATATCTGCAATTACAATTCTCCAAATCAAATGCACGGAATGGATTGTGTGTGCCAGTCAACACGTTCACGTTCACGACAGCGGGGGGGTCACGGGAACGGGCACACGGACAGCTGGAGGGGGGGCGGGAAGGCAAGGAAAACAAGCACTCACCTGGACTTCCTCCATCGGCGTTCGGCCGCGGAATGGCCAAAACAAACATGGACAACAAAAAAATAAACCCCGCCCACGGCCGCATGACGTTGTCAAAGGGGCAGGATGAGTAAAAATCGCCGGAACGCCCCCGAATCTGCTCCACAATTGACGGACAGATCTCTGTTCCAATGTCTAGCATCCATTTATGGAGCTAGCCAATGGAACAGAGGGGCGGGACATGAGTACACATCTCTAGACATAAGCTTTCGCCTTGCGTAGAAAGTCTGCTGCGCAGCCTTTCGGCGAGGCGAAACCTAAAAATGGCACACAGGTTGTAATGACAGACCTGAGACATGTTTAAAGGGATACTTAAGTGTGTGTCACAATAAGTGCTGCAGGCCCACTAGTCACATTTAATTTAAAGGCCCTGGGCACATTTACTAGAACGTATAAGTAAATTAAACCTGTCGATTAGGTATTAGCCAATTCAACTTTGTTTTAAGGAGAGAGCATAAGTACTTTAGCACTGGTTAGCAGTGGCAAAGTGTGCAGAGTCCCAAAAGCCAACAAAACCGGGTTCAGAAACAGGAGGGTGAAGGCAAAAAGTTTGGGGATGACCCTGCTGAAAGGGCCATGTTCAACAGTTACCTTTACCAACTGAGGCTAATCTTAGAGTTTTCTTGGGTGTTGTGTTTTATATACCCACACCTTTTAGGTAACAACCATTGCCAGTACCATTAGTCTTGAACAAAGAGCACAACATGTAGGATTACAGCTCCAGTGGCATAGCTCAATGAGAGCAGGTTATGCAAAATAAATCTAAGATTTCCTCCACTACCTGACTCATGGCTTACACCAAGAAAGATTGATTTATGTGGGTTGTGCCACTATTCCACAGTGTAGAGTCATAGATTAGAAAAGTATCTCCAGTTTGAGCAGCTGTGAGATTTTTTAGTGAAAGGTCAATACACATTTGGACGTGGTACTGGAATCCATTGACTGACCTCTAATGAGTGTCATTAGTGGGATTCAGGGTTCTTCAGAAGTATTGTGGTATTGCGGAAAATGAGTTAACGCTTGGATCTGTTCAGTTTAAATGGCCCTTTACTGCACATGATTAAATGGCAGACAGACAGCTTCATTTGTTTGAGTGACATGTTATTAATCACTTAAATATCTATCGTAAGGGTATATTTGGCGGCAGCACCAGCGACGTGGTGGACTCCACTCAGTAGTTTATCTGTAGCTGCAAATGAATCCTTCACTCCATTACGAGCTGGAAACTTATACTCCTTACAAGGGCAAACATCTGTTAAGGTAAGAACCAATTTAATCCAGATACAGGGATCTTGCCATTTAAATAGATTCTGGCGCTATTCTCACCATATTGTTCAGTCATCAGTTTTATCTCTGTTTTATCCCCCATCGGACGCAGGACATCTACTGGTATTCTGAAGTATGTATGTCTGAGATGCTCCTAAACCTCCAGCTCAGTTGATAATGGCTATTTCATTAATGAGATGGGTGTGTACATCATCTGTAAAATTTTGGGACTGGAACTGATGTGTGCCTGTTAAAAAGCAGCAGTAAGGGTGTTGGCCCATGGATGAAACTGCATGTGAATTTTAGGTATAGACTACACAGTGCATGCGCTGTGCTGCCAGACATATTGTTCACAATTCAGTGGACTTACAACACTCCCACAGCATACTATTAGTTGTTTTCATTGTCACACTCATTTGTAATCTTTCCATTGCTTAGCTCTCAGAGGCTTCCCTTCATTTCTTTTGGTAGCTCCTCCCTGGAGCATGGACCAAGTACATGTGTTCTTCCTCGTCTTTTTTTTCTCATCTTTTTGAAACACTCTTTTATTTTTATAAGCGTTTCAGCATTATTCCTGGGTGTGCTTTCCTACTTTTAACATAGGCATACAGCTTCTTATTTATGTTGCTTTCTCCCTATCTGCTGTTTCTATTGATGCTTTACTTACTTACACCCACAACTGTATAGTATGTCACTTCACTCTACGCCACTCTACTCTACACCACTCCATTCTACATCACTCCCCTCTACTCCATGCCACATCAATCCATGCCACTCCACTCTAAGTCACTCCATGCCACTCTACTCCATGCCACTCTACTCTATGCCACTCCACTCTATGCCACTCCACTCTTCGTCCTTCTACGTGACTATACTCAATGCTTTTCACTCCATGCCACTCTACTGTATGCCACTCCACGCTGCACCATTCTATACCCTTTCTTACACCAACCAAATCTACTCTATGCCACTATACTCTACACCATGCCACTCTAATCCAGTCCACACTAAGCCACTCTACTCTATATGACTCCACTCTACTCCACGTCACTCTATTCTACATCACTCTGCTCCATTCCACCCCACCCCACTGCGCTCTATGCCAATCTACTCTATGCCATGCCCCTAACCTTTAGCGATGCTGAACAGCAGCCATGCTGGTGTCCAACATGGCTAAAAGACATCGGCAAAGTCAATAGCTCTCACATAGGCTAGCCCTATTGGCTTTGCTGTGCTTGTTTTGATTGAAGCCCAGCTAGTATCAATCCTGACCAGCTGAGTCTAGTCAGATCAAATCCACTGTAGGATTGCTCTAAAAAACTCACTCATCTGTTCACACAATCGTTGAGAAAAATATGTTCAAGTTTCCTAAAATAGTGGTTATTAAGAATATTACTATTATTATAACTGCTGAAGTGGAGCGTTGATGCACAGTTGGCTGATAATGAAAAAGTCAAGTTCTGCGAGTGAGATCCTTAATCTAATCTGTTCAGATCAAAGAAAAGTATTTCAGAGGAAATTATTTCAAAAGTGTTAATATTTCTTGCTTGCTACCAGCTTTGTTTCCATGGTGTTAATTCTTAGATGATAAAGGTATTTCAGAGTGTGTGTACCTGAGCACTGATGCCTATGATGGTTGCAGTATTATACAACAAGCATTGGCATAGCCAATAGGTCTAGCTTTTGGGACCTTGTAAGTGTTTAGCCATGAAGCACATTGTCCTCCAATGGCATGCATACACACTGAACATCTTGGCATAATTTTAAAAGTGTTATTTTTTAAAGTCTACATGAAACGAGAAATGTTAAAAGTAATGTACATGCACAAGGTGCACTGGAATGAAGCTTAGGTGGTACTCACTTCCACTCTGTATCCTGTGCTTATGGCTTCCAAGTAATGTGCTTATGGCTTCCAGGTGATGTACTTATGGCTTCCAAGTAATGTACCTGCATAAGGTGAATTGGCACTGAATGAAGATAGTGATACTCCTCCCCTTACACATTTGCTAACACTGCCTTCCTAAAATTGATTTGCCTGCGAACACTGAAAGATGACACAACATGCCAGGTTCCCGGAAAGGCTTGCTAAGCTGAGGCAGAGTCAATTTAATAGGCGGGTTTCACTCACAGAAACGGCCCGTTCTGGTGCTTCATATGAAGCAGGACTCCGGCGGCGTTATTGTTAGCACTTTATATTTATGTAGTAGTAGTACAAAGCTTTATTTCGATATAAAATATCTTAAAAAGCACATTGGCAGTTAAAAATACAATTCATTTTTAAAAGACATTAAATAACACTTTGACAAAAGTACAACAGTAAAAAATCATTAAACCATTTGCAGCTTTGGACACAATTAATAAGTAGATGCCTTGTGAAATTATCCTAGGTTTTTCAGTCTGATCACCCCCGCCCAACTAAGAAATTTAGCCACCCAACAAGCTAGGGTGGTGTTGGGATCTGTCTGCAAAATTCTGAGGGCAAAAGAATGATTCTTAGTCTCAAGCTGGCGGCAAACAGGTTTTAACCATTTCGACCTAGGTTTATTATAAGCGCTACATACAAAAAAAAAATGTGGGATAGTTTCAGGTGCATCGGGACAAAACGGGCAATCAACAGGTGTTTGGTTGGGTGGTTTCCACTTGCAGGTGTGTTGACGAACCGGAAGAGTTCCCAGTCTGAACTGAATGTAAAGTGCCCTATCTCTGGGTTTCCTAATGAAATCCAGGTAGGGTTTAAGACGATGTACTGTCTTGTGTAGACGGAACTCATCTGTCAACCTGCCCAGGTTGGTATCTCTAGAATCTTGGGCATCAACCCATAACCAATAAGCTCTCTTAATTTCCAGCTTTGTCACCGATACACCTGACTCCCATGCAATATTAAAACCAATAGCCATTAAAAGCTTCTTTACCCTAGTAAGCCAGACAATTTTGTGGGACACCTGCATATTCATGACTTCTCTAAGGCCATCTGCATAGCTAGATAGCTCAGGTGTACGCCACAAACGGGCCCAATAGAGAAGCGGGCGCAAGATAATATGATCTTTGATTGATTGGCGACCCATATCGCACTGAAGTGGTTTGCTTGGAGTACCCCTAGGTAATGAGACGAGCTCTCTAAAAAACTTGTTTTCGGCTGTAACAAGGGGATCAACGTTGTTGAAACCCCAGAGCTCAGCTCCGTACAATGCACTACCTACTGCTTTTGCTGCATAGATCTCCAGTGCAGGTGCTATGGGTCTGGATGTTGAGGCTCTATGTTCCCTCCCAATGACTGCCAGAACACACTTATGGTTCAAGGCTATTTTCTCAATGTGTGGGTGCCATTTCAATTGATCTGCTATCCTTATCCCTAGTTAGTCAAATGTTTTAACACGCTCTAGGGGCACCTCGTCAAGTGTAAGCGTACAGTTGGCTTTCCTGCTAGGGTTAAAATTAAGGAGCTTGGTTTTGGTTGTATTAATTACCAAGCCCCTTAAGTTACAAAATATACAAAAGCGATCTAAAAGCTTCTGGAGCCCCATTGGTGTTTTAGATACCAATAGCGTATCATCCGCAAAGAGCATGGCAGGGACTTTGTCACCAGCCAGGGTAGGGGCATCAGCATCAATGTCAGACAAAAAAGAAACAACCCCATTGACAAACAGCGAAAAGAGGGTCGGCGCAAGGATGCATCCCTGGCGGACACCTCTATTTACCTGGATTTTGTACGTTTTCCGCTCCTGTGTGCCCCAATGGATGCGTGCATAATTTCCATCATGCATACAGGCCAATAAATTCAAAATGGGCAAGGGAAACCCCATCTCCCGCAAAACTGTCCACAGGCGCTCTCTGGGAACCAGGTCAAACACGGTCTTTAAGTCAATAAAGGCCAAATACAGACCGCCCTTGCCAATGGTTACTATCTTCCAGTGCAATAAGACCAGCCTGAATGCCTGGTCTACAGTGCTTGTGCACGTGCTAAAACCTGCCTGGAATTGGGAGATGATGTTGTTCTCCTCTGCCCATGAAAGGATCCTCTCCAGAAGGACCCTGCCAACCACCTTCTGGCCAGCATCAATGAGGCTGATTGGACGATAGTTGGCAGGGTCTCCCCTTGGTCCCTTCTTGTAAATTGGGATCACTTCGGCCCCTTTCCAGGAACTCGGGACCGGAGACCCCTGAAGGAGGCCATTAATCAAAAGGGAGAAGAACTTAGCCCATTGATCGATATTGGCACGAAATAGATCGCCTGGAATGCCATCCTGGCCCGGTGCCTTCCCAGATACAATTTTATTAATAGCTGCCCCAACCACTTTTTGCCCTACAGGATCAGTGAAGGACGAAGTGTTTATCGTGGGTGATGTATCGTGTCCAAGGGGCCCACTATTATCTATTACCCCTACACCTTCATACAGCCTCCTAAAATGGTCAAACCATTCCCCATCAGTAATATGATTGGGTATTGGTTCAGTGTCGCCACCATTAGAGCTTCTAACCAAAGCCCAAAAGCGCTCACCGTTTTTTGACTGACTAGCCAACTTCAGCTCCTCCCAATGGGAATCATCCCAGGCCCTCCTTGCCCACAATAGAGCTTGCCTATACTGGGATTGGGCCAAGGGAACCTCAACAGCATCACGAGTTTTAATGGCAGATATCAAATTAGATTTTGCCCCCCTACAGTCCTGATTATACCACTTGTCTGCAGGTTTCCTGCTCCTGGATTGGCTTGTGGCCTGAGTATCAAGGAAAAGAGCGCCCATCATGTCAATTGTTTCAGCATAGATCTCTTCAACCTGACAGGGTCCCAATTCGTTGATGCAACTTAAGGAGAGCTTCTCAGTCTGGTCTCTTACAATCTCCCCCAGGGCACTGGTTTTTTGTTCATCTAAGATGAATTTTTGCCATTTAATGAATTTTCTACAATTGGAAGGTATTATTTCCCTGGTCAGCATCCTCGGTCTACTATTAGACCGAGGCTTCCCACTAAACAGCTGATTCCTCATACAAAGAGACAAGGGATTATGGTCGCTATGGATAGATGGAATGACCGTCATGTCACTCACATATTTCCATAGCCTCTTGTCAACCAAGATGTAATCTATTCTGCTTGGGCAGGAGACCCTATTGTAAGTGTGGGCTCCCGAAAAATCAGATGGCGTACGCCCGTTAACGGCTACTAGGGCATGCTCAATTATTAGGGCATTCATTTGAATGACAATCGGTGTCCATTTTTTAATTGGAGCGATCGTCAGTTGCGGTATGCCCCATCTAGCATCCTCATCGTGAAATCCTCCAACACCATCCACAGCCAGCGGTTCGAAAGTACAGTTAATATCGCCGGCAATTAGGGACAGGGAGTCAGTGGGGCAACTTAGGAGTAAGTCTGATAACACAGAAATAGTCGGAGATTTAGCCCCCCCTTGCAAACCTCTTGCATAAACATTAAAAAGCTCCAGGGTCACTGTAGCCTGAGGATCCCTGATCGTTAGCCTCATCAGGTCCATTGTTGTACTATGGTGGTGGGTAATTTTACAATTTAACGCAATTTGTACCCAAATTAACAGTCCGCCCGACGGGCGACCCCACCCAGAACAGGCAGCTGGTACATAGAAGGAAGAATAGCCAGACTTATACATTGGCTCAAGGCACCACGTTTCCTGAAAAATGCACAAGTCATATTTATCAATGAGGCTATTCCAGTCAGGGAGCAGTACTTTTTTGCGCAAGCCCGCTACGTTCCATGAAATACTGTTAAGGTTACCGTTATAACCGTTAATGGGAACAGCATCAATGTGTAGCGAGACTGGCCCCTGGACAAAACCTTTGTCGCTACCCACAGTTGGAGTCAGACGGCCAGCCAATACGGGCACTATAGGCTCCGTGAGCCCGTCATTACCAATTCCCACTAGAACAGTGGAGTCCAGAGAGGTCATCATGCCCAACGAGTGATCTGAACCTTGGACATTATCCTTATTACCCCCATATGTTAGTGTAACCAGGGTTGGGAATGGAGTGTCATAGGGTACTGGTAGCCTGAGGTGACTATTTTCAATGGTTCTAGTGGGGACAATTGGAACAGGAGAAACCCCTATCTGTCCCGGAAGTCAGTCAACAGCTTCTAGCCCGCTGTACCGGTTATGGCAGCGGATAAAAGGTGGGACAAACTCGGGGCCTAACCAACCTCCACAATTCTGGTTACCCCCAAAGTTAAATCTCCCAGCTCTCCGTTGTATTAGAGTCCAACTGTCATCTATGGGAGGTGGAAAACCGGAGGGATAAAAATAGGACAGTGGCAGTGCTAAAATGGAAGTTCCTGGGCCATGATTTTTCCAATTGCAAATGTGTCCCACTGTCCTGGGATCGTCAAAGTTGACTAAGATACAGTCTCTCCTAATGACCTTGTCTAAGTGTCCCACCCATGAAACGCTTTTGACCATCAATATTCTACTCACAATATGCATAGGTAGAGGTCTAAATTTATTAAGCCAGGCCACAACCTTGTTGCGTACAGATGCATATGATTCCTGTTCACCTTTTTCCAAAACTGGTATTCCTGCTAGAACTACCAAATAAGGACGTACTTCCGGGAGAAGATCGATGTTAATTCCTACACTGGCAGGTAGTTCCTTCGGGGACCCATCACCCAAATTTGTTCGAGACGTTTTGCTCTGAGTTACACCTGGAGCCATGGCTTGTAAATTAGGAGAGGGAGCAGCTGTAACCAGTATGTCCGAAGGCTTGGGTAGCGGGATTATAGAATCTGTAACAACTCCCACTCCCAAAGGTTTAGAAGAATGGACCTCAGCCCTAGGTTCCTTTGCCTTTGTCCGTAAATCAGCCTTACAAGAGGACACAGTACCAATCCTATCTAGTCTTTCCTCAATCTTAGTTTACCTCTCAAGAACTGGGCGGAGAAGAATTCTGAAAAGATCTCCTATCTTGTTAATGATGGGATCCTCCACATCCAGCCCGTTAGGTACATCACTTTCTGACCCGTTGGCTTCCGAGGACAATCTCACAGGGGTCATAATTACGTTGGGAGTATGTACAATTGCCTTAGTAGTCTTGGGGGCCTGCCCTTTGTTGATTGGAGCTTTTCCATTACGTTTGGTTACTTTTTCCAGCTTTTGGACATTACTAGTGACCAGACGCTGTTTAGTTTTTGGAATAGCCCCTTGACGCCTTTCCCGAAGTTGTCTAGTATTATGCTCCTTGACGGGACTAGGCTCTGTTAATAGTACGTGAGGGGTTATCAAAAGCAAATCAGAGACCGTGGTTTGGTTCCCTTCAGAAAGATTATCAATATCACAAGCCAGCGGGTCAGATATTAAAGACTCCAGTGAGGGAAATACATCAGGGTTAGATGGACTGTAATGGTTGGCCGGAGTCCTGGCACTGGCTATTGGACCCATTGAAGATCTTCTGGCAAGTGCCAGATCCTGAGAGACCCGCCTCTCCATAATTGTAATATTCTGGTCAATGGCAGTATTCATCCTAGTGATAAATTTGTCCATGGAACCTATCAGGTTTACACTAGCCGTCTTTAAAGCTTCCTTAGCTGCCATTTGCAATTATATCACAACCATAATACAATTACGAGAGTACACTGTGCAAACAATAGGAGTCACCCGATGCTGAGATGTAAGGGGGTGGCCCGCCTCGCCCTTGTACCAGCTTGAACGGGCTTAAACGGGCCCACCCTTGGCCCGGGCTTGGCCTGGCTCGTCGCGCGCGCGTCCCGCGATGCGGGGCCCTCGTCACTTTTGAGCGCCTCCGGGCGCCAATCTGGCGGCAGCGGCCGCAAAGGATCCTGGGGATGGTAGTTCTCCCTCCACCCGGCGGCTGCAAAATGGTGTGCTGCGGTGGCGGGAGGGAGAACACAGGAGCCTGCAAAGGTCCGAGAGTCTAAGGATCGATGGGACCAAGGTTAGTGCGGCCCCTCTTCAAACACAGTCCAATTTTTCAAATTCGCCCGCTCCACCGGGGCCCTCGTCACTTTTGAGCGTCTCCGGGCGCCAATCTGGCGGCAGTGGCCGCAAAGGATCCTGGGGATGGTAGTTTTCCCTCCACCCGGCGGCCGCAAAATGGTGTGCTGCGGCGGCGGGAGGGAGAAGACAGGAGCCTGCAAAGGTCCGAGGGTCTAAGGATCGATGGGACTAAGGTTAGTGCGTCCCCTCTTCAAGCACAGTCCAATTTTTCAAATTCGCCCGCTCCACCCTGGCCCTCGTCACTTTTGAGCGCCTCCGGGAGCCAATCTGGCGGCAGCGGCCGCAAAGGATCCTGGGGATGGTAGTTCTCCCTCCACCCGGCGGTCGCAAAATGGTGTGCTGCGGCGGCGGGAGAGAGAACACAGGAGCCTGCAAAGGTCCGAGGGTCTAAGGATCGATGGGACCAAGGTTAGTGCGTCCCCTCTTCAAGCACAGTCCAATTTTTCAAATTTGCCCGCTCTACCAGGGCCCTCGTCACTTTTGAGCGCCTCCGGGCGCCAATCTGGCGGCAGCGGCCGCAAAGGATCCTGGGGATGGTAGTTCTCCCTCCACCCGGCGGCCGCAAAATGGTGTGCTGTGGCGGCGGGAGGGAGAACACAGGAGCCTGCATAGGTCTGAGGGTCTAAGGATCGATGGGACCAAGGTTAGTGCGTCCCCTCTTCAAGCACAGTCCAATTTTTCAAATTCACCCACTCCACCGGGGCCCTCATCACTTTTGAGCGCCTCCAGGCGCCAATCTGGCGGCAGCGGCCGCAAAGGATCCTGGGGATAGTAGTTCTCCCTAAGCCCGGCGGCCGAAAAATTGTGTGCTGCGGCGGCGGGAGGGAGAACACAGGAGCCTGCAAAGGTCCGAGGGTCTAAGGATCGATGGGACCAAAGTTAGTGCGTCCCCTCTTCAAGCACAGTCCAATTTTTCAAATTCAAATTTAAGAAAGACCTGGCATGATTGAGGGTGCATCATTAGGTCGCATTAACAAAAATTATAAACTTTTAAAAAACAACAGCCACATGCATCAAGCTAAAAAACGGTCGCAAACGGGCAGATTCTCAGAATCTGCCCATTTGCGACCGGTATTTTTGCATTTGCATTTGGGATGCATCATCCCAAATGCAAAAATCGCAATTTAAGGAATCTTAAATTGAGATTCCTTAAATTGCGATTGCATTTAAGGAATCCCAAATTGAGATTCCATAAATGCAATGCAACAAAGTCAAAAAATTAGCTAATAGGGGGAGCAAATTACCATGAAGTTGAACTTCATGGTATGTGTGTGTGCAACATATGTGCACAGATTAAATTCAGGGGTGCAACAGGGTGTCCTTTTGACAACCTGGCACCCTTGAAATTGCATTCACAATTTGTGATTCTCTAATTGAGAATCGCAAATTGAGAATGTCTTCCCGTTCATTAGGAATGAATGGGGAGGTATTCCTTAATTGTGACTCGCAATTTGCGAGTCACAATTAAGGAATATTAAGAAATCGCAATTTTTTTAGCGATTGCTTCATGCATAGCCTTTTGCTATTCCTTATTAGAGAATCCTTATTTTTCGCTAATAAGGAATCGCAAATGGCATTGTTGATGCATGTGGGCCCAAGTGACCAAGTTGCTGCAAAATTAACACAGCGGCAGCCGCGGCCGGTAGTAGGTGTAACTGCAGGGCGGTGACGTGGGGAGGGGCAGGGTGGGGGGTAGTAATGTATGGATTACGGACTTTAACAGGTAAGTAAACATATAAATAAATAAAACGAATTTCGTTGTGTGCACTGCATCACCAAATGCGATACAGTGCGCGCAACGAAATTCGTTTTATTTATTTATATATTTACTTACCTGTTAAACTCCGTAATCCATACATTACTACCCCCCACCCTGCTCCTCCCCCTCCCCACGTCACCGCCCTGCAGTTACACCTACTACCGGCCTTGGCTGCACAGCGGGGAATATGGTGTTTCACAAGATAAAAAATGTAGGCAAATGACACTTTTCAGTAAAGATGCATGAAAGCAGGTTCAGAATTGCACTGCATGTATGTTAATGAAACGTGAATAACAACTATATTGATAAAAAATGTCAATGAAAAAGCATGTAAGCGCTTTCCGAGTTGCACTACATAAAAAACGTAAGTTAATTTGCTGGAGTTAAAGCGTCTTGTTAACAAGCTGTGTAAGTAGTTCCCTGAGTTGAAACATAAAAATGCTTGAGGATTTTTAACCATTTAAAGGAAGTGAAGATAAAATAAAGTAACAGAATAGTAAGTCATAACGTAAAAAATGTACTTGAAATGACATTAGGTGATGAGGGTTGGAGGCGAAGAAGTGGCAGAAAGAAGGGGGGAGGCTGTTTGTGTGGAAATGAACACGTCCTGCAGCAGCTACACTGTAGCATGTTTGGAGTTACTGATAACAAAATTATAAACACTATTTATCAGCATTGGGAGACTTGGAGAATGCAACCAGTGATTAGTGCTTATCTACCTAAACCGTATTTCCATCGTCTGATGCATTGCGCTCCTAGAGCAAATTTTGTGTGCAGCGGGCGCAGAACAACCCCTTTGCCGATGTGAAAATACACAAGTACTATAACTCACTGCAGAGAGTTAAATGCCCCCTCCCCCGCCAACAAATATTCAGGACTTACAGAATGTAGTGAATAAAGAAAATGCAAGGCTAGAGACATTGTAGGCAGTTTGAACACGCAGGCATGAGATGAACAATGCCTACATACCTGTGAAGTGTTAGGTCCCAGAAGCTGCTATGCTGCTCTCTGTCATGCCTATTCCTAATGCCGATATGAAACTTTTTGATCGCAGCTCCTGGAGCGTTTTGGGACCGTTTCCTGTGACCGCTAAAATCACAATATACTGTTGAACAGCGTTCTACACTGAGAGCGGCATAAGTAACAGCAAAATAAATAAAGAGGTGGGCGAACCATGCAGAACAAAAGAAAGGCACGCGGTGACCATTTTTAAAGATGAAGCTGCCCCCCAAAAATCCAAAGGCACTGAAGTATTTATTGAATAATTAAAATGTATGAGCACATAAAAACGTCATCACTTCCCTAATTGTGCTACTAGATTGCATTGAACAGCTTCACTGTCGTTGCCCCTTAGCTGAGACTGCGGGGACGGAGAACCTCTCTTTCGTTCTGCGTGGGTTGCGGCACAGGAGGAAGTTAGTTAGGAAGAAGCTGCAGCACAAGGTTACTGCGTCTGAAACGTTGGTGCCGAGGAGCATGCGTGGGCTGCTAAGGGGGCTGGTGGTGTGAAGGGGACATAATAATCTGAAAAGGAAAGGTTAGGAACTTGAGGGGAATAAAGTTAAATGACGCAAGGAGGAGTTCACTGCTCTCACCAAGGAGCTGAACCTGTGCTGCGAGCAGTTGCTAGAGCGTGAGGAGGAGATCTCAGAGCTGAAGGCCGAGCGGAACAACATGAGGGTAAGTCCAAAGGAGATCACAGGGCTGGCTGATGAGGTGCGCGCCACGCTGCTTGGAGATTACAGGCGCAGGGGAGGGTGCCTCTCTGGGAGGCCGTACTGCTGGGAGATCAAGGGGCTGCTGTGAGAAGGAAAGAGGTGCGACAAGGAAAGGGTCAGTGCTACATTTGTGAAACCCCCCCCCAAAAAACAGCAAGTGATGCGCGCTCGCGCACTGCAAGGAATGCAAAGAATGCAGCTGCATTCTGCACGATGATGCTCGCTACAGCAAGCAAAAGGCTGGGGGAGTGAACATTTGCAAAAGAGGTAGGACACGCCTTTGCCCATTTGCAGCCTCCCATTTAAAATTGACAAAGGCAACAGCCAACCAAATGCGTGGGGAGAGTCAGACTCACACAGAAAAGTTTAGATTGATTACATGAAGCCTCCCATAGTGCAGCGCATGCGCGCTGCGCTAGGCTCGACCTAAAAACGGAGCCTTTAAGAGCTTCATTACAAGAACTTGGGAATCCTGATTCCACCAGTAATCAAAGTTACATGCCAAACTGGGGAACTAAATGTGCTGAGCCAGTGAACTCTAGATTTTTATAACCACTCATATCACCAGGGAAACCCTGGTGATATCAGTGCGCAGGATTAATAGGCTTGAATGCCAGAAAATATGAACGAATCAGCCCATATGCAACAGTTTCAATGGTTATTCCCTATTTCAAATATCACACCATAGAATTGCCATAATGAGCAGTATGGTACTTCTTTAGTGATGTATTACTGCAATGTCATTGTGAGAAGTTAGGCTGCACTCTTAATTAGGGTTTTGGATGTAGAGAAAGTAGTGTTGCTAGATATAAATGTCGTTAATACTATTGTAGATGGCTTTTTCAATGCTGGGTATTCTTCCGTAAAATGGTCACCAATAGGTTTTTAATGCGACAGCTGAATCCAAAATAATTGCCATTTTCAGGTCAAGTCTGTGACAGCCCATGGGCTG
The DNA here is from genome assembly GCF_964261635.1 of Lissotriton helveticus. NCBI lineage: Eukaryota > Metazoa > Chordata > Amphibia > Caudata > Salamandridae > Lissotriton > Lissotriton helveticus. The sequence goes on along the minus strand of NC_136069.1, from coordinate 493,945,567 downwards.
CATGTGATCTCGCACGCAAGACATATTGTTGGCTTGGAGCTCGCCCATTCTCTACCATTTGTTGAGTTCAGTGACAATCTTCTTTGCAGCCTCTTAATTTCCCAATGCAGGCCAAATATCACTTACGTTCCTTTCTGTAGAGCACGGACCAAGCCTAGACTTATTCAACTTATATCAGTGTCGGTCCATTGCTCCCAACGTGATTGAGGTGCTATTTCTTCCCCCTCTATCCCTGTCGGGCCCTCCCTCCCTCTCTCCCACTTCCCCCATTTTGTTTTCCCTATACCCCCTCCTCCCGCTGTCCATTATTGTTGCTCCTTCGCCCTCCCATTCATGTTGCTTCCCCTTCTTTTTTAACATATTGCACAGCAGCCTGGGCTGCTGTGCAACGTGGCTTTAAAAAGGGCTATGAGGTGGAGAACGCAGGCTACATCATATTGATTTTTTCTTGACTTTAAGTCATTTGCATCACGGCTTGCTCTCCTCTACAACATGCCATAAAAACATTGACAAAGCCATTAGATCTCGTAGAGGAGAGACATATTGGGCCCAATTCACAAACATAAACTGAGATCAAATCTAACTTTACAACTTTCGGTATTCACAAAGGGCCTTCACGAGTAGTAAAGTTGGAGTTTTGTCTCAGTTAAACTTAAGTTTTGGTCTTAAGTTTAACTGAGACCAAAACTGAGGCAAAAGTCTAACTTTACTACTCATAAATGCCCTTTGTGAATGCCAAAATGCGTAAAGTTAGACTTTTATCTCAGTTTACCTTTGTGAATTGGGCTACTTGACTTTGTCAATGCTTATTTCAATTTACTCTCTTGCTTGACTGTAGAAGCAGGAAAAGGAGCCTTGCAGAAAAATCACCAGAGAGTACTCTTTGTCAAGAAAAATAGCATTTAGATCATAGAAAAAATCTTGAAAGGCACCTGCACCTAAGATGTTTTCTATTCATAGAGGACTGTATTTACAAGTCAAAGCAAGTAGAGTACAGCGATAGTGGGACAAGGAGAGGAGAAGGAATTGCACTAAAGATGGTTACAGATTGTAAAATGATTTCTAAAGGGACACTTTAAGTAGAGAGGGGACTGCGGATATGGGACAGGGTACTGAGAGAGCCTACCTTTTAAGTTAACCTGAACTCAATGAATGCTGTTCTGAAAGGCCCCCTTACGGACAGGGTTGGATTAGGGTTAGAAATCGGCCCCAACACGCTATAAAAAAGTGGCCCACATTTGCATATTACGTTTCCACTAAAAACTGCTTCAAGCAAAGTTTTATAAAAACCTGAAACAAGTGAGGCCACTTCTGCTCAGGCCCTCTGCCCCCGTTCAGTATGTACACATTAATTGGCCGGCCCAGCGAGAGAAAGGGAGTGACATCTCTGCCTGTTGACAAAATGGAGGTAATGGATGCCCATCTGCCTCCAGAAAGGCCACTCAGGGCCCCATTGGACTGCTGGCGACATGTGACCACACCAGTCGCAGCTCAAGTTGGCCCACAGTTGGAACTTCGATACCGTCCCCTCGGTCATTGCCCGCCTTATCAATCCGACCCTGCTTGCGGAGGGTACTAGCAAGAGGCCACTAACCAGTAATGACAGCCTTGCGAAATCCAGTGTACGAAAGTGTCACTTACTGAAGTTGCAGGGAGTGGTCTCTGATGTTCAGTGACTTCACTACAGTGAGAGGATGCACTGAGACTGGACATTTTAGGTGTTACTGCTATTAATTTATAATATGTGTGGGTACCACTTCATTCTAAACAATAAATTCAAGGGGTGCACTACAAGAAACAGAATTTGATTAATTGAAAAGCATTACGGCAAGAAGAATTAAAATATATATATATTAACCACCTCATGGTATAAGGAAGCGCGTCAGTTCTCTAACAATAAACAGGGTTTGGAAGTCATAATCAGCCAACATAACCCTGCATTATCTCTATCATGAGATTTACATTTCGTTGACATAATACCTGAATTTCCCTTGCCTAACCTGTTCCCTGCACTTGTATTTTAAGGTAACAACTCAAGTAAAGTAAGTACAAAGCAAAAGCTCATTTAAACATATTCAACAAGCCCAGAGCACAGAAGCCTTTGAGAGCAGGATACCTGGGGCCTCCTAATCAATATCCACTGAAACAAACAGATGCTGTGCCTATGGACTGAAATCATTACCGCCACAGAAAGCATCCACCCTGTGTCGTTGAGCAGAAAGCTGCACCAGGTGGATGCATTAGTGGCGTCATCAGCATGGGGCAGCAGAGGATCAATATCTGATGCAAACAAAATCTTTCAGAAACTTTACTCCTAACAAAGTAACCCTGGATATGTGATCATGAACAAACCAGAAACCGTGCAATAGCAAATTAAGATTGGGTCTCCAACCTGTTGCTCTCCAACTACCTCTGAGTAGTTCACCTGTGTGCAGCCCAGCTTATTAAATTAGAAATCTTTTGCTTGGTCGAATTAATATACATAAGGGAAAATTTAAATTATACAACACTAATAATATTAGTAGCTCTCAATGCGTTTCATTGAACATAAGTAGCTCTCAGTACAGAAAAGGTTGGAGACCCGACTGACATTAAGCAGGGGTGTGCCTAGATGCCACCAGTCATACGGGTAGACACGTCGCTAATGTGGGAACACATTGCACACACTGAGACATTTTGTTGGGGAGTGGGCTGCTATGAGAGATGTCGTGCATTTTTGGGGGTTCATTCTAAATCCCTCTCCCCTAAATCAGGCTACCTTAAAAGATAACACGGCCAGAGATTGAATTTATCGAGTGTGATCACAATTCATATATTCGAGTTCTTATCCCTTTATCGGCTCCTTGAGTAAGTCTTGACTGCTCGCTACTGCAGGTTTTAAGAGCCAACTTTAGAAACTTAACAACTCCAGTACACAAGTGGCTAGCTTTGAAACACCAGTGATAAATATCACTGTTCACCAAGGATACCGTTCAGTAACCGAATGTTACCTGGGGTAGGGGAGGAGTGCCTAGTGTTGGAAAATATTCCTAAAAATGCAAAATTGGTGGTAAATGTATATTCTTTGCAGCATGTAGCAGTTTGCTGCATTCTTAGTTGTACTACTTAACTAACTATTTGATCCTGGACAAATCCTACTCCTACTGTACCTTTTTCCACTGATCTGACAATATGCCAGCACTTTGAAACAGGCTCAATGGAAGTAATAAACATTAATGGAATATTCAGCGGACAGGGGTGGTATTCATTAGCACATTCAAGACTGTTTATTGGCAGGTACCTGGATTTGCATCTCAACAGATTAGCGGGCGCCCAAAGCTGCATTACTGTAGCTCTGTCACACCTCTAAAGAGCTGAAGGTGTGTGCGTTGCTTGTACATTGAGATAGTTGAAATTGTCAGGAAAAAAATGCAGACCAATGGGCTCCTGCATTGTGTCTGTGCGACCAGTGGGACCAGAGCCATAATTGCAGGAGAAAACTTGAAAATGAGAGACCGTTGGCCATCCTGGGCAAAGAACTGTAACTAGTGTTGTCCTATTCGAAACAGCGAGGAACTGCCTTAGAATCAAGTTCATGGTGTGGAACATATGGAAAGAAGAAGGACTGGGATAGTTTGTTTTCATACAAAAAGTGAAGCCCAGGTGTTAGTTAACTTTACTCTTGCCCCCTACTCTGTGGTAGAATATTGATATGTTTCACAAATTATGACAGCCCCACCATGGTGGAGCATTATTAACCCCAGAGAAAAAGGTTAGGCAATGTGTGGGGCAGTAGCTTGAGGAGACAGTGCTAACACCTTTGCCGTTAGAGCTGAGATGGACAGACAATGGCAGCCATTGGACAGATAAAAACTCAGAACTAGTGTGTTGGTGGGATAAGGATGATTGTGAGAATCTGAAGTGAAGTGCCCAAGATAGCTGCATAAACAACGACGTACAAAACAGCATTCAGGCCATTCTCTTGCTGGACAGAGAGTTCTGTTTCTTTTTTTTGCTGATGATACCCATTTATTGGCTAAAACCAGGGTGGGTCTCCAAAACTTTTTTGACAAATTAAATCTGCTTTGTTCTGAGCATGGTATTGAAATTAATGCTTGTAAAACAAAGCAGATGACGTATTCCAGGAAGAAAAGAGTGAAGAGCACTATAAAGCTGGAAGGGAAGTACAAGAAAGGGTCAGGGGAATTTGATTACTTGGGGATTCGTCTGGGAGACTCAGGCTCTTGGGCACCACAGATCCTCAAAAGTTCACACTTGTTAAATCATAGAGCAGGGACAATACTCAGGTTTGCTAAAAAAGGCCTCATGGTTCCCGATTCTTCCTGAAATGGAGATCTACAAGGCCCAAGAAAAGGGTAGAGCACTATATGGGGCTGAATTGTGGGTACAGTGCCATATGGGAATTCTGGGCATTAGTGAAAACAACTTTGTCAGAGCCTTTACTGGTATGCGGGAAGGGGGGGGGGACATCTCTGGTGCCTTTAAAACTGGACTTTGATCTCAACCCTGTTTCTGAGCTGGTTGCCCTAAGGCTGCTACTCTATTGCCAAGCGCGAGCAGAGCATCGGCAAGCGCGCACTTAGGGCCCGGCCCCCCGGCCCCCGCCACCTACTCGATCTAGATAGGGGCGGCCGGTCTGCCCCAATGGGCGACCAGCCGCTTATCACTTCCGGGGCAGGAGGACGCACTTCCGGGGCGACTGAGGGTGGAGCCTGATGACCTATTTAGGTGCTTAGGGCAGGGACCCCGGCCTCTCCTTCCTCTATCGCACCGGATCGTGGCGGCCTCCCAGAAGCGTCCTCCCCTCCTACAGCCCCTTATGATAGTTTTAAACTTAGTTTTAAATTTCCTCGTATTCCCTCGTCCGGAGTTGGAGGTTCATCGGGTGTGATTCACCCCAGCCAAGCGCGTGGCGAGAGGCGACGAGGAGGAGAGGCGCGTCAAGTTGCAGCCGTCCATCTCGCCAGGTAGGGAGTCGGGGGTGCCGGGGGGCCTTGTGTGTAGCTGCGGATTGCGGGAGGGGTATCCGGGGCAGGAGACGGTACGAAGTCTGCTCCTGTGGTCTGCGGCTGCCGGCAGGGCTCCTGGGCCTACGGGCTCCTTCCTGGTCGACGTGGGCGGGCTGAGGGGGGCGGGAAGGCCCTGTACAGGCAAAGGGCGATCGCAGTCAGATGGGCTTCGGCGTTTCCCGCCCTAAAGCGTAGGCTGCATCTTTAAATGTCCAGTCATCCGGGAGGGGAGACCAGGGTTCAAGCCTTGGGATGGCGTGGCTTTCAGGCGAGTCCACACGCCTCTTGTGTGTATAAAAGGCCAGAGAAAGATCAGTTAAGCGGAAGAAGAGAGAAGCTCCTGGTCACAGGGACAGCACGGGTGTTGCGCACGTGAAAGTCGGGGATGCAAAGGCCTCTATCCAGCATCACAACGGATGTTCCTCAGTAGATTGGGGAAGACGGCACTTGTGCCCAGCCTCGACGACGCTCGCGATAGTTTTTGGGTTAATGAATGAGTCACGGAATTTGAGCTTCAACTAGTTTGAGCGTCCATGTGTGTTACTATGCAATCGCGCCGAAGAGCGCAGGGGTCGCTTGAGTGAGCCGTCTAGCATGGTGGTTAGATGGCGGGAAGACAGTGTATTCCGCGGGTGCGCGTGCGGCACTTGTGCCCAGCCTCGACGATGCTCACGATGGTTTAATTTTGGGTTAATGAATGAGTCACGGAATTTGAGCTTCAACGAGTTCGAGCGTCCATGTGTGTTACTATGCAATCGCGCCGAAGGGCGCAGCGGTCACTTGAGTGAGCCGTCCATCATGGTGGTTAGATGGCAGGGAGACAGTGTATACCGCGGGTGCGGGGCCTAAACGGGCAAGGTTTTCATGTTCAAAAATGAGAAAATACCGGATATTCTTATTGGGATCGCTTCACATCCTAGAATTTGTGGGTTTTTCCTAATCATTTCTTTATTTAGACTGTAATTATTTCTGTACTAACAATTAGCGAGGGATTGTGATGAGCGAGATATTTTCAGATCCCGGCGGCAGGCACTCAACCTACTAATGCTAGGTCCCATCGCGGATAAAATATAGCACTGTGTGCGAGTTACTTCATAGGCTAGTGAGCGCAAGGTCCTTTCAAGGCAGTGATTATTATTTCTGTGTTAACTGAGGAGACGTGTGGGAGAGTAACCAGGGCTGCGGGTCCCTTCTTCCCCTGTAGCGCTTGTGATATCAGTACAAAGCCCACACACCGTTGTGTGCGGATTGTGTTGCCACAGCACACAGCTTGCTGGGGACTATGTGTACTCCCTTCCGTCCCTCCTCCCCCGTCTGTCGGTGTCCGATCTGGCACTACCTGGTCCACGGGTGGCTGCAGCAGCAAGTAGGTAGGGAAGAGGTGCTTCATTTCTGCGTGTTCAAAACGAGCCAAGTTACAACAAAGCCATATTCTAGGCACTGATGCAGAGACCTGATAGGGCGTAGTGCAAGATTTGTTCCTATAAATAGTACGAGTGTAACATCAAGCTGTCACTGTCACCCATTGTTATCCCAGGAGGTTCCGCACAGCAATTTTAGCGATAAGGGCCATAATATAACAGTTGGAGAGTTGTGCGTGGCAAAATTTGGCACATGTGAGACTTTGTACTGTGGTATCCCACAGACGTAGCAGGATGACTCAGTGAAAAGAGCTAGTGACGTGGTATGCTGCGAGGGGCCGATAAAGGGTCTGCTTTTCTGCTATGCTGACTCAGCCTTTTAGACATTAAAGGTTGATAAACTGAATACTAAGATTTACCCAATGGTAATAGTGGATATCTATAGTGCGTAGAAACGACATTAATGCATTCTGTAGCGGTATTTCGAAACAGTTGGGTATCAGACAGGAAACTGAGGCATTTTACACATGGGATATCAAGTGAAAGTATAATAATGGCCTTAATTTATGTCGTGAAACTCGTCACTCCGAGGGCTTTTTTGGGATTGAAAGATCGACAATGGTAGTTGAAAAAGGGAAAAATGGAAACGGAGACGCACACTTTGGTTACATATGGAGTCTATGACATTGCCCATGAGTCTTAAAGACAAATATGTAAGTTCTTTAATTGTTCATTATCAATTGTTTTGAAGGTAGTTACGAAGTATGTAGGGAATTTTAACCCTCAGCTGCTAACATAGGCCACATATAAAGTTATCCCTGGTATAGGATGTAAAGTGCGAGCATGACCTAGAATATGAGTGATGTAGTTAGGAACTCAGTATCGTGCCTGACACGTCATAATGTTCGGTGTATGTCTTGAGAAATGTTGCATCCTTATTGCGGTGCCATAAGAACACGAATGGATCAGCCTAACAGGGTCCCAGGATAATGCTTCAAAAAAGGGTACTGGGCAATGAAACATCACACTATGGTCCAAGAAATCGATATGCTGTTTGATTAGTGTGGCAAAAAAAAAACAAAAAAAAATACGAAAGACTCACTTTTATTACAGGAGGAAAAGGTGTCATAATTTACTGCGTTCTTTTTCTTTAGTGGGGAACTGAAATGTTTTCATCCAGGGGGTGAATGCAAAAATGTCCGGTATTGGCAATCATTCTAAACTATGCTTCGTGAAAGATGTCCTCGGAGGAGTGGCTCTCGGAGGTGTAAATGTTACAAGGAAAAGGCTGACGAGTTTTATCTCTTCGAAAATTGTGGTTTTAGCAATGTAATGGACCCCCACTGAATTACTGTGACTTTTGTGTCTGCTCCTAGAAAAATTTCGGTAATCAAACCTGGATGTAAGTAAGGGCCATTGTTAGTTCACATCTTGCTCCCGATGGCTGGGTTTTGCTGGTAGGGCATATGGTGGGCCGATCCACAATATGACCAGAGAGGAACTTAATGGGAGCAGACTGTCGTGGGGGGGCAAGTCTTTACTGGTTCTCAATGGGTATTTATTAATGAACAAAGGGATTAGTGGGGGCAGAACGTGCAGGATTTGAAGTTTGGCTCTGTGTGATCTAAATTGGGCAGGGGTGCTCCATTACCATCGAGTTAAGAGGTTTATTGCTAGTACGGGAGACTAAGGAGGATAGCGCCTTGGGGGTACCTTGCGTAGTAGTCTCAGGGGTTCATAGGCTATCATATACTTACGGTACACGGTACTGCTAATTCAGGAGTGGAAACCATATGATAAGCTGCGTTTTAATTCATTCCACCCCCCCCATGTCAATTATCATCCTGGAAGGTAGGCCAGATTCAGAGAGATAAAGAGGGAGCTAGATTTCACTGGTCTGGTCGCCTTGTCTGCTTACTCAGGACCCCGCCTTCAATTGGCATTTAGTTCCCATATATCCTAGGTGGGTCCGTCAAGTTGGGATACCATATCATAGACTATATTTGAGGCAGACAGCCTCCATGCTCCCTCTCCGTCAACATTAGGCTATATGGAGCAGCGAGCGCACAGAAGTCTCGCGAATCTCCGCCTAGTTTCCGGCATCCCCGGAACAGGACGGCCCTGATTCCCAAGAGCATGAAACTATACAGTCACTCTGGCTCACTTAGTTTGTCTCAGGAATACACAGGATAAAACGGGTGGGCCGTTTCCATAGAAAGGTATAGAACCATTTCCCTGGCGCGCAACAGGAGTTGGACAGGCCGGGGTACTTGTAGGATGTTGACTGTCTGTAACAGTACCAAAGCAGGCCGTTCAGAGTAGTGTTAGCGGGACTGAGACTGAGCGTGTTGGGATACCCGGCCCTCTCAGGCAGGATAGGTAGGGCGACGCTGACTGCAGAGGCAGGCTTTACAGACAGCACAATGGAATAGGCCGGGCGCTGGGCGTCCAACGGGGGCATGAGACCCATTTGGCCAGAATGGTAGTGTCAGAAATGCTAATGATTTGCCAATGACCATACTTGACTTTTCTATTTCTCTCCTGTTCATCAGGAGAGACCGCGACAAGCAGACTGGAGGAGGCATCGCCATCATCCACAGGAACAGCATCCGCATCTCGACCAACACCGACGACACCCTGACAACCGCCGAACACCTGCACTTCCAGATCCACACCGACCCCAAGACCACCCTCAGGGGCACCCTGATCTACCGACCCCCGGGACCACGCACTCAATTCAGCGAAGACATCGCTGACTTCATCAGCCCGCACGCCCTCCCCTCCGCTGACTACATCCTCCTCGGAGACATCAACTTCCACCTGGAGAACAACAACGACCGCAACACCACCACCCTGCTTGACAACCTCGCCACCCTCGGACTCAAGCAGCTGGTGACCACCCCCACCCACCTCGCCGGACACACACTCGACGCCGTCTTCTCGTCCAGCAAAGACATCGCCTTCAGCCACGCCACTGGACTCCTCTGGACGGACCACAGCTGCATCCACTTCACCTTCAGAAGGACCACGGTCCACCACCACCAGCAACAGGCTGCACAAAGAAGCTGGAACAAGATCACAGCCAACCAACTCGCCGCATCCCTAAACCAGCACCCTCCCGCCAGCTCAGCGAACCCCAGCCAAGCCGCCGACAACCTCACGAAATGGATCTGCACCTGCGCGGACGAACTCGCCCCTCTGAGGACCCCGCCCAGCAGACCCGGAAGCAAGAAGGCCCCGTGGTTCACCGACGAACTCAAGAGCTCCAAGAAGAACTGCCGTGCCCTCGAGAAAGCCTGGAGAAAAGACCCTACACCGGACAACATGACTACCCTCAAGCTCGCCACCCGAAAGCACCACCAACTGATCCACGCCACCAAGGAAACAGCATTCAAGGACCGGCTGGACAACAACGCACACAACAGCAAGGAACTCTTCAACATCGTGAGAGAGCTCTCCAACCCCAACGCCGGAACCAACGACATCACCCCATCGCAAGACCTCTGCAACTCCCTCGCCTCCTACTTCCACAACAAGATCGCTGACATACACAACAGCTTCAGCACAGAAACAACGCTCCCCACGACCACACCAACGCCCCCCACCACCACCCTCAACGCCTGGACACCGATCAACCTCGAAGACATCATCAGCACGATGAACTCCATCCACTCCGGATCTCCAACCGACCCCTGCCCTCACCACGTCTTCAACAAGGCCGACGCTGTCATCGCACCCCACCTGCGGGACATCATCAACACCTCCTTCGACACTGCCACCTTCCCTGAGAGCTGGAAGCACGCCGAACTCAGCGCTCTACTAAAGAAACCAACGGCGGACCCCATCGAACTCAAGAACTACCGCCCCATCTCGCTGCTCCCGTTTCCAGCCAAAGTCATCGAGAAGACCGTCAACAAGCAACTGGCAGCCTTCCTCGAGACGACTGGATCCCTCGACCCATCTCAGTCAGGCTTCCGGGCCAACCACAGCACCGAGACCGCCCTCATCGCTGCCACTGACGACATCCGAACCCTGCTGGACAACGGAGAAACAGCGGCCCTCATCCTCCTGGACCTCTCCGCGGCATTCGACACTGTCTGCCACCGCACCCTTGTGCAGCGCCTCAGCAACATCGGAATCAAGGAGAAGGCACTGGAATGGATCATCTCCTTCCTCGCCGGAAGGACACAGAGAGTCCGCCTCCCCCCGTTCAGATCAGAAGCCACGGAAGTCATCTGCGGCGTCCCTCAAGGCTCCTCGCTCAGCCCAACACTCTTCAACGTCTACATGAGCCTCCTCGCAGCCATCGCACGCCAGCACAACCTCAACATCATCTCCTACGCCGACAACACCCAGCTGATCCTCTCCCTCACCAACGACCCCGCCACCGCCAGAGCCAACCTACACGAAGGGATGAAGGACGTGGCCGAGTGGATGACGACCAGCCGCCTGAAACTGAACACAGACAAGACGGAAGTCCTCATCCTGGGCTCCTCACCCTCCGCCTGGGACGACTCCTGGTGGCCCCCCGCCCTGGGCAACGCACCCAAACCGACAGACCACGCACGCAACCTGGGCTTCATCCTGGACTCCTCCCTCTCCATGACCAGACAAGTTAACGCCGTCTCCTCGTCCTGTTTCAACATCCTGCGCATGCTACGTAAGATCTTCCGGTGGATCCCCACCGAGACCAGGAAGACGGTCACCCAGGCCCTCGTCACCAGCCGTCTGGACTACGGCAACACCCTCTACGCCGGAACCACCGCCAAGCTCCAGAAGAGACTCCAGCGTATCCAGAACGCCTCGGCGAGACTCATCCTCGACGTCCCCAGACGAAGCCACATCTCCAGACACCTGAGAGACCTGCACTGGCTTCCGATCAACAAAAGAATCACCTTCCGGCTCCTCACCCACGCACACAAAGCCCTACACAACCAAGGCCCGACTTACCTCAACAGCCGCCTCAACTTCTACGCTCCCAAACGCCATCTCCGCTCGACCAGCCACGCCCTCGCCGCCGTCCCCCGCATCCGAAGAGCGACAACAGGAGGAAGGTCCTTCTCCCACCTGGCCGCCAAGACCTGGAACTCCCTCCCGACCGACCTACGCTTGACCCAAGACCACCTCTCCTTCAGGAAGAAGCTCAAGACCTGGCTGTTCGAGCAGTAGCGGACCCCCCCCTTAGCGCCTTGAGACCCTCCGGGTGAGTAGTGCGCGGTATAAATGCCTATGATTGATTGATTGATTGATTGATTGTGCCCGCGAAGGTGGTGGTGGCACGAGGCACTCGTTCATGCGACAAGCTGCAAGGCGACTATGGCATTGGCGAGTGGGATGGCCGGTAGGCCTGAAGGGAACAGGGTTCCGGTGTCGGGGCGAGCGGCCCCAGAAAGATGTCGGGAGCCTGGAATGTCTCGGTGAGGCGGCTCAAGTAGGAATTGCCCAAGTCGCGCTCAGTGTGGGCCGCTTGGAGAGGTGAGGTATCACAAGGTTGGAGGTGACCCGGTGGGCTCAGTGACGGGCCGCTGGTGTAACATCCCGCACCAAATGGTTTTTCCGGTAAGGTATCACAAGGTTGGAGGTGACCAGGTGGGCTCAGTGACGGGCCGCTGGTGTCACATCCCGCACCAAATGGATTTTCCGGTGAGGTGATGTATCGCATTAATGGAGTGCAGTTATCAGGAATAGGTACATTACGATGGGTTAGAGGATTAGGGTCTTTCATGCAGAGCGCAGGTGGGGAAGGTGACGGACCTGTGGGCCCTGGTCACCTTTGTGGCGGTAGAAAGACCTTGGAACAGTACAATTGACCGACGGAATGGACGGGAGTCCGCCTGGCGTACTCCCTAGGCTAGCACTGAGGGGGGAGACGGTAAGCTCTCCGCTGTGAAATAGGGCCCCGGCTGGGGAGGCTTGGGCGACAAGTTACGAGCCTCCTGGGATCCTGGTCAGCCTGGTGGTCGGAGGGTGGGCCCCTGGAGAAGGCGGACAAGGATCAGAGGTTGGGGGCCCACTCCTCATGGGGCGCAGGTGGGTTGCACCTCGCGTGGATGCACGGCATGGAAGTGGTGAGCCGGAAGCCCCCTTAGTGCTGGAGGATTAGAATCTTAATCTGGCGGAAGAAGATCAGGAAGTCAAGAATAAAATTGTGTTGATAACTGCATGTAATGAATTTTGAAATGCCTTGTCATGTTTATGAAATGTCAAAATATTAAACATGGCCGTTTTACACCCACACAAATCTCTGTTGTTGATTCTCATGTGGGTTGTCATGTTTTAAGGAGGGAGCGGGGAGCATGCTGGGGGATCCGGGTCCTATGCCAAGCGCGAGCAGAGCATCGGCAAGCACGCACTTAGGGCCCGGCCCCCCGGCCCCCGCCGCCTACTCGATCTAGATAGGGGCGGCCGGTCTGCCCCAATGGGCGACCGGCCGCTTATCACTTCCGGGGCAGGAGGACGCACTTCTGGGGCGACTGAGGGCGGAGCCTGGTGACCTATTTAGGTGCTTGGGGCAGGGACCCCGGCCTCTCCTTCCTCTATCGCACCGGATCGTGGCGGCCTCCCAGAAGCGTCCTCCCCTCCTACAGCCCCTTATGATAGTTTTAAACTCCCACCCACCCGTCCCTTTAGCTCAGTGGATTCGAGGGGCGTGTTGCGGTAGAAAGACCTTGGAACAGTACAATTGACCGACGGAATGGACGGGAGTCCGCCTTGCGTACTCCCTAGGCTAGCACTGAGGGGGGAGACGGTAAGCTCTCCGCTGTGAAATAGGGCCCCGGCTGGGGAGGCTAGGGCGACAGGTTACGAGCCTCCTGGGTTCCTGGTCAGCCTGGTGGTCGGAGGGTGGGCCCCTGGAGAAGGCGGACAAGGATCAGAGGTTGGGGGCCCACTCCTCATGGGGCGCAGGTGGGTTGCACCTCGCGTGGATGCACGGCATGGAAGTGGTGAGCCGGAAGCCCCCTTAGTGCTGGAGGATTAGAATCTTAATCTGGCGGAAGAAGATCAGGAAGTCAAGAATAAAATTGTGTTGATAACTGCATGTAATGAATTTTGAAATGCCTTGTCATGTTTATGAAATGTCAAAATATTAAACATGGCCGTTTTACACCCACACAAATCTCTGTTGTTGATTCTCATGTGGGTTGTCATGTTTTAAGGAGGGAGCGGGGAGCATGCTGGGGGATCTGGGTCCTATGGGTGGGTATTTTGGCCACTGAAGAACCACACCTCTATAGAGAGGGCCTTTCTGACATCATTAAACTACAATGTTCCAAGAAGATCAAGTGGCTGGCCTATGTTAAAAAACACATAGTATGAGCTAGGCCTAGCCAACTTCTGGGAAGACCCATCATCTATCCCGCCTGCTGTGGTTGGGTGGTCAAATCTAGATATTGGGAGCGAATTATTGCTCAACATGATTTGTCCAGCTGCCCAATGAGCCTTGCAAAACGTTTTTTACTGCACAAATCCATGCCTAAAGAAGAGGACTTGCGAAATTACGACCTGACCGTGCTCGTTTATTATTTTTGCAGCTTAGGTTTGGGACTGTCCCAATTGTACCTTGCACTTCATTGTGGGTCTCTGTACAGCCCAGGTCTATTCGGTGTCAGTAGGCTACTGGATGAAATTGAGGAACCTCTGTTGTTTTTTTGGTCCCAAATATGCAAAACCCTGAATCAGGTGGATTGCTCTCCCATGTCAGCTTCAGGGCCTAACTAATCAAATACATACCTTAGGGTCTACAATAGGGATTTTTCGACTGTGATTATGGTGGCTGTTCTAAATTCCTCTACGCGACCTGGCTTATTATGAATAATTTGTTAGCTCGACTTGAAACTTGTATGTGCACTTTGACCACTTGTCTAACTCTTATAGCAAATTTCTATTGTTTTACTCATGTACTGTTGGAACAATTGGGTTTGACTTATTTACTGAGATTAATTGTTATTGATTTTAAACAATCTATTTTTGCTGCTTGTTCTATGCTTTGATAATGAAATGTATATTTTTGATCTGTCAATAAACTTAAACACCATTCTGGCCTGTACATCTTATCGCAGCATGAAAAGCGAGTAATCAAAATAAAACTGAATTTAAGCTGCATGCCGGGAATGTACTCAGAAGGAAAAGTGACCACAACTCTCCAGGATATATACGAGAGGCTGGGGCCTGTCATGTCTCAGAAAATCAATATGGTGACTACCACAACGCTGTAGGGGACCAGCTCAAGCGGCTACACTGCACAATGAAGAGTAGGCTTTGTAATTGCCACTGATCAGAACTGGGAGCGCATGTCACCAGGGAAGCAGTCCATTGTATGTAGTGCTGAGGCTACCAAATTATGAAGCCCACTTTTTAATAACATGTAGAATTTCAATGGAGCTCATGAGATGCAACTTGAAATCTGAGGTGGCACATCACTTGACTACCACATTGCAATGGAAACATGGCCGTCAAACATCTAAGTGGGTTGGAGCAGTGAAATCTAACCCAGTCCTGTTGTCGCTCCTACATATATCTGAGGATATCACCTCACTTCATGACAGCAAGACAGCATGTTTCCAGTTCTGTCTTTTTCCTTTGAAAATCATTGCTTTCAGTTGAATTAGTACAATTGGTTCCAGGGAAGCAAAGCAAAATAACTTCAAGAACATATTAGGTTGCAAAATGAAAGCCAAGGATTGTGAATACAGTGCCGTGCCAACTTGAAGGGCTGGAGATTTTGAGGGGGTGGTATGTCCGTGGTCTATGGGCCTATTGCGAGATTCATGTTGCCAATTATGTACAATTCTCATCTGCGGAAATCAAAGGAGGCTTTGGCAACCAGCCCATTAGATCACAATGAGGGTATGTGGCTTTACTAAACATCCTCCCAAAACAATGTCTTATACAATAAGTGTAGCAAACAGAACCTTGAGAACAAGGTGAGGCAAAGACGCAGCTGTATGGGGATATTAGATCACCACAGCCCATGTTATCCTTGAGTAGAACTGGAAGGTGTGCAATCTGAGAATGTCTTCCAGGGAGTGGTATAGCTGTCCGATATCTGGTAGTGGAAGCTTTGAAGCTCACCTACTTAATGTGCCACTTCACTAGCCTTCCTATCAGTGAAGAAGGGGACACCTCCTTCCCCCCATGTAGGCTTTTGTTTCTGACTCTCAGGAGTGTTCACACCTCTTGGCAGGGGGAGGGGGGCAGATTCCGGTCTTGGTTTCCGCAGCTGCAGGCTGTCAGCCATGGCATATGAAAGGCTGGGGCACTTATTGTAGCCCATCTTCTAAGGAGGCTACTATAGGGATACATGAGCTTGCATTTATATGTCCATATCTTTAACATAATGCACCCTGCCTCCTGGGCTCAGGTGGCCTACCTTAGGAGTGACTGGCATATATTAAAAATAATGCTGTGACCTTGCCACTTATGGTGAGGGCAACATAGAGCTTGAGCATTTTTTACCGCTTATACAGTCTGCAATGGCAGGCCTGGTGACATCTCTTTATTTGGGTCAATCAGGGTGGTACAATCAGTGCTTCAGGCCCTGGAGACCCCTTTTATTTCCGTGCCCTGGGTCCCACTGGTACCATTTACCAGGGACTTATAAGGAGGTTAAAGTCCTTGCCAATTGGGGTTACCAATTCATATGCATTATTTTAGGGAGAGAACACTTGCACTGGTGCCTGGGCAACAGGCCCCAGTGCACTTTCAGAGTTAAAAACCATCAGCATTGGAGTTCAGAAAGGGCATAAATTGTAGGGGAAAACCTGCAGAAAGCCTGTTTCTTTAGACAAGTGAAGTGTTATCTCTGTTCAGCGTCTACCCAGATTGCATCATAATGTAGCCAGTACAGTAAAAGCAACACTTCAGCACCATCTGTCTCATCCGGCAGCACCTTCCAGACCAGTGCATTTTTGGGGAGGGGAAGGTTTCCAAGATATAGAAGCAGACAGAGCACATCAATGAATTCGATAACCATGCCGACAAAACCACAGCTTATGCGGGTAATTATTTCGGGAAGTGAAATCTTCCCTGACATACCATAAAAAAGTGGAGAAGCATCCACTAATCTGTATTTCTTTCATGTAGCCAGACCTGAGATCTACTTTTCATCTGGCGCTTCTTTTTTTTTTATAGGATTTGGCTGACCACTCAAGATGGCACCTGCTTACCCAGCTCACTAGAATGATTTGGCAGTGAATATGCATGATGGCATTGCATATGTGGAGTACCAAGGACATGGCTCTCCATTCAGATAAAAGCTAGCATGCTTTTGAACACCGCATACAAGATGGCGGAGGTGAGTAGGCTCAATGCAGTGACTACTAGAAGGTCAAATAAGTGATTTAACACCAATGGAGAATCATTAGACCCCCCCGTGAGTTCTTTTATGACTTACTTTTGGCATTACGCTACCCTCCCATATCTCCCCAGATAATGAGTGGGCAGTCTAGATCCCACCAGTCCCAAAGAAACCTCTTACTCCATGATCAGGGTGAGCTCTAAAATTGTGTGTGAACCACAGAAAAATGCTGGGTTCACTAAGAATGCTTTGAGTCTGCATAATTACGCCAATAACTGCAACAAAAATGCTTCATGGCACCCCATTTACTATGCTTAATAAGTGCATCATGGTGTTTGTTACATGAGTGTTAGCATGCATAAACAAAAATATGCAATACATGCTATCTTTCACCAACAGAATTATTTACAAGAATGTGGGTATCATTTTGGAAGATGTAGAGTTTGAGTATCTTGCACCGTGTCTGCAGTCTGCAATGGCAGGCCTGATGACATCTCTTTATTTGAGTCAATCACGGTGGCAAAATCAGTACTGCAGACCCTGGTGACCCCTTTTACTCCCATGCCATGGGTCCCGCTGGTACCATTTATCAGGGACTTATAAGAGGCTTAAAGTCCTTCCCAATTGTGGTTAACAATTCATATGCATCATTTTGTAGGGAGAGAGCACTGGCACTGGTGCCTGGGCAACAGGCTCCAGTGTACTTTCAGAGTAAAAAACCATCAGCATTGGAGTTCAAACAGGGGCCTGAGACCTAGGCCTGTCAATGATGATTCCCAGGTTCTGACAAATTTCTGTGAGATGGAGTAGTGTACCAAGCCTGCCTTTGTATTGGTATAGAACTTATGTCTGTGCCCTGTGTTCTTGACATTAAGCTGTGGTCACAGAATAATGATTTTGTGGATTAATAGTACTTAACAGACCTCTTTCCTGTTGAGGAGGCGAGCAGGGCCAACACGTCCCACTTGTGTTAAGTTATATTAAGATGTGACACCCAAACTTTTGCAATAACATCCTGCGCATGTGTTGTGTGAGTGAGTGTGAGGGTGAGTGTGTGTGTGCGTGTGTGTACACTGTATGGATGTAAGTGAAAATCCATGTTCTGGTGAGTATGGTTGCTGAGACAAGGGTAATTTATTTTGGATTGCCCCAGGTCTGAAATAGCACAAAAGGGAGAACATAATACAGGTTCTCCAAACAGCTATGGCAGTGAATTTCCCAGCTGAAAGGAGGAGCCCCAGACACAGAAGGGCGGGAGGATAGACACAGAGCAACCTATATCTATTATTTGAGGATCTTTTGCAGGGAATTGCTGTTCAGTGATTCTTGGGAGCTGCCATTTGGTTGATGGTAGTGGAGAGAGGTGAGTCATAGGAACTTTTGTTCAGAGACAGGAAGGCTCAGAGTCTTCACACGTCATTGCACTTGTGTTTATGATACTCCTGCATTGATCCAGTATCAGCACTATGTGCTGTGAGAGCCATCACCTTGCACAAAGGCCATGTCTGCACTGCAACCAGGACATGCCATTTGAAAAGGAACCACTCCATACCAGTTCATAGACTTTAGACATTGGGTCAAAACAGCCTGACTGGAAAATGAGTGGAAAGGTGGGAAACAAACCGCCTTACTTTGCTCTAGTTTTCACAGAGAACTTAAAAAGCTGCTGTGAACTGGGGCTGGTATCTGTCTGACAGCCAGTCTCCAAGAAGTGAGGGGACATCGATTCAGGCCTGTGCACTCTGCTATATGTCTGCCAACCTGCTCAGAGAGACAAGGAGAGTGCCTTACCCTGCAGGAGGAGAGACTGTCTAGGAGGAAAAGCTCAGCCATATTCTTGTTGTGTGGAATACCCATAAGATCCAAAGTGTACTGAGAGTGTAATGGGTGCTGAACCGAGCTTCAAGGGGTCACCCAGCTTTCCTGCTTGGTTTATGTGTTGAACAGTGTGTAGCATTGACAACCCTCAAACGAAAGCGTGCCATCTGGCATCACTGCAGATTGACCTTAAGGACCTGCTGTTCCACTGCCTCAACATGCTGCGCATTC
Source organism: Lissotriton helveticus (assembly GCF_964261635.1). Classification (NCBI taxonomy): domain Eukaryota; kingdom Metazoa; phylum Chordata; class Amphibia; order Caudata; family Salamandridae; genus Lissotriton; species Lissotriton helveticus. The sequence goes on along the minus strand of NC_136069.1, from coordinate 493,926,851 downwards.
TGTGACAACTGACAACACTGTTGGAGTGGAGGCATCCACAGTGGCCTGGAGGCTGCAACCGCTGAAGGACAATGATGCTGTTCTTTGCCAGAGGCAAGATAGAGGAGGTGGGGCAATTGCCTGCAACCTTGCACCGGTTGATAGAGACGTTGACTATGTGAGTGCAAAAAGACCACCACTGATCCCCACACCAAGCTGTGTCCCTACAAAGAGGTAACATGAGGCATGAAATGAAAAGAGTGAGACTTGCAAACATAAACTTGCATGTTACGGAGATTACCGAATGCCAGGGTGTACTCTGTTTCTCAAGATACGAACAAACTGTATGGTGTGAGAACTATAGAACAATGCTAGAATCAGTAGCTTTGTTTGCAGAAAAACTTTTCCTAGAGCAGGTACAGCATGTGCCTAATCTGTGCCAGCCTCCCTTCACTTCATGTCATTTCAACCCTTCACTCTACCCATGTCCCAATCCTTAAACACTAAGTGGTAAGCTACCCTGTGGCACTATCATCCTGCTCTTTAGACGTCCAAAATGAATTTCAAGCCTTCGGTAAGGCCCTTTCTTCCAAAAAGAATTCCCTATATATGGTCACCAACCCGACAGTACCGACTTCCCATAACAACCATCTGAACAAAAGTATACATAAGGCTTCATTTATTTCATTTGCTTGATTCGGTGGTGGCACGATTGGCAGATCTATCATAAGAACCCTTATTCCGGGAACATGGGAAGGCTCAGGGTGCCATCAAAGGAAGTAGGAAACACAAATCACTGGCAAGGGAAAATCCTGAGCGAGTGGGATACAAAAGTTTTTTCTATGCCTTACAAGATGGCTGGGAGCAAACACACTGGTATGGCATATGGGCTTCCAAAACCAGCATCTCTGCTTCTTCGACAGAGGCCATATGGCTTCATTGATTTGAAGGGCAACAATTTGTGGGGTTGAGGAGTGTTTCAGTCTCAAGTTGTCTCGTACTAAAGACATGAGGGGGTGAGGTCAATAATTTGGGTTCCGACCCCAAGGTGCTGTCTGCTGTTCGGGGTCGTAGTCGTAGAACACTATATGATCCCTCTGGTCTTTGTTCTTCGTATGAAGAATACATTGGTGGGCTATAGATCCATGAAATGTACGGACAGTGGTAGAGGAAGTGATGCGGTACTGCCTCGATCACTCAGTGTTAATCTCATTACGCCTCTTTTTTTCTTGCTCATGTCCGCCCGTTCAAATGTGTGTGCTTATTGCATCAGTGTAAACGGGTTTGTCTAACCTAGTTACCCAGTTGCATGTCTGCAGCTCTAGCCGCTAGACCGCATAACCTCCCACTCCCAGTATAATAGCGATCACAAAAGTGATATTGGTAGATTTATCAAAAGGAGAAACACTCCATGAAATGCACACGTATTGTTTTTGTCTTACATTGTTTGATACATCCAAATTGGCCATGTTGTGCGTTCTGCTGTTTGCTTTCCTTCCACCCCTCCTCACGTTGCAATGTACTCCTCCTAAAGTAAATACATCTTAGGTAATGTGACCCCTTCCAAGCCGGCCGTTACTCATCATAGCATTCAGGAGGCCTCGATAATGTGAACTGACCGTCTTTCAAGATACCCCTGCGCCCCAGCTCTTAGGCGAGTGAGTGAGCTCTTCCCGTCGTTAGCCCAGTCGCAGCCTGTCGCCCTTCCTGCCAGATGGCCTCCGAGCTCTCCCTGTCTGCGCGCCCAGTCATGGGCGATGAGAGACGGTTCTTACCGGCACGGACCGTCGCCTCACTGAAGGTGGTGGTGACGTTGTGTCCCAGCACTTCCAGGGGAGCCTTTCAGCGGCCGCCATTGTCATGTTAAAGTCTCTGTGCGCGTGAGCTTCGCGCAGGGCGTCAGGCCCCTCACCCTCCACAGACATCCCACTCCACCGAAGCCTCCACAGCGAGGTGAATGGAGGTGCCAAAAAGCGGCATGAATCCAAATACCTAGGCGTAAACGTGACAAAACTCTGTCTTTCAAGTCACTGATTATTTTTGTGTGTTATCAGGTGTGTTAATTTAATCAAACAATTAAACTGTATTACAACTACAATTAGATAAAACGTTTTAACTACACTAACTCCCTGGTCTATCACAATTTAGACATTTGGTGGCAGATTTACAAGCCCTACGCGCCACTTTTGCGTCACTTTGCCAATGTTAAAAATGACGCCAAAGTGGCGCATGGCCCTTGTAAATAACCCCCTTGGAACTTTTAGCTTAAGAGCAGTCCACTGTATTGGAGCGATGCCTTTAAAATTGTTCCATTCCTTCAAAATGTGCAAAAAATGAAAACGCCCGCGTTTTCCACGGCAACGTTATCAACCAGTTTCCAATATCTATCACTCCTATAATTGCGATTATGAAGTATGTTGTGATAATTGCTTCAAATGAAACAAAGCAAAACGACATCTCCCAGAAGGAACCCTATTGTCAAATGAAAGGCCAGGGTGCAGAATGTGGTGAGCTAATGACATGTTGATATGGAATGCTATAATAACCTTGAATTAGTGAATAATTATGAAGAAGAAAGTGTTTCGAGCAAAGTTTGCACCTTTCCTCACCTCGAGGCAAGGTCAGGACGTAGTTGCTCAGGACACAGGGAATAATCTACATTGGTCCATGGTTGAGGTGGCAGTAGGATGAGTCTGTGTCCTCTTCGTCGCTTTTAGAAGCATACCTATTCAGTGATTTAGATGTGTTGTACAGCACAACTAGCCAGCCCTAGCATTCTTAACCAACAACCCTGTATTGCTACGATTACACATGGTAATCCCCATTACTCTTAGTCCTACTCGTCCTCGACCCAGTCATTACTCATGAGGTATTCCACACGACAGGAAACAAAACAGGAAACGCTTTTAGACTCCACCCACCCTCCTGTCAGGTGCTATAACACACCTCACCACCAGAAGCATATCCTGATGTACCAAGCACCAAAGGCCTGGAAAGGGAGGGCGGGCGGGACGTATGACTGGGTCGAGGACGAGTAGGACTAAGAGTAATGGGGATTACCATATGTAATCGTAGCATTACCTCTACGTCCCTCGTCCTCGACCCAGTCATTACTCATGAGGCATACCAAAGCAACGCCCAAAACAGGCCTTTGGCAACCACACAACAAAACACAGACCAGACACAAAGGAGTGCAGCAAGAAAAAGTCGCAAAAGCGAACAGAATCAGAGCGGGGGGAAAAACCCCCCACAGCCAGCAACACTCCAGGACCAAAAACCGGTCCGGGCAGAAAAGGCACAACCCAACCAGCAGTGCCGCACGAAAGTGGATTCGGAGGCTCAGAACCCAGCCCGGCAAAACCACCAAGAGACACACCCAGGGAAGCAGTCCAGGAGGCAGACACGCCCCGAGCGGAACGCGCCAGGACACCCGCCGGACAGGGCAAACCAGCACCAAGAAAGGCAAGAGCAAAGACCGCCAGAAACCAGCGACCCAAAAGAGAGCCCGGAAGCAGCCGGAGCCAAACCAGCCAAGCCAAAGGACACGGGGAGAGACACAGAAGAGCGAAACACCCCAGAACGAGCCCCAGAAAAGGACAAGGCACGCGCGAAAAGCCACCAGGCCAGAAATACGGGCCCACAGATCCCAAAGGGACAAAAAGGGGAAGACAGCAAACTCCCCAAGACCAAGGAGAAACCCCATGGGGGCACCAAAGAGCGACCAGAAGGAGAAGAGAGCAACCCCGAAATTAATCCAGAAACCCAACAAACCAGCAGAAGGGAGAAAGGAAACCGGGATCCGGAAGGCACGGACAGCAGCCGAAGGCCCAGCAAGGGAACTAGAGGAGGAACACCACCTCGAGAAAGAAGACCAGTGCCCCGCATAGGAAGACAAGGCAGACCACCAACGAGAAGCCTCCAGCACCAAAAGCAAGAGGTCGGGCAGACCACGTCCAGAAAGAGGGACGGAGACCACAGAGGAGAGGGGAGGAGGCCCCATCGCCAGGCCCGCAGCAGAGGAACTCCAAACCCAGGCACAGAGACGAGGGAAACCACCGACTCAGGGAGTCCGCCACCACATTGACCACACCCCCAAGGTGTGGAGCAGACAGGGCCAGAAGATGAAGCACCGCCCAAGCCGAGATGGAACAAGCCACCAGACTCAGGGACGAACCGTGGGGCCCCCCCCCAGGAGACACAGAGAAGCCACAGTCACCGTGCAGACCGATCGCACCAAGACATGGCAACCCTCCAGACGAAGGAGGAAATAACGAAGCCCCCTTAGTACTGCAAACAACACCAAACAGGAGGATGACCCGCGAGACTCCGACGGGAGCCAGTGCGCCAGCACCACCCCACGGGCCAGAGCATAGCCCAAGCCCGAGGTGCAGGTATCCGTGGCCACAACCAGAGGAGAAGGGAGATGAAACAACATCCCCACGGAAAGGCGGGAGTGGACCAGCCACCACCGGAGAGTAGACACAACATCCAGAGACACAGGAACAGGAACCGCAAAGTCCAGGACAGGAGAGGGGATCCACCTCTGCACGAGCCACAGCAGAGGCCGCAGACGAACCCAGGCCCAGGGCACAGAGAAAACAGAAGCAGCCAAGAGGCCCGAACCTCCAGCCACCGAAGAAGGGAGCCGAGACAAGCAACAGCAACAACCACAGCAAAGACTGCAGGAGACGAATCCGGGCGTCTGACAGGAACAACCAGCCCAACACAGAATAGAACACTGGCCCGACGAAGGTCCTCCGGGACGCAGGCACTAGGAGACAAATGGGCAAGTAGAACAAACACTCGTGGCCCCAGAGAGAAGACATGGACAAGTGAAGGCGGCGAGACACGACCGCCAGGGACGGATCCCGAATCAACCAGACGTCCAAACACGGGAACACAGACACCCCCAGGAGATGGAGAAGGACCACCAAGGGAGCCATCACCACGGAGAACACCCGGGGGGCGGACCGAAGACCAAAGGGGGGGGACGCAGAACAGCCAGCGCCGACCCAGCAGGCAGAAGCGCAGGAAACGTAGACACCGCACAGCCACCGGGACGTGCAGGCACGCAACATGGAGGTCCAGAGAGGAGAACATCCAACCGGACTGGATCAGCTGAAAACTCCCGGAGAGACACCATCACGAACAGGAACTCCAGCACGAACAAGTGCAGACCCCGAAGGGCGAAGACCCCCCTGAACTCCGGCACCACAAAGAAGATGGAGTAGACGCCCAACCCCCACACCTCCTACGGAACAGGGACAACCACAAGCACGCGGACCAAAGAACGAACACCGTCCAACAAGGCCAGACGGCGGGAAGCAAACCGAGGAGAAGGGGACACCACCACCCCGGAAGGGGGGGGGGAGGGGGGAGACAAGAATCCGAACCGGAAGCCCAGTGACAAAACAGCCAGCACCCATCAGCCCGAGGACGTCAGGCGCCAAGCACGAAGGAGCCTGCGAAGACACCCAACAGCCAGAGGAGGACCACCAGCGAGAACGGGCCCCAGGGTGGCATAGTCCGGACGCTGCGGACCAGACCCGGCACCCCACTGAGACACCTCCAGAAACTTCCGGGAAAAAACCTGCCAGATCCACGCTGAGCCCAAAAGGAGGACCGGCGAAACCCAGAAGGCAGGCGGAAAGTCCAGGCACCAGAGAAGGAGGAACCCCCTCTGGGCGGAAGAACACGAAAGGATAAAGAATGCTTGAGCACCTCGAAGACCCTGTGTAGCTACACCTCCAGAGAGACACCAAACAGACAGGCATCAGCGGAAGGCGGCCCCAAAGCCATGGAACGCCGGGCCGCGTCCGACATCCAAACCAGCAGAAACAGGATACGGCGGGTAGCAACAGAGGAACTACAGGACACAGCAGAAGCCCCCACAGAAGCAAAGGCGTCGACCGAGAGATGTGAACCTCCAGGCGGGCCACAGACGCCAGTCCAGAAACGCCCGAACGAACAGCCAGATGAGAAGCAGCAGAAGACATCTTCAGGGCAGAATATGCCCACTCGCCCACACCGTCCATCAGAACGTGACCAGCAGCTATGGAAGGACGACCCATAAGACAGGCCACCGCAGAGTCCACAGGAACGGAGAAAGGCAAAGAGTCAGCCACATCCCAAAAAGGAGAAAACAAGGACAAGAAGAACCGAAGAAAACAGAAATCCCAACAGCAAGCAACAGGAGTCCAGAAGAAGGCGCCCAAACCGGGCATCAGCACACCTCCAGGCATCCCAGGAGAGGGGAGGAGGCCCCACCGGAAAAGAAACACCACCCCACACGACGGAGGCAGCAAACGACCAACGCTCCAAGCCGAGCTCCAGGCATCCGTGCAACTACCCCAGTAGAACAGGAGAGGGTAGGAGAGGGAACGCAGTGCAGTGTAACAGACTCCTCCAACGGAAAGCGATGAAAGAACAACACTGCCGAGCACTTACCGTCAGCAGACCCCCACCAGACGCCAAGCCAGGACGCCAAGATGCAGAAGACCAGCGTCCAGGCCACAGCGCACGTGAACACCGGGCAACGTAGAAGTCAAATGTAGAGGAAGCGCAGCAAAGACCACTGCAATGGGGAACGAAACAAACAGCTGCTCCATAAACAGTAGAGGCTAGTGGAGGGGATGTAGCTCAGTGGTAGAGCGCATGCTCCGCATGTATGAGGCCCCGGGTTCAATCCCCGGCATCCCCAGGAGTCTCTGGTCTGTAGCTTGGCGTTGTCCAGAAGGCCAGCCTGCCACCTTAGCACAAAACACAAAAACACGGCACGGCACAGTGCAAGTACAGCGAACAAGGCCATCCCAGAAGAGACGGCATACCGGACCAGCACGTTCTCCCCACAGATCACATGTAGCTCCAAGAACGTCCTAGGGTGATTAGAGCATAGAACCAGGCAGCAACAAAAACCCCATGGACATCGGGCAAAACTTTTTCAGCCAGAAAGATCCCCGTAGCAGCCGCTACATGGGGAGGCAAAGAAAACCTGTCCCACCGAACAGGCGAAGCAGCCAGTATCCACCGGCACGGATAGTGGTCAGAGTCCCGTCCGGACTCGGGGCTACCGGGAGCCCGCAGCGGCAGCCAGCGGGGCAAACAACCCTGGAAACACTGCACCGCCGAACAGGAAATGGAGATTCCAGCACCAATAGGCACAAATCAGGACGGGCATCCCAGCCGGAAACTCTCCGATGAGGCAAGGAAGTCAGACGCGGAACCAGAACAGCGTCCCGACCTCCCGCAGCTATCAATCCGAGTGCTCCTCCCAGAAGGCCCACTGGGCACAGAACGCGCAACCGTGTACAAACACGGATCAGGCACGACTCCGCTCCAAGCACCGGAGCGCCCGGAGCCCACCCGGGCGTCCGCCCACACCAGCACCCGGCACCGAACACGGCCGATGGGTGTAACAGGGGGCAATGCGCATGCGCGCAAAATCCAGGAAGACGCCGCCGAGACAGCCGGCAGTCCCAGAGCAGTCGGGAGAACGCGACCCAGAGGCACACGCAGGAGCCGTCACCAGGGCCCCCACAAGGCAAGGAGGCAATGGCGACATCGGGGAATCCAAAGGGGAGGAGCGCGCCCCAAAACAGCCCAGCGCTCACAGCCCCAAACCCCTACCTGGTCCATGGTCGAAGATCCAGCAGGAAAGCAGTAAGCAGCAGGAGGAAGATCCACAGCACAACCATCAGCGTGACTGGGGCAGGAAAAACGAAACAGGAAGACCCACAAAGCCCAGCAGTACGGGTCACCTGAGTCCAGGAGGAGAAAGGGAAGCCCAGCAGCCCCACTCCAAGAAATCCCACGACGGTCCATGGGAGCCCCCCAGAGCCCAGCAGAGGAGGATCCACAGGACAAACGAAGCAGGTAAGCGCCCGGCACTCACCCCAGCGTCTCCCATCAAGCAAACCACCGACAGGAAACAAAACAGGATATGCTTCTGGTGGTGAGGTGTGTTATAGCACCTGACAGGAGGGTGGGTGGAGTCTAAAAGCGTTTCCTGTTTTGTTTCCTGTCGTGTGGAATACCTCATGAGTAATGACTGGGTCGAGGACGAGGGACGTAGAGGTAATGTGAGAGTTGAACCTCATTAATTTCAGTGCTCTGGCATCATTACTAGTCCAGGAGGTACAGTGGCACAGGAGCCAATAGGTCTTAGGGGGTCACTCCAATTATGAATGTTTTTGCTACCCAACTGGTTGGCACTGTGGCTCACTAAACATGCTTGACTTTGGGGCCATTATATCCTTGCTACACGACTGATACATTTGCATCATTAGTATTTGGGTACAATGTTCAGCATGCAATATGGTTCCTTACAAAACACAGAACTGGCTGTAGAGTCACATATACGATGCAAGCACTTGGTGAGTGTGTGGAAGGAAGGGATAGCACGAGTTTGTGAGAAAGCAATTACAGTCTCTAAGAGATGAGTTTGAGGGCAGTCAGAGTTGCTAAGAAAAAGCATTTTTGGTCACTGTCTCTCAAGCTTTAAAACAGTAGATGTTGAAACTGTTTCATTTCATATCTTCTGAAGAACAATATGCTGTTAAGCTCTGCTTTAAAAGTTGTAACTAAGGCAAAACGTCTTACTTTTCTGTAGAATGTGACTGCTAGAAGTTAATATTATTGACCATTTAAATAGAAACCACCACAAACTGCATTATCCTTAGGTGTTATTTAATATTAGTTGTTGTTATTTCATAGCTCAATATGTCCACAGTTTATCTAGTGGAAAGGATACAAATAAACTTGAAAGAAAGGGCTCTTTTTGCATGGTCACCCGCTCAACCTTTTGGATGGTTGCGGCTGATGTTTGTGACTCTGAAGTGCACTGTGACATGCAAGACCAGCCCCCAGTGCATGTGCTCCGATGCTTCAAAGTGTATTTGGAATTGGGGAATCCCTGTTTGGCATATTCACTCACTTATAAGTCACTAGTATAGGATACAAAGTGTATCCAGGCCTAGTAAGTTAAATATCACTTGTGAACCGCAGCACTTATTGTGTCGCTACCTCAGTGACAAAGTGAAAGCATGGCTTTAGGTCTGCCACTGCAGTCTAGACTGGCCGTTTTTAAACTGCCACCAAGCATGGCAAAATGAACCCTTTTGCCAAGTCAAAATCTTCCCTTTTTTCATATAAAGAAGTCACCTCTAGGGAAGGCCTCAGTAGCCTATGAATTAGGGTACTAAATATTTACTGTAGGGAGGCTGGTAGTCCCATTGGCTAGAATGGTCCAATCACTTAGCCAAACCGCTAAGTGCTAACTTCCATTTGGGACCACCAAATATAGTTTTTCGAAGTATCAAATTAATTGTTACAGAAACCAGATTTAGTGCTGAAGTCGTACATAAGGTACCTTTTAATAGAAAATTCAGGTTAAAAGCTTTGGAAAGTCCCCGCTTTCTTGCCCCGAAGTTCTAGTAGCCATTTCTAATTCACTACATAAGTTGGCACCCAAGATAGCCTGCTGCCCTCCTGCCAGGAGGTGTGAATGCCTCTCAGGAAAGGGGAATAAAATGCCTGCTGGAGAGAGGAGGTGCTAACTTTGGCCAAGCTTCAAAGGGGCTGCCATCTTTGAAAGGCAGATACAAGCCACATTTAGCTTGCCTGTCTATTTGTGTAGGGAGACAGTCTGGCATCTCTTCCAGAGGGGGAAAACGTGTTGCAGAACTAGTTTTCCAGGAGGAGTGGTTTGTTATACTGGGCACACCCATAGCTCTGACCCAGGGAAGAAGGGTCCTGACATTTTGGATTTGGGCCAAGAGATACACTGTGGGATTGTTTAGTGCCAACCCCAGAGGAAGTGATGTACGAGTGGGTAGGGTTCCTCTGTGTGAATTTTGTCCCCATTGGTTTGGGAGTTTCTCCCGAAGCACAACATCTATATTGGCATAAAAGTGGCACCTCTAGCCCCCAGCCTCAGTTCACCGCTGGACTTGGAAAGAACAGAAGAAAAACTGCACCTGCTGAACCTGTGGACCTCAGAAAGAAAGGCTGCACCAATAAAGTCTGCACCCGCTGAACCAAGTCAGGACTTCAGAAAGAGAAGGGCAGCTCCTGCTGTTGAACCCGTGGCCAAAGGCCTGATGGGCTGGATCTACTCACACTTCTGCCAAGGACCAGTGGGTGGACTCCACGGGCAAGTTGACTAGCCTCCTGTTAAGCTTCAGGGACAAAAAGCCAAAGAAGCCCTGCATCTGCACAGTGCCCAACTGACCAGTTGCCACTGGACTTGCCCTGGACTCCACTGGTGTAGCCCATAAGATCGAGTTCTAGGCTCCAAGAGGTGCCTCCCAGGTCATGGACCCTTGACAGGTACTAAAGTTTAGGAGCCTAAGACAGTGGTTCTTAACCTGTGGTCTGAGGACTCCTGGGGTGCCACATAGCCTACCTAGCTATAACTGCTCAGAAAATGAAAAAATATTAACAGATTAATAAAATGTATGTAAATAAAGAAGCACAATGTAAAATTGCAATATTTAAACGTTCTGTAAATGTAAAAGAATTGGAAATTGGAGGCTAATACTTACGTTAGTATCCTCAGAATGATTTGTGGGAGCAGTGTAAAAACATCAAAGAGAAAGAACATAGTATAAACAGGGAGTGGTATGGCCTCAGTTGAATTTACAAAAACTCCAACTTTCTTATTAAAATTGAAATTGTGATTCTTTTTTATATTTGTTTGTGAATTGAATAAAATATTTCATCATTTTTGTATTTGTTTGATGAATGTTTGCTTCTGTACATTTTTTGTACTGTTTTGCAGTTCAAATAATCATAAATGCTTAGGCGCCGGGTCCCCAGCTTCCATTCTCTGTTTTCCAGGAATGATTCAGTGGAGGTCCCCAGGTTCCAGTAATGATTTAGTGGTGATCCACAGAAGTCAAAAGGTTAAGAGCCCTTGGCCTAAAGCAAAAGATAACAGTATTTGGACACAAAGTCCGAGACTTATGGACTAACTTGCTTGCCAGTTCATCCGGAGCCTCAAACATTGTTGAGAACCCTGGTGCGCACCATACTGCTGGTTATCTCCTGACCCTGTACTCAAGCTACAGAGGACTCTGGTGAAAAACCCTTCGTCGAGAAAAAAAACCTGATTATTAGTTCCTGCACTCGCGCTGTATATGAAACGCTTCACCTGCTTTTAAATCTCTTTTAAAACTATTACTCTTGATTTACGCCGAGCGCTTGCTCTGTTTTATTTTCCTTTGTTGTACCGCTTAGTGGGAATTGAGGGAGAAACTTACCCGCATTTAAACGCCTGCACACCCACACTTTGTGGGGTAGAAGGGACTCGGGGGCACTGTATACTCATCGCGCCGGTTCTGAGAGCGCCATTTTGGATTGGGGGAAGGTTTCTCTTGAGGGAGCGCCATCTTTGGTGAGGGAGAGCCACTCGCCCTGCCAGGACCCACGCATTGGAGGAGGAGGTATTATAAGTAGGACCTCCTACCTCGCGCTGACAGATTATTAGTTCCTGCACGAGCGCTGTATATGAAACGCTTCACCTGCTTTTAAATCTCTTTTAAAACTATTACTCTTGATTTGCTCCGAGCGCTTGCTCTGTTTTATTTTCCTTTGTTGTACCGCTTAGTGGGAATTGAGGGAGAAACTTACCCGCATTTAAACGCCTGCACACCCACACTTTGTGGGGTAGAAGGGACTCGGGGGCACTGTATACTCATCACGCCGGTTCTGAGAGCGCCATTTTGGATTGGGGGAAGGTTTCTCTTGAGGGAGCGCCATCTTTGGTGACGGAGAGCCACTCGCCCTGCCAGGACCCACGCATTGGAGGAGGAAGTATTATAAGTAGGACCTCCTACCTCGCGCTGACAGATTATTAGTTCCTGCACTCGCGCTGTATATGAAACGCTTCACCTGCTTTTAAATCTCTTTTAAAACTATTACTCTTGATTTGCGCTGAGCGCTTGCTCTGTTTTATTTTCCTTTGTTGTACCGCTTAGTGGGAATTGAGGGAGAAACTTACCCGCATTTAAACGTCTGCACACCCACACTTTGTGGGTAGAAGGGACTCGGGGGCACTGTATACTCATCGCGCCGGTTCTGAGAGCGCCATTTTGGATTGGGGGAAGGTTTCTCTTGAGGGAGCGCCATCTTTGGTGAGGGAGAGCCACTCGCCCTGCCAGGACCCACGTGACCTCTCGGCCTGGCTTGTAAGATGGCTGCCAGACAGGCACGCAGCGACGGCGCGCAGCGGGTGCGCCGTAGGGGCGCCGGAGGTAAGCCCCTTTGCGCCCGTTCGCGCAACGGACGCGCATAGGGCCGCTACCTCTGGCCACTCGCACTCTCCCCGTTTGGTCTATTCTCAGTCAGACTTGCGGGCTCTGAGACCGTCCCATGATTCCTCGACACAGAAACCCACTGCTCTATCTCCGCTCCAGTCACTGTCATGTGGACTGCTTAATGTTTGGTCGCTCTGCAAGCACCACACGGAGATCGCCTTTTTGGTTGAGTCATCTGGGCTGGACGTGTTGTTTTTAACGGAAACGTGGACTCGCGAGGACTGCCTAGTTGAACTAGGTTTGGCCTGTCCCCCGGGCTTTAAAATTATCCATACTCCTCGGCCAAAGAATCGTGGCGGCGGAATCGGTATCATTTACCGCGAACCGCTGGATGTTTTCCAGCTTAAAATCAGCGAAGTCTCGGGCTTTGAGCTCATGGGTTTTTCCTTCAGAAACCTGGAGAGAACACTGATATCCGGGGTGCTGTGCTATCGGCCGCCGGGCTCGGCCTCTTCCCTGCCAGAGTTCCTTGACTTAGTATATGATCTTTCAAACACCCATTCGAACCTGCTAGTTCTGGGTGACTTTAATCTATGGCAGGGGGGTCCTTTAGACGGAGCGTTTACTTCACTCTGTCAAGCCCTTGCTGACATCCAACTGCAACAACTGGTCTGCTCCGCGACTCATAGGGGCGGTCATGTTTTGGATCTTATTTTCGCGGGCGTTCATTCGGCAGTGATCAATGACATCTTAGCCCAATGCTGGACCGACCACGCGCTTGTGGTCTTCTCCCTATGCTTAGGGGACCACTCCTCCGAGGCCGCTGGGGTAGGACTCTCGCAATTGGGGCGACCTTGGTCCCGACTGCTCAGCTTATCCCCTCTGCCCTCCTTAATATCTGCCAACTTCTGCCTGAGGAATTCAGTGGAAGAAAGCTACTCCTCCTTGTGCCGGTCCATCACCGAGTCGCTCGACAAGATTGTGCCCCTTCGTAGGGCAAGAGTGAGGGTGAACCGGGCTTTTCCTTGGTTTACGGAGGAGCTACAACACTTGAAGCTGAGCTGTAAACGGGCAGAGAGAGCGTGGAGAAGGGAGTACTCCCCCTCGGCTAAAGTCTTGTTTAGACTCGCACTGAGAGGCTATAAGGATCAGATCAAGCAGGCCAAGGCGACTTTTATACAAACTTCCCTGCTGCAGGCGCCTAATAAATCCCAAGCCCTGTTCAAAATTGTCAAGGACCTGTCACATCCGGTTTGTGCGGCTAACTCGGTCCGGGCGTCACAGGCTCTGTGCGACTCGTTGGCTCTTGCCTTCGAGGAGAAGGCCGCTACGATACTGGAGGGCTTAACACATCCCGTATCTGCGGATGCTAGCCTGGGAGTGGCGGCTGACCTGTCTAGCCGATCTTGTACTAGTGTTGCCGACCCGGGGCTGGGAGCTCCGGGCAGTTCACCCAGTCGACCCCAGCCGATCGGTGTGGGAGCTCCGGTGGAGCAGCCCAGTCGACCCCAGACGTGCACTGCTGCCCGTGATCTGGGAGCTCCGGGCAGCTCACCCTGTCGACCCCAGCCGATCGGTGTGGGAGCTCCGGTGGAGCAGCCCAGTCGACCCCAGACGGGCACTGTTGCCCTGGTTCTGGGAGCTCCGGGCAGCTCACCCAGTCGACCCCAGCCGATCGGTGTGGGAGCTCCGGTGGAGCAGCCCAGTCGACCCCAGACGGGCATTGCTGCCCTGGTTCTGGGAGCTCCGGGCAGCTCACCCAGTCGACCCCAGCCGATCGATATGGGAGCTCCGGCGGAGCAGCCCAGTCGACCCCAGACGGTTATCGCCGCCCTTGGGCCGGGAGCCTCGGCCAATTTACCCAGGCTACCCCGGTTGAGCTTTTTCCCCCCTCCTTCCTTTGAGGAATTTTGTAAGGTTGCTCATTCGGTGTCCTCGGGGTCTCCGCTTGATCCGCTGCCCCCCAAGTTCTGGAAGGCCTTTCACGCAGAACTTTTTCTGCCTCTGTTTTTGATCTGCCTCCAATCCTTGGAATTGGCGTCGGTGCCAGAATGCTGGAAGTTAGCAGTGGTGTCACCTCTGCTAAAAAAAGCCAACCTTGGATCCGGCCTGTTTCTCCAACTACAGGCCGATCTCCTTGCTCCCTTTTCCGATCAAGATCCTGGAACAGTAGGTAACTCGCTCTCTCTCTGGCTTCCTGGAGAACATCGGGTGGTTCGACGAGGCCCAGTTTGGCTTCCGCCCTGGTCACGGGACGGAGTCCGCGCTGGTGACCGTACTGGACAATCTGCGTTCGCGTGTCGACAGTGGTCGGGCAGCCTTTTTAGTGTTGCTCGACATGTCGGCCGCGTTCGATACGGTCTGCCATCGGACCCTGGTCCGGAGGCTGGAGGAGTGCGGGGTCACCGAGGGGGCTAGAGACTGGCTGATTTCCTATCTTGGCGGTAGGCAACAGTTGGTCTCACTCCCGCCTTTCAGCTCTGAGCCAAGGAGAATAGGACAGGGGGTTCCACAGGGCTCGGCCATCAGCCCGAAACTGTGCAACCTGTACCTCCGCCCTTTAGTCCAGCTAATAAAATCCTTCGGTGTCTCGGCATTCAATTATGCCGACGACACCCAGCTGGTCTTCTCCTTGGAAGGGAACAATGCGGTCTCGCTGGGCACCTTTCATCGCTGCATGGCGGCCACAGCAGACTGGCTACGAGCTAACTCTCTGCAATTCAATAGCTCGAAGACAGAGGTACTCCACTGCTCTACTGATCGTATTCCGCGGGCACTCCCCGAGAACTTCTGGCCCAGCACCTTTCCCGAACCAGTGCTGGCATCGGAGTCAGCACGCAACCTGGGGGTAATGTTTGGCCCTAATCTACAACTTGACATACACGTCAATAAAACCACTGGAACGTGTATGATGCTGCTACGCATGCTACACAAAGTCCTGCCTCTTCTCCCTGTCCAAGCTAGGCCGGAAGTAGTCCGTGGGACCATACTAAGTCGTCTTGACTACTGCAACGGACTTCTTCTGGGGGCCCCAAAAAATTTGATAGGGAAGCTTCAGCGGGTGAAGAACATGGCCGCTAAGCTGGCCCTTTCCCGGCCCAGGTCCAGCTCTTCCACTCTTGCATTACAAGATCTGCACTGGCTTCCGGTAGACCTGCGGGTTCAGTTCAAAGCGGCATACTTGGTGTTTAGAGCTGTACACCTTTTGGGCCCTATCCCTCTGCAAAATATGTTTGCTTGGTACTCGGCCCCACGGCTCTTGCGGTCTTCGTCGGCTCACCTCCTGGTGGTGCCAAGGTTTCAAAGAGTGAGGATGGGTGGCCGCTCTTTTAGTGTGGCTGCAGCTAAATTATGGAACTCCCTCCCACTCTCTTTAAGGAGTCACAATGACTATCTTCCGTTCAGGAAGGCTTTAAAAACGCATTTATTCCCTAAATAATGTTTGAGCGATTATCTCAGTCAAAGTGCATGGTTCTATGATCAAGCGCCAGGATGCCCTCTGGGTGACAGGTCTGCGCTCTATAAATATACCAAATAAATAAATAAATAAATAAATAAAATTTATAAGTGCAAAGATAGATTCTTGATCAGGACTAGCCCAGCACCTGCATCCGACCTTGCACTCTGTCGCAGATGGCGTTAAAGTTTGACTCTACCCTGGACCTTGCACTCTGTCGCAGATGGCGTTAAAGTTTGACTCTACCCTGGACCAACGCAAACGATGCTCGATGACTAACAATAAGAGTGAAGCAGTGATTTACAAAATGTTTTGTAGTGAATTGCAGTGCTTTATGAAAACTTTATGAAAAATCATAAGTACAGTTTCCTTCATCAGATTTTTGTAGTTTTGGTGAATATTTTGAAGATAAAAATATATAACATTTCATAAATTGGAGTAGGATTTGTATTGTATTGTGTTTCTTACTTAATGACTGTTTTAATATTGGTAAATTCTTCACACATGTTTTCCTTTAGGATAAGCCTGACTGCTCTCTGTCACAGCCACCCAGGACTGAGCTAAAGTTTGATTTCAAGACACCCGACTGGACCTGATACAGAATAGTGACAATATTACTTGATGAGACCTCCCAACCACCACAATTAATAATCCACTTTCTCACAAAACTCCACTGTGATTCAAACCTGTGACCTTATGGTGAGGCAAGGAACTTATACACAAGTCTTACTGGTTTATGACTCTTCTGATCTCTTAAAAAACATAGCACAAATTATGAGAAACTATGTAAGTAATGACTACATTTAGTCTCACATAATTCTGCATATTCCAAACCAACTGGAAACTAAACATCACAAATTGGGAGAAACAGTAGTATCCCATGGACATTTTTTGACAGGGCTTGCAGCATTAATTCAGAGAGTAAATTATCTGTGAGCATAGTGCCTTATCCGTATTTACCTTTTCAGCACCAGGACTGCGGTCAGTAATGTTTATTTTCTGAAATGTGAAAATGCATCAAACTAAGCAAATAATCCAAATGATGAAAATTAGGCTAAATAGTACACTGTTGCTAAGCAATTTACAGCTAGCAATGCGGGCACAGAGGAAAGTCAGAAGGGAGGAAAAACACACAGACGAGCTGTGTGGGGGGAGTTGGCAGAAAAACCAGGTAGATCACTCAGAGTAAGGTTACAAGCATATTCCACGTCACCCACGCTAGAGTACTCAAGTCCAGGCTTATAATGAACAATGTAATTCCTATTTTAGCTGCTGCCTTGGTTCCCATCAATGAAACCCTACTCAATTACCATAGTACAATATGAAAGCCTGGAACAGGAGCTCACCGTACTGGTGGCATTGAATGAATGAATAAAAAAATATTTCTAAAGCGCACAGATACTACAAGAAGTTCCCGGCACCTTGGCAGAGGGAAAAATAGACATGATCCACACTACAAGTTGAACAAATTAGTTTTTGGTTGCTTCTGGAAGATGGTTTTGTCTGGAATAAATCTAAGTTGGATGGGAAGTGCCTGGTCACCAAGACAGAGCATGACGAACCACCAAGCTTAGGAATATTAGTGTGTGGGATAACTAGCAGCTGAGTGGACTGCAAATGTAAGGCCCTTAGTGGTTGATATTCATGTAGCCTTTTGGACAGGTATTTAGTTCCGGCCCTGTAGAAAGAATGGTGTGTGAAAGTCAAGGATTTAAAAATAATCCTTTTCCTCACAGGTAGACAATAATAATAATAATAATAATAATAACTGAATTTATAAAGCGCATGGTTACACTATACTAGTGTGTCCCCGCGCTGCAAGACAGCTTTAACCAGAGCACCTCAGCTACTATTTCTTCCCAACCGCCCATCACCTAGCCCCACCCAACTCTTTGGGAAAGAGGTGAGTTTTCAACTCTTTGTGAAAAACAAGCTCTGACGTCTCCAGCCGGAGACTCAGAGGAAGTCTCTTCCACTGTTGAGCTGCCAGAACACGAAAGGAGTGCCCTCCCATTCTCACTCTTCTGAATTTCGGAACCTGAACTTGCCCCGTCCTGCTAGATCTCAACTGCCGGGTAGGGTGGTAGGGGGTTAACAGGTTATGGAGATAGGTGGGCCCTTTCCCCTGTAAGTTTCGGTGACTGACACATAGGGCTTCAAACATCACACATTCCCTAATCGGAAGCCAATGTAGTGTTTTCAGAGCCTTCTTCGAAGGAGCTCTCTTAGGCAACATCAAGACCAGATGTGCAGCCACATTCTGTATGCGCTGCAACCTCTGAGTACACTTAGCATTTGCTCCCAAATAGAGAACATTCCCATAGTCCAGCCTAGATGTTATTAAGGCATGGACCATGGTTTTCCTGGCAGTAAATCCAATGTCTTCCTGAGAACCCTAAGGATGCCAAAACAGGTGCCTGCCACCCGTTTTGTGTGGTGCTCAAACAAGATTTTAGTAGCGAGCCATACCCCCAAGTTCCTCACTTGACCGCTAGGAGTGGGTAGAGGGTCTAGCGCTTGAGGCAACCATGCCGAGGTCCACACCGAAGGAGCCTTCCCCACAAACAGTACCTCCGTCTTATTTCCATTCAGTTTGAGGCAATGATTCGCTATCGAAGCCGCCAGTTCCTCCAGACAAGAACTGAAGTAGCTGGCGGCCTGCTCCTCTGGCTGTGTCAAAGTCACGACCAGTTGCGTGTCGTCTGCATAGGACACGATTTCCACCCCAAATTTTTCCGTGATCTCTGCCACTGGTGTGTTGAACTGTATTTTAAAATAACCCACATGACTCCATTTTGTGTTGCCATGCTCTTGGCAACCTGATGAAGAATTGCTTTGCACGTCCCTGTTGAAACTTGCCCAACCCTCCCTGCTCCTTGTGGTCGAGCCGATTCCGAGAAGCTGCCTGTGTGCCTCACCCCCCAGTTGTGCCAGAGACTCAGCCACATCCTGTCCATTGTTGGTAACTCAACCTGTCACGACCAGCTGCCCTGTGACCACCCAAACTGATAGAGGAAGCACGAGGCTGTGCCTTGTGACCACACCAACTGATAGAGGAAGCACGAGGCTGTGCCCCGTGACCACACCAACTAATAGAGAAAGCACAATGCTGTGCCCCATGACCACACCAGTTGGGCAAGGAAGCACGAGGCTGTGTACATTGTGCAATCAGAGACAAATGTCCCCTGGTCACGATTGCACCACATAAGACTGACTAAGAACTTGTCTGATGAGGAACTTGTCAAAATGAGGAACTTTGTATTGTGCAAATGGGCATGGCTAGCGCTATAAATATGTGTGCGCTGCGGAGTAAAGCAGCAGTCTCCGTAGAATTTTCTTTGTACCATTCTGGGACCCTGTCCTTAGCTCGAGCTAATAAATAACTTACTTCCCTCCACAGCTGGTTGTCCTGGTCTCTTTGGTAATGTATGATTCAAGCAAGAAGAACCCGTAGATTCTAGGTGTCCCCTGCACCGCTGGCTCTGACTCTCCTAGTGGGCAGGGGTCTCCAAAAAACTGGTTCTACAGTGGCACGCGCGGACAGGAGATGTGCACATGTACGGACAAGAGATGTGCACTCCGTACGCATGCACATCTCCTGTCCCCGGAGGCTGGCAGCGTGCGCATCGCACGCTTTCAGTTTCCCTCCCCCCCGTCGGCTTCACGGAGCCAGCTTCTTTGTGTAGCATCCATTTTTACAGCTCTGAAGCAATAGAAGCCAACGGCTGAGTAAGGCTTACCCAAGCCCATCAGGCCCAGATTACAATGTGTTATACAATGTGCGCCATAAAAGTGAACTCTAAAATATTTTTTTTAAACCTAACAAACTTGATCTCGATGCATCATTTCAAAAGTGTCAAGAACAAACTTAAGAAAAACCCACCATGTACGAGGCTGGTGAAGTACCAAACTGACTGCACGAGCCGGATTATAAATAATCCAAACATTGGCCCTGTGACCTTATGCTGCAGGCAGCATTCGAACATACAAAGTCTCAGGACATCCTGAACGATGCTGCAGACATAGTTGAAGGGATATTTTCGAACCTAGAAACAAGGAATAGGATCGTTAGATCATTGTTGTCAATGAGCTCAAAGTTTTGAAAAGGTGGGATGCGCCACATTGGGAGCAATAGGACCGCTGTGGAGACCAGGGAGCCCTGGTTTTAGGGCAGCCAAGGACATACATGACCGCTGCGGATTTCAGCAGCTTTCCTCGGAGGCCAGTCTTTGCTGCTGCAGCTGCAGGCCCTGAAGCTGAGCTGGAAGAGATGTAGTCTGCCCTTTCTGCCTACAGGTCCTAAGACTAGGTACAAAGATTTTCACACATTAATTCCATTCCATTAATTTAAATCAATTCAAAGAAGCAAAGCTATTCAATGCAAAAGAATTTAATTCAAAATTTGCATATATATCCTTCTCAATGGATTACAACTTATGTGACAATAAACACATTAGTGAACATGTTTGTGCCCACAATCACAACAGGGAGGGGTGAAGTGAAAGGAGTGTCGGGAAAAGGGTAAACGTGATCTGAGTCATTCAGTGACAAATCTTATTTTTATTCAAAACAATACATATAGGTGGTCCCTTGAGACAAAGGCCACATTACAAGGCTCGTAGAGAGTCTGAATTTGTTCAAGTAGAACGAGCCTAACTCCCTTGTAGCGATCAGTGTCTATATGGGGACGGGAGTTGGTCACTGGTGTGTAGTTGTCTACGTTTCGACCCGAAAGAACAGTAGGAGTTTCTTCCTTACAAATGGGTCTTCATCAGGACAAAAGAAGTTGTGGGCGGGCAACCTCCTAGGGAATAATAAAAGAATTGTTTGAATTTATTCGTTAGAAACCACCTCATCCAGTTATATTTTCAATGGATGGTGGGAATAACATTAAAATATAAAACCGTGTCGTCTGATAGTGTCTGATTTGCACACTATTACGTCTAAACCTACGTACACAAATAGTTCTCACCTAACGCCGAAGGCGAGGGAAGTCGGAACTACTTCAAGATGGATTATCTGATCCTAAATCCAATCCTTATTGGTCGTGACGTGGATAGTAAGTAAGTTTGTGCAGCGTACTTGGTATTGTCTAAAGAAGAAAGGAAATTCGAAATTCCTTTCTTCTTTAGACAGGTGGTTTCTAACGAATAAATTCAAACAATTCTTTTATTATTCCCTAGGAGGTTGCCCGCCCACAACTTCTTTTGTCCTGATGAAGACCCATTTGTAAGGAAGAAACTCCTACTGTTCTTTCGGGTCGAAACGTAGACAACTACACACCAGTGACCAACTCCCGTCCCCATATGGACACTGATCGCTACAAGGGAGTTAGGCTTGTTCTACTTGAACAAATTCGGACTCTCTACGAGCCTTGTAATGTGGCCTTTGTCTCAAGGGACCACCTATATGTATTGTTTTGAATAAAAATAAGATTTGTCACTGAATGACTCAGATCACGTTTACCCTTTTCCCGACACTCCTTTCACTTCACCCCTCCCTGTTGTGATTGTGGGCACAAACATGTTCACTAATGTGTTTATTGCCACATAAGTTGTAATCCATTGAGAAGGATATATATGCAAATTTTGAATTAAATTCTTTTGCATTGAATAGCTTTGCTTCTTTGAATTGATTTAAATTAATGTAATGGAATTAATGTGTGAAAATCTTTGTACCTAGTCTTAGAACCTTTTTCCTTCATTCCTACTGTTACCCAGGTCCTTTTCGACTTTATAGGGTCCAACCCATTGTTTATAAGCACTTTCTGCCTACAGGGCCTAGGGATCTTCAGACCTGAGTTGTCACGCCATGTGGTCTGATTACAAACTGGCAACATTCAGTCTGCTACAAGCAGGCCCCACAGACCTACATTCCAGGTTTTGGCAGCAAATGGCGGGCTGTTTAGGGAACAGCCAAAGTGACTGAAATAAATATATTCAATCAAGTCCCAGAACATGGCTACCCACTATGCCCCAGAATATGTCAACTGTTCCACAAAATATACCCACAATTAGAAAATATGTTCATGGTAAAAGAGAAAATGCAGGCACTTGGATAGAATCTTGCCATCATTAAGCCATAAAATGTGCTACTGAGCATGCCTATGACAACGCCACGAACTGTGTGTAACAGCCAGAATACAAAGATGACAGATGAGCAAGTCTTGCAGCATTAGATACCCCTTCATTGCTAATTTTTTCCTTTCCATTGTTTATGAGTTCATCAGTGGCTAACTCACAGAGCACACATCTTGGTTGCTGAAATCATGATTAAAATGTTTATTTTGCCAAAGGCACATATCTTTTTTGACTTATTTATTTACTCGTAGATGTTCACACAGCTCTGTTTATAAATGTTTGCCCACGTATTTGTTTGTTCGCATAGGGTGGGGCAGAACACGGATTGAGCACAAAGGTAGGGAGGAGTCTTTCACTGAGGGATCGGGCCTCTCTTCCCTCGGTTCACAGTCGCTACCCAGCCACATTCCAGATACCTTTCTGTAATCAACTCACCAGAAGTGCAGTGAGTACTGAACTTTTTCCCACCTTTCACAGCTAATGGTACGATGAGCAACTACTGGGAAATCTTTAGTATGAAGTACAACGTACAGTTTTGATTTGAAACGCACAGTTTGGGGTAAAATATGTGAAACTTTTAAGACTAACCCTTGTGAATTACATGACGTCAGGAGAGGAGAGAGAGGGAGGGAGAGAGATGCAACAGGTCCCCGCCCTGGGAAGTAATGCACAGTAAACGGATGACTGACCGAAAACTCTCTGGAGGTCATTCATGGTAGAGCCATCTGTTGCACACAGAACAGCTGCGACTATCTACTCACTCAACGTTTCTGTGCACTGAAAGCACTACCTCTGACAGTTTCAAATACTTACAGTATACTTACCCTACACGGATGATGTTACATAACGTAAGCACTGGGCCCGTAATACGTATTTACGTTAATATAGTTTAACATTTTGACGTACAGTATAGCTGTACATCTTAAATGCTACGTACATGGATAATCATCCACTAGAGTACAGTAACTTCAGAAGCAGCGCTGCTCAAGCAAGCATGCTGTACAATGTATGGTAAGTGATGCAAGAACAACAGTGGCTTAACGTCTGCCGTGATTACACCACTTGCAAGGTGCGCTCGTGCTGGGCTTCAGGCTCAGTTAGACTAGGTCCATTGTTCCGTGGAGGTGCAGCTGTATTTCTCATCTCGCCCCTTCAAAGAAGCGCACCTTCTGTGAATCCTGCAGCAATTTTGGTAAAACAGCATCTGTTGGACTTAAGTCAGCAGCCAGATCTCGGGACATACACAGAGTGCGCAAGTGCCACACACTTTATTTATTTGAAAAGTTGTATAAAGCTTGAGCGTGGCCCGTCCGGCATCAGAGCGCTGTACATAGAAGCAGACATGGTAAGCAGCAGTCTCAGTTTGGACGATACCATCTTCCTGGGACCCTGTCCATCATTGGCCCAGCCTGGCTCCAATCGCGGCTTGTAAATGATGTCTCATCTAAAGGGCTATGCATCGTGGGAAGATAATGATTCCTATCTGGATACAGAAAAAATGTTGTTACCATTACTACGGAGATGGGTCTATTCATCAGCCTAAGGCCTCACGTGAGACTTGAATTTCCAGTCACTGAGAACACCGAGCAGCCCCGCGTGTAGACAGTGTGCAGTCCTACATAGAAAAGTGCGCTTATCTCCAGAATGACTGCGGCATAATCCCCAATACTATCTCTATTGCCTGATGTTTTGCCGACTCTGGAAACAAAACATAGAGCTATATATACGTCAGCATTGATTGATTCCTAAGCAACACCAGGTTATATGTTTTGGAATGCATTCATGGTGAACAGAATATAGGCAAATATAAGGCGTAAAGACACCGTTTCCTATATGCATGCACTCATGGTTTATATTTTGAATGAAAACAGTTAGGGGCAAACTATATGTTTCATCTTCTGTTCGCTCTCAGACATGCACACTTCTTTAACACATAACAAGAACTATCCAGTCAATCTTCCAAACTGCCCCTAGTGTTGGCACCTTCCTGATAACAATGGTAAGGAGTTAGTGAGACTTTTCTTACCTCAAGTTATGCTTCAAAAAGTACAGAACGTTGACCTATAAAATAAAATGAGCGTACCCTGCACATTTAATCTATATTCCTTGGCTCTTTAGCAAACATAGCAGACAGATGTCTGTTTGTCACTACACACAGTGCTGGCAAATTCTTGTTTTTGAATGTCTGCTTATTTCTAAGAAATCTAAATATTGTCCTAAGAGACAAAGGAGGTAAAGGAGTCGAAAGAAACTGCCCAGGATCAAGCTGTTTGGTCGAGTTTGGTACTTAGGGTTGGCATTTCCATTTCCAGGTTGCACTGTTGAGAAAATTGCCACTGGATGATATCACATGCAGTGGAACTAGGTAGGGGTTCCAGGCGAATACCTGTAACTGTCTGAGACACACAACATTCCAGGTCTGAGATATGTATGTGTGTATATAGATAGTGTGTCTATAGAGTGTGAACCTGGCCAAAAGGAATCAGAGCGCTGCACATCGTCAAAGGCAAGCTTAAAAGAAGCAAGTAATAGGAGATGAAGCTGATTTGTGGATGGTTAATGCATTGTGATTTAGTTTTATTTAAATAGATGAGCCTTCAACTCTTTCCTAAATTGGCAGCAGTGTTGGGGCGGTCCTGATGGATGAGGGGATGTTTTTCCAGATCCTGGTTTCAAAGATGGAAAAGACCTGTTGTTATACTAATGTCTCTTCCTCATATGTCACTAGTCCCAGCCTGGTATATCAGGAAGGGAGAGTAAAATATGTGTCCTTCTCACCGCTATCCCATAGGCAGGACAATAGAAAGGAAAGGTAAAGTGAATACAAGTCTGCATGGCTTAAGCATCAGCAGTGATCAAAGCTCATCAAAAGGCCTTCTTATCTTTATTTTCACCCAACTAGGTCAGATTAGAACAGAGCTCAACCTGCCTTCAAGGTCCTGAAGAAAGCCAACTCACACTTTTTTAAGGCCCTATTGATCTGAAACATGTTGACTTTATAGGGTTAATTATCCTCCCAGTTTTTAATATACTTTTAGGGCACAATAATAAATGACAATTGGTCCACCTATCGGGTATTTTTAACGGTACTCTTCACCTCCGTACCCATTCATCAAGCATCAGCCTTTCCCCTTTATTTTACATGTACACCACACCCACTTGACTCCTTTTCTGTTGTGACTTCCATAGAGCAACCTAAGAGCTCCCCTGCTTTTGTGGGTTTGTAGCCCAGGCCTCTGGGTGTGAGGAGGAGCCATCCGATAAAGCATGCGGCCAGGTCCGTGGGTGAGGGCTTTCATCCCTAATGTAGGACATACTGTAGACAATTATCCTTTCACATTAGTCGCATTTTAATTTCGGTCATTTTGTCTCCACTGAATATTATGTTACTGGAGCTATGCTGACCCTCCTATTGGGATCCCATAGGTGTGATGAAACTGTTGGGCCTGACAATAATGCAAACAAGACATGTTGAATTATAAGAGAACTAGCAAGGCCTTACGTTGGCTGTCACATTTATTCTGTTTTGGCTGCTAAGTAAGCATGCACATGTACCATTTATCAGCCTATACGTTTAACAGTTTATAAACAAGCACTGAGAAAGACAATAGGTCTGGCAACTATTGGGGGTCCTGAATAAAAAAAAAGTTTAAAAGCCAGTGGCAGCAAAACAACTAATTAAAAAAGTATTCTTTTCTGTGCACAAGGCATTTGTGAGATAATTAATTGAATGTGTGATTTATGATTCAGTGTAATTTTAAGATATAAAATAGTCGTCTTACATTACAATGCAAGCATTTCATGGGGCGGAAGGATGAAGACAAGTCAGTAGCATGAGGCGAGAGAGAAATACTTCTTTGGGCATAGTCAAAGCCTACTTACTATAAGTACATATTAAAGCATTAGTAATAATAGGTATAGCATATAGCAGCCAGCTGCTCTGTCAAGTCAGACTTAACAAGCATTAACAAAGCCAGTAAGTCTAGTCTTTGGAACCTATCTGCTCAGACAGTGCCCTTTGTTCATGCTGTACTGCATTTGGCAAAAAAAGTTGATGCTGCACAGCATGAACAAAATGTGGGAAAAAAGCACAATGACATGGTTTCCGCCGGCTGCATAATTTTGTATGTGCTCAAATGTGTGATGTAATTTGTGCATGCACGCGTCATTACACAAGCTTGGGTGTGTGACTGCCCATCCTTGGGCTACCAAAATGAAACAGGTGACCATTTTTTTAATGTACCAATCTGAAATAGATCAGAAAACAAAAAAAAAAACATTTGCAATGCAATAGGTCTCGCATTTACTAGAGTTTGAGCTATTTATTAATGTGTTGGTTTTTTAAACAAATAAATGAAAGGCATTTACAATGTCAAAAGCATAAACTCTCGCAAATACGTGACCTATTGCATTGTAATGCTTGCTTTAATAGCTATGGATTTTGCCTTGTGTGGTAGAGAGCGGTCAGCCCTCTCTTGTCTGTTCACAGACAGGCTGCCTCCATATATCACTGTATTTACCTCGCGTCTCAGTATCTGCTGCAAACGTCTCACCTTCCACAGTGGTGAAAGATCTATTTCTGTTTGGGTTCCATCACTTTGGAAAACCCTTGGATTGACCTTAGCTCGACGTTTCACCTTGACTTTCCTACACAGCTGAAAATCTGCCTGGTCTCTTTCAACAATTAATTACTCTGACTCCAGTCCCGCTTTCCACACCGTTAGGAGAAAGATGGCCATTGGGTGGCAAAGTGCTCTTGGCATGGTAAAAAATGCAGACAATGTATGAGTTAACCCGCTTATGCTGTATTGCAGTCCTCATAGAAAGCAGACAAACACATAGCTGTTATAGCCCAAATCCCATACTTTTGATGCCCTTCATAAACACAATGCAACACATTAAGAGGCAAGAAAGCTACTACATGACAGCACAAATGAATGGAAACGTCGTAGTACTGATAGGACTGTCAAACAACAAAACATCATATATCAAAAAAAGCTGAAAAGTGTGTTCTGTGCATATGCGTTCTATGAATAGTGAGGACTCCCCTCTACACAAGTGTGGGTTATACCAGTTAATTTGGCCATGTCGCACACTGGAAACGGAATCCTCGCGGCCATTTTCTTGTGGAATTAATCTTGTGGAATTGTTCATTGATGCTATTTTGGTGAAACGATGCTTCTTCCTAGCTAAGCTTGTGGGACTGAGCCACCAATAGCATTGCTATATGAGAACTTGCCTTGACACTATGATAAAACCACAGCACAATCTAAAACTGCTCATGTTCATTTTGATTTGATTCCCTTAGCTGCTTATTTGGGGGAAATGTGGTACTGGAATGATAGTCACTCTATGGCGTTAAAGGGCAGGCCTGGCCCTATTGTAGTGATGTTATTAATGCTTGAATATAGCTGCTCAGAACGCCTGTTGGACTCTAAGTATTACAGAACCACATTCTATTCGACAACGACGATCATAATAGGCTTTGGTGACGATAGTTAATCGAGGTATGTTTTGCACAATTAGCAATGAATACTAAGGTTTTGACAGAGAGTCTGCAGTGACTAATATATCCTCCCTTTTTTGGCATAACGCTTTTAAAGCAACATGTATAGATTTTTAAATATGTGATGCACTTCAGCGAAATCTCGAATACTTGTATATTTTTCATGGATCGTTGTGGTAGATATCACAAATAGTTAGACAAATGTGTGCTATTTGGAAAGGAAGTGCTTTAATGTTATTGTCCTTGCTGATAATCATGCCCTGTCAACCAGTGGCCCATCTTCTTTCACAGTTGGGTGACTATATAATACGGTCAACAGATACTATTAGGGTTTGGAAGCCAGAATGCTGTTTATAAGAATATTGTGTTACAGAAATATTATGTCCTAGATATTGTTTATAAAAATTTTGCCCCATTCACTGTAGATTTTCTCGCTGCTTGTAAGCAAAGTATCTTATGGAAATTCAGGACCCGTGGGGTGTGCTGTCGTTGTTTAGCGCATAGCGGAAGGCTAGTGGCCTAGGCTATGTGTGAAATGAAATGAAATGATTCGTACTTGTAAAGTGCACTTATACTCATGAGTGTCTTGGCGCTATACGCATACTGCTGTGGAACCCTTCCTGGCTTTTCCCTGAGAAATGCCCACTCCTGGGCACCCCCAAGGTGAAGCCAGGCATCCCAGCGCTGTTGGGGCCGTTGTAGAGATTAAGCAAGCTATTGCCCAGAGTCGCAGCGTAGGACCCATGGTTAAAATAAGCACCGAGGCGAGAATTATCAGGTCCGAGGAAATTGTGCCCGAGACCCGCCGAGGCGGGAATTGAACCCTGGTCCCAGGCCAGACCTCTGCATCAGGGTCTGCCGCTCTAACCATTGAGCCACACTTCTCCACATGTGTGGCTTCAACGGAACCCATCTTTACTGACGCTGCTCATGCCAACTTCAACTGCATCCAATGGTCTCATCTGCCAGTACTGGGTATGAACTGGCTTTGCATTCTTCGAAAGGAGCACCCCATAGGAAGCGCTGATTTTGGTGTGCTCTGGCTGGGTCCCCTCTTGAACTACTTTGTGGTCATAAATATTGATACTATTAACACATTTTGCCTCCTTTTGCAAAGAGTATGTTCTGACAACAAATGGCTTAACTGCACATTTCCGGCCTCAAAAGAATCCCATACAACAAGTACATCTCTTTTCACAATGGAAATTACAGTTAGAGGAAAATTTCAGTGACAATGTAACGATTTAAACTAAAACATAAGCGGAAATTCACCAGTTAAAGTTATCTCAAGTAACTATAACTCGCAGCCCATGAGAGATGTAATGTTTGGGGAAATTAGCTGTGCACGGCGAGAGCATGAGCTATACAGTTGCTTGAGATAACTATAACTGGTGAATTTTTTGGGGGGGTTAAAAATGTTATGTTGTAATTGAAAAATTATTGCAGAGGAGAGTGCGCAGCTGCCCTCTACCAGAGCCTTCGCGGTCCAGGAGACCCCCATCCCTGTGGGCCTTTCTTTTTAAATAAGGGGAGGGGGTCCACAGCCCCCTCCACAAACCACTTCAGGCCATGGGTATCAGATTCCCAGGGCCTTTTGTTCTTTGTAAGGGGAGTGTTGCATGGCCCCTCTCTCTGAGCCACTTTGGACTGACTACATAACAATGGGGAGGGGAGCATGCAGCCCCCATCCAACCCATCATCTCGAGGGGTCAATGTATTTAAAAAAGGGGAGGAGGATGTGCAGCCCACATCCTCAAGCCACCTTTGGGCCCAGGAGACCCCATGCCCAGTTGCCTCTGGTAGGTGCTCTGGTACTCACCCAAGACACCCACAAAAAACTATGTTGGGGGTCCTGGGGTGAGCCCATGGCCCTAGCCAGCTTCCCAGACAGCAGTATACAGGGTACTGGTTGGAGCCAGCTTTGTCATTTTGTCCTGCCAGAGAAGGAGCAGCATTTTTTAACGCCGCCCACCGGGTAGGAGCAAGGTGGAGTTCTCTGCCTGCACTCTCCGGGGCATGGAGCCACAGTGTCCAGGGCGTTCGCACCCCAGAACACTGTAATGTATCGCTCCCCAGTAGATGAGGTCCACAGGCAGGAATCAATATGGGGAGCGTGGTAAATGGTACTCTCCCTTTCTGTAAGAAATTTGGTCCGGGTGGTAGGGTCCCTGGCACCCAAAAGTGGCTCAGGGAAGGGGGCAGAGTGCCGCCTCATCTTTTTTTAAAGACCAACCCCAGATGATGGGGTCCCCTGGGCCCAATAGAAGCACTTTAATGTGAATTTGTACATGGGGATGAGGTGGCTCAGGGAGGAGGGGCACACTCATTTCCCCTTCCCAAATATTATAAAAAAGAAACCCAGGGTCCTGGACAGTGTTTTTATAATATTTCTTAAAAAGCTGCAATCCTGTGGAAGTCCCGCGGGATGCAGGCTTTTATTTTTTTCTAAATGTTGGCCCGATGGGGGTCTCACAAGTGCTAGGGGTGTACCCTGTCCCCTTATATCTTTTTTATTGATTACATTCAGGACAAGGGACAAAGTCCCCTTGTCCTGTAATGGTTGCCTTACCATTACCAGTGTGGTGTGTGAGGTGGCATGACTGTGTACAGGGGAGCAGGACTTATAGTAATTTGAAGGTGGTGCTTAAATTATACATGTAAGTTATAACTATGACATAGTAATTTCAAAGTGGTGCATAAATAATAAATGTAAGTTATAACTATAAAATTTGAATTTCTAATGTTTGTGTAGTTTAAGTTTGTTTTGTATACCAATGAAAAAATACGTTTTCCTCATTATAGCTTGTCCTTTGTTTTTTTTCCTGGAATTTCAATGTTTTTTAAATTTGCAGTACAAATGTTTATTTAATCGTGTAGTTCACTTGAGTGTCATTAAGTGGAGTGTGGTACAGTACAGTGGAGGATAGTGTCATAAAGTATTCTGTCGTACAGTATAGTGTCATAGAGTGGAGTACTGTATTGTATTGTATTGTAATTGTATTTATATAGAGCTTACTACAGCTGACAAGGTGTCAAAGTGGTTTTTCGGTGAGTAGCAAGCTACTCCGGAACCCATAAAGGATTAGGGATTAAATTAGTTTAATGAAATATGAAATTAATTTGAGCTGTGGATATGGTTGTCTATTATTTGGATGAGAAGGATAGTGGAGGGATAGAGAAGCGAAAAGGTTTGCATTTATATAGTGCTTGCCTGCCCCGATGAGGAGTGTGGAGTAGAGTGGAATGGAATGAGGTACACTGGAGATGTGTAGACTGGAATGGCATAGAGTGGAG
Organism: Lissotriton helveticus; assembly: GCF_964261635.1. Classification (NCBI taxonomy): domain Eukaryota; kingdom Metazoa; phylum Chordata; class Amphibia; order Caudata; family Salamandridae; genus Lissotriton; species Lissotriton helveticus. The sequence continues at coordinate 493,896,281 of NC_136069.1, read as the reverse complement.
TGGCATAGAGTGAAGTGCTATTGATTGGAATGTCATACAGTGTAGTACCATGCTGTGGAAGTGGAGTTGCATAGAGTGGCCTGGCATAGAGTGGAGTGGACTAGCATTGAGTGGAGTTGCATACAGCAGAATTGCGCACACTGGAGTGGGGTGAAGTGGAGTCTCATACAGTGGAGTGGCGTAGAGTGGAATATCATAGAGTTCAGTGTATGTTAGAGTAGCATACAGGGAAGTTGTGTACACTGGAGTAACGTACAGAGGAGTAGTGATGAGTGGAAAGACGTTGAGTTTAGAGGCGTTCACTCTACTTACGTACAGTGGAGTGCCATATAATGAAGTAGCGTAGAGTACTGTATTGTACAGTGTAATAGCATAGGCTGTAGAAGCGTAGAGTGCAGTGATGTACAGTAGAGTGGAGTGGAGGTGTGTAGAATGTTGTGTTGGACTGTGTAATCACATACAGTGGATTGTGGTAGAGGGAAGTGGCTTATGCTGCAATTGAGTGTAGTGGAGTGGCATAGAGTGCAATGGCATATAGAGGAATAGCATAGAGTGCAGTGGTGTAAAGTGAAGCAGTGCAGAGTAGAACGGGATAGAGTAGAATAGCATTAAGTGTAGTATTGCAGAGTGGAGTTGTGTACGGTGGAATAGTATACAGAGGAATAGGGTACAGTGGAGTAGTATACAGTGGAAGGGCGAACAGTGAAGTGGCGTAGACTGGAGTTTCGTTTCATAGAATAGAGTGGTGTACAGTATAATTGCATATAATAGAGTGTGTAGTGTGGGGGTGGTGTTGAGTGGAGTGGCATAAAGTGGACTACTGCAGTTTGGACTGGTGTATAGTGGAGTAACGAAAAGTGGAGTGGCGTAGTGTGGAATAGCGTAGAGTGGAGGGGTGTAAAGTGCAGTGGCATAGAGTGGAAAAAAGGTGTTGGATCTAGCCCTGATCTCTTGACTGGGTGAGAGTACTCTGCTTAATTCAGAGACTCTGTCCATCACCACCCCTTGTTGTAAATAATTTTGTCCACCCTAAGCGTGGAAGGGTATACTCAGATGTGAGTCCTTTGCTCATTGCACCATCAGGATTCAAGCAAGCCGGGCCGAAGACGCCTGAAATGGCAGAAACCGGTCCCCGGAAGCTTGTTTCCTTCCCAGTGTAAGAATTGGCTTTTGTAGTCTGGTCTGCCCTGTTCCCATGATGCACTGGGCCAGGGACAGACTAATTTGCATACAGCCAGGTTCTGAAACTGGGATGGTGCAATGAGCTAAAAAACGGTGTTGGATCTAGCCCTGATCTCTTGACTGGGTGAGAGTACTCTGCTTAATTCAGAGACTCTGTCCATCACCACCCCTTGTTGTAAATAATTTTGTCCACCCTAAGCGTGGAAGGGTATACTCAGATGTGAGTCCCTTGCTCATTGCACCATCAGGATTCAAGCAAGCCGGGCCGAAGACGCCTGAAATGGCAGAAACCGGTCCCCGGAAGCTTGTTTCCTTCCCAGTGTAAGAATTGGCTTTTGTAGTCTGGTCTGCCCTGTTCCCATGATGCACTGGGCCAGGGACAGACTAATTTGCATACAGCCAGGTTCTGAAACTGGGATGGTGCAATGAGCTAAAAAACGGTGTTGGATCTAGCCCTGATCTCTTGACTGGGTGAGAGTACTCTGCTTAATTCAGAGACTCTGTCCATCACCACCCCTTGTTGTAAATAATTTTGTCCACCCTAAGCGTGGAAGGGTATACTCAGATGTGAGTCCCTTGCTCATTGCACCATCAGGATTCAAGCAAGCCGGGCCGAAGACGCCTGAAATGTCAGAAACCGGTCCCCGGAAGCTTGTTTCCTTCCCAGTGTAAGAATTGGCTTTTGTAGTCTGGTCTGCCCTGTTCCCATGATGCACTGGGCCAGGGACAGACTAATTTGCATACAGCCAGGTTCTGAAACTGGGATGGTGCAATGAGCTAAAAAACGGTGTTGGGTCTAGCCCTGATCTCTTGACTGGGTGAGAGTACTCTGCTTAATTCAGAGACTCTGTCCATCACCACCCCTTGTTGTAAATAATTTTGTCCACCCTAAGCGTGGAAGGGTATACTCAGATGTGAGTCCCTTGCTCATTGCACCATCAGGATTCAAGCAAGCCGGGCCGAAGACGCCTGAAATGGCAGAAACCGGTCCCCGGAAGCTTGTTTCCTTCCCAGTGTAAGAATTGGCTTTTGTAGTCTGGTCTGCCCTGTTCCCATGATGCACTGGGCCAGGGACAGACTAATTTGCATACAGCCAGGTTCTGAAACTGGGATGGTGCAATGAGCTAAAAAACGGTGTTGGATCTAGCCCTGATCTCTTGACTGGGTGAGAGTACTCTGCTTAATTCAGAGACTCTGTCCATCACCACCCCTTGTTGTAAATAATTTTGTCCACCCTAAGCGTGGAAGGGTATACTCAGATGTGAGTCCCTTGCTCATTGCACCATCAGGATTCAAGCAAGCCGGGCCGAAGACGCCTGAAATGGCAGAAACCGGTCCCCGGAAGCTTGTTTCCTTCCCAGTGTAAGAATTGGCTTTTGTAGTCTGGTCTGCCCTGTTCCCATGATGCACTGGGCCAGGGACAGACTAATTTGCATACAGCCAGGTTCTGAAACTGGGATGGTGCAATGAGCTAAAAAACGGTGTTGGATCTAGCCCTGATCTCTTGACTGGGTGAAAGTACTCTGCTTAATTCAGAGACTCTGTCCATCACCACCCGTTGTTGTAAATAATTTTGTCCACCCTAAGCGTGGAAGGGTATACTCAGATGTGAGTCCCTTGCTCATTGCACCATCAGGATTCAAGCAAGCCGGGCCGAAGACGCCTGAAATGGCAGAAACCGGTCCCCGGAAGCTTGTTTCCTTCCCAGTGTAAGAATTGGCTTTTGTAGTCTGGTCTGCCCTGTTCCCATGATGCACTGGGCCAGGGACAGACTAATTTGCATACAGCCAGGTTCTGAAACTGGGATGGTGCAATGAGCTAAAAAACGGTGTTGGATCTAGCCCTGATCTCTTGACTGGGTGAGAGTACTCTGCTTAATTCAGAGACTCTGTCCATCACCACCCCTTGTTGTAAATAATGCATAGAGTGGAGTGGCATAGAGTGGAGTGTGTTAATTGAAACAGACATAGCATGAAGGTGTGTGAACAGGTGTAAATGTTATATGACAGGAACAAACATTATGAAGTGTAAATGTTCATTTTTGGTAGTATTTGTAAATAGTGTACGTAATGTTAAAGTTCAAAGTTTTAAAAAACATAGTAATACATTGTGCCGTGGTATACCGTGATAAGTTTGTGGCATACGGCGGTACATGGGGATGAGAAGTCACTATGTGATTGGTTAATGGCTTTGTACATACCTCTATGACAGTCTAGGGAGAACTGCACATTTTTTGAGTGGCGCTTTAATTTCTAGCTTTTAAAGCCCTACTCCGTAAATTCTATTGAGCATATTTAAATATGTTAAAAATAGACTTTAGTACACTATATTTGCAAAATATAGTGAATCACAGTGTATTTCTAATTTTTTTATATATTTTATTTTTATTTTTTAGGTACCCTGGTACTTCCAACGTAGTACGACTGTACCCTGTATTTTGTTTTTAACAAAATATAGAAACTTAGAAATATTTTTCCCTACCTGTTACCACTTTGCTAAAGTGGTAATAGGTAGTGGAAAAATATCAAACCTAATACTATATATATATATACTTAACCAGCGGTGGAATCAAACTAACAACCCGCTGATCCACAAACTATCCAGTCTCCTCTGTGACAACAATTTAACCCAATACTGCGCGGAGGAGACGCGCTACAAAGGAGTCACCTTGGATGCCATCATCGCTCAACGAAACACAATCGCAATCAGGTAAACAGTCATAATATCGATTCCAAAATATAGAATGGGCATAATATCGAAGTAAAAATATGGAATGGACAAAATATCGAATGGACACAATATAGTGGTTAAAAATATCGAATTTAAGGTAAGTAATATCGATTTTCAAAATATAGAAGTCAAAATATCGAAGTATACAATATAGGCATTAAATATATCGATTTTTTAATAATATAATTTTTTTTAAAGTGTTTTGTATGTTAGTATATGTGTGAAAAGTGTATATTAATTTTTGTAATGTATGTTTAATGTTTTTTAAGTAATGAATTTTATGTTATTTAATTTTTGCGTAGTTTAATTCTGTAGCGGGTTGTGGGTTTATAGGGGAATAGGGTGGGAAGTAATTTAATTATATTAAATTAAATATTAATTTTTAGCAATTATTATTAATTTTTAATTAAATTTTGCTTTTTAGTTCTGTAGCGGGTTGTGGGTTTATAGGTGAATAGGGTGGGAAGTAATTTAATTGTAATTATGTAAATATTTTTATTTATTTATTGGTATTCATTTTGAATTTATTGTTATTTTTTAATTGGTAATTAATTTTTATTAATTGCCAATTAATTTGTATTAATTGATTAATTGTTAATTATGTTAATTTTCTAAATGTATTTTCTGTAGCGGGTTGTGGGTTTATAGGGGAATAGGGTGGGAAGTAATTTAATTGTAATTAAGTAAATCATTTTTTTCATTTATTGGTATTGATTTTAAATTCATTGTTAATTAATTTTTAATTGGTAATTAATTTTTATTAATTGGCAATTAATTTGTATTAATTGGTAATTATTTTGTATTAATTAAATATTTGATAATTATGATAATTGTATTAATGTATTTTTTGTAGTGGGATGCGGGTTTATAGGGGAATAGGGTGGGAAGTAATGTAATTGTAATTAATTACATATTAAAATACTTTTTGTGTATTGATAATTAATTTACTGTTAATTTTTAATTGGTATTAATTTTTATTATTAATTAGTTTTTGTTATTGAAAATTAATTAGTTGTTAAATAATTATGAATAGGTTATTAATTTTTAATAACTAATACGTAGTTGTATTTCTAATTAATTATTACATAATATTAAATTGGTTATTAATTTCAATTAATGTTTTATTGGTATTGATATTTAATTTATTTTTAATAATATATTAAATCGTTACTTTCCCTACTGTTAAACTCACTGGAGTGGGAATAGTAATTTTCACCCTCCCGCTATCCAACGCTATCCCTACTGTTGCACTCTCTGGAGTGGGAATAGTATTTTTTACCCCTAAGCTATCCAACGCTTTCCCTACTGTTGCACTCTCTGGAGTGGGAATAGTAATTTTCACCCTCCCGCTATCCAACGCTTTCCCTACTGTTGCACTCTCTGGAGTGGGAATACATTTTTTACCCCTACGCTATCCAACGCTTTCCCTACTGTTGCACCCTCTGGAGTGGGAATAATAATTTTTACCCCACGCTTTCCAAAGCATTCCCTACTGTTGCACTATCTGGAGTGGGAATAGTAATTTTCACACTCCCGCTATCCAACACTTTCCCTACTGTTGCACTCTCTGGAGTGGGAATAGTATTTTTTACCCCTACGCTATCCAACGCTTTCCCTACTGTTGCACTCTCTGGAGTGGGAATAGTAATTTTGACCCCTACGCTATCCAATGCTTTACCTACTGTTGTACTCTCTGGAGTGGAAATAGTAATTTTTACCCTTCCAATATCCAACGCTTTCCCTACTGTTGCACTCTCTGGAGTGGGAATCGTAATTTTTACCCCTACGCTATCCAACGCTTTCCCTACTGTTGCACGCTCTGGAGTTGAAATAGTAATTTTTACCCTCCCGCTATCCAACGCTTTCCCTACTGTTGCACTCTCTGGAGTGGGAATAGTAATTTTTACCCTTATGCTATCTAACGCTTTCCCTACTGTTGCACTCACTGGAGTGGGAATAGTATTTTTTACCCCTACGCTATCCAACGCTTTCCCTACTGTTGCACTCTCTGGAGTGGGAATAGTAATTTTTACCCCTACGCTATCCAACGCTTTCCCTACTGTTGCACTCTCTGGAGTGGGAATAGTATTTTTTACCCGTACGCTATCCAACGCTTTCCCTACTGTCGCACTCACTGGAGTGGGAAAAGTATTTTTTACCCTCCCGCTATCCAACGCTTTCCCTACTGTTGCAGTCTCTGGAGTGGGAATAGTAATTTTTACCCTTACGCTATCCAATGCTTTCCCTACTGTTGCACTCACTGGAGTGGGAATAGCATTTTTTACCCCTACGGTATCCAACGCTTTCCCTACTGTTGCACTCTCTGCAGTGGGAATAGTAATTATTACCCCGACGCTATCCAACGCTTTCCCTACTGTTGCACTCTCTGGAGTGGGAATAGTATTTTTTACCCCAACGCTATCCAATGCTTTCCCTACTGTTGCACTCACTGGAGTGGGAATAGTATTTTTTACCCCTACGCTATCCAACGCTTTCCCTACTGTTGCACTCACTGGAGTGGTAATATTAAATGTTACCCTCCTGCTATCCTACGGTAAAATATTGTACATTTTTTATTAATAACTTAAATTAATTATATCTTAATTTTAAGGTTATTTGAGTATTTTTAAGTATGTTTTAGTTACTTATATTTATTATTTCATTAATTTTAAATTACTTTTAAGACATTTAAACAAATTCGATATTTTGACTGACTATATTTTTTACAGACTATATTTTGGATTCGATATTTTTGTACTTACCTGTTTGTAGATAGGAATTCGATATTTTGGCATTCTATATTTTGGTGACTATATTTTGGTAAGTCTATATTTTGTCATTCTATATTATGTCAGTGATCCTCGCAATCAACAACATATTCCCCGTGGACTGGTCAGACAACCACATGATCTTATTTCATATCAACCAACAAACTCTCTTTCAAACACCTATGCAAGACCCCCCCAAATGGATCAGAAACTTCTCTTAGATTCCCAGGGTAGTCCTTGAAGAACGGATAAGCTTGCTTCTTCCTGACACCAACGACCACCTCTCCACAAATGAACTCACCGAGCGTTACAGTGCAAAGCTAGTGACTATGCTTGACCAGCTAACTCCCCTAAAGCTGAAAAAAAGCCGAGCCATTTCAATCCAGATCATGGTTCAACTCCGACCTCAATTCTGAAAGGAGAAAACTAAGAGCCAAAGAAAGAAGCTGGAGAAATAACTCTACCTCCATCCTCCGTGAACAACTCAAAACAGCCCGTAGGAAGTACAACAATCACATCAAAAACAAGAAATCCAGCTTTTTCCGCTCTGCGCTTGACAGGCGTCCAAAGCACTCTGCGACAACTTCGACAACTTCTTCAATGATAAGATCACTAAGATCGAACTCTCACTGGACATCAACAATACGCACCCCACCAAGAGCATCACGTCTGGGACGCTTGATTTCTCTCCTTGTACCTCTTCCAATTCCTGGCTAAGTTTCCGCCCCATTCAAGAATCTGAGATAGTCATGCTAATCATCACCTCCAAACCCTCAGCTCATGTCCTAGACCCCATTCCTCCCTTACTGACCAAAAAACCGAAGCGCACCCTAGCTCCGCTTTGGTGCACGATCATAAATAGCTCCTTGAAAAATTGAGTCGTTCCAGACTGCCTTAAAATGGGACAAGTCACACCCCTGCTGAAAAAACCCGGCCTCGACGTTACGGAGCTGAACAACTTTAGACCTGTGTCGAACCTCCCCATTCTGTCCAAAACCCTAGAAAGATGCGTATTACAACTAAGCATGGGCGGATTTTGCGGATCCACGATTCACGAATTTGCGGATTCACGGATCGTGGATCCGCAAAATCCGCGGATTATGCGGATCGGCGGATTTTGGGGCTGGGCTTCCTCGAGTGTGTGGGCGGGGCCAAACGGACGGGGCTTCCATGCGAGCGCACATGCCTCTTGTGTGTATAAAAGGTCAGAGACCGATCAGAGCAGCAGATTAAGAGACAGAAGCTCCTGGTCACAGGAACAGCACGGGGATTGCGCTCGTGAAAGTCAAAGATGCAAATGCCTCTGGCCAGCATCACATTTTCGATGGTATATTTGGGAAGAAGGCACACCTGCCCAGCCCCCACAACGCTCACGATTGTTTTTGGGCTGATGAATGAGTCACTGAATTTAAGCTTCAACTAGGGCACATGCTTTATTGATATCTGCAAGTGTTTCCTGTTGAGGTTTATTTTTTGTGCCAGGACCGTTGTGCCCGAATGAACCCTGCCCTTCATATTTATTCAAGAAGACACCACCGTTTTTCACCACCATAAATAATTTACGATGGCGCCGGCAAGCTGCCAGCGCCATCCTGCAAAAGTTACTTAATTAGCTTCAACAGGAAGCTCCAACTGATAAAATAAAGCAGGCGCTCGAGCCCCTGCTGTATCTTATCTATTAGAGCTTCCTGTTGAAGCTAATTAAGTAACTATTTGAGGATGGCGCTGGCAGCTTGCCGGCGCCATCGTAAATTAGGCTCGCTTGAACTTTTGACCGCAAAATCCGCTCCGATCGCGGATTGCGGATTTTCGGTAAATTCGCGAGAGTTCGCGGACCGCGAATTTACCGAAAATCCGCAAAATCCGCGATCGGAGCGGATTTTGCGCTCATGCTTAATTACAACAACTAACCCAACACCTGGACAACATCAACCTCCTGGACGCCCACCAGACTGGCTTCAGAAAAGGCTGTAGCACAGAAACCGCGATCCTCAACATCATCGACAATATCCACGGATCACTAGACTCTGACCAATGCTGCCTCCTCATTCTCCTTGACCTCTCGGCAGCATTTGATACGGTAGATCACAAACTCCTCATAGGGGCTCTCCAAGAAAGAGCCGTTCTTGGTGAGGTGGACCTCCAATGTTTCTCCTCATTCCTACATAATCGCACGCCAAAAATCAAAATAAAAAACTTCACTTCCGACCTCCACCAAGTCAACAAGGGCATCCCTCAAGGCTCGGTGTTATCACCGCACCTTTTTAACATATACATGGAACCTCTCTCCAAACTACTCAAAAAAGCCAACATCCGCTTCCATCTCTATGCTGATGATATTCAGATTTATTTGGAAACGACCGCACTCAAAGACATTCAAAGACACAATGGCGTACTGAGAGATGTCCAACACTGGCTGTCGTGCAACCACCTTAATCTAAACCCTGACAAGACTGAGGCACTCCTCATCTCGAATAAGGAATATAACCCCCAAATTGCCGAATGGTTAAAGGCCGCCGATCTGCTCAATGGGAATCTCACTCTAGCAGACTCTGTCAAATCACTAGGCATCACTCTAGACCCGAAACTGAACATGATGAGACACATCAAGAATTCAGCCAAGAACGCTTTCCTTAACCTCAGACTACTGAACAAAATAAAACCCTTCATTCCACCCAGTAATCTCAAACAGGCCACCCAAACTCTGGTACTGTCAAGACTGGACTATGGGAACGCAGCATTCTCAGGATTTCCAAAATCCCATCTGGCTCCTATCAAAACAACACTGCATGCGGCAGCAAGAATGATCACCGGTATCAAGAAATTCAACCACATTTCCTCTTCACTCAGGTGGCTTCCACTCGAAATGCGGATTAGCTTCAGAACAGCCTGCCTCACTCATAAAGCCCTAAACACCGGCAAACCAGAATATCTGGCGAAAAAACTCAAAAAAGCCGGCCAGACCAGGAACCTCAGAAGCTCAAACTCCCTCCTACTCATCCCACCAAAAACTAGAAAACAAAAAACTGTGGATCGATCCTTCGCTGGAAGCGCTCCTAAAATCTGGATCTCTATTCCCCCTCACATCAGAACCATTCCCTCCTTTGTTAAATTCAAAAGCCAACTCAAAATCCTGTTCCTCAACCGCTCTCTAGGAAGTGGATAGGATCACTCGGAGCAGCTAGCTGACACCGCGCTCTGCTCCAACTCTAAGACTTCGAAGGACCCCGGAGACTAAGACTGTCCTGCACTGTAATGTGTCGCTTTTCTATTTTGTGGTCTTCTGTTAATATGTCGCTCTTCTATTTTGTATTTGGAGATTCTCTGCTATGTTTCTGCTGTAAAGCGCTCCGATACCCTAGGGTCAGGCCAGCGCTATAGAAAACTTCTTAAATAAATATATATATATTTTGTTTTTTGACGAAGCCGAAAGGTGAAACGCATCTGTCGAGGGGGCAGGGGGTCTGCCAATAAATTATTTCTTAAACACTGACTTGGAGTGCCGTCTACTTTCGGGAAATTACGAATGTGTTGAAGTGATAAATATATATATATATATATATATATATATATATATATAAATACAATCATAAGTATGTACTGTATACATCACTCAATAGCTTTTTAGCTATTCAAAAAGTTTATAAAGAAAATAATAGATCTATATTTAACAAATATATGTATGTCATAATACATAGATAACATATGAGTAGATAACTGTGTGCATATGGGTTTTTGCTTCGTTCTATGATAATATATAGATATCGCAGAATGTAAATAGGATTATCAGGAAGGTATCTGCTAGCGTATAACAATTTACTTACATATGAGTATATAGGTAGTTAGATAGAATATAGATATGCAACTATAATTATTAGAAAGGAGCCTGTAAATGTATACAAATAGATATTTATATCTATATATATGTGTGTGTGTGTGTGTATATATATATATATACACACACACACACGTATATATATATCTCTAGAGCGAGAGAGAGAGAGCTAGGTAGATAGATAGACAGGCAGACAGACAAACAGACAGACAGACAAACAGATAGATAGATAGATAGATAGATAGATAGATAGATAGATAGATAGATAGATAGATAGATAGATAGATAGATAGATAGATAGATAGATAGATAGATAGATAGATAGATAGATAGATAGATAGATAGATAGATAGATAGATAGATAGATAGATAGATAGATAGATTGTTAGATTGATAGATTGATAGACAGACAGACACCATGGGGTGTAGCTTCATTTATAAGGAGTTACTTAAATATAGAAGAAAAAGGTAAAACAAGCAAATATTACTCAGTCTCTCTATATTCAGGCACATCACTTATATAAATGCCAGACCATATACATGTTACTATTAAGTACATAAAATATAAAAGTACAATATGATTATTTGTGTAGGTATGCATACATGTCACTATATACCTAAATATTTGTGTATGTCGCTATATATTTATATATTAATTTTTCCATTTTTATTTTTTGGGGGGAAAAGAAAAACATTTTTGAATAGAATTATATGTTTTCCCTTCCAACCTCTGCCTGTACCTCCACTCTCTGAATCATCCTAAACCTTTCTGACTACTATGGACTCCCAAACATCTTCTCCAAACTCTTCTCTTCTATATCCAACACGTCTAACTAAGAGGTACCATTCCCAAAAAGGCCTCACGTCTTCCCTTTACTGGTCTGCTACAATCAATCTATTTTCTTTCAAACCAATAGAGTAAATGCATGAGATCTCTAGAGTACAAACTTAATACACTTATCACATCAAATCTGTAAGGAAAAAACCTTTAATAATCTACAGCCTTATCAACTTGTATCTTGGGTTTGAGAGTAGTGTGCTACTCGTCACAAAGTGCTTCCGTGGTTTGTCTGGGGTAGTAAGCACTATATAAATATTACATTTATAATTAGAATTACAAATGTCCTATCTCTTCACATCTTTCTTCTGCTTATATTTCAGCCAGCCATTGCCGCTCCCCCAGAAACTAACCTATAAGTATAATATTATATAACCAGTACTGGCTTGAGGCTGTTTTTGTAACCACTGTCTGCTGCTTTGGCCTCCATCAGCACTACTTTCCATGGCACAGGTACACTGGTTAGTGTCACTCTACAATGCCTTTAGTCTCATCAGAGTCTGATCATGGGAACCTACTCAACTATTCCCATCTTCACAGTACACCCAATGAGCACAGGTATTACTCAACCAAATGCAAAATCCTAGTGGTCATCTGGGAAGCCAACATTCATCTTTAATTGCCTGCCCTCCAAGCTGTCTGGTCACGATGAATAATACATTTTGCATTTCTAACACACACACACCAGTTATTTTACTGCTCAACCCAGACTAAGCAGCAAACTGTATCACCTGCCATCCATACATGCTAAAACATATGATGAAGGTGATAAGGATCACCATTGAACATGTGACCTTCCCATTGCATCGAGCCCCGCCCAAAGCACTTTTTCCAGTATTATGCCCCCTTGACAGTCTCCAGTTTACCATAGATTCCTTCGTCACCAATTCTTGGTAAACCCTCATCACCACACTTCTGAAACACAGTGGAGACGTGCAAGTCACCCTGTGAACCTTAAATCAAAGAGCCGCGTTATAATGTCCACCATACTAAATATTTTCTTTATGGAATTCCAAATGTCAGCACCATGGCACCACCATCAACGAGTAATGGCCCGCGTGTGAATAGAAATATGTGAATGCCTGGAAGTTGCTTTGAGGCTGGTCACTCTCAGCACTGCTGTTTCGAAGACCAAAACACTGCGGTGATAAAACAGCTTGCACTTCTGGAAGACATCCCTTGAGCCTAGGAAAAGCAGACCAAAAGACATCAGTATCTCTCATGGCAGAACCAATGGGCCCTACTTTGGTTGCAGGATTAATTACCATGAGCACTGACACAGACCTTTCGGATAACCCCCACACCAAACAACACTCCTTTTCAACCAACACTCTTGAAGCTCCCAGATATCATTGTAATATTCTACAATGTCTATAACTCCTATACACTCCCACCATTAACCTCACCCACTAACCAATATCATGTCATAAAGGCTCTGCTATCTGCACTCTTAAGATGCGAATGAGCTCAATCCTTGGAAGAATGAAAACTGAGATACTGGAGTACATAACAATAGCTGATAACTACAATAAACCCTTCCATATATTTACAGTTGCATTTGATGTCACCAAAGTGAAATCACCTCCCAAGGCTTCCAGAATCAACGCTTGGCTCTGACTATCAACTCTATGCTCAAACTCCACCAGAAGTCATGTGTCTCTTTCCTCTTCCAAATTTACTCCTACTTCTCAAACATCATCACTCTCTGTACCATTCAATCCTTAGTGCTCACTGTCCTCCCTCTCCTGCAACTGTCCTAACGCTCCACTCACACTGCCTAAATTTCTTCTTTCACATTCACAACTCTGCTATGCTCTTTCTCACTTTCATAACTGCCAATCAAAATTGTACAGCACCTCACCACTACAGCAAATAATTGTTTTTGACTTATCTAGCCAAACCTTTTTAGTCTGCTGATTCTTGTCAAATATCCCACCAACATCTGCTCACCGGTTCTCAAATAATTGTCACAGGTTCTTTTTCTCTTCATGCTGTACACTTCTTCCTATGGTAAGAAAATGTCTTTGCTTTGCTTCACTTATCACCTCGATGTGATTGGCATGCATCTTTCTCTTTACCTTATTTCTCCCCTCACCTCAAGTCTTTTATCTATTGTAGCATAACACATTTCCTCACTCCATGGCTCCCTGTGTTCTAATACTATTCTCTTCTAACCAAAACAATATACTTCTTCCATCCTAGAATCAAGTTAATCTTACTTTTCTTCTTTCACTTTCACATTCACAACTCTGCTATGCTCTTTCTCACTTTCATAACTGCCAATCAAAATTGTACAGCACCTCACCACTACAGCAAATAATTGTTTTTGACTTATCTAGCCAATCCTTTTTAGTCTGCTGATTCTTGTCAAATATCCCACCAACATCTGCTCACCGGTTCTCAAATAATTGTCACAGGTTCTTTTTCTCTTCATGCTGTACACTTCTTCCTATGGTAAGAAAATGTCTTTGCTTTGCTTCACTTATCACCTCGATGTGATTGGCATGCATCTTTCTCTTTACCTTATTTCTCCCCTCACCTCAAGTCTTTTATCTATTGTAGCATAACACATTTCCTCACTCCATGGCTCCCTGTGTTCTAATACTATTCTCTTCTAACCAAAACAATATACTTCTTCCATCCTAGAATCAAGTTAATCTTACTTTTCAGGTCGAGCCTGGGCAGCTCATGTGCTGCTCTGCGAGGCATGCTGTATTGAGGTAGGAACTTGAAGCTTCGCCCAATCTCCGCCCACATTTTTCATTGGTTTGTATCATTATCCACTGTAAACTGTGGCTGTTCATTGGTCAAAATGCTTAGTAGTCCCTCCTTAATACTGACTTGTTTCATTTTGTAACCTCCCATGGCGACACCCCCTCCTACGTGTGTTGTTGCTCGGTAGGTAATTACAGCCTCTGAGCACCATTTTCTCAAATATCGTTGTCCTGCCTGGGGCAGCTCTCTCCTTACCTTTTTACATTTTTATAGCGTACATTTGCAATACAATAGGACTCGCCTTTGTGACTGTTTAAGCTATTGACATTGTAAATGACAATGCCTTTTATTTATCTGTTTTAAAAACAACACATGCATAAAATGCACTGTCATTTACAATACCAATAGCTCATACTCTCATAAATGCAAGACCCACAGCATTGCAAATGCTTGTTTACTACAGACACAAGACGGCTATTTCAATCTACTGAACTCCTTAATGTGGTCATTATTTCTACCATTGACCTGGAAACCTTCCTGCCCATGTGTCAGACCTACCAAGACCCAGACCACACAAATCCATTCTGACAGTGCCATGGGGATCAAGAACTGTTGGGCAAATAAAGAAAACCTAGTTCGGAACCGCTGTTGGAGTTCTTTGGTTCGCGAGCGGAATCTCAAGATGGCCGCCGACCCGAGAGATGAGTCGGCGGTCTAGTGGTTACATTACCTCACAGGTGCAGAAGGCTAGGTGAAGCGCGCGCTCTAACACTAATGCGCACTTCACCAGAGTTTTCCGAAGAGACAGTTTGCAGCCTTAGTGTTCCTGTCACCTCCCCGATATTTTGGCCACTGCGTCGCGTTTCTCCCCGTTATTTTGGGTCCGCTTCCTAGCCGGACACTTCCCTTATTTCCTTTTTCACCCCTCCTCCCCAGTTGGTGATAATTTAGATACCTAAGAAAGAATACGAAGAGTCACCTTATCGCGTTCTTGTTCTCGTTTTAAGTTGGGAGCTCGAGCGGAAGCTTCAGCACATACGCAGCGTCTTCGAAAAGAAGAAAGAGCACAGATAAGTGAATGCTGTACCTGGGTTAATGAAGAGAGTGTGGTTGTGCAGTTGAGGAGAAATACAGAGAGATAAACAGTACTGTAGTAGGAGATTGGCAGAAAAGGAGTTTAGTGATTTGGAATGTACTTACCGTGGCGATTGTCCTAAGAAATTCTGGGAAGATCTGAGAGACAAAAAAAGAATAAATCAATCTAAAGACAAGAGAGACAAATACACTCTAGGAAAATAAGTGAAAAAGACTCAACAGACAAAAACTACTAAAAAACAGCGAGCACTTTAGAGATGGTAAGAGTAGAAATAGAAGGGTTATAAAATAGTATTTTTGAATAACACAAAGAAAGGCAAAAAGTTAATACATATATATATATTTGCAGATAAAAGTTCCTGGAGGCAAAAATAGAAACACAAGAAGATAAAAGAATGAAGAGTAGCATTAGACTCTGGAATGTTAGTTAAGAACTAGATAGAATAGATTAAGGTATTTGGAGCAATAGGAAGGGTGTTTAATCTTTCTCTCCCTTAATGCATTAGGACTGCCAAGATCCGTCAAAACTAAAGACGAGACCCAAGAAGCAGAAAAGAATAGATGCTGAGCAGTCTCTTCTATTGTTTATTATTTTATCCATTCCCCTCCCCCCTTTGGGGTCCTTGAGGGTCAAGTTTAAAATAACTGACTCTGGGTATCCTAGAGGTGGAGTTGGGAAAAGGGCAGCTACCTGTTCCTGTGCAAGTCGTAGTAAGAAGTCACTTATAGTCTCTGACACCATGACACTCAGATACCCTTATCACCTAAACGACATGGGGGCAGAACAGGCATGTCTACAGATGCTTGAATAGGGCCTTCTGTAATACAATTCACACCGGGTCACAAATAGGGCCAATGTAATTCTAATGGGAACGTTCCCTCATTAGAATGGGGAAATTATGGTGTGGTACTTTGCAAATGAGAATAACACTTTGCCTCTGTGCCTGCCCACTATTATGGACCCCGGCATAAAGGCAACAAGGCCTTATGAACGCTGTTTACTGTGAAGAAGTCCCTGCTACGAGGCAAAAGGGTATCATGAAGCGGGTGCTTGGACTAGGGCTAAGATTGGCTGTAAGGTCCTGGTCTCCTATTGGTACTAGATTTTAGGGCTAGTGCTGTGATTGGATAATGTTAGGGCTAGGGTTCCCATTGGCTCAAGGGGTCACCTGATTACTAGGGCTATAAAAGGCAAGGCTTATGGCATGTCAGCCCGGGCGTCGAGGCTAAGGGCAGAGAGGACAAGGGCAGTTGCCCTTTTGAGCCTGTTTGAGACTGGTCGAGAATAGGGCCAGAAATGCTGCCCTTTTTCTCATTTAGCAATACCCAGCCCACACCATCCACATCCACAAACAGAGCAACACACTCACGCCAAAAGTACACCACGCACAACAGATTAATGTACCAGCATGCACCACAAACCCAACCAAACCACATTTACACACCCTACTATCCCAACTACCACACATATCCACCATCACCTACAAACAGAACACAACTCTATCCTATACCACTAACCAAAACACTCATCACTAACACAACGCCAATCAACACCATACATAACTACATCCCATTCAGACCCTGCTGTAATCACACCTAACAGACCACCTTTTATCATTAACAAACATATAATGATCCTTCCATCAGTTATCCAACAAACACCCTCCTCTCCCTTCTACCATAATAACACTAACACATAACACACACTGCACACCACCACACTTTGTAACTCTTGCAACAAAACAGTCTAAGATAAACACTCTCGCCTCTACTTCATTCCCTCCTACACACAATATACACTCTACTCATAAACACATCACCACCCCCTCTACCGTATAACCTCCTCTCACAAACAATACCATACAACCAAATCCAGTGCATGAAACATATACATCAGCACCACTTTTCACTACTCCTCAAAAGCAAAACATATCACACACACCAGCAGAACAAGATCTTCAAAGCGCAACACCTCGTAATACTTACCATCACAAAATACATTCATATACTCACCTTTCAAACCACAAAAAGGAACAAACTCCAATGCCAAGTTTTCACTCTTCCACCACACCTAACACAGATACAGCAATACAGCACCTCTCTTCTAGCCGCCTCTCATCCATTGGACAATTTAGAACATTACTACTTGACCCACATGCTGCACCACCTCCCCTGACTCATACACCTTCCGCCTTAAACACACGCAAAAAATATAAGCAACATGCCACACCTCACACCGAACACCTATGCTTCCCCATGTCTACTTCACAACAATGTTACACCACAAAAGCAACACTGCACCCCAACTCACTCTCAAACACCATCTCCAACACATACACATGCAGACCCATCAAAATGCCTTCTTAGCATGCTGGGTGAGGAGCACGATACAGAACAGCTACACGATTGCTATCCTAATACAGCTAATACAGCACTAAAAACACACCTGCTACAAACCCACACAATACTGATCACTCTTCTACAAAACAAAGTCCCTCTATCACCAAAGGCCACTCTCTACACTGTCTACTAATAAATGCTCGATCCCTCTCTAAAAACAGAGAGGTGTTGTTACCTGGGCTTTAAGTGGCGTAAAAAAACTGGAGGGTCTCTTCAATGGGGGTCTTCATTGTAATTAAGGGTGTGGTTTAAAACACCTAGGCTAAAAATCTGTGCTTAGCATAGTGTTTTGCGTGACTGGTATTATGATGTTTCTGTCATTGCTTCCAGATATATAATACAGCAAGTATCATTACACCAACTACAAGCCAGGACTATTGGCTTTGTCAATGGTTGTTATTTGCTTAAAATGAAAAAAGCAGTAACCATGGCTTTGTTGAATATAATATTGAAAATACTTCATTTTTAAAATGATGAGATAGTGAAAGAACATTACCTGTTCTTTTTAACTTTTTTCACAGGATTATTTATGAAAATGTTTTCTAACATTGCAGCATGGGCGTTTTACCTTTTATCTAACAGATTGCCCTGCTGTACATTGAGGCTGAAGGAGGCCCCCACATGCTATCACACCCCAGACTGCCCCATTGACATTCTGTATGTGGCAATTAGCCGGCATACAGAATGACAATGGGCGGTGGGGCTGCTCTTATGCTCCAGGAGCAGTGTGAGGCGGCCCCATTAGGGTGCTCAGGCTTCTCACAGGGGAGCAGTGCTGCTCCCTGCGATAGCCATAATTACGGACAAAAGGTGTCCATAAAAGGGATCCTCACGGACAACGGACGTGTGGTCCCATTTACGGATGGTCCGTGAAATTTCCCGAGTGATGTGGTGGTGTCCCCGAGTGATGTGGTGGTGTCCCCAAGTGATGTGGTAGAGATGGCAAGAAAGAGGGAAATGTTGTGAGTGATAGAAAGGGCGAGAGAGAGAGAGTTAGAGAACAAGCTCTCGGAATAGCTGTGGCGGGGCAGGGGAGGCATTCCTTTGAAGTCTGATGGGCACAAATGGTGGAATGGTGGTGTGCGAGCGGCTTTCTTTCAAGTCGGATGGGGGGGCGGGGGAGCAGGGGAGCGAGTGAGTGGGAGGGAACGAGCATGGGGTGTGAGTGAGAAGTGAGGCTGAGCGTGCACTGGCGAAGCTTCGCGCTTGAATGCCTCACATGCATTGGGGAGAATCCGCAATCCAAAACCTCTTGGTAGGATATGCTGGTGGCCCTCTATATGTCTCGCCAGCAATGCGCATGCGCATTGGCAGGTCGAGACCTAAAAAAAACATGGGTGGCACATCCCTTTCTGTTCAAGCAGCCAAACTATGGAACTCTTTACTCCCCAACATAAGATCCATCGACAACCACCTTATCTTCAGAAAACTACTCAAGATTTGGCTCTTCCCCACATAAGCACCATACACAAACAGAAATTTCCAGCATATCCCTCTGTATATAAGCATTTGTTTTCACTATAGATATGTATCTATCTTTGTGTATTACTTTGTATAAACACGTAAAAAAATTATGTTGTTAAGTGAGAAAAAAAAGAATAAATAATAATAAATAAATAAATAATAATCTTTGGTATACATGTACATACTTCCATTGTGCATCTATGTACCGTCCATGTACTTGGATCTGTGTGTCTGTTACTTTTCTCTTGAAAAAGCATATCCAATGCACTACCCTATTTCTCATCCTTTGCCTCTATCAATATCTTTAATCTACATACACTTACTTCCTTTATGTATCTATATACTTTCAATGTACTTATGGATCTATATATTTATCACTTTCTTACAATTTAGCATTTCCAAGGCACTACCCTATTTCTCAGCCTATACTTTGCTCAAAACATCTTCTAGCCCAACCTTCTGACTCATCTCAAACAACTTCTTTCTACTACTCTTTCCAATGCACTACCCTATATCTCATCCTATACATCTATCAATATATCCTTTACATCGACTCTCTCCTTTAACCCAACCCCCATACCACTACTATGTTCGCCAAAATAACCCTTTCTAGACTCTCTCCTACCCTACCCCTCCTTGCATCATCTGACACCTCTTTTTACTATACCAATCCCCTAAAACAAACCTTTCTAAACTCTTCCCTCTGACTCCTCTCCTCCAAAGCTCCTTTTTACTCATCCAAAAGCCTCCTCCTACTGCTAAGACCTAAAAAAGAAAAAAAAATGCTTCACTCTTTTCTCCCTCCACTATCCTTTTCAATCAAAATTAACAGACTAACATGTTCACTTCTCAAATTCCATATTCACCTATACTAATATACTACCCAAATAACTGAATAACATATCTACTACTCAAATTACTTCATATTTATACTATACTAATTTTCAACACTAATCCTTTATGGGTTCCAGAGTGGCGTGCTACTCGCCAGAAAAGCGCTTCAACACCCATCAGGGGGAACAAGTGCTATATGAATGCAAATCTTTCTTCCCATTTTAGTCCTCCGCTATCCTTCTCACTCGAAGTAACAGACTAATATCCACAACTGAAATGACTTCATATTTCACTATATTAATTCACCACTAATCCTTTATAGGCTTCCTGAATAGCATGCATCAACAAGTGCTAAATAAATACAAACCTTTGTCCTCCTCTATCCTTCTGCTATCATTCCAAACCCAAATAACTGACTAACCTATCCACCACTTAAATGTACTTGCATGTTTCACTTTACTAATTCAACACTAATCCTCTATGGGTCCCAGAGTAGCGTGCTACTCACCGAAAAAGGGATTTGACGCCTCGGATCGGGTAGTAAGCGCTATATAAATGCAATTACAATTACAATTACAGTGCACCCCTTACATAATGCAACCCAACCAGGTAAATTTATGGAAAAACCACCTCCATGGAGCCATGGCATTAGGTTTAGCACTCCTAAATATGTTTAACTATTTCAACCGTGAGCTGTCAGCTTAATCCACAATGCATTTCCATCCCTAGAATTACAGTTAAAAAAAACTTTAAAACATTCTATAACCATCTAACAAAAACCTCTACTTGCCACTACTGACGCCAGGTTGGAGGGCTATCTGCCAAAAGAATGCCCGATTGAACCTGCTGACCCAGAAGTTGTAGAAAATATGAAGACTTTCCAAGTTCACCTCAGAGATTCCATCTCCCGCTTCACCTCCATGAGAAACTAGTCATCTCACAACTGAGACCAATTCATCACTCCAAAAACACCCTACACAGATAGATGTTTTTTTCTGATTCGTTGTTATCTACACAATTATCCGTATGTAATGACCTAACCTAACAATAACAAAACGTCGTACACCACATTGACATTCAGTCCATCATTCTCTTGGGATTTGTAATTGAACTCTTCACCCACAGTGCTCCACTCCCCCTCCCCGCCCCTGATGAACTTCATCAATCACCTACTTTACTCTTAAAAGCAGCAAAAACACTCTCAAACCCCACCTCCTTGGAGCACCAGCGCACATGATTACCTTGTCTCACTATGCTCCACACTCATGAGAACCCTGCGCCTAGATTTCCCTTGCCTTTGCTGTAGCAATACAACATTAGATATATACATGCAGAGAAGAGAACGAGTGAGAGAGAGATAAATGTATTCTGTCTGAAAAAGCATTGTATTTGTCTCATCACACACCACACCGAGCAAAACTGCCTTTTCCCCTAAATGTACCTTCCCGATTTGATGATGCTCTCTTTTGCCTTTTATAGCCACAATGTATGTTAGAAGTGCTATTGCTTTTTAGTAAATTCAGATTTACATGACATGTAATGCATGTCTCTCGTGTTCTTCCCCTTCTCCTTCCTTACTCCCTTTTCCTGCTTGCTCTCACATTATTTTCCTCAAGCCCCATGTCTCTTTCCAGCACCTCAGTAGCCAGAGAACCTTTTCAGCCCTGATACCTATCTTGTTATTGTATTGTAATTGCATTTCTATAGCGCTTACTACCCCTGATGAGGCATCAAAGTGCTTTTTCGGTGAGTAGCACGCTACTCTAAAGTAAAGTAAAGTCCACATTTGTAAAGCGCACAATCACCCGTAAGGGTCTCTAGGCGCTGGGGGGCCGTCGGGAAGATTAAGCGAGCTATTGCCCAGAGTCACATGGTGCTGGGCTAACCTGCCGCCGGAGCCGGGGATCGAACCGTGGTCCCCAGATACCAGCGTCAGTCGCCCTGGCCGCGGCGCCACACCTCTCCCACTCTAGAACCCATAAAGGATTAGTGGTGAATTAGTATAGTGAAATATGAAAGTAATTTGAGTGATGGATATGTTTGTCAGTTATTTGGATTGAGAAGAATAGTGCCGGGATAGAAGAGGGAAAAAAAGGTTTGCATTTATATAGCACTGGCTACCCCTGATGGGGTGTTGAAGCGCTTTTTTTTTTTTTTGGCAAGTAGCACACTACTCTGGAATCCATAAAGGATTAGTGGTGAGTTAATATAGCAAAATATGAAAGTAATTTGAGTGATGAATATGTTAGTCAGTTATTTGGATTGAGGAGCACATTGGAGGGATAGAAAAGGGAAGGATTTAGAAATCTTTGTGTTTGTTATGGAGCTCATAGCAGTAGGAGGAAGCTTGGGATGAATAAAAGGAAGGTGGAGGGGGAAGAGACAGGGGAAACTGTTTAGAAAGGCTTGTTTTGGGGGATCGGAATTGTAAAAGAGGTATGAGATGATGCGAGGAGGGGTAAGTAGGGAAGAGTCTAGAAAGGGTTATTTTGAGGCTCATAGTAATGGTATGGGTTTTGGGATGAATGAGAGAGTTGAGTTGTTTTAGGTTGGATCTGGTGTAGTGGTTAGTGGGACAGAAATGTGTTGCAACGGCGTGGCTTGGATGGCAAGGAGGCAGGAGACCTAAGTCCGGAGCTCCCGACCCCCAAGCTTAACGAACGGCGCGCATCATAGTCCAAAGTGAGAGAAACGGAGCCAAAAGTTAAGGAGGTGTGAGGGAACCGAACCGGCATCCCACGAGAGGCTCCGCGACCGAAAAGAACCAAGAACGAGGCAGCAGCGGAGAGAAGGCGAACGGCCAGGGTGGAGAGGAGCGACCCCAAGATGGCGGCGTGAGTCTGAGGACCGGGAAGACAGCGAGCGGCGCAGGCGACAGCAGAACCACCCAGAACGCAACACCCGACCGTCCCGGCACTCCCTTGTCTCAGGAAGGAGGGAGAGAGAGGCAGTCACGGTGAGCTACCGGAACGGACGGCACAACCGCTGGGCGCAGCGACCGAGCAAGTGAGTACCGGCGCAACGAGCGAGCTGGACGCCTCTCTCACAGACCAACAATTTCTGACGAAGGCCAAACAGGGCAATAATTAATTTAAACGCAGCCCGCGGAGCAGCAGCCACAACGATTGCGGAAAAAACAACAACAACAAGGCAGCCATCTTAGAAGAGGGGGTGTAAGCACGGGGCGGCCATCTTGCTAAAACTAAGGCACCTCACGGCAGGAGCACCTCAGACAGACAGCCCGACAGACAGGCGGGCGAGTCAGAGCAACTAACTCGCAAAACTCCGATGCAGCGGAGAGATAAAGGGCAACCAGTCACGCACACCATAAGCGGCGGCAGCAGAGAAGTCACCGACAGGGCGGCCATCTTGGTAAAGGAGGAGAAGCAAGGGGCGGCCATCTTGCTGTAACGTCCCGTAACGGGACAGCGGCCAGACCAGGGCAGACGGAGGCAGCAGCAAGAAGCAGAGCACAAGCTCGCGGAGGGAACACGAGCAAACCGTGAGTCTCAGACAACATTGCCGCGGAGCGGCTGTAGCAAACCGTGAGTTTCAGACAATATAGCCGAGGTGCGGCGGTCAGGAGGGCGGCCGTCCAGCAGCCAGCCAAGCAGTAAGAGGCGGGCGAGACCAGCGCAACTGACGCCTCTAGCTGGAGGGGAAAAAAGGGGCGCAACAAGGCGCAAACCACGGGGAACTAGAAAGTGGCAGACAAAAGACTGTGGGTCCCACAACAACAGTAACTCTAGGAAACAGCAAGCGGCGCAGTGAGAAACAAACCCGGCCAGACGGCGGCGAGTGGCGGAGCGTAAACAGTGGGGGTTCCACCAGAGCAAAGCACAGCGCAGGAGGCTGGCGGAGCTTAGGACTAAAACCAGAGTGGTCAAGGGGCCACCTAGGTTCAGAGACAACCCCATAACGTCGATAAGCGCCCTGAGGGACAAAGCGGGAAAAAGAGGAGACAAAGCCGCAAAAAGTCAGCTGCCAACAGAAAAGAGGCCCAAAGTCAACCAGGCCAAAAGAGGCACCGAAGCCATGGCAGGCAGGGACGGAAAACAGGGGGCCAACGACCTGAAGAAAAGCAAGAATGAGACACCGCCCTCTCCGGTCAAAGAGCGCAACAACCATGGGGATGGCACAATAACGCTTGACATGCTCCTGAAGAAAATAACGGAAGGGAACGAGCTGGCAAAAGCCACGAAAAAAACAGTAGACAGCATCCAGAGGGAGCTAATAGCTATCAGAGCCGAGCAAAGCAGAGCCAATGGAAGAATTGACGAGGCAGAGAAGCGAATAGGTGCGCTAGAAGACAACGCAAATATAACACATAAGGACATGGGGCTTGTAATAAAGAGAACAACGGCACTACAGAAGGCCGTAGCGGAGCAGGAGGACAGGAGTCGCAAGGGGAACATAAGACTCTTGGGAGTACCTGAGGAGGAAGAAGACACACCAGGAGCATGTGCCCTCATGCTGGAGGCCCTCATACCTAAAATAACGGGACTTACTTTCGACAAACCGTTGGAGATCACCAAAGCGTACCGCATACCAGCCAGGAAGCAAACGAACAGCAACGCCCCAAGACCCATAATATGCAGACCACTAAGAGAAAATCAAACAGAGGCGATATTTGCAGTAGCCAGGAAGGGCCGCCCGATGATGATAAACGGGAGCAAAGTAACCATCACCCAGGACTTCTCCAAACTGACAGTCGAGGTGAGGAAAGGCTTCCTAGCCCAAAGGGAACATTTGCGGAAAAAGAACATTGCTTTTACATTTGCAGGCCCGTCCAGGATGAGAGTGACAGACAGACACGGAAGCAGAGTCTTCGATGACCCCAACGACCTGCACCGATACCTACGAGACCCGGAACCAGAGGAGATGGAGCTGCCGAGCCCAGGGGCAAAGAGAAGGGCATCCTCTGACGAAACACACGAAGGAGGTGAATAAGAAGGAGTGCTTTTGAAGGAACACGCATATCACAGACAACCATGTACAGGAGCAACAGCACCCACCGAGACTCTTGACTGATACGAACAATAGCCTGGAGAATCAAGCATGCGCAACCATGCAAGGAGACTCTGACAGTAACAACAACCTACCTCAAAAAAGGGAATCTACCTCATACGACAACAACATACTACCTCAGAGGGCCACAGAACGAGTTTGGCCACAGCCACCGGGATACAGAACATGCCGTGAGCCACCAAACAGCAAGATCAACCATACCTACCTCAGCAAGGCCACGGTGGCCACGGGAAGAACGGGCGGGCAACCGCTGATCATATCCTTTTCTTTTGAAATTGATCATGAGGGGCGGGGGTTTTTTTTCTTTTTGGCCAACACGCTAAGGACTAAAAGACTCAGGAAGAACTTGGGGGGGGGGGAGTGTGAGGACCCTTGCTGTCGCACACCCGGTTTACTACTGACGGGGGGGAGGGGGGAGGGAGGGAGGGGGTCGGGCCAGGGGGGGGAGCGAAGTCGGCGGATATGATAGTACATGGCAGAGCCGCCGGTTGCATCATGAACAAAGGACCTAGAATCTTGCCTTTCTCCACAGGCACCCTATACTTTTCCTATTCCTTTTTTCCCATCCAGCACCCCGGGGGGGGCCGCAGAACGCAAAGCACAAGCGACGAAGCGAAACCACCATGACAAACCCAACCAGAGCAGGCCTGTCCACTGATTTGAAGGTAGTGTCCATGAATGTTAAAGGACTGAACCACCCAGTCAAACGTAGGAAAATCCTGGACTACTTGTCCAAACTGAAGGGAGATGTGTACATGCTCCAAGAGACCAAGCTCTCCGAAGAGGAGGCGAAACTACTCAAAGCCAGATGGATAGGGGAGGTACTCTGCTCACCGGCAAAAGGGAAAAAAAGAGGAGTAATAACAATCCTGAGCAAGAAGGCCAGCATGACAACACTAGCAGTGGACACTGATGAAGATGGCCGCATGCTCATAGCAAGCGTCCAGAGAGGAGGCGACACAATCCACATGGTCAATATCTATGGTCCGAACTCGGAAGACAAGCAATTCTGGCTGGGAGTAGACAGCAAGCTATCAGATCTCCCCCAAGAGGACCTCCTGATCACAGCCGGGGATATGAACAAGACGATGGACCAGGCAACAGACAGACACCTAAACAGACCAAGTCACAACTCCAGCAACAACAACAACACCCTGAAAGACTTATGCACCAAACACCAACTGGCAGACCCGTGGAGGCTCCAACACCCGACAGCGCGAGAATACACCTTCTACTCACACCCACATAACTCCTACAGCAGGATCGACTACATACTGATGTCCAACACACACACGCACCTCATAGAAGACACGGAGATAGCCACAATCACCGTCTCAGACCATGCTCATATAACACTCACCCTAAGTGGGAAACACAATGAGAACCCAACGAGGAGGTGGAGACTGAACGATGACATCCTCCAGAACAGAGAGAACGTCAAAGAAATTGAGGCCACAATAAAAGAGTACCTCGAACACAACGACAATGGCGAGGTAGGGAAAGACACTGTATGGGATGCCCTCAAAGCGACAATAAGGGGGAATCTGATAAACATCAAGGCCAGGATGAACAGAGGGCGGAACAAAAAACTCCGTGAGCTCGAGGAGGAAATAACAGCACTGGAGAGAGGCCACTGTGCTAACATAACGGACAAAAACACGCTCACTCTGCTCACAAAAAAGAAATACGAGCTGAACAAGATCCTAAGCGAGAGAGCGGGCTCCTGGTTGACGAAGTTCAAGTCAATCAACCTATGTGCAGCAAACAAAGCCGGGAAACAGCTGGCGTCCTACTTAAAGGCAAAACAAAGGCAACACACGATAGCAGCGATTACGGACCGCACGAACAAATCCCAAACAACGAACAAAGGAATACTAGAGGTTTTCAGACAATTCTACCAAGAACTGTACACTGAGGATCATAACTTGAACAAAGATGCAGGACGTGACCTACTCAGTAAAACCAATCTGCCGAAGCTGGACGAGGCGGAAAGGGAATCGCTCGAAGCTGACATCTCGGAGGAAGAGATTGGAATTGCCATAAGCCAACTGAAACGAAACAAGGCGCCAGGGCCAGATGGTTACTCAGCAACATTCTATAAAACCTTCAGCGAACACATCAAGACACTAATGGCACAAACATACTCCACATGCATCAAAAAAGGGAGGATGACGGAGTCCATGTGCGAGGCCAACATCACCATAATTCCGAAGGAGGGGAAAGATCCACAGTATCCCCAGAACTACAGACCTATATCGCTAATAAACGTCGACTGCAAGGTCTATGCAAAAGTCTTAGCAAACAGACTAAACAGGATCCTGCCGAACATCATCCATCCCTCACAAGTGGGATACATAAAGAACAGACTGTCGCAGGACAACACAAGGCTACTGTGCCACCTGATCAACCACACAGCAAACAGCAACGAGCAGGCAGTCATGATAGCGCTGGATGCGGAGAAGGCGTTTGACAGAGTCTCGTGGCCTTTCCTGGATAACTGTTTGGGAGCTTTTGGCCTAGGCAGGAAGTACACGGCGATGGTCATGGCCCTCTACAACAAACCGAAGGCGAAAATAGTGGTGAACGGGAGCGCATCCGAAACGCTCACGCTGGGCAGAGGAACCAGACAAGGATGCCCCCTCTCCCCCGGACTATTCCTGCTCGCACTAGAGCCCCTGCTAGCCAGAATCAGGGACAACACCGAGATAACAGGCGTTAAGCTCAAGAGAAAAACCGTCAAACTAGCAGCATACGCCGACGACATCCTAATTACAACAGCGAACCCCTCCACGTCGATAAAAGCTCTGATGGCCACAATAGGTGAATACGCAGAAGCCTCAGGCTACAAACTCAATAAGGAGAAATCGGAATGTAAGCCAATGAATGTCCATACCACAAGAGAAGTCCTAGGCGATTCCGGCCTAGCATGGCAAACGAAACCTCTGAAATACCTAGGGCTCCACTTTGGGAAAGACCTCACGTCAACCCTGCAACACAACGAGGACCTCACGCTGAAGAAGATAAAGGAGAGACTGGAGTTATGGTCACCAAAGTTCATCAGCTGGTGGGGACGCATTGAAACGATCAAAATGATGATAACACCGGTAATAAACTACACGCTATCAATGCTTCCACTTCCAATGACAGAGACATTTCACAAAAAATTGGACCAGCTCATAAACATCTTCCTGTGGAAAAACAAGAAGCCAAGGATAAGCCTACAAAAACTAAGACTGTCAAGAGACCTCGGAGGCCTTAACCTGGCGAACTTCAAGACATACCAGACGGCTTGCCTGGCGAGACAGGGTATCGCCTGGGTAGATGCCACACAAACGTACAGGCCAGTATGGCTGGAGGTCGAACAAGACATCCTAGGAGGACTCAGGCCAATAGCACTCCTAACAGCGAACCGGCACCCACTGAAAACGAGCGCCATACTAAAACACACGAGAGAGGCCCTGCTGAAAGTGGACAGGCACATGGCGCAGAAACTGAAGGGCACTGCTTGGGAATCCATCTGGTTCAACACTAAAGTGACCTACCAAGGGGCAACACTGCACAATGACACGTGGATCAGAGAAGGTATCAGCACGCCCAGTCAATTGGAAACAAAGGGAAAACCGCTGACTTTCCAGAACATACAGCAGCTACATGATCTCCCGAACCCAGAGTTCTATAACTTCCTTAAAATTAAGACAGCAATAACAAAGGCCAACCTATGCGGAGGAGAGCCGGGGATCATCAAGTATCTGCAGCTCATCGACTTAGCAGGACATCAAACGGCAAAAATCTATAAACTACTCAGCCCATCCAAGATGGCGCAGAACAAAAAAGCAACCAACACATGGGAGACGCGCCTGGGCAGGCAACTAAATGAAAAGGAGCGAGCGATAATGTGGAGTTCAGCGACAACAAACAAAATCACCCCACAACTAGCGCAAACAAAATACTGGCTGCTCCACAACGCATACTGGACGCCATCCAAACTCCACAAGGTCGGCATAGCAGACTCAGACAAATGCTGGAACTGTCAGAAAGAAGAAGGGACCCTCGAACACCTTATCTTCACCTGCGTGAAAGTCAGGAAGTTCTGGGCTCAAATCAACACTTTCCTGAACGATATGCTCAAAACGAATCTGGAGATCAGCTTCGTCAGCCTGGCGACTGAGCACCTAACAGCGAACCTAAAAAGTAAAGAAGAAAGAGAACTCCTAGACCTACTTCTCACAGCGGCCCTCAAAATGATCCTAACGAACTGGAAAAACACAGCCAAAGCAAGCTTTAAAACATGGATCAACTGGATTACTTTCCTGAGGGGAGCAGACAACATTACAGGCACCTTCTCGAAAGAACACACAGCCAAGCTGCACATGTGGGACCCGCTTGATGAGCTCCTGAGAACGACCCAATAAAGGACAATCAAGGACAACTACGTGCGCACCCCCCCCCCCCCCTCTTTTCTCTTTTCTTCTCCAGTGGAGGGAGAACAATAGATATATATGACCGCCAACTGTGTACCTATATCTGTATATATATTTTTGTACGACCTTCTTTTGTATACCAATAAAAATTTCTAATAAAAAAAAAAAAAAAGAAATGTGTTGCAACATTACCTTAATTGGTTTGATGCAGAGAAAGGTAATGGGTTATGCTTAACTGTATAGTGGGGATCTGTGAGTGGTGAGATTAGGTTGTGAGCTAGTATGTTGAAAAATGAGGTTTAGGCCTCTGGGATTGGGGGTTTATGCAGATGTGCTGGAGATCAGTGGTGGCTTAGTGATGAGATTTGTAGGTATGGATTGTACTGTGTGATGTACTTGGGGGGCTGTGTACTTATTTGGACAGGATGGGTAGGTACTCAGAAGGAGTGTTGACGAAAAGTGTAAGAATTTCTATTGAGTGCTCTGGCAGCATGGTTGGGTAGTATATCAGTGAACTGTGAAGCTAGAAGGGCTACAGATAGTTATCTAACATGGATAAAGGAAGCCTGGGTTTCTTGTTGTGGCATTTAATGTATTGGTGTTGTTTGCCAATGGTGTGGTGTTTGTACAGTGCAGAATGATATAGGTTGCAATACTGTGTGATATATATTGTGGTCTCGGATGAGAAGGAGGAAGGGATGGGTGGGCTTGAGGTACTTTGACAGGAATGCAAAGTTTGGGGGGGAGTTATGCAATATTATGCAATGATACAAAAGGGACAGCGAAGTAGGCTATATGAATAGGCAGCAAAAGGGGGCAATGGAAGCTGCGAACAGAAAAGAGTGGGTGGATAGGGGAGGAGGTGTTCAGAGGAGGGGCATAAAGGACAGTAGTGGCAAGAGCTGGAAGTATATCAAAGGAAGCTTTGAGGGATATAGTGGTGAGGCCAATTGATTCTTATCGAGTGTGGGAAGGCAAAGACATAGAGCTGTTTAAATCAGGTGAGGAGATGTTTATTAGATCAGGATCAAGTGAGTGGAGGAGAAAGTTAAGATAAAAAGTTGGACGTGGCTCAAAAAGGAGCTGAACAAGCGGAGACGGGTGAATGACCATCTAAGGTAGGACAATGGAACTGTGTATTATTTGGGCAGACAACTCGATAATATCTAGATAATATCTTAAGTTAGACTGATTTGTATAGTGCACTAATCACCCAAGAGTGGATTCTGCCCCTTGGGCAGGTGTGTATGTTTGTGGTCCCCAAGGTGCTTATACGAAGAGCCAGCTCTTCAGCATTTTGCAGAACTCAAGAAGAGAGGAGGAGACTCTGATGTGTTGTGGGAGGTCGTCCATGTCTTGGATGTGATGTGGATGAATAAGTGACCTCCAGTTTTGCTTTTGCAGATGTGGTAAATGTGTCCGACTGATAATGAAGCAGAGAATAGGTGTCTGGTGGGTTGGTGGAAGTACAGGTGGTTGTTCAGGTATTTTTGTCATGTGTTGTACAGGGTTGTATATGTGTGTGTGAAAAGTTTGAATTGGGAGCGCTGGTGCGGTGTTATGTGGGTGTGGCATGAGAGGTCGAAAATGGGCCTTGCAGTGGTGTTTTGGATGGTCTGGAGTCTGTGTAGGAGTTGTTCAGATATTTCAGTGTAGAGGGTGCAGCCGTAATCCAGCCTGCTGGTTATTACTGCTTGCGTGATGGTTGGTCTAGTGTTCTGAGGCAACCATTTGAAGATTGAAGAGCATGCTTAGGATGTGAAAGCAGGAGGTGCACACTGGTTTGATTATCTAAGGTGCCATGTGACCATGTTTGTAACATGAGGAGGCAAGTGGCACACAGACACAACTCCTGTTGTAGTGGTAAAACCTTTAAGCCCAATAGGTGTCCTTTTGCTACAATAGAGCATTTAGGATGTTGTTTAGTGTAATGGTACTCAACCTCATCTGTCTATTCTGTGGCCAAGAACAGGTTTTGGCAGTCTGTGGTGCAGCTGACAGTGCACTAGAATTGTTTAATTATGTAACTTGGTGTGCATCTGCATAGCAGAAGTTGTAGTATCCAGGGTGATACCACCCGTTGTGGTGTCGGTAGCTGTATTTCACTATTGCTAGAATCCAACTAACATGTTTTGCACTTATAGTGACTATTACAGTGACCCCTACTATACTAGCGAATGAACAAGCTCTTAGTGAAGCTAGTTCTCTGGGGCATCAGAACTCACTGTTTATCAGTTGATTATTGTATCAAGACAAACCTGGAAATGCAGAGGCCATGTGCTACTGCAAGCTCAATCAAATACCCAGTTCTTCCTTTTAGGCTTTAACTCTCTGGGACAATCGAGGGCAAACAGACGAGGCTTCCTTCTGGAGGGAGGTGAAATGTTGAATGACTAGAAGAAGCAGCGCACCTATCACTTTCAACTAACAGCAGTGTTTTTCTTTACCATTAACGAAATATGCCAAGTTTTATTATATTTCCTGGCATTCACTTTGTAATCGGATTGTATCCAAGCTTACTCTGTAAGTGAACTGGGAGCAAGTTTTACATTTATGTGGTTAATACCTAATCGGTGGCGAAGACTACCAGCACCTGCTTGTCAGTGTTTGAGATGTCGCACTTCAATATCTGACAGTCTTTCTTGTTGAAAATAAATCTGCGGCCACAGAAGGAGACCACGTCGCACGGAAGCGATGACGCAGTGATAATGACACAGTGATATTGGTTGTGAGTCAGGGTACTGGCGGAATTCAGCATCTGGGTTGCACACATGGACATGCAACAGCATTGCTGGGACCAAGACCCCACTCGCTGAACCCACCACCTGCAGGTGGAAAACAGGTCGGGCTGCAGCTGCAGGGGAGGCTCGCCCGAAGAAGAAGCGACAGTGCCTGGAGGTCAGGGAGCAAGGGTCAAGCGTGGTCATCAGTGGCTGTAAAAAATGATGCAGTCAGGGCCGGGCAGATCACCCTCTCAAGATCATCGTGTAATTGTGAAGAGGCAACCATGAAAACCAATACACCAAATGCTTCCCCTTAGTGCACTAGTAATAGTGAACAAAAGAATCCCGAACACTTCTCATACACTCAATAATTAATAGTACAAAACTACACTCTCGCAAGCAAAGGAAGCTTACGAGAATTCTATGTATAGAAAAATAATAATTTTCATTATAAAAAGTACAATTACATGACATAAATTACTCCATATCAATGTTAAAGAAAGATGATCTTTTTCTAAGACAAAAAATCTGCCTTTAGACTGATATACCTCCATCTTATATATCACTGAGCATTTATGAAATACATCAGTAATATGTAAATGTCCAGTGTAGGTGGACTGTAACACAATAAAAGGTTGATGCGTTTCAGTGGAGTGAACATAATATTTCCACCTTCTCCACCACTAATGATTAAAATTATTATTACATATGTGTGGTGTTCCCATTAACTTCCTTTGCACACAAGAGTGTAGTTTTGTATTGTTAACTGCATGTCTGAGAGGTATTTGGGATTGTTCTGTTTTGTGTTACTAGTGCTAAGGGGAACAATTGGTGTTTTGTATTTATAACCCTGTTCCCTTGTTTAGAAGAGTTGTTGTCTTTGTACTTGATGAAAGATGCAACAATGCACAGTTTAGCACAGGGACCACTCGTGATTATTGGCCAATGGTGGAAATGCGGCGATGCAGGCTTATGGACCTCTCAGGATCATTGTTCACTAGTAAAGATAGTATTGCTTGGGTCACATGTCAATGCACTCTGGGGTCTGGGGTAGTACACATGGGAGGCTACAAATTGGGTTGAGCAGCAGTACACCGCTCATCATCTTGGCAATATCTACTTCACCCACCTCTACACAGCAAGACACTCCACATGAACTCCACCACTGGCTGAAAATATCAGGTCCTCTCCACTCCTGGCTATATAACATTGTGGTGAAGTCCTCTTGCACCCATTTTGGTTCTCCTATTTAGTTTTATGCTCTACACTTTTTAGCAGATTTCATGTTAGTCTGTTTTTAAAAAAAACGTATTTAACTTACACAATATTCTGCTAAGAAACGCTGTACATGCTGCTTGTTTTTAGAAAGCCTTTCCTGCAACATATTCGGTACACTTTGTTAAAGGCTAAGGAACAGTCCCTAGTACTTCTGTTCTCCGCTCGGAGACAGCTTTTTACATCGAGTCACATCATTACATATGCTGTACCTCTAAACAGTCTCTAATAGTGTAGATGGACTCAGTCCCTGCATTCTGAAGTCCTGCTGTCCTAATACGCAGTACTATATTTTATAGTGGCAACCATGTAACACATTGTCCATTTAGAAGTAGCAGTGTCTCTGTTTAAGCCTGACAGGATATTATTTTAGAAAGGAGAAAGCTAAGGTTTATGTCTTTGGTACTAGCTTTCCTCTACACAGGTATACAAAGCTCCCAAAAGTAAAATGTGAACACTGGATACGCTAGATGGGCCACCTAATATCCTGTTGTGGGGACACTTTGCTCATTCATTTATATACAAGTTCAAAAATCACATCAAACTTTTGGGATGAATGACTCCCAGTGAAGTGCATTTATTCTGGTTGTACCCAAGTCTACGAACCATTCTTCATGGGATTTATTACCTCCCCTTTTGTGGACACTAGGTAGACTTATTCTTCTCTGAGCAAGGTAGGGTAAAGAATAGCATTTTCAGAATAGTGTATGACACAAATATCTTGTGCTAAGTACCACTTACTTGTTTGTATTTAATAATACGAAATCTGCACCCAAAGGTACGATATTTTTGAAAATGTTATTTAAGTAATTGTATTTATTTCAGGAGAAATTCTGGCAATGATATTCTGACATACAACCCTCAGACGAAGAACAATATTTGGAGAATGGGTAGGGAGCCTAAGTCTTTCCGTAAGGAGTAAGTCCCAGGCTATGCTTACAGGCCATGTTCACGTGTTACTCTCTATCACCCTCACACCTTGACTGGTTCAGCTTCAGTCATTTGTAACAAGGGTTTTCTTCTGGATGATGATTCAAAGCCAAACAAGGCACTTGGCATGAAAATCAATTACAATGGGAAAGGTGTGGCGCCAGGGCGACTGACCAGGGCGACTGACGCTGGAATCTGGGGATCACGGTTCGATCCCTGGCGGCAGATTTGCCCAGCACCATGCGACTCTGGGAAATAGCTTGCTTAATCTTCCCGACGGCCCCCAGCGCCTGGAGACCCTCAAGGGTGATTGTTCGTGCTTTACAAACGTGGATTATTATTATTATAATGGGAAGGAGATTTAAGAGGCAGTGTAAAGGGACATTATGGGCGATGAGTAGCAGCAAACTCTAGCTACACTAACTCTGTGGATCACCTTGCAACTTTAGGGGCTGCATTGAGGGAGGGGTGGGCATACCCACGCTGCCCAAACACACTCCAAATACAATCAAGGGTTATGAGTGGGCCCAGCCATGGCATGACAGAACTGATTTACAAGACGGAACCAGTAGGCTTCAGATAAAAATGCCTTGACTCCACTACTACAATCAGCTGCCACCAACTGCAAGTAGTGTAATGGCCTAGCCATGGGGTTGGTAGTTGCCCATGTTAAAATAAGATCCACTTCGGGTGAGACCCCAGACACCCAGCAGAGTCTAGCCCTTGTGGGCATCGTGCTATAATCATGTAGAGAACTGACCAGGAGACTCCAGACTGAGGTCTGTTGCAGAAGTGAACATACTGGTTCTGTCAGAATGATCAAAAATAAGGAAGACTGTTTTCACTTTTCAGCACTGTAGTCTTCAAAACATCTTTTTAGTGGCTTATCACTTTATAAGAAATATGGAAATTGCTTGATAGATTTAGAGTATCTGAAAATGCAAAAATGTTCAAAGTCGTTCAATACATTTTATGACACAGCGCAGGTAAGCGCCAAAAAAGGATTCTTACAAGATTTAAAACTCTGCTTTGGCTTGGTACCGAAACGGGTATGGTATTAAAAAAACACAGTCAAGCTCGTTTATTTAGATGCGTATTTTGTACCGGTACTGAAATCGGCTCTGGGCTGAAAAGTTCCCTGTTCCAAAACAGTCTCTAGGCCCTTGCCACAATTAGCATGATGTGCATACTTTGTTTAATGGCAAGAAATAAACACCCTATGTCAAGCTCCTCGAAGCTATTTACCCCTTCTAGTCTGCACGAGAGCCCAACTCTTTTAAACGACGTCCAAATTCCGAGCGCAACCTGACTCTTCTACAACTAGTTTTCAAACAAATGATAGGCCTTTAGGTAAAGGGATGAAGCCTCTTTATCCCAGTCCCTGTCTGTTGCCTCTTCCTGCCAGATGGCACCCGAGGTCTCGAGGTCTGTCCACACTCCCAGCTAAGGCTGATGAGGGACGGGCCATTCCTCCACGGACCATCGCTCCACTGGAGGTGAGGGTGCAGCATCTCATGCTCCCAGGCCAGCGTTTCAACACTGAGCCATTGTCCCTTGAAAGACGGCCGAGTTTCTTTCATGTGCAGTTCCTGTGTTCTTTGTTAGACATAAATATAGGCTTTTATTTTGAGTGCAAATGTAAAATCTTCCAATTTCTGCAGGACTAGCTAAACCCGCAGTAGAATGTGGCTGTGTATGTGCTCCACCATGCTGTCCCAAAGGTGGAAGTGCTCTACGAATGTATACCAGAACATTGAGTTTTAAATATGATGCTGTCAAACTTACCATAGCAAAAATATTGACTGCCAACTTTTGGAAAATGTAAGTATAGATGTACTATTCATAACTACGCATCTCTGTCCCTCTCTATATACATATATGTGTGTATATATACAGACACACATATGTATATATATATATATATATATATATATTCCAACAACTCCGTTATCTTCACCTGCAATCCTCCAGGAAAAACGAACAACGGACCCAGCAGGTACTTTGCAAAATGTTATTCCGGGTTCAACACAATTGACGCCATGACGCGTTTCGGGCTCTGTGAGCCCTTGATCACATGACATTGTTTAGCCAGCCCCCACCCTTTAAAGTGCAAATGCAAATCATCTGACCACAGGGCCTAAGGAAATGAACAACAGACTTCCGCATAATTTCAAAATTCCTATTTGATGACAGGTACTTCTACATTATAAAATAATGAGTATTTCCTTAATGAAACCTTTCCATCATTATCCCATTTACAACCGATACACATGTTATCAGCTAATCCATTTATGTGCAAACATTGTATTATGTGCAAAACTCTGCAAATATATAAATAGATTAAAATAGAATACATAAGTAAATACAAACATAAAAATATATAAATATGTCACACTCTATTTTCAGTACTACTTGTGCATACTTGCTTGTCAATGTGCAAAAATGCGCTATAAGATGTGCAAATATGCAGATAACAGCTGTGAACCAATCGATCATAAAAACGAGGATTATTTGATATAGCCCAAGTGGGCCTCAATAATTGATCCGAAATTAATGCAACCCAACTGCCCTTCTATTGTGGTAAATCAGTGCTGTGCATTGTTTGAAAAAAATACCCCCCAAAAAAGGGAAGAAGAACAGAGAGATAGAAGAAGAAAAATCCATAAGAAGAGAAAGCGGACAAAGAGCGAAAGGAAAGGGACAAATCCAGTTTGTAAAAATAATATCGTTTACATTAAGGTCCCAAATCCCCACCCTTCTGTCCCTCAAATATCCAAACTATACTAAAGTGTCAGTTATTATACTTTTTATTCTCAGTTTTTTAAGAAGTTTTTGTATGGCTCTAGGCATATACAGAATTACTAATGTCCCTGGTCAGGTCTAAAAATGGTAGATCAACAATCCAGACTACCCATACTTCAGAGACACGTATACATATCCTCACTGATGTTCAGCCCCTCAGGTGTTTTCGAGTGAGCTCTAGGATGTATTGTGTCTCTAGTAATCTTAATTGGGCCTCCCTGTCGCCTCCTCTTTGTAGTGGTGGAACCATGTCCATTACAAAATAACTTAAGCAATTCGGATCATTGCCATGGCACGCATTAATGTGCCTGGCTATATATATCGAGTAGTTCTCCTCTATTTCACAATTCCGTTTCACAGGATGGAATGAAGAGCACGGACCACAATTGTAGAAATACCTTCAGTGTTTTATTTTCTTGTAGGTACAAACACAGATGGGGCAGCCATGACGCGTTTCGTCCCTGCCTTGGGACTTGATCACATGACACCAATCCACCTATACAATGCATTTAAATAATGGTTCACTTTTTTACATTTTCTCCGTTTTTTTCAGTTTTTTTCTTTTTTTTTCTTTTTTTTCTGACAATTTTATCTTTATTTACACACGCAAATGACAAACCTTATGTTGGTGCAATACCCACCTGTATAAAATAAATAAATACCAAATTAACTCATACCAAGTGATTGAATTTTGACAAAATACCAGAATAAGGCAATTTAATATCCCACCACCCCCCACAAAAGGAGAAAAAGGAAAGAACCCACAAACAATTCATTTTAGCTTAAATGCCACCATCGCCATACATTTTGTATGTTTCTTTGTTCGTTATTATGTGCATTAAGCAGTCCTTGGAATACCGGTCATGATTCATTCCACCTATGCCATTAAATAAATATAGATATAAATATACTTAGTCTTTAGAAGCGAATAAATAAGAATATAATTTCATTATTCACACTCGTATTTACATAAACATATAAATATGATAAAAATACTTGGTAAGACCATAAATGTACAAATACACAAAATATCTCGCATTGGCGGTTGAAAGCCTTTTTGGTGATCCATCCAGCTTGATAATACCTAATCATGACCACTTTTCATGCACCCTATTGATTTTGAGAAAGAAAAGGGTGGGGGGGGATGGGGGAAAAAACAGGAAAGAATGTGGCGTTGCCCTGTAGAATTAACTATATTTTGTCCTCACTGGATATGTTTAGTTGACAGTGCTATGGATACATACACATATAAGTCTTGTGCCCACAATTAAAATTGAGAAAAAAGTCAAACAATTGAAAAATACAGTGACATATCAAAAGAATGCTAAGGTTATTAAAAAAGATTAAAACATGCAAGGGATTCAAAGTACTAATCCATGTACTGTAATTGTATTACATATATAAATATATATTCTCACTTTTTATTTTGATGCTACCAGGTCACACAATTCTATTCTCTCAATACGCTATTTCATCATATGGGATATCCAGGAGATTTGAGCTGTATACTAATGTTCTGATATCAGAACTAGGTTCAACATTGGAAGAGGGGGTATTATTGTGTCCTCTTTGGACCTCGCAATTAGTACCACAGGAAACTTATCGTGCCCTATAGACTGGCATGTAATTCTTCAGAACTATTTAAACCATTAGAGTGCTTACTATCCAAGCTCAAAATGTAGTGCATTTCCAACAATCTAAGGCTCTTCTCTCTATTCCCCCCACGTTTTTTCCTAGAGACAGAGTCTATGAGGTAATATTTTAAGTCTTTCGAGTTCCCCTCATGCCGCTCGTGGAAATGTCTAGCCACTGGATACGCCTGATCATGGTTCTTAATTGCCCGAATGTGTTGGAGTACCCTCTTGTGTCCTGGTAATGTGATACTTCCGATATATCTCAGTCCACAAGGGCACTCCAACACTTAGATCACATGATCGGTTTTGCAATTAAGTGCTTTAGTGATCGGCCTGTTTGGCCCTCCAAACAGTGTTGAAAATTCAGTCATATTGACACCGTGCTGACAGGCTTTGCACACCTTACATTTGAAAAATCCTTTTCTTTGTAAGAACCATGAGCCCTTGGGTTGTGGTCCACCTGGATCATTGTCCACTAGGGCATCCTTCATTGAACCCCCGCTCCTGTAAGTTATCATTGGATTTTTTGTGATAGTTCTGCCAATGACTGGGTCCTGTTTAACAAAATGCCAATTACATTTGATGATTTTTCTAACAGCTAGATTTTTCTTGTTATAGTCCAGAATAAATCTGAAGATATCAGGGGCTTTTTTCTGGTTGTCTGGGACCTTATCATTTCTGAAGAGCTGATTCCTATCAACCAAGTTGCATTTGCGAAGAGCCTTTCTAAGACATTCTTTGCCATACCCTCGTTCTCTGAACCTCGCTAGGCTTTCCCCTTGCGCTTTTAGCAGTGTTTCCTCATTGCTGCAAATTCTTTTTATGCGCAACAGTTCACCGTAAGGGATGCTTTGCACGAGGTGGGTGGGGTGCGCACTACTAGCGTGTAAAGTGGCATTACCAGCAGTAGGTTTGCGGTGTAATTTAGCTTCCAACCTCCCCTGGTCAATGTAAATTTCCACATCTAAAAAAGTTACAGTGGAACCACTAATTGTGGCAGTGAAGTTTAGATTTAACTCATATTGATTCAATGAGTCAATGAAGTTGATTGCCTCACTTTCACTCCCATCCCAGACCAGAAAGAGGTCATCAATATACCTCCACCAGTTTCTGACATGTCTATTGAAGGCATCCAAGTGTTTTACCATGAGGGCCTGCTCCTCCCACCAGCCCATGTGTAAGCATGCGTAGCTGGGGGAGATGTGCAAATATGCAGATAACAACTGTGAACCAATCGATCATAAAAACGAGGATTATTTGATATAGCTCAAGTGGGCCTCAATAATTGATCCGAAATGAATGCAACCCAACTGTCCTTCTATTGTGGTAAATCAGTGCTGTGCATTGTTTGAAAAAAATACCCCCAATAAAAAGGGAAGAAGAACAGAGAGATAGAAGAAGAAAAATCCATAAGAAGAGAAAGCGGACAAAGAGCAAAAGAAAAGGGACAAATCCAGTTTGTAAAAATAATATCGTTTACATTAAGGTCCCAAATCCCCACCCTTGTGTCCCTCAAATATCCAAACCATACTAAAGTGTCAGTTATTATACTTTTTTTTAATCCATTTTTTAAAGAAGTTTTTGTATGGCTCTAGGCATATACAGAATTACTAATGTCCCTGCTCAGGTCTAGAAATGGTTGATCAACATTCCAGACTACCCATACTTCAGAGACACGTATACATATCCTCACTGATGTTCAGCCCCTCAGGTGTTTTCGAGTTGAGCTCTAGGATGTATCGTGTCTCTAGTAATCTTAATTGGGCCTCCCTGTCGCCTCCTCTCCGTAGTGGTGGAACCATGTCAATTGCAAAATAACTTAAGCAATTCAGATCATTGCCATGGCACGCATTAATGTGCCTGGCCACTGGATAAGCCTCATCTCGATTATTGATAGCTCGCATGTGCTGGAGTATGAGCTTGTCGACCTGCAACTTGGTACTTCCAACATATTGCAGGCCACACACACACTCCAGCACGTATATATATATATATATATATATATATATATATATATATATATATATATATATATATATATATATATATATATATATATATATGTATATATATATATTATATGAACATGCACCACTTCAGTGCTGTGTAATCAGGGCCACCAGACCTGCTTCATTAAAAGATGCTTTATTCCAGGCAAGGTAGAAAAAAAACCATATATATATATATAGATATATATATATATATATAGATATTACCTACTGGCGGTCGCCAGTAGGTATATATAGTTAGGATTTTTTCCCTATGGGATTTTTGAAAATTCTATGTCTAATAACTTTGGCGTTTGTGGACGGAATTGGCTGAAAGAAGGGGGGTCCCAAAACGCGTTTTTCCCATGTTAATTTCCATAGGGCGGTTGGCCTCACTTTTAGCCCGAACGGCTGAATGGATTTGCACGAAACTTGGCAAAATTGTAGGGACTGGTAGCCCGATGTGCCTTTTGTAGGTCTCAATATATGTGCTCCAGTGGATTTTGAGAAATTAACGTTTAAAAAAAGATATATATCTGTAACAGCGGACTGGGCAGCGGCCCAGGACGCGTACTTTTCGCGCAACGGAGCTTTGTGAAGCGAAGCTGATTGGTTCTCCGGCGTCTGTCAACATTCCAAACAGTCCGTAGCGGCCGCCATCTTGTCTCTCGGTAGGATCGAGAGACAAGAGGAGGTAAAAACAAAGGGGGAAATAACTATAAGGGGGCATAGTAGATCCTCGCTGACCCCCTAGGTTTGATGTGGAGGTTTTAAAAGGGCCCCGCGGGGCAAAAAAAAAAAATAATAATAATAATCGAATGGCTGAATGGATTTGCACGAAACTTGGCAAAATATTAGGGACTGGTAGCCCGATGTGCCTTTGCTAGGTCTCAATATATGTGCTCCAGTGGATTTTGAGAAATTAACGTTCAAAAAAAGATATATATCTGTAACAGCGCTCCGCTTCGCGTAACGGAGGTTTGCGAAGCTGATTGGTCATTCTGTCACTGGGCTATAGTTGGGCTACATCTGGCTGATATTTGGGCTACATTTGTTTTTTTGTGTGTCTGGCGGCCATCTTTGGGCTACATTGGGCTACATTGGGCTTCATTGGGCTACATTGGGCTACATTTGGGCTCCAACATATATATAGGCCAATGTAGCCCAATATATATTTTTCAAAGTTAATTTTCGTAAAAACCACTGGAGCATATATCTTGAGACATAGCAAAGGCACATCGGGCTACCAGTCCCTACAATTTTGCCAAGTTTCGTGGAAATCCATTCAGCCGTTCGAGCTAAAAGTGAGTCCAACCGCCCTATGGAAATGAAGGAAATGAATGGGTAATTTGTAATTAGCAAATAGCTAATCGCAAACTAGGAATGGTAAAGAATCGCTATTTATTCCTTAAAGTTCGCTATTTAGGAAATGCAAAAAACTTTGATGATACATATGGCGGTTCATCTCTAACAAGATAAGAAGCATAGGGATACATTTATGATGACTGGCGCATCACCAGGGATGTGTCAGTCATTCTGTGCCGCTGTTCCGTCACCTATGGTGTGCTGCATTTACAATGCGGCGCATCATGGGGCAAAAACAGCACAGATGCGTGATGTACCTGTGCCGTAAAGGTGGCGCATTGCTGGAGTTGTATCGCAAGTGTGATGAAGCTCCAGCAAGGGTCGGGGGTGCCCCTGTCGCAGGGTTTCTGTTCTCACACAGAACTTTGGACAGAGGATTGGAACCTCGGCGAATTAGGGTGTCCCAAAACTCACGTTAGTAATCAAAAACTCCTTAGCAAGCTAGGTACAGTGTCACATTGGATATAACAAACTCTCAATGTTTAGACAATCCAGAATATGAACTTATAGTACCTCAGGATACGTGGAACTCATGAACAGTCGGTCGTTATATATTTCTTAGAAACCAGAACATGGAGTTAAGAAGAACACATGTGTATTTGAAATGTTTATTTACTAATGCCGTCTTCTCAGGCGTAGTATCTTAGATAATACAAGTACACATATTATCAGTAGCAAAATTACCAGCATAGTTACTAGTACATAAAAAGCGAATGGTGATAGTATGTTAACATGCTGTAAATGAATAAGAGTTAGCAACACTTATAAGCAGCCGCGGGCCGTGGAGGGAGTTACGGTGGGGCAGGGAGGCGGGGAGGGGGAGGGGCAAGGTAGAGAGGGCTCCACCCTGCTTCTCCCCCTCCCCGCCTCCCTGCCTCACCGTAACTCCCTCCACGGCCCGCGGCTGCTTATATCTCACCCTCCCTAATACACATATTATATTATTTGCTAAGAAGGTCTCTTTGTGTTGGTTTAGGGCGTGCCCATACTTTAGTGTCTTAGATTTGAAGGAATCACATCAGCATACACCAGCTCTCTCTTCATGTGAACCGCATCAACTGTTGTGTATGTGTGTTCGGCAAAGCAATATAAAACCCGCCTCATGCCCAGAATTGGCAGAAGTTGCACTTATGTTATGAGTATGAAGTCGTGGAGATCAGACCTCATAACAATTCTGTATCGTGTTGTTCTTGAAACTTTAGCACTCGCTGTACAGATATAGTTTAACAAGCAAAGCAGATAGTAGAGCAATAACATATTATTCTCATGTAAACCACGATGAACTTCTAGGTGGAAAGCTAAAGCAACAACTAAGTGTCGTGTGCAGAAGTTGCAAAAAAGGAAAAATGGCGTTTAAACCGGTAATGAGCCCATGCTAACTTAACACGGTGTAAAGATATCCAGGACCTAGATGACACCTCCCCATGATCCGGAAACGAACTGAATAAGATAATAGAAGTGCCATCTCATGAGAGC
Organism: Lissotriton helveticus; assembly: GCF_964261635.1. NCBI lineage: Eukaryota > Metazoa > Chordata > Amphibia > Caudata > Salamandridae > Lissotriton > Lissotriton helveticus. Next base: position 493,852,778 of record NC_136069.1, on the reverse strand, counting down.
AGATTGCAAGTTTATATGTGGACGGTCCGCAAGGTAAAGCATTAAAAACTAGGAAAATTTAATGCTAAAGAAAAATAAAACAGCCAAGTACTTTATCGAGTCTTAAGCCAATAGGCAAGGTAAATAATAAAAACTTGACAAATAAGTCAATGAATTGTCAATGAAATGCTAGTACTCAGCATATCAAACATGAAAAAGGTCTATGACATAACTGTGTATGCAAAATAAGCTGCAACAGCCTCCAATAGGAAGTCACCGTCTTCATCCGAAAACAGTTCAGCCATCCAATTTAAAAGCGGAAAAGAACATACGTGCTCTCCCAGCACCGGATCCTCTATCACCATCAGAGGACAGCTCGGTGGGTTTTCAAGAAAGCTCTGTTCCAAGAAAGACTGTGCTGCCGCCAGTAAATTCCAGGGACCAAGTAGTCCATGCATCAATGCCACAGCCATAATCCTTTCGCCAGGACAAACCAACTCGTGAGTAATGATAGGAGTCATCAGCTGATTAAAGTCGACGTCAGGAGAAACCGGTCCGCAGAGACACAAATCAATGGCCCAATCGAAATCACAGGTCAGGCAGTGAAATACAGGCTGGACACAGGTGAAGTAGGAGAATCGAAAAGATAATCCATATGCCGTGCTTAATATCGCCAACGGCATTGTGCCATAATATTCTAGCATGCGATTGCGGAACAGTGTCAGCAGCTGCAGGGTGGGAGGTTGCATAGGAGGGACATCCATATTTAAAAATGTAAAAAAGCACAAGAGCGTCCGCTGGTAATGCAAGTAAAAATGCCAATCCACGAACCAGAGTGGAGAAAATAGAATGAAAAGAAGCAGGGATGACTCCAAAGATTTTCTCAAATGAAGTCACGAGACCACTGGTAACAACTTTAAAAAAGTGCGCCAGGGCCTTTGTGGAGGATGCGTTAAAGATAGTCGGAACCATCTTGCTGAAATTGAAAGGCAAATCTGAATTGAAAAGGGTCTGCACCTCTGTACGGGTGTTCGCTATGTGAAGCACGAAAGTTTCACGGGCCGAACTCAAGGCCACCTCTCTCTGAGACAAAAGAGCTCTTATTCTTGCCATGCCGTTGAAATCTGTCCCAAGGTTGGTATTTGTGGCCAGATTGAAAACTCCCTATGTTCATGTGTGGGAGGAAATAGAACATTTCTGCAGCAAATAACCCGTTCACTTACTGTTACGATAAAAGGAATACTTTTAATTAACTCAGAACAATCTTCATTATTGAGCATCAAATAACTACCATTTTCCAACAACTTGAACGTGGGGATGATAGCAGGAACTGGCGTGCCTTGCAACACGCAAGCCATATTTGGTCGGTGTTTGTTGCATGAACCGTGTAACTGTATGTGCCTACACATTAGTGAATGATCTGGCGTCTCAGTGCATTCCTCTCCATTCAGATAAACTTCTTGATCATCTTTGAAACATCTGTATGTGTATGGAAGCGACCAGACCTCATGAAGAAAAGCACTACCTAAAGGTTCATAACGACCTATTGGTATATATTTCATACAATTTGAAAACTTATATAAAGCAAAAGGCAGCGTTATTAAACCGTGGATAAGGCACGTTGCCAAAAAACCCGCAATCCTCTGCTGATGATGTCACTGAGCATGTCATGAATGATGTAATATGTGACATCATCAGCAGTGGATTACGGGTAATAGTATCTCTAGTTTACTCCCCTATAGCTGTCTTTCTTTTAACATAAGTGTCTGTTTCCTTCCCTTATCCTTACTGTTTTTGGTTCGCTTCCGGTTCGCGTACCGGCGAGCGAACTGGGAAGCGAACTAAGAGAAATAGAGGTTGGCACAGTTCCAAATATTGTACCAATTTTTTAATAACGGGGAGGTAGTTCTGAAAAGAACTTTTTTTTTATTGTTTTTGTTGTTTTATATTTTTTTTATTATTTTTCGGATTTTTTTTTACTTTTTTTGAATTTTTCTGAACAGTTTTATATTTTTTTGGGTTTTTCTTGGAGGGGGCAATGAAAACGATTCATTGTAAAGGGCTCAACAGGAGCAACAAAACAAAAAAAGAAGTATTTATTATTTTGGGCGTTTCGTACAAACTTGCATATGATAGTCAATAGCTCTGTTGATCAGAGTGATGCTTCTTTCTCCGTAGGAAATGAATCCATCGCAATATACGCAGGTGTGTTTTACTTCACCAAATCTCATTTGTATATTTGGCACCATCTCCCTGCCCTCTGGTCCCGTTACTTCCGGTACAACAGATCTTCTGGCCATAATAGGGAGATTATCTAGGTCGTTCCGAAACTGTGCAGCACTGTAGTTGTTAGGATGCCACCTAGTCATATGGCGATGCATTGTGTAGTTTCCGAAACTGTATTTTTTGTCGGTCCCTCTGGACAGTCTATCTTGACATATAAGGCAAGTTACGTATCTTGCATTTACTTTTTTCTGACCTTTGGGAATTTTAAAAAATTGCCAAATTAAGTTTTCTTTCCGGTGAGACGTCCTGGGCTGCTCAGGCAAAAACTGCCTCTCTTCTTGCTCTTCTTCCTCTTCCTCTTCTTCCTCTTCTTGTTGAATTATAACTTGAGCAGGTGGTCCACTCTTCCTTGGATGTGGTGGAGGTGGTGGGGAAGCACCAGCTGAAGCTACTAGAGAAGCCATTGCTCAGTGATCACAAAGGGTCTTTCTCTCACAATGATGAAAGTCAGAGTGAGGAAAGAAGGAGGGATTTTCATCATTTGGGAAAAACAAGAGTTCTCAACCAATCAAAAGTGTTCATTTTAGATTATATGACCTAGTCTTACATCATTAGGAAACCAAAAGTGAAATGAACCAATGAAAAGTGTTATTACCAAGTCACATGACTTGCTGTGTTTACGTTAAGCGCTTTGCAGGGCCTCCCGGTTTGCTTCCAGAAACCTGCGCTTTGCGACTCGCTTCGCGTACCAGTTCGCTAACGTAGCACGTCATATGACGTATCACGCGACAACGTGAAACGTCATGCGGACGGGAGGCGTCACGATGTTGTTTTCTAACGCGGCACTTGCGGTAAAGAAACGTTTACCGGCTCGCGGTCTATTTCGCGGCATCAAGGTCAGCTAACGGGAAGCTTCCCGATTCGCGAAGCGGGAACGAAGAAAAAAAAATATTTAAAAAAAAAAATATTCATAAACATATAAAATATATTTTTGGATTTAAAGAAGAATACATTTTACAGCTACAGATATTAGCTGTTAAAAAACCAATGAAATTCACAGAAAAAACCATAGGTTATAGACCATATATAGACCATATATAGTTAGGAATTAGCATTTACAAAACCTTGAAAATTCACTGAAAAAACCATAGGTTATAGACCATATATAGTTAGGAATTAGCATTTAGAAAACCTTATTTTACTCACACAAAACCATTGAAATTCCATATATAGTTAGTTGCACTAACTATATATCGCGCACCCGCAATCCACTGCTGATGATGTCACATATTACATCATTCATGACATGGTCAGTGACATCACTGATGACATCACTGATGACATCTCAAATGACATCACTGATGACATCATCTAGTGTCTGTGTGTTTTTGTAAAGTTTAAATACGTTTTACATATTGAAGAATGAGTGGATGTATGGAAGACTGAGTGTGTGTGTGGCTGGCTGGGAGGTGTGTGACTCTGTGCATATCAATGTGTACTTGTATCAGTGATTGTATAAGAGAGTAAGTATGTGTTAGTATATGTGTGAAAAGTATGGTGTTCTGTGTTTAACTATAGATGAGGAAATCGAAGTGTGATTGATTCTTCACAGGACTGACTAGGTGTATGAGTGCATATGATAGTGTTCTAATAATAACTGACTGTATGTATGAGTAATTGTATGGGTGAATGAGTGAATGTGTGTGTAGACGTACGAATCAGTGAGTGCGTATGTAGTAACTGGTATTGGTGTGTCATGATGTCATCAGTGATGTCATTTGAGATGTCATCAGTGATGTCATTTCAGATGTCATTAGTGATGTCATCAGTGATGTCACTGAAGTATGGTGTTCTGTGTTTAACTGTATAGATGAAGAAATGGAAGTGTGATTGATTCTTTACAGGACTGACTTGGTGTGTGAGTAACTCCATGGATGAGTGGCAGTGTGTGACTGTCTGCATAGGTGTATGAGTGCATATGATAGTGTTGTAATAATGAGTGACTGTATGTATGAGTGATTGTATGGGTGAATGTGTGTGTAGACGTAGGAATCAGTGAGTGCGTATGTAGTAACTGGTATTGGTGTGTCATGATGTCATCAGTGATGTCACTGACCATGTCATGAATGATGTAATATGTGACATCATCAGCAGTGGATTGCGGGTGCGCGATATATAGTTAGTGCAACTAACTATATATGGAATTTCAATGGTTTTGTGTGAGTAAAATAAGGTTTTCTAAATGCTAATTCCTAACTATATATGGTCTATAACCTATGGTTTTTTCAGTGAATATATATATATATATATATATATATATATATATATATATATATATATATATATATATATATATATATATATATATATATATATGTGTGTGTATATAGATATCGATATTTGGGAATTCTGCCATCTAATTGGCTGATTGTCTGAAGCATTATGAGTGGTGGTATGTATGAGGTTTTTATCCCATCTTTTGTGTTCCCATTTCTGATTGTTCTTATATTACTGTTTTCTTGAACTACTGCGCAAATTCAAAAAACGTGCATCAATTTCAAACGATTTTCCAAAATAAATAGCTATTGATTAGCATTCATTTGTATTGAATTGTGATCTTTACAATTGGAAATGTATGTGTGTTTAAATGAGGTATCAGTATTGGCATTCCTCCTTTGTTGTTTAGTTTTATCTAATTGGCTGAGGCGTTACGAGCAGGAGCTTGCTGCTTATTGGCTGTGATGGTGTTGCAACTAGGAAGTGTTGGCTGCCATTTTGTGATTCCGTTGAAGCGAGTAAGGGGAAAAAAGGATGAAAAAAGTGCCAAAGGAGGGTAGGAGCACTGTAAGCTTTGTGGGGGGAGTGCGAAGCGAAGTAGTCACTGTTACCAGTCTGAAAGTGCGGTGTTGCTCAGAGTGGCATGGTGCTGATATGATATGGTGCTACACTCGGGTTTGAAACTGAGAGTCTAAACCGTGAGGTCATTGCTGTAAAGTGATGTGGTCTGGTATTTGTAGCATACGTGTGCAAGTAGTGTTAGTAGGCGTTTAAACCATACAGGGAGTGAGAAGCAAACTACTGACCGCTACTGTGTGTTGATAGTATACCGGAAGCTGGAAGCGAAGTAGTTACGCCTACCGGTGTGAAGACTTGGGGATGAAATCGAGGTGATTGCTGTAAAAGGATGGGCTCTGGGCGCTGTAGTATAAGTGCGTAAGTAGTGTTAGTAGGCGTTTATACCATACAGGGATTGGGGAGCGAACTACTGACTGGTACTGTGCATTTATACTATACAGGAAGTGGGAAGCAAAGTACTCACGCCTACCGGTGTGAAAACTCGGGGATCAAACCGGGCTGATTTCTGAAAATTGATGGGCTCTGGGCACTGTAGGATACTAGCCGCTGTAGTATAAGTGTGTAAGTAGTGTTAGTATGCGTTTATAATATATAGGAATTGGAAAGCGAACTACTCACCCCTACTGGTGTGAAAACTCGGGGAATAAACCGTGAGCCTAAATTGTGTGCTCATTGATGTAAAGTGATGTGTTCTGGGCGCTGTAGCATACCTGTGGAAGAAGTGTTAGTTTACGTTTATATAATATAGGGAGTGGGAAGCGAAATACTTATCCCTACCGGTCTCAAGACTCGTGGATGAAACCATAAGCTCATTGCGGTAAAGTCATGTGCTCTGTGTAGTATTCCAATGTAAGTCATAGTAGAATGTTAGTATGTAATTCTACTAGAATCTAAGTATGTAATCTTAGAATGTAGGGCTGTCATGAGGGGAACCTTGTGGAGCTTGTACACGGTGCTGGAGAAGACAGTTGCCTTGCTGTCTGCTCCTGTTGGTGGTTGTTTCAGGTGTCTTGTTTTCTTGTAATAAATCTACTTATTGGATCCACTGTTGTCTGCCTCTTCACTACATAAATTTGGCGACGAGCGGGAGAAGGTAAAAAGAAAGCACCACTCACCAATATTTCAAAATTGCTTGTGTTGTGCTGAAGACCCGTTTTATTCGTGTAGCTGTTTCTACTCTTGCCAGGGTAGTCGGCTCATTGAACTGTCATCCGACTTCTGGTAGGATTTATATTTTGCGCTTTCTATGCTTCTTCATTACATTCTGGTCGCTGTACTACACGTGTGTAAGTAGTGTTAGTATGCTTTTATACTAACAAATGCTATTTAACAACAAGGGGTGGTGATGGACAGAGTCTCTGAATTAAGCAGAATACTCTCACCCAGTCAAGAGATCAGGGCTAGATCCAACACCGTTCTTTAGCTCACTGCACCATCCCAGTTCAGAACCTGGCTATATGCAAATTAGTCTGTTCCTGTCCCAGTGCATGATGGGAACAGGGCAAACCAAACTACCAAGCCAATTCTTACACTGGGAAGGAAACAAGCTTCCGGGGACCGGTTTCTGGCATTTCAGCCGTCGTCGGCCCGGCTTGCTTGAATCCTGATGGTGCAATGAGCAAGGGACTCACATCTGAGTATACCCTTCCACGCTTAGAGATAAATAACGGTGATGGATCAAGCCCTGATTTTTGGACTGGGTAAGAGTGGTCTGCTTAATTCAGACACTCTGTTCATCACCACCCCCTTTTCTGTATCGTTTTTGGCCACTATAGGTGTGGCAGGGTATACTCAGACATGAGTCCCTTTCTCACTGCTCCATCAGGATTCAAGCAAGCCGGGCCGAAGAGGCTGAAATGCCAGAAACCGGTCCCCGGTAGCTTGTCTCCTTTCTGGTGAAGAATTGGCTTGGTAGTTTGGTCTGCCCTGTTCCCATGATGCACTGGGCCAGGGACAGACTAATTTGCATATAGCCAGGTTCTGAGCTGGGATGGGGCAGTGAGATAAATAACGGTGATGGATCAAGCCCTGATCTTTGGACTGGGTAAGAGTGGTCTGCTTAATTCAGACACTCTGTTCATCACCACCCCCTTTTCTGTATCGTTTTTGGCCACTATAGGTGTGGCAGGGTTTACTCAGACATGAGTCCCTTTCTCACTGCTCCATCAGGATTCAAGCAAGCCGGGCCGAAGAGGCTGAAATGCCAGAAACCGGTCCCCGGTAGCTTGTCTCCTTTCTGGTGAAGAATTGGCTTGGTAGTTTGGTCTGCCCTGTTCCCATGATGCACTGGGCCAGGGACAGACTAATTTGCATATAGCCAGGTTCTGAGCTGGGATGGGGCAGTGAGATAAATAACGGTGATGGATAAAGCCCTGATCTTTGGACTGGGTAAGAGTGGTCTGCTTAATTCAGACACTCTGTTCATCACCACCCCCTTTTCTGTATCGTTTTTGGCCACTATAGGTGTGGCAGGGTATACTCAGACATGAGTCCCTTTCTCACTGCTCCATCAGGATTCAAGCAAGCCGGGCCGAAGAGGCTGAAATGCCAGAAACCGGTCCCCGGTAGCTTGTCTCCTTTCTGGTGAAGAATTGGCTTGGTAGTTTGGTCTGCCCTGTTCCCATGATGCACTGGGCCAGGGACAGACTAATTTGCATATAGCCAGGTTCTGAGCTGGGATGGGGCAGTGAGATAAATAACGGTGATGGATCAAGCCCTGATCTTTGGACTGGGTAAGAGTGGTCTGCTTAATTCAGACACTCTGTTCATCACCACCCCCTTTTCTGTATCGTTTTTGGCCACTATAGGTGTGGCAGGGTATACTCAGACATGAGTCCCTTTCTCACTGCTCCATCAGGATTCAAGCAAGCCGGGCCGAAGAGGCTGAAATGCCAGAAACCGGTCCCCGGTAGCTTGTCTCCTTTCTGGTGAAGAATTGGCTTGGTAGTTTGGTCTGCCCTGTTCCCATGATGCACTGGGCCAGGGACAGACTAATTTGCATATAGCCAGGTTCTGAGCTGGGATGGGGCAGTGAGATAAATAACGGTGATGGAACAAGCCCTGATCTTTGGACTGGGTAAGAGTGGTCTGCTTAATTCAGACACTCTGTTCATCACCACCCCCTTTTCTGTATCGTTTTTGGCCACTATAGGTGTGGCAGGGTATACTCAGACATGAGTCCCTTTCTCACTGCTCCATCAGGATTCAAGCAAGCCGGGCCGAAGAGGCTGAAATGCCAGAAACCGGTCCCCGGTAGCTTGTCTCCTTTCTGGTGAAGAATTGGCTTGGTAGTTTGGTCTGCCCTGTTCCCATGATGCACTGGGCCAGGGACAGACTAATTTGCATATAGCCAGGTTCTGAGCTGGGATGGGGCAGTGAGATAAATAACGGTGATGGATCAAGCCCTGATCTTTGGACTGGGTAAGAGTGGTCTGCTTATTTCAGACACTCTGTTCATCACCACCCCCTTTTCTGTATCGTTTTTGGCCACTATAGGTGTGGTAGGGTATACTCAGACATGAGTCCCTTTCTCACTGCTCCATCAGGATTCAAGCAAGCCGGGCCGAAGAGGCTGAAATGCCAGAAACCGGTCCCCGGTAGCTTGTCTCCTTTCTGGTGAAGAATTGGCTTGGTAGTTTGGTCTGCCCTGTTCCCATGATGCACTGGGCCAGGGACAGACTAATTTGCATATAGCCAGGTTCTGAGCTGGGATGGGGCAGTGAGATAAATAACGGTGATGGATCAAGCCCTGATCTTTGGACTGGGTAAGAGTGGTCTGCTTAATTCAGACACTCTGTTCATCACCACCCCCTTTTCTGTATCGTTTTTGGCCACTATAGGTGTGGCAGGGTATACTCAGACATGAGTCCCTTTCTCACTGCTCCATCAGGATTCAAGCAAGCCGGGCCGAAGAGGCTGAAATGCCAGAAACCGGTCCCCGGTAGCTTGTCTCCTTTCTGGTGAAGAATTGGCTTGGTAGTTTGGTCTGCCCTGTTCCCATGATGCACTGGGCCAGGGACAGACTAATTTGCATATAGCCAGGTTCTGAGCTGGGATGGGGCAGTGAGATAAATAACGGTGATGGATCAAGCCCTGATCTTTGGACTGGGTAAGAGTGGTCTGCTTAATTCAGACACTCTGTTCATCACCACCCCCTTTTCTGTATCGTTTTTGGCCACTATAGGTGTGGCAGGGTATACTCAGACATGAGTCCCTTTCTCACTGCTCCATCAGGATTCAAGCAAGCCGGGCCGAAGAGGCTGAAATGCCAGAAACCGGTCCCCGGTAGCTTGTCTCCTTTCTGGTGAAGAATTGGCTTGGTAGTTTGGTCTGCCCTGTTCCCATGATGCACTGGGCCAGGGACAGACTAATTTGCATATAGCCAGGTTCTGAGCTGGGATGGGGCAGTGAGATAAATAACGGTGATGGATCAAGCCCTGATCCTTGGACTGGGTAAGAGTGGTCTGCTTAATTCAGACACTCTGTTCATCACCACCCCCTTTTCTGTATCGTTTTTGGCCACTATATGTGTGGCAGGGTACACTCAGACATGAGTCCCTTTCTCACTGCTCCATCAGGATTCAAGCAAGCCGGGCCGAAGAGGCTGAAATGCCAGAAACCGGTCCCCGGTAGCTTGTCTCCTTTCTGGTGAAGAATTGGCTCGGTAGTTTGGTCTGCCCTGTTCCCATGATGCACTGGGCCAGGGACAGACTAATTTGCATATAGCCAGGTTCTGAGCTGGGATGGGGCAGTGAGATAAATAACGGTGATGGATCAAGCCCTGATCTTTGGACTGGGTAAGAGTGGTCTGCTTAATTCAGACACTCTGTTCATCACCACCCCCTTTTCTGTATCGTTTTTGGCCACTATAGGTGTGGCAGGGTATACTCAGACATGAGTCCCTTTCTCACTGCTCCATCAGGATTCAAGCAAGCCGGGCCGAAGAGGCTGAAATGCCAGAAACCGGTCCCCGGTAGCTTGTCTCCTTTCTGGTGAAGAATTGGCTCGGTAGTTTGGTCTGCCCTGTTCCCATGATGCACTGGGCCAGGGACAGACTAATTTGCATATAGCCAGGTTCTGAGCTGGGATGGGGCAGTGAGATAAATAACGGTGATGGATCAAGCCCTGATCTTTGGACTGGGTAAGAGTGGTCTGCTTAATTCAGACACTCTGTTCATCACCACCCCCTTTTCTGTATCGTTTTTGGCACTATAGGTGTGGCAGGGTATACTCAGACATGAGTCCCTTTCTCACTGCTCCATCAGGATTCAAGCAAGCCGGGCCGAAGAGGCTGAAATGCCAGAAACCGGTCCCCGGTAGCTTGTCTCCTTTCTGGTGAAGAATTGGCTTGGTAGTTTGGTCTGCCCTGTTCCCATGATGCACTGGGCCACGGACAGACTAATTTGCATATAGCCAGGTTCTGAGCTGGGATGGGGCAGTGAGATAAATAACGGTGATGGATCAAGCCCTGATCTTTGGATTGGGTAAGAGTGGTCTGCTTAATTCAGACACTCTGTTCATCACCACCCCCTTTTCTGTATCGTTTTTGGCCACTATAGGTGTGGCAGGGTATACTCAGACATGAGTCCCTTTCTCACTGCTCCATCAGGATTCAAGCAAGCTGGGCCGAAGAGGCTGAAATGCCAGAAACCGGTCCCAGGTAGCTTGTCTCCTTTCTGGTGAAGAATTGGCTTGGTAGTTTGGTCTGCCCTGTTCCCATGATGCACTGGGCCAGGGACAGACTAATTTGCATATAGCCAGGTTCTGAGCTGGGATGGGGCAGTGAGATAAATAACGGTGATGGATCAAGCCCTGATCTTTGGACTGGGTAAGAGTGGTCTGCTTAATTCAGACACTCTGTTCATCACCACCCCCTTTTCTGTATCGTTTTTGGACACTATAGGTGTGGCAGGGTATACTCAGACATGAGTCCCTTTCTCACTGCTCCATCAGGATTCAACCAAGCCGGGCCGAAGAGGCTGAAATGCCAGAAACTGGTCCCCGGTAGCTTGTCTCCTTTCTGGTGAAGAATTGGCTTGGTAGTTTGGTCTGCCCTGTTCCCATGATGCACTGGGCCAGGGACAGACTAATTTGCATATAGCCAGGTTCTGAGCTGGGATGGGGCAGTGAGATAAATAACGGTGATGGATCAAGCCCTGATCTTTGGACTGGGTAAGAGTGGTCTGCTTAATTCAGACACTCTGTTCATCACCACCCCCTTTTCTGTATCGTTTTTGGCCACTATAGGTGTGGCAGGGTATACTCAGACATGAGTCCCTTTCTCACTGCTCCATCAGGATTCAAGCAAGCCGGGCCGAAGAGGCTGAAATGCCAGAAACCGGTCCCCGGTAGCTTGTCTCCTTTCTGGTGAAGAATTGGCTTGGTAGTTTGGTCTGCCCTGTTCCCATGATGCACTGGGCCAGGGACAGACTAATTTGCATATAGCCAGGTTCTGAGCTGGGATGGGGCAGTGAGATAAATAACGGTGATGGATCAAGCCCTGATCTTTGGACTGGGTAAGAGTGGTCTGCTTAATTCAGACACTCTGTTCATCACCACCCCCTTTTCTGTATCGTTTTTGGCCACTATAGGTGTGGCAGGGTATACTCAGACATGAGTCCCTTTCTCACTGCTCCATCAGGATTCAAGCAAGCCGGGCCGAAGAGGCTGAAATGCCAGAAACCGGTCCCCGGTAGCTTGTCTCCTTTCTGGTGAAGAATTGGCTTGGTAGTTTGGTCTGCCCTGTTCCCATGATGCACTGGGCCAGGGACAGACTAATTTGCATATAGCCAGGTTCTGAGCTGGGATGGGGCAGTGAGATAAATAACGGTGATGGATCAAGCCCTGATCTTTGGACTGGGTAAGAGTGGTCTGCTTAATTCAGACACTCTGTTCATCACCACCCCCTTTTCTGTATCGTTTTTGGCCACTATAGGTGTGGCAGGGTATACTCAGACATGAGTCCCTTTCTCACTGCTCCATCAGGATTCAAGCAAGCCGGGCCGAAGAGGCTGAAATGCCAGAAACTGGTCCCCGGTAGCTTGTCTCCTTTCTGGTGAAGAATTGGCTTGGTAGTTTGGTCTGCCCTGTTCCCATGATGCACTGGGCCAGGGACAGACTAATTTGCATATAGCCAGGTTCTGAGCTGGGATGGTGCAGTGAGATAAATAACGGTGATGGATCAAGCCCTGATCTTTGGACTGGGTAAGAGTGGTCTGCTTAATTCAGACACTCTGTTCATCACCACCCCCTTTTCTGTATCGTTTTTGGCCACTATAGGTGTGGCAGGGTATACTCAGACATGAGTCCCTTTCTCACTGCTCCATCAGGATTCAAGCAAGCCGGGCCGAAGAGGCTGAAATGCCAGAAACCGGTCCCCGGTAGCTTGTCTCCTTTCTGGTGAAGAATTGGCTTGGTAGTTTGGTCTGCCCTGTTCCCATGATGCACTGGGCCAGGGACAGACTAATTTGCATATAGCCAGGTTCTGAGCTGGGATGGGGCAGTGAGATAAATAACGGTGATGGATCAAGCCCTGATCTTTGGACTGGGTAAGAGTGGTCTGCTTAATTCAGACACTCTGTTCATCACCACCCCCTTTTCTGTATCGTTTATACTAACAAATGCATCATGGTCCTAGGGAGGGAGACATGTCAGTCGCAGGTCATAAAATGTCCCGGGGTGTGCATTCGCGGGACATTTGTGTTTGCTATCAAAGTGCTGGTGCATGGCTTCCACCCTGTGATAGCAAATCCTTGTTTGATTATATGAAACGAGAGGAGGAAAACCTTGTATCGCTTTAATAGAGGGGATGCGGATGGTAAAAATGGAAAGAAAAAAAGAAGACAAAAATAATCTGGGGATCTTAATGTCACATGTAAATTAGGCGTGGAAGGACACAGAGATGTTTTGCAGCCTAGGGGACAGTCACCTTCCCGGGTATTGTTCGGGGGGTTCGAGGCCAACTGAAGTCCGGGGATCACCACACTCCGGGGCTTTATTTAAATATGCAGGGTGGGCCTCAGCAGTCCCTGAAGCCTCGGTGATCCTAGGCAGTGCCTTATTTGTTCGGTAATCACACGGGCAGTACTTATGGTGTTATAAAGTGATACACTCATAGAACTCTTGCAGTTGTACAATTACCCAGGCTTTATTTGTCTAATTGCCAGTTAGATTATGTTTGGTAGGTGCACTCTAATATTAGATAAGTTTGTCCTTAACATCTCCTATAAACAGATGATTTTCACAATAAATGATAGACAAGTGTTGTCAGAAAAAGAAGACCTATACACACAGTTATTTATTTTAAAAAAGTAACCTTTATTAAAACACAAATAAATAGAAACGTAACTTTAATTGAAGAAACAGTCTAATAAAAAAACGTGGGTAGGACTCTAGTGGAAGCAGCGTAGGAAACCTGCAAGACAAAAATGAAACATAAGTATGTGTGCTATGTGGAAGAGATAAAGAAAGGACGATAGTGAGAATGGAAGGGAGGGGGAGTGGGTGGAAGGAAGAAGGGGAGGGAGAGTCAAAAGAAGAGAGGGAGGTGGAGACAGAGCGTCGGCCTACAGCACCAAGCCCTTAGTGTTTACCCTCCTGTCACCCGTTTGTCTAGGATGCTGGGGTCCATGAGAAAGAGTGTGGTTCAGCAAGTCCTTAAAATGAAACACATGAGACCAGAGATTATGGGCCATATTATCAAGGAACGGCGATAACATTATTGCTGCTTTAGCGGCAGGAAACTGCCACTAAAGCGGTGATAAGGGGTTGATAATATGCCCTTGTGAATTCCCATAGAAGCCCAGGTTCTGGTGTGAACGTGGGCTTCTATGGGAATTCACAAGGGCATATTATCAAGCCCATTATAGCCGCTTTAGTGGCAGTTTCCTGCCACTAAAGTGGTGATAATGTTATCTTCCCCTGCACTGTGCTCAATTGTAGGTCTTGCACACCGAGGCTTCACTGCTCACCTGCCACCACCGGTGTGTCCCACGATGTGTTGGTCAGACCTGCTCCGCCCTTCTTGAGGCAATCAATGGAATGTTTGAAAAGGGAGAAATAATTTAATGGTGCAAACGTCTAGAGTTATATGAAGGTTTATTATTTCAAGCTTGATAGAAAATAGGAGTTGAGTGCACCCTTCGTTTTTGAAGTACGATCTACCAACTGTTAGTGGTAATCGTGGTTCAAAGAGGAGATGGAATGCTCGAGAATTCACAAGGTTGAATAATTATATCTTATATGAAGGTTGATATAGAAAGGAACAGAGCGGATGCTACAAGCATAATGTGCGCGTGTAATGCAGTGGTGGAAGCCTGTGTGCATGTACACTTAGTAACGAGCTCACTACAGTGTCCTAAAGCCAACGCCATGTATCTGTAGGGCTGCGCTGCCCGCTGGCTCAGGCTTACAGTACAGTCCAGCAGGTCCTTTAAATGAGACAGATGTGACTGAATGAGGTCTGAGATCACATCATTACGCATGGCAACATCTCTAATTCGAATGTGCGCACTCTGGCTGATGCACCCCACCCCTCCCGCAGAACAGCGCTCAAGAGGTGTCTGTAGGGCAGCGCTGCCCGCTGGCTCAGGCCTACAGTACAGTCCAGCAGGTCTTTAAAATGAGACAGAGATGAGAATGAAGTAGGTCAGAGATCACATCATTACACACAGCAACATCTCTTATTCGCACGTGCGCACTCTGGCTGATGTACTCCACCCCTTCCGCAGCACCGCGCTCAAGAGGTGTCTGCAGGGCAGCGCTGCCCGCTGGCTCAGGCCTACAGTATGGTCCAGCAGGTCTTTAAAATGAGACAGAGATGAGAATGAATGAGGTGAGAGATCACATTATTACGCACGGCAACATCGTTTGTTCGCACCTGCGCAGCCAGGGTGATGCACCCCACCCGTCCCACCGCACTGCGCTCAATTGGAGGCCCTGTGCACCCAGGCCGCACTGCTTACCTGCTGTCATTGTTGTATGAGCAAACACTACGGGCAGCAGAGCTCACATTTCAGATGGAGTGTTGATTGCAGGATAGTGTACACCTCATGGATCCCTTTAGTAGACGACGGGCAGTAGGGCTCACAATTTAGAGCCCGTGTTGATTGCCAGGATGGTGTGCACCTCATGGATCCATTTTTTTTTTGCGTATTGTGATATGCTAGGTGGATGCGGCCATATCACCTGAGGTAGTCTGGAAGAACTGGGTCATGTGGCGTCATTGTTATGCTATTTATACGTACGCAAAGTGGACTGGGCTTGCGTACGCCAGGCCAGCGTAGGGGTGTGAATAATTATTCTGGGGACCATAGGTTTCAGGCACGTTATAGTTAGGAATTAGCATTGAAAAAAACTTTAAAAACCTAAAAAAACCATAGGTTTCAGGGACGTTATAGTTAGTTGAACATTTGACTCATATAAAACCAGAGAAATTTGCCTGTTATAGTTAGTTGAGCTAACTATAACACGCGCGCCCGCGATGCACTGCTGATGATGTCACATATTACATCACTCATGACATGGTCAGTGACATCACTGATGACATCACTGATGAAATCTCAAATGACATCGGATGAATGGATTTGACTGGTTTTGGCCCCATCAAGGAGGGCTCTGACGCATTTCTGATGTTAATTGGTTGAGCTTTCTGTTGAATGAGGTACGAGAGTGGATTTAGTAATTTGTAAAGACTTGCGGGGTGTTGGGTGCCAAATGGGACTATTCATGGTATGGTTATGAATGTAAACATGGTGGAATATTGTGGTTGACACAGTGAGGTAATTGTGGTACTGTGTCGGGCGCAATATGTATGCAATATGAATAGTAGGAATTAACACCAGTTTAAGTCACTATGAAGCCTCTTGTAATGTTTTTATTATGTTTTATGTTGACAATGTACTGTAGCCTACCATAATGTTTTAATGATGCTCTACGAGGACAATGTATTTACATGAATTTTAATTTTTTAATTTTTTTAGATAAATCTGGTTTTTAATGTTGT
This sequence comes from Lissotriton helveticus, assembly GCF_964261635.1. Lineage (NCBI taxonomy): Eukaryota > Metazoa > Chordata > Amphibia > Caudata > Salamandridae > Lissotriton > Lissotriton helveticus. The sequence goes on along the minus strand of NC_136069.1, from coordinate 493,836,715 downwards.
GAGAAAAGAGAGACATTCAGTAAACACAAATTTATCCCTTAGGGTATGAAGATTTGTATCATGAGGTCCTATCACCACACTTAGCCATGAATCATTCAATTCCAGTCATACATCCTGATGCTCTACAGTGAAAGTTTCACAAAAAGATTAGGTTTTCCCAAGCAAGATTTTTTTCTGAAAAATATATATATATAGTTATATATATATATATATGTTGTTTATTAAAAAAAGTTTAAAAACACATGTTTTAATACACAGTATTCTGTACAACAAATCAATAAAACACAAATAATAATAAGACAAAACATACAACAGTGCAGGAGAAATCACAATAACAAGACAATAAAATCTGTCTTATGTTCAGTTAATTTATAAAAAGTCAGTTCAACAAGAGGTTTGGTAAGATTTCCTGATCCCCTCATGGGTGTTGACCACTCTAAATTTAACTACCCTGTCTTCAAGTTTTAAAGTTTTTCTTTCTTTCCTTCCTGTTTAACCATATGAAACAGACGCGGCCAGACGGGGAAACAAGGCACACTGAATTGAAGTGATAAACCACCCATACCCGCGGCCAGAACCCATGTGAATGGAAAAGGGATCAAACCAAAAAGGAAGGACCCTTAAATCAAGAAGTGGCCCTGTATCCCAGTGGAAAGATAAACAGCCCAGATTCCACAAATATAACAATACAAGGAACATTTTTTCCAGAAATTGGGGATTGAAGGTTTAATAAGAAAACAACCCCAGGAACTACAAAGGAATAAAGGAAAGAAAGAAAAACTTTAAAACTTGAAGACAGGGTCCTCCATAGAGAAAGAAGAGGAAACCTATGACCAGCTCTCGACACATAGGTGCGAAAATATGGGTAATGCTTATTGAAAAGGAGAAGTAACATTAAATGGTCCTGAGGAAGGTGGTTCAAATTATTCTTAAACCGCCGAAACGCGTCGACGCTTTACTGCAAGTTAAATGTGTTTTTAAACTTTTTTTAATAAACAACATATATATATATATATAACTATATATATATATTTTTCAGAAAAAAATCTTGCTTGGGAAAACCTAATCTTTTTGTGAAACTTTCACTGTAGAGCATCAGGATGTATGACTGGAATTGAATGATTCATGGCTAAGTGTGGTGATAGGACCTCATGATACAAATCTTCATACCCTAAGGGATAAATTTGTGTTTACTGAACGTATACTGATACTCCATTCCCTTTGGGTCTATAAAGGAGTAACTCTAATTTTCTTTGAGAAAAGAGAGACAACCAACTACTTTTGTCTTGAGAAAGGTGGTGCATATCAGGCAGCACACCAAAATGCGTCAACGCCAGTGTTTTTAACTAAATTCGTGGGACTATCGTGCAGGGTATTTGTGACATTTGCCTGACTTTGTTAATAGATCCCAACAAATCAAGTACATGCGATGTTTTCTATATGATTCATCCCATTATGTCTCTTTTTTGTAATTTGTTTTTATGAATTTATAAAGATTGTGGGATTATGGATGTTATTTTCATAACTATGTTTTTAACACTTTTTGAGTAATAAATACATTTGTATATTTCTTCATAACTTGTCAGTTCCTATTATAGTGTGTTTATATCGATAACCGTGGGGGTCCCTTATTCTGGCACCAGTGTGGATGAGATATTGAATGTATAATGTGAAAGGTGACTGTTAGTTGGTTTGGTCCAAGGGAATTTTTATTTTACACTGGTTGTGTTGGCACCCTGTCCCTTGGACATTTGGGCCTCTCCCTCTAATTTTGAGATGTTCTAAAAATGAACATCTTGCCAAAGGTTCTTTATTTTTTAGGGCAATCCCACTTGAAATTCCAAGAAAGCTGATTCAAAGACTGCAGTCTATCTGTAGTTGCTTGTTATGGGCACAGGGTAAATCTCGTCGAGCATGGAAATTTATGACCCTTCCGCGCGAACGGGGAGGTTGGGTAGTTCCTAACTTCCAGCTGTACTATTCGGCTTGCCTACTGCAGTATGTGGGAATTTTACTGGTTGGGGCAAATGAGGAATATACAGAGGATACTCCTCATATTTTTCAGCAGCTACTAGGCTCTACGGCAGAGAGAACTTTTTTTTAAATCCTTGAACCCAGCTACTATAAAAAAAAATCGTTTTAAGGTGGTACAGGCAGCCCATAAGGCCTGGCTTCAGATCAGGCGACTTATGAAGATTGGTAGGATCAATTATTATACTCCTACGGATGCCATAACTTTACTGCCAGCTATTTTTTCGGATGGCATTATGAGTAGATGGAGAAGCAAAGGAATCCTGACTTTAGGGAACCTAGTTGACAGTAGCGGTACCAGGACTTATACTTCATTAATGGCTAAATATGACCTTCCTAAATCAGATATTTTTAAATATCTACAGATCAGGGACTACATGAACATAAGAGGAGATGCTTCACGCTTAGCACACAAAAATAACCTATTAGAAGTCTTGAAAGGTCGGGGAAAAATTGGTAGTATATATCAAGCACTCACGGAAGTACAAATGGATGATGTGGAGGCACAAAATGTTAAATGGAATGCTAGATTTTCTGTAGAGGGTAATATCTTGCAAGAATCTATTATATTAGCTGACAAGCTTCTAATACCCTACAACGTAAAAGCACAGCAGTACAAAACTGTGTTCAACTTATACTATACGCCGGCGAAAATTGCAAGTTGGGGGGGGATAAGTGAGGATAAATGTACCAGGTGTGGGAAGGAGCCGGCAGATATAGTTCACATGTTTGCCACATGCCCTGAGCTAGGATTATTGATCAATAAGATGCAGACTTTCTTAACGGAAGTTACAGGGGTACAGATTGAGATAACCCAAACAGTTATGTTGCTAGGGGTGCTGGAGGAGGATATGCATACACAGGGAATGTACACATTTAGATACTTAATGTATATTGCTGTTGCTGTGGCAAGATTATGTATAGCTTCTCTGTGGCGACAGAAAGAACCCCCTACATTTGAGATGTGGAGAGGAAGACTATTTGCTATATGCAAATTAGAAACCAGCTTGTATGTTATTAAAGGGCTACAGAAGCATAAAACGTGTGCTAAAATTTGGGGGGCGTTGATTGAATTCTTGCCACCCTCAACATAAGATCACATGCAGACCCCGCGGGTTTGGAAGGTTCGCAGCCTCCCGGGTGGTTGTAGCTATTAGCTAGCGACAAGCCATTAGTTAGTTTTTTTAAATTTTGTATTATTCCTTTCGATACTTGCTCATCCGTATTTAGAACTGAATTAATGTGTTAGGGGCTGAAATCTCCATGCGGGAGCCTATATAGGTATCGCTTATTACAGACTATACAAATGCTATTTAGTTTGTATGTTTTTTTTTACTTGATTAATCTCTCGTAGGGGTTTTCCTGTTTTGTTATATTTTGATGATCTTTGTAAATGTATACTGGCTTAACAAAAAAACAAAAAAGAAATGGCAAAAGACTTTCTCCTTTTGTATCTTGGCATGGATGGGACTGTGCTAATGCTATACTTAAAGACTTTGATAGAAAAGCAGACATTTGAGGTGAGCAGGTCTAGAGTGTCGCTGGTGTTGAAAGTGCTCTATACAGGAGCTGCTTTCCACCTAAACTTGAGAATTACCCAGAATTCTCTGCTTCTTTTTTGCATAATTTATTTGTCACTCTATGCCTGAAAGGGTATTTTTTTTACTTACACTGGGTGCTCCCTTGTGTCTGGACAAAGCTATACCTCTCTGAAGAGCTCTAATCAGAGCGAAACACTGTGTCAGGGGTTGCTTTTACCCATTTCGGGTTGGCTTGGTTGGTATTTTACCAGTTCTCTGCTTCTTTTTTGCATATATAATATATATATATATATATATATATATATATATATATATACATGTGTGTGTGTGGTGTTCCAATTGGTCCACTTACTCAGGCGGTGCAGCACTCTTTCCAATATATATATATATGTGTGTATATAGATTTTCAAGATAGTACACAATGCGTAGAAAATCCTATACCTACGTATACACTTAACTTTTAGCTATTGTGGTCATAGACTTTTCTCTAGGATATTTAACCGCTTCCGTGCGGCGCCGATTCGGCCCCTGTGCTGGACATTCCAGAACAGGGTGCGGTCATGACGGAACCGTTCCGTCATCAGCACAGCTCAGCCGTGACTGATGACGGAACGGTTCCGTCACAGGCATCGAAGGGGTTAAATATTACATTTTAATTCTAAATATCTTTTAAGGAAACCTGTTTTATTGTTCAGCGCTATCACACATTTGGGGTCATGTCCACACTATATAAAAATGCATAACTGAAGACATTTCATGCATGCATAACAGTTAAAATCAAGTATCATACAATCCCGTGACTTTGGTGCCTTAAAGCAAGGTTCGAGCCTCCGGGTCGCGTCCACATCCTGTGATTCTGGGCAAATCACTTAAGGGCAGATTTACGTTTCCTGGCGCATCCCTGCAAATCAGCAGGGATGCTCCAGGAAAGATGAGTCACGCAAGTTTACCCTTGCGCCACCACATATGCGTCGCATTTACAATGCGGCACATCATGGCGCAAGGATAAACAGATGTGTATCTCATCTGCCGGCGTAAGGTTGGTGCAGTGCTAGAGTTGCGTTGCGGCCAGCACTGTTCCAACCCTGCCTATGTCCAACATAGTGTGTCAAGCCTTACGCCTGCTTCAAGCAAGCACAAGGTTTTGACGCAGCGGATCGGAAAAGTGACTGAGTGAAATCTTGTAGATTTCAATCAGCCACTTTTGCGAGGCATTCCTGCGCCGGAACGCGCCCCCCCCCCCCCCGCTCCGGAACGCTCACATGAAACCTGACGCAGTTTCATGTGGCGCAGGGCTTTACAACATGACGCATCTCCCTAGATGCGTCACGTTGTAAATACCCCACAGCGTGGCACTGGCTTTAAGCTGCCATTGCATAACAGAAGTGACGCAAAGGCGGCGCAAAAGTGGCGTACGGGGCTTGTAAATCTGCCCCCCAATCTCCCCGTGCCTGAATGTGTCCTTGTGTAACGTAACCAGTGCTCATGCAAAGCGCTCCAATACCTTCGGGTCCAGTTTGCGCTATACAAATCTGCATACATTTATTTATTTAAATACAGAAATCTGAGCAATTTCTACCTCTCCCCACTTCGAAACCAGCCCCCAAGTCTCTCCTGACTCGCTGGATTGTTTGCTGCTTTCTTTAGAGGTTGCTCTTATTTCAGCCAACACGTGTTTGAAATAGTCATTGTGTATTCCAGATTAATGCAATCTAGAGGAGTGATGCTGGGGCTAATATAAAACGTTACCTTTAATCCTGGAAGTCACAAGGCTGTTCCAGAACGCCCCTTCCAATGTAGCTCTTACAGACAGAGCCAAAACGGCAAGGTTATCCACTTATTCTAATCACTTCCCATCGATACAATTCTGCAAATGTATTTAACATGCAGCACATATTCCAAAAATGCTTCGTGTATTGCGCCATTCAAAATATATCTCGCACGTTGTTGACTGGCATTCAGCGGGATTGTTCCCTGCCACTCACTGTGAAAATATTGAAACATAAAATGCACGCTCGAGCTCTGAAGAACTGCAGGATCTCTGTGTCTCATGTGCACTGCCAAGAGAAATGCTTCAGGGCTGCTCTTAGATCATTATGTCTGTGGCCTATGAAAATAAACTAAAATCATCCCTCGCGGTGCACGCTCCCCCACCCACGCTGCTCCCAGGGTCTGTCAGCCATGCTCTAGCGGGGAGGACGTAGCGCAGGCCTCGTGCGCGTTCAGCCCCCCTGGGACTGTGGACGAGGGTCTCCGATAAGAACAGGTCTGACACTGGTCCTTTGTTGTGGCTACCTCCCTGCTGGGCAGGCACTAGAGCAGTTAGCTCATTTGACAGAGTTCATTGAACAGGCCGCAGAATGTAATTATACTTGATTATCACTGCTGATAGCTCGTCATATGCCTCTCACGTCAGGCTTCAAGGGGTACATGGTATGTGGGAAACAGTCCCGTCTGCACGCTCTCACTCACAGAGCTCGCCTCCATTGTTTGGATAACCTTCCACCGCTCCTAGTATGCCCACGCTATGACAGAATAAACTGGGCTTTCTCCTCAAAGGCGTTTTCAACACATATATTTTTTTTTGTACCAAAATGCTTATGGTTTTTAAAATAAGTAACTTTACAGAAATATATCGCTGCCACATTTCACTGCCAGAATGTATGCTCTTTTTATCTGGCATATACTTGCAATATTTTTGTTAGAAAACAGAGCAGCTTGCAAAAACTACAAGATTTGGGTTTGCCAATGCTTTTTTCCATTATTTTGTGAAAGACTGGCATGTCATGTTGCGGCTCCTTTGGAGTGCTCGACAACATACACAGTTAAATAAGTCAAGCTACATTGTGTCAAGTGAGCAGGTTCGATTGTAGATGAGTTCCCTTGGAAACTGGATTTACTTGGGATGAGGATAAAAATCCACTTGACAACATTTCTATATTGATGTTTTTCTCTCTGATTGGCTTTCCGAACCGCCCGGATGGTACTTCAGTTTAGAAATTACTGAAGATTCACCTCTGTAAAAACACTTCATGACAATGCGTTTACTGGCCTCAAGCTGACTGCTTCTCCCATTACTTGTTGACATTATACTTGTCTTTGACAAGGTGCAGTGCTCAGGTCCCTTTTGGCTAGGGCCATAGAAAGACTCTATATTTACATACATCTCTGTTTATCCTTAATTTACACAAAGTAAACTCTTTTCCAGATGCACACACACTTTAGGTACTGTCTGATGCAGGGTTTGCTTACCTCCAGAATTAATCAAGGAGAGAGCGAGGAAGTTGTGGGGAACGTCCCAACCCCAGTTCAAATATATGCAAAAACAATGTGGACAGACCCACTGTGAAGAAAAGTTATCAGGACTCACTGTGAAGATGAACAGTGCCAGGGAACCATTTGTTAAAAGACCCCTCACAAACCAACCTGGTTGGTGTCATGCTTCATCATTGGGGTCCCAACCGGGTGGCCGAATGCGTTGTGCTGTGACGCATGATTACAGCGGAGCTGGTGTGGTGTACTTGTGTGAAGTGGTGTAGTGAAGATTAAAAATATCTCTGGAAATCCTTGCCTGATGTATTTATTACAGGCGGCCCAGGATACTGTTAAAATCAAATAGCGCAACTACTAGAGTGATTTTGCTCTTAGTTGTCTAAAAAGTGGTCTACATGTTTCAGCCCTAGATGAACAAGCATTTACAAGGCAATAGGTCTCACAATTACATTATTTTGAGCTATTGACATTGTAACTGGCAATGCCTTTAAAAAAATTAAAAGGCATTGTTATTTACGATACCAAAAGCAACACCTATTGCATTGCATAGCGCGGTGTCCGTGAAGACAACACCACACTTATTAAACTTTTAAAAAAAGGAGTGTGTTGGGGGGCAGAGAGAGAAGAAGAAGTGATGAGACATGTGAGATGGGGAAATAAGACACGGAGAAGACAGTACGAGGAATGCGTCACTGTGCAGTGAGACTGTATTCTTAACTAAGGCCACACCTCATCTAACAAACGCTGCAGACCCAATCGCGAAGGTACTGGCGCCTAAAACGCTCAACTCAGAAAGAGCATTAAGTGAGTGAGTGTACCCGTGTGTGGGTGAGTATCTGCATGTGCCTGTCCCTGTGTAAAGCTCAGTGTTCCCTATACATTGCACGTTCACCAGCATCAGATACCCTATAGAATACATGTAGTGACTTCTACACACTTAGGGTTATCTGGAAGAGCTACCAATGCGCAACATTGGCTGTATACCCCTATAGGTAACAATCAGTGTCCCTCAGTGGATTGGGGGTGGCTTGGACGGGCTAACCAGGGCCCCATGGATAGCGTGCAGGATTTGGTTCCCTATAGATGTGTTTGTGTAGTGTTACTACAATTCTTCCCCTGTGGATTGCAGGGTTATCTGAGTGTAATGGTCCCTACAGAGGCTCCGTAGGAGGTGGGGGGGCTGTTTGAATATATATAACACCGCCTGAGTGTTCAGCTCACAGTCCAGTATAGACAGCACGCAGCAGCCCTTACAGCTCGCACAGTTACCTGGATGGGATGGCTGGGGTCGCCGGTCACAGGCCCCCCCACCAGGTTGCGGTAGACGTCCAGGATGGCCCGGCCCGTCTCCTTCTCCTCCCCGCAGGCAGCCGAGGCTGAGATCCAGGTGCCCTTGGCCAGGTTGAAGTACGGAGGGTGCACTGTATCCATTCACCCCGGGGGTGCTGGTGGGCAGGTCCTGCCCTGGTGCTGAGCAGGGAGGCTGAGGAGGAGAATCAAGAGCAGAGGGATAGTGTGCCGGGGCCATCACCCCTCAGAGGATGGCACTTGGAAAGCCAAGAGAGGCATTGCGAACAGGAGCAGGCAGGGCTGGGTCCACTGCTGTGGTCTGTCCAGGCAGCGGGCACAGGAGCTGGGTCCTCTGCTGTGGTCTCTTTGAACAGCGGGCACAGGAGCTGGGGGTGCTGGGTCCTCTGCTCTGGTCATCCGGGCAGCAGGCACAGGAGCTGGCGGGCTGGGTCCTCTGCTGTGGTCTGTCTGGGCACGGGAGCTGGCAGGGCTGGGTTCTCTAATGTCTGCTGGCAAGGGCTGTGTACGCTCCTGTGGTTTGCTCACAATTGCAGGGTGCGGCTCATGGCTGAGGGCAGGGGCTCAGAGTGAGTTGTGGGGGTGCCGTCCAGAGCGCACCGGCTGCCCTTGGAGAGGCACAGCAGAGATTGACGCTCCTCCGGGGAAGGGAGCTGACCTGTGTTGGGGCCGCTTACGCTCTGGTATCTGGCGAGAGGTGCTGGACGGGCTGCTCCGGAGGCAGAGCTACCTAATAAAGTGATGAGCTATCCACTGTGCGCCTGGCACCCCTCACCCACCACTACCACAGCCAGTCTGTTGCCACAATGGACTTAGCACGCTCTATACCCAAGGGGAGGGCTTTATTTATTTTTTATTTCATGCGTTTTTATATAGCGTGGACTTTACCCGATGGTGTCTGAGCGCTTCACAATAGGAACAGTAGAGATACATGAGGAAAAAAATACAAGTCAGCATGTTTCAAAAGCAAATGTTACGTTACATGAGGCAATAGTGACAACTGTGCAAGTATCAAGAGCAAACAAAGTACAAAAGGTAGCAAATGATACGTTACAAGAGGAAACATGGGGCGGGGCTTGTTTAGGACTGCTGTTGAGCCAGGCTCCTCCCGTGTGTCCGCACAGATCTCACGGGGTTTAAAGTTCCCTGGGGTTTGCTGTGCGAGTACACATCACGGAGAGAAAAGCATCGTCTGACCGCAGTAGTTTGACGGGAGCCTCGCGGATCAGACTGGTACGGAGAGGGAAGGGTATGTGCGGGATAATGACCGGTGTTGAAGCGGGGTGTATGTAGCAGTGCTTCCTCGCTGTGTGCTCTCCGCACTGACCACCCATAGTCCACACTGGAGGCCGTGCACCTCCCGCTGCTGAACAGAGCTGTTAGTTTACTGCCCCAGCCGAGTCTGCAGCTGCTTCTACCAGCTACTGCTGGGGTGAGGGAAATCGACTTCGGTGCGCGTTGACGGGTCGTGGAGCCGATGGCGGAGAGGGGAGGGAAAGTGAAAGTAACTTCATGAGGCTTGCAAGGGAGACAGGAGATGAACAGCGTGTGACTGTACGTGGTGAACGCGCGCATTCACGTTTCCAGTCCAGCCTGCCTGCAGCCTGCGCGTGTCCATCTCCTGTCTCCCTTGCAAACCCTTGAAAGCAGAGTCGACGACAATAGGTCTTGCTGGCAACAGCGCTTCGCGCTGCATCGGCAGGTGCGAGACCTAAAAAGGAGTGGGCTTTCGTCAGGACTGGGTAAAGAGTGATTGAGTGGCAAAAATCGTGTCACATGAAAGGTGAATATCCAACACGCGCGTTGTAGTGCTTAGTGGTGTAGGCATACTTACGGCCCCACTTTAAAAAAACAAATTTATGTGTGAGGCAGAAATTCAGGGTCTGGGAGGGTTTCCATCTATAGTCACACATTCGTCAAGACGGAAAACCAGCTGAGACCTAATGTGGTCTCCTGTGATCCTTTGCTTACATCCATCCTTCAGGCAAAGTGAGTTTGATTGTATTCAGGGTTGGTTTGTAAATCAAATTTAGGGTATTGTATAACCTGTGCTAATGGTAATATGTCTCTATATTTTAAAATGCTGAAATAGTGGCAATCCCTTTGGTACTTTCGATTTATGGGTTAGTGTTGCTAATCCTCGTAGTAGGATAGAAAGCATCTAAACAAAGGTCTACTGATTCCTCCCAGGACCCTTGTTGATTGCTAAAAGATAGTATGGTTTGGGTCATATACAGATGCGCAGTGATGGCTGGTGAGCAGTGAAATGGGTTGGTGTAAATACCTACGTCAACTGGACCGTGAAAGCGATTCAAGCAAGCCTAACTTCTTAGGAAAGTTTAGGGTTGGGGAGAGGGTAGTTCAACCTGTGAACCAAATGGTGTTAAAACAATTTAGTCGGGTCGGGGACAATCGATATTTGCCCGGCGGTATTGCCTCTGTGACCCTCTAGTCATTTAATCAATGAAGAGGCAGGCGCTGGAGACTGGAAAGCAGGAAACAAGGTTTTTATTCTCTCCGGAGGAGAACACAGCAAAACGGACAGCAGGTATCGTTCTGAGGTGCTCTAACTTATGTTTGAGGCCTGGCCCCTTATATACAGGGTTTGCGGTTTTTATTACAGTTTACATACATATGATAAAGCTTTGATGTACGGAAAGACATTCCCGGAATCCCCCCTTCGGGCCCGTTCCCACACACATTTACAGTTGAAGTCCCCACCCTAGTCACAACAGGTGATGAGTATCGCGCAGCTGGATATTCCGCCGATTCATGGAATGTGGGGGTCGATCGGATCTCATGGGGAGGGGGCTTTGATCAACCCGGGGATCCTTTGATGGGGGAAGCTTTCTATTGTGCGGGGAGGGGCAAGGAATAGTATCGGCAGAGCTGGGTGTCGGCCTGGGAACGGGGAAGACAAACGGGCACACGGGAAAAAGGGGGGTTTGCATCCAAGGGCCGGGGATCATGAAAGGGAAGAAGGGAGGTGTCGCGCTGGGAACAGGATGAGGGCCTGGGGCAGAGCAGCGCCGAAGAGGGGTTTATGATTCAAGGCAGGTGCAAGCAGGGGGTTGGTCAGCGTGCAGGTTTAGTGAGGGCGAAGGGCTATGTCAGGGGCCAGCGGCATGCAAAAGGGTTCGTTCTGATCAGGGCATCTTAAAATGGCGGGTGCGCACGACAAAAGTGTGGCATCAGGGGAAGAGGCAAGATGGCTCAGATAATGTTCACCAAACCGTACTAATTTTCAACAGTCCTCCCTTTAACATATTCAAGACATCTTGCTGGTTCATTTTCTACTCGGTTCTATTGTGGTGGGCATGAGAAAGAAAACGGTAGGAACCCTAGATGAAAGAGTTGTGAACAATACATTTTGAGATTTCTAGTTTTTAGGAGGTGGACCTATTTGATAAACTTTGATAAACTTGTTCAGCAGGAAAGTCATAGAAATGCAATACAAAAATGATTCTGTAGCGAGAGCAGCAAGTACATTTCATAACGTGGACTGGTAGGTTATTACATATATCAGATTCGGATTGGAGCATGATCAATACAATGGCGGCTGGGAGAGAAATGAGGCGCAGCAGAAACGGTGATTGAGGACGTCAAAATGTTCGTAGTTAACGAGTTCTCAGTATTCTTTGTCGTCTTTCGTTGGCGCTGTGGAGCACCGGCGATGGAGCTACGGGCCCAGCTCTATTCTAGGTCTCGCGTTGCAGGGCACGACCTTTCCCTCGTATTCCTGGTCGGAAAGGTCCTTTTCGCCCTGTGTCCTTTGAGGTGATTGTCAGAAAGTTCAGATGGAAGGAGAGCGTACAAAACAGTCCATAGGGTAGGTCGGAGAAAAAGGGGGATGGAGCAAGGCCAAATTAGGAACAAACTAGGGGAACGAGAGACTTCAGATGGGCGGGCTCATGACCGAGTCTAGAGAGCGGGGACCTTTCGGCACACATTCGAACATAGAGCGGGGGCATCAGGTTAGCCCTTTCTTCTCACTTTGCTGGAGGTAGTGCCCCGTCCTGTAGCTCTGTTCTGTCGCGGTCTCGCCTTGGCCCATGTCGCAGGTGTTCCATAGTCTGCAGTCAGGCCTCGTGCTCCCACATCCGGTCCTTCTCTCTCCTGACAGCCGTACCCTTAAACGAGTTTGAAAAGACAGTCTTTAGAGAATTTGCAGAGGAAGGTAATCACAAAAGTCTATTTCTCTCCCAGCTTCAGACAGAAATGAAAACGTCCGTTATTTTAGGGTTCACAACTAACATATAAATGACCGATGACGGGCCTGTTGGATGTACTATGACTTTCTTTCATAATTATTTATTACAGTTTCGACAGTTTATCTGATGGAGACCTACCTTCGTAAGACGAGCTTGACAAAGATAAGCCGTTCTCTAGGGTTTTATATATACCAAGGGTACTGTGTGCTATCGACATGGTACTAAACAGGTATTTTGCTGAGGGACGAACATAGGCTAAACATTTCTTTTTATCAATGCGTCCTGTTTTTCAACTAAACATTTTTCACTTTCGGCAGGGTTCATTTCAACGATTTCTTCACTTTGGTCTAGTCTTTTAACCTTGTAAAACACCATTCTGGTTCCTACGTAGCTTCCTACGGCCTGATTACTTTATCAGGAAAGACAGGGGTTTTATGGGAAACAACTAGGGACATAGAAAACTTATGGTAAGGGCGTAAATCGACCCATCTCTCACAACCGGGAATGAGGGGTAGTTTCATAACTCCAGTTTGGAGCGGCTGATACAGGGGATGTAACAGGGGTGATCATTTTCCTGTTTGGGTATTGCGACAATTCGGGGCGGGGAGGGTCGCGTATTCTGAGGTCTCTTTTTTATACCATAGGAGCCGTTGACATGTAGTTCCCTTATTACGGGCCAGATTTAGGGAACCTCTGTCGTCTTACCTGTCCTTTCCCTTACGGCCCAACCTCGGTTCATTGACTTCTGGCGGAAAAGGAGAGGTAATGACACGGTCTCAGGGTGATTGTATTAAAGACAAGTTTTTGTGCAAATACTGACGGTATTTGAAGCCAATTAGGTGGTGTGCTAGGGGTGGCAGTCTGCCAATTTCGGGGCTAATCGCTCGGAAGAGTGGGAGTGCAAAAATAGAGGGAGAGAGAGAGAGAGATCACTTTTTATCAGGTCATACTAATTTTACGGGTTTGTTCGATACGTGAGTAGTTAGTAGGCGTGCTTAGGCACCACCTTGCAGCGCTAGTCTTGCTTCGTACATTAGACACGGCAAGGCTTCAGGTCTTTGCCACACCTCGGCTGTAATCTCTGATGTAACCTGCAGAGGGAGGGAAAAAGGGGTGGGGGGGGGAAGACAGCATTCGCGCACATTCAAATACATGGATTCATAAGTCCTTTACTTACCTCTTACTCGTCCTTCCTCCTCGGGGCAGAGTCCCGGGGGTATGGTTTCTGGGGTCGGGAGGGGAGAGGGGCAGTGTGCCCTTATAGGTCGGGTGTAGGAAAACGTTAAGAAGAAAACCAAAGATACCTAGTGTGAGGTATCCAGTTGGTAGGTGCATCTAGCTATCGGGGTCCTTAAATCTCCTTCAACGCTGTGACATTCTGCGGTTCATTAGTTCTTTGGTCAACTCTGTTCCCTAGTACCTTCAAGCGTTGTACTTCATAATATTTACATCATTTCATTTCACCCTTCTTTCACATTCCCTCATTTACACCGTTCGTTTTACCCATCCTTGGAAGTCGAGGTTTTCCTCCATGCGAGAGTTCATGACTCAGTCGCGTACTTTGAAGGCAGAGTGTCGTGTTGTCGATCCGATCCGACCTCCAGGGCTGGGCAACCATCTTCTTTCAACCTTAAAGAGAGAGCAGAGTAGGGTGCACAGAAAAGAACTTTCCCACCGATCCCACATTTTTAAAATAAAACATGCAATACCCGTCCATAGTTTCGAAAACCTTTATTTTGCAAAATCATTTCAGCACGTGGATTATGAGGGTGCGGTCGTATTTGGCCGGACGTGGCAATGGCTAAAGTGCGTACAGTGGGGGTGTCGTCTTGCAGCAATAAATACATTGGAAAGTTTTATTCATTCATTTGTAAGAGACTAAAACGTCTATTAATTGGCTGGGGGTTCGGGGGCATTTATTTCATAATTTAGAAGCATAATCATAATAGTCGCAATCAGATTTCCTATATGCATACCGTATGTGTGCGTCATAAATGGGGTTATACATCAGCAACGAAAATATAATACACCGCACATTTGTAATCAACATTTTTAACGGGACCCTTTCACAATGTTCGTCGAGTGAACTCTCCTTGTCTTTTCTAGCCAAGTGTACGAAGGATCATATGAGTCTCAGAACATCAAGTTTGTATTAGTGCGAAGGAACACCACGAGGTGTTCGTAAGTTCCTATTGATACCAGCGCCATTTTGGGCGGGGCCGGCTCAGTCCGGAAGTAGCATCAGGGAAAAATGTTTCCTACAACCGGCAGTTGGACCAGAGTCCTTTTCGGCAGTTCTAGAATTCATGCTAACAGAAGGAGTGGCAATGTCATGCTTGTTTCGTTAGTGATCAAGGCAGTCGTCCCTTACCGGAAGCCTGCAGGGGCCGAAGGCTCCGCCGGGGACCTTTGTAGGATCTTCAAGGCTGCGGAGATGCTGTCGGAGATGGGGGCTCGTGCCCCAGTGGGCAAGGGTCCGAGTTATATTGCTGGTCAAAGTTACTCTAGCGGCCGAGGCCCGCCTTCCAGCGGACCCAGACGCCATTTTGAGGCCCTACAGGGGCCACTCTCGTCGAGTTTGCAAGAGTGGAAGAGATCCTTCGGAGTGAAAGGAAGAGGTCTCTGTTTTGTGAGAGCGGGACGTTCGGCTGGGGTGCAGCTGTGATGCCCCCACCTGGGGGGCGAGGGAGACTCGTTCGCGCCGTCTCCTTCTTCCGGTGCACCCCATGCTGCTCTTTTTCATCGGCCCGCACGAAGGTCTCTCCCCATCCGGTGCTCCCCATCGTGTGCTCAGTGCTGACGGAGTATGGCCACCTGTGGCGCGCATTTGGTGCGGCACAAGTATCGGTGCAGTCATTGCAGGTTCGGTGTTCCGAAAATATGGGCATCATTGCACGTTCGGTGCTGCGCAAGTATTGGGGCATCATCGCCTGGCTGGGGTGTTTGGCGTTGGGCCGGGGGCTGGGAGACCTCCTATCCGTGGAGGTGGGAGAGGCTCGTCCGCGTCGCCTCTCCCTCCCAGCCCGACTTGGACAAATTGTTGTGGAGGTACGTGCAGGACATCCCGCCGTCCGGAGCTGCTGCGGCTGTTACGGAAGGGAAAAGAAAGAGGTGCCTCGTTCTTCTCTGGACATGTGGCGGGACTACTTAAGACTATCCAGGCCCGTTGCGGCTGGCCGAGGAGACATGTGGCGGGACTACCTACAACTGCCCAGGCTGCTGGCTCCTGCCTCTCCTCCAGCTCCCCCATACGTTAAGATTTCCTGACCAAGAGTTGGCAGCAGGGCCCGCCTTATATGGGTTGCCGCCGGTTGGGCGTAGCCGTAACCCTACCCTACTTTGGAAGGTTCCAGAATGTGGGGGGGGTGAATGTTCTATTGACTTTTCATGTTCTACAGTTTACCGTTCTTGTTTTTCTAGCGTTATTGTGTTTTCCCTTGCCTGTTATGTTAAAATAAAAGTTCGTGTTTATCAGTGGCTTACTGATTTCGTTTCCCATTTCTTTCTTTCCAGGTTGTTTCATGCTAAAATTTCTATTAACATAGTTTATGTAACATGGAAGCACGTGCAGGGGGATGACGCAGATTCATATATTACGTACACACAAACTCAGACGGGGGGGGGGTAGTAGAAAAGTATGACACGCAAGATCCGAAGACGAACATTAAACAGTGATTATTTGGCCAAAATTATCTTTTTCCGTCTGTCAATTTAGAGCTAGGCTGGGTTCCCGTTTTTATATTGTCCGACCTAGGAAAACTCGAACATGCCGCTGAAATCGTTCTGGCGGAACCTGTGCCATCGGGCATAATCAAACGTGGTGGTTCTATCTGGTCTGTCCGTGCGAGTCGGATTTTTCTTTGTCTCGCGCTTTTTCTCATTCTGCTGGCCTGTCATTCCTGTCGGCCCTTTGCCTTTACTCATGCTCAGTAGAGTCGGGCATTGGGCTTTCCAGTGTCCGACATATCTACAATAAGCGCATTGGTCTGGCCCTAAGTCTGGCCGTCTTTTTCGTAGTGTCGGGGGATAACTTTTGGGTAGCGGTGTCCCGGGGTTGTCCTGTCGGTATATTTCTCTACTTGGTTTGTCCTCGTCTTTTCTCTGTCGTTGCATAGCCTCTCTGCGCCACATACCGAGACTGTTGAGCATAATAGGCGTTGTCTTATTATTGCGAAGGGCTATTTCCAACGTTTCTATTTTATCAAGGTCAAAGGATCCTGCCAGTGGCCACTGTTTGTCTTGACTTTCTTTGGTATACCTGTGCCACAATTTATTATAGGCTATGGTAACTAATCCATAGTTTATGAACATGTCCTTATTAGGGGTGCCTTCTAGTGGAGCTATATGGTCCACCTCTAATACACGGTCCGGGCTGAACCAATTATCAATCAATGGGGAGAAGACAGACATGACGGCTCGTAACGAGGGACTAAAAAGTCAGCACTGCCTATCTTATCACTAGGTGCAAAGACTAGACAGAATATTCCTATTCTTCGTTGTTTGCAGGCAGTGAATACCTCATGAACAAAAATAAAAAGTAACCAATAACGAGGAGCAATCAAACAATCAAATAAATAAATAAGATAGAGAAAGGACAATGGGGAGAGTAAGTAGGGCGCAAAAGTCTGCGTCCTCTACCCTTTCACTAACCGCAAAGAGGAATCTGTTGTTTCCGGTTTGCAGACAGAGAATCTCCAGAAGACAATCTGCGAACAGTAGTTCGGGGTTAAAGAACCCAGTTAATCAGTGAGGGAGAGGGGAGTCTCCCAAAAACCGTTAGGAAATAATAGAGTCAGTGGGGAAGAAAGATAGGCGCGACGGTTACGTTACCTATCCTTCACTGTTTGCAAAAGAGAAGGAGCCTACTGTTTCTCCGTGTGCAGACAGTGATTCTCCAAAATAAGTTAACAAAGAGTAATACTAGTATATATTGTAAACAATCAAGCAATCAATTATTTTCGCACTCCGTCGTGTTTACACGACCTTACCCGGACCGTATGGACAGTTTCTTGTCTTCCGAATCCAGCGCCCGTTCGTCCTCTTTTTCTCGTATTTCTCGCGGCACTCCTAATGGTCCCCAGTCAGGACCGTAGATCACTCGAGAGAGGTCTGTTCGGAACTAGTGAAGTTCGGATGATCGGCTGCCAGACGAGGATCTATTGGGCAAGAGCTCTCCCGATCGTTGCAGTCGTTCACTCTGTCGTCGGGACCTCTCCCACTGGATCCACGAGTCGCTGATGGGCCCCACGCTTGGGACGCCAATTGTTAAAACAATTTAGTCGGGTCGGGGACAATCGATATTTGCCCGGCGGTATTGCCTCTGTGACCCTCTAGTCATTTAATCAATGAAGAGGCAGGCGCTGGAGACTGGAAAGCAGGAAACAAGGTTTTTATTCTCTCCGGAGGAGAACACAGCAAAACGGACAGCAGGTATCGTTCTGAGGTGCTCTAACTTATGTTTGAGGCCTGGCCCCTTATATACAGGGTTTGCGGTTTTTATTACAGTTTACATACATATGATAAAGCTTTGATGTACGGAAAGACATTCCCGGAATCCCCCCTTCGGGCCCGTTCCCACACACATTTACAGTTGAAGTCCCCACCCTAGTCACAACAGGTGATGAGTATCACGCAGCTGGATATTCCGCCAATTCATGGAATGTGGGGGTCGATCGGATCTCATGGGGAGGGGGCTTTGATCAACCCGGGGATCCTTTGATGGGGGAAGCTTTCTATTGTGCGGGGAGGGGCAAGGAATAGTATCGGCAGAGCTGGGTGTCGGCCTGGGAACGGGGAAGACAAACGGGCACACGGGAAAAAGGGGGGTTTGCATCCAAGGGCCGGGGATCATGAAAGGGAAGAAGGGAGGTGTCGCGCTGGGAACAGGATGAGGGCCTGGGGCAGAGCAGCGCCGAAGAGGGGTTTATGATTCAAGGCAGGTGCAAGCAGGGGGTTGGTCAGTGTGCAGGTTTAGTGAGGGCGAAGGGCTATGTCAGGGGCCAGCGGCATGCAAAAGGGTTCGTTCTGATCAGGGCATCTTAAAATGGCGGGTGCGCACGACAAAAGTGTGGCATCAGGGGAAGAGGCAAGATGGCGCAGATAATGTTCACCAAACCGTACTAATTTTCAACAGTGGTACATTTTCGAGCATAAATGTAACGTAGGCTGACTACAAATTCATAAGTTTTGAAAGACATAAGTGAAATAGTCCATACTTTGGTGACGTGTCAGGAAAGACTTCTATTTCCCAAAGGGTTGGGTTTCACAAGAAAATACCTAAAACAATCATGACGAAACTGTGAAAATTTTAGCAAAGGTTTCTCCAAATTATGACAATTGTGATAGGTATTATAGGTGGGTCAAAACATTTCATCATACAATTTCATATTGGCCATCGTTTTTCAAACCATTTAGATAATCTTTCCTTATTTTCAAATTTTCAATCCGTGATGGTGATATGTAACCTTGGTATTTAAACAGTGTTCCATCCATGCATTTTTCTAGTCTATTGTTATGAATGATAATTTATCTGGTATGAGCAGGGAGGAAAAGTTATACAAATTTCTCAATCACTGGCTAACAATAGCAATGTTAGAACAGTCAATCGTACTTGCTTTTAAGCAATGCAAAGGCCCAATTAGGTAAACTTGGTAGACTACACAGGATCAGGCAGCAGATCAATTTTATCCATTGCAGCCGCTTATAGTTGTAATGATAAAACCATAATTAGCTTTTTCAGTGAAGATGATTAAAGGCCTCTGTTATATCGGCTTATTGAAATACACATAAGCCACTGTAATGATGTGAACAGCTTCATTCAAGTGTCTCAGGCTACACTTCAGCCACAGCTTGCCCTACATCAACTGTCACTGAGGTACTGAGTTTTTCAGAACCGGTGCTTAACCGGTAACCCAGCGGTGTCAGGGAATACACACCCAAAGACCTCGAGTCCTTTTCCTGATTCAGACCACAGAAACTCAGAGTCTTCTAGGTGAAGTCAAAGATCGGTTTTATTGGCTGCAACCAAGGTAACAAGTGTCCTAGAAGTACAACACATGGAAGTATGTTCTCAGGAGACTGCTTCAAATCACGAAGTCAGGCTTCTCTTCTTATACAAAATAATAAGCTTCAGGCAAACATTCCTAGATTTTCAGGATACTATTCACATATTTCGACCACAAATAAGTAACAGAGTTATGATGACAAGCTCACATTTCGTTTGTCTGATACATAATAAATTACTCGGCAAGGTCCGGTGTTTCAATCAGATATCGGTGTTCCCCAATAAAATGAGCATGTTCTCATCATAAAACAAGTAGAAAAGAAGAAGCGGGGTCAGGAGTGGGCAAGATTCGGCAGGGTGAGGATGTGATGAAAGGGTTTTATGGACGGGTGCGCCTAGATGCTATCTTGACCGGCCACTGGGAGAGGAACTGACCAAATGGGTTGGCCTGGGGCGATGGTTTCAACCTGCCCAGGTCACGAAAAAGTCAACCGAGGAGTGCTTGTCCTTATGATATTGGATTAAGCCTATGTGAAGGGCAACATACAAAATGGCTGCCGTATACAAAATGGAAGCCAAGGGTTCAGGGTATAAGTGATGATTTCGAGGTGAAAGCAACCTTCGAATGCGACGAAAATGTTTGTACATAATGTACTCGCCATTCTCGGTCTTTTGATACTAAATCTGTCGTGATACGATGAAGTTTTATTCTTGCGTCTGAATGGTTACACGAGTTTGGATTTTCAGTACTACAAACCCTCCTTTTGCCCTTACATAGGCGATTTAACCTACTCTCATGTTAATCTGAGTTTAGGTCGATATTCCTGAAGTCATTGAGATGTTTCTGTAACATCATCCTAGTACTTAGCTCGTCTCTTGATACAGGTTTCCTTATACATGATGTGACACAAAGGCCACATATTGCAGGAGCACACTGCACAAACAGACAGAACAGGAAAAGGATTGCTAAGACCATCCCAATGACCATCAGGATTTTCCATCCCCAGCTGGATATTAGTTCCCAGAACCACCCCATTAACGACCAATCTCCTTTATCCATATGAATAGATTCGGAAATCTTATGCAGTTTGGAGATGGCTTGGTACACTGTTGGAGCGTTATCTGGGATAAAAATGCAGCAACTAGATTGGATCAATCTGCATACCCCACCTCGGTCTGCAAGGATGACATCTAAGGCGACCCTGTTCTGAAGGGTCATAGGACGATCCGACTGGAGCTCAGCAGTCAAGTTACTAAGGGCACCAGCAGTTTCAATCACGGTGGACTCAACTACCCTTGTCAATTGTCTTATGTTCCTGCTGTTAGCCATGTATCCCCAGAACGGCAGAAAACCCTTTGCAAAGTCGCCAAATTCTTGACCTGCAGTGTCCTCTTCACTCAAGACACCTCTAACTACCCTTGTCCTGTGGTAATCCGCCGCTGCTGTGTAGGTGGGAGGTAACAGGAACGAAACGAAACATGAGCCCGAGAAGTCAGGGGGCAACCATGTATAGGCTCTATCATGACAGATGAAATAAGTACCCTTAGCTGCTAAAAACGCAGGGGAAGTCTGAGACCCAAAAATATATGTTTCTGTACAGATACTTCTCCCTAACTGAGCTCTGGGATTCCTGCCAATGCCTTGCAGACACAAGTTACCTTGATGGGGTACAATCCAGTTCGGGGAAGAATTCTTCGCTTGCTGTTTCTCACTTAAAGTAGCTCCATATCCGGTCACGTTCCAACCTACATATGCAAGTATCTCGTCATTAGGGGTATTTTCATAAGAAGTTACTTCCTTAATCATGTCAACTATGCCTTTTACTAGGGCGCTAGTCTTGAGGTTGTCTTTTACAGAACGTAGGGGTTGGATTTCTCGTGCATATATGAACATCGTTCTGTATGCCCACGCAGAACCATTATGACTGAAAGGTAGAACTAGATAAGGGATACCTTTATCCGTCGTGTGAGGCATAAGTCCACATACCCAACAATTAGTTGTGTTCATTACTAACTGGTGCTTGTGCAGGAGCTGAATGAAGGAATTATTAATGAATTCTATTCTCCTATGGGATTCATGGCCAGGAAGGGAGTAGAAAGAATGAGGGGAAACAGTAGTAGGAGGAGGTGTAGGGGATGCAGGTGGTGCGAGTGTTACATGAAAAGAGAATCCTATCAGAAATATCATCACACTGGATATCATAAAAATGCATACTATTAAAAAACTTTTCCTTGTCGCCACTGTACACAACTGGCGTCTAGAGTTCATTTGTTTGGCAGGCCTTTCCATTTCAGAAAACTCCATCCTTTCTAGAGTGCTGCCCGCGGTGGTAGGTTGATTCTGCTAAAAGATGCTGCTGTCAGTCCAGGGCAACTCCCTTAGACCAACCAGAACTCCCGACCTAACGTCGTTAGCTGCACCCAAAAGACTTTTTAGGCAACCGCGGCCCTAGCAGCGGAACCCGGATGGCGGTTCGAAAAACAAAAATGAGCAAGTTTTCTTCTGATGGAGGAGCTGCCTTTTCAAAAATAGTACTTGGAGGGAAAAAAATAATTCTTTATTAGTCCATAGGTTTTTGCTTTAAAGTGGAAAAAGAAGTTTAATTTATTAGTTCGTATTTCTTGGTCTCAAATCGTATCTTTGTCTTCCCGGTACTGTGTTGTCCTGGAACAACAGTTCAGGCTCTGAAGTGTTCAATCGTTTTGACGGTGGCACACCTTCTTGAAGAATGTTCTCGTTTTCGCTCTCAGAGTTAGTTCCTTTTACTTGTGCATCACTGAAAGGTATGAACCGAAGTACTGTGTCTGTTTCTGAGTCGCCGACACCTTCCTGGACCCACTGGTCATATGGCAGAGGAAGAGGGACCTTCTTGCAGTGGACCCCGTGGATCCAGGCCTTTTTCCCTTCCACTCGCACTGCCGATCTTGTAGAGAGAAGGACAAGGTGTGGCCCTGTCCACCTGGGCTGGTCGTTTCTGGTCCTCTGGAAGTTTCGTACCAGTACCCAGGATCCAGGGTCAATGCTGTGTCCTGGAGTCTCAGAGACCGGAGGCAGGGTGTCGTTGACCTGTTGATGTAAAACACGCAATTTAGCCGTCAATTCATACAGATAGTCAAGTAGAACGGGGTGCTCGAGCTCGCTAAACTTTTTGGGCCTAGGCACTCCCCATACGTTGGCCGGGCGGCCGAAAATAATTTCGTAGGGGCTGAGTTTCACTCGCGAATGCACAGTCATTCTGGTGGATAGGAGTGCTAAGGGTAGAGCGTCAGGCCATTTAAGACCTGTGCTCGCTTGTATTTTGGCCAATTTTAACTTAAGAGTGCCGTTGTAGCATTCTACTAATCCAGCTGATTGGGGGTGATTTGCAGCGTGGAACTTCTGCCGGATACCTAGTCCTTCACACACTCTCTTCATCACACGACCCACAAATTCACTCCCATTATCAGACCAGACCATTCTAGGCATTCCGAATCTAGGGAAGTACTCTTTCACAAAGGCTTTCGCTGTGGACAGGGCAGTATTGTCTTTCAGGGGGTATGCTTCTATCCATCTCGAGAAGGCACAAACAACAACTAGCACATATTTTAAACTGTTGCACCTTTCCATATGAATGAAATCTAGCTGCAAAACCTCAAACGGATACGTAGGAGGTGCAAAATGACCAGCTGGAGTTGGGGTTCCCCTACCAGGATTGTGTTGCAGACACACCATGCAATTCTTGACCACGTTTTCTGCACACTTGGGAATCCCTGAATTCTCCCATACTGGAGCCAGCAACTTGCAAATCTCTTTCACGCTGATATGAGCCATACCATGAGCCATTGTGACTACTGCAAGCACGTACGCATCGGGTAACAACCACCTCTGATGCTCTGACAATTCAATCCAGCAACCACTCGCATCCATTCTACCCGAACTTTCTCTCCACGTACTCAACTCTTTCTCTGTGGCTTCGGCTTGAATGGACTTCACACTCTCTATCGTGTCTTCACACATTCCTATGTCACCAACCCATCTTGCAGGTCCTGCAACATACATTCGGCTCATCACATTCTTCGCAGTTTCTTTAGCCGTTTCATCAGCGAACGCATTTCCACGACCAACATCATCAGTCACTTTCTTGTGAGCGCTACATTTCACAATCGCTACTTGTAAGGGCAAAGTCAATCCACGATCTTTCCACAATCGTCCAAAACTATGGGCCACGCCGAACGCGTACTGGCTGTCGGTGTAGACAGTTACTTTCATCCCTTTCGACAACACACATGCTCTCGTGTTTGCAATTAGCTCCGCTGCCTGAGCTGAATTGTGTGGGATGCGTATAGCTTCAACGATCGTGTGCAAAGTCGTGACAGCATATGCTGCAGTCGTATCGCCATTCGGAAGCTTGAAACATGAACCATCCACCCACAATGTACCATCACATTCAGCAAGAGGAGTGTCGAAGAGGTCTACTCTTCCTTTCGTCTCTTCCTCTGTTCTAAAAAGACAATCATGCTGTTCTGAAGCATCTGATTCTTCTATGAATGGTAACAACGTGGCTGGGTTAAGGGTGTTGCACTTTTGAATGTGCACATGACTTGCTAACAAAGTCAGTTCGTACCCTGACAATCGAGCACTGGTTAAGTGCTGTGTCTTGGTTCTATTTAACAATGTGTCTACTGCATGTGGGACCATCACGATTAGTGTATTATTCATTACTAGACCAGCAGACTGTCGAATAGAAACGGCTGCTGCTGCTGTGGCTCTTAAACAACTTGGCAATGCTCTAGCTACCGGGTCCAAAGTTGACGAGAAATAGGCGCATGGGCGCTGCCTATCTCCAAATAGCTGAGTCAACACAGACAATGCACAGCCCTCCTTCTCGTGGACATACAATGTGAAAGGCTTACTGTAGTTGGGGGTACCTAACACAGGAGCCGAACATAATGCTGTGCGTAATTCAGAAAAACTGTTCTGACACTCATCAGACCAAGGAACGGGATTGGGTGTATTTTTACACGTTAATGCCACCAAGGGTTTGGCCAGTAACGAAAAATGTGGAATCCACTGTCTACAGTACGATGTAATGCCCAAGAAAGCACGCACTTCTCTCTGTGTTCTTGGCACATTCAATTTCGCTATTGCCTGAATTCTTTCTGGGGTCAGTTTCCTTCCCTCCTTCGATAAGAGATGACCTAGGTAGGTCACTTCTTGTCGGCAATATTGCAGTTTGGAAAGTGACACCTTGTGATGAAGATCACACAGATGACGTAACAATGATATTGTTGCTTTCTTGCAAATTCCCTCAGTATCCGCAGCTATAAGCAAATCGTCGACGTACTGTACAAGAGTAGCACCTTTCGGCAAAACAATGGTATCAAGCTGCATTTTTAGAGCTTGACTGTATATTGATGGACTTTCACAGTTGCCCTGAGGAGCGCGCTTAAAGCGGAAGCTGCGACCTCCTAAACTGAAGGAAAAAATATCCCTGCTTTTTTCAGCAATTGGAATGCTGAAGAAAGCATTCTTCAGGTCAATCACGGAAAACCAAGAGGCAGATGCTGGAATCATAGTCAATAATGTGGTAATGTCGGGGACAACTGGGAATTGTGGCACAACTATTTTATTCACCTCTCTAAGGTCAATCATGAATCTGTACACAGGTGGCTGAGAGGGGTCAGTCCGTTTTAAAACAGGCAGAACAGGACTATTGCAAACATTTCCTCCTGTTTCTTCAATCACATCTTTTGCAATTAATTCGTAAACGATCGCTAGCAAAGCTTTTTCACCCTCACTAGAAATCCTATATTGTGGAATTCGTGGCATTTTAACATTGGCTTTCAATGTTACAACATATGGTGGAATTTCTAAAAGGCCTACATCATTAGGGCCAGCGGCCCAAAGAATGTCTGGAAGAAACGACAATTCTGCTGGAAGTTTGTCCCTCGACAAATACATGGGAGAAACCACTTTCTTACCTAAAGTAAGTTGCACTCCTGAAGGAGAACAGTACAAAGTCGCATACAATCTTTTTAACAAATCCAATCCTAGCAAGTTTTCACCACAACCTGTTGTCAGAATGAGGGGTGCTTCGAATTCGCAAGGACCAACAGAAAGAGACAAAGGGTCAGAAATCGGATTTCTAACTGGGGCGCCAGAAAAACCTACAGAAATGTTCATTTCGCCAGACAAAGGTGCGCCAGGGAGTTTGGAGTGCATAATTGAACTCTTTGTAGCACCAGTATCCAACAGAAAAGGCTCTGACACACCTGATGTAATCACCTCAACGTAAGGTCCATTCTGATCTACTGGAACTGAAACAACTCCCTCTCTTTGTCTATGGCTGTCCTAGCAATCATTACTGCTCCATTGCTCGCCTTCTGTATAGTAATCATCTGTATAGTACTGAGCTGTCCTACCAGATGTGTTGTTCTGCTGATCGAATTTATTCATAGAATTCTGTGGTGGAAGAGACTGCGCATTCTGGGGGACGTTTCCACGTCCTCTACCTCTAGGTGCTTGCTGAACGCCTCTACCTCTTGCGTTCGAAACACCGTTCGCACATTGTAACAAGATAGGGCAACTATACTTGAAATTACCTTCCTCCTTGCAATATGAACACTGGTTGGGACCTATATTGACACGTGGCTGATTATACTCGACTCTTTGTGAGTTCCCTTGATACTGTTGTGGCTGCCGATAGTTATTCTGATAGGTGTTCTGACCACCGTTATTCTGGCCATTACCACCACCACGTGGCGGATAGGCCTGCTGCAGTAAAACCTTAGTCTTCAATTCTTTCGTTTTCTTTTCTACTCTATCTTTCTCGTCTTTGTCTCTATTCTCGTAATATTGCGCAGTTGCTAATATCTGTGCTGAAGAGGAAACAGCTCAAGAACTCTCTGAATCTTTTAACTTTTTACACAATTCTGGAAGCAGATTGTGCACGAACTTATCGACAAATAATCGCTGACCACCTTCTGTGGTCATGTCTTGGCCACAATGATCGACAAACGTTTCTTCGAACCTGGTGAAGAAATCTGAGACCGTCTCGTCTTTCTTCTGTTTACATGCAGATAACTTATCCCAATTCACACGTATTGCAGGAATTATCGTTTTCATGTAATCAACTATTTTACCAGGAAGTTCTGCTAATAATGGCTCAGGTTTAGCACCACCAACTTGTCGGGCATCTACAGCAGCGATATTGGCCCATGAATCGCCTAATTCTGAATGGCAAATCTTACTCCATAAAGGCTGTGGAACAACGTTCCCAAATAACATATCGATATCGGCTAAGTTCATTATACATGACCCAGCAGTCTGCGACAATTCCTTGTAATACCCTGCAGGATTCTTACGCGGATCTGGTAATGTCTGTTTAAGTGCTAAAACTTCAGCTCTCTTCCATGGGACATGTACCCATACACGCTGAAAGTGTGGCGGAATAGGAGGTTCAACAGATGTGTCACCCTCCCTCCATTGCAGGGGAACTTCTCTCATGGGATACTGTTGTGCCTTTTTCCTAGGTATATCGCGCTCAGACTGTGAACCAGAAGTGTTCCCTTTACTCCGATAAGACAACAACATCTGAACCGCTTTTTGGACATCGGGACCTACGATCATTCCTTCCCCAAACTTGAACCGTACATGACACAACTCCTGCGGGTTACTTTCTAAATCATTATCTTCCAAATCCTCACTGAGAAAAACACACATTTGTTCAAAAACATATCTCTGTGTCGGTGCTTCCCACTGAAGGAAGACTTTCATGATAGATTCAACGTCATACTTTGCAGTATCTATGATCCATTTACGAGCTAAACGATTCAATACATCTCTCTCTTGGTAGTCAGGCAGTTGACTTCGCAACTGTCTTCGTTCCGTGTTAGGGGTCGTTTTAGGCGACTGACAAAGGGGTGAAGGAATGTTAGTGACAATGCTGGCCATTTTATGCCAAACGGAAGGTGAAAGTGAGGGAGGAACGGGTGGAAAAACAGTGTGAGATAAGGCTGAAGTAGAGGTAATAGCAGAGGGAGCATTATGAGAGATCGAAGATGCACTAGGCAAAGTCATAGAAGGTGTAAGCGAAGTAGATGTAGCCGGTGTGCCTTGAGGAGGCTGCACCGGAGGAGCGGAAGCCAGCTGAAGAACAGCTGGTGGGTGCTGTAGAAGGGCAGGCATAACAGTCATGGGCGGCGCAACTAAGGGTTGCGGAGGCGCCGTGGCTGTTTGTGCATAGGGGGGTGGTGAACTTAATAAATGCGACATTAATGGGTCTTTTTCACGTTCTTTAGCTGTCTCTTGCTGAAGAGACGGCAAAACTGGATAGCATTTATCTGTTGCCATTTTACGTTGCCTGTGCAACTGCTCACTCATCTGTACCTCTTCTTTGTCTTTAAACCGCATAGCAGCTTGTATTACTGAAATATTCCCTTCTCTCTTATTTTTCTTCTCTAATTTAATTTCTTTTTGTCTGGCCTCTTTACGCCATAGGCGGAAAGAGTCAAACATCGCCGGCCGGGCTTTCTTTTTGAAAAGTGTAACTTCGAGGTTATCTAGGATTTCCGTGTCGAAGCTACCATGTTGGGGCCATTTTAAAACCCCATCTTTTCTGGTGTATTTAATCCATACTTTGTTATATGTGATGGGGCCTACCCCATGTTTCACATATAACTCATAAGTTGGAGTTCCAACCGGAGGAACCGGACATGAGTCCTCCAATCGGGAGTCCCTATTATTACCACCGAGACAAAACAAATTTCCAAGTCTAAGACTAGGCATCTCTGTTCTCTAGTCTAGTTCCAAACGTCGAAGGATTATCGATTACGATATTTTCTCGTGAAAACACGAGTCCTTCGGTTTTGGTGCTTGCAAGTACCAACACAAAACTTTCCCAAAGGATACCCAAAACTAAGAACCAACTAAGGACTGGGAGACGCTCCACTTATACTTAACTGAAATGTCGATGACGTCACTAGAAGACTCGTCTTAGTGTTTCGCTCTACCAAACTTCAAGGGTCCAAATCAGGGCGATAGCCAGGGCAGCAGTCCTTTGTAGCCGTCGGGAAGCGGGGAACCTCGCAGCAAAGACCTTCGGACCACGTCGACATGCAGGGGTCGCTGAAGTGGAGGCCTTCCTCCGGAATTTTCACACGAAGCTCCTCACGAACCTCTGGCTGGACCGGTACCGCTGGAATCACCCCAAACGTTGGGCGCCAACTGAGGTACTGGGTTTTTCAGAACCGGTGCTTAACCGGTAACCCAGCGGTGTCAGGGAATACACACCCAAAGACCTCGAGTCCTTTTCCTGATTCAGACCACAGAAACTCAGAGTCTTCTAGGTGAAGTCAAAGATCGGTTTTATTGGCTGCAACCAAGGTAACAAGTGTCCTAGAAGTACAACACATGGAAGTATGTTCTCAGGAGACTGCTTCAAATCACGAAGTCAGG
The DNA here is from genome assembly GCF_964261635.1 of Lissotriton helveticus. Classification (NCBI taxonomy): domain Eukaryota; kingdom Metazoa; phylum Chordata; class Amphibia; order Caudata; family Salamandridae; genus Lissotriton; species Lissotriton helveticus. The sequence continues at coordinate 493,807,912 of NC_136069.1, read as the reverse complement.
CTTCTCTTCTTATACAAAATAATAAGCTTCAGGCAAACATTCCTAGATTTTCAGGATGCTATTCACATATTTCGACCACAAATAAGTAACAGAGTTATGATGACAAGCTCACATTTCGTTTGTCTGATACATAATAAATTACTCGACAAGGTCCGGTATTTCAATCAGATATCGGTGTTCCCCAATAAAATGAGCATGTTCTCATCATAAAACAAGTAGAAAAGAAGGAGCAGGGTCGGGTGTGGGCAAGATTCGGCAGGGTGAGGATGTGATGAAAGGGTTTTATGGCCGGGTGCGCCTAGATGCTATCTTGACCGGCCACTGGGAGAGGAACTGACCAAATGGGTTGGCCTGGGGCGATGGTTTCAACCTGCCCAGGTCACGAAAAAGTCAATCGAGGAGTGCTTGTCCTTATGATATTGGATTAAGCCTATGTGAAGGGCAACATACAAAATGGCTGCCGTATACAAAATGGAAGCCAAGGGTTCAGGGTATAAGTGATGATTTCGAGGTGAAAGCAACCTTCGAATGCGACGAAAATGTTTGTACATAATGTACTCGCCATTCTCGGTCTTTTGATACTAAATCTGTCGTGATACGATGAAGTTTTATTCTTGCGTCTGAATGGTTACACGAGTTTGGATTTTCAGTACTACATCACCCTTTAGTTTCTCAGTAATGTTCAGGTTAGAACAGCCTTGCGCCAACATACCAAATACATCATCAGACCCCTATGATAATAAGTGCTCTGGAAAACCATCAAGAGAAAAAGGAGAGAGGATAGAAAGAGATTGGATAGGGAATAGATAGGAAGGATGATACCACACATCCCCCTTCTTTATAACTTTAGGCTCCCCTCCTGTAAGGGAAAAAACAGGGCAAAAGGAGAAGAAATGATCCGGAAAGCAGATAATACAATTACAAATGAAGACTCTCAAGGGGAAACCTTACACCATAAAATTGGGGTGTTCGTGACTACAAAGCCTTTAAGAAAGCTCAGGCAGCGCGTTCTCCTGCTTGACCTAATGGGAATCCTGACTTTTTCTCTGTCAGGCATTACAGGTGCACTGACGCTTCAGGGTGCCCCTTTTCTGTCACTCTCCTCTTTGGTCACAGTTCCTCCAGGAGTGGTGCATGGCGCAACCTTCCCAAGTTTCAAATCCTCCCATCTTGAGTTTTCATCGCATTTTTGAAGAGTTTCACAATTCTCATTGGTTCTGTGAATACTGACCATTTTGCCCTCACAGTGGAGGCTTTGACCTTGACCAGATCACCTACTATGAAGTTCTCCTCTTTAGTTCCATGTATTCTGAAATATCTTGCTTTACTTTCAGCTTTCAACTTATTTTCTTTTTCTCTCTATTTTGTGTTTCTATTGAAGTCTTTCAACCGCTGATGCCACTTCATCCACCCTGGTACAAATCTTGAATTGAGCTTCCGCACTTTCATCAACTCAAAGGGTGTTTCGTTGGTAGTTTGGTATTTTGTCAAGTGATACGCTTCACAATGCTTGGTAACCTCTGATCTCCAACCAAACCCACTGGCTTTGGCTAAATGGGTACCCTCCTTGATGGGTCTATTTATCTTTTCCACCTCCCTGTTGGCCTCTGGATGATACAGTGTACTTAGCATGTGTCAAATCCCATTGCAAAGCAGGAACTCTTACATTTCTTAGGAGTAGAATGTGACCCTGTTGTGCGGTTGTATGGAGCTGGACAAACCCTCCCTCAGAAATACCTCTAACAGAAAACTTATCACTGTCTTGGTGTTGAACTTCGAGACAAACTTCATTTCAGGCCAATGGGAGAAAAGGTCTCCTAGTACTGGGAAGTATGGTGTTTCTTTCTCAACTGACAATGGACATATTATGTCCAATGCAATATCTATCCAGGGGCCCTCGGGTGGAGATCTACAATGCAGGGGTGGAGTACTTTGTCGCTGGAAGTGTAAGGTAAACACTCCTGTATCTTGCTTTCTATGTCTAAATTTATGTTAGGCCACCAAAAGCGTAAGTGTAGTCTCTGCTTTTTCTTGGTAATCCCCAAGTGTTCTGCACGGGCCAGGTCGACAAATTTGTCTTTCAAGGATTTGGGAGGAATTAACTTGGTTTCCCTAAAAAGACGCTGGTCCACTAAGGACAGTTCCTCTCTTACCATTCAAAAGGGTTTGAGCTTCTCATCATGTCTTTCCTGGCCTGGCCACCCCTTTTTTGTGTTCTCACAAACTCTCTGTAACAGTATGTCTGACTCCAATTCTTCCTTCCACTGTGTCTCCTCTGCTGCCTCCTGGGTAACGACACATTCCCCTTCCAGTTGGGAGTCTAAATCTTCTTCTTCCTGTAAAGTGACATTCAATTCTTCCTCTTTTGGATTCTTGACAAGGCAAAAGAGGAAATCTTCTGCATACTCTCTCACTCTCGGGACATATTCCACCCCAAATGTATATTCTTGGAGGCCAACCACCCACATCCTGATTCTACTTGAGATGGAATCTAACCCTTATTTCGAAGAAACGTATGTGAGTGGGTTGTTGTCAGTGATCATGGAGAATCTTGGCTGCAAATTAAATTTCTGAACTTATTGAATGCCCAGTGTACAGCCAGTGGCTTCTTCTCCATCACCAAATAGTTATTTTCAGCGTGTTTCAATGATCGAGATGAAAATGCAATAGTCTATTCACCTTTCTGTCCTATTTGTACCATTACAGCCCCAAGGCCTTTGGAACTTGTATACGTTGTTATTATTGGTTGTCTGCCTGGCATGAACGCCTTCAGATCTGGAGCTGAAGCGAATGCAGCCTTTGTATCCTCAAATTCTGCCTGACATTTCTCACACCAATCAAATTGTACCCCATTTTTTAATAAGGCATGGATGTTGTATGTTGGTATTGCACAATTATGCCCAAACTTGCTGTAAGATTTCTAGCATCCAGAAAGGACTTAGGGCCTAATTAGGAGTATGGTGGTCCTCAGGACCATTGTACTCGCGGTGGTGGTCCGACCACTACCACCACTGCGGGTCCACCTGCGGTATTTCGAGTGTGGAGGTCCAGGATCCCGTGGCGGTGGGGAATGGAAAGGGGCAAGAATATGCTGGTTGTGCTGCTGCGGCACCGCTGAACATATCCCAAGTTGCCTTTCTGCTGCCTATTAAATAGCTGTGAGCCCACCATAAAAAGGGTGGCTAAGATGCAGCTAAGGGGTCCCTAACAGGGCCTCCTGCTGCTTCTGGACCTGGGGGTGGGTACGGGTGGGGCACATGATGTGCCCCCAGGAATTGCACACCTGTTCCTGCATGGTGTGGCATATACAACATAGGGAATGCCACACCATGCAGGAATGTGCTGCAGGCACTGTCAGAGCGGTTGGTTGCTGTTCAGGTCTCCTATGAGCCTAACACAGCTGCCACCATTAGACCGTCGCAGCATCGCCTGCCTGCCCTGGATTCAACTCAAAATCCGGCAGGTGCACCATTGGTTTGGCAGTCCTCCTGCCAGCACAGCAGTGAAGCGCGTTCTCGCCAGAGAACTATAGCTGTCGGCTCAGCCGGCAAAAGTGGAAAGTGGAGACAAGAGCTGGCCACGCGCAGCACTTTGCAATAGGATTACATTGCGCGCATGAACTTCTGCTGTTTTCAACATGGCAGAAAGAATCGGATCACGTCGCGCGCCTCGGGAAGAGTTCACGTGACTGACTTTGGAATGCAGGGGGAGTCTGCAGAGGGGCGCGCTGCGCTGATAAACAGGCAGGCTTTTTTCAGGAAGCAGCGGTATTTGACTTGTTTCATTTGAAACCTCCCATGGCGACTGGCCCTTTGACTTCGGTTGCGACACGGTATGTTTATTTTTGTCTGTAAGCACTAATTTCTTTAATGAGTTTCTGGTCCTGCAGGCACAATGTGCAGCGTGCCATGTGTGCTTTCCCTTTCAAAACACCCTTGGATAATGTTTGTTGTGATCATGTTTGAAGTGGCTTGACTACCTGCGTGGCCTTATTTTGTTTACATAATAGAATCGTGGTTCGCCTTTCACCATTATGTGCGTGATCAGAAACAGAAAACAACAATTACACCCATTAGTGAAACCCAAGCTGCCGAAACAGCACGCTACTCAAAGTACTGCTTTTTGTCTGTCAGTATTTCCATCTACTTCCTGCCCCCTTAAACTTCCTAAGGCTCTGTCAGGAGCATGGCGATGGGCGAATGTCTCCAGTGCAGCTCCAGCAGTTTGTTGCTTGCTACATTCTCACTCCGCCTTGCAACTAATTATCTAGCGACACCACATATCCAAGACGCTTCTGTGAAGGCTTTTTTTCCCTGTTGTAGTGCATGTGTTTGTTTAGTATGAACTCGACAGAAGGTAAACAAACTCGACTGACGGTAACGACACAATTTACTTTACATTACCAGTTGTATTTCAGATGGCCAGGGACTCCCTTCTGTACACTACACATGGACATTCTATACATTAATCATACACGCACCCTGTATCTCCGCTATTTAAACTTCTCCCCGTAACCTGCTTATTGTTGTGGATTTTCACAGGGTAAATGTTCAGCTGCCCAGGCGTTGTGTAATATTTGGTATCCCCTTGTCACCGGCTCTCTAGCAGTGTCATTGCACTATGTACATTGTCATGTACATAGTGTCTTAAACTCCCTAGCTGCTCTGTAAATACCTCAGGGAATTCCATGTCCACACTCAAAGATGTTTTGTCTATACTCTGAGCTAGTATTTGAGGATCTTTGTTGGAGTTGAGGTAAATTCCATGATTCTTTTTTTGCCGGCAATCCCAGAATTTTTTCCCCTTTATGTGAAACATACACTTTAGTGACTGTGTATCTCCCCTTGTAAGCTATATTTCTCCAAATTTACCCCAACATCTAGGCTGTCCACCGTAACCTCCTGGTTTGATGTCCATTTTAACAACTTTTTCTGCCCTTTAAAATTTTTTGATTATGATAACCTTATGATTACTCTGAACACCTTCCTTAATCTGTTAACTGATCTCATCACACACTTGTGGTTCATCACCTTTGGGCTATTTTCTGCTATATTGATTACTTCTGCAGCAAACCCTGAAATGGTCTTTTTTCCACATTTATTGCATATTACTTTTAGTACTGGACAACCCTTGTTGTTGGCCATGTGTCCTATTTTGTCGTACTTGTGGTAAGTACCTCTATAGGTCACCCCACCTTTGTCATCTTTGGGCTCCACCTTGGTACCTCTGACTACTAGCTCCTCACTCAATTTCTCTTTGATTTCGCTCCCTTTTGGCTTTTCTTCACCATCTTGCTTTATTTCTATCACACAGTGTATTACGTGCTCGGCCTGTTTGCCTACTATTAATACCTCCCTTAGTGTTGGATCATCCTTTAAACACAATCCTTCTCTTATTTTATACATTTTACATGTAAGCATACATGAATCCCCTATGCGCTCCTAACATGTTGCCCCAAACTTGCATGTTGCAACCATACTCCTTAGGTCTGACACAAACTCCTCCACAGTCTCTTCTTATTTCCAATTCCTCTTCCCAAAGTGATAAAGTTCCATTATAATGCTGACTTTGGTTAAAAAATGCTTATCTAGTTTTTTCACACTATTTCCTATTCATTGAGTCCTCTTGCCTCATTAACACCCAGTTCAGGAAAGTGCTTCAATATGTCTTGAGCAAAGGGTCTACCACCTTGTATAGATTTCCACAATATTGTGTGTTGTTACGCACACAGCATTAATCTGTTCCTGAATATGGCTCCATATGCTCTCTTTGGTGGCGTCTGGGACTTTGCCAAAAGTTGATTATTATTTGCTACACATTCCTCTACTGGCATAATAATTTCATGAACTGCAGACTTCTGCTTTCTCTCTCAGCAGAGTCCTCTGCCTGTCCTTGCTGACTTGCCATTGCATTTGAAAGCTGTAGATGTGAGCCCAAACAGGTCTATTTTTTTATTTATTTATTTTTTAAAATATTTTTATTGAGCACTGCATATAATATACATGTGTACACAGTCGATAGTAAGCATTTTGTTTACATTTCCAATGACAAAATAGCATTAATCCTGCATGCGTCCTGGATCAGAGCATATATTGAGTGAATCCACTCTACATAAAGTGCAACATTATTAGCAGTATTAATGTACAAACTGTATTCTTGTATACTGAACGAAGACCCAATTATAATCGACTAGTCACAGTACTCCTTTAAACTCCCATCCAAGAGATCCCAACAACACCCAAACTAAACAATTAACCAATTTGCCGCCACAGAGACAATACACCCAGCTGATGTTCTTGCATCTGGTGTTTGTGAGGTCTGGTACCACCAGGGAAGGGGGCACAGGGGAGGGGGAAGGGAGGGGGAGTCCCCTGAAGGGGAAATCAGAGAAGGAGGAAAGGGGCGTAGTAGTAGAGAAGGGAAAGGAATGAGAGGCACGAGGGAAGAGTGAGCATAGGCATTACACCATTAGCACTCAGGTACCTGTACCATTTTCTTGCACTGCAATCTGTAAGTCCTGCAACTCATCCCCCACAGCAGCCTTAAATAGTTCTACTAGGTACGCCCAGTCCAGATAAATTGGCCGTTTTCACAGTCCCCTATACTCCTCATCGTTGTAAAGTCTTACTCACGGTAACCACCTTCCTGACCACCTCCTCACGCCAAGTGCCTGCACGGGGGAGCTCAAACAGGTCTATGCTGCAAGCTTGTTTGATTCTGAATGCCAGTACCACAATGTAATTCCTGATTCTGAGGTCATCAGTGTGTGTCTGGGCACCGTTTGAACTTTGTGAAAAAATAGCTTTTGGGAAATTGGAATTTTAGGAAAGTCACTCCTAAAATGTTTTGATTTGAGAAATGTAAGCATAAGTACCTTTTCATTTACTGAATCACAATATGTGATTTCTAATGAATCACAAATGTATCATTCTGCAAATCAAAGAATAGTACATCTGGCTCTAAAAATCTTGTTCACAATGCCTTATGTCTTGCTTCCTCTCTGCCACTTCCCTCAGAAGATCAAGACGTGAATGAAGCTACCAACATCTTTAACAACAAATCAGCCTTTTGTCATACCATTTTAGTCTCGCTCAAGCAGAAGAAAGCCAAAAACTAATTATTGACTTCCTGGTATCCCAACAAACTCAATTCAGAATTCAGTTCCTCAAACTGACTGAACTTACATGCAGACATTCCCCAGCCACAATTGATCTGGTCAACCTCTGCATGGTCAGAAGTCCAAATTAAATGCATAAGTTCAAAATAGAATTTAAAGCCAGCAAGCAACAGATTGATGTGGTTTACACAGATACAGGAAGCCCTGTGAGGTAGTTAAGTCAGCCACAAATCCTTCTCTTGTTATCAACTTAGGTGACCCAGACAAAAAATGTGAGAAATGTTCTCTTTTCTTTGATACAAAGGTAAAAAAAATGGAAGTGTCCCTCTCACTCCAACCCAACTACCATCACATGCTTCTGTGTAGAAAATCCACTTAGTCTCCTGGTCCACATTCACCCTAACTGGAACAGCTAGGCACATTTTATAAATTGAATCAATTGAATTATTTTGTATACCTTATTCCCATTAACCTTGCTAAAGAAATGAGGCCACTCTTACATTACTGACTTCACCTCATCAATCTTTGTGTTGCTCAAGGAGTGTTTCTGAAATGCCTCAAAGTTGCACAAGTCTCATCCCTTAAAAAAAACTGCTGATTATACTGACTAGAACAATTTCTGCAGAGTCTCTCGTTCACTGTTCGTAGCCAAAATCCAGAAAAGTTGCATGAACAATTTAAACTGTTCATTCACAACAATAATCACCTTGATGAATTCCAGTCTTGCTTCAGAACTATCTGCAGCACAGTGGCAGCCATTCTTCAAACAATTGATAGCACGCTCCATATCCTCAACAATAGGCTTCCCAGCTTACGGGTCCTACTTGACCTCTGTGGCCTACAACATAGTCAATTGGGGCATCCTCTTGCACACAATTTAAACACAGATGGGCATTGAAGAGACACTTCTGTACTGGTTCAAATTCTATCTGGATTACCGATCGCAATTCCGGTGCCAACCCTTTTCAATCTGTGTCATAAAAGAAATTAGTCATTTTGTGCCATCAATATGTTGATACTCCCTGGAGTATCTGAAGTTATTGGCACTAGAGACTATGGTCTAGATGTAGGTAATTGAAATTTACCGACTCTAAAATACAGAATTTTACAGATTCGGTATTTTAGAATAGGTAAATGCAATGTAGGTAAAAATTCAGTATTTGTTACCGATTCAGTAAAATTTGGAATCTGCCATTCGGAATTTACCGAATCGGTATTTTGGCCCATAGGAATGAATGGGAAATACCGATTCGGTAAATACCGAATCGGTAAATACCGATTCGGTAAATACCGAATTGGAAAGCAAATAAAAGTGAAACTGAATCAGGCAGCCAATCAGGTGCTACCACCCTCCCCCTCCCTACCAGGAAGTGACTACACAGGCAGCTGCAAGTAATTAGAAGCTTCTGGAAAGGCAGTTGGAGCTGAGCTGAGTCCCTGAACCACAGAACAAGTTTTGCACTTTTAAACTGTGAAAATAGCAAGCAGCAGTGAAAAGGAACAGCCAGAGAGGAAGAGGAAAATAAAATTTAGCACCATGGAGCTGCAGGTCCTTGTGGAGGAGGTGGTGAAGGAACACCAGAAATTGTTTGGCAAGCTGTCCCTGACTGTGGCTGAATCTGCCTTTAGGAAGATTTGGCTGGACATTCAAGCAAAGGTGAATGCTGTAGGAGTGACTCCAAGGGACATAGATGACCTGAAAAAGAGGTGGTATGACCTCAGGAGCCTGACCAAGAAAAAAATTGCTGAGCTCCACAAACAGGCAAACAAAACTGGATGAGGGAAGAACCGTGCACCCCCCTGACTGACCTGGAGGAGCTGGTGGGGTCCACCATTGAACCAGAGAGCGTCTGTGGACCGGGAGATGCAGACAGCTCAGCCAGAGCTGCCACCAGAAAAGGTAAGACGCATGCACAGCAATCACCCCCACCCCATCAGCCTTCCCTGTTCCCTATGTAGCAAATTTAACCCCAGTCCAGTAGAGGTAGCACTATACAGGAGCAATGTATTATAGGACATGTAGTCAGTAAATGAAAGACCATGTCATACAGCACAGAAAGCAACACGTTAGGCAAATCATTTTAGGCATAATCAAGCGCAGGCAACATGTACAGTGTTTAAGTGAGAATTATTTAATTGTAGTGGCTGTGATGCAGTAGCACCGAGCTAATGTACGCTTATATGTCCACAGGCGAGACATCTCGCAGACGTACCAGTGAGACGGAGGGCACGGCACCAGAGAGGGATGACAGCCAGGAGCCAGGGCCAAGTGCAGAGAATGTCACAGAGGACACAGGTGCACCAACTACACAGCCACCATCCCAAGACCCAGAAATGTCTCCACATCTGCAGGCGTCCCCAGAACGTTCAGGATCCCCTCTGCTACCATCCTCACCTGAACTGCCTGCATCACTGCCTCTAACAACACCTGCATCACAAAAGAGCAGAAGGCATGTAGTTGCCCCACTAGTCCAAATGGAGTCATCAGCAGGTGACATGGAGGGGGGTGACACACAAACCTTGGCTGGGGAAGGTAGCCCTGCCACACAGCAGTCTAGTGCAGAGGTTGGCCGTACAGGTACCAGACGCTTTAGGCACAGAGAAAGCATTGTAGCAGCACATGTGGAGGGTCCCAGTGTCTTCCTTGGGCTTGAGGGTAGCATGGTGAAAATCCAAAGGATGCCGGGGAAGGCTATCCAGTCTGTGCAACGCCAAATGAGTAACCTAAACACAAATATGGAAGATATAGGGAAGGGCATCAGAGAACTGGTTGATGTGAACAAGGAGATAGCTGCAGGGATGCGGGACATGACACAATCGGTGCAGCTTCTGTGCAGCAAACTGGACCAGGACATGTTAGCAATGCACAAGGAGAGGCAGCGTGCGCAGCAGCAAAGTAAACCAATAAATCGCCTGGCCACAGCCACTTCCCTGCTATGCAGACGATGCATTAACATGGAAGAGGGACTCACACACAACAGCAATGAGGTATCTAGGGGCATTGCTAGGATGACCAGTGCTGTAGAGGTGCTGATAAATGCACAGACAGCACAAACTGCTGCTCTGCATGTACCAGAAAGTGAGGAAAGCACCAGTAGGAGCAGCATGATAAGCACCCTTGTTGTTGAGACACGGAGGAGCAGCAGGCGCCATGGTGAGCCAACAGCCCAAGCGCACAGTGAAGAGAGCCAGCCACTTACATCTGGCACTGGTAGGCGTGAGTGGAAATGACTTGTTCAGTTAATGGGGAAGTGACCCAGGACTACCATTATTAAATGGATGACATTTGTGTTGCACATTTGTGCTTTTGAATACCTGCGTAGTGCCAAATATTAAACTACGTTGGGTGCATACTCCACCTGCCTGTGTCTCTTTACTTACTTAAAAGTAGTTCCGTGTGATCTCTGCCCGTCTGTGTTTGCCATCTGTTGGTATCGCAACTCCTGCTGTGTTGGGTTCAAGCAGTGCATGTTCATCACCATGGTCCTCATAGTCGCTCAATTCCACCTCAGTGCCCTTCTTAGTGGCAAGGTTGTGCAACATTGCACAAGTTACAATCATCTTACAGCAGGTGATTGGTGTATACTGGCGTGCCCCTCCACTTTTGTGTAGGCAGCAAAACCTGCTTTTTAACAGCCCAAAGGTGCGCTCCACAATGTTCCTAGTAGATTTGTGTGCCTTGTTGTATCGCCTCTGGCTGGGGGTTGAAGGGTTGAGGTAGGGTGTCAGGATGGAAGAGCGGATGGCATATGCACTATCCCCTATTTGAAAATGAGAAAGACCTTACTCACATGCACACATACACATACATCTGCAATATCTATCAAGGGAGTGTCACACAGTGTTTTACCTAGCAGGTATCCTTCGACAAATTCCCCCGCTGTCAGGCGTGTGTAGATCCCACTGTCTGAAAGATGTAGGAGTCGTGGGTACTTCCTGGAAACTTGGCCACTATGTCCGTGATTATGTAGTTTGCATCACAGATTACCTGTACATTGATTGTGTGGGTTGACTTCCTGTTTCTGTAAATGTACTCTGTGGCAGCAGATGGGCATATTGGGATTTGGGTGCCATCAATACAGCCGATGACGTGTGGGAAATGTGCAATTTGATAAAAGTCAGTCTTGGTCTTGAGCAGTTCCGCCTGAGCTTCAGGGAAGCTGATGTAATGATGCATTCTCTGCATCATGGCCTCTAGGAACTTCCTGTAGAAACGGGACAGGCAGCTCTGGGACACCCCACCTATCGCAGCAATCACACTCTGGTAGCTACCAGAGGCAAGCAGGTGTAGGCTACACAGCACCTGCACATGGGGTGGGATGGTTTGCGCCTTTGGGGTTGGGTGCTCCAAAAGTGGGTGGAGGTGCCTGATCAAGTCCAGGATGGTGTGAGGGTGCTGCCTGTACCTTTGCAGGATCTCTGCCTCAGTTAGTTGAAATAGCGTGATCCTCTGCCTGTACACTTGCTCCTCCCTTCTCCAGACCCTCTCTCCTGCTGCCTGTAGCCGTAGCCGCCTCGCTATCACGTAGAATGCCGCCATTTTGGTCACAATGTTGCATTTTGGGCCCTTTTTTATAGCCTTCACCTGGTTACCACCTATTTTCAATCCATGGTAAATACCGAATTTCATGCAAATTCGGTATTTTAGGGGTTACCTACATCTCAAAAGTCATTTATTCCCATTTCTTATATACCGAATCGGTACATTTACCGATTCGGTACATTTACCGATCTACCGGTAATAAAACGGGTTAGAAACCCGTTTTATTATCTTTTTATCTGCGGCTGGTGGGGGCGCTCGTCCGTCCTAATGGATGCGCCGCCGCTGGTGTGATCACTACGTGTGCTAGGTCCTGATTGGCTATATGTTCCTGCCTCATGTGTGATCTGCCTTTATGGTGTTTTTTTGGAAGCCCACGTACCCACTCTGGACATATGTGTTTTATTGGGGCAATCTCCTCTGACCATTGTAATGTTGCAGTGCCTATTTGTGGGATTGATGAAAATATTCCTGCCCACATGTTTGCCTGCCAGCTATGCACCTTCTCACCTGTGACCTATAACTCAGCAATCCCCGGACATAAGTCTAAGAGCCTGGCTAACTACATATTTGCGAGTCAAGGATGATGTAGAGTTCACAATGGGCGAATCTGTTAATACAGACGATATTTCATTTTCATCGCCGTATGCATCATTTTCCTTATTAACATTCCCCCTATAGTTGACTTTTTAACTACACTGACCCATCGCTTTAGACAGGTACTGTACAGGTACTGTTCATGGAGCCAGTTGTTCCTTAGGTTTGCTATTGACAATCACTACCTTCCAATTTACTTGCATTCTACCCAATTTGAGCACTGAGTTTTTGCAGCAGTTATCCCCAATTGTATAACCCAGCATACCAATAGAAATACAATGATAACTGGCAACAGTGATTTACATAAACCGAATATGCATTCTGGGAGCCAGGTGAACCAATTCGAAAATCACTCCTGCTCAGGGGCACCTCCCTCTTCTCGCATGATTCTCTGTAGACTATGCAGTGCTTGGATGGCAAGTGTCAATGTCTTTCCCTGGGATGAATGTGGAGCAGGTGGTGCTGATCTTGGATCAGACCCCTCCCTCCATTGCGGTCATTAAGTCAAGCACATAAGGGTACTGCATTACCATGAGGCGGATGGCTGGCATTTCTTCCTTGATCAAATTGAGGCAGAGCTTAGTGGTGTTCATCTTTTTGAGCATTACCTACTGGGTGATCTGGGGCCAGCGGACAATAGCTCTTGTCTTCAGGGTGAAGAAGGGCATTAACCCCCATACCAACAGCTGTGATTCCACGAACAGCCTAAATTCTTCTGGAATGTATTCGAACAGAGCCCAGCCAAATTAGTTTGCTGCTCTCCTTTCACTACGATACCAAAGGGGATGATGGACGGAGCGCAAGAGCAAATCAAACACTCACCCCCAGACAACTGATCTGGGTTTAATCCATCATCATTGTGTAGCTCACTCCACCACCCCAGTTCAAATCAGTCTGACCCTGGGCCTCATGGGAACAGTCCAGCCCAAACTTAGGTTGACCAACTGCCATGGGTGCAAATTCAGGACAGTGAGTCAGGACAATGTGTTAAAATTCAGGACAAAAATTCAGGACAGAAGGTCAGAATTCAGGACAAAAATTTGGGACAAAAGGTACATTTTACTGACACATCAGAGAAGGTTGCGCAAAATTACATAAGCAAACAGAGAACCAACACAAGTACAAGTCAAAATAATTTTATATTAGATTGAGAGAACCTTGCACTGCATCTTTTGTGTGCCGGAGTGAAACTTAAATACCTGCGTTGGCATATTGGATGCACCTGGGTAACATTATCCAAAATGAAAACTCCATCCCCCAGAGCTTGGCCCCTGGTGAGGTGACAGGAGCCCATAAACAAAAACACTTTGCCATGCCCTGGGCTCCGCAGGAGCAGTTGCCGCTGGTTACATTTGAAAGTGGTGGGCGTAAAAATTTGTGATGAGTGGCCGGTGGCGAAAGCAGTGAGTGAGCCTGAACGTCATTAGGAGAGGTAGTGGTGGTAGGGTGGGGTGTGGGGGGGGTGTTCTTCCCTGAGAAAAGTTTGCAAAAAGAATGGGCAAATGGTGCCTTTCCAAGAATATTTGAAAAAGCAAGAAGGTTAATAAAGCAATTGCGAAAGTGTAGGTATTACATCAATAAGGAGATTTGACGAAGGGAACCACTTATTTATATATAACCACATAGCTGTTAGCTTGTCTGACATAGCTGCCCATCTCTCTCTGCACTGGCTCCTCTCGAGCCCCAGCCTCTGTCTTCCCTTCTGCCAGGCCCTACTGTTTTTGTGCTCTCCCTTATCTCACCTAGTTCCTAGACAGTCAACCCCTTGTGCTGCCTGTATTCCCTCGGTTCCAGTACAGTGTTTGTGTGCTAGAAGTCTCCTGTGCTATTGTTTGACACCTTTACATTGCTCGTATGCTCCTTTTCCGCCTGATGCTCTTTCTGGGCCATCAGCCTCCTGTGCCTACACACAGACATGCATCCACCTATCCCGGCCATGGGCCCACCATTCACCGTCTCTCCAGGTCATATCCACCACCAACATCCATGCATTCACCTGTCTACCCACACCAAGTCTGCATGTATCAGTCCAACAATACAACTGCTTCAATCTCCCCACAACACTGTAGACACCCACAGCGTTGAACTGCCTACTCACCCTTCTTTACACAGTCATCAATCCACACATTCATCCAGCTGTCATATAAATATGACTGTATGGGCCCTTATATGTGTTGTTTGACTGAAGGCATATCTAAACACATTTCTCTGTGTGTTTCTGAGTGTATATGTGCATCTTGGTATTGTCTAGTGCATATGGGGAGCTTAGATATTTTTTTTATGTTCAAGCAGTATACAACCATGTTACTGAAGAACATTCAACACATAAACCTAAACAAGCCATACCTATTGGCTTTGCCAGTGCTTATCGGTAGTGTGCCATAAGCAGTAACCCCCCCCTCTTGTGATGTGCGGTGTTTGTAACAAATGAAAAGGTAAGAAGTGCCTTCAAGGGAATTTATTTATAGCAATTATTTGGATTAAATGGGCTCAGTTATAAGGACAAATGAATGGTCCCTAGGTTCAAAAATCCAGTCACACAATCTATTTATTCAAATTATGTAAACATATCATACATGAACTTTCAGAAACAACTTGAAAAAACAAACAGGGTGTATATGAACAATATTGAATTCATCACATGAAAAATAGGGCAAGAATACATACAAATAAGATAACAGATCCACAGGAATAACTGTAGTAGATCAATATATACCACTGTATGTGTGTTTGTAACAAAGCAACCAAACAACAATGCTGTTAAAAATAAAAAGAATTAAAGGAATACATTCATTTTAATAAAATGGGGAAGGAATGGTAAGTGACAAAAATCACAGGGATAATGCTAAAATATACCTACCTACACAACAAGCAAACATGTTGCGAGTTACCAGTATGTTTTCCAGTAGATTCATGAGAAAAGTTGGATATTGCTGCCTGATGTTGGGACGGGAATTTTTCCAAGTAGCACACACACTGGTTTAAGATGTCTCTTGTTCTGGCAGAGTGCCAACCTTACATTTGAGGAAATCTCCCTGAAGTCGTTGTAAGCAAAATCCAACGTGGCCCAAGTCATCATTATCAAGACAGAGCTCTTCACAAGGTTGCCCTCTCCCAAGTACAAAGTAATTCCAGTGCCTTCTAGAACTGATCCCAACAGGGCATACCACAGACAAAAAGCATGTGCAGTGCAATAGATTTAGCATTTAAGCGAATTTGAACTATTCACATTGTAAATAACAATGCCTTTTCTTTTTGTTTTTATTTAAGGCATTGTCATTTACAATGCCAATAGCTTAAATTTGCATAAATGCGAGACCTATTGCATTGCAAATGCTTGTTAGTCATACCTCTGCTCTTCCAGTCATCCACTGAGTAGTAGTTCCACTACACCCTAACAATGCTGAGTGAGTAGGAGGCATAGCATAAACTGGAGTATATAAAGCTTCACTGGTCCCTGATTAACTGAAGCCATTAATGGAACCCCTTAGCCTTAAAGATGAGAGTGGAATTGCAGTGGCAGTTGGTAACACTCACTGAACAATGCTGCTGCACACACGATCGTGAGAAGAGCAGTAAGTGAAAGAGGAGGCCCAGCAAATGCTGTCACAGGCCCATTATCACTCTGTATGTGATAATTAGGCCAACATACAGAATGATAATGGGCCTGATAGCAATCTGTGCCAGGTCGGGGAGGAGCTGCTACAGGCCACTGATCACAGCAGGAGCGCAAGCTGGCCCCTGCTGTGACATTTACAGGACTCTCAGACTGATTGCAGGGGGCAGCTGAAATTACGGACAAAAGGCATCCGTGAAAGAATCCTTCACGGACAAGAGGCCCAAATTATGGGCAGTCCGTGAAATTTACGGACGGTTGGTCACCCTACCCGAACTACCAAGCAGTGTCTTCACTGGACTGAAAACAAGCATCCTGGGACCGGTTTCGGGTTCCTAACCCTCATCAGCCAGGGTATCTTGAATCCAGTGGCAAAGTGAGCAAGGGACCTGAAGTACCGGAATAACCCACTTCCTGGGTCTCGGCAGCGGGAGAACCGCCCAAATCTTCCATACCCTTCATACGTAGTAAAAGGAGACACAGGAGCCTTCGTCTGCAGGAGGAACTCAGATTTATTCAATAGCCCGGGCTATGGAACAGAGTCCCAAGCTAGTCAGAGACAAGACAGAGGAGGCTGCTGCTTCACTCTGCAGCTTACAAGCCTTTTATACTTTTTCATCCCATTCTGTTGGCTGTTAGTTCATTGTTTAATCAGGGCAGTGTTTACAGTTGATAACCAGATCCAGACGATGTTTGTAGATGGTGACCTGGTCAAGGCATGGTACACAAATCATTGTTCACTCGGCTTTGATCAAGGCTTAGTCTTTCAGGTCATTGTTCACTCGGCTTGATCAAAGCACAGTCTTTCAAGTCATTGTTTAATCACCCTGATCAAGGTCCAGCAGTCAGACCATTGTCCAGATAACCTGATCACGGTGTCAAGGATGTTTACCAGGCTGGGAGCAGGAGATGGAAAATAAATCATTTACTCAGGGTGTGAGTGTCTCGTGGCTTTCTGGTAAACTGCAGAGAACAGTGGGGTTGGGTGTGTGACACTTCCTGGGCAGAAATGCAGGCTGCAAGATGGCTGTTGTCGTGTTAGTTAGATTTCTTAAAGTATTTGCCACTCAAAGGCAAAAGGAGGGGCTGAGGAAAAGTGTTCTTCTGATCGGCAACATTTGTACTGGGACGCCATTGAAAAAACAATGGCGTCCCAGTACAAATGTTGCCGATCAGAAGAACACTTTTCCTCAGACCCTCCTTTTGCCATTGAGTGGTAAATACTTTAAGAAATGTCAATGTTTCTTATTGGAGCATCATCATCATATTGGTGTTGTGAATGTTAGAGGGTGGAGGATTGATGGTCTGGATACACATTGTACAGAGCACTGGCAGACACTGAAACACAAACAGCAGGAGACCAGGACAGTTATTCCCAAGGCAAGGAAGATGAGGATCTTCCACCATCACTGGGAAATGAGGCCCCAGATCCAGCCTGTGAGGGACCAGTTGCCTTCATCCAGATGAATTTCAGAAGAAAGGTGATGCAGACGTTGGATGGCATCGTACACTGTAGGTGCGTTGTCTGAGATGTACACGCAGCAGCTGGAGCCAATCAATTTACATACACCACCACGATCAGCAAGGATGATGTCTAGGACCATTCTGTTCTGAAGCATTATGAGGCGGTCCGCCTGCAGCTCTGCAGTGATGTTGGAGAGGGCACCAGCTGTTACTGTGATGGTGGCTTCAAGGACCCTGGTCAGTCCTCGTACAGCCCGACTGTTGGCCATGGGGCCCCAGAAAGGAAGAAAACCTTTGAAGAAGTCCCCGGTTTCCTGGCCTGCGGTATCCTCGGCTGATATGACACCCCTATGTGAGCGGCGCAGAGCGCCCTTCATTGACAGGTGGTAACCTCCATGGGTGGAATAAGTTGGTAGAAGGAGGAAGGCCAGATAGCAGTCACCAGACCAGTTACGGGGGAGCCAAGTGTAGGCGGCAGTGCCACAGATGAAATATGTGTTGGGGGATGCCACCAGCTTCGGAGGAGATGTAGAGTTTAAAGATTTTGTGATATCACACGTACTGGTACCAGCTTTGTTAGTCCCGAGGCCTTGAATGCAGACTAGGCCTTGCACATTTATGACATTCACAGTGTCTCGTTCATCAGGCAGTATCTTTCTTGTGCGGAATCTGGAAAATGTTCTTCGATTAGTTGAGTTAAATGCTACCATCTCACCGAGTTCATCTGGTGATAGTAGCGTTGTGGATGAGTTGGTCGAGCAAAAAGGAGCATTGGCTTGGCAAGATCTGTTCCGTCAGAAGTCATCCCGAAATGTTCCAAGGGCAGAATTGGCAGTACCATTGACAGTGTAGGCCTCCTGCATCAACATCCACCATGCAAGACAAGACCCAGAGATGGACAAGGGGTATGGAAAGAATGGGACAGGGTGTATCATGGAATGCGGCATCAGTCCACACACCCAGCAGTTGGAAGTGTTCATGATCAGCTGGTGATGACACAACATTTGGATGAAGGTGTTGTTGAAGAATTCTGCACGGCGGGGTAACTCGTGGGCTGGTAACGTGTAATACTGGTGTTCCGCAGGAGTCGGGGTAGGAGTTGGTGAGGTAACAGGATGGTTGATTAGTAACAGCCAACCAAGGATAGACAAGATAAGGGAGACAAACAGCATCTCCATGGTGACCATGAAGCATTTACTATGTCGGAGGCTGACATCTTGTTTCTGGTTTCGGCTGTTTTGGACGGCGGCCATTGTGCTAAGCCAGGGACCTCTAGTGGATGTCTGTGATTGGTGGTTGCTTCACTGGGCGCAGGTGCCTAGGGCCCTTATGCCTTACCTTAGTCTGATACACCAGCACTACTCTCAGCCAGGGAAGATCACAGCCTTACGGCCTATAGGTACTTTTGCGAAGTCAAGGGCAAGCCTTACCTCGGGGTCGCAAGTTATATCGGTCGGAAGTAGGGACAGTATGGTTGGGAAACAATTGTTCTTGGTGTTGAGCAGAGTTAAGGGAGGGTTCCACCCTTTATTTCAGTATGTTGTCTCCCTCTGCTTCCGTAGATGTAGAATGCAGTTTGGCATTGCTGAATGGGAGAAACGTCGGGACTGTTTCTGTTTCCGAGTCTCCTAGTCCTTCCCTCACTCACTGATCACAGGGATGGGGCAGAGACACACACCTGCAGTGTGATGAATGCACCCAATTCTTCCGACCTTCTACTTTCAGGGCGGTGCGGGTGGCTAGTAACACCTGACGGGGTTCTGTCCAGCGGGGCTCGAGGCTCTTAGTCCGTTGAAAATTCCGGATCAGGACCCAGTCACCAGATTGGATAACGTGTCCTGGGCCCTCGCTTTTGTCAGGTATGGCCTCATGCACCCAGTGATAAAGAGTACGAAAGGTATTAGTCAGACTGTACAGATATCAGTTAATACAGGCTATTCAATGTCAGACAGTTTCTTAGGCCGCGGGACACCCCATACATTTGCAGGCCTCCCGAACACAATCTCATGGGGAGATAGCCCTATCCTGGTGTGGGCCATTGTTCTTGTGGACAGGAGGGCTAAGGCCAGAGCATCAACCCAAGTAACACCTGTCTCGGCTACTATTTTGGCCATTTTAGTTTTTAGGATGCCATTGTACACCTCCACTAGACCTGCTGACTGGGGGTGGTTAGCTGCATGAAATTTTTGTTTTACGCCCAATGCTGTACAGACATATTCCATAATTTGAGCCGTAAAGTGAGTCCCGTTGTCACTTCAGACCAAGCGGGGCAAACCGAATCGTGGGAGGTACTGTTTTCATAGTATTTTAGCGGTAGTTATAGCGGTGCAGTCGTTGACGGGGTAGGCCTCTACCCATCGGCTGAAGGTACAGACCACCACTAGGACATACTTTAAATTGTTACATCGGTCCATCTGGGTGTAATTCATTTGGAGGACTTCAAAAGGGAAGGTAGGAGGAGAGAATACTCCCTTAGGAGTAACTGTGCTGTTTCCTGGGTTATACATTAGGCAAATCATGCATGTTTTAACCAGTTTGTCAGCATATGCTGGTATCTTAGAGGTGTACCAGGTAGGTTCCAACAGTTTACATATCCCTTTTGCACTGATGTGAGCAGGACCATGGGCCATCGTAACTACTGGTAGCACGTGACTGTCAGGTAACATCCATTGTCTTTCCATAGTCATACGGACCCAACAACCATCAATTCCCTCCTTTGCTAATTGCTCCTTCCACACCCTTAGTTCCTCAGGAGTAGTATGGGACTGAATATCAATCACACTCTGTACTGTGTTTTCAACCATGCCCTCGTCTGCCACCCACCTAGCGGGACCTCCTACATACATTCCTTCCCTTTTTCTAAGAGCTGTTTGTCTGGCCGTCTGGTCAGCCAGGCCTTTCCCAACATCATCTGTCACTTTCTTATGGGCCTTACATTTCATAATGGCCACCTTTCTGGGGAGTGTCAGGGAGTCTAACAATCGGTGAATTAGGGGGCCACGTTGAATCTTGGTACCATGGGAAGTAAGGAAATTCCTTTCTTTCCATAACCTCCCGAAGTAGTGGGCCACCCCGAAGGAATATTGGCTGTCAGTATAAATATTTACCGTCATCCCTTTGCTTAAGGTCACAAGCTCTAGTGAGGGCCACTAATTCTGCTGCTTGAGCAGAGCACTGCGGAATCTGAGCTGTTTCTACTACTCGCCCTAATGTCGTGAGAGCGTAGGCAGCTGAGGTGTTACCATCTGGCCCTCTGAGACATGATCCGTCTACATACAGTGTACCTTCTGGTTCTGCTATCGGGGTATCCTGTAAGTCAATCCGTCCCTTCGTCTCGTCCTCTGTCCTTAATATGCAGTCATGTGGGTCTAAGCGTGCATCCTGAGTATCCAGTGGGAGTAATGTGGATGGGTTTAGTACAGTGCATCTTTCGATGTTGATGTGTCTGGCAAAGAGTGTCATTTCATATCCTGTGAGTCGTGCGCTAGTGAGGTACTGTGTCTTGATGTTATTAAGGAGGGTATCTACAGAGTGGGGGACCATCACAGTCAGGGGGGAGTTCATGACGATCCCCGCACTCTGATGGACCATGAGGGCGGCCGCAGCAGTCACCCATAGGCATCATGGGAGAACCCTTGCAACAGGATCTAAGGTGGCTGAAAAATAGGCACATGGTCGATGGTGACCTTGTGACATCTGGGTTAAGACAGCGCATGCACAGCCATCTGTCTCATGTACAAAAAGAAAACATTGTTTGTTATAATCAGGAGTACCGAGGACTGGAGCAGTACACAGAGCCTTTTTTAAATCTTGGAAGGCCTGTGCATGCTCTCAAGTCCATGGAAAGGAACTGTCTGATATGTCTTAGGTGGTGAGGGCAAGTAGAGGTTTGACCATGGCTGAAAAATTGGAAATCAACTGTATGAGGTTAGGCCTATGAAGGCTCGCATCTGCTTTTGTGTTCGTGGGGCCGTCATAGCATTGATAATGGCTACACGATCAGTGGTGAGCTGCCTTCCCTCCTTCGAGAGGAGATGACCTAAGTAGGTCACCTTCTCTTGACAAAACTGAAGCTTTTTCAAAGAGACTTTGTGGTTATGGAGGGCAAGGTGGCGTAACAAACAGAGAGTAGCTTTTTTACATGCTGGCGCAGAATTTGCAGCAATGAGTAGGTCATCGACATATTGTAATAGTGTGGATTTATCAGGGAGTTCCAAGGAATCTAGTTGACTTTTTAGGGCTTGACTATGGATACTGGGGCTCTCAGTGAAACCTTGAGGGGCGAGGCTGAATCTAAAGCTCCGCCCACCAAGGGAGAAACCAAAAAAATGTCTGCTGTCAGGATGTATAGGAATGCTGAAAAAAGCATTCTTCAGGTCTATGACAGAGAAGTGCGTTGCATCAGAAGGGACCATCGTTAAGAGGGCCGTAATGTCGGGGACAACAGGATATTAGGAGATTGTTATTTTGTTAAGGGCTCTTAGGTCAATTACAAATCGGTATATTTTAGGGGAGAGAGCATCTCCATTGGTCTTTTTAAGAACGGGAAT
The DNA here is from genome assembly GCF_964261635.1 of Lissotriton helveticus. NCBI lineage: Eukaryota > Metazoa > Chordata > Amphibia > Caudata > Salamandridae > Lissotriton > Lissotriton helveticus. The sequence goes on along the minus strand of NC_136069.1, from coordinate 493,786,028 downwards.
AATGGGACTGTTACAGATATTGCCATGTGTCTCCTCTACTACGCCCTTGTCCATTAATTCAGATATTATTGTTTAAAGGGACATTTCTCCTTCCACGGGCAATCGATACTGCCGGATGCGGGGGAGAAGTGCACCTGGCTGGATGCGTACCACATGAGAGGGATATGTTGAGACACCCTACATCTGTGTTTGATGATGCACAGAGGGAGGAAGGTAAAGACTGCAATTCTGGTGGGAGGGGACCAGACAGATACATATAGGAAGCTGCGGTGGGGGAAATAGTTAGGGATACACCTTGGGTACTACATGATATGGTCGCATACAGAGCTTTCAGTAAATCCATGCCTAACAAGTTTTCACTGCAACCTGTAGTAAGGACCAAGGGAGCATCAACATGTGCAGGGCCAATATCGAGAGGAAGGGGTTCAGAGACAGGGCTGGTGACAGGTGTTCCTGCAAAACCCACTGAGACATTCATATTGCCAGAAAGGGGTACCTCCGGGACTGACAGACGTGCAATAGAAGACCTGGTGGCCCCAGTATCCAAAGAATTCTGATTGTTCCCCACAACTGACATTTGAACATACGGACCCCTTTGATCCACTGGAATTTGCACTCTGGTAATACCCCTTTCCTGGCTGTCCTATGCTTGGTAGGACCCTGTCACATCAACTTCATCATAATCATCATTGTAATAAGTGCGTGTTGCTTCGTACCAATCAAACCTATTGGCCGGGCGCTGCCGGATGGGAGCGTCATCCCTGGGCCTACGTACTTTATCTTGTTGATTGGGCAGGCTATGGTCCCTAGTCGGCCTCCCCTCCCTGGGAGCACGAGGCTGAGTCTTCCCTGATCGGATGTTTTCAGCTAACACAGGACACTCATCTAGCCAATGGCCGTACCCATTACAATAAGCACACTGATCTGTTTGGAGGGCTCCCGTACGCTGAGGGCTGGAGGAGGTAGACTGGCGAGCTCTCGGAGTGAGGTTCCGTGAATCCTGAACCCGTTTCATAAAGGTCATTGTTTCGTTACGAATTTGGTATTAGCGAACCGTAACCAGTTATTACGGCAAGCATGAGTGTTTTCTTCGCATTACAACGATGTATTCTCCACGTATTTAGGGATTCGTTTTCAACCCTTGGGTTCCATTTTGTATACGGCAGCCATTTTGTGGTTGCCCTCACATAGGCCGATGACTTCGGCCTAACGAGTCTTTAGCACACGTACACTTTAGCTGACTTCTGATTGACCCGAGCGAACGACCCTCTTGCCTGAAGCCAAAACTTGCTAGGCCAGTTCCTTTCCCAGTAGCTGATCGAGATTGAGAATCAAGGCACAGAAGATCATAAACCCTTTATTGCACACAACTATGTCTTATCTTACTCACACCTGTCTCTACTCCTTACTCCTCTGGCTGTTTACGATGGGGAGGTGCCCGATTTTATGGTGGGTTTCGATCAACCTGTCTGATGAAGAATGTTGGGTTCGACCAATGATCAATCGTGGGCTGGTCAACTGAAAAATGGGTTTTTCCGTCATGCGATACCTCTTATTTGGATACATGTGATTGGACAGTTTGTGAATGTAAGGTATTCGTCTGGAATGTGATTTTTGGATTAAAAAGGATGGCTTGCTTGGTAAAAATTGAGCAGTCTCCTACGAATATACAGTCATTGTACTTCGTGGACCTCTGTTTCTGACTGCAGTTAATAAATTCGATCTTTGACATCACCAAGAAGATTCCGTGTCTCTGTGTTTTGAAGACAGGTGAACTCGGAGACTTTGGGCGTGTCCCCTGATGCCGCTGGGTCTTAAATAACCCGGTTCTTCATTTGGCGCCCAACATGGGGCGACTTCAGCGGTACCGGTCCAAGCCTGAAGATCGTGAGGAGCTTCGTGTGAAAATTCTGGAGGAAGGCCAACCACTTCATCGACCCCTGTATGTCGTCGTGGTCCGAAAGTCTTTGCTGCGAGGTTCCCCGCTTTCCGACGGGCTACGAAGGACTGCTGCCCTGACTGTCGCCCTGTCTTGGAGCCTTTGATGACTTGTAGAGCGAGACGATAGATGGATCTTCTAGCGACGTCATCGATACTTCAGTTAAGTATGAGTGGAGCGTCTCCCATTCCTTAGTTTTGTTTTTGGGTATCCCTTGGGATCTTTGATTTGAAACTCGTGATCTTTGATTTGGAACTTGCAAGCTCCAAAGCCGAGGGACTCGTGTATTCACGAGACTATTGTGTCTGATATTCCCTTGAAGTTTGAAGCTAGACTAGAGAGCGAAGATGCCTGGTCTTAGCAGACTTGGAAGAATATTTTGTTGTGGTCGTAATAGGGATTCCTGATTGGAGGACTCGTGTCCGGTTCCTCCGATTGGAACTCCAACCTATGAGCTCTATGTGAAACATGGCGTGGGCCCCATCACGTATAATGAAGTGTGGGTTAGGTACCCAAGAAAGGACGGTGTCCTTAAATGGCCCCAATATGGTAGTTTTGACACAGAAGTTCTAGATAATCTAGAAGTTAGACTTTTTAAGAAGAAAGCCCGGCCGGCGATGTTTGACTCTTTCCGCCTATGGCGAAAGGAAGCCAAACAGAAAGAAATTAAATTAGCAAAGAAAAATAAAAGAGAAAAGGGTATCTCGATAATGCAAGCCGCTATACAGTTTAAAGATAATGAAGAAGAACAAATGAGTGAGCAGTTGCACAGGCAACGTAAAATGGCGATAGATAAATGCTATCCAGTTTTGCCGCCTCTTCAGCAAGATGCGATGAAGGATCTTGTGAAAGATCCTTTGATGTCGCATTTGTTGAATTCGCCACCCCCTTATGCTCAAAATGCTACAGCACCTCCGCAACCTTTAGTTGCGCAACCTCCGGGTGTTTTGCCACTTGCTGTTGCACAACAGCCAGTTCCTCTTCAGTTGGCTCCTACTCCTCTGGTGCAGCCTCCTCAAGGGCTGCCGACTTTGCTACCTGCTCCTCCTTTACTTCCTGCGACCTTTTCGCCTGTCCTCGCTGCCTCCTCTGCTACTGCTCCTACATTAACCTTTTCTCAGTCCGCTTTATCTCCTGCCCTGTCAACTTCGCCTTCGGAGCGACAGAGAATGACTAATACTGTTACTAGTCTTTTGTCTCCTTTCTTTGGGTCATTTAGTACGATCCCAGTTTCAGAGCGTAAGCAGTAGCGTAGTCAACTACCTGATTCCCAAGAGAGGGAAGTATTGGATCATTTAGCAAATAAATGGGTCACTCGTCCTTTATGATATGATGTAGAGTCTGTTATGGATGTTTTCCGTCAATGGGAAGCGCCAAAGCCGAGATATGTCTTTGATAAAATGTGCACGTTCCTTCGTGAGGAGTGGGAAGATGGGGATCTGGAACTAACTCCGCCTGAGTTGTCCAATGTGCAATCAGAGTTTGCGAAAGGCACGATTGTGGGTCACGAAGTTGAGAGAGCGGTAGCGATGCTGTTTTCGTTCAGGAATGAGTCTCCTTCTCAGTCCTTGTTTGAGCCTGATCCTTCTGTTAGGAGAAAAGTGTGACAATATCCAATGAGAGAGGTTCCTCCGGTATGGAAGGAAGAAGTACCTGCTGGTGCAAATAATAACCCCCCAGCTGTGCCAGCACATTTTCAACGTGTTTGGGTACATGTTCCGTGGAAGCGAGCTGAAGTTTTGGCTCTTAAGCAGACTTTGCCTGACCCCCGTAAAAAACCCGCAGGGTATTATAAGGAATTATCACAGACTGCAGACTCATGCGTTATGAATCTAGCGGATATAGACATGTTATTTGGTAATGTGGTACCACAGCCTTTATGGGGTTTGATTCGTCATACTGATCATGCACCGTAGTTAGGTGATACATGGGTTAATATTAGTGCTGCGGATGGCCGACAAGTTGGTGGTGCTAAACCTGAGCCTCTAGTTGCAGAACTTCCCGGTAGGATCATTACTTACATGAAAACTTTAATGCCTGCTATGCGAATAAATTGGGACAAATTGTCTGCGTGTAAGCAGAAGAAAGATGAAACCGTATCGGATTTCTTCACTAGGTTTGAAGAAACGTTTATTGACCATAGTGGTCAAGATATGAGTACCGAGGGTGGTCAACGGTTGTTTGTTGATAAGTTCGTGCATAATTTACTTCCCGAATTATGTACCAAGTTAAAGGATTCAGAGAGTTCATGGGCTGTTTCCTCGCCAGCACAGATATTGGCTACTGCACAATACTACGAGAATAGGGATAAGGATGAGAAGGATAGAGCAGACAAGAAGACTAAAGATTTAAAGATGAAGGTTCTTTTACAGCAAGCGTACCCGCCTCGTAATAACCAACGTGATTATCAACAACCTCAGCAGTTTCAGCGAAACTCGCAAAGGTTTGAGCCTTCTCAGCCGTGTTTTCCTGTAGGCCCTAATCAATGTTCATATTGCAAAGAAGAGGGTCATTTTAAAAATAATTGCCCTGTTTTGTTACAACGTATGAATGGTGTTTCTGGCACAAGAGGTCGGGGTGTTCCACAAGCTTCTAGAGGTAGGGGACGTGGAGGGTTCCCACAGAACGCTTGTTCCTTTCCTCCACAAAATTCAATGAATTGTTTTGATCAGCAGAATAATGCGTCTGGTAGGACGACTCAGTACTATGCGGACGACTATTATGTCGAAGGTGAGAATATGGATGGTAATGATTGCTAGGACAGCCATGGACAAAGAGAGGGAGTTGTTTCAGTTCCAGTAGATCAGAGTGGACCTTATGTTGAAGTAATTACATCGGGTGTGTCAGAGCCTTTTCTGTTGGATACTGGTGCTACGAAGAGTTCTATTATGCACTCTAGACTCCCTGGCGCACCTTTGTCTGGCTTAACAAATGTTTCAGTAGGTTTTTCTGGCGCCCCAGTTAAAAACCCGATTTCTGATCCTTTGTCTCTTTCTGTTGGACCTCGTGAATTCGAAGCACCCCTTATTCTGACAACAGGTTGTGGCGAAAACTTGTTGGGATTGGATCTTGTGAAAAGATTGTATGCGACGTTGTATTGTTCTCCTTCGGGAGTGCAACTTACATTGGGTAAGAAAGTGGTCTCTCAGATATATTTGTCGAGGGATCAACTTCCGACAGAATTGTCTTCTCTTCCTGATACTATTTGGGCTACTGGTCCTAATGATGTGGGTCTTTTGGAGATACCGCCATATGTTGTGACACTGAAAGCGAACGTTAAAATGCCACGCATTCCTCAATATAGGATCTCTAGTGATGGTGAAAGAGCGTTGCTAGCGATTATCCATGATCTAATTGAGAAAGATGTCATTGAAGAAACAAGAGGTAATGTTTGCAACAGCCCTGTTTTACCTGTCTTGAAACGCACTGACTCTTCTCAGCCACCTGTTTACAGGTTTGTGATCGATCTTCGCGAGGTAAATAAGATTGTAGTTCCACAATTTCCTGTTGTCCCAGATATCACTGCCTTATTGACCATGATTCCAGCTTCGGCCACGTGGTTTTCGGTGATTGATTTGAAGAATGATTTCTTCAGTATCCCGATTGCCGAGGAGAGTAGGGATATCTTTGGCTTCTCTTTAGGAGGCCGAAGCTTCCGGTTTAAGAGAGCTCCTCAAGGCTATTGCGAAAGCCCTTCCATCTATAGTCAGGCTTTAAAGACACAGCTTGATACGATTCCTTTACCTAATGGCGCTGCTCTTCTCCAGTACGTTGACGATTTGTTAATCGCTGCCGATACTGAGGAGATTTGTAAGGAAGCTACCTTGTCAATGTTGCATCATTTGTCTGACTTCCACCACAAGGTGTCTCTTTCGAAGTTACGGTATTGTCGACAAGAAGTGACCTACTTAGGTCATCTCTTATCGAAGGAGGGTAGAAGATTGACCCCAGAACGAATTCAAGCTTTTGCGAAAATGAGTGTGCCAATTTCACAAAGAGATGTGGGTGCTTTCTTGGGTATCACGTCATATTGCAGACAATGGATACCGAATTTTTCTTTGCTGGCTAAACCTCTGGTGGCATTGACTTGCAAAGATACACCGAATCCCCTCCCGTGGTCTGACGACTGTCAGAATAGTTTTTCTGAATTGCGCGATGCATTGTGTTTGGCTCCTGTGTTGGGTACTCCCGACTACAGTAAGCCTTTTACGCTTTATGTCCACGAGAGAGAGGGATGCGCGTTGTCATTGTTGACGCAATCTTTTGGGGACAAGCAACGTCCATGCGCGTATTTTTCGTCGACCTTGGATCCGGTAGCTAGAGCGTTGCCGAGTTGCTTGAGAGCCACAGCGGCAGCAGCTGTTTCTATTCGACAGTCTGCTGGCTTGGTGATGAATAATACGTTGATTGTAATGGTGCCACATGCAGTGGATACTCTGTTAAACAGGACTAAGACACAGCACTTAACTAGTGCTCGATTGTCAGGTTATGAGTTGACACTCTTAGCGAGTCATGTGCACATAAAGAGATGCAATACGTTGAATCCAGCTACGTTGCTACCGATTTCAGTAGAGACAGATGTTTCTGAACACGGGCAAAACAAAAGTATATCATAGAGCGGTATGCAGAGCTCGTGCAGCTTATTATGCACAGGAGTTTCTGAATAGCTCCAATCCCTCTAAATTGATATTCAAGGTAGTAAAAGATCTTATGGCCAAGAGGATCACTGCAACAGAAATATGTTCGGACCCCCATTGCGAAAGTCTGGCATCTTCTTTATTGAAAAAGTGCAAGCAAATCATCGCACTTTTCCCCACCGACCTGCTAACTCCAGAACCATGCAGCGGTCCCATGGATGACGGTGTGGAGTTGGACACTCTTCCCCCCCTATCTATGGAGGTATTTGACTCTCTGAGCAGAAAAATTAAGTCAGGTTCCCCTGCGGACCCACTTAAACCTGTTCAGTTGATGGACATGCTGTCGGTATGTCGTGCCCCTGTGCTGGCTCTCATCAACTTGTCGCTGGCCTCGGGAACTGTGCCTATTAGGTGGAAACAGGCGGTAGTCACACCCATCCTAAAAAAGGCTACTTTGGATCCACTAAAGCCTGAGAACTACCGCCCCATTTCGTTGTTGCCGTGGGCCACTAAAGTTGCCGAGGCTCACGTGAATGGGATCCTGGCAGACCATCTTGCCAGAGCTAACATCTTAGACCCCACTCAAAACGGGTTCCACGCAGGTCACAGCACGGAGACTGCCCTACTTTTTATGGTCGAGCACTTGCGTTCCGTGTTGGATACTGGTCGAACTGCGGCACTGTTATTAGAGCTGAGTGCCGCGTTCGACACGGTTTCACACGGTATCCTTCTGCAACGACTTGAGGAAGTGGGAGTTAGGAGGTCCGCGCTGTGCTGGTTTCGGTCCTTCCTTACGGATAGATCATTCCAGGTGGCTATTCCTCCCGGCAAATCTAAATCGTACCCGCTGACACTAGGGGTCCCACAAGGGTCATCTTTGAGCCCCACTTTATTCAACCTATACGTTAGACCGTTGGCTGCGGTTGTCAAACGCTGGGGCCTGACAATGGTCTCGTATGCGGATGACACACAGCTGGCGGTCACGTTGAGTGGGGACTCTGATGTGGAGGCCCTTAGGTTCCGCGAGGGTTTATGTGCCGTGGCTAATTGGATGAACCGGAACTGTCTCCAATTGAACACTATGAAGACAGAGGTCATGGTGGTGGGAAAGCAGGTTGGGTTGTGGAATGATAATTGGTGGCCTCAGGAACTGGGGCTGACCCCTTCATCTGTAATGGAGATAAAAAACCTTGGGGTCTGGCTGGACCCGGCTCTCAGTTTTACTTGCCATACCAAGAGAGTGGCAGGCTCTTGCTATGGCATTATCAGAGGACTTAAATTTCTTGACGCCCCCACCAGACAGCTGGTGGTTCAGGCGTCGGTGCTATCCAGGTTGGATTATGCCAGTGCTCTCTTGGCCGGGATTAACCAGGCAGAACTCACCCGACTGCAGCGAGTGCAAAATACTGCAGCCAGAGTGGTGGTGGGCCTGCCTAAACGGTGCTCGGTTTCTAAGATACTGCACTCTCTACACTGGCTCCCTATGAGCCAGAGGATTAAATTCAAGGTTCTTTGCCTGGCTTTTAAAATCCTCAAAGGCATGGCTCCACAAATCCTGGTAAACCTCTTAAGTCCTTACGTCCCTTTGCGACCCTTGAGATCCCTGGGCATGCACTTGTCGATGGTCCCTCGTTTCAGACTAAGCAGAATGGGTGGCCGCTCTTTTCGAGTGGTAGCCGCAAAGTTATGGAACTCCCTTCCTGTTGAGATACGGGCAATAGATAATTTGCTGCAGTTTAGGCGGGCAATAAAAACTTTCTTGTTTGCCTAATTTCTGACTGAGCCTGCTCCTTTTTAATGTTGTGTTGTGTCTGCCTTCTTAGTGCGCCAGGACGCCCCTTTGCTGGGGCAGCTGTGCGCGGTACAAAAACAAATAACATAACATAACATAACATAGCTTTGGACACTTGTGGAAGGAACGTGGGTTCCTCACGTCTCATGGAACGAAGATTCAGAATGGTCAGTTGGTGAATGAGCTTCTTGAGTCACTTACCTTGCCGTTGCAAGTTGCGATTGTGAAATGCAGTGCACACAAGAAGGTTACGGATGACGTTGGTCGCGGTAATGCGTTTGCCGATGAAGTTGCAAAAGAAAAGGCGAGGGATGTGAGGAGTCGAATGTATGTTTCAGGCCCTGCAAGATGGATTGGTGATGTTGGAATGTGTGAGGATACGATAGAAAGTGTGAAGTCTATCCAAGCTGAAGCTACAGAGAAAGAGTTGAGCGTATGGAGAGAGAGTACGGGTAAATTGGATGCGAATGGTTGCTGGGTTGAGTTGTCAGAGCATCAGCGATGGTTGTTACCCGATGCGTACGTGCTTCCAGTGGTTACGATGGCGCATGGAATTGCTCATATCAGTATGAAAGGGATTTGTAAGTTGTTGGCTCCAGTATGGCAGAATGCTGGAATTCCTAAGTGTGCAGACAATGTGGTCAAGAATTGTATGGTCTGCCTGATGTACAATCCTGATAAGGGAACCCCAACTCTGACGTACCCGTTTGAGGTTTTACAATTAGATTTCATTCACATGGAGAGATGCAACAACCTGAAATACGTACTTGTGGTTGTTTGTGCCTTTTCGAGATGGGTAGAAGCATATCCCCTAAAAGATAACACTGCCTTCTCCACAGCTAAAGCCCTTGTTAAGGAGTTCTTCCCTAGGTTTGGTTTGCCGAGAATGGTCTGGAGTGATAATGGGAGTGAATTTGTGGGTCAAGTGATGAAGAGAGTGTGCGAGGGGTTAGGTATCCGACAGAAGTTCCACGCTGCAAATCACCCACAATCAGCTGGACTAGTAGAGTGCTATAATGGCACTCTTAAGTTAAAACTTGCCAAGATACAGGCGAGCTCTGGTCTTAAGTGGTCTGACGCGTTGCCATTAGCACTTTTGTCAACTAGGATGACTGTACATTCTCGAGTGGGACCAAGGGCCAGATGTAGGTTGGTCGGTAACGGCCGAAAATCGGTATTTTCGGCCGTTACCGACCGGTATATGGGTGACAGGTATGTAGGGGGCATTATTTTAACGAATCGGTAAAATTACCGATTCGGTAAAATAAAAAATCGGTAAATTTACCGATTCTGAGGCACCGAGATGTAGGTGGGACTCTTCAGAGTCCCAGAGGCCTTACAGAATCGGTATTTTACCATCAAATCCAATTTGATGGTAAAATATCGATTCCGGTGTGCATGCACATGTGTGCATGCACACCTATGCCATGTGACAGGCAGACCTGCCCTTAGGGCATGTATGCCTGCCACATGGCACCCGAGCCTGAATTGGGGGTACCAGAGGGTGTCAAAGTGACAGCCCCTGCACCCTTGTGCAAATCGGTATTTACCGATTCGGTATATACCGAATCGGTAATGCCCATTCATTCCTATGGGCTTCAAAGCCCATAGGAATGAATGGGCATTACCGAATTCTTCAGAATCGGTATTCCAGCACATCTGGAATACCTACATATCCACCCCTTAGATTTACCGATTTTTAATTACCGAATCGGTAAAATTCGGTAATTAAAAATCGGTAAATCTATTTTACCTACATCTGGGCCTTAGTCCCTATGAAATAATTTTTGGTCGCCCGGCCAATATATGGGAAGTGCCGAGGCCGACGAAATTCAGCGAGATTGAACACCCTGTATTGCTTGACTATCTGTATGATTTGACGGCTAAATTGCGTGTCTTACACCAACAGGTTCATGATACACTGCCTCAAGTTTCTGACGATCCAGGACATGTCATCAATCCTGGCTCTTGGGTGCTAATCAAGAACTTCAAGCGGACAAAGAACGATCAGCCTCGCTGGATTGGTCCCTACTTGGTACTCTTATCAACGCGATCTGCAGTGCGAGTGCAAGGGAAAAAGAACTGGATCCACGGCGTACATTGTAAGAGGGTTCCTTTGCCTCTGCCGTACGACTGGTGGGTCCAGGAGGCATTCCTGATTCGGAAACTGACACTGTGCCACGTTTTCTACCTTTTAGTGATGCACGTTTAATTGGGACAAGTTCTGAACGTGAAAGCGACGATCTTCTGCAAGAAGCTGTGCCACCGTCAGTTCGACTGGACACTACTGAGCCTGAACTCTTATTTCGCGACCAGACATTACCTGATAAAGGCCGTTATAATTTGCGACCAAGAGTCATGGGACAAATAAAATGACAAAAATTTCCTTTTTGCTATCTTTGAAATTCAGCTCTCCCATCTGAGAAACTGTTTTGACCGATTTTTGTTTTTCGAACCGCCATCCGGGTTCAGCTGTAGGGTCGCGGTGTAAAGTCTTGGGAGTGCAAGCCGAAGACACAAGTTCGACGGTTCTGGTTGGTCCTAGGGCGTTCCCTGGACTGACAGGCGCATTCCTTAGCATGGAACACCCAACAGCCGCGAGCAGCACGGTTAGAGGATGGAGTTTTTCAAGATGGAGAGACCTGTTCAGGAAATAAGTTTTAAAAGCAAAATGTGTCGAATAATGAGTAGGAAATGCTTTTTAATATTATGTCTTTTTATGTTACTTAGCTTAATGATGTTTTTAATGGGCTATATTGTATTCTCTTTTCAAGTGACGTTTGCACCCACTTCACAACCCATACCTTCTTCTACTGTTTCTTCGCATTCTTTTCATCCTCTGCCTGAACACGAATCCATTAGAAGATTGGAATTCATTAATAACTCCTTTGTTCAGCTTCTGCACCAACACCAACTAGTAGTGAACACGACTAACTGTTGGGTGTGTGGCCTTATGCCTCATACTACTGAAAAAGGTATTCCTTATCTGGTCCTGCCATTCAGCTATAATGGTTCTGTGTGGGCATACAGAACGATGTTCATCTATGCTCGTGAAATTTACCCCCTACGTTCTGTGAGGGAAAATCCAAAGAATAGTGCTCTAGTTAAGGGAATAATCGATATGATTAGAGGAGTTAGCTCCTATGGGACAATCCCGAGCGATGAGACACTAGCGTATATTGGATGGAACGTTACTGGATATGGAGCTAGTCTGAGTGAGACCGAGCGAGCGAAAAGATCCTCTCCGATTTGGATTGTACCCCATCAGGGTCATTACTGTCTGCAAGGAAATGGCAAGAATCCGAGAGCTCAGTTAGGGAGGAGTGTTTGTACGGAGACGTATGTTTTTGCGTCCCAGACTTCCCCACCGTTTCTAGCAGCTAAGGGTACCTATTTTGTCTGTTACGATAAAGCGTACACATGGTTGCCCCCTGATTTCTCGGGCACGTGTTTTGTCTCATTCCTGTTGCCTCCTATGTATACAGCTACGGCAGATTACCACAAGACGAGAGTTGTTAGAGGTGTCTTCAGTAAGGAAGATACCGCAGGACAAGAATTAGGGGTTTTCTTGACCGGTTTTCTGCCGTTTTGGGGACCAATGGTTAACAGCAGGAACATACGGCAATTGACGAGAGTGGTTGAGTCCACCGTAGTGGAAACTGCCGGTGCCCTTAGTAACTTGACTGCGGAGCTCCAGTCGGATCGTCTTATGACTCTCCAGAACAGAGTTGCGTTAGACGTCATACTTGCAGATCGAGGTGGGGTATGTAAAGTGATCCAATCGAGCTGCTGTGTTTTCATTCCAGACAATGCTCCGACAGTATACCAGGCCATTTCCAAGTTACATAAGATCTCCGACTCTATACACGTAGATAAGGGAGACTGGTCATTGGTGGGATGGTTTTGGGAACTGTTATCCACCTGGGGATGGAAGATTCTGATGGTCATTGGGATAGCTTTAGCGATTCTTTTCCTGTTCTGTCTTTGTGTACAGTGCGCTCCAGCTGTATGTGGCCTTTGTGCTACTACGTGTGCAAGGAGCCCTGTCCCAAGAGAGGTACTAAATAATAGGATTATGCTTCAGCAACATCTTGATGATCTGATGAATATAGACCTGGACTCAGATTGACGTGAGTGTAGGTAATTGCCTATGTAAGGGAAAAGGAGGGGCTGAGGTTCGGTGAATCCTGAACCCGTTTCATAAAGGTCATTGTTTCGTTACGAATTTGGTATTAGTGAACCGTAACCAGTTAGTACGGCAAGCATGAGTGTTTTCGTCGCATTACACCGATGTATTCTCCACGTATTTAGGGATTCGTTTTGAACCCTTGGGTTCCATTTTTTATACGGCAGCCATTTTGTGGTTGCCCTCACATAGGCCGATGACTTCGGCCGAACGAGTCTTTAGCACACGTACACTTTAGCTGACTTCTGATTGACCCGAGCGAACGACCCTCTTGCCTGAAGCCAAAACTTGCTAGGCCAGTTCCTTTCCCAGTAGCTGATCGAGATTGAGAATCAAGGCACAGAAGATCATAAACCCTTTATTGCACACAACTATGTCTTATCTTACTCACACCTGTCTCTACTCCTTACTCGTAACACTGCTCAACCTTTGGTTCAGTGTAAATAAGGGAACCCTCAGAGAAGTCAATGTATAGATGGAATTGCGGTATATTTTTTTCATCCGCCCCACATTGACATTCACGCAGTTATCATAGGGTTATTCCTATTTGTGTGTACTGCTTGCCTCAACCAGAGGCACCTCCAGTCTCGAGTGCAGTGTCCAGAGACAAAAAGGATTTTCCCACAAAAAATTATTAAAAATGGAAAAATATGCCAAAAAAAGTTTATTACAAGGCAAATTTCCATTAGTTAAAAAAGGGTTTATATACCAAGTATTGGCCGAGTTACTGGGCCATGCAGTATTGTAAAGATAAAGTTGTCGACATGTTTCAGCTCTTTGGGCCAGGGGGTCTGTAGAGCTTTCGTTAGGACTTACAAAAACAAAATAAACACAAATTTACACATATAATACTACTCACACAACTTGTGCGGTAATCCCTTTCTCATAGTAATTATATGAGAAGTGTGTTCTTCACGATCTATGGAAGAATGTAAATTGAAACGTTTTAGCTGGTAACATTGGCTTTTGAAATTTTATGTGGGTTTGTGCAGAATCACAGGTAATAATTTTATTAACGCTGGGATTACTCATGAAGGAAGGAAAATAGGGAAGCTATCAATACACCTTATTGAATCTGAGTGGGCGCTCGGTAATCACATTGACTTGTATTCAGAGTGATAAATAATTACAATGTCGTAGGTGCAGACTCAGAGATCTCAACTCACATTCTGTCTGCACCGTTTGATGTGCGTTATGTATTGTGAAACATGTGGGGCGAGGAGATATGTTTGTTGTTTCTTCAGTAGTGAGACACACATTTTTTACAACTATGACCGCTAACTTTTTTTACTCAAAAGTGTTGTTAAGATCTGCCCAACCTGGCTGTGTTAAAGTTAATGGAGCTGGGAACGGTCAGTTTTACTTCCAAAACATTCTCATGCTACTGGGTGACTCTAGTCGTGCTGTGGTTAGAATACGTGCCCTATCGTTTTTCTCAAAGACAAACAGTATTAGCAGTTTAGAACACGTAGTTAGGTCTTACCTGCCGTGTAAGAATACTCTGCTTCCAGCGGGGGACCACTTCTTGTAAATGCAGAGCTGAAGTAGAGCAGAAAAATCTTTAAGTATGGGGAAAGAGGGAATCATACGTCTTACCCGTGCCTTCTGCTTTCTAGCTCTCTGCTCTATCTCTTTCCTCCAAAATCGGACAGATTCAAACATAGACGGACGTGTTTTTCTTTTCATTAATTGTTCCTCTAAGTTGGTGATAACTTGGGAATTAAAGGAGCCATAAAGTGGCCACTGTAATTCTGCATTACTTTGTTTTGTATATTTCACCCAGAATGAGGAAAACATTATGGCAGAAGGGCCATGTTTAATTTACATCGTATGGCCAGGGGTCCCTTCTGGAAAAAGTGGACAAGCCGCCTCCAGCTGGGAGTCCTGCGAACACATACAACAATATAATTTCTTGAACTTACTACTGACTGGCATGCTTAAAAACGGATAACAGACACCAGCGGGTTTTAAAACTCACCTCACTTGCTTGGCTTTTGCAAAAGTCAATAACAGCAGAATTCATACAGAACAGACACCAGCGGGTTTTTAAAAAATTCGCCTCGCTTGCTTGGCTTTGGCAAAAGTCAATAACAGCTTGGCTTTTGTGAAAGTCAATAACAGAATCATACAGACTTGGTGGGTGATCAGTCCACCCTTACCTTACAGGGGTAGTTCTCTTCTGCAGACGTAGGATGTGTCCTGCTCCAGAAATTATTTGCTAGGTTACTTTAGAGAGAACGCGGTCAAGTGGCCCAGACCGGGTGGGGAGGAACAGCGGGCGAGTCGTTCGGCTTACCGGATTGCAAAAATCCCTCGGGTAGGGTACCTCTGTCGGAATCTCTCCGTGCACCCCCTCACATCCACTGGGCCTGACCTTCGTGCTCGTGGAGTCCCTATTCGGGCGCCATTTGAAGAACCGGAATAACCCACTTACTAGGTCTCGGCGGCGGGGGAACCACCCAAATCGTCCATACCCTTCATACGTAGTAAAAGGAGACACAGGAGCCTTCGTCTGCAGGAGGAACCCAGATTTATTCAATAGCCCGGGCTATGGAACAGAGTCCCAAGCTAGTCAGAGACAAGACAGAGGAGGCTGCTTCTTCACTCAGCAGTTTACAAGCCTTACAAGCCTGGGGATGAGTGTTTGATTTGCTCTAACGCTCAGTCCATCATCCCCTTTGGTATCGCTTTGTTCGCCCTAAGTTAGCAGGGTATGCCTTGACGTGGGTCCCTTGCTCACTTTGCCACTGGATTCAAGATAGACTGGCTGATGAGGGTTATGAACCCGAAACCGGTCCGTGGATGCTTGTTTCCGGTCCGGTGAAGACATTGCTTGTCAGTTCGGACTGGACTGTTCCCATGAGGCACAGGGTCAGACTGATTTGCATATGGCCATGTCTGAACTGGGGTGGTGGAGTGAGCTAAAGAATGATGATGGATTAAACCCAGAACAGTTGACTGGGGGTGAGTGTTTGATTTTCTCTAACGCTCCGTCCATCATCCCCTTTGGTATCGCTTTGTTCACCCTATGTTGGCAGGGAATGCCCAGACGTGGGTCCCTTGTTAACTTTGCCACTGGATTCAAGATAGCCTGGCTGATGAGGGTTATGAACCCGAAACCGGTCCCAGGATGCTTGTTTCTAGTCCAGTGAAGACATGGCTTGGCAATTCGGACTGGACTGTTCCCATGAGGCACAGGGTCAGACTGATTTGCATATGGCCATATCTGAACTGGAGTGGTGGAGTGAGATAAAGAATGATGATGGATTAAACCCAGATCAGTTGACTGGGGGTGAGTGTTTAATTTGCTCTAACTCTCCGTTCCATCATCCCCTTTGGTATCGCTCTCTTTTCACTAGCTTGTTGCAGCAAGGTTGTCTATTTCTTTACAGGTGCTTTTACAAATCTGTTAGCTCTTCTCCAGGAAAAACCAAGGATGATGTATGCATGGTTACCAGGCAACACAAACCTCTCCATCCAGGAACCAGCAGAGTATAGGCATGCTCGCCGCTCTGCCCATAAAAATCCATAAGCGTGGAGGTGCACGGGTCTACACCTCACAGCTTCATTTCTACACCTAAGTGGCACCGGCTGAATCTGTCTCTCTCTATGTCCTGCAGGGCATGGGGCTGGATCTCCCAGAATGAATCCTATCCCTGTGTAGCATCAGCTGGATCTGTCTCTATACTCTACAAAGATGGATTTAATATCTTTAATTTGATACGGATCCAGTAATTTAGCATTGTTCCCTTGGAATATACCTGAGCCATAAACTAATACTAGAATTAGTTTAGCAGTCATAATTTTAACCGGATGGATATAAGTGGGGCACAATAATTTGGCTCAGAGTGATTTTAAAGCAAAAATAGAGGAAGCTCTTTTAGCTCTCAGTAGATCAAAATGTTCTCTTAAAGAGAATTCATTTACAAATAAAATTCCGAGATACTTGTAATTCTTGACCAGTTTGATTGGCTTTCCCCTTGCATGCCAAGATTGAGATTTTGATGTGGATGACTCAAGTGACATGATTTTGGTTTTCTTAATGTCCAGCTCAAGATGAGTAAGTGAAATATGTACTTCAAGGGAATCGATTAACCACTGTAACCCTATGGATGTCTGACTGAGTAGAATAGTATTATCAGCATGTTGTAAAAAAATGTTAGAGGACTGTTTGCAAACCTGGGGGAGAGTGAGTTTATTGTTTTCTAGATGTGTATTCAGATCCGCCATAAAAAAAGTTAAATAAACATGGAGCAAGCACATTAGAAGTTTCAATCCTCCCTGTAAGACAGGTTCCATCACCCAGCTTGACCTGATCCCAGGTGTTCATATCAAAGAGGATGATAAGATCAAGTAATTTCGGGGAATACCCCATGCAGCTAATGTTTTCCATATCAAGACTCGAGGAATTGTGTTGAATGCTGCTTTTAAATCGACAAAGCAAATATACAGATTTTGCTTCCTGAAAATTGCACTCTCTGCCATCAAAGTTAGGGCAGCCAAATTAGTAACTGTTCACTGGCCCTTGGGAAATCTAGATTGGTTCATTGGAATTAAGTACTGTGTAGCTGACCATTTTTCCAGTTCCTCTAAGAGACGGTAGGCGCAAACCTTTGCCTCGATGTCTTCAAAGCTATTAGCCGATAGTTTGTAGGAATTTCAGGAGGCCGCTTTTGTAGATAGGTTGCAGGATACTTCCTTGCCATGAATCAGGTACAATTTGTGTCAGAAAGATCTCATTATAAAGCAGAGTCACGATCTCTGCCCAAAAAATCCGTGTTTGCTCTGAAAATGGCATTTGGGAGGCCGTTTGCACCAGGCGCACCGTTTGATATAATCTGTTTGAGCAGTGCTGATATTTCTTCTATATTTAGTGGCTCAATTATAAGTGTGTCTGTGGTAATTTGTTGTTAGGGATGAGATGAGATGAGATGAGGAATGAGAGCCACTTTTAAGTAACTAATGCATAACACTGCTTATAATAAATGTCACAATTAAATAAATGTATTAAAAAAGTAAAGAATAAAACAAAATGAAATACTGCTCATTATTCCTTTACAAGTTTAAGTATAAAACAGGAAGTTAAAAAGAATTTAAAAACTTCCAAAATTAAAATACAAAAATTATATTCATTCTCACAGCAATACAAGTTTGCACTGCTCTTTGAAGAAACCCCATTTGTATTTTTTACTCTGAGTGTCGATATCTCAGTTTGCCCTTATTTATCACTATTGCACAAAGAGATTGCCAAGGCAATCAGGAATCAGTCTCAAGGTATGGCTGATCAATCTGTCAGAATTTCATAAAGGTACGGATGTATCTCTTACTTTTGCCCAAAAAACAGTTCCACTGCTGCCGGTATGGATATACAGGTTTTTCATTGAATATAAGTTACAGCTATTTGTGTGCAGGTCTAACTATACAGGACACAAACAAATTAGGCGGTCAATGGTCTGTGAACTAAAAATGTAGAGGCAACACAAATGGATTTGTTTGGGGATCCAATTGCAGGAACACAGGCCCGATTCACAGAACTAACTTAAGACAAAATCCTAAACTTACTACCATTTTGGTATTCACAGAAGGCACTTACTCATTTTGGTATTCACAGAAGGCACTTACTCATTTCGGTATTCACAGAAGTTAGGAGTCCTAACTTTAGGACTCCTAAATGCCTTCTGTGAATACCGAAAGTTTTAAAATTAGGATTTTTCTCAGTTTAGTAGTAGTAAAGTTAGGATTTTTCTCAGTTTAGGAGTAGTAAAGTTAGGAGTCATTACTTTACTACTCCTAAACTGAGCAAAACCCTAATTTTAAGACTTTCGGTATTCACATAAGGCATTTAGGAGTCCTAAAGTTAGGACTCTAACTTCTGTGAATACCGAAATGAATAAGTGTCTTCTGTGAATACCAAAATGAGTAAGTGCTTTCTGTGAATACTAAAATGGCAGTATGTTTAGGATTTTGTCGTAAATTAGTTCTGTGAATCGGTTCCACTCTAATTCTAGGGAAGGATATAAAGTAGGTTTAACCAAAGAAAATAGTTTTCTGTCTGAACCTCTAAGGAAGAAATGAATGTAAGATGGGGAAGTCTGCTAGAAATATATGTTGATGTTAAGCACTTAAAGCCTCAATTCAGAGTTGCTTTT
Source organism: Lissotriton helveticus (assembly GCF_964261635.1). NCBI lineage: Eukaryota > Metazoa > Chordata > Amphibia > Caudata > Salamandridae > Lissotriton > Lissotriton helveticus. Next base: position 493,767,325 of record NC_136069.1, on the reverse strand, counting down.
GTTATAACCGACTTAAATAGCCATTATCTTGAATATTTCCCGAGAGGCACTTTCCATTTGGCATTGGAGAGGTTATGCAGTGTTATACTGCTTCCTAGTATTCATTGCTCCATTAGCAGGTCTTATTGAGAGATAAAAATGGGCTGTTCAGGAATTGTTCCAGCACCTCAAAGTTTGGCTTTGAGAGTGTTTGAAGAAGAAATGATGCATGCTCCTTAGTAGGGCAAATAGCTTTTCTTAGTGGTATCAGATAATATCATACAATTTAGTTCTAGGTCTATTCTGTGTTGCTGAGTTGATTGTATGAAGTATGCCTGAGTTATGTAGGGAGCAAAAACTAGCATGCCATATGACATGATTGGGTTGACTGTAGTTGAGAATGCCAATATTGCCTCTGAAATAGTATGGCCTCTGTGGCAAAGAAGAGCACATTTCAGTAGCTTTCAATATTCTGACAAGTGGTTTACAGAAATGTCACTTCTACTTGACCTTCTAATTCATGTCAATCATTATGCCAAGATAACTATATTGGTTGACCCGCTCACTTTTGAATCTATTTATTTTCCATATCAAGTCTACCTTTGCTCTCGAGAACAACATGCTTTTTGTTTTCGAAAGATTTATTTGAATGAAGTTCGAATTGTTGCAGTCAGCCAGATTGTTGAGTAGTTCCTATATTCAAATTGGTGTAGGTCAAAACAGGAGGAAATAGTCAGCATAGGTCAAATTGTAGATGTGGTGTGTGCTAGGCTTTGGTGGGGAGGTGTTGTTTTTGATCATAAATCTGGGTAGGTCTGAGCTGTATATTAAAAACAACATAGGTTCCAAAATGTGTGTAGTGGAGCGATGGCAAGGATTTCAAGATGATGTTGTCAAAGTCCCTGCCACTGATCCACTCTTAAATTGGGACCTGGGAGAAAGGAGTCATTATCCTTTTTTGTTGCCAAAGTCAAAACAGAGACGTTAGCCATTGCTCATATATGTTCTCATTATTTTTCCGCCAAGATGCCTTCATGAGCAAGTTTGAGCTCGTGCGTGCATAGCACTATTGTTACTATTTCTAGTACTTTTGCAGGACCGTAATGAGGACGCACGTAGAACGAAACTAGACATTGAGCTCGATTAGCAACGCTTTTTTTCTCCAAGCTTAGGTGTGAGATGCTCATGAATCTCCACGAACAAGACATGCTTAGTCATGGCTTCCACATAATGTGTGAATCCGACCTGGATATTCATGCGTAACTCGCCTCCAAAGAGACCTAATCATAGGAAAAACATGTTTTCAATCACAGCTACTGTAAGTGAATTAGTGATGCTTTGCATACAACGTATTTTAAAATGTGCAGGGCTAACTTCACCTTAACATTTTCATTTATTTTTCTTGTCCATCGACAGCCATGTGGCGGCGAAATGCACATTTCACGAGAGGCTGAGCTGCTCATGAGTTCCATGGTCTGAGGGAAGAATGATAAACTCGAAAAAAAATAAAAATCAATTAACAGTGTTCTGGGTGGTTTACAGCTTGATAACTCCGGGCCCTGTAATCCATATGGCAATCTGCCGGGCATGCTCTGCTTCCCTTCAGGAATTCCTCGCCTCTGGGGTCAACGGGATCATCACTGCATTGAAACAGTGTTTAATCACCATCTGCATTACTCAGAGCGCGCGCCACCTCTTCCCCGCACTCCTCCAGGCTTTGTTTCTGCTTCTGCTAACAAGGCGTGCAACCTGGAATGAGGCGAGCAGGCCCCCGCTCCCCTCCAGCCCCTCCCCCGAATGGTTAGCAGACGTTTGGGGGGGGTCTCCGTCCTTTTCATTTCTGAGCCCCGTGAAAGCCTCACCGCGCGCTGCCAACCTGTGACATGCGGCGTGTGAGATTGAAAATCCAAAGGTGTGACATTAGCAGCAGTCTCGGTGAGACACATTAGGAAATGTATTTTTCCTCTCTTTTTGGACACGTCAAAAAGATGTTTGAGTTGAATGCTTTATTAATAGTGACTGCAGGAGCAGAGTATACCTGTGCTTCTGAGGAGGAGAGCACGTATTGTGCAGAGGAAAGCGGCGCAAAAAATATTAAAAAAGATTTACAATGTACATGAAATACATGCGACAACAGAACCTTTGTTTGTGAAATATATGTTGAAAAATTACTTCATTCGAAAAATTACTTCATGCGACTGTACCGCATAATCAGGGGCAGCAGTGTAGTCTTTAACACTAGTGTGTATTTATTTATTTAGGTGTTTCAGGCCTGCCAATTTTCAGATTGACTTCACCTGTTTGAAGAGTTTGAGTCTTAAAGATGCGGGGTCTATGGTAGGGCAGGCCGCAAGCCCATTGCTTGTATTATTTATTTATTTATTTTTGTGTTTCATATAGTGCGAACATGACCCGTGAGGGTATCAGAGCGCTTTACACGGTATACAATGGTGAACAAACAGAATGATTAAGGTGCAGGGCTACAAACAGGATCAACATGTATGGTTACAATCATCGACAGAGTCAGAAGCAAAAACAAGGTTCCAAATGTTCTCGTCGTGGGCAGCTTGTGATATGGGAAGACAGTAGTCATAGAGTAGTCACGCTCAATGAGGTGGTTGCGGGCAGGCCTTAGGCGAGGAATTTACCCATGAGGAAGGTTTTGGTCTCAATTTTGAAGCGTGCTAGATGAGGGATTTTCCTGATGGAAGGTGGGAGAGAGTTCCAAATTCTTGGTGCTACTCCGGTGAACGCCCTGTTGTAGGTTCTTTTTTTTTGTAAAGGAGGCAGGTTGGAGCAGGAGGTTTCTGGCGGACCTGGAGTACCTGCTTCCTCCGGATATCACTAATTTCTGTGCCAGATAAGCAGGGGAGTTTGTGTATAGAGCCTTGTGTATAGTGCGAGCCAATTTCAGCTGGATTCTGGCCTCCAGGGGGAGCCATTTCAGCGCTTTCATGTGTGGAGAGATGTGGTCAAACTTCCTGGTACCTGTGAGTAGTCTGGCAGCCGCGTTGAGGCAGGCTTTTAGAGGCGCTAAGGAGGTCTTAGGTAATCCTGTGAGGGTGGAACAGCTGTATTCCAGTCTGGAGAGGACAAGTGCTTGAACTGCCATTTTTAAGTCTGGTGCATCGATGAAAGGTTTCAGCTTCCAGAGGTAGCTCAAGTGGAATCTGGCTGCTTTAATGTGGTCTCTCATATTGAGGTTACTGTCAAGGATTATGCCCAGGGATTTGGCAGAGTCCACAATGGTCAGTGGGCAGTTCAGGGCTGTGATGGCCTTAATCCATATTTGAATGTCCGGGTTAGCTTTAGATGGGGAGATTAAGAGAAATTCAGTTTTCTTTGCATTCAGTTTGAGTTGGTTATTGGCTAGCCATTGGACAGTTAATTTCAGGGAGAGGATCTCATTCAGCGAGGAGATGTTGATGTATATTTGGGTGTCGTCCGCATACATATGGTAGGAGATGTTGTCGGACCGGAGAACTTCGGTGAGTGGCTCTAGGTAAAGGTTAATGAGGGTGGGGGAGAGGGTTGAACCTTGGGGGACTCCGCTTGTGACAAGGGTTGGGAGCTGATAGTTTGCCGTTGATGAGGAATCTCTGAGAGCGGTTGTGGAGGAAGGACCTGAACCAATCTAGTACCACGCCATCCAGACCCATCCTGAGTTTGAGGTGCTCAAGTAGTTTTTCATGGTTGACCGTATCGAAGGCGGAGGGTAGATCAAGGAGGATTAGAAGGCAGGTTTTGCCTTGGTCAAGGGCTTGGAGAGCATCGTCCACGATGTGGAGCATAGCAGTTTCGGTGCTGTGCCCTGGTCTGAATCCAGATTGGAAGTCATCTAGTAGGTGGAAGTTGTTGATGTGCTGGCTTAGTTGCTGTTGAACACACTTCTCCAATACTTTGGCTAGTAGCGGGATATTGGAGATAGGTCTGAAATTGGCAGGGGAAGCTGGGTCCAGGGAAGGTTTTTTCAAGATGTGGAGGACTTGGCCGGCTTTCAAAGGGTCCGGGATCAAGCCCTGCTGGAGAGAGGCGTTGATAATTGTAGTCCAGCAAGGAACGATGGATTGGGAGGCAGCAGCGAGGCAGTTGGACGGTAGTGGGTCATTGAAGTGGTTGTATGGTTTTAAGGTAGAGAGGATTTTTGAGATGGAGTCTTCATTATAGTATTCAAAGTCATTCCAGTGGGCTTTATTTTTAGGCGAGGCCAGAAAGGTAGGAGTGGAAGAGTGTGGCAGAGCAGGAGGGGGTTGGGAGAAGGTGGTGATACTGAGTTTAATTCCTAATGTCGTGATTTTATTAGCTAAGAAGGAGGAGAATTCATCTGACGATATTAGCGATTTGGGAGATTCTTTCGGTGCTTTAGCCAGTTTATTAAATTGGAGTTTGACCAGTTCAAAGAGCTTTTGGGGTCTATTCTTGGCGTTTCCCAATTCCGATCTGAAGTATTCTTTTTTGCAGTTGATGATGTGCTTGTTGTAGGCATTTCTCGCCTAGGCAGAAGTTTTAGATTCGCTGCAGAGTGGTGTTGTCTCCAATTTCTTTCAGACAGACATAGGGATCTCCTCTCCAAGTTGAGGGAGCCAGTGAACCAAGGGTTTCTGTCTTTGATTTGTGTTCTTTTTAGTTTTAGAGGGGCAAGGTCGTCCAGAATGTTTGAAATCGACGATGAGTAGTGCTCATTGAGATCGCTAACCTTGGTTATATGCAGGGGGGTGGTAGGTCAAATCTGCAGCAAGCCTCAAGTTTCATAAAGTCTAGGTTCTTAGTGTCTCTGGTCCAGCGTTTGGGAATCACCGGTTGAGACGACTTTGTCTTGCAGGTCCCGGGTAAAATGAAGGATATGGAGTGATGGTCGGACCAGTCACAGGGGTCTATGGAGATAAGCTTGACAGCGGACTCCTTGGAGATGATCCAGTCAAGGATGGCTCCAAATTGAGTGGGTTGGCATGGAGCAAGCTTGGGTCAGGGCTTGGCCAGTTAGAAGGTCTTTGATGGCATTGACGTATGGATCTTTAGCGTCATTCCAATGCAGGTTGAAATCACCCAGGAAGACTTCTGTGGCATTGGAGGAAATCTTTGTTGTCATGATTTTCAGAAGGTGATCAGTGAAAGCGTCCTTTGGACCTGGTGGGTGGTAGAAGATGTGCAAGTTACAGAGGTGTAATGTGTTGCTGCAGACGGAGAGTGTGAGGTATTCGCAGGAGTCTGAGGTGTCCGTTACGAGTTCTGTGACAAGCAAGGAGGATCGGTAGATGCAGGCTATGCCTCCTCCTTTCTTATTGGAGTGTCTATCCAGTCTGGCGATGTTGTAGTTGGGCGGGAATAATATATCCAGGCAAGGGGAAGTGTATTCCATTAGCCAGGATTCAGTTAGTATGGCTAGGTCTAGGTTTTTGTCCAGGACGAGGTCAGAAATGTCAGCGGCATGTTTGACTGCTAAACGGCAGTTATTTAAAAGACCAGATGTCGGAAGGAGAATCAGGAGTCTGGACAGATAGAACTACAGGCGCCAGATTGCTTTTTACCACACTTCTGTTGTGTAGGGTAGCTGGCCTGTTTGGGTTAATGGTGACCGTGCTGATGGGGTGTTCGGGATTAGAGGAGGCGGTGGGAGCATTGTATGTGAGTGCGAGGGCCTGGGATTCCTCCTCAGAGAGGAGGCAGGGTTGTTTGCGTGGGCGAAGATGTCTCAGAGGTAGCGGGAGAGGTTGCTTGGGAGGCTCGGTGTTCGGTGGGGGGGAAGTATGCGGTGACTTGAAGTTAGCCAGTAAGATCTCGGCAAGGTGAAGGAGGTTCATAAGGTCCAGAATGGAGCTGTAAATGCTCTGGTTGAGTTTGATCGCTCTGGAGTGCAAAGTGTCAAGATTAGTATAAACAAGGGGTTCGACGGGATGAGAGTTCGAATTTTCCAGATCAGTCAAGGGGCATGTGACAGTAGCAGGGGATTGGCTGGAGCAGGCTCCGGGGTCTTTGAAGGAGGAGTATCTAGCTCGCGATTTTGGTGGATGACTGGCGGGGAGGAGCTCTGAGGTTTAGGGGTGGTTCTGTTATAGGTGCCTTGGTCGGGTTGGACCAGTGGAGGGGGCCATTAGAGGCCTGGCTCTCTCAGGGTCAGGGGACATTGGGAGCGTATCAGTCCCCTCGACAGAGGGGGGCAGTAGGTGGGAGGAGATCACAGGTGTAGGGGAAATGCTGATGCCAGGGACAGGAGACATGATAGGGTAGATTGGGTGAGCCGAGATGGAGACCCTTGGAGGACTAGTCACTGACAGTGCACAGGCACACTCCTATAAGTGCTAAAGTTTTTTTTACATATTGTATCCAGGGAGACTGAGGTTTGTTTTATTGACTTGTCCACTTGCGTAATCTGAACTTATGCACACCACTTACTCACACAGAAACTCCAACACTCCTCTGGAGGTAAAATGAGCTTTATTAATATCGTAGACAAGGGCAATAAGTCACAGATGCTAGTGAATTCTTAGGCACCGAGTGAAAGGCAATAAACAATGAATACACCACACTATATATACAAATATGAAACTGTAAATACAGGTATATAAACAGTTAATGTACAAAGCACCTCACCAGATGTGTCTGCACTGGAGTCTTTAACATCCCTGGCCAAGCACCGAAAACACCAAGTCGGGAACCCTGTAGAGACTGGGGCACAGGAAGTAATCTCTCTGGGCACGAAAGTCGTCCCGCGAGTGCGTTCACTCCAAGACTGAGTTCCTAAGCTCCATTCCACGGACTCTACTTTTTATAGTTAAATTAACACGTTCGAGAAGCCTCTAGTAGGCGTTCTCACCCATCTATCCATCATAGGTGCTGGGCCGATCTCTGCGTCAGATCGACCCATACAGACCTGGCCAGATTCTATTTGGGTGCGCCGATGCAAAAGACATTCCTTTCCCTACCTCCGGCCTTGGAGAGCCTTGCACAGCGCATCCTCCCTCTGTCCTAGAAATAAGCATAGAATTTATAAAAACAAGCTGAAGGTACAAAAATACCTCACGAGATGTCTCGCACCAGCTCGTATGGTTTAAGTAAAAAACATGTTTATATTACTGCTGAAGTGTAACTACAGGGTAAAGCAGCACAAAATGGAAGTGCGATGCAACAAAATGGAAGATCAGAGCATCGCATGGAATCGAGGTCAACATGCCACTTAGCACATGTAAAATGGCGAATGCAGTATATTCCACCCCTTGACCTTCGATTCACCCATCATACCCCATTGGCCTAAATACCATGGATCTGGGATTTAGAAGGGGGAGAAGATTAGGAATGCATTGAATATAACAACATAATGAAATAAAAACGCAAATAATCACTATAATAAACACCCAATATATGACAAAGCTGTACAAAATTAGGTAGCCACCCAAACAACCAATCCCACCATCCTTGGTCAACGCCTTGGGTAACTCCTTATATTAAATCTTTTAAGGCATTAATATGAGCATGATCACTCACCAACGGTTTCCAGTTTGCTTCACGGCCGGGCTTTGCTCCGCCGCAGCGCCGCAGCACCAGCAGCAAAGGGCCGGGCCTTGCTCCGCCTACTCCCCGGCCGGGCTTGGCTCCGCCGGGTCACTCCCACCACCAGTGACGCCCTCAGCAGCGCCAGGAGGCGCATAAAGGCAGCGCCAGTGCTGAGTCCTGTGGGGTTCACTCACCAAGGGTTTCCAGTTTGCTTCACGGCCGGGCTTTGCTCCGCCGCAGCACCAGCAGCAAAGGGCCGGGCCTTGCTCCGCCTACTCCCCGGCCGTGCTTGGCTCCGCCGGGTCACTCCCACCACCAGTGACGCCCTCAGCAGCACCAGGAGGCGCATAAAGGCAGCGCCAGTCCCTCGTCCCGCGGGACGCGCGCGGGCACGTGCTGGGAGAAGCCCGGGACAAGGGCGGGGCCGTCTGCGGCCGTCAGAGGCCAGAGGAGGCCGGGCTGGGCCACGGACTTTGGGTCTTTTTTTTGGGACATTTGAGAACCGTGAGTGTTATTTGTTGTTAGTATCTGATAGGCTGTTAACTGAGTTGATCTGTCATGGCTAATTTGCGTTCTTCTAAAACGCCATCATTAGCTGGGCCGATAGATAACTATATGGTAAAGGTGGTGAGCAAAATCAATACAGCTCGCCGCATGTCTCTAGGTCGTTTCAGTCCGTCTGCTTCACCTACAAATGACCCAGCCCTAACAGAGTTCTGTGATCTAGCTCCAGGGGGTACTCCAAGCACCCAATCACCAGAGGACAGAGATACATCTGTCATCTTAGTACCCACTATGGCGTTATTAGACAACTCCCTGCCTTCTATAACTCAACCTTTACCAACATCGTCCCCGGAACCCTCTCCGGTACCGCCGCAGGCACGAAGGAAAGTGAGAGCCTGCAGAGGGTCACAAAGTAAACGGGGAAGGCAGACGCGAGTTAAGAAGGCAGCTATTACTCCGGATGAAGAAGTGGGAGTTCTCCCTGATAACCCAAATGAGCTGGATATGACTAAATTAAATAGTGATCAACTTGAATCCTTGATTAATATGTTTGTATCGAAAATGGAGGCTATGTTTAGACCTCTGGCAGATAGAGTCGAACTGGTCACAAAAGAAGTATCTAGACTGGGCACTCTTTTAGCTTCCCACCTGGCCACCTCAGAAAATTCCCAAAAAACGAATGATAGTACTAAAGAAGCCAAGGGCCCGGTTGTTCCCAGTAAAGGGGTTGGGGACAAAATGGACCAGGTTTCAAAGGAGGTTTCTAGTTTGGGTGCTCTCCTATCTACACATTTGTCGTCAACCAAAGTAGCCAGGAACACTAATATGGGCACTGCGGTAAATGAAGGGGCCACAAGTTCTTGCAGCGGGGGCAACAAGGCAACACACATTACGCCTGCAGTAACATCTGTACAGCCCCCGAGCAATGAAACTATTCCCCCTCCCATTGCGAGGGCTAACCCGCACCCCATTGTTGCAGGGCACAACTTAGGGTTGAGGGAAGGCAAACAAAGACCCCTAGTTAATCTACCGCCTGATTGTGCTCCATATATAGTAGTGCTAACTAATGTCCCTGGGGCAGATTCACGACTAAACGACGCCAGGGGGGAAACTATGGATTCCCTGAACTACAAGGTAGTAGCATGGTTGAGTAAATACTGTGGTTTTCCTGTTACATTTTGTAATGACATCATATCAACACGCAGAGTGGGTTGGATAGGCAGTTCAAGAAAAACGACTAAGGGGGACTGCATCATCGTAAACTTCAGGCACCCACAGCATGTAGCTACGGTTCTGCGGAGGGCTGCTTCCTTACCAATTACAGATGACTTTATATGTGCACGCCCCCTTGGGTTCTTCTACAATCACCTTAGTAACATCTCCAAATCCCATGCGGTTCAACAAAATGTAATAATATCTCCACCCATGCAGGGACCTGGGCATTGTCCTCATCCTGGTTACCAAAACTCCTTGTTAGCAGATTCCTACTGTTATAGCTTGTGTAGGCCAAATCCTCAAGCCGATCAAATCCTCCCACTGTGTAATCGGTTTGCGCCTTTGGCATCTCTGGAGGAAAATGATTGACTGGCAAACAATTCAAGGATTAACACACAGTCCTGCAGAATTATGACCTGGAATATTGCCGGGATCAGGGGCAAAGGTGAAAACGAAATATGGATTGATTTCTTGAAATCTTTCGATATTCTGGCATTTCAGGAGACCTTGGACACACTGAATAGTTTCTCCTTAGATGGATATAGACACTTTTTTATTCCGGCCACAAGTAGTGTGACAGGCAGAGCAAAAGGAGGCTTATTGGGTTTGTTTAAACTGGATTTAAAAGGAGTGTTAACACAGCTTGACTCAGGTTGTCAAAATTGTTTAATTGTTGAATTGAATTCCCCCGATTCATCAAATATTTTGTTTATCAACTTTTATAATTCAAATGCAAATGAAAGTACCAGATATAATCTGGACTATATTGATAATTTTTTGTCAGCTTACAGAATCAAAGTAAATTGTTTTGAGATAATTCTTTTAGGTGACTTTAACATTCACTCCTGTAATCACCCTTGTGCCAACTCTGTAGAAGAGGGTCCACCATGTTCTACAGTTACGCATTTTTAACATTCAAAAAGAGGGGAGGGACTTGAGGATTTCTTGGCGGTGTGGAATCTGTATGAATCTGGATGCGGTGAGGGTGAAAATGAAATGAAATGAAAAATTGCACTTATATAGCGCGTAACTACCCGGAGGCCTCGCAGCGCTTATATATATAAGGTCCCTACTTTTAAAGAATTAGGTGATGGTACCATTATTGATTTTATTTTTATGTCTTGTTATATACTAGGTAAAGTGTTAAGGTAAGAAACAGCGGTCTCAGTCTTTAGTGACCATAACCCAGTTTTAGTAGAGGTATTGTCCAGAGACTTTTTAACTATGAAATCAGTGTCACACAAGGGAGGCCAAAACGTGATTACTAAAGATCAAGGTCGCAGGTTAAAGTGGTCGAATATTAACCCTGAAATCACTGTACAGGAGGTCCTGAGTAGGGCGGAGGTTGACGTAGCTATCTGTTTAGACACTGGGGCACTAAGTACTCAAGTAGTTGTGGCGTTCGATAACATCTGCAAAAAGATTAACCAAAGTTTAACTGGGGCAAAGGGGCCCCTCAAACACCACGTAAATAAATGGTTTGATCATTCGTGCTCAAGGGCTCACGCCGACCTACTTAGGGCACTGAAGTCTAGCCCAAAAGACCGCGCCCAGATAGCTAGGTTAAGAGTACGTTATAAAAATACTGTGCAAACTCGGAAGAATGAGCTTAAAGAAAAGGCCTGGCTAAAGCTACTTGAACCAGAAACATTAAAAAATAGTAGTCAGTTCTGGGAAGTAGTTAACCAGCCACTTTTCTCAAATGAGGAGAATCGCCCCCTTGAGTCCAATATTCCTGATGATGCATGGATTAAACATTTTGGGAATATATACTCTAATGAAGCCCATCAGGATCTATTAAACGATTCCACCTTTAGAAAGGAGGGTTCCTACATTACTTTTGATGTGCAAGAAGTGGAAAGGGCGATAGACCAGACCTTGATAAATAAGGCACCTGGTCCCGATGGGGTACCTGCTGATATTTTTAAACATGCCCCAAAATTGTGGTCGATGATTCTATGCAAGGTTTTTAATGCACTAAATCATAACAATATCCCAGCATCTTGGAAAGAATCCATTATCGTACCAGTTTTTAAGACGGGTAACAGGGTAGATCCAGCCTGTTACCGACCAATTTTCTTAATAGACTCGTCCGTTAAAATCCTGGGGCGGGTCATCTTGTACAAATTACAGGAGTGGGTGGACGACAAAGGGATATTGTCAAACGTGCAATATGGATTCAGATTAAGCATGGGCGGATCTAGCGGATCTCGCGTACGCAAACTTGCGGATTTACGGATTCGCAATCCGCGAAGATCCGCGAACTCTAGCGGATTTGCGGATTTTCCCGTTTTTTGTGTTGGCGCGCGTTCGCGCCGATTTTGGGACAAGTTCGCAATTGCGAACTTACTTTTCGGCTCGCAACGGCCGCGACTATGTTGTTTCTACGTCTGGTTTATCATCACAGGTTCACAGCACCCTCTGTTTCACCACTGCCACCCTCTGGGACACCCATGCCACCCTCTGGTACATCCTCACTGCCACCCATTAGGTTTATTTATCACTGTAGATTATGGTGGTTGAAAAAAGCAAGCACACCTGCCCTTCTTCAACTGCCATCAATTAATTTGTGTTTCATTAATGTGTCAGTAATTTTGAAAGTTCCAGTCTGGCTGGCACCTGCTTCCTTCCTTATCTGTAATTTGCTTTTTGTTGCAGTGAAATTTTTTTTTCACAGGACCTTTATGGTCTACTTGTAGCTATTCTATGAGCCTGCTGTTTGGGTCATAGCAGGGTCATAGAATAGTTGCAAACTCTGGAGGGGCCCATCAGGAAGCACTACCTTGAATGTTACTAATGTTAAGTTTGAACTTTTGCACCTGCTCATTGCTTTCAGTTTAGCTAAAATCGTTTTTTTCTGCAATTTCGCGCGTTTTTTGGGGCGCGAATCCGTGCGAGATCGATTTCGGAAGCCGCGAATACGTGCGAATACAATATTGTTTTTTTTGCGACGTGTATGTGATAGAGCGCGCGAGGCCACCCGACCAATAATTTTCGCCGATTCCGGCTTCAGGGCCCATATACTTTCAAATCACCATATACATCGATCAGGTGACTTCACGAGCTCTACCAATTTGGTGTGTGTGTTCCCTACTATTATTTCTTAGTGCACCCGACTTACCATCCACCGATGCGGGTACCTAATGACCACAATGAATCAGGGAGCTAGCTGTAAAAGGAAAGGCAGCAAAATACAAACCCAACCAATAACATTCAAAATACTGTTTAAAATGACCACGGACAACGGGAAGTTTTAAAATGTTTATCTAAAGTTCATTTGCTTCATTCATAAGGTACATCAATATAAGGCAATCAATAACCAAGATAACGTAAATGATGTAACTGTAGAGAAATAACGACAGAGTAATCATTGAAATACTGATATAAAATGTAACGAGAAGATACTATGCTATTCAATAATATTTAAGCATGGGCGGACTATGTATGTATAACTACAGGAGGGCCTATAAAGAGTAACACGCTTCACTTAAGGTGAACGGGCCTTTAAACAATCTAGGCAATGAGATTCTAGACCATATCAGAAAATGACAAACTGCAATGCAAAATATAATTTCTAACAAGTGTGAAGACATAGGAACAAACTTATGGAGAAATTCAAATGACTTTCAATAGTTGCGGAAAGACATGGAAAAATAACATATGCAATGGTAAACTTTATTGAAGCAAAAGTTAGAAATTCAGAAGGTGCAAGATTTAAGAGGTTCAGAGCAATATTTACCTAGAAAGGTGTGGAAACCAAACCCTGGCCACGGGTCAGTTAAGGACAGGAAACCCTCAAGGAAGGATACCCCTCAAAGGACAGCAGGTGCAGAATGGACACCCCGGACAGGACAGGATACCCTCGGATTAGGAGTCAGGACAGGACCTCAGGACAGGACAGCAAACCCTCAGACAGGACCGCTCAGGACAGGACCGGAACCCACAGTTCGGAAGCAACGCCTGCGCTCCACCCGCTCTGCAGTTATCGATCAAGACCCCGATTGGGTCAGCGAACTCCCAGCAAAGTGCTTGCCAGCACTTTTAAGGTTCAGTAGAACCTTAGTCTATGGTCAAATTCGGACAGAGTGCTCCGCAGCGCTCTGTATCTTCAGTCACCTATTGAGTACGATGGGTCAGTGACAGGTCAGCTAAACCAGACAAGTCGGACGGTTCCCTAGGTGAACCCAGGGTAGATATACAGTTTGGGACAGTGTACCACCCCCCAATGTTGCAAAGTGTCAGAATCCCTCAATTACGATTGGTCCTAAGGTAGGATTTGGGTAACACACCAATCACAATTCAACATTTTAAGCCTGTATTTGCATGTTTGGGCACCGCCTAGTAAGATTGGGGTTCCCATGAGAAACTACACGGCAAACAGTAGCGCAACATTACAATGTAACATATAAGGAGCCACATTCGCTGTTCTTGCAGGGCAGAGGTGACTTTCTCAGGAGCATCTCGCCCATCGCTGCCAACTGGCTATGTTCCATCAGTCAAGGTCTACTGTGCTGCCGAAGTTGCGCAGGCGCAGAAGGGACCTCCAATATGGCTCTCCTCTCACTCAGACCCCCATTCCCCGCGGTACATGAAAAGTAAGCGAAAACAAATTAATACATAATAATGTCATCATGCAAACACATCACAGGGTTTGTACTTTCTACTTATCATTATAAAATATACTTATGCAGTTAAAATGTTAGCTACATTGATACAGACACAAGAGCAGTGGCACGAGCAGTACCACATGATGGGCACAGCTATGGATTACGCATGCGCATAAATTTCCCTCCACTTCTGCAGACGCGTCAGGACACGTGAGTGTGGCTGACGCATGCGCAGTAACTAAAATACAAGCGGCGGCCATTTTAAAGTACACGGGTTAAATGTATTAGAAATACACGTAGGCAAGCTTCGTAAACTTTACCTAAACAAAAATAAACGTTAGTAAAACATACGTTTGTTACTTTATTACACATAAACGAGGTTCTTGACTTCGGCAAGCCGCAAAATATGCGAAGCTTTGCTTCATCATATGTTCGCGTGATCTTGCGCGTGTTCGCGAGGCGCTTCTAGCTATACGTTTGCCAAGTTACCCTATCGGTCGTACACGGGCGCGGCCATCTTGTTGGCGTGACGTAATTCCGTTTCCGCCCGCTATGTGTAATCTCGCAAAGTGTGCTGCTCGCTAGTACAATTTCGCGCGTACTCGCAAGGAAAATCTCGCGCGAACTTACCCACGCGGTCGTGAACGGGCCCGGCCATCTTGTTTCTCATTCATTGCTATGGTTCTGGGCATGCTTTCTCTATCCTCTCTCAATCTCTGCCATCCTTTGCTTGTTTGAAGTTTTTTTGATCTAATTTTACTTATTATCTATCCCTCTATTTTTCTAGCTCTATATTTTTGTGTTTTCTGCAGCTTTTAGTTACTTTTAAACTACTTTTTTAAACTCTTTTCTTTTCTTCTTCACTATTCTATTTCTTGTTTATCATTTAACTCTATTTCTGCCCAGACCATGGTAAAGGGAGCCGGGAAGCACCCTGAGAAGGGGAAGGGTCCCGCACCCCGTGCCCGGCTCCCGTGCGGGCGTTTAAGGGGGGAGCAAGTGGTCCCGAGGGAGATCTTCAGCGCGGAGGAAGTGGCGGCACTGATCTTCCACGTCCAGCGCCGCCTCCCCAAGACGATCCTGGGAGGCGGCAAGATCGCGACCGGCTATGGCATCCGGGAGCGTCGCAAGCGGTGGGAGAAGGTGTGCCGGGCCATGTACAAGATCTCTGGGGTCCGGCGCACATATAACCAGGCCACCCACCGCTGGACCGATGTCATGGACCGGGAGCGGGACTTGCTGGACGCGCTCGGCATAGAGGTCCCCGGGCTTGGTGAGTAGTAGTAGTAGTACATTTACTACTCTGTTTTATCCTGCTCTGTTATTTGCAAATCTTTGTTCTTTACCAAGAGCAATAATGCTGCCGATTACATTGAGGTAAATTATATTTCAAAATCTTCTATGCATTTCAGGTGCACTGCTCTCCTTCTCAGTAGCCTTGCTTGCTACTATGCTTCTTTGTTTTGTATGTTGTGTTCAGAAGCATTTCATTGGCCTGAGAAATTATGTATGAGTGTAGTGTAAAGAAAAGAACTGCGTAATGCTAGACAGTAAGGGTCATATTTTCAATTACCGGCGCATCCCTGCAAAGTAGCAGGGATGCGGCAGTAATTGTGTGCCATGCCACCACCACCCATTGGCCCAAAACGTCACAGAAGCCTTACGCATCTGTGCCGTAAAGGCAGCGCATTGCTGGAGTTGCGTGCCAACGATGGCGCAGCTCCAGCAATGCTCTGGGGTACCCTATCTCCCCAATGCTGCATCAAGCCGTACGTCGGCTTCAAGCGCGCAGGGTTTGAGTCATGCATCATTGTCCTAAAAGTGACTGATTGACATCTTGTAGATTTCCCTCAGCCACTTTTAGGATTCGTTCCTGCGCAGGTACGCCCTCCCTTGCGCCGGAACGCCCCCTGATGGCGCAGGGCTTTACAACGTGATGCATCGCCCATATGCCCATATGTGGTTTTTTTTAATATATACGCCGCACCAACACCATGGCGAGTCTTTTGTTCTGCCGCTGCGTCAGAAAAGGCACGCAACAATGGAGGAAAATGAGCCGCAACTTCCGCAAGGGACTTCTAAATCAGCCCCAACAGACTGAAGTCCAGTCCTTCCTTTAGACACATGGCTATAAGAAGAAATAGTGGCGGTGGTGGCGGGTGGATTGATAGTTTGAGTATTCACTGATCTGCAAGCAGGATGGACTTTGTCTGTCACGTGTTGCGCACTGCTGCCTGCAGTGCCAGGCCTAGGCAAACCTCTTTAGTAGTCTGTTTATTGAGTTACATAGGAACTTTCTAAGTCAACGTTCCGCAAATCAGGCAATACGAATAACGTAGTATACCACATGAGATAGATCCCGTGGAATAGTTGTCTATCTATTTGCTATTTTTCCAAAATATGTTGTTATTGTTCTTTTGAAATGTTTGATTTGGTTGAAAAATCTCATCCATGTTTTCTGGTTTTTCTTTCTTTCATGTTGTACATCAGCTCCCCCCAAGGGCAAGAGGACACAGGAGGAGGGTGCTGAGGATGCAGGCCAGGATCGGGCAGGCGAGGGCTCCTTTGCTGGCCCCAGTAAGTTTACATTTTAATAAACAGTACCTATTTTTTCCTAGCGTTCCTCATTCGATTTTTTCTAAATCGTCTTTGATCTTCTTGTAGACTGGATATAAATTCTTATCCTGCCTCGAATATGACTCCCTGTGGTATTACTAGACTATTCTTATTAGTCTGTCTGTGTAGCTAACTAAGATTGGACATTTGGCAATTCCATTGGACTCCCATTATATTCAGCAATACCTCTATGCACTGTCTCCTTACTGACTAGATAGTGTGGCAGAGTCATTCAGCTCCCGAAGTCACCGATTATAGATCCCCAATGATCTCTAGATTATCGTACGCAGGACAAGAGAGTAGTACGGAGTCACAGCACAGTCAAGAAGTGTCAGAGGCACTCATGCTTGCAAAAATTCCAAAACCTTTAGCTCATCCACTCTAGTCTAGAGGAACAAAAACCACAGAGTCTATTTAAGTTTAAAAGCTTTATTAAAAGTAAACACATTTATTAAAATCTACTTTGTCATAAAACTATTTAACTGAAAACGGAAAAGTGGTTAGTGCTGACGATTAATTGGACACATTTCTTGTGGTCGAGCCGAACTCTCACCTGGTTTGAACTTGATCCTGGTCGTGTTCTTAGGACTCAGGAGTCAAGCTTCTGTCTGTTAGGAGAAAAAGTGGTGCGTGTTAAAAATCAAAAGCAAGCATTCATCAGTTGTGCATAAAAGTGCAGCAAGACAACAGCCTTCCCTGGAAAATGGGACATTTTTACTATGGAGTAGACAGTCACAAATTATTACATTGTATTCTGTTTTTTTAACATTTCTCCTAGACCAAATATTATATAGTAGTGAGTGGTGTATTCTAACATTCTTAAATGTACTTTGTAGGTGTAACATCTGGTGACGGGGCCAGCGCGGAGGTGGCTGTGTTGGACCAGGACTCGGAGGCCTCTGGGGAGGAGGTGGTACAAGAGCCGGCGGACGTTCCTGTGGGGGATCAAACGGTGGTGGCGGAAACAGGTAAGCTATATATTCCTTACTTATTGAGATTGAAGACTGCATAGTGTGCTTTCTGCACGGGTGTATTACAATTACAAATCAACCAGGTAGTAGCCTCCTCGAAATGTACTTCGACTTAGCTGTGAAGTTTTTGGTGAGAAGAATCCCAATAAGTTCTTAGACGAACGTGATGGATGGGATGAACGAAAAGCGAAAGAAGGGTGTAAGTAAGTGGGACGCGAACTTGTATGATGGCTGGCAAAGAAGAACGATATGTGTTTGCTTGGCCCCCGAGGTGGCTGGGAAGGAAAGAATATGGTATGGTGCATGGCTGGGTCAATGATGAAGCAAGGATGGGTGGAAGGACAGCAGCTTGGGTGGGTGAAACAGAAACTGTATGTGTGCGTATACTTTGACTGAGTGGATGCCTGGAGCATGGTATTCTCTGACTCTTAGATAGCACATGTGTATCTAGAGAGAGTAGATGGTCGCCAGGTGAAGTAAGTGTTACCTTGAAGAGCATGTACCACCGCACCCGCACGTCCGTTCCAGTGCAGGGAAGGCAAGGAAAAGAAATTGTAAATGTGTCCAATACTACCATGAATAGTAGCAGTACTTTGTATTGCGTTTGCATTCACAGCATATATCTGGTTATTACGGTGGACACTCCGTACCTCTCTCAATAACTTTAGTTTACTTGTAGTACGTCATTCATGTGTGGGTGTATCACTGTTCACTCAATATTAAGCAAAGCACCTAAAGTCATCTCATCTGTCATTAAATACGTCCCATGTGAAGTGATAGATAATCAAATTAGTTAGCTTCTTCATTTTCCTTTTCTAGTACTCATTTGCACTGTAGGGTGAAAGGTAAATTAATTAAGCAGTAGCCCTTGTAACAGAGTATTCTCAGTGCCACCCGTAATAGAAAAGTAATAGCTTCACCACCTGCATGTACTGGACCGGTACAGTAACGCAAGTCTGTCTCACTCATCATGGTGTGCAACTTTTTTTCTCGGGTGCAAGTTCACTGTGCTGTCCATGTCATTCTGCCGGCTTGCATAAGATAACGTACCCATTTCCCTAAACAAGAGAGAAGAAGAAGAATAAGACTGGTATACTGTCATAGTCGACTGTAATGGAAGTCCATAGTGGTCGTAGAATTTGTTCATTAAACTACCACTAATGTTAGAGCAAGGATGCAGAAGTGGGAGGTTACATAGATACTGTCCTCAATAGTTATGTACTGTGCTTTCAATTTGCTACTTGTACTCTGTGACCCAACTTTCGGCTCAATCACTTTGTGTTATTAATAAGGAGCATTGGTTACAGACTATGTCTTTCTTTCTTCATATAGTTGCTCCTTCCAAATCAACAACAAGGAGGGAGCAGGCTAGATTGGCCCGGCAACGGAGGCTGGAGGCCACAGTCGCCGAATATCGGCGGCTGGTGGCCCTGGAGGAGGAGGAGGACACGCAGTCGAGTGGGGCAACAACGACATCCTCGACTGTGACCACTGCATCCTCCTCCGTGACTAAGCCAGCGGGACCGAGCCGGGCTAAGAAAGACGACCGCCACCGCCAAGCAACCGTAATACCAGCTGCCCCCCACAGGAGCTGCAAGGACCGCCAACGCCGCCTACGAGTCCGCATGTCCAACCTGGAGCAGGAGGTCCTAAAGTATAAGAACTTGGTTAAGGGCCTCCGCTCCGAGCTTGCCACCCTCCGCAAGGAGTATGATGCCCATGCCGCATCATGCACCAGCACCAGCACCCTCCAGTAGTGGAGTGTCCCTTGCCCTTTTTTTATAGACTTTTGGGGGGTGGGATTTGGGAGTTGGGATCGTTTTGGGACGTTTCAAAGACAATCGTTGGGGTTAGGGTGGGTGAGGGAGATTATTTTGTTAGGGCTAAATAAATATATTTTTAAACTTTATCTGACCATACCTGTTTTTTACTGCTTTTCAGTCTGGTGGGTGGGGGGCGGGGGTGTAACAGTAACTTTGTTTTCCTGAACAGTCGTAGGACTTTAGTAGTACAACCGTCAATCTCTTGTCTACTCCGAAATAATACTCCATTATACTACCTCCCACCAAACGCTTATCTTACCTGTAATTTGTGTTAGAAATTAGGGCTAGGCCCAGGGCTGGCTCCAGGTGAAATGGGGATTAACGTTGTCAATCCTGGGCGGGTGACATTTCCTCATTGCGGTGGTACTAGTGGTGTGACACAGTGGCAGTTGCATGCCTATGGAAAAAAAGAAAACGAAACCTTGTTTGTCCTCCTTACTGTAGCATTACAACGGTTACGGTACGATCGAGAAAATAGCAGGTGACAGTACACTAGAACAGTGCCATAATGTAGCCTAACAAATGGTAAAGTATTTGCTTGCAAGTATAACTAGTACTTGCGTTGAATTTATTTGACATTGGCTACTACTACTAGAAGATATAGTACTGAAGCTGAGTAAGTCTAGAAGATATCCTCGTATTCCTTCACCAGCCTGTTGCTGCTATGACCTTATCCTCCCCAGCAAGTGTGTGGAATTATTGATGTCATTTTAGTCAGACATCAAGCAAAACAACACAGCCCGGGGGAAGAGGGTTAGGGTTTGTAAAATGGATGGGAATGGGGGTTTCTTTTTGGGTAGGTTTTGTTGAGAGAAGAAAAAAAAAGCAGAGCATGGACAAACAATAATTGAAGATACAGACAATCTTTGGTTACAAACTAAAGGTAAGCACATGCAGTCACACTCATAGAATAAAAGACAACAATGGATACTGTATCTGTATTGCGTATGTTGTTGGAGTTGTCCTGTTGAATTTGGTAAGTAAGTTGCATGCAGCAAACAATTCCTCTTATTGGCGGCACTCCTCCATTCCAGCTGACGCTTCGTCCATCAATGTGGTGACCACTGACAGAAGACACCCTGTCCACTGCCTGCCTGGCGGATGTCGACTGAAACCCGGCCTATAATTATTGAACGGAAAACAGGAAGTGCTATTACAATACCACTGATAAATAAATAAAAGGTATGTACGCTGTGTGGTGCAAAAAGTCACACTTTGATTTCCCTAATAGACAGTACAATATTTTTGAAATTGCGTGCTCTGTGTGAGTCACCTTTTTAAGGATCAATAAGTATGGCCAAAATATTATAGCGGATCTTTCCCCTCAAGGTAGGTGTACTACTGTGTTTTAGAACAAAATTTGACCTTCCCAGCAATGCTCCCACCAAGACTCTTACTAAAGCCAGTCGCAAAAATGTAGAAGAACCCCAATCATATCTCCAAAAACGATGCCTAGCAGAAAAATGGTTACAAAACGTACTTTGAAAGTAACAGTAGGCCCAAATACAGACCGTGGATTGTATTCAAACCACTTGCAAGCAAGCAAAAGTATCCATAGCCAGCATCGCTCCAACAGTGCTCTACAACAACAGAACCGCGTTGCAATAGAACCCCCCGAAACACATGCAATCCTGCTGCTAGGGCTAACCCTAACGAACCCTAACTTACAAAAAGTGCCAAAACTGGTGTTTCCTTATGGATTTTGTCCAACAAACTTCTAGACGGTATTAGACCTTCCCAGGAATGCCCCAGGCAAGACCCGCCAACCCACCCGCAAAAAAACACCCGACAACACCCCCAAACAGCGAAAAAGCTAAATCTCATACTTACAATGTCTCTCGGCCTTCGGTCCAAACGCGGCGCTGTGCAGCTAGGTCATCATCATCATCAATCATCATAACTCCTGTTTTCCACCACGGATTTCCTGAAAAGCAAATGCAATCAAGATTAGACTGTCGCAGCAGTGCTTCGACAGAGACCCCGGCCGCAACCCACCCACGAACAGCAGGAAGCCCCCCAAAACGCTACATTGAGCAAGATGTCAGAAGAAATAGCAAAAAAAAGGCTGTTCCTTATGGATTTTGTCCAAAACACTTCTATCCGGTATTAGACCTTCCCAGGAATGCCCCAGGCAAGAGCCGCCAACCCACCCGCAAAAAACCACCCGACAACACCCCCAAACAGCGAAAAAGCTAAATCTCATACTTACAATGTCTCTCGGCCTTCGGTCCAAACGCGGCGCTGTGCAGCTAGGTCATCATCTTCATCAATCATCATAACTCCTGTTTTCCACCACGGATTTCCTGAAAAGCAAATGCAATCAAGATTAGACTGTCGCAGCAGTGCTTCGACAGAGACCCCGGCCGCAACCCACCCACGAACAGCAGGAAGCCCCCCAAAACGCTACATTGAGCAAGATGTCAGAAGAAATAGCAAAAAAAAGGCTGTTCCTTATGGATTTTGTCCAAAACACTTCTATCCGGTATTAGACCTTCCCAGGAATGCCCCAGGCAAGAGCCGCCAACCCACCCGCAAAAAACCACCCGACAACACCCCCAAACAGCGAAAAAGCTAAATCTCATACTTACAATATCTCTCGGCCTTCGTTCCAAATGCGGCGCTGTTCAGCTAGGTCATCATCATCAATCATCATAACTCCTGTTTTCCACCACGGATTTCCTGAAAAGCAAATGCAATCAAGATTAGACTGTCGCAGCAGTGCTTCGACAGAGACCCCGGCCGCAACCCACCCACGAACAGCAGGAAGCCCCCCAAAACGCTACATTGAGCAAGATGTCAGAAGAAATAGCAAAAAAAAGGCTGTTCCTTATGGATTTTGTCCAAAACACTTCTATCCGGTATTAGACCTTCCCAGGAATGCCCCAGGCAAGAGCCGCCAACCCACCCGCAAAAAAACACCCGACAACACCCCCAAACAGCGAAAAAGCTAAATCTCATACTTACAATATCTCTCGGCCTTCGTTCCAAATGCGGCGCTGTTCAGCTAGGTCATCATCATCAATCATCATAACTCCTGTTTTCCACCACGGATTTCCTGAAAAGCAAATGCAATCAAGATTAGACTGTCGCAGCAGTGCTTCGACAGAGACCCCGGCCGCAACCCACCCACGAACAGCAGGAAGCCCCCCAAAACGCTACATTGAGCAAGATGTCAGAAGAAATAGCAAAAAAAAGGCTGTTCCTTATGGATTTTGTCCAAAACACTTCTATCCGGTATTAGACCTTCCCAGGAATGCCCCAGGCAAGAGCCGCCAACCCACCCGCAAAAAACCACCCGACAACACCCCCAAACAGCGAAAAAGCTAAATCTCATACTTACAATATCTCTCGGCCTTCGTTCCAAATGCGGCGCTGTTCAGCTAGGTCATCATCATCAATCATCATAACTCCTGTTTTCCACCACGGATTTCCTGAAAAGCAAATGCAATCAAGATTAGACTGTCGCAGCAGTGCTTCGACAGACACCAAAAATTACCCACAAACCCCCGGAACCCCGCCAAAGAGCACCTCAAAGGCAAGCAAGTCAGCAAAAACGGCAAGAAATTTCCACCTCATATTTGGTCCAAAACACTTTTGTCCATTATTAGAGCTTCACAGCAATGGGCCCAAATCCGTCAACTCACCCGCAAAGAAGTACAACACCCCCACAAGTGCTGAGTCTTTCTTCATTGGGCGTAATCCAGCACTCTGCTTGGAGGGAAATCGCAGTCTGGAGGAGGAGGATAGAGGAGCATGTTCTTCAGAACTTGTGAACCTGAGGAATGTAGACTGCGGCACCTTCAAATCAATAAGCAAACAAGTGAAGACAGTTCTGATGATGGTCTTGTTTTTGGGATTAGGTGATTAAAGTTTGAATTAAATTAACTGTGCAAAACAAAGAAAGAGAGACACAAAGCACACAGGAATAAAAGTGAATAAGGACGAAAAAGAAAGTTCTTGATTGATTGTCTCATTTTCAGGGCTCGGTGTCAGGGAATAAGAACAAGATTTCGTCATCATACTCTGCGAATTCAGGCTGGATGAGGTCAGTGGCACCGAACAGAGAAAAAATCCCCTCATCTACGTTGCTGTCCTCCTCGTCTTCATGCGGCGTGCTTTCTCGTACTTTGTAATCTGGTGGTATGAGGTGCTGATTCATCTTGATCATTGTCAGCCGCTCCACATTTTTGGGCGAGAGGCGGCTCCGTTTGGGAGTTACAATGCCACCAGCAGCACTGAAAACACGTTCAGAAGACACACTTGCGAGTGGGCAAGACAAATAGTTTATAGCCAGGTTGTAGAGCTGTGGCCACAATTGTTTTTTGCCATGCCAATACTGCAATGGCTCATCATTAAGAAAGACCACTGTTGAGTCATTCATATAGTCCTGCACCATCGACTCAAGGTCATCAACGGTTCCTCCACTTTGCTTACTTTTTGCTGTGGCTGTGAAATTTTTTCGAGAACCATACCCAAGCAAACTTAGCCAATCCTCTACAACAGCCACTGTTTTTGTTGTGTGTGGTGCAGATGATCCAGTTGCCGGTGTCTTTAACGGCTGAGAGGTCACTTGTGCCCCAGCCACCGGTGCAGATTCAGAAGTGGATTCTTGTGACTGGGGATGGCCTGCTGATGCTGATGCTGATGTACTGGCTTCTCCTTCAATAACCTGCCGTTCTTTTTCAAACCTCTTGGCTGACCAGGCTAACCAATGTTTGTACTTTTGAACATCTGCATCAGCAAAAGGAAAGAATGCTTCGCCTGCCAGCGCCTTTTTGTAGCGTGGATCCAGAATAGTAGCACAAATGTAATGCTGATCTGACTTGATCTTTTGAAGACGTTCATCACCACGTAGGCGATGTAATAATTTCTCAGACAAAATGAAATGGTTTTTTTTTTTTTCATCTTTTTCAAACTCAGAAGACACCGCCATCAGTTGGTGCTCCAGCATGCACAACAATGGGATAGCTTTTCCCAAATTACAGTCCTCCTGGCTGACTGCACGCGTGAAGAACTAAAAAGGACGAAGCATGTCTGTCAGGCTTTTAACTATGTCCCATTGCGCCGCACTCATCCGCAGGTCCTCCTTCTGAGATGTAGCCTCTGTGAAGAAATAGTGATCGAGTACCGTATACTGCTCATACAGACGCTCAAGCATGTAGAAGGTTGAGTTCCAACGTGTTGCCACCTCCTGGATGAGTGCTTTCACTGGCATTCTACGTTGAAGTAGCAGTCTCCGCAGATGCTTCCGGGCCTTAAAAGAATGGCTGAAATGGTTGCACATTTTGCGGCAGGTGGCCATTACCTCGAACGCTGGACTCTGTTTATCACTCAAGAATTTTTGAACTACCAGGTTGATACAGTGCGCCAAACACGGCACTCTAACATGGTCACCCATGAACATGGCCTTAACTACATTGGCGCCATTATCCGTGGAAACATAACCAATCTTGCGTTTTAGGGGGGATAGCATTGTCAAGACCTTTTTGTTAAACTCTTCCAAAAGGTTTTCTGCTGTGTGACTTTTATCCAAGCCAAACATGGCTAGTGTTGCATGTTTCCGAGCAGCTTTGAAAACTTGGTCCGGGTCAACACCTGCGTTTAGCTTTGCTTTAACACCTGAAAAAGAGACCCAGTGTGCAGTGATGCACATGTAATCATCGCCTGGGCCACTGGTCCACATGTCTGTTGTCAGATGTATTGTGTGAACAGCACTCTTCTGCAAAGCTGCCCCAATCGCCTGCAGCACATCTTCATGTAGTGCTGGAACCGCAACTCTGGCAAAATAGAACCGGCTCGGAACCTTCCATTTAGGGCAGAGCGTTGCCACTAATTCAAGAAAACCTACCGCTTCTACAAAAGAAAAAGGTAGAAGGTCCACAGCTAGCATTTTAGCCAGCTTAGTGTTATACAGACGCGTCAGTGGGTGGTTGCATTCATATGGCACGTCTGAAGTAAGCATTGTTCTAATGTTGCCCTGGACCAAGCATTTACGGGCTGATAATGACTTCGTTGACCCAATTTTGCTCGCTGGTGAACTTTTGTGCGTTGGTGTCTCACTCGCTCCAACACTCTTAGTGTGCCTCACATTGGGTGTGCTGCTGACAGGGGTACTGGGTGTAAGGGAAGTGTTTGACACGTCTTCTTCCTGCTCGTCATCATCAGATGAAACATCAACGTTTCCTTCAATTTGGCCTTTCTTGATCGCATCTAGGTGCGCAAACCATTTGACAGTGTGCTTTCTCTCAAGATGACCTCTCTGGCCGCCGGTACCATAGTTGGTACCTGACTTACCACGACTAACTGCAAGCTTACAAAGGGTACAAATGGCAAACTTTGGATTTTTTGGACAAACAGTAAAGAAGTCCCAAACTGGGGACTTGAAGTGTCTGTGGGACATGGAGGAGGCGGCGATACTGGTGGTGGTGGTCATGAAGCTAATGCCAGATGAAGTGGAGGATGTGGATTGCCCAACTTTTGTACGTTTTGCACTTTCACCGCCACTAATTAAGGTCGAGGTTGACGGAGGTCTCTTCTTGCCAGAAAGAAATATGGAAGCGGGACGAGTTGGTGTACTACTTAACTCCAATGATTGTGGTGTTTCCACTGCCTCCTCATCGACAACATCATCATCACGCTCAGCAGCTCTTCGGGCTAGGGTCAAAATGTCTGTTTGCTGCATGCCCGCTGGGGCTGCAGTGACCTTTATGATGACTGGGTCGTCGTTGGCAGAGTCTTCATCAGCAGCAGTATCCGCCACTTCTTGTTGAGACTCATCACACTCCATAACTCTGAGACTTTGGACGAGCTTCCTTTTACGCTTAACTACCTTTGTTTGTTCCCAAGTTTGATCCGTATCATCAGAAGGAGGTGTGCTTGAAGAGGATGTAGACACCACCCTTGATCTCTTCCTTGCTAGGGGTGTGGAAGACAATGAAGGATCATCAGGAGGAGTGGCTTCCTCAAATGATACCTCGCCTTGATTGTCGATTTCCTGATGTGCCCCTACTTCGGGAGGAACAACTATTGTGGGCACTTGTTGTGACCCTCCATGCACCTCTGCTTGCGCATCTCCTTGCGCTGCCTCTCCTTCCACATGTACTTGGGCTTGTACTTGCACATGTGATTGTTGTTGCGGCTGTGGTTGTTCAACACTCGTCAGATGAGCTACAACAACCTGTGTTGATTGAGGGACATTGCTGCTGCTTTCTTGCGATGAGCCAACATCACTGGTCGATGGTGATTGAAGAAGTATACTGGCTGCCTCTGCAGCACTCAAGGGCTTGGACTTAAGTTGGCGTGGTGGTGGTGGTGGCACTGAGCCCAATGGAGCGGGGGTGCTGCTGCCAGCTTGGTCCCCAGCAGATCCCGCTGCAGCTGCTGCAGGCATACTTTTTTTTTTACTCCCAAAAAAAGGGGCGGGCGGCACACCAGTGTCCTTGGTAACTTGCTTCTTCTGCTCCTTACTGGCACCTTTCTTGCTAGAGGAGCTACGGGTTACTTTTTTTGGGGCCATCTTCTTCAGAGCAGGTCAGCAGGCAGCAGTTGCACGAGTTGCAGAGGGTTCTGTGTCCAGACGTGACGTCGCGTGACGTTATGCTGCACACACCGCTGCAGGACTTCTTCCTGGCACTGGTGGTTCTATTGAGTCTTCTTGTGCACCTAAAAGCAATGGAAGACAGAGGAACATCAGTTCAGTTATACACCCCAAAAAATCGACAAAACACAGAAAAATGAGCACAATCCCATGCCATCCATGATGTTTACATTGAAGACACCCCACAGAAAGACTAGGGACATGCAAGTATGCAACACTCACTACCCCTGGGCATAAGGGATGAAAAGTAGGCAAAATAAGTGCAGGCCTCAGACACTGCCTCTCCTCAAAATGAACCCCTTACACCCCAAGCACATGTTGCCTGTACCAGCCAGCACTCAAGATGGCCACCACCACCACCCACATGGCCAGTCCACATCAACAGTACACCCCCAAAAAACAGAAAAACAGCCAGAAATCACCACAATCCAATGCCATCCATGATGTTTACATCAAAGAGAGTGAGACCACACCACAGGCACACTCAGTCCATGCACCACCACCACCCCTGGGCAAGCAAAAGGCCACACCAGCAGCCCCCCAAAAACGACAAAAAACAATAAAATAAGCACAATCCCAGCCCATCCATGGCCTCAATTATGTTTAAATTCAAGAAGACACCCCACAGAAAGACTAGGCCCATGCAACACTCACCACCCCTGGGCAAAGGGCCACACCAGCAGGCCCAAAAAAACGACAAAAAACAATAAAATCTGCACAATCCCAGCCCATCCATGGCCTCAATGGTGTTTAAATTCAAGAAGACACCCCACAGAAAGACTAGGCCCATGCAACACTCACCACCCCTGGGCAAAGGGCCACACCAGCAGGCCCAAAAAAACGACAAAAAACAATAAAATCTGCACAATCCCAGCCCATCCATGGCCTCAATGGTGTTTAAATTCAAGAAGACACCCCTCAGAAACACTAGGCCCATGCAACACTCACTACCCCTGGGCATAAGGGATGAAAAGTAGGCAAAATAAGTGCAGGCCTCAGACACTGCCTCTCCTCAAAATGGCCCCCTTACACCCCAAGCACATGTTGCCTGTACCAGCCAGCACTCAAGATGGCCACCACCACCACCCACATGGCCAGTCCACATCAACAGTACACCCCCAAAAAACAGAAAAACAGCCAGAAATCACCACAATCCAATGCCATCCATGATGTTTACATCAAAGAGAGTGAGACCACACCACAGGCACACTCAGTCCATGCACCACCACCACCCCTGGGCAAGCAAAAGGCCACACCAGCAGCCCCCCAAAAACGACAAAAAACAATAAAATAAGCACAATCCCAGCCCATCCATGGCCTCAATGGTGTTTAAATTCAAGAAGACACCCCACAGAAAGACTAGGCCCATGCAACACTCACTACCCCTGGGCATAAGGGATGAAAAGTAGGCAAAATAAGTGCAGGCCTCAGACACTGCCTCTCCTCAAAATGGCCCCCTTACACCCCAAGCACATGTTGCCTGTACCAGCCAGCACTCAAGATGGCCACCACCACCACCCACATGGCCAGTCCACATCAACAGTACACCCCCAAAAAACAGAAAAACAGCCAGAAATCCCCACAATCCAATGCCATCCATGATGTTTACATCAAAGAGAGTGAGACCACACCACAGGCACACTCAGTCCATGCACCACCACCACCCCTGGGCAAGCAAAAGGCCACACCAGCAGCCCCCCAAAAACGACAAAAAACAATAAAATAAGCACAATCCCAGCCCATCCATGGCCTCAATGGTGTTTAAATTCAAGAAGACACCCCACAGAAAGACTAGGCCCATGCAACACTCACTACCCCTGGGCATAAGGGATGAAAAGTAGGCAAAATAAGTGCAGGCCTCAGACACTGCCTCTCCTCAAAATGGCCCCCTTACACCCCAAGCACATGTTGCCTGTACCAGCCAGCACTCAAGATGGCCACCACCACCACCCACATGGCCAGTCCACATCAACAGTACACCCCCAAAAAACAGAAAAACAGCCAGAAATCACCACAATCCAATGCCATCCATGATGTTTACATCAAAGAGAGTGAGACCACACCACAGGCACACTCAGTCCATGCACCACCACCACCCCTGGGCAAGCAAAAGGCCACACCAGCAGCCCCCCAAAAACGACAAAAAACAATAAAATAAGCACAATCCCAGCCCATCCATGGCCTCAATGGTGTTTAAATTCAAGAAGACACCCCACAGAAAGACTAGGCCCATGCAACACTCACTACCCCTGGGCATAAGGGATGAAAAGTAGGCAAAATAAGTGCAGGCCTCAGACACTGCCTCTCCTCAAAATGGCCCCCTTACACCCCAAGCACATGTTGCCTGTACCAGCCAGCACTCAAGATGGCCACCACCACCACCCACATGGCCAGTCCACATCAACAGTACACCCCCAAAAAACAGAAAAACAGCCAGAAATCACCACAATCCAATGCCATCCATGATGTTTACATCAAAGAGAGTGAGACCACACCACAGGCACACTCAGTCCATGCACCACCACCACCACCCCTGGGCAAGCAAAAGGCCACACCAGCAGCCCCCCAAAAACGACAAAAAACAATAAAATAAGCACAATCCCAGCCCATCCATGGCCTCAATGGTGTTTAAATTCAAGAAGACACCCCACAGAAAGACTAGGCCCATGCAACACTCACCACCCCTGGGCAAAGGGCCACACCAGCAGGCCCAAAAAAACGACAAAAAACAATAAAATCTGCACAATCCCAGCCCATCCATGGCCTCAATGGTGTTTAAATTCAACAAAACAGTTGTATCATGCACCCATAACCAACCCTGGTCCTACTGGATACTGTGGTTACCCACAATATAATTTATTTAATTTTCTGAAAAAGTTCCAAAATTGTACTTGCAGCAACTGTAATGCCCCAAACAAACTTACTTGTGAAAGTTGATTTCTAATCCAAAAGTGATCCAAAGACAGTCAAAAAGGCCTCGAATCCAAATATCCAGCAGCACCCACAAAAAGTAATCCTTCCAGCTCCAGATCCAAATGAAAGTGACCAGGAGATGGACAAAGCACTGGGAGGAGCCTGCTGGACAGGAACAGGAAGTTGGAGACTGTGGGGCACTTCCTTCCCCCCCCCCCAAAATGGACTCCTTGCAAAAAAAAAGGCCATGCAAATGTCAACCTGAGGAGTGATTCTGATAAAAATCATAATTTTCTGAAGGTTTATCCTGTTTGCTGGTGATTTTCTTGTGCGAAATTGCAAAATCTCTATTTCGCAAGTGCGAGATTGTTCCTTTCCGCCGCAACTACGTGTTCGCAATTGCGAACTCTCGCGAGGTGTGCTGTGCAAGGTGGCAAGCCGCGAGTACGTATTCGCGGGCGACAAACTCCCGCGGGAACACGCAGCAAGATCTAAAATGGCGCGTCACTCGCAAAGAAAAACAACTCGGCAAACGCTAAAATGACGGAAAGTGAACGCCGTGCACCACGCCGCGCGCCGCAACCAAGCAAAAAATCCGCCGCGAGCGGATTCACGGTTTTTCGACAAATTCGCGAGCGTTCGCGGATTGCGAATTTGCCGAAAATCCGAAAAATCCGCGAGCGGAGCGGATTTTACGCCCATGCTTAATTCAGATCCAAAAGAGGCACTCTGGATCAGTGCCTTAATTTACAACTGCTGGTGGATAAATATACGAAGGCCAAGGATGGGTCACTATACCTGGGGTTTATGGACCTGTCCTCGGCCTTTGACCTTGTAAATCGTACTAAACTTTGGCAGATTTTAATTGATTTAGGTCTTGATCCCGCCCTGGTAAACTTTTTAGCGGACCTACACTCTGGTCTTTTGGCCTCTGTTAGGGTGAATGCAGAGGGGCGTTGTTCTAGACACTTTAAATCAGAAAGAGGGGTCAGGCAGGGGTGTATTATGGCCCCCCTTCTGTTTACAGTTCATATAAACGCCCTCGAACCCGCGCTTAGGGAGGCCACGCTTGATATCCCGCATATAGGGGAACTCGGTATACCGGTTCTCCTGTATGCGGACGATGCTGTCCTTTTAGCACGGACTGGGGTCGGGCTTCAACGTTTGATGGATGCTTTTGGCCTTTTTATGACGTCTCTGGACTTAAAAATAAACGTAAAGAAATCTCAAACTATGATTATGGGAACGGGTTCTAGAAAGAAAAACTTGAAAACGTTTTTTTGTTGTGAGGAGGAACTCAGTAGAGTCCCTACATTCCCGTACCTGCGGATTACCTTTGAGGAGAAGGGGAATTGGGGATCGCAGATTAAAAACAGAAATGCGGCTTTCGCTAGAACCTCCTTAGCAATCATGGGCTTTAGCAGAAAACTGGGGTCTAGGCCCATTAAGGCATTGCTGAACATTTATAAAGCAAAATGTTTGACGGTTGCCACTTATGGTTGCTCATTATGGGGGTATAGCGCAATAGACTGTTTACAAGTCACTGAAAATAAATTCATGCGATCAATCTTATCAGTGCCACAGTCCACCCCATCTTACACGATTCATTCTGAGCTAGGGGCCGGTTTTATTACGGACATGATAAAAGAAGCCCCCGTAATATCCTGGCTGAAGACCTGGTTGAATGGCGAACTATCCATGAATCATGTCATTCTTAAAGATTGCCTCTCACTAGATAATGTAAATAAAATTAAGTGGTTATCTTATGTCAATCATTGGTTTAATAAATTAGGGAGACCGGCGCTCTTTTTCTCACCAGACAAAATAACTCATAAGGACATTGCACTAATAAAGGGAGCTATGTTACAGATATTGTCCTTAAACAGAGAAGAAATTGAGCTTAAAAAACCCACTGTAAGGGCCAACCTTATTGTTGCTAATCCCCCCGGACCTGAACTTTACCTTGTTTTAGTTAATCATTCTTACCACAGGTTTCTTTTAACACGTTTTCGTTTAAATATGATCCATTTGAACTTAGGTGCAGTCCTGAACAGGCACCACCGTGTTCCTGTGATAATTTTTCGACCCAGGACACAATGCATTTCTTGATGTTTTGTGGCCATTACACGGCAGTAAGGACTAGGGGCCAGATGTAGGTAATTCATATTTACCGACTCTTAAATACCGAATTTTACCGATTCGGTATTTAAGAGTCGGTAAATATGAAGGGGGGAGATGTAGGTATTACAGATTCTGTAAATACCGAATCTTTAAGATTCGGTATTTACCAAATCTGTAAATACCGAATCGGTATTGCCCATTGATTCCTATGGGCCTTGAAGCCCATAGGAATCAATGGGTAAATACCGAATTTGGCATGGGTGCAGGGGGTGTCACTTTGACACCCTCTGGCACCCCAAAAATAGGCATGTGCGCGATGTGGCACACAGACATGCCCTAAGGGCATGTCTGTCTGTCACATGGCTAGGTGTGCATGCACACATGTGCATGCACACCTGAATTCGGTATTTTAACACCCAATTGGATTGGGTGGTAAAATACCGAATTTGTAGGGCCTTTGGGACTCAGAAGAGTCCCACCTACATCTGGGATTTACCGAATCGGTAAAAATACCGATTCGGTATTTTACAGAATCGGTAAATTTACTGAATCGGTAAATTTACCGATTCTGTAAAATAATGCCCCTACATACCAATTCTTGAATACTGCTCGGTAACGGCCGAAAATACAGATTTTCGGCCGTTACCGACCGACCTACATCTGGCCCTAAGTTTCTTGTTCCTATCCTTAAGGAGGCAGGATTTTCCAAGTTAGGCCCGCTCTCCTATATTTACAATTATTAAACGGCCCTAGGGTTATTTTTCATGTTGCCAGTTATTTGGTGGGTGCTGTTAGGGACAGGAACAAGAGAATGATAAACTGTAAATGATTGTATTTTTGGATTTTTGTATTGTATATACTGTTTTTAAAAAAAAAAAAGTAATGAAAAATGGCAGCTAAATCTATTGTAAATATCATTCTTTTAACAATTTTATGAAATTTGTGGGATATTTTAAACATATGAATTGTATTGCTTTTACAGTGTATTTGATTGTATAGTATGCATCACCGTCTTTTTATGATATTGAATTATCGAAATAAAGTATTTTGACTGACTGACTGAGCATGGATAGATGTAGAATGATCAGATAAATTGAAACAACAGAACCCATGAAAGTCCTCACAACCGTGGTTGTGTTTTAGCAACAAATAATCAACAGCTGCGCTATTCTGCAAAATGGCTTTTCTTGTTCCTTGAACATCTAATAACAATTTGGCTAAAGCAGCCGAAGTATGATTGAGATTCTTCACAATTAAACAGGCACACTTAGCAATAGTTCTTGCATTATAAACGGACAGTCCTGGCACTCCCACAATAGAAGAAGCCAAACTAGTATACTCTGTTCTAGAAAGCAAGTCAATATTGGAGTCACAATCCTCAGGTAATTGAACAGCGGCTCTAGAAAAGCGAATACGTGTGACAGAATGCATGGGAAAAAGCATAAGACTT
Organism: Lissotriton helveticus; assembly: GCF_964261635.1. Classification (NCBI taxonomy): domain Eukaryota; kingdom Metazoa; phylum Chordata; class Amphibia; order Caudata; family Salamandridae; genus Lissotriton; species Lissotriton helveticus. Next base: position 493,734,038 of record NC_136069.1, on the reverse strand, counting down.
AATCGTGATAAGGCAGAAGGTCCTCCAGTTATGTCAGCTGGTATGTAAGTGTATGAAATATTGCCACACGAGAACAACCATCCCTTAGGTAATTTCACATGGTTAACATGGCTAGCGGCTAATACTGTGTGATTACAGACCATATAATTGGTAACATTACTACAAAACCTGTCATGTCGTAACTGGCATAATGTTTGTTGATCAGTGGTCAATTGTTTGCTTTTCTCTAGTTTCAGTTGACCACACTTGCCAATTTTGGCAGGGTCACAAGTTAGTTGATAGCAAATGTTTCCAGTAGAGATATTGTAGGTAACAATACTCTTCATGTTCCCACAGAGGCTATCTGTAACCTCCGGGCAAAAGCAACAGCACTCATAAAGACTCAGATGTGTTCGAACATCAATTTCCTCCACTACCCCATAAAAGTTAGTTTGGTTGAAGATGTGCAGAAGCACATGTGCAGGGGTAGGCATGGTGACAAGACAAGTGGAAATCACATCAGCTGTACTCTGAAGATTTCTCATACAGAAGTGGGAAGTGTTCAACACATTCCCAGCCAAGTAGGTCCAGATGTTATCTGGTTGCTGCAACATTGCTGTCATCCAACTCGGGCGGTTGATCCCCGTCAGTATCCCTGGGTCCTCCCGGACCCCTCCAGACACGCCCAAACACCGACCACACAGCGCAAGCGTCGCAGCGGCAAGCCATACTGTGATCTAGAAACTGAAAAAAAACTGGTATAATCACTCTCGCAAATAACATTTTTCAGCAGGTACATTTTCCCACTTTTCCTGTCCGGGTCTCATGATGACTAGGATATTATCCTTGCCCTTAGCGATCAATTCTGCAGGTTCAGAAGGTTTGTTTGGGGACTCCACCCACATTTGTGCCCCTGGGTTCTTGTCAGTAGATCCGAACCCGCCCTTTCCTCGCACAGTTAGTCATGACATTTCCTCCATAAACCGGCATGATGACCATTTGGGCAACACGGTCACCGGGTTGCACAATCAGATCATTGTCTCCACTGTTCAATAGGATAACTTTGATCTCCCCCTGGTCATCGGTATCGACCACCCCTCCTAAAACTTGGATGCCTTTAGGGGCAATCCCAGACAGAGGAGCGATTAATCCGAAATGCCCTGGGGGAATTTGAACTCCAATTCCTGTCTCAATCAAGGTAATGTCTCGTGGTTTCAATCGATAGAGCTTCAAGGCATGTAAATCAAGACCGGCAGCCTCTGGTGTGGCACGATATGGAGCTAAAGCTCTGGGAGCTGTCTCCCAATACAGAATCGTGTTTGTGGCCACATGGGGCTTAATCTGTAAAGCTGGGGTCAAAATGCGCATCAAAGGAGTCTCTGCTTTGGCAAGAGGTCAGTTGTTCGAAATTTGCAATGCATCAGGCAAGTGATACCTCCACCCCTTCAATGACCCCTCAGACAACTTTTTCAACTGCTCTTTCAGCACACCATTCATTCTCTCAATCAAACCCGCTGCCTGTGGATAATAGGGCATGTGATAGATCCACTCAATGTTATGCTGCACACAAAAATCTTCCATCATCTTTCCTTTAAAATGTGACCCATTGTCACTTTGGAGCTGCAAAGGAATTCCGTAATACAAAATCAACAAATTCAAAGTTTTCAGAGTGTTAGACTGGGTGGCTCTCTTGCATGGAAAGGCGATCAGATAGCCAGAATAAGTATCTACCACCGTGCATGCATACTGACATCCTCGACTTATTGGCATCGGCCCAATGAAATCAATTTGCCATATTTGCCCTGGCAACTTCCCTCTGCCTAACTGGCCTCTCACCACCTGTGGAACTAGTCTGTGCTGAGTATGCTGACAAACAGGACAGTGAAGGCTCGCAGTCTTAATCAAATCTAGGGGAATATACATCCCTCTACTTTCAGCCCACCTGCTAGTGGCTCACTCGCCCAAACGTCTGCTTTTCTGATGCACCCATTTAGCCATGCCCACCAAGTCAGAATCCTGCGTTGCCACCCCAGCGTCACAAATATTTGCTTCTTGGTCTGCAAAAGAATTGCACCAATGCTCTAGTGAGTCAGTCGGGCAATGAGCGTCGACATGGTAAACTGTGCCTGTACTCTGGGACAACAATTCCCAAATCTCCTGCCACAACTCCTTTCCCCAAGCCTCCCTGTTATGAATCATTCAATTGTGAGCTTGCCATGTGGGAAGCCAAGTGGCTAACCGATTGGCCGTAGACCATGAATCAGTATAAAATGTACCAGGGAGCTCTTGCTTTAACGCCTGGTAAACCTCGTACAACTCTGCAAACTGACTACTTCTTCCCCCTCCGGTAGTCGACAACAACTTTTTGGTCACAGGACTGTATGACACCGCCTTCCAATGTCTCTTGGTCCCCACATATCTGGCTGAGCCATCTGTAAACCACACATGCTTTTTGTCCTCCGTGGACAACTCTGAAAAAGGTCCGCCCTATTTCACCGGGGACTCTCTCACTTTGGGTACATCTTGCAACATTTCTGCATCTGCTATGGGAGTTTGCGTCACGTGCTCATGCAGCACTGAGGTACCTTTAGGACCAGCTTGTGCTCTGTCTTGTATGTACCACTTCCACTTTATGGCGCTGGCCTCCTGTGTATGCCCAATCCTGTGTGTCTTGGGTGAGCTCATCATCAATTGCATGATAGGTATCTCAGGTCTCAAAAACACATTGTGCCCCAGGGTCAACTGCTCGGTATCCACCAGAGCCCAATAACATGCCAACAACTGCTTCTCGAAAGGAGTGTACCGCTCTCCAGCATCAGGTAATTTCTTTGTCCAAAACCCTAGGGGCACCTTCTGTCTCCCCTGTTTTTGCCACAGGCTCTAGGTCGCATACTGATCCTGGACCGTTACATTTAAATCAATGCTTCCCTCTCGTATGGACCATAAATCCAAGTCACGCTGTATAGACTCCTTCGCTAACTCAAACACCCGTTGCTGGGCCTCCCCCACTCAAACTCATGCTTCTTCCGCGTAACCTTGTACAGAGGGGCCAAAATCTGACTCAAATGGGGAATGTGCTGTCTCCAAAAACCAAACAATCCAATGAAACGCTGCGCCTTCTTCCTGTTTCACGGCACTGCAAACTCTTTGATCTTTTGCCTTACTTGTGGTAGCACCTCCTTATGCCCCTGATGCCACTGAATGCCTAAAAACTTCACACTCTGGGAGGGTCCCTGCACCTTCTCGGGGTTATTCACCCACCCTTTGCTTTGCAAGTGCTCTACAATTCTGTCTAGTTGAGCCTGCACCTGTTCTTGGGTCTCTCCTTGAATCAACACATCATCGATGTAATGGCAAAGATGTACTCCAGGAATAACTGACACCTCATCCAAATGCTCTGCCACCAGCCGGTGACAGATCGTAGTACTATGTAAATATCCCTGGGGTAAAGATGTGAACGTGAACTGCCTACTGCTCCATGAGAAGGAGAATTGTTCCTGGGACTCGGGGGCAATTAGAATCGTGATAAAAGCATTGGCAATATCAAGTGCTGCATACCATGTCCCATTGTGTTTCTGAATGTTCTCAATGAAAGTGATGGCGTCGGGGACCGCGGCTGTCAACGGGGGCGTATATTTATTCAGCTCACAGTAATCCACAGTCATACGCCAGCTCCCGTCTGGTTTGCGCACGGGCCACACAGGGTTATTCCACGCCGTGGTAACCGGTCTCACCACCCCCGCCTCCACCAAGTCCCGTATTGTTGCGGTAATCTCATCATGTCTCCCTGGAATCCTGTACTGCTTCATGTGAACTACTTTTGTTGCTTGGAGCACCTTCACTGGGGGAATCTTCAAGCACCCCATCCTCACAGCAGCCACCAAAAAGTACTGCTTTGACCGAAACTGATAGCATCCATCATCTAAATATAGGGTCATACCTTTCAGAATGTCAATGCCAATGATGTACACGGGAATAGGCACAATCAAAACAGTGTATGCTCTCTTGGGAAGTCCGCCTATTTTCATCTAAATTACTGTTTGCAGTGCTGGTGTTTACTGTCCACCCAAACCTGTGATAGTAAAATACTGTCCTTTAAATTTCCGTGGATTGCCATGTATCAACGTGGCCTCCGCTCCGGTGTCTACTAAGGCCCGCACCTTCTGAACATTTCTCCTTTTCCAATTGATCTCAACCCTCACATGCGGTCTATTATCTCTGCGAGCCCATCCCTGCACCAGAGCATGGCCCATTTCCTAATCTTATTTCTGCCTACGCAGCTCTACATCTGCCCGGCGCAGGTCCCGGTGCAAATCTGAATACAATGTCGGGTAACCCTCAGGGAACAATTCCTCCTCTTCCCGGTCCCCATCTGAATCTGTGCAATCGCTGTCTCAACCTTTCTCTTTTGTCACTCTCACATGAGATTCCCTCTCTCTTTCTCTCCTGAACTGCTTTTTCATGCTTCTCCTCGGGCTCCACTTCACTGCGACTCACTTTCTTATTATCTTTTCTATTCGCATGCCTACTCCCCTCCTTCCTATCCAGTCCTCGCTTACGGTACATTTCCCACATGCTTTTGGTCTCATTAAAATCAATCTTACTCCTTGATACCCATCCTTTAACAGCGCAAAAAACATATCACGTCAGGCCACTCAGTTGTTATCAGTGCAGGACTCTGAGCGCGAAGACCTGTCTGGCTTGGCCCATTCCCCAAGCTCTCTCAGCTCATGGACCGCCTCGACTACTTCTCCTATGGTATTACCAGTTTGATTAATTAACAGAGTTGTTATCACCGCTTTCTATGCAGGGGGTGCCAAACAAATGATTTTGTTCCGCATCGACACAGTCAATATCTGACCCATCAAATTATGCGCCTAATTTATAAGAATAGCCAGATTCATCCCCTCCTCCTTAATTCTCTGCGAGGCATCTCTTAGGGTGAACCATGGTTTTTCATTCCCAGGCCAGTCTGAATTTGTGGGATACCTGTGACCACACCCCGGCGCGGATACCTGAAAAATGGTAGTTTGGTCATCACCGTGGAAAGTCCGGAATTGTTCCTGCACAGTGGGATCAGTACTGAGAGAACAAGATTTGGCAGTATCCTGATCGTCTAACATGACCCCAGAAGCGCTGTGATCACAGAGGCGCACCATCCAAGTTAATAGCGTTTCGCCAGGCTTCTGTCTAAACCTCTTTAAAATATCACTGATTTCTTGCTGAGTGAAATCCTCCAGACTATTTGAGGTACTGGGTTTTTCGGAACCGGTACCGAACCGGTAACCCAGTGGTGTCAGGGTACACCCTAAGACCTCAAGTACTTTCCTGATTCAGACCACAGAAACTCAGAGTCTTCTAGGTGAAGTCAAAGATCGAATTTATTGGCTGCAACCAAGTAACAGGCATCCTAGAAGTACAACAGCACGGTGTGTATATTCTCAGGAGACTGCTCAATCTTACAAAGCCAGGCTTCTCTTTTTATACGAAATATTAAGCTTTAGGCAAACATTCTTGGCATTACTGTTGACCATTCACATATTTCCACTACAAAGAAAAAGCAGAGTCATGATGACAAGCCCATATTTCAGTTTGTCCAGCCCACAACAAAATTACCCGGCAAGGCCCAACATTTTCATCAGATATCGGTGTACCCCCAATAAAACGGGCACCTCCTCCTCATAAAACAAGACATGTGTAAAGAATCAGGGACAGGTGTGAGCAAGGTTTAGGCAGGGTGTGTGTGCGATGAAAAGGTTTATGGCATGTTGTGCCTTGATGCTATCTCGCTCGGCCACTGGGAAAGGTTTAGGCCGGGCAGGTTCGGCCTGGGGCAATGGTTTCAGCTTGCCCAGGTCAAAGAGAAGTCATTAAGGTGTACGTGTCCTCTGGAATCGAATTTGGCTGTATTATAAGCCTATGTGAGGGCAACTCACAAAATGGCTGCCGTACACAAAATGGAAGCCAAGGGTTCAGGACGAAAATGACGATTTCCAGGTGAAATCGTTACTGGAATATGATGGAAATGCTTGTACATAGTGTACTGGCCATTCCCGGTCTTTTGATACCAAAATCGTCATACTGCGGCAAAATTTATTACACGAGTCCAGCATTTTCAGAACCACAAACCCTCCTTTTGCCCTTACACAGGCAATTTAACCTATCCTCATGTTAATCTGAGTCCAGGTCTATATTCCTAAAGTCATTGAGATGTTGCTGTAACATCATCCTAGTACTTAGCTCGTCCCTTGATACAGGTTTCCTTACACAAGATGTAGCACAGAGGCCACATATTGCAGGAGCACACTGCACGCACAGACAGAACAGGAAAAGAATGGCTAAGACCATCCCAATGACCATCAGAATTTACCATCCCCAGGTGGATATCAGTTCCCAGAACCATCTTATTAACGACCAATCTCCTTTATCCACATGAATAGATTCGGAAATCTTATGTAGTTTGGAGATGGCCTGGTACACTGTTGGAGCGTTATCTGGAATGAAAACACAGCAACTCGATTGGATCAATTTACATACCCCACCTCGGTCTGCAAGTATGACATCTAATGCGACCCTGTTCTGAAGGGTCATGAGACGATCCGACTGGAGCTCAGCAGTCAAGTTACTAAGGGCACCGGCAGTTTCAACCACGGTGGACTCAACCACCCTTGTCAATTGCCTTATGTTCCTGCTGTTAACCATGGGTCCCCAGAACGGCAGAAAACCCTTTACGAAGTCCCCAAATTCTTGTCCTGCAGTGTCTTCTTTACTAAAGACACCTCTAACTATCCTTGTCTTATGGTAATCTGCCGCAGCTGTGTAGGTGGGAGGCAACAGGAAAGAAACAAAACATGTGCCCGAAAAGTCAGGGGGCAACCATGTATAGGCTCTATCATGGCAGATGAAATAGGTACCCTTAGCTGCTAAAAACGAAGGGGAAGTCTGAGATGCAAAAACATACGTTTTAGTACAGATACTCTTCCCTAGCTGAGCTCTGGGATTCTTGCCAGTACCTTGCAGACACAGGTGACCCTGATGGGGTACAATCCAAATCGGGGAAGATCTCTTAGCTCGCTGTTTCTCACTCAGAGTAGCTCCATATCCGGTCACGTTCCATCCTATGTATACTAGTGTCTCATCTCTAGGCATAGTCTCGTAGGGAATATCTTCCTTAATCATGTCTACTATACCCTTAACTAGAGCACTATTCTTAGGATTGTCTTCCACAGAACGTAGGGGGTAGACTTCATGTGCATAGATGAACATTGTTCTGTATGCCCACACAGAACCATTGTGGCTGAATGGCAGGACCAGATAGGGAATACCTTTATCCGTTGTGTGAGGCATAAGACCACACACCCAACAGTTAGTCATGTTCATTACTAGTTGGTGTTGGTGCAAAAGCTGAACGAAGGAGTTATTAATAAACTCTAATCTCCTAGCGGATTCGTGTTCAGGAAGAGGTTGAAAAGAGTGTGGGGAAACAGTAGAAGGAGGAGGTATGGGCGATGTAGTGGGTGCAACTGTCACTCGAAAAGAGAATAAAACATATCCTTTTAAAAATATTATTACACTGAATAACATTAAAATGCATAGAAATAAAAAACGTTTCTTGGTCGTCAATTTACATATCCTAGCTTTAAAAGTCATTGTTTTGGCAGGTCTCTCCACCTCGAAAAACTCCATCCTCTATACAATGCTGCTCGCGATGGTTGGGTGTTCTATGCTAAGGAATGCTTCTGTCAGTCCAGGGAAACTCCCTTAGACCAACCAGAACTGTCGACCTAACGTCTTCAGCTGCACCCCAAAGACTTTGGGCAACCGCGACCCTACAGCGGAACCCGTATGGTGGTTCGAAAAACAAAAAGAAAAAAGTTTCTCAGATGGGAGAGCTGCACTTTCAAAAATAGTTCTTAGAAAGACAATTTTATTAGTTCATAGTTCTCGGCCTCAGATTGTATCTTTGTTTTCCCGGTATTGTCTGGTCTTGGAACAAGAGTTCAGGTTCTGTAGTGTCCAATCGAACTGACGGTGATACAGCTGGTTGCAAAATATTGTCACTCTCGTTTTCAGTAAGTGTTCCTTTTATACGTTCATCACTGAAAGGTGAAAAACGAGGCACAGTTTCAGTCTCTGAGTCAGCGACACCCTCCTGGACTCACCGGTCATACGGCAGAGGTAAAGGCACCCTCTTAGCAATGTACGCCGTGGATCCAGTGCTTCTTCCCTTCCACTCGAACGACTGATCTCGTTGAGAGAAGGACTAGGTACGGGCCGGTCCACCGGGGCTGGTCATTCTTTGTTCGCTGAAAATTTTTCACCAGCACCCAGGATCCCGGATCGATTTGGTGTCCTGGAGCTTCAGAGACCTGAGGCAGAGTATCGTGAACCTGTTGGTGTAAAACATGCAATTTAGCCGTCAATTCATACAAATAGTCAAGCAAAACAGGGTGTTCGATTTCACTAAATTTTGTGGGACTTGGCACTCCCCATATGTTGGCCGGGCGGCCGAAAACTATCTCATATGGACTAAGTCCCACTCGCGAATGCACAGTCATTCTTGTTGATAGGAGTGCTAAGGGTAGGGCGTCAGGCCATTTAAGACCAGAGCTCGCTTAAATTTTGGCCAGTTTTAACTTTAGCGTGCCATTGTAACATTCTACTAATCCAGCTGATTGGGGGTGATTTTCACCGTGGAACTTCTGTTGGATGCCTAGCCCTTCACATACTTTCTTCATCACTCGACCCACAAATTCACTCCCATTGTCACTCCAGACCATTCTCGGCATTCCAAACCTAGGGAAGAACTCTTTCACAAGGGCTTTAGCTGTGGTTAGGGCAGTGTTGTCTTTTAGGGGGTACGCTTATACCCATCTTGAAAAGGCACAAACAACAACGAGTACGTATTTCAGGTTGTTGCACCTTTCCATGTGGATGAAATCTAGCTGCAAAACCTCGAACGGATACGTTGGAGGCGCAAAATGACCAGCTGGAGTTGGGGTTCCCCTACCAGGATTGTATTTCAGACACACCATGCAATTCTTGACCACATTCTCTGCACACTTGGGAATTCCAGCATTTTGCCATACCGGAGCCAACAACTTACAAATCCCTTTCACACTGATGTGAGCCATTCCATGGGCCATTGTAACCACTGCAAGCACGTACGCATCGGGTAACAACCATCTCTGATGCTCTGACAATTCAATCCAACAACCATTTGCATCCATTTTACCCGTACTTTCTCTCCACATACTCAACTCTTTCTCTGTAGCTTCAGCTTGAATAGACTTCACACTCTCTATTGTGTCTTCACACATTCCAACGTCACCAATCCATCTTGCAGGGCCCGCAACATACATTTGACTCATCACATCCCTTGCAGTTTTTTTTGCGACTTCGTCAGCAAATGCATTTCCACGACCAACATCATCAGTCACCTTCTTGTGTGCGCTACATTTCACAATCGCAACTTGTAACTGCAAAGTCAGTGACTCAAGAAGCTCATTCACCAACTGACCATGCTGAATCTTAGCTCCATGCTAAGTCAGGAACCCACGTTCTTTCCACAATCGTCCAAAACTGTGAGCCACACCAAATGCATACTGGCTGTCGGTATAGATGGTCACTTTCATTCCTTTCGACAACACACATGCTCTCATAAGTGCAATCAATTCTGCTGCTTGAGCTGAATTATGTGGGATACGTGCAGCTTCAACAATTGTATGCAAAGTCGTGACAGCATATGCTGCAGTCGTATCACCATTCGGAAGCTTGAAGCATGAACCATCCACCCATAAGGTACCATCACACTTTGCAAGAGGAGTATCTTGGAGGTCTATTCTCCCTTTCGTTTCTTCTTCTGTTCTAAGAAAACAATCATGCTGTTCAGAAGTATCTAACTCTGTTACAATTGGCAACAACGTAGCTGGGTTAAGTGTGTTGCATCTTTTTATATGCACATGGCTCGCTAACAATGTCAACTCGTAACCTGACAATCGAGCACTAGTTAAGTGCTGTGTCTTGGTTCTGTTTAACAATGTGTCCACTGCATGTGGAACCATCACAATCAACGTGTTATTCATCACTAACCCAGCAGACTGTTGAATAGAAACAGCTGCTGCTGCTGTGGCTCTTAAACAACTCGGCAATGCTTTAGCTACCGGGTCCAAAATCGACGAAAAATATGCGCATGGACGCTGCTTGGCTCCAAACAACTGTGTCAACACTGATAATGCACAACCTTCTTTCTCATGGACATACAATGTAAAGGGCTTTTTGTAGTCAGGGGTACCCAACACAGGAGCCGAACATAATGCACTGCGCAATTCAGAAAAACTTTTCTGACACTCTTCAGACCATGGGACGGGATTCGGTGTATCTTTACAAGTTAATGCCACCAAAGGTTTGGCCAGCAAGGAAATATTTGGTATCCATGCCTGCAATATGATGTAATGCCCAAGAAAGCAGGCACTCCTCTCTGTGTTCTTGGCACACTCAATTTCGCTATTGCCTGAATTCTTTCTGGGGTCAGTTTCCTTCCCTCCTTCGATAAGAGATGACCTAAGTAGGTCACTTCTTGTCGACAATATTGCAATTTTGAGAGAGACACTTTGTGATGCAAATCACACAAATGACGCAATAAAGACAACATGGCTTCTTTACAGATTTCCTCGGTATCTGCAGCAACAAGCAAATCATCTACATACTGAATGAGGGTAGCGCCATCAGGTAAAACAATCGTATCAAGCTGTGTTTTTAAAGCTTGACTATATATTGATGGACTTTCACAGTAGCCCTGGGGAGCGCGTTTAAAGCGGAAGCTTCGACCTCCTAAACTGAAGCCAAAAATATCCCTACTCTCCTTAGCAATCGGATGCTGAAGAAAGCATTCTTCAAGTCAATCACCGAAAACCAGGTCGCGGAAGCTGGAATCATAGTCAATAGGGCAGTGATATCATGAACAACTGGAAATTGTGGCACAACTATTTTATTGACCTCCCTAAGATCAATCACGAATCTGTAAACAAGTGGCTGGGAAGGGTCTGTTCGTTTCAAAACGGGCAGAACAGGACTATTGCAAACGTTGCCTCTTGTCTCTTCAACCACACCTTTTTCAATCAGATCATAAATGATCGCTAGTAAAGCTTTTTCACCTTCACTAGAAATTTTATATTGGGGAATGCGTGGCATTTTAACATTGGCTTTCAATGTCACAACATATGGCAGTATTTCCAAAAGACCTACATCATTAGGACCAGTAGCCCAAAGAATTTTAGGAAGAAACGACAATTCTGTTGGAAGTTTATCCCTTGACAAATACATTGGAGAAACCACTTTCTTACCCAGTGTAAGTTGTACTCCCGAAGGAGAACAGTACAAAGTCGCATACCATCTTTTTAATAGATCCAATCCTAACAAGTTTTCACCACAACCTGTCGTTAAAATAAGGGGTGCTTCGAATTCACAAGGTCCAACAGAAAGGGACAAAGGGTCAGAAATCAGATTTCTAACTGGGGCGCCAGAGAAAACTACTGATACATTCGTTTCGCCAGACAAAGGTGCGCCAGGGAGTTTTGAGTGCATAATAGAACTCTTTGTAGCACCAGTATCCAACAGAAAAGGCTCTGACACACCTGATGTAATCACCTCAACATAAGGTCCACTCTGATCTACTGGAACTGAAACAACTCCCTCTCTTTGTCTATGGCTTTCCTAGCAATCATTACCTTCCATATGTTCATCTTCTGTATAGTAGTCATCAGCATAGTACTGAGCTGTCCTACCAGACGCATTATTCTGTTGATCAAACTTATTCATTGAATTTTGAGGCGGAAAGGAACGCGCGTTCTGGGGGAAATTTCCAGGTCCTCTACCTCTAGGTGCTTGTGAAATACCTCGACCTCTTGCACTGGAAACACCATTCATAGGCTGTAATAAAGCAGGACAACTACTTTTAAAAGGACCCTCCTCTTTACAATATGCACACTGATTAGGGCCTACAGGAAAATGTTGTTGAGGGTATTCGGTCCTTTGCTTGTCTCTCTGAAACTGCTGAGGCTGCTGATAGTTACTCTGACCACCACGAGGCGGGTACGCCTGCTGTAAAAGGACCTTTGTTTTTAACTCTTTCGTTTTCTTGTCTGCTCTATCTTTCTCATCTTTATCTCTATTTTCATAATAATGTGAAGTAGCCAATATCTGTGCTGAAGAGGAAACTGCCCAAGAACTCTCTGAATCTTTCAACTTCTTACACAACTCGGGTAACAAATTATGCACAAACTTATCGACGAACAACCGTTGGCCACCTTCTGTACTCATATCTTGACCACTGTGGTCGACAAACGTCTCTTTAAACCTGGTGAAGAAATCTGATACCGTTTCATCTTTCTTCTGCTTACACGCAGACAATTTATCCCAATTCACACGCATCGCGGGCATTAAAGTTTTCATATAATTAATGACCTTATCAGGGAGTTCTGCTACTAAAGGCTCTGGTTTAGCAGCACCAACTTGTCGGGCATCTGCAGCAGTAATATTAGCCCATGAGTCACCTAACTCCTGATCATGATCTGCATGACGAATCTTTCCCCATAAAGGCTGTGGAACAACATTCCCAAACAACATGTCTATGTCGGCTAAATTCATAATACATGAGCCTGCAGTCTGTGACAATTCCTTGTAATACCCTGCAGGATTTTTACGGGGATCAGGCAATGTCTGCTTAAGGGCCAAAACTTCAGCTCGCTTCCAAGGAACATGTACCCAAACACGCTGAAAGTGTGGCTGAATAGGCTGGTTAGCTGCTTGGTCCCCTTCCCTCCATTGTGGGGGAACTTCTCTCATGGGATATTGTCTCACCTTCCTTTTAACAGAGGAATCAGACTCAAACAATGACCGAGAAACACCTTCAGTCCTAAACGACAACAGCGTCGCAACTGCTTTCTTAACATCTGAACCCACAATTGCGCCTTTCCCGAACTCGAACCGTACATGGCACAACTCAGACGGATTGGGCTCCAAATCACTCTCCTCTCTATCCTCACAAAGGAAAGTACACATTTTGTCAAAAACGTATCTCTGCTTCGGTTCTTCCCACTGATGGAAGACATCCATAACAGACTCTAGCCCATACCTCGTTGGGTCGGTAACCCATTTATGTGCCAAATAATTCAACGTTTCCTTCTCCCTAGAATCAGGCAGTTGGCTACGTAACTGTTTACGCTCTGTGTCAGGAGTTACACGTGTTGCTCCAAAGAGAGGATATAGGAGACTAGTGACAGTGCTAGCCACTCTCTGGCGAACAGAGGGAGAAGTCGACGAAAGGACAGGCGGAAAAGCAGGGTGAGGCAAGGCAGACGCAGAGGCAGTGTCAGGAGGAATACCAGGAGTTGTAGTCGTTATAGTAGTCAAAGTTGTAGGAAGTAAAGGAAGAGCAGATGTCAAAGCCGGTGGCCCTTGAGGAGGCTGCACCGGAGGAACAGGAGCCAACTGAAAGGCAGCTGGTGGTTGTGGAGGTGCAGGAGGCAATACAACCAAAGGTTGCGCAACTAAAGGTTCCGGAGGTGCCGTAGCATTCTGTGCATAAGGGGGTGGCGAACTTAGCAAATGCGACATTAGGGGGTCTTTTTCAAGGTCTTTTGCTGAATCTTGCTGAAGAGGCGGCAAAACTGGATAACATTTATCAGTTACCATTTTACGTTGCCTATGCAACTGCTCGCTCATCTGTTCCTCTTCGTTATCTTTATACTGCATAGCAGCTTGCATTATCGAGATACCCCTTTCTCTCTTATTTTTCTTCTCTAATTTAATTTCCTTCTGTTTGGCTTCCTTACGCCATAGGCGGAAAGAGTCAAACATCGCCGGCCGGGCTTTCTTCTTAAAAAGTTTAACTTCGAGGTTATCTAAGAATTCCGTGTCAAAGCTACCATATTGGGGCCATTTTAAAACACCATCCTTTCTGGTGTATTTGATCCACACTTCATTATATGTGATGGGGCCTACTCCATGTTTCACATACAGTTCATAAGTTGGAGTTCCAATCGGAGGAACCGGACACGAGTCCTCCAATCGGGAATCCCTATTATTACCACAACAAAACAAGTTTCCAAGTCTGCTAAGACCAGGCATCTTCGCTCTCTAGTCTAGCTTCAAACTTCAAAGGATTATCGAATACGATATTCTCGTGAATACACGAGTCCTTCGGCTTTGGTACTTGCAAGTTCCAAATCAAAGATCCCGAGGGGATACCCAAAACTAAGGACTGGGAGACGCTCCACTTATACTTAACTGAGGTATCGATGACATCACCAGAAGACTCGTCTATCGTTTCGCTCTACCAAACATCAAGGGTCCAAATCAGGCCGATAGCCAGGGCAGCAGTCCTTCGTAGCCGTCGGGAAGCGGGGAACCTCGCAGCAAAGACTTTCGGACCACGTCGACATGCAGGGGTCGATGAAGTGGCGGCCTTCCTCCAGAATTTTCACACGAAGCTCCTCACGAACCTCTGGCTTGGACCGGTACCGCTGGTATCGCCCCACGTTGGGCGCCAACTGCGGTACTGGGTTTTTCGGTACCGGTACCGAACCGGTAACCCAGTGGTGTCAGGGTACACCCTAAGACCTCGAGTACTTTCCTGATTCAGACCACAGAAACTCAGAGTCTTCTAGGTGAAGTCAAAGATCGAATTTATTGGCTGCAACCAAGTAATAGGCGTACTAGAAGTACAACAGCACGGTGTGTATATTTTCAGGAGACTGCTCAATCTTACAAAGCCAGGCTTCTCTTTTTATACGAAATATTAAGCTTTAGGCAAACATTCTTGGCATTACTGTTGACCATTCACATATTTCCACTACAAAGAAAAAGCAGAGTCATGATGACAAGCCCATATTTCAGTTTGTCCAGCCCACAACAAAATTACCCGGCAAGGCCCAACATTTTCATCAGATATCGGTGTACCCCCAATAAAACGGGCACCTCCTCCTCATAAAACAAGACATGTGTAAAGAATCAGGGACAGGTGTGAGCAAGGTTTAGGCAGGGTGTGTGTGCGATGAAAAGGTTTATGGCATGTTGTGCCTTGATGCTATCTCGCTCGGCCACTGGGAAAGGAACTGGCCGGGCAGGTTCGGCCTGGGGCAATGGTTTCAGCTTGCCCAGGTCAAAGAGAAGTCAATTAAGGTCTACGTGTCCTCTGGAATCGAATTTGGCTGTATTATAAGCCTATGTGAGGGCAACTCACCAAATGGCTGCCGTACACAAAATGGAAGCCAAGGGTTCACGACGAAAATGACGATTTCAAGGTGAAATCGTTACTGGAATATGATGGAAATGCTTGTGCATAGTGTACTGGCCATTCTCGGTCTTTTGATACCAAAATCGTCATACTGCGGCAAAGTTTATTACACGAGTCCAGAATTTTCAGAACCACATATTTAACATAACTCCATCCAGGTTTCCTGGAGCAACTTGAAGTTTCCGTCTTAGAATGGGCTGTGCTTCCACTCTCTTACTATTTTTTCCCTCCTCCTCCTGTCTTTCTCTCTGTAAGGGCTGCTCTCCTTCTGAGGAGAACTCTGATGATTCCTAGATGTTAGAATCCCGGGTGGACGGATCAAAATCTAAGCCTGCTTTGGCAATCGCTAAATGGACTTTCCTCTTGCTCACTCGCCCCCTCCTTCTCCTATACCTGTATTAGGCAACACGGACTGTAGCCCGTTCTGCTATAGTTTGATATGTTTCTAACTTGTCTTGTAATAACTTCTTATGACAGGAAAGCATTGTGGAAAAATTATTAGCTTCAATAAGTTGTTTTTCTAAGCTCAACTGTTCCCGCTGCAGAGATAAACATTTGTCAATATCTTGACGGTAGGCATGCAACAGAGCCCAACCTCTGCGACCCACTGTTCATAATTCTTTAGCTTTCTTCACAGGAACCTTCCGTGAACAATTAAAAAAAATCTTCTGGCATTGCTTCGACCAGTCA
The DNA here is from genome assembly GCF_964261635.1 of Lissotriton helveticus. NCBI lineage: Eukaryota > Metazoa > Chordata > Amphibia > Caudata > Salamandridae > Lissotriton > Lissotriton helveticus. The sequence continues at coordinate 493,718,071 of NC_136069.1, read as the reverse complement.
AACCAGCTCTCACTTAATCCTGAGCTTTTAGAGTACTCAACCGTCAGCGTGGAGTATGGCGTTGCCTCCCATCCAGGAATTTGCATGGGGGCTAAAGGGATTTCACTCGGTGCCAAAGAACTAAAACTACCTTTCGTCTTTTAAAACATGTTCCTCCCCACGTAATTTACGAATCCTGCCGACTACGCCAAAATGTATTGCCTTGCCCACATGCGTAATCTGAATTTACGCACACCACTTACTCACACAGAAACTCCAACACTCCTTTGGAGGTAAAATGAGCTTTATTCGTCGTAGACAAGGGCATTAAGTCACTGAAGCTAGTGAATTCTTAGGCACCGAGTGAAAGGCAATAAACAATGAATACACCACACTATATATACAAATATGAAACTGTAAATACAGGTATATAAACAGTTAATGTTCAAAGCACCTCACCAGATGTGTCTGCACCGGAGTCTTTAACATCCCTGGCCAAGCACTGAAAACACCAAGTCGGGAACCCTGTAGAGACTAGGGCACAGGAAGTAATCTCTCTAGGCACCAAAGTCGTCCGGCGAGTGCGTCCACTCCAAGACTGAGTTCCTAAGCTCCATTCCACAGACACCGCTTTTTATAGTTAAATCAACACGTTCGAGAAGCCTCTAATAGGTGTTCTCGCCCATCTATCTATCATAGGTGCTGGCCGCATCTCTTCGTCAGATCCACCCATACAGACCTGGCCAGATTCTATTTGGGTGCGCCGAGGCAAAAGACATTTTTTTTTTTTTTGCAGAGTTTTATATAGCGCGAACTAGACCCGAACCGAATCAGGTATCAGAGCACTTTCCATATTTTTCCAGTTACGTTACATTTTCCAGTTACTTTCATTTTAGGCACGGGGAGATTAAGTGATGTGCCCAGAATCACAGGAGGTGACGTTACCGAGACTCGAACCCAGTTCCTCCAGGTCCGAGGTCGAGCGCCCTAGCCGTTAGGCCAACTCCTCTCCCTATTTCCGACCTTGGAGAGCCTTGCACAGCGCATCCTCCCTCTGTCCTAGAGATAAGCATAGAATGCACAAAATCAAGCTGAAGGTATAAAATAACCTCACGAGATGACTCGCACCAGCTCGTACTGGTTTACGTGAAAAACATGTTTATGTTACTGCTGAAGTGTAACTATAGGGCAAAGCAGCACAAAATGGAAGATCAGAGCATTGCATGGAATCGAGGTCAACATGCCATTTAGCACGTGTAAAATGGCGAATGCAGTACATTTGTTTTCAATATTGTTACACAGTAGCAGCTCACCAATATTTCTGCAAATAGTCTTTAACACACCCTCCCAATTCTCACATGTGAGGTCCTGTTTTATTTATTTATTTTTATTTTAAAAGTATTATATAGCGCTGGCTAGACCCGGAGGTATCAGAGCGCTTTACATGAGTATCAGACCATAGTTGCAGCATACATCGTTACAAAGGTTATACAGTTATTAGAGCATGGCAATACAGTTACATGTAAGGTTGAGACAAACAAAAAAGGACCTATACGTAAGGGAAAAAGCAGACAAGGGGAGAGGTACAGGGGAGTGGGGTAGGAGCAGGGAAAGTAGACAGAGAATGAAGGAGGGAAAGAGCAAGGGAGGGTGAGAGACACAGCATGGAAAGAGGAGGGGGAGGGTGACGGGGACACAAACCAGTAGATGAGACAGAGCTCCGTCCCGAGTGTCCAATATGCTGTGATCCCAGGGGAAATGGTATCATTTCCCCATCCCTGTTGTGAGAGGCTCCCTATACGCAGTGGACTCTCTCAGAGGGGTCTCTGAGACTCCAAGCCCTACATACTGGTTACTTCTATATGCATAGGTATAGCATAGGCATAGCTCAAGAGAATCCATAGATAGTACTGAATGCTGGAGAAGATAATAAACAATGTTGTAGAGGATGCTGAGCATTGTAGCAAGATGGCACTCAAATAAGATGGCAGATAAAACTCAAATAATAGGGACAAGGATCCACAACAATAAAGAAACATACGGCAACCTGATAGGAGATGATGCTTATTGGGGACGTAGATAGTGACTTGAAATAGGGTCAGTTGTAGTAGTGGGTCTTAATAATCTAAAACTTTTTTTTATGGATGTTGCATCAAACTTAAAAACATTTCTCAGCAAAATGTCGGTAATAGACTTTTACACATCACCAACATTAAAAATAGATGAAAGGAAAAGGGTATTCAAAACAATTTGTTTAAGAATTATTCAAGGTCATCAATGCAAGACTCTCTGCAGAACAGACCTGGGTCTATCAGAGGGCCGGCCCCCTGACCGGCTGGTGCCCTGGTCAATACCTCACTTTGCCCATGCCTTAAAACCAGGGCCGGGTTTAGCGGTGGTGGCGCCTGGTGCGATAATATTTTTTGACGCACCACTCTCCCCACCACCATGACCTGCTCCTTGGATTCCCTCTCTATTGCCCGGCAAATGTGCCCTTCATCTCTTCACATCCCCTCTCACTCAAACATTTAATTTGTTTGAAAGTGCTGGTAAAGACTTGCTTTACTAATCAACTCAGCTATCTACATACATCCGCAGGCCTATTAGCTCTCTGTGCTACTTTATGGGGAGTCAAAACTGCCACTATGCAAACCTCCGATCTCTCGCTCTAGCAGGAACATTAATCACAAGAGTTACCTGACATTTATATTGCTGCCTGAAAGCTAGATACACAAGGAACTCTGCAGCAGGTGCTTTAAATGAAAACTATTGCTAAACACAGCGCCCCCCCCCTCCAGGTCAGCTCCCAGTGCGGCCTCACCTTCGCACTGCTCTAAAGCCGGTTCTGCTTATAATGTCTCTGGAAAGGTTGCTTATTACGGCCTGGGGTGGTTACAAAACTCCCATGAACACTAGCAATGCACAGTCTCCAAACAAAAGTTGGAAACCCACAATGCACAGAGGTTTCCAGCTCATGTTATCTCAAACCATGTGATGTCTGCTTCTCACCAGAAAACCGTGTGATCACAGCCGATTTAGTGGGCCACATGGTGTTATCGTATTTATAGGGAGATCTGTAGTTTTGTAAAGCTGTATGCATCTCCTTTTGTCTATGTCAGCACGTTGAGAGAAAAGGCAAATAATAGAGCTTGATGATATGGAGGAAAGTTTGAAACCATTTGGATTGGAGGAGTAAACATGTCACTATCATTCAGCCACTGATCCTAGTTGTGAGTTGAGTTCAATTACAGGAATGTCTAAATCGTTTGGTTCTCAAAGGTTTCCTAAACTACTTTGTGACCGCACTTGGTTCTCAAAATGGAGTTAAAGGTATTCCAAAGTCCAGATCTTTGCACAATTATGCTTTGTCACCATGTTTCATCCTCTTGAAATGTTGTTGGTAGATCAGATGAATGGTCATTGATTTAATATTTCTGATTAGTGTATCATGAGTGTCCATTTTTGGTATTGTAATAAAACTTTTATCTAGTATGCTCTGTAGAAGGTGCACAACATCGGATATTAGTATAAAGGCTGGCTTTCAAGTACTTCTGCAATGGGAGGTTTAGACACAACCTTGCAACTTAGTTCTATACTCTCTGTAGTGTATAAATACATTTCTTAGGGAGACCAGATTAGATGATTTTTAAGCATTCAATGCATGCTATGATTTGGGCTCTCATCAGCTTAACTCTACAGATGAATTGGGGAAATGGGAGGATTTTGCAAAGCATAAAAAGAAGCAGATTAACACCCTTTGATACGTCACTGGTTAGCACCTTGTAGTGTAGTAGGGAGACAATGGTCTTTTCTTCAATCCTTCAGAATGGATTGGTGGCTTCCTCATGAAGATATGCAAGGCTGCCAGAAAGGCCAAGCAAGGGCTTTATCTAGATCATCACGCCCAACTGGCTGGAGGAGGAAGATGGCGGCGGGCTGACGCCGACTACGAGCGCTCCATCCCGTCTTGGTGATACCGGAATTTCATTGAGTGCCTAAACCCGTCTTAAACTACTCAAAATCATCCTCATGCGGTGAGATTATGTGGAAATTATTATTTTAAATTAGAGAATTTACCATACTAACCGGCTTTTCCTCTCCGACTCCTTCCGATGCCGAGTTTCTCAGATGACAGCCGTGCACTAGGACCCCGAGACGTTCAAGCGAGACAGAGGCACTGAAACGCTGTGACGCCGGTGCTGAACAGATAACGGGACCCGTGGCGGAGGAGGAGAGAGGAAGAGGTGTATGGAGGGCAACCCGGGCCAAATCGTGGCGTAAAATTAAAGCAGCAGCAGCAAAGACCTATCCTCGACCGGCAGTAACAGCGATGAGCCGGAATCTTTCTGAAGTGGGTCGATGGGGGGTGGATAAAAAATATTGATGCGGAAGACCCCATTAAAAGGAGCAGAGAGCCGTCACATGCTATTAACTTTTTTTAGGACAAGCAAAATGATAAATTGTGTGTTTGATATCGTTCGCAGTCTTAATTTCGGAGTATCACTAGTAACCGGGACAGAAGGGTGTTCTGTCTTAGCAGAGCGAGAAGTTTGCAAGGGAATGGACATTTCATCTGGACCGGCCCCCCCCAACACACAGGTGGAGCTGCCTAGTGGGAAGAAGGATCAGAGAGGGGTAAGATTCGTTAAGGAGGGAGAAAAGAACACAGGTGACGGAGTCCAACTGACTTTACCAGCACAATTAGCTCAGTTAGCCCCCCCAGTAGTAAGGAATAGATATCTCCTCCGTTCTCAGCCAGAGAAAGAGCGCTTATTATCCACATTTAGTCAAACCACTAATCAATTGGCCCCTCTCACTCCACTCCAGAAAAAGAGAGAGAGAAGGGAGAGAAGTAAAACAGGGGAGGAAAAAAGAACAAAAAGAAGTTCTGCGATATCAAAACCTGCTCCCTCTCTAAAAACTTATTTCAAAATAATGGAGAAAGCGATGTCGGTCTTAGATAGGGGTGGCAAGATGACGGAAACTCAACCAGCAGTGCAGATGTCTCCTCTTTCCTCCCAACCCAAGGGGTCAGTCATATTACAGAACAGCAATGCCCCCCTATTACTTGAACCTGACACAGACTTGGGTTTGGGAGATCTTTTACCGGCTTCGGAAGTAGATGGGAATACAGAGAGAGGTCTTAGCCCCCAGCCGGTATTAGAGTTGTCTCCAGAGCCTAACCCCCTACCCTAGGCTACTCCTACTAATAATCCTCCAGTTGTAGGTTCTTTGGAAATGCAACAACACAAAGAACATGAGGGTAACAGTATGGAGAGTTTATGTAGATCCCTACACGAGGATCTTTTGGCTAAATTGCTTTCTAAATTTGAGATCTCGGAGGGAAATCAGAGGGAGATAGCCGAGAAATGTACCTCCTTAGAAAGTAAATTAGACGATGTATGCTCTAGAACAGAGGCATTAGAAGGTGAAGTGGCCATCCTCTCCAGGGTCTCTCAGACACATTCTAAAGCCATATCTGAACTTAAGGCCCAGAACAAGACACTACATCTTGAAATGGAACGTCTGGAGATCCATGCAAGGAGAAATAATTTGAAATTCCTAAAAATTCCCGAAGGGGCAGAGAATGGGGATGTGAAATCATTAATATGCAAACTCTTGAGAGAAGGTGTTCTGAAAGATAGACCAGATATCAACCTTGAAGTTGAGATTCAACGGGCACATAGAGATCCGTTCCACCGGCACCCGGATAGGAGTGCCCTAAGAAGATTCTGGTCAACTTTCATACTTACACAATAAAAGAGCTGATTCTGACCAGGGCTCTCATTGACCCGACTCTCCAGATTGACTCCTCAAAATACTTGATTCGCTCTGATGTTGGCAGAGTCACGGCGCAAAGACAGTGGGAGTTAGGGTCTCGTACGTCAGATCTAAGAAGCCAGGGAGCCCAGGTCATGATGAAGTTCCCCGCAGCATTAAGGGTAGTATGGAGGAACAAAACGTATAATTTTACCTCCGTACAGGAGGTTGATAGCTTTCTAATCGGCATGAAAGAAGCTCAACGGTAGTTTCTTTTCTTTTCTTCTCTTGCCCATAATAGGATTAGTCTGTGTAACATGGAAAATACCACTCACCACATAGCACAGGAAAAAAAAAAGTATATATATAAAAAAATGAATGAAAGAAAAAAAATATGTCTAAGGGTGATGAACAAATATATGGGTAAAGGTAAAAACACGTAGTTAAAACACATAATGAGGTAGAATCCAAGATGGGGTCGAGCTCTCAATGGCGATGGGATCGCCAAAACCCAAGAGGGGGGGGTTCCTCAAGGGGGGAGGTGAGGGGTGGGACAGGGGGGGTTGATAAAAAGAAAAATAATTCCTCATAGAACCATAAATCTGAAATAAATATGAAACAAATTTCCCCAATGCAAAGTACCAGGCCCAGAGTGGAGCTATCCATGAAGCATTTATCCCAACTCTATGATCAGTGTAACTAATAAAATAATAAGTTGGAATGTGAACGGCATGAGGGAGGGAAAGAAGTTAAATAGAATTTGTGAGTATCTAAACAAGTCCGGGGCCCATGTTATCCTCTTAGAAGAAACTCATCTTGAGCCAGCGGAATGTAGAAAAGCTTTTAAAAATCAAAGGTGGATCCAAGATCTGCTTTGCTCTAGGCAAAGTGGATATACTAGGGGAGTAGCAATGATTATCCGGGCACACTGCGGGATTAGAGTAGAAAAATACGAGACTGATTCCTCAGGCAGATGGCTGACTGCTTCTTTGATCTTAGATAAAATAAGATTAGTTTGTGCAGTGTACTATGGGCCCAATCAAGATTCCCCTGAGGCCCTGTTGAACTTGAAAACCAGTCTGTCTGCTGTGAATTTACCTGTTATTTTGGGAGGCGATTTTAATTTAGTCTTCGATTTGAATTTGGATCGCATCTCCAGAGCATCTCTTCCCCTCCGTATAAATCAAAAAGGGAGTTGAAAAACATCATGAAGGATTTTAATTTATTGGATGTTTAGAGGATCAAAAATGGAAAAAATAGGGATTACTCATTCTATAGTCACAGGTATAGACATCACTCGCGCATTGACTTTTTTCTCAAAGACCAAGCCTTATTTCCTGCAATTGTCTCTACCTCATATTTTCCAGCTATACTATCAGACCACTCTATAGTAGAATTAATAGTTAAGTTCCCGCAGACATCGCAGAATAGATGCTGGACTCTTGAAAAAACCTTACTCTTACAAGTTGATGTAAAAGAGTGCGTGTTGAAACAGTCAGCTGAGTATTTTAGATTCAATAGTGCCACTGCGTCCGTACAAATAGTCTGGGAAGCATTTAAGTCCTATATAAGAGGTCTGTTTACAGCGCTTATGGCTGGTAAAAAAAGCAGAGGAGGATTCCTTATCTAGAATAAAATTAAAAGAACAACAGTTACAGCAGGCATCACTACAGCAGCAGGCGAACCTGGTGGTCATACAGAAATAGCTGGAGGGGTTAAAAGCCAGATATCAGGCTAGCCTAGACAAAATAATTAAGTATGTGTGGGATGCGAGTAGGCTGCAGAATTTCTCCTATGGAGAAAAATGTGGGCGTATCCTGGCTTGGAAGGCTAGAATGGATAGGGCAAGAAACCAAATTTGTGGGTTAAAATTGCACAGTACTGACGACATATCTTATGATAACGAGCAGATCTCCGAAGAAGCCAGGGTGTATATGCAAAATCTATATACCAGAGACAGGGAAGCCCTAACCCAAAGAGTAGTCAATTGGCTAAAGCAGCTTGGCCTACCGCAGTTAACTGCGGCGGATAGTGTCTTTATGAGTTCAGCCATTAGTGAAGGAGAGGTCTTTAACCAGCTGTAAAAAATGGCTAAAGGAAAGGCAGCAGGCCCAGATGGGCTTCCGATCGAAGTTTTTCAAATAAGCTCTGACATAACTGTCCCGGTTCTTACGCCCCTATTTAATAAAATACATCAGACTGGTGAACCTATCCCTCAATCCTGGTTAGAAGCCACAGTCACCTTGGTTTTGAAGCCCAACAAAGATCCCCTGATAGTCGAGTCATATAGGCCAATCTCGCTACTAAATACTGACTATAAAATCTTTGCAGGGGTATTGGCGGCGAGATTGGCCAAAGTGATTAAATCAGTGGTACACGAAGATCAGAGGGGCTTTATGCCGGGGACGCAGCTTAATGAATTAACCTTCCAGGCTATCGCTGCAATAGACTTCGCTACAAATAGGAAACTCCCGCTAACAATTGTAGCGATAGATGCCGCTAAGGTATTTGACCAAGTCAGCTGGCCATATCTATGGGAGGCATTAGCTGGATTCGGTCTCCCAAAACATTTCATAACATCCATACAAGCACTGTACCTAAACCCAAGGGCTAGAATTCTGGGCAATGGAACTCTTACAGATTGGGTTCAGATACCTCGCGGCACAAGACAGGGGTGTCCCCTTACCCCCTTATTGTTTAATTTATAAATTGACCCTTTAATTACAGAGTTAAGATCCGATCCACTGATTAAACCCTTTAATTTACACGAATTAGCTCTAAAATGTGCATTATATGCGGACGATCTTTTAATGTTCACCACTTATCCGGAGGTTGCAATCCCCGACTTTTCGAACAGGCAGAAGCCTTCGGTGAAATTTCTGGATATAAAATAAATAAGGAAAAAACAGAGGTTATGCAGCGGGAATAAGGAAGTAATATCTCCTCTAGCTAAACCGCAGATGAGATATCTTGGAGTACTTTTGACACAAGATATCTTAGATATACCAAAAATAAGTCTCAACAGAATCCTCAAGGAGATCTGTGGGCTTCTATTGCGTTGGTCTGGCCTTCCTTTAAATATTTTTGGTAGAGTTAATTTAGTGAAGATGGTTATTTTACCCAAAGTCACTTTTCTGTTCAATGCTATACCTTTAAGTTTTAGCCATAAAGAAATAGCAAAAATACAGGGTAAAATCGTAACCTTTATCTGGAATTCGAAATCTCCACGAATATCCTGGAAAAAGCTGAGGAGAAAATTGAAAGTGGGGGGGTTGGTATTGCCGGATTTACTTCTCTATTGCCATTCATTCCACTTCCAAAATTTTCGGTTCTTGGCAGAAAAAGCTGATATGTCATCTTTGGGCCGATTATTTCAGGCGTTATTACAGGGCATCACCCAAGGGGGTGAATATTTTCTTTATAAGTTTGGTGATCCCAGATTTTATAAGAAAGTAAGACTAAAAATCCTAGAGACTGCCCTGAAGAACTGGGTATTTATTAGAAAAAAGCTGGGAATCCCCTATTATGTGTCTCAAGCACCAATATGGGATTCCCAAGGGACACCTGAATGCCTTAAAGATTAATTATCAAATCCCCTCAAAGCGGCAGGCATTACACATTGGAGGGACCTACAACACAATACACAGCTAATTGATTGGGATTCCATTTCCAGTTTGACGGGAGAACCCTCACTAGGTTCAAATATTACCAGTTGTCAGCCTGGTGGGCTAGTATATCATGGGCCTCAGAAACCTTTGAACCCAAGTTGGACTTAGTAAATAGAAAGGTGAGATGGAAGAAAGAGGTATCTTTTGGTATGAGGCCATGCTAGAGTTGGAGGGAATTACAGAACAAGAACTCCAAAAGATGTGGGGAGGGACAGAGGACTTGGAGGAGGGCAACCTAAAAGTCTTGTGGGCCGACTCTTTCATGATGTTAAATGCTGTAGTCAAGGCGGCACCCCTCAAAAGAAACCATCTATTTACTTCACATCGAGTTTACATCTCTCCCAAAAAACTGGTTAAGATCACTAATTTAGAATACCACTGTCCAAAATGTAAAGCTCTCGCCGCCGGCGACCTTCACATGTTTGTGGAATGTCCCAGACTTACAGATTTTTGGTCCAGAATAGAAGACTTTATAACTGAAGTACTGGGAATACAATTTTCAATCACCCGCACAACAATCCTCTTTGGGTTAGCCCCAGAATACCAGCCCAATGATTTGGCAACCAAATTTATCTTCTATGTGATGGTCTTAGCGAGGCGGGAAATATGTAAGGCTTGGAAGGATCCTATGCCCCCCACGTTTTCTGACTGCCTGAAATATATCATATACATAAGCGAATCTGATATGGCCTGTGATAGCTCCAGCCAGGATAAGATCTGGGCGGCCCTAGTGGCTTGGCGGAACAGATGAGACTACTTGGTTGTATTTCGATGATTTCACCTGGGCACTGTTGGTGTCGGCTCTCCAATTCAATCCAAAGGCCATGTAGATACTGAGAATTGGAGTGGAGCTAGCAAACAGTTGAAACTAGAGGGGTATCCATATCTCTTCCTCTCCTCTGTTCAAATTGCGGAGGTCGGAACATCACTGCATTGGAGGGAAGAGGGGGATTTCCTCATCTAGAATGACCATTATTGGTATATGAGGAATACAAAAAAAATTAAAATCACGCCCAACTGGCTTAGTCCTACAGTGCAGAGGCTCGGGCACCTGAAGTTTTCTCAGGTGGTCAGTTGGTTGCAGGCCCTGCCCGGGCCAACAAAGGTAGTTGCAATCCCAATCAGCCTTCATACAGATGCTGCCCGTATTGGGCCAAGACAGTGAATGGGCCAATGTGATAGGAACAGCAGATGCATCCCATACCTGGCCAAAGGTGGTTGCAGCCCCAATCGGGCCATTGCAATGATTATAGCAGATGCATCCCTGACTAAGCCCATGAACAGGTACTTGAAGCAGTTTCTGACAGGAACTATTTGTGGCACATCAGGGAGACCTTCTGCAGCTGGAGTGACTCCTAGCTCACCCTCACCCAGTCATCTCTTCCTCTGAATGTCATCAAGTCCCTGAGACACTCTCCTCCTGGACAGTCTCCCCTTCTACAGGCAGACTCATTTCCTCTCTCAACAGGGAGGCAGGTTTCTGGGCACCTTAGGCTGATATTCAGCTCATCCAGCAGAAAGTGCTGACTTAGGCTGATATTCAGCTCATTCAGCAGAAAGTGCTGACTTAAGGTGATGTAAACTCACCTCAGGGAGACTGGCTGCCATGTAGACACCAACCATGCTTGTGCCGCAGTTCTTTGAGTACCCTGCAGAACTGTCACTCCCCAGGCGTGAAAGACCTGGAATTGGAACAAAGTGGAGTGGTTTGGGTCCAACCTTTTCTGCACATTTTCTAGATCAGGGATGCAGATCCACCGTTTCAAACTGCAGACTGAGATTGGGGTGGTTTTTCTTTCACATGTCCTTCTCAGGCTGTTCTCCAGACACATTCTTTGAGATGCTTCTCACAGCAGGTAACACTGGGGCTATCTCTAGACTTAAGCACCCACAATATATGCACAATCAAGTGTGAAGATTTGCACCTGGTGGACATCAGCCTAACTGAATGACTAATCAGGGTTGGACAAAAGAGCAGGCCTGTCCTAAACCGTCACCTTCTGCAACAGGAACTGCATTCCCACCAGTACACCATACAGGGGACACCCTCATCCTAAAAGTTGTGTTTTGTGTTTCATATTGTTATATTGGTGCGTTATGTTGTTTTGCATTGCTGGTTTGTTATTGTGAACTGGTGGTGTTTTTTGGCATTGTGGTTTATTGTTTTATTGTTTTTATTCCTCAACTGCAATCTTCTTAAGTATGCACAAACACCTCACGATTTACCAACAAAGACTTTATGATCTGGCCCCATTTGTAAGGATAAGAGGCAGAGTCAACTTTGACTGGATTCAAGTCTGTAAAACTGTCAACAGCCTGCTTCTATTCTTAGGGGCCAACGACTTTACAAGTCAAAGATGACTTGCGATCCATGCCTGTGATCTGTGACCGTGATCTGTGCCTGTGATTGTTTAACATTTTGGAGTGGTTTGCATTTTTCACCCATCTGCACATTGGCAATGCCTTTCGATCAGGGCCTCATTTAGTTTACAATTCGAACAGCACACGTGATGGCACTTTGGGCGTTATTCACAAAGGTAAACTTAAACTTATGTGTAATTTTACATTTGCTTGGCATTCACAAAGGGATTTACGAGTAGTATCTTTATGAATGTGGAGGACAATCCTATGTTTTTATGCACGGAGATTGCGCACTCGTGAAGATACTACTCGTAAATTCCTTTGTGAATATCAAACAATCATAAAACTACACAAAAGCGTAAGTTTAACTTTGTGAATTAGGCCCAAATATTTCGCTCAGTGTTAATTCACTAGCAAGTCCTGCACACAGATGGTTAAACCCATGTGATGAGAACAATAAATCCATACTGCACAAAACTGCACCTAGCTACAGACGGTATAGCTGTACTTGCTGAGAAAACTAGTGACATGTAGGTCACAAGTTTGTATCAGGCAGGGTCAGCTCATCCCACTATCTTTCGAGGTCGTACATTCAGAACTCTTAGTTTTTGCTGTAGTACTTTAGGTTAGATAAAGCGCTTAGAATATTCTCAAATTTGATATAAAATGCTGTATAAGTAAGCAATGTATTATTATTACCTGACCGGGAACATTTTCACACCTTTTTCTTGGAATCAATTACACTAAACTGTAGGCCGTGGAATCCGCATCCTCTCCGCCTCTGCTGTGCTTGACTCTGATATGAATTTCTTTGGGAAAGGACTGCAGAGGGGGCTGTATGGCTGTTAATGGTATTCTCTCATGGTTATTTTCTACTGTAAACAGCAGTGAGTTCTTAATTTAAAATTTATTTTTGAGAAAAATACATCTGTTCAACAGTAATTCTCATATAGTTCTCTTCTTTTTCTCCTTTTTGAGATTAATGGTTTCCAATTCAGAGCTGGGCTGGGGCGAGGAACCAGGCAGCGAAAAGAACGTCTTTAAGGGTTCCAAACACGCTGAAAATCGCTGCTCATTACAGGTGGGCACTCAATTTATATCCCAACCTCTTTATCAGCAGTTTGTGCCAGGAATCGTCGTTTTATTTAAGAAAACGGGCGCAAAACGCGCTAGAGAAGGAGCTGGGCGGCCATCTTGACTCGCGCGCTCGCGCGTCCCAGTATCTGTTTATTTTAAGGTGCAGAAACTGGATTGCTTGAGACCAAATGATGAAGCAGGAAACAAATACAGTGTATGAGGGTCACAAACAGTAGGGCTTCTTGAATTGAGGTCAACATGAAGGAACTAGGGTTTTCACCCAGAGATAAGGGTACAGGTTACTCAGTGGTTGGCATATAGACTCAGGGAGGTGGTATCCTGTGATCCCATTTTGATTTACAAGAAACCTCTTCCCCCCTTCTAGGGGGTGTTTATTTATTTTTTATTTCAAGAGTTTTATATAGCGCTGGCTAGACCGGAAGGTATCAGAGCGCTTTACATGAGAATCAACAATGTAACATAACTGTCCTTAGACAATGTGAAAAATAGTGTAGTGCGTAGCGTAAAGCTGTAGGTGCACATATACAGCAGTTTTTACTAGAATGGAAGCTTGGATAAGCCACCAAAGTTGTGGTCTTTAGCTCTCTATCCAGAATGGCTGAGCAAACAGGTTTGAGCTATCTGGATGAGATGGCGTCCTTGATACTTTCAGCCCCACCATTATATGGGGTGAGTAATCTAACACAAGCCATGGCAAAAGTTGAAAGGTGGGATACACTAACTGATCTGAAAAAAGGCCAGGTCTAGACATTTCTTCACAGGGCAATAATGACAAAGTACATTTAGGCAAATATTTCCTCTGCGGGACTCCTTGTGCACAATAAAATGAGAATATTTCTCTAGAATAAACAATTTAAGAAGGAATAGTCGCACATAGTGAGGCAATGTAGTATGGACTGGCTAATTTTGATAATCAATTCAGCCAAGCGTCCCTCCAAGGCCATGCTGGTAAAATAAAAGTTAGTGAGGATTACCTCATAAACTAGGTCCAATCGTCTGTCTTTAAAAAGAAACTAGAGTAAACCAATAAATAAGTGGCTGAACTGAAGGAATTTTTAACAATGCGTAAGATAACCAAACTAGAAAAAGACATCAATATGCTTTCACACACTAGGGTTTATGCCTACACACAGGACAACTATATGGCTAAAGAAAATAAACAAAACCAACCAAAACAAGCATTGGCATAGCCAATAGGTCTCGCCTTTGGGACCTTATAAGTGTTTAGCCATGCAACAGTTTATGTTGTTGCACCAAGGATATTGGGCTGGGTGACTGTGAGCTATTGTACCTTCAGATGCTTGATGTTCAGGATTTAATTCACAATGTGTTGTAAGACTTTGTGGTTTTCATGGTACTGCTTCGGTGGGAGGTTTCATGAATCCTACTATGTTGCATTGTTTTTGTTAAATCTGTGTAGTGTTCTGGAGCAACGGAACTCTGTGTATTGTCACAAAAGGAAAGGCATAAGTCACACCACTGATAACAGCTTTAAGGTAGGATTTAAACCATTTATTGATGGCTTTAAAATAAGTTAAATAATTAACTGTGGTGCTAGGACTGGTGTGCCAGAAATGCTGTGCAGTTTTAAGGGTTTGGTTTAAGGGAGTGGCAGACGTCACAATGCAGTAGCACCGATTAAAGAAGAGTTTATAATTACGTCATTGGCGCTGTGGAACAGTCAGACGGGCAAGTCCCAGTGCTATAGCCATGGTCACAGGGCAGCAGGGGAAGACCAAATTATAACGAACACAAAGAGTTGGAGGGTCTGTAGACCAACAGAGCTGAGTCTATAAGGTCTTGTATAGGAGACCACACTTTTGCATTGCACTAACCCAGACCTAGTGGTCACATGACACAAGCCTATGATCGATATCCTATCAGCCCACCCATTTGGCGGAGCCTCGTCATGTAGGACGTCTAACCAGGGTGGTGAGTCAGAGCCCAGGTGAATTGGCCAGACAACACACACTACTGGTTCATATTGTCAAAGTGTCCATGCCACAGAATGGTGCTGAAAAAGTGCAGTGCAAAATAAGGAGTGAAATAAGTGATGTTAAAATGACGGTCGAGGCAAAAGAAACATTTTTATTGATATTCACCAGGACGCCAGGTTAAAAAGAAGTGTAGAACAGTGTGAAAAAATCACTGTGATGCTTTGCTGTGTTATGGATTAGGCCGACATGTTTCTGCCTAAGGTGAAACTACACCGGCATTCTTCAGGGCCAGATACAAAAGATGTTGTTACTGCAAAGGTACACTCAAATGTTAATGTGTAAATTGAAATAAAGAAAAGAACAGACCAAATCATTTGTTTAACGGACTGTCCAAACTGGTGAAGTGGTCATGTAGACCATCCTACCGTATCCATCCGAACCAGTAGTTGGATAGAGGATGTGATCCTGTAAGTGGAAACAAAAACCACAACTATTGTTTGTTCTAAAACATAACAAACTAGTCACATGTACAGACCATTTAATAGACTCAGCTAGGCCAATTCATACTAGAACCTCCAGACAAGGTAAAGGTTGCATTTAGAGTAAACCACCAGTCATTGCTAAACATTATTTTCAAAAGTGTATAAGACTTACCCAGCAGTATGTGGGAGTCAAGCCTCACCTCACCCGGCAACGGCTCGGAGAATGAGGCCCCGCTCTATGCACAGAAAAAAATAGAGCATGTAAGCCTAGGTGACTCAGAGGTCTATAAAGTATCCCTAGTCAGTGTTAAGTTGTACTATCTGTGCATGTAAAAAACTGATTGTGTGTCTGCCCACAAAGATCGCTGTCCCATGGAGATCAAGAGAGGGTAAAACTGATAGACAAAGCTAGTGTCTAGTCTCTGACTGGCTGGGTCAACCAGGAGTGAATACCCCTATTAACCACATAGAAATTATGAGGTAGGCAGTTAGTTGATCACTCAGAACCCTAACACAGTCAAGAGATAGAAATAAACTGTGTGGCTCAAGGATGACATTTGATGGGTGATAAAACTGAGTGAAAGGACCTTAGCCCTATGCTTAACTGTAAGAGAATAACAAACACAACTAAACCTACACTTATAACTATAAACTAATGGTAAAGAGAGACCCTCAGTCAGCCTGAAGAGCCTGGAGGAGCGTGCCCTGATCTGTCTACTCACCTCTCTGTCGGTACCTCTCGGCAGACACCAGAGCCGAAGGGAAGGCAACGAGGAGAGGTGAAGCTCGTGTTTTTATATCCAGCCTAATTGGCAGAAAAGGCAACAGCTGTTGACCTATCGCTGTTGTCGATATTGCGCGAAAGCATGCAACGCGCATGCGCGGCAAAGCGACGCTACTCAGCCTGCTGTGTACAAAACACCGGGCATGCGCGATGCTGTGAAGCCTGCCACCGCGTACTGGGGGTGTGTCTGTGGCGGCGGCGCGCGCGCTGGGCATGCGCGAAGAGGTAGCGCATGCCCAAGATTAAGTGAACAGGCGTCCGTAGCGCGCGCATGCCTATTAGTGTGTAAACAATACACCGAAAAGGCCAGTGGTGGTCTAGCGATGCCTCGTTTCCCCAGCAGCTGCCAATTATTCATCTTCCCCGAGGCAGTCTCAAGAAGCGGCAATATGGAATTTTATAATCATAAAACGCCCACATGGCAGAACCATATATACTCAAGGGATAATAAATGGATGCCAGGCGCTGCACCCATCCATTATGCGCTAGTGTTCCTTGCATTCAAAAAGTTTGTTAAGTCTATAGTGCAAATGTTGGAGCAGTGTGTAAACACTTGGAAAAGGGCACATTATGTCAGAATGTCAAACCATGTATAAAGAATGGATCTAACCCTCGGTAGATTAGGTCGCTGTGGGTTAGATGAGTCCTAACCTTTAGCAACAGAGCTAGCTGAACCTATAGCTTAAATTTGATGGGAACAGCAGCAGAGCGACCAATGCCTAACCTAGTTCATATTGGCATGTTGGGATAATATTGACGGATTACTGACAAGTGCTACACTTTGTATGGTCACTAAAGGGATCTCCATCATGTATAGTGTAAATAAAGCCATCTTAGAGTGTGCAGGGTTGGTAATTTATAGAAGACAGCGTCCTAGGAGAATCCCAGATGGTCAGATGGACACCCAAGGTATGTTGTCATTCAGCCCCGAGACGTCAGTTTTCAATTTGAAAATCCAGCGCTGTTCCTTAATAAAAAGAAACCTCGAGATATCTGTTACGTGTGGTGGGATGAATGGTTGTTCCAAAACCACCCACCTCAGGTCGTCAGCTTTATGCTTCTTGATTAGAAAGTGGTTCGTCAGGCAGGTGGACTGTTTATTACACCGTATCGTGCTCTTATGTTCGCTGATGCGAAGCTTGACTTTTCTGGTAGTGTGTCCAATATAGGCCAGACCACATGGGCATGTGATCATGTAGATCAATCTCTCCGAGTTGCAGTTGGTATGATTAAACAATTTCCACGGTCTCGAAGTTCCGATGTCAATGGAGACGGTCTTGCGGGTCTGTGGACAAGACGTACAATTACCACAAAGACCAAATTATGCCAGGGGAGACAGCAGAGAACTCAGTCAAGGAGTTATTCAACGTCTTTAAAGAGATATCATCCTTGTCTATTATCGCTGCACCTTTGGCGGGCTCAGAGGAGTCTTGTAATCGAGTGGCACTTTTTTGCAGAGAAGGAGGAGAAGATTTACTCCACCTTCCCAGTTTCGGCTCGAGAAGGGAGGACGGATGCGAACGTGTCCAGTAACATAATGGGATCAGAATGCCTGGACATTTTTTCTGTTCCAGCTCAGGACACCCTAAATAAGATAGCCACTAACATTAAATCTGGCTCACCCAAAGATCCTGCATCACCTAAGGTGCTGAGAGGAAGTATTGAGACGTTAGAGCCCTACATTAGACATCTTTTAGAGCTCTCTTTTTGCTCAGGCAGCGTCCCAAAGAAATGGAAGGAGGCTGTGGTTATACCTCTGAAGAAGAAACCTAATGTCAGCATGGATAAATTTGATAATCTGCGCCCTATCTCGCTACTGCCCTATTTTGGGAAAATTGCAGAGAATGTAGTAAATACCCAACTGACGGCGCATATTAGCAAACACAGTCTTCTCCACCCGACCCAATCAGGCTTTCGAGCTTCTTACTCGACAGAATCAGCTCTTCTCCTGTCGACTGAGACCATCCGACAATATGTGGATGAGTGACAGACTGCGGCCTTGATTCTTTTAGATTTGAGTGCCGCATTCAATACTGTGGCCCATCACACACTGCTACAGTGTCTCAGAAAGGGAGGGGTGATGGGTAAAGCCTGGGAATGGATGGAATCTTTTCTGCAAGATCGTAGTTTCCAGGTAGCAATGGGACCCTACCGGTCAAAAAACATTAAGTTGGAACGGGGTCCCACATGGGTCCACCCTTAGTCCAACCTTATTTAATCTGTATGTTACACCGGTGGCTGAGATCTCGAAAATTTGGGGTCAAAATTGTGTCCTATGCTGATGACACGCAACTGGTTGTGTCGCTTACACAGCCAGATGAGAAGGCAGACAGTAATTTTACCTTATGTCTCCAGGGATTGGCATCATGGATGGCTAGCAACTGCCTCAAGTTGAACGGAAACAAAACAGAGGTGTTGATCATAGGCAGAGCACCTTCGGTGTGGTCATCGGCATGGTGGCCAGCGACACTGGGCCCAATACCTATGCCCAGCGAACAGGTTAGGAATTTAGGGATGTGGCTCAACACCAAGCTCTTGTTTGAACATCACCCAAGATGGGTGGCAGGCACCTGTTCTGGAGTCCTGCGAGGACTCAGGAAGACCTTGGACCTGCTGCCAAACACATCTAGGAAAACCATGGTCCATGCCTTGGTGACATCGATGCTGCACTATGGGAATGTCCTTTATCTGGGTGCTAATGCCAAATGCATTCAGAGGCTACAACGCATCCAGAATGCGGCAGCGCGCCTGGTTCTGATGCTGCTCAAGAGAGCCCCTTCCAAGAAGGCTCTGGCCACCCTGCATTGGCTTCCAATTAAGGAACAAATTCTGGTCAAAGCGTTGTGTGTGAGCCATCAGATTCTACAGAAGAAGGGCCCCTCCTATCTTCACAACCTTCTAACTCCTTACTCCCCTACCCGTCAGTTGAGATCTAGCGGAAAGGGGCAAGTCAGTATACCTATCATCAGGAGAGCATGGATGGGAGGTCGCTCCTTTCGTTTTTTGCGGCACAACAATGGAACAAACTCCCGTGGGGGCTCCGGACGGAGACGTCAGAGATGACCTTCCGTAAGGAGCTGAAAACCCACCTATTTCCCTCAGAGTAGATTTGCAGGGGTCTTACCTGTACTGGACATGTTTCTTCTCTGACAACAAGGATGATGCAGGCTCTGTACCGCAGCGTGGGGACGCACTAGCCTAGTGTAACCAGGCGCTTTACAAATCGTTCTTATCATTATTATTATTATTATTATTATTAAATATTGCAGCAAGAGAAGGCAAATTATACGGCATAATGTGGCACATTTTTTAATAGCAATATTCCGAGTTAATTCGTTTAATAAAATGAAAAGAGTTAAATAGCCTTTCAGTCTTTATGAAGTAGATTTGTAATGTGTGCTGTGGCTGACAGCTGGATCGTATACGTGTATTTTGTTTTCATCATTTTGTGCCCCCCCCCCCCCTGTTTGAGGTACAGCAAAAACACCGAAAAGAGATGGCTGCATTCTTCTGCAACAAATTTGTTTCAATTGCTAGGGTTTATTGCAGGATAGACCAAACGTGTTTTATGCTTCCTGTTTGAATGTTTTTTTATTAACCACGAATTAATAAACCATGGCACTCCTCCCCCTTGTTCTAAGGATGGGGAATCATACTCCATCACCGATCAGTAAGCCGACAGATGCATTCAGCAATGGGAAGAAGCTCCGTTCTGATAATCAGAGTGTATAAAGCACTGGGCATGCTGAGAATTAGCGGAAAAAATCACTGTGCAAGAAATGCCAGCAAGTGAGCTGGCAAGTATTGTTCAGTTGGTGAATGGAAGAGCAGCACCGGGCGGCAGTGGGGTATGTGAGACAGGAACTGCACAGAGGGAGTGTGGGAAAAGCACTGTGAAGACCACAAATTTAGGAAAAAGCACTGTAGTTAATGAGTGAGGTAGCATCACTCACTAGGGGTGGTAGGCGAGGGGCAAATACTGCTAATTCCAAGTTTACGAGAAGCCGTGTGTAAACGGCGAGTTGGTAGCCAGGCGTGTGGGCAAGGAGAGAGGCGTGCGCGTGCGCTTGGAAGAGCAGTCTGCTCATTTTCAAGCACTGCACTCGTGCTTGTGGCGCACCCCTGCTCGCTCCCGCAAGGTGAATGCCGCCACAAGCATGAGTGTGTTCTTGAAAATGAGCAGAGTGACGGCTAAAGGCTCTCCTATGCAGCACGCTACGTAGGCGAGATGTAAAAAGGGGGGTCTCACCAGGGCGATTGGACGTCCTATTCTGATTTGAATAGGGAAAACTCCAATTTTAGTGCCAAAGATAGAAATACCCAGTGGAGAGAAAGGAGATACAATGCTTGGTTTGTCTATACGACTCACTCACCTGTGTACTTCTGGCCAAATCCATACAGTCCTCCAGTCTCAGTTGGCCCCCACCACCAACTTTCTTCCAGGGAAGCCAACCTTTTTAAGGACGGGGCGATCGAGGAGAAAGCAAAATAAACAAGAAGATATGGTGAGAGGACCCAGAGGGAGTAACAACCCACAGCAAGTCCAAAGATGAACAACCCCAACCAGGGACTAAGGGGATGTAAACGTTGTAGTTAACCTCACTCCTTATACTTTCTTTAAGGAAGAGTTGACTGTTTTGAACCAGGGTCCAGGCTTTTTTCCTACAAACCAAACAGATACATTTTAGCTGCAATGTAAAATCACAGAGTTTTTGGGGAAAATCCAAGTTAAAAATGTTTTAGGGACTACCCTGCCTCTCCGAGTAATGATACCCATAAAGACCTCAAAAGGAAGTCTTTCTTTAACCCTCCCATGATAATGATGCCTCTCAATGTTATAGCTTTTGAACAAGCAATAGTAAACGAGATAGAAGCTTTAGACCCTAAAGAAATACATTATCATAATGTGACTTCCAAAGAGAGAATGGCACTTTAGAAACTGGAAGAGGGAGAAGATATAGTTATAAAGCCTGCAGACAAAGGTGAGGCAACTGTTATACAGACCAAAGAGACTTACCTGTACATGTGTACCAGTCTGCCTAATGATCAGAGAAATTACAAGGTTCTTACAACAGATCCACCCGTAAACTAGAGGCAGAAATAAAAAATTAGTCATCAGGGCACAAGAACAGGTGTGAATTACAACGGAGGCAGAGTTCCTTGTAGTTGAAAATCCACATACTTCATATATCTTTACGCTGCCACAAATTCGGAAACAATGGGACCCAGTTTCCGGACAACCTATTGTTTTAGGGATTGGCTCAACCTTGGAACCTTTATCAATATTTTTTTATAGTTTTTACGTGCATTAGTAGTTCATAATACCCTCATATGTAAAGGACATTAAACATCTATTTAATATTTTGCATGGAATACATTTTGATAGTAAGACAGAAGACTTAATGGGCTTAGATGTGGAAGCTCTGTAAACAAGTATTTCACAGGATGAAAGCTTAAAAAACAGTTGAACTTCTACTTCAGAGACCATGGTGTTGCAAAACCCCAATTGAATTCATTATGACCCTTGCAGCTCTCACATTAAAAAGGAACTACTTTGAGTTCAAGAGTATCCATATTTGGATTAACAATCCCTACCGTGGGGTGTGTGGCTTCGCTGTGGAGCATAATGGCCGCCACCTGAGTGAGCTCCACAGT
Organism: Lissotriton helveticus; assembly: GCF_964261635.1. NCBI lineage: Eukaryota > Metazoa > Chordata > Amphibia > Caudata > Salamandridae > Lissotriton > Lissotriton helveticus. The sequence goes on along the minus strand of NC_136069.1, from coordinate 493,696,347 downwards.
TCACCTGATCGCCCTCAGTCTATCCGTTAAATTCATCTGCCGTCCTGCTGGGGAATGCTGTTGGACTCCTGCCTGGGGCCGCGCCGTGAAACAGCGGACTTATTTGACCACTGCAAGCCGTAAAATTGAGGTCCCGTTCTGGGGCCTGCGTTGACGCCGGAGCCGGGAGCTGGCGTCCATAGGAGGTGGGCGTGGTGTACAGGAGGCAGGCCTCGGGAACCGACGAGGCTGCGGAGGTCGTGACGCCTGGGTCTGGACCGCAAGACAAATCTGCCCAGGTTCTTGGCTCCCCCACTGGTTGGGGAGCGTCGCTGTTGCGGGAGAGAGGACCCATCTGGGCCAGAGCGACCGTAATTTATAATGCCAGCCGCGAGGAGCAACATCGGGAGGGTACCTTCTGTGACCCTTGATCCTGTGCTGCCCGGACACACAGTGAACCAGTCATCCCCAACTCGGGAGATAGAATTTGAATTTGAATTTGAATTTAAATATACTTATATAGCGCACGTTTACCTAGCGGTTTCATGGCGCTGCGGGGACAAATCAATTTCAAATGCAAGCTCAAAGTTGGATCAAGTAGAGAAGGCCTGTGAGAACAGAAAAGTTTTCAGTCTCCCACGAAACTCCATGTAAGATACTGATGTTCGGATAGAGAGGGGTAAGGAGTTCCAAAAGTACGGGGCGAGAACAGCGAACTTACAGCCTCCTATCCTGCTTTTCTTGAATCGGGGTACCACTAAAAGAGATAAAGAAGAGGAGCGTAAATGCCTACCAAGAATGTAACGATGGATGTAGGACTTGATGAAAGCTGGGGCTGTCCCGGCAAGAGCCTGGAAGGTCAGGCATCCAAGCTTGAACAGGGCTCTTTCTTTTATAGGGAGCCAGTGTAAAGAGCAGAGAGACGGGGTAATGTGCTGAGATCTAGGTAGACTAAGAACCAAGCGGACAGCTTGGTTCTGCACAAGCTGGAGCCGACGAAGGGCATAGCTGGGAATGCCATTGTACAGTGCATTCCCATAGTCAAGGCGAGAGAGAACCATCGCCATGACAATGAGTTTGAGGGCTGAAAGGGAAAAAAAACGTGAAATCTTGCGAATGGTACGCAACGCAAAAAAAAAAGAGACCACCGTGCTGATGTGCGAGTGAAGAGTAAGGAGATAGGAGAGGTATATGGGGACAATTGTGGGCTGCATAGAAAGTAACCACCACTACCCAGCAGAATGGAGGAGTTGCTTCGGGGCGCTTATATTGACTTTGGCCTGAAGACCTGGTAGGGCTTGGTGAAGCCCAGTGATCTACTGCAGGTGCCCCCACCTCCCTCCAGAGATCAGTGGGGAGAGCTGGGGACAGAAGGACAAATGTAACTGACTGCCCGGTCCCAGAGGCATAGATCCACCACTCCACCAGTGGTGGCAGAGCATACAGCAGGGGTGCTTTGGACACCAGGACTGTGGGGCATTGTCTTGTGTGCCTGGGTGTGTGCTGCACACCTCTCACCCCCGAATCTGTATCCCAGAGTTACTGTAATGATCTGTGGGGCGCGAGTGGGTGTGGTGGAGCAGCAGAAACTGCTGCCGGAGAGTGACAATCCTGACACACGAGTTTGGGCTGGCCCATAAAGGCCCACGCAAAATATAGACTGCAAGGGGCGCAAAGGTAAAGCAACAAACCAAGCTTGACAAATTTGCTCAGCCCAGACAGATTGACCCTGAACTCGGGAACAAGGGGAAAAAGCTATCTGGGTCTGAAGGGGACCCTCTGGACCCAACACTGAAAGATATAATGGAGGCCATCTCTGGTGTGCGTGCCTCCTTTGAGCAGAGGATGGACACCATAACATCCGAAGTGATGCTGATTCATGCGTACCTGACCAAAACCAGAGAAAAACTGAAGCAGATGGAAATTGTCACTGCTAGCCTCATGGGGACACAGCACAACTACAGCAAAACATCAAGGATCTATAGGCCTTTCATAAATTGACTGAAGACAAGTTGGACAACTATGAAGGGCGTATACAACAGAATAACATGTGGAACATTGGTGTGCAGGAATGGGGGGAGGGGCCTGCCGTGGATTTATTTGTGGAAACCTCATCCTCAACCATCAGCAGCCCAAACAAAGGTCAACTATTTTTTTTGTAGTTGAACGGGCACACAGAGTTCCTGGGGGACGTCCGAAGCCTGGGGCATCTCCCCGCGCGATGTTGGCGAGACTTTTACATTTCAGGGACAGGGACATCATCCTACAGAACTCGCGTGCAGACCCCCCCTGAAATATGAGAACTCTGTGTTCTCTTTTTTCCCTGACTTTACTTTGAATATACAGTGACAACGGCTATCCTTCTTGGACGTGAAGAAGGGACTCCGTGTCAAAGGCGTAAAGTATTCTATATTGTTCCCGTCCGGCTACGAGTTGAGGCGGAGGGCAAGGTTTGGTTTTTCGAGGCCCCCCCCCCCACTACACATCAGACTGGCTTGCCGGGGGGCTCGACTTTCTGTGAATGGGCACTGGTGGCAGGTATTGACGCCTCGATTGGAGGTGATGTGGCTCCGCTGTGACAATAGAACTTTCACGGCAGACATTGATTTGATTGCACCGAATATCTGTCCCGTATGTGTCTTTCTCTGGGTGTTGAAATGGTCACTAAGGCAGGTCACAGTAATGTTGGTTATTGAGGGCGGTCGGGTGGTGGAGCTACTACCCCATATTGTATTCTACTTTTAGTTCCAGTTTGGGCGACTGGCACTCTACGTAGTTATACGATGGGCAGTTCTAGACCCAGAGTGCAGGGGAGCAGGGTGGGGGGGGAGTTGGGGTGGGAAGGGGTTGTTCTTTGTTTTATTTGTAAGCGCAACATTGCATTTCACTAATAGAGAGATTCACTATTTTATCTGTATTCTTCCATGGGGTTACACTGGGAAAAGACCTTTAAGCTCCTAAGCTGGAATGTGAATGGGCTGGGGGACAGAGTAAAGCATAGTTGTTAAACACCATGCCCCAGAGGTTGTGCTTCTCCAGGAGGCGCAATTGGTTGGTAACACCTGCAAGGCCTTGAATAGATGGGGCTACAGTCTGGTGGCCCACTCTGGCTTTACCACAGGGTCATGTGGGACAGGCATCCTGCTCAACACCTCATTCCCACTGTCAATACAATACATGTGGACTGATGTGATGGGTAGATATGCAGCAGTTTCTGGGCAGTGGGAGGGTAAGACACTTACGTTGGTATCAGTATATATCCCACCAGAGTTTCAGGGTCAGTCTTTTGGGGACCTAGGTAAAATAATGTTGTCATTCCCAGAAGGGTACTTAGTGATGGGAGGAGATTTCAACTCAGTGGTGTCAGGCAGTTTGGACCCCTGCCCTCTCCCGCCCCTCGGCCCCTCACAGAGTCGGCTGCCATATTTCCTTGTGGGCTTTGTAGATGCATGGAGGGTATTTCACCCAGAACAATATTCAGCACACCTTCCACTCTGGGGCTCATAATAGCTTATCCCGGATAGATTATATCCTCACTCCAGCTCACCAAATCAGGAACATTAGAGAAATTAGACACCTTGCCCTGGGTATATCTGACCACTCCCCACTGGGGGAGGTGGTCATTGGCAAAAGGAGAGTTAGGTGGGTGGCACCCATCAATCCATGGTACCACAAAAATCCTGTGGTGAAGGACAAGGCAGTGACAGGTATGGAAACCTACTTTCCTGAAAATAGTGAATCAGTGAGTTCATCCCAAACCTTCTGGGAAGCCTTCAAAACTGTGGTGCGAGGTCAGACATTTTCATCAATAGCTGGGGTGAGGAAGGAAAGTTCGAAAGATTTGACGCGCTTGGAGGAAGATATTCTCCGACTTGGAGATGTTTGTGGGGAGTCATTGACACTTGACAAGCTTAACACCCTGAGGTTTAAACAAGCCGAATACAAGTCTTTAGCGACCAACATGGCCAAATCACTGGGCAGAGAAAGTGAGGGTAGGATGTACGACCTGGGAGACAAAGCCTGGAAATTACTGGCATGGCTGGATAAAAATGAGTTGGTGAGCAAGTTGGTTCCAGAGCTGGTGAAGTTGTCCACGGAAGTTATATCAGACCCCCTAAAGATTGCCACTGAGTTTCACGACTATTACCGTACCATATACTGTGTGGGCTCTCCCTTCATAGGCCTCATTCGAGATATAACGCTGCCCTCCCTGGCGAGCGCTGACAATGATATGTTAGAAAGTGACCTAACCAATGATGAGGTCGGCCAGGCGATCAGAAGCCTTCAGCCCGGTAAGGCATCGGGCCCAAAAGGCTTGCCAATTGAGCTTTATAAGCTGCGGCTGGACCTGCTCACCCCGTACATGTGTGAAATTTTTGAGGAAAGTCGTGAAGTGGGGCTGCTCCCACCGGACCAACGGGTTGCCACATTGGTCACTATCTACAAAACCGGTAAGCCTAGAACGGCATGCTCGTCCTACAGGCCCATTTCACTTCTAACATGTGGAACATTGGTGTGCAGGAATGGGGGGAGGGGCCTGCTGTGGATTTATTTGTGGAAACCTCATCCTCAACCATCAGCAGCCCAAACAAAGGTCAACTATTTTTTTTGTAGTTGAACGGGCACACAGAGTTCCTGGGGGACGTCCGAAGCCTGGGGCATCTCCCCGCGCGATGTTGGCGAGACTTTTACATTTCAGGGACAGGGACATCATCCTACAGAACTCGCGTGCAGACCCCCCCTGAAATATGAGAACTCTGTGTTCTCTTTTTTCCCTGACTTTACTTTGAATATACAGTGACAACGGCTATCCTTCTTGGACGTGAAGAAGGGACTCCGTGTCAAAGGCGTAAAGTATTCTATATTGTTCCCGTCCGGCTACGAGTTGAGGCGGAGGGCAAGGTTTGGTTTTTCGAGGCCCCCCCCCCCACTACACATCGGACTGGCTTGCCGGGGGGCTCGACTTTCTGTGAATGGGCACTGGTGGCAGGTATTGACGCCTCGATTGGAGGTGATGTGGCTCCGCTGTGACAATAGAACTTTCACGGCAGACATTGATTTGATTGCACCGAATATCTGTCCCGTATGTGTCTTTCTCTGGGTGTTGAAATGGTCACTAAGGCAGGTCACAGTAATGTTGGTTATAGAGGGCGGTCGGGTGGTGGAGCTACTACCCCATATTGTATTCTACTTTTAGTTCCAGTTTGGGCGACTGGCACTCTACGTAGTTATACGATGGGCAGTTCTAGACCCAGAGTGCAGGGGAGCAGGGTGGGGGGAGAGTTGGGGTGGGAAGGGGTTGTTCTTTGTTTTATTTGTAAGCGCAACATTGCATTTCACTAATAGAGAGATTCACTATTTTATCTGTATTCTTCCATGGGGTTACACTGGGAAAAGACCTTTAAGCTCCTAAGCTGGAATGTGAATGGGCTGGGGGACAGAGTAAAGCATAGTATTGTATTACAATATGTTAAACGCCATGCCCCAGAGGTTGTGCTTCTCCAGGAGGCGCAATTGGTTGGTAACACCTGCAAGGCCTTGAATAGATGGGGCTACAGTCTGGTGGCCCACTCTGGCTTTACCACAGGGTCATGTGGGACAGGCATCCTGCTCAACACCTCATTCCCACTGTCAATACAATACATGTGGACTGATGTGATGGGTAGATATGCAGCAGTTTCTGGGCAGTGGGAGGGTAAGACACTTACGTTGGTATCAGTATATATCCCACCAGAGTTTCAGGGTCAGTCTTTTGGGGACCTAGGTAAAATAATGTTGTCATTCCCAGAAGGGTACTTAGTGATGGGAGGAGATTTCAACTCAGTGGTGTCAGGCAGTTTGGACCCCTGCCCTCTCCCGCCCCTCGGCCCCTCACAGAGTCGGCTGCCATATTTCCTTGTGGGCTTTGTAGATGCATGGAGGGTATTTCACCCAGAACAATATTCAGCACACCTTCCACTCTGGGGCTCATAATAGCTTATCCCGGATAGATTATATCCTCACTCCAGCTCACCAAATCAGGAACATTAGAGAAATTAGACACCTTGCCCTGGGTATATCTGACCACTCCCCACTGGGGGAGGTGGTCATTGGCAAAAGGAGAGTTAGGTGGGTGGCACCCATCAATCCATGGTACCACAAAAATCCTGTGGTGAAGGACAAGGCAGTGACAGGTATGGAAACCTACTTTCCTGAAAATAGTGAATCAGTGAGATCATCCCAAACCTTCTGGGAAGCCTTCAAAACTGTGGTGCGAGGTCAGACATTTTCATCAATAGCTGGGGTGAGGAAGGAAAGTTCGAAAGATTTGACGCGCTTGGAGGAAGATATTCTCCGACTTGGAGATGTTTGTGGGGAGTCATTGACACTTGACAAGCTTAACACCCTGAGGTTTAAACAAGCCGAATACAAGTCTTTAGCGACCAACATGGCCAAATCACTGGGCAGAGAAAGTGAGGGTAGGATGTACGACCTGGGAGACAAAGCCTGGAAATTACTGGCATGGCTGGATAAAAATGAGTTGGTGAGCAAGTTGGTTCCAGAGCTGGTGAAGTTGTCCACGGAAGTTATATCAGACCCCCTAAAGATTGCCACTGAGTTTCACGACTATTACCGTACCATATACTGTGTGGGCTCTCCCTTCATAGGCCTCATTCGAGATATAACGCTGCCCTCCCTGGCGAGCGCTGACAATGATATGTTAGAAAGTGACCTAACCAATGATGAGGTCGGCCAGGCGATCAGAAGCCTTCAGCCCGGTAAGGCATCGGGCCCAAAAGGCTTGCCAATTGAGCTTTATAAGCTGCGGCTGGACCTGCTCACCCCGTACATGTGTGAAATTTTTGAGGAAAGTCGTGAAGTGGGGCTGCTCCCACCGGACCAACGGGTTGCCACATTGGTCACTATCTACAAAACCGGTAAGCCTAGAACGGCATGCTCGTCCTACAGGCCCATTTCACTTCTAAATGCTGAACCTAAAATACTTGCCAAACTCCTGGCCAGGCATCTGGTACACCCAGACCAATCGGGGTTTATGCCCCATTGGAATACCGCTTTGAATCTGAGAAGACTGCATGGCGTGCTGGGACGTAGGGACATGATTCAAGAAGATGCAGTTGTGGTCTCGTTGGACGCGGCGATGGCCTTCAGCACAATAGAGTGGCTGTATCTCTTTTCTGTCCTGACCAAAATGGGTTTTGAGCTCAACTTTATCGGGTGGGTGCGCTTACTGTATGCAAGACCCTTGGCGCAAGTGGTCGTTAATAATAAGAAATCAGGGGTCTTTGAGTTGAGCAGCGGGACGCGGCATGGGTGTCCGCTGTCTCCCCTCCTCTTTGTCCTCACGCTAGAACCACTGGTGGCCTGAATCCGTCGAGACCCAATAATCCGGGGGTTACGGTGAACTTACGCATGGGAAGACCACATCTTTCTGTATGCGGGCAATATTCTTCTATACCTTGCATCCCCCAGGTCATCGTTACACAGAGTTCTGGATATCTTCACAAACTTTGGTAGGTACTTTGGGTACACGATGAACTGGAGCAAATCTTTGATGTATGTTCTAATTAGTGCGGTGCCTCCATTGCCTAGAGACTGTCCCATGAAGGAAGCGAAAGATGGCTTTCAGTTCTTGGGACTCTTTATTACACTGGATCCCAAGGTTACATATGATCAGAATCTATCCCCCCTCTGCAGAGGCTGAAAAACGATGTGGCCCATTGGAAGAGACTACTGCTTTTGTTATTGGGGAGGGTGGCATTGTTTAAAATGATGTCCTTTCCGCAGTTTCTATATGCGCTCCAGAATTTTCCTGGTCTGGTCCTCTCAAAATACTTTAAGGAGGTGGAAAGTCTCCAGAGGGAATTGCTCTGGGATGGCCAGCCCCGTATTGCGCTTCCTAAGTTTGTATTGAGTTGGTATGATGGGGGATCAGGCTACCCGACATCAGGAAATACTATTGGGCGGCCCATCTGGATGACATATATTAATGCACCTACCGAAGGGGGTGGGGGCGGCTACAGTATGGACAGGTGGTAATTGCCTGGCGGCAATAACAACACAGCCCTTTATTCCAAACCCAAGACTATTCCCCTTACGGGACCAACCAGGCATTCAGTGCAGGTGTGACATGCGGTAAATAGGACTTTGGGGTGGGATCAGAAGCTTACGATGGCAACCCCTTTGTGAGATTCGGAACAACTGGGCACTTTGAGATGCTTGCAGGGATTCGATAAATGGGATCTAATCAGGATCACAAAAATAGGAGACCTATGATAAAAAGGAGATGCGATCTCCTTTGCTACCTTGCAACAAGAATACAAATTAGCCGACTCTGAATACTTTCGGTATTTACAGGTGAGACATGCGTTGACGACTAACCTGAACCGGGGAACATCGCCCCCGGATGCTTCACTGCTAGAGGACAGATTGCTAGACGGGTACTTACCAACTAAGGTGGTGTCTTTGACATACAAGAAATTGGTAAACAACACACTAGACCCCCTCCTGGTGCTTCATGACCGCTGGGGGAATGATGGGTTGGAACTTGATGAAGAGTGGCAAGAGGCAGTGGCCTCTCCAAGAGAAGTGGCAATTTCTTCCAGGTTACGTCTGGTCCAACTGAAAATCCTACATAGAATTTACTTTACGGGGAATCAGCTTGTCCGTATAGGTAGAATGGGCGATGGCAAGTGCAGGAGACAGTGTGGACAGGAGGGGACATTCATCCATATCCTGTGGGAGTGGGAGCATATCCAAGGGTATTGGAGGGAGCTGCACACCTTTCTGGGGTTGGTCCTTGGACTCATGGTTTGGACTGAGATCAAGAGATGCCAGTTGAATGTCTGGGAGTCTACAGATTTAGGTAGGAAAGACTGCATTTGGGCAAGGTTGGGGCTAATGGTCGCAAAAAGAAACCTGGCACTGGTGTGGGGGGCCACGTCTCTGCCCACGGTTGAAGGCTGGAAAGTAGACATGGACTGGTGTATGCTGTGTGAGAAGTTTGTGTATGTTTCTAGAGGGTACCCCCAAAAAAAGATTGCCATATGGAGCAAATTGAATAATTACCGTGGTAATATATGTGAACCCCCTGTAGTTCTCTTTTTGGAAGATTCTGCAACACCTTAGAATTCGTCTTACCGAAGTGACAGACACAAACTATCGAATGGTGATTATTGTGATCTTAATTATGTATTGCAAACTATTTCATCAAAACTGTGAATGGAAATGTTGCGCTGTTGTTTAATAAAAAGTTTTAAAAAAATAAAAAAAACAATCCCTACCGTAAACACGTTAAATTATAGCTCAGCTACATTAATGACGTGTTTGTCATAAGGCCTGGCTCAAAAGAACTAGCAGAGGTGTTTGTGGCTGGATTAACAAACAAAATACCTTTTTGAGGTTCACTTCGACAATAAGTAATCAGGAATTTCCTTTATGAGAATTAGTGTTAGGTCAGAAGGGAGAATACTGAAAACAGCAGTATATACTAAATCCACAGTTAAGAACAGTTTTTACACTTTAGTAGCACCCAGCCTCTGAGGCTCAAGGATGACCTAGCCTTAGATCTGTTTCTGTGGATCAGGCATAACTGTTCTAATTTGGCTGATTACAAAGTTGAGTCAAGTTTGTTAAGTAAGAGACTTATAGACTGGGGGTACCTCAGATGTTTGGTAATGTTAGCTGAAAAGAGACCCAGATATAGTAACGGAGATAACCTACTAGTAGATACCAACAGAGGGGAACCACACCAACTAATCTGTCAGTACATACACCAACACCTTGAATGCCGTGAAAAGGATCATAAATAAGAACTGGCAGATACTAAACAGTAATGGCCTCAATTTTCTAAACCCCATATTCTCTTTTAGACACAACATGAGCATTAGAGACAAGGTCATCCACACAAGACCTAGCCGCAGGGACAGACAAGAGCAGAACAATGTATGGGGTCTACCACAGGTAAGGGGCCATTTTCCATGTGGCTAGTGCTCACTGACCACACATAACACAAGCATTGATGTAGGATTAGAGTACCTGTGGGAACAACTTAGCCACACAAATTGCAATTCCATCAATGTAATTTACATGATTGTGTGCCCGTTGGTTAAAATATGTAGGTATGACCACTAGAAAGATTAAACAGAGGATCATTGAACACCACAGCACTATTAGATGCCAACGTATGGCAACTAAAATGACCTCTCACCTTGTAGAGACTGGGCATGATGAGAATGATTTGAGATGAACAGTAATAGAGCGATTAGCACAAAAAGGGAATATGACTAAAACCCTACTGGATCAAGAACATAGATGGGTATATAGATTATTAACCTATTAAAATGGTCTGAATGATGAGATTCAATGGAAACTATTACATTCAACATGAAGTGTAATTAAAGGGCCCTATGTTCTCTCCAGGGTTCTGAACTGGGTAATCATCTTGGTAAATAAGCCGACTAACCACCTTCGGAGGAATGTTCTATAGATGTGGTTGGAGAGTAGTAGTTGGAGTGTATGTCCTGTACCTAGTATTATATAACATGAGTGCAGTAAGTTTCAAATATCACTCTTGGAAAGAGAACTTCAAAGTATGTGATATATTTATTGATAAAGGGCCTATAAGCATATAGTGGTATAATAGCTAGTATGTGACAGCATTTGAGTTACCTTTACCATAACAGGGAAATACACTCGCGTAAAAGATCTATGGGGAGCGACCACAGATCAGGAGAAAAAGAGAAATACAATTCCCATCATGCTCAGAGGCGTGCATGAGGTATGATGTATGCATATTGGATGATGTAGTAGAATGCAGAGGACTCATAACAGAACTGAATCCTTGAGAAACATGGACAGTCTCGCAGATAATGATGGAAAGCAGGACAGAGCATAATGGAAGTAGGTGTAACGGAGGCACTACACCCTTGGAGTAATAAGAGGACTTCGAGATTCTGTATGGAGAGCAAGTAAGATTAAGAGGAAGGTTGCTAACCAGTAAGTGGCCCCTAACACGCATTATTGTTATTTTCTGTTGTCGAGTGTGTCTACAGGGGCATGCCCTCTGACCTATTATTTTATGGGGTGACATTAGATACCCTTAGGGTAAGCATAGCTATAAGATTGCTTCATAACATGCTCCCCGAATAATTTATGTGTGTAATAATTCACTGGTGATTTTGAGCTTGTTATTTTCCATGCAGTGTGCCCTTCCATTAGCCACAAAAAAAAGATGTGTAAAAATATATGTAAACTGCATGATTCAGTTGTTGACCTCTCTTCCTTCTCTCTAAAACAGGTATTAATATATGATTCAATGACAGACAAGTCAGCCTGTGTTTTTATATTGTTTGTCTGGTCTTGTCTTAGAGAGCCCTGACTGGTAGGACTATAGATATGGCACATAGTGATGCATAGAGAGTGGGGTACTAGTATTAATCCTAATGAGAGCCTGACCCTTTGTGGCCTGCAGATCGAGGGGCTGAAACTTCTCCCTGACAGTAATCAGGGAGAAGGGACATTGTACCAAAGCCATAACTGGCATTCAGTTTTTCAACCATATCATAGGAACCTAATCATAAAGGGGTACCTGGGTGCACCCAAGGTATTTTTATTTTAAAATCTCTAGAACCCCCCCCCCCCACCCCATCAGAGTAAATATCTTAAGTGCTCCCTGAAATATGGCCAAGCCCATCCTGGTTTATAGGGACCAGGATGAGACCGAGGATGAAGCATACCACGAATAGGGTGTCTGAGGGTCACAAATAAGTCGCTGGGGATTTTTATTGAGGTTGGCAGGAAGGAACTAGGGTTTTCACCCAAATATAAGCGTACAGGGTGCTCAGTGGTTGTCATGTAGTCTTAGGGAGGCGGTATCCTGTGATCACATTTTGATTTAAAAGGAACCTCTCCTCCCTTCCAGAGTGTGTTTATTAACAGTCCTTAGACATTGTGAAAGACAGTAATTTACACCATCCTGCCCTTTTTTGGGGTTAGAAGCCGGTTACTGTCTTCTTAGTGAGAGTCTTTAACTCTCCAAGCCAAGGAAGTATATTCCAGCTCTAGAAGTTTGAGACTTGTGGAACTTGTTATTTGCCAGTTCTCATTGAGGCAGCACAAAGTGCATTTTTAAAGAGTTACATTTTTATCTAAATTTCTCAAAAATCACTATGGAAAAAATAACTTTGAATTACTATTCTAGTACTTTCTCAAACAAAGATGCAAAATATATGGTATGATGAAAGTGTGCAGACCAGAGCAATTAGTTGCATGGCAGTAATGCTTTACAGACTGGATTAGTATGGGTTTTCACATGAAAATATAAATTGGATATACACAGCAGCATAATATTTTAGATTGATGCTTCTTGGCTGACAGGATTCTACTCACCTGAAAAGCTGTAGATCTGCACAGGATGGTAGAAATTACACCTTCTCGAGGTGCGTCTTGCCAGCTTCTCGAACGGTAAACAAAACAATAATTTACTTAAACACAATCTTAACACATTTCCCCCAAACCACCAACTGTCTTTGAGACCAGATTCGGACTAAATGCTCACCCTTTTATAGAAAACTGTTTCTATTTCAACATAGGTACTCAGTTTTTTTTCCTGTTACTGCAAACGATTTTGCTGCTTCCAAAGTTCTTTGTCTCAAGTGTCCTTAAGAGGGGTTTCTTTGAGAGGATGAGGATAGTCTTTGTTTTATTCATGTACCACAACTGCGACACTAATCATTAATCTGTCTGGTTTCCCGGAGTCAGTTTTGTTGAGATAGATATAAGTTCTATTAGGTTATGGAGTTGTTAAAATTGTCGCAAGTCTACTGCTGATGGTTCAGTGCACTAACTTGTTGCTTCATGCTTATCTTTTCATAATATTTCCATTAATTCTTCCTTGTTCTTTCTTTGCAGGATTGATTGCCGAAAGCAGGATGTGTGTCTGAAGAAAGCCATGTTCAGGGTGCGGTCCCAGTATTTCCTATGTGGTAAGCGGCAGCACTAGGATTGCTGGACCTCTCCAAGGAAAGTCTCTACGCCAAGCAAGGCTTCTTGTGATGTGCGTGGTATTTATATTGCTGCGCTCAAAATGACCTCCAAATCCCGAGATAGTATTAGATTTTATGAGGTTTTGGCTGAAATGTTTTACGAAGAGAGAGCAATAAGGCTTAAGGAATTTCAAGGCCACTCTGTGTTCCTTGTAAAAGGAAATTGCACTTGGTGTACACAACCAGTTGGCAGCTGCGGGGGCCGTGGTGATCAAACACAATGTCACGATCATCCTAAGGCGTACTGGGAGAAGAGGGATGGTCCAGGTGGTCACTATAATAATTTTCCTCCCTGTTTCCTGCTGCCCTTGCCCTATACATTGTGCTCTGAACCTGGATGTGGAGATGGGCATTACACCGGCACAGTAACATCAATGGGCCACTTTTCCTGGCACAGAATTTAAAACTGAAGTTCGTAACTCCCACACAAATATGTAGGCTTCATGTCATCCAGCATCCTTTTGGAGACACTAACTTTACTTATTACTAGATTGAGTGCAAGAATTCAGTCTTCATTATGAGGTTGGTCCCATTGTAGTTTCAATTTGATTACCTCTATTATCATTCTGCCAAAAGTGCTTCAAAATTTGAGATAAGCTTATATCAAGAAGAACATCAACAAGTGCGTCTCAGAAATGTGTTCTGAGGCAGTGCTTTCAAGGTCAACAAGCTGCTTCACACCAGTATTCTGTAAGAGCATCATTAACTATATTCACTCATGCCACATATATTTATTTTAAAATGTCAGCTTCCAGTTCTTCCGGTAACTGCAGCTAGTTTTTTTTTTCTTTCATGTAAGTAGAAATGGTATTACAACGTTTAATTTTCTTCAGAACAATAGACTATACACACAGACTATAAATAGATTGTTGAAAAGCAATTACCTGCTGTGCCTCTCTGAGATAGTACAGGTAAAAAGCTAACAAATTAACAGTGCAATCGTCTCTTATTTAATTATACATAATTAATTATAAATAATTAATAATTACAGAATAAAAATGCTATGCACTTTAAAGATTATTATATAAAGCATTGACAACGCCTGTAGGTCTCGCCTTTTGGACCTATTGGCTTTACCAATGCTGTGTGCCAATGCTAAGCACCAGTGAGAGAAGGAGAAGCAATGGAGGAGCAAATGAGGGAAAGAGCAACAGAGATCTTGGGGCAGCTGGCGAAGAAGACAATAGAGAGCAGCACATTAGACGCAGAGCCAAGTGAAGCATGGTGGCATGGGGAAACAGAGACGCCGAGCAATCACAGGGGCTGCAAGTCATTGGAGGAGGGAGATAGTACACAATGGAGTGAGTTAGAAAACACATGAATTCTCATGGACTGCTTAAAAAAAGAAAGAAGTAGTTTTCTTTATTCGAGCGGTGGAAGATACAAGCCATCCAAATAAAAGGATGGCGAAGAAGCTATGCTCCAGGAGAGAAGCAACCATAAGGGAAAGTCAAGTCATCGAATAAGAATTCAGCAAATGAGACCGACAATAAAGGCAACCAATATTAAGCAATATGTGATTTCTAAGTAAACTTTCATTTTTCAATTCAATTCATTTTTGGCACGGCCATTCACCTCGTCTAACAGTTCTTGGGAGAAATCGAAAAGAAGCAGAACAAGCATTTACAATGCAATGGTTTTGCCTTTGTTAAAGTTAGAGCTATTGGCATTGCTCTTGACATTATTTTTATTTTATTTATGTTTTGTTTTAACATAAATACATGGCATTGTAATTTACAATGCCACTAGCTTTATCTCTCGCAAATGACAGACAAAAACACCCACACAATGCCCTTCCACACACACAGCCACACAGAGCCCCCCACACACACAGCCCCCCACACACACAGCCACACAAAGCCCCCCCACACACAGCCACACAAAGCCCCCCACACACACAGCCACACAAAGCCCCCCACACACACAGCCACACAAAGCCCCCCACACACACAGCCACACAAAGCCCCCCACACACACCCACACAGAGCACTCTACACACACTTACACAGCACAAGCAGGCAACAGGGGCACACGGAGGCACAAGCAGGCAACAGGGCACGAAAACGGAGGCACAAGCAGGCAACAGGGTCACGAAAACGGAGGCACAAGCAGGCGACAGGGGCACGAAAACGGAGGCACAAGCAGGCAACAGGGGCACGAAAAAGGAGGCACAAGCAGGCGACAAGGGCACGAAAACTGAGGCACAAGCAGGCAACAGGGGCACACGGAGGCACAAGCAGGCAACAGGGGCACGAAAACGGAGGCAAGCAGGCAACAGGGGCACACAGAGGCACAAGCAGGCAACAGGGGCACAAGCAGGCAACAGGGGCACAAGCAAGCAACAGGGGCACACGGAGGCAACTGCAGGCAGGACACTACCGGGCTGTGCCTTGGGACTGAGGACGCCGTGAAAATGGGGCATGTTATAGCGCCATAATTCTGTGAGTACTGACCCCCCTCCTTAAGGTGTGGAGCTCTCGGCACTGACCACTCGGCCACTGGTGGGCGTCATCACTGTACCAGCCCTCTCTTGGAAACTGGGAGCCCCGGCTCGTGCTGCTCTGCGGGGACAGGGTAGGTGGACAAATTCTGTCCGTGCAGCGAACGAGGGTGCGGCGGGCCTGCTGTTGCCCGGATCCTCCTGCTGAATACTGTGAGGAGCGAGGGAGCTCCGAGTGACCAGCCCGACACTACCTCACAAAGACTGAGGGCGGAGGAAGGTGCGGTAGTGGGAGCTGTAAGAGCGACATACACCCGACTCTCCAGGACCCCCTGAATGCGCCGCCGTGCACATCGGTCGGCTCACCGGCCCCCCACGCAGCAAGGGTCATACACGGATGCACGCTTTTGAGGGGTGCTGTGTGCTCGTCTCTGCCGCTGCCTCATGGTGTTTGCGGACGACATACACCCCATTCCACGACAGGGCCACCAGGGGAGGGGGCGAGAGAGAAGGAGGGAGAATCAGCGGGAGGGAACGGACAGACGGAGAGCGGGATGGGGGGTGCCGGGGCAGGAACGGACACACGGAGAGCGGGAGGAGGGGTGCACCCAAAAACCAACAAGAGAACGATGACATTTGCTACCACACTCCTCCATACATGATGTGACATCAGCATGCACCCTGGCCTTTTCGACAGTTCACCACTCATACCCTTACTTATTGCTATAGTCATCCACAAAGAACACAACTCACTGCATACCCTTCCTCTTCTTAGTAAAACCCATGGTGACCTGACAGTAGCTAATAATTGCACAGTTTTGCATGACCACAGATTGTCCCTAACAGTATCTACAACTTTAGCTCTGCACTGGTAGGCACTCTGCACACATCCCACTAAAACTTTGTTAAACATTGTTCATGACATTAAAGGTAAATGAACCTAATTTCCTATCAGAATAACACCAGATGTACCTTCTTTGTTAAATATCTCTAGAAAGAACCAAACAGCATTCTCTGTGATCACTTGATCCACAAATGTCACTTCCACTCACTTGTGATAAATGATTGATCATAGCTACTGTCTAGTTTCAATGACAGACCTAAATGTAGAAAGTAAAAAAAAAAGAGAACCAGCACCCACTGACTGCCACACACTTTCAAGGCATATAATAGAACCTTCAGCTGGAGAGATAATCACTAAATATTTATGAGTCGACCTTTCCATCCCATCCCTGACACCAAAAGCCATTCTTAATAATTATTTTGACCAAATTATCATCCAAATAGCTATATCAACATGACCCCTCCGGTGTCACAAATGAAGTGAGATGTTTCGAATCCTGGTGTAACTCAATTAATGTATGCTGCAGACATATCTAAAATTGTAAAAACTGAAATAACTTTCAATGTAGCTAGCATCTCATTGATATGCTGAAGCAGTTGACAATCCTCCAAATTTTGCGATTAAGATTGCGTAGATCCACACATAGACGCAAAGATTTACCTGCTTCAAGTGCCAACATAATTTGAGATAACTCCCCCTCTTCTATGGGCTCAATAACAGACATGGAACACAATTTGTCAAGTTCTTCCTTCAATTCTTGTCTAGGACAGAGAGGCACTGTTACAAATGGGGTTTCTGGTTCGCTAGGGCATGCACCAAAGCCAGGCAGAAACTACCACTCTAGTCAGGGCAAAGGAGGTACAAGCTGAAGATAACCCCTGCTCACCCCCTTCGTAGCTTGACCAGAGCAGTCAGGCTTTTCCTAAAGTCAATGTGTAAAGCAGTTGAGCAACACACTCATACATCAGCGACACACTAGGCACACCACAAAAGAAACTCCACACAAGGTAATATGAATTATCCATAAAAACACGTTAGAACACAATCACATATATATACTGTGCCACCAGGCTCTTGTCATGACTTCACAGGTAGTACATAAATCAGTGTGCCAATCGGGCAGTTGTCATAACTTTACATACATCACAAGACCAATCGGGCCACTGTCATGACCATTACAGTTAGGGATAGTCAATAACTATTTGTAGAAACTGTACTTAGTATAAAGCATTAGGCATAAGCATCACATAAGTCGCACATCACTTTGTCTCAGAGGAGGCCATAGGACCATAAGTCCCCCAGAAACGTTTGTGCCCCCTAATGATATCCGCAAAAACAACAAGTGATGGACTGAATGTGGATCAATGTCACACACTCCCCCAGTCAAAAGATCTGGGCCCAAATCCATCGTTTTTTTGCACTCCACACCACCCTGGGTTAGACAATGGCGATATGCAAATCAGCTCTGACCCTGTTGCCCCATGGGAACAGTCCAGTCCGAACTACAAAAGCCATGTCCTTCCCAGAACGGAATCAAGCATCCGAGGACCGGACCGGTTTCGAGGTAACACCTCTCTTCAGCCCGGCTAGCTTGATTCCAGTGGTGTGGAGTGCCTGGGACCCACGTCTGGGCATCCCCAGCGCACTTGGGGCGGCAATTGCAAAAACAACAAGTGATGGACTGAATGTGGATCAATGTCACACACTCCCTCAGTCAAAAGATCTGGGCCCAAATCCATCGTTTTTTTGCACTCCACACCACCCTGGGTTAGACAATGGCGATATGCAAATCAGCTCTGACCCTGTTGCCCCATGGGAACAGTCCAGTCCGAACTACAAAAGCCATGTCCTTCCCAGAACGGAATCAAGCATCCGAGGACCGGACCGGTTTCGAGGTAACACCTCTCTTCAGCCCGGCTAGCTTGATTCCAGTGGTGTGGAGTGCCTGGGACCCACGTCTGGGCATCCCCAGCGCACTTGGGGCGGCAATTGCAAAAACAACAAGTGATGGACTGAATGTGGATCAATGTCACACACTCCCCCAGTCAAAAGATCTGGGCCCAAATCCATCGTTTTTTTGCACTCCACACCACCCTGGGTTAGACAATGGCGATATGCAAATCAGCTCTGACCCTGTTGCCCCATGGGAACAGTCCAGTCCGAACTACAAAAGCCATGTCCTTCCCAGAACGGAATCAAGCATCCGAGGACCGGACCGGTTTCGAGGTAACACCTCTCTTCAGCCCGGCTAGCTTGATTCCAGTGGTGTGGAGTGCCTGGGACCCACGTCTGGGCATCCCCAGCGCACTTGGGGCGGCAATTGCAAAAACAACAAGTGATGGACTGAATGTGGATCAATGTCACACACTCCCCCAGTCAAAAGATCTGGGCCCAAATCCATCGTTTTTTTGCACTCCACACCACCCTGGGTTAGACAATGGCGATATGCAAATCAGCTCTGACCCTGTTGCCCCATGGGAACAGTCCAGTCCGAACTACAAAAGCCATGTCCTTCCCAGAACGGAATCAAGCATCCGAGGACCGGACCGGTTTCGAGGTAACACCTCTCTTCAGCCCGGCTAGCTTGATTCCAGTGGTGTGGAGTGCCTGGGATCCACGTCTGGGCATCCCCAGCGCACTTGGGGCGGCAATTGCAAAAACAACAAGTGATGGACTGAATGTGGATCAATGTCACACACTCCCCCAGTCAAAAGATCTGGGCCCAAATCCATCGTTTTTTTGCACTCCACACCACCCTGGGTTAGACAATGGCGATATGCAAATCAGCTCTGACCCTGTTGCCCCATGGGAACAGTCCAGTCCGAACTACAAAAGCCATGTCCTTCCCAGAACGGAATCAAGCATCCGAGGACCGGACCGGTTTCGAGGTAACACCTCTCTTCAGCCCGGCTAGCTTGATTCCAGTGGTGTGGAGTGCCTGGGACCCACATCTGGGCATCCCCAGCGCACTTGGGGCGGCAATTGCAAAAACAACAAGTGATGGACTGAATGTGGATCAATGTCACACACTCCCCCAGTCAAAAGATCTGGGCCCAAATCCATCGTTTTTTTGCACTCCACACCACCCTGGGTTAGACAATGGCGATATGCAAATCAGCTCTGACCCTGTTGCCCCATGGGAACAGTCCAGTCCGAACTACAAAAGCCATGTCCTTCCCAGAGCGGAATCAAGCATCCGAGGACCGGACCGGTTTCGAGGTAACACCTCTCTTCAGCCCGGCTAGCTTGATTCCAGTGGTGTGGAGTGCCTGGGACCCACGTCTGGGCATCCCCAGCGCACTTGGGGCGGCAATTGCAAAAACAACAAGTGATGGACTGAATGTGGATCAATGTCACACACTCCCCCAGTCAAAAGATCTGGGCCCAAATCCATCGTTTTTTTGCACTCCACACCACCCTGGGTTAGACAATGGCGATATGCAAATCAGCTCTGACCCTGTTGCCCCATGGGAACAGTCCAGTCCGAACTACAAAAGCCATGTCCTTCCCAGAACGGAATCAAGCATCCGAGGACCGGACCGGTTTCGAGGTAACACCTCTCTTCAGCCCGGCTAGCTTGATTCCAGTGGTGTGGAGTGCCTGGGACCCACGTCTGGGCATCCCCAGCGCACTTGGGGCGGCAATTGCAAAAACATGGCATGGCGTTTGTAGTTCGGACTGGACTGTTCCCATGGGGCAACAGGGTCAGAGCTGATTTGCATATCGCCATTGTCTAACCCAGGGTGGTGTGGAGTGCAAAAAAACGATGGATTTGGGCCCAGATCTTTTGACTGGGGGAGTGTGTGACATTGATCCACATTCAGTCCATCACTTGTTGTTTTTGCAATTGCCGCCCTAAGTGCGCTGGGGATGCCCAGACGTGGGTCCCAGGCACTCCACATCACTTGGAGTCAAGCTAGCCGGGCTGAAGAGAGGTGTTACCTCGAAACCGGTCCGGTCCTCGGATGCTTGATTCCGTTCTGGGAAGGACATGGCGTTTGTAGTTCGGACTGGACTGTTCCCATGGGGCAACAGGGTCAGAGCTGATTTGCATATCGCCATTGTCTAACCCAGGGTGGTGTGGAGTGCAAAAAAACGATGGATTTGGGCCCAGATCTTTTGACTGGGGGAGTGTGTGACATTGATCCACATTCAGTCCATCACTTGTTGTTTTTGCAATTGCCGCCCTAAGTGCGCTGGGGATGCCCAGACGTGGGTCCCAGGCACTCCACACCACTTGGAGTCAAGCTAGCCGGGCTGAAGAGAGGTGTTACCTCGAAACCGGTCCGGTCCTCGGATGCTTGATTCCGTTCTGGGAAGGACATGGCGTTTGTAGTTCGGACTGGACTGTTCCCATGGGGCAACAGGGTCAGAGCTGATTTGCATATCGCCATTGTCTAACCCAGGGTGGTGTGGAGTGCAAAAAAACGATGGATTTGGGCCCAGATCTTTTGACTGGGGGAGTGTGTGACATTGATCCACATTCAGTCCATCACTTGTTGTTTTTGCAATTGCCGCCCTAAGTGCGCTGGGGATGCCCAGACGTGGGTCCCAGGCACTCCACACCACTTGGAGTCAAGCTAGCCGGGCTGAAGAGAGGTGTTACCTCGAAACCGGTCCGGTCCTCGGATGCTTGATTCCGTTCTGGGAAGGACATGGCGTTTGTAGTTCGGACTGGACTGTTCCCATGGGGCAACAGGGTCAGAGCTGATTTGCATATCGCCATTGTCTAACCCAGGGTGGTGTGGAGTGCAAAAAAACGATGGATTTGGGCCCAGATCTTTTGACTGGGGGAGTGTGTGACATTGATCCACATTCAGTCCATCACTTGTTGTTTTTGCAATTGCCGCCCTAAGTGCGCTGGGGATGCCCAGACGTGGGTCCCAGGCACTCCACACCACTTGGAGTCAAGCTAGCCGGGCTGAAGAGAGGTGTTACCTCGAAACCGGTCCGGTCCTCGGATGCTTGATTCCGTTCTGGGAAGGACATGGCGTTTGTAGTTCGGACTGGACTGTTCCCATGGGGCAACAGGGTCAGAGCTGATTTGCATATCGCCATTGTCTAACCCAGGGTGGTGTGGAGTGCAAAAAAACGATGGATTTGGGCCCAGATCTTTTGACTGGGGGAGTGTGTGACATTGATCCACATTCAGTCCATCACTTGTTGTTTTTGCAATTGCCGCCCTAAGTGCGCTGGGGATGCCCAGACGTGGGTCCCAGGCACTCCACACCACTTGGAGTCAAGCTAGCCGGGCTGAAGAGAGGTGTTACCTCGAAACCGGTCCGGTCCTCGGATGCTTGATTCCGTTCTGGGAAGGACATGGCGTTTGTAGTTCGGACTGGACTGTTCCCATGGGGCAACAGGGTCAGAGCTGATTTGCATATCGCCATTGTCTAACCCAGGGTGGTGTGGAGTGCAAAAAAACGATGGATTTGGGCCCAGATCTTTTGACTGGGGGAGTGTGTGACATTGATCCACATTCAGTCCATCACTTGTTGTTTTTGCAATTGCCGCCCTAAGTGCGCTGGGGATGCCCAGACGTGGGTCCCAGGCACTCCACACCACTTGGAGTCAAGCTAGCCGGGCTGAAGAGAGGTGTTACCTCGAAACCGGTCCGGTCCTCGGATGCTTGATTCCGTTCTGGGAAGGACATGGCGTTTGTAGTTCGGACTGGACTGTTCCCATGGGGCAACAGGGTCAGAGCTGATTTGCATATCGCCATTGTCTAACCCAGGGTGGTGTGGAGTGCAAAAAACCGATGGATTTGGGCCCAGATCTTTTGACTGGGGGAGTGTGTGACATTGATCCACATTCAGTCCATCACTTGTTGTTTTTGCAATTGCCGCCCTAATGATATCCAGCACCAACATTTAGTCGTGCACCACAGCCCACTTGTAGCAGTGCAAACACCAATACATGAACATCCCAATCAGCACAACACCTGCGCTTTCCTTTGGGTACTTGGTGTCCTTTGTACAGGCTTCCGGGCCAGACACCCAACTACACCAGAAAATGCAGCAGTCCTCGTCCCCGGGGGCCTCCGTTGAGGTTTCACCCCGTTTTGGAGCACAACACCACAAGTAAGGGGTGCAACACACCCTGCCTTAACGCCAAAAATCTGGAGACCCCAATGTAGGCGAAATACCACGGGTAGGGGTGTCCCATGCTCTGCCCACGTTGACCGGGGACCTCCCTTCATGCCAAGGACTGGTCCCATGAGCGCATTGCATGGGGCTCATCAGCCTGAAGCTCAGTCTCACTTACCATTCCCTGGGGGCTGAGCGAGTGTAGGTTGCAGCCGCCCGCTGGTCCGGTCTCCTCACATTCTGCTGCAGGCCGCCTGGTGCGGCTGGGAGGCTCCTGCCATCGTTCACAATGCACGCACCCAGGGCTGCTATCCAGCTAGGGGGTCCATGTCGAAAGCGGCTGAATGGAGCCCGCAAGGCTCCGGTCTCTACTGTGTGTGTCTGGGCCCTACCCCCAACAAGGCTGAGGAAACCCACGGAGCACTCTTCCTCACAGGAGCCCCGCCAAGGACCAGGCTTCCACAGCCTGACTTCCAGTTGGCGTCACGGCTGCTCTCATCATGAGGAAGTAAGAGCCCACTTCTCAGGCTTAGAAGTTTATAGTTAGAAGCGCCCTACCCGTGCTGTACTAAGCAGGGGCGCACATCTTTGGGCCATAGGTTTTTTCAGTGCTTTCCCAGCGCACTATGATATGGGAAAAATGCCACATGAGCCCCACATCTGGGCTCACCTACACCGGCCACAAAAATCCTGGTTTCAGCACCTAGACACCGCAACGGCTTATAGTTTTGTAAAAGAGGCTGAGCTAAGAAAACACACCGCCAGCGGCCCGGGACCCGTGAGCAGCATCGGAGCGGCCGCGCTAGGATTGGCTCGCTCAGGGAGGCTCGTCTGAGAAGGACGCGCTGCCATTGGTCCACCGCCAGGGTCTACACGAAGGAGCTGCGCTCCTATTGGCCGAGGACCGGAGAGGCGTGCGGCGTCATCAGGGGCTCGTCCCGAGAGCCGCGCACGGATTGGACGCGCGCCTGTGCCCCTCGAGAAGAGGCGCTGCTGCCGGGGGAAGTCCTCCTGCCAGCCCCTGGGACCTCGCGTGACTGCTGCCTACCCCGCGTGTGGCGAACTCGTCACCAGAGATCCCCGACTGTTGTGGGGGCATAACGAGGAGCAAGGGGAAGGTGACCGGAAGCGCTGAGAGCGCAGGAGAGACGTGGCGGAAAAGCACTCACGCAAGCAGGAAGGCGGGTGCAGGCAATGCCGGAACAGATTCGGGGGCGTTCCCGGCTTTTGGCTGACGTCGCGTGACGTCGGCAAAAGCCAAAGAATCTCGGGAACGCCCCCGAATCTGGTCCGAGATTGACGGACGGAGCCCTCTCCCAATGGCTAGCCTCCATTTATGGAGCTAGCCAATCGGAGGAGGGGGCGTATCCCGACCCACACACACAACTCAAGAGGTTTTTTGGCGCATGCGCAAAGCGCATGGCCAGGCAAAACCTAAAAAACGGCATCCTCTTTCCTCCCCCAAGTTTTCAGCTACAGGAATTTTAAAATATGTAAAAACGACGTATATTCATCTTCAATGAACTTGTTATCATCAACTTCTTGCCCTCTTATTATAACTGATACTGATTCAAGTTCTTGCAGTTTTCAGAAATACAAGCAGATAACGCCCTTTGTTAAACAATGAAGCAGGGGCGGCTCTAGGCTCATGGTGGCCCTGGGCAGGGAGCGTAGGTAGGGGGCCCGGAAGAGGGGGTCCGTGCGGGGTGGAGCGCGCAGGCCAGTAAAGAGGGGAGGGGGTCAGGGTGTTTAAATGTAAATGTATGTAAATGTATGTGTCTTGTAAAGCGCACTGCTGCCCTGAGGCGTCGTGGCGCTGTAGACCGCTGGGGAACCCGTCCTGGCTATCCCTGTGAGATGGTCACTACTGGGTATCTCCAAGGTGAAACCAGGCATCCCCGGCGAATTTGGGGGGCCGTTGTAGAGATGAGGCAAGCTAATGCCCAGAGTTGCCGAGAGTGATCCCTGGTTAGAGTAGGCACCTGAGGCGAGAATTATGGAGTCCGCTGACCCTGGTCCACGACCCTGCCGTGTCGGGAATTGAACCCTGGTCCCGGGCCGTTCTCTGCTTCCGGGTCTGCCGCCTCTAACCAGTGAGCCACACCACTCCACTAGAAGTGGAACAGAGCCGGAGGCCGCCAAATCCTTGCCAGGGGCCACCACGCAAATATGTATCAATCCTCAGAGGATTTATATATTAAGGATATATATTGGCGTGGTGGCCCCTGGGATTTGGTGGCCCTGTGCAGGTGCACAGCTTGCACATGCCTAAAGCCGGCCCTGAATGAAGGATAAACATTTGCATTGTCAACAATCTCTTAAGTAGATAAACAGCTGCAGCTAAAACTATTAAAAAAAATTGCTCCACTGAAGAATCCCAAAGCATTATTGCAAAACCAGTACATGCTTCTGTAATTTAGCAAAGTTCCACTATTCCAAACTCTCACGAGGGTTCAAACCCACTCTGTAATATCTAACCCAGCAAGTGAGGATTCTAAGTGAAATTTACACATCGTTCTCAGCTCGCTAGCTTTAATTCCCAACATAAGCACTCACGAATCCCATATATATCAACAAGCGTTTGGAACAGAATTATCTCGAATAGTTAGGGGATCATGGACAGTAAAACTAATGGACCACACTAGCTGAGTAATCTGGGTAGAGTGGTACAAACAAATCCCAGACGTTAATACATTAAAATATTGAGCATTTGTGCGAAGTGATCGTTCTCTATATCCCAGGAACAAATCTGTTACTCAGTAATATTAACTTTTTCTGTCTACTTTTCCATTCCCCAAAACAATAACCTATCATCTGGTTTAATTTCGGAAAAAATGCTGAGGTAGTTAAAATGAGAGTGTCTGAAAAAACACTGAGGAAGAATAAATATTTTAATAAAACTGATCCAACAGATTAAACATCAGTTTTTCCAAGTTCAAGGTCTTCGACCTGTTTTTGAAGAGAAGAGATCTGAAGATCCATATGAACAACCTTGGTTGCCGTTTCCTGAAGAGACGAGACATCTTTTTCCACAGTAGAGACCCTGGCGTCCATGTTTGACCAATTGTCGGTAAGCGTTTGCAGCTTGGCATTGGTATCTTCCATGTAGGGACGCAGGGCTCGTATTTCTTCGAGGAGCAATTCGATTGAGATAGAGGAGGAGGAGTTCGAGGGTGAAGGTGGGTCTTTCTTCAACCTTTTTGGGTTAGTTTTGGCTGCCACCTGAGAAGAAGAGGCCTCCATGTCAGCTGTCGCAGTATCAGTGGGAGGGTTTGTAGAGGCTTCTAGATTAGCCAGCGTTGAAAATAGCTTAGAGTTCTTGACAAAATTGCGCTTAGGGGGCTTGTCGAAACGCTGCGCCATTGAAATGCCGATAAATCAGGCGAAAGGGATAGCGCAAGATGAAGCAAAACAAAATGGCCGCCCAGCCTGAGGAGAACAGTAAATGCGAAGCAAACACAGCAAGTCAAGGTCAAAAAATGGAGAAAAGTCACCTGTGCTAATTGAGGGGAATTTCCATCATGAAATGAGGAGAAACGGCATCAGAGAAGGGCTATGAGAGCCGGTGAAAATGCGTGCGGCGGAATGCACATCTGCGAGAGGCACCGGGATAAAAAACAAAATGGCGGTCGCGACTTGGAGGAGCCGCGACCGGAGTTAAATCCGGTGATTATAAGCAGCGTCGGCACAATGGAGGAGTAAAAACCAGCCTGGATGGTGCCTGGTGAATTCCGACGTCAGGTGCAGGTCTCCATATTTCGCCAGAGGGATGCGAGCCGCCTGTGAACTCCGGTGTGGACGGAGCCGCTACCCGTGTGCTGCCATCCGCGTCGGGCGCTTAGCCACGCCCCCCAGTTTTTCCAAGTTAAGCTTATAAAGTTCTTCTATTCCTATATTTAGCTGAAACCCCAGATTCTGTGGTGAGTGAGAAGTGTTATGACCATGAAGGAAATCTATAATCACTAAAGTTAAAGTCCTTACAAGGATGTTAAATGGCATTAGGCCTACTTATTTGTATGTGAGTTACATACTTTAGTATTAAATTCTGTGTTTGCTGCATTGAACAAAGCAACTTCTGTTTTCTATGGTTTATTTCGGCTAATCTTGAAAAGTTTTAAACTTGAGTGAATGCCTTGGATATATTCACTCAATGGATAAAGAAACAGGGCTACATAACCAGCACACAGACTGGTTTGATTATTAACAGAGTCACCAAGATTTTATTTTAAACTCAAATTGAACATACATTAACCTAATAGCCTGATGAATTGAGTGGAAAAATCTGTACTCTACAAAGACAGAAACAGGAATTCTGACTTCAACATGTTTTCAGCAACTCAACAAATCAGTGTGAAAGGAATGTTCATTATTTGAGCACAATCCATGTTCTCAAACAAAAACAATGTATTTGCCACTAATAGTCATTCACAAATAAACCCAGTTTGTTCCTTCTGGGAGCAAGCTTACCCATACTATTCATTATAATTTTCATTAGGACCCTATATTTTGCATTTATCAGACATGATTTTTTAAGATGTGTAACAAGATGGATCCTTTCCAGATTTTTGGAAAACATTCCAATATTTAATTGGTGGGGCGAGTGGAATTCTTCAAAACTGAATTATATAAAATCATTAAACAGATATAAAAGCACTAGTATTGGAACAAAACATACAGCATGCCACAACAGGTAGCTCACATTGACCTGCCACCTTCCTAATGGTTGTTGAAAACAATGTCTCTTTACATTTCACTCTAGTGTTTCTGTCAAACATTTCGTGACTTTCAGCGAAAATGTTCTCAATATCTGGACGAGATATCTTCATGTCTCCATATACAAATGTGTTTGAAAATATTCTCAATCTCAGAGTTATCAAAGGTCTTGAACCCTGTGATAGGGTGAAACAGTCAAAAACGTGTTTCTGGATCTACTTGCAGATAAGAAGTTTCCTCCATTTATTAATTTATTTGAAACGTATTTTGCATAACAACATTATAAAGGATTTCACCCTCTAAAATGTTTTCCTTTAATAAAAAGATTTAAGCCATACAATGTTTTCCTTTTGGATTTCTACTATGACTTTATGTTCTGTGTGATTCTAAATTGATAGACAGTTGATTAGCATTAATTCACAGGGTATGTAATGACCTGGCCTTCTAATTATTCCATAGCTGACCCCCCCTGCTTTTCATTTCTGCAAATCTTATAGCTAGGTCTTTACATTAAGCCTTAGATATAGCCTATACTATACTCTCATGGGATATCGCTTAGTTTATTTATTTCTATTTCTTGATGTAGCGCACAACTCACTCCTGGAGGAGTATCTCAGCACTGTACGGATCAAGCAAGGTGAGAAATTCTAAAACAACCACGTTTTTAACATCTTGAAATGTATAAAATATGGGCAGGTACGAAGATGAAAAGGAAGTTTATTCCAGTAGCATGGGGCCGTGTATGAAAAAGATCTGCCCCCACATCTTGAGGCGCAAATGCATGGAGTCTGCAAAAGAGCTTTGTTTGATGGCCTCAGTTGTCTGGAGGGCTGATAATAGCTAAGTCATGAATACTAATAGACGGGACGAGCTGTGTAGAGTGGTTTATGCATCAGACAGCAAAGTTTAAAAACAGCACCCTTTCCGATAGGAAACCAATTCATTTTTCTTAAGATGGGGGTAGAAAATGACGTTGCTGGTAAATTGCTGGTCATCCGTGTTCTATACTACCTGCAGCAGTGTGTTATTTACTGCTACCAGTAGAGCATGTCCAACTAGTTATAAGAACCTGGACAAGGGTTTTTCTCCAAGTGTCTGGAAGCCAAGGAAATACGTTTTTTATTAGACCCATTGTGGCAAGACAGGTGCCTCATGTGGCATTGACTTGATCTTTCAGGGACAGTGATTGATCTATTTTCACTCCTAGATTTTTCACCACTTGCTTGGGTGCAGGTGTTGGACCAAGTTCCGAAGGCCACCAGTCCGCCAACCATATCTTGTTGGCTTTGCAAAATAACACGATCTCCGTCTTCTCGCTGTTTAGTTAGAGACAGTTGCTATTCATCCAGACAGAGAATGTCCTCATGCGACCTGCAAATTTACCTTTAAATTTATCTGGGTCAGGGGCAAAGGAG
This sequence comes from Lissotriton helveticus, assembly GCF_964261635.1. NCBI lineage: Eukaryota > Metazoa > Chordata > Amphibia > Caudata > Salamandridae > Lissotriton > Lissotriton helveticus. Next base: position 493,667,827 of record NC_136069.1, on the reverse strand, counting down.
ATGAGAAGTTGAGTGTCATCTGCATTTGCCGCTAGCTCACAATTTGAGCTAGCGGCATTATGTAGATATTAAACAGTGTTGGGTTCAGGCACAATCCCTGGGGAACCCCCTTGCTTAATATATATCATTCTGGACTTGAAGGGGCCAAGACACAGTTTGCGTGCGGTTACCCAGGAAGTCCCTCAGCCAATGTAGCGCTCTGCCATGGAGAGCTGACTCATGTAATCTGCGGATTAGAATGGCATGAGAGACCATTTCAAAGGCTGCAGGTAAATCCTGTAGCACTATCATAACCGGTGTTGCTGCTTCTAAAGAGAGCCTGAAGTTATCAGTATCTGCTAACAGTTCTGTCTCAGTACTGTGCAGCTCTTTATAACCAGATTGAGAGGGGTCTACAATCTTATTCTCCTCTAGAAATGATATAATCTGTTTTTTAAATAACTTTCTAGAGCTTTTGTAAGTAGAGGTAACAGCGAGATTGTTCTGTAAATAAAGAGTACATCGGGGTTTGCTGAGGGGTTTTAAGAGGCATGGATACATGTGCACACTTTCATTCATTAGGCACTTTGACAGTGGCTAGTGAGAGAGTACACATTTCCTTAACTGCTGATGCAAGATGGTTAGTTAGGCTGTCCATTATCCTAGGAGAGGTTCAGGTACACAGATTCAATAGCAAACTACAAATTCATACTGGAAAATTAGTTCAGGTAAAGAAGGAAAGAAAGAAAGAAGCCTATATTTCAAAACCAATTTCAAAAAATACTCATAATTTATTAGACATATAATTTCGAATAAAACACATTACAAGTCAAATGAACGCTCACAGAAAAGTGTTGGCAAAACTAAGACAACCAATTCATATTACCAAACAAGTGGCTAACATACAAACATTACATATACAGAAAGAACAACAAAAACAAATATAATGTGTCTTTCACAGTTTGTGGCCACAGAATGCATCGACGGCGTTTCGACCGCTGGTTGGCTATGCGGTCATCATCAGGACAAACAGTGATTTGAGCGTTTTCAGTAACAATATAAAACTTTGTTTGCTGTGTGTAGCAGTGCTGTGAATTATCCTGTCTGACCCACGGACTTATGCTGATTGATTGGGCAAACGCTGGGCCATAATTAAATGCTCCCCATTGACTTCTTGTCTTGCTGAAGACACACTCGCATGCAAGCTTTCTTATCAGTCCTCGACTTATGTTATGAGGACTTGTGATTTGTTCAATGCATTTTAACGTACTGCACCTGCCGTTCAAAACTTGAATGTTCTGCTTTTAATATTGTTACTAAAAACGCTCAAAGGCCTCAGTGAAGGTGGCGGGAGTGACTGTTTGCCAGCGCCGTCGAGGTCTGCTGACCTCTTTCCTAGGTTGTACTAGGGCATTGTTATTTGGGATGGAGAATTAAATAGTGATATGTTCAAGTAATAGGAAGTGGAGGTTCAAGTTGTTACTTCCACAATATTCATAAAAATTAGATCCAATGTGTGCCCTGCCCTATGCATAGTGCCAGGCATTATTTGCTTAAGCCGTAGAGTCTCCAGGCCTGCTAATAATTTGGTCACTCCTAAGTCGTTAGTGTTCTCACCATGATTATTGAAATCGCCCAACAATAAAAACTTAACAGAGGCTAGAACATGAGGTGCAATTTAGTCAATGAGTGCCTGACTAAATTCTTTCCTAGTGCCGGGTTAAACTTCCAGAATGTTTAATCAATGGCCACATCTGATGGAGAAAATCTTTCTTTATAAACAGAGCCTAGTCAAACCCCCATGACTGGGGGCAAGGAAAATATATTCTATTTCTACTAGCACGTGGTCGAATAGCACTGCTAGTAAAATGGCTGCATTTGGACAAAGTTTTTCTAGAAATCAGAAAAAAATCCAAAATGGACTGCATTCTTACATTTCTGATTAAAGGAAATGCATTTGGCATCAAATGTCTTCAAGGCCAAACTCTCCCCTTAAAGCCTGAATAGAGGAACAGTGGGGCATATTATCAAGACAGGCGATAAAATTATCGCCGCTTTAGCGGCAGAAAACTGCCGCTAAAACGGCGATAATGGGCTTGATAATAATGTTACAGCCTCACCACATCCCTACCGCTAGAAATAGGGGTACATCTTTCTCATACCTAGTCTCCCAAAACTGGAACCAGCTTCCAATACATTTTCGTGTCAACACTGACCACAGACAGATTAAAAAAAAGCTCTAAGTCATGGATATTTTAGCCACGCTATTAGTTCATAACTTAGAATACCCTAGTCTGTAGCTCAACTCTGTGGATATGTAGCAGTGTCTAGAGACCCTTTCAGGGTGATTTGTCATGCTTAATGAGTAACAATGACATAACATAACATATTATTCCCCTTTGCCGTTAATTAAAGTTTCAAAGAGGTCTGGTTTTCAATTGAAAATAACCTACTATAATTGACTTAAAGGAATCAGATGGAATAGGACACATATATTCAAGTGTTTTCAGTTCATCCTATGCTGAACTATAATACTTTGTAAACACATATGAAAATCCTCCATTGTAAACCTCTAATAGACTCCAAACCTCTGCCCTGTCCCTAATAACTGGTCTATTCAAATTAGACAGTATTCCTAATAATAATGCCCAACAGTCTGTGAGTTGAGGATGACACCGAATAAAGCACCTCTTAAACCCACATTTGTGATGAAAAAGCATTAATGGCGTATTTGACGAAACACACATCTCCTGTAAAAGAATCATCAAGATTGTATAAAGAATCATCTCCGCCGTCTCTATCTTGAACCAACCTAATACCAAATTAACGTTCCTTAGATCAAGGACTCAAAGTAGGAAGTAAGTGGGCTGCACACCACAGATGCTAACACCCTTGTGGCCCTTGTGGGTGATATAATGTAGAGAATGCACCCTCTACCAGATGTGACTTTCGTCACAGTACTAGCCAGAGGTTTCCCAGTTAGGGTTTCTAGGCGCAGCTAGTTTTTGCTAGACTCCTATGGGATGAATGAAAACCAACAGAAAAAAGCTCATAACCCCAATTCACCTCACTGCTTATTGTGTCCTAGTCCAAGAGCGGTGGGAGACACTCCTGGGCTGTTGCTAGGAAGTATAGAGTTTAACTCAGTACCAAAGTGAGTAACAAAAGCATCATCAAGACAACAAAGTGTGTGAGAGAGCCATAAGGGCAATATTGAACAAGGCCCAATGGTTGTCCCAGTTGTCTAGCATTACTTTAATGTGCATACATGTTAGCGCAGATTTTCCTTGTAGGAAGCAAAGGGCTTGCAAGCTGCCTTTATACAAGGGCACCTTGTAATCCTGTGCGTAAATACAGAGTAGTGTATGTCACCCCACAAATGGTATGTGAGCATATTTTGGAAATTCTTGAACATCATTATGGTTCCTGGACTCCAATCAACAGGTGGAGGCACAAGTAAATTATTGCTCATGATATGACATAGGATGTTTATGCTGATTTTGTGTCAGGTGACCAGATGTTGCTGTCTACACTGGAAACTAGAACATATGCCTGCCCCGATCCAATTTACGACAATGGGGTTGGGGTGCTAAGCACGATTAACAGGTAGACACAATTATTTTAAGTTTGAATGTAGTGGGAAGTCACCCTAAGGATTGCAAGACCACATAAATATTTTAATTTTTTTGACATTGTAGCCACAAATAAAGCATGTCATTTCGAAGGTCAGCACCGCTGCTAGTGCATTATAAAAGGAGGTAGTGACTTCATCCTGTCTACTAGGGGTGCTTACTGGTTCTGAAATAAAAAGTCGTTTTCCCACTTCCTGTATAAGCTGGATGTGAGTCCCCAATCAACCCCGGACAGAAAACGGTTCAGATCAGACCCACTTTGGGAAGCCATGAAATAGAACTGGTTCCATGGGGGCATGCTTGGGTAATGCCAACTCATTCGGCTCTAAAAAGTACCCTTTAGCTGCAGCCTACTGGTAAATGTCCGAGTGGCAGAATGGGCAGTCTGGCCCAGTTGCTGCATTAAAATCGGCGCAATAAAATATATTTGTCCTATCCAAGTAGTCCAGACAGAGAGAATGTAATCAAATTCCTTCCAGAACCTCTCATTGTCTCTGGACTCAGGCTTTACCTACTTTCCTGAAAGCCTTCTTGTCCACTTTGTGAAGACCTTCGCTTTTTGTTACGATATCCGAGAAGCATAATAATACAGGCTGTTAGCATTATAAGATAAATATGTTATTTCTTTCTCATACACGTAATAAAGACGAAATTACTGTACTGTAACAGAATCATATATTGCTAAAATTATATTTTCCAGGATTAATTTATGATAAAAATAGATGAGGAAATGAATTAGTCTTGAATGTATCATATTTTGCTTATTGTGATCAAAACGCTCATGTAAGGGCTAAGAACATTGTCTGGAAAAAAAACCTCAGCTCTGTTGTTTGAATGGAACAGCATTTATTGCCCTGCCAGCAATATATATATATATTGGTATTCATACTTTGCATCATTCATTGATTATGCATTTGTTACAAAAATTAATTTAAAAAGGTGATTGATTTTCACATAATTTATAGGCTGGAAAGAGATCTCTATGCTCAGTTGCCCAACTTTATTCTTTGGGTTGTGACCAAACTCACAAACGTATTACATCCCTTGTGATGTATTTTAAAAAGAAACCTTTTTACGATGACGTTTATTGGTCAAAATGTTATTTGGTAAATATTGTGGATACGCAATAATTAAAAACATAGGGGCATATTATCAAGACACGGCGTTAAAATTATCGCCGATTTAGTGGCAGAAATATGCTGCTAAGGCGGCGATAATGGGCTTGATAATAAGCCCTTTAGAGTTCCAATAGAAGCCTATGTGCTGGTGTCAACATGGGCTTCTATTGGAATTCTCAAGGGCATATTATCAAACCCATTATCGCCGCTTTTGCGGCAGTTTTCTGCTGCTAAAGTGGCGATAATTTTAACGCCGTGCTTGATAATATGCCCATATTTTAAAAGGAATCAGCACAATAAATGTCACTGACTGATATAAACTCATTTCCCTGATTCACAAAGATTTTCTGGAGAGTAGGCGTGACTTACTGTTGGAGAACTCCTTACAAACGAATTCCGGACGTAACGCAGGCGTACTCTTGGATTACGCCAGAAAATCAGGAGTAAACCGGGATTATAACAAGTGCAAATTAAATGTACTAACAATAAAGTGAATTGGATGACAGCCATTGCTGTGGTAGCAGCTTGCAAGATGGAACAATGTTTAGAACGAAAGTTCAACTCTGAGGAGCAATAACGAAGAATTTAAAAATAGATTTGTCAAAATGATATTAAAACAAAGAACACTTAGGTGCTGAACTATTCTGAAATGAAATTATAATGAATCTCAAGAACATATTGAGAATATAATGAGATATAAGAATTAATAACAAATTCCAGATGGAAGCAGGGATCAAATGAGAACTACTGAATTAAGAAACTTGTAATAAAAATAGTTGTTTAACTGAGGCATTTAGTTGACCGACACTCATTTTAAAAGATAGCACCCTCATCAAATATGTTCCAGATGACTGGCGCATGCAAATCACATATCTTGATTATTGATCTGTAATTATAGTATTGAGTAGAAGCTGACAATTAATCAAATGCATTGCCTAGTGGCAATGTACTATCTTTCAAAACGTCCCCAATTGATGTAATTAATGAACTGAGCAATTCCAGAACACAATGCCCAGATAATCTGACAGCAACAGTGTTTAAGGATGTGCCTTCTGTATGTCTCAATGGGTTTTGTTTCAACTTTTAAAAGTGGTGATTTAAAACAGATCTGCATTCATAAAATTGTGTAGTTCAATTCTGTTTCATTGTTTACATTGATAGCTGCATTCAACCATAGTGCCAACATTACAAGTTATGTAAGAGGCGATTGAGACATTGGGTTTGCGATTACCGAATAACAAATATTTGTGATTTACTATTTGGTATTTGCAAACAGCTATTTACAAATGTGTCTTTCACAGTGGGTCGCAAATAGACCTACCTTATTATTAGTCATGAGATAGGTCTCAGTTTGCAGCCCATTGGGAATTGCTAAAATGTTAAGGATGGTGACCTACTGGTGTCAGTGACAATTTTTTTTAAATGCAGCCCGTTTTCCCTAAACGAAAACGGGATGCGTTTCAAAATGTAAAATGAAAAGTTTTATTTTCACTTTCTAAGATTGGGCAGTTGTCTTTGGGACCATTGCCTGCTCTTAGAAAATGTTTTCACCACCATTCACAAAGGGGAAGGGGTCCCTTGTGACCCCTTCCCATTTGCGAATGGGTTACAACCAACTCCGAGTTGGTTGTAAAATATGAATGTTTTGCAACTGTATGTCAGTCTCAAAACATTCACACATACCTCTGCGAGTTGCGTTTAGGAAGGAACACCCTTTCTAATAAAGAATCGCTAACCCAATTAGCGATTAAGTAATATGTTACCAAATCACAAATTGGGCCTTTGTACCTAAAAAGCTTTTTGGGGGTCGCAAATTAACCGAATCTGCAATTTGGGCCATTAGCAACCAGAAACAAGCATTTACAATGCAACGGTTTTGCCTTTGCAAAAGTTAGAGCTATTGGCATTGTAAATGACAAAATTGTCATTTATGTGTTGGTTTTGAAAACGGATAAATAAATGGCATTGCCATTTACAATGCCAATAGCTTAATCTCTCGCAAATGCCACACACAGACCCACACCTACACACACACAGACCCACACCTACACACACACAGAGCCCCCCCCACACACACAGAGCCCACCCCCCACACACACAGAGCCACACACAGAGCCACACTTATGTCAAATAAAAATGTGATACCAGATCTTACGTAATCTTGTAAAGAAGCAGATAATATTTACAAGAGTCCTCTAATACTTCCCAAAGTTATATCCATATTTCTTAGTGGTATTTACCGCACGCACGGCTGCCTTTACTGTTTGAAGATGCCCTCCAGGTACCAGACGTTAGAAACAATTTCTATCCAAGAACTTGGTAAACAAGTGGGGCCGGAGACACGGACAGCGGGAGGGGGGGCGGGAACAGGCACACGGACAGCGGGAGGGGGGGCGGGAACGGGCACACGGACAGCGGGAGAGGGGGCGGGAATGGACACTTACCTGCATTAAGTTGAAAAATAGCAACTCGGAACACGGCCTGCAGTGCCACGGATTTTAGATCAGAATGGGATAACTCTAAGATTGCGGGCAGTGGGAGAGAAGGACAAAAATATTCGAATTTAAACTTTTATGAGCCAATGATGCTCAGCTGGCGAAGTGTCCTACACCCAGCGATGCCTGGCCTTGATAAATATGGGAACAACCGATGCACAAAGAAATCAGGCACGGCTGGTGGACACACACTGTTTTGCTCTCTTCTTTCGGAAACCATTCAAGCATTTTCCGGAACATTGGCAGATGTTTCACGTTTTGTCTGTGTTCCCGCACTGTGTCAAATAAAAATGTGATACCAGATCTTACGTAATCTTGTAAAGAAGCAGATAATATTTACAAGAGTCCTCTAATACTTCCCAAAGTTCTATCCAGATTTCTTAGTGGTATTTATCGCATGCACGGCTGCCTTTACTGTTTGAAGATGCCTTCCAGGTACCAGACGGTAGAAACAATTTCTATCCAAGAACTTGGTAAACAAGTGGGGCCGGAGACACTGACAGCGGGAGGGGGGGCGGGAATGGGCACACAGACAGCGGGAGGGGGGGCGGGAACAGGATAAAAAAAAAAGTAGTAAAAAATGCCGCTTACCTGCAAATCAAGGAAAGTGAAATCGCGCAACCCACCCCTGCAAAGCACACGTTGGAAATGAAACAAACATGCCGAGACAAAAAAAACAACAACCGCGAACATTGGCAGATGTTTCACGTTTTGTCTGTGTTCCCGCACTGTGTCAAAAATAATGTGATACCAGATCTTACGTAATCTTGTAAGGAAGCTGATAATATTTCCAAGAGTCCTCTAATACTTCCCAAAGTTCTATCCAGATTTCTTAGTGGTATTTATCGCATGCACGGCTGCCTTTACTGTTTGAAGATGCCTTCCAGGTACCAGACGGTAGAAACAATTTCTATCCAAGAACTTGGTAAACAAGTGGGGCCGGAGACACTGACAGCGGGAGGGGGGGCGGGAATGGGCACACAGACAGCGGGAGGGGGGGCGGGAACAGGATAAAAAAAAAAGTAGTAAAAAATGCCGCTTACCTGCAAATCAAGGAAAGTGAAATCGCGCAACCCACCCCTGCAAAGCACACGTTGGAAATGAAACAAACATGCCGAGACAAAAAAAACAACAACCGCGAACATTGGCAGATGTTTCACGTTTTGTCTGTGTTCCCGCACTGTGTCAAAAATAATGTGATACCAGATCTTACGTAATCTTGTAAAGAAGCTGATAATATTTCCAAGAGTCCTCTAATACTTCCCAAATTTCTATCCAGATTTCTTAGTGGTATTTACCGCACGCACGGCTGCCTTTACTGTTTGAAGATGCCCTCCAGGTACCAGATGGTAGAAACACTTTCTATCCAATAACTTGGTAAACAAGTGGGGCTTGAGACATTGGGCCCGATTCACAGAACTAACTTACGACAAAATCCTAAACTTACTACCATTTTCGTATTCACTGAAGGCACTTACTCATTTTGGTATTCACAGAAGACACTTACTCATTTCGGTATTCACAGAAGTTAGGAGTCCTAACTTTAGGACTCCTAAATGCCTTCTGTGAATACCGAAAGTCCTAAAGTTAGGATTTTTCTCAGTTTAGTAGTAGTAAAGTTGAGAAAAATCCAAATTTTAAGACTTTCGGTATTCACTGAAGGCATTTAGTAGTCTGAAAGTTAGGAGTCCTGACTTTACTACTACTAAATTGAGAAAAATCCTAATTTTAAGGCATTCGGTGTTCACAGAAGGCATTTAGGAGTCCTAAAGTTAGGAGTCCTAAAGTTAGGAGTCCTAACTTTACTACTACTAAATTGAGAGAAATCCTAACTTTAAGACTTTCGGTATTCACAGAAGGCCTTTAGGAGTCCTAAAGTTAGGACTCCTAACTTCTGTGAATACCGAAATGAGTAAGTGCCTTCTGTGAATACCAAAATGAGTAAGTGTCTTCTTTGAATACCAAAATGGTACTAAGTTTAGGATTTTGTCTTAAGTTCGTTCTGTGAATCGGGCCCACAGACAGCGGGAGGGGGGCGGGAACGGGCACACAGACAGCAGGAGGGGGGCAGGAACGGGCACACGGACAGCGGGAGGGGGGCAGGAACGGGCACACGGACAGCGGGAGGAGGGGTGGGAACGGGATAAAAAAAGTAGTAAAAAATGCCGCTTACCTGCAAATCAAGGAAAGTGAAATCGCACAGCCCACCCCTGCAAAGCACAAGTTGGAAATGAAACAAACATGCTGAGACCAAAAAAAAAACAACAACCGCCCACTGCCGCTGGACATTGTTAAAGGGGCAGGGAGCAAAAAAATTGCCGGAACGCCCACGAATCTGCTCGGGCAATGACTGACAGATCTCTCTTCCAATGGCTAGCCTCCATTTATGGAGCTAGCCAATGGAAGAGAGAGGCGGGACAAAGCCCCGTTCTGTCTAACATAAGATTTCGCCTGCGCGAACACTGCTGCGCAGTGGACGCCAGGCGAAACCTAATAAAGGGCCGGATGACGATTTTGTGATGGTGGTTGTCGCGCTCAACATACATTTCAATCCTCCAAATACCATGAGCGATTACTGCTGCAACAGGCTGGACAAGAGAGGGGGAGGGCATCAAGACACTTAATGGGCACAAAATAAAGAGGCCCTTGTAATGAGGTCCTCCACAGGCGACACCAGGAACTTGGTTATGCCGCCAATATGGCGGTTGTGCCGGCCCCTGGTGTACTTTCCCAGCGAGGTAGGGGGAGGTGGGGCCCACGCTGGTGATGCACGAGGTTCCCGCCCTCACCCATTGGCTGAGAGGGTTTTGCCCCGAAAGTAGTTCAAGTACTTCCGGGGTAAACGTAAGGCAAAGGGTCCCGGATCTCGTCGGGTCCTTTTTCAACTGGTTCGTGGGGTAGGACCCCTTTAAGAGCACCATCTGAGCGGCAAAAGAGCCTCTTCCTTCTCCGCCGCTCTGCCAATAATCAACACCCATCCGACTGCTCATGGAGGACTCCAGGAAGCCTCCGTGTGGTTTTTTTCTTTCCCCACCCACCATACACTGAGGCAGCAATGTCTAGAAAACGTTATGTCCGGCTTGCGTAAAAGTTTTGCTTATCAGATATCAAGCGAAAAGGGTTAGTCACGTTTCCAAAGAATGTCATCTCTTATGCTTCCGTTACAGGAAATATCAATTTTGTCATGTTAATATCTCTGAGTATCCTTTGTCTGCAGTAAGGTCATGATTGCTAGAAAATATTTATTTGTCTTAGTAGGCCTCCCATTGTTTAACGGGAACGCCTGGAGGGAGGGGGGGGGCAGTGGTCCTGTATCACACTCCAGGGGGCACTTACGGCCGGTAGGCTGAAGGGTACGGGGTAGGAAGTCCCGCTTCCAGTAGGCCGCTTGGGCCAACCACTGCGCAGGCGCATCGGGCACCAATCTGGCACAACACCAGCCCCTGGGAGGTATGATGGAAGGGTGTGGGGGACACCCACGGAACCTGGTCGGTACACTGGCCTCCTGCGCAAGGTCACTCCGGTAAAGGGGGACCTGGCAACTAGTTGGGAACAGTCATGACCTTGCACATCGGCTCATCCAGGATACGCAGAAAACAAATTGTACACATTCCAGTTTTAGGTTAGGTATGGCTTTGTTTTAGACTCTTGTTAAGGTTAGCCATAAAAATGTATCTCTGTATTGCACAATGGAATTGGATGTGTTTCGAGTTTTCCGCATATATTTTCAAAAATCGTTTAATTATGAATTGTTAATAATGTTTTTTATTAATTTGTAATAAGTACGGCCGGGGATATACTACCCCTAATGCAAAGAACTGGTGTTGGATATTATTACTGATGCTACGTGGCGGGGGAAGGTTTGGGGACAGTGTTCAACTGATCATGTCAAGGGAGGGGACTCTGTAAGTCCAGGCCATGTCCACAGGCGACACCGGGAACTTGTTTATGCCACCAATATGGCGGTTGTGCCGGTCCCCGGTGTACTTTTCCGGCGAGGTAGGGGGAGGCGGGGCCCGCGCTGGTGACGCGCGGGGGTCCCGCCCTCCCTGCCGACGCCCAATGGCTGAGAGCGTCTTGCCCCTGAAGCAGTTCAAGTGCTTCCGGGGGAAACATAGGACAAACGGGTCCCGGGTCTCACCGGGACCTGTATCAACTGGTTCAAGGGGTAGGACCCCTTTAAGAGCACCAGCAGAGTGGCGAGAGTGCCTCTTCCTTCTCCGCCGCTCTGCCAGTAATCAATGCCCGCCCGACTGCTCATGGAGGACTCCAGGAAGCCTCCGTGTATTTTTTTCTTTCCCCACACATCATACCCTGAGGCAACGATGTTTAGAAAACGTAATGTCGGGCTTGAGTAAAAGTTTTGCTTATCAGATCTCAAGCGAATAGGGTTAGTCACGTTTCCAAAGAATGTCATCTATTATGCTTCCGTTACAGGAAATATCATTGTTGTTGTGTTTGTGTCTCTGAGCATCCTTGGTCTGCGGTAAGGTCATGATTGCTAGAAAATATTTACTTCACTTAGTAGGCCTCCCATTGTTTAACGGGTAGGCTGGGGGGGGGCAATGGTCCCGTATCACACTCCAGGGGGCACTTACGGCCGGTAGGCGGAAGGATACGGGGGTAGGAAGTCCCGCTTCCAGTAGGCCGCTTTGGCCAACCCCTGCGCAGGCACATTGGGCGCCAACCTGGCACAACACCAGCCCTTGGGAGGTATGATGGAAGGGCGAGGGGGGCACCCACTGAACCTGGTGGCCACATGGGCCTCCTGCGCAAGGTCACTCCGGTAAAGGGGGACCTGGCAACTAGTTGGGAACACTCATGACCTTGCACGTCGGCTCATTCAGGATACGCCGAAAACAAATAATACACATTCCAGTTTTAGGTTAGGTATGGCTTTGTATTAGACTCTTGTTAAGGTTAGCCATAAAAATGTGTCAATCTCTGTATTGCAAAATGGAATTGGATGTGTTTTGGGTTTTCTGCGTATATGTTCAAAAATCGATTGATTATGAATTGTTAATAATGTTTTTTAATAATTTGTAATAAATACGGCCGGGGATATACGACCCCTAATCCAAAGAACTGGTGTTGGATATTAATACTGATGCTTCGTGGGGGGGGAAGGGGAGTGGGAAGAGGTTTGGGGACAGTGTCAAGGGAGGGGACTTGGCTTTACCAGTACATATCAGTGCGGGGGTGGTAGGGGTCCTTGACCTCTGATTCAAGGTGGTATCCCTGCTCCAAATAATGTGCATTACAAGGTCTCTGAAATGGGGAATTACATGCAGACCATGGAATAACAGGTCCTTTTCAACATGTGATTCCCCATTCCATAGGGGCCCGTTGCCGCAACCATCACCTACCTGCTTAGATGCATGGCAGCAGGGGAGGCTGTGGGGCAGGTGCGGGGGGTCTGGGCAAAGCTGGGTAGGGCAATGCCGGGGACAGAACTATCTGCAGTTGCTCTGAAAGTCATCACCCACCCCTGCCTGCCCTCCTAGCAACTCTGATGAGGCCCTTCTGCCATACTGAGTATAATACCGAGGCGAAATGTAAACTACACAGGCATAATTCAAGTACATTTGTGAATTTCACATTACATATGTTAAACAAGGACCCCAAAAGTATGCCATTACTCCACGATGCTTAATTATGCCTCTGTTTGCAGCAAAATGACGGTGCGCAAATGCAGGACCAATGGAACCCACCAGAACAAGAGCAGTTGTACTCCGCAGTTGTATTTCCCGTGCTCTTTTTTAGCATGAAATGCATTCTCACATCAAAAATGGACATGAGGAAGCATTTTACAAAAATATATAATGCTAAATGACAGATTTGCATTTTACATAATTATGCATCACTTTGCTTACATGTCCCCCCAAATTTAGCGTAATTACGTCAAAGCAAAGTGCGTAAATTTCGCACATCACGGCTGAGAATTCCTCTGGCACCCGAAGAAGTGCCCTGTAGCCTCTGTACATGTACATGTAGCTCTCTGTGGCTTGCAAATTTCTGTCCTGTACTATCTATTTCGGATTGGAGCTTGTGTTGTAGTGTAGTTCCTATTTTCCCAATAGACTCTGCGCATTGGAATAATATCTTCAATAGTATAGACGTAGGACTGTGGTTAACTAGGTCTTCTACTGACGATATTAGACTTAAAGTTTTGTGTGCCAGCTAGCTCAGAGTTCACTAGAAACTTTCTCGAATAGGCAAGGAGGAGTTTAACCTCCCTGGATAGACAAGAAGGGATTTAGTTTCTGACAACCATAGAACATGACAACTTTGCTCCCCCTAATCAAGAGTATATCTCTAGAGTCGTGTGAAAACAAAAGACAACTATTTCACTCAGTCAGTACGTGCATTCTTAGTTTCACCAGATTGTAGAGAAAAGGAAGAGACGGGCGTTTTCAATAAAAAGGTGTTATTCATTGATCAGTCTCTTTTTCTCATACAAGAGAAATGAATCGCTATTATTGCAATACTTATAGTTAAGTGTTGGACCCGGCCTCATGGCGTGGTCCTACCCCTCCCGCATGGCGGGCCCAGGACGATATCCGCCCTCCACCATACCTCGGGCGGCCCCTTCGGCCCGTTCCTGCACGCCCCAACACCACCGGGCCGGCTACCATCCCGGTCCACCCGCGCAGGCCTGACCCCAGCGTAGGCCCATCACGACCTCAGCACGAGGCCGTGCCCGACTCCATCTTGGACCTGCCACGTCCCAACCACGTGGCCTCGCCCCCAGCCCATGCCCCAGCGAAGCCCCGACATCGAGGCACCAAGATCCACCCAGGTGGTCGAGTGGCCACTCGACAGATCCCGGAGGAAGGGGAGTTTCGATGGGCCTCCAGCCGTCCCCGGACGCCTGGTATCGATCACCCTCCGGCCTCCCTGGGCGCTGGCTCCACCCCCCTGCTGGGTGTCTGGACACCATCATCCCGGCCCCTCGGACCCCCAGGCGCGAGGGTCCGGACTTCAAAGACCTCCAGACCTATATCTGGGCCAGCCCTGGATTAGGACGGCAGTTGTATCCTGGACTGGAAGCCCTGCTGACGCTGTCACGGCCGACACCAGACGAACTCATCCTCCCCGTAACCCGACGAACTTCCGAGGGCCTGCTGGCGCTGCCGCGGCCTACCTTGCTGAACCATCTAAGAGCCTGCTGGCGCTGCCGCGGCCTACCTTGCTGAACCTTTTGAGAGCCTGCTGGCGCTGCCGCGGCCTACCTTGCTGAACCATCTAAGAGCCTGCTGGCGCTGCCGCGGCCTACCTTGCTGAACCTTTTGAGAGCCTGCTGGCGCTGCCGCGGCCTACCTTGCTGAACCATCTAAGAGCCTGCTGGCGCTGCTGCGGCCTACCTTGCTGAAACCTCTGAGAGCCTGCTGGCGCTGCCGCGGCCTATCCTGCTGAAACATCTGAGAGCCTGCTGGCGCTGCCGCGGCCTACCTCGCTGAACCATCCTGCAAGCCTGCTGGCGCTGCCGCGGCTCGACCTCTCGGAACCCCCCGGCTCGAGGATTGAGAGCTGTGCGCAGGGTATCCCGTCCTCCGCCCAGAGCAAGACTGTCCCGCTACCTTACCCTCCTTTACGAGACTCTACAGATCCCTCGATCTGCTGGTACATACTCCCAAAAACCCGCAACCTTTTACTAGCTATAAAAGCTTAAGAACTTGACCTCTTGTGTGGTGTCCATCTGTAGTGTTGTGATTACTCTGCTGTACGATCCTAGGAGAGGACCCTCATTCGGGAGGCCTCTCGGTAACGCTCGGCTACTTCTCGACGGAGAGGTGGACCTAGGGGTGGTCAGTCAGACCTCTTCTGCCTCCCCCGGGTCGCCTTTCTAACATTGGTGGCAAGCGACGGGATCCGAGCCCACGCAGATCGTACAGAGAGTGATTCACTCACTACCAGGAGAAACCCACTGCGACCATGAGCACAGAATTCCAGAAAGAGAAAATGGAAGACTACAGTCACAAGGAGCTAAAGCAATTCTGCAAAGACCTAGGCATCGCTACCACTGGCTTAAGCACCAAAGGAGACTTTAAATCGTCCCTGCAGGCCTGGGTGGATGCCGGCGAGGCGCCACCCCCGAGGGAAGATAACCCGGGCCCGAACGGAGGCCCGGAGGCTGCAACGAACCCAGCGGTAGGGAGACCCGCAAACCCAGACACGGGCCTCTCCCACGAAGAGTCCCGAGAACGAGAGAAGAACCGGCTCCACGAGTTGGAACTTGCTCGACTCAGACAAGAAGGAGAGATCCAACTGGCGGAAAGGAAATTAGCCCTCGAGCAGCTCCGGCTAGAAGGAGACCTAGAAGAAAGAAGAAGACAAAGAGACCTCGAGGAGAAGAAACTCATGCTCGAGCACGAGCGCGTCCTCAAAGAACTGGAATTTAAAGCCAAGGCCAACGAGAATAACCTCTCCGGGGGGAAGACCTCACCTCCCCCGGGGGACACAAAGGTACATATACCCAAGGATGTCATCAAAGAGTACTATAAGAACGACGACATCCAGCAGTGGTTCAAAGCCTACGAGGTCGCCATGACCGCCCATCGAGTACCCCTCAAGGACTGGGGCGCCGGCCTGTGGGGGAAGTTTATCAACGAAGGGAGAGACGCCCTGCTGGAGCTCCCTGATACCGAGATGACCTCGTACGAGCACATGAAGACCGCCCTCCTCACTCGTTACGGACTCACCCCCGAGATGTACCGGCAGCGATTCCGAGACTGCAAAAAAATCCCCGGTACCACGTGGGTGGAGTACGTAAACTATTACAGCAGAGCCTTCGAGGGGTGGACTCGGGGCTGTCAGGTCACCACTTACCAGCAGTTGGTCGACCTCATTCTGTGGGAACATCTATCCAATAACTGCTTCGTCGAACTCCGGCAACACCTCCTCGACAGCAAACTGACTGAGCCATGAAAACTCGCTGTCGAGGCGGATAGATGGGCGAGCACCCGAGTCGCCTGGAGTCCGACGGAAGACTCCGGCCGGGGATCTCCGGGAAACCACCGACCCGAGGCGGCAGAGTAGGCCAGAGCCGGGGACGAGACGCCCCCCAGGGGTCATCCCCTGCCTCCACGTCGCCACCCTTGGGCCAGAGAGGGGGCCCCCCAGCCAGACCAGGGCCCCGCCCGAATGTTACGTGCCACAGATGCCAGCGACAGGGTCATTACGCGAATGACCCCTTCTGCCCGATGAACCAGCGACCCGGCACCACCGGTCCACTGGCCCGCCAGATAATGGCCGCGGCCCTGGGTCAAGAAGGAAGTGAGGAAGAGGACAACGGCCCGAGCATGCCGAGTGGGAGCCCGCCGCCATGACCTTAGCCTGCCTGGGGACTCACGACCTGATCCCCCGAGGCCCGATCCCCGGCAACACCCAGAAGTACCGCCAGTGGGTCACCATCAATGGTCGCCGAACCGAAGCCCTCCGTGACACTGGAGCCAGCGTAACAGCAGTCCGCTGCCATTTGGTGACCCCCGAACAGATCCTTCCTAACGTCCTGTGCCCAGTCCGGTCCGCAGATAACTCAGAGACTTTGTGCCAGATGGCCCGCATCCCCTTCGAGTGGGGGGGGAGTGTCGGGCATGCTAAAAGTGACTGTCCGCGATGATGCCCCCGTGGACTGCCTCCTTGGGAACGACCTTGAAAGTTCCCCCTGGGCAGGCGTCGAAAGAAGAGAGCACCTAGGGATGCTAGGCCTTCCCGAGTGGGTCTGCGCGACCACCCGTTCCATGTCCGCCCGAGCCTCCACCCCAGCGGGGGAAGCTTCGACTGAAGAGCCGGAGTGGCCCGCACCGCCGCCACCCGTCATCCCCGAGGACCCTGGCCTGGAACACGGCTCCCAAGAGCCCGACCAAGAAAATCTCCCCGAGCTCCAGCACCTCCCCGAACTCGCTCAATGGCGCCAAGAAGGGGGCCCCACTCGCGAACAGTTCCGGCCGGAGCAGAAAACCTGCCCCTCCCTTGAGGGGGTCCGACAACAAGCCGCTACTCAAGCCGCGGGAGACCCCGCGGGGTCCCACTGGGTCTATTGGGACAACGACCTTCTCTACAGTGAGCAGAAGATTGCCGAACTAGGGGCCAGCCGGGTGCTGGTCGTGCCCCTCCGATTCGGAGACTTCCTCCTAAACTTAGCACATGATGTGCCCCTCGCCGGGCACCTGGGGCAGGACAAAACTTACAGCCGCCTGGTGACCCATTTCTACTGGCCGAAAATGCGGAACGATGTGCATAACCACTGCAGGACCTGCCCGACCTGTCAAGCCAGCGGAAAGAGCGGGGGGAAGGTGAAGGCCCCGCTCCAACCTTTTCCCGTGGTCACCACCCCCTTCGAGCGAGTGGGGATCGACATCGTAGGGCCCCTGGATCCTCGCACCTCGCAGGGGCACCGCTTCATCCTCGTTCTGGTGGATCATGCTACCCGCTATCCCGAGGCCATCCCTCTCCGAACCATCACGGCCCCCGTGGTAGGCCGAGCCCTCATGAGCATCTTCTTCCGAGTCGGCTTCCCCCGGGAAGTCGTGAGTGATCGGGGCTCCAACTTTATCTCGAAGCATATGCGGTCCCTCTGGCAGCAGTGCGGGGTCGCCTATAAGTTCACCACTCCGTATCATCCCCAAGGAAATGGACTAGTCGAACGATTCAACAGGACACTGAAGGGGATGATCAAGGGCCTAGAAGAGCCCCTCCGGCGCAAATGGGATGTCCTACTGCCTTGCCTCCTGTTCGCCTACCGAGAAGTACCCCAGAAGTCCCTGGGGTTCAGCCCTTTCGAACTCCTGTACGGGCACCCGGTCCGAGCCCCCCTCAGCCTGGTCAAGGAAGGCTGGGAGACGGCAGTCCGAGATGCCCCACGGATGTCTACCGGTACCTCCTGACCCTACGCAATCAGACTCGGAAGTTCCGGGAACTTGCCGAGACCAACCTGGAGGCTAGTCAGGAGGAGATGAAACGCTGGTATGACCAGAACGCCTCATCCATCGAATTCGAGCCGGGCCAGCAGGTCTGGGTCATGTCCCCGGTCGAACCTTGTGCCCTCCAGGACAAGTGGACGGGGCCCCTTCAAGGTGGTGGAGCGCAAGAGCCCCGTCACCTACTTAGTGGACATGGAATCCCCCAGGAACCCCCTCCGGGTTCTCCACGCTAACCGACTCAAGCCGCACTTTGCACGTACTGAGCTAAGTCTGCTGCTGGCGACCGATGACGGAGCGGAAGATGACTCCGACCCACTACCAGACCTCCTCAGCACCTCCGAGAAAGACGGCTCCTTCGAAGGGGTCCGGCTCTCCCCTACCCTGACCCCAGAGCAGCAACAAGACTGCCGGAAGCTGCTGGGGCAGTTTGTGGATCTGTTTTCCCTCACTCCGGGGGTCACCCGGTGGTGTGTCCATGATGTGGACACCGGAGACAGCCCGCCTGTGAAACACCGAGCTTTTCGAGTACCTGACCGGGTTCGGGCCTGCATCCAAACAGAAGTGGCCAAGATGTTAGCTCTGGGGGTAGTCGAACCCTCCAACAGTCCCTGGGCCAGTCCCGTTGTCCTGGTCCCTAAAGCCGCCGCCCCCGGAGCGGCTCCGGAGCTCCGGTTTTGTGTTGACTACAGGGGACTCAATGCAGTCACCAGGACCGACGCCCATCCTATCCCCAGGGCAGATGAACTAATCGATCGCTTAGGAGCTGCCAAATTCCTCAGCACCTTCGATCTCACGGCGGGGTATTGGCAGATCGGCCTCACCCCGGGTGCACAAGAACGATCAGCCTTCTCGACCCCCGATGGCCACTATCACTTCAAAGTGATGCTCTTCGGCATGAAGAACACCCCAGCAACCTTCCAGAGACTCGTGAACCAGGTACTGGTCGGACTAGAGGAGTACAGCGCCGCCTATCTCGATGACATTGCGGTGTACAGCCTTCACTGGGGTGAGCACCTGACCCACCTCTGGACAGTCCTGACGGCCCTTCGGCGGGCCGGACTCACCATCAAAGCCAGTAAGTGCCAGATAGGCCAAGGGTCCGTGACCTATCTGGGACACCAAGTGGGGAGCGGCCACGTGGCTCCCCTCCAACCAAAGATAGACGCCATCCGGGCCTGGGAGCCCCCGGTCACCCAGACCGCCGTCCGAGCCTTCCTGGGGCTCACGGGATACTATCGGCGGTTTATAAAAGACTACGGGAGCATTGTGGGGCCCCTGACCGAATTGACCTCCAAGAAGCTACCAAAGAGGGTGCACTGGACCCCTGAGTGCCAAACGGCCTTTGAGACTCTAAAGACTGCCATGTGCACCGCCCCTGTGCTCCAGGCCCCCGACTACAGCAGAGAGTTTGTAGTCCAGACCGACGCCTCGGAGCACGGCATCGGGGCGGTCCTGTCCCAAGTCAACCCCGAAGGAATCGACCAGCCTGTGGCCTTCATCAGCCGACGCCTGCTGGCGAGAGAGCAACGCTGGAGCACCATCGAGAGGGAAGCCTTCGCCGTGGTGTGGGCCCTCAAGAAGCTCCGCCCCTACCTCTTTGGCACCCACTTCCGGGTCCAGATCGACCACCAGCCCCTGCGTTGGTTGATGCAGATGCGGGGGGAAAACCCGAAGCTGCTACGCTGGTCCATCTCCCTGCAGGGGATGGACTTCACTGTGGAGCATCGCCCCGGCAACGACCACGCCAATGCTGACGGCCTGTCCAGATTCTTCCGCCTCGGCGAGGAGAACCCCCAAGAGGATGGGTGACTCTCCCCTGCCTTCAGCTGGGGGGGACGCGTGTTGGACCCGGCCTCATGGCGTGGTCCTACCCCTCCCGCATGGCGGGCCCAGGACGATATCCGCCCTCCACCAGACCTCGGGCGGCCCCTTCGGCCCGATCCTGCACGCCCCAACACCGCCGGGCCGGCTACCATCCCAGTCCACCCGCGCAGGCCTGACCCCAGCGTAGGCCCATCACGACCTCAGCACGAGGCCGTGCCCGACTCCATCTTGGACCCGCCACGTCCCAACCACGTGGCCTCGCCCCCAGCCCAGGCCCCAGCGAAGCCCCGACATCGAGGCACCAAGATCCACCCAGGTGGTCGAGTGGCCACTCGACAGATCCCGGAGGAAGGGGAGTTTCGATGGGCCTCCAGCCGTCCCCGGACGCCTGGTATCGATTACCCTCCGGCCTCCCTGGGCGCTGGCTCCACCCCCCTGCTGGGTGTCTGGACACCATCATCCCGGCCCCTCGGACCCCCAGGCGCGAGGGTCCGGACTTCAAAGACCTCCAGACCTATATCTGGGCCAGCCCTGGATTAGGACGGCAGTTGTATCCTGGACTGGAAGCCCTGCTGACGCTGTCACGGCCGACACCAGACGAACTCATCCTCCCCGTAACCCGACGACCTTCCGAGGGCCTGCTGGCGCTGGCGCGGCCTACCTTGCTGAACCATCTAAGAGCCTGCTGGCGCTGCCGCGGCCTACCTTGCTGAACCTTTTGAGAGCCTGCTGGCGCTGCCGCGGCCTACCTTGCTGAACCATCTAAGAGCCTGCTGGAGCTGCCGCGGCCTACCTTGCTGAACCTTTTGAGAGCCTGCTGTCGCTGCCGCGGCCTACCTTGCTGAACCATCTAAGAGCCTGCTGGTGCTGCCGCGGCCTACCTTGCTGAAACCTCTGAGAGCCTGCTGGCGCTGCCGCGGCCTATCCTGCTGAAACATCTGAGAGCCTGCTGGCGCTGCCGCGGCCTACCTCGCTGAACCATCCTGCAAGCCTGCTGGCGCTGCCGCGGCTCGACCTCTCGGAACCCCCCGGCTCGAGGATTGAGAGCTGTGCGCAGGGTATCCCGTCCTCCGCCCAGAGCAAGACTGTCCCGCTACCTTACCCCCCTTTACGAGACTCTACAGATCCCTCGATCTGCTGGTACACACTCCCAAAAACCCGCAACCTTTTACTAGCTATAAAAGCTTAAGAACTTGACCTCTTGTGTGGTGTCCATCTGTAGTGTTGTGATTACTCTGCTGTACGATCCTAGGAGAGGACCCTCATTCGGGAGGCCTCTCGGTAACGCTCGGCTACTTCTCGACGGAGAGGTTGACCTAGGGGTGGTCAGTCAGACCTCTTCTGCCTCCCCCGGGTCGCCTTTCTAACATTAAGTAAAGTGCATACAGTAAAAGCAGGATTATAAAATAATACTGTAAAAGCATTGATATGGTTTCTTAGCCATATGATACTTAAAATGGATAAAATAGATACATACATATATACATTGACTAATCGTACTCAACTGGCGCTTCTAACTACGCCTACCCCGGTGTACCTGACCTAAGCCTAATACGTGGGCGGGAGTAAATAAGTAGCAGTTTAAGTTAAGTTTGTTTGCCAAGAATCTGACTCAAGAATTCTCTGTAAGGGGTTAGTCAGTTCTGTACCTGGGATTTAGAAGGCTGGAGGGTTGGTATCTCTGTCTCAGGACTCGATATCCCAGTTACCCGCGAGGGCGGCTGGAAACGCCGGAGCTGGATTTCTCGGCAGGAGAAAAGACAGCGTCTATCTCAGCGCGTCAAAAAGGGAGGGGCAGCTTCCGTGGGCTTCCTGCATCAGCTGGGCTCTCTGGCAAGTAGCGCTGCTCCAAGCTCGTCACCACGTGTCTTGCTTAGGGCAATGTCGGTAATATTTATACCTGAAAGGTGCCGAGTTTGACGTAAGGATGGACATAAATACGTCAATAAGGATGTCATAAGAACTGGTCGTTCCTACATTCTTTTACGGAGTTCTTGGCTGAATCAAAACAATAGCTGCGGGGGATTTCCCAGGTCGGCTGGAGGTTTGATTTGTCTTGAGAACTCGGTATGCTTTCTATGGGGGCTGGAGGAATAGTGCTTGCCTAATGTGGTAGCATGCGCTATGACCTAATCAGAAAACGGGTTTCTGTGCCGTTGTATGGCTATTAGTGATTTATTAACCGGACAAGGGTCAGAAACAGGAATATCGATACAGTTCCCATAGTAAACACATTACACCCACTCCACGGAATCTATGTCCATATTTACTAACCTAAGCATAGTAAACATAACTAACAGTGTATGTGTATATGAAACCACCCCAAAATACATTAATTTGCATTTAGAAAATGGTTTTGCGCAATACATGAAAATGAGTATAGCTACTGTATGCATTTAAGCAGTGTAATCATTCAAACAGGATGCACATTTTTATATCAGCATGAATGACTTGCGAAAATAACACATGAAATGGCTCTTAATACAGAAGAAAAAGTGCGAGACCACTTCATCACATAAAAATACAATTTTACTTGTAAATAAGCTAGAGGTCGAGGTAATGTCTCTAGAGCACCCTAAAAATAGAATTTCTGTTCTCTAAGAATAGTTTTACTTTAAGCAGAAGATAAGTGCCTAAAAGGTAAATATTTTGGATTTGGAGAAAAAGTTCTTGTTTTCAGGAGCAGACTCGAAAAAAATTCTTAGTGGCTTTGTTTTTAAAGTTGAAGGCCAAATTCAGAGTTCAGGGAACGCTGTATGCTCGTTGCTCAAAGTCATTCTTTCTGTTCTGGGGAAAACATCATATCATTTAGATTTTCGAAAAAACAGTCAACAGCTTCTGGTGAAAGTTCAACTAGGTTGGAAAATGTCGCTACCATGCAGTCATGCGCATGATTGCCTTCAGTGATGGTTTGGTCAGCATAGCTGACAGAAGGTCATACCTGATCGATGCCGCTTTTATCTAGTACTTCACTACCCTTCAATCGTAGTGGTGAAGTCTCCACGAATGCCGTCATCAGGATAGGTAGCCGCTGGGGACAGCACAATGCATGAGCCTTTACTGGACTCAACAAAGTTTCTGCATCCAATGGCACTTCTGATTGTAGTGTGAGACAGGTGTCCAACACGCATTCCTCGCCGCATAGCAAGCACCTTAATACAGGCATAACACAATTCTGCCACAAGGGTCTGAATGAAAGAAACCAGGTCATATTTAAATCTCGTAGCCGTGCTAATCCAAGGACTTTAGTTATGCGGTCCCGGTAGCGGATAGCTAAGATCCTTTCTTCCATTGTTGCTGGAGTCTTGTCTGTGACATGGTCTGCCATAGCGAAGCAATAGTAGCAAAATTTAGGACGCCTGCTACTATTACCAACAGGAGAGGAAGTCCGCCAAAGATGGAATGGACGAAGTTTGGAAAAATACTCAGGATGACTTTGAATGGGATTAAAGCTCTTGAAAAAACTGTCTTAAATACACTTGCGATACCACTTGTATCAGAAATATTTAAGATTTCGTTTAGCATTTCTGCGAAGTGTAGGGGGCAATTTGTTGATAACAGCGAATTAATCTCTGCCGTTGTCCTTGCAACTTGGAGATCATACGTTTCTTTTGATGACGTCAACTGGGTTGGCGTCTGTAGGAGCACAGTCTTCATTCTGCTTAAAGTATCAATTCGAATAGAAGAGATTTTTAAACTGGGCCATAACCTTCCCTCCCTGTCTGGAGCATCATTCGGGAACAATACTCTTTCACAGCACATGACCCTGGTAGTCACGCTTATGAGATAAGGTTTTCCTGGCAGCAAGCTGCAACATCTGTGATCTACAATTAGAATGTAACTCCCGTTCGAAAGCCTTCTAAAGAATGGTTCTATTCGTGTTGCAGGTGTGCCCAGCTGGTGACATGAAAGGTTATTTGAAGTCCCTTCACAGGCCCCATGCAAACTTATACCCTGACACAGAAGTATACCACTTAGTGACTTTTCACAATTATTACCACTAAGAAATACACTCTGTCCTTTGTTACTGACACATGTGTGTGTATAGGGCAAGTTCCATGTTGACTTAATGTATCCTTTACTCAACCTTTCATACTGGCCTGCCTGTATATATTTTTGGCAGTATTGAAACTGGAAAGTTGTTATCGGGATATTTATTATCCCATGTCAAATCAAATCAAATCAAAAGTAACTTTATTCGGTTGAATTTACAACCATAAAAGTACAGGTGAAAATCATACAGTACATATACAATTATTTGCAACATTTTGTTTTTCATATAAAAATTAGTTGCTATGTGCAATAATGCATCAGTTTAAGCATATAATCAGTTTGCTCTGTATTGATACCCAAAATAACAGCAGTATAAGAATAGATATTTACTGCGCAGGGGCCGCAAGTTGAGAACGGATTTTTATACAAGCTTTTAAATAATAAGCAACTGTTTTTGCAACAAAAGGAGAATCTAGACATTGTAATGCCAGAAGGGCAGGTCTGCATCTTCTCAGTCTTAATGATCTAAGCAGAGGAACCAACCAACGTTTACGAGGATTTTCATAAAAGGTACAAAAAAAAGTTACATGTAATGTTGACTGAGGAGTACAATCGTCACAGGGACATTTGATCATTTCACGTGACCAGTCAGAGGGCATAGGAAATGAAACAAGACGATAAAAGGAATTAAATCTAAATCGGGTTAAAACATATCTATCATAATTAGACAAATAAAAGGACAGATAAGGTTGCAGGCCATATGAGGATTGAATCATCGTTAGATGGATAGTTGACTGTTTGCCGATTTCAGAGCACAGAATTATTATTATCCCATGTATTATCCATTCAATGACAGGTCGTTCAGACATTGTCAATGGTAATCTCTCAAGTTTTTCAATGCTCAGAATTGTATAGTCAGCACCCTTCTGTGCCAAACTGATTTGTTTATCAGTAAGGTTAAAGATATTAAATAGTGACGTTGTGTTGATTAAACGCCAAGGCACATAGCCTGAACGCAGATTTTGTAACGTCCAGCCAAGCTGTACAATAGAACGTAATTGAGACTGACCGTGTTGCAACATCAGTAAGTCTTGTTCTATTATATCGATTGCAGAAGATACAATACTGTCCAGTGAATATATTCTGGAAGACAGAGTCATTAACCCATTGTCCACAACAGAAAGTGATTTTTCCAAATTAACACGGTCAATTTCCCGTATTTTTTCTGCTGTCTCAATTTGAGTTTCTTTCCAAGCTTCGTTGTAAGCTGCATATATAGAGGCCGCTATGAAACGTTTTGACGCTGTTTGCGTGGTCCCAAAATGAAATCACGCAAGTCAGCACCCTCTTTAAGTAAAGTTAGGTGTTGCTTAATTTCTGCCAGTGTGGATGTATGTAGCCATTGAAGGCAGAGTTTTCCCACACTGTAAGTAGTTACAATCCCTGGATGTTGTCTCTGGGAGTATCTAGGGTCTGGCCTGGTCAATGTGAACCCCTGTATTTTGTTCAGGAATCTGTCTTGACAGTTATTTGTGTCTGTGGGCCAGATCAACCATTGTTTCCAATCAGGATGTGTTCTGTTTTGGTTTAAAATATGGGTACGTCTATCTCAACATCCGTAGTGTTATTACTGTCAGGAGTTGGTTTTGGAATAGACGGTTTATTTAAGTCTTTGATTTTGGCTAGGCCAAGACAGGTAGTCTGTTGAATTGTGTCATTCAAAAATATAATTTGTTCTGGGATTATGCAGGCTCTAAATAATGATTCTATACCTTGCACTTGCCAATCTTTTGTGCCCCAGATCGTTTTCGTTTCAATGTTATTGTTCCAGAAATCAAAACCCAATGTATTCATTTTTTCAAAAAATGAGTCCGAATATATCAATTTTGTGTTTGTAAGCATGGTTTTCACTCCTGTCTTATTTAACAATTTGAAATAGAATGTTTCTGCATTACTTGTGTTAAACCCTGAAAAGTATGAATATTTATCATAAAATGTTTTTAAACTGCCTTTCGGTGGAGTTGCACAATGTTCCCATTGGTTAAAATTTAAAACATTTCTAGGCTGTGTAGATTTATGCAGATTGTGGTTACCATAATGGTTGTAACAAAACATTTGATCGTAATTAGATGAACCTTGCACATAATCATGTTCTGTAAATTTAGCTGACATCACTAGATCAGACATCATATCATTAATACTTTTAAAGTCCCAATCATCAGCGAATGTGCTTGGTTTTACAAAGTCACTCAATGAAATCTTAAATTGATGTGGATACTTCAGGAGCTCAACCAGACCATATATTTCGTATTCAGTTTTGTCCCATGCTACCCCGCCGGGTATAGGATTGGCTGTGAAGTTTACTGAAGAAAGTTCTCTTTTCTCGACGTGAGAAGACGTGTGTGGTTTAAGGACCAAGTTGATATTCTGACTTGCTGTGTCCATTGTAGCATGTTTTCCCTCAATGAAATGTCCCAAGCATAGTACCATGATGAGCCAAAGTATGAGGACAAATACACCTAGTGCCACCCAAATTTCAATCCATGGAGAAATCAGATAGGTTTCTTTTAGTTGATGAAAAAGTTCCTTTGCTTTGTCTTTAAAAGTTTTTGTCGTCGGCTGTTCCTCAGGTTCACTCAGATCCTCAGAAAAATCATCGAAGTTGATGAAGTAGCCTGATGCTGTTCTGTCAATTGTTTCAATTGCTTCTGGATTACTTTTTGCTTTTAGAATTTGCTTTGTTTCATTAGTATAGTCTGTGGTTACATCACTGTAGAATGGAGTTTCTTGATGTAAAGCTTTGATTTGAGTTTCAAGAGGTTTAAGTTCCATTGCTTTGTTGCATAGTCCTTGTTGTTTCACTGTAGGTTTATCAAATGTGATTAGGCTTTCAGTTTGAACCTCTGTGGTTGTAGCACACTTTGGTGTTCTGCTACTTCTTGGGAGTCCACTTGGCCTACTACTTGTTATCGGCCACATGATTGTGGTTTGACCAGGTCGATGGATACAACTCGGTTCTCCTTTTTACCAGCAAGGGGCGGTAGTACTACTGATCTTGTCCCGTTGACAGACAAGACAGGAACTGCTTTTCTGTAAGAAGGCCCAAATTCCTTCTTTACCGCGATCTTCTCTCTGACCAGATCCACGATTTCTGGAATCCAGACAGTCCTTGCTGGGACAGGTGGTTTTTCTTCAGTGGTTGTTGGCTGCTGTTTCAACTTTATGTTGCTCAGGTCTTTTCTTGTTTCATTTAAGTCCTGTAAAATAGCCAAACGATCTTTGATATCAAAGCCTTTTTCTTGAACCACTGAAGTCTGACTATCAAGGTCCTGGACTAACATTCTAGTCCCAAATAATAGTTCGTACGGACTGAGACCTCTCAGAGAATTTCTACGTTGGACACTTATTAAATGTTTGACCCACCCAGCTCCCGAGCCTAATACCTTTGCCGTTATAGATTGCTCTATGACTTGGTTTTTTCTTTACACCATCCCGTTTCCCTCAGGAAGGAAGTGAGAAGAGTCCCGCAATGCAATGCTCATTCTGGCCAGGCACCCCCCATAAGCTTTTAGAGCTAAAGGAAAGATTTTGGTCAGAACATAACATGTTTCTAGCGTATATGCCATTATAGACTCGCAAATCTTTTATAACAGTTCAGACGTCAGCCAAGAGTTGGGGTCTACATTATAAGTGAAAATAGTCTCTACATGTTAATATGACGCATTATTCATACTGGGTGATTTTATGTTGATAGCCTAATCCTTATTGGGCGAAACGCCATGGCAGTACACCGTCTCGGTCTCCACTGAGATCTCTGTTGCAGTTTGGACAGTTTCTTGCGAATAGGTGATGTTCCAGGCTCATTCCTGGCCACCAGTATGTTGATTGTAATTCTTCTAGAGAATCCTTAAGTTTAAGGTGTCTTAGACCCTCATCCATATGTGCGTCTGCTATTAACAACACTCTCCTGTCCGTGTTTGGAATTACTCTATCCCCCACTCCAGGGATTCGAGCAAAAGGAACGGAGTTTGCATCGATTATGTATGTATAATTGAGTGGATAGTTGATCGGTAGCGCTGAGCAGTCGCCTTTTGATGACGTTTTCACCGCCAGCACTGTTTCCCCGTCAATGTATTTTACTGAACGCTTTTTTGTAGCTACGGAAGCCGATTTAGTTGCTTCGGCTGTGGCTGTCTCAGCCAATGAATTCCCTGCAACGTGAACGCCATCACGCTGATGACTCAGTGAGTGTATCACGTGAGTTTTTGGTAGTTCTTTCTTTAAAAGAACTATTTGTTCCCAAAGCGACTTTTGCTTTATTGTTGCACCTGTGTCATCTTTGTAACCATTTTGAATCCATTTCTGTAAATCGTTATTGTATGATTTGACGCAGTAATACGAATCGCACACTATTAGTGTCGGGAATTCGCGATCGGCATTATCTAGCGCCATTTTTAACGATATTATTTCAGTTTGTTTTTCTGAATTACTTTCCACTGAGTGTTTTTTTTTCAATAGAGGTCTCAATTTACCTCTGCGCCACATGTCATTTACAATCTCGCATGTGGCATTGTAAGCCTGCTCTCCCCAAACTGAGGGTTGAGCATGTCCGTCTGTATATATTACACAGGCGTACTGTCGTAAGGGCAGAATGTCGATTGGCAAAGGATACTCTCTTTCATATTCTAGATTTTTTAATTTTTTCATTTCTGGATCAAAATAGTATTTTACTTTGTCTGTAGCAAGAGAATTTTCCCATTGTATCCATTCTGGATTTAATGCCATAGTAGGTAAATTACATGGGCTTGTTAACGCCTCAAATGCTAATTCTGCTGTTCTGACTGTAATACGTCTACCGTCAGCTTGGTCTTTTTCTCTTGCTATAGCCGTTTGAACCGCATGAACAATGTTTTCTTTAATGCTGAATGTTTTTTCAGCTTCTGTGTACAAGTGTGATTTGTATGCTATTGGTACCGTTTCTCCCTCATTAGAGGTTAGGTATGTGAATCCGCATCTTCCTGGGATGACTCGAATCACAAGGTTGCGTGTGTTGTCGCGTGTTTGTAGTTTTGTTTTAACTAACATATCTGTTTGTAAAGATCTCAAAATTTCTTTGTGTTTTTGAGTCCAATTGATTCTTTTAAAATCTGGTTTTATCAAGTCATAGAGAGGTTTTATTCTCTCTGCATAATTTATAATGTAAGTTCTTCCGAAATTTAGGAAACCTAGAATTGATTGCAGGTTTTTCAGCGTTCTAGGTGCTTGGATTACAGCACATTTCTCTAGGAAATTGTCAGCCAGGCTTTTGCCTTCACTTGATAGTTCATATCCTAAAAACAGGACAGTTAGATGGGCAATTCTTGACTTTTTAAAGTTGAATTTGTAACCCTCTGCTGCGAACCCAAGTATTATGGTGTTCACTCTTTTCAAGTGAGTATCCAAGTCATCATCTGTTAGATAGATGTCATTGACATAACATAATGCCTCGTCATCATATGTTTGTAGTAACTCTGTTACTCTTGCTGAGAATAATCCTGGGCTGTTCTTGAACCCCTGTGGCAAACGACAGAAATTTTCTGCAAGCCATTTATTGAGAACGCGGTCAAATATCTGCTTTCTGGTGCTATATTTTGACAAAAGAATCCATTAGAGATGTCTAATGTTGTTTTATATCTTTTGCGCACTATGCTATTCATTAGTGCTGCACTGTGTGAGTTTTGTACTGCAAAAGTCTTGCAACATGAGTTCAAGTGTCTGTAGTCCAAAACAAGACGATATGAATCATCTGGTTTGGAGACAGGAAACAAAGGATTGTTCATTTGTGAGGTGCAAGCTTCAATCACCCCCTGGTATTCAAGTTGATCTAGGATCTCTTTTACCTGTTTTTTTAGCTTCTTGCTTAATTGGATACTGCCTCTGTGCAGTAGGTTGAGATTTTAACTGGATTTTGTGAGGAGGAGAGTCCTCATCCCATCCCACATGGTTTTTATATAATGCAGGAGCTTGGGCTACTGCCCACTTTCTTGCAAGTGTATATTTTTTATGAATTGGAATATGATTTGAGAAGGCAGGCATAATCATTTCTTCGCCATGAAGGCACTCCCTGACAAACTCTGGTGGCCAGTCTTTTTCAGCTAGAAGGATGTCATAGCCCTTGGAGAGATTATCCCAAAATAGACCCCTTATTTTCCTAGTCTTATCTCCCTCTATACGCAATGTTATTTCATATGTTTTATGAGGTTTGCTAACTCTGGTGTCCGCAGTTTCCACTTGAATGTATTCATTCGTGTCCACTGTCTCCAGATGATTCATCAGGATCTTGCGAGCTATGCTCACTTCTGCTGCGCTGTCTAGCATTGTCTGAGCCCATTCTCCGTTTTTCAGCTGTGTCCTCAGTATCCTCGGCATGTTTGATTACTTTGATACTGGCTACCTTCTTCTTTGGAAATTGTAACTTTTTATTTTGATGAGCAGGTTCCTTGTCTTTGGACTTGACGTGCTCTTCCCTGTGTTCTGACCGCCCTCTTATTTCGGATTTCTGCGAGGAAGTCTGAAAAGATCGAGAGGGACGTGTATCAATATCTTGATATCTATCAGGTTTCTTCAGATTATCCCTATTTCTAAGGTTATATCTTTTCTCAGATGTTTCCCTTTGGGGAGACTTGTGTCCTTGGTCCGGAGATCTTTCTCTCCGCCGAGGAGACCTTCCTCTGTACTGGAATCTTTTCTCTTTGGGAGTGGATTGTTTATTTTTAATAAATACCTTTTCTGGATTTTCAATTAGTTGGGGTTTCACTGGTATTCCACCCAAACTATCTCTTCCTAGTTCTTTATAGGATTTTTCTATGATTCTGGCAATTTCAAATGGTTGGTCTGCTATATCTGTTTCTTTCAACCTCTGGCGGATCGCCACATTTGCTGCTTCCCCCTTTATGTTTGCTAGTAATATTGCCGAGACCTGCTTGAAGTCTTTCAGTAATTTCATACCAAGATTTAAAGCAGGTTCTGGACCGTATTCGTTTTGAATCTGTTTTAGCACATCTGGTATTACCGACATGGATGGAACACCATGTGTTTTTGTGTAAACGGAAGCAAAAACTGTACCCCAAGTGTCACAGTCCTCCACATGTGGTGCGATTCCCATTGGAAGACAGATAGTCAGAATCCTGTGTTTCTCAACAGGGGTGGTTCCTGGAAATACTGCCTCTATTTGAGTGATTTTTTGTGCTAACCAGAATGGAATTTGTTCCCGTTTAGCGGGTACTTTACCTAGACAGGACTGTATGTTCTGTGGTGTAATTTTATTTGTGTTCCCCTGATGAGGGGTCAGCTGTGGAATTTTAATAGCTGGTTGGACTGTCGAAGTCCGCATTACATATTGGACTATATTGTCTGTGTATTTTAGTCAGTTGTTTTAGCTGTGCTAAAAGATCTGGATTTGGCATTTCTTCTATGTCTGGATGTGGTGTGTAGCCAGCTAGTACTGGCCACGTTGCTCCTGCTCTACCTAGTGGACCGAGCCTGGTGATGTGATTATTATGTTTTAGGGCGCCATTAAACCAGAGCAGGTGCTCTTGGTATTTGAGTGGTATTTCCACCTCCTCGAAAGGAGTGTAGATATCCGGTGGTTCCTCTATTTTGTAATAGTGGAACTCCTTTGTTACAGCGTTTGCTGCTGGAAAGTTTATCCATGAATAGAATACCTCTGTCTGCCGATATTCGTGTGCCTCAATTACGAATATGACTGTACCACCTCTCGGTGTTAGACCATTTTCTATAAGTTTTAAAGTTATAGTTTTTCTAATGCTGACCGGGATGAGTATTGCATCCGGGTCTTGCTGTAGGAGACTATTGTCATCCGCTATGAGTTGAGCTGCTACTCTAGCTGTCTCCCTTTCTACTTCACTGTCTGACATTTCACTGACAGGAAGGTTTTTCTGTCTGTTTGCAGATCAGGTTTCTATGGAAACAAAGATTAGATGCACAATATTTTGGAACAGTGTATCCTTCAACGTTGAATAAACCAAGAACCATACATAGGAGTCTCCTCCTACTAAGTTTGGTGGATTTAACCTTTCACCCACTCCAGACGTCTTTGGAGTTTTATGGAAAAAAGGGTCTGTGTGAAAAAGCACGACTGAGTTACTCTAATGTCTTGCGTTAGATTTATCGCCTATCCAAACAGTTAGGCGCCATGTAGTGTAGTTCCTATTTTCCCAATAGCCTCTGCGCATTGGAATAATATCTTCAATAGTATAGACGTAGGACTGTGGTTAACTAGGTCTTCTACTGACGATATTAGACTTAAAGTTATGTGTGCCAGCTAGCTCAGAGTTCACTAGAAACTTTCTCGAATAGGCAAGGAGGAGTTTAACCTCCCTGGATAGACAAGAAGGGATTTAGTTTCTGACAACCATAGAACATGACAACTTTGCTCCCCCTAATCAAGAGTATATCTCTAGAGTCGTGTGAAAACAAAAGACAACTATTTCACTCAGTCAGTACGTGCATTCTTAGTTTCACCAGATTGTAGAGAAAAGGAAGAGACGAACGTTTTCAATAAAAAGGTGTTAATTATTGATCAGTCTCTTTTTCTCATACAAGAGAAATGAATCGCTATTATTGCAATACTTATAGTTAAGTAAAGTGCATACAGTAAAAGCAGGATTATAAAATAATACTGTAAAAGCATTGATATGGTTTCTTAGCCATATGATACTTAAAATGGATAAAATAGATACATACATATATACATTGACTAATCGTACTCAACTGGTGCTTCTAACTACGCCTACCCCGGTGTACCTGACCTAAGCCTAATACGTGGGCGGGAGTAAATAAGTAGCAGTTTAAGTTAAGTTTGTTTGCCAAGAATCTGACTCAAGAATTCTCTGTAAGGGGTTAGTCAGTTCTGTACCTGGGATTTAGAAGGCTAGAGGGTTGGTATCTCTGTCTCAGGACTCGATATCCCAGTTACCCGCGAGGTCGGCTGGAAACGCCGGAGCTGGATTTCTCGGCAGGAGAAAAGACAGCGTCTATCTCAGCGCGTCAAAAAGGGAGGGGCAGCTTCCGTGGGCTTCCTGCATCAAATGGGCTCTCCGGCAAGTAGCGCTGCTCCAAGCTCGTCACCACCGTGTCTTGCTTAGGGCAATGTCGGTAATATTTATACCTGAAAGGTGCCGAGTTTGACGTAAGGATGGACATAAATACGTCAATAAGGATGTCATAAGAACTGGTCGTTCCTACATTCTTTTACGGAGTTCTTGGCTGAATCAAAACAATAGCTGCGGGGGATTTCCCAGGTCGGCTGGAGGTTTGATTTGTTTTGAGAACTCGGTATGCTTTCTATGGGGGCTGGAGGAATAGTGCTTGCCTAATGTGGTAGCATGCGCTATGACCTAATCAGAAAACGGGTTTCTGTGCCGTTGTATGGCTATTAGTGATTTATTAATCGGACAAGGGTCAGAAACAGGAATATCGATACAGTTCCCATAGTAAACACATTACAGTGTCCTGGGTAACGGCTGCATTTACCCCCAAAGGGATCTTACTGCCACTCAAATAGACCTGCCGCATACATCTGCCTTGGCCAGGTGCATTGACCTGCTCAGCTATTATACTGCGGCTGGAGCATGTGACCTATATGTTGCACACAGGGCTCTGTAACAAGTGCACTAACCTTCAGAGCTATCTTTCTGCGCTTGAGCCTGTGACCTGCAGATCACTAACAGAAATGTACAGTAGGTGCATTGACCTCCTCAGCTATCTTACTGGTATTGGAGCATGTGACCTGCAGATCGCCTACAGGAATGTACAGTAAGTGCACCAACCCCCTGAGCTATCTCAGTGCCTTTGGTTCTTATGAGCTGCACGGTGCACACAGGCCTCCCTCTGTGGCCAGTGCCCAAACGCTGGAAGTGACCCGAGCCTCCCTTGAGCGCTGGAGGGGCCCGGCCCGGCCTGGGGGCAGACATGGGCCATCTCTTGCGGCCCCCGGGTTGTTGAATAACCGGTATTGAATTCACGGAGTGCCTTTGGACCCCTCTACCTCCACGAAACAAAAGCTGGCGGGAGGGGAGGGCTGTTCGGCCATTATGTCTGGAGGGGAGGGGTGCAGGGGTTCTGGGCTCATGCTTCCCCTGCTCAGTCTCTGCTCGCATGGGGGGGTGGTTTCAGACTTCTGTCCCCTTTGCCCTTTGGTGGCCCTGCTGACCAGGCGGGGTCTCCATCTGTTCCCTCCTTGCCTCGGTCCTTACCCGCGTGGCAGGCTCCTGGAATGGATCCCAGGGTCCCACTGTGCGACAGGCTGGTGGGGCTGGGGCGAGCAGAGTGGGGTGGACAGGCGTGACACCGTCCTCCACAGGGTTACGCACCAGGTGACCCTGCGTCACCAGGACACACCCTTCCCAAAGGGCCCTTTCCTGTCACAATCTTTCTCCTCCAGTGTGGTAACTGAGAACCCAAAGGGTCCATTAACAGTAAAGCAGGACTTCAACTTGCAGAATAAACTGACTTGTTTAAGGAAACTTTGGGAATAGGGCACACGCGCACCTTATAATGGCAAAGAGCCAGGCGACCATCTACTTCAGCGCTGTTGCTTCTCTTCAGGTATTAATCTAGCGCCTCAAGGGGCACCCAGGCGCTGACTTTACCCAGCATAACTACAAAAAAACATTTAAAATAAATATATATATATATAGTGCTCCAGTCCATACCACACGTCTGCTGATTCTAAGCACTGTAGATAACAAGTGTTAGTAATGCCTGATTTAACAACCATTAGGACTGCGACAATCAGCCTCGCTAATGTTTAACCTCATGACCTGCTGCCCCCCCCCCGCCCCCGTACCAGCAGCAAACACTGAGCGTACTGGGCTGTCTCCAGCCTGAGGGGGGGGGGGCTGGTGTAAAAATATCACCTGGCGACCTTTTCACCCAAAGCACAACTTAACTCCGCTTTGATCTACATAATTTTCAGATTTTCTTTCAGCTGCTCCTGTTCAGCAACTTCAAAAGTAAAACAAGGAATGAGGGATGCGGCATGAGTAAGTAGGAGTGACGGGCATTTCTCCGAGCCATTTGTGAATGACCTCGGAGAAACATGGTGGTGTGGAGCGCTCCTCTCTTGCCTTACGATCTCGGAAGGCAAGAGAGGAGCGCTCCACACCACCATGTTTCTCCGAGGTCATTCACAAATGGCTCGGAGAAACGGCCATCATTTTTTGTATTGAGGGGCGTGTTTAGGTCAGACTGGGACCTCGGCGAGAGGGAGAGTGTAACGCCCACCACAAGAAAAGGGGCGGGACTTAAAAAAAGAGAGAAAAACGCCCCCGAATCGCATCAAGGCAGGCCCTGAACTGAGTGACGCTTCTCTCCTCCAATGGCTGGCCTTCATTTACGAGGCCAGCCAATGGAGAAGAGGGGCATGTTCAGGCCCCCATACTACACAACATAAAATTTCGGCTCCGCCCACTGCTTACGCAGTGCGACGGTAGCCTCAACCTAAAAAAAGTACATCTGGCCAATTGTTACACAGCATTTCCATTGGTATTTTGTAAGAACTTTAGAGTCATATGTACAGAGCCATTTTGAGATTACAAACCCTGTGATTCACAAAACCACAATGTTTGTAAAATGGCAGTTTGGTATTTTTATGGTTTAACTATTTTTATTGATATCAGCTGGACAAAAAAAACAGAGAAACCCCTCCATATACATTTAGCAGTGGACTGTGCAGTGGTAAGACATACATTCAAATAACGTCCATTTCAGTCCTGGGTACAGCATTTAGGGAACGAACATTCGAGTGCTTGTACATGAAGAGGAAGGGTTAAAAAGGAAACAATAGAACATGGAAAACCCCCCACCCCTCCTCCCTTCAAAACTCCCCACCTCTCCTCCACCCACCCGTCCAGTGCTCCCTGCCCACCCCACTCCCAGCCGGCCCCTCCCCTTGACAATGCCTCTATAGTTATGTTCGGTTTAACCATCTGCCTTTTGGGGTTCCGTAAGCCTCAACAGTCTTA
Source organism: Lissotriton helveticus (assembly GCF_964261635.1). NCBI lineage: Eukaryota > Metazoa > Chordata > Amphibia > Caudata > Salamandridae > Lissotriton > Lissotriton helveticus. The sequence goes on along the minus strand of NC_136069.1, from coordinate 493,631,835 downwards.
GGTATCGGGGGCATGTGATTTCTCTAAATTCAGTGGTCAATAGTGACATGAATGGATGCAACAGATCTTCATATTTATCTCCTCCCCCGCCAAAAGTAAGCGATAATTTCTCCATCCCGAGCACATGCCACATCCGGTGCAGCCATCCAGTGAAGGTAGGCGTGGTGGTGGTACGCCAATGAGTAAGTATGTATTGTACCGCAGAGCCCAGTGCGATAGCTATGTGCCTACCTCTGCGAGACTGCAGGGGGTACGTCAGTGGGTTAGTAAGCCCTAATAGGATATACGCCGGGAAGCGCGGGAGTTCCGTTTCAAAGTGTTTGTCTTTTTCATCTATCACCTGCACCCAGTAGGGTTGGATCTGTACACAGTCCCATAGCAAGTGCACTAAGTTGCCAACCTGGCCACAGCCACGCCAACAGGTCGCCTCTCGACTGTGATCCATTGCATGTAACCGCTCTGGGGTATAATACCAGTATGTCACTACCTTCGTGAACGTCTCTGTGAGTCCCATATGGTATGCAGAATGCCGGGCCCTGTAATAGATCCCCTCCCAGTCCTTGTGGCTAAGGGTCCTGCCCAACTCCCTCTCCCAGCGCTCTCTGATTGGATTGTGTGTGTGCGTCTGTGTGGTTTGTAGCATCTTGTAGAGCTCAGAGATGAGTTTGGCATCAGACGTGCGGGTGATGAGCCACCGTTCATATGGGAGTAAGGGTCTATCTGCGTTTGCGCGTACTTGCGGGTGCAACGCCCAGTGCCTGACTTGTAAATAGCGTAACTGGTTGGTTCTAGCAGGCCATACTCCTGTTTGAATTGGGAGAAGGGGAGAACCCCCTCAGCCCCGTAGATGTGGTATAAAAATCGGCAGCCCGCAGGTTTCCAGTGGAAAAAGGTCTTCCCTACCGCACCCGGGGTGAAGTCGGGATTGTCAGTCAACGGGATAAGCGGGGAGGGGAAGGTCGTTAGGGCATGTGTGATGTTAGTGGCATCCCACACTTCCAGGGGAATCCATGTTATATCCGAAGTATACAGGTTAGGGGGCCTGTGGACCTTACGTAGAAAGGGGATTTCCTGCAGTGGTCGTCCCGCTACCGCTTGGTCTTGAAATAACCAGTGTTTCTCCGATTCCCATTTGCTCCATTCAACCAGGTATCACAGTTGCGACGCTTGGTAGTACTTGTGCAGATCAGGAACCCCCAAACCTCCCTCTTCCGGGGCAAGCGTGACCAACAGTCTCCGCATTCTGGGCTTCTGGCCATTCCAGATAAATTGGGCTAGTTCGGATTGTGTCTGCTTGATCCACCCGGCGGGAGGTCGCAGTGGGATTGCGTGGAAAAGGTAAAGTATCTGGGGCAAAATGGTCCTTTTGACCGCTGCAATCCTCCCTAACCAGGAGAGCGGGTAATGTCTCCACCGGCGAAGCTCCCCTCGGATCTTCCCCCGGAGTGTGGCGTAGTTAGTAGCGACCATCGTGGGAAGCGAATAGGCCAATTGGATCCCTAAGTATGGGATCGTGTCTGCCGTCCATTGTACGGTGAACAAACCCTGTAGAGCCATCTTAGGAGTGCCTAGGGAGATCAGGACGTCATCTGCATAGAGGCTAATTTTGAAATGTAACCACCAAATTTAATACCTGTGATAATCTGATTTTGTCGTATTTTCTGTGCCAGGGGTTCCATGTATAAGGCAAATAGAAGGGGCGATAGTGGGCACCCTTGCCTTGTGCCCCTTTCGATGTTGAAACTGGCTGAGCTGTAGCCATTCACCCTGATCACAGCCGTAGGGAACCTGTAACAGTTAAATATAAAGGTGCAGAATTTTTCCCTGATCCCCACTCTCTCTAGGACCTGCTCTAGGTAAGGTCAGTGGACACGGTCAAAGGCCTTTTCGGCATTTATCGCCAGCATCATATATTCCCCGGGCAGTCAGGTGGCTTTCTCTATCAGGTGAAGGATGCGTTTAGTGATATCTGTTGTCTGGCGTTAGGGGATAAAACCTGCCTGATCCGGATATAGAAGTTCGGGCAAGTGGGGGGCCAGTCGGGCCGCCAGGATCCCGGTGTATAGGTTAAGGTCAAAATTCAAGAGAGATATCGGGCGGTAGGCCCCACATTTAGTCTTCTCCTTCCCGGGATTTGGGATGACTGCAATAGGGGCCCCTAGGAGGTCAGACGGTATCACTCCCTGTTCCGCAAATGTATTAAACAGTAGGGTAAGGACCGGAGCGAGTACTGTGCAGAACTTCTTATAGAAAATTACGGAGAAGCCATCCGGTCCAGGTGCTTTCCCCGGTTTAAGGCGGGAAATTGCGGTGTTTGAATGGCTCTCTCTAGGTGTTCCGCCTGAGATTCAGTCAGAGAGGGTAGCATAACTGAGTCCAAAAAGGAGGCGCCTTCGGAGCCATCCAAGTGTTCACCCGTATAAAGAGTGGCATAAAAGGTGCGGAAGGCATCCGCTATCTCAGCATCTTCTGATACATGGGTCCCATCGGGCCGGACAATCTCTTTAACCCTATGTGGTTGACGCGCATCTTGTAGCCTGTTGGCTAATAAGAGGCCACACCTATCCCCCCCTTTGTAATAAGCATGCCGTAGTCTCAGGGCCGCAAACTCTGTGCGGTCCTGGTCAAGTGCCGTCAGTTGGATTCTCATGGTCTTAAGATGTCTCCATACTCTGGTGCCCCTGTCCTTTGGTGCATGTGTTCCAACTCACGAACGCGTTGTCTGAGTTCATCGCGTTTGCACTGCCGCTCCCTATTGTCCGCTGTTGAGAGGGCAATAAATTCCCCCCAAACTACCGCCTTCAGGGCGGCCCACTGGGTAGCAGGGTCGTGTCTGGGTTTGCATTATGAGAAAGATAATCCCCAATGGTGCCTTGAATGTGTTTCACAACGTCTGCCCTATGTAATAGCGTGTCTCTAAGTCACCAACCTGTGAGGGGGCGAGACGCAGGTGGGAGGGTAAGAGTGGTGAGGACTAGAGAGTGATCTGAAATCGTTGTGACCCCTATCTCAGTTGTGGTCGTGAGTGTACATACCGGGCCTGAAACTAGCAAATGGTCTAGTCTAGCGTAGGTTTTATGGGCATTAGAATAATAGGAATATTCTCTGTCTTGGGGATGGAACCTACGCCAGAGGTCATGCAGGTCTAAATCACGCAAATGCTCAAATCCGTCTGTAAACAGTGCGCCTTCCTGGTGGGTGCGCTGACTGGATCTGTCCAAGTGATTATCAAACACTAGGTTTAAGTTGCCCCCAAGGATAATATGACGGTCTGGTGTGGCAGTCACCTCTGTCAGGGCCGACTGTAACAACTTTTCCTGACCTTCATTTGGGGCGTATAGGGAACCGATTGTAAATGTGGGGCCGCCTACGGCAAAACGGTATATCAGAAGCCTCGCCATAAGTTCTGCAATTTTATGTAGTGCCTCCTCCCTAAACCGCTGTGCCACCAGAATTGCCACCCCCACCATCTTGGTAGTGCATGAGGAGAAGAACTGGGTGGGGAATTTACGGGAGCGCAGCCTATGACAATCTCGCGCCAGCAAGTGTGTCTCCTGGAGTAGGCATATGTCAGCGTGTGTGCTTTCTAAACAGGACAAAATCGTCCGTCACTTTACTGGATTGTTGAGTCCCCTCACATTGAGGGTTAAAATCTTAAGATTGGCTGGAGGCATGACCGGCAGGTAACCAAGTTAAAGGAGGGCTAAAAGTCTCGTAGGCAGCGGCAATGGTGTAGGCATATGCATAGTGGGATGAAGGCGCTCGAGCACGTGTAGTCATGCTGTTCGTGGACCAAAGTCAAACATGGAGCACTGGAAACCCTCCCCCCCCTTCCCTTACCAAACTCGCCCAAACCTCTCCACCCCTCCCCCCTCCCCTTAACCAAAAACCCAAAGATCAAACGTCCATTGTCCATCACCTTCGAAGGCAATCAGGAATGAATTATCACGGGGTAATGCAATCAAATCTGACCACTCCCCCTCCCGCCGACGACCCGACAGGTAAAGCGAACAACCAACAGCCCCAGAGGAGGAAATCAAAAAAGTCAGCTGGGGTGAGGCGAGGTCAGTTCCGAGGCGACTGCTGCCACTGCGGCTTGCTGGCCATCCTTGATGTCGGTCGGAGGAGGTTTTTTAACACGGCGTCACCTGCCCTGCTGGCGCCATTGGGATCACAAAGCTTCCGCACCACCAGAGCGTTGTACCGATTCCTCCTCCTCCGCTGGTAGATCTATCCCTAACAAGTGACATGCTTCTTTCAGTGAGCGGAGTTGGTAGAGCTTGTTGTCAAGCTTGAATACTATGAGAAACGGGCGTCCCCAGCTGTAGGGAATGTTGTGCTCTTGGAGGTACGCCGTGATAGGCTTAAATGTCCTTCATTTCTGTAGTGTAAGTGCTGTCAGGTCCTGGAATAGGACCGGTGATTGGTTCCTGAAGGACAGTGGGTGCAGCTGTCGGGCTCTCTGAAGAATGTCCTCTTTTGTGCGGTAGTCCTGCACACACACCAGGATATCCGATGGTGGGGCCGAACTTGCCCGTGGGGGACCCACCCGGTGGGCTCTGTCCAGTCGGAGGCCCGACTCCAACGGACGTCCCAAGATGTGATTGAATAGTTCCCTGGTGAATCCGAACAGATCCTTGGTATCTTCTGTCAAAGTGACCCCTCTGACCCGTACGTTATGGCGACAAGATTAGTTTTCTAAGTCCTCCATGTGCGCCTGCAGGTCCACCTGCTGGTCGTTGAGCCGCAGTATTTCCTGCTGTAGGGCCTCCAATTCGGTACCCTGCCCATCATTTTTAGTCTCCAGCTTCGCTACTCGCTCCCCGACACTGTCAACATCCCTGCGAACCTCCTTGAGCTCCTCTGAGAATTCCCTTTTGAAAGTGTGAATGTCGTCTCGCAGCGTAGCGAATAGGGACTCCAAGAAGGCTTTCGTGATGGGTTCTGAGTCGTCCGTAGGGACCGTGGCTGGATGGGCGGCAGTCGCAGCCATGACTTTAGTGAGGCACAGGGTCAGACTGATTTGCATATAGCCATGTCTTAACTGGGGTGGCAGAGTGGGCTAAAGAACGGTGATGGATTAAACCCAGATCTTTTGACTGGGTGTGAGTGTTTGATTGATTCAGATGCTCCGTCCATCACCACCCCCTTTTGTACCGCTTTTGGCCGCCATAAGTGTAGCAGTGTATGCTCAGACGTGAGACCCTTGCTCACTTTGCCACTGGATTCAAGCAAGCCGGGCTGAAGACGGCTGGAATACCAGAAACCGGTCCTGGGAAACTTGTTTCCGGTCCAGGGAAGACATGGCTTGGCAGCTCGGGCTGGACTGTTCCCATGAGGCACAGGGTCAGACTGATTTGCATATAGCCATGTCTGAACTGGGGTGGCAGAGTGGGCTAAAGAACGGTGATGGATTAAACCCAGATGTTTTGACTGGGTGTGAGTGTTTGATTGATTCAGATGCTCCGTCCATCACCACCCCCTTTTGTACCGCTTTGTGGGCTTGGCAGACCCCCAGACCAGATCCGGACTGCTGCTGTCGCCGGTGTTGGCTACAACGGTCCGAAAGCCGGTGCTAATCTGGCCGTCAGCTGGAGCTACGGAGCTTTCCGTCTGCTCACGCCGTCATCTTCCGTTTGGTGTTTTTAAACCCATTTTGCATGTCCGAAAAAAAATTCTGTATCAAAAATTGGGTGTATCACCTCACACCAAAATCACAGTCATGAAAGGGGTATTCCTTCCTAATTGAGATTCCGTATGGTATGTATCAATGGTTTGTTACTACAATTGTGGTTGCAAAACCAATAATCAGTAGCAGACACTTCAAATAAGGTGGAACTGATTCAGAAAGGTGAAAGTGACAATTGGAACACCTTCCCCCTTTGTAAATGGTGTCAAGGGCCTCAGATAGGCAGGGCGAACAGTGCAGCCCTGCCCACCCTCCCACCCGCAAAGCAGCACGAAGCATTAAATGCTAACTCAATGTTATTATCATTTTATGTTTCGTACTTTGCACTGCTTAAAAGCAGTAAGGCAATATTCCTCCGCCATAGCAGAGGAGCCGCCACTGTTTAGCTTTTTCCAGACACAAGGAAGCATCCAGCATAAGTCAAAACAATATCCCTTCAGGCATAGTGTGCCACTAAATTATGCAAAAAAAGAAGGAAACTCTTTGTCAGTTTACAGCTCGGAACTACCCAGAGTTCTCTGCTTCTTTTTTGCATAATTTATTCAGCACTCTATGCCTGAGAGAGTTTATTGTAAGATATATATATCAAGTAGGTAGTTATAGTTAGTCCCAAAGTTTACTTATGAAAAGTGTTTTTTGATTTGCCAATAACGTTGGCACCGCTTGACAAATCGTCATGAAATTTTCAAAAAACTTCCCCATTTTGGTTCAAAGTTTTGAGGTGATCTATCAAGTAGGCGTTGAGAAAAAAGGAGGGCCCCAAAACATGTTTTTCCCATGTTATGTTCATGGGGTTATTTCATTTTTTGAACACGACTACAGCTCGAACCACTCAATGACACCAAATTTGGCAGAAAGCTAGATGTTGGTCCAGAAAGCGTGCATTTTGTGGATTAGTGTAAATCCGTTCAGTAGTTTCTGGGATATTTAAGTTTAAAAAAACAGCCATCTGAGACCCTAATGAAATTTTATTGGCTGCCAAGACTTCTACCAGGAAGTGTTGGCAGCCATCTGGGAAATCAGTTAAACCAAGTTAAACCAAGAGCCACAAAAAAAGTATTAAAAAAAGAAAAGGGGACAGGGTAGAAACACCCTGACCTGCTAGGCCTCTTCGGGGGGGGGCCCCATTAGGCCAAAAAAAGTGTTTAAACACAAAATTTGCCGGATCCTCAGATCCAGCCGAAAAAAACTGCTTTGTTTATTATCGGCCCCTGGCTGGGCCACATCTTGGGGGCATGTTTGTAATTATAGGACGTGTGGTGTATGGGTCCCCCTCCTGGGGCTTATTATGCGCTGGGGACTAACACCTCCAGGGCTTCTGTAAATCTTAATGGGGAGAGACCTATATGGCCTCCCCTGCTGTCCTGGGGACCACCACCTCCCTGGGGCTTTAATGAAAATAAGTGTTGGGGGGGTGCCCAGACCCCCTGCAGCCCTGGAGGCCTCCACTTCCCTGAAGCTTAATTGTAAAATAATGCGGAGGCCCGCACAGACCACCCCACAGCCCTGGTGGCTCACACCTCCCCGGGGATTAAATATAAATAAATGCAGGGGGCCAAAGGAGTGGAGCTGTGTGGCCCCCTCCTGGTGCCAATAATAGCCTTGGGGACTGCCACCCCCCAGGGCCGGCTCCAGCATTGTCCCAGGGTGCCCGACCCTGGGACATTGCTAGTTTGCTATGGCTTAGTGTGATCACAGCTCCTGCCAAGCTATAGCAAACTCTGCTCCGCTTTGTGCAAGCTAAAGCAGAATATGCTCTTGCTTGCACAAAGCGTAACAGACGTGCTTTTTCTCTTCCCAAAACAATGCTGGCTCCCACAGGACGAGGGGAGCAGGCAGGAACAGCTGGGTCCATCAGTCACCCCACGATCCCCAATGGAGAGGCCAGGCACCCCTCCCTTTAAAGAAAAGGAAAATCAAAAAGAAGGGGCCCGGAGGAGCCAAGATGGCGATCGGGATGGCTGTATAAACGCTTGGCTCCGCGAGCCCTCCGGCCCCGCACGTATATCCTGGCGATAATCCTGAACAGTATTTGCTGATCTAAGTAGGTGAAGGGAAGCATTCACTTACCATCTGTGTCTGAGGCTCCACCGTGCAGTAGACCCGAAGAAATGTCCCCGTCTGTTTGCCGGCCTTCGTGGTGCTGAGACCGGGGTCTCGAGTACGGAGAGTGCCCGGCCGTGACTGCAACGCCAGCGGCCCTGGTAGAGATGAGAAGCCGGTCAGAGAGAACCTGAAATCTGCGAGCCGGAAGAGATGGTACCAACCCACTCCCAATAGTGGGTTGCCCTGCGAGAGGTGCGATATAGCTGGGCCGGAGAGAGTCCATGATGCCCAGTTCCCCTTCGGTGTGATACCCGGCCGTGTTAACAGCCCCACCCGGGAACCAGTGGGTGACTCCCGGCGAGCAGTGGGGAGCTTGTTTAGCCTTTTGGTGACTCTCCTTTCTGCTGCCTGCCCCGACTATCGAGATCCTGCCGTGAAACCTGCTGATTCCGGAGGTCGGGCACGATTCTGAGGTGAGGGGGAGGAGAAGGAGAACGAGATGGCTGAAATGGCGGATGATACCTTATTGCGCACCCCTCATCCGGGCAGAGAAACCGATGCACATGAGAATCCCGGGGTTTGGCTACGTGGGGAAACACCCACGCACAGACATATACTGGCTGCACTGACAACCTTGCAGACTACCCTGATCCGGGAGGCCCGGGAATTGGGAGAACGGATGGCCGCCATTGTTGTCCCGCCATCTTGTAACGGTACGGATCGCTCTCAAGGAGGCGCCGATGTGTCTGCCTCTGCTACTTCGACGTATTCCCCGAATGAGTCTATATTCTTGGAGACGCGAATAGATTTGGTTCATGAGCTTACTGTTGTTACACCTATTGCACATGTGATTGTCTCATCGGGGCCTTTTTCTGAACGGCGAGTGGAGGAACAGCATCGATCCACGGTACGGGGGGCCCCGGCGGGGTTTCGGCGCTTCCCGCATCGTGTGATTCCTTTTCCGTGCTTGGCGGGCCTGTGTTCGGACTCGAGACTGTTGGGGGTGTTGATATTGTCGCACTCAGACTTCCGCCATGCATCATCGGCGATCTCTCGGTGGCTGGGACCCTGTGGGGCGGCGACCCTGCCTGATCCACCCGGTACGTTCGGACCCTTTGTGCCAATTTGTATCCCGTCTGCAGGAAGGTTCAACGTTGGTACTATTGACAGAAGAGGCCAGGGGTGAACTTGCTTGGGACTTGGAGGGACTTATAGATGGTTGATGGTGATTTAAGGGACGTTTAGTGGGGTCGTAATTGATTGCGTTCTATGTGATTGCTGCTACTTGTACTTCTTTTACCGTTCCTGTTTAGACGATTTTTGGTACGCGGAGGTGGGAGGGACCGGATAACCAGACCGACGGCCCTTCTCCTGTAATTTTTCTTTTTCTTTTTCTCTTTTCTTCTCTGTATTTCAGGTCTCTTATTTAGGGCGACAGGCACGCTGCCGGGGGGGTAGGCCGTAGCCTTCTGCAGGGGTGCAGGGTTGGGGGTTGGGGGGATGGGTTTGTTATTTTGTTCTCTCTTTGTTTCTATGGCCCTTTGCCCTTTTCCCTTTTCGATGTCATCGTCTTTCATGTCTCCCATAGTATGTTTCCCCTTTAGGGGGGGGGCTAGCTCGCCATGATTGTTACGTGTTTATTGCATCTATCCTGACTCGTATACCCCTTCTCCTGTCCCTTTCGATCTATGTACATCATTGGCGTAAAACTTTTGTTTTTAGCTAACTGTGTTGGGGGCGTGTGTGATTGTGCGACATTGATTTTCAACTTATTTTTTGTTATTGCAAAATGAACCGTCTCAGGTCCTTATTATCGCATGGTATCTTAATTATGTGTCGTATCCTGGATGCTACTCTGCCTTTGACCTCCGGACCGCTGTATAACTTCATACCAAATAAAAACTTTTTAACCGACTTGAATAGCGGCCGGCCGAACTGGTTGTAGGCCCAATGTTTGTATTTCCGTGCTGAGACAATAAAGGTTCTTTAAAAAAAAAAGAAAAAAAGAAGGGGCCCGGTTCCGGTGGATGGGGTCCACAGGGCCAATACTCTCTATTGTATTATAAAAAAACTCTTTAACAAAAATAAAAGGCAGGCCCTCTGGGATGGGGTCCCAGGGCCAAAATTGGCCCAGGCAAGGGGAGGGTCACTTGGCCCCCTTCCTTTAATTGAAAAACAAAGAAACACCAGGCCCCGGGGTATGGGATCCCCAGTCACACATAAATGGGTCGGGGAGGGGGGCCCCCCTCCCCAGTATAAAAATGCCTTGCCCTGGGGGTGGGGTCCCCTGGGCCAAATGCGGTGCAGGGAGAGGGCCACAGGGCCCCCATTCCTTTGTCACAACTCTGGAAGGCCAGCCCCATTTCTGCAGCACTCTGTAATCATGCCTCCTGGTTGGGGGATGAAGTAACCTTGGAGAAAGGGGGCGTAGCTTCCAAAGACCTCTTACTGGAGGTAATAGAAGAGGCTGTTTGCCCCACGGATGTCCTTGTGGGCCAACTACCACTCATGTTACCTTCAGTAAATCCCACACTGTGGGATTGCTGAGAGATCTTTGCGGCCCTCCCCCTTTCTCTACCACACTGCAAGCACACCTCCTGGCACTCTACTAATTGAGGGATGAAGTCCCCTTGGATGCTGAGGGTCCTTGGGGACGAACTACCCCTTCTGTTACCTCCAGGAAGTCCCGCACAGCGGGAATGCTAAGAGGTCTTCAGAGGCCACGCCCCCTTTCTCCACCACCTGCAAACGTTTCTTTTGGTGCATTACTAGTTGGAGAATGTTGTCCTCTTGGATGCTGAGGGACCGTGGGGGCTAAGGATCCCTCCTGGTACTTTCTGTAAGTCCTTCACAGCAAGATTCCTGGGGGCTGGTCAGAGGCCGGCCTCCTTTCTCCACCACTCTGCAAACGGGACTACTACTTAAAAAAGGTTACAAGGACATTTTAGTTAGGAAATGGAATTTAATTTCACTGAAAAAACCATAGGTTACCTGGGAGTTATAGTTAGGCTCAGGTTCCACTCGTACAAAGCCATTGAAATTCAGCAGTTATAGTTAGCTGAGCTATAACTATAACTGGCGCCCCTGCAATGCACTGCTTATGCCCTCACATATTACATCACTCATGACATGGTCAGTGACATCACTCATGACATCTCAAATGACATCACTCATAACATTGATGATATCATCCAGTGACTGTGAGTGTTTTAAAAAAGATGTTCTTGTTAAATATATATACCAAGGTGTATTGTTGAAGCAGTGGGTGTATGAGTGTCTGTATGGATGATTCAGTGGCTGCGTGACTGACTGTATAAGTGAGTTATTTGGAGCATTGTCCAAATACTTGTGTCCTTCCTCTATTTCTCCTGTAGGATCTACTTTTTTAATTTAACTTTAAACAGCCTTTGTGAGTGCACCTCGGCCATCCTGCTCCTTCCCATTGTACTTTCCCTTCACCCTCCCGTTCTATTTTTGGCATTTCAGTGGCATATGCATACTTACTATTTTGTCTGTGTTCTTTTCACTAATTCTGGTATGAAGCCAGGATATTAAATAACGCCTGCTCTGCTCGGAAATTTTTTTTTCAACCTCGGTAACCCTGATAAAGTTGTATGAAGAAACTGCCTGGTGTCCGTACTGTGTTCTTTTATTTATTTATTTTACAGAGTTTTATATAGCGCGAACTTGGCCCAAGGTATCTTTGACTGCCTTGTGGCTTCAACTATTTAATTGCTGTGTTTTCTGTTTTTCATGGAAGGTGCTACATAACATATGTCATGGCCTGTTGCTGGGTACAAGGCACTCACCTCTTTTGTGTGTAGCAGCAGGTTGCCAGGAGCCAAGAACCCCAAAGATTGCCAGGTTCTCCAATGCATGTTCATGCTCATACAGAGGGTGACGTTTATTATTGGCAATAACCAACTTCTGGCAGCAGCGATGGTCACATGCTTCGTATTTCCCTTTTGCTGTGTAAACTTTGAAGAAGAGTCGTACTTGGAATACAGGAGGGCACATAACAGTGCAAGGTGGCACATGTTTCTTTATTCTGTATAGGTAGTGCGACTGTGAGATAACTCAGTGGGTGAATGCTTGTGTTGCTGAAATTTGTGTTCAGTCTACAGGACATAGCTTGAATATGGCAGATCTGGCAAGTACTTTCACCCTTCTAGGTCAATATTTTGAGGACCAGGCTTGCTCTTTACAACAAGCATTGGCAAAGTCAAAGGTTTTGCCTATGTGAGAGGTATTTGGTTTGTCAAAGTTTTATTTTATTCTAAAGATGCTGCTTAGTGTGTGTCCCAATGCTGTACAGTCCTGCCACAAGCACGTGCCAAAGCCAAAATGCCTCACAGGTGAGACCTATTGGCTTTACCAATGCTCATTTAATATGAGTTACAGACGATGTTAAGAAAACCCACTGCGTCCATAGGTGTCCAAAGTTGAGCAGCATTCCAAACACAGACTTTAAGTCTGTATATACAGTTGCAATCATTTCTTGGCTAAGATGCAGGTTCCAGTGAGAGCAATAAGCTCTGCCATCTGAGCTGGTTTCACGTTTGGTAGATGACAACTCTCCACAATCTGATATGTTGTATCAACATAGTCAGCAACCTAGAGACCATCACCATTCCTGAGACCTGATCCATCAGCAAAATATGTCAAGAATTGACACATCAGTAAGGTCCACAAGGGTTTTGTTACATGTGTAGTAACAAAGATACATTCATGAGGTTCTCATTCTCACCGGGGGGCTTTAGAGTGGTAGGGTTCAGGAGTGGACTCCAGGTCAGAGTAATGTGAGAATTTCATACCAGGACAATCAGGCTGGAGTGAGGTGCTGTAGAGAAGAGCAACCACAGAATAAGGTACAGCAAAAGTTTAAGGAGAATTTAGCACAATATTTTCTAATGCTTCAACAAGTATTGCAGTTCTGCTACACGCTTTAAACTTGATGGGCGGCGAGCCACAACTTGCTCCAGAACTGAAGAGTAACAAGATACAGGCTTTGTAGAATACCCATGATTCCATACCAACACTCCAAGTGTAAATACAATATGTTCATACGATAAATGGTTTGACATGATGAGAGAGGTGCAGATGCTAGGCCTGCTTAATTATCACAAATGCATTTTCAACTTCCTATACCATTGCAAAGGTTCAGGGATCTACTTTCTGTAATGCTCTACCTTTCCCAGAAAGGTACAAACTGATAGACAGTTACAGGGTGGGACGACTTACGAATGGCTAAACTTGTTCAGGGATAAGTGACACTTTCCAGCAGAGATTTTATAACCCAAGTGTGAGAAGTTGGCCTGGTATATGATGTCCACTATTCTAGTGGGCACCCTGCACCAGTCCAAACAACACTTATGGTGATGGTTGTAAAGTCAACCTTATAGACCAGCTATCCTAGTGGTAGCATGGACAAAGCAGTCTTAGGCTAAACCTTCAGAGAGCATGTGAAGCCAGCTGTTTTACCATATATAATCCCTTGAATACCAAATGAAAGGACACCACACAAGGTATATATCAAATATATATGTACTTATTACTAACACAGCCCCTCTGCACTCTTTATGAGGTCAGAGCTCGAGATACAGCACAAGTTACTCAATAAGCATACTATAAGTTGCGCAAATACAATTCTGCCCTAGGGGCCTCACAAACCATATACTAAGTAAGTGGTATAAGAACCACTTCAGGAAAGGTGAGGAAAGGTGAGTAGGCCTAGGGCCTAGGAAATTGCTGGGGCTACACTGAACAACCAAGGGATTGGAAGTAGGAGGCCCAGGGGAAGCGTGTGCAGTGTCTTAACACACATGCTGGTTGCCATAGAGTTTCAATGGGAACGTAAAAGTTATGAAGTAGTAGATTTTGAACACTTCCGGATGGACTACGGGAAAACCCTGTTAAACTAGGACACTTGGATAGTTAATACCCACGGGAGCACCGCAGTACTCAAGTTACTTCACCCAGGGAAGCCAGGTGCATAGGTGTTCTTTTGTGTCGGGTTTCATCACTGTTTCCTATGGAGAGCTGCAAGAAAGTGCTGCAGGCGACCAGGAGAAAAGTGTCCGGGTGGATCCAAGGGTGGATCGGAGTCGAGAAGAACCTGAAAGCAGAGGGGACAGAGTCTGGGTCACTAGCCAGTGACCAGGAAGGAACCAGGAAGGAACCAGGCGATGTTGAGATGCAATCAGGTGTCAAGCTGTCCCACGACGGATCTAGCTGTTGGTGGTGTCGGTATCCGGATTGGACCCAACAACCCTTGGCAAATGCAATCCACGCAGGATAGGAAGATTGGCTTTAGTTCAGACTAGCAAGGTCTGGGTAGCTTCTCCTTCACAGGGAAGCTGGAGCAATCCTGGAGCAACCAGGCAAGTGGTGTAGTTTCACAAAGAAGTCTTTAGAGGGCTTACTAGCCAATGGGCTGGCAACCGCGAAGATGCGTTGAGCTGAAATACAGGCACAGGCCCCACGCGGCACTCGTGGAGTGTGGAGGGCTGAGCTTCGGTGAAAATGTTGCTCGGGTCTGGAGCTTCTCAAACCCCAATGCACAACTTTGAGACTTCCTCAGAAGCTGCACAGGTAGCAAAAAGCAGGTAGTCCAGGATGTTTGGACCCACGTCTCTCGTGTCCGCCACGGGTATCAGCTTTGCTGTGGATGGGCGTCAGAGAAGTCTGGAAGTCCAGTTCCTGCATCGCTAAGTCTTCGGGTTCCAGCGGGAGCTTCGACAAAGCAAATGATCTGGCCCCCCCAATGGCCCTGCTGGATACGGCTAAGAGGGTTTCGGCCTCGTGGTTCACTGAGGCATTGCGGGCTACCCGCCGCCGGTGTAAGGTGGCGGAGAGGGCATGGCGCTTCCGCTATGATCTGGAGGCTAGGCTGGCCTATACGTCTATGGTTAAAGCATACCATCGGGACATTCTCCGGGAGAAAAGAGACTATCTGGCCAGGAGGATTGATGCCGCCTCCAACTCATGTAAAGAGATCTTCACGGTGGTTAGGGAGTTTATGGCCCCCAGATCTAACCTGCCCCAAGGGGTTCCATCTGAGGTGTGGGTCTGTGATCTGGCCAAATTCTTCATGGATAAGATTAAGTCTATCCAGGACTCTTTCACAGTGGCGTTTGCTGGGGTGGGTGTTAGTTTGGTGACTGTACCGGCGCGGTTGCCCGCGCAGGCTGCGGTTCTCGCAGAGTTTCCCACTATTTCCATCGAGGCCTCCCTAGCGCTCTTGGCCAATCTTAAATCGGGCTCGCCCTTAGACCCCTGTCCGGCCAAATTATTGGCTAAGATGGCTATGGTGGTTAACCCACTGGTCAACCCACTTGTGAATCTGTCTCTCAGTGAGGGGAAGGTCCCGTTGCCATGGAAAAGGGCTATGGTGATCCCCCTCCTCAAGAAGCCCGGTTCGGACCCAGAGGTTTTGGCCAATTACAGGCCGATCTCCCTTCTCCCGACGCTGGCTAAGATCACGGAGAAGCATGTGCATGGCGTCCTCTCCAGCTATTTGGAATCCAGTGATCTGCTTCACCCTTTGCAGTCCGGTTTCCGTCCTAATTTAAGTGCGGAGACGGCACTGTTGGAGGTGTCTGAGATCATCAGGGAGACACTGGATGCTGGAGGCAGGGCCATGCTGGTCATGCTTGATCTGTCGGCGGCCTTTGACACCGCCCCCCACGAGGTGCTCCTCGCCAGACTTTATGACATCGGTCTGAGAGGGACGGTGTTCAATTGGTTTACATCTTTTCTTGAGGGCCGCCGTCAAACGGTCTGGGCCTCTCCGAGCTCCGCCGAGATGCCACCATTGGGAGTCGGTGTTCTGCAGGGTTCTGTGTTGAGCCCGACTCTCTTCAACATCTTTATGATACCTTTGGCGGCACTGGTGGAGTCTTTTGGGGCCCGGATCGTGTCCTATGCGGATGACACGCAATTGCTTTTTGCGTGTGGGAAGGATCAGGCCTTCGATGGAGAGAATATCCGGGGGTGTTTGGAGCTGGTCTTTAGCTGGTTTCAGTCGAACAGCCTCAAGGCCAATTCCGACAAATTGGAGGTGTTGTTCTTCGGCTGCTCCTTTGACCCCGACTGGCGGGCGTGGTGGCCCATGGATATGTGTCCCCCTGCCCAGGCATCGTTGGTGGCCAAAAACCTGGGAGTAAAGATGGACAATAGCCTGTCGCTGATCTCACATATTCAGGGCCTGACGGGCACCTGCTATGGGATACTCAAGATGCTCCGGAAGTTCCTACCTTTGCTCACAGAAGAGCACAGGAAGATCACTGTGCAAGCCTTAGTGGGCTCTAGACTGGACTATGCGAACGTCCTGTAAAAAGGTCTTCCGGAGTATCTTGTCCAGCGGCTGCAGGGTGTGCAGAATTCCACGGCCCGCGCCATTTTCGGCCTTCATAGGCGAGTGAGAGCCTCCGATTTGGTGCAGTCGCTTCACTGGCTGCCCATCCGGAAGCGGGTCATGTTCAAGGTTTTGACCCTGGCGCATAAAGCGCTATTTGGCGCGGGAGCAAAGTACCTACAACGCAGGCTGGCCTTTTATCGTCCGACTAGATCGCTGCGGTCAGAGTCTTTGTTTCTGGCGGTGGTGCCACGTGTGAGGAAGGCACGTACTGTGGGACGCTCTTTCATCATGAGGGCTCCCCAACTGTGGAACACCTTGCCTCTGGCGCTACGGTCCTCCCCAAATCTGCTCCTGTTCAGGAAAAGCCTGAAGACTTGGCTTTTTAAACTTTAGGGTTCCTGTCTTTTTCTCTCCCTTGTCTGCTGTCTGCTGAATGGTGTTATGTTTTTTTATTCTGAGCTGCCTCGATAAAGCGCCGGGACACTCCCCTGGAGTAGCCGTGCGCTATAGAAATAAACATTAAAAAAAACAACAACAAAAAAACTGGCAGGATACTGTTGGTGCCTGTTTGCACAGGGTGGTCACTCCTTGACCACAAGGGAGATGTCTTCAGTCTTCCAGTCGATATGAAACATCGAAGTTCCAAGAGTTTTGTTTCAGAGTTTCTTTCCAGGATAATCTAAAGTCTCTAGACACAGCTCCTAACTTTATAAGGGGCTGGATTACCTGCTAGGTCCCTCCTATGGGTGGAACCTGGGAAGGGGGTGGTTACACCCCTTTCCCTTTGTACAGTTTCGCACCAGAAACTTGTTTGAACTGGGCTATGCATGGAGCACCTTGTGTGCCGCAGGCAGTGTCTCATTTTGCAGCCCTCCCTGCCCCAATACACTAAAAGCCAGTCTGGGGGGGTGCTAGCACCTCCCAAGGCAGGAAACCTATTGTCCAGGCATCCCCTGCCGGAGTTTTGTCCAGCAGCAGGAGGTCAGACTCGTGTCTGTGGCTGCAGCATCCATTTCGTGATGCTGAGGCTCTGTTTCAATTTGGTGGAGAGATACATTGAGTCCTCCTTGCAATGATCTAGAGAAGCAGATGGCAAACATATTGGACTAAAGTAAAACCCCAGGGGAACACAAATAGATCTACATCCTTCTTCAGGTCCTTGGAAAAAAATTGAGGAGGGCTCTCTGAATCATTGAGAAAGTTAGATCCATGAAAGAACAATGAAAAATGAAATCCTCGGAATGTGAATGAGAACAAGCTACTCACTCTCCTCATGTGTGAGGATGGAAAAGACAGCAGAACAAAGGGCAACCACAGTAAACCATAGGGAATTTATGGGGATGCAAGAAAGGATGGTGGCTATATTCAGGACCAAAAGGAAGCTTGTGATAATCACTTTATTAATGGCCCTATGGTCTTGTAAGAAACTGTACATGTTGGCGTTCCACACATTGCATATCTGGAGAATTCAGGATTTACATCTACTGACAATAGGTTCAAAACCCCCTTGCCTAATCAACTCTGCTATTACAGAGTAGGGCCCTTCTGCTGCCTCAGAATTCAAAGGGTACTTGAGATTTCGAAGTAGCTTCTTCTGAGGGTCAGCCTTCGCCTTTACTGGTTCCATTGAAAATTTGAACTCCACTTCATTGGCCCTTGTGTTAAAGTAAATCAGTTAAATCAGCAGACATGGCAGTTTCACTTGCCTTCCTTAGATGAATTGTGCTCCCACATATTAGCATGAGTACTTTTTTTCTTGTTGGTGGAGTTTATTTAAGAGCACACCTTCCAGAGTGCAAAATACAGTGCAATTTAGTTTACAGAGATTGTTCCAGTGTAATAGATAAGTTAGGAAAGTTGGGCTAAATGTTTATAACTGACCAGTCCTATAGAGAATGGACAAGGGGTCAAATATATAATGGGGATCTCATTAGTTAGAAATATCAACTGTGTTTCTAGACATGCCCAAGAGGGGTGAATAGGGAAATCAGCATTTTCTTGAGCTAATTAACGAATGACCATATCAATTAAGTAGGTAACCAGCTTACCATTAATGATACATTCTACATAGGAGCCTCACTGACCTACCAGCATTAAGGCATGTATGTATGCATATTAAGAACCTCTTGGGCTGTTCTAAAATTCAGGATGAGAGTTTAGATTAATCTGATGGAAGCCAGACTAATTGGGGAGAATTGGTGCATTAAATGTAATAATTGGACCGTTTGGTTTCCAATGCTTCAGCTGTTTGCAGGCAAAGCATTACCCTTCCAATCCCAGGACCTTTTCTCCAGTCCCTTCCTCTTCCTCTCCCAGCTCTCCCTCCTCCCTTTTCCAACCCGTTATTTTTCTCACTTTGTGGGGTTCTCCGTACCATATCCTTAACGGTTCGCTGCATGTTCTGCAACTTCAGCAACATCAGTTTTTATTCTATATTCTCTTTCTTTCTATGTTGCAATGGTTAGCCACAGTTACCAATTCAACCAAGTTATTAGTTTGCCATCTCTTGCAGATAGTCATCAACTAACCTGTAACATTCTGCAACAATCCCTTGAAAAGGCAGTGTCTACAGCTCCCTGAGCCACCACCATACGACGGGCTATGCCCGAGTGTTTCTCAAACATATCCCTGAGTATGTCTAAATAATCAGTCGTTGCATCACCCTTATTTCATTTATAATTTGAGACCTTAGTCCAATCAGTTTTCACCTTTCCAACCTTAACTCTGGCAACTTTGTTCATCATTTGGTGTCCAGTCCAGCTTTCTCCTGTCTATTGCTTGTGGAGGGGCTTTTCTGTCATGAAAGCACCATCTCTTAAAAAATAACATCCAACATATCAGGAAACCCTCTGGTCTAACATGCATATATTGCAAAAACTCATGTTGCTAACTTGCAAAGCTCTGCCTCAAACTTCTGCCTGAAATTCAGCCAAAACCGCTAATAGATTTCCCTTATAATCTAAACAAGAAAACAACATCAGCACATTATCAGCTGAAGGTACTAAAGAACCAAACTGTCTGTTATGACCATAGCAAAAGCTTTAGCAACATGACCTGCTGCACCAGAAGGCACAACTAAAAGCCATTTTGATGAAATAATGAGACCTGTACCTGTAAGCTAGAAGAGGCTGGCTTACGTTGAGATTGAGCAGAAGCTCCTTCTCTGGGGAAATTACTGGCAGGACTACCTCTGGTGTCAAAAGTATGTTGAAGTAATTTTATGAAGATAGATTAAGTTTATCCTGTCAAGAACTTCTGAAAGAAAATGTATGTGATTTAATAGAATACTCAGATACCAATCCTGTATCGATGGAAGGTAAAGGCTTACAAGCAGGGAACTGAAAGTTCGCAAAATTAAGGCAAATTACATGTTGCCAGAGAGAAACTTGTTTTATGAAAAAGAGGGCACACTCTTTAAAAAAGGATAGAAGCTTATGCTTCAATCAATCATAGCATTTGTAAAGCGCACTTCTTACCCATGAGGGTCTCAAGGCGGGGGTGGGGAATGCTGCTACTGCTCGAAAAGCCAGGCCTTGAGGAGTCTTCTGAAGGTCAGCAGGTCTTGGGTCTGTCGTAGGTGAATGGGGAGGGTGTTCCAGGTCTTGGCGGTGAGGTGGGAGAATAATCTGCTGCCGGAGGTCGCTATTCGAATGCGGGGGACTGTGGTGAGGGCGAGGTCGGTGGAGCGGAACTGGTGGGTGGGGGTGTAGAAGCTGAATCGGTTGTTGAGGTACGCTGGTTCAGTGTTGTGGAGTGCCTTGTGTGCGTGGGTGAGGAGCTTGAAGGTTATCCTCTTGTTGACAGGGAGCCAGTGCAGGTCTCTCAGGTGGGGTATGATGTGGCTGCAGTGGGGGATGTCGAGGATCAGGCGTGCAGGGGCGTTCTGGATGTGTTGAAGCCATTTCAGGAGTTTGGCTGAGGCTCCTGCGTAGAGGGTGTTTCCATAGTCCAACCTGCTGCTGATGAGGGCCTGGGTGACCGTTCTTCTAATTTATGTGGGGATCCACTTGTAGATCTTGCGGAGCATGCGGAGGGTGTTGAAGCAGCAGGAAGAGACGGCGTTGACCTGCTTAGTCATGGAGAGGGTGGAGTCGAACATGACCCCTCGGTTGCGTGCTTAGTCGGTGGGTGTTGGAGCTGTTCCCAGTGCAGTCAGCCACCAGGAGTCGTTCCAGGTCGAAAAGGTGGATCCGAGGATGAGGACCTCCGTCTTGTCCGAGTTCAGCTTTAGTCGACTGTTCCTCATCCATTCGGCGACAGCCTTCATTCCTTCGTGGAGGTTGGTTTTGGTGGTGTGGGGGTCCTTGGTGAGGGAGAGGATCAGCTGGGTGTCATCGGTGTAGGAGATGATGTTGAGGTTGTGCAGTCGGGCAATGTGGGTGAGTGGTGCCATGTTGATGTTGAACAGCGTTGGGCTGAGGGAGGAGCCCTGGGGTATGCCACAGATGATCTTGGTGGCTTAGGAGAGGAAGGGGGGAGGCGGACGCTCTGTGTTCTGCTGGAGAGGAAGGAGGTGGTCCTGTCCAGGGCCTTCTATTGGATTCCGGCATCCTGTAGGCGTGTTCATAGTGTGCGGTGACAGGCTGAGTCAAAGGCGGCTGACAGGTTCAGGAGGACGAGGGCCGCGGTTTCTCCGTTGTCTAGCAGGGTCCTGATGTCATCTGTGGTGGCGATGAGGGTAGTTTCGGTGCTGTGGTTGCTGCGGAACCTGAACTGGGATGGGTCCAGGATGCTGTTCTCCTCGAGGTAGCAGGTTAGTTGTTTGTTGACGGTCTTCTCGATGACCTTTCGCCGGGAACGGGAGCAGGGAGATGGGCCGGAAGTTCTTGAGGTCCTTGGGGTCCGCCTTGGGTTTCTTGAGTAAGGCATTGATCTCGGTGTGCTTCTAGCTCCCTGGGAAGGTTGCTGTATCGAAGGACATGTTAATGGCTTTCCGGAGATGGGGTGCGATGGTAGTGCTTGCTTTGTTCAAGATGTGGTGTGGGCAAGGGTCTGTAGGAGATCCGGAGTGGATGGTTTTCATGATCATGATGGTTTCGTCATTGTTAATGTTGGTCCAGGAGAGCAGGCAGGTGGTGCGGATGGTGGTCGTGGGGGAGGAGGTGACCGTGGTTGTCAGGGCAGTCGTGGCGTTGAAGCTGTCGTGGATGTCTGCGATCTTGCGACGGAAGAAGGTGACCAGCGATTCGCACAGGTCCTGCGAAGGTGGGATGTCGTTGGTGTTGGAGCTGGGGTTGGAGAGTTCCTTCACAATGTTGAAGAGTTCTTTGCTGTTGTGTGCATTGTTATCCAGGCGGTCTTTGAAGGATGCCCTTTTGGCAGATCTGATGAGGTGATGGTGTTGGCGGATGGCGTTCTAGTGGGCTGCATTGCAGTCCGATGTTCGTTCACAGAGCCAGTTCTTCTCCAGCTTTCAGCCGGTTTGCTTGGAGGCCTGGAGGTCTTTAGTGAACCAGCTGGCTTTCTTGCTGGTGTGACTATTGGAGGGTTTCCTGAACGGAGTGAGGGTGTTGGCGCAGTCGTCGATCTACTGTCTGAGGTTGCGGGCGGCGGTGTCAGCGTCAGTGAGGTCGGCGTGTGGGCTCTGGGCGAGGGTGATGGTTAGCTGGTCTTCGGTGACTTTTCTCCAGCATCAGCGAGGCATCTGTTGGGTGCAGTGGTGCGTGGTGGGTTTCCGGAAGGTGAAGTGGATGCAGCAATGGTCAGTCCAGTGGAGGATACGCGGGGCTTGCGGAGAAGATGGGGTCGAGCGTGTGGCCGGTGGAATGGGTGGGTGTTGTGATGAGTTGGCTGAGTCCGAGGTTGGCTAGGTTGTCGATCAGGGTGGTGGAGTTGGTGTCATTGCTGTTCTCGAGGTGGAAGTTCAGGTCCCCGAGGAGGATGTAGTCTGTGGAGGCGAGGGCGTGTGTGCTGACGAAGTCGGCGATGGAGTCGCTGAACTGTGGTCAGGGTCAGGGGGACTGTAGATGAGGGTTCCTCTGAGGGTGGTGTTGGGGTCTGTGTGGATCTGGAAGTGCAGGTCTTCAGCTGTGCTGAGGTTGTCTTCACTGCTCGTCGAGACTCTGAGGGTGTTCCTGTGGACATTGGCGATTCCTCCTCCTACTCCGTGGTGCGGTCCCTGCGGGTGATCTTGTAGCCTTCCGGGATGGCTATGTCGATGTCGGGTGCTGAGGAAGGGTTCAGCCAGGTCTCCATCAGGAAGGCGACGTCTGGGGAGGTAGAGTCGAGTAGGTCCCAGAGTTCAACGGCGTGTTTGCGGGCAGAGCGGATGTTGAGAAGGATGCAACTGAGGTAGTTGGGTTCTTTCCTCGACGGTGGGTTGGCGGGTCGGATGCTGGTGAAGCTGCAGTTCCAGCAGGAGAAGGGTCCTTAGGTGCGCTTCGGGGTGGCCAGGAAGCAGGTGCGTGATCGTCCGGCGTTGAGTGTATGGAGGGTGCAGGAGTCGTAGCGAAGACGGGAATTGTGGCATTCGTGCGGGCCAGGGGTTCTGGCATTGGGCGCGGTCCAAGCGCGGACGGGCGCAGACGGGCTTGCCTTAGGAGCGCCTTTGGCACGCCAGCGGCGCGTCTGCTGTGCAACCGTTGCACGACCTCCATATAAGGGGAGTAGGGAGAAAGGAGCAGCTGGGAGGCAGGAGCAGGGCAGCGAACGGGTGAGCAGGGTGGTGGGGCTGCAGGGACGCAGCGGCGGGAAGAGCGGGAAAAAACAGATGACGGACAGCGGGTGAAACAGAGGGCAGAGCAAGGCACAGAAATTGTCAGGAGGGAGAAAAAAGGAAAATAGACAAGCTACAACAAGATATGTACAATCAAGCAGTGCAGCAGTAATGAAAAACATCAGTACAACCAGAGCAGTACAGCAGCGAGGGGAGGGGAGCGACCTTCCTGCGAGCAGGGTCAAAGGTCCCCATAACTTACTGGTCTGCAGGGTTCATGATAGGCTAACAATCTCCCATTAAACCCTTAGGTTAGAGGAAAAAAGACAAAGAGCAAAGTTATCCCAAAGAATCTCTGTAGAATGATAATCACAGTTTCAGCAGTTTCTGCCTTTATGTGCGGAATGTTTCACCAAGTTCCTCTGTTTCTGGTGGTGTTATATGAATAGGTTGAACAATTGTAGGTCAAATGACAGTAAAAATATTCATTTAATTTAAATGGTCAACGTGTTTTTGAAATTAGCTGTACTAAATAAATATCAACATTCATGTTTAATTTCACGTTTTGTGTGTTTTTTCAAAGTCTTTTTTATTGAAATCAAGGTATGACATACGGTAAAGACAATTTACACACACATTAGCAATAAAGTACTCATACGGGGGATGTTCAGAGCAATATAGTTACAACACAACAGTTGCAGTTACATTTCTAACATGTTCAGACCTTATTCGCAGTATCTTCCCTCGTCCTCGGAGGTTCGCATATCCCTCCACTGTGGGTGTTCCAATTTTCCCAAACCTGTATCCAGTTGTTGGGGCACCCCCTGGCTTTGTATACGGTCTTTTCCGTGACCATACAGCAGTCCATATCTTTACCCCAATCCCCTATATGCAGCGTGATCTGAGCCTTCCACAATCTTGCAATATTTCGCTTTGCCACCATTAACCCCAGAGTTACCCATATTCGCTCTTTAGACCCAAGGTCGGTGGGTCCCCAGGCATTCAAGATGGCCAGCTTTATATTGAAATCTATCTTGTGCCCCAACACCTCTTCCATAAGTCTCACTATCACCTCCCAATATCCCTGGATAACCGTGTACTCCCAAAGTGTATGAATAAAGGTACTTTCTTGCCCACATTGCCGGCACAGCCACCATCTGAACTATATCCCATGCAAACCATCAATAGCTCAGACAGGTAGGGCCTGTGGAGGAGCTGCACCAAGCAAATCCTGGAGGAGATGGCCACCTCTCAGGGGGAGGCCACTGCTGCCAGCCACTCATCGGCATCCAATCCTGCTACATCGTGGTCCCATTTATCCCTCAGCTGGACCAGAGGATTCGCCATGTTGTTAATCAGTTATTTATAAATGAGAGATAGGGCCCTCTCAGGCAGGTCGCCATCTAAAACTCTATCCTTGAGTGGAGAGGATTCAGGGAGTGTGCTTCCCCTGCGGAGCACAACCAGTAAAGCATGTCTAATTTGCAGGTATCTAAAATACTCTGATTACCCCATTTCGTATTCCTTCTGCAACTGGGTAAAAGGGATTATATCACCTGATTGCCACAGATCTCCCTCCCTGGGTATACAGATGAGATCCCAGCGATTGAATCCTTTCATGCAGATCAATCTACCCAGTTGCTCACTATGCCAAAGTGATGTGGCTTGTGTGATCTTACCCTCCCATCCTAAGCTTTTAGTGGCAGCCTTCCACACCTGCACCGCATGTCCAGTGGGGCCAGTCAAAGCTGGTTTCAATGAACACACACATAAAGAGCCCCTTCAAAACTTCCCCCTGGCAGGAGCCATCTATCAATCTGGAAGGAAGAGTTGCCCTGCGGTTGGTACATGCATGGGTTGATTGCTGCATGGTGAGACGCCCATTAAAATTTCCCGATATCAGGTAGCCCAATTCCCCCATCAAACCACCCCAACGTGAGCTTGTATGTTGCAATACGAGGGGCTTCCCCTCTCAAAACAAGTCTTGTAGAAGACAGTTGATTTCTTTGAAGTACGAGGATTCAAAGGTGCAGGGTGTTATGCAAAGCATATAGGAATCTGGGACAGGACATCATCTTCAATAGGGCTGCACGCCCCAAGCGGGACAGGGGAGCGATTTCCAGTACAGGTCATCAGGCTGAAAGACGTGTCAGGGGCGACAGGAGGTTGCACTCGTAGAACTTGGACGGGTCCTTAGAGACCCAGATCCCCAGGTACCTAAAGCCATCAGCCGCTTCCGCTAGCTGAAATCCCAGAGGGAGCGGAGGCTTCCATCCAGAGAGGACATAGAGCACTGATTTAGTCCAGTTTATTGTATAGCTCGCATATCTGCCGAACACTCAAAATATGTTCAGAACCCTGTTTAGGGATGCGGCCAGGGATGCCAGATAGAGCAAGATATCATCCGCATATAACTATATGTTGTCTTCCCATCTGGTGGTCCATTTGAGGTCCCTGACAATGGGATCTTTACGGACCCACATTGCCAGTGGATCGTGGGTCAGAGTACAGAGAAGCGGGGACAAGGGGCATCCCTGCCTGGTGCCCCCACCTAGAACGAAGGTGGAGGATTTCCTGTTGTTAACCACTATTTGGGCTAATGGTTGCAGGTAGAGGAGCCAAACCACCTAATTAATTCTGGTCCCAGACCCAATTTATGGAGGACTGGAAACATGTAGGGCCACTCAATAGTATCAAAAGCCTCCGCTGCATTGAGAGAAACAACGAATGCATCTTTCTGTATTGTAGCAGCTTGGCACAACACACCATGAAGCCTGCGCAGATTGAGGGAGGTGTTTCTAGCGGGCAAAAAACCCCAACTGGTCGGGATGGACCAGGCGGGTAATGACCCTTAGCAAACGAAAGGCGAGAACCTTTGCCAGGACTTTCGCTTCGCCATTCAGCAACGAGATTGATCTGTAAGAGGAGCACTTGTTGCTCGGTTTGCCCTCCTTGTGGATAACTACAATATTGGCAAGCCTCTTATCTGCTGGCAGTAACCCCACCTCCCTACTTTCAAGAAACATTTTGGTGAGATAGGGGGCTGTTTTACCCACAGTAACTTTAAACAGTTCAATAGGCAGGCCATTAGGGCCCGACGCTTTCCCGCCACCTAAGTCATGGATGGCTTTTTCAACTTCCGTGACAGTGATATCTAATTCAAGGTCCAGATGCTCTTCCACAGTGAGCGAAGGCAACGATATATCTTGCAGAAAGGAGGAAGCCTCCTCCACTGTATGTGGCATTTGGGAAGTATAAATAGCCTGATAAATAATATCGGCCGAAGGCATCAGCTATATCTTGTGGAGTGGTGAGGCAGATGCCAGAGTCTGTCTCTATCTCTACCACAATGCTGTGGCCTGGTCTCTGCGGACCAACAAAGCCAACAGTTTGTCAGCCTTGTCTCCAACATCATAAATTCTACAGAGCGTAGCTCTGTGATACAATTTGGCGGCCTCGGTGGCTAAGTCAATGTATTCCTTGATTTTAATGCACAGTTTTTGTCGCTCCTCCTCCGAGTCCTGCACCCGAACAGTGTCTTCTGAGTGCAAGATGTCCCACTCCAAACAGGTCATACCAGCATGCTTCTGTTTCCGCAATCCCACAATTTGGGTCAAAGCCACCCCCATATAACACCCTTGTAGGCCCCCCAGAGAGTAACCGACGAATCTACTGATCCTTCGTTCTCCTGGAAGTAGAGATCTGAGTCGCTCAAAATCTTTTCACTGATCTGGGTAATCTTAAGATACCAGGGGTTGATCAGGGCGTACGGCCAATGGCATGCTCCCCCACCTTCAGGTGACACAGGATTGGTGAATGGTTGGAGATTTTCTCTGGCCAGGTGCTGTATTTCTTTGATGCTGTCAATTTAGTGAGCTAGCGTCAGGTCATAGTCTATTCGGGATACACTACGGTGTGCCACTGAGTAGAACGTGCACTGTTGCTCAACCGGATGCAATCTCCTCCAGACATCCACCAGACCCATTGCCCCAAGAAAGCTGTGGATCAGCATGTGGAGGGTGGCAAAGCCCACTGGGGCCACCTATCAAGAGAATCAGAGACAATGGAGTTGAAGTTGCCGCCAACTAACACTCTGCCTTCGGGTAACTCCAAGAGGAGACCCCCAAGGTCTGCAAAGGCCTGGGTATGCAAGCCCGGTGGCACATGTATGAGAGAAGGTTTAATTTACTCCTCTCCCATGTCCCTGAAATAGCAACAAATTGACCAAGGTTATCGGTATGGACCAGGTCAATGGTCATGGGGAACGATTTCCGTACCATTATGCTCACTCCCCGGGAGCCAGACCCAAATGCTAAATGCACCACTAGTTTAAACCCTCATCTCGACATGGCCTTACAGGCATTGCCAAGCAAGTGTATCTCCTGCAAAAGGACTATATCGGGGGAGTGCCCTTTCAAGAATTGGAGAACTATGCCCTGTTTGATCTTATTCCCTAGCCCATTAACATTTCACGACAACAGTGTGTGCCCTTGCCTAATTGCCGTGCCCATCCCTACTTATTGTGTGGTTGCTCAGCCATGGGGGACACTTTCAATGAGCGCCCCTAAGGGGGACCTTACCACCCCCCACCATAGGCAAAGATACCAAAAACATTTGAATAGCAACTTCCATTACGCTTGTAGTGTCATATCTGGCATACTTGTCTAACCTAAAACAAAACTGAAGAAAACATCCCCACCCTCCCAATCCTGCACATAGAAAAGAGCTCTGAGTACCATCCCTGCATGGCGGAATCAAAACCTCCCACCCCCCGAAACTTGCAGAGTGCCTATCGCCCACTCTGAAACTTGAAGATGTGTGTAACCAGCCTATCACCCGCCCCGGACATGAAGGCAAATGCTTCACCTATAAAACAAACAAAATATCATAAATGCTTCGTAAGGAAATCAGAATAGCAGTTTCTCTACGAGTTAACAGTCCCATGCACACAGTTCGGCAGCAGGTCAGCCACCAAAAGGATCAGCCCGCAGCCCAGTCCAGCCAGCAAACAAGCTAATAGGGCCAAGCACCTCTGCAAATGAAAAATACAGACCAATCATCCAGTCCCTCCTGTTGCTGTATTATGACAACCCATGGGAGTCTTCATTTGGATCGCTCTGGAACCTCTCTCCGCCAGGTTTTTGGGTGCGGTTGTTTTTCTGTTCACGCAGGCCTAGAGGCAGAGCAGGGATGCTGAGTATGGCTGGGACCACAGCAGGATCAGAGGGCCAGTGCACGTGGTGGCGGGGGACAAGAGCAGCGACGATGCACATGCTTATAGACTGGAGGCAATTCTCCCAGAAGTCTGTCAAGCTCTACCACATGATGGTACTCACCCCCACACAAATCAGAACGGCCAACCTCAGGGCTGTCCCAAATCGCTGGTCCCAACTGAACAACGCTGACTGGCGGGAGCCGTGCCAGCAGGGATTAAACCTGGGGCAAGGGAATGTCAAAGTTCTGGCTACTCTTATGCACTCTATCCCACATAGGATGGGACTGCTGAACAGGAGCTATAAGTCCTCGGGCTACCCCATTTACAGCACGGGGGGCAACAATACACCACTCTATACCTGGAGTGGTCCACTCACTCAGGCAGTCCCAGCTCACTGTTATTAGGAGACGGTGAAGTTGCGGGCTTAAGCTAAGCACAATGACA
Organism: Lissotriton helveticus; assembly: GCF_964261635.1. Lineage (NCBI taxonomy): Eukaryota > Metazoa > Chordata > Amphibia > Caudata > Salamandridae > Lissotriton > Lissotriton helveticus. Next base: position 493,603,427 of record NC_136069.1, on the reverse strand, counting down.
GGGGCCCCAGAGTCAAGGAAACTCAGAGATCATGCCGCTATCGCTGTGCAGGCAACCCAGAGGCATACAGGGGTATATCAGCAGGTACGGAGATTGTTTCATGCACCGCAGCAGATATTGAAGCTCGAGGGCTGCTTCACTCACAGCGCCCCCGTCCCGCTCCTTCTCCCCCACTGAGGGCCTCGGGCGCAGTCAATTCCGATGCTGATGGTACCAGGAGGCTTGGTCCGGCCCGCGCTGGAGTGGTAAGGAGCAGTATGCCCTACAGCCGGACGTAGGCTGTGGGGGGCTCTCCTCACTTCATTGGTGTGGGCCCACTCGGCCGCCGGCACTCACAATGGCCGCTCCCTATCCGGGCCAGTCGAAAGACGCCACCTGTGGCTTAGGGAGCTGTCGGCACATCAATCTTTGCCCCGCTGATCAGCGAGCGAGTGCAGACACAGCGACCAGCTCCATTGTCTATGATCCAGGGCAGAGTCACCAGCAACAACCAGGGCCTTGCCCCCTACTTCAACGCCAATGCCACTCCAACAGACAAGGTGCGTCGTCAAGTCGATCTCCGGCACTAGCAGCTGGAAACGGTCGTGAGACGGATCGATCGTCTCACGCTGCGATTAGGGAATCAATTCTTTAGACTATTTCCAGTCTTATAGCGGATTTATGGACGTATTTGCTCCGGAGCGGGTGCGCTCGTTCGGAGCCGCCTCAGAAAGCGGCCATGCTGTTCGGCGGTTGGCCACGCCCCCTCCACATTTAAGTTTTAATTTAAACCTATATGTTTCATTAACAAGATATTTTACATGTGACACCAAGGTAGAAATGTAAAGATGTAAGTCCTGGTTTTATACAGTTGTCCTACCTTACCCACAATGCATGGTTATGGACACCATGAAAGCCTGAAATGTAATATTTTCTCGAATTTTAATTCATCTTTTCAAAGAAATACTAATTTGAATAACTTGAAAATAACTACCATTTTATCAACACTTCTGGTGTTTTCGTACAAGTTTTAAAACTAGTGTTTGAGTTAGATATATTTATATAACGCTATTGTAAATGACTAACCTGGAGCATTAAATATAAGGACTGAAGCATCTATATTCAATAATCCAGAGATAACTTCAGGCTGGAATGTCATTTCTTTTAATTCATCCACAGCGGTGGGTGGTTGCTCTAGCTTGGTCCTCCACCTGTACCTGCAGCCTCCTTTCTACTGGTTTCTACCTTCTCTTTGGCGGGGGAACGCAGGTCATACTTGTGTTTCTTGATCTCTTCAACCTACTTCTTTGTGATACTCACAGCATTAATCCTTTGTTGGACCCTTCTGAAAAAATATTTCCAGTTGTCTCTGGATCAACGCAATGATAGTGCAGCCTGAACATTCTATGGTGCACTTCTGAGCATTCCAAAGGAAAAAGCAGCAGAGGGAGGGGGGGGGGAGGAGCAAGTTAGGAGATTGATATACCATGATGTGATGAATAATAGTAAGGTAAAAACATCTTAATACTTAGAACATGTTCATAGATACACTCCTCTACTAATATTTCCAGATTTTCATCACCCAGTTTGTGCTCCCTCTTCCTGGCCACTTCTTTCTCAATCAATCAATCAATCAATCAGCGAATTCGTATGGCGCGCTACTCACCCGCTAGGGTCTCAAGGCGCTGGGGGGAGGGGGAGTTGCTACTGCTCGAACAGCCAGGTCTTGAGTTGTTTCCTGAAGGAGAGATGGTCCTGGGTCCGCCGTAGGTGGGTGGGGAGGGAGTTCCATGTCTTGGCCACCAGGTAGGAGAAGGATCTTCCTCCGGCGGTGGTTCTGCGAATTCGTGGGACGATGGCGAGGTCGAGGCTGGCGGAACGGAGCTGGCGGGTGGGTGTGTAGAATGCCAGTCGGCTGTTGAGGTATTTGGAGCCCATGTCGTGGAGAGCCTTGTGTGCATGGGTGAGGAGTCTGAACGTGATCCTATTGCTGATGGGGAGCCAGTGCAGGTCTCTCAGATGGGCAGAGATGTGGCTGTGATGGGGGATCTCCAGGATGAGTCGTGCAGAAGCGTTCTGTATCCGTTGGAGTCTTTTCTGGAGTTTGGCTGTGGTGCCAGCGTAGAGGGTGTTCCCGTAGTCCAGTCGGCTGGTGACGAGGGCCTGGGTGACCGTCTTCCTGGTTTCGGTGGGGATCCATCGGATGATCTTTCGGAGAATGCACAGGGTGTTGAAACAGGATGACGAGACGGCGTTGACTTGCTTGGTCATCGTGAGGGAAAAGTCCAGGAAGAAGCCCAGGTTGCGTGCGTTATCCATGGGCTTGGGGGCGGTGCCCAGGGCAGGGGGCCACCAGCAGACCTCCCAGGCAGAGGGGGATGGTCCCAGGATGAGGACTTCCGTCTTGTCTGAGTTCAGTTTCAGATGGCTGAGCTTCATCCATTCCGCGACGTCTTTCATTCCTTCCTGGAGGCTGGCTCTGGCGGTGGTGGGGTCGTTAGTGAGGGAGAGGATCAGCTGGGTGTCGTCAGCATAGGAGATGATGTTTAGGTTGTGTTGGCGTGTGATGGCTGTGAGGGGGCTCATGTAGACGTTGAAGAGGGTGGGGATGAGTGAGGTACCTTGCGGAACGCCGCAGATGACTTCGGTGGCTGCGGATCGGAAAGGGGGAAAGCGGACTCACTGGGTTCTTCCGCTGTGGAACGAGATGATCCACTCCACTGCTGTTCCTTGGATTCCGGTGTTGCTGAGGCGCTGTATTAGGGTGCGGTGGCATACGGTGTCGAAGGCTGCTGAGAGGTCCAGGAGGATGAGGGCAGCTGTTTCCCCATTGTTGATGTCGTCGGTGGCTGCGATGAGGGTGATCTCGGTCCAGTGGTTTGCTCGGAATCCGGACTGTGAGAGGTCGAGGGATCCATTTGTCTCAAGGAATGCTTGAGGTCCGTGGGGTCCGCAGTGGATTTCTTCAGGAGGGCGATGAGCTTGGCATGTTTCCAGCTCTACGGGAAGGTGGCGGATGCGAAGGAGCTGTTAATGATGTCCCAGAGTTGGGGTGCGATGATGGAGTCGGCTTTGTTGAAGATCTGATGTGGACAGGGGTTGGTTGGGGAGCCGGAGTGGATGGTGTTCATCGTGCGGGTGGTGTCTTCGGTGCTGACCGGGGTCCAGGTGCAGAGGGTGGTGGTGGGGGGCACTGGTTCGGTGGTTGGGTGCGTAGTCTGTGCGCCAAAACTGTTGTGTATGTCGGCGATCTTGCGGTGAAAGAACGAGGCGAGTGAGTTGCAGAGGTCTTGAGAGGGTGTGATATCGTTGTTGCAGGCGCTGGGGTTGGAGAGCTCTTTAATGATGCAGAAGAGTTCCTTGCTGTTGTGGGTGTTGTTGTCCAGTCGTTCTTTGAATGTTGTCCTTTTGGTGGTTCGGATCAGCTGGTGGTGTTTGCGGATGGCGTTCTTGGGGGCTGTCATGTTTTCTTTTGTCTGGTCGTGGCGCCAGGTTTTCTCGAGGGTGCGGCAGGTCTTCTTGGAGTTTTTGAGGTTGTTGGTGAACAACGAGGCTTTCTTGCTGCCGAGTCTGCTGGGAGGGTTCTTCAGTGGTGCGAGTTCATCGGCGCAGTTGGTGAGCCACTGTGTGAGGTTGCGGGCTGCTTCGTTGGGGTTCCTCGTGTTGGTGGGAGGGTGCTGGCTGAGGGAAGTGGTGAGTTGGTCGGTGGTGATCTTGGACCAGCTTCTGCGGGGAACCTGTTGCGGGTGGTGGTGGGTCGTGGTTCTCCTGAAGTTGAAGTGGACGCAGATGTGATCTGTCCAGTGTAGTCCGGTGAACTGGCTGAAGGAGATGTGCTTGCTGGAGGAGAAGATGGGGTCTAGCGTGTGGCCGGCGTAGTGGGTGGGGGTGTCCACCAGTTGCTTGAGTCCAAGGTTGGCGAGGTTGTCCAGCAGGGTGGTGGTGTTGCTGTCATTGTTGTTCTCCAGGTGGAAGTTGAGGTCCCCTAGGAGGATGTAGTCTGAGGAGGTTAGGGCGTGTTGGCTGACGAAGTCTGCGATGGCTTCGCTGAATTGTGTGCGTGGTCCCGGGGGTCTGTAGATGAGAGTGCCTCTGAGGGTGGTCTTGGGGTAGGTGTGTATCTGGAAGTGAAGGTGCTCGGTGGTGGTGAGGGTGTCGTCGGAGTTGGTTGTGATTCGGATGGTGTTTTTGTGGACGATGGCGATGCCTCCTCCGGATTGGTTGGCGCGGTCCTTCCGGGTGATCTTGTAGCCATCCGGGATGGCTATGGTGATGTCAGGGGCTGAGGAGGCGTTCATCCAGGTTTCCGTGAGGAAGGCGACGTCCGGCGCTGTTGTGTCGAGAAGGCTCCAGAGTTTGACGGCGTGTCTGTGGATGGAGCGGGTGTTGAGCAGGATGCACTTGAGGTGATTGTTGCTGGTGCTTGACCTGCCGGGTGTGGTGCAGGTTCGGAGGCCGGTGAATTTGCAGGCTTGGCAGGTGAAGGGTCCGTGAGTGCGTTTCGGGCTGGCTTGGAAGCAAGCGGGGTTTTGGCCGGCGTAGGGTGCGTGGAGGGTGGATGCGTGGTAAGTCCGTCGTATGGGCTGGCAACGTCAGGGGCCATGGGTCCTGGCGCTGGGCGTGGTCAAGGCGCGAACGGGCGTAGATGGGCTCGCTGCGCGTGCTCACTGCGCGTAGGCATGGACTCCGCCATAATGGCGAAGTGGGAGGGAGGAGCAGCTGGGAGGCGGGAGCGGGGCGGCGAATAGGAAGGGGGCCCAGAAAAGAAAGGGGTGGGGCTGCAGGGGAGCAGCGGCGGGGAGCGGGGGGAGAGGAGCGGGAAAAACGTAGGCGAGGGGGAATCAATAAAAATACAACAAGAAATAAGCAGTCACAGGCAGCAGATAAAGCAGATAAAGTGGACTCCACCATAAATGGCCAAGTGGGAGGGAGGAGCAGCTGGGAGGCGGGAGCGGGGCAGCGAATGGGAAGGGGGCAGAGAAAAGAAAGGGGCGGGCCGCAGGGGAGCAGCTGCGGGGAGTGGGGAGCGGGGGGAGAGGAGCGGGAAAAACGGAGGCGAGAGGGAAGCAATAAAAAATACAACAAGAAATAAGCAGTTACAGGCAGCAGATAAAGCAGATAAAGTAAATACAGGCGCAAAAACACAATAAACAAAGCGTAGAATCATCAGCTGCAGGAGCAGCGGCGAATCACGGGCAGAGACAGGCACGGACTATCAGACCCAGAATCCTAAGCTGCGGGGCAGTGGCAAACTCGTGGCAGTAGCGGGGGCCTTGGGCACACTCACGGGGGTCTGTGCAGTGTGTGGAGCGACCGGCCCTGGAGCAGGGTCAAGGGTCACAGCTCACCACTGCGTGGACTCCGCCATAAATGGCCAAGTGGGAGGGAGGAGCAGCTGGGAGGCGGGAGCAGGGTGGCAAATGGGAAGGGGGCACAGAAAAGAAAGGGGCGGGGCAGCGGAGGGGAGCGGGTGGAGAGGAGCGGAAAAAACGTAGGCGAGGGGGAAGCAATAAAAAATACAACAAGAAATAAGCAGTCACAGGCAGCAGATAAAGCAGATAAAGTAAATACAGGCGCAAAAACACAATAAACAAAGCGTAGAATCCTCAGCTGCAGGAGCAGCGGCGAATCACGGGCAGGGACAGGCATGGACTACCAGACCCAGAATTCTCAGCTGCGGGGCAGCGGCGAACTCGCGGCAGTAGCGGGGGACCTTGGGCACACTCACGGGGGTCCGCGCAGTGTGTGGCGCGACCGGCCCTGGAGCAAGGTCATGGGTCACAGCTCACCGCTGCGTGGACTCCGCCATAAATGGCCAAGTTGGAGGGAGGAGCAGCTGGGAGGCGGGAGCGGGGCGGCGAATGGGAAGGGGGCACAGAAAAGAAAGGGGCGGGGCCACAGGGGAGCAGCGGCGGGGAGCAGGGAGCGGGGGGAGAGGAGCGGGAAAAACGGAGGCGAGGGAGAAGCAATAAATAATACAACAAGAAATAAGCAGTCACAGGCAGCAGATAAAGTAAATACAGGCGCAAAAACACAATAAACAAAGCGTAGAATCCTCAGCTGCAGGAGTAGCGGCGAATCACGGGCAGAGATAGGCACGGACTATCAGACCCAGAATCCTCAGCTGCGGGGCAGCGGCGAACTCACGGCAGTAGCGGGGGACCTTGGGCACACTCACGGGGGTCCGCGCAGTGTGTGGAGTGACCGGCCCTGGAGCAGGGTCAAGGGTCCTGGATTCTGCCTGAAATGCTGCTGTCAGATAATCCTTTTTGCTTCTGCTGTGAAACTGAAATTAAAAGTACTTCCTGAAATGGGTGAGCTTACAGATTGCTGACCGTGCAGCAATCACAATTTGCAACTCATATCGAATCACAATTTATGATTTGGTATTTAAAAATAGCAAATGCTTGCGAATTGCTAATTGTCTATAGGTAAGGTATGTAAATCATATTTAGCGATTCCTATTGTGAAATGTGGTATTTGTCACAAGTTAGGAAATGCTAAATATCCTTATTGCACACCAAGCCCTGAAAATGTATTTGCTTACAGATGTTGATCTGCCTTACCAAAGCTCTAGTCACATGACAAAGAGGCGAGTGAGTCAAGAGGAAGCGATTACACTAGAACTGATGTCTTCTTTGACTGACTCCAGTAATCAAGAGTCAGAAGGGAATTCCGAGGTCAGAAAGGGTAGAATCTGTCCTCCTGCCACTAACTTAGAGTTATTTCTGGCATAGACAGAGCTCATAAAATATTTCCAGTGCCACTTTAAGGAACAGTGAGTAGAACACATTTGCTATGACTCTGGGGGCTGCTTCTTTCTACCTGTTGCCTTCTAACGGGCTGCCTAAAGGATAACCTCCAGCACAAATAAAAGCGTTTGCTTATAAACATTGAATGAACATGAATGTCTCCTCTTCCTTAAAAACACTGACTTATCCTTTATCCGTATTATAGTTCAAGAAACATGCAGCTAGTAATTACCGCCCTTATGAAAGAATGACCATCTCAAGGGAGAATACCTTATATAAGCACTGGATAACTTGTAATTTCACTGAGCAAAGTAGGTCATTCTGTGCAATCCTGCTCAGCATTTAAATAGTTTTTTAAACACAGAAATAACAAAAGGTGAAGCAAAGTTCCATAAATACAACCCCTTAATAAAACTGTATGGTAAGGATCCACCTACTTATTAGTTGCTCTACCACAGAAGGTACAGTTGAATAAACCACAGCAATAAAATCCAGTAGTTTAGAAGCCCTGTTATCTGAAAGGGGAGACGTTGCATGAAATGCAGAAGTCCATTTAGTCAAGATCTTACGTAACCCGAGGTATACCTCCAGGAGATGCATGGTATGATGTATTGGGGGGGCTAGGGCGGTTCACCTAAAATCTGGGGAACCGGGTTCAAGTCTCGGCAATGAACATCCTGTGATTCTGGGCAAATCTCTAATCTCCCGGTGCCTAACAAAAATGAATGTGTCCTTGTGTAACGTAACTGGTGCTCATGTAAAGCGCTCTGATACCTGATATCTTAGGGTCAAGTTCACACTTTATAAAACTCCGAAGGAAAAAAAGCACTTTGTGGGGAATGCTGAGAACTACTGTAATCACAGGCGTAACAAGTGTTTTACGAAGAGACCATATCTGGTGAAAAAACTGTTGTCTGTTTCTTACATTTCTATTGCACAGGTGCCTACTCCACCTCTTACGTTTAAGAGTCTGGCCAGTTTGAATCACAAAAATCTTCAGGACTTCCTTTTCATGAAGAAAAACTCTCATGAAAATACCTCACCATAGTTGCACTGTATTTGAACTAAATGTATATAATGCTTATATACATGCTTACTACACCTGAAGAGGCAATGAAGTGCTTTATGGTAAATAGCACCTTATTCCATAGTTTTAGTTATCTAGTTAGTATCACATCTTTAAATATGCCACTTACTCTTTCCTCACTTTTCTGTTACTAGAAAATTTATTCTTTAATAGAATCTGGAAATATAATTAAACAAACATTGCCTCCTCATCGCACCACACGTCCCATTAATTATAAATATATGGGTTGCCTTCTCCCACCCATTTGTCACCACTTCTCCAAGCTTTCTTTCTTTTCTAGGACTACATATAGTCTACCATCTATTAACTCCACTCTCACCTCTTGCACTTACTGTTTTCCTTTATCCCCATTTTTAGGTCGAAGTCTACCAGACAGCATTCGCCGAAGACTTTTTGGGAATATTCTGAAAGCTTTCCGGGAAATGCATTCTCCCATTGTTTACCATTGGCTTTGTAGTTTGTAACTCACATTTGCTTGCGTTCTCTTTGCTAGCTTTATTTGTCTTAGGCTGCCCAGCTTGTGTTTGTCCCTCTGATAGAGCATCACCTATTTACTGTATTTTCACACCAGTGGTCCCTTTCTGTTAACAGGTCTTTAAATCTTGTTCATATCTTGTCACATTTGCTGTGCACTCAAAGGCAAAAGACAGAGCTCAAATGGCAGACTCTGTCTTCCGAAGGAGCTTTACTAACCAGTGTGAGAAGATTTATGTTACAGACCTCTTGGCTACCCTTGTGAGGGGAAACACTGTTGGAGTTATTTTTTCTAGCACAGAACAAAATGTAAGTGTCTGTGAATGAACAGTGCAAATATATCAGTATCAGTATTTGTTTGTCCTTTTGAAGTGTGGAGAAAACAAATATTCTAAAATTATCAAAACAATCAATACAATTAGTGATGACATTATCATTTGGCCACAGTATAATGTTATCATTAAAACTGTGTGTGCAAATGTAATAGACATTTCAATTAAAAAAATGTTTCTTTAATGGCAGTGCACTACCACACCATGCACACTCCACTCTACACAGCTTCATTTTATGCCAGTCTGCTCTCCAACACTCTACTCCATGATTCACTAAGCCAATCTAGTCCCCAAATGCTACGCCACTCCACTCTATGCCACTCCACTCCACTCTGACACTCTACGCATCTCTATGCCACTCCTCTCCACTTTTTGCTATCCTACTCCACTCCACTCTACTACACCCTATGCCACTCTATGCCTCTATGCTCTACAGCACTCTATCCCTCTCCACTCTAAGCCATTGTACTCCACTCCACTCTATGCCACTCCACCCCACTCCACACCACTCCACTCTATGCCACTACACACTATGTCAAGCTATTCGAAGGCACTCATTCTACTGTGCTCCATTCTACAACACTCTACTCGAGCCCACTTTACAACACTCTTCGCCACTCTACACCACTCCACTCTATGTCACTCCACTCCATTCTATGCTACTCCACTCTATAACCCTCAATGACTCTCCACTCTATTACCCTGTTCTCCATTCTACTCTACTCCATGATACTGTACTGCACTCTAAAAACCTTCACTATATGCCACTCTACTCCACTCTATGTCACTCCACTTTACTCCACTCCACCCTACGACACTCTATGACTCTCCACTCTAAGACTTTCCACTCCAGAACCTTCCACAACACTCTATGACACTCTACGACACTCCGCTCTGCAACACTCTACGCCACTCCACTCTATGAGGCTCCACTCTACAACAATCTATTGGACAGGTATCTACTTGGGATTCTCATCTCATGAAGGTGTCCACGATTATCAGAATAATTATTGCGCTGTTAATTGCCTTAAACAGCCTAACATTTTTTTATATTGTGAAAATTGAATTCATCTTATGGTGTACTGAAATGTTGAAAGATACAAGAAGTCAACATACTTCCTCCCTCTACAGAGGTTGCTTCCATACAAGAGTAGATTGTGGAGAAATCATGAGCTGTAGCTGAGTGGCATAAAACATAAGACCTTTTCTGTTGACAAGGGGGTTTGTGACGAAGCACCCTGCCTGCCAAACTCTAATTCAGGCCATTAGAAGCAGTGATAAATGCAGTAGTTGGACACACTTACATTTTGTAATGCCCTGTTTTCCACTATTTAATTTTTCACTCAGCATTTTTACATTGGTCCACAGATTGTGCTTTTACTCTGAAGTTTATATTTTTTATGTAATATTTAGCTTTGTGTAGAGAATACACATTTCTTTTTAATAATAGGCCCTGGCTTGGCACTGATTTATTAATTAATATTGTGCGGAGTCTTGAGTTTCTAATCCACACTACCTACATGAGTAAGCCTTGGGATGATCAGTCTGACTACCTGGAGAGTCACGTGCTAGAGGGGTTCCCCTGGTGCTCTATTTTGGGTGTAACAAAATGGTAGTCTGGGGAGATCCAATTTAGAATGTCCCAATTGACACAATTGGAGCCTTGTAACTTCTGATTGCGCTGTGACCTCCTGCAACCCAGTGACCACAATCACATTCAAGAAATGCAAATCGAGGGATTGAGATCTGATCCCTTTCGCACGCCTCCATCCTTGCATTTGCAGCCAGTAACAGTTGCAAATGGGTCCTGCCTCATACTATTAATAAGGCAGCAAGATTTGTGACTTCTTGCGAAAGGGTACTTTGCGCTACAACTGATTTGTCCATCAGTCGCAGCGCAAAATGCACACCAGTTTGCAAAGCAGGCAGTGTGCGAAAAACATGACTGGATTGTGACTAAACCGTAGTACATCTCACTCTAAGTTAGTTATGAAAAGGATATAACTATGTGATTGACACCCCTAAAACTTGTGCCGCTCGGGCGGAACAACCCCAGCACCACTTGCTACACCGCTACTTCAACTGGTGATGCAGCAACCTACAGAGCTGTTGACAAGATTATTTGTGACTGGGAGTGAAAATACTGTGAATCAGGCTAATAGCTGGGTTAGTGTGAATGCAAGAGCCCAGTGCTTATTCGTAAAACAATAAGTGACAGGGCTCTAGTCAGGAGGTCTCTGCAGCTTGCACCACCCATTGCCACTGCCAGCATTGCAAATTACAGTACCTACACAACTACTAATCAGCACACTGCTACAAGCGCGACAGTTCAGATTATTCCAGGCCCCCAGAACTATAAAAATAGCTTGTGCAGAAGATATTAGTTGTTTTTAACCCCTTGGCTGTGGGGGTTATTCCTCCGCTGCGCTGGCGGGAAGGGGGCGCGCACAGCGCCCCCATGCTCATGACGAGCTGAGCTCGTCATGAGCTACAGCACTCCGGTGCACATGACGAGCTCAGCTCGTCACAGGTGCATTACCTCCCATGGAACGCTCAGCAAAGCGTGGGAATTCTCCCCCCACACGTGAGCGTTCCACGGCTCATGACGAGCTGATCTCGTCATGAGCACTGGAGCGCCGTGGCTCCTGACGAGCTCAGCTCGTCATGAGCCTTGAAGAGGTTAATGAATACTGAATTAATAAACAATTGCTGTTCTGGTAATCTCTAAATTATACAAACAGAGCCACCATGTGGCAGCTGTCATAAATGCAAGGCGTCAACAATTTACCCCGGCTCAAATTAAGCACTGCATGAGCCATAAGGACTTTGAGCTATAGTTCAAAGATACACTACGGATAACAAATTTGTCTTTCAGTCTGACACACATTCGAGCTACACGCTTCCCACATACATTTTTGGTACTGAGCAATGACTGGTAAGTGTGAATATTGTAGTATCTACAAAAGAGAAACACATTTGATTAAAATATAGAAAGATACGAATTTTGAAATAAGTTGTAATTTTACTTTACATATTCTACATGTATTTGTAATTTTAGTCATAAACTAACTTGGGTCCGCTACACAATTGCAATGGTCTATGTAGCATTAAAATGGCAATTTAAATAAAGTAAATGCGCTCACTCTCCAGTATGCCTCATAACAGGATGCAGTAGATGTATGGAATATATCATTCATGTCATTCCACCAGATAACTCTATAGAGGTCCAGATTTGAGAAGACGGGATAATGTGGAGAGTACGTTTGGCATTTGAATGGTTACTGAGTAAGATATTCATCTAATTTAAATTAGCTCCTACAGCTTTTAAATGTTAACATAATGTCCCAGTACTCCAAAATTGCAAAACTGCAAGAATTACACAGAATACCAAAAAATTACACACAATTACATTTTATTACGCTTAATGCTGGTCCAGCATTTTGTGCTACTTTTTAACAATGAAATGCATCCTTTTGGTCACAGTGACACATTTTTGTCAACAAAAAGTGTTCGTTTGCATGCAAAGCAAGCAACAGACTCTCACATTAGGTTTGTTTGAGTTGTTCTCATGCTCCATCAGTGGGAATTTTACCCAAAAGAGAACTCAATTATGTGACCTGGTGTAACTGCTTATTACACCAGCGTCAACAAATTCAACAGAGATTAGTAAACACTGTCTTGTGAAATGTTGAAGCTTTATCAAAAAAATCAAAAGAACTATCTCTAATCTGCTGTCTAGCCCTGTATTCCTTATGAACCTTTATCATTGCTTCTAAAAGTTTCTCGGTGCAGCTTGCAGTGGAATGGACTATATTCTTTCAGAGCTTTTTAGGTCGAGGGACCGTAGCACTGCAAAGCAGTGTGGGCGGAGTCCCGAAGAATTTATGTTTTTTAGTTAGGAGGCTTGAACCCGCCCCTCTTCTCCAGGAAGCCAGCCATTGGAGGACAGGGGCGTCAATCGTTTCAAGCCACGTCTTTTTCGGATTCGGGGGCGTTTTTTTGGTCGTCTTTCGCTCCCTGACGTCATCGGGAGAGAAGCAGCCCTACATCACGCTACCTGCACGCGCCAGTCGGCTCTCTGATTGGTGTTTCTTATTACCCAATCAGAGGGCCGACTGGTGCGTGCAGGCAGCGTGAGCATTTCTGCCCGACTGCCGCCGGTTGCCCGATCTAACCCGTTATTCGAATAAGAAATGTATACTCATGGCAGACTACTCAGACTACTGCTGCCTTTGGCGAGGAAATATTCTATTTTATTAAACAATAGAGGTGACATCAGTAAGGCAAGCAACAAAACCGGGATGTGGCTGTGAGTGGAAGGGTGATTTCATGACAGCCGAGCAGACTGGTGCGCCGGAGAGCCGGAGAGCCGGGAAGAGCTGCGCACTGGGAACCCTTCTCTACGATGACAGATGCTGGAGCGAAGGTCAGCCTGCCTCCCCCTCTGGGCAAGCGACATAATGCATAGCAACCAGCATCCTCGGTGCACGGAAACGGAGAAGTGCGCGGCTCAGGAGGAGGGGCGGGCGCGTCCGAGGCAGGGAAAGGACACTATCTGAACAGCTGATTGTCAGAAGGTATGCCTTGGTATCTTAAGACAACTTTCGAATGTGTGATGCTTCCTTCCAGCCCCTGGAGGCTCGAGAGCTCACAGCGAGGCGCGCCATGACTCATGCATACACGTGGCAAATTACATTTCATTTGGAGACAACAGCTATTTATCGCTTCACTCCGCCCCCCTACTTATAGGTTTGCAGGACTGTATTCTTTATTAATCTTGTGTTTAGGGGTCTTCCTTTTATTGCAGTATTATACTTCTACTTGTCCTTTATCCGCTCCTTTGTAACTTGCATACATGCCACCCCAACGACTCTGTCGCCTTAAATGACAGGATCTAACCTCCCCTCTAGACCTCGCCACGCTCCCACCAGTGCCTCACCCGAGGGCACTTGTATGTGCGGCCCCTTGCCCCCAACGCCCTCGCCATCCCCGCCTCCTCCACTGCAATCACCTTTCCCGGCATCACCCGACCCCCCTGCATTGTCCTCCCAGGGCCCGCAGCACTGAAACGCCATACCAACCGGCCTTAGGAGGATGAAGGTCCCTGCATGCCGCCCCTCCAACCACGCACCAGTCCCCTCCTCAACCACTGAGCCTGCGCAAAGTAGCCTTCGCCCGCGTCGGCAGCTCAACGCTTAGACCCCCCCCCGCACACCTCCCCCCACTCCTGCCCTTATTTAAATTCTGCTAGGCACCCTGATCCGTCTCGCCCGACGTCCTATTCTAAGACCTCATTAAGCATCCTCCTCTTCTAGCTCTGCGTGGCCCCGTCCCTGCTGAGACACCAGACGCCCCCATTCCCACAGTCATTCGTCATTTCCTTGTATCAAGAACAATGTACTACAGGCTTAGGTCACAGCAAACACCTACGATACATACAAGAACAATCTTATTCCTTCGTTGTAGAGGAGCCACATGTATTATGCTAAACTAAACTTACATTATGTGGCATGGACGACCTGCATTATAGGACAAGAATAGGGGAACTCTATGTCATAATGCTGTTGCTTGATGCAATTTTAACACAATTAATACTGCCTGGGCAATATTTGATCTCTCGACTACAAGTCAAGGCCTGAAGACAGTAAAAGCAACTGAAATGATACCATGTAACCTCCGTAGATGCCCGCGCCTCGGCCTGCAGCCCCCCGCCACTCCCTGCCGGCCCTTCTCCATGCTCACTCTTCCCTTCGCCCCGCATCCCCCCGCCAACCGACCTCCCTCAAATGCCGCTCCCTGCTATGCCTGGTAGGCCATCCTCCGCCCTACCCCCCCAATTCGCCAGCCCATACCCTTGGCGACCCTCCCTGTTCTCCTCATCTTACACATTCTTTTCCTCTGCTGCCCCCTTATCCCCGTCACTAACCCATTACGCTGTGTCTTCTTTGAAAGCTTATGTTGGGACTCCTCCTCCCATTCCCTTTGGCCCCCTTTCCTTCCCCCCACCCCTTTGTCCTTTTTTCACCCTAACCTCCCCCCCCCCAGCCCAAACCCGAGTACCATTTCACCAGGACAGCACCCAACGACATTGCAGCAGGCCTGAATCTCTGCTGGCTCACCAAGTCTCGTATTCTTCAGAGATCGAGAAAAAGCTTGCCAATGAGAGTTATACCATCAGCTTTTTGTTGATGCCCATGGATGCACTTTGTGGAGCGACCTGTGTCAATATTTGTACTCATTATTGGAAGTATGTCGTCTAAAAGGCAACAGAACCAATGTTGTGCGAAACAACAATTGTATCTGTGGGTGCATTGTGCAGCAAAACAGTAGTGCTTAGTGCCCCTTCACGTAGCTGTCCGGTATACCCTAATTTAGCCCAATTCGTCCATTGCATAGCCAGGCCCTCATTTTTAACCTCCCTCACAGGGCTTCCTTCATGTTGCTTGCTCGTATAAGCACCCAGATGCCCACAAGATGATGCTTGCACCCCCTCCCCCGCAAACCTCTAAATTGCCCAGAAAGACTTTAAAATAGCGCCTGACACTCACAAAGCCTCTACCTGCCCTTCATATGGCTGCCACAAGCCCCTTAGATGCCAACATATGCTCGCCTAGCTGCCACCCTCTCCACAGATCCCTGGAGACGCCCCCACAGCCCCCATCTTAGCAAAGCCTCGAGTGGATCCCACCACTCGTGACGCCTTACAAGGCTCCTTACAGGTTGGCTGTTTCTGCTCATCCAGAGGGTCAGAGTGTGCTGCTACTCTTTAAAGAGAGTGATGGTTTAGGATTGGCCACTTGTAGTGTCTGTGGGCAGCATTCAGTTACTTTGCGTCTTTGCTTATTATTCTGTGTGTACGTTAGTCATGACCTCCCTCCAAAGACTATTGCCCGGCCTCCAAGGCCATGTTTGTTGGGCCTTGAGGTGCAGCTGAAGTCCCTCTGGCGGTGCTTATCAGGGTATCACTTGTATTTTTATGAAAAAGTTTTTTTGAAACGTTTTTTTGGCATCAAGGGATGCACACCACATTCACAGAAGTACACAAATGCATTGAAACCAAAAACAATACATAAAATTACAATGTACACATATAACAATTGTGATTACAAAAAACAACTGTGCTATGCCTCAAAATATAACGTTGTGCTGAGGCACCAATCCTGAATACAAAATGAACAAGTGGACAGGAAAATAAAATACTAGCCTACTTGTTTCCACCACCACTAGATACGTATTAATTTTGACATGTGGTACAACGGAATAGGAACACACAAAACTAAGCGGAAGTGTAGAATTTGTGCGAATTATGTTCCTATTGTGCCCTGGTATTTGCAGTATCTGGGTGGAGTAGGACGCCGACGCGTTTCGAACCCATTGAATAAGTTGAGGGTTCTCCTCAGGACAAGGATTGGGGGGTCGTTGTTGCTGTGAATTTAAAAAGATTGGTATCAATACGATGTTGACTACCACCTCACTGAAACTGAAGCACTGTACATAAACATATGAGTACCTTGTACTGGAATGTCAGGATACTCCCTGTGGGTATTCTCTGTGGGTAAGATGATATAAACCCTAATTAGTCACTTTGCCATATACAACACGTGGGCCTCCAAATGATCAAGGGAAGGAAGACACGTACCTTGATGGGTACAACACTAAAAAGTGTATGGGGTGCCGATGTGCATAAAATCAAAGATTACGAGGATTATGCCTGGGAAGATAAACAACACTATGTATTAGTAACCAAACTCCAAGCGCCCTGGTTTGGTTTCGCACATGTAGCTAACACTGCCGCAAAGATAAAAGGGGCTCCTACCTTGTTGGGTAGGCGTTCGTGACTGTGCACGAACTCGAGCGGCAGCCGCCGCTGCAGTTCAGAAACTGTGGGGACAAAGGGAAGCGGTGATCAGTAAAGGGCCGGGAAGGCTTTCACTGGCTCTCTATTAGAAACACCGAGATAGAGCGGGACTTACATTTTTGACGATTCAATCGGTCTGCACGTCGGACACACAAGCTGCAAGGAACTGGCAACGCGAGTGAGTTGGGGGCGTGTCCCGATCTTTTAAACGCGTAATGCATTAGCAAAGGTCCGATGGGACATGTAGTCCGCTGTAACGCAAGTGAGTAGAGGGCGTGTCCCAATGTTTTAACGCGTAAGGCGTTAGTGATGGTCTGGTTAAACATGTGGTCCGCTGTAACCCTGACACCCACGAGTGCAATTGTGAAGCTAAGAAGGACATGATTCTAAAAGAGGGCAGCTGGAGCATTGTGTGTGGACTAAATTGTCACTCCAAGGAGTCATGTATTTATGGCAATCCGACCCTTATATGATCATAATAGGGGAGGCGGGGGTGACGGGTACATCAATACGTTTAGGAGTGAGGATATTTATAGACACATGAGCGACAAGCAGCAAAAGCAGACAACGGCTGCAGGCAGGCTATCTAGAGATTACTCAGTTCATTAAGATCATTCAGTCCCACCATAGCAGTGTTGAATCTCAAGATGAGGTAGGCCTCTTTCTGAGCAAGGCGGACATCGGGGTCCCCTCCAGCTCCCGGAGTATTCTTGATGTTTGCTAGGATAGTCCACTTCAGGTCATTGGATGAGTGTTCTTTTCGCAGAAAGTGGGATACCAGGGGCGCAGTTAAAACTTTATTGTTTATCCTAGATCTGTGCTGGATGATGCGTTGGCGCACCTCCTGGGTTGTTTTGCCAATGTAGACCTTTCCACAGGGGCACATTATAGCATATACTGCGTACTTGGTCTTGCAGTTCGTGAAATTATTATGGCGCCAGAATTTTTGACCGTCCGTGAAGAGGGTTCCTTCTGTCGTCAGGTTGCACACTGAGCAAGTGCCACATTTGCGGTGACCCATGACCGGGCCCATGTTGAAGAGGGTACCTTGTGATTCTTTTTTTGTGACACCTCTTGTGGACGAGATCTGTTGGCCAATGCTTCTGTTTTTTTTTAGAGCAAACAGAGGTTTGCCGATGTGGGGTAGAATTTCTTCAATCAAGTGCCAGTTACTGCGAATTATTTTCTGTACCGGGTTGGTGTGGGGACCAAAGGTAGAGACGCAGACCATTCGCTCAACAGTAGATTTTTCTCTTTTTTGTAGGAGATGTTCCCGTGGGGTCCATCTTGCTCTCTTCATGGACTGTTTTAGAAGTTTTGCTGGATAGCCTCGTGCCCTCAGCTTGTTCGTCAGGGCCTCCCCATGGGTGGTGAAGTCTTCTGTTCTCGAACAATTCCGTCTTACCCGAAGGTATTGGCCATACGGGAGGTTGTTCTTCAGGCTTTTAGGGTGGAAACTCGCGTAATGTAACGCATTATTCCTGTCTGTTTTCTTCTGAAAGAGTGTGGACTTCAGGCCCTCTGGTGTAGATTTTATCTCCACGTCCAGGAACGGCATGGATCTGCAGTCGTATGCCAGACTGAATTTTATGTCTGGACTGCGGTTGTTCAGCCACTGGTGGAACTCCTCAAGGGACTCAGGTGTGCCGTTCCAGATGCACCAAACGTCATCTATATACCTGAGCCACTGCCCAATATGTGCTGCATACGGATTGTTGTTATAGACAAATCTGTCCTCGTATTGTGCCATGTATAGTATGGCCATTTCTGGGGCGAAGGGACACCCCATCGCCGATCCCTTTATCTGCAGGAACATCTCGTCCTCGAAGATGAAGAAATTCTTTTTTAGGGCTAGGGACGCCAGATTGACGATGAGTTCAGTGGGCACTCTGTGTGGGCGTGGTCTTGAGTTGAGATACAGTTCTATCACATCAACTCCATCCTGCTGCGGGATTTGGGTGTATAGAGAGGACACGTCCATTGTGACTAGGAGTTGGGTGTTTGGATCGAACTCAACTCCCTCAACTTTAGTCAGGAAATCCATGGTATCTCGAAGGAAGGATGGTACTTTGATGGTGAACTCCTTCAGGAAAACATCCACAAACTTCGAAATTGGCTCCAACACCGAGTCACAACCCGATACTATCGGGCGGCCTGGTGGGGTACTTGGATCTTTGTGCACCTTTGGGAGGAAGTACAAATGGGGGGTGCGTGGAAAACGTTTGACAAGATACTCAGCTTCCTTGGGGCCAATAATTCCGTTGTCTCTCGCATCTTTGACAATCCGTGAGATTTCATAGGTGATCTCAGCTGTAGGGTCCTGTGTAATGAGGCGGTACCAGTCGGTGTTATACACGTGTTTCCTTCCTTCGGTTTTGTAGAGGTCTTTAGACCAGAGGACAACCGCACCTCCCTTGTCTGCTGGTCTGATCACGGCTTCTTGCTGGTTCTTCAAGGATGTTATGGCCTGTCTTTGATCTTTGGTAAGATTGTTGGGTACGAATCTTCTTTTCTTTTCCAGCTCATTCAAAGAAGATAACACTTTCTGCTCGAAGGTAATGATATTCTTTGCCATGTTGTTATTCGGCGGACAAAAGAAAGATTTGTTTCTAAGACCTGATACCTCAGTTTGTGGTTCGTATGTCGAGTCTTTGAAGAACCATCTGAGGCGAATTTTACGAAAGAATTCGATCACCTCTAATTTGACTTTAGTGAAGTCGATATGTGTGCCAGGTACAAATGAAAGTCCCAATTGCAGTAATTCCTCTTCTGCCTTGGTCAGGACTTTATTGGAGATGTTAATGATGGAGGAGTCTTCTAGGACTTGTAATTCCGTTTGCGCGTTGACATTTCCCATTGTGGTTGTTTGAATTTGGTCCGCTGTTGCGGTTGGCCCTGTCCTAAAAAAGGCCTCTTCTGTTGACCCCTATTCGATGATCCTTCGCCTGGGTCGGATTCCGCAGACGAGTCGGAGGATGAGGTTTCGGAAAACGTTAGAAATCTCTTTTTTGATCTTCCTTGGTACGTGTTGAGATATCTGGTTGACTCAGAACGGGTATAGAAGTCCTCCTTCAAGTATGGGTACACGGTCTCTAGATTGAACGCCTTTTTATCTTTCTCAAACTTCGTTGTTTTGAAGTTTATTGTATTGTCCTTGAATGTTGTAATCTCCTTTTCTATCTTTTCTAGAAGGAGTTTTGCCTCTGACTCTGTATGGTTATCTCTGATATTCTGGAGCTGCTCTTCGATCTCCTCGATTTCTTTTTTACAAATTCTGTGGGCTGTTTCAATGGTGTGGACCATAAGGTCTCTGCTGCATTTCGTGCTGATGCAGCTGAAGCCTTTCTTGTAAACTGGATCGTCGGTGAAGAGGACAGGAACGTTCTTAATCTGTAGCCCCCACGGTATTGTACCAGCTCTTAAATTGGCCAACAAGAACTGGCCATGAAGTTCTGTTCTGATGTGCTTTTTTTGAAGTCTCAGAAGCTTGTCTGCCACGTTTTGCTGCTTAGCCGTGCCGCTCAATGTGAATGAAGTGAACAGTGTGGAGTCAGCAAGGAGTTTCTCAATGTGTTCCTCACTAAATGAGAGTGTGTCCTTCTCTGCCATTTGTTTTCCTAAACGGAATACAATTAATGTTTTGTTTGTGTGAAGTAAAGCGACTTGAAGCCTTACGGGTAGTGACCCGTTCAAAGACGCAGGGAAGAGGGAAAGGCTGGGTCCTGTCTCTGACCGGCTTGGACCACTCTTATAAACCAAACAAAAGAAAGTGCCGGACAGTCTGAATGAATACAAACAAATGCACACCTAGTATAATTAATTGCTAGGCGGACAAACCATTTGTGATTGATCACTTGTATTTTTATGAAAAAGTTTTTTTGAAACGTTTTTTTGGCATCAAGGGATGCACACCACATTCACAGAAGTACACAAATGCATTGAAACCAAAAACAATACATAAAATTACAATGTACACATATAACAATTGTGATTACAAAAAACAACTGTGCTATGCCTCAAAATATAACGTTGTGCTGAGGCACCAATCCTGAATACAAAATGAACAAGTGGACAGAAAAATAAAATACTAGCCTACTTGTTTCCACCACCACTAGATACGTATTAATTTTGACATGTGGTACAACGGAATAGGAACACACAAAACTAAGCGGAAGTGTAGAATTTGTGCGAATTATGTTCCTATTGTGCCCTGGTATTTGCAGTATCTGGGTGGAGTAGGACGCCGACGCGTTTCGAACCCATTGAATAAGTTGAGGGTTCTCCTCAGGACAAGGATTGGGGGGTCGTTGTTGCTGTGAATTTAAAAAGATTGGTATCAATACGATGTTGACTACCACCTCACTGAAACTGAAGCACTGTACATAAACATATGAGTACCTTGTACTGGAATGTCAGGATACTCCCTGTGGGTATTCCCTGTGGGTAAGATGATATAAACCCTAATTAGTCACTTTGCCATATACAACACGTGGGCCTCCAAATGATCAAGGGAAGGAAGACACGTACCTTGATGGGTACAACACTAAAAAGTGTATGGGGTGCCGATGTGCATAAAATCAAAGATTACGAAAACAGAAGCATTGGCCAACAGATCTCGTCCACAAGAGGTGTCACAAAAAAAGAATCACAAGGTACCCTCTTCAACATGGGCCCGGTCATGGGTCACCGCAAATGTGGCACTTGCTCAGTGTGCAACCTGACGACAGAAGGAACCCTCTTCACGGACGGTCAAAAATTCTGGCGCCATAATAATTTCACGAACTGCAAGACCAAGTACGCAGTATATGCTATAATGTGCCCCTGTGGAAAGGTCTACATTGGCAAAACAACCCAGGAGGTGCGCCAACGCATCATCCAGCACAGATCTAGGATAAACAATAAAGTTTTAACTGCGCCCCTGGTATCCCACTTTCTGCGAAAAGAACACTCATCCAATGACCTGAAGTGGACTATCCTAGCAAACATCAAGAATACTCCGGGAGCTGGAGGGGACCCCGATGTCCGCCTTGCTCAGAAAGAGGCCTACCTCATCTTGAGATTCAACACTGCTATGGTGGGACTGAATGATCTTAATGAACTGAGTAATCTCTAGATAGCCTGCCTGCAGCCGTTGTCTGCTTTTGCTGCTTGTCGCTCATGTGTCTATAAATATCCTCACTCCTAAACGTATTGATGTACCCGTCACCCCCGCCTCTCCTATTATGATCATATAAGGGTCGGATTGCCATAAATACATGACTCCTTGGAGTGACAATTTAGTCCACACACAATGCTCCAGCTGCCCTCTTTTAGAATCATGTCCTTCTTAGCTTCACAATTGCACTCGTGGGTGTCAGGGTTACAGCGGACCACATGTTTAACCAGACCATCACTAACGCCTTACGCGTTAAAACATTGGGACACGCCCTCTACTCACTTGCGTTACAGGGGACTACATGTCCCATCGGACCTTTGCTAATGCATTACGCGTTTAAAAGATCGGGACACGCCCCCAACTCACTCGCGTTGCCAGTTCCTTGCAGCTTGTGTGTCCGACGTGCAGACCGATTGAATCGTCAAAAATGTAAGTCCCGCTCTATCTCGGTGTTTCTAATAGAGAGCCAGTGAAAGCCTTCCCGGCCCTTTACTGATCACCGCTTCCCTTTGTCCCCACAGTTTCTGAACTGCAGCGGCGGCTGCCGCTCGAGTTCGTGCACAGTCACGAACGCCTACCCAACAAGGTAGGAGCCCCTTTTATCTTTGCGGCAGTGTTAGCTACATGTGCGAAACCAAACCAGGGCGCTTGGAGTTTGGTTACTAATACATAGTGTTGTTTATCTTCCCAGGCATAATCCTCGTAATCTTTGATTTTATGCACATCGGCACCCCATACACTTTTTAGTGTTGTACCCATCAAGGTACGTGTCTTCCTTCCCTTGATCATTTGGAGGCCCACGTGTTGTATATGGCAAAGTGACTAATTAGGGTTTATATCATCTTACCCACAGGGAATACCCACAGGGAGTATCCTGACATTCCAGTACAAGGTACTCATATGTTTATGTACAGTGCTTCAGTTTCAGTGAGGTGGTAGTCAACATCGTATTGATACCAATCTTTTTAAATTCACAGCAACAACGACCCCCCAATCCTTGTCCTGAGGAGAACCCTCAACTTATTCAATGGGTTCGAAACGCGTCGGCGTCCTACTCCACCCAGATACTGCAAATACCAGGGCACAATAGGAACATAATTCGCACAAATTCTACACTTCCGCTTAGTTTTGTGTGTTCCTATTCCGTTGTACCACATGTCAAAATTAATACGTATCTAGTGGTGGTGGAAACAAGTAGGCTAGTATTTTATTTTTCTGTCCACTTGTTCATTTTGTATTCAGGATTGGTGCCTCAGCACAACGTTATATTTTGAGGCATAGCACAGTTGTTTTTTGTAATCACAATTGTTATATGTGTACATTGTAATTTTATGTATTGTTTTTGGTTTCAATGCATTTGTGTACTTCTGTGAATGTGGTGTGCATCCCTTGATGCCAAAAAAACGTTTCAAAAAAACTTTTTCATAAAAATACAAGTGATCAATCACAAATGGTTTGTCCGCCTAGCAATTAATTATACTAGGTGTGCATTTGTTTGTATTCATTCAGACTGTCCGGCACTTTCTTTTGTTTGGTTTATAAGAGTGGTCCAAGCCGGTCAGAGACAGGACCCAGCCTTTCCCTCTTCCCTGTATCAGGGTATCTGTCACCCAGGATGACTCACTTACTTATACAACGAGCACTGACAGCGCCAACGGCTCTGGCCTAACATTTACAGCCGTTATCTAAAGGTGGCATGTATATGCTCAGCCTTGGCACTGAAATGGGCTACTTTTAACCGGATGTGCGTATAAAAATGCTGTTACACAGTAAAGGGCCACAAGCTGAAATGAGCGGACCCATCCGCACATGCCCTATGTATGCTGTGGTACGCAGGGGCAACGTCTGAATGACACTTGGACAGTGAGTGACGAGGGCTGATGGAAAGCCCTTGTATGTTTATTTATTTATATGCATGTATAGTGTGTGTTTATTGTTTTTTTTATAACTTTTATTTTTGGGGGAAACGAGACACTAGTGAGACAGCTAAAGCACACCTAGAAAGGTGGTTGAAGTAACATCTTGAGTTACTTTTTAAAAACGGGTAGCTGTTCTGGAAAGCATTAATTTCCAAGCTGGAATGAAGAATATTTTTTTGAAAATATACCGCTTTGAAGAACCTGCCTTTAAAGAATCCTCAAAACGAAAGTTGCATTTAAATTTGGATGGGCTACAGTAACAAAACGACAACAGAAATACACGTTATGCAAAAAAAACCGCATTTCGACAGCATTACACATAAGTACACCTATCTCCAGTACTAAATCTTAACCAATTATAGGAACCCCAAATCTAAATAAAGGCAGTAATTCAGCTTTAACCTTGACATCTACCCTAACCTTTGCCCTTCAGTAACCATTTTTATTTCCATGCTTACCGTTTCATTTTTGTCACCTTTTTTTTTTGCTACGGATAATACAAAAAATACATTTCCACTGTTCATTTTATTTTCGTTATGTGACCTAAAAGTTGCCTGACTACTTTTCTTCATACAATTTTCTTCATAAAACTATGTCTTCATAGTGAGATAATCAAAACATACACATTTATAACTTGCTGTAGTGCCAGAGTGTCTCTCTCCTTATTTATGAAGAGTTGTGGCTCTGTAGGCTGCCTCAAAATATGTGATCAGCGAATTAGGGGGCATATTATCAAGGGATTTATCTCTGCTTTTTTGGCTTTAAAAGCCAAGAAAGCGGAGATAAAATTATCTCCCTATCAGCAACACGGTGCTAACATGCAAATTCGCATGTTAGCACCCTTTTTCTCTACGCTTCCCCTTGCATCTCTAATGAGATGCAAAGGGGGCGTTCCAGAGAAAAATAATAGGAGAAATGTTGTTAAGTGACATTTCTCCTATTATCAAGGATTTCCCTAACCCTGTTAGTGATAAAAAAAAAGCAGCGCTAACATAGGTTAGCACTGCTTTTTTTACACCTGGTATTTTCCTGACTTAGCCATGATTTCCTATGGAAGGTGGATACCATGGCTAAGTTTGTGAGCCCCTATCATCAAGCTAACGTCAACCTTTGAGAGATTATCGTTGGTTTTCCAGTGATAATCTCTCATTTGACAGTTAGGGCGAGGATTTTTATCACTTTTGAGATAAACCTTGCTAATAGCAAGTTATCTCTGCGATAATTTCCGGCGATGCTTAGCGTTAAAAAATTTGTTGCTAAGCATCGTTAGCGATAAATATCGCTAATCGTTGGTAATATGCCCCAAAGTTTTTTTTTTACCCGCAGCAAATCGGTTGTTGCCATTGGTTATGAACCACTTCCGGTGCGTGGGAGTTTGAATGGAAAGTTTCACGAAAACCTAGTAGAAAATGTGGGCTAATTATTCTAGGATTCCCTAACCCTATGCAGCCACCTATGGTTCGCACTTCCCAATTCGTGCTTTCTTTCCCTTTATGTAACATAGAAACACAGAAGTTGATATCGGCTCAGACCCGTCCATTTCCCGTGGGCCCGGAAGGATTGCCCCAACATTTGCGTGCGCTAACTTTGGTTGTATGTGTGAGGGGTGTTTTTAACTGTGCATTTTTAAAAGGTCCTGTCAGGCTCGTCCTTTAAAGCATCCACAGACTTTATAAAAAATGTATAATCACTGAATCCAAATGTAGCTACATTTACGGTACATTCAATCAAATAGGAACCAATGGTTGACCAACATAACTGTTGGGTTCAGTTGTGGGAAGCCATAAGACAGTAGCAGCAAAGGCTGTGTCATTTAATGCCTATCTGCCAATCACAGCATCCACATAATGATAGAAGAATTGGGTGGATGGAGAGGGTACATTGAAGAGGGTACAAGTGGCTCCATAGGTGTCTAGGGCAAAAGAATAAGTTGTGGTATAGGCGTAGTAGTAATATCTTTTACTAAAGCTTGCCCAGGAACTTAATAACAGTATCATAAACTCAGGAAGTGTGAGTCCATCAGTTGAAGAAAGCGTTAAGAAGCACAGTGAGTTAACTTTGACTTATTTTTATAGTACTATGTCTTCATAATCTCCTCGCATGTGGAAATGGGTTGGAGCCTCTCGCATGGGTGGTTAAGAGCATCTGGGCAGTATGGAGTTGGACAGTGTGGGTTTACTGATGTAAGCATCCACTGTGTGGTGTGTTCCTCTGTGTCTGCGAAAGCTCTCTACTACTCTCTAATGCTCACCTATTGCCATTGTTAATGACAATACAATTTATTTATGTTTACAAAAAAATGAAAAAAAAGTCATGAGCAATGCCAATAGCTCTACCTTTAATAATGCCGAGACCATTGCATTGTAAATGCTTGTTTATCTTCATTTCAAAAACAAATTAAAAACTTCATCCTTTTCTGAGTTGCTCTGATGGTCTTCATGATAAGTTAATTCAAGAGCAGAAATGGTACAAACCATTCGTTGTGCGACCTAAGTATACATTTGTTTATTCATTCACTCATTTGTTCTAGGTAGTTTGGAAGTCAATCATAAAAGTTAGGTACAACATCTTTTTACACAAGGATTACCTTATGGCCAATAATACTGTCTCCTATTGAATATTATGGCTCTGAATTTCTTTTAAAGTTTGGTGTCGTATGATGTGGTCACATTGTGTGGGCTAATGTGATGTGAAGTACCATGGCTTGGAACGGGCTAATGCTGCATGATTCTGAATGATGTGGTTTGGCATAGTGTGTTGTCATACTGGAAGGTGGATTTAGATTGTATTGTAATCATAATTGCATTTGTATGGCGCTTACTACCCCATACCAGGCATCGAAGCACTTTATGCCGGGCACCACCCAGCTCTGGAACCCAAGGTTAGTTCACTCCATGCAGTCATTCTAGTCTCTTTATTCTGTACTAAATTAATAGGGGTTAGCTGCGATCATAAGTGAAGGTGTATGGGGGTGGGGGGGTCTGTTTTGAAAAACATTTGTTTTTGTGCAACATTTCAAAACTTTATGCACTTTATCCATGTGCACTAGTGTAATATGGGAGACAATTATAATATTATCTGTGTATGAAATGATGGATACTTTGATACCGTATTGTAATATGTCATTAATAAAGAATTCAAGTGCAGCCAATACACTACGTAACTCAAAAGGCATGAGAGGTTTGTCCTGGAAACCCACCTTTGTCCAAAAGGCCACCTTCTATTCATCACCCTCCCTAAAACACTAATCAGGGTTTAAGCCTCATGCAGATATAATTTAATAGTCAGTGCTTCAGATGCCTGATTTCCTTGTAGACTGGCAATGAAGCACTCTGAGTGCTGCTGACTGGGTACTCGGAATCATTTAGAAAACGTACAAAGAAGAGAGCACTTAAAATGGCATGAAGTGCATACTGGGTTCTGACATGAGAATAATGAAAAATGCCAAAATGTGTTTGCTGAGAAATGTAATATTTGGGACCGTGTATTAAATTGTGTTGTCCTATTTCTATAGAACTTTCCTACCCCATCTCAATGTGTGATATTAACTGCCCACTGTGTCCTACCTGATCGTTATGGCAACTGAAGATGTACCGACTGTGCACAATAGAATCTATTTCTAGAATAATTGAGTTACATATTATAGAAAATTATCTGATATCGAGCAACAGTACATGGAGTATGTACAATAAATGCAGCACAGTCATCAATTAAATAATAATGTAGATAATTAATTTAAAGATACATTCATTCAGATTAAAGTACCTGCGGGGCAACTAAAGTGCCAACGATTAAAAGGGGAAAGAAAAAGCTACAGAACCACACCGCATTGTTTCATCTATGAAGTTTCTTCCATTTCGTTAGTTTTAGACTCGAACAGATGCCGTATTGTACTAATCTTCTCTTGAGCCCTATTTTGCATGCCATGGCAGTATTCCTGTTTCCGTGTTTGGAGCAGTTACTGCCCCAATAGTAAAATTATGAAGAGAGTACCTATTTACATCTTAGTGTGATCTGTGGTCTTGGTAACAGCTCTACTAATATACAGTTTATGATAGAAGCTATAGATCTATTTACAATATAGCGGAGCCTTATGGTTCTCCAAATCGGGTGCAGAGAAGACGTTTAAACTTGTTGGGTGAAGTTACCTCTTGCCCATATTAAATAGGATGGGCTTTCTGCTCACCTCACGATTTTAATAAAGACATTGTACTTTGGCTCTTCTGACTTAGTTAAAATTCATTCACAAAAAGTAGAGTGTAGGAAGGTAGGATCCTTCTATCATAGTACCCCCACGTTTTGCCTGGTGTCAGTGTGTGTGTTTTTGACTAGTCTGACTGGGATCCTGCTAAACATGACCCCGGTCACTGTACTTTCTCCATAAATTTGACAGTGGTAAGTTCTTTGGTACCTTCCCAATTGGCTACTGCTGTACCCATGTAAGTCCCTAGTATATGGTACTAAGGTACCCAGGGCATAGGTACACCAGGGTTTTCCCATGGGCTGCAGCATGTATTATGACACCCATAAGAGCCAACTCAAACTGTGACATCAGGTCTGCCATTGCAGCCGCAGTGAGTTGGTGCTAGCACCACTTATGACAGATATAAGTTTCCTTATATCTGTGGTCACTGCACTTAAAACCTATTAGTCACCACTAAGGCAGGTCTTTCAATCCGGAAAGCAGGGTGCTAGGTTATAAGTCTGAGATTGCCTACAAGCCCCGGAGTCAATTCGCCAGGCTTTGTAAGTGCAGTCAGCCATTTTGATGCATATAGTGGCCATGCGTCATTGAGCGACTTCTAACTATATATTGGCTTGTTTGGTATCAAACATGTTGGAATCATAACTCAACACCATTACCGGTGTTGGAGGTATGATTCCCTGCACTGAGTAGCTCCTCCGGAAAAGCCTCCAGTGCTCCCAGTGACATCCTTCCAGGGTCTGCCAAAAAGCTAGTGCTGCTCCTGATCCCAGACATGATTCTGCCCTCCTGCTGCTGAGCCGAGCAGGAGCAGGGGAAAATAGAACAAAAGGTATCCTGTCACAGAGAGGGGTGACCACCTAGACAGGAATTTGTGTATAGGGCTGGAGTGGGGGCGCATGCCAGCACCAGCAGACTGATGTGAAGGGCCCTCCGTGCATATTCCAGTTTGAGCCAGTTCAGGGAGCCCTTGGTCCCGCTCTGGCACAAAACTGGACAAAGGACATGGGAGTATTCTCCCTTCTGTCCAGCCCCTGTTCTCGAAGGGATCCTTGAATCATCCCAATTCTTTCTCTGGTGTACTTAAGGGCTTTCCTGGGTGGCTCTTCAGATTCGCCGTGGGACAAGATTCAAACTAGTAAACACACTGGGGCTGATTCACAGAACTAATCTGAGACAAAAGTTAGGATTTTTGGTTTTAAGACAAAATCCTAACTTAAGACAAAATCCTAACTTGACAAAAACCTAACTTTACTACTACTAAATGTCTTCTGTGAATACCAAAAGTAGTACGTTTAGGATTTTGTCTCAGATTAGTTCTGTGAATCGACCCCTTCAACTTCAACCATGTGGGCATCTTGTACTTCCCTGCACTTCATATGGAACCTAAACAGCACCAAGGAAGACTCCTGCTGCTCCTGGCCTCCATGTTCTGCAAGTTTTCTTCGTCGTCTGTTCCTGTGCTTCATCTAGGTTCCTCTCGAGGCCTGTGCGCATCAAATACACCAGAAGGATTCTCCCTTGGAGTGAAGGAGTCACTCCCCTGCATCTGCAGGCACTGCAACAAAGCTGACTGGTCTGCTGCTATTGACGTCGCACAGACTCCAAAAGGCTCAGCTACACAGTTGGTAGTTCTGTAACTCCCTCGAGGCATGCCCTGTCCTCTCAATAAGATTGAGACCAGTATCTCTCATCAGAACCCCTGGAACAGAACCCCTGTGCATCGTGTCGACTTGCCATTCCCAAGGCATGTTGGCTTTGTACTCCAGAGATCTTCGGGCTAGAAGAAGCTCCCACCTCCAGCATCTTTTCCTGCCAACATCTTCGCCCTCAACAAATCTTCTGCACCACGGGCATGCATCTTTGGGGAGCTGTTCAAGGGCCTCTTGCGACTCCTGTGCCTTCGGCCTGTGGGTCCTCTTGAGGGTCTTCTTTGGTTTCAGGAAGCTCGCCTGCTCTTCTGAGTCTTCTGGTCCAAGTCTCGACTTTGTTTTCAGTTTGCATTCAACTTCTTTAGTATATGGTTTTGTCTCCCTCTGGAGACCACTGTGTATTTGTGCTTACTTACCTGTTTACATTTGAAGTATTGTGTGTATTGTGTTGATATCTCCGGGTAGGATGTATATCAAT
Source organism: Lissotriton helveticus (assembly GCF_964261635.1). Lineage (NCBI taxonomy): Eukaryota > Metazoa > Chordata > Amphibia > Caudata > Salamandridae > Lissotriton > Lissotriton helveticus. The sequence continues at coordinate 493,573,537 of NC_136069.1, read as the reverse complement.
GTGTTAAAGAGTGTGTAGGATAAATATACCTATTTTATAACTACACTGTGTGGTTCTTTATCGTTTCATCTACACAATATGATTAGTTCTGGTAAAACAAGCTGCTTAACACTCCTTCTGGACTAAGCCTGAGGGCTGCTCTCCACAGCTACCACTTAAAGAACTTTCTATGGTTGTCAATGACCACTAAAATCACCATAAGGGTTGTCTTGATCAGTGCAAGGCGCGTCACTAAAATCAGTGTGCACCATATAATGAGCCAACATAGAGTCTGTCTCAATTACTAGGAGGACACAGCAAAAATGTCCTCTATCTTTGTTGTCTTCAACATGTTTTGGAGCCATTGGCAACACCATTACTGACATTTCAGGAGATATAACCATCTATTAACGGTAAGACTGAGCTCAAATGAATTGTCAGTGAAATGGCACTGTTCCTATATGCCGAAAGGAAAAACGGTAATCTCTCCCTCAACTTGGCTGCCACTTTTACCAATCTGGGAAGTTACCTGAAAATCTCATGGCAACTGAGGCCTTACTTTTTCACCCTTTTGTTACTGTTCTACCAGAAAGTCTTTAGGGAGGCTAATCCAAATGCCATAAATGGTACCTGATCATCTGGGTCACAGAAGACCTCTCAGGTCTGCATGAACCTAAATCCCTACCCATGAAGTAGAAAATCTATTTCACTAAATGTCAGATGGTATCGTCAGATTGTATTATTGGTGGAATAGCCCTTGTCAAAATGTCCATCTTTCCACTCTTTGTTTTTCTATTTTGAATTTTACTCCGCTATGTCTAAATCAACTATTCCTCCATAATTTAAAGTGTGATCAGCAGTTTCCTCTGGTCCAATAAGCAACCACATGCTTAAGCATTTGCAGACGGATTGGAAGGCAAGCTCACACTTCCAAATATAAGAGGTTAATATGAGATCATAGCTTGATAATCAACAACAGTTTCACAACTCTTTGATGCATTTAATACTAGGTGTCTTACAGTATCCAATTTTCTTGCTTCCCCAAGCTACCTCAAAACTCAAAAAAATCAGATATAGGACTCTGATCGAATTATTGAAGCACAAACAAGTTTTCTGGCAAACATACAATATTCCTTTGGTACATGCTGAGACAAGTTAAAAAGATTGCCTTACCTTAGCCCTTATGCTAGTGAAAGGCATCGTATTGTCTGGGAAACAGCTAAAAAAATATTTATTAAGCATTTCTTGCTGTCAGATAAAATCGTAGGATGAGGTTACATTAAAAATGCACTCAACGATGCGCAGGATTCTTTTTTTCTCATACTGCCAGAATGTATGTTTTTGAGATCCGTCTTTGTCAGTGAAAAAATGGAAGTTTGCCAAACTCACACTAAAAATAATGTCTAATACAACTGTCTTCATTTGGCACTGGGCAATGACAACACATTTTAAAATCTCTAAAAGGCATTTAAAGGGCTGGGCCCATAAGTTCTGGACCTGTTCTAGAAGCACAATCCAATGGTTCTTTTTGGCAGAATGTAAGCGTAGAGGGGAGAAAATAGTTAATAACGCCAATCAATTCAACAGGAATTTCTCTGGACACATAGTAACCATAGACAATTACGTAAGGTTAGGTAATTTATTACAAAGCCAAAAATAACTGCACATAGAGACACCTCAAAATGAGAGTGTAGAAGTACATTGGAATCAGCATAAAGCCAAATCTGGGAATGATGTTGAGTCAATGCAACATGCACAAAACAATTAACTCAATCAATAGAATGTAAAAGATCAGAAAGCATGAGTCCAAATTTCCCTGCATCGAGGGTTGATGAATATAAAGCATCAATTTATCCCTAAGCTAGCGCTAGAGTGACATCCCAACTTAAGCATCCTTAAGGAAATAAATAAAAGGTGTGTCAAAAAGGAGGGACTATGGGCTTTTGTACAGGTCCAGCATACCTGCCCAAAAGTAATCCAACAAGATGAGTATGCAGATCCTACCGGGGGGGTGGGGGGGGGGGGTGGATTAAGAGGTTGACCAGGTAACAAACTGTGTATACTGAATGTAGGAGGAAAAGGGGAATTCCTCCTTTCATAATAAGTGCCCTCACACACCCAGCCAGCTAGGTGTCATGCTTCATCATAGGGCGTGCTCCTCATCAAGTTGGCACTGCAATATCTGACGGGCACCCTATGAGGGGCTCTTTGGCGGAGATCTTTTATTCCATGCCGTATTGGTGCAGTGAGTGTGAGGGGCCTTAAAAAAGTGTAGATGTGAGTAAAGTGGGTCACTGGACTATGTGTGGATTAAAACAGGAAATAGAAGTACACTCAAAACAATTTTAATGAACCTCGCTCCCATCATGACTAAAAAGAATGTAGCACACCCCTGTCTCTATGTTACAGGATATTGCGCATTATCTGGTGGTCAACATGTTTCTTGCCCTTGTGTCAAGGTAGACGGCAATTCTTCAGGACCAAATCTAACAGTGTTATCTATATTATCTGTGGTTGTCTATATGGTTAAAACAGATAAACCACAAACAGCACCCAGTGTGTGGTACCTGTAAATCGGATCAGCCAACCTGGGTAAACAAAACATAATGGCTATGCAGAGCTGGACGAAAATCAGTTTTGTCATATTAGTCCACTAGAAAAACTTCGACATATACTGTGCACATAAAGTATTGAAACCGCTTGTGCAGGAAAACGGCGATAAAACATGAGTGCAAGGAGGGTTAAAAATGGGTTTAGGGAGCCAGTACTCCTGTCGTATCTGGAAAGAGTGCTGAATCTCCCTACTCAAGTAGCTGGCTAATATCATCGAATCCCGGCATGAAAAGACATTTAGAAATGTAGTGTCCTAAGAGAAGGTCAAATGAGGAGGCAAGGCAAGCCGAAGTGAGGCAATCATGCTCTCCATATGGTGGAATCGGGGTATCCGCAATGCCTGATTACCCATGACACAGCCCCATACATACCAAAACAGTTGTCCCTCGAATAGCCGTTGTTTCGTATTATACTAGGCACACACACCCCAGGAGAGATGTGGACATAAGCAGAACATATGCAATCCCCCAAAGTTAGTACTCACGTGCATGCACCGCAAACCGTTGGTGGACCTACCCCAAACACTGCCGGGAGGTAACTGCATCATACCAGCTCACAATTACTCAAATTTAACAGCGAAATCTCTAACAAGTTCACCAGGTGTTGTAATTATAACATGAACATGGCAAGCTACACACACATGGTATGGGCCCTCCGAGTCTGTAGTATTGGGAAACTGTTTTCGGTTTCATGTCCATGTTATATTGGTTCCCGGTAAAACTAATTCTGAGAGGTGTTTGTTGGGCAACACCCTCCGTATAAGTGCACATAATATCTGTGACAAGAGGCAAACGTTCATTGCTATGGCGAAAGCCAGCTCATTGGTAGCAATGAATCCTGGCCATGTGCTAATTGGGTAATAACCGTGTTTAATGGAATAATAGAAAAAATGCCAATGATCAAACAGTCGAAGCTAATAACTACGGTGTCAGGGACTGGCTTGTTAATGTTTTATCTCTTACACTCGCTTAATCTGCAAAAATAAACACGTTTTTCATATGGATACTTGGCTTGTGAATGTGGTTTAAGTAGGAAGGCTATAATCAAGGGAAAAATGTACGTGGAACAATTTACACACGGTTACAGTCAAAGGAAATAAATAATTTAAAGGTCCAAACCAACTTTAAATTAAAATAGAAATATTTAACGATTATTCAGCCCCAAATGGGAGATTTTAACCAGTAAAATCGGGGAAATCTGCTCTAAAGGAATAAACAGAAACAGCGGGCTTAACTCTTGAATGTGACAGTGTTATTTATGCTGGCAAATATTAGAATAGTGTCTACTTGCATTCACAACATGCCAAACCTTTTGGATTACATCTTAATTCTTTAACAAATTGCAATTCACCAAAACCACAAGACAATTTCATATTATTTATTTATTATTATAACCTATAATGCAGTTTAAATGTATGATACTTTAGACAATTTCACAATAATAACTTACGATACAGTTAAGATTTCAGACATATCATTTTCTTGTTGCTGAAAACTATTTTATAGAAACATTAGGGGGTCGATTCCGATCCGGTAAAAAGCGCTCCGAATTCCCGTTCGGAGCGTTTTTCCCCGTACGATTCGTACCTGTAAGCGTCCCCGTACGAATCAGCAAGTACGATCTCAACCTAAAGCGTCACTCCGTACGCCTCGTAAAAAATGCCGTACAAATCGAAAGTCCATACGAATTGCTGTCGGCTGACGCTCTACGCTATGTCCGAACGTAAATAGCCCGCGTCTTCCGAACCAGGAAGTACGATCCGTGTTGAACACACTTCGTACGGCTCTTTTTCTACGAGAGCTCAAAACTACCGTAAAACCAGACTCCGGCACGAACCGCACCCCGGTACGCGACAAGCAGGACATGAACGCCATCGTCCGTGTCATCCCAATCCTGTACGGCCACCACCTCGTACATAGAAACCGACGACGGCGCAGAAGGTGAGTACAACGAAGTCCAACATACCTGTACGTGGTGCCACACGCGGACATCTCCATTGCACAAATGTAATGTCTGGGTACGTTGCGCCACACACTCCCGCACATCATCAGTGTAATACGGAGACGTGCCGCACGTACGTAATCGACCTCGGGGTACGGTACGTCACCGCACAACACCAGTGTAATACGGAGACGTGCCGCACCTACGTCATCGACCTCGGGGTACGGTACGTCACCACACATCACCAGTGTAATACGGAGACGTGCCGCACCTACGTCACCGACATCGGGGTACGGTACGTCACCGCACATCACCAGTGTAATAGACGTATGGGACATGCGTCTGCTATGTCAGTGTAAGTGTAAGAGGTGTGTAGAAAACACACCCAGCAGTGCCCAGCATTAGAGTGTGTGTGTGGCTAAGACCCCCACCAGTGCCCACCAGTGCCCAGCATTAGAGTGTGTGTGTGGCTAAGACCCCCACCAGTGCTCACCAGTGCCCAGCATTAGAGTGTGTGTGTGGCTAAGACCCCCACCAGTGCCCACCAGTGCCCAGCATCAGAGTGTGTGTGTGGCTAAGACTCCCAGCAGTGCCCACCAGTGTCCAGCAGTGCCCAGCATTAGAGTGTGTGTGTGTGGCTAAGACCCCCAGCAGTGCCCACCAGTGCCCAGCATTAGAGTGTATGTGTGGCTAAGACCCCCACCAGTGGCCACCAGTGCCCAGCATCAGAGTGTGTGTGTGGCTAAGACACCCAGCAGTGCCCACCAGTGCCCAGCAGTGCCCAACATTAGAGTGTGTGTGTGGCTAAGACCCCCAGCAGTGCCCACCAGTGCCCAGCAGTGCCCAGCATTAGAGTGTGTGTGTGGCTAAGACCCCCACCAGTGCCCACCAGTGCCCAGCATCAGAGTGTGTGTGTGGCTAAGACCCCCAGCAGTGCCCACCAGTGCCCATCATCAGAGTGTGTGTGTGGCTAAGACCCCCAGCAGTGCCCACCAGTGCCCAGCAGTGCCCAGCATTAGAGTGTGTGTGTGGCTAAGACCCCCACCAGTGCCCAGCAGTGCCCAGCATTAGAGTGTGTGTGTGGCTAAGACCCCCACCAGTGCCCAGCAGTGCCCAGCATTAGAGTGTGTGTGTGGCTAAGACCCCCACCAGTGCCCAGCAGTGCCCAGCATTAGAGTGTGTGTGTGGCTAAGACCCCCACCAGTGCCCACCAGTGCCCAGCATCAGAGTGTGTGTGTGGCTAAGACCCCCACCAGTGCCCACCAGTGCCCATCATCAGAGTGTGTGTGTGGCTAAGACCCCCAGTAGTGCCCACCAGTGCCCAGCAGTACCCAGCATTAGAGTGTGGGTCTGGCTAAGACCCCCACCAGTGCCCACCAGTGCCCAGCAGTGCCCAGCATTAGAGTGTGTGTGTGGCTAAGACCCCCACCAGTGCCCACCAGTGCCCAGCATTATAGTGTGTGTGTGGCTAAGACCCCCACCAGTGCCCAGCAGTGCCCAGCATCAGAGTGTGTGTGTGTGGCTAAGACCCCCAGCAGTGCCCACCAGTGCCCAGCCGTGCCCAGCATTAGAGTGTGTGTGTGGCTAAGACCCCCACCAGCGCACACCAGTGCCCAGCCGTTAAATCAAAAACATACAATTGTTAACCTCATTACCAACAGGAGATAGACACATGTTAACATACCCAAATGTTAACATCACACCACCTCCCAGGCACACAGCAGTCACAGACATTATCAGACAAACAAAAGTTCAGAAACTGAAAAAAATAGCTTTATTCAGCTGGTTCAAAATTGAAAACGCAAATAAGATTCCTTGATCATAAAAGGCCAATGGCCAGTCCAAACAAGTCAGAATAACAGTTTGTGCCTTCATGGATGTGCTCACACCCAAACTTGCCTGCACATGGAGTTCAATCCGCTGTGGTAACTTTGGGGACATCATCTGTGGAATCCTCCGGCATCGCATGGACAGGAGACTGAAGGACAGGTGGAGTGGGTGCAGGTGTTGTGGATTCATCCACACTGGCCGGTGCATCGCTGAAAGTAGCAAGATAAACTTGGCTGCACACTTCAGCCAGTTCGGAAAAACTACAACCTGAACCCGGGGACACATTGGGGGTGGAGGTAGAGGGCTGTGAGTCTGTTTTCCTGGGTCTGTGGATGCATGTGTGAGGTGTGTCCCCTCTCCCTGTGGGTGTGCCTACATCCCCTTGAGATTGTGTGCGTGGAGATGTGAGCTTCTTCTGCCGTGTGGGTGTGCTGGGTGTGTCTGGTGTTGTGTCTGACCTGTGGCGTCTGCGTGTATGTTGGGTAGGTATGGGAGAGGCAGAGGTGGATGGGTCTGAAGGATGGGGGGACAGATGCTGCTGGGTGTACAGAGCTGCCGTCAGTGTTGACTCTATGGCAGCCACACTCCGACGTAGATCAGACATGGCAGATGACATGCCCTCCATGAACGACACCAACTGTGTAATGAGTCGTGTATGTCCATGGAGGACAGTCAACATGGATGTCTGACCTACTACAATCTGCCGGAGTAGGTCCACAGACTCAGCACTGAGGGCAGCAGGGGACACAGGGGCAGGGGCTGCGGTGCCGGGAACAAAGGAGACACGGGGGCTAGCACGGACCCTAGGGACACTAACAACTGGGAGGGTGGAGATGGTACTGGAGGAGGGGAGGCAAGCCACAGATGAAGAAGTGACCATTGCTGCATATTCTCCCTCCTCCTGAGAGTCTGATTCGGAGCCGTCCGCATGGTAGGATGTGTCAGTCACATGTGGTCCGGTCTGCAGACTCTCCTCACCCTCCGTGCCACTGCCTCCCTCTGACTCCTCAAAGCAGGTGGCACTGTCGCTGGGTCCCTCTGCCTGGTCCGCGCCTGTGTCTTCTCCAGATTCTGATGATGATGCTGTTGGCAAGGAGAATAAGAAAAACATATCAGTCACCTGCACACATCAGACATATCAGCTACAAATCATTTGGGCACATTTATAAACATGGCATGCATCATGAGTCACATGCCACTAAACTCTGCACAATGCTGAGTCTATTTTTGTGCAAATGTAAGAGAGACAACGCTCAATGTATAGTAGGATACAAGCAACAGGCAATGCAAAAACTTGTATGAGAGACACAATGATGAGCCACTGCCTGACAACAGGATAGCTGATGATGCATCACAGTTCATTTGCCCACCCTGCCACCCAAATCCAGAACTGGTCATGTTTGATTTGCTTTGACCTTATGCCACATGGGAAAAGTCCTGCCTGAACTGCCATGTGATGCCATCCTGGGACCTCACACTGGCCTCACAGCTGTCTACACCCAAAGTCACATTGTGTGGCTGACCATCAATATTATTTACAAACACCATGCAACATATTTTGAGAATATGCACACACGCACTGCCCAGTGTGAGTATGCACAAGCCAAAATTAGTGCACATCTACAGTGTGCACCTGTAGCTAACACATGACAATTAGAAAGTGTACCATGAAGAAAGGCAACTGAGGCTGACTCGTGCAGAAAACACATGTTGAGACTCAAGATCAGTGCCAAAATATGAAGAAGGGCAGACACAGTGCACATGTGGTGCTACATGTAAGGTACCAACAGGTGTCACAGACCCCCCTCCAACATGATGATGTGCAAAGGAAGATGCATACTAAGACATTGCACTATAGGAGTACAGGTGAAAAACAATCATTAGCCAAAGCACAAGTCAAATGTGGAGTAGGGCAAGGCATGTAAAGAATCAGCTGCTGAAACTGGGACAATCTTATGCCAATGCATTAAGTGCCTGTCTGACCACACAACTCCAACTATGGAAGTGTTACCATGCCTCGGAGCACTGCAGGTAGCATGTGACACACATGACAACAAACAGACATTTACCTACACCCTTCTTGTTGCTGTCCCTGCTGCAACTGCCTATGGAGGTCTGGGAACACCACTTCCAGGACCCGGAGCATGTGGGGGGTGAGGTGGCGGGTGCCGCCATGCCGGCGTGGAGCTTCCAGCTTCAGCTGTACTTTGGCGATGCGGCGGGTCCAGCACCGGATGTCCTGCCACCTCTTCTTGATGTTTCTGAGCCTCCTGCGAGGCCCCCCCTCACTCCGGACAGCCCTGGCGATGTCCACCCAGATTTCACCCTTCTCATAGGCAGATACCTGTCACAAATGTAAAGTAAAATAACATCAGTACACCTGGTCCATGTTTCAAAGACACACATATGTGCACAAAATACTTGAGGACAACAGGGCATCGGATGCTCCACATTTGCATCCTTGTCCAGGAGTATGTGGCCTGTGAGCAAACACAACTGCAGTACATGCCATTTAAAGGCTAGAGATGACATGAGGGGTGCAAACCACTCTTTGAGCATGGCACTCACTGAGAAATATATGCTACATCTGGGTGCACTGCAGCACGTGACATGCTGTCACACACCCCACTACAACAAATAACCCTCTTGAAACAACACTATACACCCTGGCACTCACTCCCAACAACATAGTATCTATCCACTATACATACACACTGGCCATAATGTCACACACACAACAGGTGCACACTCCAAGGTATTGCACACATCACTCACCTGCTCCTCTGGTCTCCCATACAGCTTGCTGTAGTGAGGCAGGAGGGCATCCAGCAGGGCCTTGTTCTCACCATCACTGAATGCAGGTGCCCTCTCCATGCTCAGCTAATCAGAGTCCAGAAGATACAGAGACAGCAGCTGTGTTTACCACTCCAATGTTGTGCAGGCAAGTGGCCTCACACAGCCACATGCAGCCTTATATTTGTGCTGCAGAGGGTCTGTGAGTCCAAGGAGTAGTGTGTGATAGGCCACCATAGTTAGCATCCTATGTTTCATCCAATCCCATCACACATAAGGCCATGACACACATATGCATGGTTTGAAAACTGAGCCAGAGCTGAACAACAACTTTGGCAACATTGTATACTTTTGCCCAACTAATTTTTCTACAACACCTGTAGGAGGCTCAAAACTCTCTGTATCCATGACAACCTGGTTGCATTCTGATCATTCCACTGTTCCCCTAGATGTTCCCTATGTATTTATTTGAATACCCACACAAGTACGGTGCCATTGCCGTTGCAAATGCAACCCATTCTATGGTGAAACAAGGCGTGCACACGCACGTACCATTGGGGTACGCTGTGCTCGCGTATAGCTAAAATGCAACAGGGAAACGAGGCATACACACGCACGTACCATTGGAATACGCTGTGCTCGCGTATGGCTAAAATGCAATAGGGAAACGAGGTGTACACACGCACGTACCATTGGGGTACGCCGTGCTCGCGTATGGCTAAAATGCAATAGGGAAACGAGGCGTACACATGCATGTACAATTGGGGTACGCTGTGCTCGCATATGGCTAAAATGCAATAGGGAAACGAGGCGTACACACGCACGCACCATTGGGGTACGCTGTGCTCGCATATGGCTACATTGCAATAGGGAAACGAGTCGTATCCACGCACGTACCATTGGGGTACGCTGTGCTCGCGTATGGCTACATTGCAATAGGCAAACGAGGCATACACACGCACGTACCATTGGGGTACAGTGCGTCAGACATGCTCAAGTGAACGCTTGTGTAGGCTGCGTTCCTGACCTCCTTCATGTCACCATTGGGAGAGTGACCCAGCAAATCACATTGCAGGGATGTAGTGTACACTCATGTTGACGATGTGGATGCATACATCAGCATGGCATCCTTACATCAGCATGACCCAGGTGTGGCAGACATTGAAGAAGCACAGGGACTGTGACCTTGTGGCTCAGTTTATGTGTGAAGAGCTGTTGAGACATGTCATTAATCATTGTGCACATGTGTATCACATACATTCAACACTTCGCACCTGAGTAACGTCTGCAACATATTGTGATGCACATCAACACTGGAATGGCACACCATTCAGTACAGGGAACTGTCACATGATGACAGCAACATGCCCACTGTCACAGAGGTCGAATTGACGCACAGCATGACCCTGTGTGACCACGTCATGTGTGTGCCATGTGCGACATTGTGCATGCTGTTTGCATATGAAGTAAACAGGTCAGTATTATATTCCTCACCTCAGAATATCCCCAAGTGTCATACTGGATATGCCAATTTCCGCTTAGCAGTACACTTGTGTGTCGGTAGGCATCTCCTGCGGCTCCGCGTGTGTCGTTGGCGTTGTGTGTGCCGTGATGACGTTGTCTGAGTACTCATACGTCGCCTCTGCGTGCTCACGTCAGGTCCTCTTTTTTCACACCACCAGTGCAGTTCCCGTATAAGTGTAACCTTATTTATATTTTTTTTAAATCATAGTACGATCACTTCTGACCATTTAACTTGGATTGTCCGACTCAGGACGGTGCCAATAGGGATAGCCGTTTCCAAGCCTGTGAGGATTGCGACCGACTCATGTCGGTGACTGACCCTCACTGTCGGTGTCTCCACTGTTTTGACGTCAAGCATGACAACAAGAGCTGCTCCGACTGCCGGGACCAGACATATGAAGCAAGCGGCTCGGACTCCACCAGTTGGCCCTGCACCGCAATAGCTCATAGTCTGGACGTAGGTCGAGTGCCCGGGCATGGGTGTTGAGACATCAGAGTCCCGGGATTTGACATCAGTCCTCCTGGGCAAAGTCGTCAGGTAACCACAAGAAGTCAAAGAGACGTCATCGCACTTCTAACTCACCACAATGCAGGTGTAATGCTGCATGGGATTCGGGTGACACCGTCCACGCCGCTCCGTCAGATTTGCAGCCGTCGTAGCCTGCACCACGACCTCTGGTCCCTGGCCAGCATGCGACGCTGGAGGAGTTAGTGCGCTTCCTCATGGCCATGATGTCTCTCACTCAACCGACGGGCTATGCCGCGGGTTAGGGCCCAGCGGACCCGTCTGGGGGCACTAGCGGCTCTGGTGCTTTGCCCCCAACGCCCTCACTTGCTTTGGCTCTGCAACTGGCGGCGCCTTTGTCCCGGCCCCGCTGGGACAGACAGGATCCGATTGGGGATCCTGGTCCTCGCTGGTTCACCTCACGACCTCACCGACAACAGTCCCCCAGGTGTCACCGTTGGCGCCGTCCTCGGGTGGTGCTGTCCCCGATAACACACACTATACGGCTCTGGCGTGGGAACTGCGCTGCAGAACACCGGTTTTAATGCTGCATGTGGAGTTAAACTTCAACGAGCCGGGCACAGCTTATGACAACCCTGAAAATCAGGGAATGGGTGATAAGGAGTATTGGGAGGGTTCTGAAGACCCACTGACACGTGAGTGTCAGTCCCAAGATGACAGGACAGGTGGACTGGGGGATGCGAGTGGTCTGGACACCTTGCCAGACACTGGTAATGTCTCTACTCCAACCGTGTCTTTGGATGAGCGGGCAACGTACAGTGTTGTGTTTACGTGGGCGGCCAAAGCCTTGACCTTTCATCTCCCGGTTGCGGCCGTGAGGACCAACCTCCTCACTGAGGTCCTTAAACTGCAGTCAAGCTCGGCTGAGCCTCTGCAGCCATTTCATGAGGCATTGACTGACGCTATATTGGCCACCATGTCCAGGCCCGCTGCAGGTTTGGCTGTAGATAGGCACGTTGCCAGAGGCCCACACCCGTCCCCGGACGACCCATGTTTCCTGTCCTCCCACCCCACCCCAGAGAGCATGGGCATCTAGGCTTCCAAATCACAGACCGCATTCCCGTTTGCTCAGCTGGACAGGGTATCCAAGAGGTATGAGCAGTACGGAAAGATGGTATCATCCTCCCTGAGTCTGGGACTGAGGTCTTCCAACATCACATGCCTCTTTGTCCGATACACACCCTCTCTGTGGGACACGGTTGTGGAACTGCTGCCAGAGTGCGGTTTGTAGTACGGGCAATACTTGGGCAAGCCCTTGTTGAATGCCGATCTGCGACACGGTATTCGATCCGGTGTGGTCTGGATAGCACCGACTCACTGGGCAGAGCGATGGCATCCACGGAGGCAATTTGTTGCAAAGCCTGGTATGTATTCCAAGTTAGGAATATGGTACTAACTACTGTTCCTTACAGATATTTCATTACAAAAGGTAAGTAACTAGTTCATACTGTTCAGTATATCTGCTGTAGGAGCATCTATGTTGGGTCCTTGCCGTGATGACAGGGTTTCAAATGTACGCACACCATGCCACTTGTGCAAATGAACCACTCATATGTGTGATGGCATCACAGACCATTTAACTACGTATCAAGAGAGAGAGAGAGGACCAGAAAGCTAGTCCTTATCCCCGGGGTTTATATAATGTTAATCAAAAGAAGACTAGCTTATGCATTTAGGAATAGAAAAAGGGGGGTAATGACTCAGGTATGTTTTGTCATGAGAGCATCTGGTTGGTATGCTCATGAAGCCCTCACCCACCAACCTAGTTGGTGGCATGCTTCATCATCGGGCCCACCCAGTGACACCTAGCGTGTCCCGGGTGTGCTTCGACGCCTGATTACAGCGGAGCTGGTATGTCGCTGAGTGTGCGGTGATGAATGTTGTGAATGTGACGTTAAAACGGCTTGGCGATGGTCCCAGTACGCGTGGGTGAATTAGACTTTAATACCTGGGCCACCGTCAGCGGTTAAAAATAAGGCTGTGGGATGTTGGTGGCAAGCTACGACCTCCTACATCCATGGTAAGTCAACTTATGTAATAGTTTGTGAAATATCACACCGCAATAGGAATATGTCAGATCTGTGCAAATGATGGCACATGTGATGTGGGTGTGTGTATTGCTGTCAGCTGTCTGGATGTGCAGACAACCTCCTAATGCAATTCACGTGATGTGTGTCGCTGACGTGATGCATTGTCATGCTCACTCACACCTTCCCATCAGATCATTTGTATGCATGTCATATCCATTCCACAGACCACAGGTCTTTTACTTTTCACGGAGGAGTGGCTGGCAGCTGGCACATGTTTCCTCAGTGTGTATCCACGCCACACTCAAAATTGTCTAGATTTGTTGAAGCAGTGTTGCTTGTGCCATGTACATTGTTATTGTCTTAGTCTGACAGTTGTACACATTTTCTACTACATATGGTTTGCAGGGCACCCCCTCTGGAAAGGCCGTTGTCAGACTTGGAAGCCATGAGGGAACGTAATTGCATACGGCGTTACCGCTTTGGCAGACAGTTGATCAAGGACCTGACGGACAGGCTGGAAGATTACCTGCAACCGCGACACAGGTATCCAACTGCGCTGACACCCAAGGTAAAGGTGATGGCAGCCAGACATTTCTTTGCCACAGGTACGTTCCAATTTACCATAGCTAATGTGGGAGGGATGTCTCAGACAATGGTTAGCCGGGTATTGAGTGATGTATTGGCAGCTATGTTGCTGCACATTGATGAATTCATTACATTCCCTACTCCAGAACAGTTGACACATGTCAAGGGGGAATTCTATGCCCTGCGATGCATGCCACATGTAATTGGTGCAATTGATGATACACATGTTACTCTGGTGCCACCACAGACTCAGGAGCAAGCGTACCGCAACAGGAAACACTACCACTCGATAAATGCCCTGGTGGTGTGTCTTGCCAACTTGCTTATCTCACATGTTTCTGCACGTTTTCCAGGATCATGCCATGATGCTTTCATCATGAGGCCTAGCAGGGTACCACAAATGATGCTGCAGCTGCACAACCACCGGGCATGTCTTGTTGGCGGGTAAATTCTGTCAGCTATGTATGTCAGTATGTCAAAACTTCATGGACTGCATCATATTACACACTCATTTCCATGATGTCAATTTGCAGGAGACGCAGGATATCCAAACATGCCGTGGCTAATGACTCCGCTACGCAACCCCAGGACAGCTGCGTACCAACGGTACAACAATGCTCATGGGAAGACCAGGCGGGTGATCGAGCGAACATTTGGACTCCTGAAGAGCCGGTTCAGGTGCCTGGACAAGACAGGCGGAGCCCTCCAATACAGCCCACGCAAGGTGAGTGGCATCTTCACCGTGTGCTGCATGCTACACAACATGGCAGTGGAGAAGGCCGTGCCACTCTACCTTGATCCTGATGAGCTGGAACATCCGCCCGTTGAGGATGAAGGCATTGCCCAGGATGCCAGTGACGAGGAGGATGAAGATGATATCCGGAGTCACCTCATCCGCAACTTCTTTTCATAATGGTGAGTCATAGGTGCTTTTGGGTTAAACATGTACTATAGAGTTGCATGGGTAGCATGCTATGTATGCAACTGACTGTATGCAATGTCACTTGGATGTTTGTTGTGCAGTGTCACACAGGTGCAGATGTAATGCAACACACATACGTGCTATGTGTGTACTTGGAATGTACAGGTGTACTACAACATCAGGCTATTCAACAGGACAATGTCAGAATGACATTATACGGAACTTGACCCCTTGTGTGCCTCTCATCCCCAGCTCACCCTGCCTGTTGTCCATTGGCGTCATTGTGGTCAGCCTGCTATTGCTCATTATGATAGCAACGTCAGCTGAATCAACGGAGCATGCATGGACATGTGGAGAAGTCAATTTGGGTAAGGAATCATATGAGGCTGTTTAGCGTTGGTATGGTTTCAAATGTGTGGTACATGTTCATGGGCATGTTGGTAGACCATGCATACATGCAACAACATCATGTTTCTTATTACATGTATGCCCACTCCCATGACCGGATAGTCACCCCATCTGACAGTCATCTGTTGTAGTTTTAGACTCGGGTGAATGCATCAATGTGTGTAGACATTGACACTGCAACATTGCATAAACCTTGGTTTGACATTGTGTTAGAGGTCACAACCACGGACTCTGTGGGGGATTGCAGCCTCACTGTGTACATTAGAATGTGTCTGGTTCCTCACCTCCACCTTGTGGGCCAGTCCAGTTTGTTTACCAAAAAACCATGTCGTGTAGGTGTGGCCCAGTGTATGTTCCACATGTTAAGACAACTGTCCTGTGATTCTGTTCACATGAATGCATTGCCCCTTGTTGCAGTATGTCATGTCACTGTCATGTCGTTACCTCAGTGCAGGTTGAGAATACTGCTACGCCAGCCTTCACAGTGAGTAGCAGTTCTATTTTAATTCACATGATGCCTTGTATGTTTAGCATTAGACATGACAATGTTGGGATGATGCATATGTGAATTATTGTGTTGCACCAGTGTAGTGCGGTCATTCACATGATTCTCTTGTCCCGTGCAGCCTTTCTGTGCGATGGTAGTGTATCATTATGTGGCTTGGATCAACATCACTTGCTGTAGAGTTATTTTCAACCTGCTTGTCATGTTTAGCATAGTGATGCAAAGTTGATAGAGCAAAAGACTGGCTACAGAGTGCCTTTGATTGCATGTAGGTCATTAGCTTCCTCATCATATGTGATTCTTACAGCTGTTGTGGGTGATGTCAAGTTTGCCTACATGGCCCTTACGGGTACACATAATCAAATACAGATATTACACTTTGCGTAAGTAGCATTGCCATATGTTTTAATTTGTTTGTATGGTCCACATCATCAGAGCCAGTGAATTTGTTTTTGTCCACATAGATCTCATTGCATGGTAGCTGACTTGTGAGCGTTACACAAGACTCAAATAGATGACAGACTGTCCTAGGTTTTATGTGTCCGTGTTACAGCATCGGATCTCATGTGATAGCATGATGAGTGATCTCTAATTGGCTACAGTCGTTACACTTCACAGGTGTGACTGGTACAGTGTATCTCATGAGGCATTTTTAGTGTCAGTGACATCATAAACTACTCCTGATGGTTATTTGCCTCTGTTTCAGGTCTCCCTCCCTGTAGTTCCCATCCTCTCCTTCCCTCGCCTGATCACCCTTTTGTGTCTGTCATTTTTACTCAGACCAAGGGGCTATTTGGAGGTGGAACCCTTTGAGCATCACACCACTCTGATGAAGAAAGGTACGGCCAGTCCCTGGCAGGCTTGTAGCGAATCGTTCCGCTGCATTACAGGTGACATCATTCATAGACTTTTTTTGTCTTCTTGCCAATGCCAATGACCATGTATTATTGATAATGCTTCATGAGCTCACAAGGTAAATCATCATGTTGTGCATGACGTGTTATTTCGACTGAATATTGTGCCTCCTTGATGTCAACGCACATGTCCTACTAATGTGCATGTATACTATATGGCATGAAGTAAGCTCATGCTTGTTATGTGTTTACGTGTACAGTGACTACATGCATGTGTTGGTTAAGGGTAAAATACTATATTGTGTGTGAGGTAGATGGCTGTGTAGCTGCTGGGTAGCTTGGGACACACTAGTTGTAGTCTACACCTGCTGATGCTGTGTGTCCTGTGCCCCACTTGTCCCTAAGGAGCGTGATCCAGTGACCGTGATCTTTGGTGATTACTGTGACATTTTATTAGCAGTGACCCTGAGTGAAGCAGACACTCCTGCATTCACATACACATGCCACTTTGTGGCTTGCCAATGCCCTTGTGGTATGTGCTTGTTTTGTTAGTTGTCACACCCCTCCTGCCGTCATGTCTTCACTCATTCCTGCTGCTGCTTACACAGCCACAATGCAGCGCACACTATCCAGGACCAAACACGCCCACAGGATACCCCTCCTCCCATCCATTTGTAGAGCATGCTCCAGCCACCCTACACACAGAGAACACCAGACATTCATCCTCCTGGTATCACGATGCCTCAAACTCAGCCATTACAGCTTCTATGCCTGTGTGTGCAACACATACTGGCAAGACTATGCTGAGCCACATGACATTGTGTCTACGTACCACCAGGTCATGTGCCTTGTACAGCACACACACACCTTCAATAGGCACAATATTGTACAGTGTTACCTTATCAACACCACAGCAGCAAAAATCGGCTTCCTTACAGTCACGTGGCAGTACACGACCTGGTCACACCACTTCAACATAGCCGTCACAGTCAGTCAAGTAGCCACAGGGGACACACCATGACCACGTCTCTTGGGTGTGGTGTGATTTGGCCGTTCTGGTGTAGATAATTGTCAGACGTGGGTAGTTGTTCTGGATGCGTTGCACCCATCACAGGAGTATAGTACTTGTAGCTCCATAGGGGAAGGTCACCTAATCATGTGAGCTTGGGTAGAGTGCTACAGCCCATTGCCCACAGTCTGTCCTGCCAACCTTGTCCTGTGCGCCATTCATCACATCAACAGTACAGCATCATGCTGATGATAGTTCACATACCTGAGGACACAGATGTAGGTACTCCCTACGTGGACAACTAGTTTTGTCACAATGATCTATACACCTCAAAGTGACTTTCCTGGGCCTGGCTGTTATTGCAGTTTTGTGATCCAAACCCCCCTCCAGCATTTACTATCCCTCACAGGTGTGTCTTTCCATCCATGTATCTAGTTGTCAGGAATTTGTGACCGATGTGTGTCCTCACCCGGACTCAGATCCAAGTGTGTGGATGGCTGCAGTTTGTTGAATACCCTTGCATTTCATACATTTGCACACACATATCATTTTATACTGTGGGTACAAGTTAACTCACCAAATGCGGATGATGTTTAGAATATTTATTGGGTGATCTTGTGCAGGAAACGTGAAGAGGTGCTGTTCAGAAAGGGGGGAATCCAAAGTTCACTGCTGGAGATGAGATGCCTTACAGTTTGAGTCAACAGAGTCCAGGCCACAGTGGTTGGCATCATTGGGCAGACTGTGACCAGCAAGTCCATGTGGGAGAGTCTCATAGGTGATGCTGTTGCACCCAAGGGCAATATGCCAGGTCAGGTGTCCTGGTAGTTGTGCATGGCCCACTGCCTCTCAACGTCTTAGCCGTGGACGACCCTTCTTCCTTGGGGGACCCTCACGTGCAGGCATGGACGATGCATGGGACGCTACGTCAGACAGTTCCTCCTCCTCCTCCTCCCTGTGGCTGGTGTTGCACTTTGCCTTGATGTAGATGGCCTGGTGACACAGGGAGGGTGCTGCATGTTGGCAGCAATCTGACGTAGTGATTGGCTCATTTCCCGATGCACCGTCAAGAGCTGAGCCAGACTTGCCTCCACCCGTCCATAATGTTGGTCTTGCCTGGCTATTTGCTCAGCCTGCTGTTCTTTCACCTGGTTGAGGGCCTCCGCTAGCTGGCTTACAACCCTGGTGTCCCGCCGGTATGCCTCCAGGATGTTAGTCAGTTCAGGCATTCCGGGCCCTGCAGCTGACTGGCCAGAATCTCGCCTCCGCCTTGCGCCACTCCCACCACCCTGACCCACACGAGCACGGCCTGCGCTTGTGGGCACATCCGATCGACGGGCCCCCGAGTGCTGGCAGGGTGGAGGTTGTCTGCCACCTCAGGGGCGCCCGACAAAGGGTGTCCCTCATATTCAGACAGGCTCTCTGGTGGATCATGGGCAGGGCTCTGACCTGTCTGCTGGGATGTGGTGGGAATGGTTCCGGTGGGTGGCACAGATGCCGCTGGTACAGTTGCTGCAGGCGTTTGGGATCCAGAGGAGCCAGTTTGGTTGGGGTCATCCACAGTGCATTGAGTGGCGTCGCTGTCGGTGGGGTCAGGGTCCTGCTGAGCCTGGGACTGGGATCCTTCTCCCCCCTGGTTGGGCGGGTCTCCACACATTGCCCTGTGTGTGGGAGAGACAGACACTGCACTATCAAGTGACATCTTAATTTGTTAACCATTATCAGCATCACAGTTCCACCAGCTTTACATTGTTGTCATTGCTCAGTTATGTATGTAGTGGTAGCAAATTGACATGTACTCTGGGGTATTTTCCTTCTTCCATTCTCTTGACAATGACTGACACAGCCATTGCTGTGTCTTGTCTTGCTGGCACAACACATATACAGCAGTACTCTGGTTCACGCAACATCCTGTTGCAGGGTTTCTGTACTCACACAGAACTGTGCACAGAGGAGTGGAACCTTGGCAAATTAGGGTGTCCCAAAAATTACCTTAGCAACCAACTCACCCCTTACCGAGCTAGCTACAGTGTCTCATTGGACATATCAAACACCCAATGTTTAGACAAACCAGAACATGAACTTACAGTACCTCAGGGTACGTGGGACTCATGAACACTCTTTCGTTATATTATCATTACAAACCAGAACATGGAGTAAAGAAGACACATGTGCATTTGAAATGTTTATTTACTAATGCCGTCTTCTCAGGCGCAGTATCTTAGATAATACAAGTATACTTATTATCAGTAGCAAAATTATCAGCATAGTTACTAAGACATAAAAAGCGAATGGTGACAGCATGTTAACATGCTGTAATGAATAAGAGTTAACAACACTTATATCTCACCCTCCCTAACACATATATGATATTATTATCTAAGAAGGTCTCTTTGGGTTGTTTTAGGGCGGGCCCATACCTTAGTGTCCTAGCATGAAGGAATCACATCAGCATACACCAGCTCTCTCTGCATGTGCACCGCATCAAGTGTGTTAACAATTCTCGTGCAAAGCAATATCAATCCCGCCTCAAGCCCAAGTTGGCAAAGGCTGCACTTGTGTTATGACTATGAAGGCGTGGAGATCAGACCTCATAACAATTCCATATCGTGTTGCTCCTGAAACTTCAGCACTCTCCGTGCAGACATGTTTTATTAAACAAAGCAGATATCAGAGCAATAACATATTATTCTCACATTCACCACGGCAAACTACTAGGTTGAAAGCTAAGTCAACAATTAAGGGTCGTGTGCAGAAGTTGCAAGAAAGGAAAAATGGCGTTTAAATCTCAAATGTACCTATGCTAACTTAACACGATATAAGGATATATAGGAGCTATACAACACCCCCCCATGATCCGAGAACGGACTAAATAGGATAACAGAAGTGCCATCACATGAGAGCAGAATCCATTTATAAACGAGCATGAATAAAAATTCAATTATAAAAACTAATGCTAAAAAAATAGCCCACAAATATAATGTGGCTCAAGCCAATAGGCAAGCAAAAAATAAAATGTCTTGACCAAAAGTCAATAAAATCAAGGGAATGCTATCAATCAGCATGGCAATTTGAGGCAGTGTCTATGATAAGACTGTATATGAAAAGTAAGCTGCAACAGCCTCCAGGAGGAAGTCATTGTCCTCATCCGAAAACAGATCAGCCATCCAATTTAAAAGATGAAAGGAACATACGTGATCTTCCAGCACCGGATCCTCTATAACCATCAGAGGACAGCTCGGTGGGTTTTCAAGAAAACTTAGTTCCAAGAAATTTTGCGCTGCCGACAACACATCCCAGGGACCCATTAGTCCATGTGCCACCGCCAAGGCCATAATCCTTTCGTCAGAACAAACCAACTCGTGAGCAATGATAGGACTCATTAGTTGATCAAAATCGACGTCAGAAGATACTGGTCCGCAGAGACACAAATCAATGGCCCAAAGGAAATCACAGGTCAGACAGCGAAATACAGGCTGGACACAGGTGAAATAGGAGAACCGAAAAGATAATCCAAATGCCGTGCTTAGAGTCGCTAACGGCAGTGTGCCATAGTATTCAAGCATGCGGTTGCGAAACCGCGTCAGTAGTAGCTGTGCGTGGTCTTGCACAGGAAGGGCATCCATATTTAAAAAGGCAGAAAACCACCAATGCGCCAGCCGCTAATGCAAGCAAAAACGGAAACCCTCCAAACAAGGATGAAAAAATAGAATGGAAGAAAGCAGGGATGACTCCAAAAATCTTCTCAAAGGAAGTCACGAGACCACCGCTAACAACTTTAAAAAAATGTGCTAGGCCCGTCGTGGAGGACGCGTTAAAGATAGAACGGACCATGGCTCCGAAATGCAAGGGCAAATCAGTGTTTAAAAGAGCCTGAACCTCCGTGCGGGTGTTAGCAATGTGAAGCACGAAAGTTTCACGGGCCGAGCTCAAGGCCACCTCTTTCTGGGACAATAGAGCTCTTATTCTAGCCATGCCGCTGAATTCTGCTCCCAAGGTCGGTATCTGTGGCCAAATGGAAGACTCCCTATGTTCACGTGTGGGAGGATAAAGAACATTTCTGCAGCAAATAACTCGCTCACTAACTGTTACTATGAAAGCTATACCTTTAATTAAACCACAACAGTTTTCATTATTGAGCATTAAATAACTACCATTCTCTAACAATTTAAACGTGGGGATGATAGCAGGAACTGGCGTGCCCTGTAAAACGCAAGCCATATTCGGGCGGTCCTTGTTACATGAACCGTGCAACTGTATGTGTCTGCACATTAAAGAATGATCTGGAGTCTCAGTACACTCATCCCCTGTCAGATAAACCTCTTGGTCATCCTTGAAACATCTGTATGTGTATGGGAGTGACCAGACCACATGAAGAAAACCGCTACCTAAGGGTTCAAAACGACCTATTGGCACATATTTCATACAATTTGAAAATTTATATAAAGCAAAAGGCAGTGTTATTAAACCGTGGATAAGCCACGTAGCAGCAGTGGTCTCTGCCACAGAGAAAGGTAAAGATTCCAATCTTTCAATATGGAGCATAGAAAAGGAAGCATCACGCATTGAAAGCAAGCGTTGTTTGTCTGTCAAATTAAACGGTGCAAATAAAGAGGAAACGTTCATGTATCCCCAGGGAACTTTACCCATTTTTAGAGTCTGTAGTGTCCATGCAAACTGCATGATTGAACGTAATTGATTTTGACCATGGTATAATACAGACACTTCATCATGCACAATATCAACAACAGACGACACAATATTATCTAATGTGTAAATTCTAGAGGAAAGCACGTTAATGCTATTGTCAACCACTGCAAGCACTTTTTCAAGATTTGCTTGATCAATAGCCCTAAGGCGTGAAGCAGCCTCAATCTGTGAGAGTTTCCAAATTTCATTGTAAACCCCATATAACCATCTTTTCGACCTGCCACTAGCCGGGCCTTTAATGAAATCATTCAAATCCACGTCTGCATTCAGTTTGGAAAGGTGATACTTAACCGCAGGTAAAGTTGAATGTTTCAGCCAAGCTTGACACAACTTGCC
Organism: Lissotriton helveticus; assembly: GCF_964261635.1. NCBI lineage: Eukaryota > Metazoa > Chordata > Amphibia > Caudata > Salamandridae > Lissotriton > Lissotriton helveticus. The sequence continues at coordinate 493,550,972 of NC_136069.1, read as the reverse complement.
AACTGAGTAAGAGGTGACAGTATGACTCAAATCAAAACGGGGATCAGATCTAACAGCCTTAAAACCGTTAGTTATATTTAAAAATCTCTTTTGGCAAGAATCAGCACTACGGTGCCAAAGCAGCCAACCCTTGGGATTCATACTGGAAATGTTAAAGGAGGAATTCAGAAGCAAAGCCTGTATTTCTCTAATGGACAATTTAGTAAAATTACTCCAATTCTCATATTCCTCCAACTCCGGGAAAGACGGGGTGTTTAACCTTTTAGATGTAGCCAATCCAAAGCACGTGGTCTGGGAAATGGTTTCATTTAAAAACCACATATGATTTGGGATGAGACATGCACGGTGCAAAGCCTCAGTGCCTTGTACCTGCCAGGCCCTTGAGCCCCAAACTGATTTAAGGTCTATGGTATCCTTCCATAACTCATACCCTCCAGTAACTAATTGATCCAGGAAGGCTTTTGAATATAACAATTTTGTATTTGTAAGTCGAACCTTGGACTGTGGCTGTTTGTGAATTTTAAAATAAAAGGACTCGGGATTGGACTGATTAAAGTCAGTGAAATAAGTATACTTTTTAAGAAACGTTTCAGAACTCCCTTGTGTTGGTGCTGGGCAATGTTCCCATTGAGTAAAATTAACCGCATCCCTCCGGGAAGATGTCTTGTGTAAGAAGTGATTGCCATAATGTTGGTAACAGAACAATTCACCATAATTAGCAGATTCTAAATATAAATCCTCAGCATCAAAAGCAGCATAATATTTCAAATCAGAAAAAAAACTCTCCACAGCATTAACATCCCAATCATCAGAATGAATGTTTTGTTTCACTACATCCCCCATATTAACTCTTAGTACATTAGGGACATTAACGACTTCCGTTGGACCATGAATCTGAAAACGAACTGCATCCCACGCGATTCCATCCAGAACAGGCCATGCTGTGATGTTAACCAAAGTCAAGTCTCTTTTTAATCTGTGTGTAGAATGTGAAGAGGAAAGTGGGGCCAAAGTTCCATTTAAATGAGTAATGCAAGTTCTCTCCTCGACATAGTGTCCATTCATAATCCGAAAAAAATAAAACACAAAACCAATTGACATAAAAAGGTAAACCGAAAAAAGGACCAGCCAAATGTATATCCAAGGAGGTATCAAAAAATGTTTTTTAAACAGGCTGGCATATACTGCAATTTTAGAGGGTTTTTTCGAGGCAAGGGAAGCAGAGTCAAATGAAAATCTGGATTCCGTGGCTAAACGAGCTTGCAGGTCAGGCATGGACAAATCAGTGGGGTATGTATAGTCTGTCTCATCAAGGTTAGTTCCTGGTAAATTATTCAATAATGGACTGGAAACAGCAGGTAAATCGATTGCCACCTCAGGTTCATTATTAGAAGCAGTGTGCATAACTGAATTTCTCACAATGGAAGGACAGGAAACAGCCGGTGTCATGCTAAGAAGAATCGGCCACTCTGTGTATCTTGACATTGTCAATAGAAATAAACCTGTTTTCCTTACGACCTGGAAGTGGTGGTAAAATGACTGTTCTTGTGCCCTTCACTCCAAGCACTGGGACCGGAGTTCGATAGGAGGGACCAAACTCTTTCTTGTTGTCGATCTTCTCTCGAACCAGTTCTCCAACTTGGGGTAGCCAGCCAACTACCGGGATCTGCAACGCATCATCCGATGTGGAGGGCAAATGTTCTTTTGCAAGAGTGTCTCTCGTCTTTTGTAGATTCTGTAAAACATTGTAATGTTCATCTGCGTCAAAGGAAGTGGCGCGAACCACCGAGTCTAGACCGTCAAGGTCAGGGACGAACATCTTGATGCCAAAGAGCATTTCGTATGGGGTCCGCCCACCCAGAGACCTTCTAGGGAGATTATTAAGAGCACGCTGCACGCCATAGAGGTGAGCCAGCCAGTTTCTGCCAGTGCCTATAACTCGGGCTGTCAAAGATTGCTTTAAATCACGGTTCATTCGTTCAACTACACTATTACCCTCGGGTCTGTAGGGTGACGAAAACTTGACTTGGACCCCCATCGAAGTCATGGCATCCTTATACGCCTTAGAGGCGAAAGCCGGACCCTGATCCGAATGGAAGGTACCACAGGCAAAAATCCCTATAAAGATACGCAAATCTCTGATGACAGTCCGGGAATCAGCGCTGCGATGTGGCCATAACCACACAAAGCGTGTGCATGAGTCAACTGCTACTAAGATGTATTTATACGCAGTATCAGATGAAAATGGACCGCAGTGATCTAAATAAACACAGCCTAGTGGTTTATTAGAAATGTACAACTGAGTCTGAGGCGGACGTGTAGCAGTTGAAGGTTTAATCTGCTGGCAAATGTCACAAAGAAGGACATAATCACGCGTCTGTTTGTACAGTCCCCGCCACCAGAAACGTTGTTGTAGTTGCGTTACAGTGGCTGAGACGCCCGCATGCGCAGACGCCACACCTTCATGAGCCGCTGTAATCAAGTCTGTTCTGCGATCCGTGTTGGGAATCAGCCGTTCCCCAACATCAGGAATTGTCACAAAAGGAACCTTTTCGGGACTTAAGTGGTATTTATACTTCGAAGGGAATCCCGAAGGATGTTTACTTCCCTTCTCAGAGGCAGCAACCGCTGCCAAGATGTCGCTATCAATCTTGGTTTTAGACCTAGTAACTGCTGCAACTAAGTATGTAGATACTGCTGATTTCGCTGCTTCATCAGCAAGCGAGTTGCCAAGAGCGTGTACTCCCACGCGCTGATGACCGAGAGTATGAATCACATAAACGAGTGGCAACATAGCTTTAAGCTCTGCCACTCGAACCCAGATCATTTTATGTTTTATTGTGCTACCCTTGGAATCACGAAAGTCATTCTGAATCCAAAAGAACAAGTTTTCATTGTAAGACTGGACACAGTAGTAAGAATCACTTACAATTAGAGTAGTAACACTTGGATCTGCGTACTCCAAAGCTAGTAATAGAGCACGAAGCTCTGCCAATTGTGCAGTGCAATCGCCCAGGGGCAACGTGTGTACCTCCCTGGAAATGAACTCGTCATTCAACATAGCACCGACCACAATGGCGCATGCGGAAACGTAGGCATGTTTAGAGCCATGCGCAACCTGCGCCGACCCATCAGTGTAAATGATGCAATGGAAGTCCTCCAAAGGTCGCATCGCCAGAGGAGCAGGATGAACGAATTCATACTGCAAGTACTCCTGTGACCGTAAGGAGGCGTCAAAAATAAACATGACATCTGCGGATGACAATGACGCAGCCCACTGAATCCACCGAGGGTGCAAAGCCTTTGAATTTGGTACACTGGCTTTCGTGACTGCCTCTAAATGAGGACAGGGTGTTACCACTAGCATGCGTTTCCCCTGTGACAGAGCACGTTCTTTTAGAATTGCCATCTGTACAGCAGTTAAAACCTTTTCTATGGTGGGAAACCGCATCTCAGCCGAGGTGTACAAGTGTGACTTGTAAGCAATAGGTACTGTGTCACCTTCATTAAAAGTGAGGTAGGTGAAACCCACCGTCCCAGGAATTATTCTTATTACCAGGTTGGTGTGGTTATCACGAGTCAGTAAATATTTAGAAGCGAGCAGATCAGCCTGCAAGGATTGCAAAATGGCTGAATGCTCAGGCAGCCAGCATGATTTTGAGAAAGTTGGTTGTATCAAAGCATACAGAGGCTTGACACGCTGGGCATATTCCGGAATGTAAGTTCTGCCGAAATTCAAAAAGCCCAGTAAGGATTGTAATTTCTTCAGTGTTGTTGGTGCGCGCAATTGTGCGCACTTCTCCAAGAAGTGAGGAGCCAAACCTCTACCTTCATTGTTGAGCTCATAGCCCAAAAACAACACTGTGTGTTCAGCAATGTGCGATTTTGCAAAGTTGAATTTGTAACCCATGTCTGCGAAGTTGCAAACAAGAGAATTTACACGACACAGATTCTCCCAAATATCGTCGTCTGTGAGATATATGTCATCCACATACGAAAAAGCATCCGGGTCGAGAGCCTCCAGAATAGAGACAATTCGAGCGGTAAATACACCAGGACTATTCTTGTAGCCCATTGGAAGACGCCGGAATTGCTTTTGGACTCCAGCGCTTGTAAAACTGGTCCATTGGGAGCTAAAGCTGTCCAGTCTGTGGGCATAAAAACCATTGGATATGTCAAGCGTTGTCTTGAAACGCTTACGCACGAGACTATCCACTAGGGCAGAGCCGTGGGTATTCTGTACTGCACAGTTACGGCAATGCGAGTTTAAATGCCGGTAATCCAAAACCAAACGATACGATCCGTCAGGTTTATTCACAGTAAAAAGGGGATTATTCATCGGTGACACACACGTTTCAATAACTCCCTGATATTCCAATTGTTCAAGGATTTCCGCGACGGAAGATTTTGCTTCACGCCGAATGGGATATTGAGGTTGAGGCTGCGGCTGAGACCGCAACGGAATTTCGTGGCAAGGCGACAATTTATCCCAACCACATTGGTTACGGTACAGAGCCGGCGCGAGTGCCCGAGCCCACTCTTCTGCAAAATGCTGCGCATGCTCTTTCGAGACAGTGTTCGCGAAACTGGGTAGGATTACCTCCTCCCCTCGCGGCGCCGCGAGCACAAAAGGTGGGGGCCAGTCAGCCTCCGAAAGTAAAATATCATATGTGGAAGACAGATTCTCCCAAAATACACCTTTAACGGTACGCTGTATGTCACCTTCAATTAACAGGACAATTTCATATAGTCTTTCAGGGGGAGCAAGTCTCGTATCCGCTGTTTCTATCACAACGTAGACTTCAGTCGCTGTCACCCTCAGTAGTGGACGCAGCGCCTCTCTGACTATTGTTATCTCCGCCGCGCTGTCCAGCAAGGTCAGAGCCCACGTCAGATTCCGAAGCCGCGTTCTCACTATCTGTGGCATATCGATGCGCTGTTAAGGCTGCGACTTTCTTTTTCGCAAACTGCGGACGCCGAGGCGTAGAATCCTCCTGCTTCACTGCGCCGTCCGTCTGGCGGGACTGACCACGTCCTTGTTGGCCACCACGTCGACGTCCACCCCCTCCTCCTCCACCGGTTTTCTGGGCCGATGTGTCCTGAAAGGAACGAGGAGAGCGTTGATCAGAACCCTGAAAACGATCAGGTGATTTAATCATCGCGCGGTCGCGCAAATCATAAACTTTTTCGGGTGGTGCAGGAGCTAGTATTGCAGGAAAAGGACCCTGAGTCTGCGTAGTCTGCTTCCCCTGTGTCTGTTTTTTAGGCCAATTTTGTTTCTTGGACTTGGGCTGGGCATCTGTCACTGCAGATTGTCCCAGTGGTTGTTTTTTCTCCTTTACTGGAAAATATTTCAGACCTCTACTTGTGCGGCCAATCGTTTTATAAGCGGCCACCACAATCTTTGCTAACTGGCGGGGTTTGTCGGCATCGGGCAGAGCAGCCAAAGCATTCGACACCTGAAAGTTAACTGCATCTCCTTTAACATTGGAGAGAATGAGATCACTTACAATCTCAAAAGAACCACACAGGCGCATACCCAATTCAACCGCTGCCTCTGGACCGTGATCATTCTGAACACGTCGAACGATTTCAGGCAGGGCAGTCATAGACGGGGTGCCGAAGCACCTTGTATAAACTGCCGCAAATGTTTTTCCCCAGCTGTCACAGTCAGCAAGTTCAGGAGTAATATCCTTCGGTAGAGTAATCGTCAACATTCTATGTTTATCAGCAGGAGTAGAATTCGGAAAAACCGCCTCCAGTTGATCAAACTTCTCCGCTAGCCAGAATGGGAAGTCATCGTTGTCAACTGGACGCGCACCAAAAACCGAATTTACCATCACTGGATTGAGACGCATTCCGCCTCGTTCCAAGGGAGCGGCCGCACCCCCCTGGGGACCACCAGGAAGATGCCGACCAATGTATTGCACTAAAGCACGAATCACGGAAATGGAAACTACATGTAGCCTGCGAATTTCTGCCAGGGTACAAGCCCCGTGATTCGGGTGCGGGGTAAAGCCACCCAACGCAGGCCAATTAGTACCTGGAATTGAGAGTGGACCTAACCTCGCACGGGACAAAGAGTGGGGGAGGGCGCCATCAAACCAAACTCGATGCTGCCAATGATCAATAGGTATTTCCAATGCCCTGTATGGCGTATATTCAGCCGGGACATCCGAGGCGGTGTAGGAGTGGTACAAACCAGAATTAGCGTCCACAGCCGGAAACGTAACCCAAGAGTAAAACAACTCGTAAGGAAACGCCGGATCTGCACTTACCACGAAAATCACAGCCATCCCATCTACTGGGACCTGGTACGTCTGAAGATGGTTGCGTATCGCTACGCGACTATGCTGCGCAATAGCCACCGCTGCCGCCATCACAGAATTGGAAACAAGAAAACACAAAGAATACTTTGTAGCACAACTGGGTAGTAATTCAAAGAAACCGTTTAAGTAAGAATCAAGCTTGAATAAAGACCTATTTCAAAAAATAGGTAGGTTTCACCAACACCCCGTTTTCCGGAAACGGACGTGAAGGGGTTAAGGCATGAACGATAAACTACTCGAGCGTCATGATATAAGACCACCGAAACCGTTGGGCGCCATGTTGCAGGGTTTCTGTACTCACACAGAACTGTGCACAGAGGAGTGGAACCTTGGCAAATTAGGGTGTCCCAAAAATTACCTTAGCAACCAACTCACCCCTTACCGAGCTAGCTACAGTGTCTCATTGGACATATCAAACACCCAATGTTTAGACAAACCAGAACATGAACTTACAGTACCTCAGGGTACGTGGGACTCATGAACACTCTTTCGTTATATTATCATTACAAACCAGAACATGGAGTAAAGAAGACACATGTGCATTTGAAATGTTTATTTACTAATGCCGTCTTCTCAGGCGCAGTATCTTAGATAATACAAGTATACTTATTATCAGTAGCAAAATTATCAGCATAGTTACTAAGACATAAAAAGCGAATGGTGACAGCATGTTAACATGCTGTAATGAATAAGAGTTAACAACACTTATATCTCACCCTCCCTAACACATATATGATATTATTATCTAAGAAGGTCTCTTTGGGTTGTTTTAGGGCGGGCCCATACCTTAGTGTCCTAGCATGAAGGAATCACATCAGCATACACCAGCTCTCTCTGCATGTGCACCGCATCAAGTGTGTTAACAATTCTCGTGCAAAGCAATATCAATCCCGCCTCAAGCCCAAGTTGGCAAAGGCTGCACTTGTGTTATGACTATGAAGGCGTGGAGATCAGACCTCATAACAATTCCATATCGTGTTGCTCCTGAAACTTCAGCACTCTCCGTGCAGACATGTTTTATTAAACAAAGCAGATATCAGAGCAATAACATATTATTCTCACATTCACCACGGCAAACTACTAGGTTGAAAGCTAAGTCAACAATTAAGGGTCGTGTGCAGAAGTTGCAAGAAAGGAAAAATGGCGTTTAAATCTCAAATGTACCTATGCTAACTTAACACGATATAAGGATATATAGGAGCTATACAACAATCCAGGATACGGTGTTAATCCTTATGTCTGCGTCAATCATGCACAGAGTTTAGATGCAGCATGTACATGTAAGAGACAGAGCATTATTTTTTTGGATACATTCTTCTACTTTGGATAGGTGTTGCTGTTCCGTGATGGCCAACCAATGCCAAAACCCATGGACCTGTACACCCACTTCGAGATCATGTCTTTAGAACGTGGCACTTCTCTAAGGCGCATCACCTTGTCAATACCCATGTCCATGTTGGTACTTAAGTGCATCTACAACGTTCATGAGATGGGGCACGTGCATTGTGTGAGAGGCACAATGGACTGGAGCATCTGCAATGTGCATGTAAAAGTTGAATGCGTATTCATATGAGTGAGTGTTTAGTTGTGGTACATGACAATTATGACAGTGTTGCACTCCATTGCCTGTCCCCAGGGGATGAGTTTCTGTAAGGGGGTGTATGACAGGCCATGCTAGTAGTTTGCGTGTGATTTGCAAGTGTCCATCCTTCATGATTTGGCTGTCCCCTCATGTAGCATGCTGGCATAATCGTGGTTGTGGGTTCATGCACAGGATGTGTGACCTTGTCCTGGTGTTTGTGTTTGCAATGATCCCAGGAGGGACTTGTGCTGCCTACACCTGTGCCCATTGTGTACTACAGAGCTTTCCAAATTGTGGTTCCTGACACAGTACAGTGTCGCCTGCAAATGGTGGGTGTGTCGCAGGCACTTAGTACATGACTGCTGGTAATTAGGAGACATCCCTAAACACTCTGCTCTATGGTCTTTATAAGGCCTGTGCAGTGCTCAGGTGCAACTGTGTGTGTTCCCAGGGAGCTGGGGTGAGGTGTCAGAGGGAGGAACACTGAGGGATGGATACAGAGGGAGGGAGGGAGAGAGAGGGAGGGATACAGAGGGAGGAGGGCAACAGAGGGATGGAGACAGGGATGGAGGGAGTCAGAGGGATGGAGGGAGACAGAGGGAGGGAGACAGAGGGAGGGAGACATAGGGAGACAGGGATGGAGGGAGTCAGAGGGAGGGAGGGAAAAAGAGGTAGGGAGACAGAGGGAGCAGGGCAACAGAGGGATGGAGACCGGGATGGAGGGAGTCAGAGGGATGGAGGGAGACAGAGGGAGGGAGACAGAGGGAGGGAGACAGCGGGAGAGGGAGACAGGGATGGAGACAGGTTGTTTGTGCTCGCTCGCTTGCTACACTGCCTTACTGTGTCACAAAATGATGCATCTCCGGAAGGTGTGTCAGCAACATGAAATTGTTTAGAAGCTGTGGTCTACTATCTTGTGTGATATTTCCCTATCCCTGTGCATTGGGCATGGTGCTTGGGTGTGTCCCTGGGACATATGGGATGAGAGCAGCCTCCTACCCTCCACCTTCCACCCTTTGTGCCTCCCCCTTGCAACTAACCCCATTCTGTTGTGTCCTGCTGGGACTCATGGCCACCCGCCCCATGCTGCTGGGCACTGTTGTTAGTCCACCCATGTAACATGTGTTTTTTGTACACTCACCAGACTCAACGGCTCCTTCAATTCCGTGTACTCCCACCAGTGGCAGCAGGGCCATGACTTTCTCCTCCCAGGGATGGTATACAGGAGGTCTGCGGGGACCACCACCTCCAGTGTAGTGTGCAGAGGCGTAGTCCTGGTCCAATTTCTTCTTGACCATCCTCCGCAGATCATACCACCTGGACTGGCATTCTGGCCTGGTGCGCCTGATGGGTGTAACAGCATTGACCTTGTCTACGATCCTCTCCCACAGGCGTGTTTTTTCAGCCATGCTGGTCTGTCTGACCAATGCGCCAAACAGCTCTGGCTCGACTCTGATGACTTCATCTGTAAGGATCTCCATCTCCGGGTTAGTGAACTTTGGATTCTTGGGTGTAGTCATGGTGTGGGGTGTATGTGAATGAGGGGGTGATGGTGTGTATGGATGAGGGTGTGTGGGTCTGATTGTGAAGGGGGTGGTGTGGGTGTAGATGAGATAGGGTGTATGTGTGAAGGTGTGTGGCTACAATTGTTGGTGAGATGTCTGTGTCTTCGCAAGAATGGGTATGTTGCAAAGGATGATGGGTTGTATGTGTGGACCCTTTTATTGGTCGATTTGTGGGTGTGGCTTAATTTGAATTGGTGGTGTGTGTGTTATATGGGTTGGGTGTTAGTGTTGACTTCTGTTTGCCTGTTTGGCTGTGACCAGGACCTTGTTTCTCAATGGTGTGTACACAGGAGACATGTTTAGTGTGGTTGTGCGACTCGTTAGCAAAGTCCTTGTGCTGGTTTAGGTGTTGGCATTATGTGTGCGTGTCGTACTTGTGCATGCGGTTGACTTGTACGGGCCGTTGGCAGGTGGGGGGTTTGCGTAGGCCTGATGGGGTGGTGTGCGTGTCGTACTTATGCGTGTGGTTGACTTGTACGGGCCGTTGGCAGGTGGGGGGGTTCGCGTAGGCCTAATGGGGGTGTGTGTGTGTCGTACTTGTGCGTGCGGTTGACTCGTACGGGCCGTTGGCGGGTGGGGGGTTCACATAGGTCTGATGGGGGGGGTGTGCGTGTCGTACTTGTGCGTGCGGTAGTCTTGTACGGGCCGTTGGCGGGTGGGGGGTTCGCGTAGGCCTGATGGGGGTGTGTGCGTGTCGTACTTGTGCGTGCGGGTGACTTGTACGGGCCGTTGGCGGGTGGGGGGGTTCGCGTAGGCCTGATGGTGGTGGTGTGCGTGTCGTATTTGTGCATGTGGTTGACTTGTACGGGCCGTTGGCGGGTGGGGGGGTTCGCGTAGGCCTGATGGGGGTGGTTTGCGTGTCGTACTTGTGCGTGCGGTAGTCTTGTACGGGCCGTTAGTGGGTGGGGGGGTTCGCGTAGGCCTGATGGGGGTGTGTGCATGTCGTACTTGTGCGTGCGGTTGACTTGTATGGGCCGTTGGCGGGTGGGGGGGTTCATGTAGGCCTGATGGGGTGGTGTGCGTGTCGTACTTGTGCGTGCGGGTGAGTTGTACGAGCCGTTGGTGGGTGGGGGGGTTCGTGTAGGCCTGATGGGGGTGGTGTGCGTGTCGTACTTGTGCGTGCGGTTGACTTGTACGGGCCGTTGGTGGGTGGGGGGGTTCACGTAGGCCTGATGGGGGGGGGTGCGTGTCGTACTTGTGCGTGCGGGTGAGTTATACGGGCTGTTGGCGAGTGGGGGGGTTCTCGTAGGCCTGATGGGGGTGGTGTGCATGTCGTACTTGTGCGTGCGGTAGTCTTGTACGGGCCGTTAGCGGGTGGGGGGGTTTGCATAGGTCTGATGGGGGGGTGTGCATGTCGTACTTGTGCGTGCGGTAGTCTTGTACGGGCCGTTGGCGGGTGGGGGGGTTCGCGTAGGCCTGATGGGGGTGTGTGCGTGTCGTACTTGTGCATGCGGTAGTCTTGTACGGGCCGTTGGCGGGTGGGGGGGTTCGCGTAGGCCTGATGGGGGTGTGTGCGTGTCGTACTTGTGCGTGCGGGTGACTTGTACGGGCCGTTGGCGGGTGGGGGGGTTCGCGTAGGCCTGATGGGGGTGTGTGCGTGTCGTACTTGTGCGTGCGGTTGACTTGTAAGGCCCGTTGGCGGGTGGGGGGTTCGCGTAGGCTTGTTCGAGGGGCTCACGTGTGGTATGTGTTGATGCCGCTTGATGTGAGGCGAATGATCCCGTACGAATCATTCTTCATGCGCGAATACTTTAGGCTGTACGAATCGCGGACAGGCTTTTCGTACAGGATCGTACTAGTGTGTTTGTACGGCATGTTTACAAATCGTACGGTAGGATTCCCGATGCTTATTCGTACGGGTCATCGACTGTGGTTCGTACGGTTCGCTGATATTCGTACGGCAATCGACGGAAATGGTTCGGAATTCGCAGGTAGGACGGTAGTTTCCCATTCGTACGGATTCGGCTACGAATACGATTTGTGCGGCAGATTATTTTACCGGATCGGAATCGACGCCTAGGTGTCATTTCTAACCAATCATCTATGTGTAAAAATCTAGAGGTGCTAATACACAAAGCACCACTATCAAGTTTCTACATTATTTCCCATGTGGCTGAAGAGGGAGAGTGTCTGTGTTGGGTGGATGTTTTTCAGAAATCTTTAATTATGGTAAATTGTCTAATTGCAGTCAGAAGATTGGGTTCAAAACATAACAAGGGCTCTATTAGTTACTCTAGCTCCCAGCTTTGAAGAGCCAAGTCTTTACTGTCTCATTTTCACTTGCTCCCTACCTGTACTAGAGTATATATTAACATGTTTTGCATTGTGCAGAACTTTTTTTCCGGTTCAGCTTCGTGGATGTATGACGTTACAACGCAGGCTATTACAACGCCTGCCTTTACAACGCGGCTTTTACATCGCAATCCATTACAACGCATAGCGCTTTGGGGTGCTGGATAGTGAATAGTTTAATTTACTATTCCAACTCCAGTGCCCGTGGACACTAGGGAAGGTGTTGGAAAGTAAATTAAACTTATTCCCTATCCTAGAGCGCCCCCCAGCGCAATGCGTTGTAATGGTTTGCGTTGTAATGACCGCGTTGTAATGGTAGTGCGTTGTAAAAGTTTCGTTGTAAAGGTTGTTCACCAATCGCAGTGACTCACTCTTAGTTTGTGTAGGATGCAAATTCTAAATGCACATGAGACAGATGTAGCAGTCAGTAAACAGGTATTATTTAAGAATGGTGATAAAATAAGACCTAAGCCCCAGCAATAGCGGCAAGCTTTTATGGATCCCAGGCAGATGATGTGGTCATGAGGGCGGTGAAACCAGTGTAGCTCCCTAGGACGCCCAGGCATTGAAGACCATGTGTTGGGACAGAAAAGACTTCTGCTTGGCTATGGACGTGCACCACTGCCCAGAGTGCCCAAACTGTACTTATGTCTGGATCTCTAATGCTGATTTTTCTGTTGCCATAGGAAAACACAGATCATGCATTTGCACCATGATATAGGTCTGTCTCATGGATTACAGTCAGGTTGGACTGGAGGGGTGCGCAAAGCGGTACCCTCATCGGGGTGAAAGGCCAATACCTTTACCAGGAGTTAAGATGCACAAGCAGTGTTGGTGGTGGCAGCCAACCATGTAGTGATCAATTGGAGTGAACAGGTCCTTTTTAGGTCTCGCCTATTCCATTCCGCATGAATGAATATGCGAGTCTAATGCCGCTAAACCACCGCTAAACCAAGACTTAAATCCAAGGCTCTCAAAAGGCTCTCAAAAAGCAGATTTCCAACAGTTCACGAGAATCACGTGACCACAAGCACGCACATTTTGCCACATGAAAGGCATCAGCCTCCCTCCCACAGGCTTCCCCAGCGTGCGCTCGGCCGGCCTCTGCCAGTTCTCCTCCCCTAATTATTCACTTCACTTTTCACGGCCACAGGCTGTGACTCGCATCTCTACTCCCTCCAGCACACCCGGCCTCACTTCTCCTCCCCTAATTACACTTCTTTCACGGTGATCCTCTCCCCGCCCCCCGGCCGCTTGTTTTGCTTCGGCTCCACTCCGCCTACTTCATTTAACAGCCCTCCCCCAGTGCTCGTCCTGCAGTTTTCTCTGCCCACCATCTCCAAACCTTGTTCCTTTAGCTGTTCCCACTTTAATTCCCTCCCACCCTTCTCTACTCCTTCTCATCCTCCTGCTTCTCCTCTTAAGTCTACTCACCCCTTCCCCTCCTCCATCCTCGTTTCCTTCCTTCTCATCCTCCTGCCTCTCCTCTTAAGTCTACTCACCCCTTCCCCTCCTCCGTCCTCGTTTCCTTCCTTCTCATCCTCCTGCCTCTCCTCTTAAGTCTACTCACCCCTTCCCCTCCTCCGTCCTCGTTTCCGACTGTCTTCCTCCTTCACCTTCCTTTCTCTACACCTTTTCCTTCCTCCTGTCTTTTTCCTTCCGCTTCTTTCATTTTCCTGTCCCCTTTCAGTTATCATTCGCCTCATCTGCATGATACCTTACTGTCTCTGCCACTGACTCACACCAACCATCTACGACCCGGAAACACATCCATGCACAGCTGAACAAAGTTAGCATTTCAAATAGGATCCTCCCGCCAGGTTTCTTCACACTTTCCTCTCACTCATCAACCCCAAAAACAACCCAGCATACCCTATCACTCCAGATTCGATCACATAAACATGTATTAGCAAGGCTACTGGACTTTACACTGCACATTGGCAGAAAATATATCACATCACATCATACCACATGGCTCAGTACACACTGCACAAGGACCACTAGACTGAGCCATCCTGCTTAATGAATGGTTTGAAATTCCACATTTTAACAGTATAGCGCCTACCTTCTTTTCATACACGCCTAGCTCACCATCTCGCTGGGACACTATACATACAACCGTCCGTTCCTGCTGCCGCGCGAGGCACGTCGCTTTACATTTAAACAGCGTGGGTCTCAGTAATTCTAGGGGCATGTTTGAAAGAAATACTACAAACTTCAATTTTTTAGGCAACTCGCACTCTCTCTCCCCAGCTCCAGATCCTGCCCTCACAGAAGTATAGTGCCTACCTTCTTTTCATACACGCCTAGCTCACCATCTCACCAGGACACTATAGATACAACTGTCCGTTGGGCCCAGCTCTCACTGAATCTAGTTTTTAGGTCTCGGCCTATTCCATTCCGCAGGAATGAATAGGACGAGTCTAATGCCATGAAACCAAGACTTAAAGTAAGCTCTCCTAAAAAGTGGATTTTCAACAGTTTACGTGAAGTCACGTGACCACAAGCACATGCATTTCCCCACATCAAAGCCTCAGCCTCCCTCCCACAGGCTTCCCCAGCGCGCTTTCCATTTGCTTCCTAACCAGCCTGCCTCGCATAATTGCATCAGACCCGACACTTCAAAGCAATGCGCCCCTCGCAATGCCGAGAGCCACTTTCACGGCCGCCAGGCCATGCATTTCTCTTCCCCCCCCTCCCCACAGCAATGCCAAGAGCTTGTTTGTGATTCGTGACCCTTGTTTTCTAATAGCAACCTTTATTCTCACATAGTAATACAGGAAGTATCCCTTGCTTCTAGTCTCCCTCCTTCACCCACTTTATTAAGTTATTTTCCCCTATTTAGGACACATACCCATACATTTGCTTTAATATCAGATACAACTAAGAGAGGTCTTCGGTGCACGTCTGGGGTACAACCGTCATTGAAATCGCTCACAATTCCTTGTCTATTTTCCACTATTTATTTTCCAGTCGGATTCGCAAGTGTACAAATGATTGCAGACAAGCAATAGGGCCTATAAGCAAGCAGAACTGAAAGCAACATACAGCAAGCGCGTGCCAAAAGTGAACGTCTCAAGGGTGCACAGTTAGTGGACAAGCGCCTAAGGTGCATGCCCCAAAAGTGCACACGCAACCCCTTCTACATAGTACCATCAAACACGCAGGATCTTCAGCTTGCTCTTTGTAAGTGGCAGCGGTTACAAATAATGTGCCAATGGCATGCCTTAGAAATGGCACAGGAGGGCAGAAAAAAACAGGCCCGCACTTAGAGAATCTCCTTAGTGACATGCGCAGTGGCTCGTCACATCCCAGTGGGTCTCTGATTTAGAAACAGATCACACGACCTCTTACTTATCATTTAGAGACAAGCATAGGGCTCGAGTTGTCGATGAAGGAAAAGTAAAAATCTCAGGCAAGAAAGGTATGTTTACGAAAGAACTCTACATCTTGAAATCCAGCAAAATAGTCCAATGGGCGAGTACATCTTCAACCATTCGAAGATACAAAGGACCTAATTCCAGAAAGCGTAAGACTGTGGCAGCGTGTGCAATAAAACAAGCTCTTGTTGTTATTTTTAATAATAAAAACGTGCCTAATGCAGGTTTCCTTTAGTTACTACGTGCATCCGGGCTTTACACATTCGTGTGAAATCCACAGGAAGCGACTTCCCAGAGAGGGGGCTTATTCACGCACTGCCTTGAATGTATGCCCATGGCGCCCACTGGCAGCCTTACCCTCCCCTCCGGCGCTGAGCATGCCTCGACAGCTACTGCGACAAGGTGCCAACCCCTGGCCTTTTCGCTCCACGCTTACCTGGCTGAGCCGAGTCGTGGCGCCTCCTAGGGAACCGGCGGGCCTCTCTGCAGTGTTTTCTCAGGCTCTTTCCCTAGCTCTGGGTCCGGAGCTCAGAGCGCGAGCAGCCGGTCACCACACAGGGTGCCCAAAATAACCGCATGCCCACAACTGCTTTTATTCCAGTGACAGGTGCGTTACTAAGTAAAACTCTGCACACGTCCCAAGCTGAAAACACTTGAGGGTAACGCTGGCATCCCCCTGGAGCCCCCCTCCCCCTTCCTTTGTCACCCACACGCGACCCATGTGAGCTGCAGGCAGAAAGAGGGGGCCACCTATGCTATGCCAGTCCCTGGAAAAGATCACTGGTTTCTTGTTTTCCCTCCTTGCCTACTGCGTTTACTGATCTTCCGAGCTCTCTGGCACATTAAAATGAAGTAGCCAAACATGTCTTTTAATCTTTTTCTTTTGAATTCAATGGGCTTTCTTTTCAGTAATGCTGTCTGCAGCCCGCACTTATCTAGCAGCGTTTCCCTGGATCCACTTGCGTTCTTGTTTCTCGGAGTATCGTGGTATATCTTTTAAACGGCTCCGTACCTCCTTCCCCCCCCCCCCCCAGTGCACGAACACCCGCAAGGCGGACACTGTCTTAATTCAAGGCATCTACAGCCTGATTCATCAAGAAAGGAAACAGCGACTCTCAACTAGCGAATCACAGCGAATCGCAAATGGAAAGGCGCAGATCGGAATTCATCATAGATAGCGAGTAATCTAAGCGATTCGCACACGGGCGCTAAAATCGATAGCGAGAAAATGAAATCGCCGAAAAAGTCGCAAAAACCCAGATATCCCGTCTCTATTTAGCGCCACGCATATCCACATTTGCGACATCTCGCCAGTAGCGAGAACTCACCAACGGGAAGTCGCTTTACGAGCGCCGTGATGACGTCGCAACCAGGAAGCAGCCAGTTGCCACACCCATTCTGAACTGCGAGGCTGACCGCGAGTCTGCAGCGAAACTGAGAGCTCCTACCGGGACACCTCCAAAGTAGCGCTAGTCACCCTTTAGCGACAGTAGCAATGACAGAGGAGACTGCACCCGGGCCCAGTGACAGCGGGCGCAAGAGAAAGCTCAAGTTTACCGAGCCGGAGTTGGAGCACCTCATCGAGGGAGTGGTTGAAAACCACGCTAAACTCTTCGGAAAGGACTCCCGGAGGGTGCCAGAGATGGAGAGACGTCGCATCTGGCTAGGAATTTCTGCCAAAGTGAACGCTGTGGGCGTGACACACAGGTCACTGGACGAATTAAAGAAGAGGTGGTACGACCTCCGAGGTCGTGCCAAGGAAAGGGTGGCAGAGAGGCTGGGCGAGACATCTGGTACTGGGGGCGGAGACCCTACTGTCCCTCCCAATACCCCCATGGAGGACCGCGTGGAGGACACCCTCGAGACAGAGGCATGCATAGGTGTCACCAACCTGGACTCATCCCGACCCAGCCAAGACAGCCAAGGTAAGTGGCATGCGACTGCGACCCTGTCCCCTACCAATGGCCATGGCCCTATAGCCTCCCATATGCATTCCAAGTCATACAAACAATGCACATGAGATCATGGCCACAAGCAATGTCGGACATGTACACTGCCCATAATGTAAAATAACCCCAAAGCAGCCAGACGTAACCCAAAATGAGCTATCGCTAAGCTGTACGTGTGACAGATACATGGCATTAATGTAAGTCCAATTCCCCTCACAGGTGGCGGCGACTACAGCAGCGACAGCGACATGCTGCAGATCGCTGAGTCAGAAGAGGATGCGGAGGAGGTGCCAACACCAACACCTCATGCACCATCAGGCGTAGCCCCACACACCGCAGCCAGGCCAACACCAACAGGTCCAGCACCATCATTGGCAGCACCAATCCCTGCAGCCAGGGCCAGAGCAACAGTGCCAGCAACATCCGGCGCTGCACCTAACCCTGCAGCCAGGGCCAGAGCAACAGTGCCAGCAACATCCGGCGCTGCACCTAACCCTGCAGCCAGGGCCAGAGCAACAGTGCCAGCAACATCCGGCGCTGCACCCAACCCTGCAGCCAGGGCCAGACCAACAGTGCCAGCAACATCCGGCGCTGCACCCAACCCTGCAGGCAGGGCCAGACCAACAGTGCCAGCAACATCCGGCGCTGCACCTAACCCTGCAGGCAGGGCCAGACCAACAGCTTCAGCACCATCAGGTGCTGCACCTTTGCCAAGCACAACTCCACCACCCGTGGCACCATCTACTCCTGGTGCATCAACTGCGGTGACTGTGCACACACCCACTGTGGACAGCCAGCAGAGCAGCCATGTCAGGGCTTCCCACCATGACACATCACACAGCAGCAGGAGGGGGATGGCTGTGCGCAAGCCAGGCATGAGCACTGAGCGTCGGATGCTACGCATTCACCAACAGCAGGCACGACGGCAAGCGGCCATCCAGCTGCAACTACATAAAATTGGCCGCAATGTGGCCAATGTGGGTGATAGTATTGAGCGCATGGCGGCGGCCATGGAGGCCAACACTGCTGCAGTTATATCGCAGCGCACCTCCGCCCGCCGACGCCACCGGCAGCTCCTAACGCGCCTGACAGCCTACACCCGCTCAAATTACATAATGGGGAATGCCACCTCCCAGCTATCACGACGGTGCCTGGCGCAGCAGCAGCAGCTGATACAATGTGTCGAGGATGTTGGACGGGTGCTGGAGCAGGTCACCACTGCGGTACTGGCACTCCATCCTACTGGTGAAGGCAATGTGGGGAGGGACGACACCAGTGAGTGCGCCTCCAGTGCCAGCAGCTTGTCTGCCTTAATGGTTGGCGTGTTACGCCGCAGCACCGGGCCCACTGCAGGGACACGTGCCGTCCCAGAGGAAGAGCCAGAGCGTCGTTTGGGGGCTGCGCGGCGGAGGCGCAATTGAGTTCCTTGCAAGTTGCCTAGATAATGCTGATGAAACAAGCATGTCCAGTGGCTAGTTAGGAGCAGTATGGCGCAATACTGCTGCAATATTATGAATGTATACTTTACGTTATTATTGTGGATTTAACAATAATATTTATTCATGCAACATACATGGGCCTCCTGTCATTTTTTACATTGCCATGCAGGAGTGAATGTTGGGTGAGTGGATTGTGGCCTTCAGAAACTGTTCATAGTGATGTGGTTGCGCCGTCTGTGTCCTTCAGCAGGGTTCTCCCCGCGTGCATGCCGCACATGTGCTGGTGGACGGTCGTCCCCTTCAGACTCACTGCCAGAGATCTCGACTGGTATCCGGCGCTTGGTTGCAATGTTGTGTAATATTGCGCAGACAGCCACAATGCGGCAGCACACATCAGGACTGTAGTACATGGCCCCACCTGTCTTGTGCAGTATGCGGAACCGGCTCTTGAGTAGGCCGAATGTCCGTTCTATACAATTCCTTGTCCGTATGTGAGAAACATTGTACCGCCGTTGCTGTGGTGTAGCCGGGTTGAGGTATGGGGTGAGGAGGTATTCCCGGAGGGCGTAGCCGCTGTCACCTGCATGTGAGGAGCAGAGGGTGAGTGCCTGAGCTGCGCAGCTACATCATTGCAATGTGTATTTGTTGACAATGTGTACTTACCAAGTAGGTGTCCTTCCCCAAATTCTCCCCTGGCCAGTCGTGTGTGGAGGCCGCTGTGCCGGAATATAAAAGAGTCATGGGTACTCCCTGGGTACTGGGCCACGATGTCAGTTATGGTAGTCTTGGCATTGCAGACCATCTGTATGTTGAGGGAGTGGTATGACTTTCGATTCCGGTACATGTACTCCGTCGCAGCTGGGGGGCAGATGGCAATGTGGGTGCAGTCTATGCATCCTATCACAGATGGGAAATGGGCCACATTGTAGAAGTTTAACTTTGTCAAGTCCAGTTCCTGTTGGCTGGTGGGGAATCTGATGTGTCGGTGTAGCTGGGTGAGCATTGCGTCAACAAAAGTCCGGAGGCAGCGTGACATGGTGGGCTGGGATATCCCCCCTGCTGCGGCTACTATCCCCTGGAAGCTACCAGAGGCCAGGAGGTGCAGGCTACACAATACCTGTACATGTGTAGGCACAGCATTGGTCCGCCTTGTTGGGTGCTGCATCAGGGGGTCAAGGTCGTGTATGAGTTGAATTATCATGGCCCCATTCAACCGGTACTTCGCATAGATCTGCTCCCTGGTTTGTCCCAGCAGGGTGATCCGCTGGCGGAATATCCTCTCCTGTATTCTGCGTCTCCTCCGTGCTGCTCGCTGTAGCCTTCGCCGCCTGACCACCATGTACATTCCTGGCATTGTGAGACACCAACTGCTGCTGCTGTGTCTCCTTATGTGTGTTTGGTCAGCCCTGTCCCTGTTCCTGATTGGCCAACAGTTTTTCAAAATTTTCGCAAATCACTTTTATGGTTACCACCTGCTTTGGGTTGTCCTTAATTTGCGCGGCGCTAATGGAGATTTTGAGGTTTTTCGCTATTAGAGAATTTTCATGAATTCCGATTGCGCTAGTATTGCGAATTCGCTAACTTTATTCTCTAATTCCGTGCTTTGGCGCAAATTATTAGCGATTTCGCAATCTGTGTTTTGCGCTTTGGTTATTTTCTTCATGAATGCCGATTTGGGTAATTGCGGGCGCAATGCCATTTTCGCAGCTATTGCGCCCGCAATTTAGCTTCATGAATCAGGCTGCTAGTCTCGTAGTTGCATACGAGACTCCTCTGCTTTGGCCCCTAAAACAACGCTGGCTTGCTGCAGATGAGTGGAACAGGCAACAGGTAGACATTTCGATTATGGGCTGAGTTAAAGAGCTCATCTTATACAAGCAAATTAGCCACTGATTTCAGCTGCTAATGTTGAGCTGACGTCGAGCCTCGTTCCCAAGCTGCCAGGTCGACAGCTCTGGCCATTGCACCACATTTTCGCACCACTTTCGATTATGTTTTAGGTGGTGCTAACAGGACAAATGGAGCCTAGCAATTATTTTCTTACAAAATAACCTGTAAAAGCCCTTTCTTTCTCAAACCGAGAGTAGGGCCAAGAGATCTGAGCTGTGAGTACCAATAGTTTGACCTTCCTTTGCTCCCATTATAAACCTCCCTCACTGTTCTCTAATCTCCAGTGCCAGCTTATGTGCCTACAAAAATGTATTTTGCTGATTAGGAGTTGTGGTATCCCCACAGCTCGCAAAACCTCACTGTGCCCTCCTTCCCCACCTTTAGAGCTAGAAATTGCAAAGCGCTTCAGTTCTGAACACTTTCAGTGTGCAAACTGGGAGATTCCCACTTCGTTCTCACATAGACAGGAACAACAGGGGGCGCATCTCCCACAGACAGGAACATCAGGGGGCGCATCTCACAGACGGCGCATCTCACAAAGACAGGCAATAGGTCCATTGTTTTATCTTTGCCCCCTCTATCAAAAGCCTGGGTTATCTGTTCACGTCCTTTCGTTTAATTTCTCTCTGTGGCGCCCATTCACCCCCTCTGTGAGCTTTTACAGGCGCGTGATCCGTCAGTAGGCGCTGACGTGCAGAGCTGCATTTTACATGGCAGTATTTAGGAATACTCGGGGTTCCCAAATGTGGGCGTTTGGGTTCTTTATTTCCTACATATGATGTCCCTGAAAAAAAATGTTAGCATTGTTTTAGCTTTGCCCCCTCTCTTTTTCTATCTCTCTTTCTCTCTCTCCTCTCTAATTCTCTCTCTCCTTCATTCTCTCTCCTCTATCTCTCTCTCTTTTCCCCCCTATATTCTCTCCCCTCCCCCTTTCTCTCTTTCTATTTCTATAACCTTCTTTGACACTCTCTCCCCTTGAATCTCTCTCCTCTCGCTCTCTCTTCTCTGTCACTCACTCTCCCACTTGAGCTCCATCTGCCATTCCTTCTTCCATTCTTTCTCTCTCGTTTTTCCTCCTCCACTTCCCTGATCTTTGGACTGCAGGTTGTAAACATGTACACAGCAGGCAAGGAGACTCTCCAGCGGTCTTATTACAGTGCTGTGTAGTTCTAACATATAACTTACCGTTTGTATCTTTTGTTCAAATCAATAATCTATTTATGAAAGTTTTTTATACATATCTATTGTCACACATTCTTGGTTAGATGGATGATTTTTCAGACAGCAGCATTAATTATTACATCGAGCACTGCTGTATTCTGAAACAAGGTGTGACGGGACACATTATGCTTAGTTTCATTTGCAGCATGCACTGGCAAGCCATGAGAATGCTGCAGCTCCAGATTTATGTAACTGCTGCTTTCAAGCTTGTGAACAGAAGCTGCTCGGTTGCAAGTTAAATGATAATTCAACCCCACACACACACAACCCCCCCACACACACACAACCCCCCCACACACAACCCCCCCCACACACACAACCCCCCACACACACAACCCCCCACACACAACCCCCTTACACACACAGCCCCTCCTACACACACAACTCCACACACACACAACCCCACACACACAAAACCCCACACACAACCCCCCACAGACACCCCCTACACACACACACCCCAAACACACACACACACACACACCCCACCCCCACACCCCCATACACACCCCCACACACAACCCCCCCACACACACAACCACACAAACAACCCCACACCCACACTCTATCTCTCTATCGCCCTCACTCTATCTATCTATCGCCCTCACTCTATCTCTCTATCTATCTCTCTCTCTCACTCTATCTATCTATATCTATCTATTGCCCTCACTCTATCTATTGCCCTCACTCTATCTATCGCCCTCACTCTATCTATCGCCCTCACTCTATCTATCTACCTATCGCCCTCACTCTTATCTATCGTCCTCACTCTTATCTATCACCCTCACTCTTATCTCTCGCCCTCACTCCAATCTATTGCCCTCACTCCATCTATCTATCGCCCACACTCCATCTATCTATCGCCCACACTCCATCTATCGCACACACTCCATCTATCGCTCACACTCCATCTATCTATCGCCCCTCACTCTGTCAATCTATCGACCCTCACTCTATCAATCTATCTATCACATTCACTCTATCTATCGCCCTCTATCTATCTATCTATCTATCGGACTCTATCAATTGGACTCTATCTTTCTATCCATCTATCCATCGCCCTCACTCTATCTATCTATCTATCTATCTATCTATCTATCTATCTATCTATCTATCTATCTATCTATCTATCTATCTATCTATCTATCTATCTATCTATCTATCTATCTATCTATCTATCTATCTATCTATCTATCTATCTATCTATCTATCTATCTATCTATCTATCTATCTATCTATCTATCTCTCTATCTATCTCTCTATCTCTCTATCTCTCTCTCTATCTCTCTATCTCTCTATCTATCTATCTATCTATCTATCTATCTATCTATCTATCTATCTCCCTCACTCTATCTTTCTATCTATCGCCCTCACTCTATCTATCTATCGCCCTCACTCTATCTATCTATCTATCTATCTATCTATCTATCTATCTATCTATCTATCTATCTATCTATCTATCTATCTATCTATCTATCTATCTATCTATCTATCGCCCTCACTCTATCTATCTATCTATCTATCTATCTATCTATCTATCTATCTATCTATCTATCTATCTATCTATCTATCTATCTATCTATGGCCCCTCACTCTATCTATCAATGGCCCCTCACTCTATCTATCACCCCTCTTTCTATCTATCGCCCCTCACTCTATCTATCGCCCTTCACTCTATCGCCCCTCACTCTAACTATCGCCACTCACTCTATCTATGTATCGCCCCTCACTCTATCTATGTATCGCCCCTCACTCTATCTGTGGATCACCCCTCACTCTATCTATGTATCGCCCCTCACTCTATCTATGTATCGCCCCTCATTCTATCAATCTATCTATCTATCGCCCTCACTCTATCTATCGCCCTCACTCTATCTATCGCCCTCACTCTATCTATCACCCTCACAACATCACTCTGTGCAAAAATTCAACAACAACTGGTTCAAATATGTTCTCTCAATGTTTCAAGCTTTATTAAAAATGTCACAAAAATATGTTAATATTTCACTTCTGTTCTTGGATTTTCGTCACAATAAAATACACTGAACATATTCATCACAAAAGTTATTTACAATAGTTTAAGCTATTGCTATTATAAATTACAAGAACTTTTATTTAAGTATTAATTATTTAAAAAAATTAAAAGCCATTTTTATTTGTAATATCAATACATCTACGTCACGTACATACAAAACATGTTGCATTGCAAATGCTATAGGTGTCACATTTGCAAAAGTTAAAAGTATTGGCATTGTAAATAACAAAGCTATTAATTTTGCTATTTTTAAAACCAACACATAAAAAAAATTTGTCATTTACAATACCAATAGCTCAAACTTTCCTAACGCGAGACATATTGCATTGCAAATGCTTGTTACCTGTGTCACTGGAGTGAGGCCTACTGGCTCACTCATTTAATGTGCCACTGTTGGTTCTAACTCACCCTTCAGTTAGGTGTGTAGTGCTGCACAGTGCATGTGTGGAGTACAGGTACTGGGTAAATGTGCGCCTGTGAATGGTACAATACAGTGCTAATGCAGTACTGTGCAGTGCGTGTATGTTATATACATCTGCTGGGTGTATGTGTGCCTTTGAGAGGTACAATACTTGAAGGATGCAGTGCTGTCCTCTGCTTGTATTGTATATGCATTCGCTGGTTGTATGTGGGCCTGTGAGTGGTGCATTATATGAAAGATGTAGTGCGGTGTGTGTATGTTTTATACATGTGCTGAGTTTATGTGCGCCTGTGAATGGTACAGTACATCTCTAACTCTAGGCTCCATTTTAAGATACCCAGGGCTGCATGGTGAAACATGAGGAGAAGAGGTAGAGGAATCCTCCCAGAAAGATTTGTATATTGTTGCATTCCTGTAAGCCGGATGGGACACAACAGAGAGAGGGATGGCCAGACTCCAAACACTTCAAACGGTGCTCTTTGATTCAGAGAGATGTCACAAGAAAGGGGCCTGGACACATCTCAGGTAGGAGTTGGGGCCAATAAGAGAATCAAAAAGAGTAGGCTGGTGCACTAGGCTAACCTTTTGACACACATAACACTGTGGCTAACATCCAGGTGTGACCTCCTAGTCACTCCTATGGCCTGTGTTGTGGGGATATCAGCTTTGAAATCGCCCCTATTTTGACAGACGGTTTTCTGAAAGAAGATAGAGCAGAAGAGTGGGTACTTCAAAAGGAAGAAGACCCTCAATATAAATGTCAAAGAGTCAGGCTTTATATCTCATTTGGTGTCTGGAAAGGGACTTTAACCCCTTCAGTGCTGCGCGAATTTCGCTGCAGTGCTGAAGGGTTTAAAAGCGTATTGGCTCATGACGGAAATGTTCCGTCATCAGCACCGGAGCACCGACGCTGATGACGGAACCGTTCCGTCATGAGTATGGAAGGGGTTAGGAAGGGGGCGCTTGAGACCCCAACAATTGTCAAGTTTCAAGCAGCCAGTCTGGGTGAATTGGAGAAGCTATTTAATACTTCTGCCTGAGACCAGGACTGGAGGCCAAGGCCTACTAGTCTCCAGCTGGGTGAGGGTACATCATCCAGGAAATCCAAGGCCACCTGCCCTGGGTCCTTGAGAAACTGCCTGCCTGCCAAGACCAGGTTGCACTGTGAGGAAGAGTAGATCATTGGAGGGAGTGAGGTCCAGTAGGGAATCATGCTGAGTGGGTTTCCTTAGGTATGAGGAGACTGCTGCTGCACTGATTGTGTTGTTTTCCTTGTGCAGGGAAAGTCAGCAACCCTTGTATGTCAGAGGAGGGCTTCTGTGAAGTGAGCTGTAAATGTTGCTGTGCCAAATGGGTCATCGCAAGTGTGCAGTGAGGAACTGGCAACCCCATATGCCCGTAAGGGCCACCGAGAAGAGATTGCCATAATGAGGAGGCCATAACCCATGTGCGATGGAAAGCCAGTGAGGGGCCTCCATGAATAGAGTGCTGTGCCACATGGGCCTTTACCCATGGGTGGTGGTGAACCTGTGACCCAGTATCCCAGAAGGGTCCACCGGGCAGGCTTCTGCTGTGCCAATCGGGCCGGAGACCATGTGAAGCGGAGAGATAAGGACCCTGTATGCCAAAGGGGACAACAGGGACCAAGCAATACGTGTAACCTGGTCAGGATCATCACTGGGAAAGGGAGGCCACTTTAGGGACCCCTATGGACCTTCACTGTGACTGAGGATCAACTACTCCCCCACTCACCGTCAAAGGACCAAAGATCTTAACCAACTTTAAGGAGCCACAAAGAACCTCTGGTTGCTGCGGCTGCACAACCCTGTATGACGAACTTGAGCACCTCCAATCGCAGCCTCCCTGGGTAGCACACAGAGATATTACTGGAGACAGTCACTGCAGCTAGAATACCTGTGGTGGGGGTGCACTCAGGGCCTCCAGTCGCTCCGATCCTGTAAGACTGATTTTGGGCCATTCGACCCAAGGGATCTTGCTTGTCAGATAGCACTTTGACGCTGGAGCATTTGACTGTAAATATTGAGTAAGAGTGGAACTCCTGAGACTTGGACTACTAGTGGGGCTTTACCTGAATGTCACCTATAGTAAATGGGGAATAGCAACTATCATTAGAGCATAGAGGGGGTGGGACACAGTGATCCACTTAAAGAAACACTAGAGCCCCGACATCAGAGGACTCTGGAAGTTGTTTGTGAATGTCATACTTCTCTTTGTGTTGGTAGTGGTAGAATACATTAGTTTTTCCCCATAAAAGTATGTATTTGACTGGGCAATCATTTATTACTGCTGCTGTGCATATTTTGAGGTGTGGCCATGTGTTCACCTCTCTGTATCCAACACCCCGGAGAAGCCATTGATTGCTTGACTCATGCTATTACTTATAGTTAAGTATTGAAGGGGTACTGGCCCATCTGCTCAGGATCCATAATAGGTTGGGCCTCTGGCTATCAGGAGTAAAAGTCCTTAACCTCCATGTTTGGGCCCAGTAACCCCTGCTTGCCATTTGGCTCTCAGAACAGGGTTCTAAAAATTGGCTGGTACCTAAAGTTTCGGAGCCTTATATATAGATGTGCTAAACAGAACAAAATGGCTAGTCAGGTTTATTTTGTAATGAATTGATACACACCCAGCCAATTTGTGCTGCGTGAACCAGACATTTTATATTACAAAAGAATTTATTTCTTATTACAAGAGTATCTATTTTTGAACCTTTGTACACTTGTATATATTTTGCACACAACTGTATGTTCTTGATTCGACTGTTTGACAGCAGTTTCCTTTGAAGCCATATGAATGGATTAATGAAAACCTAATTATAAATGAAAATAAATTCTTTTGTAATATAAAACGTCTGGTTCACGCAGCACAAATTGGCTGGGTGTGTATCAATTCATTACAAAATAAACCTGACTAGCCATTTTGTTCTGTTTAGCAATTGTTGGGGTCCAGGCTAGCCAGTGGTAGGATCCAATACCTTCCTTTGTGCATAGTTATATATAGATGTGGCATTGGCCATTTCCAGTTTACACCAGTAGTAAAATAAGTCCAGTTTTTTGCACAAAGGCGACATGCATTGTCAGTGTAAAAAAACAGGATGCCTCATTTATAAGGTTTAGACGTAGGGCAGCGCCACTAGGAATCTTCCTTCGCCGCCCTGTGACAAAATAAAAGGGCAGGAATGCACCGTGTATGTGAGATACGGTGCATTCCTTTCCTTTTCCCCTGCACTAGCGCACAAAGGGCTGCCATGCGCAAATGCAGGCATTCTTGCACGATGGTGCAAGGGTGCTTGTGTTGTGGATTGATTGATTTTGTGCAGTAATGGACTCCTTCCTGCACAAAATCAATCAATTCAGGCGATTTCCCATTTCAAAAACTAGGAGAAATCAAAACACTTCTCCTCATTGTGCCTCCTTATCGCCACCCCTGGAGTGGCCTTAGATTCTGATGTATTCCCAACTTTACGAGTTCTCATAAATAGGGGAATCTACGGCCATGTACGCCTTGTCATATAGGTATGCACGGTAATGTAACACATACAGAGAGAGAGAGAGAGAGAGAGATATTTCCTGAGAGAAGATCACAACTTTATCCGAGATGTACAGCGTCAATCTGTGTATGCTGTGGTATGTGGTCTGCTATTAATCCCAGAGATCTTTGCTGTATAATCAGTTTGCTTCTTTAGAAAGGAAGGGGGTTAGACTAATCTGTCTTATAATAATACAGGGGTTTCCATAATGTACGGTTACTGACTATGCTGATAGTAACAACCTCAGACCTATCTTCAACCTTCCGTTCCTAGTTAAACATTAGAGAAATGCATTCTCCAACAACTCAACAAACATATGGATGACTTCAACCTGCAGGACACCTTTCAATCGAGTTTCAGGAAAGGCTGTAGCACTGAAACAACGATGCTCAATATCTCAGATGATATCCACAGAGTCTTAGATGAAGGTGAGTCCTGTCTCCACATCCTTATTGACTTATCAGCGGCATTCAACACAATAAACCATTCAGCTTTACTTGCGACTCTGAAGAGGCGCTCTGGTATTAATGGCACAGTACTAAAATGGTTCACTTCCTTCCTTCAGCACAGTTCGCAACAAATTAAAATCAACTTCTGCCTCTTTGCACCAACACGTGTCAAACTTGGAGTCCCTCAAGGATCGATCCTCTCACCATCCCTCTGCAATCTCTTGATGGAACCCCTTGAAATTATTCTGAAGCAAGCAGGGGTTCAATACCACCTATATGCAGATGACACTCAAATATACCACAAAATCAAATCACCCAAGGATGTCCAACACCTCAATGCCACGCTAACCAAGATCCAAACCTGATTTTACACAAACCATTTAAAGCTGAACCCTGACAAAACTGAATTAATACTGTTCTCTCTGGAAAGTAACCACCAACCTATCCAAGGCTGGCTCAAGAATCTTGATGCTCTAAACTGCCCCTTTGTTCTAGCTGACTCCGTAAAATCACTAGGCATTACCCTGGATAAGAACCTGTCAATGGAGGCCCACATCAAGAACTCTGCAAAAAGGTGCACTTTACTCTCTAAAACACCTCCAGAAAATGAAACCTTTCATTCCCAGGATGATTTTAAGACACAATTGTACAATCCCTAGTCCTTTCTAAACTAGACTATGGGAACGCCATCCTAACAGGTGCACCAGAAGCTCACCTTGCCCCACTAAGGTCAGTCCTTAACCCTTTCCGTGCTCCCGTCGGCTGTTGGCCGTCGCAAGCACTACCTCGCTGGTGCTGCCAACGGCTGACGCAGCTCCGCCCACTTAGTGGAATGCCCGCACTGCGGCGAAATAATCGCCGTGGTAAACGGGTTAATATGGTGGCTCGACTCATAACTGGTGGAAAAAGATTTTAACACATCACACCTACCCTCAAATCACTCAACTGGCTTCCCATGGAAGGCAGATGTATTTACAAACTGGCCTGCATTACGCACAAGGCCCTCCATGCCCAATCCCTCAATTACCTGAACAACAAACTGGTTAAAGCAGGAAAATCAATAACTCTGAGAAGCACCAACTCACTTCTTCTCATCCCCCCGGAATCGAAAAGGAAAGCGACCTAAAGCCGATCCTTCTCTGGTAATTTTCCCAGGATAAGGAACTCACTCCCTACTAACCTCAGATATATGGCCATGTCTGAACTGGGGTGGTGTGGAGTGCAAAAAAACGATGGATTTAGGCCCAGATCTCTGTACTGGGGTGAATGTATGACATTGTTCTGCATTCTGTCCATCAACTGTTATTTTTGCTCAGATACAACCCCTCCTTCCCTTGCTTAGAAAAGGACATGAAACTACTGCTCATCAACCAACACTTCACTGACCAAGTCAACCAACCTAGGCATCAATAGACTAATGGTCTCCCCTTTCACTCTGACTTTCAAGGATGGGGGTTATCTGACTGTTTCAACTACCTGCGTTTTCACTCCTTCAATGTATATTTAAGTGTGATGTCTTTGCTAATATATTTTATGCATCCTAATGTACTACGTTGTAGTGCAACTTTTTCTTTTCCTTCGTGTATGTAAAGTGCTCTGATACCCCGGGGTCTAACTAGCGCTATATAAAACTTTATACATAAAAAAAAACCTCCATCGTGAGGAGCGGGACCTGTTCCGCATAGAGGAGCAGAATTGATGTTAGGCATGCCTTGACAAAATACGAGGCTGTAAAGAAGAGTGCCACACAAGCCAACAAATGGTAAGCACCGGGCGGGCTCCAAACCCTTTTTGTTAACCATACTGTCTCGCAAAGTGCGACCCCTGCGCTAGCGCATACTCACGCAGGCATGACCCCAAAAATGCACACCTTCATTATCCTCAGCACAGCACTGCGAGGCTGTTCTAAATAATGAGATGTTGTTTAATGGCCAGAGTGACTGACCTTGTAACTGTGGAGCCAAGTTTAAGTCCTGACTTCGGCTCAACAACCTGTGATTCCAGACCAATCACTTAATCTCCCTGTGCTTAAAACCAAAAAGTGTAATGTGTAATCTGGTGATCATGTAAAGTGTTCCAAACATCCACCCACCCACCCACCTACCTACCTACCTTCCTACCTACCTATCTATCTATAATGTTAAAAGTGCTCTAAATGAGAATTGTTCAAGTGGAAACATAATACTGTCAGCTACATCAATGTATTCTGCAGTGTTTTATGTTATTAAATGAATCTGTCCAATTGAAAGATGAACTGTAGTTTTGTCATTAGATTCCTCCAGAAACAGAGAGATTGTTTCGAAAAAAAAATGCAATTAGCGTCAGTGTGCAGCGCGCGCAGCTTTTGGTGGCCTGTCTGTTTACTCATAAGCTCGAAGACGGGAGTGTGAAAGCAGATGGCGAGGGGGCAGCGCGGGTGTCGGCGTTCACACTGAAAGGGCGAGATTTTGATCGATACCTTATATCTATTGATCCAAACCTCGATCTGGTCGACTGAACCTTTATTGCCTGTCTGTAAGGAAAGAAAGTGCACCTATTTCCAAGTTAGTTCACCCAAGAAAGGACTCTACTCTCAAAGATCACGGACAACTTCTAGTTTTCAAAAGTTTATTGTAAAGATATAATGAGCTGCAAATACAGGCATCTCAGAATGAGATTCACGAGATACACAGGTCCAATTACATACATGTGCTCTCGAAAAGCCCTCAGACGAGCAACAGAAATCACTAACACAAGTTCTAAAAATAGTAAAGCTATAAGCATCGACGCATATCGCTCCTTCATTTGGATTGGAGGAAAACAAACACAGGTTAGGCGTCCCTACCCTGTTCTAGATGGTATCCCTACTTAACCAAATCCCAACCTAACAAAGGTGTCAGCAGTGAATGACCCCCAAGGGAAGTCACTCACTCTAAGTCTCTTGGTGAAAACCTAAAGTTCTCCAGTCATGACCCCTCACTGCCTACCCATCCGCTCTCTAAAGGGTCCTCAGGTCTCTGCTCTAACTCCACCCAGGGGTGCTGTCCCTAATACAAAACAGTCAACAACATTTGAGACGCCCCTTGCGAAACGCCTCTCACGTGGTGCAACTTCAGGCTTTTTCCATGATGCTTTGTCTTGGGCCTCATGCGTTAGAGTTGACCTTGCTTCTCAGACTCTTCTCCGGCCCGCTGATACCCCTTAAACATTCCAGAACCCTCCTCCATGTCTGGGCCGTCTACTGAACAGACCTCTATTCATTCACTTATAATTGGATCCCCCCTTTCCTGTTGCAGACAGATATCTGCCGCCAAGAACCCAACTCTCATAGACTTCTAAAAAGGCTTGCAACATTTCTCAGCCCAGACATGTACGTGTAAATCAATGCTAAAACATTTCAGGCCTACAATATTTCACATTATGATTATAGCATTCAACTTCTTCATTTAATTAAAGCATGTTAAAACTCTTATTCTATTATTTAGAAAACATTACTATAAATCATGGCCCATTAATGCAATGACCAAAAACGTTAAACAATCTGTGTCGTGAAAAGAAACACCTTCCCTTTTAGCTCCAGCTCTGGCCCTGTGGCCTACCACGTTCTGCGTTTTACCACAGACCATCTTATGTTAACAGCTACACGACATAGATTCAAAATAATCACGTCTAATAAAATCATATAATGTCACACATTTCTGTATTAGTTCCACTTCTACTTAAATCTCTATATTAGCTATACATTTAGAATATAATTTCAGATACTATTAGCACTCATGGCATTTCTCATCATGACTTGTGCTTACTATAGGTAAGTGTGATGTACTCATATATTTAAATCAGTTTGCGCTCTCTCAGTTCCCCCCTTTGATGACCTCTCGGGGTCATCACTAACATTTAAACTGCAGTTATTGCTGGCATTCTCTGCGCTTCCAGAGCTCTCAGACTCCTGTACTGATTATCTTGTATGGCAGCCAATCTCTGCAACTGTTCTCTTTGGGCCCTTTCTGACCTTCTTGCTCTGTACCATTTGAATACCCTCACCAATCCCCACAATATTATCCCACAGATCAATATTATGATGATAGGCTTTAGGATATACCATATAAAGCTTTTTCCTAAGGTGGAAAACCACCCTCCAACTGCACTCATTCCGTGGCCCACCTTTTCCCAGACATTTTCTCTACTCAAGTCTTCGATCTCTTTGTGTATATTAGTTATGTTCTTAATAACCTTCTCAAGGGGTTTTGAAAGGTCTGGAATGTAAGTGCAACATTCCTGGACCTTCAAAGCCTTACAGACTCCGCCCTCTTTTGCTAATAAGACATCTAATGCAAGCCGATTTTGAAGAACCATAGCCCTTATCGATTGCATCTCTCCTTCTACCAGCATTAAGGACTGAGCAGTGCTGGCAGACAACCTGTCGACAACTGTTGCCAGTCGTCTAATTTTAACATCATTAAGGATTATTCCCAAAAGAGGGAACATAGCTCCAAAAACATCTCCAACCATTTCTGCATCGCCTAAATCTCTCCTTCCCCTCGATGATGTCTGACCCTCAATGATCACTAAGTCTTGTGCATGATATATTTTGGGGAAGACAATTGCCAAGTAACATGATCCATACCAGTTGTCAGGTAGTCTCACGTAAGCATTTCTTCCACATACAAAATACACATTTGGAATCACTTGCATTCCCTTCAGGAAATCCTTAGTGTAGTACTCTAAATTAAAAGCATGTTCACAGTCAACTTCACCCACGTATACATTTTCATAATACGTTTTGGCTCGGTGAAGACATAACTTTCCTCTCTGCGCTTTATCTAAAGCTATTGGACCACTACTACCCTTTCTCTTATGTGACTTCTCTTCCTCGGTCCAATCTAATTTCCCTTGTCCTGATTTTTTCAAAATCTTTTGTCTCCTGTAACGATCATCCACCTGCCCTATGAACTTCTTCTCGACTTCGGACACCTTGCATGTCAGATTATTTCTACGGGCATGTGAAGTATCTAAGGTAATCCAAGGAATGAAGAACTTGGCCAATCTGTCTTCACTCTTCCAGTAATCCCATTTATTCATCTGCTTATAATTCGGGACTTCTGGCAACACAGAATCATAATTGGAGAAATAGTATTCAAAACTATCTCTCTCATAAAATATACTAAGCAATAAGCTACATGTAATGCCATATGTCAGAGGGAGGTGATGATATCGAATTCCTTCATCTACAGACGCAGGCAACTGCATGCAGACGTAGCAATCCTTAACCTCCATGGCATCCACGTATTCATACAAAAGTTTAGCATAAGCATTCGACCTAAAGTCTCCTTGGGACTCGTCTACATGTAACCTGCGGGCTTCTGCAGCCAATAACGCTTTCTCTTGAGTGTTTTCCCTTTTCTCACCAGCAACAGTGGGTGTAAGCGTTACTACAGAATTCACATCAGTTACCTTCACCTCTTCCTCATGTCCCTTTACATAAGAAATTGTTACCACTAAAGCTATTAATATTATCACTCCTACTATTAGTGTACCTATTATACATTTAGCTCTGCGGTTCGGGGTGCCGGCCTCCATTTCGTCAGACAATCTAGCTTATCCCTTTCTCTTTGCAAAAAGTTCTTTTCCTCTCGTTCCTTTACAGTCTCTTTCAATCCTTTTTTGTCTTTAGAATCCACACAGCTGGAGGCTGACAGCCTTTTTCGCAAAAAGTCCTTTCACAGTTCAAAAAGACAACCCTAGCCCTTCTCCATCCACTCAAGGGGTTCCCTAAAATTCTCTGCTTCCTGGGCGCTAGGTAATCTTCTTTTCTTCTGCTTGCTTTATTTACAAAGTCCTTTAACAATCGACTATTAGATTTGTGGTTGCAGCTTCAATAGCATAGTTCAATATTTCCATGCGAAGAGTATGCTCTTCATGTGCTGTTATCGTTGTACCAAAGTCGGGGAATTGCAATTCTGTAAGAAACATGTGTTTTAACTTGCTGAGGCGGGGAGGTCTGGGGAGCACGAATGTTAGTGACCCTTCTTGTTCGACACCGGGTACCAACAGTTGTATTTCCACGGTGATAATGGGCTCAGAACTGGACACCACCACCGCTCGGATCCTCCCTGTCTCCGGTTTCACAGACATTTGTCGCCAGATATGTCCACTCAGGTGTGGAGTATCTTCTGTTAGGCACACGCACTCTTCTTGACCTTCTTCGGTCCGGTGCCTCAGCGCCCTGAGCACCTTCTTCTGGGTCTGAGTCTTCTGATATCGGAGGAAGGGTTGCTTCTGGAGTTGACCTCAGGCTAGAACTTCTTCCTTGCGGCCAAATTGCTTCTCCACGTGCCCTTCTACTCCTTCTCCTTCTGGTCTGTTCTCGCTCTCTTTCAGACCTGTCAGGGTCAGACTCGTACTCCCAGCTGTCTTCTCCTTCTGTAGCGTCTTCTGTTTCGCTGTTGTACTGACCGTCCTCAGCTTGGTCAGACTCGTTCCCTGCTTCCACTGGCACCTCTACAGCTTGGCTAGCCCCCTCTATGGCTTCTTGGTCCTCAGCTGGACGTCCATCCG
This sequence comes from Lissotriton helveticus, assembly GCF_964261635.1. NCBI lineage: Eukaryota > Metazoa > Chordata > Amphibia > Caudata > Salamandridae > Lissotriton > Lissotriton helveticus. The sequence goes on along the minus strand of NC_136069.1, from coordinate 493,516,333 downwards.
AGAGAGGAGCTGTTTCCAGAGGTGCTGGAACCCTTTTCGTATGTGACGCGTGTATCCAATTGGGCAGGCCTCCCACCTTTACAGCTGTACTTGTGATCAGGATGACCTGGTAGGGCCCACGCCAACGAATATCCAAGCAGCTTCTTCTCACATGTTTCTTCACCAGGACCCAGTCCCCAGGATACAGGTCATGGCAAGGGCCCTGGCACGCTGGAACCTCTGCAGCCTGCACCTGAAGGGACACAGAACGCATGGCGTCAGACAGCCCCTTACAATAGTCCAGGATCATATCATCTGTGATATTTAACAATGCAGTAGCTGGAATAGATGGCAGCCTCATTGCTCTCCCCATTAACACCTCATGTGGTGACAACCCTGTTCTTCTGTCTGGGGTACTACGAAGGCTCATGAGGACTAATGGCAGGGCATCAGGCCAACTCAGGGTCGTTGAGGAGCAAACTTTCGCTATTCTGGACTTGATCGTTCCATTGATCTGTTCCACAATTCCTGAGGCTTCTGGTCGGTAACTGCAATGGAGCTTTTGATCTATATTCAGTGCAACACAAATCATCTTCACAAGCTCACTGTTAAAATGTGTTCCCCTATCTGATTCCAAAAAGGCCGGCACCCCGAAACGAGGGATAAGTTCTCTAAGCAGTAACTTAGCCACTGTGAGGGTGTCGCACCTACGTGTAGGGTATGCCTCAACCCATCTGGAGAACACACAAACAACCACCAGGACATAGCGGAGGCGGTTGCATCTTGGCATTTCAATGAAATCTATCTGCATTCTATTGAATGGACCTCCAGACCTTCCTATGTGACTTAGTGCAACTGGTGTTCTTTTTCCTACGTTCAGCTGCTGGCAGGTCACACAACGCTGGCACACTGCTTCTGCTGCTATTCTAAACTTAGGATTGTACCAAGTCTGTCTAAACACTCTCAGCATAGCATCTCTCCCTAAGTGTACTGGACCATGTATGAGTCTAGCCATTGGACTCACCATCTCATTGGGCAACACTGCTCTGCCGTCTGCTGAGACCCAAAAATGGGTCTCACCCATTACACATCCTGCCTTTTCCCATGTTTCCTTTTCTGAATCAGGAGCATTTTCTTGCATGGTTGACAATTCATCCCAAGTATCAACAGTTTCCAGTATCATGGCTAATTCAGTTCTTACATTTATTCCACCCACATCCACCTCTGTGAAAGAGTAACCTTGTTCTGCGCAATACCGCGCAACTTCATCAGCATATCTATTGCCTTTCGAAACAAAGTCCTCATTTTTGGTATGTGCGATGCACTTTACAACTGCGATACTTGCTGGACATTGCAATGCTTCTAACAACAGGCGCACAAACTCTCCATTGCGAATGGGAGAGCCTGAAGAAGTCATGAACCCTCTTTGAGACCATAACTGCCCGTAATCATGAACTACCCCAAACCCGTATTGGCTGTCGGTGTAGATGGTGACTCGAATTTGATTGCCTGCTAAGCAAGCACGTGTCAGGGCAATAATCTCGGCTACCTGAGCGGAGTTTACTCCTTCCAGGCACCCTGCTTCCACAACTCCTTCAATTGTACAAACAGCATACGCTGCTCTCAACTGCCCAACTTCGTCTCTTACACATGAGCCATCGACAAAGAAAACTTCGTCTGGGTCGGTCAGTGGCTCATCTACGATGTCGGGTCTGGGTTTGGTGCATAGTTCAGTCACATCGAGACAGTCATGGTCTGTATATTCATCATCATCATCAATATCATTTGGAAGTGGCATTAAGGTAGCAGGGTTCAAAACAGAGCATCTCTTGAGGGTCACGTTCTCTGCAGCAAGAATAACTTGCTCATAGCGCGTGAGCCTGCTATTGGTCAGATGCTGTGTTTTGGTCCTGGTCATCAACAGTTCAACAGAATGTGGCACGCACACCTCTAACGGGTGCCCCATGACGATATTTTCACATCTCTCAATGCTGACACCCGTTGCAGCAACGGATTTGAGACATCCGGGCAACGCTGCGGCTACTGGGTCTAAAGTAGCCGAGAAATAAGCAACTGGTCTACGGGCATTCCCATGGATTTGGACCAACACAGACAACGCACAACCTTCTCTCTCACAACAGTAAAGAAAGAATTGTTTATTGTAATCAGGCATTCCCAATGCCGGAGCACGACACAGGTCCTCTCTCAGCTGTAAGAATGCCATCAAACAGTCTTTGTCCCATGGTACCGGATCACTCACCTCTTTGTGCGTCAGTTTTTGCAAGGGCTTTGCTTTCAGTGAAAAGTTCACGATCCACTGTCGGCAATAACCCACCATCCCTAGGAACATCCTGACCTCTCTCTGTGTCTGAGGCGCATTCATTTTCATGATCGCCTCTATCCTGTCTGGTGACACCTTTCGTTTGCCTTTCTCAATTCTGTGTCCCAAGTACTGTACTTCTGTCAGGCAGTACTGCAATTTTCCCGGGGACACCTTGTGCCCATTGGCAGCTAGGTGATTTAACAAAGCAATGGAGTCTTCCCTGCAAGCTTCTTCTGTTTCTGACGCCACAAGGAGGTCGTCTATGTACTGGACCAGAACTGACTTCTGGGGCAGCACTAGACTTTCAAGATTTTTCTTCAGAAGCTGGTTAAAGATCGATGGACTCTCTGTATACCCCTGAGGGATACGACACCATGTTAGGACGCGATTTTCCAGCTTAAATGCGAAAAGAAAATGGCTATCTTCGTCCAAAGGGATCGAAAAGAAAGCCTGGCAAAGATCGATCACAGTGAACCACTCTGCTTGGAATGGAATCTGAAACAGTATCACTGATGGATTCGGTACCACTGGACAACATGAAACGACTATGTTATTAATCTTTCGAAGGTCCTGCACTATCCGAAATTTCCCATTTGGTTTCTGTAGACCCATAATCGGGGAGTTGCATGGACTACCCACGATTTCTTTCAGAATTCCCTGTTTAATCATGGACTCGATCACGGGTTTTATGCCCGCAATCGTTTCTGGAGTCAATTTATATTGGGGTGTTCTTGGGAACTCAGCATGCGGTTTCACTACAATTTTCACTGGGTCCACCCCTTTGACCAATCCAATCTCTTCCCCAGTGAAATCCCATACCTCTGATGCCACTGTCTCTCTCAGATCCCAGGGAAGCTCGTCTACTGTCAAAGTAGGGTACAGCTCCACACATATTCTTGAGTTTGCAACTTTGAAATCTGCATCATCATCATTAGTCAATACCTCCACTCCCTGGGGTGTACAGTATATAGTACAATTCAATTTACACAACAGGTCTCTTCCTAGCAGACACACAGGGCTTGAATCGCAAACCACAAATTGGTGCTCATCGCTGTACTTCCCTATTTTCACCTGTACCGGTTCTGTCAATTGGCTGGTTATTCTCCTGTTTGCGACCCCTACCACCTGTATGGTCTCTCCAGACATGGGCAGGTCTGGAACTGCAGCTGATCTGATCGTGGATCTAGTGGCTCCTGTGTCCACCAGAAATGTCGTAGGGCACCCTGCTACTTCTGCTTCCACATAGGGTCCCCTCTGATCTACCTCTAAGGCTGCCCCGAGGGTGCAGTCTTCTCTTTCCACTCTCTGTCCGGTTAATGGGTCCACATAATAGCATTCTTCCCCTTCCATAAACAGGGGCATTTGTCTATAGGTCTTACCCATACTCCCTACTCGAGGAGGTTGCGGGAACTGGGCTCGGGGAGGAGCCCCCCCCCCTTTGAGCACCTTTCCTTGGTATGGCGTCGCCCCTCTCATAGGTGCGCTCTGGACCTCTTCCTCCTCTATCTCTTGCTCTCCTATCTCTACATTGTAAGGGCACTCGCGTTTCCAATGCCCCAACTCGTTGCACTGGTGGCACCTAGTCGTTTTCTTCAAGGTAGCTATGTCTACTCTGGGTCTAAAGGTAGTACTCTCCTCATTACCCTTGTTCTGACTGTATTGCTTCTTACCTCCTGTACCTGTCCCTTGCTGCTGTTGTTGCGGTCCCCCCTTTCCTGCTGTCTGCAATTGTACCACCATCAGCTTTTCTTTTAGTTTCTTAGCCTTGGAGTCTACCTCATCACAGCAGTACCTGGCATATCTCAGTATTTCATCTAGGGGTTTACTTTGCCAACAAATCGAGTGTTGCTGAATCATTAAACTAATATCCGGTCTCAGTCCCAGGACGAACTTGGACACGAATTGCCCTATATCTTTTGGATCCATTACATCCAAGCCGCTATACTGTTTAAACGCTTTCAGCAATCTCTCGTAATATTCGTGAACTGTCTCTTTGGGTTCCTGTCTCGTTCTGTCTATTCTGACCCAATCTATGTCTTGCATTGGCACTTTTTCTTTCAGCCAAGTCATCACTCTCTCGAATTTTGCCATCACGATCTCGGACGGCCCATTAGTCCTAGCATCTCTCTCTGGCTCCGTTGTGGGCCACTCAGCGCTAACCTTGCATGCTGTCCACAGATCTCCTGGTACTACAATGTCAAACAGCGTGTTCAGATCTATCCATAGGACTTTTGAGATCTTTACAAACCTCTCGACTTGCTTGTACCACTCCACGGGGCTCTCTCGTAACTTGGGGAAAGATGTGGTAAAAGCAGCTAAATCTCCCCTACTCCAAGGGACATGTACATAGCTCCCATTGGCAACTTCACGCAAAGGGTAAGCTTCTATTCCCTGCTGTCCTGGTGTTATACCAATCATGCTTCTTCTGCCGGTCCCTTTCTTGGACCACCTCTCTTCCCATTTATCTAGTGCCCTCCATGTCCTTATTCCAGTAATCAGTTCCCTTATGTGTGTTTTCAGCCCAATCGTTCTCCTCTCATCTAGGTCCCGATCTGAGTAATGTAGCCTGTGGTTACCCTGTAATGCTTTGGTTCTTGACAAGTCCACCATATATTTGCCTGCTAGTTCGACTAACTTCTCATGGACTGCTCTCGCTTTTCGTGTGATGTCCTTTGCCATATACAGTATTTCATCCTGTTCATACATTTCCATTCTTTCTAAAGGCAGGGTACCATCTACCATGTCATCCAGATCTGACCTTAAGCTGGAGACATCAAGTCTCTTGGCTTTTATCTCAGCTCGCAATATGTCTTTTGAAGGGGGCTCACTGGTCTCCCTACCATCCCAACTTCGAGCTCTGCGTTTGGGCTCAGGAGAATTTATGGGTGGCCTCCCTTGCTCCCATCTCTCCAGGTCCCATGCTCGGCCATCCGATCTTGGAAGGTGATGGAACACGGGCCTGTTATCCCTACTCTCTCTCTGCCCACTCTCATCTTCTTCTCTCCTCTCACCGCACATCTCTCTGTTATTTTCCCTCTGGTCGCTACACTCCCTTTGCCTCGTATCGCTCAGTATCCGATACGATCCTTCCTGGTTCCCCATATTCCCTGGGCTGCGCTCATTTCTGTCATCACAGGGACTATGGTGCGACCTCTCACAACTCCCATTCTGTTCTCTGGTGCCAGGCACACAGTGTGGACACTTAAAGCTATTCCTGTACTCTTGCGCCCTCCTCTCCCCTTCACTGAGTATTGGGCGCGCCACCCCTCCACTCCCGGGGCCCCCGTTTTCCAGGTCTGTTCTACCTCCATTCCGGGCCCAATGGGTGACTCCCCTACTCCCTCTACAGTCCCACTCCGGGCTACTCTCCCCAGCCCCGCAGTGAGTCCGTGCTCGGCTGTCCTGACTTTCCCTTTCTGCTTCTGCAGCATTGATGCACTTTTGAGCCTTCACTGCCTCGTCCCACTGCTTCATGTACTCATTTAGCTCTTGGAAGGATTTTCGTCCAGATCCCCTCAGATCCATTGGCCATCTGGGGCCCCCAGGATCTCCTCCTGGGTCCCCTACTGTGTGCATCGGGGTGCTCCACTCTCTGGGTATCGGCATCTGACTTGGGGAATTAGTGGTATCGTTCCTCCTTGCCTGCTCTGCTCTTTCTCTGTCTTTCCGTTTCCGTTCTTCCCCTTTTGCTCTCTCTTGGTCATATATCGATATTATAGGACCTATGGTAACAGGTACCTGTAGTGCATCTGGTAATGGGTAGGATGTGGCGCTTTCCGTTTCCGGCGCTCTTTGTACCACAAACCTACCGACTACCTGTTGCACCTGACTAGGCTGGAGCAACTCTTTCTTTGGCTCAGGATCCCACTCTGAACTGGGAAGCGGTCTATGCTCTCCTGCATTGCCCCCCTTTGCTCCTTCAGTATTCTCGACCTCTCCCCCTGCTCTATTATACGGGGGTGGCCTGTCTGTCAGTAATCTGTTTATCAGGCTGTCCTCTGTTTCGCTCTCATCATCTTCTTCTAGGGGACTTTTATTTACTGGCGCCTCTAATACTGGGTACAGTTTATTTATTTCCAAATTATGCACTCTCCATCTTTTAGCATCCGCATCCCACCTGGCATCCTGTACTGCCCTTACCGAGCGTTTCACCCTTTCTTGTCGTCTGTTCATATTCCTTTCATGCGCTGCCCTAAGCCATGCATCAAGGGCTTCAAACTGGGTTGGTCTAGGCAAGGGTCTCTTTGAGGTCATGACTGATTTCAATCGATGTAACACCTCTAATCTGAACGTCCCGTACTTCGGGAACGTCAGTTCCTCATTTCCTTCAGTAATCTTACTCCACTCTGATATCCAAAGGATCGTATGCAACCCAACGTTTACTGCCATGTAACGAGCTGGCGTACCCTCCGGCGGGGCTTCTTCCCCTTCATACGATCCCCGCTTCTCTTTCTTAAACAGCGCTTTCAACCATTTAAAACACTTCATAATTATGCGCACAAAATCCAGCCTCGCTACTCTGTTTACTTCCTGATGACACTCCACCAATCCTGTCGCGGCTTTGCTAGCTTGGCCTATCACAGCGCGGTTTTTCTCCGGTCGGCCAATTACGTCGCGACCCTGTATGACGTGTTCGCTAGCTGGCCTATCATAGCACGGTCTTTCGCCGGTCAGCCAATCTCTGCGCGACACCACCTGACGTCTCTTTTCTCCGCTTCGCAGCAGCACCCCTCCTTTCTCAACTCGTCTCCCGGTTATGCATGCGTCCCATTCATACACTGAAAAATGACTACTTCCGACCAAGCGGTCACTTCTCTCGACTGTACGTCCACAGTCTATCTGTAATTGTCAACACAACTGACGAGATGTCTATCGTCTCTCTGATAGGTTGCTTACACACACAGTAACTTCCGACCAGCGTCCGTTACTCACGCACTCACTCTTACGTTCCCCCTATCTCGGTCTCTCGGGTGATCAATGGTACCTCATGACCCCCTTCACTCTAGTTGACAATTACTCTGGGTGTCCGATACACCCGAACCACTTAAACTCTCCTTGAACTTAAGATTTCCACCGGTTGCGCGCGCTCACAACCTGTTCCACAGTCACTCTACAGACATTCAACTCCGCCAGACATTACAACATAGATACAATACAAAACACCGCAATCTAACACGCATAACCCTTTATACTCACTCTCGACCGATACTGCTGCTTTTTCTGTCTCACGTCATCCGGATCTTCATCTGCGGGCTGTTCTTCCGATCATCGATTTCTAGGGGCCTTGGGGTAAGCTAACCTGTCCTAGGTCACCGTCCTCAAGAAGGCAACCATCCTCTATAGCTACCAACTGAAAGGGCGAGATTTTGATCGATACCTTATATCTATTGATCCAAACCTCGATCTGGTCGACTGAACCTTTATTGCCTGTCTGTAAGGAAAGAAAGTGCACCTATTTCCAAGTTAGTTCACCCAAGAAAGGACTCTACTCTCAAAGATCACGGACAACTTCTAGTTTTCAAAAGTTTATTGTAAAGATATAATGAGCTGCAAATACAGGCATCTCAGAATGAGATTCACGAGATACACAGGTCCAATTACATACATGTGCTCTCGAAAAGCCCTCAGACGAGCAACAGAAATCACTAACACAAGTTCTAAAAATAGTAAAGCTATAAGCATCGACGCATATCGCTCCTTCATTTGGATTGGAGGAAAACAAACACAGGTTAGGCGTCCCTACCCTGTTCTAGATGGTATCCCTACTTAACCAAATCCCAACCTAACAAAGGTGTCAGCAGTGAATGACCCCCAAGGGAAGTCACTCACTCTAAGTCTCTTGGTGAAAACCTAAAGTTCTCCAGTCATGACCCCTCACTGCCTACCCATCCGCTCTCTAAAGGGTCCTCAGGTCTCTGCTCTAACTCCACCCAGGGGTGCTGTCCCTAATACAAAACAGTCAACAACATTTGAGACGCCCCTTGCGAAACGCCTCTCACGTGGTGCAACTTCAGGCTTTTTCCATGATGCTTTGTCTTGGGCCTCATGCGTTAGAGTTGACCTTGCTTCTCAGACTCTTCTCCGGCCCGCTGATACCCCTTAAACATTCCAGAACCCTCCTCCATGTCTGGGCCGTCTACTGAACAGACCTCTATTCATTCACTTATAATTGGATCCCCCCTTTCCTGTTGCAGACAGATATCTGCCGCCAAGAACCCAACTCTCATAGACTTCTAAAAAGGCTTGCAACATTTCTCAGCCCAGACATGTACGTGTAAATCAATGCTAAAACATTTCAGGCCTACAATATTTCACATTATGATTATAGCATTCAACTTCTTCATTTAATTAAAGCATGTTAAAACTCTTATTCTATTATTTAGAAAACATTACTATAAATCATGGCCCATTAATGCAATGACCAAAAACGTTAAACAATCTGTGTCGTGAAAAGAAACACCTTCCCTTTTAGCTCCAGCTCTGGCCCTGTGGCCTACCACGTTCTGCGTTTTACCACAGACCATCTTATGTTAACAGCTACACGACATAGATTCAAAATAATCACGTCTAATAAAATCATATAATGTCACACATTTCTGTATTAGTTCCACTTCTACTTAAATCTCTATATTAGCTATACATTTAGAATATAATTTCAGATACTATTAGCACTCATGGCATTTCTCATCATGACTTGTGCTTACTATAGGTAAGTGTGATGTACTCATATATTTAAATCAGTTTGCGCTCTCTCAACACCTTGGCATGAGAAGGAAAGGGAGCCTTCTGCGTGGCGCCTGCTGGAGCCAGCGGAACGGAACCTGATCCGGACAGCGTTCTGGAGACGGTGAAGGCATCCAGCAGTTCTCCCGCTCTCTCCCATCTTCGGTCCCCTCTCCATCAGACGGTTGTCTGCTCTTTGGCTTACCTATGAACTGATGATGGATAGCTGGAGAAATGCAGTTTGTTCCCTTGCAGATAAAACATTCTGTCTGGATTGTGTGAAAGAAGACTCGCTATACGATACAAAGCAGTACAAATGGCGGCTTCGATCAGTTTTAGCATGCAAAAAGTAGAAAGCGAACATTGTCTGTTTAGAGTCCAATCATGATAAAGTTGGAGGGTGGTTGATAAACAAACTGAATAAAAATTGATTTTTTTTATATAATTAATGTATATGCTCCTACCTACGGGCGGTGATCCATAATTCTGAAGTGAGCTTAATAAAACAATCTCTGAACTTCCAGATAACATAGGGTGAATACTAGGTGGAGAATTCAATTTCCCTTCAGATACAACCTTGGACAAACTATCTGCATGTATACCTATCGGGCTCAAAGAGCACACAAACAAATGAAGCACCTTAAATCTCAAAACATATGGAACTTTAGGACTCTTTACTCACATCCACACAATGCAATAACAAGGTTAGACAGACTATGTTCTTACTAATACTGAAAGTCGACGCAAAGCAGTACTAAATGGTTTTACCTCATGTAGCACAACAACCTGAACTATGTAACAGGGCAGAAATGTGCAATACAAAACCTCACATTCCATGCACAGCAAGGTTAATTAAATAATTTTTGCAATTTTTCAAATCTTGGTAATCCTAGGCCACTATATATGCAAAATTCATATTGTTCCTTCAGTTAAACCTTGTGCCAAGACCCCGGTGTGTGGGCTGGATCATTTATGCTTAATAGGCTTAATTGTGATATAGTTAATGCTTTACTGAACATTCTTTTTATGTTTGAAAACTTTATTAAAGTAAATAATCAAACCAACAAGGTAACACCAGCATATATAAATGAGGAAGAGGAAATATGATGAGAGGATAAAAAATAAAGCTGATGGTACAAATGAGGAACAAAGCATTTTAAGCGTTTTTAAGAGGGGGGGGAAAGGAGGGAGGGAAAGGAGGGGGGGAGTAAGAAAAACCTAGCAATAAGTCATAAACAGAAAATTGCAGTAATTATGAACATCAAGCATACAAAAGTACAGTAAAAGCACCAATGACTATGAATAACGATAGATATATGGTCTAAAAGGCAATAAATAACATATTATGAAGTATAAGACGGCACAAGCGAGAGAGTAATTAAATTGAGGAGATATAGGAGTACACTTATTCAAGGGGGCTTGAAGTTGGCAGAGGAAAAAGTACAGGGTTTTGTCTTGGCAGATTGGTCCAAATGTAAAGTTAAAGGTAACCAGTATAAATCAACATTACGGGAAGGTTTGCACAAGGCTGCGAAGGCTACGTCGAGCCTATGGGAGTGACAGAGTAAGTTCCACCAACAGACCATGGAAAGTTTGTGTAGAGATTTCCAATTGGAAGAAATGTGTTGGAGGGCAAGGGCAAGCATGAGGTCAAAGAGACCTCTCGAGTGTGGTGGGAGGTCAAGAGAATCAGACAGACTGCCTAGAAACACCAAGGAAGCTGAGAAAGGGAGAGAGAAGTGAAAGATATGAGAAATACGGGTCCACACCTGTGTCCAGAAAAGGCGGACGGAAGGACAGAGAAAGAAAAGGTGAAAGGAATCTGCATTAGTAGCATTGCAGGTCCAGCAATCAGCACTAGAAGAGGATATAAAACGAGATAAGGAAAGTGGAGAAAAATAGAGTCTATGATAAAAGAAAAAGAGAGATTGAGTCAGAGAGGCATTGCGGGAGGTTTTGAGAGATTTAGCCCAAATTTTATCCCAAAGAGAAATCGGCCATATAGAATCGAGATCTTTCTCCCAAGAGAGTTCTAATTTCGATTTGGGGCGATCAGGGTCAGAAGCAGAGAAAAATCGATAGATAAGGGAGGCCTTAGGGACAGTAGAAAGAAGGGTAAGTAAAGAAGAAGATGACGGGGGTGAGATGGTAGAATCAAGAGAGTAGTATCGTTCGAGGACGGTTTCCATAAGAATGAAGTATTTCTTCGCGAAGGAAGAAGGGCATTGGAAGGAGGACTGAAATTGAGGGAAGGAGCGAGGGGACAAGCCATCGAAAAGATGATGAACCCAGGTAACACCCTTCGATCTCCAGGTAGGCCAGGCAATGGGTCTATTCCGTATGAGAATAAGTGAATTATACCAAATGGGCATAAGGAGAAAGGACTCACGAGAAATAGGAGCAGATGAGGTCAGGGGTCGCAAAAGAGATGAAGTGTGTCGAAAAATAGGGGAGACAAGACATGGAGCTTTAGTGGTGAAGAGGAGAGCTTCTTTAAAGGAATGTGGAAGTAAGAGATCACGCTCAACAGAAAGCCAAAGTGGGGACAAAAAGGAAATGTCCTGTGATAACCAACGAGAAGCTTGACGGAGGGAAAAGGATTTGTGATAGAGACGGAAATCCGGAAAATTAGTACCACCATTCACTTTGGGTTTACGAAGGGACGAGAGTGAGATGCGCGCTTTTTTCTGTTTCCAGAGGAATTTGGACAAGAGAGAGTCAATACGGCGAAAGTAAAGAGTCGGAATATGAATCGGAAGCATGGAAAGTAAATAAATTAAGATTGGAGCAACCATCATTTTAATGGAGTCGAGACGCCCCCACCATGAGAGAAAAAGGGGATTCCAGGATGTGAGGAGGGTATCTATTCTAGAAATAACGGCGTTCATGTTAAGACGAACAGAGGACGAGGGAGAGTTGGAGAAAAGTACACCTAGATACTTAAGTTTCTTACTCTGCCAAGCAAAGCCAGTGGAAGAAAAGAAGTGCGGAAGACAGAATTTAGTGAGGGGAAGAATCTCCGTCTTATCCGAGTTGATTTTATACCCGGATACCAAAGAGAAATGTTCAAATTCAGCCAATAGGGAGGGGACTGAGGTAGCAGGGTCAGAAATAAAAAGAAGGATGTCGTCAGCATATGCAGACAGTTTAAGGTGATTGGGTCCATATGGAAAGCCAGAGATGGAGGAATTATTACGGATGGAGGTCAAAAAGGGTTCAAGAGCTAGGATGAACAAAAGAGGGGAAAGAGGACAACCCTGGCGAACACCACGTTTAAGAGTAAAGGATGAGGAGAGTTTACCATTGACTAAAACAGAAGCTTTGGGCATAGAATAGATTAAGGAGACATAGGAAATGAATTTTGGACCGAAACCATGCCATTTCAGGGAAGCCATGAGAAACGACCAATCAACTCGGTCGAAGGCTTTTTCAGCATCCACTGAGATGGCCGCAAGAGGGATGGATAAGGAAGGGGCTTTACTGAGGACATTAAGGAATAGTCTAGAGTTGTCCGAAGTGAGGCGACCTTTAACAAAGCCGCATTGTTCTTTCCCTATGAGGTGAGGTAGAAGGGGATCAAGGCGAAGAGCGAGGAGTTTAGCAAATAATTTATAATCTACGTTGACCAAAGATATCGGCCGATAATTTTTACAAAATTTGGGATCACGCCCTTCTTTAGGGATGAGGCAAATAGTGGCATCTTGGAATGATCCTTGAGCAAGGCCTTCGGAACAAAAGGACTGAAAAAGGAGAAGAAGATGAGGTAAAAGAATGTCGGAAAAATGGAGATAAAATTCAACCGGAAAGCCATCAGGACCAGGGGTCTTGCCTTTGGTAAGAGACGTCAATGCAGTGGATAATTCAGAAAGGGTAATGTCAGAGTCTAGAGTCGAGAAATTGAGCTGGGAGGTATCAGGTGTAGGCAGACGAGAAAAATATGACTGAAGAAGATCTGGGGTAGGGGGACTTTCAGGAGTATATAGAGTTTCATAGAAAGAATGAAATTGCTCCAAAATATCTTTATCCGTATGGAGGAGAGTATTGGAAGGGGAGTAAATAGCATCAATAACAGTCCGCTCCTTCCGTGATTTGAGGTAATTAGCAAGTAGCTTACCGGACTTATTACGACCCCCGTAGTATCGTGCACTACTGCGTAGAAGATAAGAAGAGGCCGAATCCGTGGTGAGCTTATTAAAGGCAATTTTGGAGCGAAGAAGTTCAGGAGACATCTGATTTGGAGAAGAGGTATAAAATTGGTGCTCAAGTGTCTTAATATGTTGTAGGGCGACCTTGCGTTTTTGAAGAAACGCCTTCTTTTTCTTGGAGACAAAGTCAATAATGAAACCACGGGCCGTGGCTTTAAACGAGTCCCAGAGGGTGTGCAAAGGGATAGTAGGTGTAGTGTTAAGGTGAAAGAATTCTGAGGTGAAAGAACGAAATGCCGAAGAGAAAGTGGGATCAGTGAGAAGAGAAGAGTTAAAGCGCCAGCGCGAGGATTTAGGGGCAGGGGGGAGAAGATCAAAGACAGTAAGAATAGGGGCATGATCAGAGATGACAATAGGTTCAATGGAAGAGGAAAGAAGGTTTTGAGATAAGGAGGAAGAAAGGAAAATGTAATCCAGGCGGGAGAAGGAAGAGTGTGGGGGAGAGAAAAAGGAAAAATCCAAAGTGTCCGGGTGTGTGATCCTCCAGGAATCTATGAGATGAACCTGAGAAATCGTGTCAAGAAACTGTTTGTGTGGTTTATGAGGAATGAAACGAACAGAAGATTTACGATCTAAAAAGGGGTCTACAATCTGGTTACAGTCTCCACCAAGTAAAAAGGCATCGTCCTTGTATTGGATACATTTTGCCGTGATCACGGGCCAAAAAGAAGAATCAGGGCATGTAGGACCATAAACATTCAGTACAGTAATCGGGATAGCATTAACGAGCAATTTAACTAAGATCCAGCGACCCTCTTCATCTCTCTCCTCAAGGAGCAGTTTACATTTGAGACGTTTGTGAACTAGAATAGCGACCCCATTTTTTTTATGAGAAGCAGGTGAAAAGAAAACATCGCCGACCCAAAGTCTTTTGAGTTTCAAAGACTCAACGTCAGAGAGGTGTGTTTCTTGGATAAGAGCAATATCAGGATTATAAGAGGAGAGGTGGGAAAGAACTCTCTGCCGCTTAATAGGATGGTTAAAGCCTTTAACATTCCAAGAAATGACGTTAAACATGAGACTGTATAGCACAAATTAGAAATAACAGGTGCAAAAACATACTGTACAAGCAATAAGGTGAAGTAGAAACTATATAAACCATTAGAACTAGGGAATGGAAAAATGGATAAACATATTGTATGAGCAATAGGTTAAACTGCAAAAAATCGAAAAATATTAGAACCATTGAAAAGGTAGAAAGAAGAATAGGAGGAAAAGGAAAAAGAAAGGGGGAAAGGGGAAAGGCGAGGGGATAGGAAAGAAGGTCAGTAAAGGATGTTGAAAAAGGAAAAGAGAGAAGGCATAGAAGACAGTACAAATCCAAAAGGATGACTGTAATAAACATACCTGAAGGGGGTAATACACAAAGGGAAGGCGGGGAGGTGGTGATGCGTTACAAGACGGGGGGACCAGGAACAGGAGCGGAACCACACCGAGACCTCACAAAAGGGAAACGAAGGACTGAACAAGATGGTGAAGGAGACATCCGAGAAGATCTGTGTATGGAAAAAGAAATTAATTAAGGACAACCAGAACAAAATACATGAGAAACATAACCAGACGTAGAAGAAGAGAAATGTTGAACGTAATCAAGGAGACTGGAGAAAAGAAAAAATTCAAGAGGAGAAAAACGAAAAGACGAAGAGAAAAGGCCAAAAGATTACATAGAACTAGAGAAAAAAGAGAGCTAGAGAGCAAAACATGAATACAACAGAAACATTTCAGCCACTGTTTGATGGAGAGGAGGAGGCTTCCATCCCTTCCTCATTTTGTAGAAGGAGAAAATTACGGAGTTCACCAGGTTCCTGAAAAGTCCAAGTCTTATTCCGATGAGTGACTCTGAAGGTACAAGGATGAAATAAGCCATAACGTGCTCCAAGGGAACGCAAAGAGGGACGCATTGCCAAAAATTCCTTGCGTCTGGAGGCAGTAGCATTAGATACATCCTGAGAGAAGTAAATTCGCTGACCTTGAAAAGTCAATTGTTTTTTGGTTCTTGCTGCCGAGAGGATCAAAAGAAGGTCGGTGAACTTCAGAAACAGGATAATAACCCCACGGGGTTTGGCAGATGAAGATTGTCTGGCGCCAAGTCTATGTGCTCTCTGAAGACTGATGGACGTAGAGGGGGGTAAGTCCAAAAGCTTCGGGAGGAAGGAAGTGAAGAAAGAGACTGGATCATCCCCCTCAAGATTTTCTGGCAGATTGTAAATACGAAGGTTGTTTCTTCTGTTGCGATTTTCCAAATCTTCCGTGTGTTTCTGCAGAGAAAGGACAGTCTTTTCTAATGTTACAATGCGTTGTGTGTTGGATTGAACCTCAGGTGAGAGTAGTTCAACAGAAGAGAGGCGCGCATCCATAGATTCCCATTTATCTTTGAGAAGCTGCATATCTTTGCTCGTCTCTTCAATAAAGGGACGCATGGCACGAAGTTCCTCCAGAATTTGATCAATAGGAGACGAGAAAGATGAGTCGTCTGGTGTGGGAGAATTTTGTTTGGTACGTTTGCCAGTTGGAGCCTGTGGAGAGGATCTACTGGAGGCCGAAGTACCAGAGGAGGCACGCTGAGAGGAAGGAGTCGACATTTTAGTAGACTGAGGCAGTGTAGATCCAACAGGTGAAGAAAGCTCCGGAAAAACACACCAAAGAATCAAAGAGAAACTTAGGTTGTCGTAAGAATACCAGAGGGGACTCTCCCCCAGACAACAACGAAAGTTCAAGGCGCGCAGAAGTGAAAAGAAAGACGACAGTAATGGTGCAAAAAGAGCACCGCAGTATTATGGGAGCCAGTCACTGGGGAAATATAGAAGAAAATTCAAAAACACCTCTCCGTGGGTTACGTTGACCAGAGGAGAGCAAAAGTCGTCGAAAAACTTCAGTTAAATCTGACAGGCATGCGCCAAAAAACAAACCTGAGGAGGTACAGGTAAGTCACATTTGAGAAGCTCAGCGAGCTGAATGTTGCGGGTGCCGGTGGTATTAAAGCGAAAGGGCACAAAACCTGCCTCAGAAAGAAAAAGGTTGTGAAGCATTCAGGAAGCAAACAGTGAGAGAAACAGTCACATCATAGCCCAATGAAGAAGCGCTGTATTGGCAAGCGCGTGGGGAAGCAGGCTGTACAGCAGGATCCTCACAGGTTAAAAGTCTGAAGAGACGTGCCTCAAAGGAGAGGAAATTATGGCAGAAATGCGCTGTAAATGCTCACCCCATAAATTAATGTTGGCAAGTGACTCATGGTGGTCGAGGGAGCGCTGGGTTGGTGAGGAGGCGGAGGTCCGGTGCGTCGCGGCATGCCTAAAATGGCGGCCGCGTGAGGAGCAGCAGCAACATCGCAGCAAGTGAGGAAAAACGGCACTTGAAACGCCGCACAGGCGCTCCGTGTGGTCTCCGGAGGCTCCGGCGGCAGAATCCAGGAAAAGGAAACGAAAATAAACCCCTTCACATCGGGGAAACTTCAATGAGGTCGGGTGGTGCGGCGGAGCTCCGTAGCTAGCCGGCCATCTTGCGCGGCGCCAAGCCACGCCCCCTTTACTGAACATTCTAATGTATGTTCTCATAAAAGAGATGAAAAAGGTTCTAACACCCATTTGTATTAGGTTGTTTAATTATGGTAGTTGCATGGCGCACACTCCACTTCTGAGCAGGAACAAGAGGGATGGAATAAGGGGGTGGGGGCAGGGTCTTTCATAGATACGATCCTTTGGGTCTCTTAGGATCAGGTGAGGATGTGAACAATTAGAAAAGGTGAGTTTTGATACCCTTTTGGAATAATTGGAAGGGTTCTTCAAGAAGAAATTCTAGAAGGAAGAACCTAGTGCATGAAGAGATCAGCCCCACAGGCTTTGAGCCCGGCCTAGCAAATGCCAAGATTGTTCTGGAGTTGCCATTCGTATGCATCAGGGGCTAGATGTAGGTAAATGGTATTTACCGATTCATAAATACCGAATTTTACCGATTCGGTATTTATGAATCGGTAAATATGAAGGGAGGAGATGTAGGTGTTGCTAGAAATTGAAATACCGAATCGTTAATATTCGGTATTTACCGATTCGGTAAATACCGAATCGGTATTTCCTATTGATTCCTATGGGCTGTGAAGCCCATAGGAATCAATGGGAAATACCGATTCGGTCATTACAGAATCGGTAAATACCGAATCCTGCAAGGGTGCAGGGGGTGTCACTTTGACACCCTCTTGCACCCCAAATACAGGCATGTGTGCCATGTGGCACACAGACATGCCCTAAGGGCATGTCTGTCTGTCACATGGCATAGGTGTGCATGCACACATGTGCATGCACACCTGGATTCGGTATTTTACCACCCAATTGATTTGGGTGGAAAAATACCGAATCTGAAAGGCCTCTGGGACTCAGAAGAGTCCCACCTACATTTGGATTTACCGAATCGGTAAAATTACAGATTCGGTATTTTACAGAATCGGTAAATTTACCGAATCGGTAAATTTACAGATTCTGTAAAATAAATGCCCCTACATGCCAATTTCTAAATACCGGTCGGTAACGGCCGAAATCAGCCGTTACTGACCGGTATTTGGGCTCCTACATCTGGCCCCTAGTTTGCTAAAAGGATATAAAGGTCGTTTGGAAGTAGTAATGATGGTGTCCGGGGAACACCTTTGGGCTTTGCAG
The DNA here is from genome assembly GCF_964261635.1 of Lissotriton helveticus. Lineage (NCBI taxonomy): Eukaryota > Metazoa > Chordata > Amphibia > Caudata > Salamandridae > Lissotriton > Lissotriton helveticus. The sequence goes on along the minus strand of NC_136069.1, from coordinate 493,498,454 downwards.
AGTATCTTGAACTGTGTTCCGTTTCTGAGTGGGAACCAGTGTAGGACTTTCCAGGGTAGGGTTTATTTTTCTATATTTCATCAGAGGTGGTGGTGGATTTTGCATGGTTCTAGATACATTTTTGTTCATTTCATTATTTTGTGGTGTGGGGAAATTAGTTATGCGATAGTCCAGGTGTAATATTATTAACACAAGAACCAGGATATTTATTGTCTTACCGATTCCGGAGCAGGAGACAGATCATCAAAATAACAGTACACAGGTCAATGTCCGAATGGAATGGTACACATAAGGAGTATACAGAAGGTCTGAATATTGGTAAGTGGTGACAATAACACGAAAAAACATTCATAGATATGTTATAGTTTTCTCTGAATATATGTTTAATGTACTGAATGTATTGTTTTTTTTTTTTTTACTGAGATTCAATCTTAATAGTACGTGATGTGGTGTCCTTCATCATTGGGTTTGCTTCTTGTAGGAATATGGCATCCACTGGGATGTTGGATGAAAGGTGGCTAGTAGTAATATATGGCTCTAGAAAGTAGAGCCCGTCTATTTGATTGTCTTTTGAAGCTACCGATCTTCTGTTTCTTAGCCCCTCTACAGACTTTCCACTCGGGTATTGTAAACTGGGTATAGTTAGCCTACTCCAGACTCCACTCATCTGCAAGAACAGTTGTCTAAATCTATAATGGTGGGTGTTTCCTAACTTTACTACAATCCTTCTTTCGAAAGGTTTAAAAATAGCATGTGGACATTCAGAATTTTCCCACCTGCTGCAAAATGGGTCAACATGTCTCTGCATCTTATATGGCCCTTAACCCCTTCGATGCTCATGACGGAACGGTTCCGTCATGAGCTACGGTTGAGCTGTGCTCATGACGGAACCGTTCCGTCATGACCACGCCTGTTTTTATTAGGGCCCAGCACCGGAGGGGGAAACGCGGTCGCGCTGAAAAGGTTAATGAGCCCCACACATTCACCAGGATAAAAGAAGAACAACAGGTGGTGTGAGTTCATGCCTACAGTGATAATGCTTCTGAGAATTTTGCCAAAAAGAACAGCCCCCACATTCTATCATTCTATCTCCGAGGTGCTGCAGGATTACACCTGGCTATGTAAAAAAAAACCTGGTTCAGAATGTTTGACTTATTATTTTTTTTATTTCTTGTTATTGGGTTTTTTGACAAACACATATGCAGTTGACATTTAGACATTACACGTAGTCCATACAGGGTGACAATCCATTAGGCTTAGGTGCTGGTAGCATGAGTTGCAAAGGCGTAATCATCCTGTTAACACTATTGTCATACATATAACATAAAACATATACCCGTGGCCTTTTGTGCTAGAGGTGTCCGAAGCATCGGCTGGAGTGCAGTGTACCATGGGCTTAATCAGGCACCTGCAAAAGAAAAACCAGCGGGAGGATGCCAGAGAGGCAGTCAAGGAGGTAACCGGAGTCTTGAGAAGCATCATGTTGTGCAAAAGATGGGCAGCTAATATTACTTGTATTAACAGGTATACTTAGAATTAACCGTATTATTATGTATTTATTTTGCAGTTTTATAAAGCGCAAACTCGACCCGAAGGAATTGGACCCTTTCCATGAGCACCAGTTAGGTTACACAAGGACACATTCATTTTTGTTAGGTACAGGGAGATTAAGTGATTTGTCCATGATCACAGGATGTTGAGCCAGTGCCACTTTTCAAACCTGGTTGCCCAGCTCCAAAGTCAGCAGCTCTGCCCGGTAGGCCAAATCCTTTCCCCAAGGAACTTGTTTCTAAAACGTATGTCCACTATAATTGTGGGAGTGGCGAAGCAACACCCTTCATATGGCAGCCTTTATAGTTAGTGCCACTCCACCTCTTTGCTCAAACTATGTCTGTCAGTAGACACTTAAACACCCACTACTGTTCTTTAGTGTGTGAGATATGCTGGGATGAGGTACTATCTCGACCAGGGTTTACTTTCTCTGATATAGTCCAGGCCAGATCACAACGTATAGGGAATCAGAAGGTCTATGTTTCATTATTTTGTTGCTGGTGACAAGTTTGGTGGTTAAACTGGTGCTGCAAGTACTGCTCGTCTGTTTTAGGATATGGTCATGAAAGGGTTGAGTGGTCATTCCAATGTACCTGATGAAAGGAGTGTTGTAATTGGTAAATCTCCATTGTTCTCTTGGGATTCTCAGTCCATTTTTATATACTTGCCTGCTATTGTATGTGTAATAATAAGCCACATGCACAGTGACCTTGAATAAAGGGCTTGGTCCAAAGTGTTACCTACTGATTCTTTTTTATAAATGAATAGATTATTATGAAACCAGAAGGTCTCTCGGCCTCCCCATTAAGAGTAAAGAAGGGCTTGTTATAGTTGTTTTCACAGTTTCCACAATTTAGTCTGCATCAACGTAAAATGAGACATCAAAATCATCTCGATGCAGCACTTATGGTTTGGGAGGGACAAGAGGTTCTGACTGGCTAGAAATAATTGCAATTGGAACCAGAAATATAGTTGAGGGAAGTGGCATTTAAACCTTTAAATACTAGGGTTACATGTTTAAGAGGGCCACACTTTTGGTCGACAGCCATCTGCACGATAGTGTTAGTGAGAAGTGTGGATATGCTTAGGAGGTTATCCAGTGTGAGCAAAAGGCTAAGCGTAAGAAAAACAACAGGCATAGACAAAACCTATAGGTCACACCTATGCAAGAGATATTGGCTTTTACAATGTGTTTAGCCATGTTATGCAACAGCGTGGCTGCTGTTCAGCATGGCTAAAATTGTGTGGCATTGATGAGAGTGGTTTGCATTTAGGTGGAGTGTTGTAGAGTGGAGTGGTGTAAAGTGGGGTGAAGTGGTGTAGAGTGTTGTGGACTGACCTAGAGTGGTGTGGAGTAGGGTAGAGTGGAGTGACATGGATGGAGTAGAGTGGAGTGGAGTAAAGAGGAAGGGCATAGCAAAGAGGGACATGGAGTGGAGTACAGTATTGTAGAGTGGAGTGGCATAGAGTAGAGTGGCATACAGGCAAGTACAGTGGAATTAAGTCATGTTGAGGGAGTTGGTTAGACTGGAGTAGAGTGGAATGGCATAGAGCTGAGTGGAGCTGTATAGAGTGACATTGAGTGGAGTGTTGTGGAGTGGCATATAGTGGATAGGCAAAGAGTGTAGTGGCATGGTGTGGAGTGGTGCAGAGTGGAGGGAGTAGAGTAGAGTCAAGTGGAGTTGAGTGGAAGGGTGTAGCGTGAAAGGGGCATTGAGTGGAGTAGGGTATTCTACAGTGCAGTGACGTAGAGTGGAGTAGAGTGTCGTGGAGTAGCATAGCGTGCCATACTGTGGAGTGGCATAGATTGGAGTACAGTATTGTAGAGTATAGTGGAGTGGAATAGAATGGAGTGATGTACAGTGAAGTAAAGTGGCATGGAATGGCATAGAGGGAGTTGCTAGAGTGTTGCAGATTTGAGTAGATTGTTGTGTAGTAGAGTGGGGTGGCATAGAGTAGAGTGTCATCGAGTGGAATGTTGTGGAGTGGAATAGAGTGGAGTAGAGTGTTGTAGAGTGGAGTGGCATATAGTGGAATGGAGTGTCATAGAGTGGAGTGGTATAGTGTCATGTAGTTGTATAGAGTGGCATAGTGGAGTAGATTGGAATAGGTTGCCTTAGAGTACAGTGGTCTAAAGTGGTGTGTCGTGGCATAGAGGGAGTTGCATAGAGTGTGGTAGAATGGCAGAGAGTGGAGTAGAGTTTTGTGGAGTGGAGTGGTATAGAGTGGAGTTGTGTAGCATAGAGTGGAGGGTCATATGGTAAAGTAGAGTGCTGTGGACTGGCGTGGAGTGGCATAGAGTGGAGTAAAGTGTTGTTGAGTAGCTTAGGATAGAGTGAAGTGTCACAGAGTGTTGAGTTGTGGAGTTGCGTACAGTGGTGGGGCATAAAGTGGATGGAGTAGAAGGAGGAGGAGTGGAGTAGCATAGAGTGAAGTGGCATAGAGTGGAGTGGAGTGGCGCGCGAGTGTCGTAGAGTACAGTGCCGTGTTATAGAGTGGTGCGGTGTAGAGTAGATGGGTGTAGAGTGGAGTGGCATGCTGCAGATTAAAGTAGAGTGGCGTGGCGTGTCGTATAGTGGAGTGACATATAGTAGAGTGGCACAGAGTGGAGTGTTGTGAAGTGGAATGCCATGGAGTGGCATTTTGCAAAGTGGCGCGGCATGTCATCGAATAGAGTGGCATTGCATAGAGTAGAGAGGAGTGGTGTTTGTTGGAGTGGAGTGGAGTGGCGTGGCATAGAGTTGAGGGGCACAGAGCTGAGTAGAGTGTGGTAGAATGGAGTGTTGTAGAGTGGAGTAGTGCATTGTGCATTGTGTTGTAACGCAGTGCCATTATAGGCAAAAGAATTTCAATTGAAATGACTTACATTTGCAGAGACATACACTTTTACTAGTAAAAGTATACAGAACACAAACAATAATGTGTGTAAATGTCATCACCTAGTGCAGTAATTTGTTTTGATTGGATTAAAATATTTGCTTCCAATACCCTTAAAAATGATTTTAAAAAGTGTTTAATTTGTGTTTTTCTTTTTCTGATATATTCTAAAATATCTGCACAGTCTATTTACAGACATTTAAATGTTGTTGTGTGCTAGAAAAGAGCCTTTGCTTTCACAGCAAGATTGTCCCAGAAATCCTCACACTTTGAAGTCACAGAAAGAAAAGTAAACACCAAGTTGGCTCGGAAGACAGAGCCTGACATTTGACCTCTGTCTTTGAATACACATCATATGTTATTGGAAAAAGAACAAGATTTAAAGGACTGTTTTCATAAATGAAGAACTGTGGATGAATATAGTAAATAGGCTTTGCTTCACAGGTGGGACAAATTCAAACTGGACAGCCTAAAACAAATGAAGCATGCAAATAGACAGCAAGCAGAAGTGAGCCACACATCACAAAGCCAATGGTAATCAATTGAACAAATGCATTCCGAGGGAAGGTTTCAGAATGTCCCCAAGATGTAGTTAGCAAACCAGACTGCTGCGCTATCTGGTAGGGTCCGACCTAAAAATGATGAAAATTATGTGAAATCAAATAATCTGAATTTACACAAGAATGCACATGCATAAATAAAATGCTCTAACCTGTTAATGAGCTTGTTTCCCATTCAATGGTCATAGTTTCAAATACAGATTGCATTCTTACTTCCGCAATTACTTACTCTATTATTTTTGTATTCTGCTGCATCAAAGGGTGTAATTATTGCAGAGTCCATGCACATTGCTCAGTGCACCTCGGCACACCATATTCATTATGGTATAAGTTCCTTTTTTGTCAAAAACAACATAGTTTTATGGAAAATTCATACAAGAGTACTCTTTTTCTTTTCTTCTTGATTTACTGTAGACAAGCCATATTTTTGGGACTGGTCACTATAATATCTAAACCAAATAGCATTACTTCCAATGTTGATGTTTATACATAACAAGAGGTGTTATGGATATGTTATTGACAGTTAATCAGATGAATCATTGCTGTTTGCAATAAACTTTGTTACAGATTAAGGTCTGAAACAACATGTAGCCTTAGTATTCATTACATTTTGTAATTGCAATTGTAACTGTATTTATATAGCGCTTACTACTCCAGGTGAGTTGTCGAATCGCTTTCGGTGAGTAGCACGCTACTCCGGAACCCAAAACAATTATTGGTGGATTAGTATAGGATAATATGAGATTAGTGTAGGATGGTACAAGTTAATTTGAGTGGAGGATAGGCAAGTCTGTTAGTTGGGTTGAATGGAGTAATGGAGGGATAAAAGAGGGAAGAAAACCAGAAGTCTTAATTGGGATATCATAGTAGTAAGTTGATTTCTGGGATGGGTAAAGGAGAGATGGAGGACGGAAGAGCCTGTAGAAAGGGATTATGGAGAAAGTGAATCAGTGTAGAAAAAATTAGGTTTGGGATGAATCAAAGGAGAGATAAGATGAGCGAGAATTTAGTAGGGTTGTTTGGGAGATCAGAGTAAGCTGTTGTTTGTGGTGAGCCAGGAGGTGTAGAGGAGGGAGAAGTCTAGAAGAGTTATTATGGGGATCCTAGTAGTAGAAAGGGTTTGGAATGAGAGACAGGGAATATACAGGATACATTTATAGATGTGGCTTTCAAAGTAAAGCTTTCGGGAGAGTATTTTTTTTCTTGTACAATAGGACTAAAATAAATATATAGATACATGATTACATAGAAAAGGAATATATGTGTATGGAATAATATATTGAGATTTGTTTGTTTAGTTTTTGTGGAGTAGTGAGTAGATATTGTAGATTTCGGCAAGATTTGTGAGTGCAGTAATGCTGGCGAGTTGTATTTGAATAGTACAGGGATGGTGATGTGTTTTGGAGAAGATTATGTGTATGTAAGAGGGTATGGACAAGAGTTCTGAGTGTTTGTGTTAGATTTGATTACTAAAATAGTTAATGCAAGCAGTGGAGTGGTGTGTAAGGATTTTATGGCTGTGTGTAATTGGTAAAAAGAGGAGGCAGGTGTTGGTGGATGGTGTGATTGAAGGCTGAGTATAGGCACCATCCGCTGTAAAAACAAGCGACCCGTCTCACCAACCACTTTTTGGAAGTTAACCATCAACCCTCAGATTTTGAATGGACAGTGCTTGAACAACCTCTTATCCCTATTCACATTACCGACGTATCTAAATACCTGTTCAAAATAGAACAAAAATGGGTATATAAACTTAACACAGATAAAGCTGGGCTGAATGAGGACATCCCGTGGATGTCGCTATAGAAGGTCTTTCTTTCATGATGGTTCTAGTCATGGACCCTGATAATGATTGGTTTGACAGGAATGCTTCCATTTCCAGGCTTTTGGACCTCTCTCTGATGAAAGAGTGATAAGATGATATACTAACATCGATATGAGCTTTCTGCTTCACCATTTATCACATGTACCATTAACAATTGTTTTCCCTAGTGTTACTACTTCTAACAACAACCATATGAAAGCATAGGATATGTAGCACCTCTTGGGCTTACATTTACACTTCATTGCGGTATATGGAATAGTCATGTCTTTACCGGCAATTATTTTATTTTTATACTTGTTGATTTATAATCACATTGCCGGCAAGATGAATCACATTTCTTTTAAATTCCCCTGCTGTACAGTCGGGAGCATTACGAATACAAACGGATTTGGGTCCCCATGTCTGATAAACTCTGACTGGACTTGATCGACATTGGCAATGTTAAATCCCATTGTGTACCAATTATACTAATGGGCCTGGCACACCTACACGCGTGGTCAGACAATATTTACCCACATTTTGTTTACATTGACTGATTGCAAACTACTTCATCGGGATATGCACTACATTTCCCGTTATACCTCAGCGTGTCTGTGCGACACGAACATTAATATACAAGGAACCACATTTCCCGGAATTCCATGTCGCGCATGATTGACATCATCGCGCGACACCTAAGTAATTACCAAAACTTGACCCAGTCTTGAGGCGGAAAGCCGGGACTGGAGGTACTTTGTTGTTTTTAAAATTGTACTTTTCACTGCACTTTGTCACTATTTCGCCTGCTTTTAAAAACGAAGCACTAAGCCAGCGCTCGCCCTTACCTTAGCGCTCAGCTGACATAATAGCTGGTCGCGCTTTCCAGGTCTTTGCCTGCAGCCGCCATCACCCGCGGCGTGCGTGCTGACTCCGCCCCCTTGGAGGCCACGCCCCCTATTTTGCCATATATAACTCGCTGATTTAGAGCGATAACCATCAAACCTTGACCCAGTCTTGAGGCGGAAAGCCGGGACTGGAGGTACTTTGTTGTTTTTAAAATTGTACTTTTCACTGCACTTTGTCACTATTTCGCCTGCTTTTAAAAACGAAGCACTAAGCCAGCGCTCGCCCTTACCTTAGCGCTCAGCTGACATAATAGCCGGTCGCGCTTTCCCAGGTCTTTGCCTGCAGCCGCCATCACCCGCGGCGTGCGTGCTGACTCCGCCCCCTTGGAGGCCACGCCCCCTATTTTGCCATATATAACTCGCTGATTTAGAGCGATAACCATCAAACCTTGACCCAGTCTTGAGGCGGAAAGCCGGGACTGGAGGTACTTTGTTGTTTTTAAAATTGTACTTTTCACTGCACTTTGTCACTATTTCGCCTGCTTTTAAAAACGAAGCACTAAGCCAGCGCTCGCCCTTACCTTAGCGCTCAGCTGACATAATAGCTGGTCGCGCTTTCCCAGGTCTTTGCCTGCAGCCGCCATCACCCGCGGCGTGCGTGCTGACTCCGCCCCCTTGGAGGCCACGCCCCCTTCCTCCCCCTACAAATGTGTATGTATAGGACGCGCAGCGGACGAGCGCAGCGGGAGCGCCGTTTGCGCGCCGAAGGCGCGCCTAAGGCAAGCCCGTCTGCGCCCGTCCGCGCCAAGACCGCGACAGGCGCAGGAATCTCTGCCCAACCCTCCTCCCGTATTTCCTACCAACCCAGCGATCTTCTTCAACTTCAGCCCGGTAGGCATTGTTCATGTACTCTCGACCCCACCGTACTTTCAGGCCCCCTCAGTTGCAAACTCTGCCACTGGTCCGCTGAGCTCCACTCAGCTGTCCCATCAGCCAACATTCTCCAGGCCCCTTTACCCTCCTTCAAAGGTGGCCTGATCAATGCTCGCTCCATGTGCAAGCACAACCAAGACATACACGACCTCATCTTGGAGTCCGACCTCGACTGCCTCATGATAACTGAGACATGGCTTACAGCAGATTCTAACCCTGATATTTCTGTTGCCCTTCCCTCGGGCTATTCTCTCTTTCGGGAAGACAGAGCCAAGGGCCGAGGCGGAGGTGTTGCAATTATTCTTAAAGATTCCTTCCACTGTCACACCTTTAATCTAGAGCCTCTGAAAAAGACTGAAGGACTAGGTTTCTCTATAAAACTTAACGAACACACTTCGTTCTCTGGCGGACTTATCTACCGCCCACCAGGCAATGCCTCTGAGTTTCTCGACTCCTTGTACGATTCCTTAGGACAACTCTCCCTTAGATACCCTTTCTTTACCCTCCTTGGGGATTTTAACCTCCATCTAGAATCAAAAACAGATATTCATACCACTAATTTTTTACAAACCCTTGAGATGTTTAACTTCAGGCAACTCATCACCTCACCCACCCACTCTCTAGGTCATACCCTTGATGGAGTCTGCACTAATTTCCCTTCCTTGATCACTCTTTCCCCTTTGCCCCAGATTTGGTCTGATCACTCCCTGATCCCATTCCATATCTTGAGCAAAAACGTACCCAATCGTGACATAGTTGCCTCTCACTCCGATAATCATATCAATTGGAAAAAGATCCAGGACAACATCACTCTTAATCCTCTATTGCAAACCCACGCTCCCATTCTCTCCGGCAACGTCGACACCGATGCCGATCTCTTCCATAACTGGATCACCCAAGAAATTAAATCCAGAATCCCGCCCTTACGCCCCTGCACTGCCCGGCGCAAAAACAAAACTAAAATCAGTGCCCCCTGGTTCACACCAGACCTTGCAAAATCGCATCTGCTATGTAAAAAGGCAGAAAGAAAATGGCGGAAGACATACGAGGCTGCTAACCGCTCCTCTTATATTGCAACAAGGAAAAACTACCTTGCGGAAATCAAACGGGCAAAAAAAAATCACTATGTCAATGCCATAAAAAACGCAGGCCAAAAACAAAAAGCTCTGTTTAGGATTGTCAAATCATTCACTCATCCAAAGGCACTCCAGCCTGAAATTCCCCCTTCCCAGAAATTTTGCGATCAAATTTCTGATTACTTCGAGGAAAAGATTGCCTCACTTCAAATCAATTTCCCCCCCCCACTGCTCCCCCAGTGTGCCCCCCACTGGTCCCCACAGGCCTAGCACTAAGTCATTTCTCCCCTGTCACTCTTGAGCAGTCTAAAAAAGCCATCTTGGCCTGCAAATCTGGTGCCCCATCCGACCCTTGTCCCCCCATGATACTTCACCAACTAATTGAGGAGGTCAACCCAACCATCAACAGCCTAATCAACTCCTCGCTTAGCTCAGGCTCAGTACCCAGCTGTTGGAAAAAAGGTATCGTTAAACCCCTTATGAAGAAGGCTAATAAACCCTTGACGGATCTTACCAACCTCCGCCCAATTACTCTACTCCCGGCCCTGGCTAAAATTACGGAACATCTAGTCCATAGCGAGTTGAAACGCTACCTGGACGATAACAACCTTCTCCATCCCCAACAATCCGGATTCCGCCCCAAACACTCGACAGAAACTGCTCTCATTGAACTGTCCGACACCATAAAAACTCTACAAGATCAGAGAAAGAACTGCATCCTAATCCTTCTCGACCTAACGGCGGCGTTTGACACCGTCTCCCACACCATCCTCATCAGTAGACTCAGGGACATTGGTATCTCCGACACCGCCCTTTCCTGGATTACGTCTTTTCTCTCGGACCGTTCCCAAACCGTCACTCTGGGCCCATTCCACTCCAAAAACAAACTTGTCTCCTCAGGTGTCCCGCAAGGTTCTATCCTTAGCCCTCTCCTTTTTAATGTATACCTCATTCCCCTCCTTAATCTTATAGAGTCCTTCGGCATACCTGTTACTTCGTATGCCGATGATACACAACTCATTGTGCCACTTGACAAACTGTCTACCAAAGCTGAACTTAACCTGAAACACTGTCTGACCGAAGTATTTCGATGGATGGACACTAACCATCTGAAATGCAACTCGAGTAAAACAGAGATTCTTCCGATTGGCACAAATATCTCGTTCTGTCCAGCACTATGGTGGCCGGATAATTCTGTTGCCCCCCCTCAGACGGTGTTGTCAGCTAGGAACCTCGGCGTAATTTTCGACTCTGAACTCTCCTTTGACCAGCATGCCAGAACCATCACAGGCAAATGCTTCGGAACGATTAGATCCCTGAGAAAGTTCTTCGACCTTCTCCCCATCGATGCCAGAAAGACGGTGACAGTCGCGCTCATAATCTCGCGACTAGATTACTGTAACGGCTTGCTTGCAGGAGTCAAAAAGAGCACCCTCCTCAAACTGCAGAGCGTACTTCACACAGCTGCCCGTCTCGTCCTGGGCTTACGCCGCAGATCTTCCATCTCCGCGGCGCTTCATTCACTTCACTGGCTTCCCCTTCCTAAAAGAATTCTCTTCAAAATCCTAATCATAGCCTTCCGCGCCTATAATAAGTCAGGCCCCAAATACCTCACCAGGCGTTTTCCCCACTATGCGCCCAGTCGTCACCTTCGTTCAGCCGATGACAACCTCATTCTTCTCCCGAAATACAATCTGAAACTGAAGGGTGAGAAGACCCTCAGTTTCCTTGCATCTAAAGCTTGGAACAAACTGCCCAAGACCCTCAGACAACAAACCCAGGAAAAACTCTTCAGAAAGCTTCTAAAAAAATGGATTTTTAATGTTCCGACCGATTACTCCAAAGCCCTCATCTAACCCCCCGGACTGGTTCATACAGGTTCCCCAGCGCCAAGATGCTCCCTCCGGAGCGAACGTCGCGCTCTAGAAATACCCCCCAAATATCAAAAATATCAAATATCAATGTTCCGAGCCTAGGCACCTCCCCAAACAGCCCAGACGGCTGCCGAGTGTACCGACGGGCAGGTAAGCCCTCCTTCTCTCTCGTTTGCTCGTGCTTGTGTATGTATTATAACTACGGACTACTGGCACAAGACACTGTTTTATGCACTTGAAATCGAGAGTTTAAGAGCGCACTGCCTTTGGTAAATAATATTGACATCAGAAACGGGCAGTGTACTCTATAGGCATTTTAATACAGGCTCAATCTGCTTATCACTTTAGATATTTGGGATTTGATCTGAAGAACTTTTAGAGCCCAATTATAGTGATATGTTGTATAACATTAGATCCATGAAACCACATGGATCACATACTTGAAGGTGCTGGATTTATTGGCATTCACGTTGTTTGTTGTCCTGACTTACATACATTACTTTCTTTATATCCCAGAGCGGTGCACTGACTTCCTGAGCTGTAGCCAGGTGAGGAGTGGCACGTTCCTCTTACCTTATAGGTGAGTGAGGGACCTGAGTTACCTAACGACTAGGTATCAGTTGGTTAGGTTTTTCCATATGAGTAGTGGATAACACAAATGACTTACACTAATCTTGGTAATGTCGTTTTTATCTTTTTATGTGTCTTTTATTTATGTTGTTGTGTCTTGATGACATCTTCTCCTGGGACATCCCCCGTACAATTCAGAGGACTTCCAGGTTTGATCAGGTGATATCTGTATCAGAAATCCTTGTTATATCGCATTTTTGAGCAGTAGCAAATCGTATAGGTCCTGAAGAAGCAGGAGATACTTAGTGATCTTTAAACTACCGCAGAAACATGTCGACCAACACTCTGGGTCAGTGACTATCACTGGCCTTTTTGCACTCAATTAGTTTTTAACCTTGGAAATGAACGGCATCATAATAAAGTCGTTTTGCGTTCATTATTCAATTTTATTTTAGAGCACATTCTCTTCTCTATTGGGTTTTCACAACTTATTTTCCTGCACTGCTCCTCAGTTACTCTATAATCTTCCTTTTTGCGCCTTTTAATACAATATTTGGCCCTCACCAAACGAAGGGGCAACAACCTGGACTCTCCACTGTGGGAAGTGGTTCAAAGGATGAAAGGGCGGCAAAGGACGAGAAACTGATGGATTTCTTTTCCACCTAGTGCGATGTCTGGTTGTGTGCTTTTTCAAATTATCTTAGGCACACTCTGACTCATCTGGACACTCTCCATTTATTTGACACATCTTTCAACCCATAGTTACTTTATGTTGTATACATGAGTATAGGTTTTGTCATGATAAAAGAGGATCTGTTAGGAGCAATTAGAGGACAGAGCTGGTGCAATAACAATCTAAAGCCATGGAACCATCCATCACTCGAGATGCCACAAAAGGATAATCAGAAAGATCAACCAATGAAAGTCCCCTAGAGTATACTCTTTATAATTAGGGAGTACCATATTGAGATAGCGCTGGCGCTACTTGTGTACCATAGCTATCTGTATTACAGGAGGGGCCACATAAGCCTCTGGGGCCCCTTCTGTAACGTTCTCCGGGGATGCACAAAGTAGATATACATGCCCGTTATACCCCAGGGCACTTTCTATAATGCGCTCCCTGCAGTGCAAGGCCAATAAATGTAGGCTTTACTTTATCTTTGTTTTGCCATTTAAACATGCATCCTTCAAAGCTCGCCAACTCAGTTACAACAGTGGCAAAGCTGAGTGATGGCATTTTTGACTTCAGCCCAGTAAGAAACAACCCTGAGCCAACTCACATCGTATGTTTGAATGTAGATTTCTCACTGTGGCATCCGAGACATACTGCCTAAGAATTAAGTTGGATGTCAGTGATTTTACAGACTGTTAAATATGCTTCCTGGAGGATCAAAAATGGAACACCTTATAAGAATATGCATGTGTTTCTCCAGTCTTTATCAGTGAATGCTCTACCTACGTCACATCCCTACGTATCTCGTAATGATTGTAGTGATACCACTGAATATTCAAGGAAGGCTTCAGAAAGTCACTAACAAGTTCTCAAATAGTAAGTTTAGCAGGCTTCTGTAATGCTCCTGCCTCCCGCTTTATATCTCGTGTTCAATCCTGAAAGGGCTTACTTTATGTAAAAGTAATGCCTTGCTAAGTGCTTCAAAGTGACTACATTCCAGTCTGGTATGGGATAGTCAGGGTCAATCAAATAGCAAGCGTGTGCATAAGATCTGTTCTTCAAGGAATAGGGGGTTTCTATTGTGTTTTGGTGTAGAATTCTCATTTTGCTTCCTTGCTTGTCTTTTCTAAGCATCCATTTAGCTGGCACTCTCACTTGCGACGGCCTGTCTTAGTGAGTAGTTACTCTGTGAAATGTTTCTTTCCCATTGCATGTCATTTCTAGAAGTCTGATGAGTCTGAGCTCAACTAATTGCTGGCATAAATGGGTGCCCTATATTAATCCTATGTCATGAGCTGTGGCCCACGCTTTCCAGTGTATGCTGGGCAGGGTCAGAGAGATGCTACTGTAAACGTCAATGGTGCTCAATTCTGCTGCAGAAGATGTCATAGGTACATTCACAGTGTAGGTGCTGCTTGATATGAGGCTTCATGGCTGCCTTGCCTGCATTATGTAAAACATGCAAGTGGAATCAAGGCAAACTACATTTTCCAGAGAGCCACAGGACTCTATTGAGACTTCTATGTTGACATCTGCTTTAGATCTATTGAGTGTAAATTCCCCCTTGTTCAGAGTGCTGATTGCTAGACAATAGTGATATTTAGTTGTTGCAGCCAAAATCTTGTTTCTAAAAGATTGGCACTGATTGTAACTTCATCGAGAGTTTTCAAGGCCATGTTCTCAGACAAATAGTTTGAATGAACAGAAGTCAAGTATTTAGCCTTTCATTTGCACTTTAGTGTTAGAGTGATCCTTTCGAGGATTGCACACTCTATTCACTGGAGTCATCCTTTCTGTGATTATGAACTCATTTGCACCTACTCATGGAGTGAGCTGGTGAATCATCTATATCAGACATACTTTGTTTAGCACTTAAATCATGTATGATATTTAGGTATTGTGAGAAGCTGGTCTGGTATATTATGTCCACCAATGTAAGTGGGTGCCTTGCTTCAGTCCTAACAACCCTTATGGTGATTTAAGAGGGCTCAGACAACGTTAGAAAGCTATCCAAGTGGTAGCTGTGGTGAGCAGCCTTCAGGCTTAGTCTTGAAGGGGTGTAAAGAAGCTTGTTTTATCAGAATGCAACCTTATAGTATAGATTAAATGAAAGAAAACCACACAAGGTATTTATAAAAATATGTATCAATGATATAATACTCTCTAGTACCTTCCAGTATCTCCCACACAAACTATACACAAAGAACACAATACTATAACAAAGAAATCACAATAAATAGCACTAACACACAGTGGGCCTGGGGGTGGGGTGGGGGGGAGGGGTGAGGGAAGGGGGGCTGAACCATATACTAAAAATGTGGTATAAGAAACACGACTTGAGTCAGGAGAATGTTGAGATGTCGTAGAATTCCTGGGACCCTAGGGAACCACCCAAGGTGAGTAGATAGGAACCCCAAGGAAAGCGTGTGCAGTGAGAGTACATGACCACATGCTTCGTACAAGTCTATGTGCAAGTTGCGGTTGGATTTTTAAAGATTAAGGATCCTTCCCAGTGGACCCTGAAGAAACCCCGTGGAAGACAGAAGGTTGGAGAGCCACCCCACCCGTGGATACTGTGGTGCCCAAGTTACCTATCCCAGGGAAGCCAGGTGCATAGGTGTGAAGGGGCATGGAAACTTCCATGAAACCCAATGGAGGACTTCAGGAAAGTGCCACTGCCGGAAGAGGAGAAAGTGTCCATAGGAGTCCAAACATGGATTTTGGTGAAGAATACCTGAAAGCAGAGGGGACAGAGTCTGGGTCACTGGAGAGTAACCAGGGGCTTGGTAGACAAATGCCCCCCGATGTCGGGTGCTTCAAGATTGATGTTGATTACCTTGACTCTGCAGCTGTGCGGACCAGGCAATGCTAAGGACAACCAGAAGCCGGATACGAGCTGTCCCACAAAGGATGTTGAGTGCTGAGGGGTCAGTGTCCAGCGGGAGCACCAAACAGCCTTGACAAAAGCAACCCATGCAGGAGGTCAGCAGGTTGCAGGAAGAGAACCAGCAAGGTCAAGGGGACTCACCACAAGCAGGGGAGTCAGGGCAAGCCCAGAGCAATTGGGGGAGCCCACAGAAGTCATAGTTGACCCTCCACAGGACCCACAGTTTGAAGACACTGGAGTCACAGGAGGACCTCGGGCAGATTAACAAAACAACAGGCCACGGAGCACACAGTGTAATGTGGTTAAAGATCTTTGCAGGAGGAGTTGCAGAGGTTGGGGCTACTTGGAGCCCTTGCTGCAGAATTGCCAACAAGTGTTTGCACTTACAAAAGAATGTGGTGCACAGGGGTTTGGGTATTGCAGCCCCCATAAGGGATTCTGACCTCAAACTGGGCGAGAGGGCAGTTCGGGCCTCGAGGGATGTAGAATCCCACCTCATGTGTTGTTGAACCCTTCGGAGTCTGTAGTAGCTCGGGATCAGCAGACTGGTCAGCAGTGTTGTGGTGCCTGCGAATGCAGGGGTGTGACTCCTTCACTCCAAGGAAGATTATCTTCAGGTGTCTTGGGTGCTCCACAGGCCCTACACTGATCCTCTATGGTGGACGGGTATAGAAGAGGCAGCAGACTGAAAGGGAAACAAAGTCAGGCCCAAACAAAGTCCAGCGAAGTCCAGAATGCCTAGATGGTCGAGGTGCAGTGGTTTCCGTTCAGTATCTTGTTCACGACGAATCTAGGAACCTACACCCAGGTAAGCCCTTAAGTTCCCTATGGAAAGAGTTGGGAAGATTAAGAGGAACGTCCCAGGGTATGGTCTGGACAGGGGGGAAGTTACTCCCATGTCCTTTTTCCAGTTTTGAGCCAGATTGGGAGCCAACGGCTTCCAGGACTGGTTTGAACTGGACGATGCATAGGGACACCAAATGTGCCCCTCCTGCAGGTTTTCAGGCACTGGCAAGTGTACCCACCCAGCCCTAATACACTAAATCCTGTCTGGGAGTTGGTCACACCTCCCTTTGACAGAATGCCTATTGTCCTGCCATCTCGTGCTCAAGCTTGGCTCAGCTGCAGGAGGGCAGAAATGTGTCTTTGGTCGGCAGCAACCATTTTGTGCTTTTCAGGACTAGAAGGCTAGTACCGGGAACAACAAGAGTGCAGCGGAGGGCTCTCCCAGTGGGTGGAATCATACCTCCGACACCGGTTCTGCCAGTGTGGGAGGCATGATTCCAACATGTTTGACACCAAACACGATAGGATTTGGTCCACCAGTTTTCACGACGGCCATCGCCTGGTCACCTAGTGCCCCTCTATATTAGTATATGGCTGCTTCCCTGGCAACCTGGGAGAATGGACCCCATAGGCTGCATAGGTGTTTTGCTCTTGCAGGGACACCCTCTCACTTAGAATCAAGCACTTTGCCCTCAGGATTGTAAAGGCCTGCTAGAGGGGTGGCTTATAGGTTTTAAGTGCAGTGACCCTTAGTTATAGTAAACCTATATCTTAAGTAAGAGGTGCATACATCAACTTACACTGGCTGCAATGGCAGGCCTGTAGGTCCATTGTGAACGGTCTCTCATGGGTGGGATAATACATGCTGAAGCCCATGGGATACCTCTGGGGTACCTATGCCCTGGGTAGATGGGTACCATGTACTAGGGACTAACAAGGGTACCCCAGTATCCAATCTGGAATGTACCTTAGTACACAGCATAACAGTTTAGGGAGAAAGCAGATAGACTGGGGCCCTGATTAGCAGGATCCCAGTCAGACTAGTTCAAAACAGCATTACATTCTGCAAAAAGTGGGGAAAACCATTAGAAGCAGATCCTACTTTCCTACAGGTATTGCCAATGGTGGGAAGTAAATGTATATCGCCCAGAATGAAAGCACAATATTAACGAGTAACCATTATGTTACGGCTGATGAACTATCTATACTGAGAATCATTTAGATCACAGGCTTGATTTCCAACTTGCTGATGGTCGTTATGGATACAGGAATGTGTATTACAGTTCCAGTTATCCTATACAGTATTTCCAAGGGCTATTTATATCTTTCACCTGTAGGAAGGTATAGCGCTATCAGCTACTACAGAGAGTTGATTATGCAGAGAGGGCCACAGGGTAATTCAGATGTCATAATACAAAGAGTGAATTTTTATCTTATTGACCAAATGCTAAAATAATTATTTCTTGTTGGAGATATCAACACCTGTGGATTGCAGGTTGAGCCTGCAGTTACAACGGTCAAGGTGACAATATCCATTGTCTGTTTCCCTCGTTCTTGTTCGATTCTCCCTTCCTTCACTCTACTTCCAACAGGTATAAATATTTTTTGCCTGGTCGTTAGTGGTTTCAGGAAGTGTGAATACTCGCACCTAGATTCCCGGGTTCCTGTAACTATGACAGCTTATAAGAGTCTCTGTGTAATAGAGGGAGATGAGGATTGCTGAAAACAACCCCAGTTTGTCACTTGACCTGCTCCAACTGACAGGTCCAAAGTCCCTGAGCTGGCCCTGACTGGGAGCTAGAAAACATTTCGGGCTTCATGTGAAAACTTCGTTTAAACTTCCGCACAACTATTCTATAAGCATTTACAGATTAGAAACTATTTTTTTAAGACAGCAAAAGATTAAAATACAGGAGATTTCCGATCTATTGGCAGGTCTATGTGACATGACCAAGAAATCACAAACCAGCACAATGTATCTACAGCTTTGTCAATATAGGACTGACCATAGCCAGCGGCTAACTACTAAGTGGAGCCTAGCTTTTGGTGTAGATTTGCTCCTATAGAGCTAACTTCTACATTAGATATTCTGCATGGGGCAGTACATTCTGTGGAGCATATTACCAACAAATAGCGATATTTATCGCTAAGTAGGGTTAGCGGCAATATTTTTATCGCCGAGCATCACCGGTTTTTATCGCTGAGATAACTTGCTATTAGCAAGGTTTATCTCGAAAGCGATAAAAATCAGGCGAAATGCGTGAATATCGCTGAGAATACAGCGATATTCACGCATTAGCGACTAAATGCTCTTAGCCATGTTATCCACCTCCCGTTGGATAACATGGCTAAGAACTGGTCTGAGCAGGCATTGGTTTTTGGCGATAGAGGGAATATTTCCATCGCTACGCCTGCCTTGCTAATAGGCGATAGCAACGTTAGCGACTGCTTTCAGTCGCTAACAGGTTTGGTACGCCCACTTTGCATGTCATTAGCGATAAATATCGCTGACGTGCAAAGCGGGCCCCAAACCACTCTCTATCGCCTAAAAGCTGTCGCTAACATCAGTTAGCGACAGCTTGCTAATAGAGCGATAGAATTATCGCCGCTTAGCGGCCGAAAACGGTCGCTAAACTGGCGATAATTGCCTATCGCCACCCTTGGTAATATGCCCCTATTAGCCTAAAGCTGCAGCAATTCTGAACTACCTGTATGTTATATTACGTCCCTGAAAGGATTGCGAAATGGGCCCAAACAGAACGGGGAGATGGTGGAGATAGGCGGTTCTGTCCAAATGCGGAATGATGGCAACACATATTGTACATATGTTTGGAACCTGCTCTAAGCTTGATATATTCTGAAACGAATTTATGCAAACTATCAGTGGGTGCTTAGGGTTGGATTACTCTCCCACAGAAAAAGAGATCATGTTAGGTTAGAAGACGGAAGGAAATTTTGGTTTGAAGTCTTTCTTTTCCATTATTTTAGGTGCGGCTCGACTTTGCATTGCAAGGGCATGGATCTCGCCAAAACCCTCCACAGCAGCAGAATGGTGGGCAATCATGAAAGAGATTTTTGAGAGGGAAAGGACATTGGTTAGAACTAGAGGTGTGCGCTCATTACAGAAGTTTGATCGTATATGGAAGGAATAGATATGCTTAAATCATATGATAGACTACGATTTAGATATCTCTCCCCTATTTTTCTTTTCTTTCTTATTTCTTTATTTTTCTCCCATCTCTCACCTTCTCTTTTTTTTCCTCCTGTTTTTCCTGTTTTTTTGGTTGCTTCTATGTTTCCTAAATGCATATCTATTGATTCTTCTTATGTATTACGTTGTACCTGATGGGAATATTTCCCTTCTTCTTTTTTGTTTGTTCTATGTGCTGTGAACTATTGTAAAACGTATAAAGATTGCTTCTTTTGACAAAATAAAAAAATATATATAAAGAAACCTTCATGGGGGTGAATTGAAGGATATCACTGAACTGTAATTGTTTTGGTACCTGCAGCTCCAATACTCTTCCAAGAAACCGTTACGGTTCGCCTGGAAGAGTCTTGGAATGGCAGGTAAGTATGTGATTGTTTCTGAACTGTTCTTGAGAAAGCCATCTGTACCTAGTATGTCAAAAAACCTGCAAACTGTATCAGCACCAATGTGAGAAGTTGGCCTGGTAGGGGATGTTTCCAATTCTGGAACCACCTACTACCTGACCAAACAATCCCCTTATGGTGTCTGGTTGTAAGTCAACCTTATTAGACAAGCTATCCTAGGGGTAGCATGGACTAAGCAGCCTAAAGGCTTAACTTAAGAGGTCGTGTTAAGCGAGCTGTTTTACCACATACAATCCTGTAATACCAAATGAAAGGACACCACACAAGTATATATTATAAAAATATATGTGTTTATTACTAAAAACAATCCCCAGTATTCTTTATGAATAAAGGGGCACAAGCGTTAAATCAATTGCATACTGGTAGCAAGTGTTTCACTAAACGTTCACTTGACTCATCCCAGTTATAAATTGGAGCTAATTATTCAGAACCTACAGGTGCCCATCTCGGTTTATTTATTCTGAATAGACTATCGTATATGTAGAAGTGAAAAACTAGAATCTATTTGACAGATAGCTGAATTAATTTTGCTTCCCTGTGTATGAAGGATAACCTCCATGTTCCTGGCACACCATCACTGTTGTAATTCCAGCTAAACTTTACAACTGCAAAGTATCATACAGGTATCTGGGGGGCATTTTCTCATATATATGTAGATAGGGAGTTCAAGCCATATTCTAGGCAAGTTACCCACCCTAAATTAAAGACACTCACATTCTACAAAACAGCTTTCTCCCTCTGACAGGGAGAAGAATACATAAGCTTGTTCCTAACCAGGAAATGAGTTCATATTTAGGATAACTTAACGTCAAATGTGAGGTGAAGGATACAGGGCCTTTCTTTTGTTATTTCTGTGTCAGCATCAAGGAAAAATACTTGTAGGGGCTAGGTCTTGTGGCTATGGGGTTGGTGGCAACAACATATGTCGTCAATTCCCAGTATACCTTCTTCCCACAAACCTGAGCATAGAAACACACTCGATGCTTAATTGTCATAGAACCATCCCAAACTCTTCTTTTGTACATACCTCCACTTCTATGGGTGAAGAACAACGCCTCTGCTGAATACACATGACCCTTTCAACACCCTAAGTACAAGTACCTAAGCACATAATTACCATCCCCATGCCTTCCCCTTAGCTGCGTGTCGACAGGTAACCATGTCTATTAGAGAGAGGCTTACTTGATTAGTCTTATGGGAGATTGTGGTGAGGAGATAAAAATGCAGTCTCCTACCCAGTGCCCCCTCTGATATTTTGACAGAGTAGGAAATGGTCTACTGTCTCCCCGCAGCTCACTCTGACTTGCTCTGACAATTCAGTAAGCAGTTACCATGATTTCATGACATTATAAAAAAGAAGAAAATAAAATGACATCACATGAGGGCGCATTCAGTTTTAGGTCTCGGCTAGGAAGCACATGCGCTGTCTCTTCACCCCCCACCTCCCCGCCCCTGTTAAGTTTAATAAAGCTATGGCCGGAGATGGCCACGTCATAGCGCTTTTTCTGTGGCTTTCAGTCATGCTCTACAGCAGATGTGCTGCTACACAACATGGCTAAAAGACATTCACATTGACAATGCCAAAAGCTCACGCATTGTCGAGACCTATTGGCTTTCCAGTGCTTGTTTGAACTGCAACCGGTTAGGTGCATGCTCAAATTGTAAGTCGCAGAAAAGGTAGGATTCAAACTTACATATTAATTATAGCAAGAACATCATTTAAATTATATATCATTACATTTACAAGAAAGTCAAAACAATACGAAAAAGGAAAATAGTAGACCTGGGGAAATGTGGGACTCATTAAATCAGCAGAAAGCGCAAGGGAAGCAAGTAAGGGAAAATACTGGAGTGCACGAAAAATAATTCTAATGAGACTTTTATTGATTTTTCTTCATAGAAAATATGAATTATCCAACTGTTCATTTAGGTCTCTAGGGTGTGAAGTACCTAGGCACAATATTTACATTCGTGGCATGTCACACCACACCATAGACATTGTGGAATGATTGTCAAAAGGCATCATTTAAATGGTTATACAGCGTGCTTTTCCTGCACACACTGTACTGCCACACTCGAATTATGGCTTCCGATCCTCATTGCACTTTCTATACTCACTTACCTTACTTTTTGAACACGATTTCCCTTCCCAGCAATGCAGACCAGACAATTACAGTTTCATACACAAATACCATATCAAACAAGCAGACCCCTGCTAATGTACCTAAAATACCTGGTGTGTGGCAAGATATCTGCACTGCCTATTCGTGTGCTCTACTTTACAATATAACCAAAGGGGTGAGGGAAGGAGTGTTGAACAATGCAAGCACTCACCCCCAGTCAACTGATCTGGGTTTAAGCCATCATCATTCTTTAGCTCACTCCGCCACCCCAGTTCCGACATTGCCATATGCAAATCAGTCTTACCTGCGGTCTTGTTGTCCCGTGGTCGTCCAATTGCCAGGAGCCAGCACTGTGAGGATTCGGGAAAGAGGAGGGAGAGCGAGCCGACGCAGACGGCGGGGGAAGACTACATCTCCCAGAGCCCCTAGCGGCTTCGCAAGCCACCCACGCCCCCACCAGGGCGCCAGGAGGCGCATTTAATGGGGCCAGGGCACCCGCAGCACAGGAGTCCTTTTTTTAACTTACCTGCGGTCTTGTTGACCCGTGGTCGTCCAATTGCCAGCAGCCAGCACTGTGAGGATTCGGGAGAGAGGAGGGAGAGCGAGCTGACGCAGACGGCGGGGGAAGACTACATCTCCCAGAGCCCCTAGCGGCGTCGCACGCCACCCACGCCCCCACCAGCGCGCTACGAGTTGCATTTAACGGGGCCAGGGCACTAGCAGCGCGGGAGTCCGTTTTTGAACTTACCTGCGGTCTTGTTGTCCCGTGGTCGTCCAATTGCCAGCAGCCAGCACTGTGAGGATTCGGGAGAGAGAAGGGAGAGCGAGCTGACGCAGATGACGCGGGAAGACTACATTTCCCAGAGACCCTAGCAACTTCGCACGCCACCCACGCACCCACCAGCGCGCCAATAGGCACATTTAACGGGGGCAGGGCACCCGCAGCGCGGGACGCCCCGGGCATGCCCGGGCCGTGCCAGTCCGTGACCGTCAGCGGCAAGAAGAGGCTGGGCTGGGCCACCCCTCCAACATCTTCCCTGGATTTGAAGTAAGCCTGCGCAATTTACTTTGACTCTGGACTAAAGGGGGTATTTCTTGCATTCCTTCGTGCTGAAAGGAGAGTCCTTGTTGAAGGATCAAGTTGTGTTATTTAGTTGTGTTATTTTCATAATTTCCTAAATTGTATTTCGTTCAAGTTTACACCCGAGGCCATGAGTAAAACTGCACGTAAGGGGGGACAGGGGCGGGAGTGGTGGGGACCCTAGATGCCTTCCTCACGCGGGCCGAATCCGTGTTAATACACGAGATTGAGCTCACCGAGCGGAGGCTCTCTTTAGACCCACTAAACACACTTGCAAAGCAAGTTCCAGTGCTAGAGCCCAATGTCATTGTAGCTACGAGCCCGCAAACCTCTCTAAGGATCATATCTAGCTTACAGCAGGGTACCCCCCAATCTTCACAAATAGACAATTCGTCTTGCCCGACCCATTTTTCCCCTCCAATCATCCGCACCAGGCATCTAAGGTCATCACAAGCCCCTAAAGGTAACGATCAGTCTAAGAAAAGGAAAGCGCGTAGTGCCCCCAAAGCTAGTCACCAGATCTCAAAGCAGGCAAAGAACAGGAATGTAGCTCATGGGCCGAGAGGGCCTACGGCTATACCCACTGATTTCGATAGCACTAAGGGGGTCGAGGTTAGCGATAATCCAGCCGCACTGGTGACCGGCCAACATGACTCCCCAAGGGTTCAATCTGACTTCATAAAACAGTTGGGAGAAAACCTTTTAGCCCTGATTAACCCATGTATTGGTGAAACTAGAAGCAATTGACCAAACATTGAGCAATATTGAGCAGTACATATTTAAGGAACAATCTGCTAACCCTGGGAACAGACATGTTGAAGCCTCAGCTGTTAGAGAGACGAGAACTCTATCTAGATCACCATGTTCCAACATGGCCTGCCCCTCATCTTCTTTGGTAACCCCTCTGAATCCCCCTACATTATACGAATCAAAAGGCAGGGAAGGGCCAAAGGGCCCAGTAGGGAGACTGCAGGGCTTGAGAAGTGCTTCGTTTGCAGGAGCATCCTTACATCTCCCACCCGAGGCGACCCCACACATCATTATTTTAGCAAATGTTCCGGATCTACAACATCAAGAAGAGGAGCATTGGTCCTCACTCAAGAATAAGGCCCTCCACTTTTTGAATATCAAGACAGGGCTTGGGAACTATCTCTTTAGTGAGTTTAAGATGGTGAGTAGGGTTGCTTGGGTAGGCCATTCTTTAAAAGGTTTGGATGGGGACTGCGTAGTCTTAAGACCCCCGAACATGGTTCGGTGTATCCTGGATCGTGCAGCCCCCCTTCGGATTAGTACTGAGGCTATCAGTGATCTCCCGCTGGGACACTTCTACCGATCTGATACACATCCCAGGGCAGCAAGGGTGAGGCCAACCTGGAACTGGCCAGGATCTACCAATTGTGCAGTCTCGATGTCCAATAGATTTGAGGTGGTTAGCACACTGGATGAAAACGATTGACTGGCTCCCAAACAGACCGCAAAACATTTGGTGTGAGTATAACCCAGGGCCCTAGTGAGAACAAAGTTACAAGGAATAACCAGAGCAAAGGGGCCACAATGTCATTGACTATCGACGCACCTAAGAGCTTCAATGATTGATTAGATCATATAGGGGTGGTAAATAGTACAAATATGGACTCAAAGGCTGTTCTTTGTTCCCAGTGTAATCCCTGGTGTAAGCAGGTACAACCAACGCGGTAATGTAAGCTTTGGCTGTACACAATTGTCTTTGGTCTCGTGGAATATCGCAGGGCTAAAAAGCAAATTAATATCACATGACTGGCTTAGTTATAATACTTCAGGAAACATGGCTAGTCTAACCGGAGTAGAGACAAGGTTACATAAATTTCTTTAAGCCCACTGCCCCCAGCTTGGGGGGTAGACCGATGGGGGGCTTAAACAGCCTGGTGAGACAGGATGACAGTTATAAAAGTCAAACAGATGGACTCCGAGAGTGGTGACATCTCAATAATTAAAATCCAAACTCCGGAGTCTACGGACCTCTTCATCTCTAATATCTACGCAAGGGGGAAGCCTGGGTGTAAAGCCTCTGATACCATTGCCTTGTTAGACTCGTATCTCGACCTTTATAATGGAAAGGGGAACATTTTTATAGCGGGAGATTTTAATTGCTGCTTCGAACCACTTGATAGCAATGACATAGACCTCACTCTGGAGGAAGATTGTTCTTGGGACATTCCGCAACTGTCCCTACCTCCAGTCAAGAAGTGGACAGAGGCTGCATTGCAGCTTAAAGTATTATGCCTGGAACAGGGGTTAAGGGCTGTGAATGGAAGAACACAATCCGATAAGCAGGGAGCTCCCACTTTCAATAATGGATTGCGTAGTAGCCGCATAGACTAACTCCTTTTTAATAAGGAAAACTGGTTCTCTATTAAGGACATGGTCATATTGGATAGGGTGGAAAGTGATCACAATCCGCTTGTATTGTCTTTTCAGTTGTTAGGAAGTTATCCTTCAGAAGCCTGCCCAGCGGGTATTGACACTTTCCTCACCAACGACACAAGGAGAGTAAAATGGTTGAACTGCCTTCTTAAAGAGGACCATTTAGTTGTGATGGGTGAGTTGGCCATTGAGGCTACAGCAGACCTTAAAAAATGTGTAACGCAGCAGGATATGGTGTCTAAAGTTATTCCCATCCACACTGAATTTTTTAACAAGCTAAAGGGCTTTTTTATAATAAATGTACAAAATCAGGAGAATAGGTCTAATTCCAGGGCGGAAGCATGGTATGGGAAATCATGCAGGGATGCTTACAATGCCTTGGCTAGGGCTATAAGCACCAAAAATAGGGACAGGATTAAAAATGCTAGGGTGGCGTATAAGAAAGCACAACATGATGCAAAATGTGCAAAGGATGAGCAGCACTGGCTGGATGGAGTTGTATCATGCCAGCAGAGACAGGAATATGGTTGCATTCTGGGATTTGGTCAAATGGGGGAACGGGAATCCTAGGGAACAACCGGTAACAAGACAAAGTATCGAATTCAAAATATAGTGGTGAAAAATATCGAATTGAAGGTAAGTAATTTAATATTGAATAGTAATTTTTACCCCTACGCTATCCAACGCTTTCCCTACTGTTGCAATCTCTGGAGTGGGAATAGTAATTTTTACCCCTACGCTATCCAATGCTTTCCCTACTGTTGCACTCTCAGGAGTGGGAATAGTAATTTTTACCCCTACGCTATCCAACGCTTTACCTACTATTGCACTCACTGGAGTGTTAATAGTAAATGTTATATTTATTATTTCATTAATTTTAAATTACTTTTAAGACATTTTAAAAAATTTGAAATTTTGACTAACTATATTTTTTAAAACTATATTTTTGATTCGATATCTTTGTACTACCTGTTTGTAGATAGGAATTCGATATTTTTGCATTCTATATTTTTTCTTCGATATTTTGGTAATTCTATATTTGAGAATTCGATATTATGTCAGTGATCCGAACAACCATCAAACCACGTACCACCAGAGCCGTGGGTATCGCATTTTACGACCCAGTTCGCCCCCCAGTTCAGGCTTTAGAGCTGTGTCCTGATCTCCCTAACATCCCCAAAGAAATCATACCCCTACATTTCACCAACTTGGAGGTCGAAAGAGCACTTAACACGGTCCCGAAGGGTGGAGCGCCTGGGTTGGACTGTGTACCAGCTGACCTTTTTTTACATGATAGGGGAGTGTGGGTGACTTATATTCAGTCCCTCGCCAATGCTATTGCAAAAGGCTCCCCTATACCAGATACATGGAAGGGTGCTGAGATCATCGCGATCTATAAGAAGGGGGATTGTACAGACCCAGGAAATTACAGGCCCATAAGCCTAATAGACTGCATCCGGAAGGTGATCGCCAGGCTCGTCCTGAGCAGAATCCAAGGCTGGATTGAGGAGCAGGACATTCTGTCTCCTCTTCAGGCTGGGTTCCGCTAACATACAAGCGCTATCGATCAGTTTTTTAGATTTGTTTTAATTTACTGGCGGGTGGTAATCCTTAGAGGATGCATGCTATATGCTGCATTTGTCGACCTTAAGTCGGCAGTTGATTTAGTGCCGCGTGCCAAGATGTGAGCGCCTTTGCAGAACAGAGTATGCCACTCGACGCACTGGCTTTTTTAATCAAACTTCATGATGCAAATTTTGCCCAAGAACGGTGGGGACAGCAAGGGAAAGTAACGGATAGGTTTCCCATCTCCAGGGGGGTTCGACAAGGGTGTGTGCTAGCACCAACACTCTTCTCCTTGTACATTAACAGGGTGATTCAGTATTTTATTAACCATCCCACTGACGCACCCAAACTTGATGGCAAGATGATCCCTCTGCTACTGTTTGCAGATGACACCTTGTTAATCTCTAAAACGCAGCAAGGCCTTCAGAAGGCTATTGTGTGTTTCGAGGTGTTATGCAAGGACCATGGTCTTATCATTAATGTTAATAAGACAAAGTTTATGGTGCTGCACAAGCATAAGTTTGTAAGAGGGAGGGTGGTTATGAACGGTGTTACGCTGGAGCAGACCCAAGTCTTCTCCTACCTTGGTATAACTCTGGTTTCTAAATTAGATTGGAAACCTCACACTAATCAGCTGGCTATTAAACATGCACAACTAGCTGGTGAACTAATAAAGGAACTCCGCCTTTCAGCTACAAAACCGATCGCCCCAGTGCTTAAAATTTGCAGTACTAAAATCAGCGCGTCAGTCCTTTACAGGCATGAACTATGGGGGTTCAGTAACTTAGCAGCATTAACGAGCTCCCAAAACAAGTTTGTGAGGGGAATACCTGGCCTTCCACCATCTACATCACTTTTGCCCCTCTTTTACGATTTGGGATGTCAACGAATGGAGGACGTAGCACGATTTAGGCCTGTGGCTTACTGGAGGAGACTGTGGGTTACCCCTGAGCTCTCCCAATACGCTCAGACTTTTCTCGAAGTTAGGGATGCTGATAGCGCTAGTAAAATTCCATGGATGAAAGAGGCCATGGCAGTCTACACCACTATAGGCGTGAGTTCTCTTTGGAAGAATCCTGCTGCTAATGTTTTCCCGCCTAGAAAGGCCTTCAAGGAGTTATATTGGACTATGGTTTCTATGAAAAGTTTTAGGATCTGTACCAGTCTATCTCTTACAAGAGACTATCTGGAGCTAAAACATGATATTGCTTACAAAGGGTACTGGGATTTTATCACACTTCCCTGCGATAGGAAACGGTATCACCAATTTAGGGTGGGAGCGCTTCCTGTCAATTCTTTTACCGGCAAATGGCATGCCAAAACCAGCACAAGTTGTCCATTTTGCCCATCTCAGCTGGAAAGTATAGCACATATTTTGTTTATCTGTCCAGTGTACAAATATCCGAGGAACACCTGGCTGAAGCCTATCTGCCTGTTGAAGGGCATTACCACTGGTTCAGAGGCACTAAGGATACTCAAAACAGATTGTTCAGAACCCACTGTTATTGCTGTCGCTAAATTCTTACCCTGGATGTGGGCAATTCGTGTGCGCAAGTTAAGCCAGAACTGAAAGTGTTTGTAACATATTTATATATGCATATAGTTAAATTAATTCTGTGATGCTCATTGTACTTTGGCCCTGGATTCTTTTTCTACACTTTTTATAGCTTTTATTCTATTTTTAGATAAATGATTGTGTATTTGGATGGATTAACTTGATGATTAATTCTTTTGCTGTGTTGTCCTGTCACTCATATGAGAATGGAATGTCCACGTTTCTTAACCTTTTTTAAATTTTAATGTATAGTCTTTTATGATATGTTCATCGAAATAAAGACCTTTTTGAAATGAATTGAATTGAATTAATAAACAACTGTTGTTCTCATTTCGAAATAATAAATACAGCACCACCATGTGGCAGTGTTTCAGAGGTGCTGGTGTTGACGATTAAGTGTCAGTGCAGAGCACCGGAAACCCCGGGCTCAAATTAGGCACTGCAGTTCTACCGCTGTATCCGTGCTGTGTGTTAGTGACGATGTTTTTGCTATGTAAAAGTCAAAGCAAATGGCATTGTCATTGTTAGGTTATACTCACTCCTAGCCCTAAGCTTTTTATGTGCCTGCAGGTTGGCTGCCAGGTATGCAGAAGGGTAGTGTATTTATACTTACATCTTGGCACTGAAATACTCTTCTGGATTTTATTCAGAATACTACAAGTATTTTGAAATTCTGGAAGGTGCTGAAGGCCCCAAGGATGTGCCCCATAATCATGCTAGTGGTTCATTTTGTATCTGTGTCAAGCAGCCATTTTGGAGGAAAATGCCCACTTTATAATAAGTGTGCTTTGAATACATCCCTTTTGCAGACGTGACAACAAAAATGAAACCAGATAGTCTTTCATGGGAGGCCATGTACTAGCTTCCCTGTTATACATTTGACACTTTAACCTGCTGTTCATGCCACTCACAGTTGCACTTACCTGCAGCAATAACCTGATTGGCATGAAAACCTTCAACGCATTGCCATGTCAGCCAGCCTCTTTGGCCTAGCCTCTGCAAAACCCCACATGCAATTCTGATACGGATAAAAAGATAGGTTTAGGTATTCATGAAAAATATGTACTTTTCCCAGGGTAATGATGGGTAAAAAGAAATGCAGATAAAAGAATTGAAAACCTCGAAAAAGGGAAAGGATCTTTGATCATCCATTCCGGAACACATAACAAAGCCATCTTGGAATGTGAAAAAAAATACATTTCAACATTTTCTTTTCATAAATATTCAAAGCGAGCGAGAATGCTGGATTATTTAGAAAGTGAGTACATTATTGCTAAAGACTACAGCCACAACAGAGAGAGGAGTGAAATGATTGTCTCTCTGATTCTCAGATTATGGAGATGAGGGGCTGAGTGTACATCAGTCAGATCCCCCGCCGAGATAGCTTTCCACTCTTTTTTAGCAAGAAGGAGATGAAAGGAAAGCGGCTAATTAGCATACCAAAGGAGACCAAACCCCCGGAGCTTTATCCTAGTTACAATCCAATAATAAACAGCCAAGTACAAAAAAGATTATTTGATAATAGCAGGCAGACATGAAAGCCTCTGAATATTGTGCCTCGGAATAATGGGGGAGAAAGGAGATGAATCTATATTTATACAGCACAAAACAACGCATACGTCCTGGGGGATCAACTTGCGACCCCTACCACAGCTTACAATGTAGATCGGTAAATAGCCCAGCGCTGTTCCTGTGTGAAAGAGCACACGTGTGTTCGGGATTGCAGGCTTGGTAACCAGTCAGTAAGGGAGATTTGCGACATGGGGGAGAGGTCTGTCCTAATGGGCATGTGTGATGTGTTTGCTGTGAAAGCAGCACCGGTCTGAGAGGTATGAAGGAGAGTTGGCTGGAAGGTGCATTCACTCGTCCAATCAATACCCGTGATCTGGTAGACAAGTTGGAAATAAACATCTTTATGTATCACTCAGTAAGGCTTTTGGGTTCATCCATATTCACAATGGTCCATATGTACAAACACATATCCCCATAGCCACAATATGGCTAAAACCCTCTCACACAACAGCTCCCATACTCATTGCTCCTTCCAAAGCTAAAACACTGGATAAGTCAGTAGCCCCGAATTTATTTATTATTTTTTTTTGTTTGCTTCTCTCCTCCACCAAGGCACCAGGGCCGGAGCTGGCCGGCACGATGCGATGATAGCCTTTTTGGCCTATTTTCGGCCATGCTGGGATAACAGGACAATTGCTTGCAGTGGCGCGCTGTGGCGTGCAGTGGCTTGCAGCGCAGCGCTGGCAGGTCCGCCATGCCCCAGCCACTCAACGCTGCAGTATACTGAACGCCGACCTCAGCTCTTGGGCTGAATCTCTCAGTCCGCCCCCGCGGCTGTGTCTACGGCCTCTCGCTTGTCCTCAACAACGCACTCAGGGGCATATTATCAAGAACGGAGTTAAACATTATCACCGGTTTAGCGGCAGAAAACTGCTGCTAAAGCGGCAATAATGGGCTTGATAATATGCCCTTGAGAATTCCATTAGAAGTCCTTGTACTGGTGTGAGCATGGACTTCTATTGGAATTCTCAAGGGAATATTATCAAGCCCATTTTCCGATTTAGTGTCAGTTTTCTGCCGCTAATCCGGCGATAACTTTAACGCCATCCTTGATAATATGCCCTTCAGCTCGTCTGCTACAATGCACTCTGCTAGATACCCAGAACCGGAAGCTGGATCATGTAATGCATTTCATATAGGATTAACATACCAAAACATACATTTTAAGGCTATTGGCAGCCATGGGTAATGTGACATGATCAGGACATATACCTTTAAGATGACTTTCAATATTCTTTTAAATGCAACGCATTTTGTCACGCTGATTGCGAGCGGTGACACGCTCTTGTAAATGCTTTAAATTTATTGGTTTTAATTGTGCACTAACCCTCAAAGTTAACAGGTTACTAACCTGCATCTTGGATTCTAGGGGCTGCGCGTGGCTGGCTGTGGGCTGATCTCCCTAGGCGGGCTCACAGCGGCCGCGGCCGCCATTTTGGGTTGGGCAGGACTGGCGAACCCCACCCACGCCACTCCCCCCACGCTACTCC
This sequence comes from Lissotriton helveticus, assembly GCF_964261635.1. Taxonomy (NCBI): domain Eukaryota; kingdom Metazoa; phylum Chordata; class Amphibia; order Caudata; family Salamandridae; genus Lissotriton; species Lissotriton helveticus. Next base: position 493,466,613 of record NC_136069.1, on the reverse strand, counting down.
TCTATTTAGGAGTGCTTCTGACGCCTTCCCAGTGATTACGAGCAGCCCGGTGGCAGTGGGCTTGCTGGCAGTAGCTGGATGGTTGCTGTCCCGTTTTTTAAAAAGCGCATTTTGTCACGCTGATTGCGAGCGGTGACACGCTCATGTAAATGCTTTAAATTTATTGTTTTTAATTGTGCACTAACCCTCAAAGTTAACAGGTTACTAACCTGCATCTTGGATTCTAGGGGCTGCACGTGGCTGGCTGTGGGCTGATCTCCCTAGGCGGGCTCACAGCGGCCGCGGCCGCCATTTTGGGTTGGGCAGGACCGGCGAACCCCACCCACGCCACTCCCCCCACGCTACTCCTCTATTTAGGAATGCTTCTGGCGCCTTCCCAGTGATTACGAGCAGCCCGGTGGCAGTGGGCTTGCTGGCAGTAGCTGGATGGTTGCTATCCCGTTTTTTAAAAAGCGCATTTTGTCACGCTGATTGCGAGCGGTGACACGCTCTTGTAAATGCTTAAATGTATTGTTTTTAATTGTGCACTAACCCTCAAAGTTAACAGGTTACTAACCTGCATCTTGGATTCTAGGGGCTGCGCGTGGCTGGCTGTGGGCTGATCTCCCTAGGCGGGCTCACAGCGGCCGCGGCCGCCATTTTGGGTTGGGCAGGACCGGCGAACCCCACCTACGCCACTCCCCCCACGCTACTCCTCTATTTAAACGGCTCACATGTGTCAGCGCAGCGGACGAGCGCAGCGGGCGCGACGAAGGTGCGCCGGAGTTGCGCCAGAGTTAAGCCCGTCTGCGCCCGTCCGCGGCTGGCAGGGGCTAGGGGCACCCCATTATACCCCTCAATTCACATATTCATCATCCCAGCTTTGCTCATATTGGAACCTCGGTGCTATTGGATCCGCTATTACTGATCATCTGACCCACCTTGGTCTATTTTCTCTCCCCTCTTGTACACCACCCGTGATTTTATCACAGCTGACCCCTTCGCCTGTTATCCCCCCGCTAATTCCCCCCCTTCCCTTCACCGCCCACACCCCGGTATTTAATACCGCAGCCACGCTCTTGAACACCAGGTCGGCGGTCAACCATCAGTACGAGATATTTGATTACATCGACACACATCAACCGGACCTCCTGTTTTTAACAGAGACCTGGTTCAAGGCCGACTCCCTGCCCAACGTTCTAGCTGCATTGCCCCCCTCATATTCTGCCATTCGAGCGGACCGTCCGGAGGGCAGGAGGGGTGGAGGAGTGGTCTTGATAGCTCGCACTGACCTTCACTTTCAGATCCTTTCCTTTCCCCCCATTCCAGAAGTAGATTACCTGGTGACACGTTCGACCTCCTATCAGATACCCCTGACCTCTGTTCTTATCTACCGCCCCCCCCATTCCACTCCTTCCTTTATCTCTAGCCTCCAAGACCTCCTGGCTACACTGGCGATAAATAATTCGTCAGTGTTAGTCTTAGGGGACCTCAACTTCTGGCCAAACGACCCTGCTGAAAGCTCCCTTTCTAAGGAGTTCACTGATCTTATGACCAGTCTTAATTTTACACCTCACATTCACAGCTCTACTCATATACAGGGTCACACGCTGGACCAGATCTGGACTCTGAATATCCCCACAACACCCCCCATCATTTCTCCTTGCCCCTGGTCAGACCATTCGTTCATTTCATTCTCCCTTGCCCTAGCCCCTGAGGCAAAACCCCTGCTCCCTAAAAACATCTGGATCAGGAAATGGGGCAAAGCCGATATGCCGTCTTTTTGCTCGTCTTTGGCTAAAACCAGCCCTGCCCTCTCAGGCCTTGCAGCCCCAGCTCAGCTGACCGCTATCAACAACTGGCTGACCCAAGCGGGCGACATATTCGCTCCCCTGAGACAAATTACGGTCAAGCGGGCCCATGCTGCCAACCGATGGTTCACCTCAGACCTTAAGGTGAAGAAATTGGCTGCACGGAGAGCCGAGCGAGCATGGAGAAGAGCGTACTGTCCTGTGCTAAAAACCACCTATTTATCTGTTCTTCAGATTTACAAAAAAGGCATCCTTGATGCCAAAACAGAGTTTTATTCTAACAGGATACTGGCAACGGAGTCCCAGTCCAAAGAAATCTTTGCCACAGTGCATGAACTGGCCTCATCTGACAGAGCTACGGCTGTGATTCCCCCCTCCCAATCTCTTTGCGACTCGCTCAATGAGTTTTTCATTGAGAAGGTCGCAAAGATTAAAACCAACAACCCTCTCCCATCATCTACATTCACTAATCCCTCCCCTCCTTCCACTGTCCCCAAATTAACCAGTATTCCCCTCTTGACCAAAGACACACTCCTCCCACTGCTCCAACGGGTGAAATCAGGTTCCCCCTTGGATTTTGGCCCCGCTCACATCCTTAGAGAAGTCTTCCTAGCGTGTCCCATCCCGCCCCTCACACTTCTTAATGATTCACTTAGTAATGGCGTTGTCCCTAGTCTTCATAAATCCGCGGTTGTCATCCCCATTCTAAAAAAGGCTGGCGCCGATCCCTCGTCCCCTTCTAACTATCGCCCCATTTCTCTTCTGCCCTATTTGGGAAAGGTTTTAGAAACTCATGTCACCAGTACCCTGAGCACCCACGTGGAGGCAAATCACTGCCTCTCCCCTTGTCAGGCGGGCTTTCGGCCCCTCCACTCCACGGAGAAGGTGGTGATCTCGGTGATGGATGGGCTACGTGAGGGCATCGACACCAACCTTTCGCAAGCCCTCATCCTCTTAGATCTGTCCGCCGCTTTTGACACGGTGGACCACTCCACCCTCCTCACCCGTGTCAGGGCGGCGGGCATAGAGGGCCTAGCCTTCTCATGGCTCGAGTCTTTTCTGAGCGAGAGGGCTCGGCGGTCCACCTTGCCGGCTTCACTGCTGCCTCCCGTAAGGTGGAGTGTGGTGTCCCCCAGGGTTCTTCACTTTCCCCTCTTCTGTTTAATTTATACATCTACCCCCTCATTTTTATGTTGCAGCAGCTCGAGGTCACGGTGTTCAATTACGCCGATGACCTCCAGCTAATTTTCAACCTCTCCCATTCTCCCTCATCCGCCCTGAATGTTCAAACAGTTATGCTGTTCATTCAGGACTGGATGAACTGCAACCACCTCAAACTTAACCCGGACAAGACGGAGCTGGTCTTGACCGGAGGTGGTTGCAGTCCCTGGTCTCCCTCCTATTGGCCCCCATCACTTGGTGTTTCCCCACTCCCTGTCCCCAAAGTTAAAACCCTTGGGATTTTTCTCAACTCACAACTTTCGGTTCACTCCCAAGTTAGTTCAGTGGTATCCTCCTGTTTCTTTTCCCTCAGGACAATCAGGAAGATCTCCCGCTTCTTCTCCCTCCCGGCATTAAAAGTCATCGTGATGGCAATGGTGCTCTCGCGCCTTGATTATGGTAACATAATCTATAATGGCGCGCCGGCCTACGCTATCCACCGCCTGCAACTAGTGCAGAATCAGGCCGTTCGCCTGATCCATGGCCTGCCCAAATTTCACCGTGTTACTCCTTTGCTGCAGGCATTACACTGGCTGCCTGTGAGAGAGCGAGCCTTATTCAAACTTGGCTGCCTCACTTTTCAGGCCAGGATGGGCACCGCTCCTGAGTTTATATGCTCAGCCATCAAGCCCTACTTGCCGGGTAGAGAACTTCGTTCCACCCATATGGCACTCCTGATCACTCCCCGTTTCAAAAAGAAGAAAGCTGGAGGAGCTAAATTTGCGGTCCTTGCCCCAGCTTTCTGGAACTCTCTCCCTGTGCGACTCCGCACTTCTTCTTCTTACATCGAGTTCCGTAAGAACCTTAAACCCTTTCTTTTTTCCCGAGCTTTCGCTGCCTAGCCCCCTCTTGCTGTTGTTGCCACTCGTAATCTGAAAAGCGCCAAGAAACCGCTCGGTAAAAGTGCGCTCAATAAATGTTTTTAAATTCAAATTCAAATTCAAAATTCAACGTTATTTATATGTTATTCCTTTTTATTGGGTCCCCACTATCCTCATACCTCCATGAGGTCACTAGGTGTCTTAAGTAAGATGTGAGTAGTGCAACCACCACTGTTTTATTATTTGGATTCCGGGACTTTTATTTTTTTCCTAAAAGTGTTGCTACAAATTCCAATATTCACAGCAAAGCACTGATCCCACGTCAAAAACCCCACAACCTTTTCTAACGAAAACATACCTGTGGCCTTCCATGTTACTGCTGAACGGAAAAGTGCGAGCAGCCATCAGCATAGACAGGGCTTTAAGTGGGATGAAAAAACTGGGGGTGGGGCTCATAAAGGGGCGTGGCCAATGTACTTAAGGGCATGGCTTAAAAACACGTAAGCTAACAATCTGTGCTTGGAATAGTGTGCTGCCTGACTTGTATTTTGCTGTTTCTGTCATTGCATCTAGATATATGATACAACAAGAAACATCATACCTACAACAAGTCAGGATTATTGGCTTTGTCAATGGTTGTATTTATTCTATTTATTCATTTATAAAGTTTTATATAGTGCTAGCTGTAAAGTCGGGTGCTAGGCCCGCATGCTGAGTAAATGATCGCCACACAGGCACAGTCAGGTACTGGGTGCAATTGGCCCAGAGCACGTGCGCTCGGCCACTTTTATTTAGGGTGCGTCACCTGACCGGTGACGTCTGTGGTGGGTGGGTGTACAGTGTAGGGCATTCACAGAAACACTGGTGTGCTGACTGCACATCACTACATCCCTCCTAAACTTGGTGAAAAATCAAAACCCGGGACAAAGTCCGAAAACCTGTGGGAGGAAAATGAAACACAAAAATACAAAGGCGGAAACACCGCTAAGACTTCTTCAGCTGCTTGCAGAATTGCTATGTTGGCAAATAGCGGCTTGTATGACCGATTTATGTTGGCACAGTTCAGGAGGGCTCGGCGGACCCGGCCTCCACTTGGCTCTGTTGCCGGACGTTGCTCTGCATTCCGGCTCCGCCTCGCTCTTGTGGTGACAACCATCAGCTGGAGAGATGGTGGGCGGCTAGGTTTTGCTCTTCCGCCGTTAAGTCCTGGTTCTTTGCGGTGTCTTCGAACAGGCTTCAAAAGTGTCTCTTCGCAAATGAAAGGTGTAGGTCCAAACATCCCTCTCAGTGGGATGCCCCTCTTGCCGGTATTCCTTTCTCACAGGACGGCCGGGAGGCCCTCTTTGCCAGGCTTCCACGGGACTGGTGCTTTCGGTCGTGTTGTGCCACCATAGCCTTCGGGCCGTGAATGGGACGCGCTACGAGCCTCACCGTTCTGTCCTTCATTCCCCCTGAAGGGTGTGTTTTGTAGCTCCTGTCATTGCATGTGAGGTCTTCACCCTTCTGGGACCTGCAGATGTGCGGCTGTGGATCTATCTCTCATCCGGGATCTTCTGATGCCAGAGTCCCTTGAGGCCTCTGCCCCTTGGGTTTCCACGGGCTGGTGTGGAGTGGTCAGTACCTTTGTTTCCGGATGTCTGATCACTCTCGCCATCCAATCTTCCGCTCCACCCCAGAGGTAGGTGTTGCTAATAGTCCAGCTTGCTCCCACCTGCGATCGCCTTGGGGACTGAGTCCTCGTCGGTTGACATCTTTGCTCCGTGCCGCTGATGTTCTTCCCAGGCCTTGTGCTCCGATGCACTCTGATGTTCCAGCGCATGCCACCTTACTCTTCCGGTGTGTGTGTTGACTTGTCACACCTCTTTTCTCCTCCCTGGACATTGCTGTTTCTTGTGGCGCCATGCCACTCAATTCCCTTCTTCTCTTTCTTTTCCTTTCGTGACGTGGTCGGTCCCTTTCCTCTTATCTTCTTCATCCAGGCCATCTCCATGTGGTGTGCACTCCACATGTTTCTCCCTGGTTGTGTCCTACCCCTAGGATAACGCTTGCTTGTCTTCTGCTGACCGGACCAGGTGTCGCACCTTTCTTCCTGTTGATATCTTCAGACTCTTTCTTGGTCGCATTCATCGACCTCTTCACACATTCCCAGTTGATCTTCCTCCTTCTTTCCTTTTCCTTCTCCGCCGCGACATAACCTGGGGCGACCTCCTTACATCTTTTCTGGCCGGGTTTCCTCGCGCAGCGCGTGCACTCTGCACGTGTCCTCCCGGTTTTGTCCTAGTTCTAGGACACTGTCTTCTGGTCATTCGAACCACCAGGGTGCACGTCGCGACCTTCCCTTCACCTTCAGTTCTCTCTCTCAGTTAACTTTTGATGTCGAAGTTCGTTGGTCCAGGTTTGCGGACCACGTCTTAGTTGAACTTCTTGGACCTCTTGCCAGTCCGCTCTGCCGATCTCTAGCAGGCTACCTTCAGTCCACGTGTCGAACCTCTCGCTGACTTCTGCTTCAGTCACCTCCTGTCGCAATCTTCCCATGGATTGGCTTCTTTGTTTGGGCGACCATCTGGCTGGTCGGTTTCTTTGCTTGGGGGACCATCTGGCTGGTCGGCTTCTTTGCTGGGGCGACCATCTGGCTGGTCAGCTTCTTGGCTTGGGCGACCATCTGGCTGGATGGTTCCTTTGCTTGGGCGACCATCTGGCTGGTCGGCCTCTTTGTATGGGCGACCATCTGGCTGGTCGTCTTCTGGGTGTGATCATTGGACTGGTCGGCTTCTGGGATGCGTCACGTCGCGTGACTATCCGTGGTACCTGTCCTGCACGATGGCACTCCATGCGCTCTTCTCCCTCCTTGCAGTGGCGTCTTGTCGCCTCGTGGCGCGCATTCTGCACCCTAACGCTTCTGTTTCTTCGGATACTTGCTGCGCACATCTTCAGTGTCTTCTTCGCTTTTGGTGCTGTCGCGTACCATTCACGTCTGGGGTACCGCTGCGCACTGTCCCTTTTGTGTCTTGCTTGTTCGCTCAGCTGGCTGTGGCGACAGCACAAATCCTTGTTGAGGTGGATGCAGTTTGTCCACTTACTTCCTCCTTATGACTGTGGGACGTGCTTGTCTCACTCTGGCACATCTGCGTGCTGTCCTTTGTTTCTTGCTTCCTGTTGCAGGATCCGTTGCAAGCTTCCCTTGATGTAACAGCGGGCAGGTTCCTGCCCTTTGTAGTCTCTTTGCTGCAGTCCTTCCTTGACTTGTCATAGGCTTGTTTATTTCCCCCACTGCAGTACTGAAAAGGTCCACTAGATGGCAGGTGAGCTCTTTTGCAGGCACCGGCAGTCTTTCCCTTGCTCTGGGTCTTTCTGATTTCTGCCAGTGCTTGGCTGTGTGCTGCGTGGTGTCCTGAGGCTTCAGGCTAGCCTGGTGGTGGAATGCTTGCTGGGGCTGCAGGTCAAGGGACACACGGCGTAGGTGGGGCACCACCGGAGGGTTCCTTGGAGTTTTGGTGAGTCACTGCCCTCTCTGCAGCCGGACTATTCCTCCGTGTTGAGTCAGTCTTTGTTTTCCTTACCCCAGGAGGTACAGGGGCTCGAGGCACGTACAGTGCTCAGTGTTTGGGTGTTGTTGGTGGAGGGAGGCCTCATGGTGAATGCGGGTGGGCTCCGCTTGGTGTACTTACACATGGGGCGCTTTGCTGCCAATACTTTTCAGGCACTGCAGCATTTCCCTCCATCGAGCAACTTCCTTCGCGCTGCCATTTCAGTGTCTCCATATTTTAACAACGTGCACCTTGTGAGTGCAGGCGGGGTGCTGGCGCTGCTCCCAACGACTACGGATGGCACACTTAATTGTTTCTACTCCCCCTCCCACCCGTAGCAGCTTCATTCAGATCACACGCTGCACAGGGTGGGGGTCGGAGCTGCAGCCTGGGTACATGGCTGACCTGAAGGTCACTGTTCAGGGTTGGGAGGAAGGGTGTGCTCGCCTAACACCTTGCCGCTTTTACGGGCGATCCATATCGGGCTTTTCCTCATGACGCGGTCGGGCATGGTGGATGCCGGTGAATCTTCGGGGTACACATTACTTCTCCCCCAGCGTTCCCTTGAATGTTGGGCGCTGCGGCCCTCATGCCACCCTTTCTTTCGGCTCGCTCCCCACTTGCAGCGGCTTCACTCACTTCCTGCGCAGCGCGGGGTCAGAGCTGCAGTCTTCTTTCTTCTGTCCGCGGGAGGGCAGCTAGTTATTCACCTCGCGGTCTTCTCTCCCCTCGCAGCAGGCCTTCATTCTTCATGGCCGCGCAGGGGAGGGGGCTGGTGCTGCTCCACACGCTTTTCCACCACTTGTTCTCGGTGGTGCTGGCGTCACAGCGCTCGGGGGTATACAGCACTCTGTCGCGGGCATGAAGCAGCGGGGTGGGCACCCACTGGCTTTGCTTCTTGGGGGGGAGTGTAGTTTTATTCACGCAGCCCCCTGTCCTCTCCGGGCGCTTGGGGCTCACCTTCGGCGGGCGGGCCTGTTCAACCACGCGGGTGGGGTCCGCGTTGGTCAATTCATGATGGGGGCACTCTGATGCGGCCGATGCAGGTGGGCTCCGCACGGCTCGCTTTCCACGGTGGTGTCTCTTTGTTGCGGCCAACGCGGGTGGGCACCGCTCGGCTCACTCTTCACCCTATGCGGGGGCAGTTCACGCTTGGCTCAGAGGGTGCGGGGTAGGGCCCCGGTCACCTTCTTGTCTGCAGGCAGGCCCGGGGCTCAGCACACGCCCTGCAGGCCTCTCGGGGGCCGGCACCGATCATGGGGGTGCCCTTGAGGCAGGCAGCTCCCTCCCCCTTTCCATGATGTTTTTTTGTTAGCTGTGGCACGCGGGGGCCCAGCTTCCCTCGTCGCCAGTGTAAAGTCGGGCGCTAGGCCCGCATGCTGAGTAAATGATCGCCACACAGACACAGTCAGGTACTGGGTGCAATTGGCCGAGAGCACGTGCGCTCGGCCACTTTTATTTAGGCAGCGTCACCTGACCGGTGACGTTTGTGGTGGGTGGGTGTACAGTGTAGGGCATTCACAGAAACACTGGTGTGCTGACTGCACATCACTACACTAGCCAGTGCTTTAAATGGGCCAGTACTCACCGGTACTGAGTACCGGCACTTCTTACTTTTATGCCTTCATGTGCCGGCACTTCTCCCCGCCAAGGAGAATACCAGTACTATTGTCTGATATTGTGTTAATTGCTAATTCTGCGGAGGCAGGGGGGCGCCTGCCTCTAAAATGCTCCGACAGCCAAAGTGCCCTGTGCTGATCCCCTGCGAAACTGGAACCGTTCAAGAGTAGCTCAGTTGCATTATCATTCAGACACTACTCTGTCAATCATATTTACTCTATGGTGTGCATTGTGCACACACCCTGGAATCCAGGCGACCCACTGAGAGCGGCAATTAAGGAAGCCACGGGAGGTAAGGAGGTGACAATGTCCTTTTTCCTGCATGAGCCTTTTGTGTGTAGGTTACCTCACCCATAGCCCCGACCCTAGCCATGGCCACTGGTCACACCCCAACCTCAATTGATGAGTACCTTCACTTATTTTTTTCCATTTAAAGCACCGGCGCTAGCTAGACCCGTGGGTATCAGAGGGCTCTACATACACAAAGGGAAAAAAAATTCATAACATCGCAGGACATGAGGATGAATAAAGATAAAAGCAAGACAAAATACTTATGTATGCAGTGAGGGGGGATGGACTTCGGTGGCTGACGCAGACAGAAAACCACCATCCTTGAAGGTCAAAGTGAGTGGGGAGTCCATTAGGTTATTGATGCCTAGGATGGTTGCCTTGGTTGTTAGTTAATAAGCAGCATATAAAATTGAAAAAGCTTCCTCTTAATGCCCTGGTGACACCACGACCATTTTGCTGCTCCTGAGTTCAAAAAGAGAGTTGGCCTAACGTCTAGGGCGGTCGACCTTGAATCTGGGGAACCGGGTTAGAGTCTCGGCAATGACACTAAACATCCTTTGATTCTGGGCATATCACTTAATATCGCCGTGCCTAACACAAAAAAATGAATGTGTCCTCATGTAACACAACTGGTGCTATGCAAAGTGCTCTGATACCCAATGCCGGGTCAAGTTTGCGCTATATAAAACTCAGTAAAAAAAAAAATAATGGAAATCCGGAGAGAAATGGACTCTCTTTAAAGGATTTACCTTCCACTGCAAGGCCCACCTGGCATGACGTCATGATGTAACTTCTCCACTAGTGAGAAGTGAGCAGTGTGAGCAGGCGCACATCAATGTGCCTGCTATCACTGCAGTCCGTAAAAAAACTGACTGCCTGTGCCAGGATACAAAACAGAACCAGATAGAGACTCATTTCGCAGCCCCCTTTAAAAAACTCCCGGTGCTCAGCACCGGTGAGACCCGGCCCACTTAAAAGACGTGAACAAAGAACAAGGGCCGTGCTTGTGTGATAGATGGCCCAGCCCACAAAAACATGCAGCAGTATTCACTGCTTAATAAGCAGAATCGGAAGGCGGAATGGGTAGTCAGTCTTTCATGCTCTTGTCAGCACACTGTAGATTGATAGGGGAAAGTGCCACTGCTGCGGAAATAGTTGATAGGGCTCCCTCCATTTGCAGGTGAGGTGTGCAGGGAAGATGAAACAATAGCCCTCAGACCCGATGCGACAAATGCAAAAAGAAGAGATGGTGGACGGAATGCTGAACAAATTGTATTGTATTGTATTGTAATTGCATTTATATAGCCCTTACTACCACTGATGAGGCGTCAAACTTCTTTTTGGTCGAGTAGCACGCTACTACGGAACCCATGAAGGATTTGTGTTGAATTAGTATAGTAAAATATTAAAGTAATTTGAGTGGTGGATAGGTTAGTCAGTTTTTGGGATTCAGAAGGATAGCGGAGGCATAGAAGAGGGAAAAAGGTTAGCATTTATATAGCGCTCGTTATCTCTGATGGGGTGTTGAAGCGCTTTTTTGGCTACTAGCACACTACTACGGAACCCATAAAGGATTAGTGGTGAATTAGTATAGTGAAATATGAAAGTAATTTGAGTGGTGGATATTAGTCAGTTATTTGGATTGAGAAGGATAGCGGATGGATAGAAGAGGGAAAAATGGTTTGCATTTATATAGCTCTTGTTACCCCTGATGGGGTGTTGAAGAGTTTTTTTTGGCGAGTAGCGTGCTATTCCAGAACCCATAAAGGATTAGTGTTGAATTAGTATAGTGAAATAGGAAAGTAATTTGAGTGGTGGATATGTTAGTCAGTTACTTGGATTGGGAAGGGTAGCGGAGGGATAGAAGAGGGAAAAAGGTTTGCATTTATATAGAGCTTGTTACTCCTAATGGGGTATTGAAGCACTTTTTAGGCGAGTATCACACTACTCCGAAACCCATAAAGGATTAATGTTTAATTAGTACAGTGAAATATGAAAGTAATTTGAGTGGTGGATATGTTAGTCAGTTATTTGGATGGAGAAGGGTAGCGGAGGGATAGGAGAGGGAAAAAGGTTTGCAAATACCTAGTGCTTGCTACCCCTGATGAGGTGTTGAATTGCTTTTTCGGCAAGTAGCACACTACTCTGGAACCCATAAAGGATTAGTGGTGAATTATTATAGTGCAATATGAAATTTGACAAGTGGACATGTTAGTCTTTTATTTTGATTGAAAATGATAGTGGAGGGATAGAAGTGTGAAGGATTTAGACTTTTTTGTTTTTGTTTGTTTTTAGGGGTCATATCAGTAGGAGGAGACTTGAGTAAAAGGGATGTGGAGGGGAACAGTCTGAGGGAAGAGTTCAGAAAGGCTCGTTCTGGGGGATCGTTATAGTAAAAGAGGTGTCAGATGCTGCAAGGAGGGGTAGAGTAGGCGGGAGTCTAGAAAGGGTTATTTTGGGGATCACTGTAGTGTTATGGGGTTTGGGATAATTGAGAGAGTGGATGTAATGGATATATTGATAGAGGTATATGGTGAGATATTGGAAAGAGTCGTAGAAAGAGGTTTCAGATGACTGAGATTTGAGGTAGAAGATATATTGAGAGAGGTATAGGGTGAGAACAGGGTAGTGCATTGGATATGCCGAATCAGAAGAAAGTAATAAATATATAGATCCATAAGTACATGAAAAGTATATTGATGCATAAAGGAAGTAAGTATATGTAGATTAAAGCTATTGACAGAGGTATAGGGTGAGAAATAGTGTAGTGCATTATATGTCTTTTAGGAGAAAAGTAATCAATATATAGAAGTACATGGAAGGAATATAGCTGCATAAAGGAAGTAAGTATATGTAGATTAAAGATGCATTAGATAAACTCTGGTTTTCAAGTGTTGTACGTATATATATATATTTATTTAACATAATTATTCTACATGTTTATATAAAGCAATACACATGTATAGGTACATATCTATAATACAAATAAATGCTCATATACAGAGGAATATGTTTTATATTTCTGTTTACGTATTTTGCTTATGCGGGGAAGAGACAATTCTTGAATAGTTTTCTGAAGATAAGGTGGTGGTCTGTGGATCTTATGTAGGGGGTAAAGAGTTCCATAGTTTGGCTGCTTGAACAGAGAAGGATGTGCCACCCATGTTTTTTTTCTTGTATATTGGGATTTTAAGCTGAGATGCCACTCTAGAGTGGAGGTTCCTTTGTTGAATGTGTTTGGTGATTTTATTCCTGAAGAAGAGAAGTCCTATTCCATGTATCACTTTGTTGGTGATACAAAGCAGCTTGAATGTGGATCTTCTGGCAACCAGTAGCCAATGCAGGGCTTTCAAGGCAGGGTAGATGTTGTCTTGCGGTTTGATATGCAAGAGTTGTCTGGCAACCGAGTTCTGAATCCGCTGTAGTTTTTTTTTTCATGGACATTAAAGGGCATCCATGGTAGAGGCTATTGGCATAATCGAGTTTGGACAGAACATGGGAGATGGTAACTTGGACCGTGTGTGGAAATCCCAAATCGAGGGAGATTAGTTACAGAGCTTTTGCAGTAACAAATCTTGATCTTGCTAGTTTGCCTACTTGGGCATTCATCAATAACTTGGAATCAATGGTCATTCCAAAGTTTCTTACTTCTGTTGATACTTTAGGAGGTGATCCCAGTTCATCAGGCCAGGTGGCAGGCAGGTCATAATGTTTCCAGTCGCCACACATGAGTATTTCAATTTTGGAAACATTCAATTTGAGATGACCTCAAGTCATCCATTGATCCACGACTCTGAGACAACAGAAAATTATCGAGTTTCCAATTTATTTGGGGCATTCCAGTTGAAAGAGTATTTATATGTCATCTGCAGAATTATAGCACGTGAGGTGAAATTGATTGATCAGTACCAATAATGACTTCATCTAGATGTTGAAAAGCATGGGCGAGATGATAGAATCTTGAGGGTCCCCTGCTTTTGTGGAGTACGGGTTGGACAAGAAAGGTGGGGTATGGATGACATTAGTTTTGTTTTGAAGGTAGGACGTGATCCAGTCTAGAGCAGTCCCCTCTATGCTCGCTTCGTAGAGTCTTTGTGTAAGAGTGTCATGGTCAACCATGTCAAAGGCAGCGGAGAGGTCCAATAGAATTAGTGCAGCAACCCCATTGCAGTCTACTGTGTTCTTCAGGTCATCCCAGATGGCAAGGAGGGCGGATTCTGTGCTTCCTGGACGGAATCCTGTTTGGTAGTCTGAAAGTATGGCATTCTTTTCCATGAATTGTGACAGCTGGGCGAATGCTGCTATTTCTATGAGTTTGCCCGGTAAAGGTCCATTTGTAATGGGTCTGCAGTTGTCAGGGTTCAGTGGGTCCAGCGGGTCAAAGTTTGTTTTCTCCAGTAAAGGGAGTATGTATGACTTTTTGAGTTCTTCTGGAAATATCAGTGTGAAATATGTTGGAAGGAAAGGAGAGGCTGTGTTAAAGTTCAAGAACTCCATGGCTTCTTGAATTTCATTATACCAAATGTGCATTTGCATATGAGGCCTCTACAGCAGTGTCTAGAGGATCACTGGAGCAAGATTTCTAGCTGTTGGAGGACAAACTCAGATTATCACAAGCTACACAATAGTTTCTCCCATGGTGGTCTCAGCTGAACAGTCTCATGGTGGGGGTGCATTTCACCAGAAATCACCCCCTCAAATCCCGATTACAGATGCCTCCCTGCAAAGATGGAGAGCTCACTTGGGTTGCCTTTAGGCTCAGAGTGTGCGGTTGGGCAGAAAACAACTGTACTACGTCAACATGTGGAGCTGAGAGCAGTCCTCAAGGCTCTGAAACCTTTCTTGCCAGCTCTCATGATGAACTGCATCCTTGTACAAACCAACAACACGACAACCATGTATTACTTGAAAAAGCAGGGAGGAACTTACTCTCATCCTCTCTCCCAAGAGGCCCAGACCATCTGGAAATGGCTACTAGCCAGGAATCTCACAATAACAGTCATTCGTCTGCCAGGAAATCAAAATGGGCAGGAAGACGCAATTTTCAAGACAATCACGACTTGTTCTGTGTTCCCCTTTACAAAACAATACCAGGTATTTCAACAATACACGTTCACTTGCAAATATAAATTCCATACAAACCTTCAAACACTCTGTCTATATTTATGTAGGGATATTTATAAAGTGCAACTGTTACTCCAAAGAGTGTCCTGGTGCTGATTGCCAAAGAGTGTCAGCGAGGGTAAGAAGGAACTATGGGCTGGAAAAAAGATAAGTTTTCAGCTTCTTCTGAAAGACAGGCATTGACTTGATGCTTCTAACTGTCAGCAGCAGTTTGTTCCAAAGGGATGGACCCTGAAAAGAGAGTACCTTCCCCTTGATCTAGCCTTCTTAATACATGGGGTACTGTCCATGAAGTGATTAACTGAGCAGAGATTCCGCTGTGGGGATAGAACAAAATCCTGTTTATTAAGTAGCCTGGGCCAGTGACGTATAAGGCTTTCTGGGTTACAAGCAATGTCTTAAAGATAATCATTTTTCTTACTAGCAGCCAAAGAAGACTCCTAATGAGGCTAAACACGTGAGCATCACAGGAGAGCCCAAAAATAGTTCGGGCTGCTGCATTCTTGGCCAGCTGTAGACTATTTGTTAGACCAGGCACCATTGGCGTAGGTCTCCCTTCCATTTTTGCTGTTGCCTCATGTATTTTTGCTGGTGTTGCATGCTTTGGGCACTGTGACACTGCTATTCAGTGCCGCAGTGCAAGTGCTCCCTATTGTAAATTGATGTATGAATCAGTGGTTCCATGTTTGGCTATTTGGTTTACTTGTCAGACCCTAGTCTAGTGCACTGAGTGTGCCTAGGGCATGTAAATCCAAATGCTGCTGGTGGGCCTGCAGCACTGGTTGTGCCACCCTCAGAAGCAGCCTTGTAAAATGTGTCTAATGTCTGCCATTGCAGAGCCTGCGTGCAGTCTGGTACTGTCATGCTGACTGGGCAAGTGCACCCACTTCCAAGCCCCTAAACCTTCCCTTTTCTTCATATCAGTCACCCCTATGGTAGGCCCAAGGGCAAGGTGCATTGTAAGTATAAGGTAGGACTAGCTCTTATGTGTGTGGCATGTCCTAATAGTGAACTACAGCCATTTTCGTTTTTCACTATTGCAAGGCTACCTGTTCTCCATAGGCCAGAATGGGCTGTTAGAGTTATTACATTTTATAATCCTAACTGTCTCAGAGAACATGGTAGAAATTCGAGTTTAGTATGCCTGAACTCAGAATAATAAAATACATCTTTTAGTAAAGTTTATTTTAATATTCTGTGTTTGCAAATACCACTTTTAGAAAGTAGGTATTTCCTTGTCTAACCATTCAAACCTGCCTCTGCTAGGTTGTGTATTCCTATGTCTGGTTTTGTGAGTGACATGGCTGGGGAATTCCAGGAGACAGGCTGAGTCACCCAGTGGTAAATAGAGAGATCTGCATCTAAATGGGAGGGAGGAGTTGCACCTGAACCTTGAATAGGGCTGTGCCTGCCTTCCACAATGCTGGCTCCACCCCCTGGGGAGCGGCTGATGTCTCTGCCCTGCACACTGAAAGAAGAGAAGGAGTCCTGTAAACAAAGTGCTCCAGGACTGTACTTGCCTTCCACAATGCTGGCTCCACCTCCTGTGGGGCATCTGATGTGCCTGCCCTGCACTGTGAAAGGAAAGGAGAAGTCTGATAAACAGAGTGATTCAGCACTGGTTTGGACTGGGCAAAGACCCCTCTGCCCTCAGAAGACCAAGGATTTTGGGGTATAAATATTGGGACCCTGATCCAAAGAAATGAGATCACTTTGGACAACAAGAAGAAACCTTTACTAAGGAGAGGAACCTGAAGAAACTGAGGAGAGATTATTTCCAAGCTGAAGTGCTGCTTGGGGGATTGGCCTGCAGTGGTTACCTTACTGCCAAAGGAAGGAGAAAGGAACTTTGTGTACTTTTCTTTCAACTTTTGAAGGATCACCACGGGCTTGGAAAAGAGCTTGCCTCCTGCTGAAGTCTCAGGGACAACAGACTTCACCACCAGCTCCCCAGAGTTCTTTTGAAAGTGCCTGCTGCTGTTTTGGGCATACTGAGGAACTGCGTATCTCAAGGAGCTGGAAGCGCGACTCAATGGAAGAAGCGTGTTGCCAACGCTGCGCCTGCCGTCGCAACTCCGAAGGAGGGTGTCGCCGCTGGAACTGTCACACTGCACCGCATCGGAGAGAAGCGAGCCGCAACAAAGAGGAAACGTGTCACCGTGGCTGCTGCTGCCGTCACAACTCCGAAGGAGGATGTCGCTGCTTTTGTTCTCGCACTGCACTGCATCAGGAGAAGAATCTTGCAATGAGGTCGGAGCGTGTCCCCATCGCTGTGCCTGCCGTCGCAACTCCGAAGGAGGGTGTCGCCACTGGAACTGTCGCATTGCACCGCATCGACCAAGAGCACCTTGCATCCTCAAGAAGCGCGCCGCCGTCGGAGCTGCTGCCGTCGCATCTTGGATGTCGCCGCTGTAGTGTTTGCATCGGGCGGAAGCTTCACGCATTGTTGGAGAAGAGCGTCGCCGCTGGAGCTGTTGCCGTCGAAACGTAAGGGTGCCCCCGCTGCAGTCCACGCATCGAACCGAGGACTTCTTGCATCCCCGAGAAGCATGCCGCATCTGAAAGATCTTCACGTCTTTATTTCTTTGTACTTGAACTTTGTCGCATTTCCCTCGCTGCGACATTGCTTGTCATGGAAGCGCAACGCAACCTTAGGTACATTGACGCAAAGTGTCGCATCTTAAGAACTGAACTTAACTAAGCTAAATCTACCATCTTAAAGTAACAGTATTGTGTATTTTTGTTGTTTATGGTCTTGAGGTAACTCTATATAAAGTATAATTATTTTTTATTTAAAACCTTGTGTAGTGTCCATCTGTAGTGTTGTCACTGGGTTACTGTATGTGGTCACAAATGCTTAACACACTGCCTCTGAGATAAGCCTGTCTGCTCGTGCCAGGCTACCAAGGGGGTGAGCAGGGGTTATTTTAGGAGTGTAATCCCCTTATCCTGACTAGAGGAAAGGGTCCCTATTTGTCACAAGTACCTACCTGTGCCAACTAGAGACCCCCAAATCTAACACTATTCATTAGGTACTTAGGCATGCCTTAGTAAAGACTATTCCCATAGTCAAGACGTGAGATGATCAGGGCTTGAATCACTTGTTGTCTGGCTGCCACAGACAATAGGAACAGAAACAACCGAAGAAGTCACAGAAGGGCAAAACAGGTGCCCACAACCAAGTTTACCTGGGTATGGAATAGCAATAGACTGTCAAATGTGAAGTCCAAGTTTTCATCACCTGATTTTTGATAGTGGGGGAGCGTCTGATAGCCAGAAGGACTGCAACGGTGTCTACGCATCAGAACCCAAAAAAACAGCTCCGTCTTTCCCGCATTACATTTAAGTTGGTTGACGGACAAACACCCAAATACTGCTGAAAGACAAATACGAATTTCCTTGCCTGGGCAGGGCCCGTTGTTCTTCCACAAGAACAGCAGCTGGGTATCATCAGCATAAGACACAATTTTTGCCCCAACAGTTTCTGCCAAAGTAACCAACGGCATGAGGTAAATATTGAACCGAGTTGGGCTCATGGCAGAGCCCTGAGGAACAGTAACATTCAGCTTGCAAGTTTTGGCCGAGTAGGGGTGGCACCATACCTCTTGTACCCTCCACTCAAGAAAGGATGCCAGCCATTTCCAGGCCTGCCCCCAATGCCTATTGAGTGGAGACGGGCCAGGAGAATATGGTGTGAGAGCGTATCTAAAGTGACCTATAGATCTAACAAGGCCAGCATCACCCTGTCACCCGCTTCCACACCAAGTCAGATGGAGTCAACAAACTTCAACAGTGCTGTCTTGGTTTTGTGATTAGGGTGAAAACCCGATTGGCTGGCGTGTAGTAGGCAATTCCTTTCCAAGTATGATGTTATTTGATGGTTCACATGTTTCTCTAGTACCTTAAAGCGGGGAGGAGAGAAATTGCCCTATAGTTGGACAGGTCAGAGGGTTCTGCCCAGGTTTTTTTAAGCAACGGGATAACCTTCGCTTGTTTACATTTGGTAGGGACAGTGGGTGATGAGAGAGAGGTATTCAGTAGCTGATTCATCAGTGGGTTAATAGCCTCTGCCCCCGAGCAAGAATAAAAGAGCCGGACCGGGTCCAACGGGGAACATGATTTGAGGCATTTTACGGCATGCAGGCACTCATCCAGGGAATTAGGCAAGAAAGAGTTCAGAGAGCAAGCTTCATCATTAATGATAGGATTTAGGCATGGCTTTTCCCGATTTCCTATTACATTTAGGGTCGACAGCGTCAGTGCCAGATTTCAGTAGAACATCTCCTTCACTGGGAGGCTTGCCTGAATAGTATCAATTTATTCTGGGAAGAACAAAGCGAGTGTCTCACACCTTTTTACTGACGGAAGTTTCTGATTAGTGCCTACTTCGGGACACGAAAAAGATTTAACAATTTTTAAGATTTCTCTTGAATGGTTTCCCGTTAACATTTTGGACTCAAAGTAGGCTTTCTTGGCTAGTTTGATTTCTTTATAGTATATTATTATTACATAAGTTGTTGCATTGCACGCGGCCGCAAACTATTGTACAAAGCAAAATGTCAATGGAGAAATCATGTGTGCCACAAATCAAATCTAGAAATATAAATACTAATTTGCAGTTATGTGGATACAAATATTCATATTGGATAACGTGAGGATTTCTTCATAAAAAGAAGGCAGAGGCTATTTACCTGGCTCCCAGCCAAATAGTACATAATCTCCGCTATTTACAATGATATACAATTTTGACCGGCCACCAGATAAATAGTGTTAAAGAGGTCTTTATTTAGTTGGCCATGAAGACAAACATTAGCAAAGCCAGTAGGTCTCACCTTTGAGACTATTGCCTCTTGCTTTTTCATTTGTTTCTGTGAAATGAAATTATTTGATGTGGCGTAAAATGTGGTGTGATGTGGAATTTTGTGGTGTGGAATTAAGTGGAGTGGAATTATGTTGCATGGAGCTGAGTGAAATTATATCGGTTTAATTATGTTGAATGTTGAGGTGTGAAATTATGTGGACTGTAATTATGTGGCATGGAGTGGAATTATGTTGAGTGGCATGTTTTGGAATTATGTGTTGTGTGGTTGAAATATGTTATGTATGGTGCTATTATGTTGTCTCGATGTGAAATATGTGTTGTGTAGTGCAGCATAGATTTGTGTGACGTCAAGTGGAATTTTGTTGAGTGGAATTGTGTGGCATGGAATTGTGTGGCATTGAGTTGAATTATGTGACATGGAGCGGGGTTAAAATTTATGGAGTGTAATTATCTATTGTGGAGTTGAATTATGTGGATAGCAATTATGGGATAATGTGCAGAGTGGACATTTGTGGAGTTTAATTATATAGTATGGAGAGGAGTGGAATAGTGTGTCATGGAATGGAGTGGATGGTTGTGGTGTAGAGTTGAAATATGTGTAGTATAAATATGTGTCATGGTGCAGAGTGGAATTGTGTAGAGTGTAGTTATGAGGCATGGTGTGGTGTTGAACTTTGTTGAGTGTAATTATGTGTTTTGGATGTGAGTGGAAATATTTGGAGTGCAATTTTGCAGCGTGGAGTGGAATTGTGTGTAGTGGAATTGTGTTGCATGTAGTAGAACTATCTGGAGTTCAATTGTATATGTGAGTGGAATTATGTGGATTGGAGTGGAGTGGAATTATGTTGCATGGAATGGTATTTTGCAAAGTGAAATAATGTGGCATGGAGCAGAGTGTAAATATGTGGAATAGAATTAGTTGGATTGTAATTATGTGACATGGAGTGAAATGATGTAAAGTGGAATTGTGTGGAGTTGAATTGTGTGGTGTGCAATTGTGAGATGTTGAAATGTGTTGTGTGGAGTGGAATTATGCAGTGTGGATTTGTGTGTTGGATTGTGTCGCATAGACTTGTGTGCTGTGGAGATTAACTATGTGAATTGCAATTATGTGGCATGCAGCGGGGTTGAATTATGTGGAGTGGTGGTGTGTGGCATGCAGTGGTGTGGATATGGACGGGGTGGTTGGGGGAAGAAGAAAAAGGGATGGGCAGATGGGGCAGGTGGGTATGGACTCAAATGTAAGCTTCCCAGTGTAAAAATTATGTCCGCAATGCCTCTGACCCCACACCTTTGTTGCGCCCTTTCCTATAATGTGCCTCCTATGCACCCCAACACTTTCGCACCACCGTCACAGACTCAAATTCCCCCAATATGGTCACCTTTGGTCTAGGCTGCATTTTTGGGGGTAAGGAGGGACAGGTACTCAGAGAATAGAGAAAAGCAGAGAGGGTCTATGCATCACAGCCCCTTTAGCCTCACCCCCTTGCTATCTCTAGAGAAATTGATAGTAGAAACTTTTGTTTAATCACAGATTGCTGACTACAGAAACTTCCTGGATGTGGCAGTCAGTTGAGCATTATGTCTTGCCAGGTTTCATTTGTCAGTCTATCTATTAAAATACTGGTAGTACTGGGAAACATCAGTCACAAGTTGGACAAATGCCCTTGAAAGGATGGCGGAGCTGGAGCATGTTCACATCTTCTTTCCAATGGCAGTATAGTTAAAGGAACTGCCAGTTAAATTGTTTGGTGCTTCTGGACGTGCGCAAGGACTTTAGAAACATAACTTATTGAACTAAATCTGGGCTCCCGGATCATTTATTGTGGTGTGTGGGGGCATGGCAATGGGAGGGAAGAGGAACAAGCAAACACAGACAACAGGAGGCAGCATAAGACAGAGCCAGCTACAAAAGATGCACTCTGTAGAGTGGCTCAACAAAAAGAAAAACATAGCTCGCAAAAGCATGAGCAGGGTAAGGACAAATGTACTTGGGCCATACTCTAGGGGAGGACAAATAATGCAAGAAGAGGGAAGTGACCACCGCAGAGCTGACCAGCAGGAAGCAAACAATTGAGAGGACCCTTGAAACTATCTAAAGGTAAAAATTGAGCGGCCTCTAAGCCCACTAACAGTATACAACCTGTCTCAAGGAGACAGTGCATTCACTATCTAGCTGAGACCTAAGAAAAGGGACTCCAGGTAATGCACGGTTGGCTGCCATCTTGTAAAGGGGATGCAGCATGTGTTCAACATTCTTAAGTAGGTGCACATACTTTAAAAGTTAGTTTGTATAAAGGTATGTTCATGAATTAAGCAAAACTATTTACAGATGATAAAACAGTCAAAGCAATTTTGAATAAAAATGAGTGTTATTTTAATATTCAAATAAGTAACGTAGAAATCAAACTTTTGTTTCAGGAGCTTCAGGATATGGCACACAGATATTTTGTGCTGCAGTCTATGAGTATTTGGCAATCTGCAAAGAACAATGAGTATGGTTTCAAAGCATGATACATAAATGTTTTATTCAAGCATGAGAATACGTTGCATTTTAATGTTCGTGATCCCTTTGTGATGATTTTTTTGGGTTAGGCTCTGTTTTTAGGCGTCTTACAGAAGGTTTTTGCTAGCTTTAGGCCTTATATTTTAAGTATGATTGAGCTTGGTTAGTATTTCAGACCTGTCAACATAGCAGCAGTCGACAAGGTTCAGCAAACAGAGATGGGGGAGGCACATATAGATATGGTAGGCAATTGGTACTTAGGCACAGTGGTTTTGGGACACTTGCAGGAGGTAAACTGAGTGAGACACAGCAATGGGTCTTCTTTGAAATGGTAAAGTGGAAGGAGACATGTAAGTAATCCATCTGTGCAACTCACTAGAGGAGTTCGCTCATGGCTGAGAATAATTACACTTTTTTACACTATTCAACCAGCAGAGAGGGTTTCAGGCATAGATGTGTATTGGTCTCATGTAATGAGTGTCCCCTTCAGCCACACTGACATTTTAGTCACGTTCACAATGTATCATGGGAGTGGTAGTTTGGATTTTTAACATGCTAAGCAGTGTTTTACATGGGGAACACCTTGTCTCTATTAAGCTCTTATTTCTGCCCTTGACAGAGCTGTCTCAACAAAATAAATCTAGAAGTGAAGAAAACAAGCATTTACAATGCAATGGTCTCGGCATTATTAAAGGTAGAGCTATTGGCATTGCTCATGACATTTTTATTTTTTATTTTAAATCATAAATAAATGGCATTGTCATTTACATTGCCAACAGCTTAATCGTTAAATAAATGGCATTGTCATTTACAATGCCAATAGCTTAATAACTCGCAAATGCATGACCTAGTGTATTTACACCCACACTGAGCCACACACACAAAGCCACCCACACACATACAGAGCCACCCACACACATACAGCCCCACACACACACACCCAGAGCCACACACACACACACCCAGAGCCACACACACACACCCAGAGCCACACATACACACACACCCAGAGCCACACACACCCACACACCCAGAGCCACACATACACACACACCCAGAGCCACACACACACACACACCCAGAGCCACACACACACACACACCCAGAGCCACACACACACACACACCCAGAGCCACACACACCCAGAGCCACACCAACACACACACCCAGAGCCACACACACACCCAGAGCCACACACACCCAGAGCCACACACACACACACACCCAGAGCCACATACACACACCCAGAGCCACATACACACACCCAGAGTCACATACACACACAAGAGAGCAAGCACAGCGAGGGGGCAGGGGAGCAAGCACAGCGAGGGTGCAGGGAAGCAAGCACAGTGAGGGTGCAGGGAAGCAAGCACAGCGAGGGTGCAGGGAAACAAGCACAGCCAGGGGGCAGGGAAGCAAGCACAGTCAGGGGGCAGGGAAGCAAGCACAGCCAGGGGGCAGGGAAGCAAGCGCACAGCCAGGGGGCAGGGGAGCAAGCACAGCCAGGGGAGCAAGCACAGTCAGGGGGCAGCGGAGCAAGCACAGCCAGGGGGCAGGGGAGCAAGCACTGCCAGGGGGCAGGGGAGCAAGCGCAGCCAGGGGGCAGGGGGAGCAAGCACAGCCCTCTGGAGCGCCTCTGTACGTCTATCGGCAATGGTCCTACCAACTCCCACGCATCTCGCCACACACACACCCAGAGCCACACACACACCAATGTCTTCCCAGTACCTCAGAATGTTTCAAGTTACTTAAAAAGATGATGCCACAATGTTCAGTCTTTCAACGGGTTGAATGCCCCTAAAACCACTTCACTTGTGCTTCAGGCACTGTTGTTATGCTTAATACACTGTTCGTTGCAGGTCTGGGCCCTCTGGAACGCTCCTGTATGCTCCGTTCGATCACGGCCAAAGGCCCTACCAAATCTCACGCATCTGGCGTGAGACTCGTACACCTTTTGCAATGTTAAAAATTGGTATGAGCCGTCTGGGTCAGAAGCAACCCCATGAAATGGTGGGGGAGGGAGTTCACGACTGTGCAAAAAGCTAGAGTAACCAGCAGTGTCAGCATGACTTGGAATGCCTACATTTCAAATGAAAAACTGAAGTAATGAGCCCGATATTACTCTGCTACAAGCAAGGGGCGCCTGTTTAAGAAATGGAGGAGGTGGGGGGTAGAAAGATCATGGCTTCCTGTTTAGCTCCACCACTAGGTGACAATTCACCAACTCCTGCACCGCTGAGGGTACATCTGCACCATTACGCCTGCTAGAAGGTATTATATTTGCAACATCTTTACGTGTCCTCATCGAGTTGTAGAGTAATCACAGTGGTTCATAATGTGAACAGCAGTGACAACTATCTTTAATCATCGGACGTTAAGGACATAGTTGCATAAACCCAAGCAAATGTAAAGACACATTAACGTTTGTCTACATAACCCATAGAAAACAGAACCAGTTCTAAATCGGCGGCAGTGGGCTGATAAATTGAACCAGCAGCACTTTCATACTTTTCGTAACTTTCGACTCCGGTACCACTGCACCACCGATAGCTACACATCTGTGAACTCACGACGTGGGAGACAGATTGTGCAGGCTTATCAATACTACCGCAACCGTCAAATGGGGACCCACGCGCGATTCAATATTTTTTTTTTTAAACTGCACCAATGCACTACATAAAACTTGACACCCAAGGTTTATCGGTGCATATTTTTTGAGACCAAAGCTTCCAAAACAGTTTTAGAAGATAGCACAAAATAAAGAAGACTTTCCAAAAATTTTTTGAGCGCGCATATCATTTTTGCCAAGAAGCGACTAAAACGTCGCAGCCTCATTAAACACAGCAACAGCCCGCGCAGGGAATACTAAGTTTTTCTTTCTAGAGGAGTAAGACCGATATTTTAACCCATCGGTCCGGCTGCAACTCCCCGTATCACCGCTTTCTCTACTGTAACTAAGGAGGATCATTTCAAGTGTATCTAATTCACCCCTCTGTTAAAAGGTTGTACGGGGAGGGTAGAGTCAGCAAGGAGTAATCAATGCGCGAGGTGAATTGATATTTAGATTACGTTAAAGACACGCAAACGAGTTAAACATCCACCATTTCTCACAAACACAGCAACAGCCCGCGCAGGGAATACTAAGTTTTTCTTTCTAGAGGAGTAAGACCGATATTTTAATCCATCGGTCCGGCTGCGCCGCCCCGTATCACCGCTTTCTCTACTATAACTAAGGAGGATCATTTCAAGCGTGTCTAATTCACCCCTCTGTTAAAAGGTTGTACGGGGAGGGTTGAGTCAGCAAGGAGTAATCAATGCGCGAGGTGAATTGGTATTTAGATTACGTTAAAGACACGCGGACGAGTTAAACATCCACCATTTCTCACAAACACAGCAACAGCCCGCGCAGGGAATACTGAGTTTTTCTTTCTAGAGGAGTAAGACCGATATTTTAACCCATCGGTCCGACTGCGCCGTCCCGTATGACCGCTTTCTCTACTATAACTAAGGAGGATCCTTTCAAGCGTATCTAATTCACCCCTCTGTTAAAAGGTTGTACGGGGAGGGTAGAGTCAGCAAGGAGTAATCAATGCGCAAGGTGAATTGGTATTTAGATTACGTTAAAGACACGCGGACGAGTTAAACATCCACCATTTCTCACCTGCCCGTAGGCCCCTTCTGTTCATCTGTCGCGGCTGGAAGTCAAGGAGGCAGCGACAGGTCACACACGCGGACACTCCACGAGAAAACATCGAATTCAAGACTGAGGCCCGCCACAAATAATGGCACTGAGTATGCAGTAGCCATGAGCCCAGGAACCGCAGATCCGAACCTAACTACTGACACCAACCAAAAGACTCAACGAATCGTCCGACACGGCTTAGATCGGACCCGCAGGAGGCATTTTTTTTACTTGGAAATCAGTGTAGAAAAAAAAATGGCGGTCGCAAAGCTCCGCAAATTTCGGATTCGGGGGCGTGTCTTTGTTGTTTTGAGTGACGGGTGATGTCACTGGTGAAAGAACAGCAAAATGTACGCCCCCGAATCCGAAACAGACGGAGCTTGTTTCGAGTGACGCCTCTCTCCTCCAATGGCTGGCCTCCGTTTAGGAAGCCAGCCAATGGAGGAGAGGTGGAGTACAGAGGCGGGTTCGAGCCCCGTACTCAAAATCATTAAATCTCCGACCGGAAGCTGGCAAGCCAGCATTTCCGGTCCTCGAGCTAAAATTGGGGTCACATGCTAGGAGGCTAAAGTCATTGTGGAGGGCTCTGGGGAAGGAAGGAGTATAATAAGGGCCAGGAGGTACACCACCAGGAAGGTTATGACGACCAGAACCATGAGGACGTATTAGGTCCAGGGAGACATAATCTATGAGATGAGTGCTGGAACTAATGCCAGGGAGACCAGGAACATATAAATGATGAGGAACAGGATAAAGAAAAACAAGATTAGGTATACTCGGACCAGAGTAAGAAGGATCAGGAGGGCTGGTAGGATGTGGAACAGGAGATCTAGACTGAGTGAGCAAGGGCCCGAGGAAACAGAAGAACCAAGAGTAGAAGGAACATAAGGCCCTGGATCTTATCAATGAGGAGGGCTAACCACATGGACCAGGAATAAGGGGGTAGACGACAAGGGTCACAATAGCAGACCTAGGTGGACAGCCTAAAGATGACCAGTACCAGGAGACCAGTAGAAAGAAGGATCAGAGACTGGAGGGCCAAGACAAACGAAATGAGAGCAAGGAGGACCAAGTGGCTAGAAGCAAATGGACCATGACCCCTAAATGACCAGGGTTAGTGGGACCTGGATACCCTAGATTAGAATGAAAAGGAGGAATATAAAGGACCAGGCGACACTAAACCAGGATGACAAGGTCTACATGAACCAGGGTGACCTGCAATATGGGAACTATGAGGGCCACTGCCAGATGGATGAGGTAAACCAGACCCAGGAGGACCAATATTTGGAGAATCATGATAAAGGAGACCTGGGTCAAATGGACAAGAACAAGGTGGAACAGGCAAACCTTGAAACCAGGAGAACTAATAGGACTAGAATGGGGCACAGGAGGACCAGAGGACTAGAAGTGCTAGGGAAACCGAGGCTAGTGGGACCAGCTCCAGAAGACCCGATGCATGAAGACCAGACAAAGGAGTACCAGAACCAGGACCTGGACTACAGGAACCAGGAGAACCCAGAGAAGATGGATTAGGAATAGACAAACCAGGGAATTATATAAACCAAGGGAGCAGAATCTGGAGGACTGATAAATGAGAATTAGTGTGAGGGTATTAAAAGGTCCAGGAGCCTATAAAACAGGAGATCCGGGATCCACAGGACTAGGTGCAGGAGTACATGGGAATATGACCAGACAGACCAGGAAGTACATGGCCAGGAAGTCTAAGAGGCCAGTGTTCATATTACCAAGCGGGTAGAGGAAGTTCTGGGGGTTGCAGGGCCAAGATGATGAGGAACAGATATAAGACGACCAGGCAGAATCTGTAAGACCAAAGAGACTAGACAGTGATGGCCAGGAGGGCCAGGACCAAAATTACCAGGCTCAGGAGGACCAAACAAGAATAATCTAGATCAAGAGTACTGGATCAATGAATGTAGAACCTGTAGGACTAAGAAGAAAAGGAACAAATCCAGGAGAACCAGGAGGACAAAGACTTAGAGGTCCAGAATACGAATGGCTAGATGGACCAGGATCTACGGCACCAGGGTTAGGAGGTTTAGGGTGAGGAGAATCAGGACAAGATGACCGGGGACAAGAAGACCACTAAGGAACAGACCCAGATGGACCAAGAGCGGAAAACCAAGAAGAGCCAAGATGCCCGAAAATCAAGGTTTAGAATAATAGGCACAATAGGAAAAGAAAAACAAGGATGACCAGGACCAAGGAGCCCATTGCTAGGATGTCTGGTGGATAAGGTACATGAGAACCAGGCCCAGGAGAATCCAAACCATAAGGACTCGGGCCAATAGGATCAGGGCCAATGGGCACATAATCTTGAGCATAACAAGGACTACAAGGAAAAGCAAGAATGGCACAATTATGGCCAGTAGTACCAGAGAGGTGAGACCAGGGACACAGTCAAACAGAGCCAGAAAGAAGAATTCAAAGAAGACCAGGTAAGAAAGGACTAAGGACAGGAAGATCATGGCAAAGATGATCAGGACTTTGAGAACCAGGACCAGGAGTACCAGGGCGAAGAGTAGAAAGAGAACTAGGGGTATCAGGACTGGGATGACCACACCCTAGAGGTGTGGCCGACACAGGGCTAGGATCAGGATGACCATAGCAAGGAAGTCATGATAAGTTTGTGCAGAAGAGCCAGACCTAAGAGAAGAAGAATCACAACCAGATCCCTAATAACTAGGATGATTAGGAGCATGAGAATTATGGTCAACAGGACCAGGAGACCAGAATAAGCAAGGAAGATAAGGAAGCTACTACCCTAGGTACCAGGAGGACCAGAGCAAGGAAGGAGGATCAAGACCAGAGCAAGGAAGATTAGAAGGATCAGCACCAAGAGGATCACGAATACCATGACCATAGGACTGGGGCCCAGAGAACCACATCTAGCAGAAAGACCAGGACCTGGGGATAGCAGAACCAATGTGTGAAAGATCAGGAGGACCAGAAGAGACAGGTGACTGGTCCTGGCTGCCCGGAAGAACCAGGATGAAAATGACAGGGCTCAGAAGGATCCAGAGGGCCCAGGCCATTGGATGCAGTGCCAGAAAGACCACAAAGGCAAGGCACAGATCCAGGAGGAACAGTATTATCAAAACCAGAAGAGAACGGTTAAAAGTGCAAGGCCTCTAAGGACCTGGGTAAGTGAGGCAGGGGGCTGCAACGACCAGCAGGACCAGCAACGGATATACTAGGAATGGGATGAGTAGGGGTGAGAAGGATTATAGTGACAATGTCAAGGGGACTACGGTCAAGAAGATCAGGAATGGAACCTGGAAGGCCAGGATGACCAGTAGGAGTAGAACCAAGATCATTAAGCATACCAAGACTCAACAAAGGACCAGAAGCAAAAGGAACAAGTCTTGTGACTACAGAACCAGGGAGAGAACACAGACTGTAAGGAACACAATTAGGAAGACCATAACAGTAAATCAGGATGACAGGAGCCAAGATAGTCAGGTGTCTAGGAACAGGATAACCTCAACAAGGGGGGTCAGAACTAAGGGGCAGATTTAGTATGACAAGGGCCAAGAGTATCATGACAAATTCGAGATGGGCAAGGAGAACTAGTCAGGGCAGAAGCAGGTTTACTAGGGCCATTAAGACCAGGGACCAGATTGGGGAGGATTAGAACTAGACAGTACAATATAAGCAGGGCCAGGAACCTGCTAAGAGCACCAGATGGGTCACAACCAAGGAGATCATGACCTGAAGCACCATGTGGAGCAGGAGAAACAACAACTGGGGTATCAGGACCAGGCTGGCAAGGACCAAGTAGACTAGGACAACCAGAGCCAAAAAGACTATTGGGACCAGAGCAGGACCCAAATGGACAGGCCCAGACCAGGAGATCCTGAAAAACGGGACCAGGACATGTAGTCACAGTATGTGGTTGTCCACGAAGACAGAAACCAAGGCCAGAAGAATCAGGATGACCCAAACCAGGAAGACTGGGGTTGCCAGATCTTGGAGAACTGGGACAGCAGTTTTCAGGTGGAGAAGGAGCCAGCAGACCTGTTGAATCAGAGCGAGGATCAGTATTACCAATATCATGAGGGCTAGGAAGGGCTAATGCAAAGAAGGGTCAGAAGGAGGGCCAGGAAGACACAAGTTAGAAAAGACTAGAACCAGGACTGCCAGATTCAGGAATCCAGTACCAGGTTTACCAGAACTATTAGGCCTAGACCCAGGATGAGGATTAGGAGGACCTAAACAACCTAGAAAAGGAGTATTGGAACTGGACCAGAAGGAGGTTGACCAACATCAGAAGACATGAAAGGGCCTGGGGTAGAAAGAAGAAGACCGGGAGCAAGAGGACACCTATGTGATTCTATGCCACATGCATTAAGATATTCCCTTACAAAATGGTTCTTATTCATGCTTTTTATGCTGTCAACCTCTACTTGTTTTAGTCCATGTATATGTTGATGCCTATATGTGTTTCCCTGGTTAACTGGGAATATTCATTCATATTCCAATGACATTTGGTTCAATTACTTATAGTCCCAGTCTTGTGCTTGTGGGCCCCCAACGGAATACTTCTTCTGATGGCCTGACAGAGTAGGGGTTGTAGGAGGATGGAATTTACACCATCCAACCAATTTAAGGCAAGTCCTCACTGTGATAGAGACAGAAAAAATATAATCACCCTGATACCCTGGAAGAAAACTCCCAGCATGAGGGGGCCATTCAATTTAGTTTTTTGAAAACATACTCCCGCCTTGGGAATTTGTTTTTAAAAACAAAACACCTTTGATAAGTTTGCTGGCCAGTCATCATGTGTGATGGTTTTTTGTCTGTCAAATATTGCCTGCATAGATAGGAACTGTAAATGTACAAAGTTGTTCACAGGGCTGGTGGTCAATTCGAAATTTGGCAGGCACATGTCCCTCGGGATGGGGGAGTCATTGTCCTCCACCATCCTTACAGAGTTAACTCCATCCACGAAACTCTAAATCAGGCCCTAAGTTTATCTTCTTTCCATCATGAGATTGAATGAAACCCTTCAAATATACTGTGTTTGCGACTTCCTAAGTGGGTCTATGCAATTGTTTCTGTTTTGATAATGTCACCATGAATTTCAGATAGCACTATGTCACTGAGATACTACTTTCCCAATTCTGGCCTTTGCTTTTATAAATCATTGTATTTAGGTGTTTCAGTCTGCCTTATTTAATTGAACTGAACCAGAATTAATAATTCCAGAATGCATTGATTTGCTGCAGAAAAATGCTTGTTCTGATAACATGAAGGCTTTTGGTAATTCAATAACGGACTCTTGTAGATTCCCATGGCTTTGTGAGTAAGAGCAAGTTCATGCCTATAGAAGAGTAAATGGTTTCAACTAGTTTTGAAAAGGTTCCAATCATCTTTATTATTAGCAGCCTGTGCAGGTAAACTTAAAGGAATAGGAGGATGTGTGGAGCATGAGACAGCTCCACAAAGCGCCTCCCAAGTCTCAAAGTGTAGGCCAATGCTGCAATTGAGTGGCATTCTGTGCCTTGTCAGTCAAAATATATTGAAAACATTCAATTATTTGGCACCTGTAGACCTATAAGTAGTTGTGGGAATAACTTGCGTGATTTTCAATAGCATAATTAAGTGGAAAGAGAGCGAAATAACACATAATTATGCAAGGAGAATAACCCAGTATGTAGCTCTATTTTCTTAGCACAAAATTCATTCTTGTGTCCAAGATGGACCAGAGGGGTCGTTTGGGCTAAGAAAATAGCTCAAAATGCAACAGAACAGGAAAAGCAGCAGCCAGTAGCCACTTGCTATGATTGTTGGCCCTGTAATCCTACAGTAGGAATTTGACCCCAGATTACTCTTATTTACTGAGTGGGCATAATCACTTAATTGTCTGTAACTTTGCACAACAAGTGTAATGCAAAATTACCAAAAATACTCCGATTAGTTTGGCATAATTAAAAGTTCACCCAGGCTTACCTATAAGTTAGTGTTTGCATCTAAACCAGTTTTAGCACTAAATGCCTCAAGTCATACAATCACAGGGTTTGTGACAACGGAAGTGCATATCATTATGTGCAAAACCCCTTTTACAAGTTGGAAAGTTCTTTTGATTCATAAAAGGACTTTTGTGATTGTTTCTTAATCTCAAATAGGAGGGATCATGAATGGGCTTTGAGCTTTCCCCCTACTCTTACCAATTTAGAAAGGAATGTATTGATGGTTTACAATTGCTACCGTCGAATTTGGATAGTTACTAATTTGCAAAGAGGAAGGAGTCTGTTTAAGAGTTGTTTCCCTTTGGGAATCATGTTGGCAGCCTCTGGAGACAGAAGCTTTCCAACATGGAAAACAAATTTTTTTTTTGTAAAAGTAGCACTGGTTCATTTGAAGAAGATTTTTCCATTTTGGAATGCAATCATAGAGTTGGTGCTGTGCAGTCCCTTACGGGTTACCAATCCTGTAATTGCACTCAATCACATAGGGTCCTAAATTAGCACCTGTGTAATGAATAACAATTAGGCAGTTTGTTCTTCCACCCACTGGGATACAGTATTTTGTGAATCAATGCAATAGTACATATGTCAGTTTCTAAAATATTTTTCTATTTGCAAAATGTATGAGTGCTATTTGTGACCACATTTTGTGAATAAAATAACAATACTTCCGGACCCAAACTTTCATAAGGAGAAAGAGTTCAATTATATTCACTCCCTATTTGCAGTTCTACCTGGTGATAGGTACCTGCTGAAATATACATAAGGCATATTAATACAAAATGTAAGGTGTTTAGACACCAACCCAGGTAACACTGAAGTGCCTCTGATATTTACATGACTACTGTCCATGTTGTGCATATTATCTGCTATTTAATAAGCCTCCAGGAGAATAATGAAGTTTATTTTCTATTTGTAGGGCCACTGGCCAAATAGTACATAATTTCTGCTATTTGGCCAGCTGCTAGGTAAATATTGAATCTGTGCCACTTGCCAGCCTATCATATATAATTTGTGTTATTTAATCAGTAGCCTAGAAAATAATTAAGTTTATTATCTGCAGACCAAATTGTAAATAATGACTGCTGTTTTGTCAGCAGGCGGGTAATGTGTGAAGTTCATTTACTGTTTGTGTGACTGCTGGCCAAATAGTACATAACTTATGCGGTTTACCCAGTGGCCAGTCAAGTAGTTAAGTTGTCTTGTTACTTGCCCAGCTGATGGTGAAAAAATGCAAATTGACTACTTTTTCGCCAGCAACCACGTCAGTAGTGACGTTTTTCTTCTATTTGCACAGCAGACAAACAAACAGTGCAGAATTTCTATTAGCCAGCTACTGGGAAAATAGTGAAGTTTTTCTGATATTGTCAAGGCCACTGGCAAAACGGTAAATAATTACTACTATTTAGTCAGTGGCCAAGTAAATAGAAGAGAAAATGCACTATTTACCGGGTGGCCAACTAAATAGCTGCACCATAAACTCTCATATTTAGTCTGCACCTAGCTAAATGGTAAAGTTTCTTGCTGTAATCTCTGCTGTTTACACAGCTTGGGCCAGAGTACATAATATTTGCTATTTAATCAGAGGCCTGGTAAATAGTGAAGTTTCTTTGCTGTTTGCATGACTGCTGGTGAAATACTCCACGAACTCTACTATTTTAGTCCTCAGACAGATAAATAGTGAAGTTTCCTTGTTGTTTGCATGGTTGCTGGCCAAAAAGTACATGATCACTGCTATCTAGCCAGCAGCCTAAATATTGAATAATTAAGTTTTTTTGCTGTTTGCATGTCCTCTGGGGAAATAGTAAATAATATCTGCTACTTAGTCAGCAGCCAAGTAAATAATGAAATGTGGAACCTATTTTCTTGGCCGGATGGGTAAATAGCCACTACCGGAAATGAAACACCACTCGTCTCTGGCATAAATGAATGAGCTGTGTTGCCTGGAATACTTTAATGCTGTGATTGGGAAGTAAACTGATCAAA
This sequence comes from Lissotriton helveticus, assembly GCF_964261635.1. Taxonomy (NCBI): domain Eukaryota; kingdom Metazoa; phylum Chordata; class Amphibia; order Caudata; family Salamandridae; genus Lissotriton; species Lissotriton helveticus. The sequence continues at coordinate 493,433,236 of NC_136069.1, read as the reverse complement.
GTTACAGTTTATTAAAATGTCAATCTGCACTTCCTTGGTTGTCAAGTTGGTAAGATGGCTCAGTGAGCTAAGTGGACAGGGATGACATTTGGGTGTGACCTACAAGTTACCAGGGGTGGGCCTAACTCATGTAATTCAGTGTTGTGTAATCCATGTTGAATTACCTGATAACTCCATGACATTACACATCATTTCACGAGAAGAGTAATTCTGAGTTTAGTGCTGTTTTCAGTGCAAAATAAATCATGTAGAAAATGGGCACAAGAGTGCAATTTGCAATAAGAAATAGAGCTAAATGCAACAGAACATGAATAGAAAGTGCACACAGCTGTTCGCACTTGCTAAATAAATGTGCCCTTGTGGTAGGATATTCCCCCAACTTACTCTTGTCAACATCCATGGTATTTTGACATTACCCCAGATTTACGACAAATCGTGAATCTGAGGCAGTGCCAAAACTGTATGCCTCCCAGGGGAGGCATAAAGGAGGCACAGGGAGGAGAAATATCTTTATTTCTCCTTGTTTTTCTGCATTTTTGTGAATTCTACAGCACACATAGAAAGAGGAAAAAGCCTTTTGTGATTGTTTGGTAAAGGAAGGTTTTCCTTCCTGCACAAAAATAATCATCCCTGCAGCGCAGGCACCATTGCACCATGATGCAATGGTACTATAGGTACCTGCGTTGGAGCACAGCAGCTCATTGTGCACCGGTCCAGCGGAAAAGTACAGGAATGTGCTGTATCAGATAGATACGACTCATTCCTGCCCTTTTCTTTTACTGTAGGGCTGCCCAGCAGGAAGGTCTGCACCACTGTCCTAATGAAAAACCTCATAAATGAGACCCTAAATGTGTTCTTGTGGTATGCTTCCCCCCCCCCCAAGTTACTCATAATTACGCAAGCAGGAGTGCTCAAGTAATTATCGCTAATTATGAGTCAAAGAGTAACAAGGAATTGTCAAAATGACTCCAGGGTATTTGAAAATCCACCCAGGCCTAATAATAATCCACATTTGTAAAGCGCACAATCACCCGTAAGGGTCTCTAGGCGCTGGGGGCCGTCGGGGAGATTAAGCGAGCTATTGCCCAGAGTCACATGGTGCTGGACTAACCTGCCGCCGGAGCCGGGGATCGAACCCTGATCCTCAGATTCCAGCGTCAGTCGCCCTGGCCGCGGCGCCACACCTCTCCCAGGCCTACAAGTCACACAGTTGAATTCTGATAGGAATGCACTTCCCTTCATCCATGGCAGGTTGGTAAACTGATAACCATTACATTAGATAACAATGAGTACTGTTTTTTAACTGCTACAACTGGTAAAATGGTGACACTAAACTACATATGAAAAGTTCTTTGCATTTATGTGATTTTTTAGTGTTTAAATAATAATGTGGTTTGGAAATAAGCAGTATTTTCCAGAAAGAAAATTTAAAGTGTCAGTTCTAGGGAGCACTGAGAACAGATGTATCCAAATATGGTATGAAAGGGCAAGTTGTCGAGACTGAAGGAAGAATTGAATACACATACCTGATAACCAGACAATAACTGTGATTGGCTGAACCACAGGAATACTTATGAGGGCCTTGTGTCATGCTTGCACCAATCAATGTGGTACATGCGTGACGCAAAGCCTGAAGTCATATTTATGAAGCCACACAAAGCCACTTAGCGTAGCTTTGAATGGCTTCACAAATATGAATTAATGCAATGCAGTGAGAATGCACAAAGGAGGCATTCCATGGGAGTTGCTTTGGGTGTTCCCTGGAAGGTGCCACTTCCTGCACAAAAACAATCCTGCATGTAACGCAGGCCCCTTTGCACTATTGTGCAAGGGTGCCTGCGTTGGCACTAGGAAGCCGAAACGGCGCAAGCACAGGGGGAAAGGACAGGAATGCACTGTATTGGATAAATATAATGCATTCCTGCCCTTTCCCTGTGACGCAGGGCAGCGCAGCTTGATAACTCAGTGTGCTGCCCTGCGCCACCATTCTCCTAAATATCACCCCAAATATTTTGTTTAGGACTCACAACAGTAATCGAGTATTATGAACTTCAGAAGAACAAATGTTTGAGAGTATGAATGGAGGTGAGAGCATGCTAGCCCAATTTCAGAAGAGAGAGCTGGCTATTCCTAGCAAGTTTAAATGTTTTCTCACAATCGGGGTATGTTTTTAATTTGTTTATATCTATATTTATTTTGACAGTGAAACACCATCAGACATAATGTAGAAAGAATGCAAAATACTGCAATGGGGAAACATGGGGAGAAAGCATTCATTAAGGGCACATGCTGACGCAATCACATATGTGGTAAGCAGCAGATTGTGAGAGGGGAATCCTAGTAAACTGATTTAGCATTCTATTCTTCAAAGGTCAGAATAGTGAGTTCCATCGATGCCCTCTTTACTAATTGCGTCATACACCCTAAAACAATAACTCCCAGCGAGATACTGCTCCAGGTCATTACAGGTAGACTGATGTCTTTGGACCTGATAATTCTGCGTTTCGAAATACTAGCCTGGTTTCACTCGGAACAGACCCTCACTTGGTGAAAACGCAGATGAAGTGGATGTAGGCAGGAGCACCAACTGCCCCCCCCCCCTGACCCCCTGAACATGTAGTGAGCAGACAAAGCTGCCCCCGGTCTACTCCAAACCTGCCGAGGCCTGTCCTTACCTTTAAGCCCCGTCCCCCATTCTCTGATCCCCACGGCTGTTCCAGGGACATCTTTCTCTTGCCGGGAGAAGGTGGAAAATGACAGATGAAACAGGAGAAATCTAGCAGTAAATGACCTGTTATTACTGGGTCTAGATGATTAATATGATTTCTGTATCAAAACTCTCATAATTGTAGGATTTTGGTGCAGGAATATCAGCGGCGGCTCCTGTGCTAAGGCGGAGGAGCGTTACCCCACAGGAAAAATAATGATAATACATAAGTTGGGCCGGCCATCTTGGGCCGGCCAAAAAGTCATGCATACTTTACATGTTCCCTACCCAGGCTGCATTACAGCCTGGGTGGAGAACATGCACAGGCTCATAAACCCCACCTGAGCGCTGAATCACAGCACTCAGCCCAATCACAATGCTGCTATTAGCAGCGTTGTGATTGGCTAGGAGAGTCTGGAAGCCTGTGTGCTTCCTGTTCCTGTGTTGTCCATGGAAGAAGAATGGAGGAGATGGCGTGGCGGCCAAATCAGGGGAATTTTCTTTCTTTTTTTAAATCCCGCCCCGTTCGCCCCCTCCGCCTGCTCCACCATAACTGCCCCGTAGCTGCTGCCACTGAATAAATTGGAGATTTCCCCATACATGGTAATCTGCCAAACTGGTAATGAGGACCTAAATTGGGTTAAAGTTATAGCACACAGAAATCGCAGAAGATTGTTATGAAGTGACATAAAAAAACAACTGCTTGTTTTTATGAAATCCAGAGTCAGACTGTCTGTGCAGCACCGACCAAAGTGATATGAGCCTCAAGCATAGCGTTTACTTTTCCCAGTTCCATACTTGAGTACCCCAACTAGTGCATTTTTTCTGATGTAATCCTACAGTCTGGATTTATGTTCTAATGGGATCACGAGAGCTAGAAATGCCACAATAAAAATTACTTGGGATTCTGTGTTTTTCAGGTGAACACTGCTCTTCCAGGTTGCAGTCATAACATCACATTTAGAGGAAGGGTACACACAGCCTGTATTCTTGAACATATATTTTGTCTTCAATTTGGCTTGGTGTAGTGTGAAAGCCAGTCTGCACTTACAAATGACGATAATCACAGGGTGTACTATTCAGGCAAATATTTGCTGCATTTTCAACTCACTGACCAAGTGCAAGTTAAACACCCCACCAACAGCTATTATGTTCCCTATAGATCAAACTATGCCAATCTAGCAAGCCTAACATGCATGGCCACTGGAAGTTGGCGCGCAGTAGCTCAGAAAAGAAAATGAGCTTTAAAGGGCCGAGGTAAAGGGAGGCACGGGTGTTTTTAGGGCTTGGGTTCGGTAGAGGTAAAAGGAAATAAGGGTGATTTTAGGGGTTGGGGTGGTTAGAGGTATAGAGAGGTAACAGTGAACCTCTCTACTCGCTCTCTCCCTTGTGTGCTTCTTCCCAGACTCCTCATGCTGCTGTCACCCTTTTGAGTTGCTTTCCTCTCTCTCTTTCTCTCCTGCTCAAGTGCTTCTCCACATTCCCTGTGCTCTGTGTTCTTCTCCCCACTCCCATTGCATTGTGTGCTTTTCCTCCTCGCTGCTTTCATCACTAACCCTGTGTTACTATTTTCCTAGTGCACTGATTTTTGGCTCCTCCTCCACTAGCCACTCTCCCGTGCACTCCTCCTTCCCCCCATATGCAGTCCGATATTTATTTTACATTTGCGCTATACAATCTTATTTTTTTCACTTAATTATCCAAGTGGTGTTGTTACTGCTGCAGTTCATGCCCTAACTTAACAGGCGTCCACCATCTTGGATCAGTAAATAAAAAGGCAGATAAAATGACATGATAATGCATGCGTGCACCAGCAGAAGGACGTCACTGGTCAGGTCATAATGCTTTTTCTGTCTATTGGTTTTTACGATATTGCCCAGCATAGGGGAAAACCATTTCGCTTTTTTCACTCGATGGTGTACAGCATCGAAAATAGCCATTGAAAATGCCAAAAGGTTGTAGAGGCGAGACCGATTGGCTTTGCAAACTCATGTTTTATCTCCTGTGGCTTTCCTGCTTTTTGTAAACATCTAGAAGTTGATTCATTTTCCATGCTGCAACTCTGGATGGCTTTAGTGCCTGTGCGTCTTCATCCGTTCTCCTGTCAACCAAACATGCTGCATACATTACCTCCTTGCTTCCCTTCATGACCTTACTTTTTCTTGCCTTTTTTTCATCAGGGATGTCACGTCTTAATGGATATTGTGGATGTGACTTCTTTCATCCTTTTCTTCTTAATAGTGCACATACACTTCTTAATTATCAACATCATAAATTTGTGGAAGTTGCTATGCACCAATAAATGATGATCACAGCATGTACAGTTCACAAAAAGATTTGCTATAGATTTACTTTGCAGGTCATGTGTAAGGTAAAATTTCCATAAGAAGTTAGGATTTTCCCTGTAGCTCAACCCATGTAGATCTATCAAATTGTATCAGACAAACATAGAACCTTGCTGAGAACAGACCTTCATGGTACAATGGTGAAAAATGTATCAAAATGCACAACTGGAATTAAAAAAAAAACATCCGAAAATTCTGAACCCTTACAAAGAGATCTGCTCTCTCCACTTTCATATCACATCCCACATGAATTGTTCCTCTGCGCGTCAGCAAACAGACGTCATAATCTCCATCAGTCTCCACCGTAGATCTATTATGTGGTCATCTAGATGGTTGTATGTCGTTATTTTGACATCCCTAAATGCCAGGTACCTTCATTTTGGATAATTTACTTTGGGTTATCATTATTTCTGGTTATCATTATGTGTAATGGAGGACCAAATTAGGCAGCAAGGTTTTCTAAATTATGTGGCAAACATTACAAATTATTTGGAACATTTTTTAGTGTTATTATTTTCATCCATTTGGGGTATTTTTAAGTGTTATTATTTTCATCCATTTGGGCTAAATATATCATTCCAGGCCGTATGGAATCAGATAGGTCAGACCGCAATGTCTAGATCGCCTAATAAGTGTCTCTCAATTTGAGGGGGTCCGTCCATCTCGCCTAAGGAGCATTACTCTGCCTCTCTCGAGGTGGAACCGTTGGCTGACAACCATTCAGGGGTAGGCCAATAAACATTGCTAGGCCATCCTTCATTAGAAGGGAGATCTGTGCCCCAGGTAGGGGCACAAACTGACTGTTTATATAGTCCTGTCGAAGTGTCGCTCGATCCTTGGGGTCGCAAGGCATGAAACGTGTTGACTACATTTCTCTAATATCTATCCTGGTACTTGAAGACCACATAATAGCACCACTGTTTTTACTTAGGCCTGGTACCCTTCTCCTATAAATATTTGTTTTTAGGATACTAGAGCATTCACTCATCTAGCCCCCTCCCTTGCACTCATCTATACGGCGTCTTCGGATCAAAAGATCTCTGACAAAGAAGCCCCCAGGCCCATCAGGCATTGCAGCGCCGACCTGATGAGGAGTGCCCAATGATGAAGCATGACACCGTAACAGGTGTGTGAGGGCACCAAGATCTGACTTTCAGACCTTCCTGCGACATGAGTAACAGCCACCTGGTTCAACTCTTGGTGACCACTTGGCATAGGAGGTACTTCCCCGACTTTGGTAATTAGTGGACCAAATTAGGCAGTAAGGTTTTCTAAATTATGTGGAAAACAGTACAAATTTTCTGGTACTTTTTTGGTGTTATCATTTTCATCCATTTGGGCTAGATATATCATTTTTGTGAAATCAGGAAGTTATGTAAATTATGTAGCAAACAAAGCCAGACTGGCCGTAGCGGTCACTGGGCAATCCCCCTTGCGCCGCACGGGTAAGGGGCCGGTTTGAGGCCCCTGGGGGCCGCTTTTGTTACAGGGCTGTTTTTGCACCATAGCTGCAAAATCGGCCCTGTACAAAATCGGCAGAACACCGGCCCTGGGAAAGAGCTCGGCGGCACCCACAATCCCCGGCCGAGCACTTTGACAGGGCTGGTTTTGGTTCCCACTCCGGCCCTGGTAGCAAATGCAGTAAATCCATAATAATACGCTAAATGCTGCAGTCACATCATCGTATATATCCATTAGCCATCATCCATATCAATAGTTTCATCAAAAATGTATTCATGAAAGGGAAACATAACCTAAATCTTCTATTATCTGCACTTAAAGAAAATAACTTTGTTAAGCTAACTACCCCGTAGGTTTATGATGTTATCAGAACACTTTGAAATGTTATATATTGGTGGAAATAGTGGTCTGAAGATTTAAATACAAAATAATGGAAAGTGATGATCCAATATTGAGGGGCAATACGCTTTACACTATTGGCTGAAATACTGACCTTTGCACCAGGGTAACTGAGTTTCAGTCAAACATTGACACTAAATCAGAAAGTTAGCTTATTTTCATTACATATAGATCCTTGTGCCACAAATGGAAAATATGAGTGCTGTGAGAGTACACAATCCTTAGTATAAAATCTAGGACTCTACCAATTACATGTTTCCGCACACCTCTCTCCATAAAAACACAATTTCTGTAATCCATTCAAATCGGACCACAATGAACTTTATTGGATTGTGTATGATGATCTATTCCCATGCTTCAATTGAAATGTTCTCTAGGTAGTGCTCTGCTGCTGGCATGGACCAAGGTTTGCACTGTGCCGTACACGACAAAAGTCCAAATAAATATGGGCCTAACCGTTTCGACCCAAACAGTAATTGGGTGGAGTGGCAACATTTCTACACGAAAAACTTGTACTGCAAAAATAATGTTACTGTTCACTATAAAGAAAATAAAAGAGAAACCAATTCAAGAGGAGTTGCAGCATTGCTGAAAGAACTGATATGTACTCCATGGGATGATCAATAATTTAATGACAGCACAAACACGTCAAGCCCCCTTCCTGCTTCGGCGATGGCCTTTGTTCAGTTACACATCTGGCAAAATATATGCCATTTGACTTTTGTGCAGTTTATCACTTTTTGTATATTTACACAAAATTTTTGTGAAGTACATTTTTGTGTGAATTCCAAAATTACATTGTTGTAGTATGCAGTACAAATTTGGCTAATTTTCCACTACTATTTTAGTTGATTTTACTGCAAATTCTCAACACAAATGGTGGCCCACAAGCAGTGTTTATCTGGTGGATTGTTTGATTATTTCTCGAAACAATCAATCTCTCCCTATGACACGCTTCAAGTTATGGGGTGTTAAATTCACCCCAAATGTTCTGATGCCAGGGTTACCAGTTAAACTGGGTCCCAGTTGTACTGAGACTGTTGTGCATTTACAATGTTGTGCATTATTAATAATGTGCAAAATGTGGTTTTATACTTGAGTACACATGTATACACTTATTTAGTGGAGGGTCTAAAGGGAAAATTATTTAAAGACCAAAGGACAGACAAACCCCTTATTCACAGTACAACAATACAAAAGGACTGTCACTGGTCTGTACAACTAATACGGGCAAAGAAAATGTGACGGACTCTGTGTCTACCTGTAAAGTGTGTACAACAAAAAGGAAATGAATCCCATGCTGTATGTTTCTCTCCTAATTTTGATGCCCAGGAGACTTAAAATATTTTTGATTGTGTCTTTCTCTGTAATTCTCTATTGCTGAGATCCTTTATGGCAATTATTCAGTACCGACTTTTGAATTTTTGTAATAAATCTTTTAAACTATTCCGCTGATCTGGAATGCAATTATTGAGGGGGACCTTTCAGTTAATTGACTGTATTTCTGATATTTTTGAAGTGCTTGGAGCATATTGCCTCATGAAATTGAGGTTTAACACTGTGCCTGATTCATCAAATGGAAGGCATCCTCTTGCGGTAACTCTGGGGTGTTGAAATTGCTGGGTCCCCTGTGCGCAAAGGATCATGAGTGGAAATATAGTACGGAATAAAATGTGAAAATTAGTATTTGCACATAAATTACTGCATGTGACACTTCAATAATAATTTGCTATGGACAAAGTCGATATGTATGACCTGGAGGATATGTCCCTGAAAACAAAGTGTGATTACCGCATAAAGAAACCCCGCGTAAAGTAATGCTGCACCACTTGTAATCTCATTTTGTGCATTTTCTGCCAAAGTGATATTACCAGACTACTCGGCTAAGGTCCTAAACTGGTAACATTTGCACTTGTGGTAAGCTCCAGAGGGTGTGGCAAAAAATAGACAGAAGTTCTATTGCCACCCTCCTTCAAAACGTATCAGGCCTGCAATTTTCTTGTAGTTACAATGTTTCCACTGTTAAAATAAAACAATAAATCCTTAGATTTCTTGGGAAAAAAGTGGCAGGTTCCATCTTAAAAACTCACCCAAAGAACATTTTTAAAAATTGATAACTCTTACAAATTAAATATTTCTACATTCTCCAGTGGACCTGGGATTCACAAGTGGTCACTTAGGACCTGATTTAGATCTTGGCGGATGGGTTACTCTGCCACAATGGTGATGGATATTCCGTCTATCGAAATATAAATCCTGTAGGATAAAATGGGATTTATATTTCAACAGATGAGATATCCGTCACCATTGTGACGGATAACCTGTCTGTCAAGATCTAAATCAGGCCCTTAGTTCCTCACATGTCTGTATGTTTTTTTTGATTGACATCAGCTAATTTGCTTAGTATTTGAAACAGTGTGGCTGTGAGATTGAGAACTGGATTAATTCAATGATTCATTTTTAATTAGATTCAAGTTATATTTCTGATATCCTGAAAGAAATCGTTTGGATCTAGATAGAGCAAAAATCCAAACCACGCCGTAATTCATGATCTATTCGGGCGATACTTTGCTACTGATTTAATATCAATGTGACTAAATAATGTGCTGAATGTCTGCCAAACATATATCAACACATAAAAATGCAAAGAAAGTTAATCCAATCATTGTTAAACAAAATGGGAATACTACTTACATAAACCAGTCAGGAATCTAATTTGGCCAAATTACATATTTTTAATTCAGGGTTTGCCTTTGGAATGCACAGGTAGACGAGCATCTTTAAAAATGAGAAATACATCATCAATTGCTGCATAAACAAACTTTCAAATTGCAGTAAACATAAACGCAAAATGAATAAGCCACAGTACGAAATCAATTGCACCACCAACAAAAGAGTCCTAATTTGTTTTAAGATTATTTTTTTTTTACTCAGTGGCATGAAAATATTTATTTCTTGACTCATGTTCCCTGCTCAATTGTCTAATGTGACTGTAACAATAATCATTTGGGTGGCAGGCAGCCACCAAAGGCACATTTTAAGTGCGACTTTTTAAAACAATGTGATAACGGGTTCTCATAGAAAACAAGACGTTATTTCCAAAGGCTTCTATGCCGGGTGATTAAAAGTCAGGAGAAAAATTGTGAAAGATTATGTTACTCATCCTAAACTGTCATTCAGACATTACAGATTGGATTTGATGAAACAGGCTGGGCAGATTATGGAGACGTTGCAGAATTTCTGCTGTCTGGTTATGATGCTTGACCTCAGAGGTTGTTCATTTTAAGCAATGTCAAATCCTGTTTGATAGCCAACAGGGCAGACAGGGACTCTGGTGTCCAGGGCCCATTCTACTATGGCTCTACAAACTGACCTAAGTAAAACTATTACCCACTTGACTCTCACAGTTGCACAAATTGAGAGGCTTCTTTTAGAGTTAGTTAGGAGGGGCAATAGCTCAGAACTCAGCAGCTAATCAACAGATACAATAATTAAAGAGCAGGATAGTGCTTGTCTTTGTGTAAAAGAAATTATTTTTAGTCACACAGCAGAAATGACTACTACACAATGCAATTCAATTAACGAAAACAATGTTGTATCCTGATTGCAATCACTCATAGGCACTACAACCCTCTCTCCAGTAGTCTCCCTACACAAGAGACTATCAAATAGAATTTTGTGGCAGGGTACTGAATTGGCACGAGTGTAGATTAATTCATGCAGCCACCGAAATGCGTCAACCCATGCTATTCAGATCCTGCTATATGCAGTTGCCCCAAATGGTCGTGGAGACTTAAAACAACTCTTTGTCTCCTATTCTCCAGACATATGCATTTATGAATGTGGTATAAGTGTAGTTGAGGAGGTATGTATGTGAGACAGTTTGTATGAATGAAACAAAAAGCAGAATATATCCTGAGCTAAACTTGGACGTCAAAAAGTTCTTCAAATAAATTCCGAACGAGATGTAGTCTTCATATCTTCTTTTTATTATTGATGCATTTCTTCATGAGACAAACTAGCCGCCAACACGTGTTTCGTCTTGGTGAATATACCATAGACTTCTTCAGGGCTAAAGTAAAGTCTGTAAATGTGAGTTGAAACGTACTATCCACATGTAATATGCACACTAACTATTGATTCTTTATCTGAGGGCTCTCCAATCATTTTCAATGTAACGGTCCGACTTCAAACTCAATAATGAGCTTCCGGTATCCTGTGTGTGTGTTGTAAAGCCGGTAAACATGTCCAAAACGTGACGTTTCCGTTGTACGTTTCAACTCACACTTACAGACTTTACTTTAGCCCTGAAGAAGTCTATGGTTTATTCACCAAGACGAAACACGTGTTGGCGGCTAGTTTGTCTCATGAAGAAATGCATCAATAATAAAAAGAAGATATGAAGACTACATCTCGTTCGGAATTTATTTGAAGAACTTTTTGACGTCCAAGTTTAGCTCAAGATATATTCTGCTTTGTGTGATATTGGTGGTTTTGTTTTTCATTACCCCTTTTGGTTGTGTGTGGGTGACCATAACCTTATCCTTTGAGCTTTAAAGATTGTGGATTTGAATTACTATGACATCCCAGCGCAATTAGCACTCAGTCACCTTTTCCGTATTTGTTTGTAGTTTGTATGAATGGTTCCTTCTCTTGTCTCTTTAACCGGGGGTCTAAGATGTTGATACATGAAATTGACATGTCATTATACTGTAAGATTGTGTGTATATGTTTATAAAATGGATTTCATATGTAAAAAAATGCAAAAGAAAGTACAAAAATATTTTTAAGAAAATTAATTAATTAATGTGAAGATTAATAAATATGCTTATGTTCTTGAATGTTGTTGTTTAAGTCTATTTCAACAATGTGTTGAATTTATTTTCAATTAGATAAAAAAACATAGGTCATGAGGGAGCATTCTTAGATAGCATCATGGAACCATTGCCACAAAACCATCCCTCCGAGATTGAGTCTGGTTTCCCCATCTCGCTGAGAGAGCTGAAACAGAATTGAAGTGCCTTTTATAGAAAACCACTCAATACACCTTAACCATGTCAGAGTTGCCAATGTATCCATGGGAAAGAAATGCCGTAGACTTCTTCGGTCATCTGAACAGTGAGCATCATATGATGGTGATTATTGATGAATACTCCCGTTTTCCATTGATAGAAGATCTCTCATCCATCACTCCAGAAAGAGTCATTGAGAGATTGGAGACATCTTCGTGCTACGGGTTGTTCCCAAGATCCTAAAATTTGACAACGGCTCACCTTTCAACATTCGGGAATTCAGAGACTTTCTAAGTCATCTTGATGTGAAGCTTCAGAAGACCACATCTCTTTGGCCACAGGCCAATGGCCTTGTCGAATGTTTCATGAGTACCCTCAGGAAAGCTGTTGAGCATGCTATACTGGAAAAGCTCGACATTGAAACTGTATTGAATTCTACTCTTTTAGCTTACCGATCAGCTTCTCATTCGACCACAGGTGAAAGTCCTGCAACCTTGATGTTCAGGAGAGCCATAATGACCAAGTTACCTCAATGGACCAACAGAAGATCAACTACTGAGGAAGAAAGAGACTTGGAACGTAAAATGAAAATGAAGGCCTAGCCAGACTAGCACCAACATGCAAAAAACATTACATTCACTAGAGGAGATTGAGTGCTTGTCCATCAGCCTAGAAAACGGAAACACGATGCTCCCTTCAATGCTGAGCCATTTCATGTTGTGACCAGCGAAGGACAAATGTTGACTGCCCAAACATCCTGTGCGGTCTATTGCACAAGATTTCTCACATTTTTGACATGCGTCTCCTCGCTTGCGAGGCACTGCTATCAATGTAGAGACTGGGTTCTGAAAGACAACTGGTGACTTCCTGACTTCTGTTGTTCCTACATCACCAATGCAGATTGTGGACATTTCGACTGCCTGTTCCCAGTTTAAGAAGACGTGGTCGGGATGTGTGATCAGAACACCACGAAGGCTCATAGAAGAGCTATAATTGAGCTATAATTGTATATATATGTAAAAAAAAAAGATTTTTCTATCTAACAGAGTGGGAAATGTAGTGTTGTGTGAATTAGCAATGATGGAGCCCTTTTTTCTCCTGATGTACTCAGTAGAACTGATAAAGATCAATTTCAAATGGTCAGGCGATTTCAGTAGTTGTTTCCTAAGTTAAATTTGCCCGGCGTAAAACGCCTCTAATACCATGCGAAGTTATTCAATAAAGAGGCAGGCGCTGGAGACTGGAAGACAGGAAACAAGTTTTATTCCGACGGAGTGGAACACATCAGATCGGACAACAAGGTATCGTCTCGAGGTGCTCTCTCAACCTCTCTGAGACCTGGTCTTTTATACACTGGTTTAAGACATGTGAACGTCCTTTATTACAACAGGGACATTGTAGAGCATGAGAATGACATCAGAACGTTATCCCTGTCACCCCCCCAGTTCCGGCCCATTCCAACACATGACAACATTAGAGACCCTTTCCCCTCATATGATTGGGAGGGGCTATCACGCAGCTGAGTGTTCTGCCGATCTCTTTGGAATGTGTGCGCCTGATCGAATCTCCGGGGGTGGGGATGTCATGATCAATAGTAGTCTCTTTCAGGAGAGACGAGTGCATACAGTAGTGGGCAATAAACTGTATCCTCGGGCTAAAGGATGAACAGTGGTCAGTGCTGACGTTAGGCTCAGAGGAAGGGTCATCAAAGGAGGGGTATTCATGGACGGAAAGGACTGGTGTGGACAATCGAGCGTGGTGGAAGGGTTTATACACAGAGGGGTATTCATGGACGGGAAGGAGGTGTTGGTCAGGCGCGGGTGTGATTCCCTGAGACAGAGTCATGGGGGGTTTCATGGCTTGTGCATGCGAGCGCGGGGGCAGCCAGGGTGCGCGGGGAAGGCTTGCATGGTCAGGGAAATGTGCTGACGGGCGATCGTGAACAGGGAGACCATGGTACCTAAAATGGCTGTCGTGTATTCTCATACGTGAGTCTGCAAGATGGCGTAGATAATGTTTAGTACACGAACTAAATTTCCACAGTCCTCCCTTTAACATGTCTCGCCAGCTTGCCAGTTCGGATCAATCCCCATGAGACCACGCACTTCTATTTCGTATAGGGGACTCATGTGCTCAGGTTTAAAGTTCAAAGCCTTCGGGCACATACAGTTGGAAATAAGTGCACATAAAGGTGGTAAACATTGAATACCTAAACAACACCCACATAGTATCATGATTGGTATCAATAAAAACGTTAACACTCTCCATCCCCAGTTCTTTAAAGTGTCCCAGAACCAGCCTCCAAGCGACCATCCTTCCTGTTCCTGGTGAACCTCCGAGGACAGTCTGTGGAGGTGTTCGATTGCTTTATAGACTGAAGGTGAGTTATCTGGCACGTAGGTGCAACAGCTGGAGCCGATGACACGGCATGCACCTCCACGGTCGGCCAGAATCACATCTAAAACAAGACGGTTTTGAAGAGCCACCAGGCGGACTGCCTGAAGCTCAGCCGTGTTGTTGGCGAGGACGCCAGCGGTGATGTTGATGGTTGTTTCTAACGCCTGAGTTAGATGTCGGATTGCGCGGCTATTGGCCATTGGTCCCCACAGTGGAACAAGTCCCTTTGCTGCATCTAGGAACTGTGCTCCGGTGGAGTCGGCTTGTTCAACATCTCCAGCGCGCTTTTGCCGGTGGTGGTTGGCTGGGGCCACATACGTGGGAGGAAGTACGAAGGCGATGTAGCACGTACCCTTCCAGCCTTTTGGAAGCCACGTGTATGCTTTGGTGCCACAAACAAAGTACATATTCGGGGAAGCAACAAAGGAAGGGGGGTCAGCTGAGGCCAATGGTTTGGTGATGCGGCAAGAACTGTGACCCACCAGCTGTGTTCCTTGTCCTTCGAGGCATACGAGCCCTGTGACATTGATGACGGACAGGGCCGCAGTCAGGGTGGCAGCCGTTTGTTTCCGCAGGTGAGAGAAGGTGGATCTGGCTGGATTGTGGAGTACTTGCATTTCGACCCTTTCTTTGGCAGGGATGTTCGTAAGGAAGGTTGAACCTGAAATTGCGGGACAAAAGGGTTTTCCGGTGTTGTTCGGCCAGAACCCATAGTAGAAGTGCGACACTGTCTGACCAGAAGCGGCGTTGTCCTTGTGGCTTTCTTGCATGAGGATCAACCAGGTGAGGCAAGAGCCGTGAACTGAGAAAGGTGAAGGAATAAAGGGGATGGAGTGTCCGGTAGCATGTGGGAGCAACCCACAGATCCAACAGTTTGTGGCATTTGCAGCAAGGTTGTGCTGGTGCAACAGTTGTACAAAGGAATTGTTCCAGAATTCCCTACGCCTTTCTCGAAGCTGAGGTGAAAGGGTGATCAGGTGGTGCTCTTTCACAGTGGTTGGCTGGACAGTGGTCGGCAACATTTGGTGAGCGGGCGTGCTTTCCTCCAGAATCCAGAAGGAAGTCATGAGGAGGAGGCAGAACAGGAAGACAATGAAGAAAGCGATTGTCTTTGATTTGTGCAAATTGTCAGTCTTTGGATTCCTGTAGTGGGTATTTCCTATTGCTTTCGACGTCTTCTTATCTGGCGCTTCCATCATCTTCTTATCTGGCGCTTCCATCATCTTCATCTTCAAGGTGCTCGGTAGTGGGCAGAACCACAGACTTCGTTTAGCTTCTCTCCAGGTAACCCTTGGTTGCTTTGGGTCACCGTTCTGAGACTTTTAACTTAGTCAGTGGCCTACTTAGCCGAAGCTCCCTCCTTTCGACGTAGGAAATACCCTTCTCGAGCTGGCACAGTGGGGTCAGAGTGTTTTGAAAGTTCAAGTGCCTCGGTATCAGGATAACAGTTCAGTGATGGTCGGTCTTTGTTCAGGAGCTCTCCTTGGGTGCTGACGTTGTCTGTCGTGGCCAGGGTTGAGGAAATCTTTTTGCAATGATGGGCGTGCAGCCAGTGCTTCTTCCCCTCCACTCGAAGAGCCGTCCGAGTGGTGATCAGTACTTGCCAGGGGCCCGTCCACCGGGGTTCCAGACTCTTCGCTCGTTGAAAGTTCCGTATCAAGATATAGTCACCCGGTTGGATATCGTGACCGGGACCCCTGGAAGTATCGGGGATGGCCTGCTGCACCTGTTGATGAATGACAGACAATGTCTTAGTTAACTTGTACAAATAATCTGACAGCAGGACGTCGGGGACGTCATGAATGGAGGTTGGTTTGGGGGCAGTCCAGAGGTTCATAGGCCACCCAAACACAACTTCGTAGGGGGTCAAGTGGTGTTTAGTGGGGGTGGAGCGCATCGATAGTAATGCCAGTGGAAGGGCATCTGGCCACTTAAGTCCTGTGGTGGCCACTATTTTTGACAGTTTCAGTTTCAGTGTAGCGTTGTGTCGCTCAACCAGGCCAGCGGATTGGGGGTGGAAGACCGCATGGAACCTTTGTTTGACCCCCAACCCCTTCAGGATAAGTTGGATAACTTCAGCTATGAAGTGGGGTCCATTGTCGCTCCATAAAATTCGACAAAGGCCGTAGCGAGGGAAAAACTCCTTCAGTAGTACTTTGGCAGTAGTCATGGCAGTGTTATCACGGGTCGGATAGGCTTCCACCCATTTGCTGAAGGCACATACAATAACTAATACGTACTTCAAGCCTTGGCACCTCTCTAGCTGGATGTAATCCATCTGGAGGACCTCAAAGGGGTGGTCGGGGATCCCAAACCCTCCCCGGGGTACCACAGTTCCTTTCCCGGGGTTGTGTTGTAAGCAGATAAGGCACTGTTGGACTAGGCGTTTGGCTGAGTCGGGGATCTTGCCATTGTGGCAGACTTTGGAAATGAGTTCGATCATGGGGGCAGAACCTATGTGTGCAGGGGAGTGTGCCATTGTCAGTATGGGGATCAAGTATGCATCAGGCAGCAACCATTTGTTTGTGTCCTTTGTCCGCCAGCAGCCTTCATCGTCCCTTAGACCCACCCGTGCCCACTCAGTCAGTTCGTGTGGTGTGCTGGTCGATTGGATATCCCTGATCGTTTCCCTAGCGTCGGTCCATTTTTCTGCCTGTGACCTGGTCACATACATGCGTGTCGTGGCCCTATTCTCAGCTGTGGTTCGGGCAGTGATGTCGGCTAGTGCGTTTCCCTGTCCCACTAAATCTGTCACCTTTTTGTGTGCCTGGCATTTAATCACTGCTAATCGTGTGGGGAGAAGGACTGCTTCAATCAGGGCGGAGACTAGATCTCCGTGAAGGATGGGTGTACCATGGGACGTCAGGAATCCCCTTTCCCTCCACAGGATCCCAAAATGATGAACCACTCCGAAGGCGTACTGGCTGTCCGTGTAAATGTTCGCCGTGGTTCCTTCTGCTATGATACATGCTCGTGTGAGGGCAATGAGTTCTGCTGCCTGTGCTGATCGTTGTATGATGCAAGCTGTTTCAACTACTGTTCGAGCAGTCGTTACCGCATAGGCAGCAGAAGTGGTGCCGTCTGGGAGTTTGATGCAAGAGCCATCTACCCATAGTTCTCCGTCAGGGTCTGTGAGAGCAACGTCTCGGAGGTCAATTCTACTCCTAGTCTGTTCGTCCGTGAGGGTCACACAGTCGTGTATAGGGGGCACATCGGGGTCATTTTCGGGCAAGGGTAACAGTGTAGCAGGATTCAATGTCGTGCATCTCTTCAGAGTGATGTGGGGCGCAAGCAAAGTCAATTCGTATCCTGTCAGTCGTGCACTAGTCAGATGTTGAGTCTTTGTCTGGTTCAAGAGTGTGTCAACGGCATGGGGTACTAATACTGTGAGAGGGTTCGAAAGTACAATTCCCTCACTCTGTCGGATAGAGACAGCAGCAGCGGCTACTGCTCGAAGACAGGCTGGTATAGCTCTGGCGACTGGATCAAGAGTGGCAGAGAAGTAGGCACAAGGGCGCTGTTTGGCGCCGATGGACTGGGTCAGAACGGACAATGCGCATCCCTCCCTTTCGTGAGTGTAGAGGGAGAAGGGCTTGGAGTAATCTGGTGTTCCTAAAACGGGTGCCGAGCAAAGGGCATCTCGCAACTCCTTAAAGGATGCTTGGCATTCGGGAGTCCACGGGAGTGGGAACGGAACATCTTTGGCCAACAGGGAAAGTAGGGGTTTTATAATGAGACTGAAATTTGGTAGCCATTGTCGGCAGAAAGAAGTAAGGCCTACTAATGACCGGACTTGCTTCTGTGTTTTTGGAATAGGGGTGTCTAGGATGGTTTGGATTCGGTCGGGTGTAAGTTTTCTCCCTTCTTTGGACAGGAGATGACCTAGGTATGTTACTTGGGACTGACAGAACTGCAGTTTCTTTTTGGAGACTTTGTGGCCATTCTCCGCGAGAAAGTGCAAGAGTTGGATAGTGGCTGTGATTGCAAGTGGAGTGGTGTCGGCCGCCAAAAGGATATCATCGACATATTGGATCAACACCACTCCATCCGGTAGCTGGATGGCGTCCAGCTGCCTTTTGAGGGCCTGGCTGTAAATGCTGGGACTTTCAGTGTAGCCCTGGGGGGCTCTGCAAAATCGGTATGAACGGTTTTTTAAAGTGAAGCCGAAGAGATACCGGCTGTCTGGATGGATGGGGATAGAGAAAAATGCATTCTTGAGATCAATGACGGTGAAGGTGGTGGCAGTGGACGGGATGAGAGTCAGGATGGTGGCAATGTCTGAGACTACAGGGTACTGTGGCACCACCACTTTGTTGACTTCTCGTAGGTCGATGATGAAGCGGTACGCTTTCTCATCCCCCTCACCTTGCTTCTTAACAATGGGTAGGATAGGACTATTGCAGACATTACTAACCACTTCCTCTACCACTCCTGCATCTACCAAGGACTGAATAATTGCCACCAATGCCTTCTCGCCTTCGGGCGATATCCGGTACTGTGGGAGTTTCGGGAGTATTGCATCTGGTCGAACAGTTATGTGTACAGGATCGATCATCATTCGTCCCACATCTGAGTCGTTTCTGGCCCATAGGTGCGGGGGTAGCGAATCGAGCAAGGATAGGTCAGCATCTGTCAAAATGTACATGTGTCGTGCGGGGTAGGGTCCGGACATGTTCGGGTTGTCGTACAGGATGACTCGGACTCCTTCCGGAGAACACCTAATAGTAGCTCGGAAATGTTTCAGTAAGTCAATACCCATAATAGCGTCAGGGGAGTTGGAGGAGAGC
Organism: Lissotriton helveticus; assembly: GCF_964261635.1. Classification (NCBI taxonomy): domain Eukaryota; kingdom Metazoa; phylum Chordata; class Amphibia; order Caudata; family Salamandridae; genus Lissotriton; species Lissotriton helveticus. The sequence goes on along the minus strand of NC_136069.1, from coordinate 493,414,128 downwards.
AGAAACGTCGTGTCAGTGGGATTGTTTCCTAGGTCAAAGGAGATAGGTACAGACAGGGGGTTAGTGGAGGGCGTCCCATCGAAACCTATCGAGGTAATGTGTGAGCCAGACAAGGGTGCCCTTGGAATCAGTCATTTTGATAACACACTACGTGTCGCTCCAGTGTCTACCAAAAATGGAGACTTTGTACCCAGGACCTTAGCAGTGACATAAGGACCTTGCTGGTCAACACAGAGCTCGACTGGATCCCTCCCTTGCCCCTGGCAGTCCTATGCAGAGTCGTGATCATTGTAGCCATCGGACTGTTGGCACTGATTCTGTCGGGGGCGGTCAAATGTGTTAGATCTACCAGATCGGTCATTGGTGGTGTCGTGGGTCTGTCCTTGTCCCTGCCCTCCAGTTTTGGGGCCATTTGTCATGTTCTTTGTCTCTTTATTTTTAATCAGTTCCCGAAGGGCTAGACATTGAGACTTCCAATGTCCAAATTCTTTACAAAATGCACACTGGTTTTCATCAAGGTCGGTTCGTGGAGCGCCAGGGGTGGGGTTGCGGTCTCTAGGGGCCGAATTCCTAGGGGCATTCGACTGGTAGTTCCCCCTATACCGTTCCCTCCCTGTGGTCACTCCCTGTAGTTGTGCAATCATTACTCGTTCCTTTAGGTCCTTTTTCTTTTTCTCAGTTGCCCTTTCGTTCTCATTCTTTTGGTTTTCGTAATACTGAGCCATCTGAAGGATAGCTGCAGGTTTAGAGGCTCCCCAGCTACTTTCGCTAGTCTGTAACTTTTGGGAGACCTCTTCCAATAGCCCCTTTACGTAGTTCTGCACGAATAGGTGTTGTCCGGTTGCGGTGGTCATGTCTTGGCCACTGTAGTCGGAGAACACTGTTTCAAATCGTGAGAAGTATTCTGATACGTCCTCCTGAGGTTTCTGGCGGCAGGCCGTGACTATCGACCAGTCTACCTTCTTTTCTGGGACCAACGTTTTTAGCTTCTGCACTATTTTGTCGGGGAGTTCCAGTATGTCTTTTAAAGGTTTCTTTCCGGGCTCTCGCTGCCTATCTAGTTCATCGAGTTTTGTCCAGGTGTGTCCGAACAGCTCTGTGTGGTCAGTTCTCCGGATTTGCTTCCACACATCAGCCGGCAGACACAACCCGAAAAATAAATCCATGTCCGCTAGAGTCATTATAGTTGAGCCCAAGGCTGTGCCTAATTCGGTATAGAATGCGGTAGGATTTTTCCTTAAATCGGGCAGGGTTTGTCTAAAAGTTAAAATATCTTGCCGATCCCATGGTTGGTAAACCCAGTTGTACACAACCCTCCCTTTGGCATCTGCATGGTTGATATCATCGTTTTTTCCCTGACCTCTCGGGGGAACCCAATAGGGAGCGGCTTCTCTGATAGGCATCATAGTGTTGGCTGCTCCTAGTGAGGGTTCAATCGTCTCCGGGACTGTGAGCTTGACCTCTGGTTTCTGCTCCGCGAGGTGGCGGAAGACCTCAAGCACTTGCATGAAGAGAAGCGTCATATCGCTTTCAGCCCCATCTCCGACATCAACCTTTCTATATAGAGCCGTCAATTTAGCAGGACCTTTAGTCTGGTACCTATCCTCATATGCGTTCAGAGTGTGGTAGCTGAACCGCAAAATAAAATGCCGTCTGTGACTACCGGCATGCGAGTTGTGCATATTCATCGTATATTCTTCACTCTCCCTCCGTTCTACCAGAGTTTTTGCTATTTGGTCGATTCCATCCCGCTCATCTTTGCTCAACCTATTTGGTCTGGCTGTTAATTGTTTGCCAGTCTCAAGTTCATCTGGTGTTGTTACCGATGCGGCTGGTGCGAAGACTGTAAGAGTCGGGGCACTAGCGCTAGGGTTACCCTCGACTGCACTCTGGACTGGTGAGTGTTGTGCTAGAGGTTGGCAGGGAGCATAAGGAGGAGGCATGTAGATCATTGGAGGACCGAGCAGTAACTCGTCATTTGCCCGCTGTTTGGAGGGAACCTCCGGGTAGAGCGTAGGGGTGGTCCTGACAGGGCATTGACCTGTCAGTCCTGATTCTTGCGTTTGTTTAACTTCCTCTCTTCTTCTTATTTCTTCATCTAATTCTTTTGCGGCCAGATGGGCTGCTTTCCGTAATTCTTTCACTGTTTTTGCTTCCTCTCTTTTCCTGCGATGCTCTGCTTCTTTGCGCCACATGCCGATAGTGGGCGTTACCTTATTTATTTTTACAGCTGCTTCTAGTGTTTTTATTTTATTTTCATCAAAAGAACCTATCAGTGGCCACTGGCTTTCAGGATCCCTTTTTGTATATTTATGCCATAACTTACTATAAGCTATAGCGACTAGTCCTTGCTTAGTAAACATGTCCTTATTAGGGGTGCCCTATAGTGGAGCTGGATGGTTCATCTCTAATAAGCGGTCCGGGTTGACCCAACTATGAACCAATGGGGAGAAGATAGGCATGACGAATTACCATAGGGGGCAAGAGCCTGCACTACCTATCTTTTCACTATTTGCAAAGACTGGACAGAATATTCTATTCTACACTATTTGCAAACAGAGAATACCTCCCGAAAGACCCAATTCCAAACAGTCAATGTTTGGTCAAACAATCAATCAATGAGGAACGTAATAGGTACGACGTGTTAAAGGTTTGCGTTACATACCCTTCACTTTCTGCAAAGGGAGAGAGAATATTCCTATTCTTCCCCGTTTGTAGGCAGAGAAGATTCCTAAGAGAACCAACTTCGAACAATTCAATGCTCGATTCAATCAATCAATCAATGGGGAGAAAAACAGAATAGGCACGACGTGTTAAAGTTTTGCGTTGCCTACTCTCCCCTATCTGCAAAGACTAAACAGAGTATGGCGATTCTGTGTTTGTTTGCAAAATAGAGAATTTCTCAGAGACAAATAAGTAATACTAGTATTATCAAACAATCAATCAATCAATTTCGCAATTTTGTCGTGTGTCACGACCTTACCCGGACCGCATGGACAGTTTCTCGTCTTCCGCTTCCAGCGCCCGATCGTCCTCTTCTCTCTGTTGCTATCGCGGCACTCCTGGTGGTTCCCAGTCAGGACCGTAGATCACTCGGGAGAGGTCTGCTCGGAATCAGTGAAGTTCAGATGATCGGCTGTCAGACGAGGGTCTATCGGACAGGAGCTCTTCCGATCGTTGCAGTCGTTCACTCTGTCGTCGGGACCTCTCCCACTGGATCCACGTGTCGCTGATGGGCCCCGCGTTTGGGACGCCAATTGATAAAGATCAATTTCAAATGGTCAGGCGATTTCAGTAGTTGTTTCCTAAGTTAAATTTGCCCGGCGTAAAACGCCTCTAATACCATGCGAAGTTATTCAATAAAGAGGCAGGCGCTGGAGACTGGAAGACAGGAAACAAGTTTTATTCCGACGGAGTGGAACACATCAGATCGGACAACAAGGTATCGTCTCGAGGTGCTCTCTCAACCTCTCTGAGACCTGGTCTTTTATACACTGGTTTAAGACATGTGAACGTCCTTTATTACAACAGGGACATTGTAGAGCATGAGAATGACATCAGAACGGTATCCCTGTCACCCCCCCAGTTCCGGCCCATTCCAACACATGACAACAGTAGAGACCCTTTCCCCTCATATGATTGGGAGGGGCTATCACGCAGCTGAGTGTTTTGCCGATCTCTTTGGAATGTGTGCGCCTGATCGAATCTCCGGGGGTGGGGATGTCATGATCAATAGTAGTCTCTTTCAGGAGAGACGAGTGCATACAGTAGTGGGCAATAAACTGTATCCTCGGGCTAAAGGATGACCAGTGGTCAGTGCTGACGTTAGGCTCAGAGGAAGGGTCATCAAAGGAGGGGTATTCATGGACGGAAAGGACTGGTGTGGACAATCAAGCGTGGTGGAAGGGTTTATCCACAGAGGGGTATTCATGGACGGGAAGGAGGTGTTGGTCAGGCGCGGGGTGTGATTCCTTGAGACAGAGTCATGGGGGGTTTCATGGCTTGTGCATGCGAGCGCGGGGGCAGCCAGGGTGCGCGGGGAAGGCTTGCATGGTCAGGGAAATGTGCTGACGGGCGATCGTGAACAGGGAGACCATGGTACCTAAAATGGCTGTCGTGTATTCTCATACGTGAGTCTGCAAGATGGCGTAGATAATGTTTAGTACACGAACTAAATTTCCACAGAACTGTTACTTAAGTGTTATTTTAAAATCTTTGTATTGATTTTAAACAGTTGCGTAATAAATTGTAGTTGCACCAAGCCCAATTTGCAGGCTGAGTTACAGGAATCACAAGAAAAGACAGCTTGTTCACCAGGTCTCATCCTGAACTAAAATCCTCTAGTGTGTGTCTCTATTATGTTAATCCTGATATTGCAAGGCTACGCATACAGAACAATTGTGGGACAAGATGCTGATTGGCGATGGGCACCTTACCCAAACATCAAACTTCAGAATAGAATAATACATAAACTTAACAGTCATGTCATGGTGAGTAGAATAAAGGATCTGGCCAAAGCCGTGGGTGTCATAAGGGGCGGTGTGGGGACCGAGAGGACCTCATTACGTGGCTAGTTGGAGAAAACCCCTGATCTATTAAATTTGAAAGTGGTGAAGAGCTCTTAATCTGGGGCCACATGCAAACAGGGGCAAGCTCTCTGACAGATATCCTACCAATGTGGACCAGATATAATTGAACCCCTTCCTTGTGTCATCCACTATATCTGTCATTCGTTCGAGGGATAGCGCACGCCATAATCTAGCATACCATTGCGTGAGGGAAGGGGCCTCCAACTTTTTCCATGCTGCGGCTATTGCCATTTTGGCAGCACCCAGGCATGGCCACATAATGGAGCGATCTCCCTGCGTTTGATATTTTAGACTGGGATCCCGTATCCCCAGGAGGGTGTAGTCTATGGTGTCTGGGACTGGGTAGCCCAGAATCTGTTTAATTTGAGAAAGTATTTCCTTCCAGAACGATTGAATAGAGGGGCAATTCCACCAGATGTGACAAAAATCTCCCAATAGCCCACAACCCCTCCAACATCTATCTGATGTGTTAGGGAATATTTTATGCAATTTCTGGGAGTGTAGATGGCCTTCATACATAATTTTATAATGAGCTTCTCTAAAAAACACAGAGCGGTTATATTTGGCAGTGTCCTTATAAAGGGACCCCCATTGTTTCTCCCCTATGGGGGTGGTAAGGATAGTGTCCCAGAATTTGTGATGTCTCTGGCCGCCTGCGGGATTACTGCCTGCATGAGGTAATATAGGAATGAAATGCACCCCTTAGTTGTTGCACTGGATTGTGCGAATTTCTCGATTGGTAGCAGGTCTCTGGTAGCGGCCAACCACAACTGAAGTTGCAGCACCCAGTGTTTAAGCTGCAGATAATGGTATTCTTCTGTAGGAAACAGCTTGAACAGCCTTGTGCATTCCGAAAAAGTCAGTAGTTTCCCCCTTTTGTAGAGATTGGATATCATGAAGCATCCACCCCTCAAATGGTCCCTCCTGGAGAGCCGGGGGTAATTCCGGTTTGCAGTGAATGGAGGCATAGGGGGATGGAAAGGTTGTCAAAGGCAATGTTCTAGTGAGTTTGTCCCAGGCCTGAAAAGTAGTGGCCGCGTGGGTACTAAGGTAGGGATTTGGCGGCCTGTCTCATTTCTGTTTCTACAGAAGGTCCCATATGGTCATGCCTGTTATCTTCCGATCCATATGGAGTCAATGTTTCTCAGAGGCTTTGAATGACCATTCAGTCATCACCCGAAGTTGGGCGGCTCTGTAGCACCCTATGAAGTCAGGTAGGGCCAGCCCCCCTCCATGCGCAGTTTAATTAATAGTCGATGGGATAAGCGGGCCCTTTATCCCTGCCAAATGAACTTAGTTGTCATTTTTTTAAGCTCCACAAATAGATCCCTTTCGATCGTCAGACCCTGAAAAAGATAGAGTAAACGGGGGAGGACATTCATCTTAATGGCATTGACTGCCTATCCATGAGGTATATGTGGAACTCCATTTGCTGACTTCGGATTTAAGCTGTCGCAGCAAGGGAGGGAAATTAGCTTTGTAAAGAGCAGTTATTTTGGGGGTGAGCTTGGTACCCAGGTATGTAATTTCTTTATGCAGCAAAAGGGGGAGGTCTCCTATATCCCTCCCATCACCTCTTGAGTCAATGTCAAGTTGAGCAAAAATTACTTAGATAGGTTTACTTTGAATCCTGCGGCTCTATCAAAAAGGTTGAGCTCAGCTTGAATTGCCAGTAAAGAGTTTAGCGGATCAATGATGGGGAGCAGGACATCGTCCGCAAAAAGGGAGATCTTTTGTTCCTCTGAACCAAACAGTACTCCTCGTATGTCTGGGTTTGCCCTTATCCGTTCCGCTAACTGCTCTATGCTTAGGCCAGAGAGCAAAGGGGAAAGTGGACAACCTTGCCTTGTTCCCTGCAAGAGATAGAAGGAGTCCGAAGCTACTCCATTTACCAAGACTCAGGATCTGGGATCGAAGGCCTTCTCCGTGTCTAATGAGAAGAGGGCTGCCAGGATGCCTTTTTTCTGTACTTTCACCATGATATTTGTGATTCCCCTTAAATTATTGTGGGTCTGTCGATGCTTGATAAATCCAGATTGGTCTGGATCAATCAATGCCGGCAATACATTTTCTAGGCCAATATTTTAGAGTATAATTTGGCGTCTACATTTAACAGTGCTATAGGCCGGTATAAGGAGCATGCTTTAGGGTCTTTTCCCACTTCAGGAATTATGGTAACAAGAGACTCCCCCATGGTAGCTGTTTCCTGCTATGCGGTCACTATGGCATCAAAAAGGCCCACCATTTGAAGAATCAACTCAGGTGCAAATGTGCCATAGAAATTATCGTTTAGCCTGTCTGGGCCTGGGGCCTTCTGCAATTTGAATGCCTTGATCACCCTCTGAACCTCTTTGCTTGAGATGGGTCTACTGAGTTCCTCATTAGTAATGGACGAGACCTGCAGGAGGTCAAGGGTTTCCAGATACTCCACCTGACCCTGGGACTCTAACGACTCTGAAGTATAAAGGGTGCAGTAAAATTCCCGAAAGGCGTTAGTTTTCCCTTCCTCACTAAAATGGGAGACACCAGCATCATCCACTATTTGTTTGACATATTCTTTTTGCTGTTTTGCCCTGAGCTGACGTGCTAGCAGTGTGCCTATTTTGTTTCCCCCTCCGTACCCCTGGGTTTGAAGGCGTAGGCTAGTCTTTTCAGCTCTGTTGGTGTATGTGGCCTGTAGCTTCTCCCTTAACGTTGTGACTTTCCATAGGGTTTGGGCAGGTGGGCTCTCTTGTGTGTTTCAGCTTTCTGTAGTTCCCCCTCCAGCAGGAGTCTCTCCCCCCTCGGTTGATTTTTAAGTGTGGTAGCCAACGCAATGCATTTGCCCCTTATGACAGCCTTGAAGCCGTCTGAATTATACGCATGGGATGTGAGTGGGGGGTCGTGCATGTTAAAATATTCTTTGATAACTTTCCTCCGTTCGTCCCTGAGGAGTCTATCCCTACTAAAGAATTTAGGCACGTACCATCTAGTGTGCTTCGAGCGAGGGGCCGGCCAGTCGAAAACTATCTCAAGGGGGGGACTGGTCTGAAAGGCAGATTGGGTGAAATTGGATGCCAGAGTCTGTGTAGTAAAGTTATTGACTGCCATTTAACTTAATGTAGACAACAATTCTGCACAAAATGCCAGACATTCGTGCGCCTCAAGGGCAGCCTCTCCCCCTCCTCCCTCCACCCCCCAGTGACCTTGTTGTAGCCGGCATACTTGTGACCACCATGATGCAAATTTTAAATAACAAATAAAAACAATAACTGTGAGCTATGCGATCCCTCATCCCAGAGGAGAACCTCACTTTGAGCTGCTCCAGGAGCGAGCCATACTTCCGCTTCCAGAGCATCCTCAGCATTTCTTCTAAGACGCTTGATTAATATCAAATGTTCATCTTCTAACTTGAACCAAGAATTAACCCCTACAAGGCAAATCTTGCTGAGTCTTTTCCTTTGTAAAAGTCTTGGCACCTGTCTCGTCAGGTGAGGGGAGTCCCCACAGTACCTTTTGTTTCCGGACCCACTATACCATGTCACCAGTGAAGTCCACTTCACGAGACGCTTTTAAATGAAAATGATGCACACAACCAAAAACTCCCCACGGTTCATCCCTTTGCTTTCTTGCCACCTCATCCAGGTGTCTGCCAGGGGCCCACACTGCGTTGCTCCATTGGTTGCTCCACTCTTTCATCCCTCAAGGTTGACGCTTGTCTCGGGGGGGGGGGAGATCTTGAAACACAGCATATCTGCGGCTTCCGCTAACTCTGTGCAGTGGAGGTGCTTGTTGTCCAACAGGAAAACTATGCCAAAGGGGTAGATCCACTGATATTTTATTTGCCATTCTCTTAGGGCCTCAGTGATCGGCTGAAACTGCTGCTTTCAGGCTAGCGTGGCTTGGGCTAGGTCCTGGAAGAGTGAGCACCTTGTGTTCTGGAACGTTATCTTGTCATTGCTTCTCGCTATCTGGAGGACCATTTCTTTCACTCTGAAGGAACTACATTTAGCTAACATGCCTCTGGGCATCCTATTATCTCCTTGTAACCGTGGATCTACTCTGTTGACCTGTTCCAACTGCACCTCTGGGCTTCCTTCTCTCAGAACCGTGGAGAACGCCTCCAGGTTGGGACCTTTGCAGCCCTCTTCCAGGCCCCTAACCCTTATATTGTCTCTCCGGGAGTTTTTTTCAAGTGTCTTCACATTTGAGCACCATGGCCTGCAACTGGCTATGTAACTTGCTGGAGTTCTCACGGTCTGCTAGCTCCTGGCATTTTGCTTAAAGTTCTAATGTACAGGCCCTGCCCGAGTCCACCTTCACCTGTAGGGCCACCAATTTCACTCCCATTTCAGATCTAAATGCATCAAAGGAGGCCCCTATGTCTGCTTTGATGACTTCCCGATTATCATTTTTGAAGTACCGCAGCGATGCCATCAGATCCTTTCTGGTGAGACCCATGCTGCCTCTAGACTGCTCTTCTCCCTCCTTGTCCACCCCTGCAACAGCTGGGGCGAAGTAGCTGGATACTCTGTTACTGTGAGCCTTCTTCGGTGGCATAGGAAACATGGCTTTTGGTCAGCATGGGCCACCCTCCAGTACCCTTGGCACAGACCCGATGTGGAGCTCTCCAGTAGGGGACCAGGTTCTCTGCGCTGCAGTGCTGTGCAGGTGAGTTCTGGGAATTCCCAACACGCCACCCCGTGGGCTTTCTTCTCTGTCCACGCTCACCTCCTCCTGTTAGCACTTTCTCCCGGGGAGATCAAAGGCTTTATGTGGGTTGCCTCAGGCGATCATCTTCATCGGGGGTGAGGACCTCTACTCATGCATGCCAGCCCAGCGTTGCCTTGTCGCATTACTTCCCCATGGTCGGTGTCATCTTAAGTTCAAGGATTGTGCTGATGGGGTCAGGCGACCAGGCCGGTGTCCCTCGTGCCCTTGCTATGCATGGCCATCCGCTGCTGAATTCCCCACTAGGTGGCTGGCTCCCAGGCGGAAGCATCCGGCAGAGCTTACCGGGGGGCAGAGATATCTCGGCTGGGATGCCCGACTTGGATGCAGCAGTGTCCCACCATCACCCTCCACCTACCAGGCCGGCGCTGGCATCTGTCTTGCTGGACCTGGTTGTCTCCGCTACACACCTCCTGCTTTACGGCCCAAGCCGCTCCTGCAATTCTCGATTGCACAGCTCGGGGGAGCTGCCATTTTGGGCTTCTTGACTCTGCATAGGCCCCTCTGCTCCGCACCACCCGCAACGTCTTTTCGGTGGCAGATAGGGCATCCTGATGCCTCCCAGGGGGGGCTCTCCGTTCAGCGCTACAACTTGGCTCGTTTTGGTGCTATTTCAGGTGTTGCTTCAGCACCATGAGTGGGGACTGGAGTGGAGCCGATCGGATTAACATTCGAGCGCCCATGATGGTTGGCCACACCCCTTTCGACTTACGTGTTAGAGCAGAGTGAAGTGAATGCAGGTTTAGAATGTTGAGTTTGCAGTTACACGCAGAAGAATAAAGATATGTTTTACTTAGCTCAATGTGTAGTGTAGTCATTAGCATGTACCCTGACTGAGGAGGGCACTACTATATCTATTGCATTTTCAGCCTTCCAAGGCCAACCAACTATATCTCGGGGGCAAAACATCTTCTTTAATTGGTAGCACCATATCCCGGCCCAGAGAGGTTACCAGGCAGACATGATTATTGTTGAATTTGTGGAGTCTTTGGGTGAAATTTTCAGCACGAACCACAGAGAGAGAGAGAGAGACTAGGAGACCCACTCAAATCACGAGTCACTCCTGTCTGTTCTCTCCCAAGTAGTTGACTTTCACACCAGAACAATACTGGGCCTCTCTACTACTTTCCACCTGTGACTGCTTTCCTGCCACTCCGGTCTCCTACCTGTGACCCCGCTGACTCCGACTGCGGGCACTTACACCCGCCAACGCTTGCCCCGGAGGTGTTGCCCTGCTGCTGCCTGCTGTTAATCCACCCTGAGGACCACACTGCCCAGGGTGCAACGCGGACCTGCTCTGCTGTTCTGGGACCTGCTGACGAGGAGGAGGCACCAGTCCAACTCTGCGCATAAATCGCCGCCTCTCCCCCCGTAGCGTGGGTCCATGTGACTGCTTTTCTGCCACTCCGGTCTCCTACCTGTGACCACGCTGACTCAGACTATGGGCACTCACACCCACCAACGCTTGCCTCGGAGGTGTTGCCTGGCTGGTGACTGCTGTCAATCCACCCTAAGGACTAAACTGCCCAGGGTGCAACGCGGACCTGCACAGCTGTTCTGGGACCCGCTGACGAGGGGGAGGCACCGGTCCAACTCTGCGCATAAAGCGTCGCCTCTCCCCCGGCAGCATGGGACGTGCGCGGGATGTGCTGGGCGAAGCCCGGGCCAAGGGTGAGCCTGTCTGAGCCTGTCCGAGACTGAGCGAGGCTGGGCTGGGCCACTCCCTGATAAGTCTTTTTGTAATTTTACATCTCTAATGTTTTGTCATAGGAATATAGTTGTCGAAAATTTACGCTTTTTTCCTGTGGTGCGGGGGTCGGAAATAGCGAAGGCAGTACTACAGTATTTAAAGCCTTGCAGGGAGTGATTTCTTTCGATCTATTTGATTAGATGCTCTTGTCTTACTATCCCACTGAGGAAAAATAGCTATAGTATACCATGGGGGACAGTACCCCTCCACCCTCAAGGCCTAATACCCGCCAAAAAGTCTCTGTGCGCACGCCCATCTTAAAACCGACTGCAATTGATAAGATGCTCCGGCTGGCAATTGGGGCTGTTTCTAATGAAATAGAACGCACTGAAAGACTGCTTTCTCTGACGCCCTTGATTTTTAGCTCCCCAATGACTCTGGAAATAGGAGCTTCTGACTCCCCCGAAATAGTAAATCTATCGACCACTCCTGATCTAAGGCCCATACTTGAAAAATCGATCTCTGGAAATCAAAAAAAATCCTGACATGGGGGGGGGGGGGGGGTGGTAAGCCTGGAAAGGAGGTCAGTGAAAGCAAAAAGCCCATAAGGGGGGGAAACAAGTACATTCCTCTATGAGTAGAGCAACAATGATGCAGACAGAGTTTCACATCAATGGTGAAAATAGTTTAGCAGTGACAGAGCTCTAAATTTGGCTAAAGAACTTAAAACGCACTTTAAAGCCCTAGTACAAACTGAGCTAGAAGCTGTTAAGAGAGATATTGAGAAGCTTACTTCTTTGGTTGATACATGGGGGAGTAAAATAGATAGTATTTCCAGTATTCAGGATAATTTTACATCCACTGACCAGGTCTCTGTTAACCAAAGTAATCTGCCGACCACATCTGCTTCCACAGCTCTAGCGGCTACTACCTGATAGACTGAGCCTTGATCAAGCTGAGTGAACAATGATTTGTGTACCAATTCTTGACCAGGTCACCATCCACAAATGTTGTCTGGAGCTGGTTATCAACTGCAAACACTGCCCTGATTGAACAATGGACTAACAGCCAAAAGACTGAGATGAAAACGTATAAAAGGCTTGTAAGCTGCGGAGTAAAGCAGCAGCCTCCTCTGTCTATTTTCTGACGAGCCTGGGACTCTGTTCCATAGCCCGGGCTATTTGAATAAATCTGGGTTCCTCCTGCAGATGAAGGCTCCTGTGTCTCCTTTTGCTACGTATGAAGGATATGGAAGGCTTGGGCGGTTCCCCCACAGCCGAGACCGAGTAAGTGGGTTAATCCGGTTCTTCAAGTGGTGCCTGAACAGGGACTCCACTAGCACGAAGGTCAGGCCCGGTGGATTTGAGGAGGTGCACGGAGAGACTCCGACAGAGGTACCCTACCCGAGGAATTCTTGCAATCCAGTAAGCCGAACGACTCGCCCGCTGTTCCTCCCCACCCGGTCTTGGCCACATGACCGCATTCTCGCTAGAGTCCCCTAGCAAATAATTTCTGGAGCAGGACGCAGCCCTACGTCTGCAGAAGAGAACTACCCCTGTAAGGTAAGGGTGGACTGATCACCCACCAAGTCTGTATAATTCTGTTATTGACTTTCGCAAAAGCCAAGCTGTTATTGACTTTTGCCAAAGTCAAGCAAGCAAGGTGAGTTTTTAAAACCCACTGGTGTCTGTTCTGTATGATTCTGCAGTTATTGACTTTTGCAAAAGCCAAGCAAGTGAGGTGAGTTTCAAAACCCGCTGGTGTCTGTTATCTGTTTTCAAGCATGCCAGTCAGCTTTATTTGTGATATATAACATAAAACGTTTATTAACATGGGAATTTCACTATGGATTTTAATCCCCTGTTCAACTCACTGTCTGAAGTTCTGCGTTAAATTAGGCTGTAAAGGGGCCTATCCAAGACTCCTAGATTTTCGCCCAAAATTACCTTGGCAACTCAAGGATTACCATCAGTCACAATAAGTGGGAATATAAGTAGCAAATAAAAGTCCAAAGCTACAATTTTACTAATCGCTAAGTGTCATTATCTATATATATATATATATATTGAGAAGACCAATAATAGTGATATCAGGGCATGGAGCAGGGAGCAGGGACACGTCAGAGACGACAAGCTGGCAATACACCATGCCAGAGTAAGTTGGGGGGGGTTTTCCAGGGGTGGGAAAGGGAAAGCAAAAAATAAAAGTCCTCATAAACCAAATTTTACACTCATGATGAAAATCGATCTAATGTTCTCCTCAAAGCCGCTGTCTGATCAAAACAGATATAGATTTAGCCAGCAACTGGTAACCATGCAAAGAAGGGAAAAAAAAAAAAGGGGTGTCAGAGCGGAGGAGGGGAAACCCATGCTGATAGAGTCTAGAACTAATGTCAGATATTAAATTCATATCCTGGAACGTAAATGGTCTGCGGGTAAAGGCGAGGAGAAATAGAATTTTACAGTATTTACGAGACTCACCTGCGCAGATCATTGCAATTCAGGAAACACATTTAAGTCAACAAGAGATTTCTGATATACTTAAAAGTGTAAAATGGGTTGACAAATTCGTCAGCACGGACCATAATGCCAGTATACGGGGTACCGCCATCATTTTTAAAAAAGCGGCAAGGGTCCAGATCAAGGACTGGAAAACAGATGCGGGTGGCAGATGGCTGATAGTTAATGCCCAACTACATTCGAAGAGTTTTACCATTACTAGTTATTATGGACCTAACCAGGACGATCCTTCCTACCTCAATATCCTGCAGAATCACTTGATTACCTGTCCTGACCCCATAATTTGGGTGGGCGATTTCAATCTTGTCCTAGATCCAAAATTGGACAAATCCCCAACTTCTAGGGCAGTACCACATAGTAACATGAGGGACACACTTCTCAGATGTATCTCGAACCTTGGCTTGAATGACTTATGGAGACAAAGAGCCGGCAAAACCATCGGAGTCTCTTTTCACAACTACAAATACAGACACAAATCACGAATCGACTATGCCTTATTCAGTATCTCCCTTAAAGACCAGGTCAAAAACATAACATATCTGCCACTGCATCTTTCAGACCACTCTGCCATTCTTTTTTCGCTAAAACTTGAGCAGAAAACTACTCATCCATCTTGGTCTTTTGACCGAACAATTTTACTGGAGGAAGAGGAGAAAGACTACCTGATACATGAAACTGCCTCCTTCTTAGAGCAAAACTTAGGCTCTGCCTCTTTGGTAATGGTATGGGAGGCCTGGAAAGCATTTATTAGGGGCAGCATTATTGGTAGGGCCTCTTATAGGAGAAAGAAATATGGGGAGGCAATTCTTCATATAGAGCAAGAACTGACCCGCTTGGAGTTATCAGATCAGGCCCCCTCGGATAATCAAGAGGAGAAAATAGAACTAAAGGGGAAGTTAGATACATTATTGCAAGAAAGGCTAAATAAAAGATGGCAGGCTAGCAAACTTGCGCATTTTGATTATGGAGAATCTGCTGGGAAATTGTTGGCCTGGAAAATAAAAGCCGACCAGTCCAGAAATGTTATTAAAGAAGTGAGGGTTCATGGGGAAGCCACTAGCAGACTAACAGATACGGACATTGGCGAAGCCTTTAGTGAGTTCTTCCGGTCTATATATACAGAGGAACTCAATGCTAATGCAGATGAAAGAAATGAATGGCTGGACAACATAACTCTTTCGGAACTGAATAACGCCCAAATTGAAAATATAGATAAAGAAATAACAGAACTAGAGGTCGTTAATAATATTAAACAATTGACACAGGGAAAGGCTGCGGGACCGGACGGTCTCCCAGGAGAATTATATAGGGCTCTCACTTCCATCCTCATTCCAGTCCTTACGAATCTTTTTAATGACATATTGATCAGAGGGGAGTTACCACCAAGCTCTTGGGGGGAAGCTAATATAGTCTTAATATTAAAACCAGGTAAGGACCCAGTCGAATGTGGATCATATCGCCCAATCTCGCTTCTCAATACTGATTATAAAATCTTCACTTCAATTTTGGCAGCGAGACTGGGAAGCGAGATTGGATCAATTATCCACCCTGATCAAAAGGGTTTCATTAGAGGACGGCAATTGGCCGACTTAACTTATGACCTGGTGGGAGCCGCGGATATCGCTTCAACCTTCGGCTTACCCTTAGCTATCATGACTCTAGATGCCACAAAAGCGTTCGATAGAGTAAATTGGGAATATTTAAACATAATAATGGAAAAATTTCATCTTGGTCCCAAAATTTGTAGGGCTATAGGCCTAATATACAATAACCCCAGAGCTTCCCTACTAATAAATGGTCTACGAACTACCCCGTTTAAAATTAGCCGAGGAACAAGGCAGGGTTGCCCCTTATCCCCCCTTCTTTTTAATTTATACGTAGAACCATTTGCACAATCCATCAGGGAGGATATTAACATTCCACACTTTACTTTTTCGGGCTGGGATAAGAAGCTCGGTCTTTATGCCGACGATATACTCATTTATACAACCGACCCTGCATTGGCATTTCCCATAATTAAAAAGAAAGCGGAGGAGTTTGGCAAATTCTCGGGGTATGAGATAAATGCAGCGAAAACGGAGATTATGGTCTGGAACATTCATAACCTTCAACTCCCGGTAAAATCTTCAATGAGGTATTTGGGAGTTACAATAACTAAAGACTTGGAACATCTGGCTCAAAACAACTTAGCCCGGATTACCCGCGAATCCCAATCCCGGATGAAGGCTTGGTCCTTTCTCCCACTTACCATCTATGGGAGAACCAGTTTGATAAAAATGACTATCCTCCCAAAATTTACATTCATCTTCAACTCCATCCCGCTGACTTTTGACACCAAGCAGCTTGCAAAATCTCAGCAATATATTAACTCATTTATTTGGGGGTATAAATCCAGCAGACTGGCCTGGAAAAAACTGAGAAGGAGAAGAGAAAAAGGGGGGCTTGCACTGCCAGACCTTCAATACTATGCCTGGGCCTTTCATTTGACCCATTCCAGGATGCTACTCAAGACCCCCTTGGGAAATGCAAATGGTTTTATGTATAAAGCAATGCTATTGGGTTCGGACCTGCCAGTGAACGGTTTTCTTTTCAAGTTTGGCCACCAGAAGTTCTTTAAAAAAATTAGGCTGAAGTCACTACTGGGCACCATAAAAGAATGGACTCAAATTAAATCTAAGGCCGGGATAGGATATTTTTCTAAACATGCTCCGATTTGGGACTTACCTGGGCTATCATCACAAGAAGCCAGCGTGGTTAAAAGAGTCCTACTGGATGCCGGAATAACACAATGGGGGGAACTGCTGGTAGAAGGATCAATCTTGAAATGGGATACTTTTAAGCTTAGGGTAACATCACCACTTTCTTGGATTGTACACTTACAATTGGCCAGCTGGCTTCGGACTCAAACTAAGAAGAAAGCAATGATGGGAGAATATAGTACTCTAGAAAGCACCCTAGTGGAGAGACCTGTGGGAAGAAAGGAAATTGCACTCTTCTACTGGCACATCATAGAGGATGGAGAGCGTGACCTCAACTTCCCGGAAAAACTCTGGGGCGCAGAGGGAGAACTACATATGGAGGTTATTTGGGAGGAATCTTTTACCCTCCTTTATAAAATCATCAAGCCAGCATGGCTGAGGCGCAATCACTTTTTCACGCTTCACCGAGCATACTACTCTCCCAAAAGGCTCTCGAAATTTCAACCCGGGAAGTGTTGTAGTAAATGCTCCTTTCCAGCTGCTTCAGACCTCCATATGTTCTGTGAGTGCCCGAACATAGCCACCTTTTGGCAAGAAGTCATGACAACACTTGAATCTATTCTCAGATCATCCATCCCGTTCACATGGTCTTTAATCATCTTCGGCCTAAATAATAACATCAAGGGATTAGAGAGAGAGTTCTTATTCTATGCCATCCTTCTAGCAAGAAGGGAAATCTGTAAAAACTGGGTTAACATAAACCCTCCAACCCATGCAGAGTGGCTATCTTCACTATATGCTACATCGAAGGTCGACCTATCCAGAACATGTAACCCCCGATCTTTGAGATTTTGGGACCTTTTGATTAATTGGAGAAAGGACAGTTAGCCAACCCGGGTTTATTTTTTTTATTTTTTTCCCCGGGTCCGATGATTAGGCCTAAAATCTCCTTGTCCACAGGGAAGCATCCCAGGTCGTATAGTCACTGGACAACTGGCCAAACTGGCCCGAAAGGAGAGTGCTCTTCCATGCTTGGCTGGGGACGTCGGACCCGACTCTCTGGGTACCGGGAGCCTAGGATTAGGCTTCTCGATGCTACAGGGGGGGTCGGGCCTCGTGTCTATGCGGCTAAAAGCACACTCGGATCGACCACTTGGCTCATGAGGACAAAAAAAAAAAAAAAAAAAAAAAGCATGCCAGTCAGTAGTAAGTTCAAGAGATTATGTTATTGTATGTGTACGCAGGACTCCCAGCTGGAGACGCCTTGTCCGCTTCCTCCAGAAGGGACCCCTGGCCATACAATGTATGTTAAACATGGCCCTTCTGCCATAATGTTATCCTCATTCTGGGTAAAATATACAAAACAAAGTAACGCGGAATTACAGTGGCCACTTTATGGCTCCTATAATTCCCAAGTTCTCGCCAACTTAGAGGAACAATTAATGAAAAGAAAAACGCGCTGGTCTATGTTTGAATCTGTCCGATTTTGGAGGAAAGAGATAGAGCAGAGAGCTAGAAAGCAGAAGGCTCAAGAAAGAAAACAAGAATGTATGTCAGTGGCCGACCATGCCAGAGAAAATGTACAAAATCAAATGACAAAATCAGTAGGAATAGCCGATAGGAAGCATGGTGCCCAGGTACAAAAATGTTATCCGGCTCGTGAGGAGAAAGGAAAGGGCCATATGGAAGGGGGAGAAGAAGGTGATTCCTTGCTTGATACCATGCTAGAAAGCCCTCCTACATATGCCCCAATGTACCCTGCACTGACGCCTCTCACCCCGCATGTCCCCCCGCCAACGCCCACTCCTGCCCCCACTGCCCCTCTTACTGTTCTCCCTGTCACACCAACCCTCACGATTTTTCATATGACACCGACTACGCCCGCTAACCCTGTCCTTGCTGCGGGAATGACAACAAGTCTACTTCCGCCCAACCCCTGCGGCTTAACACCTACACGCCCTTTTTCCTACTTCCCCGTGGTCTACAGTTAAGCAGGATTTATATAAATTGTTGAATTCCCCCCGACTGGCCTCCTTGCACTCTGCAGTCAGCTTTTCGTCCCTTTGAGAAAATTACCTACAGAGGCAACAGTGTGAATGTTGAATAAGGGTATACAACCTTTACCACGCAACTTTTACCACGACCTACCTTTACCACGCAACTTTTACAACGCAGGAACCTTGACCACGCATACCATTACAACGCTGGTATTTACAACGCAGGTACTTTTACAACGCATACCATTACAACGTAAGTATTGGTAAGTATATAATTTTATTTAAAATATTTTAGGTTTGGGTTTTGGGTAAATGGGTATTTTTGGGGTTCAGGGTCAGTTTTCAGTTTTTGGGTAAATGGGTATTTTTAGGGTTCAGGGTCAGTTTTCAGTTTTTGGGTAAAGGGGTATTTTTAGGGTTCAGGGTCAGTTTTCAGTTTTTGGGTAAAGGGGTATTTTTAGGGTTCAGGGTCAGTTTTCAGTTTTTGGGGTGCAGGGGTATTTTTAGGGTTCAGGGTCAGTTTTCAGTTTTTGGGTACAGGGGTATTTTTAGGGTTCAGGGTCAGTTTTCAGTTTTTGGGGTACAGGGGTATTTTTAGGGTTCAGGGTCAGTTTTCAGTTTTTGGGGTACAGGGGTATTTTTAGGGTTCAGGGTCAGTTTTCAGTTTTTGGGGTGCAGGGGTATTTTTAGGGTTCAGGGTCAGTTTTCAGTTTTTGGGGTGCAGGGGTATTTTTAGGGTTCAGGGTCAGTTTTCAGTTTTTGGGTAAAGGGGTATTTTTAGGGTTCAGGGACAGTTTTCAGTTTTTGGGTACAGGGGTATTTTTAGGGTTCAGGGTCAGTTTTCAGTTTTTGGGGTACAGGGGTATTTTTAGGGTTCAGGGTCAGTTTTCAGTTTTTGGGGTACAGGGGTATTTTTAGGGTTCAGGGTCAGTTTTCAGTTTTTGGGGTGCAGGGGTATTTTTAGGGTTCAGGGTCAGTTTTCAGTTTTTGGGGTACAGGGGTATTTTTAGGGTTCAGGGTCAGTTTTCAGTTTTTGGGGTGCAGGGGTATTTTTAGGGTTCAGGGTCAGTTTTCAGTTTTTGGGGTACAGGGGTATTTTTAGGGTTCAGGGCTGGGTTTGGGTTTTGGGGTTCAGGGGTATTTTTAGGTTTTAGGGCTGGGTTTGGGTTTTGGGGTACAGGGGTATTTTTAACATATATATTTAAAAATTAATAATTAAATATTAATATAAATAATTAAAATATTAAATATTAAAATAATAATTTATTAATTTAAAAAAATATTATTAATAATTATTTTACCATATTATTTACTTACCTATACTTACGTTGTAATGGTATGCGTTGTAATAGTACCTGCGTTGTAAATACCAGCGTTGTAATGGTATGCGTGGTAAAGGGTCCTGCGTTGTAAAAAATGCGTGGTAATGGTCTGCGTGGTAAAAGTCCGCGTTGTAACGTCATATATCCTTGGATAAGTAACGGTAATATTTATGCCTTTAAAGAAATATGGTCCACCTTTTCCCAGTGGATGATTATGGAACAGACCACCTGGGCTGAATACATGTGTACCCTGGTCATGCAAAGATTTGAGAATGCGCTTATGCAGATACCCACCGGATTAATGGACCTTAGGTCGCAAATAAAAAAAGAGGCGATGTTCAGGGAGAGGGGATGTTTGGCGCTATGTCTGCTTTAATGGCTTACCGTGATATGACCACTTTTCCCAACACCCCTCTAGAAACAGCTATGCCAATGAGAGAGGCGGCCCCTGTCTTTGTTAACACACTTACCGATGTCCAAAATAATGGCCGAGGGGCTGTTGAGGCACACTGGCGCAGGCTTTGGGTTCATGTTCCTTGAAAAAGGTCAGAAGTAATGCAGTTAAAGGGACAATTACCAGATCCCCGGAAGAATCCGGCTGCCTTTTACAGAGAATTAGGTCAAATTATATCTGCAGGTACTCTCGTTCTTGAGGATATAGATTTACTTTTTGGTACAGTTGTCCCCAGTGAAATTTGTGACAAAATTTGACATACTGACCATGAAGTAGCGTTGGGAGGTAAATGGGCTGACCTAGAGGCTATGGAAGAAGCAAGGGTAGGAGGGACTAAACCAGAAGCTGCCATCCTGACTTTGGCCGGTAAAATAATAACGTTTATGAAAACACTTTTGCCGGAAACTGTCATTAACTGGGATAAAATAAACGCCTGTAGGCAACAAGAAGATGAGAATGTGGCTGACTTCTTTACCCGTTTGGAGACAGAATACAAGGGACATAGTGGTTTGGATCCCCGGACCCCAGGTTCTGGCCCAGTATTTGTTGATAAGTTTGTCAGCAACTTGCTTCCTGAGATCTCCGCCAGGCTTAAGAAAGTTGAAAGTACGTGGTCTGCCCAAACTTTGACTGGTATCTTGGCTATGGCACAATATCACAAGAATAGGGACAATGAAGATAGAGACAAGGAAAGTAATAAGGTTGGGGATCTTAAGACTAAGGCACTTCTGCAGCAGGCTTACACTCCCGAGGTCCCAATGCCCGCAGGAATTTCAGACCTCAACCCCAACCCCCTCCGAGGGCTCGCCAGTCTACCCCCTCCAGCCCTCAATGTACGGGAGCTCTCCAAACAGATCAGGGTGCTTATTGTAAGGGGTATGGCCATTGGATAGATGAGTGTCCTGTGTTAGCTGAAAACATCTGATCAGGGAAGACTACCTCACGCTCCCAGGGAGGGGAGGCCGAATAGGGACCATGGCCCGTCCCATCCACAGGATAAAGAACGCAGGCCCAGGGATGACGCTCCCATCCGGCAGCGCCCGGCCAATAGGTATGATGGGTACGAAGCAACATGCACTTATTACAATGATGATTATGATTAAGTTGATGAGATTGGGTCCTACCAAGCATAGGACAGCCAGGAAAGGGGTATTGCCAGAGTGCAAATTCCAGTGGATCAAAGGGGCCCGTATGTTCAAATATCAGTTGTGGGGAACAATCAGAATTTTCTTTTGGATACTGGGGCCACCAGGTCTTCTATTGCACGTCTGTCAGTCCCGGAGGCACCCCTTTCTGGCAATATGAATGTCTCTGTGGGTTTTGCAGGAACATCTGTGACCAGCTCTGTCTCTGAACCCCTCCCTCTCGATATTGGCCCTGCACATATTGACGCTCACTTGGTCCTTACTACAAGTTGCAGTGAAAACTTGTTAGGCATGGAATTACTATAAGCTCTGTATGCGACCATATCATGTAGTCCCCAAGGTGTATCCCTAACAATTTCTCCCACTGCAGCTTCCTATATGTACTTCTCTGGTTTCACTTCCCACCAGAGTTGCAGTCTTACCATCCTCCCTCTGGGCATCATCAGAAACTGATGTAGGGTGTCTCCACATATTCCCTCATGTGGTACACATCCAGCCAGGTGCACTTCTTCCCCGCTTCCGGCCGTATCGACTGCCCTCGGAAGTAAAAATTGCCCTTTTAACAATAATATCTGAATTAATGGACATGGGCGTAGTGGAGGAAACATGTGGCAATATCTGTAACTGTCCCATTATTCCCGTTGTTTGGTTTCTCCCTTGGTGGGCGGAGCTTTAGATTCTGCTGTGCCCCTCAAGGTTTCACCGGGAGCCCCAGTATCTATTCAAGCCCTAAAAAGTCAACTAGATTCCTTGGAACTCCCTGATAATTCCACATTATTACAATATGTAGATGACCTCCTCATTGCTGCAAATTCTGCCCCAGCATGTAAAGAAGCTACTCTCTGTTTGTTACACCACATTGCCCTCCATAATCACAAAGTCTCTTTAAAAAAGCTTCAGTTTTGTCAAGAGAAGGTGACCTATTTAGGTCATCTCCTCTCGAAGGAGGGAAGGCAGCTCACCGCTGATTGTGTAGACATTATCAATGCTATGACGGCCCCACGAACACAAAAGCAGGTGCGATCCTTCATAGGCCTAAACTCATACTGTAGGCAGTGGATTTCCAACTTTTTGGCCATGGTCAAACCTCTTCTTGCCCTCACCAGTAAAGAAATATCAGACAGTTCCTTTCCATGAATAAGGCTTTCCAAGATTTCAAAAAGGCTCTGTGTACTGCTCCAGTCCTCGGTACTCCTGATTATAACAAACAATGTTTTTCTTGTTGTAGATGAGACAGACGGCTGTGCATGCGCTGTCTTGACCCAGATGTTCGGAGGTCACCATCGGCCATGTGCCTATTTTTCAGCCACCTTAGATCATGTTGCAAGGGCTCTCCCAGGATGCCTACGGGCAACCGCTGCGGCCGCCCTCATAGTCCGTCGGAGTGCGGGGATCGTCATGAACTCCCCACTGACTCTGATGGTCCCCCATTCTGTAGATACCCTCCTTGATAACACCAAGACACAGCACCTCACTAGCGCACGACTCACAGGAGATGAACTGACACTCTTTGCCAGCCACATTAACAACAAAAGATGCACTGTACTAAACCCCGCCACAATACTCCCACTGGATACTCAGGATGCCCGCTAAGACCCACATGACTGCATATTAAGGAAAGAGGAGGAGACGAAGGAGCGGGTTGACTTACAGGACACCCCGATAGCAGAACCAGACGGTACACTGTATGTGGACGGATCATGTCTCAGAGGGTCAGATGGTAATACCTCAGCCGTCTACGCCCTCACGACATTAGGGCGAGTAGTAGAAACAGCTCAGATTCCGCAGTGCTCTGCTCAAGCAGCAGAATTAGTGGCCCTCACTAGAGCTTGTGAGTTAAGCAAAGGGATGACGGTAAATATTTATACTGGCAGCCAATATTCCTTCTGGGTGGCCCACAACCTCGGGAGGTTATGAAAAGAAAGGAATTTCCTTACTTCCCTTGGGACCAAGATTCAACATGGCCCCCTAATTCACCGATTGTTAGACTCCCTGACACTCCCCAGAAAGGTGGCCATTATAAAATGTAAGGCCCATAAGAAAGTGACAGATGATGTAGGGAAAGGCAATGTCCTGGCTGATCAGACGGCCAGACAAACAGCTCTTAGGAAAAGGGAAGGAATGTATGTAGGAGGGCCCGCTAGGTGGGTGGCAGATGAGGGCATGGTTGAAAACACCGTACAGAGTTTTATTAATATTCAGACCCATACTACTCCTGAGGATCTAAGGGTGTGGAAGGAGCAATTAGCAAAGAAGGGAATTGATGGTTGTTGGGTCTGCACTACTCTGGAAAGACAATGGATGTTACCTGACAGTCACGTGCTACCAGTAGTTACGATGGACCATGGTCCTGCTCCCATCAGTGCAAAAGGTATATGTAAACTGTTGGAACCTACATGGTACAACTCTAAGATACCAGCACATGCTGACAAGCTGGTTAAAACATGCATGATTTGCCTAATGTATAACCCAGGAAAAGGCACAGTTACTCCTAAGGGAGGATTCTCTCCTCCTACCTTCCCTTTTGAAGTCCTTCAAATGGATTACATCCAGATGGACAGATGTAACAATTTGAAATATGTCCTAGTGGTGGTCTGTACCTTCAGCCGATGGGTGGAGGCCTACCCCGTCAAAGACTACACCGCTATCACTACCGCCAAAGTGCTATTAAAAGAGTACCTCCTACGATTCGGTTTGCCCCGCTTGGTCTGGAGTGACAACGGGACCCACTTTACGGCTCAAATTAAGGAATATGTCTGTACAGCATTGGGTATAAAACACAACTTTCATGCAGCTAACCACCCCCAGTCAGCAGGTCTAGTGTTGGTGTACAATGGCATCCTAAAAACTAAAATGGCAAAAATAGTAGCCGAGACAGGTGTCACTTGGGTTGATGCTCTGCCCTTAGCCCCACTATCCACAAGAACAACGGCCCACACCATGATAGGGCTATTCCCCCCATGAAATTGTGTTTGCGAGGCCTGCCAATGTATGGGGTGTCCCGCGGCCTAAGAAACTATCTGACGTTGAATACCCTCTATTAACTGATTATCTGTACAGTCTGACTAATACCTTTCGTACTCTTTATCACCAGGTGCATGACAAAAGCGAGGGCCCGTGGCACGTCATCCACCCTGGGGATTGGGTCTTAGTGAAAAATTTTCAACGGACTAAGAGCCTCGAGCCCTGCTGGACAAAGCCTTGTCAGGTGTTACTGGCCACCCGCACCGCAGTGAAAGTAGAAGGTCGGAAGAATTGGGTGCATTCGTCGCACTGCAGGCGTGTGCCTCTGCCCCCCCTATGATCAGTGGGTGAGGGAAGGACAAGGAGACTCAGAAACAGAAACAGTCCCAACGTTTGTTCCATTAGGCGATGCCAGACTGCATTCTACATCCACGGAAGCAGAGAGTGACAGCATACTGAAAGGAAGTGTGGAACCCTCCCATAACTCTGCTCAACACCAAGAACAATTGTTTCCCGACCATACTGTCCCTACTTCCGACCGATACAACTTGCGGCCCCGAGGGAAGGCTTGCCCTTGACTTCGCCATGTGCCTATAGGCTGTAGAGCTGTGATCTTCCCCGGCTGAGAGTAGTGCTGGTGTGTCAGACTAAGGTACGCCATAGGGCCCTTGGCACCTGAGCCCAGTGAAGCAAACCACCAATCACAGACAGCCACTAGAGGTCCCTGGCTTAGCACAATGGCAGCCGTCCAAAACACCCGAATCCAGAAACAAGATGTCAGTCTCTGACATAGTAAATGCTTCATGGCCACCGTGGTGACACTGTTTGTCACCCTCATCCTGTCTATCCTTGGTTGGCTGTTGCTAATCTACCATCCTGTTACCTCACCAACTCCTACCCCGACTCTTGCAGAACACCAGTATTTCATGCTACCAGCCCACGAATTACCCCGCTGTGCAGAATTCTTCAACAACACCTTCATCCAAAAGTTGCATCATCACCAGCTGATCATGAACACTTCTAACTGCTAGGTTTGTGGACTGATACCGCATTCCATGATACACCCTGTCCCATTCTTTCCCTACCCCTTTTCCATCTCTGGGTCTTGTCTTGCATGGTGGATGATGATACAGGAGGCCTACACTGTCAATGGTACTGCCAATTCTGCCCTTGGAACATTTCGGGATGACTTCTGGCGGAACAGGTCTGGCCAAGTCAATGCTCCTTTTTGCCCGACCAGCTAATCAATGCTACTATCACCAGATGAACTCGGTGAAATGGTAGTATTCAACTCAACTAATCGACGAACATTTTCCAGATTCCACACAAGAAGGATACTGCCAGATGAACGAGACACTGTGAATGTCATAAATTTGCAAGGCTGTATCTGCATTCATGGCCTAGGGACTAAGAAAGTTGGTACCAGTACGTGTGATCACAAAACCTTTAAACTCCACATCTCCTCCGAAGCTGGTGGCATTCCCCAACACCTATTTCATCTGTGGCACTGCTGCCTGCACTTGGTTTCCCCGTAACTGGTCTGGTACCTGCTATCTGGCCTTCCTCTTTCCACCAACGTATTCTACCCATGGAGGTTATCACCTGTCAATGAAGGGCGCTCTGCGCCGCTCACGTAGGGGCGTCATATCAGCCGAGGATACAGCAGGCCAGGAAAACAGGGACTTCTTTAAAGGTTTTCTTCCTTTCTGGGGCCCCATGGCCAACAGTCGGGCTGTACGAGGACTGACCAGGGTCCTTGAAGCCACCATTACAGTAACAGCTGGTGCCCTCTCCAACATCACTGCAGAGCTGCAGGCGGACCGCCTCATAATGCTCCAGAATAGAATGGTCCTAGATGTCATCCTGGCTGATCGTGGTGGTGTGTGTAAATTGATCGGCTCCAGCTGCTGCGTGTACATCCCAGACAACACACCTACAGTGTACGATGCCATCCAACGTCTGCATCGTCTTTCTTCCGAAATTCATCTGGATGAAGGCAACTGGTCCCTCACAGGCTGAATCTGGGGCCTCCTTTCCCAGTAGGGGTGGAGGATCCTCATCTTCCTTGCCTTGGGAGTAACTGTCCTGGTCTTCTGCTGTATGTGCTTTCAGTGTCTGCCAGTGCTCTGTATAATGTGTGTCCAGACCGTCAAGCCTCCACCCTCTAACATTCACAACATCAATATGATGATGATGCTCCAACAAGAAACCGATGGCCTTATGAACAATGACATTTCTTAAAGTATTTGCCACTCAATGGCAAAAGGAGGGTCTGAGGAAAAGTGTATTTCCGATCTGCATTATTTGTACCGAGACTCCATTGCTTTTTCATTGCCATCTCGTGTCAAACACTTCCACACGACCCACCTGGTCATTTCTGCTGATGCCTGAGGAAAATCTAACTAACATGACAACAGCCATCTTGCAGCCTGCATTTCTGCCCAGGAACTGTCGCACACCCAACCCCCCCTGTTCTTTGCAGTTCACCAGAAAGCCACGAGACACTCACACCCTGTGTAAATTATTTGTTTTCCATCTCCTGCTCCCAGCCTGATAAACATCCTTGACACCGTGTTCAGGTTATCTAGACAATGGTCTGACTGCTGGGCCTTGATCAGGGTGATTAAACAATGACCTGAAAGACTGAGCCTTGATCAAGCCGAGTGAACAATGATTTGTGTACCAAGCCTTGACCAGGTCACCATCTACAAACGTCGCCTGGATCTGGTTATCAACTGCAAACACTGCCCTGATTGAACAATGAACTAACAGCCAAAAGACTGAGATGAAAAAGTATAAAAGGCTTGTAAGCTGCGGAGTAAAGCAGCAGCCTCCTCTGTCTTGTTTCTGACGAGCTTGGTACTCTGTTCCATTGCCCGGGCTATTTGAATAAATCTGTGTTCCTCCTGCAGACGAAGACTCCTGTGTCTCCTTTTACTACGTATGAAGGGTATGGAAGGCTTGGGCGGTTCCCCCGCCGCCGAGACCCAGTAAGTGGGTTAATACGGTTCTTCAGGGCCTATTTCCCGCAATCAAAAAACTGTAGTCCCAGGAGTGTTACAACAAGGGGCACTTAAGGAGGGGGGCATTGGCTACGCCCCCATGACCTCGGTAACAAACTCAGGTCCGCAAGTGAAACAAAATTCTCCAAGTAACTGCAGAAGGGACCATGGTGACAATAAGCAACTGGGAAGAAGCCCAACTAAACCTGGCCTCCCATGTATTGATCTACCCCCGGCTTCGACTCCTTACATTGTAGTCCTATCTGGAGTACCAGAGTAAGCAACAGGAAGAGGGGAGTCCTACCCTGAATTAAAAAATAAAGTAGTTTATTGGCTAAACAAATATAGACCACTCCCACCTCTAATACAGTGTGAGATTCTACTTGTAAGGCGGGTGAGTTGGCTGGGACAGAGGCGAAAGATATCCCGGGCGATTGTATCCTAATTAATTTTAGAGATACCAGGGTGGTACCATACATTTTGCATTGGGGACATTCTAGGGAGACCTGTGATATTCAGACATACCCTCTGGGCTATTTTTACCTTCCTAGATCCTTTATAGACAGAATGGGAGGTGTATATAAAAAATGGGAAATGATTGAGAATTTGTCAAACAACCCCGCTTTTTAACATCCCAGTCAGCAACAGATACAGTAGTCTGGACTTAGTCGATTGACTGGATCTCCCAGCTGAATCAATAGAAAGCAGGGTCACCCAGTCAGCTGTGCTTCAAGATTGTGATAGATCTGAGGTAGTGGTCCACCTCCCAAGGGGAAAACTTGAGGTTTTTGTCGCTGTTGAACTGCATGTTAAAATTACCCACATGACTCCATTTTGTGTTGCCATGCTCTCGGCAACCAGGTGAAGAATTGCTTTCCACGTCCCTGTCAAAACTTGCCCAACCCTCCCTGCTCCTTGTGGTCGAGGCGATTCCGAGAAGCTGCCTGTGTGCCTCAGCCCCCCCAGTTGTGCCAGAGACTCGGCCACATCCTATCCATTGTTGGTAACTCAGCCTGTCACGACCAGCTGCCCTGTGACCACACCAACTTATAGAGGAAGCACAAGGCTGTGCCCTGTGACCCCACCAACTGATAGAGAAAGCACGAGGCTGTACACTGGGACCACACCAACTGATAGAGGAAGCACAAGGCTGTGCCACATGACCACACCAGTTGGGCAAGGAAGCACGGGGCTGCGTACATTGTGTAATCAGAGACAGATGTCCCCTGGCCACGATTACACCACACAAGACTGACGAAGAACTTGTCAGATGAGGAACTTATCTGAATAAGGAACTTGTACTGTGCAAATGGGCGTGGTTAGCGCTATAAATATGTGTAGGCTACGGAGTAAAGCAGCAGTCTCCGTAGAATTGTCTTTGTACCATTCTGGGACCCTGTCCTTAGCTCGAGCTAATGAATAACGTACTTCCCTCCACGGCTGGTTGTCCTGGTTTCTTTGGTAATGTATGATTTAAGCAAGAAGAACCCGTAGATTCTTGGTGTCCCCTGGACGGCTGGCTTTGACTCTCCTAGTGGGGAGGGGTCTCCAAAAAGCTGGTTCTACAATTTTGCGCCCAACGTGGGGCGTCTTGGGTGGTCGTCATCGAGCCTGGTGGTCGTGAGGAGTCCATAATCGAACGCTAAGGGAGGCGCGCCACTACACTGGCTGAAAATTGTCTTTGTGATCCCTAGGTCTCCGATTGCGTGATTCCTCCCTCCAGTGGGCTACGCGACTGCGGCCCCGACTGACGCCCCAGTTCTGGTTCCTAGTTTTGGGAGATCGGGACCTTTGTGACACCTGCCGTGTGATGGAAGATTAATGGTCAGGTAAGAGTGGGAGTGGCCCACTTCTTTGGTGATTTGTATCTTTGTTTTGGGTATTGTTCGACTTTTGCAAAAGCCGAAAAGCAAAGGGTAAGTACAGTTATATGCTGTAAACGTTAGATTTCACCCTTTGATGTTTAGAACCAGGATACACGTCTAGAGATGCCTGGATTTAGTAAGTTTCTGAAATGGTGTTGTTGTTATTGTACACAGGACTCCGCATTGGAGGAATCTTGTCCGATTCCTCCTTTGGGGACCCCTAATCATGAAGTTTATGCTAAAGATGGCGTCGGCCCAATTATGTTTTGCTCGCTTTGGCTCTAGTTTCAAAGAAAAGCTAGACCTGCGATGTTTGATTCCTTTCGGGTTTGGCTCAAGGAGTCCAAACAGAAAGAAATCAAACTCAAAAAGAACAAAGCTAAACTAATACGAATGAGTGTGATTCAGAAAGCCCAGAATCACGATAATCAGAGAACAGAAGAGGATATAGTAATACATGACAGATTACATCGAATGCAGATAGATGGATGTTACATTAAAAAGAAGATTCCAGAAAAGGCCCGGGACAAGGAGGATGACCCTCTCATGTCCTCTATGTTGAGCACCCCTCCACCCTATACCCCCGCCATGTACCCGGCCCCTGATCCCGCACAATTGGCTCCCGCTACTGCTCCAGTTGTTGCCCCTGCCCATGCCCTGGTTTGTCCGATTCCTCAGCCACTTGTTCCCAACACCCGACTATTCAGGCCACTGTACCAATGCAAGTACACCCTTCCCTTCCCCTTGTTGCACCTTCCACTGGTCCCGTGCCTACCCAACTTAATATGCCTTCAACTCCCATTGCAACTAACACATTCCTTGTTGGCAGTCGTCTGACACCTTCCCCCAGTGCAGGGCTACTAGCGAATGCTTGGTCAGTGGTCTGTGATTATATCCCTTATGTAACTCCGCCTAGGCCACCCACTCCCAGATGACGCACTTTGCGCAGACTGATAGGGAATACAGAGGAACAACTAGCTATGAGTCAAAAGGCTCGTAGGTGGATGGAAAATAACGCTATGTACATCGCTCAGGATATATGGATGACGATGGATCAGTGGACACGCATCCAACAGATTGATATTTTTTGTGAAATGTGTGACATACTGATCCAAATGTGGGAGGATTTTGTAGAATTAGATCCACCCCCAGGTCTGTCTGACCTTCGCCAAAAGGTTGAAAAAGGGGACATACAGGGCTGTCGTGTATTTCTATAGGTTCTGAATCAGTCCCCCTATTCCTGACCCTATTGTGGTTAAACTAACTATCAAGTTAACTAACAGTCAGCCCATGAGGCATGAAAACCCCCATGATGCAGATACCGTTATCTGACGCAGTCACACTACGGCACAGGAACGTGTTATCTGATTAGGTCATAACGCTTGAGATCTAATTAGACAAGCGACATTCCTCCAGCCCCTGATAAGGCATACGACGTTCTCATAACAAATCAAACCTATGACAACCTGGATAATCCGTGCGGCCATTGTTTTGATTTCACAGAGAACTTTTGCAAAAGAATGTGCTAACGAGCAAGTCGTATGACATCTTTATTGACGTACCTATGTCCATCCTTACGTCAATCTCGGCACCTTTAAGGTATAAATATTGCCGACCTTGCCCTATGCAAACACACGCGTGGTGACAAGACGGAGCAGCCATACTTGCCGAAGCCGAGAGCAGAAGCAGACCCCGCTGGCAGCAGCCCCGCCTTCCTGACGCGCTGAGAGACGCGCTGCTATCTCAAGCCGAGAGACCCAGCACCGGCGCTTCCGGGTAGCCCTCGCAGGCAGCCTGGAATATCGAGAGCAGAGAACGAGATACCATTCCTCATTCATCCTAACTTCCAGGTACAGAACTGAATAACCCCTCACAGAGAATTCTTTAGTTACTCACTTGGCAAAAACAAACTTAACTTAAACTGTAACTTTCTATTCCCGCCCACGCATTAGACTTAGGTCAGGTACACGGGGTAGGCGTATTTAGAAACACCAGTTGAGTACGTTTAGTCAAATGTATATGTGTATGTAAATATATTTTAATCATTTTAAAACATCATATGGCTCAGAAACCATATCAATGTTTTTACAGTATTATTTTATACTATTGCTTTTAATGTATGCACTTTACTTAACTATAAGTATTGCAATAATATCGATCCATTTCTCATGTATGAGAAAAGAGACTGATCAATAAATAACACCTTTTTTGAACACGCCGTCTCTTCCTTTTCTCTACATTCTGATGAGACTAAGAATGCACGTACTGACTGAGTAAAATAATTGCCTTGTGCTCACACGACTCTTGAGATTGACTCTTGATTAGGGGAGAGCAAAGTTGTCATGTTCTATGGTTGTCAGAAACTAAATCCCTTCTTGTCTAATCAGGGAAGTTAATCCTTCCTTGAACATTCGAGAAAGTTTCTAGCGAACTCTGAGCTTAGCTGGCAAACCCAAAAATTAAGTCTAGTATCGACAGTAGTAGACCTAGTTAACGTCTGGCCTAGGCCTTTACTGCTGTAGGTACTATTCCAATGCGCAGAGCCTATTGGGAAAATAGGAGCTACACTACATGGCGCCCAACGCGTTTGGAAAGGGCGATAAAACTAACGTAAGACATTTAGAGTAACTCAGTCGTGCTTTCTCACTCAGACCCCTTTTCCCAAATACTCCAAAGACGTCTGGAGTGGGTGAAAGGTTATATCCTCCAAAACCTCGCAGGAGGGAACTCCTATGTATGGTTCTTGGTCAAGTCAACGTTGAAGGATAAACAGTTCCAAAATATTGTGCATCTAATCTTTGTTCCATAAAGAAACCTGATCTGCAAATTAACATAATACCATCCTGTCCATAAAATGGAAGACAGTGATGAAGAAAGAGAGGCAGTTAGATTAGCAGCTGAAATAGCAGCAGCTGATACTACAGCACTCGGTGCAGACCCGGATATAATACTCATCCAGGTCGCCAAAAGAAG
The DNA here is from genome assembly GCF_964261635.1 of Lissotriton helveticus. Lineage (NCBI taxonomy): Eukaryota > Metazoa > Chordata > Amphibia > Caudata > Salamandridae > Lissotriton > Lissotriton helveticus. The sequence continues at coordinate 493,382,199 of NC_136069.1, read as the reverse complement.
ATCTATAACTCTAAAACTTATAGAACATGGACTGACACCTAGAGGTGGCACAGTCATATTCGTAATTGAGGCACACGAATATCGGCAGACAGAGGTATACTATACATGGATACATTTTCCAGCAGCAAATGCTGTAACAAAGTACTTCCACTATTACAAAGTAGAGGAACCTCCTAATGAGTACACTCCTTTCGAGGAGGTGGAAGTACCACTCAAATTCCAAGAGCATTTGCTCTTATTTGATGGCGCCCTAAAACATAACAATCACATTACAAGGCTCGGTCCTTTAGGAAGACCAGGAGCAACGTGGCCGGTCTTAGCCGGATACACACCACATCCAGACATCGACGAGATGCCTGCACAACAGCTGTTAATACATCTAAAACAATTACTAAAAATTCACAGACAATTAGTTCAGTATGTAATGCGGACTTCAACAATTCAGCCAGCGATTAAACTTCCACAGCTGACCCCTCACCAGGGGAACACAAATAAAATTACACCGCAGAACATCCAATCCTGCCTAGGTAAAGTTCCAGCTAAACGGGAACAAATACCATTCTGGTTGGCACAGAAAATCACCCAAATAGAGGCGGTGTTTCCTGACACCACCCCGCTGGAAAAACACAGGATTCTGACTATATGTCTCCCAATGGGAATCGCACCACACATAGAGGACTGTGACACTTGGGGTACAGTCTTTGCTTCCATCTATACAAAAACGCACGGTGTTCCATCCATTTCGGTAATACCAGATGTGCTAAAACAAATTCAAGATGAATACGGTCCAGAACCTGCTTTAACTCTTGGTATGAAATTACTGAAAGACTTCAAACAGGTCTCGGCTATATTATTAGCAAACATAAAAGGTGAAGCAGCAAACGTGGCGATCCGCCAGAGGTTAAAAGAGACAGATATAGCAGACCAACCAGCTGAAATTGCCAGAATCATAGAAAAATCCTATGAAGAACTAGGCAGAGATAGTCTAGGTGGAATACCAGTAAAACCGCAACTGACTACTAGTCCAGAAAAAATATTTTTTAATAATAATTCACCAAAAAAGAACTGGGATGGAAACAAACAATCCAATCCTAAAGAAAAGAAATTCCAGTCCAGAGGAAGGTCTCCTAGGCGAAGAGAGAAATCTCCAAACCAAAGACAGAGGTCACCGCAGAGTGACCCCTCTGGGAATAGATATAACCTTAGAAATAGGGATAATATTAAAAAACCTGATAGATATCAAGACATTGATACACGTCCCTCTCAATCTTTTCAGAATTCCTCGCAGAAATCGGAAAGAAGAGGACGATCAGAAGAGCACGCCAAGTCCAAAGACAAGGAACCTGCTCAACTAAAAAAGAAATTACAATTTCCAAAAAAGAAGGTAGCCAGTATCAAGGTAGTTAACAATGCCGAGAATACTGAGGACACAACTGAAAAACGGAGAGTGGGCTCAGACAATGCTAGACAGCGCAGCAGAGGTGAGCATAGCTCGCAAAGTCCTTATGAATCATCTGGAGACAGTGGACACGAATGAATACCTTCAAGTGGAAACTGCAGATACCAGAGTTAGCAAGCCCCACAAGATATACGAGATAACATTACGTATAGAGGGAGATAAGACTAGGAAAATAAGGGGACTATTTTGGGATAACCTCTCCAAAGGCTATGACATCCTCCTAGCTGAAAAAGACTGGCCACCAGAGTTTGTCAGGGAGTGCCCTCATGGCGAAGAAATAATTATGCCTGCCTTCTCGAATCAAATACCGATTCATAAAAAATATACACTTGCTAGAAAGTGGGCAGTGGCCTTAGCACCTGCTTTATATAAAAATCATGTAGGATGGGATGAGGATTCTCCTCCTCACAAAATCCAGTTAAAATCACAACCAACTGCACAAAGGCAGTACCCAATTAAGCAAGAAGCTAAAAAACAGGTAAATGAAATACTAGATCAGCTAGAATACCAGGGGGTGATTGAAACTTGCACCTCACAAATGAACAATCCTTTGTTTCCGGTCGCCAAACCAGACAATTCGTACCGTCTAGTTTTGGATTACCGACACCTTAACACATGTTGCAAAACTTTTGCAGTGCAAAACTCACACAGTGCTGCACTAATGAATAACATAGTGCGCAAAAAATACAAAACAACCTTGGACATCTCCAATGGATTCTTTTGTCAAAACATAGCACCAGAGAGCAGATATTTAACTGCATTCTCAGTAAATGGCACTCAAAAACAATTCTGTCGGTTAGCCCGGGGGTATTCTCAGCGAGAGTCACAGAATTACTACAACTATATGATGATGAAGCATTATCTTATGTCGATGACATTTACTTAACAGATGATGACTTGGAGACTCACTTGAAAAGAGTGAACACCATAATACTTGGGTTCGCTGCAGAGGGTTACAAATTCAACTTCAAAAAATCCAAAATTGCCCATCTGACGGTCCTATTCTTAGGATATGAGTTATCAAGTGAAGGCAAAAGCCTGGCAGACAATTTCCTAGAGAAATGTGCCGTAATCCAAGCTCCTAAAACACTAAAAAACTTACAGTCAATTCTAGGCTTCCTAAATTTCGGAAGAACTTACATTGCAAATTACGCAGAAAGGGTAAAGCCCCTTTATGATCTAATTAAACCAGACTTTAAAAGATCCAGTTGGACTCAAACACACCCAGAAATTTTGAGATCCTTACAAACAGACATGCTAATTAAAACAAAATTAGAAACCCGTGATAATACACGCAACCTTGTGATCCGAGTCATCCCAGGGAGATGCGGATTCACATACCTGACCTCTAATGAGGGAGAAAAGGTACCAATTGCATTCAAATCACACTTGTACACTAAGGCTGAAATGAAATTTAGCCCAACGGAAAAAATTCTTACAGCAACACAGACAGCTATAGCAAAAGAACGAGCCCTGGCACAAGGTAAACGAATAATAATCGTGACACCGATACCAGCCCTAGAGGCTGTAACAAAAGCGAGCATTCCAAATGCTAAAGCACTCCATCCGAGATGGATACAATGGGCTAACTCTCTTGCTGCAACAGACGTGGTGTACGAATTTGATCCTTACTTAAAAACACAAGAATTTCTACAATATGAATTTGAATGTCCTCTGCCAACCGAAATTCTGCCTCTAGACCAATACGGCTGTATAATATATACAGACGGATCAGCACAACCCGCAGTAGGGGGTAGACAAGCTTACAGTGCTGCGTGCGCGATTGTTAAAGGTCGTTGGCACGAAGGGAAATTTAAACCAACCTTCACTAAAACACAATCTCTAGGAGATTGCACAGCTCAGCGAGCTGAACTACTAGCATTCAAGATGGCGCTTGAAAATACCGATCGAGAATTCCCCACACTCATAGTGTACGATTCGTATTATTGCGTTCAATCTTACAATGAATACTTGCAGATCTGGCTTCAAAACGGTTTCAAGGATGCGAAAGGTGGCACAATCAAGCATAAAATGCTATGGGAACAAGTAGCTCTTTTTCAAAAAGAACTACCAAAGACTCACGTGATACATACACTGAGTCATCAACGTGATGGCGTTCACGTTGCAGGGAATTCATTGGCTGATGAGGCCGCGAAGGCAGCTGTGCAAACGGCTTCCGTAGCGGCCGTCACCCGGTCAAAAACAAAAATAGACAGCGAAATATTGCAAGCTGTCAGCGCTTCAGAAAAGGATTCGATAGAACCACTCCCTAAAGGCTTTCCAGTAAAATACTCATACATAACTGATGAAAACAATGTTCCTTTTGCTCAAATCCCTGGAGTGGGAGATAGGGCAATTCCAAACATGGAACATAGATTAGGACTAATAATAGCGGCACACGAAGGGCTTGCTTCTACCCATGCTGGCGTCTCAGCCACAGTATCATTATTAAAACAGAGATACTGGTGGCCACAAATGAGAAGACAAACAAGGAACTATGTTCTAGCATGTGAAATATGTCAAAAAATGAAAGTATCAACTGTGAGACGTCCAGCACAGACGCCCCTTCTAATCTCGGATACACCATTAGCCTGTGTTTATCTAGACCACTGCGGTCCCTTACAAAGGGATGGTAACTATAAATATATCTTGGTCGCAGTGGATTCATGCACGAGATTCATATGGATGTGGCCCCAGCGAACGGCTGACGCCAGAACTGTTATAAAAGATTTGCGGGTCTTTATCGGCACATACGCAATTGGCATTCTGCATTCGGACAATGGTCCTGCTTTTAGCTCTCGGGCTTATAAGGAGGCCATGGTCAGTATGGGCGTGCAATTGCGGTACTCTTGTCCATTTCACCCTGAGGGGAACGGAATTGTTGAAAGAAAAAACTGTGACATAAAGCAATCTATAACGGCAAAGGTATTAGGTTCGGGAGCTGGGTGGGTCAAACATCTAATAAGTGTCCAACGTAGTCTAAATAACTTGCCAAGAAATTCTCTGAAGGGATTCAGTCCGTACGAATTATTATTCGGAACTAGGATGTTGATCTCTGACCTTGATAGTCAGACTTCAGTGGTAATAAAAGAAAAACCTTTGATGTCAAAGACCGTTTGGCTATTTTGCAGGACTTAAACAAAACAAGAAAAGACCTGAGCAACATACAGTTGAAACAACAGCCAACGACCACTGAAGAATCACCACCTGTCCCAGCAAGACCTGTCTGGATTCCAAAAGTCGGGGATCTAGTCAGGGAGAAGATCGCGGTAAAGAAGGAATTTGGGCCTTCTTACAGAAAAGCAGTTCCTGTCTTGTCTGTCAACGGGACAAGATCAGTTGTACTACCGCCACTTGCTGGAAAAAAGGAGAACCGAGTTGTATCCATCGACCTGGTAAAACCACAACATGTGGCCGATAACAAACGGTAGGCCAAGTGGACTCCCAATAAGTAGCAGAACACCAAGGTTTGCTACCAGTACAGAGGTCCTAACAAAGAGGCTCATCACATTCGAAACGCCTACAGAAGAACAACAAGGACTATGCAACAATGCAATAGAACTAAGACCTCTGAAAACCCAAATAAAAACATTTAGCAGAGACACACCAATCTACAATGAAGTACCAAGTGAAAATGCAAGAAACAAAAATCCTGAACCAATTGGAACAATTGACAGAACTGCATCTGGTTACTTCATCAACTTCGATGATTCCTCTGAAGGTTTCAGCGAACAAAAGACACAGCCATCATCAAAATCCTTTAAAGACAAAGCTAAGGAACTTTTGAAACAACTGAAAGAAACATATCTGGTTTCTCCATGGATTGAATTTTGGGTGGGTTTTGGTGCATTTATCCTCATACTTTGGCTCATCATGGTTTTTACTTTGGGACGCTTCATTGAGGGAAAATATGCTAAAATGGACACAGCAAGTCAGAACATCAACTTGGTCCTCAAACCACACACATCTTCGCACGTCGAGAAAAGAGAACTTTCTTCAGAACTTTCTTCAGCCAACTTCACAGCAATTCCAATACCTGGTGGGGTAGCCTGGGACAACACTGACTATGAAATTTATGGTCCTGTCGAGATCCTTAAGTACCCACACCAAATCAAGATCTCCTTGAGTGACTTTGCAAAACCAAACTCATTTGCTGATGATTGGGACTTTGAAAGTAGTAACAACATGATGTCTGACCTAGTAATGTCTGCTAAATTTACAAAACATGATTATTTGCAAGGTTCTACAAATTATGATAGTATGTATTGCTATAACCATTATGGTAACCATTTTTTGCATAAATCTGCACAACCTAGAAATGTTTTAAATTATAATCAATGGGAACATTGTGCAACACCCCCAAAAGGGAGTTCAAGAACCGTTTATGACAAATATTCATACTTTCAAGGTTTTAACACAAGTAATGCTGAAACATTTTATTACAAATTGTCAAACAAGACAGGGATGAAAACCATGATAACCAACACAAAATTAATATATTCAGATTCATTCTTTGAAAAAATGAATACTTTTGGATTTGATTATTGGGACAAAAATGTTGATTTGAAAAGTGTTTGGGGTACAAAAGAATGGCAAGTACAGGGTTTAGAAGCTTTGTTTAGAGCCTGCATGATCCCAGAACAAATGATATTTTTAAATGACACTGTTCAACAAACCACCTGTCTTGGCTTAGCCAAAATCAAAGATTTAAATAACCCGTCTATTCCAAAGCCAACAATGTTTAGCAATAACTCTGATACAGATGAAGAAATAGACGTAAACCATATACTTCACCAAAACAGAACACATCCTGATTGGAAACAATGGTTGATCTGGCCCACAGATACAAATCACTGTCAAGATAGATTCCTGAATAAAACACAGGGTTTCAAAATGACCAGGCCAGACCCTAGATATCCCCAAAGACATCACCCAGGGATAATAACAACCTACAGTGTGGGCAAATTATGCCTTCAATGGCTACAGACTTCCACACTGCCTGAAATTAAGCAACACCTAACTTTACTTACTGATGGTGCTGACTTGCGTGATTTCATAATGGGACTACGCAAACAGCGTCAAAAGCGTTTCATAGCAGCCTCTGTATATGCAGCATACAATGAGGCCTGGAAGGTTACTCAAATTGAAACAGCAGAGAGAATACGAGAAATTGATCGTATTAATTTGGAAAAATCACTTTCTGTAGTGGACAATGGGTTAATGACTCTGTCCTCCAGAATTTTTTCATTGGACAGCATTGTGTCTTCAGCAATCGATATATTATCGCAAGACTTACTGTTATTACAACATGGTCAGTCACAATTGCGTTCTATTGTACAGCTTGGCTGGACGTTACAAAATCTGCGTTCAGGCTATGTGCCTTGGTGTTTAATCAACACAACGTCACTATTCCAAATCTTTAACCTTACTGATAGACAAATCGGTATGGCGCAGAAGGGTGCTGATTATACAATCTTGAGCATTGAAAAACTAGAAAGATTACCGTTGACAATGTCAGAACGACCTGTCAGTGAATGGATAATCCACGGAATCATAAATATTCCAATCTCAACCTTCAGGTTTCAATACTGCCAAAAATATATACAGGCTGGCATGTACGAAAAATTGGGAAAGGGGTACCTTAAAACAACTTGGAACCTGCCCTATTCACATGCATGTGTCAGTAATAAAGGACAGAAAGTGTTTCTTAGTGGCAACAATTGTGTTATGTCACTAAGCGGCACGCTTCTGTGTAACGATATTAGTTTGCACGGAGCCTGTGAAGGGAATTCATACAACCTTTCATGTCACCAGCAAGGCGCACCTGCAACTGAAATAGAACCATTCTTTCAAAGACTCTATAATGGGAGTTACATTCTTACTGTAGACCGCAGATGTTGTAGTCTTATGCCCGGGACTCCTTATCTCGTCACTACGACGGCGAAGGTCAAGTGCTGTGGACGTTCTTTGTTCCCCAGCTCCTTCCCAGACAGGGAGGCGAGGGCATGGCCCAGTTTGAAAATTACTTCTATTCGAATAGACACTTTAAGCAGAATGAAAACAGTGCTTCTTCAGACGCCTACAAGGCTCACGTCATCAAAAGAAACGTATGATCTACAAGTCGCAAGGACGACTGCAGAGATACATACATTATTATCAACCAATTCCCCCGTACATTTCGCGGAAATCCTGAGCGAAATCTTAAATATTTCTGATACCACTGGGGTCTCAAAGGTATTTAAGACAGTATTTTCGATGGCATTAACACCATTCAAAGCCATACTGGGTATTTTTCCAGATTTCGTCCATTCGATTTTTGGCGGACTTCCCCTGATCCTGGGACTAACTGCAGGAATCCTATTTCTAGTCCTTATTTTTCGTTATGGCAACCCATGTCACAGATCAAACTCTCGCGACAATGGAAGATACGATCCTAGCCATTGGATACCGGGACCGGATATCAAAAATCCTGGGACTCTCCCGGCTTAGAGACCTAAACATGACTTGGTTTCTATCATTTCGACCAATGTGGCAAAGGTGTGTTTTACCTGTACTAAGGTGTCTGCTATGCGGAGAAGAATGCGTGTTAGACACCTGTCTGACGCTACAATCGGATGCGCCGGTGGATGCAGATACACTGTTGGTTCCTACCAAGGTTCACGCTTTGTGCTGCCCTCAAAGGCTGCCAATCCTGATGACGGCATTCCTGGAATCTTCACCACTACGATTGAAGGGTAGTGAAGTTCAAGATGAAAGCAGCATCGAACAGGTACGACCTTCTGTCAGCAATGCGAATCAGAATGTCAATGGAGACAATCATGCGCACGAATGCATGGTTACCCCTATATCCGACTTAGTGGAACTTTCCCATGAAGCTGTTGACAGTTTTTTCGAAAGCCTGAATGATATGATGTTCTCTCCAGAACAGAAATAGAGACTTTTGAGTAAACTCGCACACGGCGTTCCCTGAATTCGGCCTTCAACTTTAAAAATAAAGTCACATGAACAATTACAATCCAGTTCACGGACAGCAATTTTTTTCAGCAAGCCCCTTAAAATATTTTTCTATATATTTTTTTCCCGGGACACTGATCTTCTGCTTAAAGTAAGAAACTATTCCTAGAGAACTAAGATTTCTATTTTTAGAGACTTTATAGACTTTAGCTGCCCGCTGGTATGATCACAAATATTTTATTATGTGATGAAATGGTCTCGACCTTCCTTTCTGTATAGCCATATTAAGAGCCATTTCATGTGTATTTCTCATATACCAAAAAGCAATAATGCATAAAAATGCGTGTTTACTTTTGCATTTAATTCATAGCTTAAGTGCATACAATATATATGACTGCAATTTTTCAGTATATTTGAAAATTTCGAAATGCATTTATGTATTTTGGGGTGGTAAGGTATACACTATACTCTATAGTATGTTGTACTATGTTATACTATGCATAGATTAGTAGATATGACCATAGTTAGCGTGGAGTGGGTGTCGTGTATTTCTATAGGTTCTGAATCAGTCCCCCTATTCCTGACCCTATTGTGGTTAAACTAACTATCAAGTTAACTAACAGTCAGCCCATGAGGCATGAAAACCCCCATGATGCAGATACCGTTATCTGACGCAGTCACACTACGGCACAGGAACGTGTTATCTGATTAGGTCATAACGCTTGAGATCTAATTAGACAAGCGACATTCCTCCAGCCCCTGATAAGGCATACGACGTTCTCATAACAAATCAAACCTATGACAACCTGGATAATCCGTGCGGCCATTGTTTTGATTTCACAGAGTACTTTTGCAAAAGAATGTGCTAACGAGCAAGTCGTATGACATCTTTATTGACGTACCTATGTCCATCCTTACGTCAATCTCGGCACCTTTAAGGTATAAATATTGCCGACCTTGCCCTATGCAAACACACGCGTGGTGACAAGACGGAGCAGCCATACTTGCCGAAGCCGAGAGCAGAAGCAGACCCCGCTGGCAGCAGCCCCGCCTTCCTGACGCGCTGAGAGACGCGCTGCTATCTCAAGCCGAGAGACCCAGCACCGGCGCTTCCGGGTAGCCCTCGCAGGCAGCCTGGAATATCGAGAGCAGAGAACGAGATACCATTCCTCATTCATCCTAACTTCCAGGTACAGAACTGAATAACCCCTCACAGAGAATTCTTTAGTTACTCACTTGGCAAAAACAAACTTAACTTAAACTGTAACTTTCTATTCCCGCCCACGCATTAGACTTAGGTCAGGTACACGGGGTAGGCGTATTTAGAAACACCAGTTGAGTACGTTTAGTCAAATGTATATGTGAATGTAAATATATTTTAATCATTTTAAAACATCATATGGCTCAGAAACCATATCAATGTTTTTACAGTATTATTTTATACTATTGCTTTTAATGTATGCACTTTACTTAACTATAAGTATTGCAATAATATCGATCCATTTCTCATGTATGAGAAAAGAGACTGATCAATAAATAACACCTTTTTTGAACACGCCCGTCTCTTCCTTTTCTCTACATTCTGATGAGACTAAGAATGCACGTACTGACTGAGTAAAATAATTGCCTTGTGCTCACACGACTCTTGAGATTGACTCTTGATTAGGGGAGAGCAAAGTTGTCATGTTCTATGGTTGTCAGAAACTAAATCCCTTCTTGTCTAATCAGGGAAGTTAATCCTTCCTTGAACATTCGAGAAAGTTTCTAGCGAACTCTGAGCTTAGCTGGCAAACCCAAAAATTAAGTCTAGTATCGACAGTAGTAGACCTAGTTAACGTCTGGCCTAGGCCTTTACTGCTGTAGGAACTATTCCAATGCGCAGAGCCTATTGGGAAAATAGGAGCTACACTACAGGGCCCAGCACTATTATGCGATCTGATCACGATAGTTGCCTACAGAGACTCTTTATCTGGTGTTCTGTTAAATAAGGGTTTTCCAATGAGGGAGGTACAGCCTGTCTGGAGAGATCGCGTTGTAGGCATAGATGGCAACACTGACACTCTGGCAGGTTTTAGACAAATGTGGGTTCATGGTTGCCTTCATTTAACAGAAAATAAAATGTTTCATTAGTCTTAGATTAAGCTCTTTCTTTGAATTGTGTGGGCTAAACGCCTAGGTAAAAACGATTAGCAAATTCAGATTTATTTTTCACAGGAAAAAGTGTGGCGCAAGGGAAACACAGAGTGTCTGTGAAAAAGTTTTGCTTTTAGAAATCAGAATTAAGGTGGCTTAACATGCTTACATGTTTAGTCATTGCAAAGTTGACAAGATGGTTACAGTTAAGTATATTTTCTATTTTGTGTTCCGTTAATGTGTATTATGTTTTATCTCCTGATTAAAAGTTACAGTTGATATTTTTATGTGTTATGAGAAGTGTTTCTTTTTTTTGTGTGTTGTGTATTTTTGCTTCTGCCCACAGATCATTCATGGATTGTTCTGGGTGGTTTTAAGGCTGACAAGACACGTGAGTTGGTTTAAAAAAAAACAACAAAAAAAACTCATAGTTGTGAGAGGAAAAGGGTGAAATGTGCGCCCTGAATGACTATAGGTAGGAAATCAGAGTAAAAGAAGATTAGAACGGACCAAGAATGTTACAGTAGGTGTAGAGAAGTAGTGGAAAAGCAGAGGTCAACAGCAAACGCATCAGTGATGGTCCATTCTACGAGGTGGTGGAACGAGTGTTCCATATGTACCTGTGGGACCTAATCAACATGCAAATTGCAAAAAGAAGGGTGATGTCAGCAGTATGTTGAAAAAAGATGTGTTTTTTGCATAACTCCTTTGAAAAGAAATGTTTGTCTGTTTTACTATTTTTGTGCATTTTGTCCTTTTATGAATTGTTCCTGCTGGTCCTCTGTGTCAGAAGCGACACAGTAAGTTGTATTGGCAGCCAATCACCACTAAGGTGACCTGCTGTCAAAAAGAGGGTGAGGAAAGTAAGGAAATTGAATTTTGATTTTAAACCTGACAAATTAGGCAGGCCAAAATATTGGGTTTTGGGCTGCAGGTTCACTGTGCGTGAAGTGCATGACATAGTATTATGTGTCACCGCTCATTTGCATATGCTACTGTAATTTGTTTATGCTTTTTGTGCTTGGTATACAGCAAGTATACCTGATGGCTTGGCATGTGAGTTTTTATCTTATGCGTGTTTTTTTTTGTTTTTGCGTTGTTTTGACAAATTTTACTTTTTATACTATTATAAGCTCCCCTGTGTTGTGAGGGGATGGTCATGACAATGCCCATCGCTACGCAACAGTTGGTTGGACTTGTTCTGGTTACTAAATTCCACAGATAGGATATTTCATGCTGTGAACATGAGAGACAACACTTCACTAGTGCATGTCTATTTGGCTATAATGGTATTGAAGAAAAATAAAAAAAGTTATACAGGATTAAATGCTTGTCACCTGCAGTTAGTCACATTACTGCCCCTTCCCTTAAGGGACGGGCGGCCCTTGATTACATGCTCCCTGATTGGACCCTAAGGAGGAACTATAAATCTGTGGCTCCTGCTAAAGGTGACCTAAACTTTTCTCATGATATTGCACTAGTTAATCCTGTTCTGCTTCATAGGTAGTGTATGGCTTTGTTCCTCAAAGAAAACCAAGTTTAATTTTCCCCAGGGAAGGAAGTGGATCAGTAGCTGAGATTACAGTATATGGTGTAGCAGCCGGTGGTAGAGTTAATATTTGAGTACTATTTTGGTCTTTTGTGTATCACCCGTACTCTTGGTGCTGTGTCACATGCCTGAATATCACCCAAGTAATTTCTTGTTCTTTCTATAGATTTTTCTTTTGCTGCTTCTCCCCTGATCGATGTCGCATTGTGCCTAGTTATTGGGGATTTTAGCTGTGTCCTAGTCCCATTTCCCTTTCCCATATTCCTTTCACCAGTCAGCCCTTTTATTATTGTTGATGTATTGTTCAAGTTCACACTCCCAGACTGTAGTGATGTACCAGGGACCCCCATATTATGCATAAATCCCTTCTGTATAACCAGGCTAGTTTTCAAGAATTTTCTTTAGGCCCACTTCGGTGTTTTCCAGTCTGACTGTCCCATGGCGTCTGGCCACTCCCTTGAAGATTGCAGGTCACCTGCTTGCAGTCCCATTGTTAAATACAATTCATTGTTTTTCGCTAATTTGAAGGAAACTAACAACTGTGTCACATTTCCTACATCACTAGGTTCTGCGGGATCTTCCAGAGTAAAAGGAAGAGTCATAATAACCTGCAGAACGGTGACAAAGATGAGTCCTAACTCCCATCAGTGACAGCTACAGATGATGGGCGGACATCTTGGACCTACAGTCAGTCCCAGCACCCAGAAAGTAGCAAGGCTGGACAGCGATCACCAGCGTATCATCAATGGCATTTCCAAAGTATTGTGTTTGCTTCATCAGACAGCGTTGGACATCAGAGAAGAAAGAGGAACTGGTTCCCTGTTTGCCACAGAACAAGAATTTTAGTGCAAAGGAGCGCAAAAGAAGGATCCCTGTTGTTTACGGCAGGGCTGGTTTGAGGCTTCAGTTTTCTACCTGTCATGTGCTGGTAACCTCTGACAGCGCGCGGTTCTTTGACCCCCTTGGCCTAAGTTTTGACCACACCCCTTCCTTTCCTTTGCTCCAACAGAAGGGCAGTGCACCAGAGGATCCAAGATTGACAAAAGGCACTACATTCGTAATACCTATGTTGAAAGGAAAATTAGAATGAAAGAGCAGCCCGAGCGTCCTCTGACACTGAATAACAAGTGTTGGAGCCTGAGAGTGTTGCTGAACGTGAAAGCCTGTTGCTCTTTCCTGATTAACAGTACTTGGGTCGGTATGATATGATCTGCGCCCACGACCACCAAAGAGCATGGTATCTGTAGTGCCTGCCGCAGAGGAGAGATATTGGTGCACTGCCTTGAGACATTGAGACTTTCGAGTGAGCTGTGAGTGCTTGCCAGAAGGGCACTCCAACAGATACTAAGACGCACTATTTTCATGGAAAGGCCTGGATCGAGAGGCCCAACGTGGAAGAAGGAAATGGAAGCAGATTTGATGGACGATAGAAGCCTACCAAAGAGGATTAGAATGGACTTTGGGCATAGTTGCACAAGCAATTCCAGTGCAATGATATAAAGCGAATGTTAGATATGTTCCCTGTGACACGGGCCTGCTATCCTCCCCGCCAGGACTGGGTCCTCTCAAACACATACCAATATCATGTTCGCCAGGAGTAAGCCCCTTCGGACATTTCCCTGTGTCGGGAACCAGTCCCGGAGCAGTAACCATGACAGTTAGACCCCCGCCCTTCTCTGTCTTGCAGGTACCAACCGGAGGCCGGCATCGACAGGAAGCATTTCCCTCTGATCCCGGAAGTCCCACCTAAGCATGGGCGGATTTTGCGGATTCGCAATCCGCGAATTTGCGGATTTGCGTATTCGCGGATTGCGAAAATACGCGAAATCCGCGAATTCTCGCGGATTTGCGTATTTTTTGGGGGTGTGTGTGTTCGCACGGGTTTCTGCAAGTTCGCGAGGGTTTTGTACAATTTCGCAAATTGCGAACTTACTTGTCGGGTCGCCAGTTTTGCGAACTTGTTGTTTCTACGTGCCCAGCCTGTTTGCTAAGATTTCTTCATCACTGCCACCCTCTGTCACCACTGGCACTCTCTTTGGTCACCCATGCCACCCTCTGGCTCACCCATGTCACCCTCTGTGTCATCACATCACCCTCTAGTTCACCAGTGTACATTATTGGGGCAAAGCAAAGCACTGCCATCCTCTGTCAACACTGGCACTCTGGTTCACCCATGCCACCCTCTGGCTGGGACACCCATGCCACCCTCAGTGTCATCACAACAACACCCTCTGATTGACCACTGAGTGAACAAACACCTGCTAAGTGCTTTAAGCTTTGCAAACAACAACACCTGCCCTGCCCCAACTGACATTAATGAAGGCTGGCACCTGCTTGTCTGCTCCCTTTCCTTTTTGTTGCAAATGCAATGTAAATAATTTTTTTTAACAGGATGCAATGGCATACTTGTAACTATTCTGTGACTGTCAGAGCAGGGTCACACAATAGTTGCAAGTAGGCAACCGGATTCTGGAGGGCCCCTTCAGGAAGCACTACAGCCTGGTAAATGGTTACAAATGATGTGCTCGAACTTTTGCACCTGCTCGTTCGTTTTGCTTTTGCAAAACTCGTTTTTCGGTAATTTCGCCCTATTCGCGGGGCGCGTCGTAGTGCGAACTGGCCCGTGGAGGCCGCGAACTCGTGCGAGTTACCTCAAGGTTGAGTATGGGCGCCGCCATTTTGTTTGCGTGACGTATTTCCCTTTCCGCCCGCTAAGTGTAATCTCGCGCGACTCGCGCCTTGCGAATACAAGTTCGCACGAGTTCGCGAGAGAAATCGCGTGCGAACTTACTTACGCGCACGTGATCGGGCCGCCATCTTGTTTTTCATTCATTCCTATGTGTCTGGGTATGGTGTTTCTATCCTCTGTATATCTCTGCCATCCTTTGCTTGTTTTAATATTTTGTTGATCTATATAACTTATTTTCTATCCCTCTATTTTTCTAAATCTATATTTTTGTGTTTTAGGCTACTTTTGTTTACTTTAGAACTACTTTTTTAAACTTTTATTTCCTTCTTCCCTACTCTTATTCTTTTTCATTTTTTCTCTTCTTTACTGCTAACACCTGCCCAGAACATGGTCAAGACAGCTGTCAAGCTGCCCAAGACGGCCCCCGCAGCCCGTGCCCGGCTCCCGTGTGGTCGCTTGAGGGCGGAAATGGTGGTGCCCCGGGAGATCTTCAGCCCTGAGGAGGTGGGCGCACTTGTTTTTTATGTGCAGCGCCGTCTCCCCAGGACCATCGCGGCAGGCGGCAGGATCGCTGCTGGTTACACCAACAGCCAGGAGCGACGGAAGCGGTGGGGGCAGGTGTGCCGGGCCCTTTTTAAGATCACGGGGGTCCAGCGCACCTACAATCAAGTCACCCACCGCTGGACCGACATCCTGGACCGAGAGCGTGACATGCTAGACGTGCTGGGAGTGGAGGTCCCCGGGCTTGGTGAGTAGTAGTAGCAATTTTTTCATTACTCACTACTCTGTTTTTTCTCCTGCTCTATGTGGCTGTGTTATATTGCAAATGTTTGCTTTAACTTTTTTACAAAGAGCAATAATGCTGCAGGGGATTACATTGATAGGAGAGGTAAATTACTATTTCAAAATCTTCTGTGCATTTCAGGTGCACTGTTCTCCTTCTCTGTGCCGGTGTCACTGCTTATTTGTTTTCTATTTTGTGTTCATTTAATTGGGCTGAGTAATGTATGAGTGTATTTTACAGAACTGCGTAATGCTAGACACAAAGGGGCAGATTTACAAGCCCCTTGTTCCACGTTTACACTGCCTTACCTGACGCACTGCGACGTAAACGTGGCGCATCCCTGCGAGTCATGTACAACGTGATGCATCTAAGGAGATGCGCCACGTGAAGGCCTGGGCCTGCGCCACAATGGGTGCGTTCCCACGCAGGGGGGGGTGGGGGGTGCCGGTCAGGCAGATGTGTGCCTCGCAAAAGTGCCTGCGTGAAATCTACAAGATTTAACGCAGGCACTTCCGCGACGCTGCTATGTCAATTCTTTATGCCTGCTTGCTTGAAGCAGGCGTAAGGACTGATGTGGTATGTTGAGTATTATTGGGCAGCCCTGAGCACTGCTATAGTTGCATCGCGCCCGCGACGCGACTCTAGAGATGCGCCCCTATTTCGTCACGAGATGCGTCACGCATCTGCCTACCCTTGCGCCAGGGTTTGCCGCATTGTAATAGCGGCGCATCTGCCGTGACGCAAGGTTAGTTTTGCGTTACGCATTTGTTCTGGTGCACATCTGGAGGTGTCCAGCTCAGAACTCGTAAGTATGCCCCTAAGTGTCAGATTAGCAATTACCTGCGCATCCCTGCAAAGTGTGCGGCACGCCAGCACCACCCATGGTGCGCCGTATTTACAATGCGGCACACCATGGTCCCAAAACGTCACCGAAGCGTTACGCATCGGTGCCGTAAAGGCGGCTCATTGATGGAGTAGCGTTGCAAAGATGGCGAAGCTCCAGCAATGCTGCGTCAAGCCGTAAGTCTGCTTCATGCAGGCGCAGGGTTTCAGTGACGCATCATTGTCCTAAATGACTGATTGAAATTTTATATATTCCCCATAGCCACTTTTAGCATGCGTTCCTGCGCAGGAACGCCCTCCCTTGCGCTGGAACGCTCCCTAATGGCGCAGGGCTTTAGAATGGAATGCATCTCCCATATGCGTCACGTTGTTAATATACGCCACACCATGGCGCCTCTCTTGTTGTGGCAAGAACGGAGCAAAAGAGCTGCAAGGGGCTTGTAAATCTGCCCCTAGAGTAGAGGCTCAGTTGCAGTCCTTCCTTTGTAGCCCTCTTTTTGGATGAAATAGTAGGTTCTTGTTCTTTCTAAATGTTTGATTTGGTTGACAAGGACATCGGCAAGCAGCATTCATCAATGTTTTATGTTATTTCATTCATGTGGTACGTCAGGTCCGCCCAGGGGCAAGCGGACCGAAAAATCTGATGCAGCAGTGGCTCCAAAGGAGGAGGATGCAGGCCAGGGCGGCGAGTGCTCCTTTGCTGGCCCCAGTAAGTTTTCATTTAAATATAGAGGACCTATTGTTGACCAAGCATTCCTAATTTAATTGTTTCGAAATAGTGTTTAGATAGGAGCAAAATCAATAATCCTACTGTTGCAGGGACAATTCTCCACAAACCGAACTATGGACACCAAAGACCAGAGTAATAATATTTCAGAGTTGCGTGTTTGGCACACTGTATAAATAAACCTGGTAGTGTCAGCAGCACAGATTCCTCCTTGCAAAAAGTGCAAAACTTTTCGCTCAGTCACTCTACTCTGGACTCTCTGGAGGACTAAAAACTACAGAGTCAATTCAAGTTTAAAAGCTTTATTAAAAGTTTAAGTAAACACATATATTAAAATAAAGTTAGTTGGAAATGGAAAAGTGCTTGGTGCTGAGTTGATGAGTACTGGATTGGTACACATTTCTTGTGGTCGAGCCGAGCTTTCACCTGGTTTCAAGTTGATGTTCCTCTTGTCCTTAGAAGTCCAGTTTCTGTCTGTTCAGAGAAAAATAGTGTGTGTTAAAATTAAGCAAGCATTCAACAATTGTGACAAAAAAATTAAGCAAGACAACAGCTTTCCCTGGAAGGAGGGACATTTTTACTTTAGACTAGAGTAAACAGTCAATTAATTTTTCTGTTGTTTTCACATTTTTTCATTCATAGACCAAATACTAGTGGAGTGGTGTAATCTAACATTCTTAAATCTACTTTGTAGGTGGAACATCTGGTGGCGGGGCCAGCTCGGATGTGGTGGTCATCATTGACTCGGAGTCCGAGGATCAATCTGGGGAGGAGGCGGCGCTAGAGGAGTCGGACCAAGAAGAAGTACAGACTGTGAGGAAGGAGACAGTGGCGGTGGCGAGTACAGGTAAGCTGGATCATGGTACTATCTGACTCTTAGATAGGATATGATGTGTATCCAGTGGTGGCCCAGTGACAAATTACAATATGGTAATTACAGCAGGCTGGGACCGAAAGACAGATAGAGGCAGAGACAGAGAGAGAGGAAGACAGAAGGAGAGAGAGAGAGGGAGGGAGCCAGAGGGAGGGTGAGGGAGGGAGACAGAGAGAGAGAGACAGCGAGGTAGAGGGAGACAAAGGGAGACAGAAAGAGGGAGACAGAGAGAGAGAGAGAGAGAGAGAGAGGGAGGGAAACAGACATATCGCCTGGGCCTGGTGCAGATGATACGGTTGCTGGTGTGGTTAACGGCTCAGAGGAAAAATCACTCACTTCTGCCAGATCTCTTTCATATGAAAGAGCACCAAACCAAGGATACAAGTGAGTTGTGGGAAGGGAAATGGTGATTCAAGCGCCCCTCCCTGCGGACGCCCATGATACTGGCCTGAATAGTTTTGTACTGCCCTGGCTAGTTGCTAGTTGTACTGTGACACAACTTCCTGCTGAATCATTTTGTGTTAATCATATTCTTAAAGAGCATTGGTTACAGATTATGTCTTTCTTTCTTCATATAGTTGGCAATACTAAAACCTCCAAACCAACGAGGAGTATGCTGGCTGTACTGGCCCGGCAACGGAGGCTGGAAGCAACTGTTGCCGAATATCGGCGACTGGTGGAACTGGAGGGGGATGACACGCACTCCAGTGCATCAAACTTAACATCTACATCCTCCTCTGTTACCCCACGTTCTGCCGGTAAGCACAGTGCTCCAGCGAACCGGAGCCGTGCCGGAAGACGCCACCGCCGAGCAGCAAAAGCTGCACCTCGCAGCACTGTTAAAGGTCGATTGCGCCGTGCACTCCGTAGAGTGTCCGACCTAGAGGCGGCGGTCCAGAAATAGCACAAATTTCAAAATGTGGTGGAGGGCCTCCGCCTAGATCAAGCCATCCTCCAAGAAAAGTATGATGCCCTGGCCCTAAAGCATGATGCCCTGGAGGCCAAACTTACCAGCTTGCATCCCTAGAGTGTCCCTTGCCCCTTTTTTTGAGACTTTTGGGGGGCGGGAATTGGGAGTTGGGTTTTTTGGGGACTTTTGAGGACTATTTATTTGTTGGGGTTAGGGAGGGTCTTGCGGGAGATTATTTTGTTAGGGATATAAATATACTTTTTCAAACTTTATCTGAGCATACCTGTTTTTTTACTACTTTTGAGCTGGGTGGGTGGTGGTTTTGCAGTAATTTCATTTGATTTAACTGAACACTGTCATCGTGTTGGTTCACGTGCAATAGGCCAAATGTTTTCCTAAGTAAATGCCTGTCACAGAGTTTGATAATTCAAGAGCCCTAGGACTTTACTACCAGTACCACTGTCACTCTCTCGCCTCTCCGCCCACTCCATTATACTACCTCCCATCCAAACGCTTATCTTACCTGTAATTTGTGTTTGCGGGCTGGCTCCACCTGGAATTCACAGAGTCCTAAAGCGTTCTGCAGCAGGGCCACAACTGGAGTTTCCCGGCGTGGATTTTCTGCAAAACAAAAGCAATCAACATTAGAAATGTGGCAGCGGTGCTCACACACCACAAAAACCTAGAAGCCCCACAGACAGCAACCCTTAGACAGGCAAGCGAGCAATGATAACGCCTAAACGTTCACGTGCAATAGGCCAAATGTTTTCCTAAGTAAATGCCTGTCACAGAGTTTGATAATTCAAGAGCCCTAGGACTTTACTACCAGTACCACTGTCACTCTCTCGCCTCTCCGCCCACTCCATTATACTACCTCCCATCCAAACGCTTATCTTACCTGTAATTTGTGTTTGCGGGCTGGCTCCACCTGGAATTCACAGAGTCCTAAAGCGTTCTGCAGCAGGGCCACAACTGGAGTTTCCCGGCGTGGATTTTCTGCAAAACAAAAGCAAGCAACATTACAAATGTGGCAGCGGTGCTCACACACCACAAAAACCTAGAAGCCCCACAGACAGCAATCCTTAGACAGGCAAGCGAGCAATGATAACGCCTAAACGTTCACGTGCAATAGGCCAAATGTTTTCCAAAGTAAATGCCTGTCACAGAGTTTGTTAATTCAAGAGCCCTAGGACTTTACTACCAGTACCACTGTCACTCTCTCGCCTCTCCGAACACTCCATTATACTACCTCCCATCCAAACGCTTATCTTACCTGTAATTTGTGTTTGCGGGCTGGCTCCACCTGGAATTCACAGAGTCCTAAGGCGTTAGGGGACTCGTCAACGTAAGTTTCTTCATTGTGCAGAATCCAGGCATCAGCATTATGGGTAATGGATAGGGTGAGTCTGGAGGAGGAGGACTCAGGATAGACGACCAGGACTGAGTTCTTGTCAACTAACTGTTGTGAACCTGAGGAATGCTGCGGCATCAAAATCAAGACAGTTCTGTTGATGGGCTTGTTGTTTTATTGGTTGATTACAGTTTTGTTGGGAATGTGATGAAGCACTTGCTAAAGAAAGACAGACACACAGGAATAAAAGTGAATAAGGAGGACTATTTACAATTAATGAATGATTGAGTCATTTTCAGAACTCGCTGTCAGGGAAGCAGAACTCGTCCTCATACTCTGCTAAATCATCAGTAGGGGTTACTTCTGGTAACTGAGGAGAACTTTCCTCAGGTAGGGCGGTGTCCTCTTCTTCCTGCGTGCATTCTCGTACTCTGTAATCTGGTGGTATGAAGTGCTGGTTCATCTTTATCAAGGTGAGCCGCTCCACATTTGCGGGCAAGAGGCGGGACCTTTTGGAAGTCACAATGCCACCAGCAGAACTAAAAACACGTTCTGAGGACACGCTTGCGAGTGGGCAAGACAAGTAATTGATAGCCAGGTTGGTGAGCTCTCGCCATATTTTTCTTTTCCCATGCCAATACGCCAATGGGTCCTCAGTAATATTGACCTCTGTTGAGTCATCCAGATAGGCCTGCACCATTGAAAGAATGTCCTCCCGGATTCCTGTACTTTGCACTTCTGTGTCCTTTCTAGGACCAGGAAACCCTAGCTGAGTTAGCCAACTCGCTTCAGACATATCGCATGCGCCTGGTGTAGATGATACGGTTGCTGGTGTGGTTAACGGCTCAGAGGGAAAGTCACTCACTTCTGCCACAGGCACAGATGCAGACGGGCTTTTTTGGGACGCCTGATGGCCTGCTGATTCACTAGTAGTACTGTCTTCTCCTACAGTTTCCTTCCGCTCTATTTCAAAACGAATGGCTGACTGAGCTAGCCAACCTCTGTACTCTGTAACATCCGATGTTTCAAAAGGAATTATTACTTTGCCAAACAATGGCTTTTTGTAACGTGGATCCAGAATAGTAGCACAAATGTAGTGCTGTTGTTTCTTGATATTTACAAGCCGTTCATTGCTAACTAGGCGTTGTAATAATCTCTGCGCCAACTCATGTGCTTCGTTCTTTCCAACGTCCTCTAATTGTGAAGACACCACCTTGACTTGGTGCTCGAGCTTCAGCAACAGTGGGATAGCTTTGCTCAAAGAACAGTCCTCCCTGCTGACGTCACGCGTGAAGACCTCAAAAGGCCGAAGCATGTCTGTCAGGCTTTTAACTAGCTGCCATTGCTCCACCGCTAGCATCATTTCTGTCGTATCACCACCCAGGTTGTAGAAATACTCATTGACTACTGGAAACAGCTCATGCAGACGCTCAAGCATGTAGAAGGTTGAGTTCCAACGTGTTGCCACCTCCTGGATAAGTGCTTTCACTGGCATTCTACGTTCATTTTGCTTGCGCCTCAGCTCCTTCCGGGCCTTAAAAGAATGGTTGAAATGTGTGCATATTCTTCTGCAGATGGTCAGTGTTTTGTCGACTGCAAGTTCTTTTTTCAAAAATTTTTGCACAACAAGGTTGATACAGTGCGCCAAACACGGCACTCTGAAATAGAAACCGTCCGCCATGGCCTTAACTACATTACTGCCATTATCTGTAGAAACATAACCAACCTTGCAATGTCTTGGGCGCAGCCATTGCAAGACCTGTTTGTTAAAGTCAGCCAAAATGTTGACTGCAGTATGACTTTTCTCCATGCCAAACATGGCTAATGTTGCATGTTTACGAGCACCCTTAAAAATCTCGATCAAGTCACCACCTGCATTTATCTGTTGTATAACCCCTGAAAAAGAGACCCAGTGTGCAGTGATGCACATGTAATCAAGGGCTTGGCAACTGGTCCACATGTCTGTTGTCAGGTGTATAGTGTGAACAGCACTCTTCTGCAAAGCTGCCCCCACCAACTCAAGCACCTCTTTGTGTAGTGCTGGAACAGCAACCCTGGCAAAATAGTACCGGCTAGGAACCTTCCATTTAGGGGCCAATGTTGCCACGAGTTCAAGGAAACCCACACCTTCGACAAATGAAAAAGGGAGAAGGTCCACCGCTAGCATTTTTGCCAGCTTAGTGTTATAGAGGCGTACAGTTGGGTGGTTGCGTTGAAATTGCGCATCTGAGGAGAACATGGCTGAAATGGTGCGCTGGACCAATTTACGGGATGATGCTGATGCCTTCTTCGACCCACTTCTGATCAGTGTTGACATTTTCCGCATTGGTGTGTCTCCCAGACTCTCAGTGTGCCTGCTATGTGTTACGGAGGGTGTGGTGCTGCCAGGGGTACTGGGTGCAACCGGACACATGTCTGATGCTTCTTCTACCTCCCCATCATCTTCAGATGAAACACCTACTATGGGTATATTTTGGCCACTTGCCTTTTGGGATCGCTTTCCCTTGACGTTTGCTAGGTGCGGAAACCATTCGACAGCGTGCTTTCTTTCAAGATGACCTATCTGGCCTCCGGTTCCATAGTTGGTACCAGTCTTACCACGGCTAACGCTAGTCTTACAAATGCAACAAACGGCTATGTTATCATATTTTTCATGGACACTAAAAAAGTTCCAAACTGGGGACTGGAAACTTCTGGTTTTGCCGCACGAGGTGATACTGCTGCCAATGCCAGATGAAACAGTGGTGGATGAGCCTTGCAGACATCTACTGGGTTGTGCAATTATTGCAGCAACCTTACTTGAGGGAGTCGAGCTGCATGGAGTCCCTCTCTGGGGAGAAAATATGGGAGCTGTAGGTTTTGTTGAACTTGTGGTACTACTTGACTGCGTTGGTGGTGCTACCAGTGGCACGTCGCCAGGGTCACGCTCAGCATGACGTCGGGATAGGGTATAAATGTCTGTCTGCTGCATGGCCGGTGTGGCTGGACTGACATGTGTGATGAATAGATCATTGCTGTCATCCTCTTCAACAACATCAGAATGCACCACTTCATCAAGTCGGACGTTCGGATCCATAAGTATGAGCTTTCCGGGGCCCTTCCTTTTAACATGTGATACCTTTCGCAGCTCATGGTGTGCCTCCCTCTCAGACGTCAGAGATGGTTGCCAATCTAGATCCAGATCATCATCTGATGGAGCGGGGCTTGAAGAGGAACTTCTACACACCCTCTTTGATCTTTTCCTTGCTGGGGAGCTGGGAGAAAATGAATCATCAGGAGGAGTGGCTTCGTCTTCCTGACATGATACCCCGGCTCCAAAGTCAATTTCCTCCTGTGCCCCTACTTCTGGAAGAACAACCATTGTGGGCACTTGCACCGCTCCATGCGCCGCTACATGGGCATCTTCTCTGACCTCTACTTGCAAGTCTCCATGGACCTCTCCTTCTCGGCCTTCTCCTTCTCGGCCTTCTCCTTCTCGGCCTTCTCCTTCTCGGCCTTCTCCTTCTCGGCCTTCTCCTTCTCGGCCTTCTCCTTCTCGGCCTTCTCCTTCTCAGCCAGCTCCTTCTCGGCCAGCTCCTTCTCGGCCTTCTCCTTCTCGGACAGCTCCTTCTCGGACAGCTCCTTCTCGGACAGCTCCTTCTCGGACAGCTCCTTCTCGGACAGATCCTTCTCGGACAGCTCCTTCTTGGACAGCTCCTTGCGCATGTACTTCTGCTTGTACTAGTAGCCCATGCAGTTGTTGTTGCGGCTTTGGTTGTTGAATAGTACTTGTGAGATGATTTACAACCTGTGTTGATGGTGTGCTGCTACTTTCTTGCGAGGAACCAACATCACTGGTCGTTGGTGATTCAACAACTAAACAGGCTACCTGTGCAGCACTCATGGTGGGCCTTTGTTTTTTTTGTTGTTGTTGCCCAAAAAATGTATTGGTTGAGCCACCAGTCTCCTTGGTAAGTGGTGCCACTTGCTTCTTCTTCTCCTTAGTAGAGACATCTTTATTGCAAGAGGACCTACGGGCACCTCTTTTTGGAGCCATCTTCTTCAGATGTCGGAACAACAGGCCGCAGCAGCACTTCTTCCTGGCACTGATGCTCAACGATGATGCGGATTTTTGTGCACCTAAACGCAAACGAAGACAGAGGAACATCAGTAAATATAAATGTTGCATATGTAGCGCTTGAATAAACAGTTTGCAAGTAGGCATTTATGAATACACACGTGCACACTGCACACCACCACACAATATGGAAATTTCAAAATTAGGATTTGCTAAATTTTTGGGAAACAGGAATTTAACATTGATCCAAGAGAGCAAACACACAGAGGGTTGTACTTTCATGTACCCCTGACTCCGCCTGGGCACAATGGGTGAAAGCAAGGCACAATGGGTGCAGGCCTATGTCTCAAAGCTCACTGCCTGCATTCAAAATGGCCGCTTGACCCCCCCATCCACATGGCCAGGACCATGCCTCAAAATGGCCACCACCAACATAGCCAGCACCCAACCCCTACTCCAAAAAGTCAAAAAACACAACACAAAGCAAATCACCACAATCCAATGCCATCCATCCATTTTCAGAAGGCTTATGCTGCCTGCTGGTGGTTTTCCGGTGCAAAATTGCAATTTTTACAATTTCGCGAGTGCGAGATTGTTGCTTCACGGTGCGAACGTGGCAAAAACCCGCAAAAACCGCGAACAGACCGATTCTGGGCCCCCCCTGGGCATAATGGATGACATCAGAGCACAGTGGGTGCAGGCCTATGGCACAAAGCACACAAACTGGCTTACAAATGGCCCCTAGACCCCCACCCACACGGGACCAGACAATAAAATGGCCCCCACCCACATAGCAAGCCCTCAACACCACCCCAAAAAGTCCTAAAACACTCAAAAATCAGCACAATCCAATGCCATCCATGCCCTGGCCAGAATCATGTTAAAAAAAAATCAACAAAACAGTTGTATCATGCATGCACCCATAAATAAGCCTGGTGGTTTTCTATTCATGTGCAGCAGAATTGTAATTTTTACAATTTCGCGAGTGCGAGATTGTTGCTGCGCGGGACACGAGCAGTGCGAACACAAGCAAAAACATCCTCAGCTCGCGAACTTGCAGATTTTCCCCCCAAAAAGTCGAAAAAAAAGCAACACACACAAAAATCACCACAAACAAACAACATCAACTTACTTCTTTGTGAAATCAAATTTCGAATCCAAAAGTAATCCAAAAGGCCTCAAATCCAAATATCCAGCAGCAACCACAAAAAGTAATCCTTCCCAGTCAAGATCGAAATCAAAGTGGCCAGGAAATGGAGGAGCTTACTGGACAGGAACAGGAAGTTGGAGACTGGGGCACTTCCTTCACCCCACCCCTATGGGAGGAGCTTGCTGGACAGGAACAGGAAGTTGGAGACTGGGCCACTTCCTTTACTAATTTTTGTACTTTCGCTAGTGCGAGATTGTTCCTGCCCGCGCCGCGGACCGCGAGCAGCGCGAGCAGTGCGAACACAAACAAAAAATCCGCTTTGCGCGGATTTTGCGTATTCTCGCCGCATCCGCGAGAGTTCGCGGATTGCGGATTCTCCGAAAATACGAAAAATCCGCGAGCGTAACGGATTTTACGCCCATGCTTAGTCCCACCCCGTGGCAGCGCCAGAACAAGTAAAACCTGAACGCAGAGACCAAAACGCCATCGGAGCATCGTGGCAGGACACTCGGACTGGCGCAGAAGACGGAGAGCAGGCGAATATCGAAGAGGACGTGTGGACGGAAGATTGGTGGAGTCCCTAGGAGGTGGCTGAAGAGCAGCCGCGACTCACTGGAGAGTTGTGGCGGACCGTGTGAGTACCCGTAATACCATCCGTAGACCACGCTAGGGGCTCGTTGTATATATCCTGTATATTAACTCTCTTAGTCACAAGCGTAGTGGTAATTGCACTGTGTATATTTGTAGAGCACCCTCAATGTAGAAAGCCCCTTCACGTCCCTACCCGACACTCTCGCTATACTCCTATCCCTTACCCCCTCGTTACCTCTCTTCCTCACGGTCTTCTCTCCATCCAGCACTACCCGGGTGATGGTGATTGCACGCTCTAGAGTCCCAGACAGGACTAACGGTACCTTTTTGTTTCTCTTATTGCCCTCCGAGGATCCTCCCCAACGCCAGACCCACCACCTGACCCAGAGGAAAAGAATCGGACTCAAGTCCTGAAGAGGACCCGAACACCTACCTTTTGGAACCCTTCTCTTTCTGTTCTGCCTGTTTTCTGCCTTGTGTACAATAAAACCCCGGCATAGCCCACTATATCCGGCCTCCTTGCCTGATTTTCCAGCCCGCGGCACACCCACAATCACATTCCCATTTTACTAAATTGCTATGGAAGAGGAAGTGGCTCCGCCTCTAGCATCCAAAAGGGTCCAACAGAAGTGAATTTGTATGACTGTTCTTACTGTTTGCTGGCATCATTTAAGAGTAGTATTCTGTTTAGTAGAACAGTATCAAGCCCGTACTCAGACAAAGAGTATCACCATTTCACCTGAAAGTATTGATAATATCTATGGCCCTTTTGATACCACACAAGGACTGACACAAATGGAGTAATGATCGTATCTACTAGCTGTAAGGCC
The DNA here is from genome assembly GCF_964261635.1 of Lissotriton helveticus. Taxonomy (NCBI): domain Eukaryota; kingdom Metazoa; phylum Chordata; class Amphibia; order Caudata; family Salamandridae; genus Lissotriton; species Lissotriton helveticus. The sequence continues at coordinate 493,355,298 of NC_136069.1, read as the reverse complement.
CATGGATTGCTTCCCATTCTGATTAGTAAAAGATTATCTGGTTTTGTCCCTAATCAACTTATATGTGTGTAGGCTGAGAGACCGAATTATAGTGGTATATATATATATTTATTAAACTCCAAGTTAAGTAATTTAGGTAATGAAGATGTCCTGGAGTACAGTGCATTGCAGATCGAGAGGGAGGTCCAGGAAATGATGGACATTGATCTAGACGACGATTGTTTGTTGCCTCTGCATGGCAAAATGAGGGACTGTTGAACTGCATTTTAAAATGACCCACATGACTCCGTTTTGTGTTGCCATGCTCTCGGCAACCTGGTGAAGAATTGCTTTCCACGTCCCTGTCAAAACTTGCCCAACCCTCCCTGCTCCTCGTGGTCGAGCCGATTCGGAAAAGCTGCCTGTGTGCCTCACCCCCCAGTTGTGCCAGAGACTCGGCCACATCCTGTCCATTGTTGGTAACTCAGCCTGTCACGACCAACTGCCCTGTGACCACACCAACTGATAGAGGAAGCACGAGGCTGTGCCCTGTAACCCCACCAACTGATAGAGGAAGCATGAGGCTGTGCACTGTGACCACACCAACTGATAGAGGAAGCACGAGGCTGTGCCCCATGACCACACCAGTTGGGCAAGGAAGCACGGGGCTGCGTACATTGTGCAATCAGAGACAGATGTCCCCTGGCCACGATTACACCACACAAGACTGACGAAGAACTTGTCAGATGAGGAACTTATCTGAATAAGGAACTTGTACTGTGCAAATGGGCGTGGCTAGCGCTATTTATATGTGTGGGCTGCAGAGTAAAGCAGCAGTCTCCGTAGAATTGTCTTTGTACCATTCTGGGACCCTGTCCTAAGCTCGAGCTAATAAATAACTTACTTCCCTCCACGGCTGGTTGTCCTGGTCTCTTTGGTAATGTATGATTTAAGCAAGAAGAACCTGTAGATTCTAGGTGTACCCTGCACCGCTGGCTTTGACTCTCCTAGTGGGGAAGGGTCTCCAAAAAGCCGGTTCTACATCTCCACTGGAAATTTGGGTGCTCCACTAATAACATTAGAGGAGCCCCCGGGAATTCTATTGGTCAGGGAGGGGACACCTAGCCAAGTGCTACACCAGGTTTTTGAACCTGTGCACCCACAAAATAGGAAAATAATAGACCCGTATAACATAAAGGTCCTATCCTGGAATATAGCTGTTCTTACTTCTAAACTGGACCTCCCCGGTTGGGGTGAATACATTGACACCCATGAGCTACGTCTCCTTCAAGAGACATGGTCCACTGTACCGCTATATAGAATAGGATATGTGGCCTACTCTACCCCAGCCTTGCAGGGGCCGAGAGGGAGACCCTCGGGGGGCCCTCAGCATTTGGGTTGCTACTCATCTGGGTTGCACAATTAAAGTACTAGACACTGATTCTTTGGACATCTTGCACATCCTACTCTCCTTTGATGGTGCATTTAAGTTGGCCATTATTAATGTATACTCTAGTCCAGTGAGGAAGGGGCAAACTTCTCAGATGCTAGATACTCTGGCCTCCTTCCTTCGCACCTTACCAGAGTCTGCCCATAAAATTGTAGGAGGAGATCTTAACTGTCACTTTGAACCCCTTAAGGGCATTAGCTCAACTATCATTAGCGAAGAAGACTCAGTGTGATCTATACAGGACTGCAATACCTATCCAACAAGGGAGTTGACTCCCCTTGTTCTTCAAGTGACTTCAATCACTCTTACCTATTCGCTAAGGGCCTGCAATGGTCGCTTCCCTTCAGATACCCCGGGAAACCCAAGTTTTAATAAACCTAGGCAGACCTCTCCAATTGATTACATTTTGTTAGATGTTAAGAATTGGTTTAGAATTAAGGAATTTGTGGTTCAATCTCGATGTGAAAGTGACCATAACATACTGGTACTTATGATAGTTTACCTTCGAATTAAGGGTGGACAGGGTTTGACAATACAATCTCCCCCAAGTTTAATTGCAACAGACGGGGTTAGAAGAGTACTTTGGGGGACCCTTGTAGCATTTAAGGAAAAAATAGCCTCTCTGTACACACATTCCATTCCTTATCTTGAAACAGCTTTTTGTGTGTCAGAAAACTAGCAAGGTCACGAATCATTGTTGTTGATAAATAAGAATCGTCAGGAAATGGTTTTAAAGTTGGCAGAGTTTTTTTATAACTATGGAAACAATCACAACCCTGTTTTAAAATCCGATCAACCCTGGTTTAACAAAGCGTGTAGGGATGCAAAACATGCACTGGTGCTTGGGGTCAAAATTAAGGACCCCCAATGTATCAGAATTGCCAGGACACATTACAAAAACACCCTAGCTGAAGCTAAAGCAGCTTGGGAGAACGATAAATGGGAAGCAATTAAGATAACCTTGGATGCCAGAGATATGAGAAGCTTTTTGAATTTGGTTAAAACTGGTCATTCCGAAAGCAACTCGGCTATAGGACCAAATCTGGCAGAAGAAGCTTGGAGAGTTTATTTTAAAGGTCTATATTCCAGGCCTATGGATGAAGTAGCAGTACAAGGGCCAATAGATATAGATCAAATTCCCGTAAATAGTGAACCACCAACTTGCACAATGCTGGAAGTTCCCTTGGCATTGAGAAAATTACTTCCCAACAAGGCACCGGGATTGGACAGATTTCCTGGAGACCTGTTCAGACGTGAACAGGTAATATGGGCTCCTTATCTACAGATCCTATTCAATGCTATTTTAAAGGGTATGGCACTTCCCTCAACCTGGGCCGGTGTGGAAATTGTTCCGATTTTTAAAAAAGGTTCCTCCCTTAATCCGGCAAATGATCAGCCAATAAGCCTGATCGATATTTACCAAAAGATATTTGCACGTGTTCTGCTGGTGCGATTGCAATCTTGGTTGGAAGAGATGACCATTATAACCCCTCTACAAGCAGGACATAGGTCCAAGATCTCGACCATTGATCATATTTTTAGATTGCAATTAATCCACTGGAAAACAGTTATTTTCGAGGGGGGGGGAGCCTCTATCTAACCTTTGTGGACCTTAAGTCCGCTTTCGATATGGTCCGGCGCGACCAGTTATGGAGTCTTCTCCATGACATGGGAGCACCGGTCTATCTTTGTCAATTAATGAAGCACTTGCATGAAGGTACCTACGCGAGGGTAAGATATGGCAAAAATTGATAATTTACTGCGCCTTTCCGTGTGGAGAAAGGGGTAAGGCAGGGCTGTGTGTTAGCGCCAACCCTTTTCTCCCTCTTTATAAAGGGCCTAATCGAAAACCTCTTGGCAGCAAAGGATATAGACTCCCCAAGGTTAGCAAACAGTAAAATACCGGCCCTAATGTTGGCCGATGACACGCTGCTCCTGTCCAAATCATCAATGGGTATGCAGCGTGTATTGGACAAGTTTAGTGCTTTTTGCAGGAATAGGAATCTTGAGATAAACGTCCAGAAAACCAACTATATGGTCTTCCATGCTAAAACCATTAAGTGCCCACATCCCCAATTGGCGGGTAGGTCCCTGGAGAGAGTGTCCATTTTTGACTACTTAGGTATCGCTACTAATGATAAGATGGACTGGGGGACCCAAATTAAGAAGGCCAACTTGAAACTAACACAGTCAATGGGTGGTATCCTGAAAGTCCCAAAAAATTGTACACAAAAAGTGGGTGGCCCCCCTGCAGAATTTTACAAAACCCAAGCGACGGGAGCCTCTTTATATGGAGCAGAACTTTGGAGTCACTGTTCATCTAATCATCTATCGGTCACAGAGAATACTTTTGTCAGACAATTGCTTGGTCTTCCGAGAAGCACGCCCCTAACCCCATTGAGGATGGACTTGGGCATAGGCCCTATTGCTGATTTAATTGCCTCACGCCCCCTTCTCTTCTGGCGTCGCATATGGAGCACGCCAGAGCTAGCTATTTATAGGGAGGAACTGAGAGACGTTATGTCCATATTGGCTGCAGCCAACTTACCTTGGCTATCTTATGTTAGGCACTTATTTTCCTCGCTGGGGTGGGCAAATACGTGGACCAATCCGGAAGAGACATGTCCAAGTATACCTAAAATGTCTTTACTTGCTGTTTTTAAAGATCACAAACTCGCCCTGTTGACCCAGAGCATGAATTCTTGTTCCTTGACCTCAAGATTTTTGGATGTTAAGCAGCAGTACAAATTAGAATTGACATTAGATAACATCCATCCGTTTATGGCAAAAAAATTGTATCTACAGTTTAGGCACGGTACGCTCCCACTCCGTGCATTCACAAATAAATGGAATGGTGCAACAAAAGCTGATTGTCCTGGCTGCTCTACTTCTGAGGAAACAGAACTCCATGTAATGTTGTTTTGCCCTGCCTATGCCAGGCCCAGATCGTAGTGGGTCATCCAACTCTGCAGGAATTTGGGGTTTAGAAATTATATTGAGGTCTTTAGGCTACTTAAATATGAAAAGCTCCCACTATTTGTACTTGTTACTTCAAAATATCTATTTGCAATGTGGTGTATTCGCAGAGGTATCCTTGAGGGAAAAGAGCTGGACAGTAACCATACGCTGCCCTTCTGCTAATAAAAGTAAACATTCTTATTTTTTTATATTGTTCTTTAGAGAACTGTGCCAAACAGTCTTGTTTTGGCAAAGAAATGTTAATGTCTTCCTTTTGATTTTTTTTTTAAAGCATTAGTTTCTTTTTAAGAGTTTTAATTCCCATTAATGGGCCCTGGATCTATATGTATGTAAAACCCTGTTGGGTAGGAAAGATTGGCTGTGTTAATTAATATCAAAATATGAACTAACTATGCAAAAACTTTATCAAACTGTGATGCTCTGAATACTTATTCATGATTGTAGTGTTTTCCTATCAATATCATTTTATTCTATGAAATGTAATACATTTTGTGCTTTTATGGCTACAATAGCCGAAATAAAGTTATTTTGACTTGACTTGACTTTCCACCTGCAGGACCAGGTAGACACTTTTCCTCTCTCTGCAAGCAGGAAGGGTTCCAAACATTAAGCACACTCTCAGCTTTTTCAGCAAAAAGTATAAACTTCAGGTGATGTTCCCTCACCCCTGGTAGATTGGCTGTCAGGCAGATACCAGCCGTGGTCACAGAGCAGTGCTTTGAGCTTTGAGTACTCTCCAAAGCTCTCCCTTGTTGGATCATGATACATTTGGAACTGGAACAAAGTGAGGTGGATTGGCTACCATGTAAATACACATTTTCCTGGAGAGGGACAGTAGTCCACTTTCTTTATGAGGGAATATGTGGCGCTCCCGCCCAGGCCATGGGAAAGGTCCTGGGCCTCGCAATGTCATGCACAGGCCTAGGCCTCTGTGCACACGCTATATTATCATGAGACCAGGGCCAAAATAACAAACTGGATTCCAAATTTGCATGTAGTCAGGCACTGATGGCAGGGGTACATGCCAGTTCACCATGCAGAGAACATTATCATTTTCACAAGCAGCTTCAGGAAAGGTTTGAGCTATTCCTGCTATGGGGGCTGAGATTGTTTGCCTTCTACAGCTCTTAACGGTTTTTCTGTCTTCGATAAAGTGAACAGATTCCATGTTGGCTTTTTTAAGCACCATGTTCTTTGAAAGATATATCAGAGCCTAGTGTGAGTTCAAGTAATTTTGTGTTGGCTGTCTGCTTGAGGTGAAGCCACCCAGGTTCATTTTGGAGAGTGAATGTTTTTGTTTTAATCTTTTACTGATGGTGAGCAAGAGCAATTCTGGCCTAGATGTATCAAGCCTTTTGCGATTCGTTAAGGGCGAAATTCGCAGAATTTGGGCCTTAACGAATCGCAAACGGACATTTTGCATCTTTTGGGATGTATGAGAAATTAGCAAAATAAGGAATCGCAAAAAAATTGTGATTCCTTATTTTGCTTAAGCATTTAAGGAATCGCAATTTTGCGATTCCTTAAATGCCATGTATGAAGCTTTTTCAAATTGCGAATTCTGGTTAAGAAATCGCAAATTAACACCAATTTGAGGTTGGTGTTAATTTGCGAATACCTTTCAAAGTTCACAATTTAGCAATTTTGAAGGTGGCATGTGACACACATACATGCCCATAGGGCATGTATGTGCGCTATATGCACACACATGTAAGTTTCAGGGGTGCAGCAGGGTGTCCATGAGACACCCCTGCACTCTTGAAATAATTCTCAAATTGCGATTAGCAAATTGCGAATTCGCAATTTGAGAATTATTTCGCAATTATTCCTATGGGCCTCCTGGCCGATAGGAATGAATGGGAAATGATTCCTTGTTTGCGAATTCGCAACTAGCGAATTCGCAAATAAAGAATAATAAGGAATCGCAAAAAAAATAGCGATTTTAAACATACATCCCATTTTGCGATTTTTAAATAGCGATTCGGTAAAAATCGCTATTAAGAAATCGCAAATAGGAACGATGATACATCTAGGCCTCTGTATTGATTTGGATGAGTTTTATTTAGGCACTTAACAGTCAATTGTGGATATTACTGATGCAGGTTTTCACTCTCTGAAAATCATGAGCAGTGGAGATTTTCAGGTAGAGTCTACTGTCATCAGCATATTGATGAATGTTGACGCTTCTATTAGTGAGATGGGTTCTCGGGGTTCATATAGACGATGAAGATGGTAGGATGGGTACTCCAAAGGTGACTGTCAGTCTACAAGACCTTATGGTTTCCATCTGCAGAAACTGATGAATGATAAAGAGACAGGAGGTAAACCACTTTGGGATGGTGCCACAGAAGCCTGTGACTATTCATTTGTCATATCTCAGCGATATACTTGTGTTGCTCCTAATTCTTAATATATGTTTATTTCATGGTCGCTTCATGTTGGCTTGGCACCACAATCATAATAGGTTGGCTGCGGAAGTGTATGCATAATTCACAATAAGCTTACGGCACACATGAGGTGTAGCTCAAAGGCCACCCCCATACACCATAAAATGACTAGTGTCTGCCTCATAATAATGCAAATGTTATATACAGAATCCATTACCGTCTCCCACACCCACAACAGAAATAAGAAGGACAGAAGAGTGATCCTCCTCCACAACCACAAATTCACAACTGTCCCCACTCAATTATTCACCCTCCCTTCTTCCTCCTTGGCCGTTCATCTCTGAACAGACTTCAGTACAAGAGTCCTAGTCCTAGCTCTCTCAGGCATGACAGAGAAGACACTCTGCTCTAAGGGCAGGTCACCCAGCTTCATGCCAGCACCACTGAAACGCATTCCCAATGCTGCAGTAGATTTCATCAAAGGCCTGAAGAGTTTGACCAAATTCTCTCAACCACCTCAGGAAGACAGGGCTAAATGGAGGCCAGGGCATTGCCAGATCGGAAGCAAAATGCTGAAAAGAAGAGCAGAGTGGAAAACCCGCTTAAGCCCCTGAGATTTAACTGCAACACAGTCAACATCACACCTGCCTGAGCCATACTGCAATCTAGAAAGGCCTTAAAATGTCACTTATACAAAGAACACCACATTGTGCAATATTAGCACTCATACACTTTGAATATTCTGCCACCTACAAACAGGTCTAACTCATAATTCTGGGTTCTCACAGATGTTGAACATCCTCTTGCTCTTTATGAAAATGTGGACCCCATGAAACCCATACACAGATGCAAACATATGTAATGGCATTTATATAGCACTTACTAATACTGGCGATGCGTTGAAGAAAACATGCAGTAATGTTTGAGCCTACTGCTACTAAAAGTGAAGCCATTGTGGTCTTACCAGCATATATGTAGGATGGGAGAGCGACGTTCTGCATAATTCCATACACAACTGGACAGGATGAGGCCCATCAGTGTATGGTTGTGTGTGGAGCTGTGACATATGGTGCTTTGTTTGGGATGTGGGGCTCTGGGAACGTCTTGGGGAAGTTGATCCACACGTGCAGAAAGTTGGAGGAAGATGAGGACACAGAACCAATCCCTTTCATATATACCCTCCGTGGTATAGACAGTATCCCCTTTAATTTCAATCAAAATTCGTAGATTTAATACGTAAAAATGAGCAGGAAATTTACGGGGTCGTTATAAAAATCAACACAGAAGTACAATTTTCTTTACATTTTCAAATTCAGGTCTGGCTGCTTCTTCGCCACTGTTATTCTAATGGGAACACGAACCAAAAATAGACGTTTCAGAGAGTAAATATGGGCAAAGTAGCGTGACAGCTAATTCACCATCAGGTGTGTGCAGGAATGTTCTAGCTCTGGCACCCAATAGATCACCGAACCCCATTTAATGTATTTCCCTAATAAGCCGGTGCTGTTGCTGCACAACCTCGTCCTATTGCGCGCCCCTTGACAGCGCAGCTGCGATACACAAATCCGGAGACCCGCAGCTAACTACAGAGCGGGTCTATATTTCTCAATGGTGCCGTGTGCTGTCAGGAAATGATGCCCAGATGTCACCAATTACCGCCAGATCCGTCAGTCTCTCTTGATGCATCACTTCCTGAGGAGGGGCCTGCAGCCTCGCCGACGGGCTGCACAGCGGGGTTCAGGAGAAGCAGGGAAACACTGAGAGGAGCGAACAGGGTGATTGATAGGTGACTTCCAGGAAGTAATGGTTACATCTAGGCTTTGTAGGAATGTCTCGATGGTGCGTTTGTTTTATATGATGCGCAGTCACCGCTTGCCTACTTGATGTGGCATGCGAGCTGAGAGCAAAAGCCCAAAGCCTCTACCAGAGGTGAGCCTCAAAGCACTTGCACTACCACCCTGCCAAGAAAAACAAAAAACACATTTACGTGTCATTAAGAGATTCTACATCTGCCAGTCTCAAGCAGCAAATGGCGGCCAGTGGCATATTGGTAAAAAAAATATCTACGCGAAAAGGCAACATGCTGCTGGGGGTAAGGATGGGTCGAATGTGAGGGAGCTCCTCGCCACCTGGACCAAGCTGGCAGCTCTCCTTCGGAAGGCCCATGTTGTTTGATGATGTATGTGTTGGTTTTCCAAATAATTAAGGCATAAATCGTTGAACTATTTATATGAAGGCCAATAGTGGTTTACATTATGAGGTTTAAAATGAGGATGCCAGCGCACAGTTGTACGTACAACTGGTTCCTGGACCACAGACCCTGGCCCTGCTTCACTGGCAGCACCCTGCATGCCACGGGGGCAAACAGCAAGTCCGCCTCGCTCCCTGCTTGGGCGGTTTCTACAGCTGGGAGCATCGGCACAATTCCCTGGCACTGTCCACAGCTGGCTTCCCGTCTGACGGGCGCACTTCTATGATTTGTGAGCCTAAGACGAAATGTTGACATCGGGTTTGTGTAGCCAAGCTCAATCCGAACGAAGCACCAGAGAGGCAACGGAATCATGGAAGAGGATATCCTACCCCACGTTTTACAGAAGACCGATATTTTCAGCCGGGAACGTATTTTTGTGTTCCTGTTTTTTGCCTTTGCGCCAAAAGCTTTCAATTGGTCTTGGAAATACCTGTCAGCCGGAACAGCTGCTATTAACCACTGAAGCTAATTATCGGAAATTATCAGAAAGACGTTTCGACTAATTGCCGAACATGCTCAGAAAAACGAATGGACACACACATTGACAGTGTTCTCCTCTACACAGCGTCTTATTATCGACCCGGAAAGTACGCGCAGTGTTCAAACCTCTGTAATGCACTTGAATATGTGTTTTTTATGACTGGGAACAATATGTTTATTAATTACTATGCAATCAGATCTGAACCTCGGCGGCAGACGCACGCAGAAATTAAATGTGCTTCGCTGAAAGGCGCCACGGAGACCTCTGTGGAGATGCTAGAATTAAATATAAATGACAAGGGGGCTTTTAGGAGGTTCACTGCATGGGGGCGCTACGCTATTTGAGGCTGTCAAGAGATGTGGCATGGCGAGGGGGCTTCTCTCCATCAGATCAAAGCAAAGGACCTGCAGCTAAAAGGGCCATTCATCATCCGTGTCAGGGGGACCTCAAATTATACGCACTCTCTATGACTGGTCCAGTACGGGGCACTAGCAGGCCTCTTACTACGTCATCATAGGATGCCAAGGTCACCCCACCCTATCTGGCCACCTGTCTCCGGAGGCGCTCGTATTGGAAGAGAGCGTTTGAGAGGGTGCGAGAGGGCTGGGCGGCTCAATTAAAGCTTCAATTGAAGTAAAGGGTGGAGGAAAAAAGACACGTCTGTCAGATGTGAGGGCGATGTTAGGCAGGATTTGCATATTATGCGACACTGAATTGGCGCAATCATCGGAGAGATTCCCTGCATGGCCCTCCCTAACACATCCACCCAGATTTTGGGTTATACTAGTACCGTGTTTGAAGGCGGACTCTGGCGTAACATACAGGATGAAGGAAGGAGGGATGGATAAATGAAGGGGGAAGTAAGGCTTTTAAAATAGCTTACAAGAGCGAGGGATGGATTGGACAGAAAGGAGATGGGGGGGGGGGGGTGAAACGTGGGCAAGGGAAGCGGAAACTTAGTGCATGAACCAAAGGGAATGAAAAAGGAAACGATATACAAACTAAAAGGGAAGTAAGGATTGAAAGTACGAGGAAAGATAAAAGGAAAGACGGGAAAGTGCGTAGATTCCTGAAGGAGGAAATAAAAGACAGCAAATGGAAAATAAATAAATAAAAGATGGAACGAAGGAATGCAGTAGGGTAAAATAGCGAAGAAAAGACGGACAGGAGGGTCTTGCATTAATTATACGATTAAATAAATAAATAAATAAAAGCAATTGCGGATAAAAGGTAGATGTAGATGGATGGACGGAACTCTGGTCGAAAGTTATGCATGAAATAAGAAACAACAGAATGAAAGGAAGCGAATAAAGGAAGAGAGAAAAAGGAAAAATAAAATGACAGAAGCGAAGTGAGAAATGTTGGACGACTTCAAAGGGCGCTTTAGCGGCAGCAGGGTGCAATATATAGACAATTGGTTCATGTTAGTTATTGTGTCTTCCTTTTCGCACGTGTGCTGTTATTGAAGTGGTCTTGTAATCCCCTTACACTCCTGCCCTCTAGTGGTTCTCTTCCGTAGTGCCTGCCTGTCGGCTTCTTTTCTTATGTACGTTTCTGCTCTGTTTACATCCCTTTTACTTTGCTTGGAATGCAGGTAACACGCTATGTGTAGTTTGCATAACACATTAATATATGTGTTTAAGCAGAGAGATAGTAAGGCCCATATGTACTAAGACATTTTCCCATAGACACAGAATGGTTAAAACCCATTTAATATAATCACAAAAAAGGAATATGAGGAAGAGGTCGGTGTCTGAGATGACACCCCTCTCTATGCAAATGTAGCGTTTTTATCAAAATTCCCTCATCTACTAAATAGTGGTATGGTTCATCCTAGGGCTGCTACAACATCCCTGTGCAGACCAATGCCTGGGATGGAACAAAGGGAGGGGGCAGACAATACAAACATAAATGTGTTGGGATCCATGCAGTAGGCTACATATAAACCGACAGTGACTGTGTAAGTGTTTCCTCCTTTTCCTTTTTTGCGGCTATATTGTGTGTACGATAGGGAGGCTAGAAAAGGAGCAGTACCTCTTTCCCCTTCTTATATGTGTGATGCTGAAACCCTTTTAAAAAACAGGCATAACATGTGTTAAGGCATAGATTCAGGGCCACTGGCATTATGCAGGGGGCAAATTATGCTGCAGCGTTGACTAAATTACGAAGCAACAATAGGCTAATTATGCAGCACATTTTGTCACAGTATTACTTAATTATTCTCTCATTTTTATATTTCTTAACACTGTCTTGGCATAGGTTGCACTTCTTTAGTAAGTTTAATACCAAAATATAGCAATAAATAACAGAAAGTTGGCCAGCCAACCTTCGCAAAAGTTCTTTCACTGCTCAGCAACACGTGTTGCTGCGTTTTTAGTAACTTTTGAACCGTGTGAGCTAGGAACAATTTTTTTATATAGTCTGAAGATTGTGCAGCAGATAATAGATCATGTGGCAAATGCGGGAAATCTATTATTATGCAAAAGATGCAGTGGCCATACACTCACATAATTCCTGTGGCCCTGCATATATCATTTCTTCAATAAGATCACTGTAGTGGGTTGTACAGTAAAGCAAACACAAGGAGACACAAGGAGATGATGGATGGAGCACCGAAACTTTTCAGACACTCACTCCCAGTCACAGATCTGGGTTTAATCCATCATTTTTCGTTAGCTAACTTCGCCAGCCCAGTTCAGACCCAGCCACATGCAAATCTGTCTTAACACTGTGCCTCATGGGAACACCCCAGCCCAAACTGCCAAGCCAGGACTTCCCTGGACCGGAAACAAGCATCCAGGGACCGGTTTCGGGGTAGGCGAAGTGAGCTAAAGAACAATGGTGGATTCAACCTAGATCACCTTAAGTTGGAAGGGTATGAGCAGACATGGGTCCCTTGCTCACTTTGCCACTGGATTCGAGCTAGCCTGGCTGAGGAGGGGTGTTGCCCTTCCTTCTTAAAAGATCCCTCAGTAGAAATCAGATATTGCTGTGGAGGAAACCTGCTGGAAAGGAATGAAAAACAGGATGAGACTTAGGCCAGTGTGGTACGAAAGTGTTGAAAATAGCAGTCTACACAAAAAGAATGCACCAGGGCACACTAGAGGGAGAACATGGAGCACAAGGAGTCTGTCAGCTGTGCACTTTGATGGTGAAATGCAGTGACAAACTATGGAGAAATGTAAAAGAAGAAGTAGACGATTGAAGGTGTGGCCTCCCAGAGCACCATGCTGCAGGAGGAAAGGCAAAATATCCCAACTGGTAATCATGGGCCGCTTCACATTCCATCACAAGGCTAAGGGTTGCAGCTGAGCCATCCTGCATAAACTATCATGTGGCAGGCCCCAAAAGGTGAGATACAAGGTTGAATGTAAATTCTTCTACCCCCTTCTATGATAATAGTGCCCAGACACACCACCAAGCACTTGGACAGGGTAAGGTGCATTGAAATCATGACAAAGAGGTACCAGAACTGGGTGGATGAAGTATGTGGGTTACCCAATACACACAAACAGTGGTAAGGCGCCTCCAAGAGCAACATGGAGAGATATAAGTCATCACTGCAGGAAAAGACCTAGGAGACAAGGTGAAGGAAGATACTATGGCATCATTGCTGCTCATGCAAGGGAGACCAGCAGAAATGAGTGACAGGAAATCCCACCTTCCCCACAGGCGATTACTAGACAAGAGCTCAGTATAGGAAATGCTAAGCATAAATCCAAAGCATACCTGCCAACTGTGTGGATTATGGAGGAATGGGCTGCAGTTAAAATGATAATACTATGCTGGATCCCCTGTTACTATTCTGCTCGGGATTTGCTACCTCTTCCTAACGCCTTACCCCCCACCTTCTCCAAGGCATGAGTCCTAAAAAAGCAGTGGGTGTACTAATTAACATATACAGTTGCAATGCTCTCTCAGAAAGTGATGTTACATGCTTATAATAGTCAAAGCTAAGATACAATACTTGTTATTTAATGTTGTAAATATATGTTTATTTATTTCTCAGTCAAACACACATATCTATCTGCTTGTTACTTATGAACTCAAAACAGTGAGGACCTGATTCACAAATGTAAGGTATACTTTTGAGTAATTTACACCTTTGAATAAGTTCACTACGTTTACTTGTTTGCAACATCTGATTGGAAGTTACTACTAAAAAAATGTTTTTCTGAATGTTATGATTCAAATATCTTGATTGGCATTTGAAGGCACAGTTTAAGAAAATCAACAAGAAGCATTACATAGAGCATCATAGCACTCTGTGCAGTTATCCTAATAAACATTAAGTACAATAAGTCCAAACAAAAGCCCTCCGTCCCACCCTCTCCCCTGGTATTCATCATATGAAATATTTAGAGGGCGTACGGCATCCCTTTCCTTTGGCGGTCCCTAGACAGTACCTACGAGGTAGTAGAAGTGGCAACATCAGTCAAGAGTAACAGGCAAAGGTATTTAGGGCATGTGAGTTCCCTGAATTCTTATGAGGCGATGAAAGGGCACCATAACTTCCCATATGAAGTGCTCTGTGCAGTAAGTGTGAAGGTTATCTTTTCCATTCCCAGGATGTGCCATAGGTGGTGTACCCAGCCTTGATGTGTCGTGTGTGTCCTGTGCTCCAATGCATTAATATATTCTGCAGAGCTGCCCCCAATGCTGCTAGCCCTATATGACACCCACTTCGAGATTTCAGTGGGAAGGTGAGCGCATTTGAAAGTCCCAACTCTATATATGCAGGGAAGCGGTAGTTGCGTGTCCAAGTCTGTATCGATGTCAGTGAGGATTGTATCCCAGGACCTCTGAAGATTGGGACTGTCCCAAAGCAAATGAAGCAATGTTTCGGTTAAGCTGCAACCCCTCCAGCAATTGGCACTCTGCTGTGGATTACCTCTGTGTAGGTGCTCCGGTGTTAGGTACCAGTAAGTAACTATCTTGGTGGCAGTTTCTGTGCTAGCTGTGTTGTGCATCAGTTGTCTCCCTAGTTCTAGTTCCCATCATCTCTCGCCTATTGTTTTGTCCTGCAGAGGGGCTTGGCATAGGATGCTTATAGTTCAGTGATTAGGCTTCGATCTGAGGGTTTCTGCACCAACCACTTCTCAAAAGCTGTAAATGGGCGCTGTGCCCCTTGACAAATCATCATGTGTGCGAGCCAGTGTCAGACTTGGTAATGATACAATCTTTGAGCCTCCGGCAACGCGCAATCCAATTGAAGCTGGTCAAAGAGAGTGGCCCCTCTTCATCAAATGTTTGGCCAATGCCATGGCAAACATGCCACCTGGTCCATACCTGGAGTCAAGTCGTAGTTGCCCACTATTGGTGTCAATGGGGAAAGGAAAGAGGACCATCCCTTATGACCTCCCAGCCGGTCCCACACCTCCATCGTAGCTCTAGTGATAGGGGAAGAATAAAGGCTCTTGAATCTGTGTACCTTCTTCAGAAAGAGAACTTTCCATACATGCTGTCCAGCGACTGCTCAGTCCAAAAATAACCAGTGCTTCTCCAACTCTTCCAGAGACCATTCCACGACGAACCGGAGTAGCACCATATGGTAATACTGCATGGAATCTGGAATACCCAAGCTGCCTTCACTTGGGGGTCTATAGCTAAGCTCCTTCCGCATCCGGGGGCGTCCTACAGCCAAAACACAGCGATTCATTTCCCCCTGTAGGGACTGGAGCAGTCGGATAGGAGGCATCACTGGGAGGGCCTGGAAGTTTCTGAATTTTAAATAAAAAAAGAAATTATCGCCTAAGGAAAAATAATTTCCTTTATGCATTAATAATTAATACAGGTGATATATAGAATTCAAATTAATGTAGTTATATTTAAATAAACATATTGGTGAATTAATTGTCATTTAAAATAGAATATTAAATATTTAATAATTAAATATCAAGTATGTACAATGTTTATATTTTTAACATTAAACTATATTTATTTCTATTTTCATTTATTCTAAATAATATTATCACATTTAACATTATTCCCTATAGGATTTTATTTTAAGCCCCTACCTCCATTTTATCCTACAGGAGGGTTTTGCATTACCAGTGATTGGTCCTTTGTGTTTCTGGATTTTCTACTGTGATTTGTTTTTTGTAGTAACACCTTCTGGGCCTCAATTACAAAGGCAAATTTACACTTTGGTGTAAGTTTACACTTTTTTATTCACAAATTAGGAGTAATTAGTACATCTTACAACTGTGGACACTTCGCAATTGAGCCGTATAACTCCACCAATAAAGGTACAGATCTGTCTTCTGATTTTGTGAGTAGTAAAAAATAGAAAACTTGTCACAAGTTTAAATTACTCAAAAGTATGTTAGCTTTGTGAACCAGGCCCTTAATCATGTGCATAGAATGAAATAAGAGACCAACATGTAAACGTGATGAGCACATACATCTAAACAGATGAAGCCAAGTGCTCAAAAGGTTGCATTATTTACTTGGAAATATGAAGTTGATATTAGGAATGACAAATCAAGCGAATGACAACTATATGTAAAACATTAAAATGATGAGCCTGATGTTTGTCATATTTTGACATGGACTTCTGACTGCAAGTAGACTTCACAAAACCATTAAATAAACTGTATCGCAAAGAAATGTAAAAAGCACATTTTAAATTTGTTTTAAATGTTTACATTATATTTGAACTGGACCTGTAAAACTAGTAAATTCTATTTTTAAACTACTTTTGCAGAGTTAGAATTTATTAACTGTTCAATTAATTAAAATCATTACGGTAAAAATAATAATTTAGCCATTACTCTCAACTTCCACCAGTACAGTTTAAATAAGTGCAAACAGATCAACAGTAATTAATTGCTCAATTCATAATTGTACAATCTTTTGCCTACGTAAAATTAGGTAATCTGTCCTTCCTGAGGGGAATACCCTCCATTTAGTTAAAACCAGGTGATGGTCTCTTAGTCTGTATTCCTTTTATCCTAGGTTTTTCTTCGGTGTGGCTCATGCAATTTTGTTCGACATCCACAGCTCTCATGTATTGTGTGAAGGGGCTTGAGAACTGGCATGACTCACCCTTTAAGCAGCAGATGATGGCACTCCTGCAGCTTTGTATATTTAAAATTCGAAACATTGGTCGGTATGGGATTAAGCTCTCACAAATGCAGATCACATGAGTCACTTTTACAGACTAAATAAAATTTGCTCGGTTTATCTTTTATTAAAGGTGTACCATTTGCTCTTGTTAATCCCTTAGGGCCTAATTCAGAGTTTGGCGGACAGGTACTGTGTCACAGATGTGAGGTGTAACCTGTCCACCGCATTACAAGTGCATAAGGATATTATGCACTTGTAATAATTCTTGTGGGGAATCTGTCATGTTTGTGATGGAGTACTCATTTACCAAACTTCAAATCTGACTGTTTATTTCTGTTCTTTATCCAGCTTCAAAGCATACAGTGCACCACTGTTAGACCTGTCAGCCTTAGGGTGGTCTTCCCCCCAAAACTGTTATGTCGTCATAAGCCTTTTACCAGGTCCAAACATTTGTTTTTTAGGTCGAGCATAGAGCAGTGCGCATGCGCTGCTCTATGGGGAGGCTTCTTGTAAGCACTGCAAACTTCCCAAAGACTTCTCTGTGTGGGTCGGGCAACTCCCACACATTCCATTGGCCTTTGCATGTGGCTTTCAATAATGAAAGCACACAAATGGCCAAAGACGGGTGCATGTCCCGCCTTTTCTTTAAGCATTCACTCCCATGGTGTTTGGGTCTCGGGAGCGAGCAGCGGCACGCAGGGTGCCAGCTGCATTCCTGGATCATGTTACTAATTAACACAGTGCGGCCACTTTCACTTTCGCGGCTGCTCTTGGTTTTTTCATGGTTTCCACTGGTTTTCTGTGGTTTCTATCATGGATGGCCGTTCTGACTTTAGTTCCCATCCATGATAGGAAAATGTTGGCATAACCTTTATTTTAGTCCTGTGTGCATGCAACCTTATTTGGTGCAAGAGGGGAACATCCTACTGCTTTCCACAATTCCCCCCCTTATTTTAAGTTTTTTTCCCAATGCTGTAAAAGTTATTTAGACTGAAAAAGATGCACGTTTGTAAGAATGATGTCAGTTGGTTAATGTAAGAAGACTTGTTCCTGTTTTTAAACGTTTTTGGGACAGGTAGATCTAAATGCTGCAAGTGATCCTCTTTTCTTCTTGTGCGAGTTTAGTGCCACGAGGGAACACAGCACTGATTGGGCCAGTTAACAGTAGTCCCTTGGCATCGAGGTGAGAGACAGTATCTCCTGTTCCTTCCTCACCACTTCTTGCCCTTCTGTAATAGAGTGCTACGGCTGCTCTGTGTCATGCTACTGCGGACTTGTATCTGAACGCGGCATCATGTTTCTATTGTTTGTGCGATGAGCTTTTTTCGTGTGCCCGAGGGCTACAATGTTCAGGATTTTTAAGGTTAAGGCTGTTGCCTGTATCTGTTAGGTAAATCCATGTATGCTTCCCCTGTGTGCTGGGCTCCTTGACCATGGTGTGGCTTCTGGTGGGTGTCTGGCAGACCTCCTCACAAGTGAAGGGGTTATGCCATGTGGAGTAAGCCAGAGCCAACGGTTACTATCCCATGCTAGCCGGCCTTTCAGAGACTTTAGCCTCAAATCGATAATTACCTTGGCCATCTTCGGAGCCCCCTACTCAACTGAACGTGCATCATGTTCTCAGAGGGGACGCTGGAGTGGACAAATGGGGGGCTAGAGGTGGCAGTCTGGGTTTGTATTATGATGTATGTCATGGTCCGGTGATGGTGACCGCGGTAAAATATCGCCAGGTGGCAGAGCTACGGATTCTGAAGGTGACAGATAGTGTCGGTTTTCTTGGCTGGTAGTTTCTCTGGGTGGGTCATGGAGAACCAAATGGCTAGAGAAATTGTGTGCTAAGCCTTACACCTTGGCATGTAAAAAAGTCATAAAAGGAATGTGGTGGAATGGGGTGCGGATTGGTTCCAGGTACGCATTTTTGCATGTGAGTGAGACCTACTTGCATTGCTGCTTTTTTGCTGTCACTGTTTGTGTGAGGAAACTTGTACTGTCGCCGTCAATGTTGTGCTTGTCAAAAAGTTTACTCTGCTGCAGCTGGGTGTGTGGGGGAGAGAGTCGGGAATTAGGATGCTGCAGAATCTGTTTATTAATGGCAATTATGTATACATTTCCTAATTTGTGTTGTTTCTACAGCCTTGTATCCCTGCGATGCAGTTACATTATTTCTCCTGTCCCCAAAGAAACCTTGTAATTAAGTGACAGCTTATTAACCATTTTAATACTTTTTAATACTTAAATTCTCTACAACACAGCTTAAAAACATTGGAAAAGCCAATAGATCTGCCTAAACACTTATAAGGCCCCAAAGGCGAGACCTATTGGCTATGCCAATGCTTGTTATACATATGTCACCACTAGGGTAGGCCCTGGACAGCCCAGAGTAGAGGGTGCACAGTATTTAAAAGGTGGATATATGCTTTTAAGTTTTACATGTCCTGGTAAAGAAAAACTCTTCAATTCATTTTTCACTAGTGCAAGGCCTTCTTCTCCCACAGACTAACATTGGAGTTACCTTATTTAATTTAATATTCTGTAATTTACAAATGGTAGCAGGTAACCAGTTAAAGTATAGTGTCTTTAGAATTACAGTGAAAAATCCTCACTTATGGTAAAGTTGGATTTTAAAATACAATTTTGAAAATGGCACTTTTAGAAAGTTGCCCTTACGCTGCTTTAGCAATTTTGTGCCTGTAGACTGTACCTGGGTCACATGACTGGATGGAGCTGACAGCTGCGCTTTTTGCATTCCACCTAGACAGCCACACACAATAGAGATCTCAGATTTGCCTGGATAGGCTATCACTGCCAGGATGGGAGGGAGGAGCTGGACGCAGCCCCACTTACACTTGTATAGACCGTGCACTCTCACACATTTGCGTAAAGTTTGAGCTATATAAAAATTCATAAATAAATACAAAGTGCTGCATACCCCCTGTAGTTAGTCTGGAGCCAGATCATGGAAGGCAGGATGCCTGAAACTTCAAACAGAGGGCTCTAGAAGAGTTCACCCCCACTTCAAAGGCACAACTGGGTATAAATACAGTACTTCAGATACCAACTCTTCATTACACTTCTGGACTTGTGGATATTGTCCCAGTAGAAGGACTACAGTGCTGCTATAGGACTGCCACTCTGCAGGACTGCTGCCATGCTACCCTGCTGGACTACTACCTTGCTGTGCTGTCCTGCTGCTTGCTGCATTCTTGCCTGGGTGAAATGAACTGGACCTACATCTCTTGAACTCAGAACCCAAAGTGACTCTAAGAGCTGGCCTCCTGACTTGAACCTCAGGGACATAAGACCTTCACCTGGAACCTGCACTGTACCATCTGTGAGTCTATCCTACCAAGTGGTGTGACCCCAGTCCTGGACACTTGGAACTAGGCCTAAGGTACTCTGTCCTCCTCTGTAGATCCACCAGAACTGATGTATTTTCTCTGCTGCACTATGCAACCCAGAGCAGAGCCAGTGCATCATCACTGCATCAATTGGACCCACTACAAAGACCCGCATCATATTGCAGCCCCTTGCTGCATCGGAACCACCACTGTATGAAGCATCCTCGACACAGGTCCTCACATTCCTCAACAGCACGCTCAATGACCGAGCTGGACTCCGCATTTCAGCTTCTCTGCTCCTCGGAACCAATTAATCGCCCGACTATATGATGCATCCTTGACTTCTGACTTCACATCGCAAGCCCTTGGCGATGAGATCTTCGACGATGCAGCAGGACCTCGTACCACAGTCTTTCCGCAACGCATCGCAGAACTGATGCATTGTTTCAAATGTACGACGCATCTCCGGCAAGCATCTTCACAACGCTCCGCAAATCAAAAGTACTCTGTTCAGCATGCCTAACTGGGTCCCTGTAGGCCAGGGGTCTCCAACCTTTTCTGTAGTGAGAGCTAATTCTGCTCAAGGAAAGTCCTGCTGAGTTACTAGCATATTTTATCACTGTAAAATGCTGATGATATGTATTAATATTACATTATAATCACCCTAAGCACAATTATCAGTAGTAACCACCCAAAAATTCCAGGTGAAGTTATCAGCAGAATGCTAGGAAAACGTTTACCAATGTTAAATGCATGTAATCAAGTAAAATTCAAATCATCACATGCTGTGTGCCACAAAGGTTATTACTACAGCAGTAAGTCTCCCCAACTCAAATTGAATTATCATTCAGCTAACAACTTTAAAAGTGTTTTAGAATTGCAATATTCGTTGTTCCATAGCATATTAGTTTTTGAAAATACACAAAATTCCTTTCCACTTTGAGCAATCGAACTCAATTTTCGAGAAGAAAAAACTTTTCTGAAAAAGCATAATTGTTTCCTTTAAAAATCAAATCAGTTTTCATCGTTAGAAAATACAGAGTCCCTAAACATCAGCTTTTAGTTTTCATTGAGTACCGCCATGTAAAAATGCCTCTCATGGACAAATTATGCCTCAAACACTCAGGTATAGGCATCATAGGCCATGCTTCCTCGCCATAACACTAAGAATGCCTCTGTTATGCCAATAATGTTCACTATTAAACCAGGGCTTTCACTGTGCCACAGCTGGATGCACAACATATATCAGTTATGGCCATTGTTATGGGAGAATCGGTTGCCACTCTGTCAGGAATGGCTAAAAGCGAGCCAGTCATGCTCTTAATACGTCAGCAAGTATGTCATTACTAGACTTTTATGCCCAAAATAGTCAAGGACGAAAATATTATAGTTATGGCACAATTATACCATGTATGGGCACAAATGCGTCAGAGATAATACTCTTATGATGGAGACCAGCATACATATTTGGCAGTCCTTGACGCTAGGACTAGCTTTAAGGAATCAACGCTGTTTATTTGGGAAGGACACTATGTCACACACCCACACAAAAATGAATGTGATGCTTTTAGTTTTCTGTGGCCTGGATGCATACTCTCTTCTCCTCAGCTCTTTGATTGATCATGCTCCCAACTAACACATTTTCACTCTAGTTCTTGCAGTCACACCCTTTGGTGTGTCAGCCCTGGTTACTGCTGCTACTATTATTTGATGTCACACACAGTGCGACTGATCGAGCAGGGCAGATAACATGACCAATCTCCTTCTTAGGCAGATTTAAAGTGGATAAAGATGGTTCATCTGGCAGACCCATAGGCCAACGCTGATGCTTCCACAAGCTTAAACACCCTCCTCATACTCAGCAAGACCTTCAAATGGACCCACCCCCACAAATCCAGGAAGACCGTCACCATGCACTCATCACCAACAGGCTGGACTACGGGAACACCCTCTATACTGGAATCAACAAATCTCTACTCCACAAACTCATTCTCAGCATCCCACGACAAGACCATATTACCCAGCATATATGAGCACTCAACTGGCTCCCCGTCAAAAAAAGAGTGACCTTCAAGCTGCTCACACACACCTATAAAGCCCTCCACAACACTGGACCCCAATACCTCAACAAAAGAATCTCCTTCTACACCCCAAAAGAAACCTCCGCTCTGCTGACCAAGCCTTGGCCGAAATCCCCTGCATCCACAGAACTAGAACAGGAGGCTAACCCTTCTCCTACATCATGGCCAAGACCTGGAACGAACTCCCCCTCAGCATCAGATGAAGCCCCACACTGAAAGCAAACAGGAAGAGCCTCAAGACCTGGCTTTTCGAATGAGCTGAGCTGCCCAAATCCCCCCCACACACTCCCCCAGAGCCTTGAGACCCTCACAGGTGAGTAGTGCGCTCTATAAATCCCTGATTTATTGATAGATTGATAGGCCACCACAGTGTGTGTTTGAGTGTTATCAACAGGCCCTGCCATTGGTTTGGCTGTCTGTAACTCTTAAGGGTAGTGAAATGAGCAGTGCTATCTTCTGTAATATACACAGAATCTCTGAGATTGGCTTGGTTTGGCTTCACCTCTGAGAGCTACTTTGACGGTGGTGGTGAGCTACCAGTAGCTCCCGAGCTACTGGTTGGAGACCCCTGCTGTAGGCAGTCCGCGCTCCATCGCAGTTAGCCTGAACTTGTGACTGTGTGTGTCCAGTCGGGCACAACCAGATGTTCACAGTTAATGCTTTACACCTTTTGGTTCTATTTTTTACTAATATCTTTAAAATTGAATATTCCCAGTTCAACTGATTGAAATTTTGTTGTTTTGGTCTTGTTTTATTTATTACAAATTACACGTTTGTTCTAACTCTGTTGAGGGCTCCTATTGTGGTGTGTTTTCACTGTGTTACAGTTTGAAGTGGTATTGTAACCTGGAAAACACAATATGTTTCCAGTCTGTGACTCTTTGTCCAATATGTGAAAGTGGAGATGCAGGACTGAGACAAAGATGAGAAGCATCAGTAAGTGAAATAAGGACGTGGCAGTACTTGGCACTGAAGTGGAGGCACAGTTGTCCTCACCTCATCACTGGGTGCCACGCATGCCCATGATCAATCCTCTTCATTCATACCCAAGGTCCTTCTCTCATAGTCTTCAAAAGAATGCTCCCTAACCGATCCACATTCCTTTCTTCTATGGATGCAACTACCTTATGCATTCATGGTCCTCTCTGGTCTTCAAGAACTCAGCAACCTTCTCCAACAGACCCTCCAGTGCACATGCTCCCTCTGACCCTATCGAGTGGGCAGGTAGCAATGAAGGAGCTGCTGAAATGCAAAGGGCCAAAACGCTTGAGATGTAAGCCTTTAAGGAAAGGAGGGCAGCAGATAGGGTTGCCCAAATCTGCATGAAGTCCACACCAAGCTCGGCCAGGCATAGCAACCCGTCCTAAAACCCAGACACCATGTCCTATAAGCCCACCAAACCCACTACATTTACCTCCGGGTCAATGTAGTTCAGAGCATACATCCTCTGCCCAATTCGTTTTAGTCTACCTTGGCCCCCTCATCCCACACTGCAACAATCCCACAATCAGGTAGCTTCTTTTTGTTCACCACTCACTTGCATTTCTCCCAACGCAGGTGACCTGAAGAATAGGACACATTACAATGCAAACATTTACAACACATGTTTTTACAACGTGCTTTTTAAATCGCCCCATCTATTTTAACACATGATTTTACAACGCATGCCATCACAACACATTTTTAGAAACTACATTTACAACGCATTCCATTACAATGCATACCATTACAACGAGAATACTTTTAGGGCAAGAGTAGGGTAAGTGTTGGATAGTGTAGGGGTAAAAATTACTATTCCCATGTACCCCAAAACCCATACCCACCCTAAAACTTAAAATAATCCCCATTACTTAACTTATATTGCGTGGTAATGGCATGCATTGTAGTGACATACGTTGTAATGGCATGCGATGTAAAGGCTGCTGCGTTGTAACAGCTGCGTTGTAAAGGTAGTGTGTTGTAATGACTGCGTTGTGATGGATGTTTCCCGACCTGAAAGTTCATCCCTCTCCCCAGAGGTCTATTATATCACACCTACAACCTTCCAAATGGGTTTACCATAAGTGACCACTTATTTCACCTTTCTGGTCAGTACGTTTACAAGAAGCCTGACTCCAACGTTGATTCACAAATATTGTAGCTTACACCTTGGTCACTAATACTTTTGCTGCATAGATTTATGGAAGTGGTGTATGAAGCAGAGGGGTCATTTGGCTTTTATGGGGATAATCTGCATCTAGCTAGTCACCATAATATTCAGGAGTGTTTGGAAGTGTGGAAGGATAGTACAACAGGCAATGTGGTAAACAACAGGCATGAAGATCAATCAGGCCTCTGCTCAAGATCTGTCACAGTGGAGCACCAGTAAATAGCTAGAGTCAAGCATCACAGCAGCCATGGCTACATCATGTAAAGTATTGTATGAGTCGGGTTGAGTTCTATCAAAATACCACTGAACAGACTTGGGATGTGACTAGAACCAAACCTAGAAATATCCTGGTTTTGACCACAACACACTCATACCGATTCGAACCAATATCAGCCACTTCTTCAAACTAGAATAAAACTACACGATAGTATGTTTCTGTTAAAGCTTTGTCTCCATTGTGTAGCCGTGTGAAAGAAAAACCTTTATATAAAAAATCCATAAGCAATAAAAAAATAGAAAACAAATTATGTTTCCTTCCGACGTTCTAGGTTATTGTTTAAATTGTACCCAGCAGATAAATGGTAGCCTCAGTTAATTCCTCCAACAAATAATATCTCCTCGAACATAGTGTGTGATAAAAAAATAAAGCTGGTAATATTAAAGCAGTGCATGCACATCATAAATGCATTTTCTCGGGCTCACTGCACACATGTCTCTTATCAGATTTTGTTTCTTTAATTCAAAATATTTGAATTGCACAAATAAAAAAACAGAGATTAGATGGGCTGGTGAGGACAGTCTCACCACTGAACAAAGACATGTTTTCAGACAATGGACAACAGTTTTATGTTTTAATCTAAAGTACATGGCTTATTTAAATAAAGAACATGCATTTGTACCCATATTTACCCGAATGAAGACTTTGGACAGAAACCCTCTATAGGACACTGTCACTGTACATAAGGACATAGGCCAACTGTATGGCTTTCAGTTCAGCACCGAAAAGGAATCGCCCACATCGAAATACCAGGCCCACGCTCTCTTTTTGCGGATACATTTAATCACACGCGCATTTCGCCTGATTGGACCTCATCAGTAAATATAGCTCGAGTTGCTGAGAACACTAAACTTTGGACCTATTTTACAACTTTCCCTCTCAGTTATGGAAAGCCATTGTCACACCAAAAAAAATGGCGGGAATGTTTGGGCATGTTCTTTCTAACCGATAGGAAATACTCTGTATAGTCTTCTATTTCATTATATTTCAACTGGTCTTCATCATCACAGAAAGTGGAGAACTATGTGCAACCTATTTGAGGCTTAGCTTCCAAAAAGACATGTTTGGTATGAACTTCTAGGGCAGTCTCATTTTCACCTGAAATCAATCAACCAATCCTATGTCTAATGGGCTCTCACTGTCACATGCTGTTTTTTATTGACACTGGTGTTTAAAGTGTAATTTCCAATAAATGTTGACAGCTTTATGAAGTCTTTTTTTAAACAATGAATCTTTGTTGGAAATTTGTCAACCAAGGGAGCAGCCAGAAAATTAAAATACCCCCAATTTGAACCAAAGCTCTTACGGTACCAGGCAAATGAAACAAGTCATCTCCCCCTTCCCTAGCTTTCCTGCTCTTCCTTCCAAGCAACTACCCATTCATCCTTTCATACTTCCATCTACTTGCTGATTTCCAATATTTCACCTTTACATTCTGTCATCCATTCAGTCTTTCATCTATCATTCAGTCTGTCACATTCCATCGATCTGTCCATCCATTCACCCATTCATATCCAAACCTATCCATTCATCTTCAAACCTAGCCATTCATCCATCCATCCATCCATTTGTTCTCCCTCCATCCTTTCACTCATCCATCCTCCTTTATACTCCATTAATCCATCCACCCTTTCACTCTACCCATCTACCCTTTCACTCAGCCATCCATACTTTGACTCATCTCAACCATCCAGCCTTCAACCTTTCCATCCATCCTTCCATCCATCCATCCATCCATCCATCCATCCATCCATCCACTTATCCGTCCATCAATTTACCCTTTCATTCATCCATCCATTCATCCTTTCACTCATCCATCTGTCAACCCTGTCACCAGCCACACATCTACCATTCCTTTCACTCATCCATCCTTTCCTCCACCTATTCACCCTTCACTCTGTTCAGCCTTTTAGTACATCCATTCATCCTTCCATTTACCGTTTCACTCATCCAGCCATCTTTTTTCTCATCATCCATTTATTCACCCGTTCACTCATCCATTTATCTATCCATTCGTCCTCCTTCCCTACATTTCTTTCATCCATCCTTACATCCATCCCCTCATTGATCCATGCATTTATCCATCCACCCTTTCACTCACCCTCCCACTCCCACATATTAATTATGAGCCTTTGTCTGCTGACTTGCAGGCAGAAGAGGCCCATCAAGGACTCCGACCTAAAGCAGGGAGCTGACAACCCCCTGTTGTCAACCTCTGGAAGCACCTTGATTTAAAATCCTTGATAAATAATCGGCGGGAGGGATGCACTGTCAATAGATTCAGTCAATCATTAACAACTTATTTGATATTTTTTTCAAACCATAAAAGTAACATACAGTACATATTCAGCTGATAATAAAAAACAAACAGATAAAAAAAGGCAATAGATATAAACATCAGCAAAGGCTACAATATCCTAAGAATGTATCAAGATAAAACAACTTGTCAAACATGTTAGCAAACAAAGATCCTCGCTTATCTTGTAAGAACATATATATAAGCATACATTTTTAAAACTCCTGATATAAAATGATACATAAAAACATAGTTGGAGTTGATAAAAACTGCAAGTATAACAGTGCAGGTATTGGACAGCAAGAGCGGCCTAATAGTGACGACCGGAGATTGCAGCGCTGTGCGGCGGAGATGCCTGAGACCTCCGCCACGGCGGTTGGGGAAACAAATCAGATCATAACACACGACAACACGGCGCTGCCCAGGGGATCCACAGGGCAAGAGTGGAGAAACAGGCAATCTAGCCTAGTCTCTTCTGGTCTCATTTTTATTGTAAAAAAAGGCAGTGACCATCGGATGTGAGGGGGCCGCAGCACAGCTGATCCAGGCTTGCACGCTCTTCAACCTGCCAGCAAGCGCTGCACATTTTTAGCCTTGTTCCTGGTGTTATCTTTGTACACACCTCCAATGAATACTTCACATTTGCGCCACTTTGCGGGCAACATCACAACACAGGCTAAGAGGTTCTACAAAAAGGTATTGTACACTTTTTCCTTCCCCCCTCTGTTCAAAATGGCTGGGGCCATAAAGCTGTAGTAATAAATCTCCCTCCCTTACCTTCAACGCCCACAAGGCTCCCCAGCTTGACTCCCCCACACAAGACAAGTCCACCAAAACAGAGATAAGACTCCCTCCCAACAAGTCAGAGTTGGGCCTGCTCAAATAGAAACTGAAATAGCCCTTCCTGGGTCCTAAAGCAACAACTGACAGAGGACTATCGGATATATCCCCCCTACTTGGCGGCCATATTTAACTAATTTTTCACCTTCTTCGGCGGCCATCATGGACTAGTCACTCTCACTATTTGCCCAGACCCTAAGAACTGACTTTCTACATAGCTCTGTATCTAAACACTGTAATTACGTATCTGCCTCGTATTGCAATATTGTATCTTGTATCTTTGTATCTTTTATATTTATTTTCATTCTTATTTTATTTATTTTATTTTATTTTATTTTATTCCATTTTTTATTTTATTTTTCATTTCACATTATTTTCCTATTTTATTTTATTTTACTTTGTTTTCTACTCTAGTATACACATTTGCTGTACTCATATTTGTATCCTGTGCACTGCGATACCCTGTACCCACATCACTTTATCTTCACCGGTAATTCACCGATTACTATCTCACTACCGCACTGAAGCGCTGACTCTCACGCGCTAAACAACTAATTTGATTTTAAAAAATGTCACTTCCTCTGTGTTTGATCTAAAAAGCATTGAGCATTCCTGCACTGAAGCGCTGACTCTCACGCGCTAAACAACTAATTTGATTTGATTTTAAAAACTGTCACTTTCTCTGTGTTTGATCTAAAAGCACTGAGCCTACCTGCACTGAAGCGCCGACTTCCACGCGCTACAGCAGCCCTCCCAGACCCCCCATGACACAGCGACTTCCAGCGCTGATACAGGGGAAAACGCCCACACCGACAGCGCGGGCCCAAGGCGGAGCCACGCCCACTGCGAGGCCACGCCCATAACACTCACTACAAATGTGCCGGCCATACCAGCGCAGCGGACGAGCGCAGCGGGAGCGCCGTTTGCGCGCCGGAGGCGCGCCTAAGGCAATCCCGTCTGCGCCCGTCCGCGCACGGCCGGGCCTAGGGCCTGATCCCCTGTCGGATAAGATTGCCCCTAAGGTAACCTACTCACGTCGGGACCTCCTAAGTCTCAGACCCACCATCCCCTCCTCTTGTGAGTATGTTCACGTTCCAGAGGGACCATTTATCAGCTGCCCTTACTGCCACCCAGCCCTACTCAAACTCCCTATTCAACCCTACAAACCCTCAGCCCTCAAACTTGCTTCTCTGAACTGTCGTTCTCTCCCTAAACATGCGACGCTTATTAACCATCTCATAGAAGACCATGAGATCGACGTTCTATTTTTGACGGAAACGTGGCTCTCCCCACACTCGGCGTCAGACATGGTTCTAGCTACCCCCTCGGGCTTCCTCATTCAGTCCCTACCTCGCCCTTCAGGCAGAGGTGGCGGGGTCGCAATTATTCACCGGGACTATCTCCCCTGCAAATACAACGACGCGCAGGTTCCTGACTCTGAAAGCCTACAGTACACAATTAAGCTAGACCCCACTAACTCCCTCACAGGCATCCTACTGTACCGCCCCCCCCCGGTCATCCAGGTTCTTTTTCTAGTGCTCTCCTGGACACGGTAGCAACACAGGCCCACTCCTTTACCAACTTCATGATACTAGGAGACCTGAACATTCATTTCGATGACCCTTTAGATACTGGGGCAGCCGACTTGATCACCGATCTGGCAGCTCTCGACCTCCACCTCCTAAACTCCGGAGCTACACACAACAAAGGCCACTTGCTGGACCCGGTATTTACAAGCACCCCCACCATGCAATTCAGCTAGTCCCTCCCCCTCCCCTGGACGGACCACTTCTTAGTCTCTTTCCAACTATTAGGACCTTTTAGGAAAACACAAAAACCTCCCACTTACACCAGGGACAGGGCCTGGTCCAAGCTCACCACCAAAGACTGGGCCAGGACCCTAGAGTCAACTACCCCTGCCCATGCAGAAGACCCGGCTATTGCCGACAGCAAATTCAGAGAGTGGATTACTACCTCCCTGGACTCCGTACTCCCATTTAGAACCCGGGAGGACAAAAACGGGAAACCAGGTTCCGCCCCGTGGTATACCCCGGAACTACGATCACTACGTAAAAAATGCAAGAAAGCCGAACGACTATGGAGGAAAGACTGGCAGCACGCCAGCAAGGAAGCCTACCAGAACTCAGTTAGATTATACAAAACCACCATTAAGCGCTCTAAAGCCTCCCATTACGACACTCGGATAAGAGAATCTACCAACTTAGCCAGGGAATCCTTCCTAATCGTAAAAGAGCTATTGAAAGTACCAACCACTCCTTCCCCCAACGCCCCCCCTGTGGACCGAAGCAACGAATTAGCCACCTATTTCAATGACAAAATTGCCCGAATCTTAGTATCCCTTCCCCCCCCCTGTCCCCCTAGTCATACGGACATTGAATCACCCCCCAGCCAAGCAGGAAGCAATATGCGCCCCCAACTAGCTACATTTAGGGCAGTAACCTGCAACGAGGTAGATGCAACCTTGGCCAACATGAAAAGCGGATCACCTCTGGATCCCGCACCAATCAGATTCCTCAAAACCGTAGCCCCTATCATCGTCCCCACGATCACAGAGCTTATTAACAGCACGCTTGCCCAAGGATCTGTCCCCGATAGCTGGAAGAGCGCAGTGGTGAAAGCACTCCTTAAAAAACCCCAGCTAGGCCCAGCAGACATGGCAAACTACCGGCCAATCTCACTCCTCCCTGGCATTAGCAAGATAGCCGAGAAATTGGTCAACGGACAATTGTCTCAGTTTCTCGAGGTAAATAACATCTTACGGAAATCCCAAACAGGGTTTCGCCCGGGTCATGGCACTGATACCGCCCTTCTGGCCGTTATTGAGGAGGCAAGGCGCATTGTGGACTCAGGAGGGTCAGTAGCAGTGATCCTCCTGGATCTAAGTGCAGCCTTCGACACAGTCAACCACCGTGTCCTCCTCCAGCGGCTGGCGGCAGCAGGGCTCACCGGGATGGCGCTCAGGTGGATAGAGTCCTTCCTTGCCGGGCGCACGTTCCAGGTATGGGACGGCAACCACCACTCCCCCACCCTCCCCCTCACGAGCGGGGTCCCCCAAGGATCATCTCTAAGCCCTACGCTTTTTAATGCTTATATGGCCCCCCTTGAAGACGTGGTGACGCCCTTCGGCATCAAAATAGTGAGTTACGCAGATGACACACAGCTGGTCCTCTCCCTATCCCAACTAGACGACCACGCAGACAATTTGGCAAATTGCCTTACGGAAATCTATGGCTGGATTTGTAAATCATCACTCAAATTAAACGGGTCGAAGACCGAAGTGATGCTCATGGGAAAGCAATGGGTGACCATCCCCCCATCAGCCTGGCCAGACGTGTTCGGGGAAATTCCCACCCCGAAAAAAGAAATCAAAACCCTAGGAGTCTGGCTAGAACCCGAACTCTCAATGAAAACACAAGCGACCAAAACTGCAGGAACCTGTTTTGGGCTCATGCGCACCACCCGCAAGATTCTTCCCCTACTCCCGCCCGCCTCCAGGAAACTTTTAGTCCAAGGGCTAATACTGTCACGGCTGGACTATAGTAACATGGTCTACCTGGGAGCACCAGAGGCCACCTTGACTAAAATACAACGAACACAGAACGCTGCAGCCCGACTCCTCATGAACCTTCCCTCCAGAGTGTCAGCTAAACCCGCCATCAAAGCCCTGCACTGGCTCCCGGTCCGTCAAAGGGTGGAATTCAAAGCCATGTGCACGGCCTACAAACTGATTAATGGAGCTGGCCCTCCGATTCTCAGCGACCTGGTAACCCCTTATATAGCTCCCAGATCCCTGCGGTCCGAGAATGAACACCTAGCCAACATCCCCAAATTTAAAAAGACACACACTGGAGGCCGACGCTTCTCTCTGAAAGCTTCCACCGGATGGAACTCACTCCCCCATACCCTCAGACTGGAACCCAGCTATCTTACTTTCAGGAAAAAATTGAAAACACTCCTATTCCCGAAATAACGTCCCCCCCTCTTCCTTTTCTCCTCCATCTCATCTGGATATCTAAATCATCACAGCGCGGGGATGCCTTCGGGTCACCAGGCGCTCTACAAGTCGTTAAAAATAAATAATAAATTTGAGCGTAAGCTTGTTAAATATTGGACAAAAAAATGATATGCAACATGTCGCAGGCAAAAGTGTTCATAAACACAAACTCCTTCTCCTGATATTGACAACAAGACTTATAATGCTATCTTATCCTAGGCGGAGATTGCACAAGTCGGGAAATCAGTCTAGGAGTGGGTTACCAAATTTACAACTTAATCAATTGCAGATCAGTATTGACATGAACAAATATTGCAAAGACAAAGTTAAAAATCTCATTCATTTATTATTATTTTTTGTTAAAAACACTAATACGTTATATCATATGTATTCTGCAGACAATTCTAAGCACATTACTATAAAATGTTTTTCAACTCTATTAAAAACCAGTTCCGAAATACTGCTACTAAGCGTTGTTACAAAAATCTCAATATACATCAAATTTCTCAAACATACAGAGCTAACTATCTCATTCATCACTGTACAACTTGTTTATTACACCTAGAGAACAAACTGTTGACGCGGCGCCTCACACAATCTTACACCTTCTTCAGGACTTGTTCATTAACATGGTATCTACAAAAAACATGTCACAATATATTCCAATTAGGTCCAATATTAGATCTGACAATTGCACATTGATTCATTTACATTCTACCTCTAATGCCCTACTATTTTGTAACCCCGCCTCAATGTGATCTGTATCTCGTCTTTGAGTCTCATGTTTTACTAAGATTCCCCATTTTTTAGTCTTCATAAAAAACAAGACTACCTGGCATATATATACCATTAATGCCAAAATAACGTGTCCTCAAATTACTTCATGGGACATAGTTGTTAACAAATTTAGTTGTGGGTACTTTAATCTTTGTCCTATCTTAATCATCAACGTACCAACCCTAGAACACTATATATTCTTACCCAGGTATATACTTCCTTCCTGGCACTCCCTTGTCACTTTTTGGAGTGGGTTGTCTTCAGCGATTATGCTATCAAACAGTGTTGATGATGTGTCATCTTATTTATTCTAGGAGAAAAACACAAGTGGGTCTTGTTTTTAATACCCTAGGTCGTTGACATATTTCCTCTGTCATTTATCTGTGGTGTGCTACTCTTATTACCTTTAAAGTAGCTATGTTTAATACACATCCAGGTTGATTAAAAAAGAGAGGGACCAACTTCAATCCTGTTGAGAGATAAAAATCTATTTTTAATTTAAGAATTTTTATTTATATGGTTTCCCTCCACTCAATGTCAGTTCTTTCTTGTCACATCTTTTAACTCGGGGCCTTACCGGTCCTATCTCTTGATATCTTGTGATGATAGGAAGACGCCTCTTGGAGCTTACTGTTCACTGCTCTTCTTACACAATTAAAGCTACAAAATAATTTGTAGTTTAAGATACTATAAATTTAAGTTTTTTTCTTTTTATGAGTCAATTTACTCTGTCTAGGTGATCTTACCTTTGGTTAGTGCAAGAACCTGCTTTTAAACTTGAATTCCACCTTCTTATTTCTTTTAAATATGGAAACAAGGGCCACTATATTGCAGTTTTTGTGGATTGCCTGCCAACTGTGGAAAGACATAAAACAATGTCTAAAATGCTGTTAGTGCAGTGTCCTATGCCT
Source organism: Lissotriton helveticus (assembly GCF_964261635.1). Taxonomy (NCBI): domain Eukaryota; kingdom Metazoa; phylum Chordata; class Amphibia; order Caudata; family Salamandridae; genus Lissotriton; species Lissotriton helveticus. The sequence continues at coordinate 493,322,019 of NC_136069.1, read as the reverse complement.
AACACCACCCTTTCTCCAATTAATCTAACTACCCCAACCTTACTTGTTTAAAGTAGCTGAACTGCACGGCGTCTTCCTGCTCCACGTGTCTTCTGAGAGTCATTTCTTCTCTCAGTACGCCAGTTTAAATATACTCCCTAATTGGATAATTACTTTCATCTGGTCGCTTTGCGTGGGCCGCCCACTGTATGCCGGGTGTTTGTGATCCCTAGCACGGCCGCCATCTTGTAGTGTGTTTAATTTTCAATTGGAATACCGCTTGATCACTTTTTATATTTAGATCCTCCTGTATCTCACTGTTATTATGTGCGTGTCTATAGGCATTCTAATTATTATTATTAATGTTAAGCTGTTAATTCATTAACGGGGTAGAAGAGCACCCGTTGTCGATTACTCAAGTAGTATCTATTTTACGTGTTAAAATACGGGTGACTTTTTTCTTATTGTAAGAAACTCTTTTTTTGCATATTTAACTCTTTCTGCGGGGCGTGGCTTACGCGCCGGCGTGACATGGCGTTGCCTCCGTGAGCTCTGTGAGGACGCGGGGTTTCCAGCTGTTTTTCTACTGTTTTCCTCACAGGCGGAGACCAGCAAGTGGCATCCCTGCACGGCGGAACATGGTCCCCGTGTGATTCGCGGTGCGGCGGCTCTTTTAACGGACACTTTCACCAAGTTTGCCGCTAAGCTTCCCTCAGCTGCTGTGGGACGCGAGCGGCCGCCATTTTGTGCCGCCGAGCTCGCGTCCCGTTTTTTTATTTCACCTTTGCCGCCTCAACAGCCTGTTGTTCTCATGCTTCACGACATGGTCACTTTTTAACAAGGTATGTTGTTGTGCCCAGCCATTATGCTCCTGCTTTGCCTTCATGACTTTTGCCACCGCAGCTCTCTCCATGACTTTTACTTAGGCTGATACTGCATAGCGGCGGCCATTTTGTGGTGTTTCTTGCGCAATGTACAACACCTTCCTCTCCTCTACGTATATTCCTCTGTGAAGCACCAATTGATCCCCTTGGGTCTCATTTCATATGGACGCTTTGCTGTTTCTCCACTGCCATTTTCCTGGATGGTTTTCTGGCTGCGTACTGCATTGATTTTCGCTCCATTTCGACGCACATAAACTGGTTCTGAGGTTTTGCTTCTCCATTGCTCCTTATTGCCTCTTCTATGCCCTCTACCTTCCAGTGCCTCTTCTAGCTATACATATAGGGTCTCAACTTCTTGGCTATTACGGTGTGACTTTCATTCCTGCAGCCCTCCTAGTTTGCCCCTTTGTTGGCATCATGTCTCAGAATGCGGGTCATACAAGATCGTCTGTCACCGGTACCACACCGAAACGCCTTAAGAATGACCCTCCTTCTCCAATTCGTTCCTCTCAGAACCCTGTGCTGGACTCCATCTTAGAAGAGGTACGTGGCTTACAACCATTTATGGTGGCAACTAACGAGAAGCTCAAGCAGATAGAGGAGCGGTGGGTCGTCATGGAGAACAATGTTTTACAACTCGAACAACGCATCAGTGACGTCCAGGATGTATCTACGAAAATTCCTATTCTTGAAAAGGAGATACAGCAGTTGAAACTTCACACAGAGGACCTTGAAAATCGCAATAGGAGGAATAACCTCCGTATTTATGGTGTTCCGGAGTCCCTTGAGGGGGCTGACATGGTGTCCTTCATACGCAAATTCCTCTATGAACTTTTGGAACTCCAACCAGACTCTACTCCTCTAAACATACAGCGTGCTCACCGTTTGGGCCGACCCACGTCCAACCCGAGCAAACCTAGAGGTATTATCCTGCTTTTTCTTGAATTCACCGAATTGATGACTGTTCTTAAAGCTGCGAGACTGAAACGTCGACTCCTCTTATCGGGCCATACCATCTTTATTGCCCAGGATTTATCAAACGCCACGAATGCTCGTCGCAAGGAGTTCCTCAATCTACGACCACATATGCGGGACTTGCATATTCAATATGGTATCCTACATCCTTGTCTCTGCAAAATAACTCACAACGGTCGTTCCCGTACATTTGATGATCCTCTGAAGCTTCGAGAATATCTCAGAAATGTTTCTGCTTCTTCTTCCACTATGGACACCAATGACTGAAACTCATTCTTTTCTGTGTCCTGCATTTACTTCTCTTACGTCTGACGACTGTTGTGGCCTTGTCCCGGTCTCTTCCTTGTAATTCTTTGCTACGAATTTTCTTCTTTTTTTGATTGTGTCATATCTATACTCCCGCGTTTTCCTCGCTCTGTGGGGTAGGCGCCCGCGCTGGCGTCTCCATGCTCCTAATGTTTAGGTATTCTCTTTTCTCTCAGGTCTGGCGCCTTTGCCTTGATCTGTTTCTTATCTCTCTCCTTCTTTTTCTTTCTTCTCTTTTTCTTCTTTTCACAGGCCATTCATGTTTTCCCCTTGCTCATTTATGTTCCGGTCTCTTCTTTGTATTTCTTCTTTCTTTTCTTATTGTTTCCTCCCGCATTCTCCATTGTTCCCCCTCTTTTTTTCTTTTGCTTGAGATGCTCATTCGTCTAATGTTTCTCTATCTTTGCCCGATTTTCCTTGCATTTGTCCGTATTTTGTGTTTCATTCTCATGTCTAACATGTTTGTCTCCATTGTCTTTCCTTGTAGTGGTTCACCCGCAGTGTATTGGACCCAGATGTTACCCTCCTCCCTTGCCTTCCATCATGTGTAATTTTGTAACGTGGAATGTTCGTGGTCTGGGCAACCCTGTTAAACGTCAAAAGGTACTGTCCCATTTATCCAAGTTAAATGCTCAGATTGCTTTTCTCCAAGAAACTCATTGTACTGATGTTGAATCGTTGAAACTTAAGAGGGCATGGGTGGGTCAAATTGTGTTTTCTCCTGCTGTTGATAAAAAAGGTGGTGTTGCTATATTATTTCGTAAAGGTTTGGATGTTCAAATTCTCTCTTCTCAATCGGATGATGAAGGCCGGTGGGTTATGTCAAAAGTGACTGTACAGAATAAAACTATGGTGCTCCTGAATATTTATGGTCCTGTCCGACCAGACCCTAAATTTTGGTCTGACGTCAAAATCCTCGTTTCCTCCATTGACTGCCCTAACATTGTCATAGCTGGTGACCTTAACCAATGGTTAGATCCTTTTTCAGATAGACTATCTTCCTCCAAATTCCAGCCTGATAAGACACATAAATCCTTCCAGTCGGCCATTGCCTCACGTCCCCTTTTCGATGTGTGGAAAACATGCAATCCGAACTCACTTGAATATACATTCTACTCTAATGTTCACCACACCCGGTCCAGAATTGATTATATTCTAGTCAGCAAATCCTTTCTCCCTGCGATTCAGAAGTCCGAAATTGGTTCTATTTTTCTCTCGGACCATGCACCTGTTTATGCCACTTTTGACCTGGCCCAAACCACCTCTTCTTTCAATCGATGGAAATTTAATACTTTCCTTCTCTCCGATTCTGTATTTATGTCTAAAGTTAAAGATTTTGTCTCTGAATTCTTTTCCCTCAATTTACCCCATGATACGTCAGTGTCGAATAATTGGGATGCCTTTAAAGCTGCTTTACGAGGTTTCGCAATTTCTTATGTATCTAGAAAAAAGAAACTCAACCGTGATAAATATACCGCCCAACTCTCCAACATTAAGGCCCTAGAACACTCGTACTTTTCGTGCAAGAATCCTGACGCTCTCCTCCAACTTATCAAAGCCAAATCTGACCTCAATCAAATTGCCACAGTTGAAGCTTGTAACACCCTCTTGAAGCATAAATCTAAATTTCATGGGGGTCAAAATTAAGCTGGGAAAATGCTAGCAAATTATCTTAAAATTAAATCTGAGCGAAAATCGATTGGCTCTATTCTCAACGAAGTAACCAACACCTTGGTTTCTTCTGATGAGGATATTGCTCAAGTATTTCATAACTACTACAAACTCCTCTATACTGATGATACGAACCCTGATGATGTTGACCTCTCCCGTTTTTTCCAAGACCTTCCTCCTCCCCCATCTCTCCCTTCCGAATTCCATCACCTAGAGTCTGACATTACCTCTCAGGAAATTCTCAAAGCAATTTCATCCCTAAAGAAAGCGAAAGCTCCTGGTCCAGACGGTCTTCCAATTGAATTTTATGCCAACATGCATTCTATTTTTGTCCCCCATCTGTTACAACTTTTTAACTCCTTTATTGCAAATGCCAAAGCCTCTGGCTCCTTTTTGGATGCCCTAATAGTCATAATCCCCAAACCTGACAAAGACCATTCCCTGATTAATTACGATTGTAAAATCTTTGCCAAAATTTTAGCGGCCCGCCTCGAATCCCTTATCCCTCTCTTAATCAGCACCGATCAAGTTGGCTTTGTGAAAGGTAGACTTGCTGCTGACAATGCCCGTGTCTTTGCCAATATTATTTCACACAGTAAACAATTTAAAGCCCCCTTAGCTGCTCTATCCCTGGACGCTGAGAAAGCGTTTGACCGTATTAATTGGAATTTCATGTTTAAATCATTACAATGGTTTGGGTTTGGTCCCTACTTTATTTCCTTAGTTAAACTACTTTATTCTGCTCCTCGTGCAAGTGTTTTTGTTAATAACCAATTCTCTAAATTTTTCCCCTTATCCAGAGGAACGAGACAAGGTTGCCTTTTTTCCCCTTTACTTTTTATTCTTTGCCTCGATCCTTCCTCATTAAAATCCGCTCTAACCCCCTAATCCATGGGTTCAAATTGTCATCGATTGAGACAAAGATTTCAGCCTATGCTGATGATGTCCTGGTTTACATGGCTGATCCTGTCTCTTCCCTCCCTCCATTTTTAGAAGAAGTCCGCTTATACTCCTCTGTATCTGGTTATAAGCTTAATCTCTCTAAAACGGAGGTACTACCCCTCAACTCATCTTGTTACCAATATATGTTTGCATCAACTGATTTTGCCTGGTGTCCCTCCAAGATCAAATATTTGGGTATTTGGTTTTCCTCTACCTTAGGTGAAACACTTAAATTGACCTTTGCCTCCCTTACTCAAAAAATTCAATCACTCCTTCAATCATGGTCTCCCCTTTTCCTTTCTTGGTGGGGTGGTTTAGACACCATTAAAATGATGATTTCCCCACATATTTTATACACTGTCTCCATGCTTCCTGTGAAAATCCCCAAATTGTATTTCAATCGGCTGAACTCCATCTGCTCCAAATTTCTGTGGAATAACAAAAGACCTCGTATTGCCTTACATAAACTTACACGCCCGAAATCTGAAGGTGGGGTTCGCTTCCCGGATTTTCAGTCATACCACTCTGCCTTTTTAATAAAACAAGCCTTTTCATTGGCTTTTGATTTCAATGATACCCCTCTGCCCAAATGGATTGCAGTCGAACGGTCCTTATTAAAAGATTTTACTTTCCAACAATCTCTTTTCATGTCAAATTGTTCATTCTTGACTACACACCCTGTACTGAAATACTCACATACTCTGCTGCACAATGTATTTTCGAAAGATTCGTCCCCTTTACAAAGTTTTCTTTCTTCTAGTGTATGGTATAACAAATATCTTAAGTACAAGGGTAAATCTTTTTATTTCAAGTATTGGAAAGAAAAGAATATTATGTTTGTATATCAATTTTTCTCTGATTCCTCCATTATTTCATTTGATGTAATGCAAAATGTGTATGATTTACCTATACATTTTCGCAAGGAATATGACATTATTACTTCTGCCATTTCCTCTCACCTTTCTACCCTTCCTACTTTTGATCTCCTTCCGTCCCTTACCCCTTCCACCCCTCTATATCCTCTGTTTACTCAACAAATCCCCAAAGCTGCTCTGATTTGTAAACTGTTATTGGACAATGTCGGCCTTAGACCTAAAAACGTTACTGAAACTGTTTGGGAAACTGATTTATCTTTCTCGTTATCTGTTGATGTTTGGGATCGCTTATGGTGTAAATTGTTTAAGACTTCGATTTCAGCTCGTATTACTCAGTCACTTTTTTTTCTCTACCATAGAGCTCTTATTACCCCTGTACGCATATCCCAATTCTCCCCTTCCTCCTCCCCCCTTTGTTGGTCCTGTTCCACCCACCCTGGTACACTCAAACACCTCTTGTTTGATTGCCCCTCTGTCCTTACTTTTTGGAACTCAGTTTGGGAATATTGCATGCGTATTTTTCATTTTTCTGAACCAGTCTCATTGTTACACATTTTTTTAGGTTCCCTATCTGATGTTTTGGACTTACATTCGTATGATGCTAAATTATTTGATCTTTTCATTGCAACTGCTTTCAAAGTAATTTTGTCTTGCTGGAAGGATAACACTAAATTGTCTGTGCATACATGGTGGAATTTCGTATGTGATGAGCACAGAATTGCAATTGCTTCTTCTTCTTCTGTCACTTTAAAAATTAAATCTGACCTTCTCTGGCTACCTTTCTCTACCTTCTTATCCTCTTCTCCCCCTCCCTAACCCTCCCTTCCTCTTTCTCTCTCTCCCTCTTATTTCCTTTCTTTTCTTCTCTTTCTTTTTCTCATCCATTTTCTTTCTTTTCAAGGTATCTCTGAACCATTTCTCATCTCCATTTATTTCTCCTGGTTATCAAATATTGGTTCTGTTTTTTATTTCTTTGTAATACTGTTATATTATGCTGTAATATTTTTCTTGAACAAAATAAAAATTTACTAAACTGAAAAAAACTCTTTCTGCATCATTGAGTTAGTCCTCAATGCATCCAGTGTATACCAGTAGTGTATGCAGGTCGGCCTTTTTCAAGTTCTAAAACGGCCACCATCTTTGAATGGTTAATGACAGTTGTATTTTCTTCAGTATGTATCTAGATGTGTACAACTATCTCATTGCATACACTGTCGATTATCTTAGAAGGACCAATATTTCCCTATTAATACCTGGCCTCTCATAGACAATCTGCAGGGTTAAATTTTGAACTTTCTTGTTACTCCGCTTTTTCTCATTTTTTATTTTTATTTTTATATACGTGGTATTTTGACATACATCGGTTTGCTCTCTCAAATTTAAGATCTAGTTTTGTTCGCGGCCCGTGTTCTGCCATGCAATATGTCCCCTTACTCCTACAGTATCAGGGTAACAATTTTAAACGAAATATCAGGGTAACCATGTTAAACGAAAAAGAGGGAGGAATTTTCACACACTTCACATATATCTCTTGATCTAATGTTACAGTCTGTGCTCTGTGCTTATTTCCTGTTAATGTTGACTTATAATATTCTCTCCCATTCTTCTTTGTTATTAAGACCTGTTTTATATGTACTGAACCTCGACATATAATATTGTTCTCTCCTTTTCCGTTTTTTGGTTAAATCTCCTCCCCTCCTGTTTAGACTTACAACCTCCAGAACACACCATCTCAGGTCTTCAACCTGATGGCCTTTTTCTATCCAATGCATGACTAACGGGGCTGTTGCTTTCTTTGTGCGGATCGCTGACTTGTGTTCATTCAACCTAACTCTTATTTCTCGCTGTGTATCCCCTATGTATGCAATTTTGCACGGGCATTTAATCATGTAAATGACATTTTGGGTTCTGCAATTAAATAGTGCTTTATGGGTGTGGGTTGTGACCCATGTGTTATACTAGGACCTGTTATTATTAGAGCACAGTTTTTACAGCTCCCACAGGCAAAAGTGCCTGTTGGTGTCGTGCCATCTATGGTCATGATTAAGTTCCTGTTGTTGTTGTTTGGATAGGTTTGAACTAGGCAGTTTCTCACTGTTCTGTTCCTTCGGAACGCAAAGATCGGTTTTGGCAATGGGACTTCACCTGGATCATTAAGCAATTTCCAAATGCTGTTAATGCAGTTTTTTAATTTGTTTGATATGCATGAAAAGTTGGTAACGAAAACAATGGGTTTGACCTGATTCTCTTGTTTGTTTCTAGGTTCAAACAGGCTGTCCCTATTATAATATTTGGCACGTTTGTATGCTTTTCTCACCATGCCTTTCAGAGCTCTCCCTAGTGAGAGACTAGGGCTGCGAGCTAGCTTGGACCGAGCACTTTGTTCTCTCTATTACTGCTGATGTGAAATCGTTTTTAAAACTCTTTTTAACTTTGCTACCATTTCGCTGCTGGGGGGCTCTAAATTATTTAGTTAATAGGGGAATTTTACGAGGCACACTGACACCTTCTCACACGCTATTTTATCCTGTTCCCTGCCTCGCCCAGCCGTTTATTGAGCCGGCTGTAAGCGACGGCGGGCGCCATCTTTGGTGTGGCTGGGGCTGCGCTCTAGTCGCGCCGGCCTCCCGCCCTCCTTAGCTATTTAGCTTGGCCTGGGATCCGCCTCGCTGCCTTTCAGAGCTCTCCCTAGTGAGAGACTAGGGCTGCGAGCTAGCTTGGACCGAGCACTTTGTTCTCTCTATTACTGCTGATGTGAAATCGTTTTTAAAACTCTTTTTAACTTTGCTACCATTTCGCTGCTGGGGGGCTCTAAATTATTTAGTTAATAGGGGAATTTTACGAGGCACACTGACACCTTCTCACACGCTATTTTATCCTGTTCCCTGCCTCGCCCAGCCGTTTATTGAGCCGGCTGTAAGCGACGGCGGGCGCCATCTTTGGTGTGGCTGGGGCTGCGCTCTAGTCGCGCCGGCCTCCCGCCCTCCTTAGCTATTTAGCTTGGCCTGGGATCCGCCTCGCTGCCTTTCAGAGCTCTCCCTAGTGAGAGACTAGGGCTGCGAGCTAGCTTGGACCGAGCACTTTGTTCTCTCTATTACTGCTGATGTGAAATCATTTTTAAAACTCTTTTTAACTTTGCTACCATTTCGCTGCTGGGGGGCTCTAAATTATTTAGTTAATAGGGGAATTTTACGAGGCACACTGACACCTTCTCACACGCTATTTTATCCTGTTCCCTGCCTCGCCCAGCCGTTTATTGAGCCGGCTGTAAGCGACGGCGGGCGCCATCTTTGGTGTGGCTGGGGCTGCGCTCTAGTCGCTCCGGCCTCCCGCCCTCCTTAGCTATTTAGCTTGGCCTGGGATCCGCCTCGCTGCCTTTCAGAGCTCTCCCTAGTGAGAGACTAGGGCTGCGAGCTAGCTTGGACCGAGCACTTTGTTCTCTCTATTACTGCTGATGCGAAATCGTTTTTAAAACTCTTTTTAACTTTGCTACCATTTCGCTGCTGGGGGGCTCTAAATTATTTAGTTAATAGGGGAATTTTACGAGGCACACTGACACCTTCTCACACGCTATTTTATCCTGTTCCCTGCCTTGCCCAGCCGTTTATTGAGCCGGCGGTAAGCGACGGCGGGCGCCATCTTTGGTGTGGCTGGGGCTGCGCTCTAGTCGCGCCGGCCTCCCGCCCTCCTTAGCTATTTAGCTTGGCCTGGGATCCGCCTCGCTGCCTTTCAGAGCTCTCCCTAGTGAGAGACTAGAGCTGCGAGGTAGCTTGGACCGAACACTTTGTTCTCTCTATTACTGCTGATGTGAAATCGTTTTTAAAACTCTTTTTAACTTTGCTACCATTTCGCTGCTGGGGGGCTCTAAATTATTTAGTTAATAGGGGAATTTTACGAGGCACACTGACACCTTCTCACACGCTATTTTATCCTGTTCCCTGCCTCGCCCAGCCGTTTATTGAGCCGGCTGTAAGCGATGGCGGGCGCCATCTTTGGTGTGGCTGGGGCTGCGCTCTAGTCGCGCCGGCCTCCCACCCTCCTCACACTCTATAATACTAGCACGTCTGCGCCCGTCCGCGACCGGACACGGCCCAGGGCCATGACCCCTGGCCTTTCATTGTGTTATTCCTCAAAACAACTTAGACTGCTGAACCCTGGCCATGCTAGTCAACACTGTATTCCCTTGCCTCCCTCCACGGCTGTGGGCATTGACCCCGCCCCATGTACTGGGTGTCAATATCAATTGCCGTCTCCACTTTTATCTGATTCATCAGCCTCAGATGCCCCCTCTAATACATGCTTTCAGGATATGACCATCACTCCCTTTCAGGGCTGTCGAGCAGCGCTCATTAACACGCGCTCCCTCCCATGCCACAGTCTGGATATCAGTGAGTTTATTACTGCTCACGATCTCGACTTTCTTTTTGTTACCGAAACTTGGGGAGATGCGGGCTCGGGACCAGACTTCTGTCAGGCTACTCCTGATGGCTACAGTGTTGCGAGACATGACAGACAAATAGGAAGAGGGGGAGGACTCGCTATTATTTATAAAAATCAGTATCGTACCACGTTTGAGCCCATTCCTTCCACTAAATGTGAAGCTGCAACATTTGCTATCAACATTAACTGCAAACAAACCTTCAAAGGTATTCTGCTATACCGACCTCCTGGATCTCGGAGCTGCTTGGCTCCCTCTCTGAGCTAAATGACTACACCATAGGCTCGACTGATTACACGATATTGGGAGATTTCAACTTCCCGCTGGAAGAGCAGGGAAACCATGATACCATGCAACTCACCGCTGATTTCCTAACCCTAGGACTTCAATAATTGGTAAAGGGAATCACCCATCAGGCGGGACACACATTAGATGGTGTGTTCACCAATAACTCTCTCATCTCTATACTAGATATTCTACCTCTCACGTGGACTGATCCTAGGGCCATTATCTTTGGTATTTACACTCGGCCAATCAATCTTCCCCCTTCCAGACCATCTAGTAGGGTAGAAATTCGTGCCTGGAGGAATGCTGACATCCCTAAGATGGCAGATATTCTGACACTATCCTCCCTCACCAGAGGATCCAACCTTGCCCCCTCAGCTTCCGATTTCCATGATTGGATTAGGAATGCTGCTGATCAGGTAGCCCCGGAAAAGTCTATTCGACCCAACAGAGGATCTCCGTCGGCGGTATGGTATACAGAAGAGCTTAGACTTCACCGACAACACTGTAGGAATTTAGAAAGACACTGGAGGAAATCCTATTGCCCCATAGCTAAGTAATCCTACAAAGATGCTTTAACTATATATAAAAAGGCTATTACCGCTCGAAAAATGGTCTTCTTCTCGACTCAAATAGAGAATGCCAGGAACTCGACCAGAGAATTGTTCTCAGTGGTCACCTCTCTATCTACCCCTCCTTCTGGCCCTGGAGCTGAACCTTCCCAGCCTTTCTGCAATGCGCTGTCCACTTTTTTTATCACTAAAGTGGCAGATATATATGCATCTTTTGGTGGGGATGCAGGGATTAGACCTACTGTCAGTAGTAAGGAAATATCTCACATGGACCATGACCCCCTCTCTTCATTCGGCTCTACCACACAAGATCAAATTTGCAGACTCATCTCCATCACCAAGTCTGGATCCCCTTTGGATCCCTGTCCTCCCTCAGTGATGGCTAAAGCGAGGTAATATCTCATCCTCTTATGGAAATCTGCAACACCGCATTTCAAACTGGCGATTATCCCGCCCCGTGGAAGAAGGCAGTTATTAAGCCTCTTTTGAAGAAGCCCTCCCTGGACCCTACTGCCTTGGCTAGCTACAGACCCATTGCTTGTCTCCCCTTTCCTGACAAAATTTGCGAAGCTCTGATGAATAAACAACTCTCAGAGTTCGTCGACACCCACCAACTTCTGGACGAAACGCAGTTTGGTTTCAGGAAAGGACATGGAACGGAGACCGCTCTAATAAAAGCCTCATACGAGATTAGAGCCATTATGGACCAGGGAGGTGTGGCCATTCTGATTCTTCTGGATCTGTCCGCAGCATTCGACACGGTCGACCATGCTATTTTGGTCGACCGTGTCACAGCTCTGGGGATAAACGGTTCGGCTAGAGACCTTATTTCATTCTTCCTGGCCGACCGCACCCAGACAGTCAAGTTGGGTAACTTCTATTCTCCCGTCTCTGCACTACCTTGTGGAGTACCACAGGGCTCCTCGCTAAGTCCCACGTTATTTAACATCTACGTAGCGGACTTAGCGAGGGTAATAAAGGCCCATGGGGTGAGATTAACATCTTATGCAGACGACACCCAACTGGTGCTGGCGATCCATAAGAATGGCACAGCGGTGGCAGCTAATTTCCAGGAGGCTATGCTTGCTGTTAGTTTGTGGATGTCCTCCAATTGCCTGAGGCTTAACTCGGATAAAACCGAGGTTATGACCTTTGGTAATCTTTCCCCAGAATGGTTCTCCATTTGGTGGCCTAACCAGCTGGGCTTTCCACCTGTCCCAGTGGAAAAGGCGAGGAATCTTGGAGTCATCTTTGACAGCAAGCTGACATTCAACCTTCATGTCAACAAGGTTGTCTCCTCTGCCTTCTTCATTTTAAAGAAAATTAAGAAACTGCTGCCTTACCTCCCCATCTCAGCCGGGAAGACCTTAGTTACCACCTTGGTATTCTCCAAAACGGATTATGGAAATGCCCTTTTTCTCAACTCCCAGAAACTTGTGCTGTCTAAGCTACAGTCAGTATAGAACGCGGCTGCTAGAATTCTCCTACACATTCCTCGCCGCCAGCCTACCACTCTCGCCATTCGCCAGCTTCATTGGCTCAGAGTAGAGAGCCGAATCAAATTTAAGGCCCTCTGCATTGCCTATAAAGCAGTGCACGGCGTCGGACCCAAGCTTCTGACTGAGGCTTTTCAGCTGTATATTCCTAAAAGGCCGCTGAGATCTGCCAACACCTGCCTCCTACCAGTACTCCGCACAAGAACGGCAACCTGGGGAGACAGACGTTTTTTGGTCACCACACCAAAACTCTGGAACCTTCTGCCACTAAGTATCAAAAATGCCCCCAACTTGATGAGTTTTCGGAGGCTCTTAAAGACATGGCTGTTTAACCAGTGAATTTTGTTGTTGCGGTCCTGCTAGCCCACACTTGCGCCGAGACACCTTCGGGTATTTGTATGCACAATAAAAACCTAATAAATAAATAAAAGTACTTAGGGTACCCTCTCTCTAAGAATTTTTTTGTTAGTGTCTTTGCATGTTTGTCATATTCCTTTATCGTTGTGCAGTTTCGCTGCACTCTTAAAAACTGACCAAATGGTATGTTGTTTTTGGGTAGCTGGATGATGGCTTGTAAAGTGCAGCATGGTGTTACGGTCTGATGGTTTCGTAAATAGCACCACCGTTAGGCTGCCTTCCAAATTTTTTATTTTGATGTCTAAAAAGTCACATGCCTCATTGCTATATGTGGAGGTAAATTTCAAGTTCTCATCTCCTAAGTTAAGCCATGTAATAAACTCTAACAGGTCCCCTTCATTTCCTTCCCAAATGAAGAATATATCGTCTATAAAGCGGGACCATTTTGAAATATTTTCATAAAAGGGTTGAATATATGTCTATTTTCAAAATCTGCCACGTATAGACATGCCAGACTTGGGGCACAGGTAGCCCCCATGCTGGTCCCCTTTGTCTGATTGTACATGTCTTCTTTGAATAAAAAAATATTGTTTTTAAGAATCAACTCTACACATTCAATAATGAATATTGAGTGTTCTGAAAGTTCCTCATCCTCCTTTTGCAGCATCTTTTTGATCATGTTTATGGTGTCATTTTGGGGAATATTGGTATAAAGCGCTTCTATGTCAAGCGTAACCAACCATTGAGTGTCTGGATTGAATTCAACATTTTCCACCTTACTGATCATATCTGTGGTGTCTTTGATATATGCTTGTTGTTCTGTGACTAACGGTTGGATACATTTGTCCACGTATTTGCTTAGAGGTTCCGTTAGGGAATTAATGCTGGAAACTATCGGACGCATTGGTGGATCGTCGATGCGCTTGTGGACCTTCGGCAAACCGTAGATTGCCGGAATGGTTGGCGTATCGTTGTACAGAAAGTTATATTCTTCATGATTGATAACTCCATCCTCTTTTGCCAGGAGGAGTAGATTCTTTATGCGTTTCCCTAGATCTTGCCACTCATGTATTTTTGATTTTACATAATGATGTGGGTTGGAGAGTAGGAGACTGATTCTCCTCTCGTAGTCCTTGGTATCTAGTATCACAATACTACCCCTCTTATCCCCTGGTTTAATTGTGATATCCTCACATTCTTCCAAACTTTTGAGGGCCTTTTTCTCATCTAATCTAAGATTGTTCTTTATCCAAATCTTTTGTTCCAGTATATCTTCCATCCCTCTTGTTATTACCTTTTCAAAAGTTTCTACATTTTTGTTCACCATGGAGCTCAAAGGAGTCCATACTGATTTGGGCCGCAGTCCAAATTTATTGTCAGTGGTGAAGGACTGGGCTATTTAAGGCCCAGCGGTGCCAGGGGACAACACCTAAAACCTTCGTGGGATACCTGTTCTGGCGTACGAAAACGGACAGAGACACGGGACACTTCCTTCGGCGTCAAAGATCAGAGTTTATTACTGCAGGGATAGAGAAGTCACTCGAAGTACAACAAAGTGTAGGTTCTGAGAGTCTGCTTCAAATTGCATATGTGGATCGCTCTTTTTATACACTTTTTGGTCATTACACGACATTACGAACAAAAGGTTACAACTCAGTTCCCACAGTAAACTTCAAAAGGCTTCATTCATGGTGTCGGAAACCCGGAACATAATTACAGTTACATTTGCCTGTTCCCGGTTGCCGGTTCCCAACTGTAAAAGCACATTATCTCTCGGTTAGGCACATTCCACTCTAGTCGTAAACAGACGAAGGAAAGAGGCAGGAACAGGTGCAAGGAAGACAGACAACAGTAGAGGAAGAGTGTGGGGGAAGCATGATCACAGGATCAAAGGATTTGAGCCTAACACATGCAGGGCTGAATCAATAGCCCGCCGTGGCGAGATTACCCTCGAGCGGAGCCATCTGCCTTTGCAGTGTCATCCCACAGTCATAAAAGACGCATCAAAGGGATATGCATCTTCCGCAAAGCTTGGGAATCCCAGGGTCACGAAGCGAACATTGTCACTTCGCTGGCTATGTGAGGGCAAGAAACAAAATGGATGCCGTATCTAAAATGGAACCCAAGGGTTCAGATGGAAAAACACGAAAATAAGACGAACCCTTCCGAGGAGTGTAGCGAAAGTGCGTACACTCACTAAACTCGTCATTTACGGTTTGTAGATACCAAACTCGTCCATATTCGTACTTGCCCAAAACATCGTATCGATTCTCACGGAACCTCAGACGCTCCTTTTGCCCTCATGTAGGCAAACCCTAGTCGAAATCAGAATCAATTTCGATATTCATCAGATCATTCAGATGTTGCTGAAACATCATTCTATCCATCAATGTTTCTTTGGTAACAGATGGCCTTCTTATACACGTTGTAGCACAAAGGCCACATAAGGCAGGACCACACTGTACACAAAGACAACACGTGAACAGAAACGTCACACCAACCCCTATAATGATCAGAATCTTCCAACCCCAAGTCGACATCAGACCCCAAAACCATCCTAAAAGCGTCCAATCTCCCTCGTCCACGTGTATGGACTCTGAGATTTTATGCAACTTTGAGATGGCTTGATAAACAGTTGGAGCATTATCAGGTATGAAAATGCAACAGCTCGAATGGATTACCTTGCACACACCACCTCTATCTGCAAGTACAACATCTAGAACCATACGGTTCTGTAGCGTCATAAGTCTATCCGCTTGCAGCTCTGCTGTCAGGTTACCAAGGGCGCTTGCTGTGATATTAGCAGTCGATTCTACCACACGAGTCAACTGTCTCAAGTTCCTACTATTAACCATAGGACCCTAAAACGGTAGGAAACCCTTAAAGAAGTCTCCTGCTTCTTGACCAGCAGTGTCCTCTTTGCTAACAACGCCTCTCACAACTCTAGTCTTGTGATAGTCTGAGGCAACTGTAAAAGTCGGTGGTAAAAGATTCGCGATATAACATGTGCCTGAGAAATCACGAGGCAACCATGTATATGCACGATCAAGACATACAAAATAAGTACCCTTGGCAGTCAAAAAGACAGGGGAAGAGAGCGTCGGTAAGACATACGTCTCAGTACAAGCACTCTTCCCAAGCTGAGCTCTCGGATTTCGACCCAAACCTTGCAGACAGAAATTACCGAGATGGGGTACAATCCAGATCGGAGATGAGCTCTTAAGCTGTCTATCACTCACTGACGTACTATATTCAACCTCACTTAGATCCTTGTAAGCTTGCACCTCTTCTTCTGGGATGATTGTTGCATCGAAAATATCTCTATCTAAATCAGCAATAGCCATCGCCAGAGGCTTGTGGTACGGGCCAGGACCAAGGTTTATAGAGCGAGGCTCTCGACGGGGGTAGGAATCTAGTGCACTGCGAAACATAGATTGGAATGCTCGAGCTGACCCCTGGGAACTATAGGGAAGAACCAAATACGGGATACCCTTATCCATAGTATGTGGCATTAACCCACACACCCAACAATTGGTAGTATTCATCACCAACTGATGTTGATGTAGAAGTTGAACAAAGGAATTGTTCATGAATTCCGCACGTCTAACCTGTTCATGTTGGGGCAGAAGATGAAAAGAATGTGGAGAAATAGTTGGAACAGAATTCAGATCAAGTGAAGAAGAAGTAGGTGAAATGGAAGGCAATAGTAATTGAATCCCAAAGTACACTCCACCCACCAGTAACATAGAAACAGTTGAGAATAATATGAATAACTGTAACAAAAAACATTTTGTTCGAAACATCTTGTGCAATTTAGATCTTTGCGCCGCTATTTTCTCCATTTCCAACAGCTTAGAAGACTCCATCCTCTAAAGACCGTCCGTGACGTTCTTGACGCACTTCGTTCTGAGTAGCGATTATCAATCCCCAGGAGTTCCCAGAAATTGACAAAGGGTAAGCGACCTAGTGTCAGATACCTGCTAAACAGAAGGAGGTACCCGCACGGCCCTACGGTCAACCCAGATGATAGGTTTTTAATCAAGTGTTCATCGAATTTAATATAAGCCTCCTAGATGTAAGAAAAAGGTATACACAATATATAAAATGTCCACAATTTTTATGGCAACTGTAAGGGGTGACGTGAAAGGCAAAAAATAAAAAAAAAGGTTTTATTAGTCTTCATTGCGCGATCGAAGAAAATATCGACGTTTTCCTTGTCGAGTCTGCTCTTCAAATAACGGATCAGAAGGCGAAACAATGGTTGATTGTTCAGGTGATAGTTCAGAACTTGAATTCTCCAATGCTGCTGAAAAAAGATTCACTTCGGGTGATTCAACAGGGGTGTCTGGTCGTACTATATCGTTTTCTACAAGCTGGGCATTACTAAATGGGACGTAACATGGAGGGCCGTGTGTTTCAGACGAGGCAAATCCCTTTTTTATCCAGTTATCTGCCGGCAACGGGAGCGGAACCTTCTTGGTGTGGGTCGCGTGGACCCAGTGCTTTCTTCCTTCGAGTCGAACCGCAGTCCTCGTTGCCAGCAGCACCTGGTACGGTCCCACGAATCTCGGCTCAAGGTTGCGTTTTCGTCCAAAATTCCGGGTCAAAACCCAGTCACCGGGTTGCAGCCGATGACCAGGACCCTCTGTTTGTGCCGGTAGTGCCTCGAAAACCTGTTGATGAATCAAACTCAATTTAGCAGTCAGATCATAAAGATAATCAATCAACATTGGATATTCAAGTCTGTTACACTCCTTAGGTCTCGGAACTCCCCAAACATTTGCAGGACGGCCGAACACAATCTCATATGGGCTAAGCCCTACTCGAGAGTGCACAGTCGCTCTGGTCGATAAGAGAGCTAAAGGCAAAGCATCAGGCCATGCCAAACCCGTCGTTGCCTGGATTTTGGCAAGTTTCAGTTTCAGAGTGCCATTGTATCCTTCTACTAAACCCGCAGACTGAGGATAATTAGCACTATGAAACTTCTGATTTATGCCAAGACCACGACATACACTCTTCATCACACTTCCCACAAACTCACTTCCGTTATCTGACCATACAATCCGTGGCATTCGTACCTGGGGAAATATTCTTTGAGCAGAACTTTTGCTGTGGACAGGGCAGTATTATCCTTAAGGGGGTAAGCCTCAATCCATCTGGAGAACGCACAAACTACAACCAGGACATACTTCAGAATATTGCATCTCTCCATGTGGATAAAGTCTAACTGAATAATTTCAAAGGGACATGTGGGAGGAGCAAAGTGACCAGGTGGAGTGGGGGTGCCCTTGCCAGGATTATGCATCAAACATACCATGCAATTCTTAACCACTCTCTCCGCACACTTCGTAATCCCATCATTCTTCCACACAGGAGACAACAACTTACATATGCCTTTTGTGCTAATGTGTGATGTGCCGTGTGCCATAGTAACAACAGCAAGCACATATGCATCCGGTAGCATCCACCTCTGCTTTTCCGACAAATCAACCCAACATCCATTCTCGTCTAACTTCCCCATACTTTCTCTCCACTGAGTCTTTTCTATCTCAGTAGCCTCATTCTGTATCTCCTTCACACTCTCAACTGTGTCCTCACACATACTAGTTTGCGCCGGCCATCTTACTGAATTCACAACATACATTCGATTCGTCAAATCTCGGGCTGTCTCCTTAGCAATCTCATCCGCAAACGCATTACCACGACCAACATCATCCGTCACTTTCCGATGCGCACTACATTTAATTATTGCCACCTCTGTAGGCAATGTAAGTGCTTCCAAAAGGTCATTCACAAGCTGTCCATGCTGAATCTTCGTACCATGCGACGTGAAAAACCCACGTTCTCTCCACAATCATCCAAAACTATGCGCTACGCCAAAGGCATACTGACTATCGGTAAACACATTCACCCGCTTTCCTCTAGACAGCACACATGCTCTCGTCAATGCAATCAACTCGGCCGCCTGGGCCGAATTCTGACTCAATCTCGCAGTTTCCACAACTGTACTCAACGTCACTACAGCATACGCAGTCGTCACATCACCATTCGACAACTTAAAGCATGAACCATCAACATACAAAGTACCATCGGGATCTACCAATGGAGTGTTTTTCAGGTCAACACGACCCTTCGTCTCTTCTTCAGTTCTTAAGTAACAATCATGCGGTGCTACATCATCTGATTCCGTGCTGATCGGCAACAACATTGCTGGGTTCAACACATTACAACGTTTAATCTGTATATGGCTCGCCAAAAGCGTCAGCTCATACCCAGACAACCTTGCGCTCGTCAGGTGTTGAGTTTTTGTTCGGTTCAAAAGAGTGTCAACTGCATGCGGGACCATCACCGTAAGCATATTATCCATGACCAAACCTGCGGACTGTCGAATGGACACCGCAGCTGCCGCTGTTGCTTTTAAACAACTCGGTAATGCTCTAGCCACTGGATCTAAGGTCGAGGAAAAATATGCACATGGACGTTGTTTGTCACTAAATTGTTGCGTCAAAACACTCAATGCACAACCATCCCTCTCGTGAACGTAAAGTGTGAACGGCTTATTGTAGTCAGGAGTGCCTAACACAGGAGCCGAGCACAACGCATCACGTAATTCCGAAAAACTTTTCTGACACTCTTCAGTCCAAGGCAAAGGAGTCGGAACATCCTTGCACGTGAGAGCTAACAATGGCTTCGCCAATAATGAAACATTTGGAATCCATTGTCTGCAATATGACGTAATACCTAGAAAGGCACGTACATCTCTCTGAGTTTTTAGCACGGTCATTCGAGCAATCGCTGCGATTCTTTCTGGGGTCAACCTTCTCCCCTCTTCTGACAATAAGTGACCTAAGTAGGTTACTTCTTGGCAACAATATTGCAGTTTGGAAGGTGACACCTTATGATGTAAGTCACATAAATGCTGCAACAACGATACTGTAGTTGTTCTGAAAATAACCTCGGTATCAGCAGCCACTAAAAGATCGTCAACATACTGGATCAAAGCCGCACCCGTCGGTAATTCAAAGGCATCAAGTTGACCTTTAAGGGCTTGACTGTAGATCGATGGACTCTCACAGTAGCCTTGTGGTGCGCGTTTGAATCTAAAACTGCGACCACCTAATGAGAATCCGAACAGGTCCCTGCTTTCCTCAGCGATCGGAATACTAAAGAAAGCATTCTTCAGATCGATCACTGTAAACCAGGAGGCAGAAGCTGGAATCAGGGTCAATAAAGCCGTGATATCGGGAACCACAGGAAACTGTGGGACCACAATTTTATTTACCTCTCGCAAATCAATCACGAAACGATACACAGGAGGTTTAGATGGATCAGTTTGTTTCAAAATCGGTAACACAGGACTATTACACACATTACCCCTAGTTTCTTCGATGACATCCTTTTTGATCAGGTCATAAATGATCGCTAATAGCGCTCGCTCACCATCAAGAGAGATACGATATTGAGGGATACGTGGTAATCGCACGTTCGATTTCAAGTGGACCACATAAGGTGGAATATCCAACAGTCCCACATCATTGGGACCCGTGGCCCACAAAGACACAGGAAGGGAACTCAATTCCGGAGGAAACTTATCGATCGATAAATACATAGGAGAGATTACTCTCTGACCTAATGTAAGCTCCACTCCCGCAGGAGAGCAGTACAAAGTCGCATATAACAGTTTTAGCAAATCCAAACCCAAAAGATTTTCACCACAACCAGTAGATAAAATCAATGGGGCTTCTAGCTCACGAGGACCAATCGTAAGGGACAAAGGGCTAGAGACAGGATTGCTAATAGGGGCGCCGGAGAATCCAATGGAAACATTCGTTAAGCCAGACAAAGGTGCGCCAGGGAGTTTTGAATGCATAATGGAACTTTTTGCTGCACCAGTGTCCAACAGAAAAGGCTCAACTACGCCAGATGTAGCAACTGCGACGTAAGGCCCCCTCTGATCGACCGGAACTGACACTACTCCCTCTCTTTGTCGGTGGCTGTCCTAGTAACGGTCGTCTGCAACAATCTCATGTTCAACATATTAGTCGTCCACATGATACTGCGCTGATCTATCGGACCTCACGTTTCGCTGGTCAAAACAATTATTCGCATCCGATGAAGTAAGAGGACGATCATTCTGATTTTGAACGGTACCACGACCTCTACCTCGAGATGTCTGTTGAGGACCACCACGACCACCCCGTGTCGACACACCATTAAGTCGGTCACGCAAAGCAGGACAATCATATTTGATGTGGCCCTCTCACCTACAACATGCGCACTGATTATACCCAAGCGTAGATCTAAAGTCAGAGGAGTCAAAGCGCGACTGCGTCCTAGAAGATTGTGCCTGTGGTCGATACTGCTGTTGCGAATCATTTTGATTCGAACGCGGAGGATATGCTTGCTGCAACAAAACCTTTGTCTTAAGCTCCTTCGTTTTCTTTTCTGAACGATCACTTTCTTCTTTTTCCCTGTTTTCGTAGTACTGAGCCGTCGCTAATATCTGAGCAGTGGTTGAAACAGCCCATGCACTTTCTGAATTTTTCAATTTGTTGCATAGCTCGGGCAACAAATTTAATACAAATTTATCAACAAATAACCGTTGACCTCCCTCAGTGCTCATATCTTGACCACTATGATCAATAAATGCTTCCTCAAATCTAGTAAAGAAATCCAAAACACTCTCGTCTTTCTTTTGTTTACAAGCCGATAATTTGTCCCAATTCACTCACATCGCTGGCATAAGCGTTTTCATGAGCGTGATGATTCTTTGGGGCAGATCCGAAATTAACTGTTCAGGCTTAGCCCCACCAATTTGTCGTCCATCGGCCGCAATCATTGCAGCCCAATCACCGCCTAACTCAGCTAAATGATTCTCTTGGCGGATTTTCGCCCAAATCGGTTGCGGTACGACATTACCAAACAGCATGTCGATATCAGCAAGGTTCATAATAGGTGCATCCACCAATTGCGATAACTCCTTATAATAACCTGCCGGATTTTTGCGTGGATCAGGCAAGGATTGCTTCACCTGCAAGACTTCTGATCGCTTCCCTGGGAGGTGTATCCAAACTCTTTGGAAATATGGCGGAACCGGAGGAGAAGCTTGCGGATTACCTGGCATCCAAACTGGCGGAACCTCTCTCATAGGATACTGACCAGATTCTGCTTTCGGAGTATCGGAATCATCATCAAACAACGCTCGCGAAGGCACTGTGGACCGGAAGGCCAATAATCGCTCCACTGCACGTCGTACATCTCCACCTACTATCATACCGTTCGAAAACTGACTCTGAAGTTCAGTCATATCAGACGGTACATCATCCAAATCATCATCATCCCACTCTTCTCTCAAAGTGTTGCACATTTCCTCAAACACAAATCTCTGTGTTGGCTCGTTAAACTGAGAAAATGTATCGTAAACTATGCGTGAGGTATATTTAGCAGGGTGTCTAACCCATTTACGCGCCATAGTTTCTAACGTCGCTCTCTCTCTCCCAACCGGGATCTGACTACGTCTCTGAGAAGCTTCAGAGACATCAGGTGGGAATAATGAACCGGAAAGCGGAGAATAGAGGTTAGCAACAGAGTTAGGGATACGATTACGAACAGAAGGAGAAGAAGAAAGAAGAACAGGAGCAACAACACTAGAAGTGATCGTAGGAACAGTTGGGGTAACAGGAACAATAGGCTGAGAAGTGACAGGCAAAGGAGCAAGAAGAACAGGAGCAGGTGGAGGAACAATAACAGGACCAACAACAGGCTGACCAGCAGCCGCTAAAACAACAGGAGGAACTACAGGAGCCGTAGCACCCTGTGCATAAGGAGGTGGTGATTTCAACAGATACGCTAATAAAGGATCTTCTTTCGAATCCTCATCCTTTTTATCAGCATTTGACGATAAAACCGGATAACATTTATCCCACCACATGTGATGCAGTCTGGTTGAAATCTCCCTATCTTTATCTGCTGTATCTTGACGATGGTTTTCTGCATCTCGCATTATCGTAACGATACTACTATCTTTCTTATTTTTCTTAAGTTGTTTGATTTCTTTCTGTCTGGCTTCTTTGCGCCATAACCGAAAGGAATCGAACATAGCTGGCCTAGCTTTCTTTTTAAATCATTTCGCTTCAAGATTATCTAAAATCTCAGTTTCAAAACTTCCATGTTGTGGCCAACTAAGCACACCATCAGTCTTTGTATAACAAATCCAGTATTCGTTATATATAATAGGGCCCACACCATGTCGACTATAGAGCTCATATATCGGAGTTCCAACTGGAGGTATCGGACACGAGTCCTCCAACCGGGAATCCATTTTGCAACATTTGAAGAAACCAAGGAAACCACTATGGCCAGGCATCGTGCACACTAACCTAGTATCAAACTTCAAGGGTTATCGAAATACAAAATCTTCGTGAAATACAAAACCCTCGGTTTTTGGCAATTGCAACTGTCAAATAACAACTAAGAACCAACAACTAAGGACCACAAATGCAATGGAACCGTGCATACAACTAAGCACCAACAACAACCAAGGACACTGGGAGCGACCCACGAAATACTTAACTGAAAGCACAATGGCGTCACCAGGAAGGCCCGTCTATCGTCTCGCCATACAAAGGACTACGCCAGGCGCCAAAACAGGTCCACAGTCAGAGCATCGGTCCGTCGCAGCCGTCAGGAGGCGGGAATCTTCGCGGGAAAAATCTTCGGACCACTTATTTCGACAACAGGATCGATGAAGCGGGGTGCACCTTCCCTCGGAGATTTCACACGAAGTTCCTCACGATCGTCAGGCTTTAGACCGGTACCGTTGATGTTGCCCCACGTAGGGCGCCAACTGAAGGACTGGGCTATATAAGGCCCAGCGGTGCCAGGGGACAACACCTAAAACCTTTGTGGGATACCTGTTCTGGCATACGAAAACGGACAGAGACACGGGACACTTCCTTCGGCGTCAAAGATCAGAGTTTATTACTGCAGGGATACAGAAGTCACTCGAAGTACAACAACGTGTAGGTTCTGAGAGTCTGCTTCAAATTGCATATGTGGATCGCTCTTTTTATACACTTTTTGGTCATTACACGACATTACGAACAAAAGGTTACAACTCAGTTCCCACAGTAAACTTCAAAAGGCTTCATTCATGGTGTCGGAAACCCGGAACATAATTACAGTTACATTTGCCGGTTCCCAACTGTAAAAGCACATTATCTCACGGTTAGGCACATTCCACTCTAGTCGTAAACAGACGAAGGAAAGAGGCTGGAACAGGTGCAAGGAAGACAGACAACAGTAGAGGAAGAGTGTGGGGGAAATATCGGAAGCATGATCACAGGATCAAAGGATTTGAGCCTAACACATGCAGGGCTGAATCAAGAGCCCGCCGTGGCGAGATTACCCTCGAGCGGAGCCATCTGCCTTTGCAGTGTCATCCCACAGTCATAAAAGACGCATCAAAGGGATATGCATCTTCCGCAAAGCTTGGGAATCCCAGGGTCACGAAGCGAACATTGTCACTTCGCTGGCTATGTGAGGGCAAGAAACAAAATGGATGCCGTATCTAAAATGGAACCCAAGGGTTCAGATGGAAAAACACGAAAATAAGACGAACCCTTCCGAGGAGTGTAGCGAAAGTGCGTACACTCACTAAACTCGTCATTTACGGTTTGTAGATACCAAACTCGTCCATATTCGTACTTGCCCAAAACATCGTATCGATTCTCACGGAACCTCAGAGGGTGGTTTATTTTTTCCCTCAAAATATTTCTGAAGTCTGATTTTACGTACAAAATTTTGTAGGTCCCTCTCTATTGTGAATTTATCTGGGGGTCCTGCTATGGCGAAACCTAATCCTTTCTCTAAAAGACTGATTTCCTCTTTTGTCATGTTTCTGTTTGATAAATGTATTATTGGTGCTTTAGTTTCAGGTTCTAGTCCCATGTTTTCTGACTCATTGTCTTCATATAAGGACGTTGTTGGCTTTGGTTCGTCTGATAGAATCCTCTCCCTCTCCCTCTCCCTTGTCCCCGAGGGTTTGGGTACTGATTCTGAGTCCCCTTGCGCCTGTCTAAAAAAGGGAGACTTTCTCTACTCTGTTTTTGTTGGATGTCCCTATCTTTCCCACTTTGCTTGGCGGGCGCAATCTTATTCTCTGAACTCCCTTCCTGGGGGCTTGGCGTTTATTGGATTGCCAGTTGTTTCTAGATGGCCATTCCCCCCTCTGTCTATCAAAGTAGTCTTTTTGTGTATAGGGATAAACTGTCTCCTGTTTGTATTGACTTAAGTCTTTCCTGAATTTATTACTTTTCTTATTTATCAAGTAGTCTTTATATCCATTTAGATCCCCTTGTATTTCCTCCAGTTTTTGTTTTGCATCTTCTAATGAGGTGTTATCTTTCAGTTTTTGTTCCATTTCCTCTAATTCTTCTCTCTCTATGATCAGGGTGACTTGAGCTGTCTCTATAATTAATAATAGCCAGTCCCTACTGCACCTATTCGCTATGAAAGTCCATGTCTCTATGAACTTCTCATATTTAACAAATAAACTAGGTTAATTTTTAACTTGTAATCCTTTGGGGATCATCCCCTTCTTGCAGTACTGTATCAACAAATCAGAGTGAAGTTCAGTTCTGATTATCTTTTTTTTTTTATTCCATAGCTCTATCCATTGTTCTTCGTTAGTATTAGTAGAGGTTATGGTACTAACGGCTTTTTCTGGGCAATTCATTAATTTATTAAATTGATCCTCAGAAAAACTAAAGACTTTAAAGTTGTCCATTTAATCTTGGGACGGTTGCGTATTGTTAACGCCTCACCGCTTGGGTGAGAAAGAGAGAACAAGACTCCCGAGTTGAATAACTCTCCTGAAATACCAATAAATGAGGAGGGAGCTACCCTTTTGTCAGGAAAAGGATTGGGTCAACAATCATAAACAAAAACTCCTTCTCTTGATTTTGACAACAAGACTTATAATGCTATCCTATCCTAGGCAGAGATTGCACAAGTCGGGAAATCAGTCTAGGAGTGGGTTACCAAATTTACAACTTAATCAATTGCAGATCAGTGTTGACATGAACAAATATTGCAAACACAAAGTTAAAAATGTCATTCATTTCTTAAATTTTCTTTTGTTAAAAACACTAATACATTATATCATATGTATTCTGCAGACAATTCTATGCGCATTACTATAAAATGTTTTTCAACTCTATTAAAAACCAGTTCCTAAATACTGCTACTAAGCTTAACAATTTTTTTTTTAATAAATGAATGAAATTTTTAACTTTTTGTTTGCAATATTTGTTCATGTCAATACTGATCTGCAATTGATTAAGTTGTACGTTTGGTAACCCAATCCTTTTCCTGACAAAAGGGTAGCTCCCTCCTCATTTACAGGCAAAAGTGTTGTCACACTCACACAAAGGGGGACTTGATTTCTTAAACCAACAGGCACGAGGGTGCAGCTGCTGATGGAACATGCCCAGTCTTAAATATGTCAACAACCGTCGATGATGGCTGAACGTTACAACACTAACACAGGGTTCCATCCCACTTGCTGTCTTCACCAGCAACTTCTTTACAATTTTCTACCATCCTTATGCCAATAGCCAGCTTCAGCCAAATGATGTCTTCTTTGACTATACTATCCGGATTGTAAAAAGTCTCCTAAAAATGCAGCAAGTGCAGAGTTTACCCCATGAACCCCATATCTTCCCAGAGCTTGTATCTATCCACTCTGTCAAAAGCAGAGCTGAGGACCATGAAGGCGAAACATATGAAACCATTTTTTAACCTTGGTATATTTGTAGAGTAGTATCAACAGGTTGAGATTTTGCTCCATCATGCCACACCCAGGTCTAAATCCATACTGTATGTCAGATTGAATGTCATGCTCCTTAGTCCAACAGGTAAGCCATTCCATGATCACCTGGCCAATTATTTTAACTTCAAAATTCTCAAAAGAAATCGGCCTGTAGCAGAAAGGGTCAGATCTTTCCCCTTCTTGAATATGGGCCCAATCACAGAGTGGAGATAGCCTGTAGGACTGGAGCCACCAAGTGCTGTATTTATGTGCTGTGTCGAAATGGTTCCACCAAAGACCCACAAAAGACTTGAAAAGGTCACATGGGATCCGGTCTGGTCCCTGTTGGCAGGCAATAGCTTACCTGACTTCTACCCACTCTATTTCCAGCCTCTTGACTGGCTGCACTTCCTTGATAGGAGGTCAGAGCCCTTGAAGTCATACAAGTTAGAAAAATGATCAGTCCATGCCTGCACAGGGACTGTCACAGCATGGAGTGAGGCCTGGGCTGAACTTAACGGGGGATGATTAATGACCCTCCAGAATGCGTCTCTGTCCCACAGTTCACTAGCCAACTGAAGACTCTCCCACATTTCCCTTTTTATGCCACTATTCCTGTCCTTCTAAGCCATGTATTAGGTCGCCCTGGCCTTTGTTACCTCAGACTATCCCAGAGTTTCTTTTGAGTGCCACCAACAGCTCTCTATGGGTCTTGAGCAGACCTTGTCAAACTATTCACAGGGGTGAGGTGGCAGGGCAGCTCCTGTAAGGGTGGACTTGATATGTCCACACAATGAATCAAAAGCAGTGAGAATATGGTCATCTGATACATCCTCCTGAAGACAAATCTGAATATCTGACTGACAGGTAGACAGCATACTCAAGTTAAAATCCTCTGGAATAGTCCTGGCCCATTTCACTCTACAGCCCTGATTTTGTAGAGTAACAGGGTCAATATACAAATGAGTAGGACCTGCCCGCCTCAGCTACCACTTCAAAGTCGATGGCAGTGGATTATGAACGCTTAAGATGTCCCAATCAGCACTACATTTCAAAAGTGAGGGAAATAAGCAGAAACACAATTTAAAATCAATAATTGACCCCACCCCCAAGCCTTTAAAAGTAGGTGTTCTCTTTTCTGCAGAAATGTTATTTTTATTGAGAACATTGATCACATTATAATCTAAAATGAAGTTATTTTAGAAAAGAAGCCTTGAACAGAATGCTTAAGATACCCTTGTCGCTAGTGGCACACTCTAAATCTGGCATGTCTTGCAAGTAACAATCTAGGTAAGGATCTAAATTAAAAGCCCCAACCAAAATCAGACCTCAGTCCTTGGGGGCATGATGGAAATATTCATTCAGAAATACACTCAAATCCTTGAACACATCTTGATCCACCCCCTCAAATATTAAATTGTACACATTAATAGCTAAGGGCCAGATGTAGGTCGGTCGGTAATGGCCTAAAATCGGTATTTTCGGCCGTCACCGACCGGTATGTCAGAAATGGTATGTAGGGCCCTGTATTTTACAGAATCGGTAAATTTACAGATCGGTAAATTTACCGATTCTGTAAAATACCAAATCGGTATTTGTACCAATTCGGTAAAATTTATATGTAGGTGGGACTCTTCTGAGTCCCACAAGCATTACAGAATCGGTATTTTACCATCAAATTGAATTTGATGGTAAAATACCGATTCCGGTGTGCATGCACATGTGTGCATGCACACCTGTGCCATATGACAGGCAGACCTGCCCTTAGGGCAGGTATGCCTGCCACATGGCACCCGAACTTGTTTTGGGGGTGCTAGAGGGTGTCTCGGAACACCTCTCTGCAATCCAGCGTGTGGTGCTTCCTGGAGGTACCTGGTGCGCTAGTTGTCCCCAAGGGACCCTCAGTATTCAAGGGGACTTAATCCCCAAACTTAGAACACGCCAGGGGGTGCATTTGCAGAGTGGTGGAGAAAGGGGGTGTGGCATGTGTCCACCTCTCAGCAATCCCACTGTGTGGGGCTTACTGGAGGTAAGAGGAAGGCTAGTTGGCCCCTAAAGGACCTCAACAGCAAAGAGGACTTTAATCCCCAACCAAGAGCGCATCAGGGAGGGTGTTTGCAGAGTGGTGGGCAAAGGGGGCGTGGCTTTTGTCCACCTCTCAGCAATCCCACTGTGTGGGGCTTACTGGAGGTAAGAGGTAGGCTAGTTGGCCCCTAAAGGACCTCAACAGCGAAGGGGACTTCAATTTCCACCCAAGAGCGCATCAGGGAGCGCATTTGCAGAGTGGTGGGCAAAGGGGGCATGGCCTGTTATGAGAACTTAGCAATTCTGCTGTGTGGTACTTACTGGAGGTAATAGGAGGGGTAGTTGGTCCACAAGGATGTCCTTGGGGGCCAAGTACCCCTTTTGTTACCTCAAATAAGTCCCACACAGTAGGATTGCTACAACATCTTCGGAGGCCACCCCATCTCCATCTTCCTGTTCCACTTCAAAACTTCACAAACTCCCTTCACGTTCTTTTTGCCCACTAGCTGCCACCATATTTAATGAAATTTTAACAACATTCACCCACTGCTTATGCTCTGTGTTGAATTCTGTTCCACACTGATTAGACTCCATCCTTCGTGCCTTCCAGTCCATTCAAGAATGCAAGCTTTGCTCTTTCACTCACTGTGCCTTCTTCGTACAAAACCAATTACTGTGAAATGTTGTTCTTTTCCTTCCCTACCCCACACTACTATACCTACTGGGCTGTAAATTCCTCATCATGTGCAATCGATGCAGTACCACCGTATCTCAAAAATGCAAACCTTTACAAAAAAGCATTAGCAAAGCCAACAGGTCACATTATAGGGCTGAGAACTATTGGCTTTGCCAAAGCTTGTTGTCAACAGTTTTTATCCATTTATCAAGGTCTGAGCAAAGTCTATGGGTAAGCCAGTTTTGACAAAATATAGCAATGTTTTTAGGTTTTGCGTTAATCAAGACCTTTAGATTTTATTGAAATTCTATACTTAATATACTAACTTTTGGTACCTTTCATCCACCCCTCTTCAACTAAAAGATTTGTTGTTGTGGGATCCATCCATACAGGATTCCTTGTTCAATAGCCATTTTCAATCTAAGGCTAGTTTACAATCAGATATGTCTGTGACAGGTTTTTCCCTTGCATGAACTAAAAAGCATGCAGAAACAGTAAGAAAACATTTATGTAGAAGATACCAGGTCAAAGGAAATCCGCCAAAATAACCAAACTAATTAATTGTAACTGATTATATGGTGTATTGACTTGGATGTCCATGCAATAATTAATATGCACGCAGCATGGTACATCCCACCAAAAAACGCAGCTTAGAACATACGCAGTCCATTACTAAGAGAGATCAATCATGCCCTGTGACAAGACACTTTCAGATGGCACATGGCAGTAATTCTGATCTCCTGACATTGTTATTGTCTGTACAGGGTAGCATCCAGTGAGAGAGGAGGAAATAGGGCTTTCTGTTATGCAGATTTGAATCTAGTTGTATTATCAATTTAAAGACTATGGGCCAGATGTAGGAAGCCTATTACCGGGTCGGTAACGGCCGAAATTACCGAATTTCGGCCGTTACCGACCTGTATTAGGCTACTGAGATGTAGGTGGCCTAAATTGCAAATTCGGTAATTTAGCGATTCTGTATTACTGATTCCTTAAAATACCGAATCGGTAAATGACCGAATTTGCAATGTAGGGAGCACTCAAATGAGTGCTTTTCCCATTTTAGGATTCGTTATTTACCACCAACTGTAAGTTGGTGGTAAATAACAAATACCTTTGAAAATGCAAATCTGTGCATTTTCAACTGTGCCATGTGGCAGACATACATGCCTTTAGGGCATGTATGTGTGCCACATCTGCACACAAGCACGATTCAGGGGTGCAGCAGGGTGTCAAAGTGACACCCTGGCACCCTAGAATGTGTCCCCCATTTTACCAATTCGGTAATTGCCATTCATTCCAGGCCCATAGGAATGAATGGCAATTCCAAATCTGTAAATACCGTTTCGGTAAATACCGAATCTTACCGATTCGGTAATGTTTACCGATTTTTTTGCTACATAGCACTTACCGATTCTATAATACCGAATCGGTAAAATTCGGTATTTTAAAATCGGTAAATGTACTTTACCTACATCTGGACCTTAGGGCCTTATTATGAGTTTGGTGGTCCTCCAGTGGCCCGCCACAGCAGCACTCTTCAGGAGGAACTCCAAGCCTGTTGTGTGACCGCCCGCTGAATTACGGTAGTAATCATTGGCGGGCAGGTGGTGCTGTGGTTGTGTCATGGCAGTGCCTGTCTAAGGCTCATAGAAGAGCCTTACAGAGGAACCACCGTGACACTGCCGCAGCACATTCCTGCATGGTATGGAATGCACCATGTTGTGCATTCCATACTATGCAGGAGCTGGGGGTGCATTTCCTGGGTGTGCACAACATTTACCTCCCCTGCATCCTGAATCCCTAGCAGTCTCATCGGTCCTGTGGCGGTCCGACCACCACACACATAATACTGTGGACGGGCCCGCAGTGTGGCAGTGGTCAGACTGCCACCATGGGTTCGGTGATCCTATGGACCGTTCAGTTCATAATAAGGCCCTCAGATTCCTGATGGACTTAACAGTAATGAGAAGTTGGCAGTATATTTGGGCTGGTTGTGGTAAAAACCAATACTGAACCTTTTGGAATCTCCAATTGTATTGCATATTTTGTAAAGTGGTACATCATCAGGGCTTTCTGACAAGCCTGGAATTATCAAATAGGATGATGAAGTAGTGGCACATATCAACTGAGGGATTACTATATTAATCTATGAATTTTGATAGTTAGGGGTCTATTACGATGGCGGGCAAACAAAGTCGGCCCGCCACCGTAACAGCAAAAGGGACCGCCCTTCATATGTACGGTGGTCCAGTGATTCTGATTAGGATGCGCCCTCCACACTGGTGGACGCATCCCAATTATTTTTAATTGCTGTCAACAGCACCCACTGCAATGCAAAAAAGGCATGTTGTGCATTTGCATGCACAACGTGGCAGGCACTGCACGGGGCCTGCTTCATTGTGCATGCAAATGCAGGGGTACCATAGTTACCCCCATGTGCAACCCCACCCCCCAACACTCCAGGGGCCCGCAACGGGCCCCCACATGCAGACACCTTAAGCCTGTCGATGGAGGAAACACCGCAATGGAAAGGCACATCTCCGCCTGTATGTTGATATGGATGACGGTGTCTTGCAGACACCACCACCATATTAAACCCCTTTTCTGCCCGGCCGACTAGCCGACAGGTGGTAACACGGCAGACGGTCTTCCTGTCGCCACGGTGCCCCTGTCATAATAATATGGCGGGGGTAAACATTAGTCAAATAGCAGACGGATTGCCTCCGCCGGGTTGAAGGTGGCCACCACCAGTCCGGCTGTGGCAATCTGCCCGCTATCCTAATAGACCCCTTAGATTTCTGATCATTCCAGTTCTTGGTCCACCTCACATTCAGTTTGACATTGTTTTTTATCTTTTTAATTTATTATTTTTCTTCACATTGATCAGGTATTGTCAAGGACATAGCACTGTCTAATAGGTTATTACATACAGGATATTACGTGAGTACTACCTGGTATGTGCTGGTTTTAGTTTTAAAAACATTCTGGAAGATGTAATTGTATGTATAATTTGAAAACTCTAGATGCTTGTGGGACTAAATGAAGAGGGTGGTGTTCCTGTGTATCCAAAGACAAGCCACACAGTGAATGGTTACATTATAGTGCGAGGAATAACTTTGATGTAATTGACAGCAACATAACAGAATACATTTCTGGTTGTTTTTGTATTTAAGCATTTGTCCTTCACATGATGAATACAGTTCGAATAAGAAATTAGTACATGGTACTTTGAGTATTCCAAGATGATCTAAACAATTTGAACTAAACCATATATTGCATCAGTTAGCCCATTCAGGGCATAATAAGCAAGTCTAGAATGTCCCCTCACTGCTGAGACTCGCCAACGCCCACTCACCAGATTAATAGTTTAAAAGGCCTGGCTAGTGGACGGCGTGGCGGTCCCGCAGTGGTGCTTCTTTCAAAGGCAGTGGTGCCTTGGAAAAAGCACAGCAATGGGACTGCACAACATGGACTCAAAAGTCCATGCTGTGTAGGAACTGGTGTGCATGCGTACAGGGGGACACATGTTATTTGCCCCTGTGTGCTTTCACAAGCAGTGGAGGCACAGGGGGCCCTTCACTCTGCCATGGAGTAGGAACCTCCATGACACCACCAGTGGAGATTAAACTCATGATATGCTTGGCGGGACAGCGGCAGCCCCACCAAGCATATTGCGGGCTCTGACTGCCACAACACCACCAGGGAACGGATGTTTCCTAGTGGCAGCAGCAGTCCTACCACCTAACTCGTAATGGGGCAGTCAGACCACCAGTGCGGCAGTGGCTGGACTGCCACTGCCGCACCCCCACAAACCCGGCGGTCCTCAGACCCCCAGACTCGTAATCAGGACAATCAGAACAGATGATGCACCAACCTATATTATTTTTTGGTCTTAGATACTACACCCCCAATTCTACTATTAAGTAATTCATTCTGCATTCACTATATATTGAATGGTCCTGGCTCACCGCCTTCTCTTTTGATACCTCTCTCTGCAATTTCATTCTTACCAGTTCCAGTAATTCTTTCACTGATGACCAATTATCTGCCCATCGCTTCTTTCTTTTTCCCAACAAATTATTAAATTAAGAACACTTAACTATTTTATTTTGTAATGTATAAAGTGATGTACCAGACAACAGCGATGCA
Organism: Lissotriton helveticus; assembly: GCF_964261635.1. Lineage (NCBI taxonomy): Eukaryota > Metazoa > Chordata > Amphibia > Caudata > Salamandridae > Lissotriton > Lissotriton helveticus. The sequence continues at coordinate 493,288,576 of NC_136069.1, read as the reverse complement.
GTTATTTGCAACTAATTCTAGATCAATATTTGTTCTGTCTGTGGCCCATTGTAGTTAGCCTAACTGTGCATGACACAGGCCGATTTTTCTTTGCACACGTTACTATACAAACATGTTTGCTTTTGTGCCACATTATATTTTCACATAGAACCTGCAGTTGTTTACTCATTCCCATTCTGTTCTTCCCCGGGATTTAATCAGAACTCAGCTGACAAGGTCAAACAACAATGTCCCTTGTTATTTTTTCTGGTCAGGAACTAACACATAGATACAACACAATAATACAGCTGTTGTTGTTGAGCATGTATGCCTTGTCTTATAGGTATGCACAGTAATGTAACACATGCAGAGAGAGATCTTCTTGAGTGAAGATAACAGCTTTATCTGAGATGCAGTATGTCCATCTATGGATGCTAAGGTATGGGGTCCGCTACTAATTCCAGAGATCTTTGCTGTATAATCAGTTTGTTTCTGTAGAAGGGGAGGGGGTTAGGCTAATCATAATATACGCTTTACTGACTATGCTGATGGTATTTTTGCTAGGCAGTTGTTTTCTAATTGTAGCACATATACTGCCTTTTAGAGGACGATTGTTTAAACAAACAATTCAAACTTCCTTCATGACTCTGCCATATCTCATTGTGGATGAGTACAAGTGTGTGAGTGAAAGGGGGTGTCCTGTCACTGCGATCCCTGTGAGTGTCGGGAGTGTTCTGTCCTGGGGTGTCAATTCACTTGTACCTCTGGGTATGAGTAGGCGGACAAGAGATACACTATAGCTAGTGGGACACAGGCTCATGGTACTGAGGTGGTATGGTGACTCAGTGCCTATTAATTAATGTTCTATGGTCCCAAGCACAGTTCTGTTGCTGAGCAGAATCCCTGCATCACCATGCAGCTTAGTGAAAACCACAATATAAACTTCTTCCAACACTGCAGCTCCTTCCCTATCTGGGTAATGGTCCATGTAATGATCTATCCCTGCCTCTAACTCCTTCGATATAACTGATATCAGACTTTTTTGGAACACTCAACCAAGGATCCCCTACCCTGTAGCTTCTTAGTCTGAATTTTGTACTTCAAGATGTTGAAAGCAATAGCTGCCTCGGTTTCTAGCCCTAGATCTCAGACACATACGCCTAAACTTAAAGAATAATTGAACATAAACCAGTGCTAAATGGCCAACAAGCATTTCTCTGTGTGCCTTGACTCTGTTTGGACAAAATATCAGGTAAAAAATAATGTGTTCCAGACCTATTGCATCAAGAATATCGGGATCTCCTATATGTCACGGACATGAACATTGAAGGTCAAAATATCATTTTAAGTGATGTTTAAAAAAAAAAATGTATAAAATATTTTATTGGCATTTCTTAATCACCACACAAACATAGATTCCACGAATTTCAATAAACCATCATCATCTCCAGTAAGAATTAACTAAAGCACTCAAAATTACAGTGTACATACGTCAGTCCATCATAGCCCATCGATGGCATAATTTCGGCGGTGGCGCCGGCCTCCTCATTATCCCCCCATATTCGCAGTGACGTATTGTGCTAGCACATTGTCCATTTCATCTCATCACCACTCATGGGCTATTGTCTGGTGTCCCTGTTGCGTGTGGTGGGTCGCAGAGATTTCCCTGCGACTCATTCCATCTCCCCCATATTCTGGACCACTTTTTTATATATATATATATATATATATATATTTTTTTTTTTATTTAACAGTAAGACAAGAGTAGGCAATACAAACATCAGGTGTTTCGCAATAAATACAGAATAAGGACCAGGCGGGGGAAATAAACAGACAATAATCACTGTAGGACGGAAAAGGCCCATCACGGGTACACACAACGGAAACAGGAAATAAGCAATCTGTGAATCAAGTAAAGCAATCCCACCCGCACGACCTTGTCCACAATGTTGCAGGATAATTAAGGCAGCGAAGACACCCGGACAATAAAGGATCCGTGAAAAAGAAACGGCCCAACTCTTGTTAAAGGAAAGGGGAAAAGAAAAGGGGCCATAGAACATAAAAAAGGCAAAATAAAAAACCCCACCCCTAACCCCCCACCCTGCACCCCTGCAATGGCTACGGCCTAACCCCACTAGCAGCGTGCCTGTCGCCCAAGAACTACCCTAAGGGAAGGGAAAAGAAAAAGCGGAGGAGGAGAAAGCAAACACACTCCCGGTCTCCCATACCCCCCGCCAACAGCGACCACCCGGAAACAGGATAAAATCAATATTCAGCAAGTATACAAACCAGTCAAGTGAGGATAAACAACAGCCACCCAATTCCCATCACAATATAGGTACAGCCCCGGCATTACGAAAAGCTATTGTATCGGAACCCAGCGATAAAGTTCAGCCCTGGCCAGTACGGTCCGTCAGAAGAGTCTTTGCCACTCGAGCCGCCATTTTGATGGAAAAGGCAAAGCGTCCACAAAAGTTCTTTTCACAAGAGGATCGAAAACAGGATAAAAGTTCACGGCTCGAACTAGGAAAGGTGTCCAAAAACAGTGAATATCCGAAACCATCAACAAGGAACTCGTAGTCACATGGAAGACCGTCTCTAGTCGTGTTAGGTGGCAGCAGAGTCAGGCAAAAGACGCTAGCGAGAAGCTCGGGCTGGATAGCCGGTGGTAGGGGACCGTCAGGGTTCCTGAAATCCGGGGTATGCACAGGGACCTCGACCTCTGAGATGCAACGCACCGCTGGTACCATCTCCAGCTGGAAACCAAACGAGGTGTCGTCCTCAGGTTCCAGGATGCCGTCCACTTTCACCATCAGTGTCCGGAACACGGCGACTGTGTGTGAATGGAGCGCCCCAATGGCGGCCACAACGGCCCGTAGCGATGGCGTGCCCTCCGTCCGCTCCATCCCCTCTCAGTAGGAGACAGAGCCGGACTCGAACCCCGGAAGCCGGCTGCTCCGGAGTCACAGGCCACGCAAATCTGATCACAAATAATGGGCGCTCCTCGTCGTACAGAGCACACCGACGCCGTTAGAGAGGACCCCAGCCCTTTGACCCCGAAGGGCCAGCAGGGTCTCCGGGCACCGGGCCCCCACCACAGCAGTCGGCGTGGCACGATGGCGTGTCCCGGGCGTGGATCGTTCAAAGGATCGCCAGGAAAAATCAACAATTCAGGCACTCTTCGGGAGACCGGGCTCAGTCCAGGTCTCACGGCCGATGTTGTTCAACTCTGACTCGGGTAGTCTAGAAATCGAGGCCCCGGCTTACACACAGTGTTAGGCCGAGAAAGGAAACACAGCGTATCTTCGGCAAGCGATAAGGTAGAAATCTCGGGATTGCGCCTTTGGAAGCTGTAGACCTTCATAAACAAGGAAATCAGGTGTAAGGTCAGGATGAAAGACAGGATAATCGAGCTGCTGGCGGAGGTCGGCGGACCCAGGAGCTTACGCGGCCATCTTGATTCGTAGCGTTCTTCTGGACCACTTTTAAGGACACCCTCTATGAATATAAACCGCTCTCTCTGCGACCATGGCTGTGTCCATGTCTGCTGCCCATTGCTTCAATGTAGGTGGTGACCCTGAGCCCCAGTTTCTGGCGATGTTCCGTTTGGAGAATGTCATGCCCGGTGTAGCCCATGTCTGTAATGCTAGGTTGAGGTCTGTGGGTTGCCAAATATTAAGTAGGCAACACCGGGGATCCCGTTTAACCTCCGCCCCTCCCACCTCTGAGATGTCTGTCATTACCTGATCCCAGTATGTTTGTATTTTTGGGCAGTCCCATAATATGTGATAAAATGTTCCGAGTTGCCCACACCCACGAAGACAAAACGGATCTGGTCCATGTCCGAGTTTATGCAAAGTGGCGCGGGGGTAGTACACTCGGTGCAACACCTTGAGTTGTATTAATTTGAGCTGGGATGATTATTAACCAGTTTGCGGTAAGTTTAGGAGATGGCTTTTATCTCCATATGGCCTGTGAGTATCCTGTCCTCTAGAGGGGAGGAGTCTGCCAGTTTAGTGACCTGGGGAATCACATTTTGGAGAGCGTGCCTGTTTTGAATTGAAAATGTTAGTAGCTCCCATATGATACTTTTCTTGTAGTGCAGCGAAAGTGAGGATCCCCCCCGCACCCAAAGTTCGCCTATTTTAGTGATGCCTATCAGGTCCCATTGTCTGAACCCTTTAGTGTGTGCTAGTGTGCCCAGCTGCCGCGTCTCCCAGAGCGGAGTGGCAAGCGTCAATACTCCCTCCCAGCCAAATGTCCTTTACGCGGTATGCCAAATTTTGATCGCGTGTGCGGTGGGGCCTGTGAGGGTATGTTTCTGTTTGTTAGTATATATGGCCATCATCAATTTGTCAGCAGGGAGGAGGGTCCTGTCCAGCCGAAACGCGGGCTCGTCCTGGGGAACATGAAGCCACTGATTTGACATTCGGTAGGGCAATGCATCACCAAATGTGATGCAGTGCGCGCAACGAAATTCGTTTTATTTATTTAAATGTTTACTTACCTGTAAAACTCCGTAATCCATACATTACTAGCCCCCACCCTGCCCCTCCCCCTGCCCACGTCACCGCCCTGCAGTAACTCCTACTGCCGACCGCTACTGCTCCAGGATATGACTGACAGTGTCGGGTGCGAAGTTCTCGGGGTTTGGGAGCCTGACTCCCGTTTGGCACTGTGGAACATCACATTTAGTGTATAGCAGTGTCAGGGATACAATATTCCTCATGGCACCGGGGCCAAGACATGTGATGCATGTATGTATACACTTCAGAGGTACTAATGACATTTCTATCTGAGTGCTTGTGGTCCTGCTACAGTGGGATAACAGTAAACATACATGGAGAGATTGATAACGTAGCAGTCGAAAACTAAACCAAAGGAAACTTACAACATCTAAAACCCTTGCCCCCCTCCCTGCCTCCCTGCCCGGCGGATCCAAAACCGTCCACCACCCCAACTGAGCAGAGTGCTTACTACCCAAAACCAACTGCAGTGTTTGTGAGGGTGAGACTGCTGTTACTTTTAAACCCCCCCCATTAGTGTCCATGCGGCGCTGCAGTAATACATTAGATCCTACCTGCGGGAGACCCCATAACTTGTCTCAATACCACGTCTCATAGCATCCGTCTGAGACTGCGGCCAGGGAACATCCCGCCTCCCTGCCGTCACCGCCAAGCCACAAGCCGTGTCCCGGATATCCGTGCCCCCTTTTGCAACATAAATTAGGTTGTCCGGTGAAGTCTACATTCTCCAATTGTCCTTATTACACTGTCTCACCGCCGATGTAGCGTGCTATGGATCTCATCTGCCTCTTCATCTGGTGTTCCGTCTTGTGTCGCGGTGTTTGGGTCCTCCTGCCGGTCTCCAGCCCTCTAGCCAGTCCTGCGCATCGCCAGGCGATTAAAATAAACACGTTTTTCTCTCCGATTCGACACGCAGCTTAGCCGGGAAAATCATTGAATATTTCAGTTCCCTGGCTCTGAGCTCTCTCTTTACCTCCGTGAATATGCACCTTTGCTGTGCCACCGCTGCCATGTAGTCAGGATAGAAAGTGATTTCAGCGTTATCAATTTTGAGCGGCGGGGCAACTCTTGCTGCTTGCAGGATGGCATCCCGGTCGCGGAAATTGAAGATTCTCACTAATAAAACCCGGTTTTGGCCTTCCTCCTGGCACTCGGTGGGCCCGCTCCACCGAGAAATAGTTGGATAGTCCTTTCGGTTGTAGCTTGGTTTGTATGAGGTCTTCTACAAAAAAATCCAGTGCCGGACCACCTGCGGACTCTGGCACACCTACTAGGCATACGTTATTGCGTCTTGAGCGGCCTTCCTGTTCATCGAGTTTGGCCTTCAGCAGGAGGTTATCATCTTCTAGTTGTTTTACTTTCTGCTTCAGTTCTGTGGTGTCGCCTCCAAGCCCTGTCATTGCTCTTTCCACCTCAATTAGGTGGTCGGAAAGCTTGGAGAAGTCCGCCCTTATTAGGGAAATATCCGTGGGAATTGTGCCCATGGAAGATTGCATCGTTTTCAACGCCGCCATGACATCTTGCAGGGTGACTTGCTCGGCGTTGTCAGGCGGATTGGTTGGACGGGGCGGCGTGTGTGGCGTGTCCCCCTTTGGGTTGTCCTGGGGGTCTTTGGTGTATGCATACTTGTCCAGTCTTGGAGGCGGCTGTATTCTGGGCCCTCTGCCGCTCATCTCGCCTTGTCCTGGGGAGTGCCTTTTCTGGTGTGGTACGTGGAGACAAGGGTATATCAAACCAGCCCGGGGGTCCCCTCTCATCCTTCAGTTCTCCCCCAGGTGATTAAAATGGCATACTAGGGCGGGAGATCTCCACTGTCCAGGCTTGCATTGATGCTGTTGTGGCGCCCTTATCACTGGCCGGACTGCCGGGTCACGGTCTCACACCGTCTTGGGCTAAGTTGGGGTGGGTGTTGCGTACCTTTGCCGCTTCGGTCAGCGGGATGGCTCCTCTTGCTGTATTGGGGCGCCTGGTGGTACTTCTGTCTCCCAGGGCCCGCACTCCTGCCACGGCTTCCCCACTGTGGCGCCGGGTGAACCGTCTGGTGCCTGATGGGGCCTGTAGGTGTTGTTGCGTGGGGCCCAGCCTCGAACGTCACAGGGCACGAAAATTCCCACCAGTGGGCCCTAACCGTTCATACACAGGCTCCGATCGGGGCCCTTTGGTTCCCGTGGGTGCTGGAGCCGCCTCAGTACCGCCGTCGGCTGCTGTGCATGATGCCGTCCCTGGGGCACCGACTCTCGGCTGCCGTCCGCCGCCGCCACCAGCATACTTCGCAGCCGCTGGATCACCACGTCGCCGGGCCGCCGTATAACTTTAGGCCCCGGCGTCAGCGCTGCAGGTAGGCCCCAAACTGCACCTCGGGCGTGCGATGCAACCGTGTGGAGCAGGGCTGAGATGAGCAGTGCAGTGGGGATCGGAGGTCCTCCCGCTTCAGTTAAGGTGTTCCAGCGCCGGCTGTGCCCAGGAGAAGTGGACAGATTTTCGGGGAAAGGGCTCCTCAGTCACAGAGCTCTGCGAATATGCGGCCATCTTGTTCGGTCGCCAGCCACACCCCCTTAAGTGTTGTTTTTAATATCAATGTAAAAAAAATCGATCTAGTAAATCTCATTGGATATATTATTGTTGTTTTAGTGTAAAATAGGATGTAATGTATTATTTTATTATCATATGTGTTTTTATATTTGTAAATTATGTTTCAGATTTTTTTCATTTATTACATTATCATTTGTAATGTTTAATTGTTTTAATGTTTATCTTTAATTATTGATTTTTTTTTAGTACAGGGATTTTGGGTTAGTAGGGTATAAGTGTAGGGAGAGTTTTTTTAAATGTGTATTTTATTTTTTCATTTTAAATGAAAAAAATGTAGATATGCAAACTTTTTTTATTAATTTTAAAATGTATTTCATTATATTATATTTTTATTTAATTTTTACATTTAATGGTAAATAATATATCTTTTAATCCTTTAAAACAATAAAATATAACATATTTAAACATTTATAAAATAGTTTTGAAAAATGAGTAAAAATAAAATATTTATTTTTATTTATATGTTTTAATTACAAGGATTATTTTTTGTAAGTAATTGGTAACATTTTATAAAAAAACTGTAAAGAAATTTAGAACAAAATAGAAAATGTAAAATTTATTATAATGTTAAAATTTTTAAATATCTTGTGAATTTTGTTTTGAAAATTTGGTTATTTAAAAAAAAGTCGCACTTTCAAAAAATTTATGAATAGTAGAAAATATTTATGATATTTTTGAATATTTTATTGCTAAATTTAAAAACACATTTTATGTTTTTATAACTTTTTTTATATAAATGATAGTAGTTTAAATTAGTGAGTTATAATATAGCATTTAAAATTTTTATAATTTACTTAAGTGTGATAATGTGTAGTATTAATTGTGTATTTTCTATTGTCGGTAAAAAGTTTTATTTTGAGTTGGATTTAATTTATTTGCATTTTTAAGCTTTTTATACCTTCCCCAAGTTTGTTTGGATTGGAATGAGAATTGTTAATTTCACCCCTTAAGTGTCCAACAACTTCTCCAAGGTGGTTTTGATTGGAGTGGTAATAGTAGATACCACCCTTTAGAGCCCAACACCTTGCCCAAGTTGGTTTAGATTTGTCAATACCATTCACCTGAAACTCCTGGTCTTCCTTTCGGGAGATGCTAGGTCCTGATACCCCCTGGAACCCCTCCCAGCTGCATTGTTTTTTACGTGTATACACAGAGCTGTCAGTTGCGCCAAAGGGAAAGGAAGTGAGATGAGAGAGAAAAAGAAAATAAACACTGGAGTGCTGGAATACCTCTTCGTGACTGGTGCAAGGTGTTTTGCGCGTTCTATACTTCAGCACTTGTATCACAACTGGAAATAAGTGTGGTTACACTTAACACTGGGATTAAGGTGAGTTGTATGATGTGAAGTGTTCTAAAAGAAAAAACTGAAGTAATCAGCTCACAGTCATCATGAACTACACTTGTGGACTGACTCTTACACAATAATGAGAGTTAGTACATGCCTAAAACAACTTTGCTTCACTTCTAAGGGGCTGATTACTATGTCGTTTGGAAACGGTTCCAAACAGATCCGTCTTTGACTCGTTTCCAAATAAATTGGTTCCTGCGGGTCCAGATGACCGATTACGATGCATTGACTTCAATGGGAGTCTGTCTTCCAAACACAAACACAGGCTCCTATTGAAAAAAGGGGTGTTTAGGGAAAACAGTGAACCCTGTGGCATGCACCCCATGGGGCCTGCCACATTGTGCATGGTTGGGAAGAGGGTTCCTTGGGTACCCCCATGGGACCCATTCAGATGCCTCTGGGTGAAGGGGCCCCCAAAGACATATTCCGACAGCCGTTTAGTGTTGGCAGACGGACTCGGAGCAGCTGTAAGAATCGGTAATCGTAATCGCTTGTCCCTGGCAGGGACGTGGCATTCTAGAGGCAGTAATATGATTGCGCCAAGCGTATTACGGTAATCCTCACTGCCACTGATTTCATGGAGGTCTTTCCTCTTCAGGGCCCCCTTGTGGCTAACACTATGTTGATGCATACAGAGGAGTACAAAATATGCCCCGCCTGTGTGCATGCCCCCCAACCCCAGATCCAGCAAGGCATAGACTTCACAGTCAATGCTGTGCTGGAACTTCCTTTGATGTTCCTATTACAGTGCCTATGTTATAGGCACATTGGGAATGCTAAAGAATCCGCCCTCCAGTGACTAAAATATTCATAATACAGCAGGCGGTTCTCACACAGGTTTGGTGTTGCAGCGGCCATGGCGGTCCTGTCACACCGCTAAACTCAATATCCTTTGATTAAAGTGATAATAACAGCCCTGTATGGCTGTGTATGGGGTATATTTTTAGTATTGTTTGAATCATACCTTGTTCAAAGTCTACGAATATTCCCTGAGGGTAGTAGTTATTTGTTTCTTGTTTTACATAGTTTAGGAGTTCATAGCAGGTACTGCTTTGTTTATTTGGGAGTAAAGCATATATGAAAGTAATATTGGTGTTGTGATATTCACTATGTATGGTGTATATCTTAGTGAATGGTTTGGAACACTTGTTGAAGCTGCCATCCATCATCCAGGTATGGCATTGGGTAATTTCATAAATATTTTTGCAGTGGTGAAGAATAGGATTTGCTTTTCATTATTGTTATTGTCATGTAAAAGGAAGGGTGCATCTTTATGTCTAATTGTTACATAATCTGGTATGTCTATGTCCTGGTATCTTCAAGGAGCAGGTGGGGTATCGCTGGTGGCTTTTATAGTGCACATAAATAGATTTTTTGAAGTGGTGATAGATAGTCGTTGTACTGTTATGTGTTCAGGAAATTTGGGTAGTATGTCTTTAAGGATTTTGGATGTGGGTTCCTGAGAACTAGTGCTTTCCTCTCTTATGTCTTGTAAAATTTCTCTCACTTCTATCTCTGTAAAATTTGGGGGATGGTTGTGTTATTTCACATTAATTACAGCATTTTCTTTTGCAGTTGCCCTTCCATAGCATGCATTACAACAATATTTAGTACATTTTCAGTTCATAGTTTCTGCCAATGCGCTTTTTTGGCTGTAGGTGTAGCCTATATGACTTAGGGCCTGATTACATGTTTGGTGGTCTTACCTCTGTACGATCATGTCGGCGGTCTTCCACCCACCGTATTACGATGCATGCTGCCTGAACCACCGTAGGAAGGCCAGCATTTGCAATCGGATCAGCCCAGCCGAGCTTGTCATGTGTCAGTCAATTCCTGAGACACCTTATCCAGCCTCCTCTCCCATCCTCGTATCTTAGATTTCGTTTTATACCTCTAGCCCTAGCTATCCACAACTTTCATCACATGGCATATGCTGAAAGTGCACACGCTTGTGCCTCCATATTCTGAAACCTGCTGCCCCTTGCCAATTCCTTCTGAGGACCCTGCACTTGATCCCTCACTGTTCTCTCCTCTTGAACCTCATACCTCATCATGGGCCCAGAGATGAATCCACTAAACCCCAGTTATAACTGGCCCATATCTCCTGAACTCAGATTTCCAATTGTGGGAGCAGTAGATCCCATTATATTGACCTGAAAATCCAGCTGGAAAAATCAGTTTTGTTTTTGCAGCTTGGCCCTTTCCCCAGCCCTCGTCCTGTCACCTCCTAAGGCATGAACAAAACAAAACAAAGTCCCACTATCACCAAAGGCGAATATCTACACTGTCTACTAATAAATGCTCGATCCCTCTCTAAAAACAAGCATCACATCTACGACCTTCTCACCAATGCAAAACCAGAAATACTATTCATAACCGAATCAAGGTTGGGTGAGGATATGGCTCCAGTCCTGCATGAAGCCATTCCTCTAGGCTATCAAATAATCACCCAAAATCGTATAGCCAAAAAAGGAGGTGGTCTAGCTGTTGTATTCAGGCAAACAATACATATCACTAAAGTTGACAACATCTCCATAAAGAATTGTGAGGCTCTTCTAACAAGATGCAATCCTACACCGTCTTCCACCTGTAACTTCCTGCTCCTTTACAGACCTCCACCTAGCAAAGCAACATTCCCAGACGCACTTCTAGACACAGTCTCAAATCTGATAACAACACACTCCAACCTGTGCATTCTGGGTGACCGTAACATTTGTTTTGATAAAACCAATATGACCCATCCAAAAACAATAATCACTGGCCTAGACGCATTGAACCTGCATCAGATTGTCCCCAATCCGACACATATCGCGGGACATATCCTAGATGTCATTTTGCTGATACTGAGCTAGTTACCTTTCAAACTATAACTCCAGTCACATGGTCAGACCACCACTTGCTTGCTTTCCAACATAAAACAACAATAAGCGACTCACCTAAAACTACCTTACATCCATCCACCTATCGGCCGTGGAACAAACTCAATTTGGAACACTTGGAAACACAACTAACATCCAGTATAAATCTGGAAACTATAAATTCTGTTCGAATCTATATGAGTGGCTACAGGAATCTTTTGACATCCTGATACCACTCAAAACCACACAACAGAACAAAAGGAAAAAAGCGCCTTGGAGAAACATAGAAATAAAAAACATAAAACAACAAATTAGAAAGCTGCAAAGTACCTGGCTCAAAACAAATGCCAAACAAGACAAACTTCACCTACAAAAAATTAACAGATAATATAAGTCAGATATCAAAAAAGCTAAGAAAAGGTACTATTCAGACAGAATTCAAAACGCTAAATGTGCAAATAAAGAATTCTATAAAATACTCAATGAATTTCAAAAACCAAATTGCCTAGAAGGAACTTATCCTGTTACTCAAGATTTCACAGACAAACTGGCAAATCATTACAAGGACAAAGCAGACACGTTGGACTCGTACTTACAACAGAAACAAAGCACCAGCACTAACCCTTGTACAAAACAACTATCCAAGAATACTCTAATCAAGCCTCTCCGTTCCTTCCAACACATCTCACACGATAAATTTATGGACCTGGTCAAAGCAAGCAGGCCTGTCGGCAGCCCTTCTGACCCCTGTCTGCCACAAACAAAGACAATTCTTTTAACAATCTCTACTGCCATTCCAGTAAGAAGAAGAATCAACGATTCCTTAACTACTGGAATATTTCCCGAAGAACTCAAAAAGTCATACATACGCCCTTTACTGAAGAAAACAAACTTGGACCCGCTGAACCCCGACAACTACAGACCCATTACAAATGGACCTTTCTTGGGCAAACTGATAGAAAGAGCAGCGTTCGCCCAGATGTCCCAATTCATTGAAGAGAATGACATACTTTCAGATTTCCAAACAGGATTCCGTCCGTGAAGAGGCACTGAATCTTCCCTTCTTGCCATCTGGGATGACCTAAAGAATACAGTTGACCGCAATGGGGTTGCTGTGCTACTCCTCTTGGACCTCTCAGCTGCCTTTGACACGGTTGACCATGACACTCTGAAACAAAGACTTTATGAAGCCGGCATAGAGGGAACTGCTCTAGACTGGATCGCGTCCTACTGTCTTCCACACCCCACCTTTCTCGTCCAAACCATACTCCACAAAAGCAGGGGTCCCTCAAGGTTCTATCATCTCGCCCATGCTTTTCAACATCTACATGAAGTCTTTACCAGTACTGATCAATAAATTTCACCTCACGTGCTACAACTATGCAGATGACATGCAAATACTCCTTCAACTGGAATGCCCCAAAGACATTGGAAAATCACAAATTTTCAGCTGTCTCAGAGCCGTGGATCAGTGGATGACTTGGAGCCATCTCAAATTGAATGCTTCAAAAACTGAAATACTCACGTGTGGCGATTGGAAAAATTACAACCCGCTTGCCGCATGGCCTGATGAACTGGGATCACTGCCTAAAGTATCGAAGGAAGTAAGAAACCTCGGAATGACCATGGACTCCAAGCTGTCGATGAATGTCCAAGTAAATAAACTAGCAAGATCAAGCTTTGCTACTATAAAAAACGCTGCGACAAATTTTCCCTCAGTTGGGATTTCCACACAAGGTCCAAGCTACCATCTCCCTTGTTCTATCCAAACTCGATTACGCCAATAGCCTCTACCACGGATCACCTTTAACGACCATGAAAAGACTACAACGGATTCAGAACTCGGCTGCCAGACTACTCTTGCATATCAAACCACGAGACCACATCTCCCCTGCTTTGAAAGCCCTGCATTGGTTACCGGTTGCCAGAAGATCCACGTTCAAGTTGCTTTGTATTACCCACAAAGCAATACATGGAATAGGACCACGCTTCATCAGGAATAAAATCACCAAACACATTCAACAAAGGAACCTACGCTCTAAAGGATCATCTCGCCTCAAAATCCCACCATACAAGAAAAAAACAATGGGTGGCACATCCTTCTCTGTTCAAGCAGCCAAACTATGGAACTCTTTACCCCCAACATAAGATCCACAGACAACCACCTTATCTTCAGAAAACTACTCAAGATCTGGCTCTTCCCCACATAAGCACCATATGGAAATAGAAATTTACAGCATATCCCTCTGTATATAAGCATTTGTTTCCACTATAGATATGTACCTATCTTAGTGTATTACTTTATAAAACATGTAAAACAATTATGTTGTTAAGAGAAAAAAAAATGATAATAATAATAATAATCATCAATAAATAAAAATCATTTTTGGTCTACATGTACATACTTCCATTGTACATCTATGTACCTTCCATGTACTTGGATCTGTGTGTCTGTTACTTTTCTCCTGAAAAAGCATATCCAATGCACTACCCTATCTCTCATCCTGTGCCTCTATCAATATATTTAATCTAAATATACTTACTTTTTTATGTATCTATATACTTTTAATGTACTTATGGATCTATATACATATCTCGTTCTTCTAATTTAGCATTTCCAATGCACTAGCCTATTTCTCAGCCTATACTTCACTCAATATATCTTCTAGCCCAACCTTCTGACTCCTCTCAAACTTCTTTCTACTACTCCTTCTAATGCACTACCCTATCTCTCATCCTATAGATCTATCAATATATCCTCTACATCCACTCTCTCATTTATCCCAAACCCCATACCACTACTATGATTGCCTAAATAACCTTTTCTAGACTCTCTCCTGCTCTACCCCTCCTTGCATCATCTGACACCTCTTTTTACTACACCGATCCCCTAAAACAAACATTTCTAAACTCTCCCCTCTGACTCCTTCCCTCCAAAACTCCTTTTTACTCATCCAAAAGCCTCTTCCTACTGCTAAGACTTTAAAAAGAAAAAATAGAAAAAAAATAAAATAATCGTTCCCTCGTTTATCCGTCCACTATCCTTTTTTAATAAAAATTAACAGACTAACATGTTTCACTTCTCAAATCCCATATTCCATATTCAACTATACTAATATACTGCCCAAATAACTAAATAACATATCTACTACTCAAATTACTTCATAGTTATACTATACTAATTTTCAACCCTAATCCTTTATGGGTTCCGGAGTGGCGTGCTACTCGCCAGAAAAGCGCTTCAACGCCCATCAGGGGTAACAAGTGCTATATGAATGCAAATCTTTCTTCCCCTTTTATCCATCCGCTATCCTTCTCACTCCAATAAACAGACTAATATCCACCACTGAAATTACCTCATATTTCACCATATTAATTCACCACTAATCCTCTATAGGCTCCCTGAATAGCATGCGTCAACAAGCGAGCGATAAATAAATACAAATCTTTGTCCTACTCTATCCTTCTGCTATCATTCCAAATCCAAATAACTGATTAACCTATCCACCACTTAAAATGAACTTGCATGTTTCACTATGGAAGTGGAAGTGGAGAAGTGTGGCTCACTGGTTAGAGGAGGCAGACCCGGAGTGGAGAAGTGTGGCTCACTGGTTAGAGGAGGCAGACCCGGACGCTGAGATCAGACCCGGGACCAGGGTTCCATTCCCGCCTCGGCGGCTCTTGAGCCCAAAATGTCCACGGACTCGGTAATTCTCGCTTCGGTGCCTACTCGAATCACAGGTTCACACTCTGCAACTCTGGGCATTAGCTTGCTTAATCTCCACAACGGCCCCCCGCAGCGGGATGCCTGGCTTTCACCTCGGGGATACCCAGTAGGGGCTATCTCACAGGGAAAAACCAGGACGGGTTCCCAATGCAAAGCGCTTTGAGACCTGACGGTGATATTGCGCTATATAAAAACCCATCCATCCATCCATCCACTATACTAATTCAACTCTAATCCTCTGTGGGTCCCGGAGTAGCGCGCTACCCGCCGAAAAAGCGCTTCGACGCCTCGTCAGGGGTAGTAAGTGCTATATAAAGGCAATTACAATACAATACAATACAATACAATACAATGATAGGAGCATGCTATGCCCCCACCTGGTATGTCACTTCTTCATCTTTCCCCTAGCACCATCCACACCTCCTCTTTCCATCACTGGTGGTTCTATGATAGAGGCACGCAAGGATCATCCACTCATGCCTCTATCATGCAGCACGAACCTCGAATGTGACTTAACCACACATTCCTTTAATATGCAATTTTTTGGTAAAGGCATGAATGGTAAGGGTGTATGCGTGGCTATGTTTGCTGCTACTCCGACCCTCTCCCCGCCCTAAGCCCTAAATTACAAACCCCCTACCTGCCCTAAGCCATAGTTACAAACCCCCTAACTGTCCCCAACCCTGAGCCTTAAATTACAAACCCCCAACCTGCACCTAGCCGTAATCCCGAAATTACAAACCCCCTACCTGCCACCACCCTAAGCCCTAAATTACAAGTCCCCTACCTGCCCCCTTGCCCTGAGGCCTAAAATCACCCCATTCCTTAAATACTCCCCAGACCCAGCACTTAAAGCTACCCCAACCCCCTCCTCCGGCCCTGAGCCCTAAAAACATGCCCCCTCCTTAAAAGTACTCTGATTCACTCCCCCTCTCTGAGCCCTAAAACATGCCACCGATCTCCCCCTCCTTCCATCCTCCAAAAGTGACCCCCAGACTCGTCCCTAGTCCCACTTACCTGTCCGTGTCCTCTTCCCGTTTCGATGCTCCTGTCCAGTTTCAAGTCCCTGCCCATCTCAAACACTAGAGCGCATTAGCCTTAACCATGCATATGCGTGGTTTAGGTATATGCGTTGCTCGGGCAAGCGTGGGTACGCTTGTGGGTTTCCGAAATGCGTGGCGCTGGCCGTGTAGTTCCAGATTTTCCCCATCACCCATCTGGCACTGCCCAACCCGTTTCCAGTTATCACCACTACAAATAAGGAAACTCACCTAACACTAACAGACTGTGAACTTTGGACTAGGGCATTGCTGTCCCCTACAGGTCAGTTTACTGTTTGTTATTTTATTTTGCCGTTTTGTACTGCACACATTCAACTGCACAGGGTGGTAAACATCCTTTACAACGAAAAATTTTCCACGCAGTACCTTTGCAATTCAGGAATTACAACGCAAGTCGTTACAACAACTTGCGCTGGAGGGCGCTGTAGGATAGGGAATAGTTTAATTTACTATCCAAAACCTTCCCTATTATCCCCGGGGACTGGAGATGGAATAGTAAATTAAACTATTCACTATCCAGCGCCCCCCAACGCAAGTTGTTGTAACGACTTGCGTTGTAAAACCTGCGTTGTAAAGGCATGAGTGGGAAAAGCATGCGTTGTAATGACATACATCCCACAGGGTAGCAGAGCACAACAGTGTTTTTACATGGAAGAACATTTTTATACAAACAATAACATTTCACCAAGTTACAAGTTGCAGAGAAAAAAGTTACCGGCGATCATTCAAAGTTTCTTTTGTGCCTGCATTTAGGAGTATCTGCAAACACAACAATGATGGACAGAATGTGGATCAATGTCACACATTCACCCCAGTCCAAAGATCTGGGCCCAAATCCATCGTTTTTCCACTCCACACCACCCTGGGTTAGACAATGGCGATATGCAAATCAGCGCTGACCCTGTGCCCCATGGGAACAGTCCAGTCCGAACTACAAAAGCCATGTCCTTCCCAGAACGGAAACAAGCATCCGAGGACCGGCCCGGTTTCGAGGTAACACCTCTCTTCAGCCCGGCTAGCTTGATTCCAGTGGTGTGGAGTGCCTGGGACTCACGTCTGAGCATCCCCAGTACACTTAGAGCGGTAACTGCAAACACAACAATGATGGACAGAATGTGGATCAATGTCACACATTCACCCCAGTCCAAAGATCTGGGCCCAAATCCATCGTTTTTCCACTCCACACCACCCTGGGTTAGACAATGGCGATATGCAAATCAGCGCTGACCCTGTGCCCCATGGGAACAGTCCAGTCCGAACTACAAAAGCCATGTCCTTCCCTGAACGGAAACAAGCATCCGAGGACCGGCCCGGTTTCGAGGGAACACCTCTCTTCAGCCCGGCTAGCTTGATTCCAGTGGTGTGGAGTGCCTGGGACTCACGTCTGAGCATCCCCAGTACACTTAGAGCGGTAACTGCAAACACAACAATGATGGACAGAATGTGGAGCAATGTCACACATTCACCCCAGTCCAAAGATCTGGGCCCAAATCCATCGTTTTTCCACTCCACACCACCCTGGGTTAGACAATGGCGATATGCAAATCAGCGCTGACCCTGTGCCCCATGGGAACAGTCCAGTCCGAACTACAAAAGCCATGTCCTTCCCAAAACGGAAACAAGCATCCGAGGACCGGCCCGGTTTTGAGGTAACACCTCTCTTCAGCCCGGCTAGCTTGATTCCAGTGGTGTGGAGTGCCTGGGACTCACGTCTGAGCATCCCCAGTACACTTAGAGCGGTAACTGCAAACACAACAATGATGGACAGAATGTGGATCAATGTCACACATTCACCCCAGTCCAAAGATCTGGGCCCAAATCCATCGTTTTTCCACTCCACACCACCCTGGGTTAGAGTGGCGATATGCAAATCAGCGCTGACCCTGTGCCCCATGGGAACAGTCCAGTCCGAACTACAAAAGCCATGTCCTTCCCAGAATGGAAACAAGCATCCGAGGACCGGCCCGGTTTCGAGGTAACACCTCTCTTCAGCCCGGCTAGCTTGATTCCAGTGGTGTGGAGTGCCTGGGACTCACGTCTGAGCATCCCCAGTACACTTAGAGCGGTAACTGCAAATACAACAATGATGGACAGAAGGGGGTCAATGTCACACATTCACCCCAGTCCAAAGATCTGGGCCCAAATCCATCGTTTTTCCACTCCACACCACCCTGGGTTAGACAATGGCGATATGCAAATCAGCGCTGACCCTGTGCCCCATGGGAACAGTCCAGTCCGAACTACAAAAGCCATGTCCTTCCCAGAACGGAAACAAGCATCCGAGGACCGGCCCGGTTTCGAAGTAACACCTCTCTTCAGCCCGGCTAGCTTGATTCCAGTGGTGTGGAGTGCCTGGGACTCACGTCTGAGCATCCCCAGGACACTTAGAGAGGTAACTGCAAACACAACAATGATGGACAGAATGTGGATCAATGTCACACATTCATCCCAGTCCAAAGATCTGGGCCCAAATCCATCGTTTTTCCACTCCACACCACTCTGGGTTAGACAATGGCGATATGCAAATCAGCGCTGACCCTGTGCCCCATGGGAACAGTCCAGTCCGAACTACAAAAGCCATGTCCTTCCCAGAACGGAAACAAGCATCCGAGGACCGGCCCGGTTTCGAGGTAACACCTCTCTTCAGCCCGGCTAGCTTGATTCCAGTGGTGTGGAGTGCCTGGGACTCACGTCTGAGCATCCCCAGTACACTTAGAGCGGTAACTGCAAACACAACAATGATGGACAGAATGTGGATCAATGTCACACATTCACCCCAGTCTAAAGATCTGGGCCCAAATCCATCGTTTTTCCACTCCACACCACCCTGGGTTAGACAATGGCGATATGCAAATCAGCGCTGACCCTGTGCCCCATGGGAACAGTCCAGTCCGAACTACAAAAGCCATGTCCTTCCCAGAACGGAAACAAGCATCCGAGGACCAGCCCGGTTTCGAGGTAACACCTCTCTTCAGCCCGGCTAGCTTGATTCCAGTGGTGTGGAGTGCCTGGGACTCACGTCTGAGCATCCCCAGTACACTTAGAGCGGTAACTGCAAACACAACAATGATGGACAGAATGTGGATCAATGTCACACATTCACCCCAGTCCAAAGATCCGGCCCAAATCCATCGTTTTTCCACTCCACACCACCCTGGGTTAGACAATGGCGATATGCAAATCAGCGCTGACCCTGTGCCCCATGGGAACAGTCCAGTCCGAACTACAAAAGCCATGTCCTTCCCAGAACGGAAACAAGCATCCGAGGACGGGCCCGGTTTCGAGGTAACACCTCTCTTCAGCCCGGCTAGCTTGATTCCAGTGGTGTGGAGTGCCTGGGACTCACGTCTGAGCATCCCCAGTACACTTAGAGCGGTAACTGCAAACACAACAATGATGGACAGAATGTGGATCAATGTCACACATTCACCCCAGTCCAAAGATCTGGGCCCAAATCCATCGTTTTTCCACTCCACACCACCCTGGGTTAGACAATGGCGATATGCAAATCAGCGCTGACCTTGTGCCCCATGGGAACAGTCCAGTCCGAACTACAAAAGCCATGTCCTTCCCAGAACGGAAACAAGCATCCGAGGACCGGCCCGGTTTCGAGGTAACACCTCTCTTCAGCCCGGCTAGCTTGATTCCAGTGGTGTGGAGTGCCTGGGACTCACGTCTGAGCATCCCCAGTACACTTAGAGCGGTAACTGCAAACACAACAATGATGGACAGAATGTGGATCAATGTCACACATTCACCCCAGTCCAAAGATCTGGGCCCAAATCTATCGTTTTTCCACTCCACACCACCCTGGGTTAGACAATGGCGATATGCAAATCAGCGCTGACCCTGTGCCCCATGGGAACAGTCCAGTCCGAACTACAAAAGCCATGTCCTTCCCAGAACGGAAACAAGCATCCGAGGACCGGCCCGGTTTCGAGGTAACACCTCTCTTCAGCCCGGCTAGCTTGATTCCAGTGGTGTGGAGTGCCTGGGACTCACGTCTGAGCATCCCCAGTACACTTAGAGCGGTAACTGCAAACACAACAATGATGGACAGAATGTGGATCAATGTCACACATTCACCCCAGTCCAAAGATCTGGGCCCAAATCTATCGTTTTTCCACTCCACACCACCCTGGGTTAGACCATGGCGATATGCAAATCAGCGCTGACCCTGTGCCCCATGGGAACAGTCCAGTCCGAACTACAAAAGCCATGTCCTTCCCAGAACGGAAACAAGCATCCGAGGACCGGCCCGGTTTCGAGGTAACACCTCTCTTCAGCCCGGCTAGCTTGATTCCAGTGGTGTGGAGTGCCTGGGACTCACGTCTGAGCATCCCCAGTACACTTAGAGTGGTAACTGCAAACACAACAATGATGGACAGAATGTGGATCAATGTCACACATTCACCCCAGTCCAAAGATCTGGGCCCAAATCCATCGTTTTTCCACTCCACACCACCCTGGGTTAGACAATGGCGATATGCAAATCAGCGCTGACCCTGTGCCCCATGGGAACAGTCCAGTCCGAACTACAAAAGCCATGTCCTTCCCAGAACGGAAACAAGCATCCGAGGACCGGCCCGGTTACGAGGTAACCCCTCTCTTCAGCCCGGCTAGCTTGATTCCAGTGGTGTGGAGTGCCTGGGACTCACGTCTGAGCATCCCCAGTACACTTAGAGCGGTAACTGCAAACACAACAATGATGGACAGAATGTGGATCAATGTCACACATTCACCCCAGTCCAAAGATCTGGGCCCAAATCCATCGTTTTTCCACTCCACACCACCCTGGGTTAGACAATGGCGATATGCAAATCAGCGCTGACCCTGTGCCCCATGGGAACAGTCCAGTCCGAACTACAAAAGCCATGTCCTTCCCAGAACGGAAACAAGCATCCGAGGACCGGCCCGGTTTCGAGGTAACACCTCTCTTCAGCCCGGCTAGCTTGATTCCAGTGGTGTGGAGTGCCTGGGACTCACGTCTGAGCATCCCCAGTACACTTAGAGCAGTAACTGCAAACACAACAATGATGGACAGAATGTGGATCAATGTCACACATTCACCCCAGTCCAAAGATCTGGGCCCAAATCCATCGTTTTTCCACTCCACACCACCCTGGGTTAGACAATGGCGATATGCAAATCAGCGCTGACCCTGTGCCCCATGGGAACAGTCCAGTCCGAACTACAAAAGCCATGTCCTTCCCAGAACGGAAACAAGCATCCGAGGACCGGCCCGGTTTCGAGGTAACACCTCTCTTCAGCCCGGCTAGCTTGATTCCAGTGGTGTGGAGTGCCTGGGACTCACGTCTGAGCATCCCCAGTACACTTAGAGCGGTAACTGCAAACACAACAATGATGGACAGAATGTGGATCAATGTCACACATTCACCCCAGTCCAAAGATCTGGGCCCAAATCCATCGTTTTTCCACTCCACACCACCCTGGGTTAGACAATGGCGATATGCAAATCAGCGCTGACCCTGTGCCCCATGGGAACAGTCCAGTCCGAACTACAAAAGCCATGTCCTTCCCAGAACGGAAACAAGCATCCGAGGACCGGCCCGGTTTCGAGGTAACACCTCTCTTCAGCCCGGCTAGCTTGATTCCAGTGGTGTGGAGTGCCTGGGACTCACGTCTGAGCATCCCCAGTACACTTAGAGCAGTAACTGCAAACACAACAATGATGGACAGAATGTGGATCAATGTCACACATTCACCCCAGTCCAAAGATCTGGGCCCAAATCCATCGTTTTTTCACTCCACACCACCCTGGGTTAGACAATGGCGATATGCAAATCAGCGCTGACCCTGTGCCCCATGGGAACAGTCCAGTCCGAACTACAAAAGCCATGTCCTTCCCAGAACAGAAACAAGCATCCGAGGACCGGCCCGGTTTCGAGGTAACACCTCTCTTCAGCCCGGCTAGCTTGATTCCAGTGGTGTGGAGTGCCTGGGACTCACGTCTGAGCATCCCCAGTACACTTAGAGCAGTAACTGCAAACACAACAATGATGGACAGAATGTGGATCAATGTCACACATTCACCCCAGTCCAAAGATCTGGGCCCAAATCCATCGTTTTTCCACTCCACACCACCCTGGGTTAGACAATGGCGATATGCAAATCAGCGCTGACCCTGTGCCCCATGGGAACAGTCCAGTCCGAACTACAAAAGCCATGTCCTTCCCAGAACGGAAACAAGCATCCGAGGACCGGCCCGGTTTCGAGGTAACACCTCTCTTCAGCCCGGCTAGCTTGATTCCAGTGGTGTGAAGTGCCTGGGACTCACGTCTGAGCATCCCCAGTACACTTAGAGCGGTAACTGCAAACACAACAATGATGGACAGAATGTGGATCAATGTCACACATTCACCCCAGTCCAAAGATCTGGGCCCAAATGGGGCACAGGGTCAGCGCTGATTTGCATATCGCCATTGTCTAACCCAGGGTGGTGTGGATTGGAAAAACGATGGATTTGGGCCCAGATCTTTGGACTGGGGTGAATGTGTGACATTGATCCACATTCTGTCCATCATTGTTGTGTTTGCACTTACCGCTCTAAGTGTACTGGGGATGCTCAGACGTGAGTCCCAGGCACTCCACACCACTGGAATCAAGCTAGCCGGGCTGAAGAGAGGTGTTACCTCGAAACCGGGCCGGTCCTCGGATGCTTGCTTCCGTGCTGGGAAGGACATGGCTTTTGTAGTTCGGACTGGACTGTTCCCATGGGGCACAGGGTCAGCGCTGATTTGCATATCGCCATTGTCTAACCCAGGGTGGTGTGGAGTGGAAAAACGATGGATTTGGGCCCAGATCTTTGGACTGGGGTGAATGTGTGACATTGATCCACATTCTGTCCATCATTGTTGTGTTTGCAGTTACCGCTCTAAGTGTACTGGGGATGCTCAGACGTGAGTCCCAGGCACTCCACACCACTGGAATCAAGCTAGCCGGGCTGAAGAGAGGTGTTACCTCGAAACCGGGCCAGTCCTCGGATGCTTGTTTCCGTGCTGGGAAGGACATGGCTTTTGTAGTTCGGACTGGACTGTTCCCATGGGGCACAGGGTCAGCGCTGATTTGCATATCGCCATTGTCTAACCCAGGGTGGTGTGGAGTGGAAAAACGATGGATTTGGGCCCAGATCTTTGGACTGGGGTGAATGTGTGACATTGATCCACATTCTGTCCATCATTGTTGTGTTTGCAGTTACCGCTCTAAGTGTACTGGGGATGCTCAGACGTGAGTCCCAGGCACTCCACACCACTGGAATCAAGCAAGCCGGGCTGAAGAGAGGTGTTACCTCGAAACCGGGCCGGTCCTTGGATGCTTGTTTCCGTGCTGGGAAGGACATGGCTTTTGTAGTTCGGACTGGACTGTTCCCATGGGGCACAGGGTCAGCGCTGATTTGCATATCGCCATTGTCTAACCCAGGGTGGTGTGGAGTGGAAAAACGATGGATTTGGGCCCAGATCTTTGGACTGGGGTGAATGTGTGACATTGATCCACATTCTGTCCATCATTGTTGTGTTTGCATTTAGGAGTATTGCATCAAGTTGCTCAATAAACTCTGCCATTTGATTGTAAAGGGACCTAAACCTAAGGTGGCTGTCAAAACTAGTTCAGCGGCCACAGGGCAGGCAGGAGTTTCTAGGGTCTAACTGCGCCAACTGGAGTTGTTTGCAACATTTGACAAATGGCCGATTGGACCGATAGCTGATAGAACAAGCATTGGCATAGCCAATAGGTCTCGCCTTTGGGACCTTATAAGTGTTTAGCCATGCAACAGTTAATGTTGGTGCACCAAGGATATTGTGCTGCATAACTAAATACTTATAAGGTCCCAAAAGCGAGACCTATTGGCTATAGAAATGCTTGCACTAATGCCATAGTGCCCACGATGGGAGAGGTGAGAGATGAGATTATTCACACTCATATCCCCTGAATTAAGCCAATCAGAGCACCTTTTGAATCGTTAAGAAAGGAAGCCTGGGGCCGTCCCAAGAAGTCACAGTGGCTAATGGGCAGCTTGCATAAGATATTAATCTGCACCCCCAAAGGATCCAGGATGGGCCACTGATATTCTACCCCTGCGCTGGAGGAACAAAAAGCCACTCCAAGCAATCACCCTCACAAATTAGCACAATTATCAAAAAGGGATATGACAGGTATGCTCTCTTTGCCTTAAGCACGCAAACGCTGAGCATCAAATAAAATACAGAGCACTTAGCTGCAATGAAGAGGAGAATGATAAGATGTAAGTAAATATTGTAGGACGGATTGTTGTCCTTTATTGTACTTTTGGCCAATGGAAGTATGTGTATTATAGAGTTGTTGTGTTTTGGCTGCCATTAAATTGTAAAGAGTAACAGTATAACCATTGCCTGCGGTGGTGCCATAGAATTATTAGGCTGCATAAATACGAAGTACACTGGTCAATACCTAAACTGTAAGCGTCCTCCAATCTTTTGATGTCACCCGCACTTCGAAATATTTGTTTTTATTGTTAAACAAAAAAAACAGGCACTGAACCCAGTGCTTTAAATGGGAAAAAATAAGTGCAGGTACTCATTAATATGAGCTAGAGGTGTGGCAAGTGGGCGGGGCAACATATGATGATACATAATGAATTCTGTACCAGTTGCAGCCACTATCAAAACACATGAAAAATATGTTTATGTAAATGAAACAGGTTAACTCGTTACACAAAATGAAATCCAAACAGGATGATATGTGAACAGTTCGGCGTTTTGTAATATTTGCTGCTTTTTAATGCCATACTGTTATTTGTTGTTGTTTGGCACAATACTATCTACTCTCAGGCATACACTCACACACACTCACACTCCCTCTAAAATCTCCTGAGTGTCCTGATTCTCTCCCTCTTTCCCTCAATTTCTCTCACAGAAAAACAGGCACACAAAAGTAGGCAAGCACACAGACATAAACGAATACTCACAAAAAGTCTCAGGTGGGATTAAATCCATTTTAAACTACTAACCTCTAATGAGTTTCTAAATTGCCTCTGTCCATGTGCTGCCTCCATACCTGCATTTGCCCAAATGCACACAATAGGGGGAATGTGATTAACGGCACAGGGCCTAAATGGGCCCTCCACTGTCAATACAGTGTGATGGTGAACACAGGGACATCATGAAAATGATCCCACGCTAAATAGTTTAACAACGGCTCTGTTTAGGACTATAGAAGCGCCGTGGCTATCAAATAGGTTCCAACCATGACAGCCTAGTGCTCACCAGCACTAGCAGCCAGTGAGCCTACCTATCATGAGTATTGGTACTCTCCTCAGCAGTAGAGAAGTGCCGGTACTAACAGGGATAAAAATAATAAGAAGTGCTGGTACACAGTACCTGTGAGTACCAGCCCATTTAAAACAATGCCACTGTCCTTTTCCCTACGAAAAGGCTCTTCCTGGTTCCATGCCTTTACATAGGCATGTCCTCTCCATTCGCCTCTCATCTTTAACCAGCCTCTAAGCTTATCTCCCTAGTTTTGCTCCTCTTCCTCTCACCTTTCGCTTACTCTCTCCACAAGTCTTACATTTCCTCACTGTTTTTTCCCTACTTGTCTCCTTTTCTCCCCTCCGGCCCATTTAAAGCACTACCTGAACCACACAATGCACCAGGAAAATGAATTTAACGATAAAAGGTTTGCATGGAGTCAACAGCACTTTAACGTGTCCAACATGTGCTAGTTAAGTGTCACCTTTTAGAATAACTAGTGCATTGGGTGCCCATAAGGATGGAGCACGGGCCGAAAAAGGACAAGGGCTGAAAAAGGACGAGGACACGGGGGTCGAAAAAGATCTAGATCGCAGGGGGCTCGAAAAAGGTTTAGAGCACGGGGGAGAAAAGGACAAGCTTACAGGGGGGCTGAAAAAAGAGGAGAGCACAGGGGGGAGCTGAAAAAGGACGAGAGCACAGGGGGCCACCAAAAGGACGAAAGCACAGGGAAGCACCAAGAAAACGAGAGCACAGGGGACCCCAAAAGGACGAGAACACAGGTGGGGGCCAGAAGGATGAGAACCCCAGGGACTCCCAAAAGGACGTAAGCACAGAGGGCCAAAACAGATGAGAGCACAGAGGCCAAAAAAAGGACGAGAGCACAGGGGCTCCAAAATGTACGAGTGCACAGGGGGTCCAAAAGGACGAGTGCACGGGGGGGCTCAAAAGGTAAAAACACAGATGGCCCGAAAGGGCGAAAGCACGGGTGCCAGAAGGGCGAAAGCATGGATGGGGGGGTGCCAGAAGGGCGAAAGCACAGATGGGGGGCGCCAGAAGGGCAAAAGCACGGATGGGGCACCCAGAAGATCAAGAGCACAATGGGGGGTCAGAAAAAGAAAGACTTGTTGTTTTAGAAACAAGGGTACCCCATTAATTGAACCTGGGGTTAACAAATATATATAAACACACAATGGTTCGACAAATGTCCAACAGGATCCCATCAAAGAAATAGAAGCGTTTAGTAATTACACGCTAGGGAGCAATCTATATAGGGAATTCATTCAATATTCATTTTATTCATGATTTTGGTTTTTTGTAGAAAAAGTTTCTCACAGAAAAAGTTTCTCACAGAAAAAGTTTCAGGTGCTCATATAAGTGACAGTGTGCAGGACGTGACATTAGTGATCAAAGTGAAACAAGACATCACATAACAACAAGAAAAGTCCACATAAATATATACAATAAAACAGGGATAACTATTCTTGTTTGAGTCGACGACGTTTCGATCTATATAAATCTAGATCATCATCAGGACAGAAGGGAGCTTCCTGAAACTGTAATAAGGTAAATAATATTAATATTAAGCAAGATCCCTATACGCCACATTTTTATTAAGTGGTTTTGTATGTGCTCCCAGTGGCATGGAAAATGCATGCACAATCATATACACTAATTCAGGGGCTGAAAAACACCCGTGTACAACGCGCTTAAATAAACAAGATTATTTTGGCGCAACTGTTTAACTAATAACTATTTAGACAAATCAGGGAGAGAGAACCAAATCGCTTACTCAGAGTGTATTCCTGACTTGAAGTCATATTACTTCATGACTGTTCAAAATGACTGTAGGAATTCTGCAAATTTAAAAGATTCCCAAGATAATTGTTGCCAGCTATATTTTAAAAGAATTTCATAAGGTTGAAAAAAATCAAAGACATACTTGTGGCAGATTAATAGAAGGCTGCCCTGTACTTTCACTGTGTTCACAAGGGGACAGCTCACGTTCGCAGTTGTAGCTGAAATTCAATTTAAGGGGCATTAAGTAACAGAAGTCTTAGCAGGAGCGATATACCGGCAGGACTTCTAAGCTTGTATTAGTTTAGTCTAGCGTGATGTTACCTTTCACGTTCAGAGTAACGCTGTGGCGGGTTCAGAGTCCTCCGGCCACTGGAAAAAGAAGGGATGAATTTTTCAGAGGCTGTTCGTCTGTATATTGCACATTGTAGTCAGATGACACTCTCGCTTGCTCTCAGGCACGGATAACCGTAACACTTACCTAATCTTCCCTTAACGGGGGCAGTATTGGGGGTTCTTAGTCCAGAAGCGTCTCGCGTACAGAGTCCGCGTCGCCGGGATGTCCTACTTCCTGGTTGCGGAGTACGCATGCACGAGGGTTATATTAAGACGCTCATGCGCAGACAGTTTTTTGCTTTTGTAGTTCGTAAATACGACTACAAAATGTACGTGATAGGGCCATGACGGATTGTATGACGGGCATTATAAAACCAAATAGACGATCATATTCAAATTCTCGCCATAATGCAGGCTAAATGTGTAATGCCTGCGCTTTGGTACAGAAGAGATATACTACCTCCAAGAGTGTTTAAATTTTAAACTAGATTGGTACTGTTACTATACCCTCACTTTATTATCAGTATAACATAAATGTTAGTTATATTGGTACAGACACGTTTTTAACCGGTTTGGGTTGGCACTGTATACAGAATTTATGCCTACTTTGGTAAGGAAAAATGGAGTATAAAATTAAATTAAAGGTTGGCAAATTTGCTATTGCTGGGAATATCAGTAGACTTGAAAGCTAAAACCTGTCCACATAGTTAGGCTGTATAAATCCAGAAGTATACACACTTTTTCTGTGAGAAACTTTTTCTACAAAAAACCAAAATCATGAATAAAATGAATATTGAATGAATTCCCTATATAGATTGCTCCCTAGCGTGTAATTACTAAACGCTTCTATTTTTTTGATGGGATCCTGTTGGACATTTGTCGAACCATTGTGTGTTTATATATAGAAAAAGAAAGACCGCACAGGGAAGTCAGAAGAGTGAGAGCACGTGGTGGGCCCCAAGAGGGAAAAAAAACAAAAGTCATCACGATTGCTTGGAACGCGAAAGTGATCGCGATGACGCACTAAAACACTCAATGGATGCACGCGCACCAGCGATCGTGCTTATACGCGTTCTAGCAAGCTGGTCGCGGCTTTAGGAGCACTTCCCAAAGCAGTTACTAAATGTATCTCCGAGCAGTGCATGCGCGCTGACTCAGCGAAACCTAAAAACAACTCTGAGGATAGTGAAGAAGAGCAGTTAAAGGCTTACTTGTGGATGCAGTGTGTAGTTACGCAGAGAACTCAGTAGATCATAAATACTATTAAATAAATCAATTTCCAAGCAGTGTTTTTGCGTTTTAGATGGAAAACTAGTTAATTCTACTTAACAATGCAATGGTCACATATTGGCATTTTCAGTTTTCTAGGCATTCAGTGGTAACTGAATGTCTGTGGTGGAGTACTCATAATAGTATAACGTTTCCACACTCCTACAGTCACTTCTTGCTTTCTTTTAAGCTGTCCCTGTGCACCATGGGACTCATAGTTCACGATCACTAGTTTCTTCAGGAGCAGCTTCAAACACACTGTCGTTTTTTTAGGTTACTGGCCTGGTACCTTCCTGCTCGGAGATTCTCTATTTACTTGAGAGTGTATGCAGTTTTGTTCAGATTGCAACATTCCTTAGCTGGTGCAGCTGAACACAATCACCCGGCTCCACATATCCGGTGTGCAGATGCTCAGGTTTTGGTGCAGCGGCATAAACCAGAAGCAGGAGACGTGTGGAACCGGCTTTGCTGGCTGCATGCCAGTCTCGGCTCTCGCTCCTAGCAACCCCGACTGAAGAAATCTTTGGTGTTTGTTTTCTTGGAAGCTCATTCAGACCCCTCAGCAGGGCTTTAAGTGGTAAAGAAAAACTGGGGGTGCTCGAAAAGGGGCGGGGCAAACCTCAAAGGGGTGTGGCCTATCTAAGTAGGGGTGTGGTCTAAATAAATATCACTAGTGTAGTAGTACCCCCTGCTCTGACAAACCGTCAGCTCTAGGACTCCTCAGTGTCATCAGATTTTGAATTACCTGCTCAGGCTCGCTATCTCCCCACCTTATTACAGCAAGGCTATGTATAGATAACGCCATACACCCTCCCCAGTACCCCAAGACCGGTGTTGTTATCCTGGGAAATGCCCAGACAGACACCTCCTGTATAGGGTGGCTTCACGTGAGCCTGGGTGTACTAGAAGCACTGCTCCCAGAAGGCAACGCGGCTTCACAGGGGTGAGTTTTTAACAAAGCCACCACCCCTGTCAAAACATGCCACAGAGTCCTCATACAACGTGGCTCACCTGGCATGACATCATACCTTGATCTCCACTACTCAGTAGTGAGCACATCGAAGAGCATGCTCTCACTGCAGTCCAAGAAAAAAAAAGATAACTGACCACCTCTGCGAGGCCCGAAAATAGAGCCTGATTCGAGGCACCCTAAAAATAACTGCTAGTGCTCACACAGACCCGGCCCAATTAAAGCCCTTAGTAGTGCCATCTACTACCATGTTACTTCGAACTCCTTATGAAATTTACTTCACTCTATTTTAAAGCACTCTGACACCTGTGGGTAAAGTACGCGCTTTATAAAAACACATAAATAGGAGGCATCAACCTAGCAGTGGCGAATAGATTCGACTTGTTCTTGAGATCGGGGGTAGTTCGGAGCGCAGCCATTCATAGCCCTGCCGAGTGCATGCATATCAGTTAAATGAGAATATATGTTACTAATTTCCTCTGATCCCCCACAAGCATTGCAAATTGCCATGCACATGTTGGTTGCCGTTAAGCAAAAAAAGCTGATAGCGTCGCTACTGCCATCTCTTCTTTGGTTGATAGCAGGTGAGTGGCTCTGGGCTGGGTTATGGCTGGACTGATTAATGTCAAGGCAGAGGCTCAAGTAAGGGCGAAGTGGGCACTAATTCTAGCACAGGAGAGTGGCTCCTGTGTAAAACGTCACTTGTTAAATATATTCCAAGCGATGCTGTAAAAATGAACTTGCTCATAAAATTAATAAACGCACCAGCTTTACAACAGCATATTGTACATCACAAGAAGATTCTTTCCGTACTAAGCTCGAGTCCAGACGCACTGGCCACTTTTTCTTAACTTCACCACATTACTTACGTCCCATCGCTTCCTATCTTCCAACACAGCTGTAAACCTTCCAGTTCTACTCACTGTAGTCCAAGAAAAAAAAAAAAGATAACGGTCTGCCTCTGTGAAGGCCGAAAATAGAGCCCGATAGAGACCCCTCTTGAGGCACCCTAAAAAAAACTGCCGGTGCTCAGACCCGGACAGACCGGCCCACTTAAAGCCCTGCCCCTCAGAATGTAGCACTCAAAATGGACTGGCCAGGTTGCATGGAATTACAAGAGTGACTTTCTTGCACTAAGGGAAAATGTAGCAAAGATGGCTGATCAAGTGCAAACTTCAGAATGATGTCTGCCTTCTCTGAGACTGATATCTTCCTTGTGCTGTACCCCAGCCTTCTGTCGCATGCAGGGAAGACGGGATGATGTTTCAGAACCATGTCATTGATTGGACACATAATGAAATATAGTCTGCCACCAGCTTGGGATGTATGCTGATTATCTGGAGGCTCTATTAGCCCTACCTAGAACTCACTTGCACCCTTGGTGCAATGCAGGTGAGGATCAGTGGAGCACCATTCCCTGCTTCAGCCCATCCCCAGAAGCAGGGGCCTTGCTTTAAGTGTTTGTGGAGCTTCATCAGAGATAAGGTGAGAAAAAGTCCAGGAGGTGGTAACTGAGCCATGAAACATAATCTAGTTTTGGACGTCAGGTTGAGGAGATCGGGTGTCACCCCTGTGCAATCAGGAAGATCGAGGGGGGATGCTGTACTCCATGGTTTTCAGTGCAGCTGTTCCTGGAAGCATCAAGTCTCAGATAGTGATCTTGAGGAATAATTCACTGGGGTACCAGAAGTGGTTAGGGGTGCCATACAGGAGGCATGTCTGACACCATCTTGATTTTTATCTCGCACTATGGGCCAGATGTAGGTAGGCTATTACCGGTCGGTAACGGCCGAAATCGGCCGTTACAGACCCGTAATAGGCTTTCCAGATGTAGGAGGCTAATAAAAGAAGAATTAGTGCCTTGATGTAGGTAATAGCAAATTACCGAATGGTAAATACCGAATTTTACCGATTCGGTATTCACTATTCAGTAATTGCTATGTAGGTAAAAAATTCGGTAAAAATACCAAATCGGTATGATTCGGTATTTACCGATTCTGCAATTACAGAATCGGTATTTGTCACTTGATTCCTATGGGCCTTGAAGCCCATAGGATTCAATGGCAGATACCGATTCGGTAATTACCGAATTGGTAAAAATACCGAATTTACAAGGGGGAAAGGATGTCACTTTGACACCCTGTTACACCCCTGTTTCGGGCTTGTGTGCCATGTGATACACATACATGCCCTTAGGGCATGTCTGTGTGCCACATGGCACAGGTGCACATGCACAGATGTGCATGTACACTGGAATTCGTTATTTAACATGGAATAGTATTCCATGGTCAATAACGATTCGGTAAGGGCCTGTGGCACTGATTACAGTGCCACCTACATATTGATTTACAGATTCGGTATATTTACTGATTCGGTATTTTACCGAATCTGTAAATTTACCGAATGGGTAAATATACAGATTCTGTAAATAAATTGCCCCCTACATGTCAATTCCCAAATACCGGTCGGTAACGGCCGAAATCGTCCGTTACCGACCGGTAATTGGCGAGCTACATCTGGCCCTAGGTAATTTACCGAATCGGTAATTTAAGGAATCGGTAACTTACCGAATTCTTAAATACCGATTCGGTAAATTACCGAATCCTGATATGTAGGGAGCACTCAAATGAGTGATTTTCCCATTTTAGGATTCGTTATTTACCACCAACTACAAGTTGGTGGTAAATAATGAAAACCTTTGAAAAAGCATTTTATTTGCTTTTCCAACAGTGTCATGTTGCAGACATACATGCCCTTAGGGCATGTATGTCTGCAACATGTGCACCCATACACAATTGAGGGGTGCAACAGGGTGTCAAAGTGACACCCTGCCACCCTTCAATGTTTCCCCCAATTAATTGACATTCATTCCTATGGGCCGGAATGAATGGCAATTATCGAATCGGTAAATACCGATTCGGTAATTACCGATACTTACTGATTCGGTAATTTTTTAAGAAAAATTACCTACATCCCATTTGCATGTTCTTAAATACCGAATTGGTATGATTCGCTATTTAAGAATCGTAATCTGGGATTACCTACATCTGGCCCTCGTTTCAAAGGCTGTACCTAGAGCAGTTCTACAACCACAAGCCCTACATCCTCGCCACTGCTCCTGCCTGCGAGAAGACAAGGCGCATGTCACTTCTCGGCCTGGCCTAGTTCTCAGGAAAATGACGTAAATTGAGCGACTAAAAACTATATTAGATGTTAGATTTTAGATGGAGATATGGTTTTGAAAACTGCACCACGAAGGCAGGCAAAGCTGAAATTGACCGTAGCTTGAATATCTTTTATTTCTGTCATGGTCAGATAGGATTCTTTATTTACTTACTTTCTTAAAAATAGGATTTTTTTAGTAATAGAATGGACGAAGCAGAGTGATTAGAGAGCTGCTGTGATCTTTCACACAACTGCCCCCTTAAGTGAAATCTCTTAGTATTCAGAAAAAAACTATTAATAGTGCTATAGAAAAGTGCATGCAGGCTGCTCCAGGTCTTGTCATTTGAGGTGTGAATATACCCTTTTACAAGAAACCAACTCCCACAGCGGACTGGTAGATTTCCAGTAATGAGCTGGTAAAGTACAAGGTGGGCGGTAAAAAAATGTGATCTAGTTATCAAAGCTGCTTTATCTGGAGGTCCCATTAGCGTGCTCTCTGCTGCTCCCAGATGTCTGCAGCCGACAGATACATGAAAGACACTCACATGCATGTTCTTTTTTTGGCGGACACCTTTAACCAGAGCTGATTACTGACAGCAAATTGCTGGTATAATTTGCTGTGAGACATTATCAGATCATTCAGTAAATCTTGAGCAGTAATGGCGAAAGCAAAGAACATATGGGAAGATTAGAGCTACAAATGCATTCAAGAGCACAGATGGGTTCCTTCACCGCCTAGCTTATCTAGCAGGGAGTGGAAAACCACTTTTTGCTTGAGGACTGTGAAAATTAGAGCCACTGTTCAATGCGGTTTATTCAACAATAGCTGACCCAATTGATCAGGTTCAGTGCTGAGATCTGAAAGGGTGAACCTGTCAGCTTCTCTCTCACCTTGGCTTTGAACTTCTGTAGTGCTCCGCTGCTTTTGAATATGATTGTGGTATAGAAATACCAAATACATACATTTTCAGACCATACCAGAATAAGTGAGCCCCCGCATTGGCTACATTTTTAGGGGCAGATTTACAATCCCCTTGCTCCACTTTTGCGTCACTTTTAATATGGGAAAAGTGACGCATTAGTAGTGCAAGGAGCTTGTAAATTTGCCCCTTAAGGTATTTGTTTCTTTAGTGGTTAAAAAGCTGACGATTTTACCACCTTAGGAAGTGGTAAATGTTTGCTTGCAAGAAGAGCTTTAAAGCAATGTGCTGCTTTTGGCTGGACATTTACTAGCGTTTGTCGACATCTCAGAAGTGAGCAACTAAACATAAAACAGTAACATAAACAAAGCAAGAAAACATCAGAACTAAAATATCACATGGCACATCACGATAAATAGTCAAAACAGAACACAAACCTATAACTGCAATACAGCAAAAAAAATCATATTGAAATAATGCAGTAGAAAAAGGTAGAAGCACAGAAAGCAACAGAACACATCAACAGCACAACAATATCACACAGCCAATGTGCAAAGATATGCATATTATATATATCCATCTCCAGAATCCTGATCTCATAATATGGCGAAAAAGGTGTTCTGAACAAGCACCACCTTAATGGTATTAGTCAAGAATATTTTGCAATCGGGCCCAATGACTTACCTCACACCTAGCACCTGTTCAACCTATACACTCCAAAATGGGTGGGTAAAAGATGCTAGAAGCTCTAACCTGCACATTCTTAATTAACTGTTCGAGTTTGTTTCCCTATTCTAACTCCTGTATTTGTACCGTTTTTGCTGGATTTTTTTTTACATATCCCAAAATAAATTTTCACACATTTACACATACTCTTTCCGAACTGGAATCGCACGCATTCCAAGTGATGATTAATTTATTGAAATCTGTAGGCTGCTAGTTGCTAAGTAATTAATTTAAGTTTGTTTTTCAAGTAGACTGAACCAGTATTTCTGTTACTAAACTGCTGGGTAAGTGATTTCTTCCTTACGTGTAGATTGATTAATGCCTGTAGGACACTGATTACAAGTTAGGCGGTTAGTTCTGTCCCGTGCATAAACAGAGGTTTATGCATGGGACAGAATTACAAGTTTGGTTTTATTGAACACATCTTATAATTATCAAATGCGTTAAAACCCCCAAAATTCATTACATTTCGACAGGCCAAACCTTTTGAGATTTAACAGGGGAAATGTGTACGGTATATACCATATCATACAGTTTTTACATGTTATTCCCCAACAACAAGTAATGGGTTCTGTTTTTCACACCCAATAAACAACGTACCCCGGGGGTTTGTTATTTACCAGGTGTGATAAATAGCACTTTTGCTTGTGAACAGACCCTAGATGTTTCTAATCTCGACGGGGAAAAGTGAAAAGATTCTAGAATGTTGGGCCCGCCACAGAGTACCACAGATAACCCTCAAGAAGGATGTCAACCCAGCCAAAAGTGCAATGAAGTAAGGAGAGAGGGTATTGAGATGTTTGTGCATTTATATTTATTGGTATTATTAGCAACTATAGAATTCAGTTTTATGCTAAATTTTATATAGGATTGTTCTTTTGAAACGATTTTTCTATGTCATGAGAAGTGTGTTTTCTTGACCTTCATAAAACTGGCAGCCGCGGCCGGCAGTGGGAGGAAATGCAGGGCGGCGACGTGGGGAGTGGGAGGGGCAGAGTGGGAAGTAGTAATGTATGGATTACAGAGTTTTACAGGTAAGTAAACATTTAAATAAATAAAACGAATTTCGTTGGGCGCACTGCATCGCATTTTGCATTTTGGGATGCAGTGCAATGCCATGTCAAAATGCAACCTTATAGTACATCTGTGCACCATACATCTGATATTTGTTACAAAACAACAACTCATTGCAAAACAGGATTCGCAATAATACAGTTATTCGGTGAAATATTAGATACTCGGTACACAGTTAACGCTTAATTTAATTGTCTATGCCAAGGTGTATTCATACTTTTTTCTCAATTCACGTCTTTACCACAATGTCATTGATATGTACCTCATTGATTAAGCTTCTTGATAATGATCGAAGCACCCATTGAAAAGTCTGGTCTGTCAATGTATCCTGGGTTTGTCTTCATACTTGTTCGATACTCGTACCTAAAATGTGAACATTGTTTACTTGAATACTGTATTCGCTCATAAATCCGATCTATAGATTATGTTGTTATCCGACAATTATATCTGTATCACAGCTATTTGCACTTTCTGGCAGTAGGGGTGTTCCACATTCCCGCCAGAGCAGAAATAAACTCAATATGTCCAGAGCATTAAATTATAGACTCCCTATTAAAGCGAGATCTTATTTGTTTGGACTGCATATACCACAATACATTTTGTCACATCCCACAAACGGTACAAACATGACTGTGCAATAAACATAGAAACCACTACACCAGTTATTCTCAACATTTCTCAACTTTGTTCATCACAAATCGGTGACATGACCCTCATCACCTGAGTGTTTCCTCCAGTGGTCAATTCACCTCTCCCATCGTACGTAACACAAACCATAGCTTTTCATTTCCTACGATATGCAGCTCGACTCACTGTACATTGTGACTGCCCCCCAACACATTTAAAACAGAGTGGTTAGCCACTATTATTTGGAGCCATTTCGTCAACTTGGTCGCAACATCTTGGATATATTTCATGCCACAGTATGTTTTAGCAGACCCCTAATCCATTTAGATAAATGAGGATTAGGCCACTAACATTTCAACCCAGGGTGTTAGTTTGATTCC
Source organism: Lissotriton helveticus (assembly GCF_964261635.1). Taxonomy (NCBI): domain Eukaryota; kingdom Metazoa; phylum Chordata; class Amphibia; order Caudata; family Salamandridae; genus Lissotriton; species Lissotriton helveticus. The sequence goes on along the minus strand of NC_136069.1, from coordinate 493,251,973 downwards.
TACTATTAGGTAGCAATATCCTAGAGTCTCGGCATATCTTACCTGCATGCCGCGTGTTCCCATCCATCAATAGCATCCAAGCAGTTGAGTGGCCAAATGCAACCTCCTACTTTCCCAATTAATTTATATGTGTCTGCTCAATCTATATCACCTGTGGGTATATTTCAACTCCACCTGATGGCCTCATCTCACACATAAATGCACTTGGGTCAAGCCATCTTGGGTGTATTGCACTCCACTATGTAAATAGTCAGGGTTACTCTTTCCTAAGAACTGGAGCCAACCTCCGATCATGTTTCGCCTCCTACATGGCGGAACTTTGGTAGCACCTCTTGAATGTATTACACACCACCAAACAAACTAGCCTCTGCCTGGCATAGTCAAACTCAACTCAATTTCCTCTCATCACACACAAAAGTCCTTTAGTCACACCATCTTAAGTATCTAGCATGGACTTTTGATCCCTAGACAAAAATGTTCAAATAATTGAACAGGCAAGGAAGGATCAAAACTCAAAGAATCAGAAAAAGAACAAAGTGAAGGTAACAAATCAGATATAAACAATTCAGGAGGATAAACACTTCTGCAGAAGGATGCAATTTTGTAGGTAAAACTGTAGATTTTTTGAAAGAAGTATGTAGAAGAGGTGGGAAAGGAAATCTGATTTTCCAGGTTCTCTTTTCAATAATTTTTGTTTTTTAAAATCTGCATTTATGTCTTTAAAATCTTGTGACTGAAGGCAGAGATGTATTGTTTTCCATGACTTTTTAAATGATCTATGAACATAAAGTCATCATTCTTTGATTTGCAACAGAAATAGCATCCAGGTTTTCAGATGAACTTTGAAGTAATGAAGCTATGTCAACATATATAATGGACTAGCTGTACCGGGCCACGCGTTGCTGTGGCTCAGTCTGTCTAAATGGAAGAGAAAGAAAAGAGTAAGCACATGTTTCTGATATGTTTAATTTCACAATGCTTGTCGGTATACAATATGGTTTTGTGACTATTGTCTGTATGCGTTCCTTGTAGTTGCGCAGCAAGCAAATCGATAGGGTCTGTTCGGCCTTTCGATTAAAAACACGTGCATAATGTACACATGCGTATTCAAATCCAACGTTGTGTATATATAAACACATGCTAATGTTGCAAAGTGAACCAACTCCTCCCCTCTCGCTTAACCCACTTCCCAGCCTGCCATCTTGACACCAACTGTCCATCCTAATCTATGTAGACTTTTGTCTCTATGCGTCCTTTCTTAATGGTGCAAAGTGAACCAAATCCTCCCCCCTCACTCCACCCACTTCCCGGTCTGCCATCCTGACCCCAACTGTCCATCCTAATACATGTAGACTATTGTTTGTATGCGTCCCTTGTAGTTTTTGCGGAACAAGCAATACGATAGGGCCTGTTCGGCCTTTCGATTAAAAACACGCGCGTATTGGACACTTGCGTATTTGAATCCAGCGTTATGTATATATAAACACGCGCTTAATCGTGTCCAACATTGTGTCAAAATTTCAAAGCAATCGGTGAATAACTTTCTGAGATTTAATATTTTGAACAAACGTACATTGACATTTTTATGTGTCTGTTTGGACTTTCGATTAAAAACACGCGCCTATTCGACACACACGTATTCCAATCCAACGTTATGTATATCAAAACACACGCGTATTCGAATCCAACGTTGTGTCAACATTTCAAAGCAATCGGTGAAGAACTTTCGGAGATTTACGATTTTCACCAAACAAACATTTGCATTTTTATTTATATAGATTGCTTAATTCCATAACTTTGAGCATCAATTTGAACAGAGGTTAGTTATTATTTGGAAAGATTTTAGGGTGTTTAAAGCTCATAAAATAGAGGTCAAAGTTTCAAGTATATGATCTTGTGTGGAAAGTTGTTTGATGAGTAACTTTTCCATGAAAGCTAAAACCTTTTGAATGGCCATCATCATGGCCGGAATTGGAGGATCAGCTGTATAATAATAATAATAATACTCCTGTATTTGTAAAGCACACAGCTACCCTTAGGTTTCCCAGCGCTGGTGGCCATTGGGAAGATTAAGCAAGCTATTGCCCAGAGTCACATGGTGCTGGGCAGACCACTGCCACCGGTGCCGGGTATCGAACCGTGATCCTCAGCGTCCTACGTCAGTCACCCTGGCCGCTGCGCCACACCTCTCCCACTGTATCAGGGTGGGGCACATTAGTAGTGTGAGATACCCAATGGATCAACACAATGCTAGTTAAAAGTAAGGGGTAAGACTGACTTCACCAACTCCAGAATCAAATCAAAGCATCAGTTCCTTGGTGATTGCTGCTATAGGGGCTATTGTGCTGAGCACCTGTTAATTCATTCCCATCAGAGATAGCTCAGTTATTGAGACTTTTTCATGTAAATACGTAGACAAACACTTAGTTGAAAATCATCAGATGTCTAAAATACAAGATAATGAATACAAAAACATGCACCTCAAAAGGAATGTCGGGAATAAAGGATAAATGTATAACAACACTTGCAACAGTGCTGGATGATTTGAAGCTGAATGAACATGAATTAACTGAATTTTTAGTTGATTTGTGGTTTTTAGTTGGTTTGAACGTATTTGCGCTCATCTTCAATGAGATTCGACCTCAAAATCTGCCTTCATGATATGTATCTCATGTAAATCCAAGATGAAGGTGGTCATAGGTGATTTGACCTACGGGGAACTTCCTTTGTGAGACCTGTGAAATCTCTGATGGGTCCTGCCAACTAAAGTAAGGATTTGTCCAGCACTAATCCCTGTCTTGGATTCCATACTCAGAAATTGTAGAGCTAACATTCCTAATCCAGTGTTGTTCATTACTTGCATGCAATCCTGTTACAGAAAGAAGCCAAAGTGAGCAGCCCTAACTTTAATTTTTCTTACTATGATTAGAGCAGAATAAGGGAGCTACTATCTTTAGTGCGATTGGCCATTACCATAAATTTGAGCACCACATTTTAATACTGTGGATAATTCTGCCTGGAATAGCTTTTGTTTAGGAGATTTGTCCTATTTTGTAAAATGGTGCTACCATTCCTACCATTTTGTGCTGCTACACTATCCAGCTAGGGAAACCTACTAAACCCATATATTTCTGAAAGCTGGTGACCCAGGGGAGTACAGGGAGGTATGGCTTGCATGGATCCCCCAACTTTTTCCTACCCAGAATCCCCTGCATACCTCAAATTTAGCTGGAAATATCAAATGTTTCTCAAATTTCTGTGTGGGAAAGTTGTGGGATCACCGGGCTGATACATATTTCCTACCACCCTCCTCGTCTCCCGATAAAAATTATAACTCACTTTTGTGGGTGGGCCAAGTGCCTGCGACAGGCAGGGGCCCAAATCGTATTGTGGAGACATCAAAATTACCTATCACAAAACGACCTGGTTTTGCAAGGGGGGCACATGGGTTTTTGGCCTGGAGCTCAGCTGCCATCTAGGAAAACCTACTAAACCCACACATTTCTGAAAACTAGACACCCTGGGGAACCCAATGAGGTATGGCTTGTGTGGATCGCTCACCGTTTTCCTACCCAGAATCCCCTGCAAACCTCAAATTTAGTTTAAAAAATACACTTTTCCACACCTTTTTGTGTGGGATCAGCGTGCCGGAACAAATGTCCTACCACCCAGGGTTCTCCTTGTTCTCACTTTTAGTGATGTTCCTGTGGTGATATGTGCTTTACCTTATTTACAAGGCAGCATTAAGCCACTTAACATGGCTTAATATTGCCTTGTAAATAAGGCCCCCTCTGACGCTATACTTAGCATGAAAGGGGTGGGCAATGGGTGTTACGGTGGGCGTTCCACTGCAACACCCATTGATTTTGACCCTACCCCATATTTACAAGGGCGGTGTGAATGTGGGGCAGCACCAAAATTAAAAACAGGCACAACAACAATAAATGTTTAATTTCGCCTCATTTTTGCTGTTTCCGTGTGTGCTGCATTTTGCAGCACACATAGAAACAGCAAAAGGCTTTTGATTGTTTATGTGCAGGAAGGTGTCCCTTCCTGCACCTAAACAATCAATAAAAAATGACTTTTTTCAACTTTTATATGTGCTGCATTAAGCAGCACACGTAGAAGCTTCAAAACACCATTTAAAGATTGTTTATGTGCAAGAACGGACACCTTCCTGGAAATAAATAATCTTCCCCTCAACGTAGACACCCTTGCACTATGATGTGTGCAAGGGTGCCTGCGTTGGTGCTAGGCTGCTAAATTTATCGCCAGTGCGAGAGAAACGCTGGGCTGCTCCATATTGTTGTAAATATGGTGCAGCTCTGCATTTCAGAAGTGGTGGAGCATGGCGTCACCACTTCTCTAGTAAATATGCCCGAATTGTGTTCGAAGCCCTGCCCTAAAACTAGTTGTAGACTAACCCTCAACACTACAAACCAGTCGCTTTTTGGAAATGGTATGGGCCTTCTAACAACCCCTAAATCAGTCTTCTCTGCGTCTGCTAGCATGGAAGGCCAATCCCTGTCCCTACATAACATTAAGCCTGGTGGAGTTGTTGTTTAAAAGACCTAGGGCCAGATGTAGGTAGGTAATATTTACTGATTCTTATTTACCGAATTTTACCAATTCGGTAAATAAGAATCGGTAAATAAGAAGGGGGGGGTATGTAGGAACATCCAGATGTTCCATTTACCGAATCAGTAAATATCGGTATTTACCGATTCGGTAAATGCCGACCGGTAATGCTCCATTCATTCCTATGGGCTTTGAAGCCCATAGGAATGAATGGGGCATTACCGGTCGGTATTTACCGAATCGGTAAATACCGATTTTGACAAGGGTGCAGGGGGTGTCACTTTGACACCCTCTAGCACCCCCAAAAAAGGTTCGGGGGCCATGTGGCAGGCATACCTGCCCTAAGGGCAGGTCTGCCTGTCATATGGCACAGGTGTGCATGCACACATGTGCATGCACACCTGAATCGGTATTTTACCATCAAATTGAATTTGATGGTAAAATACCGATTTTGTAGGCCTTGTGGGACTCAGAAGAGTCCCACCTACATATCAATTTTACCGATTCTGTAAAAATACTGGTCGGTAAATTTACCGACCGGTATATTTACCGAATCGGTAAAATTACCGATTTGCCCTGTTTCCGTCCCCCTACATCTCAAAAGCCAAATACCGGTCGGTAACGGCCGAAATCGGCCGGTACCGACCGGTATTTGGCTACCTATATCTGGCCCCTGGTGTTCCCACTCAGTGGCGCTGGAACAATTTCAGAGTTAGGGTGCCACTATCAATGTTACGTCACTTAAGTAAAAGGGGTTGTGAAAAATGTAAGTATTGCACAAAGAGCAAGTACAGCAAATTAGACATGCCCATTCAGCAGGAAAATGGTGGTGGGGAGAAGTGTGTGTCGAGTGGCGCATTTTTCAGCACATTGTCCCAAATAAATAACCAGAGCATGGTGTGGCAGAGTACACAGCCATTTACAGAAAGCACATTTTGCATTGAAATGTCACTAAATTTGCATTAGACATGCCGTTTTATGGCCTAACATTTACGGTGCATGAATAATAAATTATGGAAATTGGATTTCTGCATATATTGATAAGTTCCTTGGTTTATTTTGATCATATTACAATCTTTATTTATATCATATCCCAGCATTATTAAAAACGATGTACCTCATTTGTACTTCCTTGCGGCTGATACGTTTTAAAATATTTGTAAAGCTCATTTTCAAGTATTTACATTTTTTTATGGTAGAAAACATTTGACAAATCCTGTACCCCTGCAAGATTGTCATGGGGTTCGCATTACAAAATGTCCTTACTTTCACACCTCACCTTTGTATTTGAACACACTGAGAATGTCAGAAGATATTCTGAAAGTTTAAAAGCAAACTTATGACTGATTCTGCTTGTGAGTTCTACAAGAAAATGTTGGGGGTGCTGCAGCAGTCCCACAGCCTTGCTACCAGTATTGGTTGCTGTGACCGCTAAGGAGGCCTGTCCCCCTCACCCCCACTCCTCCACCAACCACAAATATGTTTATTAAGATAAGTGACTTATTTTTTCCTTTTTTTAACCAATCTGACTAACAATTAATAACTGGTGCAAGAAATTTAGGTCTGTTGTAGGTGACAGGGGGAAAGCATAGATTTTCAGAAGAAAAAATCTCTAGCTCAACTTTGAGCCCACTTGAGGCCTGTGACTAACTGCTACCTTCACCATATATGAATCACACAATCACTCATCTTCCTCAGAACCAAGTACCTGGCTGCATTTCATGAACTCCTCTAAGGGTTTGATGTATAAATGACACATTCATCAGCTGCCCCGGTTTATGAAACATGAGGGTACACTCTTACACAGTGTTTGGCATGCAAAAATTAATGAATTAATTAATCAATGCAGATCACCAAAGTTTTCTAACATGTTTGCCACGAGCGCCACTCATTGCCAGATACAAAGGCACTCTAGTTTAGTACCCACTTTGTGCCTCTATCTTCTCCTGCACTTCCATTTTCTGCTTTTTTTTTTTAGCTCTTGCAGGTTCTTTACCAATGCTGCTTTTTCCTTTTGTCACTGTTTTTCAATATTTACTTTCTTCATTCTTTTTTCCTTTTCCATCTTTCCCTCTTTTGCTCTGGGTCAAAGTTTGAAGATAGTAAATATGTCCTGGTCTACAACAATAAATTGTCGATTACGATCCCGTCCGGGAGGCTCCGAATCCGATTCGGGTTTGCCAAGTCCGAATTTCTGACTGAATCGTACCTAGTTTCGAATGACCGATTACGATGCCCGGAAACTGTTTAAGCTATCCGAATCGGTTATGAAAGGCATTAGGACAGATAGAGCCTTTCAGGAGCTAAATCGTACAGCTATTTGGACACGGTAATTGAGTGAGTGATTATGATGACTGATGCAGGCAGATGTTTCGATTCAGTTTGCCTAAAACAAAACAGATGTTGGAATCTGTCTTTGGGGGCCTGTAACAGGGCCTCCTTCGCCCAGAGCCCTCTGAATCAGGCCCATAGATCCCTACTTCCCAACCATGCCCAGTGTGGCAGACTCCAGTGGGTGCCCGCCACAGGGTGTATGATTTTCCCCAGCCACCCCTTTCTTCAAGGGGAGCCTGTGTTCTCGTTTGGAGCACAGGCTCCCATTGAAGTCAATGGGAGTCCAACGGAATCGCATCCAGAGTTTGAGTTTGAGTTTAAATTATTTATAAAAGCGCACTTTCACCAGCGGTTTCATGGCGCTGCAACAAACAAATCCCTAAAGGGGAAAACAGGAGTAATTGAGAAGGAAAAGAAGCAGAATGAAGACCGACCTATTTAAGAGATTGAGCAAATAAATGGGTTTTAAGTTTCTTACGGAATTGAGGGTAGTGAGTCAGAGATCTAATCTCTAGGGGCAGGGAATTCCACATAGCTGGGGCAAGGGTCGCGAATTTCGATCCTCCTCATTTCTTCCTCCGAAAACGGGGGACTGATAACAGAGATTGTGTGGATGATCGTAGATCCCTGGTGGGAACATAGGGAATGATCTCTGATGTAATAAAAGCCGGAGCCGCTCCTAGTCGAGCTTGGAAGGTGATGGAAGCTAGCTTGAACTGAACGCGTTCATGAATAGGGAGCCAGTGCAGAGATTTAAGGAGGGGTGTAACGTGGTGAGATTTTGAGAGATTGAACACCAGCCGTGCCGCCTGGTTCTGGATCAGCTGTAAGCGCTTTAAACTGTATGCAGGAATACTCGCATACAGGGCGTTGCCATAATCCAGGCGGGAGATGACCATCGCCAAGATGATCAGTTTCAAGGCATCAAAAGAGAAAAAGCGAGAGACCTTGCGGATGGTGCGGTGAGAAAGAAAAGAAGAGGAAACCACAGAACTAACCTGGGAGTGAAGAGTAAGCTGGGAATTAAGTTTAATACCTAGAGTTTTAACCGTAGTAGACGGAGCCGGGGGAGAGCCTAGGGAAGGGGGCCAGAAAAGAGAGGACCAGGGACTGGAGCAACCACCTGTCAACACCAACTCGGTTTTATCCGGGTTGAGCTTCAGGTGGTTGTGGCTCATCCAGTCCCGGATAAAAATCATAATAGACTGAAAGTTTGAAATGGAAACAGAGGAAGAAGACAGATTGAAAACAAGTTGGAGGTCGTCCGCATAATTGTACACGTTGACCTCCATCTGCTGTAACGAAAAAATAAGGGGGGCGATATAGAGGTTAAACAAAAGAGGTGAGAGGGAAGAACCTTGGGGAACCCCGCACTGAACTTTCCGGAAGTCCGCAGAAAAATCACCCAGGTGAACAGCCTGGGTGCGGTCCCTCAGGAAGGAGGATAGCCATAACAGGGCGGTGCCCCCGATCCCCGCCGCCTTGACACGGGAAAGTAAGATGGTATGGTCAACCGTGTCAAAGGCGGCTGAAAGATCGAGGAGCACCAAAGCCTGGGCCTGGTTGGAATCCATTCCCTCCCTGAGGTTGTCAAGGACCGAGAGAACTACGGACTCCGTAGAGTGTGCGGGGCGGAAGCCGGCCTGGCGAGAAGCCAAAGCCCCATGTTTCTCAATGAAGGTGCTTAAAGACTTGGTGACATGGCGTTCAAGCACCTTAGCCAGGAATGGTAAAAGAGAGATGGGGCGATAATTGGCAGGGACCGAGGGGTCTGTGCCAGGTTTCTTTAGGATGGGGACAATAACAGCTGTCTTCAGTGAGTTGGGTACGACTCCCTGGGAGAGGGAGCTATTAAGGAAGTGAAGGGGGGATCAGGACAGGTTGTGTAAATATGACGAAGGATGTGCGCAGGGCAAACATCCAATGGGGACCCAGATTTGACCAAAGGAATGAGCGAAGTCAAGGATTCTTTAGTGAGAAGGGGAAGGGCATCGAGTTGTCCCTTCGATGGTGGACACTGAGGATCAACAAAAGTCGGGGAAGGTAAGGGAATGTTGGCTTTAATGGCTGTAATTTTCTCGATAAAAAAATTGTTAAGGGAGTGACAAAGGTCCTGGGAGGGGGAGGGCTTGAGAGATGTCCTATCAGAAAAAGCCAAGCTATGGACTATCGAGAAAATTTCCCTCGGTCGATTCTCAGCTGTGAGAATTTTAGAGGAGAAATAGGTCGTTTTTGCCTCCAAAATGCAGAAGCTTCCAAATGCATCCAAATCTCTCGGTCGGACTCCCCGATCTGAGTTGTTCAGGATCGCATTCGAGAACCGATTCGGTCTAAATGCTTTCCAGACAGGATCGTAATCGGCCCCTTTGTCATGGTGACAATCTAATGCCACCACTGTTACACATTGAGGGGTCATTAGGATGTCGGCTCGGATTTGCTATGAACTGACACTGTCTCTGACTCAGAACCAACTGACCTCTGGTCGGATGTTCTGATCGGCTGATTACGATGTGACAACATTGTTCGATCGCATACCCACTTTTCTCAAAGAGAGCTTGTGTCACTGCCAGCTGTATTACAGGCTCCTATTGAGAAATAGGGGTGTGTTTGAAACACTCTACCCTGTAGCAGGCACCCAATGATGCCTTTCACACAGTGCAGGGTTTTGCAGAGTGGCACCCTATTTACCCCCTCGACCACCAACTGTAGACCGCAGGGAGGCAAGAAGGCCCTGATTAGGGGTCTCCAAAGTCGCTTTACGACAGCTTTTCCATGTTGGAAAGGCCAGCACGGAAAGGCTGTTGGAAACCAACATCGTAATACCGACAGCGGAAATGCCATCCCTAGGGGAATGGGGTGCTGTTCCGACTGGCCGGAAGACACCGAGAGCCAGTCGGAACCGAGTCAGAATAACCGGACGCTTTACGTTCCGACCACCGACATTGTAATACGGGGGTGCAACTGCAAACCGTCTGTATCGATTGGAAAGCCTCCAACCACGGTCAAAAAGCTTCCAAATAGTGGTCGGAGGCTTTCAGACGGACATCGTCACAAACGCTCAAATACAAAGTTTGCAACATAGAAACTGCTTTTAGCATTGTACGAAACCTATTTTAGAAGTTAGTAACTTTTTACTCCTAAAACGAGTTTGGAATTGGATAAGCAATTGCTATTCTGAAGGGGTGTGTTGAAGGCGTTCTTTCCAAATAGTGATTCCTGTCTGTTAGACTTGAAATCCATAACATGATATTCCCTAAAACCTTTTCCCTTCACTTTTGTTTTGCTGAACTAATTTCTGTTGGCATTGGGACTTTCTGTACTTTACCACTGTTAACCATTGATAAAGTGCTTGTGCTTGCTCCTTGAAGCATGGTAAAGTTGGCTTACACCTAAATGACACATTTAATGTATGTGTAAACCCCAAGTAAATGGTACTACTTGTATCTTAGACTTGCAGCACTCTTTGTACTACAAACTAAAGTAGCACTTTAATACATGTCTCATGTCTGCACCTGCAGCCTGTAGTGGAGTACGAAATTGCCATTTCAACCTGACCAAAGAAACCTTTCATCAGGTCTAAATCTTCCTTTTTAAAACTCATAAGTCACCCCTAAGGTAGGCCCCAAAGGCTCATAGGCTGGGGTGCATTGTATTTAAAAAGTATGACATGTGTACGTAAGTTTTAAATGTCCTGGCAGTGAAAAAACTACTAAAATCATCTTTCACTATTGCAAGGCCTATCTCTCCCATTGACTAATACTGGATTACCTTATTACCTTTAGTAAGAGATAACTTTGTATTGGGAGCAGATAGAGAAATGCTGTTTACAATTGAATGAATTATAATTTAAAAACCTCTGAAATGGTAAAGTTGTACTTTAAGTCACAATCCTAAAACTGGCATTTGCTTGTCCTAACCATTTGTGCCTTCTGCCAGTGTCCTGGGTCACATGATTGTGAATGGCTCTGTTGATGGGGGTTGTGCATTGCTTTCAGACAGTAACACAAGTAGGACTTAGGTGTGGATAGGGTGGGCCACCCTGGCAGGATGACTATGAGGGGCTCTACCCAGCTGCACTTACATTTCAATGGCCTTTGCCTCCTTCAAACAAAAAGGAATCTCATACTGGGCCTGCCCTGTCTTATGTCATCTCATACATTTGTAGTCTTGACAGTGGACAGGAAGAAATTTCCAAAACCAGATGGAGGGTAGGATAAGGTGTCCCCCTCCAAAGTCTGGCACAAGGAATAAATATTGGATCTCTGACGCTACTCTTCAGAACACTCCTGGACCGGTGTATATTACAGCAAGGACTGCCCTGCTACTTAAGGACATCCTTGCTGACTGTGAAGGAAGATTCAACATAAAGAGCGATCTCCTCATTGACGCAAGCCTCTACTCCAAACCCCACTGCTTAGCACCAATTGAACCAAAAAACAATGCTTCATGGTCAACCTTTGGCACCTACTCGGAAGAAGAAATTGGCAAACTGCTCAGCACATTGAAACCATCCAATCACCTCACAGACCCCCTTCCTGCTAACGCTGTAAAAGACTTTACCCCTTGGCTTCTCCCACTCTGGACTAAAATTATCAACAGCTCACTTCAACAAGGAATCATACCTGACTCCCTCAAAGTTGGACAAGTCACACCTTTACTAAAGAAACCTACAGCCGACCCCTCTGACCTGAACAATTACCGTCCCATCACCAATATTCCCACTCTCGCCAAACTGCTGGAAAAATGCGCACAACTACAATTGACTAAACACATTGAACAATTTGATCTCCTCAACCCTCATCAATCAGGCTTCCGAGCAGGACACAGTACAGAAACTGCTATGACTCACATAATTGACGACGCACTTCAAATGCTAGACCAAAACGACACCTGCCTCCTCATCCTTCTTGATCTCTCTTCAGCATTCGACACCGTTAAACATGAGAATTTACTCGAACTACTAAACACAAGAATGGGTTTATCTGGAACCGTTCTCAAGTGGTTCACTTCCTTTCTACACAACAGATCGCAGAAATTCAAGAGCAACAACCTGTTGTCCTCGCCAATACCTGTAACGCTAGGCGTCCCCCAAGGATCCTCTCTATCCCCGACTCTGTTCAACCTAGTTATGGAACCTCTCACCACCTTGCTACAAGCATCCGACGACACCCAACTTTATCTCAAATTACAATCCCCCAAAGACATTTCGCTCCTGAACTCAACGATCAGAAGCACCCAATCCTGGCTTGCCGATAATCATCTCAAACTCAATGCTCTGAAAACAGAGTTCCTTCTGATCTCACCTCCAGCGAAGATCTCCACCACTCAAATTTGGCTTAAACACCTACCGCACTCAATGTCCAACCCACCATCGTGGACTCAGCAAAATCTTTAGGCATCGACACCAATCTCAACATGCAGCAACATATCAGCAAGGCAACTAAGGGAGCGAACTTCCAAATCAATACTCTGAGGAAACTTAAACCCTTCCTCCCAGCCAAAGACTTCCAAACCGCAGTACAAGCACTAGTCATCCCACGAATAGAATATGGCAGCATCGCCCTCTGCGGACTCCCCCTAACTACTACCGCGCCCCTAAGAGCTTCTCTAAACGCTGCAGCGAGACTCATCACTGGGTCAAAAAAGCACTCTCATATTTCCTCTGACTTGAAATCCCTGAACTGGCTGCCTTTTGAAGCCAGAATACATCTGAAAATCGCCTGCATGACACACAAGGCGGTACACCTGAACTTACCCGGCTACCTCGCTCAGAAGCTGACAATCTCTGGCGGCGCTAGAAACACTAGAGGCACATACAATCTTCTGCTGAAACCTCGAAGATTCCGGAAGGAAAAAACCTATAAGCGTTCCTTCTCAGGAATGGCACCCAGGATCTGGAACTCACTCCCTCCCGAAACCAGGCTCATATCTTCCACTACACTCTTTAAGAAAGAAGTAAAAGCTATCCTCATGGCCAAATACACTTGAACTGTTATTTCGAACTCTTTAAAGACGCTGCACCGATCTGTACTACGTGTTGCTTATTTGTATTACTTGTCTTATTGATTTACATGATTGGCTTTGCCTCCACCTATGTGTACTGTTAGCCTTACTGACTCACCTGTTTGACTATGCTCCCTCATGTACCCCTTCTATGTAAAGCGCTCTGATATCTGCAAAGATCTTGTCCGCGCTATATAAAACTTTCAAAATAAATAAATAAATAATAAACCTGTTTACCCTAATCCCAGAATAACCTATGTGACTCCAATGGTATGTTAAATGACCTCCTGTTTGAGCTACAGGAATAGAACATGCTCCAGAAGCCTCCCTGCAACTGTCCAGCTGACCTGTTGCAATTGCACTTGTCTGGAATTGCAACTGTACCGCTCTGAAGCCTGCTGAGCTCTTCTGGAGTGAGTTCCTGATCCCTAAGAGGTGTCCCCAGGTCCTAGACCTTGGCTGGCATCAGTCCGAACTGCTCCCAAGAAGAAAAGGAGAAATCCTTAAGTTTCTGCTCATCACAGCCACAAACAGGCCCCTTTGTGCTGAGACTCTGCCAACCACGGTGACCACGAATGTGAAGATCCTGTGAAAATCTGCTCGTCACACTACAGCAACTGCCAGCGACTACCAGTAAGGCGAAATCTGCACTTCACAGTACAGCAACAACCTAAAGCTTTAGCATCAATCACGTGTGATAGCTGAACGGCTCTTTGCACTATAGCAATGGCAGCCTGTGCCATCTGGCCTGCTCTTCACGCTACTGCAACAATCATTATTGTTCCAGGAGCTCTCAAGCCCTCATTAAATCTAACAAAATACGGTGGCTAATGGCAAAATTGTTTTCTGGTCTCAAAAAAGTACACATTACTATGGTGCACTCGGCACTGAAGGAAAGTAACTTGTGTGAGGAGATGCTCCTTGTAAAAGGACGTGTAACAAACAACAATGTCTCAAGCGAGGGTGTTATTTGGCGAACAAGTAGACCGGGTACAATTAGTTTACATTGGAATAGATCAAGAGGGAAGGAAGCCAAGGAGACAGATTTCATCAGAAATTGAGTGTATTACAACTGTTAATCATTTTAGACATATTGTAATTCATATGTACAATCACATGAGGAGGAAGCACTGTTACATTAAATTACATGTAATAGACAACATAGAGTGTGCAAATGCGCGTGAAATTTTGGTGACAACGCAAGTGACACGTCAGTGGGTATATACAGCGAATCTATGACATAATATCGAAAGACAGAATATAGACATACAAAAATATCGACACACAAATATCGAAATCAAAAATATCGGAGTTCTATCTACATAAAGGTAAGTACAAAAATATCGGAAAAAATATAGTAGTACAAAAATATCGAAGTTAAAAATATAGTTTTTTTAAATGTATTAATAATAATGTAAAAATAATTTCAAAATACATATAATTTAGCAAATAAAAAATATAAACATTAAAACATATTAAAAAATTAATAACTAATACATACACATTTAAAATAAATTAAAAACTACATATAAATTAATATGTATACTTACTCTACATATTGCAACAGTAGGAAAAGCGTTGGATACGTAGGGGTAAAAATTACTATTCCGACTCCAGAGAGTGCAACAGTAGGGAAAGCGTTGGGTAGCGTAGGGGTAAAAATTACTGTTCCCACTCCAGAGGGTGCAACAGTAGGGAAAGCGTTAGATAGTGTAGGGGTAAAAATTACTATTCCCACTCCATAGAGTGCAACAGTAGGGAAAGCGTTGGATAGCGTAGGGGTAAAAATTACTATTCCCACTCCAGAGATTGCAACAGTAGGGAAAGGGTTGGATAGCCTAGGGGTAAAAATTACTATTCCCACTCCAAGGGGTGCAACAGTAGGGAAAGCATTGGATAGCTTAGGGGTAAGAATTACTATTCCCACTCCAAAGGGTGCAACAGTAGGGAAAGCGTTGGATAGCGTAGGGGTAAGAATTACTATTCCCACTCCAGAGGGTGCAACAGTAGGGAAAGCGTTGGATAGCGTAGCGGTAAAAATTACTATTCCCACTCCAGAGAGTGCAACAGTAGGGAAAGCGTTGGATAGCGTAGGGGTAAAAACTACTAGTCCCACTCCAGAGAGTCAACAGTAGAGAAAGCATTGGATAGCGTAGGGGTAAAAATTACTATTCCCACTCCAGAGGGTGCAACAGTAGGGAAAGCGTTGGATAGCGAAGGGGTAAAAATTACTATTCCCACTCCATATAGTGCAACAGTAGGGAAAGCGTTGGATAGCGTAGGGGTAAAAATTACTATTCCCACTCCAAAGGGTGCAACAGTAGGGAAAGCGTTGGATAGCGTAGGGGTAAAAATTACTATTCCCACTACAAAGGGTGCAACAGTAGTCAAGTCAAGTCAAGTCAGAATTTATATAGCGCACTACATACCCAGAGGGTCTCAAGGCGCTTGAGGAAGGGGGGGAGGTTTACTTATCGAATATCCAGGTTTTAAGCTGTTTTCTGAAGGCTAGGTGGTTTTTCAGTAAGTCGGAGGTGGATGGGAAGGGAATTCCAGGTTTTGGCCGCTAAGTAGGAGAAGGATCTTCCCCCCATGGTGGCTTTGTGGATGCGCGGAACAGCGGCGAGGGCTTGGTTGGACGAACGCAGCTGGCGGGTGGGGGTGTAAAAGGAAAGGCGCGTGTTGAGACAATCAGGTCCAAGTTTGTATAGGGCTTTGTGTGCGTGGGTGAGGAGACGGAACGTTATTCTCTTGTTGACGGGGAGCCAGTGAAGGTCCTTCAGGTGAACGGAAATGTGGTCTGTGCAGGTGATGTATAGTATGAGTCTGGCTGAAGCATTTTGGATGCGTTGGAGTTTTTTCTGCAGTTTTGCGGTGGTACCGGCATAAAGGGTGTTTCCGTAGTCAAGACGGCTTGTAACCAGTGCATGGGTGACCGTTTTCCTTGTTTCGGTGGGGATCCAGCGAAATGTTTTTTTGAGCATGCGTAGGATGTTGAAGCATGATGATGAGACGGCGTTGACTTGTCTGGTCATCGAGAGTGAGGAGTCCAGGATGATGCCCAGGTTCCGTGCGTGGTCCGTCGGTATGGGGGCTTTTCCTAGGGCCGTTGGCCGCCAAGAGTCGTCCCAGGCGGAAGGGGATGAACCTAAGATGAGGACTTCCGTTTTGTCCGAGTTCAGTTTCAGACGGCTATGCTTCATCCACTCGGCTACTTCTTTCATCCCTTCATGTCGGTTGGTTTTGGCGGTGGTTGGGTCTTTGGTGAGTGAGAGGATCAGCTGAGTGTCATCAGCGTAGGAGATGATGTTGAGGTTGTGTTGGCGTGCAATGGTTGCGAGGGGGCTCATGTAGACGTTGAAGAGGGTGGGGCTGAGTGATGATCCTTGCGGGACGCCGCAGATGACTTCGGTGGCCTCTGACTTAAAAGGGGGGAGGCGGACTTTCTGAGTTCTTCCAGCGAGGAACGAGATGATCCAGTCCAATGCTTTTCCTTGAATTCCGGTGTTTCTGAGGCATTGTATCAGGGTGCTATGGCAGACTGTGTCGAAGGCTGCGGAGAGGTCAAGGAGGATGAGGGCGACTGTGTCTCCGTTGTCCAGTAGTGTTCGAATATCGTCTGTTGCTGCGATGAGGGCGGTCTCGGTGCTGTGTTTGGCTCGGAAGCCAGACTGTGATGAGTCGAGTGATTTGTTGGTTTCAAGGAAGGCGGCGAGCTGATTGTTGATGGCTTTCTCAATGACTTTGGCAGGGAATGGGAGGAGCGAGATGGGTCGGTAGTTTTTGAGTTCGGTGGGGTCAGCTGTGGGTTTCTTCAGAAGGGCGCTGAGTTCGGCGTGTTTCCAGCTTTCTGGGAATGAGGCGGAGTTGAGGGAGCAGTTGATGACGTCTCGGAGATGGGGTGCGATAATGGAGTCTGCTTTGTTGAAGATGTGATGGGGGCATGGGTCTGTAGGGGATCCTGAGTGGATGGAGTTCATCAGGCTAATGGTTTCTTCTGTGGTGATTGGGTTCCAGTCGAAAAGGTTATTCGGAGGGGGTATAGGTTCGGAGGTGAGTGGGGTGGACTGGTTTACGGGTTGGTTGTTAAAGCTGTTATGTATGTCGGCGATTTTGTCATGGAAGAATGAGGCGAGGGAGTCGCAGAGGACTTGAGAGGGGGTGATGTCGTTTGAGCTGGCGGTGGGGTTGGTGAATTCTTTGATGATGTTGAAAAGTTCCTTGCTGTTGTGGGCGTTGTTGTCTAGTCGGTCTTTGAGTGCTGATTTCTTGGCTGTCCGGATTAGTTGGTGGTGTTTGCGGGTGGCGTTTTTGAAGGCGGCTTGGGTGATAGTGTTTGGGTCTTTTTTCCAAGTTTTCTCTAGGGACCGACAGAGCTTCTTGGATTTCTTAAGGTCATCGTTGTTAAGGGAAAGCGTTGGATAGCGTAGGTGTAAAAATTACAATTCCCACTCCAAAGGGTGCAACAGTAGGGAAAGCGTTGGATAGCCTAGGGTTAAAAATTACTATTCCCACTCCAGAGGGTGCTACAGTAGGGAAAGCGTTGGATAGCGTATGGGTAAAAATTACTATTCCCACTCCAGAGGGTGCAACAGTAGGGAAAGCGTTGGATAGCGTACGGGTAAAAATTACTGTTCCCACTCCAGAGGGTGCAACAGTAGGGAAAGCGTTGGATAGCGTAGGGGTAAAAATTACTATTCCCACTCCAAAGGGTGCAACAGTAGGGAAAGCGTTGGATAGAGTAGGGGTAAAAATGACTATTCCCACTCCAGAGGGTGCAACAGTAGGGAAAGCGTTGGATAGCATGGGGGTAAAAATTACTTCCCACACTACTCCCCCTATTTTTTTTTTTTTTTTTAAACCTTTATTTGGCAAAAGGAGAACAGATACAGACCTACAACCAACAATGCCGGTCAGTAATGCAAATCAGCAAAAAGAAATCAGTACATAGCTCGTCAGCCGACAACCCGAGGGTCCGCAGCTTAGAAGCAGGATATGGTTAGGAGCACCTGGCAGATGAGGAGAAATAAAAGGTTTTTATATTTTAATACATACAAACAACAAAAAGAAAACCCACAAGAAAAGAGTTGAGGCAAAATTATCAGTATGGGGTCTGCTACGTGCGGTATGGGGGAGACAACGAAGAGCAAGCATCAAAAAACATGGAGACGGGGGGTGGGGATCAGGAGCGAGCAACACTTCACAGAGAACAGAAAATCAAAATACTGGAACGTAAAGTCAAGGAGATCCTGTAGCATCAGGGGGTTCTGCAATGGGAGGGTCACAAATCTCTCCACGATAAGAGTTCCACTGACCCCAAATCCTAACCCACTTCTTGGGCCTACCTCGGGAGATGTATACAATTTTTTCACGAAACATGCACCAGTCCATGTTCTCCTCCCAGGTCGAGACCAGTGGCGCCCTATGTGACCCCCAGAGTTAAGCGATGTCTCTTTTTGCAATTATACTGCCCAGTGTGACCCATTGAGTCTGAGCAACGGTGCAGTCATTCGGTTCCCAAATATTCAGCAGACAGCGTCGGGCCTCAGGAAATAGCCCGACGCCCGTCACCTCTCTCATCACCGCATGCAAGCGATTCCAGAAGGTCACCATCTCCGGGCATTCCCATATAATATGAAGGAAGGTAGCAAGCAAACCACATCCACGCCGACATCACCCATCCACCGAATAACCCATATGCATCAACCATGGACCCGTAACATAGATACGATGAAGAATCTTTAGCTGCACCAGTCAGAAACGCGCCGGAATAGCGACTTCCTTAGGGGAGGACACTGCAGCCTGCCAGTCCTCATCGTCCAACTCCAGCCCGTCACTCGTCCACGCCTCACGCAGCTGTATTAGGAGATCCGAACGGGTATTAATACGTTTTTTGTATATGAGGGAAATAGTACTATCAGGAACATGTCCATCCAGGACTCTATCCTCCAAAGGAGAAGACTCTGGAATCAATGTACCAGTGGGGAAGACCGAGTCGAGCGCATGGCGGATCTGAAGGTATCGGAAATTTTCTCTATCACTCAGCTTATATTCCCGTTTTAACTCGTCAAAAGTTTTGACTCTATTGGTGGCCCAAGGATCACCCACTTTGCTAATACCGATAAGGTCCCACCGATCAAATCCCTTTGAAGACCACAGACCGCCCAGTCTCTCAGCTGCATATACAGGAGTCGCCCTAGTGAGTCTATCAGTCCAGCCCGTGGCCGATGTTGCACTATCCCATACACGTATTGCCACCGCAGTGGGGTCCGTCAAATACCTCCTGTCGATCTTGGAGTAAAGCGCTCTATTATAATCGCCCCCCGGCAGCTGCCACCTATCCATATCATAAGCGGGATTAGGAACAGGTCCATACATGGCGTGGTTGATAGCACTCAACTGGGACGCCCAATAATAGCGTTTGACATCCGGTAAAGCTATACCACCGTCATACCAAGGCAGAGTCAATTTCGCCAGCGCTATGCGTGGCCGTCCGCTCCAAACCAATTTCCTCTGGTGGCCCTCGATCTCACGGAAATAATCAGCTGGAACCAGATCCAGCGTGTTCTGGACGGCGTATAAGAATCGGGGAAGAGACATCATTTTAAATAAAGCCGCCCTCCCCAAAGGGGAAAGAGGCAATTTACACCACGCCGCTACATCCGATCGAAGGCGGCTGTAGATTCCGCTCAAATCCGCTCAAATCGGACCTTGGGGTCCAAAGAAATGTAGATCCCCAAATACTTGAATCCAACACTGGAGATAGGTATAGGGCAGAAGCGAGGCAAAGAAGGTTGGCCACCCGCGAGTGGGTAAATACAGGATTTAGTCCAGTTGATAACCAAACCAGAGTTCTTCCCAAAAGAGCTCAAGAAATCAAACAGGACACCCAACGACTTACGGGGAGAAGTGAGGTACAATAGTATGTCATCGGCATAAAGCGACACTCGGTCCTTGAAGGTAGGGGACCACCGTATGCCCTTGAGCGAGGGCTCCCAGCGGAGCCACCCAGCAAGGGGTTCAAGAGCGAGCGCGAAAAGGAGAGGCGACAGAGGGCAGCCCTGTCTCGTGCCACGCCCAGGGACAAAAGGAACCGAGGCCCGTCCATTAACCACCACCTGTGCGAGCGGTTGTTCGTATAAAAGTTTAACCCACCCGATAAACTTGGGACCAAAGCCAAATTTAGCGAGGGCAGCCCACAAATATGGCCATTCCACCGTGTCGAAGGCCATCGAGGCGTCAAGGGAAACCAAAATGGCCGGGTCAGCAAGAGACCCCGCCCTCGCCAAGACACCGTGGAGACGTCGAAGATTGAGTGCCGTATTACGGTGGGGGATGAATCCAGACTGATCAGGGTGTACCAAATCGCCGATCACCGTGATCATGAGGCTTGCCAAAATTTTAGCAAGAACCTTAGGTTCTACATTCAGATGCGAGATCGGCCGATATGACGAACAGTGTTCCCGGGGCTTTCCATCCTTGTGCATGACCACAATGGACGCCAGTCTCTGATCTCGGGGAAGGAGCCCGAGATCTCGTGACGCCAAAAATGATCGACGAAGGTACGGTGCCATTTTGTCGGGACACAACTTATACAGTTCGACTGGCAACCCGTTCGGGCCCGAAGCCTTACCCGGGCAAAGTGCACGGATAGCGAGCGCTACTTCATCGGTAGAAAAATCCGCCTCCATAAGCTCCCTATCCGAGTCCGACAGACTAGGCAACGTGATATCATGGAGCAACAGGTGCGAGTCCTCCTCAAGTCTGTCCGAGACCGGCGAATATACCTTCCGAAAGTGCTGGGCAAAGACCTCAACTATCTCGATCGGGTCCACAACACGCACACCATCCATTCGCTCAATAACAGGCACCACACGATTCACTCTCTCCCGTCTATCAAGCCAAGCAAGCAATTTCCCAGCCTTGTCAACCACATCATACAGGCGTCCCTGCTGTTCACGATGCATTGCCTTAGCCGCATCGGTCACCAGAGCTCTGTATTCGAACTGTTTAAGCGCCAAGGAATGCAAGCTATCAGGCGTAATTACAGACTCCATACGTTCCTCTAACTCAGAAATATCAGTTTCAAGTCGTACCACCTCTACAGTTCTGCGCCTCCTGTCGTTGGCAATCAAAGAGAGAGTCTGACCCCGGATCACAGTCTTGCACGCCTCCCATAGAGTAACAGGGGAGGATACTGACCCTTCATTCTCAACAAAGTAATAATCCATACACTTAACCACTTCCTTACTAATGTTGGGGTTACGAAGATGCCATGGATTAATAGGAGCGACACGACCCCCGGACTCCAGCCGCACATCAATAGTAAGCCATAGCGGGGAGTGATCTGAGATCCCACTTGCCAAATGTCTAATTTCTCTCACGGAGACCATCTGAGCTGCTGGTACAAGGATATAGTCAAGTCTCGAGAGACTACCGTGGGCCCCCGAATGACAGGTGTACTGGAGCTGTCCAGGGTGTAGTTGTCTCCAACAATCTGCTAATCCCAGGGTATCCATGAAATTTCCCAACCACAGCTGCGACGTGGGGAGGGTTCTACGAGGACTGCGATCCTCCTCTCCACTGACAACCGAATTAAAATCTCCACCCACCACCAGCAATCCATCGGGGAGTCCCAGGACCACCCCCTCCAAATCCGAAAACGTGGTAGACTGTAGACCAGGGGGAACATACACGGATAAAATGGAGATCGTCTTCCCCTCCCAGCGACCCACGACAGCAGCATAACGGCCCCTATCATCCAGTACCTCGTCATCCACTTCGAGGGGGAGGGAGTTCCTAACCAAGATACCCGCCCCCCTCGATCCAGTGGTAAATCCAGAGTGGGCCACCAAACGGTAGCCTCTTCTATTCAGTGCGCGGCACGTATTGCCTACCAGATGTGTCTCCTGTAGTAGAACAATATCAGGGGAGTGTCGCTTCAAATACTGTGAAACTATCCCCCGTTTTATTCTATCTCCGAGACCATTAACATTCCAGCTCAGCACCCTCAGCCCCCTACCCCCCATCCCAGACAGAGACCAACAGTCCCCCCCGCCACAAAGCAGGCACAAAGGATAAAATAGCAACCAAATCAGAGCCTCGAAACAAACAAACAAGAAAAGACCCCCCAACCTCCCCCCAAAGAGCCCTCAACACACAACCCCCCACCCTGCACCCCTGCGGTAGACCAGAAAGCCACCCCAACTTGCAGTGTGCCTGTCGCCCCATTAAACTAACCTACAAGAAGTGAGAGAAAAACGTCCCCTGAGGAGGAAGAGTCCCGAATCCCCCCACCCCTGGGTATCTACAACGTATAAAACATCACTATCACAGAGCCACTGCAACGCGTCCAATAATAGCTCATCGGCACCGACTCACTGATCCTGTTCTTCCAGGCCGCCTTCGGCACCCCTCGAACTCTCCGGATTGGTGTGTTGCGTCGGCAAGGAGTCCAGCCAGTCACTGGCTACTTCAGGGCGATCAAAGAAAAACGTACGTTCATTATGCACAATCCTCAGGCGAGCCGGAAAAAGCATGGCATACTTCAGTTCCATGTCCCTGAGGCGTCGTTTCACCCCCGTAAAGGCCATACGTTGCTTCTGCACCTCCTGAGTGAAATCCGGATAGAAACTGACCGACACATTTTCAAACTTGGTAGGACCATTAGTACGGGAGGCCTGCAGGTTAGCGTCCCTGTCCCGGAAGTTAAAAATCCTGGCTATGATAGGCCTCGGAGCGGCCCCGAGCTTGGGCTTCCCACCTGGAACCCTATGAGCACGCTCCACCGCAAAAAGTTTACTAAGGCCCTTCGGTGTCAAATAGTTTTGGATAAGGTCCTCTACCAAAAGATCCGTTGGCACATCCGTAGAATTCTCCGGAACATCTATAATGCGAACATTATTTCGTCTGGCTCGGCTCTCAAAATCATCCAGACAACGGGCAAACGAGTCTCTGGCCGTGCGAAGATCGCGGACCTCGGTCTGAAGATCCGAAACATCTGTAATCAGGCTTGCTGTCTTAACGTCCAGAGATTTGACCCGTTCATTGGTTTTCCCCCCCAGGTCTGTCCTGATAAGGTTGACCTCAATCGCAACCGTATCCAATTTAGTGGCTAGCGTTTCATATTGCTGACCCATTGCAGTCTGGATTTTGGCAATAGCGCCCATGACGTCCGTCAGAGTCGGCTCCTCATTTGCAGGAGGACCGTCGCCAGCCTCTCCGAGGGCCTTGCTTTGACCACCCGGGGATCCCTTCGGGCGAGTAAAGCGTTCAATAGTCTGGATCTGAGCGGCTCCCCCTCGATTCGGGCCTCTGGTGTTGCGCCTCTCAGCGTCCGGTCTGCCTGCCATGGTGATCAACGAGCTCCGAAGGGTCCTCCGAGGTCTGGTCAGAATGAATCACTCCGTGGCAAGCGCAGTAAAGCAAGAGGTCGAGGAACGACAGCCAGAGGAGAGATGGCAACCAAGCCAGGCAGCAGTATCAATCAGCAATGAGTCAGCACCAACGATGGCCGAAATCGAAACCGAAAGTACCACAGGGGCAGCGGAGGCGCCCCTCCAGCCGTTGTTGTTCAATTACCACCTGGGCACCTCGGGAACTCAAACCCCCGGATTCTCGTCACCGTAGGCCTCAGATTACGGGGTGCATCAAGTCCAGTTCCCGGCGGCCAAATCAAATTCCGAAAAAAGCTTTTAATATCAGCAGGGCATCAGCATGAAATACCCGTCGACCAATTCAGGATTAAAGTCAGGATAGATGTGGGTGGCGGAAGGGGTCTCGGGAGCCCTCTGCTCACGCGTCCATCTTGGATCCACGCGTAGCTCCTCCTCCCACTGCTCCCCCTTTAACACACAACACACTACACATAAAAAAAAACACAATTAATATAAATATCAATTAATAAATTAATAACAATTAATATTACATTGATGTAATTATAAATTAGCTAATTAACACATATTAATTACCAATTAATAATTAATGACCAATTAATTAACAAGATATTTACAAAAATAAACAATATTTATTAATACATTATTTATAATTAATATTATTAAATAATTAAAAAACTAATAATCAATTAATTAATTAACAATTAATTAGCAATAAATACCAATAAATAAATACAATCTCTTTAATTAATTTAATTTAATTATGTCACACCCTATTCTCCTATAAACACACAACCCACTACACATAAATAAATCACATACAAAATGTAATTGTCATTTAATCACTTAATAATAATTAATTACCAATTAATTATTAATTAGCAATAACAAAAAATTAAAAATATTAGTACATTAACTCTAATGAATTTAATTAACTAATTAATAATAATTATTTATCAATTAATTATTAATTAACAATAACAAAAAATAATAAATACTACTACATTAACTCTAATTCATTTAATTAACTAATTAATAATAATTAATTACCAATTAATTATTAATTAATAATTATTTATTAATCAAACATATTTTTAAAGCATATTAATCAGTTGATTATAATTAAATTACTTCCCACCCTATTTCCCTATAAACCCACAGCCCGCTCTGATACTAAAACGCAAAATGTAAACAAATTTACTAATTCTAAACATACATTAAAAAACATGTTTAACAAACATATAAACAACATAATAAAATACATAACACTAAACAAAATTTCAATATTACTAACATACATACCTTAATATCGATATTCTGTCTTTCGATATTATTGCACATCGATATTCTATACCATCGAAATTAAAACATCGATATTATTGTATATCGATATTTTAATTTCGATATTTTGTCTCTCTACCATATACAGCGATTGTGGTGGGCGCAAAACAAAAGGTAAGTAAACTTTAAAAGTCTTTGCACAATTTGAGATACCTAAACAATTATTGCTACATGAATACTTGGAATAAGGCACGGTATCCGCAATGGAAAGGCACCAGGAATTCCGCTGTGGAAGTCGACGACATTTCACGCCAGTAGGAAAGTTAGGCCACCATGACTCGGTTACATGCATACGAAAGCAGTGTCAAGGATCAGATCCGGGCTGTATCCTATGGGACAAGGAATGTCCGGGGCTTGAATGAGAGAGGTATACCAGGCAATTTCAGGATTCCCACAAATTATTTCTAGTCTTCAAGTTGGCTGCATATGAGAAGGAGGAAATCATGTGGCATCATTATGTTACTCCTACTGAAGTCAGTCAAGTAGCTGAAGTGGGCTAACATTGCTCCTTGATGGATTCTGGAGTTGATGGGAGTAAAATGTGAATGGCACAATCACAGACGACTTCTGGATGAAGTCTGGCTGAAAACCCCTATAAGTAACTAGATTATACATACTTTTTTTTTTTTGAAGTTTCAAAAACCTTTATTTGTTTTAAGTGGAGACAAGACCAAAGCGCCTACAACCCTGGGGCCGGCGGCGGGTAGTAGTGAATTAGCTGATCTCATCATTAGTTACACAGCCAATCTGCCGACACCCCTGGGGTCCGGCGGCATATTGTACATATATGTATGTGATTCAGACAACATCCACATTGTATAAACAGTGAACAATATTTCAAATATAGAATCAAGCTCCGAGTCGTCTCCTTTACACTGTGGACCGCGCTGTCGAGACTTCTCAACTCGGAAACAATTAACTTCCAAAATATACGAGAACTCTCTATGATATTAACAAATACCCCCTCCCCCGTTTCACACACACGATGCCATGGGTCGGCTGCACACAAATCAAGCATGCTTCGAATGTCTGTACACACCATATCCTCAGTTCTCCTTCTGCAGAAGGAAGTCGCGCACACCACTCGTGTAACCCCTCCATAGCAGGTCTCCCCCCCAGGGCACGACACGGCCCCAAGGTAGATGATGAAGTGGAGAATTCGAAACCTCTGCACGCCCCATCCACCACCCACACTCCCATATCCCTCCCACCGCATGAAGGCACCCGATGCAGGAGCGTAGTCCCCCCATGTCAGTGTCTACTCTGCCGCACCATCAGTGGGAGCCCCCTGGATTCCTTCGGCTCCACTTTCCGAGTCTGAGTCTCTCCCCTGAGTGACGCCACCTAAGTATGATTTATGCAATCCCTAGAAATTTTTTGGGCGACTTGTAGGTGGTAAAAGTTCACTATAATTTTCGGTTTGGGTGCAACAATAAATCATATCTCGTGCCCAACGGGTGACAGAGGGCAGTGGCCCTCTCATCCAGCAGCACGCTACCACTCTTTGCGCTATTAGCATCCCCATGTCTGCTAGTCGGCGGATTGCCACCGGTAGACCCCTAGAATGTCCTATGAGTGCCAATGCAGGATCAGGAGTCAGCTCGATCTCAAGAATCTTGCTCATTTCAGAGAAAATCTTGTCCCGGTATGCCTGTAACCCAGGACAGCTCCACGCTAAGTGAAGACAGTCAGCAATTGGCGCATGACATCTCTCACATGTCGCGGATGGACGCAGATCGTATCTATGTAGCCTCTCGGGAGTATAATACACCGTTTGAAGAAATTTGAAATGTATTAATCTATGCTTCCCGTTTAAGGAAATCTTCCTAGTATTAATACAACAATAGTGCTACATTGCGTCATCTATTGTAATCGCTAAATCTCTCTGCCAATCCACTCTAGCCTTCATTAGTTGGTGCTCCTCGTGGGACATTGCAAGCCTGTACAAATTGTTCAATAATGTACGGGGAGATTCCGTTTTTATTACATAGGTTAGCTCCGGAACTTCGGCTGTTCTACCAGGTCCGGCCCTAGCAAGTCTAGGAAGGCACTACGCACTCTGTGGTACTGGAATCGGAGCAGTAGTGTGAGATCCCTTCTATCGCCTACCACTTGCTCCCAGGTTTTAACCGTGCCGTCTTTGAAGAAGTCACCTGCCAAGTGTATGCCGAATTGTTGCAAAGCTCAGACTACTCCTTTTTCCCGCCACACTGTCCAGTCCACTGGCAATAGTGGCGAATATAGCAGTACACTCCCCTGTTTCAGCAGCAGAGTGTGCCACGCATGATTAGTAGCTGTGATCCAATCTAGAATACCAGTCCTGCGGTCCATTGGCTGGAACACCGTGACCGGGAGGGCAAGTGGCTCCACAAACAGTCTTTCCATGAGTGCGTGTGGGATGCGTTGTTAACCATGTACTCAAGTTTGCAAGGGCGACGCCTGCGCCACTCTATAGTAGAGTTCTAGATTAGGGTCTCCAAGGCCACCCATACTGTACGGCAGTGTGAGGTTCGTCCATTTGACTCTTGGCTGCTTACCCACCCAGGCTAGAATGATCTTTAGTTGGGTTAATCGTTGGAAAAAAGCCTTTGACAGCACAATTGGAATTGCACTGAAGAGGAACAGGAGCCTAGGCAAGACGACCATTTTCATTATGGCAATACGCCCCATAAGCGAGAGGGGGATCTTACTCCAAGTAGCCACATCATCCTCCAGTTTACTGATCGCCACTCCATAGTTTTCCCTAAGGAGAAGCTCTGGGTCTGTGTGTAGACGCACGCCTAAATATCTAATAGGGTCCTCAGTCCGTTGTAGCGGGTACTCCATATCAAATTTCTGAGTGACCGGCGTCAGGGGGAAGGCCAACGATTTAGTCCAATTTACTTTTAAGCCCGAGAGAGCGCCGAAGGGGAAACATCCTTTACAACGAAACTTTTTCCACGCAGTACCTTTACAACGCAAGTATTACAACGCAAGTCGTTACAACGCCTTGCGCTGGAGGTCGCTTTAGGATAGGGAATAGTTTAATTTACTATCCAAAACCTTCCCTACTATCCACAGGGACTGGAGTTGGAATAGTAAATTAAACTATTCCACTATCCAGCGCCCCCCAACGTTGTAACGACTTGCGTTGTAAAACCTGTGTTGTAAAGGCATGCATGGAAAAAGCATGCATTGTAACGACATACATCCGCGCCAAAGTGGACCACCGGCGAAAGGTTATTTTCGGGGGTCGTGGACATACAGAAGTGTGTCGTCTGCATACATAGAGACAACTATGTTATATGTGGGGAAGCGGATACCTTCGCTGCCGTGGTATTTCCTCAGGGCGCAAGTCAGTGGTTCTGCCGCCAGGGCATACAGCAGCGGGGAGAGCGGGCAGCCCTGTCGTGTCCCTCTGCCAATAGCGAAGGGTTCCGTAACGAGGTTGCCGAGTCGCACCATAGCCGAGGGTTTGTTGTAAAGAGCCCCTATCATTTGGAGAAACAGCTCGCCCAGTCACATCCTCTGCAGCACCTGCCTCAGAAAGAGCCATTCAACTGAATCGAAAGCCTTCTGCATGGCAAGGAAGACAGCGATGGCCTTCATATCCTGTTTGACATAATGCATCGTACCCAACACTGTACGAATATTGTAGGTTAAGTTTCTACTAGGGTTAAAGCCCGTCTGCACCGGCGCCACCAGACTGGGGGCCAGGAGTGCCAGACGTGTTGCTAATACCTTAGCGTATAACTTAGTGTCAACATTTATCAAGGATAGCCACCTATAGGAACTGCACTTGTCGTGTGCCTTTCCAGGCTTTAGTATCGTAACTAATAATGCTTCTCGCATGGACTGTGGCATACTGCCCTCCACACAGATGTCATCAAATAGTGCAGACAGATGGGGGATAAGTTGCTTCTTAAAGGCTTTATAGAATTCTACTGTAAAGCCATCTACTCCCGAAGCGCTACCAGTTCGCATGGACGCCAGGGCCTCTAATATTTCCTCCTTACCTATGGGGAGCATTAAAAATTCCCTGTGAGTGTTAGAAAGCATAGGCAAGTCAATATTCTCCAAGTATTCCAAGATCTCATCAGTGAGATCACCACTCTTCGAGGAGTAAAAGTCAGAATAAAAGCTCCTGAACATGTTTGCTATTTCCAATTCGTCCGTGATGGTCTGGTCACTTTCCTCTCCTGCCCTTCAGCATTCTAGCTAGAACCGAGCTAGGCCTCTCTCCCTCACAGTAGGAGCGCAGTTGCGTATTTACCCATGTGCTTGATCTCCCTATCTGCTTCCGCATGGTATTCCCTAAGTAGGGATTTTATCTCTTCCGCTACTGTAGTGTCTGGGCACCTCAATTGTCGCTCCTCCAGTTTCGATAGGCATCTCTCTAACTCGGACAGCCTCTGCCGAATGGATTTAAGAACACTAGAGTGTTTGGACATGGCGACTCCTTGTATATAGACCTTAAAGGCCTCCCATACTGTTTGAAAACCTTTGACCGACCCCACATTGCTTTAGAAAAAGACATTGATTGCCTCCGCTAGCTCACCCCTGAATAATGGGTCAAGGAGCGAGAACGGGGGAAAACGCCATGTGAAGGGGGAATCGCCTTCGTTGAGGCGACAAGGACTAATAAGAGTGGTGAGTGATCCGATAAAGTACGCCGCAGTATCTTGCATTCTCTAACGCGGCCCATTGTGGATATCGTGATAGGCCGAATAGTGTGTGTATCCTCCCTGTGTCGTGTTTCTATTCCTCCACACGTCTTCCAGGCCCGAGCTAATGAGCAGTGTGTTAAGCCGCTGTGCCGCTGCCAATGGCCTACGTTGTGGACCAGCTGATCTATCCAGCGCTGTATTGAGTACTAAATTGAAGTCTCCTCCTCAAAGAATTTGTGCTGTGTTGTAAGTACTAACGATATCCGCTAGGGATTGGTAAAAATCCGGGGAATCATAGTTTGGGCCGTAGACATTAACAACAACAAAGTCCATGCCTAGGCCTTTGCAATGCGCTATCATAAACTGGCCCTCCGCATCTACCCATAAAGGGGTTAAAGTAAGTTTCGATTTGGGATTCACCCAGGTTAGCACCCCTCTGGCGTGGGTCGTGAAGCCTGCAGCCACGATGTTCCCCTCCAGACACTTACTGTGCAGCATTCTGCTAGTGAGTGGCAGCTGCATCTCCTGGAGGAGAGCAATATCCAACTGAAGACGTTGTAGATAGCTAATCCCTTTCCTTAACTTATGGAAATCGTTTAGTCCTCTCACATTCCACGTGAGTGCCCGAACCGTGACAGAAGGGTCACAATCTCCCAGTTTAGGTCTACTCAGCGTAGTTACAGATGCAATAGTGTGTTAAATTACGGTGACCAGATGAGCCTAGCATGACCAGTGTGTGAATCTTTGCACAGACCCTCCCCCCTCCCCATAGATAACTCAAAACAGCAAACATGTCCCCCCCACCCACAGCAGACCCCCCCCAACTGGGCCTTGCAGAGTACACTACCACCTCTCCCTCCCCTTCCCTCGTCCCAAACATGACAGTCTCTGTAGAGACATAGCAGGTGAAGTGCACGCGGGGGCCGAGGTTGCCTGACCGCCAACCAGGTGTGCGAGCGCGCACTACAATGGGGACCACCCCGCCACCACCCGCAGTGGTCCACAGTAACCATCAGAGAGGTTACTTCATTGCACAATCAGATTTACAAATCCTGCAAACATCGCTGTGCCCACGTCTACTGAACCCTGCGTAGACACACTCGTAGACACACTCCCCCCAGACTTCGAGTAGACCCCTGCAGCATAATACAGATCCAGCCAATGGGAATCACTGTGCAGGCATCGAGTCGGGCCCCAGTTCAATAAATTTAGGATAGTCAACCCCTCTCTGACCTAACCAGACGTCAGTGATCCCACCCCTATGCCAAGAGTCTCGCAGTTAAACTCCACAGTCCATGCTGCTATCCGCAGCCTCGCCACCTCACCATCATGTGCAGCCATCAGTCAGCAGTTACTCTTGTTCCTCCAATTGACCACCCCCTTCCGCATCCTCTGCCGGTAGATTCGCCTCCCTGCGTTGTTCCTTCGACCAGTTCTTTAAGGCTTGCTGCAGTGCTCTAGGGTCAGTGAACAGATGTGACTGTCCTTCCCGGTTAACGCGTAGCTTTGCCGGATACAGCATGGCGTAGTCCAGGCCAAGATCTCTTAATTGTTGTTTGAGTGGGGCAAAGTGCTTGCGGGCCTCCTGCACTCTGGAGGTGAAGTCTGGATCGAGCGAGATCTCTCATGCCCTCATATTGCAGTGATTTCCTTTCCCTAGCTTGTCTCAGGGCTGCGTCTCTTGCTCTATAATTAAGCAGCTCGGCTATAATAGGGCGCGGAGGGGCCCTCGGACGCGGACGCGGGCCCAACGATCGATGGGCAAGCTCCACTACAAACATCGGAGAAAAATTTTCGGCCACAAGGAGGGTGGTCAATAGTTTTTCAATAAAAAGGTCCATATTGCCTGTCTGTGTCGTCTCCGGAAGACCCGTTATTCGGAGGTTGCAGCGACGGGAGCGAGCTTCCAAATCTTCTGTTTTATCCTGCAAGGTCTGCATCAGCTTGTCCAACCGTTTATGGTCTATGTCCAACTCCATCTGCACCTCCTCCGCCTCCGTAAGCCTCCTCTCGGACATATCAAGGCGTTCTGCGTGTTTATCTATGCGCGCCGCCATTCTGTCCATTCTATAGGTGAGGGCGTCCAACTTAGATCCCAGCGACGTCATGCTATTTTGGAGGCCTTTCTCCGTTGCAGGAAGCATGTTCTTAATGTCTGCACACCCAGCCATCTCTTCGTCTTCCTGCTCGGCATTTTTGTCTGCGCCTGTGGCACCCTGAGACTTTGAGCGCCTGTGCTCGAAGGTGAGCTTGCTCTGCATCCTATCGCCTTTGCCCATCGTGCGGCGTAAAGTGTCGTACCCGAAAAGTCGCAGCTCAACTGATGGGACAAGCTCCTACCAATCACTAGTGGCCGGATACGCCAGAAACGCGATGCCCAGTGTCGGCAGTCCATTAAACGGTTCTCACCCTTGCTCGGGCCTGGCTCAAACCTGTGGGCTAGTCAAGGTCTTCACTTGTCAGCCTTACGATGTAATACATCTCGCCTAGGATAGCCAGTTCTCTGCTGGGCTGGCCGTGTCATTCCCAACACCTCCTCCGATGAAGGGGCCGAGCACCTGGGGGATCCGCCGGGGTCTTGAAGCTCTTTATGGGCCGCGTCCCGGGTCATCGACCAGGTACCCGCCGCACCCACAGTGACGTTGCATGGGCAGCGCTATCACTGGGGGCCGCGGCCTTAGGGCCTAGCAACCTGTAGCCGCGCCGCCTCAGGGAGCTCCCAATGTACAATCCCAAATCACCGTCGCGTTGGGTCGCTGGGTTCCCCGATGCCTCACCACCATCAGGGGCTGTGTGGGTGCCGTAACTCACCTCTCCGATGCAGGATATTGTGAGGATAGTGTTGATGCGGGAGGGAGCTACGGGATTACACGGCTATCGTCGCCGCCGGCAAGCTACGCCCCCAACTAGATTATACATACTTTTAGCAAAATCAAAATGTCTTCGCTAACACAGGCATAAAAAAATCATCCATCTGGCATTAGTGTCCAGCCTTGTCTTTAAATATTCCTTTAACCCCTTCATTGTTAGGCCTTTTCACCCTCGATGCTAAGCATTTTTCTGGCTATTTGGAGTAGTTCGCACTTAAGCTCACGTAACTTTTTGTTCACATAAAGTATCCACTCCAAACGCTTGTAGGTTCACCAAGAACCCGATTTACCCAGAGCCAATAATTGAGCTTCTCCTTACAATGTTTTTTTATTGTGCCCCAGGTATACAAATGGCTCAAAACACAACGTGGATGCATCACATTTTTCCACTTAAAACTTACCGCTTTTTACAATGTGCCTAGCTGTGAATTTTGGGCTGTAACTCAGCTGGCACCTACGGAAATGTAGGGAGACCTAGTCACCCAGGGTAATCTAGGATGGGGGACATATAAGGACTCTCGCCAGGTTCTGTTACCCACAGTTCCATAAAACCTCAAACTATGAAAAAAAACATATTTTCCTTACATTTCTGTGATGGAAAGGTCTAGAATATGTGGGGAGCCTCAAACTTCCACACACCCAGCATTCCTCCATGTAACCCGATACAAATGGTATTTCACTTGTGTGGGTAGGCCTTGTGCACTCAACAGGAAGCAGCCC
The DNA here is from genome assembly GCF_964261635.1 of Lissotriton helveticus. Lineage (NCBI taxonomy): Eukaryota > Metazoa > Chordata > Amphibia > Caudata > Salamandridae > Lissotriton > Lissotriton helveticus. The sequence continues at coordinate 493,219,087 of NC_136069.1, read as the reverse complement.
AAAACACAACGTGGACACATCACATTTTTCCACTAAAAGCAGAGACTTTTTTTTGTACTGTGCTTAGCTGTGGGTTTGGGGCCCAAGCTCTGCTGATACCTCGGGAAACCTAGCAAGCCTGCACATTTTTAAAAGGTAGACACCCAGGGAAATCCAGGTCGGGTTGACATGTGTGGCTCTCACCAGATTCTGTTACCCAGAATCCTATGCATACCTCAAAACCTTATTTAAAAAAAAAAATCCTCACATTTCTGTGATGGAAAGCTCTGGAATCCAAGGGGAGCCACAAACTTCCACTCACACAGCATTCTACTAAGTCTCCCAATAATGGTACCTCACTTGTGTGGGTAGGCCTAGCGCCCGTGACTCAAAAAGACGAGAAACGCACCATGAATACATCACATTTCTCCACTTAAAAATTACCCTTTCTTTGCAATGTGCCTAGCTCTGAATTTTGTCCCTAAGCTCAACCGGCACCTATGGAAACCTAGCAAACCTGTACATTTTTAAAACTAGACACCCATACAAATCCAGTGACTTTTGTGGCTGAAAATTTGTCTACAATTAAACATTTTCCTTGATGGAAAGCTCTGGAATCCGAGGGGAGCCACAAACAAACTTCCACCCAGTATTCCCCTGTGACTCACGATAAAAATGGTACCTCACTTCTGGCCCAAAATACAACACATCCCATTTTTACACTGAAAACTGTCCCTTTTATTACAATGTGCCTAGCTGTGGATTTCGGGCCCTAGCTCAGCTGGCACCTAGCGAAATCTAGCAATCCTGGACATTTTTAAAAACTAAACCCCCAGGGCACTCCAGGATGGAGTGACCTATATTGCTCTTACCAGGTTCTGTTCCCCAGAATCCCTTGCTAACCTCAAAAGGTGTCTAAAAACATATATTCCTCACATTTCTGTAATGGAAAGCTCTGGAATCTGAGAGGAGCCACAAACGTCCTTCCCCTAGTATTCCCCCAAGTCTGTCAATAATATTGTACCTAACTAGTGTGGATAGGTCAAGTGCCCATGACATGTGTCACCTGCGATTTTGGTCCAGGGCTCGGCGGCCAACGTTTTCTTACCCAGAATCCTCTGAAATAATAGAGCTATTTCTTGCAATGTCTTTTCTTTGTGCCCCAGGTATACGGGGAACATCCTTTTCGACGCGGATTTTACCCCGCAGTACTTTTAGAACGCGTCCTTTACAACGCAAGTTGTAACCACGACTTGCGCTGGAGGGCGCTAGAGGATAAAGAATAGTAAATTTACTATTCCAACACCTTCCCTAGTATCCATGGGGACTGGTGTTAGAATAGTAAATTATATTATATACTATCCGCTCCCCCAACGCAAGTCGTGGTTACGACTTGCGTTGTAAAAGACGCATTGTAAAAGCACGCCTTGTGACGGTACGTGTCGTACCGTCATAAATCCCAGGTATACAAATGGCTCAAAACACAACGTGGACGCATCACATTTTGCTCACATTTCAGCATGATATCACCATGCCTGTGTGAATTTCCTACCATCACCTCAGTCTCCTGACTAAAATGATACCTCACTTGTGTGGGTGCATAAAGCAGAGTCAGTCCAAAAACTTATTTTAAAAAACTGCCCTCTTGGACCCGCTTTGCTTTCCTCTTCAATCTCTATACTTGCTTCGCTCTTCCCTAACGCAGGCACTTGGCCCACCCACACACGTGAGGAATCATTTTACTCAACAGACGGTGGGGAACGCTGGGTGGTAGGAAATTTGTGCAGACGCAGTGATCCCACACCAAAATGTGATTTGTTTAGTTAAGTAAGTACATTTTTATTACATCATTATTAAAAAAACAAATATAATACATAATAAGATACCTCTATAAAAACACATAAGAAGACTTGTTTCAGTTCCATGAGGTCGGTGAAAACTCATTTAAAATGGTTACATTACAATAAATAGTTAGTGTAAAACATAAGTCAATGCAAGCATTTACTAAGCAATGAGAGCTTTAAAATGCAGAGTGTCAATTTATAAAAGTCAATTTTAAAAGCAGATACTCATTGTTGGCTATAGAGACCCTATCCACGCTGGCTGAGTAGGTGTAAGCGTGGTCCAAGCCTGGCTAAGTGCAGTTTATCTCTCCATTGATGGTTAGACAAGATGAAATCTTTGGGCATGATGCGGGCTGTTACTGAGTGCTCATGTAGTAGCTTCTCTTGTAGTTCTTGTCTCCCCGATGGCAGCAAGGTCCTGGCTCCTGGTCTTCTTTTCAAACCTCTGTAAGAATTTAATCATGACACATCTTGCCTAGGCATTTTCCTATATGGAGGGAAATGCGTTGGTAGTATAAAAGACCTGGCCTGTACTTCAGGAAGAGCACCTTTGACCCTGTTGCTGTAGTTTTCACTTAGGTAGCTCTGTGGCTTAAGCCTGGTATAGGATTGAATAGAGAGGGTGTGTTTGGACAGTTTGTCTTTGTCCTCAAGCATTGATAGCAGCTTTGCTCTGGATTTGGCTTGTTTTTTTATATTCTGGGAGCCAAGCCATAGATCCCAGACATTTGCTATGCCAAGTAAATTCAGGGCATGATTTTGATAAGCACCTGCCGGGTAGTGTAGCCCAAGTTTCAGCTCTTGCCAAAGGTAGCTGCCCAGGGAGCCCACTGGAGCCAACCTGACTCAATAGCAGCAGCACACAAAAGATGCCATCCAAGCCAGAGGCTGTTTGGGGATGCCAAATGCCATCCTTATTTGTGCAGGAGATGTATTTGGAGGGAGCTGGAAAATTGCCCTGTTTTTTTTAAGAACAGTCTGTCCAGGGTGGCGCATTGCCTGCCCCTCAGAGCCTCACTCCCATATATCAAGGTGGGAAGGATCTTTAGCTTGCGCTACCTGCAGGATGGGAGTGAGCGTGGGTCCTTTAAGTTTGTCATGGAGAGACCTCAAGCTGAACACCATCATATTGCCCTTTTTCCTGATTACCTCCAGTTGGTCTCTGTTACTTCCATTTCCATGGAAGTGAACTCTGAGGTACTTGAAGCTTTTCACTGGTTCAATTCTTTCACTCCCTACGATCCAGGTAAACTTCTGTGCCATTTCTCCTTGCACTGTTAATATTCTTTTTTCTGTTGATGGTCATTTTGTTTTTTCCAGAGTAGGCGAGAGTTGCATTGAGCAAGTGCTGTAAACTGACCTTGGTTTTACTTATAACGACTAAGTCGTCCACATACAGTAGGTTTGATAATGGAAAACCCCATCAACAACCCAAACAGGATTGGATCTAAAACACATCCATGTTTCAGCCCTTGAGTGATTTTGATTCCCCTTGATAAATGGGAACCGTCACCTACCTTAATCCTAACCCAAGTGTCTGTGTGCGGTAGTACCAGGGCTTTGTGCAGTCCATTCGGAATGTTTACATTTGTCAGGTTTTTCCACAGCTTTCCCCAGTTCTCTATATCAAAAGCTGATTTAAAGTCAATGAAACACAGATGGACTGGGTAGTTATTTGTTTTTAGTAGAGTCAACCAACAATGAGCCATAATCTTTGCTGTGGTCCCAGTTTGTTTTGTAAAACTGGTCTGATTCATAGGGATAATGAAGTGTTCCTCAGCCCAGTGTTGTAGCTCCTCCAATAAGACTCCTGTAAACACTTTGTGTCATTATTGATTAAGGCTATTAATCAGTGATTTCGGAGGTTCCCCTTGTCCCCTTCCTTGTATATTGGGATGAATTGAGCTCCTCCAAAAGTAATGACTGCTGTTGAGTTGCATTACCCTATTGATGACCAGGGCAAGTTGAGCTTCCCCAAATGGTGGATCCTCCTTATAGAAAACTGGTGGAATGCTGTTCGGGCCCAGCACCCTGTCTCTACATACCCTTGAAATTTGCCTCTGCATGGAACAAGGACTGATTGGGCACCAGACTGGTGTTGGGAACCTGTCCCTATTTCGAATTTGCAGAGTATTTTTTGACTCCAAGTTGACTGGTTTGCACCTGTGTTGTTCCCCTTGGTTGTAATGACTACTCGAAAAGTGATACCAGGTGGCCTCAGCGATATTGGAAGCAACCACTCTTTGGAAGGGTCTGTTTATCCCATTTACTGTTTGCCAGAAGGAGAAAGTGTTATTTTTCCTTATGTCATGCAGCAGCTTAGCCCAAAAGGCGTCTTGGGTTTTCCTTTGTAGCTGCCATTTTACCCTTTTTAATTGTTTCCTTGCTGCCCTGAGGTCTTCCAGTGTAACAGAGTTCTCGTGTGACCTTTTGAGGGCCTGCCAGAGACAATATACTTTCTTTTTAACCATACTATCATAAGATTGTGCTCCCTCCTCTCCAGGGAAGTGGCTTTGGGCTCTTTCCGTTGCCTATTTGTTGTAACCGACTTGACTGATTTTGCGGTTTGGTCTGCAAGTTTTGTTGAAACGTCTCCCAGCTATTTAACGTGTTTTTGACAGTTATTTTGGAGTTAACCTCCATGGATTTCGCTGTTTGTGCCAGTGCTGGTACAGAGGCAACCATGCTTATTATGCATTTGAGGCTGATTGTACCCTGTAAATCCCAGATCCGTTGCTGGTGTGTGTGTTTGTAAACCTAAGTCCAGAGTTTTTCTTGTGGCCGATGGTCGCTTTCTAATTTCTCACCAAGCCCATGAGCAATAGTGACTTGCAGTAATGGAAGACTTACAAAAGTGTAATCAAGGAGTGATGCACAAGAACTGCTTACAAACGAAAGCCTAGGTGTTTTATCAGGATTATATTGCCCATTTAAAATTCTGAGGCCTAGATGCTCTTGGTTTCCTTGCAAGCGTAGACCTCTCCTGTCTTCTTTTTGCCATTGGGGGTGCCACCTGAGTTGGTATCGACCAAAGGGCATCTTGGGCTTCTGTAACCTCGTTTTTGGGAAGCTTACTCATTAGCCACATGTTGAACTCATCGGTAAATATAAATTCACAGTCCCTTTCTTTTAGTCTTAATGCCATGATCGTCTCTGCTTATCTGTTAACTTAGTCCTCATTGCCCCATTGGGGTGATATAGATGTTTACCATTATAATTTTCTTAAAAGGACTGGTTGATGTTTTGACACTCATTACCACAATTTGTGAACTGACTTTATTGGTTTCTTGTTCTTGGCATTCTATGTCACTGGTAGCTAAAACATATATTGCCAAACCGCCCTTGCTACATCCATGTTTATGTACTTTGACTGCTGGTGTGAGAAAGTGTATGAAGCCCTCCAGACGAAGTGCATCCAGAGCCCAGGTTTCTTGGAGAAGGATTACTTTAAAGGTGCAAAGGTATTGAAAAATCTCTGGATCGTCAAACTTGTTTGCCAGGCCTTTTATATTCCAGGATTAGATCCTTAGCATTTTGTCGGTGTTTATAGTGGGAGTAGTGTTTTGTCATTGCAAAAGTCTGGTTGTATTTTATGCACCTGACAACCAGCCTTACTCTTTGGCCACTTCTGATTCTGTGGTAGACCCGCTGCAGTGCCGTGTTGATGCTTCATTTGGTGGGCAAAGGGATTTGCTCTGTGCATTCCCCAGGATGGAGTAGGCAGTTCTTTGTCGGGTCGCTGAAAGGTCATCCTTTTTTTGTGACTTTCTTTGGGTCCCCAGTGCCTGGGGATATCTTGTTCCTTGGAAAGATGTTACTGTGATCCCCAAGCCACGAAATATTTCAGCCGCCCTCAAGATCCTTTTAGCCATGTAATTTCGCTGACCAGCCTAGGTTGATGAACTCATTTGAAATTATGTCATGTGAGACAGCCTTCTCCATTCCGTCCAGTGCCTGGATTATTTCAAGGATGTTGCCCCTGTTTAAAATATCACACGGGCCCCTGGAAGTGTATTCAGGATAAAATAGAGTGCAGGTCAATTTTTGTGAGTCTTTAAAATCCTCATTTGATGTGTCCATTTGCACTCTTTTTTGTTGCACTGGGGTTTTCCAGCCAGCCTTGGCTATGTTATCTCTTATGATGTAAGTATCCGTGTCCAGGTGTGTGTAAGGCCTGTTCATGTTAAGGTAGTTGGAATCATCCCCGTTGCAAGTGGCTACACCTCCTATTTCACCCCTATTGTTTGGAGGGGGTCCTGTTGTGGTGCTATTCTGGCTGGATTTTGCTTCATTAGCACAGGAGGCCTGTGGTGATATATCTTATGGTGCAGGGTAATTGACACGGCTGGGGCCAAAGTGATCGGTGCAATGGCCTCAAAATCACCACCAATTCCACTGAGTATACAGTTTGCGGGGCTTTTGTGTCTGAGGGTAGTCAGTAGTACTGGAACTTCTTCCCTTTCCACAGCTAAAGGTGTCTCATGGAGATCTCCGTCCTTGCGGAGGGTGACGACCTAGGTCTGATGTTTAAAACCAGGTAGGTGGTTAGCCTGGTTTACAGTGGAAGGTTTTTGTTGCAACCTTTTCTCTTTCTCACTCCCTTCTGTGGCTCATATGTGTTGTTCTGGGTCCTGTCAAGTACTAGTCAGCCTGCCGTCGGTGATAACTCTATACCAGGGTCAAACCTGGCAGATCAGTGGCCTTCATTTATTCAGTTGGGAGAATTTCCGCACTTTGCCCCCTCTATCTCTACTGCAGATGGAGCCTCTATTTGGCCTGCTTTAGCATTTGAAAGTCCCGGCTCTGTTTATGGCCTGACTTTAATAATGTCCTTAAGGTCAACTAGTAAGGTCAAAATCATTGCCAGGAGTGTTGTCCTCTTTTCTAGGACAGGGGAGCATGTGTTGGTGCCACATTGCCATATGAGGCGAGCATCCTCTCCTGTTCCTTCGAGTAGAGATAAGAGGTTACGTTTGCTGCTGCTTGTGTTTGGGCCCAGGCAGGTTGGTCGCTGTGTCTTGAATCAATCAATCAATCAATCAATCAATCAATCAATCAATCAATCAATCAATCAATCAATCAATAAGGGATTTGTAGAGTGTGCTACTCACCCATAAGGGTCTCAAGGTGCTGGGAGGGGGGGTGAGCAGTCTTGGATCAGTCGAAGAGACAGTTCTTGTGGCTCTTCCTGAAGTTGTGCAGAGAAGTAGAGCGTCTGATGTGGACTGAGAGTTCGCACCAAGCCTTTGCTGTCATGTAGGAGAAGGCTCTTCCACCTGCTCTGGCTCTGCGGATGAAAGGCGTCTCGGCCAGGGAAAGGTCGGTAGAGTGGAGGTTCCTTTTGGGTGTGTGGAAGGATACTATCTCATTGAGGTATTTGGGTCTGATGTTGTAGAGTAATTTGAAGGAGTGGGTAAGTAGCTTGAATGTTACTCTGTTCTCGACGGGGAGCCAGTGGAAGTCTCGGAGGTGCTGGGTCATGTGCATGTGTCGTGTGGTTCTGAGGACGAACCTGGCTGCGGTGTTCCTGATGGTTTGGAGTTCGTGTAGCAGGGTTCTTGATCCCAGCATAGTGGGCATTGCTGTAGTCTTGTCTGCTGGTTATGAGTGTTTGAGTGATGGTCTTCCTGCATTTGGGGGGGGTTCAACTAGAAGGTCTTGCGGAGGATGCGGAGGGTGTTGAAGTTGGTGGAAGCAACGGCGTTGATATGGCCGGTCATGGAGAGAGAGGACACTAGGATAATGCTCAGGTTTCGAGCGTGGTCTGTTAGAGTAGGAGGGTTTCCGAGGGCGGAAGGCCACCAGGCGATGTCTCAGGCGGTAGAGGAGGGCCCCAGGATGAGGACCTATGTCTTCTATGAGTTGAGTTTCAGGCAGCTGTTATTCTTTCAGGCTGAGTGTGAGCAGTGCCTGGTGTCTTCTGGATTTTTCATGAGGGAAAGGATGAGCTGGGTGTCGTCGGCGTAGGATACTATGCTGAGCCCATACTGTCTGACGATTGAAGGCACCACACTATAAGAGGAGTTGTCATAGCCATATCACAGTTAAGTGAAGTTGGGCTATTATTTTGGGGTCCCGTTCCTGGTCTCAGCTGTGGGTGAATCCTGAGCTTTTGACGTTTCATTTCTTCTGCCTCTAACCGATTTATTAGCTGGAATGGGTCATTCCCCCTATTGATGAGCTAAGTGATGCCTGCAGAGAAGTTTCAATGGTCAGAGGCATGAGATTTTTCATCACTGATTCATTAATCCACTCAAAATGTAGCTATGGGCATGAGGGGCTGGATTTTATTCGAAGTCTAAATCCAACTACCAGCTCGTTGTCCATGCCCTGGTTAGATAGCCTGTAAGCTTTAGAAGGGGACTTATGGGAGCTGTTGGGTGTTTTGCGGGATCATTGCTGGATATAGGGCACACCGCATGCTCAAGGTTAACTGGACTTCTCAGAGGATTTCGTAAAAGTGCAGTGTGGCTTAGGGGCACAGGAAGCCCTTTGATATTCATATTGCTTGAAAATAAGACTCCCGTCGGCATTTTTCAGAAAGGTGAATTTGGATGTAATTTTTGGCTGAACCAGCCCCTGTAAGCCTCACTTTGGGAACTGGTAGTGAGATTATAGCTATTTGCTCTGGGGACACCGCAACGCATGACGCCGCTGGTGATTGGCCAGGCTGCTTTGGCATTTTCCTTTTCCTTTTGTGGGTCACGACTGGGCCCCGGGATTTCCCAGATCACATGCTCTTTTTCGAAGGGTAGTTCCAATGGGCGTTCCGTTTATTAGAGAACAATCCCAGTCGTTGTATCACAATAAGACCAAGTCAGTGCCGCCTTCCTCCGGTGGCTACGGATCACCCCTTTTCATGCTTTGCCCACTGGTAGAGGCATGAGCATACTAGTTTACAGATTAAGTCTGGCCTTTTTTGAGTGCTTGAAGTGTCTTGAGAATTCAGATCTCTCTACAGTTATTATAGCTACCCCCCGGCCTTCCAGGGCCACAAACACTGTAGATTCTGGGCAGAGATTGCTGGCCAGGATTGTGGATGGGGCAAGGTATAGTATTATGGTTTAGTGGTGGTGTGAAATGATGGTTAGAACAGAGCTGGTTTGATGTTTTAAAACAGGGGGCACAGGCCGCACTGACCTAGCACTGGCCGCCTCCGGGCCTACCAGTTTTTGTGCCTTGGCCCTAGGGCTTTATCTTGGCTCACGCTCCACACACTGCTCCAAACTACAGGATCTCCACCGTCCTGAATTGTCTTCTTCCGTTGGGCCTTTGGAATAGGCCTTGACAGCTTGCAGGCTATAGTCGGCTACACCGCTTTTGTTCAAGGGGAGTTTGCCACCTTCTCTACTCACGGCCACAGCTGCATGGGGCAACAGACTCTAACTCCCTAGTGGATTCACTGCTGTCCCACAAATTAGTCCTGTGCGGTATCCTGGTGCATTCTCCGGAGGGTATCTGAGGAAACAGGGGGGGTGGCAGCATGGGCAGGCTATGGGTGGGTTGCGGGTTCGGGTGGCTCACCACCCATGCTGGCCCAATGATAGCTGTCTGTCTGCTCAATCCGGTCCCAATGTTAAGGGCTGCGCTTCAAAGCCAGTCTGTAGCTTCAAAGCCACTCCATAGCTACATGCTACGGGCGACAAGGCACAACTGTTGCAGACAGGCAGCGCACTGCCGGAAGCTAAATTAGAGGTTTGCAGGGGATTCTGTGTAAGAAAACTTTGGGAGATCCACATTAGTCACAGCTCCCTGAACTTCCGCAGGTGTCTATTTTTCTGGAATTTCTGAATTTAGTAGGTTTTCATAAATGGCCAGCGAGACCAGGCCATTTTGTGATTGATGATTTTGATGCCACCACAGTACATTTTGGGTCCTTCAATGTACCAGGTACTTGGCCCACCCACAGATGTGAGGTAGCTTTTTTAGCAGGATACCTGGGGGAATGCTGGGTGCTAGGAAATTAGTGCCAGTCTTTTGATCCCACAACTTGCCCACACAGAAATGTGAGAAAAATGTGATTTCTTTTAGCTAAATTTGGGGCTTGCATGGGATCCTGGGAAAGAAAACTTTGGGACATCCATATAAGTCACACCTCCCTGGACTCTCCGGGGTGTCTTTCTCTCAGAAATGTCTGGGTTTCATAGGTTTCTCAGGATGCCCACTGATCCTGGAACCAAAAACTCAGGTGACCCTCTTGCAAAATCAGGACGTTTTGTGATCAATATTTTGATGCCTCCACAATATATTTGGCCCTTCCCTGTCATGGGCACTTGGTCCACCCACACAAGTGAGGCAGCTTTTTTATCAGGAGCTTTGGGGGAACACTGGGTGGTAGGAAATGTGGGGTTTCTTTCCAATTCTGGAAGACTATGGCAGAGCAATGTATGGAAAATTTGTGACTATAGTTACATTTTGAGGTTTGCAGGGCATCGTGGGTATGAAAACGTATTAGGATCCACAATAGGCCTACCAACTGTACTCCCCTGGGTGTTTCATTTATAGAAATATTTAGACTTAGTAGATTTTCTCTAGAGACAATGCACACCTTGGCAGAGAAAGATTTAAAAGACAAATATTACTGCACAATCATCTGTTCCTCTAGTACATACACATACTTGTTGTATTTGGCACGAACGTGAGTTAAAGGTTCAACATTTATATTTTATTAACAAATGAAATGCACTGTTAATAATTCAACAGGCAAAACAATGAAAAAATGATTCACAGCTTGTGAAATGTAAAGCCATGACAAGGCACCACCCACTTTACAGGCGATTCACACATCTTTCATACATGATACACACAACACCATTCACACCGCCAGCCACAGGACCAGCACATTACAACATTCACAAAAAGACACAATGTGCACCATGGCAGCGAAAGACAGAAAATACCCATATAATCATCAAGTGCACACACATACTGTTTTGGTTTGGCATGAGTGTCAGTGATGGTTCAATATATGCATTCTTACTAACAAGAAATTTCACAAAAATCTAATTTATTGCTAACGACTGAAAGGTAAAAAAACTAAACCAGTGACTCACAGCTTGTGAACTGTAATGCTGCATCAAGGCCCCAGCCGCTTTACTGTCCATTCACACACAATTCAAATGTGAAACATACAGGACCTATCACGCCCCCAGCTGAAGGCCCAGCACATTACAACACTAAGATCAACAGACTTTGCCATTCAAGGGCCTATCACTTTAATTCGCCCAGATGCCAGACACAGCAACACAACCACACTGGCTGATGGAATGTGTGGACTAACGTTTGTCTAGGAGTGTGTGTAGTGACCAGCAACAAGTCACTACTCACACACCCAAGCACCAGTACACACACACTGCCTGTCAAGCACCACTCCACACACACCTCCAGACAAGCGCCTGGTCACCAACACCACCAGACAAGCTCCAGGCCACACACACTGCCACCAAGTGCCAGGCCACGCACACCACCAGCCAAACACCAGGCCACGCTCGACCACCTGCCAAGCACCAGTTCACATACACCGCCAGCCAAGCTCCAGTCAACGCACACCGCCAGTCAAGGACCAGTTCATACACACCACCAGCCAAGCGCCGATCACATTTTCTTTTTACAAAAAAGAAAACATAAACCAATTCTAAGAAAATACAAAACTGCAAACACAAAACCTTTAACTAAATACATCACACTTAATTCAACTGTGAAACTGAGCAAAAAGCTATACAGACCAGGCAGTTCACTTTTACACTCATTGTTGCTTCCAAAAACTCTTTTGTATGTGGTACATTCTAAAACAAGCAGACACACACAGCGCAGGTTAGAAGGACACTCGGGGCAGTACATACGAGTCTCCTTCTGCTCACCTCTTCACATACAGACTCTGCATCTCCTACTAGGAAAGCCTTTTTTGGCTGTAGGAGGAATGTGATCAGCAAAGTGGTGATCTTTCAATCTAGCCACATCCTCCACGACTCCAACTTTAGGAACTGTTCCACTACAACAAGGCTGCCTATCACAGACTCCTAAAATGTAACAAATGTCATCTTTGACTCTGCAGAACCTTCCCTTAAAGACAACGACAGCATTAAAGGTTGCTAAGTGGAAAAGATGGATAGCCCACTTCTTATACCAAATGTAAGCCTTACGAAGAGCAGTGTAAGGTTCCAACCTCTGACCTACTCTAGCAACACCACCCATGTGCCTATTATAGTCTAAAATGCACACAGGTTAGTGCACTTCAGCAACCTGACCTCAAGCAGTCACAGGTGAAGTACCTTCATCATGGATGGTAGTCAACATGTAGACATCTCTCCTGTCAGAAAATTTCACAGCCAGAATTTCATCACTACGCACGGTACTGCACTGTCCCTTCCCAAGTTTTTTTAACAACAAGCTCTTTTGAGTTACCTTTATGGTTAGAGTGGATTGTGCCACAAGCAACAGTGTCCACTTTGACCAATTCCCTGAACAATGGCACACCTGTGTAGAAGTTATCTACATATAAATGGTGACTTTTCTTAAAACATACTCTGCCTAGTTCCACACAATTTTCTCCCTAACTCTGAAAGTGGACGGACAACAAGGGGGGTCACTGCTGGAATCCCTACCTGTGTACACCTTGACATTATAGACATATCCCATCCTACTCTCAGACAGCATACACATCCTAATTCTATAATGTGCCCTCTTGCTGGGAATGTACTGCCTAAAATCCAAGTACCCTTGAACAGGACAAAAGACTCATCCACAGCTCTTTCTTTCCCTGGAGCGTTGATCTCTGAAAAACGATCCAGAAAGTGATCATGGAAAGGCCGAATCTTAAAAAGACGGTCACAATCAGGTGATCTTGTGGCATTGCGAAACCGTTTTCAAGAAAATGCAGCATCCAAAGCAGAAGAAAAAACGAATCACGATTGATGGCTGTAGGAAATATAGCGGTTGCCATCAAGGGACTAGTAGACAATATGAAGACAGCGACCGCTTCCTTACAAGCCCATACAAACCAAAGAACTTCTTCAACTCACACAGATTTGTGGGAGTCCATCTGGTAGCTCTAGAGGGGGGCTTAAGTCTGGCATTTTCTTCCGTCAAATACTGTTCAACATACAAATGAGTCTGCTGAACAATCTCATCCAACACTACAACGTCCATAAACAACTGAAAAAATGTATAAGCAAAAGGTTGTCTGTACCATCAGTAAAGGCAGTAACCGTCAGTTGCACTATGTTTGGGGCAACCCAGAGTTCAGCTCTTGTGACAAGAAATAAAACAGGTAACATTATAAAATGCTATGTCACTACCCAAATGCCTGTCCACACAAACCACCAGCCAACCGCTAGTCCATACACACCTTCAGCTGACTCCAGACACAACACACACAGTAACTTTCCCTAGTGTCTAGTGGTTTTATGACCCCAATGGCATAAAAATATGGCCAATCTGCAACCGGGGGGGGGGGACAGAGAAAATTGCCAAAATTAAATAATAACACATACCCCACCCCATTGGGACAACCTTAACCCAATGGGCCATCTCCAAACATAAATATATACATATCCCAAGTGCTAGTGAGTTTTATACGCCCCCCCCCCCGGGTCAGATGGGCCCCCAAAGATGGCCGATCTTCCCCCGGGCAAAATGGGCAAAAGTAAATAAAGATGTTTCATCCACAATTGGGGGCGAACCTTGCCCAAAGGGCTGCCCCCAGTGAACAATATTTATACAGCCCTTGTGCTAGTGGGCTTTCTGCCCCCCGCACCCCTGGGTACAGATGGGCCTCTAAATAGGACTGATCTGTTCTCAGGGAGGGCAGAAAAAGCCTAAAGGTAATTTTAATTAATTATCATCCCCAATAAGTTTGATCCTTGCCCAAGAGACCACCCCCAAACATAATATGAAGACCTCTTTGGTGCTGCTGAGTTTTCTGCCCCTCGGGGGCAGAAGGCCTCCAAATAGGGACAATCTGGCCTCAGGGGGGGCAGAAACCTGCTAAAAGTTATTTTAAAAAATGATTTGCTTCAATAGGGGCGATCCTTGCCCAAGGGACCACCCCCAAACATAAAATGACGATATCCCTTGTGTTAGTGCCCCCCCCCCCTCCCCAGGAGCAGATGAGCCTCCAAATATGGCTGATCCGCCTGGGGAAGGGGACAGAAAATGGAGGAAATCATATTCCCCAAGTTAGGAAGCGCCCCTTGTCTAAGGGGCCGCTTCCATCATTAAACACCAAATTCCTGGTGCTAGTGGCGGCATTTGCACGATTGCGACCCCATGCACTTTCGTGCAGCAGGAATGCCCTGCAAAGAGACATCTGGAAAGGGAAAAACTCTTTCCTCTCCCCCCGATTGCCCTGTGCATAAAGCAACCCCACCCCATACACAAACCCACCTGCTCTCCAACACGCTGGAAACCAAAGGGCTTCAAGCTCGTCTGGCATTTCTTCATGATGTCAGTGTGCACCAGACTCGTCAACGTCATCGTATTGCCAGGGGGCGTGGGTTGGCAGCGGAAGGACTTCGGCTGCCATCCTTGTTTGGAGGGTTATATGGGCTGCCCATCGGGCAGCGCCAGCACTTCTCCCATAGGCGTGTTTTGCCCCAGCACATGCCCACCATGGCTGAGGATGGACCCATTCTGTCCTTAGCACAGAACGAGTTAAGGAAAACTGACTCCAATTAAAAATGTTTTTACTTTATTGAAATGTGATCACAGACATGTAGGTCTGCTAACACCAGAGGGCTACCATCCTTCTGATGGCAACAAACCATATTCAGTTGCAAATTGCAACCATCCTCGTTAATATTCATGAAGTAGGCCGGATTCTGACCCACTACAATTGCAACCGTTATTTTGATATTCATACATTTGGCTCCTAGTAGAGTAAATCTCCTTCTTTAAAAGAAAACACTTGGCTGAGCTACCTTAAATCAGATTTCTAAATAATATCTACGAATATTTGTTTCAGACAGGAACGTGTGCTGCTGTTCTACAATGAACAGTAAAAGGCTGTGTTGACATTACCCTGTTGATTATTATTCAAATGCCTAGTCCATAGAGCGAGCTGAAATGCTGCCTCTGCATTTCATGCTGTGATTTTAGCATAACAAATGAAAGGAACAAAAAGATGGTAATTTCAATGCAATTCTTTTGTGGGTTTTTCACTGCATGAGATATTCCCTTTTTAAGATAGTTGATAAACATATAGTACATTGTTGATCATTAGTCTCGAATAGTAATCCCCAAAGAGACAAGGCAGACGTGCGGATCTGTATATGTCGAATTGAACACGTCAAGTACAAAAAACCTATCATTTCAGACAGAGTGTTTGATAAAGTACCATTAGTTTTCACTTCCAGTAAAGTCCCAAATGCTCTGCCTAAATTGTGGAAATATTTATTTCATTGTCCTCTTTAAACATCTATTCCTATACATGGTCAAGTTTGAGGAATGGCAGGGAAAGAGACCACTCACATAGGCTGCTTGACCGTGATAGGGAAGGCTGCTGCACCTACATATTGCAGTGACTATATGGGAACACAACTGTCATATTACACCTACTCCGAAGGAAGTCTGAAGTGACAACATGTTGCGTGATCAGTGCCTCAAGTGATGCCCTGGATAGTTGGCATGGAAATACAGTCTTCTGGAGGATGCAGCACTGTGCATCAGATCTCGGTGCTCGCACAAAGGTGTGCACCTATCTGCCTGCTGCCATTAGAAAAGCAGATATGTTCATATTTTTGCTTAACCAGAAGTATTGTGAAGCCACATAGACATCCCAGGTATGTTCTGCCTTTACTCCAAGTATATAATTGTTAGCTTCAACTCTGTATTCTAGAGAAAGAGTAGGGTGGGCTGTAGTAGTGTTGGCATGTTGGACCTTGAATGCGACTGAATACTGCTTTGTTTATCTAGGTGGGTTTCTCAGGTCTTCAATGATGTCACATTGGTGAGATCTTGTGTTGTTTTGGCCAGCTCTTTCATTGTAGTTATGCATGAGCATTTCATTAGAATCAGATCAGTATTATTGTGCTTTAGATTATGCTTTTAAGTGATACCTAGTGACTTCTAGACGTTTGTGAGCTGGCAGTCCTAGGCAGTTAGCATGATGGTTTAAGGGGGTATGATGTTATTATACCAACAGCTGAGATTGTGTATTTTTGTTTTAACTTAGTGTGTTGCTGCTTGCTTTGTTTCTACTACAGACAGAATGTATCTGTCACCCTACTTCTGTGTACTGCTGGCATGTGCGCCTTAGTTGATATAGCTGTTTTACACGTGGGTGCTGTGCATCCATGAGGAATGCAAAAAGAACAATTGATCTGGGGGGTCACGAGCAGCGCTCATTGCTTACCTGTGGACACGCCAGCACGCCAGCACTCTGCCTCAGTCCCTGGGTCGCCTACGCTGTGAGTCTCGCCGCGATCAACATCCAGGAGCGGCTAGAGACTACAGCTCCCAGTGGGCTTAGCGCGGACTTCCTGCCACCGCTGTTCCCGCGCCCGGAGGCGCTACAAAGCGGAGCCTCGACCTCTGTGGAGCGGGGGTCACGAGCAGCGCTCATTGCTTACCTGTGGACACGCCAGCACGCCAGCACTCTGCCTCAGTCCCTGGGTTGCCTACGCTGTGAGTCTCGCCGCAAACAACATCCAGGAGCGGCTAGAGACTACAGCTCCCAGTGGGCTTAGCGCGGACTTCCTGCCACCGCTGTTCCCGCGCCCGGAGGCGCTACAAAGCGGAGCCTCGACCTCGGTGGAGCGGGGGTCACGAGCAGCGCTCATTGCTTACCTGTGGACACGCCAGCACGCCAGCACTCTGCCTCAGTCCCTGGGTTGCCTACGCTGTGAGTCTCGCCGCGATCAACATCCAGGAGCGGCTAGGGACTACAGCTCCCAGTGGGCTTAGCGCGGACCTCCTGCCACCGCTGTTCCCGCGCCCGGAGGCGCTACAAAGCGGAGCCTCGACCTCGGTGGAGCGGGGGTCACGAGCAGCGCTCATTGCTTACCTGTGGACACGCCAGCACGCCAGCACTCTGCCTCAGTCCCTGGGTTGCCTACGCTGTGAGTCTCGCCGCGATCAACATCCAGGAGCGGCTAGAGACTACAGCTCCCAGTGGGCTTAGCGCGGACTTCCTGCCACCGCTGTTCCCGCGCCCGGAGGCGCTACAAAGCGGAGCCTCGACCTCGGTGGAGCGGGGGTCACGAGCAGCGCTCATTGCTTACCTGTGGACACGCCAGCACGCCAGCACTCTGCCTCAGTCCCTGGGTTGCCTACGCTGTGAGTCTCGCCGCGATCAACATCCAGGAGCGGCTAGAGACTACAGCTCCCAGTGGGCTTAGCGCGGACTTCCTGCCACCGCTGTTCCCGCGCCCGGAGGCGCTACAAAGCGGAGCCTCGACCTCCGCGTCGCGGACGCGCGCGGGCGACGCCGGGCGGAGCCCGGGCAGAGGGCGGGCCGTCTGTGGCCGTCAGGGGCTGACAGAGGCTGGGCTGGGCCCCGTCCCTTTCCTTTTACCAACCACGACGACTCACGCTTGGTGCCTGTTGCCCTTCTGTTGCTCAAACCATGTCTACACGCTCTGGTAAGCCTCTCAGGGGTGAGGTCGAAAGGGGATCTAATGCCGCGAGCCCCGTGATAGGGTCAATGGACCGTTTCATTACCAGGGTAGCGGCGGTGATTGAAAAGGAGATCGCTATCTCTGAGCGGCGTCTATCTGAAGTATACCTCCCCGCAAGTCGTTCATTATTGGGGGCAGACGCCCAGTCGCTCACACCAGCCATTACCCGGGTTCAAGTAGGTACCCCCCCTAGTATGGTCAGTGCTCCCTCAGAACCCCTCCATCTGACTGGTATTGAGCAAAATATAGATAGGTTGGAATCTCAGGCCGCTCTTCTTCCTATAGACACATTGGAAGATGATGGCCCTAGTAATTGTTCCGTATCACTACTACCTATTCTGTTAAGTGATGTCACTGGAGACCCCGAGTCCCCAAATTCCCCTGTACCTGCCACAGTTGTACCAGATGGAAAGCTAGTTGGGGCTTCACCTATCATCGTGACTCGTGATACTAGGCAGGAGTTTCCCCTCGTAGGTAAAAAATCGCGCAAACGTAAGAAGGGTAAGCTAGTGAGACAGGCCGCCCTCTACCAAAGAGTAAGGAAGTCTCCTGTACCAAATTCAAGTATTACAAGGGGTGCCCCTATGCTGAACGAAACTGATACAGAAGGGGATGTACTGATTTCTCCAAAGGGCCCTCATACAACTAAGGTCTCAAAGCGAGCTGACTTGGTAGCGGTCGAAAATATTCTGGAGAAGGTATATACCCTCTTGAAACCGTTACTAACTCAAGTGAAGGGTCTAGGGGAGAGGATTGACAAATTAGAGCAGTCAACTCTGGATGGGTTACACTCACTCAAGACAACAATCAAACTAGCTACTAGAGTGACTGTAAATAAGGATGTGGGTGTAAAAGGGAATGATCTATCAGCGCAGAAAGGCCCTGAGCCCCCAACAACCCAAAATAAAGCTGCTCTTAACAATCTAGTAATCCCAACTCCCAAATCTCCTCCCCATCTGAAACCAGGTCCAAGCCACAAGGGACTCCCAACAAATAAAGAGCCTGAGAAAAATAAGCCAAAATCTCTTTCTCAAAAACAGCAACAGACAACTGAGGGTAAAAAGGAAGTCCAACAAAAATTAGAAGGTAGCAGTAAACCCAGCGTCCCAACGACTAGGAAAGCCCCCAGGCCTGCAACACAATGTTCTGCCCCAACAATCCTCCCACAGGCCCCCAGTATCCGCCCACGACGGATCCCCCCAATTAATCTCCCACCAGACTGTCAACCATTTGTTGCAGTCATGGTTAATGTGCCTCCCCTAAAGGATGGCCAGTTGGAAAACCATCAATCACTCAAGAACAAGTGTATACACTGGCTGAAGGCAAATAAACCAATCCCCCCGGGTATGGACGGCATTATTTTAAGTGTCCGTAGAGTGGGATGGGTAGGGCAAGGGAAAAAAATGCTGGAAGGAGACTGTGTAATTATAAACTTCCAAGACTATAGAGTGGTGCCATCCATTTGTACTCCTATTAAAAATATGGGGGCCCCGGGGGTGAAATTGGTAGACCTCTCGTATTTTTACCCTAGGCATCTTGTGAGCCCAATTGGAGGAAGTGAAAGTTCTCTTAATTCGGGCCAAAACTGGGCCGGGGTTGTAGGAGGCGATAGGGAGAAACAAATGTGGGCAATTGGCCCCTGCTGACTGGAATCAGTGAGGAGAGCAGAACAAGTAGAAGCACCACCCACCCAAATAAACCTTGTAAGTGGAATGGGAGACCTTATAACAACTCCACAAGATCCCTGCTCTCCTCGGTTATATAGGGGGAGCCCTATGGATAGGGGCTTTCAAGCGCCCAGCGACTATCCAGCTGTGACGGACCTAGTCTTTAAGGTTTTCAGCTGGAACATCGCAGGGATTGCTGGAAAACTGGCCCTCCCAGATTTTACTGCGTGGGTCGACAAGCACTCCTTGTGCCTTTTCCAGGAAACCTGGAGCTTGATACCGGTCCATAGGGTGGGTTTTTCCTCATACTCCTCTCCCGCGCGGGCCTCGGAATCTGGGAGAGGCCGCCCAGCGGGCGGCCTTCTTATTTGGGTCGCGGCATCTTTAAACTGTAGAGTGGTGGACTATCCCACAGGTTCCCCGGACATACAAAATATTACCCTTATAGACCAAAGGGGAAGAATTGTTCTAAACATCTTTAATGTGTATGCTCGGGGTACAAAGGGTGGGAGAAAGTCTCCTGTGATAGCTCTTCTCGAGACCCTGTTAAACAACACCCCCCATAAGACCCGCACCCTGGTTGTTGGTGATATGAACTGTACGTTCGAGCCTTTGGGCTCGGATGTTTCCCTCGACCAGGATGAGGAGGATGCCAGGTGGGGGATCCCGGCTCTGGACATCGCACCGATTAAAAGGTGGACAGAAGTGGCGCTCCAAATATACTCCCTTACTCTTGAATTCAATTTAAGGGCAGCGAATGGGAGGACTTCCTTGGATAGGGGGGGTGCACATACCTACAACAGACCAGGGCACACCTCTAGGCTGGATTATGTCCTAATAGACGTGTGCTTATGGCCTTATGTGAAGGACATGCAGGTGGTCCCTTCGACAGAAAGCGATCACAACCCTCTCTCCCTAGAAATGGAACATTGGTGGCAACCCCTAAGGAAGGCCAACTTTAAAGAGGCACTCGTACCACTAGATGAATCTGAAGTCTCCCCATGTGGTAGAAGAATTAAATGGGCGAAACTGGTCCTATCCGAGGCGAAGGTTGGGGAAATTCAATCCCATCTAAACCGCGCGGTAATATCTCTGGAATCCTCGCTAGAAGGGGTGGGTAAAGTGAGTGGGTTATTTCTCTCTCTGATTGAAGCCCTAACCAATGTGTTTATCCTGTACTCTAAAAAGCCGGGCATTACAGGAACTAAAAAATTTGTTGAGGGGTGGTATACCCAAGCCTGCAGGACCCATAAGGCAAAGCTAGTTGAGGCAGTTAAATCTAAATCCCAAAGTACGATCCAGGAGGCTAGGAAGGCTTACAAAAAGATCCTTAGTTCGGCTAGAAGGGAGTGGGAAGAAAAATACTGGGAGGACCTACTCCAGGCTAGCAAAATTAGGGACTCAGGGGTGTTTTGGAATCTTATAAGGAAACGGACCAAATCCGATGCAGCCATGAGACCCTGTAGCATCCCGCCTCAAAGTTGGGCAAAACACTTTGGGTCTTTATACCTCCCACCAGACGGGGAACTGTCTGTGGGGATGGATCTCATACTAGCTATCGAACCTCATGCCTATGACCTTTTCACTCCCTTAGAGATTGAGGGGGTTATAGGCTGGGTGGCACCACGCAAGGCACCGGGCCCGGATGGCCTTCCGGGTGATTTGATGAGGGCTTACCCAATGGAATGGGGAAGGATCATAGCAGCTCTCCTAAATGATATTATGAGGGGAGGAGTAGTACCAGAATCCTGGAAAGGGGCGGTGGTAGTCCCCATTTATAAAAAAGGGTGCAGGGAAACCCCGGGAAACTATCGCCCAATAAGTCTGATAGACTCCACCCAAAAGATAGCTGGCAAAGCTATCCTTGGTAGGATCCTCCATTGGGTGGAGGAGAATAAAATCCTATCAGACTTTCAGGCAGGTTTCCGGGCTGGTATGGGGACTATAGAGCAGGTGTTTAGGTTGTCCCTCTTGGGGTGGAAGGTGGTGGAACTGGGCAAGGGCAGTCTTTACTTAGCCTTTATAGACTTGAAGACTGCCTTTGATCTAGTTCCCCGGGAAGAGCTCTGGAGGGTCCTTTGTGAGTTGGGGCTACCACCTTACATCTTGTCCCTTCTTATAAGCCTTCATGCCCACACTTTTGCACAGGTCCGTTGGGGTAATAACGGAGAGCTCACGGAAAAAATACCAGTGTCTAGGGGCGTAAGACAGGGTTGCGTCCTGGCACCCACCCTATTCTCGTTATATCTGAATGGGGTGGTAAAACACCTTCAACAAGAACCAGCTGACGCCCCCTGTCTTGGAGGTGTCCGCATCCCAACCCTGCTTTTTGCGGACGACACGCTCCTGATTTCGAAGACCCCACAAGGACTACAGAAACTTCTAACACGATTCCAGGAGTTCTGTGTTGCAAAAGGGCTAACAATAAATGTGGACAAAACCAAGTACCTAGTTGTTAACCCACCTAAAAAATTGGGCCGCCCACCTACACTTAACTCTATTCCCCTGGAGAAAGTAGCCGAATTCGACTACCTTGGCATTCGGATTACGGACAGGATGACTTGGGCAAACCACATTGAAAAAATGGTCCTTAACCACAGGAGAGTAGGAGGAGCTCTCATGAGGGAATACAGGGCCTCAACTAGGAGATCACTTACCCCAGTACTTGACATCTACAAGGCCAAAGTAGCGACATCAGCCTTGTATGGGGCAGAACTGTGGGGTCACTGCCGTCTGGATGCTCTAGTTACTGCTGAGAGCAAGCTATTAAAATCCTTCATCGCTCTCCCTCTGAGCACACCGTCAGTACCTGTGAGGATGGACACGGGATGTAAAAACATTAAAGATCAGGCCCAGCTTCGCCCGCTCCTGTTGTGGACACGGATTTGGAGGTGCGAAGAATTAAAATCCTATGCTGATGCACTGAGAGACATAATGAGCCAGGGGGGTTGGGCCAAAATAAAATGGTTAAAGGACACCAAAAAGCTGTTGGAGAATATAGGACTAGGGGATTGTTGGTCATCCCGCTCAGCCCCTCCAAAAGAAGTTGTCAAGGCGCTTTTTTGGAAATGGATTGCTGAGCGTCTAATCTCTAGCCCAAATCACTGCAGGTCCACTGCCACCTTTTTACAAATTAAAGACACTGTGGCCTTTGAACCTTATTTGGACTTGATTACTCTCCCCTTTGACCGTGCTCTTTACTTTAAATTTAGAGTTGGTTCCCTCCCGTTAGGTGCCCTGGTATCGAAATGGTCAACAGCGGATCGCACTTCTCCCAACTGTGCATGTTGCCCGACTAAGATTGAGTCTATTGTGCACGTTTTATTTGAATGCCCGGATTATGCAAGGCCTAGGAGCTCTTGGCTGAAACCACTCTGCCGTAACATGGGCACACGCAGTCATTTAGTAGCCTTGCGTATCCTAAGCACGGACACTTCCCCCCCAATAGTCTGTGGAATAGCTAAATTTTTAAAGCAGTTTTGGCATATTCGATGTAAGAGATTGTCAGTAGCTGTTTAATTCTTGTTTTAGCTAATTTATTAACGGACTTTATATCCTTTTATTACTCTTAAACATTCTAATATTTCTTACTGACTTCTTATGGCATAAACTTTTTTGTATACTGTATTGATTGTATTATGTATGTGCTTATAAGATATCTCTGTGTATCGAATAAAAGCTTATGACTGACTGACTGACAATTGATCTGGGCCTAAATCCATTGTTTTTTTGCTCCCCATGCCATTCCAGTTTAAACCTAGCCATATGCAAATCAGTCTTGACCCTGCGCCCCATGGGAACAGTCCAGCCCTAACTGCCATCCCAGGTCCTCCCTGGACCAGAAACAAGCATCTTGGGACCGGTTTCAGGGTCTCAACCCTCATCAGCTATTCTAGCTTGATTCCAGTGGCATGGAGAGCACAGGACCCATATCTGTGCATACTTGTTCCCCTCGTGGTGACAAATACAAAAAGAACAATTGATAGACAGAATATTCAATAATGTCAAACATTTACCCCCGTACATAGATCTGGGCCTAAATCCATTGTGTTTTTTTGCACCCAATGCCATTCAATCCTAACCCAGCCATATGGAAATCTGTTTTCACCCCGCTCCCAATGAGGAGGTTCAGCAAACTGCTCATGCATGCCACGTGTGCCTCAGTCGAAGAGGAGCAGTCGACAGTTGGCATATGTGGAGTCATAGCACCATTCAAGCCAGTGCAAGGATTTTGAAGAAGACAAAAATCCCAAGGAAAGTTCAGTCACAGTCAGCTTCGAACATGCTGGTAAGGCCTAAAGAAAAGGGACTGAGCAGCAACATAACTTAAATCCAGCATTAGTATGGTACAATAGAGCTAAAGGCAGCAACAGCTAGATACAGAGAAGTACAGAATGCCACCGTAGCCAGGTGCACAAGTATGCCAAAAGCAAAAGCATCCAGCTGCCATGAAATGCTAAAGGTAGTTAGAACCAGTTTTGGTGCACAAAGTTAAGAACAATGACAACTATTTATAGAAGACAAAATCTCTACTTACCACCAAAGAAGAGGTTGGTGCCTCACAAGCTCAGAGTGGGCATGATGACCCAGATGTCAACACACAGCTAGTGCTCGATGAAGAGGCTAGTCCAAGTGGGTAGCCTTCATCCCCAGAGTGGGCCATGCTCTTAATAACTAGAAGTTCCACAGGTTTTCATGATGCCCCATGGTCTGGAAACCACTGCTTCCATTCTATACCGACAAAAGCAGAACATTGACATCAGATGGACTGCATGGATTGAAACATTTGATGATTTCAGTGACGTGCTGGAAGAAACAGATGAAAAAAAGATCATCAAATACTTTAAGAACCTTGCAGGCGATCAAGTGAAAGAAGCAATAAAGAAAATACCACAAGCTGATGAAACATCTTAGCCCCAGATAAAGGTGGCATTAGGAATCAAGTTCAATCCAATGCCGCACATCGATTATCAAAAGTACATTTTCAACCAAGGCAGACACCAAACTGGAGGAATGATGGATGAGTTTTCTGAAAGAATTAAGGCCCTCATGAAGCATTGCAAGTACAATTAATTCAATGCTGAAGAAGCCATCCATCTCAAAGTCATCGATGGTTGCCTTTCCAACTTGTTCAGATGACCTATGCTGCGCGAGACACTCAGTTTGGAGAAAGTGCTCATGGCTGCAAGAGCAGAAGAACATGCAGATCGACAAGTTGCTGAAATGGAGGCTGGAGTCGCACAGAGTGAATGACCATTAACATGAAAAGTAGGCAGAGACACAAGGTCGAGGGCCATAAATTGATGTCCCAAAAGAAATAGAAATTGTGTTACTGATGAGGATTCTCTTTTCCGTACAAAGATAAATATCCCACCATTGGACAAATATGCAAAGGCCATGGGAAGGTAAACCATTTTGGAATGGTTTGCAAAGCGAAAGAGAAACTAAGTGCTTCTCGAAGAGATGAGAATGCCAGAAAGTTCCAAAAGCATTCAAGCTGCCCAAATTAGGCCAAACAGCACCATCAACTAAGATACGTGGAAATGAAGTTAAGTTTTATCAAATCCATCGCCCACCGGTTTATTAACGTTATAATTGAGTGACAATGAGGGAAATGGATGTGCGATGGTGATGTCAGTCACAGATCGACATGCGCAGATAGGATTGGTAACTTGCAAGAAAAAATCCAAGTTATAAAATAATTGCCACATGAAGCAAAAAAGTTGCTTTGGACATTGTCCAAAAATCACGCTCAAGGTGAATGACTGCCCCACAATTTTCATTTTAGACAGAGGTGCATCAATAAACGTCATGTCGGCAGAAAAGTACAAATAACTGTATATACCAGGGCAGCTTCTACACCCTTGCGAGGTAACAGATCCTTTGTGGCGATCAAGCAGCTTAAGAAAATGACAGTGCAATTGCGGATTCATAAGCTTCCAAGTACTTTGTCAAGTGCATAATTATTTAGTTTCGACACTGCTGCTGACATGGGACTGATTTCTATTAACTATGACTTTAATGCTTATTCTTAAATAATGAGTCACTTTCCGACATTGTTTCATGGACTTAGCAAACTTAAGACATTAAAGGTACTGCTTCTCATTAATGAAGATATTCACACGGTTGCACAGCGACACCGACCCATTGCCTTTGCTCACAGGAAGCCATTGAGAAAGAACTAAAAACACTGTTAAAGCATGACTTCATTGAGCGCTCTACTGGTCCAACACTGTGGGTTTCACCCATTGTGGTGGTGCCGAAAAAGAACAGTGGATGTTCAGTGCAAATTTGTGTTGATATGCAACAGGTCAATAAAGTAGTCGAAAAAGAAAGACATCCAGGGCCACACATTGTGGACATGATCACACATTGATCCCACGTTTATCTGAACAAAAGCTACCATCAATTTGAACTGGAAGAAAACTGCAGGTACAATGCTACTTTTTCAATGCACATTGGTTTGTTCAGCTATAAAAGACTCAGGTTTGGGGTGTCATCAGCTGCAGAAATCTTTCAAGATGTCATTTGGCAAGTAGTTCAGCCTGTAACACATGCTTTTAACTACAGTGCTGAGATGATATACTGGTGTTTGGGACTACACAAAAGGAACATGACAAAACACTCACACAAGAATGACATCTGCTTGCTGATGCAGGTCTCACACTTTATTCTGAGAAGTGTGAATTACACAAAAACATACAAATTCTTTGGGCATATTTTCTCTGACAAGTGAATGTCTCCTGACCCCGAAAAGGTACAAGCATTGCCATCTACATACCCTCCAGAAGATGAGACCATGCTGCGATCCTTCCTGGGCATGGCCAGCTACTTTTTCAGGTATATTCAACTCTTTACGACTGTGAGTACCACACTGACAGAACTAATGAAGCAAGATGTTCCCTGTGTATGGTCTTCTGAATGTGACAGAAACTTCAAGATAATAGACCACTCAATTGAAAATGCTTCTGAAATGGTTTACTTTGATCTGTAATTGCACACAGAAATTGTGGTGGATTCAAGCCTTCTGGGTCTGGAAGCGATCCTTGCCAAACAAATGTATGACATTATCCCACTGTATTTCTCCCCGCAGGTAATCACAACACAGCAGTTACAACAACCACGTTGTGATTCCGCATTCCATTACTCCGCAAGTCGGAACAACGACTTGCGAAGGGGGGCGCTGGATGTTGGAATAGCATAACTTACTATTCCAACTCTAGTCTGTGCGGACAATAGGGAAGGTGTTGGATTTTAAATGACAATGACAATCCCGTGAGAAGTGGAGAGGGGTATGTTAGTGAGCACCACTTCCAGGACCCACAGATAGTTGATCTACCCCAAGAATCTTCCCAGTACACAGTAATATTAGGGAATGTTCCCCAACTTAAGGAACAGGCTAAAGAGAAAGAGAATTATGATCAACTGAAGAATAAACTTAACCAGTGGTTCTCTAACAATCTCTATTGGGGCCAGGATGTCCATAGGCATATAATAATGACTCGTAGAGTCAAATGGATTGGCAATCGTACAAAAATGTGCAATGGTGATTGTATTATTGTTAATTTTAATAACCCCCGGACGGCGGAAAAAATTCTGAATGAGTCACAAAACCGTCCGCTGAGAAATGGTTCCAATATAACATTTTTACCTTTGGGCTACTCGAGTAGGGATCAACAGCACTTTCCCCAACCCTATCCCAGTATGGGTGAGGATAGATCTCATGAGCCATTAGAACTGGGTAATAGATTCTCTCCCTTATCTGGGCTTGAAAACTGCGATTGACTATGGGAGCAGGGGGAAAGGAGTTCAGATATAGTGAACCCTCCCGTAACCTTAAATATGCCACTGTCGAGTGTCACGCAGACGACCCCCACCAATAATCTTTTACCATGGAATATTTCGGGGCTCGCTAATAAATTTAATGAGCCTATCTGGCTAGCCTTTGTGAAACAGTTTAGGATAATTAGCCTACAGGAGACATGGGCGACCGATTGTAATTTCCATCTTGATGGATATAAGGCCTACTTTGTCCCGGCCATCCCCTCGGCAAGTGGCAGGCCAAGGGGGGGACTGGTAACATACATCTCTGTTGGCATTAAGTGCCAGGGCAGGATGATTTCCCATCCACATCCTGGTATTCAGGCTTTAACTCTAAGTAGGGGGCAAATTAGGTGGGGTTTACTACATTTTTATAATTCCCAAGCTATCTCTTCTGATGAGAGTAACATTATTGTCCTGGCCGATTTTATAAGAGAACATATGGGCAATAATCTTCACAGTATGATAATTTCGGGAGATTTCAATATACACCCCTGTGTAAATTCAACTACCACTAGCATTGCTGATTTAGGTTGCCCCCTAATATCGGAATTCCATTTTGAACATACGATCCAAGGGGAACATCTTAATAACATGCAAATTGAATATGATATGGGAGTTGCTATGTCCTTAACAAGTCCCCTGTCTACATTTATTATACCAACATTTAAAGGGAGAGGAAGTGGAACCTTCATTGATTATGTATTATTTTCGGCATCCATAGAATCAGCCTTAAGTGGATTTACCATATGTGTTTAAGAATATAGCGATCATAATCTGATATCAGTTCATATACGTGGCTCTTTACTGGAAATTGCACGCAGTGACCCTGTAGTAGGCTCCTTGAGGACCACAGAAGGTAAACGCAGGTTAAGGTGGTCTCGATTTCACCCAATATATTTTATAATAAGGTGAAGAATCACTGTATGGGGGAAATAGCCACCTGTATAACACAAGGAGTTGACTCTGGTAGCATGTTAGCGGCCTTTGCTGCTATGACCACAAAAATTGGGGATATGCTGACAAAAAAGGAAGGAAATAGAGCCAAGCAGGAACCGAGGTGGTTCGACACTAATTGAACTAAAAAAGCCAAACGCCTGACAGAAGCGTTGTCAACTAATCCTAGAAATCAACTAGAGGTACGCTCCTGTAGAAATTATTACAAGCTGACCCTTGCTAACCATAGGGATATTATGAAAGATGAAGCCTGGAAGGAGCTGATAGACTCTAGCACACTAAAAAATAGCTCAAGGTTTTGGCAAGCTGTAAACGGGCCTCTGTTTCAATCAGATGGAGGGGATGGTTTGGTGGCACATATAAGTGAAGCGGATTGGGTTCTTTATTTTAAAACAATGTTTGATAGCCCACTTATGCATACTAATGGGACACAAAGACATGATAATGATCCAGCTATTATGTTTACCCAAAACGAGATTCTAGATGGAATCACAGATTTAACTTCCAATAAAGCACCTGGGCCCGATGGGATTCCTCCTGATTTATTTAAATCTGATCCCAAGTTTTGGGCACCCATTTTAGACTCTGTATTAACGCTGATATTAAAGAGGGATGCCCGGAATCTTGGGCATGTTCAACAATAGTGCCAGTATACGAGAAGGGTGATAGAAACAGCCCTTGTTGCTATCGACCTATATCCCTAATTGATTCGATAGTAAAGGTGGTGGGACGGGTCATTTTAAAAAGTCTAACTGACTGGACAGACAACAATGGTATCCTATCTGACTGTCAGTATGGGTTTTGCCCAGGGGGTTCAACCACTGCCCAGTGTCTTAACTTATATTTAATCCTTAATAAATATATGGTAGTGCATCCCGGTTCAATTCACCTTGCCTTCATGGACTTGTCTTCTGCATTTGATTGTGTCAATAGAACTAAATTATGGCAGTCCATTGAGGCAAGGGGGGGCTGACGTGGGACTTGTAAACTTCCTGGGAGATCTGCACTTATCGACACTTGCTAATGTTAGGTACACTAAGGAGCTGGACGTTACCCAGGACTTCCCTATTAAGAAAGGAGTACGCCAGGGCTGTATAATGGCACAGTTTCTATTTAACTTTTATATTAATGATTTAGAAAGCACCCTGGTGGCAACCAAAGCAGATTTCCCCTATATTGAGAAGCGGGGTATACCAGTTCTGCTCTATGCAGATGATGCTGCATTATTGGCACGGACAGAACTTGGTTTCAAACTCTAATAAATACTTTCAAGGATTTTATGACAAAACTGGATTTAAATATAAATAGTACCAAATCATTCACTATGAGAATTTGGAAATGTTCTCAAAGTGCATTTCAGTATATATCTGGCGGAGACATAATTCCGAGTACAAAGGTTTTTTCATACCTCGGAGTCCTTTTTGATGACCAGCTAAAATGGGACCCCTTGATCCAAAAAAAAAAAGGGGGATATGGCCCGGGCAAATGCGGCAATCTTTAATTTTGCTTCAAAGGTGGGAAAAAAACTATAGTAGACATGCTACAGGTTTATAGAGCCAAAAGTATAGTAATAGCAAGCTATGGTAGCGAGCTCTGGGGGCGAGGCTCTATCAAGCCATTACAGATTGAAGAAAATAAGTTCCTAAAGAGACTACTATGTGTCCCTCAGGGCACTCCAAATTTAGTAGCCCATGAGGAATTGGGGGTCCCTTATCTGTGTGATCTTGTGACAATGCACCCCCTGATCTTCTGGCAGCAAAGCTGGCTCAATCAGGATATCCCCCTTACTCATGCAATACTTAAAGATTGCATGTCGCTCGACAATTAGGCCCGAATTTCCTGGTTCAGCTTCTTAAAAAAGAGGTTTGATCAAATGGGTAGGGGTATTTTATTCACCAACCCAGAATCCATTTTGAAGAAGGATATTGTATTAATCAAGACTGCTTTTCTGCCTCAGAATAGACTAGATAAGGAGGCTGCGGAGTCTATGAAACCATGTGTCCGGGCCTATCTCCCTCTTATCACGTCTCTTTCTGTAGAACCCTATCTCTTGGGGACACTCACCTCACATGAAATGTTCTTATTAATGAGTCTACGGTTAAACACCTTCCATCTTTTGCTGGCTAGATCAAAGGTGACTTCCAGAGGCCAGGTGCTAACCCCTTGCAGTTGTGATGGGAATTCCCCACAGGATCTGTCACATTTTATGTTTCTCTTCCCATTATATTCTGATCTTAGAAAACTCTTTTTGGTAGCAATTTAAAAAAAAAAATTAACTTTAAACAAGTCAGACCTGCACTGATGTTTTTACAATTATTGCCCATTGATTGTATATATTTTATTGTTAGCTTTTTAAAGTCCACTGTGAAATCAAGATATTTTATGGATATTTAATGTACTTAATTGACTCGCTCTCCTTTTTTACTGTAATCATAACATTAATTAGATAGACCTTCCCACTGCTGAATATTTGTTACATGTATGTGTGACTTTTATGGATTTATAACCTAAATCCTAAAAAAGATATCTTGATGATGATGACCTTCCCCACCCCTCCGCAAGTCGTTGTTCTGACTTGCGGAGTAATGGTATGCGGAATCACAAGACGGTCGTTGTAACAACCGCGTTGTGATTCCCTGCGGGGAGAAAGATTTGTGGTAAATGTTGTATACCTTGCCTAACATATTGGGCAACCCAATGATAGGAGAGACATTGTGGCCTATGCTAGCCAGAGTCTATCTCAGACTGAACATGCTTATTCTCAATCGGAAAAAGAAAGCTTAGCTGTGGTATGGGTGTGTGGACATTTCCATGTATCTCTGTATGGAAAGAATGTCATCCTTGTCACAGATCATCAAGCATTGATCACCATTTTCAGAAATTCGGAATCCAAGATTCCCCCATGCATTGAGAGGTGAGGGTTGCAGCTGCAGTAGTGTGATTATGCTATTGTGCACAAACCAGGGAAAGATCAAAACCCAGCAGACTACTTTTCACGAATGCCACTACAGCATCTTAGCATAATGTCCAAAGCGGCTGAGAACTACATCAATTTCATAGTTAAGTCAAGTGTGCCTGCAGCTCTTACTATTGAGCAAATTCTAACAGCTACCAATACTGACAAAGATATGCTTAAGCTCAAGGAAATCATCATAACACAATCAAGGAGGAAGCATACTCGACCTATTACAGATGATGTTGAGTACCAGAAATTTAAAAATGTTTGTGAAAAACCTTCTCTTACACATGATGGTGTCGTACTACGAGAGGCAAGAATAGTTATCCCGGAAAGCCTGAGGCAGCAAGCGATTGAAATGGCACATGAAGGATATTGTGGCAAGTACAAGAGCCCTCAGGGATTGAGTGTGGTTTCCGCGTCTTGATGGACAAGTTGAAAGGGAGTTTTAAGCTTGTCATCTATGCAACTGCCTGTCTACCAAAATGACTCAGAAAATGCCTAATCTACCTAAGCAAGCTTGGGAGAGGATTGCTGTTTATTTCCTCAGCCCTCTCAATAACACACATTATTGCATGATAGTTGTTGATGAGTACTCACGCTTTCATCTAGTGGAAGACTTATCATCAACCACACACAGCAAAGTCATCGAAATGCTGGTTAACATTTTCGCAACATGGGGTGTTCCCTCCATTCTCAAATCTGATAATGATCCACCCTTCAATAGAAGAGAGTTCAAAGACTTTTTTAATAATTTGAACATCAAACATCAGAAAAGTACACCCCAGAGACAAATGGCATTGTTGAACGATGTATGAGTACTTTCAAAAGGGTGGTTCACCATGCTGTCATGCACGCATCAACCTCAAGTCTGCTTTACACCGAGCCCCTTGTGCCTACTGTTCCACTCCCCATTCCACGACAGGAAAAAGCCCTGCCACTTTGCTGTTTGAGAGAGCTCTTGGTATGTAGATACCTCAATGGATCATCAGTTGGTCAGTGGACCCTAACGAGATTTGTGTCATTAACACCTCTCATAAGTGAAAAATGAAGACCTACGCCGACAAGTGAGTGGCACACTTAAGACCAGTTTTTGAGAAAGGAGACTGAGTTCTTAATACGCAAAAGAGGATATGCAAAAAGGACACTCCGTTGGATGCTGAACGAGAGTTGTGGCAATCAAAGGACATATGGTAACTGCCCAGCAACCTGGAAAATCCACAATCAGTAATTTGTACCACTTTAAGCCTTTGCCTCGATGTTTGTGAGCTCACGACCTTGTGAGTGAGGCAAGTCCACCTGAGTGCCAAAGTCACGCATCCAACTATTCTCCAGAGAGCAGATGAAGGCGCCTCTCCTCTATCTCGAACAACTAGATCTGGAAAGACAACTCTTCGAGGAGTTTTGATGTGTATATGCACATATAGATGTTTTTATTTCTTATTTTACAGAGGAAGATGTCATGTTCTGTGTTTATGTGCATGAAGACTCTAGTGGACCTCAACAGACTCCTTGCAAGTTTTACGTAATCTGATGGGTGTGGTTAATAAAGTTTGTGATGCTTTGTGTTCAGTTAACGGTTGCACTCTGAAGATTAAAGACGTGCACTACCGAGCTCTATGTGTGAGGTGGTCTTTTGCATTCTACTGGGCTGGGGATGAAGGTACAAATACCATCATCAAAGTGTCCACGCCATCAGGGGTGGCACACATTAAAGCAGACCTCAACCTACAGTCTGTAATACAGCTCATAAGAATGCATAACCGGAGACATTCCAAGAATGCTGATTCATGGTCGCACGGTGGATGCTGCAGAAGGAGTCACATTTAGATGCATACTCATGGTGATTTCCCAGTGATTAAGAACATGGGGGCATATTATCAACACAGGCGATAAAATTATCGCGGCTTTTATCAGCAGAAAACTGCCGCTAAAGCGGCTTTTGTGGCAGAAAACTGCCACTAAAGCCGCTTTTGCAGCAGTTTTCTGCCGATAAAAGCAGCGATAATTTTATCGCCTGTGTTGATACTATGCCCCATGGTTTTTAGACTTAGTTCATGAAGGCCAAAGCAGGTGGCTGCAAAAAGGAAAGCACAAAAAGAGTGAGACCATGGTCCCCACTTCTAAATAAGTTAGTAGAGGAGAACCTAAGACATTGGCATCCTCTGCCAGTACACAAAATGGCACCTGAACAGGTCTCTCTGCAAATGTTACTGCCTGGAGGGGTTTAAGAACTGGTTTCACTAGATTTGTTTGGACCAACATCACAAGGAAAACACCTTCTTGAATTCCCAGTTTCACAGAGCACCTTCTGAACGAGTGTGGAGTGTATCTTTCCCACCCTGGAGGACATCTTCCACAGCTGAGGCATTAAAATCACTGGCAAAATATAAATAGAACCACCATCTATCGGTCATAAATTTGAAAAAATTGGGAGAGCACATTAACATTTTCAAATTTTAGAAAGTGAATTAACTATCAGCACACAAATATGATGCCAATATCAGCCAAAGCTAACAGTATGGTAAAGAAATTCCTGACCCCTGTAAAGGGAACCATGCAGCATACGCAATCCAGAGGTGCCCCTTAAAAATGTTGAGGACTCTATGCTATTGCACTACTCAGAGTAAAGTGCCCAGCTGATCTGATGTTCAGAATGGAAGTTCGAACTAGTGGGCAGCATCCCCGACCTGAAAGAAACTCATTAACTGTAATTGGAAATTCAAGCAGCAAATGAAAAGACCCACTGGCAGATGGAGAAGTACCAATTTAGCTGACATCTGAACACAGGACTGACTGCTTGTGCACTAGTCAATAAAACAACAGATTCCCCAATTGAGGAGGGACCTTGGCAAGTATAGTTATTCAAAGGGAGCATGCTTACAAACCCACATCCAGGTGGCACCAACATAACGATCGCACTTCACTTCAAGATGAATGAAGGACCTATCTAGAATGAGTAAAAACAGTTTTATAATTAACAAGATGGGAGACGAGAAGAGCAACATGTTGCAAAAGCTTGCGGAAATGTATACGTTATAATAGTTTGTGTTCCTAGAGCAGGTTAACACACTTGTTTGGCTCACTTTCCAGACCCATGTATCCAGATCTTATGTTATTTTGCTCAGATAATGTACTGAGTTCCTAGTTCTTAGCTTTGATATTTTTGATCTATTTGAGTTGATTTAAAAACTGAAGCTTTCTTTATGCTTTTCTCTCACTCTCTCGAACTAAAAATCTTTATGGGTTCTTGCTGACTGCTTTCTCCTGATTCTTTGAATAGTGATTCTTTCCTTTTTGGAACGCACTTTAATGCATTTATTTTATGATTTGATTAATCAATATCGATTAAATATTTCTGTCATATATTGACTATTGAGATTAATCTGAATTTAACTTGTCATTTGCAATAAAGATGATCTACTAAAGAATTTGATTAATGAAACCCTTTACAACTCTCACCAACTCTCTTAATTGCAGACCTAACTAGTGAATGTAATAAAAATTAACCCTGGGTACAAGACTACGCTCCGCCCACGGAGTGTACGTAGTCTTGCCTACTTTGCATTTTGCAAAGTAGGCGTAGTAGGCAACACTACGCACGCTCCGTGGACAGACCGAAGTTGCCCGTCACCCGCCTCCCTCCCGCCCTCTTCTACATACATAATTTTAAGTAACGAGTACAAATAAAAGTACATAAAAGCACTTACCTGGTCTGCGGCGTCCCGGGGCTCCCTCTTCTATTTTGCGCCAACTTGTCCAATCGAAATGCGCATGCGCGGGCGGCCGCGCATGTGCATTTCGATGGGAGAAGTCGGTGCAAAATAGAAGAGGGAGCCCCGGGACGCCACGGATCAGGTAAGTGCTTTTATGTACTTTTATTGTACTCGTTACTTAAAATTATGTATGTAGAAGAGGGTGGGAGGGAGGCGGGTGACGCGTAGTGGGGCTACGCAAAGCGCGTGAGCGGGCGTAGCATCATGCCCACTTCACGTAGCTTCGCGTAGCCCCACTACGCATACTACGCCCAGGGTTAATAAAAATGTATATGATGCATTGCTTTCTTATTCTTTAAAACAACAGCAAATATCTATTCAATTCAGAAGCAGAAATGCCCAGTGCGGGAACTAGCCTGTTTGATGGTAAATCATATTTTACATTTGTGAACCGATTTCCACTCTATCAAATTTGGTAGCAGAGTTCTGGTTCACATTATGAGAAGAAAAACTATAAATAATTACCTGGACTTAGAGTAATCCTCAATCCCATAGCCCAAAGTTCAGAATCTGAAGACTGACAAGGTGCAGTTTCAAAGGTGATTGTTGTTTTGGAGTTGTGTGTTTTAGTAAGGTTGTGTGTTCCAGTTGTAATTATTGTTGTTGATTTTGATGCATATTGCAGTTGGATGAATTATTAAGGTTTATGTGCTTATTGTGAGGAACCTAGAGAGGTGTTCGGGCTTGACATAGCATTGATACTGATACTGATATTTAGATAAGTGAAGAACACGTTATGAGTTTTTCTGTATACTAGAGATTTGTGGTGTAGGTTGTGAGGTACCATTGACTATACAATTGAGATGGGGATTATAACAAACTGTTTTGAATGTATTAATATTGATTGATGTTAGCAGAGCCTAATTGCGCAAAAGATGAAGCTACGTTAATTAGATAATTTCTCGCTGATCGATATTTCATTTGTGTGTGTGAAATTCTTTTTTTGGTGTGAAAAGTCAGAGAATGTAAAAACCTTAATATTCCGATTGTTGAATTACTTTTGTTTTCTTTAGTGGAGCAGGCAAAGAATGTTTATTTGTGTTCACTTAAAGTCGAAGAATTGTGTGTAAGAGAGAAAATTGTAAAGGAGGGTGAGTCGCTGCAAGGAGTGAGATCATACGTCATAGTGTGCACGCTGTGATTGGATGGTTGGTGTATTGTTGCGCTGATTGGTCGATGATGACACGGAGTGCCTCTCTGATATAGGTCAATTGTTGTGTAAGTGCCACCCTGAGATTGGTTAGAGAGTCTTCAAGCATTAAACCTTTTACAGGCTTGGAGAAAAATAATTTTGACGTTTAAGGAATAGAATCAAAACATTGCACAGTTGAATTACGCTGTTTGAAAAATTTGAATAAACTAAAATTATGAAATGTTTTAAAGGTTTTAAAAGTATTGTGAGAGGAGATGTGGTAATTCTGGTAGGGGAAGGTGAAGAGGTGCCTTCCGAAGGTACACCAGCACATTATATGACACCGAATGTGGGGTTATATACATGCTTGTGGTTTTGTCAGTGGTGCGAGGTTACTGAAAAGAAAGGTTCTTTGAGCTTACCAAGATATGGTAAATTTAAACTAAGAGTAAATGAAAGGTTGAGAGAAAAGTTATATGAAATGAAGCCACCACCTAGACCCAGAAAATATGAAGCATTAACATTTGAGAGAAAACATCATATGCTAAAGAGAAAGATAAATACTAGAATAAAACTAGAAGAGCAGTATGTAATTATGCAGATGCTCAATGGGATGAACAACAACGAAGATGGAGAAAAGCTGTAGTCGAAGGGACTAGGCTGTACCCAGCCATTACTACTGACAAGCCTGAGAAGCTGAACAAAGAATAAGAAACAGGTAAAAGATTATGAGGGAACCACAAAGAAATCAGATTCTGAGAGTGATTCAGGGGAATAAATTATGGATGCATTCCTAGCTGCATGTCTATCACCTTATGTGGCCCCTGTTACAAATGCTGAGAGTACTCCAACATCTAATGTAACAGTGATGACAGCCCCTGTTGATCCAAATACATTTCAGGTTGAAAGACAATTGAAGATGACACTGCCAGTTTTACAATCTGTTATATCAAATATTGTGCCTGCACGAATTGAGAATGTTCCCACAGTGATGCCTCTGGATGTTACTGCTTCAGTTGTAACTGTACCTGCATCCATTACTAGGGTTGTGACAGCAGACATTAGAGATTCTCCCAATGACTGCTCCAATTAATGTTGTTCCAAATGCAGTAGCTCAAGGAGTTGTTGGAGGAGCACCTGTAACAGGGTTTATCCCAACATCAAATAATTCGCACATTGCAGGATATTCTCAAGAACATGTGATAATTATCACAAAATTAGCTTGATGCATCTCGTCACATCGCAGTCTATCGTGGGGAAAAAAACATTGTGTTAACGTTGTATTCTCAACACTGCTGTACCATGCGATAGTCTCACGATAACGTGTCAAATGAACGCGTTCAAATCAACGTGACGCCGCAAAAATGCAAAACACAAACGCAAAAAAAGGGGCGATGTCCCAAACCGGGATACAAAAATTAGCGATAACGAGCGACAGGCCTGCAATTCCCATGCGTCATGCGGTAAAATGCACCATAAAAGCACAGAAAATAAACGGTGAAATGACAATGTACGAGGACAACCTCACATCCATGTAGAACAAATGTCCATTGTCCCCATTGAGTGTGATTTGCTTGCAGAAAAAATTGTTGGATGAGATTGTGAGGTATGCAAAGTATTGCAGTGATGAACAAGATATTAAGCAGAAGAAGCTTAAAGAGAAATTTGTTTTGGTCCTCACAACATTTGCTAGGAAAGTTTTTCTGAATCAGTATTTTGCACAAATGCAGACTCAAAATGTTCAAGGAGGAGTTGGTATTTCACAGGTTGGAGTTAGAGAATTTCCAATTGATCAGAAGTCTGGTGTAGATTTTGCAACGCTGAAGAAAATGAACCCTTCTCATCCTGTCATAAAATCAGGCATTGGAAGAGGGAGTGTAGACTTAATCCAGATGGATTAAATGGAAATGCCCAAATACAAGGAGGGAATTGGATGCAGATGCAGAATGCACCAGTTCAACAGGTGCAAGCGCCAATGTAGGATTACGTCCTGATGATGCAGTTTCCACAAGCCCAGATGGTCCCACAAAACATTGGGAATCCTAGATTTAACATTAATCAGATATCAACAGCAAATTTAAATCCATTTCAGAATCAGAACCCATTTCAACAATTCCCAATCTTAGGCAATGACAGTTTTGGCTCAGACAATTCTCAATGACAATGCCTGAGAGAGGAGGAGTATTGCGTGCTTGTCACAGTCTGAGAGGTAGACCAGAATGGACCATTTGTAGAAGGAGAAGGGAATGGTCACCAAATGTCATTTTTGGTTGACACCAGTGCTCCTAGATCCACTGTTAGAACAACTGAAGTCCCAGACCTATTCTTCTTGGGAAAGAACATCCAAGTTGTCTAAGTTACAAATAAAAGATTACCATCCCAGTTTCAGAAAAAGACCCTGTAAAAATTGGTTAATTTGAAGAAAACCATATGTTTGTTGCCTGTGATTCTCCTTCTGTAAATCTTCTAAGGAAAGATTTATTGTGCAAGTTAAATTTCACAATTTATTGTACACCAGATGGCGTTGAGGTTCAAACACAAGATTATTGTTAGACCTGGAAAAATTGGCATGGGTTTCCCCTGTAGTTTTTGCCTTTGCCTCATGTTATTTTGCTGTGTGTTAGACTTCGTTTTTGCTGGTCTAGATGCTTTGGCACTTTGCCACTGCTGTTCAATGCCAAAGTGCAAAGCTCCATGTAAATTGTGTTTATTGATTGGCATATTTGATTTACTAGTCAGTCTATTACAGTGCACTGTATATGCCCAGGGCCTGTAAATCAAATGCTGATAGTGGGCTTGCGGCACTGATTGTGCCACCCACATGAGCAGCCGGCAAATGTAACTCTGACCTGCCACTGCAGTGTCTGTGCGCAGTTTGGTACTGACATGCCAAACTGGCAAGTGCACCCACTTGTCAGGCACTAACCTTCCCTTTCCTAACATGTGAGTCACCCCTTAGGTAGGCCCAAGGTACCCCTGTTGACAGGGTGCAGTGTATTTGAATTGTAGGACTGATAGTGAAATACTGCCAATTTTGTTGTTCACTATTGAAAGGCTATCTGTCCCATAGGATAGAATAGGAGTTCATTTATAACATCTTATAAATATAACTTCCCATTGGAACAAGATAGGAAGGTAACGTTTAATATACCTGAATTCAGAATATAAACATGCATCTTTTAGTGAGGATGATTTTTACATTCTGTGTTTGAAAATACCACTTTTAGAAAGGAGGTATATTCTAACGTGGGCATTGAACTCAGCTCTGCGGATGGACTTTGCCGATCTTTCTCGACTCCGCTCTCTGCTCAGAGTGCAGACTTCAGCAAAATACCTCGGCTCCGTGGTGTAGCAGAGTTTGCCCTGCTAAAATGCCACCCGAGGGCCGCCGCAGGCTTACCAGGTCACGGTGCTTCCGCGTCCTGTCCTGGCTGTCCTCCTCCTCATGGCTGTCTTCTCTCCACTCCAGGCTCGCTCCCAAGCAAAATGAAACCCCTACATCACTCTCAGGATGACTGCGCATGCGCACGCATGCACAGTTCTCCCAAGATGTAGAACATAGGAGTTTCGTTTTGCTTGGGAGTGAGCCTGGAGTGGAAACAGAGACAGCCAGGAGGAGGACAGCCAGGGCACAGCGTGGAAGTGGAGAACTGCCATGACCAGGTAAGCCTGTGCCAGCCTCCGGTTGATCAGGTGGCAGGGGGCGGAGCTGAATTCCACAGAGTTTTCAGCCCATCTTGTCTGCCTCTGCTAGTTTTGTGTATTGACTGTCTGGCTTTGGAGTGAGAGGGCCTTGGGATGTGTGTTCTTTTCAGACAGCCATTTGGGGGTGGTGAGGTGTGTCTTTCCTTTCCAGGTACGGGGCTGGGCTGAATAGACCTGTGCTGCATTAAGAGTAGGGGAGGAGATTTCTTTCACACCTGAATGGGCATGGTCTGCTTTTGACAATGCTGCCTCCACCTCCTGCCAGGAAGCTGCACCAGAGAGGACAGAACGGGTTTTGGCTGGGCGAAGTGCTTCTCTGCCTTCAGGGAACAAAGGAATTTGTGCTATAAAAAGTGGGGCCAGACCGCAGACTTTTAGATAACTTTTGGACTTCAAGAGGTAACCTCTGTCAAGGAGAAAGGCTGGAAGACAATTGAGGAGGACTACTGCCCCTTTGCTGTGTGCTGTCTGGGGTTGGCCTGCAGTAACTGTTTCTGCCAAGGAGAGGAACTGTGTGTGTGTATCCTGCTTGAAAAAGTGTCTTCAAGGGCTTGGACCTGGAGCTTGCCCCCTGTTCAAGGGTTCTCAGGAACAGCAAAGACCTTACCTTCCTTCTGGGCACCATCTTTGGAAACGCTGGCTTCAGTCGCCGCAGAAGAAAAGGGCAACCATCTCTGTCACTGAGTCCATCACAGGATTTTGTGTCCTGAAGGCCCTGCAGAAGGCACCGCTGCACTTTGCAATGCACACTTGGTCTCACCGACGCCGTCTTGATGATCATCACTAAGCCATAGCTCACACCGCTTCTTGAGGGTACCGCATTCCTTACTGCCTCGCTTCACCCTGCCTGGACGTCACCGACATCGTCGCTGCTCAACCGCAACATCGACCGGCTCCATCACCTGCACCGCAAACAGAAAGAACCACCACCTGCCAGCACCGTGTTGAGCCCCACCTCACCCTGCAGCGTAAGCCTTGGACTCACCAACGCTGTATGGATGATCGTCATGGAGCTGCTGCCTGCACCGCATCGAGAGGGCACCACACCCGGCACCGCTTCCATTTTTGCAAGGCAACCGTGATGGTTGCCCCGACCGGCTCGTACCATCATGTTGTCCGCAACATGAAAGGTACTGTTTTTGAGTCTGTCTTCGCTTTAGCTGACCTTGTTTTCAACATCGCGGTAGCCCCCGATGGAGCTTCCGACTTGGAGGAACTGTGTTCTTCCGCTATTTCTGCAATTTAAAGTTTATCTTGCAAAGTAACTATTTTTACAAGATTGTATGTTGGATTTTTTGTTGTTTTTTGTCTTGTTTGGTTTAAATAATGTTTTACTTATTTGTCTAAACTGGTGTGGTGTCCATTTGTAGTGTTTCCACTGTGTTATTGTATGCATGCACAAATGCTTCACACACTGCCTGTGAGATAAGCCTGTCTGCTCATCCCAAACTACCCAGGGGGAAAGCAGGGGTTATTTTAGAAGTGTAACCCCTTACCCTGACTAGGAAGAAGGGTCCCAACTTGGACAAAGGTGCAAACCATTGCCAACTAGAGACCACCATTTCTAACAATGAGGATGTAGCGTTTAAAATGGACCGACTGTAAACAGCTGAAGGATTGTGTCCAGTGAGAACAATTGAACAATTACCTCCGCATTTTAAAGAGACAGTAAATGCAGTAATGTGGGATTTACAGAAAAGGATGTCGGACTGATTAATGTGTAGATTCTGTCTGAGTTAGAGTGAAGCCTAATGTTGTGTATTCTAGAACACCACCATACAATTTGAGCCCAGAAACAATTGAAGGAATAGAACGAGTAACTGAGGACATGCTGTTAAAAGGAATTTAAGAAAAATTGTTGGGAGCCCGTGCAACTCTCTGATCATGAGTTTATTTACAGAAGCCCATTGGTTTTATCATGTTGTCCAGTGGTACTGATTCCAGTCACTATACATTTCTAAATTCCATGCACAGCCGAATGATTCATTGTCTTGGATTTGTGTCAGGCTTTCTTGTCTTTTCAATTGCATAAGTACAGTCATTTATTGTTCTAATTCATGTTCAGAGAGAGAGAGAGAGAGCTTTGGCAAGGTGTTGAGTTCCACAAGGGTATACAGATAGCCTGTGCATTTTCAACCAGCTCTTGACAAATAATCTGGAGTCCCTGCAGATGCCCTGCAGTTCAGTTCTCGTGTAATTGATTGATGACCTGTGGAACCAGATACACAAGAATCTTGTAAACATGATAACATTGCACTTTTAAATCACCTGGCTGAGAATGAACACAACGTAAACTGCAATACTGCCAGAAAGAGGACCAACAATTGGGACATATCATTGAAAAAGGAGCAAGGATACTGTCACCCAAGAGAGTCGAGACCATCTTACAGATGACCCACCCAGAACACAGTGAGAAGTTGGAACGTTTTTGGGAATGGTTGGTTACTGTAGATAATGGATACCAAACTAGTGGCTAAGGTATTTCTGAGGCTGAATCACAAAAATCTGCCTTCGCCGGTTCCATGGGACAACAAATGCTTAAATGCTTTCCTAGAGCTGAGAGAAAGTCTCTGTCATGCCCTTGCACTGGGAATGCCTGATTACAGTAAGATATTTACATTGCTTTGCAGTGAGAGGGAAGGCTGCACTCTCTCAGTGCTCACTCAAATGCATGAAGATGTGAGAAGACCTGTGTGTAACTACCATTGACCCTGTAGCTGCAGGGCTGGCTGGCTGTCTCAAGTCAGTGGCAGCTGTTGAGTTAGTATCAAAAGGAGTGAGAACATAGTGATAGGATACCCTTTAATTGTTATGGTCCCTCATCCAGTGCAAATTTTGCTCATTAGTACAAAAACCCAGTTGATGACGAATAGTAGGCTGACTAAATATGAGCATCAGATTTTAGTTATATAACTTTAAAGCACTGCCAGATTCTAAATCCATCCACACTACTACCTGTAAATGAAGAACACAATAGAGATGAAGTTGAGCATGATTCTCTAGATGTCATGGACTTATGTGCCAAGGCCCGACATAAAACATTAACCTTTCATTAAGCCTGATTATGTAATGTATGTTAATGACTCATATATGAGAAACAATGAAGGTATCCTGAAATCAGCTTACGCTGTCTATACAATTTGCGAAATTATAGAAGCTTCATGACTTTGAGGTGTGACTTTAGAACAAGTTTCAAACGTATTTGCCCTTACGAGGCCTTGCAGTTTAACAGCCCAAATGAGATTGGCTTTATTTACAGATAGTCAGTATTACTTTGGTGTGGTCCATGATTTTGGACAATTATGGTCACAAAGAGGTTTCAAGCCCTTATATGGAACCTCCATTTGACCTAGGGAACATGTAAGAAAGTTGCTTGTGGCACTGCAGAAACCAGTAGAAATTGCAGTAGCTCAAAGGGGTGACAATGGATATATCACTGCTGGAAAGAGATTTTCTGACAAAGGTGCCCGTTTTGTGCACTTGTGGCTTGCACATTTAACAGGGCTTACTCCAATACATCTGAAGAGGACACTGTTTTCTCAATATTGTTGTCAGGGGCTGATACATGGGAAGAACTTAAAAGGATTACAGAAAAATGTTACGGAAGCAGATCAGCAAGGCTGGATCAGCATGGGATATGAGAAAAATGCAACTGACATTTGGATGTCAGCAGGTGGGAGACCAGTTTTGCCAGACAGTTTATTGTTTCCAATGACACAATACTTCCATGGCTCCACACATTTAGGATGGGATGCAATGGTGGGAATATACAGACTGAATTGATTTAATCCCAGATTTATTATGCTTGCAGAAGAATTATGCCATTGGTGTGTGACATGCCAACAGATGAACATAGGGAAAAGGACGCCAGCAACACTAAGTCACATAGGATTATCAGGTGGACCCTTTAACAGAATGCAAATGGACTTTATCAATATCTCTGTTTGTAATGGGTTGAGATGTGTCCTGGTTATAATGTGCATTTTCTCTTCATGGGTAGAAGCCTACTCAGTACGGAGGAATGACGGTCTCACTGCAGCTCAACTGTTGTTGAGGGAGTTAATTCAGAGGTACAGACTTCTGGTTTCCCTGGAGTCAGACTATGGTCCACATTTTAATAATGAGGCCATGGGAATGATTTTTGCTGCATTACAGACTGAGTAAAGATTACAATGTAATTATTGACCTGAAGCATTTGGAATCGCTGAGCAGCTCAACTGAAC
The DNA here is from genome assembly GCF_964261635.1 of Lissotriton helveticus. NCBI lineage: Eukaryota > Metazoa > Chordata > Amphibia > Caudata > Salamandridae > Lissotriton > Lissotriton helveticus. The sequence goes on along the minus strand of NC_136069.1, from coordinate 493,175,413 downwards.
TATTGAGTTCCGATTGGCAAAAGTTTGTGCTTCTACATCAATGAAGTGCCAGATGCATTATCTTTGGTGTTGATGAGTCTCTTCAACATTTCTGACTGAAAGACTGGGTTCTCCCTTTATGAGATCTAGATGGGGCATACGAAGAGACTGCCTGCTGTTCCTGCAAAAGGACTTCTGAATATGACATATGATATGATGCTCGACTACTGCAATGGATTGGCTTGTATGGTGCATTCTGTCTCTCATCTGGTTGAAGCCATCCCTTTAAATATGCATCAAGAATAGTGCCACAATCTCAGTTCTGATGGTTTGGTCCAGTTCAAGAAGCATTTTAGTAGTCTTGCCTAGAGCCAAGGTGGAAAGGTCCCACTAGGTGATCCTTATCACGAATACTGCTGTTGAGTGTGCCAAAATATCAAACTGGGTGCATGCACCACATATCCGGAGAGTAAGAATTCCATATGAAGAAATAGTGTTCTATGAGCCAGTACAGAGAGCACTAGTGGCAGAACCATCACAAGGTGGACAATTGCGGTGACCAATATTGTAAGAGATTTAACAGCAAGTAGGAGATGGGTGAAGAACAACAATCGGTTGCATCAGTCCAGGTTCCTGTGATTTCGTAATGTGTCTTTGAGGTCTTTAAAATGAAGAAGAGACAAGATCTCAGCCTGACAGAACACTTGGGACAACAACAATAGAAACAGATGATCTGGGTGAAGGAACAAGTGCTGCAAAGAGAAAAATCACCCACACTACAGAATGGCTTCAGCATTATGGTCAAAGGAAATTAAGCTCTAGTATGTCGATTGATTGCATACCGCCAACAATCGCAGAAGACACAGAGTCAAGCGGTCTAATTGACACAGAAAAAGATCAGCAAAAAACAAGAAGGTCAAAAAGAGCTAGAGTACTTTGTCAGAGGTATTCTGCACCTGAATGGACACACTTCACTAATCAAGTATTAAATGAACCAGTGTAAAACTTGTTTCATGTGAGATCAGAACAGTTTCAACCCCATTTAATCAATTTGGGAACATATTTGGGAAAGAGGTGTTTCAAAAAAAAATTCTGAAAGATTATGTAAACTGAGAAAGTGCAAAAGGCTGAATTTTTTATTTTTTATTTTAAAAGAGATTCCCTAGGCTGCAAAAGAATAAGGATAACATACAATTCAGATTAGGGTTAGGGATGACTATACAAAGATTGTTGTAAAGAAAAGCTGAACCAAACTAATTGCTTAAAGAAAAGGAGACTGTGTAAAGAAAATGTAGAAAGCTGACTCTATATGCCATGTATCAATACTCTGATATACTGTGTACAGTATCCAGAGGTTACCTTATAAGTGAACAGGGCTTGCTCTAGCCATCCCATGGTGCTCTATTAGGGTTAGTGTGGGTGAGCAGCCTCAGGCTTAACCAAGAGAGTGCAAGACATCTGAAAATACACACAATGACCAATAAATGACACACATGACTCAAGACGGAGATCCACACCATTTTCTTAAATAGCAAGTATCTTTATATATGTTTAGGCATCAGAGAAAAATCATTCAGGTAAGTAGCTTTTTAAATACGAATTTTTAGCAGTTCAAAAAGTGGACACAGTGTGATATTTGAATAGTGCAATGTTATCCTATGGAAGGAAGGAAGAACAAGTTCTGCAAATAGGTATAATACTGTGACTTACAGGACCAATCTCCAGAAGTTAAGGTGAGTGCTGGGTAAGGTCCAAGGCAGCACCAACAGTACACCACTAGTGGCAAGAGGGTGGCCGGTTGCAGGATGTAAAACAGCATCGGGTGACAAATGTAATTCTATGGAGATCGGTCTCTACGAAAAGAGGCTGCAGGCTCTGGCTAGGAGGCCAGTTGGGCTGAACAATAGGAAAGCTCAGGGCTCAGGATGATTGGGGACGTAGGGACACCGTTGGTCCTCTTCGCCATGGCCGTGGGATGACAGCTCCAGAGCTGTCCTTGGTTGGTGGGTTTTTCCCTACCAGAGCAGTCGCCGTGTAGGGGGCCTGTGTGTGTGATTTACTGTCACTTCGACTTGGCATTTAAAACTACTTGCCAAGCCTTAAACTCCCCTTTTATTACACACTAGCATCCCGTCCCGACGTTGTCCGGGTATGAAATAGAATGTGTGTAATGTCTGTATTTGGCAAGGGCAATTTATTTTAAAATCTCGCGGTAGATAACATTTTTTATTTCATTAGAATAGGGACGGAGAAGGCCCAGCTGCAGCCCTGGTTGATGTTAGCAGGCGCGTGTAATGTCGTTGAATGAGAGTGTTATCAGCCATGGGTAAATCCGTTTAATGAGAGAGTTGAGTGACAGCGAGTAGGAGAGGCTGCAATAATTGTCCCCGCAGACAAGCTCATTTGCGTGTTCCCCCGCTTGAGGCCCAGTTGCAGGCCTGTTTGATGTTAGCAGGCGCGTGTTCCCCCGCTTGAGGCCCAGCAGCAGCCTTGGTTGATGTTATCAGGAGCATGTAATTAGTGTACTGATCCGCCGCCTGAGCCCGGCTAGAGCCCTGGTTGATGGTAGTAGGCGCATGTAATTTCGTTGAATAAGAGAGTTCAGTAACAGAGCGCAGGAGAGGCTGCAGTATCGTTTCTTACCAGGCCTCCAGGTGAACGCGTTTGTCACACCCCCAGCACACGGCCACGGCAGACAATCTTCTGATTAATGTACGACCCACAAGGCATGAAGGGCGGAACGTAGTACACGCCCCAGCGTTTCTCACGCCCCCAGCGTGCCCCTGGATGCGGGGCAATTGCGTTCACATGGCATGAAGGCCGGACACATGCCACCAGCGTTTCTCACGCCCCCAGCGTGTCACGTCCCCAGCGTGCCCCTTGATGCTGCGCAGCAACCTAATTGGCGCTTGTATGTACAACTCACATGGCATGAAGGGCGGACACACGCCCCCAGCGTTTGTCACGCCCCCAGCACACGCCCACAGCCTACGATGTGATGGCCGTACCACACGCCCCCAGCCCACGCCCACAGCACAACGCAGACACGCCCACAAGGAACTACTTTGCTGGCACGGTTCTTTTACCTTTTAAATGTATAGAGGAGTTGGCCTAACGCCTAAGGCGCTCGACCTCGGACCTGGGGCTCTGGGTTCGAGTCTTGGTAACGACGCCAAACATCACTTAAACTCCCCATGCCTAACAAAAATGAATGTGTGTCCTCATGTAACGTAACTGGTGCTATGTAAAGCGCTCTGATACCTGATTTAGTTTGGGTCAAGTTTGCGCTATATAAAACTATGCAAAAAAAAAAATATATAGTGGCCGTCTGCATAGCTTATGTCCTTCTGCTGCAACTGCCCTTTCCAACGCTGTATTGGGTGTTGTGATTGGTGCTGTGGTTACTGAGATTACCCGCCTCAAAGGTTTGAGCTCTCTCTTTATAATATTAGTATGGATAAATAGTATGGGTTTTTTGCAATTTTTGTATACATTTTTTTATTCTTCTGCATAGCCTACGTCCTTCTGCTGCAACTGCCCTTTCCAACGCTGAATTGGGTGATGTGATTGGTGCTGTGGTTACTGAGATTACCCGCCTCAAAGGTTTGGGCTCTCTCTTTATAATATTAGTATGACTGTCACTCCTAAGGTAGCACTAACAACAGGGTGCTGTGTAACTAAAAGGTAGGCCAAGTAGTGACAAACAGCTAAATTCATTTTTCACTACTGTGTGGCCTGCTGCTCTCATAGGCTAGCATTAGGAATTCCTTAATACACTTTTAAGATGTAATTCCTGATCAGAAGAGAGTAGCTGCAACATGTTCTCTATTGTGGTGTTTCATTAAATCAAAGAAGAAAGTATTTTGAATGTGCAGGACAATTGGCTTTAGACACAGATGAAGATTTACTCTCAAAGGCGAGTCCCCTGTAAGAGAGATACTGATGGGATTTACCTCTTAAGTAGCCCCAGAATGTAAGGCAATGAAGATGAAAAGGAAAGAGGCAACCTCAGCACAGATATGTGTGCATCAAATGTTTTCTAGAGTGAAAGTGTTGTAGTGTTTTCCCACCCCACCACTCAGTGTAAATAATGGAAATAATGGTGAAGTATAGTTTATATGAAATAATAATGAGAAATGCTAGTGAGCATACCTCATGTTGAATTGAATTGAATTAATTGCATTGCAAAATGGGACATATTTGCTAAGGATAGTGAAATAAGTGTACAAATATGCAAATAATAGGCAGTAATGCTAAAATTAACTCCTGGTGCCCGATTTCTGAAGAAATAATAAATGATAAATTGGTAGAGCATACTTTTCCCCCATGCTCTACAATATTTGATCGGAGATACCCTTTGTTAGTATTTATACTTGCATGGATAGACACCCACAAGGATCACATAAATCTAACCTTAAATTACTGGCATAGAGAACAGATTGAAGAGAGGGTGGATCTCAAACTTCCTCGGTTTAATATAGCCTCCTAGTACTGCATGTACATAAATTATTATAAGGATAGAAACAATTATAAAAGCAAACCTGAAATAAAGGGTTACACTGCTCAAAATGCCAAGTTATAATGGAGATCAAATACGCTAAATGCTAGTTAGACTGTCAACTTCTAACAGGAGAAAATTTGCCACCAACATAAATCAAACAACTTCACTTGGAAAGCGACTAAGATTAAAATAAAAATACACACAAACAGTATTATACGAGGACATCTGCTGAACATTTGGGAGACAACAGAATCCCGCAAATATTACAGGCAAGGAATGTTCCATATATATGCATATATGCAGTGGTCGAAGTGGGCGGGATCGGAGGGGCTCGACGTGGCTGTGCTTTTTTAATTTAAGGACAACAGTTCCCCCAGTTTCTGTGCAAAGATAACCGTCCCAGGACGGTTCATTCTGAGAGCTAGAAAGCTTCAGCTGCAGTGTAAGTCTCCTGTGCTATGAAACATAAGGCGGCAGACATGTAAACAAGCCTTCTTGTCAGGGTGCCTGTGTACTTGAAACAAAATGTAAATGAGCACAATGGGTCAATCTGCAAATGTAAAGGGAGCTCGGCAGCTGGTACTGAGTCTGATTAATGGAATCACTTGACACTTACTCATTACCCAGATGTATGCTTTTTGAGTGGTATTCGAAATAAGTTACCTGCTGAGCGGTGAAGTGTGTGCTTATTAAAGGGGTTGGTTGCAGCTCCTAACTATTCTCCACTTGTTCAACCAGGAATCTACTCCCTGGTTGTCTGGTTGCAAGTACAGGCCTCTGTAGTGCATTAACTGATTTCATGAAGTGTAATAGTGCATTTCCCGCTGACTAACTTAAATAACATTTATTTTACATTTAAGCTGTGTGTTATTTTCTACGTGCAGCCATGAAGATGAAACAGAGAAAAAAGTAACAGCATATTTTGTTTTTTGTCACACCTTTGACCCTGCCCCACGCTTACTCGCCAGCCCATATTGTGCACAGCATCACAGTTCTCTTAATTTTTAGGTCTCGCCTGTCGATGCGCATGCGCATCGAGCTTGCGAGACTATTGCGGCTTAACCACTCTTTAACTAACTTGCAAGGAATCGTGGCGATTCCTTGCAGTGCCCGTGACTTTTAAGCTCAATGCGCATGTGCATTGAGCTTAAAAGCGCGTGCACATCAGTTCCCTCAGCCGCAATCGCCGTCTGTTCCCTCAGCCGCATTCCTCCAACAGCTTTTGAAGTGAAGCTTAGCTTCACTTCAAAGGCCCCGGCTTCTTCACACCCACATGCCGCTCTCCCCGCTCCGCCCCCTCCCCTGCCCGCCGTGTGCATTTCTTTTCTCCTCTTTGCTCCTCCAGCAGTTCTCTGTCACCTTTCCTTCTCTCCTCCCTTGTTCTATTTAATGATTTCCTCTTTCCTGCTCAAGGTGAAAGTCTGATGACAAAAGGGCTGCTGGCTAAAAATGAGTGGTACTGGCGGTCAATGCTTGTTATTTTTCTCATCTTGCTTGTGTTCTGTTAAACAAGAAAGTGTTGTGACCCTTAATTGCGGGCAGCTTCACAGCAGGTTGTGGGGAGCCTGGCTTGCAACAGTGTCCGAAGTGTCTCCATCTGCTGCTGGCCTGCGTGCTTCCCACAGGGGGCCGGGCTAATTTTTCAGTCAATTAGCAGAAGGTCTGCCTTTGTTCTGCAAGTGCATCCCTTTCGCTCCCTCCCCCAGGGCTCTTCTTACACCGCGGACACTGCATTCAGATGTTGTGCTTTCTTGAAAAAAGCATATCATATTTTATTTCTCGGCTGACCTCTGTGACATTGTTGGGCAAACGCTGTCTCGGGCAATCACGGAAACCTGCATTGAAAGTGCTCGGAGCGCATTTTGATTCCTTTGTGATGAGCAATAAAAACAACTTGGCTTGACGAGTGTGTTAGCCTGTTTGCCAGCTCGTTATCGTTTCTTTTTTTTTCTAAATTTGGAAAGCAATAAAGCAAGATCGGCAAAAAGAAAATTATTTTGTTAATACCAGACACATTAATAAGGTCGGATGAGTACAAGAGCGACAACGAGGCAGCCATAAAACATTCTCGGGAACAAGTCATCTTTATATTGCTTTGAAATGAAGTGTGCAGGCTCATGAGTGAGGCGCTTTTGCAGCTTAATTCTTATTAGCAGAGCATGGCACCGGCCGTTGGTAAGCTTTAACAGTGCACGCCATTCAGAATGTATTCCAATCTTCTATTCAAACACAAGCTCAGGGATTCAGATGTTGTGCTTTCGCATCACACCCTCCCTCACTCACCCTTGCCCTCACTCACCTTCACTCACCCTCACCCTCCCTCACCCTCACCCTCACTCACCCTCAATCACCCTCACCCTCACTCACCCTCAACCCCTCACCCTCACTCACCCTCACTCACCCTCACTCACCCTCACTCACCCTCACCCTCACTCACCCTCACTCACCCTCACCCACCCTCACCCTCACTCACCCTCACCCTCACTCACCCTCACTCACCCTCACTCACCCTCACCCTCACTCACCCTCACTCACCCTCACTCACCCTCACTCACCCTCACTCACCCTCACCATCACTCACCCTCAACCCCTCACCCTCACTCAGCCTCAACCCCTCACCCTCACTCACCCTCAACCCCTCAACCACCCTCAACACCTCACCCTCACTCACCCTCACTCACACTCACTCACCCTCACTCACCCCCACCCTCACTCACACTCACTCACCCTCACTCACCCTCAGTCGCCCTCACTCACCCTCAACCCCTCACCCTCACCCTCACTCGCCCTCAATCACCCTCACCCTCACTCACCCTCACTCACCCTCAACCCCTCACCCTCAATCACCCTCACCCTCACTCACCCTCAACCCCTCACCCTAACCCTCACTCACCCTCACCCTCACTCACCCTCACTCACCCTCACTCATCCTCACTCACCCTCACCCTCACTCACCCTCAACCCCTCACCCTCACTCACCCTCACCCTCACTCAGCCTCACCCTCCCTCAACCCCTCACCCTCACTCACCCTCATCCCCTCAGCCTCCCCCTCACTCACCCTCAACCCCTCACCCTCAACACCTCACTCACCCTCACTCTCACTCACCCTCAGTCACCCTCACTCACCCTCAACCCCTCAACCGCACTCGCCCTCAATGACCCTCACCCTCACTCACCCTCACCCTCACTCACCCTCAACCCCTCACCCTCAATCACCCTCACCCTCACTCACCCTCAACCCCTCACCCTCAGCCTCACTCACCCTCACCTTCACCCTCTCACCCTCAACCCTTCACCCTCACTCACCCTCAACCCCTCAACCACCCTCAACCCCTCACCCTCACTCACCCTCACTCACACTCACTCACCCTCACTCACCCCCACCCTCACTCACACTCACTCACCCTCACTCACCCTCACTCACCCTCACTCACCCTCACCCTCACTCACCCTCACCCACCCTCACCCTCACCCTCACTCACCCTCAACACCTCACCCTCACTCACCCTCAACCCCTCACCCTCACCCTCACCCTCACTCAGCCTCAACCCCTTACCCTCAATCACCCTCACCCTCACTCAGCCTCAACCCCTTACCCTCAATCACCCTCACCCTCACTCAGCCTCAACCCCTCACCCTCACTCACCCTCAACCCCTCACCCTCACTCACCCTCAACCCCTCACCCTCACTCACCCTCAACCCCTCACCCTCACTCACCCTCACTCAGCCTCACTCACCCTCACTCACCCTCACTCACCCTCACTCACCCTCACTCACCCTCACCCACACTCACCCTCACCCTCACTCACCCTCACCCACACTCACCCTCACCCTCACTCACCCACACTCACCCTCACCCACACTCACCCTCACTCACCCTCAATGCCTCACCCTCACCCTCACTCAACCCTCACTCACCCTCAACGCCTCACCCTCACTCACAACGCCTCACCCTCACTCACCCTCAACACCTCACCCTCACCCTCACTCACCCTCAACCGTTCACCCTCAACACCTCACTCACCCTCACTCTCACTCACCCTCACTTACCCTCAACCCCTCAGCCTCACCCTCACTCACCCTCACCCTCACCCTCACTCACCCTCAACCCCTCACCCTCACTCACCCTCACCCTCACTCACCCTCAACCCCTCACACTCACTCACCCTCACCCTCACTCACCCTCAACTCCTCACCCTCACTCACCCTCAACACCTCAGCCTCACCCTCACTCACCCTCAACCCCTCACCCTCACTCACCCTCAACCCCTCACCCTCAACCCCTCACCCTCACTCACCGTCACCCTCACTCACCCTCAACCCCTCACCCTCAACCCTTCACCCTCACTCACCCTCACAACACATATTGTGTTACAATAGGTGTCACATTTGCGGAAGATAAAACTATCTAGAGATGTAGCATAACGACAAGAGCTGCCATATAAGTCACGTAAATACAAAATATGTTGCATTCCAAATGCTATAGGTGTCACATTTGCAAATGTTATAACTATTGGCTTTGTAAATGACAAAGCCATCAATATAGCTATTTTAACAACGCAAAAATAGATAAATTATGTCATTTACAAGACCAATAACTAGAACTTTTCTAATGCGAGACCTATTGCATTCCAACCCCACTTATCCACGCAACGCCACTCACACACGCAACGCCACTCACACACGCAACGCCACTCACACACGCAACCCCACTCACACACGCAACGCCACTCACACACGCTACGCCACTCACACACACAACGCCACTCACACACGCAACGCCACTCACACACGCAACGCCACTCACACACGCCACTCATCCACGCAACGCCACTCATCGACGCAACGCCACTCATCCACGCAACACCACTCATCCATTTGCAAAACGAAAAATGTGTAACTATTCTATTGCGAGACCTATTGCATTTTCAATGCTTGTTTTAATCACTTCCACCGCTGTATAAATGACGAAACGTACATAAACAGATTGTAGCAGTGTAGGGATTCAATATTCCAAAGCCTGGATATGTCGCTCAGTAGAGGTAGCGGAGTTACCGGTGAAGAAGGAAGCTGAAGCAATCTAGGGACAGGACAGTTGAGTTAAAGATGAAGTCAGCCAATATAAATAGGCAATCATTAACTAAATAGATCGAGAACCAGCTGCAGAAGTCAAAAAATTAACATGCAAACACAGAAGTCAAAGAAACTCCAGAAACGTAAGACAAGTGTTAAATTGGAACTAGCTCAACTATAACTTGAGAAGGAATATTACAGCAAACTGAAAAATTAAACAACCCTACAGGAAACTCAAAGATGAAGTAGAAATTGGCTAATCAAGTTTTCAGAATCGTCCACATTTTCTGATTCAGGAAATGAAAAAGGCGCAAGTGCGATTTTTTTAAACAAGGTGGGAGAGGTGTTCCTCTTTTTAGCAAGCGACCCAGATGAGGCAGATAAAAAAAGACACAATGAAGTATAAGTGGAAATAGGTTTACAATTGGCAGAGAGAAATACAGTATCTTCCATAGCCTGTCTTGCTACAATCTGTCCCAAAGAGAAATATATCTGTCTTACATAGCAACAATGAGGACTTGTACAATTGAAGACAGAATGAATCCAATTCTTCTATAGGCTCCATTGGAGGCCTACTTTGAAGGATACTATCCAAAGTTAAAGGAAGGAAAATGTGCATTTAGCAAAAAATCTTAGTTCTTGGACACTTTAAAGCATTCAAGTAAAAATTATAGTTTTTTCAACATTAAGGCATATTGGTAAATTTGAAGAGAAGGCAAAGCACTTGAACTCCAACTTCAAAAAGCCGGAATTTCAAGCCTAGAATATGTTGAGAGATGAAAGGACCATTGTCTTTCAACTGGCAGATAAGGGTGGGGCTATAGTAATCCGCAATTATGAGAATTACAAAAAGGAGTGGAGATAGATACATAATCAGTAGCACTACCAGAAACCTCAATCCAGCACTGCTAAAGACTTACATGAAAGAGTGAAAGATTAATCATAATGGAAGGGTAAGAGGATGATAGGCTGACACAGAAGGAGCTGGATTAAAAATAACCATGCATCCCTACAATGCGCATGTTATTCAAAATTCAAATAGATACTGATAACCACTGATAATAAGCACTTGTTCATGTCACCTGCAACCACCATCAGTAAACTTCAGACCAAATTCAAATTTCTCTAGGCTACAAGTTCACTTTTTAAGTTGTTGAGACGGAGCCCCATGGTGTTGTGCCTATCCTTGGATTTGCAGAGTAGGGTCAAAGTAGTGCTGCTGCCAAATCGTCCTTGCTCAATGAATGGCGATTCAGGCCATACGCTGCTGTCACTGTCCTCTCATTCGCCGGCTGCTACTCAATGTCTGGTCATTCCAGCTCCAAAAGTTCCACTCTAAGCCAGACCCATAGATATTTATTGCACACCATGAACAGACCATGTTTACAGAATATTATAGTGCTAATTTTCTTAATACTCTTATAATTAAAAAGTCTGAAATTACAATGCTTTTTGCAGTTTTCTTTATTACTTGATTCCATATAACCGTATTTAGCAAACAATGTTGAGTACATAAACTTGAATCCTCACCTTAATGTGTTGCAAATTTGAACTCATTAAGCTGAGGGCAGAACTCTCTTATGAACATAATGATGTGACACCAAGAATTAAAACACCTTCCATGAATATTATTGTGAATTTCAAATTTTTAATTATTGCACCTTTAAATCAATTACCATTGGAAAGGTCTGGAACTATATTTTCTGTACTACGGTTCAAATAACAAGGTCTTCCCTGTAAAAAACAAAACTCATTGATTGTTTTGACAACCTTTAGGTAATTAACAGTAACATTGGAACTCTTCACAGCTTTCTCAAGCATAAACATATTTCACAATGTGCTTCTTTGGTTAAACTGCCTATGTGTTTTTTTTAGGTTTGGATATACCCCTACCAGCTGTCTGAAGGATCTTATAATGTGAATGTTTCAAAAAAATACAATAAAAAGAATTACAAAGATGGTCTTTGCATAAACCCATCAGTCTTTGGCTTATTTGTGTTTTTCATGGTACGGCATTGCTTGGATGAGCTGTCCTTCAAGGCCATGGCATTTTGAGGATGGTAACATTGAACCATCTGTGTTCCATGTAAGTTTTAGAAATGAGGTATCAATTAGTTCTTGTCTTAGGCAGCGAATGCTACATGGTTCGTGAAATTAAAGCTTCATGTGTGCTCATTGATGTACTTACATTGCTAAAATAACATTTTAATTTCTGTTTGTTTGCCTAAGCATCACATAGAGACATCGAGCTATTCACAAATTGCCCTGCCACATATTTAGTTGTATTTATTTATTTTATGTATTTATAAATTAAAAACGTATGCAATGCAAATAGAACTCTGAACATAAAAATGGAAAAACAAATATATCATGGTTGAGCAATAATACAGCAAAATATAATTTACAAGTACTTACGGAATTACTGTGCTGTCACAATAATATACTGTCAGATTTACAGAAGTGCATATAGCCTTTATTGAAGATACTGTCAAAAATGCTGGCCCTTTGTCAAAATAATCTGCTGCTACGCAACATTTTGCTGTGTATTTCTTTTAAATTCACCTCATAAAATGCCGATTTCATCTTCTGACTCCTTTTCATAACACTCTTTTTAGGTCTCACATAGGCAGCACATGCGCTGCCTCTATGAGGCATTAAGTAATATCTCTGTGTTGGGTGTAACTCCACCTGTTGCCGGTAGTTTCTCTTGCCACTTGCCTTTCGTTTACTCTGGCATTTATTTTGTTAGAGGGTTTATACTTGGCTTGCGATCCAATGCGTCACTTCCGTTTTGCTTCTGTTTGGCAGGAAGCAGCACCGACCCACTACAGTTTCGTTCCGCTGCTCGGCGATATCTATTCATGTTGGGACTACTTTTCCACTGCCGTTCACTAGTGCTGGTGTGCGCAGGCATTGGCGGGAGTCAGCCTCAGTCAGTTGTTGAAGGACCTTATGACAATCTCGAGTAGCAAGCGGCCTGATGCGGTATCGGGAGTCGGATTTAGTCAGTTATTGAAGGACCTTATGACAATTATTTATTTATTTATTTATTAAAAGTTTTGTATAGCGCTGGCTGGACCCGAAGGTATCAGAGCACTTCACAACCATGTACAAGAGATAGCCTTAACGGCGATGGAAGACTGATAGCGGCCCAATGCGGTATTGCTGTGTGATGTCACCGCTCCAGGGACACTTCCAGGCTTCAAGGTAATGCAGTGGCGACACTCTGTTTCTCCTTATAGTACCTCCTCAGGTTCCCACGGTAGGTCTTGTAGAGCTGCTGTGGTAGGTAGAGTGACGCCGCTCTGGCCTCATGGTTGCTGTTAATATAGTACCAGGTAACACCTCGGCGAGCCCCCATCGCTCCTGTAGTAAAATCTCACGAAATTCCGGGCTCCCTCAATACATCCCAGGCTGACCTCTGGGCCCTGCCCCCTTCCCTCATTGCTGTCCACGCTGCACTACTGCAGGCTCCGGGACCCCGTCTGCTGCAAGAGCCTCCCTGGGCACCAGCTACATACATAGCAATGCCTCGAACACCCGCCACTATTCACTACATCCCAGACTGCCCTCGGGGCCCTGCCCCCTTCCCTCACTGCTATCCATGCTGCACTACTGCAGGCTCCGGGACCCTGTCGGCTGCAAGAGCCTCCCTGTGCACCAGCGTTATACAGGACAATGCCTTGAACACCCGCCGCTATTTTAATAAGAGGTATTTATAAATGTGGAGGCAGGAAGGTGTGGGTACGACTGGTAGCAACCGCCCGGGTCCCCTTCATTGCAACCTCCACAATATATGTTCACAAATTTTGCCCTCCAGCCTTGACAGAACCCCACACAACAGTGTTGGGTTACACACAAATTAATGTTAGCAATCTAAGTATAAACGTCACTGTTCCATACTCTGCCAACCAAGATTCTAGACAGATATCTGCAGAGAGATTACATTAAGTAATTGAGGTTGCAGAATGTAAAAGAGTGCATTTCCCATCCATTATTTGAACTTATATTTATCGTTCATGTAAAGTGCGGGCGTTATTTTATATGCAGTCATTTGAAGGTAAAAGACTAACAAAAATACAGACTGAATTATTTTGTCCTTTTAAACACGTCTTTTCCCCTCCCCCTCTCTGACACTGTCCCCATGGCACTCAGTTCAGTGCTCTGCTTCCAGGTTTACCTGTGCTACCCAGAACTTCCTACCTTTGGCAGCCTTAGATTCTGCCAGCAGGGAAAACATGGATACTGGGGCCGTGCTAAGAGCAACGGGATGCAGACTGTCTGTCTACTGCCCTTGACAATCGTGCTCCCCTAAGTGCAACATTGCATGCCTTTTTAGGTCTCACAGAGGTGGGCTGACCCAGGGTTCTATATGGTGCAAGTACCTTGACCATGGTGCAGCTTTTAGGGCTTTACTTGCATTCTGGTATTTGTAATTCGGCATGCATCATAAACATTAAAAACACAAGAATCCGCAGAAAACATTGGAAAAGTTTAATAGCTCCTCCTTCAATTGGCTGGATTTCTAAATCTACATCTAAAACATCCCGAGGGTGTGCCTGGCCAGCAAGCCTGTCCCCCACTGCAGAATTATTATGCGGCAGGTGTGGTATTGGCACCACTGCCCAACTGCCACGGTAGCAGTGCCATTCTTAAAGTGAACTAGAGTGTTAAGTGGGATCAATGATGCTAGCCTGGCGGTGGGATGGCGATCTGTGGTGCTAGCCTGGGGGTGGGATGGCGATCTGTGGTGCTAACAGACCAGCAAAAAGATGCCTTTCTAAGTGACTATCTTGCACCAGTGATTGTAGCACTGCCCCATGGCATCCTGCACTGACATGCACGTCCACTTCATTTGAACTTCTGCTGAGAACAGAGTAACAGACACTTCCTGAAGGTGAAATACTCAATGTTGGCAATTCTGTGTAGAGCAGAGGCTTTGACTTGTTCGCAAGTACATTTTATTTGCAATTCTAGACTAAGCACCCCGTTGTTTAGTTGACCCACAATGCCTCAGTGTTTCAAATGATGTACGAGGAGGGAGGGTCCTTCCAGGTAAGGTACCCTGTACCAATAACTTCAATATTGTGTGAAATCCCCTATAACCTTCCTATAAAGTCGGAACATTATCTCAGTCACACAGTGTTAGTTACAGCAGCCCTTACACACACACATTATCAAGTTTTCATGCAATCCACGGGAAGTCAGTGAGTCAAACTCTAAAGGCTGCTTGGGTGTATAATTTAATTGTTACATCTCTCTGGGGTTACACGGATTTACCGATCACTGCTTTGCGTTTGTTTTTCACATTCCTTGGTGTGTTTATAACACCCTCCTCCTCTTTGTGGTGCTACTGGGTGTAGTCAGGCGCTCAAGGCTGCACAGATATTTCTACAGGGAGAGTACTTTGTAATGGAGGGAGGGATTAGTAGAAATACAAGCATTTGCAATGCAATAGGTCTAGCATTTACACACGTTTGAGCTAGTCACATTGCAAATAACAATGCCTTTATTTTTGTTTTTAAAACATACATAACATTGTCATTTACAATGCCAATAGCTTAAACTCGTGTAAGCGTAACTCCAACAAATACAAGACCTATTGCACAAGTACAAAACATTGCCATTTACAATGCCAGGTGCTCCAACTCCAACAAATGCGAGACCTATTGCATTTATAATGCTTGTTTTTTAGGGAATTATAGCTTTACTCCTCTGAAAGAGTATGTTCAGCAAAAGGGCCCTGCTCCCAACTTTTATGTTGCTGTATTTCAGATGTTGCTGGGATTTTTGTTCCCAGGATATTGAGGACAACCCATGGAGAGTCTTCCAATTAGTATACAACTCTTCCCTTACCAAAAAGCTAGACCTATTAGATTTTCCTAGCTTGTGATTTAGATTTCTCCAAGCTATCTTTTAAAGAAATATACTATTCGCCCACAGTTTAAGCAACTTTTGCAAATCATTATTGCATCCCTGCTTACTTCACATCCAGAGACCCATATTTAAAGTGCCACCTTGCACTGCTCTGTTCCTGTTCCAAAGAGACTTCTAAATCAAGCTCTATTCCCTTGCATCTCTTGCTCAGACTGAAGTGAGCGGCGTCAACTCCCCAATTAGCTCACAACACTTTTTTTATTCTTTTTCAAATGTTCATACTTCCTGTGGCCGTTGTCAGCTGTGATTTTGTTCTGCAACATTTCTTTAATACCGCTTATGTCAACAACATGTATACATCTACACAGTCCTAGTAGTCTTATAATAGTCTAGATTTTCTGGGTTTTAACAAGGTCCTAACGGGATGAATCAGTTGCTGAGTTAATAGGAAGGTATGGGGGATAGATAGAAGCAGGGATTTAGGTGGCCTGGGTCCAGCCGGTGCTCAGCACCAGCACTTTTTAAAAGAGGGCCTCGAAACAGGTTCATATCGGGCTCTGTTTTATGCCCTGGCACAGGCGGTCTGTTTTTTCCAGACTGCAGTGACAGCACGCACATCCATGTGCACTTGCTCATTTTGCTCACTTCTCAATAGTGTAGAAGTTAGGGCATGAAAGAGAATCATTTTCTCTCTGGATTCCCCTTCTCTTTTTGAAATGCAGGAGCAGCAACATCGTCGTGGTGTTGTCCAATATTTTTTAACAGAATCATGATGCCTTCATTCCTCTCTCACTTAAGGTACCACAAAGCTGACAGTTCCACGAAGCACACATCACTCCCTTGCTCTTATATCCCAAAATGTTAATGTGTCAATGCAAGTATGAATCCGGGTCTGGTGGCTCAGTGGACTAATGCGTCCATTGCAGGGGCCTGTGTTCGACCTCATGGTCACAGGTCCAAATCCCGGCGGGTCCACTCAGCCTTTCATCCATCTGAGGTCGATAAAATGAGTACCATTGAGTTGGGTAACAATGAACCTGTTATTCAGTGCCAAAAGACCTCTGGATGAACGTGCGCTTTAC
This sequence comes from Lissotriton helveticus, assembly GCF_964261635.1. Taxonomy (NCBI): domain Eukaryota; kingdom Metazoa; phylum Chordata; class Amphibia; order Caudata; family Salamandridae; genus Lissotriton; species Lissotriton helveticus. The sequence goes on along the minus strand of NC_136069.1, from coordinate 493,158,899 downwards.
AAATACACATGTTATATTATGTTTAATTCACACCTGTGAGAGAGCGCAAACTGATTTAAATGTATGAGTACATCACACTTACCTGTAGTAAGCACAAATCATGAAGAGAAATGCCATGAGTGCTAATAGTATCTGCAAATATATTCAAAATGTATAGCTAATGTAGTGATTTAAGTAGAAGTGGAACTAATACAGAAATGTGTGACATTATATGATTTTATTAGACGTGATTATTTTTGAATCCATGTCGTGTAACTATTAAAATGAAAGATGATAGGTGGTTAAACGCAGAACGTGGTAGGCCTCAGGGCCAGAGCTGGAGGGAAAGGGAAGGTGGTTCTTTTCACGACATAGATTGTTTTAAGGTTTTTGGTCATTGCATTAAATAGGCCATGATTTATAGAAATGTTTACTTAATAATAGAATAAGAGTATTAACATGCTTTAATTAAATGAAGAAGTTGAATGCTATAATCATAATGAGAAATATTGTAGGCCTGAAATGTTTTAGCATTGATTTACACGTACATGTCTGGGCTGAGAAATGTTGCAAGCCTATTTCTTTTTAGAAATATATGAGAGTTGGGTTCTTGGCTACAGATATCTGTCTGCAAAGGATAAGGGGGGATCCAATTATAAATGAATGAATAGAGGTCTGTTCGGTAGACGGCCCAGACATGGAGGAGGGTTTTGGAATGTTTAAGGGGTATCAGCGGGCCGGAGAAGAGTCTGAGAAGCAAGGTCAACTCTAACGCATGAGGCCCAAGACAAAGCATCATGGAAAAAGCCAGAAGTTGCACCACGTGAGGGGCGTTCCACAAGGGGCGTCTCAAATGTTGTTGACTGTTTTGTATTAGGGACAGCACCCCTGGGTGGAGTTAGAGCAGAGACCTGAGGACCCCTAAGAGAGTGGATGGGTAGGCAGAGAGGGGTCATGACTGGAGAACTATAGGTTTTCACCAAGAGACTTAGAGTGGGTGACTTCCCTTGGGGGTCATTCACTGCTGACACCTTTGTTAGGTTGGGATTTGGTTAAGTAGGGATACCATCTAGAACAGGGTAGGGACGCCTAACCTGTGTGTTTTTTCCTCCAACCTAAATGAAGGAGAGATATGCGTCTATGCTGATAGCTTTGCTATTCTTAGAACTTGTGTTAGTGATTTCTGTTGCTCGTCTGAGGGCTTTTCGAGAGCACATGTATGTAATTGGACCTGTGTATCTCGTGAATCTCATTTTGAGATGCCTGTATTTGCAGCTCATTATATCTTTACAATAAACTTTTGAAACCTAGAAGTTGTCCGTGATCTTTGAGAGCAGAGTCCTTTATTGGGTGAACTAACTTGCAGATGGGTGTACTGTTTTCCTCCAAGACAGGCAACAAAGGTTCAGTCGACCAGATCGAGGTTTAGATCAATAGATATAAGGTATCGATCAAAATCTCGCCCTTTCAGTTGGTAGCTATAGAGGATGGTTGCCTTCTTGAGGACGGTGACCTAGGCCAGGTTAGCTTACCCCAAGGCCCCTAGAGATCGATGATTGGAAGAACAGCCCGCTGGAGAAGATCCGGATGACGTGAGACAGAAAAAGCAGCAGTATCGGTCGAGAGTGAGTATAAAGGGTTATGCGTGTTAGATTGCGGTGTTTTGTATTGTATCCATGTTGTAATGTCTGGCGGAGTTGAATGTCTGTAGAGTGACTGTGGAACAGGTTGTGAGCGCGCGCAACCGGTGGAAATCTTAAGTTCAAGGAGAGCTTAAGTGGTTCGGGTGTATCGGACACCCAGAGTAATTGTCAACTAGTGTGAAGGGGGTCATGAGGTACCATTGATCACCCGAGAGACCGAGATAGGGGGAACGTAAGAGTGAGTGCGTGAGTAACGGACGCTGGTCGGAAGTTACTGTGTGTGTAAGCAACCTATCAGAGAGACGATAGACATCTCGTCAGTTGTGTTGACAATTACAGATAGACTGTGGACGTACAGTCGAGAGAGAAGTGACCGCTTGGTCGGAAGTAGTCATTTTTCAGTGTATGAATGGGACGCATGCATAACCGGGAGACGAGTTGAGAAAGGAGGGGTGCTGCTGCGAAGCGGAGAAAAGTGACGTCAGGTGGTGTCGCGCAGTGATTGGCCGACCGGAGAAAGACCGCGCTGTGATAGGCCAGCTAGCAAAGACGTCACACAGGGTCGCGACGTGATTGGCCGACAGGAGAAAGACCGCGCTGTGATAGGCCAAGCTAGCAAAGCCGCGACAGGATTGGTGGATTGTCATCAGGAAGTAAACAGAGTAGCGAGGCTGGATTTTGTGCGCATAATTATGAAGTGTTTTAAATGGCTGAAAGCGTTGTTTAAGAAAGAGAAGCGGGGATCGTATGAAGGGGAAGAAGCCCCGCCGGAGGGTACGCCAGCTCGTTACATGGCAGTAAATGTTGGGTTGCATACGATCCTTTGGATATCAGAGTGGAGTAAGATTACTGAAGGAAATGAGGAACTGACGTTCCCGAAGTTCGGGACGTTCAGATTAGAGGTGTTACATCGATTAAAATCAGTCATGACCTCAATGAGACCCTTGCCTAGACCAACCCAGTTTGAAGCTCTCGATGCATGGCTTAGGGCAGCGCATGAAAAGAATATGAACAGACGACAAGAAAGGGTGAAACGATCGGTAAGGGCAGTGCAGGATGCCAGGTGGGATGCGGATGCTAAAAGATGGAGAGTGCATAACATGGAAGTAAATAAACTGTACCCAGTGTTAGAGGCGCCAGTAAATAAAAGCCCCCTAGAAGAAGATGAGGAGAGCGAAACAGAGGACAGCCTGATAAACAGATTATTGACAGACAGGCCACCCCCGTATAATAGAGCAGGGGGAGAGGTCGAGAATACTGAAGGAGAAAAGGGGGGCAATGCAGGAGAGCATAGACCGCTTCCCAGTTCAGAGTGGGATCCTGAGCCAAAGAAAGAGCTGTTCCAGCCTAGTCAGGTGCAACAGGTGGTCGGTAGGTTTGTGGTACAAAGAGCGCCGGAAACGGAAAGCGCCACATCCTACCCATTACCAGATGCACTACAGGTACCTGTCACCATAGGTCCTATAATATCGATATATGACCAGGAGAGAGCAAGAGGGGAGGAACGGGTACGGAAAGACAGAGAAAGAGCAGAGAAGGCAAGGAGGAACGATACCACTAATTCCCCAAGTCAGATGCCGATACCCAGAGAATGGAGCACCCCGATGCACACAGCAGGGGACCCGGGAGGAGATCCTGGGGGCCCTAGATGGCCAATGGATCTGAGGGGATCTGGACGAAAATCCTTTCAAGAGCTAAATGAGTACATGAAGCAGTGGGATGAGGCAGTGAAGGCTCAAAAGTGCATCAATGCTGCAGAAGAAGAAAGGGAAAGTCAGGACAGCAGAGCACGGACTCACTGCGGGGCTGGGGAGAGTAGCCCGGAGTGGGACTGTAGAGGGAGTAGGGGAGTCACCCATTGGGCCCGGAGTGGAGGTAGAACAGACCTGGAAAACGGGGGCCCCGGGAGTGAAGGGGTGGCGCGCCCAATACTCAGTGAAGGGGAGAGGAGAGCGCAAGAGTACAGAAACAGCTTTAAATGTCCACACTGTGTGCCCGGCACCAGAGAACTGAATGGGAGTTGTGAGAGGACGCACCATAGTCCCTGTGATGACAGAAATGAGCGCAGCCCAGGGAATATGGGGAACCAGGAAGGATCGTATCGGGTGCTGAGCGATACGAGGCAAAGGGAGTGTAGCGACCAGAGGGAAAATAACAGAGAGGTGTGTGGTGAGAGGAGAGAGGAAGAAGAGAGTGGACAGAGAGAGAGTGGGGGTAACAGGCCCGTGTTCCATCACCTTCCTAGATCGGATGGCCGAGCATGGGACCTGGAGAGATGGGAGCGAGGGAGACCACCCATTAACTCTCCCGAGCCCAAACGCAGAGCTCGAAGTTGGGATGGTAGGGAGACCAGTGAGCCCCCTTCGAAAGACATATTGCGAGCTGAGATAAAAGCCAAGAGACTCGATGTCTCCAGTTTAAGGTCAGACCTGGATGACATGGTAGATGGTACCCTGCCTTTAGAAAGAATGGAAATGTATGAACAGGATGAAATACTGTATATGGCAAAGGACATTACTCGAAAAGCGAGAGCAGTCCATGAGAAGTTAGTCGAACTAGCAGGCAAATATATGGTGGACTTGTCAAGAACCAAAGCATTACAGGGTAACCACAGGCTACATTACTCAGATCGAGACCTAGATGAGAGGAGAACGATTGGGCTGAAAACACACATAAGGGAACTGATTACTGGAATAAGGACATGGAGAGCACTAGATAAATGGGAAGAGAGGTGGTCCAAGAAAGGGACCGGCAGGAGAAGCATGATTGGTATGACACCAGGACAGCAGGGAATAGAAGCTTACCCTTTGCGTGAAGTCGCAAATGGGAACTATGTACATGTCCCTTGGAGTAGGGGAGATTTAGCTGCTTTTACCACCTCTTTCCCCAAGTTACGAGAGAACCCTGTGGAGTGGTACAAGCAAGTGGAGAGATTTGTAAAAATCTCTAAGGTCCTTTGGATAGATCTGAACACGCTGTTTGACATTGTAGTACCAGGAGATCTGTGGACAGCATGCAAGGTTAGCGCTGAGTGGCCCACAACGGAGCCAGAAAGAGATGCCAAGACTAATGGGCCGTCCGAGATTGTGATGGCAAAATTCGAGAGAGTGATGACTTGGCTGAAAGAGAAGGTGCCAATGCAAGACATAGATTGGGTCAGAATAGACCGAACGAGACAGGAACCCAAAGAGACAGTTCATGAATATTATGAGAGATTGCTGAAGGCGTTTAAACAGTATAGCGGCTTGGATGTAATGGATCCAAAAGACATAGGGCAATTCGTGTCCAAGTTCGTCCTGGGACTGAGACCGGATATTAGTTTAATGATTCAGCAACACTCGATTTGTTGGCAAACTAAACCCCTAGATGAAATACTGAGATATGCCAGGTACTGCTGTGATGAGATAGACTCTAAGGCTAAGAAACTAAAAGAAAAGTTGATGGTGGTACAGATGCAGGCAGCAGGAAAGGGGGGACCACAGCAACAGCAGCAAGGGACAGGTACTGGAGGAAAGAAGCAGTACAGTCAGAACAAGGGTAATGAGGAGAGTTCCACCTTTAGACCCAGAATAGACATAGCTACCTTGAAGAAAACGACTAGGTGCCACCAGTGTAACGAGTTGGGGCATTGGAAACGCGAGTGCCCTTACAATGTAGAGATAGGAGAGCAAGAGATAGAGGAGGAAGAGGTCCAGAGCGCACCTACAAGAGGGGCAACGCCATACCAAGGAAAGGTGCTCAAAGGGGGGGGGGCTCCTCCCCGAGCCCAGTTCCCGCAACCTCCTCGAGTAGGGAGTATGGGTAAGACCTATAGACAGATGCCCCTGTTTGTAGAAGGGGAAGAGTGCTATTATGTGGACCCATTAACCGGACAGAGAGTGGAAAGAGAAGACTGCACCCTCGGGGCAGCCTTAGAGGTAGATCAGAGGGGACCCTATGTTGAAGCAGAAGTAGCAGGGTGCCCTACGACATTTCTGGTGGACACAGGAGCCACTAGATCCACGATCAGATCAGCTGCAGTTCCAGACCTGCCCATGTCTGGAGAGACCATACAGGTGGTAGGGGTCGCAAACAGGAGAATAACCAGCCAATTGACAGAACCGGTACAGGTGAAAATAGGGAAGTACAGTGATGAGCACCAGTTTGTAGTTTGCGATTCAAGCCCTGTGTGTCTGCTAGGAAGAGACCTGTTGTGTAAATTAAATTGTACTATATACTGTACACCTCAGGGAGTGGAGGTATTGACCAATGATGATGATGCAGATTTCAAAGTTGCAAACTCTAGAATATGTGTGGAGCTGTACCCTACTTTGACAGTAGATGAGCTCCCTTGGGACTTGAGAGAGACAGTGGCACCAGAAGTATGGGATTTCACTGGGGAAGAGATTGGATTGGTCAAAGGGGTGGACCCAGTGAAAATTGTAGTGAAACCGCATGCTGAGTTCCCAAGAACACCCCAATACAAATTGACTCCAGAAACGATTGCAGGCATAAAACCCGTGATCGAGTCCATGATTAAACAGGGAATACTGAAAGAAATCGTGGGTAGTCCATGTAACTCCCCGATTATGGGTCTGCAGAAACCAAATGGGAAATTTAGGATAGTACAGGACCTTCGAAAGATTAATAACATAGTCGTTTCATGTTGTCCAGTGGTACCGAATCCATCAGTGATACTGTTTCAGATTCCATTCCAAGCAGAGTGGTTCACAGTGATCGATCTTTGTCAGGCTTTCTTTTCGATCCCTTTGGACGAAGATAGCCATTTTCTTTTCGCATTTAAGCTGGAAAATCGCGTCCTAACATGGTGTCGTATCCCTCAAGGGTATACAGAGAGTCCATCGATCTTTAACCAGCTTTTGAAGAAAAATCTCGAAAGTCTAGTGCTGCCCCAGAAGTCAGTTCTGGTCCAGTACATAGACGACCTTCTTGTGGCGTCAGAAACAGAAGAAGCTTGCAGGGAAGACTCCATTGCTTTGTTAAATCACCTAGCTGCCAATGGGCACAAGGTGTCCCCGGGAAAATTGCAGTACTGCCTGACAGAAGTGCAGTACTTGGGACACAGAATTGAGAAAGGCAAACGAAAAGTGTCACCAGACAGGATAGAGGCGATCATGAAAATGAATGCGCCTCAGACCCAGAGAGAGGTCAGGATGTTTCTAGGGATGGTGGGTTATTGCCGACAGTGGATCGTGAATTTTTCACTGAAAGCAAAGCCCTTGCAAAAACTGACGCACAAAGAGGTGAGTGATCCGGTACCATGGGACAAAGACTGTTTGATGGCATTCTTACAGTTGCGAGAGGACCTGTGTCGTGCTCCGGCATTGGGAATGCCTGATTACAATAAACAATTTTTTCTTTACTGTTGTGAGAGAGAAGGTTGCGCGTTGTCTGTGTTGGTCCAAATCCATGGGAATGCCCGTAGACCAGTTGCTTATTTCTCGGCTACTTTAGACCCAGTAGCCGCAGCGTTGCCCGGATGTCTCAAATCCGTTGCTGCAACGGGTGTCAGCATTGAGAGATGTGAAAATATTGTCATGGGGCACCCGTTAGAGGTGTGCGTGCCACATTCTGTTGAACTGTTAATGACCAGGACCAAAACACAGCATCTGACCAATAGCAGGCTCACACGCTATGAGCAAGTTATTCTTGCTGCAGAGAATGTGACCCTCAAGAGATGCTCTGTTTTGAACCCTGCTACCTTGATGCCACTTCCAAATGATATTGATGATGATGATGAATATACAGACCATGACTGTCTCGATGTGACTGAACTATGCACCAAACCCAGACCCGACATCGTAGATGAGCCACTGACCGACCCAGACGAAGTTTTCTTTGTCGATGGCTCATGTGTAAGAGACGAAGTTGGGCAATTGAGAGCAGCTTATGCTGTTTGTACCATTGAAGGAGTTGTGGAAGCAGGGTGCCTGGAAGGAGTACACTCTGCTCAGGTAGCCGAGATTATTGCCCTGACACGTGCTTGCTTGGCAGGCAATCAAATTCGAGTCACCATATACACGGACAGCCAGTATGGGTATGGGGTAGTTCATGATTACGGGCAGTTATGGTCTCAAAGAGGGTTTATGACTTCTTCAGGCTCTCCCATTCGCAATGGAGAGTTTGTGCGCTTGTTGTTGGAAGCATTGCAATGCCCAGCAAGTATCGCAGTTGTAAAGTGCATCGCACATACCAGAAATGAGGACTTTGTTTCGAAAGGCAATAGATATGCTGATGAAGTTGCGCGGTATTGCGCGGAACAAGGTTACTCTTTCACAGAGGTGGAAGTGGGTGGAATAAATGTAAGAACTGAATTAGCCATGATACTGGAAACTGTTGATACTTGGGATGAACTGTCAACCATGCAAGAAAACGCTCCTGATTCTGAAAAAGAAACATGGCAAAAGGCAGGATGTGTAATGGGTGAGACCCATTTTTGGGTCTCAGCAGACGGTAGAGCAGTGTTGCCAAATGAGATGGTGAGTCCAATGGCTAGACTCATACATGGTCCCGTACACTTAGGGAGAGATGCTATGCTGAGAGTGTTTAGACAGACTTGGTACAATCCTAAGTTTAGAATAGCAGCAGAAGCAGTGTGCCAGCGTTGTGTGACCTGCCAGCAGCTGAACGTAGGAAAAAGAACACCAGTTGCACTAAGTCACATAGGAAGGTCTGGAGGTCCATTCAATAGAATGCAGATAGATTTCATTGAAATGCCAAGGTGCAACCGCCTTGGCTATGTCCTGGTGATTGTTTGTGTGTTCTCCAGATGGGTTGAGGCATACCCTACACGTAGGTGCGACACCCTCACAGTGGCTAAGTTACTGCTCAGAGAAATCATTCCTCGCTTCGGGGTGCCGGCCTTTTTGGAATCAGATAGGGGAACACATTTTAACAGCGAGCTTGTGAAGATGATTTGTGTTGCGCTAAATATTGACCAAAAGCTGCATTGCAGCTACCGACCAGAAGCCTCAGGAATTGTGGAACAAATCAATGGGACGATCAAGAGCAGGATAGCAAAAGTGTGCTCCTCAACGACCCTGAGTTGGCCTGATGCCCTGCCATTGGTCCTCATGAGCCTTCGTAGTACACCAGACAGAAGAACAGGGTTGTCACCACATGAGGTGTTAATGGGGAGAGCAATGAGGCTGCCATCTATTCCAGCTACTGCACTGTTAAATATCACAGATGATATGATCCTGGACTATTGTAAGGGGCTGTCTGACGCCATGCGTTCTGTGTCCCTTCAGGTGCAGGCTGCCGAGGTTCCAGCGTGCCAGGGCCCTTGCCATGACCTGTATCCTGGGGACTGGGTCCTGGTGAAGAAACATGTGAGAAGAAGCTGCTTGGATATTCGTTGGCGTGGACCCTTCCAGGTCATCCTGATCACGAATACTGCTGTGAAGGTGGGAGGCCTGCCCAATTGGATCCACGCGTCACATACGAAAAGGGTTCCAGCACCTCGGGAAGAAACAGCTCCTCTCTCGGATAGACGTCCAGAAGAGGACCGAGAAGCCATAGAGGGGGCTAGCCAAGCTGTAGAGGTGCCAGCGGAAGCAGGGAACGAGTCTGACCAGGCTGAGGACGGTCAGTACAACAGTGAAACAGACGACGCTACAGAAGGAGAAAGCAGCTGGGAGTACGAGTCTGACCCTGACAGGTCTGAAAGAGAGCGAGAACAGACCAGAAGGAGAAGGAGTAGAAGGGCACGTGGAGAAGCTAATTGGCCGCAAAGAAGGAGCTCTAGCCTGAGGTCAACTCCAGAGTTAACCCTTCCTCCGATATCAGAAGACTCAGACCCAGAAGAAGGTGCTCAGGGCGCTGAAGCACCGGACCGAAGAAGGTCAAGAAGAGTGCGTGTGCCTAACAGAAGATACTCCACACCTGAGTGGACATATCTGGCGACAAATGTCTGTGAAACCGGAGACAGGGAGGATCCGAGCGGTGGTGGTGTCCAGTTCTGAGCCCATTATCACCGTGGAAATACGACTGTTGGTACCCGGTGTCGAACAAGAAGGGTCACTAACATTCATGCTCCCCAGACCTCCCCGCCTCAGCAAGTTAAAACATATGTTTCTTACAGAATTGCAATTCCCCGACTTTGGTACAACGATAACAGCACATGAAGAGCACAATCTTCGCTTGGAAATACTGAACTATGCTATTGAAGCTGCAACCACAAATCTGATAGTAGACTGTTAAAGGACTTTGTAAATAAAACAAGCAGAAAAAGAAGATTACCTAGCGCCCAGGAAGCAGTGAATTGTAGGGAATTCCCCTTGAGTTGATGGAGAAGGGCTAGGGTTGTCTTTTTGAACTGGTTAAAGAACTTTTGCGAAGAAGGTTGTCAGCCTCCAGTTGTGTGGATTCTAAAGACAAAAGGATTGAAAAGAGACTGTAAAGGAACGAGAGGAAAAGAACTTTTTGCAAAGATAAAGAGAGAACTAGATTGTCTGACGAAATGGAGGCCGGCACCCCGAACGGCAGAGCTAAATGTATAATAGGTACACTAATAGTAGGAGTGATAATATTAATAGCTTTAGTGGTAACAATTTCTTATGTAAAGGGACATGAAGAAGAGGTAAAGGTAACTGATGCGAATTCTGCAGAAACGCTTACACCCACTGTTGCTGGTGAGAAAAGGGAAAACACTCAAGAGAAAGCGTTATTGGCTGCAGAAGCCCGCAGGTTACATGTAGACGAGTCCCAAGGAGACTTTAGGTCAAATGCTTATGCTAAACTTTTGTATGAATACGTGGATGCCATGGAGGTTAAGGATTGCTACGTCTGCATGCAGTTGCCTGCGTCTGTAGATGAAGGAATTCGCTATCATCACCTCCCTCTGACATATGGCATTACATGTAGCTTATTGCTTAGTATATTTTATGAGAGAGATAGTTTTGAATACTATTTCTCTAATTATGATTCAGTGTTGCCAGAAGTCCCAAATTATAAGCAGATGAACAAATGGGATTACTGGAAGAGTGAAGACAGATTGGCAAAATTCTTCATTCCTTGGATTACCTTAGATACTTCACATGCCCGTAGAAATAACCTGACATGCAAGGTGTCAGAAGTCGAGAAGAAGTTCATAGGGCAGGTGGATGATCGTTACAGAAGACAAAAGATTTTGAAAAAATCAGGACAAGGGAAAATAGATTGGACCGAGGAAGAGAAGTCACACAAGAGAAAGGGTAGTAGTGGTCCAATAGCTTTAGATAAAGCGCAGAGAGGAAAGTTATGTCTTCACCGAGCCAAAACGTATTATGAAAATGTATACGTGGGTGAAGTTGACTGTGAACATGCTTTTAATTTAGAGTACTACACTAAGGATTTCCTGAAGGGAATGCAAGTGATTCCAAATGTGTATTTTGTATGTGGAAGAAATGCTTACGTGAGACTACCTGACAACTGGTATGGATCATGTTATTTGGCAATTGTCTTCCCCAAAATATATCATGCACAAGACTTAGTGATCATTGAGGGTCAGACATCATCGAGGGGAAGGAGAGATGTAGGCGATGCAGAAATGGTTGGAGATGTCTTTGGAGCTATGTTTCCTCTTTTGGGAATAATCCTTAATGATGTTAAAATTAGACGACTGGCAACAGTTGTCGATAGGTTGTCTGCCAGCACTGCTCAGTCCTTAATGCTGGTAGAAGGAGAGATGCAATCGATAAGGGCTATGGTTCTTCAAAATCGTCTTGCATTAGATGTCCTATTAGCAAAAGAGGGCGGAGTCTGTAAGGCTTTGAAGGTTCAGGAATGTTGCACTTACATTCCAGACCTTTCGAAGCCCCTTGAGAAAGTTATTAAGAACATAACTAATATTCACAAAGAGATCGAAGACTTGAGTAGAGAAAATGTCTGGGAAAAGGTGGGCCACGGAATGAGTACAGTTGGAGGGTGGTTTTCCACCTTAGGCAAAAGCTTTGTATGGTATATTCTAAAGCCTATCATCATAATATTGATCTGTGGGATAATATTGTGGGGATTGGTGAGAGTATTCAAATGGTACAGAGCAAGAAGGTCAGAAAGGGCCCAAAGAGAGCAACTGCGGAGATTGGCTGCCATACAAGATAATCAGTACAGGAGCCTGAGAGCTCTGGAAGCGCAGAGAATGCTACCCATAACATCAGTTTAAATGTTAGTGATGACCCCGAGAGGTCATCAAAGGGGGGAACTGAGAGAGCGCAAACTGATTTAAATGTATGAGTACATCACACTTACCTGTAGTAAGCACAAATCATGAAGAGAAATGCCATGAGTGCTAATAGTATCTGCAAATATATTCAAAATGTATAGCTAATGTAGTGATTTAAGTAGAAGTGGAACTAATACAGAAATGTGTGACATTATATGATTTTATTAGACGTGATTATTTTTGAATCCATGTCGTGTAACTATTAAAATGAAAGATGATAGGTGGTTAAACGCAGAACGTGGTAGGCCTCAGGGCCAGAGCTGGAGGGAAAGGGAAGGTGGTTCTTTTCACGACATAGATTGTTTTAAGGTTTTTGGTCATTGCATTAAATAGGCCATGATTTATAGAAATGTTTACTTAATAATAGAATAAGAGTATTAACATGCTTTAATTAAATGAAGAAGTTGAATGCTATAATCATAATGAGAAATATTGTAGGCCTGAAATGTTTTAGCATTGATTTACACGTACATGTCTGGGCTGAGAAATGTTGCAAGCCTATTTCTTTTTAGAAATATATGAGAGTTGGGTTCTTGGCTACAGATATCTGTCTGCAAAGGATAAGGGGGGATCCAATTATAAATGAATGAATAGAGGTCTGTTCGGTAGACGGCCCAGACATGGAGGAGGGTTTTGGAATGTTTAAGGGGTATCAGCGGGCCGGAGAAGAGTCTGAGAAGCAAGGTCAACTCTAACGCATGAGGCCCAAGACAAAGCATCATGGAAAAAGCCAGAAGTTGCACCACGTGAGGGGCGTTCCACAAGGGGCGTCTCAAATGTTGTTGACTGTTTTGTATTAGGGACAGCACCCCTGGGTGGAGTTAGAGCAGAGACCTGAGGACCCCTAAGAGAGTGGATGGGTAGGCAGAGAGGGGTCATGACTGGAGAACTATAGGTTTTCACCAAGAGACTTAGAGTGGGTGACTTCCCTTGGGGGTCATTCACTGCTGACACCTTTGTTAGGTTGGGATTTGGTTAAGTAGGGATACCATCTAGAACAGGGTAGGGACGCCTAACCTGTGTGTTTTTTCCTCCAACCTAAATGAAGGAGAGATATGCGTCTATGCTGATAGCTTTGCTATTCTTAGAACTTGTGTTAGTGATTTCTGTTGCTCGTCTGAGGGCTTTTCGAGAGCACATGTATGTAATTGGACCTGTGTATCTCGTGAATCTCATTTTGAGATGCCTGTATTTGCAGCTCATTATATCTTTACAATAAACTTTTGAAACCTAGAAGTTGTCCGTGATCTTTGAGAGCAGAGTCCTTTATTGGGTGAACTAACTTGCAGATGGGTGTACTGTTTTCCTCCAAGACAGGCAACAAAGGTTCAGTCGACCAGATCGAGGTTTAGATCAATAGATATAAGGTATCGATCAAAATCTCGCCCTTTCACCTGCAAAAGACTAACTTTGAACAGGTGAGTCATGTTATTTGTCATGTTTATCACGTAAAGATAAAACATTCCAATAAGGTGCATTTGAAAGAGGTTCTAATATCCCCTCTGTGCTTTACAGAATTTGTGCAGGCAGAAAATGTAATATGTTGCATTTAGCGACCTTGAGCAATTAAACTTTTATATTTGCAAATGAATTTGTTCAAAGTCCATCGCAGAGAAATAAATTATCTGAAATGAGGACCTTCAACTCTTGAACAAAAGGGGGCATTACGTGATGAAATCTGGTGCGAATCATCAATTGATTGCAGCACATTCTTTGCATCAGAAGTATATAGCGTTTGCAGTTTTTAATGGTTTGTCATTCCCATAGCTACTGTCATTCAGACATCAGGCAGGACTGGAACAGGGGAGTCATTGTTGGATCCATGATTGTCCATTATCCCTGACTGCATGGATGGTGAGCTCCTGTTCATGAACAGTGGGGGTGGGTGTACTGTGATTAAATACATGTATAGCAATCACTCTTCAATCTTGGATTGGCTATTTGTGCCATTGTTAAATACACAAAGGGATTTCACCACATTAATAGTAATAAGCTGCGGAGGAAAGGATGATTGTTCACATTGCCACTTAACCTTCCTGGTTTTGCCCAACTCTCCCAGTTTCAGTAGCAGTTCACAAATTGAATTATTGTAAATAGACGGGATGGAGAATTGTTTTTTCAATGTGCAATTGTCAAACTGAGTAAATACTGTTATACTCTGCGTTCCTACTGTGTGCATTGTTTATTAATGTCAGTGACATATTTTAGCCTATTTGATTTGTAGTACGCAAAGGTTTGGTGACTACAGATATACACGAGGTCCAAGTTTATCTGTTTTGATTAGAAGGGTCAGGTCATTTGTGTTGTGTACTATTGAGTGGGGGGCTTGACTTGACCCGTACAGAACCGCTCAAGCTCCATGTTGAATAGAGCAATGAGAACGGCAGATTAGCCGTGAGAGCTGCTTGTAAGAAATGATTACAGGGAATTCCCTGTGTTGCAGACACGCATACTAAAGTACTACCTGCGTGGTCCACATGATCAGCATTGTAGACTATGGACAAATATTGCTTGGCATTTACTGAAGATCATATTGCCGCAATATTAGAAGGTCCATTACTATTACCGGATGCACCATTAGCAGGTGCTACCACAGCACGAGAAGAGTGGGAAAAATTGTCCAATATTAAGAAGTGCCAAATACGAAATGCGCTCCATGGCGCGTTAATGACGGAATACCTGCGAGCAGGCTCAGCACCAGCCAGTCTCCTGGTCCGTATTGAACCTAAGATCTTCTTTGAAGATAAAATATTCAGAGTGGACTGGAGCTACGTCGCGAACAAATGCACCAGGGACTGGTTTATCCTTATAATAAACACTGCCAAGAGACTCAGCGAGGAGCTCCTCAAAGAAATATAGGAGATTGAGGAGACTATTAAAGCTGATACCACCATCAGTGATGCCAAGGAACAGCTAGCCAGGATTCAGAGCGACCTGGGCGAGTACAAAACATATATGGTTAACCAAAAAATAAAGGGACTCAAACGCAATCTGGACAGGTATAGTCACGAGTGGGCTTTCCCCTACACTGAAGACAAATACTACCAACCGGCCGCGGAACAGATATATCAGGCACCAGGCCAAAGAGGTGGATGCCGCCATGGTAGAAGGGGTCCTAATAATTGGACCTTTGAAAATACAAGTAATGAGGAGGACGACCTTAACGATCAACCTTCCACTTCAAATCAGAGTAGGGCAAGGTTCAATCCTCAAGAAAGATCTAACGAGGATTTGGGGGCACTTTTCCGCTCTTTTTTAGGTCAGCAACACACAGACCAGAGAGGGGGTGGATGAAGGGGCAGAGGAAGAGGAAGGGGATGGGCACACCATAACACAAATCCAGCATGGCAAGCCTTCTCCCCCAGGATCACCCGCAGCCGGGGCAGAACGCCACTGTAATTACAAACAATATAGTGGTAAATATATCAGACCACCAGTTGACAGAGGACGATTTGGGGTGTTGAATAAGGGTTTGGGCTTTGTCCCTACCCCGAAACATGACAGTTTCAAATGTTGCAATGAACTTAAAGTGCTCATGCACAAAATCAAACTCAAAACGTTCTTTGAGGGGAAAGAACAGGAAGCTCCATCTATTTTCTCTGCCAATCTTCATGGCCCCTCCCAATTTTACCCTGCCAACAACATGGTAGGCCCTGAAGTCCAGGTTTTTCAACAGAAAGTCTTAGAGGATATCCGAAACTTGCGCGATAGCTTTCCAGTGGGGCAATTTCTGCGGTATCGCAGAAATTGCACCCAGGTCCAAACTTATGTTCAACAATCGAAAGAACTGGCACTTAAATTGGAACAAAGGGCTTATCCCCCTAAGGTGATCAGACAGGCGAGGATAAGGGCCTTCAATACTCCCAGGACAGCGCTACTTCAAAGGAACAAGCGTGAGAAAGGGGATTGCATCCCTGTGGTAACACCTTTGACCCACTGTCTACCAACATTCGGGGGATTATTAGGAAACACTGGCCCATATTGACTACAGCTAGCATGAAGATGCTACCCCCAAGGTTCGCCTTTAAGCGTTCCTCCAACCTCCGAGACAAGTTGGTCCATACTCGCCCTATTCAAAACACCATAGAAACAGGAATGCCCACTGGACATTACCCATGTGGTGGATGTTCAGTTTGTGAGTTAACTGAACCCTCCAAGTACATAACCCTGACTAGTGGCAAAATCTGGCATTTGAACAAATTGAGCAACTGCAACACACCCAATGTTGTATACAGGTTAACATGTCCCTGCGAGCTCCATCACATAGGTCTCACCACACGTAAGGTGAAGGTGAGGATACAGGTACACCTCAGCACCTTAAAAGCCAAGAAGTTAACAACCAAATTGGTGCAACATTTTGTTGAAAAAGAACAAGTGGTGGGTGATAGACACAATATGGAGCTGAGATTCTAATTTAAAACAAAATTCTAACTTAAGACAAAATGCTAACTTAAGACAAAATACTAACTTTACTAATACTAAAGGCCTTCTGTGAATACCAAAAACCAAAAGTAGTAAGTTTAGGATTTTGCCCAGATTAGTTCTGTGAATCGGCCCCCTAGTGTCTCTGCGCTACAGCTAGAGCAAAATACAGGTTCCTGCTTAATGTAGCTGAAAGCTTGGGAGAGAGCCATTCAACTACTTCTCTAGGATTTTACTTATTGTAGGCAATATTGAAATAGGTCAATAATTCACCAATTTGTTCTGGTCCAGAGAAACCTTTTTTAGCAGTGGCCTAATGATTGCATTCTTCCATGATCCTGGAATGCAGCTTTCCTCCAATGAAGTATCATAAATGTCTTTTAAGGCAGAAACAATAACTTCTCCTCGCCTCAATAAAATGTTAGCAGAAGCTGGATCTAAAGGGGACCCTGATTAAATTGTGTGCGCTACCTCTAAAATATCGTTTGCACTTATTTTTGGAAACAGGGGGCTGGTTTTCCATGCTTACTACTTACAGGGAGTTGGTAAAGTCTGGTTGCATCATTTTAAAAAATCATACATCTTTTCCACTTTGTCAAGAAAGAAATGAGCAAGCTGCTCACATGGTACTCTCAAGGGATGAGATCCTGCTCCTGCTACTTTGGGTTTAAGGAATGAAATAATGATGTTGTATATTTCCCTCATTGGATGTACTGCTTGTCAGATCTTATCCACAAAATCATTTTATTTTGACCTGCAGATTTTCTGGTAATATTTTTTTCCAGTTATCTGTAGGCTTGCTCACTGTCCTCATCATATTGACACCTCCATTTTCTTTCCTGCATCTTACATTCTTTCTTTAATTATTTTAATGTTGGTGAAAACCAACTTACACATACTCTGGCTTTGGACAATCGGTCACTACTTATGGGTAACGTATGTTCCACTGTCGAGTCTATCCATTTCCTAAAAGCTTGAAAGGAGGCACATACCTCTCCATCAAGTCTACAGATGGACTTTCTGAGCTCTGTTTTCTATCCTGAAATATCCTGTTTTGACCATTGCCTTGGTTGCTTAACAGGGGCTCTATTAGGTTTGAAAGGTTCATCTTCAGGGATAGTGAAGTGGATAAATTAATGATCAGAACACATGATTGGTTTTAGAGTATCTAACTTCATGGGCACGATATTTGAGAAAAAAGTGTCTAATATATGTCCCTTCAGGTGAGTAGGTTGTGCTTAAATTCATTGACCGATTGGCAGGTGTTTGTATCAAGGTGCATGTTTAGATCCCCTTGTAATGTACAATTAGTGGCAGACGCACAGTGTTCCGCCATTATTTCTGGTAAGATCTGGACAGCGATTGTGACCAACCCCAGAAGGCAATATAAGAGAAGCCCTGCAAAGGTAAATGTGCCCAAGAGTTACAATGAAAACACAAGGGGGCATATGTACAAGCCCCTATAGCCACAGGAACGTCACTTTTTGCGACATCTCTTTGGCGATAGGACTTTGCCTTATTTACAAGGCAGCGTTAAGCCACTTAACGTGGCTTAATGCTACCTTGTAAATAAGGCCCCCTTTCACGCTATGCTTAGCATGAAAAGGGTGGGCAGTGGGTGCTGACGCTGCCCCCTAATTACAAGGGTAGCATAAATAGGAGGCAGTGCCAAAATTAAGACCAGGGAAAACCTGGTCTTAACTTGGCGAAACAAGGAGAAATGCTTTATTTCTCCTCGTTTCTCCTTTCTCCATGTGTGCTGCCTTGTGCAGCACACATGCTAAAACCATAATGCCTCAGACTGTTTATGTGTAGGAAGGTGACCCTTCCTGCACATAAACAAACCTTAAAAAAATAACATTTTGTAACTTCCATGTGTGCTGCATTAAGCAGTACACATAGAAGTGACAAAACAACATTTAAAGATTGTTCATGTGCAGGAAGTGACACCTTCCTACACATAAACAATCTTCACCTGCACGAGACACCCTTATGGTGCAAGGGTGGCTGCGTTGGCACTACACTGCTAATTGTGGCACCAGCGCAGGGGGTACGCAAGGCTGCACCATATTGTTGTAAATATGGTGCAGCCTTGCATTTCTGAAGTGGTGGTGTGAGGCGTTAAGCCATGGTGGCTAACGACTCACTCTGCCACTTCTTTGTACATATCCCCCAAGGTTTTCACAGTCTGTTACCTGGATCGGAGAGGCCCTACATTCGAGAGGTTTTTATTTCTGACAATCATTTCTCACAATTGCGTTTTCCAGGGGAAGGGCAGTTGGAACTTCTGGCCCACTGTCTTTATGTAGCCAGGTTTCTGTGAGAAAGAGGGCCTCTGGGCTTTTTCCTTCTAATGAAGTAAACTTTTTAAATTTTATGTTTGGACAGCGATCTGCAATTGACTACCAACATGTGCCAATCTTTCTCTATTTTCTTTGGGTCTGTGAGAACTTGTCGGTTCTGTCCAGTATCTAGGGCACCCAAAATGTTATCAGAAGCCCATTCAAACAGCTAAGCACACTTATGTACTATGTAAGGAATCTGTTGGTATTGAATGCAAGCATTCTTCCTTAAATGGCCGCATGAGCAGATTCAATTCCCCAAAAGAGTAAGAAATCAGTTGTTCAGTAAGTGAACCAGAGTCCCTTGCTCCTAGCCCTGGCCGGCTACAGAGGAGTGAAGACGGGCTTCCCTTTGGCAAGCTTCCACCGTGCCAGTGGTGTGGCCGTGCCCAGGGTTGCATTATATAGCTGTTTCCAGAAGGACACAAATTCTGGACTGCTAACCAAAATGGCGTCCGCTTTTGTGCAATCTGGAGCGTACCGGTACTAAACATGGTCAGGGAGCACTGGTCTCCAAGCCCTTTCACGCACTCTTGTTACAGGCTATTAATGACTGCTGTGCAAATCCCACATTTCCCCAATAATAAAACAATTTAAAATCTATTTTTTCAATTTGGGAAAGTGTATGGAGTCGCCCCCTAAAAACAAGTAAAAGCAGTAGAATATTTTACACTTGAAGTTAGTGTGGTCTAGATCTCTTCATCCACAGATTTTCATTGGTAGAATTGCGTGAAATATTTTAAAAGTGATATTTTGATAAATGTATGTTGACTTTTTTTTTTTTGGTCTTGATTGGTTTAGATAAAGATACTTTATGTTTCTAAACTGGTGTCATGTCCATTTGTGGTATTTTCACTGTGTTACTGTGTGTTTGGGTACAAATACTTTATACATTGCCTTTGGGATAAGTCTGTCTGCTCATGCCAAGCTACCAAAGGGGTGAGCAGGGGTTATCTAGAGTGTGTAACTCCCTAATCCTGACTAGAAGGAAGGGCCCCTACTTAGACAGGGTGTGTACCAGTGCCAACTAGAGACCTCCAATTCTAACAAGCCTATTGATGATACTTGACTTTGTGTTAGAGTTGAGGAAAGGCTCTTCACTTCCCCCTGCTGAGCAGTGTCTCCCGTGGTCTCACTGAGTCGTCATTCCAATTGGTGGTATAGTGGTATGCTTGCCCCACGTGTAATGGGCCAGTTGATGGAGGGGTAGGTCTCAGACCTTGTTGCACAAGGGATGTCAGGGTCTGCAGGATGCGGCATCACGCTCCACACGCTCCACACAATATCTGAGTTGGTGTATGGTCCTGCGTGCACAGCTCTGGTCAACAAATGAATCCTCTAACTTCACCCTGGTTTGGGTCCAGTGGTCAAAATGGGAATAACAAAATGTTGGGGAACTGAGGGTGGAGAATCAGAGGGCAAGAATAACCCAAAGTTTGGGTCAGTGGGCGGAACCAGAGGTGTGGCCATAAAAATCGAAACGTCCTAATTGTTTGTATTTTGTTTGGCATTTCACTGACCAGTTACAGCTTAATACATTATCTAATTCAACCAATGGATACATATGTTTATTTAACGTTTAATATGAGTTATTGACATTAAAATACATTCACAAAGTGGGATACTTTTCCAATCACAGAATGTCCCAAATACGCTTAAAAGTGGAATCACAAGACATTTGTCTCCGAGGCATGTAGTTTCAGCCATCAGCACTTCTCCTTTTTTCCACAAGAGCAGTTCAAACACGAATGGCACAATATCCTAGACTGTAAATGTTTTCCATACAACTATGGCTCTGCCATATTTGCCACATAATACATCATATGCTGCATAATCTGATGATTTTAACAAAAACATTTTTGTAGTTCAAACGGATCAGAAATACCTAAAAAAATATGACTTTTGTTGCTGCGAAGTAGACGGCCCTTTGCAAAGGTTGGCTGGTCACCCTTCTCCCTGCTGCATTTGTATGTTACACTGATACTAATGAGGCAAAATCTTTGGAGAGACTGTCAGTATGTGCAAAAATGTCAAAATAATAAAGTATCAGAAAATATACCGCATTACCCTGCAGCCTTTTTTTACTGCATAATTAAGTCAACAGTGCAACTTAATTTTGTCCTCCATTGTTACATAATCACAGTATCCCAAAAAAAAGGCAGCACATGTTAAAAGTGGTTGTGCATGGAGCAGAGAGAACGTGAAGTCTGCAAACTTAGTTTGTTGTTCATGCAAATCCTGCATTGTAGATCCCTGGTGATTTGCACTACTACTGCTGGAACAAAGCCAATGGAGGAACCAATGTGTGAGCTTGACTGGCATCAAGAGTCCTGTGACCTCAGTGACAGAATCACTTTTGCTCTATGGTGTGCTGCTTCGTAGGCCTACCCGCAAGATTGGAGGTGAACTTCGATATGGATTGTGGAGGACAGGCCTTCAAGGTTAACCCATAATTGTCACCGCTAGGGTCCACCTGCTGGTGCTAAGACACCAGGGCTTCTAAGGTCTAACGGGGACTTCTAAGGTCTAGCATGGGAATGTGTTCTCTCAGGAGAGGGGTCTAGTGGACTGATCAGGAAGGCTGAACCTGGTTCTCCAGTTCCAAATTGGCCATAGTGCTACATCCTCTAATCCACTGAACACTGTACTGCCCCACAGTGAGAAACTTGTGCTGCCTTCGGCTGCAACCCAATTGTGCCCTGCTATAAACACCTGGATGCAACCCAATACAAATACTGCACTAGACAAGAGTAATATGCTGCCTGGAAAAAAGTAACAACATCCTGAGAAACGCAAACACTCATAGAGAATGCAAAATTAGGTAAAGCATGTGAAATGTAAGCAGGAACAACATGATTGCCTTAACACTTTTACAATCATTATTTAGAAATCAATAAGTGTATTTGCCTGAAAAGTTAAGGACATGACTACAGTGTCCAGAGGGACTCATTTCAAAGTCCATTGCTTATATCCTTACAAAACGTAAGCAGTATTGTTTAAAAAGACAACATCCCTGAACATAGAGATACAATACAAATTTTATAAACAAAAATAAGGAAAACGGCTGATAAGGATCACAGTAAACATTTTCCACTCCACACATCAACCAGGTATTACAATACCTCAAGGAATTGTGCACTTCCCCTCCCAGGGAAAACAATGCTGTTCAAAGGAAGACGAGGAGATTAAATTAGCGCTTCACTAGCAAACTTTGTAAAGTGGCACTAATGTGTTTGGATGTGAATTAAACCAATCTGGCCACTTTGCGACCACTCTGTCATGGTTTATTTAGTTATTTATTCACTTTTTAACACTCAATCCTGAGGCTGCACTTTGAAATAGAAAAATGTCAGAAAAAGCTGACATTTGCAGCAAATGTGTTTTTTCTTTTTTGCATCAATATCACAGGGGGAACGAGTGAAGGAAAGGAGAGGTAAGAGAGAGTAAGAGCTGTTTTTTGAAGTTACGGTTTTCAGCAAATGAGGAAGAGTGAGTCAGAAAGAGAGGGAATAGTAGGAAGAGGAAGAAAGAGAGAGGGGTGTCAGCTGCCGGTGGCAGAGCAGGAGAAGTGGACACTGTCCTTGTCTTCTCCGGGCAAGAACGAAAATGCAGAGAGCCTGATCCATCAGACTACCGAACCCGTGCTGGAGGCCCCTCGAACACCAGACTGGCGGTCCACCCGCTGTGTAACGAATACAGCAGTGGGACCACCACAGGCCGCCACAACTGCCGGAGAACATAGATACCCCGGCGGTGGCATTGCAGTGAGAGGCTCGTATATGCTAGTGGTGCTGCTGTGGAACTGCCAAGCATATTAGGAGTTTCCTCACTGCCACAGTTTTCATGGCGGTGAGGCTGCCATAAAAACTGTGGTGGTGAGGAAACAAAGGTTGTTTCAGGGCCATGATGTGCCTGTAGGGGGGTACATGCTGTGCCCCCCCCCCCCCCTGTGTGTAGTCATCCCCTTTCCTGCATGCCATGGACTTTGCTGTCCCTGCCATACAGGAACAGGCTTTGCTGATCAAATTGCGGTGCCTTTTTAACCCCTTCCCCGCTCATGACGAGCTCAGCTCGTCATGAGTTACGACGCTCGTACGCTCATGACAAGCTGAGCTCGTCATGTAACGCGGTTTTTAAAAAACGCAGCGCACAGCGGGAAAACCGCTAGCGCGGATGCGGTTAATAGGCACCTCTGTAGGAATGCCAAAGGCCCGCCTGCCAGACCACGAGATTACTCGTGTTTAGTGGTCCTGGGGCAGGGCACTGGCACGGTGGCCTCCTTCAGGGCCGCCAAACTCATAATCAGGCTCAGAGTTCTTTTCCTTCTCTGCCCATCTAAACCATCCCCGAAAGGCCAGAAAAATAGCTATCCTATTGACAAGATCTCACAGAATTGTATAAGTACATAATATACTAGGCTGGCGCGTGTTTTCTATACTACTGCATCACTTGGCCCCAGATCGCGCAAAATGAACTGTTCCAAGCAGTTTATCTCATCTTAGTCTGCTTTCGAGATTTTCAGCTGCAGGTGTATTTTTCCGTTCTGCGTGAGACGTTTATGAATATCAGCATGAGCCTTTTCATTTTCATGATTTGCATTGTTCGTGATAAATGACTGCAATTTAAATAGTTTTCTCTCTCTGTAATCATACCTTTTTTGGCAAATCAAGCTACTTATCTCATTTCAAAATGTTCTTTTCCTGGTTAGAATTAAAATTCTGATTTCACTGGAGATACATTTTGTCATTTATAATGATATATTTCTGCTAATCAGCTTCTTTCTTCGTGATTCTTTTCATGAATATTGCAATTAAAAATCCAAGTTAATTTCATGTTTTTGAGAACATGGAAAACTCGGTGTTCATGGTACTTAACGCTTATTGTAGTCAAACACATGAATGCAATTTCACAAATATTTCCTCAGTTATAAAAGTAATTTATTAGTCTGTTTTCTGATTTTTATAAACGTAAAAATCCACAATATGCGTTTTAGATAAGTTGCACAAACCTATATTATACAGACCTATTGTCCCTTTATTAGCGTTACACAAGCTTTACATTTATAATGTTTACCGCACCAGAAGGTAATCAGTGATTAATTTTAGTACTACCCATATTTGCCCAGAACACAGTTTCATGCTAAAGAGTATTGTGTCATCAGCCTTACCCCCCAAACAAAAAAATCCATGGCGTTGTAAGACTACCGTCAACATTTGTAATTTCTCTTAACACAGGATTTAATAAAAAGGTCTGTACACCTCTCTATTGACATTCATAAAGCCAATAGCTTCACCTTTAATATTCTAATGCATGCAAACCCAGGTATAAACATATGTCCACAGACTATCTGTGTCGTGAGTTGAGACAACGTGCCTCCTTCTGTGCCTCTTATGTCTATGACATATTTTTTATTTTTCTAATTTGTCGTGCTGCAAATTAGTGAATTATCCATATTTGCCAATTCCCACTTTAAATGAGGGCTAGAGTGAAGACCTCATATATTTGCAGTATACATTCAATAGTTAGCGCCCTGAATTATAGCGGCTATCTCCAGCTATGTCTGGGCAGGTGCTCTGTTACGATGCCATTTAGTCCTCTCATTTGAAGCAATGTGTAACCTTGATCTGAAAGCGGATCATACTTGTTCATTGTGAGCAGAATAAACACTCCTACTATAGGATACTTTACAATGACTGCACATTTTACACCAACTAGGTTACCACTGTTGAAGGATTTCTGCCCTAATGTGTCTGATCCTGAAAACATCTTTGAAAGATAGCATGCAACTGTTATTTTGTAGGGATCACTGAGGCATACATTAAATGTGTCTGTACACATGTAACCAAAAACCAAAACACACATGATAGATGATGTGTCTAGAACTCCAATGGTGTCCTTCTGCAATCTAGTTTATAATCCATGCTATCAGCATTGCTCTTCCCTTGTGCACATCCACGAACACATGGCTTTCTAACTGTCAGGAGACAAGAATCTACAGTATAATTTAGGTATTCTTTAGATAATACTTACCTAAAGTGTGCAGTAATTAATGCACAGCAGTCCACGTGTGGTATGTTTCTTGCACATGTGAAGTCAGCAAAGGACAAAACATATGGATTATATATAACTAACTTCTCAAGTATAACAATCCATATTTGTAGTGTCTGTAAAAGGCCTAAACTGATCACTGTTGTTCAGCATCAGATCATGATGTACATGCCATAATAACATATATATCTTTCTGTTAGTTCCAATAGGCAGACAGGACAAAAGACTGAACTTTGTGCCAAGATCATTTGCTCAGGAGTGCAACAACATCAGAGATCGCTTCCCATTGGACATCAACGAGATTTTCAACAGGATGACCGGGGACTAGTAAAAAGGAAAAAGTTGTAGTTTTTCATGTCACCAAAGACGTGGAAGTTACAGTGAATCAGGAACTTCTTGGATGAGAAGCAATCCGGGGTTCCATCTGTTGACGCCATAACACCTCCTCTTAGATGCGCCTACGTTCTTAAGTAGAGGCATCTATCCACCTTAAGGGTTTATGAAACCAGACAGTTCTCTTCTTTGCTACTGCCACCATCTTTTTATCCTCTCTTTGAAGCATTAATTACCAGACAATATATTTCTCCGCATCAAATGCCTGCATCCGAGCTTAGACAGAGCTCTGACTTTTAGGTCTCGCTAGAGCCCAGCACATGTGCTGGTCTAGCGAGACATTTAGTAAGCCGCTTTTGGAAGTGCGTCCAAAGTGGCGACCAGCTTACCTTCAGGCGCACTAGCATGCACGCGACATGCACAGCACTTTTTTTCATCGCGCGCGCGTGCGCACAACTCGCTTTTTTAATTTTATTATTTCATTTCGCGGCCTGGCCGCACGGCCAATGCTTGTTGGAATAGTGCTATATATGCGTTTGTCAATGAAGTCACCATGTAGTTCGTATAGCCCTGTGGACTGATGCATCCACTGCCTGTATGTTGGACCCTGTGGGTTCTGATATCAGCGGTACCACTTAGCCGAAATCCTTGAAATGAGTCCCCTCCATTGAGTTGCTATCAATAATCCTAGTATCTCGCCCCTCTTCTTCCTCATGTTATCCTATTTTTTTTATCTTCCCTGCCTAATGTTCCCAGGGTTCTCCCTTTGCGTTCCTTGCTTTTCTCGCCCCCGCCCTAACCAGATATTCCCCCTCTCTCACACTACATAATTCACCCACTCTCTCTGCTCCGGCCTCCTTTTCCTGTTAGTTTAAGCTCGGGCTCATTCTGATGCAGTACAATAATACATACGCTTCCCGTCTCACGGCATTTTATGGTGGCTGGTGCAGTGCTTTCGCTTGTGCTTCCTGAATGACGTACTCCGCATTCCTTGAGTCTTTATCCTCAAATTTCATTATGAGGATTTTTATTGCCTTCCTGCTAGGGGCTCAAGATTAGGGTTAAATCTGAACCTCGCCGCTGCTGCTTTCTTACAATGTCCCTTTAAGTAAAAAAAAAAATAGAAGAGCGTGCCGATGTTGCCCAGAGTCTAAAATAAATATCCTCGCGTTTTTGTTGACTGCCCGCTGCAAGCTCTAGTAGTCCACATTCTTTCCACATACCTGAAAAGCCTTTTGTCTCGACTTAAACGGTTGCTTGTGCCCCAATGTAATCGTGACCATGTTTTCCTGATGCTTAAATATGAAGGTGAAGCGCAGTTCACTTGGTGTTGGTCACGCGGTATCCCAATTGAATATCAAAAACTTTATTCCTCCATTTTTGTTGGCAGTGTTTACATGCACTTTGGTCAACCGACCGGACAAGGGTTTTTAAATTTGAGATATTTGTATTTGAAACAGGTTGAAGAACTTGTAGCAGAAAAACTCATTCTGAAATAAAAGGTTGACTTTGAGAAAGTCGTTTTTACATTCAGTTTGCTCATGAAAGATGTATGAAGTCATTTTGAAAGCAAAGGAATCAAGCATTGGCATAGCCAATAGGTCTCGCCTTTGGGACCTTATAAGTGTTTAGATATCCAGCACAATATCCTTGGTGCAACAACATCAAGTGTTGCATGGCTAAACACTTATAAGGTCCCAAAGGCGAGACTTATTGGCTATGCCAATGCTTGTTTTTTTTGCACACTCAGATATTTGTACCCACACACATCTTACCCATACCCGATTTTGGGAATGTGCTTTTTAGCTTCATTTGCTGCTATTATCCGCGTTGGGGATGCCTAAGCTCGTCTGAGCACACAGACGATGCAAGACGTTGATCAAGTGTTAAGGGCAAGTCATTTCATGCTATTGAAATGACTAGCATGTTTGCAGCACTGTGAAATTAGCAGTTCCCTCATTTTTAAATAACTCACTCAACATAAGCACAAACCAATTGTCCCACAATCCACTGGGCAGTGTGAAATCTGGGGTCGCCGAACATCCTGTGATTCTGGGCAAATCACTTAGGGGCCGATTCTGATCTCGGTTAGAAAGCACTCCGACCGAGCCAGATCCGGGGTGTTTTCCGACCTATCCGGACTCCTGCAGTCCGACCGAGCGAGTACGATGCGGCCGTATGCTGTCAGACTCGGTTCGGTCGGACTCCCATAGAAGTCAATGGGAGCCGATCGTACGACGCATACATGGGCTCCCATTGACTGAATGGGTACGTTGCTGACAAGTGCGCCCCCTACAGTGGGTACGTATTGGTGCCATGCATATCGTACATGCCTGTTTTGGGAGATGTGCCCGAGTCGTAAGGCTGCGGACCCCCAAAGCCCAACTCCGGAAGCTATTGCAAGCCGGAAGCTCCGGTGCGATTCGGCTGTCCGAATCAAGCATCCTACTGGCTCGGTCGGAATACGCCTCCATTGAGCACCACGGTTAGCTTATGGCCGAGACGTACGAGCGGTTCGGACCCGGAAACGATTCGGACGGAGATTACGCGACTGTTCGCATTGTACTTCGACGTCCGGACCCGTGTCTGAACCGCTCGGAAATTCAGCCTCCGAATCCGATCCGCTAATGCTGAAACCCCATTCGGTGCCCTTCCAACCGAGATCGGAATCGGCCCCTTACTCTCCCTGTGCTTAACCAAAATGAATGTGTGTCCTCATGTAACGTAACTGGTGCTATGTAAGGCACTCTGATACCCGATTCGGGTCAAGTTAGCACTATATAAAACTCTGCAAAAAAAACAAACAGCTGAAGGAGATTGTGTTTTGCACTCTCAACTGCTCCATATATTCATGTTGCTTTGTCCTTATTGGTGAAAGAATGAAGTTCGGTTTCTGGATGTTGCAAGGGAATGCTCACAGAGACACAGGTCATTTCTAGTGAAAACACTGTTGGTCAGCAGAGGAAAATGCAAGAAACACAAGTTACACAGGGTGGTACCAGGCTGGGTTGACAGGCAGTGCAGCAGAGGCATATCTGAGTGGAAGAGTTGGCCAGAGAAATACATGTAATATTGTGAGTGATGCCATGACATTGAGACACCTACCTTGCTTGGCCAATGCGGTCTGTTCTATGGCCTGTCTCAGTGACTCTGTGGCTCCTGTGTAATTACTAGAGGAGATAAGTGGCAAAAAGGTGTTGCGAGACTGGAGTTGCACAGAAAGATATGAAATAATTACATGTACTGACATCAGTGGTGGTGAGAGGCTACACTTGCAAGGTACACAGGTTCCACATGGTTGCAGAGCACCAGGGGAATTAGGGTTGACAGACCCATGGACCGAGATAGATATAATGGGAGTGAGTGTGAAAGGAGGAAAGGAAACAGAGGGAGGCAGTATGAGTGCTGCCAAGTGACAGCATCAAACTGACCTTTCACCATGGTTGGCTGTATAGATTGTTGGTTGTATAGCCAGTTCCATTTGATTCATAGGTCATGCACCACTACCTGAGGAGAAGGTTTTGCAGGACTGGATCTGCACACTATGGCAGACATAGAGAATATGTACTAATTTCTGATTACAAAGCCACCGAAATGTGCGGTTCCTAGGTTAAACTGGGTGGCACATGGCACATGTAGAGAGGATTCACAGGAGTTTGACAGAAAACAAAGTAAAGGAAAATGTGGAGGGAAATAGCTACTGATGAGACACTGAGATAGTAAGTTTGCCGTGTCAGAGTGGTTGGGTATATGGCCAGTCAAGGTCGCCCATTGGACCATCCCAAGGATGTTTGTGGCACATGGTCCTGACTTTGTTCATGTCTAGCTGTAGGACTTCTGGGGCTACAACGTTGTTCAAACATTTCACCATACCATTTTAGTGAATGCGCTTTTGTATTTTTGTGGCCGAAGACCAGGGGAGCTTTTCCCAGAGTACTCTGGGTTTGAGATTTCATTGATGGGAGAAGGGGGAATAACCTGACAGCAATGGTGCTGGAACAATTTTCAGAGTGAGGGTGCTGCCATCAATGTTGCATTACTGACATCATAGGGATTGTGAAAAATCTAAGCAGCACCCAAAAAACAAGTAGCACATGAGCTAAGTCTATTCAGCAGAAGAGTGATACGGTGTGTTATGTAGCCGGTGGTGCATTTTGGAGCACACTATTGCACATATATTACTAAAGTAGGGTGTGGAAGTAGGGTGTGGAAGTGAAATGTTCACAAACCCTTGCATTGCCAAGCAGCTCTACTGATAAAACTATTGTAGTGCACAATTTGTGGAAATATGGTTGTAGGAAATATTTATCATTTGCATACCACCAAATAAAGTGCCCAGATTTGTTTTAATCATCCTATTAAATTCTTTATTTCAATGACATTTCCAAATTACAAAAAGTGTGCTTCATTTGCACTTTTATAACTGTTTACATATTTTGAAATATTTGTATAGTTCATTTACAAGTATTAAATGTTGTGTGTTAGAAAACACTGGCATCCTACAAGCTTTCCTTTCACACTCCATATACACAAGCAAGATTGTCAGATAGTACACTTTACACAATCTTCTACCTTTGAATCCTCTAATTTTGCAGTTAGAGTGAAAGAAAAGTAAACACCAATATCCATGTTAAAACAATAAATAGCAATTTTTCTGCAATTTGCCCTCCGTCTGTGAACTCACAGCAAATGTGTCAAGATTAAAAATAAAATTTCAAGGCATCTTCATTTCTCATTCACCTTCTGAAGTCCAGCTGGTTTATTTTGGGGTGCAGCAGGGTGCTGCTGCACCCCTTACACCCCTGTTTCTAGCACCTAAGCCGGACAGACCCATTTGAGAGTGAATACATATATGTTTAAATGTAAAGAATTGAAAAGGTAAAGGGATGAATAGTAGTAAATAGGTATATTTTGATAGAGTTCCCCCCATGCCTCATCATGAATTCAGCCCTTTCACAGGAAACTAACCTACATACAATTGGGCTATGTGGTTAGACATCATCAGTGACTGAGTTTCCTGTAGAGTCAATCTCTCCTTGGGGACAATACTCTTCTGGTTAGAATGGCCCCTGATCACAGAGCTCATAGATGGTGAACCTACTGTCATCTGGCCAATTGCAGGCTCAACACTGCCCATTCTGACTTTTCCCCCATACCAAAACAGGTCTCTGCTTCAAAAGTAAGAGGCCTCTACAGCCTTGCTAACGCCTCAACAATGGGTGTCCAGTGGCCTCACATTTGACAATCACAAAAGTGGGTTCAGACCAGTGATTCCACCGTTCAGCTGTTGTATCAAAAGAGTAGCAGTGTTTACATTGGGCATATGCCTTTTTTCTTTCCTTCAGAGGGACTGTCACCAGTTCTTTATCAGATGGCCAACGAAGGGTCAGAACAGGACGGCTTGCAGATAGTAACAAATAATGCAGTACATCACTATATTCATCTCAAGTGAATCATTATTTTAGGGCAATAAAATCACTACAGTACAACAGCCATTTTAATACCAGGCACCCTGGAATCACTGGATATTCTGCCTAAAAACAAATGCAGATCTAAATTAGGTAGCCATGTATAGACCAGATGACAAATCAGGGCAAAACCGGTCTCATGTTTCTTGTGGTCCTTTTCAGGGAAGCCCAGGCCTGACAGTTTGGGCTGGACTGTTCCTATTGGAGCAGGGTCAAGACTGATTTTCATATTGCTGGGTCCAAACTGAGGTAGCATGCTGGATGACATAAACCTGGATTGGAATGATACCCCGTGCGATTGCCAGTGGTTAGAAGTATTGCAAACATTCCTCCCATCACATTTTGTGCGGTGAGTGATTTACTCCATCAGAGGTACTCCATCCACTGATGCATCTGACATCCTCGACCACTGTTGCCAAATCACCAGTGCTTTGCTGGATAGGTTACCCCTTCCCAAAAAGAAACTCAGATCCTTGAAAACCCAATGTAACAAATGTTCCAGCAAATAATTTCAACTCCTAAAATGAAAAGGAACTGGGGAAAATCTTGCCTCCTGGCTGATAGAACCACTTGTCACAACCTGAAGAGAGTTGATAAAGTCAGAACTACAAACAAAGCATAAACCACTACTTCCTAACTTAAAATTACAAAAGGTGATCATTTTTTAAACAAATTCTTTTGGGTCTATCAAAAAATGTTTGGAGTACGCTTGGCTATATCTCATGTACGTAAACCCTCGCAAACATTATGCAATGCACTTGTGCCCTTTTAAAATAAAATAAAATAAAAAAGGAAAACAAAAAACTGACCTCTTCTACTCAACAAATTATTAGTGCCACAGATCCCTTCTCAACTCCTTGGATAAATATTTACTCTGGTTGAATGACAGAATATCAACAACCACAAATAGACTTATCCAAATACTGTGTCAAACATAGTGCCTAGAAAAATATCTAGTTTACATACCTTGAATGTAAATTATCAAAATATTGTGGAGCAAAATCTAGTAAAAAAAGATAAGTATATCTAAATTCTATTAGGATTAGTTTATTTAAAATATTAAATGATAACATTATAATTTATTTTAAATTTTTTTTTAATAAGCAATGCAAATAAATATATATATGTATATACAAACATGTATGACAATATTAATTCCCATAGGAACCTTTAGCCACGCCTACAGCCCGAACTACTGAATGGACTTACACCAAATTTTGGCAGGGAGGGAGATGTTGGTTCAGGGAAGTGCCTTTTGCCTATTTAGTGTAAATCTGTTCTGTAATTTTTGAGAAAAAAGCCAAAAATGATGGAGATATCTCTAGTTGTGGATGTTTGACGATGGTTTTGCGATTAATCGCGAATGCAGGCACCAATGGGAATGCTCTGGTTGGCTGGACAGAACCTGAACAGCAAGCTGTAGCTGTCATTTTATTGTTTGGGAACAGTGCCCGTGGCTGAACATTTCAGATAAAGGTACGATAAGGGGTCAGAGTAGAGGTACTCTGATCCCACGTCTGAGAAATTGAAGTGTTAGTGAGACAAGTTAGGAGTCCGAAATTGATATTTTTAATCGAACCCACCAGGGCTTTCCAAGAACACACTATAGGTTGAAGAAGATAATCAATATATTTACCAGAGTTTCCATCCTCCGCTTCTATTGGAGAATTTACCTTTTTCACAAATGATGAGAGTGAAGCGTATCTCCTCCCAGAAAGATGCATGTGATATAGCTACCTTCAGAACAAAACAGAAATATTTACAGAGAGGCTACCCATATACCATAATTGAGAAGGCTGAGAAACGGATGGTACTCCTATCTAAATTGACCACCAAATCTAGAAGCATTAAGAAAATAATTTGTAGACTTTGGGAACTATTATGAACAGAGCCTGACTTTAAATATTCCTTCATTTACCATTATTTGCTTACACGAGAATGAGGAACTTGAAACAACTGTTGATGGCAAACAATGAGAAGTCGAAAATGAATCATCCAGGAATGAAGGAATGTATGAATTGCATAGATTGTAATAATGTAATGGAGAGAAATTACATTACTCATCCCCATACTGATGAAAGAATTATGTTAAGGCACTCATCGGACTGCAACACCATGAATGTGATTTATGGTATATGTGTCCCTGCGGACTCCTATATAGCGGGAAAACTGAGAGGAAGGTAAAAATCAGGATGGGAGAACACAAGGGCATGATAAGGAATAAGAACACAAGATTCAGTTTAGTGTTACACTGGGTGGAGCAGGGCCACAATATTGCACAATTAATTTTTTTGACTTTAGAAGTCTTGAAACCAAAGGAGGGCATAAACCAGTGCAAAACGCTTCTACAAAAAGAAATTCCATGGATTGAAAAACTTGACACCATGATGTGCTTAGGGTTAAATGATAAACTGGACATGAGTTGCTATTTGTGAGTAAATAGCATTCAGATTTACGAGCTACTATTGATACCGGTGGAGATGCAAAAGGGAATTGAATGTATACCCACAGTTAGAATACAGCCAGTCACACCCACTAGTACTTCATACCTTAAACCTTATACGAAAAACATGAGTGTGCTATGCAGAACCACACATTGTGAACACTTACAATATGAACTAAGTGGTTTCATGTTAGTCTGCTCCTACATTTTATATGAGCTGTTTTTGTAATGTTCATAATTACTATTCCATGAGCATGAGATAAGATGCATTAATATCATATGAACATGCTAGCTGTATACATGTGCATAACAATGTGGTTTTTTGTTGCAATCAATGATTTTGTCATACCTGTTGAATTTAATTATCTCTACATTCAACCTAAGATGACCATAAGAGATAGTTAGTCATGAAGTCATGTGATTTCACGTAGGATTTATTTATGATTTATTCATTTTGTAGATTTGACTCCTGGTAGGATGAGGCTTACGAATCATGTTTTCATAAACGTTTTAGTGGTTTTTTCATAGGAGGAAACAGAAAAAAGATTTTCCTTACTTTTATTTTTTGCGTCTTTTCCTGAATTGGAAACTCTGAGATGGCTGCCATAGTGAGTCGGAATTCTCACAAGGTTTTAGGAAGACCAGGGGCAGAGTTGTGTTCCTTGTAAACCAGCCGTCATTGTTCACGTTTTCATATTACTCATTCCGAGGGAAAAGGAAGGGTTGAGCTACAGATGTAAGATTTCTTTGGATTGAACTCAGTAAGCCGTTTGTTGCGGTGGTGAAATGAAGACTATGGACGAAATACATTGAAGGTGTGTGGTTTCACTATTCGGCTTATGTTTTGATTGCAGGCATATTTAGAGATGCAGACGATGGGTTATCTTCAAGATTTACAAGGTATCACGTAGTATTACACGATGGGTGAGGTTTCGGGCATAACTAGAATGATTGGGTGTTTATTTTTCTCATGCACTTTACAAATATGTGATCGTTTAAAGGGCATTTATAGAAGTATATGCTGGTTCATCTACGAGTCACTTGAGATCTTCGATCTTTGAAGCTATTGGCTTGACAACAGTTAACTTGAGACTCTGTCTTGAAAGTGACCAATTTGTTTTCTGGTTTTTCACAAGCATGTTTAAGCCACTGGTGGCTCATAATGTTAATCCCATCAGCCCTTAGAGACTCATAATGGTTATGAGGCATGGGAAATTAAGCCTTGGGATTCTGCAGGAACATGTGCACATGAGAACTGAGAACTGATGGCATGTAATGCACTTGTATGATTCAGATTTTTGAGAATTAATTTGATTGAGATTGCAGTAATCAACACTATGAATAACAATGGTGTAGTTAGAGATTGGTAGTGCTGTAAACTATATATATGTTTTTTTTAAATGATTGCTTTTTGTTATTTATTTCTTTTGAGGCCCCTGAGGAAGGGACCGTTGTGTCCTGAAATGCATAGGGCAAGACGGATAACATTTAAATAACTTTAATTTGTACAATTATTTTGTTATTGTTTGACTGTAAACTTGTAAGAAGTATGTTAATGGAACAAATCTTATGAGATCCTTTATGTACATGTAATACAATTCAAAAAGAATGAAAAAAGAATTAAATGCAAATGGAATACTGAATATCTATTTGTGATACATGTTATGAAAATGGAAAAGTATTATGTAAAATTGTCGACATACCCAGCTGTGCACACAGTTAATTAGGTACATGGTTACTTGAATACTTTCAGTTGAATATGGAGGACTGGTAGCCTCCAGATACTGTGTAGCACGCAAAACATTCTGTTGAGATAGAGGACCTTTAGGTTTACTCTCAGAGAATTTGGATATAAAAAGGAGTGCACCATTGTAACAGATTAATTTATTTATATATTAGAGTACACCAAGACAATGTGAGGGAAATGCGAAATGAGTTTTGCAAAGGTTTCTTTCATTAGGATTTCCAGCCCTACCCCAGTCAATGTGCCTATTTAATTGTCACAATGTACAATGCAGAATCAGGAGGTGAGGAGCTTGGGAATCCACAATGGATTTAACCAAAGCCAGCAACTAATGAAACTTTCACCCTCTCTGGCCAAATCAAGTAAGCTGCACATTTTGCAAACCCAAGTCCCTGTCAATACCTCTCATTTTTGCACCCTCTTTAGTCCAATAGATATAGCTGTCCCCATCCAAACTCTCATCATTTTGAAGTGAAGTACCAATAGTAGCCAGGAGAAGGCTGCAGCTGAATGAGGCAGTTTTTCAAAGAAAAAGCCGTTAAAATGGAGGTGTTTGAAAAAATGCATTTAATTGGATGTTGTCAGCTTGAAAGTGAATACAATTAGGTAGTGTGTTGGATACCTTAGGAAGAAGTCTTATTATTGGCTGTTGTTTATAAAAAGAAATGTAATACAGTCATGGATTTGCTTTTGAATCTGTGGTGTAAAACACACCTGCTGTATCTCATTTGGAAGTAGCATGTTCCTTCTAGAAAGTGATGTAAACATGTGACCTATTGGTTCCACAGGGTTGTTGCATACACTGAGTTAAGAGTATATTGGGGGGAAGGGTGTTAAAAAGACAGAGCATTTTTTATAAGATGAGAAGTAATTACCGAATTTAAGTAATGGCATGCTTTCATTTCCATCTCAGGACTTTGTAATAAACTGATGTGTAGTATTCAAATAAAAAAATAAAAAAATAAAGCTAGATGAAGGTTGAAGTGCCATTTTTTTCACTATTACTCCGCGATGATTGTGAAAACATCACGAACACGCACCAACAGTAACCTTGTTTTGAAAGAGAGAGAAAGGGTGAACTGATGCTAACCATTCACAAGTGGAGCTAGAGTAGTCTAAAATAAAAGACATTTGCTGCCTTTCTCATGATGATTGAGTGGAAAGATGAAAAAGTTGCCATTTTATAGTTGCTTTCTGTGAGAGTGGTGTACCATTCTTGTTCTTAGTTTTTACAAATCTTAACAGTCCAGAAAGAGATAAATGAACAAATATAATCTACAAGCTCAATTCACTGGTATGTAAATAACTTTCTAATTAGGTAAAATATGTACATTAGAAATTACTATGCATATGGAAGTTTGATTATATCACAGTGATGTGAAAATAAATATATCACTTATATGTTTACATGGTGATCTATGTTCTTCAAGCCTTTTGAAAATGTCATGTATTTAGTGAGGATGATGCCTTTCTTTCAACATGCTATGTTTAAAATTGGGGAGGGGTAATTGTGCACAATGTCTTTTGAAAGTTTGTGTGCTAGCTTCACTGGGCATGTACCTTTTCTTTGAGAAATATGTTTAAAGGCACAAGAAATATTTGTGAAATGATGTAGGTATGCCGTTAGGAAAAGGTTCTGTGCTTTCAAAAGGTGTTCATTGTTTTTTTTAATGATACACGTGGATGCTGAGTAACTAAGCAATGTATACTCCTGCAATTATATAACAAGTGTAATATATAGACTTATTCAATCACCCAGGTACTACACATGCACTCTTCAAATCACACAGGCACTAATTATGCACTAATTATGTACTCATTGAACTATGCAGGCAATACCCATGTGTTCATCCAATCACCCAGATAGTAGCAATATGGTTATGGGAATATATAGGCATTAACTATGCAGAAGGTGGGAATCATGCAGGCCTATATACCTATACTAGCAGCCCGTCCCGACGTTGTCCGGGTATGAAATAGAATGTGTGTAATGTGTGTATTGGGCAAGGGCAATTTATTTTAAAATCTCGCGGTAGACAACATTTTTTGTTTCATTAGAATAGGGACGGAGAAGGCCCAGCTGCAGCCCTGGTTGATGTTAGCAGACGCGTGTAATTGGTGTAGTGATACGCCGCCTGAGCCCGGCTACAGCCCTGGTTGATGTTAGCAGGCACGTGTAATGTCGTTGAATGAGAGAGTTATCAGCCGCGGGTAAACCCGCTTAATGAGAGAGTTGAGTGACAGCGAGTAGGAGAGGCTGCAGTAATTGTCCACGCAGACACGCTCATTTGTGTGTTCCCCCGCTTGAGGCCCAGATGCAGGCCTGTTTGATGTTAGCAGGCGCGTGTTCCCCCGCTTGAGGCCCAGCTGCAGCCCTGGTTGATGTTATCAGGCGCGTGTAATTAGTGTACTGATCCGCTGCCTGAGCCCGGCTAGAGCCCTGGTTGATGGTAGCAGGCGCGTGTAATTTCGTTGAATGAGAGAGTTCAGTAACAGCGCGCATGAGAGGCTGCAGTAACATTACTTACCAGGCCTCCAGGTGAACGCGTTCGTCACGCCCCCAGCACACGGCCACATCAGATGATCTTCTGATTAATGTACGACCCACATGGCATGAAAGGCGGAACGTAGCACGCGCCCCCAGCATTTCTCACGCCCCCTGCATGCCCCTTGATGCGGCGCAATTGCGTTCACATGGCATGAAGGCCAGACACACTCCCCCCAGCGTTTCTTACGCAACCAGCGTGTCACGCCCCCAGCGTGCCCCTTGATTCTGCGCAGCAACGTAATTGACGCTTGTATGTACAATTCACATGGCATGAAGGGCAGACACACGCCCCCAGCGTTTGTCACACCCCCCAGCGTTTGTCACACCCCCAGCACACGCCCACAGCCCACGATGTGATGGCTGTACCACACGCCCCCAGCATTAGTCATGCCCCCAGCCCACGCACACAGCACAATGCAGACACGCCCACAAGGGACTACTTTGCTGGAACGGTTCTTTTACCTTTTAAATGTATAGAGGAGTTGGCCTAACAGCTAAGGCGCTCGACCTCGGACCTGGGGATCTGGGTTCGAGTCTTGGTAACGACGCCAAACATCCTGTGATTCTGGGCAAATTACTTAATCTCCCTGTACCTAACAAAAATGAATGTGTGTCCTCATGTAACGTAACTGGTGCTATGTAAAGTGCTCTGATACCTGATTCCGTTCGGGTCAAGTTCGCGCTATATAAAACTCTGCAAAAAAAGATATGGTGCCCGTCTGCATAGCCTATGTCCTTCTGCTGCAACTGCCCTTTCCAACGCTGTATTGGGTGTTGTGATTGGTGCTGTGGTTACTGAGATTATCCGCCTCAAAGGTTTGGGCTCTCTCTTTATAATATTAGTATGGATTCTGAGGGAATTACGTAGGCACTATCTATCCACTCATCCAAGGAGTATTGTAGTAATCAACCAGAAACACATGTATTTACAATGAATTTTTTTTACAAGTATGCCTTTACCATGAATGCCTTAACAACAAATTTCGTTGTAAATGCATTTAAGGTAAAGACATACACATACTCATAGTAAAAAAAATACATTTCAATGTAAGTATTTTGGTAAGTATTAAAGGTAAGTATTACACATATATATAAATTCACTGAACAAAACATAGGTTTCAGGGACCTTATAGTTAGAAATTAGCATTTAGAAAACCTTTGAAATTCATTGAAAAAAACATAGGTTTCAGGGACGTTATAGTTAGAAATTAGCATTTTAAAGACCTTAGAAATTCACTGCAAAAACCACAGGTTTTAGCGACGCTATAGTTAGTGGGACATTACACTTGTACAAAACCAGAGAAATTTGGCCGTTATAGTTAGTTCATCTAACTTTGACTTGTGCCCCCGCAATGCACTGCTGATGATGTCACATATTACATCATTCATGACATGGTCAGCGACATCACTGATGACATCATGTACTTAGACACTAACACATGCACTGCTACAATCCCCTGAGCACTACCCATGCAGTCCAGCCATCGCTATGTCATTACCCTTGCACTCCTACAATCACCCAGCCAGCACCATGTACTTATCCATTCACTCCACCAAAACCCAAGAACTTATAAATTCACCATGCACTCTCCTTGCAGTACTTGCAGCTACCTCCAGTAAGCGCCACAGAGCAGAGTGGTATAAAAAGAGGGCGTGGCCTTGGACCACCTATCTGCAACACAGCTCCCTGGCACTTACTGGAGGTACCTGGTGGCTAGTTGGCCCCCAGCGACCCTCAGGATTGAAGGGAATGAATGCCCCGGCTTAAAATGCGCCACGGGGTGCGCTTGTACAGAGGTGCAGCGAGGGGGAAGGGCCTGATGTCACAAGTGTGCAAACGTGCCCGTGGCACATTTTAAGTTGGGGGTTAAGTTCCCAAGCACTACCTTTTGACAAATTTGGTGTAATTCCGTTCAGCAGTTCGGGCTGTAGTGTTGGCTAAATTTCCTACGCGAAATTGATTTTTTAACTTTTATTTTTCAGAATTTCTCAACAATTACTGAACGGATTTGCACCATAAAAAACAAAAGGTCGCTTTCTGAACCAAGCTCTATCTTTTTGCCAAATTTGGTGTCATTCTGTTCAGCAGTTTGGGCTGTAGCTTTGCCTATGGAAAATAACATTGGAAAAACAACTTGTTTTGTAATTATTGGGGAGCCTTTGAGGCCCCACCATGCCCTAGAGATCGCCACCCCCCGGGGATTTAATTAAATATGCAGGGGGGCCTTGCAGGACCCCCGAAGCCCGGGGGACCATCACCTCCCCGGTGTTTTGAAAATCGAGGGATGGGGCCACGCGGCCCCCCTCCTGGAGCCCTGGGGACCGTCACTCCCCCGGCTCCCGCAATGTCCCGGGCAGCTCACCTCGGTACATTGTTGTTTGCTATGACAGGGTGGAAGCACGTCGCCCACCCTGGTATAGCAAACCCAGGTTTGCTTCTTTGAAGCGAGAGGAGGAAAACCTGCTCTCACGTCAATGAAGCAAAGCAGGATTGCTTTTGGGCAAGTGGAGCTGTATGTTAGCAGCTCCCCTCACTCAAAAGCAATGCCGGTTCCCGCAGGACAAAAGGGGGTGGTGATGGACAGAGCATCTGATCCAATCAAACACTCACACCCAGTCAACAGATCTGGGTTTAATACATCACCGTTCTTTAGCCCATTCTGCCACCCCAGTTCAGACATGGCCATATGCAAATCAGTCTGACCCTGTGCCTCATGGGAACAGTTCAGCCCGAACTGCCAAGCCATGCCTTCCCTGGACCGGAAACAAGCTTCCTAGGACCAGTTTCTGGCATTTCAGCCGTCTTCAGCCAGGCTTGCTTGAATCCAGTGGCAAAGTGAGCAAGGGACTCACGTCTGAGCATACCCTGCCAACGTATGGCGAACAAAGCGGTACAAAAGGGGGTGGTGATGGACGGAGCATCTGATCCAATCAAACACTAACACCCAGTCAAAAGATCTGGGTTTAATCCATCACCGTTCTTTAGACCACTCTGCCACCCCAGTTCAGACATGGCCAAATGCAAATCAGTCTGACCCTGTGCCTCATGGGAACAGTCCAGCCCGAACTGCCAAGCCATGCCTTCCCTGGACTGGAAACAAGCTTCCTAGGACCGGTTTCTGGCATTTCAGCCGTCTTCAGCCAGGCTTGCTTGAATCCAGTGGCAAAGTGAGAAAGGCACTCACGTCTGAGCATACCCTGCCAACTTATGGCGAACAAAGTGGTACAAAAGGGGGTGGTGATGGACGGAGCATCTGATCCAATCAAACACTCTTTTGTACCACTTTGTTCGCCATAAGTTGGCAGGGTATGCTCAGACGTGAGGCACAGGGTCAGACTAATTTGCATATGGCTATGTCTGACCTGGGGTGGCAGAGTGGGCTAA
Source organism: Lissotriton helveticus (assembly GCF_964261635.1). NCBI lineage: Eukaryota > Metazoa > Chordata > Amphibia > Caudata > Salamandridae > Lissotriton > Lissotriton helveticus. The sequence goes on along the minus strand of NC_136069.1, from coordinate 493,118,340 downwards.
AGAACGGTGATGGATTAAACCCAGATCTGTTGACAGGGTGTGAGTGTTTGATTGGATCAGATGCTCCGTCCATCACCACCCCCTTTTGTACCGCTTTGTTCGCCATAAGTTGGCAGGGTATGCTCAGACCTGACTGATTTGCATATGGCCATGTCTGAACTGGGGTGGCAGAGTGGGCTAAAGAACGGTGATGGATTAAACCCAGATCTGTTGACTGGGTGTGAGTGTTTGATTGGTTCAGATGCTCCGTCCATCACCACCTGCTTTTGTACCACTTTGTTCGCCATAAGTTGGCAGGGTATGCTCAGACGTGAGTCCCTTGCTCACTTTGCCACTGGATTCAAGCAAGCCGGGCTGAAGACGACTGAAATGCCAGAAACCGGTCCTCAGAAGCTTGTTTCCGGTCCAGGGAAGGCATGGCTTGGCAGTTCGGGCTGTACTGTTCCCATGAGGCACAGGGTCAGTCTGATTTGCATATGGCCATGTCTGAATTGGGGTGGCAGAGTGGGCTAAAGAACGGTGATGGATTAAACCCAGATCTGTTGACTGGGTGTGAGTGTTTTATTGGTTCAGATGCTCCATCCATCACCACCCCCTTTTGGTTCCCGTGGGAGGCAGGGAGCCGGTGGGACTGTGGGGGCCTTGGGGCTCCACCACGTTCTCCAACGAATAGGACAGGCCCCGGGGGATGGGGTCGCCAGGGCCAGAAGTGGAGAAGGAAAGTGGGACCATGCTGCCCCCCTTCCTAATGATTAATAAAAACATTCAAGAATTTGTGAACACACTGGGTGCACGGCTCTCAGTGCGACCCCCTAGTGTGAACGCACTCGGTGCGTGACTCTCAGCGCGGCACCCGAGTAATTCACAGGTCTTTAAAAGACTATTTACCTGTAAATGAGGTTTTGTTGTGTTTTCACCCCTTCTTAGAGCCCCTGCAGCTCCACTCTGCCTATGACTGGAAGATTAGCCCCCCCTGAAATTCTTATCAGCCTCCCCCAAAATTTAGCTCTAGTTGGGTCCCTGACTGGCGTACGCCAGCTCTGCCCAATCTGCTTACGCTTACAGAATTCCATAGATTCTGTCTGCCCTATGTCAATGATCCAGCTGTGGGGCTGGGAATATCTTGCAGACAGGATTCTGGGCCTTTTATTACTGGTGTTCCACGAACCCAGCAGCTCGTTTTAGGGGATCCAGTGGAAAGGACTCTGGGGATCCAATAGTCAGAAATCCTTGATCTAGAGATTAAGGACCTGGGAGGGTATCCACTAAATGAGAATGCAGTATACAACAATGAGAATTCCAAGCTCCTGGACTCTGTTTTCCAGGCATCCATGCGGTATTCCCGCTAGCCAGTGGCTCAGATTTTAGTGGGCGGGAATCCAGGGTACTAGAGCAAAGGCTGTGGGGATCCAGTAGCAAAGAAGGCGGGTGCCTTAGGAACTGGCGCGGTGCCTACTCGTGCTCCGTGCGTAGCGTTGGCTCGCCCGAGGCTTGGTTTGCAATCCTGACGTTCCCCTGGGGTTGCTACTGGTTGGCAGTCAATTAAAGTCAAGCTCGTGCTCTGGGGTTAGGCTCCCCCAGCATATGAACTTATCCAATCACTCTGCCAATCCCCAAGCACTTATAAATTAACCATACACTCTCCTTGCAGTACTTTAATTATCCAGTCTCTACCCATGTACTCATAGAATGACCCAGACAAAGTTACATAACCGAGATCTTCCCCACTGTTAGAGGTAACATGGTTGCACGCGCAGTCAACAGCACAATGTAATGTGGTAGGGGCCAGGGCCATCATGCATACATAATGAACACAGGGACACATTTAGATAGATAGTGGAACTGGCTACGGGCACGTGCGCTTGGTCCCTTTTTTTTACCAGGCTCACATGTTACTGCTTGACACTCAAATGAATAAGTGCACTTTTAGCATCAGGGAGTTCTTGAAGTTGTGTCCACTGTCTTTCTTCTGAAAGAAGTGGGTATGCGATGTAATACACTAGAGTTTGTCTATACACTTTGTTGAGTACAGCGGACCCAGAGTTATCACAATTTCCTGCAGGGCAGTGAGTCAACTTGCTGCGCTGTATCTAAGGGAGAGGGCAGGAATGCAACATATTTATCAATTTATCCAGATCTCTTGCATTCCTGCTCTGTCTCTCTCTCTCTCTGTGCTGGTGAACCAAGTGATGCCCACAGCGCCAATGTAGGTACCCTTGCTGGTGTGCCACATTACACAGCAGTCTAGGTGTTTGTGTGCAGGAAGTAAACACCTCCCTGCACAATCCAAACAGTTCTTATAGGCAAGATGACCATCCCCAACCCTTGATAAATCTGAGCCCTGGAAGTAGTGGTGTATGGTAGGAAGGGTGTTCACCATAGGAGTGGAGTGGACGTCAGGGGAATGATAGTGCCTGGAGTCTGTTCCATCATGAGCTAACCAGTTATTCAATGCTTGTTTGGGATGATTTAAGAAGGGATGTCGACTCCAGTCCTGTCTCTTCTTAGATAGTAGTATATCAGGGTGTTAGCATTCTCTGTGGCTTTAGGTAGCTCATACAGTCCCAATCTCTCTGATATGTAGTATGCATTGCAATGGAAGTCTGAACTTGATCCATCAAAGGGGGCAGTGAGGCAAAGATCATTCACCGCAATGCATGAACCTAAAATATAATTTTAGTTTTAGGAAACTAGGAATAGGATATCTGATTTGGAAAGTAAAATGTTGTGCCTGTCAAAATAGTTTTTGTAGAACTTTCCACTAATCATTCTGTTTTATTCTGTATTACTTTCATAAGTACCCAAGGGCAGGAAGGCATCCGTGGGACAAGCGGCTGTCACCACCAGTGCCATGGCATGTGATGTGCGACTACCACCACCACCACCACCACAACCACCATGTCCAGCACTGCAGCTGTAGAAGATGGTTCTGGTTGTCCGCGTAAGTCATGTTTATTTTTTATTTTATTTTATCTCTCCCCACTATTAAAATTATGGCCTTGTGTACTTATTCTATCAACCTTTTTTCAACTCTCCTATCTCATGTTTGTTATCCCTGCATTACCCTGTTTTTCTATATTTCCTGTTTCCACAGCTGACATTCTCCTGTCTGTACATTTTCTCTTGGCATTTAAAAAAAAGCTTTCCCTCACCGCCCTGTTAAATGTCTGTGTAGTTAGTACTGTTAAGAGAACAGATTTTTGGTACCATGAAAAGGATTGCAGGCCTGAGTAAACTCTTCACCAAACATGTTGGTTGAGAAGGCTTTCTTGAACAAGTAGTCAAAAAGTACAGGAACAGAGATATAGAGTGTCCATGAACCCCCAATGTTGTCTTATTTAGATGGTATACTCGCAGTTCCCATGACAGTGCCGCATGGTAGTAAAGGAATGAGATCCGGTTACCAACCAATACCATATGTCCTTCATTGAACATTCTCTTCCACCCATTCATTGTATTTCACTCTCATCCTTTCGACCTTTGACCATGGTTCAGGGTAGGCCGCTCCCCACTTCGCTCACTGCTGCTCCTCTCCGCCACCGCTGCTGCTTTCCACCGCTCTTTTTGCATCCCCCCTGTGCCATTGTTGTAACCACTTTCATTCTGTGTTTTTTCTCCCCCTTTGTCCTGTAATCCGCTGTGCCCGCTCCCACCGCTTCTTTTCCCGCCACTGCCTTCCCCTGCGGCCCTGCCCCCTTGGCGCCCATTCGCCACCCAGCTCCCACCTCCCAGCTGTTCCTACCTCCTTAACCCCTTATATGGAGGCCACGCAGCGGGCGCGCCTTTGTCAAAGGCAAGCCTGTCTGTGCCCGTCTGTACCTGGACCGCGCCCAGTGCCAGGACCCCTGGCCCCCGCAAATGCCACAATGCCCGCCTCTGCTAAGGCTCCAGCACCCTCCATGCACTCAACACCGGTAGATCTAACACCTGCTGCTTGGCCATCCTGAAACGCACCCAAGGACCCTTCTCCTGCCGGAACTGCAACTTCATCAGGATCTGGCCCACCAACCCACCCACAGAATAACCCAACTTCCTCAGATGCATTCTGCTCCACACCCACTCCGCCCGCAAACATGCCGTCGAACTCTGGGACCTACTCGACACCAACGCACAAGACGTCGCCTTCCTACTGGAGACCTGGCTGACCCCCTCCTCTGCACCTGACATCACCATAGCCATCCCGGAAGGCTACAAGATCACCCACAAGGACCGCACCAACGGGACAGGAGGAGGAATCGTCATCATCCACAGGAACACTCTCAAAGTCTCGACAAACACCAACGACACCCTCAGCTCCGCTAAACACCTGCACTTCCAGATCCACACCGACCCCAACACCACCCTCAGAGGCACCCTCATCTACAGACCCCCCCGGACCCCGACCGCAGTCAGCGACTCCATCACCGACCTCATCAGCTCACGCCCTCGCCTCTACGAACTATATCCTCCTCGGGGACCTGAACTTCCACCTCGAGAACAACAACGACACCAACTCCTGCACCCTGATCGACAACCTCGGACTCAGACAACTCATCACAGCACCAACACTCTCCGCCGGCCACACGCTTGACCCCATCTTCTCTGTGAGCAGCCAAGTCTTCTTCGACCTAACCACCAAACTCCACTGGACTGACCACCGCGGCATCCACTTCACCAACCGGAAACCCACCATACACCACCGCACCCAGCAGATGCCTGGCCGCATCTGGGGCAAGATCGCCGAGGACCAGCTAACCGCCGCCATCGCCCAGAGTCCACTTGCAGACCCGACCGACCCCGACGCCGCAGCACGCCGCCTCAGATAATGGATCAACGACTGCGCTAACACCCTCGCACCGCTCAAGAAGCCCACCAACACCCACACCAGCAAGAGAGCCAGCTGGTTCACCGAAGACCTCCAGGCCTCCAAGCGAGCCAGCCGTAAACTAGAGAAAAACTGGAACCGCAAAAAAATCCCGGAAAACTACACAGCCCACAGGACCGCCACACAGCAACACCACCAACTCATGAGATTCACCAAAAGGACTGCCTTCAGAGACCACCTAGACAACAACGCACACAACAGCAAAGAGCTCTTCAGCATCGTGAAGGAACTCTCCAACCCCAGCTCCAACACCAACGACATCCCACCATCACAAGACCTGTGCGACTCGCTGGCCACCTTCTTCCATCACAAGATAGCAGACATCCATGACAGCTTTGACACCGTCACCATCTCTGCAACATCTGACACCCCCGCTCCCACGACCACCACCCGCACCAACCGCCTGATCGCCTGGACCAACATCAACGACGACAACACCATCAAGATCATGAACACTGTCCACTCCGGATCCCCGGAAGAACACTGCCCACACCACATCTTCAACAAAGCCAGCAGCACCATCGCACCCCACCTCCGGAAAACCATCATAATCTCCTTCAAGACAGCGACCTTCCCGGGGAGCTGGAAACACGCAGAGATCAATGCCCTACTAAAGAACCCAAGGTGGACCCCAAGGACCTCAAGAACTTCCGACCTATCTCCCTGCTCCCATTCCCGGCGAAGGTTATCGTAAAGGCCGGCAACGAACAACTAACCAGCTTCCTCGAAGAGAACAACATCCTGGACCCATACCAGTCCGGGTTCCACAGCAACCACAGCCCCAAAACTGCCATCATCGCCGTCACCGACGACATCAGGATCATGCTCGACAATGGAGAAACCGCGGCCCTCATCCTCCTGGACCTGTCAGCCGCTTTCGACACAGTCTGCCACCACACACTAAGAGCACGCCTCCACTATGCCAGAATCCAAGAGAAGGCCCTGGACTGGACCACCTCCTTACTCTCTGGGAGAACCCAGAGTGTCCGCCTCCCCCCCCTTCCCCTCTAAAGTCACCGAGATCATCTGTGGCGTACCCCAAGGCTCATCTCTCAGCCCTACGATGTTCAACGTCTACATGGCACCACTCGCCCACGTCGCCCGACAGCACGACCTAAACATCTTATCCTACGCCGACAACACCCAGCTGATCCTCTTACTCACCAAGGACCCCCACAATGCCAAAACCAACCTCCATGAAGGAATTAAGGCTGTCACCGACTGGATGAGGGACAGCAGAATGAAGATGAACTCGGGCAAGACAGAGGTCCTCATCTTCGGCTCCACCCCCACGGCCTGGGACAACTCCTGGTGGCCAACGGCACTAGGAGCTCCCCCTACACCCACCAACTACGCACGAAACTTAAGGGTCATCCTCGACCCCACACTCTCCATGACAAAGCAGGTCAACCCCGTCTCCTCCTCCTGCTTCAACACCCTCCGCATGCTTCGCAGGATCTTCAAGTGGATCCACACCGAAACTAGAAGGACGGTCACCCAGGCCCTCATCAGCAGTAGACTGGACTACGGCAACGCACTCTACGCAGGAGCCCTGGCCAAATTCCTGACACGACTCCAACACATCCAGAACGCCTGATCCTCGACATCCTCTGCTGCAGCCACATCACACTCCACCTGAAAGACCTACACTGGCTCCCCATTAACAAGAGGATAACCTTCAAGCTCCTCACCCACTCATACAAGGCACTCCATGACACCGGACCAGCATACCTCAACAGACGACTCAACCTCTGCACCCCCGCCCACCAGCTCTGCTCTGCAGACCATGCCCTCGCCATCTTCCCCCGCATCTGAAGAGTGACCACCGGCAGCAGATCATTCTCCCACCTCGCCGCCAAGACGTGGAAAACCCTCCCCATTCACCTATGACAAACCGAAGACCTTCTAACCTTTAGGAGACTCCTCAAGACCTGGCTCTTCGAACAGTAGCAGCCTCCCCGCCCTATCGCCTTGAGACCCTCACGGGTATGTAGTGCGCTTTACAAATGCTATGATTGATTGATTGATTGATTTTGCAGCCTTACCCCTCCGTTAGGAGAAAAATGTTTTTGGTTTACTTGACGACCTGGTAGTTTCAACATGTTGTCAACAAATAAACCTCCCAAAGTGATAGTTTCAATAGTAGTTCATGCTAACCGAACTATAGTGAGGTATTGCTGTTGTAATTTGTGCAAAATAATTAATTAGGTGGCTTAAACTGGGTCACCGACCACTTCATCAGTCTTTCCTTCTGTTCCAGCCTACCAAAAGATTGTAAATTCCATTTCTGCAATGAATGTGCCACATTTTTCTGCCCAAGTGACATATTTCATGGCGGTCATGAAAGATTTATGCCTGTACCAATTTTTTCCCTCCCATCAAGTCATCATTTGTCAACCAGTATGACTAAGCAAAAGCATATCACATGATCAATGATAACCAACCATTCAATAGCTAAACCTCTACCTAGCCTAATTCTCCTAAGTTACCTTTCTGCAGAGTACCTTTCTCTACTTCAAAGTGAAGGTATTAGTTGAAAATAGTTTGTGGTTTAGGCCAGTGTGTAATGTGCGACTAACTGCCTGATTAGAGTTTGGCAGCGGGGATACTCTGTCACAAAACTGGCAAATAAAATATATCCTGTTGGTGTGTCGTGTAGTTTCTATATATTCTATACAGGATCTGCACGTTCGGATAACATAAACTGTGGGTTTGCTGGCAGAATGCTTCCGAGCACCCCCACCGGATATGTTAACCTGTTTGCGTTACCTAGCTCACAGTGAAATGAGAATCTCCTCTAATCGGGGAGAGAATAGTTTCTGGCAACCTCAGAACATGACAACCCTGATCCCTCAGGATCATGGAAACAATATACTACTTTTCTCTCAGTCACTCATGCTCACATTGTTGTTCTCAGAGATACACAGAATAAACAGTCTGGGTGTTTCAATTAGAATTTTTTGAACAGTTGTTATTCTAGTGTAGAATAGATTTGCTGTAACAACCATCAGACAGTAGAAGAGATATATGATTAGCGGTACTACAAAATTAAAGGGATGGTACAGTTCTACCATTTTGCAGTAATCATGAACATATACAAGTACATAAAACACATGATAAGAAAGTGTGTCCTCCTACAATGTCTCCTTGACTAGATGTCACTAAATGTACCTGGCATTGGTGTAGGTGTTATGCCAATAATCCCTCTAAGGTCTAGTCAACCCCATTACCTGAGTAAGGAAAGAACATGGGACCCCGTCCTGGTATCAAATTGGACGCCCCATGAGGAATGTTAGACCACTGCTGGCTGGAGTATCTGCATGCAGGAACCTCAGCGTCTCTGGTCAGTGTGTCAGCTGGAAAGTCACGATCTCCTCTGTTTTCGAAAGCAAGACATGATGTATATATACCCACAGGTCTCCCCAGGGGTCCTACCTTGTTGTGTTACTGTGTCGGCCTCAAGGATGACGTTGGGCTTGAACTTTCACATAGATATTATACAGGAGCTGTTTGTCTACAGTGCATCGCTTTACAATAAACTGTGCACTGTCTACTTACAGCAGACAGGATATCCATTATATGTCACATGTATGACAGAGTATCCAACCGGCCCTAAGTTTGGAGTCAGCGTAGAATTGAAGAGGCAGTTGGACAGGAGCAGGACCTTTTGAATTAATTATTCGAGGTTAATAAATTATCATGCCATTACAGCAGCCCCAAAAACAAGCTGCAGAGTAGCAGACCCACCAACATGCCTCCATTAATGTTGCACATATACTGTAGTCAAGTATACTATTAATTGTGCAGCATATACACATTCCAAATTAATAAGAGGTAATTCAAAACACATAAAGGGCCTGATTTTGTTCTTTGCAGATGGTTTCCTCCATCACAACGGTGACGGATATCCCGTCTGCTGCAATATAAATTCCACAGGATAAAATGGAATTTATATATATTGGCTGATGAGACATCTGCCACTGTTGTGATGGAGTAAACTATCTGCCAAGATCTAACTCAGGCCCAAAGTGTCTGTTCATGTTTCACTATGAAATCAAATGAAAATCACTTTTTGGTTATATTGGTAAATTGCATTTTGTGACGCATGTGTGGGAAAACTGGGTCCGGTGATGAATCACATAAAACATTCCAATAGCCTTAGGGGACCACTCACCAGCAATGTTCTGATGTTACGCCACTATAGTACTAACAAGTGTTTGCACTGAGCATTACAATTTGTGTTTTTCTTTTTTGTCTTTCTTGATATAGCAACTTCTGCTGCTGAAGGTCACCCATTCTGGCAGGAGATAGCTGCCCGGCTGTGGCTCCTGAGGCTGGAGGCCTTCATGGGTGAATACTGCTGATAGGTGGCTATCAGGAGGCACATGCCTCCAGTTTCTTGGGCCGTCAGCCTGGCCTGCCTCCATCCTTGCCACACCAATGCTGCCACCGCCTGCAGCCGGGGTCCACTGCTGCGCATCAAAACACCACCACCCCTTCTCCTCATCATTGACAACAATGACATGGCCATATGCAAATCAGTCTGACCTTGTGCCTCATAGGAACAGTCCAGCCCGAACTGCCAAGCCATGCCTTCCCTGGAACGGAAACAACCTTCCTAGGACCGGTTTCTGGCAGTTCAGCCGTCTTCAGCCAGGCTTGGTTGAATCCAGTGGCAAAGTGAGCAAGGGACTCACGTCTGAGCATACCCTGCCAACGTATGGCGAACAAAGCGGTACAAAAGGGGGTGGTGATGGACGGAGCATCTGATCCAATCAAACACTAACACCCAGTCAAAAGATCTGGGTTTAATCCATCACCGTTCTTTAGACCACTCTGCCACCCCAGTTCAGACATGGCCAAATGCAAATCAGTCTGACCCTGTGCCTCATGGGAACAGTCCAGCCCGAACTGCCAAGCCATGCCTTCCCTGGACTGGAAACAAGCTTCCTAGGACCGGTTTCTGGCATTTCAGCCGTCTTCAGCCAGGCTTGCTTGAATCCAGTGGCAAAGTGAGCAAGGGACTCACGTCTGAGCATACCCTGCCAACTTATGGCGAAAAAAGCGGTACAAAAGGGGGTGGTGATGGACGGAGCATCTGATCCAAACAAACACTCACACCCAGTCAACGGATCTGGGTTTAATCCATCACCGTTCTTTAGCCCACTCTGCCACCCCAGTTCAGACATGGCCATATGCAAATCAGTCTGACCCTGTGCCTCATGGCAACCGTCCAGCCCGAACTGCCAAGCCATGCCTTCCTTGGACCGGAAACAAGCTTCCGAGGACCGGTTTCTGGCATTTCAGCCGTCTTCAGCCAGGCTTGCTTGAATCCAGTGGCAAAGTGAGCAAGGCACTCACGTCTGAGCATACCCTGCCAACTTATGGCGAACAAAGTGGTACAAAAGGGGGTGGTGATGGACGGAGCATCTGATCCAATCAAACACTCTTTTGTACCACTTTGTTCGCCATAAGTTGGCAGGGTATGCTCAGACGTGAGGCACAGGGTCAGACTAATTTGCATATGGCTATGTCTGACCTGGGGTGGCAGAGTGGGCTAAAGAACGGTGATGGATTAAACCCAGATCTGTTGACAGGGTGTGAGTGTTTGATTGGATCAGATGCTCCGTCCATCACCACCCCCTTTTGTACCGCTTTGTTCGCCATAAGTTGGCAGGGTATGCTCAGACCTGACTGATTTGCATATGGCCATGTCTGAACTGGGGTGGCAGAGTGGGCTAAAGAACGGTGATGGATTAAACCCAGATCTGTTGACTGGGTGTGAGTGTTTGATTGGTTCAGATGCTCCGTCCATCATCACTCCCTTTTGTACCGCTTTGTTCGCCATAAGTTGGCAGGGTATGATCAGACGTGAGCCCCTTGCTCACTTTGCCACTGGATTCAAGCAAGCCTGGCTGAAGACGGCTGAAATGCCAGAAACCGGTCCTAGGAAGCTTGTTTACGGTCCAGGGAAGGCATGGCTTGGCAGTTCATGCTGAACTGTTCTCATGAGGCACAGGGTGAGACTGATTTGCATATGGCCATGTCTGAACTGGGGTGGCAGAGTGGACTAAAGAACGGTGATGGACTAAACCCAGATCTGTTGACTGGGTGTGAGTGTTTGATTGGATCAGATGCTCCGTCCATCACCACCCCCTTTTGTACCGCTTTGTTCGCCATAAGCTGGCAGGGTATGATCAGACGTGAGTCCCTTGCTCACTTTGCCACTGGATTCAAGCAAGCCTGGCTGACGACGGCTGAAATGCCAGAAACCGGTCCTAGGAAGCTTGTTTCCGTTCCAGGGAAGGCATGGCTTGGCAGTTCGGGCTGGACTGTTCCTATGAGGCACAGGGTCAGACTGATTTGCATATGGCCATGTCTGAACTGGGGTGGCAGAGTGGGATAAAGAACGGTGATGGATTAAACCCAGATCTGTTGACTGGGTGTGAGTGTTTGCTTGGATCAGATGCTCCGTCCATCACCACCCCCTTTTGTACCGCTTTGTTCGCCATAAGTTGGCAGGGTATGCTCAGACGTGAGTCCCTTGCTCACTTTGCCACTGGATTCAAGCAAGCCGGGCTGAAGACGACTGAAATGCCAGAAACCGGTCCTCGGAAGCTTGTTTCCGGTCCAGGGAAGGCATGGCTTGGCAGTTCGGGCTGTACTGTTCCCATGAGGCACAGGGTCAGTCTGATTTGCATATGGCCATGTCTGAATTGGGGTGGCAGAGTGGGCTAAAGAACGGTGATGGATTAAACCCAGATCTGTTGACTGGGTGTGAGTGTTTTATTGGTTCAGATGCTCCATCCATCACCACCCCCTTTTGGTTCCCGCGGGAGGCAGGGAGCCGGTGGGACTGTGGGGGCCTTGGGGCTTCACCACGTTCTCCAACGAATAGGACAGGCCCCGGGGGATGGGGTCGCCAGGGCCAGAAGTGGAGAAGGAAAGTGGGACCATGCTGCCCCCCTTCCTAATGATTAATAAAAACATTCAAGAATTTGTGAACACACTGGGTGCACGGCTCTCAGTGCGACCCCCTAGTGTGAACGCACTGGGTGCGTGACTCTCAGCGCGGCACCCGAGTAATTCACAGGTCTTTAAAAGACTATTTACCTGTAAATGAGGTTTTGTTGTGTTTTCACCCCTTCTTAGAGCCCCTGCAGCTCCACTCTGCCTATGACTGGAAGATTAGCCCCCCCTGAAATTCTTATCAGCCTCCCCCAAAATTTAGCTCTAGTTGGGTCCCTGACTGGCGTACGCCAGCTCTGCCCAATCTGCTTACACTTACAGAATTCCATAGATTCTGTCTGCCCTATGTCAATGATCCAGCTGTGGGGCTGGGAATATCTTGCAGACAGGATTCTGGGCCTTTTATTACTGGTGTTCCACGAACCCAGCAGCTCGTTTTAGGGGATCCAGTGGAAAGGACTCTGGGGATCCAATAGTCAGAAATCCTTGATCTAGAGATTAAGGACCTGGGAGGGTATCCACTAAATGAGAATGCAGTATGCAACAATGAGAATTCCAAGCTCCTGGACTCTGTTTTCCAGGCATCCATGCGGTATTCCCGCTAGCCAGTGGCTCAGATTTTAGTGGGCGGGAATCCAGGGTACTAGAGCAAAGGCTGTGGGGATCCAGTAGCAAAGAAGGCGGGTGCCTTAGGAACTGGCGCGGTGCCTACTCGTGCTCCGTGCGTAGCGTTGGCTCTCCCGAGGCTTGGTTTGCAATCCTGACGTTCCCCTGGGGTTGCTACTGGTTGGCAGTCAATTAAAGTCAAGCTCGTGCTCTGGGGTTAGGCTCCCCCAGCATATGAACTTATCCAATCACTCTGCCAATCCCCAAGCACTTATAAATTAACCATACACTCTCCTTGCAGTACTTTAATTATCCAGTCTCTACCCATGTACTCATAGAATGACCCAGACAAAGTTACATAACCGAGATCTTCCCCACTGTTAGAGGTAACATGGTTGCACGTGCAGTCAACAGCACAATGTAATGTGGTAGGGGCCAGGGCCATCATGCATACATAATGAACACAGGGACACATTTAGATAGATAGTGGAACTGGCTACGGGCACGTGCGCTTGGTCCCTTTTTTTTACCAGGCTCACATGTTACTGCTTGACACTCAAATGAATAAGTGCACTTTTAGCATCAGGGAGTTCTTGAAGTTGTGTCCACTGTCTTTCTTCTGAAAGAAGTGGGTATGCGATGTAATACACTAGAGTTTGTCTATACACTTTGTTGAGTACAGCGGACCCAGAGTTATCACAATTTCCTGCAGGGCAGTGAGTCAACTTGCTGCGCTGTATCTAAGGGAGAGGGCAGGAATGCAACATATTTATCAATTTATCCAGATCTCTTGCATTCCTGCTCTGTCTCTCTCTCTCTCTGTGCTGGTGAACCAAGTGATGCCCACAGCGCCAATGTAGGTACCCTTGCTGGTGTGCCACATTACACAGCAGTCTAGGTGTTTGTGTGCAGGAAGTAAACACCTCCCTGCACAATCCAAACAGTTCTTATAGGCAAGATGACCATCCCCAACCCTTGATAAATCTGAGCCCTGGAAGTAGTGGTGTATGGTAGGAAGGGTGTTCACCATAGGAGTGGAGTGGACGTCAGGGGAATGATAGTGCCTGGAGTCTGTTCCATCATGAGCTAACCAGTTATTCAATGCTTGTTTGGGATGATTTAAGAAGGGATGTCGACTCCAGTCCTGTCTCTTTTTAGATAGTAGTATATCAGGGTGTTAGCATTCTCTGTGGCTTTAGGTAGCTCATACAGTCCCAATCTCTCTGATATGTAGTATGCATTGCAATGGAAGTCTGAACTTGATCCATCAAAGGGGGCAGTGAGGCAAAGATCATTCACCGCAATGCATGAACCTAAAATATAATTTTAGTTTTAGGAAACTAGGAATAGGATATCTGATTTGGAAAGTAAAATGTTGTGCCTGTCAAAATAGTTTTTGTAGAACTTTCCACTAATCATTCTGTTTTATTCTGTATTACTTTCATAAGTACCCAAGGGCAGGAAGGCATCCGTGGGACAAGCGGCTGTCACCACCAGTGCCATGGCATGTGATGTGCGACTACCACCACCACCACCACCACAACCACCATGTCCAGCACTGCAGCTGTAGAAGATGGTTCTGGTTGTCCGCGTAAGTCATGTTTATTTTTTATTTTATTTTATCTCTCCCCACTATTAAAATTATGGCCTTGTGTACTTATTCTATCAACCTTTTTTCAACTCTCCTATCTCATGTTTGTTATCCCTGCATTACCCTGTTTTTCTATATTTCCTGTTTCCACAGCTGACTTTCTCCTGTCTGTACATTTTCTCTTGGCATTTAAAAAAAAGCTTTCCCTCACCGCCCTGTTAAATGTCTGTGTAGTTAGTACTGTTAAGAGAACAGATTTTTGGTACCATGAAAAGGATTGCAGGCCTGAGTAAACTCTTCACCAAACATGTTGGTTGAGAAGGCTTTCTTGAACAAGTAGTCAAAAAGTACAGGAACAGAGATATAGAGTGTCCATGAACCCCCAATGTTGTCTTATTTACATGGTATACTCGCAGTTCCCATGACAGTGCCGCATGGTAGTAAAGGAATGAGATCCGGTTACCAACCAATACCATATGTCCTTCATTGAACATTCTCTTCCACCCATTCATTGTATTTCACTCTCATCCTTTCGACCTTTGACCATGGTTCAGGGTAGGCCGCTCCCCACTTCGCTCACTGCTGCTCCTCTCCGCCACCGCTGCTGCTTTCCACCGCTCTTTTTGCATCCCCCCTGTGCCATTGTTGTAACCACTTTCATTCTGTGTTTTTTCTCCCCCTTTGTCCTGTAATCCGCTGTGCCCGCTCCCACCGCTTCTTTTCCCGCCACTGCCTTCCCCTGCGGCCCTGCCCCCTTGGCGCCCATTCGCCACCCAGCTCCCACCTCCCAGCTGTTCCTACCTCCTTAACCCCTTATATGGAGGCCACGCAGCGGGCGCGCCTTTGTCAAAGGCAAGCCTGTCTGTGCCCGTCTGTACCTGGACCGCGCCCAGTGCCAGGACCCCTGGCCCCCGCAAATGCCACAATGCCCGCCTCTGCTAAGGCTCCAGCACCCTCCATGCACTCAACACCCGTAGATCACACACCTGCTGCTTGGCCATCCTGAAACGCACCCAAGGACCCTTCTCCTGCCGGAACTGCAACTTCATCAGGATCTGGCCCACCAACCCACCCACAGAATAACCCAACTTCCTCAGATGCATTCTGCTCCACACCCACTCCGCCCGCAAACATGCCGTCGAACTCTGGGACCTACTCGACACCAACGCACAAGACATCGCCTTCCTACTGGAGACCTGGCTGACCCCCTCCTCTGCACCTGACATCACCATAGCCATCCCGGAAGGCTACAAGATCACCCACAAGGACCGCACCAACGGGACAGGAGGAGGAATCGTCATCATCCACAGGAACACTCTCAAAGTCTCGACAAACACCAACGACACCCTCAGCTCCGCTAAACACCTGCACTTCCAGATCCACACCGACCCCAACACCACCCTCAGAGGCACCCTCATCTACAGACCCCCCCGGACCCCGACCGCAGTCAGCGACTCCATCACCGACCTCATCAGCTCACGCCCTCGCCTCTACGAACTATATCCTCCTCGGGGACCTGAACTTCCACCTCGAGAACAACAACGACACCAACTCCTGCACCCTGATCGACAACCTCGGACTCAGACAACTCATCACAGCACCAACACTCTCCGCCGGCCACACGCTTGACCCCATCTTCTCTGTGAGCAGCCAAGTCTTCTTCGACCTAACCACCAAACTCCACTGGACTGACCACCGCGGCATCCACTTCACCAACCGGAAACCCACCATACACCACCGCACCCAGCAGATGCCTGGCCGCATCTGGGGCAAGATCGCCGAGGACCAGCTAACCGCCGCCATCGCCCAGAGTCCACTTGCAGACCCGACCGACCCCGACGCCGCAGCCCGCCGCCTCAGATAATGGATCAACGACTGCGCTAACACCCTCGCACCGCTCAAGAAGCCCACCAACACCCACACCAGCAAGAGAGCCAGCTGGTTCACCGAAGACCTCCAGGCCTCCAAGCGAGCCAGCCGTAAACTAGAGAAAAACTGGAACCGCAAAAAAATCCCGGAAAACTACACAGCCCACAGGACCGCCACACAGCAACACCACCAACTCATGAGATCCACCAAAAGGACTGCCTTCAGAGACCACCTAGACAACAACGCACACAACAGCAAAGAGCTCTTCAGCATCGTGAAGGAACTCTCCAACCCCAGCTCCAACACCAACGACATCCCACCATCACAAGACCTGTGCGACTCGCTGGCCACCTTCTTCCATCACAAGATAGCAGACATCCATGACAGCTTTGACACGTCACCATCTCTGCAACATCTGACACCCCCGCTCCCACGACCACCACCCGCACCAACCGCCTGATCGCCTGGACCAACATCAACGACGACAACACCATCAAGATCATGAACACTGTCCACTCCGGATCCCCGGAAGAACACTGCCCACACCACATCTTCAACAAAGCCAGCAGCACCATCGCACCCCACCTCCGGAAAACCATCATAATCTCCTTCAAGACAGCGACCTTCCCGGGGAGCTGGAAACACGCAGAGATCAATGCCCTACTAAAGAACCCAAGGTGGACCCCAAGGACCTCAAGAACTTCCGACCTATCTCCCTGCTCCCATTCCCGGCGAAGGTTATCGTAAAGGCCGGCAACGAACAACTAACCAGCTTCCTCGAAGAGAACAACATCCTGGACCCATACCAGTCCGGGTTCCACAGCAACCACAGCCCCAAAACTGCCATCATCGCCGTCACCGACGACATCAGGATCATGCTCGACAATGGAGAAACCGCGGCCCTCATCCTCCTGGACCTGTCAGCCGCTTTCGACACAGTCTGCCACCACACACTAAGAGCACGCCTCCACTATGCCAGAATCCAAGAGAAGGCCCTGGACTGGACCACCTCCTTACTCTCTGGGAGAACCCAGAGTGTCCGCCTCCCCCCCCTTCCCCTCTAAAGTCACCGAGATCATCTGTGGCGTACCCCAAGGCTCATCTCTCAGCCCTACGATGTTCAACGTCTACATGGCACCACTCGCCCACGTCGCCCGACAGCACGACCTAAACATCTTATCCTACGCCGACAACACCCAGCTGATCCTCTTACTCACCAAGGACCCCCACAATGCCAAAACCAACCTCCATGAAGGAATTAAGGCTGTCACCGACTGGATGAGGGACAGCAGAATGAAGATGAACTCGGGCAAGACAGAGGTCCTCATCTTCGGCTCCACCCCCACGGCCTGGGACAACTCCTGGTGGCCAACGGCACTAGGAGCTCCCCCTACACCCACCAACTACGCACGAAACTTAAGGGTCATCCTCGACCCCACACTCTCCATGACAAAGCAGGTCAACCCCGTCTCCTCCTCCTGCTTCAACACCCTCCGCATGCTTCGCAGGATCTTCAAGTGGATCCACACCGAAACTAGAAGGACGGTCACCCAGGCCCTCATCAGCAGTAGACTGGACTACGGCAACGCACTCTACGCAGGAGCCCTGGCCAAATTCCTGACACGACTCCAACACATCCAGAACGCCTGATCCTCGACATCCTCTGCTGCAGCCACATCACACTCCACCTGAAAGACCTACACTGGCTCCCCATTAACAAGAGGATAACCTTCAAGCTCCTCACCCACTCATACAAGGCACTCCACGACACCGGACCAGCATACCTCAACAGACGACTCAACCTCTGCACCCCCGCCCACCAGCTCTGCTCTGCAGACCATGCCCTCGCCATCTTCCCCCGCATCTGAAGAGTGACCACCGGCAGCAGATCATTCTCCCACCTCGCCGCCAAGACGTGGAAAACCCTCCCCATTCACCTACGACAAACCGAAGACCTTCTAACCTTTAGGAGACTCCTCAAGACCTGGCTCTTTGAACAGTAGCAGCCTCCCCGCCCTATCGCCTTGAGACCCTCACGGGTATGTAGTGCGCTTTACAAATGCTATGATTGATTGATTGATTGATTTTGCAGCCTTACCCCTCCGTTAGGAGAAAAATGTTTTTGGTTTACTTGACGACCTGGTAGTTTCAACATGTTGTCAACAAATAAACCTCCCAAAGTGATAGTTTCAATAGTAGTTCATGCTAACCGAACTATAGTGAGGTATTGCTGTTGTAATTTGTGCAAAATAATTAATTAGGTGGCTTAAACTGGGTCACCTACCACTTCATCAGTCTTTCCTTCTGTTCCAGCCTACCAAAAGATTGTAAATTCCATTTCTGCAATGAATGTGCCACATTTTTCTGCCCAAGTGACATATTTCATGGCGGTCATGAAAGATTTATGCCTGTACCAATTTTTTCCCTCCCATCAAGTCATCATTTGTCAACCAGTATGACTAAGCAAAAGCATATCACATGATCAATGATAACCAACCATTCAATAGCTAAACCTCTACCTAGCCTAATTCTCCTAAGTTACCTTTCTGCAGAGTACCTTTCTCTACTTCAAAGTGAATGTATTAGTTGAAAATAGTTTGTGGTTTAGGCCAGTGTATAATGTGCGACTAAGTGCCTGATTAGAGTTTGGCAGCGGGGATACTCTGTCACAAAACTGGCAAATAAAATATATCCTGTTGGTGTGTCGTGTAGTTTCTATATATTCTATACAGGATCTGCACGTTCGGATAACATAAACTGTGGGTTTGCTGGCAGAATGCTTCCGAGCACCCCCACCGGATATGTTAACCTGTTTGCGTTACCTAGCTCACAGTGAAATGAGAATCTCCTCTAATCGGGGAGAGAATAGTTTCTGGCAACCTCAGAACATGACAACCCTGATCCCTCAGGATCATGGAAACAATATACTACTTTTCTCTCAGTCACTCATGCTCACATTGTTGTTCTCAGAGATACACAGAATAAACAGTCTGGGTGTTTCAATTAGAATTTTTTGAACAGTTGTTATTCTAGTGTAGAATAGATTTGCTGTAACAACCATCAGACAGTAGAAGAGATATATGATTAGCGGTACTACAAAATTAAAGGGATGGTACAGTTCTACCATTTTGCAGTAATCATGAACATATACAAGTACATAAAACACATGATAAGAAAGTGTGTCCTCCTACAATGTCTCCTTGACTAGATGTCACTAAATGTACCTGGCATTGGTGTAGGTGTTATGCCAATAATCCCTCTAAGGTCTAGTCAACCCCATTACCTGAGTAAGGAAAGAACATGGGACCCCGTCCTGGTATCGAATTGGACGCCCCATGAGGAATGTTAGACCACTGCTGGCTGGAGTATCTGCATGCAGGAACCTCAGCGTCTCTGGTCAGTGTGTCAGCTGGAAAGTCACGATCTCCTCTGTTTTCGAAAGCAAGACATGATGTATATATACCCACAGGTCTCCCCAGGGGTCCTACCTTGTTGTGTTACTGTGTCGGCCTCAAGGATGACGTTGGGCTTGAACTTTCACATAGATATTATACAGGAGCTGTTTGTCTACAGTGCATCGCTTTACAATAAACTGTGCACTGTCTACTTACAGCAGACAGGATATCCATTATATGTCACATGTATGACAGAGTATCCAACCGGCCCTAAGTTTGGAGTCAGCGTAGAATTGAAGAGGCAGTTGGACAGGAGCAGGACCTTTTGAATTAATTATTCGAGGTTAATAAATTATCATGCCATTACAGCAGCCCCAAAAACAAGCTGCAGAGTAGCAGACCCACCAACATGCCTCCATTAATGTTGCACATATACTGTAGTCAAGTATACTATTAATTGTGCAGCATATACACATTCCAAATTAATAAGAGGTAATTCAAAACACATAAAGGGCCTGATTTTGTTCTTTGCAGATGGTTTCCTCCATCACAACGGCGACGGATATCCCGTCTGCTGCAATATAAATTCCACAGGATAAAATGGAATTTATATATATTGGCTGATGAGACATCTGCCACTGTTGTGATGGAGTAAACTATCTGCCAAGATCTAACTCAGGCCCAAAGTGTCTGTTCATGTTTCACTATGAAATCCTTTAAATGAAAATCACTTTTTGGTTATATTGGTAAATTGCATTTTGTGACGCATGTGTGGGAAAACTGGGTCCGGTGATGAATCACATAAAACATTCCAATAGCCTTAGGGGACCACTCACCAGCAATGTTCTGATGTTACGCCACTATAGTACTAACAAGTGTTTGCACTGAGCATTACAATTTGTGTTTTTCTTTTTTGTCTTTCTTGATATAGCAACTTCTGCTGCTGAAGGTCACCCATTCTGGCAGGAGATAGCTGCCCGGCTGTGGCTCCTGAGGCTGGAGGCCTTCATGGGTGAATACTGCTGATAGGTGGCTATCAGGAGGCACATGCCTCCAGTTTCTTGGGCCGTCAGCCTGGCCTGCCTCCATCCTTGCCACACCAATGCTGCCACCGCCGGCAGCCGGGGTCCACTGCTGCGCATCAAAACACCACCACCCCTTCTCCTCATCATTGACAACAACAGGCTGCCTCCTCCAATGCGCACTATGTGAGCTGACTCTACTCCAGCATGAGCTGCAGAACATGGCCAGGACATGGCCAACCTACACAGCGGGATGGATGCCCCTTTTTTATTTCACCTTTTGTTGGTGGGAGGGACTGTGCCGTTGTGGGTAGAGATGGTGGGAACCGTGAAGGGAAGTTGGGAAAAGTTCAGACTCATAAATTCGGAGTTTTTTGCTTAGGGAGAAGGTGGGCTTATTGTGGGTTGAGACAATGGGTTTCCTTTGTACAAAACATAAATTTACTTTTCACTGCATATCACTAGCTCTCTTTTGTTTATGCAATGCTTGTTAGCGTAGCATTGTGGTTTTTTCATTCTAAAATTGTCATGTGTTATACTGTACATTGAACTTTTTCCCTAGACTTTCCCTACCTCAAGTACCTCGTCAAGTATTTCTTTAGTAGGTAATTTTACTTATCACTTCCTGCAGTCAAGTATACTCCACCACCAGAGCGGGAAAAGACTAGTTCTGTTTGACATATTGCTTGATGAAGTTTTGCAGCACCCAGCCACCTATTACAGTGTATACTATATAGTTAATGCCCTAGTCCTACTACCCTATGTAACTATTGACCTGTAGCAGGGTATGCCAACAACATACACAAAAATCTTAATCTTACAAATCTATCTCTGATCCTAAGAACAACTTCAGTAATAAATACCTAACTAGTTCCCTTGTTAGTTCTTACCTAAATAGACAAAAGCTATGGCTGCTACCCCTCTCGATCTTCCTAAACGATATTGCAAGGTTTTCCAAGGAGCGTTCTTAATGGTGGTGATATTAGTGGGCTAGCAAAAACAGGGAAGACATCACAGAGCAAGGTCTGACTCCCACCTATTACGAATGCGGTGAACTTCAATTGTTGGATTTCAGAAGGATTATCCATCACAGGCAACTAGACTGATAGAAAAGACAGAGTTAGTGGGTTATCAAAGACTGAGACTAAACCATAATGACAAAAAACTCAACTTTCAAAAACTAGCGGTATTAACTTCTAAGCAATCCGGGAAGCTAGTAGCTATTTAACTTATTTAAAATAATTAAAACTAAACTTACAAAACTCAGGATTCAGGAGAAGGCTAGGTTACTCCATGTTGCATTTAATCAACACAAAGCCTGATTCTGAAACGTAAAGTATGTTACACTTTTAATGTTAGTTTTCTCTTGCTGTGTAAGTTTAAAACTAGTAACTTTTCCATCAGGAACTATATAAGTAGTAATTTTGTGAGTAGTAAGTAGCCCCTATTACTTTAAAAGGAGTTACTATTACTAATCGGTAGTTACTACTCATAAGGTTACTACTAGTATAGTTACTGGTGGTTGAGTGACACTGCAAGAGTGATCACCAAATGTGTAACTTTACCTTTGTGAATCAGGCCACATAGTGCACAATAATACTATATATCATGGGACAGACATAGTTCTAAGACTCTGCACTATGATGCTGTTGTCCCTTTCATACCTGGGTGGGTTAGTGGGGGCTGGCATGGGCTATTGTTGGGACAAAGAGATCCTGCAGTGAGTTGGTTTCACTTTAACCACATCCGCCCGCCAATTGTGTGATCCATAGAGCTGCTGCCTAACCCCCACAAAGGAGATCCAGAGTGCACTGATACACATGTAATTGGTTTGTTTCACAACTGGTTCACATGTCTGTTGTCAGGTGGATAGTGTGAACAGCACTTTGCTGCATTGCTTGGCCAAACAATTGCAGCACGTCATAATAGAGTGCTGGACCAGCAACTCTGGCAAAATAGGTTCAACTTGGAACATTCCATTGCAGACAGATGGCCGCCACAAACTCTCACTCTTTCCACAAAGAAAAAAGGGAGTAGTTCCAGCGCTAACATTTTAGCCAGCTTCCCATTGTACAAACGTGCTGTTGAATGGTTGCATTCATAGGGCCCCTCCTGCTTAAACATGCTCCTAATAGTTCCTTACATTTGTTTCTTTTGTGTTGCCACTGACACAGGCGACTTCTGGACAGTAGCAGAAGGTGGTGGACTCACTTTGCTTCTTAAAGCCGGAGTTACTGTATGAGGGGGCGTCTGCATCTAATCCTTGTGCCATTTGGAGGTTGCTGATTTGGGTGATGGTTGCACACTGCAGGGAACAGGGCTGCTTTGTGTAAAGCTGCAAGCCTCTTCATCCTCATCACCTCCTTCTTCTATCACCATGATCTGAGCTGCTTCTCCTTTCTTATCACCACCACCAGCTCTCTTTTTAAGGTGCTCCTCCCACTGGCTTGCATGATGTTTTTCATATGTGACTTTTGGCCTGCAGTACCACAGTGTGAACCAGGTTTACCTCGACAAACATTTGCATGGCAAATGGTGCATATTGCAATGTCATTCTCCTGCCTGATAATCACAAAGAAGTGTTTTTAGTGTGCCACAGTCAATGCTTAAAAAAAACTAGAGGTGGATGGGTTTGTTGTTTGCCTCTCTGGAGTGCGTACTGGACTGAGGTAGAGGTGGATGCAGGTCTCAGAGGAGTCCTACAAATATAAAAACTGGCAGCAGTTTTGGTGGTGGAACAACATCTCTCTTAGCAGGTTGAATAGGAGTCACCATCGCCGTGTCCTCTGAACCACCCTCTGTACTGACAGCAATCATTGGCTCATCATCACTGTGACTTTCCATAATTCTAAGGCTTACAGGAACCTTCCTTTTCTCTGGTCTATTGTGGTGGGTCTCAAACTCAGCCGGAGTCCATGCCATGTCCAGTTCATCAGAAGGGAGTGCTTGAGGAAGATGGTGGGGTAACCTTTCTTTTTCTTGCTGGAGATTGTGACGTCAATGGTTCAAGAGCTACATCTTGCTCAACAAGAAGCTCAACCTCCTGTTCTGCTCCTACTTCAAGAAGAACTGTTGTTGGCTGTGGCTCCTGTTGTCCGCTTTGCTCAATATCTTGTAATGATTGGGTGCCTAGCGGCTGAGACAAATCCAACTCAGACTCACTGCTCGCCACATGACTGCAGTGGCTGCTTCGCTGAGAGACATAGGTTTGTTCTTAAGTTAGGGTGGTGCAGACAATATGGGAGTGCTACTGCCAGCTTTTTCTGCCTGGAGGAGGGTGCAGAAGGCACACCATGTTTCCTAAAAAAGCTGAAGGGTGGCACGCCCATGGTGGCCAACTTCTTCTCCTCTTTATTAGCAGGTGCACCTTTCCTTGGCGCCATCCTCAAGTTCTTAGCTCTGGTAGGTGTCGCTTAGGTGCACAAGTGGAAGCAGAGGTGGAGGAGGGCTCAGGTAATATCACTCAGCTCCACCCTTATGTTTGGCAGTACTCTGTGGGATGTCTCTTATGCACCTAAAAGCTAACCAACAAGTAAAATATTCAGTGAAACCTGACATTTACAGTTTGGTACAGACAATATCATTGAGTGAGGTCATCACAAATAATTAACAATGGTTTATCCATTACAATCCAAGCCATAAAATTATATTTCAATATCATATAGATTTAAAAGCTTACTTTATGTGCCTCTTATGCCTATGGGACACGTGTGACAGGCAGGGGGTGCATGGGCAAATTAAATAATCCTTAAAAATGTAATGCTGGTTTGTGCCTATAGCAGCCATGGGATGTAGGAGATAGAATCATCCTTAACCAATGTATTGCTGGTGTGTGCATATGGCAGACAGGGGGTGCAGAGGAAAATGGAATAATCCTTAACAAAAATAATGCAGGTGTGCACCTATGGCAGTCAGGGAGTGCAGGAGAGCATGGAATAATCCTTAAAAAATGAATGCTGGTGTGTGCATATGGCCTAAAAGAGCAATGGCAGGCAGGGGATGCAGGAAAAAAATCAAATAATGTAATAAACAAATAATTGCTGGTGTCTCACTAGGGACTATGGAAAATCCTATTGAAGGCAAGGAGATACAGGGAAAAATGGGGAAAATGCTAATCATATATAAATACTGTAAATACATACTACAATCATCTTCAAGCACATTAAACTGATATCAGGGAAAAATGGGCAAAAACAAAAAGGCAAAGCCCTCTTCTTTCAATTTCCCTAGAAAATGGCAGGCCAATAGCAAAAGCACACTGACTACTATTCAAAATGGCCGCAGGCTTAATGTTTAAACAGTAACAAGCCAGACTTCATGGACAACAAAAAACACATGCAGGCCTATGGCAAAAACTCACTGATCGCTATATAAAATAGCCGCCGGACACAAACAACAACAAGCAAGGAAGCATTGACAACAAAGAACACATACAGGCATAAGGCAACACACACTGACTCCTACGAAATGGCTTCCGGCGACGTTTTCAAACAACAAGAAGCAAGGCGGCATGGACAAGATGCAGGCCTATGTCAAAAGCACACTGACTACTACAAAATGGCCGCCAGCCACATGTTCAAAGAACAACAAGCAAAAAGGTATTGACAATAAAGAACACCTGCAGGCCTATAGCAGAAGCACACTGACCGCTACACAAAATCACCGCCTGGCACAAACAACAATAAGCAAGGAAGCCTGGGCAACAAAGAGCTCATGCACATCTATGGCAAAAGCGCACTCACCACTACAAAATGGCCACTGGTCACATGTTCAAACAACAACAAGCAAGATGGCATGAACAACAAAGAGCACATGCAGGATTATGGCAAAAGCACACTGCTTTCATTATGTATTATAATAGTGAGGACTTTCTGAGATGCAATCGCTATTGATTAATACAGCTGTTTGAAGTATTGAAGTGAGCATCTGGTTATAGAAGTAGAGTGGTAAATGTGTGGTGCTCTTTACGAATGTATGTCTTCAGATTACTGTTTCCTTCCTTGCATACTTGGATCTGCACATAAGGCTGGTGGTTCCCAGACACCAGAGAGATTTCCATGTTCCATGAGGGATTCTTGAGTGAGGCCTTCCAGAAATACTCTGCAGCTTTTTAAATGTTATCCATTCCCCTTTTCCCCAGAGCGTCCCATTGCTAAGCAGTGATTGACGTACACCCTTTGTGTTGTAACGTGAGGGGGAATATTTGCACATACTTCACACCATCCCCATTGCTGGAAAACACTTAAGGTTAGTGGAATCTCAATCTGACAGCCCTGACAGCATTGCTCGAATGTAAGCAAAATTCTGCCATGCGGTAATTGGCAGAATTTGGCTTGAACTTCCAGTTAACCCCTTCGCTGCTGGCTTTTTCCCCTCCTGTGCTCAGCCTTTTTTTGGCTATTTGGGGTAGTGCGCGCTTAGGCCCCTGTAACGTTTTGACCACATAAGGTATCCAAGCCAATTTTGCGTCCTTTTCTTTCAACATCATGGGGATTCTTAAGGTACCCAGGGTTTGTGGATACCCTTGGAGGGGACCCAGAAATTAGCCAAAATACAGTCATAATTATTTTTTGTCAGAAAAATGGGTAAAACGGGCTACAAATGAAAGCCTCTGGGTTTTTTCCTGCAAATGTTATCAAAAAAGGGTTTGTGAGGCTGAAATCACCATTTTCCCAGCTTTTAGGGAATGACAGTCTTTTGTCAGAGAACCACATTTTTTACACAGTTTTGGCATTTATCTGGGGCGTAGCCTATTTTTGCTTTCAACCTTGTTCCAGTTAATGGTAAAAATGAGTATGAAAGCAATAATGGATCCTGAAAAGCTATACATTTTAGAAAAGTAAACAAAATTCTAAATATAGAAAGGGTTCATTTGTGTAGATCCATCAAGGTTTCTTTATAGAAACTAACAGTTAAATATTGGGAAAATTGAAAATTAGTTGAAAAAAACAGCCTTTTGTGTCAATGTTTTCACCTGTAACTTCTTGTAATTATGACAGCTTTTTGAAAGCAATATACCGCTACATCCGCTGGACCTTCCTGGTTGTGGGGATATATAGAACTTGTAGGCTCACCAAGAACCAGACGAACCCAGAGTCAAAAACTGAGTAGCAATTTGCAATGGCTTTTTATTATGTACCGGGTATATAGCAATTATTGTGCGAAAATGTATACATGGAAAAATCGGTATGAAAGACACCTATGTATTTCTGAAATGGGTACAAATTATAGAGTTTAGAAACAGTACATATTTGCACATTTTCAAAATTGGGAATACTCATACTAGCATGAGAATTATTGGACATTTTCCAAAATGACTTCTTTTTTACACAATGTCTTTCATTTGGAAGGCAGAAATGCATCAAAAATCAATAGGTAATAACAGTTGCTTTACAAATCTGAATTATGCTAAGTCTCCCAATAAAAATGGTACCTCACTTGTGTGGGTAGGCATAGTGTCCACAACCATAAAGGGCTCAAAACCCAACGTGAACACACCACATTTTCACAATGAAAATGTACCCTTTTTTTGTGAAGTGTGTAGCTGTCATTTTTTAACCGTAGCTCTGCCGGAACCTAGGGAAACCTAGCAAACCCACACATTTTTTAATCCAGTATGGGGTGACTTGACTGCCTCCCACCAGGTTCTGTTACCCAGAATCCCTTCCTTGCAAACCTAAAAAATTGTCAAAAAACACATTTTTGCTACATTTCTGAGGTGGAAAGTACTGCAATCTGCGGGGATCCAAACATTTCTATCCAGCGTGCGTTTCCCAAAGTCTTCCGAGAAAAATGGTACCTCTCTTTTGTGGGTCTGCCTAGTGCCTGCGACAGGGAACGATGCAAAAAGCAACATCGTCCCACCTCAATTTCGCAGTGAAAAATCCAGGATGGGGTGACTTGACTGCCTCCCACCAGGTTCTGTACCCAGCAACCCTTGCTAACCTAAACATTTTCCCCCAAAAACACATTTTCTCCATATTTCTGTGGTGGAAAGTTTTGGAATCTGCATGGATATACAAATGTCCACCCTTCCCGCGTTCCCCAAAGTCTTCTGAGAAAAATGGTACCTCACTTGTGTGGGTCGGCCTCGTGCCTGCGACAGGACGGTGCAAAACGCAACGTGGTCACACCTCAATTTCACAGTGAAAAATTACCCTTTTTTGGCAAAGTGCCTAGCTGTAGTTGTTGAACCCTAGCTCTGCCGGCCCCTAGGGAAACCTAGCAAATCTATACATTTCTGAAAACCAGACACCCGGGGAAATCCAGGATGGGGTGACATGACTGCCTCCCACCAGGTTCTGTCCCCCAGAAGCCCTTGCAAACCTAAAAAAATGTTAAAAAAAACATTTTCTCCACATTTCTGTGGTGGAAAGTTCTGGAATCTGCGTGTATCCACAAATTTCCTTCCACCCCGCGTTCCCCAAAGTCTTCCAAGAAAAATGTTACCCCACTTGTGTGGGTCAGCCTAGTGCCTGCGACAGGAAATGGCGTAAAACGCAACGTGATCACACCTCAATTTTACAGTGAAAAATGACCCTTTTTTGGCAAAGTGCCTAGCTGTAGTTTTTTAACCCTAGCTCTGCCGGCACCTAGAGAAACCTAGCAAACCTATACATTTTCGAAAACTAGACACCCAGGTAAATCCAGGATGAGGTGACTTGACTGCCTCCCACCGGGTTCTGTTACCCAGAAACCCTTGTAAACCTAAACAATTGTCAAAAAAACACATTTTCTCCACATTTTTGTGGTGGAAAGTTGGGGAATCTGCATGTATCCACAAATTTCCTTACACCCTGCATTTCCCAAAGTCTTCTGAGAAAAGTGGTACCCCACTTGTGTTGGTCGACCTAGTGCCTGCCACAGGAAACGGCGCAAAACGCAACGTGGTCACACCTCAATTTCGCAGTGAAAAATGACCCTTTTTTGGCAAAGTGCCTAGCTGTAGTTTTTTAACCCTAGCTCTGCCGGAACCTATGGAAACCAAGCAAACCTATACATTTTTGAAAACTAAACACCCTGGGGAATCCAGGATGGGGTGACCTTACTGCCTCCCACCAAGTTCTGTTACCCAGAATCCCTTGCAAATCTAAACAATTGACAAAAAAACATATTTTCCCCACATTTCTGTGGTGGAAAGTTCTGGAATCTGCGTGGATCCACAAATTTCTACCCACCCCGTGTTTCCCAAAGTCTTCTGAGAAAAATGGTACCTCACTTGTGTGGGTCGGCCTAGTGCCTGCGACAGGAAACGGCGCAAAATTCAACGTGATCACACCTCAATTTCGCAGTGAAAAATGACCCTTTTTTTGCAATGTGCCTAGCTGTAGTTTTTTAACCCTAGCTCTGCCGGCACCTAGGGAAAACTATCAAAACTATACATTTTTGAAAACTTAACACCCATGGAAATCCAGGATGGGGTGACTTGACTGCCTCCCACCAGGTTCTGTTACCCAGAAACCCTTGCAAACCTACAAAATTGTCAAAAAAGCCACATTTTCTCCAAATTTCTGTGGTGTAAAGTTCTGGAATCTACGTGCACCCACAAATTTCCTTCTACACTGCGTTCCCCAAAGTCTTACGAGAAAAATGGTACCTCACTTGTGTGGGTCGGCCTAGCGCCTGTGACAGGAAACGGTGCAAAACGCAAAGTGGTCATACCTCAATTTCACAGTGAAAAATGAACCTTTTCTTGCAAAGTGCCTAGCTGTAGTTTGTGAACCCTAGCTCTGCCGGCACCTAGGGAAACCTACCAAACCCACACATTTCTGAAAAGTAGACACCCGGGGGCTTCCAAGGAGGTATAGCTTGCGTGGATCCCCCAACATTTCCCTACCCAGAATACCTTGCAAACCTCAATTTGAGCTGAAAAACCCAGTTTTTTCACACATTTTTGTGTGGGAAAGTGTAGCATCACCGGGCTCACACGAATTTCCTACCGCCCAGCATTCCCCCAGTCCACGCACACCGCCAGCCAAGCACCAGTCCACGCACACCACCAGTCAAACGCCAGTCCACGCACACCACCAGCCAAACACCAGTCCACGCACACCGCCAGCCAAGCACCAATCCATGCACACTGCCAGCCAAGCGCCAGTACAAACAAACTGCCAGCCAAGCGCCATTACAAACACACTGCCAGCCAAGAGTCAGTACAAACACACCACCAGCCAAGTGCCAGTCCATGCACACCACCAGCCAAGCACCAGTCCAGGCACACCGCCAAACAAGCACCAATCCAAACACACCGCCAGCAAGGCGCCATACCACGCAAACCGCCTGTCAAGCACCAGTCCACGCACACCGCCAGCCAGACCCCAGTCCACGCACACTGCCAGCAAAACGGCAGTCCACGCACACCGCCAGCCAAGCGCCAATCCACGCACACTGCCAGCCAAGCGCCAGTACAAACACATTGCCAGCCAAGCGCCAGTACAAACACACTGCCAGCCAAGCGTCAGTACAAACATACCGCCAGCCAAGTGCCAGTCCACGCACACCTCCAGTCAATCACCAGTCCACGTACACCGTCAACCAACCACCAATCCAAACACACCGCAAGCCAAGCGCCAGACCACGCACACCGCCATCACATTTAGGATTGTTTTTTTATATAAATAAGAAAACACAAACAAATTGCAAATCGATACAAATCTACTAACACAACAACTAAAACTAAATACACTACACAAATGCCAACCTTGAAACTGAACAAAATGTATTAAACAATAGAGGCTAGGCATTTCTCTTTACCACTCATGGATGCTCCCAAAAATTCTTTTGCCTGTGATACATTCTAAAACAAGCAGGCACGCACAGCCCAGGGTTAGAAGGACACTCGGGGCAGTACATACAAACCTCCTTCCGCATACCTCTTCGCCAACAGACAATACATCTCCTACTGGGAAAGTCTTTTGAGGATGTAGGAGGAATGTGATCAGGAAAGTGGCGATCTTTCAATCTAGCAACATCCTCCACCACTCCAACTCTAGGACCACTTGCCTGTTCCACTAAAACAAGGCTGCCTATTACAGACTCCTGAAACTTTACAAAAGTCTTCTTTGACTCAGGACAAGATTCCTGGAACACAACAAAAGCATTAAAGGTTGTCAAGTGGAAAAGATGTATAGCCAACTTCTTGTACCAAATGTAAGCCTTACGAAGAGCAGCATAAGGTTCCAACCTCTGATCTACTCTGTCAACACCACCCATATGCCTATTATAGTCTAAAATGCACACAGGTTTGCGCGCTTCAGCAATCTCATCCCAAACAGTCACCGGTTCAGTGCTTTCATCATGGATGGTAGTCAACATGTACACATCTCTCCTGTCTGAAAACTTCACAGCTAGAAGCTCCTCGCAACGCAATGCACTGCACTGTCCCCGCACAAGCTTTTGACAAACAAGGTCTTTTGGGAAACCTTTACGGTTACGCGGATTGTGCCACAAGCAACAGTGTCCAATTTGGCCAATTCCCTGAACAACCGCACACCAGTGTAGAAGTTATCTACATATAAATGGTGGCATTTGTTAAATATTCCTCTACCAAGTTCCCACACAATTTTCTCAGTCACTCCAAAAGTGGACAGACAACCAGGGGGGTTAATCCTGGATTCCTTACTGGTGTACACCCTGAAATTAGAGACATATCCAGTCCGAATGTCACACAGCATATACAGCTTAATTCCATAGCGTGCCCTCTTACTAGGAATGTATTGCCTAAAAACCAAGCGGCCCTTGAACAACACCAAAGACTCATCCACTGCAATTTCTTTCCCTGGAGCATACATCTCAGAAAATCGATCAACAACGTGATCAATGACAGGCCGAATCTTAAAAAGACGGTCACAATCAGGGTGATCTCATGGCAAAGCTAAACCATTATCGACAAAATGCATCATCCGAAGCAGAAGCAAATACCTATCACGACTCATGACTGCTGGAAATATAGCAGTTGCCATCAAGGGACTAGTAGACCAATATGAAGCCATTGATGGCTTCCTTAGCAAGCCCATCAAAAAATTTAAACCCAAGAACTTCTTCATCTCTTCCAGATTTGTTGGAGTCCACCGGGTAGCTCTAGTGTGGGGCTTAAGGCTGGCACTGTTGTCCCTCAAAAACTGTTTGGCATACAAATTAGTCTGCTTAACAATCTCTGCCAAAAACACATCATCC
Organism: Lissotriton helveticus; assembly: GCF_964261635.1. Taxonomy (NCBI): domain Eukaryota; kingdom Metazoa; phylum Chordata; class Amphibia; order Caudata; family Salamandridae; genus Lissotriton; species Lissotriton helveticus. The sequence goes on along the minus strand of NC_136069.1, from coordinate 493,086,849 downwards.
ATAAACAACTGGAAAAAATTTGTCGGCAAAATGTTTTCAGTGTTCACCCTACACCCTAGAACACCAGTAAAATCTGGCAATGCCGGCTGCACCATGCCTGGGGCAACCCAGAGTTCAGCACTTTCAACGGGAAGCCTGCAACCCATCTGCCTCTTGTCTCACTATACCAATGGTAAGTCTTGCAACCCAGATGCCTCTTGCCTCATTATACCAATGGGAAGTCTTGCAGCCCCAGGCTGCAGCCCAGATGCCTCTTGTCTCACTATACCAACAGGAAGTCTTGTAGCCCCAGGCTGCAGCCCAGATGCCTCTTGCCACACTATCGGCACATCAATGTCCTCCTCTAACTTCATCCGCACCAAGAGTAGCTTCATCTGCACTGAGAGTATCTTCATCATCGGATAATGCCATATGCAGAGAAAACTCACTGCCTGAATCTTCCCCTCCCACCTCTGCCTCAGAATCAGAGTCAGTCTCTGAACCATGGTCAGAGGAAGAATCAAAAAGCATTCCAACAGCCTGCTGAGCTGTAATCCGGCGGCTAGCCATTATCCTTACTAAGAAAGGAGACTGCACAAACAAGTCAACAACCAACACTGTGCAAAGTAAGTAAAAAAAGTATGCCTTTATTACGAAGATCTATATACTCAAAAACTATACAATTCACTTACAAGGGACAGCTATACTCACCAGCAACTACTCTGCAAAGACACAGCAAATAGTCAACGATATCCCACTAGAAAGAAGAAAAAAAACAATTAATCTACGGAAAACAAAATACACATCAAGCACAAATGCAAAGCATTTTAGACACTCAAAAAACAGAAACCAAACATGGAGTGGTGTGGCTCACTGGTTAGAGGCGGCAGACCCAGGAGCAGAGGGCGGCCTGGGACCAGGGTTCAATTCCCGACGCGGCAGGGTCTTGGACCAGGGTCAACGGACTCGATAATTCTCGCCTTGGTGCCTACCCTAACTAGGCATCACACTCGGTAACTCTGGGCATTATCTTGCCTCATCTCCACAACGGCCCCCCACATACGCCGGGGATGCCTGGTTTCACCTTGGAGAGACCCAGTAGGGACCATCTCACAGGGAAAGCCAGGACGGGTTCCCCAGCGGTCTACAGCGCAGAGATACTCCTTCGGGAGTCGATTCTAGCGCTTTAGAAACCCACAATTAATCAACAATCTTACTGGTATTATTACACATTTTTAAAAAAACACATTTACATTGTAATTGTACAAAAAAGTCTCTTACCAAACACATGCAACTACACAAACAGCAGAATCCACCAGTAACAAAACCGCAACCTGCCACAGTCTAAAGAGCAAAAGCCTTGAACTAGAACAAAAAAGGGGGAAATAAAACATTACAATTCACAAGAAATAAAAACAATACACATTATAACAGGCTAGTCACTACACAAACGGGGGCAGAAAGGCCAAATAAACAGCCTGAATACACATAAACAAATATATGTCCCCTGGAAGCAACTAATTTATTTATTTTTTTAATCCCTGGCACTACTGGGCTTTTCTGCCCCCCCCCCCCCCCGGGCCAGAAATGCCAAAAACATAGGTAATCTGTCCCCAAGGGGGGGGGGGGCAGAAAAGTCTTAGGCCCATAAGGAAGCGACCCTTACCCAAGAGGTCGCTTCCATCTAAAATTTAATACACTCGCTGGTGTCTAGTAGGTTTTCTGCCCCCCCCTCCCGGGGGCAGAAAGGCCAAATAAACAAACCGATCTGCCAGAATATACTTTTAAAAAAATATGGCGCCTGGAATGCGGTCTCCTCAGTGCAGTTGTTGCTAAATGACTGGTAGTTGCTTTTCCAAGTGGTCAAACTTGATGTGTCAATTTTTCCCCACTGTAGCCTACAAAGTAGTTTGTGAATTTCTTCTCCGGTTGGTGCACCCACCATGTTTATGGAGTGGGAGCTTCCTACCTGTAAAGACGTTTTGACACATATGGGGAGGTGATCACTTGCTGAGGTTGAGAGAAATCCATAACTAATGATTGGAGATGGTTACTCATGAAGATGTAATCAATGATGGTTTTTTGCCTGGCAGAAGTATGGGTTTGACCATCTGGGATTATTTTGTGGGTTGATCTCATGTGATATACCATTAGAAATGAATATAGCATTTTGCTGGCTGGATCCCTTAGTAGATTGATGTCTTTGTCTGATTCCAAGTTGTAGGTGTTAAAATCTTCTGCTATAATTATCCCACAGTTTGGGAAGTTCCATTGTTCCCACCAGCTCCATCATTTTGCCCTGTCGGGGACTATCCTTACTGTTCAAATAGACTTTTAATAGTAGAACTGATGTTAATCTGCCATTTATTTTCAAGCCTTCTAAATGTAAAGGCTGAACCATGCATGTGCTCATAGTGGTTTTTACAGCTTTAATTTATGTTTTCAATTTTACGTAAATCGATAGACCCCCTAACGGCCTCTCAAATAAATTGTACTTTTTAGCAGGGTTTTGAAACTCTGTGAATACTGGAATTAGGAGTGGTGTCATGAGCCAAGTTTCTTGTAAGCAAAGAAGGTCCCCAGACTGCAGGAATTCAATGCTTCTTGATTATTCAACACTGTTTTTAGCTCAAAGGCATTACAAGAAATTATTTTTAATGTGTTTTCTACTCCTCTCCTAGCTAGCCCCTTTGATACCCTTGTACTAGGAGCAGGTACGGTAGGAGCCTCCTAAAGTTGACGCTAGCCAGCTCCAGTCATTAGAGCGGTCTGTGCCATTGGGTCCCTCGATGATTTCACATCTCTTGGTGGCATTTGTCGATGCCAGGCAAATCTTCACGTTGAAATGAGACTTCGCAGCCGTTATTGGCAGAGAGCCCTTTGATATAGATTTTCTTTGTGTTTGTGTTGTTTGTACTTTGGGATGTTCCGGTAGCATGTACGGATATCTATCTGCTTTAGATTCCTGGACCTGTATCCCCCAATTGGCTATTTTATTCATTTTATTTCTAGTGTTTTCTATAACACGAACAAGAACCTGAATAGGGTATCAGGTTGCTTCACAGTACAGAGCAAAGTATTCAAGACAGTTTAGTAGGGTCCTTCTGATAGATATCTGGTATAGTTGGTCCTTAGCTGTTATAACAGTTTCGAATATTGTGTGGGTTTTCCATGTTACTAGCATTGATTCTCTAGTTGCCTTACTACTTGGAGTCTTGAATTGTACACACAGTAAGTCTTCTGTGTTAAGATGACTTAGCTGTGATATGTGATGGAGAATTTTTAGTATATTCACCCTATTTAAAATGTCCTTGTTACCTCTGGATATGTATTCTGGAGTAAATATCGTAATGTTGTTTTCTGGGTTCCTTATAGTACATTCTCTTGTCCTTCTTTTCTTTTTTTGCATCCCATTTCCTCTTCCATCTTCACTCCGGCTGAGAATCACCTTATTTTTACGCCTATATTTAACTGGGGTTTTAAGGTAATAATTACTTTTATCAGTTTTACTAGTCCTTTTACCCATTCCATTCTCACTACATATGTATATTAAGCTTCTGTGAATAGCAACTGCTGACTATATTAAATACCTTGAATTCAATTAAAAATTGATAAGGGAGTGGTCATATAGGAATTTCGCTAAACTGTTGTTTTTTATTCTTTTTTCATTTTGATTTGGGGCTCAGAGAATATTGCAATGAGTCCACCAAGTTTAAGCAGATTCAGGCTATTAACCAAGTCTGAAAAAGATTTAATGACTTAAGTTGTGCGCCAAAAAGGGATAATATCTATTTTGAGGAAAGTTGTAATGTTTAAGGAGTTGAATGTGAAGTGAAAAGGTTGAAACAACCAGGTGGGAATATAGTTCAAGCAGACTTTTTGTAGAAGCAAACCAGTAGTGCCTTCTTTAATGGGAAAGGGAGGGGGAGTTTGATTAATTTGTTAAGGGCTTTGATTAGTCCAGTCAGTGTGTTAGTATCACAGGGATCTGTCCAGTTTTCAGTGAAGACCACAAAACGGAGGGAGAGAAAGTGTGAGCTGAAGCAGTCTGCAATAAAAATGATTGCATCATGTATGGACATCCCATGATAGTTTCTTTAAAACTTTATAAAGTTTATTAAGGTGAAGTTCTTCAACTACACCCAGCACTCATTTTTGATTTAAGTAAATAATTGTCCATTAAAAAGAAACAATGAAAGTATGGAATCACTGCATGTACATGATGAACCTCTTTGATTAGTTATCAAATTGAACCATTATTTGAAGGTCACACTGAAAATGTGTCTTACCACACACTGAACAGTGGAATTTACCTCATGACATACACAATTACTCTCTAAACATTGAACTTACCAACATGAGCCTTGCAATGCCTCGGATGATACATGAAATTAAGTTATTAGTTAATTATATTTCTTGCTAGGTCTCCATGTTGTCCCCATGGTGGTAATGATCTCCTATTTATAACTCCCCGTCTATGTACCTTGATGGATATATGTATCACCAAGGTATGTATGGACAAAGTTACATGTATAAAAACCTGCCTTTCATTAATATCCTTATCATAATATTCTGTCACCTCGATGTTCTGCTTGCAATATTAGCAACCTAACTGGAATTTATCACATAATACATTGTAACATTCCCAGAAAATATATTCACAAGTCATTTATTCAGTGTGAGAATGAAAACGTTGTGAGATGTAAGCAAGTTAATTGGTCTCTTTATGTCTATAAAAAGTATCCTTAAGATATAAATAGTGTCACTCTGAGATGTAGAGATGTTAATGGGCCTATGTGAAGTTTGCAATGCCCCCATCAGCATGCCGCCCTTCTCTATTCAGGAAACATTGTTATTTTTTACTGTAATAAAGTTATCAGTTTAAGGCAGGTGTAGATCTAAGAAGATGTTCATGGCAGCAGTGGTGAACTATTAGCAGATCTGTCACTTGTGGTATATGAACATCAGAGGACAATGCCTAATTGCATGTATTTGCCACCTAGGACAGAAGTGCGCCTTATTACTAATTTCAGTTGCTGGAGAACCTCTGATAAGAAATGACTGTTTTGGGTAATGGGTGCAGTCAAAAGAGGCAAGCGGAAAACTGCAATAGAGGCAAACATTTTAAAGAAAGTTACATAACAGATAAAGAGAATCGAAGGCAATACACTGAGAAGGTGTTTGAATCCTAACAAATATCAGTTGTTATGAAATGATGAAGACATGCCTCATTTAAAGTTTCGAGGAACTGAAAATGCTCCAATTTCTGAAGGAAACTCGAAATACATGGTAGAATATGTCCCGCATTTCCTCCACTGTGTTATCTCTGTGATAGCGAGAGCTCAACAGGTAGATTCTACTCTGCATTTAGAGTTTTCTCCAGAAAATGATGTGCCAAGCCTCTTGTGGAAAAAGACTATTCTTTCCAAACCTCTCTATATGTATTTATTAAGACTTTCCAATGTGAGAAGGCTAGGCATTTTATGGAGGTCCACTTCCTGAGTCAATTGAGTTTCTAGAAGAATGTTTAACAGTTCTCATGACACAAGCTAGTGGCTATATTTACCAGCATGGTGCAAAATGAAAGCAAATAATCACTCATGTAGGAATTTGTACCCTTTTGAAGAGAAATCTCCCATATCTGTATCACTCAATTGTGGCACAGGCCTCTATCGTAAAAAAGTGTATAAACCCGCAATCACCAGTGAGCGCCATTGGTTCCCATAATCCTTCCTGGACAGATGGAAGATCTCCAACCAGTGTTGTATGTACTGATTGCGCCTCAGATACATGTTTATTCCACTAGATCTTGGTCAAAGGAACACCTTGAGTAGCCTAGTCATTAGTCCAACATGCTGAAAGGTGGTAGGATGAAAGACCAGCTTTGCTAATTGCATTATTATTGCTTGAGAGTTCATGTGTTTTCTTCTGAAATGCAATTCTTTTGTCATCACCCTTCAGCCAATCATTGCCCTTCCCATTGAAGTAATTCGCTTGCTAACAGTTTGACAACCAGGCTAGACTAGATATGTATATTGCTATGTCTATTCACTGAGTCTACTTGGGCTGTGCAATCCACTGTTCTTGTTAATCAGCTGCCGAATGTGCATAACTGTATCCATCGATTTTTCTCTTCCTTAGGTTAATGCTCATTTTTGCTTTTTGAAATGATACAAAAGCCATTACAATATCTCATCTCTGCAATATGTCCTAAGCCAGGGGTGTTGCACGTGCTCTTCATCCACTTTAAGAACATTACATGATATTTGTTGATGAGCAAACCAGTGCATATATTCATTTATAGATGGTGGTGTTGCTGTTCTTGTCCATCTCAGGTCTCTGGTTGTGCATGTGTGGTCATTATCTTAGCACTGATTTGTGTTTTTTGTTATCTTAGTACCAGGAGCCAACTTTGTGAACGTGGTTGGCATTTTGTCCTATCTGAATTATCCTAGACTCTGTGGAACATTGGAGAAGTGGGCTATAATGATGTAACAGAACAACAGATGTTCGTGACACTGTTGCACCTACTGCAGCCGTCTCAATGTACAGGACCAGTAAGGCTTACCACAGTCGTAGAAGCTTCAGTTGCTGCTTTAGAGGCTCGGTGCTATTTTCAATGTCGTCCGTCATTTCAGTCACGGAGGTTTTTACAACGCATCTCGGCCAGCCTGTAATCAGACAACATTGCTTTCCCAGTCCTATTCCTCTTTGCAGAAGAGGAACTTGAATCTTCCTCCATCACTAGTTAAACTCTAAGGGCCCGATTCACAAAGGTAGACATACACTTTTGTGTTCGTTTTTGATGTTGTTTGCAATTCACAAAGGTATTTTACTAGCAGTATCTTTAAGACTGAGGAATCTTCCACATGAAAAAGATTGCTCTAGATTTTTACGTGGGTAGACTGCGCAGTCGTATATATACTACTAGTAAAATACATTTGGGCCTCATTTATGAAAAGAGACGCATCGCTGCGTGAACACAGCGATGCATCACTTTTCACCGCGCCCTCCTTGCAACACCAATGATGCGTCATATTTACAGTATGACGCATCATGGCGCAAGGAGTTACAGACACGTCAGTATTTCTGACGTATCTGTATGGCGCAAAAGTGACGCATCGCTGGAGTGTGTCACAAAAGTGACGCAACTCCAGCAATGTGTCCTTTCACATGAGGCAAGCCCCATGTGAAAGGGCCTGCGTCAGTCTTACGCCTGCTCTGAGACAGGCGTAAGAAATTGACGCATTTGTGACCTAGAAGTGGCACAGTGAAATCTTATAGATTTCACTGCGTCACTTCTATGACCCTTTCTTGCGTCAGAACGCCCCCATTGCATACATTATACCTGGCGTAGGTATAATGTAGCGCAGGGGTTTACTAAGTGACGCATCTACCTAGATGCGTCACTTTTTAAATATGGTGCAACAAGGCACATTTTTACGCTGCTGGTGCGTCACAAAAAGTGACGCACCGGCGGCATAAAAGTGACGCACGGCCTCATAAATGAGGCCCATTTGTGAATAGCAAACAATCGTGATCTTACACAAAAGTATAACTTTTCCTTTCTAAATCAGACCCTTAAAGCACATCATAAAAAAACGCTGACAGAGCAGACCGCAGTACAACTCTGTAATGTTAGAAATTTGTAAGGCATCAGGAAATCATATTTCGTGTTTTTGCGTCAGATTTCTTTGTTTTTTTGTTTTGCATACAGGCAAGTGAATTAAACCTGAGTACAGAACTCACTGTTCTTGAGTATACTTCTTATACAAATTACTCCAGCTGCTACATAGATAATTCCCAACATTTCCACATTGTAAAGGTGTCAGGTTTAAATAAAATGTTTAAGAGTGCATTGCAGTGTATTCAAGTAGATTTAACACGCAGCTGTTGAACGGAAGACTAACACCTGAACAGGGATACCACAGGGAGGCTGTCATGATTGGCAATCACACGGTTGGCTAATACCACCAAAAACCTGAGATGAGACATCAGGACATGAAATGCGACTGATTATTTTCAATTGAAACAAGTCAAGTCCACATAAGATAAATAGAATGACAAATCTAAATTAATATGTTTAAGTCATAAATCAAAGTTCTCACTCATTTAGGAACACATAAGAGACCAGCCACTGAGGGACCCGCTTACCACAAATGAATTTATATTTCGGTTTCCCCCTTGATCAGAGTATCATCAAGCTGTACAAAATCATTACCTTCAGGGTACAGCAGATCACTGAATCTGCTGTTTAGCTCCATTGGATTGTTTCTGCTTTGAGATTGACAGTAAGTATTATTTTAACAAGCACATGCCCAGGAGCGGTGCAATTTGTTCTGCACTGCCTTTGATTTTGTCAGTAGATTTGTTGTCTTGATAACTAGGACTCTAGTGTCCTGAGGGTCTTCTTCGGAAAATTATAACATTAAGATTGACTTTTGCTCGGAAGTTTCCATCACTGGCCTCGACATCGAAGAAACCTTTTCGCCTTCTTGCCTTGTGTAATCAGGCAGTGTTGCAAGCTCATTATGTTGCTTTTCAATTTTTATAATTGATTTTTCATGACTATTAGTTTCCAATTAAGTTTACTGAAGTACATTCTCCTTGTTACCCTCCTGCTCGCAACTAAAACTCACTGTAGCTTGGTAGAAATGGAAGCAGCACTCGAGAAAGGCTCACTTAATTAATCTATTGGTAAATATATACTAAATCTGCTTGTTCCATGTGAAGCTAAGACGCCCAATAAGATAATAAATAAAGACAACTATAATAAGTATATAAGCCATGCAGTGGAAGTAAATGTGGCTCAATGAATCAATGTATTTGTCCGAAGCAATGTACTAATAAACGTGCATGTTTTCAGTTTTTTTGCAATCTATTAAGAACACAATATTCACCATGTACTCGTTCCTTCTGAGATAACATGGAATGTGAATACTGATAAATACATAAATATATATAAATGTTATCCACCGATTGAAAATAAATTCAAGGCACTCTCCACACTGAAAAGTATTTTTTTGTCACAATGCCAAAGACAACACATTTTGGCTTTATAGCCTCTCTCACTTGAGAAAGGCTGTAAATCAGTGGATAACATAATTATGGAACACAACCCATGAATGGCACCGGCGCCTGTGATCAACTTTTACTGTGTGGAGATGAAAATAACAAATATATATACATATATATATATATTGCCAGTAGGTAGTTTTAGTTAGTACCTACTTTCCATAGCAAAATCATTTTTTGACTTGTCTATAACTTTGGTGTCGTTTGACCAATCTTCAGGAAATTTTTCCCCAAAAAGTGTTGAGGTAGGTTCTTGTTATCATGGAAAGTTTGGGGGCGATCTGTGCAGTGGGGACATATAATTTGGGGTGATAAATAAGGGTGTGTTTGTAATAATTCCAATATGAACATTTAGCCACAGCTACAGCCCGAACTGCTGAACAGACTTACACCCAATTTGGCAGGGAGGTAGATGTTCGTTCAAGAAAGTGCCTTTTGCCTATTTGGTGTAAATCTGTTCAGTAGTATTTGCAAAATTTAAGACAGAAATTATTGTGATATCTCTGGCCGTGGTTATTTCATGATGGTTTGCAAGTAATCGTAAATGCACGCGCCAACGGGAATGCTCTTAGTGGTTGGACGGAACCTGAACAGAAAGTTGTAGCTGCCATTTTACTAATCTGGAATGGTTCCCGGGGCTGAAAATTTCAGAAAAATATAACACATAAGATGTCAGAGTAGAGGTACACTGACCCCATATTTAAGAAATGGGGTCACAAATTATGTGTCCAAAATTGATTTATTTTGATTGCGCACGATATGCAAGATGATGCGCCCCCCAGCACAGCTCCCATGTATCGTCGCAAGGACATCGTGACTACTGACATCCTCATGAATATTGGTGGGACAATCAAACAAGTTATCAAGGAATCATTAATACGCATTTTTACAGAGATATTGAGCTTATGCAAAATGTTTTTTAGAGTTATTTATATAGTGAGTTATCTACTGTGATGATTAGCATTAATTATACAGTTATAATTGTTAAACGACTATAGGAGGAACAACGAACATAAGGAACATGTTTGGAAAGTTAGAAAAGCTTATGAAAAGCTAACAAGCTAAATGGTGGGAGCACAAATGCCTCCACAGATACTTGGAGGTCGGTAGAATACTGAGGGGCTTGCGAATCATGATCGCTCCTAGTTTTGAAAACCCCATTCCGAAAATATTAAGTGAAGGGGCGGAATGCAATCTGGAATCTTTGAGAAAACTTGTACAGATTTTAGTGAAATATGCGGAAATAGATCGGATTGAATTACAAAAAAAGATTGATGAACTAAATGAGGAAATCAATAAAATAGAAGTTACCAATACAATTACCAAATATCGGGAAGATATGCTGACAAGATTACAGAAGGAAGAGGAGATCATTAAAAAAAGAAAAGCTTTTAAGTTCCTGCAAGACAAGCTGGACTATGAGAACGGACACATTTTTACGTTCTCAAGGAAATACGACTCTCTGAAATTGGGTAGAAAAGTCACTCAAAGACCAGAGCAAAATGCTAGTACAGCGCAAGTGCGCCAATTTTCACTTCCAAGTCAGATTTAAGCTCTGCTGTGGAAAGCAAATCGGACTCGGAATAGGCAAAAGGGGGTTCAAATCCGGGGTTTCTATAGCTCTCTCTGGCAGAAGAGCTAGACTTTCTATGCCAAGACATACGCCAAACCTTGCGCCCGAGAACACAGAGCTCAAAACAAGACAAAACAAAAAGCGGCGTGAAAGATGCAAGCAATGCCGCAAATGACAAAAGCTTCAAGAAACCAGCAATCAACAAGTGGAAGCGCAAATAAATACAAACAGAGATACCAACAATACAAATACAATAATCAACCTGTCAACAGTAACCCTAAAGGAAGCTAAAGTATAACTACTATTGTTAGGGTTATCTTTCTCCTCAGAGAGTAACTTCAATTAAGCCCAAACACAAATAGACGTTTACAAGTTTATTCGAAAATTGAAGCTTCGTAAATACCATCTCCTCCAAAAAACAAGCAACTACAGTCAATCCATAACATTTTTAATGAACATGTAACCACTGAAGTGAAGAAACTCAATCATCAAATATCAAGCACACAAAACAGATACAACTACCAGAATCACAAATATCATAAACTCACAAAGAAACTACAAGGCAATGATCAAATTATCACACGCAACTTAGATAAAGGGGTAATATAGTAATTTGGCATACAGGGGACTAAATGGAGGAAGCAATGACACAATTAAATGATTGAGAGTGCTATAAAAGAAGTAACCTCCAGAGAATGAGGGCCCTGTGGAATACATTTTACTTCAAATTATTTGCCTGGAAAAGTGCAGGCTTGTTGAGTATGGACGAATACAGATATCTTAAGAATGATCATCCAATCATGCCTGTAATTTACTACATCCCCAAAATACATAAGCATGTTAGGAGGCCAGCAGGAAGACCAATTATCTCAGCACGTAAAACACTTCCCGATATATTGACTTTTTTCTACAGGAACATGTACGATCACTGCCTTCATACATCCAAGATACTAGTGACTTTCTCAGGAATATTAGCAACTGTACATGGGACTCAGACTATTTACTAATGTCCCTAGATGCTACATCTTTATATATCAGTATCCACCATCAAGATGGTACCAGGGCTATTGAATTCCATCTGGGGTTACGACCAATGTATCTTTACCAGCATAACAAAATGTTAGTCAATTTGATATTATTCTGTTTAGAAAACCACTATTTGCAAATTCGGGGAGTGGCAATGGGGGTGTGTTCTTCACCTAGCTATGCCTGCCTCCATATGGGATGGTGGGAGGAATTGGTCCTCAAAGTGGAATTTAAGAAAATACTGGATGAACATGTTATTGTTTGGCTAAGATATATTGATGATCTATTTGTGATATGGTGTGGCACAGAAGAAAGTGCACATACATTCATTGCCGAAATTAATGTTAACACTTTCAACTTGCACTTCACAGCCACCATAAGTAGAAAAGCAGTGTGCTTTCTTGATGTAGAAGTAATTACAGCAGATCTTAAAACTGAAACAAAATTATATCACAAAAAGACATCAGGCAATACCATACTGCATGCCACAAGTTATCATCCTAAGCATCTGATACACATCATCCCTATGGTGAAATACTTAGAATCAAGAGAATATGCAGTAATGACAGTGAACTAGTCAAGGCTCAAAATGAAAGCAAAAACAGGTGTTTGGCCAGAGGGTACTCAGAAAGAACCATTGAAACTGATATTAGGAAACCATGTGTATTAAACAGAACAGAGCGTCTGGCCACTGCTTCCTGTAAAGAGCCAAATATAACAACAACACAACATAAAGACCATGACAAAAGGTTAATTCGTATGTATAATGTGCAACAAAAAACATTGCGTAAGATAATCAATACAAATTGGCCTATTGTTTTAAGTGTTCCGATACTAGGAGGTGCTCTTCCCAAGAATCCAAGTATTACATTTAGAAAGGCAAGCTCTTTGCACGACACCTCAGTCAGCAGTAGCCCAGAAGTCAAAAGAGTAACCAATTGATCAACCCAAAGGAAGAGGTTTGTCAAATGCACAACATGTTGTGCTTGTAGGTATGGTATAAATAAGACAACCTACAAAACACCATTCATCGACAAGCCCGCCACCATCAGAAAGTTCCTTACATGCAAAACGGAGTATGCAATATATGTGTGGGAGTGCTCTTGTGGATTGCAGTATGTCGGAAGCACAAAACTGCAGGTCCATAAGAGAATACTCGTGTTTGAAGTTTCCTTAGTTCAGCTTCCCGATTGCCCCACGCTTTAAGGCGGGGACCGAGTCTACAACAAAATATTTAAGATGTTCTAAATTTTTGTTGTGAATATCCTTGAAATGACGCCAACCGGGTATGCTGGGTCAGAGTTGGTAATGGCCCTCTGATTTATATACTTGCCTTTACTATCCATTAAAGAACAGTATTTACACTGGCAATGTAATTTCACAACTGTTTAATATACAATAAAGATACATGTCCCTTTTATGTAATCCGTTAAGTCCCATATTTTAAAGTTCACTTATTAAAGTCAGCACTTTAGAACATGTTTTTTCATCAGGGTGGCACTTCAAGGTTTTATACTCACTAAGGCACTTTGAATCGAATATCTAACACAGAGAAGCAATATGAGCAGGCCCACTCGGGCTACGTTGTCAGTAGTAATAGACGCAGAGGACAGGAGAATACAAATAATTAAAAGTATGGGCACTATTAAGTCCCCATACACATTAGTAAGGTTATTCAACACATTATGCACAGAATATTGATTTATAACGCAGACAGTAAAATATGTATTTATTCGCATACTGTGACATTTGTGTTGAATACATGAATTACTTGGAAAATTAGTTGGTTGTGAGAAAATCCATTATTTAAATTGTGTATATAGCATGGTTTAATACAGCTGAATAAGTGTTTAAACAGTTGACATTGTATGTTAAACACACAAGGCAGTGCACACAGTTTTTACAGGCACAATGTGGTCTTGAACATTCCTTTAAAGAGCTGAACTGTGCCATATCTACTAAGATATGGAGCTCCTCCGTCCTCTCACCGCATTGGTGCACTTGAGGCTGCCTAGTGCCAATGCAGGCAACCTTAAACCATAGTGCAAGGATGGCTGTGTTACTGAAAGGATTGGTACACCTTCCTGCACAAAACCAATCCTTTGTGTCATATTTCTCTTTCCACGCATGCTGCAGAAAGCAGCAGGCATGGAAAGATGACAAAGATGGGAAATAAAAAAACTTCTCCTTGCTACACCTGTTGGGGCACATTCCTCTTAGTACATGTGCTGCAGAATGTAGAATACATGGAAAGAGGAAGTGTAAAGGAGAAATAAAGATACTTCTCCTTGCTACACCTCTTCCGGATCTTGGATGAGGCTGTCCTCCCCCTTGAGAAAGGAAATTCCTACCTGACCTATTGGTGGTGTTCAACGTAGTACTTCACAACAGTCCTACTCTGGTCTAGCTAGTATTTGTGAAGAAAGCGCCATCAATTAAAAACTGACGGTATCCCTCGGGGCACACTGACATATGGTGAAATCCTCCTCTATTGAATAAAGCAAGGTTGATACTTGTAGTGTTTCATATGAAGTGATCAAGTTTTATTTTCTTATTTTCTCAATTTCTCATTATTTCATTTGTATTTCCATTGTTGTCAATAAAGTTTCATTGACATGCATTATTTAATCCAGCTCCAATGCATTTCGGGCAACCGCCCTTCACCGGGGAGCATCTACGAACAAACGACATATGATGGATAACATATCTTCTCACGTTTTTGTTATCAAATATCATAATACAGTGGTGGATAAAACATACTAGGTAATAATCGAAGGAGTGAAAAATGAACATCGGATAACTAAAAAATGAGTGGGGAAAGTAGACAGACGTTAAGTATGCTGTTTCATGCAGGGTTCAATACGGGTTAATGTGACTAAGGTTGTGTGTGTTGGTAGTCAATACATTGGTAACGGCTTATATAGTGGTACATAGTGTTAAAAAATGAAGTGCTGTTAATGGAAAAGATCAAAGAGCGTCAAAGGTAGTGAATACAGTTGACAACGTTACGCGTGTTGCAATGCGTGATGAAAACGCTTAATGAGATCGAGTGAAATTAAGCGTAAAAAGTTAAACGAATTGTGAATAACAGCGCTTAGCAATTAAAAAGCTTGTATGTTACTTACAGAGATTGTTAATGCGTTATGGCATACGTTCATCTGGTGTTCTCGCTGCAGTGTTAGTAAATGTTAGCGCGTAAAGACCAGTTCAAAGAGTCTGCCGGTCATGTGACCATGAAAACGTTATAGTAGAAACAGAACTAATGGAGTGCACAAAGTTTTAGTAAGGAAAAAATGAAAACATATGTCGAATACATTGAAATTAATAAATCTCAATAAGTACTGTATGATCTTAAACCAATAAATGTAAAAAATTAAATATAAACAGTTAAAGATACAGAGATGGTCAGGAGAATGGTCCAGAACAACTGGACCCATCGAAGTGTGTTTGAATGCCTATACATGAAAGTCTTACAAGTAGCTGAAAATTCAATCCTTTCATTGAGTCCATATGGCTTAATAGAATTGAGTCTACAGATCCAATAATTTTCTCGTTGAAGTAATATTTTGTTGTTGTCCCTTCCCTCAGTTTATTTATCACTTCTAGTGCCATAAATTTAAGTTGTGAGATGTTATGGTTCATTTCCAGGAAATGACTGGCTATTGAGGATTTCAAATTTCTTGTTCTAATGTTGGACTTATGTTCATTTAGACGAGTCTTAAGTTTGCGCTCAGTCTTCCCTATGTACGCCTTGCCACATGGGCATTTTAACAGGTATATTAAATTGTTGGTGTCACAGGTTGCCGTGACCTTCAGAGCTATGTCATATACTTTCATTGTGTGTGTTACTATATTACCCGAGATTATATTATGGCAGTTGTTGCAATTGTTGCACGGTCTAGTGCCTCGAGAAGGTAAATCAATGGTTTTAGGTTGCTTTAAAATTTCACCCAGATTTCTTCCTCTCGTATATGCAAAGAGTGGTCTTGGTTTGAACATGTCTTTGAAGTCTGATTCTGTAACATTGGCCAATGTTTCAGTATTATATTTTTGTAATTCTGGCTCACATTTGAATATTTCTTTACTATGACCATTCTGTCACTTGGTGTTTTCACTCTGGTTTGTTTTAGAAGGTCTATACGGTTTAAATCTTTCACCTGATTTTTGGCTGTGTCTAATATCTCTTTAGGATATCCTCTTTCGTAAAATCTGTTGGTCATTTCTTCTATTCTGATGTTGGCCACACTAGGATCAGAAGTAATTCGTTTAACCCTTAATAATTAAGATTTGGGTAAATGTTTCTTCAAAGATACCTGGTGAAAACTAGTATAATGAAGAATATTATTCCGATCAGTTGGTTTTCGAAATATGTCTGTAGTAATCTGATTATCTTTCAAAGTGACAAGAACGTCCAAAATTTTTATAGTTTGTGGATCTATGGTCCAGGTAAACTGAATTCGTGGGTTGGCTCAATTCAAAGTGCATAAGGCTTGTTCAAGGTTTTCTCTGGTGTCTTTCCAAAGGATGAATAAATCATCAATAAAGCGAACATACATCTTAATACTTCTATTCCAGATGGGATTGGACCAGATGTGGGTATTCTCAAATTCACCCATAAAGATGTTCGCGTAGACTGGAGCTGCGCAATTTCCCATGCTTGTGCCCACAAATTGTAAAAACCAATCTTCATCATGTTTGAAGTAACTTTGGTACAGTGTAAACATGACTAGTTTCATCAGGAATACTTTCATGGTTTCTTTCATGTCTAATTTTAGAATGGCCTGTTCTATGGCCTCAATGCCCTCCTGGTGTGGAATTGAGGTATATAACGAGCTAACGTCAGCTGTACACAACCATAGTGGTTCATTAGGTTCAAGCTTGATACTTTGCAGTTTACACAAGAAGTCTGTGGTATCTTTAACGCAGCTGGCTAGGGATATTGTCCTATAGGTTTGTGGATGCTTCCACATGTGGATACTATTGGTCGTATCGGTGGGTCAGTCAAATTCTTATGAATTTTTGATGCTGCATATATAGACGAATGCAAAAACAACAATTGATGGACAGAATGCAGAACAATGTCACACATTCTCCCCAGTACAGAGATCTGGGCCTAAATCCATCGTTTTTTTGCACTCCACACCACCCCAGGTCAGACATGGCCATATGCAAATCAGCCTTGACCCTGTGCCTCATGGGAACAGTCCAGCCCGAACTGCCAAGCCATGTCTTTCCTGGACCGGAATCAAGCATCCAAGGACCGGTTTCTGGCTATCAGCCTTCATCAGCCTGGATAGCTTGACTCCAGTGGTGTGGAGAGCATGGGACTCACGTCTGAGCATACCCATCCCACTCGGGGTGACAAATGCAAAAACAACAATTGATGGACAGAATGCAGAACAATGTCATACATTCACCCCAGTACAGAGATGTGGGCCTAAATCCATCGTTTTTTTGCACTCCACACCACCCTTTTGTACCGCTTTTGGCCGGGGTGGCAGAGTGGGCTAAAGAACGGTGATGGATTTAACCCAGATCTTTTGACTGGGTGTGAGTGTTTGATTGGTTCAGATGCTCCGTCCATTACCACCCCCTTTTGTACCGCTTTTGGCCGCCATAAGTGTGGCAGGGTATGCTCAGACGTGAGTCCCTTGCTCACTTTGCCACTGGATTCAAGCAAGCCGGGCTAAAGATGGCTGTAATGCCAGAAACCGGTCCTCGGAAGCTTGTTTCCGGTCCAGGGAAGGCATGGCTTGGCAGTTTGGGCTGGACTGTTCCCATGAGGCACAGGGTCAGACTGATTTGCATATAGCCATGTCTGAACTGGGGTGGCAGAGTGAGCTAAAGAACGATGATGGATTTAACCCAGATCTTTTGACTGGGTGTGAGTGTTTACTTGGTTCAGATGCTCCGTCCATTACCACCCCCTTTTGTACCGCATATATAGATGGACTCCTTGGATTGATTTTGATGAGAAAGTTCCTGGTTCTTTGATTAATAGTTCCAGATGTTAGCGCTTTTTCCACAATGTCTTTGAGAGTGATGGTATATTGAACTGTAGGGTTGCCTGGAAGTTTCATATAGGTAGTTTCATCAGATATATGTTCTTTAAGATTTTGATGGTACATGGTTGAGTTCATGATGACCAAGGCGCCTCCCTTATCAGCTTTGGTACAAATTATGTTTTTGTTATTGGCAATGGATTTCAGTTTGTTACGATCTTTTTGCGTTATGTTTTTGTACGTACCTCTTCGAAAATTGATGGATAATAAATCTTGTTTAACTAGCTGTTCGAAAAGATCAATGGTTTTGGGGCTCACAGGGGCCTGGTAAGAGCTAGAAGTTTTTAATCCCATCGAGGGATCCGGTTCTTTGTCCCCTTGAGGGGGTGCGATATTTTCAAAAAAGTGTTGCAGTCTTAGTTTTCTGGTGAGTTTAAATGTACTAACTTCGAGTTCCAACAAATCTGATCTGGTAGTTGGCACAAATGAGGTTTCTTTTTGTAACAACTTGATTTCCTGTTCACTGAAGGTGTGGTTGGAAATATTAATTACTAATTGTCTTTGTTGTTCTACTTCTTTTTCTTTGGAAGTGTTGTGCTTCTTGTTTGAGGAGGATCTTTTTGTTTAGCTCCTCCTGGGTCGCCTGGTTCTCCTACCTGTTCTAAAAAATCAATGTTGGTGGAACTTGTTGATGTACTTGGTGTTTGTTCCTGTGTCGTATTAGCTGATTGTGCTCCCTGGGTTCTGTCAAAAGGTGTAGGTCCAGATTTTCTTTGACGGGTAGTTGTATCACTATCTGAAGAAGATGTCTCGGTGTTTTCAGTGTATGGGCGGTTCCTTCTTTTTTGAGCGTACACCTCCACCCAGGTGTACACCTCGCCCAATTTGTAATCCAGGGTGTCACGTCGAAACTTTCTGATCTTGCGGTCATTGATGTCATTGCTGTGTTTTTCTAATTGTTGTTTAATGTCTGGAGAAGTGTGGCTCAGGGGTTAGAGGCGGCAGACCCGGAATCTGAGATCGGTCCTGGACCAGGGTTCAATTCCCCGCCCCGGCGGGTCTTGGGCTAAAAAATTCCACGGACTTGATAATTCTCGCCCCGGTGCCTCCTCGACTCTCGGGTTCACACTCTGCGACTCTGGGCAATAGCTTGCTTAATCTCCACAACGGCCCCTCGCGGCGGGATGCCTGACTTTCACCTTGTGGATACCCTGCTATCTCACAGGGGAATATCAGGAAGGGTTCCCTAAGCAAGCGCCGGGAAACCCACTGCGGGTAGCTGTGCGCTATATAAGCTCAACTACATACATGTCTGCAATAAATGTATCCCATTCTTGTGTTGACATTGCTTTTTATGAGTCCCTCTGTGGTTTCTGCTATTTCTTTTTCAAGTTCAATGAGTATGTTGGATAACTCCTTGATAATAAATAGAATTAAATCCAAACTACACTTGTTCAAGATAGCGTACCAACGGTCTTGAAATGATTTTGAGTTCTTACATAGTGAAGATTTTAACGCAATTCGTAGGCCTCTGGGGATGCGCAATGATTTATGATATTTTACTAAGGTACTGGCATGTTGTTTTTGGTAAATTCTCCATTTAGACAGTTAGAGTAATTGTTTTATGTTCTGTTCTTTACTCCTTGCCGTGGATGATTGTGATATGTCGACTTGGATTAATGCGTATATTCTGGTTGCTTCTTCATTAGCAAATGCAAAGGTGTCTGCTCTAGCTCTAATGTTGGACTTATGTTCATTAAGACAAGTCTTAAGTTTGAGCTCAGTCTTCCCTATGTACACCTTGCCACATGGGCATTTTAACAGGTATATTAAATTGTTGGTGTCACAGGTTGCCGTGACCTTCAGAGCTATGTCATATCCTTTCATTGTGTGTGATACTTTATTACCCAAGATTATATTATGGCAGTTGTTGCAATTGTTGCACGGTCTAGTGCCTCGTGAAGGTAAATCAATGGTTTTAGGTTGCTTTAAAATTTCACCCAGATTTCCTCTCGTATATGCAAAGAGTGGTCTTGGTTTGAACATGTCTTTGAAGTCTGATTCTAATTGTAACATTGGCCAATGTTTCAGTATTATATTTTTGTAATTCTGGCTCACATTTGAATATTTCGTTACTATGACCATTCTGTCACTTGGTGTTTTCACTCTGGTTTGTGTTAGAAGTAAGCATGGGCGGATTTTGCGAATTGGCAATCCGCGAACTTGCGTATTTACGGATTCGCAATCCGCAAAATCCGCGAACTTTCGCGAATTTGCGGATTTTCTTATTTTTTTTGTGTTCGCAAGGATTTCTGCCAGTTCGCGAGGGTTCTGTGCCAGTTCGCAATTGCGAACTTACTTGTCGGCTCGCAACGGGCGCGACTATGTTGTTTCTACATCTGGTTCATCATCACAAGTTCACAGCACCCTCTGTTTCACCACTGCCACCCTCTGGTACACCCATGATGCCACCCTCTGGTACATCACTGCCACCCTCTGGTTGGTTTATCACTGTAGATTATGGGGGTGAAAAAAAGCAAGCATACCTGCCCTGCTTCAACTGACATGAATTAATTTGGGGTTGATTAATGTGTCACTGAATTTAAACTTCCAGTCTGGCTGGCACCTGCTTCCTTATCTGTAATTTGCTTTCTGTTGCAGTGCAATTTTTTTTTCACAGGACCTTTGTGGCCTATAGTTGCAAGTAGGCAACTGAACTTTGAAGGGGCCCCTCAGGAAGCACTACAGGGAATGGTTACTAATGATAAGATTGAACTTTTGCACCTGCTGAGTGCTTTCAGTTTTGTCTGTAATTGCTTTCTGTTGCAGTGTAATTTTTTAAACAGGACTTTTGTTGTATACTTGTAGCTATTCTCTGAGCCTGCTGAGTGCTTTCAGTTTTGCAAAAATCCAAATATCCAGCAGCATCCACAAAAAGTAATCCTTCCAGGTCAAGATCCAAATCGAAGTGACCAGCACATGAAGAAAGCACTGGGAGGAGCCTGGTGGACAGGAACAGGAAGTTGGAGACTGTGGGGCACTTCCTTCCTCCCACCCCCACCCCCCAAAATGGACTCCTTGCAAAGAAAAAGTGCAGGCAAATGTCCCTGAGGAGTTATTCTGATAAAAATCATAATTTTCAAGGTTTATGCTGCCTGCTGGTGGATTTCTTGTGCAAAATTGCAAATTTAGCAATCTCGCAATTGCGAGATTGTCGCTGCCCGCCACATCTACGTGTTCGCAAGTGTTTACTCCCGCGAAATTGTATAGTATTCTAGTTGGCAAGTGCGACCAAGCAAAAAATCCGCTTCGCACGGATTTTACGAATTTTCGGCAAGTTCGCAAGAGTTCGCGGATTGCGAATTTACCGAAAATCCCTCTGGTTCATCCCTGTCACCCTCTGGTTCATCACTGCCACCCTCTGGTTCACCACTGCCACCCTCTACCGAGACCTTTTGTGACGCAGCGGCAGCACAAAAGATGCGCCATGGTGCTGGGTATTAACAACGTGACGCATCTCTCTGTGAGATGTGTCACGATGTAAAGCCCTGCGCCATCAGGAGGCGTTCCGACTCAGCCTCCTAAAAGTGGCTGAGTGAAATCTACAAGATTTCACTCAGTCACTTTTAGGCCAATGCTGCGTCAAAACCCTTTGCCTGCTTAAAGCAGGCGCAAGGCTTGATGCAGCATTGGGGAGATAGGGCACCCCCAGAGCATTGCTGGAGCTGCATCGCAAGCGCGACGCAGCTCCAGCAATGCGCTGCTTTTACGGCACAGATGCGTGACGCATCTGTGCCGTTTTTGCCACATGGTGCGCCGCATTGTAAATGCGGCGCACCATGGGTGGCCGAGCTGCGGCGCACAATAACTGGCACATCCCTGGGGATACCCCAGTTATTGTAAATCTGCCCCTATACATTTAGCCAACGAGGGAGCACTTACTGATTAGACAGTAGAAAGTACTCCAGTTGAGTAGAGGTATTGCACAAAAAGGTGGCATCTTCGTGGATAAACATGCAGGGCGGGATTCATTCTGCCCCCTGTTAGACTCGTTTTTTGTGCCCTTCTGCCCTCTGTTATTCCCTTGTTTTTGTACCCTTCTGCCCTCTGTTAGACTAGTTTTTTGTGCCCTTCTGCCCTCTGTTAGACTCGTTTTTGTGCCTTTCTGCCCCGTTATACTCGTTTTTTGTGCCCTTCTGCCCTCTGTTACACTCGTTTTTCCCTTGTTTTTCTGCCCTTCTGTCCTCTGTTAGACTGTTTTTTTGTGCCCTTCTGCCCTCTGTTAGACTTGTTTTTCCCTTGTTTTTCTGCCCTTCTGCCCTTTATTAGACTGCTTTTTGTGCCTTTCTGCCCTCTGCATCACCACATCATCAATCAGCGCTACCCCAGCATCACTCAGCTCCACCACATTATCACTCAGCACCACCACATTATCACTCAGCACCACCACATTAACACTCAGCACCACCACAGCACCACTCAGCACCACCACAGCATCACTCAGCACCACCACAGCATCACTCAGCACCACCACAGCACCACTCAGCACCACCACAGCATCACTCAGCACCACCACATCATCACTCAGCACCACCACAGCATCACTCAGCACCTCCACAGCATCTCTCAGCACCGCCATAGTACCACTCAGCACCACCACAGCATCACTCAGCACCACCACAGCACCACTCAGCGCCACCACAGCATCACTCAGCACCACCACAGCGTCACTCAGCACCACCACATTATCACTCAGCACCACCACAGCACCGCTCAGCACCACCACAGCATCACTCAGCACCACCGCAGCATCACTCAACACCACCACAGCACCACTCAGCACCACCCCAGCATCACTCAGCATCATCCCAGTATCACTCAGCACCACCACAGCAGCACTCAGCACCACCACAGCACCATTCAGCACCACCCCAGCATCAATCTGCGCAACCATTTAACAACAACTGGTTCAAATATGTTCTCTCAATGTTTCAAACTTTATTACAAATGTCACAAAAAGATGTTAATATTTCACTTCTGTTCTTGGATTTTCGTCACAATAAAATACACTGAACATAATCTTCACAAAAGTTATTTACAAAAGTTAAGCTTTTGCCATTATAAATTAAAATCACTTTTATTTAAGTATTAATTATTTAAAAATGAAAAACCATTGTAATTTGTAATATCAATACAGCTAAGTCACGTAAATACAACACATGCGAGACCTATTGCATTGCAAATGCTTGTTTGTACTTTGTCATCTACGATATCTTTGCAATGTTTCAAAAAAGAGAAAGAGAGAGAGATAGAGAGAGAGAGGGAGCGAGAGAGAGAGTGAAAGAAAGAAAGAAAGAAAGAACGAAAGAAAGAAAGAAAAAAGAAAGAAAAGAGAGAGAGAAAGAAAGAAAGAGACAGACAGACAGAGAAGGAGCAAGAAAGTGAAAGTGGAAGGGAGAGTGGGAAAGAGAGGGAGAGAAAGAGAAAGAGAGAGTAAGAGAGAGGGGAGAGAAAGAAAGAAAGAAAGAAAGAAAGAAAGAAAGAAAGAAAGAAAGAAAGAAAGAAAGAAAGAAAGAAAGAAAGAAAGAAAGAAAGAAACAGGGAGAGAAAGAATGAGAGAGAAAAAAGAGAGAGACAGCGAAAGAGCAAGAAAGTGAAAGAGAGAGGAAAGAGAGAGAGAGACATGAAAAGAGAGAGAGAAAGAGAGAAAGACACACAGAGAGGGAGAGAGAGAGGATGAGAGAGAGACAGAGAAAGAGAGAGAGAAAGAGGGAGAGTGAGAGAGAAAGAAAGAGAGAGCGAGAAAGAGAGGATGTGAGAGAGAAAAAGGGAGAGAAAGAGAGGGAGAGAGAAGAGGAGAGAGGGAGAGAGAAAGAGAGAACGAGAGAGAAAGAAAGAAAGAGACAGAGAAAGAGCAAGAAAGTAAAAGAGAGAGAGAAAGAGAGCGAGAGACATGGAAAGAGAGAGAGAAAGAGAGAAAGACACACAGAGAGGGAGAGAGAGAGAGAGGATGAGAAAGAGAAAGAGAGAGAGAAAGAGAAAGAGGGAGAGTGAGAGAGAAAGAAAGAGAGAGAGAGAAAGAGAGAGCGAGAAAGAGAGGATGTGAAAGAGAGAAAGGGAGAGAAAGAGAGGGAGAGAGAAGAGGAGAGAGGGAGAGAGAAAGAAAGAACGAGAGAGAAAGAAAGAGACAGAGAAAGAGCTAGAAAGTAAATGAGAGAGAGAAAGAGAGAGAGAGACATGGAAAGAGAGAGAGAAAGAGAGAAAGACACACAGAGAGGGAGAGAGAGAGAGAGGATGAGAGAAAGAGAAAGAGAGAGAGAAAGAGGGAGAGTGAGAGAGAAAGAAAGAGAGAGAAAGAGAGGATGTGAGAGAGAGAAAGAAAGAGAGGGAGATAGAGAGAAAG
The DNA here is from genome assembly GCF_964261635.1 of Lissotriton helveticus. Taxonomy (NCBI): domain Eukaryota; kingdom Metazoa; phylum Chordata; class Amphibia; order Caudata; family Salamandridae; genus Lissotriton; species Lissotriton helveticus. The sequence goes on along the minus strand of NC_136069.1, from coordinate 493,062,791 downwards.
AGAGAGAGAACAACGGAGAAAGAAAGAGATAAGCAGAGAAAGAGGAAGAACTTGAAAGAGAGAGAGAAAGAGATAAATAGAGCAAGAAAGGAGAGGAAGAGAGAGATAGATAGAGAGAAAGATAGAGAAAGAGAGGGAGAGAGAGAACGAGAGAAAGAAAGAGAGGCGGGATCTCTGAAGGGCCAGATTCCTGAGTTGCCCCTACAGAACATACAGCTTTTTATTTTTAGCAAAATGCATATGAAAATTGTGCTGTAAAGGTCTCTTTTAGTTTAACCCCTCCTGACAACTCAAAATGGGTGAATTTGCCATCCTCTCCCTTCTTCCTGTTTTTTTTATATCCCTTCTTCCTGTTTTTTTATATTTGTAAGTGCTTCCTGAAGTGATTCCTGGGACAGGTGCCTTGTTGCCTACTTGTAACTATTCTCTGACCCTGCTTCAAGGGTCAGAGCAGGGTCAGAGAATAGTTGCAAGTAGGCAACGAGGCGCCAGGAAGCACTTAGCAGCAGGTGCCCAAGTTGAAGTTAATTTCTTTGTAACCCTTTTGTAAAGGAAAAAGAAATTAGGTTCAACTTTTGCACCTGCTGCTGTAACCCTTGCTTGGCTGAAAATTCGTCCCCGCTGATTGGCGGATTTTACCGCGATTTCGCGAGATTCGCGGATCGCGAAATTGCGGAAAATCCGCAAATTCGCCCGCGAAACGGATTTTACGCCCACCCTTAGTTAGAAGGTCCATACGGTTGAAATCTTTCACCTGATTTTTGGCTGTGTCTAATATCTGTTTAGGATATCCTCTTTTGTAAAATCTTTTGGTCATTTCTTCTGTTCTGATGTTGGCCACATTAGGATCAGAAGTCATTCGTTTAACCCTTAATAATTGAGATTTGGGTAAATGTTTCTTCAAAGATACCTGGTGAAAACTAGTATAATGAAGAATATTATTCCGATCAGTTGGTTTTCGAAATATGTCTGCAGTTGCAGTCCACTTGTGGGACACCCCCGCGCCGCACGGCCACCAGCTGCTGCGTGTGCCCCTCTGTGCCTGACTGCCTTGCCGCCGGCCTCGCGGCCGCCTTGCGTCTCCCTTTGCGCGCTGCTCCAGCTGTCTTGCCGTAATTTGTGCTTGTTTTTGCCAGAAGCCTGTGCTTGTTTTTGCCGTAATTTGTGCTTGTTTTACCATAAGTTTGTGCTTGTTTTTGCCGTAATTTGTGCCTGTTTTGCCGCAATTTGTGCTTGTTTTCTGTGACTTTTCATTTTTCTGTGCTAACGTTCCCTCTCCCCCTGTCTTCGATCTGTTCCTCCCCCCATCTGTGCCAGTAGTAGTATTATTGTTGTCTACCCTTTTTCCCGCCGCCCTCGCCGCTCTCCCTCCCCGCTTCCCGCCACCGCCAGTTGCCCCGCCCCTTTCTCTTTGTTCCCTCCCCGCTCCCGCCTCCCAGCTGCCCCGCCCACCCGCGCACCTGGCCTTATATGGCGACCGTGCGAACGCGCAGCGTTGACGCGCAGCGGGCGCGCCGATTGTGCGCCGAAGGCGCGCCAAAGGTAAGCCCGTCTGCGCCCGTCCGCGACCGGATCGCGACCAGCGCCAGGACCCCTGGCCCCCACCGACGGAAGCCGACCCGACGAACCTACACCGCCGCCGATCTCATCGCACTCAACACCGGCCGCATCCCAGGATGTCATCGAGCCGCCCCGAAGCACACCCACGGACCCTTCAGCTGCCACGCCTGCAAGTTCACCTGCATCCGGACCTTCCCTGCACCCGCCAAGCCGAACACCAGCAGCAACCACCTCAAGTGCATCCTGCTCAACACCCGCTCCGTCCACAGACACGCCGTAGAACTCTGGAACCTCCTCGACACCACCGCCCCTGACGTTGCCTTCCTCACCGAGACCTGGATGAACGCCTCCTCAGCCCCCAACATCGCCATCGCCATCCCAGAGGGCTACAAGATCATCCGGAGGGACCGCACCGCCAACCTGACGGGAGGAGGCATTGCCGTCATCCACAGAGACACCATCCGCATCACGACCAACACCAACGACACCCTAACCACCGCTGAACACCTGCACTTCCAGATCCACACCGACCCGAAGACCACCCTCAGAGGCACCCTGATCTACCGACCCCCGGGACCACGCACACGTTTCAGCGAGGACATCACCGACTTCGTCAGCCCGCATGCCCTCCCCTCCGCCGACTACATCCTCCTGGGGGACCTCAACTTCCACCTGGAGAACAACAGCGACCGCAACACCATCAGCCTGCTCGACAACCTCGCCAACCTCGGACTCAAGCAACTGGTGACCTCCCCCACCCACCTCGCCGGACACACACTCGACGCCGTCTTCTCATCCAGCAAAGACGTCACCTTCAGCCACGCGACAGGACTCCACTGGACGGACCACAGCTGTGTCCACTTCACCTTCAAAAGAACGACGATCCACCACCACCAGCAACAGATTGCCCGAAGAAGCTGGAACAAGATCACAGCCGACCAGCTCACCGCCTCCCTGAGCCAGCACCCTCCCGCCAGCTCAGCGAACCCCAGCCAGGCCGCCGACAACCTCACGATGTGGATCAACAACTGCGCAGACGAACTCGCCCCTCTGAGAACCCCACCCCGCGGACCCTGCAGCAGAAAAACACAATGGTTCACCGACGAACTCAAGAGCTCCAAGAAGAACTGTCGAGCCCTCGAGAAAGTCTGGAGAAGGGAACCAACTACGAACAACATGACCACCCTCAAGCACGCCACCCGGAAACACCACCAACTGATCCGCGCCACCAAGAAAAATACTTACAAGGACCGGCTGGACAACAACGCACACAACTGCAAGGAACTCTTCAACATCGTGAAAGAGCTCTCCAACCCCAACGCCGCTAACAACGACATCACCCCGTCGCAAGACCTCTGCAACTCCCTCGCGTCCTACTTCCACAACAAGATCGCGGACATACACAACAGCTTCAGCAACCAACCAACGGAAGCCACAACCGCAACAACGCCACCCACCACCACCCTCCGCACCTGGACTCCGATCAGCACCGAAGACACCATCCGCACAATGAACTCCATCCACTCCGGATCTCCGACCGACCCCTGCCCTCACCACGTCTTCAACAAGGCCGACGCTGTCATCGCACCCCACCTGCGGGACATCATCAACACCTCCTTCGACACCGCCACCTTCCCTGAGAGCTGGAAGCACGCCGAACTCAGCGCCCTTCTCAAGAAACCCACAGCAGACCCCACCGACCTCAAGAACTACCGTCCCATCTCGCTCCTCCCGTTCCCGGCCAAAGTCATCGAGAAGACCGTCAACAAACAACTGGCCGCCTTCCTCGAGACGAATGGATCCCTCGACCCCTCACAGTCTGGCTTCGGAGCGAACCACAGCACCGAGACCGCCCTCATCGCTGCCACCGATGACATACGAACTCTGATGGACAACGGAGAAACAGCGGCCCTCATCCTCCTGGACCTCTCCGCGGCCTTCGACACTGTCTGCCACCGCACCCTAGTACAGCGCCTCGGCAACATCGGAATCCAGGACAAGGCACTGGAATGGATCACCTCCTTCCTCGACGGCAGAACACAGAGAGTCCGTCTACCACCGTACAAGTCAGAGGCCACCAAAGTCATCTGCGGCGTACCCCAAGGATCCTCGCTGAGCCCAACCCTCTTCAACGTCTACATGAGCCCCCTCGCGACCATCGCACGCCAACACAACCTGAACATCATCTCCTACGCCGATGACACCCAGCTGATCCTCTCCCTGACCAACGACCCCGACGCCGCCAGAGCCAACCTGCACGAAGGGATGAGAGAGGTAGCCGAATGGATGTCGACCAGCCGCCTGTAACTGAACTCAGACAAGACGGAGGTCCTCATCCTGGGATCCTCGCCCTCCGCCTGGGACGACTCCTGGTGGCTCCCCGCCCTGGGCACCGCACCTAAACCGACGGACCACGCACGCAACCTGGGCTTCATCCTGGACTCCTCCCTCTCCATGACCAGACAAGTCAACGTCGTCTCCTCGTCATGCTTCAACATCCTGCGCATGCTACGGAAAATCTTCCGGTGGATCCCCACCGAGACGAGGAAGACGGTCACCCAGGCCCTCGTCACCAGCCGACTGGACTACGGCAACGCCCTCTACGCCGGAACCACCGCCAAGCTCCAGAAAAGACTCCAGCGGATCCAGAACGCCTCAGCAAGACTCATCCTCGACATCCCCCGACACAGCCACATCTCCGGACACTTGAGAGACCTGCACTGGCTCCCGGTCAACAAGAGAATCACCTTCCGCCTCCTCACCCACGCGCACAAAGCCCTACACGACCAAGGCCCGAGCTACCTCAACAACCGAATCAACTTCTACACTCCCACGCGCCTCCTCAGATCAACCAGCCACGCCCTCGCCGCCGTCCCCCGCATCCGAAGAGCGACAACAGGAGGAAGGTCCTTCTCCTACCTGGCTGCCAAGACCTGGAACTCACTCCCGTCCGACCTGCGCATGACCCAAGACCACCTCTCCTTCAGGAAGAAGCTCAAGACCTGGCTGTTCGAGCAGTAACGGCACCCCCCCCCCTCCCAGCGCCTTGAGACCCTACGGGTGAGTAGTGCGCTCTATAAATGTCTTGATTGATTGATTGATTGATTGAGTAATCTGATTATCTTTCAAAGTGACAAGAACGTCCAAAAATGTTATAGTTTGTGGATCTATGGTCCAGGTAAACTGAATTCATGGGTTGGCTGAATTCAAAGTGCATAAGGCTTGTTTAAGGTTTTATCTGGTGTCTTTCCAAAGGATAAATAAATCATCAATAAAGCGAACATACATCTTAATACTTCTATTCCAGATGGGATTGGACCAGATGTGGGTATTCTCAAATTCACCCATAAAGATGTTCGCGTAGACTGGAGCTGCGCAATACCACTGTATTATGATATTTGATAACAAAAACGTGAGAAGATATGTTATCCATCATATGTCGTTTGTTTGTAGATGCTCCCCGATGAAGGGCGGTTCCCCGAAATGCATTGGAGCTGGATGAAATAATGCATGTCAATGAAACTTTATTGACAACAATGGAAATACAAATGAAATAATGAGAAATTGAGAAAATAAGAAAATAAAACTTGATCACTTCATATGAAACACTACGAGTATCAACCTTGCTTTATTCAATAGAGGAGGATTTCACCATATATCAGTGTGCTCCGAGGGATACCGTCAGTTTTTAATGGATGGCGCTTTCTTCACATGTAACTTCATTCGTCTTTGGGTAAAAGACGATACCTCAGGAGCACCTATACAATTTCAATACCTTTATTTGCAAACTTAATCAACTTCAAGGCTGTGCACCAATCAATTAAAACTTTAAGTACTTCACATTGATTTTACCCAACCATTGGCAGCACGCACAACAACTGATTACAAAATGAACTATGAGGATATTTCGCGCTCTACTGAAGCTAGAGCAGACACCTTTGCATTTGCTAATGAAGAAGCAACCAGAATATACGCATTAATCGAAGACGACATATCACAATCATCCACGGCCAGGAGTAAAGAACAGAACATAAAACAATTACTCTACCTGTCTAAACGGAGAATTAACCAAAAACATTATACCAGTACCTTAGTAAAATATCATAAATCATTGCGCATCCCCAGAGGCCTACGAATTGCGTTAAAACCTTCACTATGTAAGAACTCAAAATCATTTCAAGACCCTTGGTACGCTATCTTGAACAAGTGTAGTTTGGATTTAATTCTATTCATTATCGAGGAGTTATCCAACATACTCATTGAACTTGAAAAAGAAATAGCAGAAACCACAGAGGAACTCACAAAAAGCATGTCAACACAAGAATGGGATACATTTATTGCAGACATTAAACAACAATTAGAAAAACACATCAACGACATCAATGACCGCAAGATCTGAAAGTTTCGACGTGACACCCTGGATTACAAATTGGGAGATTTGTACACCTGGGCGGAGGTGTACGCTCAAAAAAGAAGGAACCACCCGTACACTCAAAACACCGAGACATCTTCTTCAGATAGTCATACAACTACCTGTCAAAGAAAATCTGGACCTACACCTTTTGACAGAACCCAGGGAGCACAATTAGCTAATAAGACACAGGAACAAACACCAAGTACATCAACAAGTTCCACCAACATTGATTTTTTAGAACAGGTAGGAGAACCAGACGACCCAGGAGGAGCAAAACAAAAAGAACCTCCTCAAACAAGAAGCACAACACTTCCAAAGAAAAAGAAGTAGAACAACAAAGACAATTAGTAATTAATATTTCCGACCACACCTTCACTGAACCGGAAATCAAGTTGTTACAAAAAAGAACCTCATTTGTGCCAACTACCAGAATAGATTTGTTGGAACTAGAAGCTAGTACATTTAAACTCACCAGAAAACTAAGACTGCGACACTTTTTTGAAAATATCGCACCCCCTCAAGGGGACAAAGAACCGGATCCCTTGATGGGATTAAAAACTTCTAGCTCTTACCAGGCCCCATTGAGCCACAAAATCATTGATCTTTTCGAACCACTTGTTAAACAAGATTTATTATCCATCAATTTTCGAAGAGGTACGTACAAAAACATAACGCAAAAAGATCGTAACAAACTGAAATCCATTGCCAATAACAAAAACATAATTTGTACCAAAGCTGATAAGGGAGGCGCCTTGGTCGTCATGAACTCAACTATGTACCGTCAAAAACTTAAAGAACACATATCTGATGAAACTACCTATATGAAACTTGAAGGAAACCCTACAGTTCAACATACCATCACACTTAAAGACATTGTGGAAAAAGCGCTAACATCTGGAACTATTAATCAAAGAAGCAGGAACTTTCTCATCAAAATCAATCCAAGGAGTCCGTCTATATATGCAGCACCAAAAATTCATAAGAATTTGACTGACCCACCGATACGACCAATAGTATCCACATGTGGAAGCATCCACGAATCTATAGGACAATATTTAGATCGCCATCTCCAACCTATAGTTAAATCCCTACCCAGTACATTAAAGATACCACAGACTTCTCGTGTAAACTGCAAAGTATCAAGATGGAACCTAATGAACCACTATGGTTGTGTACAGCTGACGTTAGCTTGGTATATACCTCAATTCCATACCAGGAGGGAATTGAGGCCATAGAACAGGCCATTCTAAAATTAGACATGGAAGAAACCATAAAAGTATTCCTGATGAAACTAGTCATGTTTATACTGTACCAAAGTTACTTCAAACATGATGAAGATTTTTTTTTACAATTGGTGAGCACAAGCATGGGAAATTGCGCAGCTCCAGTCTACGTGAACATCTTTATGGGTGAATTTGAGAATACCCACATCTGGTCTAATCCCATCTGGAATAGAAGTATTAAGATGTATGTTCGCTTTATTGATGATTTATTCATCCTTTGGAAAGACACCAGAGAAAACCTTGAACAAGCCTTATGCACTTTGAATTCAGCCAACCCACGAATTCAGTTTACCTGGACCATAGATCCACAAACTATAAAATGTTTGGACGGTCTTGTCACTTTGAAAGATAATCAGATTACTACAGACATATTTCGAAAACCAACTGATCGGAATAACATTTTTCATTATACTAGTTTTCCCCAGGTATCTTTGTAGAAACATTTACCCAAATCTCAATTATTAAGGGTTAAACGAATTACTTCTGATCCCAATGTGGCCAACATCAGAATAGAAGAAATGACCAACAGATTTTACGAAAGAGGATATCCTAAACAGATATTAGACACAGCCAAAAATCAGGTGAAAGATTTAAACCGTATGGACCTTCTAAAACAAACCAGAGTGAAAACACCAAGTGACAGAATGGTCATAGTAACGAAATATTCAAATGTGAGCCAGAATTACAAAAATATGATACTTAAACATTGGCCAATGTTACAATTAGAATCAGGCTTCAAAGACATGTTCAAACCAAGACCACTCTTTGCATATATGAGAGGAAGAAATCTGGGTGAAATTTTAAAGCAACCTAAAACCATTGATTTACCTTCACGAGGCACTAGACCGTGCAACAATTGCAACAACTGCCATAATATAATCTTGGGTAATAAAGTATCACACACAATGAAAGGATATGACATAGCTCTGAAGGTCACGGCAACCTGTGACACCAACAATTTAATATACCTGTTAAAATGCCCATGTGGCAAGGTGTACATAGGGAAGACTGAGCGCAAACTTAAGACTCGTCTTAATGAACATAAGTCCAACATTAGAACAAGAAATTTGAAATCCTCAATAGCCAGTCATTTCCTGGAAATGAACCATAACATCTCACAACTTAAATTTATGGCAGTAGAAGTGATAAATAAAACTGAGGGAAGAGACAACAACAAAATGTTACTTCAACAAGAAAATTATTGGATCTATAGACTCAATTCTATTAAGCCATATGGACTCAATGAAAGGATTGAATTTTCATGCTACTTGTAAGACTTTCATGTATAGACATTCAAACCCACTTCGATGGGTCTAGTTGTTTGGACCATTCTCCTGACCATCTCTGTATCTTTAACTGTTTATATTTAATTTTTTACATTTATTGGTTAGGATCATACAGTACTTATTGAGATTTATTAATTTCAATGTATTCGACATATGTTTTCATTTTTTCCTTACTAAATTTTTGTGCACTCCATTAGTCCTGTTTCTACTCTAACGTTTTCATGGTCGCATGACCGGCAGACTCTTTGAACTGGTCTTTACGCGCTAACATTTACTAACACTGCAGCGAGAACACCATATGAACTAGTGCCGTAACGCATTAACAATCTCTGTAAGTAACATACAAGCTTTTTAATTGCTAAGCGCTGTTATTCACAGTTCATTTAACTTTTTACGCTTAATTTCACTCGATCTCATTGAGCGTTTTCATCACGCATTGCAACACGCGTAACGTTGTCAACTGTATTCACTCCCTCTTACGCTCTTTGATCTTTTCCGTTAACAGCACTTCATTTTTTAACACTATGTACCACTATATAAGCCGTTACCAATGTATTGACTACCAACACACACGACCTTAGTCACATTAACTCGTATTTACCCCTGCATGAAACAGCATACTTAACGTCTATCTACCTTCCCCACTCTTATTTAGATTTTACCATTTGCAACTCAGAATTATTATTCAATCTGGACAATTTTTGCATCCATCCACGGTCTGAAAGTGACCACAGGCCGCAGGTTATCTCCCTCAACACAAAGACAGAATTCCGCAACCCACAAGGGAATATATTCCAAAAATGTAAAGCGTCTCAAATGGAGTGAGACGAACAGCCAGAATATTCTAACAGCAAGTAAGGACTTCACCAAAGGCAGACTGGACCAAGACGCCTCCCCGATAGTGAAATGGTCGCTGCTTTGCTCTCACTTGATCAGCTGCTTTCCAGCGACAGTGCAGGGTCCAAGTCGCACTTTATCAGCCTGGTTTGTAGTTTCCACTGACACAAAGTCCTTAAAGAGAACGAGAAACAACGCCCTGAGGACACTTTCAAAATTGCCGGGGAATAGTATCTACGTAGTTAAATATGATCAAGCTCAAAAAGCATTCAAGAGGGCAATTACCCAAGAGAAAAAGGCACAAGAAACCCAATATTGGGTTAAACTGGTGTGGTAGAGCAAGAAAAAAAATTCCAGGAAATTCTGGGCTCTCGTTAACTGCACCAATCTGAACTTGAAAAACTCTGGCTCAGCAAACATTCAGGAAGCGGAATGGGCATCATACCTATTGGACCATTTCCAGGTACAAGACTACTTAGATTCTATTGGATCAGCCAGTGCACATGGCACCGGTGTCGGTGTACCACTGAGCACTCCCCCCGATCCAATACAAGGGACCGCCATGGAACATGTATTAACCGAAGAAAGAGTCACCAAAGCAGTGACAAAAGGGAGACAAGATGGAGCACCAGGCCCGAACGTCCTCCCACAGAGTTTGTTTAACTCGGACATTTCTTTCTGGTCCATGGTGCTATCAAACCTTTTTAACTACACTTTGAGGACAGCAACAATCCCAGACTCATGGCGGGGTGCAATCATTCATCCCATTTATAAATCTGGATCACGAGCTAGCCCTAACAATTACAGATTATTCGCCCTTTTGGACATAGAGGTCAAACATTACGCTGGGCTTATCTTGGAGGACCTCGGGCAATGGGTAAAGGACAACAATCTGATACCACTGAATCAAACAGGGTTCGTTGTCAACTCAGGAAGCATGAAAAATCTATTAGCAGTCTCTACCATCGTCGACAAAGCCCTTTTATCATCTAGGACAGCATTTTGCTGCTTTGTCGACTTCAAAGCTGCATTTGATAGGGTTCCCAGGGCGGCACTCTGCAAAAAACTGAGGCAGTGGGGAATTCCAGATAGAATTCTGAACCCTATTATCCAATTGCACACCAGTACCTGGGTCCGAGTGAAGTTAGGGTCCGGCACGCATCTCTTGCGAAAAATCATGACCTCAAGAGGCGTCAAGCAGGGATGCGTGCTGACCCCCCTTCTCTTCAATCTTTTCATAGCAGACCTGTCAAGTACCCTAGACAAAGTAAACAGTCACCCGCCCAAAGTAGGAGGTACGGCATTATGTAATCTTTTATACGCCGACGATCTGGCCCTGTTTAGCCTCACAAGGGTAGGGTTACAAAGGCTTCTTGACTCATTAATGCAATATACGACCACCAACCAACTAGAAGTTAACATGAAAAAGACCCTGATAGTCCCGTTTGGCAAGAAACGTTACGGCGGTGGTGGCTGGTCACTTAACAAAACAAGCCTTACCACCGGCCAATCATATAAATACTTAGGCATTTGTTTGGATCTCAGGGGCAACTTTATAAAGCAGAGTAATGTAATCACAGCCAAAGCCATGGCACTTGTGGTATCACTGTCTAAAAATGTGTGAGATTGACATCTCTCGCCACTGACAAAGCTCTCCTTACGAAACGTAGCCATTCTTGGGCAGTAGTCAACTCCTACAAACGGCTATCTCCCGCTATGTATTTTTCCACCACTTTTTCACTCTATTTAAAGCGCAGTTTTATAGCCTTAAGATTGGGGGACTGGCGCTTCCTTCAAAATCTACCCATTTGGCGTCGCACGGTGGAGGACACAACCTGTGTGGGTTAGCAATAGAAACAAACATGCATGTGGTTTGCATTTGCCCCACCTTCAATTCTCAATGCAGGTGTATGCTCAGGTCAGAATGGAATAGGCTGGGAGTTCGGACCTGCAGGCATGCCATCATTGCCGCCCTGTCTACGGACAACACTGTCTTAAACATAAAATTTGCTAAATTTATCCAGCAAGCGTATCACAATTTTAACACAAAGAAAACTGTCTTGGCTTTGCAACCCACCATTTAGATCAAATAATGTATTGTAATAGAATTTCCAACGATTATGAGGGTCGTAACTCAAATTGAAATTCTGGGGCGTGTATGCTTATGGTTCGATTTTATCATTTGAATATAATGGGAGCTGCACGAGAGACGCTAGGTCATGTTATACAAAACTGTTTAAATTTCTATTTTTTTATGTTTTTTGTGCCCGCATGGGTTCTTTGACTTTAACTATTTTATACACAAAATTGTACACAATGTGATTTGGGGAAAAACTTTTAAAGATATTGTTTTATATCTAAATAAAGATTATTATTATTATTATTACCTTCCCCACTCATTTTTTAGTCATCCGATGTTTATTTTTCACTCCTTCGATCATTACCTAGTATGTTTTATCTACCACTGTATTATGATATTTGATAACAAAAACGTGGGAAGATATGTTATCCATCATATGTCGTTTGTTTGTAGATGCTCCCCAATGAAGGGTGGTTGCCCGAAATGCATTGGAGCTGGATTAAATAATGCATGTCCATGAAACTTTATTGACAACAATGGAAATACAAATTAAATAATGAGAAATTGAGAAAATAAGAAAATAAAACTTGATTGCTTCATATGAAACACTACGAGTATCAACTTTGCTTTATTCAATAGAGAAGGATTTCACCATATATCAGTGTGCCCCGAGGGATACCGTCAGTTTTTAATTGATGGCGCTTTCTTCACATGTAACTTCATTCGTCTTTGGGTAAAAGACGATACCTCAGGAGCACCTATCCAATTTCAATACCTTTATTTGCAAACTTAATCAACTTCAAGGCTGTGCACCAATCAATTAAATCTTTAAGTACTAACTAGTGTTTGGACATCAACTCCAAGCAAACTGAACTGTTCATTATAAAATCTAGCTGCAGTATTTCAAGGTACCAAATAAGGGCCATTAATATCCCAACTTTCTGTAGCCTGTATATTGGACATAACAATTCTAAAATAATCAGTCATCTCCTTTCATCTTAAATTCAATGATATAAAGCTGCCTCTTAAAGTGTTGTTTCAAATAGACTTACAGCCTGATTCATCATTCTCCCGTTTTGCGAGCCCCTTATAGCGATTCATAACGAATCGCTATTAAGGACTTGTAAAACAGGATTCATGTAGGAATTGCAATAAATATTGCGATTCCTACATGTTCCTTATTTGCGATTAGCTAATTGCTAATCGCTAATAAGGAATAACTCCCCATGCATTCCTATGGACCTACAGGCCCATAGGAATGCATGGGGAGTTATTCCTTATTTGCGATTAGCAATTAGCTAATCCCAAATAAGGATGCGATTTCAAGGGTGCAGGGGTGTCCAAAGGACACCCTGTAGCACCCCTGAAATGTAATCTACATTGGTGTTGCGCACACACATGTCCAAAGGACATGTGTGTGTGTAACATGCAACTTAGAAAAATGCATTTAAATGCATTTTTCTAAGTTTTTGCTATTTACCGAGAGGTCTGACCTCTCGGTAAATAGCGGCCCAAAATTGCAATTTCGCAATTTGAAAATGCTTCATGAATTGCATTTAAGGAATCTCAAATAGAGATTCCTTAAATTCAATTCTTCGCAAATGTGTGAATTCTTAAATAGCGAATTTTGCATTTGGGATGATGAATCCCAAATGCAAAAATTGCACTCGCAAAAGGCAAGATTCTGAGAATCTTGCCCTTTGCGAGTGCAATTTAGCTTGATGAATCAGGCGGATAATTCTAATTGATCAGACTCTAAAAGATATCCAAGCCCGTTTGTCCTTCAACCACATGGACCATTGAAGACAAACTTCCTCTATAACCCACCCCACACCCTGGCCTCTGTGCAAGAATTCTTAGGATCTCTACATGTTCTTAACTGCTAACCAAAAAGTATTGACCACACCAAATTACAGGGGATCATTCTTGAAAGAGGTCTAAACATTCAAACGTATATAAATTCCTCTGCAAAGAACATCCGCTACCATCTCAAACTTCTCAGAAATGTCAAACCTTTCATTCTAGAACCAGACTTTAACAAATTAGTAAAATCTCTATCTTCAGACTGTGATACAGGAATGTGTTACTCACAGGAATCCCTAAAATACACCTAGCTCCAATGAAAATCACTCCCATGATGGCAGCAAGGTTGGTATATAGACTTATGTGATTCAACCATATTATGCCCATGTTGATTACTCTTAACCGGCACCCAATTGATGCAGAATCGTATAAAAAAAGGATTGTATCACTCACAGATATCTGTATTGCACTCCATAGTACCTAGTACAAAAATGTGTCCTTTCTCTGGCCTGTTGTTTGCTTAGAAGTTCCAGATCTCTTCTCTTGGCACAAGTCAAGTTCGAGAAACAATGAATCATCACCCCATCCTTTTTGGGAAGTTCCACCAAAATCTCCTGAAATATGCATTGATCCTCTTTGAAACCTTCAAATTAAACTTAATGCACATACTGATTGGGAAGTATCTACTAAATTAACTTCTAACTCTCATTTTTTTAATAAGTTTGACCTTGATTTGCTTTGTTCTGCTATTTGATATTTATTTATATTATTAATGTACCGTTACGATCTTGCAGTTGCTATATTTCCTAATGGTTGCTATAAAGTCCACTGACACCCCCTGATCTTGGTCACACTATACAAAACCGCAAATACATTTATTAACTCCCACCCCTGCTGGAAAAGAGATATAAATGAGAGACTGAGTATGCTTTTTGGCGAATGTGCAAACGTTTTTATGCACTAACAGGAACATGCATCAAAGGATTTTGCGATCGCAAACGGTGCGAATCGCAAAAATCGGCCGTTTGCGATTGCAAAATCTTTTTTTTGGAATGCATGAAGGGTCAAGGCCCTAGCAATTTAAGAATTCGCAAATATTTGCGAATGTTCAAATTGCGATTGCTTAATTGCAATGCATGAAACATTAAAAAATTGCGATTTCGCAATTAAGGGGAGCAAATTACCATGAGGTTGAACGTCATGGTAATTTGCGAAAACCTTGAAAAATGCACTTTTGTGCATTTTTCAAAGTTTTATGTTGTGCACACACATGCCCTTAGGGCATGTGTGTGCACAACATATGTGCATAGATTGATTTCAGGGGTGCAACAGGGTGTCCTTTGGACTTGAAATCGCATTCTCAATTTGTGATTCGCAAATTGCTAATCGCAAATTGAGAATGTCTTCCCTTTCATTCCTATGGGCCTCCAGGCCCATAGGAATGAATGGGAAGGTATTCCTTAATTGCGACTCGCAATTTGCGAGTCGCAATTAAGGAATATTAAGAAATCACAATTTATTTAGCGATTTCTTGATGCATTGCATTTTGCAATCCCTTAATTGCGATTCCTTATTTTTCGCAATTAAGGAATCGCAAAATGCAATATTGATGCATGTGCCTATAAGTTCATGCATTGAGTCCTGAGTTTAAATGGTAATAGTACATCACTTTTTTGTGTTGCTATTTATCAGTATTACTGAAAGGACAGTAAGGAAGCAATAGTACATTTGTTGGAGTGCTCAAGAAGTGTACTCGATATGTGACACTATATGACTAATTTGGGTATCTTATGATGACATTCCATTGTTGTGGAGTTTAAGGATAATCATTATTTCATTATTGATATTACAAATGTATTAATGTGATATGTATGGATGGAATACTGTGTGATTATTTAAAAAAACCGTAATGGTAGCAGTTGAAGGTAAGGTAAAGTTAGTACTGTAACTTGTGAACGTCACAGCTTTTGATACATAGGGCCAGATGTAGGTAAATATTATTTACCTATTCTTAAATACCGAATCATACGGATTCGGTATTTAAGAATCGGTAAATAGTATGTAGGTAATTTTTCGGTGAATTTTACCGAATCTGTAAAATTCGGTATTTACCGAATCAGTATTTACCGATTCGGTAATTGCCATTCATTCCTATGGGCCTGAAGGCCCATAGGAATGAATGTCAATTACCGAATCGGTAAATACCGATTCGGTAAAAGGGGGAAAACATTGAAAGGTAGCAGGGTGTCACTTTGACACCCTGTTGCACCCCTCAATTGTGTATGGGTGCACATGTTGCAAACATACATGCCCTAAGGGCATGTATGTCTGCAACATGGCACTGTTGGATAAGCAAAAAAAAATGCTTTTTCAAAGGTTTTCATTATTTACTACCAACTTGTTGTTCGTGGTAAATAACGAATCCTTAACTAAGGAATGCACTAACTTGAGTGCTCCCTACATCCTGGATTCAGTAATTTACCGAATCGGTATGTTAAAAATTCGATAGTTTATTGAATCCTTAAATTACCGATTCGGTAAAATACCGAATCCTACAAAAATGCCACCTACATCTAAAATGCCCAATACCGGTCGGTAACGGCCGAAATTTGGTAATTTCGGCCGTTACCGACCGGTATTGGGCGACCTACATCTGGCCCATAATGTCATAGCCAGTATTGACTCCCATCAATGTTACCTAAAGCTTTACTATGTTCTTCACACTGATTATCTTTTGGGTTAGACACACTGCAATAATGACAAATAGCATTAATGAGATTCAATATCCCATGCCAGGAATGAGGATTAAAGACCCCAGCAACTACTGAACCTTTATAACCTTAGACCAAAAAGACACTGCAAGGGATGTAGTAAAAAATAACAATCAATCGTTCTTTGGTTCCTTGAAATCCCCCGCAAAAAATACAACTATTCAAAGAAGAATAGAAGGAAATAAAAGTTTACTTCTTAATCCAGAACTTCCCCGTTGTTTCATAATGTCAAGATATTTAAAATAAATAGAGCTGAATTACACCACTGTTACAAATGTGGCTGAGTTACTCATTTAACTTCCTGTGTTTTAAAAAAATGAATTTCCCTTTTTACATGTTCGATAGTCAGTGAGGAGGGAAATAAGTTCATGCCAAGGGGTCCTGAGAACATGTGTGGGTTGGTGAAGTGTTTGGGAGACAGCCGTGCTTGCGGGTGCTTCCTGCTGTGTGGTCTGTTGCAGGGGCTGTGTTCTCCTCCATGTAGCTTGGCTACCCTGGTCCCGGTGGTGGGTTGAGTGGGATGTCCATGGGCTGTTATAGGGTGTCAGTGTCGAAGGTGTGGTGGTCCTCTCCGGCATCACTGATGGGGAGTCTGCACTGCTCTGCTGGAGGTGTTGTGTGTCCCTCTGCAATGTGAAGGGGAAATGAATGTTGACATTGTGTTGACATGTATGTTGGCGCATTGTTCTTGTTTACATGCAGTCTGTATGACAATGTACATTGTGAAGGTTTGGGAGGTGCTGGATTTAGATGCAGGACAGTAGACATTTCGACTACATGACGGATGTGAGGTTGTACGCATAAATTTCCATCTCACAGTTTACAGCTCTGTCAGATGTAGTTGGCTTGTTTCTGTGCATGTGGGGAGCCAGTTGTGTCCTCTGCTCTGTAGTGTCAGGGTTGCACATTGTACCAAATTGTCGTCAATGTGGATGTGCTGTTATTGCTAGGTGTGGGTGCTGCAGTGTGCCATGGGGATCAGGGACATGATCCAGGGTAATTGTGGTTGTGCAGTGTGCTACACATCGTTGTGCATGTGTGCCATTGTGCCCATCTCCTTCTGACCCCCCAGTTCCTGGTCGTTACTCACCCTGATGATGTTGTGTTAGGTCCTCTCGAGCTGTGTCCGGACTCCCGACTCCTTGAACCGTCTCCACACTGATGACTGTGGCCTCCGTTTCCTCTAACTCGTCTTGTGGCGCTGGACTCCCACCTTCTGTCGCCGTTGCTGCTTTCTTGTTGGCAGCGGCTTTGTGCCTGGTTTAGATGTTCACATCATTCCAGCGCCTGTTGGCCTCCTCCATTGACCTCCTCGACACTCCGACTGCATTCACGGTAGTCTAATCTAAACGGGTCAGTTGATAGTAGTGTTCTGTCACCTCCGTGACGCTGATCTGATTTCCCCTGTGGACTGCACCCCGTCTTCCTCTCCCTCTCCTCCTTGGCCTTCCCCCGACCCTGTTGGTCCTCGCTGGTGGTCTGTGGGGCTTGTGGGGTTCGTGTTCACCTCTGCACTCGGTCAGGGTGCATCGATAATGTTACGCACTTTGAATTGTTTTTGGTGGTTTTTTGCTTGCTTTTATAGTGCATTTTCCCACCTGATGGGTGGGATGTACAGGCCTGTTGCTAAGAATGTTGCGCAGTGGTGTTGTCGCAGCTTTTTGCACGGGAACGCCTACGCATCTCATTAGCGATAGTTGCGGGGGTCATCTGTGGCGATGTTTTTGTGGCTACTATTGCAGGTAAACTGGTGATATGGGCTGTTAGCACCAGCTTGTGAATGGGGCGATACATTTAGCGCCAATTTGGCTGTGATAAAGTGCTGTTAACTCAGCGACAGTTTCTTGAGAATATGCCCCATAATCAATTAAAGACTTATCGTGTTCTCGAGAAGCCTTTAGATATGCTGATTTTAATCAATCTGACACATTTGCATATGTTTGCAGTAGCAGGCACCCAGCTGAGAAGGCTGGTTCCTCCTTTTGCTGCCTGCCTTTCCCTTGGCTTCACAGTGCAGGAGACGCCTCCCTTCCCTATCAGCTAGACGCATCTCAAGTTTGGTATTAACCATTCAGATATGGTTGTTTTTTTAAATAAAGGTAGGGGAACTGTTTTTGTGAAGTTAAAAACAAATTGGGAAACATTTTCAGAGTAAATCCTGTCAACTTCAACTACTGGTTTTGTCTCGAAGTGTGTATCCCACAAGTCAAATATTTTGTTTAAAAAAAATCTCTTTGAGATGTGAGACAGAAGCATGACTGGTAGCCTCAAGCAGCCCAGCTGGATGTCGCAGCATGTTAGAGGGCATCATGAGTTAACTGGGAAGGAGGAGTTGCAACTCAGCAGGTATCCTGAGCACTGCTGCTTAGCAACACCATAACTTTTAGGTATCTTAATAGATAGCAGTGTGGAGCCCTGGTGCAGCCCTAAAACTGCAGGCCAGTGCCCTGCATCTTTACAATAGCCAGACTCACAATGTTCAGCCTGCCCTTGAAAACTGCATTCCTCATTAGACCCATGTTAAACAGGAGATCATCGTAGAGCTACATAAATGGCAATAGTTCAATCAAGTATGCAGCCTGAATAAAAGGAAAATACAACAGCAACCTTAGGATTATGTTTTCTCAACTCTGGGATAAGCTGGTAGGTTGATAATTGCTCTCATCTTTCTTACAATATAGGCAAAAACGGCATTTGAACAATATCTGATACTGTGTTACTTTAATCATGAGGTTATTGCGTGTTAAGTATCCCTCCTTAGCCACAATAACAAAATGAAATCATCATGTATGAATGAATTTCACACCAAAATCCTGTCCTGGGAATTTGTCCTGCCCCTTGGTTCTCATTTCCTGTATCAAGCCAGTTTCAGAGTTCTTGCATGATGGCGTATACGGAGACAAAGTTATACGGAGGTAATGATTTGTCCTAGATTTAACATTTTGGTCAAGCAGAAGAAACAAGATGACCTGCTGTCATCCCCAAAGATGCATAAAAAAGCCAGGGTTAGGTGTCGAATGAGATAGCTCCAGTGATAAGATTGACTACTCCCTATACCACATCTAGTGATAAGTGTGGTGCTGTCTGCCCATCCCAGGATTTGTGCTCCTTGTTGTGGGTCCTGACAGGGTTTTTGTGTAGCACTTACTTCTTGAACTGAGTCAGTTTCTAAGGACTCCCAATGTTTGTAAATAAGACATTGGAGGCAGAAGAAGACTGCGGGGCTTTTTCTCTGAGTCTCCGGCAATAGGTGGCTACTGGCAAATATTCTTGGTGAATAGTGTTCCTTTTCATTATATTCTTAGGGCGTCGATTAAATAACCAGGGGCCATATTACCAAGATGTGCGTTAAAAAATGCACATCGCACATTTCCCTATCGCCGGCTATCGCCGGATTTTATCGCCGTGTTAGCGCGTCTTTATCAACGCGCAACACGTAGGCGATATTAAATCCGGCGATATCCGGCGATAGGGAACATTGGCGTGTGAAAACAAGCGCTGTTGTCACGCCCTAATGTGTGCCTTGATAATATGGGGGGTGGGATTCAGCTTTATGCTCCACACCCTCATGTTATCAATGCCTAACACCTGATCAGAGCAGGCGTTGGGAGACCTGCGATAAACGAGTTCATCGCAGGTCTTTTTCTCCCAACGCCTGCCTTGGTAATAGGGTGTTACCACCTCCAACCACATTTTACATGTGGTTGGACGTGGGAACGCCCACTTTGCATGTCATTAGCGATGTTTCTCGCTGACATGCAAAGTGGGCTAGAGGCAGGTGTTAGCATGGCCTTGTTAATAGGGCGCTAGAAGTATTGCCGCTTTCTCGGCACAATTCGCCGAAAAAGCAGCGATACTTCACCTTGGTAATATGGCCCCAGGTTACTTCCTTTATACACTGAACTTGCTAAAGTAGCAATAGCAAACAGTCAATGGTAACTCCAAAAATTCGTTCACCAATCTGCAATAAACCCCCACCCCCAAAGAAATGTCTTGATTGCACGCATACGAAAAGTGCCTCGATGTGCACAAAAGCTCCTGGGATATTGGTCACCCTGCCTGCGCTTCGCCAGTGCTTTCTGCACTGTGTTTCTCTAAGCTTTCCAATTTTGTAGGTGTTACAATGTGTGGGAACTGCATCGGCCTGGTATGCTCTTGACCTCTCCTCAAAACTCTGCCTTTGATCCGGCAGCTCTTAAAACACCCACCCCTGTATGCATGTGCACATTTGAGGAGTGGATGAATTACATCTTCAAGGACTTCATTATGTGCATTTGGGTCCTTGGCATCTAAAAAGGCATCCCCTTAACAGCATCAGTGATCCATGATAGAGAAAAAATCTAATTAATCAGTGCCCGGCCTGGTTGTTATGCTGTGGGTTTTTAGATCCCTCACGGACAGATTGATGGTTCTTTCCAATGCTGTAGTCTGCTCGAAGGCAGTAAATGAGAGATGACTGATAAGCAAAAAGCAAGTCTCAAGGTGCTCGGTCTGTGCAGAGATAGCGAAAGGAGACTTTCTTCGTCTGTTGCCTGGCACAGAGTGTCAACATACAATTATCCCTAATGAGGATCACTTGCTCTGTTAATGTAGTGGTTTCTTACACAAAGCAAGAACACCTTAGCTTCTATTAGCAGTTCACGTGGCCTCATTCTCAATTCACCTACTTGGTCTCAATGATTTTCGTCAGATGACATTATCAAGGCTCTCCTGCATGAACTAGTTCAAGTTTAATGTTTATTTTACTTGCAGAGCTACTTAAAACCATTGCAATAATAACATTAAACAAAAAAACTTGAATACTTATGTAATACCTAGTCGTGAAATTCAATTATTCTCACAATTCTGTCCATCGTTATTTTGTTTTTAAAGTACATTTCCCATTCGTTTTGCTAATTTGGTATCATTTAACGAGGTCTAAAGTAATTTCTTTTTTTAACCAGATTGTTTTGGATTCTTCAGGGTGTCCTAGTCTCTGTGCTGATGTACTCTAAAGGATGAAAGCACGATTACCTACTAAGACCTCCAAGGCAGAGCAAAGTAGACTTTCACCCTCAAACAAGTAAGGCAAGTGCCCCCCCCCCTCGTACCCCCAGTTTTGTAGTAAAAAACAGTCCTAATTGGGGACCTGGGTTTCCTCATAGCACTGCTATTGTTCCTGCTGCACTATTGTTAGCTGAGCCCCTGTGTGACCTTACCCTTTGAGCTATGCCTTTGTGTCGCATTTGACAGCTCTGTGGTCAGGCAAGGTGTCTTAGCATGTCATTTTTGGTTCAACTTCGGCTTCATGAAAGAATGCATGGGTAGGTTGTGATAAATTGGAATACAGGTTGAGGGGAGTGAAACCCCACTCAAGTAGCAAACACAATTGTCAGGCTGAAGCACAAGCAAACCTCTGATTATCCTCTGCTGAACCATCTGGTAGCTTGACACAGAGCAGTCAGACTCAACTTAGAGGCAATGTGTAATGTAATTATGCAGCACTTCAAACAGTAATAAAGTGAAAACACAACACAAGAAACATCCCACAACAATGTAGAAACATAGAGCGAAATGTAATAAATAAATCAAGATCAAAATGACAAAAATGAAATCAGGAGACCCAAAGATATGTAATTAAAAAAAAATTAAGCGAAAATAGCACCAAAAAGCCCAAAGCATCACTTGTGGCGATCTGGTCCTGCAAGACAGGGAGAAAGTCACAAGTTCAGGGCGACTGAGATGGAGCACCGGTTGGATACAGGGGCCTGGCCAGTCCTGTGGACAAGTTACCTTCTCAGTCTAGCGCAAAGAGTCCCGTTTGCGATGAAGGGGGCCGCAAGGACTAGGGAAGCATTATGGATGGTCGTTAATATAGGTCGAAGAGCAGGCTTGGTATCGCGGAAGGTCGTCGCTGTAGCACGAAGATACTTATTGAGAACGGTCGGGCCGAAACTTGACAGTGGCACTCCCCATGAGCAGTCGATGCTGTAGCGCGAAGGGTCGGGTTGACAGAACTTCGCATTGGTGGGAAGTGCAATTGACAACATTTTGGCACAATGGGTCTGTTCACGAATACGAAGAGCCCAAAAACTTCAATTCAGCTGAAGTGAGGCTACACCAAGTGTCCGTGATCTGAAGGGTACCCCGTGGGATTCAGGAGCATACTCCAGGTGGTTGTGGGTGCTGGTACAGATCATTGGAGCTTGTTGTCCGTGTTGCCCTGGACAGGATGCCAGCAGACTAGCCTTTGAAGTCGCTCTAATAGTCCAGGGTTCAGGAGCAGGTCCAATCCCTCTGACTCAGAGAAGAGGGCAGCAGCCCAGCAAGACAGCATTATAGTACGGTAATAGTCCAGCAGGGCAGCGGTCCAGCAGAGTGGCAGTCCTTTCACCTGCCCAGAAGTTCTCATACCTAGCAGAGTCTCCACAGGTCCAGACGTGTGATCAAGAGTTGGTGTTAGAGATCCAATTTTTATACTTGGTTGCTTCCTTTGAAGTGTACCGGTTTCCTGCCTTCCCTGTTCTGGCTCCAGACTTACTACAGGGGGTGTGCAGCCCTTTGTGTGGTGGCAAGGCACAGCCTATTCAAGTGTAATTAGAGCTGTGCCCAACTCTGTCCTCCCATCCTGCCAGTGATGGCCCATTCAGGTGCACCTACGCCCTGTATTGTGTGTGGCTAACTAGGAGAAATACACATAACCCAACCGCCAACTACACCCAGTCATGTGGCCAGGTGACATGCTGCAGGCACTAAATGGCTAAAGCAGGAAAATACCAACTTTCTAAAAGTGGCATTTTCTATATTGTAATTTTAAACCAGAGTTTACCATATGAGAGGATTTTTCATTACAATTCTAAACACACCAAACATGAACGGGTTGCCTATCTCATTTGGACGTTACAGCTTATTAAATGTAATAAGGTAACTCCCATGTTATCCTGTTGGGGGTGACCTTGCAGTACTGAAAGATAAATTTAGTATTTCACTACCAGGACATTTAAAACTTAAAAGTACATGCCCATTTTAAATTCACCGCACCCTGCCCTCTGATATGTCTAGGGCCTTTCCTAGGGGTGATGTATCTGAATTAAAAAGGATGGTTTGGACCTGGCAAAAGGTTTCATTTGTCAGGTAGAAATGGTATTATAAAAACTGCATATGCAGGCTGCAATTGCAGGCCTGAGATATGTTTAAGGGGCTCCTACAGTGCGTAGCACAATTAGTGCGGCATTTAATTTACAAGCCCTGTGTATATATATTGCCACTTTACTAGGGACGTCCAAGTAAATTAAATGTGCCAATTGGATATAAGCCAATTCTACCAAGTTTTAAGGAGTTAGAAGTGGTAAGGTGTGCAGAGCCCTAAAAGCCACCAAAAGTGGTTTCAGAAAACAGGAGGGTGAAGGAACAAAGTTTGGGAATGAACTTCCAACATACATTAAATAGGCGACATAGCTGCAAGTTACTCCGGCATATTTGTACCCTAAAATGTGCATGCATTGAAAAATACCTAAGCTGACACAATATTTTTGTAGTCTAGTATTACATTGTTCTATCATTTCAACTTCATGTCATTTCCCTTTTCATTCATGAACCTGCCTGCAGTGACTTGTAACTTTGAGTGCTGTTGTTCGGTGATACAGCTGCAGTACACTCCAAATCAGTAAAATAGAAGACTTCCCTTGGGATCAATACTGTACACAATAGATACAATCAATCACTTTTAACATGCAACCACTAAATTCATCCCCCGGAAGCAATTGGGGTCCTATAATTTTAAGCACATACCACCAGAGAGGAAATTTATATGACGCTTTAATGTCATTGAGACCACATATAGATATCCAACTTATTTATCATATTCTCATAGAACATATAAAAAAACATATTGATTAAAAACAATCTCATAAGTTAAAAACAATCCCTTTCAACACCCCAACGGTATTGGCGCAACAGGATACAATTAAACATATAATGTATAATATAAAATGATAATCAAATGGGAGAACCCAAAAACACAGTGTTACTACATCTGTTACAAGTGCTATCCGCTATTTCTTAACAAACATGAATCCTAATGAAGCTAATATTTTTCATCTAAAATCCATCGTCGTTGTTAGATTCAGCGCATGAATTTGGTATTATAACTTATGAGAGTGTTTATAATCGGTTTACTCAATACAATACTGTAATTTACTATGAAATAGATCAATGGTGACATATGTAGCAATGTAACCAAAAATCTAATTTATATAGTTTTGATCCAAATCAAACATGATAAAGCGCTTACATCACTCTAAATTGTATTTGTGCATTATACTCATGGTTCAAATGCACTTACATATATTTTGTCGTTTGCAGTGCTTCATGATGATTATTAACAATGCATTTATTCAAGTCACATAAACATTTGTAATGTAGTATGCACATTTAAGTAGGACTTTGTATGTATCAGAAAAGTTTAGTATTCCTGTTTGTATAATGTGCTGGATCTAATTATACTCGTACAATATAACTGTGTGTAGTTCAAGTTGCCTGCATTGTAGGCTGAAATTGCAGGTTCTTTTTACTTTCATTTCTCCTTGGTTGCTCAATAAATAATTAAATTAATCCTTTGTATTCGAAGATAGTATGTTCTCATCCTCCTGCAGGTGCAGGAATTAAACCTCGTTATTCTTAGATTAGGGATATACCCCGAATGTCTTTGAAGAAGACTGGAAGGCGAAAAGGGATGACACCTTTCATGTCTGGCCTATTTGAGAACAAAGTCCACTGGAGAGGAGCTGAACAAACTAAGGCTCCTGTGGAAAGCTACTAAAATGTTGCAATGAAAAGGTTCATTATGTGACATATTGTGGGCTGAACATTGTCTTTTTGTATGATGCGCAGGGACAGAGTCGAGAGACTTCTGTTTTTTCGGAAAAGAAGGAGCATCTTAGAACAAGCTCCATAGCCTTAAGCTATCAGACCCATTTTGACGTGAGTACTTCTTAGGAAGTCAACACATGCTGACTCCTTTGGGGTATGATATAAGTGAGATAGGCAGAACCCTATCTGGGATCTGCTCGACACCTCCGCCCCAGACGTGGCCTTCCTGACTGAGACCTGGTGGAATCGGAAGAGGAATAAACATCGTCCACAAATCCACCCTCAAGGTCGCCACCCATGCAGAAGAAACCCTCAACACCGCCGAACACCTGCACTTCCGGATCCACAACGACCCCAACACCACCCTCAGAGGAACACTCATCTACAGACCACCCGGCCCCCTAGCTCAATTCAGCGACTCCATCGCCAACCTTGCCAGCACCCACGCACTCGCCTCCACGGACTACATCCTCCTCGGGACCTGAATTTCCACCTCGAGAACAACAACGACGCCAACTCCACCACCCTGATTGACAACCTCGCCAACCTCGGCCTCAGACAACTCATCATCGCACCCACCCATGCCGCTGGCCACACGCTGGACCCCATCTTCTCCACAGGCACCCACGTCACCTTCAACCACACCACCGAACTCCACTGGACCGACCACCACTGCATCCATTTCACCTTCAACAAACCAACCATGCACCACCGCACCCAACAGCTGCATCGCCGCTGCTGGAGCAAAGTCACCGAAGACCAGCTGATCACCACCCTCACCCAAAACCCGCCCACCGACCCCACCAAGCCAGACACCGCAGCCTGCAATCTCAGACAGTGGATCGACGACTGCGCTAACACCCTCGCCCCACTCAAGAAACCCTCCAACAAGCACACCAGCAAGAGAGTCACCGGGTTCACCAATGAGCTGCAGACCTCAAAATGTGCCTGCCGGAAACTGGAGAAGATATGGCTTCACGAACGCACTCCGGACAACCACGCAGCCCACAAGGATGCCACCCGCAGACATCACCATCTCATCAGATTAGCCATGAGATCCTCCTTCAAAGATCGCCTGGATAACAAAGCACACAACAGCAAAGAGCTCTTCAGCATCGTAAAGGAACTCTCCAACCCCAGCTCCAACGCCAATGACATACCACCCTCACAAGAACTATGCAACTCACTAGCCATCTTCTTCCACCGCAAGATCGCTGATATCCATGACAGCTTCAACACCATGACCTCCCTGACCACGCCAGACCCCACCTCCCCTGTGAACACCACGAGCGCCAACCACATGACCTCCTGGTCCAACATCAACGACGACGAGACACGCAAGGTCATGAACTCCATCCACTCAGGATCTCCGTCAGACCCATGCCCAAACCAGGTATTCAACAAAGCAGACGCTGCCATCGTACCCCAGCTACGGAAGTTCATCAACATCTCCTTCGAAACAGCGACATTCCCGGAAAGCTGGAAACACGCCGAAATCAACACCCTACAAGAAGCCCAAGGCGGACCCCAAGGGCCTCAAGAACTTCCGGCCCATCTCCCTGCTCCCGTTCCCGGCAAAGGTCATCGAGAAAATTGTCAACATGCAACTGGCCCGCCAGCTGGAAGACAACAACATCTTGGACCCGTCCCAGTCCGGGTTCAGACAAAACCACAGCACCAAGACAGCCCTCATCGCCGCCACAGACAACATCAGGTGCCAACTAGACAACGGCGAAACATCAGCCCTCATCCTCCTAGACCTTTCAGCCGTCTTCGACACGGTCTGCCATCGCACTCTAAAGACACACCTCCTAGAAGACGGAATCCAAGAGAAGGCCCTTGACTGGACCACGTCCTTCCTCTCCGGCAGAACCCAGAGCATCCACCTCCCGCCCTTCTGATCCGAGGCCACCAACATCATCTGCGGCGTCACCCAGGGCTCATCTCTCAGCCCAACGCTGTTCAACATCTACATGGCCCCCCTCGCACAAGTGGCCCGCCAACATGACCTCAACATCATCTCCTACGCCGACGACACCCAGATCATCCTCTCCCTCACCAAGGACCCGCACACTGCCAAAACCAACCTCCACGAGGGAATGAAGGCCGTCGCCGACTGGTTGAGGAACAGCCGTCTGAAGCAGACCCACCCCCTCAGCCTGAGACGACTCCTGGTGGCCGACCACACTGGGAACAACACCGACACCCACCGATCATGCACGCAACCAAGGATACATCCTCGACTCCTCCCTCTCCATGTCTAAACAGGTCAACGCCGTCTCCGCCTCCTGCTACAACACCCTCCGAATGCTCTGCAGGATCTACAAGTGGATCTCGACCAAAACAAGAAGAACTGTGACACAGGCCCTCGTCAGCAGCAGTCTGGACTACGGCAACGCACTCTATGCAGAAATCCCATCCAAACACCTATGACTACTACAATGCATCCAAAACGCCTCCGCCCGACTGATCGTCAACGTCCCCCGCCGCAGCCACATCACCCCCCCACCTGAGAGACCTACACTGGCTCCCCATCGACAAGAGGATCAACTTCAAGCTCCTCACCCACGCACACAAAGCACTCCACAACGCCAGACCAGCCTACCTGAACAGCAGACACAGCTTCTACACCCCGACCCGCCAGCTCCGCTCCACCAACCTCACCCTTGCTGCTGTCCCCCACGTCCAACGAACAACCTCCGGCAGTAGATCCTTCTCCTACCTCGCCGCCAAGACCTGGAACACCCTCCCTACCCACCTACGGCAGACCTAAGACCTACTCGCCTTCAGAAGACTCCTCAAGACCTGGCTCTTCGAGCAGTAGCGGCACCCCCTCCACTCAGCGCCTTGAGACCCTCACGGGTAAGTAGTGCACATTACAAGTACTCTGATTGATTGATTGGCTCTCATTTAGAGCAGCGTAGGAAAAGATACTTTTTGTTTTGATCCTCAATGAAAAGAGAATTGGACTCAGCTTCTATTCTGGGTTGCATTTTGATTTTGGAATTCATCACATTATGCCTTTCGTGCCGAATGAATTATATTCAGCTCTGTATCGATTTTTATGTACCTATATACTCTGATATTAAGGTGTGTTTATATTCAATTATTTTTGGCCTCATAATAAATCCATCAAACTAAGTCCAGAGTCTGTGGTCCTTTATAGCATGACTAATTTGTAAGTATAATCTTGAATTGTTTGATTCCCTCTACCACTTTTAGCAGGCAAATAAAAGACCATTGGTATTGATTTTAGTAGGGAAGGTAAGGAGTAAAGTTAGCATAATCAAATGGTAGCAGAGGATGGTTTGCCTCTAAAAGAGAGGAATTAGAGTAGAATCAGAAAAAAATTGGGCTCTGGACACGGAGCAGACGACGGCAAAGGCGAAGACTGATGGAGGTCGGCGGATGCTGATGGTGCGGCGGAAACGGTAGTAGCATGAGTATGAAATTGTGTGGTGTGTTAGTTTGCGGTGATGTCTTGCGAAGTTGGGATGTAAGTTGAGTGAGTGTGGGTTAATCGGTTTACTGGTCCAGACACGTGCAGAGCAGGAAGTTTGGTGAGCAGGCTCAAGAGAAGTCCAAGATCCCGGGATAGTTTTATTTGTAATTGTCTGATCAATACTGTTGGTGTCGTGATGCACTATCAACAATTTACTTGTGATAGGGAACTTAGTGTGAATGCAGGAGTACGTCACGGGAACAAGCCTCTGGTACCGGGAGGGGACTACGGTGATTATGTGACCAACACGGGTCAGGGGTCACAGCGGACAAAGGTGTTTATAAGAGTGTTATATCGATCTTTTAGTAGATGGATAATTACTTGTTTTTTGTAACTGTAAGTTATTGTGACTGTTGTACAAAGCAGTTACTTGATTTAATTGCTTTTGGACATACAGTTACTTGTAGTACGAATGTGTGAGCAAGTGTTCAAGGTGAAATTGGAATGGAGGGAGAGCCGCTGCAAAGAGGGAGCAGTGACGTAAGTGTGTGCTGCGCTGGGATTGGTCGGTTGGTGTAACGCCGCGCTGGGATTGGTGGAAGTTTGTCCGGAGTTATAAATTGATATATGGGCTGCCAAATATTGTTTTTTATGATGAGATATTTTAAGGTGTAGCGAGATTTGAGTAGAGGCAACACAGGGGTGGTGACTCGGGTAGAAGAAGAAGCTCCACCAGAGGATACCCTGGGACATTATTAGCAATGAATGTGGGACTCCATACTATAGTGTGGCTGCAAAATTGGCATAAAATTGCAGAGAAAGAGTCCCTTGTAATGGGTCATTTTGAATGGAGGTGCAGTTGCAGCTGAGGGGAGTAATGGCTTCTCTGAAATCTCCATCTAGACCAACAGAATTTGAGGCATTACATGTATGGATGAGAGCAGCAATGGCAAAAAGAAGAGAAGTGTCACAGGGAAGAATGAAAAAAGCAATGAAAGCATATCAGGGTGCTTGGTGGGATGCACAATTGAAGAGATGGAGAGTAGACACCATAGAGCGAGAGCGCTTATATCCATTCAGGTTGACAAAAGGAGGGTCTGATGGAAAAAGTAAGACAGAGGAGTACAGTGATACAGATGATAGTTTACTTGAAAGACTGCTAGCAGAACGTCCTCCACCTTGTGACTCCAGGTTGGAGCAGGAGAAAACGCAGCAAATGGAAGAAGCTTTAGGAGTGGGAGGAATGGGTTCAGAGGAACAGACAACAGGAGTAAGAGGGAGAATGTCAGTAGGAATAAGAATCCAGGAGGATCTGGAGGAATAGGGTACGCAACTCCTGAGCCAGACGAAACAGTTTGTACCATGCGATTGCCAGAAGCTCTGACGGTACTAGAAGCCCAGGTTAGATGTCCTGCACATCTAACCTGGACTTCTATTGGAATTCTATAACACATATTAGCAAGCCCATTTTTGCCGTTTTAGCTGCAGTTTCCTGCCGCTAAAACAGCGATAATTTTAACAAGGTTGTTGCTAATATGCCCCTTAGAGTACTGTTTGAGCCACAGAATTTATGTGAGAGTAACCATTGGAGAAGTCGAAGTTGTGAAAGAGAAAGTCGCCCAGTGTTGAGAATGGAGGAGAGTGTAGGTCCAAGGAGAGCACAAAGTTGTGGCAGGGAGGAATCAAGAAGTGAAAGAGGTCAGAGAATTATACACGTTGCAATGAAGACACCATTGATAGATGTGGTAAGATTAAAAGCCGAAATAGATGAGGTGATTGAAGGAAATGTGCCATTTTGAAAGAATTGAAACATATGACCCAAGTGAATTGCTATTTGTAGCTAAGGATGTTACTAAAAAGCAAAGCGAGCTCACAAAGCATTGGTACAGTAGGCCCGAAGGTATAAAGTGGATTTGACAAAGACGAACTTGATCCAGGGAAACTGCAGATTGAATTATACTGATCAAAACTTAGAAGAAAAGCGAACGACAGGACTAAAGGCACAAATTAGAGATTTGGTAATAGGGATGTGACAGTGGAGAGAATTAGACAAATGGGAAGCAAAGTGGTCTAAAAAGAAAAGTGCCAAGAAAGTGATAGGAGATACTCTGCTTCCAGGTGGAGGGACGGGAGCAGCAGGAAATTACCCTCTGAGAGAAGTATAAAATGGGGAGTATCTACATGTACCATGGAGCAGGGATGAATTGGGAGCATTCACTAATGATTTTCCTCGGCTGAGGGAAAAACCTGCTAATTGGTATTAACAGATTGACAGGTTTGTTAAGATTTCAAAAGTGTTATGGATTGATTTGAACACTCTGTTTGATATAGTGGTCCCGGGTGATTTGTGGGCGACATGCAAGGTTGCCATTGATTGGCCCACTATAGAACCAGCTTGACATGAGGTGAATCATGGTCCTTCACCCTAGGTAATGAAGAAATATGAGCAAGTGA
This sequence comes from Lissotriton helveticus, assembly GCF_964261635.1. Classification (NCBI taxonomy): domain Eukaryota; kingdom Metazoa; phylum Chordata; class Amphibia; order Caudata; family Salamandridae; genus Lissotriton; species Lissotriton helveticus. The sequence goes on along the minus strand of NC_136069.1, from coordinate 493,032,011 downwards.
TCACATGGTTACAATCAAAGTAGCTCCTCAGACTGTCGATTGGCTTAAAATAGATCGTACTACTTAAAATCCTAAGGAGTCGGTACATGACTATTATGAGAGACTTTTAGTGGCTTTTAAACAGAGTGGATTGGACACCATTGAGCAGAAAGACTTGGGACAGTTTTTCTCGAAGTTTGTGTTGGGATTAAAATCTGATATTTGCTTGATGATACAGCATCATTTGATATGTTGGCAGAATAAGTCAGTGGACGAAATTCTGCGTTATGCAAAATATTGTAGTGAGCAAGTAGAGGCAGCAGAAAAGAAAATGAAAGATAAATTGATGTTGGTACATTTGAGGAATGTCGAAAGGCCTGAGTGGATGCAAGGGGTTGGAGGAGCGATGGGCCAAGGAAGAGGAAGTGGTAGGGCAATAAAACAACAGACGGTACCTCAACCTGGACAGGGAAGAGGAAGGGGTATGGATGCAGGTATGGGAGGTGATTGGGTGGTGAATCAAAAGAAGGTCACTGCTTGCCATTATTGTCACAAAATCAGGCATTGGAAGCACAAGTGTCAATTAAATCCGGCAAATCAAATGCAACATGAGGGAGAGGGACAGATGTCTGAGGGTTTGAACACCATGACAAGACCTAAATCCATGTATGGGGGAGGTTGTGAGTCGCAAATGCAGATATCTCAGCCTTCAAGAATACCCATACGTAATCAAGTATATCATCAGATGCCTTATTTTGAAATACAAGCCAGATTTGACCAAACTCAAAGTTCTCATGAGTGTCAGAGGGGGGTGCAGGGAGAGTACACTTTGGGTGCTGCTCTGGAAGTATATCAGAGTGGACTGTTTGTAGATGCAGAGGTGAAGTGACATCCAGTTACCTTTTTGTTAGACACAGGAGCTGCGCGCTCCACAGTAAGGACAGAAGTGGTCCCGTATTTATCCCTTTCAGGAAAATCAATTCAAGTGGTGGGAGTTACCAAGTTGAAAATGTCTAACCCATTGACAAACAGGTTACCTGTTAGAATAGGTCCCTTCCAAGACAAACACCAATTTGTGTAAGCTAAATTGTACTATATCTTGCACTCCGAGGGGTGTGGAGTTACAAACCTATGATGCCGATGCCGATTTTAAAATGGCCAACATGAGTTTGTGTGCTGAAATATTTGTGGTTCTCACGACCGAAGACTTACCCATGATTTGAGAGATTGGGTTAGTCCAAAAGTCTGGGATTTCACAGGTGAGGAGAAAAGATTGATTCGATGCGTTGAACCTTTTAAGATATAGGTCAAACCAAATGCTGAATTCCCACAAACTCCGCAGTATAAATTGACTCCAGACACTGTGGCTGGAATAAGACCTGTAATCGAGTCCACGATTGCACAAGGCATTCTAAAGGAGAAAAGAGGAAGCCCCTGTAACTCACCTATTATCGGACTGCAGAAGCCTATTGGCAAGTACAGAATAGTGCAGGATTTACACAGGGTTAATGAGATAGTGATCCCATGTTGCCCTGTGGTACCAAATCCAGCTGTTATATCATTTCAGATACCATGTGAGGCAGAATGGTTTAACGTCATTGATTTATGTCAAGAATTTTTCTCCATACCACTTCACAAGGATAGTCAATATTTATTTGCATTTAGAATGGATGACAGTGTATTAACATGGTGTCATATCCTTCAAGGGTATATAGAAAGCACCTCTATCTTTAGTCAATGTTTGAAAAAGAATCTTGAAGGGCTGGTGATGCCCCAGAGTTCAGCTCTGATCCAGTATATTGATGGTCTTTTGGTCGCATCAGAGACTGAAGATGATTGCAGGATTGACACAGTGGCTTTGCTGAATCATTTGGCAGGGAATGGACACAAAGTATCCCCAAACAAACTTCAGTATTGTCAGATTGAATTTCAGTATCTAGGTCACCGGGCTGAGAAGGGAAAACGAAGAGTGTCACCAGATCGCATGGAGGCGATTCTGCAAATGGGAACTCCAAAAACTCAGAAAGAAGTCTGCCTGTTTTTGGGAATGGTCGGCTATTGTTGACAGTGGATCCCAAATTTTTCAATGCAAGCAAAGCCACTGTTGAGGTTGACTCAAAAGGACATTAGTGATCCGGTACCATGGGATGACGATTGCTTGAGAGCCTTCCACGAGCTGAGAGAGAGCCTGTGTCACACCCCAGATCTGGGAATACTAGTTTACAACAAAGCGTTTTTGCTCTTTTGCTGTGAGAAGGAAGGATGTGCATTAGCGGTCCTTGTACAGACACATTGAGGTGCCCGTAGACCAGTGGCTTATAATTCCGCTATGTTAGATCCCATAGCTTCTGCTTTGCCTGGATCTCTCAAATCCGTTGCTGCAACAGGTGTCATCATTGAGACTGAGATGTGAAAGCATAGTGATGGGTCATCCACTGATTGTTTATGTGCCACATTCAGTAGAACTGTTAATGACAAGAACTAAGACACAGTATCTAACGAATAACAGACTTACAAAGTATGAGCAGGTTATATTAACCTTCAAAAATGTTACTCTGAAACGTTGTACCACCTTGAATCCTGCCACGTTGTTACCTCTTCCGCAAGAGGAAGGAGAGGACTGTGAAGAGCATGACTGTCTAGATGTTACTGAGCTATCTACCAAACCCAGACCTGACATTGTTGATGAACCTTTGCCTGAATCTGATTTGATCTTTTTTATCGATAGTTCATGCTTAAGAGACAATGAGGGGTGCTTGAGAGCAGCGTTTGCTGTGTGCACCTTCTTAGGGGTGGTGGAAGCTGTCTGTTTGAAAAGAGTATACTCTGCTCAGGTGGCTGAGATTATCGCTCTGATATGTGCCTGTCCCATCTCGAATGGAGTTCGAGTGACTATCTATATGGACAGCCAGTATGGGTTTGGAGTGGTACAAAACTTTGGACAGTTATAGTCACAAAGGGGATTTTTGTCGTCCTCAGGATCCCCTATCTGTAATGGGGAATATGTGCGCCAATTGTTAGAGGCTTTGCAGAAACCTAAAGAGATAGCTGTAGTAAAATGTGTGCAGCTCATGGAAAGGGAGAGGACTTTGATACTAAAGGAAATAACTACGCCGATGAAGTAGCTTGTTTTTGTGCTATACATGCTTGTATTTTTAATGACGAATATGTAGGAGAGAGCACAGAAGAGACTGAGCTCAGCATGATGTTAGCTGAAGCCGATACTTGGGATGAGGTGAAGCGGCTGCAGGATGAGGTCCCAAAGGAGGAAGCTGCATCTTGGGTTAGAACAGGCTGTTAAAAGAGAGAAGGCGGCATTTGGGTATTGACAGATGACAGAGCAGTACTACCCAACTGTCTACTAAGTCTGATGGCAAGACAGATTCACGGAGCAGTCCATCGTGGAAGAGATGCCACGGTGAGAGTGTTTAGGCACACTTGGTTCAACCCACGATTTTGTGTAGATGCTGAAGCAGTGTGTCACAGGTGTGTTACATGTCAATAAATGAATGTTGGAAAGAGAACTGTGGTCGCAATGAGCCACATTGGAAGATCAGGGGGTCCTTTCAACAGGATACAATTGTATTTTATTGAGATGCCGAGATGCAATAGGCTGAGATATGTTTTGGTGGTGGTGTGTATCTTTTCATGTTGGGTTGAGGCATATCCAACTAGATGATGTGACAATCTCACAGTGGCGAAAATGCTCTTAAGGGAACTGATACCGTGTTTTGGATTTCCGACCTCAGTGGAGACAGTTAGAGGAACACACTTCCATAATGAAATCATGAAATTGTTGTGCACAGCTTTGAACATTGATCAGAGATTGCACTGTACCTACAGGCCTGAGGCTTCTGGTCTTGTGGAGCAGATAAACAGCACAATCAAGATGAGGGTGTCAAAGGTTTGTTTGCCGACTTCATTGAAATGGCCAGATGCATTGCAATTGGTAATGATGAGTCTGCGTAGTACTCCTGATAGGCGGACAGGACTCTCTCCCCATGAGATATTGATGGGAAGAGCTATGTGATTGCCTATGGTGCCAGCTACAGCATTGATAAACATCACAGATGATTTGGTTATGGAGTATTGTAGGGGACTGGCTGATGTGGTTAATTATGTGTCCTGCCAGGTGGAAGCTGCGACTGCATCCACTTTGAGAGACCTGCTGCATGATCTTAACCCTGGTGACTGGGTGCTTGTCCCAAAGCATGTGAGGAAGAGCTGTCTGACAATTGATATTCAGTTATTGGTCCCTTGAGTTGAAGCCTTTGGAACCCTCACTCTGACAGTCCCCGATCCACCAAGGCTAAGTGGTTTGCGATTCCTGATCCTTAACCAGGTTGCTTTTCCTACCTTTGGTCGACAGCCCACTACACAGGAACAAGGAGAGATTTGTGTTGAGATTCTGTAGCTTGTTCTTACCATACTTGGATCTAATATCATAAATGATGAAGCTTGAATGGTGAATGAAGAACTTATTAGCCTGAGAAAGTAGATAACCTAGGCCCAAGTGGAAGAAGATTTAAGGTATGGACTTTCAATAGAGGAAGAACTGAGGACTAGGGCGGACTACATCTCTACAATAGGTTTAGTATTACTGGAATGAAAATTGCAATAATCGAATGGAACACAGAACATAAAAAGACATTGTAAATAACAGGATAAGGCAAAGAAAAGCAGATAAGATACTTTGCTGATTTCGTTTACGCTTCAAGAAACCTAATAGTGGTTCAACATGGAGTCTGGATGCAAGCAGAAGGGCATCATTGGTACCCTTGTTGTTGTGGTGCTTATCGTCATAGCTGTGGTGATAGTTACATCTTTGGTTGGGTCCCACGATGATAAAAAGAATTGAGAACAGGCGAAACTTATCCCACCTGTCTCAGATGAAGAAGGGAGTGCGTCTGCAAAAGATAGAGCACATTGTTGCAAATATATTACTAACGCATAGTGTAGCAGTGCACTGCCATTTACAGACAGCAGATTTTCCATCGAAATTATCACAAAATTCACACTGACATGCAGTTTCACTGATAAAACTAATTAGAGCCAGGGTTGGATTGGGATTAAAAATCGTCCCAGGCACGCTGAAAATCAAGCATTGTCATAGCCAATAGGTCTCACCTTTAGGACCTTATAAGTGTTTAGTTATCCAGCACAATATCCTTGGTGCAACAAAATCAAGTGTTGCATGGCTAAACACTTATAAGGTCCCAAAGGCGAGACCTATTGGCTATGCTAATGGCTCTTTTCTTTGCACTTGGAGCTCTAGAGGAAGTGTGTAGTGTTTCTGCGCTCTTCACTACCCACCGTGTTCACTAGTTTGCTACAGCCATTGATCTGTTCTATAATGGTGACTAGAGAGTGGAGGGCTATCCTGCTCTCTGCCTGTTCTCTCCGGGTGGCTGCTGTGGGCCAACAAGGGGATAGGAAACCCACTAGCTATTGAGGTCAAAATGAGAGTTTAGGATTGGATTCAGAGGCAACGACTTCCTCTTTCTTGCTCTCCTTTATGTACCCATGGTGGGAGGGGTTATGAATGCCTGTGTTGTCTCTAAGCCTGTGATTTAGTATAGAGGAGATTTTGTTTTTGTGGCTGACACATTCTCATCAAAGTGGCCATTTAAACAGCAAATCCGGCATCTGCAGTATTTGCACTGTCTCATCCCAATTGTTTTTTTATCTCCTCACAGATTTCAATGGATAAATGAATCTGGAGCAGAAACGTTCGTGAAACTTGCCAGTTTTATGTTTCAGAAATGGCACCTCAGCAATTCATACGTATGAGGTCAAATAAAAAAAAGAGTAAAATGGGAGATTAATGAGTTTATGCAGACACTCTTCAGGGAGCCTGCCCTACAGGAACTTCTTTCACAAATCAGATGTCTTCCTTCTTTGCAACTGACTGATTCTTACATTTATACAATTTGTCTGACATTGATTTAAGGGCTTTGTTCTTTAATTAAGCATAGTCTTTTATAACCTCTTTCTACCTATTTTTTGTCTTGTGTAATATTAATAATTCCTTCAATTTGGTCTGTTGTAGAGGGTGGGCAGGAATGAGACCGAGGTTTTTATATTGTTGTTTTATGCTTCTTTTCAGAGTTTTTTTTATCGCACATTGACTTGGCTCTAGTCATTTTTGGCTTCTTCGTGAAAGTGCTCACCCTGAAGGCGCTTGGCTTCTGTGTTCCAATTCTCAAATTCTGCTGTGGTGTGAACGTATGCACTTGTATAAGTCATTTCCCGAGGTCCTTCTTGCTTTCTTTTTTTGTCACATGCTTTCTGCTGCAGCTGTTCACCCGAGAAACGGCGAGTATTCTACACATTTCTCGAACAAAGACATTTTATTATTTTGCAAAATTGCAAAACAATGCATTGGGTGCTCCAAAAATCCTGAAGAATAGGGGTGCTCTCATTTTCAAGACACCTGCATGAAACCCACAAGTATGCAGTGCTTAACCCCTTCGCTGCTAGGCCTTTCCACCCCCCTGCTAAGCCTTTTTTTGGCTATTTGGGGTAGTTTGCGCTTAGGCTCCTGTAACTTTTTGACCACATAAGGTATCCACACCAAATTTGCGTCCTTTTTATCCAACATCATTGGGATTCTAAAGGTACCCAGGTTTTGTGGATTCCCCTGGAGGGGACCCATAAATTAGCCAAAATACAGCTATAGTTTGTTTTTTTGGGGGAAAAATGTGAACAAAGGGCTACAGATGAAAGTGTCTGTTTTTTCCCTGTAAATGGTATCAAAAAAGGGGTTGTGGTGCTGAAATTACCATCTTCCCAGATTTCAAGGACAAGCAGACTTTTTTCATAATACCTTAATTTTTTACACAGTTTTGGCATTTTTCTGGGACATTGTCTATTTTTGCTTTTTTATGTGCTTTCAAACTTCTTCCAGCTAATGGTAAGAATGGGTATAAAAGCAATAATGGATCCTAGAAAGCTATACATTTTGGAAAAGTAGATAACATTCTGAATTCAGCAAGGGGTCATTTGTGTAGATCCTTCAAGGTTTCTTTATAGAAACTAACAGTTATATATAGGAAACATTGAAAATTACTTTAAAAAAAACAGCCTTTTGCATCAACTTTTTCACCTGTAACTTCTTCTAATTATGGCAGCTCTTTAAAAGCAATATACATTTACATCCTCTGGCCCTTACTGGTTGTGGAGATATATAGGACTTGTAGGTTTACCAAGAACTCGACGAACCCAGAGCCAAAAATTGAGCAGTGACCTGCAATGGTTTTGTATTATGTACCGGGTATATAGCCATTATTCTGGGAAAATGTATACATGGAAAAATCGGTAAGAAAGATACCTATGTATTTCTGAAATGAGAACAAAATATAGAGTTTAGAAACAGTAGATATTTGCACATATCCGAAATATGGGAATAGTCATACTAGCATGAGAATTTTCAATCATTTATCAAAATTACTTCTCTATTACTCATTGTCTTTCATTTGGAAGGCAGAAATGCATCCAAAGTCAATAGGTAATAACAGTTGCTTTAAAAATCTGAATTACCCTAAGCCTCCCGATAAAAATGGTACCTCACTTGTGTGGGTAGGCATAGTGCAGAGTCAACGACAGGATACGGCTCACAACGCAACGTGAACACACCACATTTTCACAATGAAAAATGACCCTTTTTTTGCAAAGTGCCTAGCTGTAGATTTTGAACCCTAGCTCTGCCGGAACCTACGGAAACCTATCAAACCTATACATTTTTGAAAACTAAACACCAATGGAAATCCAGGATGGAGTGACTTGACTGGCTCACACCAGGTTCTGTTACCCAGAATCCGTTGCAAACCTAAAAAATTGTCAAAAAACACACATTTTCCTCACATTTCTGTGGTGGAAAGTTCTGGAATCTGTGTGGACTCAGAAATTTCCACCTACCTTGCGTTTTCCAAAGTCTTCCTAGACAAATGGTACCTCACTTGTGTGGGTAGGACTAGTGGCCGCAATACGAAATGGCGCAAAACGCAAAATGGACACACCACAATTTCACAGTGAAAAATTACCCTTTTTTGGCAAAGTACCTGGCTGTAGTTTTAATCCATAGCTCTGCCGGCACTAGGGGAAACCTAGCAAACCTACACATTTTTGAAAACTAGACACAGAGGGGAATCCAGGATGGGGTGACTTGACTGCCTCCCACCAGGTTACCCAGAATCCCTTGCAAACCTAAAAAAGTGTCCCCAAAAAATATTCCTCACATTTCTGTGGTGGAAAGTTCTTGTATCTGCATGGATCCACAAATTTCCATGCACCCTGCGTTCCCCAAAGTCTTCTGAGAAAAACGGTGCCTCACTTGTGTGGGTAGGCCTAGTGCCTGTGACAGGAAACGGCACAAAACGCAAGGTGGACACACCTCAATTTCACTGTGAAAAATTACCCTTTTTTGGCAAAGTATCCAGCTGTAGTTGTTTAACCCTAGCTCTGCCAGCACTTAAGGAAACCTAGCAAACCTATACATTTTTTTAAACTAAACACCCAGGAGAATCCAGGATGGGGTGACTTGACTGCCTCTCACCAAGTTCTGTTACCCAGAATCCCTTGCAAATCTAAATAACTGTCCAAAAATAATACATTTTCCTCACATTTCTGTGGTGGAAAGTTCTGGAATCTGTGTGGATCCACACATTTCCACTCACTCCATGTGCCCCACAGTCTTCAGAGAAAAACGGTACCATGCTTGTGTGGGTAGGCCTAGTGCCCGTGACAGGAAACGGTGAAAAACGCAACGTGGACACACCAAAATTTCACAGTCAAAAATGACCCTTTTTTTGCAAATTGCCTAGCTGTAGCTTTTTTACCTTAGCTCTGCCGGTACCCAGGGAAACCTAGCAAACCAATACATTGTTTAAAACTAGACAGCCAGGGGAATCCAGAATGGGGTGACTTGACTGCCTCTCACCAGGTTCTGATACCCAGAACCCTTCAAACCTAAAAAACTGTCAAAAAAACATACATTTTCCTCACATTTCTGTGGTGGAAAGTTCTGGAATCTGCGTGGATCCACAAATTTCCACCCACCCCACGTTCCCCATAGTCTTCCAAGAGAAATGGTATCTCACTTGTGTGGGTAGGCCTAGTGCCCGCCACAGGAAACCTATGCAAATATGTATGGAAAAATAGATTTTTCGGCTAAATTTGAGGTTTGCAGGGGATTCTGGGTAGGAAAACATTGGGGGACCCACGCAAGCCGTACCTCGCTGGACTCCACGGGCTGTTTAGTTTTCAGAAATGTTTGGGTTTGGTAGTTTCCCAAGATGGCCGCCGAGCCCGGGGACATAAACCCAGGTGGCCACCCTTGCAAAGCCAGTTTGTTTTGTGATAGGTCATTTTGATGTCGCCTCAATGGGTATTAGGCTCTTGCCTGTCACGGGTACTTGACCCATCCACACGAGTGAGGTATCATTTTTATCGGGAGACTAGAGGGAACGCTGGGTGGGAGGAAATTTGTGGATCCACGTAGATTCCAGAACTTTCCCACACAGAAATTTGAGAAAAAAGTGCTTTTTTTCAGCGAAATGTGAGGTTTGCTGGGCATTCTGGGTCAGAAAACATTGGGGGACACACAGAAGCCATACATCGCTGGACTTCCCCGGGTGTCTAGTTTTCAGAAAGGTGTGGGTTTGGTAGTTTTCCAAGATAGCCACCGAACCAAAGGCCAAAAACCCAGGTCACCCCCCTTGCAAAACCAGGTTGTTTTGTGATAGGTCATTTTGATGTCTCCTAAATAAGTTTTGGGCCGTTGCCTGTCGCTTGTACTTGACCCACCCACACGAGAGAGCTATCCTTTTTATCAGGAGACCTGGGCAAATGCTGCGTGGTAGGAAATGTGTGGATCTACGTAGATTTCAGAACTTTCCCAGACAGAAAAGTGAGAAAAAAGTGTTTTTTTCCAGTGAAATGTGAGGTTTGCATGGCATTCTGGGTAGGAAAACGTTGGGGGACCCATGCAAGCCATACCTCGCTGGACTCCCCCGGGTGTCTAGTTTCCAGAAATGTGTGGGCTTGTTAGGTTTCCCCAGACGGTCGCTGAGCCAAGGGCCAAATACTCATGGGACCCCCCTTGCAAAACCAGGTTGGTTTGAGATAGGAAATTTTGAAGTCGCCTCAATAGGTTTTGGCCCTTGCCTGTTGTGGGTCCTTGACCCACCCACACGAGTGAGGTACCAGTTTTATCAGGAGACCTGGGGGAACTCTGGAAAGGAGAAAATGTGTGGAACCACGCAGGTTCCAGAACTTTCCCACACAGAAATTTGAGAAAAAAGTGATTTTTTCAGTGAAATTTGAGGTTAGCAGAGGGTTCTGGGTAGGAGAATGTGGGGGGACCCACGCAAGCCATACCTCGCTAGACTACCCCAGGAGTCTAGTTTCTAGAAATGTGTGGGATTTGTAGGTTCCCCTAGATGACCCCCGAGCCACGGGCCAAAAACTCATGGGACCCCCCTTCCAAAACCAGGTTGGTTTGTGATAGGCAATTTTGATGTCACCTCAATAGGTTTCGGGCCCTTGCCTGTTGCGGGTCCTTGACCCACCCACACGAGTGAGGTACCGTTTTTATAGGGAGACCTGGGGTAATGTTGGGTGGGAGGAAATTTGTGGATCCACACAAATTCCAGAACTTTCTCACACGGATATTTGAGAAAAAAGTGATTTATTCAGCAAAATTTGAGGTTTGTAAGAGATTCTGGGTAGGATAATGTCGGGGGACCCATGCAAGCCATGCCTCGCTGGACTTCCTGGGGTGCCTAGTTTCCAGAAATGTGTGGGTTTTGTAGGTTTCCCTAGATGGCAGCCGACCCCGGGTCAAAAACTCATGAGACCCCCCTTGCAAATCCAGGTTGGTTTGTGATAGGTAATTTTGATGTTGCATCAATAGGTGTTGGGCCCTTGCCTGTCGCGAGTACTTGACCCACCCATGCAAGTGAGGTACCATTTTTCTTGGAAGACTTTGGGAAATGCAGGGTAGATGGAAATGTGTGGATCCCCGCAGATTCCACAACTTTCCACCACAGAAATGTGAGGAAAATTTGTTTTTTTTAATTCTTTAGGTTTGCAAGGGATTCAGGGTAACAGAACCTGGGGATAGCCAGTTAATTCAACCCATGCTAGATTCCCCTGGGTGTATTGTGTTAAAAAATTTATAGGTTTGCTAGGTTTCCCTAGGTGCTGGCAGAACTAGGGCTAAAAAAACTACAGCTAGGCACTTTGCAAAAAAAGGGTTATTTTTCACTTTGAAATGATGGTGTGTCCATGTTGCGTTTTGCACCGTTTCTTCTCGCTGGCACTAGGCCTACCCACACAAGTGAGGTACCATTTTTCTCGGAGACTTTGTGGAATAGGGAGTGGGTGGAATTTTGTGGATCCACGCAGATCCCAGAACTTTCTGTCACAGAAATGTGAGGAAAATTAGTTTTTTTAACTAAGTTTGAGGTTTGCATGGGATTCTAGGTAGCATAACGTGGTGAGAAGCACACAAGTCACCCCATCCTGAATTCCCCTTGGTGTCTAGTTTGAAAAAATGTATACAAGTTTGCTAGATTTCCCTATGTGCCGGCTGCGCTAGTGCCCAAAATCCCCAGGTAGACACATTGCTAAAAACAAGTCTGTGCCTAGTAGGCTTTCTGCCGCTCTGGGGGGAATCGGGGGTGGGGGGGTTGCCCTAATATACCCCCAAGGGAGGCAGAAAGGGGGGTGTGGGAATTGGAATGCCATTCTGGGCAGTCCCCATGCATAAAAAAGCCAGCATAATCGCTGGTGCCTAGTGGGCTTTTTGCCCCCCTGGGGGGCAGATTGGGGACTACTGCCCACATCTTCCATCCAGGGGGGGCAGAAAGGCTTACATTTCTCTGGGGGGTGGGCGCATTGCCATGCCCTTTTTCAGGCAGCCCCCATCCCAACGCCAATTAAAAAAATAATCCCTGGTTTCTAGTGGGCTTCCCGCCCCGGGAGGCAGATTGGGGGCTACTGTCCCCATCTTCCCCCAGGGGAGGGCAGAAAGACTGACATTTCTTTGGGGGGGTGGGGGCATTGCCATGCCCTTTTTAGGCAGCCCCATCCCAATGCCAATTAAAAAAAATAATCCCTGGTTCCAAGTGGGCTTTCTGCCCCCCAGGGGGGCAGAAAGAGTTACATTTCTCTGGGGGGTGGGGGCATTGCCATTTCCTTTTTGGGCAGGCCCCACCCCAATGTCAATAAAAAAGAATCCCTGGTTTCTAGTGGCTTTATGCCCCTCGGGGGGCAGATTGGGGGCTACTGCCCCCATCTTCCCCCAGAGGGGTAGAACGACTGACATTTCTTTTGGGGAGATGGGGGCATTGCCATGCCCTTTTTGGGCAGCCCCCACCCCTGCATCAATAAAAAAAATCCCTGGTTTCTAGTGAGCTTTCCCCCCCGGGGGGACAGAAAGACTGACATTTCTTTGGGGGGATGGGGGCATTGCCATGCCCTTTTTGGGCAGCCCCCATCCCAACGTCAATAAAAAAATATCCTGGTGCCTAGTGGGCTTTCTGTGCCCCCGGGGTAGCAGATTGAGCACTACTGCCCCATCTGCCCCCCAAGGGGGAGAGAAAAACATTTCTCTGGGGGGGGGCATTGCCATGCCCTCTTTGGGCAGCCCCCACCCAAACATCAATAAAAATAAAATCCCTGGTGGCTAGTGTGTTTTCCACCCCCCGGTGGGGCAGATTGAGGGCTACTGCCCCCATCTGCCCCCAGGGGGGACAGAAAGTCTGTAGTGGACAAATAAATATGGGGGAGCAAAGGCCCTTGCCCAAGGGGCCGCTCCCCCCTCCCTGGCGCTAGTGGGTGGATCACTACTTGGGGATCGCCCTCCTGGGTCCCCAAGCAGGGATCCACTAGGGTAGGGTACCACTGGAAAGGGGAGATTATCCCCTTTCTAACAATACCTCTCCCATCTTTTTCGGTGCACGGGGGGCTGAGATAGCCTTTTTCGGGCAGCCCCCATCCCAACGTCAATAATTTAAAAAAACCCTGGTTCTTAGAGGGCTTTCTGAGCCCCCGGGGGGGCAGATTGGGCACTACTGCCCCATCGGGGCAGAAAAGCATATTTCTCGGGGGGGGGGGCATTTCCATGCCCTTTTTGGGCAGCCCCCACCCAAACATCAATAAAAAAAGAGTCCCTGGTGGCTAGTGTGTTTTCTGCCCCCCAGTGGGGCAGATTGGGGGCTACGGCCCCCATCTGCCCCCAGGGGGTACAAAAAGTTTGTAGCAGACAAATAAATATAGGGGAGCAAAGACCCTTGCCCAAGGGGCCGCTCCTCCCTCCCTGGTGCTAGAGGTGGATCACTGCTTGGGGATCGCCCTCCTGGGGTGCTCCCAAACAGGGATCCACACTAGAGAAGGGTATCACTGGAAAGGGGAGATTATCCCCTTTCCAACAATACCTCTCCCATCTTTTTCGGTGCTCGGGGGGCTGAGATAGCCCCACAAGCACCAAAACTGAGAAACTGAAACTAAGTTTCAGTTTTGATTTTGTTGCAATGACAATGGCGCGCCATTCGCGCGATCGTCATTGCAAAGAAATTCAATAACAGCCTGGGAAGGTTGAGGGAGCTCTTCCCCACTTTCACAAGCAAAAAAAAAGAAATGGGAAATCCATCTGCTGTCTGCAGCAGAGGGATTCCCTGCGCATGTGCTCATGACGGAAAAGTTCAGTTATGAGCACATTAGAACTTGTGCTCATGACGGAACAATTCCGTCATGAGCATGGAAAGGGTTAATATATGAAAACAGTAGGTGCCAGCAGCGGCTGATCCTCCATTATGGCGGAAGAGCATCGCCCCCCCTGCTGAGAGCCATCAAGGGCAAAAGTGAAAAATAGATTGTCAATAAAACAATGTTATTTTAATTGTATTTTTCTTATGGAGACAGGGCCAGCTGAGACTAAGGCGGAGTGGGGCCATCCTGATGACAGAAATAGGCAGGAGGAGTAAGGCACATGTCGGTTTGCCCGGCTATCTTAGGACGGCCAAACCGACATGCACACATATTTCTCCAAACCGAGCTGCGTTGCACTGTTCTCATGCTGACAAATAGTTTTACCAGCAGGAGAGCAGCATCTTGATTGATGTCTGGGAGCCTGCGCAGTGTGCACCAGCCTGTGGACTGCCGGAAATAAGGAGTCAGGACAGGAGCAGAAAATCATTGAGGCAGCGGCCAGTAGCGGCAGGTAAGTACTCTTTTGTTTTATTTTATTTTTTCATTATTTAGCCCCACATGACCCCACCACCGCCCAACCACTTGTCAGTAAGAGCAGCTAGCACTCAGGGCCGGACTCGGAAAAGCAACCATCCCTGGCAGGTTGCTGCTCGACCGGCCCTGGCAGCAAGGGTGGGGGTGTAGCCAGGAAGCATCACTTTCTCTTTTCCTACAGGTGGCCGATATTACAGCACTGCTGCAAAACCGTCCCACTGTAAGAAAAGTAGCCCCTGCGGCGGCAAAACCGGCCACCACCCCTCCAGCTCACCGGGTAAATGCCCGGTGCCCCAGTGGCGGCTGGTGACATTTGAAAGTGGAGAGGCGGAAACTGATAATCAAAGTGCACCGTAGCGAGCGAGCGAAGCGAGCGGGGAGCCCGAACCCCTTAAGGAGGGTTCGGGGGGATTTCCCCCCGAGAAAATTTTGAAAAAATTGTGGGAAAATGGTGCATTTTCAAGCAAATTTGAGAAAGCAGGAAGGTTAATAAAGCAATTGTGAAAGTGCAGATATTACATTATTAAAGAGCTGTCATATAACATAGTTAGCTGCTGTGGCTCAATGGTTAGAGCGGCAGACCCTGATGCAGAGGTCTAGTCCGGGACCAGGGTTCAATTCCCCGCCTCGGCGGGTCTTGGGCTCAAAAATTCTACGGACCTGATAATTCTCGCCTCGGTGCCTATTCAAATCATGGAGTCCCACTCTGCAACTCTGGGCAATAGCTTGCTTAATCTCCACAACGGCCCCCACAGCGCTAAGGATGCCTGGCCTCCACCTTGGGGGTGCCCAGGAGTGGACACCTCACATGGAAAGCCAGGATGGATTCCACAGCGGTATTCGTACAAGCGCCTTGAGACCCTGGCGGGTGAGTAGTGCGCTATACAAGTATCAATTTACATTTACATTTACATTCAGTATAACCACAGAGCTTCATAACAGACTTCAAGATACAATGCTGAGAACCTCACAGATTCTTTTTATTTAAACGGCAAACAACAAAACACACACCTTTTTGATTTAAACTGCAAACAACAAAAGAACCAACTAAACAGGTCACAAACTATCACCATTCAACATATTTACTTTTTGTATCTAAATTCAGCACGTCTGTCTTTAAGCGCAGCAAATTTTTCAATTACTTGAATGTTAAAGTCAGTAATATTTTGAACAAGCTTGCTCTCTATAGACAGCATTGCCAACGCATTGAGTCTGTCCTGATTTTTCCGACAAATGCAGTGACTCACTGACCTATTTACAGCATTTTGTGATCTGCATCAGGTGCATGTTCTTTGCAGCAGGCATATTAACCTTCTCTGCTACCTTATCATGAGTCAAAACCTCCATTAGACAAAACTCTGATCTCTCTCTAGGATAAACATGACCTGGGGCCACAAATTATGGCAGAGCAATGCGTGGAGTGTTTTAGGGTGTCCCATGGCAATGAGGGGTCATGGGCTCCAACTGAGTCAATTCTATTCAGTTCTTCACCTCTATAGTTCGGCCCCCCTGACCATGAGCCCAGCACTCAGCAGTGTCAGCAGCACCAAATAGACCTCGGTAGCGCCTGTCCTTTTAGGGGCGCCCGGGCAGTCAGCGACTAATGTCCTCTGACAACCAGACCCCTTTTTGCTGTTGATGTCCAGAGGCTTAACCCTAAGTGTTTGTCCCAAAGCAGATCGCCAAGTAACCCTACAGCAGTGGCCCTGTGGGCAGTGAAGTCCCTTCGTCACACACCATGAAAAGCTAGAGTCGATCCACCTAACCCGGCCAGCAATGCTTGCCTGCCTGCCTTAAAATCCCACAAGCCCCCTCTATGCAAACCACCCTCACACTTAATACTGTTTCTGTTCAGAAAAGCACCTAGAAGCAGTTCAATTATGTTGCGTGCGCCTTACAAACAATATTGACATGGATTATAACAGAGGGTCGGTCTGTCTCACTACTCACACATCATGAAAAGCTATAGTTGAGCTAATGTCTGCCTGCAATGAATGCAAACCTCTCTCACACATACTGGTGCTGCTCTTGAAAGCACCTCCTAGAAGCAATTTAACTAGTAAAAGTGTGCGCTTTACAAACAAAATTCTTGTGGAGAAGTGTGGCTCACTGGTTAGAGGCGGCAGACCCTAAAGCAGAGGTCAGACCCGGGACCAGGGTTCAATTCCCGACGCGGCAGGGTCTTGAGCCCAAATATCCACGAACTCGATAATTCTCGTTTCGGTGCCTACTCGAGTCACAGGTTCACACTCTGCAGCTCTGGGCATTAGCTTGCTTAATCTCCACTACGGCCCCCCTGCGGCGGGATGCCTGGCTTTCACCTTGGGGATGCCCAGTACGGGTATCTCACAGGGAAAAACCAGGACGGGTTCCCAAGGCAAGCGCCGAGATGCCTACGGGTAATCGAGCGCTATATAAGAACGCATAATAATAATAACTTGGTTGGATGTACCAACTGCCAGCTGCCATGACGCTGAGTGTATTAATTAATGATGATACACTTTAGGAATCTGAGGCTGAGCTCGACCTCATGGCGACTGGATGGACGGTTCAAATCCAAGTGGGTCGACTCGTGAGCCTTTTGTGTCAGTGAATGTCTGCTTTTGTGTGAGAGAGCGTAAGCAACAGAGAGAGCATCGTAAGCGACAGAGAGAGCATTGGGACATTATGTGGAGGTATTTTAACCGAAAATGAGAGGAATTTTTGTGTGTGCATGTCTGCTTGTTCTTGGGCCTGTGTGTGAGTGCATACTCATGGGCAAGAGAATGTATAAATGCTGTATGTAATACAACAAATAGGAACTGAACCTGCAAATACAAGCATTTGCAATGCAATAGGTCTCGCATTAGGAAAGTGTGAGCTATTGGTATTGTACTTTACAAATTTTTTAATGTGTTGGCTTTGAAAGAACTGAACCTGCAAATATAAAAAAAACGCAGACACTAAAGCATAACACATTGTTTGGCCTTGATGTAATTTTTTGTGAGGAAATACACACTTTCTGTTCATACACTTATCATGTTTTTGGGTGTGTGCTGAAACTGCTGTAACTAACATGTTCCTTTAAATGCAATGAGCAGCTTACACAGTTAAAAGGGGCATATAAGGAGACAGGTTATCAATTGTCTACATATGCCATGCCCACATGTGCAGAGATAATTTTGCACACGCAGGCAATTTGAGACTGTTGATAAGCGTAATTTAAGGGCAAAAGGATTACTTGACAGATGGCAGTAGTGTTTTAATATAATTATGCCCCACCCTCAGCTCCGCCCCTTGCCCTGCCCCCTAGCTCAATTTGATGAGTACCGTCACTTATTTTTCCCCATTTAAAGCACTGGGTGTGGGTGGATTCAACAGGAAGGAACTCAGATTAGCTGTCAACGTTTTAACGACGTGGGAAGGTATTGTAAAGCAGTAATTTCGCAGTGTGTAGAAGATTTGAGGGAGTGAGATTGTTTCCTACAGGGCTCCACTACCTGTAATAAGATGATCCTTCTGAGACACTTCACTTAAGAGGGATGTATATAAACCTGCTCAGTGGAAATAAACGCATTACCTATAAAGGGAATCATTGAATCCTCCAGAAGGGAACACCTAATTTATAGTCTTTCTATCCATTCGGATATATATATATACCATATTTGCTGTCCCACAACAATGTTACCACCCTAGCCATATGATGATTCTGTAGAGGTAGAACAACAAAAGTATTCTGGGAACATTCGAACCCAATGGGAAATGAGAACTCGAAACCAAAACCAGTTTTAAGTTCGTACTATCTCTCCCTGCAAGAAAAAACAGAGAACTACAAAGAACGGTAAAGGGTATCTTAAACCATACATGGCTTTTTTGTCCCCATGTATGAGGAAAAGGCACTGGCCACTATGTACAGTATAAAATTATACTGGGTTTGTTTTGGGTTATTGCCCCGCATAGAAAACACAGCCTGAGGTCCTTCCCTCCCCAGGCAGTCTTGACCTCTTTCCATGTCCGAGTCTAACAAGATGACCAGTCCTTCCTCTAGCCATTACAATGCTCTAGCTAAGACTTCCAGTGGCTGGATGAAAACTAAAAGCAAATGTTTGGGAACTAAACAGAAAAGGTGTTTTCAGGCATCTACTTTTAAAACTGAAGGGCCACCAAAAAGAGAAGCCCTGTGACAGTGGGAAGCATTCATCCAAAGTCGGGATGCACGTTGCCATGCCAGCTGCAAAAATAAACGGAATGTGTGCACGGCAGAAGGACTGCAAGAAAGACAGGAGGAGAATAATAATTATAGAAAACAACACCACAAAAGAAACATAATTGGAGGAAAGGGTGTTTACAAACCAACTCTGTAAAAACGAAAAGGAAAAAATTAATTGCTGATAATTTCATGAGACGGACTCTGGACTGATGTTAAAAACGTGAGCCAAGGGTTTGGTGCTAATTATGGACAAGGTCTCTCAGAGCTTCAGAACGGGCTGCATGGCTACTCTCCATCCCAGTTTGTCACCTTCTCATCCGGGCAGGACCGATGAAAAGGAAACCCTATATTCACCTCATCACCGTCAGCTATTCCCAGGCTCACTGTACAGCAGCAGACGCAGATGCCAAGCCAGCTGAACACATTCGAACATTGAGTAGACGACTCCGCATTTCATCTTTTCCTTCAGGTGCTGCTGCTGGCCTGCAGCACTGGCTTCTCTTCCGAGCTGCAGGCTAGCAGCAGCACCTGAAGGAATGCATGCTCCCGGCCACTAGTGTACAGATGTGCATGCAGCCTGTGTGCTCAGCAGCGTGTGAGCAGTGCTCACACGCTGCTCACCTGCCCCCTTCACCATACTCAAGGCCTCTATAATATTGTATGCGGCCTGTGTGCTTACACGCTGCTTACCTGCCCCCTTCACCGCATGCACATGTGTGTGCAGCCTGTGTGCTCACTCACACGCTCCTTTTACATGCCCCCTTCACCGAATGCTCCCGGCCTCAATATGACTATGCGGCCTGTGGGAGCTCACACGCTGCTTAACTGCCCCCTTCACCATACATACTTGAGGCCTCTACATGTGTATGCACTGCCAGGCAGCCCGTGTGCTCACACGCTGCATACCTGCCCCCTTCACCGAATGCTCCCGGCCTCTAGTCTATATAGACTAGAGGCAAGACTGGTGAATGTATTAGCAACATCTGTCCTATCCTTGGTATGTGTTGATAAGTAAAAGACATGCACATGATGAGGGTGAATTATATATTACTGAAATAGCGGTGAATATCATTACATTTACATTAGTAATCAGAAAGCCTCATCGAACATCTAATTTGTCCCATTTCAGAGCTGAAGGGGACCAACCGCTGTAAAATATATTCCTGGAACTTGCACTGAAATAATGACATTTTCGTTATTCTCTTCATGGTAACGCAATATGTGAATGTATTTCAGATTTAATATACACGGATCGGTATTAGTGTTGATGGGATATAGGTCAATGGGGACTGAAACATATTTTGAACATTTCCTGTATGGTCAGAGTGGTCACAATTTCTAAAGCATGCAATAAGAAGAATAGGTGGCGTTGCACAATGGAAGTGGCATGTCAATTAATCAATATATTTATTCTGAAAAAAAGTTCCATAAAACCAATACATCATTCTTTACAAACATTCCTTGCAAAGAAACAAAACTTCCCATTACTCGTTACATAAACTATATGTGTATGCGGCCTCATGGGTGGCAGTCCAGACAGAGCTTTACCAATGGGACCAGACAGAGGGTTTGGAGTCGGACAATCGACAAGGAGCGCGTTATTTAAATGGGCGACACAAGGACGAGATGGAGCGCTGAGCAGAGTTTAAGCAGAGCAAAGGTCAGGATTCAGGAAGCTACTATTCCAGTCGGGTCAGGGGCCGCTGAGAACACACAACTCTTCACTAACAACCAGTTTAACTTACGTGGTTGGACGTTGGACCGGACGACTGGACTGGACGCGTGGCGTTGGCACTGACTCA
Organism: Lissotriton helveticus; assembly: GCF_964261635.1. NCBI lineage: Eukaryota > Metazoa > Chordata > Amphibia > Caudata > Salamandridae > Lissotriton > Lissotriton helveticus. The sequence continues at coordinate 493,011,794 of NC_136069.1, read as the reverse complement.
GACTGCACAGTGCACACTACTACTGCTAGTGTCTCTGCTGCTCACAAAGCAAAGGTCCAGGCAGGCGGTACTCCTAGGCTCCACTCTGCAGCACGCCGCACCACACACAACGCAACGACGACTTCACTGCTGCTGGTCACGAGAGGAGTCTCACGAAGATGAGTAGTCACGAGTCACGACCAGTCGACTGATCACTATGACTCATCCCGACCTCGACTACTTCTAGACTAGTTCTTTCAGTTTCACTTACTGTATGTTGTTGACTGTGGTGGCCAGCAGTGCAGCACTGGTGTGCCACGCGCGGTGACGTCCCCACAGCGTAGGCAAATGGCCAATCACAAAAGACATGGCTGGATATAGCCATATGTGATTGGCCATAGTGTGCGGCCCTCGGCATAGCAGCCAACACCCACGCGCGGCACCATCCTGCTGCAGCAGCCAATCCTGGCGCAGTGTTAACAGCGCCACTGCGCCAGGATTGGCTACGAGCAGGATACTATCTGCCCTAAATGAGACCGGGGGCCCGGGTCTTCATAATGTCTCTGAGTGCTAGGGGGGGGGAGGGAAGGGCTACAGTCTACGCATGCGCGGACCAGGCAAAATAATAAAGACTCCGGGATTTTATATGCGCAGTCAGCGAGCTGTCTGTACTGTAATTGTGTGGTGCCTGCCTCTGCCCGTCACTCTCTGCCTCAGCCCCGCCCCCCACGGCCCACTGCCTTATGCATGCCCGATTCAGTCGGGCTTGTCCCGGGCCGGTAGCGCGCAGTGCTCGGGTGCCTGCGTGCTCGGCTCACATTTATTTTTAAAAAAGTTATTACACTAATTTTGGCAGTGCGGTCGTCCATGGCTAGTGGGGCAACGCCCCCCATGGACGCACCGCCACTGCGGTGCCCGCCATGGCCAGTCCGGCCCTGCCACCACTGGGTGCCAGTGGCCAGGGACCTATATTTTGCATAGAATATTGCCACTCAATTCCACCTCTGGTACTGCCCACTTCCTTTTTTTTATGCCACCCACTCCTTGCATGTATCCAGTCCAATGCCTTTAGTGCTCTCACTGCCCTGCTCTGCTTGATCTGGGGAGACCCAGGGCGTGTGTCAAGGGTTTCTTTTTCAACTTTGGAGTCCTGAATGTTGTGCTAAACTTACACAACAGGTTAACCCCCTATATATCCGACAATAATGAAATAAAAAGAAGCAACAGGCTCCAGTCAACTAAACTGTGCAAAATCCAGCATACTGGTGAACTATGAAAGCGGGGGCTTGGAGGTTATTATTCCTGACATTAATATCAGGGAGCAAGTAAAACGAACAAACCTGGCTTCCTCAATGAGAATTTGGGAGGTTTGCCCTTGAAAAAAGTCCAAAATAGCTGCATTTTACAGCACAATTCCTAATCAGGAAGAGTCCATAGTGACGGTACCTCGCCAACAATGAAGAACCCAAAGATCAGGACAGGAACTACTAGATTGTATATACAGGATAACCTTCTCAGGCTCAACGTAGTCCCTGAGGCCTTCTTTGTTGAAGACAAGGTGTAAAGAAAAGTGAATATCAGTTATTAGTAGATTTAAAAGGTGGGGGAAGACACACTTACAACTGCCATTTCAAGACATCTCTCTTCAGCAAGAAGTAGCAGCAAAGTATCCACATTCAGTAGACAATATATTTATTTATGAAATAGGTTTTTAAATGTACCGAAAGGTGTGCCTCTCTTCCGATGTAAAATGTTGTCATATTGAATTATTTATAGGATCAATAACCCCTCCATTATGCATAAGTGTTACAATAACTTTGTTTTGCAATTTTATATAGCACAGAATCGACCCGAAGGTATTGGAGCACATGAAATGAGCACCAGGTCTATTATACACGGACACATCAAGAGGAATATTATCAAGGGCCTGATCTCCGCTTTTTTGGGTTTTAAAGCGAAAAAAGGTGAGATAATCTTTACTCCCTATTTGCAAGCAGGTGCTAACATGCATTAGCGCATGCTATCAGCCGTTTTGCCGATGCCTCGCTTTGCATCTCTAATGAGATGCAAAGTGGGCATCACTGGGCGTACCCCAAAACCAGCGATGTTCCCTGCAAAACTGGCGATTTCCCCGCTATCGCTGGATTATATATCGCCCTTGAGTTATGCATTGATGATAACGCCCTAACTCGGCGATTTAATTCAGTGATAGCCGGCGTTAGGGAAATCAGCGCTAGGCGCGGTGGGCGATAATTATCGTCCCTCGTTGTTGATATGCCCCTCAGTTTTTTCTCGACACAAGGAGGTTGAATGGTTGGCTCAGAATCACAGAATGTTGAGCCGACGGCGAGACTCGACCCTGGTACCATAGTGGGCCGAGACGCCACTCCCTCTCCCCCACTTAAGATATTCTTTTCAATTTTCTATTTGTGATAATATATAGTTCATTGTCGTTTTGTTAAAGAACTAACAAGTTAGGAGACCGCTTCAGAACACTAATAAAACAACGTGAACCTCTGAGATTCCAGCATGTGTAGTTGCATTTGTCTCTAAGTGCAGGGCACTGCTTATAAGGAAATGCATTTGAAATGATATAGCATTTCTTAAAGTTATTTAATACGTCCTAAATGTAATGAATGTGATACGCGAATAACTTCATAAACCAACATCTGTGTTAACGCGGGATTACTGGTTACTAGTTACCTTACCAGATCCCAAACCAAGTCGACTGGATCGTTGGTACCTGTCATTGAGTAAAAGGTAATCTAACAATAGGTCAATCAATTAAGAACTTACACCACTCTAAATGACCACTGACCAGGATTAAGTTTCAAAGATTTAATATAAAGTCAAAGATAACTGAAGATACAAACTTCTCAAAATGAGGTTCAAAAGATAAACTGGTATCACTATGAACATGAACTTTTTGAATAGTCTGAGTCTGAAAAACAGAATAATGAGTACGATTTCAAATAACATGAGCGTTGCCAAAATGGATACAAGTTGCAACCTCAAAGTCATTACAGAAAAGAAAATTAAGGTTAGTCTGTCCCTATACTACACTAAGGGACATCCCTACTTAACAAGATCTATACCCCTCTAGGTGTCAGCCGTGGTGACTTCCTAAGAAGATCACACACTTTTCTTTGTCTCTTCTCTGATAGTGGGTCTCTCCTGATCAGCCTATCTGCCTACCCATCCGCTTCCTTAGGCTCCCAAAATCATCTGCTCTGCCCTCCTCCCGGGTCGCTTTCCCTAATACCAAATCACATTTTTGATAGGAACGCCCCTTGGGACGCCCCTCACGTGGTACATCTTTGCGCGGTAAACTCCATGATGGTACTCTTCAAGACCCTCGTTAAAGTTGACCTTGGTTCCCAGGCTTCTTCTCCAGTGCGCCGATACCCCCTGAAATTCCTGAAGACTCCTACAGGCCTGCGCCAAGCGCCACTGAACAAAGCCCCTTTCATTCTAGCTGATTAGGACCCTCGCACCTGCATACAGTCCTTTCTGCAGTGGGCCTCAAATTCCAGACTCCACCATATCTATAGGTCGTAAAGCACACGCGAAGCTCTGTGCTGGACACCTCTCGACTTCTCTTCCAACGAGCACATGGCACATCAAAGGAGATGACAATATCAGTACAGGCCTCCTTGATTTACATGAAGCGGGTCCCTGCACTCTAAAACATTAACTTGATTTAAACAACATTCTTAACTAGCATACGTTTCTAAAACAACACATCTATAAAGCATATGTTTCAAACTTAATTCGATAATACATTTTTGGAAGAACCATGTTAACCCCATCTCACATTATTTTAGCAGCACGTTTAGATTTGCTGTGAATTGCCCTAAGGCCTACACAATATACTGGTTTTCAGAGTTCCATTGAACTCTTACATGATTCCTTTAACATGAGAACATGAGGTTTTCATATTCATCCCAAACATTTCTACATTAATCTCACACAGTTATGACTATTGTTACTCTACTTAAACATTCTATACATTTCATACATTTCACTACTGAATATAAGGCACTCTGTGTATTTCACTTCTAGATATAAAACACTCGTGTTCAGCGCATGTTTAAACTAACTACGTGCTTGTAAATATGGTGCACTTATACATTTTTTCATGCTCTCTCAATCCCCCCTTTGATGACCTTCAGGGGTCATCACCATCAAGACACCATCACAAAAATGTAGAACCCTTCAAAGTGAAGTCGTGGCAGTGCCACCTCTTTTCATTGTCTCCAATGCTTTTAGACTCCTGTATTGAGTGTCCTGCATCGCTGTCAACTTTTCCACCTGTTTCCTCATAGATCTCTGCAACCTATTTGCTCTATACCACTGATACAAACGCACCAATCCCCACAAAGTGATTACACAAATCACAATTATGATGATGGGTTTCAGTATGTACCAAACGATACCCTTTCCTAGGTTGGCAAACCAACCTCCAACTTTACCCATTCCCTGACCTACTTTTTCCCACACATTTACTTTTGCCAAATCCTCAATCTCATGGTGAATTGCAGTGATGTTTCGTATATACTTCTCTAGAGGTTTTGAATTGTCCGGAATGTAAGTGCAGCACTCCTGGACCTTCAAAGCCTTACAGACTCCTCCCTCTTTAGCTAACAGAACGTCTAAAGCAAGTCGGTTCTGAAGAACCATTGCCCTAATCGATTGCATCTCACCTTCCACCAGCATCAATGATCTAGCAGTACTGGCAGATAGCCTATCTACGACTGTAGCTAACCTCCTAATCTTAATGTCATTCAGTATCACTCCTAGGATAGGGAATGCAGCACCGAATACATCCCCAATTACTTCTGCTGCACCCAGCCCTCTCTTCCCTCTAGTTGGTATTCCTTTCTTCGTCGTTTCTAAATTCTCAACATGATATATTTTAGGGAAGACAATAGCCAGATAGCATGATCCGTACCAATTATCTGGTAGCTTTACATAGGCATTTCTTCCACATACAAAATATACATTTGGAATTGCTTGCATCTCTTTCAGGAAATCCTTGGAGTAGTACTCCAATTGAAAAGCATGTTCACAACTGACTTGACCTACATACAGATTCTCATAATAGGACTAGGAGTAACTCCTGTGAATGCACAGTTTCCCCCATTTCTCCTTGTCTAAAGCAATTGGACCAAAGCTACCCTTTCTTTGATGTCTCCTTTCCTCCTTGGTCCAATCTGTTTCCCATTGTCCTGAGGCCTTTAGAATCTTCTGCCTCCTGTATCTAGTATCTACCTGCCCTATAAACTTTTTCTCAATTTCTGACACTTGACAAGTCAGATTATTTCTTCGGGCATGTGAAGTATCTAACGTTTTCCATGGAATGAACCATTTGTGTAATCTGTCTTCGCTTTTGTAATAGTCCCACTTGTTCAAATGCTTGTAATTTGGGACCTCTGGCAATGTCGAGTCGAAATTCGAGAAATAATACTCAAATCCTTCTCGTCCATAAAATATGCTCAACAACAAACTGCATGTGATTCCATATGTCAATGGAAGATGATGGTATCTGATACCCTCATCCACAGAAGCTGGTAACTGCATACAAATGTAGCAGTTCTTCGCCTCCATGACATCAATGTACTCGTAAAGTAATTTTGCATAAGCATTTGACCTGAAATTTCCCTGTGACTCATCTGTGTGTAACCTTTTTATTTCTGCATCTAACAACGTTTTGTCTTTATCATTGATGTTTCCCTTATAATTAACAGTAGTGGTTCTCGGTGTTGACACTCCCTTGACCTCCTTGACTGCAGTTGCATCTCTCTCGTGTCCCACTATGTATGAGACAGCAACCACTAAAACTATCAGGGAAATCACCACTCCCAACAGTGTGCCAACTATACATTTTGCCAGCCTCCATGTTCTCAAACAGTGTAGCTCTTGACGTTTTTCCAGCATTCGCTTCTTCTTCTCTCTGAACAAAGTCTTTCTTTTACACAATGTCTCTCTTTTGAACCCTTGGAAGCTGACAATTTACTCCGCAAAACAGTTTAAAGTCCGGTAGAAACAGACAACCCTAGCCCTTCTCCATCCGCTAAAAGGAAACCCCTACCATTTTTTTTCCTTCTTCCACTCGGCGCTAGGTTATCTTGCAGTAATTTTACAAATTCTTTTCAAGAGTCTTATATCCGTCTGAAGTTATGTATGGCTCAAGGAGTGACACTACGTCTTCATAAATGTCCATCCGAAGAAACATTCCCTCAAGTTCTGGGCAATTCTTGCAACAACATGGAAAGTCAACTGTTTCTAGGATTATTCTCCGTATTTCGCTCTGGACAAGTGGACGGACGAAATTGAGAGTTAACGTTTTTTCAATTTTTACTCCTGGTACTATCAGTTCTACATCCACGGTTACAAAGGGGTCCGTTCTAATCAGGATCACTTTCTTCACCTTTCCAGTTCTGCGCCCCTTTGAAGACATTCGCAATATGGTGTTAGTCCAACACAATGAGCACTCCAAGAGCTTCCACTACTCGCTCAAGCATTTCTAACCGAAGGAGAGTTCCCTCCAACACTGGATATCGTGAACAGCAAACTGGAAATTCAACTGTTTCTAAAATCAATTTTCTTATTCCGCTTAGGAGAGGAGGATAGACGATGTTGAGTGTCAGCAACCTTTCGGTCTCCGCCCCCGGTAGCAGGAACAGTATTTGTACTGTGATTATCGGGTCAGTTCTGATCAGGTTCACTTCCCTGACCCTCCCGGTTCTGTGCCCCACCGACATCTGCAACGAGGTAGGTCCAATCAGGAGTAGAGTATCTTCTACTAGGCACCCGCACCCTCCTTGACCTTCTAGGACCCTCCTCGGCTTGATCCGGGGTATCTTCTTCCTGATCCGAGTCTTCAGATATAGGAGCAAGTGTTTCTTCCTGGGCCGACCTCAAACTTAGCCTCCTGTCTCTTCCCGGCCAAGTGGCAGCCTCACACCTTGTTCTCCTATGTCTCGTCCTCACACTCGGTTCTTGATCACTCTGGTACAGATCTGTCTCTGAATCGTATTCACTGCTGCTCTCTCCTTCAGTTGCGTCTTCAGTCTCACTGCCGTCCTGTCTTCGCTCTTCGTCTGAATCCGATACGTTCCCAACTTCTTCCGACACCCCCTCAGCTGCTTCGATCCCTTCTTGCGACTCTTCTTCCACTTCTGGGCTTTCGTCTGGGATAGGAGCTGTTTCTTCTAGAGGTGCTGGAACTCTTCGAGTATGGGATGCATGGATCCAATTTGGCAGCCCCCCGCACTTCACCGCGGTGTTCGTGATCAGGATTACCTGAAAGGGCCCACGCCAGCGAACATCTAGGCAGTTCTTCCGGACGTGCTTCTTGACCAACACCCAGTCCCCTGGGTTCAGGTCATGACACAGGTTCCTCGATGCTGGAACTTCAGCCGCATGCACCTGAAGGGACACAGAATGGATGGCGTCAGACAGTCCTTTACAATAATCCAAGATCAGATCATCTGTAATATTCAATAGGGCAGCAGTTGGAACCGTGGGAAGTCTCATGGCCCTCCCCATCAGAATCTCGTGTGGAGAGAGACCTGTCCTCCTGTCAGGGGTGCTGCGCATGCTCATGAGCACTAAAGGAAGAGCATCTGGCCAACTCAAAGATGTGGATGCCACTACTTTAGCCAATCTATTCTTCAGAGTGCCGTTCACTTGTTCCACAATTCCTGAAGCTTCTGGTCGATAACTACAATGCAGTTTTTGATCGATATTCAGTGTGGAGCACAACATCTTCACTATTTCGCTGTTAAAATGTTTTCCTCTGTCCGATTCCAGAGAGGCAGGCACCCCGAAGCGCGGTATCAACTCCCTGAGCAACAATTTAGCCACTGTGAGTGTATCGCACCTACGTGTAGGGTACGCTTCAACCCATCTGGAAAATACGCATACAATCACCAACACATACCGAAGGCGATTAACTCTTGGCATTTCGATGAAATCTAGTTGCATTCTATTGAAAGGCCCCCCCGACCTCCCAATGTGACTCAGTGTGACTGGTGTTCGTTTGCCTACGTTCAGTTGTTGGCAGGTAACACATCGCTTACATACTGATTCTGCTGCTATTCTAAATTTAGGGCAATACCAAGTTTGCCTAAACACTCTCATCATAGCATCCCTTCCTAGATGTACTGGACCATGTATTTCTCTCGCCATGGGATTTGCTAATTCTTCAGGTAACACAGCCCTCCCATCTGCTGAAACCCAAAAATCCATTTCACTTCGCACACAACCTGCTGTTTCCCATGCCCTTTTCTCAGTTTCTGGTGCGTTCTCCTGCATTACCCTCAAATCTTCCCAGGTATCCACGGTCTCTAACATCATGCTTAATTCTGTCCTTTCTTCTGCACCTTCTATTTCCACCTTTGAGAAAGAATAATTTTGTTCCGCACAATAACGTGCGAATTCATCAGCGTATCTGTTGCCTTGTGACACAAAATCTGTATTCTTAGTATGAGCTACACACTTTACTATTGCGATGTCAACTGGACCTTGTAATGCTTCTAACAACAGTCGCACAAATTCTCCATTTCGAATGGGCGAACCAGAGGAGGTCATGTAACCTCTCTGAGACCACAACTGCCCGAAATCATGAACCACACCGAAACCATATTGGCTGTCAGTGTATATGGTGACTCTCTTTCCGTTTCCTGCTATGCAGGCACGAGTTAGGGCAATAATTTCTGCTACCTGTGCGGAATGTACTCCTTCCAGGCAAGCGGCTTCCACAACTCCAGTAATGGTACAAACAGCATAAGCTGCTCTCAACCGACCAGTATCGTCTCTTAAACATGAGCCATCAACAAAATAAATTTCATCGGGGTCTGACAACGGCCCATCCACAATATCTGGTCTGGGTTTCGTGCATAGTTCAGTCACATCAAGGCAATCGTGGTCTTCACATCCTTCGCCTTCTATTACAGTAGGTAATGGCATTAAAGTAGCAGGATTCAAGACAGAGCATCTCCTGAGGGTCACGTTCTCCGCGGCAAGAATAACTTGCTCGTAGCGCGTGAGCCTACTATTGGTCAGATGCTGCGTCTTCGTCCTGGTCATTAGCAATTCAACTGAATGTGGTACATACACCACCACTGGATGTCCCATCACAATACTCTCGCTCCTTTCAATGCTGACACCCGTTGCAGCAACGGATTTGAGACATCCGGGCAACGCTGCGGCTACTGGATCTAATGTAGCCGAAAAATATGCAACTGGTCTACGGGCATTTCCGTGGGTCTGTGCCAAGACTGACAAAGCACATCCCTCTCTCTCACAACAATAGAGTGAAAATGACTTCTCGTAATCAGGCATTCCCAGAGCCGGAGCACGACATAAATCGTCTCTCAGCTGCAAGAACGCCACCAGACATTCTTCATCCCATGGTACCGGATCACTCACCTCCTTGTGCGTCAGTTTCTGTAAGGGCTTTGCTTTCAGTGAAAAGTTAACTATCCACTGTCGGCAGTAACCCACCATTCCTAGGAACATTCTAACTTCTCTCTGTGTTGTAGGCGCATTCATCTTCATTATCGCCTTAATCCTCTCTGGTGACACCTTACGTTTTCCTTTCTCTAACCGGTGCCCTAAATACTGTACTTCTGTCAGACAATACTGCAACTTGCTCGGAGATACCTTATGTCCATTTTCAGCTAAATGGTTCAGTAAGGCAATTGAGTCTACTTTACAGGCTTCCTCTGTTTCTGACGCAACAAGTAGGTCATCTATGTATTGGACCAGAACCGAGTTCTGGGGCAGTACTAGATTTTCGAGATTCTTTTTCAACAACTGGTTGAAGATGGATGGGCTGTCTGTGAATCCTTGTGGGATTCGACACCATGTTAAAACGCGATCTTCCATTTTAAAAGCAAAAAGATATCTGCTCTCTTCATCCAATGGGATGGAAAAGAAAGCCTGGCAAAGATCTATCACTGTGAACCATTCTGCTTGACATGGTATTTGAAACAGTATCACTGAAGGATTCGGTACCACAGGACAACATGAAACGACTATGTTGTTAATTTTTCGTAAATCCTGCACTATCCTGAATTTCCCACTAGGTTTCTGCAAACCCATAATCGGGGAATTACAAGGACTACCTACAATTTCTTTCAGTATTCCCTGTTGAATCATTGACTCGATCACAGGTTTTATTCCTGCAATCGTTTCCTGAGACAATTTGTATTGAGGCGTTCTTGGAAACTCAGCATTTGGTTTTACCAGTATTTTTACCGGTTCTACCCCTTTAATCAATCCTATTTCTTCTCCTGTGAAATCCCATACCTCTGACGCCACTGCATCTCGTAAGTCTTGGGGAAGATCTTCTACTGTCAGAGTAGGATATAGTTCTACACAGGATTTTGAATTGGCCACCTTAAAAGTAGCATCATCGTCGGTAGTCTGTACCTCCACTCCTTGCGGGGTGCAGTATATTGTGCAGTTCAATTTGCACAACAAATCCCTTCCTAACAGACATACCGGACTCGAATCACAAACCACAAACTGATGTTCGTTCATATGGTTTCCTATCTTCACAGACACTGGTTCCGTCAATGGACTAGTCAGCCTTTTGTTTGCGACTCCTACCACCTGAATTGTTTCCCCTGACATCGGCAAGTCTGGAACCACCGCTGATCTCAGAGGCGATCGAGTAGCTCCAGTATCCACTAGGAACGTTGTAGGACACCCTGCCACTTCTGCCTCAACAAACGGCCCTCTTTGATCCACTTCTAAGACTGCCCCGAGGGTGCAGTCCTCCTCACTACTCACACGCTGTCCTGTCAATGGATCAATGTAATAACACTTTTCTTCCTCGATAAAGAGAGGCATTTGTTTGAGAACCTTTCCCCCTGTCGATATTTTCGGTGGCTGTGGGAACTGAGTTCGCGGAGCCGAAGTCCCCCCTTTGGCCCCTTTGCTTCCTGTAACTGTCCCCTTTGGAGCTGGAACTTCCTGAACCTGTTCTTCAACTTCTAACTCTCCATTTTCAGGGTTAAAGGGACACTCGCGTCGCCAATGTCCCACCTGGTGACACTGGTGGCACTTTGTCGTTTTCTTTAAAGTGGCAAAGTCTATCCTAGGTCTCTGCCCTTCCTCATTATCCTTATTCTGACCGTTTGGCTTTCGTCCCATCCCCTGCTTCTGCTGGCCACCCTTCCCGGCGGACTGCATTTGCACCACCATCAATTTCTCCTTTAGATTCTTGGCTTTAGAATCTATCTCGTCACTACAGTATCTTGCATAACGTAGGATCTCATCGAGTGGTTTGTTTTGCCAACAGATTAAATGTTGCTGAATCATCAAACAAATATCAGGTCTCAACCCCAAAACAAACTTAGACACAAATTGTCCTATATCTTTGGGATCCATTACATCGAGTCCACTGTATTGCTTGAATGTTTTCAACAACCTCTCATAAAACTCATGAACGGTCTCCTTCGGTTCTTGTCTCGTTCGATCTATCTTCACCCAATCTATATCCTGTGGTGGTACCTTATCTTTCAACCAAGCTATTACCCTTTCATACTTCCGCATGACAATCTCGGATGGTCCATTAGTTCGAACATCCCTCACTGGTTCAGTATTTGGCCATTCAACACTAGTCTTGCACGGGGTCCACAAGTCAGATGGGACCACGATGTCAAACAACGTGTTCAAATCAATCCACAATACTTTCGAGATCTTCACAAACCTTTCTACCTGCTTATACCACTCAACTGGATTGTCCCTTAACTTCGGAAATGAGTTGGTAAATGCAGCTAAGTCTCCTCTACTCCAGGGCACATGTACATAATTTCCGTTTGATATTTCTCGCAAAGGGAATGCCTCCATATGCATTACTCTTCCCTCGGGGGTCATCACATTTGTACTTCGTCTAACTGTGCCCTTTTTCGACCACCTTTCTTCCCATTTGTCCAGTTCTCTCCACACTCTTATTCCAGATACCAACTCTCTTATGTGAGTTTTCAATCCGGTAGTCCTCTTCTCATCTAGGTCTTGGTCTGAGTATTGTAGTCGGTGGTTACTCTGTAATGCCCTCGTCCTAGATAAATCTACAGCATACCTGTCTGCCAAATCAGTCAGTTTCTCATGAAACGCTCTAGCTTTCCTAGTAATATCCTTTGCCATGAACAATAACTCATCCTGTTCATACAATTCTATCCTTTCCAAAGGCAATGTTCCATCTATTATCTCATCAACATCTGATTTTAAACTAGTGACATCGAGTCTCTTTGCCTTAATTTCAGCTTTCAACACACTAAATTTAGTTACTCCATCCGCATCTCTCCCATCCCAGCTCCGAGATCTACGTTTAGGTACTGGTGAGTTATAGGGAGTCCTCCCCTGTTCCCATCTCTCTAGGTCCCATGCCTTTCCATCTTCTCGGGGTGGATGGTGAAACACTCCTTCACGCCTCATAGCCCCTCTCTCCCCATCCTGGCTCGTTTCGCGGGATGCATGGTAAGGTATTCCATTACTCCCTCTTTCTTCACTACTTCCCTGTGATTCCTGATTATTCGAGGCATGGCGGGACCTATCACTGTTCTCCTTTCTCCAATGTTGAACGTCTTCTCCGAGTACATGATGAAGGCACCTAAACCTATTCTGAAAAGCCTGTACCATCTGATCTCCCCCTTTCTCCCAGAGACGGGACATTTCCTCACACTCTACACTCCTACTATTTTGCTCCTGCTGTTCCCTCTCATCCGTAGGACGTGTAACCCCTCTATTCTCCTGACTTTGGCCTTCCCGCCCCTGACTGCTTTCGCTGGCCCCACAATGAGATACAGTCCCGTTGCCCCTGGTTTCCCACTCTGGTTCTGTCCTTGTCCTGTTGCTCAGGGATACTGCGGACCCGTCCCATTCCCTCAAATCAGCTCTTAATTCTGAATAGGGCCTTGGCCGCGGTCCCCTTAAATCCATGGGTCCTCTCGGACCTCCCTGTCCTAGATTGGGACCGACAGTTGTGTCTAATGGGGTATTCCACGTTACCGATCCTGGCAATTGCTTCCATGCATTTGTCACATTATTCCTCCTTTCCATCTCAATCCTTTCTCTATCCAATTGCCTCTGTTCTTCCTCTCTATCTCTTTCAGGGTTATAGATCGATACTATGGGTCCTATGGTAACAGGCACTTGAAGAGCATCTGGCAATCCAACAGACTCAACCCTTTCGGTGGTTGGCGTTTTCTGCACCACAAACCTTCCCACTACACTCTGTACTGTACTGGGTTGAGGTGTCTCCCCACCTTTGGTAGGTGTCCATTCCGATATAGGGAGTGGTGTATACCCCTCTATGGCATTCCCATCTTCCCTTGCGAGCCCCCTATCTTCTATCACCCCCACTCTCGGAGGTGGTCTATCCATTAACAATCTGTTTATCAGATTGTCTTCCGACTCGCTTTCCTCGTCTTCTTCCATGAGGTTTCCTCCTCCTCCTGCCACCTCCCTCATCGGATAAATTTTTTCCACCTCAATAGCCTGTACCCTCCACCGCTTTGCTTCCTCATCCCATTTAGAATCTCGCACTGCTCTTACCGATCGCGTCAGTCTTTGTTGACGCCTGTTCAAATTTCTGTCGTGTGCCGCCCTAATCCATGCATTAAGGGCCTCAAACTGTGTAGGTCTAGGTGAGGGTTTCAATGAGGACATAGTTGCTTTTAGCCGATGTAACACCTCTAACTTAAACGTCCTGTACCTCGGGAACTGCATTTCCTCATTCCCTTCCGTAAGCTTATTCCAAGCCCCAATCCATAATATGGTATGCAACCCCACATTCGTTGCCATATAATGAGCTGGTGTACCCTCCGGCGGAGCCTCTTCCCCATAATAATATTCACTTCGTTTTCTTTTAAAAATCCCTTTCAGACACTTAAAACACTTCATGATTTCCCTTTTCTCCGCGTTTGTTTACTTCCTGATGACACTCCACCAATCTCAGCGCCGTTCTCACTAACTGGCCTATCCGTACGCGACTTTCCTCCGACGTCACTCTAGCCGCCCAACCAGAGCGCGGCTCTAGCTAACGTCACACCAACCGCTCAATCACAGCGCGGCTCTAGCCGACGTCACCCGTCCCCCTTTGCAGCAGTTCCCCTCCTTTCTCAGATCGTCTCCTCGGTCATGCACGCGTCCCATTCATACTCTGAAAAATGATTACTTCCTTCCCAGCAAGCGATCACCTTTCTTGACTGTACGCCCACAGTCTTTTCTGTAGTTGTCACCTTAACTTGACGAAATGTCTTTCCGTTTACTTCCAGACAATCGCCTTCTCCGATAGGTTACTCACACGCAGTAACTTTCGACCAGCGTCCGTTACTCATACACTCACTCTTACACTCCCCCTATCTTGGATCCACGGCGGTCAATGGTACCTCGTGACCTCCGTACTATGGTCGACAACTACCCTGGATGTTCGATACACCCAAAACCACTTAAGCTCTGGCCTGAACTTAAGATTTCACCAGTTCACCCGTTTACCAGGTAACCAGTTTACCAGGTTGTGCGCGCTCACAACCTTCTCTCATCCACACTACAGGCATTCAACTCCGCAAGACATTACAATACAAATACAACACAAAACACCGCAATCTGTTCACGCATGACCCTTGTTATACTCACTCTCCTCTGATACTGCTGCTTTTCTCGCACCGTCTGCACCTTTCGGCGCACGATTCTTCCGCTGCTCGTCTCTCGGCGTCTAGGGGCCTTGGGGTAAACTAACCTCTCTAGATTACCTTCCTCAAGAAGATAACCATCCTACTCTGCTACCAACTGTTAACGCGGGATTACTGGTTACTAGTTACCTTACCAGATCCCAAACCAAGTCGACTGGATCGTTGGTACCTGTCATTGAGTAAAAGGTAATCTAACAATAGGTCAATCAATTAAGAACTTACACCACTCTAAATGACCACTGACCAGAATTAAGTTTCAAAGATTTAATATAAAGTCAAAGATAACTGAAGATACAAACTTCTCAAAATGAGGTTCAAAAGATAAACTGGTATCACTATGAACATGAACTTTTTGAATAGTCTGAGTCTGAAAAACAGAATAATGAGTACGATTTCAAATAACATGAGCGTTGCCAAAATGGATACAAGTTGCAACCTCAAAGTCATTACAGAAAAGAAAATTAAGGTTAGTCTGTCCCTATACTACACTAAGTGACATCCCTACTTAACAAGATCTATACCCCTCTAGGTGTCAGCCGTGGTGACTTCCTAAGAAGATCACACACTTTTCTTTGTCTCTTCTCTGATAGTGGGTCTCTCCTGATCAGCCTATCTGCCTACCCATCCGCTTCCTTAGGCTCCCAAAATCATCTGCTCTGCCCTCCTCCCGGGTCGCTTTCCCTAATACCAAATCACATTTTTGATAGGAACGCCCCTTGGGACGCCCCTCACGTGGTACATCTTTGCGCGGTAAACTCCATGATGGTACTCTTCAAGACCCTCGTTAAAGTTGACCTTGGTTCCCAGGCTTCTTCTCCAGTGCGCCGATACCCCCTGAAATTCCTGAAGACTCCTACAGGCCTGCGCCAAGCGCCACTGAACAAAGCCCCTTTCATTCTAGCTGATTAGGACCCTCGCACCTGCATACAGTCCTTTCTGCAGTGGGCCTCAAATTCCAGACTCCACCATATCTATAGGTCGTAAAGCACACGCGAAGCTCTGTGCTGGACACCTCTCGACTTCTCTTCTAACGAGCACATGGCACATCAAAGGAGATGACATTATCAGTACAGGCCTCCTTGATTTACATGAAGCGGGTCCCTGCACTCTAAAACATTAACTTGATTTAAACAACATTCTTAACTAGCATACGTTTCTAAAACAACACATCTATAAAGCATATATTTCAAACTTAATTCGATAATACATTTTTGGAAGAACCATGTTAACCCCATCTCACATTATTTTAGCAGCACGTTTAGATTTGCTGTGAATTGCCCTAAGGCCTACACAATATACTGGTTTTCAGAGTTCCATTCAACTCTTACATGATTCCTTTAACATGAGAACATGAGGTTTTCATATTCATCCCAAACATTTCTACATTAATCTCACACAGTTATGACTATTGTTACTCTACTTAAACATTCTATACATTTCACTACTGAATATAAGGCACTCTGTGTATTTCACTTCTAGATATAAAACACTCGTGTTCAGCGCATGTTTAAACTAACTACGTGCTTGTAAATATGGTGCACTTATACATTTTTCAGACTTGTGCTCTCTCATCTGCATGCATTCGTTTGGTTTCTTTGTATGGCAGCTACAATCGAATTTTACACATATATGCCCTATATATTTTTTTTAAGTAGGCTGATTTATTGTATCAACATTCACTGATTCCGCTCACAGGTAGATGGAAATGAACGTGTGGCGTAAACATGAAAGCACACATTGTACATCACAGATTACCTTGCTTATATTATATACAGTGTGAAAACTGACCTCAGGCATTACTTCTGGGAGTCCGAATGTATGGGTAGATATCAGTAATCAGTTGCTGATACACTGGGTCAGAAGTGGACGTCTGATGAAAATACACGCTAAGCCCTGCTAGGTATTACCACAGGATACACGATTGACCACTAATATCACCAGAAGTCAGCTTTCCCTGTTGGTAGAAGAATGCCTCGAGAGCTGTGCTCACGTCCTTGTCAAAATAAGGGATTTTTTGGAGTTGCTACATCCTGCTTAATCCTGACTATCATTGGTGGAGCTGAGCTGTCAATTATGGGAGCCTCACTCTGACCATGGACAAAATGCTACCATTATGGTTGTGTCATGTGAGCAGTTCAATGGTACCCATGGGGACCAAAGCACAGCATTATCAGCCTCACACAGTGAGACTGAGAGCAGCTTGTGCTCCTGTCATGTTAGAAAAGGCGAGACAGTGGTTTCTTCCAGTGGCGTAACACAGGCCCCTGCAGCCCCCATGGTGCAGGGGGGTGGGGGGCTTCAAGCTCCAGGGGGCTCAAGTTTCGTTATGACAGTAGTTTTTTCATATCCACCGCAGGGCCTTGCTTCTCAGGTCACCGAGTCTGAGAAAGAGTAAGCGCCCTAAAATCGAGCCTGGTCTTATGCAAAACTAGAGGTCTTAGGGCACTTTTGCCCAAAGTAGACAGGGGAGCTCCTACTTCCCACCCATGATGGTTGCTTTTCAGAATATGGAACTAACTGCATGCTGTTACACCAACAGATAGTAAGCGTTGAACTGAATGCTACGAGACGACAGCATTGTAAGTGAGCTTGGGTAGACGGTTGACAAAACAGGGTAGTCTGTGAGTTTCCCCCCTCTAAGTGCCCCTCAAAGTATTCATTGCAAGATCAAAGTGGGGGTATCATGTCTCTCCCTTCGACAGTTCATTATGAATTGATGGTAAATACAGAATTCTCAAACTATCAACAGAGACAGCCAGCCAAATACCCTGGATTTTCTAAGTGCATGCTCCTTTCCATTACTAAATTAAATGGCACACATGTATTTGTTTTACACAGAAGAACCACTGCCCATTCCTTTTACATATTGAAGAAATCTGGTCCACTGCCTGCTGAGAGAGGGAAGAAGAGTGCCGTGCCAGGAGAAGAAGTGCAGCCATGTTTCTAGCATGTGGAGCACCCAGAAGAATCTGCAGTGCCCAATTTGAGCTGGTGGTTGCCAGTGGGGGACACCAGCACTCATTTTTGAGGATCAGCACTTATTTTTTCTCATCAGACATTTCTTGAGAGCAAGAGAGGAAAAAAACATGCAAACAGGAATGAAGAAGGAAGAGAAAAAGGAAAAAACCAGCATCAGAACCTGTGACATAAAGGGGCAGCAAATGCCTGGTAGTGGATTTATGAGGCACAATGGCAATGGATTTATGAGGCCTGAGGGGGATTCACGACTGCGCACCATTGGTTAATGTCACGCTGTCTTTTAATAGTGCCTCCCGCGGGCTTCTGAGCAGTGTTTAGGGAACCGTACCCTTTATTTATCAAATTAAACACTGAGAAGCTGATTACCAGCTGAGAATAATGCCAGTCGTGACAAGAGTCATGAGGTGTCACCTGGTCTCCCAGAATGTAATTTACATGGCAAAATGCATAAAGTACCTAGAGAAAAAACTGTGTATCATCCGGTGACTCTGCAGCATGCCCAAAGCACAAGTGCTGCAGCTGCAGGCATTCGGCACATCATGCCTGCACAGCGTAAAAGGTCACTTTATCAGGATACTCTAGTAGTCATCAAATTAAATATTTACAAGACAATACATGAATCAGAGATATCCACGCTATTACTAAATGTTTCCTGACATCCACTCTCCCTTAACAACTCCCAAACTTTGTAACAATTCCCCAGAAGAAATTAAATCTCTTTCTCCCCAACGTCATCTTTTATTTTCTATTCATAGTCCTTACCCTTCATTACCCAATATCTCTCTCAACCACCTTACCAATCATCTCCAAATGAACTCCATTTCTCCCAAAACTCCTCTGAGTAAGAAGGGCGGATATGTCAGCACCTGACTTTCCATGTCCCCTAAAAAAGCGCCCCTAAACTGCTACAACTTATCCTCCCTTTGCATACACATGACAACATATTTCAAACAAGTAAGCCATAGATATCACCAAATAGGGAATAAATCCCATTGGGTGGGTGGCCCTAGCTTTGAATTGCCCTGTACCCCCACCTGCAAAATGGAGTCCGCAATAAAACTGGACCTCCCCTCTATTGACACCTATAAATATTTTCACTAAACCTCTCCCCTTTATGTCTGTCCCAGTCTATCTCTGTCCTCCTGCCATGTGGCCTGACACAACTGCACGAAGTCAACCAGGGGAGACAGATTGTAGCCGTTGTTCTACCCGGGGACCCACATTGTGCAATAACAACCCAAATACAAGCATGTATAGCATAAAGGACACTTTATTAGGACAGGCTTGTAGTCATCAAATTCAATATTTACAAGACAATATATGAACTAGAGACATCCTCTCTAGTACATAATGTTTCCTAACATCCCCCAACGACTCCCAAACTTTGTAATAATTCTCCAGAACAAATTATCTCCCTTACAAAATCCAATTGGTATGGGAGACAGTAAAGAGTTGTTAAAACAAATTACATTGCATGCACTGAAACGCATATGGCATTTCAGGGCGCACAATTAAATTAGTTTTATTTCTTTATTTCTTTAAATTACTCCGGTTGGCCGTGAGATGGAGTTTACTACCCCCCACCCTGCCTCTCGCCCGCCCCGCCCCACCGTCCCAGGCACTACCTCCATGGGCCACTACTGTCCAGTTATCATCTGAAGTGTGCTCAAATCTATTCCAAAAAAGGTCAGAGAAGAAGTTGCTCCCTCAGTTTTGCCAGCCGCTGGCAGGACACCCGGATCCTGTAGCAGAGTTTCAAAATAGTACAAAGCACATTGGCACTCAACTGTCCTTGCCCTGCCCACAAACAGAAAATCATCCAAGTAGTGGCAAACCAGATCATGTCCCCTAAAACGTGTGAAAGCTCACTGCAGGAAAGTGCTAAATATCTCAGAGTGTACAAGAGGTGGCACAGCCCATTGGAAGTACGTTGTTAACATAAATGCCACTACCAAAGTGCATACCCAACAAAGAAAAATCTGATAGGTGTACAGGAAACAGATGAAAGGCAAATTCAGGGTCACTGTTTACCAGTTCAGCTCCAACTCCAAAACTCCTCACTAATCCTCATCTACAATGTAGTCAATAATGGACTCCCCTTCTGGCCCTGACCAGTGTTGAATCAAATAGTATTCCCCGGCCACAATTTTGGGCACGATCCCTTACAGGAAAATCATCAGATTTGGAAAAGGCAATTCCCAAAAGGGGTCTGCAATCCTGCCTTTCTGCAATTCTTTAATTAGTTTCTCCTGTACAACATGTAGTAACTCTCTAGCAGATTTCAGATTGCTAATACCCCTAGCGGAAACGTTCCTCAAACACTCATACCAAATGTGTTACACTTTGTCTGTTAAGACAAAATTGGAGCAACCAGATCAGCCTAGACTCCTTAATTGGTGTAAGAGCCCTTTGGGATAGGTTCAATGGACTGTCCCCTGATCTTCATTGCACCCCTTTGTAGGCCGTTTCAAAACATTGTGTGAGAGTGTGATGCCCACAGCATTTTGAACATTCATGCTTGAAATGACAGAAAGGCCTTGGGCAGAAACCCCTTTTGAATCTCCAGCACACTCTTGAATTAAGGAACTGTCATCTACCCAATGTTCCCGTCCCTTGTTGGACGAGCCGGTTTTGAAACAGCCGGGAAGTGATTGATAAGCCACTAGCTGTATGTGTGGTCACTAGTGGGTGTGTAGAAGACATTCATTGTTTCCATAACTCAGAGTCTACATCAACCCAATGCTTATAAAGGTTCAAACTCATCCTAGCCCTAAACCCTTCATTGTAATGTTGCCAAGTATATCCCCCAAAGCGCATCCAAGCCTTGCATATGATATCCATGTATTTCAAGAGAGCAACCGCTCTGTCACTGTGCTTCTCACAATAGATGCTAGCAAACATCAAAAAAGCTGGTGTCCATTTATCTACAGACACAGGTACTCTAGGTTGCGTTGCCAATTCAGATTCCTCCTCCTTAGAATCGTAAATAGATTGTACATTTCCATGTAATAGTGTAGTGTAGTACCTATATTCCCAATAGGCTCTGGACATTGGAATAATATATCCTATAGAATTGACGTAGGACTGAGGTCGACTAGGTCTCTATCGACTATATTAGACTTAATTGTGAGTGCCAGCTAGCTCAGAGGTCACTAGAAACTTTCTCGAATAAACAAGAAGGGATTAGTTTCTGACAACCGCATAAACATGACAACTTTGTTTTCCAAGAATAAATGTATCTTCAGAGTCGTGGAAACAATAGATAGATATTTTACTTAGTCAATCTTGCATGCTTCGTTTCATCAGAGG
Source organism: Lissotriton helveticus (assembly GCF_964261635.1). NCBI lineage: Eukaryota > Metazoa > Chordata > Amphibia > Caudata > Salamandridae > Lissotriton > Lissotriton helveticus. The sequence goes on along the minus strand of NC_136069.1, from coordinate 492,990,816 downwards.
TGCAGAGAAATAGAGAGACAGGTGTTTTCAATAAAAGGATTTATTGAACAGTCTTCTTTCTCATGCAAGTAAAGTGAACTGCTACAATGGTAATACAGGTTGCAAAGTATAATACGTACAGCGAGAAGAGTATTATAATATAATACTGTAAAAGCATTGTATGGTTTCTAAGCCATATAAAAGTACATACATAAATAACAATGGCTAAAAGTACTCAACTGGTGCTTCTAAAATACGCCTACCCCAATGTACCTAACCTAAGTCTAGTACGCGGGAAGAAGTAAGTGTGGTGTAGCATAGGTTTTGTAATCTTTGCCAAGAATCTATCCAAGATTTCTCTTAGGGTCTAATCAGCTCCATGTCTTAGTGTAGAATGAAGGAGAACTGGTATCTCTTGTCTCGGACTCGATTTCCCAACACCCCGCAAGGGGAGCTTGGAAACACTGGAGCTGGATTCTGAGTGAGAGAAAGGCAGCCTCTCGATCAGTGCGCCAGCTGGAGGGTCGGCTTCTTTCGGCACTTGTTGTAGCGAGCTGCGTTGGGCAAGTAGATAGTCAAACTGTTCCAAACCACCGTGTGTTTGCTAGGGCAAGTGAAGGCATATTTATACCTTGAAGGTGCCTGGTTTTACGTAAAGTCGGGGATAATAACATCAGCAAAGAACCGCAAGGGAATGGCAGTTCTTTGAAAACTCCATGAGTTCTTGGACAAATCATTATTCAAGAAAGGGGATGTCCCTGACTGCTTAAGCCGATTTTCCAAGAAATCGTTGTGACTTTTTAGTACGGGTGGAAGTAGCCATGCCTGTATTTGGACTGCATGGGCTATGTCTAAATATGGGTATGATTTCTATGCCTGTATTAGGGCAATGTGAATTGTACCTATATAAGGGCATGAATCGGGAAAATTTCACTCGGGTTTTAAAACGCTGCATAACAATAGTTTACAAACATCCACATATTCGTGTTTCCAAATCTTATTCTTTGTCTTTTCAGATATGCGTTATCCCAAAGACATTGCTATTTACATACAGGGCAGCTTCTTACTATGCTGAATACAATTTAAAAAAGTTTCTGTGAACTGCATCATGAGAGGCTTCTCCAGAATTAGTGCAGAATTATATGATACCAGAAGATAATGACTCTTAGGAAGATCAAGTTATTCCATATAAGACAGAGGGAAACTATATAGGAGAAGTTAAGTTAGGATTACATTAATCTTTGTTCTTACTATTCGTGACTATGCAATCCATTTAATTTTTAATAGTGACCATAAGTGGAGTTCTTAACATTCATGTGTTTTGTAAGATACATTTTTCGGTAGTAACATTATACTCTCTGCCTTAAAGTGTGCTTATTTAGATTTATGATACATATATCATTGAATAGTGTGGTTTGCTCGTTTTTTCTTTCATCTTAGTGATATATTTATTTTTTGTAAGTTAAATGGTTTTTAATTGACTGTTTTGCAGTCCTGAAGAAGCAAGATGTTCCACAAAACAAGTGTTGGCTGCAAACATTTCAAATGTACTTTTGACCTCAAGTCTAGGCCTCCATGTCATAAGGGAAGACAGTAAAATAAACTTCATGGATTGTTTAAACTACATGTGCATTTATATTCTCCCTTAGGAAAGTATTGTTGTAATGAACTTGGATAGAGGCTATTTGGAAGATTTTATTATGAAAAAGAAATGCTAAAGCATATTTGTGTACATTATGTGATGATTCTCACGAAATAATATTTTTTGCTTATATTTTTGTATTAAGTCATTGCGAGAATATTACAGTCAATGTGTTTAAAAACTATCTCCACAAGAACTTTTGTATTCAATTATAGTTTTACTAAACTTGTTTTAATTTTAATTCCAATGTCAGATATAAATACAGTGGAAATACTGCATTTTTATTCCCAAACATTAGCCTAAAATGTCATAGTAAGCTCACATTATTTTCCCAAATCCTAGCTTTTCATTTCGGGCAAAGATACTAAAGTCATTAAAAAGAAATGTAATATTTATTGAAAAATAAAGTTTTACCTCTCACTGCCAGCTTTTCATTTTTCATAAATACACAAATGTGATTGCCACCTTGACCATACTGTGCACTACTGCTCAATATGAACAGATTGTACCTCATCACATGTTATTAGTAGGCAAGAAATGTTAGAGTTCCTCATTTATGCTTGGATGCCTATGTGATGGCCACCACCATGCATTTTGCTCCTTCTTTCTTTCACCCCATTCTTTCTTTCAAAAGTGTGCACAACCTAAAAGAATACATCAAATGAAGAATGGTGGGCATAAAGTCCTGTGAGTTTTAGCTAATATCTAACAGTCATGGGTGCACAACACTATTCCCAATGCTGACATTCTATCTGAGCTTCAATCTCTCCTCCTGACTGCTGAACCCATGCCCAAAATACATTCAGTAACAAAATTACCAAGAATGTTTAGTACTAAATTGTTCAATATTCTGAAATGTTTATCAGCACATAACACTCCGTGCTAGCTGAAGTGTATACTATATATGTGAGTAGCCAGAATGACAGAAGGTGACATATGAGCTCTTTACAAAAAACCTGCAAGGATGAGAGATTCTACATGTATTCCTTCACGCTTTCATAGCCCAGTTAACATAACATTACATAAAATAATATAACATAATTAATTTGTGTCCATTGATTTTAGTTTCACCATCTTTTTAACTACTAGATTGACACATTATTTTACTGCATGAAATATATAGCTCAATGTCCAAAAGCTTGTGTGCGACAGCTGGAAACCAAATCTGTCTATAAATCAACTATCAATTCTAGCGGGAGGTTCTGAATGCTTGGGAGTGTCTTACATTATGTTTGTGGACATGGACATGAACTGCTTTCCATTGCAGACAGTAGGACTTGAAAGAGAGATAGAAAATTCTTTATTGTATGATCAATTTAACTCTTTACAATTGTATTAAAAGAAACACTTTAGTGAGCAGTAAACCAATACCACCCATGATACATAAAACCATTAATTAACACATAATTAGTTAGATATTTAAAAATGTATTGCCGTGGTTTTTTAGGGGAAGTTAAAAAAATAATAAACGGAGAATCGAGGGTAGTAGACAACAGAAAAGAGGGGTGCAAACTCAGCATTAAGTACCTTATCAGACACCGATGTGGACTAAAGTGGTCGAGTGGTCACAGGGTGGTGCTAGTGGGACTCACAGGACTGACAGGTTGGCTCCAAGGGAAAAGATAGCGTCCACCTGCTTGGTTAGTTCTATAGCCAGGCTCTGTAGGTTGGTCTACCAACCGCCAGAATGAGTCTTATATTCTCAATGGTTGCACTGCACCTGAGAGTTCAGCTACAAAGCTTAGTGTTTCAACAGGCTGTACATCACCACTGGACTTGACCCGTTCCCGAGCAGTGTGACCCATTGAGCGCCTGTTTAATGCATCGTTCGTGAGGTTGATATATCTGCCAAATTTCACTAGTTCCATAGGCTCAGTTAGGGTGAACACCATGGTTGGGGCCCTAGTTACATGTTCTTATTCCATAGGTAAGGAAAGTGGTTTAGTAATATGCTGCCTGGATTCAGGACTGTCTGGAAACTGCATAAAAGGTGACTAAATGATTTGTACTTGTAGGCACAAAAGTCTGCATTTGGAGGATTTGGCGAGTGACTGCCACTTGGGGTTTACTTTTATTGATTGTGAACCCACAAGCCTTGCAAACATTATTTGTTTCAGGCACACTTTGCGAATGGTACAACTGAGGAAGGGTTGTGGTATAAGGCCAACTGCTTGAGCGTTAGCAAATGATTGCCCCGCTGCTTGTATAGTTTGGATTTGCTGAGGCTAACTATGTCACTTGCCTTGGACAATCTTTTTGTTTGCTTTTTCAGAGTAGCTTTTATGGCGGCACAGAAAGCTGCAAACTGTCCAGAACTAATTGATCTATTTGAATGGTGGCAATAGATTTGTGAAGATATTGCGACTAGGGGTTTCGTTCTTGAGAGAAATTGCGCTGAAGAATGGTTTTCATGCTGTTGGGAGGTGGCCTTTTGAATCTTATAGTTATAGTTTACAAAGACGTCATACTTGCCCAGTTTTGGCCCTCTAAGCCAAATTCAAGCCTTATTAAGCAAGTCTGAAGATATGTGGGGAGTCTAAAAACCCACTAGTAAGAATTGAGCTGATACTTACCCATAATGTTAACAAGTTGACCCGTGTTGTCTTCAGGGCCATACCTGATGGTTGTGGCAATTACTTATCTTATTTGAACAGTGAAGTGTTTTCCAAGGCATTGTTTAATTTGCATAGTCTGATTATTATGTCTTCTACCTTTGTGACTGTGTGTGTAAGATGCTTTTTTGCTCCTCCTTTGGTTGATACCCAAACGCCTAGGTAGTTATAACTTATACCCAGCTGTTATTTCAAATTTTAGTGCGCCCAAAGTCCAGGTGTTTTTTAGTGCGCCCAAAGTCCAGGTGTAGTTTGAATTTTTGGTTGAGTTATCAAAAAGAGTACTTTGGTCTTAGCGCCATTCGCCACCACCTTGTTGTCCTGATTGTATTTGTGTAGGGCATTTAGGGACCTCTCTAGGCCGACTCTTGAGTGGTCCAGGAAAATGATGTTGTCTGCATATTATAGTAGTGAAAACTTTGTAGAGATTGAAGAGCAGGGGCACTAACACACAGCCCTGCGTGAAGCCATTATCTGTCTGAATTTTTCTGCTTATCGCTGTGGGTGTTAGGTTGACCTGTACTAAAGTAGAGGTTCCTGTCAACCAGGTCTAAGGCGGATGTGTAGTCCACAAAACAGACAAAGAGTGGGAGTTGTTTCTTGCATGTTGCCCAGTAGATTAAGTATAGGGCGACTACGTTGTCTAGAGTTGGGGAATTCGCTCTCGATCGTGTTAGATTCTTTCCAGTGTTCCAGATCTTGCAGTAGGACTGAGGCTTAAGCCTTAGCTTCCATGTCCAGGAGAGCGATGAGGCGATGGTTACATGGGTTGCTTCTGTCACCCTTCCTATATACGGGGTTCGGGATAGAGCCCTTCCAGCTCTCCGGGACTTGCTTGGTTGCTAGGCATGATTGATGAAGTGAGGTTAAGATGGCAGACCACTGGTCAAGACTGCCCTTGAAGACTTTCACAAGTATCCCTTTTTTGCCTGGCGCTCCTGTCACTGGTCTTCTTCAGGATTTTAGTGACAGAATTGTTTATGATCTTCACCTTTAAGGTTTGGGTGTCCTGAAAGGTATGGGGAGCCTCCAATTCTGTATAGGTGGACGTTTTTGGTGCGTAGACATTTTGTACGTGCAGGGCCCACTGCTACTCAGTGATGGCATTGATTTTGGCAGTTAATGAACTCTTTTTGTCCTTGAGGTACCACCGTAGCTCAACTTGCCCCTGTTTGCCCATCAGGGTGTGTACTCGGATCCATTCTGTTTCCATCTGTTTGCGTTTTGCTGCCTATACTATCTGTTTAAGCTGTTTGTTTAGGGTCTGCAATTAGGCTTTAAATTTTTCCTTAGTTGTTTTTTTCCCTTTCTTTTTGACAGGTTTTTCGCAGTCTGCAGATCTTGAATTTACTAGCAATTATATGTGGCTGTTTTATGATACTTGAGAAGTGGGCAGGTGTTCTGTGAAAGGGGAAGTCATTTTTAAGCACTTAATGTATTTTATTGTGGATTGGAGCCTAATCTACCAATAGGAGTTTTCCATTCATGGTCTTGAAATGAGGGCCTCTGGAAGATTCCCATGTTTTAAGTTTCTGTGAATTCCACGGGCCACATTTTATCCTCCTGGTTATGTACCTGGTTTCTTCACCCGTTGCTTCAGCCACTGTCCTGAGGTTTCAAAACCTTTTGGCACTGACAGTTAAGGACAATACAAGGGGGTAGTGGCCGCTCTCACTGAGGGTCGGAATCTCAGAGTTTGCTAGGCCTTGTAGTGCTGAATCGATCTTAAAATGTGGTTGGTAAATAGAGGGACAAGCGGGTTGGTAGTGCATCTTGTTCTCTGTGTGATTGGTCGACTGAGGGCTCCTAAGTGGCGTTTGTTGAAGTTGCCTCATACGATGTTGTCTAGGTTAGTATTTTTGCAAAGCACTGATTTAAGAGAGTCACGGAATTGGAGCAGCTGATTAATACGGTTTAAGTCAAAGCAATTATATTAAGCTGTAGGGTCTTCAGAGGCTGATAATGTGCTCATGTAGCTTCCACAATTGCTACCTGGATCATTTTGTCTTGAATTTCAAGGAGTTTGACATTCAGGTCCATGGCCAGGGATACATAGATTGAGAGGCCACCAGAAGGTCTTCCAAATATGTTTGATCGAGTGGCCAGTTGGTGCAGTCTGTGGAATCCTGGTATTGCAATGGAAGGGTTGCCCATGTTTCTTGAAAGCAAAGACGATCTTCCCTGTGAATGAATGACATGGTGTCTTAAGATTCAAGTAACATCGATAGCCCTGCTATGTTCCATGATATCAGGTTTGTGGTTGAGTTCCTTTTGAATTTTACATGGCGTGGATCACTGTTTGGGCTAGGAGTCATTTTTAATATTTGGGCTATTAATGATTTTTAAAGTTGCTCGAAAGTGTAGCTGACAGCCAGCTCCAGTCAGTGCTAGGTTTTGATCTGTCGGTAGTTTCTAGTGCTATTCTCCTTGCTTGGCCTTTTTGACTAGAACAGGAACCTGATATTTGCAGGTTGTTGTAGGACAGGTGAAGTTGGGAGTTTCAGCTCCTTTGAACATGCTGAATGATTTTTGCGTGGGGCCTTGGCTGTTCTCCTCAGGCCCTCAAGGGGAGTAAATATTTAGGGGTTGCTACTTTTGTGAGCTCTATTTCCCATTCCTTGAAGGTCTCCTGACAGGTTAAAATCTCTGCTGCGAATGAGGGGGATTTGAGCGCTAGTGTTGTTGATTCTCTACCACTTTTGCTGGTGGGCAAGTTTTTGAATGCCGAAGCCTTTGATAAATTTGGGATGTTTTTGAACAGCCTTAGGAATTTTAATGTGTCATGCAGCTTCTCAGACTGGTAGTGTGGGGTCAAAATCAGTTTTGTAGGTGTTTGCTCACCTCTGACCTCCATGTGAGTTGCTTTGCTGTTACCTTAGCTGGTAGCAGGATTGCCCCTTAACTTATCTTGCATGAGCCAATTGAGTCTAGTGCTGGATTCAGCCAGGGATGGAGTGAGCTCAGTGTTTTGCATGATTACTAGAAGTGGGAAGGCATTTCCAGGACCCAACGTGGTTTGGTCCTTTGTAAGGTCCATAGCACTGGTCCCACCTTCTGGTGCAGTAAAAGACAGTGCCTGCATTACAGAGCCTAGGTCACAGTGGGAGTTTGTAAATGGAATGCCCCTTGGACTGGTTTCTTAAATCTAGTGGCACATCTGATTCATCATCTTTGGAACAGAGGTGGCTAGAGTTGGAATTAGCCTGGAGGGGAGGCACCTGGGTGTTGTGTGACTGCTGGACCTGACAACTGAGTTGACAACGTTTCACACCCTTTCCTAGTATGGATCTTTGGAGAGTAAGTAGCTTTAGGCTGGGTTAGGGACACAGTTGGAGACTATGACTGCAATTTGTTGCTTGGCTGACAGTGAGTAATTGCAGGTTTTCACCCCTGGGCAGGGTATATGACCATGAGGAAGCGTTAGATGCCTCTTGGAGATTAAGGAGGTGGCAGCAATTTCTGATCTCATTATTTCCTGAGAGTTGCTTTTTAGGGGATGCTTTTGTGTTGCTAATTTCCTTCTCTGTGACATTGTTCCCCATGAAAATTGGGTACAGGGTAGGCGAGTTATCGTTCAATGTGTTAGCCTGACATGTATGCGCTGGGTGTGGTATGGGGTATTGACATTGTTTGACAGCTTTATTTTGAGATTTTTTGAGAGTTTTCCTTATAGGCTGACAATGTAGTCCTGTTTAGTAAAACTCAAATAGGCCTTCAAAGGCTGCTCAATCCTTTTGTGACTTACACCGAAAAGAATGGCCTCAAAATAAATTTTACAAAAACAAGTGTGATGGTATGTAGTCGTGCACCCAAGAAAAATCAAAAATGGCTTATTAGGGGAAATGGAATCGACGAAGTTAAACTCTACGTATTCTTAGGAGGGAAAATAAATGCAAAATGCTCCTTTGTTTCCCAGAAGTTGGCGAGAAGGGTGAAAGCGCAGGGCATTAATTATAGCTTCTTGTCACTGGCTAGATCCATTCGCGGACATGATCTGAAACCAATGAGAATAGTTATCAAGCCAAATTGATGCCAAATCTCGCATATGGATGAGAAATAATGTTAGGTGACGAGGCTCTTCTGCTAGATAAACTGCTGATAAAAGCTTATAAACAAATCTTTCAGCTCCCCAAGTCGGCCTCACCTGTACAGCTCTGGTTAGAATTTCTTCTCACAAAGCAGACACTTGCTAGGCTGGCGGCGTTTGTAAAGCTTTGTTATAACCTGCGTACAGCAGCTGAAAACACAGTGGCTAACTTAGTCTGGACCGAAATCAATTTACAATGGGGGAATGGCCTTCACATGAAATATCTTGAGAATAGCATTAGGCTGCTCGAACTGGGTGACCTATGGAACTCTAATATTTCTGGGCAAACTTTCAAAAAATAAATAAATAAATCAACCAAACTGCAAAGATGGATGACAGGTAAGGAAAGCTTGTCAAGACGTTGTCATGGATGGCTGGAACTGAAAAAAGATTCCATTTTAAGAGACTCACCCCTGCTGGCTGCACCTTTTCACCGGAAGATCAAACAGTCATTTTTTGCCTTAAGATTTGGAGTGATACCAACACTAGACCTCATGCCAAAATGGAGGATGATCAATCCTGCCGCTTATACCGTCAAGGGAAGAAGACACTACTACACATTGTACGCATCTGTCCTGCATTGATGGACCAAAGAAGATCTCTATTAAGACGGGAGTTCCTCAATCAGGTACTTAGGTCATGTAGGCCTGTACTTGTGGAGTTACTCAAGTAACATAATGCTGAACATTAGGCTAACACTTTTTGAACATTTAAAAAAATTTGATTAGATCATAGGTTGAGCGTTGAGTAATCTGGAGGAGGCTCCTAAAATTCACTTCTAGGACATGATAAATCTGAAGTTTTCAAGGTAAACCTTACATGACTAGGCAATCTCTAAGTACGGGCTGCTAGGGACTGCCAAAATAGTTGTTCCCTATCCCGCTATGCTTAGGTAACCATCCGTTTGCCTTGGTATTTTAATGATGCATATTTTTGCACTGCTGCATTTTTGGAGGGGGAAAAACCATTGTCCATCTAGCATTGTGTATATACCAGCCGCTGTTCAGCAGTTCAGCATTTAAGCACTTTAATTATCTATAGCAATCTATTTATGTAAAACTTCCAACCGTATGGCAATTTTGCACTTCAGACATTAGGGAAAAAAGACCAGCCCCTGATCAGTCATTCTGATGCGTTTAATACCTGTATTTGGCATCTTTTCTTTTATATTTAAAAAAGGAAAGATAAAAAAAATTAAAAAAGAGAAGGACAAGCGACAAGATGTCCACTCGCTGAAGTAGATGTATGACAATTTTGTCTTTCTTTTATATTTGCTTTTTGTCTTTTTCTTTCTTTAACTTTGTTAAAATGTATGTTTGATCATGTTTACGAGTTTAATTGACTAATATATGTTGAACTTGGCCTTTTTTGCAGGGTCATCCCTGAACCTTTTGCCTTCCTCCTGTATTTTGTCTGACCTGTTTTTGTTGGTTTTAGTACTCTGGGCACTTTACCACTGCTGATCAGTGCTAAAGTGCATATGCTCTTCCTGTTATAAATTGATGTATGGATTAGTGATTCCATGATTGGCTGATTTGGTTTACTTGTCAGACCCTAGTACAGTGCACTGAGTTTGCCCAGGGCTTGTAAACCAAATGCTGCTAGTGGCCTTGCAGCACTGGCTGTGCCACCCACGGCATCTAAAAATCTGTAGTTCTTTTTCTAGGTGTACTACCAGTACCAACCACCAGTGCCGGTAGGGCCAGCGGCGATGGTGATGCTGCCATTCTGGAGGGGGCAGGAGATGCAGAACCTGCAGGAGCTCCAGGGGGGGAGCCAGTAGCAGTGGTGGGCGGTGGTAAGTTATATTCATTACTTATTGGCATTACTACTAGCTGGAAGGGGAACACTTCACTAACTGTACTGTGAGATTTAATAATTAAGTATGAACTTGAAGTTGTAGTGAACAATATATAACGGTTGAAGAAGACACCCTTTACTTAGCATTACCAATGCATTAGCAATAGCATTACCAGCGTGAGTTGAGTTACCAATGGCCTTTTCTATCTGACTCCAACTCAGCTGTGAAAGTTTTATGGAGAAGACTAAAAGCCAGATCAGATGACCTTGATGGATGTGTTGAACAAAAAGGGTGGAAGGAGTTGTAATACGACTAGCAGAGAAGGATACTTTGGAAGCAGCATGCAGGTGGCTGATAGGAATCAGATGCATGGGTTGTTGAAGGATGGGTGGAAGGTGAAAGAAGATGCCTGCCTGGGTGGGCGACACAGTATGGGTGGATATTGGATAGCAAGAATCATCAGTGGTGTTTGTGTCAAACTCAAAGCCAAGGCAAGGAAGGAAGGAGTAGACGCATGGGTGGTTGTTAGAGAAACCAGCTAAGGTTTGTTAAGCGATATATAAAAAAGAAGGATAGACATTTACTTTTAATGGATGGATGCCTGGATGTATTCATCATAGGCCGCATAGGTGAAGACTGTCAGTGAATGCAGAGTCTTACTTTGAAGAGAATGTAAAAGAAACTGCGCCAGAATAGCAAAGCAGAGGGGAATATAAAAGGAGTACTTTCAGAATACAGTTGACTCAGTAGTTTTCAAGCACATTATATATATATTATCAAGCGCCTTCCTCTGACTCCGAAGACCACTTCCTACCTATGTTAATTTATTTTCGATTGTGTTAGCCAGCCTGCAAAGTGTGGCCTATCTGTTGGTTACACAATCAATTAACAAAGTACCTTATGCAGTAGTGGTCGGTGGCGGGAGTGCTGGCGGGCAGTGATGTGGGGAGGGAGAGGGGCAGGGTAGGGGGTAGTAAACTATGGATTATGAATGCAGTGCGCACAACAAAATTTGTTTCATTTATTTATATGTTTACTTACCAGTAATTGTCCGCAATCCATAGTTTACTCCCCCCACCCTGCCCCTCCCTCTCCCCACGTCACCACCCAGGAGCACTCCCACCACTGACCGCTACTGTACTGATATGTCATTGTTCTATATATAAGCAATGATCATTGGTTCAGATATGTAATATTAATCTGCCTTTTTGTAGTAGCCAGGGCAGAGTGAAAGTGAAATTGAGCACTTGCCCTTCATGTAACAGAGAGAGTATGGCCAGTGCCATCGTAATTGAAAAAAATACGAGCTTCACCACCTGCAGACAGTAGTAACTAAAAGTAACAGGAGTATGCATATTGACTCGTAAGTTGGTCTTGGACGCAAGCTTAGCTGACTGAGCTGACATGCCGGCTACAACAAGGTTATGTAATTTAGCTAAACTAGAGATAAGAAAAAGACTGGTGTTCTGTGTACTGGAGTCCATAGTACTAGGGTAAGTATATAATGCCTGAAAAAACTCCACCAAATGTTAGAGGCCGAGGAAGTGGGAGGATAGATACTTACCATAAATGTTATGTACTGCGCTTGGTATTGCTACTTAGCCACTATGTGTTGAATTAATTTTGTGTTACTGTTTTGCTAAGATCATTTGTTACAATTCTGTTTCTTTCTTTATAGATCCTCCTTCCCATGAAAAACCAAAGCAGAAGGAGTTAGCAGCCAGGGCCCAGCGCTGGAAACTGGAGGCCATCTGCGAAGAATTCAGCCAGCTGGTGGCTCAGGCAGAGGAGGAGGAGGAAGATGCGGCAGCAGCTGCAGCCTCTTCCAAAGCCCCGAGCCCCAGCCAGGCCCCAGCTCCAGTGGTACGGCACTGCGATCAGGCAGCCGCCCACCGCCGCACATTTTCAACAACTGTTGCCCCCATGGATGCAAATGCAAGTGCAGGGCATTTAGCCACCAAATTCTCCTCCGGGTGGCACAGCTAGAGGACCAGTTAGAGGAGCGAGTAAATATCATGATGGACAAACACCTAAAAGCCCACCGAATGTAGGACCCTGATAAATTGCCTCTTTTTTATTACTTTTGTTGGTGGGTGGGAATTGGGTGTTGGGGTTTTGACTTTCTGGACATTGTTTGGACTTTTTTCGATTTGGGCATTGGTTGGGGTTAGGGAGAGGGGTGGGTCAGGTGTGGGATATTTTATTTATGTTAGGGAAACAACTTGTATTTATTTATACTTACACATACAATGTTAATGTTTTGTGGGGGGTTACTGTTTTACGAATGTATTTATGTCACATGGTTTCCTTGCTGCTGCAGGGCAGCATCCAGTGTTGGATTTAAATAATCTGCCAATTTTGTAACACGCAAACAGATAGATGCGGTACCCCTCACTGAGTTATATTTCTCCTACTAGTACTGTCAGTCTCTCCTCCTAGTCCATTATACCTCCCAGCAAACTTATCTTAATGTGATTGATGCTGATTAAGTTCGGCACAGCAATGGCTGCATGGTTTCCCAAGAGAATGGAGATGATGCTTATGGTGGTAGTAGACACTGGCACTAGCATTTGCAAACAAAAAAAGAGAAACAGGCACTTGCCTGAGAGAGACTGTGGGAGTAGTAGAATGAAGTAAAGTACAGTACAGAAGAAGACTGGCACAAACAATATTGCAACTGCTAAAGTAAATTAAAACATAATGGTAGCAGGGACAGCCTAGCACAAGAAGTTAAGAAGTTATATTAAACTGTAGTTGGGTCAAGCGAGTGACTTAACACAAACATAACTCATAAACTTTACTGCTGTGTGGTAGGATGTTGAATTTGATGATGAATCCAACCAATGCCAGCAATTAATTATGATGTATTAGGTGGGTCCCTTTGGAAAAACAATTGACTTGTACATACTGGACTGAGCATGGGTGGGCAAGCAGAAGAAGATCCTTGCCCTGCCTTGAAATTGAATTAATGTTGCTTTCACCACATCTGCCCCAGCAAGCATGTGATCAATTGTTGGTGTACATTTAATGTAGTCACATCACACCTCAATATAAATCACACAGCCCGGGGGAAGAGGGTTTGGGTTTGATGACTGGATGGGAAGGGGGTTTGGGGAAAGGTTGACAAAGTAAAACAGTACGCATGGACACAACAAAAGTAAAAAACAATCTTTGAAGACGACGATGATCCACTACCCAATAAATCTATAAAGGGAGAAAAAGGAAATACATGCATGATGAAGATAACTTGATGGTTAATGAGTAGTACTTACTAACTACTACTACACAATTAGAGAGTACAGGGCAGCAGTATTATATGAAATTTGCCTTGACTGTATGCCCTCAGAGAGACTGTACCAGGCTTACTTTTAAAGCTAGCAAAGAAAATTAAAAAATAGTTGTAGGGATCAATCAGCAAACAAACAACAATACAACAACACAAAGTCGTAATGATTGAAGAGAAAAAGGAATCAAATTATTTAAAAGACAAATTATGAAAATGATACTAAAGTTACTGTATTATTCAGGTCCAATTGTGGAGTTGCATCTTGGCATTCATCTTGGTCCTCCCTTTCATGGACACTCTGCAGATCATTCTTGGGTGCCACTGCCTGCTTGATGCGCATTGGTAAGGTAAGTGTGAGTTGTTGCTCCCAGTATAATAGCACTGGGTATAGGCCGGCCTGTAAGTGTAGATGGAAAAACAAAAGGGGTATTACGGTGTAGTGCAAGAAGACAAGACTCTTGAGCGAGAACACTTTCAGACTGAGGCGGCCTGTATACATCGTGTCTACTCTAGTATTTACACAGCATTAAGCTACAACAACACCAGGACAGGAGCGAGCACAGATCAGGCCCACGGCACCGGGCCGGCCAGAGACCCAACCTCCATTTACCTTAAGTTTTGACAGAGCCAGACAAAAGGCATATACAGCATTTTCTAAATCAAGTGACTAAATCAATGCGCCACTGTCAGTCATACCACTATTCGACTACATGGACATGTAGCCTAGGTCTGCTGTGGTTCTTGTTGAATTGCTGTGTGTACCTTTTATGCCAGTTCATGAAACGCAGTTAATCCATCAATCATCTCCGATCCAACTGACTGACTGCGTGCAAAGATAGTATGGTCATCATCATCATGGTGTGGTACGTGTACGTGTTGTCCAATACCAACTCAGTCTGTAGTGAGTGACTCCAATTAAGTACAGACTGCACCTGCAGTAGCAGGAGTACAATGTGGTTATTAAACAACAAGGAAACATTGACTGTCACTTGAGTCACTTTTACTTTGTGGATTAACTAGTATAGTTTGACTTCATGCGTATTCGCTCCGAGTCAGCAAGCATCCAATGCAATGCATGGCATCATTCATTAATCATACCTGTCTTGCTCTTCTCTTTGACTGTCAGATCAGATGCACAGCCTTCTGACAGTGATGAGTTAACTTTTGGATGCCTGCTCAAGTTCTGACAGTGAAGAGTTGTGGATGCCTGCAGACAGAGGAAGTAGCCTTAGGACAGTGATGAGTTTCAGCTTGGAAAGTACAAAACAGAAGATAGCTATATTCACATACGTTTCACTTCTTATGGAGGGACTGTTAGAGGCAACATGTATTGTACTATTCTTCATCACCATCCAATGTCTGGCTTGATGGAAATGTATTTAGGGCGAGTCGGGAAGTTGGAGCAGGACTCTGAGGAGTGGAGTGGAAAGTAAAATGCACAGACGTGCAACTCCAATAGGTAAATAAAAATAGGAGACGGCGGTGATGGATTTGTTGTGATTTGATTTGAACCAGAAAAACAGATACAGACACAAATAAAGGAAGGAAGAAAGTAACAATTTGAAAGCCTAATTGTTAGGGAAGAGGAACTCGTCCTCAAAATCTGGTCGTTCGGACAGAAGTAGGTCATGTAACCCACTACTTATGTCTTCGAAGTCACTCTGCTCTTCCTCCTGCTGTAATTCACGTATTTTGTACTCTGGTGGTATGAAGTGCTGATTCATTTTGATCATGGTTAACCTCTCCATGCCTCTGGGTGAGAGACTGGTCCATTTCACAGTTACAATGGCACCACCAGCACTGAAAATATGCTCGGAAGAGACACTTGCGACAGGGCAAGCCAAATACTTTATCGCCAGCCTGCTGAGCACTGGCCATTGGCTTCATTTCCCATACCAATACACCAATGGGCTTTGCTCCATGAAGACCTCTGTTGTGTCATCCAGATAGGCCTGGTCCATCCGCTCAATGTTGAGGGGTGCTCCGATTTGCTTGGCCTCCTTTGGCTTTGCATCAGCAATGGACTTACCCATCCCTTTCGTAGAAACCAATCAGTTACCATTTGGTTTGATTTGGCTGGTGATGATCCTGTTGGTGCTGTTGTTGATGTTATTATTGGTAGTGTTGGTGACTGCTGGGAGGCAAATGCACTGTTCTCAAGCTCTGAAGTAGAACTTGACTCTGGATGCCCTGTAGTACTTGCTCTGTCCTGGGGAGGCAGGCCTCTAATTAAGAGCCGTTCATTTTCTAAATCAGTGGCTTCCTCAGCTATCAAAGTTTTGTACTTGGAAACATCCACTTCTGAAAAAGGAATTACTGCATTACTGTTCAGAAATAATTTGTACAGTGGATCCAAAATTGTGGCAGTAATGTAATGTCGATGTGACACAATGTTATTTTGAATCTTTGTATTTTCAGATAAGCGAACGTTTAAGGCATTCGCCAAATAACATGCGTCTACTTTGTCGTCCACACCTTCATACATTTCAGACACCTCCTTCAGCTGTTGCTCTAGCATGTACAACAATGGGATAACTTGGCCCGTAGTACAGTCCTCCCTACTGACTGCACATGTGAAGACCTCAAAAGGAAGTAGCATCTCTGTCAGGCATTTAACGAGGTCCCATTGGCCCATCTCAATGGTCATGGCTTTCACTGTAAGATCCCCTAATCTAGTTGTCATGACACAAGCATTAAGTGGTGTGTACTGCTCAAACAGACGACCAAGCATGTAATAAGTTGAGTTCCAACGTGTTGGCACCTCCTGGATGAGTGCTTTGACTGGCTTTTTATTCTCACGTTGAATGACCCTCAGGTGCTTCCGGGCTTTAAAAGAATGGTTGAAATGTGTGCATATTCTTCTGCAGGTGGTCAGTAAGTTGCTGACTGTGCTTTCATTTTTCAGAAAGTCTTGCACAACAATATTAATGCAGTGTGCCAAACATGGGACCCTGAAATAGCCACAATCTTTCATGGCCTTAACTACATTACTGCCATTGTCCGCGGCAAAAAAAAACCAATGTTTAGGCCCTCTTGGTCGCAGCCACTCAAAGACCTTGCTGTTAAACTCATCCAAAATGTTTGCAGCAGTATGAGATTTCTCCATAGCAAACATGGCTATAGTTGCATGTTTGCGAGTGTCATTAAAAATCTCAGCAGTATCAACGCCTGCAGATATCTTTTCTCTAACACCCGAAAAAGAGATCCAGTGTGCAGTGATGCACATGTAATCAGTGGCTTGGCAACTGGTCTTGGCAACTGGTCCACATGTCTGTTGTCAGGTGGACCCATGGGACCCATGGGTACCACTGGGCCTACTGGCTGAAATTTCAAAGAAATACAACTTTGCCCCTACTCAAAGTACAGGCCACCCACAACAATACATTTTTAAAACGATGAAAAGCCCAGAAAACTGGAGATAAAAAAATCCCCAATCAAACAAACATGTACAACAATTCTCCAACTTACTTGTAAAATGAAATCTCAAATCCAAAAGTCCTCAATAAATCCAATCCAATGATCTGATGCAGCAGACATACACAAAACGTGATCCTTCCAGCTCCAAATCCAAATGAAAGTAAACAGCACATGGACAAAGCACTGGGAGGAGCCTGCTGGACAGGAACAGGAAGTTGGAGACTCAGGGGCACTTCCTTCCTCTTGAAAAAGAGGACTCCTTGCACAAAAGTCTACAGCCAAATCACAATCTGAGGAGTTTTTTCGAGCAAAATGATAATTTTCAAGAAGGTTTTATCGCGCTCAAGAGATATTCTTTGGCAGATTGTAGTTTCTGCTTGTTCGGGAACGTGGTCTTACCAACACTGCCGCCGGAAGGAAAATCAAGTCGGCGAACTCAGAATCATAGTAAGACGTTACCACGCCCGTGAAAACACATATTGAGCGCGCGAGGAAGAAAAACAACTACCTACGCTGTAGATTGGGTAGTATTCGGCAACTTCGCGCTCTACTCGAACCGCAAAGTTACCGAAACTTCAGAAACTCTGCGAGCGGAGCGTAGTTTACTGCCCAGGGTTACTTTTAGTGAAGTTGATTTTAACATTCTCTGTTTGAAAATACCACTTTTAGAAGGTAGGTATTTTCTTGTCTAGCTAGCAAAGCCTGCCCCTGCTAGGTTGTGTATTCCTTGTCTGGAGTTTGAGTGACAGGGGATGGGGGATTCCAGGAGACAGAATGAGTCAGCCAAGTGGTGAACAGAGCGATCTGCATCTTGATGAGAGGGAGGAGTTGCACCTAGGACCTGAATAGGGCTGGCCTTCCCTCCACAATGCTGGTTCCACCTCCTGTGGTGTGTCTGATGTTTCTGCCCTCCACTGTGAAAGGAGAGAAGGAGTCATTTCTACAGAGTGCTCTAGGGCTGTGCTTTCCCTCCACAATGCTGGCTCCACCTCCTGTGGGGCATCTGAAGTTTCTGCCCTGCACTGTGAAAGGAAAGAAGGAGTCATGTAAACAGAGTGCTCCACGACTCGCCAGAACTGGTTTGGACTAGGCAAAGGCCTCTGCCTTCAGAGATAAAGGATTTTGGGGTATAAGTATTGGGACCCTGATCCCAAGAATTGAGATTACATTTGGACAAACAAGAAGAAACCTTTGCTGAGAAGAGGTACCTGAAGAAACTGAGGAGAGACTATCCCTAGCTGAAGTGCTGCTTGGGGGATTGGCCTGCAGTGGTTGCCTGACTGCCAAAGAAAGGAGGAAGGGACTTTGTGTACTTTCATCAACTTGTAAAGATCTCCAAGGGCTTGAGAGAAGAGCTTGCCTCCTGCTGAAGTTTCAGGGACAACAGACTTCAGCCACCAGCTCCCCAAGAGTTCTTTGGAAGTGCCTGCTGCTGTTTTGGGCCTTCTGAGGGACTGTGTGTTGCAAGGAGCTGACCGTGCGACTCACGAAGAAGAAGCGTGTCGCCGCTGCCGTCGCATCTCTGAACAAGGGTGTTGCCGCTGTAGCTGATGCATTGCACTGCATCACAAGAAACGTCTCACAACATCAAAGAAGCATGCCGCAGCCACTGCCGTCGCATTTCTGAACAAGGCTGTCGCCGCTATAGCTGATGTATTGCACCGCAGAAGCACCTCGCATCCACGGAGAAGCGTGCCGCCATCGGAGCTATTGTCGTCGCATCTCTGAACAAGGGTGTCGCCACTGCAGCTGTCGCATCGAGCGGAAGCATCTCGCATCGAGGGAGAAAAGTGTCACCGCCAAAGCCGCTGTCGTCGCATCTCTGAACAAAGGTGTCGCCGCTGCAGCTATCGCATGGAATGGAAGCGTCTCGCATTGAGGGAGAAGAGTGTCGCTGACAAAGCCTCTGCTGTCACATCTCTGAACAAGGGTGTCACTGCTGCAGCTGACGCATCGAGTCGAGACATCTCGCATCATCGGAGAAGCGTGCCGCAACAACAAGAAGACAAAGTCTTTATTTCTTTGCACCAAAATTTCAACGCATCACCATCTTTGCAACACTGTCGCATCTAAAGGTACATTGACTCAAAGTGTCACATTTTAAGATCTAAAGGGAACTAAGCTAAACCTACCATTTTAAGTACAGTATTGTGGATTTTTGTCATTTATGGTCTTGTGTTAAATCTATATAAAGAATACTTATTTTTGATATAAAACCTGTGTGTTGTCCATCTGTAGTGTTGTCACTGGATTACTGTATGTGTTCACACATGCTTTATACACTGCCTCTGAGATAAGCATGTCTGCTCGTGCCAAGCTACCAAGGGGGTGAGCAGGGGTTATTTTAGGAGTGCACAGCATTACCCTGACTAGAGGCAAGGGTCTCTATTTGTCACAAGTACCTACCTGTGCCAACTAGTGACCCCCAAATCTAGCAATATACTATTATTATGATTATTAAGTCATGTTCCTGTTGTTCTGCTGGACCTTGGGTGCCATGTTGTGGTTTGCTGCCTTTTATTGTCGTAACCTGATAGTTATTTGGGTTTTTGCAGAACTGCATCCTTGACCATTGAACCTGGTCCTTTTTGCAGGGTTATCCCCAAACATTTTGCCTTCCTTCTGTATTTTTTCTGATCTGTGTTTGATGGCTTTAGGACTCTCGGGACTTTACTGCTGCTAATCAGAGGTAAAGTGCCTGTGCTCTCTCCTTTAAACATGGTATGATTGGTTTACACCTATTTGGCATATTTCATTTACTTTACAGTAGTATCCCAGATACCCAGAGCCTGTAAATTAAATGATACTGGTGGGCCTGCTGCACACATTGTGTCACCCACAAAAGTAGCCTTTAAACCTGTCTCAGGCCTGCGTGCTCAGTTTACTGCCACATTGACTTGGCATTTAAAATTGCTTGCCAATGCAGAAACTCCCCTTTTGCTACATATAGGTCACCCCTAAATTTCACCATATGGGTAGAGTTCTCTGTAGGTAAAAGGTAGGACATGTGCCTTTATTGTGTGGCATGTCCTCGTAGTGACAAACACCATATTCTGTTTTTCAGTACTGGGAGTGCTGCTCACTTATAGGTTAGCTTTGGGAATTCCCTTATATGTTTTTAAGTGGTAATTTCTGATCTGCAAGGAGTAGTGTTGCCATGTTTATCATATTTAGAATAGTGGTGATAATTCCTGCTTATTTGTGTAGGGGGATGTTTCATTACTATTGTGGAAAAGCCACTAATAGAAAGTATAAACAATCAAAGGGGTGGTTGAATGAATTGTGTACTTTTTTACTAAAGGGCAAGATATTTAATAAACTTGACCAGTGTTTACATTACAAGCTTCTTTAGTAACAATGTTTACATTATACTCGGACTAGAACAAGGAAACCACTCTTCTTTTACTTAAATGAAAATTATTAGAAAAGTTTACAAAAAGAAAACAAGCATGAACAATGTGCAAATATATGGTGCATTGTTAGACACACAAAAGGAAATACATTGTATTGTAAACCAGTTCAAATGATTTCATTTGAAGGGAGTAGTTCATAACATAACAGCCCAAAGGAGGCTGAACCCCTTTCAGTGTTCAACATCTGGGTGAAAACATCATCTAAGATGGAAAGGATTATCGTTCATATCATTTCTTCAAACATTCAATTTTGGTGAACACTAAAACTAAATTCCTAGAAGATTTGTGCCAACGCGTTTCAAACTGCAACTCCTGAGGGTTCTCTTCAGGGCTGTGGGCTGGTGAACACTTGTGTGTATACTATTTCTTCAAAGTTTGGAAGCAGGAAAGGTTCTTTGCAGCTTAATTCAGATGTGTGACCAATTTTGGAATCCATGCCTTGGGGAAACGAAGAGGAAAAACGGCTTCCAAATCGCCTCCTCTGGCATGTGGTTGAATGACATTTAGTCGAGGTTAGCACACATTAACTGCTTCGGGATGTGTGAGCAATTTTATAATCTATGCTTGAAATGCTAGTTATCTAGAGACAACAACAGTGCCTCGGCTTTCGTGCTCAAGTCATTAGTCTGCGTAGAAGATTTCCTGCTTCCAATCCTTTCAAATGAAATCGTGTGGACTGGTTTACAATACAATTTATTTCCCTTTGTGTGTCTATCAATGCATCATTTATTCTCATGTTGGCCATTTTTGTTTTCTTTTTGAAACCTTTCTAATGTTGCATGATTGTTATATGGTCTAGCTTTGAAAATGATTTTCATTTATGCAAAAGAAGAGTGGTTATCCTTGTTCTAGTCCAAATATAATGTAAACATGGTAGCAGAAGAAGTGTGTAATGTAAACACTGACCAAGTTTATTAACCCCTCCCATGCGCCCGCGATTTTGCGGAAAAGCGGCACTTCCGCAAAACGGGCGGGGCCGCGTCGGCCTTCGGCAGACGGCAGCTCCAGCGAGGTAGCGTTGCCATCGGCCAATGGCCGACAGCAGCATGGAAGGGGTTAAATACCTTGCCCTTTAGTAAAAAAGTATGTCATTAATTCAATCACACCTTTCATTGTTTAAAGTTTGCCTGAGGTGCATGGTGGTTGTTGGTGAGGGCCCAAACCCTTTTAGGTTTGACTATTAGAAAGTATGCATTTTTAACAGCTACGCTCTGTGCATACTTTCAGATAGCCATCACACAGGGATGGCTGGGGTGTAACTGGGTTACATCTGCCTACTGAATGGTCTTCTTTGGCCAGGAGAGAAGGAGCCCGGGCACACATACATTTGTATAGGCTGTGTCCTGCCTTCACACAAAGGCCTGGTTTACCAACAAACTGACGTCTGGAGCCAGGGCTGGTGATGGAAGGGGTGTTGTGCACTTCTAGGGTTTCTTTTCAAGTTACCTCCATATTAAAGACATTTTGAGTTTAAGTACAGGGGTTCTGACTCCATGTTTTTTATACACTGCTTGGGACTTGTAACTGGATGCTTCTGCATCTGCAGACTGTGCCTTGTCAGGAGGAACTGCTATGCTGCCAGGATATATCACCATTGGACTCTCTTGTTTGTTTTGCTGACCTGTGACCTGCTGGGCTACAAGAAGATTGCTGATTGCTACAAGGACCCTGTGTGCTGGCCTTCTGCCTACATTCCTGTTTTGGTGCCCCCCGTGTTCGCCAGGGGCTTGTGGGCTTGCCTCACTTCCCCCTGTTCTTGTGTAATGTTCTAAATTCTATGTATTATATATTTTATATTTTTATATAACATTGTATGAAGTCTCTTATGTGGTGTGTTTATTGTGTCACTGGTGTGTGCGTGTTGCACAAACGCTTTACACATTGCCTTTCGGGATGAGCGTGACTCCTCTTTGCCAAGCTACCAGGGGTGAGCACAGGTTATCTTTGGTGTGTAACGTTCTTGCCCTGACTAGAGTTGTGGATTCTGCCTGGCTTAGGTGCATACCATAGCCAACCAGAAACCCCATTCCAAACACAGGCTTGTTAGGAAATTCTGGATCATTGTGGTAGAGGTTGAACCAGGATGAACCAGCTGATCTGTTGAGTCAGGCTGTACTCTTACATTGTCGTGGGGGCCGCTGCAGGAGTGGCTACAAATACTTGCCATTGCAGGGTGATTGGAATTCATTGCATTCGCACTGGTGGTCTCTCCACTGTTTAAAGGTGCCTTTGCGACAGGTATACAGAGGGGTAAGCCTGCCTACCCATTTGTGCGGGTTGTTGACAGGTGTCGAGTACCTGTTGCCTTGGTAGTAAAGGTGAGTCTGACGTAGTTACTCCTCCTGTTGGCATTGGATATGCAGGTTCTGTGCTGGACTTTACAGGGCAGTTAAAGACCTGTTTCCAGTCCATTCAAATGGAGGTTATGACATTGGGCAGTGCACCCCAAGTTTCTATTATTGGGAGGCAGGAACAGGTTGGCATGCCCTCTCCCAGTGGTCTAGTAGGTGATTCACTTAAATCCAACAAGTCCAGTTCGTGCTCCATCTTGGTTATGGACCGTGAAAGGGTGTTCAATTGTATCTCTACTTTATCTGATTGCCAAGCAAGGGCATTTATAGTTGCGATCAGGATAGAGTTGATTGAGGCTATTAAATTACCCTGCTCAGTGTTAGGAATAGAGGTGAATTGGTTTTTTCCCTTGGGGCAGTTAAAGCTTCCTCCTGGTTGAGGTTCTGCATGGTTGTAAACAGATCATTTTGTGTCATGAGGCATCTTGCGCTAAGGTAGTGGTTAGAGGTTAGAGCGGTACTTATCTGTTGGGAATTACTGCCCAAATTGATGTGGTTATCTGAGAAAACCATCACTCTGGCCAGGACCTCTCTAAGTCTGGGATCTCATATGTGAGTGTCAGCGCATGGGCGTGAGGCTCACCGAGCCCTAGATTTCCTCCAGACCAAGATCATGGTCTGGCTCACAGTGGTGTGAAAGTGGTGGACAGGTACGATTTGAAGAGCTCAGGGCTGGCAGAGTCCCTGAAAGCGTGGGTGCCAGTGCTGCAAATTGTAGGGGATCTAAGTTCTCCTTGTGATCTTAAAAGAGCACACGCCTCAGCTTTTGACCTAGGGATCTCTTCCAACAAGGTGCTTAAGAGGCTGCAGGAGGATAGCTCAATTATCGTGTTCCCACTAGGTGGGGGACAAATGGAATTGCATCTTTGTGAGAGACGTTTTATGCCCTCAGAGATCGAATACAGAGCAAACTCTGTGCTCGCAGCTGCTACTGTAATTTATGAATCGGAGGGTGACTCCAGAGGTCTTGGGGGCTAACAGTCCTCCGGAAGAAATAATCAGTTAACTGTCCCTTAGTACTGTGGCTGGGTTTTCTTGTGGGCAGCAGCTTAGTGTTTGCTGGAGGACATGTGTGGTGTAGATAGTTTGGCACTTTCTCAAGAGGCTAGTTTCCAGAGGATGCGTTACTGTTCCTCAGGCTGGGCGATGGCATTTTCTTGTTTAAACCCAGTGCTTGCTTGCCTTTGCATGTGATTCCCCTTTCCTTGAGGGATCGATTTGCACCAGGGGGGCTTGGGGCGCTGGGACTTAGGCTGCATCATCCAGTTAATTACTCCCTTTTACACCCCTTTTTTAGCCATGCTGGTAATGCGTCGACAAAGAAAGAGTTTGTTTGACACCTTCCATCCAGATGGCTCGCTTTCTCAGGGTTATTCAGGTTCCCCTAGTTGAATGCGGCATTGCTGGTGACATCTATGTGCAGCCCTATGCTCGCCCCTCACTAGGATTCCAGTTACTGGCCCGCATGTTGTTCAGGCTGTGCTCTTCCCTTAGGGCTTTCACTGGAGTGGGGATGACTGAAACCGGTCAAAAAGTGATGGATGCATTTACTGGAGATGTCAATCCTAATATGTGACTGAGGCAGGCGAAGCAAGGCTGTTGCTTTGAGGTCACGGAAGACCTCTAAGGAGCAAGTACATTGGACAGGGGAGGGTGAGCACTCGGAGGGGCACAGGTTACACCGGTCTCTAGCCCGACTGCCTCCACACCCCACCAGCTCTACACTAGGGCTGTGGCTCGCACACCACAGCCACGCTCACCGCTGGCTAGGCTGGCCACCAGTGGTGCCTCCTCCGCTAAGGCAGAGGATCATCGCTCCACTCCCAGGAGCAGCACAGAAAGGAAAAAATAAAATGATAATAATGGAATGTTTTTGTCAATTTATTTTGTCCTCATGCTGCAGTAGTGAGTGAGGGGGCAGGCGGAGCTGCAGGGGAGGAATGGTAGAACACTCCTCTGTGTAATGACTGTTTGGTCTGCCCTCTATGGCTTACTAAAACAGTCATGCACACCCCCTTGTTTTCCATGCAGGCTGCATTACTCTCTGCATGGCGAACATTCCCACCTCTCCAGCCCCTGACTGAGCACAGTGTCATGGTGCTCAGACCAATAACAACACTCTATTGGACCATTGTAATTGGCTTAGGAGTGGGTGCCTGGCTGCGTGCTTCCTGTTCCAACCTGGATTCGGACACAGGTGAGCAGGAGAGAAGATGCGGGACCCCACAGCGGCAGGATACGTTTTATTTAATTTTTTTCTTTTTAAAAAAGAGCCACAACACCCTCCCCCTCGCGAGTCCCCCTTCCACCCACGAGCCGTGCCTGCCACCACTGCTGGTCACCAACTGGATTCCGAGTCCTTATGTAGTTTAAAGGCTGGATAATAGTGCCGCCAACAGGTTCGGCCATGGGGAGGGAGGGGGGTAGGTTAAAGATTTAGTGCGGGCTTTGCAGTGAGACACAAGGTAAGAAACTACTTGGGGAGTCACTGAGGGAGTATGCCTCAACAATGGCGTTGTGCTGTAAGCGTGAACGGCAAGACGGGGGTCAGCCCCTTACCTCCACCAAGAAATAAATATCCGGTACTAGGCCTAATGCAATACTGCTCCCAGTGTATCCCATGCTGGTCCTGGTCTCATGATCTCATGGCCGCTAACGGGAACACCACGTAGCCTTCGTTGCACTGTGGTCCCTCAGGGCAGCTGTAATCATTGCACAGGCTGTGCCTCCCAACGCCTCTCAGTGCACCAGCGTCTAGAGCAACTACAATACTAAAAAATGTGAAAATGGAGGTCTGTGAGGGGTGAGCGATAGATAGTACCAGGGCTCATTCTCAACATTTTATGCCCACCTACGTATATATTACATACTCAAAAGTTCAGTTTGTGGTTTTAATTCTCAAAAGGATTTTACAAATTTGCACACATTTCTGGCCGCAAATTTTGTTTACTTTTAGGAAAATATCAAAGAGAAGGCGAATTTAAACAGTACTGGGTTTAGTATTAGAGCTGGGAATATGTGTGTATCCAGGTGAGTTTGTTAAGTAGTAACTTTGTGTGTATTCATAAACATCGCCAAAGAGTTTTTTTTATACAATATCTGCAAACTTAAATTTACTCCTACAAATATAGTCTTGGGATTTTCACGAACTCTGCAAGAATCAGAAATGTATACAAAACATAAAGGAAGACCTTAATTGCTAAGATTTTCAAGGGCTTTTTAAATTTTATTTTTGAATAATTGCGCTATTTCTAACAGAAACAAAGAATCAATAGTAATGGGCCAGGTGGGAACAAAAGATGTATCGGAGCGCAGTGACTGAATGCAAGTGATGGTCTTTATCTACCTTGATTTTTCTTTCCCGTGATCTACTTCCTTCTTGCACTTACTTTATTTTATGTGTCATTCTTATCGCTGCTGCAGCAAACTCAGTCTTACTCCTCACACAAATTAGACCAGGCAAGAGGCTGGATTTAGATGGAGTGAGCATTCAGATATTCTGAAAAAAAAGATTTCCCAATACGATATCATTGATTTACTGTCATGGATCACCGTCCCTCAAATTAAAACTCCCTGGCCAAGTGCAGAACATCTCAGCACAAGTGGGCAGCCGCCTGCCATGTACAGTTTACGCCATTACGGGTGAGCAGCTTTCCCTGCAAGAAAATACACTGGTTAACTGAGGACACACTTCATCCATGCGCATCAAAACAAGCCCAGCAGTCCGTGCGGCACATCCAGTACCCCGAGAACAAGAGAGAACGTTTCCCCACAGGACACTGCAAGGTGATGATTACAGGTGTGACTAGCACCAGGAAAAAAACCTCACACCTGGATGTGAGGAATTAATTATTTCACTTATAAAATCTTCCCAAGAGAGCAATTAAAAATATGCACCATCAGGTAGTCTGTGCTGCTAAAATGCTTCAAGTGAGTTATAAATAAACCTTGATATGTGTGACTGTTTTTTGAGGTCTAATCAACTGAACTCCCTCATTTCGCTATTGAATCTTATCCACGGCAGACAGCAAGTATGATGTACTTCAAGTGCAGTTACCTATCTATACATGAATTGTATCGCCCTTGGGTAAAGATATAGTTGTGAACATTATTATTTAGTAAATCTAAATGACACACACATACAGTGCGTCATTGGGGAAGCATTGAGTGTGCCATGACTCAAAATGTTCACATGTTGAATGTGGACATGTGGCTGACTGTTAGGGAAAATATAACCGATCTCACATTACAAATTGGTGCAGTATGCCCCGCTGCACCCTTCTTTAGTAGCTATTGGGGCAGACCAGGATGCAGTAACTGAGTAGAGAAAAGTGCTATCCTCAGTACAGGTGCAAACTCTGACAGTTGCACTTAGCTGAGCGCATTAATGAAGGAGAGTGCCACTGTTTGAAACAATTTATACAAACCTTTTGTGCTGGGTATGTGACACAAAAGTAACACATACCTGCACAAAACATTTTTTGGGGAGATTTACTTCCAGTGAAAAACAAGTTTTGTGCTGGAAAGTTGCCGAAAAGTAACATTACTCTGATTAAGAGGAGTTGTTACATGGGTGGTATATGGCCGTGCACATGCAACCATCCATGCTTTTTGATGCAAAACCCCATCTACTAACAACAGTAGGCTGGAGGTTGTGCCAAAAAATAACACCACTTTGAAGCAGGCATTAAAAGAAGAAATACTTTTAATTATCCTTTCCTTTCTCCCTTTGCATGTGTGCTGCTCTGTAGAGAACACATGATAAGTAGGAAAAGTTTTCCAGTTTGTCCAAGCATATTATTTTATACTGGAGGAGTACCCTTACAGCACAAAACCTATGCTAGAGTCACGTAGACAGCTCTGCACTATGGCGCAATGGCGTGTGCATGGGCTCAGAAGAATGATTGCGTGATAAAGCCATAGAGAGGGAAGGAGTGTGCCCTCTCTCTACAGATATGGCACTGCCGCCCTTTTACTGTGGAAGAGATGGGTGAACATAGCCCAGCTGTAGCGCGTCATATATCCTACCTTTACCAAATCTGTTGCAGGCATCAAAAAGGCAAATGATCTGGATACACACAGTAAGGTAAGGTGGCATCTTCTTTGTTGTTCCTCTTGTAAAAACAATTACAGTTCACAAACACAGATTGTACTTTCAGATTGGCCTCTCAGCCACCGCCATGTTCCTGACCAACCCTCCAATAAGGCAGAATTGTATTTTCTATGTTTTAAAGGTGGTTGTCACTTTGAGTTTCTACACAAAGTGATGGCCATATCGGAATTTTTAGCTTTGCCAGTGACTCAGCAATCTTGCACGGGTTATCAAAGCCAATAGTTGTAAACAACAAGTATTGTAAAGTCGATATCAATTGGCATTGCAAAAGGTTGTTTTCCATGAATCAAAAAGAGATACCGGGGCACAACACCAAACCTAAATAAATAAGTAGTTGCTTCATTCAATTCTTTATTAAAATATTTGGCCCACAAAAAACATTATTTTTTCAATTGTTTTAGGAACTTTTCTACACTACCATAATAAACTAATCAATAATAACTTGATAGAGCTTACACATGGGTCACTTGAAGCAAACAATGAACGTAGAGGTCGACATTGAACCAGAGAGAAGTATCAAACATTAAACACAAAAAAACACAAATAACTTGTTAGGTTGCTCTACGCTGCAGAATGCCCTAACATAGTTCTCCCTTTTTCTTTCTGTCACGTATTTACGTTAAATTATTCTTGAAGCCATGCAATTGGCAGTCTCATCAAAAATATATCATGTGGCAATTTCATTGTTAGTATACGTTATGATTTCTTTATGGCAAAGAACAAATACATAGGGGTCGATTCCGATCCGGTAAAAAGTGCTCCGAATTGCCGTTCGGAGCGTTTTTCCCCGTATGAATCGTACCCTGTAAGCGTCCCCGTATGAATCAGCAAGTACGATCACGACTGAAAGCGTCACTCCGTACGCCTCGTAAACAACGCCGTACAAATCGAAAGTCCATACGAATTGCTGTCGGCTGATGCTCAACGCTACGTCCGAACGTAAATAGACTGCGTCTTCCGAACCAGGAAGTACGATCCGTGTTGAACACACTCTGTACGGCTCTTTTTCTACGAGAGCTCAAAACTACCGTAAAACCACAGTCCGGCACGAACCGCTCCCCGGTACGTGACAAGCAGGACATGAACGCCATCGTCCGTCTCATCCCAATCCTGTACGGCCACCACCTCGTACATAGAAACCGACGACGGCGCAGAAGGTGAGTACAACGAAGTCCAACATAGCTGTACGTGTTGCCACATGCGCACATCTCCATTGCACGACTGTTATGTCTGGGTATGTTGCGCCACACACTCCCGCACATCACCAGTGTAATATGGAGACGTGCCGCACATACGTCATCGACCTCGGGGTACGGTATGTCACCGCACAACACCAGTGTAATACGGAGACGTGCCGCACATACGTCATCGACCTCGGGGCACGGTACGTCACCGCACAACACCAGTGTAATACGGAGACGTGCCGCACCTACGTCATCGCCCTCGGGGTACGGTACGTCACTGCACAACACCAGTGTAATACAGAGACGTGCCGCACCTACGCGTCATCGCCCTCGGGGAACGGTACGTCACCGCACAACACCAATGTAATGCGGAGACGTGCCGCACCTACGTCATCGCCCTCGGGGTACGGTACTTCACCGCACAACACCAGTGTAATACGGAGACGTGCCGCACCTACGTCATCGCCCTCGGGGTACGGTACGTCACCGCACAACACCATTGTAATACGGAGACGTGCCCACCTACGTCATACACCTCGGCGTACGGTACGTCACCGCACAACACCAGTGTAATAGACGTGTGGGACATACGTCTGCTATGTCAGTGAAAGTGTAAGAGGTGTGTAGAAAACACACCCAGCAGTGCCCAGCATTAGAGTGTGTGTGTTGCTAAGACCCCCACCACTGCCCACTAGTGCCCAGCAGTGCCCAGCATCAGAGTGTGTGTGTGGCTAAGACCCCCAACACTGCCCACCAGTGCCCAGCAGTGCCCAGCATCAGAGTGTGTGTGTGGCTAAGACCCCCACCACTGTCCACCAGTGCCCAGCAGTGCCCAGCATCAGAGTGTGTTTGTGACTAAGACCCCCAACACTGCCCAGCACTGCCCAGCAGTGCCCATCATCAGAGTGTGTGTGTTGCTAAGACCCCCACCACTGCCCACCAGTGCCCAGCATTAGAGTGTGTGTGTGGCTAAGACCCCCACCACTGCCCACCAGTGCCCAGCGATACAAAAGGGGATGATGGACGGAGCGTTTGAACAAATCAAACACTCACCCCCAGTCAACTGATCTGAGTTTAATCCATCACCATTCTTTAGTTCACTCAGCCACCCCAGTTCAGACATGGCTATACTCACATCAGTCTGATCCTGTGCCTTATGGGAACAGTCCAGCCCGAACTGCCAAGCCATGTCTTCCTTGGACCGGAAACAAGCATCCTGGGACCGGTTTCGGATTCATAATCCTCATCAGCCAGGCTATCTTGAATCCAGTGGCCAAGTGAACAAGGGACTCACGTCTGAGTATTCCCTGCCACACTTAGGGCAAACAAAGCGATACAAAAGGGGATGATGGACGGAGCGTTTGAACAAATCAAACACTCACCCCCAGTCAACTGATCTGGGTTTAATCCATCACCATTCTTTAGTTCACTCAGCCATGTCTGAACTGGGGTGGCTGAGTGAGCTAAAGAATGGTGATGGATTAAACCCAGATCAGTTGACTGGGGGTGAGTGTTTGATTTGCTCAAACGCTCCGTCCATCGTCCCCTTTTGTTTCGCTTTGTTCGCCCTTAGTTGGCAGGGTATGCTCAGACGTGAGTCCCATGCTCACTTGGCCACTGGATTCAAGATAACCTGGCTGATGAGGATTATGAATCTGAAACTGGTCCCAGGATGCTTGTTTCCGGTCCAGGGAAGACATGGATTGGCAGTTCAGGCTGGACTGTTCCCATGAGGCACAGGGTCAGACTGATTTGCATATAGCCATTTCAGAATTGGGGTGGCAGAGTGGGCTAAAGAACGGTGATGGATGAAACCCAGATCTTTTGACTGGGTGTGAGTGTTTGATTGATTCAGATGCTCCGTCCATCACCACCCCCGTTTGTACAGCTTTTGGCCGCCATAAGTGTGGCAGGGTATGCTCAGACGTGAGTCCCTTGCTCACTTTGCCACTGGATTCAAGCAAGCCGGGCTGAAGACGGCTGGAATGCCAGAAACCGGTCCTCGGAAGCTTGTTTCCGGTCCAGGGAAGACATGGCTTGGCAGTTCGGGCTGGACTGTTCCCATGAGGCACAGGGTCAGACTGATTTGCATATAGCCATGTCAGAACTGGGTTGGCAGAGTGGGCTAAAGAACGGTGATGGATGAAACCCAGATCTTTTGACTGGGTGTGAGTGTTTGATTGATTCATATGCTCCGTCCATCATCACCCCCTTTTGTACCGCTTTTGGCCGCCATAAGTGTGGCAGGGTATGCTCAGACGTGAGTCCCTTGCTCACTTTGCCACTGGATTCAAGCAAGCCGGGCTGAAGACGGGTGGAATGCCAGAAACCGGTCCTCGGAAGCTTGTTTCCGGTCCAGGGAAGACATGGCTTGGCAGTTCGGGCTGGACTGTTCCCATGAGGCACAGGGTCAGACTGATTTGCATATAGCCATGTCAGAACTGGGGTGGCAGAGTGGGCTAAAGAACGGTGATGGATGAAACCCAGATCTTTTGACTGGGTGTGAGTGTTTGATTGATTCAGATGCTCCGTCCATCACCACCCCCTTTTGTACCGCTTTTGGCCGCCATAAGTGTGGCAGGGTATGCTCAGACGTGAGTCCCTTGCTCACTTTGCCACTGGATTCAAGCAAGCCGGGCTGAAGACGGCTGGAATGCCAGAAACCGGTCCTCGGAAGCTTGTTTCCGGTCCAGGGAAGACATGGCTTGGCAGTTCGGGCTGGACTGTTCCCATGAGGCACAGGGTCAGACTGATTTGCATATAGCCATGTCAGAACTGGGGTGGCAGAGTGGGCTAAAGAACGGTGATGGATGAAACCCAGATCTTTTAACTGGGTGTGAGTGTTTGATTGATTCAGATGCTCCGTCCATCAGCACCCCCTTTTGTACCGCTTTTGGCCGCCATAAGTGTGGCAGGGTATGCTCAGACGTGAGTCCCTTGCTCACTTTGCCACTGTATTCAAGCAAGCCGGGCTGAAGACGGCTGGAATGCCAGAATCCGGTCCTCGGAAGCTTGTTTCCGGTCCAGGGAAGACATGACTTGGCAGTTCGGGCTGGACTGTTCCCATGAGGCACAGGGTCAGACTGATTTGCATATAGCCATGTCAGAACTGGGGTGGCAGAGTGGGCTAAAGAACGGTGATGGATGAAACCCAGATCTTTTGACTGGGTGTGAGTGTTTGATTGATTCAGATGCTCCGTCCATCACCACCCCCTTTTGTACTGCTTTTGGCTGCCATAAGTGTGGCAGGGTATGCTCAGACGTGAGTCCCTTGCTCACTTTGCCACTGGATTCAAGCAAGCCGGGCTGAAGACGGCTGGAATGCCAGAAACCGGCCCTCGGAAGCGTGTTTCCGGTCCAGGGAAGACATGGCTTGGCAGTTCGGGCTGGACTGTTCCCATGAGGCACAGGGTCAGACTGATTTGGATATAGCCATGTCAGAACTGGGGTGGCAGAGTGGGCTAAAGAACGGTGATGGATGAAACCCAGATCTTTTGACTGGGTGTGAGTGTTTGATTGATTCAGATGCTCCGTCCAACACCACCCTCTTTTGTACCACCAGTGCCCAGCATCAGAGTGTGTGTGTTGCTAAGACCCCCACCACTGCCCACCAGTGCCCAGCAGTGCCCAGCATCAGAGTGTGTGTGTGGCTAAGACCCCCACCACTGCCCACCAGTGCCCAGCATTAGAGTGTGTGTGTGGCTGAGACCCCCACCACTGCCCACCAGTGCCCAGCAGTGCCCAGCATCAGAGTGTGTGTGTGGCTAAGACCCCCAACACTGCCCACCAGTGCCCAGCAGTGCCCAGCATCAGAGTGTGTGTGTTGCTAAGACCCCCACCACTGCCCACCAGTGCCCAGCAGTGCCCATCATCACAGTGTGTGTGTTGCTAGGACCCCCACCACTGCCCACCACTGCCGAGCAGTGCCCAGCATCAGAGTGTGTGTGTGGCTAAGACCCCCACCACTGCCCACCAGTGCCAAGCATTAGAGTGTGTGTGTGGCTAAGACCCCCACCACTGCCCACCAGTGCCCACCAGTGCCCAGCATCAGAGTGTGTGTGTGGCTAAGACCCCCACCACTGCCCGCCGGTGACCAGCCATTAAATCAGAAACATACCATTGTTAACCTCATTACCATCAGGAGATAGACACATGTTAACATACCCAAATGTGAACATCACACCAGCTCCCAGGCACACAGCAGTCACAGACATCACCACTAAGCATGGGCGGATCTAGCGGATCTCGCGTACGCGAACTTGCGGATTTACGGATTCGCAATCCGCGAAGATCCGCGAACTCTAGCGGATTTGCGGATTTTCCCGTTTTTTGTGTTGGCGCGCGTTCGCGCCGATTTTGGGACAAGTTCGCAATTGCGAACTTACTTTTCGGCTCGCAACGGCCGCGACTATGTTGTTTCAACGTCTGGTTTATCATCACAGGTTCACAGCACCCTCTGTTTCACCACTGCCACCCTCTGGGACACCCATGCCACCCTCTGGTACATCCTCACTGCCACCCATTAGGTTTATTTATCACTGTAGATTATGGTGGTTGAAAAAAGCAAGCACACCTGCCCTTCTTCAACTGCCATCAATTAATTTGTGTTTCATTAATGTGTCAGTAATTTTGAAAGTTCCAGTCTGGCTGGCACCTGCTTCCTTCCTTATCTGTAATTTGCTTTTTGTTGCAGTGAATAGTTTTTTTTCACAGGACCTTTATGGTCTACTTGTAGCTATTCTATGAGCCTGCTGTTTGGGTCATAGCAGGGTCATAGAATAGTTGCAAACTTTGGAGGGGCCCATCAGGAAGCACTACCTTGAATGTTACTAATGTTAAGTTTGAACTTTTGCACCTGCTCATTGCTTTCAGTTTAGCTAAAATCGTTTTTTTCTGCAATTTCGCGCGTTTTTTGGGGCGCGAATCCGTGCGAGATCGATTTCGGAAGCCGCGAATACGTGCGAATACAAAATTGTTTTTTTTGCGACGTGTATGTTCGCGTGATCTTGCGCGTGTTCGCGAGGCGCTTCTAGCTATACGTTTGCCAAGTTACCCTATCGGTCGTACACGGGCGCGGCCATCTTGTTGGCGTGACGTAATTCCGTTTCCGCCCGCTATGTGTAATCTCGCAAAGTGTGCTGCTCGCAAGGAAAATCTCGCGCGAACTTACCCACGCGGTCGTGAACGGGCGCGGCCATCTTGTTTCTCATTCATTGCTATGGTTCTGGGCATGCTTTCTCTATCCTCTCTCAATCTCTGCTATCCTTTGCTTGTTTGAAGTTTTTTTGATCTAATTTTACTTATTATCTATCCCTCTATTTTTCTAGCTCTATATTTTTGTGTTTTCTGCAGCTTTTAGTTACTTTTAAACTACTTTTTTAAACTCTTTTCTTTTCTTCTTCACTATTCTATTTCTTGTTTATCATTTAACTCTATTTCTGCCCAGACCATGGTAAAGGGAGCCGGGAAGCACCCTGAGAAGGGGAAGGGTCCCGCACCCCGTGCCCGGCTCCCGTGCGGGCGTTTAAGGGGGGAGCAAGTGGTCCCGAGGGAGATCTTCAGCGCGGAGGAAGTGGCGGCACTGATCTTCCATGTCCAGCGCCGCCTCCCCAAGACGATCCTGGGAGGCGGCAAGATCGCGACTGGCTATGGCATCCGGGAGCGTCGCAAGCGGTGGGAGAAGGTGTGCCGGGCCATGTACAAGATCTCTGGGGTCCGGCGCACATATAACCAGGCCACCCACCGCTGGACCGATGTCATGGACCGGGAGCGGGACTTGCTGGACGCGCTCGGCGTAGAGGTCCCCGGGCTTGGTGAGTAGTAGTAGTAGTACATTTACTACTCTGTTTTATCCTGCTCTGTTATTTGCAAATCTTTGTTCTTTACCAAGAGCAATAATGCTGCCGATTACATTGAGGTAAATTATATTTCAAAATCTTCTATGCATTTCAGGTGCACTGCTCTCCTTCTCAGTAGCCTTGCTTGCTACTATGCTTCTTTGTTTTGTATGTTGTGTTCAGAAGCATTTCATTGGCCTGAGAAATTATGTATGAGTGTAGTGTAAAGAAAAGAACTGCGTAATGCTAGACAGTAAGGGTCATATTTTCAATTACCGGCGCATCCCTGCAAAGTAGCAGGGATGCGGCAGTAATTG
Organism: Lissotriton helveticus; assembly: GCF_964261635.1. Taxonomy (NCBI): domain Eukaryota; kingdom Metazoa; phylum Chordata; class Amphibia; order Caudata; family Salamandridae; genus Lissotriton; species Lissotriton helveticus. The sequence continues at coordinate 492,955,777 of NC_136069.1, read as the reverse complement.
TGTGCCATGCCACCACCACCCATTGGCCCAAAACGTCACAGAAGCCTTACGCATCTGTGCCGTAAAGGCAGCGCATTGCTGGAGTTGCGTGCCAACGATGGCGCAGCTCCAGCAATGCTCTGGGGTACCCTATCTCCCCAATGCTGCATCAAGCCGTACGTCGGCTTCAAGCGCGCAGGGTTTGAGTCATGCATCATTGTCCTAAAAGTGACTGATTGACATCTTGTAGATTTCCCTCAGCCACTTTTAGGATTCGTTCCTGCGCAGGTACGCCCTCCCTTGCGCCGGAACGCCCCCTGATGGCGCAGGGCTTTACAACGTGATGCATCGCCCATATGCCCATATGTGTTTTTTTTTAATATATACGCCGCACCAACACCATGGCGAGTCTTTTGTTCTGCCGCTGCGTCACAAAAGGCACGCAACAATGGAGGAAAATGAGCCGCAACTTCCGCAAGGGACTTCTAAATCAGCCCCAACAGACTGAAGTCCAGTCCTTCCTTTAGACACATGGCTATAAGAAGAAATAGTGGCGGTGGTGGCGGGTGGATTGATAGTTTGAGTATTCACTGATCTGCAAGCAGGATGGACTTTGTCTGTCACTTCGCGTGTTGCGCACTGCTGCCTGCAGTGCCAGGCCTAGGCAAACCTCTTTAGTAGTCTGTTTATTGAGTTACATAGGAACTTTCTAAGTCAACGTTCCGCAAATCAGGCAATACGAATAACGTAGTATACCACATGAGATAGATCCCGTGGAATAGTTGTCTATCTATTTGCTAATTTTCCAAAATATTTTGTTATTGTTCTTTTGAAATGTTTGATTTGGTTGAAAAATCTCATCCATGTTTTCTGGTTTTTCTTTCTTTCATGTTGTACATCAGCTCCCCCCAAGGGCAAGAGGACACAGGAGGAGGGTGCTGAGGATGCAGGCCAGGATCGGGCAGGCGAGGGCTCCTTTGCTGGCCCCAGTAAGTTTACATTTTAATAAACAGTACCTATTTTGTCCTAGCGTTCCTCATTCGATTTTTTCTAAATCGTCTTTGATCTTCTTGTAGACTGGATATAAATTCTTATCCTGCCTCGAATATGACTCCCTGTGGTATTACTAGACTATTCTTATTAGTCTGTCTGTGTAGCTAACTAAGATTGGACATTTGGCAATTCCATTGGACTCCCATTATATTCAGCAATACCTCTATGCACTGTCTCCTTACTGACTAGATAGTGTGGCAGAGTCATTCAGCTCCCGAAGTCACCGATTATAGATCCCCAATGATCTCTAGATTATCGTACGCAGGACAAGAGAGTAGTACGGAGTCACAGCTCAGTCAAGAAGTGTCAGAGGCACTCATGCTTGCAAAAATTCCAAAACCTTTAGCTCATCCACTCTAGTCTAGAGGAACAAAAACCACAGAGTCTATTTAAGTTTAAAAGCTTTATTAAAAGTAAACACATTTATTAAAATCTACTTTGTCATAAAACTATTTAACTGAAAACGGAAAAGTGGTTAGTGCTGACGATTAATTGGACACATTTCTTGTGGTCGAGCCGAGCTCTCACCTGGTTTGAACTTGATCCTGGTCGTGTTCTTAGGAGTCAAGCTTCTGTCTGTTAGGAGAAAAAGTGGTGCGTGTTAAAAATCAAAAGCAAGCATTCATCAGTTGTGCATAAAAGTGCAGCAAGACAACAGCCTTCCCTGGAAAATGGGACATTTTTACTATGGAGTAGACAGTCACAAATTATTACATTGTATTCTGTTTTTTTAACATTTCTCCTAGACCAAATATTATATAGTAGTGAGTGGTGTATTCTAACATTCTTAAATGTACTTTGTAGGTGTAACATCTGGTGACGGGGCCAGCGCGGAGGTGGCTGTGTTGGACCAGGACTCGGAGGCCTCTGGGGAGGAGGCGGTGCAAGAGCCGGCGGACGTTCCTGTGGGGGATCAAACGGTGGTGGCGGAAACAGGTAAGCTATATATTCCTTACTTATTGAGATTGAAGACTGCATAGTGTGCTTTCTGCACGGGTGTATTACAATTACAAATCAACCAGGTAGTAGCCTCCTCGAAATGTACTTCGACTTAGCTGTGAAGTTTTTTGTGAGAAGAATCCCAATAAGTTCTTAGACGAACGTGATGGATGGGATGAACGAAAAGCGAAAGAAGGGTGTAAGTAAGTGGGACGCGAACTTGTATGATGGCTGGCAAAGAAGAACGATATGTGTTTGCTTGGCCCCCAAGGTGGCTGGGAAGGAAAGAATATGGTATGGTGCATGGCTGGGTCAATGATGAAGCAAGGATGGGTGGAAGGACAGCAGCCTGGGTGGGTGAAACAGAAACTGTATGTGTGCGTATACTTTGACTGAATGGATGCCTGGAGCATGGTATTCTCTGACTCTTAGATAGCACATGTGTATCTAGAGAGAGTAGATGGTCGCCAGGTGAAGTAAGTGTTACCTTGAAGAGCATGTACCACCGCACCCGCACGTCCGTTCCAGTGCAGGGAAGGCAAGGAAAAGAAATTGTAAATGTGTCCAATACTACCATGAATAGTAGCAGTACTTTGTATTGCGTTTGCATTCACAGCATATATCTGGTTATTACGGTGGACACTTCGTACCTCTCTTAATAACTTTAGTTTACTTGTAGTACGTCATTCATGTGTGGGTGTATCACTGTTCACTCAATATTAAGCAAAGCACCTAAAGTCATCTCATCTGTCATTAAATACGTCCCATGTGAAGTGATAGATAATCAAATTAGTTAGCTTCTTCATTTTCCTTTTCTAGTACTCATTTGCACTATAGGGTGAAAGGTAAATTAATTAAGCAGTAGCCCTTGTAACAGAGTATTCTCAGTGCCACCCGTAATAGAAAAGTAATAGCTTCACCACCTGCATGTACTGGACCGGTACAGTAACGCAAGTCTGTCTCACTCATCATGGTGTGCAACTTTTTTTCTCGGGTGCAAGTTCACTGTGCTGTCCATGTCATTCTGCCGGCTTGCATAAGATAACGTACCAATTTCCCTAAACAAGAGAGAAGAAGAAGAATAAGACTTGTGTACTGTCATAGTCGACTGTAATGGAAGTCCATAGTGGTTGTAGAATTTGTTCATTAAACTACCACTAATGTTAGAGCAAGGATGCAGAAGTGGGAGGTTACATAGATACTGTCCTCAATAGTTATGTACTGTGCTTTCAATTTGCTACTTGTACTCTGTGACCCAACTTTCGGCTCAATCACTTTGTGTTATTAATAAGGAGCATTGGTTACAGACTATGTCTTTCTTTCTTCATATAGTTGCTCCTTCCAAATCAACAACAAGGAGGGAGCAGGCTAGATTGGCCTGGCAACGGAGGCTGGAGGCCACAGTCGCCGAATATCGGCGGCTGGTGGCCCTGGAGGAGGAGGAGGACACGCAGTCGAGCAGGGCAACAACGACATCCTCGACTGTGACCACTGCATCCTCCTCCGTGACTAAGCCAGCGGGACCGAGCCGGGCTAAGAAAGACGACCGCCACCGCCAAGCAACCGAAATACCAGCTGCCCCCCACAGGAGCTGCAAGGACCGCCAACGCCGCCTACGAGTCCGCATGTCCAACCTGGAGCAGGAGGTCCTAAAGTATAAGAACTTGGTTAAGGGCCTCCGCTCCGAGCTTGCCACCCTCCGCAAGGAGTATGATGCCCATGCCGCATCATGCACCAGCACCAGCACCCTCCAGTAGTGGAGTGTCCCTTGCCCTTTTTTTATAGACTTTTGGGGGGTGGGATTTGGGAGTTGGGATCGTTTTGGGACGTTTCAAAGACAATCGTTGGGGTTAGGGTGGGTGAGGGAGATTATTTTGTTAGGGCTAAATAAATATATGTTTAAACTTTATCTGACCATACCTGTTTTTTACTGCTTTTCAGTCTGGTGGGTGGGGGGCGGGGGTGTAACAGTAACTTTGTTTTCCTGAACAGTCGTAGGACTTTAGTAGTACAACCGTCAATCTCTTGTCTACTCCGAAATAATACTCCATTATACTACCTCCCACCAAACGCTTATCTTACCTGTAATTTGTGTTAGAAATTATGGCTAGGCCCAGGGCTGGCTCCAGGTGAAATGGGGATTAACGTTGTCAATCCTGGGCGGGTGACATTTCCTCATTGCGGTGGTACTAGTGGTGTGACACAGTGGCAGTTGCATGCCTATGGAAAAAAAGAAAACGAAACCTTGTTTGTCCTCCTTACTGTAGCATTACAACGGTTACGGTACGATCGAGAAAATAGCAGGTGACAGTACACTAGAACAGTGCCATAATGTAGCCTAACAAATGGTAAAGTATTTGCTTGCAAGTATAACTAGTACTTGCGTTGAATTTATTTGACATTGGCTACTACTACTAGAAGATATAGTACTGAAGCTGAGTAAGTCTAGAAGATATCCTCGTATTCCTTCACCAGCCTGTTGCTGCTATGACCTTATCCTCCCCAGCAAGTGTGTGGAATTATTGATGTCATTTTAGTCAGACATCAAGCAAAACAACACAGCCCGGGGGAAGAGGGTTAGGGTTTGTAAAATGGATGGGAATGGGGGTTTCTTTTTGGGTAGGTTTTGTTGAGAGAAGAAAAAAAAAGCAGAGCATGGACAAACAATAATTGAAGATACAGACAATCTTTGGTTACAAACTAAAGGTAAGCACATGCAGTCACACTCATAGAATAAAAGACAACAATGGATACTGTATCTGTATTGCGTATGTTGTTGGAGTTGTCCTGTTGAATTTGGTAAGTAAGTTGCATGCAGCAAACAATTCCTCTTATTGGCGGCACTCCTCCATTCCAGCTGACGCTTCGTCCATCAATGTGGTGACCACTGACAGAAGACACCCTGTCCACTGCCTGCCTGGCGGATGTTGACTGAAACCCGGCCTGTAATTATTGAACGGAAAACAGGAAGTGCTATTACAATACCACTGATAAATAAATAAAAGGTATGTACGCTGTGTGGTGCAAAAAGTCACACTTTGATTTCCCTAATAGACAGTACAATATTTTTGAAATTGCGTGCTCTGTCTGAGTCACCTTTTTAAGGATCAATAAGTATGGCCAAAATATTATAGCGGATCTTTCCCCTCAAGGTAGGTGTACTACTGTGTTTTAGAACAAAATTTGACCTTCCCAGCAATGCTCCCACCAAGACCCTTACTAAAGCCAGTCGCAAAAATGTAGAAGAACCCCAATCATATCTCCAAAAACGATGCCTAGCAGAAAAATGTTTACAAAACGTACTTTGAAAGTAACAGTAGGCCCAAATACAGACCGTGGATTGTATTCAAACCACTTGCAAGCAAGCAAAAGTATCCATAGCCAGCATCGCTCCAACAGTGCTCTACAACAACAGAACCGCGTTGCAATAGAACCCCCCGAAACACATGCAATCCTGCTGCTCGGGCTAACCCTAACGAACCCTAACTTACAAAAAGTGCCAAAACTGGTGTTTCCTTATGGATTTTGTCCAACAAACTTCTAGACGGTATTAGACCTTCCCAGGAATGCCCCAGGCAAGACCCGCCAACCCACCCGCAAAAAAACACCCGACACAACACCCCCAAACAGCGAAAAAGCTAAATCTCATACTTACAATGTCTCTCGGCCTTCGGTCCAAACGCGGCGCTGTGCAGCTAGGTCATCATCATCATCAATCATCATAACTCCTGTTTTCCACCACGGATTTCCTGAAAAGCAAATGCAATCAAGATTAGACTGTCGCAGCAGTGCTTCAACAGAGACCCCGGCCGCAACCCACCCACGAACAGCAGGAAGCCCCCCAAAACGCTACATTGAGCAAGATGTCAGAAGAAATAGCAAAAAAAAGGCTGTTCCTTATGGATTTTGTCCAAAACACTTCTATCCGGTATTAGACCTTCCCAGGAATGCCCCAGGCAAGACCCGCCAACCCACCCGCAAAAAAACACCCGACAACACCCCCAAACAGCGAAAAAGCGAAATCTCATACTTACAATGTCTCTCGGCCTTCGGGCCAAACGCGGCGCTGTGCAGCTAGGTCATCATCATCATCAATCATCATAACTCCTGTTTTCCACCACGGATTTCCTGAAAAGCAAATGCAATCAAGATTAGACTGTCGCAGCAGTGCTTCGACAAGACAGAGACCCCGGCTGCAACCCACCCACGAACAGCAGGAAGCCCCCCAAAACGCTACATTGAGCAAGATGTCAGAAGAAATAGCAAAAAAAAGGCTGTTCCTTATGGATTTTGTCCAAAACACTTCTATCCGGTATTAGACCTTCCCAGGAATGCCCCAGGCAAGACCCGCCAACCCACCCGCAAAAAAGCACCCGACAACACCCCCAAACAGCGAAAAAGCAAAATCTCATACTTACAATATCTCTCGGCCTTCGGTCCAAATGCGGCGCTGTTCAGCTAGGTCATCATCATCAATCATCATAACTCCTGTTTTCCACCACGGATTTCCTGAAAAGCAAATGCAATCAAGATTAGAATGTCGCATCAGTGCTTCGACAGACACCAAAAATTACCCACAAACACCCGGAACCCCGCCAAAGAGCACCTCAAAGGCAAGCAAGTCAGCAAAAGCGGCAAGAAATTTCCACCTCATATTTGGTCCAAAACACTTTTGTCCATTATTAGAGCTTCACAGCAATGGGCCCAAATCCGTCAACTCACCCGCAAAGAAGTACAACACCCCCACAAGTGCTGAGTCTTTCTTCATTGGGCGTAATCCAGCACTCTGCTTGGAGGGAAATCGCAGTCTGGAGGAGGAGGATAGAGGAGCATGTTCTTCAGAACTTGTGAACCTGAGGAATGTAGACTGCGGCACCTTCAAATCAATAAGCAAACAAGTGAAGACAGTTCTGATGATGGTCTTGTTTTTGGGATTAGGTGATTAAAGTTTGAATTAAATTAACTGTGCAAAACAAAGAAAGAGAGACACAAAGCACACAGGAATAAAAGTGAATAAGGACGAAAAAGAAAGTTCTTGATTGATTGTCTCATTTTCAGGGCTCGGTGTCAGGGAATAAGAACAAGATTTCGTCATCATACTCTGCGAATTCAGGCTGGATGAGGTCAGTGACACCGAACAGAGAACAAATCCCCTCATCTACGTTGCCGTCCTCCTCGTCTTCATGCGGCGTGCTTTCTCGTACTTTGTAATCTGGTGGTATGAGGTGCTGATTCATCTTGATCATTGTCAGCCGCTCCACATTTTTGGGCGAGAGGCGGCTCCGTTTGGGAGTTACAATGCCACCAGCAGCACTGAAAACACGTTCAGAAGACACACTTGCGAGTGGGCAAGACAAATAGTTTATAGCCAGGTTGAAGAGCTGTGGCCACAATTGTTTTTTGCCATGCCAATACTGCAATGGCTCATCATTAAGAAAGACCACTGTTGAGTCATTCAGATAGTCCTGCACCATCGACTCAAGGTCAGCAACGGTTCCTCCACTTTGCTTACTTTTTGCTGTGGCTGTGACATTTTTTCGAGAACCATACCCAAGCAAACTTAGCCAATCCTCTACAACAGCCACTGTTTTTGTTGTGTGTGGTGCAGATGATCCAGTTGCCGGTGTCTTTAACGGCTGAGAGGTCACTTGTGCCCCAGCCACAGGTGCAGAAGTGGATTTTTGTGACTGGGGATGGCCTGCTGATGCTGATGCTGATGTACTGGCTTCTCCTTCAATAACCTGCCGTTCTTTTTCAAACCTCTTGGCTGACCAGGCTAACCAATGTTTGTACTTTTGAACATCTGCATCAGCAAAAGGAAAGAATGCTTCGCCTGCCAGCGCCTTTTTGTAGCGTGGATCCAGAATAGTAGCACAAATGTAATGCTGATCTGACTTGATCTTTTGAAGACGTTCATCACCACGTAGGCGCTCTAATAATTTCTCAGACAAAATAAAATGGTCTTTTTTTTGTACATCTTTTTCAAACTCAGAAGACACCGCCATCAGTTGGTGCTCCAGCATGCACAACAATGGGATAGCTTTTCCCAAATTACAGTCCTCCTGGCTGACTGCACGCGTGAAGAACTCAAAAGGACGAAGCATGTCTGTCAGGCTTTTAACTATGTCCCATTGCGCCGCACTCATCCGCAGGTCCTCCTTCTGAGATGTACCCTCTGTGAAGAAATAGTGATCGAGTACCGTATACTGCTCATACAGACGCTCAAGCATGTAGAAGGTTGAGTTCCAACGTGTTGCCACCTCCTGGATGAGTGCTTTCACTGGCATTCCACGTTGAAATAGCAGTCTCCGCAGATGCTTCCGGGCCTTAAAAGAATGGCTGAAATGGTTGCACATTTTGCGGCAGGTGGCCATTACCTCGAACGCTGTACTGTCTTTATCACTCAAGAATTTTTGAACTACCAGGTTGATACAGTGCGCCAAACACGGCACTCTAACATGGTCACCCTTCTGCATGGCCTTTACTACATTGGCGCCATTATCCGTGGAAACATAACCAATCTTGAGTTTTAGGGGGGATAGCATTTTCAAGACCTTTTTGTTAAACTCTTCCAAAAGGTTTTCTGCTGTGTGACTTTTCTCCAAGCCAAACATGGCTAGTGTTGCATGCTTCCGAGCAGCTTTGAAAACTTTGTCCGGGTCAACACCTGCGTTTAGCTTTGCTAAAACACCTGAAAAAGAGACCCAGTGTCCAGTGATGCACATGTAATCAGCGCCTGCGCCACTGGTCCACATGTCTGTTGTCAGATGTATTGTGTGAACAGCACTCTTCTGCAAAGCTGCCCCAATCACCTGCAGCACATCTTCATGTAGTGCTGGAACCGCAACTCTGGCAAAATAGAACCGGCTCGGAACCTTCCATTTAGGGCAGAGCGTTGCCACTAATTCAAGAAAACCTACCGCTTCTACAAAAGAAAAAGGTAGAAGGTCCACAGCTAGCATTTTAGCCAGCTTAGTGTTATACAGACGCGTCAGTGGGTGGTTGCGTTCATATGGCACGTCTGAAGTAAGCATTGTTCTAATGTTGCCCTGGACCAAGCATTTACGGGCTGATAATGACTTCGTTGACCCAATTTTGCTCGCTGGTGAACTTTTGTGCGTTGGTGTCTCACTCGCTCCAACACTCTTAGTGTGCCTCACATTGGGTGTGCTGCTGACAGGGGTACTGGGTGTAAGGGAAGTGTTTGACACGTCTTCTTCCTGCTCGTCATCATCAGATGAAACATCAACGTTTCCTTGAATTTGGCCTTTCTTGATCGCATCTAGGTGCGCAAACCATTTGACAGTGTGCTTTCTCTCAAGATGACCTCTCTGGCCGCCGGTACCATAGTTGGTACCTGACTTACCACGACTAACTGCAAGCTTACAAAGGGTACAAATGGCAAACTTTGGATTTTTTGGACAAACAGTAAAGAAGTCCCAAACTGGGGACTTGAAGTGTCTGTGGGACATGGAGGAGGCGGCGATACTGGTGGTGGTGGTCATGAAGCTAATGCCAGATGAAGTGGAGGATGTGGATTGCCCAACTTTTGTACGTTTTGCACTTTCACCGCCACTAATTAAGGTCGAGGTTGACGGAGGTCTCTTCTTGCCAGAAAGAAATATGGAAGCGGGACGAGTTGGTGTACTACTTAACTCCAATGATTGTGGTGTTTCCACTGCCTCCTCATCGACAACATCATCATCACGCTCAGCAGCTCTTCGGGCTAGGGTCAAAATGTCTGTTTGCTGCATGCCCGCTGGGGCTGCAGTGACCTTTATGATGACTGGGTCGTCGTTGGCAGAGTCTTCATCAGCAGCAGTATCCGCCACTTCTTGTTGAGACTCATCACACTCCATAACTCTGAGACTTTGGACGAGCTTCCTTTTACGCTTAACTACCTTTGTTTGTTCCCAAGTTTGATCCGTATCATCAGAAGGAGGTGTGCTTGAAGAGGATGTAGACACCACCCTTGATCTCTTCCTTGCTAGGGGTGTGGAAGACAATGAAGGATCATCAGGAGGAGGGGCTTCCTCAAATGATACCTCGCCTTGATTGTCGATTTCCTGATGTGCCCCTACTTCGGGAGGAACAACTATTGTGGGCACTTGTTGTGACCCTCCATGCACCTCTGCTTGCGCATCTCCTTGCGCTGCCTCTCCTTCCACATGTACTTGGGCTTGTACTTGCACATGTGATTGTTGTTGCGGCTGTGGTTGTTCAACACTCGTCAGATGAGCTACAACAACCTGTGTTGATTGAGGGACATTGCTGCTGCTTTCTTGCGATGAGCCAACATCACTGGTCGATGGTGATTGAAGAAGTATACTGGCTGCCTCTGCAGCACTCAAGGGCTTGGACTTAAGTTGGTGTGGTGGTGGTGGTGGCACTGAGCCCAATGGAGCGGGGGTGCTGCTGCCAGCTTGGTCCCCAGCAGATCCCGCTGCAGCTGCTGCAGGCATACTTTTTTTTTTACTCCCAAAAAAAGGGGCGGGCGGCACACCAGTGTCCTTGGTAACTTGCTTCTTCTGCTCCTTACTGGCACCTTTCTTGCTAGAGGAGCTACAGGTTACTTTTTTTGGGGCCATCTTCTTCAGAGCAGGTCAGCAGGCAGCAGTTGCACGAGTTGCAGAGGGTTCTGTGTCCAGACGTGACGTCGCGTGACGTTATGCTGCACACACCGCTGCAGGACTTCTTCCTGGCACTGGTGGTTCTATTGAGTCTTCTTGTGCACCTAAAAGCAATGGAAGACAGAGGAACATCAGTTCAGTTATACACCCCAAAAAATCGACAAAACACGGAAAAATGAGCACAATCCCATGCCATCCATGATGTTTACATTGAAGACACCCCACAGAAAGACTAGGGACATGCAAGTATGCAACACTCACTACCCCTGGGCATAAGGGATGAAAAGTAGGCAAAATAAGTGCAGGCCTCAGACACTGCCTCTCCTCAAAATGGCCCCCTTACACCCCAAGCACATGTTGCCTGTACCAGCCAGCACTCAAGATGGCCACCACCACCACCCACATGGCCAGTCCACATCAACAGTACACCCCCAAAAAACAGAAAAACAGCCAGAAATCACCACAATCCAATGCCATCCATGATGTTTACATCAAAGAGAGTGAGACCACACCACAGGCACACTCAGTCCATGCACCACCACCACCCCTGGGCAAGCAAAAGGCCACACCAGCAGCCCCCCAAAAACGACAAAAAACAATAAAATAAGCACAATCCCAGCCCATCCATGGCCTCAATTATGTTTAAATACAAGAAGACACCCCACAGAAAGACTAGGCCCATGCAACACTCACTCACCACCCCTGGGCAAAGGGCCACACCAGCAGGCCCAAAAAAACGACAAAAAACAATAAAATCTGCACAATCCCAGCCCATCCATGGCCTCAATGGTGTTTAAATTCAAGAAGACACCCCACAGAAAGACTAGGCCCATGCAACACTCACCACCACCCCTGGGCAAAGGGCCACACCAGCAGGCCCAAAAAAACGACAAAAAACAATAAAATCTGCACAATCCCAGCCCATCCATGGCCTCAATGGTGTTTAAATTCAAGAAGACACCCCTCAGAAACACTAGGCCCATGCAACACTCACTACCCCTGGGCATAAGGGATGAAAAGTAGGCAAAATAAGTGCAGGCCTCAGACACTGCCTCTCCTCAAAATGGCCCCCTTACACCCCAAGCACATGTTGCCTGTACCAGCCAGCACTCAAGATGGCCACCACCACCACCCACATGGCCAGTCCACATCAACAGTACACCCCCAAAAAACAGAAAAACAGCCAGAAATCACCACAATCCAATGCCATCCATGATGTTTACATCAAAGAGAGTGAGACCACACCACAGGCACACTCAGTCCATGCACCACCACCACCCCTGGGCAAGCAAAAGGCCACACCAGCAGCCCCCCAAAAACGACAAAAAACAATAAAATAAGCACAATCCCAACCCATCCATGGCCTCAATTATGTTTAAATTCAAGAAGACACCCCACAGAAAGACTAGGCCCATGCAACACTCACCACCCCTGGGCAAAGGGCCACACCAGCAGGGCCAAAAAAACGACAAAAAACAATAAAATCTGCACAATCCCAGCCCATCCATGGCCTCAATGGTGTTTAAATTCAAGAAGACACCCCTCAGAAACACTAGGCCCATGCAACACTCACTACCCCTGGGCATAAGGGATGAAAAGTAGGCAAAATAAGTGCAGGCCTCAGACACTGCCTCTCCTCAAAATGGCCCCCTTACACCCCAAGCACATGTTGCCTGTACCAGCCAGCACTCAAGATGGCCACCACCACCACCCACATGGCCAGTCCACATCAACAGTACCCCCCCAAAAAACAGAAAAACAGCCAGAAATCACCACAATCCAATGCCATCCATGATGTTTACATCAAAGAGAGTGAGACCACACCACAGGCACACTCAGTCCAGGCACCACCACCACCCCTGGGCAAGCAAAAGGCCACACCAGCAGCCCCCCAAAAACGACAAAAAACAATAAAATAAGCACAATCCCAGCCCATCCATGGCCTCAATTATGTTTAAATTCAAGAAGACACCCCACAGAAAGACTAGGCCCATGCAACACTCACCACCCCTGGGCAAAGGGCCACACCAGCAGGCCCAAAAAAACGACAAAAAACAATAAAATCTGCACAATCCCAGCCCATCCATGGCCTCAATGGTGTTTAAATTCAAGAAGACACCCCTCAGAAACACTAGGCCCATGCAACACTCACTACCCCTGGGCATAAGGGATGAAAAGTAGGCAAAATAAGTGCAGGCCTCAGACACTGCCTCTCCTCAAAATGGCCCCCTTACACCCCAAGCACATGTTGCCTGTACCAGCCAGCACTCAAGATGGCCACCACCACCACCCACATGGCCAGTCCACATCAACAGTACACCCCCAAAAAACAGAAAAACAGCCAGAAATCACCACAATCCAATGCCATCCATGATGTTTACATCAAAGAGAGTGAGACCACACCACAGGCACACTCAGTCCATGCACCACCACCACCCCTGGGCAAGCAAAAGGCCACACCAGCAGCCCCCCAAAAATGACAAAAAACAATAAAATAAGCACAATCCCAGCCCATCCATGGCCTCAATTATGTTTAAATTCAAGAAGACACCCCACAGAAAGACTAGGCCCATGCAACACTCACTCACCACCCCTGGGCAAAGGGCCACACCAGCAGGCCCAAAAAAACGACAAAAAACAATAAAATCTGCACAATCCCAGCCCATCCATGGCCTCAATGGTGTTTAAATTCAACAAAACAGTTGTATCATGCACCCATAACCAACCCTGGTCCTACTGGATACTGTGGCTACCCACAATATAATTTATTTAATTTTCTGAAAAAGTTCAAAAATTGTACTTGCAGCAACTGTAATGCCCCAAACAAACTTACTTGTGAAAGTTGATTTCTAATCCAAAAGTGATCCAAAGACAGTCAAAAAGGCCTCAAATCCAAATATCCAGCAGCACCCACAAAAAGTTATGTTATGTTATGTTATGTTAAAATGGGACTTTTATAGCGCAACGGCTACTCCAAAGGAGTGTCCCGGCGCATTGAGCTCCAAACCATGGAAAAGAGCAAGAAACATAACAGTAACAGAACAGGGCCCAAGGAAGGGGAAGAATTATCCAGCAAACAACCAGGTTTTCAAGTCTTTCCTGAAGACAAGCAGATTTGAGGTGTTTCGCAGGGACAACGGTAACGAGTTCCATAGCTGAGGAGCAAGGAAGCTAAAAGACCGGCCACCTAGCCGAGCCTTTTTAATGCGTGGTACCCGAGCCAAAGCCAAGGCTTCTGACCTGAGGGAACGTGCAGGTCGATAGAAGTCCAGCCTCTTCTGGAGATACTTGGCGCCATTGCCATGCAAGGCCTTGTGGGCAAGGGTCATGGCCTTAAACAGTATCCTCTTCCGCACCGGAAGCCAATGGAGGGATACAAGGAGATTAGAGGCGCTAGTACGGCGATGAAGGCCAAAAATGGCACGCGCAGCAGCGTTCTGGGTGACCTGCAGACGTTGGAGGAGATATTCAGGCAAGCCCAGATATAGGACGTTGGCATAGTCCAATCTGGACCCTATAAGGGCCTGAACAGTGATCCTCCGATGTTGCTCCGAAAGAAGGGGAAAGAACTTGCGCAACATTCTGAGAATCCCAAAGCATGTTCCCGTAAGAGTGGAAACCTGGGATTTGAGCGAAAGCTCGTTGTCAATTTTAACTCCCAGGTTCTTGGCCCACTTAGAGGACTGTGTGGGAGGGAACATGTCGGCAGGCCACCATCCTTGCCAATCTGGTTCTGATGGGCATCCGAAGAATAGTATTTCGGATTTGTCCGAGTTGCACTTAAGGCTGTTATGTGAAAACCAGCTAAAAACAGCCCCAAGGCACTCACGGATCCTTTCTCCATCGAACTCTTCGCTCTTGCGACAGGTGAAAAGGAGCTGAGTGTCGTCAGCATAAGAGACGATCCGGGCCCCATAGGACTCCGCCAATGTCGCCAGAGGGGTCATAAGGATGTTAAATAGAGTGGGGCTCAAAATAGAGCCCTGAGGCACTCCGACTCCCAATGGCGGCATCTCGGCGGATCCGGGTGGGACCCAGACCGTCTGGCGGCGGTTGGCCAGAAAGGAAGAAAACCAGTTGAACACCGTCCCCCCTAGCCCGATGTCACGGAGCCTGGTGAGAAGATCCTCATGGGGGACGGTGTCAAATGCCGCCGACAGGTCTAGCATAACTAACATCACCCTGCCTCCCATGTACAGCACCTCTTTTACGATCTCCGAGACTTCCAGGAGCGCCGTCTCGGTACTTAAGTTGGAGCGAAAGCCCGATTGGGATTCATGAAGTAAATCATTGGACTCCAGGAAGTTGGAAAGCACGCTGTGCACGTGTTTCTCCAAGATCTTAGTTAGTGCTGGAAGGAGCGAGATTGGCCTATAGTTGGAGGGTGCCTCTGGGTCAAGATTGGGCTTCTTAATCAGAGGGATGACCATGGCTTGCTTCCAGGTCTGGGGCAGAAAGCCTTCGCTCAGGGATAAATTAAGAATGGGATTGGCTATGGGGTTGATGGCATCTGCCATTTTTGCCAGAAATTTTGCCGGGCATGGATCTAGTGGTGAGACCGACTTGAGGTTCCTCATCAAGGCTAAAGATGTAGCAGCCGAGAGGGGAGGAAAATCAAGCAGAGCTGGGCCTGAGGGAGATAGAGACACTGTCTCGATCGACATCACAGACACATCATCTGGGGCTTTCGGTGAAAAGGAGACCTGGATTTGCCTAATTTTGGTGGTAAAGAAATTGGCAATAGTGTTAGCCCAGGTCTCCGCTGGAGCACCCTGAGTGGAGATGGACCGGGGGCTAGTAAATTCGCGCACGATTGAGAAGATCTCCTTGCAGGAATTGGCAGCATCATCAATCCTTTTGGCAAGATACCGTTTCTTGCTCTGAAGGACTAGTTCATGGTATGACTTCATCATGGTTTTATACCGTTGTTTGGCCTCGGGCTCATACTGGACTCTCCAGGCCCGCTCCACCACTTTACATTGCCTACGGGCATGGGCTAATTCCTCCGTGAACCAGGGGGCAGAAACCCGTTGAGCAGCGGACCTGGGTGACTGTAAGGGAGCGAGCTCATTTAATCTGGCCAGAAGCCAGGATTGCAGGCTCTCCAGATCTTTCTCCAAGTCCCCAGTACAAGCCACAGGGTGATCATCCAGAGCATGAGTGAGCATATCTGGGGACACCCGATGAAGTGCCCTATAACAGCTGCCCTGCTGTCTCGTGGCGCTAGCCGGGGAAGCCAAGGTAGAAGGTATTTCAAAATGGGCAAGGAAATGGTCAGACCAAACGATTGGCAGAAGTGTTACATTCATGATAGGTATGGTGGAAAAAACCTGATCTAGTGTATGGCCTTTATCGTGGGTCGGACCAGAAAGATAAGGGGAAAGACCCAGGGTGGATGCGAGATCTAACAATTTGATGGCATTTTGGTCATTGTGGTCGTCCATGTGGAAATTAAAATCTCCCGCAAGTAAACAATGCTCCGATCTCAGGACAAGGACCGACATGACCTGTTGGAGATCATCAAGAAAGGAACCCACTGGGCCCGGAGATCTGTAGACAATCAGGCCCTTCAGTGCTTGTTGCGGCGATAGGGAGATGGTAAAAGCCAATGAGTCAGCCCCTTCGATGGTGTAAGTATGCGTGACCATGCACGAAAGAGAGTTCTTCACAACTAAGGCAACTCCTCCTCCCCTGCCCTTGACTCTATCCTGTCGATAGATGGTATAATCAGTGGGAATGGCAGCCACAATGTCCGGGTGGGAGGAATCATTGGTCCATGTCTCCGTAAGCATCAAGCAGGTGGGACTAGTCGTTGACAGGAGATCAAAGATCTCTTGAGTGTGACGATGCAACGACCTCGTATTAAGGAGTAGGCAATGATGTTTTAAGCCACTCTCCTTAACAGGAGCAGGGGGAGGTAGTAAGCGGACAGGGTGCCAGAGACAAACAGGGCACTTATGCTTACCCCTATATCGGCCTGGAAAAACTGACAGACACGACACATTCCGATTGCGCAGCGAAAGGAGCTCCTGAGTGGAGTAGGAAAGCATAGTGGCCAGAAGTGCCTGCCACGCCAAACGCCTCCGGGACGCTGACGGGCGCAGACGGGCAGGACTCTGGCACGACTCCGGCGCAGATCCGGCGCGGCCGCTGACCGCGTCCGCTGCGCGGAGGAGAGGGTGAGCTTTTTATAGCGCTGCTAGAGCGCGAGGGTGAATAGTCCTACCCCCAAGATGGCGGCCAAAATGAGATCCCAGCCCTCGGCGTCAATACTCGGCCGAGGGCGGTCTCAGAGTCCCAGGCAAGGGAGGGGGGGAAAGCGAAGCGCTTACAAGCGCTGGGAGATCAAGTGGCAGGCAGCGCTGTGCTCCTACACGCTTTTAACACAAGCGCGAGCACGAGCTGCAAAAGGCACACAGTTAAAATAGCAATATTAAAATACACGAACAGAGTTTCACAGCCAAAAGAAAAGTAAGGAGACCTCCCGGCTTTCCGCCTCAGGAGGGGAGAGGTAGGTTTAGTAGCAGATGGTAATCACCTGCTAGATGATCCGCTTCCCTTTTGTAGCGCTGCTAGAGCGCGAGGGTGAATAGTCCTACCCCCAAGATGGCGGCCAAAATGAGATCCCAGCCCTCGGCGTCAATACTCGGCCGAGGGCGGTCTCAGAGTCCCAGGCAAGGGAGGGGGGGAAAGCGAAGCGCTTACAAGCGCTGGGAGATCAAGTGGCAGGCATCGCTGTGCTCCTACACGCTTTTAACACAAGCGCGAGCACGAGCTGCAAAAGGCACACAGTTAAAATAGCAATATTAAAATACACGAACAGAGTTTCACAGCCAAAAGAAAAGTAAGGAGACCTCCCGGCTTTCCGCCTCAGGAGGGGAGAGGTAGGTTTAGTAGCAGATGGTAATCACCTGCTAGATGATCCGCTTCCCTTTTGTAGCGCTGCTAGAGCGCGAGGGTGAAAAGTCCTACCCCCAAGATGGCGGCCAAAATGAGATCCCAGCCCTCGGCGTCAATACTCGGCCGAGGGCGGTCTCAGAGTCCCAGGCAAGGGAGGGGGGGAAAGCGAAGCGCTTACAAGCGCTGGGAGATCAAGTGGCAGGCAGCGCTGTGCTCCTACACGCTTTTAACACAAGCGCGAGCACGAGCTGCAAAAGGCACACAGTTAAAATAGCAATATTAAAATACACGAACAGAGTTTCACAGCCAAAAGAAAAGTAAGGAGACCTCCCGGCTTTCCGCCTCAGGAGGTTAGAGGTAGGTTTAGTAGCAGATGGTAAATCCTTCCAGCTCCAGATCCAAATGAAAGTGACCAGGAGATGGACAAAGCACTGGGAGGAGCCTGCTGGACAGGAACAGGAAGTTGGAGACTGTGGGGCACTTCCTTCCTCCCCCCCCCCAAAATGGACTCCTTGCAAAAAAAAAGGCCATGCAAATGTCAACCTGAGGAGTGATTCTGATAAAAATCATAATTTTCTGAAGGTTTATCCTGTTTGCTGGTGATTTTCTTGTGCGAAATTGCAAAATCTCTATTTCGCAAGTGCGAGATTGTTCCTTTCCGCCGCAACTACGTGTTCGCAATTGCGAACTCTCGCGAGGTGTGCTGTGCAAGGTGGCAAGCCGCGAGTACGTATTCGCGGGCGACAAACTCCCGCGGGAACACGCAGCAAGATCTAAAATGGCGCGTCACTCGCAAAGAAAAACAACTCGGCAAACGCTAAAATGACGGAAAGTGAACGCCGTGCACCACGCCGCGCGCCGCGACCAAGCAAAAAATCCGCCGCGAGCGGATTCACGGATTTTCGACAAATTCGCGAGAGTTCGCGGATTGCGAATTTGCCGAAAATCCGAAAAATCCGCGAGCGGAGCGGATTTTACGCCCATGCTTAATCACCACACAAACTAAAGTTCAGAAAAAGAAATAAATAGCTTTATTCAGCTTGTTCAAAATTGAAAAAGCAAATAAGAGTCCTTGCTCATAAAAGGCCAATGGCCAGTCCAAAAAAGACTGATCAACAGTTTGTGCCTCCATGGGTGTGCTCACACCCAAACTTGCCTGCACATGGAGTTTAATCCACTGTGGAAACTATGGGGACACCATCTGTGGAATCCTCCGGCACCGCAGGGACAGGAGAGGGAATGACAGGTGGAGTGGGTGCAGGTGTAGTGGATCCATCCACACTGGTTGGTGCATTGCCGAAGGTAGCTTCAAATACCTGGCTGCACACCTCAGCCAGTGCGAAAAAACTACCACCTGAACCCGGGGACACATTGGGGGTGGAGGTAAAGGGCTGTGAGTCTGTTCTTCTGGGTGTGTGGATGCGTGTGTGAGCTGTGTCCCCTCTCCCTGTGGGTGTGCCTACATCCCCTTGAGATTGTGTGCATGGAGCTTTGAGTTTTTTCTGGTGTGTGGGTGTGCCGGGTGTGTCTGACCTGTGGCGTCTGCGTGTATGTTGGGTAGGTATGTGAGAGGCAGAGGTGGATGCGTCTGAAGGATGGGGGGACAGATGCTGCTGGGTGTACATAGCTGCCATCAGTGTTGACTCTATGGCAGCCACACTCCGACGTAGATCAGACATGGCCGATGACATGCCCTCCATGAACAACACCAACTGTGTAATGAGTTGTGTATGTCCATGGAGGACTGTCAACATGGATGTCTGACCTACTGCAATCTGCCGGAGTAGGTCCACAGACTCAGCACTGAGGGCACAGGGGACACAGGGGCAGGGGCTGCAGTGCCGGGAACAAAGGAGACACGGGGGCTAGCACGGACCCTAGGGACACTAACGACTGGGAGGGTGGAGATGGTACTGGAGGAGGGGAGGCCAGCCAAAGATGAAGAAGTGACCATTGCTGCATATTCCCCCTCCTCCTGAGAGTCTGACTCGGAGTTGTCGGCATGGTAGGATGTGTCAGTCACATGTCGTCCGGCCTGCAGACTCTCCTCACCCTCCGTGCCACTGCCTCCCTCTGACTCCTCAAAGCAGGTGGAACTGTCGGTGTGTCTCCCTCTGCCTGGTCCGCGCCTGTGTCTCCTCCAGATTCAGATGATGATGCTGTTGGCAAAGAGATTAAGAATAACATATCAGTCACCTGTACACATTAGACATATCATCTAGAAATCATTTGGGCACATTTCTAAACATGGCATGCATTATGATTCACATGACACTGAACTCTGCACAATGCTAAGTCTAGGCTTGGCCAATTGTGAGAGACACAACGCTTAATGTATCGTAGGATACAAGCAACAGGCAAGGCAAAAACGTGTATGAGAGACACAATGATGATCCACTGCCTGACAACAGGATAGCTGATGATGCATCACAGTTCATTTTCCAACCCTGCCACCCAATCCCAGACCTGGTCATGTTGGATTTTCTTTCGCCTTGTGCCACATGGGAAAGTCCTGCCTGAACTGCCATGTGATGCCATCCTGGGACCTGAACCAAGTGTACCATCACCTCACACTGGCATCACAGCTGGCTACACCCAAAGCCACATTGTGAGCTACCCATCAATAATATTTCCAACCAACATGCAACATATTTGGAGATTATGCACGCACGCACTGCCCAGTGTGAGTATGCATAAGCCCAAAAAATAGCACAGGTACATTGTGCACCTGTAGCTAACACATGACAATTAGAAAATGTACCATGGACAAAGGCCACTGAGGCTGACTCGTGCAGAAAACACATGTTGAGACTCAAGATCATTCCCAAAATATGAAGAAGGGCAGACACAGTGCACATGTGGTGCTACTTGTAAGGTACCAACAGGTGTCTCAGACCCCCCTCCAACATGATGATGTGCAAAGGAAGATGCATACTAAGACATTGCACCATAGGAGTACATGTGAAAAACAATCATTAGCCAAAGCGCTGGTCAAATGTGGAGTAGGGCAAGGCATGTAAAGAAGCATCTCCTGAAACTGGGCCATTCTTAGGCCTGTCTGACCACACCACTCAAACTATGGGAGTGTTAGCAAGCCTTGGAGCACTGCAGGTAGCATGTGACACACATGACAACAAACAGACATGTACCTACCCCCTACTTGCTGCTGTCCCTCCTGCAACTGCCTATGGAGGTCTGGGAACACCACTTCCAGGACCCGGAGCATGTGGGGGGTGAGGTGGCGGGTGCCGCCATGCCGGCGTGGAGCTTCCAGCTTCAGCTGTACTCTGGCGATGCGGCGGGTCCAGCACCGGATGTCCTGCCACCTCTTCCTGATGTTTCTGAGCCTCCTGCGAGGGCCCCCCTCACTCCTGACAGCCCTGGCGATGTCCACCCAGATTTCACCCTTCTCATAGGCAGATACCTGTCACAAATGTAAAGTAAAAGACCATCAGTACACTCGGTCCATGTTCCAAAGACACACATATGTTCACAAAATACTTGATGACAACAGGGCATAGTATGCTCCACACATTTGCATCATTGTCCAGGAGTATGTGGCCTGTGAGCAAACACTACTGCATTACATGCCATTGAAAGGCTACAGATGACATGAGGGGTGCAAAACACTCTTTGAGCATGGCACTCACAGAGCAATATATGCTACATCTGGGTGCACTGCAGCACGTGACATGCTGTCACACACCACACTACAACAAAGTACTCTCTTGAAACAACACTGTACACCCTGGCACTCACTCCCAACAACATAGCATCTATCCACTATACATACACAGTGGCTATAATGTCACACACACAACAGGTGCACACTCCAAGGTAGTGCACACATCACTCACCTGATCCTCTGGTATCCCATACAGCTTGCTGTAGTTTGGCAGGAGGGCATCCAGCAGGGCCTTGTTCTCACCATCAGTGAATGCAGGTGCCCTCTCCATGCTCAGCTAATCAGGGTCCAGAGGGTACAGAGACAGCAGCTGTGGTTACCATTCCAATGTTGTGCAGGCAAGTGCCCTCCCACAGCCACATGCTGCCTTATATCTGTGCTGCAGAGGGTCTGTGAGTCCAAGGAGTAGTGTGTGATAGGCCACCATAGTTAGCATCCTATGTTCCATCCAATCACATCACACAGAAGGCCATGACACACATATGCATGGTTTGAAAAATGAGCAAGAGCTGAACAACAACTTTTGCAACATTGTATACTTTTTCCCAACTGAATTTTCTAGAACACCTGTAGGAGGCTCAAAACTCTCTGTATCCATGACAACCTGGTTGCATTTACATCATTCCACTGTTCCCCTAGATGTTCCCTATGTATTTATTTGAATACCCACCCAAGTATGGTGCCATTTTCGTTGCTAATGCAACCCATTCAATGGTGTAATGAGGCGTACACACGGACGTACCATTGGGGTATGCTATGCTCGCGTATGCTCAAAATGCAATAGGGAAACGAGGCGTACACACGCACGTACCATTGGGGTACGCTGTGCTCGCGTATGGCTAACATGCTAAAGGGAAACGAGGCCTACACACGCATGTACCATTGGGGTACGCTGTGCTCGCGTATGCTCAAAATGCAATAGGGAAACAAGGCGTACACACGCACGTACCATTGGGGTACGCTGTGTTCGCGTATGGCTAACATGCAATAGGGAAACGAGGCGTACACACGCACGTACCATTGGGGTACGCTGTGCTCGCGTATGGCTGACATGCTAAAGGGAAACGAGGCGTACATACGCACGTTCCATTGGGGTACGCTGTGCTCGCGTATGGCTAACATGCAATAGGGAAACGAGGCCTACACACGGACATACCATTGGGGTACGCTGTGCTCGCTTATGCTCAAAATGTAATAGGGAAACGAGGCCTACACACGCACGTACCATTAGGGTACGCTGTGCTCGCATATGGCTAACATGCTAAAGGGAAACAAGGCCTACACACGCACGTACCATTGGGGTACGCTGTGCTCACGTATGCTCAAAATGTAATAGGGAAATGAGGCATACACACGCACGTACCATTGGGGTACGCTGTGCTCGCGTATGGCTAACATGCAATAGGGAAACGAGGCGTACACACGCACGTACCATTGGGGTACGCTGTGCTCGCGTATGGTTAACATGCAATAGGGAAACAAAGCCTACACATGGACTTACCATTGGGGTACGCTGTGCTCGCGTATGCTCAAAATGCAATAGGGAAACGAGGCGTACACACGCACGTACCATTGGGGTACGCTGTGCTCGCGTATGGCTAACATGCAATAGGGAAACGAGGCGTACACACGCACGTACCAATGGGGTACAGTGTGTCAGACATGCACAAGTGAACGATTGTGTAGGCTGCGTTCCTGCCCTCCTTCATGTCACCATTGGGAGAGTGACTCCAGGAAATCACATTGCAGGGATGTAGTCTACACTCATGTTGACGATGTGGATGCATACATCAGCATGGCATCCTTACAGCAGCATGCCCCAGGTGTGGCACACATTGAAGAAGCACAGGGACTGTGACCTTGTGGCTCAGTTGATGTGTGAAGAGCTGTTGAGACATGTCATTAATCACTTTGCACATGTGTATCACATACATTCAACACTTTGCACCTGAGTAACGTCTGCAACATATTGAGAGGCACATCAACACTGGAATGGCACACCATTCAGTACAGGGAACTGTCACATGATGACAGCAACATGCACACTGTCACAAAGGTCGAATTGACGCACAGCATGACCCTGTGTGACCACGTCATGTGTGTGCCATGTGCGACATTGTGCATGCTGTTTGCATATGAAATGAACTGGTCAGTATTATATTCCTCACCTTAGAATATCCCCAAGTGTCATCCTGGATATGGCAATTTCCGCTTAGCAGTACACTTGTGTGTCGGTAGGCATCTCCTGCGGCTCTGCGTGTGTCATTGGCATTGTGTGCACCGTGATGACGTTGTCTGAGTACTCATACGTTGCCTCTGCGTGCTCATGTCAGGTCCTCTTTTTTCACACCACCAGCGCTGTTCCCGTATAAATGTAATCTTACTCAATTTTTACCCCAAATCATAGTACGATCACTTCTGACCATTTCACTTGGATTGTCTGACTCAGGACAGTGCCAATAGGGATGTCCGTTTCATAGCCTGTGAGGATTGCGAACGACTCATGTCGGTGACTGACCCTCACTGTCGGTGTCGCCACTGTTTTGGCGTCAAGCACGACAACAAGAGCTGCTCCGACTGCCGGGAGCAGATATATGAAGTCAGGTGTAAGTGGTCCCACAAGCCGCTTAGACTCCAGCAGTTGGCCCTGCACCACAATAGCTCATGGTCTGGACGTAGGAGGAGTGCCTGGGCGTGGGTGTTGAGACATTAGAGCCCCGGGATTTTACATCAGTCCTCCAGGGCTAAGTCATCAGGTAACCCCAAAAAGTCAAAGAGACGTCATCGCACTTCAAAATCACCACAATGCACGTGCAATGCTGCATGGGATTCGGGTGACACCGGCCACGCGGCTCCGTCAGATTAGCAGCCGTCGTAGCCTGCACCACGACCTCCGGTCCCTGCCCAGCATGTGACGCAGGAGGACTAAGTGCACTTCCTCAGGGCCATTATGTCCCTCACTCCACCAACAGCCTACTCAACGGCATCTGTCCCAGCGGACCCGTCTGGCGGGCACTAGCGGGTCTGGTGCGTTGCCCCTGACACCGTCACTCGCTTTGGCTCTGACGCAGGCGCCACATTCGTCCCGGCCCCGCTGGGACAGACAGGACCTGATTGTTGATCCTGGACCTTGCTGGTCCACCTCACAACCTCACCGGCAACAGTCCCCCAGGTGTCAGCCTTGGCGCCGTCCTCGAGTGGTGCTGTCCCCGATACCACACACTATACGGCTCCGGTGTGGGAACTGCGCTGCAGAACACCGCAGTTAATGCTGCATGGGGAGTTAAACTTCAACGAGCCGGGCACAGATTATGACAACCCTGATAATCTGGGAATGGGTGATAAGGAGTATTGGGAGCGTTATGAAGACCCACTGACACCTGAGTGTCAGTCCCAAGACGACAGAACAGGTGGACTGGGGGATGCGAGTGGTCTGGACACCTCGCCAGACAATGGTGATGTCTCTACTCCAAACGTGTCTTTGGATGAGCGGCCAACGTACAGTGTTGTGTTGACGTGGGCCGCCAAAGCCTTGCCCCTTCTTCTCCCCTTTGCGGCCGTGAGGACCAACCTCCTCACTGATGTCCTTAAACTGCAGTCAAGCTCCGCTGAGCCTCTGCAGCCGTTTCATTCGGAATTTACTGAATCTATATTGGCCAGCATGTACAGGCACGCTGCAGGTTTTGCTGTAGATAGGCACGTTGCCAGACGCCCACACCCCTCCCCGGACAAACCATGTTTCCTGTCCTCCCACCCCACCCCAGATAGCATGGCCATCCAGGCCTCCAAATCACAGACCACATTCCCGTTTGCTCCGCTGGACAGGGTATCCAAGAGCTATAAGCAGTACGGAAAGATGTCATCATCCTCCCAGAGTCTGGGACTGAGGTCTTCCAACATCACATGCCTCTTTGTCCGCTCCACACACTCTCTGTGGGACACGGTTGTGGAACTGCTGCCAGAGTGTGCGTTGTAAGTACGGGCAATACTTGGCCAAGCCCTTGTAGAATGCCAATCAGCGACACGGTATTTGATCCGTTGTGGGCTGGATAGCACCGACTCACTGTGCAGATCGATGGCATCCACGGAGCCAAATTTGTCAAAAGCCTGGTATGTATTCAAAGTTAGGAATATGCTACAAACTACTGTACCTTACCGATGTTTAGTTACAAAAGGAAAGTAACTAGTTCATACTGTTCAGTATATCTGCTGTAGGAGCATCTATGTTGGGTCCTTGCCGTGATGACAGGGTTTGTAATGTACGCACACCATGCCACTTGTGCTAATGAACCGCTCATATGTGTGATGGCATAACAGACCATTTGTCACAAATCAAACATTTATGCTGTATGATGATGTCCATGTAATAGTTTGTGAAATTTCACACAGCAAAATGAATATGTCAGATCTGTGCAAATGATGGCACATGTGATGTGTGTGTGTGTACTGCTGTCAGCTGTCTGGATGTGCAGACAACCTCCTAATGCCATTCTCATGACGTGTGTCACTGACATGATACATTGTCATGCTCACTCAGACCTTTACATCAGATCCTTTGTATGCATGTCATATCCATACCACAGACCACAGGTCTTATACTTTTCACGGAGGAGTGGCTGGCAGCTGGCACATGTTTCCTCAGTGTGTCTCCCAGGCCACACTCAAAATTGTCTACATTAGTTGAAGCAGTGTTGCTTGTGCCATGTACATTGTTATTGTCTTATTCAGACAGGTCAACAAATTTTCTCTTAATTTTGTTTTGCAGGGCACCCCCTCTGGAAAGGCCATTGCCAGACTTGGAAGCCATGAGGGAACGTAATTGCATTCGCCGGTACCGCTTCAGCAGACAGTTGATCAAGGACCTGACGGACAGGCTGGAGGTTCACCTGCAACCACGACATAGATATCCAACTGCGCTGACACCCAAGGTAACGATGATGGCAGCCCTACATTTCTTTGTGGGAGGGATGTCTCAGACAATGTTAAGCCGTGTATTGACGGATGTATTGGCAGCTATGTTGCTCCACCTTGATGAGTTCATTAATTCCCTACTCCAGAACAGTTGACAGATGTCAAGGGGGAATTCTATGCCCTGGGACGCATGCCACATGTAATTGGTGCAATTGATGGTACACATGTTACTCTGGTGCCACCACAGGCTCAGGAGCAAGCGTTTCGCAACAGGAAACACTACCACTCGATAAATGCCCTGGTGGTGTGTCTTGCCAACATGATTATCTCTCATGTGTTTGCACATTTTCCAGGATCGTGCCACGATGCTTTCATCATGAGGCATAGCAGGGTACCACAGATGATGCTGCAGCTGCACAACCACCGGGCATGTCTTGTTGGTGAGTAAACTCTGTCAGCTATGTATGTCAGTATGTCACAACTTCATGAACTGCTTCATATTACACACTCATTTCCATGATGTCAATTTGCAGGAGACGCAGGATATCCAAACATGCCGTGACTAATGACTCCGCTACGCAACCCCAGGACAGCTGCAGACCAGCGGTATAACAATGCTCATGGGAAGACCAGGCGGGTGAGCGAGCGAACATTTGGACTCCTGAAGAGCCGGTTCAGGTGCCTGGACAAGACAGGCGGAGCCCTCCAATACAGCCCACGCAAGGTGTGTGACATCTTCACCGTGTGCTGCATGCTACACAACATGGCAGTGGAGAAGGCCGTGCCACCCTACCTTGATCCTGATGAGCTGGAACATCCGCCCGTTGAGGATGAAGGCCTTGCCCAGGATGCCAGTGACAAGGAGGGTAAAGATGATATCCGGAGTCACCTCATCCGCAACTTCTTTTCATAATGGTGAGTCACAGTTGCATTTTGGTAATACATGTACTATAGAGTTGCATGGTTAGCATGCTGTGTATGCAACTGACTGTATGCAATGTCACTTGGATGTTTGTTGTGCAGTGTCACATAGGTGCAGATGTAATGACACACACGTATGTGCTATGTGTGTACTTTGAATGTACAGGTGTACTACTACATCAGGCTATTCAACAGGACAATGTCAGAATGACATCATACGGAACTTGACCCCTTGTGTGCCTCTCATCCCCAGCTCGCCCTGCCTGTTGTCTGTTGGTGTCATCGTGGTCAGCCTGCTATTGCTCATTATGATTGCAACGTCAGCCGAATCAACGGAGCATGCATGGACATGTGGAAAAGTCAATTTGGGTAAGGACTCATATGAGGCTGTTTAGCGTTGGTATGGTTTCTAATGTGTGGAACATGTTCATGTGCATGTTGTTAGACCATGCATACATGCAACAACATCATGTTTCTCATTACATGTAGGCCCACTCCCATGACAAGATAGTCACCCCATTTGACAGTCATCTGTTGTAGTTGTAGACTCTGGCGAATGCATCAATGTGTGTAGACATTGACACTGCAACATTGCATATACCATGGTTTGACATTGTGTTAGAGGTCACAACCACGGACTCTGTGGTGGATTGCAGCCTCACTGTGTGCATTAGAATGTGTCTGGTTCCTCACATCCACCTTGTGGCACAGTCCAGTTAGTTGACCACAAAACCATGTCGTGAAGGTGTTGCCCAGTGTATGTTCCACATGTTAGGACAACTGTCCTGTGATTCTGTTCGCATGGATGCATTGCCCCTTGTTGCAGTATGTCATGTCACTGTCATGTCGTTACCTCAGTACAGGTTGAGAATACTGCTACGCCAGCCTTCACAGTGAGTAGCAGTTCTGTCTAAAATCACATGATGCCATGTATGTTTTGCTTTAGACATGACAATGTTGGGATGATGCATATGTGAAATATTTTGTTGCACCAGTGCAGTGCGGTCATTCACAGGATTCTCTTGTCCCGTGCAGCATTTCTGTGCGACGGTAGGGTATCATTATGTTGTTTGGATCAACATCACTTGCTGTTGAGTCATTTTCAAACTGCTTGTCATGTTTAGCATAGTGATGCAAAGTTAATAGAGCAAAAGACTGCCTACAGAGTGCCTTCATTGGATGTAGGTCATTAACTTCCTCATCATATGTGATTCTTACAGCTGTTGTGGGTGATGTCAAGTTTGCCTACATGGCCCTTACGGGTACACATTATCAAATACAGATATTACACTTTGCTTAAGTAGCATTGCCATATGTCTTAATTTGTTTGTAAGGTCCACATCATCAGAGATCGTGAATTAGTTTTTGTCCACATAGATCTCATTGCATGGTAGCGGACTTGTGAGCGCTACACAAGACTCATCTAGATGACAGACTGTCCTAGGTTTTAGGTGTCCGTGTTACAGCATCGGCTCTCATGTGATAGCATGATGACTGATCTCTAATTGGCTACAGTCGTTACACTTCACAGATGTGACTGGTACAGTGTATCTCATGAGGTATTTTTAGTGTCAGTGACATGAGAAAGTACTCCTAATGGGTCTTTGCCTCTGTTTCAGGTCTCCCTCCCTGCAGTTCCCATCCTCTCCTTCCCTCGCCTGATCACCCTTTTGTGTCTGTCATTTATACTCAGACCAAGGGGCTATTTGGAGGTGGAACCCTTTGAGCATCACACCACTCTGATGAAGAAAGGTACGGCAATTCCCTGGCAGGATTGTAGCGAATAGTTATGCTGCATTACAGGTGACATCATTCATATACTTATTTATTTGTCTTCTTGCCAATGCCAATGACCATGTATGTTGGATAATGCTCCATGGCCTCACAAGGTAAATCATCTTGTTGTACAAGACGTGTGATTTCAAATGAATATTGTGCCTCCTTGATGTCAACGCACATGCCCTTCTATTGTGCATGCATAGTATATGGCATGAAGTAAGTTTATGCTTGTTATGTGTTTACGTGTACAGTGACTACTTGCATGGTGTTGATTAAGGCTAAAATACTATACTGTGTGTGAGGTAGATGCCTGTGTAGCTGCTGGTTAGCTTGGAACACACTAGCTGTAGTCTACACCTGCTGACGCTGTGTGTCCTGTGCCCCACTTGTCCCTAAGGGGCCTGATCCCGTGACCGTGACCTTTGTTGATTACTGTGCCATATTATTTGCTGTGA
This sequence comes from Lissotriton helveticus, assembly GCF_964261635.1. Classification (NCBI taxonomy): domain Eukaryota; kingdom Metazoa; phylum Chordata; class Amphibia; order Caudata; family Salamandridae; genus Lissotriton; species Lissotriton helveticus. Next base: position 492,926,525 of record NC_136069.1, on the reverse strand, counting down.
CCAAGAGTGAAGCAGGCACTCCTGCATTCACATGCACATGTCACTTTGTGGCTTGGCAATGCCCTTGTGGTATGTGCTTGTTTTGCTAGTTGTCACACACCTCCTGCCGTCATGTCTTCACTCATTCCTGGTGCTGCATACACAGCCACAATGCAGCGCACACTATCCAGGACCACACAAGCCTATTGGATACCCCTCCTTCCTTCCATTTGTAGAGCATGCTCCAACCACCCTACACACAGAGAACACCAGACAATCATCCTCCTAGCATCACGATGCCTCAAACTCATCCATTACAGCTTATATGCCTGTGTGTGCAACACATACTGGCAAGACTATGCTGAGCCACATGACATTGTGTCTACGTACCACCAGGTCATGTGCATTGTACAGCACACACACACCTTCCATAGGCACAATATTGTACAGTGTTACCTTGTCAACACCACTGCATGAAAATTGGCTTCCTTACAGTCACGTGGCAGTACGCAACCTGGTCACACCACTTCAACATAGCCGTCACAGTCAGTCAAGTAGCCACAGGGGACACACACCATGACCACGTCTCTTGGGTGTGGGGTGATTTGGCCGTTCTGGTGTAGATAATTGTCATACGTGGGTAGTTGTTCTGGATGCGTTGCACCCATCACAGGAGTATAGTACTTGTAACTCCATAGGGGGAGGTCACCTCATCAGGTGAGCTTGGGTAGAATGCTACAGCCCATTTCCCACAGTCTGTCCTGCCACCCTTGTCCTGTGCGCCATTCATCACATCCACAGTACAGCATCATGCTGATGATAGTTCACATACCTGATGACACAGATGTAGGTACTCCCTACGTGGACAACTAGTTTTGTCACACTGATCTATACACCTCAAAGTGGTTCTCCTGTGTTGTATAACTCCTATATATCCCTATATCGTGTTAAGTTAGCATAGGTACGTTTGAGATTTAAACGCCATTTTTCCTTTCTTGCAACTTCTGCACACGACCCTCATTTGTTGACTTAGCTTTCAACCTAGTAGTTTGCCGTGGTGAATGTGAGAATAATATGTTATTGCTCTGATATCTGCTTTGTTTAATAAAACATGTCTGCACGGAGAGTGCTGAAGTTTCAGGAGCAACACGATATGGAATTGTTATGAGGTCTGATCTCCACGCCTTCATAGTCATAACACAAGTGCAGCTTTTGCCAACTTGGGCTTGAGGCGGGATTGATATTGCTTTGCACGAGAATTGTTAACACACTTGATGCGGTGCACATGCAGAGAGAGCTGGTGTATGCTGATGTGATTCCTTCATGCTAGGACACTAAGGTATGGGCCCGCCCTAAAACAACCCAAAGAGACCTTCTTAGCTAATAATATAATATATGTGTTAGGGAGGGTGAGATATAAGTGTTGTTAACTCTTATTCATTACAGCATGTTAACATGCTGTCACCATTCGCTTTTTATGTCCTAGTAACTATGCTGATAATTTTGCTACTGATAATAAGTATACTTGTATTATCAAAGATACTGCGCCTGAGAAGACGGCATTAGTAAATAAACATTTCAAATGCACATGTGTCTTCTTTACTCCATGTTCTGGTTTGTAATGATAATATAACGAAAGAGTGTTCATGAGTCCCACGTACCCTGAGGTACTGTAAGTTCATGTTCTGGTTTGTCTAAACATTGGGTGTTTGATATGTCCAATGAGACACTGTAGCTAGCTCGGTAAGGGGTGAGTTGGTTGCTAAGGTAAGTTTTGGGACATCCTAATTTGCCGAGGTTCCACTCCTCTGTGCACAGTTCTGTGTGAGTACAGAAACCCTGCAACATGGCGCCCAACGGTTTCGGTGGTCTTATATCATGACACTCGAGTAGTTTATCGTTCATGCCTTAACCCCTTCACTTCCGTTTCCGGAAAACGGGGTGTTGGTGAAACCTACCTATTTTTTCAAGTAGGTCTTTATTCAAGCTTGATTCTTACTTAAACGGTTTCTTTGAATTACTACCCAGTTGTGTTACAAAGTATTCTTTGTGTTTTCTTGTTTCCAATTCTGTAATGGCGGCAGCGGTGGCTATTGCGCAGCATAGTCGCGTAGCGGTACGCAACCATCTTCAGACGTACCAAGTCCCAGTAGATGGGATGGCTGTGATTTTCGTGGTAAGTGCAGATCCGGCGTTTCCTTACGAGTTGTTTTACTCTTGGGTTACGTTTCCGGCTGTGGACGCTAATTCTGGTTTGTACCACTCCTACACCGCCTCGGATGTCCCGGCTGAATATACGCCGTACAGGGCATTGGAAATACCTATTGATCATTGGCAGCATCGAGTTTGGTTTGATGGCGCCCTCCCCCACTCTTTGTCCCGTGCGAGGTTAGGTCCACTCTCGATTCCAGGTACTAATTGGCCTGCGTTGGGTGGCTTTACCCCGCACCCGAATCACGGGGCGTGTACCCTGGCAGAAATTCGCAGGCTACATGTAGTTTCCATTTCCGTGATTCGTGCTTTAGTGCAATACATCGGTCGACATCTTCCTGGTGGTCCCCAGGGGGGTGCGGCCGCTCACATGGAACGAGGCGGAATGCGTCTCAATCCAGTGATGGTAAATTCGGTTTTTGGTGCGCGTCCTGTTGACAACGATGACTTCCCATTCTGGCTAGCAGAGAAGTTTGATCAACTGGAAGCGGTTTTTCCGAATTCTACTCCTGCTGATAAACATAGAATGTTGACGATTACTCTACCGAAGGATATTACTCCTGAACTTGCTGACTGTGACAGCTGGGGAAAAACATTTGCGGCAGTTTATACAAGGTGCTTCGGCACCCCGTCTATGACTGCCCTGCCTGAAATCGTTAGACGTGTTCAGAATGATCACGGTCCAGAGGCAGCGGTTGAATTGGGTATGCGCCTGTGTGGTTCTTTTGAGATTGTAAGTGATCTCATTCTCTCCAATGTTAAAGGAGATGCAGTTAACTTTCAGGTGTCGAATGCTTTGGCTGCTCTGCCCGATGCCGACAAACCCCGCCAGTTAGCAAAGATTGTGGTGGCCGCTTATAAAACGATTGGCCGCACAAGTAGAGGTCTGAAATATTTTCCAGTGAAGGAGAAAAAACAACCACAGGGGCAATCTGCAGTGACAGATGCCCAGCCAAAGTCCAAGAAACAAAATTGGCCTAAAAAACAGACACAGGGGAAGCAGACAATGCAGACTCAGGGTACTTTTCCTGCAATACAAGCTCCTGCGCCATCCGAAAAAGTTTATGATTTGCGCGACCGCGCGATGATTAAATCACCTGATCGTTTTCAGGGTTCTGATCAACGCTCTCCTCGTTCCTTTCAGGACACATCGGCCCCGAAGACCGGTGGAGGAGGAGGGGGTGGACGTGGACGTGGTGGCCAACAAGGACGTGGTCAGTCCCGCCAGACGGACGGCGCAGTGAAGCAGGAGGATTCTACGCCTAGGCGTCCGCAGTTTGCGAAAAAGAAAGTCGCAGCCTTAACAGCGCATCGATATGCCACAGATAGTGAGAACGCGGCTTCGGAATCTGACGTGGGCTCTGACCTTGCTGGACAGCGCGGCGGAGATAACCATAGTCAGAGAGGCGCTGCGTCCACTACTGAGGGTGACAGCGACTGATGTCTACGTTGTGATAGAAACAGCGGATACGAGACTTGCTCCCCCTGAAAGACTATATGAAATTGTCCTGTTAATTGAAGGTGACATACAGCGTACCGTTAAAGGTGTATTTTGGGAGAATCTTTCTTCTACTTATGATATTTTACTTTCGGAGGCTGACTGGCCCCCACCTTTTGTGCTCGCGGCGCCGCGAGGGGAGGAGGTAATCCTACCCAGTTTCGCGAACACTGTCTCGAAAGAGCATGCGCAGCATTTTGCAGAAGAGTGGGCTCGGGCTCTCGCGCCGGCTCTGTACCGTAACCAATGTGGTTGGGATAAATTGTCGCCTTGCCACGAAATTCCGTTGCGGTCTCAGCCGCAGCCTCAACCTCAATATCCCATTCGGCGTGAAGCGAAATCTTCCGTCGCGGAAATCCTTGAACAATTGGAATATCAGGGAGTTATTGAAACGTGTGTGTCACCGATGAATAATCCCCTTTTTACTGTGAATAAACCTGACGGATCATATCGTTTGGTTTTGGATTACCGGCATTTGAACTCGCATTGCCGTAACTGTGCAGTACAGAATACCCACGGCTCTGCCCTAGTGGATAGTCTCGTGCGTAAGCGTTTCAAGACAACGCTTGACATATCCAATGGTTTTTATGCCCACAGATTGGACAGCTTTAGCTCCCAATGGACCAGTTTTACAAGCGCTGGAGTCCAAAAGCAATTCCGGCGTCTTCCAATGGGCTACAAGAATAGTCCTGGTGTATTTACCGCTCGAATTGTCTCTATTCTGGAGGCACTCGACCCTGATGCTTTTTCGTATGTGGATGACATATATCTCACAGACGACGATATTTGGGAGCATCTGTGTCGTGTAAATTCTCTTGTTTGCAACTTCGCAGACATGGGTTACAAATTCAACTTTGCAAAATCGCACATTGCTGAACACACAGTGTTGTTTTTGGGCTATGAGCTCAACAATGAAGGTAGAGGTTTGGCTCCTCACTTCTTGGAGAAGTGCGCACAATTGCGCGCACCAACAACTCTGAAGAAATTACAATCCTTACTGGGCTTTTTGAATTTCGGCAGAACTTACATTCCGGAATATGCCCAGCGTATCAAGCCTTTGTATGCTTTGATACAACCAACTTTCTCAAAATCATGCTGGCTGCCTGAGCATTCAGCCATTTTGCAATCCTTGCAGGCTAATCTGCTCGCTTCTAAATATTTACTGACTCGTGATAACCACACCAACCTGGTCATAAGAATAATTCCTGGGACGGTGGGTTTCACCTACCTCACTTTTAATGAAGGTGACACAGTACCTATTGCTTACAAGTCACACTTGTACACCTCGGCTGAGATGCGGTTTCCCACCATAGAAAAGGTTTTAACTGCTGTACAGATGGCTATTCTAAAGGAACGAGCTCTGTCACAGGGGAAACGCATGCTAGTGGTAACACCCTGTCCTCATTTGGAGGCAGTCACGAAAGCCAGTGTACCAAATTCGAAGGCTTTGCACCCTCGGTGGATTCAGTGGGCTGCGTCATTGTCATCCACGGATGTCATGTTTATTTTTGACGCTTCCTTACGGTCGCAGGAGTACTTGCAGTATGAATTCGTTCACCCTGCTCCTCTGGCGATGCGACCTTTGGAGGACTTCCATTGCATCATTTACACTGATGGTTCGGCGCAGGTTGCGCATGGCTCTAAACATGCCTACGTTTCCGCATGCGCCATTGTGGTCGGTGCTATGTTGAATGATGAGTTCATTTCCAGGGAGGTACACACGTTGCCCCTGGGCGATTGCACCGCACAATTGGCAGAGCTTCGTGCTCTCTTACTAGCTTTGGAGTACGCTGATCCAAGTGTTACTACTCTAATTGTAAGTGATTCTTACTACTGTGTCCAGTCTTACAATGAAAACTTGTTCTTTTGGATTCAAAATGATTTTCATGATTCCAAGGGTAGCACAATAAAACATAAAAAAATCTGGGTTCGAGTGGCAGAGCTTAAGGCTATGTTGCCACTCGTTTATGTGATTCATACTCTCGGTCATCAGCGCGTGGGAGTTCACGCTGTTGGCAACTCGCTTGCTGATGAAGCGGCGAAATCAGCAGTATCTACATACTTAGTTGCAGCAGTTACTAGGTCTAAAACCAAGATTGACAGCGACATCTTGGCAGCGATTGCTGCCTCTGAGAAGGGAAGTAAACATCCTGCGGGGTTCCCTTCGAAGTATAAATACCACTTAAGTCCCGAAAAGGTTCCTTTTGTGACAATTCCTGATGTTGGGGAACGGCTGATTCCCAACTCGGATCGCAGAGCAGACTTGATTACAGCGGCTCATGAAGGTGTGGCGTCTGCGCATGCGGGCGTCTCGGCCACTGTAACTCAATTACAATTACGTTTCTGGTGGCGGGGACTGTACAAACAGACGCGTGATTATGTCCTTCTTTGTGACATATGCCAGCAGATTAAACCTTCAACTGCTACGCGTCCGCCTCAGACTCAGTTGTACATTTCTAATAAACCACTAGGCTGTGTTTACTTAGACCACTGCGGTCCATTTTCATCTGATACTGCGTATAAATACATCTTAGTAGCAGTTGACTCATGCACACGCTTTGTGTGGGTATGGCCACATCGCAGCGCTGATTCCCGGACTGTCATCAGAGATTTGCGTATCTTTATAGGGATTTTTGCCTGTGGTACCTTCCATTCGGATCAGGGTCCGGCTTTCGCCTCTAAGGCGTATAAGGATGCCATGACTTCGATGGGGGTCCAAGTCAAGTTTTCGTCACCCTACAGACCCGAGGGTAATAGTGTAGTTGAACGAATGAACTGTGATTTAAAGCAATCTTTGACAGCCCGAGTTATAGGCACTGGCAGAAACTGGCTGGCTCACCTCTATGGCGTGCAGCGTGCTCTTAATAATCTCCCTCGAGGTCTCTGGGTGGGCGGACCCCATACGAGATGCTCTTTGGCATCAAGATGTACGTCCCTGACCTTGACGGTCTAGACTCGGTGGTTCGCGCCACTTCCTTTGACGCAGATGAACATTGCAATGTTTTACAGAATCTACAAAAGACGAGAGACGCTCTTGCAAAGGAACATTTGCCCTCCACATCGGATGATGCGTTGCAGATCCCGGTAGTTGGCTGGCTACCCCAAGTTGGAGAACTGGTTCGAGAGAAGATCGACAACAAGAAAGAGTTTGGTCCCTCATATCGAGCTCCGGTCCCAGTGCTTGGAGTGAAGGGCACGAGAACAGTCATTTTACCTCCACTTCCAGGTCGTAAGGAAAACAGGTTTATTTCTATTGACAATGTCAAGATACACAGAGTGGCCGATTCTTCTTAGCATGACACCGGCTGTTTCCTGTCCTTCCATTGTGAGAAATTCAATTATGCCCACTGCTTCTGATAATGAACCTGAGGTGGCCATAGAATTACCTGCTGTTTCCAGTCCATTATTGAATAATTTATCAGGAACTAACCTTGATGAGACAGACTATACATACCCCACTGATTTGTCCATGCCTGACCTGCAAGCTCGTTTAGCCACGGAATCCAGATTTTCTTTTGACTCTGCTTCCCTTGCCTCGAAAAAACCCTCTAAAATTGCAGTATATGCTGGCCTGTTTAAAAAACATTTTTTGATACCTCCTTGGATATACATTTGGCTGGTCCTTTTTTCACTGTACCTTTTTATGTCAATTGGTTTTGTGTTTTATTTTTTCCGGATTATGAATGGACACTATGTCGAGGAGAGAACTTGCATTACTCATTTAAATGGAACTTTGGCCCCGCTTTCCTCTTCACATTCTACACATAGATTAAAAAGAGACTTGACTTTGGTTAACATCACAGCGTGGCCTGTTCTGGATGGAATCGCGTGGGATGCAGTTCGTTTTCAGATTCATGGCCCGACGGAAGTCGTTAATGTTCCTAATGTACTGAGAGTTAATATGGGGGATGTGGTGAAACAAAACATTCGTTCTGATGATTGGGATGTTAATGCTGTGGAAAGTTTGTTTTCTGATTTAAAATACTATGCTGCTTTTGATGCTGAGGATTTATATTTAGAATCTGCTAATTATGGTGAATTGTTCTGTTACCAACATTATGGCAATCACTTCTTACACAAGACATCTTCCCGAAGGGATGCGGTTAATTTTACTCAGTGGGAACATTGCCCAGCACCAACACAAGGGAGTTCAGAAACGTTTCTTAAGAAGTATACTTATTTCACTGACTTTAATCAGTCCAATCCCGAGTCCTTTTATTTTAAATTTGACAAACAGCCACTGTCCAAGGTTCGACTTACAAATACAAAATTGTTGTATTCAAAGGCCTTCCTGGATCAATTAGTTACTGGGGGGTATGAGTTATGGAAGGATACCATAGACCTTAAATCAGTTTGGGGCTCAAGGGCCTGGCAGGTACAAGGCACTGAGGCTTTGCACCGTGCATGTCTCATCCCAAATCATATGTGGTTTTTAAATGAAACCATTTCCCAGACCACATGCTTTGGATTGGCTACATCTAAAAGGTTAAACACCCCGTCTTTCCCGGAGTTGGAGGAATATGAGAATTGGAGTAATTTTACTAAATTGTCCATTAGAGAGATACAGGCTCTGCTTCTGAATTCCTCCTTTAACATTTCCAGTATGAATCCCAAGGGTTGGCTGCTTTGGCACCGTAGTGCTGATTCTTGCCAAAAGAGATTTTTAAATATGACTGACGGTTTTAAGACTGTTAGATCTGATCCCCGTTTTGATTTGAGTCATACTGTCACCTCTTACTCTGTGGGCAAGTTGTGTCAAGCTTGGCTGAAACATTCAACTTTACCTGCGGTTAAGTATCACCTTTCCAAACTGAATGCAGACGTGGATTTGAATGATTTCATTAAGGGCCCAGCTAGTGGCAGGTCGAAACGCTGGTTATATGGTGTTTACAATGAAATTTGGAAACTCTCACAAATTGAGGCTGCTTCACGCCTTAGGGCTATTGATCAGGCAAATCTTGAGAAAGTTCTTGCAGTTGTTGACAATAGCATTAACGTGCTTTCCTCAAGAATTTACACATTAGATAATATTGTGTCGTCTGTTGTTGATATTGTACATGATGAGGTATCTGTTTTATACCATGGTCAAAATCAATTACGTTCAATCATGCAGTTTGCATGGACACTTCAGACTCTGAAAATGGGTAAAGTTCCCTGGGGATACATGAATGTTTCTTCTTTATTTGCACCGTTTAATTTGACAGACAAACAACGCTTGCTTTCAATGCGTGATGCTTCCTTTTCTATGCTACATATTGAAAGGTTGGAATCTTTACCTTTTTCTGTGGCAGAATCCACTGCTGCTACGTGGCTTATCCACGGTTTAATAACGCTGCCTTTTGCTTTATATAAGTTTTCAAATTGTATGAAATATGTGCCAATAGGTCGTTTTGAACCCTTAGGTAGCGGTTTTCTTCATGAGGTCTGGTCACTCCCATACACATACAGATGTTTCAAGGATGAACAAGAAGTTTATCTAACAGGGGATGAGTGTACTGAGACGCCAGATCATTCTTTAATGTGCAGACACATACAGTTACACGGTTCATGTAACAAGGACCGACCCAATATGGCTTGCGTTTTACAGGGCACGCCAGTTCCTGCTATCATCCCCACGTTTAAATTGTTAGAGAATGGTAGTTATTTAATGCTCAATAATGAAAACTGTTGTGGTTTAATTAAAGGTATAGCTTTCATAGTAACAGTTAGTGAGCGAGTTATTTGCTGCAGAAATGTTCTTTATCCTCCCACACGTGAACATAGGGAGTCTTCCATTTGGCCACAGATACCGACCTTGGGAGCAGAATTCAGCGGCATGGCTAGAATAAGAGCTCTATTGTCCCAGAAAGAGGTGGCCTTGAGCTCGGCCCGTGAAACTTTCGTGCTTCACATTGCTAACACCCGCACGGAGGTTCAGGCTCTTTTAAACACTGATTTGCCCTTGCATTTCGGAGCCATGGTCCGTTCTATCTTTAACGCATCCTCCACAACGGGCCTAGCACATTTTTTTAAAGTTGTTAGCGGTGGTCTCGTGACTTCCTTTGAGAAGATTTTTGGAGTCATCCCTGCTTTCTTCCATTCTATTTTTTCATCCTTATTTGGAGGGTTCCCGTTTTTACTTGCTTTAGCGGCTGGCGCATTGGTGGTTTTCTGCCTTTTTAAATATGGATGCCCTTCCTGTGCAAGTCCACGCACAGCTACTACTGACGCGGTTTCGCAACCGCATGCTTGATTATTATGGCACACTGCCGTTGGCGACTCTAAGCACGGCTTTTGGATTATCTTTTCGGTTCTCCTATTTCACCTGTGTCCAGCCTGTATTTCGCTGCCTGACCTGTGATTTCCTTTGGGCCATTGATTTGTGTCTCTGCGGACCAATATCTGCTGACGTCGATTTTGATCAACTGATGAGTCCTATCATTGCTCACGAGTTGGTTTGTTCTGACGAAAGGATTATGGCCTTGGCGGTGGCACATGGACTAATGGGTCCCTGGGATGTGTTGTCAGCAGCGCAAAGTTTCTTGGAACGAAGTTTTCTTGAAAACCCACCGAGCTGTCCTCTGATGGTTATAGAGGATCCGGTGCTGGAAGATCACGTATGTTCCTTTCATCTTTTAAATTGGATGGCTGAACTGTTTTCTGATGAGGACAGTGACTTCCTCCTGGAGGCTGTTGCAGCTTACTTTTCATATACGGTCTTATCATAGACACTGCCTCAAATTGACATGCTGATTGATAGCATTTCCTTGATTTTATTGACTTTTGGTCAAGACATTTTATTTTTTGCTTGCCTATTGGCTTGAGCCACAGTATATTTGTGGGCTATTTTTTTAGCATTAATTTTTATATTTGAATCTTTATTCATGCTCGTTTATAAATGGATTCTGCTCTCATGTGATGGCACTTCTGTTACCTTATTTAGTCCGTTCTCGGATCATGGGGGGGTGTTGTATAACTCCTATATATCCCTATATCGTGTTAAGTTAGCATAGGTACGTTTGAGATTTAAACGCCATTTTTCCTTTCTTGCAACTTCTGCACACGACCCTCATTTGTTGACTTAGCTTTCAACCTAGTAGTTTGCCGTGGTGAATGTGAGAATAATATGTTATTGCTCTGATATCTGCTTTGTTTAATAAAACATGTCTGCACGGAGAGTGCTGAAGTTTCAGGAGCAACACGATATGGAATTGTTATGAGGTCTGATCTCCACGCCTTCATAGTCATAACACAAGTGCAGCTTTTGCCAACTTGGGCTTGAGGCGGGATTGATATTGCTTTGCACGAGAATTGTTAACACACTTGATGCGGTGCACATGCAGAGAGAGCTGGTGTATGCTGATGTGATTCCTTCATGCTAGGACACTAAGGTATGGGCCCGCCCTAAAACAACCCAAAGAGACCTTCTTAGCTAATAATATAATATATGTGTTAGGGAGGGTGAGATATAAGTGTTGTTAACTCTTATTCATTACAGCATGTTAACATGCTGTCACCATTCGCTTTTTATGTCTTAGTAACTATGCTGATAATTTTGCTACTGATAATAAGTATACTTGTATTATCAAAGATACTGCGCCTGAGAAGACGGCATTAGTAAATAAACATTTCAAATGCACATGTGTCTTCTTTACTCCATGTTCTGGTTTGTAATGATAATATAACGAAAGAGTGTTCATGAGTCCCACGTACCCTGAGGTACTGTAAGTTCATGTTCTGGTTTGTCTAAACATTGGGTGTTTGATATGTCCAATGAGACACTGTAGCTAGCTCGGTAAGGGGTGAGTTGGTTGCTAAGGTAAGTTTTGGGACATCCTAATTTGCCGAGGTTCCACTCCTCTGTGCACAGTTCTGTGTGAGTACAGAAACCCTGCAACACCTGGGCCTGGCTGTTATTGCAGTTTTGTGATCCAAAAACCCCTTCAGCATTTACTATCCCTCACAGGTGTGTCTTTCCATCTCTGTATCTAGTTGTTAGGAATTTGTGACCAATGTGTGTCCTCACCCGGACTCAGATCCAAGTGTGTGGATGGCTGCAGTTTGGTGAATACCCTTGCATTTCATACATTTGCACACACATATCATTTTATACTGTGGTACAAGATAACTCACCAAATGCGTTTGATGTTTAGGATATTTATTGGGTGATCTTGTGCAGGAAACGTGAATAGGTGCTGTACAGAAAGGGGTGGATTCCAAAGTTCACTGCTGGAGATGAGATGCCTTACAGTTTCGGTCAACAGAGTCCAGGCCTCAGTGCTTGGCATCATTGGGCAGACTGTGACCAGCAAGTCCATGTGGGAGAGTCTCATAGGTGATGCTGTTGCACCCAAGGGCAATATGCCAGGTCCGGTGTCCTGGTAGTTGTGCATGGCCCACTGCCACTCAACGTCTTAGCCGTGGACGACCCACCTTCCTTGGGGGACCCTCACGTGCAAGCATGGACGATGCATGGGACGCTACGTCAGACAGTTCCTCCTCCTACTCATCCCTCCCTGTTGCTGGTGTTGCACTTTGCCTAGATGTAGCTGGCCTGGTGACACAGGGAGGGTGCTGCATGTTGGCAGCAATCTGATGTAGCGATTGGCTCATTTCCAGATGCACCGCCAAGAGCTGAGCCAGACTTGCCTCCACCCGTCCATAATGTAGGTCTTGCCTGGCTATTTGCTCTGCCTGCTGTTGTTTGACCTGGTTGAGGGCCTCCGCAAGCTGGCTTACCTCCCTGGTGTCCCGCCGGTATGCCTCCAGGATGTTAGTCAGTTCAGGCATACCGGGCCCTGCAGCTGACTGGCCAGAATATCGCCTCCGCCTTGCACCACTCCCACCACCCTGACCCACACGAGCACGACCTGCGCTTGTGGGCACATCCAATCGACGGGCCCCCCGAGTGCTGGCAGGGTGGAGGTTGTCTGCCACCTCAGGGGTGCCCGACAAAGGGTGTCCCTCATTTTCAGACAGGCTCTCTGGTGGATCATGGGCAGGGCTATGACCTGTCTGCTGGGATGTGGTGGGAATGGTTCCGGTGGTTGGCAGAGATGTAGCTGGTACAGTTGCTGCATGGGTTTGGGATTCAGAGGAGCCAGGTTGGTTGGGGTCATCCACAGTGCGTTGAGTGGCGTCGCTGTCGGTGGGGTCTGGGTCCTGCTGAGCCTGGCCTGGGATCCTTCTCCCCCTTGGTTGGGGGTGCTCCACACGTTGCCCTGTGTGTGGGAGAGACAGACACTGTTAACGCACTATCAAGTGACATCTTAATTAGTTATCCATTATCACCATCACAGTTCCACAAGCTTTACATTGATGTCATTGTTCAGTTGTGTATGTAGTGGTAGTAAATTGACATGTACTCTGGAGTATTTTCATTCTTTCATTCTCTTGACAATGACTGACACAGCCATTGCTGTGTCTTGTCTTGCCGGCACAACACATGTACAGCAGTGCTCAGGTTCACGCAACATCCAGGATACGGTGTTAATCCTTATGTTTGCGTCAAGCATGCACAGAGTTTAGATGCAGCATATTCATGTAAGAGACAGCGCATTATCTGTTCTACTATTATAAAGTGAGAACTGTGTCCTCATATACACTAAAAAGGGGGGGCGCCATCAGTGGTAAAGTATTCCCTTCTGGCCGTTAGATGTGGGCGTTAACATTCAGCGAGGCAAGTTGTGGGCGTTAGATGGCGAGGAGAACATTGAGATGCGAGGAGATGTCACTGTGCAAAACCAAACACACCATTCGCACTCACAGTGCAGATTATTTAAAACGCGCAATAATCACAGTGCAGCATATTGCAAACAGGAAATATTCACTTACACACACATCTTCGGGTAGGCAGAATCATTGACCTGGGCATTACCGTTGTACATTGACATCAGGGACGGGGCGCGGCTTGCATTCACAGGCAACCAGTCACGCCACATAACTCACATAACACATGCAAGCCTTGCGATGAATATTTTGGTTGCGATTTCACCATTGGACACGCTCCTGTTTGTCACAGGGGGAAGACCTCAAGCAAAAGAGGTGCGGCTTACACGGCGTTTCAGGGCTTAGGCGAGTCTGCGTTCAGCCGGACTAAAGCTGCAATATTTATCGCACGGAGATATCAGACATCAAAAGCAGGCTTTTGCATGGCCCTTAAGCGAGTCACCTTTCACTACAGTACTTGCATCCTAAACCTAAGATCAAAGCTACGGATTCACTAGCCGCTATCTGTTTTACCACTGTGACACTCCCACTTATTGCGGCGCTAAGGAGAAAACTTGACTTCAGGGCTTAAACAAATTTTTCACTCACCAACATCAACATGTGCTACATAAAATATCGACTTGTCAGAAGCATCAACATTCTCACAGGGGAGGGGGCGAGGACAAACAAGGAAACACAAGTGACATTAAGTAGAGGGACCTTTGGCCAACAAGATTACACAATTTAGTTTTCGAACCGGGACAACGTCGGGACGGGCTGCTAGTTTAATTGCATGAAATCTTCTACATTGGATAGGTGTTGCTGTTCCGTGATGGCCAAACAATGCCAACACCCCTGGACCTGTACACCCACTTCTAGATCATGGCTTTGGAACGTGACACTTCTCTAAGATGCATCACCTTGTCAATACCCATGTCCATGTGGATACTTAAGTGCATCCACAACGTTCATGAGATGGGGCACGTGCATTGTGTGAGAGGCACAATGGACTGGAACATCTGCAATGTGCATGTAAAAGTGGTATGCTTATTCATATGAGTGAGTGTTTATTTGTGGTACATGATAATTGGGACAGTGTTGCACTCCATATCCTGTCCCCAGGGGTTGAGTTTCTGTAAGGGGGGTGTATGACAGGCTATGGTAGTAGTTTGCGTGTGATTAGCAAGCGTCCATCCTTCATTATTTTGCTGTCCCCTCATATAGCAGGCTGGCATAATCATGGTTGTGTGTTCCTGCACAGGATGTGTGACCTTGTCCTGGTGTTTGTGTTTGCAATGATCACATGAGGGACTTGTGCTGCCTACACCTGTGCCCATTGTGTACTACAGAGCATTCCAAACTGTGTGTCCTGACACAGTACAGTGTCGCCTGCACATGGTGGTTGTGTTGCTGGCACTTAGTATATGTCTGCTGATAATTAGGAGACATCCCTAAACATTCTGCTCTATGGTCTTTGTAAGGCCTGTGCAGTGCTTGTGTGCAACTGTGTGTGTGGCCAGGGAGCTGGGGTGAGGTGACAGAGGGAAGAACACTGAGGGATGGATACAGAGACAGAGGGAGGGAGGGAGACAGAGGGAGGGAGGGAGACAGAGGGAGGGAGAAAGAGGGAGAGGGCGACAGAGGGAGAGGGAGACAGGGATCGAGGGAGTCAGAGGGATGGAGGGAGACAGAGGGATGGAGGGAGACAGAGGGAGGGAGGGACACAGAGGGAGGGAGGGAGACAGAGGGAGGGAGGGAGACAGAGGGGTGGAGGGAGACAGAGGGAGGGAGGGAGACAAAGGGAGAGGGTGACAGAGGGAGAGGGAGGGAGGGATCGAGGGAGTCAGAGGGAGGGAGGGAGACAGAGGGAGGGAGGGAGACAGAGGGAGGGAGGGAGACAGAGGGAGGGAGAAAGAGGGAGAGGGCGACAGAGGGAGAGGGAGACAGGGATAGAGGGAGTCAGAGGGAGGGAGGGACACAGAGGGTGGGAGGGAGACAGAGGGAGGGAGGGAGACAGAGGGAGGGAGGGAGGAAGACAGAGGGAGGGAGGGAGACAGAGGGAGGGAGAAAGAGGTTGAGGGCAACAGAGGGAGAGGGAGACAGGTATGGAGGGTCAGAGGGATGGAGGGAGACAGAGGGATGGAGGGAGACAGAGGGAGGGAGACAGAGGGAGGGAGAAAGAGGGAGAGGGCGACAGAGGGAGACAGGTATGGAGGGAATCAGAGGGAGGGAAGGACACAGAGGGAGGGAGGGAGACAGAGGGAGGGAGGGCGACAGAGGGAGGGAGAAAGAGGGAGAGGGCGACAGAGGGAGAGGGAGACAGGGATGGAGGGAGTCAGAGGGAGGGAGGGACACAGAGGGAGGGAGAAAGAGGGAGAGGGCGACAGAGGGAGAGGGAGACAGGGATGGAGGGAGTCAGAGGGAGGGAGGGCCACAGAGGGAGGGAGGGACACAGAGGGAGGGAGGGACACAGAGGGTGGGAGGGAGACAGAGGGAGGGAGGGACACAGAGGGAGGGAGGGAGACAGAGGGATGGAGACAGGTTGTTTGTGCTTGCTCGATTTCTACACTGCCTTACTGTGTCACAAAATGATGCATCTCTGGAAGGTGTGTCTGCAAAATGAAATTGTTTAGAAGCTGTGGTCTACTATCTTGTGTGATATTTCCCTATCCCTGTGCATTGGGCATGGTGCTTGGGTGTGTCCCAGGGACATATGGGATGAGAGCAGCCTCCTACCCTCCACCTTCCACCCTTTGTGCCTCCCCCTTGCAACTAACCCCATTCTGTTGTGTCCTGGTGGGACTCATGGCCACCCACCCCATGCTGCTGGGCACTGTTGTTAGTCTACCCATGTAACTTGTGTTTTTTGTACACTCACCAGACTCAACAGCTCCTTCAATTCCATGTACTCCCACCGGTGGCAGCAGGGCCATGACTTTCTCCTCCCAGGGATGGTATACAGGAGGTCCGCGGGGACCACCACCTCCATTGTAGTGTGTATTGGCGTAGTCCTGGTCCATTTTCTTCTTGACCATCCTCCGCAGATCATCCCACCTGGACTGGCATTCCCCCCTGGTGCACCTGATGGGTGCAACAGCATTGACCCGGTCTACGATCCTCTCCCACAGGCGTGTTTTTTCAGCCATGCTGGTCTGTCTGACCAATGCGCCAAACAGCTGTGGCTCGACTCTGATGACTTCATCTGTAAGTATCTCATTCTCCGGGTTAGTGAACTTTGGATTCTTGGGTGTAGTCATGGTGTGGGGTGTATGTGATTGAGGGGGTGATGGTGTGTATGGATGAGGGTGTGTGGGTCTGATTGTGAAGGGGGTGGTGTGGGTGTAGATGAGATAGGGTGTATGTGTGAAGGTGTGTGGCTGCAATTGTTGGTGTGCTCTCTGTGTCTTCGCAATAATGGGTATGTTGCAAAGGATGATGGGTTGTCTGTGTGGACCCTTATATTGGTCAAATAGTGGGTGTGGCTTATTTTGAATTGGTGGTGTGTGTGTTATATGGGGTGGGTGTTAGTGTTGACCTCTGTTTGCCAGTTTGGCTATGACCAGGACATTGATTCTCAATGGTGTGTACACAGGAGACATGTTCAGTGTTGTTGTGCGACTCGTTTGCAAGGTCCTTGTGCTGGTTTGGGTGTTGGCGTTATGTGTGCGTGTCATACTTGTGCGTGCGATCGACTTGTACGGGCCGTTGGCGGGTGGGGGTGTTCGCGTAGGCTTGTTGGGGGGGTGCGTGTCGTACTTGTGCGTGCGATCGACTTGTACGGGCCAGGCTGTTGGCGGGTGGGGGGGTTTGCATAGGCTTGTTGGGGGGGGGTGTGCGTGTCGTACTTGTGCGTGCAATCGACTTGTACAGGCCATTGGCGGGTGGGGAGGTTCGCGTAGGCTTGTTGGGGGGTGTGCGTGTCATACATGTGCGTGCGATCGACTTGTATGGGCCGTTGGCGGGTGGGGGGGTTCGCGTAGGCTTGTTGGGGGTGTGCGTGTTGTACTTGTGCGTGTGATCGACTTGTACGGGCCGTTGGCAGGTAGGGGGGTTTGCGTAGGCTTGTTGGGGGGGTGTGCGTGTCGTACTTGTGCATGCGATCAACTTGTACGGGCCGTTGGCGGGTGGGGGGGTTCGCGTAGGCTTGTTGGGGGGTGTGCGTGTTGTACTTGTGCATGCGATCGACTTGTACGGGCCGTTGGCTGGTGGGGGGGTTCGTGTAGGCTTGTTGGGGGGGTGTGCGTGTCATACTTGTGCGTGCGATCGACTTGTACGGGCCGTTGGTGGGTGGGGGGGTTCGCGTAGGCTTGTTGGGGGGTGTGCGTGTCGTACTTGTGCGTGCGATCAACTTGTACGGGCCGTTGGCGGGTGGGGGTGTTCACGTAGGCTTGTTGGGGGGTGTGCGTGTCGTACTTGTGCGTGCGATCGACTTGTACGGGCCGTTGGCGGGTGGGGGTGTTCGCGTAGGCTTGTTGGGGGGTGTGCGTGTCGTACTTGTGCGTGCGATCGATTTGTACGGGCCATTGGCGGGTGGGGGGGTTCGTGTAGGCTTGTTGGGGGGGTGTGCGTGTCATACGTGTGCGTGCGATCGACTTGTACGGGCCGTTGGCGTGTGGGGGTGTTCGCATAGGCTTGTTGGGGGAGTGCGTGTCGTACTTGTGCGTGCGATCGACTTGTACAGGCCGTTGGCGGGTAGGGGTGTTGGCGTAGGCTTGTTGGGGGGTGTGCGTGTCATACTTGTGCGAGCAATCGACTTGTACGGGCCGTTGGCGGGTAGGGGTGTTCGCGTAGGCTTGTTGGGGGGGTGTGTGCGTCATACTTGTGCGTGCGATCGACTTGTACAGCCGTTGGCGGGTGGGGGTGTTCGCGTAGGCTTGTTGGGGGTGTGCGTGTCGTACTTGTGCGTGCGATCGACTTGTACGGGCCATTGGCGGGTGGAGGTGTTCGCGTAGGCTTGTTGGGGGGGGTGTGCGTGTCGTACTTGTGCGTGCGTACGACTTGTACGGGCCGTTGGCGGGTGGGGGTGTTCGCGTAGGCTTGTTGGGGGTGTGCGTGTCGTACTTTTGCGTGCGATCGACTTGTACGGGCCGTTGGCGGGTAGGGGTGTTAGCGTAGGCTTGTTGGGGGGGTGTGCGTGTCGTACTTGTGCGGGCGATCGACTTGTACGGGCCGTTGGCGGGTGGGGGTGTTTGCGTAGGCTTGTTGGGGGGGTGTGCGTGTCGTACTTGTGCGTGCGATCGACTTGTACGGGCCGTTGGCGGGTGGGGGTGTACGCGTAGGCTTGTTGGGGGGGTGTGCGTGTCGTACTTGTGTGTGCGATCGACTTGTACGGGCCGTTGGCGGGTGGGGTGTTCGCATAGGCTTGTTGGGGGTGTGCGTGTCATACTTGTGCGTGCGATCGACTTGTACGGGCCGTTGGCGGGTGGAGGTGTTCGCGTAGGCTTGTTGGGGGGTGTGCGTGTCGTACGTGTGCGTGCGTACGACTTGTACGGGCCGTTGGCGGGTGGGGGTGTTCGCGTAGGCTTGTTGGGGGTGTGCGTGTCGTACTTTTGCGTGCGATCGACTTGTACGGGCCGTTGGCGGGTAGGGGTGTTAGCGTAGGCTTGTTGGGGGGGTGTGCGTGTCGTACTTGTGCGTGCGATCGACTTGTACGGGCCGTTGGCGGGTGGGGGTGTTTGCGTAGGCTTGTTGGGGGGGTGTGCGTGTCGTACTTGTGCGTGCGATCGACTTGTACGGGCCGTTGGCGGGTGGGGGTGTACGCGTAGGCTTGTTAGGGGGGTGTGCGTGTCGTACTTGTGTGTGCGATCGACTTGTACGGGCCATTGGCGGGTGGGGGGTTCGCATAGGCTTGGTGGGGGTGTGCGTGTCATACTTGTGCGTGCGATCGACTTGTACAGGCCGTTGGTGGGTGGGGGGGTTCGCGTAGGCTTGAGCGAGGGGTACACATGTGATATTTGTTGATGCCGCTTGCTTTGAGGTGAATATTCCCGTATGAATCATTCTTCATGCGCGAAAAATTGGGCCGTACGAATCGCAGACAGGCTTCTCGTACAGGATCGTACTAGTGTGTTTGTACGTGCTGGTTACGATTCGTACGGTAGGATTCCCGATGCTTATTGGTACGGGTCATCGACTGTGGTTCGTACGGTTCGCTGATATTCGTACGGCATTCGACGGAAATGGATCGGAATTCGCAGGTCGGACGGAAATTTCCCATTCGTACGGATTCGGATACGAATACGAATCGTATGGCGGTATATCTTACCGGATCGGAATCGAGGCCATAGTGAACAAAGTAACATACTATATACATACTAGAAAGCTGATCATCTACTCTACTCAAAGGCTCCATTTTAATTATGATCTCAGTTACCCACCTATTCATTCGATTAGTGTTTTGAAATAATGTAAAGCCAGCACTCATCTTTGCACCCAAAACCTTTTGTCAAAGGATTGAGGATTGGTATATGCATGTTATGCACTTTATGAGGCTTAAACGTTTGAGGACTCCAGGCTAGACCCCAGTCTCAATGAGAAAGAGAAACGAAGGAATATGTTGTGATGTAGATTGTCAACCACATCAATGAGAGTGACACAATTTCAACCTTTTTGATTCCTCATCTCTGCCTACCAAAGAGTGCCCCTGTTGGTTTTTAAAAGGACTTTCATCCACTTAGGTTACCTGTGGCTTCTTCATCAAGTCCTCACCCTGATACAGACTGTAATTTGGTGGGCTTTGATAGTTAAGAGAGCTCTTTATATTTTCTTGTGCAGGGATCTGAATAGAACATTTCCTAAATGTATCCTAAATGTCTCTAAAGTATATTCTGGAGTACCTTTGGCAAGGCTCAAAAACAGGCAGTTGTATTATAGAGTAAGCAATGAATGCTAACATCATTGGTTCCTCATGTTTCAGCCATACAATTTTGCCTTAATGGTGAAACAGTTTTCTTCAGGAGCGAGTCTAAGATCCCTAAGCTGATCTCCAATTTAGGTTGCTATACTTGAGATGAATGCACAATTTGTGCAGCTTCATTTCACTCATTCAGTCACACTCATTACAGCATGCCATGCATACAAACTGAACTGAGAATTATCCTCAATTTTGAGTCTGTAGGTCAGATATGAAACATTATTAAACAAGCCCATTATGGCATGTGTCCCATGCTATGACTACACTCGGTGGGGATTGAAATCATATATTTTGGTTTACTGAAGTGTACACGCAATTCCCTTCTTATCAGACTGAAGTTCTAGTATGAAAATGCGGTTGTAGAGCCCTGTGACTTAAAATTGTTTTCAATCCTTGTTGAATTCATCATGCATGCATTCTTGTTGAATAACCAGGTACAAACTCAATCCATAGTTTGTATGGGACCCATAGTGGAATAGAGGTGGCCTGACCTTGTAGGCACACTGGAGCAGCGTAATTTTGGCTCAACCCTTTCATGTTTGACCAGGCCACATATATGTGTAGGTATGGTCTCGTACTTGTGATGTAACATTATTAATGAAAGTGCACTTGAACAGTTGCAGAAAGTGCCTCTACTGTGTAATCTCAACATTTATAGTAGTGTGCATATTAATGTTTTCCTTACAGTAACAATGTTTTGCAGTTCTCACATACATCTGCATTTGGGTGCTTTAAAAATTTTTGTAATTCTTTTATGTTCATATATTCATTTAAATAGTACTCTGCATTTATTTATGACAGAAAATGTTTCCATTTGAATACACCCATATTGTAACCATATATGTACCTGTAATCATGCATTTAAATGTCTATTGAGGGCTTGCCACACTAATTTGACCAAAGGCCTTAAGCTTGTGGGTTTCACAATGTTTAACGTGCAATATAAATGCTTGCTACGGATGCAATGTTTTTCTCTCCTCTGCAGGTGCAGTTAAATGCGCTCATGTTTAAAGAAAGGCACATTGTGTGATAGAGATGGTGAGACTCGAAAGGAAAATCTTTTGGCAAGATTAAGATTTAATGAAAGAAGGGAGGACTACTGTCTGTGTGGAATGAGAAGGGAGGAATTCAAGGATGTTCTAATGTGTGGACCAAGTGTAGTTGCCAAAGATTATTGTTTGAAGATGGGAAATAATTGGACATGTGACATGGTGTTCTCCAAGGTTCTTTTGGTGGGTATAATTGGGCATCGCACTTTAGATTAGTTAGATTCCCTTTAGACTTTGAGTGAGAGCTACAGACCTCTTTGCGACGTATCTGTTGTCAGGCTTCATTCTATACAATATTCTCACTTTTTAGAACTTCTGCAGATATTCCGCTATGCTGACACCTTTCTCTACTTCCCTGACTTAAATGGGGTGTTCCTCATCCTAAGATAGAATAGTACTTAATACATTTCCTTAGATAACCTCATGTATAGGTAGGAGTATCAGAAGTTTCAATCTACTCATCAGACTTCGTTCCTCATCCTTTGCAGTGCAGCCACAGAATTACTCATTTGCTTTCTGTTGTTGAGGATAAACTTTGTAAGGCATCTCAGCAATCCTTAAGTGATTCTGTATTTTTATTGACGTTCCTAGGCTGGCGAATCGCAAAATACCGGCATTGATGTTAGCCGATGATACCCTCCTGTTGTCAAAGTCACCTATGGGAATTCAGAGGGCCTTAGACACTTTCCATCTTGTGTGAAAAAACATGGGGTTAGAGATCAATCTGCAGATAACCAAATATATGGTATTCAATGCAGGTAATAGTATTCGATTGAATCCCCGTCTAGATGTGAAACCACTAGAGCGAGTGACTGTTTTTGAATATCTGGGACTTCCGCTCACTGCAAAAATGGACTGGGGTTCCACAAATTAAGAAGACAACATTAAAGCTGACCCAGACTACAGGGGGTTGGGAAAGGTACAGAGGAATTGTATTCACAAAACTGTTGGACCGGTGGTGAAAATTTATAAAGCACAAACCAGAGGCGCAGCCCTCTATGGGGCAGAAATCTGGGGCCATCGGCCACCTGACTCTTTAACAAAAATTGAGAACACCTTTGCCAGGCAATTCCTGGGTCTCCCCCTAAGCTCCCCTCTCTTACCACTTCGCATGGACCTTGGGGTCAGACCAATTGCCGAGGATGTTGCTCTTAGGGCTCTCCTGTTTTGGCGATGCCTCTGAAGCACCTCAGAATTGGCTGGGTATAGAAAAGAGTTGAGCGAAGTGCTGAGCCTAAAGGGTGTGAGCAAAATACCATGGCTGGCCTTTATCAAAAACTCCTTGATGGCCATAGGAAGGGGTAATCTATGAACCAATGCTGAAGAAAATTGCCTGATAACATCCAGGAAGGATCTGATAGAGTGTTGCAGGGAGTACAAACCCACCTGAATGCAGGGGAGCTCCACGACCGACTCACTGACTGCAGTGTTTTTAGAGATAAAAAAACAATACAGATAAGAGCCCGCCCTTGATGATATCCAGCCGGCCCTTGCCGAAAAGCTATATCTGCAGTTTAGGCATGGGGTACTTCCGTTAAGTGCTTTCGCAAACAAATGGGTGGGTACACCCACTTTGGGATGTCCCACATGTGATCATGCAGCTGAGACCAAATATCATATATTATTTTTTTGTCAAGGGTACAAAAAGGCGAGACACCTATGGTAATTGCAGCTATGCAGAAACCTCGGAACTAAGCACTGCAAACATGCTTTTAGGATATTGATATATGACACTAGCATGCCTAATGCGTATTCAATTTCACGTTTCTTATTTTCCATGTGGTGCGTACGTCGAGCTATTTTAAAGTTGGGTTCAGCATGATATGGTCATTTAACTTTATTACTGGCCCTTGTGTTTTCTAACTGTAATGTTTTAAAATGTGCAAGTTTGCATCTTGTACCCTTTTATTTCTCCTGAAATTCTATTTTTATCGGAATTTTATTAAATAATATTTTAAGGCACATGTACTTTTTCTGAGCAATTTCTATCTAGAGCAATGAGAGTTTTATTAGGAGAACTGGTGAATGAATTCTGTTGTATTTTATGTGTGCTTTTATGGTCTTATTGGCCGAAATAAAGATTGTTGACTTGACTTGACTTATATTGTTATACCATGTTTCTGAGACTGGTTTATATCGGCTTAGCTTTGAATTTGTAATAAATCGAAACTTAAAGTCATCTATTGAAACAGAGCATTACTGTGCGACCAAATGGGTTATACTGTAATTGGTAAATTGTAGTTGATCTTTAGTCCTGTTTTTTTTCTTCAGGGACCCTTAACCTTCCATTGCATGGGGGCATGACAAAGGACTCGACGTTCTATGCGTTCTCACCACTCTAGAAACAAAAGTGAGATAGACGAGTGAGGAGCACCTGCACCTCTGTACAAGTAAATGACAAAAATAAAAAAATGCTCCCTTTCACCCAAAGACCTAGGGGCAGATTTATGTCGGACTTGCGCCACGTTTACTCCGCCGTTGCATCACGCAACAGCGGCGTAAACGTGGCGCATCCCTGCGACCCATTTACAACTTGACGCATCTAGGCAGATGCGTCACGTTGTAAAGCCCTGTGCCACCTGTGGGCGTTCCGGCGCAGGGTGGGCGTTCCTGGGCAGGTGCGCCTCGCAAAAGGTCCTGCGTGAAATCTACAAGATTTCACGCAGGCACTTTTAGGCCAATGCTGCGTCAATACCCTGCGCCTGCTTGAAGCAGGCGTAAGGCTTGACGCAGCATTGGACAGATAGGGCCCCCCAGAGCATTGCTGGAGCTGCGTCACACTTGCGACGCAACTCCAGCAATGCGCCGACTTTACGGCACAGATGCGTCACGCATCTGTGCCGTTTTTGCCCCACGGTGCGCCGCATTGTAAATGCGGCGCACCATGGGTGGGGGAGCTTCCGCGCATAATAACTGGCGCATCCCTGGGGATGCGCCAGTTATTGTAAATCTGCCCCTTACTTTATGACAGGTACACCCCCAAACAAAACTGAATTGGCTCCTCTAAGCTCTGCATCGTGTCTGCATTGCTTCGCCTTGTCCATGTCACATGGTATGCATCACTCTGTGATGCATCACTTGATGATGGCTGATGACGCATGATGGCTCGACGGGTTATGGGTCTCTCAACATCATTTCTATAGAAAACAGCCCATTGGTACGTACAGCAGTATTTCTGTCACTCAATTCTGATTGACAGCTATGGGGGTACTCACAAACAGTTATTATATCAGATGTACGCACTAATATTTGTGTGGGAGACATTTAACAGATATAGACAGTGTATCTTGCTAGTTTAAGTATATAATGATGTCTGCTTAGACTTTTTGGGAATTAATAAAGATGACTACTGTGAACACACCACTTCTTAAGGCAAGTATTGATACTTGTATGTCTTGGATATCAATATCTTTAGTAGGGACAATTATGATCATGATATTTATTCTAATGAGTTGCAATAGCCCTCAGGAACAAAGAGATGCTCCGTATGGTATATGATACCAGGATATTCGACTGATCTTTTCTTTGTCAGGGTCAGGAGGGAGCTATGTATGTGTATTTGTATACATAAAGGAGCTTTGGGTTAGCCCTCTTCATTCCAGGGTCTAGTCAGGTGGCTTGCTCTCATCCACTACAGACTACAGCACGGGGCAGTTTGTGGAAAATGACAATGTATATGTACATAAGCGGCGTTCATTTGTGTTCACCCTCGCCACGGTTGAAGGTAAAGCGAAAGTCACGGCACAGTGGCCCCGCCATCTTGTCCCCTTTTATGCCCCATCACGAACATAGATAGTAGCCATTTTGTGTGTCATGACCTCTCTGCCCACTGCCAATAGCCTGCATCTCTCTCTCTCTCTCTCTCTCTCTCTCTCTCTCTCCCCCCAGCCTCGCAAGTATCCCCCCCGCGCCCCGACAGCCCCCGGTCTCTCCTGTTCGGGCCATAAACGCACCACTAAACACGACCCTGTCTCCGTGCTGAACCCCTGCCCCCTCGCTCTTTCATCCTACCTATAGAACAGGCCCTTTTGGTAACCTCTTCCTCCCTGCCCGATTGCCCGGCCTGATCCCAGGCCATCACCTAGTCCAACAGATGCAGTTTATTGCTCCCTACAGTAGGACCTCGCCTCACATCAGAGGAGCGGTGATTAATCAAGGCCTTCACACCCCTAGATCTGACCGACACCCCTGCATTCCTCCCGGGAACACCATTCCTTTCTTCTGATGACCAACCCCCCCCCCCCCGGCTACACCTGGCCTCTTGACCCAGTCCCATATCATAAAACTAGGTCTCGTGGATGTACCCCCTCCGGCCCCGTATAGCGAAACGTGATCTTATCGCCTGCCCAACCTTAGATCTGACCACCCCCTCTTGCCCTCGTGTCCTGTTGGAATGTCCGGCTGCAGATTACAATCACATGTTACATTTGGGAGGGGAAAACAACATCAGAGCGACCAGTATGGGAATAGGCCTGAAGCTGGGATTCCAAACATGCCCTTTCGTACTTCAAAGTGTCTTTATTACAATAAGGAATGTTTATACATCATAAACCTGTGTATAAAAGACAGAGCCGTAGAGAAACTTGTTAGAGCACCTCGAGAAGATACCCTGTTGTCTGATTTGACGTGTTCTGTTCCATCGGAAATAAACTCCTGTTTCTTGCCTTCCAGTCTCCAGCGCCTGCCTCTTTATTTGGTAATCGTAAGTTGGGTGAGAAGCGGCTAACGCCGGGCAAACCTAGAAAAGGGGTAAAACGACCTGATCTGCCTGAACCCTTTTTCATCAATTGGCGCCCAATGTGGGGCACATCAGCGACACGTGGATCCAGTGAGAGAGGTCCCAACGACAGAGTGAACGACTGCAACGATCGGGAAGAGCTCCTGCCCGATAGACCCTTGTCTGGCAGCCGATCATCCGAACTTCACTGGTTCCGAACAGACCTCTCTCGAGTGATCTACGGTCCTGACTGGGAACCATCAGGAGTGCCACAGCAATTACGGAGAATAGAGGACGATCATGCGCTGGAAACAGAAGACGAGAAACTGTCCATACGGTCCGGGTAAGGTCGTGTAAACACGACAAATTGCGAATTGATTGTTTGATTGTCATTGGAAAATACTAGTATTACGCATTTGATTGTTTTGTCCTGAGAGATTCTCTGTCTACAAACGGGGAAGGATAGGAGTATTCTCCCTTTGCAGATAGTGAAGGGTGGGTAGCGCAGGCTTTTGCCCCCGTTGTAACCCGTCGCGCCTACTTCCCTCTCCATTTGATTGATTGTTATCCAAGCATTTATTGTTTTGGAATTGGTTCTCTTTGGATCATTCTCTATTTGCAAACAAGCACAGAGTCGCCATACTCTGTTTAGTCTTTGCAGATAGCGAAGGATAGGTAACGCAGGCCTTTGCCCCCGTTGTAATCCGTCGTGCCTATTTTTATCCCCCACTGATTGATTGTTTGACCGAACATTGATTGTTCGGAATTGGTTCTCGGAAAGGATCTTCTCCGCCTACAAACAGAGAGGAACAGGAAGATCTCTCTCTTTGCAGATAGTGAAGGGTAGGTAGCGCAGGCTTTTGCCACCGTTGTAACCCGTCGCGCCTATTTTATTCCTCATTTGATTGATTGTTTGTCCGAACTTGACTGTTTGGAATTGGTTCTCTCTTTGAGTATTCCCTATTTGCGAATACTGTAGAATAGAAATATTCTACCTAGTCTCCGCAAAGTAGTGAAGGATAGGTAGTGCTGACTTTTGTCCCCGTTGTAACCCGTCATGCCTATCTCCCCCCCATTGCTCAGTAGTTGGTTCAGCCCGGACCATTTATTAGAGGTAGACCATCTGGCTCCACCGGAGGACACCCTTAATAAAAAGGACATATATAAAGAAAATGCGGATTAGCCGCTGTATCATGCTAGCAAATAAAAGAACATAAAAATCGTTAGGAAAAACAAAAGGAATCGAGTAAAATCAGTAGGCCACTGATGAGATCTCTTTCCAACCTCACTGAAATGGAAGCATTAGGAACAACCCCTCAGGAAATATGAAACTAGTGAGGAAAGCCGAACTCAACGCCATGATGACTGCGAGACAGCTCGGCTCCACCGACCAGCCCGCCCAATTAACGACAAACCCTAGGCAAATATTAGAAATATACAACACTATAGCAAAGTAACAGGTTAAAACGTTTTTATTTGAACAAAAATATATTAAACAACTATTTACATGGCAAACGGCTGCAACAACAAACCCACAATGCATTTCGCCGTCTGCTTGACGCCGTTCCTGTCCCTCCTTCCCCAAAGTAGCAATGTCGGGCTACTTTGGGCTACTTTCTAGTAGGTTTTTGGGCGTCAGAAAGTCTACAAAAGCCGTCGGCGGCGGCCTGGGGTGGAGAACCATTACGCGAATAGTCCGGAGGCGACACCACGCGCCAAGGCCTGTCCCCGGGATGAACCAAGGGACCCGGTCTTGGGGCCGTGGCAAAGAGCGGCCGGCCGCCATCGGCCGGAGAAGGCATGGGCCCGACCCGGAATGTACTGGTCCTCCCATTCCCTTCTTCTCCCGGTGCCTTGCAGGCCACAGGGGGGGATGTCTTGCATATGCCTCCGACCCTCCCCCTCTTCTTCATCGCCTGGTCCGGCCATAACAAATGTCAGCGAGACGCCGTGGGGTGCACTGGGAGGGAGAGGCGGCGCGGACGAGCCTCTCCCGCCTCCCCAGGTGGAGGCCCCTCAGCTGCACCCCCAACGCTCCACGCACCCGGCAAAGGGTTTGTCCACTCTTGCGGTGCAGGGACGCTCCACACACCCGGCAAAGGGTTCGTCCACTCTTGCGGTATAGTGACGCTCCACTCACCCAGCAGGGTCTCGTCCACTGTCGCGGTGTTACGACACCTCGCCCAGCAGGCTGGAGTCCGTCTGCTCATTTGACCCAGTGACTGCCGGTAGCTGCAGAACTCCTAAAAATGGCGGTCGACTTTGCAGGAATGGGCCTGGCGTGAAAAGTTGGCCTGGTCGCCTGTCAACCAGAAAATGGGCCCCTGTCCAGAGGCGTTCTCCTCAGCTTTGAAGATTCTACGAGAACTGCGGAGGGCCCACGACCACCGCAGGGCCCCGACCTCCCCCGATGGGAAATGACTGCCATGATTGCCCGCAGAACGACCAAGACGTAGCCACGAGACGTTGGCACTCTCATGCTGACGCCAGCCTCAGTTTGAATGACCAAAAACCCTGCAGACTACTGATTTGATCAGTTCCGGTGGAACACCAGTATGACCCGGTAGGAAAGATTGTTGCCCCCTCCCTTTTCTTTGATTAATGGTTCATGTCACCGGTCCCTTCTGTTGCCCCTTAGCGGAACTTCTGGACTGCCAAAAGAGATTCTAGTCCAACCCCGAGTTGGTGGAGACATTTTGACTATACTTGGACCCGCCTGGCCCCACCCAAAATGGCGCCGGTACAAACGAAACTCGCAATTCCCCGTTGTGTTCTGGATGCTCAGACTTGATATCATGAGATATGTATGCAGTTTTTGAAGCACATGGCGGGAGGGGATGAGTATTGCTTGAACATTCGGACAATGAATTGATATTAAGTTCTGACGCATCATTCATTACAGTATTATTGAAAGTTCGAATTTTTTGACACTGATGATACTTGCCCACAATGAATTTTCGATATGATTTTATTTGCACTTATCGTACCTTGATGAAATAAAACGACCACCGACTCAGTTATGTTTTCCTCAGATAAATATGTCCTCATGTACAGTTCCAGTCTGCTCCGTGGCTGGCCCACGTGGTTGTAGGCCTGCATTTGTACGTCAACATTTTTTTAAATAAAGATTTTGTGAAAAACAAATATAGTCGTAGCTCTTGGATTGGTAAGTTCGAATACATGGCCATTGTTTCCGATCTACGTAAAATACAGGCGAAATAAAGCAAGTCGATTACTAAAAGGTTAAAAAGCAAAGTGCCCAGAAGTATTGAAAATGTGAATGGTCCAAGTTTGTTGCGTGTGTTTTTTTTACTTTTGTGCAACATAAGGCAATCGATAAAGGTCCCGGTGTTCTGTTTTACTTTGTATACCACATATCTCAGGGAAATTGCTTCATAGGCCCCTAAACCAGACCCGGTACCACTGTAAACGCACCCCGCCTCCTCGAAGGAGAACACGAGTTCACCCCCACTTTACACTGACTGCCCTTTTGTTTCGACCCCCCCCCACACAAGATCCGCAATACCACACGTGGGCGATCTATGCAATGTGCAGTCCATCAATGATTATGCCTCCCGCACTACCAGTCCCTCTGGGCTTAAAACGCCGAGATGGAAGGGACTGCACCCCGCGGAGATAGGTCGAATACGTGGTAAGTAACAGCCTTTTGGGTTTATGCGCGCGGATGTGTCTTAAAACGCTGACCCACCCCTTCTTTTTCCCCTTCTTTCTACAGGTCACATCGGAACATCGACTAAAGTATGGAGAAGACCTAAACAACGCGCCATGGTTCCGCGGGGACGAATGACACATTATCCATGGGGACTGCCCCTGAGGACATGACGACTTTGGGTGATATGAATGCACGCGTGTATGACCGGATGTGTATAACTCGACTGGATATACGTTGCACGCGTTGGCTTGATAAGAGAGATGTTTTTGTACGACTTGAGTGATGATCAAACGACCGATGGAATGGGGAAAAAGGGGGTCTGAACATGGTGCCTATACACGACGAGCAAACATAGATATAAACACACCCTTACTTAGAAACGACCATCTCTCTCTCTCTGAACCCAACGACTGGAAGGGGGGGGGCCGAAACAGAAACTTGACGGGTTATTGCAGTATGACAAAAATATGACTCCAACCGGCCCCCGAATAATGCAACCAAGAATGACGTGCACCTACGAGTAGGTTCGTACGATAACTAAATAGGGGAAGGTTCAGGGCTATTCCAGGGTGAGGTTTACCCAAGTACCCTCCTCCTGGAAGACTGAGCCGTAAGTACTAGCCCGACCAGGTTAGTTCCCGAACAATTGACGAAAGTGTAAGTATTTGCAACAGAGGCCAACAGCAAAAGACAGCCAAGCCAATTAAATAGGATACTAAGGATGCGCAGCATGCAGGAGGAAATATCTTTGGCCAAGTACTGTTCTATGTGTTGTCTTGAGTTCTGTATATAATACATGTACACCCCCGCCTGAATTCATGTGTACGTAGTATATAGATTTACGTTGTCCCTCAGTCTGTGTTTCTATATAACATGACCCCTACTGTTTTGTGTTGTGTGCGCATTAAATGGCCTATTATTGTACACGTTTCTCTCTCACTCTCTCTCTCTTTTTCTCTCTCTTCATGTTGTACGTGTACCGAATAGTTCATTTAAAATGCGGACGACTCTCCCTCCGAGGGTCCCCCCTGTTCCCTCTTCCTTTTTGTGGTAACGTTGTGCCCCGCCGGCACGAGCCTAATTGGTTTTCGAACACAAAGGTGTTCGGCAAATTGACAGAAACTAAACAATTGTAATTTGCCATATTACTACCTCTCCTTTCTGTAAAATGATGGAACTTGAATTGGCTATAAAGGAAAGGACAGGTTAGATGACTGAAGTCCCCTAATCTGGCCTTCTTACAGGAGGACTATATGTCAGTGGCTTTCTGTTCTCAGCTCGTTAGAAACAATGCCCAGATTGCCCCACCCCTCTGCACCCAAGTACGGATGTCCAAACGTCCCCGTTTTCTCCCGATTGGCCCCAGCTCCATAACACGAAGTATAACTGATGACCCCGATTAACTGTTGCCCCCCCCCCGAGAAAAGAATGTTTAGCCACTATCCCTCTCTCTCACATTGATAGAAGACTGCCAGGGCTAGGGTCAGAAAGCCACATACGTCATGAATGAACGCCAAATAGACTTAGTACAAACTCAGTAGACATGCCTGTATACATGTTTCCCAGTGATAACTCCTAACCGTGACCGATGAAACGTACCCCCAACTACCTAGATCTGGGATGGAATTGAAATGTATAAATGCCTTCTCTTGCCAGTTCGCTAAAACCTGTTTTTGTACCCATTCAAGGATACACAGTCACCGGAGGAGAGGGGCTGGACGTGACGCAAAGCCTGGCCACAGATCATGAGGCGCGTGTGACCTCGACCTAAGATGGAGCCGCAGAGCAACGGGACGCGGGACGATGCACCACTCTCAAACGCAGAAAACGAAGGAATGGAGGGCTGCCTTGAAGCCCTCTACTTGTTGACCCACGCGTGCCAGAAGTCCCCGCCCCTTTGAGCCCGATTGATGGACCTGCCTGCGCATCACCCTTTTGCTCCCTTGGTCCGTCTCAAAGATCCGGTCCCACTCCGCCCTCTCCTCCCTCGATTATCCGACAAAACCCCCCTTCTATCCTTTCCACGTGGATTTTGACTCCGAGAAAGAAATGCAGGTGCCCAGCATGAGGCACCCGTAATAGAGATTAGTTAGGAAACAGGACTGTGGCCTAACGGCAAAGGACAGATCACACCCTGCGACGTGTAAAGAAGGACCCGAGCTGGACCTATAGCTCCACCGCCGGTGCTCAACAGCGCCAACGGAAGAAAACGAACTACCAGAGCCTACCAGTGATGGCTCGCTACTAAAAGGACACTGTGGCGAAGACTCCCCCCTTTTTCGGAACTTTCTACACCCCTTGACTAATTGCTTGTATTGGACTAATTTCCTCCCTCAACCACTTTTTGCCTGTAAAATGTTTCATCGGTCACTTTTTAAATACGACAAATGTAAATTTATATGTATTCCACCTCGTATGTCGCATCAACTGCACACGGTTATATGCAAATCCACCAGTATTGGCAAACGCTATTCCATTGACAACACACGACTATATGTACACCCCGTCAGCTATGATAAACATGCAAATGACCTAACTAATGTTAAAAAGCGGCGACTGTGGAAAATGACAATGTATATGTACATAAGCGGCGTTCATTTGTGTTCACCCTCGCCACGGTTGAAGGTAAAGCGAAAGTCACGGCACAGTGGCCCCGCCATCTTGTCCCCTTTTAGGCCCCATCACGAACATAGATAGTAGCCATTTTGTGTGTCATGACCTCTCTGCCCACTGCCAATAGCCTGCATCTCTCTCTCTCTCTCTCTCTCTCTCTCTCTCTCCCCCCAGCCTCGCAAGTATCCCCCCCGCGCCCCGACAGCCCCCGGTCTCTCCTGTTCGGGCCATAAACGCACCACTAAACACGACCCTGTCTCCGTGCTGAACCTCTGCCCCCTCGCTCTTTCATCCTACCCATAGAACAGGCCCTTTTGGTAACCTCTTCCTCCCTGCCCGATTGCCCGGCCTGATCCCAGGCCATCACCTAGTCCAACAGATGCAGTTTATTGCTCCCTACAGTAGGACCTCGCCTCACATCAGAGGAGCGGTGATTAATCAAGGCCTTCACACCCCTAGATCTGACCGACACCCCTGCATTCCTCCCGGGAACACCCTTCCTCTCTTCTGATGACCAACCCCCACCGGCTACACCTGGCCTCTCGACCCAGTCCCATATCATAAAACTAGGTTTCGTGGATGTACCCCCTCCGGCCCCGTATAGCGAAACGTGATCTTATCGCCTGCCCAACCTTAGATCTGACCACCCCCTCTTGCCCTCGTGTCCTGTTGGAATGTCCGGCTGCAGATTACAATCACATGTTACATTTGGGAGGGGAAAACAACATCAGAGCGACCGGTATGGGAATAGGCCTGAAGCTGGGATTCCAAACATGCCCTTTCGTACTTCAAAGTGTCTTTATTACAATAAGGAATGTTTGTACATCATAAACCTGTGTATAAAAGACGGAGCCGTAGAGAAACTTGTTAGAGCACCTCGAGAAGACACCCTGTTGTCTGATTTGACGTGTTCTGTTCCGTCGGAAATAAACTCCTGTTTCTTGCCTTCCAGTCTCCAGCGCCTGCCTCTTTATTTGGTAATCGTAAGTTGGGTGAGAAGCGGCTAACGCCGGGCAAACCTAGAAAAGGGGTAAAACGACCTGATCTGCCTGAACCCTTTTTCATGAAGTTGGTCAAACCACTTCAGCAATTGACTCTTGTCACTGTGATGGTAATTTCTTTGCACATGTGTGGACGGCCTCCTAAAACGTAGTGCACCTTGTGTGCCAGGGCTGGTGACCCAATGTCTGCTTTCATATCTGAGACTGAGTTGATTTCATAATTTGTAGGTTTATTATTTTGCACACAGTCATTTGTTTGTTTATTAATTCTGCAAACATATATGCCCATCTTGAGACTGTGGCAGTTTTACTTTTTATTTATTTTAAACTTTTAGTGACAAAGAATTACTGGGCAGATTACTGTATCGGCCATCCTTTCACAAACGACCACCCTGGTCTGATGGAAGGGGCTCACCTACTGAGACAAAGTTCCTTGAACAGTAGGATGTAGGCCCCAGATAGGATTGAAGAGCAGATACGTTGCCTGGGGGTGGTGTCAAAGTTAAAGCAGTGAGCTTGTTAGGATCTGGCTTCATGCCTTCAGCCGAGAAAATATATTCAAAGAGTTTAAGGGAGGTTGTTCGAAGGATTCACTTGTCTTTATTAAGGTACCAATTTGCATCTTGCAATGCCCGGCAGACTTTAAAAAGGAGAGCATAATGGTCTTCTTGACTTTTTCAATACACCAGTATGTCATCACAACAGCAGAAGCAATTTTGAAAGCCACAAATTATTTTTCGTATTTCTTCTTAAAAGATTTCAGCTGCTGATGAGACACTAAAATCTTGGGGGATATATACAAGAAACTTTTGCTTCCATTGCATCGATTTTTTGATGCTGTAGGGGCACTCTGTTAGCTTCATATTTACAATGTTGACACATTTGGCCAAATGAGTCAGTTTTTTGGGGCCTGTGTCAAGAA
Organism: Lissotriton helveticus; assembly: GCF_964261635.1. Taxonomy (NCBI): domain Eukaryota; kingdom Metazoa; phylum Chordata; class Amphibia; order Caudata; family Salamandridae; genus Lissotriton; species Lissotriton helveticus. The sequence goes on along the minus strand of NC_136069.1, from coordinate 492,892,262 downwards.
AAACCCGCATGGAATCCGGCTGCATCATGGAGCAATTAATAGATGCAGAGTGGGGTTTCGTCGGAATAGTTCTCTTGCAACTGACGCAGTGAGATTTACAAGATTCTCCTCATTTGACACATCTGTCAGATGCTTCTCACAAAGGCTGCAATATGTTATATTTCTTATACCTCATAGGGGCATATTTCCAAGAAATGATGCATCGCTGCAATGCGTTAAAAATAGTTACGATGCACAGAAATCTCTTATTACGCCATGGATGTACCGTATTTACAATAAAGGGCACTATGGCGTAAGGACCCAAGGTACATCAGAAATTCTGATGCTTCTATGGGAACTCTGCCGTAACGAATCAGCCCCAAAGTGGAGCATCGCTGCAGTTGGCCTCACAACTGACGCAACTTCAGCGGTGCATCAAAATCCACAGGCAATGCATCAGTTTTGGCTGGCGCAAGTAGTCTAATGTGTTTGGACCAATGTGAAAGACCAGAAAATGGTGGAATAGCACAGTTTACAATCTCACATTGGTCCTGGATGTAATGTAAGCAGTATAGTTGTATGATGGAACCATGCAGGTACCTTTACCGCACATCAATTTTATCACGCAGGATGTACAATGATTATGCCTTTACCACGCATGCCTTTGCAAAAAAATTCATTGTAAAGGAATAAATGGTAAAGGCATATGCGTAGCAAAGGTTTTCCCTCTCAGCCCTAAGCACTAAAACCAGCTCCTGGCACAACCCGCAATGGCCTCCAGAACTTAAAAAACCTTCTCCCAGCCCTGAGCCCTCAAACTGGAACTCGACATGGCCCGCTTCATCTTGCACTCCCCAAACCCCATCCCACACCTGGTAGGCATTCACAAACCTACTCCTGATCCGAATCCCAGCTTAGAGCCCTAAAGCCTGTCCCCGGTGCAACATCCCCCTGGCCCCATCCCTTCAAAATGCCCACCCCCAAGCCCTGAGCCCTAAAGCCAGACCCAGTGCTGCACCAGCCCTCAAAACCTCCAGCCCCAGCCCTGAGCCCTAAAGCCTACTCCTGATCCCAGTCCTTACACTGAACCCTAACCCGCCATTGTATGCATTACTCAATACCTCTGGCAGTAAAAGGAGGGATGAATCCGTACTGACGTGCAGGTCAGGTCAGTTTTTTTAATCGGAAGCAGAAGAATGACATCTGTCCCTTTGCCGGTTTCTTACAGGTCACAGCTGAATGAGGTAAGAAAGCTGATTGCCTTAACCACGCTTAAGCCTTTCCCACCTGTACTATGCATTTGCCTTTACCATTCATACCTTCACAATGTAATTAGTTGTAAAGGTATTCATCGTAAAGGCATAATCATTGGTAAATCACATGTGGTAAAGGCTATGCATGGTGACAGTAGTTGCGTTGTAAGTGCCACTTTGTAAATGTATTGCGTAGTAACAGCCGTGTTGTATTGGCTTTTTCCTTCACAGTATGGCTATGTGTCACTTTACAGTGGGCATAGTCTACTTATGTGTATGTGGAGACCTTCGTATGTGTAATATAGTGAGTGACTGTGTAATGTGAGTGAATACAAGTATATGGTGTAATGTAATGTGGAAATACATGTATGTGTGTACTTACCTGTTTTATTTGGAGTACACAACTTTAGACTTGGGGACACCTTTCCTCCATGAAGAAGTGACAATCCTGGCATGCCCCTTTCAAACAATACACAAGGCCACATAGATTTGCTGCAGAGGGTGATGAAATCACTGGTGCCATGGTACCAGATTGGTCAAGGGGTCCTACAACATGATTGGCACATGTGTTAGACCTGCTACAACCATGGGAAATTAATTTACATGCATCCTTCATGGTGTGAAGTGACCTCAAACAGTCAGATTTCTGTTTGAAAGCCACTGCATTAGTCCCTTTGGTTCTTGTGCCATGGTGCCTTGTACTGTAAATACGGCGCATTTATGGCATCGCAAAAGATTTAGGCTTATTTTAACTTTTTTTGACACAACGCTGCCGCAACACAGAGATGCGTCATTTCTTGTAAACATGCCCCGAACTCTTTGGTAGTAGTATAATCCATAGGGGTTGTAAAAGTTGATATGTATAATGCGTTTTTTGCTATTTCAATTGATGGTAGCCTCTGTTCAGATCAAAGCTAGAGAAAATACGGGCACCATTCAACTGGTGTATTGTAGCTTGTGTTTGTGGAGCAAGATGTCGCTCTCTTTGAATTGCTTGGTTAGGTTGATGCATGTCCAAACAGAATGCAGGCTGCCTCCTGCTTGTTGCTTGGGAACCTGGACAATGAGTGAAACCCAAGTGGTGGGACCTTGAACAGGTTCAATGATGTTAAGTTTCATGAGATTTTCAAGTTATTTTTCAACCTGTTTTTGTATACTGAATGGACTGTCTCTAAAGTGTTGGGCAACTGTTATCACATAAGTGTCAAAGTATTGATGAATCTTTTGATCTTCAGCTTGCCTATGTCATCAAATAGCTTTGTAAAAAGATCTTCAAGATTCTTGAGTTTATCCCTTAAAGCCAACCAAGCAGTGCAACAAAAAAAGTTGAGAAGGCGAAGCTTAACTGATGATCTGAAGCTGAACAGGCATCCAGTAACTGCAGCTGCTTCCACAACCTCAGTTTGCAGAGGGATCACAATGTTTGAATAGTGGGCTAAAAATCTCTAAACTTTTGAGAGGTCGTTGTGAGACACAGGCTTTAATGTGTGCTCATCAGTTTCCACTGGGGTAGACTAGATCAGGAGTGGTGCAAAATCAGTGTCTGGTATTACACTTATTGTTGTCCCTGTGCCCACAAGGAAAGGAATCGATGTTAAAACTACGTCCACATCTATAACTAGTTCTTTCAGAACGTATTCAGTTTTACTGGCCAGATCACTCCAAATGGAGAATCTGAGACTGTTCATTTTCCTAGGGTGATGAGTCTCATGACATCGAAGTTCTCGTGCAGGTAGATACCTCCCATACCCGATGACGAATACGAGACATGCATTTCGCTCGCACATGCATAGCAGCTTTGCACTCAAGGTACAGGGTCGCTTGTGTGTCCAATTGTTTCTCATGTTTGCCTAAACATACTGATTGAAAAATACCTTTCTTGCCACAGTTGTGGCACATGTTCAGCACTGCTGGACACACACGTGCCAGTGAAGTGTGTCCCCAACCTGGCACGACAATTCCTCAACCACCTTCTCGACCTTGGAGCGTGTCATCATTTCTGCTTGATGTTCTACAGCACAGGGCGTCCTTGCAATGGAAAGTATGTTTTTTAGTTTTCCCGGTTTGTGCAGCACTTTCTCTCTGGAGATGTGAGATTCACTGCCGACAATGATTTGTGATCTCAAAGCCTCTTCATTGTTGTTTGTTACAGTTCTGCGCTCGATCTTTAATAAATCTGGTCACAAAAGCATCTATGGTTCCACCTTGCTTGGGCCAGACGGAGTGGAAACACTATCTTTCATAATCAACATTTTGTTTGGGGAGAAAGTATGCCATTAGCAATTGTTTCAGACCACCGTATGAAAGATCTGCATAGCCCTCGAATTAATATATAATACCACCTGTTTTGGGCCCAATGTAATTCTTGAAGAGGGATGCCAGTCTCTTTCCATTTTCAATTCCTATAGCCCTTGTATATACCTCAAAATCTCTGATCCGTCAGCACCATCTGGGGCCCAAGTTGTATTTATCACCCAGGCTAAAAGGCAGAGGCATCCCTAATGCCAATGATGATAAACGTGGTTGAAACATGGTGCAGGCTACAGGAAACAGTTATTTTGAATTTGTTTTATTTCTTTTATTCACAATCGTCTCTTAAGGTTGAATTGTTAACCTATGATATTGCACAGGTAAACATTTGAATGTATTTCACAATGTATATAAGACCCTTTGCATGAGACCAATCTCAATGTTCCCAGTAGCTTACGAGTGCCAATTCAACCTGGACGATTTTCCCTTGCTGATCACCACACACTAACTGATGTCTCTGCCCTGCATGAGCTTCGCCACTTCTAGCACCGAGAACTGGCAGAGAAGATGTGCCACAGCACTAGAGCACTCACAGCACTACACAGTTGTCTACTGTCACTTTGGAGCTGGGGAGCTGGGTACGATTCACAGCATAAGCTCAGCAGCCTGTGTTTCTGGGCAATAACTTAAGACCAGATTTAGAGTTTGGCAGATGGTACTCCATCACGAATAGGACAGATGTCCTATCCACCTTATTACAAACACGTTCGGATATAATGTGCTTGTAATAAGGTTAGGATAAGACAGGATATCTTGAGGTTTGTGAAAAAGTATCCATCCACAAAACTCCAAATCAAGCCCTTGGTTTCTCTTCACGTAAAAGAAAACCAGCATTGACAAAGGCAATAGGTCTTGCCAATCCAAGAGGTCTTGGCAATCCAAAAGCTAATGGCGTTGGGCATGACAATGTCTTTGAGCCATGTGTTATGCAGTGGGTGTATGTGGCGTGGAGTGGAATTATGTAGGTTGGATTGGCATTGTCTGTTGTGGAACTGTGTGGCATGGAATTATGCAGTGTTAAAGACAACAACATCTTAGACCCGTCCAAGTCCGGATTCAGATGCAACCACAGCAACGAGACAGCCCTCATCGCTGCCACAGATGACATCAGGTGCCAACTAGACAACGGCGAAACATCAGCCCTCATCCTCCTGGACCTGTCAGCCGCCTTCGACACGGTGTGCCATAGCACTCTAAAGACACGCCTCCTAGAAGCCGGAATCCAAGAGAAGGCCCTTGACTGGACCACATTCTTCCTCTCCGGCAGAACCCAGAGTGTCCGCCTCCCGCCCTTCCGATCCGAGGCCACCGACATCATCTGCGGTGTCCCCCAGGGCTCATCCCTCAGCCCGATGCTGTTCAACATCTACATGGCCCCCCCTCGCACAAGTGACCCACCAGCACGACCTCAACATCATCTCCTACGCCGACGACTCCCAGCTCATCCTCTCCCTCACCAAGGACCCACACAGAGCCAAAATCAACATCCACGAGGGAATGAAGGCCGTCGCCGACTGGATGGGGAACATCCGTCTGAAGCTGAACTCGGACAAGACGGAGGTATTCATCCTCAGACCCACCCCCTCAGCCTGGGACACTCCTGGTGGCCGACCACACTGGCAACAGCACCGACACCCACCGACCATGCACGCAACCTGGGATTCATCCTTGACTCCTCCCTCTCCATGTCTAAACAGGTCGGCTCCGTCTCCTCCTCCTGCCACAACACCCTCTGCATGCTCCGCAGGATCTACAAGTGGATTCCGACTGAAACAAGAAGAACGGTGACACAGGCCCTCGTCAGCAGCAGACTGGACTACGGCAACGCACTCTACGCAGGAATCCCAGCCAAACACCTATGAAGACTACAACGCATCCAAAACGCCTCCGCCCGACTGTTTGTCAACGTCCCTCACCGCAGCCACATCACCCCCCTCCTGAGAGACCTACACTGGCTCCCCATTGCCAAGAGGATCACCTTCAAGCTCCTCACCCATGCACACAAAGCTCTCCACAATGCCGGACCAATCTACCTTAACAGCAGACTCAGCTTCTACACCCCCACCCGCCAGCTCCACTCCACCAGCCTCACCCTCGCCGCTGTCCCCCGCATCCAACGAACAATCTCCGGTGGCAGATCCATCTCCTACCTCGCCGTCAATACCTGGAACACCCTCCCTACCCACCTACGGCAGACCCAGTACCTGCTCGCCTTCAGAAGACTCCTCAAGACCTGGCTCTTCGAGCAGTAGGGGCACCCCCTCCCCTCAGCGCCTTGAGATCCTCACAGGTAAGTAGCGCGCTTTACAAGTACTTTGATTGATTGATTGATTGAATGTGTCTATGACACGTTGTGAGACTCTTTCACTGTGTCAGTGAATCTCTTCTTCGGTGTATAGTATGTCAGTGGGTCTGTGAATGGATGTGTCAGTCTCTGATTGGTCTCTCAGTGAGTACATCAATATCTTAGTGGTTCTATAACTGTGTATATGAGTCTCTGAGTGCATCTGTTTCTGGGTGTCTCAGCCTCTGAGTGGGTGCATCAGTGTTTGGGTGAGTCTGCGAGTAGTTGTCTCAGTACCTGAGTGGGTCTCTCAATAGGGACATCATTGTCGGAATGGATCTGTGAGTGGATGTCTCAGTATCTGAATGAGTTTCTGATTCAGTCCATCAGTATCTGAGTGTGTCTCTAAGTGGGTGCATCAGTGTCTGAATGGATCTATCAGAGGGTGCATTAGTATTTGAGTGGGCTTGTGAGTAGGTGTCTGAGTATCTGAGAGGGTATCTAAGTGGGTTCCTCAGTGTCTGAGTGGGTCCCTGAGGAGTGGATTATGAGTCTGGCAGCCTACGGACCAACATTCTTGCAGGGTTGCCGTGGTGGCAGTCTCTCAACCACCTGAACACGACTCAGGAGGTCTGACTGCCCGGGACTGCCGACTCCTCCAGGGAACCCCTGTTTCTAGAGGTGGTGTGGCAGTCACGTACTGCAATATGCTTGGCGGGACTCCCGCGGCCCCACCAAGCATATTGCGAGTTTCCTCTCTGCCTGGGTTTACATGGAGGTTATTGCTCCAAGTAAACCCTGGTGGAGAGGAAACGGGCCTCTTTGTGCCTCACACCCTGTGTATGCACACTGAGGAGCACCACATGTGCCCCCCTGTGTGCATGCACAGCAAGTTGCTGCACATCATGGACTTTCGAGTCCATGCTGTGCAGGAACTGTATTTGGCATTTCCATTGTGGTGCCTGTTTTTAAAGGCACAGCAGTGGGAACACCAAGAAAAGCCTGTCAGACACAAGTGCAACTGGCGACCCGACCACTGTCTGGCAGTACGGCAGCGGTGGGACACGCTGCCACACCGGTAAACTTGCAATCGGGCCCTGAGTGATTATGTCAGTGTCTGAGTGGGCCTCTGGCTGGGTGAATAATAGTCTGAGCGGGTCTCTGAGTGGATCCTTAAGTGTCTGATTGGGTCTCTGAGTGGCTGTATCAGTATCTGATTGAGTGTGAGTGGGCACGTCAGTGTCTGAGTGTGCCTCTGAGTCAGCGTCTGACTCTCTGAGTGGATCTCTCAGTGGGGGGATCAGTGTCTCACTGGGTTTGTGAGTGAGTGCGTACATCTATGATTGGGTGCATGAGTCTCTAAGTGGGTCTGTGAGTGGGTGTGGGAGTCTTTGACTACATCTGTAAGTGGGCATGTCAGTGTTGAAGTGCGACTGTGAGTGGATGCATAGCTTTCTGAAAGGATGAGTCACTGGATGCATAACAAATTTTCAGCCCCGGGTACTGTTCCCCAATCCATAAAATGCTGGCTGCAACTTTCTGTTCAGGTTCGGGCCAGCCAATCACAGCAATCCTGTTTACCTCGCAGCTTCATGATTAATCACGTAGTCACAATGAAATATCCTTGAGCACAGATATCTCTAACTTCATCTACTGAACGGATTTACACCAATTATCTGAAAGCATGATCTGTTTAACACAATCTACCTTGATGCCAAATTTGGTCTAATTCTGTTCAGTGGGTTGGGCTGTAGACGTGTTGACAGGTCCTATATGAATTAACGCTGCAAACACATCCTTTTTTTTTAACCCCATTTTTGTCTAAGTGTGTGTATAAGTGGATGCATAACTCTGAGTAGGTCTGTGAGTACATATATCAGTTCCTAAGAGAATGTGTGAATGGGCTCAACAATGTCTCATTTGAATATCTATATATTTTACATGTTGTTAAAGGGGTCATCCAGTGAAGAGAAAAAAAACCAAGGGGCATATTATCAAGGACCGGTGTTAAAATTATCGCCGTTTTATCGGCAGGAAACTGCCGATAAAACAGCGATAATGGGCTTGATAATACGCCCTTGTTAATTCCCATAGAAGCCCATGTTAACATCAGAACGCGGGCTTCTATGGGAATTAACAAGGGCGTATTATCAAGCCCATTATCGCTGTTTTATTGGCAGTTTCCTGCCGATAAAACAGCGATAATTTTAACACCGGTCCTTGATAATATGCCCCCAAGTCTCTTTAAGCCTTCCTACATCTTTAAAAATCCCCAGCAACAGGCAGTCTAGAATCAGCTTTGTTTGATGACATCTTCGTGGGGTTTGAAATATATCATGACATAATTATATATGCATAGCACGCCACTGCTAAGGCAGTTAATGAACCGGATTCCCTCACTCCGAGTTACTGATACCGGGTGTATCGGTAACTGCTTTGGTGGGAAAATCAGGCTCCTTACAGGGGCGGCTCTAGGCTTATGGCGGCCCTGGGCAGGGAGCGTAGGTAGGGGACCCCGGAAGAGGGGTTCCGGGTGGGGCGGAGCCCCCCGGAGCTCAGGAGGGGGGGGGGTCAGAGTGTTAGGAAGTGGAACAGAGCTGGAGGCCACCAAATCCCTGCCAGGGGCGGCCACACAAATATGTATCCATCCTCAGAGGATTATTATATTGAGGAAATATATTGCCGTGGAGGCCCCTGGGGTTTGGTGGCCCTGTGCAGGTGCACAGCTTGCACATGCCTAAGGCCGCCCCTGCTCCTTACCAGTTGGACCCTGAGGAATTAGAGGGGGTGTTGGAGGGGGAATCTGTAATTCGGGGTTCGAGTCCCCCAGTGCTTCTCATTTTGAGTTTCACCTGGAGGTTTGTGCTGCTCTCAGCACCTGAAATCCTGGGAGAAAGTTTCCCTGTATCTCATAATTCTGACACGGCCAGTAACTTCTGTTACAGGCCCCTTCAGAATAAAAGGGCCACTCATAATGAGGTTCTACGTATCGAATTTCTGGACTGGTTGTGGGCGAGAATTTTAAATAAGTTACACGTTTTAATTGTAAAGACGTATATATATTTTTTTCTGTAGAAATGCCCATTGTATTCGAAATATGTCGCAGCTATTTTTTACCTTCAAAAGTCGAACTAGCCAGAAGAACAGTGTGTACAAGACACCACATTTGCTGGTAATATTCGGATATTGATAGATGTTCCTTTGAAGCTCGCCTATATTAGTTTCTTTCTGAAATATCAAGGCAGTCGGGAGACTTTCTATTAAGTTGTCAGAATATGGGTTTGCAAGACATATGTGAATAATTAACAAGAAATGGAGAAACACCGGATAACAAAACAATGTCAAGAAAGAGCATGCAAAAAAAAAAAGCTTAAAGAACTGAAATCTAGAGAAATACTTTTTCTCCCATTGAAGCTGCTCTCATTAATCACTACGGGATCTAAGGAGCCCATAAACTCGCTGACAAATCGTGTTGTCACAACTCTGTGTGTAACTGATGTCTGTTGCTTCAATAATGCATGCATGACCTCCTCCCTTCGCCAACAAATGAGGAGAGATTATGTAACGGGCTCACTGAAAATAATCAACGCTTTAACCCATTTCTAACATAATTTATATGAAGAAAATTCAGGTGATAGCGAAATGCACCACAATCACCTGGAGACAGGCAATTTTGCTGACCCATCAGAATCCTTCACGTTTCAATCCAAAATAGCCTGTCTCGTTTTTTATTAAAACGAAATTCTTTATATGTGGCAAAGGATAACGTTACATCAAATGTCTCAAACACAGGCATTTGGTATCATTTTTCTTAGGTCACACTGACCAGAGGAACCAAGAAAATGTTGGTAATAGAATTTTTTTTGTTGCTAAGATACAGACGCTGCCAGGGACCGAAGGTATAAAGCCTACGAGCAAAACGCTTCCAGCTCTTTTAAGTAAATGAATGCCCGCTACAATGCAAGATAACACGAGGGAAAATGGAGAATGAAAAAAATATTTTTTTAGATGCTAGGTAAACCTTTCTAACCATCAGAACAAACGAATACGAGGATACCCCCATCAAGGTGAGTTAGTCTCAAGGTCATAAGGAAACCTTGATGAATGTGAACATTACAAAATGTATGGTTCCTGCACTAGTGGAGTGGTGTGGCTCACTGGTTAGAGGCGGCAGACCCGGAAGCAGAGAACGGCCCGGGACCAGCGTTCAATTCCCGACGCGGCAGGGTCGTGGACCAGGGTCAGCGGACTCGATAATTCTCACCTCGGTGCCTACTCTAACCAGGGATCACACTCGGCAACTCTGGGCATTAGCTTGCCTCATCTCTACAACGGCCCCCCACATTCGCCGGGGATGCCTGGTTTCACCTTGGAGATACCCAGTAGGGACCATCTCACCGGGATAGCCAGGACGGGTTCTCCAGCGGTCTACAGTGCCATGTTGCCTCAGGGCAGCAGTGCACTTTACAAGACACATACATTTACATTTACTACAGCAGGTGATGGGCTCCATGATCAAGGGAGCTGCAGATAGCCAACTCCCCAGTTCCACAGTCCCTTGTAGTTCTTGCTGGCATAGTTCAATGGCTCTCCACGGGAAGCCATTTTCCAAGACAGCATTAATGTTGAAGAATTCCTTCTGGAACAGACAGGTTATGGCTGGACACTCAGAACACCCAAAGTCAGTTGCTCCTATTGTTTAAGTTCTTTTTTTAATTTTTTATTTCACAGTATTTTTATTACTTTTTTACAGACAAGTACATTAGTTTTTCCGTTACAGGGTACCAGCCAAGCTTGGTTGGTGTTGTCGTAGCTACAGGTAATTGGTATTCGTGTTTGGCTGCACCTCTTTACATTGCCTTGCTAGGAGATTAAGGACAGATGACAGAAAGAAAGAGAGTAGAAAAGAAAGGGTGAAGAAAAGTTACAAGAAGTGTACTATAGCGATGAGCCTAGTCTGGGTTTGTAGCGGTTTGTTTTGTGGACAGCCATCCTCCCCAAGTGATCTCACGGGGGTTCATAGGAGTCCAGATAAGCGTCAAGCGATTTCCACATCCCCCTAGTAGCTGGCCTCCAGGGTGAGTTTTGCAGTGCAGTGTTATCAGCGCCCCTGTTGTCACTTTGTGGCTATGGGGTGGACTAAATATTTACAAGTATGTAGAAGAACCCTTTGAAATTGGGCATTTCCAAATGTGGTGTTGAGGGGCACTGCTGGAATTCGAGTATGGAATGCATCATATTGTGCTCCCACAACATCAATAGTGCAATGTGACTTTGTTTCCCAATGGCAAAATGCCTAACATTCCCACAGTGATCACCAAGAAAGGGCAGGCCCTCTGGTGGATTTGCTATATTAGTTAATCAAGATTTTCATGTGCATGTACTGCAATCATTCTTAAAACCCAGAATGTTTTAGCTCTTAATTTAGTTGTATAGTCTACATTTTGTATTAGAAAGTTCTTTAGATTTAATATTTATTGTAAGGCCATGCTGATTGTCAATGTGACCTGAATATTATTGAGCAAGGAGTTCATGAAGTAAGAATTGAAAACTCAGAATCATTAACTTTAAGTGGGGACTATTGGAATGCGAAATTAATTAAAATCATAGATTGTTTGCTAACAAAAATATTCATAATTTGTAGCATTACATAGACAAGTGGGTAAATTAATAGGAAATTGGGTTTAAAGTGATGAATGCTCCTTTTCCTGTGGTCACCCCAAGTTTTTGCAGACTTTTATGGATAGGGTTTAGACTACTTACACACAGGCACTGCTTTCCAGTACCCAATATATGTGTTCTGACCCGTAAAATACTTGAAAAGTGTTTAATTCTTTATTGGAATATATAACTTTGCCAAAATATGACATTATATGGTGCATAAATACACCAATGACATGGAAAGCGAAATGTCACCGTAGACTGCAGCACGTACTGTGCCATATACTAGTGTGACAGAGAAAAAAGGCTTTAGCAGGTTAAACCTGCAGTCTGGCCTGTCAAAATAACCATTATTGGTAGGGAAAAATAGCCTTATTAAATACTAATAAGTCATCCCTTTTTAGGCCTTGTAGCCCACAAACAAGGGTGTATGTTATGTAAAAGCAGGGCATGTAGAAATGTTTTACCATGTGCCGACAGGGACCAGGTCCCAAATGCTACTTTCTCTGCAGAAGGCCCAGGCTGTCCTAAAAGTGTTACAATTCCATCATTCCACCTCCGAGGAACGTTGTACATAGACCATCTGCAGCCAGGAAATTGCCAGTAAAAGTAATCTAAATATCTTTTATGACTCCTGCCTGCTTCTCATTTCAGTTATGTACACATTGATAAAACTACATTAACTTACATGGATTACAGGTTATATATTGCACTGCCAAGTATTCAATAAGAACCAGCATCCACATTGCCTTGCTTTCAATGAGAGTATTCCTGCTGTTCCTCAGAACTGGAGCCTTGAACTACTTAATCATGTGATTCCAACCTGGCTTTCTGCTGCGTGGACCTGCTTATAAGCTGCCATTAGCTGAAGCTTCTTGTCATGCATTGAAGTTTGAACCTCTGTGTACTGGACCTCTTGTTGCCTGTTCTCTTGTCCAGCTTCTGTCATACTTCAGCCAGAGCCTGTGTCCTGTTCCTATGCTGCGTGGTATGTTAATTGTTTTATATTCAAAGATTTTTATTGAAGTCCAAAAATTGCAATACATTAAATGCATTAAAACCAGTACATCCAGAAAAAGAGATTACCTATAGGCATAATATTAAGATTCTAAAAGTTAATAGATAATACATAGAGCACTAAGAAGTCAGGGACAAATACAAAAAACAGACAAAATAGTTTTTTAACCACAAACATAAGGCAGTAACCCCTCCTAATCTTAATCAAAATATGTATCCCAGATTTTTTCGAATTTCCTAAGACCCCCCACACGTAGTGCATAAGTGCGTTCACTTCTTTTGACCGCTTTCATCTTATGGGCCCACTCCAGGACAGAAGGAATCAAATCGGTGCACTACCTTTGCAATAAAAGTGATCTAGCTACTGCCATTGCAATGTATACAAATGTAACCAAATGACAGGGAGGAGAAGATCTGGATCAAAACCAAGAACAATTAACAAATCATTCACTGCCATTTGCATACAACATTCAGTTTCCAAGTAACAAAAAATGCCCTCCCAGAACTTCTGAATCCTAGGGCATTGCAACATTATATGCAGCCAATTAGCTGAAGGATGGTTGATAGAGCGAAAACAGTGCGCTGAATGATTGGCATACATTTTTGAAAGGGAAAGAGGGGTTCAGTAAAGTTGCCATTTACTAAAAAATAACATCCTTAGCCAATTCGCACCTCTTAGCGTACTGAAATTAAGTTTATTAATAACTGACCACAAATTTGCAGACATTTCTAAATCATCATGATCCATCCATTTTTTAATTGCCTTCTGTCCAAGATCCAGGCTCCTAACTAAAGCTAAACGCTTTTTCCATGCCCCACGTTTTCTGCTGGGTGCATCCTCTAAAAGTTCATTAACTAGCTGGTATTGTTCGCCAATTTGGGAAACATATAATTCAGCAAGGAATTTATGGAAGATGTTATATGACCCCAAAAGAATAAAATCATTAACAATCACTTGCGACATTTCGGTCATAGTCAACCATCTTCCATTCCTCAGAAAACCTGAGACCTTACGGAATCCTGTTGAGGCCCACTTTGAAGTGAATTCGGAGGATTGTGTAATCCCTCCTAATGGCAAAATGCCAGACAGTAGAGTGGCTGAATTAATTACAGGATGGAATATCTTTTAAAGAGCGCCTGTCATTTTTTAAACAAGCATTTGCAATGCAATAGGTCTCACAGCATTAAAGTTAGAGTTATTGGCATTGTGTATGATAATGCCAATAGTTATAACTTTTGCAAATGTGACACCTATAGCATTTGTAATGCAATATGAGTTGTATTTACGTGACTTAGATGTATTGATATTACAAATAACAACTCCAACCATTAACAAAAAAAAGCCTTATTACACGCGCCAAAGGAGCTTAGGAGGCATGCCAGCTCTATAGTACCCATTATGTTTAGCCTGTGAGGTGTATAGAGGGAGTTAAGCTGGGTATATTTAAATCTCGTGTTTCAACATACTTGCGTATACTGTAGCACCGTTACCCACTCTGTGGCTGTCTGTTCCTTTCCCATTGCATTTTCACCTAGTCTATCAGTGCTATTCACATTAAGGGGTTAGTCTTATAGAGCCAGGACACCCGTTTCCAGCTACTTCCCATGTGAGGAATGTTTGTAAAGTGTCATGCTACGTATGTTCTACATCTTCGTTCCTCCATATGTCTCATATCCAACGCCATGTGTCACAGACACCTATATGTCTGAAACTAGGAGATCTGCTTAGATTTGCAGCTCGTTTTTCGTGTAACAATCTCCAGTGGTACGTAGCCAAGCTTCTGTCCACGTAGCCATCCACCAGACCGACACTTTTCTCCCGTCTCCAGCCCTCCAGCTAAAGCAGAAGTGCTAAGGCATACAGGGGTCTATGACCAGTTTTTCGCACTACTTTCCTCAAACACTGCAATGTGATCGCAAACAACTGTGCGCAGTCCAGTCAATTGAAGGAACATCTTTTACTCAGGCATGTACTAATACCGCAACATCACAGGAAATGTGTGTTTTGTGGTGGGATCCGTTCACTTTCAATTCACTCTCTGAACATTTTGTTTTACATCTATCCCTTATGCTTCAAAATAACTGACCTGCAAACGCACCAAAACACCACACCAACGCAAGCCTCTTCGCACAAGCAATGCCATTAACAAACTCTAATTTAAACGTGCAGTAATTGCGACCTTACGTAATACAACAGTGCAATGTGATTGGCTGTGCCGCACGTCAAAACAATAATACACGCATAGCAACAAACAACTAGACAGAATGCACGTACAGCAAAAACAAACTACAGCGCTAAACTAAGTTCAACAATTAACAAAAAAGAGCATCAGTAAGGTAGTTTGTGCATGAAAAATATTAATTATGTGGTCTGTGTATTACAAAATAGAAGCTCTTAATTTTGTGGGCGTTGGTAACGGGCACGGAGGGGGCTTATATATAGGGGGCTTCTTGTACACTGTGTATGATCATCGCCGGCCTGGCCCAACTCCTCCTTTTTACCCCGCATCAACCAACCCCAGTATTTACCACCCCCAGCCATGCCAGGTGGAGCGGCCCCCCTGACCACCCGTACCATGTAGCGTACTAGAACTATAAAACGTGTAGGACTATAGAACGGTAGAACATTTATTATTATCAAATGATTTCCTGAGACCAGAAGAGTGCGACAGCCATAACTGTATATTACTTTTGGTAATCTGCAATCAGGGTAAAAAAATGCAATTAAAAATGTTTACCAATTGCGACTTTTTTCTTACTTCGGTTCATCTCAATAATTCATTCAAGAAAACCATCAGTAATCTACGCAAATGACACCTTCCTTATTTCTGAAGTTTGCCTACTTTTCATAAATGCATTGATTTCCGGGATCACCGTGGGTTTGGCACTGGTTTCTAAGACAAACTGCGTGTTACTGAAGACGTGCGCGGTGACAAACTACCGTGGGGCGGGACTTCTGTTTCATGCTGGAAGCTTGCGCCCACGGAGTGGATAGCCAGGAGAGGAGTAGTGGTGACGCGGGGCTCCCATGCCCGAGGGAGAGCCCGGAGGTGGCGGCTGAAGTCCGGAATGGCAGTAAGTGGGCCTTAGTTGTAGAGGGGAGAGGGGGGAGGGGGGTCTCAGTGCACTTGTGTATGTGTGCGTGTGTGTATGTGTGCGACGGTGGGGGGGGTGTCTCGGTGCACTCGTGTGTGTCTGTGTGTGTGTCCGGTGTGTGTGCGCGTGCGTGTGTATGTGGGCGACGGCGGGGGTTCTCTGTATGTATGTGTGCATGCGTGGGCGCTCGTGTGCGTGTGCGCATGCGTGTGTGGTGTTGGAGCTTCCCAGGAGACAGAAGCTGGCCACAGCGAGTGCGTTCGCGTGCGCGTGGCCCACTCCGATCACCTTCTCGGAGAGCAAATGCGCGCGGCCAGCTCATGTCTCCTGGAAAGCTGTGTCGCTGACAAAAGGTCTCTGGCGAGACCGCGCTTTCGCGCGGTTAACACCACGAGACCTGAAAACCAATGAAGACACTTATAACGGAGCAATTTAGGGGGTCTAAAGATTAACAAGGGGGAGTGGATCCGACTTTCCTTACACATTAGATCCATAAAACGAGTAATAAAAAGGTTGGACTGTGGTTGAGGTTTGAATCTAGATAAGTACTGTGCAAAATAAGCATAGATATAATCCCTGAGGTTCGGAAGAGCTAAGCCTCCCTGTTCCACTTCTTCATTATATAGTGCTGAGTGCGATACATGATGATTTTTTTGCCCAAAGAAAGGCTGTAAACATCGACTCTGCTTGGCTAAAAAAGGAGCTTGATAAAATACGTGGGATGGTTGAGAACAGGAAATGAAACAGAGGAAGAACAGACATTTTAATCAAGGCAACCCAACCCAGGATGGATAGAGGAAGAGAGTTCCAGCGTAAAAACAAGGCCTGAGTTTTTCAAAGGAATGGTGCAAAATTCAGGTGGTATAGGTGGCTAACACTTTCGGAATTAATTTACCCCAAGATATCTCTTAGGTTTGGTGTTGATGCAAGAAAGAATATCGGGGTGCAAATCCAAGCTTGCTTCACCACATTGTAAAATTTGGGTTTTCCTTTTATTGATGCGATACCGACCTAAAGCCTCAAAATCCTCAAAGACCTGGAAGACTTTCGCATGGACCTCTATCTCAGGTTTGTTAATAATCATGATATCGTCAGAGTATAATTTCAATTTCGCCATAGATGGAATTGGGGGACAAATATCAGCACAGTTCCTTATTGCTATCGCCAACGGTTCGATAACAAAAGCAAATAAGACTGGTGATAAAGGGCACGCTTGCCTTGTGCCCCATTTTACTTTGACCGGCTCGGCCACCGAAGTGTTGATAATTACATTAGCTTCAGCGTTATTATATTAATTATGGATCCGGGCCGTGATCTTAGAGGAAATACCAAAGTGACCTAAAATCATAAACAATGTTCTCCACACAACAAGGTCAAAAGCCTTCTTGGCGTCTAATAGAAGGACTAATGCGGGTACCCTCTGTGTATCAAAATAATCCAACGCCTCAGTTAAATAATGTGTATTGGTGGCTAACTGCCTACCAGCAATAAAACCATTCTGGTCCTAATGGATTAAATGTGCTGCGTGTTGATTAAACCAATGTGATAACAGTTTGGTGACAATTTTATAGTCTGAGTTTAACAACGTTATCGGACGATAAGAGTTCGGATCCTCGCTGTTCTTACCTTTTTTCAGAAAGCTAACTATGTTGTCTTGTCTAAAGGACTCTGGTATTCCCCCCCTCCAGCATAGAATTTACTAGACAGAGGAAAACATCTGCAACTGAACTAAAAAAGACTTAAAAAAATTCAGGAGGAAACCCATCCGGGCCACAGGACTTGACATTTGGCAGATTCTTAATGACCCTCCAGCTCTTCCATAGTGAAGGGCCTTGCCATAGATAGGTTTCCCGATTTTGAGAGTATTAGTAATCCATTATTCTGCAAAAATCTTTCTAGCAAATTCATATCCACGCTCTGTTGTTGGCCATAAATAGACTCATAATGCTGTAGCATTATTTCCCCAATTTTGACTGGGTCATCTCTGCGCGAGGCAGTTAAGGGGCATTTTAACGCATTGGTCTGATTTGCAGCAGCCTGCTCCCTAGCCTGCCAAGCTAAAAACCTGCCCGTAAAATTACTTTCCTCATATATTTTTTGCCGGTATTGTTGAAAAGAGGCTTCACTCTGAGTGTAATAATTGGCGTTGAGTTCACGCTTAGTCTGGTCCAGCTGGTGCTGGTTAACCACAGAGAGGTTGTTAAGAAATGCAGAGTAGGACACTTGGACCTTCTGCTCCACGATTCTCTTCCCTAACTTTTTTTCACAATTTCTGCATATTTCCCAATAATTAAGCCCCGGATCAAAGCCTTAAGTGTGTCCCAGACCACACTCAAAGGTGCAGACTCACTATTCCATGAAAAAAAATCCTTGATCTCTGTCCCAATAAAACCCACCCTCTTCATTAAAATATTGTCTGTTCAGTGACCATCGTTTAGGCGACCTAAAGCAATTTCCTAAATGTACATCAAGCACCAACATGGCATGATCAGAGAATCCGTTATATAGGAATCTCTGCTTACCAAAGCACAGTCTCTGAGAAGCCAAAAAAAATCAATGCCTGGCGAGATACGGAATTTACCTGACCAACAAGTATATGATATTTTAGTTGGAAAGGCTGCACGCCAAGGATCCTGCAAGTCCAATGTTACTCCATAATGTTGAAAGGTTCTTAAGGTTTTAGGTTTCAACTGCTTTTTAGCACGCATTGAGGAGCCTATTTTAGGATTCATTAGAACATTAAAATCGCCCCCCAAAATCAGCTCACCAGGTGCCTGAATTAGGGACTGACACAAATCCTTGTATTCCTTAGAATTATCCTCAACTGGGGCACACATGCTGACAAAAGTTATTGGTCTCTGTCTCTGTCTGAGAATGCAGGTAACACCAACGACCATGGTGATCTTTATAAAAATTAACATCGGCCTGAAATCTTTTACTTAAAAATATTGCTGTCCCTCAATAGGAAGCAGAAGATGAAGAGAATCCCTTGTAAGCTGCCCAGGACCTAAACATAGAGAAATCTGGCTGCTTTGCAACTGGAATATGGGTCATTTGTAAACAAATCACAGCTGGGTTTTCTGTTTTAATCTATGATTAAATTGCCCGCATTTTCTTTTTATTGTTGAGACTATTAACATTAAAAGAAACCACTTTAAGCAGTTCCTTGCTGGCCATATTTAAGACCTAACCAAAGCTTAAACCCCCTAAACATCTTACCCAGAGGAAAACCAGCTAATGGACATATACGACCTGAATACATTTTCAAAAAAAAGGACTTCATTTTCTCCCCCCTTATGCTCCCATCCCACCCCTTGTGACTCCTCCCCCAAATGTGGAAAAACCCCCACCAACCACACCAACCACATTTCACCCCCATCTAACCTGGGTGTCATGTAATTACACACAAGTGATCTTACCCCTGACCCCCAGCAATGCAGAAATTACCATCTTTTAATTAAACATGCAGACAAGTGTGCACTGTAAAGGTAAAGCCCCTACTGTGATCAAATAACAGCTTAACAAATGACTTAACCTCGACTAGACCTTACAATGAGAGAAGCAAAAGGCAAACGAGGCTTAACTCTTCTGACCCCCCTATTTATAACCATGGCAGTTATAATAAAACAAGCATTTCCTCCTAAGTCCTAGAGCCCTGCGAGATCTCTTTTAATAATTCCTGGGCTTCATCCAGGTAGTAAAACATGAAAAATTTGCCCTTAACCAAGACTCTCAATTTAGACTGTTGGGCGATAGCTGCTTGTGCCCCATTAGCTTTAAATAAATGGAGGATCTTCACAAATTCCTTTCTCCTACGTGCCACCACAGCAGTCATATCGGAAAGAATGCGACATTTGAAAGTTTCATTCACTACAAACTGTCTCTGTTGGATTGCCTTAGACAGTAGTCTCTCTTTTACATGATAGTCTGCAAAGTTTAATAATATTGTCTGTGGCATCGTAGAATTAAGGAACGGGCAAGCAGGAACACGATGAGCTCTGGTGATGGTACGATCGCCTTCGAACTCTGGAATGACCCTTTGTTTGATAAATATGTTGACCCACTGAAGGGTTTGGGAGCCCTCAATTCCTTCCGGAATTCCAACTATCCGGAGACTGGACCTCCGACAGTGATTTTCTAGCTCCTCCACTTTGTTCTCGAGAGCATGCTTGTTTTTAACCGCCGCTTTGGCTTCTCCCATTATAATAGTCATCTGGTCCTCTAGGGCTGAAATCCTGGCTTCTGCCTCCTGAAGTTTAACTGGAAAGCTTGACATTGTGCCTTCGATTTTCTCTAATCGTTGATGAATAAAGGAAAGTTCAGTCTTCTGGGTTCTTTTCAACTAGCAGACTTCCTCCAGAATTAAGTTCAGCATATCTTTGACACTCATCTGAAATTCACCAAGTGGCTCCAAATTTGATCTCATCAGGGGACATCAAACCAGTCGAGGGAACCAGCTCTTGTAGTGAAGTCTGAAGCTGTATTGGTGACCTGGCTTGGGGAGCCAACAATATACCAGGGGCACTGGAGGCGACAACAGCCTGTCCAGGTGCTTTTGATGTTTCTGATGTTACTGGGTGCCCCACTTGTCTCCCATTCTGGGTTGTCAGCAAAGTTAAAGAGGTTGTCTCATCCTGATTAGATATTTGCCCCAAGGATGTCTCCATGCTTGTAATGAAATCAGATTTTAAATTAACTTGCAAATTTACCTGACTCATAAGGGCCAAGTCTACTGCTAGTACTAGAGCTGAAGGCACTACGATGCCAGAGGGTTCCTTAGAGAGTTTCAGGGCTGGGCTAGAGCCTAGAGAGGGGGATTGCAGCGTGATTTTTTAAAAATTAATGCAAATTGTTTTGCTTCTTTTGTCACTTTCGCTTTTTTAAGACCTTCGGACCCTGAATTATCCTGCAAAGATGTTACTGGCATAGCTGTAGCTGCATTCTTATCTGCCATGCCCACCGTGCCCGCCTGATCCGAAGATGCGACAAAGGATAAATCCTCTTCTTCTGAGCTCTCAGGTCTAGAATCAAGGCCAAGCAGAGTGGGGCTTTCTCCTTACAGGCCAATCTGGCTACCTCTTTTGCCTCCTTAGCCTGGGCTCGGCGAGTTTTAACCTTGAGGCGGGCGTTAAGCCGTTTTCCCATTGTAGCCGTGGCTCCTCCTTACAACTCCTTACAGCTCCCCGGGATAATTTTGCAGGTGCTTATAATTTTATGCCTCTTTTATTAATACAGTCTCTCCCAAGATGAAGCATGTAGTTCAAACACAGTTCTCCCAGGATATAGCATAGAGTTGAAACAGACACACTGAGAAAGCACGGAGGAGACACCTTGTGGGGGAGGGGGAAAGAAGCAAGAATCTATCCTGCTTTCCTAATACGGCAGGCTGTGCAGGATGTAAAGGTCGTTTTTCTCTCCCCTTATCTATTCAATTATCAAGGTATTCATATAAGCATTCACTGTAGATGTCAGCGGGGACACACAGCTATGCACGCTGCACTCGACATTGTGAGGCTTCAATGGGGGACATGAGCTCACAAATCAGGGCGGCGGCGGCCCCCGCAGCCTCTTTCTCCACTTTCTCCTCACCTGCCGCGGGCACCATCCGAACCCGCCAGGGGAGCACAAGCGCCACCGACGAAAATGCTCCAGCGTCCAAGCAGAGGAAAAAGCACAGCAGAAGCCAAGGAATGCTTCGCTCCACTGCTTGGTTCAAGGCACAGCCGCAAAGCTGCAATCACTCAGCAGGGCTCACAGTGATGAGAACGCCAGCGTGCCGCACGCCGGGAGCGATCCACCATTGCTAGGGGCGGGGCAGAGATCATTTGTGGCTATGCGGAGGGGTGGTACTCCGTGGCCATCCCAGTCCAGCGTGGTATGTTATGTTATTTTCATTTATTACACGCCCAAATCACCCCCAAAGGGGTATCTCGTCGTGAGACCAAGACAACGGCCGGTAGGCAAAAAAGCACTCTTAAACAAAGTAGGTCTGAAGCGTTTTTCTGAAGTGGGAGTAATTTTCACAGATGAGTAGTTGTACCCTGCAGTTTATTCCAGAGATGAAGGGCAAGGAAGGAGAATGATCTGCAGCCAGCTCTGGCCTTTTTGAATCTAGGGAGTTTAAGCCAAGCCTTGTCACAAGGTCTTAAAAGTCTCAAAGGGATGTCAAACAAACATTTAGAATCTAAGTATGTGGGCCCTTGTCCATGGAGGGCGTTGTGGGTTAGACTGAGGATCTTCAAAATAATTCTCTTTCTCACTGGTAGCCAGTGCAAGGACAGAAGAAGAGGGGCAGTTGCTGTGCCAGGGGGGAGTTTACATAAGAACTACCTGAAGTTTTGAGAGCAGCTTCTTATTTATGGAGGCCAAAAGTGAACTGCTGTGATCCAGATGGCTGATGACCAGCTCCTGGAGAAGTGTTTTCGTTGAGGAGAGTGGTAGTAAAGGTAAGACTCTTCTCAGCAAACACAACATATGAAAGCACAAGCCTGTAATAGCTGAGGTAACTTCTGTCATAGAAAGGGATTGGTCCAGGCAGACTCACATGCTTTTTACCACTAGTTTGGGTACTGGGGCAGAACCCATTTCTTATGGCCACCAGTCGAGAGCCCAAAGAAGATGGGCTTGTCCGAATAACATAATTTCAGTTTTTTTGGGGTTGAGCTGAAGTCTGTTTTCCGACATCCAGGTTGCAAGGGTGTTCATCCCAGTAGAAAAAGATGCTTTTGATTTAGACAGATTGTTTCCAAAGGGAAGAGCAGCTGCATGTCATCAGCGTATGAGGCAATCTCAAAACCAAAATCTCTGACTTTTTTGGCAAGGGGGCCATATAAATATTAAAAAGCATAGGGCTGAGACAGGAGCCCTGGGGGACCCCATTGTCTAATGACATCGTTCTAGACTTGTAAGAACCCAAATTGACCGTTTGGTTTCTGTTTGACAGGAAGTCAGCTAATCATTTCAGAGCCATACCATGAATCCCAATCTCCTGTGGCCTGACAAGAAGCCGCGGATGAGACACAGTATCAAATGCGGCTGACAGAATGAGATTCTGCTCGTACAGAATGCTTTCAGCCTTGCATTGCTTTTAATTCCTTGTCTGCCTTTTTTCTGCTTTCAGGTGCAGCCCCTAGGCAGCTCCCATTCCAATTATCCCTAGTTTTATCCTACTTTTCCTGCCATTAATTCCCTTTTCTAATTCCTTTGTTTCTCATAGCTCTTGTATTTTCTCCACAGTCGCCTAGATTTTGTCTCCTTGTTTATGTTCGCTTTCACAGTGTTACTTTTCCAATATCTAGTCCCGTGAAGTTCCAGACTTTGCTTGTTACATGTCCCAGAATCCTTGTGCTTGACTCACCCATTTGTTGTCCTGTTTTCCCTTGAATGCCCTGCTCAAGAGATGTACTACTGCTCTTGGGTTCCTTCAACACTGTGTCTCTTGCTGGACTCATAAAGGCTAGTCTTGTGTATGTAACAACTGTTCTTGGTTGTGCCCAGGTTTCAGACACAGAATATATTCTTCTGCCTCCTTTCTTGAGGGATTGCAGGGTGACTATCTGGAAGAGTATTCTGCAAAGAGACAATGACATTACTGGTTGCTGTGGGAAGTTCTGAGTCATACCTGTGTACATTGCTAGTGGTAATCCAGTGTGTTTGTCTATTATTGGTTATGTTTGGGGTTGGTTGCCTTCTCCATCCTGCTCCTGTGCTTTACCTGTTTGCGTTTGTTCTTTTGTTGTGTATGCCTTTGCCTGTTCTTCTGCATTGGTATACTACTTTCATAGACAGAAATCCTTGAACATGAGGCGTGTTCTATGCAGGAGTCCTTGCGAATAAGGAAAACTTAACTACAGATTAAACTATTGATTCTGCTTTTTCTGATTTGGTGCCTGGTAGAAATATAGTTGTACCACAATTTTTAGGTCGAGTCTGGGCCCTGCATGCGCTGCTCTGCAAGGCGTGCTCTATTCGAGTTTGGACTTGAAGCTCTGCCTACTGTTCGCCAATATTTTTAATTGGCTTGTGTTATTGTCCTTTGTAAATCCTGGCTTCTGATTCATTTATAGGCTTGTTAGTCCCTCCTTAGTACCGACTTGTCTTCATTTGTAACATTCCATGAGGACTGGCCCTATACTTCTGTTACACAGTATGTTTTATTTAGTCTGTAAGCACTATTTTCTTTAATGAGTTTCTCCTACTGCAGGCACGACATGCTTTCCTACAACATTCAGCATGCCATGCGCGCTCTCACTTTCCAAGCATCCCAGGAAAATGGTGGCTGCTTCTTTGAAGTGAAATAGGTCTCCCTTTTACAAGAGTTTGAGCTATTGGCATTGTATATGAAAATGCCTTTTATTTACGTGTTAATTATCAAAACAGATCAATAAAAGGCATTCTTATTTACAATAGCATAAACTTTTGCAAATGTGAAACCTATTGAATTGCGAATAAGAAATATTTTTAAAAAGTAACTTTTAGGAAGTTGCATTTTCTCTGCCTCCAGCTATTGGAAGCGTATTTGAATTATCTGTTCAGCAGGTGCCAAACCAGTGTTTTACATTAATGAGGTGTGAAAACTACTCCCAGAGCAGTAATATTGGCCTGGGTATGGGGAGGTGTATATCTTCTATTTCTAGCTACGGTGGACCTAGGAACTTCATTAACTTCTAAAGAGACCTGCCCATTCACCAGTTAATATAAGCAAGCGGTGGAGAAGGTAACCTTTTGTTCCTTCCGCCAGACTGGCAAAAATTCCAGCGGGAGGGAAGTTACCCCCAGTGGCAGTTTTCAGTGACTACAGAGGAGAACCTGCTAATTTCACTGGCCACTCCTCTGGGTGGCCTCACAGGCTCTTCCTAAGGGAGGAAGGGTTCCCCCATTATGAATTTTATTAGTAGGGTGTACTGTGAGATTGTTTACAGTGGGGCAAACAGGAACTGCTACAAAAAGAGGGTATGATTGCCAGAGGGACCTTTTACTTGAATCATTACTTGTGCCAAACATAACTTTGGCAGCCACCTCAGAACACTCTCTGTCATTGCGGAAGAATGGAAGAAGGTCTGCACCTGCTGTTGTAGACCTGCGCAGAGACCTGAAAGGCTGGATCTGCTCCTTCTTGTACCCAGGACAAATAGGTTGAATCCAAGGGTCAGCTGGCTCCTTTGTGGGCACAGGGACACAATAAGCTGAAAGAGGCCTTTTCCCTGTACTGCCCAGATGACCAGTATCAACTAGAATTGGCTGAGCTCCTATGTAGCAATAGGAACACAGTAAGCTAAAAGAGACATTTTGCATGAAGTGGCCAGTTTACCAGTAGCAACCTGACCGGACTGAACTGACTGCAGCAATCTCTCTATGGTAAAGTACAGTGAAATTGTCCCGGTACTTTACTGCAGGGAGATCACCATCTGACTGAGGAGTCTCCCTATGTTAAAGTATAGGGAAAAGTTAAATTGTTTATGAAATGTCGAAAAAATGTATTAAAATATTTTGCTGTTGAATGGCAATATAAATTAATGTTATATATTTATTTTAATGGTAGAACTAAAGAAAGAAAATGCTATAGCACCATTAACTTATTTTTGAATGAAAAATAAACTAATGAAAATATATTGGAAAGTAAATTAAATTTATTTTCTCAAGCTAAAATTAAAAATATATTCCCACCTAAAGTAAAAACATATTTTCTAATACTTGCTATTATATATTTTTTTAAGTTTATTTATTTATATTTGACTATTTTAAATTATTTAAATTAGGGTAATGTCTTGGCTGTATTATCTTCAGAAGGGCAGCTTGTGAATAACAATGAACTTACACTTTTGTAGGTACATACACGTCCCTACCTACTCCCCCACAATCCTCCATTAGCCCTTCTTTACTCCTCCCTAAATCCCTTCCATTTAGTAGTATTTACCATTTTCCGGCCACTCCCACCTGTCCTTCCCACATTTACTACTAAAACGTATACTTACATGTGCAGAGATTCTGCAGTCGGGAGGAGATCCCTCCACAGAAAAAGATAGGAGAGACGGAGACAGAAACTATGTGCATTGGTTTGTGGATAGCATTTTGTAGAATGTATGCAGTACTATTGTGAATTTGCCAGGATTGCCAGATAAAGGTATGCTGAATGCGCTGACAAGGGGAGAGCACATGGACAAAAAACAGGGGGATGATAGAGGCAGAATCATGAGGACTGATAAAGAAAAAATTGCATTTGTCTCAAATCAGGTGTGAGTAGATCGTCTTATCCTGGATTTCGTTTGCTCTCCATTGTTTGTAGTTTGCAATTGAATCATACCAGAACATTGAGGAAAACCAAGAATGGGTGAATTTACACACACACAAGGGACTTTGCAACTGAAAGAGATGAGGAAGAGTAGAACTGGGACCAGGGACGCGTGGTTGAAATAGAAAGAGAAGTGAAAACATACAGACTTTGCCAAAGCTTGGTTGTATAGGGTGCTCCTTTCACATATTCGTGAGAGATTGTGTACATTAATGAAGCCCACTTGATATTTATAGAGTAGGTTTCTCGTACTGTGTAAAGAAGACTCTATGGCCTGGGTAGTGTCAAGGAAGCTGCATGGTTCTAGCAACATAAAATGGAAAATTACTGATTCGTAAAGTTAGAAACAGAGTAGAGTAGAGTATGTATTTCAAGACAGTAATAGGGGTACAACTAAAATGCTGCATTTAAACTTTCCAAGTTGCTTCACATCTGACCTGTATATGTATTATCTCTTTAAGGAATTGTAATTGTTAAATAAACCTATTTTTTTGCCAAGGCTATTGGTGGTAGTAATAAACGTGTGTTTTTCTAAAAGAAACATACTGAGGAGAAGAGTACTGTACAAGGTCAGAAACATTCTGGGCCATTCACAGAAATCTTCTTTCCTACACTGGATGTTGGATGTATAATTCTACTACTGCTGCCCCTTTTTCAGATTATACACTCATCCTCTGTAGAGTACAAAATGGTAGTGGACCCTTTTTCGAAACAAAAACATACTGGTATTTTTATTTGGTTTCTTTTCCTGTTGGTCGAGCGATTTGCTGTTTCGAATACTTATTTGTTTCCACTCTGAGGAATAGATTTCACAGGACTTTCCTATAAAGTAGTCTAAACCGGCTTGATTTCTGTTCGCTTGTTCAGGCGTGTCAAGTTATGAACAAATGTCCAGGAGAGATATCTGTTTAATGCAGAAAATGACAACCTCTCCTCTCTCTTCTAGAAGTTCATTTTCATTTAAATTGGATAGCGCTTCTTGGGAATATATCCTGTCATGACAACGTTGTTTGAACAAAAAATAATTTTCTTTACAGAAAAAAAGGCCATGAAAACAACATTTACCGCAAAAGTCAACAGATACTTTTTTTGTTAAAAAAAAAAAAAAAAAAAATAGTGATTAATTTAAAGGAAGGGCTCTCCTTATAAGCTTTATGATTAGGTGTACCGTTTTGTAAGGGTTATCCAGTGGTCTGTGGGCTTTGCTCACACTTCCTCCCCTGTGGTGCTGTCCCCTTGTGTCCTGTGTTACCCATGCTTTGCACCCTGAGATCTTCACCAACATCCATCCTGTGCTCACCGTCCCTAACATTAGGAGCCCTCCAGTAATACCATGCACTCTCCCTTTGCACTCGGAGTCCCTCAACACATGTGCTCCCCTATACCCTTTGATAGTCAGCATCACGTTGGCTTTTGTATGGTGAAAAGTCGTTCACAAATTTTTTAAAAAGGAGGCGTCGCTTCTACCTATATACGTAAGCTAAATACATGTGACTATTACACAAATTACAATACATTACGTATAAAACAACTTTACCCACAGAAAGTCATAGGGGCCGATGACGATGGTGGGCGGACAAAGTCAGCCTGCCTTTTCAGCTGCTAAAGGGACCGCCCGCAATAGTTGCGGCGGTACCACCATATCAATTATGATGCACCCACCAGTGTGGCAGACGCATCCTGTATATTTTGGCACCACTGCAATGTAAAATATACATGTTGTGCTTTTACATGCACAACGTGAGAGGCACCGCATGGTGCCTGCCACATTGTACACGTAAAAGCAGGGGGGCACCATAGGTACCCCCCATGTGTACCCCACACCCCCAACAGCAGGAACCGCCATCATTTCCATGGCAGAAAGGCTGCCATGGAAAGGCTGATCACGGCCTGCATCGTAATATGGATGGCGGTGTCTTCCAGACACCGCCACCATATTAAAACCCTTTTTCCGCCGGTCAACTCGTCGACCGGTGGAAAAGCAGCGGGCGGTCTTTCCGTCCGCCGTGGACCCCCCGCCATCATGATATGGCGGGGGTCTTTGTAGTGACGATGTCGGGCGGATTGCCCCCGCCGGGCCGGCGGAGACCACCGCCAGCCCTGCGGGGGTATTCCGCCTGCCATTTTGATTGTCCCCATAGTTCTTAGACCTCTTAGACCCTCACTGATGAATATACGCCTTGTATAGAATGTACTAAGCACAAATGGACGCTGCGTATCCGGGATAGAGTAAGGGATGGCTATCTCCATCTAATGTTTTGGGTATATATTCCATAGGTGAAGTGGAGGAGAAGTCAGAATATGGTAGGCAGATGTACTATTTCTATACTATGTACCACACAGAAAGGCTGATTATGCCCTCAATCCGGGGACATGGTCAAAATACTTGGTATATAGGAGAAATATATATATATGAGAAATTTATTTGTATTATGCATCAAGTAGTGTCACAGTTTATGTTCCATTTCTTAGATAATTGTATCAAAGATAGCTTATATGGTTTTGACAGTTAAATAGGTCTTGAATATTTCACCTGTTCATCCACAGCCAGTGGTTCATGGCAGAGACAAATAAATCATAAACCTTTGGGAAAATGACACATTGAGGACAATATTGATTGGAAGCTAAGAAAGTCTCCCTATAGTGTGAGCAGGATGTAACATAGAACGTTTGCAGTACCAAATTTGGCTGAAGGTTAGGCCTTCTTGCACTTCAGGGCATTTGAAACAGTCGAAATGTTTCTGAATGATATTGTCTAAACTAATCATGCCGTTTAAAGTACGCGTAAAAGTGAAAGCAATGTTTATCAGAGATCTTCAATTTTTTATGTTGAACCCACTCCCTGCCAGCTTCCTCAGCAAACTTATTTGCCCCCTTCAATCTGACATGCATATGACTGACTCAATTATCAGGAGTGTGGAACATGTATAATAGGACAAAGCTTATTGCATTGTATTACAAAGTGGGGGTTGTGCCGAGGCATGAGAGGTACAGGAGTAGTTCATTCCTCTTCCCTACTTAGTCCAGGCCCCTTAATTTCTCTGTACTGCTAACTCATGCAGTGCTTCCACCAGGCCCATCCATTCTCCCTAAATTTGTATTCTACCTCCCCACTCCAGCAGCTCTCCCTCCCAAGCTCCTTGCACTGTTCGAACCCTGGGGACTCTTTCAGCACACTTTCCCTCCGGGACACACTACTATCTTCACCTTCATCTAGAGGGTATCACACTCTGTGGACAAATTGTATCCCCCAAATAACAACATTTTGCCCATTAACATAAATGGGCTACCCCCATGAAAATATGAATCCTTTTATCTGCAGAGGTTTCAATGGGATCACACTTCAATACCTCTCTATCTCACTCATCGTGGCATCTCAAAAGTTTGAGAGATATGCTCCAGGATCCAGTGGCACTTACTCCAGCCTCCTGCAGAATCCTTTCCCTCAGGTTTCTTCAGCACTCCCTCAGTTCATTGTCCTAACTGGTGCACATCTCTATCTCTATATGCTTAGGAATTCATTGTAGTGTTCTTTATTGTACTGTAAATGCATTTACATAACACTTACTACCCTGATGAGCAGAGTGCACAAAGGACAGTGGGGCCACCCATGATTTAAGTGTCCTCAGGGCCCAGATTAGTCACATTGCTCATGATCTGATCCCCTTAAAGGACATGAAATGTTCACCAGGCACCAGAGATAATATGTTTGCTTATGGTGAAAACATAAATGGATCCTGAAGCTGAGCATTCTGGCACAACTCACACCTTTCTAAGGCAGATAACTATCCCCCACATTTCATAACCCCTGAGAGAACATGTCAGAGGATATCCCTTGGACCTAGCTGTCCTCAGGGACATGATATTCTTTTGGGTACCAGAGAACACTGGTTGTCTAACCCCACAAAAAATGAGAGTAGGTAGCTTACAATTCTCACACAAAGCATGCCTCAAACTGGCCCCTATCCATTGTCTACATTTTTGATCCCACTGAAAGAGCACATTGAGGGAATCGCTTCTTAAATGGCCTACCTCAGGGGACATGAACGCCCCTGTGGGTAGCAGGGATGATTCTTTCTAGGGGTGGGTGTACCTGGTGTAATTCTCTCTAGGGACATTACTTGTAATTACCACGAAATAATTATGGCTAAGTGTGTGAAAAGAGTAAAGCAGCATTTAGCATTATTTTCTTAGAGTAAAATGCACCCTTGCATTCAAAATGGGCTGAGGATGAGATTTGTGTTAAGAAAATAGCACTAAATGCTACAAGACACAAACAACAGTAGCTAGTAGCTGCACTCTCTTACTTTGTTGTTCCTGTGTTCCTAATTACTCTCAACATCTCAGCCTGGCATAATCACCTCATTTTGGTGATTTTGCATCCCAAGAGCAATACATAATTACTGGAATTACTCAGATTACTCTGGCATAGTTAAAATTTCTCATAGAACTAAATTTGTCTCTAATGAAAAGAAACAGAGCAGCGAGGTGAGCAATAAGGTAAAAAGCATACCTTTCTACCCAACACTTATACTTCAGGGAGTCTAGGAAAGATGATCAGGGAAATTGACACTTGATCTGCTGTTTGTTTGTGGGGACATAAAATGCTCCTTCAGTGCCAGGGATTATTTTTATCATAAAAAATGAGAGGGAGCAGGTATTAGAGTATCTTGACACAAGGTTTCTATTTCTCTGGCCCTTACCTATCTTTTGTATTGATAGGTCACCTGAAAATCTCAGGGGACTCACACCTTGTGTATTGCCATCAGGTAGAATGATATGATCCAGGTATCAGAGAATATTGTTTTGTTAAAGAGTAGAAAAAGCAATGGTGTGGGGCACAGAGGATATTGGCATAGATCAAACATCTCCCTGGCCCTCTACTCACTACCTACATTTCACGTCCCCTGAGGGATCAGGTCAGAAGCACAGCCTGTGATCTGGCCACAATGGGAAACCCTCACACCCCCAGGGCAATAAGGATCCTTTTTGAGGAGACAAACATTTTGCCACAAGGTGGGCAAACCCGGATGTCATTTTTTTAAAAAAGAAACAGAGAATGAAGATTGAATTGCTGACACAAGACATGCCTTTTCATTGGCCACTACATATGACGTCCACTTCAGGCACCCTGGATATGTAATTTTGTAATCTGTTTGACCTGTCAACAGTGAGGGAAATCAAAATCTTCTTCAGTATCAAGTATTATTTTTTGGCTAATAGAAACATGAAATGGTGCATGGAGCCAAGCCACCTGACACAACTCCTCCTCAACTATCTATATTACACGTCCTAAGCACATTGGGGGCATTCCAACTTTATTCGATCCACTCCGGGAACATGAAATGCTGCTGCCGCATAGAGGATAATTTTTTCCTTCAAAGAAAAAAAGACACATAGCAGGGAGCCGGGTACGCTCCTTTCTAGCCTCCACACACCAGCTGTACTTCAAGCACCTGGGGGACCAGACAGGAGGTGTTATATCTTGGTTACATCCTTCAGGAGACCAGAAATGGGGTCGGGACATAGATTGTTATTTGTGAAACCAAAAAATAGGATACTCTCTTAATCCCTTGCAGCATTCCAACAAACGAGATATCAATTAAACTCGAGCAACGTAATTTTAGCTCCACCCTTGCACGTCACAAATATGTAACACAAACTTTCTCTTAGCACATGTTTTCTATGTGACCTAACGATATTAATGTAAAAGTGTTGCACTTGGCCTCATTATCTAAGTGTATTCCCTGTAGGATTAGAGACTCATAAATATACTGTGTGCCTTTACTGTATTAAATTATATACTCTCTAGAGACTTGACTGAATAAACAATTCTCACCTACTAAAAGTGTGTTTACTTTAGAAATGACAATGATTAATGTAATGTGTGCACTGTTTCATATTTGCATTTAAATGTAGTTCTTCATAATGCTTATACACTTGCATGCAACGTTTTACTGTATGCTTCATGTAATATGAATCTACTATACTGACAGTTTTATTCATTTGTGTTTGAATGTGCACATGCATATTAAATTCACACCATTGATTTAATACTTTATGTTGTCCTGACTAAGCCTGTTTTTCATTTTGCATAACATGCTTTTTTCCTTTCATGCTTGCATGTCTTTTTCCTTGCAGGTATGGTCATATGTTTGTTAGTTTGAGAATAGATACAACTCTGTAATAGTGATATAGAGAGCCTGAGAAGAAAATCTTGACCAGTAACATGGAGAGTCAGAGCAACAACTGAAAATTACCATTTATTAATGTTCCAAAGGCTCATAGGTGACAATGGACAACACTGTTCCCATGTCTGCCCTGGGAGAAAAGGTTGATATTCCAGCACATAACCTGAGAATGGATGCAGATAGAGGGTTGTGACCTGGGACATTCTGGTTCAAATTAGTGGAGTACCCACTGTTTGCGGTTACAGCTACTTTCCTTTGGACTTTGAGAGGTTTAGACCTCTATGCTTACTTCTTGACTTTTGTTGAGTGTGGCTTAGGCTAACACTCGTTCCCCTGTCCCAAGCAGACACTTGACCTTAGATGCTGACACCTTCTTTTACTCCTCACACTTTTCCACATTTTCCCTAATTTCCTGCATTTTCCTGATTCTTGAGATTCTTTAGGTTCCAAAACCATTCTCCTTAGCTTAGATGTAGCTTAGATGATTTTAGATTTTAATCATGTATATACGAGAGAAGCAGAAACATTTCTCTCAGCACCAAATCTAACTACTGACCTGTTGTATTGATGTGACTGAATTACTTGTTTGCCTTATACTGGTATGCCTAAACTTGTTCAGGAGGTTGGGTTTCCTGGTTGTTATTCTGTACCTTTACAGCATTGTGCTGAGATTTGTCTATCCTACCTTGACTGCTAATTTGTAATACACCTTCTTAACTATGGTCACTGATTCCTGATACTTATTGTATAGACAAAATGGTTACACTGCTAATTGAAATTGATTGATTTAATGCAAATTCCCTTCACCTCTAAGGCAGCGAAGACAAGTTCCCTTGGAGGACAAATGTTAGGAGGGTTGGCCCAGATCGCTGTACAAAAACCAAACAATAAATTTAGAAGAAAATTAAAAAGCAAAATCAGGCTATTTATTGAATAATATACCTCTGGATCTTTGATTAAGTTAGCTATTTAATATGGTCCCATTATAATTAGTGAATGTGATCACAATGTTTAATTGTTCATCATTACCAATACTCTGTGACCATTTTGCGGCTTAAGGAGTAACTTTGAGTGGAGACAGCACAAACGCTCATAAGAATGGGTCACTTAACACCATAAAAGAAACTGAAATCTATAATTAGAGAAACTATTTAACATCAAGAAAAAAGCACAATGTGCCAAACACTTGAGTTACAATTAAAAAAATAAATGGAGGAACAGAGGACAGATAAACCATACTCTTGTACCACTCCATTCTCATGTATAGGAAATTATAAAGTGCATGAACCCCCGTCAGTGCTTAGTTGACTCCTGCTCAAACACAATTTGTAAAAGTCTTTAACACCATTCTGAGAAACATAAATACCTTTATTGTGGAGGGATGGGTTTCAATATGTTAGAAATAGACCTGTATAAAATCACTTTTGGACAAACCCTTTCAGTATCCATTAGAACTGGCAAGTTATTAGGTTTCCAGGCTAACCCGGAGGAGCCCGTAACTTCTCTAGTTGTGTGCATGTTGAAGGGTAAGCATTCTGATTTATCTCTGTTGAGTTTGTATCCTGAGTATTTGGTGTATAGTTCGATGGTGTCCATGAGTGCTGGTATGCATAGGCCGCCAGTTTGGCAGTGGTGTTGTTAATGTTTATTCCCGCTATACTGCTATTATCTATGATGTTACGGATCAGGGGTTCTAGGGCAAGGAGGAACAGCAGAGGGGATAGCGGACAGCCTTGTCTCGTCCCCCTTTCAAGATTGAAGGAGGCTGAAACCGCTCCGTTTATCGCTATCTGGGCTTTGGGGGATTTGTACAGTGCCATGACTTTTTGTATGAAGCTCGCCCCTAGGTAGTGTGCTTGCATGCTTCTCTCTAAGAAGTGCCAGGACACTCTGTCAAAGGCCTTCTCTGCGTCTAACGTGATGGCTACGGTAGGGCTGAGTGTTTTAGAGGAGTGTTCTATGACCTGACAGAGGAGTCTCGCATTGTCATGGGACATGCAGGTTTTAAGATAGCCTACCTGTGAGTTGCCGATTAGCTGTAGGAGCACTTTGTTAAGTCTTGTCGCTAGGATTTTTACATATAGCTTGCAGTTTATGAGTGAGATCGGGCAGTAGTTTTTGGGCCATCGAGGGTCTTTACCTTCTTTAGGTATACCAATTATATTGGCCTGTGCCATGGACTCTGTCACTGCTCCCTCTTTCCCACAGTGGTTAAAGACTTTCCTCAGCACTTGTACTAGTTGCTCGTGGAA
The DNA here is from genome assembly GCF_964261635.1 of Lissotriton helveticus. Classification (NCBI taxonomy): domain Eukaryota; kingdom Metazoa; phylum Chordata; class Amphibia; order Caudata; family Salamandridae; genus Lissotriton; species Lissotriton helveticus. The sequence continues at coordinate 492,857,928 of NC_136069.1, read as the reverse complement.
GGTTTTGTAAAAGGGTGTGGTGTACCCGTCAGGTCCCTGGGCTTTGCCGTCATTTAGTGCCTTGATGGCTGTAGTGATCTCGCTCGTCTTTATGTCCTGACCTAAAGCTTTGGCTTCCTCTTCTGTTATCTTGGGAAGGTTGAGGCTGTCTAAGTAGTTTGAGCATCCCTCCTGGTCTAGGTCTTCGTCTTTCTTGTAGAGCTCCTTATAGAAGTCCATGAAGGTGTGTATGATTTCTTTGTTTCTGGTTTGTTGATTGCATCCGTGATTGTTGAGATACAGTGTTGCCTTTGTTTATATTTGAGGTATGATGCTAGTGTTTTGCCTGCTCTGTTTGCCTCGCATAGGTTGATTTGTTTGTATTTCCTGATCCACAATCCTGCTTGTTTGCTGAGAATTTTTATTAAATTCGTACTTTTTTCGAGTAAGTTCTACGAGTGCGGCTACGTTCGAGGTATCTGCGATTTGTTTTATTTCCAGTTCCTTGATATCTTGTTCTAGTTGGCTTAGCTGCGCTTTTGATTCTTTGTCTCTCCTGGCCTTAATTTCTATCAGTGTCCCCCTGACGGTTGCCTTAAGGGGGTCCCACAAGGACTTTGGGTTCGTGTCTGGTATGTTGTTCTCTGCGATATAGTCCTTTATGGCTTTCTCTATTCTGTCTTTGTCTTCCTTTTTTGCCATGGTTATGTTATTAAATCTCCATCTGCGTGTGGTATGTTCGTTGTGTCAGCCTGTGAGCTGAAGGCTAATGCACGAGTGATCTGATATTGTCCTAGCTGCAATGTCTGTGTGTTCTCTCAGGTGTGTGTGTGAGGCAGAGATGAGGATGTAGTCTATCCTACTGTACGAGTTGTGTGGGTTGGAGTAGAAAGTGTCATCTCTGGTGTGGGAGTGTTGAAGGCGCCATAGATCTTCTAGGTTGAACTTAATGCATAGGTTTTTCAGGGTCATGAGGGATGTCGGGGGTCGGTTTTGTGAACCTGACTGTCTGTCCAGGGTGTGATCTAGTGCTCGGTTGAAGACGCCTGCCAGCGCGTTCATGCCGCATGGTTGGTAAGCATTTATTTTCCTCGTTACGTCTTCCCAGTAACTAGTGTCGTCTGGGTTGGGTGCGTAGGTGTTGGTTATCAGTATTGTTTCCTCTCCTCTTTTCAGTTGAGTGATCAGTAGTCTCCCCTGGTCGGCCCATAGGAATGAATGGGAAATACCGATTCGGTAAATACCGATTCGGTAAATACCGAATCCGAAAGCAAAGAAAAGTGAAACTGATTCAGGCAGCCAATCAGGTGCCACCACCCTCCCCCTCCCTACCAGGAAGTGGCTACACAGGCAGCTGCAACTAATTAGAAGCTTCTGGAGAGGCAGTTGGAGCTGAGCTGAGTCCCTGAGCAGCAGAAAGAGTTGTGTGCACTTTTAAATTAGAAAAATGGCAAGCAGCACAGACAAAGATCAGCCAGAGAGGAAGAGGAAACTAAAATTCAGTATCATGGAGCTGCAGGTCCTTGTTGAGGAGGTGGTGAAGGAGTACAGAAAACTGTTTGGCAGGCAGTCCCTAACTGTGGCTGAATCTGCCAAAAGGAACATTTGGCTGCACATTCAAGAGAAAGTGTATGCAGTTGGAGTGACTCCTAGAGACATTGAGGACCTTAAAAAGAGGTGGTACGACCTCAGGAGACTGACCAAAAAATAAATTGGTGAACACCACAAGCAGGCAAGCAAAACTGGTGGGGGGAAGAACCCAGCACCCCCCCTAACTGAGCTGGAGGAGATGGTGAGCTCAACCATAGAACCTGCAAGCGTCTGCGGACTGGAAGAAGTAAACAGCTCAGCCAGAGCTGCCAGCAGAAAAGGTTAGACGCATGCACAGCAATCCCCCACACCATCATCCTTCCCTTTACCCTATGTGGCAAAGTGAACCCCAGTCCAGTACAGCTAGCACTATACAGGAGCTATGCATTATGGGACATGTAGTCAGGAAATGAAAGACAATGTCATACAGCATAGCAACCAGCAAGTTAGGGAATTTATTCCAGACAGAAGAAAGCACAGGCAACATGTACATTGTTCAAGTGAAAATTATTTAGCTAATGTACGCTCATATGTCCACAGGTGAGACATCTCGCAGGCGTTCCCGGGAGACTGAAGGCACGCACCAGAGAGGGATGGCAGTCAGGAGTCAGGTCTAAGTGCACAGAACGTATCAGAGGACACAGGTGCACCAAGTACACAAATAAACAAAGTAGAATCCACTGGGGATTAGGAGAGTGGCCCCTACTGTGGTGGGGAGCACATCGTGTTGTTTAAATACCCCTCACACACCAAAAGGGCCCTTGGTGTCATTCTACCATCATTGGGGTCTTCGCACCCCTCTACGGGATGCGGCGTGCTGCAACCTAACGATTAAGCGGGAGCACTTAATCGTGTGGACTATGTGTGGTGGTGTGTGGGGTATAAAATGTGAGTGGTGAGGTGGTGAAAGTGATATTAAAAAATACCTGGCCCAGGGTTGAAAAAAATTTAATTAAGCCCCGGCTGGTATTATTAAAACGTGCTAGACGAGGTAGTAGCTGTATAATTATGTACAGTTACCTCTTAAGTGCGTCGCACGATTAAGTGCACGATTAAGTGCTCCCGCGTAATCGTTAGGTCGCAGCACGCCGCATCCCGTAGAGGGGTGCGAAGACCCCAATGATGGTAGAATGACACCAAGGGCCCTTTTGGTGTGTGAGGGGTATTTAAACAACCCGATGTGCTCCCCACCACAGTAGGGACCACTCTCCTAATCCCCAGTGGATTCTACTTTGTTTATTTATGTTGCCCAGGGAGAACTAATCGACTATAGTCTCTCTCTCCCCTCTTGTTATAAATATAGCACCAAGTACACAGCCACCATCCCAAGACACAGAAATGGCTCCAGAGTTGCAGGCGTCCCCAGAATGTACACAATCCCCTCTGTTAATGTCATCCCCAGAACTGCCAGCATCACTGCCTGTGACAACACCTGCCGCACAACAGAGCAGGAGGCATGTTGTTGCCCCACTATTGGAAATGGAGTCATCAGCAGGTGACATGGAGGGGGAAGACACACACACACCTTGCCTGGTGAAGGTAGCACTGACGCACTGCAGTCCAGTGCAGAGGTGTCCCGTACTGTTTTCAGACGCCGCAGGCTCCAAGAAAGCAGTGTAGCTGCACGTGTGGATGGTCCCAGTGTGTTCCGTGGCCTGGAGGGGAGCATGGTGAAGATCAAAAGGATGCAGGGAAAGGCCATCATGTCTGTCCAATGCCAAATGAGGACCCTAAACAACAATATGGAAGACATTGGGAAGGGCATTAGAGAATTAGTTGATGTCAACAAGGACATTGCAGCAGGGATGCATGATATGTCACAATCAGTGCAGCTTCTGTGCACCAAACTAGATAAGGAAATTGCATCAAGGCGCAAGGAGAAGCAGCGTGCGCAGTAACAAAATAAAGACATCAACTGCTTGGCCACAGCCACTTCCCTGCTATGCAGGAGATGCATAAACATGCAGGAGGGAATCACGCAAAATAGCAATGAGGTTACTAGGGTCATTGCTAGTCTGACCAGTGCTGTTGAGGTGCTGATAAATGCACAAACAGCACAAACTGCTGCTCTGGATGTGCCAGAGAGTGAAGGGAGCACAAGTAGGAGCAGCATGGCAAGCCCCCTTGTCGTAGAGACACGGAGGAGCAGCAGGCGCCAGGGTGAGACAGCAGCCCAAACGCCAAGTGAAGACAGCCAGCCACAAACATCTGGCACTGGTAGGCGTGGACGAAAATGAGTAATTCAGTTGATGGGGAAGTGACCCAGGACTAACATTATTGAATGTATATTATTTAAGTTGCACAATTGTGCTTTGGAAACCTGCGTAGTGACAAAATTAAACTACGTTGGGTGCATACTCCACCTGTCTGTGTCTCTTTACTTACTTAAAAGTTGTTGCGTGTGATCTCTTCCCGTCTGTATCTGCCATCTGTTGGTATTGCCACTCCTGCAGTGTGGGGTTCAGGCAGTGCTTGTTCGTCATCATGGTCCTCATAATCAGATAATTCCACCTCGGTACCCTTCTTCATGGCAAGGTTGTGCAACATTACACAGGTTGCAATCATCTTGCAGCAGGTCACTGGTGTGTACTGGCGTGCCCCTCCACTTTTGTGGAGGCAGCGGAACCTGCTTTTCCACTGGCCAAATGTGTGCTCCACAATGTTCCTGGTAGATTTGTGTGCCCTGTTGTATCGCCTCTGGCTGAGGGTTGAAGGGTTGAGGTTGGGTGTAAGGATGAAGGACCGGACGGCATATGCACTATCTCCTATTTAAAAATGAGAAAAACGTTACTCACATGCACACATTCACATACATCTGAAACATGTATCAAGGGAGTGGAACACACTGTTATACCTAGCAAGTAGCATTCGCCAAATTCCCCCGCTGTCAGGCGTGCGTAGATCCCACTATTCTGGAAGATGTAGGAGTCGTGGGTACTGCCTGGAAACTTGGCCACTATATCCCTGATCATGTAGTTTGCATCGCAGATTACTTGTACATTTATGGTGTGGGTTGATTTTCTGTTTCTGTAGATGTACTCTGTGGCAGCAGATGGGCAAATTGGAATGTGGGTGCCATCAATGCAACCGATGACGTTGGGGAAGTGCGCAATTTGATAGAACCCTGTCTTTGTCCTGAGCAGTTCTGCATGTGTTTCAGGAAAGGTGATGTAGTGATGCATTCGCTGCATCATGGCCTCTAGGAACTTCCTAAAGAAGCGAGACAGGCAGCTCTGGGACACCCCATCTACCGCAGCAATGACACTCTGGTAACTGCCATAGGCAAGCAGATGTAGGCTACACAGCACCTGCACATGGGGTGGGATGGCGTGTGCCCTTGGGTATACACCTGTTACAATGCATTTTTTACTCCGCACTACCACTACAACGCGACCATTACTCCGCATACTATTACAACGCATTGCGCTGGGGGGCGCTCTAGGATAGGGAATAAGTTTAATTTTCTATCCAACACCTTCCCTAGTGTCCACGGGGACTGGAGTTGGAATAGAAAATTATACTTACCACTATCCAGCACCTCTAAGCGCTATGCGTTGTAACGGTATTCGTTGTAAATACCGCGTTGTAATGGTATGCGGAGTAAAAGTATGCGTTGTAACGTCATACATCCGTGCCCTTGAGGTTGGATGCTCCAAAAGTGGGTGCATGTCCCTGATCAAGTCCAGGATGGTTTGGGGATGTAGCCTGTACCGTTGTTGGATCTCTGCATCAGTGAGTTGGAAAAAGGTGATCCTCTGTCTGTAGACCTGCTCCTCCCTTCTCCAGACCCTCCCGCCTTCTGCCTGTAGCCTTAGCCGTCTCGCAATCACATAGAATGCCGCCATTCTGGTCAAACTGTTGCATTTTGGGCCCTTTTTTATAGCCTGCACCTGGTTACCACCTGCTTTCAATCCATGGTAAATACAGACTCTCAAATACCGATTTTCATGCAAATTCGGTATTTTAGAGGTTACCTACATCTCAAAATGCATTTTTACTATTTCTTATTTACCGAATCGGTAAATTTACCGATTCGGTAAAGTTACCGAGTTGGTAACTTTACCGATTCGGTAAATTTACAGAGTCGGAAAATGTACCGAGTCGGTAACTTTACCGATTCGGTAAATTTACAGATTCGGTAAATTTACAGAGTTGGTAAATTTACAGTCGGTAACTTTACCGATTCGGGAAATTTACCGATTCTGTAGTTTTTTGAGCCCCTACATCTTGAAATGCAAATACCGGTCGGTAAAGGCTGAAAATCGGTATTTTCGGCCGTTACCGACCGGTATTTGGCCACCTACATATGGCCCTAGGTGGTCTAAACATGGCGGACCTGAAAACCTTTCAGACTGCCTTTATAGCCAGACAAGGCATACACAGGGTTCTACCCAAACAAACGTACACACCAACCTGGCTTTCTATTGAGAAAGGCATCCTAAATAATGCCGACGCCTTAACTCTCCTCATGGCCAACAACCAAACACACAAGAACAACCCGATCTTCAAGATCACAAGGCAGGCGCTGCTCAAAGTAGACCAGAGGCTTGAGCTCAGCATCAAGACCTTGCTCTGGGAATCAATTTGGAATAACCCCTAGATCAAATACAGAGGGAAGGTCCTTTATATGCTCACATGGAAAAAAGTAGGTTTCTCCTATCCAATTCAGCTAGGTGAGGAAGGATAACCCCACACCTTCAATAGCTTGAGAACTCAGCACGACCTCCCCGAATTGGAACTATACAACTTCTTAGCTATCAAGACAGCCATAACAAAATCTAAACTAACCAAACACAAGCCCTCAATCTTCCAATACATGGCAAACATAAACAAGACAGGTCACCAGGTCTCGCACTTGTATAAACTCCTCCGCCGTGTCTCATCCAAACTGAACGTAAAGAACAGCAACTACTGGCAAGCACAACTTGGCTCAAATCTCACAGAACAAGAACTACACACCCTTTGTGCGGCCCCATCGAAAAACATCATACCCCCAGTGGTAGCACAAACTAAATTCTGTCTTTTATATCAGGTATTCTCGACACCTGCTCGCCTAGCATCATTAGGCCTAAAAGACAATGACAGCTGCTGGAATTGTGGCGTTGCAGGAGGAGACCTCGCACACCTCATCTTCCACTGCAGTAAGGTTAACAAATTCTGGGGGAAAGTGCTCAACTTCATCAGGGAAGCCCTAGGGGGCACTCTAGAACACTCATTTGCCACAACAACCACTGCCCATATCACAACAGATCTAGCCACACAGCAGGACAGGGACCTCCTATACTTCCTCATGACGACAGCAGTCAAGACGGTATTAGCTAAATGGAAAGACACCTCCAAAGCCACATTCAAGGGGTGGCTAAACTGGATCACATTCCTTAGAGGGGCTGACATCACAGCATTAAAGCAGACACCATGGAAAAACCCCAACCGAGGAATGTGGTCAACACTAGACAAATTCCTCAGCACACACAAAACCCCATAAGTCAAATGTGTACTCCCGATCATACACCAGCAACCCGTAGTAGTGAGCGAGATCTACCAATAAAAGGTCGCCAAACACATTTATGTTATCTGTTTGTATGTCATACGCCTGCCAGAGAATACTCGTCCGAACGCAGAAACTTACAGGTTAAATGTTAAATGTTTAAATGTCGAATGCCGAAACGAGGGGCAAACACATATGTATAAAGAATACGCCATTTAGCGTGCCCGTGAAACGTCATATTCGTTATGTGTCACAAGGTTTTCTATTTTTGTATTGTACAAAATACCAATACAAATATAAAAAGAAACAAAAAGAACTGGCAAGTTATTGACTTATAACAAATTAATGTTTACTGATTATGGTCTTGGAGGAATTGATTACCACGTAGTTGTCAAATCATCCGGAAATACACAAACATTTAGGGAACTATCCATCAGGCTTTCAACGTGCAAGGAGGGAAGAGTTGGCACTGAAGAACATCAATGAAGAGACTTAAAGATGGTGGATCATGGACATCCATCAATGCTACTTTTACTTGATCTACTCAATGCTTTTGATACTATCAACCGTGACAATAAAATTCTAGTAAAATGATTAAGGATTGTGCCTTGAGTGTGGCTGACTTATTCAGGTCCATTTTAGATCAGCGACATACCAAGGTAAACGCTACCTAGGTAATCAGTAATGCAGATGACACCTCTCTGCTCTGGGCCTAAATAATGCAGCCAACCTACCTTGGGAATTTGTTACCATTTCTGTTTATCCAAATAACAGTCTGCATTTTGTAAGTTTGAAAAAGTCTTGTATCACAAAATAAACAAATGAAGTACCATTTTTACCATGAGATGTGGGTTCATGGTGATAAACGAGACATTTCCAATTGGCCATATATTCAATTGTTATCTGAAATTATGAGGATAGTGCATTTTGATAGCAACAGATATAACGAGGAAGGCAACGTAGTATAAAACATGGATTCGCAAGGATCTGGCATTAGTTTTCAGTAACACCAGGGATTAGTAGGGCTCTCAGTGTGCAAGCCAACCCCTGATCCATATACTGCAGCAATGCCCCATTTCTAGACCTCCAGTTGACATTTGGATTGAATGTTGCGCTCCTTTTCTGACCCATGTATTAGGCCAACCTCTATCTGCAGGGTACTGTTTTTCAGAATTCTTGACTTTCTCAATAAAAGTTAGGATATTTAAAGTTTCTACTTAGTTCTATGTCAGAATAAAAAAAAAAAAAACTTTCTCTTGATATCCAACCTCAATTGATAATTTTTTTCACTCTGAATACTGCACTAGTTAGTTATAGTTAGGTCTGCTTTTACATAGAAAACGTTTGTTTTGGTTTGCTAATAACTTTGGGCCTGTATGATGAATCTTCACAAAATCTTTCCAAAATGTTTGTCCATCTCATTTCCTTCCTGGACAGTTTCGAGTTGATATGTGAAGCGGGGGTCGAGAAGAAAAGGGTGGTCCGAAAATAACTTTAAGATGGCCTATAGCAAAAACAGCTGGAATTACACCAAATTTGGGAGAAACCTTGAAAATGGATGGCAGATTGTGCTTTTTACGATTTGATGTAAATCCGTTCAGTGTTTCCTAGAAATTAAGGCCAAAAAATCTTTTGCCATTTGGGACCGCAAGAGTTTTGTGAGATTGTTGTGGGAGTGCCAATTTAAAAATGGAGCGTTCTGATTAGTCCAGAGACTTTTATTTAAATTTGGCCATCTCGCACTTGAGGGAGTCTGATTGGCTGCCAGCAACATGAGAAAAATGTTGCAGGCAGCCATTAGAGGTCTTCGGGACTTAGGGCCAGATGTACGACTGTTGTTTGCTGTCACCCACGGGAAATCAGCCTGTTTGCGACCACAAAAATAGGTCTGTCCTATGTACAAACCTTAACTTGCGAGTCGGTAACCGATTACTGACTCGCAAAATGGGGTTTGCGACTCGCTATTAGGAAGGGGCGTGCCAAGGGCGTCCCTTCCTAATAGAGAGTCGCACTTCAATGTACGTTTGTTTTGCTACTGCAATTACGGTCTCAAAACATTCGCAGTTTACCACCCATTTCAAAAAGATGATTCCCCTTAATGACTAGTAGCAAAAATATTTTTTAACAACTGCCACTGGTCCCATGGACCATTGCCTACTCTTAAAAAATGAAACGTAAACGTTTCATTTTTTTAATTTAATGCATCCTGCTGTACTTTATGGAAAATGGGCTGTATTAAAAATACTGCTTTATTTAAAAATCAGTTGCAGACATGGTGGTCTGCTGACCCTAGCAGACCACCATCCCTGTGAGTGCTGGCCATTCCCTATGGGGTCGCAAATTGTGACCTGCCTCATGAGTATTAACGAGGAAGGTTGTTTGCGGCCCCATTGGGAATCGCAAACAGTGTCTGAGACATTGTTGTAAATTCCATATTGCGAATCACAAATTGAGTCGCAAAATGGAAGGGTCGTACACCTGGCCGTAAGCACGGTGTCCTGAAATAAAAAATAGTATAAAGGGCAGAGTAGGAATACTCGGACACCTTTGGCCCCGTGGTGGGACCTAGAGAGACCCCTCAGGGGTCAAAAATGAAAAAATAGCAAACAAAAGCCACAATCCCATAAGATTCTCACAGGATCGGAAAAAATACCAAAATAGTGGCCTGGTCGCATTTATATGCTATAAGCTCTGGGGTACCCACTCCTGTGGCTGTATTCATAATGGGGGGATGCATGGCTCCCCTTCCCAAGCCTTTTGTTTAGTTTACATTGCGGCATATAAGTACAATATTACTTCCCTACAAAGTTTTGTGCCCCTTGGGTCAAGCTAATGGGTGTAAGTGTTCACAAAACACATATGCTCCTAATGCACCATAGGTAAAGGTATTGAACACATTATACATCTTTGTATTCAAGAGGAACTCTGTGTGCAAATGACAGTCATCAATGAGGTAATTTGAGATGTTGTCATTGCTGTTATAAATGATGTCATAGAACATCATGAGTGATGCCATATGTGAGGTCACAAGCAGACAATGGCGGGGGCGCAACTTATAGTAAGTACTGCTAACTATAACTGGACTGGTGAAATTCTGTGTTTTTTTTGTTTAAACCATTAATGTTGTCATTAACAAATTCCCCTAACTATAAAGCTTCCTTAACCTTTGTTTTTTCTGTAAACAAAATAAAAAAATATATATATATATATATTTATTTTTTTTTCACTGAAAAAATCATAGATTTCAGGGGTGTTATAGTTAGCTGGACATTTCACTCATACAAAACCATTGAAATTCCTCCATTATAGTTCTATTGTATTGTATTGTAATTGCATTTATATAGTGCTTACTACCCCATATGAGGCGTCGAAGCGTTTTTTTTTTCCGGCAAGTAGCACGCTACTCCGGGACCCATAGAGGATTAGTGTTGAATTAGTATAGTGAAACATGCAAGTACATTTTAAGTGGTGGATAGGTTAGTCAGTTATTTGGATTTGGAATGATAGCAGAAGGATAGAGGAGGACAAAATATGTATTGTTTTAGCGCTTGTTGACGCACGCTATTCAGGAAGCCTATAAAGGATTAGTGGTGAATTAATATGGTGAAATATGAAGTAATTTCAGTGGTGGATATTAGTCTGTTACTTGGAGTGAGAAGAAAAGCGGAGGGATACAAGGGGAAGAAAGATTTGCATTCATATAGCACTTATTACCCCTGATAATGTCACATATTTCATCATTCATGACATGGTCAGTGACATCACTGATGACATCACTGATGACATCTCAAATGACATCACTGATGACATCGACGTGACAATCAGATACACCTCATCATACACTAGTATAACCTTTCATCACTCACTGTAAAATACAGAGTACCATATTTGAATCCATTGATACACCAATAAAATTTTCTAAAAACTCACTCAGTGATTCCTAGATCTACACACACATCTAAACACTTGCCTATAGATTCACTCATACATGCTAACAAAGATCAATATAACACTATTAAATATACTTATACACCTACATCAACATTACACACCAGCACACACCCTATTCACTTATGTAGTCATCCTACCCACTTATGCAAACAATTGATCATACTTACATTTACTAAGCTACACACTTTTACAAACACCACTTTATTTATTCATATAGATAATAACTCATACTTATTCTGTTATAAAATCACTATTACAAGTATACAGTTTTCGATACAGTCACTCATACAATCACTGAGTCTTACGTATACTTATTTATATACAACTGTCACATACATTGCCTTTTATATTTCTACTTTGTTGCACATATATCATTGAGAAATATATTTACTCATCAACACACCCATAAAGAGATTCACTCACCCAAAACAACTGTTTTCACATAAAGTCTTAACCTTATATATGTACTTAATCAACTATTTACACATCTTTAGACAGTTACACACCTTCCGTCAAACTATACACCCATTCACTCTCTCATTCAAATAATCTCTTAACTAATTACAAACTAATATAGAGTTTCACATACCTAGTAACCAACTTATGTAGTAGTTTACACAACAAGACACAGAGTGAAACAAATATTCACATAATTAAATCACTTTCCCATATATTTAGTGAGACACTTTAAATTACTTACACAGTCAATCACAGTAGTAGTAAATCCATCATCCAGACACTTCTACATCCACTCAGACTTCAATGCAGATTCCTATATATATAATAAATATATAAATAACAAACCAAACCACATTCATTGGATAATGTCATCAGTGATGTCATCAGTGATGTCACTGACCATGTCATGAATGATGTAATATGTGACATCATCAGCAGTGAATTGGGGGCGCGCGAGTTATACTTAGTACAAGTAACTATAATGGAGGAATTTCAAAGGTTTCGTATGAGTGAAAAATCCAGCTAACTATAACACCCCTGAAACCTATGGTTTTTTTCAGTGAATTTCTAAGGTTTTTTAAATGATAATTCCTTAGTATAACTTAATAATTGTATGTTTATTTACCAATATATATTTCGAGTTTTGTAAACAAATGAATCTGAAATTAGTATATTTCCACATTTATTTTACTGATAAATATGCACTCATGGCTGAAAGACTGATCGTTTTCACTCGTGTAAACACTCTTAGATGATAAACTATACATAACCTTGATATGAAAATGTGCAAGTGTTCTCATACGAGAATAAATATTGCTCGTTAAGGCTCTTTACTAAAAGTATTTAATTGTTTTTACCCTTTTACTTTTAGACGACAGACCTATTGTCCTACTACTCTTCATTGACAGCATTTACACACGCTCAAAAAATAACCCAATTTCTGTATTTATACACACTTTAAAATAAATAAAGAGAGAAAAATACTTTTCTGTCTGTATTTATCTGTAAAAATCAATAAAAACATAAATCAAGGAGCCCTACTTATAATTTAAGAATATTTTCAACTTAATTAGCAGTAATTAAAATATAAGTGTGGTAAAAGTATGACGCAGCTATAATACCTCACTTTCAAGAACAGCGTTCACAGTTCAATTCCAAACTCCATCAGCATCATAGCCCACCACTATCTCATTGTAGGTAACACCTTGCTTAATCCTCCCAACGCCCCAAATGCCGGCACACCTTTCCGGGGGTAGCTTTACGCTTTACAAATGCTGCCATTTTATTAATTAAAAAGCATAGTGATAACAAATAATAATACGTTTTTGTTTTTCTTCTATTGTAAACAATATATTTTTTTATATCTTCTATTTAGATGTTTTTAATCATGAGAATGTAAAGGACACAGTTTAACGGGTAACACTTTTTAAACTCTCCAAAGTATGTAGATAATAAGGACCTTATACGTGTTACTTTGGAAATTGAAACCTTTATAGCTTCACAGTTTGTAACTTTTCGAAACACGTGCACAAGTAAAACAGTTAAAACGGGAGACCGTGTAAACCTAAAACGTGACAACTACATAGGCTGAGCCGAATCTTCCTCCCATAAACTACTAACCAACCAAAAACTATATAAACCACACCTATTGTGCGATTAGTTTCATTTTCACAAGTTATTTCTGCGTCGCCAATCTGTGATGCAGGGAGCCGGGCCTGGCAGCGGAAATGGGCAGGATGCTGCCGGGGTCCCACTGAATGCCACCCCGCTCTTGATCAAAGGCAGCGCATCCAAAACACGTGATCTGCTACATCCACTGTGTGGCACGCGGTGCAGCAGAAATGCGTGGTGGCCATATTTAAAGAATAACCGCAGCGTGCCATGGTGTAACAATTAGGGGAGGAGGAGCAGGAGAGGTGCACAATGGCAAAGAGCAGCCTCCCTATTTAAGGAATAAAGCGCAGTTTGCAGCGGTACTGCAATTACAACAAACGCTGGCTGCCCCTCGGGCACACCAGCACTGGTTGGCGAGCCATTTAAAAGTAAAGCAAGGAGCAGCCTCCCCATTTTAGTAATAAAGCGCGGCTTGTAGCGATGCAGCAATTACAACAAGCAGCATGCGCTGCTCGTCCCTCGCACACACCGGCACTGGTGAACAGTGGTGGAAACGTAGTCCCGACATGAATAGATTAGGACAAGCAGCGGAACTAAACTGTAGTTGGTTGGTGCTTCTTCCTGCAAAACGGAAGCAGCACCGGAAGTGATGTATCGGATCACAAGGCAACGATAAGCACGGTAACAAAATAAATGCCAAAATAAACGAATGGCAAGTGGCAATAGAAACTACCGGCAACAGGCGGAGTTTCACACAACACATACAGATCACTTGATGCCTTGTAGAGGCAGCACATGCTCTGTCTATGCGAGACCTAAAAATATAACTTGCATACATACTTTGTTACCTGAAATATTTCATAAACCTTACATTTCTGAATGTTATTTTCTAATTCTATTCTTCTCATTTGCAGTTCCTATTCACGTCTCCCTAAAGAATATATAGGACAAGTTCCGTATATTATAATAGTACCATCCTAGATAGTCTTAAGTGAGTATATGATTTGTTAGCGGAACAGTGTGCTACCTCTAAGCACTACGACAGAACGTTCCTGAATTCTATAGAATTAAAATTTGAAAAACAATAATGCATACATTTCTATGTAAAATGAAGTCACGTGTATTTAACTGTTTTTTACTTGTTCTCCTAATCTCAGATCATGTGCTGCGGGAGTGTTTGTTGTAGCACTTCTATTCTACTTTATCTAAAAGTAACTGATGCCCTTTTACATTATCAAGAATATGGGGCAAAACTTTTACAAACTATAGCAGAAAAAAGGAGGGTATGGCCATGCTTAACTGATATTTTATGAAATTGCGTTTTTAATTGTAATCCCTTTCATATATACAGCGTCAGTTTCTGAAGAACATTTTTTTGTATTTGCTAAATAAAAACTGTTTCAAACCTAGACTGAATTTTTGCTGCGCAACCACACCTCCCCATCAGAAATTAAGCACCACATTATAAGAAAATAGTGCTCCTGGGAAGTATCCCACCCGCAAACTTGAAAAAAAAACACCGCAAGACAGTGTAATTTTTCCGCCGTGATTTGTACACCACACAGCAATTATATAAATGGCCCTTAAAACATATAAAAACAATTTTCACCTTCATAACCCTTGTCCACCACCTTGTGACCTCTGTACAGAGCTAATAGTGTCTCTAACCTCCCCTCTACTACTTTATTTTCCCATACTCCTTTGCAAGTGCGTCACAAAATCGCTAACAACAGTGAACTGTTCCCACCCAATAAGGAGCAAACTTGTGCTCGAAACACTTTAGCCAATAAAATATCCATGCTATTCCGCAGAGGAGGAAGGAATGACTGCCAAAACTTGTACATTTAATTGTTCATAGCCAATGAATATTAAGCTTCATAAGGTCCCGCTTGGAACACGTTACCCAATGAAATGTCCCTAATAATCCACAAAGAAGGAAGGAATCGCTGACAACACTTCTACTTTCAACAGTTTACAGCCAATCAACATTAAGCATGGGAAAGTCCTCCTTGGAGCACGTCAGCAAATCAGATGTCCCTCCTACTCCGCAGAGCGGAAGTGAATGGTTGGCAACACGTCTACTTTCAATAGTTCGCAACCAACCAACATAAAGCTCAGGAAAGTCCTCCTTACAACATGTAAGCCAATTAGATGTCCTTGCTTCTCCCCAGAGCAGAAGTCAATTGCAGAAAACACTTCTACTTTCTATAGTTCGCACCCAATGAACATTAAGCTTCTTGTTGGAACACATTAGTCAATTAAACGTTAAATTTGTTCCAGGCACACATACAGAACACGCCGTCCTACATATTTATACATTTCCTGTAACAAAGTGACTATATCCGTAACAAAATTGAACACTGCCTAATAAATAAACATTATTCCACATTATATTAAAGAAAAGCCGCAATAAGCTGCATTGTTATTTTCCCAATATAATTTACACAGCCTACTGCACCCCCCTCCCAACATGAATGAAGCCCCTAGACTGTGGGGGCCCCAGCGAACCCCTGCTATTATTTTTATTATATTTTCCTCTGACTTCTTCTACGACTAACGGTTCCTATAGAAAACTTCTAAAACTCCAGCACGGTAACTGTTGCGATTAGCAACATATTGTGCTGAACTTCTAACCTCTGGGCTCACTTAAGTGTTCCATGAACTGTTACTATGGTAACAGGCAGTAAGCCGTTTGGGGGTATGGTTGAACGGTACTGGCTGTACAGAAATCGTTATATTTACCCAGAATCCTCTACATGACAGAAAGGAAAGCAAAGTAAGACAGAACACTGTGTACCAGATATACAACCCCATTGCACCACTTTCACGTCACTTTTCCAATCTTAAAAGTGATGCAATAGTAACGCAATGAACTTGTAAATCTGCCCCTATGCACATTACGAGCAAAACAAGTACACAACTCATTCAATTCTTTATCGATCACAATTAGACAGTGTTGCTTCACGATTCACAATGCACTTCAATAAATACTTCATGCCTATTTAAATAGGAAACGAGATTGTCGACATTACAAGACTTAGTGGCATATTTACAAAGACTGAGTTAAAATTGTCACTGCTTTAATGGCTGCAACCTACAACAAAAACTCCGAAAATGGACTTCAAAATCCTTTGTTATCTTACCGAAAGATTTTCTAAACATTGCTGTTTGCTATGCAACAGTAAGAGCCACCCCCCAGAGCTATAAAATAAATGGTTGGAGTGGGCTCCAAGGCCACCCCCTACAAAATTAGAAGTGGAAGGGCCTCAACGTCCCCCTCAAGCCCCGGGAATCACCCCCCCGGGACTTTGTGTATTGTGGGAGGGAGGCTGCGTGGCCCTCCGCCTGGAGCCCTCGAAGGGCCCTGGGGACCGCCACGTCCCAGGGCCGGCTCCTGCAGTGTTCCGGGGTGCCTACCCCTGGGACACTGCTGTTTGCTATCAGAGGGCAGGAGTCTCGCAGCTCCCACCCTCCCATAGCAAACTTGGTTTGCATTTTGAAAGACAGAGCAGTAAAATCTGTTCTCAGTTTCAAAATCCAAACCAGATTGCTTTTCCACATGCATGTTAGCAGCCCCCCATGTGGAAAAGCAATTCCGGCTCCTGAAGGACGCGGGGAGCCGGCGGCACCGTGGGGGCATTGTGGCTCCCCCCACGGTCTCCAACATTTTATATAAGCCCCAGGGGATGGGGTTCCTGGGGATATTAGAAATTACTCATAGAAGCTATTTTTTTACAGTAAAATTAGAAGTCGCACACCCAGCATGCGCTCAGTGCGACCCCCTGGTGTGCATGCGCTGGATGCATGACTCATAATCTGTATGGTGCGCGACTGCAGCGCCTTTGGTGCACAAGTTCAACACGTTTGGGAACCGGCACTGCTTTTCCACATGAGGAACTACTAACATGCAGCTCCCCATGTGGAAAAGCAATCTGATTTAGATTTTGAAAGAGAGAACAGATTTCCTTGCTTTGTAAGGGTGGGATGGACACCCCGGAACACTACAGAAGCCGGCCCTCCCACAATACATAAAGCCCTGGGGAGTGGTGGTCGCCGGGGCTTTGGAGACCTTGCAGCCCTACCCCCAACCATTTTTTTTTGTAACCCCGGGGGTAACGGGGCCCTCGAGTGCTCCATGAAGGGGACCACGCAGTCCCCCTCCCACAATACATAAAGCCCTGGGGGTCGTGGTCCCCGCAGCTTTGGGGACCTTGGACCCCTCCCCCTACCATTTTTTTTAGCCCCGGGCAGTGACGATCCCCAGGGGGCCCCCATAAAATGTAATAGTTGTGCCCCCGGTATTTACCCCCCCCCCGGGGGCTAATTATAAAAAAAGCTCTGTTTTGTTTTATTTATTTTATGGCAGAGTCCGCGCACCCTACACGCACCTGCCGGGTTTAAAAAAAAAGAATTGTGGGCCCTGGGGGTCCTTCTGGGACCCCTTAAGCAGGTCTAGAGGGTAACATTATTTCTACCCTGCCCCCTTTCTCCGTTTTGCACACAGAGTCTCATGGTAGGAGGAAGTGTTGGCCGCCATTTTGTGATTCCGTTGAAGCGAGTAAGGGGAAAAAAGGGCGAAAAAAGTTGGAAATAGGAGGGTAGAAGCACTATAACCTCTGTGGGGTGTTTAGGGTGTACTATAGAGGGGGTGCAAAGTGAAATAATCATACCTACCAGTGTGAAAGGGCTAGGCTGTGAAAATTAAGTGAGGTGATGCTGCTAAGGTGAGGTGGTGCAGGACTCGGGGATTAGAGAGTGAGCCCAAATTGTATGTCTTATGCTGTGAAGTCAAGAGCCGTTGCCGCTCCAGTACAGCTGTGGAAGTAGTGTCAGCATGTGTTTATAACTACCAGGACGAATAACTGACCAGTACTGGTCTGAAAGTTCTGCGGTGCAGAAAATATGTGAGATAGTGTGTAGAGTCTCATGCTGCTAAGCTGAGCTGCACTGCCGGACTCGGGGATGAAAGCGTGAGCCCAAACTGTGTGTCATATGCTTTGAAGTCATGTACTCTGGCCGCTGTGCCACATCTGTCCAAGTAGTGTCAGCATGTAGTTATAGGTACTCGGAGGAACTCTTGTTTCGAACATTATAACTTGTGTATGGTGCTTGGGGGGTGTTATATAGGGAGTGCGAAGGTACATTTGTGTGTATGAAATGAATTTGGTATTTGGAAAATGGAAAGCACTGACTCCTATCAATCAATCAATCAATCATAACACTTGTATAGCACGCTACTCACCCGGAGGGGTCTCAAGGCGCTTGGGGGGAGGGGGGCGCTACTGCTCGAACAGCCAGGTCTTGAGTAGTTTCCTGAAGGTGAGATGGTCCTGGGTCAGCCGAAGGTGGATGGGGAGGGAGTTCCATGTCTTGGCCGCCAGGTAGGAAAAGGATCTGCCTCCGGCAGTGGCTCTTCGGATGCGTGGTACGGCGGCGAGGGCGAGGCCAGCAGATCGTAGCTGGCGGGTGGGCGTGTGGAAGGTCAGGCGGTCGTTGAGGTACTTGGGGCCCAGGTTGTGGAGAGACTTATGTGCGTGGGTGAGGAGCCTGAACGTGATCCTCTTGTTGACGGGAAGCCAGTGCAGGTTCCTCAGGTGTCCGGAGATGTGGCTGCGTCGAGGGATGTCTAGGATGAGTCGGGCGGAGGCGTTCTGGATGCGTTGTAGTCTTTTCTGTAGCTTGGCTGTGGTTCCAGCGTAGAGGGTGTTTCCGTAGTCCAGCCGGCTGGTGACGAGGGCCTGGGTGACCGTCTTCCTGGTTTCGATCGGGATCCATCGGAAGATCTTGCGGAGCATACGGAGGGTGTGAAAGCATGAAGAGGAGACGGCGTTGACTTGTCTGGTCATGGAGAGGGAGGAGTCCAGGATGAAGCCCAGGTTGCGTGCGTGGTCTGTCGGCTTGGGGGCGGTGCCTAGGGCTGGGGGCCACCAGGAGTCATCCAAGACGGAGGGTGATGGTCCGAGGATGAGGACTTCCGTCTTGTCTGAGTTCAGTTTCAAGCGGCTGTTCTTCATCCACTCGGCGACGTCTTTCATCCATTCGTGGAGGCTGGTTCTGGCGGTGTCGGGGCCTCTGGTGAGGGAGAGGATTAGCTGGGTGTCGTCGGCGTAGGAGATGATGTTGAGGTTGTGTTGGCGTGCGATGGCTGCGAGAGGTCTCATGTAGACGTTGAAGAGGGTGGGGCTGAGTGATGATCCTTGCGGGACGCCGCAGATGACTTCGGTGGCCTCGGAGCGAAACGGGGGGAGGCGGACTCTCTGTGTTCTTCCAGCGAGGAACGAGATGATCCACTTCAGTGCCTTCTCTTGGATACCGGTATTGCTGAGGCGTTGGACTAGGGTGTGGTGGCAGACGGTGTCGAACGCGGCGGAGAGGTCCAGGAGGATGAGTGCCGCTGTTTCCCCGTTGTCGAGAAGGGCTCGGATGTCGTCGGTGGCTGCGATGAGGGTGGTCTCGGTGCTGTGGTTGGCTCTGAACCCGGACTGCGAGGGGTCGAGGGATCCATTCATCTCGAGGAAGGCGGCAAGCTGTCTGTTGGCGATCTTCTCGATTACTTTTGCAGGAAAAGGGAGGAGCGAGATGGGGCGGAAGTTCTTGGGGTTGGTGGGGTCCGCTGTACATGTCTGATGGCGCTGGGGGCGTAAGGTGAGGTGCTGCTGGAGTTGGGAATAAAGCTAATGAACTACTGACCCCTATTGTGAACTTTAAACTTGCGAGTTCAGTTAAATGTTCGATAAAATGTTGCAAAAGTATATCGTTAGGTTAAAAAGAAAAAAATGATGAACTTTTAACCTGCAGGTGACGTAGAAGGTTCCAGAAAGTGTGGTGATAAAATAGGTTGAACTTGTGACCTGTATGTGGCGTGGAATATTAGGTAGCTTTTCATAAGGAAAATTCAAAATTAACCAATGGAGGTAAGTTTTGGAATGTCGTTGAAGGAATGAAGTATTCTGATTTGTTCTTTACATGTATTTATGTGTGGAGCGGCAGAGAAATTGTGCCATTCCTGGTTTCATTCTTGATGAAGTCGGAGCTTTACATGTTCTATGTGACAAAGATAGAATTGTAGGCGTTTGTCATTTGAAATCTGTATAACAACTAAAAGGTGAGTTAGAAATGAACAAGGTGTTTTATGTATTTTATAGTAGTAATTAAGTATTTGAGGTGATGTTTTTAATTTTGAAAGTATTTTTTATTTCAAAGTAATATAGTGTTAGTAAAGTGTGGTGTTTGATATTGGTTATGAAATATGCATAAAGTTTGAGCTGTTATTATATAAGTACTTTATATATGTTTAGGAATTTTTCACAGCGAAGAAGTGTAGTTTGTCATCTTTATAGGACTGTATGGTTTAGAAAATGAGGTACAGCGCTAATTTGGGCTTGTAATGTATTCTGGGAGATTAAAAAAATGTTGCACGTTTGCAACTGATACTTTTTGTGAAAATAGTGGGGTGAAGGGTGGTGGTAGGAGATGTATGTGTTATTAAGTTAAAAGCGATAAAACGAAATCCAGAAATGTTATGTTGGCAGGTTGTGGTCTTATTTTTGACACTGAGAGGTAGATTTGAATGTAAGTCAAGGTAGGTTGTTATACAGTGGGGCCTTGTACAGTGTTTAGAGATTACATGGAGAGGAGATGTAGATAGGAAAAGTGATACGTTCCATTTATATGTACGCATAGTTTGAATCATGTGATCCTAGGTTGAGATATAATATGAATATGGTTTCTGGTTTCCATTTGGATATAGCTAATAGTTTTTGTAGTTTCTGACTAGTGAATAATAAAAAGGTAGATATACTAAAATATATGGTAGTAATCATATTAATTATTGTCTGTTCTTATGGAATAGAAGTGATTGGGGAGTGCTTCTTTAGAAGAGATGTTTTATAAATGTGTGATAGATGAAAAAATATGTAAATGTGCAGTATATTTTCTGTATGACTGTTGACATTAGAGAACTACAAGTGATTATAAGTGATACTATTTGTGTGTGTTGCTGTGGTGGATATATGTAGGTGTTGAAGTGGTCCGTGTTTTACTGATGGTGAGCTTCACTATCCCTTTTGAGATGCTCGTCAATTTATTCATTCCATTTAATATCTTTAATATAGATACAGCAAACGGACGGTGTATCAAAAGTTTGGGAATTTGAACTTTGTTTACTCTCCCCATGCCCTGCTATACACTCTACATAGTGTTTAAAAGACTTTCATAACATATAGATGTCTAGCTAGTAAAGATGGTGTAGTTCAACTGGGTCCATTTATAAACCGTACTATGGGATGGTATAGGTTTTACCCGCCAATTTGCATGTTTGAATAGTTTTTGCTGATAAGTGTTCCATCAGACACCTGTTAAAATTAAGCCTGTGTATGGGTATAGTGGCGCGACTAGAAATGGTGGGGGTTTCTGTTGGATTTTGTACTGTTAACCAAGGGCGGGGGTGGGTGTGGAGTAGATAGTTATGTTGCTGTTTGAAACACAGAATATAATAACGTGGAGATGTGCAGCCACTAAAGGTGATCTACTACCACTGTGAGCACTTATAAAGTGCCCTTTGGTATGGTATATGTTTTACCCGCACATTTGCATGTTTTAATACGTTTTGCTGATGAACTTTTCGGGAGACATCTGTTGAAATTAAGCCTCTGTATGGATGTAGTGGCGCTTCATCGTTTGCTGGGGCTCTTTCTTTTATTGCGTAAAGTTAAGCAAGGGCGGTTGTTGAGGTGGTGTAGTGGTACTGTGACTATTTATAAACTGTCTTATGGTATAGTGTTTGTTTGAGTTACAAAATTGCAGGTTTTAATAGCTTTTGCTGAAGAGCGTTCCAGCAGACACCTGTTGACATTAAGTCTATGTATGGCTATAGTGGCGGTAACGGGAGTGCTGGGGCTCGTTGTTTGATTTCATAAGGTTAAGCAAGGGCATGGTTGGGGGTGGGGGATCTGGGTATGTTGCTGATTAAAAGACGGACATTTGTAACGTGGGCATGGGTAGTTAGTAAAGGTAATGTAGTTTCACTGGGCCCATTTATTAACCGTGCTATGGGATTGTTTATGTTTTTCCTGCGAATATGCATGTTTGAATACTTTTTATTGATAAGTGTTCCGGCACACACCTGTTAAAATTAAGCCTGTGTATGGGTATAGTGGCGCTACTAGGAATAGATGGGGTTTCTGTTTGATTTCGTTGGGTTAAGGAAGGTCGGGGTGGGTGTGGGGGAGGTGGTTATGTTTCTGATTAAAACAGACTATAGTAACGTGCAGATGTCAAGTTAATAAAGGTAGGTGATGTAGTACCACTGGGAGCACTTATAAAGTGCCCTATGACATGTTATATGTTTTACCCGCAAATTTGCATGTTTTAATACGTTTTACTTATGAGCATTCCAGTAGACATTTGTTGAAATTAAGTTCCTTTATTGCTATAGTGTCTACTAGGTTTGGTCTGACTCTTTCTTTAATTTTGTAAAGTTAAGGAAGGATGGGGAAGAGGGTGGTGCAGTGGCAGTGTGCCCATTTATGAATCGCTTTATGGTATGGTATGTGTTTATCTGGCTCATTCCCATGTTTTAATTCCTTTTGGTGATGAGTGTTCCAGCAGACAGGTAAACAAATTACATAATATTTCTGTGGATAAGAAATCTTTGTGCTGATAGATATTCTTGTACTGTGGTAGAAGGCTGATAGCGTTGATGGTAAATTATGAAACTTGGTGCCATTGTAGATTTTAATGTAAGCTTACACTGTTTCTTTGTTACTATGATGTAGATAGGGTTGCAAGTGGGAAAAAAGTGGGGGTGCTCTAAAAGGGGAGGCAAAGCTCTTAAAGGGGTGTGGGCTATGCAAGTTGGGCCGTGGGCTAAATCAAGATAACTATCATTGTGTGCTTTAGAAAATCCTCTCCAATTATCCTACGTTAGGAAAAAAACATTCTTTAAAGAATTTCCATTTCTTCTACAGCGTGGGTGACCTACCATGATGTCTCCAGTTCTCAGTAGTGAGCAAAATAAGCATGCGTACATCGATCTCCATGCTTCCACTGCAGTGCGATAAAAAAAATTTACAATGTTTGCGAGGGCCGAAGATAGAGCCTGATATAGACCCGTTTGGAGGATCCCTGAAAATAAGTGCCGGACCTCAGACCCGGCCCAATTAAAGCCCAACCATCTTTTAAATGATGCATACATTCCTACTTATATACATACATACATCTGTTCCTGCACTTATCTTAAGCATCTATGAACCCACTTGCCTATTGTCAGCACTGTCTCATTCATGCAGCCATACGCCTATATATCCTAAGACACATCTGTCCCATAACCAATCCTAAGCATCTATCAGTCCACCTGTCTATCGTAAGTACTGGTCCCTGTATTCATTTATCCTTCCATTCATACATTGATACATCCATCTATGTATCTATGCATTGTTGCAACTGGCCATGAATCCACTCGCCTTTCATTCAACTATATGGTCTTATTTTCGTGCATCGTCTGCCCCGATCCTAAATACGACGGATTACACTCATCCATCCAGCCTCTTAAGGGGTCGAAAAGGCTTGCGAAAAGCATTGACAGGCAGATTATTTTATAAAGAATAACAAAGCTTTGATTTGCTCTTTGTGTAGCATACTTCACCATCCTTCTCTGGTGGTGTTTTAAAGAAAGGTACATATAGCAAAAGAAATGTAAAGGAGATTTTAAGTGCAAGACGTTAATTTAGAAACATAACGTTTTGTCGAGTTGTATATAGGTACACTGTTTAAAAGTGGTTGTGACTGATAGATACTGAATACCTGTACTTTTTACATTTGAGAAAGTATACCAGAGAGTTAATTTGGGGTGGTGAGAACCTTGATTTCTATATTTCCATGTGAAGCACCGTATAGGAATATAAAAGTAATTGGAAAGCTTGTATGCTCATATTAAAGAGGGGGTGTGAGAACTAAGTGAGGCAGGCAAAGTGTGTGTTTTACTAGCACTAACACAAGAAAATGTGTAAGGTCAGAGCAGGAGTTGCCTGCTTGTGGTCGTTTCCAGAGACACAACCAGAGTGAAATTTCGGGGGAGCCAAATTCTTTCAGCAATAGGCAGAGTGGGGATGTAGGGGCTGTAAAAAGGGGTGAAACAGAACAGAGGCTTCTTTACCAAAAAATGATCTTTTGAAGACCTGTGAAGTACCCGGGTGCGGCTGTGTGTGTGCGCTCTGGCAAACTGTTTGAGAGAGTCCGGGGCAATAGGCGATGCGCGCCTGGTGGTCTGTTTGCTAATTACCCCACGATGATGTTGCTCCGACGTTGCAAAAAGAGAATGGAAATTCTGAGAGAAAATGTGTCTTTTTAAAGGATTTTCCTTCTCCTACAATGCGAGTCACCTGCCATGATGTCTGCACTTCTAAGTAGTGAGTAATGTGCATGCTCTCACAGTCTCACTGCAGTGCAATAAAGAAAATAACAACGGATGAGGTTTACGAGGCTCGAAAGTAGACCCCCATAAAGACCTGTTTTGAGGCCACCTAAAATAAAGTGCTGGTGCTCAGACCCCCACAGACACCCGCCCCCCACTTAAAGCCGGGGGGCAGTGTTATGTTTGGAAAGTTGAAGATAAAATTGTAGGCTAATAATGGTAATTTTTGTGTGTGCTGTTAGGTTGATAATATCATCTTAAGTACATAGATAAAAAAAATTAAAAATACTATCTATAAAGTTGTCTGCGGTGGTTTGCAGAGAGAGTGGTGTTGGTTGGTGGGTGCGGCGGAGAGGTGAAAAGTACAAGGTAGTGTAAAGGTGTTTGTAAATAATTAAATAAAAACTTGCTGTATGTTTAATGGCACTACTTGTCATCTTAGTGCTGCTCTGTCGTGTTCAATCACATTGCAGCACTGGGTGTGGAAGTCGTTAGTGGAAGTTTTATAAATGTAAGTCATTATTTTAACATAGTGAACAAATGTGAAAAATAATTGAATCTATTTTTTGTTTTTCAGAAAATTATTTTGTTTAGATTAAAATTTGGAAATGCCAAGAAGAAGTAAAAATAAAAAAGAAAAGAGAAGAAGAATACATATTTCTGCAAAAGGCAAAAGTTTGAATTAGAAAAAAATGGGAGTAGTACAGAAACACTTTGTTCTACTATAAGTACAAGATGAAAAAAGGATTGCACAGGCGGAAAGATAAGAAGCGGAGTTCAATTTCAAATACCAGGAAAAGGAAAGATGATAAAGAAATAGTATCTGTTACTCAGAGACAAAAGCAGTTTCATGAAAATTGTCTGAGAATTTTTCGATCTAGATTCAGAATTCAATGAAAGAATGCTTCAAATATAGAACAAAAGTTTTTCAATTGAAAGAGAATCAGCATATTGAAAGTATAGTGGATAGTGCTTTCAATTTAAAACAGAAGTTATTCATTGTGATTTTGAAGAGAAAGTATTAAACAGAACGGTAAGTTGGTACAAGGACTAGATCCATGTCACGTAAGAATATATACTGAGAAGTATGGGCATTCTCTGGCTTGTCTTTGAAGAAAAGTTTCTAAAAGTGTTTTTCATCAGTTGAGGATGTTAGCAGTATGTTATTGAGAAATGCGGAAGTTTGTGAGGAAAGTGTTCTATGTAAAAAGTCCTGCATTATTTTTAAGTGAACTGAGTACAAGTCTTTTCTATGCTTCTTTATTAATTGTTCAAAAAAGGTGTGATGATATTGAAATGTGATATTTTGGTTAAGAGGAGCAGTTCATAGAAAGTGAAAGTTTGACAATTACAGATGTTGGAGTAGATGGGAAAGTGATTAGCACTGAGCGGTTTGAAGAAGAAATTGGAAAGTTTAATGTAGTGTGGTCTGAAATACGAAACTACGTTTGTGTTTGTTGTTGACGTACTGATTATAAAAGTCAAAGTAGGAATGTTGATTTGTATTTGAAAAGTGAAAAGGAGAACAATGGTAAGTGGGTAGAATGTTCAATTTACTTGTTGGTGGTAGGTGAATTTAAGTTAGGTAGTGATCAACGTATATGTAAATATTGTTACAACAAATTAGAAGAGAACAAAATGACTTTTAGAGCAGTACATAATAACTTAGAATTAGTAGCTATTCCGGAGGAACTGGCAGAATTGAATATGTATGAGTCTGTTCTAATTCAAGGTGTTAATTCTATTCAAACTAGAATTTGGATGGAGCCTAAAACAGGTACTGCCACCAACAGACTTGCAAAGAGGTTTAGAGGAAGAGTGGTGTAGTTACCTTTGGATTTTAAGAAAAATATTGAAACTATTGCTGTAGTGAAAAAGGAAAAGTAGGCAGTAGTCATTCTAGGAAATGGTGTAGTAACAAAAAGTTGGAAAATATGGCAAGAATTTGTGGGTGTTAATAAAGTTGAAAAGGCTACCTTATATCTTATAGAGAACAATATTTATTACAAAACTGTAAATGTGGGTGAACAGGTAATAAGTTTAGAAGATGAATCTTGTTGACCCATAATCTGAAGCTGCAATTGGTACAGGTGGATCATTATACCGTCCACCTTCTCCTGTAGGAAACAGCTGTGGAAAATAATGACCTTCCAAGGTTTTCTCCCATACACTTATTGGAGTTCCCTGTGCTTTTCCCATTTCAAATAACACAATGCTGCTTCCTATTACTTCTTTTGAATGTAAAGGATATATTGTGTAATGTTCATAAATATCTTCAGTCCTTGACTTGTTCATATTTTCAATTTGATCACTTAAAATTTCAGAATATTTTCTGAAGATCCTAGATTTCGACAGTGCATTTTATACATATTTCACCTTTTGTTTGAATGCGATCTGTCTTCTCTGTTTTATGCAGTGACCCACATACTTAAAACTAAAGTTCATCAATAAGTTATTTCTGCCAAAGAATTTGTGGAGAAAGTTCAAGAAAGAGATGAAAATTTAGAAGGACACTTAATCAATTTGATGGCATGTCAACGTGGAACAAATGAGTATTGGTATTGTCGTCATGAAGAACTCAAGTGTATGTTATGGAATGTAGGTACAAAAACATGGTTTGTCACACTTAGCTGTGCAGAGTATGCATGGGAATATTTGCTTGACTTTCTAAGAGAAGCGAATTCCAATATAAAAAATGTTGAAATAAAGACTTGTTCATTGGATCCTGTAAATGTGTGCAGATATTGTAATGATAGGTTTCAATCTATAATGTCTTTTATCTGCAATAAAAAGAATACATCTCTTGGAGAGGTTACCGATTTCTTTTGGAGAAAAGAGTATCAAGCAAGAGGTACACCTCATATACATATGCTACTATGGATCAAGGATGAACCTAAATTTGAAATGATTCTGATGAAACAGTATTGTCTTTCATTGAATAGTATGTGACATGTGAGATACCAAGAGAAAAAGGAGATAGAAGCTTGAGATAGCAAGTTTTAGGTTTCCAAAGTCACAGTTGTTGAAAGTATTGCAGTAGAAAACACAAGTTTAAAGGACAATTTTACACCAGATTTCGGTTTGGTTTCTCCTGTCCAGTCATTTGCAAAGGAAAAGTAAATATATTTTTTCTTCTGTAAGGCACACAATAACTCGGAAATCTCCCAAAAAAACTACGAGTTAAAAAGAAGAGAGGTGTCAAAATATATCAATGATTATAATCCAGTCATTTTAAAAATGTGGAATGCGAACATGGACATTCAGTATGTTGTAAATAACTCAATTGCTGTTGCATGATATGTTACATCGTACATAACAAAATCAGAAATAATAGAGATGAAATAACTGTGGTAAGAAATTACACAAGACAAAAGCCTTAGTGAAGAATTTTACAGCTTTACTTTGAAAATGCTTTACCACCGAGAAATTGGATTTTATTGTGCTCTTCAAGTTAAATTCAAAGTCACAAGGAATCATTTGGGTAAGTTTAGGTCTTGCCTGCAAACGAAATGGAGTCTTGAAATCATTTGAAGAAATTGAAGAATTAGCAGTAAATGAAGCAGACAGTACAGACAATCTTAAAACTAATATGTTGGACACTTACTAACCGAAAATGAGTCAACATCGGGAACAGCTATGTCTGTATGAAGTACTTCGACATTCCAGCTTGAAAAGAAATGTTAAAGAGATTGTAAAAGAAGGAAAATATGCAGTAGTTGGATGTCATGGTTGGTTAGTATAACATGCAAAGAGTAATCTCATACACCACAGGAAAGTTAGTTGTGAAATTTTAGATGAGGGGGAATTTGACTTTTCAGCACTTCTGCACTGTTTAAGCCATGGTGTAGTGAAAGTGAATTATTTGGAGACTTTGACTGTTACGAAGATTCTTGTAATACATGTAAAAGTAACGTTGCATGTACAAGTTTTGCTATATATTTAAAAATGTTGAATGATGCAGTTTAACAGGAAAAGACTATTACAGCTGAAATTAGTAATGAAAGTTCTCAAGATAGTAAAACTAGTGGTCCATGTAGTCACGATCTTCTGGGGAAGCAATATTGGAAAATTA
Organism: Lissotriton helveticus; assembly: GCF_964261635.1. Taxonomy (NCBI): domain Eukaryota; kingdom Metazoa; phylum Chordata; class Amphibia; order Caudata; family Salamandridae; genus Lissotriton; species Lissotriton helveticus. The sequence goes on along the minus strand of NC_136069.1, from coordinate 492,829,362 downwards.
AGCAGCCATTGCTATGCATGAAGTTGAAATTGCAATGCAGTACAGCAGGTCAGAACAGTGAAACAGGGTTTTGATTCTATGATTGAGGATGTCAGAAGCTAAAGTCTGTGATAATTTCTGTGTACCCCCTCTGACCAAGTGCAATCAACTCTAGGTCCCAACAGTGGAATGGCATCTTGATCCCACAATGGACGATGTTAGAACTGAATCTTAGAGTGGAGATGAAGGTACTCCCTTTGACCGGTTTCAACCAACTTTAGGTGCCAATAGTGGAATGGTGTCTTGATCCCACAATGGATGATGTCCGATATAACTTGCTGCTTGTTTTTCACAGACCTCACTCTATTGAGGTGCATCACAGTGTGTGCGTGTGTAGGTAACTGTTGTACAGGATTATTGGGCCTGGTTGACTGTAGTCGGTGAAGTAAACTGTGGTACAGCAGGTCCGAACACTGAAACGGGGTCTTGATTGTATGATTGAGGATGTCAGAAGTTAAAGTCTGTGATTATTTCTGTGTACGACCTCTGACCAGGTGCAAGCAACTGTAGGTTCCAATAGTGGAATGGTGTCTTGATCTCACAATGGAAGATGTCCGATATTACATGTTGTTTGGTTTTCATCGAACTCCCTCTGTTGAGGTGCATTTCACTCTGTGCTTCCGTAGCTAACTGCTGTACAGGATTATTGAGCTTGGTTGAGTGTAGTCACTGGAGTACACCACGGTACAGCAGGTCCGAACACTGAAACGGGGTCTTGATTCTATGATTGAGGATGTCAGAAGTTAAAGTCTGTTCATTTCTGTTTCCCACCTTCGACCATGTGCAACCATCTCTAGGTTCTAATAATGGAACGGTGTCTTGATACCAGAATGGAAGATGTCCAATATTACTTGTTGCTTGGTTTTCATAGAACTTCCTCCATTGAGGTGCATCAGACACTGTGCTTGCATAGTTAACTGTTGCACATGATTATTGTGCTTGGTTGACACCAGTCAGTGGAGTACACCGCAGTACAGCAGGTCCGAACAGTGAAACGGGGTCTTGATTCTGTGATTAAGGATGTCAGAAATTAAAGTGTGTGATGATTTTTGGGTACCCCCTCTGATCAGGCGCAACAAACTGTAGGCTCCAACAGTGGAACGGTGTTTTGATCCCACAATGGAGGATGTTAGAACTGCATCTCAAAGTTGAAATGAAGGTACTCTGTTCGACCAGGTGCAACCAACTCTAGGTCCCAACAGTCGAACGGTGTCTTGATCCTAGAATGGACTAAGTCCAATTTAACCTTTTGCTGGGTTTTCACAGGCTGTCCCTGTTGAGGAGGATCACACTTTGTGCTTCTGTAGTTAACTGCTGCACAATCAATCAATCAATCACTGCATTTATAAAGCGCGCTACATACCCGTGAGGATCTCAAGGCGCGGGGGGGGGCGCTACTGATCGAAAAACCAGGTCTTGAGAAGTCTTCTGAATGCCAGCAGGTCCTGAGTCTGTCATAGGCTGGTAGGGAAAGCATTCCAGGTCTTGGCGGCGAGGTAGGGGAAGGATCTGCCGCCGGCGGTGGTTTTCCAGATACGAGGGACTGTGGCGAGTGCGAGGTTGGCTGAGCGGAGGCTTCGGGTGGGGGTGTGGAAGCTGTGTCGGTTGTTGAGGTATGTAGGTCCGGTGTTGTGTAGTGCATTGTGTGCGTGGATGAGGAGTTTGAAGGTGATCCTCTTGTTGACGGGGAGCCAGTGCAGGCCTCTCAGGTGGGGTGTGATGTGGTTGCGTCGGGGGATGTTGAGGATCAGTCATGCCGAGGCGTTCTGGATTCGTTGTAGTCGTCTCAGGAGCTTGTTGTTGTTCCTGAGTAGAGGGCGTTCCCGTAGTCGAGTCTGCTGGTGATGAGGGCCTGGGTGACGGTCTTTCTCGTGTCAGGAGGGATCCATTTGAAGATCCTGCAGAGCATACGGAGGGTGTTGAAGCAGGATGCGCAGACGGCGTTGACTTGCCTGGTCATGGAGAGGGTGGAGTCGAAGATGACCCCCAGGTTGCGTGCTTGGTCTGTGGGTTCCGCGGCGGTGCCTAGCGATGTGGGCCACCAAGAGTCGTCCCAGGCTGACAGGGTGGGTCAGAGAATGAGGACCTCCGTCTTGTCTGAATTCAGCTTCAGTCTGCTGTCCTTCATCCAGTCGGCTACGGCATTCATTCTTCTGTGGAGGTTGGCTTTTTATTGGAGTGGGGGTCTTCTGTGAGGGATATGATCAGCTGGGTGTCGTCAGCATAGGAGATGATGTTGAGGCTATGTTGTCGTGCGACGTGGGCGATCGGTGCCATGTAGATATTGAACAGCGTCGGGCTGAGGGAGGATCCCTGTGGAACGCAGCAAATGATCTCGGTGGTTTTTGAGTGGAAGGGTGGGAGGCGGACGCTCTGGGTTCTGCCGGAGAGGAAGGATGTGGTCTTATTGGGCTTGCTTGACTGCTGTCACTGGAATAGACCGTGTTAAAGCAGGTCCGAACAGTGAAACCGGGTCTTGATTCTATGATTAAGGATGTCAGAAGTTAACGTTTGTGATGATTTCTGTGTACTCCCTCCGATGAGGTGCATCAAACTCTGGGTACTAACAGTGGAACAGTGTCTTGATCCCACAATGGATGATGCTAGAACTGCATCTGTGAGTGGACATGAAGGTACTTCTTTTGACCAGGTGCAACCAACTCTAGGTCATAACAGTGGAACGCTTTCTAGATTCCACAATGGACGATGTCCGTTGTAACGTGCTGGTGAATTTTCAGAGGTCCTTCTGTTGAGGTGCATCAGACTTTGTGCTTCCGTAGTTAACTGCTGCACATGATCAATGGCCTTGGGAGACTATAGTTGGTGGACTACACCACGGTACAGCAGGTCCGAACAGTGGAATGGGGTCTTGATTCTATGATTGAGCATGTCAGAAGTTACAGTTTGTGATGATCTGTGGTAACCCCTCCAATGAGGTGCATCAAACTCTAGGTCCTAACAGTGGAACGGTGTCTTGATCCGACAATGGAGGATGTTAGAACTTCATCTGAGAGAGAAGATGAAGGTACTCTCTTCGACCAGGTGCAAGCAACTGTAGGTCCCAACAGTGGAACTGTGTCTTGCGTCCACAATGTAAGATGTCTGATATTACTTGTTGCTTGGTTTTCATAGAACTCCCTCCGTTGAGGTGTATCAGACTGGGTGCTTCCGTAGCTAATTGTTGCACATGATTATTGTGCTTGGTTGACACCAGTCATTGGAGTACACTGTGGTACCGCAGGTCCAAACAGTGAAATGGGGTCTTGATCTGTGGTATCCCCTCCAATGAGGTGCATCAAACTCTAGGTCCTAACAGTGGAACGGTGTCTTGATCCGACAATGGAGGATGTTAGAACTTCATCTGAGAGTGGAGATGAAGGTACTCCCTTCGACCAGGTGCAAGCAACTGTAGGTCCCAACAGTGGAACTGTGTCTTGAGTCCACAATGGAAGATGTCTGATATTACTTGTTGCTTGGTTTTCATAGAACTCCCTCCGTTGAGGTGTATCAGACTGGGTGCTTCCGTAGCTAATTGTTGCACATGATTATTGTGCTTGGTTGACACCAGTCATTGGAGTACACTGTGGTACAGCAGGTCCAAACAGTGAAATGGGGTCTTGATTGTATGATTGAGGATGTGTACCCCCTCTGATCTGCTGCAAGCAGGTCCATGCTTTCGAATTGAACGGTATATGGCTGTCAGGTGTTAATGAATAGTGAGTCTGGCCTACAATGCAGACAGAAGTTTTCACAATTCAGATCGAGTGCTGATTGTTTAATTATAGAATCCAGTAGTCAAGTAACTACACCGTCCATTGGAAAATACATATTATGTTTTTAGTATACTTGCTTGAAGACATTTTTTTAAATGACTTCTAGGTTTACTTTGTAAGTGCAAAGGAACACTGAATAGTCTTCACTGTAGACAGCAGAAATGGTTTTTGATTTGTTTTGTTTTATATATTGCAGATTTTTCTGCAATTTATGTTGTTGTCTTTTGTGAAGAGGAAGTGAGAGAAAGTATTCATGAATGTCTGTGTGAGTACTGTTTACAATGAACACTGCAGCTAGCGGTGTTCACAATTCAGATCGAGTTGGTCTTGTAGATGACGCAGTTCTGTAGGAAAAGACATTGCTCCAGTGCCCATTGTCTCCACCATGAATACGTATTATTACAGGCTCCAGACATGCTTTTTGTTGCTTCGCGTATGACAAATTGTGTAGCTGAATTCCACCTTACGTAGCTGTGGGCCCTTGCTGACCGCTCTCTCTGGCCTACACTGTAGACAGCACTGTTCACAATTTAGATTGAGTTCCTATTGCTGATGATGTTCTGTTGGTGGCCACAGTCATTACTTAAAATACGGCTTGCCCGTCTACAGCACACATCATTGCTGGTTGTTGACATGCTGAATGATTTTGATGTGGCGATCTGAGTGCACTAGAACTGATGGACCCTTTATTATACAATCTTTTTGTGTATTATTTCTGATCTATTAATTGTGTCTCAGTATACCATAAGTTGTGTTTCTTTTACGATAGAATATTTTTCTACTGTCCCTACCTACTGCATTACAAACTATTGATTCTTTTATTATTGAATGCCTGTGTTTGATCCAATGATTACTGTTGTAGTAGATGATACCAGCAACTATTCCTTGAGGAATGGTTTAGACTGACTCCACACGCATCCACCACAGACGTCACTGGATATGTGACCCTGGTAATAAAAAGGTGTCAAGCCCAGGTGCACATACCCACTTCCACTATCTATCTGTGTCTGTGTGTTCACTATGTATGCATGATACTGCCCCATGGCCGTATTACATTACATTGTGCTGTGGGCAGTGTATGTAACTATGTTACCTCTGGTAGTCGGGAAATCTTTGGCTATGTAACTTTTAGGTCTATGGCTATCACAGGTGGAAGGCTACTTTACAGACCATGAATATTGATGAAGATGATGGTTGCATGTTGTGTGTAGTGTAAGATATGTGTAAATTGCAAAAAGTTTAGAAAAAAGCTCTCTAAGCAGAAGAGGTGTGTCTCATCAAATGCAGTACAGAGATTGACTAAAATGGGTGGCGTTTTCCAACTGTCACAATGGGAAATATTATGAACTAATGAAGTGTTTTTTTTTATGGTCACATGGCAATCGCGCACCTAGTGCACAAGGAGACCGCACCCAACGTGATTTTTAGAAAATATATTTGCTAAGTATAAGTTTATAACAGTTAGAAATATATACATTTTTAAAATATGTTAGATTATTGCTTGCTCTCATATACACTTTAAAGTTATTTAGATATAGTTTTGAGACAAAAAAATGAGGGAATGGTGTACATGGTGCAACACCGTACATTTTTGATTTAACACAGGGCATGGCAGCGTGCACTCGTTGCATTCGCAATGCACAGCGGGCATGACCCCATACGTACATGACGTAACGCACGGCTTGCTAGTGTGTACCCGTTGCATACTAAAGTAGCAGCTGGTGCGACCTCATACGTATATGTTGTTATGCGGGAAGCGGTGCCACAAACCCGTCGGATACGAAATGCGCATCATTTAAGTGTGGTGTACAGAATTCACGTGCTGATCAAGCCTAGTATACTACCGGTACGGGACTGATGTTTTCATAAAAAAGAAAAAATGATATACATATTTTTTGGGGAAGATATGAAACATTACATAATTTTTAAAGTTTAAAAAAAGTATAATAGAGTTGCAAAATATTAAAAAACAATTAGAAAAAATATAGGTTTTATAAATATTAAAATATGAAATTAACATTTAAAAAACTTTTGAAAATCACTGAAAAAAACCATCGGTTTTACAGACGTTATAGTTAGGAATTAACATTTTTAAAACCTTAGAAATCCACAAAAAAAACCATAGGTTTCAGGGATGGTATAGTTAGTTGTAAATTTTACATGAGTGATGTAATATGTGACGTCATCAGCAGTTCATTGCGGGCGCACGAATTATAGTTAGCTCAAGTAACTAAAACTGGCGAATTTCTCTGGTTTTATATGAGTCAAATGTCTGTGGAGGGGCCAGTATTTCCCCAAACTATAGTATGTACACTTGTACTCAAAGTGAGAGGACTTAGCGTAGGGGCCAGTTTGTCCAGACATCCTACCATGGACACCCGTCATGCAAGAGAGGGGTCTCAATGAAAAATGCCAGTCCCTCCACACAAGATACTATGCATAGGTGGAAAATGGAAGTTTTGAAAAACAGAAGTATCATGATCATGTACCAGAATATATGGAGGAGTAAAAGAAAAAAGGTTCACTTTGGAAGAAAGAGGAATGAGTAACTATGTGAAAAGTCTGGGAAAAAACTAATTGCACCATTGATATTTTTGTTACTGCCTATGTCGACATTTGTACATTTGGAGAAGCTTGTTCTGCGTAGCTCTACTTGTGATGACAAAATTATCTGCTTACTTAAACAGCAAAAATTTGCTATATTTAGTAAAAAAGGGTTATGTGCTTGAGTAGGTGTAGATTCTTGTAATGGAGTAACACACTGGTTGTTTCTAATTTCTCGGGTGAACTCCTTCTTGCAAATTTTAGTATATTTCAAGAGAGTCTTTTGCCACCTAGCCGGACAGAAAAAGACAACTAAAGCAGATGTTGTTTAGCAGGTTAAGGGGGCTGAAACAAAGAAAAAGAAGATCTACATACATCAAAATCCAGTAGACAAATGAAGCAAATGCGGAGAAGGTGTTGGTGCCTGGTGATTGGAGGAAACAGGGAATGTATAACATTGTTTTTTTTTAGTTGCTGTTAAATATTTTTATAATAAAATGTTTAAAGTTACTGAATACTGTGAATCTGCAAGACCTGGACTGGAGGCAAATCCTTCTCCTACCTCACCGCCAAAACCTAGAACATCCTACCTCTCCATCTCAGACTATCCCTGTCACAGACCCTAATTTAGGAAGAATCTCAATCCCCGGTTCTTCAACTGAACCTCAGCACCCATTAGGACCTGGAGCCCCCCCACCTCCAGCACCTTGAGACCCTCATGGGTTAGTAGCCACACTTAACAAACCCCGATTGATTGATCGTATTACTTTCCTTAATAGCTTTTAAAGATTTCAATATTACAGTCTTGCAATGTTGACTTAAAGTGGCAGTTCCGTCATTAAGAACTGTAACTGTTCTGCTGCATGTATATGTATGTTTAAGGTTCTATGGAGAGATTAGTGCTTCTTCCCACTGTAGCATAAATATTTGTATACAAGAGAAAGGTTTTGCCATAGAGGCAAATAAATTCTCATAGTGTACTACGCACTGCCATTAGCTGCAGTTGTCAATTGAGGGGATACTCCATTTTATTATCTACTAACGACATTCATTGTTATGAAGAGAGGTATGAGCAAAGAGCCCACTCTCTATGCGCAGCCTATTTTGCATGTGATACTCTGGGGAGATGTCTGAGCTGACCCGCCATAGGTGCGGCGGTCCCGCAAAACTAATTAGGATGCGCCCACCACACTGGCAGGCGCATCCTGTATGTTTACATTGTGGCGGGTGGCAGCACCCGCCACAATGTAAAAATACATGTATTACTTTTGCCCCCATGTGCAGCACCCACCCCCCTCCCGGGGGACCGCAACGGGCCCCCAAAGGCATTTTCCACCTGGCTTTTTGCTCCGGGAACTCCGCCACAAAAGACAGGCATCCAAATGCCCATGGCGGTGCCTGCACGGCACCGCCTCCATTGACCCCTTGTACCTGGTCCCGCAAGGCGGGCGGAAAAGGCCCGCCTTGCAGGACCATGGCGGACGGTCTTTCCGTCCGCCGAGGTACCTTTCCCCTTCCCACCGCCATCCTAATTTGGCGGTGGGAATTTTAAGGACGATGGCGGTAAATCCATGATCGCCGGGCCAACGGGCCTCACCGCCGGCCTGGCGGTCGCGGATTTACCGCCATCGTAATCGGCCCCATAGTCTGTATGCCTGTCGTCCAAGACAAACCTCTCAGTATTTCTTCCCCAGACCCTAATTGTAGATCTGATGTTCAACAGAGGTCTAAGTAGAGAGGCCAGTCCCTCACAACACCCTACTACGCATACCCATCATCCAAAAGAGACATCTAAGGCTAGGGGTCAATCCCTCCCAACACCTTAATACATGTACCCTTCATCCTTGACAGAGGTCTCAGGGAAGAAACAGTACCTCCTGATACCTTAATATGCACATCTGTAATCTGAGAGAGGTCTCAGAGTAGAGGCCACTTTGTTCCTACATCCTACACACATGTCCTTCCTCCAAGAGAGAGTTCTTAATGTTGAGGCCAGTCCTTCCCCACACTATATTGCACATCCTTGTTGTCCCGGGGGAAGGTAACAGTGGAATGGCCAGTCCCTTTGTCACCCTACTATGTAGAGTGGTTATCCCGTAGTAAGGTGCTCTTGAAGGATCCAGTCTCTTGTCACTCCCTATTATATACTGCTGCCTTACTGTGAAAAGCTCGGACTAGAGTAGTCACTTTTTCATAAAGTCCTAGGAGAAGGAAGTTAAAGGTGTAAGTTTTGTTTTGACGGAGAGTGTACATTTTGTGATATCATTTTTTTAAAAGATTTTGCCAGACATTGGAACCAAGGTAGGGGCTGATAGAGAAAATAGTTTATAGAGAATGGTGCTTAAATACACTACTGTCCACACTGAAGTGTACGCACCTGTTGTCCGTGAGAAATACACTAAATGCTCGAGCTTACAAGACTATTGCGAGACACAAAGAAATACTTGGTTGAAGGTAGGCGTTTGGGTGCTGCCAAACTTTTGGGATCATAAAAAAATGGATTGGGTTAAAGAAAATTTGAACCGAGAGAGGTTTTAGTTGAGACTGTTATGCGTGTACAGACTATAGAGAGGGTGTCTAAGATATAACTCCTGCGAAGAAAATAAATGTATATTGTTTTTAACTAATTTTTACAATCTTGAGGGACGCTTGCAAGATTGTGAATGATAAAAAGGAGTAGATGAGTTCTCAATACACTCCATTATTAGAAATGAATATTGTGGTGCTTGTTTTTGAGAGAAAGTGGGTAAACAATTACCAGCCAATAATAGCATCACCAAATTTTCACATATTAATGTACGCTGATGAGGTTGTCATTTTTGACCTCACACTAATTGGCCTTTAGTGTAATATGGATGCTCTTTTTAGATATACAGAAATTGACTTCTTAAAAGTAAACATCTCAAAAACTAAAGTAGTACCCTTTAGGGGAAATAGAAATTCCTGCCACTTTGCCTGGAAGTTTGAAGGAAGACCAGTCAAGGTAGTAACAATGAACACCTAACTGGTGAGAGTCTTTTCTCAGACAGTTGGAACTGATCCCCATTTTCCGCACACTGAACACAAGGATGTAGCTCACCGTAGTGCAGTAAAGAGATTTTACTCATCTTCGTGAAGTCTGCACTTCTCTGCCCTCCTTGAAATTTTTCTTGTTAAGATCACCCCTATTTTAACTTGCGCTTTAGAGTACATTCCCATAACAAGGTGGTATAGCTTAAATCTCAATGAAGGTAAGTTACTGCGTAAGATCACTACCACAGGCCAAGCTATACCCATTTAGGTATTACAACTAGAACTAACAGTAGGGGTTATATTCCATATAGGTACCATAATATAGACCTCGGTAATTTCATTACCCTTCACCTATATTCATCCCTACATTACACTTGTCACGGTTTGCAGGGACTGACCTTTTACCTACTTACGACACTGCATTCAGAACGTTGATTTTCCCTAGTTTGAAATCTCATACATTAAGCATGAGGATTTTTGGAAGCACAGCCGGACTACCATATCCTCTATAATATCTATGTATAAAGTTCATGCCCAACGTCATCCTTAGGCCGACACAGTTATACAGCAAGGTAGGACCCCTGGGAAGACCTATGGGTACATATACATCAAATCTTGCTAAGATAGCTAGAGGAGACAGAGATTTCCCGGCCGACACACTGACCAGGGACGCTGAGGTTCCTGCATGCAGACACTCCAGCTCGCAGTGGTCTAACCTCCCTTGCAGGGTGTCCAACTCAAGACCAGGACGGGGTCCCACAGTCTCTCATTTCAGGTAATGGGATGGACTAAATCCTAGAGGGATTCTTGGCTTAACACCTACACACAGACTAGGTACATTTAGGTACATCTAGTTAGGGAGACCTCATAGGAGTATGCATCTTTTTTATCATGTGTTTTATATACTTGAATGTATTCATGATTATAGTAAAATGGTAGAACTATACCATTCATTTACCTTTATAGTACTGCTAATCATGTATATATTATGCTGTTTAGCAGTTGTTGCAGCTCATCTATTCTACACCAGAATAACAACTGTTCAATAAATGCTTATTGAAAATGCCCAGCCTGTATATTCTGTGTATCTCTCTGAGACAGACTAAGTAAGCATGAGTGACTGAGTTAAATATAGTATATTGTATCCATGGTCCTGAGGGATCAGGGTTGTCATGTTCGATGGTTACCAGGAACTATTCTCTCCTTGGTAAGAAGAGATTCTAGTGGCACTGTGAGCTAGTTGCTACAAAAGGCCAACATCCCCGGTGGGGGTGTTCAGTGTCAGCGATAAGTACAATGATGGCTAGATGGTTATTTTTTAGTTTTCTTTTCTCGCAAGCACCTCACAATACTCACATGGAAAATTACTTCGTCTGCCACAAGGTGTTTTGCGGTCCCGCAAGAGTTTTGTGAAATCATATGGGAAGAAGAAAAATAAATGGACTAAGGCTCAACCAATAGTTTCCATTCATATTACATGGTTGTAGAAATGCTGTGATGTGATTGAGTGCAGAACCAGCGATAACTCAGTTTATCCTTGGTGCTTTGGAGGAGAAGGAAATTGTTTTGAGTTGTGCTCACGGAATTTCATTTATCTGGAGTTGAAATGGACTAGTGTGGTCATTTGCATTTAAGAAAGAACTCAAAGTTCAGATATTTAGCAATATATTTCAAAAACTTTGTTGTGAAGTGCTAGTAAGCCTTCTAATGTTGGTGCACTTATTTTACAGCGCAAAAAGTTGCTTGTAGAGTTGTAGATGCGTCAATATAGGTTTTGAGAGGTACAAATTATAATGTAGAGACACATGAGCAAGGTATACATATTGTATTAAAAAAATTAAATATGCAAACTGTGTTTTACTTGTAAGCAAAGGAAGCAGTGCTTGTCAAATTATAAAACAAAGAATTTAAAACTACACGCTGGGAAACCCTTGTTGGGTAGCTGTGCACCTTATAACACCTACCTAACAATAACAATAACAAGCGGAACTGTTGTTATGGATCTCATAGTACATATAATTGTGCCCTATTGAATGTTTGAGTGGTGGTATTGCTATTTATAGTGTGAAACACTGTGGTAAGTGTTAGCAAAGGTGTCTCAAGAGGAAAGTTTTACTTTATAAAAATTTCATGAAATATGGTTTGGTAGCATGTTATAATTAATTTGTGAAAAGAGTATGATGTGCTGACTTTTACAGGAGAGAGGAATAACAAGTTACTGGTGCATTAGATATAAATATGTGATTGTGTAGTCTCCTTTGCCTCCCCTGCATTACCTCTGATCTGTTGGGCTGTTTTCTTGCTCCCGTTGCTGGTGCAGCCTACACTGCTGGAACTGCGTTGCCCATCTTCCTTTGCACCCGGAAAAGCATTAAACACCGCCTGCAGCCCGCGGCCCGCGTAGTCTCATTTGCCTCACCTTCATTACCCCGGATCTGCTGGGCTGTTTTCCCGCTCCTATTGCTGGTGGAGCCTGCGCTGCTGGCACTGCGTTACCCGTCTTCCTTTGCACTCAGAAAGCGCATTAAATAGCGCAGGTGGCCGGCAGTGCGGGACGTGCCCGGCAAAGCCCAGGCTAAGGGCGGGCCCATCCACACCTGTCGGAGCCGGAGGAGGCTGAGCTGGGTCACCCCTCTAATGTCCAGCTTCAGAGAAGTCTTCAGCCATCGGGTCATTGTGAGAGAAGCATCATAACTCCAAATGGGTAAGAGGAAGACCACAAGTGACCCCCAGGGGAGTGTTGTGAATACTCAATGATTTTTTAGTAATGGTAGCAAGTGCACTGTGACACGAAATAGAGATTACAGAATACAGACTATCACTTTAGAAGGAATGAGAGGTCACACCACCTCTGCTCCCTCTCCTCCCGCAGCTGCGACTGTGTCTTTGTCTTGGTTAGAACTGCACAACACGACTCCCTGTGGGCCCCAATCCCGTGCAGATTCGCTCTCACATTTGGCCTTGTATGTAGTAGTTAACTCACCTCCCACAGAAGAGTCTAATAGTGAGCCGGTAGCTATAAGGAAAAAAATGTGGGAAGAAACCGAGAGCGAATCCATCTAAAAATTCACCGAAAAATTTACATCTAAGAAAAGCCTTGGGTAGGAATAAAGAAGCTTTTGGTGCACCCCACCCTCTAACTGCAAATTTGACCACAGTAACAATGAACAAGGAGAGATGGACTAGACTGGAGAACGTTATCTCCCTCCTCTTACAGCCTCTAATACATAGGCTCACTAAAATAGAGGAATACATAAGTCTGCTCGGTTCAATGAATACTTCAGGTCGAGGAATGCCACCAACAACTCTCGAAATCCTTAAAATCACAAAAGGCCCAAAAGGCCCAACAGTTGTAGGTGCATCAACTAACGGTCCCACCTGTATGGACTTAGAACAGCCCTTGCCACCTGTGCCTATTCTTCCGGCTGTTATGGTCAAGCAGACCGGTCGAACGAACACGGGCCAATTTAGTCAATTCAGTCAACTCAGTCTGAGATATTATCTCCCCTTACCTCCCATATGGCTGAGAGGATCCCAGCTTATGGGGCGAGGATCGAGCCACACAAGGAAGATAAAAGACCTAATAGAGCCCAGCCTCTGTATCCTGTGATAGACCTCCCCCGGCAGCTCTACCCTTGACCTTGATTCTAGCAAATGTCCCAGGACTGATAGAGGATCAGAAGGAGTCTAGGCAACAAGTAATGAATAAATCACTTCATTGGCTAAATAAATATGGAGGTTTGGGTTTAGAAAGTCATGGGATCTAGCAAATACTCTTATAATGGCACAGAGAGTGGACTGGGTTGGCCCCACACCGAAAAGCTTAAAAGGAGACTGCCTTGTGGTGAACTTTAACAACTGACAAAAAGTGAGCGTTCTGAAACATCGATTATGCGACACGCTAAGATCTAGCACCCAGATTTTAGCTCTACCTCTTAATTTCTTTTACGCATAATTTGCACCGGGGGGACTCGACCAACGTACATCTCTATATGGGAATTATAGATTTGATCAAAGTTCTTCCCTGTTAAAAACACCTCACCATATTATTTAACCTTGTGTATTCTCGTGCGCTCCAACTCCTCTTTGAACCACGATTACCACTAACAGTTGGTAGATAGAACTTCAAGAAGGAAGAATGCACTCAACTGGTGTTCTCTATTAAGCTTGAAATAAACCTTCATTTACCTCAAGACTTTTTCAGCATTATATTATTTCTCCCTTTTCAGACACTGAGTTGGTTGCGCCAAAATGGGTGGAGCAGGTGCTCAGCCCGTGATGATGCCCTGGGCATTCTGATGCCTTCCATTGTCGTATCAAAACACCGTCCCCGACTGGAGACCTGCTGTGCCACCCTGAGAGAGGCACCCCGGAGTCGGAGCTTACACCGGCAAGTTGTTGGACACACCGGTGGTGGCAGGTGAGCAGTGAAGCCTCGGTGCGCAGGAGCTGCAATTGAGCACAGTGCGGGGGAAGGGGCTGGGCTGCACCAGCATGGGAGCACCGGTGCAGGCAAGCGATTTTGCCATGGATAATAATGTAATCTCTGGCCTCATTCATATCTCTGTTTCATTTTAAGGACTTGCTGGACCGCACTCTTTCTCGTGGACCCCACCGTTCCAGACACACGGGTGACGGGAGGTAAACAGTGAGGGATGGGTGCAGTAGGCCGACGCTCTGTCTCCTTCTCCCTCTGATCTTTTGACTCTCCCCTTCTCCCTTCCACCCACTCGCTCTCTGTCCCATTCTCACTTTCTTCCTTTCATTCTGACTACCTTTCTTTTTCTCTTGGACATGGCACACATACTTATGTTTCTTTTTTGTCTTGCAGGTTTTGTACGTTGCTTCCGGAGGAGTCCCACACACTTATTTCATGTTATACTGTTGTTTCTTCTAATAATGTTGCGTTTCCATTTATTTGTGTTATTTTATTTAAGGTTGTGAAAATCGGCGGTTGATAGGAGGTTATGAGGGAAAACATTTGAAATTTTGTGGTGTACCTACCAAATATAAACCAACAGACTATCACATAAATGAAGCCTGGGTAATACTACAACTGCAAGGGTTCTATGACCGTATCACTTTATAACACCATGAGTACTGCCTGTGTGATTACAGAACCATTAAGGCACTGCCTAGGGCCACCGAGCCTTCAGGGACTGGCGAGGCCTACCCTGCATATTTAAATAAAGCCCCAGAGTGTGGTGATCCCCGGACTTGAGTTGGCCGTGAAACCCCCATAAGAATTAGAAAACAATACCCAGAGAGGTGGTGATCCCCTAGGCTGCGAAACATCTCTGGTCCCTCCCGCGCCTAATTTACATGTGAGATTAGGGTCCCCAGTGCTGCAGAGACCCCACAATATAATAATAGGATTGGCCCCTGACATTACCCACCAGGGGGCTCATTTAAATGAACGGGTGAGACCCCGCTTCATTTTTTTTTTCATTTTTACCATCCGGATCCGCTTTATTGAAGCAATACGAGGTTTTCCTCCTCTCGCTTCAATGAGGCAAACAAGGAGTTGCTATCACAGGGTGGAAGCCATGATCCCGCCCTGTAATAGCAAACATAAATGTCCTGCGGATACACACCCCGGACATTGACAGAATTAGTATAAACACATACTAACACTACTTGCACACGTGTAGTACAGCGACCAGAGTGTAGTGAAGAGGCAGAGGAAGCCCAAAATCAAAAAATATAAATCCTACCAGAGGTCGGATGACATAGTTCGATGAGCCGACGACCCTGGGATGAGGAGAAACAGCTTCACGAAGAAAACGGGTCTTCAGCAGAATGCAAGAAAGCTCGAAATATTGGTGAGTGCTGCCTTCTTTTTACCTTCTCCCGCTCGTCGATAAATTTATGTAGTGAAGAGGCAGACAGCAGTGGATCCGATAAGTACATTTATTGCAGGACAGCTTAAACAGCCACCAACAGGAGCAGACAGCAAGGCAACCGTCTTCTCCAGCACCTTATACAAACTCCCCAAGATTCCCCTTATGACAGCCCTACATTCTAACATTACATGCTTACTTTTTAGTAGCATTACATAGTAACATTCTAATATGACTTACATTGGAATACTACACAGAGCACATGACTATACAGCAATGAGCTCATGGTTTCATCCACGAGTATAGAGACTTGTAGGGGTGAGTAGTTTGCTTCCCACTCCCTGTATTGTATAAAAACAAACTAACACTATTTCCACAGGTATGCTACAGCACCCAGAGCACATCACTTTACATCACTGAGCTCACAGTTTAGACTCACGGTTTAATCCCCGAGTCTTCAGACCAGTAGGGGTGAGTAGTTCGCTTCCTACTCCTTGTATAGTATAAACGCATACTAACACTACTTACTCAGTTATACTACAACGGCCAGTATGCTACAGCGCCCAGAGCCAATCACTTTACAGCAATCAGCTCGGTTTGATCCCCGAGTCTTCACACTGGTAGGTGTGAGTACTTCGCTTCCCACTTCCGGTATAGGATAAATGCACGGTAGGGGTCACTAGTTCGATTCCCACCCCCTGTATGGTATAAACGCATACTAACACTACTTGCACAGGTATGCTACAAAGACCATAGGACATCACTTTACAGCAATGAGCTCACGGTTTAGGCTCTTGGTTTCATACCCGAGTGTAGCAGCATCTCATCTCAGCACCATGTCGCTCTGAGCAACACCTCACTTTCAGACCGGTAGGAGTGAGTACTTCGGTTTGCACTCCCCCACAAACATTACAGTGCTCCTATCCTCCTGTTTTTTACTCTTTTTGCCCTTTTTTCCCCTTACTCGTTTCAACAAAATCACAAAATAGCTGCCAACACTTCCTAGTTGCAACAGCTTGCAGCCAATAGACACCAAGCTCATGCTCATAACACCTCAGCCAATCAGATGGCAGAGTTCCCAAATATCGATATCTGTAAATTTTGATATTTCTCCAAAGCTACTGAATGGATTTACACCAAATAAACAAAAGGGTGCTTTCTAGACCAAGATCCTTCTTCCTGCCGAATTTGGGGTAATTCCATTCACCCGTTTGACCTGTAGCCGTGTCTAACAATTCCTATTGAAATTAGCATGGAGAAAATACGTTTTGGGACCCCCTTTTTTCTCCGTCCCCCCTTGAAGAATCACCCCCAAACTTTCATCATAGGAGCTGATATGAACAAAGAATTAGTTTGGAAAATGTCATAAAGATTCATCAAAAAACGCTAAAGTTATAAGCAAAACAATAAATGCTCTTCCTATGGAAACTTGGTCCTAACTATGACTACTTACTGGCGACCGTCAGTAGGTAATATATATATATATATATATTTATATCAGCAAAGAAAGAAATGTGCCTGAGCCCGGATCCGGATATATCGGCTTTATTTAAATCAGCACAGGCAGCCTCAGGCACGATGCACCTGACGCGTTTCAGCAAATAGCTTACATCAGAGGTTGAAGCATCGAAGCATGCTGTGTCCCAGATGTGATTCGTTCGTAAGAACCACATGACTGCTGACTGCCAAACTCCATATCCCATAATCCCTCTTGGGCCGCTGTGGAATTGCTGTATAATCATTGGGATGTTTTGCCACACGCGTGCCCCCTTTGCATATACAGGTAAGTATGGCAGAGCAGAAACTGGTGCACACGGAGTCCATAATGCTGCCACACAAATGTCAATAAGCGCTGTGTCTGGAGCCTGCCAAGCAGTGAATCATCTCCCTCGGCTCCCTTTCCCATCGCATTCTGCAAAAATCACAAGGAAATCCTTGAGGCTTGCAGCAGAACAGGCGGGTCATGTCCCCCAATTAATAGTTCCAAAAGAGTGCTGTCGTCGGAGACCCCCGACCCATGCAGGGCGGCTCTGACTGAGACTGGAGACAGCGCTTCCCACCAACAAACAATCAGCAAAGAAAGAAATGTGCCAGAGCCCGGATCCGGATATATCGGCTTTATTTAAATCAGCGCAGGCTGCCTCAGGCACGATGCACCTGACGCGTTTCAGCAAATAGCTTTCATCAGAGGTTGAAGCATCGAAGCGTGCTGTGCCCCAGATGTGATTCGTTCATAAGAACCACATGACTGCTGACTGCCAAACTCCATATCTGATAAGCCCTCTTGGGCCGCTGTGGAATTGCTGTATAATCATCGTGATGTTTCACCACACGTGTGCCCCCTATGCATATACAGGTAAGTATGGCAGAGCAGAAACTGGTGCACACGGAGTCCATAATGCTGCCACACAAATGTCCATAAGCGCTGTGTCCGGAGCCTGCCAAGCAGAGATTCATCTCCCTCGGCTCCCTTTCCCATCGCATTCTGTAAAAATCGCCAGGAAATCCCTGAGGCTTGCAGCAGGACAGACGGGTCATGTCCCCCAATTAATAGTTCCAAATGAGTGCTGTCGTCGGAGACCCCCGACCCATGCAGGGCGGCTCTGACTGAGACTGGAGACAGCGCTTCCCACCAACAAACAATCAGCAAAGAAAGAAATGTGCCAGAGCCCGGATCCGGATATATCGGCTTTATTTAAATCAGCGCAGGCAGCCTCAGACAGTCTGTGAGTGTATGTTTATACTGAGTGTATCTAAGGTTATATAAGAGTCTGAAGAGGTTCATCAAAATATCACATGAATGATGTCATCAGTGATGTGATCAGTAATGTCAAATGAGATGTCATCAGTGATGTCATTTGAGATGTCATTTGAGATGTCATCAGTGATGTCATCAGTGATGTCATTAGTGATGTCATTTGAGATGACATCAGTGATGTCATCAGTGATGTCATCAGTGATGTCATTTGAGATGTCATCAGTGATGTCATCAGTGATGTCATTTGAGATGTCATCAGTGATGTCATCAGTGATGTCATTTGAGATGTCATCAGTGATGTCATCAGTGATGTCACTGACCATGTCATGAATGATGTAATATGTGACATGATCAGCAGTGAATTGCGGGTGCGCGATATATAGTTAGTACAACTAACTATATATGGAATTTCAATGGTTTTGTGTGAGTAAAATAAGGTTTTTTAAATGCTAATTCCTAACTATATATGGTCTATAACCTATGGTTTTTTCAGTGAATTTTCAAGGTTTTGTAAATGCTAATTCCTAACTATATATGGTCTATAACCTATGGTTTTTTCAGTGAATTTCATTGGTTTTTTAAAAGCTAATATCTGTAGCTGTAAAATGTATTCTTCTTTAAATCCAAAAATATATTTTATATGTTTATTAATAAAAAAAAAATGTAATAATTTTTTTTCTTGGCTCCCGGTTCGCGAACCGGGAAGCTTCCCGTTAGCTCAATTTGATGCCGCGACCCGGTCCACGAACCGGTAAACGTTCCGTTTGCGCACCTGCCGCGTTAGAAATCAACATCGTGACGCGTCGCGGAAGCGCGACGTATCACGTTGTCGCGTAATGCGTCTTATAACGCGCCGCGTTAGCACACACGGAAGTGCACCGGTACGCGAACTGAGACGCGAAGCGCAGCTCCCCGGAAGCGATCCGGGGCACGTCGCGAAAGCGCGACGTATCGCGTTGCCGCGTAATGCGTCTTATGACGCGCCGCGTTAGCGCACCCGGAAGTGCTCCGGAGCGCGAACCGAGGCGCGAAGCGCAGCGACCCGGAAGCGATCCGGGGCGCGTTCCGCAGCGCGTAACATAAGCGTAACAGGTCATGTGACTTGTTAATAAAACTTTTCATTGGTTCATTTCACTTTTGCTTTCATAATGATATAAGGCTAGGTCAGGTGACCTAAAAATAACACTTTTCATTGGTTTAGAACTATTGTTTTTCCCAAATGATGAAAACCCCTCCTTCTTTCCTCACTCTGACTTTCATCTTTGTGAGAGGAAGACCTTTTTTGATATTTGAGCAATGGCTTCATTGGTAGCTTCAGCTGGTGGACCCCCACCACCACCACCACCTCCTCATGGGAAGAGAGGACCACCTCCCCAGTTCATCAGCAACACAGAGGAGGAAGAGGATGAACAAGAGGAAGAGGAGACAGAAGGACCACAGTTTTTATAAGAGCAGCCCCGGGTTTCTCATCGGAAAACCAGTTTTATTTGGCAGTTTTTTTCAATCCCTGAAGGGCAGAAGAAAGTTAATGCTAGATATGTCACCTGCCTCATATGTAAAGAGAAGTTATCTAGAGGCACCTTAAAAAAGTATAGCTTCGGTAACTACACCATGCATTGTCACATGAGCAGGTGGCATCCATTAAACTACAGCCGGGCAGAGATGCGTGACCTGCAGGACAACTCACCAACTCCTGTGGCCATGTCATCATCACAGATATCTTTGACAGCAGCAGAGGCACGGGAAACCGTGCCAAACATTCAGGACAACTTTGTCCATATGAAGTTTACCTGTTTGTATTGCGGTGCATTACTGTCATGTGGCAATATGAACATTACCTTAATCAACCGAGCTTATGAAAATCACAATTGCCCTAAACGCCCCAGACAGTAATTTTTTTTTTGCTCCTGTTGAGCCCTTTCCAATGCCTGTTTTTTGTTGTTTCCCCTCCATCAAAAACAAAAAAAAACATAAAACTGTTCAAAAAATACAAAAAAAACAAAAAATGTACGGAAAAAAAAAAAAAAATATATAAAACAACAAAAACATTAAAAAAAGTTCTTTTCAGAACTACCTCCCCTTTCAAAAAAAATTGCTAGAATGTTTAGCACTCTGGCAAGCTCTATTTCTTTTGGTTCGCTTCCCCGTTCGCTTCCCGGTTCGCGAACCGGGAGCGAACCAAAAAAAAAAAAAAAAAAAAAGAAGAATAAGTATAAGGGAAGTAAACAGAGAGTAATGTTAAAAGAAAGACAGCTATAGGGAGTAAACCAGAGATACTGTTTAATAGATCTATTTACCGAAGAAAAGATGGAAGAGGGTATAATTGTGAAAAACAAAATAGATAAGGAAGTGAAAGAAAAAAAAGAGAGTAGAACAATAACAAAGAAGAGTTTCTTGGAGAATGTGAGTGAATGTTCAAAATAAGATTAAAACATGTGGAATAACAGAGAGAAAAAACAGAAAACAGAAAAGAAAAAATAACAGAAAAAGATTAATTGAAACAGCAAAGAAATGTAAATAACATAGAGCCATATCATCAACATAGCCAATAAAAGTTTTGCAGCTTTTATCGGCAGAAATGTGTCGCTAAAGCCGCTTTTGCGGCAGAAAACTGCCGCTAAAACCACTTTTGCAGCAGTTTTCTGCCAATAAAAACAGCAATAATTTTATTGGCTGTGTTCATAATATGCCCCTTAGTGTGATTCAACTACACAGAGAAAGCATTATGAACAAGTAGTGAAGGAGTGATCAGTCAAAGACACTAAGAGTAATAGAGACGGAGTGAGTGAACAAGAGTGAGGAACTATGAGAAGAGAGGGATTGAGAAAAAGAGTGGAAGGAGTTGAGTAAGTAGGTAATAGAGAAAGGAATGAGGAAAGTAGCAAATCCAGGAAACTGAGGGTTAAAGAAATGAAGCTGTGGAACTAATAGTAGGTGAATGTGATAGAAATGTAACGAAAAGAGTACAAAACCTTTACCTTATAATTGTCGTTAACTTACTCACTTTTTATTTTTATACTTTCAATCTGTGAAAGAGAGAACAAACATTTGAAAAATATTAAAACATGTATTTAAAAATTAGAAAAGACAAGGGAAAAGATTGAAGGACAAACAGTTTTTCAACAACTTTGACACTTACAGAAGCTTCTGCTTCTCCAGGCCCCCTACACAGTCCTAAAGATATACATTTTAAACTAACAGTATCTTGATGCAGATGAAGTGAGGCCTATCTTAAAACATGGTGCATCTTTTGCACTGCTGTTGTCTCACAAAAGTGTCGCAAGACACTAACATTTTAAATGATTGTTTCAGGATGCCAATAAGATGTGGCCTATCCACAGATTTGTTTCAGGTAAGTCCTACTCAGAGTTGCAGATGAAATTTAGGTTTGTTGAAGAATACAGAGGAGATAATACATGTGCAGGCCTACCAACGAAGTGAGTCATGTCCACTGCACTCTTGAACAAATGTCAGACCTCCTCTGTCTCCAGGAACAGGCCTAAACCTCATCTACACAATGTGATGTGTAATGTTAGGAAACACAGGTAATATAATTGAAAAACGTGCAATTTTTTTTGCTCATTCCACAATCATATCAACTGTGTTTCCTTTGCTTAGGTATCTCATTGTGGAAATGTAGTCTATCATATGAAAGACTACGTAGAATATGAGCACTGTATGCAACAACTTTGACACTTACAGAAGCCTCACCTTCTCCATGCCTCCTACACAGTTCTACATGTACATCATAAATGCAAACAGTACAGAATTAATTATACATGTTAAATGGTTTATTTTTGCTGTTCTCAGAATGTATCAAATTTCACTAAAAACAGTGACTTGAAGGTATTCATCATATAACAGCGGGGAAAAAAAACCACAATAAAAATGATTGTGTTTAAAAAACCCATACAACATAACACATCAGAATTCAGAACTCCTTAAAGTTAACTTACTTTCCATGACGTTGAAGGATGTCCTATGAACAGCTTACACTCTGTTGTGCTGTTATTACTTTCAGCCCACCACTTTCTGAAAGAAAACCTCCATCGTTTTGAAAAATATGTTACATACAATAAATGACTTCTCGCTCTCTACCACACGTTTCCACAAGGCCAAATCATGTCAGAGCCATTTATAACTCTTGGAATTCTTGTAAGCCAATCCCGTCATGTTGTATTTCCGCAACTTTCAGAATTAAAATGTTGAAGATCATTTTCACAATCCTGGACTACTAATATCTTACCCTTCTTGCTCACTCATGTTCTACATTTCCTATGACACTGATACTGCTTACTATGAAGCAGACTTACACTACCTCTATGACTACTACAATTATTTAATTCTCTACATCACTTTTAATCACAAAGCAATATAAAACAGTAGACAGCATTGCAGACTTACATTCCCTCTACTCCATGTTTTGATTGGCTGCTTGAATTAGCTTATAAAAAGAAATAGTTTTTCTGAACTCATTCAAAGTGCAGTTATTTTTCCATGACGTCCAGTGTTATGGTAAGAAGTTATGTCTCTGTACTACACTTATCCTCAAGGCCAAATCGTGTAGGAGCCATTAGAACTTCTTGAAATTCCTCAGAGCACATCCCGAGATTCTTTCCCTAAAATTTTGGTTTTAAAAACACCAGGTAAGAATTTTTAAGGTCATACGGCAATTTCGTTTTGAAAATTAAAACAGAATCGTTGCAGAATGACCAGCCATTTCTAGACTTTAAATAAGCTGTTTAATGTCCTGATGGTATTGAAGGACCGTCATGATATATAATTGCTACAGTTACAAAAGTCCTTCCTGATATTGACAACTGTGAAGCCACAAAATTTTTAATTAAAGTTGTCAATTTTGTTCCATCAGGCTTACATCGTTGGAACATTAAAATGACATACTGGCCATATGTTCGTATAAATAATGTTGACATCATTTCAGATTTACATTGGCTACATTCCATGTTGTGATCAGCTGCTTTTACTAGCTTATTAAAAGAGACTGATTTACTGTCTGGCAAAGTTAAATATATAAATCTTTCTGAGTCTACACTAGTAGTACTTGATACCCTACAGTTCTCGCAGTCATGCTGCCATTGATAAGAAAGCCCAAACAGGTGATCTACATCTACACCTTCAGCATGCAATACATCAAGCATATACATTAAAAACTCCTGACAATCTTGCTGAATATTTTGAGAGAATTGTGTTTGACCTGAACATCTGTCTAACAGATGTCGAATTTCAGACACACTTTCTATTTTTGTTCTATCAGTGCTACATTTCTCTAACACAGAATTTAACAAACTGCAAAATCTTTGATCAGAATTGACCACAATCTCTTCTTTTACATTTTCTAGAGAAAACAAAACATTAACCACTACATTAGCATAGCAGTTGACACCAGAACTGTTTTCAAATTGAAAACCAACAACATCTTCAACAGAATCCTTTTTGTTTCTGCTTATAATTTCAGGTTCATCGACTTTTCGTCTTTTTGCTACAACCTCCCTAGTATTGGTCACATTTGTTCGTTTCCGGCCTACCACACGTTTCTCAAACAAAGGATATTGAGGCAAATGTGGCGCATACTCTCTTCTTAACCTATTGTATTCCTTAACACAATCTAGATCCGCACAAATGTTTGTGACATCACACTCAATCAAGTACAATCCCGATAAAGTTCTAACTCGTGACAATGCCACATATGCCATACCCTCCTTGAACACAGAACTGCCAATATTCACCAATGCACTGTCTACACTTAAACCTTGCGATTTATGGATTGTCACCGCATATGCCAAGCAAACAGGAAACTGCTTACGGCGAACATATAAGTCTTTTACAAACAAAAATCTAGCAGAACAACGACCAATTAGCTGTACTTCCTCAATGCCATCAAATTTAATTTTTAAAAATTCAATTCCATCTCTATTTCTGTATTTCACAAAATCAACAACATTACCCATTGATCCATTTACCAGACCTCTTTCAACATGTAAATTCCTTCTTAAAATTATACGGCAGTTTAAGCACACATTCAGAGTCTTTTCAAAACCTGCAGTTTTAGATCTAGTCTTCTCTAATGAATCCAATTTGGATTTCAAATTCTCAGACAAAATAATTGTTGATCCCATATGCTCTACTCTGTCAATAGCTTCCAGTTTCACAATCTCTTGCTTTTCTAAATGCAACATTTTGTTGTTGAAGATGGCACATTCTGCAAGAGTTGGCATCAAACATATTCCAGATTTCTTCTCAGTAATTTTCTGAAAAATATTCTCAGGCACAACATCTTGTTCTGGATATAAATTTGACAGTAATCGTACATGTAAAGCTTCTTTCTCATGCTCGGTCACTTTTCCAATTCTAACATCTTGTAGAATATTCTTGTAAACTTCATCCTTCGCCTGACGCATATTTTCATGCAGTTCAGCATAATTGAAGTTTAACCATATATTGACGTTGCCAATGCTCCCTAGGCACTTCCTGGTATCTTCATGCGTGAGCATTTTGAACACAGGTTGCCCTTTTACTGGTGTCAGCTGCAGAAGATCTCCGAAAACAATGATGTGTTTGCCACCAAATAACACATCATACTCTGTTTTGAGAACTTCTTGCATTCTCAAATGCACAAAGGCAAGCATGACATTGGAAACCATGCTTACTTCGTCAATGATAAGAAGTTTCATTTTCCTCAAGATTCTTGAAACTTCACAACAAGCATCTCCAGATAGCTTGTGATATTGTAATTTGTTGTCATGCTCCACTGGCAGCATCAGTAAACGATGTAAAGTAATCCCTTTAATGTTATGTGCTGCCAGTCCAGTTGGAGCGGTGACAACACAAGACAGCGATGACTCAGTCCTTTCCTGCAAATAACATGAAATTGCTTTAATGAGGAAACTTTTTCCAGTTCCCGCTTCTCCACTCACGTACAGTTGGACAGGCTTCAACGACGTACATGAGCACTCTTTCTTCTCATGACTTAATCCATGATCAAATTGCATGGTAACTTCGTCATATATTTTCCTCTGCTCAACGTTGAGTTGTCTTTCCAAGTCTTCTAAGTTAACCGCATCCTCCTGAGCATGTGCCATGGCTCTTTCCACTTCATTCATGGCAGTGGCAGCTTCATTTTCGATAACAGGTCCTCCTAGTGGATCCTGACTCAATGAAGCAGAACTCTGACTATCCTGAGAACAGTCTCTGGCAATCTCGGCTGCAATCGTTGCTTCCTGCTCGATTTCCGCATTCAACATTTCTACATATTTGGGAAAAGCAGGACATTCTATGGTCTGCTTGGCGGCAGTGAAAGAGTCTTCGTAACAGAGGAAATCTCCAAGCAGTTCCTCTTCTGCACGCCAAGGCTTGAAAAGTTGCAAAAGTGCTAAATAGAAAAACTCCTTTTTTTCAGGAGATTCGCCACTCAATTTTTGATGGTTTACCAAGTGGCATTTTCTTTGCTTGACCAGACATCCCTCACTTCCAATTACAGCATACACTCCTTTCTCAGTATCTTCTTTGATGTTCCTCTTGAATATGTAATTTTGAAGAACCTCATACAGACAAACATTCTCGAGGTGACTGCTTCGATTTGGATAATATGTATCCAACATGTTGGTCTTCAAAATGTCGGTACTGTTTGGCTCCTTTTCCGCCAAATACTCAATTTCCCGCACAGGTTTCAGAACTCGATTACGCGTTGCAGCAAGACCAAGACTCGCCCAAACGATACTCCTAGATTTGGTATAGAGACTTGCTGAAGACAACCGGTCAGAACATTCGTAAGCTCCGATTTCTCGATGCGACAACATCTTCAGACTGAAACTGTACAACTTCTTACTGAGGCTCTTTTCATGGGAAATGTCCTCCCACATATCCTTCAATTCTGTCTTCTCTTTTTTGGTGATGTAAGATGTCACATACCGAGCCACAGCCATACAGTTATCAGCCACAAACTGTATATCCATGTTAGCATTCCACATGGACAAAATCACTGGGTTGTAGTCGTTGATGTACTTGGACTCTTCGTTCCTCTTCAAATTGTATGTGTTTTTCGGTGATTTCTTCATCACATTATGTCGCAGCGAAGACATCAAACTGTTTACTCTTCCTTTAGAAATCACCGGTCGTGGAAACCCGAAACGACATTTGGTGTAGAACTTGTCCTTGTTTCGGAATTTACGACGACAGTACTTTCCACAACGATGGCTTTGGAAACGTAGAACTTTTTCTCTTAGGCTTTTCTTCTCCTTTACGTTTGGAACAGCACACGTAGAATACTGTTGTATGAAACTCATCACTGAGTCTTCTGGATCCGTTCCAAATTTAGGTGCATCCTTGATCCACAACAGCATATGTATGTGAGGAGCACCTCTTGCTTGGTACTCCTTTCTCCAGAAGAAATCCAACACCTCTCCAAGAGGTGGATTCTTCTTATTCATGATGAAAGACATCATAGCTTCAAATCTATGATTGAAGTACCGGCATACATTGACTGGATCCAAAGAACACAGTTCTCCGGGTGTCTTGAATTCGATGTTTTCGTTGTTTCCATTTGCCTCTCGTAGAAATTCAAGTAAGTCTTCCCAGCCATACTCGGCACAGCTCAGAGTGAGGAACCATGTGGGAGTTCCTAAGTTCCTCAGCATACATTTTAAATCACCATGACGACGGTACCAGTACTCATTAGTACCACGCTGACACGCCATGAGATTAATCAGGTGAGAATCCAAAATACTGTCTTGGACATTGACTTTATCCATAAAGTCACTTGCCGAGATGTTTTGCATGTGTATACCACTTTTCAAGATGTGGTTCACTGCATATGACAGTCCAGACAGATCGCTTTCAAACAGGAGATGAAACAAATAGGGAATACATTGTCGAAACCTAGCATCTCCTGCATACAATCGCAAAGTCCGGTATTCAGAAGCAGGAATTTGATGAGGTCGCTCATCATATCTTCCTCCCTGACCTGTTGGAAAAAGCTGTGGGAAACACCGAGCTTCCAAACTTTCCTCCCAAACACTAATGGGACTCCCTTTGGCTTGTTTCATTTGAAACAACTCAATAGCATTCCCCATGACTTCCTTGGAATGCAAAGGATGAACACTATAATGTTCATATATTTCTTCACTAGTAGAGGGTTCTAATTTCTCAATTTGACCAGCACACAAATCGCTATCCTCTTCCTCACTTACTTCCTCTTCTGCAACATATATATTCTTATAGTACTTATTATTTTTTTTCAAATACAATGTTGCCTTTTTGACTTTCCTAACATCCACTAAATCTTGCCATATTTTCTTATTCTTTGTCGGAACCCCATTAACTAAGATAACCAGAGGGTCCTCTTCCACTTTTTCTACTCCAATTGTGTTAATGTTTTTCTTCAAATCTAGAGGCAAATAAACAACTCTTCCCTTTAATCCTCTCTGTAAATCTGATGGAGGCAATTTCCCTGTCTTTGGCTCCATTCTTACAATAGCCTGAAAGGGATGGATACTTTGAATCAAAATAGATTCATAAGTATTTAAATCCTTCAATTCAGAAGGAATCTCAACCAATTCCAGATTATTATGAACTGCTCTAGCAGGCATCTGGTTTTGATTTAATTTGTTATAACAATAAGTACACACACGTTGATCCGATCCCAAATCAAAACAATTTTCTACCATCAAGAATGTTGTGAAATCATTCCATTCACTATTATTTTCCCTTTCACTTTTTGCATATAAATCCACTAACTTAGTCTGATTCTTATAATAAGTGCGTCGACAACACACACAAGTGAAATTAGGCCTCTCACTTGATTTCACCTGAAACGTCGCAATTTCCCTCTGAAAATTATCTGTACTGGAAACCTGTACACTATCTTCCACATTACCTTCTTCTTCTTGGTCAATTTCAACATTCTCCTCTTTACTTCCAAAGTAACAAAACTCAATTTCTTCACAAATATTCTTCACATCTATTTCAGAACCATGCAAAAGAGCAGCGCATAATTGTTTAAGCATAATTGCTGGACTCTTAGCATAATACAACATTCTAACTAATTTCCTCACTTTATTATGATGCACTGCTAGCATCCTGAAATGATGAAAAACACTCTGGCATACTCTCCTGGAAAGACAAGCCAGTGAATGACCATGCAAACCTGTCACTTCTCTCACTCTGCAAGGATCTAATTCTTGCAACAACTTCATTTTCTGCTTCAAACTTTTCTTATTAAATGTCCGTACAAAATCACAAAGCAAATTGATGGAATCCTGTCGCACACTGCAAATACTACTACACTTCTAGTTGTACACAGGACCCTTAGGACGTCTTCCTAAAACCTCATTACCTAACACCTCTTCTGTCTCTGTTGTCACAAGTTTTTCTTTTTCAACTGGACAACCATCTTTCACTTCATAAGCTCGACCACTGGTGTCAACTGCATGCACCAAATCATTATCCTGGAAATAACTCTCCTCATTAAAAAATGCCTCACAACTTGAACTATGCATCCATTCTCCGGAAAAAACTTCACAAAAATTACTACGATTAACTATTCTCTTCCATCTACTATTTCTTTTGAAATCATAAATTGCCTTGTTTAGCTTCCTAATTCTATTGATTATCAAAATAAATAACTTACGTTTAATTTCAAATGCCTGATCAATAACTTTCTCAACTTTTTTTTTTCTCTTATAAAAAACCACTTTCTGTTGACCTTTCTTAATATTTTTTAACAAATTGCCAATTATCCTGTTGCGGAACATTCGTTTACGAATGTCCCTAAACTGTTGTTTCCTTCTACTATCATGCACAGAGTTATCTCTTGCTCTAGCAGCAACATTTTTGATTGTCCTTTCCTTTCCGTTTAAAATGCTTCTCTTTTTCTGGACTGAAACATTTTCTGTAGTAATATTTTTTTTACTACAAATATTTCTTATGAATGTTTTTGTGCTCTTACCCGGTGCTTTCTTGGTGACTTGACAAGTTTTTTTGGTAGAGGACTGCTGCATTATTTCATGTACCTGCTGTCTTTGACGTTTTGCAGCCTTTTTAGGTCTATCCTTGGTTGGCATGCTGAAATCTTGAAATGATATGCAGTTGAATCTGTGGTAAAATATAATAAAAAATGTTATTAACCACTATTACCAAACAGTAAATCAATAACAGTCATCAAAAACTTAACACACTACTTGACATTTTTACATACAACAGTTTTTAGTGCTTTGGCAAATATATAATACACAAATAGCAGAAAAGAAATAGAATTCTTCTTCATTTTACCTCTACTATTTTATATGTGATTCTGATCTAATTTTATGAGCATATTTTAATATTTTATTGAAGACACTAGACATAACCTGTTTTTAAAGGTGTTTTTAATTATAAATCAAACGGTTTACATTTTTACTTTTCATTTATTATAAATTTTAAAAATAAATGTTTATAGTTCCATAGGCTCAAGCACGTCAGCTTCCCAACCTATGTCATACAATTCTGACAAATCGGCATCCTCATCATGTTCTTCATCATCCTGAGAATTTAAATCATCCAATGGATCTACTTCCACTGACGTTTCAATTACAAGTTCAATGATAATGTCATAATCAACTGATTGCTGATTGTCACTCATGGTTGATGTTGTCGTTATCTTTAAAGAAAGAGAACAACAATGAGATGTTGCAGAGTGAGAGACAAATCTCAGAGATTATAATAGTAAAATTGTTTAACAAGAGTAACATTTTGCAGCTATTATTTAGCCATGACCAGCGATGCTGAGGAGGTAAGGCCTATGTCCACGTTTTCAGTGAACAGGACTCATCTCTTCTTAACCTTGGATAAGCCTCACCAACTCTGTGTCCCCTGCTCATACTTAAATGTAAAGGGGCAGATTTATGTTAACTGACGCATTCCCAGGGATGCACCAGTTAATGTGCATCGCTGCTCTGCCACCCATGGTGTTCCGCATTTACAATGTGGAGCACCATTGAGTGAAAACAGCACAGATGCGTCACGCATCTGTGCCGCAAAAGCAGCACATTGCAGGAATCACGTCGTAAGCGCAACATGTCTACTGCAATGCACAGGAGCAAGCCACACATTGCATGGTGCATCACTCCTTATGCCTGTTTCAAACAGGCGTAATGATTTGAATCAGCAATGCTATAAAACTGAGTCAGTGAAATCTTCTAAATTTCACTGTGTTAGTTTTACAGGGCTTTCTTGCAAATTAATGCATACCTTGCAACAAAACACCTATATGAAAACTGACGCAGGTTTCATGTGGCACAGTACTTTACAGCATGACACATCTGCCTAGATGCATCAATTTTGAAATATGTCGCCACATAGCCAATCTTTTGCACCGCCGCTGCGTCACAAAAGTGACGCACAGCGGCACAAAAAAGGCACACGGCTATCATAAATCTGTCCCTAACATGTTAAATGATTGATTCAGGATGACGATAAGGTGTGGCCTATCCAGAGGTTTGTTTAAGGTGAGGCCTACTCAGGGTTGCAGATTAAATGGAGATGGGGCACCCCTGAGCCTTGCTGGAGCTGCATCGCACTTGCGATGCAGCTCCAGCAATGCGCCACCTTTACGGCACAGATGCGTCACGCATCTGTGCCGTTTTTGCCCCATGGTGCGCCGCATTGTAATTGCAGCGCACCAAGGGTGGCAGAACAGCGGCGCAGGATGACTGGCACATCCCTGGGGATGCACCAGTCATCATAAATCTATCCCTAAGCTTCTTATCTTGTTGGAGATGAAGTGAGGCCTGTCTTGCAACATGGTGCATCTTTTGCATCACTGCTGCATCGGTTTCATGTGGCACGGTTTTTTTACAGCATGACACATCTTCCTAGATGCATCAATTTGTAATTTTGTCGCCACATAGCAAATCTTTTGCACCGCCACTGCGTCACAAAAGTGACGCACAGTGGCGCAAAAGAGGCATACACCTATCATAAATCTGTCCCTAGCATTTTAAATGATTAATTCAGGATGACGATAAGGTGTGGCCTATCCAGAGGTTTGTTTAAGGTGAGGCCTACCTACATTCATGGGGAAATGACTTAAAATGTCCTTAAGACACATGAAAGCGTTTTTTTAAAGCCTTTGCAGCATTTTTGGGTCACTTTTAACATGGCTATGTAACTCAAACAATCAAAATCTAAATTTGCCAAGCACAGGTGGGAGCATATTTACAAGGAATTTGCACCACGGGGAAAGGCCTTTTAATTTAAAATGGGAAAAATAATATCAGAGACACTCAAATGCCTTATAAAGAAGCAGACACCATTATGTCCTTGTCATAAATTTTAAAAGCATTCCTTTACCTCAAAAACGATTTTCAAGTCATAATTTGAAAACACTGCACATGGGGAAATGATTGAAAATGTCCTTAAGACACATGAAAGCGTTTTTTGATTGCCTTTGCAGCATTTTTGGGTCACTTTTAACATGGCTATGTAACTCAAACAATCAAAATCTAAATTTTCCAAGCACAGGTGCGAGCATATTTACAAGGAATTTGCACCACGGGGAAAGGTCTTACATTAAAATGGGAAAAATAACATCAGAGACCCTCAAATGCCTTATAAAGAAGCATACACCATTATTTTCTTGTCATAAATTTTAAAAGCATTCCTTTTCCTCAAAAACGATTTTCAAGTCATAGTTTGAAAACACTGCACATGGGGAAATGACTGAAAATGTCCTTAAGACACATGAAAGCGTTTTTTGATTGCCTTTGCAGCATTTTTGGAACACTTTTAACATGGCTATGTAACTCAAAGACTCAAAATCTAAATTTGCCAAGCACAGGTGCGAGCATATTTACAAGGAATTTGCCCCACGGGGAAAGGTCTTTTAATTTAAAATGGGAAAAATAACATCAGAGACACTCAAATGCCTTATAAAGAAGCAGACACCATTATGTCCTTGTCATAAATTTTAAAAGCATTCCTTTACCTCAAAAACGATTTTCAAGTCATAATTTGAAAACACTGCACATGGGGAAATGACTTAAAATGTCCTTAAGACACATGAAAGCGTTTTTTGATTGCCTTTGCAGCATTTTTGGGTCACTTTTAACATGGCTATGTAACTCAAACAATCAAAATCAAAATTTGCCAAGCACAGGTGGGAGCATATTTACAAGGAATTTGCACCACGGGGAAAGGTCTTACATTAAAATGGGAAAAATAACATCAGAGACACTCAAATGCCTTATAAAGAAGCAGACACCATTATGTCCTTGTCATAAATTTAAAATGCATTCCTTTTCCTCAAAAACGATTTTCAAGTCATAATTTCAAAACACTGCACATGGGGAAATGACTTAAAATGTCCTTAAGACACATGGAAGCGTTTTTTGATTGCCTTTGCAGCATTTTTGGGTCACTTTTAACATGGCTATGTAACTCAAACAATCAAAATCTAAATTTGCCAAGCACAGGTGGGAGCATATTTACAAGGAATTTGCACCACGGGGAAAGGTCTTACATTAAAATGGGAAAAATAACATCAGAGACACTCAAATGCCTTATAAAGAAGCAGACACCATTATGTCCTTGTCATAAATTTTAAAAGCATTCCTTTTCCTCAAAAACGATTTTCAAGTCATAATTTGAAAACACTGCACAGCTCCTATGCACAAAAACACCCTGTCAGTACTAATACTTCACATTTTCTCCAATTACAATTTCTCAAAGAAACATAATCTATTTGTAAAACACTTGAGACAAAGCAACATTTTAAAAACACAACTTTCTTCATAATTTTCTCCTTAAAGCACACTATTCTCTATCTAAATTAAATAAATCTTTTCTCACCTTAGCAAATACTTTATGAGTTTCAAAACAGTCTCAGAAATACACCAATTTGTCTTCAGCAGAACAAAGGGTATGCACTCCAGAGGCTGCAGCTATAGAAAGCACAGAAATGCGGTGATTCTTCACACATATCTCTCATGTCACCCAATCAAAACTCTTCCCTCACTTTTTTCAAATCAAAACCCTTCCCCCCTCTGCCCTCTCTGCCTTTTTTGCATAGCAACCACCTCCTGGAAGACCTCTGGTGTTTGCAAGTTCACACAACAATGTTTCAATTGAACTCTGAACTCTCAGTGCACCTGCATATCCAGTGCAATCTTTCATTTAATGATTTTTTATTGACCATTCAAAATACATCTTTCAAAGAACTCATCCATGCACCCTAACTTTCTGTTTTCAGCAATCAAAATCCACCAATCACTGTTACTGCTTCCTTAACACAGAAACTCCACAGTTTTTTTCATTTTAAACTCTTTTTTTTTCAACTGCCATTTCATTGCCACACTTCATCTGACTGCAGCAGAACCTTATCTCACCATGTTTTCTGTCTGGATTGTTGGACATAGTTACATCTATTGGGCTCAGAGGTATGCTGAGAACAGAAATTTACCTAACCTCAATTTACAAGATGTGGAAATTAAGTGGTTTGGCCACAGAGGATTAAAATGTCACCAATTGATACCATTGGTGAAAACCTTTATGCATTTGCCAAAACCTGACCTGTTAATTGTGCACTGTGGAGGTAATGATTTGGGCACTATGACTGGGGTAGGTCTGGAAATGCTTTTAAAGGACACCTTTGAGCAATTAATGGCACTTTTTCCTCAAACTGCCTTGGTATATTCAAATATATGCCAAAGACAGAAATGGAGGTGGTCGAACCAATTTTGTCCACAAATTGAGAAATCGAGGAAGCATGTAAACAAATCTGTTTCAGCTTACATGAGAGACCATGGAATGGGCTCCGTGTACAACAATAACTTGCGTTACTACATGCAAGATATCTACAGAGGAGATGGAGTTCACTTCTCAGATGAGGGCAACAGAATTTTCATTCTGAATTTAAGACTGTGCATTGGTACCTACTTATAAGTACCTAAATGTACCATAAACCCAAAAGCTCTTCTCAGAGCTACCCTACATCTGATCACTCACAATTATTATTTTACTCTAACTTTTTTCACTAATTTTCAACAAAGTACGCTCCCCGGGGCGCTACCCGGTACGCGAACCGGAAGCTAACCTCGCGAAATTTTTAAAAAAAATGTTTTTTTTTCGCACATATGGGCCTCCTCAGCCACCCTCAGAAAAACTAGGGGGTCAAGATAAGTCTACCGTGCCCCCTTCTACCCATTCTGAACATTATTTGCCCTCCATCTTGTATCTTAATTCGACCGAAACACAAAATGGTGGACTCCCGTAACGCTTTAGGTTCGCGTACCGGGGTGCTCGCCAGTTCGCGTACGGGGGCGCTCCCCGGGAAGCGCTCCATCAAAAAAGGTGGGAAAGTAATTTACAGAAAAACGACTGGAGACACTTTCACCAAATATAGATTAGCTCATACTACATACCAATCCCTACCATTTTCACAAATTTGATTGAAATTCCATTTAGCCATTTAGCCTGTAGACCTTTCTAAATACCGTGAGGTAAATTACTTCACAGAACACATCTGAAGTGTTGGAATTAACAACCAATGAAAATGTTACTTTCATTTTCTACTTTTTTTACCTGACATTTGATTCGTTATATACCTGAATATATTTAAAGGAAGAGAAGGGAACACAGCCATTTTGACTACTACTTCCTGGTGTACATTTTAATTGGATTTTCACTAATCACTTCAACTTCTTTGTAAAGGTAAGTTGTTATTTTAAAAACTGAAGTATATTGTGCACTATCAGTTAATATGGTAAACTTTTTCTGATAGTTATATACTATCCCTCTGTAGTAGTTATAGATTTAGATAGACTTCTCTGTTATAGTTATGGATGGAGTTAGGTTTCTCTTGTATAATTATGAATTTACTTACGTTAAATCACATACACTTTTTTATATTCCTACTTCCACTCTGATACTATACACTGCCCAAAGATAAATTCACTGATAAAAACTGCCTATCTAAAATTAATCCCAACAGTGCCCTATCTCTACTAATATATATTTTTTTAATCCAAATTTCAGGCAACATGGAAGGCGAACAGAAAGTTTCATTTCAAATTGTCCTGCAAGAGAGCAGCCAAGAATTAATTGATCCAAATTATATAGAATTTATGGATGAAACTTGGGACCAAGAACTACTGCAATGTGTGCAAGCAGTAGATGACCTCCTTCAAAATGAGGACATTTTACACACTCAGAGATTACAAGCTATGTTCAATGAAAATAACGACATTTCAGACAGTGAAATTTTAGAAATGTTATTAAATTTTGAAACACAATCACAATAATAAATAATTGCTTAAAAAATAAAGAAATTAAAAAATAATCAACAAAACCAACAATCAATTAACATACAGTATTTGAAAAGTCTATCATTCTTTTTTCCTTATAGTACGCTCCCCAGAACGCTTCCCGGTTCGCGGACCGGGCGCTCCCCACGCAAAAAAACTAAAAAAAATTATTTTTTTTTGCCCTGCGGGGCCCTTTTAAAGCCTCCACATCAAACCTAGGGGGTCAGGGAGGATCTACTATGCCCCCTTATGGTCATTTCCCCCTTTGTTTTGGCCTCCTCTTGTCTCTCGATCCTACCGAGAGACAAGATGGCGGCCGCTCCGGACTGTTTAGAATGTTGACAGACACCGGAGAGCCAATCAGCTTCGCTACGCGAAGTTCCGTTACGCGTCAAGTACGCGAACCGGAGCGCTGCCTGGAGCGCGCTTACAGATATATATCTTTTTTTGAACGTTAATTTCTCAAAATCCACTGGAGCACATATATTGAGACCTAGCAAAGGCACATCGGGCTAACAGTCCCTACAATTTTGCCAAGTTTCGTGCAAATCCATTCAGCCGTTCGGCCTAAAAGTGAGGCCAACCGCCCTATGGAAATTAACATGGGAAAAACACGTTTTGGGACCCCCCTTTTTTCTCAGCCCCCCCTTGACGAACCCCCCCCAAATTTCCAGGGGCTGCTCAGAAACAAAATGTTCCATTTTCCTGAAAATTTCAGCCAATTCCGTCCACAAACGCCAAAGTTATTAGACATAGAATTTTCAAAAATCCCATAGGGAAAAAATCCTAACTATATATACCTACTGGCGACCGCCAGTAGGTAATAATATATACACACATAAATACTGAATACCAGTAAGAGCATGGCACTCTCTCTTGATCAAGGGTGCAAAGCTGAAATGTGTTGTTGCTAGTATGCACCTCTGCTCTTTTGCTGAACTGAATACATTTTATTTTCACTAGCAAGCACCTGAGTGCTGTGCTCTTACTGGATGGAGTGAGAAAGTGTATATATATATATATATTTATACACATATCTTTAAAATACAAACTTCATAACATATTAACATATAATAGAACATAAATATCATAAAAGGAAATGCATATATGTGTGTATATATATATATATATTTTTTTTTTATCCTGATATTTATATTCTTAAATATGTTATACAATTTATTTTTAAATATATCATTTATAAATTGATATTTATCTAAAAACATTGTTCATGCTACTTTTTTTGAATTTTACATAGGAACACAATATTATTGGGACGATATTCATGTGAGATAAAACTGCTGTAAATGATATTCAGTCATTGAACCAGCAGAAAACAAGGCATCCTTAACACTTCTTTTGACTTGCTGGTCCCAAATGGAGATGACATGATCTGCTTCCCAAAGTCCTTTGAGTCCTTTTTGTTCAAACCTAAGCAGAAGGAAATGACCATGACAGAGGGCCTGGCTGCTCATCTAAATAGCAATGTAACTAAAAGCCTTCCTGAAGCATCTCAAGGGGAATAGGGGTACAGCCACCTTGAATTTAGGGCTTTTATAAATGTTTACTATAAAGTGAAGAGAAACCCTCCAAAATTAAGTGACTATATGGAGAGAAAGTACGCAGGATTAGGTATGGAAAATTCTCCAATCACTGGCTAATAGGGAGACCTAGGAATACCCACCTGAATGCAAAGGCCCTGATGGAAGAAGGAAAAGTCCTGACTCCTCATTGCTACAGGACATGCCATCCAGCATTTGAAAGAAATATTATCACATACCCCCCTCCTGATGAAACTCCATTGAATCCACTTGCTGTCCCATGCCATTGTTCAAACCAGATGTACATTTTCAAAACAATCATGGCCAGCATCCCTATTTATCGTGCAGACAAGCACACCATCAGTCTGCAAACTAAGAATCTATTCATGCAGGATCTGGAAAAAAAACCCTATCCATCAGGACTGTGCTTATACTTCTTCAATTTATGAGAGATTTGAAGATACCCTTCTTTAAAGAAGGCTTAATCACAATGCATTAAACATCCACAACCCAGCTACCTCTCCTATTACGCACTGGCATTATGGTTGTTTTTGACCAAGTACGATGCTCCTCTGTCTTTTGGCTAGGTTTGCGCTATTGAAATACCATGTACATGCATATATACATCCTGAATCCAGCTAAAAGAAGATGACTCATGGACTCAGGGATGCATGACCACCACTGGGACCTAGGGAATGAAACTGTTCCCCAAGTGTTGAGTGCTTAGCCTATCTATTTGCCTGCTCCAGGGACTCAATAAACCGAAGACATTCTGACTATAAGAGGGTCTACCTGACCACAGAGGTGTGGACTGTTAAGGAACCCTGGGTGGAGGGAGATCTGGCACCTACAAACCAGCCTTCAGGATCTGGGGGATGCTGGGCTGAGAAGAGAGACCTTTTCCAGCAGGCAGTTGGAGAGAAGTATGACTTAGTCATTTCTTCCATCTATTGAGAACCAGGATAAGGTTCTGAGACATGACCTTGGAGGTTACACCCAAACCAGGCAAGAAAGGCAGGCTTGCCCTGAAAAATGTGACTAAGGGTCTGATTTAGTGTTCAGCAGACAAGTTACCCAATCACAAATGTGATGGATATCCCGTCCATTGCATTATAAGTGCATTATATTCAATGGTCCTTGTAATACAGTGGGCAGGATATCCATTACATTTGCGACAGAGTAACCCAGCTGCCGAACTCCAGATCAGGCCTTAAATCTGAAGGTAAACCCTTGGACCGGGGTGAGACAGTGAATCTACCTGACTGGTGAAGCAACCTCAGCGGCCACAAAATCGAGCTTTGTCTTAGCTGGAGCTTTTAGTGGCAAAACCAATAGTGTCAGCAGAAGTTTAGTCAAAGCATAACTTATTTTCAGGGTCTTTCTTCGATCAGAGCCGGGGACCTTGCCTTGTTGGAGGAATTGACTCCCAAAAAATAGAATACAGAGGGACTTTTTTTTAGAGTTTGGCAGACAGGATGCTCTACTACAAACATGGCAGATATCCCATGCACCGTTTTGCAAGTGCATTACAGTGTATGGCACTTGTAACATGGTAGACGGGATAGCTGTCATGTTTTGATGGAAAATACCATCCACCAAATTCTAAATGAATCCCTAAGTCTGAAGGTAAAAATGTTGACACCTGCATGTTGTTTCTGACTACTGCTTCATTGCAGTTGGAGTGAAATTGTGCTTTAATGCTGGTCAACTTTATTTTTCAGTGGTGGTTTCCTTTTTCTAAATGCTTCTGACCTAGCAAGTTTACAAATTCACGCCCTTATCCAACATACTGATTTTGGTGGCTTTTTCATCATGATGCTTTCTTTATTTTGTGCGTTGAACAAAGATTCTCTAAGAACATTGCTTAAGCATAACTAACCAGATTGTGCTTTTTAAGTTGGCTGAGGTCACCTGCTCCCAAACCAATATATCCCAATTTCTCACATGGACCAATAAACTTTAATACTTAGCAACAGGGCTGAAATAGAATGGGCCTGTTTTAGAGTTTGGCAGATGGGGTACTCCAACACAAATCTGACAGTTATCCTGTCCGCCATATTACAAGTCCATTATTTCCTATGGCACTTGTTATACAGCTGATAGGATAGATATCATATTTGCGAATAAGTAACCCATCTGCCAAACTCTAAATCAGGCACTTTGTCATAGAAAGGAAGAGGGTGCTAAAGTGGTTAACGGCAGCACAACAGCTAGAGTGGGTATCTTCATGATTGTGAAATGCCTGTGGAAATCTCCTAACAAAATCTTTAGCCGTAGGCCTTATTTCTTTATTTTAAATATTATATTACAAGTTAAGCTATAAAGTTTAAACACCAATACACCAGGTAAAAAGCAAGTATGCTTGGAAAAGAAGGTGAAAATGAGAATGGACAGGTAGAACTGAGAATTATGCAGGATGACGAATTAGTGCCAAAAGGGGAACATTGATTTGTTTAGTGGAGGAGAAGACTAAGTAATATAAATAGCCTAATGTTTAGGGTCATAGTAGTTTGTGTGGTAAATAGGCTGAGCACCTGGGGCCATATTGCAGAGAGTGCCCCGGGGCCCAACAGGCGTTTGCACCCAGTTTGCGAGCCCCCAGGGTACTTTGTTATTACAGAAGGCGCCACAGGCTCTTGTGCTGCCCGTTCTGTAATACCGATAGTGCTGGAGCACATCAAGCACCAGTGCATTTTGCAGGGAGCATGCCCTCTTTTACATGGGGGGTGTCACATGCAAATGAGGTAATATCTTTGCCTCTGCGCCCACGCCATATAACAGACACGGGCCCAAAGGCAAAGCTGTCAGGAGGCGCTCAGGCCTCACTGCAGGCCCCACTTCTGGCAGCCCACTGGTGGGGGAAAGAGGGTCCCATGGACCCCCAGACATCCCCTTGCAGGCGGGTGCAGTCAACTGCACCACCTTCAAGGGAATCTCTAAACCCATTTGAAAGTGCAGGCGGGTGCCTCCTGCACAGTGAAAACATGGAGCGGCATCAAAGCAGCCACTCGTTTTTCACAGAAATGCGCTGTGCCCAGGTCAGCGCAACATCATCGCTGCCCTGGGAGCAGTGCATTCCATGTAATAGGGTGCAATTTCTATTTTAAGGTGCGCTGGGTGCAAACAGGGAAAGTGCGCCCTTTGCATAATAGGGCCCAGGTTTGTAAGCCTTGTCTAGCCTTCTCCCCTTTTGAAAACTTTTGACTACTTCTTAACGTGCTTATGTGGTTCGTACAACTCCCAAGGAAACGGTTAAAATACGCCTTTTCCTCTCTCTGTTCTTGTAGTGGATCCCAAGGCATTCTTAAATAGAGCATAAATCCGTGTCTTTGTCTCAGTGAGAGTCTATTACCTAGTGCACTGTGCTCAAAAGCTCCCCAGAGAATAATTTGGAAAGAACATCTGGCGTAGAGTACTGCGACTCATTTTTTTTTAACTATGCAAGACATTAAGATCTTTTTTTTTAAAATGTTGGCCAAAGACCAAACATCAATCTGTTAGCTTTGAGTGACTTCACTAAATATTACTACAGCTACCTCACATGTCCAGTTAAAAAAATGATACCCTCCATCCTTTAAAATTGCAAGTATACTGAAATATGAAAAAGCCATTCACAGGCAGCAGCAATGAGATTATAAAGCTTCCCAGGTGCAGATTGTAAACTTAATTGCCCATTCCAGTTTACATCAAAAACGAAGCGGAGACATATGGAACAGTGTAATATTAGAACTTACACCAAAGCAATAAAATGAGGAAGCATACATTTTCATTATATTTGAATAAACGAATCACAACCTGACTGGTTACTCTAAAGTTATCCGTCATTATGAGCTTTAATGCAAAAGTCCCTTTTCGGTTTCCGTACTTAAAGATGTTTTTTTAGGGTAAATTATGAAGAAATGTAGATGCAACATATTTAATATAGCAAGGCAGATGGTTCACTGTTAGGAAAGGGAAATGAGTTAACAGCGGGTGGAAATTCGCATTTTCTCTCATAAAGGGCAATGTGAATATCGCTTTCTTTTATTCTTTCAAACAACCAGGCGAATCATTTATTGGCGACCACATAGCTTTTCAGATTTCCCAATGCGTGGTTATCAAGCTAACCCATGTGCAGTCCTATTTGCATACGGAAATTCGTCTTCACAAATTAAACGTTATTTTCCAAGATTATACAGTTGGCAGTCAAAATGATTTCTGCTGGCAGCAGCTCATAAGACACTTCCACAAATATTTTTGTGATAATACGACCTTTTCAGTAGCCTGAAATTGAACATGAAGCAAATAGATGATCATAAATGTCCAAAAACAAATGCTGTCTTGAAAATAACATTGCCTTGTGCAGTAAATGAACTGCAATAGTCAGCTCATATTCGTGACTTCTATGATGTCTTCTGTGTTTGCTGGTGACCTTAAAATGGTAGGGCGTAATTTTTGCCTCGCATTTCAGTGTGTGATCCTGACTTTTCAGTAGGTTTGTGTGGGGCTCACTCTCTCAGTCCCACACAGACACACTCAGTCCCACTCGGTCTCATTCTCACTCAGCCTCACACATTCTCAGTCACTCTAACTCAGTCTCTCTCACTCAATCATACTCATTCTCTCTCTTAGCCCCACTCGTTTTTATTTAATCAATCCCACTCTAATTCAGGTATCACCAGTGCTTAGTAAGTAAAAGATTTATAGCCAGGGCCCTTCTCGAAAAGCCACTGAAGTCTGCACCATCAATACCCTCCCTGCGCTGCCAATGACAGTACTATCATAACACCTAACTATCACACTCCTAAGAGTGTGACAATTCAGACTGTTTCAGGCCACACAAAACTATAATAATGGCATGAGAGGCTAGTATTATTCATTTTCAATGTATATTGAATTAATAAGCACGTTTTTTGTTAAAAAGGCAGTGCTACCATGTGGTGGAATGCCACTAGAGCTGATGCTGACAATTTAGTGCCGGTGCTTAGAACCAAAAACCACTGGCACAAATTTAGCACTGCATGTAACTCAATCGCAATCTGACTCCACTAATTTCACTCAGTCTGACTGATTTCCGCACAACCGGGATCACCATCTAGTGGGCACAAGTCCTCCGTACTGCTGGTAAGCCACACCATTCAGGGGGGAACTTAAGGTCCAACACAACTGTTCTTCATTCAAAACCTCCCCAACCCAAGCAGATAGTGCCTGTTCTGGCTCGGCTCCACGCTCCTTACATGCAGCATCTACTACAGGGGTCCTCCAACACACCCTGACCCCACTTATCTCAGTAGGTTTTCTCACAGACCGCGAATCCTTCTCACTCTGTCAGCAGTCAACCACTGGCCATAGCCACAAATGACCCCATCTCTCCTCTTCCCGACATTATTGTAGGGTTTCTGCGTAGGCACAAACCTATGCTTAGGACTACAGAACCTTAATAGGCAAGGACTAAGTCATCCTACCACCTTTGTCCCATGTGCCTGGGACTGACTAGCTATAGTGTCTCACTTGCCCTCCTACTCACTCACAGAGGAACAAGTGCTTGGACACCCCAGAACACAACACTGCTGACCCTCTCAAGTATTCACAGTTAGAGGACACACCCTTTTGCTCTCACACAGTTACTAGTCCACAATAATATCTGACAGAGACACGAGAAAAGTTTAAAATGTTTATTTTAACTATTGTGCTCTAGTATGCAGTATACGTGCCACAATAAGTAAGACAATG
Source organism: Lissotriton helveticus (assembly GCF_964261635.1). NCBI lineage: Eukaryota > Metazoa > Chordata > Amphibia > Caudata > Salamandridae > Lissotriton > Lissotriton helveticus. The sequence continues at coordinate 492,786,852 of NC_136069.1, read as the reverse complement.
CTTATTGCAAATACAGTCAGCATAGTAAGCAGTCCATGAATCATAATAGGAGCTGTTACTATATAAGAGAAGGAAGCCTGGCTCCACTCCTCTTCTACAAAAGCAGAATGATTATATTTCGAAAGATCTCTGGGTGTTGGCAGCAGACCCATACATTGGCATACACAGATGATAGTTGTACATCTCAGGTGCTGTCACCATCTCTTCCCTGGAAAGATCCCTCTCCAAGTGTGTTGTTACCTATCTGTGCAAACCAATATGACAAAGGTACGTGTTCCCAAACAACAGCTGCATCTGTGTGTTTTGTCTAGGTGCTAGAGCCTGGCCAGAATGAAATAGCAAGGGGCATTGTTGTTTGACCTTGTCTACGGTGTTTAGACTAAATCCCCAGAGAGAACAGAATGTAAAACAACAGCAGGTTCTGTGAGAAAGCACAGTGAGGCACGAAGTGTATAGTAATGTGCCAAAGCAGAGGTCAGTCTGCAACATGCTCATGCTAACATAGGGGAAATAACAATGGGCCTGCATGGTGTAGAAAATTAATTTCTAGCCAGAAAAGAAGAAAGAAACGGATCCAGTATTTCAAAGAAAAGACAAGCTCTTTATTCAGCATCCAAGATCCAGAACCGCCAGCATCTGAATGCCGGTAAACTGTCCCCTCGCCCTATACCTTCTTCACTCAACCTTCAAAGCACAACAAGACGCGCGATCCACAACCTACCTCACACACGCAACAGTGTTTTAAATCACAACACACCACAAGAGTATTATTCGTTGTTGACGCGCGCGCAAGGCACACGTGTCAACAATGAATAACAACATACAACACACCTCCCTCCTTTCATTTTTTTTTTTTTTAAGTAAGTACAAAATCCTGGAATTTAACAGGTGGTCTGTGGATTCTTGAGCTTCTCAATAAATCAGATGAAGGAGAATCACAAGGTCCATTTAAAGATGTAATAGGCTCAGATTCCTCCGTATTCTCAGTTGTAACATCCAAGAATATGTTTGAAGAATCATCAACAGAAACATGTTTTCCATTATTGAACTTAGACACTCTGCTGAAGTTCCAAACACTTCCATCCATTACCCATGTTTGAAGAATCATCAACAGAAACATGTTTTCCATTATTGAACTTAGACACTCTGCTGAAGTTCCAAACACTTCCATCCATTACCCTTACTGCATTCCTGAACACCTCAATTACTTCTATAGGGTCAGACCATTTTGCTACCCCCTTGTGTACAAAATTACCTTTCTTCAATCACACCAAATCTCCTACTTGAACAGAAACCTCCCTACTTGTCTTCCTCTTTAACAAATCATTTTTTATTTTCATTTTATATGCATCAACTTTCCTTCGAATTTCCTTGAAATCAACCTCAGCAAAATCAATCCGATCTTTATCCTTGTTTTTCAACCACCAGGGTACTAACTGTGTACTAGGTTTACGCCCCCTTAATAGCTCAAAAGTAGACAGAAGAGTAACAGCATTTGGAGCTGTTCTATATGACAGTAACATGGACGGGATAGCTTTATTCCAACATAATCCCCCCTTAACAGCTAATTGAATTGCTTCTTTGGCAACCCTATTAAATCTCTCAATCTGACCATTCGCTTCCGGATGAAACACAGCAATTCTCTTATGAGAAATATCACTTCTTGAAAAATAATTCTCCATCTGCTTGCTAACGAATTGGGGCCCATTGTCCGTTACAACCTCATGAGGAATACCTTCCCTACAAAAAATGTCATCCATAAATTGTATAATAGTATCAGTAGTAACTTCCTTGACCATTTTAATCTCTGGCCATTTCGAAAAATAATCCATAAGTACTATTCCAAATGAATATTGTTGTGGTAAAATGCTAAAAGGCCCAATAATGTCAATACCAAGTTTATTCCAAGGCGAGACAGGTAATTCCACAGGTTGTGGAACAGTTGACAAGGCTTTGCCGATTTATCACTATTCGCACACAATTTACATAACCTCACTTGATGTTCAACATATGAATCAATCCCTGGCCACCAAAAATTATCTTTCAACCGTCTTCTAGTGAATGATATTCCAAAATGCCCTTCATGAGCCAGATCAACAAATCTCTTCCTAAGACCAAAAGGTGAAATGCATTTATCCCCTCTTAACAAAATATCATTCTCCATAGCTAGTTCATCTTTAATTTTTAGATAACTCATCAAACTTCCTTCAAGTACTTTCCCTTCTGGCCAGCCACCCAATATAAATTTCTTTACTTCCTTAAGTTCTAAATCTTTATCCATTTCTTCACTCCACAATTGTTCCTGTACTACTGATTCCTCACCAAATACTAAATTCACATCACCTACAACATGTGCTACTTCACATTCATCCTTATCAACATTGTCTGAATCCTTACACGATAAGAGAAGTCTTGACATGCAATCAGCAAGAATATTAGATTTTCCAGGAACATATTCTAAAGAGTACTGAAAATGTTGTTACCTGGAAGAAAGTCTAGCTAATCTTGATATAAGCGTACGTCGTCCACCAGGTGATAATATGTGCACCAAGGGCTTATGGTCTGACTTAATAATAAACTTCGTTCCCCACAAGAATGGTCTAAAATGTTCAGCTCCCCAAACACACGCTAAGAGTTCCCTCTCAATCACAGAGTAATGACGTTCAGACTCTCTTAATGTCCTTGAAGCATACGCTACAATCCATTCCTTACCCCATTCCTCTTGAATCAAAACAGCACCTAAACCACAATCACTTGCATCTACCATTACAATAATTATTTTCCCAATGACAAATGGTTTAAGACAAGGAGCCTTGACAAACATTTCCTTTACAGTATTGAACGTCATTGTCATCGAGTCTGTCCATACATATTTAGCATTCTTCTTTAAAAGAGACCTGAATGGTTCAATCACAGTGGCATAGTTTGGGATAAACTTAGCGTAAAACTCTACTAATCCTAAGAAGGCCACTAATTGATCCTAGTTCTGAGGGATAGGTGCTTTGGTAATATTTTCCAAATGTGATGCTTTAGGCTTGATTCCATTTCCACTAATGCAATGACCCAAATATTCCACTTCCTTCTTCCTGAATTTACACTTATCAGCACAGAGTGTCAATCCCTTGTTCGACAGGGCATTTAATACTTCCATCAAATTTTTGTCATGTTCATTATCGTTTTTGCCAAAAACCAAAATATCATCTTGGAATGCCACTGCTCCTGTTAGACCATTTAGAGTTTCCTTCATCAATCTTTGGAAGACTGCAGCAGCACTGGCTAAACCAAAGGGAATTCTACAAAACCTATATAATCCTTCAGGCGTTATAAAGGCAGTTAAATCCCTTGAGTCTTCATGGAGAACTACTTGGTGATATGCACTTGCAAGATCCAAACAAGAAAATACTTGCGCAGTATCCAACGTCGATACTATCTCATGTAAATTTGGCAGAGGATGAGAATCCACTCAAATAGCATTGTTTAAACTGAGTAAGTCTATGCACAGACGAAGATCTCCTCCAGATTTAATTGAAATCACTACTGGAGAAACCCAGGGAGATGACTCAATGGGTTCTATTATTTTCTTTTCGCACAAATCATTGAGCATTTCCTTCAATTTAATTCTATATGACAATGGAACATTCCTGACCTTATGGCGAATAGGTAAAGCATTGGGATGTACCTTTATACGGTGTTCAAATCCTTTGTACTTGCCTAGACTATTACAAAATAGTGTGGGAAATTTCTCTTTAATCTCTGAAATTAAAGAATCTCCATTACTTATTGACATCATCAATAGAATACACAGGTGGATCAGCATTAGGATCTAGCTTAATGCCCAGTTGCTCTTGATGTGGCCAACCTAGTAATGATTCTCCAGCTTTTGTAACATAAATTTTCCCTCGTGTACTGCGGTTCTTGAAATTCACTTCAGCTATAAAATATCCATAGAGCTGTAATTTATTACCAGTGTAGGCACTCGGCGCTATGTCAGGTTGCATCAGCTTAACATTAGGCCAATTAGATTCAACTAAGGTGCAAGGTAGAATAGTATACCATGAACAAGAGTCTACAAATACTTTAGTTGAAACACCATCAATAATGATCTCACAAGAAGGAAATTTCTTACAGCTTGTCTTTTTGGATATGCACATTATAGTGTTAACATCACACTCACAGTCACTTGTATCATCTTGCTCTTGTCCATGAATGAAACTAATTTTTCTTGGAGCTGATCTACATACTCTTGAAAAATGCCCCTTTTTATTGCATCTTGTGCACGTTTTCTCCAATGCTGGGCATGACTTAGAATTCCCAAAGTGGTAGCAACTCCCACATCTGAAACAATAAGTATGATACACTCTTGAATCCAGTCTTTGCCAATTATTCATCCTTGAATCTGGCTTTTGCCATCTATTCCAATTTTCTAATTTGTATTGATTATCATTCTTTTGGTTTATAAACTTCTTCTGTTTATCTAAATCGTTTTGCTTATCATTTTCCCTATTGACAATATGCACATCTGACTTATCCCCTGATCTAATTTCATCTACGAACTTCTCTGAATGTTCAATTGACTTTGCTATTTCAATAGCTGCATTGAGTGACATGTCAGTAGTAGTCCATAGTCTTTGTTGTATTTTTTTATTATTAGTGCGCATTAGAATCTGATCCCTTAACACTTGGTCATTATTAATATGTTCAAAATCACATGTAACTGCCAACACTCTTAATGCAGAAACATAATTATCAACAGACTCATCACTGTTTTGTTTCCTAGAATAAAATTTGAATCTTTCCATGACCATGTTTATCTTTCTCCCATATCTAATGGCAAGTTGTTTAGAAGCAATTTGATATTTATTCAAATCTGTAGTATCATTCAAAGGAGGTAGACTTTTATATTCTTTAAGAGCAATGCCTCCAAGACAATGTTTAAGTAAGGCTAGTTTTCTATCTGCTTCACATTCTTCTCCTTCAAGAACATCCACATATGCTAAAAACATTGCTTCCCAATTATCCCACTCAATTTGGGGATCACCTGGTATAGATAAAAATGACGGTGGTGGTTGAATTTCTGACATACTTGAATTCCTATTGCTAATAAATGCGTAATATACAACCTAAATTATTAATTTCTATGTATGGCAATAATATATAAAATGATAGCTTCTTTTCACTCCTTTATATTATAAGATATGACACGCTGAATTGTGTGTGCGTGTCAAAGTAGTTTACTTACAATTGTTCCTCATGTAGTTCACAGCGCTGGCGCTAGAATTTTGTGAGTATTCATCACGTTGTTATTCAGATAAAGTTTACCCAATTTAGCACTAGTAGAAATCACTGATGACAATCCAAAATGACCCAGAATGTAAGAAGGATGATGAATGGTCGTTGGAAATTTGAGTAAGTAAAAGGATTGGAAAATGAAATCTTTATCCAATGAGGTGCGCGTAAGACATCCAATGAAAAACAGCAAAATACACTGTTTACGATGTTTAACCAATGGAGTGCGTGTAAAGTATCCAATTGCAAAAGACAAGGTAAAATAACCCTTGAAGGTATCCAATGAGGGTATGCAACGTAGAATAATCCTCAATAAATTGTTTGAAAATCAGCAATTCATAGAAATCCAACGCAGGAGTGTGTTTCCGATCGTCGCCAGTGTAGAAAATTAACTTCTTGCCAGAAAAGAAGAAAGAAACGGATACAGTATTTCTAAGAAAAGACGAACTCTTTATTCAGCATCCAAGATCAAGAACTGCCAGCATCTGAATGCCGGTAAACTGTCCCCTCGCCCCATACCTTCTTCACTCAACCTTCAAAGCACAACAAGACACGCGATCCACAACCTCCCTCACACACGCGACAGTGTTTTAAATCACAACACACCACGAGAGTATTATTCGTAGTTAAAACCGCGCGCGCAAGCAACACGCATCAACAATGAATAACAACATACAACACATGGGACATATGACAACCTTCCATCCTTCTTTTTGTCATAAGGGGCCCTTGCAGTGACATCTTTCCAAGATCCCCAGAGAGTACTTAAGGGACACGTGGGCCCGAGTGGAGTATTTGGACGGACGTGACCTGGTCCTAAACCATGTGCCTGTTGCCACACATGATCGCAGCCACCTTACTAAGACCACCAACCGGAACTTATGGCTGAGAAGGCAACTCATCAACAGCTCTTAACAGAGGTCCTAGCCCAGCATAAACCAGCTGTTCCCCTGATGGATGTGATGACCGGACGACATGATGGACATCATCCTTGAAGGGATCACTGTAATGGAACAAAGGGTTGAACTAATAGACACAAAAATTATACACCTGCCATGAAATCCCACTGTTTCGGGGCCATTACAATGGCATTTATAATCATCTCACAGCACTAGAATCCTGAACGGCGTATTCAGACTCCTGGGACTCTGAATTCTGGAGCCTGCAGCATAAGGTTGTCAATGCAGGAGACAGGGGCCAAAGGGACAATGTCTACTTTCCCGACCCTTGGGCCTGTTGCCTGACTTTCACCCCACCACAGAAGCTGCAGAAGACACACCGGATCCATCCTCACAGGAGGCAAACCCCACCCAATTATTGCGTTCTTTCTGAGACAAGGGCCTGGCTGCAGCCCGCAACCACTGACCCTATGACTACGAAGGCCACAAAATCCATATATCAGTGGATTTGTCCAAGGAGACAAATGAGAAACAGAAAGCCTTCCTTTCCTTATGACCAATGCTGCCCAAATGGGACATAAGGCATATACTGTTTGAGCCGGCGTGAATATGGATCAACATGGACAGGAAATCTAAGGACTTCTATGAACTGGAGGTCTTGCGTGACTCTGATATGTACACGGCACCCTCCCCTGCCAAGAGTGCCCCCACTCCCAGAGAAGAAGGGAGGACGGGCAAGAATGGTGATTCCACTTCCAAAGCAGACAAAACATGGTGATCAGGGCAGTAGTGAAACTCATGCAGTACTCAGGGCGGGACAAGTTCTGATCACCACTAAAGACAAACGCCATTCTGGACCAGGCTGGAGGCAACCACTACAGCTACTTGTGACTTGCTGCTTCTTCCAGTGGATGAGTGCCCTCTGTCTCTGCACCTGTATTTGCGCTAGCATTTGATCTCTGTTTCATGGTGAGTTGTAATGTTTATCAAATGTATTATGTTCTGATGACTTGCCGACTCTTTGCCCTGGGTGTGTTATGCTGTCTATGCCACCAAGCCCATGTACACCCTAGCCACAGTCTCCCCCAACTGCAGGAAATCCCATCACTGCTGCAGCTCCCTCCCTTACTGGTACCCTATGACAGTGGCCCTAGGGATCTCTCCAAGCACAGTGAAGATGTTCCCCAGTTGTCCTCCCCCAGCAGGAGAAAAAACACTCTCTCAAAACAAATTGGGTGCACTAACCAAGGCTGCTCTCCACCGAACACCACCCTGCCCCTTCTCCACTGCTGATAAATGCCTGGCTGTTACCTCCGCTGACCATGGCTTGGCTTCCCTAACTATTTTGAGCCGGATCTTCTTCCTCTCCTCTGGGGACTACGGGTGCCCCAGTTATCGGCACTCTTGAGATTTTGCTCCACCTAATAAAGTGTTCCCTCTTGTAGCTTTAAATGTACTTGAAGTTCCCTCCACTTTTCCTGCCTCCCCACCCTTTTGGTTTCACTGCCCCCACCCTCTCTTTTATTTCTACTCCTTCTGTCTCTGTCACCACCCTTCCCCGTTCCTCTTCCCCGTCACCACTTGACAAACAGACCCTTAGGCCCTCTACCAATACTAACCAGGTGGGTCTTAGCCCCACCATCAGGAAGTCTGACAGACCGGCTGTCACTGGCACCTAGAGGCCATACCCGAGTCCCCCTCAAATCCCCTTTGCCACTGCTTCTTAAACCCTGTACCTAATTTGTTGACTGTCCTATAGTCAGCATACAGAGCACAGTGCCTTCTTCCAACTCTACACTTTGGCACTGTGCCATGGTGACAAAATCTTTGACCGATCTATCATGGAACTATATGACCTCACCCACTACATTAAATGTAAGAAGTTGATTGACTATTTAAACTCTGAGTTTACAGGCATCACCTTTCTATAGGAAACCCATCTCACCAGTGTTGTGGCAGACAAACTCAAACGTGACTGGGTGGGCAAGGTCATCCATAGCCGCACCGTCCAGCCATGTGATAGTAACATCCTCTTACCCAGGAAATTAGGAGTGTCCATCTTACTGCTCAAAACACTCCTTTGCACGGGGCTCATAAACATGGACAGATTCTGAAGGCAGATATGCCTTTGCCCATCTTAGAATTCACAACATATTAGTGAGCATGGGCTCCGTACATGTCCCGGTGGGGACGAAAACGACATTCTTCCTTCAACTAAACCGCATTCTGACCGAAATGGCTCATGTTTGGACATGATTGGAATCTGGCCTTTTACACAGTAGTAGACTGCACTGGTCTAATAGATAAAGCCAACAATGCTCATAGGGCAGTCATGCAGCACATGCTGTCAGATCGATGATTGCTAGATACTGTGCGCCTTCTCAAGCCAAGAAGGCATATACATATCTTTGCCCTATTCACAATAGATACAATACATTCTGGACTATTTCCTCATTCCCCACCCCCTCACCCCAGTGATCGAGAACACTATGATTCTTGAAAGTGCGTTATTGTACCACTTCCAAACAAGCTTACTGATTATCATGGGACTGTCACATCCAATTCGTAAGCCCTGGGGCCTTAACAGTTAGTACTCTAAAATGGTAGAGAAGAAAACGCTTCTCCAATCCCATCTTAAAATCTACCTAGACTCTAATGAGGGATTGGTCACATCCACGCAGATGCTATGGGCAGTGGTGCTAGCAACCATTTGTGGAAAATAATGTGAGACACAACGTTCTATAACAAACAAAGACCCAGAATTCCATGAAGTAGCAATTTGGGACCTGCCATGGCTGTATTTGTTTCAACCTCCTGATGCCACCAGGCAATGTCTGGAAACCGCTAAAATGGCCTAAGGCTCTCCTGACCTCCAAAGCTGAGTATACACAACATAGACTTAGGTACCACTGCTATGAGCATGGCGAGAAAGCTAGAAAGTTGCTTGCAACGCATGTCAGACAGGAGGAAGCAGCCACATGGCCACCCCTCCACTGTGACATTGGCAACCCTGCACGCGATCCTGCTTCTTACCCTGGGCTATACCTTAGATGGGGCTATGCACTAGTTGGGGAGGATGCCCTGCGCTCTCAACATTATGTTTTCACTCTTTGAATATAACCCACTGCACCTATGGTAGGCAGCATGCCAACAGCCACCACCACATCCTCAGAATCCCCCCCTCTGAATGCAAAGGCTCCCATTTATGTGCTACATTTCTTCACTCCCCTCCTTCCAACACACTTCTCTTTTTTCCCTGTCTCTCCCTTGAGTTTCTGATTGTTCATCCTATGTTTATTGCTGTTGGATGAAGGCCACTGCGGTGTCTGGCTATTATAATGTGCGGCATCATTGCATTTTACTTGTATCCCTCGTTTGTAAAATTTAAATAAAATATCTACAAAAGAAATCATAGGCTTGTCTCCATAAACAACTTAAGCCCATTGTTCTGAACATAAGCATTCAACAAGGCAACCATCCGCCATACAGTCATAAAAGTACAAATATGTGGAAAATTACAGTTGCCAAAGCAAAATACTATTGTGCATAGAAAGCCTAACAAGACATATTGTAGTGCATACATTCCATCCCTAATGTTTTTTAGGAAGCTCATCAACAGCAAAACCCTTGCTTACTGTAGACCGGGCTTGTGGATCAGGGCTGACTGGGATATTGGGTGTAGGGTCTGGAGCAGGTCTAATGGCTGTATCAGTTTGGACAGTAGGGATTAGAAGGACACCAGGTCTTGCAGGTAAAGAGGGTTTTATTGGGATCACACGTTTTGTATTGAGCATCAAAGTTCTCCTGGTTCTAAACGTGAGTCTTTCCCTGGCAAATTGACTGGGATCCGTTTTGGCAGCGCGGGTGTCCTCTTCTAGGTCTTCTGGTCTCAGGGCTTGTCCTCAAGGTCTGGTCAAGGAGGCAGCTCGCCGCTCCGGAGCCCATGTAAAGGAAGACCAACAGAGAGGGAACCGTTAGTTCTACTGTCTTCCGGGGAGTGCACCTATGGGGCCGTGTGATGTGAGGCTGGGAGGAGTTCACCGGTGTACAACGTGCAGGCAAACCACTGTCGGTGATGTGGGGAGGCTTACAGACGGAGAGGGTCAAACGCGGGGTAAAGGAACAGAAGGAAGGGAAAGACGCGGGATACAAACACGGGTCTAATTACACTATTTACACGCTCTTTCTTCCCGCCCACACCGCCATACGCTGCCGTACCTGGGTCAGCCACGCTCCTCCCCTGGGAGAGTGGCACGGCGGCTCACGGGGACGTTGGCCTCCTGGCACTCCGTAGGTCTCGCCTCCTCCTCCGGGATGTTCTTCGGGGTTCCTTCATTGTCCTTCGCAATCGCCTTCTCCTCCGCTCCGTCCAAACCGCTCTCCGACGCCGCTCCTGCCTTCTCCTCCTCCGGGGTGATGTCACACACCTCGTACCTTGCTTCCGGGGGTTTATCCAGTCCGGGCTCGCCGACGTATACAGGGGGAGTGGTCTCCTCCTCCTCCGAGAACGCCCATTTAAAGGCACCGTGTTCCTCATCCAGTTCGTCTAGTCCTGTATCCCAGGGGTCCGTCTGTAAGGAAGGAGGCACAACAGGGTCATTTCTGGGAGCCCACCACTCCTCGGTATCACTCCGCCTCGCTTCGTTACACTTACTAAAATAATGTGGTCAATTCCGAGGAACAAAGTATCTGCCTACAGGCTTCAGCAAAGTGTAGTAGGAATACATCCCTGAAAGCCTATTATCTTTAAAACAGGTTTTTCACTGTAGATTATGCCAACTGGTGTCATCATAACATTTTATAATAAACAGATTAATCTTATGAAATCAGGTATGCTTTTCCCAATTAACTGATCAAGCCTTTATCCTTTAACATTGGCTTTACACTTTACCCAACACCAGCCTATTCATGTGCACATAAACTGGCAACCATCATGCAAACAGTTATATACTTACAAATATGTAGAAAAGTACAGCTTGCGCCACAATATACAACTCACCTCATCATGACACGAATTATCCCAGTGAAAACCCCAAGGTTTGTCAGTGGGTGACTAAAATTAAAATTCTTGCCTATATCGTTAATCTGGGAGAGTCCAGTGTCAATGCAACAAAATATTACCTGTAGACTTTAATATAGAGTAGTAACAAATCATACCTAAATGCGTTTTGACTTTAACATATGCTTTTCAAAATCAATGTGTTATGCTTAATGCCTTTATCATAGCTTTTAATAATACATTGATCAGGCCTATAACCATGGTCATTGGCTTGCCGCCATAACCAAATCAGCCCTGCTACATTCAGAATAAACTTTGCCATAAGCCCTAAAGTTCAATATATGCAGTCTTTTAAGTTTAAGCCTACAAATTCGGCTCAATCAAATCCGGTCTCAGGGGGACCAACATGCAAGGCAAGCCTAAGTCTTTTTCTCAGTAGGAGTCACGAAATTTTTTTTGTTGCTGATCTAATAAGGTGATGATATATTTGCACTGTAAAACCAGATCTAAAAAGTCATGTAGGTTAATGACTGCCCTCCTCCCATCTGTGCTGCTGCCAGAGAAAACATCTTAAATTATCTAGTTATTGAACACACTTTAGTTGCCTTACAATGCCATATTTGAGCCTCTGAAAGTTCGAGGTCAGGCAGCTGGATAAATGAATATAATTATCACAGCTGCATGGAGGGAAAGCACTTTTTTCTGCCCAATCAAAACATATTCTCCTGTCTTCCAACATGTGGCTGTGGCCAAAGCCCTTTCCCTGATGGTTCTCACATACTTCTTTGGCAACAGCTGTGCTGTCAAACCAGACCATAATAACGGATATTAGCACAAGGCTTGCATGACCTAAAGTGTTATAGTGCAATTCCAATTGCGTCATGCCTCTGGCCAGATTGTGAAGTGCTTCGCATTGTATCAGGTTCCTGGCTGCCATTCCGAGAGCATGGTTGAAAGGCTGCTGTTTGGTCTATATTGGGCATGTCGGAGGAGGTGGGTGAAGCTTGAGCTAAGTGATTTCACTGTTCATACATGTTGAATTTAACAGAGCATACGAGAATAGATACAATTGTACATTCGTACGTCTAGGTACTTACAAGATTAAGGTGAGCAGTATCAAATGTAGACTTAGATGTCAATGTCCCTTAGTTGGGTCCACTTACATATATAGAGTTGTAAGGCTCATCCCTTTGGAAGCTCTCTTAAGCCACAAAAATAGGTTGAAGAGGCTAGCAACGGAATGTGGAGTGCCTCCCCTGGCTGATATAAGACAGACAGAGAGCATAATGGCTCTTCAGATAGGAGGCAATACCCTGGCTCTTTCCTTTGATACATGTGCGGATGCACCAGTCGAAATGATAGTGCACTATACAGGAGAGGGGGGCCTACACCGTCACAGGATGACCCCAATGTGGAGCATATAACAAAAGAAACTAAGCAGGACTATCCGCTCTTCACCAGATACTTGAAGAGTGACCCAGAGTGACAACCTTTAGAGGTTTTGGGCAGTGGTGAGGGGACCAGAGATAATCGAGATAGACCACCAATGTGTCTGGAGTTATGGAACAGCTTGAAGCAAATTTCAGATCAATATCTAAGAGTACAGCTTTTGAACGGAAAAAGTGGGCAGAAAACGCAGTCTGTAGAACTGGCATAACAAGCACGCAATATGCTCTTCCCATTGCTGGCTGGTAGCTTTATACCGATTCCAAATCAGAAAATCATGTGGTCCCAGGGGAGAGAGGATCAATTACAGACCCTTCTTAGGATGATTTTGTTGGAAATTAATGAGCTCAATAGGATTCAGTTTAAGGAAATCACTGCTTTTCCTCAAAAGCTGAATGATATATAGAGGAAATTAATGTCTAGATTCCAGCAGGATTGCAAGAGGTTGAACAAAGGTAATCAAATTGTGAAAACCGCTCTCAAATTTGAGATAAGGAGATGAGCAACATCTCCAAAAAGCTGTTTGATTCACAAAATAAAATCGATTAAATAGAAAACTATGCAAGGAGATCGAATCTCCAAATCATAGGCATACTAGAGGGGAAAGAAAGCATGTTCAACCATCACAACATGCTTCAATTAAAGGAACTGTTGATTAAACCACATGTTTTTTAAGGAACCCCATCAGTTCTCTCTATTATGAGGGACTACCGGATCCCTGCTCTATGTCTCATGAACTCAAAGTTTCCTCGTACTGTTACTGTTAACTTTGCCGATTTCCATATAAAAGAATTAATTCTCACCAAGAAGGTCCACAAGAAATCATTTCCGATTGTGTATAAAGTTCATATATGTGTATTTTCGGACATGCTTGCTGTAGCAGCACGTAGACAGTGATACTTCATTGGTCTGGTGGGACAATTTAAAGCAGCCGGGGAAAAGGCCTCAATAGTTCAACAGTCACAACTAAAAATGTTGTACAAAAGCCAATTTTACTTAGGTGTATCTATGGAAAGGCACTAAGGGCCAGATGTAGGTAGGTCGGTAACGGCCGAAAATCGGTATTTTCGGCCGTTACCGACCGGTAAATCAGAATTGGTATGTAGGGCCCAGAATTTTACAGATTCGGTAAATTTACCGATCGGTAAATTTACCGAATCTGTAAAATACCGAATCAGTATTTTTACCGATTCGGTAATAATGAGATGTAGGTGGGACTCTTCTGAGTCCCACAAGCCTTACAGAATCGGTATTTTACCATCAAATATATTTGATGGTAAAATACCGATTCCGGTGTGCATGCACATGTGTGCATGCACACCTGTGCCATATGACAGGCAGACCTGCCCTTAGGGCAGGTATGCCTGCCACATGGCCCCTGAACCTTTTTTGGGGGTGCTAGAGGGTGTCAAAGTGACACCCCCTGCACCCTTGTCAAAATCGGTATTTACCGATTCGGTAAATACCGACCGGTAATGCCCCATTCATTCCCATGGGCTTCAAAGCCCATAGGAATGAATGGAGCATTACCGGTCTGTATTTACCGAATCGGTAAATACAGATATTTACCGATTCGGTAAAAAACACATCTGGATGGACCTACATGTCCACCCTTCATATTTACCGATTCTTAATTACCGAATCGGTAAAATTCGGTAATTAAGAATCGGTAAATAAGTTTTACCTACATCGGGCCCTAAGTCTCTTGAAAAGGATTCAGAGTTGAAGGGATAACTTGATACTTTCTTCAATTTATATGTTTTTCCTTTGTTCTTTTTCAGGTCACAGCTTTTTGGTTGGTCCATATTGCTTTACTTCCAGGTACCAAGGGGAGGGAGGTGCTTCTCCTCATGGAGTGCTGTCAGGTGCAGTGTCAGGCCACCCAAGTAGTTGGGGAAGGCAGAGGGTATGGTGGACAATTCTCCCTCCAAGGGTGGTGGGCACCCAGAGTGCTGGGGTGCAGGGTGTGGGGAGGCTTCTAGATTGGTTGGAGTTGTGAAGGGGGTACAATGGGTGGCTCATTTATACAAAAGAGCAGTTAAATCATCAGGAGCTTGGTGCATGGATTAAGCAAGCCAAAAAGGCAATATCAGTGGGCGGCTGCATCTAGCACTTAGTCAAACACACGGAGAGACCAACTATAAGTATCTAGAGAGTATGTAAAAAATAGTAATATACGTATACGTTTGTGCAATGCAAACAACATTTTAAATAGGCAGACATATGGAGCTATAATAAATTGGTTATCTTCATTTAATTTTGAAGTCATTTATTTACATTAGACCCACCTTAAAGATAATAATCCTAAATTTCCAATCCCCAAGAAATACCCTTGTGGCTTTTTTTGCTTCAGGTGGGTAAGCCGTACATGGAGTAGCAATTTTTCTTTCAAAATTAATCGATTGGGAGGTAAAAGAAGTAATAAGAGAAAAGTAAGGAGGATGGATCCAGGTGTAGATGCAAGTGCAAAAGGTACCTTTGAGCTTCCTTAATTATTATGGGAAAATACAAGAGGATGTAATCCCTTTAAAGGACTTGTTTAGCATAGATAGCTATAGGAGCGGAAGGTCCTATTATATGTGTAGGCAACTTTAATTATATTTCGCATTTTAAACTAGACTCCTTGAATATGATGAAAAGCAACTAAAGCTTAAAACGGCCTCTGTTCTTGATGTAATTATGTACAATCTCAATTTGGTTGATCCTTCGTACAGGGATCATCCAAACCTGGCACAAGTTATGTGTTTTTCTCGTCAATATAATATAGCAGCACAACTGGTTTTTGTTTTGGTAACACAATCCATGTGCTGGTTGGGTACTGATATTTTGTCAGATCACTCAGCCATTCATATAAATCTGGAATTCAAGGAATTTAGGGCCCGATGTAGGTCAGTCGGTAACGGCCGAAAATCGGTATTTTCGGCCGTTACCGATCGGTAAATAGGTGATTGGCATGTAGGGGGCTTTATTTTACCGAATCGGTAAAATTACCGAATCGGTAATTTTACCGATTCGGTAAAATAAAAATTCTGTAAATTTACCGAATCTGAGCCACCCATATGTAGGTGGGACTCTTCAGAGTCCCAGGAGCCTTACCAAATCGGTATTTTACCATCACATAAATTTGATGGTAAAATACCGATTCCGGTGTGCATGCACATGTGTGCATGCACACCTATGCCATGTGACAGGCAGACCTGCCCTTAGGGCATGTATGCCTGCCACATGGCACCCGAGCCTGTTTTGGGGGTGCCAGAGGGTGTCAAAGTGACACCCCCTGCACCCTTGTGGAAATCGGTATTTACCGATTCGGTAAATACCGAATCGGTAATGCCCATTCATTCCTATGGGCTTCAAAGCCCATAGGAATGAATGGGCATTACCGATTCGGTATTTACCGAATCGGTAAATACCGAAATCATCCGATTCGGTATTCCAGCACATCTGGAATACCTACATGTCGACTCCATAGATTTACCGATTTTTAATTACCGAATCGGTAAAATTCGGTAATTTAAAATCGGTAAATCTACTTCACCTACATCTGGCCCTAACTATCTCTAGGTCAAGGTGGCAGTTTGTTAGAACTGTGCTGGTTAATTGGGTCTGGCTGGATGAAATGCACATTTTTATTAGAGATTTTTTTTATTTATCAAAATTCCCCCTCACCCTTTTTAGTATGGGAGGCTTTTAAGCCACTATTTTGGGGCCAAGTCATTCAAGTTGAAGCAGAATAAAATGCATATGGCTTAAATCTGTGATCCACAGGGTGCTCTGGACACTGTGCAATGAGCCCTGGGCAAGGCAAGGATAAAGGAAAGAGCTGCTAGACTTAAAGAGCAACTTGCTCAGGCTAAACAGAATCTAAGAGACTTTTTTTATCTTGGAGGAAAGTAACAATTCAAGAATTTTCCAAAAAAGCAGTTTGAGGAAAGCCAGCTAATAAGTAGGCTGCTTGCTTGGTCTACATGTCTCAAGCAGAACTCTACGATTATTTAAAAAATAGAGGACCCAAGCTTGGAAGGCATTCAGAAAGACAATCAAATTATTGCAGTTTTTTTTACACATATTTATGAAGGAGGAAATGAAAGTTTGGCATCGAGGATTGAAGAGTTTATTGGGTCACTTATGCTGCCATATCTGTCCAACAATCCCAAAGAGATGTTATTGGAGTACATCTCAGCTCAAGAGGTTACTCTTGCTGAACACCAAAGCTAGTGATAGGGATGACATACCATCTGAGGTAAAAAAAGCATTTAAAAAAAAAAAAACTGCTTCGACATCTGATAGAATTATTCAACAATATCAAGGAGGGGGCAGATATTCTATCTAACTTTAAAGAGTCAGTGGAAGTAAGCTTCTTAGAAAAGGATAGAACACTTCTGAGCACAAACTCGTATCCCCAAAAAGTCTGCTTAATGCAGACTATAAACTATTTGCAAAGGTCTGGGTCGATAGTTTAAGTAGGCCAAACAATAGTTCATAGTGACCAAAATGTTTTTTGTCAAATAGATTGTTGACGGCTAACACTCATTATCTGATACAGGCAATTGATTTATTTTTTTTGAGAGCCATGAAGATGCAGCAATTGTAATGCTCGGTGCTGAGAAGGCATTCGATATTGTTAATTGTGATGCCTTGTTTTTAGCACTAGGCAGGTTTGGATTTCCTGATAGAATGGTTACAATGCTTCGGAATGTCTATCAAGGGGCAGAGGCACAAATTATGATAAATGCAAAAAAAGCTGGAATTGTTAGGATGAAACAGAGCGATCGCGATTGTTGCCCGATGTCTCTAATACTTTTTGCCTTATTCATTAAGCTGCTAGCATTTAGAATTTGCAGCTCAGAATCAGTTTTTCCCTCAATTGAAGGAATGTCCAAGGTCAAATTGTTTTCCGATGACATAATTCTCTATTTGAAAGTGAGTTGGCCAAATATTAATGAGGCTATAAATAATATCCAAGTTTGTACAAGGGTAAAAGGTTATAACATTAATCAGTGCAAAACAAAGTCACTTTTTATCAATGCCCAGTCTTTGTTTTACCATTGGATCTTCAGGGTCAATATAATAGCAATACCAAAGGGGATGATGGACGGAGCGCTTGAGCAAATCAAACACTCACCCCCAGTCAACTGATCTGGGTTTAATCCATCATCATTCTTTAGCTCACTCCACCACCCCAGTTCAGACATGGCCATATGCAGATCAGTCTTACCCTGTGCCTCATGGGAACAGTCCAGCCCGAACTGCCACGCCATGTCTTCCCTGGACCGGAAACAAGCATCCTGGGACCGGTTTCGAGTTCATAACCCTCATCAGCCTGGCTATCTTGAATCCAGTTGCAAAGTGAGCAAGGGACCCACGTGTGGGCATACCGTGCCAACTTAGGGCGAAGAAAGCGATACCAAAGGGTATGATGGACGGAGTGCCTGAGCAAATCAAACACTCACCCCCAGTCAAAAGATCTGGGTTTAATCCATCATCATTCTTTAGCTCACTGCACCACCCCAGTTCAGACATGGCCATATGCAAATCAGTCTGACCCTGTGCCTCATGGAAACAGTCCAGCATCAACTGCCAGGATGCTTGTTTCCAGTCCAGGGAGAACCTGGCTTGGCAGTTCGGGCTGGACTGTTCCCATGGAGCACAGGGTCAAGACTGATTTGCATATGGCTGGGTTCAAACTGGAATGTCATGGTGAGCAAAGAAACAATGGATTTAGGCCCAGATCTCTGTACTGGGGTGAATGTATGACATTGTTCTGCATTCTGTCCATCAACTGTTGTTTTTGCATTTGTCACCCAGAGTGGGACTGGTATGCTCAGTTGTGAGTCTGGTGCTCTCCATATCACTGGAATCAAGCTATCCTGGCTGATGAGAGCTGAAAGCCCAAAACCGGTCCTAGGATGCTTGCTTCCAGTCCAGGGAGAACCGGTCTTGACAGTTCGGGCTGGACTGTTCCCATGGGACACTTGGTCAAGACTGATTTGCATATGGCTGGTTTCAAACTGGTATGGCATGGTGTCCATCAACTGTTGTTTTTGCAATATAATAGCAGTCGCCTCATTCGATATCTTGGGGTTTGCTTGACAAATACATATCTCGATTTGTTTAAGTTGAACTACAAAATGATGTTGGAGAAGGCAAAAATGTTGCTGTCTGGATGGACGTTTCTTTCTCTCTCAATAATTGGTAGAGCCTCTTCAATTAAAATGTATATTCAGACGTTCTTCTTATTTTTGTTCTCAAACCTACCCGCCAAATTTAATAAGGCTTTTTTTAAGGAGTTAAATTCTTTAATAGTCATGTTTCTATGGAATGGTAAAAATGTGAGGATAAGGTATTAGATTCTTCAGCTAGACAAGGAACAGGGTGGGCTTGACTTACTTGATTGTATTTCCTATTATGGGGCAGCATGGTTGAATATTATGGTGCATAGTTCTACCACCTAGGGTGGGTTTTATATTTTTTTCAATTAAAATGTGGCAAGAAGCAGAAAGCAATCTTCCTGTCTTTTCGAAGACTGCTAAAAAGGACAAAGTATAAGGTGCTAGTAGAAATAGAACACGGTTTTAAATGCTTCTTTAAAGTGAGACTAGTACCATTCATTGATGCTGCTATAGGATTCTCAAGCCCTCGGTTAACTGGTTGCAAAGTCTTCATGTAGTTTTTGGAATACCTGAGGATATCAAGTGCTGGTTGACTTTTATGTTGGCAATAGGGCTTTAACCTGGGAGGAAATGCAGATGCACCTCAGACATGAGTGGCATAGGTTTTGGCATAGCTTCTTGCAGATTGTTAGATTTTTGTCAAACAGTCTTCAAGAAATGAGTGAATCAACCCAGGTACTGATGAAGTTGGTAACAAAAACAGAACTGACGGGGATAAGCAACTGGTATAGGGCACTCAGGAAGTATTCAGAATTTTCCCAGGTTGGTGATTATTTAAATGAAGTGGAATGTACCACTGGATGCTGGACGACTATTGGAGAATGGGAGTATATCTCTAGATTAGGGTGTAAATCCCTTAGAGCGACTAATTTTTAAAAGGGTGGATGGCATACTATTCCCTGTTGGAACTTCATAAAATTTTCCGGCGAACCCGAATGAGTGTTTAAGATGTGTAAAAAATGATAAAGGGTATTGGTTGCACCTTTTTTTCTTATGTTGCAAGCTGCTTCAATTCTGGCAAGATAAACTTTCCCATATTTTCACTTGCCCTCATTATATGCTGCTTTATCTAATATAGCTATGGTAAAGAGTAGATAGTTTGTGGCACATCAGTTTGAATGCTGATGTGTCTTTGCTGCATGCACTTTTCCTCCTTTGCACTTTACTTGATGTGGGTAGGAGTGAAAGGAGTGAAAGGAGATAAGCATGATTTTGGTGTTTAGAGGTGGTAGAGGTGAGGAGGGGTAAGAGTGATTTTGCGGTTTATGGATGGCTAGATGTATAGGGAGGTAAGTGTGATTTAGGGTTTACGGATGGATAGAGATGAAGGGTGAAGTTAGGGTTAAGAATGGGTAGCAGTAGAGGGAGAGCCTCACAAATCTTTCCAAAAAAGTCTGATCCTCCTCAGCTCCTTTCTAAAATGTTTTGGGATGATCCATCAAGAGGGGGCAGAGAAAAAGGGGTTTTCCAAAATACGCTTCATCCTTCATTTTTTTATAGGAATATTAGGCACAGCTACAGGCAAATCTACTGAACGAAATTACACCAAATTTGCCAGAAAGCTAGATCTTGGTCCAAAAAGTGTATTATTTGGGATTTGATGTGAAATAGCCCAGTAGTTTTATTAAAGTTATGGTTTAAACTTTGTTTGTTTCACTCCACGGAGGATCCATGGAGCCATCAGATCTTGAGATAAGATCTGATTGGCCGCAACCACATCAACAAAGATGTGGCTCCAGACATTTTAAGACTCAAGGACTCCTCGACACCAATCGTTTGTTATCTGATTTGCGGTTCCTTAAAGAGTTCATGGGTCTGGGGCATCATTTAAAAAACAAACATTGGTAAATGCTTTAGGTTTCATTTATGTGGTTAGTAATGAGCTGTTTTTTGTTGCAATAAGTTGTAGCTTGGTGAGCAATTATGCAATGCAGGTTATTGAAATTCTGTTAAAGTGTTATGACTTGTTTATTAAGAAAGGTAATGCTTTCTTGCAAACTCTGTTCATGGAATCACAAATTTATCATAATGCTGTTATAATAAAAGAAAGCACTGATGTGCACTGATACGCATTCCATGGAGGGCATAGGGGACTAATATGATATGGGAGACTTTTCTGAAGTGTCATAATGGTCTCCAAAATTCATAATGTGGTGGGGCAGAATTGAAACTTTCAAAATGATGATCACCCCAATGATTAACTACCTGATCAGCATGCTCCCGCTCCTCCTCACAGATGATTTTCACTGCAAAGTAGATATCCCGATCTCTAAATTACCCTGGCAAGTTAAGAAAGCAAGGATGAGCATAACAAAATTAAGCCTAGAGAAAAACCAAGGAGGGGTAAACCTAACAAACTTCAGAAGTTTCCAATTAGCGTTTCTGGCAAAACAAGGGTCATACTAGGTATCACCCCCTACCGACTACACACTGGCTTGGATTCAGGTAGAGATAGCCATCCTGAACAATCTGGGCCCTCTGGCTCCACTAACAGCAAATAGACACCACCACACCTCAAAGTCTATTTTTAAAACCACAAAAATCGCACTACTAAAGATAGATAACAAACTGGAGAATAGCATCAAGGGTTCTAAGATGTAATCACTCTGGGCCAATGTTAAGATTCTGTACAACGGGAAAAGCCTAGCCTTCAATACATGGATTGAGAAAGGTATCTACCACCCTTACCAATTAGAAAACGGTGCACACCCCATTACTTTCACAGACCTCAAGTCAAGGCATAACCTAACTGACATTGGATTCTATAACTTTTTGAAAATCAGAGCGGCATTGACCAAAAGCAAACTATCCATTGCACAACCGTCAATCCCCCGATATGTGTCAAACATTAGTAAATTAGGGCACCAGGTCTCACACTTCCACAAACTCCTCCACTCAAAATCCTCTAAACTAAGGGCCTCATTATGATTGCGGTGAATCCGCATACTCCGGGCCGGCGGAAGCCACCGCCGGTCCGGAGTATGCAAATTCACCGCCGCAGCCACATAGAACACCCACCGCCAGATTAGGATGGCGTTGGGATTGCGGTTGGACCAGCGGCGGGCGGCAGGTCCGTCCGCCACTGATCCGCGGGGTGGGGAGGGCTATTTGGTGACGGTGTCTGCAAGACATCGTCAGCCAAATTAGGATTTACACGGAGACATGCTTTTCCGCGGCGGCTTTTCCGCCGTGGAAAAGCATGTGGACTCTGGCTTTTGGGGGCCCGTTGCGGGCCCCCAGGGTGTCGGGGGGTGGGTGGTGCACATGGGCGGTACATATGGTACCCCCCAACATTTACATGCACAAAGCGTCAGGCACCGCGCGGTGCCTGCCGCTTTGTGCATGTAAATGTAATACATGCATTTTTAACATTGCGGTGGTTGCTGATGTTATTAATACAGGATGTGACCGCCACCCTGGCGGTCACATCATAATTTGCACGGAGGGACCGCGACTGCCCCTGCGGACGGTCCCTCCTACTCTATGGTGGTGGACGGACTCAGGTCCGTCCGCCATCATAATCGGTCCCTTAATGACAAGACAATGGCCTATAGGGAAAATCAAACTAAAACCACATTTAATGAACAAGAACTGGCCACACTATGGTCCTCGGCCTCACGCAATAAAATCTCCCCAGTGCTCTCTGGAACAAATGTTGTTTACTCCATAAGGCTTTTTGGACCCCTGCAGGCTTATTCTCATTAGGTCTCAGTAAGGACGCATTATGCTGAAACTGTAACAAGGAAAAGGGGGATCTAGCACATCTTATCTTTTCAATGCCCAATACTCAAAACATTCTGGGAGAAAATCTTTGGTTTTATAAATCGGCTGATAGGCTGTACGCTAACAAAATAATTTTCCTCCCTCACCACTGCATTTATGACCGTAGAGCTGAGAACAGATCATAATAAAGACCTACTAGATCTGCTACTGACCGCAGCAATGAAAATGGTCCTAGCCAACTGGAAAGACACAAGTAAGACTTCATGCAAAGGTTGGTTCAACTGGATCACACATCTCAGAGGAGCGGACAACATTGCACTACAGAACTCACCCTGGAGACCAGCCACCAGAGGGATGTGGAAATCCCTTGACATGTACCTAGACTTTTATGAACCCCATGAAAATAAGACATGTCGGCAAAACTTACCCTAGTTCCCCTTATGTACGGACAAGTGTTTGTAACCGGGCGCAAATACTATGGCACCATGGGTTTGCATGTGGGCCAACATGTTTTCCAATTTCTTCACAAATATGCTAGTCGTATGTCAGACTAACAAGCAACTAAAAGTATATGTAACTCTCACAGCCTATCTCCTTGTTCTTCTTTCACTCTTTCTTTCCTGCATTTTTCTGCCTCCCTTTCTCTCGTTTACCGTAAATAACGTCATGTGGGGTTAGCTAAGCAAGTGTGTCACAATGTCTCAGAACACTGTTGCATAACCTGCGACTGCCTAACCTTGCAACAGAAATGCTAATGTTTTGCATAAAAATAAATAAAAACACTTTGAAATTATAAAACAATATGACCACTCCATGATAGCACATAATTCACTAAACCAACAAACATTCAAGTGTGTTTTAATTGATTAAATACTGTTCATTGCTTCAATTACACATACTCTAAGCCATGTAGTGCACATAGCATACCTTCAATGTGGCACACATGCTACTTAGTAAAAACCTCCAAGTACACACAAAAACGACACATGTAAACAAACATACGCACAGAAATCCCATATTATTTCTAATCCAACTGAAA
Organism: Lissotriton helveticus; assembly: GCF_964261635.1. Taxonomy (NCBI): domain Eukaryota; kingdom Metazoa; phylum Chordata; class Amphibia; order Caudata; family Salamandridae; genus Lissotriton; species Lissotriton helveticus. The sequence goes on along the minus strand of NC_136069.1, from coordinate 492,763,287 downwards.
CAATCATAAAGCATATGCCTGTGTGTGACAGAATGCAACGTAAACTCGTGAAGGTACCTGCAAAGACAGTGCCACAGGCCATGCAGCAATACACACATCTGTGTAACTTTAACAGTAATATTCCAGCAATTAGCAGTTTTAAAACTTTACTCTTTACCTCAATAAATCTATACGAGCATGACAAATTATAAAAGTGTTTATTGACTAACATGAAATGATCCCCATTTAAATTGCAAGACGAATCCAAATTTGTGCACTGCTAGATTCTTATATGAATAAGCAGAGCATGGTATAATTGAAACTAAAGCCCTTTGCACAGCCTCTCTTTGGGGCATATTAGCAAGAACCTTGTTAAAATTATCGCCGTTTTAGTGGCAGGACATCTAACCTGGGCTTCTATTGGAATTCCATAACGCATATTAGCAAGCCCATTTTCGCCGCTTTAGCGGCAGTTTCCTGCTGCTAGAACTGGAGAATTTTAACGAGGTTCTTGCTAATATGCCCCAATGTCTTTTTAGCTTTGGGCTAGAAACCCTCTACTTGCCTTAATGAACTCTGAACCAACCAAATGTTCTGCATGTTCATCCGAGGATTGGGTGGCTGCCATGCGGAAATGGGCACTTTTGGGATGGACATCTGTGTTTCCATGAAACCAGCATGCAGGGTAAAGTTGCATTATTATAATTTATGTACTGGGCCGCTTAAGTGCAGCCCAGCCTCTACTTTCAAGAGGCCAGCCAGGAATTGTTGCCAGCCATGCCACGTTGTTCTACAGCATGGCACAGATCTGCTCACTGTCGGCCATGAACTGGATCCCATAGGCTTCTGGTAGACTGTGTTCAGCACAGTCTGTGAGCTTAAAGTGTCTCTTCCATTGGATGCGGGCCTTGCTTAAGGAGGGAAAGTTAAAGCCCGGAAGCCTGTGACCATGACAACACTTCTCCACAGTCTCTGAGCTGCAGCTGAATGCTAACAAAGGCATGTTAGCTTATGGACATATTTAACTCTCTAGGGCCCTGCAACAAACCTTAGCAGTGCTGGTACCAATCATTGAAGCACAACGAAAGCGGATGAAACATGTGTGACAATTTGGCCACATGAGGAGCATTAGTTTAATGAGTTATACTTGGCAGGGCTGCTATACAGTAAAAAATCAGAGAAGGCTCGTCCTCCTTACTATATATGAGTTTGAAGCCCTTCTGTAAAAATCGGTAGGGTTTGTTTCTTGCCACTCCCAAGTTAGTTTTGAAAAACAGTGTGCTTCCTTTAAATAACCCTCACCCACCAGGGTTTCCTCTTGGTGGCATGTTTCATCATAGGGTTTTTTCCCACTGTGGAACAGGGCGTGCTACAACCTGCGAGCTATGAGGGAGCACTTATGGGTGGTAAAAGAGCTATTTGAAGAGGAAGTATGAAGGAAAGGGAGTGGCAGTAAAAACAATACAGGGTGTAGTAGGAGAAAAAACCTTTACATTTTAACCTGCAGCCGGTATGGTTTAAAATATTGGGAAATATGGGAACAATAGGTATCAATTAGCCCTAGTTCCACATGATCAACATGTTTCTAGCCCTACCCCAAGGCTATTCTTCAGGACCAAAAAAGATACTCCCTGATACCACTCTTACGTTTTCTCTTAATAGAGAGAAATACACTGTAGTGAGAAAAATAGAAAATAAATACAGCAATAATTGGTGTATATTCTGTTGGGGAAGAAAAAGAAAAAGAAAATTAGGATGTCAAGATAATTCAGGATAAGCGTAAAAATGCATGACATTATCACCTGCATGAGAGAAAACATGTGATATATTTCTCGTAATTATGGTGCCAAACATCTAGTGCACCCATAGTAAATTGGTACTATATGAATTTAAAACTTGAGGAATACACAGGACATACACGGACAAACAGACACCAATTATTATAATAGCACTGAACATACATATCTGTTGTTACCTAAGGACAATATGAGACTGTATGGAGGGGGAGGGATGCCTGTAGTTAATTATGCATGAGGGACAAAAAGGAGAAATGCCCATAAAGGAAAATCACTCAGCAGTAGTTAGCGTTAAATGCCATCTGACACAGATAAACGAAATCCTTGGTTTCTGTTCGTAACACGACTGAGCCGTACTCAGTGTGTCAAGGCTACTCACTCGCTGAGGACAGCACCGGCCCGTGGCACCATTGGTGCTTTTATTGTCCTGCTGCTGGCATATTTGAAGGAGCCGTGGTCTTGGAAAGACATCAGCATCCTTGCGTCAGGAACACAATGGCGCTGACTCTACAAAATGGCCGGTGTTCCATGGATCCATTTCCTGGTTGTTACAAAACCTCTTCTTGGTGTTAGAAGACCACGATTGTCGGGGCTCAGGAAAAATGTGGGGTAGTGGTTTGGGGGAAGTAATAGTGGAGATATTCCCAAAATTGAATAAAAACATTTTAATGAAATTTATAGTGCTTTTTAAAATAGACTTTGAGCATGTAGGTTACTTAGGATATCTAACTACAAAGTGAGATTTATTTATTTTATTTATTTAAAGAGTTTTATATAGCGCTGGCTAGACCCGGCGGTATCAGAGCGCTTTACATGAGAATCAACAATGTAACAGAAAAAGTTCAACAATTACACAATAAATCCCAGAAAAATAGGCAATACAATTAGGAGAGGAGAGAGAGGAGGGAGAAAAGTAGTGGAGGGGGGAGGTGAGAAAGAGAGGATAAGGGAAGAGACAATAAGGAGAGACAAAAAGAAAGTCTGTCTAAAGACCGACTGGGTAGGTGAGGACCCAGGAGGAATCCACGGCCCATCTCACCTATAGCTAAACCAGGAAGCTCCATCGGGCATCAGACAAAAAAGTTCTGTCTCAATACTATGAGAGAGGGGAGAGGGAGAGACATAAATAGAGGGAGGATGCGGGAGGAGACGTCAGGAGGGACGAAAAGAAGTGCAACAATGTGGTTTAACAGTGTAACAGAAAAAGATCAACAATTACAACATTACATCAGACAATCAGCAATACATTAGGAGAGGAGAGAAAGGAGAGAGAAAGGAAGTGGGGGGTAGGTGAGGTGAGAACGTGAGGATAAGGGAAGAGACAACCGTAGAGACGAGAGGAAGTCTGTCTAAAGACCGACTGGGTAGGTGACGACCAAGGAGGGAATCCACGGTCCATCTCCCTTATAGCTAAACCAGGTAGCTCCATCGGGCATCAGACAAAGTAGTTCGGTTTCAAGTGTTGAGGGAAGAGGATCTCAGAAAAACAGGATGGGAGGGAGATACGGCAGAAAGACGAAGGAAAGTCTGTCCAGAGACCAGCTTGGTAGGTGACGGTCGAGGGGGAAATCCCAAAACCCATCTCCTCTATAGCTATCATGTAGCTCCACCGGGCTTTGACAAAATAGCTAGGTCTCAATGAGAAACATTAAATAACATGGAGGGCAAAATAAATGGAGCGTAGAGGGGAGGGAACAGGGAAGGTGAGAAAGGGAGGATATGGGAAGAGACAACAAGGAGAGATGAAATGAAATCTGTCTAAAGGCCCCCTGGGTAGGTGACAACCAAGGAGGGAATCCATGGCCCATCTCCCCTATAGCTAAACCAGTTAGCTCCATCGGGCATCAGACAAAGAAGTTCAGTCTCAATACATTGAGAGAGGGGAGAAGTAGAGATATAAATAGAGGGGGGGAGCGGGAAGAGACGACAGGAGAGACGAGAGGAAGTCTGGCTAAAGACCGACTGGGTAGGTGACGTCCAAGGAGGGAATCCCCGACAGGTAAAAAGAAAGTCCAATAAAGATAGTGGAGTAACTTGTTAAAATTCAAATAAGGATTCATTCCCAAAAAATTGTGGGACGTACATAGGTAGCATAAATGAGAAACCTCTGTAAAAAGTTGGGGGGATAAAAAAGAAATGAAAAAGAAGTGTAAAATACATTGAAAAATCAGGTATTGTGGAAAATTAGTACGGTTTGGTGAACATTATCTGCGCCATCTTGCCTTTTTCCCTGATGCCACACTTTTGTCGTGCGCGCCCGCCATTTTAGGTGCCTCGATCAGGACCATCCCTTTTTGCATGCCACTGGCCCCCGACTTAGCCCTTCGCCCTCACCAAGCCTGCACGCTGACCAACCCCCCCCGCTCGCACCTGCCTTGAATCATAAACCCCTCTTCAGCGCGGCTCTGCCTCGGAACCTCATCCTGCACCTAGCACGACACCTCCCTTCTTCCCTTTCCTGGTTCCCGGCCCTTTGATGCAAACCCCTTTTTCCCCGTGTGCCCGTTTGTCTTCCTCGTTCCCAGGCCGACACCCAGCTCTGCCGATACTATTCCTTGCCCCTCCCCGTACAATAGAAACTTCCCTCATCAAAGGACACCCCCGAGTTGATCAAAACCCCCACCCCATGAGATCCGATCGAACCCCGCATTCCATGAATTGGCGGAATATCCAGCTGCGCGATAGTCATCACCTGTTGTGACTAGGGTGGGGACTTCTACTGTAAATGTGTGTGGGAATGGGCCCGAAGGGGGGGTTCCGGGAATGTCTTTCCGTACATCAAAGCATTGCCATGAGTATGTAAACTGTAATAAAACCGCAAAAGGCTGTATATAAGGGGCCAGGCCTCAGAAATAAGTTAGAGCACCTCAGAACGATACCTGCTGTCTGTTTTGCTGTGTTCTCCTCCGGAGAGAATAAAAACCTTGTTTCCTGCTTTCCAGTCTCCAGCGCCTGCCTCTTCATTGATTAATAATTCGTGGGTCACAGAGGCAATACCGCCGGGCAAATATCGATTGTCCCCGACCCAGGTTTTACAATTGGCGTCCCAAGCGTGGGGCCCATCAGCGGCTCGCGGATCCAGTGGGAGAGGTCCCGACGACAGAGTGAACGACTGCAACGATCGGGAGAGCTCTTGCCCAATAGACCCTCGTCTGGCAGCCGATCATCCGAACTTCACTAGTTCCGAACAGACCTCTCTCGAGTGATCTGCGGTCCTGACTGGGAACCATTAGGAGTGCCGTGAGATATACGAGAAAAAGAGGACGAACGGGCGCTGGATTCGGAAGACAAGAAACTGTCCATACGGTCCGGGTAAGGTCGTGTAAACACGACGGATTGCGAAATAATTGCTTGATTGTTTAAAAAATACTAGTATTACTCTTTGTTAACTTATTTGGAGATTCACTGTCTGCACGCGGAGAAACAGTAGGCTCTTTCCCTTTTGCAAACAGTGAAGGATAGGTAACGTAGCCGTCGTGCCTATTTTTCTCCCCCACTGACTCTATTATTTATTAACGGTTTTTGGGAGATTCCCCCTCCCTCACTGATTAACTGGGTTCTTTGACCCCGAACTACTGTTCGCAGATTGTCTTCTGGAGATTCTCTGTCTGCAAACCGGAAATAACAGATTCCTCTTTGCGGATAGTGAAAGGGTAGAGGACGCAGACTTTTGCGCCCTACTTACTCTCCCCATTGATTCTACTCTATCTTATTTATTATTGATTCTTCCTCGTTATTGGTTACTCTTTGTTATTTTGTTCATGAGGTATTCACTGCCTGCAAACAACGTAGAATAGAAATATTCTGTCTAGTCTTTGCGCACAGTGATAAGATAGGCAGTGCTGACTCTTTGTCCCTCGTTGCGAGCCGTCATGTCTGTCTTCTCCCCACTGATTGATAATTGGTTCAGCCCGGACCGTGTATTAGAGGTGGATCATATAGCTCCACTGGAAGGCACCCCTAATAAGGACATGTTCATAAACTATGGATTAGTCACCATAGCCTATAATAAATTGTGGCACAGGTATACCAAAGAAAGTCAAGACAAACAGTGGCCACTGGTAGGGTCCTTTGACCTTGATAAAATAGAAACGTTGGAAATAGCCCTTCGCAATAATAAGACAACGCCTATCATGCTCGACAGTCTCGGTATGTGGCGCAGAGAGGCTATGCAACGACAGAGAAAAGACGAGGACAAATCAGGTAGAGAAACATATCGACAGGACAACCCCGGGGCACCACGACCCAAAAATTATCCCCCGACACTACGAAAAAGACGGCCAGACTTAGGGTAAGACCAATGCGCTTTTTGTAGATATGTCGGACACTGGAAAGCCCAATGCCCGACTCTACTGAGCATGAGTAGGGGCAGAGGGCCGACAGGAACGACAGGCCGGCAGAATGAGAAAAAGCGCGAGGCAAAGAAGAATCAGACTCACATGGACAGACCAGATAGAACCACCACGTTTGATTATGCCCGATGGCACAGATTTCGCCAGAACGATTTCAGCGACATGTTCGAATTTTCCTAGGTCGGACAATGTAAAGACGGGAACCCAGCCTAGCTCTAAATTAACGGACGAAAAAGATAATTATGGCCAATAACTGTTTTTATGTTTGTCTCTGGATCTTGTGTGTCATACTTTCACTGCCCCCCCCGTCTGAGTTTGTATGTACGTAATATATGAATCTGCGTCATCCCCCTGCACGTGCTTCCATGTTACATAAACTATGTTAATAGAAATTTTAGCATGAAACAACCTGGAAAGAAAGAAATGGGAAACGAAATCAGTAAGCCACTGATAAACACGAACTTTTATTTTAACATAACAAGCAAAGAAAAACACAATAACGCTAGAAAAACAAGAACGGTAAGCTGTAGAACATGAAAGTCAACAGAACACCCCCCCCACATTCTGGAACCTTCCAAAGTAGGGCAGGGTTACGGCTACGCCCAACCGGCGGCAACCCATATAAGGCGGGCCCTGCTGCCAACACTTGGTCAGGAAATCTTAACGTATGGGGGAGCCGGGGGAGAGGCAGGGGCCAGCGGAGTCCAGCCGCAGCGGCCCTAGGTAGTTGCCGGTAGTCCCGCCACATGCCTCCTCGGCCCAGCCGCAACGGGCCTGGATAGTTTCAGGTAGTCCCGCCACATGTCCACCCGGTCCGGCCACCAATGGCCAGGGACCGGGGCCAACTGAGTCCGGCTGCAGCCGATAACCTAAGGAAGCCCGGTCCAGAGAAGAACGAGGCACCTCTTTCTTTTCCCCTCCGTAACAGCCGCAGCAGCTCTGGGCGGCGGGATGTCCTGCACGTACCTCCACAACAATTTGTCCAAGTCGGGCTGGGAGGGAGAGGCGACGCGGACGAGCCTCCCCCACCTCCACGGATAGGAGGTCTCCCAGCCCCCCGGCCCAACGCCGAACACCCCCAGCCAGGCGATGGTGCCCCAATACTTGCGCAGGACTGAACGTGAAATGGTGCCCATATTTTCGGAGCACCGAATATGCAATGACTGCACCGATACTTGCGCAGCACCGAATGTGCACCGCAGGTGGCCATACCTCCGTAGCACTGGGCATGGGCCTTGTGGAGCACAGGGTGTGGAGAGACCATCGTGCATGCCCATGGAAGAGAGCGGCCTGGAGTGCGCCGGGAGGAGGAGACGGCGCGAACGAGTCTCCCTCGCCCCCCAGATGGGGGCATCACAGCCGCACCCCAGCCGAATTTCCCGCTTCCACAACACGGAGTTCCACTCTCTATTTTTGTCCCCAAAAAGGCCTCTTCCACTCTTGCAGACTCGATGAGAGGGGACTGCTGCGGGGCCTCAAAATGGCGTCTGGGTCTGCTGGAAGGCGGGCCTCGGCCGCTAGAGTAACTTTGAACAGCAATGTAACTCGGGCGCTCGCCCACCGGAGCACGAGCCCCCACCTCCGACAACATCTCCACAGCCTTGAAGATTCTACAAAGGTCCCCGGAGGAACCCTCGGCCACTGCAGGCCTCCGGTAAGGGACAACTTCCTTGATCGCCAACGAAATAAACATGACATTGCCACTCCTTCTGTTAGCATGAATTCTAGAACTGCCGAAAGGGACTCTGGTCCAACTGCCGGTTGTAAGAAACTTTTTCTGATGCTGCTTCCGGATTGACCCGGCCCCGCCCAAAATGGCGCCGGTATCAATAGGAACTTACGAACACCTCGTGGTGTCCCTTTTTACTATACAAACTTAATGTTCTGCGACATATATGACCCTTTGTACACTTGACAAGAAGAAAGGGGAGCTCACTCAACGAACAATGTAAAAGAATCCCGTTGAAAATGATGATTACAAATGTACAATGTATTATATTTTTTTATATATATAGCTGATGTATAACCTCGCTTATGACGCACGCACACGGTATGCATATAGGAAATCTGATTGCAACTAGTCTGACTATGCTTCTAAATTATGAAATAAACGCCCCCGAGCCCCCCGGCCAACTGATAGACGTTTTTAGTTTGCTACAAGTGAATTGATAACCCTTTCTAACGTTTTTATTGCTGCAAAACGACACCCCCCACTGTACGCACTTTAGCCATTGCCGTGTCCGGCCAAATACGACTGCACCCTCATAAATCCACGTGCTATGATTTTGCAAAAATAAAGGCCTTCGAAATAATGAACGGGTATTGCATGCTTTATTTGAAATATGGGATGGGCGGGAGAGTTCTTTTCTGTGCACCCTACTCTGCTCTCTCTTTAAGGTTATTAGAAGATGGTTGCCCAGCCCTGGAGGACGGATCGGATCTACGACACGATACTCTGCCTTCAAGGTACGCGACTGACTCATGGAACTCTCGCAGGGAGGAAGACCTCGGCTTCCAAGGATGGGTAAAGCGAACGGTATAAATGAGGGAATGTAAAAGAAGGGTAAAATAAAACGATGTAAATGTTATAAAGTACGACGTTCAAAGGTATTAGGGAACAGAGCTGACCCGAGAACCGAAGAACCCTAGAATGTCACAGCGTTGAAGGAGATTTAAGGACCCCGATAGTGAGATACATCTACTAACTAGATACCTCGCACTAGGCACCTGGTTCCCTTTTTACGCTTCCCCGCACACGACCTATAAGGACACACTGCCCCCCCCGACTCCAGAAACCATATCCCCGGGGATATCTACCCCGAGGAGGAAAGACGAGTATGAGGTAAGTAAAGGACTCTCAAATCCATGTATTTGATATGCGCGAATGTTGTCCCCCTCCCTTCCCCTCTTTTCCCTCCCTCTGCAGGTTACATCAGAGATTACAGCCGAGGTGTGACGAAGATCTGAAGCCTTGCCATGTCTGATACACGAAGCAGACTAGCGCTGCAAGGTGGCGCCTAAGCACGCCTACAAACTACTCACGTAGCAAACGACCCGTAAAATTAGTATGATCTGATGAAAAGTGATCACCCTTAAACAAGGCTGCACGAATGAACCCATGTCACGTATGATTCGAGACTATGAGAGAATGTGTGTGTGTGACTGAAGCGTTGACTCAACTGGTCGAAGAACCAAGAATGCAAGAAAGTGCGACACAATGGTACCTCCCTTTCTTTTCCTTTTTCTCAAAGCATGTCCCCTCTACCCTGTCTAATGCTCGCCCGCCTCAAACTGCATGCTTTCAAGATTCTAACACAGACCCGTAAATGTCCTTTGCTGTGTAATGCACTAAATAGCCTCTCTTAAACACACCGCCACTCTCCATGTAGCACGTGTACTATTTAGCCTGCTGTTGCACTCTCTCTCTCTCTCTCTCTCTCTCTCTCTCTCTCTCTCTCTCTCTCTCTCTCTCTCTCTCTCTCTCTCTCTCTCCTTCACGCTCCTACTCAGCCGAGCAATCAGCTCCGAAATTGGCAGACTGCCACCCCTAGCGCACCACCCGATTGGCTCCAAATACCGCCAGTATTTGCACAAAACTTGTCTTTAATAAAATCACCCTAACGCTGTGTCACCACCTCTCCTTTCCGAAAAATATTTCGATGAAACCGAGATTTGGCCATAAAGGAAAGGACAGGTAAGACGACTGAGGTTCCCTAATCTGACCCGCCATAAGGGAACTACGTCAGCGGCTCCCCTGATGGAATAGAGTGCCCCAGATAGCGCGACCTTCCCCGTCCCGAATTGTCACGATACCCAAACCATAAAGGTAATCGAAACCTCCCCATCTTCTCAGGACGCACCCAGTATTGCGTTCAGTTGCCCCCCCGATAAGAGTTTTTTAACTATCCTTCATCCCCCGATTGTAAAAGGTGGGTCGACTCGCGACTAACACAGGCCAGCTGTGGTTCCTAGAAATAACTTTTTATATAGGCAAATTTCAGAGTTTGGAATTCGAGAAATGCCACTGAATGCTCACCAACTGAACTATGGCCTTCGGCCGATAGTACCCTTATAACCCAAAGTAAGATGATGCCCCCCCCCCATCACAGTTTTCTATGTCCCTAGTTGTCTTCCCATGAGACCCCTGTCTTTTCTAATTTAGTAATCAGGCCATGAGAGGCTGCATAGGAACCAGAATGATGTTTTACAAAGTTAAAGTTTAGACCGAAGCGAAGAAAATCATTACAATGGACCTTGTCGAAAGTGAAAATGTTTAGTTAAAGGGCGGGATGCATTGGTAATATGAAAATGTTTAGCCTATGTTCGTCCCACAGCAAGATGCCTATTAGTACCATGCTGATAGCTCACACCACCCTTTTTGTAAATATAGACCCCTAGAGAACGGTTTAGCATTGTCAGGCTTGTATTACAGAGGTGGGTCCCCATCAGATGAACTGTCGTAATTATATTAAACAGTTGTGAAGGAAAGTCGTAGTAAATCCAGCAGGCTCACCATCGATCACTTATATGTCAGTTGTGAACCCTAAATATAACGGACGTCTCTATTCTCATTTACCTGGAGCTGGGAGAGAAATAGACTTATGTGATTACTTTCCTCTACCAATTCTCTAAAGACTGTCTTTTCAAACTCCTTCAAGGGTACGGCTGTCGGAGGAAAGAAGGACCGGATGTGGGAGCACGTGGCCTGACTACAGACTATGGAACGTCTGCGACATGGGCCAAGGCGAGACCGCGACTGAACGGAGCTGCAGGACGAGGCACTATCTCCGACAAAATGAGAGGAAAGGGCTAACCCGATGCCCCTGCTCAAATGTTCGAATGTGTGCTGAGAAGTCCCCGCTCTTTAGACCCGGTCATGAGCCCGCCTACCAGAAATCTCTCGTTCCCCTAGTTTGTACCCGATCCGGCCTTGCTCCATCCCCCTTTTTCTCCGACCTACCCGATGGACTATTTGTACACTCTTCTTCCACCTGAACTTTTTGACTATTGATTCCAAAGGACACAGGGCGAAAAAGACCTTTTTGACCAGAAACACGAGGAAAAGGTCGTGCCCTGCAACACGGAACTTAGAATAGAGCTGGACTCGTAGCTCCACCGCCGGTGCTCCACAGTGCCAACAGAAGACGAAAAAAAAATTGCTGAAAACTTACTAAACTTCGAACATTCCTTCACTCTCATTTCTGCTACGTCTCGTTTCTCTCCCAGCCAACATTGTATTAATTATGTAACAATCCATCAGTTCACATTATGAAATGTACTCACTGCTCACTTCGAATCATTTTTGTATTTCATTACTATGATTTTCCTGCTAACGATTTTATCAAGGTTTATCAATAGGTCCGCCTCCTGAAACTAGTGATCTTAAATGTAATGTTTACGACTCCCTCACCTGGGTTCCTCTTATGCCCACCATAATAGACCTGAATAGAAAATGAACCAGCAAGATGTCTTGAATATGTTAAAGGGAGGACTGTGGAAAATTAGTACGGTTTGGTGAACATTATCTGCGCCATCTTGCCTTTTTCCCTGATGCCACACTTTTGTCGTGCGCGCCCGCCATTTTAGGTGCCTCGATCAGGACCATCCCTTTTTGCATGCCACTGGCCCCCGACTTAGCCCTTCGCCCTCACCAAGCCTGCACGCTGACCAACCCCCCCCCGCTCGCACCTGCCTTGAACCATAAACCCCTCTTCAGCGCGGCTCTGCCTCGGAACCTCATCCTGCACCCAGCACGACACCTCCCTTCTTCCCTTTCCTGGTTCCCGGCCCTTTGATGTAAACCCCTTTTTCCCCGTGTGCCCGTTTGTCTTCCTCGTTCCCAGGCCGACACCCAGCTCTGCCGATACTATTCCTTGCCCCTCCCCGTACAATAGAAAGCTTCCCTCATCAAAGGACACCCCCGAGTTGATCAAAACCCCCACCCCATGAGATCCGATCGAACCCCGCATTCCATGAATTGGCGGAATATCCAGCTGCCCGATAGTCATCACCTGTTGTGACTAGGGTGGGGACTTCTACTGTAAATGTGTGTGGGAATGGGCCCGAAGGGGGGGTTCCGGGAATGTCTTTCAGTACATCAAAGCATTGCCATGAGTATGTAAACTGTAATAAAACCGCAAAAGGCTGTATATAAGGGGCCAGGCCTCAGAAATAAGTTAGAGCACCTCAGAACGATACCTGCTGTCTGTTTTGCTGTGTTCTCCTCCGGAGAGAATAAAAACCTTGTTTCCTGCTTTCCAGTCTCCAGCGCCTGCCTCTTCATTGATTAATAATTCGTGGGTCACAGAGGCAATACCGCCGGGCAAATATCGATTGTCCCCGACCCAGGTTTTACAGTATACATACAGGGTTCTTGTTTCTTAATAAACTGGCCCCATGGTATATTTTTATTCAGTCCATGGAGGTGTGTTTTTAAATGGAACACCCACCGCTGCTCTCGTTCAAAGAGTTGGGATTTGTGATTGACTCGTTCTAGGATTACCCAGTGGAAAACGTTCTAGTTTCCATACAAGACACCTAAAAGATAACTTACTTTTCGGTAGTTCCTCAGGCTAAGACGGAATTGATCTACCCTTCACGACTACAAAAAACAAGCATTTAACGCTAACTACTTCGTAGTGATTTTCCTTTTTTGGGCATTTCTGCCTCATGCAGAGTTTGACTACAGGCATCCCTCCAGCCCATCCCCATACGGCCTCATGTTACCCTTAGGCAACAACAGTTTTGCATCTATCCCCAAAGAGATAGCCCACAGCACTTGCTCAGAGTCACTCAGTAAAAAAGTACTGGATGAATGGTCGTGCACCGGGGGTACGATGATGAAGGCACTCAAGTGGGTGTCTGCTTGTGCCCTGAGGGCACTAGGTTGTGCGTACTTTGTCTGGAGTGCAGAGAAAGAATAAAAGGCATGTGGGAGGATCTCCAGGGAGATAAAAACAGTGCACTGAGACCACGCCACTCCGGCAATGCTGTGACTTGAAAGCAAGGGTTTAGCTCTTCTTTTTATTTGGTTTTCCCGATTTTTGATTTTAAAGAAGTACCACAAAAGCTGATGAACACAGTACTTTTACGATGGGGAAATGAGAAGAGAAATACACACGAGAGAACAGGATATAGAATGCTTAAACACATTAGAAACAAGGGAAGGTAAAGTGACAAGCACAAGAACCAATAAGAAGTGAAGGCGCTTTTAAGATATATTTTAAACAATAGATTTCACATGCACAGTGCAAGCGCTGTGAAGGCAAAATGTAAACAAGTTGGCGTTACCCTCCCCTTTTGTTAAAACCCCTATTTCTTGGAGAGACTTCATGAGGCCCCAGGCACTCCATCCCTTGGGGCCGGTAGTTTATTAATGAGGAAAATGTGCATGGCTTTCCTCCTCGAGGCTCAAAGAGGCCCTGGGGATCTCATCCCCGAAGGGAGGATATTTTCAAATTGGGTATGGGAGCGAATGACCCTCTCCCAAAGCTTAGAAGAGGCCTTAAGTACCCAACCCTGAGGCAAAAAATAAATATTAAGGGGAGTGTGTATGTAGCCCCCTTTCCCGAGCAAGTGGTTGGCCTTGGGGATCCCATCCCCTGGGTCCCAATATGTTGCAATGTCCCATCACCCAGGACACTGTACCAGCCCTGGAGAGAGCAGACATACTGTGCCCCCATTCTCCCTGCCAGATCTCACCCAGGTGGGAGCAATGAAAAAAGCTGCTCCCACAAGGGTGAGAGCAAAGTAAAGGAGATGGTGTGCTCCAGCATCCAGTATGGTGCTGGCCACTGGGACCCATCAGAAGTGGCATTATGGGTGTCCCGGGTGTGCACCGAGACACCCATTTCACTTTAAAAAAAGGCTGGCTCCTGAGCCACCTCCATAGTGGGAGCTGGTCCTGGGGTCCTACCCACTTCCCCCAACAATTATCATATTGTGGATGACCAGGTTGGGCACCAGTGCACCTACTCAACTTTAAAAAAGGCTGGCTCCCACTATAGTGGTGGTTGGGGAGCTAGAAGGGCTATGGAATCATTGGGCTCCCCCTACAGCCCATAAGTTAAAGAAAGTAGTTGCAGGTGCCCAGCGTGGGCACGGGGTATCCAAAAATATAACTAAAAAAGTGAATAATAATTGAGCAGCATTCACTGTTTCAGAGAAGGAGCGCTACGCAATGCCCTCTAAGGTATGCATCCTGTCCAAGCAGGAACCACAATCCTAGTCTGGGTAAGTCAGATACACACCATAAATTAACCTGTGCTCACCCTCTGGTATCTTGGCACAGAGCAGCGAGGATTAACTTAAGAGACAATGTGTAATGTATTTGTGCAACGCTCCAAACAATAACATAGTGAAAACATCACAAAAAGACTCCACACCAGTTTAGGAAAATAGAATAGGATTTTATAAATAAAACATGGCCAAAACAACAAAAATCCAATATGTATAAGTCAAGGTATTTATTTTTAAAGATTGTAAGTAAAAATAGTGCTTGGACACAATAAGCATTTATGGGGTTATCTGGTTGCGCTGGACCAGAGCAAAGTCAAGAGTTCAGGCCGACTGCAACGGAGCACTTGCCAGATACATTAGCCATGGAAGGCCCGCCAAGCAGGAGTATCTGATCCTTGTTGCAACAGCGAGTTGCAGGGAGCAGCTGAGCAATGTGTCGGTGTTGTTCCCACATTTGGGGTGATGCATCTATTTTCTCCATGCAATGATGCTGATGCACTGGTTCCGGAGATGAAGCAATGGCATGGAGATGTGTTGGTGCTGAAGCCATTGCACCAGGCTTCTCCATGCAGTTGAGGGGATGCATCCATCATCTCTCCCTGCAGTGGCAGCAATGCGATGGTTCCAGTGCGTAATTTCTGGTGCCGGTGCACTGGCTCCAAGTGCAATACACAGGTTCTATTCCTGGAATAGCGGCAATGCATTGATTCCACTGGAGCAAGCACCTGGATCCACTTCCAATGGACCAGGCACAGGATCAGGGAGTAATACTTTAATATCCCTGAGTCTTAAAATAGGAGATAGGACAGCATACCCTTGGACATCACTGTGGGTTCAAGTAATTAGTCCAGTTCTTCTTCAGCAGGGCAGAGGGTAGCAGGCAGCAGAAAAGTGGCATTTTCATGAATACAATTTAAAATCTGACTTCACCATAAGTTGTGATTTTAATTTGTTATTCCAGAGACACAAACTTGTGGGTCTAATCTCTTGGTAAACATCCTTCACAACGCAACTTTTACCACGCAGTGCCTTTACGACGCAACTTTTACAACGCAAACTATTACAACGCATAGCGCTGGGGGGGGCGCTCTAGGATAGGGAATAGGTTTAATGTACTATCCAACACCTTCCCTACTATCCACGGGGACTGCAGTTGGAATAGTAAATTAATCTATTCACTATCCAGCGCCTAAAAGCACTATGCGTTGTAAAGGTATGCGTTGTAAAACTTGCGATGTAAAGGTAGGCGTTGTAAAAGTATGCGTTGTAACGTCATACATCCAATCTCTTCCCAATTGGAAATTACACTTATAAAATGTAATAAGGTAACCCCAATCATATCCTTTGTGAGAGATAGGCCTTGTAGTAGTGAAAAATTATTGTAAGAGTTTTTGACTACCAGGACATGTAAAACTTGAAAGTACACGTCCTCCTTTCTGAATACTCTGCACCCTGCCCTTGGGGCTGTCCAAGGCCTACCATAGGTGTGACTTATATGTATTAAAAAGGAAGGTTTTGCACTGGGAAGTGGTGTAGCTTGCCAGATCGACATGGCAGTTTAAAACTGCACACACAGGTTCTGGAGGGCATGCCTGAGACAAGGTTAAGGAGCTACTTAAGTGAGTGGCACAATCAGTACTGCAGGCCCATTAGTGGCATTTACCTTAAAGGCCCTGGGCACATGTAGTGCACTTTACTAGGGACTTAAGAGTAAATTAAATATGCTAATTGGGTATGAGCCAGTTTTGACATGTTTAGAGGAGAGAACACATGCACTTTAGCACTGGTTAGCAGCAGTAATGGGCTCATAGTCATAAAGTTAAAAACCGAGGTCAGCAAAAGAGGAGGAGGAAGCCAAAAGCTTGGGGTGACCCTCCAGAGAGGACCATTTTCCAAAAAGGCTCAACCAGCTGATAATAGCATTTTGACATCTTAAAACACTTCCTAAATATTGCTTCTTAACATGATTGCCTTGGGACAGAGGAAGCATTAAAATATTGGGAAAGGACCCACTTGTAGACTTTGAAAAAGTAGGTTCAGGCCATCCAATCAAAGCACTGTTGATTTGCCACTTTTCATGGGATCCTATCATCTGGAAATCAGAACATTGCCTGGAATTTGGTAAAGACAAGTCGATTAAGTCTCCAATCAGAGGTCTGGAATCCTAATTTCTGTTGAACCCACACCTCTGAATGTTGTTCTCAAATGTTATGAAAACTGACCTTCTGAAAGGCAGATAATGAAATAGAGGGATCTTTTCAAGAAGAATAAGCAAGCACAGTTTAAACTCGAATTTAAGCTGCAGGCGTCAAAGAGAAGGTGTAAAGTAATCAAAAGTTCCCTGAATCCATGGACTGCATCCACAGATGAGATAAGTTTGGGAGCAAGCGAAGCAGCCACATAGAATGTATTCAACTTTTGATGAGACTGAGATCTAGACATCTTTAAACTCAAAATGAACTGGACAAGGTAAAGTTTACATATTATTGGGTGAGATTTCCTGGTTTGTCCAGCTAGGATTTCTTTCAGAAATGTTAGCAGTACTGCAGAACCCAGGTATTCAACCTCATGGAGCTGTACTTGCCTATAATTCTCAGCCTTTCCCTGCTAGAGGAATTTGGGCTTCAAAAAGGTGACTGCGGGCCTGATTTAGATCTCGGTGTATGGGTTACACCATCACCACAGTGAAGGATATCCCGTTCACTGAAATATAACTCTCTAAGGATATCATGGGATTTAAGTTTCGGCAGATGGGATATCCGTCCCGTCACCGTTATGAGGGAGTAACTCATCTAAGCAAGCACAAAGAAATGATGGACGGAGAGCTGAAAATTTACAAAGACTCTCATCAGTCACAGATCTGGGTTGAATCCATCATCATTCTTTAGCTCAGTTGCCACCCCAGCTCAGACACAGCTATGTGCAAATCAGTCTTGACCCTGTGCCTCATGGGAACAGTCGAGCCCGAACTGCCAAACCATGTCTTCCCTGGACCGGAAACAAGCATCCTGGTACCGGTTTCGGGCTAACAGCCCCCATCAGCCAGGCTAGCTTGAATCCAGTGGCAAAGTGAGCAAGGGACCCACGTCTGGGCATACCCTGCCTCCCATTTTACTACAAATAGGTTGCCCCTAACGTAGACCTTGGGAAGCACAAAGGGCAGGGTGCTTTTTAAGTAAAATGTAGGAGATATATTTTTATGTCTTGCATGACATGGTAGTGACAACTAGCTACATTAATTTGTCACTACTGCGAGGTCTACTTCTCTGATAGACTAACATTGGGATTCCAGTAGCAACCTCATGTTTCATAGCTTGGGAATGGTAATTATAAATCCTCTTTACTGCAAAAGTTGGATTTAACATTACTGTTTTAGAAATGCCACTTTTAGAAAGTGGACATTTCTCTGCTATTAGTGCTCTGTGTGCCTTACAGCCTATCGCCAACACACATCTAGGATGGGTGACAGCTACACTTTTCTCGTTCCCTCTAGACAGCCACAAATATAGGAAGGGTTGGTGTGATAGTGATCTCATCTGCATGTATCTACATTCTTTTAGCTCTTCCTGGGCAGGAAGAGGGTGGGGGAGCCTGAACACCTTAATAGGCGGGTCCTGTTTTCAACACTGAGAGCTGATTACCCTCCACGGATAACCTGGCAGACAGGGCTGGGATGAAAGGAGAACTGTGCACTTCAAGGTCCTGCTTTGAAGTTACCCCCACTTCAAATACACATATGGGTGTAAGTACTGAGGCTCTGACCCTACCAAGAGAGTATACTACTGGACCTGTGAAGAACTCTGCCAGGAGTAAAGACTGCGGTGCTACAAGGATTAGCCTGGCTGCTGCTCTGAAAGAACTGCTTTCTGCTCTGCTGAGCTGCCCTGATGCCTGTTGTTCTCTGCCCTGTTGAGGACAAGGACTGGACCCATCTTACTTGAACAAAGGCTTGCAGACTTGCCCTGTGTTTTTGAAGTCTCAGGGCCATCAAAGACTTCCTATAATCCTGCTAATCCTGTTGCTGAGGCTGGACTTTGCCATGTGTGAGTCCTACACTGCCTGAAGTCGAACCAGTTCTGGGCCTTGGGGCCTTGGAAGTGGGTTCTGCAGCTGTTTTGTTTCAAAATCGATGCAGTGATGCTTTTGCGCAGATCGGAACTGACGCAGTGTCCTTCGACTCCGGTGCAGTACCCATCCGAGGCCCTGCTTGGCTCGATTTTGACGCAGCACCTGCATCATAGGGGTTTGACACCTGAAGCCTTCCCAGACTGTGTGACTCAGAACCGATGATTCCCCTGCATCCACGGGATCGATGATGACGCTGTGATATCTAGCGGTTCACCTTTATGGTGTTGTACTTCTAGTTCTGCTCTTGTATGCTCCTCCTTAGAACAATGTTGGAATGTGTATATGTCATAAGAGATTTGTAAATGAGTTGTTTCTCAAACTGTGAGACGGATGTATGATGTTACAACGCACACTGTTACAACGCATACCTTTACAACGCATTTTTTACAACGCAACATCTATTACAACGCATTCCACTACAACGCATGCCATTACAACAAAATTTTAAAAACTACATTTACAACGCATTCCATTACAACGCATAATACCATTACAATGCATAACATTACATTGCATGTTTTGGTAAGTATTGGATAGTGTAGGGGTAAAAATGACTATTCTAACTCCAGGGGGTGCAACAGTAGGGTAAGTGTTGGATGGTAATGTAATGCGTTGTAATGGTATGCGTTGTAATGACTGAGTTGTAATGGCATGCGTTGTAGTGGTGTGCGTTGTAGTGTCATGCGTTGTAATGGTTGTGTTGTAATTGCATGCGTTGTAATGGATGTTGGGTTGTAAAAGTTTTGTTGTAATGGTAGTGCGTTGTAAAAGTTGCGTTGTAAAGGTTGTTTCCCCTGTAAGACAGTTGAAGCCGTTCATCTCTGTTGCTGGATAAGATCTTCTTTAAGGAATAAACCTGCAATTTTCTTGATACTTGTGCCTTGGAAATTATTTCCTAAAATTCCACACTGGCGTAGTCTGCAGCATCTTGAAGATTTCAACACAACTACAACCTTCCCTCAAGATTCTGGTCAGAGATAACGGATTTTGACTTTAATTGACTTTTCAACTTACGTGCCAAGTTCTTTTATGGTATTTTGCTCTGCTTATTTGCGACATACTTAAGAAAAGAAGGGAACTGAATTTCGTCCAGTTGTTCCTTGAGAATAACAAGCATACAAATTCAAAAACTATCTGTTCAAGTTGGAATTTGTGAAGTTATATTATCTCACTTATGATTCCTGATTTGAGAAATATTATTAACTAAAAACGCGGCGTTTAAAGGTTTGCCGGGTTGACTTTGTACTGCGCAACTGAGCCGCATAGCCTACCCTACTCCTCACATTAAAGGCCATATGTATCTAAAAATCATTTTACAATTCTCAAATAGCGATTTTTTGCGAATCGCTATTTGAGAATCGCAAAATGCTATGTATGTAGGATTTGCAATACATTTTGCGAATCCTACCTATTCCTTAATTCCGAATATCAAATTGTGATTCGCAATTAAGGAATACCTCTCCATTCATTCCTATGGGACTAGAAGCCCATTGGAATAAATGGGAAGACATTCTCAATTTGCGATTCGCAATTAGCAATGCAATTTCAAGGGTGCAAGGGTGTCAAAAGGATACCCTGTTGCACCTCTGAAATAAGCATGGGTGCACATGTGGCGCACATACATGCCCTAAGGGACTGTATGTGCTTCCCATTGCACTTAGAAAAATGCAAAAAAGTGAATTTTTCACAGAAATCGCAAATTACCACCAACTTGAAGTTGGTGGTCATTTGCGATTTATTAAGGCCAAATTGCACTTTTTTGGTGCTTTTTACATTGCATCTAAGGAATCGCAAAATTTGCGATTCCTTAAATGCAATTGCAAAATAAGAAACCGCGATTCCTTATTTTGCACGCAGTTGTGCCTCAAACATGCCACAAAGCAAAATTGCGAATTTCGGCAATTGCGATTGCAATTTTGCTTGATACATATGGCCCTAAGTCTTTGAAGTTGATGTTTGCTCTATCCAAGGTACTTTGTCAGCAGGACCTGCATGAGTCCTGTAGCTGGCCTGCCCTCCATGGTGGTCAGCCTGAACTTTGGATTTAGCCCGGTCTAGCGCGACCTCAAGTAACCCCTTAGCACTATTGACTTCTAAGCACTATTTTTGGTTTATTATTTAAATATTCAAAGTTCCGGTTCTACTTATTGGATTTTTGTCATTTTGGTCTTGATTTACTCATACATATTTAATCAAATTTTCTAACCATGTGTAGAGTATTTTTGTGGTGTTTTCATTGTGTTACTGTGTGTGTGTTGCACAGATGCTTTACACATTGCCTCTTTAGATCAGCCTGACTGCTCTGTGCCAAGCTACCAGCGGGTGAGCACAGTTTATCTTTTAGTGTGCATGTAGTTTACCATGACTAGGATTGTGATCCCTACTTGGACATGGTGCATACCTATGCCAACTAGAGACCCAGGTGCTCATTTATGAGCCCCTGCATCACTTTTGCGCCACCGCTGGGTAACTTTTTGTGGCGCACCAGTGGCGTAAAATATGCCATGTTGCGCCATATATACGAAGTGACGCATCTAGGTAGATGGGTCACTTTGTAAACCACTGCGCTACATTATACCTGCGCCAGATATAATGTATGCAGGGTGGGCGCACCCCCGCAAGAAAGGGTCGTAGGAGTGGCGAAGCGAATTCTATGAGATTTCGCTGCGCCACTTCTAGGACGCCAACGAGTCAAAACCTTACGCCTGCCTCATGGCAGGCATAAGGGTGACGCAGGCCCTTTCACATGGGGCTGTGTTGGTGCTGAAGCCATTGCACCAGGCTTCTCCATGCAGTTGAGGGGATGCATCCATCATCTCTCCCTGCAGTGGCAGCAATGCGATGGTTCCAGTGCGTAATTTCTGGTGCCGGTGCACTGGCTCCAAGTGCAATACACAGGTTCTATTCCTGGAATAGCGGCAATGCATTGATTCCACTGGAGCAAGCACCTGGATCCACTTCCAATGGACCAGGCACAGGATCAGGGAGTAATACTTTAATATCCCTGAGTCTTAAAATAGGAGATAGGACAGCATACCCTTGGACATCACTGTGGGTTCAAGTAATTAGTCCAGTTCTTCTTCAGCAGGGCAGAGGGTAGCAGGCAGCAGAAAAGTGGCATTTTCATGAATACAATTTAAAATCTGACTTCACCATAAGTTGTGATTTTAATTTGTTATTCCAGAGACACAAACTTGTGGGTCTAATCTCTTGGTAAACATCCTTCACAACGCAACTTTTACCACGCAGTGCCTTTACGACGCAACTTTTACAACGCAAACTATTACAACGCATAGCGCTGGGGGGGGCGCTCTAGGATAGGGAATAGGTTTAATGTACTATCCAACACCTTCCCTACTATCCACGGGGACTGCAGTTGGAATAGTAAATTAATCTATTCACTATCCAGCGCCTAAAAGCACTATGCGTTGTAAAGGTATGCGTTGTAAAACTTGCGATGTAAAGGTAGGCGTTGTAAAAGTATGCGTTGTAACGTCATACATCCAATCTCTTCCCAATTGGAAATTACACTTATAAAATGTAATAAGGTAACCCCAATCATATCCTTTGTGAGAGATAGGCCTTGTAGTAGTGAAACATTATTGTAAGAGTTTTTGACTACCAGGACATGTAAAACTTGAAAGTACACGTCCTCCTTTCTGAATACTCTGCACCCTGCCCTTGGGGCTGTCCAAGGCCTACCATAGGTGTGACTTATATGTATTAAAAAGGAAGGTTTTGCACTGGGAAGTGGTGTAGCTTGCCAGATCGACATGGCAGTTTAAAACTGCACACACAGGTTCTGGAGGGCATGCCTGAGACAAGGTTAAGGAGCTACTTAAGTGAGTGGCACAATCAGTACTGCAGGCCCATTAGTGGCATTTACCTTAAAGGCCCTGGGCACATGTAGTGCACTTTACTAGGGACTTAAGAGTAAATTAAATATGCTAATTGGGTATGAGCCAGTTTTGACATGTTTAGAGGAGAGAACACATGCACTTTAGCACTGGTTAGCAGCAGTAATGGGCTCATAGTCATAAAGTTAAAAACCGAGGTCAGCAAAAGAGGAGGAGGAAGCCAAAAGCTTGGGGTGACCCTCCAGAGAGGACCATTTTCCAAAAAGGCTCAACCAGCTGATAATAGCATTTTGACATCTTAAAACACTTCCTAAATATTGCTTCTTAACATGATTGCCTTGGGACAGAGGAAGCATTAAAATATTGGGAAAGGACCCACTTGTAGACTTTGAAAAAGTAGGTTCAGGCCATCCAATCAAAGCACTGTTGATTTGCCACTTTTCATGGGATCCTATCATCTGGAAATCAGAACATTGCCTGGAATTTGGTAAAGACAAGTCGATTAAGTCTCCAATCAGAGGTCTGGAATCCTAATTTCTGTTGAACCCACACCTCTGAATGTTGTTCTCAAATGTTATGAAAACTGACCTTCTGAAAGGCAGATAATGAAATAGAGGGATCTTTTCAAGAAGAATAAGCAAGCACAGTTTAAACTCGAATTTAAGCTGCAGGCGTCAAAGAGAAGGTGTAAAGTAATCAAAAGTTCCCTGAATCCATGGACTGCATCCACAGATGAGATAAGTTTGGGAGCAAGCGAAGCAGCCACATAGAATGTATTCAACTTTTGATGAGACTGAGATCTAGACATCTTTAAACTCAAAATGAACTGGACAAGGTAAAGTTTACATATTATTGGGTGAGATTTCCTGGTTTGTCCAGCTAGGATTTCTTTCAGAAATGTTAGCAGTACTGCAGACCCCAGGTATTCAACCTCATGGAGCTGTACTTGCCTATAATTCTCAGCCTTTCCCTGCTAGAGGAATTTGGGCTTCAAAAAGGTGACTGCGGGCCTGATTTAGATCTCGGTGTATGGGTTACACCATCACCACAGTGAAGGATATCCCGTTCACTGAAATATAACTCTCTAAGGATATCATGGGATTTAAGTTTCGGCAGATGGGATATCCGTCCCGTCACCGTTATGAGGGAGTAACTCATCTAAGCAAGCACAAAGAAATGATGGACGGAGAGCTGAAAATTTACAAAGACTCTCATCAGTCACAGATCTGGGTTGAATCCATCATCATTCTTTAGCTCAGTTGCCACCCCAGCTCAGACACAGCTATGTGCAAATCAGTCTTGACCCTGTGCCTCATGGGAACAGTCGAGCCCGAACTGCCAAACCATGTCTTCCCTGGACCGGAAACAAGCATCCTGGTACCGGTTTCGGGCTAACAGCCCCCATCAGCCAGGCTAGCTTGAATCCAGTGGCAAAGTGAGCAAGGGACCCACGTCTGGGCATACCCTGCCTCCCATTTTACTACAAATAGGTTGCCCCTAACGTAGACCTTGGGAAGCACAAAGGGCAGGGTGCTTTTTAAGTAAAATGTAGGAGATATATTTTTATGTCTTGCATGACATGGTAGTGACAACTAGCTACATTAATTTGTCACTACTGCGAGGTCTACTTCTCTGATAGACTAACATTGGGATTCCAGTAGCAACCTCATGTTTCATAGCTTGGGAATGGTAATTATAAATCCTCTTTACTGCAAAAGTTGGATTTAACATTACTGTTTTAGAAATGCCACTTTTAGAAAGTGGACATTTCTCTGCTATTAGTGCTCTGTGTGCCTTACAGCCTATCGCCAACACACATCTAGGATGGGTGACAGCTACACTTTTCTCGTTCCCTCTAGACAGCCACAAATATAGGAAGGGTTGGTGTGATAGTGATCTCATCTGCATGTATCTACATTCTTTTAGCTCTTCCTGGGCAGGAAGAGGGTGGGGGAGCCTGAACACCTTAATAGGCGGGTCCTGTTTTCAACACTGAGAGCTGATTACCCTCCACGGATAACCTGGCAGACAGGGCTGGGATGAAAGGAGAACTGTGCACTTCAAGGTCCTGCTTTGAAGTTACCCCCACTTCAAATACACATATGGGTGTAAGTACTGAGGCTCTGACCCTACCAAGAGAGTATACTACTGGACCTGTGAAGAACTCTGCCAGGAGTAAAGACTGCGGTGCTACAAGGATTAGCCTGGCTGCTGCTCTGAAAGAACTGCTTTCTGCTCTGCTGAGCTGCCCTGATGCCTGTTGTTCTCTGCCCTGTTGAGGACAAGGACTGGACCCATCTTACTTGAACAAAGGCTTGCAGACTTGCCCTGTGTTTTTGAAGTCTCAGGGCCATCAAAGACTTCCTATAATCCTGCTAATCCTGTTGCTGAGGCTGGACTTTGCCATGTGTGAGTCCTACACTGCCTGAAGTCGAACCAGTTCTGGGCCTTGGGGCCTTGGAAGTGGGTTCTGCAGCTGTTTTGTTTCAAAATCGATGCAGTGATGCTTTTGCGCAGATCGGAACTGACGCAGTGTCCTTCGACTCCGGTGCAGTACCCATCCGAGGCCCTGCTTGGCTCGATTTTGACGCAGCACCTGCATCATAAGGGGTTTGACACCTGAAGCCTTCCCAGACTGTGTGACTCAGAACCGATGATTCCCCTGCATCCACGGGATCGATGATGACGCTGTGATATCTAGCGGTTCACCTTTATGGTGTTGTACTTCTAGTTCTGCTCTTGTATGCTCCTCCTTAGAACAATGTTGGAATGTGTATATGTCATAAGAGATTTGTAAATGAGTTGTTTCTCAAACTGTGAGACGGATGTATGATGTTACAACGCACACTGTTACAACGCATACCTTTACAACGCATTTTTTACAACGCAACATCTATTACAACGCATTCCACTACAACGCATGCCATTACAACAAAATTTTAAAAACTACATTTACAACGCATTCCATTACAACGCATAATACCATTACAATGCATAACATTACATTGCATGTTTTGGTAAGTATTGGATAGTGTAGGGGTAAAAATGACTATTCTAACTCCAGGGGGTGCAACAGTAGGGTAAGTGTTGGATGGTAATGTAATGCGTTGTAATGGTATGCGTTGTAATGACTGAGTTGTAATGGCATGCGTTGTAGTGGTGTGCGTTGTAGTGTCATGCGTTGTAATGGTTGTGTTGTAATTGCATGCGTTGTAATGGATGTTGGGTTGTAAAAGTTTTGTTGTAATGGTAGTGCGTTGTAAAAGTTGCGTTGTAAAGGTTGTTTCCCCTGTAAGACAGTTGAAGCCGTTCATCTCTGTTGCTGGATAAGATCTTCTTTAAGGAATAAACCTGCAATTTTCTTGATACTTGTGCCTTGGAAATTATTTCCTAAAATTCCACACTGGCGTAGTCTGCAGCATCTTGAAGATTTCAACACAACTACAACCTTCCCTCAAGATTCTGGTCAGAGATAACGGATTTTGACTTTAATTGACTTTTCAACTTACGTGCCAAGTTCTTTTATGGTATTTTGCTCTGCTTATTTGCGACATACTTAAGAAAAGAAGGGAACTGAATTTCGTCCAGTTGTTCCTTGAGAATAACAAGCATACAAATTCAAAAACTATCTGTTCAAGTTGGAATTTGTGAAGTTATATTATCTCACTTATGATTCCTGATTTGAGAAATATTATTAACTAAAAACGCGGCGTTTAAAGGTTTGCCGGGTTGACTTTGTACTGCGCAACTGAGCCGCATAGCCTACCCTACTCCTCACATTAAAGGCCATATGTATCTAAAAATCATTTTACAATTCTCAAATAGCGATTTTTTGCGAATCGCTATTTGAGAATCGCAAAATGCTATGTATGTAGGATTTGCAATACATTTTGCGAATCCTACCTATTCCTTAATTCCGAATATCAAATTGTGATTCGCAATTAAGGAATACCTCTCCATTCATTCCTATGGGACTAGAAGCCCATTGGAATAAATGGGAAGACATTCTCAATTTGCGATTCGCAATTAGCAATGCAATTTCAAGGGTGCAAGGGTGTCAAAAGGATACCCTGTTGCACCTCTGAAATAAGCATGGGTGCACATGTGGCGCACATACATGCCCTAAGGGACTGTATGTGCTTCCCATTGCACTTAGAAAAATGCAAAAAAGTGAATTTTTCACAGAAATCGCAAATTACCACCAACTTGAAGTTGGTGGTCATTTGCGATTTATTAAGGCCAAATTGCACTTTTTTGGTGCTTTTTACATTGCATCTAAGGAATCGCAAAATTTGCGATTCCTTAAATGCAATTGCAAAATAAGAAACCGCGATTCCTTATTTTGCACGCAGTTGTGCCTCAAACATGCCACAAAGCAAAATTGCGAATTTCGGCAATTGCGATTGCAATTTTGCTTGATACATATGGCCCTAAGTCTTTGAAGTTGATGTTTGCTCTATCCAAGGTACTTTGTCAGCAGGACCTGCATGAGTCCTGTAGCTGGCCTGCCCTCCATGGTGGTCAGCCTGAACTTTGGATTTAGCCCGGTCTAGCGCGACCTCAAGTAACCCCTTAGCACTATTGACTTCTAAGCACTATTTTTGGTTTATTATTTAAATATTCAAAGTTCCGGTTCTACTTATTGGATTTTTGTCATTTTGGTCTTGATTTACTCATACATATTTAATCAAATTTTCTAACCATGTGTAGAGTATTTTTGTGGTGTTTTCATTGTGTTACTGTGTGTGTGTTGCACAGATGCTTTACACATTGCCTCTTTAGATCAGCCTGACTGCTCTGTGCCAAGCTACCAGCGGGTGAGCACAGTTTATCTTTTAGTGTGCATGTAGTTTACCATGACTAGGATTGTGATCCCTACTTGGACATGGTGCATACCTATGCCAACTAGAGACCCAGGTGCTCATTTATGAGCCCCTGCATCACTTTTGCGCCACCGCTGGGTAACTTTTTGTGGCGCACCAGTGGCGTAAAATATGCCATGTTGCGCCATATATACGAAGTGACGCATCTAGGTAGATGGGTCACTTTGTAAACCACTGCGCTACATTATACCTGCGCCAGATATAATGTATGCAGGGTGGGCGCACCCCCGCAAGAAAGGGTCGTAGGAGTGGCGAAGCGAATTCTATGAGATTTCGCTGCGCCACTTCTAGGACGCCAACGAGTCAAAACCTTACGCCTGCCTCATGGCAGGCATAAGGGTGACGCAGGCCCTTTCACATGGGGCTTACCCCATGTGAAAGGAACATTGCTGGAGTTGAGCAGGCTTTCGACACAACTCCAGCAATGCGCCACTTTTTGCACTGACAGATACGTCAGTTATACTAACGTATCTCTCCTTCCTTGCGTCATGATGCGTCATATTGTAAATATGACACATCATTGGTGTCGCAAGGAGGGTGCACTAAGAAGTGGCGCATAGCTGCTTTCACGCAGCGATGCACCACTTCTCGCAAATGAGGCCCCCAGTTTCTAACAGGGAAGGCCAGATATCTATCATGTTTGTAACGCAGTAACCTATATGCCAAATTCTAAATCAGGCCCTACGCCCTGTTGAGACTAATTGTGGCAGATGTTAAGATCAATCATTGAGGTACATTTGAATATTATTTTTCTCATGAAACAGTTCTACTACTGTTGTGTGAATTTAAGTAAAGAAGTGCGCCTCCCATTATTTAGTGGTTAACGGTTTATAAGAGTGAAAGATATAACGGTTTAATTTTATTGAAAATAACCTGAATTTCTCTGTCGGATAGGATGCTGCTCCATTTTTCAGAAGCGGATTATGTGCTTTTAAGTTAATGGTTTATTTGTCCTAAGAATGCCTTTTAATGTACATTAAAGTAATTTGTACTGATGATAATTGTAAATTACTTTAATTGCAGTTTTTGTACTGCTTTATGAAATAATTCGAATCAGACTGGGTACCAGAAAACATCAAACAACCAGTCCAAATTACTCATCTGTCTTTCTTGTCTGAGTTCCCCTTCTATGAGTTGGGCTCTCTCCTACAGAAAGGCGACCCACTTGTGCGCCCTAAAAAAGAAAAAGAAAACCCCCTGAATAAAATTCTACTTTTTTTAAATTCCCATGGCCTCATTTATGAAAAGTGACGCATCGCTGCGTGAAAACAACGATGCGTCACTTTTCACTGCGCCCTCCTTGCGAGACCAATGATGCGTCATATTTACATATGACGCATCATGGCGCAAGGAGTTACAGATACGTCAGTATTTCTGATGTATCTGTATGGCGCAAAAGTGACGCATTGCTGGAGTGTGTCACAAAAGTGACGCAACTCCAGCAATGTGCCATGTGAAAGGGCCTGCATCAGTCTTACGCCTGATGTGAGGCAGGTGTAAGAAATTGACGCATTTGTGTCCTAGAAGTGGCGCAGTAAAATCTTATAGATTTCACTGCGTCACTTCTATGACCCTGTCTTGCGTCAGAACCCCCCCCCCCCTGCATACATTATACCTGGCGTAGGTATAATGTAGCGTAGGGGTTTACAAAGTGACGCATCTACCTAGATGCGTCACTTTGTAAATATGGTGCAACAAGGTACATTTCTTACGCTGCTGGTGCGTCACAAAAAGTGACGCACCGGCAGCGTAAAAGAGACGCATGGCCTACTAAATGAGGCCCCTACTCTCCCACAATCTAGAACATTCCACTGGGCTTTCTGTATATCCACAGGCCATGTAGTTATGGGTGAAGTTTGCATGGAGATGGGAAGAGAAAAAATTAATACCCTTCGACGAGGAGACATTGTACTCAGCGATAAACATAAAAAGTGAACATTACAAGCAGCCAACATAACAAATCAGCAGTGTTGTGGCATTGGGCACGCTTGATAAACAGTTTTGACAAAGGTCAAGGGTAATGCTACATGGCTCCTTGAGCTTGTATTCAGCTGAAAGCCATTCTGAAATAAATTATTTCTTTTGGATTTAATAACGCAATGATAGCCAAATTCTTATTTTGTTCTCATTAATAACAGCGTTTATTTTGTTTTGGAAGATAATATACACCAATTCATGATATGCGAGTGACTGCACGTATAATTCTATGGTCCGTACCTGCTGCGATTTCCAATTTGCTCGTATCGTTTTCATTTCGAAAGTGGAATTCCAGTTTTTGAACAGAAATAGAAACCAATTCCAATTCCAAAAATTCTTTATTTCGGCCACAAGTGCCATAAAAGATGCAATAAAAAAAAACAGTACATACTTTTAAAACACAGTATTTACAATAAGTAGAAATGACCTGCTAGGCCTGCATAGGTACAGAATACAAAATAGTGTAAGTCAGGGGGACATTTTCTTCCTTATTATCCATGCTGCCATTAGAAATTTTGAGACCGCAAACACAATATGGCCCAGAGTATTAGTCTTCAAAACCCTGTAAGCCTGTGGGTACTTCCTAAAACCCAAGTTCCGACACAAGGGTGCTATCCAGCGCCTCCTCGGGCTCCGGTAAGCATGACAACAAAACATAATGTGCAGATCATCTTCGTCGTGGGCTTTACAGCATGGACAGAGTTTGTCACCCCCTGCAGACCATTTATAAGTAAAAACTTTGGTGGGTAGTGTACCAAACCTCCATTGCAGGAACAATTTCCTTGCCAAGAGAGGAAAAATAAAATCCATAAAAGGTTCAAATACGTAGGAATTTTTGGATTCTAAAAAACGTCCCGTCAAGGTGCCACTATCATGAGCATTAACCATGGCAGCAAGGTGTTTGTTCTTGTACAGCTGGGCAAGGGTTTTTCGCGAAATCCTTTGACATCCCTGAGCTGGGTCATCCCATAAGTCTGGCAGGTTCAAGCTAAACAGTTCCGACTTGATAAATGCCAGCCAGGGAATTTTACTGTTGGCATTCAGCCTCATGACGTGAATAAGGTCCTGTCTATAGTGATGCAGTTCCTCGGTGGTCCAAATCCGATGCCAGAACTTCACAGGCTTGGACAGAAGATCCTCAGCAATGGAAGGAAGGCCCAGGTCGAGTCTTAAGGGGAGGAGTGGCGTACCTTGCGAAAGCGCAAGTAGGCGTCTGAGAAAACAATTTTCCACCCCTGCCATGACCTTGCCTGCTTTGTGACCCCACAGCTCACTGCCATAAGAGGCTGCTGCCTTCGCTTGTGACCTGTAAGTTTCCAGGGCCGGGCTTACAGGCTTAAAGGAGGACTTATTGGCCACCTTCAGGAGTGCGCCCGACAGCTGGGAGAGTTTCAGCCTAGATCTAGCTACCTGGGAGTCCCATGACAGGTTTTCTTGCAATGATACCCCCAGATATATAAAGGTCGAGACCCTCTCAAGAGTGGTATCCCCCAGTGTAGGGTTGGGTCTGGTTTTGGTGGGGGGGTTGAAGATCATGAACTTAGTTTTTCCCGTGTTCACCTCCAACCCATGCTGGCGACAAAAAATGCCAAAACCGTCCACAATCCTCTGTATCCCCATAGGGGATTTGGAAAGCAGGAGGGTGTCGTCGGCAAACATTATTGCCGGGACCCTCCTGCCTGCCAGGAGCGGGGCGTCATTGTCTTTAACAGCGTCAAGATGTTGAATGACGCTGTTGATGTACAGACAGAACAGGGTCGGGGCCAGGACACAACCCTGTCTGACGCCTCGGCGGACCGGGAATTTGCCCGAAAGCTTTCCATCCCTCCCACACCTTACTTGTGCAAAGTTGTTCTCATGCAACCTGATGATGATACTAAGAAGGTGGGGGGGTACTCCTAGGTTGTTCAGAACCTCCCATAGCTTGCCTCTAGGGACGAGGTCAAAGGCTGACCTCAGGTCCACGAAGACCATGTACAACCGTCCTCCCTCCAGCGTGACCGTCTTCCAATATAGGAGAAGGAGGCGGAAAATTTGGTCCATGGTCGACGTGTTCTTCCTGAAGCCAGCCTGAAGGGGGCTCATGATGTCGTTGTCCTCCACCAAGTCTGTAAGATGGTTTAAAATGAGGCGCGCAAAAAGCTTTTGGGGGACATCAATTAGGCTAATGGGCCTGTAATTGGCGGGGAGCAGAGTAGATCCCTTCTTGTGGATTGGAACAATCTCTGCCCCCAGCCATGACCCGGGGATCGCCATGCCTCCTAAGATGGCATTAAAAAGGATAAGAAGGTATGGGCCCCAGATATCCGGGTGATGCCTAAAGAGGTCCCTGGGTAACCTATCCAGGCCTGGCGCCTTCCCCAATGGTAAATGCTCCAGGGCAACTTCCACTTCCCCCAAGGATAGTTCCATACCAGAAACCTGGGAGCCCGGAGGGACTTGGAAAACTATGTCGGGGCAAGAGTCAGTGTCATGATAAAGTACCCCGAAATAGGCCTCCCAAACCGCGGGGGCAATATTAGGTTCGATTGCTTTATTGAGCTCCCCTGTCCCATTGTTTACAAGGGCCCAAAATTTCCGGGAATCCCTGGCTTTTAGGGCATCATGGAGATCCTGCCAGTGGTTCCAGTCCCACTCGGCCCTGGCAGTCACCATCACTGATTTATAGTATTTCCTGAGGTCACATACCTTGGCCTTATTGGACCCCTCTTTAATTGCAGCAATAAGCTCAGATTTTGCTGCCCTACAGGAGGAGGTATACCAGGTGGGAACATGAGTCTTTTTCTTTCGAGTAGGCACCACCGGGTGGAAATCCTCAGCCAGATCCCTCACTAGGTCCTGGTGTATATTACCCAGTTTCTCATTAAATTCTGGGATCCTTGGCTCAACCAGAAGTGCGTCCACCTCCATGAACCTTGGGAGTGCCCGCTCATATAGATTGATAATGGCCTCTTCTGAGCTCACCAGCTTCCCCCACTTGACCCGGCGCCTATTTGTCGTGAGGCGCAGTTCCCCCACGTCTTCCCCTCGCTCTACTAGGGATACAGCCGTCGAGGGGAGAGGGCACTGGATGTTTAGACAGAGGGCATTGTGATCACTATCTGCCCTGTTTAACACCACAAAGTCAAGTACTTTTGGCCAGAGTGTAATGTCCACCATGATGTAATCTAGCCTCGACTCATGGCCCCTTCTGTTGAAGGTGCACACTGAGGGGGTATCGGAAGGAGTACGACCATTACAGGCCCTCAGTGCACAATTCAAGGTGAGGGACATGAGCTGAAGTGCTAGGGGGGACCAGGCTTTGGGGTGGGGAGAGGACGAGGGTGGCATCCCCCAATGATCATCCTCGGCCGTAAGGGCACCATCCAATAACCCCTCCAGAGGTTCAAAGTGGCAATTGAAGTCTCCTCCAAGCACCACCTGGTGGTCTCCTGGAAGTTGGCCCAGAAAGGAGGACAAGTCGTTTATGGTTGGTGATTCATTTAGTGAGGCTACTGGACGCGAGTAGACGTTAACAATGGCCCACGATGGTTTGCCGGGCCATGTAAGCCGAACACACTGAATGTCCTGCGAAGACGTGTGGACCTGCTCCGCCCGGCACCCAGTGTGACTCGCAATCCAGATTGCCAAGCCACCCGATGGCCTCCCCCTCCCACTCCATTTGGCAGGGATTTCAAATATTTCGAACCCTCTCCTGGACTGGGTATCCCTCGCCCATGTTTCTTGGAAGAGGAGAATGTCACTGCCAGCTATTAGCTGATCCCACTCCGGTAGACCCTCCTTATTTGCAATTCCTGCCACATTCCAGGAGAGAATTCTCAACCCCTGGTCAGGAGGCAGGCTACCTTGGCTTCCAGAAGGTGGTTGCACAGCAACCAAGGGTAGATTAGTATCTAGGGGGCCAGTGCAACAAACCGCGCTGGCAGAAGGCCCGACCAAGTCCGCCACCCCAGATTGCAGAATGTGGGCAGAGCTGATATTAGGAAAGGGTCCCAGTTGTCCCGCACTATCAGCCGTATCAGCCTTGGCAGGCGGTCGCTCTTTGGCGTTATCATGCCGATTAGGATCAGTCACAGGGGCTGTGCCCGTACCCACGAGACTTTGCACCACCTCATCCAAACTCTTCCCAGGGCCAGAAAAAATTTCCCTGGCTTGTGGTCAATCGACCTGATCCAAGCAGGAAAATCTGTTAGGATGTATAAAATTGGTCTGGGCAGGTGGTAGATAATGCCTAGGTCTGTAACGCGAGCCATCCACAGCAAAGCCTACTCTAGTCCACCCCTTCTTGCTCCCTGTCACCGTGTTACTGTCACTAGGGTAGAAATATAAAAGGGGTACTAACTCAATATTGGACTTATCAGGCCTTACAAGCCAGTTGCAGATGTAGTTTGCAACATGTGGGCTTTTGAAGCTTAGGATGATGCAGTCCCCTATCCTATTCTTTGGGGTAGTACCAATCCATGGTATCCTCCTTACCATCAAGAGCTCGCCTTTCAGGTTCGGAAGCAGCGGCCTATTGATACTAAGCCAACTGATAGCCTTATTACGTAAAGAATCTTGGGTCTCCCTTGTACCACCGGTTAACTCAGGAACTCCTACCATAATTGCCGTATAGGGGACCGCTTCTGGCGGCAAGTTAACCACCCTGCGCCTATCGGGCGGGGGAGCGATACCACCAGTCGGTGCATTGGTGGCACCCGCTACCCCCCCCCGGTTGCGGCGCAGGAGGCGGCTTGGATCTCCTGGGAGCCGGGACAGGGGGCCTAGGCGCTAGAGGTAGCAAGGGGCGCGCCTGGGAAGCAGACGCACCGATTGTGCTCAGCGATACCCTATTAGGGGCCTTAGACGTCGCAAGAGACAAAGATCTATTCCCATGTGGATCCCCGGTGGCTGTAGGAACATTTGCAACTGGCCCCGGGCTTTTTCCAATATGGTTATTTCCCAGTGACTGAAGTCGATTCTCTATGGCATCCAATCTCACTGCAATGGGGGTTAGCAGATTTTTAATAATAGCTGCGAGTGAGTTAATTATTGTATCTGCACTGTTTGAACTTGCCCCCCCAAAAATGAATGGGCCCGGCGGCAATGGAAGTAGGACCGGGGCAAGAGAGCCCCCGAGATCTGACCTAGAGCCCGCTACGCTAAGATCAGGGGAAAGCGAAATATCTGTGCTATCTTCATGGGTTGATTCGACTATATCAACTCTTGCCCTTTTTGCCCCCTTTGATTCCCTAGACCTTTTCCTTTTTGGCGGATGTTCCACCCCACTGTCTGCAGGTTCTAAAGGGAGCTCAACCTGTCCCGCTTCAAGCATGTCTATTCCCATATTATCCGACGTGGGGGAATGGTTGGTAATCCCAAGTGGGCGGGGGGAGTTCCTATCCCTCTGTGTTAGGGGAGTTCTTAATTGCTGGAGGACCGACTCAATTGTCTGATCTATACTGTCGAGTAGTGACATGTGGGTAGCGTCCAGGGGGATCGGTGTACTAGCATCTGTTGTGGATGTTTCCCCATGGTCCAGAAAGACGCTTTCAGGACCCATCAGGAGGTGAGAGTCTGTAGATGAGTGACAAGTGCTAATTTGGGAGCTCGCTTTTGGGAAGAATTTCTCCAGAGTACTTAAGCCTTTATGGGCCGACTTGCTCCGTAAAGTTCTGGTCGCCATTGCGGGGTAAGTTACAAGGGACACGAGCTGGAAGCGTTAGAGGGGTGGCCCGGTCCGGTCTCTCCCGGCCTCTAACGGCCTAGAACGGCCCGCTCTTTGCCCGGTCTTCGCCCCGCGCGCGTCCCGCGGTGCGCGTGGGGAGGTTCACCTAAGTATGATAATGGGGCGTGGCACTTGGAGGGGGCGCGAGGCGCGGCGGGAAGAGGAACCAGCTGGCGTTGACAGATGGACTGCTGGTCCTCGCAGTCCCGCTCGCCTGCGCCTCTCACCTCCGCTGCGGCCGGACTTTGCAGGTAACGTTCCCCCAAGTGGGCGTTGGCTCCCAACCACTCCTGTGGCGAGCAAAGCAGCAAAACAGAACAAACTCCTCACTCGAGCGGCTCCCGCGAAGCGGGGGCCGCGAGGAGTAAAGAACACTTCCAGTCAGGGGGGCGTGGCACTGGGAGGGGGCGCGAGGCGCGGCGGAAAGAGGAACCAGCTGGCGTTGACAGATGGACTGCTGGTCCTCGCAGTCCCGCTCGCCTGCGCCTCTCACCTCCGCTGCGGCCGGACTTTGCAGGTAACGTTCCCCCAAGTGGGCGTTGGCTCCCAACCACTCCTGTGGCGAGCAAAGCAGCAAAACAGAACAAACTCCTCACTCGAGCGGCACCCGCGAAGCGGGGGCCGCGAGGAGTAAAGAACACTTCCAGTCAGGGGGGCGTGGCACTGGGAGGGGGCGCGAGGCGCGGCGGGAAGAGGAACCAGCTGGCGTTGACAGATGGACTGCTGGTCCTCGCAGTCCCGCTCGCCTGCGCCTCTCACCTCCGCTGCGGCCGGACTTTGCAGGTAACGTTCCCCCAAGTGGGCGTTGGCTCCCAACCACTCCTGTGGCGAGCAAAGCAGCAAAACAGAACAAACTCCTCACTCGAGCGGCTCCCGCGAAGCGGGGGCCGCGAGGAGTAAAGAACACTTCCAGTCAGGGGGGCGTGGCACTGGGAGGGGGCGCGAGGCGCGGCGGAAAGAGGAACCAGCTGGCGTTGACAGATGGACTGCTGGTCCTCGCAGTCCCGC
Source organism: Lissotriton helveticus (assembly GCF_964261635.1). Taxonomy (NCBI): domain Eukaryota; kingdom Metazoa; phylum Chordata; class Amphibia; order Caudata; family Salamandridae; genus Lissotriton; species Lissotriton helveticus. The sequence goes on along the minus strand of NC_136069.1, from coordinate 492,727,362 downwards.
TCGCCTGCGCCTCTCACCTCCGCTGCGGCCGGACTTTGCAGGTAACGTTCCCCCAAGTGGGCGTTGGCTCCCAACCACTCCTGTGGCGAGCAAAGCAGCAAAACAGAACAAACTCCTCACTCGAGCGGCTCCCGCGAAGCGGGGGCCGCGAGGAGTAAAGAACACTTCCAGTCAGGGGGGCGTGGCACTGGGAGGGGGCGCGAGGCGCGGCGGAAAGAGGAACCAGCTGGCGTTGACAGATGGACTGCTGGTCCTCGCAGTCCCGCTCGCCTGCGCCTCTCACCTCCGCTGCGGCCGGACTTTGCAGGTAACGTTCCCCCAAGTGGGCGTTGGCTCCCAACCACTCCTGTGGCAAGCAAAGCAGCAAAACAGAACAAACTCCTCACTCGAGCATATGACGCATCATGGCGCAAGGAGTTACAGATACGTCAGTATTTCTGATGTATCTGTATGGCGCAAAAGTGACGCATTGCTGGAGTGTGTCACAAAAGTGACGCAACTCCAGCAATGTGCCATGTGAAAGGGCCTGCATCAGTCTTACGCCTGATGTGAGGCAGGTGTAAGAAATTGACGCATTTGTGTCCTAGAAGTGGCGCAGTAAAATCTTATAGATTTCACTGCGTCACTTCTATGACCCTGTCTTGCGTCAGAACCCCCCCCCCTGCATACATTATACCTGGCGTAGGTATAATGTAGCGTAGGGGTTTACAAAGTGACGCATCTACCTAGATGCGTCACTTTGTAAATATGGTGCAACAAGGTACATTTCTTACGCTGCTGGTGCGTCACAAAAAGTGACGCACCGGCAGCGTAAAAGAGACGCATGGCCTACTAAATGAGGCCCCTACTCTCCCACAATCTAGAAAATTCCACTGGGCTTTCTGTATATCCACAGGCCATGTAGTTATGGGTGAAGTTTGCATGGAGATGGGAAGAGAAAAAATTAATACCCTTCGACGAGGAGACATTGTACTCAGCGATAAACATAAAAAGTGAACATTACAAGCAGCCAACATAACAAATCAGCAGTGTTGTGGCATTGGGCACGCTTGATAAACAGTTTTGACAAAGGTCAAGGGTAACGCTACATGGCTCCTTGAGCTTGTATTCAGCTGAAAGCCATTCTGAAATAAATTATTTCTTTTGGATTTAATAACGCAATGATAGCCAAATTCTTATTTTGTTCTCATTAATAACAGCGTTTATTTTGTTTTGGAAGATAATATACACCAATTCATGATATGCGAGTGACTGCACGTATAATTCTATGGTCCGTACCTGCTGCGATTTCCAATTTGCTCGTATCGTTTTCATTTCGAAAGTGGAATTCCAGTTTTTGAACAGAAATAGAAACACAAAAGTGGCAGATGACATTATTAACCTCCTGTGCGCTTTAACTCTCTTTAATGTCATTCAGAATCCCCCTGCTGTGACTTTCAAGAGTCTTAACATGCGTGCCGCAGCCTCATTGTTCCTGTCTCTACAAGTAGTAAAAATATGAGTCATAGAAGGTGCCGACTATTCTGAGCGGCACAACTAATGGAATTATTTAGTGCAACTGGGCTTAAGTTCCTAATGAAAAAGTTACATTTTTATAAAACGAAATTAGCCTCCATGTTGTCTAGGAGATCCGATGAGAGGCATATAAAATAGGAACATTTTGGCGTACAACCTAAAATCACTGATCGGATCTGACAAACAAAGGCCCTGATTTAGAGTTTTAATGCCAGGGTACTCTGTCACAAACGTGATGGATATACCGTCCTTCACAATACAAGTGCCTTGGGATATTATGCACTTATAATACCGCGGGCAGATAGCCTCACATTTGGGAGGCAGTATCCCATCCGTCAAAGTTTAAATCAAGCCGATTGAGTTTTAAAAATAAGTCGGAACAAGCATTGTCAAAGCCAGCATATCGGGCCTTTTAGTAGTTAAAATGCTTTTTAATAAGCTAAACTGCCTAATTGTTTTTAGTGATTTAACAGGTTGATCGAAGGCAGTGATAAAAAAATTGAGAAGAAAATGCTAAGGTGATGAGTAAAATCAAAGTTAAAATGTTCCTTCAGAGAAAACCGATATTTTGAGCACAAATAACTTATTCAGTCCCAATTCGCATTCCATACGCCAGGTAAAAGTTGAAAGCCACTTCCAAGTTCATATAGTGTCGCCTTACACAGTCACTGCAACAGATCACAATTCTCATTTTCAAGCTTACAGAATTTGGGTAATAGCGAAACAAAGATACTGATGTCAGATAGGAACACTACAACTATTTTAGCCAACCCATTTCCTTCATTCTGCAACATCCTCAGCCTAGCCCCTAGTCGTAAACAATGTCTTAAAGAATTTGGGGGTAAAATTACGAAATTGTCATGCAGCGCAGCAAGTCACCTTTCTGCACAAAAACAATCCCGAGAGGCATATTCTCTTTCTATGTGTGCTGGATTTGGGAATAATGGAAGTAATGAGCAGAAATAAAGATATTTCTCCCAGTTATGCTTCTCTTTGGAAGCTGTATTTTTTTGATGCATTCCCAAGTTTACCAATTCTGTGAATTCGTCACACTCCATGGGAATTCCATGGGAACACCCATACAATGCCCATGGAACATCTTCTCAGGGAAGAGAAAGGCAACACAGTGGTTTGCACTACGTTGCATTACTCCTGATTTATGGAGCCACAAAGGATCACTCAAAGTGGCCTTGCTTGACTTCATTAATCTTACTTAAGGTTTGTGTCGCACATATACCACGTTGCATGGTGCAAACATGAAGTAAGCTTGGTCATAAATATTCCCCTTAGTTTTGAATGTTGCTAAGTTCAATGCCTTACCCCTGAACAGTCTTCTTTGTCTGATGCTGCCTTCCACCTCTGCACTTCAGTGACACTAACTTATTTTGGACTAGGAAAGCCACACATGAAGTCATTCATGCATTCTGATTAACAGCCACCTGAGATCGTTCTGGAATGGCCTATTTTGCAGTGCGTATAATTTAGTCACAGTATTGGCAGAGGAACCTGTGGCAATGTATGAGAAAGTCTCAACCAATTCACCAAGGTGTTTCTGAATTCAGAAATAGATATCCTGTTCAATATTGACACACCTCTGCTGCTACACCTTGAACAGAAGATGTAGTGCAGTAATATGTGGTCACTAAACTGCCATGACAACTAAAACTTCAATAGATGTGTCGTGGGCTGATCCAAAACTTGAATGACACAAGCAACAAATTCAGTCATTGAAGAGAATTGATCCATTTTCCAATTCTAGGAATGCTGATCTTTGAGCTGATCCAACATGTGAATGGTGCAGCATCTGAGCAAAGGCCGAAGCCAGTTGCCCAAAAGCTTCAGCCAAATAAATGCTCATCTTAACATTTTCTTGTTATTTTATAGGGCTGTTCGAAAGCTAAAACCATTTGTAGGTTAGACTTAAAAAGAGAGCATTTAGATATCTATGTTTGCAATTTCCATAATCCCTTTCTAAGATCAGTGAAAATGTTTAAAAAAATAGACTTTGAAAAAGATTTCTTATGAGAGTCCCTAATAACTGCATTACAGCTGAAACCTAAAATAGACCTCTGACCTCCTGGTCAGAGACCTGCTCTCTCGCCCAGCCACTCCGCTGTTGTGCAGCTGTCACTGACTCCACCTCACCTCTGTTCGTAGGTGTTTGAGGCCCTCTGTCTGTCTCTGTGCCCATTTTGTTCTGTCCTCGTTAGTGTTTGTTATTGTTCCTTGTTATTGTGCCTTTTTCCTCTTTTTGCCTTTTTTCCTATTCCTGTCCTCTGTGCCTGGTTCTTTCCTGTGGCTGCTGCCCCCAGGGCCCCTCTCCCCTGCCGGTTCCCGCTCTCGCCTCCCAGCTGCGCCTCCTTCCCCTATTTAATGGCAGCCGCTGCAGGGGTGTGCGAGTAAGACCTCTGACCTCCTGGTCAGAGACCTACTCTCTCCCCCAGCAGCTCCGCTGTTGTGCCTCTGCCGCTGACCCCACTTCACCTCTGCTCATAGATGTTTGAGGCCCTCTGTGTGTCTCTGTGTCTGTGCCCATTTTGTTCTGTCCTCGTTGGTGTTTGCTATTGTGCCTTGTTATTGTGCCTTTTCTTCTTTTTGCCTTTTTCCTGTTTTTCCTGTTCCTGTCCTCTGTGCCAAGTTCTTTCCTGACACGGCTGCCCCTGTGGCCCCTCCCTCATGCCGGTTCCCGCTCCCGCATCCCAGCTGCGCCTCCCTCCGCCTTCTCTATTTAATGGCGGCCGCTGTGGGGGGGTGCGAGCAAGACCTCTGGCTTCCTGGTCAGAGACCTACTCTACCCCCCAGCAGCTCCGCTGTTGTGCCATTACTGCTGACTCTGCCTCACTTCTGCTCGTAGGTGTTCGAGGCCCACTGTCTGTCTCTATGACTGTGCCCATTTTGTCCTGTCCTTATTAGTGTTTGTTATTGCACCTTGTCATTGTGCCTTTTTCCTGCTTTTGCCTTTTTTCCTGTTTTTTCTGTTCCTGTCCTGCTGCTGCCCCTGTGGCCCTCCTCCCTGCCAGTTCCAGCTTCCGCCTCCCAGCTGCACCTCCCACGCCCCTTCCCTATTTAATGGTGGGCGATGCGCGCCAAATGCAAACCTGTCTGCGCCAATTCGCAACCCGACCATGCCCAGTGCCAGGATCCCTGGTTCTCCGACCTCTCACCGCTACGACTTAGCTGCCCTCCCCACACTCAACCCAAGAAGGAACAACAACTGCCAACTCTCTACACTGAACACTACCCAGGGTCAGTTCTCCTGCAGACACTGCCAACAATTCTTCATCATCCTCCACACCCCCACGACCGCTGCACCCTTGGCGCACTCCAGCACCACCGAAGCCCTGAAGTGTATTCTACTAAACATGTGCTCACTACAACGACATGCCGTAGAGATCTGAGACCTCATCGACCCCCTCTCGTCAGACGATGCCTTCTTCACAGAAACCTGTACCAATGACTGCTCCATCCTCAACATCATCACCGCCATTCCTGGTGGTTACAAGATCCAGAGGAAGGACCACCCCAACCACCCAGGAGGAGGACTCACCATCACACACAAGAGCACCCTCCGACTCTCCAACTCCAGCATGAGCGTCTCGCCCTCCACCACCGAACACCTTCCCTTCCAGATCCAGAGCAGCCCTAGAATAATGCTTTGCAGCACCCTTTCCTACAGACCCCCAAGGCCTCAAACAGCATTCACCACTACCATCGCTGACCTCATCGCGCCCCACGCCAATGTTGCAAGAACATCAAACACGATGTTTAAACCCAAATGTATTTGACTTTCATTAAAGGGCTCGTCTTTTTCATAAGTGAACAGAAGTTGAGAATCATCAGCGTAGGTAAGGACCTTGGCCCCGAAGTTCTCTGCTAAAGGTGCAAGAGGTGCCATATAAATATTAAAAAGAGTAGGGCTCAAAACTGAGCCTTGAGGCACTCCAACATTCAGCGAAGGGATATCAGCTGAAAAAGGTGGCGCCCAGACAGATTGCTGACGGCCTTCCAAAAAGGAGGAGAACCACCTTAAAACCGTGCCCCGAAGCCGCATTCCTTAAGCCTCTGAAGGAGTCGCCCATGGGGCACGGTATCAAAAGCCGCCGAGAGGTCTAGCAGTATTAAGACTGCCTTACCTCCTCTATCAAGGGTGTCTTTGATGCTTTCTGAAAACTCAAGTAAGGCTGTTTCAGGACTGTAGTTAGCCCTAAAACCCGACTGGCTAGGGTGAAGGGCATTGGTGGCCTCAATAAAATTAGTGATAACCTTGTTTACATGCTTCTCCAAAGTCTTGGCAAAAAAAGGAGCAATGTAATGGGCCTACAATTACTGGCTACAGTAGGATCCGCTGAAGGTTTCTTCAGAAGTGGTAAGATTTTTCCCTGTTTCCATCTAGCCGGAACCTGTCCACTGGACGAGGAGAGGTTCAGGACTTTATTTACAGCAGGATTTAAAACTTCAGCAACAGCTGCTATTATCTTCGCTGGACATGGATCCATAGGGGACCCAGATTTTAGTGTCTTCATAATGGTGAGTGAGGTATCCAGAGACATCGGAGGAAACTCCAGCAATAGTGCTACTCTAAGATCTTCCTTCAGAGAAAACCCATCATTCTGATTCAAGAAAGCAGGCATATCAAAGGTGTCTTGAATAGCCTTAATCTTGTCATAAAACAATTTAGCAATCTGAATGGTCCATTCAAGGGTGGGAGCAAAAGGACTTTGGGGAACTTTAGGTGAAACTAAGTCCTTTACCTCCATGGACTACATACATACATACTCATCGGAGAACTCAAATTCCACCGCGACAACCTCAGTGACTCAAACAACCTCCTGGACAACCTCGCCAACATAGGACTGAAACAGCTCATCACTACCCCTACCCACAAGGCAGGACACACCCTTGACCCCATCTACGCAGGAGGGAACAACATCCACTTCAGCCGCACCATGTAGCCCCATTGGACAGACCACCACTGCGTACACTTCTCCTTCAACTCTTCCACTGCTCACAAACCCACTCCACTCCCTGCGTTAAGGAACTGGAGCAAGGTCACAGAGGAGCACCTCAAATCCACCCTCATTCATGACCCCCGCCTCGAACGAAGCCAGTTCTGCAGGCACCAAACTAAACTGCTGGGTCACCAACTGCGCAGACAAGCTCGTACTCCTCCGCACCACTGACAGACAATGCCACCTGGTTCACCAACAACCTCCAAGAAGCTAGATGCTCCTGCAGACATCTTGAAAAATGATGGAGAAACACCAAATCCACAGTAGACCTGACCACCTACAAGAACGCCATGACAGTATACCACCAATTCATAAGATCCACCAAGAGGACCTTCATCCGGTATAAAATCCTAACCAACTCCAGCAACTCAAAGGAACTCTTAAGCATCACCCAGCAATTCACCAAACCCCTCAACAAAGCCACAGATGTCACACCCTCCCAGGACCTCTGCAACAAGCTCAGCTCCACCTCAAAATCAAGGCCTTCGGTGACAACTTCTACTAACAGACCTCAGAAACCTCCCTTCCCTCCAGCGAAGACAGCCAGCCCACCATCACCACCTGGATCCCGGTGACCACCGAAGATACCAACTTGACCATGAACAGCAGCCACTCAGGAGCACCCACAGACCCCTGCCCTCTACATATCTTCCACAGAGACGCTGCCACAATAGCGCCGAGCTACAATGCACCATCAATGCCTCCTTCAAATCTGGCACTTTCCCCGATGACTGGAAACTCACAGAAGTCAAGCCGCTCCTGATGAAACCCTCTGCAGACCCAACGGACATGAAAAACTACCAACCCACCTCTCTCCTTTCCTTCTCAGCCAAAGTTACCAAGAAGATCAACGCCCAGCTGACACACTTCATCTAAGAGAACGCCATCCTCAACTCCTCCCAATCTGGTCTCCGCAGTAACCACAGCACTGAAACCGCCCTCCACGCTGCCACAGATGACATCTGCACACTCCTTGACTCCACGGATCTAGCGTACATGGAATCGCCCTTGACTGACTCCGCTCCTTCCTTGCCAGCAGAACCCAAAGGAACAGACTCCCGCCTTTCCTCTCGGAAACCACAGAGATCAGCTGCGGAGTACCCCAAAGAACATAGCTCAGTCCCATGCTTTGCAACATCTACATGGCCCCCCTCTCCGCCATTTTCAGACAGCATGGACTCAGCATAGTATCCTATGCCGATGACGCCCAGCTCATCCTCTCCCTCATGAAAGACCCCGAAACCACCAGACTCAGCTTCCAAGAAGGAATGAGAGACGTTGCAGCGTGGATGAGCAGCAGCTGTCTGAAACTCAACTTAGAAAAGTCAGAAGTCCTCGTCCTTGGACCCACCCCCTCAGCTTGGGACAACTCCTGGTGGCCCACTGCCCTCGGCAATACCCACAACCATGCCCAGAACCTCAGCACCATACTCGACTCCTCCCTCACCATTACCCAACAGACCAACGCCATCACCTCCACCTGCTACAACATCCTCTGCATCCTCCACAAGACCTTCGAGTGGATCCCCCCCAAAGCCAGAAAGACCAACATCCACACACTCAAAGCCTGCAGACTGGACTACGGAAACGCACTCTATGCTGGAATCAACAAATCCCTGCTACACAAACTCCAGACCATCCAAAACACTGCAGCAGACTCGTCCTCAGCATCCAATGACAGGAGCAGATCACCCAACACCTGCGAGACCTCCACTGGCTCCCCGTCTAGAACAGAGTAACCTTCAAGTTAGTCACCCACTCTTACAAATCCCTGCACAACACCATATACCTCAACGAAAGAGTCTCCTTCGTACCCAAAAGAAACCTCTGATCTGCCGACCTTGTCCTAGCAGAAAACCTGCACATTCACAGAACCAGAGTGGGCTGAAAAGCCTTCTCCTACATCGCAGCCAAAGCCTGGAATGAGCTCCAGGTCAACGCCAGACGGCTCCCCTACTCAGCACACCTTCAGGAAGAGCCTCAAGACCTGGCTTTTCGGCTGCCTCAGAGCTGCATCCCACATCCCCCCAGTGCCCTGAGACCCTCACGGGTGAGTAGCGCGCTTTGATTGATTGACTGATTGAAAATGTGTTGAGACTACATACTGTATGATATGCATTGCGATAAAAAAGTCTAGGAATTCTTCAAGGGGCAGCAGAGGAGACATGTCAGATTGTGGGTGTGCGCTGTGACTAAGCTTCCACACTGCAATAAATAAAAGAACCACAAAGGAAGAACGTTTTTAAAACAGGTAATCACGACTCAACCTTAAAAGCCTTGTCCGAAGAGCAATTAACGCACAAGAGAAATCTAAACCAATGAGACAATGATATTGTTTAAGAAATAAAGACCTTAAAGATCCACTACAGTTTAATTATAAATAAAAGTAGTCAAGGTTGACCGGGTACCCACTAATGTGTGCTCCTAGTTACACTGCAGAACTGATGCATTTCCTGCTCTCCTCTATCCTACTATCACCACCATCTACCTAGTATTTTCTATATGATTCTGACAATGGGCAAGGGGAAATCAACATCTTCATGAGAGAATCTATTTTTATGTTCATTGGAATCATAGAAGTTTAAAATCTCTTGGTTCTGGTACTCAGTACTCAATACAGAACAATATGCAGCAGAATTCTTAAACATCAGGAATTTATTTCTGGCCAACTGTCCTGTGAGTATCACCGTCATGCAAGTTTAATAATCTAGCCAGGCAACTAAAATGAATACAAAAACAAAGGCCTCGTTATGTGCTAACACATGTACATTCTATTTTTAAATGAGCATCACACTGTTCTTCTCCGGTGAAGCAAGGCTGGCCCCCCATATGTATTATTTTTTTATATTTCTTTTGAAACAAACATCCCACATCAAGTTGGGAGCCCCCCAATCTATAGTCCCAGGATGGACTAACAAGTTCTAATAAAGTGTGAGGTGGGTCAGAAGGTGCCTCACGTAAGCAACACCCAGGGAGCTACTGATAGGTACTCACCAGTTGGCTCACTCTGTCATCATTAGCACTTCCTTGACTGACAGAAAAGAATGTGACCTAACTCTAAATACTCTGAAAAGTAAAAGAGAAAGGTGTATCAAACTATCAATGAAAGTAATATGTATCATAACATCTAAAAGCCCCGTAGTGCAAGTGAGGCCATCTATACTCTCCCCAGGTCCGAGTTGCGGACACTTGTCACACAAATCCATACATTTGTTTAGTGTTTGCACTCAGTTAAAATAATAATGGCATGTTTAGACCATTTTAAACGGAATGGCCGACATGTTTCATTGCCGATAATGTGGTGCCAATTTCATCAGGGCAAGAGGATGCAATTCCACCTCGAGAGTGCACCGGACCAGGTCGTTGCCAGGTGGACTCTTACCAGCAAACCACCGGAAGTGGTTGCAGAGGGTTGTGGCCCCCACACCACAAACGCTCACCGCAGGCCCCGCAAATAAAACATGTCAGCCATTCAGGTTAAAATGGTCTAAACATGCCATTAATATTTTAACGAGTGCATAACGGCTATGTTTCCGACTGCTGTGCTGGCAGTCACATGATAATACTGTCAACTACTTGTTGGGCAGTTCCACTTCCGGAATGTTGTCGGTCAGAAGTTCATCTGACCGGCATCGTAATAAGGCCCTTAGTTGTTAAAAATATAATTTTTTGATTAGTTTAGTGTGTTTTAGCGCATATATTAATTTATGTGTTATTACTTATTGCATAATTGTAACTTTTTTTTAAATATAGTTTGAAACTTAAAGTGATTCCAATTTTTTATTTAATTGCTAATAGTAATTTACATTGTCATAACAGATTGTTCTGTTTGTAGGAGGAAAGGGTGGGAAATTAATTAAGAAATAATTAATTATTAATAAAATTATAAGTTTTCAGTATGTGATTGATATTGGTGATGTCATACTGATTTATTTTACTTTTGGAATTTAAGCTTTGGCAGCTAGGTTTCTAGGGGTTTAGTGGAGGAAGTTAATCAAGTAATTATTAATTAACTATTAATTGTTAATTATTTATTTCATTGATTTTTTTATCATGTGAATGTGTTATACTTCTTTGTTTTAGTTATATTTTAGTTGTTGCCTGAAAGGTGTGTACAGGTATAGGATGGGAGGTTAATTAAGTAAGAATTAATTAATAATTGTCTTTTAATTAAATATTAATTATTACATTGTTTCATTATGTAAAATCTTTGTTTTTATTTTTTGATATATACATTTTTCATGTAACTTAATATTGTTCATATTAAGAGTTTCATATTTTTATACATTATTAGGGTTATTTTAATAAGTAATGTGTTCAAAGTGAAGTACTTTCCCTACTGTTGCACAGATTGGAGTGGAAATAGTAAATGTAACTCTTCCAAAGTCCAACACTATCACAACTGTAGCACAGATTGGAGTTTGAATAGCAAATCTTATTCCTGAAAAGTTCAACACTTACCCTACTGTAGCACAGACTGGATTCGGAATAGTAAATCATACCCCTCTAAAGTCCAACGCTTTCCTTACTGTTGTACAGGCTTAAGTGGGTATAGTAAATTTAACCCCTCTAAAGATCATCGCTTTCTCTACTATTATGTAGACTGGAGGGGGAATAGTAAATTTTACCCCTCAGAAGTTCAACGCTTTTCCTACTGTTGCACAGACTGGAGTAGGAATAGTAAAGTATAGCCCCTCCAAAATCGAAATCTTTCCTTACTGTAGCACAGATTGGAGTAGGAATTGTAAATGTAACACTCTGAAGTACAAAGCTTTACATACTATTGTACAGACTGGAGTGGGAATAGTAAATTAAAGTCCAACACTCTCCCTACACTTTTGTTGCAGCACTGCAGTGTCAGCAGTAGACAATCTTCAGCGCTGTGGGCAGAGCAGCTCCCGCGCCCCAGCACCTCAGCAAGCACCAGTCCTCCTCTTGTGCACACAGCTCCCTGCAGCCGCAGGCCCAACCCTCTCAGACATTGGGGTCGTCCTTGGCGGTCGCAGCCGCAGCACAAGGATGCTGGTTTCACAGATATAGTAGGCTGCGCCAACGCTGGATCAGAATGCTGTTCTAACTTGGCCAATCCTGTAGTGATTCACTTTGTGCCAGTGGGGAACCGCGCCAGATCATTTGTTTGCACAATGCCTGGTGTAGACCGCCAAAAAGTATGCAGGTTTGGAAAATTCCTGCAGGATCATTAATTCAGCCATGGGGGCTTGCGCAAGCTGTGGCCATTTTTAGGCCAGGCAAACTCCGACCCCCCTCACTACACTTTAAAGTATTTTTAGTAAATGTATTTTTTGGGGGTGTACATTTGAAATATTACTATATTTTTGTTACTGAATTTGTTTACGTTTTATGACTTTACTTTGCTTGTATCATAAATGTATGTGTTTTTTGTTAACAGTAAAACATTTCAAATGTTAAAATTGATAATTTTATCAATTATGTTACACTATTATGTATATCTATATATATATATATTCAAAAAGTAGCTCTGCTTCTTCCGCCCCCTCGCGCCCGTGGTAGATGGAGCACAAACACACACACAAATATATACATGCAGAAAAGACTCCTTACGAAAAAAGAGAGAACAGAGACCCAAGGGGATGTATTCGGAGGCTTTATTGTGGATAATGGTGGATGCATTTCTGGCTGTTGTTGTGCCTTCGTAAGCGCCCAAAGCCTCCACAGGAATATCACTCTGTTGGAAGTTCCGCCTCTTTCTTAAACTCGATGTGACGAGTCCGTACCTCCCCCTGAGGCAGCACACCTGTGTAGTATCCCGTGTATCTGGGAAAACTACAGGTCCCAGAGTCCCTTGTGAGTGGACCATGGGGGTTAGTGCTGGGGGGATAGAGTAAAATTACAGTTCTGTGCGTGGATGCGGAAACAAAGCAGGGTGAGTCCAAAAACAAAACAAAATGTCATGCTCCGTTTATTTAAAAAGCATGTTTGTCCACAATGGAGCCTCCTCAGCTCCCCTCGTACGCCTAGCCCCAGATTACAGGTGTCCATTGAGCAGGAGTGGCGAAGACAATGCCTGCAGCCCAGGACAAGGTTGGAATAACCTCGCCACTGCCGGTTTTTCTTCCTGTGTTCCGAGGCGGGATCTGGACCATCCAAATCACTCTGGTGAAAGCAAGAAGAACTGCGAACAGTCCCAGCCTGTGATGTCCGAGCCCAAGGTGAGGCGGGGTACTCTGTGATGGCGTCTCAGGCTGACGCGTGGATATGTGCAGAAAAGACTCCTTCCGAAAAAAGAGAGAACAGAGACCCACGGGGATATATTCGGAGGCTTTATTGTGGATAATGGCGGATGCATTTCTGGCTGTTGTTGTGCCTTCGTCAGCGCCCAAAGCCTCCACAGGAACATCACTCTGTTGGAAGTCCCGCCTCTCTCTTAAACTCGATGTGACGAGTCCGCACCTCCCCCTGAGGCAGCACACCTGTGTAGTATCCCGTGCATCTGGGAAAACTACAGGTCCCAGAGTCCCTTGTGAGTGGACCATGGGGGTTAGTGCTGGGGGGATAGATTAAAATTACAGTTCTGTGCGTGGATGCAGGAACAAAGCAGGGTGAGTCCAAAAACAAAACAAAACGTCATGCTCCGTTTTTTTAAAAAAGCTTGTTTATATATATATCAAGCGGAGTTTCTCACACGGAGAAAGAAGTATATATATATATATATATATTCCAACACAGTCTAGCCGTACTAGAAATGAAAGTCACTGGTGCCGTGGCCTTGGTGCAAAATAAACGTATTTATTACATCAAACGGATGCCCCTACGTATTTCGGAGTTAACCTCACTCCTTGTTCACGGGTAAAGTTTACAAGTGCCTTGAAAACATTTAAAGGTACAGTGTTTCTGTTCGTCATGATAGACATAGTAAACACACTATAAAGCGCGATCTGATGCAGTCGAGCATTTATTTGTTATTTGATCGTAATTCCATACATGAAGTCTAAATTTCATTGCATAGTTGAACATTTAGAGAAATAATGAAAACTAATCAGCAATTAAAATTAATTTAACCCAAGTGGGTTAACATTACGTTTGAGCTGTTTTTCATAAACATAATAAAAATACTATATTGCATGGTATCAATACAGCCTTGAGACCTTTCATAATTGGATCACAATTTTCTACAGACAGTTTAAATTTGCAGATTAAGAACAATCGAAGTGATGGGAAGCCATGGCCCTGCAGCAATATGTGTGTTGTAACTATGTCTTTAAGTATACGCATTCTCAAGAGAGAATGCAGCCATGTCACTATGGAATTCATAACATTGCAGTTGGATTTTTGCTGTTCTGAGATGAGGACGACTTGCCTCCCTGTTGGGCTAATAAACCCGTTTTAACCAACTATCTGAGTATCCATCCTTACAATACTGGCGACGACGAGGAGCCCAGCAGGTGACATTGAACCCAGCGCCTTGAATGTGAAAATTATATTTTAAGTGGACTTCCGTTTTTTTTTGGAGAGAGGAGAAAACTATCGTTTTCCGTTCAACTATGAGCTCTTCGTGAGTGAGCGTGGTGTACTTGATTGGCAGCACAAGGACCCAGCGGAAGGTATATTTTTGTGATTTTCACGGATATTTGTTTATTTAACGAAGAATTTCCTACCTCCGTTGCTCGGCATCTTTCAAAAACCTGCTCGAGCTGTTGGAGCGTGCCTGCCTGGAACGCGATACTTTCGTGTAGTTCCATAGAGCGTGCCTGTTTTGAACGTCATTGTCCCTGCGCGTCCTACGTGATTGTACTTGGTCACGTCACACACAACGTGCATGGCGTTCTCCGATCTTCGCGTCACACGCGTTGCTAAGTGACAAACAACAAGCACGTCTCTGTTTCATTACGCGTGACTCATTCAACTAACAACCACGCGATTACCAGCGCGAATGTCCATTTCTCGGCAATTTGTTTAAACACGCTCCTGAACAATTTGAATTGAGGCAAGTCACAATTTGTATGATACAGTTTGTCTTGAACTGACTACACTCAAGACTGTTTATTGTAGTACTTTGGCATATCGATATGAAGCAATAGACCACCAGTGTCTATTTTGAAGTTACCACAGTACACAGTGTACATGTGAACGAGGAAGTCATCTCATGAAGCAGAACAAACAATAAGGAAGTTGTGTATCCTTTTATTATTTTAACTCCTTATTTTAAATTGTTATTTTAGATTGTTGTGTTAGCTTATTTAGTTAACTTGTTATTTTAGTTTGTTAAGTTATTTTCTTTCAGCATGTCGGCTTCTACTAGTGGAATGAACCAACCTCCCCAATTTTTAAGTGAACAAGGGGAACCCATTTTACCCTGGAAAAAATGGAAACCTATCTTTGATTCTTATCTACTCGCAATTGGCGGAGAGAAGTTTTCTGCTGTCAGAAAACAGGCTGTTTTACTTAACAACCTTGGAATTGAGGGAAGAAACATCTATGACAGTTTAGATCCGATACCCATTGGCAGGGGTGCTGGTGAACCTTCAGATGTTTTTGAAATGAGTGTTCTTCTCCTTAAAAATCATTTTGGTGCACGAATAAACGTAGTTATGGAGAGACACAAATTTTTCATGCGTGTCCAAGCTAAGGGTGAGAGAGTTGGAAACTACGTTGCAGCACTTAAATCCCTTGCACAGACCTGCGAATTTGAACTTCTAACGGATTCCCTCATTCGTGATCAACTTGTTAGTTGCACCAATGATACCAAAATTCAATAGAAACTATTATCGAAGAATCCCAATTTAAAAGAGGCTATACTTATTGTTGAAAGTGTTGAACATACCTCTACTTGGGTCAAGGAGATCAGGAAGGGTCCCCCTCAGAATGATCTAGTTTCCAGCGTTAGTCATGAACACCGACAAATTTCCCAAGCTGAATGTAATGTTGCTACAGTTAGCAAAAATTCTCCCAGGCAAGAGAAAACCCTCGTTAAAGTTGAGAAACCTAAGCAGAACTTTAGCAATTTTAGTAAAGATAACAAATTTAAATGTTCCAGATGCGGTAGTGAGAAACATGGTCCGAATTATCCAAACTGTTTTGCTAAAAGTACTGTTTGTAGGAATTGTGGGAGGAAGGGTCATTATGCAAGGATGTGTAAAAGTAACAAAGTCAATTGTATTGATGAAGATGAAGCTTATTACCAAGATTCTATTCATTGCATTACGGATGATGTTATCAATGGTGTGAATCAAGTTGATGATGACATAGTAGTTATGCCCTCTTGTGACATCCAAATTGCCAACAAAGTGGTTCCCATGTTAGCCGATTCTGGCTCACTATTCACCCTTATTAGTGATAAGTTTTGGTTTGCAAATTTTGATGGGGATAAAATTAGACTTACAGCTTCTGATATCAATCCCGTAGGGTATGCTAAACAAAAAATTGAAGTATTGGGATATTCCATCCAAACCATTAGTTTCAAAGGCAGGGAAACTGTTGGTAAAGTTTATATTGCTAAGAGGGGAGATAATCTCCTTGGTTGGCGTCATCAAAGAAATCTGGGGATCACTTTAAATCCCAATGCACCCGAACAAGTTATGTTAGTATCTGAAGGGGGTGGATTTTCAGATGTTCTTTAGAAATTCCCTGAAGTTTTTACTGAAGACCTGGGGTTACTCAAAGGTTTCAAACACAAGATAATTTTGAAAAGCAGTGCCAAGTCTGTAGTACATAAAGTCAGGAAGGTGCCAAATCTTATGTTGCAACCCTTACAAGTTGAGATTGACAGGTTATTGAAGCTTGGTGTTATTGAGGAGATAGAATCCTCGGAATGGCTTGCGCCGATTGTTTTGGCACCAAAGGACAAGGGTACCAAAAGTAGGATGTGTGTGGACCTCAGAAGTTTGAACAGTTCTATTTGGGTAGACAGGCAGCCTTTACCAAATATCAATGAGATATTGACCAAGTTAGGTGGTGCCAAATTATTCAGCATTATGGATTTGTCGGCTGCTTACCACCAGGTTCTCTTACATGAAGAGTCAAGGCATCTCACTTCTTTTGTCACTCCCATAGGTGCATATAGATTCGTTAGGATGCCCTTTGGGTTAGCCAGCGCTGCTGCTTGCTTTCAAAGAATCATGAAAAATGTTCTATCTGGTATCGATTGTGTCCTCTACTTCCAAGATGACATTTTAGTGCATGGTGTTGATGCAAACAGACATGATGTTACCCTTTTTGCTGTCTTATCCAGACTCAAAGATGCCGGTCTGACTCTTAAACAAGAGAAATGCAAATTCAGGGTTAGGTCTGTATCTTATTTAGGGCACAACATATCTGGAGAAGGCATCAGCCCTAAATTGGATCTGGCTGAAGCTATTCTCAAAGCTCAACCTCCTTCTAATAAGGACCAAGTCAAGTCTTTTAATGGATTATCAGAATATTACTCCAAGTTTATCCCCAACTTTGCCAGTGTTATGCAACCCATTAGACTTCTCCTTAAGAAAGGGGCTGTTTTTGATTGGAGCCAGGATTGTTCGATAGCTTTTGACACAGTTAAGTCAGTGATTGCCAAGATGCCTACTTTAGGACATTTTGATGTGCGTAAAAAGACCATTCTATCCACCGATGCCAGCTTGCGTGGTTTGGGGGCTGTTTTGGCTCAACTTGTTGATGGTACAGAGAAAGTTATCGGTTTCGCGTCACGTTCCTTGAAGGGTGCGGAGGAACGCTATTCTGTCATTGAGCGCGAGGCTTTGGCTTGCTTTTGGGCCATCAAACACTTCAGGTTCTATCTGTGGGGTCTACCGTTTGTAGTGAGATCTGATCACAAACCCCTGGTGCAGTTATTCTCATGTAGAAATGTTGAATGTACCACCCCCAGAATCAAGAGATGGGTTGAGGGTCTCATGGATTACAATTTTTATGTTGAATATTTACCTGGTCCCAAGAATGTTCCCGCTGATTTTCTTTCAAGATTGCCTCTCGATAAATTGGTCACATGTGACCAGGATGTTTCCATTGTTTCGTGGGTGAGAGAGTCTGCATTAAATGAAGTAGAATGGAAAGGATGTTTTCCTGATGATCCTGCCAGAGATTTTATCTTAGAAGCTACGGTCAATGGTTGGCCTGTTTTAAGGGAGGTTCCTGATTCTGCCAAAGGTTTTTGGAACATTAGAGACGAATTGAACATTGTTCAGGGTGAATTATTTAGAGGCGACAGACTTATTCCTCCTTCTGGCATGAGAGAAAAGATAATCAACCTAGCCCATGAGGGACATTTAGGTCGAAGTCTCACCAAAGCAAGGGTGAGAGAATCCTACTGGTGGCCAGAGTTAGACCGTGAAGTCGAAGCTGTCGTCAAAGACTGCCACATTTGTGCCAATAACGATAAGTCAAGGAAGGTGTGCACCGCTCCGCTTTCACCCATTGCCATTCCTGAACGACCTTGGTCCAAGGTTGCTATTGATATAGTTGGACCTTTCGTGAATCTGGGACTCACTGAAAGATTTGTCGTTGTCCTTGTAGATTACACTTCTAAATGGTTATCTGCAGCCTGTATGAGTACTGTTTTGAGTAGAAATATCATTGAATTTCTTAAGGATGCATTTACCTGTGAAGGGATTCCGGAGACTTTAGTTTCCGATAATGGTGTCCAATTCACTTCCCAAGAAATGTCTGTTTTCCTTAAAGATCTTTCCATCTCCCATCATAGGACTGCCCTATATACACCACAGGCGAATGGTTTAGTGGAAAGTATGAACAGACTGATTAGAGCGTGTGCTCAGACTGCTTTAGAGAGAGGACTTCCTTTGAAACCCATTCTAAGGGAAAAACTATGGGCACACAGGAACACCCCAAGCAGCATAACAGGTATTTCGCCTTTTGAGAAACTTAGAGGACGTGTGGCTGGTTCTAAGCTCAATCCTTTGTGGTTGTCTATTAAAGATAGGGGTGTAGTACTCAACAATCCCAGATTAAGTGATTATCAAGATAATTACAAGCGTAGATATGATACTTTGAAGAGTGTAAAAGATTCTTTTTGGAAAGTAGGCGATTTAGTTTTCATCAAGAAAGGCCTTTGGTCCCCTAAGGGTGTGTCCAAGTTCTTTGGGCCAAGGCGCATTGCAAAAGTCATGAAGAATGTAGTCATGCTAGAAGGGGGAGATGTGTGGAGCATGTCACGTTTATCGAGGTGTATAGAAAGGGATAATGCTGTTTGGGAACCTTCCACTCCTCATGATGATGTTACTTACCCTTCATCTTGCCCATCAACTTCTCAAGATGCGTGTGTTTCTTCTCGTGGGGTGAACCCTAGAATCAGGAGACCACCTTTATATCTCCAAGATTACTGTACTGTTTAGTTTATAACTTTTAAAATTGAGACCACCTTTATATCTCCAAAATTACTGTACTGTTTAGTTTATATCTTTCAAGTTTCCTTTTCTTCTTCGTTCCTTTTCCTTTTTATCAATTTTGTATTATTTCATTATTATTATAAGGGAGATATGTTGTAACTATGTCTTTAAGTATACGCATTCTCAAGAGAGAATGCAGCCATGTCACTATGGAATTCATAACATTGCAGTTGGATTTTTGCTGTTCTGAGATGAGGACGACTTGCCTCCCTGTTGGGCTAATAAACCCGTTTTAACCAACTATCTGAGTATCCATCCTTACAATAATGTGGATGTCGGGAAAATACCGCGGGGTCTCCGTATTTATATCATTCCTACATTTCAGAATCCGGACCCGGAAATTATTAATGAGTGGATGAGCAACAATCAGGAATGCTCAATGAATATGCTTAGAATTTTTATCAAGTATGCAGAGAAGGAATTTAGTAAAATAAATGAAGAAATTGAGGTGAAATAAATTAAAGGAGTTGTACAGCACAGACGAATTTGAGCAAGAGATGAGCAAAATTAACAAAAGGTTGGAGAACATTGAGGAAAAAATTAAGATCAAAAAACTGATTAAATTTGAAAGAGATGAAATGGACTATAATAAGGGACAAATCCTCACATTCAGTAAAAAATGTGATGATCTGAGAAAAGACACAGTCAAAGTAACTGATCAAAGGAAAGCATCTACCTCTAATGCAACTGCAGCTGAAGATCAGGATAAGGAAACTGACACAGCAGACAGTAATAACAGTGAAAATGAGCACAGCAATCCCCCCAATATGGAAGCGGCGAAAGACCGATTTTTGAAGGAGATTATGCTAATGGCAAAAGGAAGGGCAAAGAACATACAAGCCAGTAGCGACAGCCTGGGCAGAGGCCGAGGGTGCTGAGGGAGAGGAGGAAAAGCGAAAAACTTCGCCACAAACAGTGCGCAAGAAACACCTGTGGGAATGTTGACAAGGGGAAGACAAGCCAAGAAATGAAGAATCAGAAGACAGTGGTAAACCTTTCTAATTACTCTTTTACCAAAACTCAAATGGAGGTTTTATCTAAAGGATTGTCTTTTTGTCCATCAGCATGTTTTAATTATACGGAAATAAGAAATGATCTTTTTAATTTCACTAGAAAGTTAAAACAAAAAAAATGGTTTGCATCAAATAAAGTATCCAGGATACAGAATGTCTCTGATAATCCGACAGCTTTAACAGTACATGACTTTGAAACATTACATGTGGTTCAAGAACTAGGAAATCCAGAATCATTTGTAGATGACCCATTCTTTAATCTGATAAATACGGACATTGACATTGGGATGGCAGTAGATTTAAGCCAAAGTCTATTTTTATTCCCCAAATTAACAATGACGTAATTAATTGCTTCAAAAGAGGAATGATTAAAGAACTGAAAGACATTGAAAGAAAACGATTCAAAGGCAAGCAAAATCTATCCAAACCCCATGGAGATGCTATCAAAAGCTTGGAGGAACGCAGAGACTTTGTGATAAAAAAAAACGGACAAGGGGGGAAACGTGGTAATTTGGCCACTTCATATGTACCTAGACGAAGGACAAAAACAATTGTCAGATCAAACAAAATATTGTGTGGTGTCTAGAAACAGCTATGAGATTTCTGACAAAGAAGTGATGGACAAATTAAGTGGGTGGCGTGATCAGGGCATACTTGAGCAGAATGAATGTATGTTTTTATTGTGCAGAGATCCCAAAATTCCTAGTTTGTATTTTTTGCCAAAAATACATATAAATGCCACTACCCCACCAGGGAGACCAATTGTGTCTTCTAGAGGGAGCTCCCTGGAAAACATGTCTAAATACGTCAACCATTTTTTGCAGCCCCTTGTGCAAGGTTTACCTGCATATATTAAGGATACTAGTGATTTTCTGAAAACCATTAAAGATATCGATTGGAAGGAAGGATACCTACTCATGAGCATGGATGTATGTAGCCTATACACCAGCATTCCACAAAATGAAGGGGTAGATGCATGTAGGTATTTCCTAAAGGAAAGGTCACTGTCGTTTCTAATGCACACAGAAATGATTTTGAAATGATATCAATTTGTCTGAAAAACAACTTTTTTCTTTTCAATAACGTTTTGTACAGACAGACCCAGGGGACGGCGATGGGAACCTGCTTCGCCCCTAGCTTTGCTGGTTTATACCTTGGCTGGTGGGAGGAGCAGGTTTTCAGGAACATCAGACAATACCATGACCACGTCGTCCTCTGGGTAAGGTACATTGATGACTTTTCTGGGTATGGGATGGAAATCCCACCCAGGCAGATGAGTTTGTGCAAATACTGAACGAGAATTCTTGAAATTTGCAATTCACCAGTGAGACCAGTAAAGATAAGATTGAGTTTTTAGACCCGACATTGGAAATTGTGAACAACAAAATCTGTAGCTAGTTACATAGGAAGGCAACAGCTGGTAACAGCTTGCTACAAGCCCAAAGTTTCCACCCTAGAAACCTTATAAATAGCATACCGTTTGGCGAATTATTGCACGCCAAGCGAAATTGCAGCACAGAGGAAGACTACTTTAAAAAAGAACAAGTCATGACCCAAAGAATTAGAGATAGGGGTTACAGCAAGGCTACTACTACTTTAGCCACTGAGAAAGTAGCAAAAGTGCAAAGAGAAGAGTTGTTTGACAGTAGCAGAAAAGAACTGAAGCAAACAAATAATCAAATAAGGTTTACAACAACTTATCACAATCAGGCATGGGAGGTACGAAAAAGTCTGAACAAATTTTGGGAGATCTTGAAAAAAGATGATGACATTTAGAAAAACCAAATCATTAAAAGACACCCTAATGACTAGTACCAAAAAGAGACAAGAAGGTCCAATCCCATACAAGGATTTTTCACATGCAACAAGAGCTAAGCTTGCAAGAACAGTCACAATTGCAAATTGGTGAAATTACATAGTGAAAAACTGGCCTTTAAGATCTTAAAACATCTGACCCGTGACACAGATTATGCAGTGTATGCATTAAAATGCCGCTGCAACCAATTTTATATCGGTAGTACCATCAACAGAGTCAAATTGAGAATCGTAGAACATCTACGAGCTATTGCTAAACATGATAAGCAGTACCCGGTGGCCCACCACTTCAGTATTAAACATAATCAAAATCAAAACCTTCTCAAATTCTGTGTGTTGGATTCCATTCCTCAAAGAAAAAGAGGTGGAAACCACACACTTGAATTGAGAAAGTTGGAATCGAAAATGATTATCAAGTACAACACTATGAGCCGATACATTTAAGATAACACAATAGTCCTGATCTGTACCCGTCCATTGTTGGTTTTTAGATAAGGTTTTTTAACAAATTTTCTTTGGATTTGACACACAGTAGTTCCAAGTTTGTCAACATGAAATTATATGGTTTTGTTGCAAGAGAGAAGAAGTTTAACTAAGGTCGCAGTTGGTTCTGTTTTGAGGATAAGAAATTAGATCAAATGCTCACTTGAGCTTGATTTCTCTTATTTGTAACATTGCTTATTGTGGACTAATGAGCCAGAATGCACTATTAACCCACTTGGGTAGAATTTAATATGATTTTAAACTGCACATTTAAACTCTCTGTATTAAATTGTTATCCTATTATGAAAGGACTCAAGGCTGTATTGATACCGTGCAATATAGTATTTTTATTATGGTTATGAAAAACAGCTCAAATGCAATGTTAACCCACTTGGGTTAAATTAATTTAAATTACAGATTAGTTTTCATTATTTCTCTAATTGTTCAATCATGCAATGAAATGTAGACTTCGTGTATGGAATTGTGATCAAATAACAAATGAACTCTCGACTGCATCAGATTGCGCTTCATAGTGTGTTTACTATGTCTATCTTGACGACCAGGAACACTGTACCTTTTAATGTTTTCATGGCACTTGTAAACTTTACCCGTGAACAAGGAGTGAGGTTAACTCCGAAACGCGTAGGGGCATCCGTTTGCTGTAATAAATACGTCTATTTTGCACCGAGGCCACGGCACCAGTGAGTTTCATTTCTCGTATGGCTGGACTAAGTTGGAATTTTTGGGAGTGGCGTCCCGGCCGTGTTGCCCGCCGTTAAGAGTGGCTTGGGTTTTGCCGAATTATACCTAGGGATATATATATATATATATATTACGAAGACTCCAGTTTTCCCGTTGCTCCTGGCTTCATTAGTTGCAGCGGACCGGTCACCCTTGAAATTGTAAACAGAGTTACTCCTTCTCAAAGAAAGACAACTACGCAGGACACCTCTGGATGCTTAGATTAATTTATTTGGCAAAAAGTGAAAGCTGCCTGCCGACGCGTTTCGCCAGTTACGGCTTGGTCACGGTCTATATATCTCAGACCAATACCCCTTCCTTCTTAGAATAGGGTCTGACACAGCCAAGGTAAGTCGACACTGCTTTAATCTTCACCAATACATAGCGCAATGTCCTTAATGTGTTAAACTATTGGCAGACGCGTTTCAGCGTTTCCGCTTTCCTCAGTGCCAGTTTCAAAATAAGGCAGTTCCTCCTGGGGTCCTTTAGAATGTTCACGTCATCACTCCCTCATGGTGAAGACACGGCCCCTTCACTCTTCTTAAGGGTATATTGCCTCCATTTCGTGCGCTGCTTACATCTGCCCCTCGACAATGCGCTGGTGCCAGCAAGGGCGCCAATACAGAGAATGGCATGCCGGACACACAGTGATGTCCCAACACAGGTTAAGCCGGCTCCCAGCACATTGAACACAAAAGCAGGGTTTAGTTGATGGAATCCGCACGGTGAGTTAGTGGGAGATACCTGACACTCCCTCCCCTTTGCAGGCAGTATGTATATATATATATGTGCCCAATAAAGAAACTCTGAATCGTACCTGGCTGGTGTGGCTTGTCGTCCCTTCGTTCAGCGGGAGGCTCGAGTGGATATATATATATATATTGGATTATCCAGTGGTTTTTTCAGTGTATTTTGAATACAATAGATATGGCATTAGCACTTTATTTATTGTTGTTTGCACATTTTCACATAGGCTTGCATCCAGGATTTTCCCGAGACGAACTGAGCATTGATATGTTGTCTATGTCTATGAGAGATTACTCATTTTACACGTGACCATGTTTCACCAATGGGTGTACATCAAAAGTAGCACTTGCACTTTAAAAACTGCCTCCTCCCGAGCATGCGTCATGTGATCAAGGCCTCTGTGAAGGCCGAAACGTCATGCTGAGGTGTGCCGTCTTCCCGACGAAATAAATTACACTGCTCACCTGCACTTGGGTCTCCTCTCTTCTTCTGCGCTGCGGTATCCAGGATTGGGCTCCAGGCGAGAGTGGCAGGGACTGTTTCAGATATATATATATATATATATATATATATATATATATATATATATATATATATATATATATATATGTGTGTGTGTGTGTGTGTTTTCTGTGTTTACATGGAGCTACATTTATATATAGTATTACATTTTGGTGGAATGTATTTATTTAGTTTATATTAATATATTATTATATTATACTACATGCATATATTAATATATTTAACATTTAGTACTTCAAACTCCATTTAAATATCAAAACTTGTTATGTGTGTTTATGTTTGGATAATATTAGTGTCAGTGATATTTTTTCTAATGTTTTTGTACTTACCATTATAAGTATAGGGAAACATTATTTTTGACATGATATTTGTGTCAAACTACATTGTTTACCTCCATATTGTGTCAGTGATCCGGCTCCCTACCATCCATTGATCAACGGCTCTGGGGTAAATGAAGATTTTTGAGTTTGCAATGTCTTTGAGGCTTTCAAGTCTAAGAAATACTATTGTGTCATCCACGTGGTTAAAGCATGTGAGCTGAAATTCATTGATCATTGCCGGTAATTACTTCATATAGATGTTGAAAAGCATGGGTATGATGATAGAGCCTTGAGTTTTGTTAATCTTAGTGGTATTTGGATATCAAAAGCTTCCTGGAGCCACTCATAAAGTTTAAATTGGATTTGTTATGTCAAAATGTCTGGATGTTAGTTTTGTTTCTAAGTTTTCAACATTGAGTTTGTTCCACGGTCCCTATGTGGTTATGAGTAAGATGGCCTAAGGTGCGGTGATCTGTAGTGTTTTGTGCTGAAAAGCTACCAGATGATGGTCTGGCTATGTGACTGCAGTAATTCTTTGAAAGGTATCTAGTTTCGGATTTGCACAAATGACATCTAGGATGTGTCTAGTGGTGTGTGTGGGTTTGTGGGTGATCTGATATTGATTTAGTGGGTCTAGTGCTTTAGGCCAGTGATGATAGTTGTTGGATGGGGCATATTGGGTTTTTCAAACCATACGTTAAGGTCACCAAGGTTGTGTATGTTGGAGTGTAGTGTCATAAGATTTGAAACTGTGCCTCGAAACATTTATGGGAATGGTTACATTGCTAAGTGGTGGGCTGTAAAGATAGAGGAAGTTGCAGGAGGACGTTGGCATAAGGTTGCATCTGGTTATGAGGGACTCACAACCTTGTATGGAAATGTTGTCAGTATTAGTGAGATTTATTGTTTTTTCAATATAGCAGCTAGTCCACCTCCTATTTAGTCTACATGATTTTATGTGACAGCTTGATAGCCTGGAGTAACAACGTCATGCATCACTGAAGGTATGTCGTCTCCCAGCCATGACTCAGTAATGAAGAGTAAGTCAGTTTGTGTGTTAGTGAGAAATGTCATAGATCTGGTGCTTGTTTTTAGAGAATAATCGAGCATTTATTAGTAGGCAGCCTAGAGAATGTGTTTTGGTGGTGGTGTCATTGTTTTCTGGAAGAGTACATTTTTTTCTTTGAACTCGTAGCAGGTATAGATGTTATACTTTGAACTCGTAGCAGGTATAGTATTTGTTTTGGTATTAACTGTATGAGGAAAGCCATAGTGTTGTTTGTCTATATTGTATTCCTCATCCAGCAGGCTCAGAAAACATTTGGTTTGGTCTGTAAGTGTAGGTGGTGGAGATAGTGGTTGAGAGTAAGTCGGTGGGCTGTTTAGTTTTTGTAGATTAGTCTTGTGTAATAGACATGGTGATGAGAAGTTGTGAAGAGCATGTTGTTTACTTAGTTTGCGTCTGTTAATGGTGGAAGGTGTTTAAGTTAAAGGTTGTGGTGGAGCATGTGGTTCAAGTTTAAAGTTTTTAAATTGTGCAATGGATGAGGGGCGAATGAATGAGTTTTGTTGTGTTGGGATGTTTGTGGTAGGTGTTGGTGAAGATAGAATATTTTGGAGCAAAGTTGGTTTAGGATGTGTATTATTTTTGTAGTCGTGATGAAGGGAGTGGGTATTTATGTCTATTTTATGACGGAATGTAGAATGAAATTGTGTGTGTGGGGGATTTTTGATGTTCTGATGTGTTTGGTATGTTTTGTTGTTTAGAGTAGTGATATGATATTGATGTAGGGAATTTCTGTGAAGGAGTTTGATGTAAAGTACTCTTGGTGGGTGGAAATTAAAAGGCAAAGGGGTGGTGATGTATGTTGGAAGAGTGTGTATGTGAAATGTAAGAGGAGATGAACACTAGTTATGGGTGTTTGTGTTTGTATTAGATTTTGTAGCAGGAAGAGATAATATGTGTGGTCAAGTGGAGTGTAAGGATTGTTTGGTTGTGTGTTTTTGGTAAAAAGAGGAGGAGGTTGTAGGTGGATGATATGAGAGAGGGTTGGGTATAGTGTTGGTTGTGATAGAAAGGGGTCTGTTAGGAGTAAATAGAAGGTAGAATTGTTTTTTGTATGAATAGGGAGTGTGTGTCAAGGACTTAGGGTTATGTACAATGTGGGTTTCTGCTCTGTTGGTGATGTGACAGAGAGGTGGTTTGTGTGAAAGTGAAGGTGCATTGTGTGGCAATAGGGTAAGAAGGGTGTATAGATGTGGCTTTTGGGGTTTAGTAGTGCTTGTTGAGACATTCAAATGTGGATAGAGTTTCTTTCTTGTAATTGAGCAGTGTGTATCTGCTGAGATTGTGGCTGCTGGTAAATTGAAAAAAGGGCAGCATCTCTGACTGTAGGCGTGACCCGGCTCGAACAGGCAGCTGACCTTTTCCTCTCCACCTTTAGCCTTGACGCCCGAGCTGAGGGGGCCTGAGCCCTAATGTTAAGTAGCCCTAGTGATCAGGTGAACTTGGGTCAATCAGAGCCCTAGCCCTAAATTCAACTGCCAATAGAAACCTTAGCCCTAAGAGCCAATCAGAATCTGACCCTATTAACCAATCACAGCCCAAGTCCAATAAAACACCTAAACCTAAGCCCTAAATCCAATAGAACCAATTAGAGCATGGATGCAACAACCAATAAAACACCTACTTAAGGAGCATGTGACTGTAAACCTAAAGGCCTGTGCAGGTGTGAGGGGAGTGGTCAGGGCTGCTCAGATGCCTCCTGCGGGATAATCACTAAAGCACATACTTGTGTGCAGGGGTTAACGAGGTGCTCCTGATGTCAGAATCTCCATGGATGCGGACAGGCCCAATACACACGTTGTAGCTCCTGTTCAACAATGTAGGCAAGGCCTCAAATCTAAAACCACTAAAATACTACTATTGGCACACTTGAAAAGCACTTTCCTAGTACAAAACGAGTGCTAAATACACTTTCCAAACACAATTTAAACCACAAAACAGATTAAACAGTCTGGTTAGTATTAGGGCTGTATTTTGCCTTTCTAATTTGTAAAGATGGTGGGGCTGCCTCCTAGCAGCCTTAGCACAGTTTACAGGGAAAACAGGAGAGGAATTCAAACAGTCACAGGTAGAAAAAAACTGCAGTTTTAAAAGTACAAGTTGCACAGAAACCAAGTGATAAATGCAAACAGTCATGGGTAGAGAAAAAGAACAGTTGTTACAGTTTCAAACAACACAGCACAAAGTCTGTGTTCTAACCACCTTCCTTTGTCTTTGCTGACTGGGCTATTTAGGGCTCAGAGAAGCTTGGGCTAATAAATGGAGGTGGATGTCCTGGGGTACCCTCCACAAACTTAAAGGCCTGTATGTGTGTGGGGGAGTGGTAAGGCTTGGTCAGAAGCTGCTGTGGGCCAGTCACTAAAGCACGGTGAGGAAACGCATCCTTAGAATTGGGCACACACATCAGGTTCGTCATGTAAAGACAGACTCCATTTTTGAATATGACAATCGATTATTTATACAAAGATTTAATCATATTCATTGATTGCGAAAGTTCATCAATGTTTGTAATCCAATTTTTTAGTTAAACCATGAAGGAATCATTACTGGTGATTTCAGAAAAATGCTCCGATGCATTTCGGGCAAGCGATGCCCTTTATCAAGGAGCTCTGTGAACACAATAACACGCTTTTACCATTCAAAACATAGCATAGATGAAGTTGCATTAAACAAGATTACATTTCATATTCGTGGAGAGAAACCATGTGTACTGGGGAGGCTGTGTACCTTATAGACCAGTGTGCGAGTTCATAGAGACAACTATGGTCAGTGCTTGATTTACAAAAATGGAGGGTGGGAAGCATAAAGTTCGGGGGGAACACTTACGTTTCCGGATCATGGAAAGTGATGTGGCTCTGAAAATGGGAAAAGGATTGAACAACCTGTTAGAAACAGTGTTGGCCCGGCATTTCAATGAATTCAACCACAACGTGGCTCAACTGAAATTTTTGGTACTTGAAGTTGTCTGCAAAAAGGAAGGAAAAGACAATAACAAAACACTCCTTCAGCGTGAGACAGCTTGGATCTATAGACTACAAGTGATGAAGCCACATGGCCTTAACTACCGAATCGAACTTAGCTGCTTTCTATAGTACCGTAACACGGTACCCATGTTTCACCATGTATCTTTTGTTTATTCTGCTTGGGTATTAATAGCGCATACTGTTTACATTTCATCCATGCCCTCCACACGCCTTTCTAATATGGCCGACACACCCACCGTTAGACGTTTAGTCCCTCTACCATGTCCACGACCTAACCACGTGATCACCACTACGCGTAGCCAACCAGTCATTTACACACACCCAACTCCGCCAACACTCCGCAAGTCCCTTGCGACTGAGACGTGGAACTTTGAACCAACCCACCCACCATCCCCAAGTAAGTTGGAGCTCCGACAAAGACCCGCGTTTTCAGCCTTTGTTACGCCGGGCCAACACTGTTTCTAACAGGTTGTTCAATCCTTTTCCCATTTTCAGAGCCACATCACTTTCCATGATCCGGAAACGTAAGTGTTCCCCCCGAACTTTATGCTTCCCACCCTCCATTTTTGTAAATCAAGCACTGACCATAGTTGTCTCTATGAACTCGCACACTGGTCTATAAGGTACACAGCCTCCCCAGTACACATGGTTTCTCTCCCCGAATATGAAATGTAATCTTGTTTAATGCAACTTCATCTATGCTATGTTTTGAATGGTAAAAGCGTGTTATTGTGTTCACAGAGCTCCTTGATAAAGGGCATCGCTTGCCCGAAATGCATCGGAGCATTTTTCTGAAATCACCAGTAATGATTCCTTCATGGTTTAACTAAAAAATTGGATTACAAAAATTGATGAACTTTCGCAATCAATGAATATGATTAAATCTTTGTATAAATAATCGATTGTCATAATCAACAATGGAGTCTGTCTTTACATGACGAACCTGATGTGTGTGCCCAATTCTAAGGATGCGTTTACTCACCGTGTAACGCACTCAACCAGTAACTAATCTCGACGTACACGGACGGTTACGTCACTTGGTGGAGCACCCGGAACTTTAATCAAACTCCAAAAACTATATAAAATTTCAACATAACCACTAGCTGTGCGCCACGCCTCCTATCATTATTTTTCCAGTCACTAAAGCACACACTAGTGTGTAGGGGAAAGAAAGTTCTCCTGAAGTCAGAACCTCCTTCAACACAGAAAGGCTCTATACACACTTTTTAGCTCCTTTTCAACCCTACAGTTAAGACCCACATCTAAAACCACTAAAAGACTGCTTTTGGGGCACATAAAAACACGTTTTCTTGCTTAAAATGAGTGCTAAAGACACCTTCTAAACACAATTACAACCACAAAACTGATTAAACGCCCTTATTACTTCCATCCAGCCATCTATCAATTCATCCTTACACTCTTCCAGCCACCCACTATTTAACATTTAAATTATTTCATCCATCATTTAATCTTTCCCCATTCCATCCATCTGCCATTTCACCATCTACACATTCATCATCTATGCTTGCATCCATACATGGATGTATGACGTTACAACGCATGCTATTACAACGCATGCCTTTACGACGCAAGTTTTACAACGCAAGTCGTTACAACGACTTGAGTTGGGGGGCGCTGGATTGTGAATAGTTTAATTTACTATTCCAACTCCAGTCCCCGTGGATAGTAGGGAAGGTGTTGGATAGTAAATTAAAACTATTCCCTATCCTAGAGCGCCCCCCAGCGCAAGTTGTTGTAATGACTTGCGTTGTAATGGTTGTGTCGTAATGGTAATGCGTTGTAACAGATGCGTTGTAAAGGATGTTTCCCTCCATACATCCACCCATCCTCTCGGAGCTCCCTTTACTCTGTCATCCTTTTAACAGTCTATCAACATATCCATTCATATTTTCTTTCACCCACTCATCCATGTATCTACTCATTCATCCACCCACTAATCCAGCCACCATGCCTACCTTGTTTCACCCTTTCTTCCTTTCACCCTTCCTTCTATTTATTATTCCTTAATACTTTCCTTTACTTCTACCCATCTTTCATTCATTTCATTCCTTTGTAGAATTGATTATGAGTTTTTTTTTCTGCTGAGCATACGGAAAAGGCCAATGAAGATCCCCAACCCTGCTGCAGCTGCTACAGTGGGGGTTCACAAGGTCCCTTCCCATCAATGTTGGTACATTTCACGCAAGGTTTACCACTATCAAAGGCATATTATACTCTTTATTAGCCTCCACAAATGCATGGTGTAATAGCACAGTCCCTCTGAAAAAGCTGCTTCTAGCCATTACTCATGTACTTTGGAAGAAATATTTCAAAACCAATTCGATTAAATGTCAGTTGCCAGTCATCACTGATTTAACTAGCAAAAGCATGAAAACAATCTCTGTGGAAATTATAGCATGGCTAGATTCCTATTGTTCTCCGAAAAGGGGCTATCACCTTTTTTTAAAGATAAGAAGAGTACTACACCTTGCCAGGAGTTGGAACTTAATTCATTTGCTTCATCTTGCTCATTTATCTGATCAACAGCTTCAATCTATGAATCCTGTAAACCTGACTAGGTAAGCAGTACTGCTTCTTGCATAGTTCGTGACCAAACCAGGGTTGCTTATATTTGCTTTTGCATTTATCAAGATTTATATGGAAACAGTTCCTGAAAACTTTAAATTGAATGGCTTTGCAAAATGCCTCATGGGGCAATGTAAGAATATAAAGCCAGAGGATATTGGGAGAATGTTATCCAGAAGTGGTTTACTTTTTTCTTCTTTTTTTTGTCCTAATTTCCCACAGGTTGCCCTGTTTGAGATCTATTCCTGTGCACACCTCTGCTCAGTTTTCAGAGTTTATGGCAACTCCCCCCACCAGGGAGATACAGGGGCATATTATCTAGATGTGCGTTATATAACGCACATCGCACATTTCCATATCGCCGGCTATCGACGGATTTTTTCGCAGTGTTCGCGCGTAATTATCAATGCGCAACACGTAGGCGAAATTAAATCCGGCGATAGTCGGCGATAAGGAACATTAGCACATGAAAACAAACGTTGTTTTCACGCGCTAATGTGTGCCTTGATAATATGGGGGGGTGGATTCAGCGTTATGATCCACACCCCTATGTTATCAATGCCTCAACACCTGGTCAGAGCAGGCGTTGGGAGACCTGCGATAAACGATTTTATCGCAGGTCTCCTTCTCCCAACGCCTGCCTTGGTAATAGGGTGTTCCCACCTCCAACCACATTTTACATGTGGTTGGACGTGGGAACGCCCACTTTGCATGTCATTAGCGATGTTTCTCCCTGACATGCAAAGTGGGCTTGAGGCAGGCGTTAGCATGCCCTTGTTATTAGGGCCCTGGAAGTATCGCCGCTTTCTCGGCACAATTCGCCGCAAAAAGCGGCGATACTTCAGTTGCTAATATGCCCCACAGTGTTGATTCTTTTACACACCAAAGCCTTACGACGGCTCAGTATTGAGATGCAAAAACATCAATAGGACAACATGTTAACTTTCGGTATTCATTAAAACTTTACATTTTTTTCTTTATAGCCATTTGACCAATGGGAACCAAAACTTGGACCTCCTGCTCCCCAGATCTATTGTGTCCATTTCTAAGTTGTATATGATCGATGACAGCCAATCTTTATGCAAGGGTGAGAGATCACTGCACCACTTCCTACAGATCTCCCTCCAGTCCAGAACGATCATATTGAAGAGCAGTTTCACTCCATCCTTGTTCAACTTAACCTAGCCCTGCTGAGTACCAAAAACAAAAAGGGGAAGGCTTTCTTGGATATTAAATGTGAATAAATCACATAGGGTATTTCACACCTCCTCCCAAAAACTAGAAATTCCCAGGCTCCCCACAAACATGTATATAATTTGCTTTTTCAAACCTGCATTTAAAGTAGTTCACCATTCCACCTCTCCCTGTTTTTGAAAGCCTTTCCGGGGTCCAATAGGTTCTGTGGAGGGAAAAAAGATTGTTTTCCTTAAGCAGGCAGGCAGGCAGGCTGGACAGTGGTGTACAAAAGACTCATCTATATTTACCATATATCTCTTAACTCTAATCCCTGACAAGTGCTTTCCCCACAGCTCCTCCGGCAATAAGAAGTCTCGATCAACTAGATCCAACATCAGTCAATACCATCTTGTGACTTCTCTCTTATTTGGTTTCTCTTGAGACAGAGACTCTCCCAGATCATTCTAAACCCCGATCTCTGTACTTAAAATATGAGACCTGTTTTTAGTTTGAAAGTACCATGATATTTTAATTTCCACAGCTTCACGAAACTTGTTCTAGGGTAGCAGCGTACCATCTTGTAATGGTTGGCCCCATTTATGGAAGCCTGCCTCCCTAATGGGTAGTGTTAATTTATCCTTAGTCCAATCCCGGGAGCCTGGGGAGTCCCAATGTGGGAGGGATGGGTGGAAATAGAAGCTAGTAGGCTTTATATGTTTCACAATTTTGCTTTTTTATTCACTGAACTGAATATTACAGCTATTACAGAAGATGAGGGATATATATATTTGTCTCTTCTTTTCCTTTTTGCTTCTTGGAGTCCCAAAGACTTTGACTTGATCACTTTCTTCTTCTTCTCTTTTCCAGATTTCTGGTGGTAACCCCCCCAGGATGCTCGGGAGAAGATGACAGAAGGACGGTGAGTATCTTGAGGTTGGTTTAGTTTATGAGAGTATCTTGCACCACACCCAGAGGAGTCAGAATCCAGCATGCACTCTTTCCAGAATGTAAGTGATGGTTGCGTAGGGTCAGGGTTAATGGAGATTAGATCTTAAGGTCCTCTCGTTCTTACTCACTCGTACCAGAAGGAAAAGCAAAGATATGCCGATATACAGCAGTGGAATATAAGGGAAAGAAGAGAAATGGAAATACAAAAATAAACATAACTGTCTCTTTAGGACCTCTCTAACGTCCTTCTTTTCACTCTCTACCTTCTGTGAGCTCCGTGAGTTAAATGGCTACATCTAGGACCAAAGAGGGAAGCTGTCTAGACTAAGGGCCAAATCCCATGATACCCTCTGGTGTGCCTGATTCTCCCCTTTTTTTGGGCTCCACTTATTCCACCCTGCCCCATCTTCTACATTCCTTGAAACCACTTAACCCACTTTTGCTCTCTCTTTTCTTTGTTTCACTTATTTCCCCATTTTGCCTGTTTTTATCTGGCTGCTTGAGGTGGTGAGGAAGATTTATATGCATACCCCGTTTTGACCCAACTCTTACCCCATTCTGTGGTTTCATTTTACTGCCCACTTCCTTCCGCAAACTTCCCGACAAGAAAAGAAAAAAAAAAGAGAAAAGAAAAAAGAAATACCCTGCTCATTTACCGCCCCTACCCTCAGCTCTCCGGAGCTGCGGTGGTTGATGCGCTTCTCCTGTGAGGGGGGGGGGGGGGTGGGAGCACTAGTCCTTGCTCCACTCCTCGGTGACTCTCCATTCCGGGTTCGCTCTCCTCCTTGTCTTCTCAGCTCGGCGGTATCTTGCTCAGGTTTTCTTCCTCTGCATCCTCTCGCATTCCTTGGCTCCACCTCTTGACCGCCAACTCTGACGCTTCCCGTTCCAGAGTCAGGCCTTCTTCTCCTCCTCACCAGCTTCCCGATTGGTGCTCTTTCGAATAGACTCCTCCTTCCTCCTGCATGGGAGATGGTGGAAATGTTTTGACTCTTTTCCCCTCTCCTTTTTTGGGATGCTCTCCGGGTCTTCGACAGTAGGGTCGGCTAATCTATTCCCAATAAGTGATGAGCTATCTTGGAGTCTATGTCAGGCTCTCTCTCACACCCAAGTGGGTGAATTTCTGCTAAAGTAAGGAAGAGAAGTATCCATCTTGATGACTCTGCTAAGTCCTGCAACACATCAGAAGTACTTTTTATGTGACTAATGCATTTTGGGTTAATTTGCAATAAATAGCATTTTTAGGTACTGGATTCCTTTTTACACAAATGATTTACCACTATTGTAAGGAATTGAGGATGATTGTTACTTTCCAAATTATTCCTAATACAATCTCCCAACCACCATGAGACAATGAGCATGAAACAAGCATGAAATCAAGCAGTGAGACTGAATTGCCCCTATGCTAGGTAAAAACAGTGGAAAGATCCCTTGGGCTATGTCAGTGAAGGAGGGGGCCATCTAATGCTTTGAAGCACTGAACAACTTTCATACCTCTAGAATCCCTGTGTTCTAAGGGTCGTAGAGGTTTGTCAAAGTACAAGTAGTGACTGGATAAATAATGACTTAGCTGTGTCTGATTTTGGAATTAAAACCATTGTGTATATAATAACATCTTTCAGATAGTTTATCAAAATATAACTTGTTAGGTTTAACAGTTTTCACTTTTTATTAGTAATGCCATGATGATAGTAACAATTTCTCAACCCTAACTTTTTTGTCATAATTTTTATAATGGTGCCTTTACAAAGGATAAATAATGCAGCACTGATCCTTTATTTTATGTTCTGGAGGTGACACTGTCATGTGTCTCGGTTAGGCAATGTAGGAAACGTTGCCATTTTTACATGTACACAGATCTTTCCTAACGTTGTCTTCACTTGTCACATCGACGTTTGACATACATCTGCATTCCTGACACTTTGGGTTTGTTTATTGGAAACATCGACCTTTCTTACACAAATCAGTTTTGTAAGAAAGACTATCATATTGCCTAGGCATTGTGTACAAGGACAACACATATGTTGTGAAAATATATTTGTTATTTACGCCCATATTGACACAGCCATCTGAAGAATACAAATAATGGCAGCCTGATCACAATCTAGGTCCAAGGCAAGGATGTATTTTTCTATACATAAACATCCGTTTACAGGTATAGGTAGAGATGGCACTTCTGTTGACTTCAAAAGGACTCTTCATGCTGCAGCTTGCGCCAAGCAGCTGCCTGACATCTCCATGAGAGGTGTCCAGTTCATAAACAAGACTGGGGTCCTAGATTCTTACTCACCAGGTAATGGGATGGATCATGCAGTAAGGGGACTCTTCACAGAACATGCACACACACCCCAGACACGTAGCTTAGGGCCTGCAGAGTAGGAGTATGCCAGATTGTTCTATTATTTCATATGCCTTGTCTCATCACAATGGTGGAACTTTTTGTTCTGTTCTCTGTTCTGACAATGGTGCACAGAATAAGTCTGGTATCATTCTATAGTTTATGTTGTCCACAAATGCACAGTTTCGGATAATCAGTGGAAACTAAACAACATTACATTGTAGATCTATAGCTACCTCGGAACACTTTCTTGTTATTCTAGGAGGGATTATAAGGCCAAACTAGGAGGCATGAGAAAAAGAGGGGGACCGGGAGCCTAATATTTAAGCAGATCCTTCACACATGGCTCCACAAGAGCATGTAGCGCAAGGAGAGTGTAGTTCCTAGAGAAGGGGTTGGGAAAGACAAGTTTTCTGTCTTGTTGCCCTCACACACCCCGAGAGGTGTCATGCTTCATCATTGGGCCTTGCTCCTTGTCGGGCCGGCGCTGCAATGCTTAACGGGCTCACTGTTTCCGGGGCTCTTTATCGGAGATCTTTTTAGAGAAGCCGTATGGGTGCGTGCGGGTATAGGGATAGTGAAAAAGGTGTGTGCACAAGGTGGTGGATTAAAATAGGTCAGGGACGGTCCTATACAATGAATTTCAATGATCTAGGTAGTGCCTGCCCAATTAAAAGGTGGTGGATGTCCTATTGGGTTATGATGTACCCGGTGGACAAACGTTCGTGAAAGGTCGACATGTTTCGTGCCTGTATGTTCCTAATGGAATCCGGTGGCACTTCTTCAGGACCTATGGGTATATTGTGCACAACTAAAGACAGGTTCCTGGTTGGTGAAAGGTAGCCTGTCGCGGGGCCCTAGTAGTCCTGTACTGGGCACTGTGGTGACCTAAGGGAAGGAAACCAAAGGAACAACAACACTTTTTGCGTATAGGAAAAACCAGGGATGGGGGGGTTTGGAGAGGGAATATACACATGAGCTTATTATATGCAGTTTTTTGGTGTACATGCTATGTCATTAGCAATAGATACTGGCCACTTGTGCTACATGATAAAACAATATGTCCACATGATCAATTGAACATAGAGTGGTGCCAAGGCGTGATTGATGGGTAGGCAATGGGTTAGCAGGAGGTGCTCGCCCGTGTGTGCTTCGCCTGTAGGTGGAGAAAGCTGTCCCATTGGAGGGATATCGCTAGCAAAATCATTTAACCAACCTGCTGGTAAGTTGTTCAAGTGCAGCGATACAGCGGTTACTAACATAATGGTACGCTGTATTAGTCGTGGTAGGCAATGGTCAATTATTCTTCAGTGTTTTTGCCTTATACTACAGTGAGCTAGTGCCCCATCCTAAAAATTGCCAAAGGCACTCATCAGTGGAGGTCGACAAACTGCTCTTGTTTGTCAAGGTTACGGTCTTAATGATCATGGTGTTGGTGCCCCATGAACCAAAGTCAATGTAATTGCGATATTCAAAGGACCAGATAGAGTGGTACCTCTATTAAAACCTTGTTTCATGCGCTTGTTTTTAGAATAACTAAAACAAAAACAAACAACAACAAAACAAAACACCCGCTAATGGTGCGCTATGATCAGCTGTTACTGTTTATAGTTAGCAAAGGTAAACAGCAAGCGAGGCTTCGACCTCTTTACCAATAAGTGCCCGTGTTGATTAGTACCTCAATTTCTAAACTCACGCCAAGAATGAATTAAACAGTACAAACACACAGTGACGGGAGACAAATATCGGGCATTACATCATTGCGTAAAGCACTCACCCGTGTAGCAGCGGCTACAGGCCGACGGGGGTGCGGTGGAGCACGGTGTTGCTCCACTCCTTTAGAAAGGAGAAATAACAAACAACGGGGGGCATCGTTTAGGAACAGGTTTTTTGAGCCAGTGGGAGGCTCTGAAGTAGCTTACCAGAGTCTTCAAGTGTGGGCATACTCACGGAAGGGTGGCGGCAACTTGCTGAAACCTACCCTCGCTCCTCTTCACTGTGATGGGCGGTCCCGGAAGTGAGTATTTCAGTCCGTGGGTGTATGCAACACTAGACCGGGCACTCGATACGCCATTTTGGATGAGGAAATTGTTTGAATGCAGCTTTATTGAGAGGTCCTATTCACAATTAACTAAGGGGCATGTGGCCACATCAGCGATAGCAGTCCAAGTATGGACAAATATGTGTTCAAGGGGGGCATGTGTACGATGTATATGGTGGCCCCAACCTATAGGACAGTATGAGAGCTGTCAGTGAATGCCTATTGGTGTCAAGGTAGCGTGATGTCATTACAAGGTAGTAGATACATGTTCGAGTGTGGACAGATTGTATGGGCCAAGGGGACTTGTCAGAGATGTAATTTAAATGCGCCATCCTATTGATAAGCGTCGATGAAAAGTGATCGCTTAATTGCTGTCATTTAAAGGAAGGCAATGAGGCTTGTTGTATGTGGCCTAGAGGATCCTGGCCTCTCAGTGTAGTACTTGTAAATTACACCATATCAGTTCCGACTGAGTTAATGATTAATGGAAGTCCACGGGATATCATTGTTGAGACCGCGTGTATGGGTTGACAACTTGAATAACCAGCTTTGCTCCTCTCTGAAAAGTGCATCCTTGTGGATATTCTGGAAATGTTCCAGAATCGCCCATTGTAGATCGTTTGGGGTGTGTCCTCTTTCGGTAAACCACTAACAAACGCAACAAAAAGCATTACATTATCTGCGACATGGGTTTGGAGACAAACAAAACATACCAATTGTAATACAAAAAATTGTATTGACTTGTTAACATGCCCTTGCAAGCTCAATTACATTAGTATGACCACACAACCCATAAAAACTAGAATCTCAGAACATCGGAGCAGCATTCGATGCAAAAAGACTACTACTAGGCTGTACACACACTTTACCGAAAGAGGACACACCCCAAACGATCTACAATGGGCGATACTGGAACATTTCCAGAATATCCACAAGGATGCACTTTTCAGAAAGGAGCAAAGCTGGTTATTCAAGTTGTCAACCCATACACGCGGTCTCAACAATGATATCCCGTGGGCTTCCAATAATCATTAACTCAGTCGGAACTGATATGGTGTAATTTACAAGTACTACATTGAGAGGCCAGGATCCTCAAGGCCACATCTAGCAAGCCCCATTGCCATCCTTTAAATGACAGCAATTAAGCAATCACTTTTCATCGACGCTTATCAATAGGATGGCGCCTTTAAATTACATCTCTGACAAGTCCCCTTGGCCCATACAAACTGTCCACACACGAACATGTATCTAATACCTTGTAATGACATCGCGCTACCTTGACACCAATAGGCATTCACTGACAGCTCTCATAGAGTCCGTTAGGTTGGGGCCACCATATACATCGTACACAGGTCCCCCTTGAACACACATTTGTCCATACTTGGACTGCTATCGATGATGTGGCCACATGCCCCTTAGTTAATTGTGAATCTTACCTCTCAATAAAGCTTGCATTCAAACAATTTCCTCATCCAAAATGGCAGATCGAGTGCCCGGTCTAGTGTTGCATTCACCCACAGACTGAAATACTCCACTTCCGGGACCGCCCATCACGGGGAAGAGGAGCGAGGGTAGGTTTCAGCAAGTTGCCGCCACCCTTCCGTGAGTATGCCCACACTTGAAGACTCTGGTAAGCTACTTCAGAGCCTCTCACCGGCTCAAAAAACCTGTTTCTAAACGTTGCCCCTTGTTGTTTGTTATTTCTCCTTTCTAAAGGAGTGGAGCAACACCGTGCTCCACCGCATCCTCGTGCTCCACCGCATCCTCGTCGGCCTGTAGCAGCTGCTACTCGGGTGAGTGCTTTACGCAATGATGTAATGCCCGATATTGGTTTCCCTTTACTGTGTGTTTGTACTGTTTAATTCATTCTTGGCGTGAGTTTAGAAATTGAGGGACTTATCAACACGGGCACTTATTGGTAAAGAGGTCAAAGCCTCGCTTGCTGTTTGCCTTTTCTAACTATAAACAGTAACAGCTGATCATAGCGCACCATTAGCGGGTGTTTTGTTTTGTTGTTGTTTGTTTTTGTTTTAGTTATTCTAAAAACGAGCGCATGAAACAACGTTTTTAATAGAGGTACCACTCTATATAGTCCTTTGCATATCGCAATTTCATTGACTTTGGTACATGGGGCACCAACACCATGATCATTAAGACCGTAACCTTGACAAACAAGAGCAGTTTGTCGACTTCCACTGATGAGTGCCTTTGGCAATTTTTAGGATGGGGCACTAGCTCACTTTAGTATTAAGGCAAAAACACTGAAGAATAATTGACCATCGCCTACCACGGCTAATACAGCGTACCATTATGATAAGTAACCGCTGTATCGCTGCACTTGAACTACTTACCAGCAGGTTGGTTAAATGATTTCGCTAGCGCTATCCCTCCAACGGGCTAGCTTTCTCCACCTACAGGCGAAGCACACACTGGCAAGCACCACCTGCTAACCCATTGCCTACCCATCAATCACGCCTTGGCACCACTCTATGTTCAATTGATCATGTGGACATATTGTTTTATCATCTAGCACACGTGGCCCGTATCTATTGCTAATAACATAGCCTGTACACCAAAAAACTGCATGTAATAAGCTCATGTGTATATTCCCTCTCCAACCCCCCCCCCTGGTTTTTCCTATATGAAAACAAATGTTGTTGTTCCTTTGGTTTCCTTCCCTTAGGTCACCACAGTACCCAGTACAGGACTACTAGGGCCCCACGACAGGCTAGTTTTCACCAACCGGGAACCCGTCTTTAGTTGTGCACCATACACGCATAGGTCCTGAAGAAGTGCCACCCGATTCCATTAGGAACATACAGGCACGAAACATGTGGACCTTTCACGAACGTTTGTCCACTGGGTACATCATATCCCAATAGGACATCCACCACCTTTTAATTAGGAAGGCACTACCTAGATCATTACAATTCATTGTATAGGACCGTCCCTGACCTATTTTAATCCACCACCTTGTGCACACACCTTTTTCACTATCCCTATACCCGCACGCACCCATATGGCTTCTCTAAAAAGATCTCTGATAAAGAGCCCCGGAAACAGTGAGCCCGTCGAGCATTGCAGTGCCAGCCCGATGAGGAGCAAGGCCCAATGATGAAGCATGACACCGCTCGGGGTGTGTGAAGGCAACAATACAGAAGACTTGTCTTTCCCATCCCCTTCTCTAGGAACTACACTCTCCTTGCGCTACAAACTAGGAGGCAGACATACCTTTATTGATTTTTCATCACCAGACACTGTCGAACCACTAAAAGGTAAAATAGCTGCAATGGGGTCTATGCAATACCAATACTTGATTAAATTTGGCCTCTGCAATATCACTGACATTCTTAGCAAATCCTCTAATCATTTGCAACCTTCATTGAATGGCGTAAGGGAACAGTCATCGACTATTTTTGACTCAAGGTCACAGTATTCCCAGGGAAAACTAAAGAAAAGGGTTTTAGCGACCCTAACCCTTATGCTTTGGCTTACCTTCAATTGGAAAGAGGCCAACTGTGAAGGGTCTTATCAACCTTGCAGCCAAAGATAAAGGTGTGAGATTTAGCTGGAAAACTGTTGACATCCAAACACTTTATCCGTACGATTCAATAAACACGTTGCATTACTTTTTATGTTTGCTTGACAACTGATCGTGGTTCTAGCTTGTTGATCATTAATGCATTTGTAAGTGTGATCTATGACATATGGGAAGATCTTCTGATACCTCTAAAATTGACTAAATGGGATCAACCAAGTTAGTTTAAGGCCTGTAGGAATACAAATAGACACCTGTGCTATGTACTACACATAAAGCATCGAAATCGAGAGAATATGCCAGATGTAGGTCCGGTTATACCTTTCTCCCTGATAAAAGGAAATTAGGCATTAAGGATGAAACTCAGGTGAATCTGATAGTCTCCTGCTTTGGACCAAGTGTCAAATGGGGCAGCCAGGATAGATAAGGATGATTATCAAGGCTGAGCAATGGGTAGAAACTTTCAAGTCTATTTAGCAGCTTAACCCAAGTGGGGAGCAGCAAACAATAGACCTTTATCCATCTTATCCCCTTTCAATCCGGTTTGAGATACAGGAGGTAATAGCTGGTATCTCCTCAAGTCGGAGTATCAATGGGCCTTTATAAATGTAATGTCAGTCATTACCAATGCACATAACACATTTTATTGTACCAAACTCCCTGCTTCTTGGCATACTGCTATCTTAGTAGCCATGTTCAAATAAGGTAACAAACAAGGTCTGCACTGTTACTGACCCATCTCTTTTCCAGATTCTATATTTAAGGTGATGGGTCCAATACTTCTTCCTAGAATATTGACATGGTCAGTGAAATCACACACTTTATTTGAAGTACAATATGGGTTTAGAGAAAGATTAGGTATGATGAAAAATTCCTAGAACTCCACCTGTTTAATCAGTGAATGCATGTTGTAAAATAGAGCCATCTCTTCCTCTCCTTTATGGATCTCTGTAGTGCTTTTGTCTGAATAAATCAGACAAAGATATGGGTTGTTCAATCTGGTTTGGGGATGGAACCTGTTTTTTTGTTTTTTAATTTTTTTTAATTGAAAATACATGAGTCAGTAGGAATAAATCAATCTCGAACATACAATGTATGCAGCGGGCTTTCAAATTGTCACAAAAAGGAATGAAAAAAGAAAACAATATTAGCAGCGTATGGATTACACGATACAAAGAAGAAAGTAATTACCAGTATTACACATCATAAATTAAGGTGTGAAGCTATAACCAAAATGCACAAATGAACAAACATCGAGGGACCCAGCTGGCCCCGGATTTCACATTTCACACTCCAAGTATTGCGAAACTGTGACCCAAATTTGCCAACCAAGCTTCTTTTTTCGATGACCTTTGAGGGCATATAAACTGTGCTCCATGTTATATACAGAAAAAAAACGTGTCCTCCATGCCTCAAAAGAAGGTGGTTCTTGTTGAAGCCAAAAAGAAGTTATACTTAATCTAAATACAGCTGTAGCTAAAAATATTTAAAAAGCCTGTTGCTTTGATATTCCTACCGCACCAGATCCCATCTCTACCCCTAGGAGAATCTGAGTAGCAGATAATTGCGTAGGGATACCAAGAATCTCTGATAGAAATTTCTCCAGCTGCGTCAATAAACTGACTGAGGATGGACATGCAAAGAAAATATGAACATCATCTGCAGATGGGTGTCCACAACGAAAACATTTCCCTATTTGATCCCCTGACCATTTTGAAACCTTATCTGGGATGTAGTAAAGATTAAAAAGTGATTTGAAATGTTGGGCAGATAGTTTTGCGGACAAGAATAATTGACTGGCCAAATCGAGAGAAACTTCTTTTGTATATCCTGCCTCCCCAGTTTAATCCCCCATTTACGATTTTGTTCTGCCATATCATTAGCCTTAGTACTTAGCATGAGACCATATAAAGTACCAATCCTTGCTGCTTTCATATTTCCTCTATCATGGGATTAGCGTGAATAATGCCACCACTATTCAACAAGTAATTCCTAATTTGTAGATACTTGACAAAATTCTCCCTAGGCAACTGATACTGTTCCCTGAGTTGTTCAAATGATTTAAAACCACTTTCTGAATACAGATCACCCACCTACCTTATTCCTTTTAATCTCCAATTGTGGGCCACCCGATCCCACAGATCAACGGGCAAAAATGTTGAAGATACCAATGGTGTATACCAAGAGATTTTCTCGAACCCATACATGCTCCTTATTACTTTCCACACTTTGTACGCAGCCCCCAAGACCTTAAATCTAGTGCGCTTGTAATAGCTCCAATCTAGGTCTAGGAACAAACAGTTTTTGGCTTTCACTCCCATTAACATCTGGTATATGGAGGGACACTCCGCAATATCAAGAGGGCCAGCCCCTGTTAACAAAATATTCATGTCTTGGATCATACAAGTGTAGTAATACAGAGTGAAATCCCGTACCGACCGTAATACCATATATCGCACCGCCCGACGGGCCTTGCCCCTGGACCACATGAATCGCATGCAAATAGATTGGAACTGTGCCAAGCTCTCCTTTGGAATTTCTAAGGGCACGCATCTAAAAAAATACAGCATTTTAGGCAATATCGTAATTTTTTATAAATTGCATCTCCCTACTAGGGAGAGATGAAGACATTCAGCCTGATCTAACTGTCTCCTTACCCCCAACAGAATGCCCTCCCAGTTTGATTTGACCCAGGCAGTTGTGGAGACCCTAAGCTTGACACCCAGGTACGTAACCTTCTGGCATACCCTTGGGTCAGAATACGTCGGCATATTGGCACATAGCAGCTGAGTTTTGGCCGTATTCAGCTTATAGCCGGAAACTGCCCCACACTCTGTGGCTAAGTATTCGAGCTCCTGCATCGCTGTGGTTGGTGTAGGCGTGACGACAGCGACGTCGTCCGCATAGGCGAGGACCTTAAACTGGTAGTTCTGTATGGCTATTGGCTGAATGCTAGGACTGGATTCAAGCATTTCTAAAAAAGGTTCAATATATAATGAAAAAAGAAGTGGGGAGCACGGGCACCCTTGCCTAGTGCCCCTTTGTATGTGAACTTCCTCCGACTCGAGTCCCATGGTGCAAATA
Source organism: Lissotriton helveticus (assembly GCF_964261635.1). NCBI lineage: Eukaryota > Metazoa > Chordata > Amphibia > Caudata > Salamandridae > Lissotriton > Lissotriton helveticus. The sequence goes on along the minus strand of NC_136069.1, from coordinate 492,683,062 downwards.
CGGGCCACAGGTTGACGATATAATGTCTGCAATGATGTAATAAACTCTGGCCCAAAACCCCGACACCTCATTACATCCCATAAAAAGCACCATGAGACTCGGTCGAAGGCCTCTCGGCATCCAATAAAATTAAACAAAGTGCCTCCCGAGTTGTATTGACATAGTCGAAGAGAGTTATCACCCGACTAACATGATTTGACGTTCTTCGATGTGGGATAAAACTATGCTGCGTAATGGAAACTAATGGGGTAATGACTGAAGCTAACCTATTAGCCAATATTTTTGAATAAATCTTCCCATCCGCGTTTAAAAGCGAGAAGGGGCGGTATGAGCCGGGTACATTCACAGGTTTATCTTTTTTGTGAAACACGACTATGCATGCTTCATCCCAAGACTTGGGGGCAGCCCCTTTCTGAGCCATTCTAGCTGTTGCTAGCAGATCTAACTTCAATACAGAAAAGAAAGTTTTATAAATTTCCACAGGTAACTTGTCTGGGCCTGCCGCCTTGCCCACAGACAACCCGTTCACTGCTACTTCTAATTCCTCTAACATTATAAGAGCATCCAGCCTTTCTGCCTCATCCAAAGAAAGATCTGCCGAGCAATACTGACAAATGAGAGTGGCAGCACTATCCTCATCATACTAATCTCTGCGATAAAGTAATTCATAAAACTGTCTGAACACCTCTAGAATACCACTTTCATTCTCAACGGAATGACCATTCGAATCTAAGATATTATCTATTCGTTGAGCTGCCTCTCTCAATCTGAGTTTTTGGGCGAGGCATCTGCTACTTGCCTCGCCATACTCATAGTGCAATTGCTGTTTGATAAAAAATGTTTTTGCAGTTTCCTGGGACCAATTAAGATTTAGCCTTGCTTTAAGCCGTGCCACCGCCGTTGTTAAAGCAGTTATATCGTTGCAGGCGTGAATACCCTGCATAAGCGACTCCTCTGCCTTTATCAGCTCCTGATTTTAGAAAGCTGCATAGCACGGAGTCTGCCTTGACTATGGTTACGGACAACATACGCAGGAAAGTAGACTTGGGCCATACCACCGTGGTAGTACTGTTAGATCTAACAGCAGCTTTCGATACCCTGTCTCCCATTACATTAACATCCAGGTTAAGGGAGGCAGGAGTAACAGGACCTGCCCTCAGTATCCTGAGCTCTTTCTTACAACAAAGAGAGCAGCGTGTGATGCTGGGTGACCTCCTTTCCCCTGCCAAGTTCTTGCAATGTGGGGTGCCACAGGGGTCGGCACTGAGTCCGACCCTGTTTAATATCTATGTGGCCCCCCTTGCTAGACTTGTAAGATCTCAGGGGATGAGATATCTCCCCTTACAGGCACGCAAGCAGGTTGTGGTTGCCCTAGTTGGCTCAAGGCTTGACTACTGTAACTCCCTGTATGCCGGAGCCAACAAGGGCCTCTTACAGCGCTTACAGGTCGTACAGAATGCGGCGGCACGGTTTGTTCTGGCCTTGCCCTGGATGTCGTCTGTGACCATGGCAAGGAAGAGTCTTCATTGGCTCCCTATCATCTCGAGAGTATCCTTTAAACTTCTGTGCCTTACATATCGTGCTCTTACGGCCGGTCCTGCTGATGCTCTGGGATCTCGGCTTACTCGATATGTTCCGAGTAGGTGCCTACGCTCCTCGGAGCTTAATCATCTGGTAGTTCCTCGTTCCATGAGGGTTAGATGGGGGAGCAAGGTCTTTTCCATCTTGGCACCCCAAGTATGGAACTCACTTCCCTTTGAGATTAAGTCACAACCCTCATTTTTGGATCTTTTTAGGAAGGCTCTGAAAACTTGGTTCTTTGTTAATGCATATCAGTAAGCTCCTTACATCCTTCGACTCAGCTAGATTAATGTTAGGCACCTTGACGCCCATGGGGCTAAGTTGCGCATGTGTAAATCCCACTTCATTCATTCATTCATCTAGCCCTTGGAATTTTGCTGCCTGTTTTTTTTGTTTATACAATCCCATACTCAGGGCGTCACCTCTGAAGGCGGCCTTGAGGCTATCCCATACACAGCCTACATTAGTGCTCCCACGATCTATATTAAAAAAAAGTGGTAATCCATTGCTTCATATGTTCGACAAATTGCTGATCTAATAATAATTTAGGATCGAAAGAAAACCCCCTTTGGCCTAGTAACTGTTACAATACCAGTAATCAAAAAGACTACCGGCCCATGATCTGATTTAATTCTTGGATATACCTGAATAAATGCCTGATTCAGTAGCGATTGCGGAGCAAAAAAAGAATCCAGTCTCACTAACTTTTGGTGGGGGAAAGAAAAAAAAGTATATCCAGCCTCCTCCCCCCGAAGAGAGGCCCAAACATCCACCAACCCATGTGCATCCATTAACGACTGCAAAGCTTTGAAGACACGCGGTTTCCTACCGCTGTAAATCAATTTCTCATGGCATAAGATATTAGGTGCCAGGTTTATATTTAGGTCACCGCACAGGATCAGGGGTGTGGGCCAAGTCGAGAGTTCGACATTTAAGAAATCTAAAGTAACGGCTTCATCTATATTAGCCCCATAAACTGCGCAGATCGTAAATGTTGTGGCACCTATAACACATTCCGCAATTGCCCACCTACCCAGCCCATCGGTTAGGATTCTTCCCGTATTACCTATGTGTTTTTGACTAGGATTGCAACACCTCTGGACGTACCAGAATATTTAGTGCAGGCTAATAGATTAAATCCCAGCTCTTCAAGCAGTTGCCGTTTTGACCATACTATATGGGCCTCCTGGAGACAAATTATATCGCAAAGGAGAAGACGCAGCTCTCGTGCCACCGCCGTCTTTTATCGACTGAATTCAGCCCCCTAACATTCAGTGTGCCTATCCTGATACGGCTACCCGCCATCGAGCTGTGCCTGGGTTCCCATCACTAGCCACACACCCTGACTAAAGCAGACAAAAAGTGTAAAAAAAAAACTCATTTCCATCCTGTACTCATGTATTATTTTCTTTTTCCCCCCCACACACCCTCCAGCACCCCTCCCAAAAAAAACCCAATACCACAACCCACCCCCTCCCAGACACCCCCACCACCCAAGTTGAGGCTTAAGGACCATGTCCTCTGAGATGTAGAAGTGATATGCACACTGCCCCCCCTTTGACTCCCCTGCCCCCCACTCTATCTTTCTCACTTGTCAAGCTGAGAAAAATCCCGTATGTATTACCTTCCCCTCGCATGATTCCAGTTACCTATATTAAACATCATACAGGTTACCCAAAAACTCAAAAACTCAAAAACGAACCTTTCCTGTATACCCCCAATGATCAGAATTCATTAGTGAACAACAGGCAGACAATCAAGCCCAGAGGGGCGGGAAGGGAAAAAGAAATCCTAAGAGAGAGAGAATCTCAATAATCTGAAGAGAAAAAGATTCAATATCCCACCCGCGACAGAAAAAAATGTACAATCTACTGCCACTGCATGATCATTTGCTGGGAAACAGATATTAACAGATATTAACTTTAGCTTGTCTGCCCCTTGTCCATATCATTTAAATAATCCTGTGCAGCGGTCCCAGATGTAAAATATCTAGTTTGACCCTTAAAAATGATTTTTAGTTTAGACGGGTTGAGCAAAAAGGCCTGGGCACCGTTTGCTTGAAAAGGTGCAATTAACTTCCGAAGTTGCCATCGTTCATAAACCGTTGCTGGACAAAAATCAGGGCGAACAAAAAACTCACACCCCATGCCAACACGTTTTTTTTCAGGTCGTGCCAAATCATATAGCGCCTCTCGCAACAGATAGTTATTGAGGCAAATTAAAATCGCCCTAGGGTATGAATTTTGATCAGCTTGCCGCTCACTTCTACGGTGCCGCACAACGAATGGAAACCTGTGCGCCCTGATCACCTCAGTTTCCCAGTTCCAATCATTGAGTTCAGGAAAGGCTTCCTTAAAGAGCTGAACAATGAATCTCCGTGGATCTGCTCCTTCTTTTGACTCGGCTGTACCTAAAACGCGCAAGTTATTGCGTCGCACGTGATTCTCTAGATCCGTGAGCTTCCAGTCCACGTCTATTTTGGACTTTTGTAGAGTTTCAATGGCTGATTTCTGTTTAACCAGGCAGTCCTCAGCTGAGGAAACTCTTTCTTCCACCTCTACCAAACGAGTGGAGACTTCTGCACAAATCATTACCAAACGCCGCATTTTATTTTGGAGTTTCCTTACAGCCCCTTGTGTGCGTAAGCCTTCTGCTTTAGTTTCAACACGATGAGCCATTATACTCTTATAGATTACGCCAAGAGTAATCGAGCCCTCCTCAAGATCCTCATCCAAGTTTGGCTGAGCAAGTGGTAAACTCTGCTCATACAGTGGTCCTTCTCCGGTCTCCACCGCCTTCCTCACTGTTTTATGAAACAGTGAGGAAGGCGGCGGATGAGGGAGGGGAGCGTTCAAAATCATCACCTTCCTCTTCCTCTAGAACATCACCCCAGTCGCCTGGGTTACTGAAGCTGTCCTCATCGTGCTCCTTATCAGAGGCAGTTGTTAAATCAGACATTGAGTAGAACTTGCCCTCGGACCCAGCATACTCCAAATCGCTGCCCTTCTCCATTGCTGATAAGATAGGATCAATGCTAGACCATAGCGGAAGACCACTATCTCCTGTGGTTGCTGCTACAGTAACTGCAGGGTCATCCATTAGTATACTATTTATATTACATAATAGGTTCACTGAGGCTGGGGTCTCTAGAACATCTCCTATAGCAGGGACCGTTTCGTCCTGAGTCAGCCCATTCAGAACCTCGGGAGCAGCTTGAACAGTACTTACTGCCCCTGAGCCCGTTTTCGCCTTCACTCCCTGTTTTTTGTTGAAGATTGCTGGAACAGTCCGCTGCTTCGCTGGAGTATCCTGATTCTGCTGTATACCCTGTGTTTTAGGGGCTGTAGCTGGCTCCTGTTTTAACTTAGTACCGCCAGCAATACTCTGAGTGCCTCCGGTGCCTTGTGATGTCGCGGCAAAATTATTAATGCTGTTACTGTTACCGCTAGCTTTAGTGCCTTTGCTCGCACCAACATCGTCATTACTAGGTATGGCAGAGTGCCCTGTATTCTCCATGTCAGCACTGTGACCCAAGGCCGTTGCACCACCCTCTATCACTGTGCCTGCGGGTGTGTTCGCCAATGTTCCCCCGCAGGTCCTTGCACCTCCTCTGCCCTTTGGCGCCATTGCAATTGCTGCGCTATTCACCGCGCCTGAAACTATTGCCGATATCGCTATACTGCTCAGAGCTCCAGAGGTACCTCACACGCCAGCTCCTCACTTTCGGTGAACCGACGCTCACTCTCACTCCCGGAGCTTTGCAAATTGCCGGGTCCCCAGGTCACGAGCCACCACAGCTGAGGTAACCACTCTCCACGGCTGCTGCTCCGTGCGTGCTACAACCAGCGCGGTCAACTCTGGCGTCTCCCCGCACAGCACAACTCGTGACCAGCCTCAGGTGGAGCCTTCGAACTGGCGTGGAGGCATGAATAATGGCTACAATGAGGCACGTTGACCTCCAAATTCAAGCCAAGTCAATGCACCGCTGCTCCGCTGCGATACTGCTACTGCTACTGCTACTGCAAGCAGCCGTTTTCCCGAATCAAAAAATCACGGTCCGTTCCGGGGGTAATGGGGAACCTTGGGGAGCTGTGTACACACCACCTCACATGGCCACTGCTGCGGCCGCCATCTTGCCTCCGGATCGGGGATGGACCCTGGTTGACATTCTCTATATCCTACACTCAGGTGTTTTAGCATTTATGTGAGAAATTGGGTTGTTGGTTGACTCGCCTGTTAGGCCTTTTCAAGCAACAGCCACAATTTCTGCCAGGGGGTGCCACAAAAGCCATGGCAGCTTGACACAAAAGCAGTCAGGATTAACTTAGATGCAATGTTTAAAGTATTTATGCAGCACTCAAACAGTAATATAGTGAACACACAACACCATATGATTTATGCAGCACTCAAACAGTAATATAGTGAACACACAACACCATATGAATAATCACAACAATTTAGAGAAATGGAGCACATTTTGAAAAATACTTTGAAACAAAAATCCAATCTGTTATGAATTTCTAAAGTTTACAGTAAAAACAAGTGCATGAAAGATCATAGAGCCAACTGCAGACATCTAGTCGGGCAAGACCAGGTCAAAGTAAAAAAATATGGCTAACCGCAATGGAACGCAGTTCAGATACAAGAAGTGGATTGGGCCAGGTCTGTGCTTCCCTTTAGACTTAGAAGAAATTTTGAAGAAGAAGTTCTGAGAAGGTAAAGCTCAGTGGAGAAATACTGCAGGTGGTGTCCTAGGAGGAAGCATTGTCATCGGGGATCCGCTGTACAAAGTTGTGGTGAAGATTTTTACGATCCGACTTAGTCTCTTTATTGGAAGTCAAAAATCTTCAGCAAGATGAAGCTGGAGGCTGTAGATGACGAGCGTTTCAGAAGGCTGGATACCTCTTTACCAAAGGACCGCTGAACGGGATTTGCTACTGCGGAAAATTAGATAGTAGGAACTGCCAAAAGGTCAGGCCAACAGGCAATGCACCTTGGGCGGATAGATGAGCATGATGCAGTCATCCCTTGGTTCTCAGAGCATTTTTGTAGCCAAAAATGTTCTACGTTCCAGGTTTTGGATTTTGAGATCTGGGCAACTTTACCACCCTATCCAGGGGTCCAGGGCACCAGTTGGGGTTCAGGACTCACTCAGGCTGGGCCCAGGTTTCAGTTTAAGATGGTTCGAGCCTTTTATGTCTCTGATGCTTTAATCAGGAGGCCAAAGAACTAGCCGTTGGAGTCACTCTACTAGTCCTGGGTTCCAGGAATGAAGCAAGGCTCAAGCAGCATATCAGGCATCTGAATGTTCAAGGCAGCCTCCAGGCAGCAAAACATTCCTTCCAGTTGCAGCAAAGCATTCTTGTTGAGTGCGCAGCAGGTCTCCGAGAGTCCTTCCACTGGTCCAGAAAGTAAACTAAAAAGTAGGAAGGAGGGTTCAATTTTTATACCTGGTGCTTTCTGTGAAGGAGAAGAAGTTACTAGAAAAGTCCCTTTGAAACTCTTGAAGTTTCCTCACTTCTCTGCCCTGGCTCCAAGCTCAATGCAGGGACAATGCAGTGACAATAAGTACTTTGTGTGAAGGCAGACCCTTACTATTCAGTTGCAAGTGGGGCTGTGCCTAGCTCTGCCCCAATCCTGCCAGATGATAGCCCAGTCAGGCACACCTTATTTCTCTATTGTGTGAATGTGTGTGTGGAATTAACAAAGACCAACTGTCAACTAGGCCAAGTCATGTGACCTAGGACAGTCTACAGGCACCAAATAACAATGGCAGGAAAATGTCAACTTTCAAAAAATTGAACATGATGACTGAACGTCAGAAATTGACCTCAGTAAACACAATCATGGGGTGTAATTGCATCAAAATACTATTATAATATGTTTTGGGTGCCACCTAGATTATGTGGTTCACTGTTTTTAGACTGGTGATCTACATTTGCTGGAATAGGGTTTGAGTCGGTAGGAGGAGGCATTACAAGCGATTCTACTGGAGCTGAGAACATAATTCTTTGCCCAAACTACTATTCCCTGAAGGTTTTGCAGTAGTCACTTGAGTGCATCAACGCATGCAAGAGTTCCACTGTAAATAAAGAAAGAAAGACGGACGTTAGTGAGTATACGTTCGTGGAAGAAGCGCTGTACATAATCAATTGGGATGAAGGTGATTTGACTTGTCATGCCCGTGGCACCAGAAGTGGTCGGCACGGCATGTAAGTAAGTCATCTGCCATTTTTATATCTAAAGGAACCATTTCTGGACACTGGGGCAGGTTTTCTGACCTATGCTATAAACGTGACCAAAAATTCAGCCGCATTCATTGTTTTAGATTGCTGAACTGAGTATTAAGAGTCGTTGTTGTAAAGTTGCATTTCATTTGCACCATATGTTGGTGGAGACCTGTCTTTTTTATGTCTATTAGTTTAAACCTTTAATTGGTCCTTTGCAATCGATTTATAGGAATATTGTTTTTTTCTCCATGCCGTATAAAAGATTGAATCGAGAGTGAAATTCCGCCACTCGTGTGGAGTGATGTCAGAGGTCGACTAAAATCAGTAAAGTGGGAACAGATTAAAGGTGAATCTTTTAAATCACAAATTCGAGATGAATTGAGAGTAATGAGTCTTTGTCTTTTTAGGAAAAAATTATTGACAGCACCAAGAGAGGTCTTATGCACAGTGGCTGCATCTACCATTAAGTGGGCATGAGGTAATTAGACGAGGGCCACATGCCAAGATTAATTTTCCACCCAGTGGTGATACTGTGTTATAATGTACAAATGGTGTTTTATTGTGTTAGTGGTCTACAATTCTGAGTCCTGAGAAGAATCCGGAATAAAAAATGGGTTTGAAACACGTTGACAAGTAACCAACCAATATGTACAAAATAACAGGTGCTGATACCTAGGGTTTGATGCAATCTAATACTTACATAGTCACTAACCAGGTTTTTAACCAGCCTGGCACCGCTATGTTTATTAGCCCATTAATGAGGAGTTTAGAATGATTGACTCAGTGTATGTAAAATAGCATTTCCTCTTGGGCAGCCAGAACTGCTTTGGTGGTTGTGGTACTTGATGTTTGTTTATGTATGGTAGTGATTTTTATTTTGTCCTGATGCGGGGTGGGTTAAATGTAATGTATTGTATTAATGTGATATGTTCATGTTTTGCTATAGTGTATTGCAATTTTAACCAAACATTGAAAAAATTGTTATAACTAAAGAATTGAAAAAAATAAATGGGGCTCACTGCTATTAACTGTCACTAAAGAAAACAAAGGTTTGCAGAAGTATAGTTAGTATTGTAATTTGTGTGGTGGTTGAACTTTTTAAAAGTAGCATTTTCAGAATTGTAATTTAAAATCGGACTTTACCATTAAAGAGGATGCTTAATTACAATTTCATAGATGCCAAAGATGTGGGCCCTCTAGTAGCATTTAATTGACAGGCCTTGGGTATAAGTTATATATTAGATCTAGTTGGCAGTGGTTTACACCCTGTCCTGGTAAGGACTCTCACTCTTGTCAGGGTAAGGGAGTAATAAAGCTAAAATAACCCCTGCTCACTCCCTTGGTTGCTTGGCACAATCAATCAGGCTTATCTCAGAGGCAATGTGTACAGACTTTGTGCATACACAAACAATAACACAGTGAAAATACTACAAAAGGAGTCTACACAAGTTTAGAAAAATAGCCAATATTTATTTGAATAAAACAAGACCAACATGACAATAATCCAACATAAACAAGTCAAGTTTTCCAGTTTCCAAGGATAAATAAGTTCAGTCCATAGAAATCTATGGATGCCTTTCTCTTAGCAGATGTGTTGATCTCTAGACACATGCCCTCGGTTCCTTACTGCTGGGCAGTGTCGATGAAGAGGCAGCGTCGAGGGAAGATGCGTCAAAAATTCAGAAGTGCTGTGTCGATGAAGCGGCTGCAATGCAGACGCTCAATTGATTTTACAGCGGCAAAGCAGGTGATGTGTTAATACTGGTGAACAACACTTACAACGCAACTTTTACACCGCAGAGCCTTTACAACGCAACCATTACAATGCAAACTATTACAACGCATTGCTCTGGGGGGCGCTCTAGGATAGGGAATAGGTTAATTTACTATCCAATAACCTTCCCTAGTGTCCACGGGGACTGGAGTTGGAATAGTAAATTAAACTATTCACTATCCAGCACCCCAAAGCACTATGCGTTGTAATGGACTGCATTGTAATACTTACGTTGTAAAGGCATGCGATGTAAATGCATGCGTTGTAATGTCATACATCCGTTAATACTTCAATAGCGAAGCAGGGCTGCGTCGGAGTCAGAGCGGGTGCCACAGAAATTGGGGATATGATGCCCGGGCTGTGGTGATTTTTCAGCTGCAAAGCAGGCGATGCATCGACTTTTTCGCGGCACGGCGGTGATACGTCCAGAAAATGGCCGAAGAGAGTTGATGTGTGGATTTTCTCTTCAGATCACTTGGTTTTACATCCAAGGGCCCAGGAACTGGATTTGGCACCACTTGGCAAGACTGGGCTCTCTGCAGGCCACCATCCCTCTGATTTTTGCAATTCCTAGGGGGTCGTAGATTGCGACCTACCTCATTAATATTCATGAGGTAGGTCATTTGCATCCCCCCAGGAATCGCAAAAGGTGGACTATACACCTTGATACATTGCATTTTGCGATTGCCTATTTGCGAATCCTTGTGACTCGCAATTAGGGAATCGCAAAATGCAATCTTGATACATCTGTTCGTTAGTCTCTTTGAAAAGTTGGTGCAAAACTGTTATTCATGTAGATAGAAAGCTTAAACATTCCTGTTGTGATCTTTATATGTGTTCAATCTCGAATGTCTTTAAATGAAAAAATCCTTAAATGTATGCACATATGGTGCATGTCTATGTTTTGCAAAGTAGTAAAACTCTGTTCTTGCTATTGAACAATTTCATGAGACAATCTGTGACAATTGACTGCTTTGATAAATGCATTAATGAATGTACACATGCTCATATTTAAGATATCATTGTACATTGATTATGCTTTATTGCTTTTTTAGTATGTAGACGTCAGAATTTAGGCCCTCACTTCCGCATGACGGGCATCATTTATGAGGCTTTGAGTCACTTTTATGCCACCAGTGCGTCACTTTTTGTGATGCACCAGTGGCGTAAAAAATGCGCCTTATTGCGCCATATTTACAAAGTGAAGCATCTAGGTAGATGCGTCTCTTTGTAAACCCCTGCGCGACATTATACCTGTGCCAGGTATAATGTATGCAAGGGGGGCGTATTGACGCAAGAAAGGGTCGTAGAAGTGACGCAGTGAAATCTATAAGATTTCACTGCGCCACTTCTAGGATGCAAATGCATCAATATCTTACGCCTACCTCACAGCAGGCGTGAGACAGGACGCATTGCTGGAAATGCGTCACTTTTGTGACACACTCCAGCAATGCGTCACTTTTGCACCATCCAGATACGTCAGAAATACTGACGTTTCTGTACCTCCTTGCACAATCATGCGTCATACTGTAAATATGACGCATCATTGGTGTCGCGAAGAGGGTGCAATGAAAAGTGACGCATCACTGTTTTCATGCAGCGATGCGTCACTTTTCATAAATGAGGCCCTATGTCTTTTGATAATGTTTTTCATTTCAGCTCTCAGCAAAAGATTGGGACCCCCTCTAAGGTTTGCTTTGGGCCAGGGAAAAGAGAGGACAATATAAACAAAATATAGAGAAATTCCCCTATGGCCTTATACTTTCATATTTGACATAATTCAAATTATACTTTTATATTAATGAAATCCCATTGGACACACAAATTACATAAAACCTATTTTTCGTTGATTTCTTTTATTCTTTTACTTCTTTACACATGAGTTGCTTTCATTTTTTACTTTTTTACTTTTTTATCAAGCATTTTCTTTATACACATTTGATAAAAACTATACAAAATACAAATATCAAAGTTTTGACAATATTTAAAGAAAAACCCTGTAATCCACACATACAAAAACAATCACTCTCTATTCATACATACTAGATACTGTTGCCCACACAACACACAATTCAACCAGACAAATTCTGTGATTGAGGTAGTCCAGATGGTTTAGGGGACTGAGTACGCCAGGTCTACGCGTTTCGGTGGGTTGGCACCACCTTCCTCAGGACCAACAGGTTTTCTCCCTTTAACTCTTGTGGGGACAGGGTTTCTGTAATGATAAGTATACATAAATCTATCTTGTGGTCAGAAATTGGGATTTCACCATCACTTAATAGTACTTTTATTTACAATTATCTATGTTTGCATCTGCGCATACCGTCCACTCAACATAACCCTTCAGCGAAATACCAGTACTGAAAATAGTTTTCATTCATTTTGATATAATTGAAAGATTCATTTGGAATCTGCTAATAATCATATACGCCTGATCGCAAGTATACGAGCAGGACATTAAAAACAAAGATTTCTAATTATCATGCATATGATGTGAACTCTACTATGCATTTTAATGAATCAACAAAGGTGGACCACCAAAAAAGATGTTACCTATGATATCTTTAGGAGAGATCTTAGTCAGGAATATAGGTGTCACTTAAAAACTTCAGTAGGGTCAATAGGTAGAAGATGTATTAATTCCTGAAAAACATATTATATTGTTTCAAGGGATTGAATAATGGTTATTCAATACTCACACTTTCTATTGTAGTCAAATTGACCCAAATAGATTACCTGATATTAGAAAACGTCAGAGATATAAATTAGGGGTCTGCTTCTTCCTACGATTTCTTTATGTTCAGTGGTATATGCACAAGGTTCTTTTTTACCTAAGGTCAAATATAAGCACATGCTTCAGAGATCAGTGTCTCAGTGTAGAGCCATTTGTGTACCGTCATGCTACTATCACTGACATACTAACCTTATTAAAACTTCACTTGAGATCCAAATAGGGGGGTGCGGAGGCGTTATTGTAGTGGTAAATTAATGTTCTAGATCCTCGCCGCACGGCTGTAGGGTTTAAATGACAAAGTCAGGCCTCTATGGTGTTTATACATATGGTTCGTTTATACCATCTATGTATCAGAATACAAACCTTTCTATATGAGGCCGCCTTCTTTTAAGTGTTTTCCCTTTTTCCTTTTTTCCTTTTTTCCTTTTTGTACTCGTCTTATTCTTCTGATTTATTAACTGGGGAGATAAAAAAATAGTATGATAGGTTTTGGTGAGATATGTAGATAATTCACTAGTTATGTGTTCCTAAGAACAAAATCTATACAGTTAAGGTGGCGCTGTGGGTACTGTCTTCAGTTTAATGTCCTCCACAGTATAAGAATACATACTGGGTTGCATTAGGATCCCACTGTTTCACATTGAAAGGCTTTTTTTATATACATGTTACTGGGTCTAGGACCCATAGGTTCTCACACTAGTCTCTAATACATTTATACTCCGTTTAACAGCTCCCTATCTAATAATAAGAGTAAAGGGGCAACCTATCTATCTAATAGTCTCCCAGCGAGTACTTACTTTAATGTCTTTTCACCGCATTTTCCCGAGTCGCCATGCTCCGCTACGTGCTGCAACACCTGAAGTTATGGTGTTTCGGAGAGGCTGCTTTTAAGCCTTGCTGATTGATGCGAGTGTCCCTCATGACCCGGAAGTGATTCCCGGGTCATGTGTTTAATCGTGTCCATTTGTATTGATTATTTTGTCTATCATGCCTGATATATACACGTTCTTTATGCATGTCCTACACCGAACACTGCGATCATAATACGTATTATAATCACTTCGTAGTTTGGCGAGGGTCAAACGCGACCCGGAATTGAAAAGTGTAATTCACAGCCAATATGTTTGTTACTGCCTGTACGGGCGCCATTTCTGAACAGAGTTAGAACCCAATTATAGAGTCATTATCAGGCCAGTTCTGGATATTATCTTTTAGTTGTACCTTTTAAGTGTACGATGGTTGGTTTTTTATGGCACTGCGGTATGCAGGTAATGTTTGTTATCTTCAAACATGATTGCACACAAATACTCTCTCTCATACTGTATTCTTGGGCGCCATTTCTGAGTGGAGTTTCTTTCTCAAAAATCCCCTATTTTACCCTGATATATTCTGATTACTGCTACATAATGTGCCTCGCCATGATTATAATAGGCTACAATTGCAGATGAATTAAGTAATTAAAAAGAGGTAGTTGCCACCTTCCTTTTTTTTTAAATAAAAAACGCAATAGGTTAGTTATATCTCCTCTACATAGTGGGCCTTGCTATGTTTATTACAGACTGCAATTTGCAGCTGAATTTCGTATTTCAAAGAGAGGAAGCTGCCACCTTCGTTTTTTCTAAAAAAACTCAATAGGTTGGTCATATATCATATAAGCCCAGCGGTTATATTTCTAGATAGCAACTCTATTATTTTAGATAAATGTAAGCAGGTGGATAACTGAAACATCAAAAGTTATTTGATTTGTTGTTGCAATATGTGCAACACTGTATAGTAACTGCTAGTTAGACTCATGACAGCTTGGGTATGGTCTAATATTACCATGGTCTGATGGTCTGATATTAGAATAGCAACTCGATTGTTTTAAACGCACGTAAGCATATAGATAACTGAAACATCAAAACTAATTCGATTCGTTGTTGCAATACGAGCGAAGACTGTATGGTGACTGCTCGTGAGACCCATGACAACCGGGGAATGGTCTGATATTAGTAATTAACCCCACAGAATGTAACACTGAGATGAAAGCTGATATTCTGTATACTGTGTTACACTGGGGTCTTAGAATTAAATCCTAGATATAGTTACTAATAGAAGATGGTTGTGTATAATACTCCTAACTTCCAAAGAGGGGTACTAGGCGCAACTAGGCCGTGTTAGTTACAAACCAAGCTATGTTCTCATTCAATCCCTTGCGTACACTGTCGAATTGGAATATCCAAAAGCATTCCCTTTTTCTCCGTGTATCTGCTATCATGTGTCCTAATTTTTGGTGTACTTTTTCTATTATGCACCACTTTAGATCTGTCTCTTTGTGATTTTTATCGATACAGTGTTGTACCATTGGTGCTGTTATTTTTCTTGTTCTTATAGCGGACTTGTGTTCGCTAAATCTTATCCTGAATTCACGACCCGTCTCGCCAATGTAGGCAAACCCACAAGGACATAGGATCAAGTAAATGATATTGCTACTTCTACAGTTGGTGAGAGTTTTTAAGGTTATACTAACATTATTGTAGCTGATCGTTTCTGTAGTGAGAGCTGCGTCACAAGCGTGACAGGCCCCACATCTATGGTTGCCCACAACAGGTTTCAGACCTGTGATCGAGGTTTGAATTCCAGGGGTTTTCAGATGGTTCCTAGTATGCACTAGACGATCTCTTAAGTTTCTGTTGCGTCTATAAGCTATTAGTGGTTTCGAGTATTCTGTCTCATTTTCTTCAGTGTTTAAAATCCTCCAATTTTTGTTAATCACATTTTTGATTTTGTAGTTCAAAAAAGAGTGATTAATTACACATGTAATTCTGTCAGAGGGTCTGCGTGTAGTTCCTCTTAGTAGGGCATCTCTGTCAAAGTATTTTGCCCTCTTAAAGGCTTGTCTGATTAGTCTGTGGGGGTAGCCACGTTTGATCAGTCTTTCTTTCAGGGCATCCCCATGTATCTGATAATCCGATAAATTGGTACAGTTTCGGCGAATTCTCAAGAATTCTCCAAATGGTATAGAATCCTTTTGGCAGTGTGGATGATAACTCCCAAATTGGAGAATGGTGTTTTTTGCCGTGGGTTTCCTAAAAAGGCTTACCTCTAATATACTGTTTTTACCAATAATTTCAATATCAAGGAATTCGACTTTTTCGTGGCTATAGTTTGACGTGAATTTAAGATTGGGGTCACTCGAGTTCAACCAAAGAATAAATTCTTTAAGGTTGTTCTCTTCGCCTCGCCATACAAAAAAAATGTCGTCAATAAAACGTTTCCAGAAAAAAATATTCTCAAAAAATGGGGCTGCATCGTTAAAAATATTTTTCAATTCCCATTCCCCCATATATGTGTTGGCTACACTTGGGGCGCAAGATGCCCCCATGCTTGTCCCTTTGATTTGCTTAAACAGGGTACCATTATAGTCAAAAAAGTTGTTGAGAAGGACTAGTTCCAAACATTGAAGGATAAAGCCATCCGGCCTGTTGTCAGGGTATCTTTCCAATAACTGGGCTACTGCCTG
The DNA here is from genome assembly GCF_964261635.1 of Lissotriton helveticus. NCBI lineage: Eukaryota > Metazoa > Chordata > Amphibia > Caudata > Salamandridae > Lissotriton > Lissotriton helveticus. Next base: position 492,667,241 of record NC_136069.1, on the reverse strand, counting down.
TAACGCCTGACATTGAGGGATGTTGGTATACAAAGCCTCAATGTCAAGCGTTACAAGCAGATCAATGGTGGGATTGAATTCGGTGCCCTCAATTTTGACGATCATGTCGCCTGTGTCCTTAATGAAAGAATCATACCTTTGCGTCAATGGACACAGGAATTTGTCAACATACTCTGACAAAGGTTCTGTGCTTGATCCAATTGTGGAGATGATGGGGCGCATGGGTGGATCTTTTTCACTTTTATGGGTTTTAGGCAACCCATACATGGCTGGTGTTACTGGATTCGTTTTATTTAGGAAGGTCAGTTCATCTACACAGATGAAACCCTCTCGAAATGCTTCTTCGGTTATCTCTTTTATGGTTTTATTAAGATGATACAATTCTCTTGGATGTGCTGCCCTGTAATGTTCTTTTACACTAAGCATCTCTTGCATTTTGCTGTCATAATTAGGTCTATCAAAAATTGTGATACCCCCACCCTTATCGCAGGGTTTCACTACCAGGCTGGTATTGGTTTCAATTTTGTGTAACGCTAGATTTTCTTTTTTAGATAGATTAAAACATGGTTTATTGGTTCCTGTTAAGAGGCGTTTGATGTCTTGCAACACGGTACGCTCAAAGATTTGGACTTCAGGTCCAACCATGTCCAAGGTTGGAGTAAAAACTGAAGATGGTTTGCATCCAGAAAGATTATCACAGGTAGATGGGGGATCTCGACCTTCAAAGTATTTTTTCAGTCTAACTTTTCTGAAAAAAGAGAATAGATCTTCATGCAGTTTGAACTTGTTCAATGTGGTACAAGGGACAAATGATAGGCCTCTGCTTAATAATGCAGACTCTTCATCACTAAGGGAGGTTGATGATAGATTGTAAATTGGCAGGGTGTTTTGAGAGTTATATTTTATAGTAGTTGTCCCTGACTCTACCACCAGTATTGTTGGTGCCTGGTTTTCACATACCGTTGTTGTTGTTGCTGAGGTTGTGGGCTCATTGTCTGTGGTCCACCCCTGTCTTGTTGCCAATAAACTGTCCTCCCTCTGTATTGGCCTCTCGCTAAAAAACCCCTATTATGAGTGTTTTGATAGCCTTGTCTGCCTCTAAATGAGCCTGAGTTGAAACGTCCCCTTCCAGAGTCGTTGTAATTTTCTGCTTCAGAGTCAGAAGATCCTGTGTCTGAAAAGTTAGTATAGTTACGTCTGTTGCCATTATCATAATTGGTTTGGTAATTCCCCTGATATCCTCCCTGGTAATAGTTGGGGTTCAAGTAAGGATATATCTTTTCTTTTGAAAACCATCTGACATCTTTCTTTAGTTTGTCTGTTTTCTTATTAGTTAAGTACGTGTCAAAATCTTTCATTTCTGATTGAATTTTCTCTAATTTATTCCTAGCCTCTTCTACTGCATCAGAGGATTGGAGTTTTTCTTCCAATGCTTGGATTTCTTGGCCTATAGAGTTGATCATATCTCTGGCTGTTTCGATGATCAACATCATCCAGTCCCTGGAGCAGCGATTTGATATTAATGACCACCGCTCCAGGAACTTCCGAATCTCTATAAATAGTGCTGGTGCATTTCGCACTCGGAGGCCTGATGGTATAACTCCTACTTTTAGATATTCTAGCATATAAAATGCATGGGATTCAATCCTTTTTAGTTTCTTTTTAAGGTTAAGAAGATTTTGCCACTCACTATTGTCTCCCAATAAGGTGGACGTTGAGCTGGTATTGTCTACTACATGTCCTAACAAAGAGTTAAATTCTTCATCACTGAAGCCAAAGGTTTGTAGTCCCTCCATGACTAACAATTCATGTAAGCAATATACAGTAAAAGGTGGTAACAAGAGTACGTCCAATATAAGGTACAGGCAATGAGTTAGTAATGAATAATAAGTTCAGTACGCTAACTACAGCGAGGGCGAGTGAGTAAACACACACACAGGTGCAAACACAGTGTGATTAAATAGGGAGATCAATTTATCCTCCCAGTTATGGACATGAAACTTCCCACAGTTCAAAAACCGTGAATGCAACAGCAAAAGATTGGGACCCCCTCTAAGGTTTGCTTTGGGCCAGGGAAAAGAGAGGACAATATAAACAAAATATAGAGAAATTCCCCTATGGCCTTATACTTTCATATTTGACATAATTCAAATTATACTTTTATATTAATGAAATCCCATTGGACACACAAATTACATAAAACCTATTTTTCGTTGATTTCTTTTATTCTTTTACTTCTTTACACATGAGTTGCTTTCATTTTTTACTTTTTTACTTTTTTATCAAGCATTTTCTTTATACACATTTGATAAAAACTATACAAAATACAAATATCAAAGTTTTGACAATATTTAAAGAAAAACCCTGTAATCCACACATACAAAAACAATCACTCTCTATTCATACATACTAGATACTGTTGCCCACACAACACACAATTCAACCAGACAAATTCTGTGATTGAGGTAGTCCAGATGGTTTAGGGGACTGAGTACGCCAGGTCTACGCGTTTCGGTGGGTTGGCACCACCTTCCTCAGGACCAACAGGTTTTCTCCCTTTAACTCTTGTGGGGACAGGGTTTCTGTAATGATAAGTATACATAAATCTATCTTGTGGTCAGAAATTGGGATTTCACCATCACTTAATAGTACTTTTATTTACAATTATCTATGTTTGCATCTGCGCATACCGTCCACTCAACATAACCCTTCAGCGAAATACCAGTACTGAAAATAGTTTTCATTCATTTTGATATAATTGAAAGATTCATTTGGAATCTGCTAATAATCATATACGCCTGATCGCAAGTATACGAGCAGGACATTAAAAACAAAGATTTCTAATTATCATGCATATGATGTGAACTCTACTATGCATTTTAATGAATCAACAAAGGTGGACCACCAAAAAAGATGTTACCTATGATATCTTTAGGAGAGATCTTAGTCAGGAATATAGGTGTCACTTAAAAACTTCAGTAGGGTCAATAGGTAGAAGATGTATTAATTCCTGAAAAACATATTATATTGTTTCAAGGGATTGAATAATGGTTATTCAATACTCACACTTTCTATTGTAGTCAAATTGACCCAAATAGATTACCTGATATTAGAAAACGTCAGAGATATAAATTAGGGGTCTGCTTCTTCCTACGATTTCTTTATGTTCAGTGGTATATGCACAAGGTTCTTTTTTGCCTAAGGTCAAATATAAGCACATGCTTCAGAGATCAGTGTCTCAGTGTAGAGCCATTTGTGTACCGTCATGCTACTATCACTGACATACTAACCTTATTAAAACTTCACTTGAGATCCAAATAGGGGGGTGCGGAGGCGTTATTGTAGTGGTAAATTAATGTTCTAGATCCTCGCCGCACGGCTGTAGGGTTTAAATGACAAAGTCAGGCCTCTATGGTGTTTATACATATGGTTCGTTTATACCATCTATGTATCAGAATACAAACCTTTCTATATGAGGCCGCCTTCTTTTAAGTGTTTTCCCTTTTTCCTTTTTTCCTTTTTCCCTTTTGTACTCGTCTTATTCTTCTGATTTATTAACTGGGGAGATAAAAAAATAGTATGATAGGTTTTGGTGAGATATGTAGATAATTCACTAGTTATGTGTTCCTAAGAACAAAATCTATACAGTTAAGGTGGCGCTGTGGGTACTGTCTTCAGTTTAATGTCCTCCACAGTATAAGAATACATACTGGGTTGCATTAGGATCCCACTGTTTCACATTGAAAGGCTTTTTTTATATACATGTTACTGGGTCTAGGACCCATAGGTTCTCACACTAGTCTCTAATACATTTATACTCCGTTTAACAGCTCCCTATCTAATAATAAGAGTAAAGGGGCAACCTATCTATCTAATAGTCTCCCAGCGAGTACTTACTTTAAAGTCTTTTCACCGCATTTTCCCGAGTCGCCATGCTCCGCTACGTGCTGCAACACCTGAAGTTATGGTGTTTCGGAGAGGCTGCTTTTAAGCCTTGCTGATTGATGCGAGTGTCCCTCATGACCCGGAAGTGATTCCCGGGTCATGTGTTTAATCGTGTCCATTTGTATTGATTATTTTGTCTATCATGCCTGATATATACACGTTCTTTATGCATGTCCTACACCGAACACTGCGATCATAATACGTATTATAATCACTTCGTAGTTTGGCGAGGGTCAAACGCGACCCGGAATTGAAAAGTGTAATTCACAGCCAATATGTTTGTTACTGCCTGTACGGGCGCCATTTCTGAACAGAGTTAGAACCCAATTATAGAGTCATTATCAGGCCAGTTCTGGATATTATCTTTTAGTTGTACCTTTTAAGTGTACGATGGTTGGTTTTTTATGGCACTGCGGTATGCAGGTAATGTTTGAGTGGAGTTTCTTTCTCAAAAATCCCCTATTTTACCCTGATATATTCTGATTACTGCTACATAATGTGCCTCGCCATGATTATAATAGGCTACAATTGCAGATGAATTAAGTAATTAAAAAGAGGTAGTTGCCACCTTCCTTTTTTTTAAAATAAAAAACGCAATAGGTTAGTTATATCTCCTCTACATAGTGGGCCTTGCTATGTTTATTACAGACTGCAATTTGCAGCTGAATTTCGTATTTCAAAGAGAGGAAGCTGCCACCTTCGTTTTTTCTAAAAAAACTCAATAGGTTGGTCATATATCATATAAGCCCAGCGGTTATATTTCTAGATAGCAACTCTATTATTTTAGATAAATGTAAGCAGGTGGATAACTGAAACATCAAAAGTTATTTGATTTGTTGTTGCAATATGTGCAACACTGTATAGTAACTGCTAGTTAGACTCATGACAGCTTGGGTATGGTCTAATATTACCATGGTCTGATGGTCTGATATTAGAATAGCAACTCGATTGTTTTAAACGCACGTAAGCATATAGATAACTGAAACATCAAAACTAATTCGATTCGTTGTTGCAATACGAGCGAAGACTGTATGGTGACTGCTCGTGAGACCCATGACAACCGGGGAATGGTCTGATATTAGTTATTAACCCCACAGAATGTAACACTGAGATGAAAGCTGTTATTCTGTATACTGTGTTACACTGGGGTCTTAGAATTAAATCCTAGATATAGTTACTAATAGAAGATGGTTGTGTATAATACTCCTAACTTCCAAAGAGGGGTACTAGGCGCAACTAGGCCGTGTTAGTTACAAACCAAGCTATGTTCTCATTCAATCCCTTGCGTACACTGTCGAATTGGAATATCCAAAAGCATTCCCTTTTTCCTCCGTGTATCTGCTATCATGTGTCCTAATTTTTGGTGTACTTTTTCTATTATGCACCACTTTAGATCTGTCTCTTTGTGATTTTTATCGATACAGTGTTGTACCATTGGTGCTGTTATTTTTCTTGTTCTTATAGCGGACTTGTGTTCGCTAAATCTTATCCTGAATGCACGACCCGTCTCGCCAATGTAGGCAAACCCACAAGGACATAGGATCAAGTAAATGATATTGCTACTTCTACAGTTGGTGAGAGTTTTTAAGGTTATACTAACATTATTGTAGCTGATCGTTTCTGTAGTGAGAGCTGCGTCACAAGCGTGACAGGCCCCACATCTATGGTTGCCCACAACAGGTTTCAGACCTGTGATCGAGGTTTGAATTCCAGGGGTTTTCAGATGGTTCCTAGTATGCACTAGACGATCTCTTAAGTTTCTGTTGCGTCTATAAGCTATTAGTGGTTTCGAGTATTCTGTCTCATTTTCTTCAGTGTTTAAAATCCTCCAATTTTTGTTAATCACATTTTTGATTTTGTAGTTCAAAAAAGAGTGATTAATTACACATGTAATTCTGTCAGAGGGTCTGCGTGTAGTTCCTCTTAGTAGGGCATCTCTGTCAAAGTATTTTGCCCTCTTAAAGGCTTGTCTGATTAGTCTGTGGGGGTAGCCACGTTTGATCAGTCACCATACAGTCTTCGCTCGTATTGCAACATTGCAACAACGAATCGAATTAGTTTTGATGTTTCAGTTATCTATATGCTTACGTGCGTTTAAAACAATCGAGTTGCTATTCTAATATCACATCAGACCATGGTAATATTAGACCATACCCAAGCTGTCATGAGTCTAACTAGCAGTTACTATACAGTGTTGCACATATTGCAACAACAAATCAAATAACTTTTGATGTTTCAGTTATCCACCTGCTTACATTTATCTAAAATAATAGAGTTGCTATCTAGAAATATAACCGCTGGGCTTATATGATATATGACCAACCTATTGAGTTTTTTTAGAAAAAACGAAGGTGGCAGCTTCCTCTCTTTGAAATACGAAATTCAGCTGCAAATTGCAGTCTGTAATAAACATAGCAAGGCCCACTATGTAGAGGAGATATAACTAACCTATTGCGTTTTTTATTTTAAAAAAAAGGAAGGTGGCAACTACCTCTTTTTAATTACTTAATTCATCTGCAATTGTAGCCTATTATAATCATGGCGAGGCACATTATGTAGCAGTAATCAGAATATATCAGGGTAAAATAGGGGATTTTTGAGAAAGAAACTCCACTCAGAAATGGCGCCCAAGAATACAGTATGAGAGAGAGTATTTGTGTGCAATCATGTTTGAAGATAACAAACATTACCTGCATACCGCAGTGCCATAAAAAACCAACCATCGTACACTTAAAAGGTACAACTAAAAGATAATATCCAGAACTGGCCTGATAATGACTCTATAATTGGGTTCTAACTCTGTTCAGAAATGGCGCCCGTACAGGCAGTAACAAACATATTGGCTGTGAATTACACTTTTCAATTCCGGGTCGCGTTTGACCCTCGCCAAACTACGAAGTGATTATAATACGTATTATGATCGCAGTGTTCGGTGTAGGACATGCATAAAGAACGTGTATATATCAGGCATGATAGACAAAATAATCAATACAAATGGACACGATTAAACACATGACCCGGGAATCACTTCCGGGTCATGAGGGACACTCGCATCAATCAGCAAGGCTTAAAAGCAGCCTCTCCGAAACACCATAACTTCAGGTGTTGCAGCACGTAGCGGAGCATGGCGACTCGGGAAAATGCGGTGAAAAGACTTTAAAGTAAGTACTCGCTGGGAGACTATTAGATAGATAGGTTGCCCCTTTACTCTTATTATTAGATAGGGAGCTGTTAAACGGAGTATAAATGTATTAGAGACTAGTGTGAGAACCTATGGGTCCTAGACCCAGTAACATGTATATAAAAAAAGCCTTTCAATGTGAAACAGTGGGATCCTAATGCAACCCAGTATGTATTCTTATACTGTGGAGGACATTAAACTGAAGACAGTACCCACAGCGCCACCTTAACTGTATAGATTTTGTTCTTAGGAACACATAACTAGTGAATTATCTACATATCTCACCAAAACCTATCATACTATTTTTTTATCTCCCCAGTTAATAAATCAGAAGAATAAGACGAGTACAAAAGGGAAAAAGGAAAAAAGGAAAAAGGGAAAACACTTAAAAGAAGGTGGCCTCATATAGAAAGGTTTGTATTCTGATACATAGATGGTATAAACGAACCATATGTATAAACACCATAGAGGCCTGACTTTGTCATTTAAACCCTACAGCCGTGCGGCGAGGATCTAGAACATTAATTTACCACTACAATAACGCCTCCGCACCCCCCTATTTGGATCTCAAGTGAAGTTTTAATAAGGTTAGTATGTCAGTGATAGTAGCATGACGGTACACAAATGGCTCTACACTGAGACACTGATCTCTGAAGCATGTGCTTATATTTGACCTTAGGTAAAAAAGAACCTTGTGCATATACCACTGAACATAAAGAAATCGTAGGAAGAAGCAGACCCCTAATTTATATCTCTGACGTTTTCTAATATCAGGTAATCTATTTGGGTCAATTTGACTACAATAGAAAGTGTGAGTATTGAATAACCATTATTCAATCCCTTGAAACAATATAATATGTTTTTCAGGAATTAATACATCTTCTACCTATTGACCCTACTGAAGTTTTTAAGTGACACCTATATTCCTGACTAAGATCTCTCCTAAAGATATCATAGGTAACATCTTTTTTGGTGGTCCACCTTTGTTGATTCATTAAAATGCATAGTAGAGTTCACATCATATGCATGATAATTAGAAATCTTTGTTTTTAATGTCCTGCTCGTATACTTGCGATCAGGCGTATATGATTATTAGCAGATTCCAAATGAATCTTTCAATTATATCAAAATGAATGAAAACTATTTTCAGTACTGGTATTTCGCTGAAGGGTTATGTTGAGTGGACGGTATGCGCAGATGCAAACATAGATAATTGTAAATAAAAGTACTATTAAGTGATGGTGAAATCCCAATTTCTGACCACAAGATAGATTTATGTATACTTATCATTACAGAAACCCTGTCCCCACAAGAGTTAAAGGGAGAAAACCTGTTGGTCCTGAGGAAGGTGGTGCCAACCCACCGAAACGCGTAGACCTGGCGTACTCAGTCCCCTAAACCATCTGGACTACCTCAATCACAGAATTTGTCTGGTTGAATTGTGTGTTGTGTGGGCAACAGTATCTAGTATGTATGAATAGAGAGTGATTGTTTTTGTATGTGTGGATTACAGGGTTTTTCTTTAAATATTGTCAAAACTTTGATATTTGTATTTTGTATAGTTTTTATCAAATGTGTATAAAGAAAATGCTTGCTAAAAAAGTAAAAAAGTAAAAAATGAAAGCAACTCATGTGTAAAGAAGTAAAAGAATAAAAGAAATCAACGAAAAATAGGTTTTATGTAATTTGTGTGTCCAATGGGATTTCATTAATATAAAAGTATAATTTGAATTATGTCAAATATGAAAGTATAAGGCCATAGGGGAATTTCTCTATATTTCATTTCAGCTCTCTCCCTTGTAACACTCTTGTACTCTCCCAAGAGAAACATGAAGAATTGATACATATTGTATTAAAATATTGATACTCCTATGAGGACTGAACAGTTGCGACTAGTACGAATGAAGGTTCCAGCAATGAATGAGCTTTTGTGATTTAACCTCTGTGCCTAAGATGGATAGTTGTTTGCCCATGCTTGGTGTGGGAAAATTCCTTACTGTTACCAATTTTGCACCTCCTTAGAGGAAGATTACCTCATGGATGTCTGACGATGGATGGTGTAACACAATGGGTGTAATATCTGGACCGATGAACTATAAGAGAGACTTCTGGTTTTCTGTTCGGCCAGTTGACATTTTGACCAAACCCTTACTTATGCTGAGACCTTTGCGGACTCCTTCTTGCCCTAGCAAACAGTAGGAACCTCTTGCTTAGTGGACTTTCCTAGGACTCCTGACCAAACTATGGGCCGATTAGGATGGAGGATTTTCCGCCTCCTCCGGGCCGGCGGAAGCCACCGCCGGCCCGGAGGAGGCGGAAAATCTCTGCGGAGTCACCAAAGACCCACCGCCGCATTACGATGGCTGGTGGATTGCGACCTACCTCATTAATATTCATGAGGTAGGTCATTTGCATCCCCCCAGGAATCGCAAAAGGTGGACTATACACCTTGATACATTGCATTTTGCGATTGCCTATTTGCGAATCCTTGTGACTCGCAATTAGGGAATCGCAAAATGCAATCTTGATACATCTGTTCGTTAGTCTCTTTGAAAAGTTGGTGCAAAACTGTTATTCATGTAGATAGAAAGCTTAAACATTCCTGTTGTGATCTTTATATGTGTTCAATCTCGAATGTCTTTAAATGAAAAAATCCTTAAATGTATGCACATATGGTGCATGTCTATGTTTTGCAAAGTAGTAAAACTCTGTTCTTGCTATTGAACAATTTCATGAGACAATCTGTGACAATTGACTGCTTTGATAAATGCATTAATGAATGTACACATGCTCATATTTAAGATATCATTGTACATTGATTATGCTTTATTGCTTTTTTAGTATGTAGACGTCAGAATTTAGGCCCTCACTTCCGCATGACGGGCATCATTTATGAGGCTTTGAGTCACTTTTATGCCACCAGTGCGTCACTTTTTGTGATGCACCAGTGGCGTAAAAAATGCGCCTTATTGCGCCATATTTACAAAGTGAAGCATCTAGGTAGATGCGTCTCTTTGTAAACCCCTGCGCGACATTATACCTGTGCCAGGTATAATGTATGCAAGGGGGGCGTATTGACGCAAGAAAGGGTCGTAGAAGTGACGCAGTGAAATCTATAAGATTTCACTGCGCCACTTCTAGGATGCAAATGCGTCAATATCTTACGCCTACCTCACAGCAGGCGTGAGACAGGACGCATTGCTGGAAATGCGTCACTTTTGTGACACACTCCAGCAATGCGTCACTTTTGCACCATCCAGATACGTCAGAAATACTGACGTTTCTGTACCTCCTTGCACAATCATGCGTCATACTGTAAATATGACGCATCATTGGTGTCGCGAAGAGGGTGCAATGAAAAGTGACACATCACTGTTTTCATGCAGCGATGCGTCACTTTTCATAAATGAGGCCCTATGTCTTTTGATAATGTTTTTCATTTCAGCTCTCTCCCTTGTAACACTCTTGTACTCTCCCAAGAGAAACATGAAGAATTGATACATATTGTATTAAAATATTGATACTCCTATGAGGACTGAACAGTTGCGACTAGTACGAATGAAGGTTCCAGCAATGAATGAGCTTTTGTGATTTAACCTCTGTGCCTAAGATGGATAGTTGTTTGCCCATGCTTGGTGTGGGAAAATTCCTTACTGTTACCAATTTTGCACCTCCTTAGAGGAAGATTACCTCATGGATGTCTGACGATGGATGGTGTAACACAGTGGGTGTAATATCTGGACCGATGAACTATAAGAGAGACTTCTGGTTTTCTGTTCGGCCAGTTGACATTTTGACCAGACCCTTACTTATGCTGAGACCTTTGCGGACTCCTTCTTGCCCTAGCAAACAGTAGGAACCTCTTGCTTAGTGGACTTTCCTAGGACTCCTGACCAAACCATGGGCCGATTAGGATGGAGGATTTTCCGCCTCCTCCGGGCCGGCGGAAGCCACCGCCGGCCCGGAGGAGGCGGAAAATCCTCTGCGGAGTCACCAAAGACCCACCGCCGCATTACGATGGCTGGTGGGTCTTGGTTTCTATCCGCTGCTTTTCCGCCGCGGTCGGATTACAACCGCGGCGGAAAAGCTCTCATTTGGCTGGCAGTGTCTATCAGACACCGCCAGCCAAATTAGGATGCATTAGTAAACATGCTTTTCCGGGGCGGTTTTTCCGCCGTGGAAAAGCATGTGTACTTTTGATTTTGGGGGCCCGTTGCGGGCCCCCAGGGTGTAGGCGGGTGGGGGGTGCACATGGGGGGTACCTATGGTACCCCCCAGTATTTACATGCACAAAGCGGCAGGCACCGCGCGGTGCCTGCCGCTTTGTGCATGTAAATGTAAAACATGCACTTTTAACATTGCGGCGGGTGCTGCTTGAAGCAGCACCCGCCGCAATGTTAAATATCCAGGATGTGACCGCCAGGGTGGCGGTCACATCCTAATTTGCACGGAGGGACCGCCGCAGCCCATGCGGACGGTCCCTCCACCTCTGGGATGGCGGACGGATGCAAGTCCGTCCGCCATCCTAATCGGACCCCATGTACGGCAATGTCCTGCCTAGACTTCTTTTGAACTTGATAATTGTAAGACCCCTTCCATGATCTTTCCTTTAGTATGGACTTTGAGAACTTTACCTTTAAACTCTGTTTAAAAGTGTAGATTTGAACTACACATGTAATTGGCTCATTTGAGACTCCTAAGTGGGCTCTCTAAATGTTGTTTGATGCAGTAGTTATTATTGCTAATTATTATAAACCTTAATTGAAACTTTTTACATGTCTACGTCTTTTAAATTACATAACCATTCTTTCCACAGGGACTGTGCCTGGGATATTTAATTAATAATTTATTGCAGAAATGGTCATGAATTGTTCACAGAGCATCAGGTTCTGTTGGTTCTGTTTTGGATAGCGGTAGCAGGGTTGTTAGTCTATGTGATTCCAGCCTGTTTAAATTTCTTACGGAGATTCGGACATCCTGCTGCCATCCTGTACCTTTACAGTATGGTTCTGAGAGTAATATATCTAAATTGGAGTATAAACTTATAATAAGTTGGTTACAAATTCCTGTGTGGTTTAAAGTGGGTCTGGTGTACACAGAAGGGGTTAGAGTTCAAATAGAAATTACAAAAATAATAATATTCTAAAATAAAATACAAAGGTTCAAGGCTCAGAGTAGGTGCTTGACAGGAATACTTTGGGAGATGAGTGTCATAGGGCTACCTCAGGCTCATCTTGTAGTGAATGTGCCGGATACCTAGGAATCTATACTGTGAAACCTTTGTGTCACCATCCTGAGGTAAGTGCTGTTTGCGTTGTGATACATATCTGAAGCAGACACTATAGTCAAGTTAATTTCTGATCAAATACTATGTAGATAATAGAAAGTGGAAAGGCCCTCGTCTAAGAAGGCTGCCCTTGTTCCTACAAGATTTTTGGAAATGTGTGTTCTCTATGAATGAACAAATGAATGAAAAAATGTATTGTTCTGTTAATAAAAACTTACAATATAAAACATTTATTCACATTTCAAACGTATTACCATTGTTAAAGATTTTTTTAAATAAACACGATTAAAATATGAGTTAGTCCCACAATAAGAAAACTCTACTCATCTAATTAAAATGTGTAAAAAACTATACTTAAAGTGCATGTACTGGTGACAGAATCTGCCTACTATTTCCTCTTCCCATTTATTCTGTTTGTTACTAACTTGATACACACTATGAATAGGTCTAACCATTCATAATGTGTAGCACACAGAGCGTCCTAGTCAGTTTATTGTTGACACCGAGCGAACCTACCACAAGCAAAGCTTTAAGGTACAAAGTGCCTATTATAAAAATCCTTGCAAGGCTTGCCAATGATAAGCCCTAATTATTTCACGATATTCCAATTACTTGTGTATCGAGATCATGGCTCCACTCGTTTAAGATTTATCTACCCTTCTAGGTAATTTATTTTACTGCCCTTCTTTTTTCATGAATTAATAAAATAATAATGATAAGAGCCCTTTACTGTGCGCTATTAACCAGTTCCTCTCTATTCTCCATGAGTATAGTTGAATTTGCTCATTGCAGTCTAGTATTTGAACTTGAATGGTACCTAGATATGATTTATTATGGTTAGATGGAAAAACCATCCAGACAATCTGTGTAAAACTGTCAGGACTGTGTCTGGACAGGGACAGATGTGAGCAGAGACAGAAACAGCTTGGATGTGAAGGGTTGCATGTCATACACGGTGTAGACCACCAGATTAATACAATCCTTCCCCCAATTAGAGTTACTAGTGGTGGTAAACCGCTTGATATGTACTCAGTGGTATCCTAGTAGTGTGGCTTAACGGATTTTTACATTGACTCGGTGTGCATGGGAGCACAAGGCATTGAAGTTGGTGATGAATCCTCCTGGACCTCTGCAGTCCTGGACAAGAGTGGAATGAGGGAATAGCACAGCTGTGGACCACGTTGAGACTGAGAAGGGTGGGTAAGCTTATATATTGGGATTTTTTTTGTATGTTTTTTTTTCAAGAAATTTATATAGCGCAAACTTGACCCTAAAGTATCAGGTATCAGAGCGCTTTACATGAGCACCAGTTACGTTACACAAGGACACATTCATTTTTGTTAGGCATGGGGAGATTAAGTGATTTGTCCAGAATCACAGGATGTTGAGCATCATTGCTGAGACTCGAACCCTGTTCCCCAGATTTGAGATTGACTGCCCTAGCCGTTTGGCCACATCCTCGCCCCAGTTGGCATTGGGTGCTATGGATATTGGACCGAATGTCTGAGGATGTCTGGGATGGTAGGAGCTCCATCTTCTCCTACACCCTTACCTTGTTTCTTCTGACTGAAAAAACAAGTATCGTGCAATAAGGTGTTAGACTGCATGCACATGCATAAGTGTACAGAAGGTTTCATTCATGCATAATCCCAGTAGGAGACAGGAGCAGAAAAAACTTCTCCTTCCAAGTTGAAATCATGGAAGTACTGCAGAGGACATTCTAGAGCAGTGTTCAAACCAGATGAAATGGGTTTTTGGACCCCACAGTTTCAAATGTATGCAACCCCAACTTGTCAGACAAAGTAGTAGTGTTGGATTGCAGGCCCATGTTAGGATGAGGCCCATTTTACCCCAAAGGCGATGAACTCTTCATTAAAAAGCAAACTGTCTCCTTTAGCCCATCACACATAGGCCTGCAGTTTAAGCAAACTCTTCACTGCACCTCCCACCGACAACTGTCCCTTGCTGACCACTTCATCCAAGGTTCCATGCGCTCACAGCCCTAAACAGTACCCCAGACCATGGACTGATCCATGTGCTTGGGGTGCAGAAAAATGACTGGAGCCACGATAAGCCAAAGTTCATTTACCCTTCTGATGAGCACCCCACACATATTTGGCAGCCTAGAATTCAGTTTGTTGTATCTGGCACATAATCTATTTATAGGCACATGCATTATTTTCGTCTTTGGAGAAATATTGCTCATGGTTAGTTTTGCAGACCAAGTATTGGAACATTTTTTTGTCTTACTCATTCCGACCTGCCTTTAAAGCCCATCATTTAGCCAACATTGCTAGTCAATTGCGCTGTAAACAAATCGTTTTTTGAACAGTTTCCAGGGGGAAGGAAGGTGTAGGCCCTAGAGTGAACCTGGCTTCTCACTGGCAAGCTTGCATGGTGAAATGCGTGACGGCTCGAAAATGGCTCGGTTCTGGCCATACATTTTATTGCGAATGCATCTATTTTCGGATGTGACTTGGCTTTATATATGCTGCAAACAATGTTTGGAAAAAAAATATCCATTTTGATTAACGTCAATGGTTGGTCTATTCTGACTCATTGAATCTGAATATTCAGCTAAAACTGAGGCAGGATATATTTTTCCGCATTTGACTACAAGATAAAATACTTCACTTAATGATGTGGGCACTGGCGCTAACATATGTTTTTTTTGCTGTTTCCACCTGCTGTGATTTTCAATTTACTTGTATCGTTTTCGTGGTATATCCTGAATCACAATTTATGCAGTAAATAGAAACAAGGATAGGGTCAGCTGATTTTATTAACCTCCTGTATGCTGTAACTCTATTTAATGTCAGTCAGAACTTCCCTGCAGTGATTTTCTAGTAGATTTCAGCTTCATTGTTCACTTTGCTATTAGTAGTAAAAAGAAGTAATAGCTTTTGCAGACCATGAAGTGTAACACAATTTATTTATGTTGTTATTGTACCTGACTTTAATTTCCTAAAGACAAGTAAAAGTTGATAAAAGAATGTAAAGCGTGTCTGTAGAAATCTTTTTAGCACCTATGAGGAAAGGACATATTCGGCTTAGATGTCATTATCATGGATTTGTTATGTCTGGGTTGCTGACTTCCAAATATGTGTTTAAAAAGTGTATACACATGCATTCATGTGCTGTCCCTCGGTCAATCACTTAAAGCCAGTATCATCTTATGGATTTTGGGAGCCCCGGCAAAATAAATATTTTTTAGGCCCCTGTTTAGAACAAATTTAAAATTTACTATCTATTGTTTGCTGATTCAAGTCCTGTGATGACAGGTAAACATCAATTTTATATTAAGGGGTGAGATCCAGAATTACACCGAGGTGAAATGGAGAAAAATGTCACCCTCCCAGGCCCCCTTTGAAGGTAGGAACCCTGAACAATTGAACAAAATACAAATAATAGTGGAGGGTCAAGACAGCGAATTTCAAAGAGAACGACTATGTGAGAAAACTAGTGACCATAGTCCACTAGTCAGGGTACATCATTCGCGGTTGCTGAAAAATACCCATCAGTAGCTCTTCCTTGGCGCCCTTTTCATCATGTGGGTTCCTTCTAACCATGAAGGATGGTTTTTTAATATGGTCAAAATTGACAGCATAAGGACCAGTGATGGTATGACTGGGTCTCAGGGGGCTACTGAAAAGCAGTGCGAGGGGGTGTGGTAAAGTGCAAAAAGTGCAGGGTAGTGATGTATAAAATTAGATAACTTTGAGGAAAATATGTTTATTGCAGACCTCAGAGTTTCTAAACGTTAAAAAGAGCGAGATTGGTAGTTTTACTTAATAGCTACCAACAGGTTGGTCGACATGTTTCAGCAGAATTTCGGATCCCAGGGGTATCCACTGCATTCCTCAGGACCTGTGTCGCTACTGCTAGTGTGGTGTTAAAAGAATAAGGAAAATTTCACCTGGTTTGATAGTGAAGAGTCATTCTCCCAGCTGAGAGGTCCAGTGGAGAACAAACATAGTCGAGAACAAAGAAAAACATACAATTAGTATATCTACGGTATCCAAAACACGTTCATGGTGTACCATATCTATGAAGAGAACTTATAATGCAATCCTCTTAGTAGTACTTTTATTCCTACATATGACCACAGTACCTTAATATGATATGTAGTAGGACTCTCACTTACCATGTTGTGCAGGAGAGTACTGCCTCACCTCACCTGGCTCACAGCGCAGGTAATTGAAGCACCGCTCTAATGTAAAAAGAAAGACAGACAAGGACACGTCAGCGACAGCTGACTTCACACTTAGACACGACTTTTACTGGTGTTTCTTGTTATTTGGCTGGTCAAAAAAAGGCACAATGCCATAGGCTTGGGCATTAGCAACATTTAGAGTATGACCCTGGCACAATTCTTCGTTTGCAGGGAAAAGTGTATTATATATAGGAAAATCCGCCTACACTTCCTTTTCGCCAAAGACAACGAAGTTGGAAGAGATCCAGCACTGATGGACCACAACACAGGACTGAAAAGACCCTCCACCTTCAATCCGCCAACTACCGGACTTCCAGCAAAGGTGATGGCTTTTGAAGAGGCGGTGGGCAGCGATATTAAGCACTTGCTGCAACAGAACGACAAACCCTTCATCAACTTCCCTAAGAAAGAACAGACCGCTCTAAAAAACCTTTCAGAGGATTCTTCGGTAGTGATTAAACCTGCCGACAAGGGCGGTGCTATAGTTGTCCTTGACACAACTACATACCGCGAGGAATGCATTCGACAACTCAACGATGTGAGATCATACAGGAAACTCGCTGAGGACCCTACAGAGAGATTGTCATTGGTCATCAAACAATATGTTGAAGAAGCACTCTCTGAGGGATGGATAACATCAAAGGAGGCAGCATACCTGCAATCAGCACACCCTATTGTCCCTTACTTTTATGTGCTACCCAAAGTGCACAAGCCCCAAAGGCCACCGCCCGGACGCCCAATAATATCAGGCATTGGGTCTCTTCTTGAACCCCTCTCCACATTCGTAGACCATTTTTTGAGGCCAATGGTCCACAAGATGCCCACATATTTACAAGACACGAAGGATGTTCTGAGGATTTGACCAGACATCGAGTTTGATGCCAGCAGGGACCTGCTGGTATCTTTCGATGTAGAATCTCTCTACACGTCAATCCCCCAGAGAGAGACTCTTGATGTGGTCGAGACCTTGCTACGAGCGCGTGATCTAGACTCTATCACTCCGGTGTCTTTCATCATGACTTTGGCAAATCTAGCGATGACCGAAAATTATTTCCAATTTGAGGATTCCATGTATCTTCAGGTCTCTGGGACCAGCATGGGCAGCGTTTTCGCCCCGAGCCTGGCGAATCTCTATGTCCATCGGTTCGAAGAAGAAATCATCCTCACTGACACGAACCATTTTTTCGCCTCGCTCCGCTTATGGAAACGTTACATCGATGACGTCCTTGTGGTCTGGCGCGGGACTGTGGATGAGCTACAAACTTTCCACGTTTGGCTGAACAGCAGAAATGCATTTCTCCGGTTTACAGTGGAACACAGCAAAACACATCTGGCTTTTCTGGACCTCAAGATCAATGTCACTCCGATTGGTCTCCAATCCGAACTCTATCGGAAACCCATGGCAAGGAACTCTCTGTTGAGCTACGAAAGTTGTCATCCAAAAGCCCTGAGAGACAACCTGCCATACGGGCAGTTCCTGAGAATTCAGAGGAATTGTTCCACCAAGGAGAGTTTCTTCAATCATGCAAAAATTCTGGAGAACAACTTGCTTGAGAAGAAGTATCCCAAGCAGCTGATACGAAGATCAAAAAAGAGGGCTTTCAATAATAACCGCGAAAGCCTTCTAGAGCCTTCAGTTCCCAAAACACAAGAACCTCGGATCACCTGTGTCAACACTTTCGGCACTCGCTCCAACCGGATCCAGAAGATCATTAGGAAACACTGGGGTATTCTCAACACGGGTAATGACAATCTGCCTCCCCCGTTGTTTGCCTTCAAAAGGGGCCGAAACATAAAGGATCAACTGGTCCACACCAGACCCAGATCAGTGACCCCTAGAGCAGTAGGTACACTCTGGGACATGCCAGCCGTGACAGGCCACCATCCATGTGGTAATTGCGCTGCATGTCCGCAGACTGCTAAATCAAGGATTATTGACATTGGGGGTGGGCGTCAGTGGGAACAAAGGCGCTTCACCAATTGTAACAGTCTAAATGTCATTTACCTGATAGTCTGCCCCTGTGAGTATAAATATGTGGGGATGACGACCAGAAAAGTTAAGACACGTATTTCCGAACACAAGAGTACCATCAGGTGTCGGAAACAGTCCACTAAAATGACCAACCATTTTCTGGATGTGGGACACGGCCCGAATGATTTTCATTGGACTGTGCTAGAACACCCATTGATACCTCACCACGTGACAGACATCAACAGGTTTTTGTTCAAGAAAGAACAGAAATGGGTGTACACCCTTAACTCAGATAAGGAAGGGTTGAATGATGACATCCCGTGGATGTCACTCTGATATTCATCCCCCACCACATTATAAGGGTAATCTCAAGAAACACCCCATCTGGGTTCTTAGGAGTTAGTTCTGACCAGATATAAGTCCAGGTTCGCCCTCCTCAGGTGTGGGTATCCATACATATCAATATCACCCACGGATTGATTATGAATCATAACGGATAGACTCCATATACCAGGGTAGATCCACTCGCTATTCATTTCGGCATCACGTATCCTTTAACCTGACGGTGAGGTCTGTTGACGCTCTATATCTAACAATCCACTTGCAGTTGATTTAGACTAGAGTACCTTCTAGAATAAATGCCCGCGCACCTGATTATGTATCCATTATATAACTGCAATGGATCACATAATTTAAACTATGTGGAATCAGGTATTTCTTTTGTATTTCTTTTGTATTTCATTTGTTGGACTACATGTCCCACAATCCTCTAGGGGCCCATGATGTAATGGGACACGCCCACTTGAGGAAGTGAAATCGATGCTGGTAGTTCCGCGCGCCACCTCCCCTTACAGCCAGAGGGACGCTGGAAGTACCGACGGACAGGTAAGAGAGACGCTCTCTTTGCCTGTCTGCCTGCAATCATAGAAGTGGGTTCCCTTTGTATGCGCGCCCCCTCCCAGTCTTTGCAGAGAGCAGGGATCGCTGAGCACGAGCGCGACTATGAGGCTAAGCTGTCTCCCCGCTCGCTACAGAGTATAAAAAAAGTTTAAAAAGCTGAGTAAGTCTTTGTTTAGATCAGGGACCGCCAAGCGCGAGCGCGATTATCAGGCCAAGCGGCATCCCCGCTCGCTACAGAGTGTGAAAAAGCGGCAATATATTTGTTAAATTTGACACACATCTGCCATAACCTCTTGTGCTACTGTTTGGGGCTTTGATCGATCGTGCGTTAGTTTAAACGCAAATAGATATTACGAAGCGGCAAAATAAATCATAAAATACTTTGTTGTCATTCTAATGCGGTGGATAATAAAACTGCTATAACCGAGTGGGCTGCAAATCAGGGGCGCTAATTATTCGCGTGTCAGTCTGAACGTGATTAGGCATTGAGACACGCTGCCAAACCCTCTGTGGCTCATCCTGACTACTTACTGTTCAATCGAGTGGTAGTCCAAACGTGACAGCACACGGTTTAAGACGTACCCCTACCAGTGTTTTCTCTCTATGATTCTATCTGTGATTTCCTGTGAGTTTTTCGCTGTGGTCCAATGAAACTATGACAGGAGACTTGATATGCTCATGTGCAATTACAAGGCGGTGTTCGGGGTCAACACAGATGCCGTTTACGCTTATTGTAATGATTCAGATATATTTGTTATTTTACCTAATGACAACTGGTATAATACACTTTTCCCTGCAAACGAAGAATTGTGCCAGGGTCATACTCTAAATGTTGCTAGTGCCCAAGCCTACGGCATTGTGCCTTTTTTTGACCAGCCAAATAACAAGAAACACCAGTAAAAGTCGTGTCTAAGTGTGAAGTCAGCTGTCGCTGACGTGTCCTTGTCTGTCTTTCTTTTTACATTAGAGCGGTGCTTCAATTACCTGCGCTGTGAGCCAGGTGAGGTGAGGCAGTACTCTCCTGCACAACATGGTAAGTGAGAGTCCTACTACATATCATATTAAGGTACTGTGGTCATATGTAGGAATAAAAGTACTACTAAGAGGATTGCATTATAAGTTCTCTTCATAGATATGGTACACCATGAAAGTGTTTTGGATACCGTAGATATACTAATTGTATGTTTTTCTTTGTTCTCGACTATGTTTGTTCTCCACTGGACCTCTCAGCTGGGAGAATGACTCTTCACTATCAAACCAGGTGAAATTTTCCTTATTCTTTTAACACCACACTAGCAGTAGCGACACAGGTCCTGAGGAATGCAGTGGATACCCCTGGGATCCGAAATTCTGCTGAAACATGTCGACCAACCTGTTGGTAGCTATTAAGTAAAACTACCAATCTCGCTCTTTTTAACGTTTAGAAACTCTGAGGTCTGCAATAAACATATTTTCCTCAAAGTTATCTAATTTTATACATCACTACCCTGCACTTTTTGCACTTTACCACACCCCCTCGCACTGCTTTTCAGTAGCCCCCTGAGACCCAGTCATACCATCACTGGTCCTTATGCTGTCAATTTTGACCATATTAAAAAACCATCCTTCATGGTTAGAAGGAACCCACATGATGAAAAGGGCGCCAAGGAAGAGCTACTGATGGGTATTTTTCAGCAACCGCGAATGATGTACCCTGACTAGTGGACTATGGTCACTAGTTTTCTCACATAGTCGTTCTCTTTGAAATTCGCTGTCTTGACCCTCCACTATTATTTGTATTTTGTTCAGTTTCCTCCGGGGAGTATAGTGCTGAGTGGTCATTAAAAATAATCCCTGAGACCCCAACCTACCTTTGTTTAATTAACCCTGAACAATTGGCCACTTTGCCTATGCCTTAAAATGTGTCTGTTTAGAGCTCTTTTTGGCAGGTAGTTTGCTGAAGTGCTGGCAGATGGGAGCACTCTGTCGCCCCCTGGTTTGATGGATCACCCACCAAGCTCTAAATAGTTGCATCACTCTTTTACCTAGGCTCTCAATAGGTATTCTGAAGTTTTTAATAACTGAACCAAAAGTATTCCATTGATATATAGACTCGAAATCTCTGTGGAAACTACGATGTACTATGCTTTAGAATACAAACGTTCCAGTGTGTCATAAGCTCTCCCCTGAAGGCTCTTTACCGTAGGGTTTTTACCATAGGGGCTTTTACAATCAGAAGTCAGCCCTTGAAGGACTACCAAATACCATTACTGATGGATTTTATGACGATACAACACAACAAACGCGTCGAGCGGTGCTGCTGGCTGAGCTGCTATGAAATTAAAATAACCTGCACAGCATGGAACTGATGGTTGTCGTTTATTGAGGAGCCAGGAGTGAGCGAGAAATGCCTTTGGCAAAGTGAGACTATATATATATATCTATTCTAATATAATAAAGAGAGAGCCCAAACCTTTGAGGCGTGTAATCTCAGGAACCACAGCACCAATCACAACACCCAATACAGCGTTGGAAAGGGCAGTTGCAGCAGAAGGACATAGGCTATGCAGACGCTCACCATATACATTTAAAAGGTAAAAGAACCGTGCCAGCAAAGTAGTCCCTTGTGGGCGTGTCTGCATTGTTCTGTGGGCGTGTGCTGGGGGCGTGACAAACGGTGGGGGCGTGTGGTACGTTCCGCTCTTCATGCCATGTCTCATATCGTGTGCTAATTCCACCCTGCTCCCTTTAAATACCCCTGCACCCCATAATCATAACCCACCCTTACTCCTTCAAATACCCCAACACCCTTAAACACTAACCCATCTTAACCCTATAAATATACCCTGTACCCCCAACCCCAAACCTATCCCTAAACCCTAAAAATATCCCTGTACCCCAAAACCCAAACCTAGCCCTGAACCCTATAAATACCCCTGTACCTCAAAACCCAAACCTACCCCATAACCCTAAAAATACCCCTGTACCCCAAAACCCAAACATAGCCCTGAACCCTAAAAATACCACTGTACCCCAAAACCACCCCTGAACCCTAAAATACCCCTGTACCCCAAAACCCAAACCTACCACTGAACCCTAAAAATACCCCTGTACCCCAAAACCCAAACCTAGCCCTGAACCCTAAAAATAACCCTGTACCCCAAAACCCAAACCTACCCCTGAACCCTAAAATACCCCTGTACCCCAAAACCCACACCTAGTCCTGAACCCTAAAAATACCCCTGTACCCCAAAACCCAAACCTAGCCCTGAACCCTTAAAATACCCCTGTACCCCAAAACGCAAACCTACCCCTGAACCCTAAAAATACCCCTATACCCCAAAACCCCAACCTAGCCCTGAACCCTAAAAATACCCCTGTACCCCAAAACCCATACCTGTCCCTAAACCCTAAAACTACCCCTGTACCCCATAACCCAAAACTATATCTGAACCCTTAAAATACCCAAACACCCCAAAACATATACCTCAGTACCCTAAAACATATCCCCCTATACCCATACTTACCTTATCCAAACATTTTAAAAAAACATGCTTTTACCATTCATGCATTTACAACAAATTTCGTTGTAAATGTATGTGTGGTAAAAACATATAAAATGTAATGCCATGCGTTATAATGGCATTGCGGAGTCATGGTACTTTCGTAATGAAAGTATGCTGAGTGATGGTATGCGGAAAGAAAGTTGCGGAATAATGGGTGTTTACCCTCCCCCGGTAAGTACATTGGTGGCACGGCGGCCCACATCTCCAGCAACATACTCATATTTTTTCACCACCCATTTGAAAAATGCACAGGTCTATCTCAATGATGGCCAGCACCGACATACACTTTTAGACCACCCTCCCGCCACAAGTTCTAGAATTGTGAACTTTAGAGCTGGGGAGCTACGTTCGAATCTCGGCATCAGCTCAACATCCTGTGATTCCAGGCAAATTGCTTTGTCTCCCCGTGCCTACCACAAATGAATGTGTTCTTCTGTAATGTAAATGGTGCTCATGCCATGTTGTCGAGTTTGTGCTATATAATATTGCAAGGAAAAATAGAGTAGGGAAAATCGAGTATACACACTGCTGAACGCGCACTCTTAAGTGCATCAGCAGTGCACTGTGAATCGGAGCGTTTCACAGGCCTGTCACAGATAAGAAATGCTATCAAAACGAAATCCTACAAAACAATATACTACTGGCCGGCAGCAATTCATACCCGGACAACGTCGGGACAGGCTGCTAGTATATATATATATATATTCACTGAAAAAACCATAGGTTATAGACCATATATAGTTAGGAATTAGCATTTACAAAACCTTGAAAATTCACTGAAAAAACCATAGGTTATAGACCATATATAGTTAGGAATTAGCATTTATAAAACCTTATTTTACTGACACAAAACCATTGAAATTCGCATATATAGTTAGTTGCACTAACTATATATTTCGCGCACCCGCAATCCACTGCTGATGATGTCACATATTACATCATTCATGACATGGTCAGTGACATCACTGATGACATCACTGATGACATCTCAAATGACATCACTGATGACAGTGCTCCGGTGCGCGAACGAGGCGCGAAGCGCAGCTTACCGGAAGTGCTCCGGGCGCGGAGCGGGGACGCGTAACGTAAGCGTAACAGGTCATGTGACCTGTAAATCACACTTTTCATTGGTTTAGAACTTTTTTTTTCACAAATGATGAAAACCCCTCCTTCTTTCCTCACTCTGACTTTCATCTTTGTGAGAGGAAGACCTGTTTTTGCTTATTAAAATAATGACATCTGTAGTAGCTGCAGCTGGTGGACCCCCACCACCACCACAACCACCTAGGAAGGAATGAAAACCTCCACAGTTCCTTCTCAACCCAGAGGAGGAAGAGGAAGAAGAAGAAGAAGAGGAAGTAGAGCGGAGGCAGTTCTTACGTGAAGAGCCCCGGAAATCCCACCACAAAGACAGTTTTATTTGGCAATTTATTCTTTTCCTCGAGGCCAAAAAAATAGGTGAATGCCCGACATGTGACATGTTTGTAAAGATGTTTTATCTAGAGGTACAGACAAAAAGTATAGTTATGGTAACTATACTATGCACCGTCATATGCAGAGGTGGCATCCACTGAATTACAGCGTTGCAGAGATGCGTCACCTCCAAGACAACCCACCAACTCCTGTGGCCAGTACATCGGCACAGGTAACTCTGTCGGGACCAGAGGCGAGGGAAACGGTCCCAAACATCCAACAGAATTTTGTGCACATGAAGATAGTGTGCCTTTATTGTGGTGACCTACTTTCATGTGCAAATATGAGTATCAATTTGATAAACAGAGCATTTGAAAACCACAAGTGCTCAAAACGCCCCAAAAAATAATTATTTTTTTTGCTCCTGTTGAGCCTTTCTAATGCCTGTTTTTCGTTGTTCCCCCCCAAAAAACCCATAAAATTGTTCAAAAAATACAAAAAAAATGTTCAGAAAAATAAAACAACAAAAACATTAAAAAAAGTTCTTTTCAGAACTACCTCCCATTTTTAAAAAATTACTAACATTTTTTGCACTCTTCACTTCATTTTTCTCATGGGTGCGCTTCCCGGTACGCGCACCGGTGAGCGCCCCGTTAGCGCAACACAAAAAAAAGAAGAAAAAAAACAAGAGAAGGAGAGCATAAGAGAAAGAGAAAGAGAGAGTAATGTTAAGAGACAGACAGCAAGAGAGAGCAACACAGATGTACTGTGTAATACATAGTAAAACAGTTTAAAAGATATAACAAAATGTAAGAGAGAAAATGTAAAACATATAAGGCTGTGAAACAAAGAAAGAGAGAAGAAGAATACAAAGCAGAGGCACATGAAGAATGTGAGTGTCTGTAAAGAGTAAAAGGAAAGAGAAAAAATTATGTACAAATAAAAGGTAATAACGGAACCAGATTTAAATAACACTGGTAAGGGAGAGAGAGAAAAAAGTAGTGTGCATAAATAAAGAGGGATGAAATAAGATGGATAACATCGAATAAAGTTAAAATATGTGGATTGACAGAGAAAAAAACTAAAAGAAGAAAAGAAGAAGTAACAGAAAGGGAATAATTGAAGCAGCAAAGAAATGTAAATACCGTAATGTGCTTGAACTTCAGGGAGAAAGCATAATGAACAAGTAGTGAAAGAGTGAAGAGACAGAGACAATTACAGTAAGATAGACAGACTGAGTGAACGGGAATGAAGAACTGTGAGAACAGAGGTACTGAGAAAAGGAGTGGAAGGAGTGCAGTAAGTAAATCACCCACACAACACAACAGCTTCCCTACCTCAAAGCACTCTAAAATATTATTTTACTGTTTCTCTTTGTTTTCCCCTTGTTACGCTCCCCGGTGCGCTACCCATAGTAAAAGTAAAGAGGGGTGATAGAGGGAGAAATATTGAATTAGGATAACACATGGTGAGTGACAAAGAGAGAGGACAAAGAGAGTAAAAGGAACAGTACCTGAATGGGCTTGAGTACAACAGCAAAAAAAGATAAGTAATGCAGTGTGTGTGACTTACAGGGAGTTAGTGGGTGTAGGTCAAAGTGTGGGTGTGTAAGGTGTGTCTGTGGGTGTGGTTGTGTGGAGTGTTTTGGTGTGGGTAGGGATGAGGGTGTGTGAAATATGTGTGAGAAGTGTATGAGTGTGGGGTGTATATGTGTTCAATGTATGTGATGTATGGAATGTGTGTGTGTTTTTGAGGAGTGTGTGTGGGAGTTTTTTTTGTGTGTATGATGTGTAGGTGTGGTGTGTGTGTGGGGTGTATGTTACAGGTGTGTGTATGTGTTGGGAGGGGGATGAGGTATATATGTAGGAGTAAGGTAAATAATTAAGAAAAAGAGAATGAGTAAATAAGCAAAGGAAGGGAACAGAGGGTAAGTGAAGTAAAGAATAGGCATAAAAAGAAGTTGAATATGAGAGGGTAAATAATGGAAGGGGAGTAAACATGGAGAATAAAAATAAGTGAGAGAAGCAGAGTAAAAACACAGGAGTGAGGTAGATTGAGAAAATGTTAGTGACCTTAAAGCAAAGGGTGATAACAAACTACATTTTTTTTGTCATACTTACCATATAATAAATGTTACTATAATTTTTTTACTACAGTTGGTATCTGTGAAAGAGAGAAAAAAAATATAAGTTATAATTAGTAAAATATGTATTTTAAATTAAAATATACAAAGGAATAGCTAAAAACATCATAACACTCTATTTAGAAATATAGTGAGAGTGAAGAACACAGAAAGGGAAATAAACTAAGTTAGAAGGACAAAAAAAGGGAAAAAGAAATAGAAGGAGAGCAAATTACAATGAGTAAGGCATATAGATTCACTAAGAAAAAGAGAGAGAAGTACAGAGAAATGAACTGAAGGTAAGAAAGATACTAAAACAATGTGAGTTAGCAAAACTAAATCAGGAAACACAAGTAAGTAAAAAGATAATGACTGAGACAGAAAACAGTCTAATTAATGATGCATTTAGAAGAATGAGGAATAGAAGATAACTGAGAGTAAGTGAAGAACAGTCATAGAGTGAAAGGATGAAGGGAGACAGAATAATATACAACAATTGAAGGAAATGGACTAAGGAAGTTATAAGGTAGACACACTAAGAGAAAAACAGAGTGAGGTGGAGTACAATGAGTGAGAAAAGAAAAAAAGTAAGTGAGCACAAAAAAGGAAAGAGAGGAGAACACGACTAAAACAGTGCTACTGAGAAAAAATAATTTGGTGATGAAAGTAAAGAGAAGGACAATGAAAAAAAGGAAATGATGGATAGTAACGGAACCAGAGTAAAAGAAATGGGATGAAGAACGACGAGAGAGGAGCAGTGAAGTTGTTGTAAAAGAAGTGATAGAAGGTAGATAAACACAAGTGAAAATAACACAAGTAGAGTGAGGCACTGAGTACAGTGAACGAAAAATAGAGAGAAGAGGTCAAAAGTAAGAAGCAAACAAAGATAAGCGAGGGAGAGTGGATGTCAGAGAATGGGAATACAATTTAATTTACACAATCCAAACTATAGAATAATTTCTACAACATGTTACATAGTTTATTTTTGCTGTTCTCAGAATATATTGAATTTCACTTAAAGCAGTGAGTTCAAATTACTCATCATATGACAGCGGAAAAAAAAACCACAATCTAAAAGATTGTGTTTTAAAAAAAACCTTACATACTGACAAACGACAAATGTACGCTAATTGATTGACTTACTTTTCCTTGAGGCCAAATAGTATATCATGGAGGTCCTTTTCTCGTTACATAGTATTTTGCTGTTCACTTAGAAATCCATTTCATCAACTTTCTACAAGAAAAGCTCCAAGAACATCTGAAATATTTTCAAAATTTTAATATACTCCTTTTTTTCAGTCATGACTCTTTACTCATTCTTGCACCTTTCCATTTGGCCAAATAGTGTCAGATGTATGAGTATATATGAGTACTCCTCCCGTCTTCATAGGCCAATTACCTTTACCTAAATTTTGGCTGTAAAAACACTAGGTATGAATTTATAAAGCCAAAAGGCAAACGTTGTTTGAAAGTCAAATTATTGTCGTTACATTGGGTCCAACCTTTAGAAGTTTTTAAATAGCATGTGTAATGCCCTGATGTTGTAGAAGGACCGTCATGAAAAATAATAGCTACAGTTGCAAAGGTTCTTCCTGATATCGATAACTGAGAAGCCACAAAATTTTTAATAGAAGTTGTCAATTTAGTTTCATCAGGTCTACATCGTTGGAACAATAAAATAACATAGTGACCATAATTTTGTAGAAATAATGTGGACAGCATTGCAGACTTACATTGGGTACACACCATATTGTGAATCGCTGCTTTAACTAGATTATTGAAAGACACTGATTTGCAGTCTGGTAAAGTTAAATATATAAATCTTTCAGAGTCTATTCTAGTAGTACTTGATGAAGCACAGTTATCACAGTCATGTTGCCATTGATAAGAAAGGCCAAATAGATTTTTTATATCTACTCCTTCATCTTGTAATACATCAAACATATACATTAAAAATTCCTGACAATCCTGCTGAATATTCTGTGAAAATTGATTTTGACCTGAACATATATCTAGAAGATTTCTAATTTCTGAAACACTTTCTATTTTAGCTCTATCACTACTACATTTCTCTAACACAGAATTCAATAAACAGCACAATGTTTGTTCCCGATTTTCAACAATCTGTCTTTGTAAATTTTGAAGAAAAAAACAACATTAACTACTACATTAGCATAGCAGTTGACACCAGAACTGTTTTCAAACTGAAATCCAACAACATCTTCAACAGAATCCTTTTTGTTTCTCTTTACAATTACACTTTTATCTACTTTATGCCTTTTTGCTGATACCTCACTGCAATTACTCTCATTTCTTCTTTTTCGGCCTACCACATGTTTTTCAATCAGAGGATATCGAGGCAATTGTGGAGCATACTCTCTTCTTAACCTATTGTATTCTTTTACACAATCTAAATCTGCACAAATCTTTGTTTCATCACACTCAATCAAGTACAATCCTGCTAAAGTTCTGACTCGTGATAATGCCACATATGCCATACCCTCTTTAAACACAGAACTTCCAATGTTCACCAAAGCGCTATCTACACTTAAACCTTGAGACTTATGAATTGTCACTGCATATGCCAAACAAATAGGAAACTGTTTTCAGCGAACATATAAGTCTTTCACGAGCAAAAATCTAGCTGGACAACGACAAATTTGTTCTATTTCATCAATGTCATCAAATTTAATTTTTTAAATTTCAATTCCATCTCTATTTTTGTAATTCAGAAAACCAACAACATAACCCATTGCTCCATTTACTAGACCTCTTTCAACATTTAAATTCCTTCTTAAAATGACACGACAATTCAAACACACATTCAGAGTCTTTTCAAAACCAGCAGTTTTAGATATAGTCTTCTCTAATGAATCCAATTTTGATTTCAAATTTTTAGACAAAATAATTGTTGCTCCCATATGCTCTAT
Organism: Lissotriton helveticus; assembly: GCF_964261635.1. Lineage (NCBI taxonomy): Eukaryota > Metazoa > Chordata > Amphibia > Caudata > Salamandridae > Lissotriton > Lissotriton helveticus. Next base: position 492,637,733 of record NC_136069.1, on the reverse strand, counting down.
TTTATCAATAGCTTCCAGTTTCACTATCTCTTCATTTTCTAACTGTAACATTTTGTTGTTGAACATGGAACATTTTTTCAGAGTTGGCCACAAACATATGCCAGATTTCTTCTCGTTAATTTTCTTAAATATGTTCTCTGGAAGAATGTTTTCATTTGGGTACAAATTTGAAATTAATCGTGCATGTAAAGCTTCTTTCCCTTGCTGACTTACTTTTCCGATCCTTACATCTTGTAGAATATTTTTATAATCTTCATCATTTGCCTGCCGCATATTTTGAAGCAGTTCTGCATATTTAAAGTTTAACCATATATTAACGTTTCCGATGCTCCCTAAGCACTTCCTGGTATCTTCATGTGTGAGCATTTTGAACACAGGTTGTCCTTTCACTGGAGTCAACTGCAGAAGATCTCCCAAAACAATAATATGTTTTCCACCAAATAAGACATCATAGTCTGTTCTAAGAATTTCTTGCATTCTCAAATGCACAAAAGCAAGCATGATATTTGACACCATGCTTACTTCATCAATGATAAGAAGTTTCATTTTCTTCAGGACTCTCGAACTTCGGAACACGCATCTCCTGATAGCTTGTGATACTCCAATTTGTTATCATGCTCCACTGGCAGCATCAGTAAACGATGTAAAGTAATCCCTTTAATGTTATGTGCTGCCAGCCCAGTTGGAGCAGTAACAACACAAGACAGTGGTGATTCAGTCCTTTTCTGCAGATAAGTTGCAATGGCTTTAATCAGAAAACTTTTTCCAGTTCCCGCTTCTCCACTCACGTACAGTTGGACAGGCTTAAATGATGTACATGAGCACTCTTTTTTCTCATGACTAAATCCATGTTCAATCTGTTCTGTGACTTCGTCATATATCTGTTTCTACTCAAGGTTTAGTTGTTTCACCAAATCTTCTAAGTTAACTTCATCATCTTGACCTTGTTCCATAGCTCTTTCCACCTCATCCATAGCAGTAGCAGCTTCATTTTGGATACTTGGTCCTCCTAGTGGATCCTGACTCAATGAAGCAGAACTCTGACTGCCTTGAGAACTGTCTCTCGCAATCTCTGCAGCAATTGTAGCTTCTTGCTCTATTTCTTCATTCAACATTTGCAGATAATTTGGAAAAACAGGACATTCTTCGTTGCATTAAAGGAGTCTTCATAACAGATAAAATCTCCAAGAAGTTCCTCTTCTTCACGCCATGGTTTAAACAGTTGCAAAAGAGCCAAATAATAAAATTCTCTTTTATCTGGATTATCACAACTCAATGTGCGATGATTAATCAAATGACCTTTTTTCTGTTTCACTAGACATCCTTCACATCCAATGGCTCCATATATTCCATTATTGATATCTTCTCTGATGTTCCTCTTATAAATATATCTCTGCAGAACTTCATAGAGACAAGCGTTCTCAAGGTGATGACTTCTATTTGGATAGTATGTATCCAACATGTTTGTCTTCAAAATATCTGTACTTTCTGGTTCTTTCTCCGCCAAATACTCTATCTCTTGTACAGATTTCAAAACTCGATTTCGTGTTGCAGCAAGACCTAGACTCACCCAAATGATGGTTCTAGATTTGGCATAGAGACTTGCTGATGACAATCGATCAGAACATTCATACGCTCCAATTTCTCGATGCGACAACATCTTCAGACTGTAACTGTATAATTTCTTGCTTAGACTCTTTTCATGTGAAATGTCTTCCCACATTTCGTTTAGTTCTGTTTTTTCTTTTTTTGTGATGTAAGACGTCACATATCGAGCCACAGCAATAGAGTTGTCAGCAACGAATTGAATATCCATGTTAGCATTCCACATGGACAAAATCACTGGGTTGTAGTCGTTGATGTACTTAGACTCTTCGTCTCTTTTTAAATTGTATGTATTTTTTGGTGATTTCCTCGTCACAGTATGTCGCAGAAAAGACATCAAATTATTTACTCTTCCTTTAGAAATCACTGGTCGTGGAAAGCTGAAACAACATTTTGTGTAGAACTTGTCCTTGTTTCTGAATTTTCGACGACAGTACTTTCCACAACGATGGGATTGAAAGCGTAAAACTTGTTGCCTTAAACTGTTTTCTTCTGTAATTTTCGGAACAGCACATGTTGAATACTCTTCAATGAAACTCATCACAGTCTCATCCGAATCTGTTCCAAATTTGGGTGCATCTTTAATCCACAACAACATATGTATGTGAGGAGCACCTCTCGCTTGATACTCCTTTCTCCAAAAGAAATCCAAAACCTCTCAAAGGGGAGGATTTTTTTTGTTGGTAATAAAAGACATCATAGCTTCAAATCTATGATTAAAATATCTGCATACATTCACTGGATCCAAAGAGCACAGTTCTCCAGGTGTTTTGAATTCTATATTTTGTATATTAGCATTGGCCTCTCGTAGAAATTGAAGTAAGTCCTCCCATGCATACTCGGCACAGCTAAGAGTGAGGAACCATGTAGGAGTTCCTAAGTTTCTTAGCATACATTTCAATTCCCCATGGCGACGGTAACAATACTCATTTGTACCACGCTGACATGCCATGAGATTGATTAGATGAGATTCTAAAATATTATCTTGCAGATTCACTTTCTCCATAAAGTCCCTCGCCGAAACATTTTGTAGATGTGCTCCACTTTTCAGAATATGGTTTACTGCATAAGAAAGCCCAGACAAGTCACTTTCATACGGTAGATGAAACAAATAGGGAATGCATTGACGAAACCTTGCATCTTCAGCATATAATCTTACAGTTCGATATTCAGATGCAGGAATTTGAAGTGGTCGATCGTCATATCATCCACCTCGACCTGTTGGAAATAGCTGTGGAAAACAACGAGCTTCCAAACTTTCTTCCCATACACTAATGGGACTTCCTTTTGCTGTTTTCATTTGAAACAAGTCAATTGTATTCCCCATTACTTCGTGGGAATGTAAAGGATGAACAGTATAATGTTCATATATTTCTTCACTTCTAGACACATCAACTTTTTCAATTTGGCCGCCTGAACAATCACTGTCTTCATCTGTAGCTGTTTCCTCTGCTGCAACACATACATCTTTGTAGTACTCATTGTTTTTGACTAAATACAACGTTGCCTTTTTGACTTTCCTAACATCCACTAAATCTTGCCAGATTTTTTTACTCTTTGTTGGAACCCCATTAACTAGAATAACTAAAGGTTCCTCTTCTACTTTTTCTATACCAATTGTATCAATATTTTTTTTCAAATCTAGGGGCAAATAAACAACTCTTCCCTTTAATCCTCTCTGCAAATCTGTAGGAGGAAATTTCCCTATCTTAGGCTCCATGCGAACAATTGCCTGAAAAGGATGGACACATTGAATCAAAATAGACTCATATGTATTTAAATCTATCAATTCACGGGGAATGTCTATCAACTCCAGATTATTATGAACAGCTCTAGCAAGCATTCTGTTTTGATTTAATTTGTCATAACAATATTTACAAATACGCTTATCAGAACTCAAATCAAAAGAATTCTCCACCCATAAATAAGTTGCTAAATCTTTCCACTCATAATTATCCATCTTTTCACTTTTTGCATATAAATCAACTAACCTAGTCTGAATCTTATAATGAGTCCGTCGACAACACACACAAGTAAAATTCGGCCTTTCACTTGATTTCACCTTAAACCTGGTAATTTCCTTCTCAAACTTTTCTGTATTTAAAATCTGTACATTGTCTTCCACATTACCTTGAATTGCTGTCTCAATTTCTACACTGTCCTCTTGCTCACGAAAATAACAAATCTCAATTTCTTCACAAATCTTCTTCACATCTAATGCTGTTCCATGCAAAAGAGCACTGTTTAATTGTTTAAGCTTAAGTGCTTGACTTTTTGCATAATACAACATTCTCACTAATTTCCTCATTTTGGTATGATGCACTGCTAACATCCTAAAATGATGAAAAACACTCTGACAGACTTTTCTAGAAAGACAAGCCAGTGAATGGCCTTGCAAACCTGTGATTCCTCTCACTCTGCAAGGATCTAAGTCTTGCAACAACTTCATTTTCTGCTTTAGACTTTTCTTACTATATGTACGTAAGAAATTACAAAACAAATCAATTGATTCCTGTCGCACACTACAAATACTACTACACTTCCAAGTGTACACTGGACCCTTAGTACGTCTCCCTAAAACTCATCAGATAACACCTCTTCTGGTTCTCTAGGCACAAGTTTCTCTTTTTCAATCGGACAACCGTCTTTCACTTCATACGCTCGACCACTGGTGTCAACTGCATGCACTAAAACATTCTCCTGGAAGTAACTCTCCTCATTAAAAAATGGCTCACAACTTGAACTGTGCATCCATTCTCCAGAAAAAACTTTACAAAAATTAGTCCGATTAATTACTCTTTTCCATCTACTGTTTGATTTGAAAACATCAATTGTCTTGTTAAGTGTCCTAATTCTATTGATTATTAAAATAAATAATTTTTTCTTAACTTCAAAAGCCTGATCAACAATCTTCTCTACATTTTTCTTTTTCTTATAAAAAGCAGCTCTCTGTTTACCTTTCCTAATGTTTTTTAACAAATTTAAAACCACCCTATTGCGAAACATTCGTCTACGAATGTCTCTAAACTGATTCTGCCTTCTATTCCTATACATATTATTCTCTCCTGCTCCAGTTTTAGGATTCTTTGAAGTTCTCTCCTTCCTTTTCAATTTTACTCTCTCATTTTCTTTTTGTACATGGTGTCCATTATTTTTTCTGGATGTACATATGTTGCGTAAAAAAGACTTCGTTGTCTTACCAGGAGCTTTGTTCCTGTTTTTTGAAGTATCTGTTGTGGAAGAATGCTGTAATTCCGTTGCTGTTTTTGATTTTTCCCGGTTGCGTTCTTTCTTTGTCCTTTCCTTTGTGGGCATCTTTGCTTTTTCTTCAAATAACGATTTCAATCTGTGTTAAAGAAAAACAGTAGCACATTATAGACCACTATTACCAAACAACAAAGCAATGACAAAAAGCAAACGATCAATACAGGGTTTCAGATCAGGTGAGGATTCTCCAGTGGTGCACAAAAGGTGAGGACTGTATTGAAAAATATAGTGGAAGACAGCTCTGTCCACAACTACAAAGAAGATCAGACCTATGTCTAACTCCACTGCACTCTTATACACAGGCTTCACCACCTATGCTTCCCAAGAAAATATTGACTTATATAGTTATATAAAATTGTATTTTATAAAATTGTGAAGCTCCATGTGAAAGCGTTTGCCTCAGTCTTATTCCTGTTGTGAGGCAGGTGCAAGATTTTGCCTCAGTCTTATCCCTGTTGTGAGGCAGATGATTGTAAATATGATCTGTGCTGTGTTTCCTAAATTTGATATCAAAAACGATTTTGGGGAAAATAAATGTATTTTACATTTTTGAGTATAATGTGCCACAAAGGTTTAAAAAATGACGCATACATGCGTCACTTTTTAAATATGGGGGAAAAAGGTACATGTTTGGGCTTTCCTGGGGAGCCTAGGTGGTGAGGATTGTATCTAAGTGTGCAGTGGACTAGGCTTCATGAAGCATATCCCTGTCTGCATTCTTAGAGACCGATGTCAATTTGACTCTTTACAATGATGTTACCTGTGTTTTAAATCAGTGTATGAAGCATATTGAGTTTGTTTGCATAGAGGAATTGTATTTTGTAAAATTGTGAAGCTCCATGCGAAAGCGTTTGCCTCAGTCTTATTCCTGTTGTGAGGCAGGTGCAAGATTTTGCCTCAGTCTTATCCCTGCTGTGAGGCAGATGGTTGTAAATATGATCTGTGATATGTTTCATAAATGTGATGTCAAAAACGATTTTGGGGAAAATAAATGTATTTTACATTTTTGAGTATAATGTGGCGCAAAGGTTTAAAAAATGACGCATACATGCGTCACTTTTTAAATATGGGGAAAAAAGGTACATGTCTGGGCTTTCCTGGGGAGCCTAGGTGGTGAGGATTGTATCTAATTGTGCAGTGGACTAGGCTTCATGAAGCATATCCGTGTCTGCATTCTTAGAGACAGGTGTCAATTTGACTCTTTACAATGATGTTACCTGTGTTTTAAATCAGTGTAGGAAGCATATTGAGTTTGTTTACATAGAGGAATTGTATTTTATAAAATTGTGAAGCTCCATGAGAAAGCGGTTGCCTCAGTATTATTCCTGTTGTGAGGCACATGCAAGATTTTGCCTCAGTCTTATCCCTGCTGTGAGGCAGATGATTGTAAATAGGATCTGTGCTGTGTTTCCTAAATGTGATGTCAAAAACAATTTTGGAGAAAATGATTGGTTTTTACATTTTTTAATATAATGTGGCGCAGAGGTTTAAAAAGTGATGCATCTACCTACACGCATCAATTTTTAAATATGCAGCAAAAAGGTACTTGTTTGGGTTTTCCTGGGGAGCGTAGTTGGTGAAGCTTGTGTCTAAGAGTGCAGTGGACTAGGCTTCATGAAGCATATACCTGTCTGCATTCTTAGACGCAGGTGTCAATTTGACTCTTTACAGTGATGTAAGCTGTGTTTTAAATCAGTGTAGGAATCATATTGAGTTTGTTTGCGTAGAGGAATTGTATTTTGTAAAATTGTGAAGCTCCATGTGAAAGCGTTTGCCTCAGTCTTATTCCTGTTGTGAGGCAGGTGCAAGATTTTGGCTCAGTCTTATCCCTGTTGTGAGGCAGATGATTGTAAATATGATCTGTGCTGTGTTTCCTAAATTTTATATCAAAAACGATTTTGGGGAAAATAAATGTATTTTACATTTTTGAGTATAATGTGGCACAACGGTTTAAAAAATGACGCATACATGCGTCACATTTTAAATATGGGGAAAAAAGGTACATGTTTGGGCTTTCCTGGGGAGCCTAGGTGGTGAGGATTGTATCTAAGTGTGCAGTGGACTAGGCTTCATGAAGCAAATCCCTGTCTGCATTCTTAGAGACAGGTGTCAATTTGACTCTTTACAATGATGTTACCTGTGTTTTAAATCAGTGTAGGAAGCATATTGAGTTTGTTTACATAGAGGAATTGTATTTTGTAAAATTGTGAAGCTCCATGAGAAATTGTTTGCCTCACTCTTATTCCTGTTGTGAGGCAGGTGCAAGATGTTGCCTCAGTCTTATCCCTGCTGTGAGGCAGATGATTGTAAATAGGATCTGTGCTGTGTTTCCTAAATGTAATGTCAAAAACGATGTTGGTGAAAATAAATGGTTTTTACATTTTTGAATATAATTTGGCACAGAGGTTTAAAAAGTGATGCATCTACCTACATGTGTCATTTTTTAAATATGGGGCAAAAAAAGGTACTTGTTTGGGCTTTCCTGGGCAGCATAGGTGTTGAGTCTTGTGTCTAAGAGTGCAGTGGATTAGGCTTTATGAAGCCTATCTCTGCTGCATTCTTAGACACAGGTGTTTTGAGGCAAAATCTTGCACTTGTCTCACAACAGGAATAAGAGTGAGGCAAACGCTTTCTCATGGAGCTTCACAATTTTACAAAATACAATTCCTCTATGTAAACAAACTCAATATGCTTCCTACACTGATTTAAAACACAGGTAACATCATTGTAAAGAGTCTAATTGACACCTGTCTCTAAGAATGCAGACAGGGATATGCTTCATGAAGCCTAGTCCACTGCACACTTAGATACAATCCTCACCACCTAGGCTCCCCAGGAAAGCCCAACATGTACCTTTGTTCCCCATATTTAAAAAGTGACGCATGTATGCGTCATTTTTTAAACCTTTGCGCCACATTATACTCAAAAATGTAAAATCCATTTATTTTCCCCAAAATCGTTTTTGACATCACATTTAGGAAACACAGCACAGATCATATTTACAACCATCTGCCTCACAGCAGGGATAAGACTGAGGCAAAATCTTGCACATGAAGCTTCACAATTTTACAAAATACAATTCCTCTATGCAAACAAACTCAATATGCTTCCTACACTGAGTTAACACAGCTAACATCATTCTAAAGAGTCAAATCTATTTCTATTAAACATGCACACATTCTTTATTCCTTTTAAAAAATGTAAAAACTATTTGTATGCTTCATGAAGCCTAGTCCACTGCACTTTTAGACACAAGCCTACCTACCTACGCTCCCCAGGAAAGCCCAAACATGTACCTTTTTGCACCATATTTAAAAAGGGAGACATGTAATTAGATGCGTCACGTCTTAAACCTCTGCGCCACAATATACTCAAATATGTAAAAAAAATTCATTTCCCCAAAATCGTTTTTGACATCACATTTAGGAAATACAGCACAGATCCTATGTACAACCATCTGCCTCACAGCAGGGGTAAGACTAAGTCAAAAGCTTTCACATGAAGCTTCACAATTTTACAAATTACAATTCCTCTATGCAAACAAACTCAATATGCTTCCTACACTGAGTTAACACATGTAACATCATTGTAAAGATTCAAATTCACACCTGTCTCTAACAGTGCAGTCAGGGATAGGCTTCATGAATTTTAGTCCACTGCACTCTTAGACACAAGCCTCACCACCTACGCTCCCCAGGAAAGCCCAAACATGTACTTTTTTGCACCATATTTAAAAAGAGACACATGTAATTAGATGCGCCACGTTTTAAACCTCTGCGTCACAATATACTCAAATATGTAAAAAACATTCATTTCCTCAAAATCGATTTTGAAATCACATTTAGGAAACACAGCACAGATCCTATGTACAACCATCTGCCTCACAGCAGGGATAAGACTAAGGCAAAAGCTTTCACATGAAGCTTTACAATTTTACAAAATACAATTCCTCTATGCAAACAAACTCAATATGCTTCCTACACTGAGTTAACACATGTAACATCATTGTAAAGAGTCAAATTCACACCTGTGTCTAATAGTGCAGTCAGGGATAGGCTTCATGAAGCCTAGTTCACTGCACTCTTAGACACAAGCCTCACCACCTACGCTCCCCAAGAAAGCCCAAACATGCACCTTTTTGCACCATATTTAAAAAGAGACACATATAATTAGATGCGTCACTTTTTAAACCTCTGTGCCACAATATACTCAAATATGTAAAAAACATTCATTTCCCCAAAATCGTTTTTAACATCACATTTAGGAAACACAGCACAGATCCTATGTACAACCATCTGCCTCACAGCAATGATAAGACTAAAGCAAAAGCTTTCACATGAACCTTCACAATTTTACAAATTACAATTCCTCTATGCAAACAAACTCAATATGTTTCCTACACTGAGTTAACACAGGTAACATCATTGTAAAGAGTCAAATGTATTTCTATTAAACATGCACACATTTTTTATTCCTTTTAAAAATGTTAAAAATATTTTTTCCCCCAAAATCGTTTTTTACATCATATTTACAAAACACAGCACAAGTCCTACGTAGAAACATTCCATATCACGACTAAAAATTCACAATTTTACAAAATACAATTACTCTATGCAGTAAAAACTTTTTACCAAGCATTATCAAAAAGCATGACACAAAGCAACATGTAAAGACCACAATTTTCTTCCAAATCTTCTCCATAGAGTATACAAATCTCGATGTATATTAAATGAATCATAACTCACCTTTACAAATGCTTTAGGACATTCACAACAGTGTCAGATACACACACCAATATTTCTTTAGCGGAGTAAAAGGTATGTTCTCCAAGCACTGCAAACCATAAAGGCACAGAAAACCTCTAATTCTACACAGATATCCCTTTTTGTTAACCAATTAAAACTCTTCCCTCTCTGTATTCAAACCAACACCCTTCCCGCCGTCAGCCCTTTCTACCTGTTACCATAGCAACTTCCTCCTTACTGAGCTGCCAGGGTTAAAAGTTTATTCTACAATGTTGCAAATAGCCTCTGCAAGGATGTTTGACCTGCAAATACACCAGCTTATCGGGTGTAAGGTTTCTTTAAATAACTTTTTTTTAACCATTCAAATTACTTCTTACACAGAACACAACCATGCAACCTAACTTTCAGTTTTCACCTATCTCATTCTACCAATCATTGCTTGTGATTCAAGAGCACTGAAACTCCACAGGTTTTTTTTTGCAAACTCCTATTATTTTCCAACTGCCATTTCTTTTCTACACTTCATCTAACTGCACCAGAATCTCCTCTGACTATGTATTCTGTCTGGATTATTGGACATAGCTATATCCACTGGGCTCAAAGGTATGCTAGTACCAGAAATTTACACAACCTTGATTTATAAAACGTGAACATAAACGGATTGGCCACAGAGGATTAAAATGTCACCAATTGATTCCATTGGTGAAAACCTTTTTACATTTGCCACACCCTGACCTGTTAATTCTGCACTATGGAGGAAATGACTTGGGCACTTTGACTGGTGTAGGTCTGGAAATGCTTTTAAAGTACACCTTTGATCAATTGATGGCACTTTTTCCACCAACTGCCTTGGTATATTCCAATATATGCCAAAGGCAGAAATGGAAGTGGTCCAACCAATTTTGTCCACAATTTGAAAAAGCACGGAAACATGTGAATAAATCTGTTTCTGCTTACATGAGAGACTATGGAATGGGTTCAATATACAACAACAACTTGCGTTACAACATGCAAGATATTTACAGAGAAGATGGTGTGCACTTCTCAGATGAGGGGAATAGAATATTCCTCCTGAATTTAAGACTGTGCATTGGTACCTACTTGTAGGTACCTAAATCAGCCACAGAACCCAAAAGCCCTTTTCAGGGCTACCCTATGTCTGATCACTCCAAATGATTATCTTTTTCTAACTTTTTTCACTATTTTTCACCAAAGTACGCTCCCCGGTACGCTCCCCGGTGCGTGTACCGGGCGCTCCCTCCGCGAATTTTTTTTTTTCCCACTGGACCCTTTTATGGCACCCACATCAAACCTAGGGGGTCAGGGGGGGTGTACCCTGCCCCCTTTTGCTCATTTCCCCCTTTGATTTTTGCCACCTCTTGTATCTCAATCCTACCGAGACACAAGATGGCGGCCGCTGCTGACTGTTTCGAATGTTTACAAACACCCGAGAACCAATCAGCTTGCCGTGCGCAAGTCGCGTGGCGCGCCCGGAGCGCTCCCCGGTACGCGTACCGGGCGCGCTTACAGATATATACATTTTTTTAAACCTAAATTACTCAAAATCCACTGGAGCACATATCTTGAGACATAGCAAAGGCACATCGGGCTACCAGTCCCTTCAATTTTGCCAAGTTTGGTGAAAATCCATTCAGCCGTTCGAGCTAAAATTGCGACAGACCGCCCTATGGAAATTAACATGGGAAAAACACGTTTTGGGACCCCCTTTTATCTCAGCCCCCGCTTGACGAATCCCCCCCAAACTTTCAGGGAAGGAGCGGAGAGCCGCGAGGCAAAGTTGCTGCAAAATTCAGCCTGATTGCTCAACCGGCGCCAAAGTTATTCCAAATAGAATGTTGTGATTTCCCAATGGAAATCGATCCTAACTATATATACCTACTGGCGACCGCCAGTAGGTAATATATATATATATATATTCACTGAAAAAACCATAGGTTAGAGACCATATATAGTTAGCTGGACATTTTATTGACATAAAACCAATGAAATTCCATATATAGTTAGTTGCACTAACTATATATCGCGCACCCGCAATCCACTGCTGATGATGTCACATATTACATCATTCATGACATGGTCAGTGACATCACTGATGACATCACTGATGACATCTCAAATGACATCACTGATGACATCACTGATGATATCATCTAGTGTCTGTGTGTTTTTGTAAAGTTTAAATATGTTTTACATATTGAAGAATGAGTGGATGTATGGAAGACTGAGTGTGTGTGTGGCTGGCTGGGAGGTGTGTGACTCTGTGCATATCAATGTGTACTTGTATCAGTGATTGTATAAGAGAGTAAGTATGTGTTAGTATATGTGTGAAAAAGTATGGTGTTCTGTGTTTAACTGTATAGATGAGGAAATCGAAGTGTGATTGATTCTTCACAGGACTGACTAGGTGTATGAGTGCATATGATAGTGTTTTAATAATGAGTGACTGTATGTATGAGTGATTGTATGGGTGAATGAGTGAATGTGTGTGTAGACGTAGGATCCAGTGAGTGCGTATGTAGTAACTGGTATTGGTGTGTCATGATGTCATCAGTGATGTCATTTGAGATGTCATCAGTGATGTCATTTGAGATGTCATCAGTGATGTCATCAGTGATGTCACTGAAGTATGGTGTTCTGTGTTTAACTGTATAGATGAGGAAATGGAAGTGTGATTGATTCTTTACAGGACTGACTAGGTGTGTGAGTAACTCCATGGATGAGTGGCAGTGTGTGAGTGTCTGCATAGGTGTATGAGTGCATATGATAGTGTTGTAATAATGAGTGACTGTATGTATGAGTGATTGTATGGGTGAATGAGTGAATGTGTGTGTAGACGTAGGAATCAGTGAGTGCGTATGTAGTAACTGGTATTGGTGTGTCATGATGTCATCAGTGATGTCATTTGAGATGTCATCAGTGATGTCATCAGTGATGTCATTTGAGATGTCATCAGTGATGTCATCAGTGATGTCACTGACCATGTCATGAATGATGTAATATGTGACATCATCAGCAGTGGATTGCGGGTGCGCGATATATAGTTAGTGCAACTAACTATATATGGAATTTCATTGGTTTTATGTCAATAAAATGTCCAGCTAACTATATATGGTCTCTAACCTATGGTTTTTTCAGTGAATTTTCAAGGTTTTGTAAATGCAAATTCCTAACTATATATGGTCTATAACCTATGGTTTTTTCAGTGAATTTCATTGGTTTTTTAAAAGCTAATATCTATAGCTGTAAAATATATTCTTTATTACGTGACGTATCACGTAGCCACGTGAGACGCCTCATGACGCGTTGCATAACCGTGACGTATCGGCTCTGCAGCGCAAACAAAACCCGTAACGTAAGCGTGCCGGAGCACGCTTACAGATATATATATTTTTTAACCTTAATTAGACAAAATCCACACGTGCACATATCTTGAGGCCTTGCAAAGGCACATCAAACAAACAGTCCCTACAATTTTGCCAAGTTTGCTGGAAATCTATTCCCTTAATTTTTTTGTTTACTGTTTCTCTTGGTTTTCCCCTTGTTACGCTTACCGGGACGCTACCCGGTACGCGAACCGGACGCTGCAAAAACACAAGATGGCGGACTCCCGTTACGCTGCCGGTTAGCTGCCCGGTTCACGTACCGGGAAGCGCCTCTACCGCGAAAAATCGCGACAATTTTTTTATTTTTTTTGCCCCGCGGGGGACTTTAATATCCCCCTCATCAATCCTAGGGGGTCAGGAGGGGTTTACCTTGCCCCCTTTCCTTCATTTCCCCCTTCTTTTTTCACCACATCTTGTCTCTCGAACCTACCAAGAGACAAGATGGCGGCCGCTCCGGACTGTTTACAATGTTGACAGCTACGCTGCTGGTTAGCTGCCCGGTTAGCTGCCCGGTTCGCGTACCGGGACGCGCCTCTACGGCGTAAAATCGCAAAAAAAAATGTTTGTTTTTTTTTGCCCCGCGGGGCACTTTAATATCCCCCTCATCAATCCTAGGGGGTCAGGAGGGGTCTACCTTGCCCCCTTTCCTTCATTTCCCCCTTCGTTTTTCACCACATCTTGTCTCTCGATCCTACCGAGAGACAAGATGGCGGCCGCTCCGGACTGTTTAGAATGTTGACAGACACCGGAGAGCCAATCAGCTTCGCTTCGCGAAGTTCCGTTACGCGTCAGGTACGTGAACCGGGGCGCTAACCGGAGCGCTGTCACAGATATATATATTTTTTTAAACGTTAATTTCTCAAAATCCACTGGAGCACATATATTGAGACATAGCAAAGGCACGTCGGGCAAACCATATCTACAATTTTGCCAAGTTTCATGTAAATCCATTCAGCCATTCAAGCTAAAAGTGAGTCCAACCGCCCTATGGAAAAATGAATGGGAAAAACGCGTTTTGGGACCCCCTTTTTTCTCGGCCCCTCCTTGACGAAACCCCCCCAAATTTTCAGGGACTGCTCAGAAACAAAATGTGCAATTTTCCTGAAAATTTCAGCCAATTCCGTCCACAAACGCCAAAGTTATTAGACATAGAATTTTCAGAAATCCCCTAGAGAAAAAATCCTAACTATATATACCCACTGGCTATCGCCAGTAGGTAATATACATATATAAACATATATAATCTGCATATCTATATAAATATAAATGCATGCATACATATACATATATGCATACATATGCATGTTATTTACATGAAAGTTTTAAAAACACTAAAAAGCCACCTCATTACAAACAGAATGGCTTTAACTTAAACGAGGGCGAGATCTATTGCATTTTCAATGCTTGTTTACTTTGGTTCTGTCAAGAAGGCATTCAGATGTGTCACACATTTGGCATAAATTCTGAATGTTAGCACTCTAGTTGCTCATTAGATCACTGTAGTAAAGCTAGTGCTCACCAGGGAAGTCTGCTGCTAATCATGGTTTGCAGCCATTTTCCCGCATTTTTTATCCCGCGGACTTTCAGTCCGCATACCATTATCCCGCAAGGTCATTGACCTCGCATACCATTATCCCGCATTTTTTCAAAACGCATGTGCATTTATCACGCATGCCTTTACAAAGATTTACGTTTTAAAGGCATGTATGGTAAATGCATTTGCGTTGTGAAAACCACGATGACGAGAGAGGTAAGTGGGTTTGTGTTAATTTTTTCGTGGGTTAGTTATTGTGTAGTGTAGTGTTGTGTAGTGTAGTGTTGTGTTAGTGTAGTGTAGAGTTGTGGTGGTTGTTTAGTGTAGGGTCATGCTGGGGGTAATGTTTAGGGTTTAGGGTTGTGTTGTAGTGTTTGCGTAGTGTAGGGTCATGCTGGGGGTAGTGTTTTAGGGTTTAGGGTTGTGTTGTAGTGTTTGCGTAGTGTAGGGTCATGCTGGGGCTAGTGTTTTAGGGTTTTGGGTAGTGGTGTAGTGTTTGCGTAGTGTAGGGTCATGCTGGGGCTAGTGTTTTAGGGTTTAGGGTAGTGTTGTAGTGTTTGCGTAGTGTAGGGTCATGCTGGGGGTAGTGTTTTAGGGTTTAGGGTTGTGTTGTAGTGTTTGCGTAGTGTAGGGTCATGCTGGGGGTAGTGTTTTAGGGTTAAGGGTAGTGTTGCAGTGTTTGCGTAGTGTAGGGTCATGCTGGGGTGTAGTGTTTTAGGGTTTAGGGTTGTGTTGTAGTGTTTGCGTAGTGTAGGGTCATGCTGGGGGTAGTGTTTTAGGGTTTTGGGTAGTGTTGTAGTGTTTGGGTAGTGTAGGGTCATGCTGGGGGGTAGTGTTTTAGGGTTTTGGGTAGTGTTGTAGTGTTTGCGTAGTGTAGGGTCATGCTGGGGGTAGTGTTTTAGGGTTTTGTGTAGTGTTGTAGTGTTTGCGTAGTGTAGGGTCATGCTGGGGGTAGTGTTTGAGGGTTTAGGGTAGTGTTGTAGTGTTTGCGTAGTGTAGGGTCATGCTGGGGTGTAGTGTTTTAGGGTTTTGGGTAGTGTTGTAGTGTTTGCGTAGTGTAGGGTAATGCTGGGGGTAGTGATTTAGGGTTTAGGGTAGTGTTGTAGTGTTTGCGCAGTGTAGGGTCATGCTGGGGTGTAGTGTTTTAGGGTTTAGGGTAGTGTTGTAGTGTTTGCGCAGTGTAGGGTCATGCTGGGGGTAGTGTTTTAGGGTTTAGGGTAGTGTTGTAGTGTTTGCGTAGTGTAGGATCATGCTGGGGTGTAGTGTTTTAGGGTTTTGGGTAGTGTTGTAGTGTTTGCGTAGTGTAGGGTCATGCTGGGGTGTAGTGTTTTAGGGGTTTGGGTAGTGTTGTAGTGTTTGCGTAGTGTAGGGTCATGCTGAGGGTAGTGTTTTAGCGTTTAGGGTAGTGTTGTAGTGTTTGCGTAGTGTAGGGTCATGCTGGGGGTAGTGTTTTAGGGTTTAGGGTAGTGTTGTAGTGTTTGTGTAGTGTAGGGTCATGCTGGGGGTAGTGTTTTAGGGTTTAGGGTAGTTTAGTTGTTTAGTGTATGCTAAAGGCATATTAGTTCTAAAAGTTTTCGTTATTTTAATTTGCGGCCTAATAGTACATGCGGGATTTTTTTTGCGGACTGATGGTATGCGGGATTTCGTCATATATTCGCTAATCATACTTTCTATGGCAAAATTAACCCCCTCATTTTGTTCCTTTTTAAATTAAATGTTTTAAGAGTTACCACTTTATTCCAATCAAGATGGCTTCAGGTGTGCCATACCTTTGTAATAAGTAGGACTGTTAGCACTCTAGTTGTTCTTTAGAACACTCTGGGACATTCTGTCATTGGGCTATAGTTGGGCTACATCTGGCTGATATTTGGGCTGCATTTGTTTTTTTTTGTAGTGTTTTAGGGTTTAGGGTTGTGTTGTAGTGTTTGCGTAGTGTAGGGTCATGCTGGGGGTAGTGTTTTAGGGTTAAGGGTAGTGTTGCAGTGTTTGCGTAGTGTAGGGTCATGCTGGGGTGTAGTGTTTTAGGGTTTAGGGTTGTGTTGTAGTGTTTGCGTAGTGTAGGGTCATGCTGGGGGTAGTGTTTTAGGGTTTTGGGTAGTGTTGTAGTGTTTGGGTAGTGTAGGGTCATGCTGGGGGGTAGTGTTTTAGGGTTTTGGGTAGTGTTGTAGTGTTTGCGTAGTGTAGGGTCATGCTGGGGGTAGTGTTTTAGGGTTTTGTGTAGTGTTGTAGTGTTTGCGTAGTGTAGGGTCATGCTGGGGGTAGTGTTTGAGGGTTTAGGGTAGTGTTGTAGTGTTTGCGTAGTGTAGGGTCATGCTGGGGTGTAGTGTTTTAGGGTTTTGGGTAGTGTTGTAGTGTTTGCGTAGTGTAGGGTAATGCTGGGGGTAGTGATTTAGGGTTTAGGGTAGTGTTGTAGTGTTTGCGCAGTGTAGGGTCATGCTGGGGTGTAGTGTTTTAGGGTTTAGGGTAGTGTTGTAGTGTTTGCGCAGTGTAGGGTCATGCTGGGGGTAGTGTTTTAGGGTTTAGGGTAGTGTTGTAGTGTTTGCGTAGTGTAGGATCATGCTGGGGTGTAGTGTTTTAGGGTTTTGGGTAGTGTTGTAGTGTTTGCGTAGTGTAGGGTCATGCTGGGGTGAAGTGTTTTAGGGTTTAGGGTAGTGTTGTAGTGTTTGCGTAGTGTAGGGTCATGCTGGGGGTAGTGTTTTAGGGTTTAGGGTAGTGTTGTAGTGTTTGCGTAGTGTAGGGTCATGCTGGGGTGTAGTGTTTTAGGGTTTAGGGTAGTGTTGTAGTGTTTGCGTAGTGTAGGGTCATGCTGGGGGTAGTGTTTTAGGGTTTAGGGTTGTGTTGTAGTGTTTGCGTAGTGTAGGGTCATGCTGGGGGTAGTGTTTTAGGGTTTAGGGTAGTGTTGTAGTGTTTGCGTAGTGTAGGGTCATGCTGGGGTGTAGTGTTTTAGGGGTTTGGGTAGTGTTGTAGTGTTTGCGTAGTGTAGGGTCATGCTGAGGGTAGTGTTTTAGCGTTTAGGGTAGTGTTGTAGTGTTTGCGTAGTGTAGGGTCATGCTGGGGGTAGTGTTTTAGGGTTTAGGGTAGTGTTGTAGTGTTTGTGTAGTGTAGGGTCATGCTGGGGGTAGTGTTTTAGGGTTTAGGGTAGTTTAGTTGTTTAGTGTATGCTAAAGGCATATTAGTTCTAAAAGTTTTCGTTATTTTAATTTGCGGCCTAATAGTACATGCGGGATTTTTTTTGCGGACTGATGGTATGCGGGATTTCGTCATATATTCGCTAATCATACTTTCTATGGCAAAATTAACCCCCTCATTTTGTTCCTTTTTAAATTAAATGTTTTAAGAGTTACCACTTTATTCCAATCAAGATGGCTTCAGGTGTGCCATACCTTTGTAATAAGTAGGACTGTTAGCACTCTAGTTGTTCTTTAGAACACTCTGGGACATTCTGTCATTGGGCTATAGTTGGGCTACATCTGGCTGATATTTGGGCTGCATTTGTTTTTTTTTGTCTCTGGTGGCCATCTTTGGGCTACATTGGGCTACATTGGGCTACATTGGGCTACATTTGGGCTCCAACATATATATAGCCCAATGTAGCCCAATATATATTTTTCAAAGTTAATTTTCGTAAAAACCACTGGAGCATATATCTTGAGACATAGCAAAGGCACATCGGGCTACCAGTCCCTACAATTTTGCCAAGTTTGGTGTAAATCCATTCAGCCGTTCGGGCTAAAAGTGAGGCCAACCGCCCTATGGAAAATTGCATGGGAAAAGCACGTTTTGGGACCCCCCTTTTTTCTTGGCCCCCCCTTGACGAAACACCCCCAAATTTTCAGGGGCTGCTCAGAAACAAAATGTTCCATTTTCCTGAAAATTTCAGCCAATTCTGTCCTTAAACGCCAAAGTTATTCGACATAGAATTTTCAAAAATCCCATAGGAAAAAAATCCTAACTATATATACCTACTGGCTATCGCCAGTAGGTAATATATATATATATATATATTTTCAATTTTTTTTATTAACCTTTTTCAAAAGCAGTCACATTACATCATAATGCAATCGGTTGCGTTACTGTGGTACGAATATGCATTTGGAAAGTAAACAGTATACACAGAATAGTAACATTGGTAGCATTGGTCCATCTGACTGTGACGCACTGTGTGTTCAAGTGGGAAACCGGGGGAAATAAACGGAGAACCTCATGTGGGAGGAGAGAGGAGATAAACCACAAAAACAAGCAGGGGGAAGGGGAGCGGAGACAGAGTTAGGGTAGAAGACTCATGGAGGATGTTCAGGGTGCATCAGCTATGGGCTAATCGGGGGGGTTTACAGTGCGTACAGAGAGTGGTCGTCGGGGAGTGTTATCAGGTGTGATAGAAACCGGACCTGCACTTTGTGTGTTTTTGGCCTACGGAATATTCCCAGTGATACCGCTTCCCAGGAGTTTAGTCCTGTGAGCCCCATAAGAGTGCTGATAGAGTCGAGTATAGCAAACCAATATGACTGTAGAGCTGGGCAGCTCCGGAACATGTGTTGGAAGTGCGCGTCTGGGGAGTGACATCTGGGACATAGGAACTGTGTGTCGGGGTAGAACCGCTGGAGGCGCGCCGGCGTTTGGTACGGTCCATGCAGAATGTAGTACTGTATATTTTTGAACCTCGCGTTCCTGGACACTCTCTGAGGAAATTCCAGCGCTCTATCTTATTCCTCATCATGTAATTGTCGCCAGACCGCGTCCTCCCATGTGGCCCTCAGAGTATGTAGTGGCCTGTGTGCCAGTTCTTGTATTGACTTATACAGCCATATAACGAGGTGTCGGCCTAGCCCATATATAGTATGGTGTGGATTACAGGGTGTGCTACAGGCTCAGTGATTGTAAGATCACAATGTGGACGGAAACTGTCTACGAGCTGTGGGTGTGTTAAGAACTGTCCCAGGGGGAGGTTGTAATCCTCCATGAGTTGCATATACGGGTGAAGTTGCCCCTCTGCGAACAGCCCCTCCGCCTCCGTTATTTCGGACTCTGTCCATATCTGTAGCATGGCTTGTGTAAAATAAGAGTCCCCTTTCGGCCAGCCCACTAGCGGCAGTCGCGGGGAATAGCAGGGGGTCTCCGTCACGATACGGTGGATCCGTTGCATGCACCTACGGGCAACTGACACCTGTAATGGGTACGTCCAGCGAGGTTTGGTGCTGGGGAGCAGTAGGCGCCGGAGTTCAGGGACGGGGATGGGGCCTCGCGTTGTGCAGGTCTCCCCGGTATGTCTGCCCGCAGTCCAATACGACAGCCACTGAAGCTGCGCTGCCAGGAAATACGACTCGAAGGCGGGGGCACCCAGACCCCCCTGTGTGGTGGGTAGTTGCAGTTTGTTGAGGGCTATGCGGTGGTGACCAGTCCCCCACACTAGTGCACGGAGGAGCCTATCTAATTCGCGGAAAAAAAACCCAGGTGGAACAACTTGCAAATTTGTAAAGTAATATAATAGCCGGGGAACCATGATCATCTTGGCTATAGCTACCCGACCAATTGGTGCTATCGGGAGGTTCCTCCAGAAGCCCACCAACGACCTGATTCCGGCGAGCACCTTGCAGTGATTGCCCTCGTAGATGTCAGCGGGAGAGTGGTAGAGGCGGACACCGAGATAGCGGGGTGCGCCCGTGTTCCAAGGCAGGCGTTGCATGCTGATGCGTATCTCCCGTGGTTGAAGGGACTGGTGTCGAGGATAAACAATGGATTTGTCCCAGTTCACCTGGAGACCAGACGCCTCCACGAACTCCGACAAGACCGTCCATATGGGAGTCAAGCCCTCCGTTATATCTCTGATATATAGCAGGAGGTCGTCCGCGTACATGGAGACGCAGTGGACAGTGTCCGCTATGGGGATGCCCCAGATGGTTCCCTCCGCACGTAGGCGTAT
This sequence comes from Lissotriton helveticus, assembly GCF_964261635.1. NCBI lineage: Eukaryota > Metazoa > Chordata > Amphibia > Caudata > Salamandridae > Lissotriton > Lissotriton helveticus. The sequence goes on along the minus strand of NC_136069.1, from coordinate 492,617,258 downwards.
CGCTAGGGGCTCAACCGCCAGGGCGAAGATCAGGGGTGACAGGGGGCAGCCCTGTCTAGTACCCAGTTCAACCCGCAGCAGAGATGAAATGTACCGGCCAAGCCTGACCCGCGATCTGAGATTAGTGTAGAGCAGCCGCGTGTACCATAGCAGGGTAGGGCCCACTCCCGTCCGGCGCAGGACAGCAAATAGGTATGGCCATGTCACAGTATCGAAGGCCTTTTCAAGGTCGAGGATGATGCAGGCCGCACGGGGAAAGGTGTCTCCTACCTGATCCTGGACATGCAACAGTCGCCGAATGTTCTGGGACGTGTTCCTGCCGGGGACGAAACCACATTGGTCCGGGTGTACTAATGGGCGCAATATTTGCTTGTAGCAAGTTGCCAGTATTCTTCCCAAGATCTTACAGTCGGCAGACAGGAGCGTAATGGGGCGGTAGGAGGACAATTGTTGGGGGTCCCAGTGCGGTTTAAGAAAGGTCACTATTACCGATTCCCGGAGCGATCCCTGAAGTTCTCTCCTTTCGAATGCGTCTTCAAACATGGCGGTTAGACGGGGGACGAAGAGGGCCGAGAAGGTACTATAGTACTCCATGAGCAGTCCATCCAGGCCCGGTGCCTTATTCCGCGCTAGCACACGTATCGCACAGGAGACGTCCGTCGCTGATATTTTAGTATCCAGCGAGGGCTTATTTGCGTCTGTGATGTGAGGGATCGGCAGTGGGTCAAGGAAATGGCCTATCGCTTCCTGCCGAGAGTTTGTCGGGATGCTGTATACCATGGCGTAATGTCGCTGGAACGCATCTAAAATGTCTAACTGTGAGCGCACTAAGATGCCCGCGGAGGTTAAAATCTCGGTAATAGACGTGGTGTCCACGTCTTGCTTCGCCAACCACGCCAGAAGTGTGCCCGTTTTGTCCCGCTCCTTGTAAACCCGGGTAGCGTAAGCCCGAAAGTTATATTTACGTAGGTCAGCTAGGGCGGTTGAGTATTGCGTTTTGGCGCCTGCCACCTGGGCTACCGTCGCGGCCCCGGCATCCTCCTCCTTGGTGAGTGTCGCCAGTTTGTGTTCTGTGTCTACTAGTGTTTGCTCTAGTGTGCGGCATACCCCTACTACCTGCTTGATACATGTCCCCCGGGTCACCACTTTGATGCGTCCCATTCTACTAGTCTGGAGGTGGTGGACCCTGTATTGCATGTAAAATAGTCCTGGATACTCTGTGCGTGATCTTGCCGGAATATCGGGTCAGTGAGACAGTCCCGTGGGAGGCGCCAGGTGGGCACCAGGGGGTGAGGGGGCCTCCATTGAACGCGCAATAGGTGAGCATTGTGGTCTGAGACTACCCTGCCCAGATAATCAGTATGTTGGACCTTAGGGATTAAGGACCGGGTGCACAAGAATCTATCTAACCGGGTCCGCAAGTTGTGAGGAATGGAGTGAAACGAGTAAAGCTTTGTGTGGGGATGGTGAGCTCTCCATGCGTCCACTAGCACCCAGTGATTGACCCATCGGCGGAAGCCTGCTGACCGTGTTAAGGCAGGGGAGTGTGGTGGTGGTGGGTGAGATCTGTCAAGTGTAACATCGAGTTCACAATTATATTCACCCCCTAAAATCCATGGGAGGGATGTAAATTGGGCCAACATGCCCGTGAGGGAGTCCCAAAAACTATCCTGTTCAGTGTTGGGTGCGTATATGCTGCCTAGTAAAACTGGCTGTCCGTCCAGTATCCCTTACAGTAAGGCATATCTACCCTCCTTATCTACCACTCTACGTGTTTCCTGAAAGGGAGTGCCTGGGCGGACCCAAACCAGTGCGCCTCGCGCGAATGCCGAGTATGATGTGGCGCCAAGTGTGCCCCACCATCGGGACCGCAACTTGTCTGTGTCTGGCGCCGTGAGATGCGTTTCTTGCAGGAACACAATATGTGCATGTTGGTGCTTGATGTAAGCGTATGTTGCGTATCTCTTGCGCGGTGTGTGGAGACCCCGTGTGCTCAGGGTGAGAATACTGATATCTGCGTACTGCATTGGGAAGCCTGACAAACTCTCCCTGCGCCTTGATGCGCAATCTGAATTGCTGGGTGCGTGGATGAAAGAAGTGACCTGGTCGCGCTGTCTTCATAAGTAATCCTCGCAAGCCCCATCCCAGCGTGCTGGTGACCCAAGTGCTCATGTCTCCTGTGGGGTGAAAGGGACCAGATAACAGGGGGAGTAAAACATAGAACTGGGTGGGAAAACAATCCCAATACCTAGGGCATATCGACAAGCTCGATACGCCCAAATGTACGCTCATGGAACCAAAGAGAGAACAGTCAATACATAGGGGTGGCAGTTCGCGCCTGCGAGGGGGATCCCGCTGGGGCGTTGGAAGGAGAAATGCTCGACGTTGAAGAGTGTAATGCATCAAGCATATAGTGACATACTATGCGGGTAACATCCTGTCAGGAGGTTCTGCTTCTCAAGAGTCTATTGGTGGTGGCAAGCTTTTGGATGACAACTTCCGGTATATTCTGTGCAGGGCATCCTCAATCAGTGGGGTGGCTGGGGGCAGTGTAACAGAGTCCCCTGTGGGATGGGCCCCGCTGCTGTCCTCCTCGCTGCTCGAGGAGAAGAGGTGAGGAATCCCCTCGATGTCTTCCTCGGAGGGGGGAGCACCCAAGTCCGTGACTGCTTGGAGGGCTTTGCAACGCTCCTGCATGATCTGTTCCAGGTCCGGTGAGTCGATCTCGGGTCTTCTCGCGGGTTCCCTCCAGTTCTGTTGCCCTTGTGTTTGCTTTGGTTTTGAGACGCGTCTCTTGTTGCGTGGTGCTCTTTGGCTACGGTTTTGCGGCAAGACCGCGACCGGTCCCTTAGTACAGTGGCGGTCCGCCCATTCGCAGGTATCTGCTGCAGTGGAGAAGAAGTGTGTGGTGCCGGCATGAGGGACTTTCAGGCAGGCCGGGAACAGCAGAGAGTACTGAATGTCATTCGCCCGCAGGCGCTTCACCTCCAGGAAGGACTCTCTGAGCTTCTGCACTGCTTTGGCGTAATCAGGAAAGACCATGACATGTTGGTTTTCGACTTGCAGTGGACCTGCACATCTGGCTGCCCGTAGTACCGCGTCGAGATATTGAAAATTTAGGAACTTTGTGAGAAATGGGTGAGGTGCATTGCCTGGCGGTGGTCTACGAGCTGGAACTTGATGGGTCTCTTTCTATTCAGAGAACGCTGTGCGGTCCTTAGCTGGAGTGAAGGATTTAACCCAGGCCTCCATGTACTCGATGGGATGTGTGCCCTCCGAACCCTCCGGCAGACCCAGAACGCGTATATTACAGCGACGAGAGTGCCCCTCCAACTCATCCAAACGTTCCTCCGCAGTCGTCAGACGACCCAAGGCTGTTTGAAGTGTCCGTTGCTGCGTAGTCAGGGTGGGCTGTATATCAGCGAGGGATCTCTCTCCTTCCCTCACCTTATCCGCTAGTTTCCGATAATCATCGCGGATTAGATTGATGTCCGTGGTGAGTGTGCCTAGGCGCTCCTCCATTGAGGCTCTGGAAAGTTCAATGGCCGCCAGAACCCGGTCCAGTTTGTCTGAGATGGTGGGGTCTGGTTGGGTCGCTAGTGGTTTGAGGAGAGTGTTGGCGCGGGGCTGATCTTCTGGCACCGTTTCAGGGACCGACGTCTGTTGGGTTGCCCTTGGCTTTCACATACTGCTGGTCGTGGGTGTCTCTCCTTGCCGCTGTGGAGTCGACCGTGGGGACGAGGCTGGGGTAGCGTGCACCAGTGGAGCAATCATTCTGCTTGCGACCCTTTTGGTATAGGGGGCGTAGTGTGCTCGTATGTCACCAGCACCCCAGTGGGGCCCGCTTCCCTGTACCGCCAGCCGTGCCACCTAGGGGGTGCCCGCTCCCTGCCCGGGCCATCGCTCAATCCAGCACTTTGGGGGCCCAACGGAGCACACAGTAATGTCCAATCTGGCACTCTTTGGGACAGGCAGCCACGGGGCAAAGTCATGGTCTGATGGCACTAGTCCTGCTTGGGATGGGACCCCCACCCTGCGTCAAAGATATGGGAGCTGCTCAGTGTTGGTCTATTCTCAGCACCCCATCCGCCATGTTGAGGTCAGGCAATGGCAGGTCATAGTCCAGTCGATGTGGCCGGTCGAGTGGGGGTGGGACCGTGAGCTCCACGGGGGGCAATGTCACGCGCCACTCACCTCCTGATTCGCCACATTCTCAGGCTCCAAGGAGTGTAGGTTGTTAATTAAGTGCGTCCCCGTCCCGCGGACGCCATTTCAGGGTCAGGCAGTCTCAGGCGTGAAAAACATGCTGTCAGGAGGACCGTCAGAGCGGGGCCTCCAGGTTGTCAGCCCCCGGGTCTGTCACTCGCTGGCCGTCAGAGGAGGTCCCCGACCTGTCCGTCGGGGGTGCACTGCTGTTCGGTGATGTCGCCGCAGTCTGGTCGTCGCCGATGGCCCCCGACCCCCGACCGTGCACGTCTTTCTGCTGGCGTGGTGCTGACGACAATCGGTGGTGGCCGGAGAGGTGGTGGCCACATCGAGCGCAGCTCCGGTCCCAGGTGCTCCTTCTGTGCTCTCGCTACCGAGGATAGTTCAGCCAGGTTGCGTCCCGCAGGTCAGTCTGGGCTAGGGACGGGTGGCCGCCATGTTGGTGTCGGGCGCAGGGACAGGTGTCATCGACTGCATCCGTAGTTGCTCCATAAAACGTCACTATTTTCGGACACTCCCTGGTGCCCCTATAGTTCCGCTGTCCAGGGGGGTGTTTGTTTCCCCCCGGTCGACGAGTTAAACAGATCTTCTGGGCCGCCCGGCTCTGGAGCCTCAGCAGACCACGTCTGCCATCATGGCCAGCTTATATACATATATATATATATATATTATCTACTGGCGATAGCCAGTAGGTATATATTGTTAGGATCTAGCTACCATAGGAAATCCGCAACATTCTATTGGGAATAACTTTGGTGCCGGTTGAGGAATTTGCGTGTAATTTTCCCAAATTTAGGCCAGCTCCGCTCCGCTTCTTCCCTGGAAGTTTCGGGGGGATTCATCATGCGGGCCGAGAAAAAAGGGGGGTTCCAAAACGTGTTTTCCCCATGTTAATTTCCATAGGACGAATAGACAAGGCTACAGCCCGAACCCCTGAATGGAATTACACCAAACTTTGCAAAATTGTAGGGACTGGTACGCAGAAGTGCCTTTTCTATATTTGGTGAAAATTGCTCCAGTGGTTTTTATGAAAATTAACTTCAAAAACACATATATATCTGGGAGGAGCCTAACCTCACATCTCATCGTGAGATCTGCTTGGCTTGTCAGCACTTCATCCAAGAAGTGTTGGCAGCCATCTTGGGACCAATATACATGATAGCACCTCATTATAAAGCATTGTATTAAATAGTTACATTATAAATCATTTGTTGATGGTACCATACTAATTTTAGGAATTGTGGTGTGTTCTAAGGTGATTTTACCATGTGAAAAAGCCTTCTGGTGGGATATCATGAATCATGTTTGAAAGAAAACTAATATCTCATGCTTTTCCCACAGTGGTTTGGAAGGGGATCTATAAGCTAAACTGAAAGCATATTTTCTGTAAATTCACATTATCTTTCTCAGTCATGTGAGAATGAATTCTGACATTCTCAGTAAAACATGTACATACAACAAGGACAGAGACTCTCAGTTGATTCCTTTGTGTTCTACTGCAGCCTCCTAGAGTGTTCTAAAGAACAAGTAGAGCGCTAACAGTCCTACTTATTACAAAGGTATGGCACACCTGAAGCCATCTTGATTGGAATAAAGTGGTAACTCTTAAAACATTTAATTTAAAAATGAACAAAATGAGGGGGTATATGTTGCCATAGAAAGTATGATTAGTGCTGCAGAAAAATAATGAGGGCACATTTTGAGTGACTTCTCAAATCCTCTTCTATTTCATAAAAAAATTCTGAGATGCAGTCTCCCAAGATGGCCACCAGAGACAAAAGAGCCCAAATGTAGCCCAAATATCACCCAGATGTAGCCCAATTATAGCCCAATGACAGAATGTCCCAGAGTGTTCTAAAGAACAACTAGAGCGCTAACAGTCTTACTTATGACAAAAGTATGGCACACCAGAAGCCATCTTGATTGGAATGAAGTGGTAAGTCTGAAAACATTTAATTTGAAAAGGAACAAAATGAGGGGGTTCATTTTGCCATAGAAAGTATGATGTGTGCTTCAGAAAGAAAAATTAGGGCACATTTTGAGTGACTTCTCAAATCCTCTTCTATTTCATTAAAAGCATTCTGACATGCAGTCTCCCAAGATGGCCACCAGAGACAAAAGAGCCCAAATGTAGCCCAAATATCACCCTGATGTAGCCCAAGTATAGCCCAATGACAGAATGTCCCAGAGTGTTCTAAAGAACAACTAGAGCGCTAACAGTCTTACTTATGACAAAAGTATGGCACACCAGAAGCAATCTTGATTGTAATGAAGTGGTAAGTCTGAAAACATTTAATTTAAAAAGGAACAAAATGAGGGGGTTCATTTTGCCATAGAAAGTATGATTAGTGCTGCAGAAAGAAAAATTAGGGCACATTTTGAGTGACTTCTCAAATCCTCTTCTATTTCATTAAAAAAGTCTGACATGCAGTCTCCCAAGATGGCCACCAGAGACAAAAGAGCCCAAATGTAGCCCAAATATCACCCAGATGTAGCCCAAGTATAGCCCAATGACAAAATGTCCCAGAGTGTTCTAAAGAACAACTAGAGCGCTAACAGTCCTACTTATTACAAAGGTATGGCACACCAGAAGCCATCTTGATTGGAATAAAGTGGTAACTCTAAAAACATTTAATTTAAAAAGGAACAAAATGAGGGGGTATATTTTGCCATAGAAAGTATGATTAGTGCTGCAGAAAGAAAAATTAGGGCACATTTTGAGTGACTTCTCAAATCCTCTTCTATTTCATTAAAAAACTTCTGAGATGCAGTCTCCCAAGATGGCCACCAGAGACAAAAAAGCCCAAATGTAGCCCAAATATCACCCAGATGTAGCCCAAGTATAGCCCAATGACAGAATGTCCCAGAGTGTTCTAAAGAACAACTAGAGCGCTAACAGTCTTACTTATGACAAAAGTATGGCACACCAGAAGCCATCTTGATTGGAATGAAGTGGTAAGTCTGAAAACATTTAATTTAAAAAGGAACAAAATGAGGGGGTATATTTTGCCATAGAAAGTATGATTAGTGCTGAAGAAAAAAAATTAGGGCACATTTTCAGTGACTTCTCAAATCCTCTTCTATTTCATTAAAACATTCTGAAATGCAGTCTCCCAAGATGGCCACCAGTGACAAAAGAGCCCAAATGTATCCCAAATATCACCCAGATGTAGCCCAAGTATGGCCCAATGACAGAATGTCCCAGAGTGTTCTAAAGAACAACTAGAGCGTTAACAATCTTACTTATGACAAAAGTATGGCACACCAGAAGCCATCTTGATTGGAATGAAGTGGTATGTCTGAAAACATTTAATTTAAAAAGTAACAAAATGAGGGGGCTCATTTTGCCATAGAAAGTATGATTAGTGCTTCAGAAAGAAAAATTAGGGCACATTTTGAGTGACTTCTCAAATCCTCTTCTATTTCATTAAAAACATTCTGCCATGCAGTCGCCCAAGATGGCCACCAGAGACAAAAGAGCCCAAATGTAGCCCAAATATCACCCAGATGTAGCCCAAGTATAGCCCAATGACAGAATGTCCCAGAGTGTTCTAAAGAACAACTAGAGCGCTAACAGTCTTACTTATGACAAAAGTATGGCACACCAGAAGCCATCTTGATTGGAATGAAGTGGTAAGTCTGAAAACATTTAATTTAAAAAGGAACGAAATGAGGGGGTTCCTTTTGCCATAAAAACTATGATTAGTGCTGCAGAAAGAAAAATTAGGGCACATTTTGAGTGACTTCTCAAATCCTCTTCTATTTTATTAAAAAATTCTGAGATGCAGTCTCCCAAGATGGCCACCAGAGAAAAAAGAGCCCAAATGTAGCCCAAATATCACCCAGATGTAGCGCAAGTATAGCCCAATGACAGAATGTCCCAGAGTGTTCTAAAGAACAACTAGAGCGCTAACAGTCTTACTTATGACAAAAGTATGGCACACCAGAAGCCATCTTGATTGGAATGAAGTGGTAAGTCTGAAAACATTTAATTTAAAAAGGAACAAAATGAGGGGGTTCATTTTGCCATAGAAAGTATGATTGGTGCTGCAGAAAGAAAAATTAGGGCTCATTTTGAGTGACTTCTCAAATCCTCTTCTGTTTCATTAAACAATTCTGACATGCAGTCTCACAAGATGGGCACCAGAGACAAAAGAGCCCAAATGTAGCCCAAATATCCCAGATGTAGCCCAAGTATAGCCCAATGACAAAATGTCCCAGAGTGTTCTAAAGAACAACTAGAGCGCTAACAGTCCTACTTATTACAAATGTATGGCACACCTGACGCCATCTTGATTGGAATAAAGTGGTAACTCTTAAAACATTTAATTTAAAAATGAGCAAAATGAGGGGGTATATTTTGCCATAGAAAGAATGATTAGTGCTGCAGAAAAAAAATTAGGGCACATTTTGAGTGACTTCCTAAATCCTCTTCTATTTCATTAAAAAATTCTGACATGCAGTCTCCCAAGATGGCCACCAGAGACAAAAGAGCCCAAATGTATCCCAAATATCACCCAGATGTAGCCCAAGTATAGCCCAATGACAGAAGGTCCCAGAGTGTTCTAAAGAACAACTAGAGCGTTAACAGTCTTACTTATGACAAAAGTATGGCACACCAGAAGCCATCTTGATTGGAATGAAGTGGTAAGTCTGAAAACATTTAATTTAAAAAGGAACAAAATGAGGGGGCTCATTTTGCCATCGAAAGTATGATTAGTGCTTCAGAAAGAAAAATTAGGGCACATTTTGAGTGACTTCTCAAATCCTCTTCTATTTCATTAAAAAAATTCTGACATGCAGTCTCCCAAGATGGCCACCAGAGACAAAAGAGCCCAAATGTATCCCAAATATCACGCAGATGTAGCCCAAGTATAGCCCAATGACAGAAGGTCCCAGAGTGTTCTAAAGAACAACTAGAGCATTAACAATCTTACTTATGACAAAAGTATGGCACACCAGAAGCCATCTTGATTGGAATGAAGTGGTAAGTCTGAAAACATTTAATTTAAAAAGGAACAAAATGAGGGGGCTCATTTTGCCATAGAAAGTATGATTAGTGCTTCAGAAAGAAAAATTAGGGCACATTTTGAGTGACTTCTCAAATCCTCTTCTATTTCATTAAAAAAATTCTGACATGCAGTCTCCCAAGATGGCCACCAGAGACAAAAGAGCCCAAATGTAGCCCAAATATCACCCAGATCTATCCCAAGTATAGCCCAATTACATAATGTCCCAGAGTGTTCTAAAGAACAACTAGAGCGCTAACAGTCTTACTTATGACAAAAGTATGGCACACCAGAAGCCATCTTGATTGGAATGAAGTGGTAAGTCTGAAAACATTTAATTTAAAAAGGAACAAAATGAGGGGGTCATTTTGCCATAAAAAGTATGATTAGTGCTTCAGAAAGAAAAATTAGGGCACATTTTGAGTGACTTCTCAAATCCTCTTCTATTTCATTAAAAAATTCTGACATGCAGTCTCCCAAGATGGCCACCAGAGACAAAAGAGCCCAAATGTAGCCCAAATATCACCCAGATGTAGCCCAAGTATAGCCCAATGACAGAATGTCCCAGAGTGTTCTAAAGAACAACTAGAGCGCTAACAGTCTTACTTATGACAAAAGTATGGCACACCAGAAGCCATCTTGATTGGAATGAAGTGGTAAGTCTGAAAACATTTAATTTAAAACAGAACAAAATGAAGGGGTTCATTTTGCCATAGAAAGTATGATTAGTGCTGCAGAAAGAAAAATTAGGGCACATTTTGAGTGACTTCTCAAATCCTCTTCTATTTCATTAAAACATTCTGACATGCAGTCTCCCAAGATGGCCACCAGAGACAAAAGAGCCCAAATGTAGCCCAAATATCACCCAGATGTAGCCCAAGTATAGCCCAATGACAGAATGTCCCAGAGTGTTCTAAAGAACAACTAGAGCGCTAACAGTCTTACTTATGACAAAAGTATGGCACACCAGAAGCCATCTTGATTGGAATAAAGTGGTAACTCTAAAAACATTTAATTTAAAAAGGAACAAAATGAGGTGGCTCATTTTGCCATAGAAAGTATGATTAGTGCTTCAGAAAGAAAAATTAGGGCAAATTTTGAGTGACTTCTCAAATCCTCTTCTATTTTATTAAAAGAATTCTGACATGCAGTCTCCCAAGATGGCCACCAGAGACAAAAGAGCCCAAATGTAGCCCAAATATCACCCAGATGTAGCCCAAGTATAGCCCAATGACAGAATGTCCCAGAGTGTTCTAAAGAACAACTAGAGCGCTAACAGTCTTACTTATGACAAAAGTATAGCACACCAGAAGCCATCTTGATTGGAATGAAGTGGTAAGTCTGAAAACATTTAATTTAAAAAGGAACAAAATGAGGGGGTTCATTTTGCCATAGAAAGTATGATTAGTGCTGCAGAAAGAAAAATTAGGGCTCATTTTGACTGACTTCTCAAATCCTCTTCTGTTTCATTAAAAAATTCTGACATGCAGTCTCACAAGATGGCCACCAGAGACAAAAGAGCCCAAATGTAGCCCACATATCACCCAGATGTAGCCCAAGTATAGCCCAATGACAAAATGTCCCAGAATGTTCTAAAGAACAACTAGAGCGCTAACAGTTCTACTTATTACAAAGGTATGGCACACCTGAAGCCATCTTGATTGGAATAAAGTGGTAACTCTTAAAACATTTAATTTAAAAAGGAACAAAATGAGGGGGTATATATTGCCATAGAAAGTATGATTAGTGCTGCAGAAAAAAAATTAGGGCACATTTTGAGTGACTTCTCAAATCCTCTTCTATTTCATTAAAAAAATTCTGACATGCAGACTGAAACATGCACTTTGAACACCAGCAGCAGACTTCCCTGGTGAGCAGTAGCTTTACTACAGTGATCTAATGAGCAACTAGAGTGCTAACATTCAGAATTTATGGCAAATGTTTGACACATCTGAATGCCTTCTTGATGGAACCAAAGTAAACAAGCATTGAAAATGCAATAGATCTCGCCCTCGTTTAAGTTAAAGCCATTCTGTTTGTAATGAGGTGGCTTTTTAGCTTTGCTTTTATTAGTGTTTTTTTCCAAAACTTTCATGTAAATAACATGCATATGTATGCATATATGTTTATGTATGCATGCATTTATATTTGTATTTACATAGATATGCAGATTATATATGTTTATATATGTATGTGTATATATATATATATTCACTGAAAAAACCATAGGTTATAGACCATATATAGTTAGGAATTAGCATTTAAAAAACCTTATTTTACTCACACAAAACCAATGAAATTCCATATATAGTTAGTTGTACTAACTATATATCGCGCACCCGCAATCCACTGCTGATCATGTCACATATTACATCATTCATGACATGGTCAGTGACATCACTGATGACATCACTGATGACATCTCAAATGACATCACTGATGACATCACTGATGACAACATCCAGTGACTGTATTTTTCTGTAAAGTTAAAATATGTCTTACATATTGAAGAATGAGTGGATGTATAAGTGTCTGGATGAAGGATTTAGTAGGTGCATGACTGACTGTATGAGTGAGTGGTTAAATGTGTCTCATTGAGTGCATGGGTTAGTGACTAAACTGTCTTAATTTGTGCATCATTATGTCTGTTGTTCTGTAAACTGCTGCATGTGTTGATCAGTAGCTATATGAGTAACTATATGGGTTATTGATTGGTTGCCCAAGCATTTGTATGGGAAACTGAGAGTGTGTGTGGGTGGCTGGGAAGGTGTATGACTCTGTGCATAATGTATGGGTTCAAAAGTGCATGTGGAAACAGCTGTATGGGTGGTTGACTGTGTGCATGACTGTATTGGTGAGTGAATGGATATCTCAGTGCTACATGTCAAAGTAAGTACATATGTAAAACACAGTACATGTGAGAGTTGACATATATAAATAACTGTGCATAAGAGCCAGTGAATGTGTGAGTGGCTGTATGGATCATTGTGCTCTTGTATCCAGGATTGTATAAGTGAGTAAATATGTTTAGTATATGTTTGAATAAGTAAGGTGTGTTTAACTGTATAGTTAAGGAAATGGAGGTGTGATTGATTGTTTGCATGACTGACTAGGTGTGTGTGTAACTTCATGGATGAGTGACAATCTGCGAGTCTGTGTTTACACTGAGTGTATCTAAGGTTATATTAGAGTCTGAAGAGGTTCATCGTATTATCACATGAATGATGTCATCAGTGATGTGATCAGTAATGTCAAATGAGATGTCATCAGTGATGTCATTTGAGATGTCATTTGAGATGTCATCAGTGATGTCATCAGTGATGTCATTAGTGATGTCATTTGAGATGTCATCAGTGATGTCATCAGTGATGTCATTTGAGATGTCATCAGTGATGTCATCAGTGATGTCATTTGAGATGTCATCAGTGATGTCATCAGTGATGTCATTTGAGATGTCATCAGTGATGTCATCAGTGATGTCACTGACCATGTCATGAATGATGTAATATGTGACATGATCAGCAGTGGATTGCGGGTGCGCGATATATAGTTAGTACAACTAACTATATATGGAATTTCATTGGTTTTGTGTGAGTAAAATAAGGTTTTTTAAATGCTAATTCCTAACTATATATGGTCTATAACCTATGGTTTTTTCAGTGAATTTTCAAGGTTTTGTAAATGCTAATTCCTAACTATATATGGTCTATAACCTATGGTTTTTTCAATGAATTTCATTGGTTTTTTAAAAGCTAATATCTATAGCTGTAAAATTTATTCTTCTTTAAATCCAAAAATATATTTTATATGTTTATTAATAATTTTTTTTAAATATTTTTTTTGTTTCGCACCCGGTCAGCGAACTGGGAAGCTTCCCGTTAGCTCAATTTGATTCCGCGATCCGGTCCGCGAACCGGTAAGAAATCAACATAGTGACGGTATCGCGTTGCCGCGTAATGCGTCTTATGACGTACTGCGTTAGCGCACCCGGAAGTGCCCCGGGGCGCGGACCGAGGCGCGAAACGCAGCTCCCCGGAAGCGATCCGCGGCGCGAAAGCGCGACGTATCGCGTTGCCGCGAAATGCGTCTTGTGACGTATCGCGTTAGCGCACCCGGAAGTGTCCCGGGGCGCGGACCGGGGCGCGAAGCTTAGCGACCCGGAAGCTAACCGGGGAGCGTTCCGCAGCGCGTAACATGAGCGTGAGAGGTCATGTGACTTGTTAATAAAACTTTTCATTGGTTCATTTCACTTTTAGTTTCATAATTATGGAAGGCTAGGTCAGGTGACCTAAAAATAACACTTTTCATTGGTTGAGAAGTATTGTTTTTTCCAAATGATGAAAACCCCTCCTTCTTTCCTCACTCTGACTTTCATCATTGTGAGAGGAAGACCTATTTTGCTTGTTGGAAGACCTATTTTGCTTGTGTGAAAATGGCTTCATTGGTTGCTTCAGCTGGTGGACCCCCACCACCACCTCCACCTCCTCATGGGAAGAGAGGACCACCTCCCCAGGTGATTACCAACACTGAGGAGGAAGATGAAGAAATGGATGAGGAGGGAGAAGAACCACAATTCCTGGAAGAGTTGCCCCGGGTTTCCAGAAAGAAAGCCAGTTTCATCTGGCAGTTTTTTTCGATGCCTCGTGGACAAAAAAAAGTCAACGCGAGGTATGTCACCTGCCTCATATGCAAGGAACAATTGTCCAGAGGGACGGACAAAAAATACAGTTATGGTAATCACACCATGCATAGGCACATGACGAGGAAACATCCCCTAAATTACAGCCGGGCGGAATTAAGGGATATGCTGGACAATCCTAGACCAACTCCTGTGGCCAGACCAACAATACCGGTTTCTTTAACACCAGAGGAGGCACGGGAAACTGTGCCAAATATCCAACAAAATTTTGGGCATATGATACATTTATGTATGCACTGTCGTGCATTATTAGCTTGTGGCAACATGAGCATCAATGCACTCAACCTTGCATATGAACACCATGATTGCCCTAACCACCCCCAGTAATTTTTTTTTGCTCCTGTTGAGCCCTTTTCAACGCCTGTTTTTTGTTGTTTCCCCCCCCCAAAAAAACCAAAAAAAATATAAAATCGTTCAAAAAATACAAAAAAAACACAAAATAAAAAAAATAAAAAAAAAATATAAAACAACAAAAATATTTTAAAAAAAGTTCTTTTCAGAACTACCTTCCCTTTCAAAAAAAATTGCTACAATGTTTAGCACTCTGGCAAGCTCTATTTCTTTTGGTTCGCTCCCGGGTTAGCTTCCCGGTACGCGGACCGGGAGCTAACCCAAATTTTTTTTTTTTTTTTTAAAAAGTGTAAGTATAAGGAAAGTAAACAGAGAGTGATGTTAAAAGAAAGACAGCTATAGGGAGTAAAGAAGAGATACTGTTTAATAGATCTATTTACCGAAGAAAAGACAGAAGAGGGTATAATTGTGAAAAACAAAATAGATAACGAAGTGAAAGAAAAACAAGCATTGGCATAGCCAATAGGTCTCGCCTTTGGGACCTTCTAAGTATTTAGTTATGCAGCATAATATCCTTGGTGCAGCAACATCAACTGTTGCATGGCTAAACACGTATAAGGTCCCAAAGGCGAGACCTATTGTCTATGCCAATGCTTGTTTCTTAAGTAGTATTGCAATACGTCTGACTCTTCCATGTGAAAAGATCTTATCTTGTGCTCTAAAGATTGCTAAAGTCTCGACAGAGAACAGGCTAGGCTGTAAGTAGGGTAAATTGCGCTTGGTGATCTGTTTGAGGGAGCATCTGCTTTGCCTGGTGTCTTTGGAGAGCAATTTTGATTGGTATACTGGACAATGTTAGTTTTATTGGTCCAGTAGACAATTAAACTGCTGCATGACCACACTGTGTGATCCTGGGCACACTTTACAAATCCTACCTACCATCCAGCGGCTGAAGTGCAAATTGTAAAACCTGATAGCTGGGCACAATTACAGTGTCATTGCAGGCACACCCTGTGTGATCTTGGACATTTATCACATCTCAAAGTACTTTTAAATGCTTGAGCTTGGGATAAACCCTAGAAAAATACTCTCATGCATTTGACCTACCCAGGTGTTTGCTGCTACGTGCTTGATAAGAAATAATGCAACACACAATTGCAACTTCTGTGCCCCTTCCAAATAAACACTAGAAATCAGAGTTGTAATTAGTCTCTAGAATGAGTAAGATGCCCTCCAGCCTCCACTTGAAAGCAGGGGTGTATAGTTTGAGGGGAGTGAGGGGGGGGCGAGGGAGGCATGCAATACTTTAACGCAGGTAAAAGTGTCCAAAGTCACACCATCTGCCCACTAAAGAGCGGCTCGCAGTGGCCGGCTGGCCCGGCTGATTAGGGGAGCTGTTGGTGCCGAGCCTGGTGGGACAGGTCCCAGCTGTGCTCTGCCGGGCTGCAGGCAGCTCAGTTATTAGGCAGCTGGTGGCGTGGGGACCACTGCTATTCCGTCTGTAATGTGCCCGAGCCTCCCGGCAGGCGGGGGGATCACAAGAGCGACCGCTCCCACCCTCGGAGGCTAATTAATTGGCAGAACAAGAGCGCATTAAGGCGGATATAGGAGGGAGCCCTGTGCTGGCACCTTCTGAGTGTATGAGCTAAAGGCAGGTGGTTGTGTGTTTCAAATGCCTCTCAGACTACAAAACGCAGCGAATGCTACGTCCAAATCTGAAATTAGGAGTGCTCGTGTGCACGTGCCTAGGTATGTCTATCTAAGTGTGTGTGCTTCATAGTAATAGTCTATGTGTCACTGCATCTTAGACTGTGTGCCACTTTAAGCATGTAACAGTGTGAGGGTATGCACTACTGCGCTTGTTAGTCACGCTGTTTGCGAGTGGGTTTGTACCTGACAATTACTGACCTTGCAGTTGTGTGTGACTCACTCTGTGTCTGTGCCACTTTATGCGTGTGCATTTAACCTTGAGTGCCTGTGTATGTGGAGCGTGATGTACTGCGTGTGTGTGCGCGTGTGTGTACAGCGAGTTACTGTATGTGGCCTACTGTGAGTGTGCGTGTGTGAGCCACTGTGTTTGTGTGCGTGTCCCACGCTGTGCTGTGTATCTATCTATGTTTGTTAGTGTGTGTGTGCTGCTGTGTAGGTACCACTGTATGTGTAAGCGGGTGCTGGAGTGTATAGACAAACACACGTGAATCCTCAGTTTGTATGCAATGTACGTCACACGTAATTTACGGTCCTGTTCCGCTTTATTTTATTTTGATTGCAGTATAAAAAATGCTTGTTTATATTAGACTGGGGAATACAAACAGGAATCTAGTCTTCAAAGGGAGAGCTGCATGCCAATGTAGAACAAGCACCGGCCAGCTTATAACCCTACTCTGCGATGTTCTTGACTCCCATGCCATTGTTCACCATTTGAGTGAAGTCATGACCCCGCCTACCGAGCGGGGTAAGAAATGCTGTTCACAAGTGTGGTTGTAGCTGTCTGGGCACTTAAATATGTTGCAGCTGTCACGTTACTTAAAAACATTGTGAGAGCCTAAGTAAAACTAGAGTGAATTATCGCATGGCATTTTATGTACAGCCCTAATGCTGCTGCGGCAGAATGGCACCATGTCCTGGAAATACAATAACAGAGACCAGAGCGTCTGTAAATGTCCATGAATCGGGCACCACGCTGAGCCAGGGAAACACTCGAACAATAACAAGGAGAAACACGAGAGATGGCCTGCGGCCGTCAAAGTGAAAGTACGGCCGGCGGAGGAGAAATGCGACACGGCGGGCAGGGGAGGGGGCGGAGCGGGGAGAGCGGCATGAGGGTGTGAAGCAGCAGGGGCCTGAGACGAGGCCGCCTTGCCTTTGATGTGGTAATGCGAGGCAAGCGGCTGGTGGCATTGTGCACGCGCTTTCACGTGCACTGGAAGAAATCGCCTGGGAATCGCCTGATCTCGGTAAGCTCTGTTTAAGCTGCAATAGATCGAGCTCCCGATCTCAATGCGCACATGCGCATTGAGATAGGTCGCTCGACCTAAAAAAGAGAGTATAACATTAACAAAGAAGAGTTTCTTGGAGAATGTGAGTGAATGTTCAAAATAAGATTAAAACATGGGGAATAACAGAGAGAAAAAATAGAAAACAGAAAACAAAAAATAACAGAAAAAGATTAATTGAAACAGCAAAGAAATGTAAGTAACATAGAGCCATATCATCAACATAGGCAATAAAAGTTTTGCAGCTTTTATTGGCAGAAATGTGTCGCTAAAGCTGCTTTTGCGGCAGAAAACGGCCACTAAAACTACTTTTGCACCAGTTTTCTGCCAATAAAAACAGCAATAATTTTATTGGCTGTGTTCATAATATGCCCCTTAGTGTGCTTCAACTACACAGAGAAAGCATTATGAACAAATAGTGATACAGTGATCAGTCAAAGACACTAAGAGTAATAGAGACGGAGTGAGTGAACAAGAGTGAGGAACTATGAGAAGAGAGGGACTGAGAAAAAGAGTGGAAGGAGTTGAGTAAGTAGGTAATAGAGAAAGGAATGAGGGAAGTAGCAAAGGCAGGAAACTGAGGATTAAAGAAATGAAGCAGTGGAACTAATAGTAGTTCAATGTGATAGAAATGTAACGAAAAGAGTACAAAATATTTACCTTATAATTGTCCTTAAATTACTCACTTTTTGTTTTTATACTTTCAATCTGTGAAAGAGAGAACAAACATTTGAAAAATATTAAAACATGTATTTAAAAATTACAAAAGACAAGGGCAAAGATTGAAGGACAAACAGTTTTTCAACAACTTTGACACTTACAGAAGCTTCTGCTTCTCCAGGCCCCCTATACAGTCCTAAAGATATACATTTTAAACTAACAGTATCTTGATGCAGATGAAGTGAGGCCTATCTTAAAACATGGTGCATATTTTGCATTGCTGTTGTTTCAGAAAAGTGTCGCAAGACACAAAAATTTTAAATAATTGCTTCAGGATGCCAATAAGATGTCTACTATCCAGAGTTTTGTTTCAGGTGAGGCCTACTCAGGGTTGCAGATGAAATTTCGAGTTGTTGAAGAGAATAGAGGACATAATACATGTGAAGGTCTACCAATGAAGTGAGTCATGTCCACTGCACTCTTCAACAAAGTCCAAACCTCCTATGTTTCCCTGGACAGACCTAAACTTGATCTGCACAATGTGATTCGTAATGATAGGAAACACAGGTGATGTAATTGAAATACATGCAATTTATTTTGCTCATTTCACAATCACATCACTTGTGTTTCCTTTGCTTAGGTATCTCATTGTGCAGATGTAGTCTAGCATATGAAAGAATACGCAGAAGTGCAGCACTGCATGCAACAACTTTGACACTTACAGAAGCCTCACCTTCTCCATGCCTCCTACACAGTTCTACATATACATCATAAATGCAAACAGTACAGAATTAATTATACATGTTAAATGGTTTATTTTTGCTGTTCTCAGAATGTATCAAAATTCACTAAAAACAGTGACTTGAAGGTATTCATCATGTAACAGCGGGGAAAAAAAAACACAATCAAAATGATTGTGTTTAAAAAACCCATACAACATCAGAAATCAAAATTCAGAACTCCTTAAAGTTAACTTACTTTCCATGACGTCCAAGGATGTCCTATGAACAGCTTACACTCTTTTGTGCTGTTATTACTTTCAGCCCGCCACTTTCTGAAAGAAAATCTCCATCGTTTTTAAAAACACGTTACATGCAATAAATGACTTCTTGCTCTCTACCACAATTTTCCACAAGGCCAAATCTGGTCAGAGCCATTTATAACTCTTGGATTTCTTGTAAGCCAATCCCGTCATTTGGCATTTCCGCAACTTTCAGAATTAAAATGTTGAAGATCATTTTCACAATCCTGGAATAGTAATATCTTCCCCTTCTTGCTCAGTCATGTTCTACTTTTCCTATGACACTGATACAAGCAGACTTACACTACCTCTATGACTACTACAATTATTTAATTCTCTACATCACTTTTAATCACAAAGCAATGTAAAACAGTAGACAGCATTGCAGACTTACATTCCCTCTACTCCATGTTTTGATTGGCTGCTTCAATTAGTTTATAAAAAGAAACAGTTTTTCTGAACTCATTCAAAGTGCACGTATTTCTCCATAATGTCCAGTCCTATGGTTAGAAGTTATGTCTCTGAACTACACTTATCCTCAAGGCCAAATTGTGTAGGAGCCATTAGAACTTCTTGAAATTCCACAGAGCACATCCCGAGATTATTTCCCTAAAATTTTGGTTTTAAAAACACCAGGTAAGAGTTTTTAAGGTCATACGGCAATTTTTTTTTGAAAATTAAAACAGAATCATTGCAGAATGACCAGCCATTTCTAGACTTTAAATAAGCTGTGTAATGTCCTGATGTTATTGAAGGGCCGTCATGATATATAATTGCTGCAGTTACAAAAGTCCTTCCTGATATTGACAACTGCGAAGCTACAAAATTTTTAATTAAAGTTGTCAATTTTGTTCCATCAGGCCTACATCGTTGGAACATTAAAATGACATACTGGCCATATGTTCGTATAAATAATGTGGACATCATTTCAGATTTACATTGGCTACACTCCATGTTGTGATCAGCTGCTTTTACTAGCTTATTAAAGGAGACTGATTTACTGTCTGGCAAAGTTAAATATATAAATCTTTCTGAGTCTACACTAGTAGTACTTGATACCATACAGTTCTCGCAGTCATGCTGCCATTGATAAGAAAGCCCAAACAGCTGATCTACATCTACACCTTCAGCATGTAATACATCAAGCATATACATTAAAAACTCCTGACAATCTTGCTGAATATTTTGAGAGAATTGTGTTTGGCCTGAACATCTGTCTAACAGATTTCGAATTTCAGACACACTTTCTATGTTTCTTCTATCAGTGGTACATTTCTCTAACACAGAATTTAACAAACTGCAAAATCTTTGATCAGAATTGACCACAATCTCTTCTTTTACATTTTTTTAGAGAAAACAAAACATTAACCACTACATTAGCATAGCAGTTGACACCAGAACTGTTTTCAAACTGAAAACCAACAACATCTTCAACAGAATCCTTTTTGTTTCTGCTTGTAATTTTAGGTTCATTGACTTTTTGTCTTTTTGCTACAACCTCCCCAGTATTGTTCTCATTTCTTCGTTTCCGGCCTACCACACGTTTCTCAAACAAAGGATACTGAGGCAAATGTGGCGCATACTCTCTTCTTAACCTATTGTATTCCTTAACACAATCTAGATCCGCACAAATGTTTGTGACATCACACTCAATCAAGTACAATCCCGATAAAGTTCTAACTCGTGACAATGCCACATATGCCATACCCTCCTTGAACACAGAACTGCCAATATTCACCAATGCACTGTCTACACTTAAACCTTGCGATTTATGAATTGTCACCGCATATGCCAAGCAAACAGGAAACTGCTTACGGCGAACATATAAGTCTTTTACAAGCAAAAATCTAGCAGAACAACGAGCAATTAGCTGTACTTCCTCAATGCCATCAAATTAAATTTTTAAAAATTCAATTCCATCTCTATTTCTGTATTTCACAAAATCAACAACATTACCCATTGATCCATTTACCAGACCTCTTTCAACATGTAAATTCCTTCTTAAAATTATACGGCAGTTCAAGCACACATTCAGAGTCTTTTCAAAACCTGCAGTTTTAGACATACTCTTCTCTAATGAATCCAATTTTGTTTTCAGATTCTCAGACAAAATAATTGTTGATCCCATATGCTCTACTCTATCAATAGCTTCCAGTTTCACAATCTCTTGCTTTTCTAAATGCAACATTTTGTTGTTAAATTTGGCACATTCTGCAAGAGTTGGCATCAAACATATTCCAGATTTCTTCTCAGTAATTTTCTGAAAAATATTCTCAGGCACAACATCTTGTTCTGGATATAAATTTGACAGTAATCGTGCATGTAAAGCTTCTTTCCCATGCTCGGTCACTTTTCCAATTCTAACATCTTGTAGAATAGTCTTGTAAACTTCATCCTTCGCCTGACGCATATTTTCATGCAGTTCAGCATAATTGAAGTTTAACCATATATTGACGTTGCCAATGCTGCCTAGGCACTTCCTGGTATCTTCATGCGTGAGCATTTTGAACACAGGTTGCCCTTTCACTGGTGTCAGCTGCAGAAGATCTCCGAAAACAATGATGTGTTTGCCACCAAATAACACATCATACTCTGTTTTGAGAACTTCTTGCATCCTCAAATGCACAAAGGCAAGCATGACATTGGAAACCATGCTTACTTCGTCAATGATAAGAAGTTTCATTTTCCTCAAGATTCTTGAAACTTCAAAACAAGCATCTCCAGATAGCTTGTGATATTGTAATTTGTTGTCATGCTCCACTGGCAGCATCAGTAAACGATGTAAAGTAATCCCTTTAATATTATGTGCTGCCAGTCCAGTTGGAGCAGTGACAACACAAGACAGCGATGACTCTGTCCTTTCCTGCAAATAGCATGAAATTGCTTTAATGAGGAAACTTTTTCCAGTTCCCGCTTCTCCACTCACGTACAGTCGGACAGGCTTCAACGACGTACATGAGCACTCTTTCTTATCATGACTTAATCCATGATCAATTTGCATGGTAACTTCGTCATATATTTTCCTCTGCTCAACGTTGAGTTGTCTTTCCAACTCTTCTAAGTTAACCGCATCCTCTTGAGCATGTGCCATGGCTCTTTCCACTTCATTCATAGCAGTGGCAGCTTCATTTTCGATAACAGGTCCTCCTAGTGGATCCTGACTCAATGAAGCAGAACTCTGACTGTCCTGAGAACTGTCTCTGGCAATCTCGGCTGCAATCGTTGCTTCCTGCTCAATTTCCGCATTCAACATTTCTACATATTTGGGAAAAGCAGGACATTCTATGGTCTCCTTGGCGGCATTGAAAGAGTCTTCATAACAGAGGAAATCTCCAAGCAGTTCCTCTTCTGCACGCCAAGGCTTGAAAAGTTGCAAAAGTGCTAAATAGAAAACTCCTTTTTTTCAGGAGATTCACCACTCAATTTTCGATGGTTTACCAAGTGGCATTTTCTTTGCTTGACCAGACATCCCTCACTTCCTATTACAGCATACACTCCTTTCTCAGTATCTTCTTTGATGTTCCTCTTGAATATGTAATTTTGCAGAACCTCATACAGACAAACATTCTCGAGGTGACTGCTTCGATTTGGATAATATGTATCCAACATGTTTGTCTTCAAAATGTCGGTACTGTTTGGCTCCTTTTCCGCCAAATACTCAATTTCCCGCACAGGTTTGAGAACTCGATTACGCGTTGCTGCAAGACCAAGACTCGCCCAAACGATACTCCTGGACTTGGCATAGAGACTTGCTGAAGACAACCGGTCAGAACATTCGTACGCTCCGATTTCTCGATGCGACAACATCTTCAGACTGAAACTGTACAACTTCTTGCTGAGGCTCTTTTCATGGGAAATGTCCTCCCACATATCCTTCAATTCTGTCTTCTCTTTTTTGGTGATGTAAGACGTCACATACCGAGCCACAGCCATACAGTTATCAGCCACAAACTGTATATCCATGTTAGCATTCCACATGGACAAAATCACCGGGTTGTAGTCGTTGATGTACTTGGACTCTTGGTTCCTCTTCAAATTGTAAGTGTTTTTAGGTGATTTCTTCATGACATTGTGTCGCAGCGAAGACATCAAACTGTTTACTCTTCCTTTAGAAATCACCGGTCGTGGAAAGCCGAAACGACATTTAGTGTAGAACTTGTCCTTGTTTCGGAATTTACGACGGCAGTACTTTCCACATCGATGGCTTTGGAAACGCAGAACTTTTTCTCTTAGGCTTTTCTTCGCCTTTGCGTTTGAAACAGCACACGTAGAATACTGTTGGATGAAACTCATCACTGAGTCTTCTGGATCCGTTCCAAATTTAGGTGCATCCTTGATCCACAGCAACATATGTATATGAGGAGCACCTCTTGCTTGGTACTCCTTTCTCCAGAAGAAATCCAACACCTCTCCAAGAGGTGGATTCTTCTTATTCATGATGAAAGACATCATAGCTTCAAATCTATGATTGAAGTACCTACATACATTGACTGGATCCAAAGAGCACAGTTCTCCAGGTGTCTTGAATTCGATGTTATCTACGTTAGCATTTGCCTCTCGTAGAAATTCAAGTAAGTCTTCCCAGCCATACTCGGCACAGCTCAGAGTGAGGAACCATGTGGGAGTACCTAAGTTCCTCAGCATACATTTTAAATCACCATGACGACGGTACCAGTACTCATTAGTACCACGCTGACACGCCATGAGATTAATCAGGTGAGAATCCAAAATACTGTCTTGGACATTGACTTTATCCATAAAGTCACTTGCCGAGATGTTTTGCATGTGTATACCACTTTTCAAGATGTGGTTCACTGCATATGACAGTCCAGACAGATCGCTTTCAAACAGGAGATGAAACAAATAAGGAATGCATTGTCGAAACCTAGCATCTCCTGCATACAATCGCAAAGTCCGGTATTCAGAAGCAGGAATTTGATGAGGTCGCTCATCATATCTTCCTCCCTGACCTGTTGGAAAAAGCTGTGGGAAACACCGAGCTTCCAAACTTTCCTCCCAAACACTAATGGGACTCCCTTTGGCTTGTTTCATTTGAAACAACTCAATAGCATTCCCCATGACTTCCTTGGAATGCAAAGGATGAACACTATAATGTTCATATATTTCTTCACTAGTAGAGGGTTCTACTTTCTCAATTTGACCAGCACACAAATCGCTATCCTCTTCCTCACTTACTTCCTCTTCTGCAACATATACATTCTTATAGTATTTATTATTTTTTTTCAAATACAATGTTGCCTTTTTAACTTTCCTAACATCTACTAAATCTTGCCATATTTTCTTATTCTTTGTCGGAACCCCATTAACTAAGATAACCAGAGGTTCCTCTTCCACTTTTTCTACTCCAATTGTGTTAATGTTTTTCTTCAAATCTAGAGGCAAATAAACAACTCTTCCCTTTAATCCTCTCTGTAAATCTGATGGAGGCAATTTCCCTGTCTTTGGCTCCATTCTTACAATAGCCTGAAAGGGATGGATACTTTGAATCAAAATAGATTCATAAGTATTTAAATCCTTCAATTCAGAAGGAATCTCAACCAATTCCAGATTATTATGAACTGCTCTAGCAGGCATCTGGTTTTGATTTAATTTGCAACAACAATAAGTACACACACGTTGATCCAATCCCAAATCAAAACAATTTTCTACCATCAAGTATTTTGCAAAATCCTTCCATTCACTATTATTTTTCCCTTTCACTTTTTGCATATAAATCCACTAACTTAGTCTGATTCTTATAATAAGTGCGTCGACAACACACACAAGTGAAATTAGGCCTCTCACTTGATTTCACCTCAAACGTCGCAATTTCCCTCTGGAAATTATCTGTACTGGAAACCTGTACACTATCTTCCACATGACCCTCTTCTTCTTGCTCAATTTCAACATTCTCCTCTTTACTTCCAAAGTAACAAAACTCAATTTCTTCACATATATTCTTCACATCTATTTCAGAACCATGCAAAAGAGCAGCGCATAATTGTTTAAGCATAATTGCTGGACTCTTAGCATAATACAACATTCTAACTAATTTCCTCACTTTGTTATGATGCACTGCTAGCATCCTGAAATGATGAAAAACACTCTGGCATACTCTCCTGGAAAGACAAGCCAGTGAATGTCCATGCAAACCTGTCACTTCTCTTACTCTGCAAGGATCTAATTCTTGCAACAACATCATTTTCTGCTTCAAACTTTTCTTATTAAATGACCGTACAAAATCACAAAGCAAATTGATGGAATCCTGTCGCACACTGCAAATACTACTACACTTCCAGGTGTACACAGGACCCTTAGCACGTCTTCCTAAAACCTCATTACCTAACACCTCTTCTGCCTCTGTTGTCACAAGTTTTTCTTTTTCAACTGGACAACCATCTTTCACTTCATAAGCACGACCACTGGTGTCAACTGCATGCACCAAATCATTATCCTGGAAATAACTCTCCTCATTAAAAAATGCCTCACAGCTTGAACTATGCATCCATTCTCCAGAAAAAACTTCACAAAAATTACTACGATTAACTATTCTCTTCCATCTACTATTTCTTTTGAAATCAAAAATTGCCTTGTTTAGCTTCCTAATTCTATTGATTATCAAAATAAATAACTTACGTTTAATTTCAAATGCCTGATCAATAACTTTCTCAACTTTTTTTTTTGTCTTATAAAAAACCAGTTTCTGTTGACCTTTCTTAATATTTTTTAACAAATTGCCAATTATCCTGTTCCGGAACATTCGTTTACGAATCTCCCTAAACTGTTGTTTCCTTCTACTATCATGCACAGAGTTATCTCTTGCTCTAGCAGTAACATTTTTCATTGGCCTTTCTTTTCCATTTGATTTCCTTCTCGTTTTATAGACTGAAACATTTTCTGTAGTAATATTTTTTTTACTACACATATTTCTTATAAATTGTTTTGTGCTCTTACCCGGTGCTTTCTTCGTGACTTGACAAATCTTTTTGTTAGAGGACTGCTGCGTATTTTTTTTCACCTGCTGTCTTTGACGTTTTGCAGCCTTTCTCTGTCTTTCTATTGTAGGCATGGTGAAATCTTGAAATGATCTGCAGTTGAATCTGTGGAAAAATATAATAAATAATGTTATTAACCATTATTACCAAACAGTAAATCAGTAACAGTGATAAAAAACTTAACACACTACTTGACATTTTAATTAGAAGATTTTTTAGTCGTTGGCAAATTTACAATACAGAAATACCAGAAAAGAAATGACATTTATATTTATGTTACCTATGCTATTTTATATGTGAATCTGATCTAATTTTATGAGCATATTTTAATATTTTATTGAAGACACTACACATAACCTGCTTTTGAAGGTGTCTTTATTTTTAAATTAAACGGTTTACCTTTTTACTTTTTATTAATTATAAATTTTAAAAATAAATGTTTATATTTCCAAAGGCTCAAGCAGGTCAGCTTCCCATCCTATATCATATAATTCGGACAAATCTGCATCCTCATCACGCTCTTCTTCATCCTCAGGATTTAAATCATCCAAGGGATCAACATCCACTGATGTTTCAATTACAAGTTCAATGATGAGGTCAAAATCAACTGATTGCAGATTGTCGCTCATGTTGAGGTTGTCTTTATCTTTAAAGAAAGATAACAACAATGAGATGTTGCAGAGTAAGAGACAAATCTCACAGATTATAATAGTAAAATTGTTTAACAAGAGTAACATTTTGCAGCTATTATTTAGCCATGTCCAGCGATGCTGAGCAGGTGAAGCCTATGTCTAATCTTTCACTGAACAGGACTCATCTCTTCTTAACCTTGGATAAGCCTCACCGACTCTGTGTCCCCTGCACATACTTAAATGTAAAGGGGCAGATTTATGTTAAATGGCACATCCCCAGGCATGCACCAGTTAACGTGCACCACTGCTCTGCCACTCATGGTGTGCCGCATTTACAATCAGATAGGAGAAACCTGCGTCAAAACCCTGCGCCTGCTTGAAGCAGGCATAGGTCTTGACGCAACATTGTGGAGATGGTGCACCCCTGAGCCTTGCTGGAGCTGCATCGCACTTGCGATACAACTCCAGCAATGCGCCACCTTAACGGCACAGATGCGTCAAGCATCTGTGCCGTTTTTGCCCCATGCTGTGCCGCATTGTAAATGCAAAAAACAACAAGTGATGGACTGAATGTGGATCAATGTCACACACTCCCCCAGTCAAAAGATCTGGGCCCAAATCCATCGTTTTTTTGCACTCCACACCACCCTGGGTCAGATAATGGCTTTATGCAAATCAGCTCTGACCCTGTTGCCCCATGGGAACAGTCCAGTCCGAACTACAACAGCCATATCTTTCCCAGACCGGAATCAAGCATCCGAGGACCGGACCGGTTTCGAGGTAACACCTCTCTTCAGCCCGGCTAGCTTGACTCCAAGTGGTGTGGAGTGCCTGGGACCCACGTCTGGGCATCCCCAGCGCACTTAGGGCGGCAATTGCAAAAAACAACAAGTGATGGACTGAATGTGGATCAATGTCACACACTCCCCCAGTCAAAAGATCTGGGCCCAAATCCATCGTTTTTTTGCACTCCACACCACCCTGGGTCAGATAATGGCTTTATGCAAATCAGCTCTGACCCTGTTGCCCCATGGGAACAGTCCAGTCCGAACTACAACAGCCATATCTTTCCCAGACCGGAATCAAGCATCCGAGGACCGGACCGGTTTCGAGGTAACACCTCTCTTCAGCCCGGCTAGCTTGACTCCAAGTGGTGTGGAGTGCCTGGGACCCACGTCTGGGCATCCCCAGCGCACTTAGGGCGGCAATTGCAAAAAACAACAAGTGATGGACTGAATGTGGATCAATGTCACACACTCCCCCAGTCAAAAGATCTGGGCCCAAATCCATCGTTTTTTTGCACTCCACACCACCCTGGGTCAGATAATGGCTTTATGCAAATCAGCTCTGACCCTGTTGCCCCATGGGAACAGTCCAGTCCGAACTACAACAGCCATATCTTTCCCAGACCGGAATCAAGCATCCGAGGACCGGACCGGTTTCGAGGTAACACCTCTCTTCAGCCCGGCTAGCTTGACTCCAAGTGGTGTGGAGTGCCTGGGACCCACGTCTGGGCATCCCCAGCGCACTTAGGGCGGCAATTGCAAAAAACAACAAGTGATGGACTGAATGTGGATCAATGTCACACACTCCCCCAGTCAAAAGATCTGGGCCCAAATCCATCGTTTTTTTGCACTCCACACCACCCTGGGTCAGATAATGGCTTTATGCAAATCAGCTCTGACCCTGTTGCCCCATGGGAACAGTCCAGTCCGAACTACAACAGCCATATCTTTCCCAGACCGGAATCAAGCATCCGAGGACCGGACCGGTTTCGAGGTAACACCTCTCTTCAGCCCGGCTAGCTTGACTCCAAGTGGTGTGGAGTGCCTGGGACCCACGTCTGGGCATCCCCAGCGCACTTAGGGCGGCAATTGCAAAAAACAACAAGTGATGGACTGAATGTGGATCAATGTCACACACTCCCCCAGTCAAAAGATCTGGGCCCAAATCCATCGTTTTTTTGCACTCCACACCACCCTGGGTCAGATAATGGCTTTATGCAAATCAGCTCTGACCCTGTTGCCCCATGGGAACAGTCCAGTCCGAACTACAACAGCCATATCTTTCCCAGACCGGAATCAAGCATCCGAGGACCGGACCGGTTTCGAGGTAACACCTCTCTTCAGCCCGGCTAGCTTGACTCCAAGTGGTGTGGAGTGCCTGGGACCCACGTCTGGGCATCCCCAGCGCACTTAGGGCGGCAATTGCAAAAAACAACAAGTGATGGACTGAATGTGGATCAATGTCACACACTCCCCCAGTCAAAAGATCTGGGCCCAAATCCATCGTTTTTTTGCACTCCACACCACCCTGGGTCAGATAATGGCTTTATGCAAATCAGCTCTGACCCTGTTGCCCCATGGGAACAGTCCAGTCCGAACTACAACAGCCATATCTTTCCCAGACCGGAATCAAGCATCCGAGGACCGGACCGGTTTCGAGGTAACACCTCTCTTCAGCCCGGCTAGCTTGACTCCAAGTGGTGTGGAGTGCCTGGGACCCACGTCTGGGCATCCCCAGCGCACTTAGGGCGGCAATTGCAAAAAACAACAAGTGATGGACTGAATGTGGATCAATGTCACACACTCCCCCAGTCAAAAGATCTGGGCCCAAATCCATCGTTTTTTTGCACTCCACACCACCCTGGGTCAGATAATGGCTTTATGCAAATCAGCTCTGACCCTGTTGCCCCATGGGAACAGTCCAGTCCGAACTACAACAGCCATATCTTTCCCAGACCGGAATCAAGCATCCGAGGACCGGACCGGTTTCGAGGTAACACCTCTCTTCAGCCCGGCTAGCTTGACTCCAAGTGGTGTGGAGTGCCTGGGACCCACGTCTGGGCATCCCCAGCGCACTTAGGGCGGCAATTGCAAAAAACAACAAGTGATGGACTGAATGTGGATCAATGTCACACACTCCCCCAGTCAAAAGATCTGGGCCCAAATCCATCGTTTTTTTGCACTCCACACCACCCTGGGTCAGATAATGGCTTTATGCAAATCAGCTCTGACCCTGTTGCCCCATGGGAACAGTCCAGTCCGAACTACAACAGCCATATCTTTCCCAGACCGGAATCAAGCATCCGAGGACCGGACCGGTTTCGAGGTAACACCTCTCTTCAGCCCGGCTAGCTTGACTCCAAGTGGTGTGGAGTGCCTGGGACCCACGTCTGGGCATCCCCAGCGCACTTAGGGCGGCAATTGCAAAAAACAACAAGTGATGGACTGAATGTGGATCAATGTCACACACTCCCCCAGTCAAAAGATCTGGGCCCAAATCCATCGTTTTTTTGCACTCCACACCACCCTGGGTCAGATAATGGCTTTATGCAAATCAGCTCTGACCCTGTTGCCCCATGGGAACAGTCCAGTCCGAACTACAACAGCCATATCTTTCCCAGACCGGAATCAAGCATCCGAGGACCGGACCGGTTTCGAGGTAACACCTCTCTTCAGCCCGGCTAGCTTGACTCCAAGTGGTGTGGAGTGCCTGGGACCCACGTCTGGGCATCCCCAGCGCACTTAGGGCGGCAATTGCAAAAAACAACAAGTGATGGACTGAATGTGGATCAATGTCACACACTCCCCCAGTCAAAAGATCTGGGCCCAAATCCATCGTTTTTTTGCACTCCACACCACCCTGGGTCAGATAATGGCTTTATGCAAATCAGCTCTGACCCTGTTGCCCCATGGGAACAGTCCAGTCCGAACTACAACAGCCATATCTTTCCCAGACCGGAATCAAGCATCCGAGGACCGGACCGGTTTCGAGGTAACACCTCTCTTCAGCCCGGCTAGCTTGACTCCAAGTGGTGTGGAGTGCCTGGGACCCACGTCTGGGCATCCCCAGCGCACTTAGGGCTGCAATTGCAAAAAACAACAAGTGACGGACTGAATGTGGATCAATGTCACACACTCCCCCAGTCAAAAGATCTGGGCCCAAATCCATCGTTTTTTTGCACTCCACACCACCCTGGGTCAGATAATGGCTTTATGCAAATCAGCTCTGACCCTGTTGCCCCATGGGAACAGTCCAGTCCGAACTACAACAGCCATATCTTTCCCAGACCGGAATCAAGCATCCGAGGACCGGACCGGTTTCGAGGTAACACCTCTCTTCAGCCCGGCTAGCTTGACTCCAAGTGGTGTGGAGTGCCTGGGACCCACGTCTGGGCATCCCCAGCGCACTTAGGGCGGCAATTGTAAATGCAGCACACCATGGGTGGCGGAACAGCGGCGCAAGATGACTGGCACATCCCTGGTGATGCGCCAGTCATCATAAATCTATCCCTAAGCTTCTTATCTTGTTAGAGATGAACTGCCATATGTATCATCAAAATATTTTGCATTTCCTAAATAGCGAATTTTAAGGAATAAATAGCGATTCTTTACCATTCCTAATTTGCGATGAGCAAATTGCTAATTGCAAGTTACCCATTCATTTCCATGGGCTAGGAGGCTCATAGGAATGAAGGTTTAATTTGCGATTAGCAATTTGCTCATCACAAATTAGGAATTTTTCCAAGGGTGCAGGGGTGTCTCAAGAACACCCTGCTGCACCCCTGAAAAAGAAATTTGGGGGCATATGGCACACATACATGCCCTAAGGGCATGTGTTGGCGTCATATGGGACCTTTTGTTTTTTTTAAAAAAAGCTTTTTGAAAAGAATTCACAAATTACCACCAATTTACCACAATAGTTTCCAAATCCTTAATGTCATTTTTTACATATTTTTTGTTTGATACATTGCATTTAAGTAGTCACAAAATTTGAAAATCCTTCAGTGCAATTGCAAAATAAGGAATAGCAAATTTTGCTACTCCTTATTTTGCATCAAACTTGTTTGATACATACCATTTGTCTAATTAACATTCGCAAAGGCCAAAATTCGTAGAATTTTGATCTTTGCGAATGCTAATTAGCTTGATACATATGGCCCCAAGTGAGGCCTGTCTTACGACATGGTGCATCTTTTGCATCACTGCTGCATCGGTTTCATGTGGTACGTTTTTTTTACACCATGACATATCTGCCTAAATGCATCAATTTGTAATGTTGTCGCCTCATAGCAAATCTTTTGCACCGCCGCTGCATCATAAAAGTGACGCACAGTGGCACAAAAGAGGCATACACCTATCATAAATCTGTCCCTAGCATTTTAAATGATTAATCCAGGATGACGATAAGGTGTGGCCTATCCAGAGGTTTGTTTAATGTGAGGCCTACTCAGGATTGCAGATTAAAGTTACGCTTGATGAAGAATACAGAGGAGATAATACATGTAAAGGCCTACCAATGAAGTAAGTAATGTGCACTTTATTGCGCCAGTCATCATAAATGTATCCCTAAGCTTCTTATCTTGTTACAGATGAACCACCATATGTACCATCAAACTATTTTGCATTTCCTAAATAGCAAATTTTAAGGAATAAATAGCAATTCTTTACTATTCCTAATTTGCAATGAGCAAATTGCTAATTGCAAATTACCCATTCATTTCCATGGGCTAGGAGGCTCATAGGAATGAAGGTTGCAATTTGCGATTAGCAATTAGCTCATCACAAAATAGGAATTTTTTCAAGCGTGCAGGGGTGTCTCAAGAACACCCTGCTGCACCCCTGAAAAAGAAATTTGGGGGCATATGGCACACATACATGCCCTAAGGGCATGTGTTGGCGTCATATGGGACCTTTTGTTTTTTTTAAAAAAAGCTTTTTGAAAAGAATTCACAAATTACCACCAATTTACCACAATAGTTTCCAAATCCTTAATGTCATTTTTTACATATTTTTTGTTTGATACATTGCATTTAAGTAGTCACAAAATTTGCAAATCCTTCAGTGCAATTGCAAAATAAGGGAATAGCAAATTTTGCTACTCCTTATTTTGCATCAAACTTGTTTGATACATACCATTTGTCTAATTAACATTCGCAAAGGCCAAAATTCGTAGAATTTTGATCTTTGCGAATGCTAATTAGCTTGATACATATGGCCCCAAGTGAGGCCTGTCTTACGACATGGTGCATCTTTTGCATCACTGCTGCATCGGTTTCATGTGGTACGTTTTTTTTACACCATGACATATCTGCCTAAATGCATCAATTTGTAATGTTGTCGCCTCATAGCAAATCTTTTGCACCGCCGCTGCATCATAAAAGTGACGCACAGTGGCACAAAAGAGGCATACACCTATCATAAATCTGTCCCTAGCATTTTAAATGATTAATCCAGGATGACGATAAGGTGTGGCCTATCCAGAGGTTTGTTTAATGTGAGGCCTACTCAGGATTGCAGATTAAAGTTACGCTTGATGAAGAATACAGAGGAGATAATACATGTAAAGGCCTACCAATGAAGTAAGTAATGTGCACTTTATTGCGCCAGTCATCATAAATGTATCCCTAAGCTTCTTATCTTGTTACAGATGAACCACCATATGTACCATCAAACTATTTTGCATTTCCTAAATAGCAAATTTTAAGGAATAAATAGCAATTCTTTACTATTCCTAATTTGCAATGAGCAAATTGCTAATTGCAAATTACCCATTCATTTCCATGGGCTAGGAGGCTCATAGGAATGAAGGTTGCAATTTGCGATTAGCAATTAGCTCATCACAAAATAGGAATTTTTTCAAGCGTGCAGGGGTATCTCAAGAACACCCTGCTGCACCCCTGAAAAATAAATTTGGGGGCATATGGCACACCTACATGCCCTAAGGGCATGTATGGGCGTCATATGGGACCTTTCGTTTTTTGGAAAAAAATGCTTTTTGAAAAGAATTCGCAATTTACCACAAACTAGAAGTTGGTGGTAGTTTCCAAATCCTTAATATCATTTTTTACATATTTTTTGTTTGATACATTGCATTTAAGGAATCGCAAATTTTGAATTAAGGACATTTTAAGTCATTTCCACATGTGCAGTGTTTTCAAATTATGATTTGAAAATCGTTTTTGGGGAAAAGTAATGGTTTGCAAATTTATGACAAGGACATAATGGTGTATGCTTCTCTATAAGGCATTTCAGTGTCTCTGATGTCATTTTTCCCATATTACATTATAAGACCTTTCCCCATGGAGCACATTCCTTGTAAATATGCTCCCACCTGTGCATGGCGAATTTAGATTTTGACTGTTTGAGTCACATAGCCATGTTAAAAGTGACCCAAAAAAATTGCAAACGTTTTAAAAAAACACATTCACGTGTCTTAAGGACATTTTAAGTCCTTTCCCCATGGACAATGTTTTCTAAGTGGCGCAAAAGAGGCATACACCTATCATAAATCTGTCCCTAGCATTTTAAATGATTAATTCAGGATAACAATAAGATGTGGCCTATCCAGAGGTTTGTTTAAAGTGAGGCCTACTCAGGATTGCAGATTAAAGTTACGCTTGATGAAGAATACAGAGGAGATAATACATGTAAAGCTCTACCAATGAAGTAAGTGATTTCTACTTCATTGCGCCAGTCATCATAAATGTATCCCTAAGCTTCTTATCTTGTTAGACATCAACCGCCATATGTATCATATAACTATTTTGCATTTCCAAAAAAGCGAATTTTAAGGAATAAATAGCGATTCTTTACCATTCCAAATTTGCGATGAGAAAATTGCTAATTGCAAATTACCCATTCATTTCCATGGGCTAGGAGGCTCATATAAATGAAGGTGCGATTTGCGATTAACAATTTGCTCATCACAAATTAGGAATTTTTTCCAAAGGTGCAGGGGTGTCTCAAGAACACCCTGCTGCACCCCTGAAAAAGAAATTTGGGGGCATATGGCGCACATAAATTTTAACAACATTCCTTTACCTCAAAAACGATTTTCAAATCATAATTTCAAAACACTACACATGGGAAAATTACTTAGAATGTCCTTAAGACACATAAAAGCGTTTTTTGATTGCCTTTCCTGCATGGTTGGGTCACTTTTAACATGGCTATGTAACACAAACATTCAAAATCTAAATTTTCCATGCACATGTGGGAGCATATTTACAAGCAATTTGCGCCACAGAGAAAGGTCTTACACTAAAATGAGAAAAATAACATCAGGGACAGTCAATTGCCTTATAAAGAAGCATACACCATTATGTCCTTGTCATGAATTTAAAAACAATTCCTTTTCCCCAAAAACGATTTTCAAATCATAATTTCAAAACACTGCACATGGGAAAATGACTTAAAATGTCATTAAGACACATGAAAGCGTTTTTTGATTGCCTTTCCAGCATGGTTGGGTCACTTTTAACATTGCTATGTAACACAAACATTTAAAATCTAAATTTCCCATGCACAGGTCGCAGCATATTTACAAGCAACTTGCGCCACAGAGAAAGGTCTTACATTAAAATGGGAAAAATAACATCAGGGACAGTCAATTGCCGTATAAAGAAGCATACACCATTATGTCCTTGTCATAAATTTAAATCAATTCCTTTTCCCCAAAAACGATTTTCAAATCATAATTTCAAAACACTGCACATGGCAAAATTACTTAAAATGTCCTTAAGACACATAAAAGCATTTTTTCATTGCCTTTCCTGCATGTTTGTATCACTTTTAACATGGCTATGTAACACAAACATTCAAAATCAAAATTTTCCATGCACATGTGGGAGCATATTTACAAGCAATTTGCGCCACATAATTCATAATTTTCTCCTTAAAGCACACTATTCTCTATCTAAATTAAAGAAATGTTTTCTCACCTTAGCAAATACTTTGAGTTTGAAAACAGTCTCAGAAACACACCAATTTGTCTTCAGCAGAGCAAAAGGTATGCACTCCAGAGTCTGCAGCTATCAAAAGCACAGAAATGCTGTAATTCTTCACACATATTTCTCATGTCACCCAATCAAAACTCTTCCCTCACTTTTTAATGAAAACCCTTCCCCCCTCTGCCCTTTCTGTCTTTTCTGCATGGCAACCACCTCTTGGAAGACTTCTGGTGTTTGCAAGTTCACACAACTTTGTTGCAATTGAACTCTGAACTCTCAGTGCACCTGCATATCCAGTGCATTCTTTCATTTAATGATTTTTTATTGACCATTCAAAATACATCTTTCAAAGAACACATCCGTGCACCCTAACTTTCTGTTTTCAGCAATCAAAATCCACCAATCACTGTTACTGCTTCATGAACACAGAAACTCCACAGTTTTTTTCATTTTAAACTCTCATTTTTTCAACTGCCATTTCATTGCCACACTTCATCTGACTGCAGGAGAACCTTCTCTCACCATGTTTTCTGTCTGGATTGTTGGACATAGTTATATTCACTGGGCTCAAAGGTACGTTGAAAACAGGAAATTACCTAACCTCAATTTACAAGATGTGGAAATTAAGTGGTTTGGCCACAGAGGATTAAAATGTCGCCAATTGATACCATTGGTGAAAACCTTTATGCATTTGCCCAAACCTGACCTGTTAATTGTGCACTGTGGAGGTAATGACTTGGGCACTTTGACTGGTGTAGGTCTGGAAATGCTTTTAAAGGACACCTTTGAGCAATTAATGGCACTTTTTCCTCAGACTGCCTTGGTATATTCAAATATATGCCAAAGACAGAAATGGAGGTGGTCAAACCAATTTTGTCCACAAATTGAGAAGTCGAGGAAGCATGTAAACAAATCTGTTTCAGCTTACATGAGAGACCATGGAATGGGCTCCCTGTACAACAATAACTTGCGTTACTACATGCAAGATATCTACAGAGGAGATGGAGTTCACTTCTCAGATGAGGGCAACAGAGTTTTCACTCTAAATTTAAGAATGTGCATTGGTACCTACTTATAAGTACCTAAATGTACCATAAACCCAAAAGTTCTTCTCAGAGCTACCCTACATCTGATCACTCACAATTATTATTTTACTCTAACATTTTTCACTAATTTTCAACAAAGTACGCTCCCTGGGGCGCTACCCGGTACGCGAACCGGGAGCTAACCTCGCGATTTTTTTTTTAAAAATGTTTTTTTTTCGCACATATAAGCCTCCTCACCCACCCTCAGAAAACCTAGGGGGTCAAGATAACTCTACCGTGCCCCCTTCTACCCATTCTGAACATTATTTGCCCTCCATCTTGTATCTTAATTCGACCGAAACACAAAATGGTGGACTCCCGGAACGCTTAAGGTTCGCGAACCGGGGCGCTCAACGGTTCGCGTACCGGGTCGCTCTCTGGGAAGCGCACCATCAAAAAAGGTGGGAAAGTAGTTCACAGAAAAGCCACTGGAGACAATTTCACCAAATATAGATTAGCTCATACTACATACCAATCCCTACCATTTTCACAAATTTGATTGGAATTCCATTTAGTCATTTAGCCTGTAGACCTCTCTAAATACCCTGAGGTAAATTACTTCACAAAACACATCTGAAGTGTTGGAATTGACAACCAATGAAAATGTTACTTTCATTTTCTATTTTTTTTACCTGACATTTCATTGGTTATATACCTGAATATATATAAAGGAAGAGAAGAAAACACAGCCATTTTGACTACTACTTCTTGCTGTACATTTCAATAGTATTTTCACTAATTCCTTCAACTTCTTTCTAAAGGTAAGTTTTTATTTTTAAAACTGAAGTATATTGTGCACTATAAGTTAATATGGTAAACTTTTTCTGATAGATATATACTATCCCTCTGTAGTAGTTATAGATTTAGAGAGACTTCTCTGTTATAGTTATGGATGGAGTTAGGCTTCTCTTGTATAATTATGAATTTACTTACGTTAAATCACATACACTTTTTTATATTCCTACTCCCACTCTGATACTATACACTGCCCAAAGATAAATTCACTGATAAAAAATGCCTATCTAAAATTATTCCCAACATTGCCCTATCTCTACTAATATATATTTTTTTAATCCAAATTTCAGGCAAAATGGAAGGCGAAAACCAAGTTTCTTTTGAAATGGACCTGCAAGAGAGCAGCCAAGAATTGATTGATACAATTGATCAAATTGACATTGAATTTTTCGATGAAACTTGGGACAATGAACTACTGCAATGTGTACAAGCAGTAGATAACCTCCTTGCAAATGAGGACATTTTACACCCTCAGAGACTACAATGTATATTCCATGATAATTATGAAATTTCTGACAATGAAATGTTAGAAAGTTTAATAAATTATGAAACACAATCACATTAAAAAAAAATGCTTAAAAAATAAAGAAAATAAAAAATAATCAACAAAAACAACAATCAATTAACATACAGCATTTGAAAAGTCTATCATTCATTTTTCATTGCAGTATGCTGCCCAGAACGCTTCCCGGTTCGCGGACCGGGCGCTCCCCACGCAAAAAAAACAAAAACATTTTTTTGTTTTTTTTGCCCCGCGGGGCCCTTTTAAAACCTCCACATTAAACCTAGGGGGTCAGGGAGGATCTAGTATGCCCCCTTATGGTCATTTTCGCCTTTGTTTTGGCCTCCTCTTGTCTCTCAATCCTACCGAGAGACAAGATGGCGGCCGCTCCGGACTGTTTAGAATGTTGACAGACACCGGAGAGCCAATCAGCTTAGCTACGCGAAGTTCCGGTACGCTTAAGGTCCGCGGACCGGAGCGCTGCCCGGAGCGCGCTTACAGATATATATCTTTTTTTAAACGTTAATTTCTCAAAATCCACTGGAGCACATATATTGAGACCTAGAAAAGGCACATCGGGCTACCAGTCCCTACAATTTTGCCAAGTTTCATGGAAATCCATTCAGCCGTTCGGGCTAAAAGTGAGGCCAACCGCCCTATGGAAAACTCAATGTTAAAAACACGTTTTGGGACCCCCCTTTTTTCTCGGCCCCCCCTTGACGAAACCCCCCCAAATTTCCAAGGGCTGCTCAGAAACAAAATGTTCCATTTTCCAGAAAATTTCAGCCAATTCCGTCCACAAACGCCAAAGTTATTAGACATAGAATTTTCAAAAATCCCATAGGGAAAAAATCCTAACTATATATACCTACTGGCGACCGCCAGTAGGTAATACACATACATATATACAAATGCATATACATATATATGCATATATATGTGTATATGTGTGCATGTAGAGAGAGGTAGAGAGGTAGAGGTAGAGAGGTAGAGACTAGTAGAGAGAGAAGTAGAGAGAGGTAGAGAGGTAGAGAGTAGAGAGTGAGTAATAGAGAGTAGAGAGTGAGTAGTAGAGAGTAGTAGAGAGCAGTAGAGAGAGTAGCAGAGAGTGAGTAGTAGAGAGTAGTAAAGTGAATAGTAGAGTGAGTAGTAGAGAGTAGTAGAGAGTGAGTAGTAGAGAGTGAGTAGTAGAGAGTAGTAGAGAGTAAGTAGTAGAGTGAGTAGTAGAGAGCAGTAGAGAGTGAGTAGTAGAGAGTAGTAAAGAGTGAGTAGTAGAGAGTAGTAGAGAGTGAGTAGTAGAGAGTGAGTAGTAGAGAGTAGTAGGGAGTGAGTAGCAGAGAGAGAGAATAGTAGAGAGTAGTATAGAGTGAGTAGTAGAGGGAATAGTAGAGAGTAGTAGAGAGAGAGTAGTAGAGAGTGAGTAGTAGAGAGTAGTAGAGAGTGAGAAGTAGAGAGTGAGTAGTAGACAGTAGTAGAGAGTGAGTAGTAAAGAGTGAGTAGTAGAGAGAGAGTAGTAGAGAGTGAGTAGTAGAGAGTAGAGAGTAGTAGAGAGTGAGTAGTAAAGAGTAGTAGATAGTGAGTAGTAGGGAGTAAGTAGTAGAGAGAGAGTAGTAGAGAGTAGTAGAGTAGTAGAGAATGAGTAGTAGAGAGTGAGTATTAGAGAGTAGTGGAGTAGTAGAGAGTAAGTAGTAGAGAGTAGTGGAGAATATTCCAAAGTTTGGCACAGCACCACTTGCACAATAAGTCCAATCAAATCATATCACTTAGAGTCCTTATTGAAGCAGTCTTTCAAAAATTCCAAAGTATAGGACATGATAATCCAAATCCAAATGTGTCTCAAGAAAAGTCATTTTCAATCGTTCGGAATATCGGCGTTTCGGCAGCTATGACCCAGGGACCCCAGTATGCAAGGGGAATTAGTCCCCCCTCTGCAAACGCGCCAGTGGCCTACGTTGCAGAGAGGTGTAAAAAGGGTCATAGCCTCATTACACCTCTGTGCAATGCAGCCCCCAGGTTCCAGGTGGGCTAGTTGGCCCCAAGGGATCCCCAGTATGCAAGGGGAATTAGTTCCCCCTCTTCAAACATGCACGGGGCTGCGTCTCAGTGAGGTGTAAAAAAGGGTGTGGCCTCATTACACCTCTCTGCAATGCAGCCCCCTGGCGCATACTGGAGGCTCCTGGTGGGCTAGTTGGCCCCCAGGGACCCCCAGTATGCAAGGGGAATTAGTTCCCCCTCTGCAAACGCGCCAGAGGGCTGCGTTGCAGAGAGGTGTAACAAGGGGCCTAGCCTCATTACACCTCTGCAATGCAGCCCCCTGGCGCATACTCGAGGTTCCAGGTGGGCTAGTTGGCCCCAGGATCCCCCAGTATGCAAGGGGAATTAGTTCCCCCTCTTCAAACATGCACGGTGGCTGCGTTGCAGAGAGGTGTAAAAAGGGGCGTGGCTTCATTACACCTCTCTGCAATGCAGTCCCCTGGCGCATACTGGAGATTCCTGGTGGGCTTTCAGGTCTTATATAGTTAGGAATTAGCATTAAAAAAAAACTTTGAAATTCACTGAAAAAAACATAGGTTTCAGGCCTTATATAGTTAGGAATTAGCACTTAAAAACCTTGCAAATTCACTGAAAAAACCATAAGTTTCAGGCCTTATATAGTTAGGAATTAGCATTTAAAAAACCTTTGAAATTCACTGAAAAAAACATAGTTTCAGGCCTTATATAGTTAAGAATTAGCATTTAAAAAACCTTTAAAATTCACTCAAAAAACTATAGGTTTTAGGGGTGTTATAGTTAGCTGGACATTTCACTCATACAAAACCATTGAAATTGCTCCTATATAGTTAGTTGTACTAACTATATTTCGCGCACCCGCAATCTACTGCTGATGATGTCACATATTACATCATTCATGACATGGTCAGTGACATCACTGATGACATCTCAAATGACATCACTGGTGCATGTGAGAAATTGTTTTATCGGTTTCATGCTGCCATTTCTCCGATCCCAGTAAATTAAAATACTTCATCATAGAACAGGTGCCCTTACAACAAAGAGGGGGGAACCGCACTCTGAAACTCAGGCAAAAAGAATCTAGACACATAATCAGGATGTGCACGAGATACCCGAAAGGGCATAATATGGATGAAGAGATGGCCATACACCTACATGATGGTTCATGAGGTGTAATTGTCATTCATATCCAACAGAACGGTGTACTTTAGTGTATAATATATGAGTACATTGGAAGTTAATATTTGAAAACTGTAAAATGTAAACCATATGTAACGCCATTATTAACATAGT
This sequence comes from Lissotriton helveticus, assembly GCF_964261635.1. NCBI lineage: Eukaryota > Metazoa > Chordata > Amphibia > Caudata > Salamandridae > Lissotriton > Lissotriton helveticus. The sequence goes on along the minus strand of NC_136069.1, from coordinate 492,576,327 downwards.
TCCTTTGCTTCTCTTTTTCTCTCTCCTATTTTTTATCATAGGATGCAAAGGGAGGGACATTGCCTCAGGACTGCGGCACTGACACCCTAATCCTTGCACCATCGTCTCCATTTTATCTCTTTTTCTTTGATCAATTATTCACGATTTGTTGTGCACTGTGTAAATGTCACTATCCTTGGGTATTAATTTAGTTCTCCGGAAGGTACAGTTTAATATTGTTTTTATTTATGGTTGTATGACAAGATGTGGATTGCCATCAAAGAGATAGGGCACTAACCAGCCGAAATGTTGAACTCGATTCGAGTATTACTTTATCTCTATTGTCATGAGCCAAGAATTATGAACTAGACGGACATATATATATATCGTATCGGTAAGTAGATAATACTCGTATTCTCGTATATTTTGGATGTACTCTGATCTGTTATTATTGATTAGAAACGGACTGCTTTTGGGGACAAGAATTGACTTCTCGACCGTGAACAAGCGACGTTCAGTTGCGAAACGCGTTGGTTTGTTTTTTGCTATGCTGGTAGTGATCACAATTAAATAAAGAGGAGTGGGATAAAACTTCGTGAGTGCCGACTCGTTCTTCTTTGATAAGAAGATTTGTGCAATATATATATATATATATATATATATATATATATATATATATATATATATATATATATATATATATATATATATATATATATATATTACCTACTGGCGGTCGCCAGTAGGTAGTTATAGTTAGGATCGATTTCCATAGGGAAATCGCAACATTCTATTTGGAATAACTTTGGCGCCGGTTGAGGAATCAGCCTGAATTTTTCAGCAACTTTGCCTCGTGGCTCTCCGCTCCTTCCCTGAAAGTCTGGGGGGGATTCGTCAAGCGGGGGCCAAGATAAAAGGGGGGTCCCAAAACGTGTTTTCCCCATGTTAATTTCCATAGGGCGGTCTGTCGCAGTTTTAGCTCGAACAGCTGAATGGATTTTCACCAAACTTGGCAAAATTGTAGGGACTGGTAGCCTGATGTGCCTTTGCTATGTCTCAAGATATGTGCTCCAGAGGATTTTGAGTAATTTAGGTTCAAAAAAATTTCTATATCTGTTAGCGCGCCCCGGTGCGCGTATCGGGGAGCGCTCCGGGCGCGCCACGCGACTTGCGCACTGGAAGCTGATTGGCTCTCGGGTGTCTGTAAACATTCGAAACAGTCCGCAGCGGCCGCCATCTTGTGTCTCGGTAGGATTGAGACACAAGAGGTGGCAAAAAACAAAGGGGGAAATTACCAAAAGGGGGCAGGATACACACCCCCTGACCCCCTAGGTTTGATGTGGGGGCCATAAAAGGGTCCTCGGGTAAAAAAAAATGTAAATTTTTTTTAGATTTTCGCGGGGGGAGCGCCCGGTACGCGCACCGGGGAGCGTACCGGGGAGCGTACTTTGGTGAAAAATAGTGAAAATTATAGTGTAAAATAATCATTTTGAGTGATTACAGGTAGGGTAGCTCTGAAAAGAGCTTTTGGGTTCTGTGGCTGTTTTAGGTACCTACAAGTACGTCCCACACACACCCACACGCACACAACCCCACACCCCCACACCCACACACTCCCCACACACACCTCACACACGCACACCTCCACCCACACCCAAACACCCCACACCCCCACCCCCACACCGACACCTTACACATCCACACCCACAACCACACATCCCACACACCCAGGCACACACACACACCTCACCCCCCCAACACACACACACGCACACACAGATACCTCACAGACACACCTCACACATCCCAAACACCTCCCCCCCACACACACACGCACACCTCACAGACACATCCACACATCCTACACACATACCCCCCACACCCACACACACCCCACACACACCTCACACACCCACACTTCCACCTACACCCAAACACCCCACACACCCACACCCACACACACACCTTACACACCCACATCCCCACCCACACCCACATACCCCACACACATATACACCTCATCCTCCCCAGACACACACACACACACATACACACCTCACAGACACACCCCGCACATCCCCCACACACACCTCCCCCACCCCCACACATGGGGAAAACTCAGTGAAACACTAAAATAATAATTTAAAGTGCTTAGAGGTAGGGTATCTCTGAATAGAGTTGTTGTGTTGTGTGGGTCATTTAAGTACCAACATGTAGGTACCAATGCAGAGTCTAAAATTCAATGTACACCGTTTACTCTGTAGATAATTTTCATGTTGTTATAGAAGTTATTGTGGTATATGGAACCCATACCATAGTCTGTAAGGAAAGCATAAAGAAGGCAGGAGATGAAAAAGAGATGTCAAATACACATTGGAGATAATATAGTGGGAGAAAGGAAGTATCTATGAGCAAAATGACTATGTAAAACAAAAAAGTTGCACAGTATACTATAAGTCTGACTTTACATTATGATCAATTTGGTAGTAGTTTAAGAATTACATATAAAAATGAATAATGTCTCAAACAATTTTAGAATTATTAAATATAAATTTATTTTTGAGATTCATTTTCAAAATTTGATAGAACGTCTAACATTTGACTGTCCGAAATGTCCTCTTTTTGAGTGAACATAACTTCCAACATTTGACTGTCAGAAACGTCCCCATATTGAATTAACAAATCCACAGATTCGACACATTGTAGAAGTTCATGGTCCCGTGATTCATCCATGAATTCCAAGTCATTGGGTTCAATGATTTCCTCATTGTTCATCTCTAGGACAATTTCAAAGGAAACATTCTGTTCTCCTTCCATTTTTGTGCTGAAATTTGCATTAAAAAATCAGTAGAAATATGGCACTGTTGGGTTTAAGTTCAGACAGGTAGTTTTGATTTTTTAACAGTGAAGTTAACTTTGGGCAATGTATGGTAACAGGCAGGAAGTAGAAATATAAAAAAGTGCCTGTGAAGAAACGTAAGTAAATTCATAATTATAGCAGAGAAGCCTAAGTCAATCCATAAATATAACAGAGGAGCCTATCTCTATCTATAACTATAGCAGAGGGACAGTAAATAACTATCAGAAAACGTTTTTAAAAAATAACTTAAAGTGCCCCTTACAAATTATCAACTAACTTTACAGAGAGGTGAAGAAGACAAAATGCGAAAATCCTTTCAAGATGTACCTCAGGTAGTTTTAGTCAAAATGGCCGTGTTTCCCTCTCATTTTTCATTTATATTCATGTACATAACCAATCAAATGTCAGGAAAAAAAAATAGAAAATGAAAGTAACATTTTAATTGGTTGTCAATTCTAACACTTCAGATGTGTTTTTGTGAAGTAATTTACCTCAGGGTATTTAGAGAGGTCTACAGGCTAAATGGCTCAATGGAATTCCATCGAATTTGGGAAAATGGTAGGGATTGGTATGTAGTATGAGCTTTTCTATATTTGGTGAAAGTGTCTCCAGTGGTTTTTATGTAAATTAACTTTTAACATTTTTTTAGAGCGCTTCCCGGTGCGCGCCCCGGTACGCGTACCGGCAGCGCTACGGCAGTCCTCCATTTTGTTTTCGGTAGATTTAAGACAGAAAATGGAGGACAAATAACGTTGGGAATGGGTATAAAGGGGAATCGTAGGCACTCCTTGACCCTTTAGGTTTTCTGAGGGGGTCTTAGGAGGCCCAAATGGGCAAAAAAAAAAAAATATATATATACATTTTTCGCGGGGGAAGCGCCCAGTACGCGCACCGAGAAGCGTACCGGGGAGCGTACTATGGTGAAAAATTGTGAAAAAAGTTAGAAAAAGATAATCATTTGGAGTGATCAGAGATAAGGTAGCCCTGAAAAACCAATGCACAGTCTTAAATTCAGGAGGAATATTCTATTCCCCTCATCTGAAAAGTGCACACCATCTCCCCTGTAGATATCTTGCATGTTGTAACGCAAGTTATTATTGTATATTGAACCCATTCCATAGTCTCTCATGTAAGCAGAAACAGATTTATTCACATGTTTCCGTGCATTCTCAAATTGTGGACAAAATTGATTGGACCACTTCCATTTCTGTCTTTGGCATATATTGGAATATACCAAGGCAGTTTGAGGAAAAAGTGCCATCAATTGATCAAAGGTGTCCTTTATAAGCATTTATAAGCATTTCCAGACCTACCCCAGTCAAAGTGCCCAAGTAATTTCCTCCACAGTGCACAATTAAAAGGTCAGGGTGTGGCAAATGCAAAAAGGTTTTCACCAATGGTATCAATTGGTGACATTTCAATCCTCTCTGGCCAATCCATTTAATCTTCACATTTGGTAAGTCAAGGTTGCGAAAATTTCTGGTAGCTGCATACCTTTGAGCCCAGTGGATATAGCTGGATCTGCGCCACATTATACTCAAAAATGTAAAAACCATTCATTTTCTCCAAAATCGTTTTTGACATCACATTTAGGAAACACAGCACAGATCCTATGTACAATCATCTGCCTCACAGCAGGGATAAGACTAAGGCAAAATCTTGCACCTGCCTCACAACAGGGATAAGACTGAGGCAAACGCTTTCACATGGAGCTTCACAATTTTACAAAATACAATTCTATATAACTATATAACTCAATACTTTCTCGGGAAGCATAGGTGGTGAAGCCTGTGTATAAGAGTGCAGTGGACTTAGACATAGGTCTCATCTTCTTTGTACTTGTGGACAGAGCTGTCTTCCACTATACTCTTCAATACAGGCCTCACCTTTTGTGCCCCCCTGGAGAATCCTCACCTGATCTGTAACCCTGTATAGATTGTTTGCTTTTTGTCATTGGTTTGTTGTTTGATAATAGTGGTCTATAATGTGCTATTTTTTTATTTAACACAGATTGAAATCCACATTTGAAGAGTAAGCAAACATGCCCACTAGGGAAAGGAAAAGAAAAGGATGTAACCGCCAAAAATCAAAAACAGCAATGGAATTACAGCACTCTTCCACAACAAATACTTCAAAAAACAGGATCCAAGCTCCAGGTAAGACAACTAAGTCTTTCTTACATAACATATGTACTTTAAAAAAAAAATGGACAGCATGTAGAAAAAGAGAATGACAGAGTAAATTTGAAAAGGAAGGAGAGAACCTCAAAGAATCCTACAACTGGAGCAGGAGAGAATAATATGTATAGGAATAGAAGGCAGAATCAGTTTAGAGACATTCGTAAACGAATGTTTCGGAATAGGGTGGTTTTAAATTTGTTAAAAAACATTAGGAAAGGTAAACAGAGAGCTGCTTTTTATAAGAAAAAGACAAAATGTAGAGAAGATTGTTGATCAGGCTTTTGAAGTTAAGAAAAAATTATTTATTTTAATAATCAATAGAATTAGGACACTTAACAAGACAATTGATGTTTTCAAATCAAACAGTAGATGGAAAAAAATAATTAATCGGACTCATTTTTGTAAAGTTTTTTCGGGAGAATTGATGCACAGTTCAAGTTGTGAGCCATTTTTTAATGAGGAGAGTTACTTTCAGGATAATGATTTAGTGCATGCAGTTGACACCAGTGGTCGAGCGTATGAAGTGAAAGACGGTTGTCCGATTGAAAAATAGAAACTTGTGCCTAGAGAACTAGAAGAGGTGTTAACTGATGAAGTTTTAGGGAGACGTACTAAGGGTCCAGTGTATACTTGGAAGTGTAGTAGTATTTGTAGTGTACAACAGGAATCAATTGATTTGTTTTGTAATTTCTTACGTACTTGTAGTAAGAAAAGTATAAAGCAGAAAGTGAAGTTGTTGCAAGACATAGATCCTTGCAGAGTGAGAGGAATCACAGGTTTGCAAGGCCATTCACTGGCTTGTCTTTCTAGAAAAGTCTGTCAGAGTGTTTTTCATCATTTTAGGATGTTAGCAGTGCATCATACCAAAATGAGGAAATTAGTGAGAATGTTGTATTATGCACAAAGTCCCGCACTTAAGCTTAAACAATTAAACAGTGCTCTTTTGCATGGAACTGAATTAGATGTGAAGAAGATTTGTGAAGAAATTGAGATTTGTTATTTTCGTGAAAAAGAGGACAGTGTAGAAATTGAGACAGCAATTCAAGGTAATGTGGAAGACAATGTACAGATTTTAAATACAGAAAAGTTTGAGCAGGAAATTACCAGGTTTAAGGTGAAATCAAGTGAAAGGCCGAATTTTACTTGTGTGTGTTGTCGACGGACTCATTATAAGATTCAGACTAGGTTAGTTGATTTATATGCAAAAAGTGAAAAGATGGATAATTATGAGTGGAAAGATTTAGCAACTTATTTGTGGGTGGAGAATTATTTTGATTTGAGTTCTGATCAGAGTATTTGTAAATATTGTTATGATAAATTAAATCAAAACAGAATGCCTGCTAGAGCTGTTCATAATAATCTGGAGTTGGTAGACATTCCCCGTGAAATGATGGATTTAAATACATATGAGTCTATTTTGATTCAATGTGTCCATCCTTTTCAGGCAATTGTTCGCATGGAGCCTAAGATAGGGAAATTGCCTCCTACAGATTTGCAGAGAGGATTAAAGGGAAGAGTTGTTTATTTGCCCCTAGATTTGAAAAAAAATATTGATACAATTGGTATAGAAAAAGTAGAAGAGGAACCTTTAGTTATTCTAGTTAATGGGGTTCCAACAAAGAGTAAAAAAATCTGGCAAGATTTAGTGGATGTTTATTTAGTCAAAAACAATGAGTACTACAAAGATGTATGTGTTGCAGCAGAGGAAACAGCTGCAGATGAAGACAGTGATTGTTCAGGCGGCCAAATTGAAAAAGTTGATGTGTCTAGAAGTGAAGAAATATATGAACATTATACTGTTCATCCTTTGCATTCCAAAGAAGTAATGGGGAATGCAATTGAATTGTTTCAAATGAAAGCAGCAAAAGGAAGTCCCATTAGTGTATGGGAAGAAAGTTTGGAAGCTCGTTGTTTTCCACAGCTATTTCCAACAGGTCGAGGTGGACGATATGACGATCGACCACTTCAAATTCCTTCATCTGAATATCGAACTGTAAGATTATATGCTGAAGATGCAAGGTTTCGTCAATGCATTCCCTATTTGTTTCATCTACTGTATGAAAGTCTGGGCTTTCTTATGCAGTAAACCATATTCTGAAAAGTGGAGCACATCTGCAAAATGTTTCGGCGAGGGACTTTATGGAGAAAGTGAATCTGCAAGATAATATTTTAGAATCTCATCTAATCAATCTCATGGCATGTCAGCGTGGTATAAACGAGTATTGGTACCGTCGCCATGGGGAATTGAAATGTATGCTAAGAAACTTTGGAACTCCTACATGGTTCCTCACTCTTAGCTGTGCCGAGTATGCATGGGAGGACTTACTTCAATTTCTACGAGAGGCCAATGCTATAATACAAAATATAGAATTCAAAACACCAGGAGAACTGTGTTCTTTGGATCCAGTGAATGTATGCAGATATTTCAATCATAGATTTGAAACTATGATATCTTTTATTACCAACAAAAAAAATCCTCCCCTTGGAGAGGTTTTGGATTTCTTTTGGAGAAAGGAGTATCAAGCGAGAGGTGCTCCTCACATACATATGTTGTTATGGATTAAAGATGCACCCAAATTTGGAACAGATTCAGATGAGACAGTGATGAGCTTCATTGAAAAGTATTCAACATGTGCTGTTCCGAAAACTACCGAAGAAAACAATTTAAGGCAACAAGTTTTATGCTTTCAATCCCATCGTTGTGGAAAGTACTGTCGTCGAAAATTCAGAAACAAGGACAAGTTCTACACAAAATGTCGTTTCGCTTTTCCACGACCAGTGATTTCTAAAGGAAGAGTAAATAATTTGATGTCTTCTCTGCGACATATTGTGACAAGAAAATCACCAAAAAATACATACAATTTAAAAAGAAACGAAGAGTCCAAGTACATCAACGACTACAACCCAGTGATTTTGTCCATGTGGAATGCTAACATGGATATTCAATTTGTTGCTGACAACTCTATTGCTGTGGCTCGATATGTGACGTCTTACATCACAAAAAAAGAAAAGACAGAACTGAAGGAAATGTTGGAGGACATTTCACATGAAAAGAGCCTAAGCAAGAAAGTGTACAGTTACAGTCTGAAGATGTTGTCGCATCGAGAAATTGGAGCATATGAATGTTCTGATCGATTGTCGTCAGCAAGTCTCTATGCCAAATCTAGAACCATCATTTGGGTGAGTCTAGGTCTTGCTGCAACACGAAATCGAGTTTTGAAATCTGTACAAGAGATAGAGTATTTGGCGGAGAAAGAACCAGAAAGTACAGATATTTTGAAGACAAACATGTTGGATACATACTATCCAAATAGAAGTCCTCACCTTGAGAACGTTTGTCTCTATGAAGTTCTGCAAAGATATATTTATAAGAGGAACATCAGAGAAGATATCAATAATGGAATATATGGAATCATTGGATGTGAAGGATGTCTAGTGAAACAGAAAAAAGGTCATTTGATTAATCATCGAAAATTGAGTTGTGAAAATCCAGACAAAAGAGAATTGTACTATTTGGCTCTTTTGCAACTCTTTAAACCATGGCGAGAAGAAGAGGAACTACTTGGAGATTTTCTCTGTTATGAAGACTCTTTTAATGCTACGAAGGATACAATAGAATGCCCTGTTTTTCCAAATTATCTGCAAATGTTGAATGAAGAAATAGAGCAAGAATCAACAATTGCTGCAGAGATTGCGAGAGATAGTTCTCAAGGCAGTCAGAGTTCTGCTTCATTGAGTCAGGATCCACTAGGAGGACCAATTATCCAAAATGAAGCTGCCACTGCCATGGATGAAGTAGAAAGAGCTATGGAGCAAGCTCAAGAGGATGTAATTAATTTAGAAGATTTGGTGAAACAATTAAACCTTGAGCAGAAACTGATATATGACGTAGTCATAGAACAGGTTGAACATGGATTGAGTCATGAGAAGAAAGAGTGCTCATGTACATCATTTAAGCCTGTCCGACTGTATGTGAGTGGAGAAGCGGGAACTGGAAAAAGTTTTCTGATTAAAGCAATTGCATCTTATCTGCAGAAAAGGACTGAATCACCGCTGTCTTGTGTTGTTACCGCTCCAACTGGGCTAGCAGCACATAATATTAAAGGGATTACTTTACATCGTTTACTGATGCTGCCAGTGGAGCATGATAACAAATTGCAATATCACAAGCTATTTGGAGATGCGTGTTCCGAAGTTTCGAGAGTCCTGAAGAAAATGAAACTTCTTATCATTGATGAAGTAAGCATGGTGTCAAATACAATGCTTGCTTTTGTGCATTTGAGAATGCAAGAAATTCTTAGAACAGACTATGATGTTTTATTTGGAGGAAAACATATTATTGTTTTTGGAGATCTTCTGCAGTTGACTCCAGTGAAAGGACAACCTGTGTTCAAAATGCTCACACATGAAGATACCAGGAAGTGCCTAGGAAGCATTGGAAACGTTAATATATGGTTAACCTTCAAATATGCAGAACTGCTTCAAATTATGCGGCAGGCAAAGGATGAAGATTATAAAAATATTTTACAAGATGTAAGAGTAGGAAAAATAAGTCAGCAAGGGAAAGAAGCTTTACATGGACGGTTAATTTCTAATTTGTACCCAAATGAAAACATTCTTCCAGAGAATATTTTTAAGAAAATTAACGAGAAGAAATCTGCCATATGTTTGATGCCTACTCTGAAAGAATGTTCCATGTTCAACAACAAAATGCTGAAGTTAGAAAATGAAGAGATAGTGAACCTGGAAGCTATAGATAAAATAGAGCATATGGGAGCAACAATTATTTTGTCAGAAAATTTGAAATCAAAATTGGATTCATTGGAGAAGACTATATCTAAAACTGCTGGTTTTGAAAATACTCTGAATGTGTGTTTAAATTGTCGTATTATTTTGAGAAGGAATTTAAATGTTGAAAGAGGTCTGGTAAATGGAGCAATGGGTCATGTTGTTGGTTTTGTGAATTACAAAAATAGAGATGGAATTGAAATTTAAAAAATAAAATTTGATGGCATTGACGAAATAGAACAAATTTGTCGTTGTTCAGCTAGATTTTTGCTTGTGAAAGACTTATATGTTCGCCGAAAACAGTTTCCTGTTTGTTTGGCATGTGCAGTGACAATTCATAAATCTCAAGGTTTAAGTGTAGATAGTGCTTTGGTGAACATTGGAAGTTCTGTGTTTAAAGAGGGTATGGCATATGTGGCATTATCACGAGTGAGAACTTTATCAGGATTGTACTTGATTGAGTGTGATGAAACAAAGATTTGTGCTGATCTAGATTGTGTTAAAGAATACAATAGGTTAAGAAGAGAGTATGCTCCACATTTGCCTCAATATCCTCTGATTGAAAAACGTGTGGTAGGCCGAAAAAGAAGAAATGAGAGTAATTGCAGTAAGGTAGTAGCAAAAAGACAAAAAATAGATGAAACTGTAATTGTAAGCAGAAAGAAAAATGATTCTGTTGAAGATGTTGTTGGATTTCAGTTTGAAAACAGTTCTGGTGTCAACTGCTATGCTAATGTAGTAGTTAATGTTGTTTTTTTTCTTCAAAATTTACAAAAACAGATTGTCGAAAATCGAGAACAAACATTGTGCTGTTTATTGAATTCTGTGTTAGGGAAATGTAGTAGTGATAGAGGAAAAATAGAAAGTGTTTCAGAAATTAGGAATCTTGTAGACATATGTTCAGGTCAAAATCAATTTTCACAGATAATTCAGCAGGATTGTCAGGAATTTTTAATGTATATGTTTGATGTGTTGGAAGATGAAGGAGTAGATATAAAAAATCTTTTTAATCTTTCTTATCAATGGCAACATGACTGTGATAACTGTGCTTCATCAAGTACTACTAGAATAGACTCTGAAAGATTTATATATTTGACTTTACCAGACTGCAAATCAGTGCCTTTTAATAATCTAGTTAAAGCAGCTGATCACAATATGGTGTGTACCCAATGTAAGTCTACAATGCTGTCCACATTATTTCTGCAAAATTATGGTCACTATGTCATTTTAATGTTCCAACGATGTAGACCTGATGGAACTAAATTGACAACTTCTATTAAAAATGTCGTGGCTTCACAGTTATCGATATCAGGAAGAACCTTTGCAACTGTAGCTATTATTTTTCATGATGGTCCTTCTACAACATCAGGACATTACACATGCTATTTAAAAACTTCTAAAGGTTGGACCCAATGTAACGACACTCATTTGACTTTCAAACAACGTTTGCCTTTTGGCTTTATAAATTCATACCTAGTGTTTTTACAGCCAAAATTTAGGTAAAAGTAATTGGCAATTGACGACGGGAGTAGTTCATAAAGGTTATTTTGCTGTTTAAAAATATATTCTGAGTAAAAGTGTTCCAGGCAATATAAAAAATTGACTTGTCATATAGGTACTGTAATTGGATCTCATAATAAGTGAAGTTAGTATTATACAAAATGATGAACATGAGTGAGTCAGAGATGGTTATACAAATAATTAAATATTGTGAAAATGTTATAGAGCCTTTCTTTCAGAACGTCGGGAAAAAGATCATTTCAGAGTGCCTTAGAATTAATTTGAACAAATACTCATACATCTGACACTATTTGGCCAAATGGAAAGGTGCAGGAATGAGTAAAGAGTCATGACTGAAAAAGGGAGTATATGAAAATATTGAAAATATTTCAGATGTTCTTGGAGCTTTTCTTCTAGAAAGTCAATGAAATGGATTTTTAAGTGAACAGCAAAGTACTTTCCAATGAGAAAAGGACCATCATGATACAGTATTTGGCCTCAAGGAAAAGTAAGTCAATCTAACTTTAGCGTACATTTGTCATTTGTCAGTATCTAAGGGTTTTTTAAAACACAATCTTTTAGATTGTGTTTTTTTTCCCGCTGTCATATGAGTAATTTGAACTCACTCTTTTAAGTGAAATTCAATATATTCTGAGAACAGCAAAAATAAACTTTGTAACATGTTGTACAAGTTATTTTATACTTTGGATTGTGTAAATTAAATTGTATTCCCATTCTCTGACATTTACTTTCCTTTTTCCATCCTCTTTCAGCTCTTTTCACTCACTTATAATTCTTTCTCTCACTCTCTGTAACCCCCGTTTCCTTACTCCACTTCTTTGACAACCCCTCATTTTCATTTCAACTGTGTGTATCCCGTCTCTCCCTTGCATAACTTTTCAGCTTTCAGTCTTTCTGATTTACTTCTCTTTTCCGTATTTTACTCTTTTGCTATTTTAGTAATTCCTGTTTACTCACTCAGCAGTATTATTGCACTCTATCACTATAAATCACACTCTCCTTAGCTTATCTTTGTTTGCTTCTTACTTTTGACCTCTTCTCTCTGTTTTTCGTTCACTACTTCTATGTCCTCAGTGCCTCACTCTACTTGTGTTATGTTCACTTGTGTTTATCTACCTTCTATCACTTCTTTTACAACAACTTCACTGCTCCTTTCTCATCGTTCTTCATCCCATTTCTTTTACTCTGGTTCCATTACTATCCCTCATTTCTTTTCCTTCAATGTCCTTATCTTTACTTTCATCACCAAATTATTTTTTCTCAGTACCACTGTTTTAGTCGTCTGCTCCTTTCTTTCCTTCTTTTTGCTCACTTACTCATTTCCTTTTCTAACTCATTGTACTCCACCTCACTCACTTTTTCTCTTAGTGTGTCTACCTTATAACTTTCTCAGTCCATTTTCCTCAATCGTTGTATATTATCCTGTCTCCCTGTCTCCCTTCATCCTTTCACTCTATGACTGTTCTTCATTTACTCTCAGTTATCTTGTATTCCTCATTCTTCTAAATGCATCCTTAATTAGACTGTTTTCTGTCTCAGTCATTATCTTTTTACTTACTACTGTTTCCTGATTTAGTTTTGGTAACTCATATTGTTTTAGTATCTTTCTTACCTTCATTTCATTTCTCTGTTCTTCTCTCTCTTTTTCTCAGTGAATCTATATGCCTTACTCTTTGTAATTTGCTCTCCTTCTATTTCTTTTTCCCTCTTTTTGTCCTTCTACCTTAGTTTATTTCCCTTTCTGTGTTCTTCACTCTAACTTTATTTCTAAATAGAGCGTTATGATTTTTAACCTCTTCATTTGGATCTTTTAATTTAAAATACATATTTTACTAATTATAACTTATTTTTTCTTCTCTCTTTCACAGATACAAAGTGTAGTTAAAAAATGTATTTATTATATGGTAAGTATGACTAAAAAAATGTAGTTTGTGATCACCCTTTGCTTTAAGCTCACTAACATTTTCTTAATCTACCACACTCCTGTGTCTTTACTCAGTTTCACTCACTTATTCTTATTCTACATGTTTACTCCCCTTTTCCGATTTCCCATCTCATATTGAACTTCTTTCAATCCCTTTTCTTTACTTTACTTACCCTCTAATCCCTTCCTTTGCTTCTTCACTCATTCTCTTTTTCTTAATTATTTACCTTACTCCTACACATACACCTCATCCCCCTTACAACACATACACACACCTGTAACATACACCCCACACACACCACACACACACCTCATACACACAAAAAGTCCCCCCACACACACTTCTGAAACACACACACACATTCCATACACACACATACATCGAACACATATACACCCCACACTCATACACTCCTCACACATATTTCACACACCCTCACCTCCACCCACACCGAAACACTCCACACAGCCACACCCACAGACACACCTTACACACCCACACTACAACCTACACCCACTGACTCCCTATAAGTCACACACACTGCATTACTTATCTTTTTTTGCTATTTTACTCAAGCCCATTCAGGTACTGTTTCCTTTACTCTCTTTGTCCTTTATCTTTGTCACTCCACATGTGTTTTCGTAATTCAATTTTTCTCCCTCTTTCACCTCTCTTTACTTATACTACCTAGTCTTTTCTCACTTTTCCTCACTTTTCCTCATTGTTCTTTATTTATCGTGATTCAGCCACTACCCTTCATTCTCCATTTTTTACTGTCCTTTCTTTTTCTTTTAACAGTGAATCACAGTCTCACACTATCTCTACTTTAGTGTTCTTCCTCTCTCTTCCTTTCTTTCGCTCCTTTAGCCATTTTACTTTTTTCACTTTCATCCAATTACACCTTCTCTAATTTTTTACTATGTAATAAACAATCCCTCTGTGGTCATCTTGTAGCTCTTTTTCTCTTAACATAACTCTGTTTGTGTCCTTTCCTCATGCTAACTTGACAGAGATCCTTTAAAAATATTGGTTTAATTTTATAAATGTGAGGTAGTTCTGATAAGAATTTTGTTTTTATTTTTTTTGTTGTTTTATATTTTTTTTTTCCTGAACATTTTTAGTTTTTTTTGGTTTTTATGAACTATTTTATATTTTTTTAGGGAAGAAACAAAAAACTGGGATTTAACAGTGGCTCGACAGGAGCAAAAAATAAAAAAAAGCTACTGCTTTCTTTTCTTGCTGCAGTGGTGGTTGTCTACAGCATCATTAATGAGGGAAATACTTAGTTGCCCGTAGCAGAGGGTATTTCCACGAAAAATGCAGACCATCTTTAATACACCAAATTTTTGGGGGATGTTTGGCACTGTTTCACGCCCTTCTGGTGCTGCAACCGAAAATTCACCTGTGGAGGTGCTGGCCTGACGATCTCTGTTCTTCTGAAGCATGTCCCGTACCTCAGCCTGTGCCAAATTGTTAGAATGCCACCTCTCCATGTGGCGGATCATCGTATAATTCCCAAAGGAATACTTTTTATTTGGGAATGTCCCTGGAGAGGACTTGGTTGCAAATGAAACAGGTGACATGTGGGGCATTCACTTTTTTTGCCCAGCAGGGATGGAGAAGTACTGCCATATATAATGCACTTTCACATGCCTTTCCCTAGGTTCTTCCCACAAGAATATCCTAGGCTGTTCCTCCTCATCATCTTCTTCCTCCTCTTCTTCAACTCCTGGAAGGATCTGGGGTGGTGGACCTTCCTTTCTGGGTGGTGGTGGAGGTGGTGGGGGTTCACCAGCTGCAGCTACTACCGGAGCCATTTCTCTGCTCACAAATAGCTCTTGCTTTCTGAAAGAAGAAAGTAAGAATGAGGAAATAAGGAGGGGGCTTTCATCATTTGGAGAAAAAAAAAGTTGAGAACCAATGAAAAGTGTTATTTTCAGGTCACATGTCCCGACGCGCTTTAGCTACGTGCCCCGGAGCGCTTACGTTTCGCGCTCCGGGTCGCGCCACGGAGCGCTTCCGGGTGCGTTTACACAGCGCGCCGAAAGGACGCATCACGTGGTTCCGCGATACGTCACGCTTACGCGGCGCGTCACGCGACTACGCGAAACGTCATGATGTTGTTTTCGTTCGCGGGAAAAGCGCTCTCGGGACGCTCCCCGGTACACGCCCCAGGGCGCTCCTTAGCATTGCGCTCACCCGTACGTTCACCGGTACGTGCCCCGGGAGCGCCCCGGGGCGCGTACCGGGGCAAACATTAAAAAAAATATATATATTTACACAATTTAAAATTTGTTATAAAAATTATTACTTTCATACCTATAGATATTTGCTATTAAAAAACCTATGAAATTCACTGAAAAAACCATAGGTTTCACACCAGTTATAGTTAGGAATTAGCATTTAAAAAACCTATTAAATTCACTGAAAAAACCATAGGTTTCACACCAGTTATAGTTAGCTGGAAGTTTTACTCGCATAAAACCATTGAAATTCCCACGTTATAGTTAGTTGGACTCACTATAACTTGCCCGTGCAATGCACTGCTGATGACGTCACATATTACATCACTCATGACATGGTCAGTGACATCACTCATGACATCACTGATGACACCATCCTAGTGACAGAGTGACCCATCTCCTTTCAATGTAATGTAACCCTTGAACATATATTATAAAATAGAAACTACATTTTTCAAAAAAAATGGAGATACCCATATCAGTTACAACAACCAATTAAGTAATTCCACTATCTATATACACATCCACTCATTCACCAACAGTTCTATGTAGTCACTCATACATATACTCACTCATCATATGTAGTGATACACCTATATATCCTGTTACACACCGACAGTCATCCAAAAGTTACTCACACACATACTCATACATGCAAATAAACTATTGAACATCCATTTATTTCGTTGTCATGCCAATGTAAAATGTATTGCATGGGCATTGTAATGCATACACTGCATACTCCGTGTTGCATCCAAGTTGTTTGGTGATTTTATGTTCAGCTTGATCTTTAGAGATTTGTAAACTCTTACACTTGTGGCTATTCTTACAAGCCTTGCATTTTCTGCATGGAAAAAATCCATCAATCTGATTGGTTTTTGATCGTTCCTGTATTAAGGCATTGCTCAACCTATCCTTCAGAGATTTAGCCTTTCTAAAAGTTACGGAAGGGTTCTCACTTATTGCCTCATTCAAATCAATATCAAGTTTGAGAATATCCCAAAGGGGAGGAGTCAAGATGGCAGGCTGATACCGCCGAGTGAAGGTCGCTTCATGGGGCTGCTCTACCACGATTAAGTTTTGACTCACCGGCAAACACACCTAATCGACTGATTTTGGAAAAGCCGCTAAAGAAAAAAAGAGAGGGTGCGCAGTAAGAAAGCTAATAGCAAGAAAGCTAATAGATGTCGGAGAATTCTTGAATACGGAAATCTACCGTTCCAGATATTGTTTCAGCATCGCTCTGCTTCCGCATCCACTTTGTTTTTACCACACGCCAGGAACCAATGCTTCGGATCCTGCTTTTCCACCGTAGCGGTCTGCTCCGCTCCTGGACACACGTAAGGGCTAATCTCACCCGCACAACAGAGAGGCTGATTAGCGGGGCGTGCTCTGGACCCTCCCTGCCTCACTCACAGCTGAGTGCTCACCTGACGCCGCGTTCAACACTACCGACGCCGAAGTGTTTGGTGTCGGAGGTGCCGGAGGAGCTGATGTCATCGAGGCAGACGAGGTCTGCAAGGAGCCGGAAGATTTGCCAAGCATCGAGACAAGCAAACACAGGTATGATGGCAACAGCTGCAGCGACAGGCGATATTAACGGGGTGCAAATGGAGCGCTCAATGACACTTAAACTAGCCAGTGGGAGCAATAACGGTGGGAAAAACAAAAATACTAAATCAAAAACTGTTGACACAATCGAAGTAACTTTGGGTTCTGACACGAAGTTTGTGCAGATTAATAATAAAGGAAAGTCTAAAGAGTCTGAGCCTGAGGTAGTAGCAAAATCAAAACTTAAAGAGAATACCGATAAAAACACAGAAACTGCTACTAATATGAATGAAGCTCCGCTAGCTACCAATATACTCTCTGCTGAGAAATTCGAATTTAAGAGCGGAAGCAAGGGCTCGGATAAGCTCCCTAGAGCCAATATAGAAACCCTCTCTCTAGAAATTCAGTCGAGTATGGGGGGCTCCACACTAAGAGAAAATGAAACCGCCTTGGAGATAATTGGTGAAGAAGGAGCGTACGCAGTGAACGCGATAAATGCAAGCCAAAAGCAATTACAAGATACAATGTTAAAAAAGGGGGCGGATATTGTGGAAACAAACATAAATTCCAACTTACAGACGAATAAAATGAAAATGAAGGGGAAAAAGGCTGGAGACAATCTAAACCAAGAAACCACTGAACTAACAGATGAAGACTCCAATTTAGAATATGAGGAAATAACTGATGAAGAAGAAATAGTTGATACTCTCAAAACTCTTTCTAGTAAATCAACTGTCACAAGGAAAACTAAAATGAAGGTTAAAACCAAACCAAAAAACTATGCTCTCAAATCAGTAATTAGAGAACCAGCTGGAAATAAGAAAAGTCGCCTAATTGATGACAGCCCACTGAGAAGATGGATGGAGGCAAAGGGTGGTGTCAAGAACATGGCTTTAAGACTTTCGGGCACAAGTCCCGAAGATGTGCATAGCTCTCAGGGGGGCAATGAATTAAATGTTATAGACTCCATAACGGATCCTACAAAGAAATCATTATATGCGAACCAGGAAATAATAACCTCCATGCGCGTAACTGGCGTTGATCTAAATAATGTGAACAGAGAAGGGGCCTCCTTGACAACGACAACAACCCCTACAACGACAACAACCCCTACCCCCACTCCGACTGACAATCTTGTAATCAAGGAACTTGTGGGTATCGACTATGAAGTCACAGCTGATAACTCCAAGAGGATAAGCGAAGACTCGGACTGTATAATATCAAGTCTAAAACGAACTAAAACCTTGTCAGCAGGAAACCCAATGGGCAATGCAGGAGATCAGCTCGAAACGCTAAATATAGCGACTGAGGAATCAAATACAATTATTTGCCCACTAGACGTCAGGGATGAGCTAGTAGACATAACAAATATGGACCCCCCACACTCAATCTTATCGGTGGGTCATACATCAAAATCTACACAGGCATACGAGACGATAATATCACAGAACTCTTCAAAAACAACACCAAACAATATATGAATGGAATCAATTATGCAAACTCTCTTGGTCCAAAGAATGGAGAGTCAGCAGCAATATTTGCAGTTGAGAGAAGACAACACTAAGCTACAAGACTGTATGAGAGATATCTGCCAAGGCCTTGGTGGAGTGACAAAAGATATAGAGGACATGAAGCAACGTCTAGTAGAAGTGGAAGAAGGTGCCAGTAAGACTGACTTAAATGTTAAAGAAAATGCATCAAGGGTTTCCAAATTAGAAGCTAAAGTTGAGGATTTGGAAAATCGGGCACGGAGACAAAATCTCAGACTATTCGGAATTCAAGAAGGGATGGAGGGGACCGACCTGAGAGGGTTCGTGGTGAAACTATTTCAAAGAGCCTTTAGCGATCTTTCAGATTGGGATTGGGACTCCCAGCTACAGAGAGTACATAGGTTGCCTTTGTTTCAAAAAAATAAAAACAGTAAATTCCCCAGACCACTTTTGATTTATTTTGGGAACTTCCTATTGAGACAAGCTGTCTCATTTAAAGCCAGACCAAACAATCCTATAACTGTTGACAATCTTACCTTTTTTGTGAAATCTGACCTAAGCAAAGGCACAATGGATAGACGTTGGGAACTTCGAAAAATGATAGACGCTTTCAAAAAATTAGGATGCATGGCTTATCTTCAAGAGCCTGCACGCCTCAAGGTTATACATAATGGTCAAGTGGCTTTTTTTTACTGATTTCTCTGTGGCAGAACAAGCTTTGGAAAGAATTTCGTTGGAAAAGGAAAAGGAAAAAGAAAAAGAGGATAACTGAACTACAAATTGGAACTCAATATTAATGATACTACTCCTTTTTTTTCTCTTTGTTTGACCGCTCTTTCTGATTTAACATTCAAATAACTTTTGGCTTATACATCTTTTTACCCTAATATCTCATTTCCCATTACCGTCACTTTTTCTCTTTTGAGCGTGGGCTTAAATATCACTTTTTTTTTCTAGGGGTGGTCAAATATAGATATACATAGATATACATACGATGTGGTAGGGGCAGCTTCTCATGTAAGCTCCTTCACTACGCTGCCCATCCAATGGCAGCAGAAGATAGAGGGGTGCTCCCCCCTAAGGGACGTGAGGGTGCAAGGGTGGGGGGGGGGGTTCTTGCAAGGGAGGGGGTGGCAAAGGGTGGGGGGAAAAAATGGGGAAAAAACTGATTGCAAGATTTGACTATGTCTTAAAGTACATTAGCAAATACGTAGCTAAAAAAAAGAAGGTACCGACAGAGGGGAACCAACTACACTGGAGAAACACTTCAATATTAAAATGCTCAAATTAAGATTGTTACGTTGGAATGTAGATGGTTTAAATAGTAAAAACAAAAGGAACTTAGTACAAGAAGAAATTAAAATGTATAACCCTAATTTTGTACTTATTTCAGAAACCCACATCAAATATCAGGATAGAAAGTTGCTTTCTCAGATAGGATATCAATTGGTTGTATGCTCCACGCTAAATGAGACCATTAGAGGGGTAGCTATTTTAAAACAAAGAGGAACTCGATTTGATACTATTAAAACTGCTACAGATGCTCGGGGCAGGTGGGCAATAGCACAGATGCAAGGCGATAACAAAAAATGTGTTCTATGTGTAGTATATGGACCGAACATTGATGATCCCAAAACATTTGAAGAATTGAGTGTAGAGTTACTTGAATGGGAGGGAGAAAGTATAATTGCTGGGGACTTTAATTGTGTTATGGATTATAAAGTTGACTCTACAGGGCAAAGCAACTCTAAAAGAATGTATAAAGTTCGATCAGCTATTGTAGAACTAGCAAGATTAAACAATCTGAGAGATCTATGGCGGTCTAAATATCCCCTGATAGCAGGTTATACCTATTATTCTGCGCCACATAGATCTTGCTCTAGAATAGACATGATATGGGCATCGGACCAAATAGTAGACAATTGTGAAATTGAAATCTGCCCAAAAATTACCTCAGACCACAATCCCCTGCTACTCGAATTTGCAATAAAAGACCAAAAAAAAGAACCACGAAATTTCACATTCCCAAGATACCTACTGGTCGATACAAGATTCATAGCACTATTAAATAAACATATACAAGAGTTCATCTTGTTAAATATTAACTCTACTAATATCAACATCGTATGGGATACTTGTAAATGTAGCATTAGGGGGTTTGCTCAACAATATATACTTAGGTCAAACACAGAGAGTCATAGAGCTAACAAGAGAACTATTTCCACTATATTAGATACTGAACTACAACTTGCTGACGCAACACGACATTCAACAAATGATATTGAGGAGATCAGACTAAAACTAGTCGATCTACAAGCAGGACTAAAAAAAACTTTAAGAGAAAGATATAGTGCCAAAATACACAAATATAAGTTTGCTCAATACGAAGGCGGTGATCGCATAGGCAAAGTACTTGCTTTTAAAACTGCGGATAAAAAAGCCAAAACTAAAATTAAGGCAATAATAGGAGCAGATTTAGACACTTACGAACAAGCTGACCAAATACTGAACCAATTTGTCAATTATTATCAAAAACTTTATACCCCTGAAACTACACCCTCTAAAACCGTAATACTACAATATCTCAATAAACATTTATCAACACATAGGGTGCCAAATATAGAAGTTCTCCAACAATTAAATTCAAAAATAACTTTAGCTGAAATAAAAAGCGCAATTGATAATTTACCCTTAGGGAAGGCGGTTGGAGAAGATTGTTTGCCTTTAGAAATATATAAATCTTGTGCCCAAGAATTACTACCATTATTAGAAAATGTGATAAACTCAATCCTCCTATCTAAACACTCACCTGCATCTTGGAAAATTGCTAAAATAATTTTTTTTCTTAAAAAGGGAAAACCTGAAAAAGAGTGCGGATCTTACCGCCCAATTTCTTTGCTCAATTCAGATGCCAAAATTTTCTCTAAAATCCTCGCCAACCGTTTAGCCCTTATAATGCCAGATATGGTCAACCTACAACAGCATGGCTTTGTAGTGGGTAGAGACACCACCAATCATGTAAATATGTCCATCACAGCCTTTGATGTGGCGGAAACAACCTGCACCCCACTCGGTATGATTATGTTAGATGCGGAAAAAGCATTTGACCGAGTGGGGTGGGAATACTTGTGGGAAGTTTAAAAGAAAATGGGAATATCTGGTTCTTATTTGGAATGGGCAAGCTCCCTATACGATGAACCACTGGCCAAGATAAGTTACGGAGGCAATGACTCAGCTTGTTTTAAGATAGGAAGAGGAACAAGGCAAGGGTGTCCCCTTTCCCCATTACTTTTTGCCCTCTCTCTTGAACCCTTTTTAAATGCATTAAATGATCAGGCTAATATCATCCCAGTCAATCACGGGGGTAAATCCCTCAAATTAACCGCCTTTGCTGATGATATCGCAATATACACAATGGACATAAATAAAGCTATGCCAGGGATCATCAACGCAGCGAAAAATTATGGAAAAGTATCAGGGTACAAACTCAATGTGAGTAAAACACAAATTATTGCTAACTACATCCCTGATGAACCTATCTATGATATCTGCCAAACTGCTATATATTTAGGAATTAGACTAGCTGCTAATGTGGGAAAAATATTAGAAATTAACTATGAAGCTTTTTTAAAGGAAACTACCATAAGTCTTAAAATATGGCATAAAATACCCCTTAGTTTATTAGGACGACTTAATTTGATCAAAATGAAAATATTACCTAAATTACTTTACTTATTTAGGGCTATTCCACTTCAACCGAATAAACTTTTTTTTTAAAAACTAGACGGTATATGTAGCAGCTTTCTATGAAGGTACAAAAAAGCACGAAGGGCTATAAAATTTTTGAAATTGCCAACAACTAAAGGGGGACTCGTCTTTCCGGATTTTAATTTGTATTTCTTAGCTACTTTCTTTGGACGAATAAGGAGTTTAATAAAAAATGAATCTCCTTTATTTTTTCACCAATATATGTTAGGTTCTGAATGTAAACAGTTCTTACTTCGCGTACACGACCCGAATTACTTTAAACGGGTCAAATTTAAGACTGCCAAGCACATCATAAAAATTTGGGATAAAATTTTGCTCATTGACAAGAGCTCATTTTTTAATGCCGAACTTAGACTCTGGAATAATCCTGGTCTCCCTGATATCTTCTCGGGTGGGATGGGAAATCGTTGGGTTAGTCATGGAATAATTACTTTGGGGGATCTTTATGGATCAAATGGTATGTTAGACTTTGAAAACTTGAAAATAACAAACGGCATAACTAACGATATGCACTTTAAATATAGACAAATAAGAGATTTCTTTTATAGCAAAATGAAAATAACGGAAGTTACTCAATCAGACTTATTAGAGTGTATATATTCAGACAAAATTAAATCACTAATAAAATTGGGTTATCAACACTTAATTAAAGGTAAAAGCGATAATACGAATAAAATAGCATCTAAATGGACTGGTAGACTTAATCTGGACATAAACCCTACACAGATTGCATTTGCACTATCTCATTTAAATAATATAGTACACTCTTCCAATCTCAGATTACAATCCTATAGAACAATTACGGAACTTTATTATACACCACAAAGAATCTCTACCTGGACTCAGGGGAACTCTACAACAGATAAAACTAAATGTTCAAAATGCAACTTATATGCTGCCGGAATTGAACATATGTTACTTTTCCTGTCCCGCACTATCTATTTACTGGAATGGAATAATGGAAATTTTAAGAATTAAAGAGATAGCAACTCCGGCACTCTCGGCACACTTAGTTTTACTAGATATTCAAGAACTTAACTGTCTCAATAAAGATCTCATAACTATACTGTTTGCATGTGCAAGACTAGTTATAGCTAGGGCATGGATATCTAAGGACCCTCCAAACGTTGCAGAATGGTGCGCTTTGGTTAGCGAAATAAGAACTATGGAACTCACATTAGCTAAACATAGAGGCCCAAAAGCCTTTATTAAAAAAGAAAAGATTTGGAAACATTTTTTTGAATCATAAAAGTAGGAATTTCCATCTATAGTAGTTTATTTACTCTCTCTGTGAACTTTTCTTTTTTTCTTTTTATTTGGTTTCTTATCCTATCTGTTGACCTTCCTGAACACTTTAAAATCTAATACAAAGCTAACACTATGTCAGTTTATTGTTATATGATTTATATATTTGTTTTATCATGTTGTATGTCTTATCTTGCAATAAAAAAAAAATTTAAAAAAAAAAAAGAGAATATCCCAATACTTACTGAGGCTCCTCCTCAATTCCCAGGATTGACTATCAAAATTAGTGATGGATCTGATTTGCTCAAAATTCACACGTATTTTAGGGACGAGAAGGTCCTTCCTGTTCATTAGTTCCAATTTCATTTCAGCTTGTTTGATTGTCGCGCCACTGTATCCTCTCTCACTGAACCTTTTGCTCATTATATTTCTTTCCGCTTCACAGCCTTTCTGCAAGCTACAATTACGTTTAGCCCTAATCAATTCACCCAATGGGATACTACGTATCAAATTGGAGGGATGGCAGCTCCTTGCATGTAATAGGCTATTGCCCGCAGTATTTGGTTTCTTATCCTATCTGTTGACCTTCCTGAACACTTTAAAATCTAATACAAAGCTAACACTATGTCAGTTTATTGTTATATGATTTATATATTTGTTTTATCATGTTGTATGTCTTATCTTGCAATAAAAAAAAAAAAAAAAAAAAAAGAGAATATCCCAATACTTACTGAGGCTCCTCCTCAATTCCCAGGATTGACTATCAAAATTAGTGATGGATCTGATTTGCTCAAAATTCACACGTATTTTAGGGACGAGAAGGTCCTTCCTGTTCATTAGTTCCAATTTCATTTCAGCTTGTTTGATTGTCGCGCCACTGTATCCTCTCTCACTGAACCTTTTGCTCATTATATTTCTTTCCGCTTCACAGCCTTTCTGCAAGCTACAATTACGTTTAGCCCTAATCAATTCACCCAATGGGATACTACGTATCAAATTGGAGGGATGGCAGCTCCTTGCATGTAATAGGCTATTGCCCGCAGTAGGCTTGCGAAAAAGAGAACTGGTGAGCACTCCATTGATTACTTCAAGATTTACATCCAGAAATTCCAATTTCTTCATATCAATGTGACTTGTGAACTGTAAGTTCAACGAATTGTCATTTAGGATGACCTCAAACTCTTTAGCTTCCTCCAAAGTTCCTTTCCAGACACAAAAGATGTCATCAATGTAGCGGACCCAGAGAACTACGTGGTCAGTGAAGTGGGAGATGTTATTTACCACTTGCTCCTCCCACCAGCCCAGGTATAAACCCGCGAAACTGGGGGCGAAGCAACTGCCCATCGAAGTTCCCCGGATCTGCTTGTACATTTGTTTATTAAAAATGAAGAAATTATTCTTCAAACAAATACCAATCATGCTACATTGATGACATCTTTTGTGTGAAATTCCTCCGCTATAGTTAGTTGTACTAACTGTAACTCACGCGCCCGCAATCCAATGCTGATGATGTCACATATTGCACCATTCATGACATAGTCTGTGAAATCACTGTTGACATCACTGATGACATCATCCAGTGAATGTGGTTTGCTTCCATAATTAAATAAGTATTATATTGAAGAAATCTGCATTGAAGACTGTGTGAATGTATAAGTGACTGGATGGAGAATTTAGTAGCACTTGAATTGACTGTCTAAGTCCCTAATTTAAAGTGTCTCACTAAATATAAGGAATAGTGATTTAACTGTGTGAATATATGTATTACTCTGTCTCTTGTTGTGTAAACTATTGTATACGTTGATTACTAGCTATGTAAACTTTATATTAGTTATTAATTAGTTAAGTGAGTATTTGTATGGGATAGTAAATGCGTGGGTAGTTGGGTGGGAGGTGTGTGTGACAGTTCACAGATCTGTTAATAATTTATTTAGTAGATATATGACGTTAAGACTGTATGTGCAAACAGTTGTTTGGGTGAGTCAGTCTGTTTACGGTGTGTTGATAATTAAATACGTTTCTCAATGATACATGTCCAAGCGAGTAGAAATATTAACGCAGTGAATGTGACAGTTGTTCTACATAAATAAGTGTACATAACAGTCAGACATTGTCTGAGTGACTGTATGGAAAACTGTATACTTGTAATACTGATTTTATAACACACTAAGTATGAGTTAGTATCTATATGAATAAATAAAGTGGTGTTTGTAAGAGTGTGTAGCTGAGTAAATGTAAGTATGAGGAATTATTTGCATAAGTGAGTAGGATAACTAAATAAATCAATAAAATGTGTGCTGGTGGGTAGTCAATATACGTCTGTAAGTATATTTAATAGTGTTATATTGATCTTTGTCAGCATGTATGAGTAAATGTATATGTAAGTGTTTAGATGTGTGTGTAAATCTACAAAGCAGTGAGTGGGTTTTTAAAAAGTTATGTTGGTGTGTCATTCTTTTAAAAATGGTACTCTATATTTGTTAGTGAGTGATAAAAAGTTATACTAGTGTATGATCAGGTGTATCAGATTCGGTACAAAAGGGGGTGGTGATGGACGGAGCATCTGAACCAATCAAACACTCACACCCAGTGAAAAGATCTGAGTTTAATCCATCACCGTTCTTTAGGCCACTCTGCCACCCCAGTTCAGACATGGCTAAATGCAAATCAGTCTGACCCTGTGCCTCATGGGAACAGTCCAGCCCGAACTGCCATGCCATGCCTTCCCTAGACCGGAAACAAGCTTCCGAGGACCGGTTTCTGGCATTGCAGCCGTCTTCAGCCCGGCTTGCTTGAATCCAGTGGCAAAGTGAGCAAGGGACTCACGTCTGAGCATACCCTGCCACACTTATGGCGGCAAAAAGCGGTACAAAAGGGGGTGGTGATGGACGGAGCATCTGAACCAATCAAACACTCACACCCAGTCAAAAGATCTGGGTTTAATCCATCACCGTTCTTTAGCCCACGCTGCCACCCCAGTTCAGACATGGCTATATGCAAATCAGTCTGACCCTGTGCCTCATGGGAACAGTCCAGCCCGAACTGCCAAGCCATGCCTTCCCTGGACCGAAAACAAGCTTCCGAGGACCGGTTTCTGGCATTGCAGCCGTCTTCAGCCCGGCTTGCTTGAATCCAGTGGCAAAGTGAGCATGGGACTCACGTCTGAGCATACCCTGCCACAATTATGGCGGCCAAAAGCAGTACAAAAGGGGATGGTGATGGACGGAGCATCTGAACCAATCAAACACTCGCACCCAGTCAAAAGATCTGGGTTTAATCCATCACCGTTCTTTAGTCCACTCTGCCACCCCAGTTCAGACATGGCTATATGCAAATCAGTCTGACCCTGTACCTCATGGGAACAGTCCAGCCCGAACTGCCAAGCCATGCCTTCCCTGGACCGGAAACAAGCTTCCGAGGACCAGTTTCTTGCATTGCAGCCGTCTTCAGCCCGGCTTGCTTGAATCCAGTGGCAAAAGGGACTCACGTCTGAGCATACCCTGCCACACTTATGGCGGCCAAAAGGGGTACAAAAGGGGGTGGTGATGGATGGAGCATCTGAACCAATCAAACACTCACACCCAGTCAAAAGATCTGGGTTTAATCCATCACCGTTCTTTAGCCCACTCTGACACCCCAGTTCAGATATGGCTATATGCAAATCAGTCTGACCCTGTGCCTCATGGGAACAGTCCAGCCCGAACTGCCAAGCCATGCCTTCCCTGGACCGGAAACAAGCTTCCGAGGACCGGTTTCTGACATTGCAGCCATCTTCAGCCCGGCTTGCTTGAATCCAGTGGCAAAGTGAGCAAGGGACTCACGTCTGAGCATACCCTGCCACACTTATGGCGGCCAAAAACGGTACAAAAGGGGGTGGTGATGGACGGAGCATCTGAACCAATCAAACACTCACACCTAGTCAAAAGATCTGGGTTTAATCCATCACCGTTCTTTAGCCCACTCTGCCACCCCAGTTTAGACATGGCTATATGCAAATTAGTCTGACCCTGTGCCTCATGGGAACAGTCCAGCCTGAACTGCCAAGCCATGCCTTCCCTTATAAGGTCCCAAAGGCGAGACATATTGGCTATGCAAATGCTTGTTTTAGTAACTTTTGATACTTTGTGTTAGGAACTATTTATGGGGGGCTAAAATCTGCAGTTTATGCAGCAGATGATGGATTATGTGGCAAGTGCGGAGAATCCAAAATTAGACGAAAAAAAGCCATGACCGCAGTATTGCATAATGCCACTGGCCGTGCCTTGGGGTATAATTGCAGCACCATATTTACCAAGAGTTGCTCGCCAATGATGAGATCATTCATGTTCACCCAGACAAAACGCTGTTTCTGCAGAGTGGTGCCAAGGCAAGTCAGTGTTGAGCTGCGCTATAATCTGAATATGAGGGACAACTTCTCGTACATATTTATATGCGCAGACAAGTGCCTATGATTACATTGCATGGTGTGTTATTTTTTAACAGGGGTTAGGTGTAATACATCGTGCAGATTTCTTTTTGCCTATTGTTTGACTCTGCTTTCAACTAGTGCAGGCATTCCATGCAAAGCTAGGTTATTCTACTTAAGTCGATCTAGCCTCGTGCGGAATCTTAGGGCGTTTGCAGAGTTTACACAACTTTACATCCACTTTGGATATATTAAGGGGTGCTTGTTTCCAGGCGAAGCAAAGCAGTTTTGTGGAGTGCTTGTGGCGACTTTTCAGCACCACACAAAACTTGTATCTGCAAAAGTGGATCAACACTGCCATTTGCACCACTTTGCACCACGTAGTGCTTCGCCCGTG
This sequence comes from Lissotriton helveticus, assembly GCF_964261635.1. Lineage (NCBI taxonomy): Eukaryota > Metazoa > Chordata > Amphibia > Caudata > Salamandridae > Lissotriton > Lissotriton helveticus. Next base: position 492,547,975 of record NC_136069.1, on the reverse strand, counting down.
AAAAGGTACCGACCCTGGACTAACGCAGAACTAGTCACAGAATAGGCTGTGGGACTCAAACTCAGAAAGGCCGAACAGCAGAAGGTAACCTATTTTACTACAATGCAGTGTGATTTCAGACCCCCTCCCCTCTCCAAAAATGTTTTCTCCATGAAAGTATGTTGGGGCTGGAGACCGGGAACTGGGGCGACATTTATGGGGAGCTGCGATCTGCTTCTGTCCCATGTAAAGAATATTCAGGCCCTGGTTTCTAATTATAAAATGTGCCATACATACCTGCGACAAAAAAAATGCTCTTTAATTAGTTCGGGCCAGGTGTTCACCTGCTTGTCTTATCAAGACCGCATTTTCATTTTACTGCCTGCTCTTTCCTCACACGAAGTCACAACCCAGGGACATCCCCGGCATATCTCTCGTGGCAACATCCCCCTTAGGGCGTGAGCCATTCCCTAAGACCCCGTAATTTCTCTTTTAAATGGCTCCTCAAAATCTACGCATTTCTACAGACTCCAACCAGGCCTTTGTTTTGTTATACTTGGTAAGAAAACATTGCTGGGGAGAAAGCTCTGTGGGTTGATACAACTGCTGCTGAAATTGGAACCAGATTTTTGCTCATTTGACAGACAGCAGCATTAGAACGATAGGAATGAACAAATATAGCATATGTTGTTTATAGTGATGTGAAGAACCAAAACACTGGGCCGACAATTGCAACGTAACAGTTGGTATTATCATAAACTCCTGGATTTGGAAAAAATAATGACCAGACTCCATAGTGCAAGATGAAAGGACACAAAAGTAATAAGTACCCGCCAAAATAAATGACTTTTACTGGAATTATATTTACTTTAAAGATGCTGCTCTGTTTTGCTTATAATAGGAAACATGTTGCAGCTAAACACTGCAAAACTATAAAATATCTTGTAAAATTATATATACTGGATATCGAATAGCTGCGCTTAATTGTTGTCTTCTGGCAATAAACATTCTGGTTTTAGAACCTCTCTGAGCTCCATTGCAGGGCCTAACAATACTCCGTAATTCATACATACACAAATAAATAAATAAATAATCAAACAAATAAATAAAGTTACATGGGAAGTGAACACCAACAGCAACAGTGTAATTTGGGGGCCAAGGGGGTCTGGGCTACGCAATGAGATTCCGGAACATTCATGAGCGTATGACATTGCAAAGCTGTATGTTTCCTTGCAGGAGCACTCTCAACCACGCACACATTCTCAGCAATTTAAGGCTCTCCCTGAGCAGGTGCTAGCAGCTCATGTGGGGCTGTGATTTCCTTGGTATTCTCAGACCCGGAGTCGTGGCTGGGACACAACACTACGTGCTCTAGAATGAACTGCGGGATTGGTTGAACTGCACTCCTTGTGAGTCACTGGATGGGGTACTTCGGTGCACATTATACATGTAGAATCTCAGCTGTGAAGGGGCACGAGCTTCCCCAGACTCCGTTTGAGAAACATAGATAGATACAGAGCGTGCGCCGGGGACCTTCTGGGATTTCCTCCAGGGGGCGCGGCCCTCGTTAGAGACAGACATGGCTCCGTCTGCACTGGGGGCTCCTGCCACCCACTTACCAGCAGCTCCAGCAATTATCTCTGTATCTACTCGCGCGGCCCATCACCGCTGGCTGCGTACCTGGCTCTTAAAGGAGTCATAGTCCGAGAGCGAAGGAGCGACCGCAGGTTCACACAACCTGCCTCTGAGGGGGTGGAGGTCTGTGGGCAGCTACTGCGAGCACTGGTGAGACGCCCACATTGAGAACAAGCGGCGGCCAGGAAAATGCTCATTATCTTCTCCCGGCATTTTCCTGCCCGCTGCTTCTGCTGTCTCTGCCTCCCACAGTAAATTGGAACAAGCGCGTGGCAGAAGGGGGAGGCGCACGTGGCAGCAAGAAGGAGGAGGGGGGTGCGCGATTCACTTGCCGGAGCGATAATTGGTGCCATGTGGCGGCGCGTACTCCCGCAAGTGAATTGCCTCACGTGCACGCGTTGCCATTGAAGGCAATGGAACATTTGCACGTGTTTGGCTGAAAAGCAAAAGCGATAGGAATAGGTCATTTTGCCTAAGTAGCGCATGCGCACTGCGTAGGCGAGACCTAAAAATGCGGGTGAGCTTGCCTTATCCCTTCATCCTGTGCCACAAATGCTTTTGTATTGTTCAAGTAAGACTTGTAGTCGGCACGGGTTTACCTTCATCTTTTTAAAGCATTGGTTTGCAGCAATGTTGAGAAAATCTGTTGTAATTTTACAATTTGCTTATAACCACCCAGGCTTTAATAAAATGGCTGAAATGCCACATCTTTTGACTTGTGGTCATTACCTTTCCTACTTCTTGTTCTTTTCATAAGACACCATTGACAATGAGATTTTCGCGAAGTGGAAAATAGGGCACATGCAAGTCCCTGCAAATCAGCAAGTAAATTGAAACTCAAAACCTTTAGGCTACGTCATTCCATAACGTTGATGTTAAATGTCGATGGAGTGGTGGTTGTTTCTGCCTTTGATGTGTTAATAAATATGCTTCAGTGGCAGTGAATGTTTCGTTTTGTAGTGGTGATCTTGCTTCCCGTTATATTGAGAAATTCAGCAGGTGACAATGTAATATGTTTCTTAGAGGTTGGACAGTATCCTAGTGGTCTTTGCTTTTCCAAGATGACCTCCTTTCAGGCTGCTCTTTCCTGCCAGGTGCTTACTTCCTTGTCGCTGTAGTTTGGAGGACAGTAAGGACGTGTGCCCATTGCAAGTCCTTCATCTGCTCACATGAACCATTGGGTTCTTTGCTCCTGGGTTCAAATCCTTGTGTTCTGGTTATTCTCGTCGTCTTCTTTTTGTGTCATCACCACTCTTGTAGGGTGAATGGCCCAGCTTCTGATTGGCTACTTCAGTCCTGTCAGATTAAGCCTGGAGATTCTCATTAGATTCAGGCAATCTGACCCAGAAAATATAATCAAGCAAGAGCTCGAAGAAGAAATGACGCAGTTAAATTAATCAGTTTGAAATGTTTTCATTTGTGGCTTTTTCCTTCTGGTTGGCACTAACTTCAAGGAGCATTCCTCTGTAACCTATGATTTCTGAGGAACAGTCCTTGTGGCTTTCCAAAGTGTATCCATTTCAACAGGAAGATAACTAGATAAGTTAGCAAGAAAGTAAAGCTTATTTACACAGGTACGTAATACCATTACAAAAATATTGGTGATAAACCATAACATTCTTACAAAGTAATAAGAAGAGCTAACTAGTTTCCATGGGGCTTTCTTCCATAACCTATAATTTTGAGGGACAGTGCATGTGGCTTCTGAATGTGTAAGCTTTTCAGCCGCGGCCGGTAGTGGGAGTACCGGCTGGGCGGTGACGTGGGGAGGGGGAGGGGCAGGGTGGAGGGTAGTAATGTATGGAGTCCGGACCTTAACAGGTAAGTAAGCATATAAATAAATAAAACTAATTTCGTTGCGCGCACTGCATCACCAAATGAAATGCAGTGCCCGCAACGAAATTAGTTTTCTTCATTTTTATGTTTACTTACCTGTTAAGGTCTGGATTCCATACATTACTAACCCCCATCCTGCCCCTCCCCCTCCCCACGTCACCGCCCGGCCGGTACTCCCACTACTGGCCGCGGCTGAAGCTTTTCTTCAGAAAGATAAATAAATACGTAAGAAAGCAAAGTTTAATTTGAAATAATACCATTAAAACAAAACACATGAAATAATGTATAGAATTTTTTTTTTATTTTTTTTATTTGTGGTATTTGTAGAGCGCGGCATTCATCCCAGGGGATATCAAGGCGCTGAATAAGAAAGGGCTGCTGAGGTTTGAGCAGGGGGGGTTAGTATTTGGGAAAGAGATGTGTTTTGAGTTTTTGCCGGAATGAAAGAAGGTTCACAGTGTGTCTCAGATCCATCGGTAGTTCATTCCATCGTTTGGCCGCCAGGTGCGAGAAGGCTCGTCCTCCTGTTCTTGTTTTGTAAATACGCTTGGGTTTTGCTAGGGCTAAGTTAATGGATCTTAAGTTCCTGTTTGGAATATAAAATTCAATTTTCCCTTGCAGGATTGTAGGGCCTGTTTTATGGAGGGCTTTGTGCGCATGACAAAGTAGTTTGAATGTGGCGCGCTGGCGCATCGGCAGCCAATGGAGTTGTTTTAGACATGCCGATGCAGAGTCTCGTTTGCCTTTGTTACATACCAGCTTGGCAGCCTGGTTTTGCAAAACCTGAAGGCGGGAGAACAACTGCTCGTTCATTCCTTCGAACAGAGCATTGCCATAGTCCAGGCGGCTGACTAGAAGGGCCTGGGTGATCGTACGACGACAGTCAAGTGGGATCCATGTGAAGATCTTAGCGAGGAGTTTCAGGATTGCAAATCCCTTACCCCAAAGTGTGCGCACGTGGTTCTTCATGGATAGTGCGTCGTCCATCATAATGCCCAGATTCCTGGCATATTGTTTCAGGGCGGGGGCTGTTCCCAGTGACGGTGGCCACCAAGAATCGTTCCACGAGAGTTTGGCTCCTCCGAACAATAGAATTTCGGATTTTCCGGCATTGAGCTTGAGACAGTGGTTACGCATCCAGTCCGCCATTTCGGAGAGGCAGCTGTGGAGTTTGTTTTTAGTTGTTTCTAATTTTTCCGATCTTTCATCCAAGGTCACCATCAGCTGCGTGTCGTCGGCATATGAGCAAATGCCGATGCCCCACTTTCTTCCGATGTCAGCCAGAGATGATACGTAGGCATTAAAGAGAGTGGGGCTTAGGGAAGCCCCTTGTGGGACTCCACAGCCAATGGGACGGGGTTCAGAATGGAATTGGCCCATATGCACTGCTTGGGTGCGGTTGCACAGGAAGGATTCAATCCATTGCAACGCTATGTCTTGTATTCCTTTGCTCCGGAGAATGTTCAGTAGACATTTGTGCGACACTGTGTCGAACGCTGCCGACAGGTCCAACAGTATCAGAGCCACCGAGCCCCCTTGGTCAGTGATGCATCTGACACTGTCCGACACTGCCAGCAGCGTAGCCTCAGTGCTATTGTTGGATCTGAATCCAGTTTGGGTGGGGTCCAGAAGCGAGTTGTCCTCGAGATATTTGGATAACTGTAAGTTAACCATTTTCTCCAATGCTTTGGAGAGATAAGGGAGTTGTGAAATTGGCCTATAATTCTCTGGGTTGAGAATATCGGCCCCAGCTTTCTTCAGGAGGGGGGTTACAGATGCGTGTTTCCAGCAATCTGGAAAGGACGCGGAGGCAAGAGATTGATTAAAAAGTTTGGTGATGATTGGGCATAGAGTCGGTGCAATTTCAGAGAATACAAAGTGTGGGCAGGGATCTGCAGGGGAGCCGGATTTTATTGCTCTAAGGACTGTTAGTACTTCCTCTTCGGAGAGTGGTTGGAAGTTTGATAGGCGAGGGGAGTTGCCCAAGTCTAGGCGATCGTTGTCGTTGTCGGATGTAGATGGGCGTACGTCAAAATTATCATAGGGGGAGACGGTATGGGAGGGGGTGAAGGTTGAATAAATTTTATTGATTTTTTCAGAGAAGAAGGAGCTAATCCGTTCGCATGCTTCTGTTGAAGGGGTGAGGTTTTGCGAGGTGCAGGATGGGTTGCTGAGCTCTTTCACAATTTTAAATAACTCTTTTGCCGAGTTGTGATTTTCGTTGATTCGTTGCACGAAAAATGCCTTTTTTGCCTCTCGGATGGCAAGGATGTATTGTTTCCTTTTGGCAGTGTAGTTGGCTCTGGTTGTGGGGTTAACAAGCGTACAACAGCCTCTGCCATCGAATTTGGATGCAATCCAGATATGTGACACCTCTGACATCTAAGAGTAGGAACCAGACATACATGCATAACCGTTACTGAATGTGGACCATCAAATATTTTTGAGGAGATATAAAGTAATAACCTACATCCCAAAATGACATGCCATAGGATATTATGGGATTTATATTTTGGCAGACGGGATAGCCTTCATTGTTGTGATGGAGTAACCCGTCCGCTGAAATCTAAAAGTCCCTTAGTCTTCAATTCTGACTTGGAGCACAGCTTTATTGAATTAAACTATTGGTCTTGAGAAGGATCATCAGAAGATTTGTTGGAGTGAAACACGTGTCAGCAGCGGCTGTACACATTGACTGAAATAAAGAAATTTGTATTTGCTATCATGGATTCTTTTAATACGTGCTTGTGAATCCTAAAAAATGGAACAGCGCCAAGATACCTTTGATTTATTGATATTAATTGACCTCAACTTAACCAATGTCTTAAGTAGAATAGAGTTTAGTGAAGCATCTGACCACTCATTTCGATTAAATTGTTGAGAAGTGATAACTAGGAGTTGAGGTTCCTGCTGTTGTTCTGAACTATTTCCTTTCAATGGAACAATTTGAAAGAGCTTTCTTCAATCCTTCCATTTTAAAGTATTTAAGAAACAATCCATCAAAAATATTGGTTTGTACTTGCCCAAACACCACCCTAATTTGTGCAAGCAATCCTGACTTGCCCAAGTGAAATACTCTGTGAAAGCAGTTGGCCTGGTAAGTGTTGAATTAAACATTTAGTTTATTACAAGTCATAACACCATGCCAATGAAATGAGGGTCTAAAGACTTACCAATGACTTGTATTAAATTTCCTTTCCTTTATTCATACAATATTCAATTAGCACAGATGGCCTACACATGTTTCACAACAACCTTGTCACTTCATGAGTGACAATTACAACTCACGTATATTCTTTATCTAAAACAAATAGAGAAATACATGTACTTTGATACATCATATTAGGCATAGTTAAAACAAGCTTTCATATTGACTTATTTTCTAATACTAGATTCACATGAACCAAAAGCTTCAAAAATATTTGATAAAAAAGCGCCCAGTTTAAGTTGCTATTTATACATATTTTTGTCTAGTAGTTATTAGATGTTACTCACTCTTAAAGAGGTACAGCTGGGATATCTTGTTATCTCCCTTTGCAAAACTAGAGCTAATTTTATACAACCACATAATCGTAAAAATCAACCAGGTAGTCTACGTTTAGGAAATGCACATTTACCTATTTTTCCTCAACAGCCTTAAATTGCACTATTAATTTGGTAATTAATCAATATTTCATTTTTTGTAGAATTCTAACCTACCACAATAATACTATCAAATAACATAGCATAAGAATAAAATAAGATAAGGTGACATAGGATAAAAGGTTAAATATGTTTTCATCTTTTTTCCTATGCTATCACAAATGAATGAAATCAGTATCATTTTGCATATCACAAGCAGCTAACTGCAAACATTTGATAGAGGATACAAACTTTTTTTCATTTTTTAGGGGTGTGCGAAATGTATATAATTTGATTTTGCGTAATTACTCAAATTTATGGGGAAAATTATGCAAATTATTTTTTAAGACGAAAAATGGAAATCCAGCTTTTAGTTCAATACTTTGCATGAAATGTGTCTGATTCATTTTGTATGGGAGGATGCATTTCAAGCTTAAAAAACAGCACGAAAAACACAACTACAGCGAATGACAGCTGCTCGTGTTCTGGTCGTGCACGATGTACCCCTGCTTACCTGATGTAGCATAATGACGTACCTTTAGGAATTTCGGCTAACACGCTTAATGAGGATTTCCACAAGTTACGCTAGAATGTCTGCGTAACTTGAAATTTCGCCCAGGCCCAATTTAATCAAACCATTACAGGGTCACTGCAACATGTGTACTCCAAACATTTTAATTCAGTGCACACACCAATTGATGTTTAATTCAACAACTTTGCCACAATCTGACAACACATAAATGACAGAAGTAGCTTTTCAGAACCGTGATTATGATTTAATAGCACTTGGATGAATAGTTCTTTGCATATCCCACTTGACTGCACTGCTCGCTGAGTTGAACGCGTGCTTACTTAGTATTCTGTTAATAAACATTTGCAAGAACATGACAGCATGTTTAAAGCCCGCATGTCATCATCAGGGGATATTTTGAAAGGCTAACAGGAATTAGCAAGCCATTTTGCTTGTAATGGTTTTATGCCGCCGTCCTGCTGCTTCCCATGAATCAAGATTTCCTTTCAAACAGCATGTTCAGCTTTCTGGTTCCTCCGCTTACCTCGCGTTCTATTTGTGACCAAAGCTACCAGCGAGGAAGCACAATAGGTAATTATTCAATAGCGCTTTTATCCTTAATAAGTCCAGAGCAATTGACAAAAGGGCACACATTTTAATTATTATCCAAACCCCCTCCCGCCTCTAATTCAATCAAACACTTTGTACTAAAATAGGTGACGAAAAGAGGGAAACAACGTTTAACTATAGTAGGCAGGAGCAAAGGAAAAACACCTCATGATCATTCCACAAACGCCACACCGATTTTATTTTAATTTATTATCAATGGTTTAGGCTTATGTTTAGAATTTTAAACTGTACCCTTCCATCCCTGTCACTGCAAGAGTAAGTGCGTGGTCTCACATAAATTTATTAACTCATTAACAATGGTTTCAACCTTTTACAGGTATTTCTCAGGGCGGCTGTAGAACTGGTGGCGGGTGCTTAGTGTGGTAGGGCAGGAAAAAGAAGAGGCAATTTCTCAGCCCACTTTTGGGTTTCCTAATATCCTGACACAGTTTGATGACACAGAGCACAGCATGCCGTCATGCAGATACTGATGCACCCTAACCCTTATCAAAGGGGGATCACCTCTATACAGTACTTGGTGCACATTACACAGGCTCTTGTAAGTAGTGCTTTAATCTACAGCATGACTGTGTAGCTGGTTCAAGTGTGGTGCAGTGAGTAAGTAAGTCTTACAATATTGCACATTTGAAAAAGTCAATAAAAGCTATATTCATACATAAAACAGTTAAAATATCATTCAAAATTTAAATATTTAAAATGGTTACATCTCCTAGTTTCCTTTTAGCTGTCATTAGAAATTTTACAAACGTAGCATTTAAAAAAATATCATTCGAGTCCAAACACCTTATCGGGGCCTGCCTGCATGACCTTATGCCTCGTGCATTTAGAGGAATCTTAAGCAAAGTTTTTCTCTCCTGTGAAAGTTCTGGACAAGTACAGAGAAGATGGAGGATATCCTCCTCACAGGTGTTGCACAATCTACAATCTGTTTGCGTTACCGTTCTTGCCCAGGGTGGACGATGGCACAGGCCTGGCATTTTTCCAAATCTTGCATTGAGGAGCACCTGTTTATTTTTTTCCGTCCAGGGAGGCACCAAATATTGTTGGATTTCTTTCTTTTTATAACCATTTATTATTGTCCAAGCATGTTTTCTTTTAGTAAGGATAGCTTTATCGTTTAGAATAGATAAGTGGCTTGCAGTTTTGTTAATTATTCTCTTAAACGATGTCTTGGTTATATTTGTATCCCATATTGACGTCACCTCAAAATCTTTTATCGCTTTCGTTAGGTACAGACCTGCCAGAGAGTTCTTGTCATTACTTAATTCTTTCCATAAAAGTTGCGATATTTCATTTTGGTGATCAGTTTTTATTTGGTTCCAAACTTTTATGAAGTGTGCTTGCCTTGTATATTGTTGATTAATTAGTCCAAACTCCAATCTTACTTGTGCAGGGGAAGCGTTTGCTGGAAGCCGAAATAGGGCCCGATATACTCTGGTTATGTTTTTATTCAGGATTTCAGTATCCCTACCCATTGCAGCTTCACTACCGTATGTGATAGTCGGTTCTAGTCTGCAGAAATAATACTGAGAAGAGGGCCGTAAGTTAGACTGGGAAGTGATTTCTGCACAATTCTGAAAGCAGCAGACAGTGCATTTGATTTCCTTTGGATATCCCTTTTTTGTAGTTGAAAATTGCCTTTCGAATCAAATAGAACCCCCAGGTATTTATATGACTCCACTTGCTCCAGCTCGGTGTTATCCATATACATTTTAGTAGTGTGTTTTTTCATATTATTTTTAGTAACTACCATAATCTTGGTTTTTGTGTCATTTATGACCATACCATTTGCCTTAGAATACGTGTGAGTCCTCTTAATTAATCGCTGTAGACCCACTTTGGTATGCCTCAATAATATCACATCATCCGTATATAATAAGTTTGTGAGCCGCTTATCTGCTAACTTCGGGGGGTGGGCGTTTTCATTGTCCAGTATTGGCGTTAGGTCGTCAAGAAACAAATTAAAAAGGAGGGGAGCTAAAACACAGCCCTGTTTTAGGCCTTCCTTTGCTGGAATCTCCTTAGATAATGTACTGCCATCCCCCATCCTCACACTCACCCATGTGTCTGTGTACAAAAGACGAATCAATTTAAGTAGTGAGGATGGTATTTTCATTGTCTCGAGTTTTTCCCAAAGTAAATTCCTACTTACACAATCAAATGCGGATTTGAAGTCTATAAAACATAGATATAAAGGTTGCTTCTGTCTAATTGACTTGTCAATAAGTAGGGTAAGAATAAGAATATTTGTGGTTGTACCCAATCCTTGAATGAAGCCTGTTTGATTTAAAGGCAATTTCTTGTTGTCCGACACCCATTCTGTTAATTTAGTCAACAGGATTCTGGCAAACATCTTGGCGTCCGTGTCTTGTAAGGTGATTAGCCTATAGTTTTCTGCCAGTGCCCAGTTTCCTTTTTTAAAAATTGGGGTTATTAGGGATCCTCGCCATGACTTGGGGACAGTTCCTGTTAGTATGACTTCTAAGAATAATTTCTCTAGAATAGGCGCCCATAGTTCGGGGTTTTCCTTAAAGAGTGCAAATGGTATCCCATTTGGTCCGGGTGCACCGTTTTTCTGTTTTTTTATCAATTTAATTAGCTCTTCTTTCTCGACTGGTATTTGCATATCCAATTCATTATAGTGAATGGAAGATTCCATGTCGTTATCATTTTTGACCTCGTAAGACTTATCCGGCGCGATTGTTTGAGTAGTATCCTGATTGAGGTGGTTCCTCAGGTAAATCTCCCATTCCTGCTCAGCTAGCGGTGATGAGACTACTTGCTTATTGGGCCTAGCCAGTTGATTGATAATTTTCCAGAAGTCTCTTGAGTTCTTCTGCTTGCTGGCGTAAAGTACTTTTGCCCAGCTTTCTTGTTTTGCCTTATTTTTCTCACCCCATATTCATTTTTTTAGGATTTGATTTAGTTGCTTCAAAATTCCCCGATTTTTGGCTTTTACCTCCGGTTTCTTCATTGACCTAATAATCTTGTTGCGATCTTTCTTTAATTTCGTTATTGCATATGGCAGGTTTAACTGCTGATCCTTGTCCCTGGGTAAGTCATTCCTTCTTCGGTTCTTATTTGACTGCAATTCACTTCGATTCCTGATTAGTAATCCAGTGAAGTATTCCCATTGCTCAATTCCTGATTCTAGTGCAGTATCTTTAAAGCATGATTTGATGAGCCTTTCTATCTGCTCGTTCATTACTTCTTTGTTGCCAACATTCCAAAATATTTTTTTATAGTTAGTTGTGCCAATTTGCCCTTGAACAGTCCGGTAAAGCTTGTTTGTATTTGTTCCGATGTTCATTATAATTATTTGCTGGGCGTGGTCACTTTCCTTTACTTTCTTTAGTTGGTACAAAGTAATGCTGTGAAACATATATAAGGAAGTCATAGTATAATCAAGCCTGGAGTGAGCATTATACCCAAAGTAACTATATGCAGGAGGCACATCCAATTATATTTTGCCATTTAGAATTCGAAGTCCCATTGCTTCAATATCCCTTACAAATGTTTTCCCCATTCTGTTCTTATTGACGGCATTATCGTTGCCTAGGTCCTGCTCTGGAATTAGCCATTGATGATTTTGCATTTGGGTTATATCATCTCTTATGTGGGTTGACATAAGGTTAAGGTTGAAATCCCCGGTAATCAAATAGTCTGCTAGCGGATCCTCTAACATCATGGTGATTAAAACATTATTTAGTGTTCCACAAATTGTTTCTCTACTTTGGTTATTTGGCAATATGTAGACGGTGATCAGGTATAAGGTTTTAGTTTTTTGATTATTTGTTTTGTAGATTAATTTACAAATCAAAATGTTTGTGCTATTTACTTCCACTTGCTCGTGATGGACCTGTAATGTGTTTGAGATAAATATCGCCTGACCCCCGCTAGCTCACCCAAACCTTTGGTCTTTCTTGCCATGTTCATAATAGCCAGCATATCCATGTAAAAGAAATGGGTTGGTTTCCCATGTTTCTTGTAATACTACAATGTGAAATGTATCTACTAGGGCATCAATTTGCGCGTTCTGGATCTTGCCTCTTAACCCGTTAATATTCCAAGAACACATTTTAATTGATTCTGTATTATTGCCCATTCCTCCTATTTGCGTGATACTGCCGTATCATTGTTTGTACTTGCTATGAAGGGCCACATTGATCCATTTTTCATTTATTTCTAAATTTCTATCTTTTATGGGTTGTGTTAGGGTACATACATTTTTCATAGGTGATCTACCCAGTGCATTTTTTAGGACGGTAACTATCTGTGTATCAGCTTTTTTTCAGTTTTAATGCTGAATCGTCCCCTATAAAGGGAATAGGATAGACCTCAGGGCTGTGTTTGGTTATTACTATGCCCCAGGTTTTGAATGTCGGACTCTCATTCAGAATCTGTTCCGATATTATGGGAGATATTAGTGTAATCAACGTCGGGGTGTGGGTACTGTTTATCCCCTCTATAAACTCGCTCGAGATAATATCCCTACTTACGATTTTATTCAACGCTGGTATAGATTTGAAAAGTCTAAGTAAGTTCCCACGGTTAAGTTTGTCATGCCTACCCCTTGACTGGAATTCTGGAGTAAACATCAGTTTTACACTAGTTTTGGGGTTCTGGTGAGGGGGGAACTCGTTTATCTCAATTTGGTTTGGCTTGTAACTAATTGTTTTTTTCCCCTCTGTACTTTTAATCTGTAGCTGATCCCATTCTTGTATACTTAGCGGAGCTTTCACCTCCTTCATCCCTATAGGGACCCCGTCTTTTATTGTTCTTATGCTCAAACTTTGATTTAATTGAGGAATCGTTATTGTGGTTGATTTAATAGGGCTAGTTCCAGGAATTTTGTCAAAGTGACCTTTGTTTGGCTCTTTTTCCTCTTCTTTTTAATTTATATCCAGTTAGGTTACCTGTGGCGGTATATCATGGGACCCGGAATCCTCTTTCCAATCAAGTAGTTTATTATTCTTCCTTGATAGGATTGGTGTTTCACTTGCATTGGGTTTCGGTATTTTTGTTAGTTCAGTTTTTTGAGTTTTATCAAATATGGGATAGAAATTGTTTCTACCTTTCCTTTTATCTTCTGGAGTTAGTGTTGTCTGGTCCTCCTCTGACATACTTTCAACAGACCTTTTCAGTTTTTCATTTTTTCTGGCTTTACGAAGTTTTTTTCTTTGTCGTTTTGACATTGTCGTGAAACCAGCCGTTTCGATATTTTTGTAGGTTTGGTCCTCATGATTGGGTTTACTCATAGTTTCATTTCGTGATTGGTCTCTAACTTGGTGGACTGGTGAATTAACTATTCATCCTGTAGTTTTGATGTCTGTTTTAATTCAGGGCCTTTCATGTCGTCATACTCATTTCCAATTTCGTTTTTATTCCATTCCTTTGTAGTAGGTTTATCTTTTATAACTTTATCCTTGCTGACTTGGATGTTTCTTTTAGTGTCTTCTAGTATGCTTGTTAAAACTGCCGGTAGTGCTGCTAGTTTATCCATAATAGGAATATAGATACTGTCAGTAGATGTTTTTTGGTTTTCAGACTGAACTCTGATTATCAAATTGTTTAGTTGAGCGAGTTTGTTGTCAATTCCCGCCACATTATTTGCCATCATTTTTAAGAGGTCAATTTGTATGTCCATTTTATTTGATTGGTAGTGTAGAGCTTCTAACGTGAGTGTCGAGGTTTGATAGAAGATATCCCATGGTATACCTGCTTCTTGTTGTTTTGCGTCTCCCTTAATGGGTTTAGTGAATTTAGTTGGATTTTCCACCTTATTGTTCAGTTCCACCTTCCTTTTGTCAATGCTATTCTTGGCTGTAGCGATTTTTTCTAAAGGAGCTTCGAGGTCCTCCCCCAGCATTGTTGATTCGAGGGATTGCTCTTTGTTATTTACCCACCCCATCTCAGCACTATCCTGATTTTGATGTACTTCAAATTCCTCGGTGGTTACCGGCAACCGTTTATTTATTTCAACATTGACTTCAATTGGAAAACATGATGATGCATGCTCCATTCTAATTTCGTGGTATTGATGAGTGGTTCCCTGAATTTGCAAGTACAATTTATTTGAAGGAGAGTCAACATCAATTACCTTTGTAGTCGCCATTTCGTCTGGCTCCGTATTTGAATTGCCGTTTATCAGCACTTTCGCGGATTTTTGGTGAGTTATCCATTGAGTTTCATCTATAGACAGTATTTCTTGGTCCTCTCTTTCGTTTTTGGTGCCAATTTGTTCTCTTTGTTCCATTTGCTGAGTGTTGTGTAACATGTTATGTGTCTCGCTACTAGTTAGTTTCATTGGGGTCTGTAGTTTGACGTTATTCGATTCTGTTTTCATCAGCATCAGAGCTCCAGTTGGATCTTTCATGAATTGGAATTTGTCCGGTATTTTACTGGATTTCTCGAACATCCGTGCAATCGGGGAGATAAGCGACTGGGACGGTCCTGATGCATTGGTTTTTAACTTTTTTGATACCGTAGATTGCTGCATCTTTTATACTCGTTTTGTTGATGTGCCTATAGTCCGTTCCCTTCCTGATCTCATAGTCTTGGCTTTATTATGTGCGCTGATTTCTTTGTATCTAAATGTATTTTTAAGTTGTAATGTTCCCCACTCTGCTGCCTCTGACTAGTTAGTGAATCCGAGTGTTCCACAGGGGTCTGCACTTCCACCCAAGCCTGTCTGTTTTATAAAGCGTGGAGCCGTGTTACCACTTCCAAGTTCATCCCAGTTAGACACAGTTTGTACTCAGGTATACACAGCACGCAGTAAGAGCAGTGTGTTTCTTTGTGCTGGTCCAAAACAGAGTAGTTATAGTCATGAAATTAGTAAGGTAGTAGGCAGAACAACAGAATTGCCAGTGGAATAGTCATGTTTAGAGATAGGATGGGTGTAATAGATTATTGGGGGAGTATTGTGGAAAAAAACAATGTCACATTTGTGGAGGGGGGGAGACACAAAAGATGCCTAGAACATTTAGGGAGTTATTCTTAATAAGGTGTGCTTGGTGCTTGCCTAGAATTTTTAGCTGCAACTGCAAGCTATTATAATAATCAGTAAATCAACGCATTTTTTTGTGCTTCTTGGTTTTGCTTTGCTTAGCATTGCGCCCCAAGAGGACCAAAACAATACTTTAGTAAATTAACCCTCCAGGTCTTTACCACTTTAGCAGGTAAATGAAGAAACATCAGTGCAGATGGCAGGATTTCCTTGATGCTAAATGGAGTATTCCCAAATGCTGAAAAATCTGCTGTTGGACTATTCAGCATTAGAAAAGGGAAGCTCTTACAAACATCAAGAACTAGTCAGGAATATGTAAAGGATGGTCTTATCAGATAATGACTTAGAATTTTACCTAAAGATGGCATGCATGCCAACTGAGTGATTTCATGGCAATCTGGATGAAGATGTCGGCTCAGGCAAAGGGGTAGAGGTGTACATTGAAAAAGACTGGGTCCATTGCGGATGCTTGATGGACAATGTAACTCTTGTTCTTTTGAAATATATGTATTATAAGCTATGTGATAAAAACGAACTTACTCAGGATATGACATAATCAAATTTTTCTAGCTTACTCATTTGTTGGAGATGACTACCACGCTTGTTGACGTTGAACATCACCAAAACGTATGCTGAAAGCAGAGTACCAGCTCAATCGCTTTTCACCAATAAATGTAGGTCAAAAACAGATATTATTATAGATTCTCAGTCCCTTTTTCAGGCCTAAATCTGCCTGGAGGGCATTGATTAGGTCATTTGATTCGAGGTGAGGCTTTCAGAGAAATGGCCTGGCAATTGCATATTAGGTCTATTAGGTCCATTATTTTTTCTTTTAAAGGTTGTGTCACAATCCATCCCGATACATCTTTATGGGTCTGTGCAATACCTAACCAGAGCTTAGTTCCTCTCTCTTCTGGTTCTCCTGTGCCACACCCAATTACCTCTCTGCATTTATCACATAAACCCTTCTCTATAACGTGGGCTGTGCATCCTCACCATCATCTATCTTGCCACAGTGTAAACGTTTTTGAGGTGATTTTAAACATGAAACCTTGATTTGTACGTGACGTAGAAACGTATTGTAAATACCTAGATCAATTAGGAATCTCACCCACTATTTTACACTTCGTTCTTGTCTGTTTGGGAACCCACTTTCCATTTTCCTTTTTCTCTCAGTCAACGACTTGGATAAACAAGGAGAGCAAACTTGATTCTATTTATATCAAGTGCATTTTCTTACTATTAACTTACAGAAAAATTGGAAATTTATGGTACAAAATCAAGCAGGCCAATATGTGAGATATTGACTCCTGTGTTGATCCATTAAGGAACATCTTCTGTCTTGCCCCTTCACCTGTAATGCTTCCTTTAATCATCATTGAGGATGTTCAAGTTAAATCTTCCTTTTTCTATAGAAACCCTCCATATATTTAGACCACATGTATCCCCACTCTAATAGCCACAGATTATGGACCATGGATATACTTATGAAAAAGAAAGCCAAATCTTTAATGTAAGTTAAAGTAATGAAAATGTATTTAGCACTGCAAATGCTCAAGAAAATTAGCTTCTATGTGCTGTATTGTTAAGAGCAGTAGATCTTAATATCCAAAAGCCAGAAACATGGGAGTTGGTTCTAGAATTAAGCACCCAGGATTGTAAAAGAACAGCCTCCCTTCCAGCTCTGATGGTATTTGGGAAGTTGTAAGTGGGGGATTAGGATGATCTCGGAACTTTCGCTGGTGTATATGGAGTAATTAGCTTTTGAAAGCTGCTGGGAACTTTTTTATGTATTCCTCTGTAGGTCACGTCACGAGAGGACATTAAATTTGAAGTGCTTATCTATGGGCAGCCAGTGCAGCTATGCCAATTCAGAAGTAAGGTGCTCTGTTTAGGTAAAGTAAGCAGGAGTAAAGCAACAGAATTTTGCACAACTTGAAGTTTGCAGACAAGATTGTGAGGCAGGCCTCTATAGAGGAAGCTAGCGTACTCTAATCCAAATGTAATGAGAGCATCGATAATCATTTGTATCGCATGGGGAGGTACATTCGCAAATATATTTCTTAGAGTTTTGATTAATTCAAAACAACAGGCAATTACAGATAGTATATGCTGCTTTAAAAGAGATGCATGTCAAAATTGACTTCAAGATTTCTAACCACCACAGGTGAGGTAGGATGAGCACAGAGTTCCAGAATCCAACAGTCGTGGGTCCATTATTGCCCTTCTTTGCCCAGTATGATCATTTGTTTTTTTTTATCTGAATTCAGCTTCAGACAACTGTTTTTTTCCAAGCAGAAAGGCATTTATATTAAGCTTTTCCTGCCTTGTACCATGATTGTCCTTAAGAAACACAATCAGATGGGACTCATCTGCCTAGGATAATAAAAGCCAAATCTTCTGATAAGAGAGTCCAATTGGATCATGTATATGTTAAAGAGTGTAGGGCTTGGTGATGATCCCTGTGGTGCCTCTTACTGGACTGAGGTTTCTGCAGAGGACAAAAGTGGAAGGCAAATACATTGGACTTGATTGGACAGAACGTTTTTTAACAATAAAATTGCTGATCCTCCTATAATATTATCTTACAGTCTTCACAATATTTTGCTATGTGCGATGGTGTTGGTCCAGTAGGACCAGGGCAGCTGCCCCGCCATTGTACAGAATGGATTTCAGACATCAAGGTACCTTCAGCAGAATGGTTTTAGTGCTATGCGAGGGACAAAACCCAAACTTGGAAGCACCAGAATGTGACTGTCTTTTAAATAATGAGATCGTTGCCTTTTCATGTTTTCTTTATGGAGGGCGCGGGTAATTTTCAGCAATAGAGTGATTAACGTGTTCAAAAGAATGGCGTGTTTTGGCATGTGAGCTCATTTTGAGAATGAACACGGGGCATAGGTCTCTAGGAGAGCAGTAATGGTAATTGCTGGCAAAGATTGTCATCTCTTGAAAGGAGATGGAGGCAAAAGGTTAAGGAGCAAATGTTGAATGAATGAGAAGGATTTTATCCTTAATCTAATCTATCACATAAATCCTGAGAGTCGACAATGCAACACTGCTGTTCGGCTAATAGAGTTGTCATGGATTTAACAATAGAAACATTTTATTTGGTGGATATCTTAGCTTATCCAATCTTAGTGCCATCATGTGTACATTTGGCTAGTATAATACAAGTTTGATAGGTTTTCATGCCTGAGAGGTGGAATGGAAAACTTGGCTTAACAATGAACTCGAATGAAATCTGCTTAATAAAACAAAGGCAGAATTTGTGAGTGGTAATGAAAGCAATCACACCTATCTGCTGAATGAACAGTTTGCACCATCCTGGTGCCCAACTTCAAAGCTTATTTGGAGTCTTGCATTGCTGAATCAAAGAACAGTTCCAGGAACTGGTCTGAGTTTATCAGGAAAGTGTGATAACATTTTCAGATGCACAGCGGGTAACATCTTTCCAATAGTTGTGTGATCAGTTGGTGTCCTTCCTCATAACAGAATGACTCACTAAGATCCCCATTCCTCAACAGATCCTTTGCCCATGTGAACCATATTGGACAAGTCACTCCACTTTTAGAGGATATTATCACCAAGATTATCAACAGCTTTAAATCATCTGCATTATCTTCAGTCGCATGATAGTCTAAAATCCTCACATTATCCCAGCCACCCGTCACTCCAGTCCTTAAAATTAATCTCAATACATATCCAATTACAGATGAATTTGTCCAGAAAATAAAGAATGCCCTCATAACAGAGCTATTAAAAAATGGCTGGTGGTCCAGAGGCCATAACAAACTACAGACTGTTCTTTGGACTGCCTTCAATTGCATACTTTATTGAAAAAATAGTCACTTCCCAACAGTCTCCCCATTCAGAATGATGCTACATCATCATTGATTTGCAGTCAGGTTCCAGACACCACGAGGAGAACAAATCCACTTTATTTAACACAAAAGAAGTATTGCTTATGGCTAGAAACCAGGACGGGATTGTGCATGAATCCTCTTCCATTACTCTGTACACTTTAAAACAGTGAAGCACGGGGGGCGTGGCTTAGGAGCCTTCGGAGATGGCCGCGGTTCTTCGGAGCTCCGCCGCGACGTGAGGAATTAGTTCGGCCCCAGGACTTATTTCTTTTGTACGGACTTCACTTTGTTCCGTTTTGCACGCCGGAACCTCGTCTGCATCTAAAGGGACGAAAAAACGGCACTCATGGTGAGCCTTTGGACTGATTTTTCTTCATTTTGTTGCTGCTCATCAGCGTAACTATGCGGCCGCCATTTTGTTTCCACTGTTCTCGCTAACCTCCGGGGTTTTCCTGCGACATGGTTATTTTTCTCAAGAATTCTTCCTTTTTTGTTCACGTTTTCTTTTTCTCCATTGCTCGTGACCTGTGACATTTCTACTCTTGTTGTTCTGCCAATTGCTATTTTTCCGAGACTCCTCATATTCGCCTCATGGCGTTATCTCGTCACAACCGTGCTATTCCTTCGAAACCAGCTGCTTTGGATGATTACAATCCCTTCAACGTTTTACAAGAATCTATTGACGGAGACGTCGCTGATTCCATTACTTCTAAGTCAACTCCATTATCCGCTATCTCTCGCACCAGCTCCAAACCATCCACTAAGGTGCCCTTGCTTCATCGGCTCCTTTTGGTAAATGAGTGAAAACAAATCCACCTTCTCCGACTAACTCGTCTTCCACACTTTCCATGGAGCTCCTTCTGGAAGAGATTCGGGCTCTTAAGCCTCATATGGAAGAAACAAATTCTCGTCTACAAAATTTGGAGTCTTCATGGTTGCTCACTGAACAAAAGCTTGGAGTGTTGGAGTCTCGTGTGGACTTGGTTCAGGGTATCACAGATCAAGTTCCCCTCATGTCTAAGGAAATCTCTTTCCTCAAACAGCAAGTTGAGCAATTGGAGAACCGTAACAGGCGCAATAATTTGCGTATTTATGGACTGGCGGAAAATTTGGAAGGCCCTAATCCTATCTCCTTTTTTCAAACATTCCTGCCAACTCTTTTGGGGCTTCCTGACACCCCTGCTCTGAATATTCAACGAGCTCATCGCCTTGGTCCTCCTCCTCATTCTGTTTCTACCTCTTCAAAGCCGAGAGGGGTTATTCTTTATTTTTTGGAATATACCGAATTGCTTAAAGTGCTTCACGCAGCGAAACAACGTGGTAAAATATCTTGGAATGGCGCTAACCTGTTCTTCGCCCAAGACTATGCTAAGGCAACGGCGGACCGTAGAAAGAAATTCTTGGACATGCGACCTGCACTACGCAGTCTTAATGCCCGTTACGGTCTTTTTCACCCTTGCCTTTTTCGTGTGACTTATAATAATAAAACCACCACGTATGAAGATCCTGCGTTACTTCAACGTTTCCTGGACAATTGTGGTAGCAGCTCCATGGAAGTACCTCTGCCGTGATGAACTGCTGCTCTTTCTTTGATGTTTTATTCAGGATAAATTCATATTTTCTGATTTTGTTCTTTATGTTGTACTGTTTTTCGTATTTGCGGTTTCTGGTTGTTATATTCTGTTTACTCTGTTGCAGGTTCTAATCCCCTTTTTCCTCATTCCCCCTGTAGGTAGCGGTGTTGTGGTCCTTCCATTCGTCTTATCTTATTTGTTCCGTCCTGAGGGTTGTTCTTCTCCTCATGGTCCCGTTCTGGAGTTTCCTGTTCAGCGTTCCATTTCCTCATGTGGCTTCACCACCCCTGTTCTTTTCGTTTCTCTGTGGTATGTTTTTTGGTATTCTATCTTTCGTTGAGTACTCTCCTCTTGTTCTCTTCTTTTCCTTCCTCTTTTTCTCATTCTTTTCATCTCCTTTCTTTTCTCTTCATTTTCCCGCCTTTTTTCTTGCTTGCTCCGTTTTTATTCAATCCATTACTCTCTTCCTCCTTTTTTCTTTCTCTATCACCTTTTCTCTTCTTATCCTTTCTTCTTCTCCTATTACAAACCATTTTTATGGCGTTTTATATTTTCGTTTGTATTCTTAATGTTCTTAATGCATTGTTATTATGCCTTTTGTTATTTTTCAACAACAACAAATGTAAATGTCGATAAACGTAGTTTCATGGAATGTTAGAGGTTTAGGGTCTCCTATTAAGAGACAGCGTGTTCTTTCACATTTAGCTCATTTAAAAGCAGATATTGTTTTACTTCAAGAAATTCATATTAAGGATGTTGAAATTTCTAAACTACGTCGAAATTGGGTGGGCCAGGTGTTTGCCTCCCCGGGTTCTGGTAAGCGCAATGGGGTTGCTGTTTTGTGTCATAAACGTCTCTCTATTCAACTCATTAATCAAACTTCAGACTCTGAAGGTCGTTGGATAATTGTATCACTATTGGTTAATAAGATCCCCTTGACGATTTTCAATGTTTATGCTCCCACTGTACATGATAAGTTATTTTGGCCCCAAATTCTGTCTTCTGCTATGCAGCTTTCCGATGATTATCTTATCCTAGGTGGAGATTGTAATATGATTATAGACCCCTTTTTAGACAGAAAATCTACTTCTCGCTTCTCCCCTTCCCAAGCCCATTCTCAGTTTAAAGACACCATATCTCAACGCTCCCTTGTAGACTCTTGGAGACTTTGCCACCCTACCTCACAAGAATATACCTTTTTCTCTCCTGTACACTCTTCCCAATCCCGAATCGATTATCTCTTTATTTCCAAATCTTTGACACAACACATTACTCACTCAGATATTGGGTCCATTTTGATTTCCAATCATGCCCCTGTTTCTTTAGGTCTTGATTTACTCCCCCCTATTACAGGAACCCGTAGATGGAGATTCAATAATTCCCTTCTCCTTGATCCACATTTCACATCTGCTTTTCTAGATTTTGCTCCCCGCTTTTTTGCAGAAAATGAGTCTCCTCAAACATCCCCCCAATTACTTTGGGACACCTTCAAAGCGGCCTCTAGAGATTTCATTATTTCATATGTAGCTAAAAAACGTTGTCTCACACGACAATCCTTGTCCTCTTTAAGTTCCCGAATCAAACAACTGGAACATTCCTTTTTCTCTACTAAATCTCCTTCTGTCCTTACTCAACTTATTAAAGCTAAACTCTCCTTTAATAAACTATCCACTGATTCTGCTAATTTAATTCTTCTTAAATCCAGTGCTAAATTTTATTCTTCTCAAAATAAAGCCGGTAATGTTCTTGCTAACTACCTTAAAATTAAAAAAGAACGGACTAAAATTGAGTCAATCATCTCTTCTACTAATGTTACTCTTCATAAAGACGAAGAGATTTTGGACAAATTCACTCGCTTTTATCAATCCCTTTATACCCCTGAATGTCCTCCTTCCCCCTCGAATATTGACGACTACCTTTCCTCCATTCATCCCCCTCATGTGGAACATGTGGATTTTTCTTCTCTTGATAAAGATATTTTTCCTGCAGACATTTTAAAAGCTATTCATGTCCTCAAGACAGGTAAAGCCCCAGGTCCAGATGGTTTTTCAATTGAATTCTATTCCCATTTTTCCTCCTTTCTTCTTCCTAAACTCCATCAATTATTTTCTTTCTTTCTTACATCTAAAAAATCGGAGGGCTCATTTCAGGAAGCCCTTATTTGTCTTCTTCCCAAAGATAACAAGGACCATACTCTCTGTAAAAATTATAGACCAATCTCTTTAATTAACGTAGATTATAAAATTTTTGCTAAGATTCTTGCATTACGCTTAGATAAAATTCTCCCCCAACTTATCGGCAAAGAGCAATCTGGTTTCATCAAAGGTCGTCATCTTTCCGATAATACTCGTCTTTTCTTTAATGTTCTCAGCAAGTCCTCTAATTTTCCCCATCCTCTCGCTGCTATTGCTTTAGACGCTGAGAAAGCTTTTGACAGGGTCAATTGGTCTTTTATGTTATCTACTTTATCTTGGTTTGGTTTTGGCTCTAACTTCATTTCTTATATTTCTTTATTATATTCCTTTCCGAGATCTTTCATTTTTGCGAATGGTTTGGTTTCTTCTTCTTTCCCCCTTTTTAGAGGTGTACGTCAAGGTTGTCCTCTTTCTCCTCTTCTGTTTATTTTAGCTTTGGAACCGTTTTTATCTCGACTTAGAATTAATTCGGCTTTATCAGGTTTTCCATATGGGGATACTCAATTAAAGCTTTCTGCTTACGCAGATGATATTCTTTTATTTCTTTCTCACCCTCTTACTTCTATTCCAGCTTTCTTATCTGAAGTCTCTTCTTATGCAAATGTTTCTGGTTATAAGCTTAATGTAGACAAATGCGAAATCCTTTCCCTTAATAAATTTTGTTTTCACGTTGATTTCTTGTCTTCTTCCTTTCATTGGAGTCAGACTAAAATAAAATATCTGGGTCTTTGGTTCACTCCTTCGATTAAAGACACGGTTGCATTAAATATTAAAAATCTTCTTACGTCCCTAAAAGATTCCACCTCTAGGCGGCACCCTTTATTTTTATCTTGGTGGGGAAGGCTTGACTCTATCAAAATTATGTTGGTCCCCATAATTTTATTCTATCTCTCTAACCTCCCCGTCAATGTTCCAAAATCCTGTTTTAAATCCATTTATTCTATTCTATCCAAATTCCTTTGGCAACACAAAAAAGCAAGGATGTCTTTTGCAAAACTTAAACGTCCTAAAGCCTTAGGTGGTGTTAATTTTCCGGATTTTTCTTCTTATCATACATCCTTTTTTCTTTCTCATTCTTCTTCTTTGCTTTTAGAATCTCATGAAGACACTTCTTCCTCCCCATTGTGGTGCGATCGTGAATCTTCTTTCTTTTGTCCTTTTTCCTTTAAAGAATTTGTTTCTCTAAAACATGTCCCCCCTAGATTGTCTCTTCCTATTCTTAAATTCTCCAGGAAAAATTTTCTTCCTCTTTTCTTTGACGGTCTGGATGATCGATCACGTTTTTTGCACTCTTCCATTTGGTACAATCCCATTATAAAACTTAAAAATAAAACTCTCTTTTGGAAAGACTGGTAATCCCTTGGTCTCTTTTGGGTTCATCAAATCTTTCAAGACGGACTTTGTCTTCCTTTCTCATCTATCCAATCTGACTTTTCTCTCCCTACTTCTTTCCTCTCCAAATATATTTCATTATGTACTATTGTTCAATCTTCATATGATTATTTTGCTTCTTCTTCTGCTTCTCCTACCTCTTCTTCACTTACTATTTCTTTTCTCTCATCCTCTCCTGCTGCTTCTCAGATTTACAAACGTCTCCAAGATCCCCCTCTTACTCGTGATAAATCAAAAGTTGAACAAGATTGGGAATCTGATCTTGATACTTCCTTCTCTTTTCAAGTATGGCAAAACATTTGGAATAAAATACGGAAATCATCTAGGGCCGCTAACACCACTCAGACTTTATTTTTTATTTATAATCGCCTTTTAGTTACTCCTTCTAAATTACACACTATCAACCCGTCTATTCCCTCTACTTGTTGGTCCTGTCCTGCTGCTTGCGCAGACCTTAAACATATGCTTTTCACATGTCGTCTCATTCACACTTTTTGGACCAAAGTATGGAACCAAATCAATTCCATTTTTTCTACCCACTTTTCATTCTCATTCACGCATATTTTTCTAGGTAGTATTTCGGACATATGGTCTTCCCAAACCTCCTTTTCCAATATTTCCATCATAGACCTTCTCCTAGCAGTTGCTTTCCAACAGATTACTAAATCTTGGAAAAATGCCACGAATGTTTAATTCAAGCATGGTGGTATGGTGTTTGTTACAACCATAGACTTGACAGAGCGTATATATACCCTATTCAACTTGCTATCAAGCGTGATTTATTGTGGTTATCTGTTACTACTTTTTTAGATATATCTGCTCAATCCCGTCGTTTGCATACACCTACCCATGAAGAAGTTCCTAAACCCCCCTAATTTGACTATGTTACCTTTTTTCTGTATATGCATAATTTGCTGTTTCTGTATTGGCATTACTTTTTTATGATAATTTTACTTATTTCCTGTTTTCTGATTTTCTCTATTCCTGATACGCCTCATTAATGCCTTTTTCTATATCCTTCTCCTTGTTTCCTTTCTTACTTCTTTTTTCTTCTCTTCTCTTCTCTTTCCTTTCTTTTCCTTCTCCTCTTTTTCTTTTTCTTCCTTTCCCCCCTTTTTTCCCTTTTTTCTGTCTCGTAAGATATTTTTGCTTCTCTTTTGTACTGATTGCTTATTAATCATATTGTCATATTTGTATCCTTCTTTCATGCAATCTCTTCTTAATAAAGTCTCTTTGAAACTTAAAAACAGTGAAGCACAATATTCTCCTTCACTGTTTGGAAACCACCTACTGAAATGAGGAATCAGCGCTCCAGTGAGACCATGGCTAACAAGCTGCACCCAATATGAGAAATAGGGGTCCTTTGCAACTTTTACAACGCAGGAACCATTACAACGAACTACCATTACAACGCATTTCTTTACAACGCAATACTTTTACAACGCAATACCTTTACAACGTAAGTATTGGTAAGTATATTATTATAGTAAAAATGTTATAAGTTTGGGTTTTTGGGTAAAGGGGTATTTTTAGGGTTCAGGGCCAGGTTTGGGTTTTTGGGTAAAGGGGTATTTTTAGGGTTCAGGGCTAGGTTTGGGTTTTTGGGTAAAGGGGTATTTTTAGGGTTCAGGGCTAGGTTTGGGTTTTTGGGTAAAGGGGTATTTTTAGGGTTCAGGGCAAGGTTTGGGTTTTTGGGTAAAGGGGTATTTTTAGGGTTCAGGGCCAGGTTTGGGTTTTTGGGTAAAGGGGTATTTTTAGGGTTCAGGGCTAGGTTTGGGTTTTTGGGTAAAGGGGTATTTTTAGGGTTCAGGGCTAGGTTTGGGTTTTTGGGTAAAGGGGTATTTTTAGGGTTCAGGGCCAGGTTTGGGTTTTTGGGTAAAGGGGTATTTTTAGGGTTCAGGGCAAGGTTTGGGTTTTTGGGTAAAGGGGTATTTTTAGGGTTCAGGGCCAGGTTTGGGTTTTGGGTACATGGATACAGGGTAAAAATAAATTAAAAATAATATTAAATTAAAATAAATTATATTAATTTTAATTAATTACATTAAAAAAAAATATTATATAATTACCAATACAAGGATACAGGGTAAAAATAAAATAAAAATACTATTAAATTAAAATAAATTATATTAAATTTAATTAATTACATTTTAAAAAATATTATATACTTACCAATACTTGTAAAGGTATTGCGTTGTAAAAGTATTGCGTTGTAAAAAATGCGTTGTAATGGTAATTCGTTGTAATGGTTCCTGCGTTGTAAAAATAGCGTTGTAAAGGTATGCGTTGTTAAAGTATGCGTTATAACGTCATACATCCCTATTCAACACGAACATGGTACCTCTTGCAAGCATCCCAACTAACTGGAACACTGGCTAAAACCTATGCATTGGCAATATCCAAATCCAAGGCTTGATGCTGAAGAACCTAGAAAAGAGACACACTATAAATGAATGCCTCTCACATTTACAAATAAAAATGTGACTCAGAGGAACACAAACTACACTCAGAAACCCTACGATGCACGATTTGACTGGCTTTCCACCATGGACCCAGTCCTGTACCCTCAATCGTGGTCTGTAATTGGGGATCATCTGTCATTCATCTGCCAAATCAACAATGGGATTAAAATCGTGTACTACTACTGTCAACCTAAGAGAGTCATCACGCCACAGACTCACTATCATCTTTGGCTTTCTTAGGGTGACCTCATCCTGCTTTGATTGCTGCAGTGAAATCTATGTAGGCCTCACCATCAAATTGATAAACAAACTTCAAAGAGTAATCCTTAGTTAAAAAAGGTCTGGTCACATCTCTGCACTGACGTTTCTCATAGTAGCAAATTAGCAAAATATTTGTCTGTACACGACTTGCACATTTCTACTGTAGAGTATCTTTCTAATTTCTGCTCTTATACAGTTTGACGATACTTAATGCCCTACTCTCAGAATCTTTGTCTCTGTGTCTGATGTGATGTGCGCACTCTGGTGTCGATTCCGATCCGGTAAAATGCGCTCCGAATGGTCGTACGGAGAGTTTTTTCCCCGTACGAATCGTATCCGTAGACGTCCCGTACGTACGATGAAGTACGATCCGTACTAGGTGCCGAACTCCGTACGAGTCGTACAGGACTCCGTACGACTCAAATCTCCATACGAATCTCACTCGGAACCCGCTGTACGCGACATCGCGGCACGTTTTTACGACCCAGCAAGTACGACTCGTGTCGGGTACGCGCCGTATGACCCTTTTCCTACGGGAGCCGAAAACAGTCGTAAACGCAGAGTTTGCGCCGAAACAGGTACGGAACGCCCCCCCCTGGGTACGGCACGTCCCCCCATGATCGCAGGGGTACGCGGCGTACCCCTGTGGTCATGCGGGGTACGTGCCTTACACCCAGCGTACATGGGGTACGCACCGTACCCCATGTACAGTGGGTGTACGGCACGTACCCCATGTACGCTGGGTGTATGGCACGTACCCCGCATGACCACAGGGGTACGCCACGTACCCCTGCGATCATGGGGGGTACGCGCCGTACGGTGTGTAGGTGATCGTGCGCTTTTCCGTACGAATCGACGTGTACCGTACGAATCGCGTACGGGTCGGCCGATCGGAATCGTCCGGTCGTACGGCGTCTGTACGAGTCGTACGGAAACGGCTCCGGATACGATTCGTACGCCGGATTATTTTACCGGATCGGAATCGACCCCTCTGTGGATAGATTCAGTCATTCAGCTGTCTCACCCCTTTAGAACTCATCTACGCTACCTCTTCTGCCAAGCACTGGGACTTTAAATAATTTGAGTCTTCTTAAATCTGTTTCTTCAACCGAGTATCCAGAAGAAAAAAACAGTACTTTGAATCATATTTCTAATGGCAATGATGGAGCAAGCGAAACAGGCATACACAGCAAGTGATCGCGACATTTCCTATGGGAGTTTCTGTCTTTGATTTTGTCTTTCTTCTTCATCCCGCATTCGGACTATTATTTGCCACTCATTTCTTTTATCCTTTCAACTGTTCTTTCTTTTTCTACTTTTCATTTGTTTCTTCAAATTTTTCTTACTCCTTCCTTTCCATAGTTCTTTCCTTCCTCCATTCATTATTTCTGTGTTTCTTAAACTCCATTCCCTTTAAAACTTTCCTTATTATCGATTCATATTTTCCTTTCTTTCTGTACTTCATTACGCCCATCATTATGACTATCTCTGGGGCATATTATCAAGAAACGGCGATAATTATCGCCGCTTCAGCGGCAGGAAACTGACGCGAAAGCGGGGATAATGGGCTTGACAGGGCTCGAGTCGGGGTACCACGTTCGTGGATGGGTGGACGCCATCCCCCCTGCCAAACAGCTGGACTTCACTCCTTGGCCTCTCTGGGGCGAGATCGGAGCTCACATGACCGCTGCTCACGCGCTGACTTCTCAGATGCAACCGCATCTAAGGGGTGAGTGAGGGGAGGCAATGAGCCAGATGGTGTCAAGCCACCTTTCGTGACGTCACTTCCTATCGTGACGTCACTTCCGGTGACAGCGTCCCCCCACTTCTTTTTTTAGGACTTGTGCCCTGTGGCTTGATAATATGCCCTTGTGAATTCCCCTAGAAGCACATGTTCGGGTGTGACCATGGGCTTCTATTGGAATTCTCAAGGGCATATTATTAAGCCCATTATCGCCGCTTTACGCCGCTCTTGATAATATGCCCCCTTGCTACCATGTTATTTCCTTAATACTTTCACCATTCCATTTCCAACTTTCTTTGGTACCTTTACTGTCAACTTTCCTGATCCAACTTTCTTTCTGTTTTCATTTTCATTTCTATCCACCTTTCTCCCCTTTTCTTTCTTAAACCTTATTTGTTTTGTCCTGCATTCCATTTCCATTATAATCCTTATTTACTTCTGCATGTTTGCTCTCCTTCTACCTTTCCTTCTCTTGCTCTCTTTCTTTTTCTCAAACTCACTTCACTTACCTGGACGTCATGTAGGGGCTGCCAGAGTTTACAGCAGCGACCCATGGCTTGCTCCTTGCAACCGCTGGCAAACCTTTTGCAATCCCTGACCTCAGAGGTTGCACTCTCCTCTGCTCGCTCCCCATTTTTTTTATTATACTTATAGTGAATATTCATCTTATTTTTGCTATTCCAATAATAAAAAGTGGAGTGCCAGGAGCTGGTTGACACCTCACTTGGACCTAGGGCAAATAAAATGCAATGATTTTAAAAGTATATTGTAAGTGTACACACAGATGATAGTGTGATCGGGAGAATGTGTGTGTGTATTTCAAACTGTATTTGTCTGCATGTGTGAGCATGTGTGTGTGAGAAAGGGACTGAAAGTGAGTGATACATAGTGAGAATGAGTAAAAATGAGAGAGAATGAGTGTTACTATGAACAAGTGAGTCAGAATGGATGCGAGTGAGTAAGAGAAAGAATAACTGCAGGTGAGTGAGCTTGAGTACGCTAGAATGAATAGTAAGAATGAGGGAGTGTTACTGAGAATTAGAGGGAGTAATTTTAACTGTGTGAGAATGAGAGAGTCAGACTGAGTAAGAATAAAGGAGAATGAGTTTGTGCAAGAGACTGAGGAGAATTAACGAGTGAGGCAGGATGAGCAAGAGTGTGAGCAATTGAAAATGAGACTGAGTGAGTCAATGTAAGTGAGAGTGAGTGAGAATGAGGTGTCATGCCTAAAAGCATGCCCTGGCATAATGAACATAATTCTTGTCTCATACTTGCGCCCATGGCGAAATGGTGGCACTGGCATGTGAGATGCAGTTATTATTGGCACATTGGCACCATCTAAAAAAGCTACTGCTGACGTACTGGAAGAAACTCATGTAATGGAGGTACCCATGGCCCAATGCTGGTGGTGGCATATTGGTGATAGTACTTGTTATAAGGTAGGACAACTGTAGCATATGAGACTGGGGCAACCATGATAAAATGCTGGCCTTCATACATTAGAGGTAGTTTTTCACATAACTTTCACCCATAGTATATAGATAGCACTAATGGCTAAATTCTGTCTCTGGCATTTTGTATGTACTTTTTGGATGACGGTGGCACCCATACCTAAGTGCGATCCTGGTACAATATAGGTAGTATGTGCTGTGGGATATTAGGACACCCACAGCACATTTTGAAAACATGCAGCGAACTCCTGGGACATGAGGTTTCATTGGTTTGGCACACAGTGAAAGCACTTGAATATTTAAAGAGTGTCATTTCAAAGGTTATGACATTTTAGAGAAAATTGTGCTTCAAAACACATTATATACCCCATTTCTCTCAAAATGTTCTCAGGAGGAGACCCTCCTGAACTCTTCTTAAAAGAGGTCGGGGTCCGTCACTTCACTTACTCACTACATTTCAGGACAGTTATTACACCCTACCAATTTCAAAGATCTCCAGCTGCCACTGCAAGAACAGAAAGTAGGCAGCATTTTGATCAGCACTGGTCACTTTCTGTAGCTTTCACTGTAACCTGGACATTATGCATTAGATTTTGTAAAATAAAATCAGCAGTGCAATGCGCACTCTTTTGAGTAAATCAAAAAGAAATTAAAAACAATCACTTTCTAAACAAATTATGTCTATATTTCACTATTGTGAATACACGCAAATGATGTGTTTCAATTAAACATTCACCTCTGTGGTTTGCATAGTGATAATGTCTTGAAAATGATTATGAATAAAAATATATCACATCATATATTCAAAATTAATTAACAATAATGACTCATTTAAGCCCATAACATCATGTATTTTCTATATTTAATGATACATTTAGACATGACTACTATTCATTTATTTTAAATCTATTGTTTTCCTTTTCTTTCCCCTACAACTTCCCAACCATTTTCTCATTTTATGGGGAACTATTGCAATTATGACAGTTTGTGGTATAAATAATGTAGCTTCTCAGCGCTGCTCTTTGTTATGTAACAAAAAATGGGCAACCCAATCAACCATTGTGGGCTTGGGTAATGAAGTCAAATAGGTAAAGGTGATTCATTCAACCGATATGATTTTGAGTAACTTTATTTTGGATGAATTGACATTTAATGACACCAAATGGAATAAGTCATATCGAATTCAACAAAGTCGATCAGTAAATCACTTACAACAACCAGGTGTATAAAAAATATAAGTGCATTTACATTTCAAAGAACATAAATATGGGGTACAGAAACAATAGAAAACTCAAACATACAATAAAAATAGAAGACATAAATCAGTCATATAAAAAATATCCTAGTTATTAATGTATAATTACCATTAAGTAAGGTAATGAGTCCATCATATATATAGGATTCGGAACTCAGGACAAATCAATTAGCAATAACTAAAAGGAAGGATGAGTTAGGCGTCGATGTTTCGGTCTCCATTGCATTAAGTCAATCAGACCAGCTTCAGGACAAAGGTAGATCTTGTGAAATTTCTTGACACCTCTAAAATAACAACAACATTAAACATAATTTACTAATCTATACTATAATAGTAACACACATGTTATTTTATGTTATGTTATGTTATGTTAGTAAAGCAATAAAACACTCAGAAGAGGTGAAATAAATCAATTTTGGTAAGCGTGAATACACTTAGAAAATATCAAAATAGTTAGAAAGAAGCTGAAGTTATTGAAAACAATACATGTGTATATTTATGTATTATCAAGCAGATTTCACCACATACTTACAGTGCAGAAGCATTTTGGCTAACTCACTGGTCGAAAAGATCGAGAGTGAACTCAGATTCTCAAGATAGGTCTCTTCAATAATAGAAATAAGATTCAAGTTACACACAATATTTAGAAATGCCATCCAAATGACAAGGAGTATTACTTTCATGAATTGTGTAATACTTACAATGGTTAGAAATCAATTGGCCTCTTGTAAAAGCCAGAGTTTTGAGAAAAAGACACATTTGTGTGCTCATTTGTGTAGACGTGTCTATTATAATCAATAAGGCATATTGGATGAGTAAATAAATCGGCTAGTTCAGGGCTACTGGACGAAGTCCATCCGGCCATATATTGAAGAAATATTATGTATGTTAATATCTATATATAGCAGATTCTTGAATACAGGCAAAGACACTGCATTAATAGTTCTAATACCATCACCAACCAGTAAACGCTGCATGTAGCGATATAAAGCGAACAACGTAAACAACGATAGTAATGCCAGCCATTCATCTGTTGTGGGAATTATATAGAAAGAGCAGTACATAATATAACACCATCGTTTATCAATAGATAATGTCTCATGGATATTGTTAATAAAACTGGAAATTAAAAAAAGTTCTGCGCATGTTCACATATATAGAATGCTAAATTTCCGGAAGTTTTCCGTCATACTTTAAAGCAGTTTGAAAGCCACACTTTCCTATATATTTGAGGTATATTATCAACAAAAAATAGTATTAATTATCATGTCAAAAGAAGAAGCTTCTTAAATGGATTGAAAAAAATTGGTCGGTAATGGAAAAAATATGTAGGTCTTAGCAATTTAACATTATCAAATAAAAGTGCTCTTTATTTTAACACCATAAATATGCAATGCTGCATAATAGCTATGATGGCAACGAGTCATTGCACAAACATACTTGTTTTAATTTACCGATCAAGCTGGAAGTTCCAAACAAATTTAAAGCCATTGGCGGTAACAGCCTCCAGCGTATTTCTGTGATCATGTAGCGAGGATTGGAATCCGCCGTAATGGAATGTGGAATATAATCTAATTTTCCATATTTATCAAGTAAACCCTTGGTGTATACCGTTCAAAAGTTATATGTCTCACCAAATTG
Source organism: Lissotriton helveticus (assembly GCF_964261635.1). Lineage (NCBI taxonomy): Eukaryota > Metazoa > Chordata > Amphibia > Caudata > Salamandridae > Lissotriton > Lissotriton helveticus. The sequence continues at coordinate 492,514,916 of NC_136069.1, read as the reverse complement.
CTGAAGAGCAATATCAAAAATAATGAATTACTGCTCACATCCTTTCACTATAAAAGTTACCACAGAAAGCATGTTGAAAATAATTTATATCGGTGTAAAGCACTTCTTAGCATAAATGATATCCGCCATATTGGAAAGTCCAATGGTGAAATCTATTTGGGTATTTGAGGGACATACATCTATAATTTGGATATCTAAGGTAACGTGAATCAAGAAAAGTAGTTATACATCAAGATTATTATTTAATGTAATATAAATTAATAATTTGTGATACCTAATCCACCAAAATTCATTTATATTGATGTAAGCCACATCTTAGCTAAAATGATATCCGCCATCTTGGATATATATTGCAAATATATTGCATATTTCTCGTGGGGAAATGTGCAGTTTCGCTCAATAGGTAGCACCTAGTGGAGAAATGTTCATACAGCAAGTCACATACATATTCACATATTAACACCTCATAGACTAGCAGGCTTCATAAAGTTTAATAAGTTTAATGAATGTGCAATCTCAAGACATGTCGCTACTATTTGCAAAGTCATGACAGTCGTTGCTGTTCCAGTTTCCCTTGTCTTTTTCACTCAATAAGGTCCTTGGAGTGATGAACATGTGCCATACAATTTACACCTTGGGCAGCAAAAACAAGGTGATGAATGAAATACTTGAATTAATCTCAGCCACTGGTAATCACTGTGTCCGTATCCCAATCCTTCGTGTTTTGCTCATTATGCCACCTCAATTTGGTCACAGCCATATTCAAACCAGTCTTGCCCCTTCTCCAATGGGAACAGTACAGCCCAACTGCCAGACAAGGTCCTCCCTGAACCAGAACACAAGCAATAATTTACACCTTGCACAATAAAGCAGAATAAACTTTTCACCAAAATTGAAAAAAATACTAAATATCATGTTTTAATCTTTACACTATTAATTTTGATAATGTCTGTTTATCAAACTAATACTCAAATGTGTGCTATATTAAAATATTATAGAATAACTCCATTAACTCAAGTCCCCTGGGTGCTGATAGTATTTAGGGTAAACAGACATAATATCGACTACAAAATATCGAATGGACAGAATATAGACATCAAAAATATTGTTTTTAAGGTAAGTAATGTAATAGCGAATGTTAAAAATATAGAAAGTTAAAATATCGAAGTATATAATATAGGTAATGAAAATTATCGATTTTTTAATAGTATTGAATTTATTATAGTGTTTTTTATGTTATTATATGTGTGAAAATTGTGTATTTATGGTATAATTATTTTTAAATAATGAAATTTGTTTTTTTAATTTTTGTGTAATTAAATTCTGAAGCAGGTTGTGGGTTTATAGGGGAATAGGGTGGGAAGTAACTTAATTATAATTAATTAAATATGTAAATGTATTTATTGGTATTCATTTATAATTAATTGTTAATTAATTTATTTGGTAATTAATTAAATTTTAATTGGCAATTAAATTTAATTAATTGATTAATTGCTAATTATGTTAATTTTACAAATTTATTTTCTGTAGCGGGTTGTGGGTTTATAGGGGAATTGGGTGGGAAGTAATTTAATTATAATTAATGAAATATGTAAAAATATTTATTGGTATTTTTTTAGAATTAATTATTAATTAATTGTTTATGGGTAATTAATAACATTTTAATTGGCAATTAATTTTATTTAATTGATTAATTGCTAATTATGTTAATTTTACTAATTTATTTCCTGTAGCGGGTTGTGGGTTTATAGGGGAATAGGGTGGGAAGTAATTTATTTATAATTAATTAAATAATTCAATGTATTTAATTGTATTTAATTTGAAATAATTGTTAAATACCTTTTAATTGTTAATTAATTAAATTTTAATTTGCAATTAATTTGGATTAATAGGTAACTAATAGTAATAATTAATTTTAAATTGTAATTTTAATTGATTAATTGTTATATTATATTAAATTGGTAATTACTTTAAATTAATTTTTTAGATATTAATTTATATTTTTTAAATAATATATGAAGTATTTACTTTCCCTACTGTTGCCTTCTCTGGAGTGGGAATAGTAATTTCTACCCCTACGCTATCCAACGCTTTCCCTATTGTTGCACTCTTTGGAGTGGGAATAGTAATTTTAACCCCTACGCTATCCAATGCTTTCCCTACTGTTGCACTCTTTGGAGTGGGAATAGTAATTTTAACCCCCACTCTATCCAACGCTTACCCTGCTGTTGCACTCTTTGGAGTGGGAATAGTAATTTTTACCCCTACGCTATCCAACGCTTTCCCTACTGTTGCACTCACTGGAGTGGGAATAGTAATTTTTACCTCTACGCTATCCAACGCTTTCCCTACTGTTGCACTCACTGGAGTAGGAATAGTAACTTTTACCCCTACGCTATCCAACGCTTTCCCTACTGTTGCACCCACTGGAGTCGGAATAGTGATTTTTACCTCTACGCTATCCAATGCTTTCCCTACTGTTGCACTCTTTGGAGTGGGAATAGTAATTTTAACCCCTACGCTATCCAATGCTTTCCCTACTGTTGCACTTTCTGGAGTGGGAATAGTAATTTTTACCCCTACGCTATCCAACGCTTTCCCTACTGTTGCACCCACTGGAGTGGGAATAGTAATTTTTACCTCTACGCTATCCAACGCTTTCCCTACTGTTGCACTCTTTGGAGTGGGAATAGTAATTTTAACCCCTACGCTCTCCAACGCTTTCCCTACTGTTGCACTCTTTGGAGTGGGAATAGTAATTTTTACCCCTACGCTATCCAACGCTTTCCCTACTGTTGCACTCACTTGAGTGGGAATAGTAATTTTTACCCCTACGCTATCCAACGCTTTCCCTACTGTTGCACCCACTGGAGTGGGAATAGTAATTTTTACCTCTACGCTATCCAACGCTTTCCCTACTGTTGCACCCACTGGAGTGGGAATAGTAATTTTTACCTCTACGCTATCCAACGCTTTCTCTACTGTTGCACCCACTGAAGTGGGAATAGTAATTTTTACCCCTACGCAATCCAATGCTTTCCCTACTGTTGCACTCACTGGAGTGGGAATAGTAATTTTTACCCCTACCCTATCCAATGCTTTCCCTACTGTTGCTCTCTTTGGAGTGGGAATAGTAATTTTTACCCCTACGCTATCCAACGCTTTCCCTACTGTTGCACTCACTGGAGTGGGAATAGTAATTTTTATCCCTACGCTATCCAACGCTTTCCCTACTGTTGCACTCTCTGGAGTGGGAATAGTCATTTCTACACTTCCGCTATCCTACGGTAATAATATTGATTAATATTTAATTATATTATGTTACTATATATATATATATGTTTGAACAAATATGGTTGTAATTTTTTAATAACTTTCATTAATTATTTAATTATTATAAGGTAATTAAAGTATGTTTAAGTATATTTTAGTAATTAATTTTTAATATTAATTTAATTTAACACTGTTTTAATAAAGTCGATATTTTAATAAACTATATTTTTGTAAACGATATTTTGTACTCAATATTTTTGTACTTACCTTTTTGTAGATACAAACTCGATATTCTGCCTGTCGATATTTTGTCAACGATATTTTTGCTATTCGATATTATGTCCCTCGATATTATGTCAGTGATCCCTCAGACAATACAGAGAGAAAAACAAATGGAGAGAAACAGAGTCACACAATGCATTACGTACGTAGCTCAAACATAATGGCAGGTAACAGGTCATCTGAATAGTTTGAAAGTTTGCAGCCGTTCATAGGATTTTGGAAAATCTTTGACAGAGACTAGCCTCTGTCTGAGATTTTATTTAAAATGTGTAATCAGCCTTTCTATGTGTTGCTATAAGAGAGCACATTTTTTCAGTGTTACGATTGAGGTACACATGTGGATGGTCACATGGCTATAAGAAATGCTTAGTTGACCTGATCTTTGCCAATGGACATCCCTATAAAAATGGAACAATTTCTCCAGATGTATTTATTTTGTTTGGATAATATTCTATTTTACCACAAGAATTAAAGTGGGATGGTAAAGTAGACATTGTGTGCCTGTTGTTTATTAGGAGGAAAAGAAAATAATCTATACGCTTCAAGATGTAGCAAATTAAATATATATAGATATATTAAGGTTCTACCATGAGTAGATGTGTTTTCAGGTTTGTTATACATTTTATGAACCTGGACAATCTGCAAAGCGAAAACAATATAGTATATTTATGAAACTTTCACACAGTACAGAGATTAAAAAAATGGTTTTCCTTAATCAAAAAATATCGAGGGGCATTACGAGGGTGAGAAGAACCAACTGTCACTCAAAGTGCATTTGTGATTCTATTGTTTGATTATTGCAAGAAAATGTTTAGTCCTTACCATGTGTGTTAGTCAAACTAGCAGAATGTATTTTTATTTGAACGTCATTCAGGGTAAGGTATTTATAAAGACCCTTATGTGATAGTAGTTATTTTGCCTTATATGTTGTGCATAACTCAAGAAAGCTTACATTTAGATTTCACACCTTTTGTACATTTGAAGAATCAGAGAATCAATATAAGCCATTGTATCTATTTAACTTAACCTTAAGCTACACTGAACATAGCTTTAGCAAAGCTGCAGTAGTAACAAATGTAGCTTTATACAAAATTATTTTGATCTGCTTGAATTCTTCCATGCATTTTCTTTGAGCAAGTCCATTTGAATATGAACATTTTCAACATAAAAGAGGAATAATGCATAAGCATTTCTAAAGCTCTTTTGAAACACTAAAAATCCTAATTAAAAACTCTGTAATATCTTTAGGAGTTCAGAAATCTATGCTGGTGGCTGTTACAACATTTTACAATATAATGAAAAAGTTCCACATTTTGTATGATAATTTGAAAAAGTTTGTAGACAAAAAATGTGAATATTATTTGAAAGTTTAACAGAAAAGCTGCTGTAGTATGGCCCAAGGCCTGCTTTGCGCGCATGTTATGTTAGCATGGCTTATTAGAAGTTTAAGCGCCATTTTACCTTTTGCTGCTTTTGCACACAACACTGCATAGCTGTTTTTGCAAGTTAGCCTTCACGAAGGTCTACACATGAGAAAAGGTTTTGTTTCGACATCACTAGACTTACATCGTGCCCTTAGTCTGCGCAGTGAGTGCTGAAGCCGTCAAGGTTATCAAAACATGTTAGCTGTTTTTCGACATGTTCGAGTTACGCTTTCTAGACACAACATTTTGGCAGCTGTGAGCCAACTAAGATTCTGGCGCCCTTATTATCACCCACTTGCCATGATTTCACACAGTTGGAAGATTTATTTCCATTTCTAGGAATGCAGAGAGTTTATGCTGATCCGAATGTGATTTACTCTTACTGAGCGGAAAGGTAATGGGGTCCCCCTAGCAAGCCTAAGAGACCTTCTTTAGTTTATAATACATAGTTCCTATATAGGGAGGGTGTTAAAACTAGGCGCTATAAGACCTGTTTTCACCATCATTGTAATATGATTTCTCCTTTTGTATTTTATGGAATTGTGACCATGCTGACCATATTATTTTTAATCATATGTCTGCTTATGTTGGGTAAGATACTGCACATGAGATCACGTCGTTAAAATAAGTATTTTAACCTTCCCGTGTCTCTTCAGTACTCCTGTTGTGGACTTGTATGAGAGTATAACAAAGGAGCGTTCTCACTTCCCACCATTCCTGAGTTTGTCCTAAGTCACATGTTCTAGGTTGTCTAATCATTGGTTACTTTGCTATAGGACAAAGAGCTAATGTGCCACTAATGCTAGCTGGTTGGGGGTTTTCTAGGTACTGAGGTGAGTTTCTGGTACATCACAATTCACTGATGTCCTAGGTCTCTGTGCACAGGTCTGTGTAAGAGCAGGATCCTTGCAACATGGCACCACCAATGATGTGGTCTTATTGTGAGACTCTTGAGTAGTGCTTGTATCAGTCCACGACCCCCTCACTATTGTTTCCGGTTGACAGTGGTGATGGATAAATCTACCTATAGTTACATAGGTCTTTTCAAGCTTGATAATATAAAAACGATTTACTATTGAATTACTACCCAGTTGTGCTTTTTATATTGCATTGTAATTATCGTTCACTGTGTCGATATGGCTGTGGTTGATATCCCAGCACACAGTCGCTTGGCTGGGCGGAATCATTTGTAGGATTTCCTAGTTTCTTTGGAAGGACAGGCAGTGGTTTTTGTAGTATCTGCTGACTCAGCATACCCGTTTGAGTTATTTTATTCATGGGTTACGTTTCCTGCGGTTGATGCTGATTCTGGTGTATTTCACTCATACACTCCATCTGCTGTGCCTGCAGAGTACGCTCCATATAGGACACAGGAAGTTCCGATTTCTGTTTTGGTTTAACGGCACCCTCCCACATGTAATAACAGCGGTTAGACAAGGACCGTTGTCGATTGCAGGCGCTTCTTGGCCTGTTTTAGCTGCTTATACCCCTCATCCTAATGTGCCGCGGTTGACAGCTCCTGAAATGAGACCCCTTTATAACTCTGCAGTGTCAGTGATAAGGGGTCTGGTTCATTACATTTCCAGCAACCTCCCGGGTGGGGCCCCGGGTGGTGCAGTGCATTCAGTTGAAGTGGGCGGGCTAAAGCTTAGTCCCTTCGTGGTTAATGTGGTCATGGGCAAGCGTTCCCAGGATAAGGATGAGATGCCTTTTTGGCTTGCCGAAAAATTCGACCAACTAGAAGCAGTATTCCCAAATACTACTCCTGTAGAAAAACACAGGATCCTTACAATAAGTTTGCAGAAAGACTTAGTGCCAGCCGTAAATGACTGTACAACTTGGGGTGAGATTTTTGCAGCGGTCTATACTAGGTGCTTCGGCACCCCGTCGATGGCTGTCCTACCCTCCATCATTAAGCGTGTTCAGGATGAACGCGGGCCGGAGGCGGCTGTGGAGTTGGGAATGCGACTCGTGGGAGCTTTTGACTTGGTTTGCGATCTCGTCCTTGCAAATGTTAAGGGGGATGAGGTAAGTTTCCAGGTGTCTAATGCTTTGCGCGATGTCCCCGACGCCGACAAACCCCGTCAGTTACCGAGAATTATTATGGAGGCTTATAAGACCGTTGGCTGTAATAGTTTGGGTGTTAAGCCTTTTGCTAAAAACACAAACACAGCGGCAAACTCAGCAGGCGTCATCTGATAAAGATGACCGCCGGAAAGTTCAGAAACAAAATTGGAGTAAGAACAAAAAACAGGGGAAACAGCAACAGAAACAGGGGTCTCGTCCTGCTTCACCTACACCTGCCTCTCCTGAGAGTACATATGAGTTGGGCAAACGCACTACAATTAAGTCACCTGATAGACTTCAGGTTCCTGAACAATGTTCTCCTCGCTCTTTGCAGGAAACATCGGTCTCACCCACCAGTGGAGGAGGCGACAGCAGAGGTCGAGGTGCCCAACCGAGCCGTGAGCAGCCTCGTAAGGCTGACGGAAAAGGCAAGCAAGACTAGTCACCGCGACAAAGACCCCACTTTCAAAAGAAGAAAGTTGCTGCGGTAACAGCGAGATATGCCACAGATAGTGAGAACGCAGCTTCGTAATCAGACATGGGCACTGACACTGTTGGACAGCGCGGCGGAGATTACCATAGTGCAAGAGGTCCTGCGTCCACTACTGAAGGTGACAGCGACTGACACCTTCGTTGTGGTTGAGACAGCTGACACTAGAGTGGCTCCCCCTGACAGACTTTATGAAATTGTCCTTATAATTGAAGGTGACATAGAACGTACCATAAAAGGGGCATTTTGGGAAAATCTTACTACTACCTATGATATATTGTTGGCTGAGGTCGACTGGCCCCCACCTTTTGTCTTAGCTGCTCCCAAAGGGGAGGAGGTAATCCTCCCTAGTTTCACGCACACAGTGCCGAAAGAGCAGGCGCTGCATTTTGCAGAAGGTTGGGCTAAGGCGCTTGCGTCGGCTTTGTACCATACTCACTGTGGGTGGGACAAATTTTCCTCTCGACATGAGATTCCTTTGCGGTCAGTGCCACAGCCTCAACCCCAATACCCTATGCGGCGAGAAGCAAAAGCTTGCGTTGCAGAAATCCTTGAACAATTGGAATATCAAGGTGTAATTGAAACGTCTGTGTCGCCGATGAATAACCCTCTTTTTACTGTGACCAAGCCAGATGGTTCGTACCATTTGGTATTGGATTACCGCCACTTAAACTCACATTGTCGTACGTGCGCGGTGCAGAATACTCACAGTTCTGCTCTTGTGGACAGTCTTGTGTGTAAAAGGTTTAAAACCACACTTGACATATCCAATGGTTTTTTTGCCCACAATCTGTCCCCTCTTAGTAGTCAGTGGACTGCTTTTACCAGTGGTGGCAAACAGGCCAATTTCGCAGTTTGGCTTCGGGCTATAAGAATAGTCGTGGAGTCTTTGCTGCCCGCATTGTCTCTCTCTTGGAGGGGATCGATACAGATACATGTTCGTATGTGGATGACATTTATCTCACGGACGATGAATTATGACCGCATCTGTGCCGAGTGGACCGCCTAATTTGTAATTTTGCGGATTTTAGCTACAAATTTAACTTTGCAAGATCTCACATTGTACACAGTGTTGTTCCTGGGCTACGAGCTCAACAATGAAGGTAGAAGTTTGGCTCCTCACTTCCTGGAGAAATGCGCACTTTTTTCGCGCTCCCACTACACTGAAAAAACTACAATCTTTGCTGGGCTTTTAGAATTTTGGGCGTACCTACATCCCTAAAAATGCTCAGCATATCAAGCCCCTTTACGCTTTGATACAACCTTCTTTTTCCAAATCGTGCTGGCTGCCTGAACATTCAGCCATCTTGCAATCTTTGCAGGCTGATCTACTTGTATCTAAATTCTTGTTGACCCGTATTAATCACACCAACCTGGTGATAAGAAATGTACATGAGGCAGTGGGTTTCACGTACCTCACTTTTAATGAGGGTGACACAGTCCCTATCGCTTACAAGTCACACTTGTACACTTCGGCTGAGTTGCGGTTTTCCACTGTGGAAAAAGTTTTGACAGCAGTGCAAAGGCGATTCTTAAGGCACGTGCACTGTTGCAGGGAAAACGCATTTTGCTTGTTACCCCGTATCCTGCCTTAGAGACAGTAATGAAAGCCAGTATTCCAAATTCCAAAGCTTTGCACCCTCGGTGGATACAATGGGCCACGTCCTTGACATCCCCAGATGTCACGCTATTTTTTGATTCCACTTTGCAGACACAAGAGTTCTTGCAGTATGAATTTGTTCATCCTGCTCCTCTTACTATGGGCCCACTTGAGGATTTCCATTGTATCATTTACACTGACAGAAGTGCGCAAGCGGCTACGGGTTCAAAGCACTCATATTCTTCGGCATGCACAATGGTGGTTGGTACTATGGTGGATGGTGAATTCAAGTCCGATGTCATGTATAACCAACATTAGGGGACTGAACCGCCCAATTGGCAGAGCGTCGTGCTCTGATGCTTGCATTGGAGTACACGGACCCCAGTGTGACTACTCTTATTGTAAGTGACTCTTACTACTGTGTTCAATCCTACAATGACAATCTACCCTTTTGGTCTCAAAATGATTATCGTGACTCCAAGGGGCGCACAATAAAACATAAAATGATCTGGGTTCGAGTGGCTGAGCTTAAAGGGAGGCTGCCACTTGTCTTTGTAATTCATACTGTGGGTCATCAGCGTGTTGGAGTTCCCGCTGTTGGCCAGAGACTCGCTTAAGCACCTCAATAGCATACAGCGTGCACTAAATAATATCCCTAGAAGGCCTCTGGGTGGGCGGACCCCATATGAAATGCTCTTTGGCATCAAAATGTTTGTCCCGGACCTTGATGGTCTAGACATGGCGGCGGCAGCCGCATCCTTTGACGTAGATGAACATTTTAATGTTTTACAGAACCTACAAAAGACCAGAGACAGTCTTGCAAAGGAACACTTGCCCTCCACATCAAATGCTGCATTGCAGATTCCGGTAGTTGGCTGGCTACCCCAAGTTGGAGAACTAGTCCGAGAGAAGATCGAGAACAAGAAGGAATTCAGTCCCTCCTATCAAGCTCCAGTTCCTGTGCTTGGCATGCAGGGTACAAGAACAGTCATTTTACCTCCTCTGCCTGGGTGAAAGAGGAATAGGTACATCTCCATTGACAATGTCAAACTACACAGGGTAGCCGATTCTTCATAGTATGACTCCTGTGGTTTCGTGTCCAGCAATGGTGCGACACTCTGTTTTGGTCCCAGGATCCTTCCATCAGGCCTGATATTGCCATTGAACTGAATACAGTTGTGAATCATTTATTGGATTCAACTGATGGTGATCCTCTTAATGATACTGAATATACTTACCCCACTGACTTGTCTATGCCTGATGTGGAGACCCGTGTGGCTAATCAATCCCGTTTTTCATTTGACAGTGGCTCTACAACATCTAAGGCCCCTTCAAAAGTTTCGATTTTTGCTACCTGGTTTAAAAAACATTTTTTTATTCCCCCTTGGACTTACATTTGGCTAGTGCTTTTTTTCAATATTTTTATTCATGTCCATCGGATTAGTGATGCATTTTTTTCGTTTTATTAATGGACACTACGTTCAAGAAAGAACTTCAATTAGACTAATTGATGGAACTTTGGCCCTCCCACTCCTCTTCGCACATCATGAAGAGGGACCAGACATTTGTTAATATAACTGCTTGGCCCGTTTTAGATGGGATTGTATGGGATGCTGTAAAGTTCCAGATTCATGGGCCCACAGAGGTTATCAATGTTCCCAATGTACTCCAAGTTTCTATGGGGGACGTGGTTAAACAAAATATTCGCTCTGATGATTGGGACGTCCAGGCCTTGGAGGCTTTATTTTCTGATTTTAAATATTATACTGCCTTCGATGCTGAAGATTTATATTTAGAGTCTGTGAACTATGGTGATTTGTACTGTTACCAGCATTTTGGCAATCACTTTCTGCATAAGAAAAATTATTTTCGAAATGTGGTTAACTACACACAATAGGAACATTGTCTGACACCTGTTGAAGGCACCTCCAAAACTCTTTTGAAAAAGTTTTCTTATTTTACTAATTTGAATCAATCAAACACTAATGCGTTTTATTTTAAGATGACTGAGAAGTCCTCTTCCAAGGTTAGACTTACCCACACAAAATTACTGCATTCAAAGTCCTTTATTGATCAGTTGGCTGTTGAGGGCTATGAGCTGTGGAAAGATATTGTTGATCTTAAATCTGTTTGGGGTTCTAAAGGTTGGCAAGTGCAGGGCACAGAGGCTTTGCATCGTGCATGTCTCATCCTGAACCATATGTTGTTTCTGAATGCTACAATTTCACAAATCACCTGCTTTGGATTGGCTACTTCCAAAAAATTAAATGCTCCTTCATTTCCTGAGTTGGGTGGATACCCCTTTTGGAATAATTACACCTGTACTTCCCTAAGTGATTTACAAGCCCTGTTGAGTAATTCCATTTTTAATGTTTCCAGCATTAATCCCGAAGGCTGGTTGCTAAGGCAAAAAAGTGCAGATTCCTGCCAGCACCATTTTCTGGGTCTGAACCCTGGCTATATAGAGGTTAGAGTTGATCCCCGTTTTCAAAGTCAACATTCAGTCATTACCTATTCTGTAGGCAAATTGTACAGAATTGGCTCAGGCACTCGACCTTAGCATCAGTTAACTTGCATTTGTCCAAACTGACTGACGCAGTTGATTTGAATGTTTTCGTAAAAGGTCCTGCAGCAGGCAGATCGAAAAGATGGATATATGCTCCCTACAACGAAGTTTGGAAACTGTCCCAGATTAAAGCTGCTTCTGGGCTTAGAGCTTTTGATCAGGCCAATTTAGAAAAAGTGCTTGCCGTTATAGATAATAGCATTAACACCCTTTCTTCCGGTATTTACACATTAGATAATATTGTTTCATATTTTGTTGATATAGTACAGGATGATGTTGCAATTCTGTTCCATGGGCAAAATCAATTGAGTTCTATAATGCAGTTTGCGTGGACTCTTCAAACGTTAAAATCTGGGAAGGTGCCTTGGAATTACATGAACACAACACTGTTATTTTTGCCTTTTAATTTGACTGTTAAACAACAATTTATGTCAATGAGAGATGCCACGTTTTCACTGTTGCATATTGAAAAATTGGAACCGTTACCATTTTTGGTGGCCGAGTCGAATTCTGCAGTTTGGCTCATCCATGGGTTAATAACTCTACCGTTCCCCCTGTTTAAATTTAAGACATGCATGAAACAATATGCCATAGGCAGATTTGAACCTTTAGGTAGTGCCTTTTTACATGAAGTGTGGAATCTCCCATTTACATATAGGTGCTTGAGAGAGGGAAAAGAGGTTTATCTAAAAGGTGAAGATTGCACTTCCACACCAGATCACTCTTTAGTCTGTAAAAACGGTTCTTGTAATGTTACAGCACTGAATCTTGCGTGTGTTTTGAAAGGCACCCTCACCCCGGCTATTACACCAACTTTCACATTGCTTGCAAACAGTAAATATTTGTTATTAAATAATGAAGATTGCTGTGGTATGGTTGCTGGTATCCCGTATATTGTTACGGTTTCCCAACATGTAGTTTGCTGTAACAATGTCCTCTTTTCTCTTCCACATGGGAGGCTCGATGCTTCCATCTGGTCTTCTATTCCGACCTTGAAAGCAGAGTTCAACAAGTTGAGTCGAATAAGAGCTCTTTTGTCCCAGAAGGAGGTCCCCCCTACATCTGCGCGTGAGACATTTGTCCTTCACATTGCAAATACTCGTACTGAGGTGAATGCCTTATTACATACAGGCCTGCCCCTGCATTTTGGTGCTTTGATTCACACAATCTTTAATGCCTTGTCGACCACGGGCCTGGCACACTTATTTTAAAATAATAGGTTCTGACCTTGTGACCTCATTCCAAACTATATTTGGTGTGATCCCAGCATTTTTTCATTTGATTTTTTCGAGTGTCTTCGGCGGCTTCACGTTAATTATCGCTTTAGGAGTCGGTGTGCTGCTGTTAATTTGTTTACTTCAGAATGGATGCACAGTCTGTGCCTCATGACGATCTGCCTCCGGCTGCTCCAGCTTCATAACCGGAGGCTAGAATACTATTGATTGCAACCTCTGGAGACTCTGAGTGTGGCATATGGTTTATCTTTCCGGTTTTCATACTTTACTTGCTTGCAGCCTGTTTTCCATTGCCTGGATTGTGGATTTGAACGGGCCCTGGACTTGTGTCTCTGCAACACTGAGTCTCCTGACCTGGATTTTAATCTACTAATGAGTCCCTTAGTTGCTCATGAAATAGATTGTTCTAGTTTTGGGATTATGGCCTGTGCAGCGGCTCATGGGGTTCTAGGCAATTGGAACATATAGAATGCGGCCAATGACTGTCTGGCGCGCAGTTATCTTGAAGTAAGCCTGAGTTGTCCTCTGATGGTGCTAGAGGCCCCGGCTATTGAAGAACATGTAGGTTAATTTCCGTTACTTAATTGGATGGCTGAAAAGTTCATGGATGATGACAGCGACTTCCTATTGGAGGCGGTTGCATCGTACGGTGCATATACGCTGTTGGATTGAAGTGCAACTTTTTCTGCTTCATAGACACGTATTGAACTGAGAATTTTTTTCTATAACACCTTAATGTTTTTCTTAATTTTTGTGGTCTTATTTACACCGTGGCCACCCGTGATTGTTTTCACTGACTTGGTTACTATTTAATTCTGATTTTTACTCCCAATTATCAAGTTTGGCAAAATTCCACAAACTTGTTTCTGTCTCATTTGACCTTGAACTCTGCATTCTATGAATCTTGCCCCCTTTATTGTACGTTACCCGATCAAGGGAGGGTGTAGTAAGGCCTGCTTTGCACACATGTTATGTTAGCATGGCTTATTAGAAGTTTAAATGCCATTTTACCTTTTGCTGCTTTTGCACACAACACTGCATAGCTGTTTTTGTAAGTTAGCCTTCACGAAGGTCTACACATGAGAAAAGGTTTTGTTTTCGACATCACTAGACTTACATCGTGCCCTTAGTCTGCACAGTGAGTGCTGAAGCCGTCAAGATTATCAAAACATGTCAGCTGTTTTTCAACATGTTCTAGTAACGCTTTCTAGACACAACATTTTGGCAGCTGTGAGCCAACTAAGATTCTGACGCCCTTATTATCACACACTTGCCATGATTTCACACAGTTAGAAGATTTCCGTTTCCAGGGATGCAGAGAGTTTATGCTGATCCGAATTTGATTTACTTTTACTGAGCGGAAAGGTAATGGGGTCCCGCTAATAATCCTAAGAGACCTTCTTTAGTTTATAATACATAGTTCCTATATAGGGAGGGTGCTAAAACTAGGCGGTATAAGACCTGTTTTCACCATCATTGTAATATGATTTCTCCTTTTGTATTTTATGGAATTGTAACCATGCTGACCATATTATTTTTATTCATATGTCTGCTTATGTTGGCTAAGATACTGCACATGAGATCCCGTTGTTATAATAAATATTTTAACCTTCCAGTGTCTCTTCATTACTCCTGTTGTGGACTGGTATGAGAGTATAATGAAGGAGCGTTCTCACTTCCCACCATTCCTGAATTTGTTCTAAGTCGCATGTTCTAGGTTGTCTAATCATTGGTTACTTTGCTATAGGACGAAGAGCTAATGTGACACTGATGCTAGCTGGTTGGGGTTTTTCTAGGTACTGAGGTGAGTTTCTGGTACATTACAATTCACTGATGTCCTAGGTCTCTGTGCACAGTTCTGTGTATGAGCAGGATCCTTGCAACATTGCATAGATCTGTAATTGGACGCAGGGAGTTTCAAGTATGTGAGAAGTGTGTATTCATGTTTTAATTACTTACCAGTAAAATTAATTACATCATTCTTGACTTTCAAAGTCCTAACAATGGAATGGAATCCCACACTCTGACACTGGCTGCAAACTTGTTACCCCAAAATAATACCCCCTTTTCATGCTCCACCTTCTGGCTGTAACTTCTTGTCTATCCCTCTACAACATCCAGTAACAGGAGGTGCACGCTGATTGAAGGTGGGGGATAAAGGATCAAATAAAGACATGGGGCCAGATGTATGACCAGTTTTTGCATGCACACATGGGTTTGCGACCCATTGGCGCATGCAAAAACCTACATGATCAATTTACAAACCCTATTTTGCGACTCTCAAAAAATTGCGACTCCCAAAATAGTGTTTTGTGACTCGCTATTAGGGAGGGGCTATCCCTTCCTAATAGCGAGTCCCTAACCATTTGTATTTGTATTTATTTATGCTTATAAAGCTCCTATCATCCACAGTCTCTAAGTGCTAATTCTTGCCATGTATGAATGTTTTGTGACCGCAATTGTGGTCGCAAAACACACGCAAATTACCACCCTCTTCAAGAAGGTGGTAATGGAGTTGCAAATGGGAATGGGTCCCCAGGAGACTCCTACCCCTCTGTGACAAGCTCTAGAAATATTTTGTAAGGGCAGGCAGTGTTCCCATGGGCCACTATCCGGCAAACACTACCGTCCACAAGGGTATTCTGCAACTGAGCAGGAATCAGTGACTAGACTGCTTTTGGTAGTTTGGTTAATTCAAACCCCCAGTCTCCAGTTTCTTGTCGAATTCAAGAAAAGAGTAGAAGGCTTGGATGGGGAGTGAGAGGCTGTTCCACACTTTAGGTCAATGTAAGAGATCGCCTGTCCTCCTAATCTGAGGTATGCATGTAGGAGTAGGAGTTCAAGTTCTGCAGAGCGGAAGTGTCTGAATTGTGTAGCACCTTGAATGTGTATGTGAATTGAGTGTGTTAGTGTATTGGGAGCCAGTGTAGTTCCCTGAGGTGTGGTGTGATGTGAAGTTCTATGTGGGAGGTGAGGATGAGTATGGCTATCAATTTCTCGATGGTTTGTAGTCTTCTAGTAATTTGCTTCGCTATACTGGTGTAGAGGGTATGGTCCCATAGTCTAACTTGGGGTGGCTAGAATGTGAGTGACATATTTTCTAGTGTTGCTTTGGAGCCATCTGAAGATCTTCCTCAGCATCTTCAGGGTGGGGAAGGAGAGAGTAGTTACGGCATTGACTTGTGCGTGATGTCCAGTTTGACGTCAATGATTATTCCAAGGTCCCCAGCGTGAGTCCTGGGTGTGAATGTGACTACCCACCAGTTAGATTCCCATGATGACTTCTTATTGAAGAAGATAAATACTTCTGCCTTGTTGGCTTGATCCTGACACAATTTATCCAGCTAGCGACTTCGGACATGGAGGCAAATAGTTTGCGGCCTTCTAAGGAATAAGGCGCCAAAATTACAGCTTGTGTTCAATCCATTAAGAAGAAGCAGATCTAGCTGAGAGAGGGGTCTTGGATGCAGTCATGTGACTGATGAGGTTGGGTTGTGAGACTGTGTCAAATGCTGCAGAGGAGTCCAGGAAGAGGGTGATCTGCCATGTCTCCTCTGTCAAGGATCATGCAGATGTTGTTTGGGACAGTGACGAGTGCTGTTTCTGTAATATGTTTAGGCTTGAATCTGGACTGCCTGGCATTGAGGTGCTGGTGGTTGCTGAGTTGGTGGGTGGGGCATCAATAGTTTAGTTTGTCTAAGACCATTGATGGGGATGATAGGAGGGAGATGGGTGTGTAATTTGAAAGCGTGGGTGGGTCAGCAGATAGTTTCTTGAGCAGGGGCATGTGGTGGCATGTTCCAACTGTTAAAGAATGTGACTGAGTTGATGGGGCAAGGAGGATGAGTGGTAGTGCTTCTATGATTGGTAGGAGGTCTTTGGTAGATGAGTGGTGAGGACAAGGGTCTGAGGGAGCTCCTGAGTGAATGGTCTTCATGGTAGCAGTGATTTTGACAATGGTGGCTCCGGCTATGAGGTCAGGATTCATTCTTCACCCGTGATGGAAAGTTGAATTGCAATGATGATGGGGTCAAGTTTAGGGTTAAGGTGCCTTATATAGAAGTGATTTTGTTACAGTAGAATTCAGAGAGCTTGTTGCAAAGTTCCTGTGAGGGGTTCATGTTGCTGGAGGTGACAGGAAGTGCTGTGAAATCTTTGATCATTTTGAATATTCCCTTGTTGCTGTTAGTACTAGCATCAATGCTATCTGCAAGAACTGTGTGCTTTTCGTTCCGCATCTTTGGGCTAATTTGAAGATGTCTGTAATTGCTTTGTCTTGTCATTTCCTCTAGTTCTACTCCAGTCACCTGCAGTGGGATTTCATTATCCTCAGTTTGTCTCTGACCAGTTGGCCTGTGGGCAGGCTTCTTCCATTGGGTTGTGCTTGAGTGAGCCAGAGTGTTTTTTGATGTGGTGATCCAGCTGTTGAGGTTTTCAGTGGCTTTCAGCAAGTCACTGAGTTTTGTGCTAAAGTCTGTGCTCGGAGAGAGTGGATGACCACTCCTTTTCTGAGATGCTTTTCCAGCTGCAGCTGGTGGTTCAGGTGGTGGTATGTCTGTGATAGCACAGACATTGTATATTCTGGTCATAGTTGCTGGTTTATTCTCTTTAATGTTGCTGATTGCAGAGAAGGTTGGGTACATTAGTTGTCCAGTGGAGTGGGTTAGATCAGTGGCATGCTGGTTGAGGTGAAGGTTTCAGAGGTTTTCTAAATGGCTGTAGAGTTTGGGCTAGTGCAGTCTTTTAGATGAAAGTTAGGGTCCCCGGGAAGCACGAAGGTGCTATAATTGATAATGAGGGGTGCAACTAAGTCTGCAATGCCACTGACGAAATTGGTGTGGGGTCCTGGTGGTCTGTATACAAGGGTTCTGTTCAAGGAGAATGTAGCTGTGATGTGTATTCTGAATGTGAGGTGTTCCATCTAGTGGTGAGAGTGTCCCTACAGGTGGTGCAGCTAATGGTAACTTTGAATATGATAACGACCCGAGGATTGTGCTGAAAGTCTTGTGTAATGATCTTGCAGCCAGCGGGGATGGTTGTAGTGATGTCTGGTGCCAAGGTTGGGTTTAACGATGTTTCCTTGAGAAAAAGCAGTGCCAGATCACAGTCAGATCCTATATCTCTGTGGTGTGTTTAATGAGTGAGTGGGTATTGAGAAGCATGCATGCAGGTGTGGAGTGCTTTGATACCGGTGTTTGGTCTGTATGAGTGGGTTGGTGGGAGCTGTTGGTACGGGAGTGTTGAAGGCAGGGCATGGGAGAGTGCATGAGAACTTGTAGAAGGTGCATATGATGCTCCTTCTGTATTGTGCAGTATGGTGTGGGATCAGTGTGGTGAGCAGCAGCTATGATTAAGACCATGGAGGTGCACTGCAGGTTATCGGTGGATAGGGTGAGAACCAAGGTTCCTGGTATCGAGTGGGGTCCGGGCTTGCCTTTGGTGATCCAGCTGCACACCAGTGGTATACTTGCTGTGCGTACACTGGGTGTCCATGCTGCAGCTGCTATACAATTGGTCCAGAGAGGAGGAAGGAGCACAGGGTACATGGATGTCAGGTTTGCAGTTGGAAGATGGGAAGTCCAGTGATGTCACTTCCTATGCAGATGGGAAATGAAAGATGAAGTCTTCTTGATTGACTTCTTATCGACTTCTTATTTTAAAGATGGTTTTGGTCGGACACCAGTGATGTCACATCCTGTGCAAATGGATGATGGAAAATCTAGTGTGCCACTTCCAATGCAGAGAGATGATAGGAAATCCAGTGATGTCAATTCCTGTGCAGATGGCAGAAGGCAAATTGAAAATGGTGGGTGTGATCTAGTCAAGACATCATGTACAAGAGGATTTTGTGCTATTGAATATGCTTTGGTAATAGCCATACAAACTCATCTGGTGAGAGAACATGGAGATGATTTTCTCATCTTCCTAATGGACCAAATTTCATAAAATGTGTGGCAGTTTTGCTAAAAACGGAAGTTCACTTCAACTAAGGGGTCTTTACGATGTCGTTCACAAAGGCATATGCCCAATCGAATTCATGTCTGCCGACTCAGATTCGAAAGCCTTGTTTCTGGTCGGTTCGGAAACCTTTCTGAACAACCGATTTTGATGTTTGGACTTTCTGAATCGGTTCCAAATCTGAACGAGACAGCATTCGGAAAGTCCGAGTCTTTCTGAGCCGCATTGTGTGTTCATGTTTCAGAATGACTCGAAAGCTTTCCAACTGAGCAATTATGACGGCAAGTTCGGACAGGCTTTCTGAATCTGTTGTTCTGACTTGGATCGGCTGTGGGATCTGACTTTGGGGGCCTGTTACAGGCCCCCTTCACCTGGGGCCTTCCAAATTGGGCCCGTGGGTGTAACCAAGGGACTACTCTTTGCAAGCATGCACAGTGTGGCAGGCACCATGGTGTGCCCGCCACAGGGTGCAGGATTTTCCCCAACCAACCATTTCTTCAATGGGAGACTGTATATTCGGTCGGTAGACAGGCTCCCATTGAAGTCAATGGGACTCCAACTGAATAGTATCTGGAAGCATCCGGATGCATCGGAATCGGTCGCTCGTACTCCCCAAATACGAATCGGTCGGAAAAGATTCTGAGAACGATTCAGTCTAAATGCTTTCCAAACAGCATCATAATCGACCCCATCATCTTTAACTCTGAGTTACAGTGGTTCTTAACATAGGTTTGCCGGCCAATGGGAGTGTGTGACACCTACTCAGGGGGTCCATGACTGTTTAGAAAATACTTTTTTTAGCACCTTAATAAATTTTATGACCAAAATCAGAAATTTTATATTTCAAAATACATGTAAAAGAATCAAAAAATAGAGATTTAAAAACGTAGGTGTCATTATGATGTCAGACGGACTCTCCGCCATCTGAATGCCTCCTTACAGATGGCGGGGGAATAATTCTGCAAGTGTGGCGGGCGCAAAGACCACCCGCTATGCTTCTGCCATAGGTAATTGTTACGATTGCCTGCCGGAGTGGATAAGACCGGGAATATGGTGGCCTGATTACAATGCCGGTGTCAGAGAGCCTTTCCATGGTGGTGGAGCCGCCATGGAAAGGCTGGTGGAGGCTGGATTTGAGGGCCCATTGTGGGCCCCCTATGTGTTGGGGGAGCCAGTTGTTCACTGGGGGGGTACCAATGGTACACCCTACATTTCCATGCACATGGTGGCAGGCACTGCGTGATGCCTGCCACATTGTGCATGGAAATGCATGACATGGCCATTTAACCTTGCGGCGTGTGCTGCAGCCAGCAGCACCTGCCGCAATGTTAAATTGCTGGATGCGACCACCACGGTGGCAGTCGCATCGTGATTAGGGCTGTGAGACTGCAGCCTTACTGACGGCCAGTCCTTATCCCGCTACGATGGCGGGCGGACTCAAGTCCGCCCGCAATCGCAATCGTAATCAGCCCCCAAGTTTGCATCCTTAGTTTAGGAGCAGCTCAGATACACCAACCTGATTCTAGTATGGACGACTAGTGCAGCAACTGATGCACTGGTATGCTCCAACAAGATGAGAGCATACTTTTTGGGGATTTGTGAATGGAATAAAATATTAATATTTTTGTAAATTTGATATATATTTGTTCTTTTATTTGTGTATATTATTTTGAGTTTCTAGACATGGAAATTGCTTAGGTCGGGGTCCTCTGCTTCCATTAGTGATTAAATGTGGATCCAGAGAAATCAAAAAGTTAAGACTGTTGCTTTATGGACATACAGAGAATGTAACAAAGAGTCTTCCACTTAAACCAGATATGAACAGAAAACTGAGCATACTAACTACTGCAACAAATGGAAATTAGAAGGAACCTTAGGATGAAATGGACTAGTACAAAACATGCATATATTTAGGAAAAAATTAAAACTATTACTGTGCTTCAAAAGAGTCTGCATTTCTCGAACTGTACTTCTTAAGTTGGCTGCCACTAAAAAGAGAGCATTTGAAGAAAAACATATGCAAACAAATTGATGACAGAGGTTTAAGTGGATATCTTTCTAAAACATTTGAAACAGAGAGAAGGTCCCAAGGGGCACCATAGAGTGAATTACAGGTTTGCGGTTGGAAAAACTATGCAATAGTCTGGATGGTATATGCACAATAGTAGATGGATCTGAGAGAGGATATATAAAATCTTTCAAAGCAGCCCAGTGCATTCCTAGTGTACAAATTCAGAAAAAAATGGACCCTCATTACGGTGTAAATTGGAAAGCCTCCAACCGCAGTTCGGGGCCTTTCCGACTTACATTGTTGGTTTCAAATCCAGAACCCTTATTACGATGAAGGCTGACTGATTTGAAACTGGCCGGTCGGACCGATTGGCTTCCGACGGGACCCTTAGTTGGAGGCCGCTCATAATTCCCTATCTATGGCATTTATGCCGTGGAGATTATGATGTCGGTTTCCGGCAGGCTTCTCATGCCAGGCTTTCCGACATGAAATGCCTGTTAGAAACCAACTGTGAGGGCCTCTGACAGGGCCCCCTTGACACACTGGCCTCCAAAACTAAAAATGTTGACCATAATTTTAATAAGATTTCAAGCATTTATCTTAAGGCAAATGCCCTAGAGCAACCAAGCTGCTCCACTCTACTTACAAACCCCTAGACGAAGTCAGTGAAGGGTCCCTAGAGACAGAATTCAATTAAACATTTACTTCTTAGTCTGGAGGAAGTAAAAAACAGAAATTATGCTCTTTTGTGTCAAATTGGTAGTTTCAGTATACGCTCTGCACGCTCTAACTGAAGATTCAGAGTGAATGCATATAGTAAAACTTGAGACCAATGGAGAGATGGGACTACTGAACAAAACAGAGGGAGTAGAGTTTATTTTGGAGAAGGACAGATATTTATTAGTGAGGTTCCCCACCTTTTGAAAATCTGAAGTAAAATTAATTGATGAAGACAAAAGTGGAAAATGATGTAAACTGGTGAATGAGTAGGTTCTAGGATCATTCTGCATTCACAGAAGATAAACTGTTGGCTTATAGAGACAGAAGATACCTCTCTACTCAACTTGAAATTTCCTCTCCTACCTAACTCTGAGAATCTGATCTTGTTCCTCTCTCATGATTTATGTATGTCCTGACTACCTGGTTGGCTAAATTTACCAGGACTGGTTTGTTTATGAGTTGTTGCGTGTAGGTTAGGCTTGCATAGAACTTTAAAAATAAGTTATATTTTTTTATTTTACATTGTCAATCTTTTAAAAATTACCTTAATTGAAATAATTTTTGCTCAAAATACCAGGAACTTTATGACAGATAGAGGAACATGAGAACTTTCCTAGAACAAGAGAGTTTGACAGAGCACACCTCAACACTAACATTTATTGGCCAAGAGGTTGGGCATGGACATATGGGGGTCGATTCCGATTCGGGAAAAACCGCTCCGAATAGCCGTTCGGAGCGTTTTTCCCGTCCGAATCGTACCCTGCAACGTCCCCCGTACGTACAATGAAGTACAATTCGTACCAGGAGCTGGACTCCGTATAAATCTTACAGAGACCGCACAAATCAAATCCCCGTACGATTCTCCCTCGGAACCCGCTGTACACGACATCTGTACGGTTCGCGGCTGGTTTTTCCGACCCAGCAAGTACGATTCGTGTCGGGTACGCACCGTACGACCCTTTTTCTATGGGAGCAGAGAACAGCCGTAAAAGCAGAGTTCACCCTGAAACAGGTACGGAACGCCCCCCCCCCCGGGTACGGTGCATACACCTCATGATCGCAGGGGTACGGTGCGTACCCCAGCGATCATGGGGCGTATGGTGCATTCCCCTACGATCATGTGGTGTATGGACCGTACCCCATGTTCGCTGGGTGTATGGTGCGTACACCCTGCGATCGCAGGGGTACGGTGCGTACACCCCATGATCGCAGGGGTACGCACCGTACCCCGCGATCATGGGGTGTACGGACTGTACGGTGTATATGTGATTGTGTGCTTTTCCGTACGACTCGCCCTTACCTGACGTGGACCGTACAAATCGCGTCCTCATACCCCGGTCCGGATCGTACTCGTCGGGTCATATGGCATGTTTACGATTCGTACGGAGAGGGCTCCGGATACGAATCGTACGGACGTTTTTCTTTCAGGATCAGAATCGACCCCTTAGTGTATACATGATATTTAAAAGGTTTCAAAAAACATTCTAATGGCTGAACATCTTAGAGTATGCGAAAAGTGTAGGAGTGTTTGAGCATTGATTATGTTCTGTTAGGTGTTATCTTTTCCCACTCAATTTAAGGAAAAGAGGTGTAAGTCAGTATTGGTATCCTGGTCTTGAGGGTATGTGCTTACAGGTTGTGATGACTTAGGGTTAGTTTGAAGTTTGTTGGTGCTTTTAAATGCTCTCCCAATGCAAAATGCTTCTCTGTGCTAATCACCCAGATGGTTTATGGAGCGTTTTATGCCAGAGGTGTTATTTGAACTACACTTATGAACCATGTATTACTCGTTCTGTAGGTATTTTCATGTCTAGATCCATGGACTTTATTACAGAATCCTGTTGTGACTTATTATTTGTCTATGTATGGTATGATTACAAAAAAGTGGTATCTTAAATGCTATGGTCAAGCACATTGCCAGCTCGGTAGGTCAGCATAGGAAATTACCTCCATTCACCAAAGCAGAGGACGACCCACTGTATTTTTATAACATCCTCTGCATGGCAGACGTCTCGCTGTCTGCAGAACAACCACTAATGCGTGGTTGCGCTAAAGGCAGGACACTTTGCCAGGTGGGCACCATGTTGTTTTGGTCACACTCAGCAAAAATGTTGATGAAAGTACTGATGAGAAACTGCAAGAGCATCAAAGGAAACAGAATGGGAAAAAGAGCAGAGTGGGTCGGCATCGTGAGGAGAGACACACATTGAAAGAGGAAGGAGTGGTAGCAAAAAGCAGAAGAGGGGAGTTATAACGATTTGATTTTATAATTTTTACAGCGCACGAATGCCAGGGGGCGTCTTGGCGCTAGGGACAGTAGGACAGTATCGTTATAGTGCCAATTATGCGTCATGTCTATTTGTGAAGAGCCAGGTCTTCAAAGCTCTTCTGAATGACATGAGCAATATACTACTCTTGATAAGGCTTGGGAGGAGGTTCCCAATTTTAATTGTTCCCACTAGGAAACTTCTTCCTCCCCAACGGACTTGCCTAAACATGGGAGTTTGTAGCAGCTTAGCGCGAGCAGATCTTAGGCTCCTGCCTGGGGTATACCATTTCAAATGCGTCTTCAAAAACTGCGGGCCGATGCCTTTTAGTGCTCTAAGGCCAGGCATTGGGATTTAAAAATAATCCTTTTGGCCACTGGAAGCCAATGTAGCCCTTCCAATCTATGGGCAACCAGCTCATGTCTGGGAATGTCAAGTATCAATCAACCTGTGCCCCTGATTGCAGTGAGCAGAGTCCAGGAAGTGGTAGGGAGACAGACTAGTGCTGTCTCTTCCCAAGACAAAAAGTTGTTTAAAAAATGATTTTCACTTTCTGTGTTTACTGTCCAAGACAAAGAGTTGTTTAGGAGGCGATTTTTACTTTCTGTGTTTGCTGTCTATGCCTGTGGTTGTTGCAGTTGGGGATTGTAGTTTTAGCCTGCCTGTAATTGCATGTTTTGTCACCTGTGTTGTGTTTCGAATTTGTGGTTTTCCCTGCCCATGATTGCCTCCATTTGGTGTGTTGAGTTGTGGGATTTGCAGTCCATCCTCTGTAGTTTGTCCCTCTCATTCCTTGGTAACAATTCTGTTTTCCCTCCAAATTTCTCCTTTGCTCTGTGCTGAGACCTGTGTGTTGGAACAGTGCACTCCCAGCCACCATTTTGTGTTCATGGGCCAGTGAAACCAGCCCCCCTGCCTCCCATCCCCAGCAACAGGGATTTTTTCTACATCAGAGGGTGCTTCTGTGAGCTGTTTAAACTGTGTTTTACTAGGGCCTGTGCACTTCGTTTTTTAGCCAGCAGGGGGAGTAAAGTTGTATTCAAATAGAATTGTTAGATTTCAAGTTAGTGAGGCCCTTACCTGCTGAAGTCCAAATTGTGGATTGAGCCTGTCTGTCTCCTACGAGATTCTGAACAGGAGAAGCAGCTTCCAACTCTCTGGCCAGCAAACCTTGTCTGAGGTCGCTGGGACCTTATGTGGTCTGCTAGTGGTTGGTACATGTCTACGTTGATTGGTGGTTGATTCTGGTGTTTCTATTGAATGAGGGTTAATGTCCTCATTGGTTGGGTATTTGAGGGTTTTGATTGGTTTCTGGGTCTGTGATTCAATCATTGTAGGGTTGGGACTAGGGATAGGGTTAGGAATTCTATTGGAGGTAGGGACTAGGGCTTCCTATTTTATTGGTTGTTGGGAGTAGGGTGGGACTATGGTTAGACCTTTAATTGGAAGTAACGATTAGGGCTTCTGGTGTGATTGGTTGCTATACTGGGTGTGGGACTTAGAGTAGGGTTAAGCTTTCTATTGGAAGTAGGGACTAGGGCTACCTGTGCCATTGGTTGCATGGACTTGTTTTGGGACTACTGGTAGGGCTAGGGCCTTTATTGGATGTAGAGATCGGGGTTTTTGAACTGATTGGGTGCTTGGACTAGGGCTAAGATTGGCTGTAAGGTCCTGGTCTCCTATTGGTTCCTAGATTTTAGGGCTAGTGTTGTGATTGGATAGTATTAGGGCTAGGGTGCCCATTGGCTGAAGGGGTAACCTGATTACTAGGGCTATAAAAAAGGCCAGGCTTAGGGCAGAGAGGACAATGGCAGTTTCCTGTTTGAGCCTGTTAAGGGCAGAGAGGACAAGGGCAGTTTCCTGTTTGAGCCTGTTAAGGGCAGAGAGGACAAGGGCAGTTTCCTGTTTGAGCCTGTTCGAGACTGGTCGGGACTAGGGCCAGAAATGCTGCCCTTTTTCTCATTTAGCAATACCCAGCCCACACCATCCACATCCACAAACAGAGCAACACACTCACACCAAATGTACACCACGCACAACACTATGCACAGATTAATATACCAGCATGCACTACAAACCCAACCAAACCACATCTACACACCCTACTATCCCAACTACCACACAAATCCACCATCACCTACAAACAGTACACAACTCTATCCTATACCAGTAACCAATACACTCATCACTAACACAACACCAATCAACACCATACATAACTACATCCCATTCAGAAACACTCTCCCTGCTGTAATTACACCTAACAGACCTTCCATCAGTTGTCCAACAAACACCCTCCTCTCCCTTCTACCATAATAACACTAACGCACACCACACACATTGCACACCACCGCACTTTGTAACTCTTGCAACACATATACTTTCGATGTAATTATGGATCTACATATTTATCACTTTCTTCTAATTTTGCATTTCCAATGCACTACCCCATTTCTCAGCCTATACTTCGCTCAATATATCTTCTAGCCCAATCTTCTGACTCATCTCAAACTTCTTCTACTACTCCTTCCAATTCACTACCCTATCTCTCATCCTATACATCTATCAATATATCATCTACATCCACTCTCTCATTTATCCCAAACCCCATACCACTACTATGATTGCCAAAATAACCCTTTCTAGACTCTCTCCTACTCCTACTTATATCATCTGACACCTCTTTTACTATACCGATCCCCTAAAACAAACCTTTCTAAACTCTTTCCTCTGAGTCCTTCCCTCCAAAACTCCTTTTTACTCATCCAAAACCCTCCTCCTATTGCTAAGACCAAAAAAAATCTTTCACTCTTTTATCCCTCCACTATCGTTTTCAATCGAAATTAACAGACTAACATGTTCACTTCTCAAATTTCATGTTAAACTATACTAATATACTACCCAAATAACTGAATAACATCCACTACGCAAATTACTTCATATTTTTTTTCTATACTAATTTTCAACAGTAATCCTTTATGGGTTCCGGACTGGCATGCTACTCACCAGAAAAGCGATTGAACACCCATCAGGGGTAACAAGTGCTATATGAATGCAAATCTTTCTTCCTCTTTTATCCCTCCGCTATCCTTCTCACTCCAAATAACTAACTAATATCTACCACTGAAATTACTTCATATTTCACCATATTAATTCACCACTAATCCTTTGTAGGCTTCCTGAATAGCGTGCGTCAACAAGCGCTATATAAATACAAACCTTTGTCCTCCTCTATCCTTCTGCTATCATTCCAAATCCAAATAACTGACTAACCTATCCACCACTTAAAATGTACTTGCATGTTTCACTATACTAATTCAACACTAATCCTCTATGGGTCCCGGAGTAGCGTGCTACTCGCCGAAAAAGCGCTTCGGCGCGTCGTCAGGGGTAGTAAGCACTATATAAATGCAATTACAATACAATACAATACAATAGTCCAGTCTGGACAAAGCAAGAGCTGTGACTAGTATCTTCAGTGCCTCGCAAGGGATAAAAGGACGAATTTTCCTAATCATTTTTATGATAAGCAAAAGGTAGAAGTAAGCCTATTAATCTGAGCATTAAATGTAAGCTTGTCGTCGAAGACAAACCCCAAGTTCTTAACCTTAGAGACTGGGATTGGACAGTTGCCCAGACTATCAGGCCACCCTCTCAGTGACCAAAAGGAAGGATTGGGGCCTAAAAGCATAACTTCTGTCTTTTCCCCGTTTAACTGTAGACAGTTGTCCTGCATCCATTCATTTACCTGCGTCATGCATTAATTAAAACAGTCAGCTGTCGCTTCCAGATCATTTGAAACCGACACAACCACCTGTGTGTCATCAGCATACGAGATAGCGGAGAACCTACATTGCCTAATAATAGAAGCCAATGGTGCCACAGATAGATTAAAAAGGGCGGGGCTGAGTGAAGACCCCTGAGGTACCCCGCACAACAGTTTGAATAATTTGGAGACAGCATCTCCCAATTCCACAGATAAGTCTGCTAGATATGATGACAGAAGCATCAGTGAGGAATCATTAAGCCCCATCTCTGCTAGTCTACTGGCTATAATCCCATGATTAACGATGTCGAAGGCCGCGGAAAGATCTAACAAGATCAAGGTGGCCTTCCCCCCTTTGCATCAAGGATTATACTGAGTTCCTCCGCTGCCATAACTAACGCCGTCTCTGTCCCATGGCCCTCCCTGAAGCCATATTGTGCATGGTCCAGCAGGTTCCAGCAGGTTCTCTTTATTAATAAATTCTGTAAGCTGGATATTGAGCAGCTTCTCTAACACCTTGGATGGAAAGGGAATCCTCGAGATTGGGCGGTAGCTACTAGGCTCCTTTGGGTCTAGATTACATTTCTTCAATAGTGGCAGTACTGAGGCTGTTTTCCAGGTCTCCGAGAAAATGCCTGATACGAGCAACTCGTGAGGAAAAAGGGTAGAAAATGTGGAAGCAATGAAAGGAACAAGTATCTAGGAGTGATGAGTGAAGGTATTCAGACAAAATATATAGGAAAAAATGGTTTGACACAAATATTTGGAGTTTGAAATATCGCAGTATGTTATATCAAATTCAAAAATATTGAAATTATGTGATGTATTAAATATTGTTGCCAAAATGTTGATGTTAAAAATATTGCTGTAAATAATATCGATATCACAGTATATTACAACAAATTCAAAAATATTGAAATGATGTGATGTTTTAAATATTGTTGCCAGAAATATTGGTGTTAAAAATATTGCTGTAAATAATATCGAGTTTTTTAGTTTAAAACAGTTTCTAATAATTTTTATGGATTTGGCATTAATAATAAAATAATTAAAATATGTATTACATTTTGTGTGTAATTGTAAATGTTTTATTAATTTAAATCACAGAATTGATTTTTTTGGGTGTTTATTGATATTTTTTAGGAGCTGAATGTTGGGTTTATAGGGGATGGGGAGGGGAGTAAAAAAATGTACATTAGTATTTTTTGTTTGTTTAATAATATGATATAATTATAGAATTTGTAATGATTTAGGAGCGGAATGTTGGGTTAATAGAGGATAAGGGTGGGGAGTAATTTAAAAATTCTTTTTTTAAAGAATTTATTAAATTTATATTGAATTTGCATATAAACTGGTATGGGGCGTAGGGATTTTAGTGGATAGTGGTGAGAATGTATTTTTAAATTTATTTAAAAAACATGAATTCAACTTTATAA
This sequence comes from Lissotriton helveticus, assembly GCF_964261635.1. Classification (NCBI taxonomy): domain Eukaryota; kingdom Metazoa; phylum Chordata; class Amphibia; order Caudata; family Salamandridae; genus Lissotriton; species Lissotriton helveticus. The sequence goes on along the minus strand of NC_136069.1, from coordinate 492,485,821 downwards.
AATGTTCATTTTCTGAAAAAAGTTTGAAGTATGTGGATACATTTAAAAAACAAATTATAGAATTTCTTGAATTAATTAAATTGTAAAAATGTATGGGTGGGATGTTGGGTGATAAGAGAATATAGGTGAAAAGTTATTTTAAATTTTGTTATGAAATTGTACTTATTTTTTAAAATATTTTTTAAAACATATTTAGGAATTTGTTTGGTTAATTATGTGCATATCTCTTTATTTTGCAATGCAATTTAATTTGTGAAAAAAAATTAAGTACAGTTTTTTATGTGGGTCTTATGTGTATAGGTAAGCTTCTTTGGCAATTTTAATTCATTTTTAAAATGATTAGTAAATGCAATTTTTTATGTAAATATTTTAAAATTAAAGCTTAAAAAACAAATGTTAAAAAATAAGGTTATTGTTGATGTTTATTATTTATTAATACCATTGTGTATTTTGTTTAATTAGTCTATTATTAATGTATTTATTTTGTTGGATTATTATTGTTTTATCTGGTTTATTTGTCTGTATAAATTAAGATCTTTCAAATATTTAAAATGTAGTTTGCTATTTTATTTATGTCTTTTGAAATGTATTACATTTTATTTTGTTCATGTAGTTATATGTAATGTATTTGTAATAATTAGGTGATTATTATGAAACATGTTTAATATTCATTGAAGAACTTTTTTAATTTATGATTAAATTAATTTAATTATTAAAATATGTTTTACTTTTTTGTTAATCTGTGTAGTATACTGCACATTTCTCAAAAAATATAAAAGGTGTTTTTATAAATACATTTTAAGTTACTTAATAATTATTTAAATTGAAAATATGTTTCAAGAATTATTTATATTTTATTATTTTAATTATACAATTATATATTTATGAATCGCGTAGTTTTTAAAAATTTTAAGTTATGTTGTGTTTTAGTTATAAAATGTAAAGTTTCTTGTTTAGTGTTATTAGTTTCGTAGAGTTCATTTCTATTGGAGGGGTAATAGCTATTTGGGGTTTAATGTCCAGCACTTATTTGGAATTGATTTATGTTTGGAGTGGAAATATTTATTTTTTAGTTTACTGTTTCACACCTTAGTTAAATATTTTATGTTTGGAGCTTGACTTTTTGATTTTGTCTGTTTAGTGTGTAGTTAATTCCTTGATTTAAATTATAGTTGAGTGGTGACTATGGTGTTATCAGTGATGTCATCATTGATGTCATTTGGAATTTTGTCAGTGATGTCTTCAATAATGTCATGCGTGATGAAATATGTGAGGTCATAATCATAAGCAGAGTTTGGCGGAGCATTTCAAGGGTTTATTGTTTTTTAAACATTAGTTTTAATCTCTTTTCAACACCTAACTGTAATGTCACTTTATCTTTTGTTTTTTTTAGTGAAGTTCCATTTTATTTTACATATCTAAATATAACATCATTTTAACCTTTGTTTTTTTAATCAATTTCTATAACACAAAAGCCAAGCCTTTCCATCTTTAAAATAGCTTTAGGGTCTCTACAAAACCTGAATTGTGATTGTGTAACTTCTTACTGATTCACAAAATAGGGTTCTGAATACATATTGAATCTCAAAATGGAAGGGGCATGTTTAGGACATCCTTTCCAATTTATGATTTCCTAAGGTATGTATCTATGGTGTGTGATCCCACGTGCAGTCACAAAACAGGACAGGGTGGTCAAGGACCCCTTTTGCTGTGAGTGTTAACAAAAATATTTTTTAAGAGTAGGCAGTGGTCCATGAGACCTTTTTACTTTTGAATTTTGAATGCCCCGGAGCAATCTCTAAAGAGTTGCCTCAAAGATACATTTGAAAAAGCTGGATCCTTGTGACACACTCAGCTAGCGAGAGCCCTTGCCATTACAGAAAAAAATAAAACAGCTCTTGCCTTGCCTTTTATCTCATATGCCACCTGAAAATAGGATATTAATAAGCAAATGCCACCTGGCAAAAGGGTATTAATAAGCAACTGCAATTTATTTCATTCCAGCAAGACCAGGAAACAATAAAAACTTCTCCACTCCTGGCCAGCTGAATGCATCATAACTTGTATCCAAACTCCAGTCTTACCTATTTGCGTCTCGCAACCCAAAAACTAGAAGAGAGATCCTATAGGTTTGACTGCTGGCCTTGCATATAGCGGAATTTAGCACGTTTTGGGGGAACCAAAAAACGTGGGGCATGCTGTCTACGTGCTTACAAACGAGAATCATGGTTGCACCTTCTGTGCTGTTGCCAAGCTATAGCAAATGAAAGAAGAACCCTTCTTAGGGAACTATTTCTGAGCAAAAAAGCAAGTAGCTGCCTAGAGGCGTCAGCAGTATGCTTTACTCAAAAGGAACCCTACATCCTGGCTCGCTGTGGGCGATTTATGCATACAATAATGGATGCTCTCCAGCGTTGCTTCGGGCTCCGACTTCACCCTCGAATAGTTCAAAAGGTCATCCTGGGTTAATTTAAGGTGAAGCCAGCATGAACCCTCGACAAGACCAGATCACAGGAACACTCTTACTCACCTTCTCAATGACACAACAGCAGTCGGAGCGCTCAGCATTACGCTACGCTAGACTTTTGTCCCTGCCCTGGAGGAAGGAACTGAGACTGGAGTCTTCCAACAATACTAGTCACCAAAAGGTTCCTCAAATTTGGTCTAAATCGTAATGCATAAGCACTTTACCTGGGATTTTGTTCCAAGGATGGACCATGTGGAACTCAAGGGGAATGAAAGAAAAGTAAGACAAGGAACTTCGAGAGCCGTTGGGCGATTCGGGCCGGTCGCAGAGCTCAAGACAAATGTAAACACGGAAATAAGCACTAGGGGCCTCATTTATGAGGCCTTGCGTGAGTTTTGCGCTTCTGATGCGTCACTTTTTGTGACGCATCGCCGGCGTAAAACATGCCTCCTGATGCGCACTATTTACAAAGTGACGCATCTAAGCAGATGCGTCACTTTGTAAACCCCTGCGCTACATTATACCTGCGTCAGGTATAATGTATGCAGAGGGGGCGTTCACCCGCAAAAAGCCTCGTAATAGTGACGCAGTGAAATCTATGAGATTTCACTGCGTCACTTTTAGGACGCTGTTGCCTCAAAATCTTGCGCCTGTCTCACAGCAGGCGTAAGATTGACGCAGGCCCTTTCACATGGGGCTTTCCCCATGTGAAAGGAAGCATTGCTGGAGTTGCGTCACTTTTGTGACACACTCCAGCAATGTGTCACTTTTGCGCCTACAGATACGTCAGAAATACTGACGTATCTGTAACTCCTTGCGACATGATGCGTCATATTATAAATATGACGCATCAATCATGTCGCAGAGAGAGCACAGTGAAAAGTGACGCATCGCTGTTTTCGCGCAGCGATGCGTCACTTTTCATAAATGAGGCCCTGAGTTTTTAATCCTTGCGTTTGGGCATGTTCAGGACTATGGCTTTCCTTTTTGTAATGCTTTTAATGTTCACTATCTTCATAATTGAATTCAATGGTTTTAAATAACTAATGAAACTAAATAAATAAATTTACATTCCTAGAAAAAGTTTGTGAAACGTTTATTTTCTGTTTTTAAAAGCAACAGGCCGCATTTAAAAAAATTGAATGCTTTATTTAAATCAATCATCACAGACATGGCTTCAGCAAACCACCATCCCTGTGATGGCAGCAAATTAGAGGGGATGCAATTGTGACCTACCTAGTTAATATTCATGAGATAGTTCAAATTCCGACCCACTGCATTCCAGTATTTTGTGAACCAACCTATTAGTTCATAGGTCCCATCGCAAAATACAAATGTATTCGGTATGTGTGTGTGCAAAATACAACCACTTTTACCGAACTCATCAAGGCCCTTCACTGGGCAAATTGCTGCTGCTCTTAAAAGGAAGGAGATTGCCAAATAGTAGTACAGTTACTTCTTTAAAGATATTCCAGTCTGGCTTTCAATGAAGAACTGCTAAAATAGAAAGCTTAGAATTCAAATGGTTTATTGAGGCACAAAGCAACCACTTTGGCTGACTTAACACTCTATCCAGCCAATTATAATTACCACCGTTTTTTTGTTTTGAATGAGTTCTGTTATTCGACTCAACAATGAGCAAGATGGCAAAGTCGGTAACGGAATGGTGCCTGAAATGTGTTCAGGATAGAGGCAAATTGCCATGTATGTGTTTAGCGCTTCCATCCTTTTCCTTGATACTGTTTTAGCAGCCGATCTTTGGAAAATTATTAAGACGTATTGTCTGTGTCACGATTGTGAGAAGAAAAGGATGGAGTCAAATTGGAGAAGCATTTCGACTAAAAATATAAATCTGATGTTCTAACCTATAATTCCGTCGAGCGTGCATACTTTGTGAAGAGGGCTTGAAAACTGCTATTAGTGCAGCGGTTGATGTAATCGGAACATATGACTTAAATTGAATTTATAACAGCTACATTTGAATGGTAAACTCAATAGAAAGTCAAATAACGAACCCCGGGCCATATTATCAAGAAAGGGCGATACATTATCGCCGCTTTTATCGGCAAGGAAACTGCCGCTATAGCGGCGATAATGTGCTTGATAATATGCCCTTGTGAATTCCCATAGCAGCTCAGGTTCTGGTGTTAACCTGGGTTTCTATGGGAATTCACAAGGGCATATTATCAAGCACATTATCGCCGCTTTAGCGGCAGTTTCCTGCCGATAAAAGGGGTGATAATGTATCCCCCTTTCTTGATAATATGGCCCCCCATTTTTTCAGAATATAACACAAGCATCCAGATAATCAGAAGATGTTAAATATAGAAGGAGTTGATCTACATCATTTGAGCTATAAACAGTAAAAGAAGACGTGCATAAGTATTTGGTAACCGAAGTAGAGTAGAAGTCAAAGAATATCAAATTCTTGCAGTTTTAATAATATCTAGACATTATCAAAGCAGGCTTTCAATGAATTATGAGGGTAAAAAGAAACTCTGATATTTTAGCAAGTTTTGTTAACCACCTCAGATATCTGGATGAACTAGGACAGACATAAACGGAGGGTCGGTCAATCAGTTTGATCTGTTAAATCTGTGCTCATATTTCTGAAAGTCTCAGTTTAAATGAGCTCAGTGATTTCTTTGATGGATTTTCTCCAAATGTATTATTACCATAAAATAATACCTGCAATCCCTGTGTAATTTCCTTATTACAGTTGAGCTGTGATATTTCTAGTCACAAGTAATACAAATCAAGCTTGGCATAGCCAATAGGTCTTGCCTTTGGGGCCTTATAGGTGCTTAGCCATGCAACAGTTGATGTTGTTGCACCAAGGATATTGTTTTAAGTTTGGAAAACGATCTGACATGAATTAAATCAGCTTTTAACTACCTAAGACCGTGCAGTAGATTCCCCTTACACCTCTTGGATTGGGGCAGCATATGGGCACACAGAACTTCTCCTGAAATATCAAGCAGGGAGTGCCATTTAATTTTTCATTTCGAACATTGTGTCCTGGAACTAGCCTACTTGGAGCATAGCAGTGTATCACTGCAACGCGTTAGAAGTCGGGAAAATAGAGCTTATTTACCATAGACTAGTTTCTGTGACTGGGCTGGGACGAAATGGGCGACTTTGCTGGCTGCATTCTGGGCGTGGACGAGCGCAGATAGGCTTGCCTTAGACGCGCCAGTGGCGCATCCGCGATGCCTTTGTATTAAATGGTCCGGGAAGTGCTAGTAGCCCCGCCTAATTCCCACAGCAAAGGCGCTACCCTCAAAATTGCGTAGCGATCTGGAGTGCAGGGAAAGAAGTAATGGAATGCACCTCCCTAGTAAATGGTTCCCCGTCCCACACCACCCAACCAACAACTTCAGCCTTCATCAAGAAAATAAAAAAATGACAATAAAAATGTAAGAGCCCAATATACAAAAAGATTTAAGAGCCCTAAAAAGGTTAGAAGAGAGCACAGAACAGCGTTTAGACAGTTCTTAAAAATTAGATTAAAAAACATGTACTGGGCTTTTAGGTGTGGCCTTCTAAGAAGGAAAATAGCTTTCTTGTTGGGTGAGACAGGGTGTCTGCAGTAATTAGATACCTCATGACCTAAGGAATGCTTCTCGGAAAAGATGTGTGATAATAACACTAAAGTCACGATTACAGGACGGTGAAGCGATATCCTTGGCTCCGTCCTTGCATGTGGGGGCATGGAAGGCTCCCCCACACCCCCTGCGACTGCCACCACCATCCCAGTGGTTCTCTGCTGCCTTCCGACCAGTTGCTATTCCTGCCTCTCTCTTTTCCTTCCTGCTGAAAGGTAGTAAAGTAGAGAGGAAAAGGGGCGGCTGCCCGGCCTGAAAAGGGAATCTGCATGGTTTTTGTGCTAAAACCAGGTCCACTTGTCATTCCCCATATCACGCGGGATTAAATGCAAGGAGCAGGGGTGCGATCATTACCAGCTAGATATTGCTATTCCAGACCTTGTAAATTGGGCACCCCTCCCCCGTGCAGCTTGTAATCAGGTCCTATGTATTCCTACGATGCTTTTTCATAATGGATTGCGTTCTCATGATGGGCCTTTTATTCACCCAACTGGGTAGACCGGTGTAGAGCGTGCTGGGCCAAGTTCTTACGACGATGTGAATGTTATAGTCAATGTTGGTATGAGGAAGCTCCAAGGGACCTTGTGAGGAATATTCTCTCTGAGTTATATTTACACACTTAGGGCCAGATGTAGGTAAATCTTTTTTTTATTTTTTATTTTAGAATCGGAAAACAGGATGTAGGTAAAATTCCGATAAATGTTACCGATTCGGTATCATTCGGAAAATCAAATCGGTATTTACCGAATCGGTATTTACCGAATCGGGAAATACCGAATCGGTAAATCACATACATTCACATGGGCCAATAGGCCCATAGGAATGAATGGGATTTACTGATTCTGCATCTTCCGAATCGGTAAATACCGATTCGGTAAATACCGATTCGGTAAATGCCGAATCTGCAGTTTTGAAATTGACATGTGAGCCTGCTAACCAATCAGGGACACCCTGCACACCCCACAACCAAGGCCCAGAGTAACTAACCAATCAGAATGAATCACCCCTCCCCAGTACCTGGGAGTGGCCACACCCATGCAGGTGCAGAGCAACTGAACAAACAGAAGAGCAGAGGTGAGAGGAGCTGACTATCCAGAGCAAAGCAGTTGAACAGAATGGAGTTTCAGTAATTGCAAAAGGATGGTGGTGAGTGCAAAAGAAAAATTAAGTTCAGCCCAGCAGAACTGCAGGTGGTAGTGGAAGAAATTGTGAGTCACTACACCCAAATATTTGGCAAACAGTCACTGCATGTTGCAGAGTCTGTTAAGAGAAACATATGGCTTGGCATACAGGCAAAGGTCAATGCCATTGGGGTGACGCACAGGGAGATAGACGATATAAAGAAACGATGGTACGACCTGCGCATCATGACCAAGAAGAAGATTGCTGCCCAAACAAAGGAGGCTGGTGTGACAGGAGGTGGGAGAAACCAAGCACCAAAACTGACTGAGCTGGAGGAGTTAGTGGAATCAACCCTGGAGCCAGAATGCATCCATGGGATAGTAGACTTGGACAGTTCAGCAAGAGCAACAAAGAAACAAGGTAAGATGCTTGGACCCTAATCCAAACCCATTACCCTGAACCCATTTTCCACTGTGCAATATCATTACACTCCTGATCAGCTGTTACTGGGGGCCAGCAATGCATCATGGGAGACGTAGTCATAGTTACATACATGCAATGCATACACCATACTATTCACCAAGGCATGCCACACACATCTCCAAGCACACAATGTACACTAGGCAAATGTGTGTAAAAGCTTTATTTCAAAAGTACACACAAGTGAACAACATCATTGATCCTATGTCAATATGTTTTCACAGGAGAGTCTTCACGCAGTACAGCACCAGCAAGGGAGGAGAGTGCACAAGCAACTAACAGAAAAGAAAAATAGAAACAAAGCAAAGGTCATAGCGCTGTAGAAGGAGGCAACAAGACATCCCTGGAAGCCTCAACACCTCAGCGAGCCACAACACCTGTGCCGCAATCCCCCCTATTGTTTGGAACCCCTGAGTTTGAACCCACACCGCTTACACCAACACCAACGTCCAGGTCGTCCATGCAGGGAAGGGCAAGTAGGCCTAATGTGCCCCCTCTGAGGATCCTGGATACCTCAGATGAGGAGGAGGATGAGGAGGGCGATAATGAAACCGTTGCACCTGTGGTTGACAAGGCCAGGCCGCAGATTACAGCAGGCGCTGCGCGTACCAGTGTCCTTGGTATGAGGGCACGTGAGGGTGGCAAGGGGCAGGAAGGAGAGCGCGTCTTTTGTGGCCTGGAGGCCTCAATGGTGAAAGTAGAGCACCTGCAGGCTAACGCAGTGTTGGCCGTGCACAGGCAGGTGCGCAGCATAAACTACAAACTGTCACACATAGACAAGGGAATAGGCAACATTGCTGGTAGCTTGGAGTCAATTGCCAAGGGGATGTCAGACATCTCAACATACATGGGTGTACTGTCTGATAAGTTGGACAGGGATCATCTAGAGCGTCACAGAGAGCGGCAGTGTATGCGGCAGCAGTCCAAGGCACTTAACCGATTTGCAACATCAACATCACTACTGTGCCGCCGCTCAATAACCATGCAGGATGCAATAGTGCACTGCTGCACAGACTTGACATGGGGCATGTGTGGAAAAGTAAATTTTGCCATGTTCTGTGTCCCTACGTGCCATCCATCATATGTTATGTGTGCATGATTAAATATGCATATGCATTCCCCATGTTCGATTAATGACGCAATTATAGTTGTGTCCACCTCTAGTATGTCAGTTTCTAGTCCCCGTGAATACTACGAATATCAGGCCTATGTAAAGTTACGTTGCCACGTTTCTCAGTGTGCACGTTATTTCATTGTAAAGTCCCCGTTTCTAGGCCTCAAAAGGGCCCGGACATCAGATTCAGCTCCTGTCTCCTGAAACTTCGCTGAGGAGCGATACAGCCCCCACCTGTATCCTCGACCCTTCACTTACTTCCTGCCTCACAGTGCCCGGTTCAGGCTGGCTCAGCCTCTGAGTCTGCCAAAAGTATGTTATAGTTCCAGTTATCAGTTCAGTCCTCCTTCTCTGCATTCCTAAGCTACTGAATCGCATCAATAGTTTCCGTCATTGTCTAGCCTTCACGTCTCCACGTTAGAGAAATACTGCATTTAATGGTCATTTAATATTCTTCATCACGCACTACCTGTAGAATAATGCATGGTCCAGTCTTAGAATCAAGTTAGCCTTTCCCCTCCTAACTTCTAGTTTATATCAACATGTTCTCTAAACATCAGATACTAGATACTGCTTAGGTACATGTCGCCCTGACTCTCCAGACTTCAGTCTCTGCTCCTAGCACAGAGTTCATAGCCCCCAGCTTCTCCTAGTGATACGTCATTGCTAGTTTGCGCGCACCATCAGGTTAGAGGTCCCGGCTCCTTAGTTAGCCCCCTCCATGGTTTCCGCCCCATTCATGACATATTCTGTTACGTTTGCATCACATGTCTATGTATACGCCCTGTTACACCTCTTTTCACCCTTATCTTTCGCGACTGCTACGCGTCACACCTTCTGCTCCACCCACTGCTACGCCTATTGCAATGTAATGCTATGTGTTTGCGTTATGTATATATGCTCATGCACTGTTATTAAAAAAGTTATCCTTCCTAGCGCGCTCATCCCAGATCCAGCCCCAGCAGCTGCTGGGCCCTGTCATCCTATTCCTATGCAGGTTGTCCTGTTCCTGTCCTTTATGCTGTAATAAACCTGCGAAACTCCTACTACCTCGAATTTTGACTCTTATTTATTGAGCTATCTGTTATTCATTTATACATTCAAAAATAGGGTATTATTTATTTATTTACCACATAATGGCGCCCGAACAGGGACTTGCCCTTTCCCCACGCGTCGGTGAAGCCACGCCGACCCCCTGACCCTCTGCAGTCGTGACGGAACTCTTCTGCGCACCGGCAGATATTTCTGCTTCAAGTATCCCTCAGGCCCACGGAGGAGACGGAGGAGGCGGTCCAGCATCCAAACGAGACGGTGGAGGAATGCGGCGAGTCCCGACCAGAGCCCAAGCCGAGAGTCCAAGGTCCGAGGTATCCGGAGGCCCACCCGTAACTGAAGTCCGAAGTTCGTCGTCCGTCGCCGTAGCAGTCCAGTCCAGTCCGAGGCCTTCCGTTCTTGCTGCCCGGTGAGTACCGTTACTGGGGTGGTATCTAGACAGGGTTAATCTAATTGACTCTGGTCCGTGGGTTGGTGGTACACAGACCCACAAACGAAGTGTCCACTTCGGTGGATGCGGGTCCTGACGTGTCTCTTTATGAGACCGGTAAGTTTCGTACTGTTTCAGCAGTGCATCTAGTTCCTGTTCTAGTCAGTTCTGTTCTCGAGGAAATTCATGTATTCTGTGTTCCGTATTCCAGGTAGTATTCTGTTCGAACTGTTATCTTTAAATGTTCTTCATGTATTTTAATGTCGTGGTATGAATGGGGAATAAGTATCGTGTTTATTGTGTATTGTATTGTGTTTAGATTATAGTTCAGTCATGCCGCTCTTTTCGAAATTACGTCAGTTAAAAACCAGAAAGGGTCTGCTGGAAGCAGCAGTTCCAGTTCCGCCTAGGGACAGTCCAGGTCATTTTATGTATCAGAAGCATGGCATAAGCGCCATATTGTATCTAGATTTATGGGTAGAGTATACCAAACAGTTAGAAGAAAAGTATAGATGGCCCGTATCGGGTACATGGGATGCCGAATGCATCATGCGAGTAGAAGAAGCATTATGGAAAAAGAAAGCCAGACAGTCACAGAAAGATGCCATCGAGTTATGGCGCAAAGAAGCTCATAAAAGAACTGAAAAGGAAATCAGAAAGTCAGAATTAAGTAGAGAATCCTTAGAACGAGCACAAGAAAAAGAACTAATCGAGATAGGTGAACAAGTCAAAGCCGAACAGTCAGACAGACAGAGGCATGCCCTTATTAGGGGTATGTATCCTCTCCTTGCCGAGGGCTTGCCAAAAGCGACCCCAGAGGCATCCAGTAATTTCCCGCCACCATTAGTTCCGACCAGGCTACGTCACAAACAGACCGCAGCTGATATTTTTATTTCGTCCTATTTGGACGACACAGTCCCAGAATATGCAAATCCTGTTCGCGCTCCGCCAGTCCCTGTAAATCAGGCACTTCCCGCTCCTCCAGACACCGGAGTACCTGTTACGGTACCCCCGGTCCAGCCCGCCATACAAGTCCAGCCTACATTTCCATTTCCCACTCTGCCAGGACGAAGAGCCTCAGTAGACGACTCTAGTTTAGGGGCCGCAGGGGGAGGTACTCCTCAAACCCCGCCGCCACACAAGCGTTTAACGACAGCCGAATTACATGCACAAGCGTCACAGCGTACGCCCAGACATCAGACTGTAGCAGAAATAAGAAAGTCCCTTGCCGAATGCGGCTATGATCCAGTCCCAGGCGAGGATAATATGGTTTTATATTCATTCCGCGTAAGAAAGGTGGCCGAGTATCTAGTCACCTTACCGAATATGAAAGAAGATCTAGACAGAATATATCGTTTCATCCGTACAGGGGATGATCCAGAAAGTATTAGCGAGGCCATGTCTCAAAGGAAAGCCGAGATCCAGCTCATGATATTAAAGTTTCTGATCAATTGTCTAATAAGAGAACAAGATTACCCGTCTAAAGATCCGGCTGAAATGAGAACCCTGACAAGGTGGAGTGATAATATAGCCGAGGGTAAGCACAAGACCGTCGGTGCTATGGAGAGTATGTACAAGAAAATCCGTAAAGAAATAATAAAGATACACGAACAACGTAAAGCAGCACAAGTAAGCGAGAAAGAAAGTAATTCTGATACTGAAGAGGTAGAGGACGAGAATTCCGCCAGAATAGCGTATGTAGGAAAACCTAGATTTCCAGATCGCCATTTACGCCTAGAACACAGGTCTACTTTCCGTCATCCAGCACCAGAACAAGGTTCTCTAGAACAAGTATTCCAAGCTACCGATCACATTCTGAAATCACGAATCGGTTACAGTGAGTTAAGTACCATGCATGAACAAGAACTAGCCCGATCAGCAGTCCGATGGATTACTGATTCTACCACTTTTCCAGACGAAATAGTGGCACAAATGTTTCTGAAACTGCCCCCAGCCGAACAACGACTGGTGGGTATGTATATGATTCAGCACCTCATTACTTTGTATGAGGGTCAACACTCTGATCCAGGTCCGTTACATGATGTCCTGAACGAGTTACTCCAGTATAAATGGAGAGGTCTAGGTACCGATTTAATTAGTGTCATTCTAGAACAGCGCCACAAATATAGAACGTTTCTGAACCCGCATTTTGTTCATGTCTCACCCCCAGAAAGTAAACCATTTTACATAGACAGACAGAATCCGTTACGAGAAGTCCACCCAGTCAGAGGAACGGGTGGCGAACTAGAACGAGTGTTGGTTTACACTCCAATAACAAAGATGGAACTCCTCGAGATGAAGAAATTAATTCCCTGTCATGATAAAGATCCGGCAGGGTTCCATAGAGAATTAAAAGACATGCTCCGTATGGGAGAATACACGTATCCAGATATAATTAAAATGGTAAAGGTTCTGCTGCCCGCAGGGGTGTATGAAAAGCTCAAGGAAAAAGAATGGGAGGTGGGAGAGAAAAAGATCGATTGGGCAGTTCTAGAAGCTGAAGACAAGGCACGAGTACCAGGTACCGGTCTTGGAGATAAATGTAAAGAATTACCGGAATTATTAATACAAGTTTTACCCAGATTATTGACAACTAGAAAAGAAGACTGGGATGCAATCTCAGCCTGTAAACAGAAACAAGACGAAGATATTAGTGATTTTTATTCTAGATTTGAAAAATGTTTTAGCATCAACAGTGGCCTCAAGACAAGTAGTGAGTCATACCCTCACCTTTTTGTTACTAAATTAGTCGAGAATTCAAGCCCACAAATTAAAAATCGAGTTTTGAAAGTCGAAAGTACTTGGCAAGCTAATACCCCGTCCCAGATGTTGCAGATGCTTCAATACCACCAGAATAGAATCAGAGAAGAACAAGAACACGAGAGAAAACGTATGAAAGACACGAAAATGAAAGTACTAGTTGCACAATCTGTTCCTCAAGACAGTCAGAAGAGGGGTCCGAATCAAGCCAGTAATCCTGCAGCTCCCGTTAAAGGGAATTGCAATTATTGTAAACAGCCAGGTCATTTTATAAATGAGTGTGCAGTTCTGAAACACAACATAGCTACCGGTAAAACTAAAGAAAGACCACGTCCGCCTAGACAGGAACAAGTTTCACAGATTCCTCAGTCACAGAATGCACCACAGACAGTTACCGCACCGCAGCCTATTGCTGCAACACAGCACGTCACACAGCAGATGTACCAGTATGCACAGTCTGAGTATCCAGAGTACCAGCAGTATTCATGAAACAGCCTAGAGAGGGAGGTAGGCTTGCCTCTCATCGAGATACCTGTAGATCAAGAAGGTCCCTATGTTCACAGTCAAGTATTAGGGAAAGACAGAAAGTTTTTGATTGATACAGGGGCAAGTAGGACCACAATTAGTCACGCCGAAGTTCCAGGGGCTCCGCTCTCAGGCTCAAGAAATGTTTCCCTTGGATTTTCAGGAAAACCTATCGTAAATGAGATTTCAAAGCCAGTTACTCTAGAAGTAGGTCCATTGTCCCGCACTACTGATCTGTTACTTACTAAGTCATGCCCAGAAAATCTATTAGGCATTAAAACACTGAAAGAGTTAGGTGCAGTTATATGCTGTTCCCCAGAGGGAATACGTCTGTTCCTACGTGACTTTAAGGGTCACTATGTATTACGAGATTTTGATTCAAGACTGTCTAATGTTCCACAGCACTTATGGGCGCAAGGTCCAACTGATGTAGGTTATATGCAAATCACACCCTATCGTGTGACTCTCAAGCCAGGTGTAGTGTTACCACGAATCAGACAGTACAGATTGCCACCTGAGGCTGTAGCAGCCTTATCCAAAATTATTGACGAGCTTATGGCTCAAGGAGTGGTTGTAGAAACTGACTCCAACGTATGTAATTCTCCGATCATTCCAGTCATGAAACGTACTGATCCAAATGCACCCCCAGTATATCGATTAGTGATTGACCTACGAGAGCTTAATAAATGTATTATTCCGCAGTACCCAGTTGTCCCAGACATCTCTTCCCTATTAACAGCCATTGATTCCGAAGCCACGTTCTTTACTGTAATCGACCTCAAGAACGCGTTTTTCAGTGTCCCTATTCATCCAGACAGCCAGTTCCTTTTCGGATTCTGTTTAAATGGAAGGAGCTATATGTTCACACGCGCTCCTCAAGGTTTCACAGAAAGTCCTAGTATTTACAGTCAGGCACTCAAGAGACAACTAGACAACATTCACATGCCAACTGACACTGCCCTGCTCCAGTATGTCGATGATCTACTGATCACAGCCCGTTCTGAACGTGCTTGCGAGCAAGCATCCCTTACAGTCTTGTATTTCCTAGCCGAGACGGGGCACAAGGTGTCCCCTTCTAAGCTTCAATTCTGTGTCCAGCAAGTGGTCTACTTAGGACACTTACTGTCCAAGAGGGGTAGGCAGTTGACACCAGACCGTATCCAGTTAATAGCGAGTCTTCCTCAGCCCAAGACCCAGAAGGAGGTACGTGCTTTTATCGGCCTCACTTCTTACTGCAGACAATGGATTCCTCAGTATGCATTTCTAGCCAAACCACTGATACAGTTAACGACACAGGAGGCAGCCGTATCGACTGTTCTCCCTTGGACATCTGAACATACACTTAGTTTCAATGAGTTAAAGAAAGCTTTATGTCAAGCTCCAGTTCTAGCGACACCGAACTACAGTAAGCCTTTTACACTTTTCGTTACTGAACGCGAAGGTACAGCATTATCTGTTCTCACACAAGATCAAGCAGGACAATACAAGCCCTGTGCTTATTTTTCGAGCACATTAGATCCTGTAGCCCAGGCTCTGCCTGCGTGCCTCAAGTCAGTTGCAGCCACAGCACTAGCTATCAGACAAAGTGATTCCATAGTCTTAGGACATACCTTGACAGTACAAGTTCCACATTCCGTGGAAGTTCTTTTAAACCGAACACAAACTCAGCACTTGACAATTGCACGTTTAACAGGTTATGAATTGACACTGTTCCAGCCACACATAGAAATCAGACGCTGCAACATTTTAAATCCTGCTACATTGTTACCATCAGTTAATTCAAATCCAGCCACACATGACTGTGTGGAAGTAGTTAACATTACGACAAAGCCAAGACAAGATCTGACAGATACTCCGTTACCAGACCCCGACCTGACACTTTATGTGGATGGTTCATGTATGAGAACTAGTACAGGAGAACTAGTCGCCGCGTATGCAGTGACTACTGACACTGAAGTTATTGAAACACACCGTATTGACACCCTGTCTGCTCAAGCAGCAGAGCTAGTTGCTCT
This sequence comes from Lissotriton helveticus, assembly GCF_964261635.1. NCBI lineage: Eukaryota > Metazoa > Chordata > Amphibia > Caudata > Salamandridae > Lissotriton > Lissotriton helveticus. Next base: position 492,470,250 of record NC_136069.1, on the reverse strand, counting down.
GACACAAGCCTGCATACACGCCAAGAACTTGAAAGTTAATGTTTACACAGATTCACGTTACGCATTTGGAGTCGTACACGACTTCGGAGTGCTCTGGCAGGAGAGAGGTTTCATGACTTCTCATGGAACCAAGATTCAGCATGGTCTCCTTATTCAAGCTCTATTAGACGCAATACATTTACCGACATCTATTGCTATCATGAAGTGCAAAGCACATACAAAAGTTACTGACATTATTTCCCAAGGTAATGATCTAGCAGATCGCACAGCCAAGCTTACAGCACAGACTCCAGACATTCCAGTTAACATGACCCACACTCCAGATCCGATTACATGCATTACAGTTAAGGACCCTACACAAGATGTCATAGATATCCAGTTACATGCTACTCCCGAAGAAATCAGGAAATGGTCCGAACAAGGAGGGGTCCAGACAGATCAAGGATGGTTAACGAAGGGTAGAGCCACATGGTTTCTCCCCGACTCTATGGTTCAAGTCATTATTAATACCGCACATAGTCCAGCACATTTAGGAGAAAAAGCTATGTTAGACAGTATCCAGAACATTTGGTTCAACAAGCATTTACGAGCTGCAGCCAAGCAGAAAGTCCGTACCTGTATGATATGTTGTCAGTTTAATCCAGGTAAAAGTGTCCCGGTGGAACAAGGTGGATTCCAGCCCCCTGACCACCCTTTTGAAGTCCTCCAGATGGATTATATTCAGATGGAGCGATGTCGAGGATTCAAGTATGTTCTTGTAGTTGTATGCGCTTTGTCCAGGTGGACAGAAGCATATCCAGTCCCAGATTACACAGCCGCGACCACTGCTAAGCAGTTGGTTCGTGAATTCTTCCCCCGTTATGGACTCCCTAGAGTCGTATATTCTGACAACGGCCAGCCATTCTCATCTGAACTCATGAAGCATGTTTCCCTGTTGTTAGGGTACCAGTGGAAGTTCCATTGTGTACGCCATCCTGAAGCAGCCGGTCTTGTAGAGAGACATAACCAGACTCTGAAAATCCGTATTGCAAAAGTATGCAAAGAAAAAGGTGTGGACTGGCTAGTAGCTCTGCCAGTCGCTTTATTTTATATGCGCATGGTCGCACATTCCAGATCAGGTCTGTCCCCGTATGAGGTCGTTTTTGGCCGCCCCCCTAACATGTGGGGTACTCCTAGACCCCGAAGTATTACCGATGTTTCAAGTAATATGCTGACAGATTACCTAGCTTCCTTGATGTCTGCCCTCAACTCATGTCGTTCACAGGTTGCCGCCGCATTTCCAGACAATACCGAGGTGGCACCGCATGAAATCGTTCCAGGATCCATGGTGATGGTCCGCAATTTCGACAGTCCACTGGAGCCTCGCTGGAAAGAGCCCCGACAGGTCCTCCTCACCACCCGTACAGCCGTGAAGTTGGAAGGTCGAAAAGGCTGGGTGCACCTTTCTCATGTAAAACAATTTAATGGACTGAAACCCGTCTTAAAGAACATTTCCCAGGATTTGGATTGCCAAAGCATTGTTCTCAAGGACTGTCCCGCAAAAGACATTGCTACAAACCCTCCCCTGTTAGAGAAAACTCCGCAACAGGAGTATAAACTAAAACTCCGGTCTAGTAAAATAAGTCAGTCAGTTTGATTGTCTAAGTCCTCCCCTAGGTGAAACGGTTAGACTGTTTCTGACATGTATAAAATAGACCCCCATAGTGAGAGAGTTAGTCAAAACTCAATCCGATGTATCGTTTTTCTATGTTTCATATTATTTCTCAGCCTTATGATTTCCTGCACTAGTTATGCATTTTATCTGTGTTTCTCAGTTTCACATGTAAATAAGTCTGCTAATGCTACAGTAGAGCACACGTTTAGTGATCTGCCTCCTCATGAACTCTCTTACCGCCTCGCTATGCGAAATAACTCATTCATCCGCATGTTACATTACTCACACCAGTCCAGCAATACCACTAATTGTTGGGTGTGTGGTCGACTCCCCCCTTTCCAGATACCGAAGGGAGTTCTGCCACTTTTTCCTTATCCATTTTCACATAATGGTTCGTGTGGAGCATGGTCCACGTTAACGTCATCCTCAACAGATATGTCTTTTCTTAACAGTACATGTTTCCCAGACAAGCAAGGTCTCCCTCACCGAACAGGGTTAGATCTAGAAAATGAAGTGTATAATTTAGGTAACTATTCTTCGAATTTCATGGTCTTGAATGTTCAGTCTGATACTACTCCAGACTTACCTGCTATTTCAGTACTGCCAGTCAAAGGCGAATTATGTGTCCGAAATAATGGTTCCGTACATGTAGGACACAGTGATTGTACTACTGTTGTCAAGTATAGTGACAGTGGGAAATCTATTTTCAAAGCTTCACGTCATTCTTATTTTATTTGTGGTCAAACTGCATATGTTCGTCTGCCCCTCGATTGGGAGGGAACCTGTTACATTGCCTTCCTACTGCCACCTGTTTTCCTAGCCCCACCTGATTATCATAGAAACACACATCTAGTACACGTTAGACATAGAAGGGAGTCCCCAATTGTCGATTATACTGAAACTGCTCTAGAACAGTATACAGATTTCAACAGAGGTTTCTTTTTCTTTATAGGACCTATCCAGAATAGTAAGCTAATCCGTAGGTTAACCAGAACCCTTGAAGCTGTAGTAAATGAGACTGCCTCTGCTCTAGGTAATTTAACTGAAGAGCAATCTGCTATGAGATTTGTCGTTTTACAGAATCGTCTCGTCCTTGACGTCATACTGGCCGATAGGGGCGGGGCCTGTAGAGTCATCGGATCTAGTTGCTGCATTTTCATTCCAAATAACGCGCCGTCTGTTTATTCAGCTATAACCAGACTCCATAAAATTGCCCATCTGTTACACCAAGATCCAGGCACCTGGACATGGTCCGGTTGGTTCTGGAATATAATTTCCGCATGGGGATGGAAAATATTGTCCTTTCTAGGTATTACAGTAGCGATCATATTCAGCTGCTGCCTCTGTATACAATGTGGCCCTGCGATTTGCGGCATCTGTGCTACCTCTTGTATTCCTAGTCCCAAGCCCCGTTCTAAATCCCGTTCCAGGATAATTCGAGACGAGCAAATGATACTGTATGAAATGATAGATGGTATCATGAAAATTGATGTTTCCTGATGGAAACGTAGTGACAAGGAGGGAATGTGGAAAAGTAAATTTTGCCATGTTCTGTGTCCCTACGTGCCATCCATCATATGTTATGTGTGCATGATTAAATATGCATATGCATTCCCCATGTTCGATTAATGACGCAATTATAGTTGTGTCCACCTCTAGTATGTCAGTTTCTAGTCCCCGTGAATACTACGAATATCAGGCCTATGTAAAGTTACGTTGCCACGTTTCTCAGTGTGCACGTTATTTCATTGTAAAGTCCCCGTTTCTAGGCCTCAAAAGGGCCCGGACATCAGATTCAGCTCCTGTCTCCTGAAACTTCGCTGAGGAGCGATACAGCCCCCACCTGTATCCTCGACCCTTCACTTACTTCCTGCCTCACAGTGCCCGGTTCAGGCTGGCTCAGCCTCTGAGTCTGCCAAAAGTATGTTATAGTTCCAGTTATCAGTTCAGTCCTCCTTCTCTGCATTCCTAAGCTACTGAATCGCATCAATAGTTTCCGTCATTGTCTAGCCTTCACGTCTCCACGTTAGAGAAATACTGCATTTAATGGTCATTTAATATTCTTCATCACGCACTACCTGTAGAATAATGCATGGTCCAGTCTTAGAATCAAGTTAGCCTTTCCCATCCTAACTTCTAGTTTATATCAACATGTTCTCTAAACATCAGATACTAGATACTGCTTAGGTACATGTCGCCCTGACTCTCCAGACTTCAGTCTCTGCTCCTAGCACAGAGTTCATAGCCCCCAGCTTCTCCTAGTGATACGTCATTGCTAGTTTGCGCGCACCATCAGGTTAGAGGTCCCGGCTCCTTAGGTAGCCCCCTCCATGGTTTCCGCCCCATTCATGACATATTCTGTTACGTTTGCATCACATGTCTATGTATACGCCCTGTTACACCTCTTTTCACCCTTATCTTTCGCGACTGCTACGCGTCACACCTTCTGCTCCACCCACTGCTACGCCTATTGCAATGTAATGCTATGTGTTTGCGTTATGTATATATGCTCATGCACTGTTATTAAAAAAGTTATCCTTCCTAGCGCGCTCATCCCAGATCCAGCCCCAGCAGCTGCTGGGCCCTGTCATCCTATTCCTATGCAGGTTGTCCTGTTCCTGTCCTTTATGCTGTAATAAACCTGCGAAACTCCTACTACCTCGAATTTTGACTCTTATTTATTGAGCTATCTGTTATTCATTTATACATTCAAAAATAGGGTATTATTTATTTATTTACCACACATGGGAAGAGTGACCTCTGCGATGGAGCATATGCTCACCACTCAAACAGGCACTGCTGGTGACACGGGTGTGGAGGAGACTGAAGGGTCCACCAGCAAGAGTGGCTCCAGCACACCTGTACCAGAGGTGCGCAGGAGCGTCAGGCGCAGCAATGCTGAGTCAGGCCCCAGCCAAGATATGGAAACCGAGCCATGTAAATCCCGCAATGTAGTGCATGGCCGTAAGCATTGAACATTGCCTGAACTGCACAGGACTGCTCACAGTGACGGCAACTGAGCACACGCAGTCATGGACACGGACATTGATGGACAATGGCTTTTATTACTTTACATGATGTAGGGATTATTAAACTACACTCTTCAGACACTATACCTGACTGTGTGTCATACATTACCTAGAAATATCGACGTGTGATCTCTGCCCATCTCAATCTACCATCTGTTGCTGCTGCTCCTGTTGCTTGGGGCTCTGCCTGTTCTTGGTCATCATCAATGTCATCAGGGACATCTTAAGGATTTTGGGGGCCCTGGGCCAAACATATTTTGGGGGCTCCTGTTCACAAGAGCTTTGAATTTATGATCCAATTTGAACACCTGTTTCCCACGCAGTTTCCGATTCCTCAGCTGGGTTAGCGATCCAGTTTGGATCATAGGCATTAGCCTATATATTCCCGATGTAAATGGACGCGCTCACCTGATAGCAGTAGGATTTAGTGTTTCCTGCCCTGCTACTAGGTTTTTAATACTTTTAAAATTGTATATGTGTGCTGAATTACTTTGTGCTTTTTAAAAATTTCTCTTACCTACGCGCACTTGCACTTTACTTGATTCTGCTTGCCTACACCTCCTTAGCTGCTCCGATTTGCATCTCGCTTTTCCTCCAGTCCTGGTCGCCCCGGCTGATATGCTGATTGTGCTGAGGGCTGGGGCTACTATCGGGCTCCTCACTTCCGCCTACGCAGTTTCCACTTCCTCAGCTGCATTAGAGATCCAGTTTGCTTTATAGGCATTAGCCTATATATTCCCGTTTCAAATGGCTGCATGCAGCTGACAGCTGTAGGATTTAGTGTTTCCTGCCCTGCTACTAGGTTTTTAATACTTTTTAAATTGTATATGTGTGGCTGAACTACTCTGTGCTTTTTAACAATTTCCGCCACCTACGCGCACTTGCACTTTACTTGATTCTGCTTGCCTACACCTCCTTAGCTGCTTTGATTCGCATCTCACTTTTCCTCCACTCCTGGTCTGCCGCGGCTGATATGCTGATTGTGCGGAGGGCTGGGGCTACTATCGGGCTCCTCACTTCCGCCCACACTGTTTCCACTGCCTCAGCTGCGTTAGTGATCCAGTTTGCATCATAGGCATTAGCCTATATATTCCCGGTGCATACGGCCGCGGGCAACGGGAACGCCAAAGGCAAGCCTGTCTGCACCCGAAGGCATCCAGCGCCCGCCATGCTGCCCAGTTCCCCTCCGGTGAGTTTCTTCAACTATATTACAATAGGGAAAAACTGCTTAGCCTTAGGCGGCTACCATTATACAAGTGTACAGCGGCTGATACGAGCTTGGAGGTAGACTTTCTATGCAATAAGTGCAACTGGTCTCTCCTCCAGCCCAGGAATCTCACACCCAAGATCCTCCCACACAACAATATGTATAAAAACAAAAAGAAAACAGATGACTTAAAGGCCATCCTATTAAATTGTTGCTCTATGCAAAAGCATGAACCACAAATTTATGGCCTACTTTTAGACAAACAGCCTGATCTTTTATTTCTCACTGAGACATGGCTGTCTGAAGCCTCCAACCCTACTATCACCTCGGCCATCCCTATGGGTTATAAAATCCTTAGGCGGGACCGACCGAGTGGGAAGGGGGGCGTGTCCCCATAAATTACAATCAAAAACTAGACTGCTCTCCCATCCCGATGGAAAATATCAAGGGCGCAGAGTCCTTAGGCTTCCGCTGTACCTTATCCCTCCATCATAGCATAGCTGGTTTTCTGATTTACAGACCTCCCAGTGCAATTGGAAATGTTATTACTACGCTTAATACAGCCACGGCCTCCCTGGCCTTAAAATACAACTACTGCCTTATTCTGGGAGATTTCAGTATACATATGGACAATGAAAAAGACTCTCTAACAATTTCCTTTTTGGAGGCGCTGCAGGCCTGCAACATATTTCCATCTATTTTTTCGGCCATCTATGAGAGGGGCCATACCCTAGACCAAATATTTCACAACTTTGACATATCAGTAAGCTTACCTCTTCCCATTATCTGATCTGACCACCTCCTATTAAAATTCGTCATTCTCAACTCTGCGACAGCCCCGCGGGCTAACGCAGGGCAGAGGTTCCCTAATTACAGGACATTCCATAAAATATCCTTTCCGATGTAAGCAAACACCCTCGGTCTTTCCTTAGGGGAGCTGTTTGGCTGCCCTGACTCGGTTGACCTCTCAGTAGATTCATGGCTCCGAAACAACATTGATGCAGCAGTACGGATTGTTTCCCGCTCCTCAAAGAGTTCGGCTCCACCAGCTCCATTGTTTAATGATTCCCTCAGATCTAGCAAAATAAATAGTTGAAAAATGGAATGGAAATGGCGTAAATCCTACCTACCTGAGGACAGGAAGGTGTATAAAGACAACTTAAAAGCTCATTACATTCTCGTGAAGGCAGCCAAGATAAACTTTTCAAACCAAGATAGACAATGCCCAAAATAGGAGTAAGGAAATCTTTAGCATAGTTAAATCCTTTACCGCCCCGAAAGCTGGCACAAAGGAAGGGCCATGCACAGAAGAATGGTCTAAGCAAATAGCTCAATTCTTCCACAAAAAGATCTCCATGATTCAACAAGCCTTCACTAACATCTCAGAGGAAGAACTGACCTTCTACCTTGGTCCTAATAGCATATTTCACCTCATGGATCCGCAATCTTTACTAGCTTTCTCTGAGTTTCAGCTTGAAGAGGCACTGACCCTTCTCCAAAGCATTAAGTCTGGCTCTCCTACCAACCCATGTCCAGCGAATATCCTGAACCTATTAGCTCCCACCATAAACCCCACGCCAAACCAGCTCATTAATGCTTCCCTCTCCACAGGCAACATGCCGACATTATGGAAGAATGCTAAGATTCTTCCACTGATAAAAAAGGTTAACACCAAACCGAGGGCCCCTGCCAACTACAGGCAATTCTCCTTTCTTGTGGCGCTCTCCAAAGTATTAGAGAAGCATGTAAACAAGGCCCTGCAAAAACACATTGAAGATGTGAAGCTCCTCACGAGTCCCAGTCTGGTTTTAGGGCTAACTACAGTACAGATTCCACTGTGCTGGAAGTGACTGAATTTCTCAAAGGTAAGCTGGACAAGGGAAGCAAAGCTGTTCTGATACTTCTTGATCTGTCGGCGTCCTTCGATATGGTCCCACATGAAAGGCTCCTGAAGAGACTTTCTAACGTCGGCCTGGGGGAAACTGCCTTAACATGGATGTCATCCTTCTTGGCAAATAGATCTCAGGACATCTGGATCCCCCCTTTCTGATCCCTGGTTCCGGGCATGAATGTACGTGTCCCTCAGGGCTCCATTCTCAGTCATACCCTTTTTAATATATATCTATCCCCCTTGCATTTCTGGTACAGGGCGCCAAAATTGTTTCCTAAGCTGATGACACTCAGCTGATTTTTACTTGTGAAAAAGCAATTGACTTTGACGGGACAATGATTAGGTCTTGCCTCACAAAGGTTTTTAACTGGCTTAAGATCGCTCAGCTGAAGTGCAATCCTGACAAAACTGAATTTATTTTCATGGTAATACAGAAACGCCTGACGGGAGCTCTTGGTGGCCAAAAGCTCTGCCCCCGCCCACGGAAAAAGTAAAAGTTCAAGACTTAGGAATTGTCATAGACAAGACATCATGGGTTTCAAATCCAAAATGTAACTGGCGCTTGCTTTAGCTTACTCCGGATGCTAAATAAAATCCTGCCACTGTTACCACTTGAAAGCAGAAAGGGCATGATGCAGGCTCTGGTGACATCAAAGCTTGATTATGTCAAAAGATTGTACCTCGGTCTTCCCAAATCCCTTATCCAGCGCCTACAAGTGGTACAAAACGCGACAGCCGCAGCCATCTTGAGACGTAAACCCAGATCTAGTATGACCCCTATTCTTAAGTCTCTACACTGGCTCCACATAAAAGAACGAATCGACTTCAGAGTGATGAGCAACTTCTTTAAAGCTTTCCCTGGCTCAGGAGCCGGCTACCTAAATAAGCGCGCTAAGTGCTACACAACATCTAGACCCCTAAGACCTTCCATTGTCAACCTGGCCATCCTGCCTTAAATATGCCGTGCCCGCACTGGAGGCAAATCCCTCAGCTTTCTAGGCGCAAAATTGTGGAATAACCTCCCTGAGTCTCTGAGAATAACCACAGACCCACTCTCTTTCAGGAAGAACTTAAAAACCTGGCTTTTTAATAACTGATGGGTCTTTTACACACGTTTTCCTCCCACTGTCATGCGCCAGGGCACTCTAGTCTGAATAGCTGCTCGCTTTATTAAATACACTATTTCATTTAATTAGGTCCCTGACAGTGCAAAAGAAAACTCGTTAAAATTCTAAGGGCCTTATTTATGAGGCCTTGCTTCACTTTAATGCTGCCGGTGTGTCACTTTTTGTGACGCACTGGCAGCGTAACAAATGTGCCATGTTGCGCCCTATTTACAAAGTGACGCATCTAGGCAGAAAGGCCTGAAAGGCTGGGGCCCTGGGCCAGAGCCCACTTTGCCCATGCATTAAAACGTCTCTGAATGTGATCGTGATGTGTCATCTCCACCCCTGTGCCTTCTTTGGTGGCAAGATTGTGCAACATGGCACAAGTCACTATTATCTTGCAGCACAGGATGGGGGTGTACTGCCGTGCACCTCCACTCTTGTGAAGGCAGCGGAACCTGCTTTTGAGTAGCCCAAAAGTGCGCTCCACTACGTTGCGAGTTGACCTGTGAGCCACATTATAACGCCTCTCACCCCTGGTAGTTGGATTGGGGTAGGGTGTGAGCACAAAGGAACGCAGGGCATATGCACTGTCGCCTATGGGGGAAAATAGAGGCCCTTTAGTCACATATGCATCACACATACATCTGACATGACTATCAGGGTGTGTCACTGTTGTTTACCTAGCAGATATCCATCGCCAAAATCTCCAGCAACAAGCCGTGTGTATATCCCACTATTCTGGAAGATGTAGGAGTCATGGGTACTACCTGGAAATTTGGCCACTATGTCTGTGATGATGTTGGCAGAATTGCATATCACCTGCACATTGATGGAGTGCTTTGACTTACGGTTTCTGTAGATGTGTTCAGTGGCTGCAGGTGGGCAGAGTGGAATGTGGGTGCCATCTATGCAGCCTATCACGTGAGGGAAGTGTGCCAGTTGATAGAAATCAGTTTTTGTTTTTGCAAGTTCCACAGGTGTGTCAGGGAACCGGATGTAATGTTCCATTCTCTGCGTCATGGCCTCCAGGAACTTCCGGAAGAAACGTGATAGGCAGCTCTGGGACACACCACCAACTGCAGCAATCACACTCTGGTAGCTCCCAGAGGCAAGCAGGTGTAGGCTACAGAGCACCTGCACATGGGGGGGGGATGGCGTGGGCCCTGGGTGTTGGGTGATCTAGGTATGGGTGGAGGTCCCTAATCAAGTCAAGGATGGTTCTGGGGTGCAGCCTGTACCTCTGCAGTATCTCTGGCTCAGTCAGTTGAAATAGGGTGATCCTCTGCCTGTGGACCTGCTCCTCCCTCATCCAGACCCTCTCTCCTGCTGCCTGTAGCCGTAGCCGCCTCGCAATGACATAAAATGCCGCCATTCTTGCAGTACTGTTGCATTTTGGGGCCCTTTTTATAGGTTGCACCTGGTTACCACCTGCTTTCAATCCATGGTAAATACCGATTCTTAAATACCGCATTTCATCGGATTCGGTAGTTTTTCCCTTTCCTACATCTCGATGGCCCTTTTTTACCATTTCTTATTTTCCGAATCGGTAAATAAGAACTCGGTAAATAAGGATTCGGAGAATTACGATTCGGAATTATACCGACTCTTATTTACCGGTTCAGAACTTTTTTGGCACCTACATCTCAAATTCCAAAAACCGGTCAGAAACAGCCGAAATTACCGAATTTCGGCCGTTACCGACCTGTATTTGGCGACCTACATCTGGCCCTAAATGAGTAATGTACAGAACCAGTTTTGGATGTAAGGACTGCGTGCTGCATGCCATTCTTCAAGGTACAATAAACCTGTCCCCGTGAACGTGCTGTACCTCCGCATACCTTACATACCCAAGTATCCTCTTGCTCGAGAGCAGCATTATGTAAGGCCGCTCAAGTAGTTTACCTGCTGCTCAGTGCTCCTGGCATGCGGCTGTTTCTAAGGTATTGTGTAAAAATTTTCCACCCACTGCCGCTTAATAAAAAAATATCTTGCCTGGCTGCTCCTTTGCTACATTTGTCTTCTGTGCTGAGGAGAACACATCCCGACGTAACACGGCGTAGACCTCTAGTTTCAGTACTTTTCCACCCAGTCACTGCTCCCAGCAATGTTTGATCTGAAGCAGGTGCGAGTCGGTCACTGCTAGTTCAGTAATTGTTTACCTTTTCATTCCCATGCAGAGCTAAATGTGTGTTTTTTACAATTTAGAACAGAGGTTTTCAAACTTTTGTAGGTTGAGCCCCCCCCAGCTGAATTTTTTTAGCTGTTGGGCCCTCCCACCACCTGACAGAAATTTCTGGAATCTGGTACACTACATAATCCTTGATGGGGCATGACATGCCCATACTTGTGTACAGGGGCGCAATTAGACCCGAACTTCGGGGGGGCTAACACTCCCATCCAGGGCTGGCCCTAGCACTGGACGCACATAGTGCAACGGTCTGTTTTGGCCCCCCTCCCCCATTTCCTCCTTCTCCCTGAATTTCCTCACTACCACTCACCAACAATGCCCCCATCTCTCTATAGCACCTTTCTGGCAAACATTTCATTTTTTTATAGCGCTACTCATAGCCATTCACGAACAGAGAGAGGCGAGGTAGCAGGGAGGCCGGAGCATTTTTTAAAGTATGGTGAATAAACCTACCTGATCTGGAGACAAATGATCACGTCGCATCAATTTTACGCTGCGATAACCCAACACAAAATGGACTAATATATCCCTACCAGCAGGAATTCAACTAAACCTACATGGTCTGACACCCAAAGTAAGCTGCTCATCAACGGTGGCTACCTCCACTCTCCATCTCTGCTTCTTAATCTTGAGGTAATTAGATTATTTAAAGCGCTTTTATCAATATGAACACATGTACTAAACAGAAACATTACATGTTGTCTATATGATTTTTCTAAAATTTAGGAGACAACAGCTCCATTATAGAATATTACCAATTGATTAAGGTAATTCTATATAGAATAAATTGAACCCTTTCAGCGGTGTTTCTAATTCAAGCATACACCAAGAGACTCCTTGTTAAGAACCATCCTATCATCCAAAGGAAGGCGCCACCACCTGGTGTGAAGTTACGATAGTAAAATTGAATCAAACAGAGAGGATGTATACTTCTCCTGCTTAAGAACCCTGTCCTGATGAAGGTTACATCTTAGACACCGAAACGCTGCGTCGACAACTTGTGTTCATGTTTTTTAATTCATTTGTGTATTCATGTACATTTTAGTACATTTTTAAACTGTATTTTACTGGCACTATATATTTACTATTTTTTGTATTTCGTGAATTAAATATTGTGTAATTTCTCAAAACTTGTGTTATGAATTGTTCTTGTACCTTTTCCCTCAGTTATTGTGATTTATTTTCCATGTGGTTATGGCACCTATAGGCTTATTGCCGGCTTACTCCCCTTCATTCCTTGTCCATATCACCTAAAAGGAAATCTTCCTTTTCTCTGCCTAAAAATCTAGGCTTTCCAGGGACTATTCCTTTGTTTTCCTTCTTACTCATAGTTTACCCACACTCAGTTCTTTGATCTGCATGATACACATTCTTTATAGCAGGCACATTAACCCTCTGCACTTTTTGGGTGATAGGAGTGCCCATGTGAGTGCACAGTGAGTTATGCGACAGTGTGAGAGAAGGGTAAGAGGAGTGACTGCAGGGTGAGTGAGGTGACGATATGAATTTGGGTGCGGATGCAAATGTAAATGTAAATCCAGTATTTGTAAAGCGCACAGCTACCCGTAGGCATCCCGGCGCTGGGGGCCGTCGGGAAGATTAAGTGAGATATTGCCCAGAGTCACATGGTGCTGGGCAGACCCCTGCCGCCGGTGATCGAACCATGATCCCCAGCGTCCGGCATCAGCCGCCTTGGCCGCTGTGCCACACCTCTTCCAGTGCAGAGTGGGACAAACGAATGTATGGTTAGTGATGGTCTTATTTGAGTGAGTATGCACATTGAGCAGAAAGGGAGACATGTGAGTGAAGTGTTTTTTATGAGTGCAGGGTGAGTAGTGTGCTTGTGTGACTGCAGGGTGTGGTACAGGGTGAACAGCACACGTGCATTGTGAGTGCTGAGTGATCACTGTGAGTTCAGGGTGAGCGGGTGGTCAGTGTGAGTGTCTGGTGATCAGTGTGAGTGCATTGTGATCGCTGTGAGTGCAGGGTGAGAGGGTAAATGGTGTGAGTGCATGGTGATCAGTGTGAGTGCATTGTGATCGCTATGAGTGTAGGGTGAATGGTGTGAGTGCATGGTGATTAGTGTGAGTGCATTGTGATCGCTGTGAGTGCAGGGTGATCAGTGTGAGTGCATGGTGATCAGTGTGAGTGCATTGTGATCGTTGTGAGTGCAGGGTGAATGGTGTGAGTGCATGGTGATCGGTGTGAGTGCATTCTGATCGCTGTGAGTGCAGGGTGAGAGGGTGAATGGTATGAGTGAATGGTGATCAGTGTGAGTGCATGGAGATAACTGTGCGTGCAGGGTGAGCATGAAAGTGAAGGGCGAGAATGAGAGCGAGTTGTCTGGATGAAGGGTGCATTCCCAGACACCTGAACTAACACAGCAGGTTATTGACGGCAGCATAGAGTTTCAGATATTTTATACTATTGCTATTATGTCATTAACCAGGGATCAGGGTGGACATAATAAATGTGCTGATCTTCCAACAAACTTCCAGTTTTATGGTTAGGGTTGCCAGCTCATTATTTTGATGGCACAGTTGGTACAAAAATAACAGTCACCTGAAGCTGTATTGTCAGCACTTGTCTACTTTGAGCAGCAAATATAAATAGTAGCACTTTTAATTGTGTTCTATAGCTGCCTGAAGGGTCCATGACTGATAATAATATGGAACAAAGACAGAAACATCACATTACAAATATTTATTTATAAGCATATTTGATGTCAAGACAAGCAGGCTGTTTAAAAAACACATGGCTCATTTTTCTGTTGGTAACTTGAAGCCCTGTGGGTGTTGCAGCGCCTGCCTGTGTAAATGTAAAATAAACTTTGTCTCCTTTCTACTAAGAGCTGCCTCCCAGGACGGGGTTAAACTGGTAAAGCTGAAATGCTTCAGCTGCTTTGGGACGCAGGATGTCTACTTTGCTGAAACTGAAAGCAAGGAAAGACCATCCTTTCAGCTGCTTTGGGAGGCAATGAGTCTCCTCTGCTTTTAAATCGAACGCAAAAGAACAGGTCTGTCTGTTAGTTTTTTTAGCAGAGGAGACCCTATCTCCCACTGCAGCTGAAGCATCCAAGCTCTACCAATTAACCCCCTCCTGGGAAGGTTAACTGTTAGCTCTTAACGTGACAAAAGCACAAGTCCTGCCTTATCTATTTCCCCTCCCTCCCCCTCCAGCCCTCAGTTATGGGAGAATTCCCATTTGAACTTGTGACACCTCAGGACAGTAAAAGACTCTGAAAGGGAAGATCTTTGTGTGGAGTGCGTGCCCCCCCTGAGATGGTGTCGCGCCCCGCACCACACATTGAAGAACTCTGCTTTAGAAGGATGACCACTTGAAATTCCTGTCGCATGAGGAACAGAGCGTCCTTTTGTTTTTTGAGGAAACCTTAAAATCCTTCCAAGAGGGCCTGACCTTGAATGAATTGAAACGACATTATTGACCTGGTCATCCCGGCATGCAACAGTTGTGAGCAGAACGAGGAGGCACGCTCAAGTGTTGAGCTGAAAGAGGAGGCGCTAAAAGGTAAAGTCCTGGGCTCTTTTTACATGCATAGTGTGGTTATTTCTGCTCTCGGCCATGGTTATTATGTTTTTGATTCCTTGTCTTGTGGTGAATTGTAGAGAATGTGCGTATGAACCATGTTGTCGTCCAGTATGTTGTCTCTGCCCCAGTCTTGCTTTCCACTCGACGGTCCTGTGAAAAGTGGGAATGAACGAAAGGACAGACTCTGTAGTGATTCCAGAAGTTACAGTAGGATGCATGGTAAATTGCAGTGAATCTTTTTGCAGCCCTGACGCCCCCGCTGTGCCTGTGGCAGAGGCACTGTGTAATTTATTTAATGCACGATACCCTGTAGCATTTGCTAAACAAAAGCAATGTTATAACGAGTTACATAAACATAAATTACAATCCACTGTCATGTAAGTAAAAAAAAACAAGCATTTGCAATGTAATCCGGTCCGATTGCATTGCAAATGCTTAAGTTTAAAACTGAGCGCGGCGCCGCTTCACAGACACCGCGCTCAGTTTCTTTAAATGTTTCTTAACTTCAACACTGAGCGCCGTGTCCTTGAAGTAGGCGCTGCGCTCAGTGCTAAAGTCATGAAATATATCAATAAACCGAGCACGGTGTCCGTGAAGCGCGCCGCACTCAGTTAAAAAATAAAAAAAAACAAGGTTTTAAAAAAAAACTTGCAGAGCGTTTCCCTTGTGGGAGCAAGCAGGGCCACCATATGTTTGTAAGTTAATTACAAACATATGGTGTCAAGCTCACTCCCGCAAGGGAATCGCCAAACGTGCACGTGTTGCCATTGAAAGCAATGCAACGCCTGCACGTTTTTGGGGAGAAAAGCGAGTTGATTCCAAAAGGTATTTTTCCTATGCAGCCCATGCGCGCTGCGTAGGCGAGACCTAAAAATGGTGTTGCTGCTAGAGCCAGTAGCCAATAGACAGGCACGTCACACAGCATATGCACATTAGCGGCCTAATTTACTACAAAATGACGACGTGCTGCGCTGCAACCCATTTTGCTGCGCCAAGCTGCATCATTTTAAAAGCACAGGGATGCGATGTTATTACAATAATACGATGCATCCATGTGCTTTCCCCTGTGCTGGCACACAATTGGCTTCTATATGCCAGTGCAGACACCCTTGCGTCATGTTGCAAGGGTGCCTGCATTGTGGTGGATGATTGTTTGTGTGCAGGAAGGAACACCTTCCTGCACAAAAAACAATTGATGGCATTTTCCTCTTTCTATGCGGGTTTTAAATTGTAGCATGCATAGAAAGAGGAAAAAAGTAGGTGAAATAAAAGTATTTCCCCTTGTTTCGCCACTCCTATGCCTCCCCTGGGGAGGCGTAGGATTCAGACACGTTCACAGCTTTAGAAAACATTGGAAATCTGGGAATGTGTTAGGTTCCATGGATGTTGCGTAGGAACACTCATGGAACACCCCTTTCACGCAGTGTAATGCTTGAAAGGGGCCCATATTTACAAGGCCATGATAAGTCATGCAGGGTGACATTGCATGCCTTCCTAAATATGGGCAAGCCCATTACGCAGTCAGGGGGGGAAAAAAAGTGACGCACCGGCAGTGCAATGGCCTTGTAAACCGACCCAGGGACCTCACAACTGGCTTGCTCTAAAACTAATGGTGATTAGAAGTAAACATCTATTTATGCACCATGTTAATTTTTTACATGCTCTATTATGATGTTACACAAATGATAGAATCTCCCAGTATCTTTCTACACATTCCTAGTTACATTAAACTGATTAGAAGATATTTGTTCAATAAACAAGTAGCTGCTTTTGGCATAGTTAGGATGTTTATTTTGTTTTTCTTGTCTGCAAACATAATTTCACTTTCACATTAAAGAGCAACACACCAAGAGCACATTTATCAAATTGTAATGCAGTGCAGTGCAGCAAGTCACCTTACTGGATGTATGACATTACAACCCATGCTTTTATCATGCATGCCTTTACAACGCGGTATTTACAACGAATACCTTTACAACGCATAGTGCTTTGGGGCGCTGGATAGTGAATAGTTTAATTTACTATTCCAACTCCAGTCCCCGTGGATAGTAGTGAAGGTGTTGGATAGTAAATTAAATCTATTCCCTATTCTAGAGCGCCCCCCAGCCCTATGCGTTGTAATGGTTTGCGTTGTAAAAGTTGCGTCGTAAAGGCACTGCGTGGTAAAAGTTGCGTTGTAAAGGATGTTTCCCCACCTTACTACGCTGCGTTACAGGGAAAATAAAAAGAACAGATGATTGACGAACTTTTGAACAAATCAAACCTTCACCCCCAGTCACATATCTAGGTTTTTCGCTCACCACGACACCCTGCGACACGCAAATGCTCTCCATGGGAACAGACCGGCCCGAAATGCCAGGCCAGGTCCTCCCTGGACTGAAACAAGCATCCTGGTTTCAGGGTATCACCTCTCATCAGCCAGACTAGCTTGGAGTAAGAGGGAAAGGGCAGGAATATACAGTATTTATCACCTAAGAATGAAGAAGCATATTAATACCTCTGCTAAAAGTGACTCCTGCTTGCTGAAACTCCTAAAGAAGTCAAACCCTTCATATCCAGCGATGACCTAAAGACTGTGGTGCAAGCCCACATCCTTCCCAAGCTGGACAATGGTAATGCAATGAACACAGGCGTCCCAAAAACATACTTAGCCCCTCTGAAAGCAATACTCCAAGCTGCAGCAAGGCTACTATTGGGGAAGAGGTGGCATGACCACATCACCCCTCCACTCAAGCAGCTCAACTGGCTCCCATTAGAGGCAAGAGCCATATTCAAAACTGCATGCATATCTCACAAAGCTCTTCACACCGATAAACCAACCTACCTCTAAAATAAACTATTGAACGCCAGACAAAAGAGACCTCTGCGAAACTCTAACAGCCTCCCCCTGACTCCGCCTAAATTTAACAAAAAGAAATCTTATGCCTACTCCTTCTAGGGCACTGTCCCAAGAATCTGGAACGCGCTACCTCAAGACTTACGCGAAAATCAATCTTTACGCCACTTCAAGGCGAAGCTGAAACTCCTTCTCCTGAACAAATTTTTTAACATGCCCTCGTAAAGCTTTTGACAGACCTGTGCTGCCACACACAAAGTCAAGGTTAGCCCAGGGGAAAACACACAGGTCTCAACTCTCACACCACCAAGAGTCCGTCCCTAGCTACCAGCAAACGTTCCCACCCACCCAAGCCTACCATAGGCTCTAGCTCATTATAAACCCCTGGTCCTTTCAATGTCTACTTACCCCCGGGTAACCTCTGTGCAAATGTATCTATGCAACGTTGAAAACACTGTATATATGCAGTGTTGAAACACAATGCATATCCAGATATATATACATGTGTTTATGTGTATGTATGTATAGATATTTAAATATATATATATATATATATTGTATTGTATTTTCACATTTATAGAGGGCGCTATCACCGTCAGGTCTCTAAGCACTGTCAAGAGAGAGAGGCACGTCCTGGCCTGGGGATGTAGAGATTTAGATTTGGGGAAGGGCCCAAGCTTCTGCAAAGAGAACTGTTTTCAAATTCTTCCTAAAGGGGCGAAGGGTGTGCTCCTTGGGCAGTTTCTCTGGTAATTTTTTCGAGAGTGGGGGGATAGAGGTAGAAAAAGCTCTTCCACCTTTGGAGGTGAGGCTAAAATGAGGAAATGCCAGCAGGCAGGCCTCTGAGGATCGTAGAAACCTGTTGGGGGTGTAAAGGTTTAGGCGATCTTTAATGTAGCTGGGGGCTTGGCCATAAATGGCTTTGTGGACAATGCAGAGGCCCTTGAACTTAGTTCTCTGCTTGACTGGGAGCCAGAGTAACTGGCATAGAAGGGGGTTGGCATGAGCCCTTCTAGGCAGTCTGAAAATTAGCCTGGCAGCATCATTCATGGTGACCTGAAGTCTGGCTAGTAGCTTTTCCGGGAGGCCAATGTACAGGGGGTTTCCGTAGTCGATGCATGATACTATCATGGCTGACAAGACCAGTCTGAGAGTGGCAAAAGTCAGGAGAGGGGCAAGCTTCCGTAGCTGTCTCATCAGGCCAGCACATGTTCCTGCTGCTGCAGACACCTGCTGGGTCATTGATAATTTAGCGTCAACTTTGTCGCCTAGGCTCTTTACAACCACAGCCGGTTCTGGGTCGGAGCCCAATTCCTGAGGCCAGAAAATATTGCTCCAGGGATTAGTGTCGGTGGTGATGGCCAGAACCTCCATCTTATCGGGGTGGATTTTGAGCGAATTGGCCGCCATCCAGTTGGCGGTGAATTTCAGGATGTTTTGTGATGTGGGCCGAGTACCAAGGATTGGTTGAGGAGTGAGAGTACCTCACTTTCGATGCCTGGTTGTGCCATCTTAAAGATTGTGGGTGGACAGGGGTCCGCTGGTGAGCCTGACTTGACCCGTCCCATTAGAGGAGGCAAGGAATCACTGGTCAGTGTAGGGACGGACGATCAGGTGTCAGCGGGCAGAGATCTCTTTTAGCAGGTCCTTAACCTTCTCTAGAAAGAAGGTTTAAAACTTGTTGCAGTCTTCCGGACTGGGGGTGGGCTTCAGTGCCTGTGTTTGTCTCAACTCTGATAATACATGAAAGGTTTCCCTTTGTTTATCACCGGCTGTGGTGATCCCAACTTCATAGAATTCGGCTTTCCTTGCTAGGATGGCTTTTTGTAGACTGCGTATGAGGAGAGGTACTCTGAGCGGGAGTCTGTGTCATAGGTTTTGCACCATGCTCTCTCTCGTTGGCGGAGGGTTTGTTTCAAGTCTCTTATGGTTTCGTTGAACCAAGGAGCCCCTTTACCTTTATCCCTGATTCTAACTCTACGTGTCAGGGCTACTATGTCAATGGCCTGCTTTAGCCTGGTAGACAGGGAGATGCTTGCTGTATCTGAGTTGTCACAAGCGAGAAGCGGGGTAACTGATTTGTGTAGGATGTTGACCAGGTCTTCTGCTCTGATTTTTTTCCAGCCCGCAGTACTTTCCACTCCAGGGTGGGGTGGGCGGCTTGCTTTGTGAGTGGGAGCTGGCCTCTGATTAAGTGGTGATCAGACCAGGCGCAGGGCCTGATGTCTATCGGGCAAGTGAACTGGTCCAGACCAGGTCGAGTGTGTGGCTCTTCTCGTGTGTGGGAACATTCCCCACTTGTTTGAGATGCAGTGAGGTCAGTGCTTCATCCAGTTGTTTGGCCTGGCTATCCCTGGGAATCTGATCCCAGTGGAAATTTAAGTCTCCCATCACTAGGATACACAGATATCTAGTGCGGATGTCATTAACTAGTTCTGTGAAGTGCTCCACGAATTTGGGAGGTGTTCGTGGGGGACGGTACACTATCAGAATAGCTAGGCAGGTGGTCGAGGAGCAGATCTTGTCCCTAGCACATCCACCCCCTCAATGCTTTCTCCGCAAAGGGTTCCTGCTTTTAGCTGTTGTTTATGCAGGATAGCTACTCCGCCCCCTCTGGTGCTGCCAGGTCTATTATGGCAGATGGCAGTGTAGTTTGGGGGCAGGGTGGCTACTATGTCCGGAGTTGAGGACTCCTCGAGTCAGGTTTCTGTGACTCTAAGGATGTCCAGGGTGTTATCTTGGAGGAGTGAAAAAACCTTGAGATTATGTTTCTGTAGGGAACGGGTGTTGAGGATGGCCACCCTTAGTCCACATGGAGCGGAGGGTGGTGGCAGCTTCGGAGGAAGTGATGTGAACTTATGGATGACTGTTCCTGTATCGGGCCTTATTAGCTTTTCTGCCCTGAGTGCGTTAGTAGCAATGTCATTGAGTGGCACTGTGTTTTGACCTACACTCAAGAGATCATCTGTGGAATACAGGAGACGGGGGCCAGGGGTCCTGGCCCTTGGTCCTGGTCGTGGGCGGACGGGCACAGATGGGCTTGCCTTTGGCCCGCCTGCTGCGCACGTCCGCTGCGCTCCCGAGTTATAGCCGGCATTTATGTCGGCCGGGTGCCTAGGCCCCTCACCATGGTCACGTGAACTGGACATGGGAGCAGGGCTGAAGTGGCTGAGGTGCTCTAGTAATCAGAGCAAGCCTCAGGTGAGATGCGTGGTGGCAGTGATAGCAATTTTTTAAAAAGCACAGTTAATTGGTGAAATTTTTTAAAGCACAGATTCAATACAATTTTTAAAAACAAAGATTAGTGCGTCTTTGGCGCACGATATGATGCAGTAGACGGGGCGGCCTCTAGTCTTGAGTGCCTGCTCCCGCGCTGTAGCTGGCTCTTAAATCAGCCGGGTGCCTAGGCCCCTCCTCGTGGTCACTTGATCTGAACCCGGGAGCAGGGCAGAAGTGGCTGAGGCGCTCTAGTAATCAGAGCAAGCCTCAGGTGAGATGCGCAGCGGCAGTGATAGCAAAGTTTTAAAAAGCACAGGAAATTGGTGACAGTTTTTAAAAGCACAGATTAAATTCAATTTTTAAAAACAAAGATTAGTGCATGTTTGGAGCGCGATATGGTGCAGTGGACGGGGTGGCCTCTAGTCTTCAAAGCTTATAAGACAGGACTTTTTACATATTGTAATTTACATTCATGTAAAAATAAGCATAAAAACATGTTATATTTACAAGGTTCCAAAATGCAAGACATATATATTGTTTGAAATTACTTCTTTTAGTCTTGACCCCTATTGCACTAAATTTGATTAAAAATCTTCCCAATCCAGTACAAAGATAACAATTCAATTATCACGAGCGGACCAATTTGGACACCTCTACTGCTAGGATTTTCAGATGATTCCAACTGCAACCATTAAAAGATTAAAAGTGTATACAAAATTGTAAAAGTCAGTTTTTTAAACTTTCTAAAATGTAAGCCCATTCATATATCTAATGTGATTGACAGCTAACAAAAATGTACTAACGCCAAATACAATAAGTTTGCGACTGTCAGCTTTTACAATTTTAAGGGACTCTAAGTAGCTCCTGATGTTCAAACTTCTGCATAGAGGCTTGATCCACTTACGTCTGGGGCTAGCATATGCTGCGCAAAAGAATAAAACATGCGCAGTATCCTCATTAGCACCTAATGTACACAGTGAGCATTTAGGATCACTAGCCCTCAGTTGAACTTTTGCCCATTTAGCTGTAACAGCATTAACTTGTAATGTCTCATACCTGAATTTCATATAGAGGGACTTTGCCAATTGTGGTTCAATCTCATCTAAAAAAGGCTCAAAGCTTGGCGTCAGTTTAAAAAGAAAAAATTTACTTGTCAGTGACTTTGGGGCATATTATCAAGAATGACATTAAACATTATCGCCGGTTTAGCAGTAGAAAACTGCTGCTAAAGCGGCGATAATGGGCTTGATAATCTGCCCTTGAGAATTCCAATAGAAGTCCATGATCTGGTGTGAACAGGGGCTTCTATTGTAATTCTCCAGGGCACATTATGAAGCCCATTATCGCCACTTTAGCTGCAGTTTTCTGCCGCTAAATCGGCAATAATTTTAACGCCGTTCTTGATAATATGCCCCTCTGTGCGTTATGAACTCCCAGTATATAGATTTTATCTCTCTCTTTGAATCAGGGGTCAGTAGGCTCGGGGTTGCCCAATATCGGCTCAAACCTAGATCGGAGAGCCATTTGCGGATGTGGGCCAACCAGGGAAGAGTGACAAATACATCCAGATGCAGAAGCTCCCTCAGGGTCTGCCTGTAGATCTCTAGTTCCTCAGTTGTCCAAATTCTGATCCAGTAGGCCTATAGCCTCCATACAACAAGAAATCCTATTCTTTTTTATCCCAATATCATTTGTAAGAGGGATCATCGGGGTATTTTTGGGCATGTGTGTCAGCATTCTCATGATTCTATTTTCCCCTATGATGAGAGGCTGAAGGTTTTCTTCCCCCATAGTTCAGATCCATAGAGTGTAGCTGAGTGAGCTCTGGCTTTATAAACTTCTAATGGCCTTTGATGAGGTAGAGTGCTGGTTCTTCACTACAGGAATAGAGTTCTGCATTAGGATTGTATTTGACTTATTTATTTGAGACTTCCATTTAAGTTTTGAGTCTATTGTAACACCTAGATATCCAAAATTTGGGACACATTCCAAAAGCTCCCCGTTCAATGTTAATTTTTTCTTGAAGTTTTTATGTGGGTTGATAGCCATATATTTAGTTTTGTTGACGTTTATCTCGAGTCCCTTTGTCTTGAAATAAATATTAAGGCTATCAAGTAAGTTCTGGAGACCCTTAGGTGTTTGTGACATCAATAGTGTGTCATCTGCAAAGGTGAGAGCACAAATATGGGTGCCTCCAAGCTTGGGGGAATCGTGTGAAGATGTATAGATGTTCTACCATGTCGTTTACATATATAATAGGAGCAGGGTTGGTGCCAGGACACAGCCCTGGCGCACCCCTCTCCTAATCAGAATTTCTTCCGACATCTCTCCTCCAGGACCCCAGCGAACCTTTGCAAAATTCCCATCGTGAAGTCTTATGATCTGATCTAAAATCTTCTCTGGGACTCCCT
The DNA here is from genome assembly GCF_964261635.1 of Lissotriton helveticus. NCBI lineage: Eukaryota > Metazoa > Chordata > Amphibia > Caudata > Salamandridae > Lissotriton > Lissotriton helveticus. The sequence continues at coordinate 492,447,157 of NC_136069.1, read as the reverse complement.
GATTCCGTAATGATTTCCATAAAAGATCCCTGGGAATGGAATCAAAAGCTGCCTTCAGATCTATGAAGGCAACATATAAGCGTCCCTGCTTTATCTTTGTATACTTCCAAGCTTTACTGAAGAGCCTAAATACTTGATCTATTGTGCTTATTTGCTGTCTAAAGCTAGCCTGACAAGGTGAGAGAATATCTTTCTCTTCCATCCAAGCATTTAGGTTGGCCAGAAATAGTTTGGCATAAACCTTTTGGGATATATCAATCAGGCTGTTGGGCCTATAGTTATCTGGATCGTGCCTCCTACCCTTTTGTGGATAGGGACAATCTCATCCCCTTCCATGTATCTAGGATAGGCTCTCCCCTAGCTATTGCATTGCACAATTGTTTCATATAAGGAGCCCAAACTTCTGGGGCATGTTTCAAAAGGTCCCCGGGAATTTTATATTGGCCAGGCGCCTTTGCTGACTTCATGCTATCTATAGTTGGCATAGTGTCCTCTAAACTAAATTGAAGGTTGAATGTATGTAGTATGAGCTTCAGGCAAGGATACCTCAGTGAGTATGCATGAGTCTGGGGCAAGTGCATCTGTTGTGGAATAGAGCATGGAAAAATGTCTGTACCATGTATCTGGATCCAAAAAGTGGTCAGTAGTCACCTTACTCGCTTTGTTCCCCTGTGCTAATAATTTTCAAAATTTGGATTGATCTTTAGTTTTAGCGGCTACAATGAGGTCACTCCAGCTAGCTGGCGTGACCTCATTGTGTGTGTGTATATATGTTGTAAAAGCTTTATTTCGATACGTAAATATCTATATACATATATATTCACTAAAAAAAACATAGGTTTCAACCACGTTATAGTTAGGAATTAGCATTAAAAAAACCTTAGAAATTCACTGAAAAAACCATAGGTTTCACACATGGTATAGTTAGCTGGACATTTCACTCATACAAAACCATTGAAATTTCCCTGTTATAGTTAGTTCAGCTAACTATAACTGGCACGCCCGCAATGCACTGCTGATGATCACATATTACATCACTCATGACATGGTCAGTGACATCACTCATGACATCACTGATGACATCTCACATGACATCACTGATGACATCATCCAGTGAATGGGTGTCTTTCTGAAAAATAAATATTTTTTATATATGTATATCTAAAGGTCGATGGAAGAATACATGGGTAAATAAGTGTCTAAATGGATGTTTTTTTGTAAAATTGATTGTATAACTAACTTATTAAGTGTATCTTAGCGAATACATGTATTAACGAGTAATGTTTAAATATTTAAATATCTGTATCAGTGTCTCACTTTGTGTATAAGTGGCTGTATGTGTTGCTGAGTAGCTACATGAGTGTGTATATGGGTTATTAGTTTTTTTTTTGAGTATCAGTAAGTGTGTCTGTATGGTTCGGTAGGGGATATTACTTAGCGTATAGATGCATGAATGAGTGACTCACTGTTTGTTGTTTTTTGAAAACAGTGTGTGTGCAGGACTGTATGGGTGGATGAGTGTGTGTATGGGTGTGTAAATGAGTTAATGACTGTCTCAATAGTGTCGTTATGAGTAAGTACATATGTTTTAAACTAGTATATGTGAGTATTGATGTATATAAGTGAGTATATGTGAGAGTGAGAGATTGGAAGAGCTCCTGTATAAATAAGTATGTGTTTCTATAAGTGATTGTTTAAGAGAGTAAGTGTGTGTACGTTTCTTTAGAAGTAAGTGTAGTGGTGTGTGTATAGGTGTATATGCAAGTAAATGGATGTTTGAAGGTTTATTTGCATGTGTGAGTATGTGTGTGAGTAACTCTAGGGATGAGTATCGGTGTGTAACAGGATGTATAGGTGTATGAGTACATATGATGAGTGAGTACATGTATGAGTGACTATATAGAACTGTTGGTGAAAGAGTGGATGTGTATGTAGATTTTGGAATTACTGAATAGGTTGTTGTAACTGGTATTGGTATCTCCATTGTTTTGAAAATTTTAGTTTCTATTTTTAAATGTGTGTATCAAAGCTTATATTACGCTGAGAGGAGGTCTGCCACTCTTTCACAAGGATGATGTCATCAGTGATGTCATCAGTGATATGATTTGAGATGTCATCAGTGATGTCATGAGTGATGTCACTGACCATGTCCTGAGTGATGTAATATGTGACATCATCAGCAGTGCATTGCGGGCAAGCGAGTTATAGTTCGCTGAACTAACTATAACAGGGGAATTTCAATGGTTTTGTATGAGTGAAATGTCCAGCTAACTATAACATGTGTGAAACCTATGGTTTTTTCAGTGAATTTCTAAGGTTTTTTAAATGCTAATTCCTAACTATAACGTGCCGGAAACCTATGGTTTTTTCAGTGAATTTCAAAGGTTTTGTAAATGCTACTTTCTAACTATAATGTTGCTGAAACCTATTGTTTTTTCAGTGAATTTCAAAGGTTTTGTAAATGATCATTTTTAAATGTATTAATTGTTATATTTTTATACTAATTTACTACATTGTTTTAAAGTATTTATTTTTAGATATTTTATTTTTTAAATTACATATTTTTAATATAAATTGGAAAAAAATATTTTTAAAAATATTGAAATTGTAATATTTTTTATTTTATTTTAAATTTATATATATTTTATATAGCAGGCAATGATATCCTATGGAAGGAAATTCAAGTTACTGATAAGTACAGTTACATTTACTTTTCAGGAACAGTAGTGAGCTGAAAGATGTAGCGCTGAGGTCTCTTCAGATAACAGGTGAGTAAATCGGAATTCGTAGTTCGTCTGATTTTAGTGGAATTTTTTAAAGTTCCAAAACTCTACACTTAGAAGAATTTCCAAATGAAACCAGTCAATGTTAGCCTATGGAAGGAAATTCAAGTTTCTGTAACTACAATTAGAATTACTTTTCAGGATCAGTAGTGAACTGAAAGATGCAGAACTGAGGTCTCTCCTGCTAACAGGTGAGTAAATCAGAATTCATAGTTCAGCTGATTTTTGAGGAATTCTTTAAAGTTCCAAAACTCCACACTGAGAAGAATGTCCAAGTGAAACCAGTCAATGGTAGCCTATGGAAGGAAATTCAAGTTACTGGTAAGTATGGTTAGAATTACTTTTGAGGATCAGTACTGGGCTCAAAGATGCAGCACTGAGGTCTCTCCTGATAAAAGGTGAGTAAATCGGATTTGTACTACATCCAGTAAGCGCCACAGAGCTGCGTAGCAGAGAGATGTAAAAAGGGGTACGGCATGCACTACCTCTCTGCAACGCAGCGCAGTGGTGCTTCCCGGAAGCACCTGGTGGACTACTTGGCCCCCATGGTCCCTCAGGTTTGAAGTTGAATTTTTTCCCCAACTTAAAAGGCGCCACAGGGCCTGTTTGCACACATCACATCAGGCCCCGTCCCCTCCCTTCACCACTGTGTAAACGCGCCCTGTCACCGTTCTAATTTGAGAGATTAAGTCCCCTTCAACCCTAAGGATCCCTAGAGTCAAACTAGCCAACTAGGTATCTCCAGTAAGCATCCCAGAGCTGCGTTGCAGAGAGGTGTAAAAAGGGGCATGGCCTCTGAACAACTGTCTGCTTCGCAGCTCCCTGGCGCATGCTGGAGATACCTGTTGGGCTATTTGGCCGTCAGGGACCCGCCCCCGGACATTGCTGTTTGCTATGGCAGGGTGGGAGCCTCGCGGCTCCTGCCCTGTCATAACAAACTTTGTTTGGATTTTGAAAGAGAGAGCAGGGAAACCTGCTCTCTCTTTCAAAATTCAAGCCAGATTGCTTTTCCACACGGGGAAATGCATGTTAGCAGCTCCCCATATGGAAAAGCAATGCCAGCTCCCGAAGGACGCGGGGAGCCGGCGGGACCGTGGGGGCATTGGGGCACCCCAATGGTCCCCAATGTTGTATATAGGCCCCGGGGGATGGGGTCTCCGGAGACAATATAAATTAGTGATAGGGACTATTTTTTTCCCGGTAAAATTAGGAGTCGCGCACCCAGCGCGGTGCTCAGCGCGGCCCCCTGGTGTGCACATGCTGGGTGCACGACTCACAGCACCGCTCCCTTGGGTGATCGCGTTGGGTGCATGACTCCTAACTTGTTGGGTGTGCGACTCCAAGCAAAAAGAAAGTAATATTTTTCAGATATATATCAAGCTTATGTGTTTAGATCTTGGGTGGCTCTAAAAAGAGCTGTTGTGTTTATTAGGAGATTTTGGTACCTACAATAAAGTACTGATGCAGAGTCTAAAGTTGTTGAGGAAGACTCTGTTACCCTCATCTGTAAAATGTACACCATCTCTCCTATAGATGCCGTCCATATTAAAGTGCTGATTGTAGTTGTAAATGGACCCCCTTTTATAATCTCTGAGATAAACAGAAACAGCTTTATTGACATGTTTCCTAGCTTTCTCAATCTGTGGACAAAATTGATTAGACCAGTTCCATTTATGTCTTTGGCATATGTTAGAATAGACAAAGGCAGTTTGGGGGAAAAGTGACATCAATTCTCCAAAGGTATCCTTCATAAGCATTTCCAGACCTACCCCAGTCAAAGTGCCTAGGTCATTGCCAACACAGTGCACAATTATGAGGTCAGGGTGTTGGAGATGAAAAAAGGATTTAAAGAAATGGCATCAATTGGTGCCACTTTAATCCTCTCTGTCCAATCCATTTAATGTCTACATTTGGCAAAACTACGTCTTTGTCAATACCTCTGTTTTCTGCATACTTTTGGCTCCAGAAAATATAGTTGTGTCCCACAATCCACACTCTAAGCCTCTTGAAGGGAGGTCTGGATGCACTCAGAAGGTGTCTGTATGTGAAATGGCCAGTTAGAAAACTAAGATTTTTCTAAAATGGTGGATAAGATGCCGTTTTGAAAAAAAGAGAAATGATTGGCTGTTTGACAACATTATAAACTGAAAAATAGGGTGCATGTTTCTGTTTTTTAAACGCATCTTTCTTATTGGTTAAAAACTGTTTGAAAGGAACATTACATAGGATAAGCTGATATTTTGAAAAGTCAAGCACACTTGCTGCTTGGATTTGCAACATTGTGGGCTGAGCTTGTGACCTGTGTGTTCAGTTGAGTATTCCATGAACTGTTACAATGGTAACAGGCCCTAAGCAGAATGGAGTTAGGGTTGAAAGGTATTTCAATTGGAAAGGGTTGAAATGTGTAACCAATAGAAATGTGTGTTAGCTTTTGAATTAATGTGGGAAGCAATGTGATTTGATATTTACATGTATATGTGTGCAGAATGAGAGGGAATGTTTGCAATTTTTTGGTTTTGATAAGAGCAGTGTAGTACAGACATTCTGTATATGAAAATCTGGCGTGTGACGAACATACTTCCTAATCTACAAATCAATTTGAAAGGTGAGTTATTAATTTGTGAGGGGTTGTATGTGGTGTCTTTGTTTTTAAAAAGACTAATGAGTTTCTCCTGCGCTAAAGTCCAGGGAATAGTCTTGCTTGTCTAGAATCACATTGTGAGTCTGTGTGCATTTGAGCAACCATTGTGGGAGAAGCATTTGATTATTTCATGTCTTTGCTGCCACATAACTGTTTAAAAACCTATCCTGTTGTCAAATTTTAGTAGTATTGGAAGCCAGTCATTTCTTATACATTTGCAGAATGAGCAGGCATTTACACTAGAGTGCAGTAGTGAAATATGTAGAATGTGTGCAGTCACCTTACTTTTTCCAGACTGGTGAGTCTGTTTTGCTACAGTCCAAGGAATAGTGTTGCTTGTCTAGAATTACACTATGAGTCTGTGTGCATTTGGGCAACCATTGTGAGAGAAGTATTTGGTTACTTCATTTATTTGCTGACACATAACTGCTTAAAAACCTATCCTGTGGTCAAGTTTTAGTAGTATTAGAAGCCAGTCATTGCTTACGCATTTGCAGAATGAGTCAGGCTTTTACACTAGAGTGCAGTAGTGAAATATGTACAATGTGTGCAGTCACCTTACCCCATCCAGACTAGTGAGTCTGTTTTGCTAAAATGCAAGGAATAGTGTTGCATGTCTAGAATCTCACTGTGAGTCTGTCTGCATTTGGGCAACCATTGTTGATGGATGGGTTTTTATATAGCGCAATATCACCGCCAGGTCTGAAAGCGCTTTGCATTGGGAACCCATCTGTTTTTTTTCCCTGTGAGATAGCCCCTACTGGGTATCCCCAAGGTGAAAGCCAGGCATCCCGCCGCGGGGGGCCATAGTGGAGATTAAGCAACCTATTGCCCAGAGTTGCAGAGTGTGAACCTGTGATTCGAGTAGGCACCGAAGCGAGAATTACCGAGTCCGTGGACATTTTGGGCTCAAGACCCTGCCGCGTCGGGAATTGAACCCTGGTCCCGGGTCTGATCTCAGCATCCGGGTCAGCCTTCTCTAACCAGTGAGCCACACTTCTCCATTGTTAGAGATGCATTTGGTAACTTCATATCTTTGCTGACACATAACTGCTTATAAACTTATCCTGTTGTCAAGTTTTAGTGGTATTAGAAGCTAGTCATTGCTTATACATTCACAGAATGAGTCAGGCATTTACAATAGAGTGCAGCAGTGAAATATGTAGAATGTGTGCCGTCACCTCACTTCTTCCAGACTAGTGGGTCTGTTGTTCTACAGTCCAAGAAATAGTGTTGCTTGTCTAGAATTACACCGTGAGTCTGTGTGCATTTGAGCAACCATTGCGAGAGAAGTATTTGGTTACTTCATGTATTTTCTGACACATAACTGCTTAACAACCTATCCTGTGATCAAGTTTTAGTAGTATTAGAAGCCAGTCATTGCTTATGCATTTGCAGAATGAGTCAGGTATTCACACTAGAGTGCAGTAGTGAAATATGTAAAATGTGTGCAGTCACCTTACCCCTTCCAGACTAGTGAGTCTGTTTTGCTAAAGTGCAAGGAATAGTGTTGCTTGTCTGGAATCACACTGTGAGTCTGTCTGCATTTGGGCAACCATTGTGAGAGAAGCATTTGATAACTTCATATCTTTGCTGACACATAACTGGTTAAAAACCTATTCTGTGGTCAAGTCGTAGTAGTATTAGAAGCCAGTCATTGCTTATGCATTTGCAGAATGAGTCAGGCATTTACACAAGAGTGCAGTGGTGAAATATGTAGAATGTGTGCAGTCACCTTACTTCTTCCAGACTAGTGAGTCTGTTTTGCTACAGTCCAAGGAATAGTGTTGCTTGTCTAGAATCACACTGTGAGTCTGTGCGCATTTGGGCAACCATTGTGAGAGAAGCATTTGGTTACTTCATGTATTTGCTGACACATAACTGCTTAAAAACCTATCCCATTGTCAAGGTTTAGTAGTATTAGAAACCAGTCATTGCTTATGCATTCGCAGAATGAGTCAGGTATTCACACTAGAGTGCAGTAGTGAGATATGTAGAATGTATGCAGTCACCTTACCCCTTCCAGACTAGTGAGTCTGTTTTGCTACAGTCCAAGGAATAGTGTTGCTTGTCGAGAATCACACTGTGAATCTGTGTGCATTTGGGCAACCATTGTGAGAAAAGCATTTGGTTACTTCATGTATTTGCTGACACATAACATTAAAAATCCATTATACCCCTTGCATTTCACTAGAGACCCATTCAGTACCATGTACTAATCCATTCACTGCGCCAAAACCCAACCACTTATAAATTCACCCAGGCACTCTCCTTGCAGTACTCTAATCATCCAGTCAGTACCCAAGTACACATGCAGTGATCCAGGGCCTTAGCACATCGACTGCTTCAAACTCCTATACGCTATGCATGTAGTCCTCTAACCACCTACACACTTGTGTTTCAGGCCTACAATGTCCCAGTATGCATCCATTCACTCCTGCAAACACCCTATTACTCCCCTTGTACTCCTCTAGTGACCCATTTAGCACCATGTACTAATCCATTCACTGCGCCAAAACCCAGCCACTTATAAATTTGCCCAGGCACTCTCCTTGTAGTATTCTAATCTTTCAGTCAGTACCCAAGTACTCATGTAGTAATCCCGGGCTGACAACATGGAGTGCTACAAACCTCTGTCCAATGTGCATGTAGTCCTTTAATCACCTATACACTTATCTTACATACATTCATTTACCCAGACAGTATCCATACACTCCAGTAAACACCCTGTCACTGCTCTTGCAATCCTGTAGTGACCTATTCAGTATTATCTACTAATCCATTCACTGCGCCAAAACTGAACCTCTTATAAATTCACCCATGCGCTCTCCCTGCAGTACTCTAATCATTGAGTCAGTACCCAAGAACTCATGCAGTAATCCAGGCCTTACAACATGGAGTGCTACAAACATCTGTCCAAAGTGCATACAGTCCTTTAATCACCTATACACTTATCTTACAAACGTTCATTTACCCAGGCAGTATCCAGACACTCCAGGAAACACCCTGTCACTGCTCTTGCAATCTTGTAGTGACCTATTCAGTACCATCTACTAATCCATTCACTGTGCCAAAACTGAACCACTTATACATTCACCCAGGCACTCTCCTTGTAGTACTCTAATCATTGTTTGGTACCCAAGTACTCATACGGTTAGCTAGGCCTTAACACATGTACTTGTACAAACTCCTGTCCACTATGCATGTAGTCGTCTAACCACCTACACACTTGTCTTTCACATCTTTAATTACTAAGCCAGTACCTATACACTCCAACAAACAACCTGTCATTCCCTATGCACTGCTCCAGTCAGCCATCCAGCATCATGTAGTAATCCAAACACTGTACCAAAACCCAAACACTTATACATTCATTCAGGCGGGTGTAAAGTCTTTATTTGGATAAAAGAAAAATATCCTTAAAAGCATTACAAATTGAATCCACAAATCGGTACATTGTAATTAAAAAAGTTTCAAAACATATTTTACCACAGTTGAACAGTAAAAATCTATCGACACCTGTTACTTGATTTATATTGCACCTTAAAAGTTAAAACAATTGTGTAATAGACAGCGATAACACTTAGCAAAATAGCAGGGGGAATTGATGTACTGCCGTTTGACAACTAAAACTCATGATTTTATTATATTCTTTTTTTAACTTAAAACTAAGGACTAAAATACAGCTTGAGTTGGGCCACTGGACGGGACAGAGCGGGGGATTGCTGCTCCTTCCGCCTTTGCTGTAAAGATGCGATAAGCATCCCGAATATATGTTGTAAAGGCGATATTCAGAGCTATGTTTTCTGGGCTCAGAGAGGTGATAATTGCCTGTCTACAGGTCCGAACACCCAACCTGTTCCACTCTGCTCTGAGTTTACGTCTACGTTGGAACGTCAGTGCGGGGCATAAGCAAACCACATGCTCTAGCGTTTCAGTTGTCATGCCACACCCTCTGCAAGTTAGATCTTCCGTGGTACGCTGCCATGTGGGCAGATCTTTTAAAAAACGCCAAACCCCCAATCTGATGGCCAAAAAACTCTGCTTTAAGTGCAGTGACTAAGTACTGGAGAGGTAAGTAGCCGGAGATATGCGCCCATAACAGTTCATGACTGACCATGCATGGCTGCGTCTGCGGAGTAGCGCTTTATCCATAATGAGTGAGCACATTCTGATGCTCTTTTTGATACATGTTTTAAATGCTGTCATGCTGGGATTGAGGGCCCATAGATCACCCGCCGCCATTTCGCGGATAGAGTCTGTAAAAAGGCGGCCATAGGAGCCCCCAAGATTCTTCTGACTGATCTCCAACCAAACTAGGGATTTTAAAGTACCTATAGCTGCTTTTCTAAGTTTGTGACAAAAGTTTAGATATGTGCCGGTGTTGAAAGCCTCATTCATCCAGGCATTCTCCTTGCAGGGCTGTAATCATCCAGTCAGTTCCTAAACACTCATATAATGCCCCAGGGCTTAACACAAACACTGGTACAAACCCTTGTCCATTACACATGCAGACCTCCGATCACCTACACAGTTACCTTTATACCTTGAATTACAATTTCAATTAGTGATTACAAATGAAAGTGGTTAAATGGTTTTTATATACACAATGTGTTTGTGTAGTAATAGATATGTATAATTTATAAATTTATTAAAATTAATTTATTTATGTTTATTTTTTATAGATATTGTTTATCATCATTAAAATAAACTTATCATGCCTGATAAATCAAGAAAGAGAAATGGACAGAAAAGGGACAATTATTTGAAGAAAATTCAACAACAAGTATTGGATGACCAACATCATGTGGGTAAAAAGAAAATGTCTTCCGGCAAGACAACAAAAGAATTCATTAAAAAACTTTGAAAGCCTAGAAACAGTGTAGCAAGAATATGAATAAAAGCAAAGGAAAAAATGAAACATTATATTCAAAAGACACAATGCATGGTAAAAGAAGGCAAAATCGGTATAAAGAAATCAGAAAAAAGATTTTTTTTATTGAGTGGTTTTTAACTTGCTAAACGATGTGAAAAAATATAAAAAAGAGCACTAATTTATAAAAAGAAGAAGCCTATTGAATCCATTGTTCAAAAGGCTTTTGAATTAAAATGAAAATTATTCATTTTAGTTTTAAACAAAATTCGATCACTAGATAAACCAATCCATTTAATGAAGGCCAAAAGTAAGAGGAAAAGAATAATTAACAGCATTATTTTGTGTGATTTTTTTTTGGGTGAATGGAAACACAGTTCAAGTTCAAAGCCTTTCTTTAATGAAGAGAGTTATTTTCAGACCAATAATATATTGCATGCAGTTGATACCAGTGGTCGAGCTTATGAGGTTAGAAATGGTTGTCCAATTGAGAAAGAGAATATGGTTCCCAGAAATGCAGAAGAAGTGTTAGCTGATGAAGTTTTAGGGAGATGTCCTAAAGCCCCAGTGTACACTTGGGATTGCAGTAGTATTTGTAGTGTATGACAAGAATTTATTGGAATTTTACACAATCTCTTATGACAAAATAGTAAAAAAAGGGTTAAACAAAAGACTAAGATATTGCAAGGACTAGACCCTTGCAGAGTGACAAAAAATACTGGTTTGCAAGGTCATTCTCTGGCTTGTTTTTCTAGAAAAGTATGTCAAAGTGTTTTTCATCATTTCAGGATGTTAGCAGTACATTATTCTCAAATGTGGAAGTTAGTCAGAAGATTGTATTACACAAACAGTCCAGCACTAATGTTAAATGAGTTGAACAGTGTTCTTTTGCGTGGGTCAGTAAGAGATGTGAAGAAGGTTTGTGATGAAATTGAGTTTTGTTACTTTGGTCCTGAATAAGAGAGTGCAAAAACTGAGACATTAATAGAAGAAAATGTTGAAGAGAATGTGCAACATACTACTAAAAAAAATTTGAAGAACAAATTACAAAGTTTAAGGTGATTTCAAGTGAAAGGCCAAATTATTCTAGTATTTGTTGTAGGCGAACTCACTATAAAAATCAGACTAAGACTGTTGATCTGTATTTAAAAAGAGAAAGAGAAAATAATGATACGTGGAAGTAATTTGCAACTTATTTGTTGGTAGAGAATTGTTTTGATTTGGGTTCTGACCAGCGTATTTGCAAATATTGTTATAACAAATTAGACGAGAATAAAATGCCCGCTAGAGCTGTCCATAATAATCTAGAGTTGGTAACTATTCCTCCAGAACTGATAGATTTAAATACGTATGAGTCTATTCTGATTCAATGTGTACACCCATTTCAAGCTGTTGTTCATATGGAGCCTAAAACAGGTAAATTGCCCTATTCAGATTTACAGTGAGGATTAAAAGTAAGAGTTGTATATTTACCCCTAGATTTAAAGTAAAATAATGAAACTATTGGTGTTGAGAACGCAGAAAGTGAACCACTAGTTATTCTAGTTAATGGTGTTCCTACTAAGAGTAAGAAAATCTGGCAAGAATTAGTTGAGGTTAAGAAAGTGCAAGAGGCAACATTGTATCTGATAAAAAATAATGAGTACTATAAACATGTATATGTGGGAAAAGAAGAAATACTTCTAGGAGATGATACTGAAACGTCAAGTGGTCAAATTGAAAAAGTGGATATGTCCAAAAGTGAAGAAATCTATGAACATTATAGTGTACATCCACTTCATTCAAAAGAAGTAATGGGGAATACTATTGAATTATTCCAAATGAAAAAAGCAAAGGGAAGTCCCATGAGTGTATGGGAAAAAAGTTTAGAAGCTTGTTGTTTTCCGCAATTGTTTCCAACAGAAAAAGTGGACTATATGATGAACGATCAGTGCAGATTCCTGCATCTGAATATCGGATAACAAGATTGTATGCAGAAGATCCAAGATTTCGACAATGTATCCATATATATTCCAACTTTTGTTTGAGAGTGACTTGTCTGGACTTTCATATGCAGTTAACCACATATTGAAAACAGGACTACATCTTCAAAATGTTTCAGCAAAGGAATTTATGGATAAAGTACAACAAAGAGATGATCATTTAGAATCTCAGCAGAGTAATCTGATGGCATGTCAGCATGGTACTAATGACTTTTGGTACCGTCGTCACTCCTACGTGGTTCCTTACCCTAAGCTGTGATGAATACGCTTCGGATGATTTACTTGAATTTCTTCGAGAGGCAAATTCGAATATAAAAAATATTGAATACAAGACACCTGGAGAATTTTGCTCTTTGGATCCTGTTAATGTATGCAGATATTTCAATCATAGATTTGAAGCTATGATGTCTTTTATCTGCAACAAAAAAAATCCTCCTCTTGGAGAAGTTGTGGATTTCTTTTGGAGAAAGGAGTATCAAGCTAGAGGTGTTCCTCATATACATATGCTGATTTGGATTAAGGATGCACCTAAATTCGGAACTGATTCAGATGAAACTGTTTTGTCTTTTATTGAAGAATATGCCACAAGTGCTATACCAAAAAGAACAGATGAAAACAAAAGTCTTACGATTCCAAAGTCATCGATGTGGAAAAGTACAAGTCTAAGTAAAAGTTTTATACCAAATGTCGTTTTGGATTTCCACGTCCTGTAACATCCAAAGGAAGAGTAAACAATTTTACATCAGCTATGAGGCATATCATCACTAGAAAATCTCCAAAAAATACATACAATTTGAGAAGAAGTTTAGAATCAAAATTCATAAATGATTATAATCCAGTTATTCTCTCAATGTGGAATGCTAATATGGATATTTAGTACATTGCGGATAATTCCATTGCTGTTGCCCGGTATGTGACATCCTACATTACAAAATCAGAAAAGACGGAATTGAAAGAAATGTGGCAAGAAATTTCTCATGAGAAGAGTCTTAGTAAGAAATTGTACAGTTTCAGTTTGAAGATGTTATGAATGCTCAGATCGATTATCATCTGCAAGTTCATATTCGAAATCTAGAAGAATCATTTGAGTGAGTCTTGGTCTTGCTGCTACACAAAATCGAGTACTTAAATCTGTACAAGAAATTGATTTAGCAGAAAAAGATCTGGAAACTACAGATATTGTAAAAAAAAACATGTTGGATACATAGTATCCAAATAGAAGTCATCAGCATGAGAACACATGTCTCTAAGAAGTGATGCAATATTACACTTTTAAACGGAATACTACAGAAAACATTGATGAAGGAAAATATGCAGTGATTGGTCCCGAAGAATGTTTGGTGAAACAAAGGAAAGGAAATTTGATTAATCACAGAAAACTGAGCTGTGATACTACTGATAAAAGAAAATTTTACTATTTGGCACTTTTACAACTGTTCAAACCGTGGCACACAGAATTGGAATTACTTATAGATTTTCAAAGCTCATAGAATGTACTGTTTTTGCAATTTATCTGAAAATGTTGAACGATGAAATTGATCAAGAAGCTACTATTGCAGCTGAGATTGCTAGAGACAGTTCTCAAAACAGTCAAAGTTCTGCTCCATGGAGTCAAGATCCACTAGGACAACCAATTCTTGAAAATAAAGCAGCAATCGCCATGAATGAAATGGAATCAACAATGCATCAAGCTCAAGAAGATAATATGGACTTAGGAAATGTGGAAGAACAACTAAATGTTGAACACAAAGAAATATATCACCAAGTGAGACAACAGATTGACCATGGATTTCTTCATGAAAAGAAAGAATGCACATGCACATCATTTCAACCATCTTTATGTATGTCAGTGGTCAAGCTGGAACACGAAAACGTTTCTTAAATAAAGTATTGACCAGTTATCTACATAAAATAACTGATTCACATTTGTCTTGTGTTGTAACTGCTCCAACTGGGTTGGCAGCACACAAGATTAAATAAATTACATTGCATCGTTTACTTATGCTACCTGTAGAGCATGAAAACAAATTGGAATATCACAAGCTATCCGGAGAAGCTTGTTATGAAGTTTCAAGAGTACTAAAGAAAATGAAACTTCTGATTATTGATAAGGTAAGCACGGTCTAAAACTTAATGCTTGCTTTTGTGCATTTAAGAATGCAGCAAATTCTTAAAACAGAGTACGATGTCTTATTTGGAGGAACACATGTCATAGTTTTTGGAGATCTATTGCAACTTACTCCCGTAAAAGGACAACCAGTATTTAAAACACTTGTACATGAAGACATCGAAAAGTCTTTGGGAAGTGTTTGAAATGTTAATATTTGGTGATATTTTGAATATAAAGAACTAATTACAAATATGCGATAGGCAAATGATGTTGATTATGGAACTATCCTTCAAGATATAAGAATTGAAGCACTGACAGAACATGGCAAAAAAGTCGACTACTTTCAAATTTGTTTCCAAATGAAAATATAGTTCCTTAGAAAATATATATAAAAATTACAGAAAATAAATCTATAATCTGCTTAATGCCAACACTGCGTGAGTGTTCTATATTCAATGAACAACTTTTGAACCTAGAAAATGAAGAAATAATAAAAACAGAAGCCATTGATAAAATAGAGCATGAAGGAATCACTATTATTTGACAGTAAAATTGAAAATAAAATTGGATTCTTTAGAAAAATAGATATATAAAACTGCTGGTTTAGAAAAGAATCTATATGTATGTGTAAACTGTCGGGTAATTTTAAGGCGTAATTTGGATGTAGAAAAAGGTTTAGTAAATGGAGCAATGGGTAAAGTTGTAGATTTTGTTAATTATCAAAAGAGAGATGGAATTGAATTTTAAAAAAACAAATGTGATCAAATTGCAGAAGTAAAACAAATTGGTTGTTTTGCAGTTCGTTTTTTGGTTGCTGAAGATTTATATGTCTGTAGAAAAACGTTTCCACTTTCTCTGGCATATGCAGTGACTATTTATAAATCTCAAGGATTAACTGTAGACAGTGCTTTGGTGAACATTTGAAGTACCTTCTGTTAGATCTGGGGGTCTCTAGTTGGCAATGGTATTCCCTTTGTCCAAATAGTGACCCTTACTTCTAAGTCAGGATAAGGGGATTACACTCCTTAATAACCCCTGCTCACCACCTTAGTAGCTTGGCACGAGCAGACAGGCTTATCTCAGAGGCACCGTGTTAAGCATTTGTGAATAAACACAGTAATACAGTGAAAACACTACAGATGGACATAACACAGGTTTTATAAAAATAAGTATGCTTTATATAGACTTAAACACAAGACCGAAAACGACAAAAATCACGATACTACACTTAAGATTGCTTAAAAGATGTTCAAAGTGACTTAGTTCAAGTTGATGATGAATGCGACAAAGTTCACACCAAAGTACCTGGATGCGTAACGCAAAGTAAACAAAAGGCTCGCAAAAGAGGAGATGCGTTGGTTCCGTGATCCGGGGAGATGATGATTAGTGCCTCAATGCTTGCGCAGAGTAGGGGATGTGTCGTTATTCTTACCGGTGCGGAGGTGATGCGTAGATTCTCGGCCTGTGATCCCGTTGCGGTGGGCAAGATGGCGCCTTGATGCAATGCGATGATCCGGTTGCGATGCGAGAAGATGGCGCCCTTGATGCGGCGATGTGATGATGATGCGTAGAAGCCCTGGCAGCCTTGCAACGATCCTGTACTTTGGAGCCGCGACAGACCCTGCGACATGCTTCTACGGTGATGCGATGGCGACTCTCATGATGTCGTCAAGCTTCTCCGATGATGCGACAGCAGGCAGCTTTAATGAACACACGCTTCCAGGGAGATGCGGCGAAGGCTCGCTTCTCCGGCGATGCGTTGATTTCAGCTGCGACGTCTCGATGCGTCGCGCTTCCAGCTCCCAGCGACACGCAAATATCTGGAGTTGAGAATTCCCAGTAAGGTAATTCAGAGGGGAGCTGGAGGTGAAGTCTTTTGTCCCTGAGCCTTCAGCAGGAGGCAAGCACAGTTCAAGCCCTTGGAGAATATTCTGAAGATGAGGAAAGTCCTTAAAAAGTTCCTTCTCCTTTCCTTGGCAATGAAGCAACCACTGCAGGAAAAATACAGCAAACAGCACACTGGTAGAGGGGCAGTAAAACTCTTGCAGCTTCCTTGGTTCTTCTCCTTTGCAAAAGGTTTCTTGTTCCAAAGTGATCTAATTTCTTGGGATGAGGGACCCAATATTTATACCCCAAAATCGTTTGTTCTCTGAAGGCAGAGAGACATCTGCCTAGTCCAAACCAGGTCCTGAGCACTTTGTTTACATGACTCTCTCCTTTCTTTCACTGTGCAGGGCAGAGACATCAGCCACCCCACAGGAGATGGAGCCAGCACAAGGGAGGGAAGATACAGCTCTGGAGCACTCTGTTGACATGATTCCTTCTCTCCTTTCACAGTGTAGGTCAGAGACATCAGACAAGCCACAGGAGGTGGAGCCAGAATTGTAGAGGGAAGGCACAGCCCTATTCAGGTCCCAGGTGCAACTCCTCCCTCCCATCTAGATGCAGATCTCTCTAGGCTGGGAATCCTTACCTTGGTTCCCTTGGGAATTACTTTGAGGTCCTTTCTGGAACTCCCTCTGTTTACCCTTGTCCCCCTCACTCTTCTGCTGGGGACCCTGCCCACCCTTGGCGGAGTCTCCCACAAGACCCTTGTGGACCCTGGTACTGACCCAGCGGCCCGCCTCTTCAGCAAGCTTTCTAGGGTTAGTCAACTTGCTATCAATAAGGTGCTGGCATAGCTCTGGAAAACAATTAGCAGACAAGTGCTCCCCAGCAATCAAATCATAGAGTGCTTAAAAATTATCAAGATTGTTACCCCTCACCCAACCATCCATAGATCTTCAAAAGAAAGACACATATTCTAACCAAGTGGTTCCCCCCAATTTCTTACAATTCCTGAACCTCTGTCTATAGAGTTCTGGAGTTAACCCATACCTGGTCAACAGTGCTCCTTTCATGTGGGCATAAGACAGCCTATGCTCACAGGGCAAGTCTAACAAAGTATCCCTACCGCTCCCCAATCATTTTCAGGGACCTGGTGGGCCAACATTGCTATCTCATTGGCTGCAAACCACTGCCCAATACCTCCACTTTTGTGGAAATCTTTGATTACATCCTTGGGAATATGTACCCTGCCTTCTGAAGGCACAGATGGTGCACTGCCACCAGAGGTATTGATTTTTAAGCCCTTTGCCTTGATTTCTAACTCCCTCAACATCCTCTCATGTTCCATTCTCATTCTCTCTCTTTCCAAAGACAACCTGTTAGTCTCTGTTTCCCCCTGACTCTCCATCCTAAGCTTAGCTAACTCCTGCTTCAGTGCCCTATTTCTCTCCCTGTCTTCCAACTCTCTGGGGGACACGTCTTTGGAAGAGATACTACTGCCACATGGAGAGGCCCCCCTTCCCTAGCTGAAAACACTGGCCTCCCACAACTCGCTCCACCATAAGATCAGAGGCATTTCTTGCTTCCACCCAGGCCCTCAGCCCCTTTTGGTAGTCACCCTTTTTAGAAATGCCTGGTGTAGCAACTTTCAATTTCCTGCACAGATGTTTGAGCTGTTTCACAATGTAGGTATCCAACCTCTCTTCCTCAAATGCAAGATCCATAGATGCAACAGATGCTGGTTTACTCATGGTAGTAACAATTTGGGAGTTTTCAGCAAAAACTAACAGTCCAATGAAAAAGATTCTAAAAAAAAAGTATGTGGTCGCGTTTGGTCAGCACTCACTAGTAGTGTACACCAATCACTGTATATGAAACACAAATGCAAAGTCCAAATCCTCACTGCTGACCACCAATGTTAGATCTGGGGGTCTCTAGTTGGCAATGGTATTCACCTTTGCCCAAATAGGGACCCTTAATTCTAAGCCAGGATAATGGGATTACATTCCTTAATAACCCCTGCTCACCCCCTTGGTAGCTTTGCATGAGTAGACAGGCTTATCTCAGAGACAGTGTGTTAAGCATTTGTGAATATACACAGTAATACAGTGAAAACACTACAGATGGATACAACACAGGTTTTAGGAAAATTTGTAGGCTTTATACAGACTTAAAAACAAGACCACAAACAACAAAAATCCACAATACTATACTTAAGATTGCTTAAAAGATTATCAAAGTTACTTAGTTCAAGTTGATGATGAATGTGACAAAGTTCTCAACAAAGTACCTGGATGCGTAAAGCAAAGTAAACAAAAGGCTCGCAAAAGGGGAGATGCGTTGGTTCCGTGATCCAGGAGAGATGATGCATCGTGCCTCAATGCTTGCGCAGAGTAGGGGATGCGTCATTATCCTTACCGGTGTTTCGGTGATGCTTAGATTCTCAGCCTGCGGGCCCATTGCGGTGCGCAAGATGGCGCCTTGATGCGATGCGATGATCCGGTTGCAATGCGAGAAGATGGCGCCCTTGATGCGGCGATGCGACGATGTGTTGGCGCCCTGGCAGCCTTGCCACGACCCTGTACTTTGGAGCCTTGACAGGCCCTGCGACACGCTTCTCCGGTGATGCGACAGCAGGCAACTTCGATGAACACAAGCTTCCAGGGAAATGCGGCAAAGGCTTGCTTCTCTGGCGATTTCAGATGCGGCGGCAAAACGCTTCCTCTCGATGCGGCACGCTTCCAGCTCCCAGCGACACGCAAATGTCTGGAGTTGAGAATTCCCAGCAAGGAAATTCAGAGGGGAGCTGGAGGTGAAGTCTTTTATCCCTGAGACTTCAGCAGGAGGCAAGCACAGTGCAAGCCCTTGGAGAATATTCTGAAGATGATGAATGTCCTTAAAAAGTTCCTTCTACTTTCCTTCGCAATGAAGCAACCACTGCAGGCCAACCCAGCAAACAGCCCACTGGTAGAGGGGCATTAAAACTCCTGCAGCTTCCTTGGTTTTGCTCCTTGGCAAAAGGTTTCTTGTTCCAGAGGTGATCTAATTTCTTGGGATCAGGGTTCCAATATTTATACCCCAAAATCCTTTGTTCTCTGAAGGCAGAGAGGCCTCTGCCTAGTCCAAACCAGTTCCTGAGCACTTTGTTTACATGACTCTATCCTTCCTTTCACTGTGCTGGGCAGAGACATCAACTGCCCCACAGGAGGTGGAGCCAGCACAGGGGAGGGAAGATACAGCTCTGGAGCACTCTGTTGACATGATTCCTTCTCTCCTTTCACAGTGCAGGGCAGAGGCATCAGACAAGCCACAGGAGGTGGAGCCAGCATTGTAGAGGGAAGGCCCAGCCCTATTCAGGTCCCAGGTGCAACTCCTCCCTCCCATCTAGATGCAGATCTCTCTATTCACCACTGGGCTGCCCCAGCCTGTCTCCTGGAATCGCCCAGCCCTGTCACTCACAAACCCAGACAAGGAATACACAACCTAGCAGAGGTAGGCCTGGACAGTTAGGCAAGAAAATACCTACTTTCTAAAAGTGGTATTTTCAAACACAGAATATTAAAACCAACTTTACTAAAATATGTTTTTTATTATTCAGTTCAGGCATACTAAATTCGAATTTCTACGATGTTCCCTGAGTCAGTTAGGATTATGAGAATGTAATAATCTAACTGCCCATTCTAGCCTATGGAGAACAGGTAGCCTTCAATAGTGAACAACGAAAATGGCTGTAATTCACTATTAGGACATGCCAAAATAGGCTATGCCAATATGTTGTTTTCCAATTTTAAGAGGCACTCGTCAAGGGTGCCCCTTATCTCCGCTTTTATTTGCTCTTTCTATGGAGCCATTTATAAATGCTTTACAGTCTCAAGTACATATTACGCCTTTCTGTCATGGAAATAATACCCTTAAAATTACTGCCTATGCCAATGATTTTGCAATCTTTACAACAGATGTTGTCGAAGCAATGGGTGGAATTATGGAAGAAGCCAAGACTTCGGTGCCATTTCTGGGTACAAATTAAATCTGAATAAAATGCAAGTTATTGTAAATTACCAGCCCTCTACTCCTGTTTCAGGCATTTGTCAGACAGCTACCTATCTAGGTATTAAAATTTCATCAACTGTTAGGGATATCAACACACTTAATTATGATACGCTATTGAAAGATACTGCGGTTCTTCCTAAAAAATGGCATACGGTTCCCTTAACCTATTTGGACGGATAAATCTTAATAAAATGAATATTCTTCCCAAATTTCTTTATCTATTTAGGTCTATCCCCCTGCTTGTGAATAATTATTTTTTCAGAAAGCTAGACGGAATTTTGGGCAGCTATATCTGGGGGTATAAAAAAAGTCGCAGAGCATTATCTTTTTTGAAGCTATCCTTTATCAAAGGTGGGCTTAATTTTCCTGATTTTAGAATGTATTTCTATGCCACCTTTTTGGGTCGATTGCGTAGCCTTTTTAACTCTAGTAACCCACTTTTTTTTCACCAATTCATGCTAGGACCAGATTCTAAACGATTTCTTGCCAGAACTAACGATACAAATTATTTTACGAGAGTAATGTTCAAGACCGCCAGGGATGCCGTTTGCATTTGGAACACAATTTTGGCTTTTGATGCGGCCTCCCTTTTTCATCCTAATCTGGCGCTTTGGGGAAACCCGGGATTGCCGGGCATTTTTAGTGATAAAGCAGGGAGATCATGGGCTAACTTTGGGGTGACTAGGCTGGGGGATTTATATGGTATAACAGGCTTACTTGAGTTTGAGACACTTAAATTACTCTATAAATTACCGGAACAAATGCGATTTAAATATATACAAATTCGAGACTTTCTTTTAGGTAAAATGAAACTAAAACAATTATTAGACTCCGAGGTTTGGTCCTGTATTTATAGAGAGAAAAATAAAGCCCTAATTAGGTTATAAATGCTTCAGCCAGTTCAAGACTGATGATTGTCCGCATCTCGCGGAGAAATGGACTTCTAGAATGGGGAGGCGTATACTTTCTAACAACATCTCAACATTCTTTCAACGTATTAATAGCCTAGTTCATTTTTCTAGCCTTCAATTACAAGCTTATAAAACGGTTTGTCAGTTATACTACACCCCCTTAAGAATTTCTAAGTGGTCTGGAAACACTACTCTCAGCGACCGTACTAAATGCCCCAAATGCGATCTTGCGGCTTCAGATCTGGAGCATATGCTCTATTCATGCCCATTGCTCCGTGTATTCTGGAATGGGATAGAAATTATTTTGAGGCAGAAACTATGGGCCCGATTCACAGAACTAACTTAAGACAAAATCCTAAACTTACTACCATTTTGGTATTCACAGAAGGCACTTACTCATTTTGGTATTCACAGAATGCACTTACTCATTTCGGTATTCACAGAAGTTAGGAGTCCTAACTTTAGGACTCTTAAATGCCTTCTGTGAATACCGAATGTCTTAAAGTTAGGATTTTTCTCAATTTAGTAGTAGTAAAGTTAGGACTCCTAACTTTAGGACTCCCAAATGCCTTCTGTGAATACCGAAAGTCTTAAAATTAGGATTTTTCTCAATTTAGTAGTAGTAAAGTTAGGACTCCTAACTTTTGGACTCCTAAATGCCTTCTGTGAATACCGAAAGTCTTAAAATGGGGTTTTTTCTCAGTTTAGTAGTAGTAAAGTTAGGACTCCTTACTTTAGAACTCCTAAATGCCTGCTGTGAATACTGAAAGTATTAAAATTAGGATTTTTCTCAATTTAGTAGTAGTAAAGTTAGGACTCCTAACTTTTGGACTCCTAAATGCCTTCTGTGAATACCGAAAGTCTTAAAATTGGGTTTTTTCTCAGTTTAGTGGTAGTAAAGTTAGGACTCCTTACTTTAGAACTTCTAAATGCCTGCTGTGAATACGAAAAGTCTTAAAATTAGGATTTTTCTCAATTTAGTAGTAGTAAAGTTAGTACTCCTAACTTTAGGACTCCTAAATGCCTTCTGTGAATACCGAAAGTATTTAAATTAGGATTTTCTCAGTTTAGTAGTAGTAAAGTTGAGAACAATCCAAATTTTAAGACTTTTGGTATTCACAGAAGGCATTTAGGAGTCCAAAAGTTAGGAGTCCTATCTTTACTACTACTAAATTGAGAACAATCCTAATTTTAAGACTTTCGGTATTCACAGCAGGCATTTAGGAGTTCTAAAGTAAGGAGTCCTAACTTTACTACCACTAAACTGAGAAAAAACCCAATTTTAAGACTTTCGGTATTCACAGAAGGCATTTAGGACTCCAAAAGTTAGGAGTCCTAACGTTACTACTACTAAATTGAGAAAAATCCTAATTTTAAGACTTTCAGTATTCACAGCAGGCATTTAGGAGTTCTAAAGTAAGGAGACCTAACTTTACTACTACTAAACTGAGAAAAAAAACATTTTAAGACTTTCGGTATTCACAGAAGGCATTTAGGAGTCCAAAAGTTAGGAGTCCTAACTTTACTACTACTAAATTGAGAAAAATCCTAATTTTAAGACTTTCGGTATTCACAGCAGGCATTTAGGAGTTCTAAAGTAAGGAGTCCTAACTTTACTACCACTAAACTGAGAAAAAACCCAATTTCAAGACTTTCGGTATTCACAGAAGGCATTTAGGACTCAAAAAGTTAGGAGTCCTAACTTTACTACTACTAAATTGAGAAAAATTCTAATTTTAAGACTTTCAGTATTCACAGCAGGCATTTAGGAGTTCTAAAGTAAGGAGTCCTAACTTTACTACTACTAAACTGAGAAAAAACCCAATTTTAAGACTTTCGGTATTCACAGAAGGCATTTAGGAGTCCAAAAGTTAGGAGTCCTAACTTTACTACTACTAAATTGAGAAAAATCTTAATTTTAGGACTTTCGGTATTCACAGAAGGCATTTAGGAGTCCTAAAGTTAGGAGTCCTAACTTTACTACTACTAAATTGAGAAAAATCCTAACTTTAAGACTTTCGGTATTCACAGAAGGCATTTAAGAGTCCTAAAGTTAGGACTCCTAACTTCTGTGAATATCGAAATGAGTAAGTGCATTCTGTGAATACCAAAATGAGTAAGTGCCTTCTGTGAATACCAAAATGGTAGTAAGTTTAGGATTTTGTCTTAAGTTAGTTCTGTGAATCGGGCCCACTCACTCTCTATCTCTATTACAGCTGAGATGGTATTACTTGGAATCTCGTTCTCCACTTGTTTACTTATGGATCTGCTATTTGTTTTGATTTCATGTTCAAGATTGGTTATTGCAAGGGCATGGATTTTAGTTAAACCACCTCATGTTACCGAATGGTGGTTCTTGGTGAATGAAATTTAAGATATGGAACTTTCTATAGCAAAAACAAGAGGGGCACAATTGATTGAAAAATTAGATAAAATCTGGGGAACTTTTCTTCTGCTGTGAATCTAATTGCCTTTTTTTTACTTAATGCATTTTTGTTTCTTCCTTTATATTAGTTTGCGGGTGTAAGTTTTAGTCTTTTACGCAAAAACGATGTGTCTATATCAAATTATGATTGCTGGTTTATTTATGTGTTTGTAACTGATTCTCTGTTTTTCTTTACTGTTGGTGTTATTAATAAAAAAAATTATAAAAAAAAAAAAAAGGGAACACTTGCAATGTGACACTGATTAGCAGTGGCACAGTGCCCAAAGCATAAAACCAGCAAAACATATCAAAACAGAGGAGGCAAGCCGTCAAAATGGAAGGGAGACTCACGCCAATGATGCCAGGTATACCACCGTGTTTAAATCGGGTAGGGCATATGTTGCTTTGTCCCGAGTCAGAACTTTATCTGGTTTGTTTTTGATTGATTTTGATGAGTCAAAGATTACTGCAGATGCAAACTGTGTAAAAGAGTATAATAGGTTAAGAAGAGTGTGTGCTCCCAATTTAGGTCAATATCCTGTATTTGAAAAGCTTGTGGTAGGTCAAAAAAGAAGATATGAGAATATATGTAGTGAAGTTATAGAGAAGGAAAAAAATCAAGATAATGTTGAGATTGCAAGCAAAAAGAACAAGCATTTACAATGCAATGGTTTCGCCTTTTGAAAAGTTGAGCTATTGGCATTGTAAATGACAAAATTTGTATTTATGTGTTGGTTTTGAAAATAGATAAATAAATGGCATTGCCATTTACAATGCCAATAGTTTAATCTCTGGCAAATGCCACACAAAAACACACAGATCCACACACACACACAGACCCACACACACACACACACACAGTTAAAATGTTTACAAATAGAGGTGTGCCTGGTCGAGATTTGTAAAGCCTCTGTTGTAGGTGCACGCTTTGGAAAATCCTTTTGCAGGCCATGTTTGTGTCCCCCACAGACATGTCTACAGACAGCCGTCCACACTCTGTCTGCAGACACCATACCCCTAAATAGCAGCCATTAGAAACTGTCTCACAGGTTAAACAGCCCCAGCCCCGTTTGGACCAGACAACCGCCCTCCCGCCTCCCTTTGGAAAGTTTACACAGACACTGATCTCCTGTAAGCTAGCCTGGTGACAGCCCCTACCACCACGGGACTATTTCTACACACAAACAAGATTGCCCTCCCATACAAGGTTGTAGACACGTGCTTTTCTGTACATACCACCCTCGCCTGAAGGTTCGTTTAGAATGCCCGCCTTAAGATGAGATTGCATGACGTGCTCCACCAAAGAACCATTCACACAGCACCATCCGCTGTAAACCAGTGCAAAGAACACTCTCTCCTACATACTAGTCCACAGACCACCAATTCCCGGGAGAGACGCCCAAAGAGCACCCTCCCCTACGTACCAGTTTACATAATCCTCTCCTACAAGACCATTTTATCTTACAGACAGGTCTACAAACCAATTTACAGGCACCTGCCCCTATTGACGAGCAGACACTTCTGCTTCACAGACTCGCCTGCCTACAGTCCTCTTCTACAGGTCAAGTTACAAACTGCCCTTCTGTAAAGAATACACAGAAACCACACCTCCTCTGGTTGGGTTCGTCTATAGATAGTCCTGCCTTACAGATTTGTCCATAGGTCACCTATCCCCACATATCTGTTGACTGACGGCCCTCCTCCGCAGACCAGTCTACAAGCAGCCTCCATCTGCGCCTTTTGTTTCCCTCAAACCCTCGATATATGAACAGCTGATGAAGCTCATTAAATCATTAATTGCGCCCGATGCCGACTCTCGCTCTCCCCTGCAGCTGTCACTCTCCCCTCTCCAGCTATGCATCGCCTGGCCGTCTTGCCTGATACGCCTTCACGGAACCTTGCATAGTAGTGATGTTGCTCAAGCCTCCTGCCCACATCTTCCACTCTGCCTCACCTCCGACGCTACCAACATCTGCACGTCCATTTCACTCACGTCTCCACCCACCCTCAACAACTGTTCTCAGCCATCGGTCACCTTTAGCTGTTGCCCCTCCCTCTCCCGTCCTCAACCGACTCCCTCCCCACCCCCATCCTCCCTCCCAGACCCTGATAGGAAACAGACCTCGCCAGTTCGGCACAGTAACAGCCAAGTGGGAGGCTGCGAGTCTGCACCTGGGGTTGGGACTGCCCCACTGAGCCAACCCCCGAGTACATTGTAGATAACATCAGAGGAGAGGGGCGTCTCGGACTATTGTGTTAATTAAAGGGAAAAACGGTGCACACGAAAATGGCTACCGACATACACAACCGAACGCACGGCACGGCCCGTTCATCGTGGACTGAGCGGGCACGCCGCATCTTCTACCAGAGGACGCCGTACTACACTGGACAGTGTGTTGAGAGGGCTGCGCGGGGTCCACAACGCCCCCACTTCTTCCTCGCGGTATCACTGGCTTCGTTTCCCCTTCCGCCAGTTTCCGACAATGCGCCTCCCTCTCCCCTTCATTAATGGTTCCTGCCTTGCGAGAGCTCCGCCCCACCAGGGCACCCCTTCTCTGGGGGTCATCAGCTGCGGGCACATACGAGTAAACAAGCAGGCGACCCACAGACCCAGGCTGATCAGTGAGGATGGGAACTAGGAAGACGAGAACACGGCATGGCTATATCCAACACGAAACATTGACACTGACGAGATATCCGTAAAAGAGCAGGGCCTCTCTCACTTCAAGTGAAATTCGCACAGCAACGGGCACACGGTCAGCGGGAGGGGGGATGGCACACGGACAGCGGGAGGGGGGACGGGCACAAGGACAGCGGGAGGGGGGACGGGCACACGGACACCGGGAGGGGGGACGGAGGAAGGCAGGACAGCAGCAAGCACTCACCAGAGGTCGGGGTAAATGACAAAATAAAAGGCGGCCCAAAAAAAAAAAGTAAACGCCCACCGCCGCAATGACGTGCTAAAAGGGGCAGGAAGAGAAAAAAACGCTGGAACGCCCACGAGTCGCCTTGGTGAATGACGGACAGATCTCTCTTCCAATGGCTAGCCTCCATTTATGGAGCTAGCCAATGGAAGAGAGAGGCGGAACTAAGGCCACACTGTTTCTAACATAAGATTTCGCCTGAGCGAAACGCTGCTGCGCAGCTTTCGACAGGCGAAACCTAAAAAGGACACTGTTGAAGAGATTGTTTGTTATCAGTTTGAAAATAGTTCAGGTATCAACTGCTATGCTAATGTAGTGGTCAATGTTTTTCTTCTAGAAATTTTGCAACAGAAAATTATGGAGATTCGGGAGAAATTTTTTTGATCTTTGTTGCGTTGTATTTATGAACAATTAAGAACTGATAAAAGTATAATGCAAAGCATTTCTGATATTCATAATCTTTTGGATATATGTTCTGGTTCTACACAATTTACGCAGAATATCCAACAAGATGCTAAGGAATTTCTAATGTATATGCTTGCAGTATTGGAAAATGAAGGAATAGAATTTGAAAATCTTTTTGGCCTTTGTTATAAATGGGAACATCAATGTGAAAATTGTATGTTTACATGTAGCACTAACATAGACACTGAAAGATTTATATATTTGACATTACCAGACTGTAAATCAGTGTCTTTCAACAAACTAGTTAAAGCAGCAAATCAAAACATGGAGTGTAGCCAATGCAAATCAGAAATGTTATCAACATTATTTATATGAAGATATGGATAATATATCATTTTAATGATACAACATTGTACAGCTGATGGAAGATAATTGGAAACATAAAAAAAAAATCGTAGCAAATCAACTATCAATATCAGGAAAAACTTTTGTAGCAGTAGCAATAATTTTCCATGATGGCCCTTCTACAACATCTGGACATTAAACTGCCTATTTAAAATAAGATAAAGGATGGACATATTGTAATGATGCTCAATTGGTTTTTAAACAACATTTGTCTTACGAATTACCAAATTCCTACCTAATATTTTTAAAGCCAAAGTTTTAGGAACATAATTCAGCCTATTAGGAATATGTTAAAATGTATTAATATGATTACTGTTGGGCAATATCAGTTCAAAGGATTTCAGCAATACCATTTGGCCTAGAGGAAAGGTATACATTTGAATTATGGACTTTTTGTTGCACATTCTCACAGCATATATTTTTAAAGAACACCATTTACTGTGTACAGAAATTAAAAAAGAATTCTTTATTGAATTATTATTTGAGTTCTTTCATATTCAAGTAAGAAAATTCTCTTAGAAGGAAGCATTTTATATACGTGTGATTTGTATTAAATGGTATGTAATTGAGGATGTAATTTTTATGGAATGTTCAGAAATAGTTGAGTATATTAATAATATTTTAGACACACTTTTGTTTTTTTTCAAGCAATCTTATTGATTGTTGGGTTTTTTTTGCCCGCTGTTTGTGATGAGTTACATTGAAATCACTGTTTGTAGTGAAATTCAATATATTCTGAAAACAGCAAAAAAGGTAAAGAATATACCGCCTGATTCATCAAGCTAAATTGCACTCGCAAAGGGCAAGATTCTCAGAATCTTGCCTTTTGCGAGTGCAATTTTTGCATTTGGGATTCATCATCCCAAATGCAAAATTCGCTATTTAAGAATTCGCACATTTGCGAAGAATTGAATTTAAGAAATCTCTATTTGAGATTCCTTAAATGCAATTCATGAAGCATTTTAAAATTGCGAAAATGCAATTTTGGGCCGCTATTTACCGAGAGGTAAGACCTCTCGGTAAATAGCAAAAACTTAGAAAAATGCTTTTAAAAGCCTTTTTCTAAGTTGCATGTTGCACACACACATGTCCTTTGGACATGTGTGTGCGCAACACCTGTTTCAATTTGCATTTAAGGGGTGCTACAGGGTGTCCTTTGGACACCCGTGGCACCCTTTAAATCGCTATCTTATTTGCGATTAGCTAATTGCTAATCGCAATTAAGGAATACTCCCCATTCATTCCTACGGGCCTTTTGGCCCATAGGAATGAATGGGGAGTTATTCCTTATTTGCGATTAGCAATTTGCTACTCGCAAATAAGGAATGTGTAGGAATTGCTATTTATTTAGCAATTCCTACATGAATCCCGTTTTGCAAGTCCTTAATAGCGATTCGTTATGAATCGCTTTTAGGGGCTCGCAAAACGGGAGATTGATGAATCAGGCTGATAATTTATATAATGTTAAAATTATGTTGTGTTATAAAAAATATAATATAATATATTATAACTGTACTTTTTCTTCTCTTTCACGGATCCTAATTCTAAAACATGACATTTTCAGAAATTTAAATTATAAAAAACAACTGAAAAAAATGTTTAGCGTTTTTTATACCTATTATTGTGAAGGTAAGATTAACGAAGTATTGATATGCACAATGGGCTGTGTTTGCACACTGGTGAAGAAAGGGGGGATGGACGGAGTGGATATGTGTGGAAAGATGCTCTGTGGGCGTTTTAAGTTTCGGGATAAAGTTGCCTTGAATCCTGAGTGTCCCTGGGGGGCAACTAACCCACCGGATAAGTGCAGAAAGTGCCAGAGTGTTGCATTGCAGAGAGGTGTAAAATGGGACATGGCTTCGGACCACCTCTCTGCAACGCAGCTGTATGGTGTTCAATAGAGAGACATGGTGGTCTAGTAGGACCCAGGGACTTTCAGGATTAAAAGAGACTAAATTCCTCAACTTTAAACAGGTCACAGAGTGTGTTTGCACATGTCACATCAGGCCCCATCCCTTCCCTTCACCACTCTATAAACATGTCCTATCACTTTGCCAAAACATAAGTACTTATAACTGTGTCTTGTTCTCTCTTTGTAGTACTGAAATTACTCTACTTGTTAGTCATATAGTTAAAGATTGGCCTAGCCACTAACCCTAGTACAAGTCAATTTCTTTGTATACTACACATGCAAACCTGCAAGAAGCTACAAAGTATTAATAAAGTCTTAAAAATGCCCAGTTTATACCTATGTAGTTTTGGAATCTCTCTGTCATAGGATACCATGTGACCTGAAAAAAAAAGATTTGATTGGTTCATAACATTTCCCATTGTACCTATTGAAGGACGACAATCATTTCAATCATTCTTCTTTGAGCATCTTTGGAGAGATAACTCTGTGCTAATCTCCTGTCACTCTCATGCAATTTTTCAATCAATGAACTAGCAATATGTTCTTATTGTAACAGTCTCCCAATACCTAAGCACTTTAGGGGCAAATTTAGAAGCATCCTGTGCCAACAATATGTCACTTTTTGTAACATAGTGATAGTGCAAGACATATTTACAAGGAGAGGAAATGGCACTCTGTGTAGCTTTTCTTCTCCATGTAAATATAACCTCATCATACACACCACTTTACGTTGTAGGGGCGTTCTATAGGTGTTGCTGTGCGTGTTTGCACAGAACACTCATAGAACAAGACACATTTCCACATTGATCGGAAATCATAAATCTGGACATGTGTGTGAATGCTGCACCATCCTCCAATTGGTGTAGCAATGCACAACAAGGAGAATTGTTTTCATTTCTCTTCATTTTTTTTCTTTCAATATATGCTGCATTGCACAGCATACATTGAAGAAGAAAAATGCCTTCACTGATTGTTTTTGTGCAGGAAGGTGTGTCTTCCTGCACAAAAACAAACTCCGCAAGACACAGATATCCTTGCACCATGGTGCAAGGGTGCCTGTGTCACCGCATCAATCAATCAATCATAGCATTTATAAAGCGCACTACTCACCCGGTGGGTCTCAAGGCGCTAGGGGAGGGGAGGTCCGCTACTGCTCGAACAGCCAGGTCTTGAGCTGTTTCCTGAAGGCGAGGTGGTCCTGGGTCAGGCGGAGGTGGTTCGGGAGGGAGTTCCAGGTCTTGGCGGCCAGGTAGGAGAAGGACCTTCCTCCTGTGGTGGCTCTTCAGATGCGGGGGACGGCGGCGAGGGCGTGGCCGGTCGATCGAAGTTGGCGTGTGGGAGCGTAGAAGTTGAGGCGGCTGTTGAGGTATCCTGGGCCTTGGTTGTGTAGGGCCTTGTGTGCGTGGGTGAGGAGACGGAAGGTGATTCTCTTGTTGACCGGTAGCCAGTGCAGATCTTTCAGGTGTCCGGAGATTTGGCTGCGACGGGGGATGTCCAGGATGAGTCGTGCTGATGCGTTCTGGATCCGCTGGAGTCTCTTCTGGAGTTTGGCGGTGGTTCCGGCGTAGAGGGAGTTGCCGAAGTCCAGGCGGCTGGTGACGAGGGCCTGGGTGACCATCTTCCTGGTCTCGGTGGGGATCCACCGGAAGATCTTACGTAGCATGCGCAGGATGTTGAAGCATGACGAGGAGACGGCGTTGACTTGTCTGGTCATGGAGAGGGAGGAGTTCAGGATGAAGCCCAGGTTGCGTGCGTGGTCTGTTGGTTTAGGTGCGCTGCCTAGGGCGGGGGGCCACCAGGAGTCATCCCAGGCGGAGGGTGAGGATCCTAGGATGAGAACTTCCGTCTTGTCTGAGTTCAGTTTCAGGCGGCTGGTCATCATCCACTCGGCTACGTCTTTCATCCCTCCGTGTAGGTTGGCTCTGGCGGTGGCGGGGTCGTTGGTGAGGGAGAGTATCAGCTGGGTGTCGTCGGCGTAGGAGATGATGTTGAGGTTGTGTTGGCGTGCGATGGCTGCGAGGGGGCTCATGTAGACGTTGAAGAGGGTTGGGCTGAGCGAGGAGCCTTGAGGAACGCCGCAGATGACTTCGGTGGCTTCTGATGTGAACGGGGGGAGGCGGACTGTCTGTGTCCTTCCGGCGAGGAACGAGGTGATCCATTCCAGTGCCTTCTCCTGGATTCCGATGTTCCTGAGACGCTGCACTAGGGTGCGGTGGCAGACAGTGTCGAAGGCCGCGGAAAGGTCTAGGAGGATGAGGGCCGCTGTTTCTCCATTGTCGAGCAGGGCTCGGATGTCATCGGTAGCTGCGATCAGGGCAGTCTCGGTGCTGTGGTTGGCCCGGAAGCCAGACTGTGAGAGGTCGAGGGATCCGTTCGTCTCGAGGAAGGCGGCTAGCTGCTTGTTGACGGTCTTCTCGATGACTTTTGCAGGAAACGGGAGCAGCGAAATGGGGCGGTAGTTCTTGAGGTCGGGGGGTCGGCTGATGGCTTCTTGAGTAGAGCGCTGAGTTCGGCGTGCTTCCAGCTCTACGGGAAGGTAGCGGTGTCGAAGGAGGTGTTTATGATGTCCCGCAGGTGGGGTGCGATGACGGTGTCGGCCTTGTTGAAGATGTGGTGAGGGCAGGGGTCGGTCGGAGATCCGGAGTGGATGGAGTTCATCGTGCGGATGGTGTCTTCGGTGCTGATCGGGGTCCAGGCGCGGAGGGTGGTTGTGGGGGGCGGTGGTTCGGTCTTGGCGTGCGTCGGTTGGGGGCTGAAGCTGTTGTGTATGTCCGTGATCTTGTTGTGGAAGTAGGAGGCGAGGGAGTTGCAGAGGTCTTGCGAAGGGGTGATGTCGTTGATTCCGGCGTTGGGGTTGGAGAGCTCTTTGACGATGTTGAAGAGTTCCTTGCTGTTGTGGGCGTTGTTGTCCAGTCGTTCCTTGAATGCAGTTTTCTTGGTGGCGTGGATCAGTTGGTGGTGTTTTCGGGTGGCGAGCTTGAGGGCAGTCATGTTGCTCGGTGTTGGGTCTCTGCGCCAGGCTTTCTCGAGGGCTTGGCAGTTCTTCTTGGAGCTCTTGCTGCCGGGTCTGCTAGGCGGGGTCTTCAGAGGGGCGAGGTCGTCTGCGCAGTTGCTGATCCACTTCGCGAGGTTGGTGGCCTCCTGGCTTGGGTTCGTTGCGCTGGTGGGAGGGTACATGCTCTGGGAAGTTGTGAGCTGGTCGGCTGTGATCTTGTTCCAGCTTCTGCATGCAACCTGTAGCTGGTGGTGGTGGATCGTGGTCCTTCTGAAGCTGAAGTAGACGCAGCTGTGGTCCGTCCAGTGGAGTCCGGTGGCGTGGCTGAAGGCGATGTCCTTGCTGGATGAGAAGACGGGGTCGAGTGTGTGTCCGGCGTAGTGGGTGGGGGTGGTTACCAGCTGCTTGAGACCGAGGTTGGTGAGGTTATCCAGCAGGTTGGTGGTGTTGTGGTCGTTGTTGTTCTCCAGGTGGAAGGTGAGGTCCCCGAGGAGGATGTAGTCAGCGGAGGGGAGGGCGTGCGGGTGATGAAGTCGGCGATGTCTTCGCTGAATTGTGTGCGTGGTCCCGGGGGTCTGTAGATGAGGGTGCCTCTGAGGGTGGTCTTGGGGTTGATGTGGATCTGGAAGTGCAGGTGTTCGGCAGGTGCGAGGGCGTCGTCGGTGTTGGTCGTGATGCGGATGGAGTTCCTGTGGATGATGGCGATGCCTCCTCCGGTCTGGTTGACGCGGTCCCTCCGGATGATCTTGTAGCCGTCCGGTATGGCGATGGCGATGTAGGGCGCTGAGGAGGCGTTCATCCAGGTTTCCGTGAGGAAGGCGACATCTGGAGCTGTGGTGTCGAGCAGGTTCCAGAGCTCGACGGCGTGTCTGTGGACGGAGCGGGTGTTGAGCAGGATGCACTTGAGGTGGTTGCTGCTGGAGTTCAGCTTGGTCGATGCTGGTGTGGTGCAGGTCCGAGTGGAGGTGAACTTGCAAGAGTGGCAGCAGAAGGGTCCGTTGGTGCGTCTCGGGGCGGCTCGATAGCAGCCCGGGATTCTACCGGCGTTGAGTGCGTTGAGTTCGGTGGCGTCGTAGGTCCGTCGGGTCTGCTTCTGCCGGTGGAGGCCAGGGGTCCTGGCACTGGGCGCGGTCCAGGCGCGGACGGGCGCGGACGGGCGCAGACGGGCTTACCTTTGGCGCACCTTCGGCGCTCATTTGGTGCTCCCGCTGCGCGCGTCCGCTGCGCGGTCGCTCTCGGGGCGTCATAAGAAGGGAGCCTTGAGGGAGGGTCTGCAGGGAGGCGGGAGCGAGTTAGCCTATCGGCTGGCGGGGGGGCCGGGCCGCGGACAGGCAGCGGCGGGAAAAACTATTGCGGGCTTGGCGGGCGGCCCTGCGGCGGCTGGGGCGCTGGAGGAGGGAGCAGGCGGCGTCGGCTGCGGCAGGCACAGGCAGCAGGTGAGGCACAGGAGTGGGAGGACGAGGAGCGTGGGGGCGACCAGGCCGGTAAAGGCGCAGTGGTCGCTCCCGAGAAGGAGTCTGGGTCCCCTTAAGAAGGGAGCCTGAGGGTCTGCGGGGAGGCGGGAGCGAGTTAGCCAGTTAGCTGCAGTTTAAGCAGCAGTGCAGAGGGAAGCATAGACTTGCAACATATTTATGTACATATGTTGCATCCCTGTGCTTCGGAACTACCACAGCACACTGCAGCTAAAGAGCTTATAGTGTCAGGCGGCAGCACTTCCTTATAGTTCTGCACCTATACATTCACCATACACTACTAATGCATTCTTTCACTCAATTACGCACTACGCATACATTCAACCAAACTTTCACACACTATCATACAAATATAGCTCTTTTTTAACCAGAGAAGTTACTTCTGAAAAGAACTTTTGTTTTTATTTTTTTTTGTTTTATATATTTTTGGTACTTTTTGAACGATTTTGTGATTTTTTTGTTTTTTTTTCAAAAGAAAAAAGAGAACAGGACGAACAAAACAGTCAACTTCAGGGACAAAAATAAACAAAAGTTTAAAAGCGATGATTTTTCTGTGCAGTGCAGATTAGATCCACTGACTGCTCCCTGTAGCAGAGTAGTTTGTTGCACTTGATACATTAAATCTTTAGTTGACCAAATTCTGGATGTATGTCCGGATGTGCTGGCGATGAAGATGCGGTACAAAAGGGGGTGGTGGTGATGGGCTGTGAGGGATGAGTGTTTGATTTGTTCAAACGCTCCGTCCATCATCCCCTTTTGTATCGCTTTGTTCGCCCTAAGTTGGCAGGGTATGCTCAGACGTGAGTCCCTTGCTCACTTGGCCACTTGATTCAAGATAGCCTGGCTGATGAGGATTATGAATCCGAAACCGGTCCCAGGATGCTTGTTTCCGGTCCAGGGAAGACATGGCTTGGCAGTTCGGGCTGGACTGTTCCCATGAGGCACAGGGTCAGACTGATTTGCATATGGCCATGTCTGAACTTGGGTGGCTGAGTGTGCTAAAGAATGGTGATGGATTAAACCCAGATCAGTTGACTGGGGGTGAGTGTTTGATTTGTTCAAACGTTCCGTCCATCATCCCCTTTTGTATCGGCGATGAAGATGCAGCAGAAGTATAATCCACTGCAGGCGGAGGGTTCTCTCGAAGTCTTCTGCACTCCTCCTGAGCCAGGTTGACGGGGTGCTGACTCTTGAGGTGCTTAAACATACTTGCTGTACTGCAGGAATATTTCTTGTTCGGATCACCTCTTGAAAGAACCCTTTCGCAAATGCTGTACGTCACTTTTGTGACATTTACCTTTTTTAGGCCTTCTGGAATGGAAAAAAAAATCCAAACCACTGAAGTAGCTCTTTCAGGGTGTGCAGGTTCAGGAACAAATACTTCATCAGAAGAATGCTCAGAATCCAGTGCTGGCTGCTTTCTGGAAGCCATTGTCTGCAGAATTTAGTGAATAGCACAAAGGAAATCACCAAAAAACTTCTTATCAGGTGTGAGATATTCCTCAAAGAAGAAATCTTTTTTTTTTCAGGTCACATGGGGTCCCCCCACCGTGCGCGCAGGCAGCACGCACACAATGCGACTTCGCAAAATTGCATTTAAAAGTAATATGAGTTTATTAAAAGTAAAAGTATATTATTTTTATCATTAGCTTAGATAATGTCTTGCCCTAATATGTATATTAAATACATATATATATATAATTTTGAACATTAACAAATTTCGCGGGAGTCGGGCACCCACCGCGTCGAACACGTATATGACGTCACGTGGAAGCGCGCAAGCGTCGCGTAAAGTAATGCGAATGTGTGGCGTATGCGCTTGGTGTCGCGTTCCGGTCGCATAGTGATCGCGCATGAAAATACGCACCCATCGCACACCCTCTGCGGATCCTAAACAACAATCCTAAAATGGCGGCTTGGTTCCGCGCAGTGATCGAGAAAGGTACGCTTTGGGTGCGCGACTCCCAAAAAAATGGGAATAAAAACAATAAAGAAAATAATATAAATATATTGAAAAAAATAAAACAAAAAAACCCATTACAGTTTCAAAATTTTAAAAAACATATTTTTCCCATTTATATTAAAAATATATAATGTAATTGAAAAAATTAAATATGTAAAAATAAATAGTTAAAAAAATATAGAAAATCAGTATAAAAAAATAAATATAACTATTATTACATTTAAAAATTTGCTTTTAAAAAACCTTTGAAATTCACTGAAAAAAACATAGGTTACCGACAAGTTATAGTTAGGAATTAGCATTTTAAAAACCTTAGAAATTCACAGAAAAAAACATAGGTTTCAGGGGTGTTATAGTTAGCTGGACATTTCACTCATACAAAACCATTGAAATGACTCCGTTATAGTTAGTTCTACTAACTATAACTCGCGCGCCAGCAATCCACTGCTGATGATGTCACATATTACGTCATAAAATTTTAAAAATGATTACCCGGTGACCCCTCAGCTATACCTAATCCCAAAGGTACAAAAAAACATTGAATGCCCACCAGGCAGACCCATAATATCGGCCATTGGCAGCCTGTTTGAAAATACCAGCAAATTTATTGATTACTTCCTTCAGCCTTTTGTACAGGCATTACTGGCATATACAAGAGACACTGGGGATTTCCTGTTACATATCTATGATTGTACTTGGTGTAGTGATCTTGTATTTATAACACTTGATGTTCAGAGCTTATACATGAGCATAAGGCATAGAGATGTGCTAAATGTGTTAAAACACTTCCTGGGCACAAGAGACATAAGCCTCTACCAACATACAATGATGCTTCTACACATGACGGAGTGGTGTTTGGAGAGCAACACATTTACATTTGACAAACTTCTGTACAAACAGACACAGGGGACAGCCATGGGTACTTGCTTCGCCCCCAGCTATGCTAATTTGCATAGGGGCTGGTGGGAGGAGCAAGTACTCATGACGACACACCAGACTGAAGTGACAAACAATGTGGTCGTCTATCGACGCTACATAGATGATATCTTCATTCTATCGCGAGGTTCCGAACAAAGTGCTTTAGACTTTGCCAACCGCATCAACAGTACCACACTAACCTCAAATTCACCTGCACCACCAGTAAAGAAACAATTGTATTTTTGGATCTAGAGCTGTACCATGATTAGAACAGGGTCCAGATGTGCAGGAAATGCTATCCTTCACGCCCAAAGTTTCCACCCCACCAGCCTGAATGAAAGCATACCTTACGCAGAATGCCTAAGAATGAAGAGAAATTGCAGCACCAACAGAGATTTACAGAACTGTACCACTAGCCTCTTTGAGAGACTGAGTAAGAGATGCTACAAAAACAACACATTAGAGAAAGTAGACTTAAGAGTGCATCATGTACCAGGGAAGATCTGCTCCATTGAGAGCGCGGCCAACAAAAAATCCAAGAAAGAGACAAACACCACCCTAAGGTTAATTACAGGGTACAACAAATACCACGCAAACGTACGTAAAATAATGTACAGGCACTGGCCGCTAATCCGCTGTGAACCCACCATAGGCGCCTCATGCACAAAACTACCACAACTAACCTTCAGAAGAGCAAAATCAATGAGGCAAGAGTTAGTAACTAATGCACCAACACAAGACAGAGGCAACAACTGGCTTATGGCACAGACAGTATTCTTTAAATGCACCAAGTGTAAGGCCTGTAAACATGGGACTAACACTAAAACATTTAAGACTCCACTCAGAAAAACCCCGCTCGAGATAAGAGAGCACTACATGTGCAAAACAGATTTAGCAGTGTATGTGTTACAATGTACTTGCAACAAATTATATGTGGGGAGTACCATCCATCCTGTGCATGTGAGAATACTGCAACACCTCAGGGCTATTACAAATTATGATCCCACATACCCTGTAGCACACCACAATAATACACACCATAATGGCAAAGCGGAGGATCTGACTTAGTATGTCATTGACAACGTAAAAAAGAACATCAGACAGTTAACCTTAAGGAGATTGGAATCTAAGTACATAATCCTGTTAGACTGCAAAATCCCTAACGGTTTAAATGCAGATGAGGCCATGAGTGTGCATCTTTAGGCACAATGAGAATTGACACTGAGTCAGCCACACTCGCCACCCACGCGCACACCGCAAGCAAAGTAGCAAACCCAATCTGATTAACATCTGATTCACCAACCTTTGTACATATATACATAGCCCTCACCTTGCACGTATTAAGACACACTTTCACATTTTCACTAGTTCAGTCCTTTTTGTGCGTGGAAATGAGTATTTCGTTTAATTGTATGCCAAGACTTTCGGTTTGCCTGCACTCACATTACACATGACATATAGCACACTAAGCCATAGTACTAATAGCCTGTCAGTAGTCCTAACAAGGTGCCCGCTTGGACCGAACAAGCACAACTACAAAAAACTGCTCCCACAACCTGTCAGCAACAGTCCAAGGCGCAGGCCAACAACACGCAATAGCGTTAAAACACTAACACATAACTGGAATACTACAAATGCGGTGTAGGGGATGCAATAAACAACAAACTAGCGATGTTTAAAATGACCGCCAAACAGACACGTATGTCAAAGGCTTACCGGTTTGCCATCATCGTTACAGAGTGCGCACATATCGTATAACTTTAAATCGATGTAATTGAATGTTTTGTTTATGTCAACTACTGCATTGTGCTTCAGGGAAACTTTAAGTGCCATGATATATATGCAAACCAGCAATATATGTATACTTCAGAACAAGGTTTTCACTCCAAACTCACATGAACAAAATTATAAAATGCTTTTTCACAATTGTAATGTTTACTTTAGAACATGACTTGCATTTTTTCAGTCACAAACTTTTCAATGTCCTTCACTCCCCCACCCGTTGTCAAGACAACTCACTCAATTCCTACGTGTGTCACAAGTGCCGAATGAAATACTATATATTGTCAGGTCATTTCAGTGAATACAGATGTAGTGAACAAGGCGGACTTGTCCGTCGAAACGCGTCTGGTCATTTTGAATAAATATCTTCCTTGATTTATATCCCACAGAGTCGGTGTCTGATTTATAACGTTGCAACCAGGATTGGCAATACATATATATAATATATATAATATATATATCCTTTACTCCTCGCTATCACCTCCAATTCGCTTATGGAAAAACGAGCGTAGACCCAATTTCTTCGTGCATACATTTATTTAGCCATTTGCCGCCATTACGCGTTTCGGGAGATTTTAAATACCACCATGCAAAAGAAACTTATTCAGTGTCATTAATAAATAATAAACTTAATAATCAATGGAATACCCTAAAGTGATAAAGAATAAGTAACATTGTTACATTATACAGTTTATCAGCAGAACGACATGACCTGTATAAACTGGATTTTTAAAGTGCATAGTGCAATCTGGACAGTAACTTGAACATATCTATTTATATGGACCAGGGTAAATCCTTTGATAAAACCATCTTAAAAATAAAAAGTATCAACAATATATATATACTTTCTATTTAATGTTTCTAAAAAATTAATCCCTAATTTCAATAAATATGTTAAAAGTTAATACTATCCATAAATATAATTACACCCTAAAAATCATATATTTACATTTGATGAAATAATTCATTGTTTAAATACCATATCTCAAAATCCAATCCCACGTACTATACACATGACACTCAGTGAAACCTGATTCTAATTTTTATACTGATAACCTATAGGCCCATACATGTGTTAGAGGAAGGTATATAGGTCCTCACTAATATTTAAACTATTGGGATGTTTGGAATCGAGCCTAATGATGTAAAACGTTTCTAATCTCCTTAGTTTACTTTCCCTATCCCCTCCTCTTTTTTGCGGCCTGATGGTGTCTACTGCATAGTATTTTAGGTGCTTGGGGTCACTGTTGTGGCTAAGTTGGAAATTACGAGCCACTGGATAGATCATCCTTGTTGCATATGGCCCGTATATGTTGTAGCACCCTCTTATGAACAGGTAATTTCGTACTTCCCACATAACGCATTTCACAGCTACAAGTTAACACGTATACTGCAAATTCAGATTTACACGTTATGTGTTGATTGATTTTGCAGGGTGCCGAGCCAAACGCAGGTGTGTTGACTCCATGCTGGCACGCCTAGCATACAGAACATTTAAAGAAACATTTCTTTGCCATCCACCATGAGCCTTTTCCTTTGGTCTCAAAATTACTTCTGACCAAAGAAGAGCCCATGTTGTTGTTTCTCCTAAAAGTAATTGATGGCATTTTGGGCAATGACCCCCCAATCACTGGGTCACTTTTCACTATGGGACAGTTTTTCCCGGAATATCTCTCTTATTTGTTTCTGTTGCTTCGAAAAGCCTAGGATCAGTCTAATCGGTTCCTGTACTGTACCAACCAAGTTCTGTTTGCTTCTATACTGCAGTAGATCTGTTCTAGCTATTGACTTAGTTTTTTCAATAGCTGCCTCAATCACATCCGAGCTATAACCTCCATCCAAAAATCTGGTTCTACATTCATTTTGTTTCTCGTTGCAATCACCCTCTCTATTGCATATCCTTCTTATACGGAGCATTTCCCCATAGGGGATGCTCCTCAATAAGTGGGGAGGGTGCACACTAGAGGCACGTAGAAGAGTATTCCCAGATGTAGGTTTACGATATAAAGTGGTCATGAGCCCATTTCCTTCCACATGTATCCTCACGTCCAGAAATGTAACTGTTTCTCTACTTATTTCTGCCGTGAAATGGAGGTTAACATCATTCAAATTCAGTTTTTCAATAAAGTTAGTGGCACTGGCTATGCTACCATCCCATACAATAAACAAGTTGTCAATGT
The DNA here is from genome assembly GCF_964261635.1 of Lissotriton helveticus. Lineage (NCBI taxonomy): Eukaryota > Metazoa > Chordata > Amphibia > Caudata > Salamandridae > Lissotriton > Lissotriton helveticus. The sequence goes on along the minus strand of NC_136069.1, from coordinate 492,406,599 downwards.
AACAAAGCCAAATTATTACATTGCTGTTAAATGCCACCTCATGTTGCCGCCTGAGGACCATCTCCTCCCACCAGCCCATGAATAGACAGGCATAGCTGGGGCAGAAGCTGGCCCCCATAGCCGCACCCTGCGTTTGTTGGTACATCCGCCCATCAAAAAGAAAAAAAATATTTTCTAGGCAGAACGCAATCATTTTAAGCAACATGTTTGTAAGTGTAAATACCAGGCCTGCTTTGGAGGAAATACTCAACAGCCCGCATGCCATCGCGATTTCTAATACATGTATATAAACTGGACACATCAAGGGCTATTAGCAGATAGGAGGGCTTCCATTCCATATCTTGAATTTTCTTAAGAAAGTCACTCGTATCCTGTACATATGACTTCAAGCTCCTGACTATGTCCTGTAAAAAGAAATCGATGTACCTAGAAAGATTTTCCAATAGGCCATCACATGCGGAAATAATGGGGCGCCCTGGTGGTTTGTTCATGTTCATGTTCCTATATATCTTGGGTATAAAATAAATCACCGGAATGGTGGGATATTCTTTGTTTAGATACTTGAATTCTTCCCAGTTCAACATCCCCACACTCTTCCAAGCTAATAATTGTTTATATAGGGCCTCCTGAGTCTCTTTGTGCTTTGTATATGGAACCTTACTGTAACACTCGATGTTGTTGAGTTGGCTGTAAGCCTCTTCAAGGTAGTCCCGTAAAGGCCACAATACCAGGTTCCCCCCCTTGTCCGAGTTCCTTATAATTACTTGGTCATTGTCCTTCAACTTGTTAATCAGCTGCCAGTATTTTCTTTCATGATTGGTATAGTTTCTTTTCGATTTAGAAATCTTGATGTTCAGTCTTTTGATTTGTGCAACCAATTGTTCATTGAAAACTTCAATTGAATCCCGTGCCGTGATTGGTACGAATTTAGACTTAGGTTTAAAAGAGGTTGCCGGTTTAACATTTGTGCCGGCTATTTGTATCTGTCCGGTTTCATTTTCAGGTATGATTAGGTTCAATGCTGACTGGGAGGGGTCACTGTGAATTCCACCCTCCTTCTCCAATTCCTGTATATCCTGAAGTAGATTGTAATCTGCACCCACAAGGCCCCTCACCCTGCTGTGAGGCCCTTCCTTCATCATTAGGCTTGGCACCCCGTTGTTCATGGAATTTTTTCAATTTTAATTTCCTTATGAATTTGTAAATATCGGCACAGGTTTGGGTATAGTTAAAATTGGACTCCGGGCAAAATGAAAGTCCCAATGTGAGTAACTGTTCTTCAGCCGCTGTGAGGGTGATGTTTGACAGATTAATAATAGAGTTGTTGTTGCTCTGTTTAGGGGCATCCTGTTGCATAACTCCTTGCAATGCAATATATATTACCTACTGGAGGTGCCAGTAGGTAGTTACAGTTAGGACCTCGTTTCTATTCACAAAGCTTTTTTTCTTTTGCCAATTTCTTTGGCGCCGTTTGTCGAATCGTTGTGAAATTTTGTGAACTAATGGGGCACACCGGTCTGCTCCTGTCTTAAGAGCTTCGGGGTCATTCGTCAAGCGGGGATCGAGAAGAAATGGTGTCCCAAAACGCGTTTTCCCATGTTCATTTCCATAAGAAATTTTAGAGACGGCTACAGCCCGAATTGCTGAATGGAATTACACCAAATTTGGCATAAAGGTAGGTCTTGGTCCAAAAAAGTGACCTTTTTCTTTTGGTGTAAACCCATTCAGTAGTGCCTGAGAAATTAAGAAAGGAAATATCTGAGTTGCGACTCCTCCCGGGCACAAGCTTCAAACTGATTGGCTGCCAACACTTCAAACCAGAAAGTGTTGGCAGCCATCTTGTGACTCAGTAGAAACAAGCCACAAGAAAACAGTAAAATACAGGTTTAAAAGAAGACAAGAGGGCAGGGTAAATACACCCTTACCCCCTAGGCCTGGTCACGGGTCCCACAAGGACCTCCAGGGCCAAGGAAAGCATATTTCCTTTCCTTCTAAAGAATCAGCCGAATTTGTACTGGGTGCGCTAATCATGCTGAGAATTTTTTTTAAAAACAAAGCGTTTCATTATTCTTAAGCCCCTGGGTGGGCCAGGTCCCGGGGGCAATGCCTAATTAATTAGCGGGGGCCCACGGGGGCCCCCACAGTCCTGGGGACTGCCACCTCCCCGGGGCTTAGTTTATTGAATGTGGGGGGCTTGCGGTCCCCTGCAGCCCCAGGGACCGCCACCTCCCCAGGGCTTTGTTTCAAAAAAGCGTGGAGGAGTTCCTGCCCCCTCCGTTGACCCGGGGACCACCACCTCCCCGGGGCATGTCTAATTAAATGCCGGGGCTCCTGGGCCCCCAAGCCCCAGAGACCACCACCTCCCCGGGGCTTTTTTTAATAATGGTGGGGCTCGTGGGACCCCCAAAGCCCCGGGGACCACCACCTCTGAGGTAGACCCAACTTCATAAACCAAAAAGAAACATGCTTAAGCCATGGAATGTTCCTGCTCTGGGGGGGCGTGGCTAAGCGCGCGATGTGAGCGGACGTGCCCGGGCTGAGCTCCGAGTGAAGCTCCCCTACCACGGGCCATTTCTCCTTCATTTTTGGTGGTGGCGAGCCCAGACTCAGACCGAGTGCACCCGGGAGCCTGATCCGCCGCCAGGGCGATTTTCAGGCAGATCGGAGAGACGGACCCTCCGACCGACTACAACCCCGGCACCTACCCGCCCTGGACTCACTTCCGGCCGGCGAACTTAACCACCTGGGACCGGGGATCCGGCCCTACGAGGTAGGCCGCGACAGGTGCATCCTCCCCGGTGCGGCCTAGGGCGAGGAGCGGGATCGCGCCGCGGCGCCTAGTGTCCCCAGAGGCCCCACTGCTAGGGAGCCCCGGACGCTGTGAGCGGACACGGCGCCCTGGCCCGCCACGGACTGTGACACCGGCCCACCAGGCCTGACGGCGCTGGGACCACCCGGCTGTGCCTCGTGTTTGCCGGGGGGAGATCGCGCCCTATCGTTTGGGGACCCCCGCTGCCAATGTTGCCCCTGGGCCCCGGTGACCACCAACGGAGGCGGTGAAGTCCTGTATCCTGGGCCCCTGTTCCCGCCCTCCGCCCTGCAGCAGCCGCTAACCGGCACCGGTTCTGGCCACCTCTCGGGGACCCGGCCCACGCGGCGCACAGTCCACGACCACTACTGAGCGGCCCCACCGGCGGCTGGCCCTACACAGGGGGGACTAACCAGTGCCTGCACGGGTGAAGAAACAGTGTGGCCCCGCACTCATCGACACTGCTTACCACGCGCTGAACCGCACGGAGCCCCGCACAGCGCTGGGTGGTGTCCGGAGTCGCCCAGCCAAGCGTGCCCTTCCAGACTCGAGGGGCGGGTACGACCAGAGGGACCACGCGGTCCGGCCTAGCTGACCTACGCGTGGCACTGCCGGGAGGCGGTTCGCCATTGAGACCCTTACGGAGACAGCCAGTGACGCATGGGGGCTCCCACATCAATCACGACACCGCCATCTCGCCCTCCTCAGACGGTGTCGTAGAGCAAGATCCTGAGGGCCTGGCAGTATAGCGGTCCCCCCACCCCGCTGACTACGCACCGCCCGGAACGAGTGGTGCAGAGCGCCTAACCCTGTGGCCTTCCCGCACAGGTCCCGACAGTGTTCATCGCGAGGGCCTACCCACCCGGCTGCTTTGCAGCGTCGACCAGCCCCATGTCAGGGGGGACCAGAGCGAAGACCGGCACCGGTGGGACGCTGAACAAAGGGAAGATGGCGAAGAACTCTGAGACTGACCAGACCGCCTCCAAATTGGACACTATGCTGGCGGCCATGGAGCGCCTGGAGGAATCCATGCAGCTGACCCGTACATCGCTGGAGACCAGGATCGACAAGGTAGCGGTGGACCTGACGCATCTCCGAGCGGACCACAAGAAACTGTCCGAACGCACCACGGCCCTGGAACACACGATGGCGGAGACCACACCCAGGCTGACACAGACGGACAAGCACGTACGAGACCTACTCAACCGGGTGGAGTTCCTCGAGGACAGGGCGGAGGACGCGGAAGGACGGGCCAGGAGAAACAATGTGCGCATAGTGGGCCTGCCGGAGCGATGGGAGCGGAGGGAAACGGCGGAGCACATGGAGACCTGGCTCCGGGAACTATTGCCGGAGGGCACGCTGTCACCACATTTTGTAGTGGAAAGAGCACACAGGGTGCCGTCCCGTCCACCCCCGGAGGGCTCCAATCCGAGACCAATGCTTATGCGGGTGCTGAACTACCGTGATCGAGACGCCATCCTGCGCGAAACACGGAAACTATCAGACATAAAGGTGGACAACGCCAAGGTGATGTTCTTCCCCGACTACACCGTGCAGGTCCAACGACAACGTCAATCGTTTTTGGAGGTGAAGCAACGACTCAGGCGACTGGCACTCAAGTACTCATTACTGTTCCCGGCACGCCTCCGGGTGGTGGCACAGGACAAGACCCACTTCTTTGACTCCCCTGAGGCAGCGGCGTCCTGGCTGGATTCTGGGGCAGATGCGGGCCACGGGTCCGCACCGATGGAGCAACGTCGGAATCGAGGCACCCGCAGCCGAAGACACCGGCGCACCTCGAGGGCCGGATCGCCAGCCACGAACACGGAACTCGGCCCCACTCCGGAACAAATGCAGAGTGCACAACAAGAGGCCCTCCGGATGACAGCTGAGATTAGTGGATCACAGTCACCCATCCTGATCTCCAACGCCAGCCCACGGTCGCGTGGGAGCTAGGACGACGAATACTTGTACGGACTGCCAGATGATCCGAATACAGAGGGCCTACCAGATGTCACACCCCAAACGGCGGACCTGATAGCATAGCGACCCTCCTAGCCCTGGCTGGGCTACTACAGCTGGAGACACTTAGCGGTTTGTACACTAACATGGTTGACCCACTTGGGGGTCCCCACCGGCACTCCTAGTGACCCCGGTGACCACAACTGGCTCCGTCCCCGGGGCCTGAGCTCTGCTGCCGACCCCCCCCCAGCTCCCGGATGGGCATTGGGCTGCCGCTGCCGCCGGGAAGGGGGCCGGAGCCGTTCCTCTCAAGTAACGCCGGAAGTATTATGTTGGAGGGGTGGACGGACCCCTAGAGGTGAGTGCCCCCTCGGGGGGAAAGCGGATGAGGTCTTCCCCCCCCGGAACTAAACATCCGAGTCCTGTGACTTTAGACACTCTGGCCCTGAATGTGGGCACTGCCATTGACTTCTGATGCCCTTCGGCTCACTGCCCGTGGAGGGGGGCCACCACGGCTCTCTTGGCCTAGTGAACTAACTTGTATTACCTAAGTGACGTACTTTGTCATCCCCCCACTGAACTAACGGATTGATTAAGCTCGTTAGAGCGTTTGGGCGGCGACTCGTTTTGTTGTTGCCCTTTTGGTATTATGGTTCTGTTCCTGTTCTTTCTGAGACTAGTGTTGGCATTGAAGTGTTACAGCGCGCATTCCTGGGACTGTGTGGGATGGCGGGGGGTAAAAATGGTCATCGATAACTGCTGCTGTATGTGTGTGGGCGGGGCGGGCTGGGGGTTTGGGGGGGGGGCGAGTGCTTGGGCGAGATAGATGCTGTGATGACTACGGTTAAATTTTGTACCTCAAATGTCAGGGGCATGCACACACCCTCACGTAGATATCAGGTGTACTCCTATCTTAAAAGACATCAGATCCAAATTGCACTACTGCAGGAGACCCACCTGGTCGCCACTGAGGTAGCCACACTTCGCCGTAGGTGGAGGGGGCAAATATTCGCCACAACCTTTTCGGCATTTGCACGAGGGACACTGATCTGGGTACGGCCGGGGGTTCCATTTGCATTGACACACAGCAACATTGACACTGAGGGGCGCTATGTCTTCATACAGGGCAGACTAGACGGGCAGCAGATTGTTATGGCTTCCATATACGCACCTAATGTCGAGCAGGGGAAGTTCCTAACACGATTATCGGCAGTGATTGCACCTTGGCCTGAAGTGCCCCTACTGTTGGGTTGGGATTACAATAGTGTGCTAGATGTCTTTCTTGACCGCTCGTCCCCCCCGGCGACGATCGCCCCTGCGCAGGCAGCCTCCGGGGCCCTACTTGATTGGGCGGCGCAGTGGAACCTACAAGATGCCTGGCGAGTTAGAAACCCTACCGCCCGTGTGTATTCCTACTACTCTGGGGCCCACTCATTACACGTCAGGCTAGATAGATATATGATGTCCCGCGACCTGATTCCTTTCGTGACGGACACTGACTATCTGGGGCGGACGCACTCAGACCATAACCCACACACTCTAGTTTATGGATAGAGGCGCCCACGCCCACCTGTACCTACATGGCGCCTACAGCCGGATCTCCTACTCGACACCCCATTCCGAGAGGAGATATCTAGGAGGATAATACAGTATTTCGAGGACAATGGCGACTCGACCTCGTCCCCGACAATTGAATGGGACGCCTTCAAGGCAGTGGTTCGGGGGAGCTGCCTCGGCGTACAGGCGGGACTACGGGGACAGGTGGAGAGAGATCTGATACGGGCGGAAGAGACGCTGCTAGCTAAAGAACGAGAGGCGGCGGAAGGCGATGACTCCCAGCTGGCCTCGGCCAGGGCGGATCATGCTCTTTTGATGGAGAGGCTGAAGAACATTAATTTTGCAGCACACTCCGCACGCACCCGCAACACAGGTGATAAACCTGGCAGGCTCCTGTCGTGGCTGATACGACAGGACACCCAGTCCGCGTCAGTGCTATCGGTCCGTACGACTCGGGCGTTGAAGTCTACACCCAGAAACAGATACACGAAGCGTTCATGTCGCATTACAGGTCCTTATACAGCTCACGGCTGCGGGCCACCGTGGTGGAGATCACGGACTATCTGGCGACACTGCAACTTCCGACAGCCACTCCTGCCCACCAGGCGGAGCTAGGTGCTGAGCTTACCAGCGAGGAACTACGGGAGGTGATTTTTTCCCTCTCCAATGGCAAGGCACCGGGCCCTGACGGGCTCCCGGCTGAATTTTATAAGGCCTACTCATTGGTGTTAATACCGGAACTGCTGAAGGTGTATAAGGCGGCATCGGAGGATGCTGAACTCCCGGCGTCCTTGAACGAAGCCAACGTGATCTCCCTGCTAAAACCGGGCAGAGAGGCAAGCGAGCTCGGCTCGTACAGACCATTAGCGCTCCTCAACACCGATTACAAAATCTTAGCAGCGACATTGGCTCGGAGGCTTGCACCCCTAGTCCCCACGCTGGTACACTCTGACCAGAACGGCTTTGTGCCCACCCGGAGCACGTCTTACAATTTGCGCCGTTTTTTCAGAATCCAACGGTATGCGACCCCCACCTGGCCACGTTCAGGATGCATAATCCTCGATCTGGAAAAAGCGTTAGACTCGGTGGAGTGGTCCTATCTCCTCCAGGTCCTCGAGAAATACGAGTTAGGCGACGCTTATGTCCAGATGGTGGGGCTCCTCTACCAGGCACCCGAGGTACGGGTCCGGACTGGGCGATTGTTCTCTGACAGGATCCGGATTGGGAGAGGCACCAGGCAGGGCTGTCCCCTCTCCCCTCTATTGTTCGCTCTTGTGATGAAGCCATTGGCAGAACTACTTCGCGCCTCCGGCGACACCTGGGGTATCCCACTGGCAGATGGCATCCACTCGGTGTCTCTGTATGCCGACGACTTATTGTTATATATCAGGGACCTTGCCCATATACCTGCGGCAATCACGGACATCTTTCAAACGTTCGGGGACATGTCAGGGCTCCGCGTTAACTGGGCTAAATAGGGAGCTTATGCATTCAGTGACGAGATGCCGCAATGTGCTGTGTGCATGATGGGAGAGACGCTCCGGTGGCACCCGACGGTATTCAGGTATCTAGGGATCCTCATATATCGGGACCCTATGGATCTCCTGGAGGGCAACCTCGTGAGAGCTATATCCTCGCTATCGGCCCAGGTCACGTTCTGGAACTCCCTCCCACTAAATGTGCCGGCACGAGTGGCGCTAACCAAGATGATAATGCTCCCTCGGCTCCTCTATTTTTATGCTAATCTACCAGTGTATGTACCGGCACGCATATTCAAGGGGTTGGAAAACCTCACCAGGCGCCTCAACTGGAATAAAGGGCGCCCCCGGGTAGCATTGAGGACACTCTACGCGGCCTCGGACTCTGGAGGCTTAGCGGTTCCCAATCAGGAGCTATATCACTTAGCGGCGCAGCTACAGTGGGTGGCTTACTGGCTGAGCGGTAAGAACCTGATGGATACGGCCACGATCGACACTACCCTGTCCCCCGTGCAGGTGCTGACGCTCTTCCACCCCCTGACGCGGGCCGACCCCCCACTCAGATCCATGTGGCGGTCGCGAGGCGGTGCTTTATGCGGAGCCTCAGACTCACCAAGAGTACGGTACCCTATGCCCCGAACCTGCCTCTACTGGGGACACCCCTGGGCGCTGGCGCGCTGTCTTCAACCGAGCTACGCAGCTGGTCTGCGGTAGACTTAGGCGAACTGGGCGGCCTGTATAGCGACGGAGAGCTGTTGCCCTTCGAGACCTTGGCCGCAGACACCGGTCTGCCAGTGGGCCAATTTCTGGCGCACGCCAGGCTTCTCCGTGAGCTAGCGAAGGCTTGGGGTGACCTGGCCCACGAGCCGTCCACTCATATGCTTATCCAGTACCTACATGTGATGGGCGATGGTTCCCATATAGTGCATTGGTTAGCACAAGCGCTGAACAGTCATACTCAATTCTCCTCCCAAAGGCTGAGGGAGAAATGGACGACTGACCGGGGTAGTGCCTGGACAGACAAACAGTGGGACGCGGTGTTGGCAGGCGCCAGACATATTCCTCGCAACGCGCGATTCAAGATCACTCAATATTACATAATACACCGCGCGTATCTGTCCCCAGACAAACTGAACCGTTACTTCGGACTCACAACGTCGGCGTGCCCCAGGTGCGGCCTCCTGAACTCGGACTTCCTACACGCACTATGGAGTTGCGCGCACCTCACTTTATACTGGTCGGCAGTCGCAGACACATTGACGACGGCCACGGGCGATACCCTCCCAAGACGTGGGAAGCATGCCTATTGGGGCTCTACAAGAGAACCAAACAGACCAAACTAAGGGCGCGTTTCTGGGACCTAGGACTCATTACGGCTAAGCGACTCATCACGAAACGATGGAAGAGTGTCACCCCCCCGCGCCCTGCTGACTGGCGTCGCTCTTTTGACAACTGGGCTTGCGCGGAGAGTGTGTCTCTACACAGGGAAGAGACCGCGGGCCTCCGGAAGTACCCGATTGCCCAGGACTGGGACGCTACCCTGACTGCGTACCACCGGGCGTGCACCCGGGCCGGTATAGCATGATCGCCCCGACATGGAATAGTGAGGGTCCTGTCGTCTACTGTCCGATTGTGGCACGAACCCCCCCCCCCATTCCCCCCCCTCCCCCCCCGGCCACCGAGGTCGTGCCTGACAGGAGATGTCCCCTGTCGTCCCCCCCCCTTTCCCCCCCCCGCCCTGCGGTCGCGGCAACCCTACATCCTCAGACATCCCCACCCCCACACGGCCCACATAGGGTGCAGCATACACAGCTAGGATCACTGATACATTACTGTACACGTCACTACTAGTCCAACTACTGTTGTTGAAATGTTTCTCCCTCCCCCCCTTCTTTTTATTCCCTGTTGTGTCTTCTGGTTGGCAGTGAGATTGTTTCTGCTGCATTCATGATGATGTTTGATTTCCCCTCCCCGTTTACTCTACACACAATGCCTGTTGGACAATGCCAAGATCGGGAGACTGTAACCCAACGACTCATGTGACAATATGGGATGTGATCCTGCCTTTGACTGCTTCTGTGCCAACCGGGGAACGCGGCCTCAGACAATGGTTGTTGGCCTTTATGACCACCTTGGTCTCTTTGCAGTGCTGCGGACTGCGAGCACTGCATCCCGAGACTTTTCCTGGCACTGCTGATTGCGGACTAATGCATCTCCCCTGGCTACTGTTTATTTTCACTTATGCATGACCGACATGTCAAACCATACTACTAGCTGGGTATCGTTTGTAGTAGTTATCCTTTTTAATGACATTGTGTGATCGATTGCATTGTTACTTGTGAAACTAAATAAAGTTTGGGACCATTGGTCTTAAAAAAAATAAAATGGAATGTTCCTGCTCTGATCATTCTTCCAAATCTCCTCGGGGCTTTGCTTAACTAGAAACGGCGGCCTCGTAGTCCCCCCCTAAGTCCCGGGGACCTCCACCTCCCCGGAGCTTTGTACTTGATCGGAGGGGGGCCAACCCCCAGGGCCGGCTCCTGCAATGTCCCGGAGTGCCCAACCCTGGACATTGCTGTTTGCAATGGCAGGGCGTGAGCACGGTTCCCGCCGTGTCATAGCAAACTCTGCTTTGGTTTTTGGAAGTGGGAGCAGGAAACCTGCTCTCTCTTCCAAAAACCAAAGCAGAATTGCTTTTGCACAAGGGGAGCTGCATGTCAGCAGCTCCCGTTTGCAAAAGCAATGCTGGCTCCCGCAGCAGACGGGGCAACGGCGGGAGCGTGCAGGCATTGGGACTCCACCACGGTCCCCAATGGTCAGGACAGGTCCCGGGGAATGGGGTCCCCGGGGTCAGAAGTTGCCCAGGAGAGGGGCCACATAGCCCCCCTCTCCGCAAATGTAAAAATAAATAAATAAATAAAGCAGGACAGGCCCCGGGGGATGGAGTTTTTTTTAAATGCTAATTTCTAACTGGTTTTTTTCAGTGAATGTATATATATAATATATAGAAAAATATAAAAATATAATTTCAAGGTGCCCTGATTTGAGAACGCACTCCACAGAAGACGGTTCAGCTGAATCTTTATTTTCAAAAAATCGGCGCTTGCATTCCAATTCTTTCAGTCCCTCATGCATTACGGCTCCCCTGTTCCTTAATCATAGGGAAAGCTGACAGTTAATGGGTGCACTCAACACTCATTTCCTCTCTTCTGTACGCTGAAATTAATTGCCCTCCGGTGGGCCTCCCTGGTGAGTAAAACTATCTGTCCGTGCTGGGAGTTGTAGTGCCTCTTTGTGCAGATTCTTCCCCACCAGTGAGGTCCGCGTTCTGACAGTTATTTACTTTAATATTTTCAAAGCCATCCAGTGGGCCTCCGAATGAAAGTTCGGTTTTTGATTGTGAGTCTTCCATGCTGCTGTTAGGCTCAGAATAGTTCCAAACCCTGCAGCCCCATGTTTTCAATCTTTATTGATTATTGCTCTTCACTGCTGCAGGATTCCTTATGGGCCGGCAATGTTGTGCTCCCTATATATATTTTCTCACATGGGCATATTAAAATGTATACAACAAAGCTTGACTTGCAGTTTAAACAACCTCTTATCTTTATATTTTTATTAAAAACTGTTTTCAAATCAGTGAGGTTCTCCCCATGTTGGCATGCCTTACATTTTAAACATTTTCTAAAACCCCCTCTCCGTTGTAACCAAGTTTTCTTACCCATATTATCTTGATACTCACTCTTCACTATATGGTAGTCAAGGATTTAGATTTTCTATATGTTATTTCAGGATTTGTTTTCACCTGAGGGTCTACTGTAGGATCTCCTTTAGTAAGGTGCCAATGTTTCCTCAGAATCGATCTCACGTCTTAATGCTTGGTATTATAAGTTGTTATAAACGTATGCGTTTTTGTCTCTTCTCTCTATTTTTTTTTTGCAAAAAGTTTCAAATAACACTTTCTCGCTACTCAATTACTTAAACTTTTCTGAAACTTTCCGTATGATTACAGGGTAATACCCTCTTTGGATACATTGACTAGTCATTTCCTTTTCTACTACCTCATAATCTTGCAGGGTACTGCACATTCTTCTTGCACTGTAGAGCTCACCAAAAGGAATACTTCAAATCAGTGGTGCTGGGTGGGAACTATCTGCATGCAGTATTGTATTTCCTGCTGTAGGTTTTCGGAAGATCGCAGTTTCTAATTTACCCCCTTTTACTAGTATTCTCACTTCCAGAAAATCTATAGAAGTATTACTATAGTAAACTTTAGATTAATATCATTTCTATTAAGGTCACTGATGAACAAATCTATGCTTGGTTCCGTGCCCTGCCACAGCACGAAAACATCATCAATGAACCTTGACCAAACCAAAACATTTGTTGTCCAATGTTCCAGCAGGGTCCCTCCGATCACCTGTTCCTCCAACCAGCCAAGATGTAAATTTGCATAACTGGGGGCGAAGCAGGTGGCCAGGGCCATCCCTTGCTCCTGCTGGAACATTTCATTACCAAACATAAAATAGCCAGCATCTTATTATGATTAACAAGCCTCATAGGTTTTGATCTTAAAATATTTTCTGTTGCCCCTTGTCCATTCACATGTTGTATACTAGTATATAATGTGGCAATATCAAGAGTCAATAATACCATATTTTTATCCCATCTCACATCATATATATGCTTTAAAAAGTCTGATGAGTCTCTTATATGTGACTGAGGTGTTCTCACAGTTGGGTCTAAAAAGAAATAAATATACTTATTATTATTATTATTATTATTCAGATTATAGAGCACCTGGTTACTCCAACGGAGTGTCCCCACACTAGAACACCAAAAACACCTCGGCCACTGGCCTGAGACCTCCCTCCCTCCCTCCATGCTAAGGCCCCAAGAACAGGTAAAAGGCCTACTTTCGGTCCCCCGGGTGGCGCTGGAAGAGCCAAGATGTTAGTTTTTTCTGGAACAGAATCTCCAACAGGCACGTCCTTGGGTCAATAGGTAGGGAATTTCAAGCCTTTGCAGCAAGGAAGCCAAAGGAGCTCCCTCCAGCCCATTCCTTAGACACCATAGGCACAATCATCTTTGCCACGCCCAAGGACCTTAGGTAGCGGGCAGGTCTATATGCGGTAAGAAGGGGGTGCAGAAAACCTGGCCTTTTCTTGTTGAGGATCCTGTGACCAAAACACAAGGCCATAAAGGGGACTCTAGCCTGTATGGGGAGCCAATGTAATTTCCTCTAGGCCTCCCCCACCGAGGCCTGCCTAGGAATTTTCAGAATTAACCGAGCTTCAGCATTCTAAACCTTCTGCAAGATGTTCAGATTTCTTTATCACCCCTAAGTACAGGACAATACAATGATCTAAACGGGATGTAACAAGGGCCTGTACAATGGTTCGTTTGGCATCTAATGCTTGTAAGTCCAGGATTTTTCGCAGCATTTTCAGAATCCCAAAGCAGGCTCCAGCTAGCGCTGATTTCTTCTCTGAATAGGAAAGGGTATCATCGAACCATACTCCGAGATTCTTGACCTTGGCCTTAGGGGTCGGAGTGGGTCCCATCTCCTCCGGCTACCACAGATGTGACCAGAAAGAGGGCTGCTTGCCAACTACTATCACCTCTGTCTTTCCAGCATTCAGCTGCAAGCAGCTGAGCTTCATCCAGTTTGCAAGCTCACCCAAGGAGACCTTAAAATCAGATGCCATTCCTGCCTCCTTTTGCTCCCAGGTTAACAATCAACTGTGTGTCATCGGCATATGACGCTTGATATGTAACAATCTAGGCAATCATAAGAAACACAAATCAATGTAAAAAAATAGTAGTATCAAGGAAATTAAGCTACAACAATATAATAAAATTCCACTATTTTATTGAAAATTAAACAGAAAATCATTTTTCAAGACCTAAAAAATTCAAGTTAAAAATTCTACAATTAGAGAATTGACATAATAATGAAGACATTATACATATTAAAACATTATTTTTGTTAAACAACAAGTTAGAGGGGAATGAGTGGCAAATTGGTACTCTACGCGCGTTTCGGCGACCAGCGCCTTCTTCTGGAGCAGCCACGAATGATTCTACAAAATAAAATTAATACACAAAAAGGAAAATTACCAACAATACTAGATTAAAAAATCATGAAATACAATTTTAACTATTTCTTTTGTAGCTTAAAACCTTATCTAATTACTGGATGTATAACATGTCATGGTACATTCATATTAACATTTTCATTTCCTTGCAACACTTGCCATTGTCATTTATCTAAGAGGTGCGATGACCAATGAGTAAATGTGAAGGATACCAAGAAGGGGACAGGTTCATCTATTTTGTGATTGTGTGGAGGTACAGAGCAGGTGCCCTTTGTGTGGTCTTCGATAAATTGAGACAGTGTACCGCCCACTATCTCAAATATGTATTGTCTACATTGATGATAAGTAGGCAATATATAAGCATAAAAATTCTTATAAGATTACATCCTATGAGCTCAGTTTTAACCGGTGACAACAGGCAGTTGCTAATTTTGAGGCACTTACATGATCAAGATTTTTGGGTGTGCAAACCAATTGCATATGACACCAGTTTTACCCAATGTCTCAAACAATATCCACCAGGGGGCACATATAGTATTAAATCTGGTAGGGCTAAGCGCCGAACCCTGAGGCACCCCTTGAGACAGAGGACAAACTCAGGATTTAAACGGATGTTGTAGAACCTGGAAGGACCTGTTCTGCAGAAAATGTTTAATCCACTCCCATGTCCTGCCACCGACCCCGGCCTCCCCCAGTCGTTCCATCAGAAGGCCGTGGGAGAATGTGTCAAACGCAGCACTCAAATACAAAAGGATCAGTGCAGTAGTTCTTCCCTCATCGGCAGCAGTTTTCAGGGCCACTGAAGCTAAAAGAAGGGCCAAGACATTTTCAAATAAACTCTAACATGATGAAATTATAAGTCTCCCTGGTGGATTACAAATGTTCGTATGAACTTTCGGTATCATATAAAACACTGGGATAATAGGATTCTCCTGCTTCACAAACCTATATTCATCCCAGCTCAAAAGTTCTGGATCTCTTCAGTCATTCAGTCTTTCTAAGAATTGATCTTTCACACTTTCGTAGTATTATGTCTCAATTCTTTTATAGCATTCTCTATTATTTAGTTGACTCAATACTTCATTCTTGTAAAGATCACATCCCCAAATATATATTTATATGTGTGTGTGTGATGCATCTTCCCGAATGCCGCAGCCCAATGTTCATCTTTTGGTCCTATGTATGTTTACTTACTCCTTGTGTAACCATAGGCAAATGTATCTATGCACTCTTGTTATGTTATGTTTTGTAAAGCGCTCGTTCACCAGTTGGTTTCTTGGCCCTGGATCTAGGAAGTGCCTGAAGGTTTAACAGTTCAATTGTAAGCGTGAATGTACAACCAAGCTTTAAGCAATTTTCTGAATTTCAGTAGATCCGTAGTGGACCTGATTTCCAGAGGGATAGAATTCCCTAACTTAGGGGCTAGGGTTGCCAACCTGGCTCCTCCTTGTCACTTTAACTTAAAGGTACGTATTGACAGTAGCTGGAGGTGGGCCGAGCGAAGGTTCCGTGAGGGAGAATATCTGGAAATGAGACTGTCTATGAATCCAGGACCCTGACCGTGCAGTGACTTGAATTCCAGGCAACCAATGTTAAAAACACAGTGTTGGGGCATGGGGAGCCAGTGCAATTCCCTCAAAAGGGGGAGGCATGATGCCACCTTCGTTGCCGGTGGATCAGTCTAGCCACCTGCTTCTGGAATATCCGCAGCTGTTTCATAAAACCAGCTGGTAATCCAAGATAGATTGCATTGGAATAATCTAGGTGCCATAAAACCATAGCCATAACAACTTGTATCAGCGCGGCTTGGGTCAGCAATCTACTTATCTTTCTGATTTTACGCAGCTGGTAGGCAAAAGAAGAGATAATAGATCCCACATGCGTTATTAGAGACAGGTCATTGGATATTATGACTTTGATGCTCTTGGCAGATGAAGAAGGGGTGGAAGGGGGTCCCAGTTCTCCTGGCCAATAATGAGGGCCCCAGAATTTCTGGCTGCCACCTGTCAGGATTAGTTCAGTCTTTCCTGGGTTTAGTTTTAGATGATTTCTGTCCATCCAGTGACTGATGGACCGCATGGCTGACTGAAAAACCGAGACTGAATGGGGTGAATTATCAATGGTGAAGAGCAGCTGCAAATTATCAGCATAGTTGAAAGTAACCATTTTTCTTTCCTTCAACAACCTGATCAATGGAAGGAGTTACAAATTGAATGAATGTTGGGAGAGCGAAGAGCCCTGTGGCACTCCACACATGGTTCTTTGCTTAGAGCCATAAACTGGACCAGGCAGACTGCCTGGAAGCGATCCTCCAAGAAGGAACACATCCAGCTTAAGGCTGGCCCGTGGATGCCTGCTTCCTTGACACGGTCCACCAGGATACCATGGTCGACCGTGTTAAAAATCTGCGGATAAATCTAGCAACACCAGGGCTTTTTCCTGTAGGGCACCCATTACTGCATTAATGACTGACTCCGTGGAATGGGCGGGGCGAAAGCCCACTTGGTGTGGATCAAGAAAATTAGTCTGTTCCAAAAAATTGGACAGACACTTTGCCACATGGGCCTCCAACACCTTAGCCAGATACGAGAGCAAAGAAATAGGTCGATAATTAGATAGTGTCTGGGGGTCAGTTCCCGGTTTCTTCAAATGAGAGATCACAGTAGCCTCTTTGAAAGATTTGGGTACACAGCCCTGAGATAAAGAATCATTTAGCAGGGCAAGGGCAGGACCTGGTAGGGCAATAAATACCTCCTTAAAACATGTGGAGGACAACAGTCCGTTGGGGAACCAGAGCCGATTTTAAGGAAAAGGCTGTGAAAGATCTTAGTATCAATAGGGGGAAAGTGTCAAGGGAGAATGAATTTTTATATATAGAGGGGGTAACTTCCTGGGCAATATGAGTAGGAATACTAGCCTTAATAAAGGAAATGTTCTCAATGAAGAAATTGTTTGATTTGTCACATAATGCTTGTGAATGTCTGGGCTTGCTTAATACTCTGTCTGGGTTAGACAATTCCTCTACGATGTTAAATATTTCTTTAGATTGATTGGTGGAAGTAAGGATTCTAGAAGAAAAGTGAGCAGCTTTAGCATTTAAAATGCATTTTTTGTATTCCCTCATGGCCGTTAGGTAGGTGGCTTAGTCTTTTAGTGAATAGCTCAACCTCCACTTCCTTTCCAATTGGCGGATAGCGAGTTTTTGAGATTTTAGTTCAGGGGAAAACCATCTCAGAGCCTCAAAATGGCACGTCACTCCTGATTTTTTCAATGGTGCATGTTTGTTGCTAGCCTCCAGTAGTCAAGCTGAAATATTTTCCTCCTGAGTGTTACCATCAGGAGTATGCTTTGGTTAGAGTGTTATTCCTGATGGGGTCCTCTAAAGTACATTTTATCAAATAATGATCTGGCCAAATACATGGTACTGTAGATAGAGCAGACACTACCAAGTTAATGGTCCAGATTTGGTCCAAAGTATGTCCCTTAACGTGAATGGCTGATGACGAGCGAAACTCAAATAATTTAGTAATTCAGTCAGCTCAGCAGAATGCGGCCCTCCTTGATTATTGTTTGCCCAGTAATTGAAGTCGCCTATCAGTAAAACTCTTGCATGATCTACTGTCAAATTGGCGACTTGTTCGCCCAAGGAGTGTGGAAATGAGGGCATATGCTGTGGGGGTCTGTAAAGAAGGATTCATACTAGCCGGGCAAAATCGCATGTTTTACCATGTGGAGGTTAGTATGGAGGATATAATGCTCATTTGACAATGCCGCCAGTATATCAGGTGAGGAATCAAGGGTATGCCAGGTCTCCGTAAGTAAAAGAATATCAGGTTTTTCTAGATCCAGGAGGGTAAAGATATCAAGTCGATGTTTAACAAGGGACCGAGTATTCAGATAGTAAATTGAGAGCTTCGAGCACCTGCGTTTTAGTTGGTGCTTAGCACTGTGATATGAGGACTTGTTGACCTCCGGGAAAGAATTCCGTGGCAGCCATATTGAGTGATGCATCAAATTCATGCTGATGTCCAGATTTAATGTAAGTGAGGCGGAGTGGAGCTTTCTAATTTCTAAAGAGGAATATATACTGGTTTTGGCCTAAAGACTGTGCCCTGGGCATGGACGGGCGCAGACGGGCTTGCCTTTGGCACGCCGGCTGCGTGCGCCCGCTGTACGCACCCACTGCACGCGTCCGCTGCGCTCCCGCGCTTCGGCCGGCATTTGTGCTGAATGACTGGCTAAGACTCCTCCCCCTGCCCTTTACTATTAGTCGCCCCAGATGGGAAGGACAGGCAGGCTGGAGCCAGCTGATCACCGAGGACACCAATAGCCTGACAATATTACGTAGCACAAGCAAATTCAAATTTATACAGGTAAACAGTTAAAAAGATTTCAGCAATTTAAAAAGATGTCAGCAATTTAAAAATGAAGCAGAGTTACAATCGCTGTTCTGACAGGGTAGCGGCCTCTTCCTAGAGAAGCTATTGAAATGTTATATATACATTTATGCTATTCCTACCTCAATCTTGCTGCTATTGATCCCAATGCCTTTGGTAGTTCGCTAATATCTTGCCTCCATGTCTTTATGCCTACCCAAGTATGTGCAATACTATACGCTGCTAAAAGATTCACATTTATTGCAGTCTCCACCTCAGAAATGCCTTAGATAGTTCAACTACATATTGCCTTCATGCCGTTATGCCTTAATGTCTACACAATTGTTACTACTATTATGCCAACTAAAACAATTTATATAGTTATAAGCTGTGTCTGCCTCAAATATGTACCAGATACTAAACCCAACACCATCAATTGGTTCCCTATGTACTGCCTTTCTACCTGCTATGTCTACCCCAATATGTAATATGTAAACTTGTAAACTATGTAAACTTTTATGTAAAATTACTACCATGTAAACCTTGTGAAGCGCTCTGATGCCTTCAGGTCAGGTTTGCACTATATAAAACTCTACAAATCAATAAATAAATTAGGGATAGTTTTCTGTCAAAGTTGGAAATTATGTTGAAATAATGATGGAAATCCCAAAAGTGCCTGAGCTTGTGAAAAAGAGAGAGATTCCTTATGTAATATTTGATTAACCCATATTAGACCCCTCTTCCTCCAGGATTTCAAATACATGGGTCTATTGGTCAGTTGAATGAATTGATTATGCTAAATGGTGGACAAGAGAAAAGTGTGGAGGTCTTTTGGATGGCATTGTCCAGTAACCTACAGATGTTTTTAAAAATAGGGGTGGAAAGCTTTTGAGGATTACGTGGAAATGTTAGGTATTCTTTGAAGGTGAAAGAGGATAAGAAGATATGCTTGAAATCTACCCATAATTGGCAATATACCATTGAGCATGTGATCCAAGGTGTAGATTGTCTCAATAAAAATGCCTTATGATATTTGTAGAAGTCGGGAACATTTGCCCTGTCTACATTACTGGGACATTTCAGCTGTCATAAGGACATACAAGGACGTTTATTACCCCATTAAAAAAAGAAGAGAGTTTGGAGTACATTTTTGTGTAAAACTTGAGGGGGATGTGAATTGCAATATTAGAAATGGTATAGAGAATAATGGGAACCAACATCATTTTGATCGTGTCAAGACGACCCCACAATGAGAGATATAAGCAATTATTAATGAGGTTATTTTATTGATACAGTTATCCATATGTATAGAGATGGATGTTTTAAGATATGAGGTGAATTAAAGTCCAATATATTTACATTCTTGAGGTTTCTAATTGAAATTAGAGGGTACAAAATCATATTTAAAAGTGAATTTATTGAGAGGTAATATACACATTTGTCATTGTTTAGTTTATATTCAGATACTAAGGCGGAAGATGGTACCTCAGGTGAGAAAGCAAGGATTGAGGATTGAGGTGATGACATAAATAGTAAACTACCGTCAGCATACTCTGTCAGTTTAATTTACTGAGTGTTATTCGTAAAGCCATGTATATCTGCGTTCTGCATGACCTGATATAAGAACAGTTATAAGGTTAGATTAAAATGGAAAGGAGAAAGAGGGCAACCCTGATATCGCCCCTGTTCAAGTAAAATAGGGAGAAGTCAACCCATTTACGTAAATGGCTGCTCAAGTGAAGATATAAAGAAGGGAAATTGGGGTAGTTATTTTGGGGGCAAAGCTGAACCAATTAAGGATATGAAACAACAATTTCCAATTTACATGATCAAAAGCCTTTTCAGCGTTTAAGGCAATAGGTGTTAAGGATTCAGTGATACCTCTAATTTTGAGAGACTATCAAAGAGCAGTTGAGTGTTATCTGGAACATATCTTCCTTTAACAACACCTGATTGTTCTTTTCATAATAGATTGGGAAGGAAGGGTTCCAATCATAGGGCCAATGCTTTTGAAAAAAAATTGTAGTCTAGATATTAACAAGAGATATAGGTCTAAATTTTTACAATATTGCGGCTATTTCCCCTCTTTTGGAATGAGACACATAAGGGGATCTAGATATGAGCCTTATGATGTAGAAGAATGGGTGAAGGTCTGAATAAGGGTATGTAACTTTGGGAGAAGTGGTTGGGAGAAATGTGTATATAATTTGACTGTGAAACCATCTAGCCCCAGAGCTTTATCTTTTTAATGTAAGTAATTCAGTATGAAGTTTTGTTTGCGCAATATCTGATTCTAGGGTAGAAAATTCGAACTGTGGATAAAGAGTTTTCTGTATATAGAATAGATAGTGTAGAATTTTAGAGTCTTTACATTTGTTTATGATTTTGAAATCTTTGTGATTAGAAGTGATACTATCATATGTAATTGAATTAATTTGTAGTTTCTGTTGCTTTACTTTGAGATAGTTCACTAGCAGCTTTCTGGATTTATTTTGGCCACAATAAAATTTGGTGCTAGTTTTAAGAAGATAACTTATTAAAGTGGAGTTTGGCCTTAATAATATGTTTTAAAGCTAGTTGAATGGTCTAACTGTTTAATGGCTTATGAAAATTGCTTGGATTAATTTTGGGAGAGGTTCAGTTTTTCGGATACAACATTGATTAGAAAGTCAAGAGCTGAAGCCTTAAATGTATCTCGAAAGGTATGGAAGGTTATGTCTGTCGGATGATTAAAATTAAAGTATTCATGAAAGATATAGGTAAATGAGGAGATAAAAGAGGAATCCAGTAACAGTGAGTTCTTAAATCTCCAATACTTCGGGGATGTGGATTTGGGTAACATTTCCAATTGAATAGATACAGGAGCATGATCAGATATCAGAATATAACCTATATCTGGGACATATTGGGTCTGTGTTACATTATGGGAAAGAAATATAAAATCAATCTGTGATTGTGTATGAAGTACTGGAGAAAAATATGAGTATTCATGCAATGTCGGATTACAAAACCTCCAAGCATCTGTTAGATTGCATAATTTAAGGGTGTGAAGAAATGTTTTCTGTGGTTTGCTAGGGATATAGTACACGTACAAAATTGTGTTCTGTATGTTGTAAGAGTTCTTTAGTGATGTTAGACCAAAATTGACAATCTGGAGCAGTGGCTCCATATACATTAAATAAAGCAATTGCCATTTTATCAAACAATAGTTTAAGCAATATCCAGCGACCATCAGCATCAATTTCCTGTTATATGAATTGGATATGAAGACATTTATAAGAAAGGATTACAACACCATTCTTTTTATTGGTTCCTGGTGAGAAGAAGACTTCACCCACCCATCCCCTCTTTAATTTCAAAGACTAACTCCGTAAGATGAGTTTCATGCAAGAAAGCAACATGTGCACCAAGTTTCAATAGATGCATCAGGACTCTCTGTCACTTAATTGGGGAATGTTAACCTCTCACATTTCAGGACAAAAATATTAAAGCCATTGAAAGAGAGCAATAAGAAAATGAAAATCAGGCACAATAGAAGATAGAAAGACAATAACCATGTAAAAGGAAAGTCGTAGAACATTGTGAAGAAAAAACTGTGCAATAATAGTTGGTAAATGTTGGAAAAAATAAGGGAAGAAAAGTGAGATGTAGTGGGGAAAGAAAAATGTGAAAGGAAGGAGTGAGTACGCGGAATGGAGGGAAAGAAAAATGTAGACATGAAAATAACACAGATTAAGTGAAAGGAGACTTGCCTAGGTATACTGTGATTAGGGGAGGAGACCACATGGATAAGACGGCACGTCCAGTCCACAAGGGAAACAGGGCACACAATGGATCATCGGGAGACAAGCTCAAAAGCGCATGTGTAGACTTCTCCCATGGGAAGAAGACATGTAAATGAAGTGAAGCTTGGGTTGAGATACATGTAAACTATTTATGCTCATGAATAAAAACTGGGTAATTATCTTAATACCATCTGAAAAGAATATATCACAAAATATGTCAACCTAAACATAATGTTTAAGATTTAGTGGAAATGGATATGTGCATTGTTGCAGTTCTACATAAATAGAGAAAAGCCTTCAATCAACTTGCTTGAGTACTCATATGCTTTATCTTATTCTTTTAGGTGACTTTGAAGAGGTATGGGTGAAATGGCCCAAAACGGGCGCCAATAGATCGAAGTGTTGGTCGCATATTTGAGAATTTGTTGTGTCAATCTGCAGTACTCTGGATAGTCCTGGGAAAAAAAACAAAAAATCATGACCATGAGAAGCATTTCATTTGTTTGGCAGCGGAGATTGCCTGGATTAGTTCAGTATAATCCAAGAAATAAAGAAGATCTCCACTAGGTTTTTATGAAGTAGAGGCTGCCTTAGAGGGATGGTCTAGCATGTGCACTCATTGAATGTTAAGCGAAGGCCCATCTGGTAGTATTAGTAGCTTAGGAAGAAATGATTTAAAGTATGTGATAGGATTTGTTCTCTCCATTCCCACGGGAAGACAGCAAATTTGTAGGTTATTGTTTCTGTACCGATTTTCAAGATCTTCAACAGGCTTCTGTACTGTGGAGAGCTGTGATTGGAGAGAATTCACTATGAGGGAAGTTTCTTTGAGAGTTTAAATGTGGTGCTCTGCTGCAAACATCCTCTCCTCCATGTGAGACCACTGATCATGAAGAGATTGTAAATTAGCATTCGTTTCTTCCATATAAGGGTGCAGGGCCCTAATCTACTATAACAGAAGATCTATTGAAGCAATAGGAGAAGGTTTTGTGAAAGATTGTGGAGCTTTTCTAAATAATTTTGGATGAGGCTTGTTTGAAGTTAGTTGTGTATGAAGGAATTGAGGTAGAAGAGAAGGACAAAGCAGAGGAATTTCCTCTATGTGAAAAAGAACAGGGCTCCTCCATTATAATATGCTGTTGGACCACAATGGGATGTTCGTGATACTTTACAGGCAAATTTTTTGGAAGCTGTTTGTACCATATATTTATTTAAGTCAAGTTTGCCCATGTACAAAGGGGATACGCAGAAATATAGAGGAGAGGCAAACTATAAATAATAAGTTGATGCTTGTGGACCCTATATAGAAGAAAGGGAGACACAAAATTGTGAAGACATCACTTCTAAAAGAAGGAAAAAAGATATACTGAAGAAATAACTCATGCAGCAGTAGTAAGCTATTGAAATATCACTCTTTAAATGAAGAAAAGTTTAGTCAATGCCATATTTCCATTAAAAGTTTAAAGCAACTCCTGGCTGCAATAGGGTGAAAATATAGCAGGGGGCTCTCATAGGCCGCAGGCCATCAGGGCATTCCTGTAGCTGATGACAGTCAATAAACTAAGCACATTTTTAGGAGAGAGTAATGCTATTCAAGACTAAATCATCAATGAGAGGACAAGCCACATTTGCCTAAATTAGGGAGGAAACAACAAGCTGAAAAAACACGCTAAAACAAGCTCAAATGTATCCTCCAAGCATAGAAATCATTGCGGATATAGTTAAGGAGCACTGTGCCACTTCAACACCTGCAAAGTTGCTCCAGTCCATTCAAAATGGCTGGTGCCTCTGAGGAAAAAGAGGCAATCCACTGGTAGGGTTGAAGATGTGGTCCCTAATTACAAGTGCTGCATTCCCTCACAATGCTGAGGCAACGCTGAATATTCGAGCCGACAAGGGAAGGTGCCTTAATAGCCCTGTTGGGTGTGCCGGCCCGCAAAGCTTCACAAGAACTCTGTCATCTGCCTTGGGCGGTAAACCATACCCCCACGATCGGTTTAGTTAATCATTACAGATTTTGTTTTCTTCGTCCTTACCATCCAGGTGGGTCAAATTGGATGTTGCAATTGCCACTGTCTGGTTCAACTTCCAAACCCATGTGCACCTAAACAGTGCTTCATGTTTTTGTTGCCTTGACTGCACCTTTAATTTTTGTGGTCACGGCCAGTGTGCCGCACATTGATTGAATGGAGCAAGTGTGTTTCCCCAGCTTCATGGGAATTTCTCTTACGCTCAATAAGCTCCTTTCTCTGCCTACCAGTACACGGTTTAACAAATGCACGTTTAAAAAAAAACCACTCACTTGTTTGTCTTTGTATCTGTCATTGCAAAGGAAGACTACACACTGACAAGTTGTTTCTCAGAGTCAGGGGTTCCTTTTCACAGACAGAGAGATCAAGAGGTTTAGTCACCAATATAAGTTCTAGTTCCACAATATCCCCAGGCTGCCAGAATGGTCTGTGAAAAATTGAAGAAATGCATTCCAAAGGGGTAATCATGGCTCCCTGATACAATAGGTGAACTTCCTCAAGCAGCCCTGCATCTGCTAGCTCACACAGCGAGTCCCCCAGCTAGCACCAGAAAATACTAGCATTTTTCCTATGAACATGGTTAGACAATAGATATCACCTGAGACTGCTAGGCTCTACATGTACCCTGCTTATCTCATCATCATTGGCATTTGCATGTGGTGATCCGGGCTTGCTAGCAATGAATGCTAAATGTCCTCTGCATATCTTCAACTCTTCATATCTTAAATCAAAGTTCTGAATTTAAGCACATTTTCAGATTTAAGGCCAACAAAAACCAACAAAACAGGACATTTATTGCATCAAACAGTGTACATGAAATTCACAGAAATAGGGACATGGCTAAGCAGCCAAGCATGGCGGTTGGTCATCTCTGAGTTATTCCCTACATCCTGCTTAAATCCGTCTGAATCTGTCTCACATCAGTGAACACACAACCTGATTGTCAGCACTGATCCCTAGAGTAACTTGGAAGGGCAGAAGTATGAGAAAGACTATGAACAGAAAAGCAGGATATTTCCACAGCCTGTGCCGTCTCAAGTGACAATGATAGCCACAAGCCTGGCAATGCACCCATTGAAATCCCAAGCTGTCTGTAGTCCTTCGAATGGAGGACCAGTTGGTGTATCACATCGGCCACATTGCAAAGCTGAGGGGACAGCACCATGCTGCAATGAGTCATTAGATAGTCCGCATTACATGGAATGGGAGGAAGAAAGCCAAGGAGGACCCGGCTAACCATTAAGAGCCTTGCACTGGCTACAATTAAGCCCGACCTTGGAGTGACAAACCAGCCCCAAATCAAGGTGTGGGCTGTCCCATGAAACATTGTAGACTACACTGAAGACTACGGGAAACCATGGAAGGAGAATTGACCATGCCTGTGGTCTGGAGGAGATGTGGGGATTGCACAAACAGAAGTCAACAGACTTATTCCAGTCTTGCTCTTGTGTTCCACCAGAGCCGAGAGACAGTAGGTGGTTTACTCTACTGAGGGTGGTTTACTACCCTGAGGGTGCTGATGAGCTGGGTTGCCCGGTGGCATATCTAAGTAACACTCCCCATAGATAAGGCCCAAGGAGGAGGTGTCATGGACACAATCTGGTGCCTAGCTGGCTCATGAAACTGTGAAGGTACCCTACCAATAGAGTAGAGGAGGAGATGAGCAATGTGAGAAATTGGGTTTTGTTTCAGGGAGAGTAAGCCCTTCTCGAGCAGCAGCCACAATACTTGTCAAGGTGAACAATGAATTAACCTGTGCTTAACCCTCTGGTAGCTTGGCACAAAAGCAGTCAAGCTTAAGCTAGAGGAATACATAAAGTATTCATGCAGCACACAAACTGTAATAAAGTGAAAATACAACACAAGAAAAAATCCTGCACCAATTTAGAAAAAGAGAGCCAAATGTATTAAATAAATTGACACTACAATGGCATAAATATAATCTGTAGAACCAGAGATATGCAATTTTAAAGGATTCGGGTAAGTATAGCACCTAAAAGCACAAAGTGCCACTCATGGTTATCTGGTTATGCGAGACAGAGTGAAAGTCGGAAGCTTAGGAGGACTGCGTTGGCGTGCAGGACAGATACAGCTGCCAGGCTAAGCCCACAGAAAAAATTACCTTCTAACATCCACTGCAAAGAGTTCCATTGGCAATGGAGAAAGCCTTGAGGAGGAGGGATAGCATTGGGGATGGTAATCGATGTAGCGTTAAGAGCAGGCAGGGCATTGCAGATGGTTACGCTGTAGAGCCTAGATCCTGTTAGGCATCTTTGACAGTCAGTGCTAGAAATTTGCATTGGCAGTCACCGTGGGCTGCCGATCCTGTAGCACGAAATACAGATATTGTGTTGCCGCTTGTTGTTGGCTTTCTCTATAGCATGAACAGTTGGGTTCAGCGGAGTTTTGGCATGGTGGTTTGCACGTGGTAATGAAGCGCTCAAAATCTCAGGAATTCTCCTCTTCTTCTCGGTGGAGCTCACACCAAGGGTCTAGGACCTGAAAGGAACCCCTTGGAGATCAGGAACTCATTTTAGCAGAGGCATGCAGGGTTCAGGCTGGTCCAGTTGCAATGTCCAGGCAGGTCAAGTTGCAGCAGGTCAGCTGGGCAGTTGCAGAGCTTCTTGTGTGTCTTTAGCTTCAAACAGGAGGCTGTCAGCTGAAAATTGGAGTCACTTCAGCCTGAGATTAAGAAGCATGCAAGTCCAGTCTTCCTTCTCAGTCAGCAGGGCAGGCCTCATGCAGCAAGGTAGTTCTCTGACAGCAGAGCAGTGCTACTGCTGTAGTATCTACAGGTCGAGGGGTATACTGAAGAGTTGGTCGGATGGTCCTTTGTTTATACCCAATGCCCTTTCAAGTGGGAGATGCTTCTGGTGTTTTCCACCCACAGAAGTGTCTGGAATGTCCTGCCTCCCTGCCCTGGTCCAAGTCTGTCGAGGGGGGCACAATAGACTTGTGAGAAGCACTTTGTGGGTGTGCTGAGTCAGTGCAAGTATGGTAGGTGACAGCTCCACCCACCAACAAGTCAGGATGGCCCATCCTGCCAATACCTGGCCCTGCTATTGTGAAATTGCCTGGGAGAAAGGTCAACTGCCAACTACACCTAGTGATATGACCCAGAATACAGTCTTCAAGCATCAAATTGTTTAGGCATGCAAATGCCAACTTTCTAAAAATAAAAAGAAGAAAGCAAAAAGAACAGATGATGGACAGAAAGCTGAAGACTTGCAAACATTCACCCCCAGTCAAAATCTGGGATTCATCCCTTGTTTTTTTGCTCACCAGTCCACCCCAGTTCAGAATCAGTCATATTCAAATCAGTCTTGATCATGCTCCTCATAGGAACAGTCCAGCCTGAACTGCCAGACCAGGTCTTCCCTGGACCCAAACAGACATCCTGGGACCATTTCCGGGGTATCACCCTTCATCAGCCAGGCTAGGTTGAATACAGTGGCTCAGTGAGCACTGGACCCACGTCTGGGCATACCTTTCCCACTAGGGTGACAAAAGCAAAAAGAACAGATGATGGACAGAATGCTGAACAATACACACAATCACCCACAGATCTGGGTTTAATCCATCATTATTTGCTCAGCACGCCACCCCAGTTTGGACTCAGCCATATACAATTCAGTCTTGATCCTGCTCCTCATAATTTTCTAAAAGTGGCATTTTCAGAATTGTGATTACAAATCCAACTTTACCATTAAAGAGAGTTTTACATTACAATTCACCAAACATGATATTGCCACCTGCTCTGACAATCATCATTTATTAAATCCAATAGGTTAACACTATGGTTTTTTTTATTTATAAATTTTACAAAACATACAAAAATTAATAAAACGAATACAACATACAATCTCATGCGAAATAAACTATATGCGGTCACATACAGTATACGTTATACAATATCCGACTCAGTGAAAACAAATTAAAATAAGGAGGGAGCTATCGACACACAGTGGTATCGGCTACATCAGTGCTCTAGGCGCATCTCCCAGGGAGACATGATCGAAATTGGGGAAACAGGCACGTCTCGCAGCTGCAGTGTAGGGGATAATAACCAAGTCACCATACTGGAACAACGAAAAAACTTTAATCAATATAGCACCACTCGCTTCAGTCATCCTACATTTCAGCCTCAGTACGATTTGACTCCCAGTATTGAGCAAAGAGGCCCCAAAAGCTTAATGGACGGGAGGTTGGAGGCAGGAGCTCATTATATATATCTGACTGATTGTTAAAATACACCATATATCTTTGCCACTCATCCACAGTAGGTAGAGGCCCCCCGCATCCATATCATAGCTAGCCTGCGCTTAGCCAAAAGTAAGCCCATGGCAATTAATTTATGTACATTTGTACACAAGGGTTTCGGGTAGCCTACCAGCACTAACAATTGATCATGTGTAATAGGAATGCCCACAATGTCAGTCAGGGTTGCAAAGATTTGAGCCCAAAAATTAGCAACAGGGGGACATAGCCATGCCAAACGTTAAAATCCAGCTCCCGGACAATCACAGCAGTCCAAGTCACACAACCCATATTTATGTAAACATTCTGGCATATAGTGAACCCTATTCAGACATTTAAAATGTGCGAATCTATGCTTACCATTTAAAGAGACTCTACGAGTGAACTCACAGCAATAGAACCATATATCATCCAAAAGTTGCACTCCGATATCAGCTTGCCAGGCCAGTTGGGCTTTCATGAATGGGGACATCTTAGTCTGTAAGGCCGAAGCATACAATTTAGAAACCATCTTGATAGAGGACTGTGAGAGGAGTAGAATGGATAGAGGAGGGGTTTCCATAAGTTCTGCCAAATCATCTCCCAACACCTTCCTAAGAGCGTGCTTCGTACGAAAGAAATTAAACTGCGTCAGTGCAGAGGGCTGTACCTTATTAGCAACCACAGTGTCCCAAGTGACCATCTTACCATTTTTTAAAAGATCACCCATTTCAGACATACCAAGACTATGCAGTGATCGGAGAATGCCTTCCTCCGAGCTGAAGACGAACCAGTGACACCACTCGATGCGCATCCGTGGTGAAATGGCAAACATACCCAGGAGAACATGCCACACATGTGTAATGGTTTCATGTTTCAAGTTTATTTTATTTAGCATAGTTACTTAAAACCGTTGCTACAAAATATCTCATTGCAGATTAAAACCGGTTAAAAGACATTATAACCAAATGATATTTACAGTACATTAAAAAACAAGCAATTAATATAGCAGCGTTAGTCCTTTTCCTTATCTGCTATGTGGTTGTTCGGACTTTGGCATTTTCTTCTCCACTTGTCTTAAAAATTTTACAAAGTGACAGTTAAGCTGCATGTCCTCGTGTGCAAAACATGCCAACACAGCTTGTCTCCATGTGCGAATGCCTCTCTGATTAAAAAGTGGTTTTAGAAGCCGTCTCCTTTCCTCTGTTAGCTCTTTACATGTGCAGAGGAGATGCAGCATATCTTCTTGCATTGTCCCACATAAGCGGCAGTTAGGATCAGATTGGATTTTCAGCCAATGTGGAAAGTGCTTTGTGCATGGCAAGAAGCCTAATCTGTATTTCAAAAATAAAATTTTTGTATGTTTGGCAAAACCCAAAGCTAGATACTTTTGTGCCCCCAGAGAGGAATAGCTACTTAGAATCATCCAGCCATACGACCTCCTTGTTAGGGCTGCCTTGTCTTCAATCCAAGATTCATTTCGTACTATTTTCTTTGTTAGCTTTTTGAGGAGGTAGTGACTTGTGGGTGTTCCCAAAAGTTCGGTAAGACCCAGCGTTGCCACGCTTGTTGCTAAATATTTTGCTGCTGGTGATGACTCTTTCTGTTGTAGCTCAGTCCACAAGTGCCAATTTAGGGTACCAGATTCAGATTTCCTTACTTTGTCCCAGGAGATGACTATCGCACCTTTCCTTGCAATGGTCTGTTTTTGCACACCAAACTCGAGCCTAATTTGTGCTGGAGAGACTCGTGTTGGTAAACCAAAAATTATTCTGTATACTTTTGCGACCACAGCATCCAAGAGCTTTGAGTCCCTCCCCCTCTGTGCATTGCTCCCATAGGTTATTGTGGATAGAAGTTGTGCCCGTATGACTTCGACCAAAGGAGCGAGTGAGGGGCCCGTCAGTCTGGAATTGAGGTTTCTCATTGAGGCTGCTGAGGCTATGCCTTTCCTTTTAATTGTGTCTCTCTGGGTTACAAAGTGCCCTCCTTTATCAATGATCACCCCCAAATATTTATACTCATTGGCTGAATCTATTTGAAACTTATCCCAAAACCAGCAGGTGTTTTCTTAAAATTCTTTTTAATTGTCATGGTTTTTGTTTTTTCCAAGCTGATATTTAGGTCATTAGCCTCAAAGTATTGAAACGTGATGTCAAGAAGACGCTGTAGACCCACCTTCATTTAGCTGTTAAATGCTAGATCGTCAGCGTAGAGTAGGCACGGTAATGTTAGATTTCCAATCTTTGGAGAATGCGAGTTGCTTGCATTTAGTAACGAAATCAAATCTGCTAAAAACAGATTAAATAGCGTTGGGGCGAGTACGCAGCCTTGCTTGAGGTCTTTTTTTGTTGGGATTTTCCTCGATAGTGTTGACCCGTCACCAAGCTTTATTTGCACCCAGGTTTCAGTGTCCAGATTAATTAACAGGTTCAGTAAAACCTGGGGAATGCCCCAGCCTGCCAGTTTCAACCAAAGTTTATGTCGGTTTACATGGTCAAAAGCTGCCCGATAATCGATGAAGCACAAATGTAATGGTGTTCTTGTGATCTCAGCCTTATCAATTAGCAGAGCCATTGTTGTTATGTTTGTTGTGGTCCCAACAGATTTTGAAAAGCCGGTTTGGTTTAGGGGGATGATTGAATTGTCTTCTGCCCAGAGTTGCAGTTCGTCCAGCAGCGTCCCGGCAAAGTATTTTGCCTCGTTGTTCAGAAGGGTAACTAACCGGAGGTTCTTAGGTTGAGTCTTGTCACCTGATTTAAAGATTGGAGAAATTATCGAGGTCCGCCATGATGGAGAAAGACCACCTTTTGTTTTTATCTCCCGGAACAGAAGACTGAGTGCCTTCGCCCAGTATTCTATATCTTGTTTGTAATGCACGGGTGGGATTCCATTTGGCCCCGGTGCCCCTTCTTGCCTTCCCTTCTTAATGTATTTGTTGATCGATTTTATGTGATCATTTAAAGGAGTAAGTCCCAGTGATTCTCCTTCGTCCAGTTCCTCCGGAGCTACATTTTCTTCATTCGGTTGATGATTCCGAATCCTAGACTGAAGTGCGTAGTCCATGCTAGTTTCAGCTTGCGGTACACTGTTCCCTTGATGAAGATGATTTCCAAGGAAAGTGGCCTAGTCTTCCTCAGATTTATTCGAAGACAGACCCTCATGCATCGGATGGGTATATCCTTTTATCGTTTCCCAGAGTCCGCATGCAATTTTGCCCATAAGGTATCCTCGTTGTCATGCCTAGCTTCCCAAATTGCTTGCTTTAGGTATAATTTCTGCTGTCGCAGTTCAGCTAGTTTTATGATGTCGGTTGGATACTGTCGCACCTGCCATAAAGAGTAATTGATATTCTTTTTAATGGATTTTATCTTGCTCTTTTGCGGCATGGTGAAATTGGTGGGACCCTGTTTGGTTTAGATTTAATTGGGGCAGAGAAAGATGTTGCCAAGCGATGCGTATAATTTGTCCATTTCTCTATTTTGTTGTCCCCTTCCCGTGATTCAAATAAAAGTTTATCAGCTTCCTGAAAGTTATCTTGCGTTGCTAGCGTGAATTTTATTTTTCTAAAGATGATAGTAGCAGTGGTGCCTGGTAAACCTTTCCATTTCATTGATCTTAAGATGTTTGTGCGCAATATAAGTTCGTGGGGGCAATGATCGCTATCTATTTTGTCACCCATACTGAATGAGAAGATTTCTTTAAAGAGAGTTAGGGCTACAAAAGTGTAGTCCAGCGTTGAACTTTTTTTTGGAGATTGATGGGTGAATGCAGGAGGTGTATCACCTGTGGTTCTGCCATTTGCTGCTCGCAGCATAAGATGTTCAAGATCCTCTATAAGAAGTTGACCAACTTTTGATGGAACTGCTGCTGAGTTGGTTCTCTGTTGCGGGATGTTCCATAACTGGTTAAGTAGAGAGATTTCCTCCGCTTTAGATGGCCCAAGTAGGTGTAAATGAAAGTCTCCTGTCAATATCATGTCTGGTGTATTAACTTCTCTCATGCAAGACTCTACGAAGTTGACTAATTGCTTTGTGTCATTAGGTTTCCTGTTAGGATGTATATATGTGTTTATTATTACTATTTCCTTGTACCTATTCCATAGTTGCCCCTTTGTAGAGGAGATTTTGATAGCAATGGATTCCGGTGTAGTTAAGGCCCCTGGATGGACAGAATTTACGCAGATGTTACTTGCGTAGGTCACCAGGCCTCCCTGCAGATGGCCACATTTTGCTTTTTTGAGAGCTAGGGCATAGAACCGTAAATATCCTTGTAGATGTGGTGGATGCGTCATCCATGTCTCCTGGAAAGCGATGATTTGGAATGACATTAGATAATTCATGAAGGCATGATCCGACGACTTGCTATTTAGCCCGTTGATGTTCCAGGAGCATATCCGTAATAAGTTTGTTTCACCTTCTGAGATATTATACCTGCTGTTCTGTCACCTGCTTGTTCCTTGGTTGGAAATTACCCTCGTGCGCCATCCTGAGTCTACTTGGCAGAGGACTTGATGAAGATGAATCGGTTGATGTCTGCCTTTGTCCTGTGACTGACTCATGCTGACCGGCGATGGTCCCCTTGCCCCTCTCAATATTGACTTAGGGGCGTATCGTTCTGTTAGCCGACTATCCCTTTGGCTCTGTAATAATGGTGCTGGATAACCAGGTGACATAATGGGTTTTATTTTTATGCCCCAGTTTTCAAATGTCGAGGCCACTAGATGGACAGAATTTGCGCAGATGTTACTTGCGTAGGTCACCAGGCCTCCCTGCAGATGGCCACATTTTGCTTTTTTGAGAGATGGGGCATGGAACCGTAATTATCCTTGTAGATGTGGTGGATCCGTCATCCATGTCTCCTGGAAAGCGATGATTTGGATTGACATTAGATAATTCATGAAGGCATGGTCCGACTACTTGCTATTTAGCTCGTTGATGTTCCAGGAGCATATCCGTAATAAGTTTGTTTCACCTTCTGAGATATTATACCTGCTGTTCTGTCATCTGCTTGTTCCTTGGTTGGAAATTACCCTCATGCCCCGTCCTGAGTCTTCTTGGCAGAGGACTTGATGAAGATAAATCGGTTGATGTCTGCCCTTGTCCTGTGACTGTCTCATGCTGACCGGCGAGGGTCCCGTTGCCCCTCTCAATATTGACTTATTTTTATGCCCCAGTTTTCAAATATCGAGGCTTCCAATAAAATTTGTTGTGCAATACATTCTGACCTCCATTTTGTCCGTGTTGTCTCACCCTCCCTAGGGTCCCCATGGCTGATGAACTCTACTGAATCCAGGTCCGTTTAATTTACCTCCATTAATGAGGGTAAATGTGTGAATAAGCGGAGTATGTTCCCACGATTTAGTATGTCGTGAGCTCATCTAGATCTATAGGCTGGTGCAAATTCTAGTGTTTTCACATTCCTATTTGGATCATTCCCTAGGTTATCTGCTTGTGGTCGGTTAGTGGGCTCATGGGTGCTTGTGCTTGCTTTAGGTGGCTTTGTATTTAGTTCTGGCCTACTCTTGGCATCTAGAGTTAAATTTGTAACTGGCTCAGCACAAAGCTGCCCCAAAGGTTCTGCACAGGCTGGCTTAGTTCTTAAGTTTCCATATTTAAGTTCAATATGTTCAACTCCTCCAAATTTGAATACAAGGATGGGCGGATAGTTTAAAGCCCTCTCTATTTGCTGGCCAGGCTGGCTAACCGGTATGATTGTGGAGGATTTCATTTCTTTGACCATCGGTCCTACAGATGTATGTTTGGGGGAGTGATGCTATATGATGGTTCCTTCTGGTTTTGTTTCGCATTGCAGTAACTGATGTTCTGCTTCTTCCTTGGGCAGATTGTAATCCTATGGGGTTTGTGGTCCTCCTTCTTCCCCTGATAGGTTTTGTTGCAGGGAACTCCTGGGAGCCGGCTCTTGATTGGAGTTTGAAACCAACATTTGCCCGGTGCGCGGTGCACTTGATTGAAGTTTGCCCTTTCCCTCGGGGGTAGTCTGATTAGATAGGCCCGGTTTTGCAGGTGGTAACTGCAGGAAGAGATGGGCAAAAAGCTCCTTATTTGTGTTGGTGTTTTGGTTTCTGCCCTTTCTCCTTTGCGCTCGCCTTTGTTTGACATTAGAAGTTACTCCTGGTTCTGACAGTTCTTGATCCGAGCCCTGGGAGAGTCCAGTTAGTGGTTTCTGTTTCTTAGAGCTCTCGTCTTTTTTTTCAAAACCTGTGCGAATAAGGTTTGAGGTAGGATTTGTCAGACCTAGATCTCTCATGTTATTTGTAATTGATCTGCGCTTGATCTCAGCGGAGTAGATAGCCTTTTGACTAGGCTCGATGTTTTTCCGTGCTGACTCTTTAATTTGGGCACACAAGTCCTCCAGAATCAAGGGGAGAGAGGTGAGTTTATCAACTATTGGGCCACAGCCACAATTTAACTCCCAGTCCTGTTGTTTCCCATGTGAGCTCTGAAAGAACAAATTCAGGGCCCCAAGTTTTTCATCGATTGCCACCACAAACACTGCCAATGTATGTAATAAGGTTAACTAGGCATCCATTTGATCTGACTGATACTGGAGTGCTTCCACTAAGAGTTGCACTGTCTTGATTAACTGGCCCAGGCGTTTTCAGAGTTCAGCTGTTGATGAACGTTGGTTGAGATTCCTAAATCGGGTGTCGATAAAAGGGCCTCACTGCCCTGGGTCCCTTTCAA
This sequence comes from Lissotriton helveticus, assembly GCF_964261635.1. Lineage (NCBI taxonomy): Eukaryota > Metazoa > Chordata > Amphibia > Caudata > Salamandridae > Lissotriton > Lissotriton helveticus. Next base: position 492,371,564 of record NC_136069.1, on the reverse strand, counting down.
CTCTATGTTCTCTAATAAAATGTTCTCTGATGAAGGGGAGTTTAGGGAATTCAGCCTAAGTTTCACCGGAGTTTGTTGTGTATGGTTAATTGATAAGGTATTCCAATCTCCTTCATCCGACTTATGTAGTTCCTTTATGTTTTCCAACTGTTGTCTGAGTGCCGGTTTTGTGGTGTGGGGCGTTGATGACAATAATTGATGCGACTTCGGCGATGGGGTCCAACTGATCCTTGATTTTTTATAGCGACTGGTGGTGTACCCATCTCTATTATGGACAATTCCTTATTGGTAGTACAGTTATTCCCTTTTACCCTACTACAGCTTCTCTCAACCTGTTTGTCCTTGTTGTTTCTTCCAACTTGTCCAGGAGGCTCTGCCAACTTATTTGTTGTTTCTAGATTGCTTAGTAAAATTACTTTTGATAATTCGACTGCTTGATGATCCTGTGGCCCTTGCGGTAGTTGTTTAGTTTTACATTGCGCAACTAAAGTTGAAGCAACAATACTATGTGATTGGTGTAGGAGTGCATTTGGCTCAGGGATGCTTTTTATGCAGATTGTTATGCTTTGGTCATTAACTGGAGTCCTGTTCTCCCCGTTATCCGATAGTTTGAGTGGTAAGATCAGATTTTTAAGGCCTTTTGCTGCAATCGAGCTTGATAAAAGGGCATCCCCTGGGTTTTTTAGGAACTGAAACTTTGTATAGATCTTGGGCTGTGACCACTTGTAGCACGTCTGTGTTATACCTGTTTCCAGTTTGGTGTCACTTATAGTAGGGCCCATATCCGGGGACGCAATGCCTGGGGATGAAGTGCCTTCTCTAAGTTTGGTTTCAGTGAGTGGTTCAGCCATGCTGTCGTTGGGAGTTGGAGGGACTCTTTTACGCTTGCTTGTTTTTGTCTCCTTTTCTGTTCTTGACGGGCACCCCCTAACCCTGCCAGACCTCATTTCCTTTTTGGGGGCTAAATCACTAATTTTTGGCGGGCCTTATTCAGTTCTATGCTCAGAGAGAGAGGGTGGGAACCAGCAGCTGCTCACCTAGCCTCTCCCCCTCTCCTCCTCTTCTCAGGCCGTGGCGCTTTTCGCAGCTCCTCCACACTCTGTCTCCTCGTTAGCCGCAATGGGAGAGCTGGCACAGCTGGCGGGAATGGTGGATGCAGCAGCTTATGGCAGTTATAGCAGTAACAAATCACACCACGCAAAAAAAGGAGCAAGTGCGAGATACAGAGTGGTCCATGCAGCTCCCATTATGGGCCAGAGTAGAGGATGAGATGTCTACGGGACCGCTCTCATTCGCGGCCCCCCATTCCCCAGCTCTCTCCCAGCCACGCAGAAGACAGGAACCATTGCTGTTTTTTCTACATAAGGGCTCCCTTGAGCCTCCCAAGCTGATGAGCTTCTGGACGACGCACCTGCGTGCTGGGCAACGAGGCCCGTGACGGTTACGAGGCGGCCTTCTCTTCCACCCCTATTGACTTTCTCTACTGATGAGGGAAGATATCCCGAAACCCGGGTCATGTCCCGGGTCTAGAGATCGGGGGAACAACAAGTATCTACTTGCACCTACATAGGTGAACCACTTCCAAACTTTCAGTAACTCTTCGAACTTCAGGCACTGCACATACCAGAGTGCTTAGGGGCGACCCGGAGGAGGGGCTAGCGGTGTGCGGTCCATTGCTGTGTTTTCACTGCTGATCGCGGCCCCCGCTACCCGCTCCTAGCTTCCTGGCACTTCACCACCCCCTCCTCCGCTCCTGGCTGTCAGTTACTGCAGCATCCGGGGCTTAAAATCAGCCTCGAGATGCGGGAGGCAGAGGAGCTACGTCCTCCTTACTCCTGTCTTGCCCGGTGCATTCTGTAGAAGGTAGTCAAAGAACCAAGTGTGTGTGGGGGGTACAAACTGCAGACTGCAGGCAGGCCGGTTAATTGATCGAAGGGGTCGCCCTCGCCCTCGCCCCACCACACCTCGCCTCTAGGTCGGGGGGAGGAGATGCCACGCAAGCCAGCCAAAACCGCAGCGCCCACAGCGGTCACAGTGCTTGGCTCGGCAGTCTAATGCAGGTAGGCAGGCAGGCAGTGGCGGTCCGTGGCTCCTCGCAAGCAAGCTTCACCTCCAAGCAGCTCTGCTGAATTAATGAAGGCTGGGCTGCAGTTGAGACGGTGATGAGCGGCAGTAAGCTGTGGCGGGCTGAGAGAAGCCTTCCGACCTCTTGACCGTCAGCACAACACAGGCAGGCAGCGAGCGCGGGAAACACGAACACTCCAAAAGCCTGGAGACTGGACTCTGATTCCAATCGGGACTCTGAGTTCCCTGAATCCAGGACCCTACCTTGTCTAATCGGGGCTTTGGTTAAGAGCCAAGGCAATGGTTCTGGAGCAGCAGCGACTCTCTCTATGTAGAGATGTAGGAGGATCTGGAGACCGTGCACCCAGGCATGCGCATGTGACACCTGTGCAACCCTATAATGGAGCTCGAAGTCAGGAGCTCCCAAACCTCCAACAGAGCACAGCAGCATAAGAGTGTCCATAGAAATTCACGGCGTTTTACCCCCCTAAGCCAGCCTGCTCATCAAAACTCGCAATTCTCAAAACAGGTGACGAGGGACCACAATGGGAATATTAACAAACAGAAAGAGAACGCGAGGCAGCACTACCATCTACTTCAGCGAAACCCTTCCCACTAGCGACAGTGGGAGACGAATCCAACGATCAACATCCTCATTCAGTTTTGTTAACGCTCTGCCATAATTTGCACAGATCACTAGCGCAGCGTCCGAATGGACCTGGATCCCGACATATCGGACCGGATCCATGGTCCACTGCAAGGGGAAGACAAGCTGCGAGGGAAGGTTAACCCTATGTTATCTTATGGGAAAGGTAGGGCTGGCAATAGTGGAAAAAATGAGATTTTTACACTAGAAGGACATGCATTCTGTAGAAGGTAGTCAAAGAACCAAGTGTGTGTGGGGGGTACAAACTGCAGACTGCAGGCAGGCCGGTTAATTGATCGAAGGGGTCGCCCTCGCCCCACCACACCTCGCCTCTAGGTCGGGGGGAGGAGATGCCACGCAAGCCAGCCAAAACCGCAGCGCCCACAGCGGTCACAGTGCTTGGCTCGGCAGTCTAATGCAGGTAGGCAGGCAGGCAGTGGCGGTCCGTGGCTCCTCGCAAGCAAGCTTCACCTCCAAGCAGCTCTGCTGAATTAATGAAGGCTGGGCTGCAGTTGAGACGGTGATGAGCGGCAGTAAGCTGTGGCGGGCTGAGAGAAGCCTTCCGACCTCTTGACCGTCAGCACAACACAGGCAGGCAGCGAGCGCGGGAAACACAAACACTCCAAAAGCCTGGAGACTGGACTCTGATTCCAATCGGGACTCTGAGTTCCCTGAATCCAGGACCCTACCTTGTCTAATCGGGGCTTTGGTTAAGAGCCAAGGCAATGGTTCTGGAGCAGCAGCGACTCTCTATATGTAGAGATGTAGGAGGATCTGGAGACCGTGCACCCAGGCATGCGCATGTGACACCTGTGCAACCCTATAATGGAGCTCGAAGTCAGGAGCTCCCAAACCTCCAACAGAGCACAGCAGCATAAGAGTGTCCATAGAAATTCACGGCGTTTTACCCCCCTAAGCCAGCCTGCTCATCAAAACTCGCAATTCTCAAAACAGGTGACGAGGGACCACAATGGGAATATTAACAAACAGAAAGAGAAGGCGAGGCAGCACTACCATCTACTTCAGCGAAACCCTTCCCACTAGCGACAGTGGGAGACGAATCCAACAATCAACATCCTCATTCAGTTTTGTTAACGCTCTGCCATAATTTGCACAGATCACTAGCGCAGCATCCGAATGGACCTGGATCCCGACATATCGGACCGGATCCATGGTCCACTGCAAGGGGAAGAAAAGCTGCGAGGGAAGGTTAACCCTATGTTATCTTATGGGAAAGGTAGGGCTGGCAATAGTGGAAAAATGAGATTTTTACACTAGAAGGACATGTAAAGTGTAATGTCCAACTTTTCAAATACAATGCCACCGGCCCTATTGGCTGTTTATTGCCTACCCCAGCGGTGACATATATGTGTTACAAATGAAGGTTTAGGCCTGGGAAAAGGTTTCTTTTTCAACGTCAAAATGTCAGTTTAGAACCAAACACACAGACTGCAATGGCATTCCTGAGAGAGGTTTTAAAGGGCTACTTAAGTTAGTTGCACAATAAGTGCTGCAGACCCATTAGTAGCATTTTAATTTACAGGCCCTGGATACCTGTGGTACCACTTCACAAGGGACTTACAAGTAAATTAAATGTCTCTATTCAGTGAAAGTCAACTTAACCATGCTTATAAGAGAGAGCACAAAAATTTTAGCACTGGGTAGCAGTAGTAAAGTGCACAGAGCCCTGAAAGCCAACAAAAATGCATTCAGAAACCAGGAGGGGTGAAGTCAAAAACTATGGGGGTGATTATAAAGAAAGATCCAGATTCAACAAACGGTCTTGGAGGCAATTGACTCAATTGGCCAAAAGGAAGAGGAGAAGGCACCATTCGGACTAGGCACCCATAGGCAGCCAGAAACAGCAGCATCCATCCTCTGAGAAGAATGCCTCGAGCAAGGCCTAATGCTCTGTAGTCACCAAGTCAGGGATGACCAGCTTCCCTCCAGCTGATCTAAATTGTTGGGCTTTCCAGGTTCTATTATGTAAACCGGTATGATCCATAGAGTGCAGCCTAATTCAAAACTTTAGCTTTTTTGTGTAAGGGTGGAGTTGTGGATCAAGAGATGGGGGTTTAGAAGCAAAGGTACAGAGTTGTAGTTTGCATGCCCAGTTGGCAACAGCCCATAGTTATTTCCACAACTTAACTTCTAATTTTCAAAGTGTAGAGCGAGGGGTTGGGTACATGAAACAAGTTAATTAACAGTATACCTGAACTTGATATGTCCTCATGAGATTACTCTGCAAAATGGATCCCCTCTTACACCTTTGACAATCTTATAGTTGGTACACATGTTTTCCCATATGGCTGATCAAGACAATATAACAACACAAGTGAAAATCTGCTTCCTCACATGGAACCTCAATGTTCTGTTTTGGACAAAGTTAAAAGGGGTTTGATGTTGAATGCAGCCAAGTGTACTGCCGCAGATATACTTTTTCTTCAAGAGATACACCTGGTGGTCAACAGGTGTTCTTTCCTCGCCTGGATGGGATTCTAGCTGGTTTTCCATACAGGCTTCTCCAGGCAATCAAAGGTTACCAAACTGGTCCTCAGTCATATACCTTTCAAGGTCACACAGATCTGGCATGACAACTTGAGCAGATATGTCACAGTAACTGGCCTTTTTTATGGGGAGTCTCTATCCCTCGTTGGTCTCTATGCACTCATTGAAACCTTGGTAATGTACTTTTCTCCTGGACCTTGGATACAGTTGGGATACTTAAAGAGGGTAGGAGACTGGTCAGCTGCTATATCAAGTGGGGACTACAGGGGACTATGCAGGCAACTTTCTCTGATCAAATTCCTCAAAGAATTGGGATTATTGGATTATTATTCACCCTACAGTGGTGCTTCATTTACTCTACCGGGCTACATAGAGTATTCTTCAACTCAGACTACTCCCTAATACCTCATTCTAAAACTCCTCAATATTTAGGACATGTGTTCTTGCAAGAGGCTTATCGGACCATTTACCGGTGGAACTCAGGTTGAAGATGGGGCAGGGGCAGACCAAACCTAGTTGTCGTCTTAGTGAGTGGTGGTTAGCCGACCAAGGCTGTCGGCAGCATATGCTTGATGCCATTGACCATTATTTTGACACAACCACAGACTCAATAGATCCAACAGAAATACTCCGAAAAGTATGAAAGGCCACCTTGTAAACAGATATCATTAGCTACCCAACAGGCAGACACTGATGAAAGTAAATGAAGGTGACAAACGTTTAGGCACACATCCTGGGGCTGGAAATGAGCTTCCTAATATCCCCAGTGACATCAGTTCTGGGATTCCTTGCAAACCCAAGCTGTCCAAAAGGAAGCATTGCAATCAATCAATAGGTATGCACAGTCAGTAAGACTCTCCAATGGCTATGCATAAACACAGCTAGACACAAAGTCATCACACATGTCCTAGAAGAAGACAAAAATACATTGAGGGGAGATCGAGAGATAGCTCATTGTTTTGCACCTTATTGCGCAGACCTATACTTCCAAACTGACACATCCATACCAACAACCCTAATGGAGTTCATAACTGACCTCCCTGCCGAGGTGCTGACCACAGAAGATAGGGAGCTCCTTGAAAGGGATGTTTTGGATAAGGAACTCATGGAGACCCTGAACCAGATACAGATGAGAAAGATGGTTCCTCATCAAGTTGTTCAGGCCCTATAAGCCGCATTTGATGGGACAACTACATGTGGTTTTCTTTGCCCAAGCATTGAAGGGGCAGTTCCTCGATTTGATATTCCAGTGGAATAGATGGTGGTTATTTCTAAATCTGACCACTGACCTTCACACCATCCCATCTTCTTCCGTATTGTCGATGTGAAGATCTCGGAAAAAGCTCTCGCCAACCAACTTTTAAAGGTGGCTGGCTCATTGGTCAACATTGAGTAATCACAATGTATCTCAATTAACAAAAATGAGGAGTATCACCAGAAAAGATGCTCAAAGAGCGATTCCGGCGGGATGATTCACTATCATAGAGAAGAAAAGTCCTTCTTTGGTTATTAGTAACCCCTCACTCACCGACCTGGTCGGTGACATGCCTCATCATCGGGGCCACCTTGATGGCCGAGTGCCATCAAGGTGTTCTTCAACACCTGAACTACAGTGGAGCAGGTATGTGAGTGATGAATGTGAAAAAGAAGTAAGTGAGTTAAAAATTGTCCTGGTATGACTTATTTGAGAAAACTTTATTCTTAAGACTACTGGACAATAATAAAATGTAAGTGTCGATACAGTTATAGGTATAGTTATGACCAATGTATCTGGAGAACGTTATTCTAGGTGAAGGGCATAGTAGTGTTATTACACGTTATTCTAGGTGAAGGGCATAGTAGTGTTATTACACTACTATGCCCTTCACCTAGAATAACGTGAGGGTTGCATAGCCACGCACCAATAGTTTTGGGATGCGTGTGAATGACTAAAGAATTTTGGATCACTACCACTAAGCACACTACGATTGATAGGTGTGTGAGGTAGACATTGAGGTTTTCTGCGCCAATAATTAATTACGATACACTTTGAGCGGCACTGTGCACCCCTGAAATAATGCACTATAATTGAAACCATATAAACTCAGTATGGGATGATTCATGAGACACGAAGACAGGAGACTCCGTCACTTCACTACGTTGCAGGCTTGTAACGAGTTTTTTGTGATTATTACTTTTCTCTCCACAGGTCTTTTTCAGGATAACCACCACCGGGTTATACCTCCATTTATTTTGTTTTGCCTGGTACCACGAATTTTGTTACCTAGGCACAAGGAAATGCTGGCACGGCAGGGTGTTAGTGTACCCTGACCACCCATTTCTTTGATTTGGTCCTGAAGAAAAACCGGTAATTCCTATAACGGTTTGAAACATGTAGACCCACCACATATTCTCCAGATACATTGGTCATAACTATACCTATAACTGTATCGACACTTACATTTTATAATTGTCCAGTAGTCTTAAGAATAAAGTTTTTTCAAATAAGTCATACCAGGACAATTTTTAACTCACTTACTTCTTTTTCACATTCATCACTCACATACCTGCTCCACTGTAGTTCAGGTGTTGAAGCACACCTTGATGGCACTCGGCCATCAAGGTGGCCCCGATGATGAAGCATGTCACCGACCAGGTCGGTGAGTGAGGGGTTACTAATAACCAAAGAAGGACTTTTCTTCTCTATGATAGTGAATCATCCCGCCGGAATCGCTCTTTGAGCATCTTTTCTGGTGATACTCCTCATTTTTGTTAATTGAGATACCTAACCCAGGGGACCAGGAGTATTATTCCGTCCACTTCGGTGGATAAAATCCCTTCACTCTCTCTCATTGTTTATATCATATCTTGGCAGCGCACAGCTGCGAGAGTTATTACTGTCCTTCTTTATAACTGTGACATTCCAACCTTCACACTCAACACACGGTAGACACTATGGAAGAAAACCAAGGCCTTTCATATTCCACTGAAGAGATAGACGCCATCATGGGCGAAATCTCTGGTTTTTCAGATGCAAATATTTCACAAACTATATCACAGACTGGTGATTGGGAAAAGCTATCAGAGATGAAGAGAGATCGTATAAGAACCATTTTACATGGCACTATTCTAAAAGAATACTTAACTAATGACATGGCTCCTAAAGGTTTGCTGGTTACAAATGCTCCACGAATATTTCTGAATGATCCAACCTTCAGAAAAGATTGGGCCCTAATAGCGTGGCACTGCACGCACGACTGGATTGTGCTAATCCTAAAAACAGCCCTGAGATTATCGGAAGCCATCCAGATCGAAATTCAAAAGACTGAATCACATATCAAGACAAGCATGACTGGGTACAAAAAGAAACTTGAAGAAATAAATAAGGAAATTAATGAATACAAAGAAAATCTGACCCAACAAATAGTCACTAAATTTAAAAAAGACTTGAAAAGGTTTACGTTTAAAAACACCTATCCTTACTCGGACCCAGACTTTAAACAACCAGAGAAAACTCAATCTGATTCAGATGTCTCTAGCAACTCATCAAACAGTAGTAATGGGTCAAATACTGGCGGCAATAGACAACGAGGCAGAGGGGGGAGAAGAGGGAAAAACACTTGGCCCAATTTCAAACCACCTATTTTTCAAGACCCTTTTAATCATCTGCCTCATTTCCCCATGTATGGATGGCAACCACCCTTCCAGCCACATTTCCAACCACCCCCGTTTCACCAGAACCAGTTTCAACCCCCTTTTTCTCACAGGGGTCGACGGGGAAGAGGAAAAAATAGACAACCAAACCAGGTACACTGGGAAGAGGAAGACCCAGTGAGCAACCGGACAAAGAGCAAAGCAGGTCCAAGCAGCACGAAACCTTAGTTACCAACCTTTCCTCCAGACCTTTAACGACAACAGAAGAGAATGTCTTGAACAAAGGTCTAGGCTATGTCCCGACAGCACGTGTGGATAAGTTCCAACTACACTGCGAGTTGGCCGTTTTTTTCAGAAAGCTAAGACTGAAATCCTTTTTCGAGAAACAGGGTCCTCCAAGAGAGAATGAGGTTGAAAATGAAACCGGACTGAGAGTGAAATCTACCTTCACGCCACCCACACATACCACTCCTGTGGAACTAATCACTTTTGAACAGGCTGTTTACAACGATGTCGAAAAGATGCAGACCACTACCAAATTTCAAAATATGAGCAATGCTGAAAACACAGCACTAAGTGATTTGCGTGCCTGTGAGACTATTATAATAAAACCTGCGGACAAGGGCGGGGGTCTGGTGGTTATGGACATAATAACATACCGTGAGGAATGCCTGAGACTCCTCAGTGACAACAGACATTACCAGAGGTTGGAATCAGATCCTACTGGTGATCTGAAATCAGAAATTGTGCAACTAGTGGAAACTGCAGAAGCTACTGGCAAGATATCAAAACAGGAAGCGGACTATCTATGCACCACTGAAGAAAAAAATCCCTATTTCTATATACTTCCCAAAATGCATAAGGGCAGACTACCACCACCTGGACGCCCAATCGTATCAGGGATTGGATCTTTGTTGGAACCTCTATCGAGATTTTGTGATTTTTTCTTAAAGACCATTGTTCAAAACACAGTAACTTACTTACAAGACACCAAAAGTCTACTAAACCTATTACAAAACCTGAGTGTAGACGAGCATACAGTACTGTTGAGTTTCGACATTGAAAGCCTTTATACAAGTATACCCCAAGATGACACCATTCGAGTCCTTGAGGACATCCTGGCAAACACTGAGTGGCCACACAATACACCAAGAGCCTTCATTTTGGAATGTGCAAAACTGGCTTTGAAATGCAACTACTTCGAATTTGAGGGCACCCTCTACCTACAGACGGGGGGTACATCAATGGGAAGTGTCTTTGCCCCTAGCGTGGCCGGACTCTATGTCCATGATTTTGAACAGAAGTTCATCCTCAATGACACTAATCCCTTTCGCGAAAACTTGATCTTTTGGAAACGTTATATCGACGATGTCCTAGCAATTTGGCAGGGACCCACCGAACAATTGGATATGTTTGTCTCCTGGATTAACACCTGTGATGGCAACTTGAGATTTACAAACTGCTATGACAAGGAGGAAATTGTGTTCCTGGACGTGGTGATTAGCAAGGAGAACAACCGACTGGAGACCCGTACTCATTATAAACCAACTGCTAAAAATAACCTTTTAAGGTTTGAGAGCTTTCACCCTCGTCCACTCAGGGAAAATCTACCGTACGGACAGTTCCTCAGATTAAGAAGAAACTGCAGTAAACTATCTGAATATAAGGAACAAGCCACTGACCTATCAGAGAAATTGCAGAAACGCGGATATCCCAACAAGATCATAAAGAAGTGCCAGAAGAGGGATAGGAACCAACCGAGAGAGGTACTCCTGGAGGAAAGAACAAGAGTTAACAACTCCATACCATTGACTTGCGTAACTACATACAGCGCAATATCCAACCAGGTGACTAGGAGTATAAACAAACACTGGGCGATCGTAAATTCTGGAAATCTACACTGGGAGAAACCCCTTTTCTCCTTCAAGAAGTCACACAGTCTGAAGGACACCTTGGTAAAAACCAGGCCCAAAATAAAGACGGTTCCAATCACCCAATCTATCACTGAGATTTGGGGTCTCCCCAATGTGACTGGTCACTATCGATGCGGCAATTGCTGTGTATGCCACCTTACGAGGAATACAAAGACACTGAACCTGGAAGAAGGGAAAGAATGGAGGCAAATTGCACACACAAATTGCAATAGCTGCAATGTTGTCTACTTAATTGAATGTACCTGTAAAAAACAATACATAGGAATGACCACGCGTAAGATCAAGCAACGGATCTGCGAACACCGCAGCACCATTCGCGGCAAAAAAAGTGCAACCAGACTGACTGACCACTTTGTGGAGAAAAATCACACGCCAAACGACATGATATGGACTATCATTGAACAATTACCTACTGGGCCAAACCTACAGAAACGTCTTTATGAGAAAGAACAAAGATGGGTGTACAGACTGTCCACACATATCAATGGTCTCAATGATAATATACAATGGGCCAATGTCGTGTAATATACCACATCCATGATTTTTTACAACATGCCAGGCACTTCAGGGCTGTTAACTCCCAGCCCTCGTTACAGTAGCCCATGACCTTTCTTTTTTGACGTGTCCTTGCTAATATATACTTTAACGCATGATAAGCTTAATCATCCTGAGCTTAGACACGTTTTACTCTTATATGTCTGTGCCTCTTAAATGAAGTTTCTTTTTGAAATAGTTGGCATCTCTCTGAAGTAATAATCACCTTTTAATTTACCCCCTCTGGATCATTCCCCTTGTACCTAACCAACCTAACGCATACCACGGTACGCTCTCCTCTGCATTACTGTAAACACCAGAATGCGGGCGATGTTACTATGGCAACCCTTGGACCCGCGAGGCTTCCGTAGTAAACGGCGTGACGTCATCACGCTAGGCCGGCCACGCCCCCAACATCCGCGATGGCGGCCGCTTTATCTCCGGTCCCGTTTTCACCCCGATCACGGGCGCGTGGAGGGACTCCATAGGTACTCTGCCTATTTAGACCTGCGAAACTGTAAGTAGAGACCCCTCGTACCCCGAGGCAAAATGAATCCTTATGCCTCGTGACTCGGTTTTTTCGAGTGCCCCTAATTATCCTAAATCGGGCAATCAGCATTATTTTTAACTATTTTTACGCCTTACCTTACAGAATATGTTTCATACCCAGGCCTCCCCTCCCTCATCCCGTGCTGCCCTATGACCATTCATTAGGAGTAAGCCTTTTTTACTTTGTGTTCGATGTTGTGTTTGTCTGGTATTGTCATATGTTGAATCAAGAGACAGTTATTACACTACTATGCCCTTCACCTAGAATAACGTGAGTGTTGCATAGCCACGCACCAATAGTTTTGGGATGCGTGTGAATGACTAAAGAATTTTGGATCACTACCACTAAGCACACTACGATTGATAGGTGTGTGAGGTAGGCATTGAGGTTTTCTGCGCCAATAATTAATTACGATACACTTTGAGCGGCACTGTGCACCCCTGAAATAATGCACTATAATTGAAACCATATAAACTCAGTATGGGATGATTCATGAGACACGAAGACAGGAGACTCCGTCACTTCACTACGTTGCAGGCTTGTAACGAGTTTTTTGTGATTATTACTTTTCTCTCCACAGGTCTTTTTCAGGATAACCACCACCGGGTTATACCTCAATTTATTTTGTTTTGCCTGGTACCACGAATTTTGTTACCTAGGCACAAGGAAATGCTGGCACCGCAGGGTGTTAGTGTACCCTGACCACCCATTTCTTTGATTTGGTCCTGAAGAAAAAACGGTAATTCCTATAACGGTTTGAAACATGTAGACCCACCACATATTCTCCAGATACATTGGTCATAACTATACCTATAACTGTATCGACACTTACATTTTATAATTGTCCAGTAGTCTTAAGAATAAAGTTTTTTCAAATAAGTCATACCAGGACAATTTTTAACTCACTTACTTCTTTTTCACATTCATCACTCACATACCTGCTCCACTGTAGTTCAGGTGTTGAAGCACACCTTGATGGCACTCGGCCATCAAGGTGGCCCCGATGATGAAGCATGTCACCGACCAGGTCGGTGAGTGAGGGGTTACTAATAACCAAAGAAGGACTTTTCTTCTCTATGATAGTGAATCATCCCGCCGGAATCGCTCTTTGAGCATCTTTTCTGGTGATACTCCTCATTTTTGTTAATTGAGATACCTAACCCAGGGGACCAGGAGTATTATTCCGTCCACTTCGGTGGATAAAATCCCTTCACTCTCTCTCATTGTTTATATCATATCTTGGCAGCGCACAGCTGCGAGAGTTATTACTGTCCTTCTTTATAACTGTGACATTCCAACCTTCACACTCAACACACGGTAGACACTATGGAAGAAAACCAAGGCCTTTCATATTCCACTGAAGAGATAGACGCCATCATGGGCGAAATCTCTGGTTTTTCAGATGCAAATATTTCACAAACTATATCACAGACTGGTGATTGGGAAAAGCTATCAGAGATGAAGAGAGATCGTATAAGAACCATTTTACATGGCACTATTCTAAAAGAATACTTAACTAATGACATGGCTCCTAAAGGTTTGCTGGTTACAAATGCTCCACGAATATTTCTGAATGATCCAACCTTCAGAAAAGATTGGGCCCTAATAGCGTGGCACTGCACGCACGACTGGATTGTGCTAATCCTAAAAACAGCCTGAGATTATCGGAAGCCATCCAGATCGAAATTCAAAAGACTGAATCACATATCAAGACAAGCATGACTGGGTACAAAAAGAAACTTGAAGAAATAAATAAGGAAATTAATGAATACAAAGAAAATCTGACCCAACAAATAGTCACTAAATTTAAAAAAGACTTGAAAAGGTTTACGTTTAAAAACACCTATCCTTACTCGGACCCAGACTTTAAACAACCAGAGAAAACTCAATCTGATTCAGATGTCTCTAGCAACTCATCAAACAGTAGTAATGGGTCAAATACTGGCGGCAATAGACAACGAGGCAGAGGGGGGAGAAGAGGGAAAAACACTTGGCCCAATTTCAAACCACCTATTTTTCAAGACCCTTTTAATCATCTGCCTCATTTCCCCATGTATGGATGGCAACCACCCTTCCAGCCACATTTCCAACCACCCCCGTTTCACCAGAACCAGTTTCAACCCCCTTTTTCTCACAGGGGTCGACGGGGAAGAGGAAAAAATAGACAACCAAACCAGGTACACTGGGAAGAGGAAGACCCAGTGAGCAACCGGACAAAGAGCAAAGCAGGTCCAAGCAGCACGAAACCTTAGTTACCAACCTTTCCTCCAGACCTTTAACGACAACAGAAGAGAATGTCTTGAACAAAGGTCTAGGCTATGTCCCGACAGCACGTGTGGATAAGTTCCAACTACACTGCGAGTTGGCCGTTTTTTTCAGAAAGCTAAGACTGAAATCCTTTTTCGAGAAACAGGGTCCTCCAAGAGAGAATGAGGTTGAAAATGAAACCGGACTGAGAGTGAAATCTACCTTCACGCCACCCACACATACCACTCCTGTGGAACTAATCACTTTTGAACAGGCTGTTTACAACGATGTCGAAAAGATGCAGACCACTACCAAATTTCAAAATATGAGCAATGCTGAAAACACAGCACTAAGTGATTTGCGTGCCTGTGAGACTATTATAATAAAACCTGCGGACAAGGGCGGGGGTCTGGTGGTTATGGACATAATAACATACCGTGAGGAATGCCTGAGACTCCTCAGTGACAACAGACATTACCAGAGGTTGGAATCAGATCCTACTGGTGATCTGAAATCAGAAATTGTGCAACTAGTGGAAACTGCAGAAGCTACTGGCAAGATATCAAAACAGGAAGCGGACTATCTATGCACCACTGAAGAAAAAAATCCCTATTTCTATATACTTCCCAAAATGCATAAGGGCAGACTACCACCACCTGGACGCCCAATCGTATCAGGGATTGGATCTTTGTTGGAACCTCTATCGAGATTTTGTGATTTTTTCTTAAAGACCATTGTTCAAAACACAGTAACTTACTTACAAGACACCAAAAGTCTACTAAACCTATTACAAAACCTGAGTGTAGACGAGCATACAGTACTGTTGAGTTTCGACATTGAAAGCCTTTATACAAGTATACCCCAAGATGACACCATTCGAGTCCTTGAGGACATCCTGGCAAACACTGAGTGGCCACACAATACACCAAGAGCCTTCATTTTGGAATGTGCAAAACTGGCTTTGAAATGCAACTACTTCGAATTTGAGGGCACCCTCTACCTACAGACGGGGGGTACATCAATGGGAAGTGTCTTTGCCCCTAGCGTGGCCGGACTCTATGTCCATGATTTTGAACAGAAGTTCATCCTCAATGACACTAATCCCTTTCGCGAAAACTTGATCTTTTGGAAACGTTATATCGACGATGTCCTAGCAATTTGGCAGGGACCCACCGAACAATTGGATATGTTTGTCTCCTGGATTAACACCTGTGATGGCAACTTGAGATTTACAAACTGCTATGACAAGGAGGAAATTGTGTTCCTGGACGTGGTGATTAGCAAAGAGAACAACCGACTGGAGACCCGTACTCATTATAAACCAACTGCTAAAAATAACCTTTTAAGGTTTGAGAGCTTTCACCCTCGTCCACTCAGGGAAAATCTACCGTACGGACAGTTCCTCAGATTAAGAAGAAACTGCAGTAAACTATATGAATATAAGGAACAAGCCACTGACCTATCAGAGAAATTGCAGAATCGCGGATATCCCAACAAGATCATAAAGAAGTGCCAGAAGAGGGCTAGGAACCAACCGAGAGAGGTACTCCTGGAGGAAAGAACAAGAGTTAACAACTCCATACCATTGACTTGCGTAACTACATACAGCGCAATATCCAACCAGGTGACTAGGAGTATAAACAAACACTGGGCGATCGTAAATTCTGGAAATCTACACTGGGAGAAACCCCTTTTCTCCTTCAAGAAGTCACACAGTCTGAAGGACACCTTGGTAAAAACCAGGCCCAAAATAAAGACGGTTCCAATCACCCAATCTATCACTGAGATTTGGGGTCTCCCCAATGTGACTGGTCACTATCGATGCGGCAATTGCTGTGTATGCCACCTTACGAGGATTACAAAGACACTGAACCTGGAAGAAGGGAAAGAATGGAGGCAAATTGCACACACAAATTGCAATAGCTGCAATGTTGTCTACTTAATTGAATGTACCTGTAAAAAACAATACATAGGAATGACCACGCGTAAGATCAAGCAACGGATCTGCGAACACCGCAGCACCATTCGCGGCAAAAAAAGTGCAACCAGACTGACTGACCACTTTCTGGAGAAAAATCACACGCCAAACGACATGATATGGACTATCATTGAACAATTACCTACTGGGCCAAACCTACAGAAACGTCTTTATGAGAAAGAACAAAGATGGGTGTACAGACTGTCCACACATATCAATGGTCTCAATGATAATATACAATGGGCCAATGTCGTGTAATATACCACATCCATGATTTTTTACAACATGCCAGGCACTTCAGGGCTGTTAACTCCCAGCCCTCGTTACAGTAGCCCATGACCTTCCTTTTTTGACGTGTCCTTGCTAATATATACTTTAACGCATGATAAGCTTAATCATCCTGAGCTTAGACACGTTTTACTCTTATATGTCTGTGCCTCTTAAATGAAGTTTCTTTTTGAAATAGTTGGCATCTCTCTGAAGTAATAATCACCTTTTAATTTACCCCCTCTGGATCATTCCCCTTGTACCTAACCAACCTAACGCATACCACGGTACGCTCTCCTCTGCATTACTGTAAACACCAGAATGCGGGCGATGTTACTATGGCAACCCTTGGACCCGCGAGGCTTCCGTAGTAAACGGCGTGACGTCATCACGCTAGGCTGGCCACGCCCCCAACATCCGCGATGGCGGCCGCTTTATCTCCGGTCCCGTTTTCACCCCGATCACGGGCGCGTGGAGGGACTCCATAGGTACTCTGCCTATTTAGGCCTGCGAAACTGTAAGTAGAGACCCCTCGTACCCCGAGGCAAAATGAATCCTTATGCCTCGTGACTCGGTTTTTTCGAGTGCCCCTAATTATCCTAAATCGGGCAATCAGCATTATTTTTAACTATTTTTACGCCTTACCTTACAGAATATGTTTCATACCCAGGCCTCCCCTCCCTCATCCCGTGCTGCCCTATGACCCTTCATTAGGAGTAAGCCTTTTTTACTTTGTGTTCGATGTTGTGTTTGTCTGGTATTGTCATATGTTGAATCAAGAGACAGTTATTACACTACTATGCCCTTCACCTAGAATAACGTGAGTGTTGCATAGCCACGCACCGATAGTTTTGGGATGCGTGTGAATGACTAAAGAATTTTGGATCACTACCACTAAGCACACTACGATTGATAGGTGTGTGAGGTAGGCATTGAGGTTTTCTGCGCCAATAATTAATTACGATACACTTTGAGCGGCACTGTGCACCCCTGAAATAATGCACTATAATTGAAACCATATAAACTCAGTATGGGATGATTCATGAGACACGAAGACAGGAGACTCCGTCACTTCACTACGTTGCAGGCTTGTAACGAGTTTTTTGTGATTATTACTTTTCTCTCCACAGGTCTTTTTCAGGATAACCACCACCGGGTTATACCTCCATTTATTTTGTTTTGCCTGGTACCACGAGTTTTGTTACCTAGGCACAAGGAAATGCTGGCACGGCAGGGTGTTAGTGTACCCTGACCACCCATTTCTTTGATTTGGTCCTGAAGAAAAACCGGTAATTCCTATAACGGTTTGAAACATGTAGACCCACCACATATTCTCCAGATACATTGGTCATAACTATACCTATAACTGTATCGACACTTACATTTTATAATTGTCCAGTAGTCTTAAGAATAAAGTTTTTTCAAATAAGTCATACCAGGACAATTTTTAACTCACTTACTTCTTTTTCACATTCATCACTCACATACCTGCTCCACTGTAGTTCAGGTGTTGAAGCACACCTTGATGGCACTCGGCCATCAAGGTGGCCCCGATGATGAAGCATGTCACCGACCAGGTCGGTGAGTGAGGGGTTACTAATAACCAAAGAAGGACTTTTCTTCTCTATGATAGTGAATCATCCCGCCGGAATCGCTCTTTGAGCATCTTTTCTGGTGATACTCCTCATTTTTGTTAATTGAGATACCTAACCCAGGGGACCAGGAGTATTATTCCGTCCACTTCGGTGGATAAAATCCCTTCACTCTCTCTCATTGTTTATATCATATCTTGGCAGCGCACAGCTGCGAGAGTTATTACTGTCCTTCTTTATAACTGTGACATTCCAACCTTCACACTCAACACACGGTAGACACTATGGAAGAAAACCAAGGCCTTTCATATTCCACTGAAGAGATAGACGCCATCATGGGCGAAATCTCTGGTTTTTCAGATGCAAATATTTCACAAACTATATCACAGACTGGTGATTGGGAAAAGCTATCAGAGATGAAGAGAGATCGTATAAGAACCATTTTACATGGCACTATTCTAAAAGAATACTTAACTAATGACATGGCTCCTAAAGGTTTGCTGGTTACAAATGCTCCACGAATATTTCTGAATGATCCAACCTTCAGAAAAGATTGGGCCCTAATAGCGTGGCACTGCACGCACGACTGGATTGTGCTAATCCTAAAAACAGCCCTGAGATTATTGGAAGCCATCCAGATCGAAATTCAAAAGACTGAATCACATATCAAGACAAGCATGACTGGGTACAAAAAGAAACTTGAAGAAATAAATAAGGAAATTAATGAATACAAAGAAAATCTGACCCAACAAATAGTCACTAAATTTAAAAAAGACTTGAAAAGGTTTACGTTTAAAAACACCTATCCTTACTCGGACCCAGACTTTAAACAACCAGAGAAAACTCAATCTGATTCAGATGTCTCTAGCAACTCATCAAACAGTAGTAATGGGTCAAATACTGGCGGCAATAGACAACGAGGCAGAGGGGGGAGAAGAGGGAAAAACACTTGGCCCAATTTCAAACCACCTATTTTTCAAGACCCTTTTAATCATCTGCCTCATTTCCCCATGTATGGATGGCAACCACCCTTCCAGCCACATTTCCAACCACCCCCGTTTCACCAGAACCAGTTTCAACCCCCTTTTTCTCACAGGGGTCGACGGGGAAGAGGAAAAAACAGACAACCAAACCAGGTACACTGGGAAGAGGAAGACCCAGTGAGCAACCGGACAAAGAGCAAAGCAGGTCCAAGCAGCACGAAACCTTAGTTACCAACCTTTCCTCCAGACCTTTAACGACAACAGAAGAGAATGTCTTGAACAAAGGTCTAGGCTATGTCCCGACAGCACGTGTGGATAAGTTCCAACTACACTGCGAGTTGGCCGTTTTTTTCAGAAAGCTAAGACTGAAATCCTTTTTCGAGAAACAGGGTCCTCCAAGAGAGAATGAGGTTGAAAATGAAACCGGACTGAGAGTGAAATCTACCTTCACGCCACCCACACATACCACTCCTGTGGAACTAATCACTTTTGAACAGGCTGTTTACAACGATGTCGAAAAGATGCAGACCACTACCAAATTTCAAAATATGAGCAATGCTGAAAACACAGCACTAAGTGATTTGCGTGCCTGTGAGACTATTATAATAAAACCTGCGGACAAGGGCGGGGGTCTGGTGGTTATGGACATAATAACATACCGTGAGGAATGCCTGAGACTCCTCAGTGACAACAGACATTACCAGAGGTTGGAATCAGATCCTACTGGTGATCTGAAATCAGAAATTGTGCAACTAGTGGAAACTGCAGAAGCTACTGGCAAGATATCAAAACAGGAAGCGGACTATCTATGCACCACTGAAGAAAAAAATCCCTATTTCTATATACTTCCCAAAATGCATAAGGGCAGACTACCACCACCTGGACACCCAATCGTATCAGGGATTGGATCTTTGTTGGAACCTCTATCGAGATTTTGTGATTTTTTCTTAAAGACCATTGTTCAAAACACAGTAACTTACTTACAAGACACCAAAAGTCTACTAAACCTATAACAAAACCTGAGTGTAGACGAGCATACAGTACTGTTGAGTTTCGACATTGAAAGCCTTTATACAAGTATACCCCAAGATGACACCATTCGAGTCCTTGAGGACATCCTGGCAAACACTGAGTGGCCACACAATACACCAAGAGCCTTCATTTTGGAATGTGCAAAACTGGCTTTGAAATGCAACTACTTCGAATTTGAGGGCACCCTCTACCTACAGACGGGGGGTACATCAATGGGAAGTGTCTTTGCCTCTAGCGTGGCCGGACTCTATGTCCATGATTTTGAACAGAAGTTCATCCTCAATCACACTAATCCCTTTCGCGAAAACTTGATCTTTTGGAAACGTTATATCGACGATGTCCTAGCAATTTGGCAGGGACCCACCGAACAATTGGATATGTTTGTCTCCTGGATTAACACCTGTGATGGCAACTTGAGATTTACAAACTGCTATGACAAGGAGGAAATTGTGTTCCTGGACGTGGTGATTAGCAAGGAGAACAACCGACTGGAGACCCGTACTCATTATAAACCAACTGCTAAAAATAACCTTTTAAGGTTTGAGAGCTTTCACCCTCGTCCACTCAGGGAAAATCTACCGTACGGACAGTTCCTCAGATTAAGAAGAAACTGCAGTAAACTATCTGAATATAAGGAACAAGCCACTGACCTATCAGAGAAATTGCAGAATCGCGGATATCCCAACAAGATCATAAAGAAGTGCCAGAAGAGGGCTAGGAACCAACCGAGAGAGGTACTCCTGGAGGAAAGAACAAGAGTTAACAACTCCATACCATTGACTTGCGTAACTACATACAGCGCAATATCCAACCAGGTGACTAGGAGTATAAACAAACACTGGGCGATCGTAAATTCTGGAAATCTACACTGGGAGAAACCCCTTTTCTCCTTCAAGAAGTCACACAGTCTGAAGGACACCTTGGTAAAAACCAGGCCCAAAATAAAGACGGTTCCAATCACCCAATCTATCACTGAGATTTGGGGTCTCCCCAATGTGACTGGTCACTATCGATGCGGCAATTGCTGTGTATGCCACCTTACGAGGAATACAAAGACACTGAACCTGGAAGAAGGGAAAGAATGGAGGCAAATTGCACACACAAATTGCAATAGCTGCAATGTTGTCTACTTAATTGAATGTACCTGTAAAAAACAATACATAGGAATGACCACGCGTAAGATCAAGCAACGGATCTGCGAACACCGCAGCACCATTCGCGGCAAAAAAAGTGCAACCAGACTGACTGACCACTTTCTGGAGAAAAATCACACGCCAAACGACATGATATGGACTATCATTGAACAATTACCTACTGGGCCAAACCTACAGAAACGTCTTTATGAGAAAGAACAAAGATGGGTGTACAGACTGTCCACACATATCAATGGTCTCAATGATAATATACAATGGGCCAATGTCGTGTAATATACCACATCCATGATTTTTTACAACATGCCAGGCACTTCAGGGCTGTTAACTCGCAGCCCTCGTTACAGTAGCCCATGACCTTCCTTTTTTGACGTGTCCTTGCTAATATATACTTTAACGCATGATAAGCTTAATCATCCTGAGCTTAGACACGTTTTACTCTTATATGTCTGTGCCTCTTAAATGAAGTTTCTTTTTGAAATAGTTGGCATCTCTCTGAAGTAATAATCACCTTTTAATTTACCCCCTCTGGATCATTCCCCTTGTACCTAACCAACCTAACGCATACCACGGTACGCTCTCCTCTGCATTACTGTAAACACCAGAATGCGGGCGATGTTACTATGGCAACCCTTGGACCCGCGAGGCTTCCGTAGTAAACGGCGTGACGTCATCACGCTAGGCCGGCCACGCCCCCAACATCCGCGATGGCAGCCGCTTTATCTCCGGTCCCGTTTTCACCCCGATCACGGGCGCGTGGAGGGACTCCATAGGTACTCTGCCTATTTAGACCTGCGAAACTGTAAGTAGAGACCCCTCGTACCCCGAGGCAAAATGAATCCTTATGCCTCGTGACTCGGTTTTTTCGAGTGCCCCTAATTATCCTAAATCGGGCAATCAGCATTATTTTTAACTATTTTTACGCCTTACCTTACAGAATATGTTCCATACCCAGGCCTCCCCTCCCTCATCCCGTGCTGCCCTATGACCCTTCATTAGGAGAAAGCCTTTTTTACTTTGTGTTCGATGTTGTGTTTGTCTGGTATTGTCATATGTTGAATCAAGAGACAGTTATTACACTACTATGCCCTTCACCTAGAATAACGTGAGTGTTGCATAGCCACGCACCGATAGTTTTGGGATGCGTGTGAATGACTAAAGAATTTTGGATCACTACCACTAAGCACACTACGATTGATAGGTGTGTGAGGTAGGCATTGAGGTTTTCTGCGCCAATAATTAATTACGATACACTTTGAGCGGCACTGTGCACCCCTGAAATAATGCACTATAATTGAAACCATATAAACTCAGTATGGGATGATTCATGAGACACGAAGACAGGAGACTCCGTCACTTCACTACGTTGCAGGCTTGTAACGAGTTTTTTGTGATTATTACTTTTCTCTCCACAGGTCTTTTTCAGGATAACCACCACCGGGTTATACCTCCATTTATTTTGTTTTGCCTGGTACCACGAATTTTGTTACCTAGGCACAAGGAAATGCTGGCACGGCAGGGTGTTAGTGTACCCTGACCACCCATTTCTTTGATTTGGTCCTGAAGAAAAACCGGTAATTCCTATAACGGTTTGAAACATGTAGACCCACCACATATTCTCCAGATACATTGGTCATAACTATACCTATAACTGTATCGACACTTACATTTTATTATTGTCCAGTAGTCTTAAGAATAAAGTTTTTTCAAATAAGTCATACCAGGACAATTTTTAACTCACTTACTTCTTTTTCACATTCATCACTCACATACCTGCTCCACTGTAGTTCAGGTGTTGAAGCACACCTTGATGGCACTCGGCCATCAAGGTGGCCCCGATGATGAAGCATGTCACCGACCAGGTCGGTGAGTGAGGGGTTACTAATAACCAAAGAAGGACTTTTCTTCTCTATGATAGTGAATCATCCCGCCGGAATCGCTCTTTGAGCATCTTTTCTGGTGATACTCCTCATTTTTGTTAATTGAGATACCTAACCCAGGGGACCAGGAGTATTATTCCGTCCACTTCGGTGGATAAAATCCCTTCACTCTCTCTCATTGTTTATATCATAATCACAATGTATACCTCCCTGAGCCATGAAGCATAACTTTTTGTGGGTTCATAATGCTTTGGCCTTGACTGACAGACTATCTGGGGCTTACATAATCCTTCTGGCTGACTTCCACAAAGCTTTTAATTTTGTGGGATGGTATTATCTGTTCTTTCTCTTGTTGAAAATTGACCTTGGCCCTAATGGCATCAGCCATATCTGGCTGTTGCATATAGACCTAGTTGCACAAGTAAGGATACAATGCTCGGTGTCTGACATTTTTCAGGTGAGGCAGGTGTGGTATCCTTGACATGCCCCTTCGCGTGCGCCTGTAATGACAGCTCATCCAGATGTTCTGGAACAGTTGTAGGCTTGCTAGGTAAAAAGAATATACTGGTTTGAATCCTGAGGAAGGTTAGATTGCCAAAAGGATCTGTGACATTGTTAGTTTTCAGTACATCATTGTGTTGATGAGCACTTCACATCACAGAATTTCAACCAATTGTGTCTTTTTGGTGTTGTCGTAATATTTCAGGTCATGCTGTGTGACCCAACGTAGGAGACATGTTTTTGTGGTTCATCTCTTATTGTTTCTCAGAGCATCACATATCAAGGAGGCGATCAGCTGACCGAAGCATGGAAACTTCATGTTTAAAGTAAGAAGAAAATATTTGAGTCACAGAAAAGGTGTGCTTTGAATGGGTTGTCAGCGGTGTTTTTGGTGATGCAATACTAACTCTTCATATGAAACATTTTAGTATTTTAATATTAATTCAAGACAATAATCGGAGTGGAACTGAATATAAATATGACTGGAGGCGTATTCTTTGCTATTACTAAAATGAAAGAAGAGTGAGGTGCTAGAAGTTGAAAGGGGAAAACAAAAAGTGGATATTTTCACAGTTTTCTAGGTTCTATATTTTCCTTTTTTAATATGATATAGGTACTCAGGTATCAGATAGCATAATGGGGAAGAGTATGTGTATGTGAGTGTGTGGGCAGTGCATGTGAGAAAGAGTGAAGATTAGATGTACTCTTGGTACATAAGCTTAGATTTACACATTTGTAGTATTCTTTTGCAGAACTGAGCACACAAATACCTCTACCATCATAATGCAGAATGTAACAGCTCCTCCAATTTTCTTGTCATCAACTGGGGAGCTTACAAGTGCATGGCAGAAGTGGAGCAAAGTATTTAGTCACTATGCTAGAGTGTTTGGAACCATTGAGGAGTAGATGACCTCATTATTGTTGCATTGCCTAGGTCCAGAAAGACATGAAGTGTTCAAACATTTACCTGATTTAACCAATTATGAAGCCAACAGATTGAAGGTGTATGAAATATGTTAGAAAAACCTAGATTTGCATTATGGAAAGTTACCACTTGGGTTTGCGGATGCAACATGTGGGAGAATCAGTTGAGGAATACATTTCTGTCTTCAGGAAACTTCCCTGAACATGTATGTATGGGCTGACATCAGATGAAATATTCCGGGATCAATTCATGCTAGGTTCTAATCTGGAACAAGTGAGAGAGACTATCTGGCTGAAGGGCAGTCCTGCACTTAGTGAGATTCCAAAACCAGCAAAAGCAACTGAACACACACAAACATGCATGGAAGTGATTAGGTAGAACACACAGACTGAGGATAAGAATGATAGCGTACAAGTTAGTCAGTCAGTCAAAATACTTTATTCGGTTCATTGCAAAAACCATAAAAGTGTACTACAAAATTCATCGAAGTCAAGACCTTGGTTAAAAAATGATACATTAATTTACAAACTTTATCACAACAAAATCATGTGCAGATAAAATGTACATTATAAATATGATAATTAAGAAGATAAAAACCGGCAAAGAGCCAATTAAAAAAAGATTAAACAGAATGCTGAATCCTAGGCCTATATATACCACTATGTGCAATTTATCCAGTTAATTTTCCTCTTCAGTCTTAAAGCAAT
Organism: Lissotriton helveticus; assembly: GCF_964261635.1. Classification (NCBI taxonomy): domain Eukaryota; kingdom Metazoa; phylum Chordata; class Amphibia; order Caudata; family Salamandridae; genus Lissotriton; species Lissotriton helveticus. Next base: position 492,346,432 of record NC_136069.1, on the reverse strand, counting down.
AGTTAAAGAATTTGCTACATTGAAGATCTCCCATGTAGTAGACAACAACTGTAAATATAAAAGGGCAGGTTTAACTTGTCTGAAGCCCTTGTCCTTGATAAGGGGAATGATAAATTTTTTGTGAATAGGACACAAATGTTTACAAAAAAGATAAAATGCATAGTGTCTTTAGTTGAGAAACCGTCACAAGAACAAATCTCCAGCTCCGAGTCTTTAGTCTATCCTGAACGATCAGTAAGGAGAAGGTGGAATTTGTTCAGTCTAAATTTAGTCAATAAAAATCGATGGTGCATATTGTTGACGAGACTCAGGTAGGGTTCTATACCATCAATGGTGATTAATATTTGGTGGGCCCTAACAGATGGTTTACATAGGTCTTTTTGTTCTCTATCCAGAGATGCCAACTGTTTATATGTATCTTTCACCCATTTGATGTCCCCTTTCAACAGTTTATCCGGGGAATAATATAGTTCCGGTCGGCCCAATTTCTGTGCCAATTTTTGAATATAATTCAGCCAGGGAATAGATTGACCATGGTCCAAAGATAAACAGTCCCTCAAAATTTCATGATTCAGCTCTAATTCAGGGTTCAACCTTATAGAGATCCACTTCAATAGCGGTGCTAAAGCAATGCGATCCTCCAGATAATCAACCCCACACTCTTGATGAACGATATATCCCGGGGTAGACTGAGGAACACATACCAAGGATTTCAGAAATGTATCCTCAATCACCTGCAAGGCCTTAACATTTTTTAACCCCCACAAGTCAGCTCCATACATCGCTATAGCAGTGCATTTAGCATCATAGATTTTCAACACTGCCTCCATAGGCTTCACACCCAATTTACGAGCAAAATCCTGTACTGCCAGGATGGACCTGGCGAAAGCATTTCGTTTGGCAACTAACTGGGGTAACCAGGTAGAGTTATCATCAAAAATTACCCCCAGATAGGGAAATCTTGTCACCCTGGATAAAACATTTTCTTCGCAAATCATTGTCTTAATTTTTTTTGGTTTACTCCCCACAATCATTACATGAGATTTAGGAAAATTTACACTTAGATTCAGTCCCTTCATAAAACTAGAAAATGAATTTAAAAGACATTGCAACCCCACAGCAGTGCGTGCTATTAATGCAGCGTCGTCGGCATACAATAATGCCAGAATGGGGAATTTACCGGCCCTTGGTAAGTCTTTACATGCCTCAGTTAGGGCGACCCCTAGTCCATTAATGTATAAAGTAAAAAGTAAGGGGGCCAGGATACAGCCCTGCCTAACACCATTAATGATCGCGATCTTACCTGTGCTATTTCCCAAACGGTCGTACCTAACTGTGGCTGTAAGGTCCCTGTGTAGATCAGCAAGAAAATACACAATGTTTTTATCAACTCCTAACTTGAAAAGCGGTTCCCAAAGCTTGGACCTGTTCACTCGATCAAAGGCCGAGGAAAGGTCCATGAATGCTAAATACACGGTGCCCCGTTTAGCGGTAGTGTATTTCCCTATTAACAGGTAAAGGTTGAGGCACTGGTCTACTGTGCCTCGACCTTTCCTCAACCCATATTGTAAGCATGAAAGGGTTTCTGTTTCCTCCAACCAAGTTGTTAATTTACCAAGGACCACTCGCCCTAGCACTTTAACTGCGGCGTCGATGAGGGAAATGGGGCGATAACAACTTGGATCCCCCCTATTTCCTTTCTTAAAAATGGGTACTATGACAGATTTGGACCAAGTGTCCGGAATATCTGCCATAGAAACCCTATTAAAAACATTGACTAAAATTCTAGCCCAGGTCTTGACATCAGATTTAAAGAGGTCAGCAGGGACGCCATCGGGACCCGGAGCCTTATTACTGGTCATCTTCCTGATCGCCTCTGTTACCTCTAGCTCAGATACCTTTAAAGTATAGGGATTTAAGAAAGGGGTCGCTATACTCCCCACCACACTATTTCCCCCTTCATAGACTGACTTGAAATGAGAGCACCACGCCTGTTCCTGGATGCCACAATCTAAGTGGTCATTACAGGAGTCCTGAAAAAAACGTTTATTAACGACGGCCCAGAATTTGGCACTATTTCTGAGTACGTCTACTGAGGTTAGGTCTTCCCAGGCAGCTACCCTGATCTCCCGTCTTCTTGTGTCCAGGGCTTTTTTATAGCTTTTCCTTAATTGGGCCACCATAGCCCTATTCACTGGTTTGCAATTTAGGGCAGCTTTTAATTTTTGATTTTTTTTTTGATTAGCTGCTGAACAGTTGTGATCAAACCACCCTTGTTCAGCAGGTACCTTAGCTTTCCTTGTTTGACTAAGATCTGAAGAAACCTGGGCACAGATAATTGAGTAAGCCGCTAAAACTTCCTCATTCTCTGCCTCCAGGTTCAGACAGGTTTCCAACTCAGAACCTACTGTGGATAATAAATTGGAATGAAAGTCTCCCGGTATAACCCTACTCCATCTGAGTCTGCGGGCCTGATCTGTCGGACGAATGTCCGATTTGTCCATTCTATTTAGCGCTGTCGTAGACTTCAAGACCTGATCCGACAGACTCAAAACTACTGGATTGTGGTCACTAAAGTGTGACCACGCGGGCGAATATTCAAGAATCCTATCCCCCAGTGTTAAACTAATGAAAATATACTCAGTAAATGAATGACAACCATTCCCCTTAAATGTGGGCATCTCCTTATCCCGCAATGTTGGAAGCATCAAATCGTTGTCTGCCAGGATTGTCTCGAGAAGACCGCCCTGTTCAGAATGTTCAAAATGAACGTCTCCCTGTTCGACAGGGCCGAATAGATCTAAGGACGGACATTCGTCCGGGCATCCATGGATATTAAAGTCTCCCATAACAACAAGAAAACAATGGCTATCATTTGCCTCCTTATAATTTTCCAAAAACAAATTTAATATGCCCAGGTGCTCGGTTGTGGTAACTCTATCATACGAATTGTAAAAATTAACAATTAAAATCCTTCCCACCCCACTCAAACAAATTTGTACAGCCAGGATATTCCGTGAACCAGTGTCTAACTGTGGGTATACCCCTTGAATAGTAGCTGCGATTAGGATGACCAAGCCGCCCTTCGCCCTCCCCATATTAGATTTGACCGCAGGAATGTGGTAACACGCGTAACCATCCAGGCTCCAGATGTCACCCGTATCCCACGTTTCCTGAAGGCCTATTATATCATACATACTAATGGACTCTCTCCATGTTGGATCATCTAACTTATTTTTGAGACCAGCTACATTCCAGGTCATTAGTTTTAAAGAGCGGTCTTGATAGCCTGGAGTTTCTGCCATTGTAGATGTATTAAGATCCCTGGAACCTATAGATTCTACCGTTGTCGTGGCATCAGGGACATTAATCACGACAAGGGGAGCAAGATTGGTTTTTTGGCTACCTAGTCATTCATTATCGCCCAAATTTGAAAAAATATCAAATCTATTTAAAACGGGGACCGCAAACTCATAGGGCAGTCTCCCTTTACCTAAATTACTATTCGCTTGCCTGGTTTGAGGTGGTGGATAAAAGCGGGAGAAGATTTACATAATCTTTTTCGATTCTGGATGACCCCGCCTGTCTCAGTATGTCCTCGACCAACCTTGGGGATCTAATGCTTACGACCACGCAGTCTCCCTCTAGGCTTTTTTTAGTATTGCCCACCCAAGGGACCCTTCTAACCATCAAAATATTATCATCCAGGTATTCTCCCAGATCTGTTTTACTAGAGAGATAGAAGAGTGTTTTATTTTTTATCGAAGACCAGTGTTCATTTTGACCCTCCTTGATCTTCGGAACATTCGCCAGAATAATAGTATGGGGGCATGCCTCAACTGGTAGATTTAAAACTGACTCTCTCTTCTTGGAGGGCTGTGAGTGAGGGCCTGATCTCCCTTCTGGGACCTTGGGGCCCTGTTTCACACCCAAGGTAGCACCAGTCACTTTTGGGACCTGAATAGGAATGGTTAAAGGAGCCGAAGACTCTATGGGTACTGCAGGACAGACTAGGGGTGTGACCGGACTTTCACCACTGTCCTTGCGTAGGCCAGGAGCGCCATCAGGCGCACCTGGTGCTCCCTTATGTTTATCCAAGAGACCGGATAAAGTATTGCTATTTTTTAGTTGTTACGCCATTTGGCATTGATCGTTCCTGGTTACTAAACCAGTGTTACCAGTCATATGTATACCCTTACCCCTTACCCTTGTCTAGTCTCTATGTGTTTTTCTGAATTACAGGTACATAAAGACCTTCATGAAGTCATTATGAATAAAGTTTCATAACCAGACAATAGCAAACTAGGAAACTCCAGTATTGCTTCACATACAGAGAGACGCCCATGGTCTCTTCACCCTATTCACACTGGTCCTGAAGAAAGCCCACTGACCATCAGGCAACAAAGGGCTGAAACATGTCGACCTACCCCACTATTGTCAATGTGAGAGAGTCATAATCACTCTCTATCACCTGTAAATAATGTTATCATCTCCAAACCAGAACCAATAAATACGTTATTCTGGGAAAGAGAGATTTTTAACTTTAACTCATTCACTTCACCGTCACTTACCTTTCACTGATCACTACTGATCCTAACCAAGGGTACAACCTCCTGGTGAAGGGTGCATAAAACAAAAAAGACCCAATGATTATGCACATACGTGTGAGGGACAGCGGAGAATCAAGATAAACCGCTCGAACGACCATCAAGCACACGTGCATGAGGGTTAAATTGGGACTGGCAAGAACGCAAACTGCATACCCTGGTTATGCAGGACAAGTGATCATTCTCCTCTCTGATTAGTTGATATATATCCAAGAGACCCCCAATCTTTTTATTTCAGAGGACATCCGGTCCAATTTAGCCACTAAAGGTTTTATAATGCCCTTTATCTTTGAATCAATAAGGCCCGCCAATTGGTTAAGCTGTTCGTCGTCCAGTTTGATAGTGCTAGGTCCTACTAGTGCGTCATCTACCTTTTCTAAATTTTTAATAGGTGTAGTGGGTGTGACTGCTTTATTTCTTGTTGAACGGGTACCTATGCGTTTCAACTGAGTTTTTCTGCATTGTCTAACCACTCTAGGTGCAGGGGTTGGAGGATGCTGTGCAATAGGGTCCGATAAAACCTCCAAGTCCAATTCAACAGGTTCAGGCAATTCCAAAACAAGGGGGTCATTGTTATCACTAATACTATGGTCACCTTGGCCCAGGTCGATCGGGGAAGAGGAACACATGTTAGCTGGCAGAGATTCACTGCTTAACCCTAAGGACTGTCGTCTTTCAGTATTCATTTTCGTAACCACTTTTACTAAGTAGTTATCCAAAGTACCATGGACGGGTGGAGCCGTTAAGGATGACATGTTACTACTTACTATAAGACAATCCCCAATTGGTTCAAAAGTATAGCACCCCCACTATCAATTAGGAGATATATGTAGCGATGCAATTTACAACCGTTGTTCACAAGCATAAGTAAATGGAATCTCACTGTGACTTTGATAGGTAGGGTCGGAGTAGAACCCAACTTCCTCGGGCCAGGGTTTGTGGCCCAGCCCAGCCTCGTTCTGCCCCGGACTGCCACAGACTGTCCCGCCCTTGTCCCGGGCTTCTCTCGGGCGGCTCCCGTGCGCAACTCGCGTGGCGAGAGGCGCTCCATTTACTTAAGCGCCTCCGTACGCGCTGGTGAGGCGAATGCTGCTCGCCTCCCTGGGGCAGATGGGAAGGGTAGTTCGCGTTGGTCGCGTTGGTCTGGCCGTTTCCCTCACGGCGTGGCAGATAGCGGGAAAGCCGTTCCTCTCACGGCTGACTTTCCGCTTTGACTGTTGGCCCCCGTACAAGTCATAAAAAGGGGCAAGTGTATCTGCAGGTCTCTATGTAAGTGATCTCTCAAACACTAAACAATAAGTGAAAGGTTTGAAGGATGTGAAGACATTACAGGGAAAGTGCTTCTGGTGTGGGAAATTGGGACACATGGCTAATAACAAGTAATGTCCAGGATGGAAAGCCACCTGCAAGTCATGCAGAAGGTAGGGACCTTTCAGATCATGTAGTAAGACCACAGAAGAAGAAAGTGAAGTGAGTGAGGTGTTATATGACTTTGGTCAGGTAGATGATAAATATGTACTGCCAATAACAGAAGGTTCCTGTGATGGTCCCTATGACATAGTAAACGTACATGAGTTTCCTGTCAACATGCTTCTTGACTCTAGTGCAAAAATAACATTGATACCCAAGACATTTTTTTAAAAAGAAACTAAAATCATTGGTGGGCATGAGAAAAACGGATATAAAGCCCAAAGGTTATAGAGGTAACCAATAAACATGTTGGGTTATTTGGTATGTAACATACAATTTCAAGACAGGATAATTCCGGTGAGAATATGTGTGTCACTAACGGGTGATTCCTTGATAGGCTGGCACCATCAGAAGGATTTAGAAGTGTCCTGAGATCCTAATGATACCCCGTCATTTAAATTAAAAGGAAGGATGCAAGGGTTGCCAGGGTGAATGAAGTTTCAAAGAGTGTTCTTGACATAGGACAACAATTTCTATAGATATTTGGGAAATATCTAGGATACTTGGTACACTACATTTACCGCATAAAACTAAGGACCGGATCCATACACTAGGTGTGCAAGGTGAGGGGTGTAACTATTATGGTGAAGGAGGCTATGAAAAAAGAGCTAGAGAGATTGTAGAAGGTTGGAGTTGTACAAGCCGTAGAAGGCACTGAGTGGCTGTCACCAGTTGTGATGACTAGGAAAGGAATTGGGGACATGAGATTGTGTTTGGGTTGAGGGAACTGACTAAGGTGGTGGCGGAGGACCACTACCCTTTACAGAACATTACATAGATGCTATGCAGTTTGGATGGTGCAAGGGGTTTCTCGTTGCTAAACTTAACATCTGCATACTATCAGATCACTTTACACCCGTTTTCTCAGGATCTCATGGCATTTGCAACTCCGTTGGGCACATTTAAATATCTGCGTATGCCATTTCATTTGATATCAGCAGTAGCTATGTTTCAGAGGGCTATGGAACATGTGCTGTCAGGACTCAAGTGAGTAAAAATATATCAAGACAATGTTCTTGCTGGGGACGCTTATGTTTTAAACAGAACAGTGCAGGAAGAAACGGAGTTTGGGCTGACCTCTTCACTTTCCTTGCGGGACCTTGTTGCTGTAGACGCCACTGCTCGCCGCACCCGCTTCGCGGGTGCCGCTTCGCAGCTCCAGGTGGGGGCTGTCATTCAATCCTACCTGTGGACCGAGCACGAGTTGGGGAACCAAGAGCCAGCATCAGCTACAGGGGTGGTGCGTGGCAGGGACTCTCTTGACCAGGAGTCCCTGCACTGCCTCGGTCATCTCGGCCGCGCCCCCTCGTAGCCACGCCCCCGGCTTGACCGGGACTTGAAAAACAGCGTATCCCTTGGACTGGGTGGGACGCTTATGTTTTAAACAGAACAGTGCAGGAAGAAACTGAGTTTGGGCTGACCTCTTCACTTTCCTTGCGGGACCTTGTTGCTGTAGACGCCACTGCTCACCGCACCCGCTTCGCGGGTGCCGCTTCGCAGCTCCAGGTGGGGGCTGTCATTCAATCCTACCTGTGGACCGAGCACGAGTCGGGGAACCAACAGCCAACAGCAGCTACAGGGGTGGTGCGTGGCAGGGACTCTCTTGACCAGGAGTCCCTGCACTGCCTCGGTCATCTCGGCCGCGCCCCCTCGTAGCCACGCCCCCCGCTTGACCGGGACTTGAAAAACAGCGTATCCCTTGGACTGGGTGGGACGCTTATGTTTTAAACAGAACAGTGCAGGAAGAAACTGAGTTTGGGCTGACCTCTTCACTTTCCTTGCGGGACCTTGTTGCTGTAGACGCCACAGCTCACCGCACCCGCTTCGCGGGTGCCGCTTCGCAGCTCCAGGTGGGGGCTGTCATTCAATCCTACCTGTGGACCGAGCACGAGTCGGGGAACCAACAGCCAACAGCAGCTACAGGGGTGGTGCGTGGCAGGGACTCTCTTGACCAGGAGTCCCTGCACTGCCTCGGTCATCTTGGCCGCTCCCCCTCGTAGCCACGCCCCCCGCTTGTGACGCTCTCCTATAAAAACGGCTAGTAGAACGCTCAGCGGGACACGAGCGGGACGCCGGACGAAGCCCGGACAAAGGGCGGACAGTCTGAGACAGTCTGAGACTGACCATGACTGGACTGGGCTAGGATTCTTACCCGTTGTCGTCGTGGTTCTACTGTGGCATCCTCATCGTAAGACTTATTGTTGTCAATACTTTTGTGGATTGTTTATGCTGCGTTTTATCGTCAACTGCTAATCTCTGTTTGCCCTTGAGTTTCAAGAGTAAGAGTATAACCATCCCACTGTGTGCAATATGTCCAAACAAAAGTCTTCTTCTGTTTCTAACACTATGGATAACTACTTAGTGCAGGTAGTGAGCAAAATTAATAGCACAAGAAGGATATCATTGGGCCTTAGCTCTACACCCATTATCCCCACACAGAGCTCTTCGCCAGAACCTAACCTGGTAGAAGTCCCGCTACAGGTTCATTGTAGTGATACCCCAGATATTGTGTTTCCCCCTGATGATAACTTTGACCAAACCATTCCCACAACGGTAAATTTAGACAATGACTCCTTAGAACAATCAAATATGATTGTAGATAATTCCCCCTCCCCTGTCTCCATGCCAGTAACTAGGGCAGTTAGAGAATGTAGAAAGGGTCAGAATAAACGTGGTGAGTTACGCTCTAGCAGGAAAAGGACCGCCTCTCCACCAAAAATTATGGCCACAAAAGAGGCAATAGGGGAGTATGGTGGGAAGGTGATATTGGAGGATGATCAAATTAAAAAACTAGTGAGCATGATGGATTTAAAGATCAAATGCTTTGTTAAACCGTTGGTAGCCAAAATTGACCAGCTAACTGCAGAAGTAAATAGGCTAGGGGGACTCATAAATAAGTCAGTGGAGGAGGTGGGTAACACACCAATTCCAGTTCCAAATAGAGCTGACCTATAGTGAATGTCCCAGGGGCTGGGACAGAGGGTAGGGTGAAAGTGGTATCAAATCACCAACCGTCCAAGCACCCAGTACCCAACGATGTCCAGACAATAGCCAATGAAGTCCCCCCACTAATATCTACTGGGATGGGCATTGAGAAAGGCCCAGTTCAACTCATTGTAGAGGCCTCCCCCCTAGTCTTGGTTCTGGCCAATGTGCCTTCCATTAAGCCGGGTCAAGTGGAATCTACATCTTCCCTGATCTGTAAAGCATATCACTGGCTATCTAATAATATGATGATATCCCCATGGGGTAAACAGCAGCTAGCTGAGGAAATTACAATGGCAAGAAGGGTAGACTGGATAGGGAATGGTGTGAAAAAATCTAAAGGCGATTGTGTAGTTTTGCATTTTTTAAGTCCAGAAGTACTCCCCGATGTTTTGAGAAATTTATTTGCCCCACAATGCAGGAGTACAGACATCATCCCGTTAACCTTGGATTTTTTCTATCATAAAGGTAAAATAGGGAATCCGAGCATATTAAAGACAAAGTGGAACCCGGTGTTAAACAAGTGGGGCAGGGGTCCCCAACCTAGTGATTGGGGAATTAGTCTTGAAAACAGATTTGGGGCACTGTCAGACTTAAACGAATGTGATTGACTTGAGTCGGTAGATAGCGTAGTGTTTAATGAATCAGTTTAGCCAAAAAGTATAGACATTCCTACAGAGAAGGGGATTGGTCTTCCAAATGTTATCTCCTTGATTTCAGGGAAAAGGGTAGCTGATGTAACTATTCTAAGTAATAGAAATGAGAATAAATACACCGAGTCACAGTCTGTTTCCCCCATGTTAGTACGATGTCTTGCTCCCGGTCCAGTTGCATCTTTACTTGAACTTCCAGGTCACCATCATACTAATTTAGCATCAGAAATAGGGTTGGAGGATGAAACCCAAGGTATATCTATATCCCAGTCTCCGCTAGGCTTAGTAGTAGACGAAGTAGTTGAGATAGGGTTGTCTTTTCTTTCCTGGAACATTGCTGGAATTACTAATAAGCTGTCATCACCAGAATGGTGTAAATTTATAGACCAATTTGATATTCTACTGTTCCAGGAAACATGGGCAGTGATCCCAATACATCATCATGGGTACCTTAATTTCCAAATTCCAGCTATAAAAAATCCTAAGGGTCGTCCCTCAGGGGGCCTGACAATTTGGGTCCGCCAAACATTATGCTGTAGAATCCAGCAAAGGAGTTCTCCACTAGATGACATCTTGTCAGTTAAGCTTACTTGGGCTAATGGACAGGGGGAGCCATATTTAGCATCTACGCCAGGGGAGTAGCGGGTGGTCAAATATCAGAAGTAATCACCGCTCTCGACCATGAGCTCGAAGCTCTCCCAACACAGCTGTCTTTCATTTTTGGGGGTGATGTTAACACCACATTCGAACCGCTTGGCTATGAAGACCAAACCCTAACAGAGGAGGAGGACAGCAAGTGGGGTGTCCCCCAACTAGAACTACCCGTAGTTAGAAGGTGGACAGCGGTGGCCATCCAACTGAAGGCCTTATGTCTAGCAAGAGGACTCAGAGCAGCTAATGGACGTACCCCTTCTGATCGACAGGGGAACAAAACATTTAATAATGGTAGGATCTCCAGTCGAATAGATTATTTCCTAGTGGATATTAGGGAATGGCATAGGCTGATTGACATGGCCGTTAAAAACCGACTGGAGAGCGACCACAACCCTCTTTGTATGGTTTTCAAAGCAAATATGGGGTTAAGAGAACCAAATCAGGGGGTGACAAAATCACTTTAGATATTGTAGCCTCGAACAACCAGCGCCATATAAAATGGGGTAGATTAATTGAGAACACAGAGAGGTTGGAGGAGCTTAAAAAAGTGGTGGTCGAAGAAGTGGGTAAGATAAATTCATATGTTACAAATCAAAACTTCCATGAAATCATGCTTGATGCACATATGATTTTTTTTACCAAGCTCCAGGAGTTTTCGAAGAAGCCGATGAAACTAGCAAACGTTTACAAAAAATTGCTCAAAATAGGATGGTATGATAAGTCCTGTAGAATCGCCCGTCAGAATCTCAGCACCGAACTCAGAAATAAGAACATTTTAGGTATGAGAAATGCGAGGGATATATATAGGAAGGTACAAAAAGAAGCCAGGAAAAAGTGGGACGAGGCCCACTGGCGTGATCTTAAATCCGCCTGTGATACAAAGAACCAAAGCCAATTCTGGGCCCTGGTTAAGTGGGATAGAGGTGGTGTGGCACAACCCCCGCAAAATAATGTAGCTAAAAATCAATGGGTTTACTTCTTTAAACCACAATACGCTTGTGATCTAGCTGAAGGAGAGTGTATCTTACCTCCCACAGTTTTTTATCAATGCCAGATATTCACCTTAAAAGATGTCAGTATAGCACTAGATTGCGTGATAGGGGGCCGCGCCCCAGGAATGGATGCCATACCTGCTGATGTGTTCTTAAGCGATCGTCCATCTTGGTGTCAGTATTTTGAATGGCTAGCTAACTCAGTGGCCAGGGGTGCACCAATACCGACCTCATGGAAGGGTGCAGAAATAATTCCAGTTTTTAAAAAGGGAAACAAATCGTTACCAAGTAATTGCAGACCTATCAGTCTCATAGACTCTGCTCAAAAGCTAATAGGTCGATTAGTGCAAAACAAACTGCAAACTTGGATTGAAGAAAAAGATATTTTATCCCCTTATCAAGCCGGGTTTCGCCCTTGCACAAGTTCAGTTGACCAGGTCTTTTTTTTCATAGCTCTCTACTGGAGGAAAGTGATGCTAACCAATGGGACTCTCTACGCTGTTTTCGTAGATTTAAAATCAGCTTTTGATTTAGTTCCTCGTTCTAAGCTCTGGAGGGTGCTTGCCGAAGCTGGGATGGCCCCGGAACTATTGACGCTACTCGTCCGCCTGCATGAGAACAATTATGCTAGAATCAGGTGGGGGGTCCAGGGTGAGGTGACTGACACATTCCCCGTCGTACGTGGGGTTCGGCAGGGGTGTGTTTTGGCACCAACACTGTTTTCTATTTACATCAACGGCATTGTAGACCATCTAAGCCGTTCTCCCACCGATGCTCCTGTTCTAGCAGGGGCTCGCATGCCTGTTCTCATGTTTGCGGACGACACGCTCATAGTTTCTCGCACACCGAGTGGGCTCCAGAAGGCAGTTAACGCTTTCGGTGAGTTCTGCCAAGCACGCGGCCTTGAGATAAATACATCTAAAACCAAGTTCATGTGCCTGAACCAGCGGAATACTTTCAAGGGCTCAATTAACTTTAACGGTATCCCCTTAGAACAGGTTGAGGCCTTCACGTATCTAGGTATAACCCTTCAGTGCATTATGAACTGGAAAAACCACATCGACATGGCTGTCTTAAAATTCCACCAGTTGGCGGGTGTAGTGGCCTATAAACATAAAGCCTCATTGACCAAGCCTATTACTCCTGCCCTAGAAATTTATAATATGAAGGTGATCAGTGCCTCTTTATACGGTTCGGAACTATGGGGTTTCTCCAACTTGAAACAACTAACATTGGCGGAAAATAGGTTTTTTCGCCGCCTGATTGGGGTTCCCCAAAGTATTCCAACCGTAGCACTGGCATATGACCTTGGCAGGAAAAACATAGAGGACTTGGCACGGCTGCGACCCTTATTATACTGGAGACGCATCATGACTACTCCTGAACTTGGGCATTATGCCACTGCCCTAAAGGACATCATTAGGGCAGACCGCTTTCATTCGATCCCGTGGCTAATGGAAATAAAAGGGTTGCTTATCAAGCTGGAATTAGACCACCTCTGGAATTCTCCCAATGTTGAAAGCTTTCCATCAAAGGCAATATTAAAAAACATGTATTGGGAAATGGTATGGTCGTCCGCTTATAGCATTGGTTCTAACATAAATCTAACAGGTTGCTTTTTGGATATCAAACCTGCACCATTTTGTGAGCCATATTGGGACATTATCGAAAGGCCATTGGATAGAACATTGTATTTTCAATTTAGAATTGGGACGCTTCCTATAAAGGCGTTTACCCGCAAATGGTCAGCAAATCAGGCCGATAAATGTCCCCTTTGTAAAGATATGATAGAGAATATTGCTCATATACTGTTTGTTTGTCCCCTTTATGTTAGCCCACGATGAAAATGGATAAAACCAGCGTGCTTAAATCTAGGTACGTGCAGATGTTTAGAGGCGCTAAGAATGCTGGAATCGGACTGTACACCTTGCTTGGCGACTGCTGTAGCAAAAATTTTAGGTTGGTCATGGACTATACGCACCCGCACTTTAAAACAGCTAGATACTGCTCGATGAATTAACTGACACCGTTTACCATAGATTAGTTTTAACAATACAGGTTTTATTGTATTATTTTAATTACTATGTACAAATTGTTACCTAAACTGTAATAAGACAGCATCATGTTTAATTAGTTTTTTAAAATAATGATTTTAATATTGTTGTAGTGTTTATTGTGTAGTGTAGGATGTAAAATTGCTTTTATGACTTGCTGTCGAATAAAGCTTTGAAATTTGAATTTGATTTGTTAATGGGAAGACGCATGGTGAGCATAATAAGAGCTTGTGAGAAGTGTTACAAAGGTTCAGTACTAGTGGCTTAAATTTGAAACATGCAATGTAAATTTAGGATGACAGTAATTGATTATTTAGAGCATACAGTTAATGGTGAAGGCAATCAACCAAAGACTCATTTGGTGAAGGTGATTGTAGACATGCCTAAACAATCCACAAAGGAAGAATTAGTGACATTTTTAGGGACAGCTGAATACTACAGTAAGTGTGTTCCCAACTTAGCAGAGTGGTGTGGTAACATTAGGAAGTTGTTAAAGAATGGGACTGAATTGATGTGGTCGGTGGCTTGTGAGAACGAGTTTCAAAGAGTAAAAGAGAAGTTAGAAGGAGCATCCACCCGATGCAGTTTTGAGCCAGGAGCCAAAACCATTTCTTAGAACTGATGCCAGGGCCAAAGGTCTTGGAGCGGTGTTGGAAAAGGTATCAATCAATCAATCAGTCAGGATTTGTAGAGTTCATCTGCTTCACCCGTGCGGGTCTTGCGATGCTATCGGATAATTCTGCCTTTTCTCCTGTTAGTTGAACATTCATGTCTTGAAGTTCTTCCTGAATTGCTGGAGCGTTGGTGAGGCTCTGAGGTGTAGAGGGAGGTTTCAGGTCTTGGCTGCCAGATGGGAGGAGCGGCCTCCGCTGTTTGCCCGGCAGATGCAACGGGTGGCAGCTAGGGTGAGGGATCCAGATCAGAGTATCCTGGTGGGCTAGTGAAAGGTCACTCGTTGGTTGAGGTATGCAGGTCCTTTGTCGTGGTATGAGGAGAAGAGGTGAACACAATCCTATTTATCTCAGGAGGACTGCAGGGAGCTGAGGTTAATTACTCAGTTATCAAAAAGGAGGCATTAGCAAACTACTGAGTGGACAGAAAACTGAGGATTTTTGTGTGGTGTAGCCCATTTAGGATGAAGACTGATCACAACCCCCTAGTGGAGATTTTTGGCAAGAAAGGGATTGCCACTTTAGCCAACAGAATAAGAAGGTGGGTAGTTATGTTACAGGAATTTGAATTTGTAGTGTTGCATTTTCCAGGTGCGATGAATACTGTGGCAGATTGTTGTTCAAGGTTGTAGGTGAAGAATGAAGAGAGTGAAGGAGAAGAAGAAGGCAAAGACAACTTTGGATATGAGAATGTGGAGGTATGTCTAATATCCACTGGAATTGTGCAAGAAGAATGGAGGAAAGAACAATAGAAACATGAAGATTTACAAACAGTAAAGAATAGGATGAAAGAAGGGTGGTCTTTCAAGGGTAAGGAATGTGGTCTACTCAAAGGTTCTTACAATGTCAAGAATGTTTTCTCTGAAGAAGATGGGCTGCTCATGAGGAGTATTAGACTGGTACCACCTGTGGGTCTCAGGGTGATGCTGATCAAGTGTGTAATGAGGGTCACCCAGGTGTCTGTAAGACTAAAGAACTGGTAAGAGAAAGTTACTGCTGGGCATAGATCTCATGATTGAAAGAGTGAGAGAGAGTGCATAGAATTCAAGAGAAGTGACAAAATACTCAAGTGTAGTCCTCAATCCATGATAGTCAGGGACAGAACTACTGGTCCATGGGTTGAAGTGGCACTAGACATAATCGGACCTTTTGAAATTACTAGTGCAGATAAATACATTATCACATGCATAGACATGTATTTCCAGGTGACCAGAAATTAATGTGGTAAACTCGATAGAGATCAATGTGGTCATGGACTTCTCTCTAGGATGTTTTTGCAAGATAAGAACTTCCTGAGTCCCTGGTGGCAGACAATGGGGTCCAGTTAACTTCTAGGTCCATGGAGACATTCTTGTGAGAAAGAGGCAAAAAGCACAAGATAACTTCTCTACATCACGCAGAAGCAAATGGTATGATTGAGCTCTTTAACAAAGTTGTTAAATAAAGCATTCCAAATTTCTTAGTAAACAAGTTGAATTGTGTGAAGGGACTCAAAAGTTAAGGTATATGTGTACAGGATGACACTGCAATCATCAACCAGTGTTATCCCATTTTCATGTTCAAGTGGAGATCTCTGAACAATCAAGTAGATCCCTCAGGGGTGAACAAGTTGAAATCATTGGGGGTGTCAATGAACCTAAAAACAGAGAGTGTATGTAAAACAAGGAAACGGTCATCAAATTGCTCAAGAATGCTGTCAAGAACAGTGGCAATCGCGTTTGGAATTTGGGAAGGATTACAGTACTGGGAAGGTGCAAGGAATGTGATGGGGTCCCTCATGCTGCAGTGAATGTACCTCATATAGAAAGGAAGAAGAGTTCAAGGGTGGCAAAGAAACCAAATCATTTCAAAGATTATGTGTAATTTTCTGCATAGTACAGTTTCAAACGTGTTTTTTGAAACTTGCATTATACAACTCATAACATGAATTTTGTATCTACAAAGCTGTTATTATTGTTTTGTGGTTAGTATATTGGGAGGGAGGTGTGTGTGGTATCCTTGCCATGCTCCTGTAGTGACAGCTGATTAGGGCTGTAGGGTTGCTAGGTAAACAGATTGTATTGGTGTGAATCCTGAGGAAGGTTAGATTGCCATAGGATCTGTGACTACTGGTGGGTTGCTGATGGATGGGGCTTTCGTAGTATCATACTTAAGAAACCTTTTGAATATCGACTTTGTTTGGAGGCACATATTTACAGCAGGGTACCCATTAGGGATGCCGGCTGTCACCCTATCTCTTCACTATAGCAATTAAGCCTCTGGCCAAGTGGCTGAGGGCAGATGCAATTGTTAAAGTATTCGAATGGGTTCCGGGTGTAAAAACTCAGCTCATGGATGTCAGAAATTGATGCAGTGTAGGAGAAGGGAAACAGAATGCTTCTTGTGCTAAAGGTTTCTAATCTGAAAGGCGGGAGTATAGGAGTGTAGCCAATGGGGATACAATTTTAGCTTGTAAATCTCTTGCACAAAAGTTGCAGGGGGCCGTGGTTCAATAAAGAGTTAGAACTGCCTATATAATTCATTCAGGAGCAACTGAAGGAGTTCTGTATGAGAGGACAAACAGATTATCTGCAATTACCAGATGAAACAGAACACTTTATTTGAGATAAATTAATCAAAATAATGTATTCCGAAAAGCCATCTTTACACTTTGTGCCGGCTTAGGCTGCTCAGTGCATTCATTACTTTGTCACGAACTTTATCCTTCTTCTAGCAGGGGGGGCTGAAAGTAGGAGTGCGGCAGGGACTGTAGCATCCCTTTGAGTCTGTTTTTCAGTTTTTAAAAAGGAAATAATAATGTCTCTCAAAATATGGAGCAACACAAGTTCGTTCATTGGACAGTTGGAAAGAAATACAGAGGTCATCTTTGTGACATGATTGGTTAGCGCTTGGTTTGTGCAATAAGTGCCTATTTAATTAAGGTCAACATGGACATCGCTCGTATAACAATGTCAAATTAGTATGGGGCAACATTTATTTAGATCGTTCATCCGTTCCCCGTCAAACCACCTGCGCTTTTTATGGAGTTACGTAGGTTAATTACAATACTCGCTGGTATCTCAAAAGAGTAAGGTGTAAAATCTTCTATATTACTTCTTCATCTGTATTTAGCCTTCTGTATGCTTTCATATTCATTTAGGATTGGTGACAGTGGCAGCTCCTTCCCTAAGGTGGAGGAATGTCGCCTCACTGCTTTTTAGCAGTGAAAGAAAGGGAAAATAAAATGAAAAAAACCTGCGTTATTATCATTTTATTTTCATCTACTTCCGCAGCTTTGTGTGAAGTGTTAGGGGAGGAGTGGTAGCACCCTCCTAACTGCGCAATGACTGCTTGGTCGGCCCTCTCAGGCCGGCCAAACAGTCTTGCGAACTTTGCATGTTAACCATACAGGCTGCATTACAGTCTGCGTGGAGAACTTTCCCAGGCTCCCAGTCAGAGTCTGAGTTCCGAAACACAGCGCTCAGACCAATTACAACACTGCTAAGGTAGTGTTCTGATTGGCTGACTGGGAGCCTGGGTAGGCTTCATATTCAGGCCAGCGAAGGAGTACTCTGAGACACAGCGAGGAAGCAGCGAGAAGGTACGTTTTTAGGTTTCGCCTGGCCG
Source organism: Lissotriton helveticus (assembly GCF_964261635.1). NCBI lineage: Eukaryota > Metazoa > Chordata > Amphibia > Caudata > Salamandridae > Lissotriton > Lissotriton helveticus. The sequence goes on along the minus strand of NC_136069.1, from coordinate 492,328,740 downwards.
TTGCACTGCGCAGCAGTGCTCGCGCAGGCGAAATCTTTTGATGTACAGTGTGGGGCTTTGTCCCGCCTCTGTCTTCTATTGGCTAGCTCCATAAATGGAGGCTAGCCATTGGAAGAGATTGGTTGTCAATCACTCTTTCCCCGTCATGACGCGATTCGGGGGCGTTTCTGGGTCTTTTTTTAAGTCCCGCCCCTTTTCTCTCCGTCATTCGGAGGTAGGCGTTTACTCCTTTCCCCCGACCGCCGCCCGCCGGAAGAAATCGTCCAGAAATCGAGTGCTTGTTTTTTTATTCTCTGCCCCAAGGTCATGCTAGGGTGCACGCCTGGGGCTTGGTCCCTCTTCGGTGTGTTCATATACACTAAATTTGGACGCCAGAAGTTTTAAGTATTAGATTTGACTATTACGTATTTTGTTTTGTACAGCGCCGCCGAGCGTCGAACCAGGTTCCCCAGGCACAAAGTCCGGTCTGCAGTTCTGTAAGTTACGCCACATTAGTGGCTTCAAAAGCAAACTTGTATTTTTTAAGTAAATGCAGTTTTCTGAGACGACGACGTGCTGTTCAGTTCATCTGCACCACTGTCCTTTCCACTGCGGCCGTCAATCAGACATGTCAGTTATGTGATTCAGGGAGAGGGCTGCGATGTCACTGCCCTTTTACATGCCTGGTCGAGAGAAATGGGCTGCGGGGGAGGAAAGCAGCTGCTTGATGGCGTCTACTTTGTGGGAAATGTCACTAGTCACACACTCACCTCAGCCTCTTCTGCACTATGCAGGAACAGTACACAAGTGCCTAGCCCCCCTGCCCCATCCCCCTGCTTATACAGTGTGCATGCCATGCCCTCCGTGATGTCCTTAATCTGATTTCATAAAGCAATCCTCCACATTTACATTATATGACGTTAGAAGCATCAGGTGCGTGCAAACAATTACTGACCTTTTGTTCATTATCCAGTTATTCTATATAAATACAGCTGCAGTTCCCGAGACGCCTCGACGGGATGAGAGCTCCCGTCAGACAAACCCGCGCAATTCGTTTTCCCTTTACACTGCATTGTGTAAGTGTAAGCTGTCACGTCTGGTTTGTAGGGTGATGAATAGTAATAAAGTGAATACGATGCAAACAAGCATTGGCGCCCGTTACCTACAGAGTTAATAGATTTCTGCTTCACGGATTCAGCGGATGGGATAATCTCCAGACTTAATTGTGATGCAGCTACTGCCTCCAGTAGTCCTACGGAGGACAGGGCTGGGCCCTCCGCCGTGGCCCCCCCAAACCAGCACTCATGGGGTAGTGGGGGAGAGGGGGATATCAGAACTGCCGGGCATGAGGCTGCAGGGCCTCGCCTTTGCTTTTTGGCATCCCCCTTTCATGGGGGTGCAGATAGCTTCCCTGTCGTTTGGCGGTCAGTACCCGCCCCCTTCACCACCCCCGGTTCCTCCCAGCTAGCACTAGGATTGTTTATATTTGTATTTTTAGATCACCAGTGACATTCACGTTTTTTTATTCCGTTGCCATAAATTGGATTCGTTCTTTGTCATGGGTGAACGGGTTGCGGGTGCTCTTTCTAAACGTGAAATGAATCTAACATTCGACTTGCCATGTTTTCCGCTCTGTCCCTAGTTCAGTTCCTCGTGCCGTTCTGCTTTCTGCGCCCCAGCCCCGCTGCCCCTGCTGAAAGCCTCCTCCACTCCAGTCACTCAACCCTAATATCCAGTCTCTCTTCCATCTGTTGCTGAGTGACTGCTGCTTGTATGAGCTGCTATTCTGCTGTCCCTGCCCCAGCCCTACTACTCCTGCTGAACGCCTCCTCGACTCCAGTCACTTAATCCTAATAACCGGCCCTCTCTCTTCCTTCTATTGCTGAGTGACTGCTGTTTGTCTTCGCTGCTGTTCTGATCTCTCCACCTAAACCCCGTCGCCTCTGCTAAAAGCCTTCTTCACTACAGCCACTTAATCTTAATAGCATGCCCTCTCTTCCTTCTATTGCTGAGTGACTGCTGTTTGTATCAGCTGCTGTTCTGCTGTCTACGCCCCAGCCCAGCTGCCTCTGCTGAAAGCCTCTTCCACGCCAGTCACTTAATCCTATAATATTCGTCTCTCTCCTCCTTCTGTTGCTGACTGGCTGCGGTTCGCCTGCTGTACTGCTATGTGTCCATGCATGTCTCCAACTGCACACTCACACACCCCGGGACCCGGGTCACCTGTGCGTGCACTCGGGGCACTACACGCCCCTGTCATACCTGGCAGCCCAGCCCTCTGTTTTATGATGTTGCCACTCAATGCATGCTGCACTTTGCCTGTTCTCACAAAGTTCCTCAGTACAACGCTCTGATACCTGCTCAGGTGTGGTTAGCGCTTCATAAGGCAACACTTACGTAAATAAAGTAAGTCTGCATTCATGTAGGAGTAAAACAAGAAACTGTAAGCTCTACCACAGAGGCTTTAGAGATGGTTAGAGGGGCTGCCGGAAGTGACGTCTATTCGCGTGTCTTGTGACATTAGAGTTACAAGAGAGTGTTATGAAACAGACGGGGTTCCTTGTGCCCTGGGAAGGGGTAAACAGGGCACAGAAGCAAGTTTGCCTCATAGGGCTCTCACCAGATACAGGGCGAGGCATTCTGGGCGGAAACATTCATATTTTGTTGTCAAAACGGCACCTGTGCGTGACATTAGATGGCACTGGGGACCTATATTGGACACCCTAAGTCCACATTTCAACCCCCTCCCCCCACCCCTCCCACCCCAAACCCAAAGATAGGTTGTTTCTAGGGGCGCTCTAGCCTGAGTTTAAAGTCTCTAAGGATATCAAACACATTTATCTCACTGGCATGGGGAACCCCCACCGAAGGGGCCTAGGGTGCCACTAGGAGATGGGCTTGTAGCCTGGCCACCGATGTGGTATTTATGGGCCTCTTCTGTTTGCAGACAAAATACTTATAAATTACAGTTAAAGAATAGCGTGAAAGAGGGCGGTGGGCTGGGGTGCACAGGGAAGGAAACAGAGGAAGAGAAAAACATTAAAAATGGGGAAAACCGGGAGAAGAGACAGGATAAACGAGCATTTGCAATGCAATAGCTCTAACATTTGCGAAAGTTTGAGCTATTGGCATTGTAAATGACCATGCCTTTTCTTTATATTTTTTGAAAACCTGCAAGCGGTGCGTAAACACACAATTTGTACTTACGGTCTTTGCTTACAAGAAGCAAGTCTGGCAGTAAAAGCCTTGCTTCTTATTTTTTCTTTTCGTTACGTCTGAGCATCGAGTCTGTGTAGTGCAGGTGAAGTCGGGGACGTATGAGCTGTGTGAATAATAACTGTGTCAGCCCCGTGCCTGAGGTGCATCATCAGAGCTGTGTGAATAATAACAGCTGTGAGCCCCGTGCTGAGGTGCATCATCAGAGCTGTGTGAATAATAACTGCGTCAGCCCCGTGCCTAAGGTGCATCATAAGAGCTGTGTGAATAATAACAGCTGTGAGCCCCGTGCCTGAGGGGCATCATCAGAGCTGTGTGAATAATAACTGTGTCAGCCCCGTGCTGAGGTGCATCATCAGAGCTGTGTGAATAATAACTGCTGGCAGCCCGTGCTGTGGTGCATCATCAGAGCTGTGTGAATAATAACTGCGTCAGCCCCGTGCTGAGGTGCATCATCAGAGCTGTGTGAATAATAACTGTGTCAGCCCCGTGCGTGAGGTGCATCATCAGAGCTGTGTGAATAATAACAGCTGTGAGCCCGTGCATGAGGTGCATCATCTGAGCTGTGTGAATAATAACAGCTATGAGCAACAGCATACTCTTGTTTTTCTTTGCTCCCCATCTGCTCGTGTCTTTTCTCCAGAGTCTCACAGATAAGCGTGCTGTGGCATCCTAAATAAGGAATTACAGCAGAGAAGGAAGGAGAGGGTTGAAGGGTTGGAGGGGTGAGACTGAAGAAAGAGAGGAGGCTCGCACAGAGCCCCCTACCCCCCTGTGCTCCGAGGACCCCGCAATCCTGCCCTTTCGAGCTGTCCTCATCGACAGTGGCAGATCTGCTCGGATCCATGATACAGGAACAAGCACCCATCCAGATCCGAGGGGGCCGCGCGCGCCGCCCCATGGGTGGCACAGGTATGGAAACTTGACTTTTTAAGAAAGTGGGATGGGGAGCTGGTAGCGCTATGAGAGGGTCGGGGTGGATTGCTATGGGGGGTCATTACATGAGCCTATATGTGGTATATCTGGCGTCTGTGAGTCCTGTAATATGACCGGGAAGGGGTGAGTATTTTCTGTGCTTCTGGGTTTTGGTGACAGAGCCATATATGACATGCCTGGTGCACACAGCACAGTGATGTGTCGCTTATTGCACCCCCTTTCCCCGTGTTCATTGTATCAACCAGGGGAAGATTATTTTTTTTAACCCGACCCTTCCTTGCCCTGCACCCTTTCTCACCACTTATGGCCTAGTACCCTCCCTACCCGTGAGATTTGTAGCCTCCAAGCCACCCTATCCCCCCCACACCCCCAGTAGGTAACCTCACCCCTGCCATCCGTGGAACTTGTGTCTTTTTCTCCAGCTTCTGCCAGCAGCACTTCTCGTACCCCTAATGATGCAAGTCTACTTTTCAGTAACACTGCACTTTAAACAACGCAACCTGCCACGTTGAAAGGTTAATTCTTATTGCTCCACCATCCCTGGCAATACATAAAGTTTGCCTGCACGTGCTGTTCACTTTCCTGAAGCTTGGCTGCACATCCTGTTCGAGAAGGATTCTACTCTGCAAGGCCACACAAGGGACATATTATAGACCAAAACTCTGGGCCAGGTAAATTGCAGTGGGTGGGTGGTCTAAGGGCAGGGGTGCAGATGTAAGGGTGCGACAGGTAGTGTAGTGCTTACAACATATGGAAGAAGCTGCACAGTGTCAAGTGTTTTGTAATATTTGACAAACTGAAAATGCTTGCAAAAAAATTTGATAAATATTTCAAAATATTTCAGCAGTAAGAAAAGTTCAAATGAAGTTCGTAGTTTTTTTTGTGATTCTGAAGTGTGATTGTTGCAAAGATTTTAATAGGATCAAAACAAAAAGACATTTTACATGTGTGATGCACACATGAGAGATATGCACAGAAAATCGATTTCCACGTCTCATCATTTATGTGTCACACAGGGTTAGCAGTAAAGCTGCATAATTGATACAAATGTAGTGCCCAATTGTGCTCTCTGTAAAAGGTAGTGCCCTAGCACACCATGCTTCAGTCATACACTTTGGACAATGGCCTCCCCACTTGCCCACCATTCTCCTGTCCAATCCTTTCTCTCTTCCACTCGCCTCTCCCTCGCTCTCTCTACTACTCAATCTACTTTACTACTCACTCTACTACTCACACTCTATTACTCCACTTTTCACTCTTTACAACTCACTCTTTACTACTCATACTTTACTACTCACTCTTTACTTCTCACTCTTTCACTCTTTACAACTCGCTCTTTACTACTCGCTCTTTACTACTCACTCTCTAATACTCTCTCTACTACTCACTCTACTACTCTTGTTACTACTCTCTACTACTCACTACTATTCTCTACTCACTCTAATACTCACTATACTCACTACTACTCACTCTAGTTCTCTCTACAACTCTATACTACTCACTCTCTATTAATCACTCTATTACTCTCTAGTACTCACTCTACTCTACTACACACTCTCTACTCCTCTAGTATGCACTCTCTACTACTCACTCTCTACTACTCACTATTACTCACTCTACTACTAGGTCTCGCATTTGCGAGAGATTAAGCTATTGGCATTGTAAATGACAATGCAATTTATCTGTTTTCAAAGCCAACACATAAATAAAAATGTTGTCATTTACAATGTCAATAGCTCTAACTTTTGCAAAGGCGAGACCGTTGCATTGTAAATGCTTGTTTATTCTATTTTTTAATACCCGCTTCTCCGCATCTTATGCCCCCCCACCTCCGTTCCGTGCTGTCCGCCGCTGTTGGGGAGCGCTGATCGAAAATACTTTTGAGTTGTTTCTTCTTGCATTTTCAAAGAGGAGATACTATGGCGTTTTGCTAATTTACCTGTTATGACGTATGGGAAGGGTCATGACACTAAAATGCCAGTCGGGTGGCACCTTAACTAGAGATAGGTGCTCATGCTGACCAGTGGACAATTTTGGCAAGCCTAAACCTCACAAAAGTTTTCAGCCGCTAGCTGCTTTCTTTCTGCATTCTGGTTCAGTGCTTATGTTGGACAATAAGACCAGAGAATGCAGTAGCCATGAGCATGAGTTAGAAAAAATGAACAAAATCTATGTAAGCATATTGGCTTAGAACAAGTCAGACACTAGGGGGCCTATTTACAAAGAATTGGGGTAGGTACGCACCACAAGTAATTTTGATGTGCTGTCATACGCCACTTTGAAAGTACAGTAATGCACTATATTTACAAGATACTGTGCATCTTTTTCCTTTCATGGTGCACGGGTGTCTGCGTTGTTGGCACAATTGTTTTTGTGCAGGAAGGGCCACCCTTCAGTTTTGTCCTGTTCTATTTCTATGTCTAATTACTTTCCTCTCTTTTAGTCCTTTGTCTCTGTTCGTGATGTCTCAGACTCTCAGTTTGAGCTATGGTGGTGGAGGAGTTGTTGCAGCCTACACCACTGGAGCCTGCGCCTTCTCCTGGATCCCTTCTGCTACCAGATGGCACCAAGCAAATGGAACAGCTACATAGGGAACTCCGCGACTTTGCAGACTCCTGAGACAGGGAACTGTCAGGTGTAGCAGCTGTGTTAGGATGGAGCCTGAAAGCCTCCGGCTGGCAAGTACTTCAGCATAGCTGGCCCGGGGCATGCTTATAACAGCAGCACCATGCTCAGTCTTGATGACTTCAGCCATCTCTGCCCTGCACCAAACTCCCTTAAAGTCACCTGCCTCCCTCCTTCACTCCCTTTTCTGACCATGGCATCCACTTGTCTCTTCGGGTCCCCGATGCCCTCCTTCCCTGTGGTGTTCCTGGCAGTCGAAGAGGAATAGGGAGGCATTAGTGGTAGTCACTCAACAAGGGCACAGTGATATATCGGGAGTGGATTTGCAGAGAGCATGTGGGTGGCGACAGTGTTTGGCATGTTAGGGTTGTCCATTTCACATTATCTCTTCACGCTCAGACATGCAGTCATTCACATTGCTTCCAATGCTTAAATGCACCAGGTGTACTGCAGGAGGTGTACGAGGGGATCATGCTGAGGCATTGAGTGCCAAATGGAGCAGACCATGTCTATCCTCAGGTGCTACGGCCTTTTTTCTATGCCAGGGCAACTGCAAAGCGCTCCAATACCTTCGGGTTGAGCTTGCACTATTTAAAACTGTGAAAATAAAACACATTTTCTGTCTCCCTCTTTCTCCCCTCACTTCCACAAGTTCTTCTGTAGTTATCATTCAGCTTTTTTGCAATTCTATATAGTGCAAACTCAACCCTAAGTTATTGGAATACTTTACACCTCCCCTACTACTTTCCTCTCTAATTTACTTTCGCTTTCCGCCACCTCCTCTCTATCGTCCTATCTCCCTTCTCCTCTACTACCACCATCACGTCTTCCACTGACTAAAGAGCCTTCCCGTCATTTTCTGTTTCTCTCCCCATCCTTTCATCTCCTGTACCCAGCCCTTCACCTTCCTTTCCTCCTGCTATCTCCCTTACCTTCTAGTCTGTTCCCTCTCCTGCAATCCTCTGTCTTTTCTACTTTTTCTTGTCTTGCTGTATATCCCTCCTCCACTACTCTCCCCATACCCTCCTTCATTAGCCCACACCTACGCTACCTACCTACCTACCTATGCTACGCTACCCTCCTTTCCCCTGCTGTCACCTTTTTAAAAAGTTCCCATTTTTTCATCACACCCTTTATCAGGACTACCTGCAGCCCTCCTCGTCATCATTTCCCTCTTCATTTCCTTTCCTCCATAAAGTTCACTACCCTTCTTGCGCCCTCCAGTCAGATTACTTTCCTCCTTTACTCCTTTTTGCTTACTTTTCTCCACTCTTCCTGTGTCCTGTGTCCTGCGCTCTCCTTCTCCACTCCAAACACCCAAACTCAGCTGCTCTCCACCCCTTTCCTCAACTAAATGTTCTTCATATTCACCTCTCATTCACCTCACACTTCCTCCTCACCCCTTCATTCCAACTAGACCCCCCTCTCTTCTACACCTTTTTTCTCTCATCTCTCCTATGCTTTGCCTTCTTCTTTCCATGATCACTCCACCCCTCCCCACCCTGTCCACCTTCCTCTCTCATCTTGACTCTCTCACATTTACTGCCTTCACCCCTCTTCATTTTGTGTTCTCCGTCTGCCCTCTACGCCCCACCCCTACTTTCCACTCCTTCTCTTTCTGCTGTTATCTCCCTCTCTACTTTCCCCTTTGCTTCTTCGCCCTTTCCTACTTTCCCCTTTGCTTCTTCTCCCTTTCTCTCCTCGTGTCCACCCCCCCTCCTTTCTCTCACTGAATCTCATATTGAGCCCTCCATACCGCCTCCCTCCCGTACCAACCCCATTGCACATTTTCTTCTATCATTTTATCGCCCTGCCTTCCTCCCTCTTCCACCTTCCCTTCCTTTTACCTCTCTCCACCATCTCTCCTTCCTCCACTCTTTCTACTGATTTTCTTATTTCACCCCTTCACTTCACCACTTCTTGTCTTTTGCTACCCACTTCCCCTCCAATCCTAACCGCCCTCTTACCCCTCCACTGTAACTCTTCTTCCCAGGCTTCATTCTCCCTTCTCCCCATCACTCTTCTCTACGCTTCTCCTCTCCCACTTCCTTCAGTGCTGCCTCCCCACCTTCCTTCTCTTTTCCCCTTTCTTCTCCATTCCTTAGCTCAAATTGTTCTCTTTTATCTCCTCTCCTTCACTGACTTTCCCCTCCTCTTTCAATCTCTATTCACTTTTCCTGGTGTAGTTAGGAACATTCCTACCTCTGCAACTGTTTGGTCAGGAAACAGGCTTGATTGGGGTGCTGTTGCCTCCTCATGCCCCAGTTCCCTGGGGCCACTGTACCAATAGGAAGCACAAATCTGATCAGTATTCTCAATGCGTTCTTTCACTCTAGTGGGGTTTCGTGATCTGGGGCTTCACTGGTCTTGGGTACAGGAGTCTCTGCTCCAGGATACAAGGCTTGGGTGTGGCTTAGCAGTCACAACAATGGCCACGAGCAGCCAGAACTGGCTAATACTCGACTGTGCAGTCATGACGTATCGGGTTAGCCTCGCCATTGAATTTTATTTTTACTTTAAAGCTGAGTGCAACGCCCACTTCAAGGACATCGCGCTTAATATTGAACCAGCACGTTTCACAAAAAAAGTACTGTCGGAAAAAAGATGACTACAACCAAAATGTAGCCAGTTCTTGAGGAAGCTCTAGTAGCGAGAAGTTCCATGAAACATTTGTACCGATCTTATTTCAGCAGTACTCAGTTCACTGGCCACGGAACTCAGGCCTTTAGTCTGATAATATAAAATTTTAAGCTTCCCTAGTATTGCACCCACAAAAAACTTGGTCTGCATGCAGCTGGTGAGATGACCTTCATTTTCATTTCTTCCAACGCAAATGTTTCGTTATGCAACTACATGTCAGTCACAAGAAACAAGAGCTGTGTTCCCTACTGTTGGTGTTTAAAGTTGCTCAGAGCCGGAAGAGAGGCAGAATCACACGCACATATCTTCTAAAACTTCTTGACTGTGGGAGGCTAGGTAAATGTCGCATTTGAGAATCTACTACTGGATTTGGTAGGTGCCACTGGTTCTATTTTTTAGCCAAATATTTTGTTTTCTTTTTGCATACAAAAGATAACACTTTACAATAATAAGTAGAGGACAATATCATTGTTTGAAACATAATACCGCAAACTACGGAAAAAGGCATCCAAAAAGTGCACTTGTCCATATGCTTCTTTTACAATGTCAATACCTAAATCTCAGGCAAAGCAAGACCTTTTGCATGGCCAATGCTTGTTTACCACTGTGAGGTCTACCCCTCTCACCGCTGCATCAACTAAGGCTGGCATTGAGAATTCCTTAATATACTTTAAGCTGTAATTCCTGATCAGAGAGGAGTGGCTTGTTCATGTTTCAAATGCTTGGCATGGTAATGATAAATCCTACTTACTGATGAAGTTTGATTTAACATTACTGTTTTAGAACTGCCACTTTTACAAGCCTGTATACAGCCTGCCATCTATCGTGGTCAGCTTGAACTTTGGATTTGCCCAGTCCAGCTTGACCTGAAGTAACCTTTTTAGTGGTATTTGCTTTGAAGCGCTTTACCGCATTTATTCTTTTGAAAATTTAATATCCCAACTTCTATACATTGGAATTTTTGTCATTTTTGGTCTTGTTTTGTTTATAATAAAACAATTCTGTTTTCTAAACGTGTGTGGAGTTTTTGTGGTGTATTCATTGTATTACTGTGTATGTGTTTGTTGAATAAATACTTTGCACATTGCCTCTTTAGATAAACCTGACTGCTCTGTGCCAATCTGCCAGAGGGTGAGTATAGGTCATCTTTTAGTGTGTATCTAGCTTACCCTGACTAGAGTTCCTACCTGGCCTGGGTGCATACCTCAGCCAACCAGGAATCCCAGTTCTAACATTATGTTAGGGTTTAGTGGAGGATAGTGGTAAAGGGAGGTAAGGGTAGTTTTAGGATTTAGAAGTGGGTAGTAAGAATGGGAGGTAAGGGTAATTTTAGAGTTTCCTGGTGGGTAGTGGTAAAGTGAGGTAAGGAGTAGATAAAGAAAGAGGTGCTTCATCATCGGGTCATGCTCATTGCATGGGTGCTGCAGTACCCAACAAACCCTGCGGAGGGCACTTTTCCAGATATCTTTTTATATCACTGTCCGATATTATTAATCAGACAAAAGATGTATGCCCTTCTCTGTGACTTTATTTCCAATGGGTTTCCATGTTAAAGTTGAGCACAACACAAAGAACTTGGGTGATATTAATGGTCATGGAATTATAATTTATCGTCAATATATTTATTATCTGTGGTGTCCTGAGGGTTGTTGTTCTTTAAGCCCAAATGTAATGAGTGGGTTGTTGGACCTGGCCCTATTTGCAGGTTTGTCCCCAGACTTTTTGCCTTTGGCCTCCTATTTTTCTGACCATCTTTTTGTTGGCTTTAGCACTCTGGGCACTTTGCCACCACTGGTGAGTGCTAAAGTGCATTTTCTCAACCCAGGCTGTTATGCCAAGACGGCTGGCCAAAGCATCATGTGCGCTGTAGAGTACAGCAACTACTCCTCCTTCCTGACAACAGGGGAGGCAAGCCCCGCCCTAACCTGAAGATATTAAAAATAAAATGATAACATCTTCCGTTATTATCATTTTATTTTTTCTTTCTCACTGCTCTGTGAGCAGTGGGCAAAGGCTGAGGAGCTGTCACTAGAATTGACACATTGTGGGACCTCTGCTGAAGAAATTGATGCAGCGCCTGTTTGGTACCGCCGCAGCGACCTCCAGCACAACCGGATTTCCATGCATCGCACCTCCCTCCCGCAGACCAGAACTGCCATTGGACTTTGACGCATCGCTTCCCTTCACAGTCCGGATCCAACGCAATACTTCTCCTGAGTGCAGCACAACTAACACATCGCCTCCCCAGGGACTCAGAAAGCAATGTATTGTTGTGTTTTCTGATGCTCCCTTCCTCTGTTTTCTTTGTGGATTTTGACTCATCTAAGTTACTTTGTGTGTAATCACCACATCTATAGAGTTTTATGGACAGAATTGCTTGAAACATTTAAAAAGTCATATTTTGAGTTCTGTGTTTAGATTTTTGTCATTTTGGTCTTGTGTGGTTTAGATAAAGATACTTTGTTTTTCTAAACTGGTGTGGTGTTCATTTGTAGTGTTTTTGCTGTGTTACTGTGTCTAAAAATACTTTGCACATTGCCTGTGAGATAGGTCTGACTGCTCGTTCCAAGCTACGAAGGGGGTGAGAAGGGGTATCAAGGGTATGTAATCCCCTTATCTTGACTGGAAGGAAGAGTCCCTCCTTGGACTGGGTGTATACAACTGCCAATTAGAGACCCCTATTTCTAACACAGGTGGTCAGCGGTGAGGGTTGGGACTTGTGTTTGTACTTGACATACAGTGATTGTTGCACACTACTGCATAGTGCAGACCCTTATGCAACCACATACTGTATTTCTTTGTTTGTCTTCTGAATCTTGTTGTTGATATTTGGAACTCTGGTTAGTTTCTGTACCTATGAGGCCTCTACAAAATGGAAATCAACTGTTGACACTTGGAGATCTACACAGAGTCTTTTGCAACGAAAGGGGGCTGGCTGTGAAGAGGAGATCCTCAAGGCAGGATGGCAAAGCTGTCCTGTGTCACTATGAAGTAGCACGCTGGGAAGCAACACATCCAAATGACTCTGAGGAAGAATCTGAGGGGAATGATCCCTAGCCAAAGTACCAAGAGGGCACTGACCCTCTGGCACTGAGAGGGAAACAGAGAGTTGACTCCCAGCTTGAGAAAGCTTGACTGGGAGCTCAAGAAGGCTGAGTCAAGCAAGTATGGTGGCAGACTTTTTTTATGCCCAGAACTTAGGAAATAGTGCTCATACCCAGAGACAAGGTATCTGACTTGAAGGAGGGAGATGACATATACCGGGGGTATAGGTTTATGAGGTAGCACCAGAGGTGCGCAGGTCAATGAGGTGGATTGGGGAACTGGCACAGGCAGTTATGTTCCTAGTGGTGGGAGGGACTCCCTACTGGCTCTAGGTGTGAGTGACAGGGAGAGGGGTTCCCAATGGTAGAAACCCGGAGAAGGAAATATGGAGACATCCCAGAAGAGTGTAGTTAGAGTGGCAAGGACAGTCAGATACAGTCTTACAAGTCTCAGGAGGGTTATGTGGGGTGCTTTTCCAAGGCACTGGATTGTGGGTGGAGGGTGGTATGGTTGACAAATGTGCGGCGTTGGGCAATTTGATTGTTTGAGAGTATATGTTCAGTCACAGTTTTCCAGAGCTATGCCAACACCCGGCGGAGTTTGAGTTCTCTAACCTCAGAGAGCTTGCACTGGAGGCAGACCTTTTGGTGTCCTGGAGGGTTGTTGTTCTTTAAGCCCAAATTTAATGAGTGGGGTGTTGGACCTGGCCCTTTTTGCAGGTTTGTCCCTAGACTTTTTGCCTTTTACCTCCTATTTTTCTGACCATCTTTATGTTGGCTTTAGCACTCTGGGCACTTTGCCACCCCTGGTGAGTGCTAAAGTGCATCTTCTCAACCCAGGCTGTTATGCCAAGACGGCTGGCCAAAGCATCATGTGCGCTGTAGAGTACAGCAACTACTCCTCCTTCCCGACAACAGGAGAGGCAAGCCCCGCCCTAACCTGACGATATTAAAAATAAAATGATAACATCTTCCATTATTATCATTTTATTTTTTCTTTCTCACTGCTCTGTGAGCAGTGGGCGAAGGCTGAGGAGCTGTCACTAGAATTGACACATTGTGGGACCTCTGCTGAAGAAATTGATGCAGCGCCTGTTTGGCACCACCGCAGCGACCTCCAGCACAACCGGATTTCCATGCATCGCACCTCCCTCCCGCAGACCAGAACTGCCATTGGACTTTGACGCATCGCTTCCCTTCACAGTCCGGATCCAACTCAATACTTCTCCTGAGTGCAGCACAACTAACACATCGCCTCCCCAGGGACTCAGAAAGCAATGTATTGTTGTGTTTTCTGATGCTTCCTTCCTCTGTTTTCTTTGTGGATTTTGACTCATCTAAGTTACTTTGTGTGTAATCACCACATCCATAGAGTTTTATGGACAGAATTGCTTGAAACATTTAAAAAGTCATATTTTGAGTTCTGTGTTTAGATTTTTGTCATTTTGGTCTCGTGTGGTTTAGATAAAGATACTTTGTTTTTCTAAACTGGTGTGGTGTTCATTTGTAGTGTTTTTGCTATGTTACTGTGTCTAAAAATACTTTGCACATTGCCTGTGAGATAGGTCTGACTGCTCGTTCCAAGCTACGAAGGGGGTGAGAAGGGGTATCTTGGGTATGTAATCCCCTTATCCTGACTGGAAGGAAGAGTCCCTACTTGGACTGGGTGTATACAACTGCCAATTAGAGATCCCTATTTCTAACACAGGTGGTCAGCGGTGAGGATTGGGACTTGTGTTTGTACTTGACATACAGTGATTGTTGCACACTACTGCATAGTGCAGACCCTTATGCAACCACATACTGTATTTCTTTGTTTGTCTTCTGAATCTTGTTGTTGATATTTGGAACTCCGGTTAGTTTCTGTACCTATGAGGCCTCTACAAAATGGAAATCAACTTTTGACACTTGGAGATCTACACAGAGTCTTTTGCAAGGAAAGGGGGCTGGCTGTGAAGAGGAGATCCTCAAGGCAGGACGGCGAAGCTGTCCTGTGTCACTATGAAGTAGCACGCTGGGGGGCAACACATCCAGATGACTCTGAGGAAGAATCTGAGGGGAAGGATCCCTAGCCAAAGTACCAAGAGGGCACTGGCCCTCTGGCACTGAGAGGGAAACAGAGAGTTGACTCCCAGCTTGAGAAAGCTTGACTGGGAGCTCAAGAAGGCTGAGTCAAGCAAGTATGGTGGCAGAATTTTTTTTATGCCCAGAACTTAGGAAACAGTGCTCATACCCAGAGACAAGGTATCTGACTTGAAGGAGGGAGATGACATATACCGGGGGTATAGGTTTATGAGGTAGCACCAGAGGTGCGCAGGTCAATGAGGTGGATTGGGGAACTGGCACAGGCAGTTATGTTCCTAGTGGTGGGAGGGACTCCCTACTGGCTCTAGGTGTGAGTGACAGGGAGAGGGGTTCCCAATGGTATGTGGGGTGCTTTTCCAAGGCACTGGATTGTGGGTGGAGGGTGGTATGGTTGACAAATGTGTGGCGTTGGGCAATTTGATTGTTTGAGAGTATATGTTCAGTCACAGTTTTCCAGAGCTATGCCAACACCCGGCGGAGTTTGAGTTCTCTAACCTCAGAGAGCTTGCACTGGAGGCAGACCTTTTGGTGGATTCCAAAGGGTCTGATGAGGCTTTTGGAAGTGATCCTGAAGGGGGTGACTCAGGTTTTCCCCAATGGAGGGAGGTGGGGGAGGTTTGAAGTGACCCAGACAATGGAGTGGGATGGTATAGGCGTCCCATGTGCTACCTCAGAAGAGAAGGGGTGGGAGTGGCCAAATGCCCAGGTTGCCCAACACCCCGTCTCAAGGCTTGTATTATGTATATTGTCCAGAGGGAGCACCAGTAGGGGGGGCCTAGTCTGCACCAGAATGCTACCTCCTGAGGGGACCCCCTAGTGTCAGGAGAGCTGCGAGTCAGCTGTTAGAAGCTTCCCACCAGTTTTGATGTCTGGCAGTACCACCCCAGGTGGGAGGGTACAGAAATCTAGAGAAAGGGGTGTACGGGAGACAGTCCCTAGTGGGATGACCAGTGGGTCGGGGGTTGGCATCTCTGAGGTCAAAGTACCCCAGGACTGACCCTGGCGAGGGCACTTCTGGCCTGTGCGGTCTTCATGCACTGTCAGCTGGACAGGAGACTAGAGGCCTGTGCAAGGCAGACCCACACACAACTTCGGAGGAAGGTGTTTCCCTTTAGGCAGTAGGGCTACTCCCCCAAACGTCCTGGGTTACCAGGCACAGGTCCAGTCCAAGGGTACAGGCCCTGGGTTGGTGGGCCAGGTTCAGGATAGAGAGAAGGGAGACTGTTAGCAGTGTCCCTACCATTTTGCGTTTTGACTTCTGGGGTACTCCTCTGGGTGGGAGGGTGCAGAGCCCCAGGAGGGAGTGCAGGGGGACAGAAGCCTTACCCCTGACTCCTGTATACCACTGCCAATTAGAGACCCCTATTTCTAATACTGGTGGTCAGCGGCGAGGATTAGGACTTGTGTTTGAACTTGACATACAATGATTGTTGCACACTACTGCATAGTGCAGACCTTTATGCAACCACATACTGGTTCAGATTCAGATTCAGAAAAGCTTTATTCGATTTGTTTTTAAAAATCATAAAAGCATACATTACAATACAAAGTGCCATAGACATTATATTGCTTATACAAGATTTTAAAATTCAAGAATAAATAAGTTAAAACAAGGTGTTTTCAGTTAAGAACAAACTAAAATGAGATTGATCATCAGGGTTATTTCATAGTAGTCCGGAATCTTATGACAAGTTTTAAAAAGCGGGATACTGCATAAATTACTGACTCATTTTCTAGTTGTTGCAGTCTAATAAAGGCTAATTTACAAGTACGGATGGTGCACTGCTTTAAGATGGGTTTCAGAAAAGCCCTCCGTGGTGCCTGGTAAAATTTACTAAAAAGAACACAATGGATGTTTGACTGAAGGGATATGTTGTCAAATGGACAAATTAAATTTTCCATAGCTCAATTATTAAGGTGAGGGAAAGTAATCAGGCGAAAGAAAGTACCAAACCTAAAACGGGAAAGTAGCATTCGGGCATAACAGCTGGGATTGGACATAAGGTACCGTTGGAGCCCTTCAGAGGTGGTGATTTGTTGGTATCTAATAACTGTGGGCTTAATTTTTTCCATGCCCTCCTCTTGTTATTTAGGTGGTCCAAAACCATCTTTTTTATTGATTTTCTGGGAACCAATTCCATGCTCAATGGGCTGGTGTAAAATTCCAAATGCCCAATCTCGGTCATCATATTCTTCACATAGGTGAAACATTTAATGTTTCCTACCCCGTCGAGTTTAAGACAATCACTTATTAAGTCTCTATTTAGTAGGGTCTCGGGCGTAATTTTTATGATGTCGGAAATGTAAGGCAAACCCAGTTCAATATGTGCAAGATAGGTGGGAGTTGATTTTGGTACAGCCAGTAGGTGACAAATAAACTGGTTTTCGCTGTGTTGGATCATTTGAACATTTTCCGTTCCCCAGAGACCTGAGCCATATACAGCTGTAGAAACGCATTTTGCATTATAGATGTGGATCAGCTCTCTCACTGGTCTACCCCCTATTTTTGCCTCAAAGTTGTTCAGGGCGCCTATGGTCCTAGAGAAGGCTAGCTGTCTGGCAGTCACAGCAGGCTGCCAGCTACCTTTTCTATCAAATTGTATGCCCAGGTAAGAGAATCTATCTGTAGACTCAATTCGCCTACCGTCAAGAAAAATAGGACAAGATGCCCTTTTAGACCCTGGGCCACATGACATTGTGTATGTTTTTAAGATGTTAATTTTTAGTCCTCTGTCTGTCATGTAATTAGCAAATTTGAGAACAGCCTTCTGCAGTCCAACCCTAGTGCGGGACATGATAGCAGCGTCATTCGCGTATAAAAATAATGGTACTGGTGTTCCCATTATAGTTGGATGATCGTGCTGAGACTCCCTAAGATGTTGGCTGATGGAATTTATGTAGAGGGTGAAGAGAAGGGGTGCTAGAATGCACCCGTGTCTCACACCCCTCTTAATAGGTAACTTGTCTGAGCACTCACCCCGTCTGCCATAACGGACCCTAGCGCCTGCTCCCCTGTAGAGTTCTTTAATAAACTGGAGAATTTGGCTGTCCAAACCCATGTCTCTTAAAGTTGCCCATAGAAAATCATGGTTAATGCAATCGAAAGCAGAACTCAGGTCAACAAAGGCAATAAAAAGATTTTCCTTCTTGGCCTGAGAATACTTCGATATTATTAGCGCAAGGTTTAATCCCTGCTCTATTGTTCCTTTCCCTGTTCTGAATCCGTATTGTAAATATGATATAATGTCATTTTCCTCTACCCATGATTGAATCCTGTATATAACTATTCGACCTGCTACCTTCATTAGTGCATCAAGCAATGAGATTGGTCGGTAGCAGGTGGGATCATTTCGATTACCTTTTTTTAAAATTGGGACCACTATAGCTTCCGTCCAAGAGGGTATAAACCCCTGTTGGTTTACTTTATTTAAAACATTTGTTAACAATGGAGCCCACAAATCAATTCCGTTTTTATAAACGTCTACTGGGACTCTGTTGGGACCCGGAGCTTTACCTAAGGGACTATTGCTAATGTCTTTTAAGACCTTCCCACAATTAAAAGTAATGTCTAACGGGAATATGTGTCCAACATCCCCGTTCCAAGGTTTACATAGTCTGAGGGTGTCACTTTATCGTAAAGGTGCGTAAAGTGGTTGAACCACGATTCCCCATCAACGGCTTGGTCTATAATATCTCCGTCTCTGTTCGTTGAATAAGGGGTATTGACAACTTTCCAAAATGCGGTGTTATCCCTTCTTTTGGAAGCATCACACAAAGCAGACCAGGCCTCTTTCTTCAATTGATTTTTCCTAGTCTTGACGGTCGCTTTGTATTGCTTTCTGGCTTGCCGGATCTCAAGTGGGGATCTAGGTGATGCGTCCAATGCCCTTTTCAGGATAATATGTGCTTTAGTGCAGCTTTTGTCAAACCAGCCGTGCAGTTTATTGGATTTTAATCGGTATTGCTTGGTTAGTAACTTCTTCATCTCACTTTGTATTTTTATAAATGAGGTCACTACTTTTGATGGGTCCTCTTTATAAGATAGACAGACAGATAGATCTTCACGCCAGGCCGATACCAAATTTTTGAGGAAACCCGCTGGCTCCACCTTGTCCCATTTGATCATATATCCATTTCTGGATGCCAGTTTAATTTCCGGCCTGTATAGGGATTTCTCATTCAGGGTCTTTTTATTTCCTCTGAGTTTTAAGTTAAAAGAAATGGGATAGTGGTCGCTAAAGATAAGTGGAAGGGTTTCCCACGAAGATATCAAACCCGCATGGGAGGTTGTTAGAAGTGTAAAATCAATCGTTGAATTACATCCCCTGCCGTTAAAGGTTGGACAAAACGGGATAATTGGGGTACATAATTCATTTATAAAAGACAAGTTAAAATAAAATATCATGGTATTAAGGATATTACCGAGTTTGGAATGAATGAAATGGGTGGGGGTGTCCTCTTTGTGTTCAGATAGGCCGCACATGCCAGTCGAACCATATGGACAAAGAGGGCAGTTAAAATCTCCCACCCAGAACAAAACCATCTCGCCTCGTAGGTGATCCTGTAGAGTAGATAAGCTACTCTTTAATTTATCCATTACATTTTCCATATTGTTTTTAGGCACATTATTGTAAACATTTACTATGGTCATGTTCTTAACATGGCCCCAACTAATACTCAGAATCTCATAAAACTCTATGAAATGAAACTTTAAAATTTTAATTCCTGCTACCGTAGAAACATACGTGGACAATCCCCCTTTATTTCTTCCTTGGGTAGTTATGCTTGCAGGTGTATGTGAAGTCTGGAAACCATTTATATGTAATTCGTCCGCGGCCCAAGTTTCCTGAAGGCAGATTATATCATAATTGTGGACTATATCTAACCAAGGTTGGTAGGAGATTTTATTAGCCAGTCCTGCGACGTTCCAGGATAAAAGATTGTAAATAGGTCTTAAAATCTGGGGGGGGAGTAACATCGTCGGTATTACTGATGGTATTTACCCTCTGTGAGGGAGGAGCTGGCTCTGTATCATATGCCAATTTATCCCTTTGGACCTTAGGGGAATTATAGGGTTTGTACACATCCAGACAGTGTGTGGTCCCTGCATCCTATTCTTCTCCCTCCCTGATTACAGACAGCTCCCTTCCTGGTGATACTCTCGGTTGTTGATTAATATCGTCCAACAATGGGGCAGAGACGTTCAGTGTTATTTTCTGCACCCTATTTTTCCCCGTATCTCAATCCTGATCGTCCAGGCCTGTTAATGCCTCGTAGCGATTATCTAAGGGAATAGGCCAAAACGGGGTATAAACAGACCTCTGCACTCTCTCATTTTGATATAAGCGGGGCCTGTCTGTGTGAAATGATGGTGGGTGGGAAGCCTCCTGCCTACTATCAACCAGAGGAGTTGGAACTAGTGGAATGCGGCTAAATTTCTTCCCATTCTTACAAAGGGGTCTAGATGTACCACGGGTTACTAGGGATTGAGGGTAAAACTATCTCAGGTCGCGGGTTGATATTCCACCACCTCCTCTCACCACATACCAGTCTACAATGTGGGCAACTACTCTTCGATCCCTAAAATTAATAATCAGAACATCTCCCTCTATGTCCTTTGGCCTATGCCCAACCCATGCCAGTCTTCTCACAATGATAATTTCACCATTTATGTTGTGTGGCAGTGGTCTATTATTTCTTAGCCAATAAATTGCTTTGTTCTTTATTTCTAGATAGGATTCCTTCTTCCCTTTTGCCAGTTCTGGAACGCCGGTGAGAATGATGACATAGGGGGCTGCCTCTGGTGGCAGGTCTATATGCGGGCCCTTTATTTTAGTGTTCTTATTCAGTGGATTTTCCCTAATAGTATAAATATTTAAGCTTTCTGGGACTTTTACTAAACCAGCCGTATTTACTTCTCTATTGGTTATAGGTACACTATCTTTTCCTATAGGGACTGAGTTGGGCTCTTTAGGCAAGGGTAAGGTTTCCGATGATTTGTAAGCATCCGCCAGATTCTGCCCACGAGGGATGGTGACTTGTTTAGGTGTCACCAAATCTTTTAGCAGTTTACCGTTATTGGCGGTTGCTTCCGCAATAGTGCCCAGTTGTTCAGATATCCTCTTTACTCTTTCTATAAGAGGTAGGAGTAAAGATTTTACTAAATTTTCAATGTGTTTCATTGAAACATTAGTCTCTATGTGCGGTGGCTCTTTTGTTGACATATCTTTGACCTTTGTAGGGCTGATGTGAATTTTAGCTGTTTTTGCACATCTGCCCTGAATGCAATCCCCGCCCCGTTTTCTCTTTAGTGTAACACCCTGCCCTTTTTGTCTTATCTTCAAATTTTTATTCCTAGGTATTGTGTTTTTTCTAGGGTCTTTGAGGGTTCCTCCAATAATAATTCCAGTGAGGTGTCCAAGGTATCACTATTAACTCTGGCCCTCCTATATGATTTTGGGGATGTTGTGGGATCTTGCAAGAGTAATGGAATACTGCAGTCGCTTTTCAAATTTTCTTCTATACCTTGTGTGGGGGGGGGGGAGTTACTGTGATAAGGGAACCCAAGGAGGAATTTCTATTGGCAAGTTCTAGAGACAGTCGATGTTCGGCGATTGCTATCTCCTGATCAATTTTTGAAGCCGCCTTAGTTAGAAAGTGATCAAGCATCCCTTTATTTGACCCTCCCCCCAATGAGTTCCTGGCCTTAGTTGTCCGTGTAGTCATCTCTTCTATAGGACTATCTCACACAACCTGCCTAGCTAGAAAGGCAATCCTTGGGGGTTGTGATTAATAAAGAATTTTTTACCAAAATCGTAGGCTGGATATACAGTCTTACTACATGGGCAGTGTCCAATATCCAAGGGGGGGGCCCTGCCCTGGCCTCGCCTGGCCCCGGACGGCCACAGACGGCCCGCCCTTTGCCCAGGCTTCACCCGGCGTGTCCCGCGACGCAGAGGGAGCTTCTCCTTTTTCTGCGCCTCTGGGCGCAATAGTGGGCAGAAGTGGGTTGTGTGCCGCTAGGCAGCCTGGGAGCTGTAGTCTCCCCCTGCTGCGGCCGCACGATGGTTTGGAGCGGCGGCAGGGGAGACACACAGCATAGGGACCCCAGGTGTGGCAGAGTCAGTGAAAGCCAAGGGTAAGTCCGTCCAGCAACACCAAAAGAACGATTGCCTCGCTCCACCGAGGGAGCCTCTCCTTTTTCTGCTCCTCCGGGCGTGATAGTGGGCAGAAGTGGGTTGTGTGCCGCTAGGCAGCCTGCGAGCTGTAGTCTCCCCCTGCTGCGGCCGCGCGATGGTTTGGAGCGGTGGCAGGGGAGACACACACCGTAGGGACCCCAGGTGCGGCAGAGTCAGCGAAAGCCAAGGGTAAGTCCGTCCAGCAACACCAAAAGAACGATTGCCCCACATACTGTATTTCTTTGTTTGCCTTCGGAATCTTGTTGTTGATACTTGGAACTCTGGTTAGTTTCTGTACCTGTAAGGCCTCGACAAAATGGAAATCAACTTTTGACACTTGTATATCTACACTTTGAAGGAGCTAAGAGTCGTTTGCAAGGAAAGGGGGCTGGCAGTGAAAAGGAGATCCTCAAGGCAGGATCTTGAGGGTGTCCTGTGATACTATGAAGTAGCAGGCTGTGAAGCAACACTCTGAGGAGGAATTTGAGGGGAAGGATTCCCAGCCAAAGTACGAAGAGGGCTGTGGCCCTATGGCACTAAGAGGGAAACAGAGTTGACTTCCAGCTTGTGAGCGGAGACTGAGAGAGCTTGACTGGGAGCCCAAGAAGGTTGAGTCAAGCAATTATGGTGGTAGAAAAATTGTTATGCCCAGAACTGAGGAAACAGTGCACATACCCTGAAGGAGGGAGAAGACATATACCAAGGAGTACAGGTTTATGAGGTAGCACCAGAGGTGCACAGGGTCAATGAGGTGGATTGGGAAACTGGCACAGGCAGTCATATTCCTAGTGGTGGGTGGGACTCCCTACTGCCTTTAGGTGTGAGTGACAGGAAGAGGGGTTCCCCAGTGGTAGAAACCCTGAGAAGGATATATGGAGACACTCCAGAAGAATGTGGGTTGAGTGGCAGGGCAGTCAGATACTGTCTTACAAGTCTCAGGAGGGTTATGTGGGGTGCTTTTCCAAGGCACTGGATTGTGGGTGGAGGGTAGTATGGTTGACACGTGTGGGGTTGGTCAATTTGATTGCTTGAGAGTAAATGTTCAGTCATACTTTTCCAGGGCTATGTCAACACCCGGTGGAGTTTGAGTTTTCTAACCCCAGAGACCTTGCACTGGAGGCAGACCTTTTGGTGGATTCCAAAGGGTCTGATGAGGTTTTTGAGAGTGATCCTGAAGGGGGTGGCTCAGGTTTTCCCCCACGGAGGAAGGTGGGGGAGGTTTGTAGTGACCCAGACAATGGAGTGGGATGATGTGCTGCCTCAGAAGAGAAGGTGTGGGAGTGGGCAAAGGCCCAGGTTTCTCCAAAGAAGCAACAGAGTTACAGAAGGAGGTAAGAGGAGTGCAGGCAGAAGGAAAAGAAGTATAGAAAAAAGCCACGGAGGTACTGTAAGAGGCAAGTGATGTGCTGAAAGAAGCAAGACAAGTGCAGAAAGAGGCAATAGAAGTGCAGATAGTAGAAACAGAAGGGCAGAAAGAGTCAAAAGGGTGCAGAAAGAGGCAACACAAGTGCAGAAAGAGGCAACAGATTTACAGAAAGAGGCAAGAGATATGCAGAAACAGAAAAGAGGGGTGCAGAAAGAGGCACGATATCTGTAGAAAAAAGCAACAGAGATGCTGAAAAAGGCAAGTGATATTCAGAAAGAGACAAGAGATCTGCAGAAAATAGCAACAGAGGTGCTGAAAGAGGCAAGTCAGCTGCAGTAAGAAGCAAGAAAGGTGCAAAAGATGCAATAGAAGTGCAGAAAGAAGCAACAGAGGTACAGAAAGAGGCAAGAGGGGTGCAGAAAGAAGGAAAAGAGGTATAGAAAGAGGCAAGAGAGTTGTGGAAAGAAGTAGAAGAGGTGCACAAAGAGGCAAGAGAGATACAGAAAGAGGCAGGAGGGATGCAGAAAGAAGGAAGAAAAGTGCATAAAGAGGCAAGAGAGTTGCAGAAAGAACCAGTAGAGGTGCCAAAAGAGGCAAGAGGGATGCTGAAAGAAGTAGAAGAGGTGCACAAAGAGGCAAGAGAGGTACAGAGGGAGGCAGGGGGATGCAGAAAGAAGGAAAAGAAGTACAGAAAGAGGCAAGAGAGTTGCTGAAAGAAGCAACAGAGGTGTAGAAAGAAGCAAGAGAAGTGCAGAAAAAGGTAAGTATGGTGCAGAAAGAAGCAAGAGCAGTGCAGAAAGAACCAACAGAGGTGCCAAAAGAGGCAAGAGGGTGCAGAAAAAGATAAGATGGGTATAGAAAAAGGTAGGAGGGGTACACAAAGAGGCAAGAGAGGTACAGAAAGAGGCAGGAGGGGTACAGATAGAAGGAAGAGAAGTGCCTAAAGAAGTAACAGAGGTGCTGAAAGAGGCGCAAAGGGTGCCAAAAGAGCAAGAGAGGTGCAGAAAGAGGCAACAAAGGTACAGATAGAGGCAAGATAGGTGAGGAAACAGGCAGGAAAGATGCAGTAATTAGGAACAGAGGTGCAGAAGGAGACAAGAGATCTGCAGAAAAAAGCAACAGAGGAGCTGAAAGAGGTAAGTGAGGTGCAGAAAGATGCAAGAGAGGTGCAGAAACAGGCAGGAAATGTGTAGAAAGAGGGAACAGGGGTGCAGAAAGAAGAAAGAGAGGTGCAGAAAGAGGCAATTAAAGTACAGAAAGAGGCAAGTGAGGTGCTGAAGGACGCAAGAGAACTGCAGAAAGAGGCAAGAAATTGCAAAAACAGGCAAAGGGCTACAGAAAGAGGGAACAGGTGGCAGACAGAGGCAAGAGACGTACAGAAAGATGGAGGAGGTGTGCAGAAAGAGGCAAGATGGATGCAGACATTTACAAAAGAGGTGCAGAAAGAAGCAAGAGCAGTGCAGAAAGAACCAGCAGATGTACAAAAGAGGCAAGAGAAGTGTAGAAATAAGTAGAAGAGGTGCAGGAAGAGGCAAATCAAGTACAGAAAGAGGCAGGAGGGGTGCAGAAAGAAGGAAGAGAAGTGCAGATAGAAGTAACAGAGGTGCTGAAGGAGGCAAGAAGGGTGCAGAAAGAACAAGAGACATGCAGAAAGAGGCAACAGATAAGATAAGATAAGATAATTCATTGCACAGTTAATTAAAATTCACAATTTTTTAAAATACACAGCTTAAAAAAAAATACGTATCAAAGATAAAAATTAATTGTCAGGGGTTAAAGTTATAAAGTATATGTTAACAGTTTACATTTTTGTTATTGTTCGTTAGAGCTGCGGACCCAAAGTTATGCTTAGAGGCGCTGTTTGCTCAGTTTCCTCATTTTGTGTCTCCTTAATTCTCTCCGCCACTACGTCAAAATATTTTGTAAATCTGCAGTTTAATTGAGTCTCCTGCGGATTAAACCATAGTTTAACTGCATGCCTGCAGGTCCTAATGCTCTTCTGGTTCCATATTACGCGTAATAAGGATCTCCTTTTATCCATTAGGATTGGGCAGATACATATTATGTGGATTAGATCCTGCACCACAGAGACGGCAAGTTTTATCTTCCTGATTCCTTTCCCATGGGGCCAGATGAGGGAGAATTGGTAGTATGCCGAGTCGCAGTTTTATAAATCTCTCTTTGGTCTTCTGTTTGAATCCTTGGGCCATGTACGCTTGAGTCGTTAATGTTTTATAGTCGTTTACGACTGTCCATCCGTATGCCCTTTTTGCTAGAGTTTCCTTATCTTGTAATGTTATTTTTGTAACCTTTGTTACTAGCTTTTTGAAACTTTTATGATCTATTGGGGTGTTCCAGAGGTCAGTCAGTTCGAGTATTTCTAGTGCTCCGTCAAATACTTCCTTGCGTTTGTTCGTTCTCGTCGCTGCAGCTCAATCCAAAGGTGGGCGTTTAAGGTGCCTTGCTCTGCATTTCTAATCTTGTGCCAGCATTTTATGAAGCTGCCCCTTCTTTCCACTGTCTGTTTTTGGACCCCGAACTCCAGACGGATTTGGGCAGGGGATACATAGCTGGGTAGCCGAAAGATGGTTCTGTAAGTTTTGCTGATCACTCTGTCGAGGGTAAGAGCATCTTTTCCGAGAGTTGATTTGCTCCCGTATGTTAACGACGGTTGAAGGCGAGCTCTCAATACTTGAAGAAGCAGGTCAAGCGTGTAGTCGGGCAATATTTTCTTCAAGGGGATCATCGCAAGATAACTCATGGTGCCTTTTCGATGTAATGTCTCTAATTGCGGTTTGGACGAGCCTCTGCTGTCTACTAGGACTCCCAAGTATTTATAGCACGTTACATGGTCCAGTTTGTGTCCGTCCAGGTACCAACAGTTTTTCCTGGTCTTCTTATAATTCACAGCCATAGTTTTTGTTTTCTTTAGGTTGATTTTTAATCCATTACGCTGTGAAAATATGCTGGTAGTGTTTAGAAGTTGGTGAAGGCCAATTGGAGTTCGACTTATTAGTACCCGATCATAGGCGTAGAGGAGATTTGACATCATGGTGTCTCCTAACCGTGGGGCATGGGATTTAGTGCTGTCCAGTTCCCCTGGTAGGTCTGCCAGGAAAAGGTTAAATAGGGTAGGGGCTAGGATGCACCCTTGCTTCAGTCCATTAGAGGTGTTAATTCGCCTGGAAAGGTGTGTCCCGTCTCCCAGCTTAATCTTAACCCAGGTGTTGGTGTGAAGTAAGATTAGCTGCTTCAGAAGGGGCTGTGGTATACCCCATTTATCAAGCTTTCGCCAAAGTTTGCCTCGGTCCACGTGGTTGAAGGCTGAGCTGTAATCGATAAAACATAGAAACAGCGAGTTCTTTCCTACTTTGGCCGCATCTGTCAGCAGAGTTAATGCCATAACATTGGTGGTAGTTCCTTGTCCTCTGCAGAACCCTGTTTGATTTGCCGGGATTATATGCTTTGACGCTGCCCAAGATGTCAATTTGTCCAATAGAATGCCGGCATAATACTTTGCTTCTATGTCAAGTAGAGCAATTAGCCGATAATTGCAAGGATCACTCCTGTCTCCCTGCTTATGAATTGGGCTTATGGTTGATCCTTGCCAGGATTCCGGGCAGGTTTCTGATTCCTGTATGCCCACAAAGAGTGGTACTAGTGTGTTGCTCCAGAATTCGATGTTGTATTTGAATATTATCGGTGGTATCCCATTTGGGCCTGGAGCTCCTTCCATTTTCCCCTTCTTTATTTGAGTTTTTATCCGCTCCGCTGTTATGTTAATTTTGTTCTTTGTGATAATTTTTAATGTGCTATTGTTCTTTGCCCCGTCAATCTTCTTTTGGACGTTTTTTCGAATTGTACTTTCCTTGGGATTTCTGGACCCTTTTTCTGTCTTTCCTGTTTCATTGTCCTTCTGATTGTTATCTGTTTCTTGAGTTGTCAGGGCTGCTGGGATACCTTCATCGGTTTGGTTAAAGTGATTGTGCAGGTAGTCAGCCCAAGCTGCCTCTGATATGTAGGAGTTTATCCCTTGATGGCCTGGCCGCTGCAAGCTGTGAATTGTTTGCCAAAATTTAGCTCTGTTTTTTAGTTTCGAATCGTACTTTATTTTTGCCCAGAGTTCGTCATTCGCCTGTCTTTTGATTTCCCAAATTGCCTTTCTTAAGCTTACTTTTAGACCGCGTAGAGCGTCTTGCAGAGGCCTTTTCTTAGGCTGTATACGGAGTTGGTTCAAAGTTTGCATTATATTCCGCTTAAGTCGTTTTATCTCCAGCGTGTTTGTCTTGCTCGATACAGACTTGGGAGTTTTACCCTTGAGCGGCCTTGGTTTTGTTGCATATTTGGTCCCCAGGGTCTTTGTATACCACTCCCAGGCATCTATTGGGTTTGCAGCCAAATTGCCCTGATTGATAAGCTCCTTCACTTTTAAAGACAGGTCTTCGATGTTATTTTGCTTGAATCTTATGCGTTTGAAGTCTGATGTGTATTCGGAGCTAGCGCATGCCCTGACTTCCGTGGGGTTCTCTCTGGTTATCCTTAGAACGATTTCTTGTGGCAAATGGTCACTTTGGTCACTAACACCCAACTCAAATGATTTGATGATGTCAAATAAAGGGAGAGTTGCAAATACGTAATCTAGGTAGGAGGGAATTGCTGCCGAATGGTAGGTTGATGCTGGAGGAGTGTATTCTTTGTACCGGCCATTCAGCGCCCTTAAGTTTAATTGCTCTAATTCTTTTAACAATTGATTTGAGCAATTGTTTTTTTTAGTTAAGAGTGGCTGTGCCTGAGTTGGCATTCCCCAGGCTCTGTTAAGTTCGTGTACCAGATCATCGTCCATTGCGGTTCCAAAAAGAAAGAGGTTAAAGTCTCCTGCCAGGATTAAATTTTCAGCTTCCCCCTCATCCATGATTCTTGCTGTCTCTTTGACCATCTGTCTTGCACCTTTCCGTCTGTGCTTCGGGTGTATGTAAGAGTTAACTATTACCAGGCAGTGGTCTGGCTTTCTGATGTTAATTGTTATCTCAGTCGCCTGTATGACGTTGGGAGCTATAGTTTTGATCTTTATTTCCTTCATTGATCCTACTGTGAGGATTGAGGCGAAGATCATTAATCCGCCTGAGCTATGGCCGAAGGGTGAGGTCCTCGTAGCTGGAACAATTTGCGTCATGTAGCCTTTGAGGGCTATCTCAGCTTCTTCCCAGGTTTCTTGAAGTAGTATCAAGTTAAAGGTCCTTAGGTATTTTAGTGTTTCATGGTCGTCCAATTTGTCAGTCAAACCATTGATGTTCCAAATACATATTCTGAGGTTGTTCAATGTTGTGTGTGTTGAGGGCTGCACAGAGAACCCTTTTATTTGCCCACCTCTGTTTGTTATTGTTCGCTGTATTATTTCCGGATTAGGAGCTATAGGTTTCGTTATTACCGTTTTAGTGTATAAGGGCCTCCCTTGGCGGCCTGGCGACTGACTGAGGGCTCCTTTTAAGATTGATGTAGCTTTGAACGGGTGTTCTTTTTCACTCTCCTTTAAAAACGGTGTTGGGTAGGCTGGCCTTCTGCCTGGTTCCAGCCTTATACCCCAATAAGCGAATCTGTTAAGTTCTCCTAAAATCCGGTCGACCAGGTCGTTTGATGCCCATGTTGTCTTTGTCGTTTCTGGTTTGGACTGGTTGAATCCAGGTTGGAATTCAATTTGAAGTAAGTCGGGTTTTGGTAATGCCTTCTAAACCTTTGGTCGATGTAATTAATTTGATTATATTTCCTCTATTCAAGGTGTCCATTCTGCCCCTAGATTTGTACTCTGGAGCGAATATTAGTATATCTGTCTTGTTTGTTGAAGTGTCTCTGGATACTCGGGCTGCGTTTTGTTCAGGATAGTTGGCCCCGATGAAGGTCATTGATGTTATCAGTTGTGGCTAAAATTGCCCTTGTGTTAGGTTGTTCCGATTCCTGCTCCTGGGTCGACTGTTTCACATTTTGTAGCGTAGCCCTTGGCCAGCTGTCGATGTGGCTCCTTGCT
The DNA here is from genome assembly GCF_964261635.1 of Lissotriton helveticus. Classification (NCBI taxonomy): domain Eukaryota; kingdom Metazoa; phylum Chordata; class Amphibia; order Caudata; family Salamandridae; genus Lissotriton; species Lissotriton helveticus. The sequence goes on along the minus strand of NC_136069.1, from coordinate 492,299,649 downwards.
ATGCTGCATGGGTCAGACTCTATTTAGAATCTTTCCTGCTGATGTGAGCGTTGTGCCTTTATAACATCCTCATGCCCAGAGTGTTCTATTGCTGTCTCCAATAAATCCGTTGATCTCAGGATTTTAAGTTTGATGGGAGTCCTTATGGTTGCCAGTTTTTTGCCCAAGGGCGGGGGCTGCTCGGCCTGGTTTAGAAGTCCCACCGTCCCCTCTTGTTCCACTTGGCAATAGGTTCCCACTGACTGCCCCTCCTGTTCGTAGGTAATGGCTATCATTTTCCTGTTCCTGCCCTTCCTTTTTTGTTTCTGCCGGGTTCGTGAGTTTTTAGGCTCCTCTGTTATGGCTATTTCTTGGGTTGAAAGGAATGGGAGTTCTTTTTTTGGCATTTGTCTGGCAGTTGAGGAACAGGTCCTCTCATTTCGGAGCAACCCATTCTCTGCTTTTTTTGTGGTTCTGTGTGTTTGAGAGTCCCTGGCGACGATCCCCTCCTTGGCTGTGTCGGTCGAGTCCGACGATGCAGTTGGCTCCAGATTGACCAGAAGGTTCTCTAGCATGGTAGGTAGTGTCGATAGTTTATTAAATATTGGGGAGCAGTCGCATTCTGTTCTTGCTATAGCGGAAAGTTCTGCTGCTTCCTGACCCCTTTTTATTAAGCCGTTTAGGTCGCCTAGTTTCTTCTCTATCCCTGAAGTGAATTCAGCTAGAGTTTGCAGTACTGTTAACTGCAAGTCTAGTTTTTCTGATTGATATTGTAAAGCTGCTGCTGATAGTTGTATTGTATTTAGTAGGTTTGCCCAGAAGGTAATGAACGAGCTTTTGCTCTCGCTCTCTGGTCTCCTGGCGCTTGGGGTTATGGTGGGTTTTAGATTGTATGCCGGCACTAGGTCTAGCCACTCCTGTGTTGCAAGGAAAGACATGTCACTGTCTATATTGTGTGGATTTTCCCTTTGCCGATTTATTGGGGTGTTGGGGCGGCCCATGTTGCTCTGCTCGTTTAGGTGCGTGCGGATTCCATCTTGTGTGCTCTTCAGCGTCGTTAAAGGACTGCTATTTTGTCGCGATGTTACTATCCTTGCGTCCCGGCCGCTCAGAGATTTTTGCCACGGCGGTCCTGTTAGTTGATCCCTCCAGTCCTGTGGGTCGTGTTGTTCTAAGATGATGGAGGCATCCAATGCTCTGTCTATACTTGACCTACTGAGTTTTGTATCCTTGTCTGGGGAGCTTTCTGTTTTTATCCTCCTGAACTGAGTCTGTATGCCTTGAGGGTTTGTCAGTTAGGTGTCTGGTTGACTTTTGAGCTCCACTGGCAGGTCTGCTGATAAGTATACTATTCCATCTTCTTCATTGTTAGTTGTTAGGCTACTTTCAATTGGTGCCATGAGATTGTTAGCGGTGTGAATATCCGCTACTGTAACTTTTGGCGTTTTTTCTATTTCCGATATTTTTTGTTCATGTAACGGTGGATATTCTATCTTCCCAGGCTCCAATGGAGTTGCTAGACCTTCTAGGTTGCCGTTGTTTGTGAAAATTGCTGCTCCTGGATGTTATAAGAATGCAAATTCCGTGTAGATTTTTGGTTGGTAAGAGTATGAAGTTTTCCTAGCTGGTTCTCCATCAATAGTTGTGAGATCTTCAGTTCTTACTCTTTTCGCTCCTTTTGCAATCTTACTTGGTTTTATTGAATTGCATGGGTCCGTTGCGATTTCTAAGTTATTATCTTTGATGGTCTCTGTGCCAGTGAGCCAAAGGCAACCCGTGTCATCACCGGTTTCATTGGCGAAATTGGTAACGTTCGGGTTCTCCTTTCCCTTAGTAGTCCTTGTTTTGCAGAGGTCTTTATCTGTAGGTGATAAAGTGGCTCCAATGTCTCTTGTAGCCCCCTTTTTCCGTGGTTTTGTGATGGACCTTCTCACTTTTCCAGACCTCATACTGGCCCGGAAACGGTTTAGCTAGATAGCTATGTAGCTGGTTGCTAGTTGCTGGTTGCTAATATTTGGTTTCGATTCTCGGTCGGCTTTCGGTGGCTTTCCTGGCGGTAGTATTCTCCCTACTGCGGGCTTGCGGCGGTGTTGTTCTCCCAGCGCTAGACTCAGCGCTCACACCTGCACGCAGCTCGCGGCCTGGACTCCTCTCCTCTGGTCTCCTCTCCCCCTCACGAACGGCAATGCGGACCATGGACTTTACCCACTCGGGATTCAGTGTTATCTGTTTTGCTTTTCCTTTGCTTTTATACGGACTGAATGCAACTACAGGCGCGGCCGGGGCATTCGGGTTTAGGGAGCACAGCACTGGATTTACAGGGGCTTACCGTCAAGATCCATTGCCCGGTTATTCCTCCTTCGAGTTTTTCCGCGCTCCACTCAGCCGCCGGTCTCGGTGTTACTTGCAGTTATTTTGCAGTTATTTTTTCTTGCGTTTTATCCTCAGCTATGTTTTCCTGCTTTTCCTGCTCCTCTGCCTTTCCGCCTTGCTGGCTCTGGCGCTGCCTTGGGCAGGGCACAATGCGCCGACCCACCCCCCCCCGTGGGCCTCCGGTGATCCACTGAGCCACAGAAACCAGCCTCAGAACCGCTGATGGAGTCACCGCCACTTTACTCTGCTCTGCTCGTAGCTCGTGACTCCTGGACACCTGATCTTGTAAGCCTGCTCACTTTCGCAGCGTCTCTGGCTCACAGTTTCACAGGTAATCCTCAAGTATCTGACCCCAGACTTTCCAGGCTTTTTCACTCGGGGAGAGGCAGTCTGCTGCTTGTCTGATACGCGCTGTGCTTATGTTTGTTTGTTCACCTCTCAGGTGCGGGCGGGAGCGCCCCCACCGTGTCCTTCACTGCACCACGTCCCACGCCGGTGAGGACACGATGAAACACGGCAGCGATGCTTCTCCCTTGCTCGCAGCCGCTCTCTTTACTTCCGACTCCAGACAGACCCGACACCGACACCGGCACCAGCACCGGCACCGGTTTCCATGTTCTAGTCTCCACGGCGATCCACTCACTTGCGTTCGGACTCCGGTGCTCCGCTCCTCCCTGCTCCTCTCTGCTGCTGCTCTCGCCGCACTGCTCACCGCTCAGGTGATCTAAGAATTTTAACAAAGAGGCAACAGGGGTACAGAAGGAGGCAAGAGAAGTGCAGAAAGAGTGAACAGGGGTGCAGAAAGAGGCAAATGATAAACAGAAAGAGAAAACAGGGGCACAGAAAGAGGCAAGAGATCTGTAGAAAAAAACGCTGAAACAGGCAAGTGAGGTGCCGAAAGAGGCAAGATTTCTGTACTCTGCCTGCCTGTTACTTCACCTCTCTTGCCTCTTTTTGTACCTTTGTTGCATCTTCCTGCACTTTTTTTGCCTCTTTCTGCACACCTTTGGCCTCTTTCTGCACCCCTGTTTGTTGCTTTCTGCACTTCTATTGCCTCTTTCTGCACCTCTTTTTCTTCTTTTTACATCTCACTTGCCTCTTTCAGCACCTCTGTGGCTTTTTGCTACAGATCTCTTGCCCCTTTCTGCACCTCACTTGCCTCTTTCAGCACCTCTGTTGCTTTTTTCTGCAGATATCTTGCCATTTCTGCACCCCTATTCCCTCTTTCTGCACATTTCCGTTCTGTTTCTGCACCTCTATTGCCTCTTTCTGTACCTCTGTTGCCTCTTTCTGCAATTCTCTTGCTCTTTCTGCACCCTTCGTGCATCTTTCAGCATCTCTGTTACTTGTTTCTGCACTTCTCTTCCTTCTTTCTTCACCCCTCCTGCCTCTTTAAATGTATTTATTTTATTTATTTATTTTGAACGTTTTATATAGCACGAACAAGACCCTTACGGGTATCCGAGCGCTTTACAGTACATGTGTATAGATATAACAGATCGATAAAAATAAGCAGAACATAGGCAGTATAGGCATATCAGAACAATAAAAAAATAGGCAGGACAGTAAGAGTCCTTGCCTTTTTGTGCACCCCTCCTTCCTTTTTCTTCAACCCCTTGCCTCTTTTTGCACCTCTGCTGCCTCTCCCAACACACAAGAAATAAACCATGGGTGTCACATCCTTCTCTGTTCAAGCAACCAAACTATGGAACGTGTTACCCCTCAACATAAATTTCACGGATTACCACCATATTTTCTGAAAACCACTCAAGAATTGGCTCTTCCCCACATAACCACCATACACAAACAGAGGAATACAGCATATACCTCTGTATATCAGCATTTATTTGCAGTATCGATATGTAACTATCAGCTAGATTCATCATAAACCAGTTTTGCGAGTCCTTAATAGCGATTCATAAGGAATCGCTATTAAGGACTTGCAAAACGGGATTCATGTAGGAATTGCAAAAAATATTGCGATTCCTACATCTTCCTTATTTGCGATTAGCAAATTGCTAATCGCAAATAAGGAATAACTCCCCATTCATTCCTATGGGCCCAAGGCCCATAGGAATGAATGGGGAGTTATTCCTTATTTGCGATTAGCAATTTGCTAATCGCAAATAAGTATGCAATTTCAAGGGTGCCAGGGGTGTCCAAAGGACACCCTGTAGCACCCCTGAAAAGCAAATGTAGCCAGATGCTGCGCACACACATGTCCAAAGCACATGTGTGTGTGTAACATACCACTCAGAAAAATGCACTAAAGTGCATTTTTCTGATTTTTCGCTATTTACCACGAAGTCTGACTTCGTGGTAAATAGCGCCCAGAGACTGCGAATTCGCAAATTGAAAATGGTTGATGAATTGCATTTAAGGAATTTCAAAAAGAGATTCCTTAACTGCAGTTGCTCGCAAATATGCGATTTCGCAATTAGCGATTTTTGCATTTGGGATGATGAATCCCAAATGCAAAAATTGCACTCGCAAAGGGCCAGATTCTCAGAATCTGGCCCTTTGCGAGGCGAATTTTCTTTGATGAATCTAGCTGTTCATGTCTATTGCTTTATATAAACGTGTATATTAATTTGTAAATATATAGATATTCAAAAATTCTGCTTAACAATCATACATTTTACAGCTAGTTACATTTTTCTATGTTTTTAACATGTACATCTGACTGCATAAATAAGTAAATCTTTTATCATAACTATTTATCTACAATTTCTTCACTATTGAATTACAAAAAAAGTAATAACAATAATTAAAAGTACAACAACACTTGAAACATTAAATACATCTTTATTCTACATGTACTACCTTCCTTATCCATATATATATACATCTTTCAAATACCTATGTATCTGTATATTTATTACTTTTTTCGAATTGAGCATATCCAATGCACTACCCTGTTTCTCACCCTATACGGCTCTCAATATATCCTCTACCTAAATTCTCAGACTCATTACAACCCTCATTCTGCTGCTCTTTCCAATGCACTACCCTATTTATCACCCTATTTCTCTATCAATATATCCTCTAGCTCCACTCTCTTATTCATCCCAAACCCCATACCACTACTATGATCTCCAAAATAACCCTTTCTGGACTCTTCCCTACTTGACCTCTCCTTGCATCATCTCATACCTCTTTACTATTCAAATCTCCCAAACAAGCCTTTCAAAACATTTCCCTCTGACTCTTCCCACGCCGCCTCCCTTTACTCATCCCGAGCCTCCTCCTATTACAATGAGCTCCAAAAAAATAAGCATTCTAAATCCTTCCCTTTTCTATCACTCCACTATCCTTTACAATCCAAATAACAGACTAACATGTTCACCACTCAAATTAAATTCGCAATTCACCAGTAATCCTTTAAGGGTTCCAGAGTAGTGTGCTACTCACTGAAAAAGCCCTTCAACAACTCATCAGGAGTAGCAAGTGCTGCATAAATGCAAACTTTTTTCCCTCTTCTATCCCTCAACCATCCTTCTTAATACAAATAACTGACTAACATAACCACCACTCAAATTACTTTCATACTTTTACTATATTAATTCACCACTAATCCTTTTGAGGTCCGGAGTAGCGCGCCACTCGCTGAAAAAGCACTGCAACACCTTATCAGAGGTAACATGCACTATATAAATGCAAACCTTTTTTCCCTCTTCTATGCCTCCACTATCTTACTCAATCTAAATAACTCACTAAGATATCCACCACTCAAATTACTTTCATATTTCACTATACTAATTCACCACTAATTCTTTAAGGGTTCCGGAGTAGGGTGCTACTCATCGAAATAGCACTTCAAAGCCTCGTCAGGGATAGTAAGCGCTATGTATATGCAATTACAATACAAACAAATGATGTTTTTACAATAAAATTCGTTGTAAATGCATGCATGGTAAAGGAATATCCATTGTAAAAATATGTGTGGTAAAGTTATGCATAGTAATGGTATTCACATATTAACAGCCACGTTGCAATGCCACGCGTTACAACGGAATGCGTAGTTCCGTCATACATCCAGCTAGGACAGCTGCATCACACCAGGAATTCAGGAAAAGCAATGAATATGCTAATAACCCCAATTTAGATCCATTTTAAGAATAACGATTGACTCCTGTATGCTTGACTGGCCTAGGACATCTCCCATCCTCATCAGCAATGGAGCAGAACCTGATTATATTGCTGTTTTTCCATCTCATTTGTATAAATGCCCATCTCTTTCCTCCAATTGTATTGCAGCTATCACATTTTCTTTTGAAAGTTCAGCACAAAAGGTGTACTTTCGTTTTGGAACGGATTTTAGAAGTAGACCTTCTAAATATGCATTACTAGAACTGCACAGTTCACAAGAATATATTTACTTGTATACCACGAATGCAAAGAATCTCGATGAATATACCATCTTCTGGGTCGTGTTTCTGTATCAACATTGTTTCAGTAGCAAGCTTATATATACGTCCTTGGAGTATATTAGCCTGTCTGGGTTTGGTTTGTGTACTAAAAAAGTGCCTATTTTTGGCTGTGATGCAATCATTTCACACTGTCTCCTCTATTAGAGCTGGAATTTGTTTTTTTGTGGAGACTCAGCACGGACTTCTTCCCAGACATTGCTTTTCATTGCTCAGTGCTTTTCATCACTCCAAGCCCTTTTCTACTCAATACAATATTAATATCTCATTATTCAGATTTCGATTGTCTTTTAACTGCACCTAAGCTCTGGGGACAGAATTCTATCAAGTGCCTCTCTGGTACGATTTAAATGCTACCTGCGGGAAAACAGAAGAACTGGCTTCTTCTTTAAAATAAGCACCAGCTGAAAAGCTGTATTTCAGAAATTCAATCAAGTGGGATTATTAAAAAAGAATTTGATCAAATCGCCATCTCTTTAAATCTTTCATTATACTTCGGATATATACACCAATTTTGCTCGAGTAGTCGTACAGATGCCAACCTCATTCTTGAGCTTGTTGCAAAAAAGTGCTTATACTGGTGACGCGGCAGCCATCCTTCGTTGACCTTCGATTGACCACGGTTTTGATCCTACTTCAGATGGAGGAGCAGTACCTAATTTGATCTGGTGGTTGCAGGTGGGGCCCACCGACACATATCTTTGGACACCAGCTCTTATTATCAGACTTTAACAAATAACAAGAGAGAGAAAAACACAAAGGGAAGAAGTAGGAAGAGAAAGATGGAAAAATAGTGAAAAAAGGAGAAAGCAGGGACAAAAAAGAACATAGAGGAGTGAGTCTGAAGGGCAGGGAGTGTCTGGTCATTAATTAAAGATGTATGAGGAGGAATCAAGACTAGCATTGTTGGTAACTGCCACTAGGACCTTCTGCAGCACCGCGAGCAGCTTCTGAGAAAAATGTTTGGCACCGGCTCTTATTAATTTACAAATTAATCACTGAGGAGACCATTATAATATTGCTAATTACCAAAATATATCATTTTATCCACTGATGGAAAAGACCCACCTCACCAGCATTCCCATCGTTACTGGCCCTCCACCCCTGTGGGTAATCACATAACCCCGACTCCCCATCTTCCTTCAGTCCCGGCTTTAGTCCTCTAATGATGATCTCCTGCCACCCCCACCCCACACACCCGCACCATCCAATTGTGTATCATCCCTTTATTGATTTGTACTCCCTATTGCTTTGTACGATGTTCGTATGTTTATACTACAGAAAACATAATACACATAGGCAGGGAGTATCTGGGAACGCAAACCAGCCCTGGCAATTACGTAGGACCGGCCCCAGCGGGGGGTGCTGGTTCAAAACACTTTTGCTGCACTTTTGTTTCAGGGGGCTGATATTGTAGCACTACTGCAAAACCGGCTCTCTGTAACAAAAACTGGTGAGAAACACTGCTGCTGTGCTTTTATTACAGGGGGCTGATATTGCAGAACTGCTGCAAACCTGCCCCAGTAACAAAAACGGCCCCCACTGGTCCAAAACTGGCCTCCACCATTCAGGCCCACTTGCAAAATGCCCAGAGCCCGCCACGGCCAGTCCGGCCCTGCATATAGGATATCAAATTGTGAAACAAAATAGACTTTGATTGGAAATGAAGATCTCTCTTTTGCATAGTCAGCGAATGGCCAACTGTCTTATTTATAAATAAGGCCCCCGGTTTTATGGTATTTATTTTCTTCATATTTCCGTCTGTATTCATCCATATTTCTTTTTTTATCATTTATCTGTATTTATCCGCATTTATTTTTGTGGCAAGCAAAAGAAGACGCTGCAGCTAGTATTTTTTCACATTTATTTTAATAGACAATGCACACTTTTTGCCATTTTTTTTATAGTGTGACTTTGCACCAAAGGTACGGAAGTGCTTTACATGAGCAACAGTTTGATTACACAAGGTCATTTTCATTTTTACAGACACTGGGTAATTAAGGGATTTGGCCAGAATCATGGGATGGTGAGTCAAACCCGAGACTTGAGCCTGTATGTTCACATCCATGGTTGCTAATTCACCCCAGTGCTATGGGTAGTGAAGGTGACTTCACAATCCTTTTGCCATTACAGGGTTACATGCACTCTTAACCCCATAGAAGTAACTTACTTCCTGCTGTGCGACTAAGAAAATAAAGCTGAGTGAAAATCAAGGAACGTAAATAGGGCTCTTAGATTCCTGATTTCTTCCTGTTTCTCCCACAGATGTGATGACAAGGCAAGTCGGGTGGTTCACTGGCTCTGGCCTGTAGCAGTGAACCAGGCGCTGTTGTACCTCAGACGCCCAGATGTTCAGATGCACTTTTCTTTAAGATGCTTCGCTGCCGTCCTTGGGGTTCAGATCTACAGCGCTTCGAGTTCAAGTGGCGGACACCGCCCGCTATATCTGTCTGTACTAAAGCTGCTTAGCGGTGGAGAATGGTGCAGCAAAGGTGCAACGGCACTAAAGGAAGCTAAGCACGCCCCTCACACCAACCCCCAAAACAATGGTTTCATACTCATTTTGGGATGGATGCTGCTTCTGCTGCCGTTGACAGCTAGGCCCCTTCGAGTGAAAATATTCAAAGATTTTGCTCCCCAGACTTTGTGGGGGTAAATGAAGCCATAAACTCGCTGTGGTGCCACGCCCTCCTTAAACGAGCTCCCTTGATGGGCCTTTCATTTTTCTTGTAGATCGACAAAGAAATTGAGCTGCACCGACTCCTTCACCACCACCACATCATGCAGTTTTACCACTCCTTCGAAGACCATGAGAACATCACTGTCCTGCTGCTTGCCCGTTTCTTTGCACTTTAAACTATGCCGCCAGACAGGCAGTTCCTACGAGCCGATAGTGAAACAACAGATGACGGAACATCATGGTGTTAACAGGATGTCTGCGATGGGGTAATTAACCTCGTGGCATGTTCAATAAGTGTGTGATGCATTGATAAAGGCCAATAAGCGCTCTCGGCCTGCTGCTGTTTGGGAGGTAGAGAGACTCGATCATTAACAGGTCAGTCTCATCACTTGGCAGCAGAGTGCTTAGCCCAGACTCGGGAGGGCAGAGTGATTTACAGGGGAGAATAATCTGCAGGACATTGCAGTAGCAGTTTCAGATGTCTTTCCTTAACCCCTGTGTGCCTCAGACACTGAGCACTTTGACACCATAAAGCGGTTGGTAAGTATTTTTCTGTTTCTATTTATAAATACAGACAAAGGAAAATGTTCCATCTGTATTTATATGTAAAGATCCGTTTAAATGGAATACCGGGAGCCTTATTTATAAATCTATTTGATGAACATGTTCGTTTCAGTTTATCCTTTGCCGCTGCCAAACGTTTTCCATTTTTTGGAACCTCCATGTTGAATTTAACTATGCTCTGTCTTTGCCAAACATAAAACATGCATATGGTTTTCTGTTATAATTTTAATCTGTATTACCACTTCTGTAAAGACATCAAAGTTGATTCCCAATGTATCTAGGCCCGACGTCTGTGGCATATCAGTGGCATAGTGAAACTTGCGGGGGGCCCCCTGCAAGGTACATGAAGGCCCCCTCCACCCTCCCCCACTGAATCAGGAGCTCTCAACCCACGGTACTGTGCTGAGGAGGCCCCTGCAGCTCGGGCCCCTTACTGCGGGGGCTGCAGGGCCCTATGCTATGCTATGCCAATGTGACTCTTCCTGCAAGCTTCTGGATCCCTAGAAAGCACAACCTTTCATTTGTGCAGAGCAACTCCAGTTTGTTACATAGCCAGAGCCATCCCATGCTTCAATAGCACCCTGGGTAGAAATAAATGTGCCACCCTCGCTACTGCTGTTGAATAAAATGAGGCAGCAGCCCTTTTTTACAGGCCATTCCTTAGCTGGCTGCATCAGAGCAGTGTCTTGCCTTTGAACACACATCTCTGCCCCACTCCAGCTCACCTGAATCTCCCACAATGTTGCCGTGTCAGGCTGGTTCCAAATTGCTTTTTGGGGAGGGGAGGAGGAGTTGATGTGTGGTGGCAGGGGTGAGAGGTAGATAGGTGGCTAAAAATAATGATTGCCATTTTCAAGGAGCAATGGTCCCTACAAACAAATAGTTAATCTAAAATCAGATTAATGCAATTGCTATTATCACAGATGTCAGAACCTCAGTTTTTTTTAACATAATTTTTATTTTGTGATAAAAAAATAGTGGGTAAATCCTAAAGGAAAAGTATTTTCTTATTTTTTATTTAGGGAATTACAGGTGACATAAATACATAATATTCGCTGTATGTCACTATACACAAAACCACAAACCATCTCTATCGCATTACATATACAGTACAGGATCAGTATGTACAGTCAACGGCCTTTCGATCCTCGTACAATTCAAGAATCATCATTAGGACATTACAATTGAAATGCTTGAAACACAAATTATATATCAACAAGAAAAGAAACAAAAGAAAAGAGTTGAAGGAAATAGGTAAATAAGAAATAATACAGAAACGGTTACTCCATTATCAAAAAGTGCAGGCTAACTCACAAACCAATGGTGACAATTAAGCTAATATAATATAGTGAACAACTAGCTGAGCATACCTCTATGTAAAAGGAATATGCACTACACATTGAGCCCTAACAACAAAATCAGGGAAGGTGTTTTGCATTCGCAATGACCTTCATATGGCACAACCTAAAAAGAATAAGGGCAATGTTAGAAACAGAATGCTTCTCCCGAAATTAAATGTGGCTACTCAAATAAGTGCCCACCTGCATATTAGTGCCTGTTAGACCTGGCATCTTTTGGCATGGCCCCAGTCTTTTTGATTCTGACTTCCTGGTTTTTGTGGTACTCTGGATATTATTTTTGCTGGTTTAGAGTTTCTGTGCACTTTAATACTGTTGATCAGTACTAAAGTGCAAGTGTTCCCATTGTAAATTTTGTTTATGGAGTGGTGTTTCCATGATTAGCTTGTTTGACTTACTCCTAAGTCTCCTGTACAGTGCACTGTGTGTGCCCAGGGCCGATAAACCAAATGCTGCTAGTGGGTCTGCAGCACTGATTGTGCAACCCACACAAGCAGCCTTTCAAAGGGTTCTCAGACCTGCCACTGCAGTTTCTGCATGCATTTTCTACTGCCATGTCGACCAGGCAAGGGCACCCACTTGCCAGGCCCTAACCTTCCCTTTTCTTACCTGTAAGGCACCCCTAAGGTAGGCCCAAGGAACCCCCGTGAGCAGAGTGCAGTGTATGTGCAAGGTAGGACATATACTGGTGTATGTAACATGTCTTAACAGTGAGATACTGTGTATTTCATTTTTAACAAGTGAAAGGCTGTCTGTTTCATAGGTTTACCATGGGAGTTGCCTTGTAACATTTTACAAGCACAGCTTTCCATTGGGATAAGATAGAGAAATGTAGTTTAGTATGCCTAAACTCTGTATTTAAAAAGACATCTTTTAGTGGAGATGACTTTTATTTTCTGTGTTTGAAAATGCCACTTTTAGAAAGTGGTAAATTCAAATCTAGAAACAGCGATGATGCACTCGTACAAATCGTAAACGTGTATACCTAAGTAACAAAGTACATCAAGTTGGTGTGCACGCTCTGAGGTGGTTCCACCCTACCACCTGTTCAATAAAGAAAAAGTAAATGTTATCATATAAAAACCTTAGGGGCAGATGTATCAAGCCTTTTGCGATGCGCAAAGGCCGGAATTCTGCAAATTTCGGCCTTTGCGAATCGCAAAAGGCTTATTAGCATTTTTTGACATGTGTCAAAAAATCGCAAAGTAAGGAATCGCAAAAATTTGCGATTCCTTATTTTGCCTAAGCATTTAAGGAATCGCAAATTTTGCGATTCCTTCAATTCGATTTATGTAGGTTTTCAAAATTGCGAATTTGGGTTAAGAAATCGGAAATTACCACCAACTTGTAGTTGGTGGTAATTTGTGATTTCTTTTAAAAATGCCCTATTTGGCATTCGTGAGGGTGGCATGTGACGCACATACATGCCCATAGAGCATGTATGTGCGCCATATGCACACACATGTAGATTTCAGGGGTGCAGCAGGGTGTCTTTGAGACACCCCTGCACCCTTGAAATTATTCTCAATTTGCGATTAGCAAATTGCGAATCGCAAATTGAGAATTATTACACAATCATTCCTATGGGCTTCCTGGCCCATAGGCATGCATGGGCAATTATTCCTTAATTGCAAATTTGAAAATGCAAATTCGCAAATAAGGAAGACTAAGAGATTGCAAAAAAAAGCGATTTTCTACATATATTCCATTTTGCGATTTCTAAATAGCGATTCCTTAAAAATCGCTATTTAGAAATCGCAAAATGGAATCTTGATACATCTGCCCCTTAATCTTTTAAATCATCAATGACAAATTAACAACTTCATTCAGCTGCTTGTCTTTAGAACTCCTTGTTTTAATAAAGAAGAAAACTTTGAAACAGTTTTTCTATAATCCACAAAGCAAATAATGGCATCTGATGTGCGTTTCTCACTACCAATGCATTTCGGTGTATGAATCACCCTTCGTCAGCAGAGTTCTAAATATATACAATGAAGCAATCTTATAGTCTGTTATACATAATAAAACAAACATAGGCCTACAACATCCAGAATAGTCTAAATAATAACGACATCTAACGCAAGTGATTGGTATGATGAAGACAACCATGAGATTTAACATATCCAGATAATGTGACAGGCTGAAAAAATGTGAAAAGAGGAAAATGAGAAAACAAAGTAATTTTCTGAAGCCGCAACGGTTCATCCCAGAACACCCCCTCCATGCTGGCAAGCAGATGGACTACAAAAATAATCTCAGAGAAGAACCCGTGGAGTGAAAGTGAGAATATAAACTAATGTGGTAAAATATGCTGAACAAAGTACCTTCAAAAAGATGCACATGAAAATGGCTTATTGGCAAATCCACCAATCAGCGTTCAAAGGAATGCAGCGCTGACTTGAAGTACAGAGCAAAAAAAACACGTGACCACAATCCTATATAGCCACAATCCAAAGGAAGGAACGCCTTCTACAAGAAATAGATCAAACTGTAATCTAAACTGATTACACAAAACTAAGTGACCAGAATATGAATATGAAAGAGACGGTGACTAGATAACTAACATGACTCACGAGTGTAATGGAGAGAAATAGTGACAAACTCATGTGTGGCTATTACTCACTTAAAACATCCCCCATACCTCCCTGTTATAGATATGCGCCTCTACCAGAAATGTGAAAAATGCTAATGAGCACAATATCTGTTACCCCCTGTGTTATGACTGAGGTCTCTAGTTGGCAGAGGTACGTACCGCTGTCCAAATAGGGACCCTTGCTTCTAGTCAGGGTAAGGAGGAACCACTCTTTAGATAACCCCTGCTCACCCCCTCCATAGCTTGGCACGAGCAGACAGGCTTATCAAAGGCAATGTGTAAAGTATTTGTACAAACACTCACAGTAACACAGTGAAAACACCACAAACTGACTCCACAACAGTTTAGAAAATAAAGGTATTTAATCTAAACTAGACAAGACCAAAACGACAAAAATCGAACATACACAGATTATGGTTTCAAAAGAGTTCTTAAGGTTGCGTTAAAATAATCCACAGTTGCGTTAGAATAGTTCACAGTTGCGTCACGTTTAGCCAACAGTACGTTTAGATGAGACAAAGTTCCAAAACAGAAGCTGATGCGGTGGAAAACAAGCGATGCGTCACTCCTGACACCCTGGGGAGGCGATGCGACAGCCCCGCTGGATGCAGCGGGTGTGTTGCGACAAATCCAGTCTGTATGGGGAGGGAGGCGAAACCTCGTATGGATTCCGGTGCGTAGGTTCCATAGGGAGTGTCTCGGTAAGACACAATGCGACGATCTTAGGGACGGCGACGTTCTCAGGTGCAGTGGCGATGCGTGGTGGAGCGTTGATCATCTCCTCTCTCGGCCCCTCGATGCCATGGCTCTGCGACGATACTCGCAGCCACGTGATGCGGTCCGCAAGCAAGCAGTGCAGCGATCTCACCCACCGAGGACAGGCTCTGCGACAATACTCGCAGCGATGGTACTTTTCCCGCACCGGAGTGATGCGTTCCGCAAGCGAAGAATGCGTCCGTTCTTGCAGCGGCAACAGGCGCTATGACAATCTCGATCTTTGCGGTGGCGGGAATTTCCTCGCACTGACGGGGATGCGCTCCGCCAGCGAGTGATGCATGAACATTTACAGATAGTCTTAGTTTCTTGTTCTTCAGCTTTCCAAACAGCAGGCCACAACTTCCAGATGCCCCTCAGTCGGATTCAGCAATCAGGAAGGGTAGAACTCTCTCAGCAGAGCTCAGGGAAAGCTGGGGGTGAAGTCCTTTTGTTTCTGGGACTTCTTAACAGGAGGACAGCTTACAAAGCAACAACAAAGTCCTTCCCCTCTCCTTGGCAGCAAAGCAACTGCAGGTCAGTCCAGCTAAGCAACAGCAGGACAGTCTTCCTTCTTCAGTCTTCCAGCTTTCTCCTTGGCAGAGGTTCCTTCTTGATTCCAGGATGATCTAATTTTCTGTAGTCAGGGGTCCTGTACTTATACCCCTAAAAGTCTTTGTTCCCTTTGTGCAGGAGGGCTCTGAGCCCGGTCTGAACCAGTTCTGGGTGTTCCCTAAGCACTTTCTTTTCCTGGCTTTTCCTTTCTTTTCAGAGTGAGGGGCAGGGTCATCAGCCGCCCAGCAGGAGGTAATGCCAGCATTGTGGAAGGCAAGCACAGCCCTATTCAGGCCCAGGTGCTAGCCCCTCCCACCATTCTAGATGCAGATGGAGATATTCAGCCCTGGGATGGCCCACTCAGCCTCTGGGAGCCACCCAGCTCCTGTCACTCACAAACCAGGCAGTCAATTCACAAACAGGCCAAGGCACACAGAAAGGTCAGACAAGAGAAAAGCCACTTTCTAAAAGTGCTGTTCTCAAACACAGGATTTAAAAACAACCTTTCTTAAAAGATGTGTTATTACATTCTGAGTGCAGGAATACCAGACTTTTATGTCCTATCTTGCTCCGATGGGAAGATATGCTGGAAGCCACTGTAGCCATCATTCCCCATGATAGCCTATGGGGCAAGATAGGCTTACAATAGTGACAAACGAAAATGGCTGTAATTCACTACCAGAGCATGTCACATGCACTAGTACATGCTTTACCTTTCACATACACTGCACCCTGCCCAAGGGGGTACCTTGGGCCTCCCATAGGGGTGACCAATGTGCACAGAAAGGGAAGAGTTAGCCCTGGTCAGTGGGGACACTAACCAGGAGGACATGGCAGTTCACAGACTGCACACATGCACTGCAGTGGCAGGCCTGAGACACCATTTTAGGGCTACTCATATGGCTGGCACAATCAGTGCTGCCGGTCCACTAGTAGCATTTGACTCACCAGCCCTGGCATTCTCAGTGCACTTTACTAGGGACTTCTTGGTAATACAAATATGGCAATCATGGAAAACCAATCACAATAACAATTTATACAGGGAGCACTTGCACTTTAACACTGATCAGCATTGGCAAAGTGCCCAAAGTATCTATACCAGCAAAAACGAAATCCAGCACAGCATCAAAAAATACAGGAGGTAGAGGCAAAAAGATAGGGGGAAACCACGTCAAGGATGCCAGGTCTAACATGTGTCCCCTCAAGCTGAAAGTGGGGAGAACTACCCACTCTCTTGGAAGTTCTCTTCACTAAGGCGGAAAAACCTGGGCAGACCATCAGCATTGGCGTGTTCTGTGTCAGGGCGGTGTTCCACCGTAAAGTCCATTCCCTGTAGGGAGAAAGGGTCCACCTCAACAGTTTGGGGTTATCACCCCTCATCTCTCACCTCTGTCTGGGTCTTGGGAGGCTTCCAAGCCAGAATGATATCAATCTTCGCCTGTAGGGGTGCCACCTGGCCGCTCCCCACCTGGTTTCCCAAATACACCACAGATCCCTGCCCTATCTGACACTTCCTGTCCTTGATAGTGAGGCCTGCCCTTTGCAGAGCCTTCAACACTTCACAGAGGTGTTGCAAGTGTTCATCCCACGTGGAGCTGAATACAGCAATGTCATCCAGGTATGCGGCATTGAATTCCTCCAGCCCGGTCAGTGCCCGGTTAACCAATCACTGGAATGTGGCAGGGGCGTTCTTCAACCCAAAGGGCATGACTCAGAACTGGAAGTGCCCCTCTGGCATTGAGAAGCAGACCTCTCTTTGGCCCCCTCAGTTAAGGCAATCTGCCAGTACCCAGAAGTTAAATCAAACGTACTGAGGTACTGAGCAGCTCCCAACCGATCCACAAGCACATCAGCTCTGGGGATGGGGTGTGTGTCAGTCTTCGTGACCGCATTGAGCCCCCGGTAGTCCACACAAAACTAGAGTTCTGGAGTGGCACCGGGCACAGCAGCTTTTGGCACTAAGACCACTGGGCTAGCCCAGGGGCTGCTGGAGGGCTCAATCACCCCTAGCGCCAACATCTTGGAAACCTCTTCCTTGATGCTGGCCCTGAACTTGTCAGCTACCCTGTAAACTTTCTGTTTCACAGGTAAACTATCTCCAGTGTTCACATCATGGATGCAACAATTGGTGACACCTGGGGTCAGGGAGAACACTGCCTGTATTTCTAAGTGTTCTGGGGCAGAGGAGTGTCCTGGACCATCTTTTGGTCTCCTAAAGAGACAAGAGTAATTACTGCTAGTCCCTCCTCCCCACTGGAAATCAAATCCCCTCCCAAAGCTACACTCGCTAAACCCGGGGTGGGCGCACCAGTGGGTGCTGGATTTTTCTTGGGACACCTAGAGGAGAAGTGGCCCACCTCATTGCAGTGATAGCAGGTAGGGGGATCCCTGTTGTCCCTGTTGTTCCACCTGCCCTTAGGGGGCCAGGTTGGCTTAGGTTTGAGGGGTTGCGACTCCTTTCCCTGGGAACTGTTTTGGGGCCCTTGAGAGAAATCCTTTTGGTTACCCTTGTCCCCCCACTCTTCTGCTGGTGACCCTGCCCACCTTCGGCTGTGGTACCCACAATTCCTCTATGGACCCTGGTACTGGTCCAGCGGTCCGCCTCCTTAGCAAGCTCAATGGGGTCTGTCAGCTTGCTGTCTAAAAGATGCTAGCACAGCTCTGGAACACATAGACTACTCAAGTGCTCCCAACTAATTAAATGCAACAACCCCTTATAATCAGTGACTTTGCTGTCCTTCATGCAACCTTCCAGTGCACCCAAATACAGATTCACACACTCCATCCAAGTCTTGGACTCTTTCTTTCTGGAGTTCCTAAACTGCAGTCTGTACTGCTCTGGAGTAAGTCCAAACCTGAGAAATAGGGCCTGCTTCATTTTGGGATAGGTCATGGTACCTGCTAATTCAAAGGGCTCTAGAGCACTCCTCCCAGAAACCTCAAAATGTTTCCACAGGCCCGCCCCCCAATGCTATTCAGGCACCCCATTCATTCTCAATTCAATCTCAAAAGAGGTAAACCAGGCACAGATATCCTCACTCCTATTGTAATTCTGTACCAAATCCTTGGGGATATATACTTTACCACCCTGCACTGGCTGTGCACTGCCACCATTTGAACTGGAATCCACCTGCTTGGCCTTGATCTCCAGTTCCCTCAGGCTCAACTCATGAGCGAAAAGCAATTTCCTTTCTTCTAGGGCACGAGCATTCTTGCTCTCTTCTGCCTCTTTCTCTATTTTCATTTTCAAAAGCTCCAACTCATGATTCCTCACTCTTTGATTCTCCTCTAACTCTTTTGGAGTGAAACCTCTATTGGAATGGTTGCTGCCAGGCCTTGAGCCTGGTCTGCTCACAGGCAGATCTTGGGGTTAAAAACCATTCCTTCCAATTGCATCATTTCCTTCTTGTACCTCCCAGTGGGCCTTCAAGATTCTCTGCAGCTCCTCCTTCCGGTAGCCACTCTTGGTGGGGCAATCAAACTTTTTGTAGAATTGTCTGAGCTGCTCAACTATGTAGGAATATCATAAACCAACAGTTGAGATAGGGTCAAAGGGATTCAGAGTTTAAAGACCCATACCTGGTTAATATCCCCAGATCCTTCTACATATACAACATAAGAACACAGGGGGTCTAACAGCCAAATAGTTTGGCTAGGCTGCCAAGCTTTCCAGCATGTGGCGCTATTTCATGTAGCGTGTGTGTGGTGGCAGCTCCTCTGCTTTTAACCTCCCGTTTTTGGTATTTTATTTTAATTTTGTTTTGGGCACTTTCCCTCGTTTTTAACAGCCTGGCCCACATACTCTCACCTCTGCCATCTCTACTTGCACCCTAATTGTGGTTACTCACCGCGCTTTGCGGGTCCTTCGCCCTGTCTCGAGGCGGCCATCTTTGGTGAGTGGGATCAGCGTGCAGGTAGTCCTTTCTTTACCTTGCTCGCTGAGTACTTAGGTAGACAAACTTGGCAGCGCGTTCTTTCCAGCGTGTGGTGCTATTTCATGTAGCGTGTGTGTGGTGGCAGCTCCTCTGCTTTTAACCTCCCGTTTTTGGTATTTTATTTTAATTTTGTTTTGGGCACTTTCCCACGTTTTAACAGCCTGGCCCACATACTCTCACCTCTGCCATCTCTACTTGCACCCTAATTGTGGTTACTCACCGCGCTTTGCGGGTCCTTCGCCCTGTCTCGAGGCGGCCATCTTTGGTGAGTGGGATCAGCGTGCAGGTAGTCCTTTCTTTACCTTGCTCGCTGAACACTTAGGTAGCCATGCTGACGCGCAGCGGTCACGCGCAGCGGGGACGCCGAAATGACGCCGGAGTTACGCCAGAGTTCAGCCCGTCTGTGCCCGTCCGGGCCCTGATGGGCCTAGGGCCGGCTATTATGCCCGTTTTTTCGGCGCCACCTACTATTAGGCTCCGATACGGGAGGGAGGCCCTCATTTCTTGTCGCCCGTCCCACCCTACCATCTGTAGTTTTGCACAGGAGGGAACAATTCCATTTCTACCGTGCAGAGCCTGTACTACCGGTCTTAAGTCTCTTGTCGTGAAGTCCGCTCTTTCCATGGCGCTCCTGAATTGCAGGTCGCTGCCGAGTCACGCTATTGAGATCAACTCGCTCATTCTGGACCACGAGCTTGATGTGTTGTTTCTCACTGAGACCTGGCTCTCCCCCAGCTTGGGCCCTGATATGGTCAGAGCACTCCCTCCAGGTTATCTCATATCTCACCTTGACAGACCTGTGGGGAGGGGAGGAGGAATTGCTATCCTTTTTAGAGACACGCTTGCTTGTAAGGTTCAGAATGGAGGTGTGACCGATTGTGAGAGCTGTCAGTTCTCCCTCCGTTTGTCATCTACGGTGTCTTTGGCGGGCCTGCTGATTTATCGACCCCCTGGATCCCTGGGAAATTTCCCTAACTCTTTCCTTGAAACAACTACACTTCTTGCTTCCTCGACTACCAACTTCGTTGCTCTTGGGGATTTTAATATCCATCTTGATGACCCCTCTAACGCCCCGGGAGTAGATCTGCTGGATGATCTCAAAGCTTTTGGGATCTATCTGGCCAACCCGGGGGCGACCCATGAGAAGGGACACCTGCTGAACCCCATTTTCTCAAACCTGGACCACCTTAATTCATCTCCTGCGCTGGCCCTGCCTTGGACAGACCACTTTTTGGTATCCGCATTGTGGCAATTTGATAGCCTAGCTGCAATTCGTCCCAAGGGTTTACACCTTGGAAAGAGCTTGGTCGAGGCTCCCGGTCGATACCTAGGCGGTACACCTGGAGGCAACGTGGCCCCCTCCTGGATCTAACCTGCTAGTCGCGGAAGCGAATTTACACATCTGGCTTACTTATTCGTTAGATATCCTCCTACCCAAAAAGAAACAACTTATGAAGGGGAAGAGAGTGGGTTCGGCGCCCTGGTATACGTCTGAATTGAGAACAATGAGGAATGGTTGCAAGAGGTTAGAGCGGTCCTGGAGGAAAGACTGGAATGAAACGAGTCGGAAAGAATATCGGGTGGCTCTGAGTAGATATAAATATGCCATTCGGGAGGCAAAATCTGGATTCTTCGAGGAGAGAATTGGCTCTGCGGCCAACTCTTCTAAAGAGTCATTCAGGGTTATTAAGGAACTACTGAATACCCCCGAACCTCAGATCATCCACGAGGACCCACGCAAAAAATGCACAGAATTGGCTTCCTTTTTTAAAACAAAAATCGACAATATATTGGCTTCCCTTCCCCGGCAAGCTGAGGTTTCTTCCCTGGGTGACAATTCCAGCTCACAGTTTAGGATGCGATCAGTAGAGCTGGCCTCTTTTGGCCCCGTCACTATGGAGGAAGTTCTTTCGGTTTTGAGAACCATGAAGAGTGGCTCCCCGAAAGACCCGGCACCTATTAAATATCTAAAACAGGTGGCCCCTACTATCGGCGGCCCAGTGACGGACCTTATAAACTTGTCCCTCACTCAAGGGGTAGTACCCCCTAGTTGGAAAGGGGCGGTGGTTAAGGCTCTTTTAAAGAAGCCTAATTTGGACCCCGCCGACCTCGCCAACTTTAGGCCTATCTCCCTGCTGCCGGGCCTTGGTAAGGTGGCGGAGAAGGTGGTGAATTGCCGCTTGTCGGACTTCTTGGAGGCCAACTCCCTCTTAGGCGACTCCCAAACGGGTTTTCGCCCTGGTCAGGGGACCGACACCGCCCTGCTGGCGGTCGTGGAGAATGCTAGGAGCATTTTGGATTCGGGGGGATCAGTGGCAGTGATCCTCCTGGACCTCAGTGCTGCTTTCGACACCGTGGACCATCAGGTGCTTCTCCAACGGCTGGCGGGGGTGGGGGTCACTGGTCTGGCCCTCGAGTGGTTTGCTTCCTTCTTGGAAGGACGTACATTCGAGGTGTGGGAAGGCCATGAAAAACCATCTTCAATCCCTCTCCAGTGTGGTGTGCCACAGGGCTCTTCATTGAGCCCTACTTTATTCAACGTCTACATGCCCCCCCTGGAGAGTGTGGTACTGCCGCTGGGTATTAAAATCATCAGTTATGCTGATGATACTCAGCTGGTGGTAGGCCTTTCCCAGTCGGCTCACCATCCTGACCGGCTGCACTCGTGTTTGGAGAAGATCTATACATGGATGTGCAGCTCAGCACTAAAGCTCAACGGCTCCAAGACTGAGCTGATGCTGCTGGGGAACTCTTTTCCATCTCTGTCCCCCAGCAGCTGGCCCGATTGCCTTGGACCAGCACCCACTCCCAAGCAGGAGATTAAGAGCCTGGGGGTGTGGCTTGAGTAGGACCTTTCGTTTAAAACCCATGCTAAAAAGACTGCTGGCGTGTGTTTTGGCCTGCTCCGCTCAGCTCGGAAGATTCTACCTCTGCTTCCAGCGGCCACTAGGAGACTTCTCATCCAGGGGCTTATCATCTCGCGGCTGGATTTCAGCAACGCGCTGTTCCTGGGTGCCCCAGAAGCCACCCTGAACAAACTACAGCAAGTGCAGAATGCGGCCGCCAGGCTCTTGACAGGTCTCCCCAGGCATCAGTCTGCTCGCCCCGCGCTGAAGGCGCTGCATTGGCTCCCTGTGAGGGACAGGGTGAAGTTTAAGTCACTCTGTATCGCTCATAAAGTCCTGCAGGGGGTAGGTCCACCTATTCTGGGGGAGATGGTTCAGCCTTATAAGGCCCCTCGCTCTCTCCGATCCGACCATCAACATCTTCTGCAGGTAGGGAGGGTGAAGAAGGCAAGAACTGGTGGCAGAAGGTTTTCTATAAACGTGGCCACCCTGTGGAACTCTCTTCCCCTACATCTACGTTCGGAAGCTAGCCTTCTTCGGTTCCGCAAACTTTTAAAAACTTTCTTGTTCTCTGCTTAACTTCCGCACTATTCTGGTAGTTTCATTCTCTGGTGAGCGCTGGGATGCCTAATGGTAACCAGGCGCTATACAAAACTCAGAATAATAATAATAATAATAATAATCCGAACTACCAAGATCCCGGAGTGCCTAAGTCACCAAAGGAAAGCCTATTAAAACATGGGTGAACACTATGTTAAGGAAAACACAGACATTTTATAGGTCATTTACAAATTGGTTGGCAAAATCCACACCATAAAGCAATGGGGTACCATCAAATTGACTTGATGAACAGTCCTATCATCTGGCCATACCCAGGTGTGATATAGGCTAGTCCCCTGATCATTGGGACATAAAAACCACACCATTCGTTGCTGGTTTTGGATTCGGTCCTACCAACATAAATGAGCCGCCATCTGATTGCTAATCATTGATGGTTAGTGAATTATAGTGCAACACACAAAAAAATATAGTGAATTAAAATAGGATGGTGTGTCCCCCTTCTCTAAACTTTTATTCTTCAGCCGAACAACACCTCCTAATTAAAAACTAGAACAGTGCAAGAAAGACAGTCAACAAATATCTGTCCAGTAATGGGCCAACATGTTTCTGCCTATCGGGCAACCTGTCCCATGGCTTTCGTCAGGGCCTCTGTTCTTAAAGTCGTTGCACTTAGTTTTGAATAAACAGTGATTTTAAACAAGGAAACACCAAATAGTGAATTAATTTAAAGAAACGGTTGAATACGATACAACTTGTACCAACCGAGAACATTAAACCTCCATGTCAATTGGAAAATAGGATTTCTACGGAGGAAATATACAATAATTAGTGTAAGCTAGCCATGTCTGTTATTAAAAAAAATGCGTATCACTGAAATTATTTACAGATAAAATAAAAAGTTTGATGCTCACCCTTCATGATAGGGGAATAGACCTCACCTCACCTGGACCTTGCTCAGGTTCTACGAGGCCCCGCACTGTACAGATAAAAGAAAATAGAGCAGAAAGTAGGAACACCATGAAGCCGTTTGTCAGCCTTTCAAGAATAGTGTCACATGATACTTTCCGTTATACGTCTCAACTTCCATCTATATAACAGCAGCAGAGAGAATCCAGCCATCTGACATAAATGCATACCCAGTCTCAAAGTATCTCAAACTAATCATATCATCTTGTAGCTCTCTAAATGTTCCTCTCAAATATCTACCATTGTTAACATAGAGGGAACACTGAATGCAAATCATTAATCTTGGGCTTATTTGATTTAGGAGTCCCCATATGGAGGGCTCTTTCAAAACAAAGAGCAGTCCCACCCACTCACCTCTCCGTCGGTACCTCAAGCTCACATCTGAGTCTTGGGGGAGGTACCGAACCGGAGAGGACCAGTCATTTAAACTGCATACTGATTGGGTACTGTTCGTGTAACCCTGCGCATTACTCAGCATCTTGAGTTATATGCGCACCTATAAGGAAACAAATTACGCGATATATCCATTACCGTTAGATGTTTGCTGTTCTGTCTGTGCACTACTTGTCAATCGAACACACCCCGAGCTCACGTGGTCACTCTCGCGAGAAAAACTACAGAGTCATGTCATCCCGCACTCGTTTGTAGTTTTATTTCCAGAGCGAATGCATTTATAGTATTAAGTATTCCCCATTGTCTAAACAGCAACTCATACTTGATTGAAATAGTTCAAAAAAGTTCTAAAATTGAGCAGAAACGCGTTGCAATATCTCTGCTCGTTGGAGACCATGTTATTAGATCTAGGACTACAAAATGACGTCATAACGTCCATATTAGTAGTTTCTTTACCGCGTTTATCAATTCATATCGTTTTCTTTGTATATTGTACAGAAAACTTTAACTGGATTTATAGACTCGCCTAGAATCACTCCTCTTTAAACATACAACTGACTCCAATGCACTAGAAATCAAATAGGTGTAAGGAAAATGATGGCTGAGTTCCAGTGTCTCATGCATATGATTGTAAACAGATAATTTGTAATTTTCTGTTTACTTCCCATGAAATGTTTCCTGCAAGTGTATGTATTGTCAGAATTAATTAGTGTGGTGTAGCGGATATATGGATGCATGCCATTAACAAAAATATATTTGCTGGTCAATCATCAAGTATCATGTGTTCTATCCATACATTGTTTAGTGTTAACGCTAACACTGCAGATCTTCCGTAACTTGATGATTGTGCCATCACCATCCATACCAGTCTCTATAGCAGGGTCCAAGGGATCTCATCATTAAGTCCGTCTGTATCCGTACGGACTTCAAGCCAGTGACTTCAAGGGCCCAATGACTCCCACACAAACCTCCAAAACGAAGGCCTGCCAAAGCCAGCTCCTTAGAGTTCACCGCGAGGTCCCAGACGCCCTACATTTCTAAAGGTACTGTTTGCGGTTCTTCCAGACACAGTAGCTGGCCCTGGTCACCGTAGTCTGCCAAAACTGTTGGATTTGTTTGTTCACGACTCCGTGATAGCCCCGGATGGAGCTATTGACTTCAAGGAACTGTTTTTAAAGTCTAATGTTGCTTTATGAGTATTCTAAATAACTGTATATTGGATTCTTATTGTTTCGTCTTGTTTTACCCAGATAAATATTGGCTATTTTTCTTATTCTGGTGTGGTTTCCCTTTGTAGTTTTTTTGCACTGTAGTACTGTTTGCAAATGCTTTACACATTGCCTCTGGGATAAGCCTGACTGCTCATGCCAAACGACCAAGGGGGTTATTTCAGAAGTGTAACTCCCTTATCCTGACTAGGAAGAAGGGTCCCTACTTGGACAGGGTAACAACCTGCCAACTAGAGACCCCATTTCTAACAGTGCCAAAATTGTACCAGGGCATGGGGACCCTGCGCACCTGTATAGCATCAATTAAGGGGAGTCACATCTAAATTGGAGAACCGCTGGGGAACAATTCCGCACCCTAATACCTTAATAGAATTAAAAATAATAAAGTTGCTAGAGCACCAAGTATCTCAGAGGTCATGGAGAGAGGCTATATACAGTGGTAGCCTTTTTGAATACAAAAATGTAGCAGGGTGCGGCAACCCGGCACACCTACAAGCATCAATAGCAGAGCAGAATGCGTCCACTTCATGCAGAATCAGAACATGATTCTCTGCTATTTGCCTCACATATGATTTTGCGCTCTTTTTAACATAAAGTCCACTTCACGTAAAAAAATAGCCCAAAGTGCCAGTCCAGTAATTTTGCGTACTAATACTTAATTTTAAGTAATATTCTGGGCATTTTGTATAATATTCCATATGGAAATAACATGAATTTCACTCAGGCCTAACTAGGTGCCATTTTAGTGCAGCACCAACCCTAAAGCGAGTTGTGAGGTTAAAGAAAATCTCCTATGGTTGCTAGAGTCTGACTGGCATAGAGCGTGCTTCCTCCCAACTTGAAATGGGAACACCTGATGAATGCCAATGAACCATCAAGTTTGTACATGTCACTCCTTTCACCAATGTCACCATCTACCAGGCCATGTTCAGAATCTCTGGTAACCGATGTGCCTCCTTGCATCGAAACGTGGGGAACTCATCTGATATGGCTTCTGGATAATGCACAAGCCATGCAAGAAGTAAACTTCTTTAGATTGCATCTCAAGCCCCCCCCCATCTGAAATGATGGGCCATTCCTCACTAGCAGATGGTGAATACCATGAAGATCTAACATCACTAAAACAGATAGATGAAGAACTGTTGCTAACTACTTCAGAAGTACATGCCTAGACACCCAGAAGTCTCTTAATCAAAGGGTGATTGCACAACCCCCACGGAAAAGGGCAATTAACCAAAAAAAATGTATGGGTCCCAACATTAGATGCAATGGCAACCATCACTGTTAAGACAGATCACATGAGTCAAATGATCAAGATATTGATTGGTCAAGCATTAATTATGTCAGGTACTCAGGGGCTATTGAAACATTCCACACAGCCCTTGAGGGAATAAATTGTCAACAAGAATGTGGGCAACGGATGAAGATATGCCACTCTCAGGTGGAACACAGTACTCCTCATGGACCATAATGGAAATACAACAGCTGATTGCACTACAAAGGCCAAAACCAATCAACATGTGAAGTGAGTTGTCTTTTCCTGTATTGTCCCAATAACATTGCATGGTTCCAGTACATCAGCAGCCGTTTCAGAAAACAGACACCATTTTCCTTGCAGACAAAGGATTGATGGTGCGGAATCATCCTACCAGCACTCGTTTGTGTGAAATGCCTCTCGCTTCTGCAGATACCGCAGACCATATGTGAACCATTGACCAAACAGGAAAGTGTTCACCTACACTCACTGAGAAAGACAACCGGGTGTCCAGAACCATATGACAATGTCAATAGCTCTTTGAGCAAATATAAACTCCCCAACTACATTAGAAGTGTGGAAAAGCCATCTCAGCTTGTCTGACACAGAAACATAGACCACCAAAACCCCTGACTGTGAAGAGAAGGACATAGGAAAAGGAAAGGATGATAATCTGCACTGGAGAAAGAAAACAGGCATACATAGGGATTAGACCAGGCATAAGCAGGCTCAGTAATGAGCAACAGACTAGGCTATGACATACATCCTGTTAGCAGCTGTCATGTGGAGCAGAGCTGAAAGAGGAACATTGCTACCTGGCATTGTACTTGCAGTTCCTTCGCTCAAGGAAAAGGAGGGCAGAGTCAGAAACAGAAAGTAAAGTTTACTGTCACCCATCTGTAATAGGAGTGTGTTGAAGGGCAAAAGGAGGGGCAATGGGTGTTAAAATAGTGGGTGATGTCAATTCCACTAAGCATGTCATTTTGATGAATAACCATCCACTTGTTACACTGACGCAAGTGAGGCCAGGGCCTCATAGGAATAAATTAATTCAAGCATTGTATTTTTCCTCTCTCCTCACCTCTCTGTCTCTCTCAGTCTCTTTATCTCGCTCTTTCTTTCTATCTCTCCCTTTCTCTGTCTCCCTCTATCTCTTTCTTTCTGTCACTTCCTCGCTCTCGTGCAGTCTTTATTTCTTCTTATACCCCCATTATCCCCGGGAAGCTAGATCTCTGATGACTTCAGCCATTCAGGGAAATGACAGATAAGATAAATGGACAGCTCAGCCCTGAAGGACATTCACACTGGTAGTTTACTGGAATCAGAATGTAACATGCTTTGCATTTTTAGCGATGGTGTGAAGTTTCTCTCTATCTATTATTCAAAGCAGTGCTGCAATACACACTTGCAAAGTCTACTAACGCACTTACATCACAAACAACCATTACAAAAACCTATCTTCAAAGGAGCGCAAAAGCTAAAGAACGCACCAGCGCCATAGCATGCAAAGCCATGTTCTCATCAGGACAGAAATAGAATGCATCCAATTACTCCGAGGCAAGCTAAAAACTGAGCCATCCTAGTGAGGCGCGGTGCATTATTTTGCCTATCATGCTTTCGGATAATAGAGACGACAAATTGATATGAGGCATCAAGATATGAAATGTGACAGCTTGATTACTTCCAATTTAAGCAAATCTAGGTCACACATAAAAAGTCTTCCTTCAGTATGTTAAAATGTTCCTGCCATACATCAACCTCCCAAGTCATCACAATCCAAGAGTTTGTTTCCTGCGGCTGATTCGAGAGAACCTCACATACCATGCAGCACGTTTTCAGTATATTTCATATTCAGAGTAACACAGCAGCGCATAAATCACTACCTCGAGGGCAGGCTATAAAGCTGAATCTGCTTGTTAGCTTGATTTAATTGTTTCTGTGGCGGGATTGACAGTAAGTATTATTTTAACAAGCATCTGTCCAAGGGCTGTTCATTTTGTTCTTCTTCACTGCCTTTGATATTGTCAATAGATTTTTTGTTTTGATGGAGCGTTTATTTTGCTGTTAGCCCTTTTTTAGGGAAAATTTAACAATGAGATTAATTTAATTTTATGGGAGAGAATGCAGTCTCTTGATATTGACATTAATCCTTTTTTATCTAGTTATTTAGAAAATAAAAATAAAAACAGAAGTCTTGGACTAAGAGATTTTGCGGGTGCCCTCGTTATTTCGCCATGTCTCCTCCTCTTGCAAACGCTCATTTTCAGCATTCGAGCATTATTTTTATTGTCCCAGATACTCTTCCATTCTATTGGTATGATTCACCGCCCACGAAAAAGGAAAGTTGTAATAAATTCCCAGATTTGGCACTGGATTTAGCGAAAAGAAGTAGTGATTTGGCTTGGATGTCAACTAATTACCCCTCAGTGTATATTTTCTCACAATGTCTATCAAAAAGACTAAAACAGAGAGATACATTCCAAAAGTAAACTCTAGCAAAGAAGGTTGTCCGTAGCGCAAATGTTGCAGGCAGTTAACAGGTCAAGAAGTAAGAAATGCCAGTCTCATAGAATATACAAATGGCACAATTTGTGTTCATACCTAATCAGCCCTGGCCATCAGCAATGTAAGCGATCCAGTCAGCAGAATTGTATTATGTGTGCACCAAAATACAAAGTGGACGAACCAGTCAATCACACTTCCGCTCAACAATGGCTGCCAATTGTGAGTCAGAAAGCACAAAAGATCGCAATTCAAGTCACCTGCCACTTTTGTGTCGTGGTAGGTCATTCTCAGTGGTCCTCAGGGCGAAGATGTGAAGGCCACAGATAGACAAGAAAACGTCCTACTGTGCCAGGATGAGTGAGTGATGACAACACAACTTTCGCCCAGTCACAGCTCTTCAGTGTTTTTTGATTGTGCATTTATGATAATTTACAGTTTTGATTACTGTCCCTGGCGTTGACTTTGTCATTACTCTAAACCTAATCAACAATGAACCTTGACCCTGGTCTTTACCTCAAGTCTTATCCTTATTCTAACACAAACCTGAATCTGGCCCTATTTTTAACCATAATTGATACAGATAACCTTGCCTATCGCTCATCCATGACCTTGATTTTTTCCTTTCCACTAACATTAACCTGGCCATGACATAAACCCTAACATTTACCCTTCCCATAGATTTATGCCAAAGCCTTATACTGGTCTTAAAACAAACCTGAACATAACCCTCTGTGTAAATCTGTCCGTTAGTCTTACTTTTATCCTCACTCTAAATCGGATCTGAAAACATGTGGCCAATACTTATTCTGACTCTATGTCCCACCATGCAACCCACATTTAGATCAAATAAGTATCTCTGATTCGGTTTTATCTGAGAAATATTTCAGTGGAATATTTTTTATTGAAATAGTTGTATTTACTTGGTTGTGTTGAAATGTACTGGGTGAAAAGAAATCATACCTTTATTACATGATGATAACAGCAATTATGGTGCAGGAAATACACTTTAAATGAAATGATAACATGATTTTAATAACAATATAAGTAGTTGTGTGGCTAAGTGTGTACATCTGGCCCAAGAGTTTCACATGTTCTATCAAATATTTGAGATATTGGAATGGTGGTGTTACATAACAGAATGGCCCAAATTAAACAATGTCAGTCGGAGACACCGTCTCCTTGTAAGAACCAACTGACCATAGGTCGGCGGTTCCGAACACCCTAATGCTGCAGCTGCGGTTACCCTAATGCTGCAGTTACCAACTCCCATTTTCCAATGGAAGCTTGTGCGGCGGACAGAAACAAGTGCAGCATAGGCTCCCATAGAGAAATGGCAGTTCCTGTAAATCCCTGTCACACATGGAGGGGGGTACCCCATGGTGCAGGGGATTGCAGGGAATACCTAGGCCACAAACCGGAGGCTGCGGAGGCATGGGGGCCCTGCTATTGGACCCCAAAGTCATTTCCAACAGGCTTTTCTTGTCGGAAAGCCCAACATGAAATCCCTGCCGAAAACCGACAACATAATCCTGATTGGAGGAACACTGTCCATAGGGGATTATGTGCAGCCTCCAACTGGTTGACGGGCCCATGGGAAGCCACTCAGTCTGACTGGTCAGTTTAAACTCTGACCACCTGCATTGCAATTAGGCGGTCGGACTATAAACCATGCATGTCGGTCTGAAAGCCTCTGGTCTGCAGTACGAGGCTTTCCAACCGACACCCTAATAGCCCCAAAGATTTCAGAGACAATGATAATAATGTGACTCCATCTGTAATTTGGCAGGGATATATACAATATTATAAAAAGCACAACATGTTTCATTTGTATATTTTTAGATGTATATTTTGTGGATCAGTAATGATATGCAACTTGAACGCTTGCTAAAGTGCAAAGCCATAAAAGGCACACATTTGCACTTAACATATTGTGTTCCATTCTTTTTTTTTTTTTTTTTCTGAACATTGACGAGTAGCATTTTCTGCTATGGACACACAACAATGTTAAGTCATTAAGGGCCTAATTACCAGTTCAATGGTAAGAGCGGTGGCTGTCCCTTGAAAACTTCCGAAGGGTGGTCTCCCACCCGCAGTATTACCATCTCACAGCTGGCCCAGTGACATTGTTTCTGATGGTGGTGTACATTGGTTCCTATATGTCGAAGCTGGCATGTATATTTTGACTGTACAAATGTACACACATGCATGACACATGTGAAAAAATACCTACTATCCATTGCTGGAGTCTGGACCATATGTGCCCAGTCCAGTCTATGGTAAATAGTACAACAATTACTTACATAGATTTCGACGCCAACACGGCAGTTACATTTCTCTGTAAAACCCTATAGCAACTGCTTCCCTCAATCGTCATTGAGGCTCTCTGCGAATGGCTGTCTATGCCAGTGGTGCTCCGGCGGTATTTCGTACAGCAAACTGACAACAAAGTTATATGGAGGCATGCCTTGTTGATGGACTTACGAATTTCGAGATGCGGTATTGGAGAATATGCTGTTTGAACATATATCGAGTTGTAAATATCAGGAGAAACAAAGCACAGAAAATAAATAGGTTGACACAAATATATTGCAAAGCAAAAATATTGCTGTCGAGAATATTGTTTTTTTAGGTAAGTTATATCACATTTAATAATATTGTTGATTTTAATATAATTTTCAACACTACAGCTTCGTTAATGTATGTTCGTTTATATAATAATTTTATGTGCTAATATTGTGTAATTGGTATTATTTTTTTAATTATAGTTTGTACTTTTAAGTAATTTAGAATGTTTAATTTAAGTGTTTATAGTAATTTATAGTGCCGTAGCAGGGTGTTGGGTTTGTAGGGGAACAGGGTGAGAAGTTAATGAAACAAAAGCGAATTATTAATGGATTCATATTTTTTGAACAAATATGTGAGTAATATTAAATATGTGAAATATGTAATACTGATTTAACTTATGGCTATATTTTAGGTGCGGGCTGCTAGGTTTCTATAAGTACAGATAGGAAGTTAAAGAAGCTATAATAAATTAAAAATATATAACTTTATTAATAATTATTGAATCGATTAATAATAATGTGGATCCCATATTAATTATATATGTTTGTTATGATTTAGGTGTGGGCTGCTGAGTTTGTTGGAGTATTCATATTTAAATTAGATTATTTAATTAATTAACAATTAGTAATTAATGGTTAATTAATTAGTACTTAATTGACGTCCTATCTTTACCCCTACAAAGCCAGCATCTCACAACTAAAATGTAACTCAAACAATTAAGTATATCAGAATTTACATAATTGATGATCATTTAAATATTTAATTAACAATTAATATAATTATTACTTAATTAACTTCCTATCCAATACCCCAACAAACCCAGCATATATATATATATATATATATATATATATTACCTACTGGCGGTCGCCAGTAGGTAGTTATAGTTCGGACCTAGTTTCTATAGGAAATCCTCAACATTCTATTTGGATTAACTTTGGCCCTGGTGGATGAATCTTTGTGAATTTCTCCAAGAAGATGGCTCGGTCCGTTGCGCTCCGTCCCTGAAAGTTTGGGGGGGATTGGTGAAGTGGGGGCTGAGATAAAAGGGGGGTCCCAAAACGTGTTTTCTCCATGTTATTTTCCATAGGACATTTAGACACGGCTACAGGTCGAACGGCTGAATGGATTTATAAGAAATTTGGCAAAACTGTAGAGTCCGGCTCGCAGATTACGCTTTTTGTGGAATGGTGTAAATCCGTTCAGTAGTTGCTGAGATAATTAAAGTTAAAGTCAATTATATATCTATAAGCACGGACGGGTGCGCGCACTCAAGCGGCTGCGAGCGAGCGGAATTTTTTTTTGCAGCGTGACGTCTGTTAACGTTCGATTCGAAGGAAATCAGGAAGTGTTGACCGCCATTTTGTCACTGCGAGTAAATATATTGTCATTTCAAAGCGTTGGAACATGGAAAGGGGAGAAGGTAGAGATTGTTTTGCTGCGTAGGTTTTCTCAGGGTGTGCAGTAAGGCCCTTAAACGCGAAAATATATATATATATTTTTTTAAATGCGCGCACTCAAGCGGGTGCGCGCGAGCGGAATTTTTTTTGCTGCGTGACGTCTGTTAACGTTTGATTCGAAGGAAATCAGGAAGTGTTGACCGCCATTTTGTCACTGCGAGTAAATATATTGTCATTTCAAAGCGTTGGAACATGGAAAGGGGAGAAGGTAGAGATTGTTTTGCTGCGTAGGTTTTCTCAGGGTGTGCAGTAAGGCCCTTAAACGCGAAAATATATATATATTTTTTTTCCCCCAAAAAAAAGTTGCGGTGTGCGCGCACTCGGGCGCGCACACCTATTTACAAGAGTGTGAAAATGGAGATAAATCAGAAGTTTGAGTGCTTTGATATAAGGTTGCTCTGAAAAGAGCCCTTGTGTTAATTGAGTTTTTTCTGCATTTATAAGTAAGTACCGAGGCAGAGTCTGATGTTGCATCCGTGAAATGAACACCATCTGTCCTATAGATGTCTTGCATGTGGTAACGCAAGTTGTTGTGGTAAATAGAACCCATGCTATAATCTCTGAGGAAAGCAGAAACAGATTTATTTACATGTCTCCTTGCTTTCTCAATTTGTGCACAATGTTGATTGGACCAATTCCATTTCTGTCTTTGGCATATATTGGAATATACCAAGGCAGTTCGAGGAAAAAGTGTCATCAATTGTCGAAAGGTGTCTTTTAGAAGCATTTCCAGACCTACCCCAGTCAATGTGCCTAGATCGTTCCCACCACAGTGCACAATTATAAGGTCTGGTTCTGGGAGATGCATAAAAGCTTTCACCAATGGTATTAATTGGTGACATCTTAATCCTCTTTGCCCAATCCACGTTATCTGCACATTTGGTAAATCAAGGTTGGAAATTTGTCTGCTTGCTGCATATTTTCCACTCCAGTGAATATAGCTGTGTCCTAAAAGCCAAACCTTCATTTTCAAGGGAGATGCACTCGTGCTCCGATGGGTTCTGGAAGTGGAATGGCAGTTAGAAGCTGAAAGTCAGGATAAAAAAACGGATGAGGCTTGGTGTGGTTGAAAAACAAAAGATGATTGGTTGATTCTAATACGTGAAGATTGAAGACTACGTTGCATGTTAATGTTATGTAAAAGAAAAAGTAGTATTGGGTGTGAAAAAAATGACATGTAACAGAGCTGTGGATAGGCAGGTGTTTCTGGAGGGAAAACAGTGCTGTTAGATTGCTGTAGAACGTTGAGATATGAAATTTTGACCTGTGCCTTCAGCCAGGTGCAGAATGAGGTGTTAAAATGGAAACAGCCAGAGAAGGCAGTGGGTGATGGGTGACTTTTATGTGACATTGAAAATATTGTGAGGGACAACGAAGTGCGGACGGGTGCGCGCACTCAAGCGGCTGCGCGCGAGCGGAATTTTTTTTTTGCTGCGTGACGTCTGTTAACGTTCGATTCGAAGGAAATCAGGAAATGTTGACCGCCATTTTGTCACTGCGAGTAAATATATTGTCATTTCAAAGCGTTGGAACATGGAAAGGGGAGAAGGTAGAGATTGCTTTGCTGCGTAGGTTCTTTCAGGGTGTGCAGTAAGGCCCTTAAACGCGAAAATATATATATGTATTTTTTTTTTTTAAGTTGCGGGGTGCGCGCACTCGGGCGCGCACACCTATTTACAAGAGTGTGAAAATGGAGATAAATCAGAAGTTTGAGTGCTTTGATATAAGGTGGCTCTGAAAAGAGCCTTTGTGTTAATTGAGTTTTTTCTGCATTTATAAGTAAGTACCGAAGCAGAGTCTAATGTTGCAGAGGAAGATTCTGTTTCCCTCATCCGTGAAATGAACACCATCTGTGCTATAGATGTCTTGCATGTGGTAACGCAAGTTGTTGTGGTAAATAGAACCCATGCTATAATCTCTGAGGAAAGCAGAAACAGGCAGGTGGTTGAGTAAAATAAAATGAAAAGTTGGTACATTACATGTGATACCATCTTGAAAAAGTGGTAATGCTTAATGAATTCTTAAAGTTTCTGTCAGACGACAAAATTATAGTGCGGTTTGTGGCCGCGGCCTGCGATGGTGGGCGTAGGGTGAGAAGGGCAGGTGGGCGAGTAAAATGAAATGAAAAGTTAGTACATTACATGTGATACCGTCTTGAAAAAGTGGTAATGCTTAATGAATTCTTAAAGTTTCTGTCAGACGACAAAATTATAGTGCGGTTTGTGGCCGCGGCCTGCGATGGTGGGCGTAGGGTGAGAAGGGCAGGTGGTCGAGTAAAATAAAATGAAAAGTTGGTACATTACATGTGATACCGTCTTGAAAAAGTGGTAATGCTTAATGAATTCTTAAAGTTTCTGTCAGACGACAAAATTATAGTGTCTGCATGCGAAGCACTATCACGTTTCTGTTATGCTATTGTGTAAGGGAAAAAAAATGCGCTAAAACCGTCAAAATGGCGAGAGGTGCATGTATGTAATGTGTTGGATCATACGCAAATCAGTGTTGAGAAGAACTACTGTATTGAGATATCTTTTGAAGGTTGCAGTATTGCATTTGAAGTACAGTACGAAAAACAATGGAAATATTATTGATAGAACATATTTTTCTCTTATGTATTAAAAAATATTTTAGTTTATGGAAAATTAAAGGAGCAGAGGTGTGTGAGGCGGAAATAAGCAGTTCAAATGCGAAATGGCGTTTACAGTTATAAAAAACTCATTCTATATTTACACATTAATTAGGGCACATGTAGCATATATTAGCGAGTTTTGCTTCGAGTACGTTTGAAATAACATAAGATAAGATATACAATAGAATTGTTGAGATTAGACTTTAATAAAAAATAAAGTTCAAAATCGAGTAGCTGAAGAAAAAAAATGTAGTCCACATAAAAGATCAAAATTTAACCAGTAGGAAATCATAATGTCCACTGTTAGTAAAGCCAATAGGTCTGTTCATGTTAAGAAAATATCCAAGAAAACGTGAAAAAGATAGGGAGGCAAAACGAAATGTGGACGTCAATGGTTTGCATAACAGTCATCCTAGGATTATGTAAGCGAAGTAGGCAGCAAGTGCTTCTAACAAGAAGTCACTGTTATGATCCGAAAACATGTCAGCCATCCAATTGAAAAGAGGAAAGCAGCATTCATGATCTGTTATTACCGGAGCCTCTAGTACCATCAGAGGACAGCTCAGTGGGTTTTCAATGTAGCTGTCTGTCAGGAAATCTTGCGCTGCTGCGAATATATCCCAATGACCCAGAACTCCTTGTATCGCTGCAAAGGCCATAATCCCTCTGTTGCAACAAAACTGTTCATGATCAATTAACCGTTTCATGAGATGATTGTAATTCACTTCAGGAGGTACCAAGTTGCAGAGACATAAGTCCAGGGCCCACATGAAATCACAGCTCAGGCAATGAAATACAGGCTGCACACAGGTGAAATAGGAATATTGAAATGATAATCGATATGAAGTATTCAGAGTCGAGAGTGCTAAGATGCCGTAGTAGTCAAGCATCTTCTGGCGAAATAGTTTTAAGTGTTCTGGCTTGTTTGCGAAGACAGGAGGGACATCCATTTTGAAATAAACGAGATGGGAACACAAACGTCGCAGCACTGGCAGTTCAACAGCAAGTCCACAGAA
Source organism: Lissotriton helveticus (assembly GCF_964261635.1). Lineage (NCBI taxonomy): Eukaryota > Metazoa > Chordata > Amphibia > Caudata > Salamandridae > Lissotriton > Lissotriton helveticus. The sequence continues at coordinate 492,263,007 of NC_136069.1, read as the reverse complement.
ATAGGTCGCAGAGCATGGAGTGAAGAGTAGTAGAATGACTTGATATAATTTTTGGCAGTCCGGTCACTAAACCAATGCTTAGTAGTTATAAAAAATAGCCTGTGTTGAAGTGGAGGATGCGTTTAAAATTAAGGGAGTCACCTCAGCAAATTGTAAAGGAAGTGCACTCTTTTATAAGGAATGGTGTTGTCTGTGAATATTAGCTAATGAAAGATATGTTCGCGAACAGATGCTATGCAAAAAATTGTTTGTGACAATAAGGCTGTTGTTCATATCTTGTGATTCAAGGCCGTAATTCGCTGCCAGATGGAAACATTAAGGTTCAAATGCTTGGGGTAGATAAACTACATTCTTAAAGGGATGTGTATGTAGTTGTTGTCCGTTACATGGGTTTTTACAAAACGTGTGTGTGGTGAAAATTAAATGTAAAGGTTTAAAGCAGGACTTTCCAAAACGGTCCTGGAGGGTCAGATGCATGGCAGATTAAAAAAATTACTACATGTTTTTCAATGGGGTTATGTTAAACATATGTTTCTTTATCTACTGTGCAGTTTTTCTGCATGTTGCCTATTCTTTTAATTTTTACTGTTGCTGTGTCTTATACATTTTCCAGGGGCGGGTATAGGGTAATGGCAGCCCTGGGCAGGGAGCGTAGGTAGGGGGCTCTGTAACAGGGGGTTTGGGCGGGGCGGAGCGTGCAGCCCACTGAAGAGGGGGGGGTGGATCAAGGTGTTTGGAAGTGGAACAGAGCCCGAGCATGCCAAATTCCTGCCATGGGCCGCTACGCAAATATGTATGCATCCTTAGAGGATTATTATATTAAGGCTATATATTAATATGGTGGCTCCTGGGGTTTGGTGGTCCTGTGCAGGTGTACTGCTTGCATATGCCCAAGGTTGGCCTTGTATTTTCTGTCTATGCACTTGTTCTCCGTCACATGGGCTTTTAGTTATGAAGGCCTTGTGTCGCTGGTGCATCAGTTTTAACATGGGAAAAAGTGACATATCTGTGGCGCAATGGTTTCATAAACGAGACATTTTGTATCTTATTGTAATGATAGAGAATCTTGGGGAATTTATCTGTTATGCTTGTTCTTTGCTATAATGGCTCTCTGTTGTGTAAGAAATAAGTCTGTAATAAGTTAATTAAATTTTATTATTTTCTTTTTTACAGTGTTTGGTGCTGAAAAGCAACAACCTGCCTTCTGAATTACACAATTTGAGGAATTATATTCTTTTTTTCAGGTGAGTTGGTATTTTTGCATAGGCAATTTTTTTGGGTGCACATGAAAATAATGAAGAAGATTTTTTTAAATGTTTGTAAAATTATCTTTTAATGGGCTTGGTGCATGTGTTCTTTTTGATGGAGTTCAGATTTACGGATCATTGTAGTATAATTCTTTCATGTTTCCATTACTTAAATTTTGTGAAGTGCTCATGATTTTTGTTTGGCAGTCTTTCTCCTTTATTTACAGAGAGGTATTATGATATGGTTCTAGGTGAGATGGGTATCTTTCATGCTTATCTGTGATTATAGTATGTATAGGCATTGTTTTACATATTCATGCAGAGGTTTATTATGAGGTTGTTCTTCATGCTTAGTATGACATTTTGTATATGCTATGACATTTACATGGTGAGTATGCTGTTGAAACATAAAAGGAACTGTCTCTGTGGAAAGTAGTAATCTGTTAAGTGAATGCTATGGTTTGTATAGTGTGAGCCTTCTCTTCAGAGTGCATATAGTTTACATAGCTCTTTGTATTGGTGAACTGAAAAAATGGGTCTCTAAAAATAAATTCTACAGTTAATCAATATTTGTGATATCTAGAAAATCTAAAAAGAAATTTTACCGTAAAATGTCTTTTAAGAACAGTAATTATTTAATGGAAAAAAAACATCAGTGTTAATGTTTAGGGTTATATTGTCAATTTCTTATCAATACAAGCGGAACGTGGTATCTTAAAATATATACAGTTAATAAGTTAGAAATTATAAAAATATATGTAGTTTAAAAATTAGTAAAGGCACTTTTAAGTTATACATTTATGAAAAAAGATATAATTTAGTCTCTATATTTGTTTAAAAGGATACAGAAGAATAAACTGAGTCTAGTTATGGAGAATTCCTCAGAAGACAAACAAATTCATTTTGAAATCATTAACGAAGTGATGGAGGAAATTTTAGACGCAGTCTTTCAAGAGGAAATAGATGAAAATAATGATTTTATGGACATGTCTTTAGACTCAGCTTACTTAGAGATGGTAGAAGGAGATGAGGACTTTGGACTTGAAGAAGTTCATGATGATATAATGCTGGAAGTTCTAGTAGATTATGAACTTTGCAAGAAATAAAAAAAAATTGATAGTAAAGCATTCTTGAAGACAGTTTTCTTGTCCTATTCGTCGATGATGTGATTTATGAGAGTGATAAGACATGTTCTCATGAAGTGTAAAAGAGATTGTAGTAAAAAAGATTAAAACATCTACGATGACCCATAGTTCTTGAAAAAAGTGTACTGTTTGTATGCTTTAAAAATTAGAATTAAAAACTGTCTATAATGTTAAAACAGATATGGAGTGTGATAAAATTAAGAACCAACATTTACTACAGGATTTCCTACTCTGTTCAGAGACTTTCTGTTATTTTCTTTATTCTACTTAGAAAATTAATCTGTGGTTTAAATTTGTATGTTATATGCTAGTAGTCAACTATAATATTTGTTATGTTTGTGTTTTACAGATTGAGAATTTCATCAAAATCTTAAATTAAGATGCCGACCAGAACTGAAAAAAGAAAGCTCTATAAACGGACTTACAATTTGAAGAAGAAAGGAATTGAAGAAGTATCAAAAGAACATAGGACGGATAAAAAGAAGAGTGCTCCTGGTAAGCAAACCAAAAAGTTTTTGAGAGCAATATGTGGAAGGAAAAATTTTAGTATTGAAGTGCAAAAGGAAAAAAGTATACCAGTATCGAGAAGGAGACATGGAACCAATGATAAAAATGTTTCTGGGATCAGCAGACAGGAAAATCTGTACAGTAAAACTCGGATGAATCAATTTAGCCAAATCAGGAAGCGTATGTTTTACAACAGAGTAATTTCGAATTTATCACAAAAGGAGAAAGTTTCTAAAAGAAGATCTGCTTTTCTTAAGAAGAAACAATATATAGAGGGTATTGTTGAGCGCGCGTTTGAGACAAAAAGAAAATTATTTATTTTAGTAGTTAATAGAATAAATACGCTAAATAAGGCAATACGAGTTTTAAAAGCTAAAAGTAAATGGAAGAGACACATAAATAGGAGTAATTTTTGTAAAGTGTTTTCTGGGAAGTGGATGCATACTTCCACTTCTGAACCATTTTTTAATGAAGAGAGTTACTTTCAAAGTAACGATTTATTGCATGCAGTTGACACCAGCGGTCGAGGATATGAGGTGAAGGAGGGATGTGTAATTGAGAAAGAGAAAATTGTGGTTAGAAATGCAGAAGAGGTGATGGCTGGAGAAGCTTCAGGGGACGTCCTAATGTTCCTGTTTACAGTTGGAATTGTAGTAGCATTTGTAGTGTACGACAGGATTCAATTGATTTCTTTCGCAATTTCTTACGTAAGTACACTAAAGAAAGTCTTAAGAAAAAAATTGTTATGTTGCAAGAATTAGATCATTGCAGAGTGCGAGAAAAAATAGGTCTGCAAGGTCATTCTCTGGCTTGTCTTTCTAAAAAAATATGCAGAGTGTGTTTCATCACTTCAGGATGTTAGCAGTGCATCATACTAAAATGAGAAAATTAGTGAGAAAGTTGTATTATGCAAAAAGTCCAGCACTTAAACTTAAACAGTTAAATAGTGCTCTTTTGCATGGATGTGAATTAGATGTTAAGAATATTTGTGCAGAAATTGAGGTAAGTTATTTTGGTCCAGAGGAAGATAATGCAGAAACTGATATAATTATAGAAGGAAATGTGTTAGAAAATGTTGGACATGTTAATATTGAAAATTTTGAACAGGAAATAATAAAGTTTAAGGTAATTGCAGGTGAGAAACCACATTTTTCTTGTGTCTGTTGTCGACGCATTCATTACAAAAGTCAAACTAGGTTGGTTGATTTATATTTAAAAAGTGAAGATGAAAGTAATGGTCAATGGAAAGATTTTGCAACTTATTTGTTGGAGGAAAACTGTTTTGATTTGGGTTTTGAGCAACGTATTTGTAAATATTGTTATAATAAATTAAATGAAAATAAAATGCCTGCTAGAGCTGTTCATAATAATCTAGAGTTGATAAATATTCCATCAGAATTGATGGATTTAAATACTTATGAGACTATTCTGATCCAATGTGTACATCCTTTTCAGGCTATTGTTCGTATGGAGCCTAAGACTGGTAAATTAAATCCTTCAGATTTACAAAGAGGATTAAAGGGTAGAGTTGTATATTTGCCACTTGATTTAAAAAAAATATGGAAACAATTGGTGTTGAAAATGTAGAAGAGGAACCTCTAGTTATTCTAGTTAATGGTGTACCTACAAAGAGTAAGAAAATCTGGCAAGATTTAGTGGATGTTAGAAAAGTCAAAAAGGCAACGTTGTATTTAGTTCAAAACAATAAGTACTATAAAGATGTATACGTAGAAGAAGAAGATGTAAGTGAAGAAGAGGAGAGTGATTTGTCAATTGGACAAATTGAAAAAGTTGACCTATCCAGAAGTGAAGAAATTTATGAACATTACAGTGTTCATCCACTGCATTCCAAAGAAGCAATAGGGAATGCCATTGAATTATTTCAGATGAAAAAGGCGAAAGGAAATCCTATTAGGGTGTGGGAAGAAAGTTTGGAAGGTCGTTGTTTCCCACAGTTATTCCCTACAGGTGAAGGTACACGATATGATGATTGACCTATGCAGATTCCTGCATCTGAATACCGGACAACAAGATTATATGCAGAAGATCCGAGGTTTCGCCAATTCATTCCATATTTGTTTCTTCTTCTGTTTGAGAGTGACTTATCTGGTCTCTCTTATGCAGTAAACCATATTTTAAAAAGTGGAGTTCATCTGCATAATATTTCAGCAAAGGAATTTATGGATAAAGTGCAACAGAAACATAGTGTTTTGGATTCACATCTAATTAATTTAATGGCTTGTCAGCGTGGTACTAATGAGTATTGGTACCGTCGTCATGGAGATTTGAAGTGCATGCGTAGAAACTTAGGAGCACCAACATGGTTTTTAACTCTAAGCTGTGCAGAGTATGCTTGGGAAGATTTACTTGAATTTCTTCAGGAGGCAAATGCAAACATAGAAAATATAAACTACAAGACACCCAGAGAACTGTGTTCGTTAGATCCGGTTAATGTTTGCAGATATTTTAATCATAGATTTGAAGCTATGATGTCTTTTCTTACAAACAAGAAAAATCCGCCTCTTGGTGAAGTACTGGATTTTTTTTGGAAAAAAGAATACCAAGCAAGAGGTGCTCCTCATATTCATATGCTGTTATGGATCAAGGATGCTCCTAAATTTGGAAGAGACTCGGATGAAACTGTACTGTCTTTTATTGAACAGTATGCCACTTGTGACATACCTAACAGTACAACTGAAGAGGAAAAGTGTTATGCTTTCAAAGTCATCGTTGTGGAAAATATTGTCGGCGAAAATTCAAATCGAACAGTAAATTCTACACCAAATGTCGTTTTGGATTTGCACGACCGGTACTTTCAAAAGGAAGAGTCAACAATTTGATGTCATCTTTGCGGCATAACATCAGAAGAAGGTCACCTAAAAATACGTACAATTTAAGAAGAGGTGAAGAATCCAAATATATAAATGACTATAACCCAGTCATTTTGTCCATGTGGAATGCTAACATGGACATACAATATGTTGCAGACAACTCTATTGCTGTGGCTCGATATGTAACGTCTTACATCACAAAATCTGAAAAGACGGAACTGAAGGAGATGTGGGAAGACATTTCTCATGAAAAGAGCCTAAGCAAGAAATTGTATACGTATAGTTTGAAGATGTTGTCTCATCGAGAAATTGGAGCATATGAATGTTGTGACCGATTATCATCAGCAAGTCTTTATGCTAAATCAAGGACTATTCTCTGGGTGAGTTTGGGTCTTGCAGAAACACAAAACCGTGTTCTAAAACCTGTGCAAGAAATTGAATATTTAGCGCAGAAAGAACCAAACAGTACAGACATTCTGAAAACAAATATGTTGGATACATACTATCCAAATAGAAGTAGTCTTCTAGAAAACATTTGTCTGTATGAAATACTTCAAAACTACACTTTTAAAAGGAATGTTACAGAGAACATTGATAAAGGTGTATACGCTGTAATTGGACAAGAAGGATGTCTGGTGAAACAAAGAAAAGGACACTTGATTAATCATCGGAAACTGAGTTGCGAAACACCTGACAAAAGAGAATTTTACTATTTTGCTCGTTTGCAACTCTTTCAACCATGGCGTAGAGAAGAGGAACTACTTGGGGAGTTTGATAGTTATGAAGATTCATTCAACGCTTCTAAAAGTAGTATTCAATGTCCTGTTTTTAGTAATTATCTCCAAATGTTGAATGATGAAATAGAGCAAGAAGCGACAATTGCAGCGGAGATTGCTAGAGATAGTTCACAAGATAGTCAAAGTTCGGCTTCATTAAGTCAAGATCCACTGGGACAACCAATTATCCAAAATGAAGCAGCCACCGCCATGGATGAGGTGGAAAGAGTAATGCAGCAAGGTCAAGAGGAAGCAATCAACTTAGAAGAATTAAAGAAGCAATTTAATGTTGAGCAAAGACAGATATATGATGAAGTGACAGAGCACATTGAGCATGGCTTTCGTCATGAGAGAAAAGATTGCTCATGTATGTCATTTCAACCTATTCGATTATATGTGGGTGGAGAAGCTGGAACTGGTAAAAGTTTCCTAATTAAAGGAATTACTACATATTTACAGCAAAGAACTCAGTCAACACTGTCGTGTGTTGTTACTGCTCCAACTGGATTGGCAGCACATAATATTAAAGGGATTACTTTACATCCTTTACTGATGCTGCCAGTTGAACATGAAAATAAATTACAATATGACAAGCTATCTGGAGAAGCTTGTTTTGAAGTTTCTAGAGTGCTTAAAAAATGAAACTTCTTATTATTGATGAAGTAAGTATGGTATCTAATTTAATGCTTGCTTTTGTGCATTTAAGAATGCAACAGATACTTAAGACAGAGTATGATGTGTTATTTGGAGGTAAACATGTCATAGTTTTTGGAGATCTACTCCAACTAACTCCAGTGAAAGGACAACCTGTATTTGAAACTGTTACGCATGAGGAGACTAGAAAGTGCCTGGGCAGTATTGGAAATGTTAATATATGGTCACATTTCAAATATACTGAACTGATTCAAAATATGCGACAGGCAAAGGATACTAAATATGGTAATATTCTTCAAGGTATAAGGATTGGAAAACTAACTGAAGATGCGAAACACACTCTACGAACACGATTACTTTCCAAGCTGTTTCCTAATGAAGATAATGTACCTGAGAAAATATATAGTAAAGAGGTAGCAGATAAATCAGTGATATGCTTGATGCCAACTGTGAAAGAATGTTCAGTTTTTAATGAGAAAATGTTGAATTTAGAAAATCAAGAAATTAGGAAACTGGAAGCTAAAGATAGAATAGAGCATGAAGGTAGTACTATTGTTTTGTCTGAAAAGTTGAAGTTAAAATTGGATTCTCTTCAAAAAAGTATATCTAAAACTGCTGGTTTAGAGAAAAATCTGTATGTATGTTTAAATTGTCGGATAATTTTAAGGAGAAATTTACATGTAGAGAGAGGATTGGTAAATGGAGCAATGGGTAATGTTGTTGGTTTTGTCAATTATACAAATAGAGATGAGATTGAATTTTTAGGAATAAAATTTGATGGAATTGAGGAAGTTCAGCAAATTAGTCGCTGTTCAAATCGTTTTTTGCTTGTGAAAGACTTATATGTCCGTCGGAAGCAATTTCCAATTTGTTTGGCATATGCAGTGACTATTCACAAATCTCAAGGTTTAAGTGTAGATTGTGCTGTGGTAAATATTGGAAGCACTGTATTCAAAGAGGGTATGGCATATGTTGCTTTATCGCGAGTTAGAACTGTATGTGGACTTTATTTAATTGATTATGATGAGACAAAGATTAGTGCAGATTTAAATTGTGTGAAGGAGTATATTAGGTTAAGAAGAGAATATGCTCCAAGTTTACCTCAATATCCTTTAATTGAAAGGCGTATGGTTGGTCAGAAAAGGAAAAATGAGGAGAAATGTGCTGAAGTAGTTGAGAAACGACGAAACAAAGATGTAGCTGTTGTTCGTAGGCATAAGAAAACAGTCAGTATTGAAGAGATTGTTGGATTTAAGTTTGAAAACAGGTCTGGTGTCAACTGTTATGCAAATGTAGTAGTTAATGTGGTTTTTTTTCGAAAAAATTTTAAGGAACAGATTGTAGAAAATTAGGAGCAAACATTTTGCTATTCCTTAAATTCTATATTTGAAAAATGTAGTAGTGGTGAAAGTGAAGTAGGAAGTGTTTCAGAACTAAGGAATGTTTTAGACATATGTGCAGGAGTAAATCAATTTTCACAGAATATTCAGCAAGATTGTCAGGAATTTATTATGTATATGTTTACAGTTTTGGAAGATGAAGGTGTAGATATTGATAATCTTTTTGGTCTTTCTTATAAATGGGAACATAAGTGTGATAATTGCTCATTTTCAAGTAGTACTGATATAAACAGTGAAAGATTTATATATTTAACATTACCAGACTGTAAAGAAGTGTCTTTTAATAAACTAGTTAAAGATGCGCATCAGAACATGGTCTGTTCTCAATGTAAGTCTGAAATGTTATCAACTTTATTTATCCATAGATATGGACAATATGTAATATTAATGTTTCAACGATGCAGAGCTGATGGGAGTAAATTGTCAACTTTAATTAAAAATTTTGTGGCTACTCAAGTATCTATTTCTAGAAGAACATTTGTAACTGTAGCCATAATTTTTCATGAAGGGCCTTCCACATCATCAGGACTTTATACAGCTTATTTGAAGTGTGGAAGTGGCTGGACGCTTTGCAATGATACCCAATTGACTTTTAAGAAACGTTTGCCTTTTGCCTTAACTAACTCCTATCTGCTATTTTTGGAACCCAGATTTCAGTAGAATCACTTGCTGTAGGAAGATTAATACTGTAAAGATATGAAACTTTCTTGTTTACAAATATCATGTGACTGAGGGTCTACAAATCTATAAATGAAATTTGTGTTTGGTATAGTGATAACATCAGGTAGAAATGTAGTTAATGTTTGATGGTATAAAACATGTTACACATTTTTACTGTAAAGGTTCACAAAAGAATAGATAAGATTCAGATTAAGAAATTTCAGAAAAAAACTACTTAACTCATAGTATTTGGCCATGTGGAAAAATATGAGAGAAGAAAATGAGTACTTTAGATAATTATTTTAGAAGATATATGGACGCAAGTTTTTGGGAGAGGTATTTAAAAGATAATGAGTTAACGTATACAATTTGGCCACGCGGAAAGGTATGAGAGAAGAAAATGTATACTTAAGATAGATTTTTATAGGAGATACTTGCACGGTGTTTTTTTGAGATATATTTAAAAGTAGGTCGTATAGTTTAATTAGTTTGTAACTGTGGAATATGTAGTTTGCTTACTCAAGAAATTGCGAATTTGAGAAAAACATTTAAGATATGTTTTTTTCAGGTATTTATAATATGTATGGGGATTTTGGATGGGTTTTTTAAACACAATCATTTTGATTGTGTTTTTTTTCCCCGCTGTTATATGATGATTAATATTGAAATCACTGTTTATAGTGAAAATCAATGTATTCTGAGGACAGCAAAAATAAACCATTTAATATGTTGTTTGAGTTATTTTGTTACATTGAATTTAGAAATATGTATTAAAACATATTTTTTTACTGTCTTTCACAGATATTATATTTATTAGGTAAGTACAACTAATAACATCCGAGAGTTTTCTCTGCCTCTCTCTTATTGACTCCTACTTTTTTTTATTTTATGAAATGTACATTATAATCTTATTTTTATTTTTATTCCACAGGTACTACGTTTTTAAAAGAAATTTACTTTACTTTTTTACTATTTTTTAGGTAAGCATAAAAAATAAAGAAACTTTTACATCACTGTGTCATTTCTTTGTCTATCCTGCTTAACGCAATGTCATGTTTAATATAAGCACTTCCACATAGGATTGGGTGCATTGTTATAAGGTATGCTTCAAAAGTGATTTAATGAAATGAGCGACATTTTACTGAGTGAGTTCAGCAACACTGATATATGAAAACATTGGTGGGAAATGATATTAAATGTTACATGTTGTTCTTTCCAGGAGTTTAAGTCCTTTGCTGCAGTGGCAATTCTGCCTCAGCATTAGGGGGCCGGGGGGCTGAGTGGTACTTCTATGCTCATGATAGAGCTACTCCTTCATGAGACACGGTTGAGATCTGTTCATGATACAGTGATTAGTAGAGTGAGTATTAGAGTGTGAGTAGTTGAGAGAGTAGTAGAGAGAGAGTGGTAGAGAGTAGTAGAGAGTAGTCGAGTGAGTAGTAGAAAGTAGTAGAGAGTGAGTAGTAGAGAGTGAGTAGTGGAGAGTAGTAGTAGAGAGTAGTAGATAGTGAGTAGTAGAGAGAGAGTTGTAGAGAGTGGTAGCGAGTGAATGGTAGAGAGTAGTAGAGAGTAGTAGAGTGAGTAGTAGAAAGTAGTAGAGAGTAAGTAATAGAGAGAGAGTAGTAGAGAGTGAGTAGTAGAGAGTGAATAGTAGAGAATAGTAGAGAGTTAGTAGTGGAGAGATAGTAGTAGAGAGTAGTAGTAGAGCGTGAATAGTAGAGAGTAGTAGAGAAGTAGAGTAGTAGTAGAGAGTGGTTAGTAGCAAGAGTAGTAGAGAGTAGAAGAGAGTGAGTAGTGGAGCAGTAGAGAGTAGTCAGTCAGTGTCAGTCAGTCAGTGTCAGTCAGTCAGTCAGTGTCAGTCAATCAGTGTCAGTCAGTGTCAGTCAATCAGTGTCAGTCAGTCTGTGTCAGCCAATCAGAAAAGAGAGAGAGGCAAGATGGCGACCGCAAAGAGAGAGAGGCAAGATGGCATCTGAGTGAGAGTCACATCACTCACCTCCACTCCACTCTGCACCTCGCCGTGCTCTCCATCGAGTTGGACCTTCAATGGGCTGCTGATTTTTGGATGAATTGCAACCCGACCCCGGCAGTGTAATGAGGAAATGATCTAGACCGGGCTCATCATTAAAAGAACCACTGAAAGAGCGTTAACAGCAACATCAAGGAAATGCGAGGTTGCCAATGTTTTTCCGGGTATGGTGGCTTCATAGAACTAACGGAGCCCAGAGGTGTCGATGCTTGACAGCCTGCCTCGCGGGCGAGGAATCCATTGCTCGCGTTCTGGAGACAGCCGCTGGAAGAAGGATCTGCACGAGCTGCAGGCTGGGGTTGCCTAGCAACGGGAGCACGGAGGAAAACCACGGAAAGAATCGTACCAAGGACACGGCAGTGTGAGAAGGCCGCGGCAGGACACGCCTGAATACACTCTGTGGGTCCAGTAATGAGAGTGACCCCAAGGTAGAAGCGGAAGTAAAGATGCCGGACATTCGTACTGGCAAAGGGGGCAAAAAAAGAGACAGGAGAAAGGGAAAGAAAAGGGAAAAGACAAAACGGTAGGTTCCCAAGGGCTTGAAAACCAGTGAACTGAAAAGTACATTGCCGGGGGGCATGGAGAGAAAAAACAAAGTGTGATTACAAGCATGTTTCCCCCTATTGATGGTAATAAGGAACTGGGGGCACAAGAAATGGACAAAAAAACGACCAACCAGGAAATGATAATCACAGAGAATCCACTGATCTCCCCCCTAGACATCTGTTCAGAACATGCGGGGGTGGGGGACCATCCTGGGGTTCATGTGAGGAGAATACTGTCTTTGGGTCTCCAGAAGAGCTGCTCAGGGGGCCCCAAAGAGAGGTAGATATTGCCGAGATCACCCGGGAGAAGGAGATTACCCCTACAACAAGCAGAAAGCCTGATGTGAGAGGGGGTGTATCAGTGCAACCGCATCAAGAAGCACAAAATGAAGGAGCCATTCCAAAGAAGAGCCTTGAGACAGGGTATCTCTCCCCAGACTCTATGGAAATTTTTTATTCTTTGAATGAAGAGTCAGCAGAATCATCAGAGTCAGGGACCGGGCTCTCCAGCAGTAATGAAGGGGTGGAATGTGAGGACACTTCCACGAGTAACTACAGTCAACAGGTGGAAAAGAGAACCCAGACGAGAACAAAACGGGGGTCCGACGGGAAGAAAAAGAGATACAAGAAAAATCTTGATGAGGAAGGCAAACTTGGATGGGATTACTTGGCGACTCCACTTCTATGCCCCAAAAGTCCGAAAGGAACAGAAAAAGTCTCAAAAGATCATCAATCCAGTCAGGTGGGGGGCGGGGGGGCCGAAAAACCATGTTGGAACCTCAGAATCATCTCTATCAATGATCTTTCAGTCCTTAAAATCTTTCCAGGATGAAATTAGGGCCGAAAATCGCCAGGCACGACTGGCCTCCAAGAAACTGCAAGGCACCATGCGCAAGGTGGAGAAAACGTGCATAGTAGAGAAACGTACAGAGGACCTAGAATACATGGTAGATACACTAAAAGAACAGACATCCTCACAAGACAGTATGTTAAAAGATGTCATGTGGAAGCTGGAGGAAGCAGAAAACTGTCAGCGCCGGAATAATCTGAGACTGTTGGGAATTCCTGAAAATGTCGAGGGAAAGTATCTGAGGGAATTCACTATAAACCTCCTGAAGAACTCTCTACCGGAACTGGCACACTAGGACTGGGACAAAGAAATATAGCGGGTACACAGATTTCCCCTGTCAATCCCCAAGCGTCCGGCGAGTGCACAAGGCCATCCACGTGTAATTCTAATTTACTTTGGGAACTTCTTACTACGGCAGGATGTCTATGATCTGGCTAGACTTAACATGAAGAGGAAGGGGGAGAACTTTTTGTATTTTGCTAAACCTGACTTTGCTCATGCTACAGTGGAAAGAAGATGGAGACTCAGACAACTCATCACCCCATTCCAAAAAGCTGGAGCAGCTGCTTTTTTACAAAATCCGGCAAAGCTGAAAGTCATTCATCAAGGAAGGAACTTTTTTTTAATCTCCGAAATACAAGCTCAGAAGTTGTTAGATGAGATCATATCAGGGGGGGAAATCGATTAAGGCTAAATGAGCTTATTTACACAATACTAGAGACTGGTAGTGGGATTGTGAATGCATATTCCCCTCTTTTCTTTTCATCAATGCAAGTGACAGACAGAAGGGAAATGTAGATAGTTAGCGTAATGATATCCTCTTCAAGGTACACTAGGCTGGGGTCCTCATCTTTCTTCATCAGCAACGTTTTTTCTTTTTCTCTCTTCTTTTTTCTTCTTCTTATCCGTGTTTGGTTTGCATATTTATAGATTTGAGCACAAGGCAAGGTGACGGGAGGGGGGATGGAGGATGAGTGTGGACAACCCAGACGCTATCACACAGGCTCAGGATTGAGCCAGACTGCCCTAAGGGTGGGTGGGGAGGGAGCTGGGTGGGAGGAGGCCTCGAACAGGGTGGGATGGGAGTGGGAATGGGACCACAGGCACTCAGCAAGTATAAGATGTGTAATAAGGGCAAATAACTCAAGGCGCAGCAAGCAATTTAAAAATCAAGGGTCGAATGAATGGCATGAAGGGATTGTACGTCCAAGGAAGAGGGGAGTTAAAACCCTAAATGGCTGAACTAGAAATTCTATCTATCAATATCTGTGGTCTTAATGACCCGAAAAAAAGGCAAAAAGTGGCGGTGGGATTAAGAACAGTAGGGGCTAACATTATATGTCTCCAAGAGACACATGTGGAGCAATCACAACGACAACTTCTCCCAAGCCTTGGCTATCGGATGATAATTGCCACAACGCAGGCAACAAAGACAAGGGGGGTGGCCGTCTTGGCTACTGGAAGGGGAGTGCAATTCACCAGATCAGCAGCCGATAAGTATGGCCTATGGGCGATCATGGAATGCCAGCATGGTGATGGGGGGAAATTAACTATTTGTTCTATATACGGTAACATCACAGATGATCCAGCGGTCTTGGAATGTATTACTAATGAACTTGTTCATTGGTCACTCCCATTGATTGTCTGTAGCGATTTTAACCTGAACTTGCCATGTGATTGGTCAATAGAGCCTGGATTTGTATCTTAAGGGAGGAAACCTAAGGTGTTTCGTGCCCTCAAAGATTTGTGTACCACACACGGGGTGTGGGACTGCTGGCAGTCGAAACACCCCAACGATCTAGGATATACATTTTTCTCCAATCCGCACGCCATATTCGCTAGGCTAGATTATATATTTACAACTAGTGCCTTGATCTCAAAGTGCACAATAGATAGACGTATTGATAGTGGAGGAATGAACAATGACCAGAATATCTGGACTTTCGAGAGAGCCCTGCTCCTAAATGAAGAGTACTGCCAACACATAAATAAATGGATACCCAAATCCTTAGAGGATAGCCTGGGCAGCACCTTGATAGAAATAGTGTGGGACACCCTAAAGGCAGGAATCAGGGTAGAAACTCTACGGTTCTCGCTAAAATCTAACAAAGAGGCTAAACTAAAAATGGGGATACTGCAGCAGAAATTGGCGGAAGCAGAGGAGGGACTTATCAGGGCGGTGCAAGAAGGACAGGATATTGAGGGGGCACTAAGAGTGGTGACAGTTGCTAAAAATAACATCACTGATATCTTTGTATAAAAGGCAATGTGTAAGGCTACAATGAGTAGAGAAAATACATATGAACTAATCAAAAAAGTGGGGCATAAATTGGTGGTTCGTACTAGACATTAAAGCACAGATAAAACTATCAAGGAGATTAAAGATACTAAAAGCGGCCTTAAAAATTATCCTAAAGAGATAAGAGCTGCATTCCAAAGATAACATCAAGAACTAAATGAAGAAACTAATGTGCAACAAGATGAGATTTAAAAATACCTAGATCAGACCTTAACCCCGAGGCTCACACAGGAGGATCAAGACACCCTAGAGGAAACACTCAATGGGAAGAAATATTACTATCAATAAATAGTTTAGCCACAGGGAAACCAGCCGGGCTAGACGGAATACCAGCAGAGTTTTATGCTACATTCTATAAACCACTAAAGGGGATTTTAAGGGATCTACTTGCACAGGTCATTCCTGGAGGGCATGCCCTAGGGTCATGGCCTCGAGCAAAAATCGTAGTGTTCCCAAATAAAACCAAAGATGCCACTGAATTGGGATCTTATTGTCCTATCACCTTAAGAAACTGTGATTCTAAGATATATGCAAAGCTGCTAGCCAGCAGATTAGCACCAATTACTCATAAAATTGTATCAGGCCGTCAGCATGGATTCATCCCTGGGAGATCCACCACGACAACGTGCAGAGGGTGATAACACTCTTTGACATCACCGAGATTGCAGGAGACCCTATGGCACTTATATTATTAGACGTAGAGAAAGCCTTTGATAGGGTCTCATGGCAATATCTATGGGTGGCAATGGCAAAAAGTGGCATAGGGAAACAGTTCATAAATGCTTTTTGTATGCTGTACATAACCCCTGAAGCAGTAGTATTGGTGAATAGAGCTATGTCAGGAAAAATAGACGTGGCTAGAGGGACAAGACAGGGATGCCCTTGTTCCCTCCTACTATTTGCAATTTTTATCGACCCGTTTATCTGCAGACTAGAAAACAATCAGGCAATCCCACCAATAAAAACCCAAAATGGTGACACAAAGACCTTAGATTATGCAGATGACATCGTGCTGGTCACAAGTAACCCAGGAGAAGCAGTAAAAGCGATGGAAGAAGAGGGTAACAATTTCGAGAAGTTATCCGGGAATAAGCTGAACCAAGGTAAAACCCAAATAGTCATTAATAACAAAACGTTGTGCAGGGATGATCGGGTAGTAGAGAATGCCACATACTTGGGGGTTAACATAATTTCCAATCTAGATAATCTGGTAAAGGTTAACATAGACCCACTTATAAAACAAACTGATAAAGATCTCTACAGATTAAACAACCTACATCTAACCATAGTGGGTAGATGCAATGCTATAAAAATGGTATTTCTCCCAAAATTTCTGTACTTATTTATGGCATTCTGCCTAGAGTTTACACCACAAATATTCAAAGACATAGATAATATGTTCTCTCGATTCATTTAGTGATATAAAAGACCTCGTATGGCGCTCAGATACATTTCTCTTCCGAAATATAGAGGTAGCCGCGCCCTGCCTAAATTTAAAGTGTACTGGTGGGCTATGATTTTGAAATACTGCAATGGATTGTTAACCCCTAATGAGAATAACCGGTCAGATAGAGATATACCAACACCACAAGAGCTTATTTTGGGCAATGAGGCTAGTGAGTACCTACGGCGACATACATACAATTGCCACTTGAAAAGATTACGCTTTAAAACTTTGGTAGGTATTCATACAGACTGGAATAATATGCGTAAGCTCCTTGGAATCGGAAGGTTCTCTTACTATACACCTCTCTCCAAAAATCCTAATCTTCTGCAGATTTTTAACGATATATGAATGAGTAAATGGCTCAATGCAGGGATTGCCCGATGTGGCTATCTCTATTCATCGACAGGGCTCAAATCATTCAAAGGTTTAAGAAAGGAGTACACGCTAGATCATAGAGACTTCTTTACATTTTTACAAGTCAGAGATTTTATAATAAAAAGGGGGGTGGCCGGTCTAAATTCCAGGGAATTCAGATAATTGAAATAATAAATAAAAATAAAAACGTAAAGATTTGTGAAATCTATGATAGCTTGATCACCATACTCCCTGATGACATGAATGAGTTTATCATAAAATGGCAGGATAAATTGGGGACGACAGAGGAGGTTGGCCTGAGATCTTATGAATTAACCCAATCTATATTAATGTTTCCCAGACTACAAGCGCAATACTATAAAATATTTTTTGACCTATACTACACACCTAACAGAATAGCCAAATGGGGCTCCAGCAAAGGCACAGAAGGCCCGCGATTTGCTTTATTCGAGGCTGACATTGTACACATATTTGCAACATGCGATGCATTACAACCACTGATTAGAGATATCTCTAACTTCCTGTCCAAAATTTTGAATGTAAGGTTCAAAATCCCAACAGTATAAATAATGCTAGGCTTAGATGGAGACACACCTCCAAACTATATGCAAGGGTTGCTATTTATATCTATGGCGGTATTCAGAATATGTTTGGCTTCAACATGGCTGGATCCAAATCCACCAGCATTCCAACAATGGCGGACGCAACTACTGGCCGCATATAGCCTAGAGATAGCTATCTACAGAAGGAAGGGGCAGAACAGAATAAATTGTTCAGATTATAAAAAATAGGCAGAAAAACTATAATCGTACTACTGGAATAAAACTTGTGCAACATGAACTTTTGATGTGCCACAATGGATATACTGGACTTTCAAAAACTATAATGTAATATGTATGATGTTATAAATATACCTGTTTTTATGTAAATATTGAGAATACATAATGCCTAGGGGGAGAGGAGGCGGGTGGGAGAGTTGGATAGGGGAATATGTATATGGAAAAAGTGTCATAATAAAGATTATTTTTAAAAAAGTGTCAGTCAATCAGTGTCAGTCAGTGTCAATCAGTCAGTGTCAGTCAGTCAGTGTCAGCTAAAGCAGCTCTGCTGACCTGGTTCTCTGGCTCTAAAGCAGCTCTGCTGACATGGTTCTCTGGCTGTAAAGCAGCTCTTCAGACCTGGTTCTCTATCTCTAAAGCAGCTCTGCTGACCTTGTTTCTCTGGCTCTAGAGCAGCTCTGCTGACCTAGTTCCTAGGCTATAGAGCAGCTCTGCTGATCTGGTTCTCTGGCTCTAAAGCAGCTCTGCTGACCCGGTTCTATGGCTCTAAAGCAGTACTGCTGACCTGGTTCTCTCACTCTAGAGCAGCTCTGCTGACCTGGTTCTCTCACTCTAGAGCAGCTCTGCTGAACTGGTTCTCTCCCTCTAAAGCAGCTCTACTGACCTGGTTTCTCTGTCTCTACAGCAGCTCTTCTGACCTGGTTCTCTGGCTGTAGAGCAGCTCTGCTGACCTGGTTCCTAGGCTCTAGAGCAGCTCTGCTGATCTGCTTTCTCTGGCTCTACAGCAGTTCTGCTGACCTGGTTCTACGGCTCTAGAGCAGCTATGCTGACCTAGTTGTTAGGCTCTAGAGCAGTTCTGCTGACCTGGTTCTCTGGCTCTACAACAGCTCTGCTGACCTGGTTCTCTGGCTCTAAAACAGCTCTGCTGGCCCGGTTCTATGGCTCTAAAGCAGTTCTGCTGACCTGGTTCTCTGGCTCAAAAGCAGCTCTACTGACCTCGTTTTTCTGGCTCTACAGCAGCTCTGCTGACCTGGTTCTCTGGCTCTACAGCAGCTCTGCTGATCTGGTTCTCTGGCTCTATAACATCTCTGCTGACCTGGTTCTCTGGCTCTAAAGCAGTTCTGCTGACATGCTTCTCTGGCTCTAGAGCAGCTCTGCTGACCTGGTTCCCTCCCTCTAAAGCAGCTCTGCTGACCTAGTTCTCTGCCTCTTGAGCAACTCTGCTGACCTGGTCCTATGGCTCTAAAGCAGCTCTGCTGACCTGGTTCTCTGGCTCTAAAGCAGCTCTGCTGACCTGGCTCTCTGGCTCTAGAGCAGCTCTGCTGACCTGGTTCTCTCCCTCTAAAGCAGCTCTACTGACCTGGTTTCTCTGTCTCTACAGCAGCTCTTCTGACCTGGTTCTCTGGCTCTAGAGCAGCTGTGCTGACCTGGTTCGTAGGCTCTAGAGCAGTTCTGCTGACCTGGTTCTCTGGCTCTACAACAGCTCTGCTGACCTGGTTCTCTACCTCTAAAACAGCTCTGCTGACCGGTTCTATGGCTCTAAAGCAGTTCTGCTGACCTGGTTCTCTTGCTCAAAAGCAGCTCTACTGACCTGGTTTCTCTGGCTCTACAGCAGTTCTGCTGACCTGGTTCTCTGGCTCTAGAGCAGCTCTGTTGACCTGGTTCTTAGGCTCTAGAGCAGCTCTACTGACCTGGTTCTATGGCTCTAAAGCGGATCTGTTGACCTGGTTCTATGGCTCTAGAGCAGCTCTGCTGACCTAGTTCTCTGGCTCTAAAGCAGCTCTGCTAACCTGGTTCCCTCCCTCTAAAGCAGCTCTACTGGCCTAGTTCTCTGCCTCTTGAGCAACCCTGCTGACCTGTTCCTATGGCTCTAAAGCAGCTCTGCTGACCTGGTTTTCTCTCTCTCTAAAGAGCTCTGCTGACCTGATTCTTGGCCTCTAGATCAGTTCTGCTTACCCGGGTCTCTGGCTCTAGTGCAGCTCTGCTGAACTGGGTCTCTGGTTCTAGAGCAGCTCTGCTGACCTGCTTCTTAGGCTCTAGAGCAGCTCTGCTGACCTGGTTCTCTGGCTCTACAAACGGCTCTGCTGACCTGGTTCTCTGGCTCTAAAGCAGCTCTGCTGACCTGGTTTCTCTGGCTTTACAGCAGCTCTACTGACCTGGTTTCTCTGTCTCTACAGCAGCTCTTCTGACCTGGTTCTCTGGCTCTAGAGCAGCTGTGCTGACCTGGTTCGTAGGCTCTAGAGCAGTTCTGCTGACCTGGTTCTCTGGCTCTACAACAGCTCTGCTGACCTGGTTCTCTACCTCTAAAACAGCTCTGCTGACCGGTTCTATGGCTCTAAAGCAGTTTTGCTGACCTGGTTCTCTTGCTCAAAAGCAGCTCTACTGACCTGGTTTCTCTGGCTCTACAGCAGTTCTGCTGACCTGGTTCTCTGGCTCTAGAGCAGCTCTGTTGACCTGGTTCTTAGGCTCTAGAGCAGCTCTACTGACCTGGTTCTATGGCTCTAAAGCGGATCTGCTGACCTGGTTCTATGGCTCTAGAGCAGCTCTGCTGACCTAGTTCTCTGGCTCTAAAGCAGCTCTGCTAACCTGGTTCCCTCCCTCTAAAGCAGCTCTACTGGCCTAGTTCTCTGCCTCTTGAGCAACCCTGCTGACCTGGTCCTATGGCTCTAAAGCAGCTCTGCTGACCTGGTTCTCTGGCTCTAAAGTAGCTCTGCTGACCTGGTTCTCTGGCTCTAGAGCGGCTCTGCTGACCTGGTTCTCTGGCTCTAAAGCAGCTCTGCTGACCTGGTTTTCTCTCTCTCTAAAGAGCTCTGCTGACCTGATTCTTGGCCTCTAGATCAGTTCTGCTTACCCGGGTCTCTGGCTCTAGTGCAGCTCTGCTGACCTGGGTCTATGGTTCTAGAGCAGCTCTGCTGACCTGCTTCTTAGGCTCTAGAGCAGCTCTGCTGACCTGGTTCTCTGGCTCTACAAACGGCTCTGCTGACCTGGTTCTCTGGCTCTAAAGCAGCTCTGCTGACCTGGTTTCTCTGGCTTTACAGCAGCTCTGCTGGCCTGGTTCTATGACTCTAAAGAAGCTCTGCTGGCCTAGTTCTCTGGCTCTACAGCAGCTCTGCTGCTGTGGGTCTCTGGCTCTACAACGGCTCTGCTGACCTGGTTCTCTGGCTCTAAAGCAGCTCTGTTGACCTGTTCTATGGCTCTAAAGCAGCTCTGCCTACTCCTACCATTATCCTGACAGAAGCATGCCCTTATCCATGCCCTTATCTAATAACTCTGTGCACAATATATGCGGTCCCTTAACCCCTTGCAGACTACTGAGTCAGTTCTGCAAAAGTCCAGGTAATAGTCATGCTTGTTTGGAATCACACTGTGAATCTGTGTCCATTCCTACAATCATCCTGACAGAAGTATGTCCTTATCTAATCCCTCTGCTGAAACATAAGTCCTTATAATCTTATCCTGCTGTCAACTACTAGCACTCTAGGAACCCAGCCACTGACTATGCACTTGCAGAATGACTCATTGAGACAAGCAGTGGAACTGTGAAATGTGCACAATGTATGCGGTTCCTTCACCCCTTGCAGACTACTTAGTCCTACAAAAGTCCAGGGAATAGTCATGCTTGTCTGGAATCACAATGTAAGTCTGTGTCCACTCCTACAATCATCCTGACACAAACATGTCCTAATCTAATCACTCTGATGAAATATAAGCGCTTATAAACTTATCCTGCTGTCAACTACTAGCACTCTAGGAACCCAGTCACTGTCTATGCGCTTGCAGAATGAGTCCGGCATTGAGTCAAACAGTGGTACAGTCAAATGTGCACAATGTATGCGGTCCCTTAACCCCTTTCAGACTACTGAGTCAGTCCTGCAAAAGTCCAGGTAATAGTCATGCTTGTCTGGAATCACACTGTGAGTCTGTGTCCACTCCTACAACCATCCTGACAGAAGCATGTGCTTATCTAATCACTCTGCTGAAACATAAGCACTTATAAATGTATCCTGCTGTCAAATACTAGCACTCTAGGAACCTATTCACTGTCTATGTACTTGCAGAATGACTCAGGCATTGAGACAAGCAGTGCTAAGTCAAAAGGGCACAATGTATGCGGTGCCTTAACCCCCTGGCTGCGGCCGGAATTCTGCACCTGTGCGGCACATTTCGATCGCGGGCGTGGTCATGACGGCTCCCGGCCGTCATCAACACACGCCCACCGTAACTGATGACGACCGGGAGCCATCATCAGCGGCGAAGGGGTTAAACCCTTGCAGACTACTGAATCAGTCCTGCAACTGTCAAGGTAATAGTCATGCTTATCTAATCACTCTGCTGAAACATAAGTGCTTATAAACGTATCCTGCTGTCAACTGCTAGCACTAGGAGCCCAATCACTGTCTATGCACTTGCAGAATGACTCAGGCATTGAGACAATACCTAAGCACCTATAAATTAACTGAGCACTTTGTTTGCAGCACTGTCATCATTCTACTTACTAATGATGTTCTTATAGAATGACCTAGGCACCAACACAAGTACACATACAATATTCTGTGCACAATCCCTACAAACCTCTAAGCAGATACAGACTATTGGTACACTCCACTAAATACTGAAGTAATACTCATGCAGCCTAGGATGCCTCCTGTGAGCCTCATGCAGATCGCCAATCAGCCACCCATCACTATGTTCTTATTGTATCACTCTGCCAATACCTGAGCACTTATGGGGCAGATTTACATGCCCCCTGCACCACCAGTACGTCACTTTTTGTAACGTAGTGATTGTGCTGGGGACTCCTCCATATGTACAAGGAGAGGAAAAGCCACCCTGCATGGCTTTTCCTCTCCATGAAAATACGACCCATTCAAACCCAGCACTTTGCATTGAAGGGGCATTCCATCGATGTTGCTGTGTCTGTTCCTACTCAACACCCATGTAATAACACATCTCAAGACTAACGAGAAAGTGTAAATCTGTAGATACGTGTGAACGGTGCGCCACCCTAGAGGTGGTGTAGCGAGGTACAACAAGGAGAATTGTCATTTGAGATGTCATCAGTGATGTCACTGACCATGTCATGAATGATGTAATATGTGACATCATCAGCAGTGCATTGCGGGCGCGCGAGTTATTGTTAGCACAACTAACTATAACCGAGAAATTTCTATGGTTTTGTACGAGTGAAATATCCAGCTAACAGTAACACTCATGAAATCTATGTTTTTTTCAGTGAATTTCAAAGGTTTTTTAAATGCTAATTCCTAACTATAACGTCTCTGAAACTTATGGTTTTTCAGTGAATTTCAAAGGTGTTTTAAATGCTAATTTCTAACTATAACGTCTCTGAAACCTATGGCTTTTTCAGTGAAAAAAAGTATATATATATAACTTCCCGATATTGTCGTAACACAAGCAGTCGGGCGCAGACTCCAATTTCATACATGCTTTTATCATTTTACTGTTGCCATGTCCATGACTCATTTCGTCCATTGACCGCGGCCTGGATCACCTTCATGTAGTCATGATTTAATTTTTTTTATACAACTTGTTCACCACATGATTATTGCTCATTTGCAATAAGCTGTGGACATAATAAACAGACTGCTTGTCCTTCAATGTTTACAAACCATCATGATTTCTACTTTATAAATACACTAAAAACATTGTTTTAAATTTATGTTACTGATTAGTGTACAATCAAAACATGTTATGTAGCTTTTGTAATCATGTGTAAAATTCACTTTACGATATGGTAACATGCATTGTCAAATTGTTAAAAATTAACTGTTCATTGACTTAAAGACTGCTCTCATGAGCTCATAAATTCTTGCTCTAATCTTGAGACTCAAATATACAATCATATAATCTTGTTGTAGTGCACAAAATCAAGTCTGATCCATGAGTGAAACTTCCACAATCCAATGCATAATGATTTGTTGTAAAACATATGTCAAGGCTGTGACCTCTTAAATAAAATGAGTATATAAAGTGCTTACAAATAAAGTGCTAGTGCCACCTACAATAATACGAAATATCACAATAAAAATAAATATGAAAATAAAGATACTTCAGCAGCTGTGTCTATACTCTCTATATTCATAGTTAAATTACTCACTACTCTCCTCTCTATGTGACAATTGCCCATGTATACTTTGTAACATGTAGCATTGACTATCTACCTGAATCTTTGCCCAACAGGATCACAATGATCATAAAATATTAATAAAAAGAATTAATTATACATAAAGACCATTGATAAATAGTTAGGGCCTCATTAGGATGACGGGCGGACTTTGCCCGCCCGTCATCCCATCGTAAATCAGGACTGCCCGACATAAGGGAGGGGGTCCCCGGGGTGCTATTAGGATGTGCCCGCCACAGTGGCGGGCACATCCTGTATTTTCAGCATTGTGGCGGGCGGTGCTCTCTGCACCGCATGCCACAATGCTGAAAATGCACTTTCACATTGTCATTTACAAAGCGGCAGGCCCCGCTCGTTGCCTGCCGCTTCGTAAATGACAATAAGGGGGTACCACAGGTACCCCCCATGTCTACCCCCCACCTGTACTTCACTCTGGGGGCCCGCAGGGGGCCCCCAGAGTGAAGACCGCATGCCTTTCCGTGGCAGCATCGCCGCCGCGGAAAGGCACTGAAAACCAGACATCATAATATGGCTGGCGGTGTCTATTAGACACCGCCGCAATATTATTCCTTTTCCGCTCCGGACGCAAGGCGACCAGGGCCGAAAAGCGGTGGACGGTCTTTCAGTCTGCCGTGGTCCCCCTCGCCATCCTAATATGGCGGTGGGGAAATCTTGTTATGATATTGGGCGGATTGCCTCCGCCAGGCTGGCGGTGGCTACCGCCAGCCTGGCGGAGGCAATCCGCCCGATATCATAATGGACCCCCTAGTCTTATAAATTGTTGTGGAAATCCTTGCTAATCTTAAGGACATTTTAGGTTTTTGGATTCAAGTTCTAATATGTATCGGGTTTCTAGCTGTCGTAATAGTTTCTCCTGATTACCACCTCTTCTCAAATCTGGAACATAATCAATAACAAAATAATTCAATTGACTTAAATTGCTGTTGTGAAATTGTTTGAAATGTCGAGCCACTGATACAAAGGGTCAGAGTTGCCAATGGCCCTTACACACACACACACACTCACCCACACACACACACACACACACACACATATATATATATTTTCAATCAAGCTGGCCACTGGTGCTTAATGACCCGGTATTAGGACCCCTGCTACTGCAGAGGGTGTCCATTACCCATAGCAAAGCACCTTCCATGAGAGACTGCCTTGTTACCACCAACCCTGAAATCATTGAGAATACCTCCTGCCTGCAAACACACAAGGGCTTCTTCAAATGCAAGATGTGTAAACATGTATTCATGGTGTCAATATGGAAACCTACTCCACCCCATTCTGCGATAGGAAATACAAAATAACAAAACTTCTTACTTGTAAAACGGAATACGCGATTTATGTACTTATGTGCCAATGTGGCTTGAAATGCACAGGAAGTACTAAACTCCAAGTACATAAACATATTCTCAAACATCTTTGTGCAATCACAAACAAAATTAATACATATCCAGTAGCTAGACATTTAAAAAAAATCCATCTTTCAAACAATAGAGACCTTAGCTACTTCGTGATTGACGCAGTACCTCCTAGCAGAAGGGGTGGTGATCGGGATTACAAACTCAGAAAATTAGAAACTAGGTATATTATACAACTGGACACCAAGCACCCCAGTGGTCTGAATGTAACAGAAGATCTATACACATGCTTATAATGATGAGATGTGCAGTACAAAATGGGGTTTTATATATATAGGCAAAGTTGATCAAGGCATATACTCTTTTAGATGTGTAATATACATGGTATTTTATACGATATATATTTAAGCAATTTATATCAGTTTTTATGGTTTTTTCAGCTGATAGCACAAATCATTGCTTATGTTTTTATAGAGAACAATATTTATATATTTATTTATATATTTGTAGCCTCATAAAATTATATATGTATATTCATAATCATGTCATTAAACAATCTGACAAGGGGGGAAACGTGGTGGTTTGGGGAACAAATGAATACATCATGGAGGGTGTACGTCAGCTATCAGACACCACCTGTTACAAAAAGGTTGACTTAAAAGAGATGGGAATATTGAATCTGCAGTACGATGAAATGTTAGAGGATTGGAAAGACAGAGGTTTATTAACATGGGACGAATACAGCAGTTTAAAGATTAAACATGCTAAAACACCTGTTTTGTATTTATTACCGAAACTGCACAAGGACCCTAAGAACCCCCCGGTACACCTATAGTTTCCTCTATGGGTTCGAAACTTGAGATGACGTCTAAATATATTGACTTTTTCTTTAGACCATTTGTCATTGCCTTACCAGCGTATTTGAGGGATACAATGCATTTTTTAAATATGATTGAGGATATACAATGGGAACCGGATTTTTTGTTGATTACCTTAGATGTTACACGTTTATACACGTCTATTAAACATGATTTAGGGATCAAAGCAATTAGACACTTTTTAAGAGCGAGATCCATCTCACTTTTGATGCATACTGAAATGTTGGTGGATATGGTGGCTTACTGCCTATCCAATAACTATTTTTTCTTTGATGAACAGTTGTACGTACAGCTACAAGGGACAGCAATGGGCACTTGCTTCGCCCCAAGTTATGCCATCCTCTTTATGGGGTGGTGGGAGGAGCAAGTGTCCAGTTGCTTTGAACAATTTAATGAGCATATTGTTCTGTGGTCAAGATTCATTGACAACATTTTCATCATTTGGCGTGGGGCCCGCAGAAGTGCAGAGGAATTCATTCGAATCTTGAACACCAATGATTTGAATATTGGACTAACATCTCAAATCAGTGAACAGTCTATAATTTTCCTTGATGTACAAGTACATGTCCAAAAAAAAACACCTGACAACGAAACTCCATAGAAAGGAGACGGCTGGTAATAGTTTGTTGTTTGCGTCGAGTGCGCATCCTTACAGCCTTATCCAAAGCATCCCATATGGAGAACTCATTCGTGCTAAAAGAAACAGCAGCACAGAGGAGGAGGAATTTGAAAAAGAAAAAATTGTCACGTGTGAGAGATTCAAACAAAGGGGATATGCTCAAAAGTTAATCAGAAGAGCAGTGAGTAAAGTTGATGAGCTGGATAGAACAGCACTCTTTAATCCTAAGATTAAAACTGACAATACTGATAATCAAGTCAGGTTCATTACAACGTATTCCAGTCAAGCATTTCAGGTACGCAAGATTCTCAAACAAAATTGGCATATATTAAAAACAGATCCTGTTCTGGATAAATGCCTGCATGAAGCCCCACAAATAACTTTTAGTAGGGGCATGTCCCTAAAAGACTAATTGGGTCGCAATCAGACAGTAAGATGTACCAATGAGCGGATTAATACGCAGTCAGGCTTTTCGTGTTGCATGCATTGTAAAGCATGCACTCATAGTAAAAATTGCTCCAAAATAAAAGTACCCAACAGTGAGAAGGAATTTGTTATCAGAGGAAACTATGATTGCAACACAGAACTATGCATATACTGTTTAATTTGCCCTTGCAAAAAACTATACATTGGGAGTACAAAAAAGAAAGCTAAAATGAGAGTCTTAGAACACAAACGAGCAATAAGAAATAATAATGAGTTATATCCAGTAGCTCGTCATTTCAAGACTCACCATAAACAGAATGACAAACTGGTAGCTTTTGTTGTCTTAGATGCGATCAAACCTCTAAAAAGAGGAGGGGACAGAGAACATCAACTAAGAGTCTTGGAGTCTAAATACATAATAGACTTTGAGAGTCTTATGCCGGTGGGCCTGAATTCCAGTGAAGAATTGGCAGTCCATCTTGCATAAATTGCATGGTATTAAGTCAGTGGTATTGAGTAGTGGCCCTTTAGAGACTGCCTGTATATAACTGAAATGTATAATGTTTTTATTGTATGATATATTTAAGAGTTTTATCTTTTTTATAAATGTAGTTTTACACTTGTACTTAGAGCACGTTTGTAATTTTTCTTTTTAGGACTTCGAATCATGAGTTTCTGATAAGAAATAATGTGGTTGAGACCATCAACAAAGATCTTCTGATACATATGGAAAATCGATATTGATTATGAAACGATGTGAAATATATATTTGAATCATTGGGGTTAAACAGCAATCGAGTGAAACAACATGTGATGTTATTAATGCCCACTTGGGCGACACAAATGCATACGGACATTGATATGAACTGTTTGAATTAACGAGTTGTAAATACATCTGACTTTAATCAATAGTATAAGTCGTCAGTCACTATAAGATGGCGACTACATTATCCAACTATTTGAAACCGTGTAAATCCTATGTTTATTACTATCACTGGGTGTATGTAAAACGGAAGTGCGATG
The DNA here is from genome assembly GCF_964261635.1 of Lissotriton helveticus. NCBI lineage: Eukaryota > Metazoa > Chordata > Amphibia > Caudata > Salamandridae > Lissotriton > Lissotriton helveticus. The sequence continues at coordinate 492,234,999 of NC_136069.1, read as the reverse complement.
TGCAAGCCTTACCGTTACCAAGCCTTACGGCGAAACGCGTCGGTTTGTGACCATATGTTGCAAATAAAGTTATTTTGAAGCATCCCGGGGTGTCCCGACTACTTTCTGGATCTAGAAGGTTTGGAGTAAAATATTCATAATCATGCCCATATCTATATTCGTGTATTGAATTTATATATGCTGTTCATTAAATGACCATTGACATCCTCTTGCCATGCACTATTCACTTTGGTATTCATATAAGCAATTATTGCACCAAAATGATTGTTGCTCTATTTTCATTTTGCACATAACCCCTTATTTGCACATTAACTTTGAACATCACCATTGCACTTTATTGATCTGACAGGTGATTGATAAGAGGCTTAACCTTGAATAATTACTAAACAGGCATTGACACTTTATGAACAATATATTGTTGACTGGTTTGTTATGTTATGTTATGTTATACACACTTGTATAGCGCACAGCTGCCCCAGCAAAGGGGCGTCCCGGCGCTTTGGACAGGCAACAAGCATAACACAACAGGCATCAAAGAGTCAGGTGGACAGAAAACAGAAACCTAAAATGCAGAAAGGAACAAATGGGTTTTTATGGCTCTCCTAAACTCCAGCAGATTATCCAATCCACGAGTTTGAGGTGGAAGTGAGTTTATGTTTATGTTTATGTTTATGTTTATGCAATTTTTATAGCGCGCAAATACCCAGAGGTGTCTCGGCGCTCAGAATACAGACCCATAGCGGTGACAGAAATTATGATGAGAGTGGGAGCATTTTTGATGTGCAGGGGCAATGTATTCCAAAGTTTGGCTGTGGCAATTGTGAAACACCTGTCACCCCAATTGGCCCTTTTTGTTTGCGGGACTTTGAGCAAATGAGCAGAGGAGGAGCGAAGTACTCTTGAGTGCTCAAGTGGACAAAGAGCCGTTCTGAGGAACTGAGGGCCCATGTTGTTAACTGCTTTATATGCGATGCATAGTGCCTTAAATTTTGTCCGGCTCCTGACTGGAAGCCAGTGCAGTTGCCGGATGTGAGGAGAGATGGATGAGAACTTAGGAACGCCCAGAAGGATTCTGGCCGAGGCGTTCTGGACTAGCTGCAGTCGGTTGATGACTTTTTCCTGGGCATTCAAAAGAAGGGCATTGCAGTAATCAGTTTTGGAGAATTCCAAAGTGCTGATTAGAGTTTTGCCGGCTGACGAGGGGAGGTAAGGCAGCAGTTTCTTGATCCCTTTCAGGACAAAAAAGGATGAAGAGACCACAGAGTTGACATGGTGGGGAAAGGTCATTTTATCATCAAATACAACTCCGAGGTTGCGGACCTTAGTGACCGGTTGCGGTGGAGCTCCCATCTCAGGTGGCCACCATTGAGGGGACCAAGTAGGCTCGAGCTTCCCGAATGTCATCACCTCCGTCTTATCAGAGTTTAATTTAAGACAGTTTGATGACATCCAGGAGCTGATAGCCCGCATTCCCTCTTTAAAGTTTGCCGCAACTGATGTACCATCAGTATGTACAGATAACACCAGTTGTGTATCGTCCGCGTAAGTTGTTGGGGCAATTCCGTAAGATTTTATTACCCTCGCTAAGTCCGAAACATAAATGTTAAACAGTGTCGGACTTAGCGAGGAGCCCTGTGGGACGCCACAAGAGAGAGAGAAGGTATGGGAGGTGTAATGACCCATTTTTACTGTTTGTGGACGATCAGCTAAGAAGGATGCAAGAAGATCTTTCGCTTTATTTTGAATTCCTAAGGCTGAGACACTGTCGATCAAGATGCCATGATCGACCGTGTCGAAGGCTGCAGAGAGGTCTAGTAATATTAATACAGCTGCTCCGTCCTTGTCAAGAGTCCTCCTTATTTCATCAGCTGATTTTAGTAGCGCAGTTTCCGTTCCATGACCCTGTCTAAACCCAAATTGGGTATCATCCAGCATGTTGTTGTTATCAATAAATTTCGAGAGTTGTATATTCATTGTTTTCTCGAAAGTTTTTGCTGGGAAAGGAAGACAGGCAATGGGACGGTAACTGGCAGGAAGGAGGGGATCAAGATTATTTTTTTTTAGAAGAGGCTTATTGATAGCCTCCTTCCAGACTGAGGGGTAAATACCCGTTGTGAACATGGCATTACATATAGTCAACAGAGCAGGGGAAATGGCCTCTGGGATAAGATTAGCAGGAGGACAAGGGTCTGAAGGAGATCCTGATTTGGTGCTTAAGACAAGTCGATGTACTTGTTTCTCCGTGACAGCTTCGAAGGCCGGGAAACTAGGAGTAATGTTGTGAAGTGGGGGATTCCATATGGGGGTAGGGGGCGTGCGTGAAGGCTGAAAAAATTGCCGTGACTTTATCTTTGAAAAAATTGCCCAGAGAGTCGCAGAGGGATTGTGTCCCGTCAAAACGAGGAGTAGGGGGGTTGGAGAGGTGAGTGGCCACCTGGAACAATTCTTTTGATGAGTTTTTTGCCTGATTGATTTGGCAAGTGAAATAAGATGTTTTTTCTGCGGCAAGAAGGTCTTTGTATTTGGAAAGGGCGCTTCTGTACACAATTTTGTCCGTAGGATTATAATAACGGCGCCAGTGCCTTTCCAAATTTCTGCAGTGTTGTCTCTGCAGTCGAAGGGATTCAGTGAACCAAGGGGACGAAGGAAGTTTTCTGGTGCGATGGGAAGTTTTGAGGGGAGCTAGCTTATGACAGGCCGTATTTAGGCTGTTAAGGTAGTTGATGGAAGCTAGTGAAGGATCATGTTGGGTAGTGATAATGCTGTCAAACAGCAGAGCAGTGAGCTGGGAAGGGTTGACATTTTTCCAGTCTCTAAAAGTGATGGAGGACGAGGATGAGGAGGAGGATGGAAGAGAGTTAAGTTTTATAGAAAAACAAACTGCTGAGTGATCAGTCCAGATAAGGGGGAACATCCTAGTGACAGAAATGTATGGGTTGCTGGTGAATAACCCATCTAGGGTGTGTCCGGCTGTGTGAGTTGACTGATTGACAATTTGCTGTAGGCCAACTGCTGCTAGATCGTTAATTAGCGCCGCGGTATCAGGGTCGCATAAGGCTTCAAGATGGAAATTGAAGTCTCCCAGTATGGTGAAATGTGGAGCTCCTGCAGAGACCTCGATTAGGTTATTGAGGTTTTTGAGAAATTTGGACCTGGATCCAGGGGGGCGGTAGAGTAGAATGCCAGAGAATGATTGATTGCCAGAGAGGCTAATAGTGAAGGAGAACGCTTCACACTCACTGTATTTGGAGTCTGTAACTTTGACTTTAAGGTGGTTCTTATAAATGATGGCTATTCCCCCACCCTTTCTTTTGGTTCTGTCCAGCCTGCATACACAATAGTTGTCTGGGGTAGCTGCTTTGAAATCTGGACCTGAGGAGTCGTCGCCCCAGGTTTCGGTGATGAATAAAAGGTCTAGGTTGTGTGACTCAATAAACTCTGCTTAGGGACAGAGCGCACATTGATAAGTGCTGCTAAAACCTGGGGGGTAGGGGGAATAGAGATGGTGGGGGCCGTACCGGTAGGGCATTTGTGCGGGCCTATGATAGGGTTCGTGTATAGCAGATGCGGAAGGAGGTGTGGCAAATCTGCTAAAGTGTTAAGTTTCCTGAGTTGGTCGGAGGTATATTTGAGGTCATTCCATTGGTGAAAGGTGTGTGTTGAACCGCGATCAGGCCGGGGGGCCCTTGGCCCGGCCTCGGCGCGGACGAGCGCAGGCGAGCTTGCCTTAAGCGCGCCTTCGGCACGCAATCGTCACGCCTGCTGCGCTCGTCCGCTGCGCTTCCGATGAAGGCATATATTTTATAGGAGTAGGAAGGGTGGGGGAGGGGGAGGTGGCCAGTGCGAGTGGGCGTGTCTGGTGGTTCGTGGAATGGCGGCAGAACAAACAAACACTCACCCGCTACAGCGATAATTCGGCTGTGCGAGTGTGCTAGGTTAGAGTGTGTAAGTGCCCAATAAAGTATGTCTACATACAGTCACAGTACAATTAAATTTTTTAAATGATCTTTACAAACGTTAAAAAAGGTTCGCTTTCACCACTCCCGGCTTCCGCCTCAGGATGGGAATCTGTCAAGTGGCGCTTGTAATCAGCGCGATGTTTAAATAACTTCGCTCAGTGGGCGTGGCCAGCGCGAGTGGGCGTGTCTGGTGGTTCGTGGAATGGCGGCAGAACAAACAAACACTCACCCACTACAGCGATAATTCGGCTGTGCGAGTGTGCTAGGTTAGAGTGTGTAAGTGTCCAATAAAGTATGTCTACATACAGTCACAGTACAATTAAATTTTTAAAATCATCTTTACAAACGTTAAAAACGGTTCGCTTTCACCACTCCCAGCTTCCGCCTCAGGATGGGAATCTGTCAAGTGGCGCTTGTAATCAGCGCGATGTTTAAATAACTTCGCTCAGGGGCGTGGCCAGCGCGAGTGGGCGTGTCTGGTGGTTTGTGGAATGGCGGCAGAACAAACAAACACTCACCCGCTACAGCGATAATTCGGCTGTGCGAGTGTGCTAGGTTAGAGTGTGTAAGTGCCCAATAAAGTATGTCTACATACAGTCACAGTACAATTCAATTTTTTAAATGATCTTTACAAACGTTAAAAAAGGTTCGCTTTCACCACTCCCGGCTTCCGCCTCAGGATGGGAATCTGTCAAGTCCATAACTTCGCAGCTAGAACTCGAAAGGAGCGTCCCCCCGCATGGCAGAGCTTAAACCGCAGGACCACCACCAGATTTTGACCCAGAGACCTTAGTGACCGAGAAGTTTCATAAGGAATGAGAAGGTTCTCCAAAATCTGGGGGGAGGACAATTTAAGGATCTTAAAAGACAGACATAGAATTTTTAAAGTCGATCCGTTGTGCCATGGGCAACCAATGTAATGACCGTATAGTTTCCTTCACGGAACAAAACCTCGGTAAACCCACCAAGGCTCTAGCGGCAGCGTTTTGAAAACGCTGCAGCCGAGTGATTTCTGCCTGATTGGCCCCCAGCAGGAGCGAACTGGCATAGTCAAGCCGTGATAGGATAGTGGCCTGCAGGATCAACTGCCTGGTAGGGGCGTCGAAAAATTTCAGAATGGGCCTGAGCCCTCGCAGAATACCAAAGCAAGTAGCTGCCACTTTTTTTGTATGGCTACAAAAACTAAGGGCAGAGTCCAGCCAGACGCCCAGGTTTTTAACCTCCGTCACCAAGGTCGGAGTAACACCTAGCTCTGAAGGCCACCATTCATCACCCCATAGGCTGCTCTGTTTACCCACAATCAGAACCTCTGTCTTCTGAGCATTAAGCTGAAGACAGTTATCTGTCATCCAGCCCGCTATTGCCAGGAGTCCAGCCCAAAACCTAGGGGCCTCAAGGTCAGCCCTCCCACTCAATGTCACCGCCAGCTGCGTATCGCCGGCGTACGAGACCATAGTCATGTCCCAACGCTTAGCGACCGCAGCCAGCGGTTGTACATACAGATTAAACAGAGTGGGGCTCAATGCCGACCCCTGAGGCACTCCCTGTTCAAGAGCATAGGATTTGGACTCGAAAGGCGGAATCGCTACCCTAAATGACCGATCAGCTAGAAATGACCGGAACCAGTCAAATGCCGCACCAGAGATACCGGCCTGCTCCAGACGTTGCAGCAAAATCGAGTGTGAAACCGCGTCAAACGCGGCACTAAGGTCAAGTAAAACCAGTGCCGCTGTCTGACCAGAATCAAGCACTGACCACAGATGTTCCGTCATCGAGAGCAGAGCTGTCTCGGTGCTGTGACCAGCACGAAAACCATTTTGGGTAGGATCTAAGATTTTGGCCCTGTGAAGATGTTCCGACAGCAAGCCATTGACATGGGCCTCTGCCACCTTAGCGACCCATGGCAGCAAGGAGATAGGACGATAATTCTCCAGTTTGAGTTTCTTTAAGATCGGGGTAACAAAAGCCTGTTTCCATTTAATTGGCACAGTGCCCGAGGAGAGGGACAGATTGATGAGCTGGCGTAGAGGGGAGAGACAAAAGATGGAAGGTTCTCTGAACTGCGCTGGTCTAAGAGGGTCCGCAGGAGAGCCTGATTTTACTTTAATAGCCAGCCTGTTAAACACCTCCTCCGATAAGCAGGGAAGAGTCGATAGGACTGCATTCATGGGCGAGATAGCTCTCGGTACCTCGCTCAAAGGAGTAGAGCGAGGGAAGGAACAATAGATAGTCTGAACCTTTTCCAGGAAGAATGCCGCTAAATCTTCACAGTGAGATTCAGAGCAAATTTCTGCTATAGGGGCTCTTTTTACAGTCAGGTCCTCAAGACTTTAAAGATCAATTTCGAAGCATTAGAGCTCATTTTAAACTCCTCTGGATAGTAGGCCGCAAGGGCCCTACATATGGCTCTATGATAGATTTTAAGTTTGGCGAGATATATAGTCTTTCTCCCAGCTTCATAGTTTTTGCGCCAAACCCTCTCAGCTTGTTTGCATTCTTTCTTCAACAGTATCAAGGCACTATCGTACCATGGACTTGGTTCAGAGGAACGGCATTTGCTCCAAGCGGCAGGAATCAAGATATCTAAGGTCCGGCTAATCCAGGCACAGAAGGCATCATAACCAAGTTCTACCTCATTTAAGGAACCAAGCGGATTTTCAGCAAGAAGACGGTGAAAATCATCCAGCTTCAGTTTTTTCCAAGGACGCTTGAAAATGACTCTATATGAAGGTTTGAAGGGGAGATCACCGATCGTAAGATACAATTTCACTAAAAAGTGATCAGACCAAGCGACCGGGTTAGGCTGCACCACCTTGGCCCCCACCAAGTTCGAGAATATAGGGTCCAAAATGTGTCCACCGACATGTGTTGGCTGGGTGACCAGCTGGCTTAACTGTAGTGCCTCCATATCTGCAGTGAAGCTGTTGATCGATGAGGTGAGGTGACAATCCAAATGGAGATTGAGATCTCCAATGATGCTAAAATTAGCGGAGCCCATAGCAAGAGGACTAACCATCTCAGGAAAAGCTTTCCTGAAGGCCGTATCATTGCTAGGCGGACGGTAGACTAAGAGTCCGGAGAACGAGAGGTGATGGCTGATCGTGACCTTAAAATGTGCACTCTCACAGCCAACCAAATTCAACGCCTTCCAGACACAGGGATAACAAGACGTGACTACCATAGCAATGCCCCCTCCCCTCGAAATACGATTATGGGTATAGATGGAATACCCCGGCGGGAGTGCCAGATACACTACAGCTGTAGCCTCCTCCGACAGCCACGTTTCCATCATAAAGAAAACATCTGGGGCCTCCTCCAAAATAAGATCATGACTTGCAGCCTGATTTTTAACCATTGATCTCACATTCAGGTGTAAGACACTGAGTTCTTGGTGAGTCCAAGACCCTGCCTGTGGTAAATCCAGATTGATTAGCTCAGAGAACGCTGCGATGGGAATTGGGGACCTAAGGGAGAAGTTGCCACAACCACAGCTAAATGGGACGCATAGCGGGTTATAAGGGCCGCGGGCACAGCATGGAGAGAGCTGTCGAACATTCAACAGCTCTTCCTTAGTTTCCCCGCATTATATACATTTCCCATAGACCATCAAGTATTTTACTTGTATTAACCATCATGTGCCTATAACTTTGTCCATTTCATTCAATGCATAAACTCAGAAGCCCATGGCTAGAGTTTTCTTATTAGGTATTACGTTTTTAACTACTTTCATGATGAGCAACTGATCAAATAACTCTTATACCTTTGGTATTTCCTTCGTGAAAGTCTTCATCAATATTTACTTCCTTTTTTTTAGATGTTCATTTTTTTGCACTTTAGCACTTTATCAGCACAATTTTGCACATCATTTCTCCCGTAAAGACATAATACACATGAGCCAGACTTGTGTCTTTCATTGTGTTTTTCTACCTTAAGCTCTACATAGAATATGGCTTGGACTTGTAACTTGTTCAGATACATTCAAACATGAGACAATTGCAGCAAGAGGTTACACAAGTATATTACGTAAATGACTGCAAAACTTTAGAATCATTCAGCAACTTAAAATAAGCCACTTGCTTTGTATCGATTTAGTATACATACTTTTTCCATTGATGACATTCAATGTACAGACCATTATTTGTACAAGTAACTTGTTTATGTCTATTGTATTGTTGACCACGTGGGGTCTGTTCTAGTTGCAAGGTCACTTTAAAAGCACACTGAGAAAACATTTCCATGTCGAGTGAACAAGGCTCGCGAGAGCTGAAACGCGTATTGAAGACAATGGAGGAATAAAATACCTTTAGCGCCTTCCTTGGGTCAGTGTCCGTCACTGGTTTAATCCATTCCTGGATTCTCGCCTGATAAAAGTAATATATATATGTATATATATATATATATATATATATATATATATATATATATATATATATATATATATATATATATATATATATTACCTACTGACGGTCGCCAGTAGGTAGTTTTGGGGGGATTGGTGAAGTGGGGGCTGAGATAAAAGGGAGGTCCCAAAACGCGTTTTTTCCATAGGACGTTTAGACACGGCTACAGCTCGAACGGCTGAATGGATTTATAAGAAATTTGGTAGAAAGGTAGAGTGTGGGTCGCAGATCACGCTTTTGTTTAAATGGTGTAAATCCGTTCAGTAGTTGCTGAGAAAATTAAAGTTGAAATCAGTTATATATCTGTGGGGGTGTGCGCGAGCGGCATTGTGATTTGCTGTTTAACGTCTGTCAACATTCGATTCGTAGGAAATCAGGAAGTGTTGTCCTCCATTTTGTTAGTGCGAGTGAATATATAATACAGAACAAAGGGTTAGTTCATGGAAAGGGGAGAAGGTAGAGATTGTCTGGCCGGGTAGGTTTCCTAAGGGGGTGCAGTATGGACCCTGAACGCGAAAAGACCATTTTTTTTTGGAGAAAAAATTTGCGGGGTGCGTGCATTCGGTCGCGCACCCCTATTTACAAGACTGTGAAAAACTATAGTGGTGAGAATGGAAAGGGAGCAGGGTGGAGAGTGTTTCATTTCGTAGGTTTCTTGAGGGGTTTATTAAGGATGACGAAAGTCTAAAAGTAGCTTTTTTTCGCAAATAAGTTACGAGGTGCGTGCACTCGGTCGCGCACGGCGATCAAAAAACATAAAGAAAGATGGAGATAAATTACAAGTTTGAGTGTTTAGATCTAAGGTGGCTCTTAAAAGAGCCCTCGTGTTAATTGAGTTTTTTCTGCACTTATAAGTAAGTTCCGATGCAGAGTCTCATGTTACAGAGGAAAATTCTATTTCCCTCATCCGTGAAATGAACACCATCTCTCCGATAGATGCCTTCCATGTTGAAACGGAGGTTGTTGTTGTATATAGAACCCATGTTATATTCTCTGAGGAAAGCAGAAACAGATTTATTTACATGTTTCCTTGCTTTATCAATCTGTGGACAACGTTGATTGGACCAATTCCATTTTTGTCTTTGGCATATATTTGAATACACCAAGACAGTTCGAGGAAAAAGTGAAATCAATTGACGAAAGGTGTCTTTTAGAAGCATTTCCAGACCTACCCCTGTTAATGTGCCTAGATCATTCCCACCACAGTGCACAATTATCAGGTTAGGTTCAGGGAGATGCATAAAAGTTTTCACCAATGGTATCAATTGGTGACATCTTAATCCTCTTTGGCCAATCCACGTAATTTGCACATATGGTAAGTCAAGGTTAGAATTTCGTCTGTTTGCAGCATATTTTTCACTCCAGTGAATATAACTGTGTCCTACAAGCCAAACCTTCATTTTCAAGGCAGATGCAGTAGTACTCCGATGGGTTCTTGAAGTGGAATGGCAAGTAGATGGTGAAAGTCACGATAAAAAAGTGTATGAGGTGTCGTGTTGATGAGAAACTGAAAATGATTGGTTGATTGTTATACCTCAAGATTGAAGACTACGTTGTATGTTATTGTTTTTTTAAAACGAAATCTTCTATTGGTTGTGGAAAAAAAGAAATGTAAAAAAACAGTGGATAGGCAGGTGTGTTTGCAGGGAATTGCGCCTTATTGCTTTGATTTAGAACGTTGAGATATGAACTTTCGACCTGTGCCTTCAGCCAGGTGCAGAATGAGCTGTTACCATGGTAACAGGCAGAGAAGGCAGAGGGTGAAGGGTGACCGTTATGTGACTTTGAAAATATTGAAAGGATAACCAAATGAAATGTTAATTTGATTATGAAATTGTACGGGAACAAATATGATTGGTTGGAGAGACATATATGAGTGTGTATTGACAGGAAATCTACGCCATTATTCTTTGGTTGCAGGGATAAAAGTATTATTGAGAGCTCCGTCAAACGGCTATCGTTTTGCTACTATCATTGTTCTACATCTGATAAAGCATTGGTAAAGGTGAGTGTATAACTGTTTGTTTTATGATGTACCGTAAAATGTGGTTTGATCACTATATTTGATTATTTGACTTACTGTGTCTAAGGAACCACATTTTTGACTGTGATACGGTTTTATATGTTTTCAACTACTGTTCCATTTTATTACATCAATGTTTTTAAACATTGTTTCTTTGTAATTATTAGTTTAAAATTATGATTAATTAATTTGATTAAGGTTAGTGGACTTCAGTCTTGTTTTTATGCTATCAGCTACTGTTAGGTCTATGAATTAAATGTCAGTTAGAGACGGGTCTGCAACGAAATTGGGGGGGGACGAAAAAAAAATGATCTTTTGTAGGGGGACATGAACGTGTAATCAGTAGGTAGAGTAAAGGTGGAGGGGCTCTTAGAACGGGTAAAACAAGTGCGAGGCCTAATTACTATTGAAATGGTTCTTTATCGAGATGTGAAACGTTCAGGTGCGGCTCTGTGTGTATCTGGGATGTATGTTATCTTGGGCTTCCACAGCAGACGTGAGAGGAGGGGGAGGGCTGAAGTTCTGTTAAGTTAATGGAGGTTATGCGCCGTTTCTTCACTTTCTTTCAAATCTGAATTATAGTTTTGAATGTATTTGTGATAAACTGAATAAACAGAATATAAAATGTAATAAAATAGACAGAAATTAATTGAGATTTGGGAGCGTTTGCACATAATTTGTAAAGTTGGTTACAGATCAAAAAAAAGGAATTGGCAGAGACATAGATAATGCAGGTAGAGAGAAAAATAGTTGATTATATGTGATATTGTCGACAAAAAGTGGGAATGCTTTAGGTATTTGAAACTTTAAGTTTGAGGAAAAAATTACAGTGTGGTTTGCGGCCGAGGGATGCAGTGGTGGGGGTGGGGTGAGAAGGAGAGGTGTCCCAGTACAATGAAATGAAAAATTGTGACCATGAGGTTGTACACAGGTTCGTGGAGTATATGCCTTCATAAATTGATGTAGAAGACCGAATATATATAGAGGTTTCTGTGTTCCGCTGTGTGACTCCATTTTCATCTCACTCCTGCTTTCCATATCAGTTGCTTTGTGTTATCTTAGTGTGTGTATGTGTGTGTGTGTGTGCGTTCAGTCTGGGCTGAGGAAGTTTGTTCTGCAGGCAGACACAGATAGTCACATCAAAGTACTTGGCAGGTTTCGAAAATATTATTTATATAATTGAGATGGTTTTTGGAAGCGTTAGTCACTGTATGTCGACTTTCAGAAGTACCGCTCGGTGGGCTCCACAGAGCTGAGGGTTTGTTGTGTTTCTGTTCTTAGTCCGTTTGGTTTCTCACTTTGTTGTCTGATGGATGGCAAAGAAGTGTTTGTTATAGTGGAGATGAAAGGGTGATAAGTACTGAAATACGACATAGCGTGTGCTCTGTGGAAGCGGGGGAGCAGTGATTAACAGTCTGAGTGAACCACAACTGCGGCGGTGTTTCGTTACAGTAATAAATTATTTTTTTGCCAGAGGTACGATTGATGCTATGGTTCACAACCCGCAAAGAAAGGCTTGACTGACCGTCGCAGGCCAGCGGGTTGAACTATGAAAAATTCAGGTTGACAAAAGAAAACATGAATTGAGTACAGCTGAGATTAAGTCAAACACATGAATACAGTTTTAGTATACATTATTTCAGTTGTGAATATGGGTTAAAAGAGGGAACGTATATATTTCAAATTTTTATTCAATGATGCAGTGCTTGGAAGCGAAGTTTTTTATCTAATACAAGTAAACATAATATAAAGAAAGTAGCGGGTATAGTTACTAGTCCATACAACACAAATGATGGAAATGTAGTATGAAGCAAAATGAATAACGTTTAAAAAACATATTGTACAGCCCCGCAATCAAATATATTTAATTATATTGCATGCAAGAAAGTGTCTTTTGATTTTAAGTTCAGTAATCATATATGAAAATGCTAATGGTTAAACATCACCTCATTAACAGTTAGTTTTCAGCATACAAAGCAATAACAAGCTTGTTGTATGGTATTGTGAAAGGAAATGAAAAACGCGCCAAAAGCGAGAATTTGGCTGGAGGTGCAAGTATGTTATCTGCAGGGACGTTCGAAAATCAGTACTCAGAACAACTATTGTATTGAGATAATTTTTTGAAAGGTTTCAGTACTCGATGTGACATACAGGTTGATAAGCAAGGGTAATATCAGGGTAATCATATACTTTTCAGTTATGAATCAAAAATCTTTCAATAGGCATAAAACAAAAGCAGCACATGTGTGTGAGGCGGAAGCAAGGAGCAGAAAGGGAGAATGTTGATAAACGATATAGAAAGTCATTGTAACTATACACATTTATCAGGGCACATTTAGCCATATTTTACACAGCCTTGCTTCGAGAATATTTCAAATCAGATAAGATCACATAAGGTAGTGATTTGTTGAAATTAGAGCATCATGAAATGTTTTGAACAAAATCGAGTAGGTGTGGAAAAAAAATTAACTCCACATAAATTAAAAAATTCTCACCAGCAGGAAATTGCAATGTCCAATGTTAGTAAAGCCAATAGGTCAGTTTATATAAAATATAAAAATATAAAAATAATAAGAAAAATTAGGAAGGGAAAAAACAGTCAAGATATCAATGGTTTGCAGAACAGTAATCCTTCCATTGAATAGGCAAAGTAAGTGGCAACTGCTTCAAAAAGAAAGTCATTGTTATCATCCGAAAACAAGTCAGCCATCCAATTGAAAAGAGTAAATGAACATACATGGTCATTAATTACCAGAGCCTCTAGTAGCATCAGAGGACAACTCGGTGAATTTTCAATGTAGCTGTGTGCCAAGAAATCTTGCGCCGCCGCGAAAATATTCCAATGACCCAGAACTCCATGCATCGCTGCAAAGTCCATAATCCCTCCGTCAGAACAAAGCTGTTCATAATCAAGTAACGGATTCATGAGATGATTGTAATTCACTTCAGGAGGTACTGAGTTGAAGAGACATAAGTCAAGGGCCCACATGAAATCACAGCTCAGGCAATGAAATACAGGCTGCACACAGGTGAAATAGGAAAATCGAAACGATAATCCATATGATGCACTCAAAGTCGGGAGTGGCAGAATGCCATACTGGTCAAGCATCCTGTGGCGAAATAGTTCTAATTGTTCCAGCTCGTTTGCGAAGGCAGGACGGACATCCATTTTGTAATAACAAAAATAGGAATACAAAAGTTGCAGCTGCTGGTAATAGATGAGGAAGTTCAGAAACATAGATCAGAGAGTATGGAGTGAGAGTAGCAGAATGCCTTTAAATGATTTGGTGCAAAAAAATCACCAAACCATTGGTTAGTAGCTGCAAAGAAATAGTACAGCTGGGAAGTGGAGGAGCGTTAAAGATTATGAGAGTCCCCTTAGAAAATTGTAAAGGAAGGTCACTATTTAATAAGGTATGCAGTTTTCTGCGAGTGTTAGCTAAGTGAATGAGATATGTTTGTGAACAGATGCTTGGGTAGCTTGATTTTGGGACAATAAGGATGTTGTTCAAGTCTAGGGATGGAAGTTTGAGTTCAAGGCCGTATTTCGCCGCCAGATGCAAACATCAAGGTTCCCATGCGTGGGTGGATGAAGTTCATTTTTACAGAGAGGCATATGCAGAGTGACTATTACAGACTAAAGTTTGTCGTTTAAAGAGTCATAGTAATTGACATTGCTTGAAAATAAATAATTACTGCCGAGTGTTAAGGTAAAATTCGGCATTAAAGGAGATACCTGTGTACCTTTGAAAACACATGCAACATTACAGCGCTTCCTGTTAAATAAGTCATGCAATTGGTAGTGCCTGGATGTGAACGATTATGTGCGGCATTGATATTTTTGACACTGTGTACTTATGAGTAGTGGAGAAGTGACGCAACGAAATGATGTTAGGTGAGTGTAGTGTAGTTACGAACGGAAAACCTTTAAAGAGAGTTACATTTAGTATGGAATACTTTTTATTTTTTTCACAAAGTTAGGTATGAGAATATTGTTACAGTGTTAGCGGGACTGTAAGTTGAAGTTTTATAAACATTAGTGAGATAAGTAAATTAAGGTTTATTTGACATGTGCAGCTAATAATCTGTGAGAAAAGGCAAAAGTCCACTATTTTGTAAATACCAATGCGCGCACCACGTAACATTTTACGGAGAAAAAAAAATGTTTCTTTCACGTTCAGGGTCTATACTGGACCCCCTGAGAAAACCTACTCAGTTAGATAATCTGTACCTTCTCTCCTTTCCATGTTCTAACCCTTTGTTCAGTACAATATATTCACCCGCAGTTACAATATGGCGGCCAACACTTTCTGATTTCCACAGATTCTAATGTTGACAGACGTTAAACAGCAAATCAGAATTCCGTAAACTGTATATTTTTGCAATTTTAAACAATAGGCAAAATAAGTAAACTTAAAGTCCTGAAACGATCTTCAAGTGTCGTATGCACCATTACATTTTACTTATAGCGCACGTGAATCACAGTCTTGTAAATAGGGTTGCGCGACCGAGTGCGCGCACCCCGTAACTTTTTTCAGAAAAAAAAAATGTTGTTTTGGCGTTCAGGGTCTATACTGCACCCTCTGAGAAAACGTACTCGCTTAGATAATCTGTACCTTTTTCTCTTTCCATGTTCTCACCGTTTGTTCGGTAGATTATAGGCACTCGCACTAACACAATGGCGGCAACACTTCCTCATTTCCTCCGAATGGAATGTTGACAGACGTTGAGCAGCAAATTATAATTCCGCAAACTGTAAATTTTTGCATTTTTGAAAAACAGGCAAAATTATAAAACTTTAAGACCTATAACTATCTTCATGTCTCCTCTCCTTTTGCACCATTACATTTTAATTACAAACCACGTTTCCTTTTCATTACACAGGATTGTTTGTCGGTTTTGTACATTCAATACATAGACACTTCTCCCTTTTTAGTCAATTATGCGGGTGTGTGTGAATGGCATTGTGATTTGTTGTTTAACGTCAGTAAAGGGGGCATATTACCAAGCAATAGCGATAATTATCGCTATTGCTTGGTTAGAGACAAAATTTTACTGGTGAGCTGCGGGGATTTTTATTGCAGATAAACCTTGGTATGACCAAGGTTTATCGCAAATGCGATAAAAAACGGCCGCAATGCATGCATATTGTTGAAAAGTCAGCGATATACATGCAATACCGAGCTAATGCTCTTAGCCATGTTATCCACCTCCCATTAGATAACATGGCTAAAAACTGCTCAGGGCAGGTGTTAGCTTTTGGAGATATTCACGCTTAGCGCGAATATCTCCAAAAGTTGGTAATAGGAAATAGCGATGTTAGCGACTGTTTCCAGTCGCTAACATCTTGCGACGCCCACTTTAGGATATCATTAGTGATAATTATTACTGACATGCAAAGTGGCGCCCAAGATGGTTGCTATCTCCTACTAGCTGTCGCTAACTGGTGTTAGCGACAGTTAGGTAATAGGGAGATAATTTTATCTTCGCTTTCTTGGCTTTTAAAGCCAAAAAAGCGGAGATAAACCCCCTTGATAATATGCCCGATTCGGGGGAATTCAGAAAGTGTTGACTGCCATTTTGTTAAAAAACACCCTGCACATAATCTATATGTATTTAGGTAATAAATATAGAAAGTAAGGTTGTGTAGCAGTGCATATCAAAAATATTGCATGTAGTATCCTGGTAATGTATGGTAGATTATATTGTAAATAATGATTGATTTAAAAAAAATGTAGGGGGAAAAATTTGGTAAATAAATGTGGTTCACAAAGAAATCTTAAACTTAGGCTTTACGATATATATTGGATAGAAAATTAGGGAATGTATCTGGTAGGCATGATATTTGGTAGAATGGGTGTATGCTGTCTAATACATATGTCTGTATTATGTTAACTAAAATTCAGTTGTGTATTTTTTTTAAAGAGTGTTTGGTGCTGAAAAGCAACAACCTGAAGTGAACGTGAGAGTATACAACCAGAAAATCCTTTTTTACAGGTGATGAAGGACTGGACTTTTAACAGTACCAGCGGTGCCAGGGAACAACACCTATAACCTTCATGGGATACCTGTTTCGGCGCACAAACTACAGAGACACGGGACACTTCCTTCAACGTCAAAGATCAGCTTTTATTACTGCAGGGAAACAAGAGTCATAAGAAGTACATGGAGTAGTTCTGCGAGTCTGCTTCAAATTGTATTTGTAGGTCGCTCTCTTTTATACAGAATGTTGCCATTGCATAACATGTGGACAAAAGATTACAATCCGGTTCTCACAGTAAACTTCAAAAGGGTCGCTTTCATGTGTTCAGAATCCCGGAACATAATTACAATAGCAATGCCGGTTCCCAACTGTAAAAGTACATCTTCCCACCATTAGGCACACCCATTAGAGTTGTAAATGACAAAGAAGAAGAGACAAGAGCAGCTGCAAGGAAGTCAGACATGTGTAGAGAAAAGAGTGTGGGGGTAATATCGGAAGCATGATCGTAGGATCAAAGAGTTGGATCCATCGCCTGCAAGGCTGTCACAATAAGCCGGCACGACCAGATTACCCTCAAGCTGAGTCATTTGCCTTTGCTGTGTCATTCCTCCGGCCATAAAGACGCATGAAAGGAATATGCGTCTTCCGCAAGGCTTGGGAACTAGAGGGTCAGGGGGCGAACAGTTATCTGCTCGCTGACTACGTGAGGGCAAGAAACAAAATGGATGCCGTATCTAAAATGGAACCCGAGGGTTCAGATGAAGAACGCGTAATATTAGACGAACCCTGGCAGGTAGCGTAGCGAAAACACACACACTTGCCGAACTCGCCATTTACCGTTCGTAGATACCAAACTTGTCCATATTCGGCAATGCCCAGAACATCGTAATAATTTTTACGGAACCTCAGACGGTCCTTTTGCCCTCATGTAGGCAAGCACTAGTCGGAATCATAATCGATTTCGATACTCATCAGATCATCCAGATGTTGTTGATACATTATTCTATCCTTCAATGCCTCTTTGGTGACAACGGGCTGTCTTATACACGTCGTAGCACAAAGGCCACATAAGGCAGGACCACATTGCACACAAAGACAACATGAGAACAGAAATGTCACAACAACCCCTATGATCATCAGAATCTTCCAGCCCCAAGTCGATATCAGACCCCAAAACCATCCCAGAAGCGTCCAATTTCCTTCGTCCACGTGTATGGACTCCGAAATTTTGTGCAACTTAGAGATGGCTTGATAAACCGTTGGAGCGTTATCAGGTATGAATACGCAGCAGCTCGAATGGATAACTTTACAAACCCCACCTCTATCTGCTAGAACGATATCTAGAACCATACGGTTCTGCAACGTCATTAGTCTATCCGCCTGGAGTTCGGCTGTCAAATTACCAAGGGCATTTGCAGTTATGTTGGCAGTTGATTCTACTACACGAGTTAACTGCCTCAAGTTCCTGCTATTAACCATCGGTCCCCAGAACGGTAGGAAACCCTTAAAGAAGTCTCCAGCTTCTTGTCCGGAAGTATCTTCTTTGCTAATCACACCTCTTACAATTCTATTTCTGTGATAATCAGAGGCCACAGTGAAGGTCGGAGGCAAAAGATTCGCAATATAGCAGGTACCCGAGAAGTCATGAGGTAACCACGTATAGGCTCGATCATAGCATACAAAGTAAGTACCCTTGGCAGGCAGGAAGACAGGGGAGGAGAGCGTCGGTAAGACATACGTCTCGGTACAAGCACTCTCCCCAAACTGAGCTCTCGGATTTCGACCAAGACCTTTCAAGCAGAAATTACCAAGGTGAGGTACAATCCATATCGGTGGCGAGCTTTTAAGCTGCCTCTCACCCACTGATAAGCTGTACTCAGCTTCACTTAGTTCCTTATATGCTCGCACCTCTTCCTCTGGGATGAGCGATGCGTCAAAAATATCTCTATCTAAGTCTGCAATAGCTCTCGCCAGAGTCTTGTGGTACGGGCCAGGACCAGAGTTTGCTGAGCGTGGTTCTCGATGGGGGTAGGAATCTAGTGCGCTACGGAACATAGTTTGTAATACTCGAGCTGACCCTTGTGCACTATAAGGCAGAACTAGATACGGAATACCTTTATCCATGGTATGTGGCATTAACCCACACACCCAACAGTTGGTAGTGTTTACCACTAACTGATGCTGATGCAAGAGTTGAATAAAAGAGTTGTTTCTGAATTCCGCACGTCTGACTTGTTCGTGTTGAGGCAGAGGATAAAAGGAATGTGGAGAAACAGTAGAAACGACATATTGATCATGAGATGGAAGAGTAGGTGTAGCAGAAGACAATAAGAACTGAGATCCATAATATACTCCCCCCACCAGCAACATAGATATAGTCAGGAAGAGTATGACCACCTGTAAGAAAACCCATTTCGTATGAAATATTTTATGCAATGCAGATCTTTGCGCCAAAATTTCCTCTCTTTTCGACAGCTCAGACAATGATGATTCCATCCCCTAACGACCGTCCGCGACGTTCTTGACGCACTTCGTTCTGAGTAGCGGTTATCAATTCCCAGGAGTTCCCAGAAATTGATAATAGAAACCGACCTTGTGTCGATAGCTGCTAAACAGAAGGAAGTACCCGCACGGCCTTACGGTCAACCTGGATGGTAGGTTCTAGCTAAATAATGTTCTTGGCTGTACGAAAAAGAAAAAAATACACAATATATAATGTCCACTGTTTTCAGAGCAATGTAGAACCTAGAAACAAAAAAAAATCTTTTTATTTGTGGCTTGTTCGTGGACGAAGAAAATATCGGCTACTTCCAGGGCGAGTCTGATCTTCAAACAGTGGATTGGATGGTAAATGAGTGTTCAATTGTTCAGGCAATTTTTCAGAGTTCTCCAATGGCGATGGCAAAGAAATTGTTCGAGGGGTGTCAGCTATGGACTGAGCTTCGCTGAACGGAACAAAGTGTTGTGGAGTGTCTGTTTCACAAGAAGAAAACCCTCTTTTCGTCCAGGTGTCCGACGGTAAAGGAAGCGGGACTCTTTTGGTGTGGGTAGCGTGTACCCAGTTTTTCCGGCCTTCCAGCCGAACTGCCGTTCTCGTTGCTAGCTGTACCTGGAACGGTCCCACGAATCTCGGCTCAAGATTTCGCTTTCGTCCGAAGTTTCGGACAAGAATCCAATCTCCTGGTTGGAGCCGATGACCAGGACCCTCTGTTTGTGACGGCAGAGCCTCAAAGACCTGTTGGTGAATCAAACTCAATTTAGCAGTCAGATCATAGAGATAATCGATCAACATAGGGTATTCAATTCTATCAAATTCCTTAGGTCTTGGGACTCCCCATATATTGGCAGGACGGCCAAACACAATCTCATATGGGCTGAGCCCTACTCGAGAGTGTACAGTTGCCCTGGTCGACAGGAGAGCTAGAGGCAAAGCGTCGGGCCATGATAAACCAGTTGTTGCCTGAATTTTAGCCAACTTCAGTTTTAGAGTGCCATTATATCCTTCCACCAAGCCTGCTGATTGTGGATGATTTGCACTATGGAATTTTTGTACTATCCCTAAACCGTGACACACACTCTTCATCACACTCCCAACAAACTCGCTTCCGTTGTCCGACCATACGACCCGAGGCATTCCGTAGCGGGGAAAATACTCTTTGAGCAAAATGTTTGCCGTGGATAAAGCCGTATTATCCTTAAGGGGGTAGGCCTCAATCCACCTAGAGAATGCACACACCACAACCAACACATACTTCAAGTTATTACATCGGTCCATGTGGATAAAGTCCAACTGGATGACTTCGAAAGGGTATGTAGGAGGGGCAAAATGGCCAGGTGGAGTAGGGGTGCCCTTACCAGGATTGTGCATCAAACACACCATACAATTCTTGACCACTCTCTCGGCACACTTAGTAATCCCATCATTCTTCCATACATGAGACAACAACTTGCATATGCCTTTTGTGTTGATGTGCGCCATACCGTGAGCCATTGTAACAACAGCGAGCACATACGCATCCGGTAACATCCATCTCTGCTTCTCTGATAAATCAACCCAACATCCATTCTCATCCAATCTTCCCGTGCTCTCTCTCCATTTAGTCCTTTCCGTCTCAGTGGCTTCATTCTGTATTCCTTTCACACTTTCAAATGTGTCTTCACACATACCAGTCTCTGTTGGCCATCTCACTGAGCTCGTAACATACATTCTGTTCGTCAAATCTTTAGCCGTCTCTTTAGCCGTTTCATCCGCAAACGCATTACCACGACCCACATCGTCCGTTACTTTCTGATGTGCGCTACATTTGACTATGGCTACCTGTTTAGGCAATGTGAGTGCATCTAAAAGGTCATTTACGAGCTGACCATGTTGAATCTTCGTGCCATGCGACGTAAGGAATCCTCTCTCTCTCCACAGTCGTCCAAAACTATGTGCCACACCAAATGCATACTGACTATCTGTAAACACATTCACTCGTTTATCTTTAGACAACACACACGCTCTCGTCAAAGCGATTAACTCGGCAGCCTGAGCCGAATTCTGACTTAGTCTTTCGCTTTCCACAATCGTTCTCAATGTAACTACAGCATACGCAGTCGTCACATCACCGTTCGGCAACTTGAAACAAGAACCATCCACATACAAAGTACCATCGGGATCTGTCAATGGAGTATCTTTTAGGTCAATACGACCCTTAGTTTCCTCCTCAGTTCTGAGATAGCAGTCATGTACTGCTTCACCACTTGATTCTGTGTCGATCGGCAGCAATGTTGCTGGATTCAACACATTACATCGTTTTATCCGTATGTGACTGGCCAGCAACGTCAACTCATATCCAGACAATCTTGCGCTCGTCAGATGTTGAGTTTTCGTTCGATTCAATAGAGTGTCAACTGCATGCGGAACCATTACCGTAAGCATATTATCCATGACTAGACCTGCGGACTGTCGAATGGATGCCGCAGCTGCCGCTGTTGCCCTTAAACAACTTGGCAAGGCTCTTGCTACTGGGTCTAAAGTCGAAGAAAAATAGGCACATGGGCGTTGCTTACCACCAAAAGGTTGTGTCAGAACACTCAACGCACATCCCTCTCGTGAACGTATAGTGTAAACGGCTTACTGTAATCAGGAGTGCCCAACACAGGAGCCGAACACAACGCATCACGCAATTCCGAAAAACTTTTCTGACACTCTTCAGACCAAGGTACTGGGGATGGGACATCCTTGCACGTAAGGGCTATCAATGGTTTCGCCAACAATGAAAAATTTGGAATCCATTGTCTGCAGTAGGACGTAATACCTAAAAAGGCGCGAACATCTCTCTGGGTTTTTGGCACAGTCATTCGGGAAATCGCTGCAATTCTCTCTGGGGTCAACCTTCTCCCTTCTCTTGACAATAAGTGACCTAGATAGGTAACTTCTTGACAACAATACTGTAGCTTTGAAGGCGATACCTTGTGATGTAAGTCATGTAGATAATGCAATAATGATACCGTAGCCGTTTTGCAAATAGCTTCTGTATCAGCTGCCACTAAAAGATCATCAACGTATTGAATCAAGGCTGCACCCGTTGGTAAAACAAAGGCATCAAGCTGACCTTTAAGTGCTTGGCTGTAGATTGACGGACTCTCACAGTAGCCCTGTGGAGCGCGTTTTAGCCTAAAACTGCGACCACCTAATGAAAATCCGAATAGATCTCTGCTTTCCTCTGCAATCGGAATGCTAAAGAAAGCATTCTTTAGATCGATCACTGTGAACCAGGAGGCAGATGCCGGAATCATTGTTAGTAAGGCCGTAATGTCGGGAACCACAGGAAATTGTGGAACTACTATTTTGTTCACCTCTCTTAAGTCTATTACAAAACGATACACAGGAGGTTTAGTCGGGTCAGTTCGTTTCAGAATTGGCAATACAGGGCTATTACACACGTTTCCACGAGTTTCTTCAACAACACCTTTTCCAATGAGATCATGAACGATTGCTAACAGCGCTCGTTCGCCCTCAAGAGAAATACGATATTGAGGTAAACGTGGTAATCGCGCATTTGGTTTCAATTGAATCACATAGGGTGGAATGTCTAACAGGCCCACATCGTTGGGACCTGTGGCCCATAGGGACGCAGGGAGGGAACTCAATTCCGGTGGGAATTTATCGACTGACAAATACATGGGAGAGATCACTCTCCGTCCCAATGTAAGCTCCACTCCTTGGGGGGAACAATACAATGTTGCATATAGTCGTTTCAACAAATCCAGGCCCAAAAGATTCTCACCACAACCTGTAGATAGAATCAGTGGAGCCGTTAGCTCACGAGGTCCAATCATAAGAGGCAAAGGATTAGAGACTGGGTTACTAACAGGGGCGCCAGAGAATCCAACGGAAACGTTCGTTAAGCCAGACAAAGGTGCGCCAGGGAGTTTCGAATGCATGATGGAACTTTTTGTCGCACCAGTGTCTAACAGAAAAGGCTCAACTACACCCGATGTAGCCACTGCAACGTAAGGCCCACTCTGATCGACCGGAACTGACACTACTCCCTCTCTTTGTCGTTGGCTGTCCTAGTAATGGTCATTTACAACAGTCTCATGCTCTACGTAATAATCATCCACATTATACTGTGCAGATCGAACTGACCCCGCATTTCGCTGGTCAAAATAATTATTCGTATCCGATTGATTTTGATGGCGATCAATCTGATTGTGGGATGAACCACGACCTCTACCACGTGGTGCCTGTTGAGGACCACCACCACGGTTTCCACGTGTTGATACACCATTCAGACGGTCCCGTAAGGCAAGACAATCATATTTTAGATGTCCCTCTTTCCTACAATATGCGCACTGATTATACCCAAGTGAAGATCTGTAATCAAAGTTGTCAGAGCGCGGCTGCATCCTATCAGGCTGTGCTCGTGGTCGATACTGCTGTTGTGAATCATTTTGGTTTGATCGTGGAGGGTATGCTTGCTGCAACAAAACCTTTGTTTTGAGCTCCTTCGTTTTCTTTTCTACACGATCACTTTCTTCTTTTTCCCTATTCTCATAATACTGGGCCGTTGCTAGTATTTGCGCAGGGGTTGAAACTGCCCACGCACTCTCTGAATTCTTTAATTTGTTGCTTAGCTCAGGCAACAAATTCGACACGAATTTGTCAACGAATAACCGCTGGCCTCCCTCAGCGCCCATGTCCTGGCCGCTGTGGTCGACAAACGCTTCCTCAAACCTTGTAAAGAAATCCGAGACACTCTCGTCTTTCTTTTGCTTACAAGCTGATAACTTATCCCAGTTCACCTTCATCGCTGGCATGAGAGTTTTCATGAGCGTAATTATTTTCTGAGGCAAATCCAAGATTAGCTGGTCAGGTTTAGCCCCACCAACTTGTAATGCATCAGCTGCTAGCAGTGCAGCCCAATCACCCCCTAATTCAACTGCGTGATTGGCTTGACGAATTTTAGCCCAAACTGGTTGCGGTACAACATTACCAAACAACATGTCGATATCGGCAAGGTTCATAATAGAAGCTTCCACCAGTTGTGATAACTCCTTATAATAACCAGCCGGATTTTTACGTGGATCGGGTAAGGATTGCTTCACTTGCAAAACTTCCGATCGTTTCCATGGAAGATGTATCCATACCCTTCGAAAATGCGGTAGAACCACAGGGTTTGCATTAGGATCACCAGGCACCCACAGTGGCGGAACCTCTCTCATGGGATACTGACCAGGAACCGCTTTCCAATTCTCGGTGGTATCATCTAATGACACCCGAGAATGTGCTGTGGATCTGAATGCTAATAAGCGTTCCACGGCACGTCGCACATCGTCTCCTATAATCATACCAGTCGAAAAGTGACTCTGAAGTTCAAATATGTCGGACGGTACATTATCTACATCATCATTATACCATTCTTCCCTCAAAAAGTTACACATCTCCTCAAACACGAATCTCTGCGTAGGCTCATTAAACTGAGAAAACGTGTCAAAGACCACACGAGGAGTGTAGTTAGCAGGATGTCTTATCCATCTCTGTGCCATGGTTACTAACGTCTCTTTCTCCCTACCACTAGGGATCTGACTCCGTCTTTGAGGAGTTTCAGATAAATTAGACGAAAATAATGGACCAGAAAGAGGTGAATAAAGGGTAGCAACAGAGTTAGGAACACGCTTACGAACAGAAGAAGAAAGAAAAACAGGGGCAACAACACTGGAGGTGAAGGAAGGCATAGTAGGAACGGACAAGGTAGTCGGAGTAGCAGAAACAACAGTCTGCGAAGGTACAGGTACAGGAGCAGTAGGAACAAGGACAGGTGGTGGAACAAACGTAGGGTTAACAACGGGCTGACCCGCAGCCGCTGGAGCAACAAGGGGTACAACAGGAGGAACAACAGGAGCAGCTACAGGAGCAGTAGCACCCTGTACATAAGGAGGTGGTGATTTCATCAAATATGACAACAAGGAATCCTCCTTTAAATCTTCTTCTTTCTTGTCTAGATTATTCGATAAAACCGGATAACATTTATCTATTTTCATGTGATGCAATCTAGTAGAGATTTCCATTTCCTTTTCTTCTTTGTCCTGTCTACATTCTTGTATAGTTTGCATTATCGGAACAAACCCTTGCTTTTGATCCTTTTTAAGTTGTTTGATTTCTTTCTGTTTGGCCTCTTTACGCCATATCCGAAAGGAATCAAACATAGCTGGCCTAGCTTTCTTCAAAAATAATTTAGCCTCAAGATTGTCTAAAATTGAAAGTTCAAAAGTTCCATGTGGTGGCCATCTAAGGTCACCGTCTTTCTTTGTATAGCGGACCCAGTAATCATTATATATTATAGGACCCACCCCATGTCGACTATAAAGATCATGTATCGGAGTTCCAACTGGAGGTATCGGACACGAGTCCTCCAACCGGGAATCCATTGCGCAACATTTGAAAATACGAAACAAACCACTATGGCTAGGCATCGTGCACACTAACCTAGTATCAAACTTCAAGGATTACCGAAGCAATAAAACCTCGTGTAAGTCAAAACCCTCGGTTTTTGGCAATTGCAACTGTCAAATAATACTAAGGACCAATACTAAGAACCACAAATGCAATGGAACCATGCAATACAACAAAGCCTTAAGGCTATCACAAAGCTCAGAGAGCTAACCACAAAGCCTGAGGAGGCTATTACAAAGCTCAGTGAGCTATTACAACAAAACCTTAAAGGCTAACAACAAAGCTTTCAAAAAGCTAGAACAACCACTAAGGACTGGGAGCGACCCACAAAATACTTAACTCAGAACTTCAATGGCGTCACCAGGAAGGCCCGTCTGTCGTCTCGCTTGTACATAAGGTCTACGCCGGGCGTCGAAGACAGGTCGACAGTCAGGGCATCGGTCCGTCGCAGCCGTCAGGAGGCGGGAATCTTCGCAGGGAAAAACTTCGGGCCACTTATTTCGACAACAGGATCGATGAAGCGGGGTGCACCTTCCCTCGGAGATTTCACACGAAGTTCCTCACGATCATCAGGCTTTGGACCGGTACCGCTGAAGTCGCCCCACGTTGGGCGCCAACTGAAGGACTGGACTTTTAACAGTACCAGCGGTGCCAGGGAACAACACCTATAACCTTCATGGGATACCTGTTTCGGCGCACAAACTACAGAGACACGGGACACTTCCTTCAACGTCAAAGATCAGCTTTTATTACTGCAGGGAAACAAGAGTCATAAGAAGTACATGGAGTAGTTCTGCGAGTCTGCTTCAAATTGAATTTGTAGGTCGCTCTCTTTTATACAGAATGTTGCCATTGCATAACATGTGGACAAAAGATTACAATCCGGTTCTCACAGTAAACTTCAAAAGGGTCGCTTTCATGTGTTCAGAATCCCGGAACATAATTACAATAGCAATGCCGGTTCCCAACTGTAAAAGTACATCTTCCCACCATTAGGCACACCCATTAGAGTTGTAAATGACAAAGAAGAAGAGACAAGAGCAGCTGCAAGGAAGTCAGACACGTGTAGAGAAAAGAGTGTGGGGGTAATATCGGAAGCATGATCGTAGGATCAAAGAGTTGGATCCATCGCCTGCAAGGCTGTCACAATAAGCCGGCACCACCAGATTACCCTCAAGCTGAGTCATTTGCCTTTGCTGTGTCATTCCTCCGGCCATAAAGACGCATGAAAGGAATATGCGTCTTCCGCAAGGCTTGGGAACTAGAGGGTCAGGGGGCGAACAGTTATCTGCTCGCTGACTACGTGAGGGCAAGAAACAAAATGGATGCCGTATCTAAAATGGAACCCGAGGGTTCAGATGAAGAACGCGTAATATTAGACGAACCCTGGCAGGTAGCGTAGCGAAAACACACACACTTGCCGAACTCGCCATTTACGGTTCGTAGATACCAAACTTGTCCATATTCGGCAATGCCCAGAACATCGTAATAATTTTTACGGAACCTCAGTGAGTTGATAATTTTTAAATGATAATTTATTTTTGAGAAGATTACCATAATATGCATGTTTTTTAAGAAAAATTACACTGCTTCTCTTTTACATGAGGATTTTAATTTCTATTTTAAACATGTCTGAACATGCTTGTAGTACATATGTATTTTGAAATACGGTTTTATTGTTTATTGGTAGAACCTTTTTATGGGCCGGGTCCATGTGTTATTTTCTATGCAGTGTGGGTTCATCTATTCTTTGAGTGTAAGAGTTTGCTGTTTACGTTGGTTAATTTTTGCTAAGTCATCATTATCTCTCTAACTTATGCTGTATCATTTGTGTACAGTAATTTTTCAGAAATTATAGAGGTGTATTATGAGATGGCTGTTGGCGTGATGGCCATTTCGGATGCATTTTCGTGACTGTACTATCTATTTGCACTCTATTATATGCATTTGCACAGGTGTATTATGATGAGGTCAGTCGGACGCCATGGAGGGAGTAACGGTAGGGCAGGGAGGGACGGAGCGGGAGGTGTAGGGTGGAGAGATCTAAAATGTGGTGTATAGATAAATGCAGGAAAGTATATAATATAATTAATAAAATAATTTTTTTAGTGTACACAGCATCGCATTTTGGAATGCAGTGCACACTGCAAAATTCATTTAAATAATTAAATTATGTATTTACTACAAATTATCTGTATCCTGGTTTTTAGGTCCCTCCAGCAAAGATCTTCCCCTCCTCATCTCCCTGCCCCACCATAATTCCCTCCACGAGTCACGGCTGATTGTGGTTTCATATGATTATGATCTAATGTTTTACATTAGATGAAATTTGCATGATGAGTATGCTGTTAAAGGTAAAAGCAACTGCCTCTGTGGGAAGTAGCAATCGGTTTAGTGAATGTTTAATTGGTATATTGTGAGTCATTCCTTCAGTTTGCATACAGTTTGAATCACAGTTTGTAGTGGTGAAGTTAGAAAATAGATCTCTACAATTAAATTAGAAAGTGTATAAATAGTTCTACAGCATGAAATGCAGAAAGCAAATTTCACAGTGAAATGTGTTTTTACAGCACAATTTCAATTTAAGAAATTAAATAGGAAACTGTTAATGTCTAGGATGAAAGTATCTGTTTTTTTATTAAATAAAGAGGAAGGTCTTATATTAATCAATGTAGTAAATGTCTTTAAAAGTATGAAAATGTATGTAGTTGAAAGATTACTCAAGGTAATCATTGGTTAACTAATCATAAAAAATATATAATTTAGTCTTTATATTTTTTTAAAAGGACACAGAAGATAGAAAATAAAAAAAAAAGAAAGATTACTGTGAAAATAAGAATGTCCATTTTGAAATGGCAAAAGAAGTCCTTGAAGAATTAATTGAAGGACTATTTGAGGATGAAAATTCAACTGGAAATGAGGACTTTTTGGACTGCACTTTTGATAGTGCATACTTAGAGATGGTGGAAGAAGAGAATTTGCAAGAGCAAAATAATAATGAAGTATCAGATGAAATTATGCTAAATGTGCTTCTGGAATATGAATCATTAAATCAATAAAATTATTTTTGTTTAAAAAAAAAGTTTGAAAACAATATTGTTGTACTGTTAATCAGTATTCTCTTTTTTAAGAATGACAGTAAAAGTTGTGATGAGGAGCATAAAAGATTAAAGTTATAAAAATAAAAAGCATTAGGAACACCGACAATGCTTGAAAGTTAGAATAGTACTTATATGTCTGAAAAATTACATTCATAGAATACATGTGTAAGGATAACATAGATATGGAGTGTCACAAATTTAGAAACATTGGGGCATATTACCAACAACTAGCGATAATTTTTGTCTCAAACTTGTTTAGAGACAAAAATTATCGCCGCAAATCGGCGATTTTTATCGCAGATAAACCTTGCTATTAGCAAGGTTTATCGCAAATGCGATAAAAAACGGCCGCAATGCATGAATATCGCTGAAAAGTCAGCGATATTCATGCATTATCGAGCAAATGCTCTTAGCCATGTTATCCACCTCTCATTGGATAACATGGCTAAGAACTGCTCCTGGGCAGGTGTTAGCTTTTGGAGATATTCGCGCTTAGCGCGACTATCTCAAAAAGTTGGTAATAGGAGATAGCGATGTTAGAGACTGTTTCCAGTCGCTAACATCTTGGCACGCCCACTTTGCATGTCATTAGTGATAAATATCACTGACATGCAAAGCGGGGCCCAAGATGGTCGCTATCTCCTATTAGCTGTCGCTAACTGGTGTTAGCGACAGCTTGGTAATAGGGAGATAATTTTATCTCCGCTTTCTTGGCTTTTAAAGCCAAAAAAGCGGAGATAAACCCCCTTGATAATATACCCCAATATTCACTATAGGATTTCCTACTCTGACCAGAGACTGTTTCTTTGTCTTTATTCAAGGTATGAAATCAAGCATTGGTTATAATTTGTATGTTATATGGTAGTAGGGGTCTATAATATTTTTTTACTTTTTTCCAAACAGATTATCATTTATATCAGAAACATCAATCACTATGCCGACGAGAAATGAAAAAAGAAAGCTGTATAAAAAGACATATCATTTGAAGAGAAAAGAGGCACAAGATTTACCTAATCAAGAAAGGACGGAGAAAAACAAGAGTGCTCCTGGTAAGAGCAGCAAGGAATTTTTAAAAAAATGGTGTCAGAGGAAAAGTCAATTGGATAATGTTGAAAAGGAAAAACAGTTTTCAGGATCTACAAGGAGAAATGGACGAAAAAAGAAAACTGTGTCTGAAAAGAGTGGTGAGGAAAATATGTACAGTAAAAGACATACAAATCAGTTTGCGGAAATAAGGAAACGTATGTTTCATAAAATAGTTGTTATGAATTTATTACAAAAGGAAAAAGTTTCTAAAAGGAAATCTGCTTTTTATAAGAAAAAAAATATATAGAGGAAGTTGTGGATGATGCGTTCGAGACGAACTTGTTTATTTTAGTGCTTAAAAGAATAAATACACTAAATAAGGCAATCAGAGTTTTAAAAGCTAAGAGTAAATGGAAGAGACACATAAATAGAACTATTTTTTTTTTTTGTAAATCTTTTTATTATTATTACACAAGAGAAAAATATACATATCGGGTGACGGTATACAAAATACAGTACTGCAGTGGACGGGCAAGGGAGGTGTCACAATAATGTACAGTTATAAGCGACAGAAAAATCAAATGCAGCGTGAAGCAAAAGTATCTCAATGAAATAGCAAAGACCGCAGGCACCAACCAACAGCACCCGCCCACCAGGAATATAGGATATACAGAGCAACCATACGACACCCCGATACGTTAGGCTAGAATCAGGAGAATACGCCACAACCCTTGTGAAGAGAGGAAAAGGGAAATAGAACGGTCATAGAAAATAAGAAAGGAAAAATAAAAATAAAAAACAACACCCCCCCACCCTACACCCCTGCAGGTGGCTACGACCTAACCCCACTAGCAGCGTGCCTGTCGCCCTCTAAACTACACCCCAAGGAAGGGAAAAAGGTTGGAGGAGGAGAATATAACAAAACAGTTCGGGCTCCCGGAGTACCATCCCCCCGCCAAGAGCAGATTTTCCGCGCCATAGTATTAAGCAAATTATGGCAAATCAAGAGGCATTACGTAAGGGAGTCGCAAGCAGCAAAAAGGACCATCACGCCTGATCCCAGGCACCATTGAGGCAGCAAAACCCTTCTCGAACACATCAGACACCTAGATGTCAAGCACTCGGGGACACAACTAGCCTTCACTCCCACAGATATTTCCCAGCAAAAACAAAGAAAAACATTGCAGCAGGGCCCAATCAAGCGTAGCCCAGACCCGCACGTCCCCAAAACAGCAAGAGCCAATATGATAGGATAATTTACAAGGGACAGAATAAGCCAAAGACCATGTATCGCATGTCCCCCACGACCCTAAAAATCAGAAAATGTCAATACGGAGGAAGCATCGTTTATCCTTGCCCAGTCTTGATCATACCATCAAAGCCCACCAGATTACCAATCTCCAAGTCCATAGCTGCAGGGAATCGTAATGCCAAAGCGTGCCCAGCCAGCAACACCATTGCAATGCTTTGGTACAACCGGACCGCATCCAAGCCCATTTCCTGCTGGTACGGCGGACCCAACCCGGCACAAAAACATGACTTCCACACTTCCTTCGGCAGAGTAACGCAGGGGGAGAATGTCTCAATGTCCAAACACAACTGGGGCAGCACCAGAGTCACTAGCAACATGACGTGGAGAAAAGTTCCATCGCACAGTTCCAATCTAGGGCCTAGAGGATGTCCGAGGCATCCGACGTCGCGGGCCTGAAATGGCACGAAGATCAGTATCTCTGGCCCTCCGGTATCAGTGACGGACGCCATCTTGTTGCATCTGGGTAGTGAGTAAGGCATCTCGCCGTGCATCAACGGACCATCGGATCCCATTCGCCCGACCGCGGGAATAACAGCATCCAACTTACTCCCCAACAATCGGGCATCCTGCTCCAGGGTGTCGTGAAGGGCAGCTAGGGCAGCCATAAGATCGTCAAAGTGTAGTTCTGCCCCGTGCCCCCTCTTCGTCACGCTTCCCCTCCGCATATGCCTTGCATTAGGTCGAGACTCAGTTTCCCAGAAGCTGCACTCTTCCCTGCCCTCTATATTCCGGGGCAGCGCAACTCCGGACTGGAACCGAGGCACACGCAGCGGGGCACCGGGCGCCATGAAACCACCGTCAGGGTCACCACAGCCGATGCAATGCGACCAGATCGCGGCCATCCATGGAAATATACCTGCTCGATCGCGATGCGGCCCAAATTCGGGATCCTCCCGCCGAAAGCGGGACGAGTCTCAAAGCACTTCCCGGTGGCAAACGAGCAAAAGTCAAACAATCACTTAATCCACACAGGGGCACTACGACAGGCTTCTCCCCAACTCGTGCCCCCAATCGGCCAGTGCGAGCGCTGCGAAAATCGGCCGTTTCTGCCACACGGGATCCGGTCGGCCCTTCTGCACCTCCGGTGGCCGCTGTTGTGTACTTGGAGACCGGCCGTAAAGTCTAATCGAGGCCCATGTCATAGGGTCGTTACGGGCCGCAGACGTCGTTGGCTGTTTCTCCCGTTATTAAGCAGGCACGAACCTCGGGATCGCGCCCTCGATGAGCGGTCGTGTTCACACACCCAATTATGCCATTTCGCTTCAGGATATCAAGCAGGATGTAAGCGGCGGAGGAGACGGCACCCGGAGTCGAGGGATCAGGCGCCCATCGCGGTCGCCGGCGTAGCTCCTCCCCTAGAACTAATTTTTGTAAAATCTTTTCTGGTAAATGGATGCATACTTCAAATTCTGAGCCATTTTTTAATGAAGAGAGTTACTTTCAAAGTAACGATTTGTTGCATGCAGTTGACACCAGTGGTCGAGCGTATGAAGTGAAGGATGGCTGTCCTATTGAGAAAGAGAAAATTGAGGTCAGAAATACAGAAGGGGAAATAGGTGGAGAAGTTTTACAGGGACGTGTTCATGCTCCTGTTTATAGTTGGAATTGTAGCAGTATTTGCAGTGTACGACAGGATTCAATTGATTTCTTTTGCAATTTCTTACGTAAGTACACTAAGGAAAGTTTAAAAAAAAATTGTAATGTTGCAAGAATTAGATCGTTGCAGAGTGAGAGGAAAAAATAGGTTTGCAAGGCCATTCTTTGGCTTGTCTTTCAAAAAAAATATGCCAGAGTGTTTTTCATCACTTTAGGATGTTAGCAGTGCATCATACCAAAATGAGAAAATTAGTCAGAAATATGTATTATGCAAAAGTCCAGCACTTAAACTTAAAGAGTTAAATAGTGCTCTTTTGCATGGATGTGTATTAGATGTGAAGAATATTTGTGCAGAAATTGAGGTAAGTTATTTTGGTCGAGATGAAGAGAATGTAGAACCTGATATAGTTATAGAAGGAAATGTGTTAGAAAATGTTGGACATTTTAATACTGAAGAATTTGAACAGGAAATAACAAAATTTAAGGTCATTGCAGGTGAAAAACCAAATTTAACTTGTGTGTGTTGTCGACGCATTCATTACAAAAGTCAAACTAGGTTAGTTGATTTATATTTAAAAAGTGAAGATGAAGATAATACTCAGTGGAGAGAGTTTGCAACTTATTTTCTGGTAGAAAACTATTGTGATTTGGGTTTTGAGCAACGTATTTGTAAATATTGTTATAACAAATTAAATGAGGCTATTATTGGTATGGAGCCTAAGACTGGGAAATTAAATCCTACAGATTTACAGAGAGGATTAAAGGGTAGAGTTGTATATTTGCCACTTGATTTAAAAAAAAAAATGGAGACAATTGGTATTGAAAATGTAGAAGAGGAACCTCTTGTTATTCTAGTTAATGGTGTACCTACAAAGAGTAAGAAAATCTGGCAAGATTTAGTGGATGTTAGGAAAGTGAAAAAGGCAACGTTGTATTTAGTCAAAAATAATAAATACTATAAAAATGTGTATGTAGAACAATAAGATGTAAGTGATGAAGAGAATAATGATTTCTCTATTGGACAAATTGAAAAAGTTGACATGTCCAGAAGTGAAGAAATTTATGAACATTACAGTGTTCATCCACTGCATTCCAAAGAAGCAATGAGGAATGCAATTGAGTTATTTCAGATGAAAAAAGCAGAAGGAAATCCTATTAGTGTGTGGGAAAAAAGTATGGAAGGTCGTTGTTTCCCACACTTATTCCCAACAGGTGAAGGTGCACGATATGATGATCGACCTATGCAGATTCCTGCATCTGAGTACCGGACAACAAGATTATATGCAGAAGATCCCAGATTTCGTCAATGTATTCCATATTTGTTTCATCTTCTGTTTGAGAGTGACTTATCTGGTCTTTCTTATGCAGTAAACCATGTCTTAAAAAGTGGAGTGCATCTGCAAAATGTTTCAGCAAAGGATTTTATGGATAAAGTGCAACAGAAAGATAGTGTTTTGGATACTCATCTAATTAATTTAATGGCATGTCAGCGTGGTACTAATGAATATTGGTACCGTCGTCATGGAGATTTAAAATGCATGCTACGAAACTTGGGAGCACCAACATGGTTTGTAACTCTAAGCTGTGCAGAGTACGCCTGGGAAGATTTACTTGAATATCTTCGAGAGGGGAATGTAAATATTGAAAATATAAACTACAAGACACAAGGAGAATTGTGTTCGTTGGATCCGGTTAATGTTTGCAGATATTTTAATCATCGATTTGAAGCAATGATGTCATTTCTTACAAACAAGAAGAATCCACTGCTTGGTGAAGTTTTGGATTTCTTCTGGAGAAAAGAGTATCAAGCTAGAGGTGCTCCACATATTCATATGTTACTATGGATCAAGGATGCTCCCAAATTTGGAAAAGACTCTGATGACATTGTATTGTCTTTTATTGAGGAATATGCCACTTGTGACATACCTAACAGTACAAATGATAAAGACTTAAGAGGAAAAGTGTTACGGTTTCAAAGACATCGTTGTGGAAAATATTGTCTTCGAAAATTCAAATCAAAGGATAAGTTCTATACAAAATGTCGTTTTGGATTTGCACGACCAGTGCTTTCAAAAGCAAGAGTGAACAATTTGATGTCATCTTTGCGACATAACATCACAAGAAGATCACCCAAAAAATACATACAATTTAAGAAGAGGAGAAGAGTCCAAATATATAAATGACTACAACCCTGTCATTTTGTCCATGTGGAATGCTAACATGGATATACAATATGTTGCAGACAACTCTATTGCTGTGGCTCGATATGTAACGTCTTACATCACGAAATCTGAAAAGACGGAACTGAAGGAGATGTGGGAAGATATTTCTCATGAAAAGAGCCTAAGCAAGAAATTGTATACATACAGTTTGAAGATGTTATCACATCAAGAAATTGGAGCATATGAATGCTGTGATCGATTATCATCAGCAAGTCTTTATGCGAAATCTCGAAGTATCCTGTGGGTGAGTTTAGGTCTAGCACGAACACGAAACCGTGTTTTGAAAACTGTGCAAGACATTGAATATTTAGCACAGAAAGAACCAAACAGTACAGACATTCTGAAAACAAATATGTTGGATACATACTATCCAAATAGAAGTACTCTGCTTGAAAATATTTGTC
Organism: Lissotriton helveticus; assembly: GCF_964261635.1. Lineage (NCBI taxonomy): Eukaryota > Metazoa > Chordata > Amphibia > Caudata > Salamandridae > Lissotriton > Lissotriton helveticus. Next base: position 492,200,029 of record NC_136069.1, on the reverse strand, counting down.
TGTATGAAGTCCTTGAAAAATACACTTTTAAAAGGAATATTAGAGAGAATGTTGAAAAAGGTATGTACGCTGTAATTGGACAGGAAGGATGTCTGGTGAAACAAACAAAAGGACATTTGATTAATCACCGAAAACTGAGTTGCAAAAATCCAGACAAAAGAGAATTTTACTATTTAGCTCTTTTGCAACTCTTTAAACCATGGCGTACTGAAGAGGAACTACTTGTAGACTTTGTAAGTTATGAAGATTCTTTTAACGCATCTAAAAGTAGTATAGAATGTCCTGCTTTTAGTAATTATCTCAAAATGTTGAACGACGAAATAGAGCAAGAAGCAACAATTGCAGCAGAGATTGCTAGAGAAAGTTCACAAGACACTCAAAGTTCAGCATCGTTGAGTCAGGATCCACTGGGAAAACCAATTATGCGAAATGAAGCAGCCACTGCCATGGATGAGGTGGAAAGAGCAATGCAGCAAGCTCAAGAGGATATAATACACTTAGAAGAATTGGAGAAGGAATTTAATCTTGAGCAAAGACAGATATATGACGAAGTGACAGAGCACATTGAGCATGGTTTTCGTCATGAGAAAAAAGAATGCTCATGTATGTCATTTCAACCTATTCGACTATATGTAAGTGGAGAAGCTGGGACAGGGGAAAGTTTTCTTATAAAAGGAATTACTACATATCTACAGCAAAAAACTCAGTCACCATTGTCTTGTGTTGTGACAGCTCCAACTGGATTGGCAGCACATAATATTAAAGGTATTACTTTACATCGTTTACTGATGCTGCCAGTTGAACATGAAAACAAATTACAATATCACAAGCTATCTGGAGATGCTTGTTATGAAGTTTCAAGAGTTCTTAAAGAAATGAAACTTCTTATTATTGATGAGGTAAGCATGGTATCCAATTTAATGCTTGCTTTTGTACATTTAAGAATGCAGCAGATACTTAAAACTGACTATGATGTTTTATTTTGGGGGAAACATGTCATAGTTTTTGGAGATCTACTGCAACTAACTCCTGTAAAAGGACAATCTGTATTTGAAACTGTGACACATGAAGATACCAGATAGTGCCTTGGCAGTATTGGAAATGTTAATATATGGTCACATTTCAAATATACTGAACTGATTCAAAATATGCGACAGGCAAAGGATACTAAATATGGAATTATTCTTCAAGATACAAGGATTGGAAGACTAACTGAAGATGCAAAAGAAACTCTACAAACTCGATTACTTTGTAAGTTGTTTCCCAATGAAGATAATGTACCTGAGAAAATATATAGTAAGAGGTAAAAGATAAGTCAGTTATATGCTTGATGCCAACTCTAAAAGAATGCTCAGTTTTCAATGAGAAAATGTTGAAGTTGGAAAATCAAGAAATTAAGAAACTGGAAGCAAAAGATAAAATAGAGCATGAAAGAAGTACTATTGTTTTGTCTGATAAATTAAAGTTAAAATTGGATAGTCTACAGACATCTATATCTAAAACTGCTGGTTTAGAGAAGAATCTGTATGTATGTTTAAATTGTCGGATTATTTTACGGAGAAATTTACTTGTAGAAAGAGGTCTGGTGAATGGAGCAATGGGTAATGTTGTTAGTTTTGTAAATTACACAAATAGAGATGAGATTGAATTTTTGTGAATAAAATTTGATGGAATTGAGGAAGTTCAACAAATCAGTCGCTGCTCAAGTCGTTTTTTACTTGTAAAAGACTTGTATGTCCGTCGGAAACAATTTCCAATTTGTTTGGCATATGCAGTGACTATTCACAAATTGCAAGGTTTAAGTGTAGATTGTGCTTTGGTAAATATTGGAAATAGTGTATTCAAAGAGGGTATGGGATATGTTGCTTTATCACGAGTTAGAACTTTATCTGGGCTTTATCTAATTGATTTTGATGACACAAAGATCAGTGCAGATTTAAAATGTGTAAAAGAGTATAATAGGTTAAGAAGAGAATATGCTCCAAGTTTACCTCAATATCCTTTAATTAAAAAGAGTATAGTTGGTCAGAAAAGGAGAAAAGCGGAACAATGTACTGAAGTAGTAGAGAAACGAAGAAAAAAAGATGAGACTGTCATTGATAATAGTAAGAAAAAGGTTAGTACTACAGAGATTGTTGGATTTAAATTTGAAAATAGGTCTGGTGTCAACTGCTATGCAAATGTAGTGGTTAATGTGTTTTTTTTTCTAAAAAGTTTACAGCAACAGATTAGAGAAAATCAAGAGCAAACATTTTGTTCTTCTTTAAATTCTGTGTTTGAAAAAAGTACCAGTGGTAATAGTGAAGTAGCAAGTGTTTCAGAAGTAAGGAATGTTTTAGACATATGTGCAGAACTAAATCAATTTTCTCAGAATATTCAGCAAGATTGTCAGGAATTTATTATGTATATGCCTACAGTTTTGGAAGAAGAAGGTGTAGGTATTGATAGTCTTTTTGGCCTTTCTTATAAATGGGAACATATTTGCGATAATTGCTCATTTACAAGTAGTACTGACATACACACAGAGAGATTTATATATTTAACATTACCAGATTGTAAAACAGTGTCCTTTAATAAACTAGTTAAAGATGCGTATCAGAACATGGTCTGTTCTCAATGTAATTCAGAAATGTTATCTACCTTATTTATCCATAGATATGTACAGTATGTTATTTTAATGCTTCAACGATGCAGAGCTGATGGAAGTAAATTGTCAACTTTAATTAAAAATTATGTGGCTTCTCAAATATCTATTTCTAGAAGAACATTTGTAACTGTAGCAATTATTTTTCATGAAGGGTCATCTATATCATCAGGACATTACATAGCTTATTTGAAGAGTCCAACTGGTTGGACGCTGTGCAATGATAGTCAATTAAGTTTTTAGAAACGTTTGCCTTCTGAGTTAAGAAATTCTTATCTGATATTTTTGCAACCAAAATTTCAGTGAAATTACTTGGTCGAGTCAGAGCAATACTGTAAAGATATGAAAATGTGTTCTTTAGAAATATGATGTGATTAAGGGTGTTCCAATATAGAAATGAAACTTTTATGTGCCAAAGTGATAGCATCAAGTAAGGTTTCCTTAATGTTTCTGGTACAGGACATGTTGGAATTAACTTATACTATTTGGACACGCGGAAAACAATGAGATATGAAAATGTTGACTTAAGATAAATGTTTTTAGAGTATACTTACTTGGAAGTTTTTGAGAGGTACTAAAAAAAACAAATTAACTCATACCATTTGGCCTTGCGTAAACGTATGAGATATCTAAATGTGGACTTGAAATAAATGTTTCTAGAACTTACTTACTCGCGAGTTTGTTGAGAGGTACTCAAAAAATAACGACTTATCTCATAGTATTTGGCCATGCGGAAACAAATGAGATATCAAAATGTTGACTTGAGATAAATGTTTTAAGAACATAGTTGCACGGTTATTTAAAAGTAACTGTTATACTTTAGTTAGTTTATAATTTTGGAATATGTGCTGTGCTTACTCAAGAAATTGCGAATTAGAGAAAAACATTTAAGACATGTTTTTCTCTAGGTATTTATAGTATGTATAGAGATCTTGTACGGGTTTTTTAAATACAATCATTTTGATTGTGTTTTTTTTTCCCGCTATCACATGATGATTACTATTGAAATCACTGTTTATAGTAAAAATCAATTTATCTGAGGACAGCAAAAATAAACCAGTAAATATGCTGTTTAAGTTATTTTGTTACATTGGATTTAGTAGTATGTAATATAACAGATTTCTTTATTGTCTTCCACAGATATTACATTTTTAAGGTAAGAACAACTAATCATATCTGAGAGTTTCGTTTACCTGTCTCTTATCCTTATTTTTGTATCCTCTTCCTTTGTTAATGGTGTTTAGATATGGTTATTCTCTTTAACTGATGCTTTCACTTTTACATCTTTTTAGTTAGTATTCTATTCAGTCTTTCTTACTCTTCAGTTTCTTACTTACGTTGCTTTATAGAGAGTCACCTTTATTGATCCATTATCACCTTTGTGTCCTGAATCTTAACTTCTTTGTTTTACTGTACCTTACAATTTGTTCCTTTACTTTGCTTCCTTTATTTATGTTCAATTTCCAATCTAAAATCTATAGTTTAGTTTTCTCACCTACTTCATTTCTGTTTATCTGTCTCTCTTATACTCCATGTCTGTTTGTATTCCATTCATCTTCTGTTACTCTACCTTTTTGACTCTTTTTCTCTTAGTGTTCTTTCTTCATTTTATCTATCACTTTAAGACATTTAGGTACTCTTAGTCTGTTTATTTCATAGACTGTTTGTTTCGTGTATTATCACTGATCATACTCTCTTTTTGTCTGTCACTTCACTTTCCTTTAGACAGTCATTCTTTGAGTGCTTTTATTTCTTTCAAAATATTCTGTCTCGGTCTCTTTCTGTCCCTCAGTCTTCTTTTCTTTCACTTTCTGCTTCAATCACTTCTACTTTGTTTTGTTTTATGAAATAACACTATAACCATATTTTTACTTTTCTTTCACAGACACCATGTTTTTCAAATATTTAAAGTTTTTCTTTATTACTATTTCTTAGGTAAGTATAAATAATAAAAACACTTTTTCAACCCTGTGTTATTTCTTTGAGTATCGTGGTCATACTAGTGTTGTGTTTTATGTGAGCATTTCCATGGAGGATTGACTGAACGGTCACAAGGAGCCTCTTAAAAATTAATTTAAGAAATCAGCAACATTTCAGTCTGTCAGTTCACTAATGCGGATGTATGAAAATATTGCAGGTAAATTATATGTGTTACAGAACTTTTGAGCATATTATCAAGGGAGTTTTATTCTGCATTTTTTATTTTAAAAGGCAAGATAGTGCAGATAAAATTGTCTCTCTAGTATGTAGCAGATGTTAACACCAGTTAGTGATAACTAATAACAGATAATAACTATATTGGGATTTGCTTTGTTTGTCTGTGAAATTTAATATAATTGACATACAAAGTTAACATTGCATGATGTAAGTGACTGGAAACAGTTCCTAACATTGCTATCTGTTTTTACCCACTTTGGAACATATTTGTGCCATATTCGAAAATGTTCAAAATCGAATAGCTGCCCCTGAGCAGTTCTTAGGTATATCATTTAATGGTCGGTTTATAACTTGACTAAGACAAACAGCTTTGTAATGGATGAATATTGCTGACTTCACAATAATATTTATTTATTTGGACACATTTTTTTTCACTTAGGATAGTGGTTCGCATACAATGTTCACCTGTGGGTTTCTTGACCTACTCAGCAGTTTACAGTGGTTACACACCATTTTATCTAACGGTTGGTAGGTGGTATGCACGTCCTGTTACCTTTCTTAAATTAATTGGTACACTTTCTATCACTCATTCAATCATCTGTTCACTGATCCAGCCATCCGTTCTCTTAACTATCCACCCTTTTACCCTACTGATGTATTTATGTTTTTGTCCATATACCCCCTGTCGTTTACTAATTAATCTTTGTAATCACCCTTTCAGTTAACCATTCTTTCACCTTTTCACATATCAATTTATCTATCCACGCATTTATTTGACCATCATCTACACTTTCAATTATTTATCTATGTATCCTTTCAAACATCCATTCACTAAATTACTGATCCATCACGTGCTCTTTTACTCATGCATCCATCCTTTAACATATCTATCCATCCTTCTAGCCATTCAAGCACCCTTTCAGGCATACATACATCAATTTATCTTTTCTGACATCTATACTTGCTCTCATTCATTTATTCATCCATGCTTTCTGTGATTACATAACTATTCTCTTTTCATTCATCCTTACAGTAATCGATCTAGCCATTTAGACATTCCAAACTTATTTACTCACCCACCTTTGTATTTTATGACCTGACTCTTTGTCTGTAGAGTTGTAGGGAAAAAGGCCTGTAAAGAACAACCTACAGCAAAGGGTGGGGTGCGGTGGGTGACAGTTTACAATATCTCCTTACATAGGCAGACTAAAAATGTAGAAGTTATCAGTTATACATGATGTTCAGTAACAGCATGTGAGGTTACCTTTAAATGTTGTTCTTTCCATGGCTTTAAGCAGGGTCGGATTGGGATCACAATTCGGCCCGGGCACTGACGAAAAAAGTGGCCCACATTCAAGAGGCGTGGCCCATATTTAATGGGTGTGGCTCACATTCAAGGGGCGTGCCCTTTCATGAAACACCATTTGCATATACAAGGAATGAAAGTGGGAGGATACTGTTCTTGCACAGGACACAGGGCCAAGGTGCCAATGGCCTACATGCTGAGCAACTAAAAAAAATAGCAAGGCCCCTGTCTGTCACAAAATTATTCCAGCCCTCTAGCACAGGAGCACCTGAAAAGCAGCAAAGCCGCTGCTATTAGTAACCTACTTAGTCCTTCCCAGGCCTTCAGCTCAGGAGCACTTGAACAGAGGTAAGGCCCCTGCAATTAGTAAATTAATCAGCCCTCCAGGCCTCGGGAAAATGTCCTGGCAGGGGAGCACAAAACACAGCCAGGTAGCCAGGGGGAGGTTGAGGTGAAGCTGGTGCATGGGAAGTGCCCTCCCAGTGTGTTCTGGCAGTTTGAGTGTTTACCATTTACTGTAGTATTACCCTTGTACCTGTGTATGCTACTCTTTTGTAACTTGCACACGTCACTTTTCTGTGGTATCACACTGTATGCTACCTCTCACTTTTGTTTGCTTTAGATACTTGCTGCATGGGCTGCATGGGCTCCAGGGGGGCCGAGGTGAAAATGGCTCAAAGGCCTGAGAAACACCTGGCCCCCAGGGAGGCCGATTCTTGCAAACAATCACCCCTCCTCAGCCCAGCCTCAGCTATATTGCTTGGCAGGGCAGGGGTGTCCGGCCACACAGCGAGGCTGCTTTCATTTTCTCTGTCTGTCTCCGTGCACTCTGTGGGCCGTTTTTTTTTTCTCCCCTTTCCAAGTCCACTCTCTGTGGATTGGGACAGGGGAGAAAAAAACGGCCCACAGAGGGCACTGAGGCACCGGCCCTTCGGCCCATGCCCGAATGCCCGCCTTGCCAATCCGCCCCTGACTTTAAGCACTGTTTAAAAAAAGGGAGGAGTCTTTTCAAAGGAGGTGTTGGATGTTATTCTGTGGGCAGATTAAAGCACCTAAACTACAAATATGCGTGTAGTATAGTGTGGTGCTCGACTGGAGGTATGTTGTATGTCTGATTGCATGCAGATATGTAGATCAGCAAATACCTTCACACAAACAACAAGCAAAGACTATTGGCTTTGAAAATAGGTGCTACTTCCTTTAAGTACAAAAGCAGTAACCATGGTATTGTTGAATATGTTAATGAAAATACTGCTGTTTAAAATTCATGAGACAATGAAAGAACGTTAATCAGATTTTTCTATTTTCTTTCATAGCCTTTTTTAAAGAAAGTGTTTCATAATATGCCATGCTGGTGGTTTTACTTTTTTTTATCTAAGACAATGTCTTCTGTTCATTGAGGCAGGAAGCTCCTTTGAGAATTCCAATGCGCGGGAGGGTTGCTCCTGGTGCAGTAAAATCCAAGGCCGTTTCAGCAGGGTCTGTCAGCGTTATCACAGGGGAGGAGTGCGCAGCTGTGTGAGATGGATACAGTTACACATAACAGGGTAGTGACGTCTGTGGGATCTACGGACGGTTAGGCACCCTAGGGTGCGCCGTGCCCTTGGCACCTCATTACGGCGGTCTGGGGAGCCGCGGTGTACAGTTTGGGAATCACTAGTTTTAGAATTAAACTTTGATAATTCTATCACTCCTAAGCGTTAAAATTTGCCGCTGGTCTACGAAAAAATATTGGAAGTAAGCCAACATAGAGATAATTTTTGCTAGTTGTTTACGGTTACTAGATTTCTAAAGGTAAAAAACGGGACATTAAATGAAAATAGAAGAAGGACTATGATTTCACTTCTAGTGATGAGAGTGCATGTTAGCAGAGAATTACAATAGAGGCAGTCTGAACATAATTTGAATACATATGTGATAGTACCCCTGTGACAGCCTGCGGCAGTTAACATTACCGCGTGTAAACAAGCGTTGTTTTTATGCACTAATGTGTGCTTTGTAATTAGGACAGGGGGTTGATTTAGTTTTATTTTCCACACCTCCACGTTAACGCTGCCAAATGCTTCATCAAAGCTGCCCGTGGCACTCGTACGATAAACAAGTTTATTTAAACTGGTTTTCTAACAGCCGCCATGTACGAGATAGTATTTTCGCCTTTAACCAGATTTTGCTTGTAGTTTAACATACGCCTACTATGCATGTCATTAACTGCCTGTGCGGCACACATGCAAAGTGCTTTTACCGCAGGCGGTGTTATGACGTTCTCATAAAGATGTTCAAGAACATTTACAAAGATTCAAAAGACTTTATCGCCGCCTTGAACGGCAGGAAGTTGCCGATATAGGGGCGAAAACGGCGTCCATAATATGCTTTATAAATTGCAGTCGAACGTAATGTTAGATATAAAGGCATATAACATACGTTTCAATTTGAATTTTGAAAAACATAGGGGCATATTATAAAGGACGGTCAATAAATTTTCGCCGCTTTCATCGACAGGAAATTGGCGATAATGGGTTTCATAATATGCCCTATGGAAATCCTATCAAAGCCCATGTGAGATGCGAAAACATGTAGTATGGGCTACGATAGGAATTTCATACAGCATATCATCAAGTCCATTATCGCCGCTTTATCGGCGCTTTTTTTACAGCGTTCTGCCGATAAAAGCGGCGTGAAATTATCACGTCTTCTTCATAATATGCCCTAAGTATTGCCGCATTCTTTCATTATTGTTCTGAAAATGCGAAGATACTTTAGCTTAATAATAGAGCTCTTTTTGGTACAATGAGGTAGTTCTGAAAAGAACTGTTTTTTTGTGAAGTTTTTTTTTTTTTTTTTTAAGTTTTTTATTCTTTATAATTTGTAAAACTGCAACCAAATTTTTTAACTGTAAAACAGGAACATTTGAAGTTGTTAAAAAATTAGATGCATTCGAACCTTACATGATCATGATATCTTTTTTCAACAAGAATGAGGCTCTGCTCCCCGTACACAATCAATCCTTTGCACTTGTTGCATTTTATATGCACTTTCGACAAAAATGGTTTCAACTCCATATGTTCAGTCGATGGAGATGTAGGTCGTCTGGTCGATGAAGTACTGGCCTCAGATGGTGGTAGTTCTGTTGCCAGAGCTCTTGTCGCTGCCTGTGCATATTGCACAGGGTGGACTTGGCTCATATGTCTCTTCATGGTATGAATTGAAAAGGAATATTTTTTGGTTGGATTTCCTCTTGAAAGTACGGAGCCACAAATTGTGCACGTTACTTTTGGAGCATTTAGTTTTTTTTGACCCTGAGGAAAGGTAAAAAATTGCCAAATAAAAGATTCCTTTTTTTTTTTTAAAGGAAGATGAACATTTTCTTCAGATTCCGAAGAAGAATTGCGTGCGGCCGCCATTTCAGCAAAGTCTCCGGAAAGATGAAAAAGGTTGTTCTCCCTTCAGCGCCAAATAGATAGTGAGGGAAGTTGGTGGTTTCTGGAAAATTGCAGAATAGAAACTACTATGAACCAATAGGAAGTGTTCTTTTCAAGTCACATGATTTTACATGCGCGTATTAGGACGTATACGCGGTGACGGAATCCGGACACGTACGTGAATTAGAAGTATCAGTCTAATGTAATGAAGTTTTAAAATGTGAAAAGGAGGAAAGGTATACATTCTCAAATGTTAAATACATTCATATGGGGTCACAAGAACAATGCCGATAAAGTATCAAACCTTTTTTATTGTTTCAAAATACCGGGGTGCGCGCACTCGGTCGCGCACCACAGTACGTTTTTCAACATTTAGTGACACGTCTGAAAACGGTAAAATGAAGGTAAGGTAAAGACTTTGTAAACCTTTTGAGACTTACAAGGAGTCCCTAAGCAATTCTAACAGTGAAGAAAAGTTTGTAATACTATGAAAACATTTCTCGAAAATCTAAAATAAAACTATAGAATACATTAAAAAAATATTTTATATTTCGCAATTAATAAAACCAATGAAATATAATGAAAAAATATAAGTTATAAACAGCTTATAGTTAGGAAGTTGCCTTTAAAAAACCTATGAAATTCACTGAAAAAACCATAGTTTTTACACACGTTATAGTTAGGAAGTAGCATTTAAAAAACCTATGAAATTCACTGAAAAAAACATAGGTTTTACACACGTTATAGTTAGGAAGTAGCATTTAAAAAACCTATGAAATTCACTGAAAAAACCATAGGTTTTACACCAGTTATAGTTAGCTCAAAGTTTTACTCGCATAAAACCATTGAAATTCCCACGTTATAGTTAGTTGAACTCACTATAACTTGCGCGTGCAATGCACTGCTGATGACGTCACATATTATATCACTTATGACATGGTCAGTGACATCACTCATGACATCACTGATGACACCATCCTTGTGACAGAGTGACAGATCTCCTTTCACTGTAATGTAACCCTTGAAACACATATTCAAAAATAGAAACTGAAAGTTTCAAAAAAATGGAGATACCCATACCACTTACAACAAACAATTCAGTAATTCCATCAACTATATACACATCCACTCCTTCACAAACAGTTCTATATAGTCACTCATACATGTAGTCACTCATCATATGTAGTGATACACCTATACATCCTGTTACACACCGACAGTCATCCAAAAGTCACTCACAGCACATACTCACACATGCAAATAAACATCCATTTATTTGCTTATACAGATATACACACACTACCACCTTACTTCTAAGGAAACTTACACATACTTACTCTCTTAAACAATCAATTATAGAAAAACATACTAATTTAAACAGGAACTCTTACAATCCCTCACTCTCACATATACTCACTTATATACATCAGTATTCACATATACTACATTAAAACATATGTAGTTATTGATAAAGACACTAGTGAGACAGTCATTCACTCATTAACACACACATATACACACTCATCCACCCATACAGACCTGCACATATGCTGTCTTCAAAACACATACAAAGAGAGAGTTAGTCATTCATGCATGTATGTGCTAAGTAATATCCCCACCAAACCATACAAACACTCATACTGATATTAAGAAAAATATCTAATAACCTATATACATACACATGTACCTACTCACCAACCCATGCAGCCACTTATACACAAAGTGAAACACTAATACATATATTTAAATATTTAAACATTACTCACTAATATTTATTTTGCAGAAAGACACCCATTCACTGGATGGTGTCATCAGTGATGTCATGAGTGATGTCACTGACCATGTCATGAGTGATATAATATGTGACGTCATCAGCAGTGCATTGCACGCGCAAGTTATAGTGAGTTCAACTAACTATAATGTGGGAATTTCAATGGTTTTATGCGAGTAAAACTTTGAGCTAACTATAACTGGTGTAAAACCTATGGTTTTTTCAGTGAATTTCATAGGTTTTTTAAATGCTACTTCCTAACTATAACGTGTGTAAAACCTATGGTTTTTTCAGTGAATATATATATATATATAGATATAGATACATATATATATGTATGTATGTATGTATATATATATGTATGTATGTATGTATATATATATATATATATATATATATATATATATATATATATATATATATATATATATATATGATTGATTGATTGATAGCTTTATTTCGATATGCGTATATCATAAAAGCATTACACAAAAATATATAAAAACGACATATCAGAACTCATAGACTGTACAAACATCATAGTAAAAACAGAATAAATAGATAACTTAGTTAAGAAAAGCATTAAATCGATAAGGACAGTCTTTTGAGACGTATCAACCAGGCCCATTTTAAAAATTTAAACACAGCACAAACAATAGGGGGGGCAGTATTAGTCAATAAAATACGTAGGGCCTCAGAATGCTTGCGAATGCCCATCTCGTTGCAGAGGGGTTTAAGCCAAACAGATCTCGGGCGCGCATAGTCTGGACAATCAAGAAGAAAGTGCGCCACAGTTTCGCAACAGTCAGAGCAGAGCGCACAAAAGCGTGATACCTGATTTTGCAAGTTCCATCTAGAAAGGAGGTCAGCTAGAGGTAGAGTTCCTAGTCTGAACTTGATGTACAAAGCCCGATCCATTGGGATGGTGATAATGTCCAGAAAGGGTTCAAAGGCAGTGACATCTTTAATCCTTAAATATGCTGCGGTGGAGTTGCAGTGGTGATGGTTGCTCATAAGCTTAGTGGACACCCAACCCCAGTATATTTTCTTCAGGATCTCCTTTGGGGGGGCTGAGTGAGTAAGCCAACAGTTGCCCAGACCTAGTTCCCCAAGCAGGTATTTAATGTCCCTGAGCCACTTGATCTTTGACCACCCAACCGAATGCATTATCTCTGCCAGCCCATCTGCATAGGATTTGAGTTCCGGGACTCTCCAAAGTCGCGCCCACAGTAGAAGGGGCCGCAGACGGGCCAGATCTTTCATTGGTTTACAACCCACATCCATAAGCATCGGTACAGTCGGGGTGCTCATTGGGAGTGCCATCAAATCTTTAATAAATTTGTTCTCTGCTTTGGACAAGGACTCCACGCAGCCCAAACCCCATAACTCTGCTCCATATAGCGATGCAGGTACCGCTCTAGCCTTGTATATATCAATGATTGGTGATACACAATGTTTCGATGATGTGCTATACTCCTTGAGCAGGGCTCCCCCCACCCTTTTGTGGACCAGTGTCATTTTAGTGATATGGGGTACCCAACTCATGCGGTCGCTCAGCCGAATTCCCAAATATTCGAATTTGGCGACTTTTTCCAGCGGGATCGAATTTAAGATAGGGGGACACCCCAATTTCCTCGGAGGGTTCATTACTAAGTATTTAGTTTTTTGTACATTAATAACGAGACCTCTCATTGAACAGAAGTCCTGGAACCGGTTCAGGAGTTTTTGGAGGCCCTGGGGAGTTTTCGAGATGAGGAGGGTGTCGTCAGCAAACAACAAAGTTGGAATTTTAACAATACAAAGTGTGGGGGCGTCTGCTGGATCTTCAAGCAAGTAGTCAACCACCCCATTCACATAAAGCGAAAAAAGGGTGGGTGCTAGGACGCAACCCTGCCGTACACCCCTCTCTACCTTGATCTTGTCAGTCTTCTCCCCATTCAAGCCCCATCTGACCTGAGCATAGGTGGCTTTGTGCAATTTCATTAGGAGGTCCACGATGTATGGGGGCATCCCAAGGCCGTACAGCACCCTCCAGGGTTCCTCCCGGGGGACAAGGTCAAAGGCAGTCTTCAGGTCTATAAAGGCCAGATAAAGACTGCCCTTGCCCAGTACCACCACCTTCCAGTACAGTAACAGGAGTCTGAAAACTTGTTCAATGGTTCCTGTGCCAGTACGGAACCCAGCCTGCATCTCGGATAGTATATGGTTTTCGTCTACCCATGAGAGTATCCTACCCAAAATTGCTTTTCCCGCCACCTTCTGGGTCGAGTCAATCAGGCTTATGGGCCTATAGTTTCCAGGTAGGTCCCGATTTCCTTTTTTAAATATTGGGACTACCTCGGCCCCTTTCCAGGACTCTGGAACCAACCCACCCCCCATGATGGCATTGAGGAGAGCGGAGATCAACACCCCCCAGTCACCTGGATGTGCACGAAGAAGATCCCCTGGTAGCCCATCCGGGCCTGCTGCTTTTAGTGGAGTGAGGGTTTTAATTATATTCGTAACCTCTTGGGCTGAGAAAAGAACCATATCTCTATCCATAAGATAGGAGGGGAGAATGAATTGGTCGTTAGGTGGGCCTTCAATAGCACAGTAGAGACCCAAAAAGTGATCAAACCATACCTTGGCAGTATATATATATATTCACGCTCCAAGGTTGTCCACCATGTGAGTAGCACGCGAGCAGCAGCTTTATTTATGTGTAGGTGAGGACGGGGATCCGCTTGTAGACGCCGCTCCGTAATGGATCTGCCCGACGCGTTTCGAAGCTCCATCTGCTTCTCTTCAGGGGCTTTAACGGAAGCGGTGTGCGCACCCGCTACACTTCTCCAATTGTATAACTCGCCCGTCGATGGGAGGCTCCAGTGAGACTTCTGGGAAGTGTAGTACGGAAAGCACACAATCAAGTCCTGTATGGACTCCACAAGTGGGCCCGTCCTCGATTCCATGTACGGCTGCTACTTCACTGCCGTGACCCCCACGTTAACGGGGTGGTGCATACTCTGCGGCTGGACTGCCGCATATAGATTCACGCTCCAAGGTTGTCCACCATGTGAGTAGCACGCGAGCAGCAGCTTTATTTATGTGTAGGTGAGGACGGGGATCCGCTTGTAGAAGCCGCTCCGTAATGGATCTGCCCGACGCGTTTCGAAGCTCCATCTGCTTCTCTTCAGGGGCTTTAACGGAAGCGGTGTGCGCACCCGCTACACTTCTCCAATTGTATAACTCGCCCGTCGGTGGGAGGCTCCAGTGAGACTTCTGGGAAGTGTAGTACGGAAAGCACACAATCAAGTCCTGTATGGACTCCACAAGTGGGCCCGTCCTCGATTCCATGTACGGCTGCTACTTCACTGCCGTGACCCCCACGTTAACGGGGTGGTGCATACTCTGCGGCTGGACTGCCGCATATAGATTCACGCTCCAAGGTTGTCCACCATGTGAGTAGCACGCGAGCAGCAGCTTTATTTATGTGTAGGTGAGGACGGGGATCCGCTTGTAGACGCCGCTCCGTAATGGATCTGCCCGACGCGTTTCGAAGCTCCATCTGCTTCTCTTCAGGGGCTTTAACGGAAGCGGTGTGCGCACCCGCTACACTTCTCCAATTGTATAACTCGCCCGTCGATGGGAGGCTCCAGTGAGACTTCTGGGAAGTGTAGTACGGAAAGCACACAATCAAGTCCTGTGTGGACTCCACAAGTGGGCCCGTCCCCGATTCCATGTACGGCTATTACTTCACTGCCGTGACCCCCACGTTAACGGGGTGGTGCATACTCTGCGGCTGGACTGCCGCATATAGATTCACGCTCCAAGGTTGTCCACCATGTGAGTAGCATGCGAGCAGCAGCTTTATTTATGTGTAGGTGAGGACAGGGATCCGCTTGTAGACGCCGCTCCGTAATGGATCTGCCCGACGCGTTTCGAAGCTCCATCTGCTTCTCTTCAGGGACTTTAACGGAAGCGGTGTGCGCACCCACTACACTTCTCCAATTGTATAACTCGCCCGTCGATGGGAGGCTCCAGTGAGACTTCTGGGAAGTGTAGTACGGAAAGCACACAATCAAGTCCTGTATGGACTCCACAAGTGGGCCCGTCCTCGATTCCATGTACGGCTGCTACTTCACTGCCGTGACCCCCACGTTAACGCGGTGGTGCATACTCTGCGGCTGGACTGCCGCATATAGATTCACGCTCCAAGGTTGTCCACCATGTGAGTAGCACGCGAGCAGCAGCTTTATTTATGTGTAGGTGAGGACGGGGATCCGCTTGTAGACGCCGCTCCGTAATGGATCTGCCCGACGCGTTTCGAAGCTCCATCTGCTTCTCTTCAGGGGCTTTAACGGAAGCGGTGTGCACACCCGCTACACTTCTCCAATTGTATAACTCGCCCGTCGATGGGAGGCTCCAGTGAGACTTCTGGGAAGTGTAGTACGGAAAGCACACAATCAAGTCCTGTATGGACTCCACAAGTGGGCCCGTCCTCGATTCCATTACGGAGCGGCGTCTACAAGCGGATCCCCGTCCTCACCTACACATAAATAAAGCTGCTGCTCGCGTGCTACTCACATGGTGGACAACCTTGGAGCGTGAATCTATATGCGGCAGTCCAGCCGCAGAGTATGCACCACCTCGTTAACGTGGGGGTCACGGCAGTGAAGTAGCAGCCGCACATGGAATCGAGGACGGGCCCACTTGTGGAGTCCATACAGGACTTGATTGTGTGCTTTCCGTACTACACTTCCCAGAAGTCTCACTGGAGCCTCCCATCGACGGGCGAGTTATACAATTGGAGAAGTGTAGCGGGTGCGCACACCGCTTCTGTTAAAGCCCCTGAAGAGAAGCAGATGGAGCTTCGAAACGCGTCGGGCAGATCCATTACGGAGCGGCGTCTACAAGCGGATCCCCGTCCTCACCTACACATAAATAAAGCTGCTGCTCGCGTGCTACTCACATGGTGGGCAACCTTGGAGCGTGAATCTATATGTGGCAGTCCAGCCGCAGAGTATGCACCACCCCGTTAACGTGGGGGTCACGGCAGTGAAGTAGCAGCCGTACATGGAATCGAGGACGGGCCCACTTGTGGAGTCCATACAGGACTTGATTGTGTGCTTTCCGTACTACACTTCCCAGAAGTCTCACTGGAGCCTCCCATCGACGGGCGAGTTATATAATTGGAGCAGTGTAGCGGGTGCGCACACCGCTTCCGTTAAAGCCCCTGAAGAGAAGCAGATGGAGCTTCGAAACGCGTCGGGCAGATCCATTACGGAGCGGCGTCTACAAGCGGATCCCCGTCCTCACCTACACATAAATAAAGCTGCTGCTCGCGTGCTACTCACATGGTGGACAACCTTGGAGCGTGAATCTATATGCGGCAGTCCAGCCGCAGAGTATGCACCACCCCGTTAACGTGGGGGTCACGGCAGTGAAGTAGCAGCCGTACATGGAATCGAGGACGGGCCCACTTGTGGAGTCCATACAGGAATTGATTGTGTGCTTTCCGTACTACACTTCCCAGAAGTCTCACTGGAGCCTCCCATCGACGGGCAAGTTATATAATTGGAGAAGTGTAGCGGGTGCGCACACCGCTTCCGTTAAAGCCCCTGAAGAGAAGCAGATGTAGCTTCGAAACGCGTCGGGCAGATCCATTACGGAGCGGCGTCTACAAGCGGATCCCCGTCCTCACCTACACATAAATAAAGCTGCTGCTCGCGTGCTACTCACATGGTGGACAACCTTGGAGCGTGAATATATATATATATATATATATATATATATATATATATATATATTCACTCCAACACACCTCCTGATAAGGACGAGGCTCGGACACCCGGGTTGACTTGCAAGTAAATTTATTGGGCAAGTAGAAAAACAACGTGTTTCGCCATTACGGCTTGCTCACGCTCACCAAACATTTCAAATCGCCATCTTAAATACATAAACATGTAGAGTCACCACAGTGCAAAAAGTTAATAATGGCGGACATTTTGGCATGGACCCCTGGCAATAGTAGTTCTATTCCAACGAAACAATCGCCACATACAACGTGCATATGATTGTATATTCATTTATAATTATCAATGCGGCTGAGTTGTGGATTGCAAAAATATCAAAACAGTGTAAATCTTGAAAATTCATATTCAATTACAAAACATCGTATTAAAATGCCAATACAATTCTAGCCAGCCTAAAATGCATGCTGAGTACCTAGTGTGTCATCATAACAGATTGAATGCCATAAACAGGACTCCAAGTTGCCGGTTGTCAGTTCTGTGTCACCTGAAATTACACGGTATTGCAAACTAAGCCGTCATTGGTTACATCCCAAGACTCACTGTTATCGGCTTGTTCATTTGTCTCCAAGGCTAGGTTGCTAGGAGATCATCCAGCATTCGATTACTGTTGCCGTGATTCCGCCCTAGATTACTCTGATCCTAATGGAGTTTGGGGAGTAGAGGGAGAGAGGGTTGTTGGAGTGGGAGGAATACAATTATTTGTATTGTGCCCACCCCAGAGTTCCTATTTTATATCTACTCCCCAAACTCCATAAGGATCAGAGAAACCCGCCTGGACGACCGATAGTGTCCTCTATAGGCTCACTTTTGGAGCACACTTCAAAGTACATAGACCACTACCTAAGACCTTATGTGGTGGCACTTCCCTCCTACTTGAAAGACACTACTCATTTCCTAACAGTGATCAATGGAATCCATTGTGAAGAGAATTTTATACTTGTTTCCTTGGATGTGAGTAGTTTATATACCAGCATACAACACAGCCAGGGTTTAACAGCAGTTCAACACTTTCTGAAAACCAGATCTATCTCCCTGCTCCACCACTCTCGAATGATCATGTCCATGATCGAGTTTTGTCTCGAGAACAATTTTTGTATCTTTGATGGAGTCGTGTACAGGCAGTCACAGGGCACTGCCATGGGAACCTGCTTCGCTCCCAGCTACGCGAATATATTCATGGGCTGGTGGGAAGAGCAGGTTGTCACTGAGATGGCAGAATTCACCAACGTTGCCCTGTGGCTGCGGTACATTGACGAAATGTTTTCATTTGGTCCGGGGATGCACTGTCTGTGAATCACTTCATTGATAAACTTAATTGCAATACTTTGAATCTGAAGTTCTTACAACATATTAGCAAAAACAGAGTGGAGTTTTTGGATGTTTTAGTGGAAGTACATGATGACCTACTAACAACCTAACTGTTCCGCAAAAGTACTGCGGGTAACAGCATTCTGAGTGCCAAAAGCTGCCACCCAAGGAAATTGGTGCAAAGCATTCCTTATGGTGAGCTGCTGCGCGCCAGGAGGAATTGTAGCACCATGGCAGCTTACAGAGAGGAGGAGGCAGTCATGCGCGAGAGATTTCTCGAGGGAGGATATAACAAAAAGATGATCAACACTGCTGTCACAAGAGTAGAAATGAAAACGAGGGAGGAATTATTACACCCCAACAAAGATCAGGAGGAGGGTAACAGTATTAGATTCATTACCACATTCTCAGGGCAGGCAAACGAGATTCAAAGAATCTTCCAGAAACATTGGCATGTTCTCATGACCGATGACCATCTTAAAAAAGAATTGAGCGGCAACCCACAGATTACCTTTAGGAAAAGTAGATCCCTACGGGATGAACTCAGTCACAATTATGTGACCATTACTGATCTGAGTTCTAACACCAATTCCCAGGGATTTAGATGTTGCCGTAAAGGCAATGCATGAAAAAACAGTAGAGACATCAAGAAACTGTTGGTGCCCAATTCGTCTAGAGAATTTGTCATTAGGAAGAAATTGTCTTGTAACACTCCTTACAGTGTATATGTTTTAATCTGTCCTCGTGACAAGTGGCATGTTGGGAGCACTAAACACGAGGCAAAAAAATGAGTGTTGGAACATTTACGCGCAATACGGAACTATAATAAACAATATCCGATTGCCCGACACTTTCATGAGATGCATATGCAGGATACAAATTTGGTACAGATGGTGGTATTTCACTGTGTCGACTTGGGTGTGAGAGGGGGCAATCGAGAGTTGTCACTTAGAAAGTTAGAGTCCCGCTATATTATAGATCTTGATTGTTCGACACCCAAAGGGCTCAACGTAAGTGAAGAATTATCAATAAACCCAGATCTGTTGACTGGGTGTGAGTGTTTGATTGGTTCAGATGCTCCGTCCATCACCACCCCCTTTTGTACCATTTTGTTCGCCATAAGTTGGCAGGGTATGCTCAGACGTGAGTCCCTTGCTCACTTTGTCACTAGATTCAAGCAAGCCGGGCTGAAGACGGCTGAAATGCCAGAAACCGGCCCTCGGAAGCTTGTTTCTGGTCAAGGGAAGGCATGGCTTGGCAGTTCGGGCTGGACTGTTCCCATGAGGCACAGGGTCAGACTGATTTGCATATGGCCATGTCTGAACTGGGGTGGCAGGGTGGGCTAAAGAACGATGATGGATTAAACCCAGATCTGTTGACTGGGTGTGAGTGATTGATTGGTTCAGATGCTCCGACCATCACCACCCCCTTTTGTCCCACTCCAATCTGGCAACTTAGGGAAAGTACTGGACATTGGATTAATAAGACTTGCTATTCTTTTTACGCAGTAACAAATCAATGGCTTGGTGTTTTTCCAGTACTTTGAAAAAAGGTGTTTTTTACTTTCTTCCTTTGCTCATTCCGATTTCCAATACTTCCTTGCTTCTTTCTAACAAATAACTCTTTTTCTTACGTTTTCCTTGAATTTGCTCTTTGAAGAAACGTTTCCTTATTTCCCTCATCTCCCTACCTGTCTCATTTTCCAGTACACACATTTCTCCCTCTTGAAGTGGAGTCCCACCCTATGTTCACGAGGATCATGACTGCTGCTATATCTGCACAATATTAAGAAGTGTTGCACCAGATAAAGGTTAGCAATCATTAAAAACACACATTCCTGCCACTCTAATCTTCAAGGTTGACTAAATTTCAAAAGAAATTGCCACATGTGATGTGTACTGTGGTGTGCTTGATGAGCTGTTATTGCAAGAAAGTGTCACACTATCCTGATCTTTTTCTGGAGATACCAAGAAACAACCAACTGGGCTAATTAATGTGGATTTTGAGCCTATTCCTGTTCTACTTGCTTATAGAGAAGACACTTTGACAATAAGTTGATGTGCTTACTGTTAGCAACATGGTCTTTGGTAAGATGAAACTCTTCTGCTCTATAAAGATGCAGCTAGGTTAGTAAGGAACATGCATGACCTGCCTAATGCCTTGGGTTTTTTTGCCGGCCCCATGGGCCATGTAATGGGATTTTGTTTTTCTTTGAACGTTAGTATGGGGTACGCAGAGGCAAGATGACGTCCGTAGAGGACGTGTGAGCTGACCGCTCCTGCCTGGACCTTGCGGGAACCCTATGTACGGAGTGGAGAAACGCCAACCTGGGATACCTTCTCCTTGCTAGATGCTATTAAAATGTTCCAGAGCTTGGAAAACTTGAAAGTCTATTTTTACATCCGAAGTTTACTTCATTGGCAGCAGTTGATTTATCACCTGCTGGCTCGTTTGCTGATGCTGGAAACACTGTTGGGCTCCGCCGTGGGGCTGGCTCAGTGCTGTCGGCGCTGGTGGGAGGTACTGCTAAGGAACCCTCTGCTCATCTGAGGGCTGCTGCATCATCAAGCCAGAAAATCTGAGCCGCGATCAGCGATGCCGCCGAAGGGTGCAAGTGGGAAACCTCGCGGCCAGGAGGAGGTGAAAACAGAGCCCGGCATCGCGGACTCCCAGGAGAGGAAGAATCTGCTCGGTGACGGCTCCGGATTATGCAAGGCAATCGACTCTGCTTCAGCGGTCACAAGAGCTACAGAGAGCCTGCTGGGGAAAAAAATACCTGTGCTTTTTTCTGTTGTTAAAAACAGAGGACAGTGCAGAGTGGCCTGAGACTGGTGATGGTGAGCCTCAGTCTAATGCTAATTCGGTCAATGTGGCTGATGTGAGTAATGGGACTCCGAGTATAGAAGTTGTATCTGTAGAGGATGGCATAGAGGGGCGTGTGGAACCCCGCTCAGAACTGGCTGAAGACCCGGGTGGGGTATCTGAAGGTACTAATCACAGCAGAGATGCATGTGCCACCGGGGGGGGGGGGGGTCAATGTCAAACTGCTGCACATATGCCCGAAACTGACTCAGGGGATATGTTTTCCCTTTCTGAGCAGTCCATGTCATCCTGTGAGGATTTGACCATAGTAGCTTGTGTTTGGAAGAATCAGAAGAGCAAGTGGAGGGTCCATCCTATACTGTGCGGAAATTGGACATGAACTCTAAAAAAGGTGATTCCTCAAAGTCTTTACTTCAGGGGGATCATATACAAGCTAAGGGGGAAGAAATTTCTCTGTCACTGACATATCGATCCATTATGTTCCATCGTGATGAGACTCTGGAAGAGTGGATAGACAATGCACGTTGGTGCAATCGTAGACAATTGTGTACACAAATATTATCAAGTGATTGTAAATCCCAATAATTGGCCACAAGATAGATATATTTATATTTATTATTGCAGAAACCCTATCTCCACAAGAGTCAAAGGGAGAAAATCTGTTGGTCCTGAGGAAGGTGGTGTCAACCCACCGAAACGCGTAGACCTGGCGTACTCAGTCCTCTAAACCATCTGGACTACCTCAAACACAGAATATTTTTGGTTGAATTGCATGTTGTGTGGTTAACAGTATCAAGTATGTATGAATAGAGAGTGATTGTTTTTGTATGTGTGGATAATAGGGTTTTTCTTTAAATATTGATTGTATCCTTTTTGATACTTGAATTATGTATAGTATTTATTAAATGTTTATATAATGAAAATATTCAACAAAAAAGTAAAAAATGAAAGTATCTCATGTGTAAAAAAGTAAAGAAATAAAAGAAATTAACGAAATATAGCTTTTTATGTTATCTGTGTGTCTAATGGGATTTTATCAACAAAAAATTATAGTCTGAACTATGTCACATATGAAAATATAAGGCCACAGGGGAATCTCTCTGTATTTTGCTTATTCTGTCCTCTCTTTTCCCTGGCCCAAAGTAAGTCTTAGAGGGGGTCCCATTATTTTGCTGAGACTCTGGAAGAGAGCCAAAGAGTTCAAAATTCTTGCCGCAAATTGCAGAGCTCGGCCAGGTGGTTGGTTAAATCTCAGGCTGAGTTTATTTCTAGGTTTAATGAAGTAGAATCTCGAATTTCCAATCTAGCGGATGAACTTACGCAGCAGAAGACTGCTACAGATTTGATTCAGGCGACTAAGGGAGAAACCATGTGGAAGCTCGCTGACATCGAGAACCGCACACGTAGAAACAATTTGAGAGTCCTTCAGATCCCGGAGGGGAAGGAGGGGCAGGATCCATATGGATTTATTGCTGATTTGTTGAAAAAAGCTTTTCCTGAAGTGACCCGGTGGATTTGGGACAGAGAAATTGAATGTGCTCATCGGTTTCCATTTAATATTCGACGAAGAGCTGGTCAACGGGACACTAAACCTAGAGCTTTTCTAGTTTCTTTTAACAGTTTTCTGGCCCGGGAGGAGGTATTCTCATTAGCACGACCTGAGAAGAAGCGAAGTGTGGATAATGTTGAGTTTTTTGTCTGACCGGATCTGTGTCATCTTTCTGTTGAACTTCGTTGGCAATTCCAGCAATTGATTTCAGAATTTCAAACCAAAGGGGCTCAAGCCTTTTTAATGTTCCCTGTGAAGTTAAAAGTAATTTTTCATGAGCACACCCGCTTCTTTACTAGTATCGGGCCTGCTAAAGAATTCTTAAGCTCTATTTAGTTAGGCTGATCTGTCTGTGGAGAAACATTATTTTCTTTGTTTGTTCTCCACTCCTTATATTCTTATGTTATTGTTTTGGCTGACTGCTTCTGCCCTACGTGGGGGAGGGGGGGAGCTGCTTTTCCCTCTGTTTCAGGAGGTGGGACCCGCAAGTACAGGCAGGGGGTTCTCAGGGAGTTTGCATCCTCAGGACCATGGGTCCTAAAGCCTCGTTATTGAGGGAGGGAGGGGGAGGGTTGGAGGGAGGAAGGGGATCACGGGGGGGGTGACACTGAGGTGGGGGAAACGGGGGGAAAAATACACAGTTGCAAGTATGAAAGGAAATTCATGGAAAAATATTTTTTTTTTATTAGGCAACAAAAAGCTGATGTATTTTGCTTGAACTTTGACCGTTTTTGTGTGGGTACTACACTCAATATAGACAGAAGGGGGAGTCTGGAAAGGCTGTCAATCCATTATGATTACTTCTAAGGGGATTAAGATATGCTCATTAAATGTCTCCGGTCTTAATAACCGGGCAAAGCGACAGCTGGTAGCCGCAGAGCTAAGATTTATTCAGCCAGACTTGGTGTGTATACAAGAGACACATATACCCTGGCCTAACCCACATATTCTAAAGGAGCTTGGGTTCTCGTTGGTCTCGGCTTCTCAGCAATCTGTAATGAAACGGGGTGTTGCTATTTTAGCCAAATCAAATGTACTCACTACTGGCCGCACCCTAGCTGATAAACATGGTCGTTGGGCTATATTTGAGTGTGGTCTAGGGGAGTTTAAATTTACGATCTGTACCATTTACGGCTAAAATCTCGATGAGGCGGAAACTTTAGCAGAATTAAATATGGAGCTGGCCCCTTGGGGGCAACCTTGCATGATGCGCCCCGCAAATAAAAAGGGCGGAAACCACGGGTCTTCAATGCTCTTTACCATTTGGTATGTGATCATGGGCTGGTGGATGTGTGGGGAAAGCTAAAGGCTACGGACCTGGGCTATACGTGTTATTCTTTTCCCCATAAAAAGTTAGTCCGATTGGATTATATTTTTGCACCCACCTTGTATTTTATCTGACGCTTACGTTCAAATGTATCCGTGGATCTCTTCAGATCATGCTCCTATTATTTTAGAACTGAGCCTAACAGGCCGGAAGGCTCCATCTAACTCTTACTCGTTTGGTCGAAAACATTGCTTAAATGATGAGTTTAAAGAATATATGAGACACTGGATGAAGGATTTTTTCGTTAATAATAGACAGTCAGCCCATATTACTACTATTTGGGACACGTTAAAGGCCTGTTTCCGGGGGGAAGTATTTAGTTTTGGACTGTATCAACAAATAAAAAGAAAATCTGAATTACTGTGGTACTATGATACCCTGAGAGATGCGGAGGGTGCATTAACTTTGGGGATTGCATCGCAAGTTAATAATATTTCAGATCTAGAAAATGCTGTTGCTAAATCCAAGGTTTATGGAGCTCGGAGAACGTAAAAAAGTACCTAATTTATAATAAGCAAAATCACGAATATGGGGAGGCTATCGGCAGATGTTTGGCATTTCGGCTGCGGATGAAAGACTCTGCCCGTGCTATTGTCTCGTTGCAGGACCAGAGGGGTCAGGTTTGTCAAGATCCACAAAAGATACTCTCCATCTTTCATCAGTTTTATACTGAGTTATATATGCAGCAGAGATGTACAAAGGGTGAAAACAGAGTACCCCTGCAGGAGGGAATAGCATATTTAGACCCTCTGGAAGTAGAATTAATTAGAGTCCCAATTACTATGGGAGCCCGGGTAACAGCCTCGCCTTAGGAAAAGCGATAGGGCCTGATAAGATCCCCGCGGAGGTTTAAAAACTTTTTTTCATCAAATAAAAGATGAGATGTTGACTGTGTTTTGGGCAGCAGAGGAGGGTTACCCACCCAAATATTGGGCAGAAGCTACTATTGTGGTTTTTTGTAAAAAGGGAGGGGAAAGCACCGGATTTGGTGGGGTCATACCACCCGATCTCGCTATTAAATTGCGATAGTAAGATTTACTCTAAGATTTTGGCAAATCAGCTATCTAAAGTTATTGACACATTAGTCTCTGTAAATCAACACGGTTTTATTCCATCACGAGGAACTCATGTGAATAAAGTGGTGATACTTTTTGATGTTGCACACACTGAAAAGCGGGATTTGGGTTTAATTTTATTGGATGCGGAGAAAGCGTTTGATCAGGTTGAATGGGATTACTTATGGCAATTGAAGTCTTGGATGGGATTCCACAGCAGATTTATGAGCGTGGTGCAGGCTTTATATATGGCACCAACTGCTAAAATTTCGGCTATGGGTTTACTTTCAGACGCCGTTTTTATCACCCGTGGGACTGGACAAGGCTGACCCTGTTCTCCATTTTTGTTTGCTTTATATATGAATCCTTTTGTTCAACAATTAGGTATTAACCCCCGTATTAAGCCTTTTTTTGTACACAACTTTTCATTTTCAGTTTTTGCATATGCTGATGATATAGCCGTAACAACCACTGATCCTCTTCTTGCTCTGCAAGAGATTGAACGACTAGCAATAGTGTTTGGTCAAACATCCGGCTATATACTTAATGTGACCAAGACACAAGTTCTTTGCTCAGAAATCATTATTTTTCAGGATCCCAGAGTATTAAAAGAGGGGATTTATATGGGTATTAAAATAAGGGCATCTATGGAAGCTAATTGGAACACTCTATTACAAAGTGTCACGGAATCGCTAGATAAATGGGGGCGTTTACACTTAACTTTAATAGGTCAAAGTAATATTATAAAAATGAATATTCTTCCTAAAGTTGTATATCTATTTCGTTCAATTCCTCTGGAAGTGGCTGGTGTTCAGTTATAATAACTTCAATGGATTTGTACGAAGTTTATCTGGGCCCCTGGTAAGTCTAGACGTGCAATGAGGTTCATGGCGTTACCAGTTGAGAGAGGGGGCTAGCCACACCCGATTTTACTCTGTATTTCTATACACGCTTTCTGCTAAAAATGCGGGTATTTTTGACTGGTGAGGGAATGTCGAGTACCGCTGAAGCCCCTTCGATCTTTGAAATTTTATTGGGTTCAGTGGCAAAACAATGCCTTTTTAAAGAAGTTAATGGGAGTTACTTCAAGTGCACAAGGTTTAAAGTATTGGATAGTGCCTTTAAAGTATGGAAGAGAATAGGAAAAATAGATGCTTTGGGGAATTTATCGTATTATAACCCCTTGAATTCAGTTAAGATTCTTCCTTCTATTTTTGGAGACAATATAGTACATGGGTGGAGGAGTAAAGGAATTATAAAATTTGGTGATTTTTTTTCCTCGAGGGGTTCGCTTATGTCTTTTGAAGAATTAGTTAAACAATATAACTTGCCCAAATCTCAGTTTTTTAAATTTCTTTAGATTCTGGATTTTTTATTACGGTCAAAGGTCACTTTTGCGCCCAAGTCATCTTTAGAGATAGTGAGACGATAGGAGAAAATTGGGGTGTTGTATCAGTCTTTACTGTCTTTAGATCGGATGATCTTGATAAACACAATGCCAAATGGTCCACAATCTTGGGGGGAGCAAAACATAGATATTCAGAAGGCTTTAGTCAGATCCAGGGAAGTATTTCTTTTGGCTAATTTGAAGGTGCAGTTCTTTAAAACTATATTCGATCTGTATTATACTCCGGCGGATTGTCTAAGTGGGGGAGTGGGTTTAATGGTAAATGTTTTCATTGTGGGGGAGATAATGCTGACAGTTATCATGTCTTTTTTGGCTGTAGTAAATTATCTAGATATTTTGCTGATATAGAGAAATTCTTGTTTGTAATTATGAAAGGCCCGATGAAAATAACTCCTACTATCATGTTACTAGGGATGGGGCCCACTATAAACTAGCGGAATGTACTTCATAAACATCGATATTTGATTTATATTGCTATGACTGTTGCCCGTCTCTGTATCGCTTCTGAATGGTTGCAAAGGGAACCCCCAGTTGTTGAGGCATGGCAGGCTAAAATGTACAATTT
Source organism: Lissotriton helveticus (assembly GCF_964261635.1). Lineage (NCBI taxonomy): Eukaryota > Metazoa > Chordata > Amphibia > Caudata > Salamandridae > Lissotriton > Lissotriton helveticus. Next base: position 492,172,905 of record NC_136069.1, on the reverse strand, counting down.
ATATAATTTAGAATATAGTTTCGGTTAAGGGGGTAAAGAAACATCAGACTGGTATATGTATCTGGGGGCTTTTCGTGCTTACGTGATCTCTTGAAAATGTTATGTTAAGAAGATGTATTGAGTTTGTAAGCTTTATCTTGCAACTGTGGAACTATAAATAAATGTACATTTTTTTTTCAAAGAACGTTAGTATGGGGACAGCATTGATTATTATCTTTCTTTACTTGAAAGCAGTGTGGGAACTGTACTGCCCCCGTTCACTGTTGTAGTGCACAGCTCAAAAATTACATTAAATATGTTGCAGTTGTTTTTGCAGGTTATTTTTTCAAACTTCAGGTCTTGTTTCAGCACCATATGTTCAAAGCTCCATTTTGATAAAGCACAGTAGAGTAAAAATGTATCTTGGTGCACCTGGGGTTGTATCATGAACATGATCTAATTAGGGCCATATTACAATGTCGGTAGGGCCAACACCGACAGCCCATTCGTGGCAGTCCCACCCGCCACATTAGGATGGCAGGTGGATGGATCATCCGTCTGTTGGAAGGACTCATGTTCCCTAAAACAGTCGCAGTACCACCATAGGGATTACAATGTCACTTTCCGCCCTCTAATGGCGGTTAAAACGCCATGATAAGGCAAGCGGAAAGGGACATTGGGGACTCATAGCAGGCCCTCTTTTTCCCTGGCCCTCAGACATTGGCCCTGGGGGCAGCTATGCTGTCCCCCATATCCCTGCACCATGGGGTAGGCACTGCATGTAGCCTGCCACTTAGTGCAGGAATATGCAAAAAGCGTATCTTTTGTACTGCTGGCTGCTGCACACGGTGCAATACAAAATATACACTTTGTGACTTTGCCACCTTGAAGGCAGTCACATTGTAATTAGCATGGCAGGACTGCCGACAGCTAGTCGGGCGGTCCTGTCACTGATATGATGGCGGTCGGACGAAAGTCCGAACCCATCATAATGTTGCCCTAATTAGGCAAGCTCAAATATGGTTCATGCATTTGTTGTCTCCCAAATTGTGCTGTCTGCAGCACATATTAGAAAGCTCAGAGCTACAGCTGTCTCTCAGGGATTCTGATTGTCTGCAACTCATAAACTAATCATAGAAGATTGTCTGTGTTAATATGTGTGTTATAGGTAGGATAGGTTTTGAAAATCAAGAGCATAGGCCTTTTCTAACCCTCAGCAGGGTTGCTGAAGTAATTCATGATACAGATCTTGTCCTTCTGCATAAGGAAAATGGCTCTTAAAGGCAAGCTTTTAGGACCATCATCCTAAAATTAAGAACAGAAGTATATGGTGCAGGCAATGATTCTAGAGACATCAGTATGCACAATGGTCCTTGTGGCCACAATATTGATAGTTGAGCTTTCAGAAAGCAACGTTTAGTACTGTAGCCAGTGAAGGAGAGAAGGGTGAGGCTTCGCTTGCCCTTACAGAGGCACTTACATTCCAGCAGTAAACCTGCTGGCCACCACACAGAAATGTGCAGTGAACAGCGAGTTTAGCCTTGCTCCCAAATAGGAGCAGCATCAGGCTCCAGTGATTTTGAGGATGTTTGAATGGGCCTTCTAAATGGCTTACCATGGTACAAGTTTGTAATAGCCGGAGCAACCATGAAAGAAAATTGTTTAGCGGTAGAGGATAAACTCATACTGTTTCAGAGAACACTAAAGCAATAAAAGTGCAGTAAATTCCAGTGTTTTCTTATTTCCACTGAAACGGAAATAGTCTCTTCTGTGATGTTTTATCAGTTATACTCAGTTTTAACTTAACACCAGGTCAACTGTCTGCTTATTATGAGGGACTGTCTTCAGGCTATATAATCATACAGGATTTAGAGTTATAATCTTACTAATCCATTGACAGCAAATTCTTGTATACACAGTAACCTCTTTTAGATTTAAACTATACGAAGCAGAACTAAACTAGAAGTATATGGAACTTGAAGGGGGATAGGCAGACACTTCAAGGATCATTTGGTACACTTCTGTGAGTAGCTATATTTATTGTTCTTTAAAAGCCAAAATAAATTGTATTAAGCCTTGAGCCCCTATTCCACTTCTACTTTGAGTGTCCACATCCATCTGTATGGAGGAAAGAATATAATCTAATTTATAGAGTGGGAATTATTTTCTGATGTAAACTGTTGCAGACCTGCAAGAATGCTGCTAAACTTACTCAAACAGAACTAGGATCATACTGTGAATTATGTGTAGTTAAGTGTGTGTGTTACTCCAGGGCTATCAAATGGAACAAACTATACCATTTCAATATGAGAGAAAGGAGGATATGTGCGTTCAGCACAGTTCTACAGCCTATCCACCTGACAACACAAGAAGACACCTTGGGTTAGATGGTTAATGTAATTTGATGCATGAAAGGGTTGGCAATCTATATGGAACAAATTAGTAATAAGTATTAGACCAGCTGCACTTAATTGATGATAATTATGTAGCAATCTTGCACTTTCAATTTCTCTTTGCACATGCCATAGACCATGATCTACGGTCTTGATTAAAAGTAGATTGGGACGAGCTGCAGAAAAGTTATTTTAAAGCTGGTTCTATTGAATTCTATGCAGTTTATTTTTTTTCTTACAAAAAGCACTAATGCGCTTTTTTGAAAAAAGGCACTTTAATTAACTCTGACAGCATTTGGGGGACAATTACGATGGGGGCCGGATATCCTCCGACCATCGTTCCATAGGTTTTCTGACCCCCATCGCCGGCTTTAATTCCGATCGGCTGATCATGTATCAGCTGGTCGGAATTGAAACTGGCCGGTCATTCTGGCTGGATTCTGATAGGTAAACCGGCTTGTATTCCCAAAGGGGGGACCTTTCCGCCCTTGGGATTATGAAGCACGGTTTCCGGCATGGTTTCCGTGCCAGTCTATGTGACATTGAAACCATGTCCGAAAGCGTGACTGGGGGCCCCCAGCAGGGTCCCCTTGTGAGTGTGGCCTCTGGTTGGCGACTCCCCAGTTGATCCCTGCACCTCGTGGCAGGAATGAACAGCACCTCCCATTTCCCTAAGGGAGCATGTATTACAGCTGGTTTATGGCCATAATGCATGCTTCCATACGTAAATGTAGGAATACGACCGTACAGTGTTCGGTTGCATCATAATTAGGTGGTCGGGATCGTCGGCCAGACGGTGTCGGGCAGACTTTAGTCCGACCAACATCGTAATTAGGCCCCTGGTATTATGAACGCTTATTGGGCATAATATGGACTGAAATGTACGCTTCTTATGCACATTGTATAATCTGTGATTAAGGTCAGACGATTGCTTGGGGCTACATTGCTATTATCAGGATAAAAGCATTTTTCTGTTCTATTATAAGTCATTGATTGTACCTATTCTTCTGCTCAATAAAAATAAAACAATTAAAAATAGTTTTAGAACTGCAGGATGGTGAGCTCCTTTGATGACAATGAAGTGGCTCAGAGAAAATAATTGCTGATATAGACCTTTTGCTCCAACATTCCAATATTTGTTTATATATTCCTTCCTTTATATTTGTAACCTTCTACTCCTCATGTGTTGGGTGTTCAAATAGTCATATAGCCCTTCGTCCTTGAGCTATAGGCTTTTTCTAATTACCTCAAACTGGTTATAGGTCCTGACCTATAGCTCAGGTCTGTAACTCAGGATCGGAGACTTGGACAACAGTTCTTGCCTTTTGAAGCACAGTATAACAATTAGATAGAATGTTCCATAATGGTATCTACATAACAATCAGAAATGTTCTGTTAATTTGTAACCTGGAATGTCGAATAGAAAATATTGTTATACCTTAATTTGTAGCTAAAAAGTCAAGAATAAAAATATTGAAGGATAAATGCATGTACAGAAGTACAGATTTACTATTATGTAAAGTTAGGTATAGAATATCTGTAAATACCTACCTATCAATAGTTTTGTCCACAATATTAAAACTATGACATTAAGGTATAACAATACTACTTACTTCTGGAGAAGCGTGGCTCAATGGTTAGAGCGGCAGACCCTGATGCAGAGGTCTGGTCTGGGACCAGGGTTCAATTTCCGCCTCGGCGGCTCTTGGACTCAATCTCCCCGGACCTGATCATTCTCGCCTCGGTGCCTAGTCTAATCATGGGTCTCACTCTGTGACTCTGGGCAATAGCTTGCTTAATCTCCACAACGGCCCCAGCAGCGCTTGCATGCCTGGCTTCACCTTGGGGGTGCCCAGGAGTGGACATTTCACATGGAAAAGTCAGGAAGGGTTCCACAGCGGTATGAGTGCATCGCCGGGACGCCCTGTCACGTGGGCAGCCGTGCGCTTTACAAATACAACACATTTACATTTACTTGATATTCAGGACCAACACCTTCTTTGTGAAACACTATAAGGGTTGTCACGCCAATTTGCTCCTTGGTCTTTTTTTTTTTTAGAAGGAGAAAACACATTTAATTGGTCCCCTCGATCTTGAACAGATCCATGTGCCATTTTAATACAATAAAGTGTATTTCATTTTCCTGCAAGGTAATTCTAGTAAATAGTCAAATAAAACTCTTCAGTTGATTTGTTATAAGTCTTAAATGACAGCCATCAATAAATGAGGCGCCTTAGTTTTACGAGATACAATACACTTTCCCTCTCTGCCTATGACTGTCCCATAGTTAATTCCTCACTGGTTTCATGACCTGAAATTCCCCCTCACTCTTAAACATGTAACAAGCCAACTAAAACAAAATTAATTGTGTACAGACAGGCCAGATCTAAAAAACCTTTCATGCACATAAGTCTTCCGTACATGAGCAAAACGTGTTGTTTGCCACCACAAATATCTGCTCTAATTTTTTACAGCTAACTAGTAGTGGTTGAACTCATGGAGTTTCACTCCGCGAAATCCCATGGAGTTACATGAAAAATCTGCAAGAATCAGGCAGGAATCAGCACATCATGCTGCTTGTGCTGATTTTAGCACATGGGCTTGTTTCACGTGGAAAAATCAGCAGCACTACATGGAGCAATAGAGGACGCGGCTTCTCAAGTTGCATTTTTGCTACTGGCTCCAGGAGATTTTCTACCCGAGTGACAGCTTTTCCACAGTAAGTGGTCACGACAGCCTGCACTGGGGAAATTTCATCAGGTGCCCTGCTAGCACCCGATAATCTCGCTAGGAGACGTCAATTCTCACTCACACTCACCAACTTGCAGTTGGCAAGCCGGGCATGAGAAAAAACTCCACCATGTGGCGGATAGTGGAGTTTTGCTGCAACTCTTTGTTACAAGTGTAATGCAGAGTGGGCAAAATTCTGCCAGCATAGCAGAATTTATCGCCCACCCCTACAGTTAATATGTGTGGACTTATTGCATGCATATGGAACATTCTACTTAATAAAATGTTTAAATATGGAAGAAATTCAAAAGGCTGAAGTTTACATATAAAGAAGGAAACGTGTATTTCTACAGGAAGGGCAAGAGTTGGCAACTTAAAATGTAGTACAAGCCTACCAATTGTTCACAAACATTCCCCCAACCTATTTGTATATATAAAAATCAGTCCTAAAAATATTGCAGCACATACAAATATGGTGGTCCTTTCAGCAACTACTCCTAGTTTTTCTAGAGATGCATGCTAGGGTATTTTCACCAGACGGACAAAAATATAAATGTGTAAATGACCATTGCTGTCACACGTACCCCTGTAGATTATCCATACTTCATACAACCCTCAGAAGTAGAGTATGATTATAAGAGCATGCATGAAAACCTAAGATGCAAAGACACTCCTATGACGTTTTTTTAAATCTGTACAAATCTAAATTTGCAAGAATTGCAAGCATCGGTCTGTGACTCATACATTTAAGGAATGTTTTATGAATATGTGTTAGACCTGTCTGCTTCTGAGAGTCCCCTCACCAATATGATTTCTTTTGTTCCCCTGAACCTCCCTAAATTTGTCGCTTTTCTTTGTCTGCCAGGACTTTTTATGTGCTGTTTCATGGGGATAGATGTTCCTTGACGCCCAGTTGCTCACAAGGTTTGTGGCACCTATTTACAAGACACATGACGAAACCTGTGGCATTACAAACTGGGGTTGTCAACCTGAAGATATGGCCCTAAAATGGTGGACACCCTTTTCCCTCATGTGAGTGACTCCCATTGGAGTCTTCATGAACTTTGGCCTTTGGAGGTTTCGGCGCCCTTTGTTTGGCGCGCTTTTCTGACAAGAATTTCTTTATTTTCTCTCAGGTACACAAAATGCTGCTCTAGAACCACAGTAAGGTGGCTGTGAGTGGCCTAAATACACCTCCAAAGGGCCATGTCATTGTCACAGCCAGAGAAGGTTCGAGAACCTTCTGGCTCGTGCCAGCACCCCAGGGCACTGGCTATATAAGGCTCAGTCCCTGGCGGCCATTTTGGAGATTCGACAGAAGAGATTCCAGAATTGACACCAGATTGACACCTGCCCTGTTGACCCCGGAGGTGGCTGGTAGCGCGGGCAGTAGAGTGGCAAAGGTCATTGGCATTGATCCTGACTGGCGTTCCAGTTATCTGCATTAGCGGTGACCTTGCGCCTACAGCGCCTGCCCAGCGAGTGCCTCATTTCCCCAAAGACTGTGGCCAATTTCGTGTGCTCCCCGCCCCCCCTGGTGGTGAATTACGACAGATTTCACGAGTCGCGTGGCGAGAGCAAGTTCGGCGCGACCGTGATCGTCGACTGTGCCCCCTTCGCGACAGGCGCCTCTAGAGGGGAGCTCGGACGTCTCCGAGCCCCACCAGCGTAGAGCGCTCCCTGCGCGGACTGAAGGTGAGGTGGTGCGCCAGGGCGGGGAACGCCTGCCTTTGTTGGGCGGGACTAGCGTCCCTGCCACTCCCCAGTGACCCAGAAGCTGTAGCTGTGGGCGGGAACCACCCTGTATGCGGAAGTCAGAGGGAGGTCCAGTGAGCCCCTGGAAACCCCGCCGCTGGCGTGAGGAGTGCTGTGCCCTGACTGAATCACTTTCCGATCACAGCCAATGTGAGGTGGGCCCGTTTCTTCCAGTAGTGTGCAGCGTTGTGAAGGAACTGTGAACCGGCATTGTTTTAACTGAGCGCGAAGGTTGTGTGACCTTGCCGGCAGCCCGTTCGTCAGTCTAAAGACTTTGAACTGGTGCCGCCTGAGTGCTAGCGGTGACAAAGCCCATAGGCACGTAAAGACTCCACCGGCAAGCAGAGATCCTATCCCGGTGACAGCCGCGTGCAAATGAAGTGTTCACTGTGTTTCCTTGCCTTTTAGATACCCGCGCATGCTCCCTGAATGAGCCTTAAAGAGTCCCAAAACGCATTCTGTGCCCAGAGAAGCCTGTATACATTGTCATTGAAACCAACACAAACTGTAAGAGTTATCTTTCCAAACTGAAACGTAATGCAAATGTAATGTTCCTGAAATATTTAATTGGTGGCAGCGATACCAGAATGAACATGTGTTAATTTATTTTAATGAACCAATATTTATTCTGCTAGGCGAAAGTGATATTTATTATATTGATTTGTGATATTTATTGCTGATAATATTTATTCCATTTATTGATGCTATTTATTCCTGATATTATTTATGGTATTACTCATTACAGAATTGAAGCCCAGAAATGTATATGTGCTTTCCCAATCATCCCTATTTACAGAGAATTTTTACATAAAGGAATCGTATTTTTCTACAGCAGTGGTGTGGTGTCCTTCTTTTTGGTGTGGCTGCACAAAGGGTTATTATTGGGTCAAAGCCGGCTTAACACTACAGCCTTCACTTGCCTTGTCACTTGAGCCAAGCTACCCCCTTTGTGCTGGGCTTGCCCATCGCAGGTCCAACAATATGGATCTGAGTTCTATGGTTATAATTAACAAAACATAAAATTAAAACTATCCTACTGATTAATTTTTCGAGATGAACTTACTTTCAGTATAGAGCTATCCTTTCACAACCCTTAATAGGTTACCACGTAATGTTATTTACTGCTTTGTCCTAAAAACAGGACACATTTTCTCCAGCACAAAATAAATGTGTGTCTATTATGCATTGAATTTGCATAACAGGGGAAAACGTTTCTGTGCCTAATTTGGCAGCAGGGTTCGACACCTGAAAAAAGCTAGTGCTAACCCCAATTACAAAATCTTCGTGAGGGTGCAAACTTTTCATCTGATTCATTTACCAATCTAGGAGTACTTCACATAGAGACTCATATAGCAGCGGGGTGTTGGCACTCCAGCCACCAGGGGCACTTGTCTCTGTCTGCCTGGCCAAGAGCTGTCTGTTCCATTAGGAAACTCCTGACTTGTGGGTGGAGATTGTTTTACCAAAAGTACCTTTAATTAATCATTGGTTGCACTTTTGGAAAACCTGAGAGGAGGGTGGCTGACATTTTGTTGCCACCTGCTCAGCATTCTTTTTTTTAGCTTTCTTCAGACACAAACCCAAAAAGCAGGGGTTTCTTTCTTAAAAATCAAAATAGTAAGGGCCCTCACATGTAGGGAGTTTTCTTTCTCTCGATTCGTGGTGGTCGAAGGTATGACAGAATTCCGCGTGCATTTTTCACACATGACTTAGGAACCCTGAGGCATATTATCAAGAACAGCATTAAAACTATGGCCGCTTTAGCTGCAGGAAACTGCCACTAAAGCAGCGATAATGGGCTTGATAATATGCCCTTGTGAATTCCCATAGAACCCCGAGTTCTGGTGTGAACCTGGGCTTCTATGGAAATTCACGAGGTCATATTATCTAGCCCATTATCGCCGCTTTAGCGGCAGTTTCCTGCCGCTAAAGCGGCGATAATTTTAACGCCGTTCTTGATAATATGCCCCCCTGTCATTTGAACAAATGAGGCTTTAGCACAATATGTTCTCCACACAAATCGTTTTAACGACTTGCCTTAGGGGGATGCTGGATATTGGAACAGTTTAATTTATTATTCCGACTCCAGTCTGCATAACAGTAGGGAAGGTGTTGAACTTTGATTCCAACACCACTCCACCATTGTGCCCCCCTAAAGAAAGTCATTGTAATGACTTGGTTGCAGAACGTTTGGGTGCTAAAGATGCATTTGTTCTGTTGTCGGTGCTGTGAAGCCACAGCGGGATTCCGGCAGCTCCTAAAGGATGTTTCCCATGGTGGTCATTGCTGGTACATTGTGTGGCACACTTGAGCAGGGAAAACCTGCACCACAAACCTTCTGAGATAGTGAAGGTCATAGGCCTTTGGAGAGCAGTTTGCTGCCAATGATTGGGCTTGAGTAGGGCTAGGTGATGTTTCTCGGGGCAGGAATAGCTCTCATTTACACCAAACCCTAAATAAGTTTCATACTAAGGTTTTTACCCCACGTATTCTCACTACACCCAGCTCTCTAATGGAACCATAAGGCAACAGTTATTAGGATTAGTTGCAACCATATTTGGATAATATTGAAAGGGATACATCAGCTGCATTTGTTGTTGCTAGATACAGGCCCATCAATATGATAAAGTTTGCGAATTGCAGAAATAATGCCATTAATCTAATCACCGTAGTTTCGAAGTCCCTAGCTGACAAGGACAAATATGTCTAATGTTATTGTGTATGAACTTACTGACATTGCCATTGTGCTGTACTGTGACAAACAGATTAATATTTAATTGTAGGCAGCTCTAATGAACTGAATACATGCACGCCATGTCATAAATGACAAATAATAATAGTGTCCCTGTCTAATGTTCTGTGAAATCATCTCTTTAATCTCACTACTAACAGTTGCTCCAAATGATTTTAGATAACGCTTTCTCTAATCCATTTGACTTCTCCGTCATAATATAGTTTATCTGAAAGTATGACCCAAAACTCCTGTTAGCAACCAGAAATTGTTGCACAGTAGCTCATTTCGAATCACAGCTCACCGAGGGCCAAAAGGACGTATTCATTAGAGTAGTGTTTTAGAGTTATATGCAAATAAGCTGTATTTGCATCACGACTACCTTAGATTTTGATAACTGTCGCCTAATTTTCCCACATTAGAATCACTGTATAAATTACCCATGTAACCGCACTACAATACGTCTTCCAATTATTTGCATGCATTCTTTAAAAATGTAAGTGCCGTGGGGTTAATGCAGCCTGATGGTTCCTTCTGTTTTCTTAAACACTTTCCTAATAGGTTGTTTTTTTTCCCTTTAACCTTCGACTTGAGCATGTGTTCCACCTCTGGGCACAGAGTAACCAAATAACTTGCTCAGCAGTCTGCCAGGGCTGAAGGCTATGCTGGAGACCAGTCTGCCAGCTGGACTAATGAAAGTAACCTTGCGATGGCAGCTTTATGGAATGTGCTGAATCGCTGACTCCTCGTGCATTTAAATGCGTTGATTCAGCCAAGCAGTGTCTTGTTTGCAAGCTTCGGAACCCAACAGAGGTGTGTTTGTAAACTAGAAAATGCAACTCATCGTAGGTAATTTAATCAGAGGAACTTATGCAGTAACATGTATCTCAAACTCCTACACCTGAAAACCAAAGGTAACTATATATGTATGTACTTTCTTGGGAAATCTATATCCAAGGAGGCAATTTAAAAACAAGCGCTGGAAAAGCCAACATGTCTGCTAAGGGCTGCCTGCGATTTGGTTCTTTATATATTTTTTTGTTTTGTCACAGTTTTTTGTATTTATCGTTGGGGAAGCTCGTCCAATATAAGAATAAAACCAACAATATTTTTCATTCTCAAAAAGTACATATTGCCATTGTTTGCCCTTTCTGCAGGGTCACCCAAGATTTTTGCCTTCCTCTGCCTGCTTTTGTTTAACTCATTTGTGGTGGCTTTTAGGACTCTGCACCTTTTCCCTGCTAACTAGTGGTAAAATGCTTGTACTCTCCCTTGAATACATGATAAAATTGGCCTGCACCTGATCGGTCCACTAACTGTACCTGTAAGACCCTAGTAAATGGTACTACATGTATCCAGGTCCTGTAAATTAAATGCCACTAGTGAACTGGGGCACTACAATTCTACCAACCATAGTAGCCCTTTAAAACATGCCTCAGGAGTGCCACTAAACACTTTGCATACAATCTTAAACTGCCAATTTGACCTGGTAAAAAAAACCTTTTGCCAGGCCTAAACCTTCCTTTTTAATACCTCTATGTCACCCCTAAGGGAGGCCCTAAAGTACGCCATGTGTACTTAAGTTTTACATGTCCTGGCAGCAAAAAAAACGTGATTATTTTCCACTGTTGTACCTATCTCTTCCATTGACTAACACTGGGTCACCTTACTATTAGATAGGTGAGATGTTGTTTACTCTCAACTCAATTACCCTTCTACCTGCATATGCAGCTTATGGCTCTTTCCCATTGCACATACACCGTAAGTAGATCAAATCCAGATGATGTTCTTGCCCTATCTGGTTTAGCCGCTTAAAACCAAGACATCTAAACAACACAAAGAATTTTAGAGGAGTTACTTCATAATTCGTATATATCTAATAGTTGCAGATGTATTAGGAATTCATTTCAATCCAACCACACTATCTCTCTCAGTATACCCCAATATCATGCTTCCTGTGACTCCATCAAGATATTAACAATTGATATATGAATGTCTTAAGAAAAAAGGTCACGTCAGAAAATCAACAACACCGTTTTTAAGGATCCACAGTAACTCAATAGTTCATTTCTGATTTGCTTTATTGTAAATCCTCTTTTGATTAAAAACACAATCCCAGCCCAGACAATGTGCTTTGTACCTCACATTGACTTCCTTAGGGCTGAAAAAGCATACACAAAATAATTACAATCCTTATTCTGCTTAAATTTTTTTTTTACAAAGCAACCAGTTAAAATACAATATACCCTTTAGTGATACTAATCTACTAGTGATAGTAATATACTACAACAATCCTTACTTTTGACAGAAATCCTTCAGTGGATCCCATCATATAAATGTACTACACTCCCCAACAAAGATGAATACCCCAATTTTTAAGACTCAAAGTATTTTCAACATGTTAATTGTAATTCAATTTCAAGTTGAAACAAAAATAATTTCCCTTAATTTCTCCAGCATAGAAGTCATTAAGCAGCGGATCCTCCCACCCACCAGTAAATAGCCGAAATATCCAACATTACTATAATCCATTATCAAACTTCATTAGTTATGAAATTATTCACAATAGGCATTTCTCTTGTTATTCGTCACACTGTAGGGATCGTGTATTCAGTTCATTTCAGAGTTACTCATGCATTTACAGGAAAGCCTGTAATAATTGTATGTTCTAGGCCACACAAATCCTGTAGCATACAAAGTAGATAGAAGCATCACCCTCACAGTTTTCGGATGCTATTGACAATCTTCTTGATCACACTAATCAAAGCCAATATTAAGTGCACTGTTCATTTTTGATTTAACCAAATTCCTTCCCCACACAAAGGAGGCAGTAGTAAGAGTAGCTCGCTAGGGTCTCCCAACAACTCAAATGAAATATAGTTATCCTGATTTTACCATAACCATATTATAGTCTATAAGTGTGATTCCCTATATTTCCTAGGGGCATAATAACAATGTAACCTCCTATCCCAAACAGGACCATATATTGAGATCATGATCTTTCACCCCAATTTGACCAGCTAATTCCAACTCATATCTCCCAGAATGCTACACTCTCTTCTAAGTGGTCCATGAATATTTTCTGTTGGTCGTATGACCAACAGAAGAATTCATAACCATGGCCTGACTGGCCGTTGTGGGCATCTGGCATTTGCCTGGAATGCTGGAAGGGTCGGTGACAGTTTTGGAGCAGTGAGGGACAGTTTTATTGCTGAGGTCCAATTTTTCAGTGATGCTGCAATATAGGCCCCCAGTAACAAAAGCAGCAGTGCCGGGGCCCGGATATATGAAGAAGCAGTGCTTCATGCTTGCCCGCCACAGTTCCCCCACCCCCTGCGGGTTGGGACCGGTCCGACAAAAATGCATGGCTGCTTTGGGTTCCTAGCCTGTTGTCCTCATTTAGATACACCTGTTACTGCTAGCGTAGTCCTACGTACTAGACTGTCCCAAATATTCTAGAATGCTCAGAAATATAGGACATTAATGATTTATAGCCCTTGACAATTGCACTCCAAAGTGCAGGCAGATATCACACTCTGTAATTCCAGAGGATAGACAAAACAAATAACTTCAGATAAAAATTTGTACGTTTAGGAGGGTATAGTGAAAAATTGCATCCAACCTCTTCTATACGTGACACCACCCCAACATCAGGTCACACTTGCAACCCATTACCTGCAAGTCAGGCCTTCGGTTATCCAGCTGCACGTTCCCTCTACTAATGGTATAAGAACATTCTGATTTACCTAGTCCCCTAAAATGCTGCATGGGCAGAAGCCATCCAACGTTCCAGATAATTCTAGCCTTTCAATCCTGAAACAATTGCCAAATATGCCATTGTATGCATCAGCACACTGTTAGACGCCATCTTAGGAAGGTTCAATAAGCTTCAAATCTTTGTAAGATGCATCTCAATACCTCGTACTTTATACATTTTGGAATTATTTATGAGCCCTTGCATCACATTTGTGCCGCCGGTGCGTCGCTTTTTGTGACACACCAGCAGCATAAAAAATGCACCTTGTTGCACCATATTTACAAAGTGATGCATCTAGGTAGATGCGTCACTTTGTAAACCCCTGCGCCACATTATATCTGCTCCAGGTATAATGTATGCGGGGGGCGTTTCCGACACAAGAAAGGGTCGTAGGAGTGGTGCAATGAAATCAATGAGATTTCACTGAGCCACTTCTAGGACGCAAATGTGTTAATATCTTACGCCTGCCTCATGGCAGGTATAAGACTGACGCAGGCACATTTCACATGGGACTTGACGCATTAAACATTTGTGACACACCCCAGCAATGCGTCATTTTTGCGCTTACAGATACGTCAGAAATACTGATGGATCTGTAACTCCTTGCGACATGATGCGTCATACTGTAAATATGACGCATCATTTGTGTCACAAGGAAGCGCAATGAAAAGTGACACATCGCTGTTTTCTCGCAGCGATGCGTCACTTTTCATAAATGAGGCCCTTAGTGTATGGATCTCAAAGCTGTGGCACTTATCCCTGTTAAGACTAGAATTCTTTTAAAATAACATCAATACATTGTAAGGTATTGCATACATCGAAACTGATCCTTGAGGCCATCTTAGGTGTATCAGTAAAGATTCATTCTCCAAGAAATAATAGATGCCATCTTTAGCTGATGTAGCAAGCTTAAAGGCCATATAATATATATATTTTTCATCCTGCACTTAGTGTATACATCTAAATTTCCTTACGCATATACCCTCATTTCCGTCTGCCCAATCTAGTTGCAAGTCTCTTATTTTTAAAACAAATGCAGCATGTTATCTCATATACATCAAAGAATGGTGCCGGACCACCCTCGTAGGAGTATTTATAAAATGTCATACCTTAAGCAATCTTAAGTATTTTACTAAGTTTTCATTATGGCATCTAACAATAGGCACCATCTTACCATCTTAAGGCAGTACAATAAGCTTCAAGGTCATATGAAATATATATTGTTATTTATGGCACTTCATGTATACATCTTAAACCCTGACATGTATATCCACATTTCAGCTACCCCCAAGATGATGCCATTCATATATTCTTTAAAATTAGTACAACATGTTATTTCATATGCATCAAAAATGGTATCATATGGCATTTTAGCTGTCATCTTTGGTGTATTCCTAAGTTTCATAACATATGTCAAAATCAAAGCTAGTTGGTCACCAACATAAAACATAGGGTTCCATGAGTACTGTATTGTTTAAAACACATACACAGTCAAATATAAAACACCAAAGCAAGGAAAAGAGGAACAAGGGGAAATAATAATCACCCAGACCTCCCAAAATACCAGAACGATAAACCTGCTCATTCAAGTGTTGAGTATTACTGTTGTACTTCCATACATCTTTTCCACCTCATAGTACATCTTGGCAAGTGCCAGACATCAACCTAAGTGGATTCCACAATTAATGTGATGGCATTCAACACCATAAGTAATAAATAGCCAATCACTTCAGAAATTCTAAATAGAAAATAAAGGTAAGAGGGGTGCCAAGTCCTAACATATAGACACAAATAGCTCATTGCATAGGCACAAAAGAAAGGGAAAAGCCTTTCCTAAAATCATAAATGCAATACCATTTCATATTAACAAGTGACTGTGGACCCTTGAGAACTGTAGATGATTTTCTAATGAGAACTTATGTCATAATTTATTTGTTACAAAACGTTTGTGGAGTCACATGAATCCTGCTCTAGGGATGGTTTCTGAGAGAAATATTGTGGTTGGATCAATTGACTTTCTCATACATTTATAAGTCTATAACAGGATATACATAAATTATGGAGAGCCGCCTCAAATATTCTTTGTGTTGTTCAGATGTTTTAGTTTTAGGTGGCTAAGCCAGATGGGGGAAGAGCACAATCAGGATTTGATCGACTTACGGTGCATGTTTCAGCTGCTTAGGTAGTTAAAAGTACAATTGATTTGAATGTAAACACCAAATCTCTTTCTTTTCCCAATCTGAAGTTAGCAATTATTAAATGTAATAAAGTAACCCAGAGTTAGCCAATGGGAGAGATTGGCCTTACAACAGAGAAAAATTACTTTAGTGGGTTGCAATACCAAGACATGTAAAACTTAAGTAAACAGGCCCTATTATTTCAACACAATGCACCCTGCCTTTGGACAGGACTCTAAAGCACAGAACACTACCTGGTTTTAGGAGTTGGGGCCAGCCAGCATAGCGCCACATGGTCGCTTAAAGTCTTCATTAGAAGCCTGGGGCACAGGACGCTGTTCGTATGCCTTAGGTCAGGACTCTAAAGTCAGCAGCGTGCCAAGCAAACAATAGGCCGAGAGCAGGCCCTTCTGCGCCTGTCCAAGCTCTGACAAGGCTGGGCCATCCCTCTTGCTTTGTGAAGAGGGGGGAGTGAGCAGTAAGGTTGGCGCTTTGTACCCTAAGTACGGGAAAAGAAAGACTAATCTGACGTAGGAAAGGAAGGTATTCATACCCCCAACATCTTACTCTAGCACTAAATATTTGTCATCAGTCAAGGACATTTACTAACAAATATAACCTTTGTGGAGGGGAGAATCAATGCAGCACAGCACCATTTGGGAAACCTGTCAGCAAATTTAGGCATTTTGAAGTAAGTTTGCTTAATTATTGATCAAGGTCATTTAGAGCCAGATCTATTAACCAAGCTCTTCTCTTATGCTAGTCTTAATCTCAGACAACATGGAGAATGTTATACCCGTGGGAAGCCACAATGATAATCTAGCACCTTCCAAAAGGTATCAGAAAGATGGGCATGTAGGCAAAACTACGGATGTTCATTCTGCAGATTCCTCCCTTGGGTATAACTCTAATACTGGTTCTAATCTAAATGACAAAGGAAATGCTTCATCTGTCTGCATTATTATCATAACACACAACGATAGGCCTGTCACCCAAGACACTCTTAGGAAAATACTAATATGGCATGGATAATGGTGATACAAATAAACTTTATGTTTTATCACCACCCCTCAGTTTTTCTGGTGATTCAAATCCAGCCAAGTGTCAAACATTAATGCGGTACAAACACGGTAAACTATCAATCTGTCGTGATACCAGCACCCACCAGACGCTACTTGTGGAAAAAGTGTGGAGAAGAGAGTGAGCCCCTCACGGAAGAACCGCCAATCGGGTTATCTGACTTACAATTGCCAGTATACCCAATTATCATCATTGGTGACTCACTCTCATAACAGTGGGAAATGGGAACAGAAAAAAGACTAACAACATGTAACAGTGTTTTTTCGATATCAGTCCCACAATCTGCTGATAGTTCCTATCAAAACAAGTCAACGTATTGCCCCTATTTTCGCAACATTGTATATATGTTGAATAATTTTCATATGGAACTTTTGAAGGGACTCGTTAGTTTGGAAAATAAACGGATCTGTTTATCCACTCAAGACGGAGTTTTTTTTTCCTCTCACCGTCTTGACATTAAAGACCGGGACCAAGCTGCTATATCCTCAGTACCTAATGTACTGTGAATGCAGGGTGGTAGTACTGATCTATCTACTTTGACACCTGATGCATTTCTTGTCCCTTCAGATGATTTGGCAAAATTGAATAGAGTTAACACACCTGTTGGGGGTAATTGTGTTACTCACAGCAGTTTCATAAATAAGGGAACAAGTCAGTCTAACACAATTGGATCACATAAAATGCCTGTTTTTGATACAAAACACAAAGTTACCCTCCAACTCCCTCGTATTTGCACCCCTTATATTATTATTTTAGGGTCAGATCCTTTGTTTATTCTTTTGAAGAAAGAGTGATGGAAGTTAAAGCATAAGGTGGTGCATTGGTTGAAAACAAAGTCAAGGTAGAAAGATGTCTTATTTGGGGAGATCATTCCGTGAGGAGGGTGGATTGGATAGACCATGGTTGAAAAAGTTCAAACGTGGATTGTAAGATGATTAATTTTAGGAATCCAGCATTTGTGAGGGGTTTGCTGCATTGTCTGTACCATTTGATTAGGTTGTTGAGGATATGTATTATTTTATTTGTCCACACACTTTGCCCTTCGACATTAGTGCCGGTATCCTTCTCAATAAGACCAAATAAGTAACAATAGAAGTACATATAGTGTGCAAACATAGAATTGCTTTGCACTTTGGACACAATTGCAAATATTGATTGACTTTCAAATTGGGATCTTCACAATTACACCTTGCCTATTTCAACCACTCCCTGGGATGTTTTAAATTTAATGGTAACAACCTGTATGCATGGTTCCTGATCCTGTGGTATCAAATTATTTCAGGAAATATTGTAGTTGCACAATCTAAGTTATCCAATATTGATTGGTTGAGCCGCATTTCTGATTATGATCTTGTCTGTTGTCAGGAAACATGGATGGTAGAGGATTTCGCCCTTGATAGTTTTGTATCCCTTTGCAATGCTGCGATTCTACCCCAATGGGAAGGGCAAAAAGTGGCTTGGCAGTTTTTATATCAGTCAAATGAAATACTGCCAAGGAAGAAGTTACTAATAATGCTATTTGGTACCAATTATTTTTTCATGTTCTATTTCGTATGATTTAATTTTAATTAGTTACTATTATACTATTTTTGATCATAGAATTATTAAAGTGATTGATTAACTTAATGTTTTACTAACTATACTAAGAATTCTAAGATTCAACCTCTTATTATTTGCATTCATGATTTTAATATCTCATTGTGTCAATTTACTGATCTAAGGGTATGTAGTTTGTCCAATAACATTATTCATTTTAATTACTCTCCTTAGGGGGATGTATTTAAAAAAAATGTTTTTTATAAACAATTAGGTTTTTGCCCTGGATATGAGCTTGACACCTAGCTTTAAAATTCCCACATATAATGGTAATGGATAGGCTAGTACAACAGATTTTATTTTGATCTCAAGAGGTTTAGTTCCTTTGTTTACAAAGTGTTTAGCAATGATCTATTGCATTAGTTATCATAACCTGTTATCTTTAGTTGTGAATTTAAATGTAATTAAATGTAATTAAAGATCATGAGCCGGTAGATGTAAGGCCAGTTCAATTTAATAATAATAAAGTGCTTCTAATTGAATGGGACCCTATTGCTCCTAATTTTTTCTGTGTGATTTTAGTTATATTGAGCAAGCCTACTTTTAGGGCAGGTTTGTCTCTTAATACAAATTTTGGTACTATTTTGAAGGGCTTTAGATCTCTGTGCCAGAGTATTTCAGATAAACTCTTATCCCATAAACGGCCAAAATATTTTGCCAATGTAGATGGCTTATCGAGGCTTGTTCAGCAGTACATGCACATACATTTTTTAACCTGGCACTGAGACCAATGCCTAGGTGCAACGCAGATGTGAAGCCACCTCGGTATATCTATAATTTACCATTAACAATTCAGAAATAGGAAATTAGATGGAAAGCATGGGAGGCTTTAGAAACTACAGGTGCTGCAAGAGACTGTAAGAGTTTATGGGATTTAGTGAATAGGCCTTTATTTTTAAATTATTAAGTGCCAAAACGTATGGTCTCTAAATCGAGGGGTCATTGTTCCTAAAGGTAAAGAATGGGAACAATCAAGGGTGTGGATAGGAGAGTCAGCGAGACTCTTACTTGTCACACTCACACATCCCAAGGGATGTCATGCTTCATCATAGGGCAGTAGCTCCTTGCCGGGCTCGCCATATCATGGATGTGAGGGAGTACTCATAGGGAAGTGAGTGAATGTAAAATTGACTAGAGGGTATCGATGCTAGGTCAATTTATTGGGTGAGTTCCTCTGTCAAAATAAAAAAACAACCGATTGTTGGTGCTGCTCGTGGGTTATATTGACCCTTGCTAGTCTAATGTGGATATGAGTGGAACAAATCAATCAGTAGTCATCACACAACATAAATCATAAACAATTTCGTCTTTTTTCTTTTTCCGAGTTTAATTCTCGTGGTCTTGCACATCAGTTGTCAACAGCCACAGCCAACACGTGTTTCGTCGCTTGGGGGCGTGGTCCCGCGACTTCCTCAAGGTTGAAATGTGGTGATACATCTGACCCACACTGGGGTTCCGTTCTGAGCGGCGTGTCCAAAGTATAAACAATCCTAAATAATGTATTCTTGAAAACTCAAATCTTGGTTTCTTCGTGTTTTCTTTTTGGACCTAACGCCACTCTCAAGCTTGACGAAATTGTTTATGATTTATGTTGGGTGATGACAACTGATTGACTTGTTCTCAACAACAATAGGGAAACCATTTTGAAATGTTGACGTGTGCTGGGGAGGGAGTGAAGTATATGGTTTACTGAGTCTAGGCTTAGATTTGTGGAGTGTAGTGGTTCTCCACAACCTGCAGCACCATTTTTATGAATATATAGAACTCAGAAAATTTTGTGTGATTCCACCAGAGGCGCCTTAACCCTATACAGAATACCATTTGGGCCGAGTTTTACTATCCAGGTTGGAAACATGGCCAGGCGGAAATAATACCTAATCCAATATTCAGTTTGACAGATACGGTTGAGCAGTGTCTAAACCTACCACCTATTTTAGGGAAGCATGTGAATACCAAGACATGCCTTTATGGACCTCTCATGCGCTTTTAATACCATTAATCACCCAAATCTGTGGGCTATGATGGAGTCCATGCGGGTGGAGACAGCCCTAGTAGATCTTCTCAGGCACCTATATTGGGCTGCTTTTATTAAAGTCTGGTATAGCCAAGATGGTGAGTATACCTCTTTAAGTACATCGACCGGGGGCATGTCAGGGATGCCTTTTGGTCCCTTTTTTTATAAATATACATTAAATTGTATATTTATGGCCTGGAGAAGTATTTAGTACACAGAGGGAAGGATATGACCCAAATATGGAAATGAGTAATTCCAATCCTTCTCTATGTAGATGATGCTGTTCTCTTTGTGAGAACAGCTAATGGGTTACAGTCCTTGTTGTATGGTTTTATTTTGTTCATTAATTATTTCGATTTAAATGTAAACTTGTTCAAGTAATCATTATGGTCTGTGGCCCGCCTAAGACTAAGGTTGAATCCCATTGGATGGGGGGGCACATTTCAGAGAGGGATTGATGCCATGTTTAGGTTGCATTGAGGCTTCAATACACAATATATAGGCCAGAGTCTCAAAATAAAAAAGCAATAGAATGCAAAAACCAAACCAAGACTTCTCAAAAATGCAACAAATTTGTATGGAGTGTATGGGAAAAGTGGTGCAGTGCAAAGGTGTGAAGTGAATTCTAAAATTGAAGCGTAGTCAGACACCTAATTTATTCTTGTCTGATACGTGCAATGATTAAAAACAGTGCAGAAGGATAGTTTTAATAAATAGCCACCCATACACTACACAAACAACATCCGCTCACATCTGTATTTACGAATTTTGAAAACATCCTTGGGCTCCTCCATCATTAGGGTGGAGTGTTAGCCCTGTTAAAAGGAGACCCAGATGATGAAGCATGTCACCTGGAATGGTGAGTGATGGGAATCCATACAAATTTGTTGTATTTTTGAGAAGTCTTGGTTTGGTTTTTGCATTCTATTGCTTTTTTATTTTGAGACTACGGGCTATATATTGTGTATTGGCTATTGTTTTGTGGGGCTGCATATCCTGACTAGTCTTTAAACCCTGGCCTCCGACCCTAATCAAAAATTTCGTGTATTCTGCATTGAGGCTTCGTCACAAACATGTGAGTGAACATATTTACATTTATAAATGTATTTTGCATCCCTGCGGATCGTATGGGGCAAGAGTTTATGGATACATTAACACCTTTCCTCTCCAGAGGGTTCAGAATAGCATTTTACATAAGCTGCTCTCTGTTTCCGAGTACAGCTAATATAATCTGTCATGATGAAATAGGAATGAAATATTTAGAGGATTTAATAGGCATGGCTCAGTTGTTTTTGTGGCATACATTTGGCATACATTCGATGAAGGAGTTTTTAGACTAATGCTCAGGTTGTTTAGCGCTTGATAAAGTGATGGAAATTCCACGGCTTATGTACTTGAAACATACTTTTACTATGATGGGTGTTCAAGACTACTGAAATATTCTGAAATCCGGAATCAGTGTCCAAAGATACCCTGCATAACCTAAAGGCACAGTCTTGCACTCTGTTCCATGGGAAGACAACCATGTTTACATAATCCAATCCCCACTATTGCTTTTGTTTTACAAGTTTTTACCTATTTCTAATTAAGCACTATGCACTTTTCGGTTGCCTTTCCGCTTCAGGGTACCTTGTTTGCTCATTGGCCCATCTCATCATGCGGTCAGTTACAGCACGAAAGCACTAGTCACTTTAGGCCATATGTAGGTAAAAGATATTTACTGATTCCTAAATACCAAATTTTACCGATTCGGTATTTCGAAATCGGTAAATGAGATGTAGGTAAAAAATCAGTAACATATACCGATTCGGAAAAAAATGGAAAATGTGTACGGAATCGGTATTTACCGAATCGGTATTTACCAAATCGGTATTTTCTGAATCGGTATTGATTGGTAATTGAGGAATCAACCAATCCTGTGCATCCACCCCACCCCACAACCAGAAAGTGGCCACACCCATACAGGTGCAGACAATCAGAGCCTTCTGGAGAGCTGGGAGTGCAGAGGAGAGCAACTGAGCCACTGGCTGAGCATTGCTGAGGAGAACTGCAGGATGGCATCCAAGGAATCTGACAGGAAAAGGAAAATGAAATTCAGTGCAAGTGAGCTTCGGGTCCTTGTGGAGGAGGTGGTGAAACACCACACACAGCTTTTTAGGAAGCAGTCCCTGCAGGTTGCAGAGGTAGTAAAAAGGCAGTTCTGGCTGGCACCAGGCGCAGGTGAATGCTATTGTGGTGAGCCCACGGGACATCTATGACCTCAAGAAAAGGTGGCATGACCTATGGATCATCACCAAGAGGAAACTGGCTGCACAGAGGAAAGAGGCCAGTCTCACAGGGGGAGGAAGGAGCAGGGCACCTGCCCTCACTGACCTCGAGCAGCTGGTTGAGTCAACCCTGGAGCCCGAGAGTGTGTCTGGAATCGGGGATGCAGACAGCTCAGCCAGAGCTGTCACAAAACAAGGTAAGAAGCATGCACAGCAATCCTCCCCCCTTCCCTATCCCCACTCCCCAATGTGGCTGTGTGTCTCACACTCCAGTCCAGGTTTTAGTATACACCAGCAATGCATTATGGAAGATGTAGTCAGTGAAACATCCATCATGACAGTCGTCACACTAAACAACAAGGCATGCCACACACATCAGTTAGAAGCAGCAGAGGACATTGAGATGGTGTGACAGGAATGTCATTTAATATTGAAATGCAGGGCTGCAGGACCACTGAGCTAATGTCCATATCTGTCCACAGGAGAGTCATCACGCAGGACTCCGTAGGAGAACGAGGGAAGGGCACCCCATAAGGGAAGAACAGAGGATGCCAGCACAAGTGTAGGTCACAGCACTCCACCACCCTGGCATCAACACCACAGGCAGCTGCACCAACAGTGCCAGCCCCAACACTAGAGCAAGCATCGACACTGCTGATTGACTCACCACCACAGCAAGCCTCACAACAACTCTCAGCCTCACTAGCAGCAACATCACCAGTAGCGGTAAGGGCCAGGAAGCATGCTGTTGCCACTCTCCATGTCATGGAGTCATCCTCTGAGGACACACCAACTTTTCCACTGGAGAAAACAAATGCTGGGATGCAGTCGACCTCCGAGGGTGCGCACACAGGTGCGAGACCCCACAGGGCCCGGGAGCACAGCACAACTTGGCAGGGTGATGGGGTCTTTGGAGGGCTGAAGGCCAGTATGGTAAAGGTGCAGCACCTGCAGGGGAAGGCAATTCAGTCAGTACAGAGACAAATGCGGCACCTAAACCAGAACATGGGTAACATTGACAGGGGCATCAGCTCTATGGTGGAGGGCATCAAGAAGATGGCTGAGGGCATGCGGGACATGTCCCAGTCTGTGTTGGTGCTGTGTGACAAACTGGACGAGGACAGGGCAACAAGGTGCAGGGAGAGGCACAATATGGAGCAGCACACCAGGGCAGTGAACTGCCTGGCAACTGCCACTTCCCTGCTCTGCAGGCGCTCTGTGGCAATGCAGGAGGGGCTTGTGCACTGCTGCTCTGATGTCACCATGGGGATGGGGAAAGTGACATCCACACTGGAACTGCTGCTGACCACCCAGTCAGCCAACGCTGGTGCTCTAGGTGTGGGGGAGAGTGATGAGACCACCAGCAGGAGCAGTATTACCCCCCTGTACCAGACACCCGGAGGAGCAGCAGGCGGCATGCCCCGGGCCATGGCTCAGCAGACAGTGAGGATAGCCAGCTGCAGGCATCCAGCACTGTTGTGCGTGGGCGCAGACGTTAATGCTGCCCACACATTTATGAAAATATTTAGGGTGAAGTGACCCATGACTACCTATTAAGGTTGTCACCATTTGGACTGGCATGGTGTGGAGTGGTGTGGCTCACTGGTTAGAGGCGGCAGACCCGAAAGCACAGGACGGCCCAGGACCAGGGTTCAATTCCCGATGCGGCAGGATCGTGAACCAGGGTCAGCGGACTCGATAATTCTCGCCTCGGTGCCTAATCTAACCAGGGATCACACTCGGCAACTCAGGGCATTAGTTTGCCTTATCTCCACAACGGCCCACCACAAACGCCGGGGATACCTGGTTTCACCTTGGAGATACCCAGGAGGGAACATCTCACAGGGAAAGCCAGGACGGGTTACCCAGCGGTCTATAGCGCCACGACGCCTACAGGTAGCAGTGCGCTTTACAAGACACACACATTTACATTTACATTTACATTTGTTCATTGTCGTAGTGCCCAGTTATTAAACTACGTCATGTACATGCAACGCCTGGCTGTGTCTCCTTACTTACTTAAAAATAGTTGCCTGTGATCTCTGCCAGTCTCTGTCTCCAATCTGTTGCTGGCGCCATTCCTGCAGTGTTGGGCTCAGGCTATGCAAATTCATCATCATTATCCTCAATACCTGTTAATTCTACTGCTGTTCCTTTCCTAGTGGCAAGGTTGTGCAGCATTGTGCAAGTTGCAATGATTTTACAGCAGATGAGGGGTGAGTACTGATGTGCACCTCTGCTTTTGTGGAGGCAGCGGAACCTGCTTTTTAACAGCCCACTCGGGGTTGATGGTTCAGGTAGGGAGTGAGAATGAATGAGCGGAAGGCATATGCATTGTCGCCTATGTGGAAAAGAGAGAGCCATTACTCACATGCACAACAACACCTACATCTGCAATGTCTATCAGGGTGTGTCACAGTGTTTTACCTAGCAGGTATCCTTCTCCGAATTCCCTCCCTGCCAGGCATGTGTAGATCCCACTGTTCTGAAAGATGTAGGAGTCGTGGGTACTTCCTGGGAATTCGGCCACGATGTCTGTGATTATGTTGACAGCATTACAGATTACCTGCACATTTATGAAGTGGGTGGACTTTCTGTTCCTGTAGATGTACTCAGGGGCTGCAGGTGGGCAGATTGGGATGTGTGTGCCATCAATACAGCCGATGACATGTGGGAACTGTGCCATTTGGTAAAAGTCAGTCGTGGTCTTCAGCAGTTCCGCATGCATGTCAGGGAAGCTGATGTAATGATGCATTCTCTGCATCATGGCCTCCAGGAACTTCCTGAAGAAACAGGACAGGCAGCTCTGGGACACCCCACCTATCGCAGCTATCACTCCCTGCTAACTGCCAGATGCAAGCAGGTGTAGGCTACAGAGCACCTGCAAATGTGGTGTTATGGTGTGCGCCCTTGGTGTTGGGTGCTCCAGGAGTGGGTGCAGGTCCCTTAACCATTTCAGGATGGTGTGGGGGTGTAGCCTGTACCTTCCATGGATCTCTGCCTCAGTAAGTTGGAAGAGTGTGATCCGCTGTCTGTAGACTTGCTCCTCCCATCTCCAGATCCTCTCTCCTGCTGCCTGTAGCCATAGCCACCTTGCTATCACATAGAAAGCCGCCATTCTGATCATACTGTTGCATTTTGGGGCCTGTTTTATGGCCTGCACCTGGTTACCACCTGCTTTCAATCCATGGTAATTACCGACTCTTAAATACCGAATGTCATGAAATTCGGTATTTTCGAAATTACCTACATGTCTATTCTTATTTTTACCGTTTCTTATTTACCGATTCGGTAAATGAGGAATTGGTAAATCAGATTTGGTCATTTGGAATTCGGTGATGATAAATCTGTATTTACCGATTCATATTTACTGACTCCTTACTTTTGGCCCCCTACATCTCAAATGCCTAAATACCGGTCGGTAACGGCAAATTTACCGAATTTCGGCCGATACCGACCGGTATTAAGCTACCTACATATGGCCTTTTATGTTTCTTTACATGCTTTACAGTATTCCACACATTCTCTTCCTTGTTCTTTACTTATGTCCTGCCATTAGAAAGCATTATATCGCACTGCTGTTCTTACAACAATTGTGATCTCCCAATATTTGTTATGCTATTCTAAGCTTTTTTATACCAGCTTTGGGCATTAGAAAATTATATGGCACTTCTATTGCATTGTAAGTCTGAATGGTATTTGATATGTTATCTTGTTTGTTTGAATGATGAGTGCTATTAAATGGATTGGGATATTTCTTAACGTTTTTCATGTCTGTATTTTACTGGTGATGTATTTCAATGAATTTTTTTTATTATTGTCTATAAACTTTTATGGCTTTTGCCACACAAAGAAATTGTGACTGAATTTCTCAAGCATGTGTAAGTCTACAGTACAATTAATAAATGAATTATGGAGTGCCTCCTCAAATGAATTGTAATTTATAATCCTCTTTATTGGTAATGTTGGACTTTAAGTTACAATTCTGAAAAAAACACTTTTAGAAAGTTGTTATTTTCTTGCCCCAGCCAACTGTGACTTTCTGCCAGTGACCTGGGTCACATGACTGTGACTCTCTCTACTGACGGGGTTGTTGTATATATTTTCCAGACAAAAAAAGGGCATAGGTGCTGATAGTATGGTTAACCATGCCAGGACGGCTGTGGAGAGGCTGTACCCAACCTCACTCATTTATTTATTTATTTAGTTGCAGAGTTTTATATGCTTTGAACATGACCCCTCCGGGTATACACTTCAAAAGGACTTTGCCTACAGCGCACACAGGAGCCTGGCACCAGGCCTGCCCTGCCTTTTGTCACCATAGACAGTTTGGAGCATGGATCAGAAAAAGGGGAAGAACTTGTCAGAACCAGTGTTGGGACTGGCCACGGTATTCCCTCACCAGGGGGGTGGGGAAGGTGACATCCAAATAAAAATCGCTGACACCAAATTAAAAAAGAGGGCCTTCAGAACCACTCTTCAGAACACTCCTGGACCTGTAGAAGATTTAGAAGAAAGCCGGCCATGCTGCCAGAAGGACTGTCCTTCTGTCTTAAGAAGGAAGATTGGACCTGTGTGACTTGGTTCCAAGCAGCCAGTTACTCCAAGTGTCAGTTGGGTGGCCTCCTGTTTGAGCTACAGGGACACAAGAGGCTTCCAGAGGCCTGACCTGCAACCGTCCAGCTCACTAGCACCAAATGTACCTGCTTGAGTCCTACTGCTGGCCTTTGCTAGGGTGAGTCCTGATCCCTGAATGGTGCCCCATCAGGTCCTGAACACTAAGCTGGTATTAGAGACCACTTCTCATTGCCTAACTAAAGGTTACATCAGAGCCACGGTGAAGCGAAGCAGAGCGCCGCAAACCCACACAGAGCCCACCTGAAAGCTTCATCAGATCCAGCACAAAATGATGCTGAGTGATGCAAAGGCCTGCAAAGCATTTTCAAAAATTGAAAGCTTCAATGGAACAGACGGCTGGTGATGCAAAGCCTCACAAAGCAATGCCACGTAGATTTGGCATCAAGGACATATGGTACAATTCCCAATTGGCCAAACTCTGTCCTGTGCCAGTCCTGCCCCGATCGTGATCACCCTGAACTTGTGATTTTGAACTGGTTCACTGCGACCAGATAGCCACCGCTAGTGCTTTCTGCTTCTGGGTGCTATATTAACAAAAATCTTCAACATTCAAAATCTTCCGTTCTGCTGATTGGATTTTTGTCATTCTGGTATTATTTTATATACTAAAATGAACTCTATTGTTCTGAATTTGTTTGGGATTTTTCTTGTGCTGGCTTTTCACTTTATTACTGTCTGTGTGCTGCATACATTCTGTACAAATTGCCAATATGGTAAACCTGACTGCTTTTGTGCCAAGATACCAGAGGATTAAGCACAGTTTAATTTAGTGGCTTTTGTGGTTCACCCTTAAAAGGAGTGTGATTGTTGCGTGAGTGGGGCTTCCTTCACTCTCAACCAATAACCCAATTTCCTACACTGGCACTGAAGGGAACTACTATCTGTGTGGGACAGAGTAGATTGCTATCAGTCATTTTTAACAAGTATATCATATGTATAGTTTTACTAAAATCAAGAGGTCTTGGCTAATCCCAGACCTACAAATCAGAGACTGTTGCATATAGTCACCTGCAATGTTTGGTTTGTGGGGGCCTTACCATGTACAATGCCGAAAGGACATGTCACTGAGTGCTCCAGGCCTAACATCTGATTAATAATCTGATGACAAAACTACCCATCAGCTATTTATATGAATACCGCTACATTACCTTGGCATGAAAACTGCTGAGAGCTGACCGAGGGAGGGGGGAAGAATAGCTGGTGAGGTGCATTGCTGCATGTGAGCAAGGAACAAGATGGCTGACACTGGGGTGAAACACAGAACTGTATAATGTTAGAGGAATTGATAAATCAGGAGAATGGAAGCTGTAAAGAGAAGAGTAAGCGAGACAGGCAGTGCCACCTGCAAAACCACAAGGCAGCTGGTATGAGGCCACATGGTAAATTAGCAGAGTGCAGTGAGACGAGCGGTGCAGAGAGCGAAGAGAGCTGCAGGCATGCCGGGCCTTTAAAGTGAGGCTGGAGTGATTAAGGGGAGTTCTGGGCCTCTGGCGAGCTTGAGTATTTGAGCCTCAGAGGCATAATTAAGAGAACGGGGAATGCTGAGGGCAGGGGCATAACACAGGCCCACACAGCCCCCGCTGTACAGGGGGGCCCCCCATGCTCCAGGTGGCCCCCTCAGCAAGGCACTCTGGCCGGAGAGCTCCTGTTTGAGCCCGGAGGGGGTCCCCTCCACGTACCTTGCAGGGAGGCCCCCTCAATTTTTGTTACGCCAGTGTCTGAGGGGATAGATCCTCTGGAATAGCGGGGTCATGGCAATAGTGACCAGTCTGACTTGTGAAAAGTATGGACATTAAATGTAATGAACAATCTTGAAAGGGAGTCAGACAACACTTTAATGCATATACTTGAACTGCAAGAAAAACATTGCCTCAGAAATTGGAGGGTGCCTTAAACGCCCAACATAAAGCAGATGTGCTCAAAAAGACTGCCAAAAGGGTACTGGAATTATGAGGGTGGAAAAGAATATGTGTTGCACCAGATAAACAAAATGTAAGGAACAGCAAACAATGCCATGCTTTCTCGTAATGAAGTAAGCAATAAATATGTGCAAGACAACCCAGTGTAAAAGACAAACCCATAGAGCTGCACAACAATAATGCAAAAAGGTCTGTGGATAAGCAGCAAAAGAGGTGCATGAAAATGATGAAGGACAAACCCACCAAGCCAGGGCTCATAGTGCCTAACAAAGCTAAGTACACCAAGGTACTAGCAACAATCAGCACTGAGAGACCAGGGCTGGACTTTAAAGCTAGGGAACTAACGCTGAAAGACATCATGAAGGCGACACAACACACACAAACATTATTAAAGACAAAGGCTGATCCTACTCCCATTGATCCAGAATATGAGCGTGCAGAATTACAAAAAGTAATGAGTAACAGGCCCAAGTAGAGCCACACGTGGAAGAAACACAGGAGACATCACTAACCTGAGCAAAGCAATAGAGGGGCTACTCAGCAGTACTGCAACTTTGGAAAATAGAGCAGAGGATGCAGACAAAAGAGGAGCGACATACTTCTGGTGGACATGACAGAACACATGGATGGTGCACACATTGAACTGTTCCTAGAAGAATGGATAACTAAAGAATTGCAACCAAATAATGTTGTCTAAGTTCTTCTCAGTAGAAAGAGCGCATCAAATGCCAGCTGGACCAACTCTTTCAGGAGCACCACCAAGATGAATAATTTAGAGTAGTATTCAGACTGCTCAATTAGGGGACGAGGATATACTCCTGCAGGAAGATGAAAAGAAATGCGAATGGAAGACACAACTATTATGCTGTTGCCAGATTATACACTCCAAGTACAGAAACAGCAATACTCATTTGAAATGTTAAAAGGAAATGCACAGGCTTGAATTTAAAACATAGGATTTCCCCCTCAAAAATAAAGAAACAACATGGGAACAGATCATACTTCTTAATGACAGCCCAGCAGGCATGGTATTGACTAGAGAAATTGAACATCTAAGAAGGTGTGCATCAAGGGGAAATTTTAAGATGCAGTGCGTGGACAGTAGACAAAGCAGGAGACGGAGGGAAGGATGCAACACAATCGGACCAAAGGGCATAGTAAACTGATGATGTACGAGGGTGGGCTGGGATCAGCGTCTGTACTGACAACCACAAAACCAGGGACCCATCTCGATGGGCACATGACTTGGGGTGCCGTATGGGCCATGGATCGGCAATAGCAAGGATTCAATTGAGAGGCAGATTTTGTTGGGTTCTTGAGCTGTGGCAACTCTCACTGAAACACTTCAGTCATGATTGTATGAGCCCCAGGGTGCAATACGGTTTACGGTCAATATTAAAGTTAATATAGTTCGAAAGTCACTGCCGGAGAGCAGGACAGAATATAAAAGGCCAGGATAGGATCACAGGCAGGAACAGTACAAGAAACACCTAGACTTGCATAAATGGCATTTACTATAAGGATTGTGTATAGGAACATTAAGAATTAAATACCTATACTAAAAGAGCTAGAGTGGGAGCATATTTGCACAAATGGGGCATGAATATTGCCTGTCCACAGGAGGATGCAGACAAACTGCAAAAGAAGTGGCAAGGATAATTGTTTCATGCTGGCTATCGCACATTAGATCAGGGGTGGGCATCTAATTAGCGCTAAAAGACTCCTCAGATCTAAAAATAATATTAAGAGACACAGAGGAAAGATATTTCTTTCTAAATTGACAATTAAACGGAAGAGACCTAAAAATAGTAGGCATTGGCACCTTGAACACGGATTACCAGAATTTTTATGTGGAATTAGGCATGTCGTTCCCCACCCCACATTGTATCAACTATGTTATAGATGGTGGACTTTAATTGTGTGGTACTGGATAGGAGACCTCCATATTCAACATATTGTATTGTATTATAATTGCAGTTATATAGCGCTTTCTACCTAATGGGGCGTTGAAGCGCATTTTCGGTGAATAGCACGCTACTCCAGAACCCATGAAGGATTAATTGTGAATTATTATAGTGAAATATTGAAGTAATTTGGGCGGTGGATATGTTAGTATGTTATTTCAGTTGAGAAGGGTAGTGGAGTGATAGAAGAGGAAAAGGTTTGTATTTATATAGGGCTTGCTACCCCTGATGAGGTGTTAAAGCACTTTTCCGCAAGTAGCACGCCACTATAGAACCCTAACAGGATTAATTGGGAATTAGTATAGGGAAATATGAAATTAATTTAACTGGTGGACATGTTAGTCTGTTATTTGGATTGAAATGCAATAGTGGAGGGATAGAAGATGGAGGGGTCTCGATTTTTTTTCTTTTTTTGTAGTTCATTGCAGTAGGAGGGGGTTTGGGGTGAGTAAAGGGGAGGTGGAGTGGGAAGAGTCAGAGGGAACATTTTAGAAAGGCTTGTTTGGGAGATCTGAATAGTAAAAGAGGTATGAGATGATGCAAGGAAGAGTAGAGGAGGCAAGAGTATAGAAAGGGTTATTTTGGGGATCATAGTAGTGGTATGGGTTTTGGGATGAATGAGACAGTGGAAGTAGAGGATGTATTGATAGAGGTATAGGGTGAGAAATAGTGTAGCGCATTGGAAAGCATAGTAGAAAGAGGTTTGAGATGAGTCAAAGTGGAGCTAAAGAATATATTGAAGACATATAATGTGAGTTATAGGGTAGTGCTCAATTCAAAGCAAAGTAACACATATATATAAATATAAGTACATGGCAGGTATATATATATATATATGAATATATATATGTATATATATATATATATGCATAAGGAATGTATTAACTGTAGATTAAAGTTGCATTTAATTAAACGTCGTCTTTCATGTGGTGTATTTTCAATTAATTTGTTTTTATTTTTTGTAATTCAATAGTGAAGCAATTGTAGATAAATAGAATGATGTGACTATAAGCAATATGTACATTTTTAGGCAGAACTAATGAATGTCTATATTTTTAAAAACAAAATTATGATACACGTTTATACAAAGAAATAGACATATGTAGGTACATATCTATAGTCCTAATAAATGATTATATACAGAGGGATATGCTGTATTTATGTTTGAGTATGGTTTTTATGTGGGGAGGAACCAACTCTTGAGTAGTCTTCTGAAGATAAAGTGGTCATTGTGGACCTTATGCTTGGGGGTAAAGAGTTTCATAGTTTGGCTGTTTGAACAGAGAAGGATGTGCCACCCATGTTTTTTTCTTCCACAGGGGGATTTTGAGGCGAGGTGCCACTCTAGAGTGGAGGTTTCTTTGTTGAATACATTTTGTGATTTTATTCCTGCTTTGTATCACCCACTTTGTGGGTGATTCAAAGCAGCTTGAATGTTGATCATCTGGCAACCGGTAACCAATGTAGGGCTTTCAAGGCAGGGGAGATGTGGGCATTGCAGGTTTATATGTAAGTGTAGTCTGGCAGTAGAGTTCTGAATCCATTGTAGTCTTTTCATAGTTGTTAAAGGTGAGCTGTGGTAGAGGCTATTGGCGTAATTGAGTTTGGACAGAACAAGAGAGATGGTAGCCTGGACCTTGGGAGGAAATCCCAAATGGGAAAGTTAGGTTGCAGAGTTTTTATAGTAACAAAGGGGCATATTATAAAGGATGTGAACACATCTAACATGGGCATCGATTGGAATGGATGTATGACGTTACAACGCATACTTTTACAACGCCTACCTTTACAACGCGGTTTTTACCACGCACACCATTACAACGCATAATGTTTTTAGGCGCTGGATAATGAATAGTTTAATTTACTATTCCAACTCCAGTCCCCGTGGATAGTAGGGAAGGGTATTGGATAGTAAATTAACCTATTCCCTATCCTAGAGCGCCCCCCAGAGCAATGCGTTGTAATAGTTTGCGTTGTAAAAGTTGCGTTGTAATGGTAGTTCGTTGTAAAAGTTTCGTTGTAAAGGCTGTTTCCCATTGGAATTCACAGAGCATATTATCAAGGCCATTATCGCCGCTTTAGCTGCAGTTTCCTTCCGATAAAAGCGGCGATAATGTATCGCTTGTCCTTGATAATATGCCTCAAAGTTTGTTCTGGCAAGTTTGTCCACTTGGGCATTCATTGATAGCTTGGAGTCCATGGTAATTTCGAGGTTTCTTACTTTCTTTGATACTTTAGGAGGTGTTCCTAGATCATCAGGCCATGCGGCGAGTGGTTCAATATTTCCAATCGCCACACATGAGTATTTCCGGTTTGGAAGCATTCAGTTTGAGATGGCTCCATGTCATCCAACGATCCATCGCTCTGAGACAACTGAAAATCGGTGAGTTTATAATGTCTTTGGGGCATTCCAGTTGAAGGAGTATTTGTGTGTCATCTGCATAGTTATAGCATGTGAGGTGAAACTTATTGTTAGTGCTGGTAATGACTTCGTGTTGATGTTGAAAAGTATGGGTGAGATGATCGAGCCTTGCAGGACCCCTGCTTTTGTATATGAGTCAGGCATGAGAAAATCACTATAACAGACACTGGCAGACCAGGACATGTTAAACATAATGAGAGATCAGCTCCTGTATACACAGGAATTCTCACATTACGCACATGCAACAGGTACATACACCAGAATTGATTATTTACTTGTAGACCGACATGAACAATCCAGGCAGAATCTTATCATATCTGTCCACCCTTAAATTTCAGTGCTGGTGTCAAAAACACAAGTCAGCGATACCACTATGGATATTGCCAGTAGAATTTATATATAGACAGGAACTGAAAGAGCAAAAAATAAGATTCTTTTGAACAAGACACAAATACAGTCAGTTCTGCAGCAAAAAAAAAGAATTGGATATAAAGCAGAAACACCAGCACAGGAATGTAGAGAAACAAAGCGCAGAGGGGAATACATGACTTAAAAAAAGGTATACTGGAAAAGATTACACAGAGGGAACTCCTGCAAAGCATTCTTGCTCGACAATTACTATACAGACAAGGAGACAGAGCGGGTAAACTGTCAGCTTGGCTGTTGAGACGTGAATGGACGATCACAACAATTATGATGATAAGAAATAAGCAAGGCACAATGGTGCACACACAGGCCATTATAAACAAACAGCCTTATTTACAAGCCCATTGCGCTGCCAGTACATCACTTTTTTTTTATGCACCTGCGTCGCAATTGGCTTGTCCATATTGACAAGGCCAGGTAAAGTCACCATGCATGACTTTCCATGACCTTGTAAATATGGGCTGCTTTTATGCATTACTCTGCGTGAAAGGGGCACTCCAAGGGTGTTGCTGAGGACGCTTTCCCAGGTTTACAACCTTTTGTAAAACTGGGAATGCATCAAAATTCTACGCCTCCCTAGGGAAAGGCGTAGCAATGAGGAAAAATACTTTTATTTCTCCTCATTATTCCTCTTTCTATGCATGTTGCGTTCTCCAGCACGGATAGAAAAAGAAAATGCCATGAAATATTGTTTTTTGTGTTGAAAGGTGTCTCTTCCTGCACAAAAACAATCATACCCGCAGGGCAGGCCCCCTTGCAAACTGCCTGCGCTGGCGCATGACAAACCATTTTACACCAGCGCAGAGGAATGCACAGGGATGCATCATATTGTTGTTAATATGACACATCCTTGTGCTTTGAAAATGATGCAGCACAGCTAAATGGCTTGTGGCACCGCATCATATTCCTGTAGATAAAGCCCAAAGTCTTTCTTGCATTTTATACGCAATTATACACACAAGCCCCTTGCGTAGACAACAACACCACCGCTGCCAAGATTGACTCAAGAGCAGATAACCAAATGGACAAACCTGAAATACTAGAGTTAATAAAAACTGCCACAAAAGACTTAAGCCCATTAAGACACTGGCGGAAGTGCTGCTGACGGTATACCAGGATGCTCTAGAAAGGGGAGAACTGCGTAAATCAATGAGGGAGGCCATAATAGTGGTACTTTGAAACCTGTGAAAGATTCTCGTTACTATGGGTCCTACAGACAGCTGCTCATATTTAGCATGGATATCAAGATACTGGGTATGGTCTTTGTGTTAAACAGAGTGATGTATAGCCTGGTCCACTTGGATCAGAATGGCTTTATACGAGGTAGGAAAACAGCACTGAAAATCAGATGCTTAGCTAGTGTAATGGAAGATGCAGAACTCAGTTAACAAGAAATGGCAATGGTGTCATTAAACGGGGGTGTAGCCAGCGGCCAACCAAGATGGCTGCAGCTTAGTGAAGCTCTGACAGTCCGCCACACTATACCTTAGCTATCCGTACATTATCCTGAGCAAAGTCTACACTTTGAACGGGAGAACTTGTCTTAGTCCTCCAAGATTGTGATGACCTCCAGACAGGGTAAACCGGGAGGTAGACACGTACAAACTTGTATGTGGCCTGTATCGACTGTGATGATCCCGAGAGCCGTGTCATAGATGGAATACGGAGGCTCAGGGTGAGAATCAGAGTTCCAATGAGAAGAGAAGCAGACCAGAGAAGCGGAGCAGCTCTCAAACCTGTGGTGAAGTGATCACAGAGGAGGGGAAGTTTGAGCCTGGTTCTCGGCTAGGGACGTGACTCCGCCCCGCGGCCTGAATGCACTTGCTGGTTCCGCAGCTGCAAAGGAAATCGGAGCTGAGTCAGTCCTGTGATGGAGATGAGATAGCATGCCGAAGCTGGGGCCCGGTAGCACAACCACGACCTGGCTTAACCAAGCAGTACTGCCTGCGGCCGGGGAGCAGTTGTCCTGAGCTGTGAGCCAATGGCGGGCACAGAGTGAGACCTGAGGCCTGGCTGCTCATTGGAGTGTGACTTGGTGGTGACCTGGAGCAGAGGGAGTGGGGATGTATGGAGCGGCTCCTCCCCCACATTATTGCATTGTCCCGCAGCGCTCTAGAGCCGCCTCAGTGGAGGATTGGTTACTGGGGGCCCTACTTTAGGATTTCATGAGGGAGCGGATGTATGAACTGGTCACATTGAAGCAGGCCAGACTGCCAGAGGCCTTTTTGTCATTTATGGCCCAGTAGTGAGAGGGGGATCAGTGGGAAGAAGATTGAGTGGTGATGGCTGCCCCCTTCTCCCCTGATGATCAAAAAGCAGTAGGGTGAAGATCCACATGAGTAATACAAGACTTCGTGTGGGCCCTGAAAAAGGCATGAACTTTGTGAGGGAACAGTGAAGATCCAGGATAAACATTTGTTGTGCTGATTGGAATGGCCGGCTACTACCTGGTGCCCATAATAGCACTGATCTGCGGGGAGCTGCAAGTGGATTGGAAAAGGTACCAGCCGACAGACCACTGGGGGAGTTTTTACCCCCCCACACTCCCCCTTGGTGATTTGCATGGTCGGTGAATTCAAGTGATTTTCTCGGATAACAAAGCCTGACACGATGTCCGCACACAAAGGCTCCAGGGCAACATCTCACACAAAAATGGAAAAGTACGTTCACCCTAGGTGAGAACCTCCTACACCCTAGGTAGAGCACCAGCAGTGCCTGGAGGCGGTTCGGAGACCGGTGGCGGCAGAGTCCTCGACCCCACAAGACGTTATGGTGGCATTTGGGGACATAAAAACCATGCTGGAAGTCAAAGTTGACCCCGTAACCACTGAAGTAACACTGCTGCGAGCAGACATCCATAGTGTTGGAGCCTGTGTCAAGAAGACTGAAGAATCTATCACCTCTCAAGACTGAAAGGAAAATTCCCAGGCCCAAGAAGGTGACCTACAAGAATCAGTAAAGCTGCTAGAGGGCAGAATGGAAGACTCTGAAGGCCCTCATGCCGCACCAATGTGCCAATGTTAGACTTGGGGGTCTCTGGTTGGCACAGGTAGGTACTTGTGACAAGCACTTGGGTATATTATCCTCAGGATGAACCAGCATCTAACATGGAATGATATAACATGCAACCAGGAGGGTACTTAAGAGCTATTTATGGGGGTGACTGAATAGACTTCTTTCTTGAGCCAACCTCCACTACACTACAGGTTTTGAAAGAGGCGCCCACAGCCCTTGGGTGGAGGGGTAACTCACACATATGACTCTATTATGGGATTCTGCACGCTTGGGACTCTTGGCAAAGCAAAATGGTTTTAAAAGGTGGGACTTGATTGGTCTCTCAAGGTTGGGAGACCTTTGGTTTAAGGGGGATGTAAAATCATTCACAACATTACAACAAGAATATCAACTAGCACACTCAGAAACTTTTCGATACCTACAAGACAGACATACACTGAGGGCAGTGTTGCCAAAGGGAGAGGAGCATCCAGATTCCTCACCATTAGAAGATAAGGCTATTAGACGATCGTCTTGAGAAGAAGGCAATATCTTTGATTTATCGTAAACTCGTGAATAATTCTCCAGATCCCTTGCTCGCCCTCCACATCCGCTGGTTGCAGGACCTGGGTCAAATAGAGGATGAGGAATGGTTGGAAGCTCTAATCTCACCTAAGAAGGTGGCTATCTGCTCACGGTTTAAACTGGTACAATTAGAAGTAATTCACAGATCATATATTACCCATACAAAGCTGACAAAAAAGGGTAGACTTGACTCCCCAAGTTCTACCTGGGGATACGGGTGGGAGGTCACCTTCCTTAACACAATATGGAATTGTCCAGTTGTTCAGACATACTGGGAGGAGGTTATCTCCTTCATGCAACAGGTTCACTCTATGCCGTCGGCACAGTGGTGTCTCTTGATTATTTGGAATGGAACCAATCTTACAAGTAAAGAGTGTCTCTGTGTAACAAAGGGATTTGTAGCTAAATGAAATATAGCTAGATTATGAAGTGCCCCAACAGCTCCTAGGATGACTGAATAGAAAAGCGACATGGATTGGTGAATGGTAGCTGAAAAACCCATAGATGAGAGTGGGGGCTGCTCAAAGAAATGGTAGAAAATCTGGGGCAAATTGAATGAGTATCGAAGTATGATATGCACACCGATACCCCCTTCAAGACAAAGAAATCAGTTGTAAACCGCATGATAGCTGGGGGTCTTGGAAAAATGATCATAATGTCTTAACAATTACATGGTCCTGTTAATTTGGATGCTAAGGTACTTTGTTAGCTCCACAGCATGTAACGTGGTACTAATTGTGGGCTGATGTTGCTGATTGTCGTTTGTTTTTATTTGTTTTAATAAAAAGATACAAAAAAATATAGGTGTCATTGGACATGGAAAAAATACCTGATTCTTTGGCATAGCACTATCTATTCGCAAACCTTGAGCAGATGAACATTGAGTCACACTACATAAAAACGGTGTCCCCAATATACACTAAACGACTCACCAGAGTATGCACTAATTACATGGTATCAGCAAAATGGGAATTATGGAGTACTACAGTATCGAGGTGTCCTATTGTTTCGACTAGTAACACAAGAAGAGTACAAAGTTCCCCGAAGAGAGTGTGAAATACACGTGAGTGTAAATGCATGAGTAGCGTAGAAGATGGTGAAAAGGGAGGGGGTATTCCCTTTTTGGAACTAAAACCCTAACACACCCAGCAAGCTAGGTGTCATGCTTCATCATATGGGTTCTGCTCCTCGTCAGACTGGCGCTGCAATGTCTGATGGGCACCCATGAAGGGGCTCTTTATCGGAGATCTTTTGTTCCAGCCATATGGTGCATGCGTGTGAGAGGGCAAGTGAAAGTGTAGTCGTGAAGTGGTGGTGAATAAAAAGAGGTCCACAGAGAACTTTAATGGCGTGGCTAACTCCTTTGGTTAAAAAGGGGTCGGAGGGGAGATATATGCTGAGACCGATTCACAACAAAATATCTACCACCCTCAGGTCAGGTCAACATGTTTCTTGCCAGAGAAAAAACATGGAAAAGGGTGTTCCTTAAATAAAGGGGCAGTCTAATCAAACATTCAGCTAACCCACACGACCACAAAGAAAGCAGATGTTTCTTGCCGTCATGGCAATTCTTCAGGACCTAAGTGCTCAGTACTACACAGTGAAAAAAGTAAATGAATGTAAATTACAACCTTATTCCTTGCGGTCAATTAGTAGGCAGGCCAATTGGTCCTGCTCATGCGATGCGACCCTAAGCAGTTCCCTAAGGTGCCCCGTAGTGTGCTCCGGTGGGACCTGCAACAGTGAGTAAGGTACCCAAGCAGCATGTGGTCCTCGCCGTCAAACCTACCCCCAGCAATGTCTGGTCAGGACGTGTCCCGCACGCCACTTGGGTACCTTACTCACTGTTGCAGGTCCCACGGGCCATGACGGCAAGAAACATGTTGACCTGACCTAAGTGTGGTAGATATTTTGTTGTGAATCTGTCTCAGCATATATCTCCCCTCCCACCCCTTTTTAATCATGGGAGTTAGCCACGCCATTAAAGTTCTCTGTGGACTGACTCACCTTTTTTATTCACCACCACTTCACGACTACACTTTCACTTGCCCTCTCACACGCATGCACCATATGGCTGGAACAAAAGATCTCCGATAAAGAGCCCCTTCGTGGGTGCCCGTCAGACATTGCAGCGCCAGTCTGACGAAGAGCAGAACCCATATGATGAAGCATGACACCTAGCTTGCTGGGTGTGTGAGGGTTTTAGTTCCAAAAAGGGAATCCCCTCCCTTTTCACCATCTTCTACGCTACTCACGCATTTACACTCACGTGTATTTCACACTCTCTTCGGGGAACTTTGTACTCTTCTTGTGTTACTAATCTTTCGGACATGTACACTGGACCCTGCTAAATATAGTCGGCCCACTGTTCCCCCCTTTGTTGATAGATCTATTGTTTGCACTGACAATCAAACCCCAGGCGTACAGAATATGAGAGTTGTTGGACAGTTGGGCAATCCAAATGTCCGAGTACCGACATGTAGTATTGCTATATGCAGATGACCTACTGGTCTGCTTGACAAAGCCATAAGAATCCCTGGCAGTACTGCTGAATTAATTAGATGCATTTGGGAAGAATTCTGGACCGAAGGTCAATAACAATAAATCAGTACTATTCCGAATATAAACACTAAGTTGTACTCCCATGGACCATCTCATGCCCACAGACATTTTGTGGAAAATTAATCTGTTCTGTTACCTTGGAATTCAGGTGGAAAATACTAAGGACATAGGGATTGACTTTAAACCTAGCAGATTATTGACTGATATACAAGGGAAAATAGACCACTAGTCATTACTGTCGGTTGCTGGTAACAGCCGTTGAAAATAATTTTGAATAAGCCACATTACCATGCATGCGTTTAGAAAGCATGCCAATACAATGTGGTCATTACAATGACCATGTTGTTACTTCACAGGCCATTGCAACGCAAGTCACTACAACGACTTGCTGTAGGGGGGGGCGCTAGATGTTGGAATAATATAATTCACTATTCAAACTTCAGTCTGTGCAACAGTAGGGAAGGTGTTGGATTTAAAATCCAACACTTTCTGCCCCCTACAGCAAGTTGTTGTAACAGCTTGCATTGTAATGTCATGCGATGTAACAACCCGGTCGTTGTAATGACCGCGTTGTAATGGCATGCGATATGTAAACATCATTGTAAACAATGTTTATCAAAAATTCTGGTACTGCCTGATGCCTTTATTTCTTCTGATGTTGTATGCACCCTATACTACAAAGTCCTCTTAAGAACTTGACAACAGCGGAGATTAGACAGGTATGAGGCTGAAAAAAAGAGCAGTGTAAAGATAGACACATTGCAATGCACATATGCACAGGTTGGTTTATGAGTCTCAGACTGGGAAGTCTATTATCAGTCATCCCTGATACAACTTATGAATGGGGGCAAACATAGATACCTGCTGAAGGGTTTGATTACACAGCACAAGCTGACAGGAAAATACATGAAGGGAATAAACACATGGTGGTGCCATGCTGAAGATTGCAGGGATTTGTTAGCATGAGCTGAAAGCCATTTTGTATTTGGCAGCCATTTTAGGTAGCCATGTGCTCGCCATATGCTGTTTCCCTCTTCAGAGCCTTGCACATACAAAGATAGGCCTAGCTAGTAGAATGCACCTGCTCCTCCTATAGAACTGTCAGGCTATTCTTGCTGATGTAAGGAGAAGTAACTCTCCTCCCACTTTGTTGAGCAAGCGAATCTTGTATACCCATATTAGTCATTTGCATGCTTACATGAGCCAGGACCTCCTCTTGGTTTTATGCTGACTATGTAACGTAAGCATATATAAGGCCCCTGTTTTCTGTACTCCTTAGACTGCCTCATACAGTTCCTGAGGGTACGGCGTGACATAGTCTCCCTCATCTGAGGTAATTAAAGTATGAATTTTGTATTACAGCTTCTGTGTCAATCTCTTCTTTGTTGGTTTAAAGGGACCAGGTATCAGTGAGACCCCTGAGACTGTCTCTATTTTCTTCAGCCAGACTTATGCCACCATTGGCAACACAAACCTAGGCCCACTAATGAGCTAGTTAGGGTCGAGGCTACCTTACACCTAAGCACAACCTTTATGGGAAATCCCAAAATTTAAGGCAAGGGGGATGCAAGGAAGCAGGTGACCTATACGATAACATCAAGAGCATTATCTGGAAGCAGGCAGCAGAACTCTTCCTCCTAGCCAGGAACCAATTTGTGCACTACTGAACCATTTGTAGACTGGCACAGAAATTATGGGGATGATGGAAGATGAACACTAAAACCCAAATATGCTGGCACTCATACTACAAACACACTGGGACACAGGGATCATCACACACATATACAGGAAGTGCAAGCAGCTATGAACAACACTACCCCCCACTGGACACAAGGCAGAAATGGGAAACAGACTGTGAGGTTCCCTTTGAAGACAATCAATGACAGGCAGAACTCATGTAAAACCCATGTAAAAAAAAACGCAAGCAATTCCGATTGATACAATTCAATTATGTAAACAAGACATATATTACACCCACCATGCTGCATGAATTTGATAATGTCAAAAGCCTGAAATGCCCTAGATTTGATCAGGACAAGGCAACTTACTCCCACCTCACATGGACATACCCAAAGAGCAACAATACTGGGAATGAGTGGAGAATCTCTATGTTGACAGGTTACAAATTGAACTGCAAGTGCTCCCACAGACATTTCTTCTAGTTGTAGGGCTTTATCACATTAAATACAAAATAGCAAAAACGTTTGTAGATCTCACATTAATGTTAGCAAGAAATAGACTGGCAATACACTGGTGACAGGATGGTTATGTGGTCTGGGTGAATCGAGTGTAGCTGGAGAAGTCAGGATGGAACTCGTGGGGAGGGATGGTAAGCTACCTGAAGACTTAGAACACTGATAAGAATTAACTAGAGCTGCTATCTGGAAGAGCACCCCTTATGAAGGCTGTCTATTGAACTTGGCAATAGTAGTACAAAAACGAGAAAAAGCACAATAATACTGACCCCTTCTGGGACAATAGAAAGGTATAGGTAAGTCCTGGAACTGTAGACTGACGGAGCAGAATGAGAAGTAAATGTAAAGTTGACTGCTCTAACATATGGCAAATTAAGAGAGCATCTGTCCCCTCAACACAAAGAAAAACCCCTTTCTTCAATAAGTAGTGCCCAGTGCAGTAACACATAGTTATAAGCTACAAGTGGTTCTGTTGGGTAAGTACCACAGAGTACTGGGTCAGAACCTGATTACTCCATTCACAATCAATAGTGATTTTGTACTAGACTTTTATAATGTACC
This sequence comes from Lissotriton helveticus, assembly GCF_964261635.1. Classification (NCBI taxonomy): domain Eukaryota; kingdom Metazoa; phylum Chordata; class Amphibia; order Caudata; family Salamandridae; genus Lissotriton; species Lissotriton helveticus. The sequence continues at coordinate 492,130,160 of NC_136069.1, read as the reverse complement.
ACACCTCATTAAGGTTTTATCAACAATATATATATTTATTAAATTGTTTGTTTTGTTTCTTTATTTTTTCGCCAGTGTGTAAACAATTTTATACAAACGGATAATACCAATATGGGCAGTCTGACAAAGAAAACACAATAACAATTACACAAACAATTCAATGGGTGACTGTGGTGACATTAAGTGCAAATAGGTGACCTTTCAAATTCAAACAATAAACAAGACAATGACATATATTCTCCATCCTTTTCTGCTCTTTCACTTTAGCTAGTCCTATTTATTTAAATCATTGCTATAGTGAGCCAGGACATGAGATGGTTGTACGTCGATGTTTCGACCCTCTATATATATACGTGTTTGTAGATACATCAAGTAGGGTCTTCTTCAGGACAAAGAAAGGATGTGCGACAGCCTATTCAAAGGACTATGAAATTCCTATTAGTATTGAGTGGAATGTAATGTACGCTGTGTGAGTCGTCATACACTTGGGGTACTCACCCTTGGTGGGTGGGAATTCACAAGATTAAATCTATTAACTCCTCTGAACCCAGATGGAGTTCTTATTCAAAGATCATCTGCAAAATGATGAGATTGCCAGTCACTATCTGCATCCCTACATGCGTATAGCTACTACTCTATGCATTTGCTGCATCAGTTACATGTACTTACCAATCAACCAGCATTTCAAACCTTCGCTGTGTACCTGTAATGAGAGGGTAAAACTAAGGGTACTCCTCTCCCTTTAATTAAACAAATCCACACAACTCACCCCTCTGGATGTGCTCGTCGGCCTCCAGAGTTTAGTGGGTTCAAAATAATTCAGTCCTTAGAGATCATCATATATTGATGCTGAAGTCCAATCTGTGCTTGCTTCCCAAACCTCCGTAAATACTGGAGGCAACATGGACATAAAATTAATTCAGGAAACTAAGTGCTCAGTGATGCAAAACTACATGCTCCAGCCTACCCCCATTCCAACAACAGTCATAGTCTCCCTACATGTATTCTTGAGTGTCTCTCACCAACTCGCGGTCAAGTGAGCTGCGGCCGGTGTTCCCAGCTTAAATGGATTGCTGGGACACTATGTGATGATTTCACATGACCATGTGAAGTCTGCTGTCTGTGAAAGCTAACGTGGTGGCCTTCTTGACCTCTGTTGCCCCGTCAGTATACACATGAGTATGGAAGCAGTGCGGTGAAGCGGATGGTAACTACCGCAGCCTCAAGTGAAAGAAATACATTTTCTTGATAGACTCATGTCTATAAGAGGCTCGTGATAATGTGAGCCGCGGCTGGAAATGTGTAATTCTGTAGATCAGTGCTTACATCTTGTGACAATTTCACATGGTCAAAAAGAGATCTGATGCCTGTGACTAGAAATGGGGCAGCCATCTTAACTTCTGTTCCATCATATCGAGTGTAAGGGCTCAACGATGTGTCAAATGACTACTCCCACACCGAATGGAACAAAACAATCACTAGAGAGATGCGCAGCACCAGTTTGTGGTTGTGTGGGTTAAGAAGAACATTAGGGATTTTGTGCACGTAAATGAAAAACGTGGTGACCATCTTGACATCTGATCCCCTTTACTGATAAACGAGGTTAGACAAACATGTCAGAGGGTCATTTAACACATGCATTCACAAGATTACAAAGTAGCACATGAGCCAGGACCTACAGCAGGGTTGTGTTTAAGGGCAAAAACCAATTACGTATCAGATATATGTCAGAAGGCCAGTAAGTCTATTTGTTTCCTCAACCTTGTTTAAACCCGTAATTACTGAATCCAAGACATGCATCCATTTGTACTCCCTGGTGTTGAGTTTAGACTCTATGTCTCCTGCTCTTGGGTCTCATGTCCTTTTCTCAATGACCCACCACCTTAGGCTTTCCAGTGAGTGTTTTTGTTCAAGGAAGTGTTCCACCAGAGGGGCCTTTTGTGTCCCACATCTAATTCAGCTGCAATGCTGCAAGATGCGTTGCTTGACCTCTTGCTTTGTTTGGCCTACATAGATCCTATTGCAGGGATACCTTATTGCTTATGTAACCTCCTTAGTGTTGCAGTTGGTATGATGGTGTGCTGTGTATGTATGACCCAAGTGATCAAAATTTCTGCCTTCTGTGGTAAGTTCGGAGATCTTGCACAGTTAACACTTAAAATACCATACAAGTGGAGAAGATTCGGTTGTATGCGAATGTCAGAATTCTTCTCAGTTTTCAAGAAGGAACTCACCACATAATCACAGATGTTTTTGTTCCTTCTGTAAGCAAAGATAGGTTTCTCGTGTGCACCAATTTTAGTGGCGACCAAATACCAGTATGTTTTAATGATTTTTTATTGCATTGTTCTGAAAGAAGTAATAGAGACTTTAAAGAACAGTGATTACATCAAATACAATGTAACGAAGCATGAGAGAGACAGCTTAGTGACCCTGAAAAACAATAAAGACATTGACATAAAGGTAGCTGATAAGGGCACTGCGATAGCCATACAAGATACAACTGATTATGTTCAGGAAAATGTGAACCAGTTGGGGGTTCAAGATAATTACCTCAAAATTGCAGGAGGCCCAACATTAGAGCTTCAGGAACTTATAGATGATCTGACAACAAGAGGGGTTGAAGGGGGTTACCTGAAAGAAAAGGAACAAGGCTTTTTACACCAAAAAGATCCCTGTATACGAACAATATACACACTACCTAAGGTTCACAAGAATCAGACACAACCACCAGGTAGACCCATATTGTTGGGGTGTGATTCTGTCCTGCAACCTATCAACAAATATATTGACAACTTCCTTAAACCTACAGTGACAATAACAAGATCATACATCAGAGACACAATGCATATTATACAGCTGGTATATGGGCAACCATTTGATGAGACTAAACACTCCTTGGTGACCTTAGATGTCGCATCGCTTTATACAAGCATTTCCAAAGAGGAAGCTCTTCAAGTCATGTGCATAGTACTTGATGGGAGGGAACATCCACACAGGGGACCGACTTAATTCTTGACCTCTTATATGTGGCGGAGAAAAATAATTATTTCTATTTCAGTGTAAAGGAGTAGCAATGGGAGCTGGATTTGCTCCCAGTCTGTCGAATCTATTTTTGGATGGCTATGAGGATGCACACCCATATGGCCTATTTATACTACCCTTGGTTATGCAACCTTTTTTGTGAACTGCCACCACCGTTAAAATGACAGAACGGGGTCGCAGGTAATCGACTGCACCATGGATTTTTAACCATTTGATTCACCAAGGGGTCATGTTTAGAGGGACATGCTCTTGACATACACAACCCTGCTGTAGGTCCTGGCTCATGTGCCACTTTGTAATCTTGTGAATGTATATGTTAAATCATTTATAGGCCCAGTCACACCTTTTGGTATGACCTTCTGACATGTATTTGTCTGACCTTCTTTATCAGTGAGGAGGAATAGATGTCAAGATGGCCGCCATGTTTTTCATTTATGTGCGCAAAATCCCTAATGTTCTTCTTATGCCGCACAACCATGAGTGGGTGTTGCGCATCTCTCTAGTGATTGTTTTGTTCCATTTGGGGTAGGAGTAGTCACTTGCCACTTCGTTGAGCCCTTACACTCTGTTTGAAGAAACAGAGGTTAAGATGGCCGCCAAGTTTCTAGTCACAGGCGTCAGACCTCTTTTTGACCATGTGGCATTGTCACTTGATGTAATCACTGATCTATAGAATTACGAATTTCCAGCCACAGCTTTCATTAGCCGAGCCTCTTCTAGACATGCCTCTATCAAGAAAATTTATTTCTTTTACTTGTGGCTGCGGTAGTTAACTTAAAATCCGTTTGACCGCACAGCTCCATCCTCACATGTATCCTGACGGGGCAACCGAGTTCAAGATGGCCGCCACGTTAGCATTCACGGACAGCAGACCTCACATGGCCATGTCACATCGTCACATGCCTTTTAAGCAGGGAACACCTAGCTACATCTCTCTTGCCTGTAAGTTGGTGAGAGACACTCGAGAATACAGGTAAGGAGACTATGACCGTTGTTGGAATGTGGGTAGGCGGGAGCATGTCGTTTTGCACCGCTTAGTGCTTACTTTCTATAATTAATGTTATGTCCATGTTACCTCCCGTATTTAAGGAGGTTTGGGAAGCAAGCACTGATGGACTTTGGCATCAATACATGACGATCTCTAAGGACTGAATACTTATGAACCCACTACCCCCGGAGGCCAATAAGCACATCCAGAGGGTTGAGTTTCTAAGACCGTACATTGAGGGGTTATCTTTGGGAGTCCATGTGTGGACTTGTTTTATTAAAGAGAGAGGAGTACACTTAGTCTGTCCCTATCATTACAGGTACACAGCTAAAGTATGAAAAGCTGGTTGATTGGTAAGTACATGTAACATATGAAGCAACTGCATAGAGTAGTAGCTATACACATGTAGGGATGCAGATAGTAACTGGCAATCTCATCATTTTGCAGGTGATCTTTGAATAAGAGCTCCTTACAGGCTCAGAGGAGTTAACAGAATTAATTCTCAACCACCAAGGGTCAGTACCCCAAGAGTATGGTGGCTCACATATTGTACATTTTTTGTTCCACACTATCCTAATCGGAATTTCGTTTTCCTTTGAATAGGCTGTCGCACTTCCTTTTTCTGTCCTGAAGAAGACCCTACTGTGGAATGCAGCACACATGGAAAGATGAAAAATCGAGGAGAAAGGAAAAAATGTCTCCTCCTTACACCTGCTCTGTGGGGGCATAAGGTTTTTGCACTGCCTCAGGTTTACATGATTTTTTAAATCTGTGGCAGCATCAAAATCCATTGGTGTTGAGTGGGAACAACCACTGCAAAGCCCACGGAACGCCTCCTTGAAGCAGAGTAAGACAACATAGAGCATTTTGCTGCCTTGCCTTACTCCATATTTATGAGGCCATTCATAGCCATTCAGGGTGGCTTTGCGTCACCTCATCGATTAGATTGAGCGGCCTGCGCCTCCAGAGCATCAAAAAAGTCATGCACCTGCTGCGCAATCCTCTTGTAAATGAGCCCATAAGTCTTCACAGCGTCCATAAGTGAATTCTCCTCATTCTGAAGCTACTCCTACCTGATGAGTCTACCTGCTAAACGCTGATGACGCACGCATTTTCTTCCCCATTCCATGTCTCAGCACAGACTGGCAAGCCAGATTCCCTCACTGTCTGTATGTCATCATGTATTGGGCCACCTTCTGTTCACTCATGCCCAACTGATCTAAGACAGAAATAATCAATTTCACTACCTTTCCTCTATCTGTTAGCTTGTTCATCCCATCTCGCTCCTCCTAAAACACTAGCAAATTCTTTCTCTTTAAAGATATTGATGTACAATCAATGTGCTTGCAGCATGAGGATGAATTCCCTCCCCCTGTGGGCCTCATGAAGGTTATTGTTAAAGTGTTAGGTGTGTTGCTTTGTCGTCCAATGTGCTAAAGGGTTTCCTATTATTTGATTGGTCTTTGCATAAAAAGAGATAATCCACTTTAGAAATCTGCACTTTCCTGCAGTAAATTCATGTGACAGCAGGATTAAATACCAAATGGGCAAACATCTTTTGGTAGTGTTGCCTGAACTTCAAACATAACCAGAATTTTCCTTTATAATGTGTCTCAATTTACAGTGAAAATGTTTTTTACTACAACACTCAAGGAGTATGCAAATAAATAACAATCCTGTACCTTATAAGGTTATATGGCTCACTGTTTACTAATCACTTGAAAAGGTGGGATCATATCCTATTTTCCCCTTTCTGATATATCTAGTAGACTGTTCTATCTCAACCTTAAATTGAGAATCTTCACTTTTCGAGATTGAAACGGAGATTATATAAAGCTCTCTGACATCAAAAGATATTTCTAAGCAGAAGTGACATTCTGGGTAAAATGTCACACGTGATTTTTAATTGACCATTATTTTACAGACATAATAAAGAATTAAAAGGTTTAGCGATTGTGATCTGCGACTATGATGATAGCATTAATCTTATTTTTCCTGTTTTCTGATGTTTATAAAGAAATGTTGTTTTGAATCCTGCACATCTTTACATATTGTAGCGTAATTAAAATTGTGTTCTATGTTTAAATGAGATTAAATATGTTTTATAGTTGACTCGAGTTACATCCTAAAGTTAGGGAAATTATACTCTAAAGGACTTTGAATGGCTAAAAAACAACATTAAAAAAATTCTTCATCACTGTAACTGTCATTGCAGCATCTAAGAATAAAATAAATGTAAAACTTCACAAATCACAGGTGCGCATGGAAGCCAGAGTGATTTAAATTGACGTTTCGCAAGGAAAAGTGACTGAATTAGAAAACAGGGTTCAATTTCTGGAGAAATCCATGTATGCCGAAACAGAACAAAAAACAGACATATATGATCGACAAGAGTGAGTGGCGGAGAGGCAAAGGAGTGAGATAGGAACTGCTGGAAAATAGAGTCAGAGCAATCATTTGAGAGCAGGAGATCCCGCTGGAGGATTTGATAGCAGGAGTGAAGCTCTGCTTCAGCCTGAAGTTTCCAAGAAGGGGTAAAATGGTGCCTGCTCGACCATTATGTTGTCTTTGTGGAATAACAAGCAAAGAGATATAGACAGCTTTACTAACATTTTGCATCATGGTTGCACCACTTTTGTACAAAATGCTAATAGACTTTTACACGGTCAGGCAAGAGGCGTTTTGTGCCACCTTGCATGGCTTTGCAAAGAAATGTAACGCAGTGCAGCAGCTTTCGCTGAATTGGATTACATTGAATTCTGGGATGCATAACATGGGTGGAAAATGGATGTTCCCGTTCATTCACCCATGGATTTCAGGCACTCTCAGATTTACAAAGGTTTGTAAACCAGGGATTGCGTGAAGTTGCTACACCTCCCCAAGGACGGTGTAACGAAGAAGATGCCTTTTTTATTCCTTGTTATTTCTTCTTTCCATGTGTACATACACAGAGGAAAATGCCTCAAGGAATTGTTTTTGCGTATGGTATCCCAAGTTTGTAAACAGTGAAAGTACATCCGTTACAACAGTCTCCAGACTGAAAATAAGGCTTGCCACACCCTTAAGAGGAACCAATATTTTCATTAAGACAGTGGATAAGAGTGTGGGTATGATCATTCAGAATACCTTCGACTATAAAGAAGAAATTCCTACATAATTGTCCGATACCGGTTGCTACAGCAAGATTTGATATAGCCCATACCAAAAATTGAAACATTGATTAAAGAACTCACAAAACGAGGTATAAACATGGGTTTTTAAGGAAAAATTACTATGCTTTTCTAAATAAACACCATCCAAGAATTCCAGTCTTCTGGACATTGCCCTAAATACATAACATATTTCAAAATTCACCAGACAGGCCAATAGCCACTGGCTGCTGTTCCATTTATAGGCCCTCTGTTGTTTTTTTGATCAAGCACTGGTACCTAAAAAAAGAGAGGCTACGTAATGGACAGTATGCACTTCATTAATATTATTAGAACACGTTCTTTAATGATGAATTAAATATACTAGTGATGACGGACAAAACAGATAAGCAATGCATCTTGTTTGTTTACCCTAGAAGTTTAGGCTTATACATTTCTCTCAAGAGGAGATGTGGCCTAACAGCCTGAGCTGCTCACTTTGGAAATGGGGAACGAGGTTCGAGTACATGATTGGGCTCAATATTCTGTAATATTGAGCAAATCATTTAATCTTCTCCTGCCACAAAAAAAATCTGACCTTGTGTACTGGAATTTGTGCTCATGGAAAGCTCTGGGATGGCTTTGGACCAAGTTTGTGTTGTATAAAACTGCAAAAAAGACATCCATCATGGGTTGGGTTGAAAAATAATAGGAGTACATTCATAAGGTCTTATGTTAGTGGAGAGAAAATATTTATACAGATAAGAGTGTTTACTTTTTTTGAAAATTACACAGGGTTGCTTCACTCATACGACTGTGGCAGTAGAGAGAATGTGTAGAAACACAATTACTCAACAATGTGATCAGAACTGCTGAGCCACAAAGAAACACCATAACTGCGGGTTCCGTTGAACCAGTGGTGAAACCTACTGTTTGAACTTCAAAGGCTAGAGTCTCACATCTCTTAGCAAAATAATGAGCTGGACAAAACCACTTCAGTCGTACATTTTTAATATCAGTTGCAAGCGTTAGTCATAACTGTATAATATGAAGCACTGCAAAACTATTATGCCTAATTTCCAAGGCATGTCTAAGAAAATATCTATCAGTAGGAAAATACAGAAAGCTATGACATAAGATCATTTTAGCAAGGTAACAGCCTCTCGGACTCTCGGTTGAGGTGACAACTAGAAAATACGGGTCAAATAAATGATTCCCCCTCATACTTAGAAGTGTTTAAGAAGGAAAAGGGAGACTCTTCCATTATCAAGTTAAAATATTGTACCACCAATCTATCATGGCAAAAATATTGATGACCAACATATCAGTGGGTATGCCTATACAGCAGTCGATAGGTTTACTATACTTATCTCCACATGCATGTACTCTAACAATGTACATACCTACAAGGTACACAGATCTGGAGTTAAGAATTAAGTCTACACTTGCCTGCACATACTTACCTCATCAATATTTTGTTTGTCGATATTTTTGCTACAATATTTCTGTGTAAAACTGGATATTCTGATATACTGTAGGTACATGAAACTTTCCTGAATGTAGCAGCCATCCCAAAGTTTCACTTCAGTGCCCCACATTAGAAGTGATACATATGAAACGGTACAAAGATCACTCCTAGACAGGATGGAGCATCATCGACGCCTGCTTAGTATAAGCGGGCGTCAATAGTTTGGTTGAATTACTGAAACCTTTAACTGAGGAGTTGGAAAAGTTGTAAGAAGCAATCAGGAAAAACTGAATTAATGACTTTGGAATGATAATGTAAACTGAAAGAATAGAATATTGTGTGTGCAGTAGAGTGTTGAGAATTAGTACTCAGGATGTGGGGGACATTCTTTGGGAAATAACAGCAATATGAATAGGCATACTAAGTTAGGTGTCAAACATAAAGAGAACATTAAATGCTTGTCCTTTTTCAATGGTAGGATTTATGTCCTTCTGTTTCTAAGAGTAGATGCATCACTAAGTAAAAGAGTATACATTCTGTTGGTTGTTCACGTCAGATGACAAGTTCCTCTTCATGTATGCATATTAGTATCAATTCCATTAAAAAATCATCTGTGGACTTACAGAGTAGTGCTCTTCAATTTATATTCAACAATTACATGAATATTAAAAACTACCCACAACTGCAAGAGTATTATGCAACTTATGATGTTTAAATCTATGTAAAAGTTAACTCAAAGCAGGCAGAAAAGCTGTATCATATATGACATGATATCCATCACTGTAGACATAGAGTCTATGGTCAGAGGGGCTGTAGTTGATGCTCTGCATTGTTTCTAAGGCTTTATCAATCATGATGCTAAGTGTTCTCTCTTGCTCTGTTTTTGTGTCAAAGGAGTAAAACAGTTCTTCCTTTCTTGTGTTGATAGGGCGGAAAGCATAGAGGACTCCACACGCGATGAACGCGTTGGTGACTGAGGGCTTGTACTGCCTGGTTTGCCAGGTCTTTTCCACAGTCAGTGTAGTTTCATTCAGCTTGCTGATCACAATGTTTCCTGTGCTCGCTTCTGTTGAGTAAATGACCCACAACCCACTCTCATCAACTGCGAAATCTATGTCTTGCCATGCGACTCCAGCATAGGAGAAGCGGTTGTTAAACACAGCACCTGGAAGGCTTTTCCTTAAAACCAGTTTGTTGGTGGTGACATCAACTTTGCACATGTCAGGTGATGCGTGACAATTGTAGTAGAGGAAACCATCATACACTGCACTTCCACTGCCTTGTCCGTACTCCAGTCTGTACTCCTTATAATTTTTGTCCAGCAGCAGATCATCTTGGGAAGTGACGATTCTGTAATATTCGAGGTATCTTCCGTCTGGATTGAGTGGGGCCGTCCAGTAGAGATCCTTCTGGGGATCCCGTAAAGAGTACCCCTTACCCCACCCACCGAATCTGTAGGCAAAACCTCTCCAGTTCAGTTGAATTATATAAGGTTTGCTGATGTTAGAAATACCTCCATGGTCACAGCTTCCTGCAACACAAAGAAAAGATTGGTACCAATCAATAATCAGAGTAGTTTTTAAGTATGTTTTTTTTATTTATTGCCTCCTGGCGACCCAGAATTACCCCGACACTAATCATAGAAAATTATCCAACGTAACATGAAACAAGCATTGGCATAGCCAATAGGTCTCGACTTTGAAACCGTATAAGTGTTTAGTTATCCAGCACAATATCCTTGGTAACAACATCAAGTGTTGCATGGCTAAACACTTATAAGGTCCCAAAGGTGAGACCAATTGGCTATGCCAATGCTTGTTTACTAATGGGCTCTTTGCTATGTAATGAGCATTAGCAAATTCAAAGAGAATCTCTGAATTAAATTGACATTGACCTGTAAAACCAGCTGAAATTGCACTGCAAATATGAACACATTTCAAGCAGTAAAAAGAGAAAATAATTTTATTTTTAAACACACACACACACACAAAGAAGAAAATCCAATACTGTTAGAGCAGATTTGCTGCAACCAAGAAGACTCTTATCACTAAGAGTGGTGCAGAGTCACATGAATCTCAAGGTGGAGCACTGTATAATGGGACCTCCATTGCTAAGGGAAGATGCAGACCAGTAAGGTCCCTAATCTAGCCCAAAACCTACTTCTAATAAGTTTGTACAAGGTAAAACGACCATATAAGCAAGAATATTCCTTTAAATTCATACTAGCACCCAAAGACATGAAACGATTATTTCAAAATGTAGACTAATTTATCAGGAGTCATCTGCTACTTGTATAATATTTTGAAAGATTTGACAAATAGGTGGCCGACCAACTCAGGATGATTTTAAAAACATCATTACCTAGCAACGCCCTACAGAATCCATTCAAAAGTGAAGTTTGAAGTGGTCTAAAGTGTACAATGCAGTTTATTTACAGGTTCCTTGTCATGTGGTTTTAACATACTGAACAACTTCACCCTTTTGCATCCTGAGCTTCGTTAAATACGCTTTATAACCAAAATGTACATACATTTTTTTTATTGCATAAACCATATGAAATGCTATTTTATTACCAGTGATGAGGGAGTGGAGGGGCATCAGGACCCACCCAAGGTTCCACCTGTCCTTCCCACATTCAAAAATAATAATAAATAGCATTATATATTATATAGCGAATGTTAGAGAGAAAGTTTCACATTTAGTACAAATGTTACAGTTTATAGAAGTTTACACTGTGTTTTAAAATAGTTGCCTCATTATCTGTCTGATTCACAATATTGCTTAATTTAACCCCTTGTATGCAGCTCGTCATAGCATACACCTCTCAGGTGCTCATTACGAGCTGAGCTCGTCATGAGCCCCACCCACGGGGGGAGCGCTGGCGCTCCCTCCGTGGGTGGCCGATTTTCTACATTTTCACGGGGAAGGCAGGGAAGACCTTCCCCTGCCTCCCCCCGCCCGCCTTATCAATGACGTCAACGCGCGAGGTGCGCTGACGTCATTGGACGTTTCCCTTTCTCCTCCGACACGCAGGGAAGCCATTTGCTTCCTGCGCGTCAGAGGAGAAACAAGGTAAGTTTGGGGGCTGGGGAGGGGGGATCAAAACTAAAGAGGCATCGGGGGAAAGGAAAGGGTTTTCCTTTCCCTCAATGCCTCTTTTGAGCATTCCTGCTGCACGATCGTGCGATCGTGCAGCAGGAATGCCCACTAGACACCAGGGAATTTTTTTTTTTTTTTGCGAAGTTTCCCAAAGTTTGTTTGTTTGGGGAGCGGCCCCTCGAGCAACGGTCGCTCCCCTGTAGGGGGCAACATTTATTACAATGTTAGCCACCCGGGAGGGGGCACAACATAATATTTTTTTTTTAGTAATCGGCGAAATTGGGCATTGTTTTTGGGAGTGGCCCCTTGGCCAAGAGCCACTCCCATGGGGGGACCTTTTAGGCGAAGCCTAATGACATTTTTAGTCTTAATGAGCGACCCCTTAGGCATGGGTCGCATCCCTTTTGGGGAGCAATGTTTTTAGCTTTGTCTGTCTCACTGTGTGGGGGCAGATTTTTATGTTAAGTGTAGAATTATGGCATTGTGCTGAGGAGTGGCCCCTTGGGCAAGAGCCACTCCCATGGGGGCAATTTTAGGCGATCCCTAAGTAAATATTTAGTCTTGTGGAGTGACCCCTTAAGCAAGGGTCGCTCCTCTTTTGGGGGCAATGTTGTTAGCTTTGTCTGCCCCCCTTATTTATTTTTATGTAATTGTGCCATTGTGCTGGGGAGTGGCCCCTTGGGCAAGGGTCACTCCCATGGGGACCATTTTAGGGTGCCTATAATTATGTCTTTTTGGGCATTTCAAATTACTTTGTATGCCCTTGGGGGTGGCAGATTTTTTTTTTTTTTTAATCGGGCCAATGTGCTGGGCAAGGGTCACTTCCATGGGGGCCATTTTAGGGAGCCCAGTTTTTTAAATGTAGGTTTGAGGAGTGACCCCTTATGCAAGGGTTGCTCCCCTTTTGGGGGCCTATAATTTTTCTTTGTTTGCCCCCGGGGGGGCTGTTTTAATTGTATTGAACATGGGTGGTGATGTGAGCTAAAGAATGATGATGGATTAAACCTAGATTAGTTGATGGGGGTGTGAGTTAGATTTGATGAAGCGCTCCGTCCATCATCCTTTTTGATATTACCTGGAGGGTCAGTTCAGCATCTTCTTTCTTGTTTTTTTGTAGGGTCAGTAGCCTTTGGACATGGGTACTCCTCTTTATGGGAGGATGATTGTGACCTTTTCTACCCTCTTTGGGTGGGAGAGTAGAAGTGTGTATTTAGGCCCATCTGCTTTAATTTTAGTTTTGGGGGGTGGCATCAAGGGCAATGGTTGCTCCCCTTTTACGGGGGTTAATATTTAATTTATACTCTTAGGCCCACCTCCCCCTTTGCTTGGATGGTGGTTTCATGCATTGTTTGCATATGTGATTGTAATTTTGTTTCTCCTTTTTATTCTAGTGTTATTCTTTTGATTCCTGTTTCTGTTTTCGACAGTGGTTGTTGTGCAGTTTTGCGTACTTGCAGTTTTTTGGTAAGTAAAATGTTTGTGTTGTATTTTCTCCAAATGAGTAATATTGTAATGTAGGATTGAATTTTTTGTAAGTGGTCTCATAGTGGCAGCATGTACAGTTAGTGTTTTGAGCAAGAAATTCTTTGTGATGTGTTTTGCATTGTCTAATATGTATTTTTTTTCTTTTTTTTAGTGGGTTACTGTTGAGTCATACTGTGTCTGTGCAGAGTACGTGGTGTAACTGCTTCTTGCAAGTGAGTGGTATCGTTTTGCAGTGTATAGTTTTTTTTGATAAAGGTGAATTTTGTTCATTGCTTCTTTTACATAGTGATTGTAGTTGTTGACTTGTGCGACAAGCTACCTTTATTAGTAATCATTATGGCTAGCCGTAGAATGACTGCTCAGCAGGTGGTTGGTATGCTTCTTGAGTCTTCCTCTGAGCCGGATTATGACACCGACAGCGCGTCTGAGGGAGAAGAGGGAGGGGAAGATTCTGGCAGTGATTTTTCTCTCCACCTGGAATCAGCGGATGATGAAGGTACTCTCAGTGCAGATGAAGGGCCTGTTTTAGAGGAGGACACTGCTGTGCCGATGGTGCAAGCGGCATCTGGATTGCAGCCTGAGGCTGCTAGTCTTCCTACTGGAAGTGTTGGACTCTGGGTTGATCCTAACATGGTGCAGCCGGTGTTGCCTGCCTTTAGCGGTGATGCAGGGTGTAGAGTGGATTGTGAAAACTTTTTGCCTATACAGTATTTTCAGTTGTTTATGGATGATGTGTTTTTGGGTGAGATTGTTGAGCAGACTAATTTGTATGCCGAACAGTTTTTGAGGGTCAACAGTGACAAACTTAGGCCCCACTCTAGAGTTACCCGTTAGACTCCCACAAATCTGGAAGAGCTGAAGAAGTTTTTAGGTTTGACTTTATTGATGGGTTTGTTAAAGAAGCCGAACCTGGCTTCATATTGGTCTACCAGTCCCTTGATGGCAACAGCCATATTTCCAGCTGTTATGACTCGTGATGGGTATTTACTTTTTCTACGCATGTTGCATTTTGTGGATAATTCTTTGGCGTTTCCACGTAGTCACCCTGACTGTGACCGTCTTTTTAAGATTCGGCCTGTTCTTGATCACTTTGTTGATCATTTTTTAGAGATTTACATTCCAGGGAAAGAAATATCTATTGATGAGTCTTTGGTTTTGTTCAAGGGTCATTTGGTTTTTAGGCAGTACATCCATAGCAAGAGGGCACGCTATGGAATTAAACTGTATATGTTGTCTGAGAGTAAGACAGGGTATGTTTTTAATTTTCGTGTGTACACTGGTAGAGATTCCACTATTGACCCCCCTGGTTGTCCGTCCACTTTTGGAGTGTCAGAGAAAATTGTGTGGGATCTTGCTAGAAGACTGTTCAACAGAGGCCACCATTTGTACCTTGATAACTTCTACACTGCTGTGCAATTGTTTAAGAAATTGTTTAAAGTGGACACTTTTGCATGTGGCACAATCCGATCTAACCGCAAAGCTTTTCCAAAGGAGCTTGTTTGCAAGAAACTTCCGAGGGGTCAGTGCAGTTCCTTACGTTGTGGCAAACTACTAGCTGTGAAATTTGTGGACAGGAGGGATGTGTATATGCTGACTACCATCCATGATGAGAGTACTTCACCTGTGCCTGTTTGGGGTCAGGCTGCTGATGTGTACAAACCTGTCTGCGTTGTTGAGTACAATAAGTACATGGGTGGTGTTGACAGAGTAGATCAGAGGTTGGAACCTCACACTGCTATTCGGAAGGCTTATGTTTGGTATAGGAAGCTGGCCATCCATTTTTTCAACTTAGCATCTTTCAATGCTTTTGTTGTGTTCAAGGAATGTTCTCCTGGATCAAAGTTGACATTTCTTCAGTTCCAGCACTCTGTGATCTAGCCTTGTTGTTGTGGAGCAAGTAAGTGTTCCTAGATTTGGAGTGGTGGAGGATGTGGCCCGATTGAAAGATCAATTAAAGAGTTGAAAGGGGTGCACTCTAAATTAATCCAGATTTTAAACTGCTACACTTTATAGTAATAAAGGGTGCTCACTACTGGATTATGTTGGCTGACATAATGTGTGAAAAGGCAGTTAAGTAGATAGGAATCTACGAGTGGTGAGCACTGTTCCTAGAGGAAACGTTCCAGTTCCCAAAAAATAACTAAACCATAAACAATTTTTTGTGAACAATAAAGTTTTTAGTTTTCACTTTAGAAAATTTACACATTCAACACAAAAACAGTGAATATTTCAATCCTATTCACCTATTTGACAACTAATTCACTGTCATTCCTGATACTGTTTTAGAAAATATTCATACGGACATTGTCACATTATTATCCGCAATCGACCACAAATGTGGTAACAACCTAGATATAAAGCTTAGCTCTATATATTATGTTACAGAAAATTGTGATTTTGACGCGGCATTGCCCAATGCATTTCGGGACCATCAGGTACCCTTCGTCAGGGGCGAATTCCTAAAAACAAAAAAACCTGTTCATGATGATGTTAACAAAACATATAGCACAACATAATAAAACATACTGACAGTCAAGGGGGGATACAATTTACAGAACTGATCTCTTCCATGACCTTGGTTGAACAACAGATATAGAGTATTCAATATCCACCAATCCATATCGATATTATTCATACGAGACTAACATCTAATGATGACAAATGGCTACAAGATTAAATCTCACCCAATACGCTACAATGTACTCATTAATCACCCTCTGGGTTGGTGCATCGATGTAAGGGAAAGAATTACTGATGTCATTCAATCTCAATTGACCGCTCATGAACCATAAATGAGTGGCGTATGTAAAGAGGGCTAACTTACTTGCTGGTAAACAGTGTAATGGAAACAGTGCGGATACAATGTTAGCGGTTGTCAGTCGCTGCTAAAGAGATAGAAATAAATGGAAGTCAGATAAATGAGAGATGAACATTACTGGCACTATGTTATGAGCAAAAGTGTATGCGAGGTACCTTAACAGCATATACTACGAACAGACCAAACGGATGACTCTGTGCTTCAGGGTAAACGATGCCGCCATTATATATCCTCCAATATGGAATATAACACTGTGTAAATAGAGAGGGGAGGCTGTATTTACTAAATATCAAACATCTTGTATACGTGCCTTAAGGCCATGCAAGTGGAATGTGTACCATACCTATTGTGCGGTTTAATGCGCCTGATTTTCCACTTATGCTTCGTTCATGGACCAATGTAGACGAAAGTCTTCTTACTGGTGTGTGCTTCTGCTATAAATAATACAGAATCATAAAGGTCTATGGATGATCCACGCGGTGTGAATAATCGTAAATACAATGTGGGACAGAACATGAACCCTCACCTGCCTTCCAAAGCAGACTGATCAAATCGTGGTGATATACTTCGGCGATAAAGCGTTCACTCGATAAGGTTAAATCCAAAAGTGAAAGGTGGCCATTAGAAGAGACAAAATTCACGAGAATCTACAACGTGAAAGAACAAGCTGTCACTCCTATGATATCGCAACTATGCGAAAAAAGGTACTAAAATAAAAATGCGGGTCTGTTGATATAAACATCGTACCTGTTGCCAGAGCGGCTGGTATCTTATTTATTTATTTATTTATTTATGTAGTTTATACAGCCCGCAGCTACCCCCGAGGGGGTGTCCCGGCGCTAGAACCAGAGCCTCAAGGGAGAAGGGGGGGAAAAAGGTTGTCATCAAGAAAGGGTTCACAGTCCGGGAAACAGCCAGGTTTTTAATCTAGCACGGAAGATGGGTTCAGACGGGCAGAACCTGAGGTCGATTGGGAGGCAGATCCACAGTTTAGCAGTGATTGCGCTGAACCCTCTGCCGCCCATTCTGGCGCGGCGAAAGCGAGGAGAGACCAGGAGGCGTAAGTTGTTAGATCTCAGTGATCTAGCGGAATGAGATATTGACACTCGCTTTTTAAGGTAGCTAGGACCAAGGCCGTTGATAGCGCGGAAGGCGAGGGTGAGGATCTTGAACTGGATGCGGCTTTCCAATCAGTCTAGCCGCCGCGTTCTGAACGATCTGGAGCCGATCGATCAGATATTGGGGAGCGCCAGCGTAAAGGCTGTTCGCGTAATCCAGGTGAGAAGTGATGAGG
The DNA here is from genome assembly GCF_964261635.1 of Lissotriton helveticus. Classification (NCBI taxonomy): domain Eukaryota; kingdom Metazoa; phylum Chordata; class Amphibia; order Caudata; family Salamandridae; genus Lissotriton; species Lissotriton helveticus. Next base: position 492,112,835 of record NC_136069.1, on the reverse strand, counting down.
GCCTGAGTGACTGTTCGGCGGGCGTCCAAGGGGAGGTAGGGAAGGATCTTCTTAATCATGCGCAGCTTCATGAAGCAGGCAGAAGTGACCTTATTGACTTGTGCTTTGCATGAATGTGAGTCGTCGAACTGGTAACCCAGGTTGCGTACTGAATGGACAGGGGTGGGTGCGGGGTCAAGTGCTGTGGGCCACCAAAGGGAAGGGGAAATAGGGTTTTTCTGGTTAAAAAACAGAACTTCTGTTTTATCAGCATTGAGTCTTAGGTGATTGTTTGTCATCCAGACATGGATGTTGCCTAGACATTGGCGGAAGTTGGCAAACGTGGAGTCCGAGTGGTCCGCAAAGGAGAATATCAACTGAGTGTCATCAGCGTACGAGACCACTCTGACTCCACAAGACTCCACCACGGCGGCCAAGGGTGCAAGATAGACGTTAAAAAACAAAGGGCTGAGGGCAGAGCCCTGCGGCACACCACACGGCAGGGGTTTATCCTCTGATTTAATAGGCCTAAGCATCACCCTTTGACTTCTGCCAGTGAGGAAGGATTCTATCCAGGTGAGAGCGATGCCACCGATTCCGACCTGCTTGAGACGGTTTAAAAGGATTTTTTGGGAGACCGTATCAAAAGCGGCAGATAGGTCGAGGAGGACTAACATGGCCTCCTCGCCTCTATCTACACACTCACGAATTGTCTCAGCCACTTCCAAAAGAGCCGTCTCGGTGCTGAAGCCTGCTCTAAATCCGGATTGAGAGTTGTCCTCCAAATACCCTGTTAGCTGCAGTTGCACAGCCTTTTCCAGGATTTTTGCGGGTTGGGGGAGGAGGGAAATGGGACAGTAATTAGTGAATTTAGTAGGGGCAGCATCGGGCTTTTTCAGGATGGGGACCACCAGTGCTTCCTTCCACGTAGTTGGAAAGATGCCATGATGGAGGGAGGCATTCCAGATGGAGAGAAAGGAGTTGGCCAGAGAAGGGGCCAGCTCACCCATGATTTTGGCAGGGATGGGGTCGGAGGGGGCACCAGATCTGCATTGGGTAAATAGCCTGAGTGCGGTCTCTAGAGACAGCTCGTTGTAGGACTGCAGGGAGGCGGATTCTGGGGCCCTTATATGGGGGAGCGGTGGGGGGACCACAGTAGGGAATGAGGCACGTAGTTTATTTATTTTTTCAAGGAAAAAGTCCGAGAGTCCATCGCATAGTGCCTGGCTAGAGGAGTTCTGCGTGGCCCTAGCGGGGGGGTTAATGAAATCCTTGACAATATTGAAAAGGATTTTTGAGGAGTTTTTGGCGTTGGCAATTTGTAATGAGAAGTAGTCTCTCATAGTTGTTTTTTTTTGTTTGAGAAAAAATTTTTGCGCGGATTTATAGATAACTTTGGCTTCAGGGTCGTAGTTCTGTCGCCATTTGCGTTCAAGTGTTTTGCATCTGCTTTTTTCCTCACGAAGGATAGTGGAGAACCAGGGGGCAGAGGGGCGGGATCTGGCAGAGGAGATGGATTTGAGGGGGGCGATGGAATCGATGGCCTGAAGCAGTGCAGAATTAAGTCTGGAGACATTTCCATCAATGTCACTGGAAAGAGGGTCCGGTTGAAAGTGGAATAATGGGTCAAAGGTGGCAGAGGTGACTTTATGCCATTTTCTCCTCGGCTCTTTCCTGTGGGCCGCAGGGGCGGGTTTCGAACTGAGCGCAAGATTGAAAGGGATAAGAAAATGGTCAGACCAGGTGAGAGGGAGGGAAGGGAAGACTGTGATGGTAGAGAAGTTGGCAAAGATTAGATCAAGGGTATGTCCAGCTGTGTGTGTAGGGCCTTTGACTAATTGTAGTAGGTTTAGACTCTGCATAGATTCTAACAAGTTGTTCGCTTTTGAGCAGAGAGAATTGTCCACGTGGAGGTTGAAGTCTCCTAGCGCCAAAAACTATTGGTGTTTGAGGGAGAGATCAGCCAACAGGTGGGTGAGCGCAGTTAGTGAAAGAGTAGGGGGGTTGTAGATTAATGTACCCGCCAGTATAACTGCCGCGGTGTCAGAGACAGTGAAGTACATGGCTTCAATCATCCCAATATTTGTCAATTTGGTAATAGACAAATTAAGGTGGGATTTGAGGATGATGACTAAACCGCCTCCTGGTTTACCCCCTGCACGGTTGATGCCCTTTAAGGTGTAGCCTGGCGGGGTGGCAAGGTGGATATCGGGGGTGGAAGAATCGGTGAGCCAGGACTCAGTAAGGAATAAGATGTCCCAAGCGTCAGAGATAACTGACATCCAAATCTCGTTGGCATGGCGGGGCAGAGATCGGCCTTTAACCAGGCCAGCTTTCAGCGTCAGGGGGTGGGACTTCATCACTGTATAACTGTTTGACTGGAAGTGTGGCGCGGAAGGATACCATACGGAAATAAAAGAGTTCTGGAGGGGTATGAGGGGGGTGTGAGAGTGATAAGAATTGTGGGAGCTGTAGTGCACAGTAAATCGGTGTCCCAATAGGTATGAAAACTCTGAATTGAAGGCATGGTATGTAAAGTGTTGCCTGAGTAGGTGGTATGTTTACACTGAACGCTCAACAACTACTGTGTATATGGCCAAAAAATATCTGTTAAAGACTGCTGATATTTACTGGCTGGACAGTAATATTGATAATGATTGACATCGTAATCATACCTTGAAATGGACTATGGAGACCACTTTAAAATAGTCCCGAATTTGAAGATGACATGTACTACCTGTGGGTGTGCAAAGTAAATCATCACTTCGATAATACACAAAATTGAACATGCTAAGCATACACTGACAGAATACAATTTCAGGGCTGTTTTTGAACACATGTAGCGATTATTGCATAGATTGAGGTCATGGTACAGTGGTCAAATTAATATCCAAGAGGAGAACAGTTCAGAATGAGACTGATCTGCCCGCTGATACATGTATGACTTAAGACTGTATAGTGACAGAAACTAAATAATTCATGAGAGCAGGACTGCTGCATTCGGTACGATAATTATACTTTTGATGCAGTCTATAATACTACTCTACCGCTAAAGCTAAGGTGTAAACAGATGTGTCTACTGATCCCTTCGTAATGATCCTATAGATACTCATATGAAACAACTGAGATCTACACGATCATTGAGACCATGCGGAATGCTAGAACTAAGATGGTCTATCCAATAAATTTCTCGTTGCAACAACCTAGAAGAGTTATCTTGTCCTTCTTTTTTCTGCACTACTTCTTCTATAATTTGCGCTCTTAATTGTGCAATCGTGTGTCTAGCTTCTTGCCAGTGTTTAGCTATAGGGGTGGTTTTGTTGATGGATCGAATGTTACTCTTGTGCTCGGTGAGCCTAATTTTGAATTTGCGCTCGGTTTTCCAAACGTATAGTTTACCGCATGGGCACTTCAAACAATATACTAGATTGGTGGTATTACAGTCTGCCGAATGGCGCAACCTGATTTTCCGCCCTGTCATGGGGTGAATCAAACTTTCGCCAGTTATTATATTGTTACAATGAATGCAGTTCAAGCACTTCATAGTTCCTTTCTGCGGAACACATGAATCTTTTATTGTAGGTGTTCGAATAATGTCCATCAAATTACGTCCCCTAGTGTACGCGAAGATGGGTTTCTCGACAAATATTCCTTTAAATTCACTTTCGTTGGTTAATGCATCCCATCTCTTGAGAATGATCTTTTTAATTTGCACTGATGTAGTCGAGAATTTGGTGACAAAGGTAAACTATTCACTAGATGACTTGGTAGCCTGGACCAGAAGAGACTTTCTGCTTCGAATAGTGAGTCTGTCAATGCTTTGATCTAAAACAATTTGAGGATAACCTCTTTGTTCAAATTTACCATGATGTTCCAGCAATCGATGTTAAAAAATATCTGGAGTTGCACAGATTCTCTTGATTCTTAGAAAGTGAGAGTACTGTAAATTGGTTATTAGACTCTTCGGCTGGAAACTGTTGTACATTAGTGTGCTATTCCTGTCTGTGGCTTTTGTGAAAATGTCCGTAATTAGTTGTTGACTATTGGGGTCTTTCTTGATAAGAACATCTAAATAATTGGCTGACTAATCACTGATAGAATACGTGAATTTTATCCTGGGGTTTCTATTGTTGAGCCCAACAATAAGTTCCTCAAGTTCTGTTGCTGTTCTCGACCATATTAGAAATATGTCATCAATGTAGCGACCGTATGTAACGAGCCCTTGGGTCCACTGATTACATTCCTCCCACATCTACAAAAGGCTTTCCCACTAGGAGATGTAGAGTCTGTTGGCGAAGAGGTTTGGGGAAGGAGACTCGTCTTTACTGCCCTGGTTGTCCTTCTAACCCTGGGCTATGTGTGCCTGCTTGTTATAGAGCTTACCACACACAAAAGGATTTTTGGGAGTATCCATGAGTGTTAATATGTACTGACTGGTCTGTGTTTTTTAAATAATTTGTATTCTTTTTTAAGGTTGGCATTTGTGCAATGTATTTAGTTACAGATTTTGTGTTACTAGATTTTTATCTATTTGCAATTATTTTGTTTGTTTTGTTTAAAAAAAATCAAAATGTTATGGCGGTGTGCGTAGGCTGGCGCTTGGCTGGTGGTGTGGGCGGAGTGGTGCTTAGCTGGCAGTGTGCGTGGAGTGGGGCTTGGCTTGCGGTGTGCGTGGAGGGGCGCTTGGCTGGCGGTCTGCATGGAGTGGCGCTTGGCTTGCGGTGTGCGTGGAGTGGTGCTTGGCTGGTGGTGTGCGTGGAGTGGTGATTGGCGTTGTGTGCGTGGATTTGCACTTGGCTTGCAGTGTGCGTGGAGTGGCGCTTAGCTTGCGGTGTGCGTGGAGTGGCGCTTGGCTGGTGGTGTGCTTGGAGTGGTGCTTTGCTGGCGGTGTGCGTGGAGTGGTGCTTGGCTGGCGGTGTGCGTGGAGTGACGCTTGGCTGGCGGTGTGCGTGGAGTGGCGCTTGGCTTGCGGTGTGTGTGGAATGGCGCTTGGCTGGCGGTGTGCATGGAGTGGCGCTTGGCTTGCGGTGTGCATAGAGTGGCGCTTGGCTGGTGTTGTGCATGGAGTGGCGCTTGGCTTGTGTGCGTGAAGTGGTGCTTGGCGGGTGGTGAGCGTGGAGTGGTGCTTGGCTGTCATGTGCGTGGAGTGGCGCTTGGCTGGTGGTGTGCGTGGAGTGGTGCTTGGCTGTCGTGTGCTTGGAGTGGCGCTTTGCTTGTGGTGTGCGTGGAGTGGTGCTTTGCTGGCGGTATGCGTGGAGTGGTCTTTGACTAGCGGTGTGCATGGTCTGGTGCTTGGATGGTGGTGTGGGTGGACTGGCCCTCGGCTGGCGGTGTGTGAGTAGTTACTTTCTGTTGGTCACTACACACATGGATGGAGGTAGTCTCCTATGCTGATGACACTCAAATACTCGTCTCTCTCTCTCATTCAGATGTGCAGACCGCCTCCAAATTTAGATCATGTATGGAGGCGGTTGGTCACTGGATGATACAGAACTCCCTTAAACTGAATGGAGAGAAGACTGAGGTGATGGTGTTTGGCGGGAACGAAAACATCTGGTCTTCTAGCTGGTGGCCTGACTCACTTGGAGTGTGTCCCTCCCCCACTTTATCCGCAAAGAATCTTGGGGTGATGGTAGATCCTGCCCTGGATATGAGCAGACAGGTGAGTAGGACCATCTCCACCTGTTGGGGCCTTATCCATACCCTGCGAAGGATCAGGAAATATCTTTCTGCGCAGTCCAGAAAACAAATAGCCGTCGCGCTCATCAGCTCTCGTCTGGACTACTGCAATGCGCTGTATGCGGGGCTTAATAAGACCCTCGTGCAGCGCTTGCAGGTAGTCCAGAATGCCGCGGCCAGATTTGTCTTGGATGTTCCAAGCCGCTCATCGGCCACTCTGGCCAGAAAAACGTTGCATTGGCTCCCGGTAGAGTACCGAGTACGCTTCAAGGTCCTGTGTATGACATACAGGGCTATTGCCAGAAACTGTGTCTCTGGAGTAGGCTCTATCATTTCTCCCTACATTCCTGGAAGGAATCTGCGTTCCTCCGGGAAAATGCTTTTGTCAGTCCCTCGGGTGCGAAGAGCAAGATGGGGTGGTAGGGCTTTTTCCACTCTAGCTCCGAAATGGTGGAATGATCTTCCCCTGGATCTAAGGTCCTTACCCTCCCTGCAGACTTTCCGCGGGGCCTTAAAAACTCGTCTTTTTCTGAAAGCCTATGTGTAAAGATGATTGATTTAGACTTTCGATATTATTGTTAGGCGCCTTGATACCTGCGGGTTATTGTTCTTGCGCAATATACATTTTTATCAATCAATCAATCAATCAATCACACACTGTCAGTTGAGTGACACTCCACGCAGTCCATCATTTTGTGTAGTTGCAGTGTCATGAATGTGGGCGTGTGAAAGTGATGGGTCCTTGAATGGCGCTATCTGCTGGTGTGAGTGTTGTAATGTGGTGGGTCCGCGGCTGGCGGTGTGAATGTTTTGTATGTGTCACACGTACGATAGGTGTATGAATGGCCTGTGAAGAGGTTGGTGCCTTGAGGTGGCTTTACAGCTCACGAGCTGTGAGTCAGTGGTTCAGTTTCTCATACTTTCAATTATTTGCAGTGCATTTCATTTTTGTGAAATTACTTGCGAATACAATTGTATGTACTGAATCATCACTCACCCTCGTGCCAAATCCAACCAGTATGTGCTTGCGGAATAGATGTCTGTGCAGTAATATTTGTCTTTTTTCTTGAAGTAGGGTGTACCTTGTCCCTTTTTGTGAATGTTGTAATGTGTTGCTTTTCCTTCCGGATGGTGTCAATGGTCTGGTGTGTATCAGGTTTGAAAGGTGCGTGAATGGCCTGTAAAATGGTTGGTGCCTTGACGTGGCTTTACAGCTCACGAGTTGCGAGTCACTGGGTCGGTTTTTATGCATTTATTTATTGACAGAGCATTTCATTTCGTTGAAATATCTTCTTAATAACATTTTATGTACTGAACCATCACTTGCCCTCATGCCAAATCCAACCTGTATGTGTGTGTCTTTGAGGAATAGATAGCCGTGCTGGAATGTTTGACTTTTGAGTTACTCTGTTAAGGTGTACATTACAGCTATAAATAACTTACTAAATTTAGATATTATTGTCAAACCATGGGAGTATATGGTCATGTCTTTCTTGTGAATTCTATAGGTTTTTTTTATCCACAATGTCCTGCAAACCTGAAAATGTCTGTCACAATTTCCATGCAACATTGTCCCAAGAATCTCACGCTCTCAAATTGAAAACTTAAATCAGTCAAAACAATTTGGTTTTGCATGGAGGTTCCCATGAACACTACCAAACCCAAACAGTTATGAAAACTAGACACCCGGGGAGTCCAGGGAGGTATGGCATGTGTGGGTCCCCCAACATTGTCCTACCCATTATTCCCTGCAAACCTTAAAATTAGGTTAAAAAAACTAGTTTTCCATACATTTTTGGGTGCGATCTCCGTGCCTGCACAAATGTCCTACCACCCAGCGTTCCTCTTGTTCTCCCGAGTAATATGATACCTCACTTGTGTGGGTGGGCCAAAGGCCTGTGACTAGGATGACCCCAAAACTGTAGAATTCTCTGTGCTTAATTTGTCAATCCTGAATGCTACAATTTCTTAAAAATACATTTGTGGCCTGTTCTGCTTTGGCCCACCCACACAAGTGAGGTATCATTTCACTCGGGAGAACAAGGGGAACGCTGGGTGGTAGGACATTTTTGCCAGCATGGAGATCCTACGCAATAAAGTTTGGAAAAGTGATTTCTTTACCTAATTTTAAGGTTTGCAAGGAATTCTGGGTAGGAAAACATTGGGGGATCCACGCATGCCATACTCCCCCGGTTGTCTAGTTTTCAGAACTGTTTGGGTTTTGTAGTTTCACAAGTTTGCCGTGCCAAAAACTTAGGTGCCCCCCCCCCCCCCCAAAAGAAGGTTGTTTTGGTATAGGTTATTTTTAAGTCTCCACCGTACGATTTGGCCCTTTTCCTGTTGCAGCCACTATGCCTACCCACGCAAGTGAGGTACTATTTTTTTCGGGAGACCTGGGGGATCGCGGGGTGGGTGGGAATTTGTTGATCCACGCAGATTCCAGAACTTACCACCACAGAAATGTGAGGAAAATGCATTCTTTTGACAATTTTTTTAGATTTGCAAGAAATTCTTGGTAACATAACCTGGTGGGAGGCAGTTGAGTCACCCCATCCTGAATTCCCCTGGGTGTCTAGTTTACAAAATGTATTGGTTTGGTAGGTTTTCCTAGGTGCCGGCAGAACTAGGGTTCAAAAACGAAAGGTAGGTACTTTGCCAAAAAAGGGCCCGTTTTCACTGCGAAATTGCGGTGCAAACACGTTGCGATTTGCTCTGTTTCCTGTCGCAGGCACTTGGCAGACCCAGGCAAGTGAGGTACCATTTTTTTTGGGAGACCTGGGGTAACGCGGGGTGGGTGGGAATTCGTTGATATACACAGATTCCAGAACTTTCCACCACAGAAATGTGAGGAAAATGCGTTTTGTTTGACAATTGTTTAGGTTTGCAAGGAATTCTGGGTAACATAACCTGGTGGGAGGCAGTTGAGTCACCCCATCCTGAATTCCACTGGGTGTCTAGTTTTAAAAAATGTATAGGTTTGCTAGGTTCCCCTAGGTGCAGGCAGAGCTAGGGTTAAAAAACGAAAGGTAGGCACTTTGCTGAAAAATTGACCGTTTTCACGGCGAAATTGCGGGGCGAACACGTTGCGTTTTGCGCTGTTTCCTGTCGCAGGCACTAGGCAGACCCAGGCAAGTGAGGTACCATTTTTTTCAGGAGACCTGGGGGAACACGGGGTGGGTCGAAATTTGTTGATCCACGCAGATTCCAGAACTTTCCACCACAGAAATGTTCGGAAAATTCGTTTTTAAATTTTTTTTTTTAGCTTTGCAAGGAATTCTGGGTAACATAACCTGGTGGGAGGCAGTTGAGTCAACCCATCCTGAATTCCCCTGGGTGACTAGTTTTCGAAAATTTATAGGTTTGCTAGGTTTCCCTAGGTGCCGGCAAAGCTAGGGTTAAAAAACAAAAGGTAGGCACTTTGCCAAGAAAGGGCCCGTTTTCACTGCGAAATTGTGGTGCGAACACGTTGCGTTTTGCGCTGTTTCCTGTCGCAGGCACTAGGCAGACCCAGGCAAGGGAGGTACCATTTTTTTTGGTACACCTGGGGGAACGCGGGGTGGGTGGAAATCTGTTGATCCACGCCAATTCTAGAACTTTTCACCACAGAAATGTGAGGAAAATGTGTTTTTTTGGACAATGTTTTAGCTTTGTAAGGGATTCTGGGTAACAGAACCTGTTGGGAGGCAGTTGAGTCTCCCCATCTTGAATTCCCCTGGGTGTCTAGTTTTAAAAAATGTATAGGTTTGCTAGGTTTCCCTAGGTGCCGGCAGAGCTAGGGTGCCAAAACTACAGCTAGGCACTTTGCCATAAAAGGGTCAATTTTTACCTGCAAAATTGAGGAGTGACCACGTTGCATTTTGCGCCGTTTCCTGTCGCAGGCACAAGGCCGATCCACACAAGTGAGGTACCGTTTTTATCGGGAGACTTAGGGTAATACATATTTGTAAATCAACTGTTATTACCTATTGAGTTTTCATGCATTTCTTCCTTCCCAATGAAAGACATTGTGTAAAAAAATATTCGTTTTGAAAAATGACCAATAATTCTCATGCTAGTATGAGTATTTCCAATTTTGAAAATGTGCAAATATATACTGTTTCTAAACTCTATAATTTGTACCCAATTCAGAAATACATAGGTATCTTTCATACCTATTTTTCCATGTATACATTTTCCAAGAATAAGTGCTCTATACCCAGTAAATAATAAAATACCATTGCAAGTTGCTGCTCAGTTTTTGGCTCTGGGTTCGTCGGGTTCTTGGTGAAACTACAAGTCTTATATATCCCCACAACCAAGAAGGTCAAACGGATGTAACGGTATATTGCTTTCAAACAGCTGTCAAAATTACAAGAAGTTACAGGTGAAAACGTTGGGACAAAAGGCTGTTTTTTTCAACTAATTTTCAATTATTCCAATATCTAACTGTTAGTTTCTATAAATAAACCTTCATGGATTTAGACAAATGACCCCTTTCTGAATTCAGAATTTTGTCTACTTTATGAAAATGTATAGCTGTCCAGGATCCATTAATGCTTTCAAGCTCATTTCTACCATTAACTGGAATGAGGTTGAAAGCTCTAAAAATAGCAAAAATATACTATGTCCCAGAAAAATGCCAAAACTGTGTGAGAAATGTTGGTTCTCTGACAAAAGACTGTTATTCCCTAAAAGCTGAGAAAATGGAGATTTCATCCCCACAAACCCTTTTTTGATAACATGTGCAGGGAAAAACCCAGAGGCTTTCATTTGCAGCCCGTTTTTCCCAATTTTCTGAAAAAAACTAAAAATATTACTGTATATTAATTAATTTCTGGGAACCCTGCAAGGGAATCCACAAACCCTGGGCACCTTTAGAATCCAACTGATGTTGGAAGAAAAGGACGCAAATTTGGCGTGGATACCTTATGTGGTCAAAAAGTTACAGGGGCCTAAGCGTGCACTCCCCCAAATCGCCAAAAAAAGGCTTAGCACAGGAGGGGAAAAGGCCTAGCAGCGAAGGGGTTAAACTATGGCTGATTGACAAACCCTGAATAGAAACCCAGGAAGTTGAACAAAATGTCCAACACAAGACTTTATAAACATGTGACGCTTGGCTCACTTGTTTCAACATCGAGTTATCTTTCAGCCTCCATCAATATTGGACTATCATCAAAGCACTGTGGATTAAAGTAATTTTAATAACTAAAACCCAAAAACTCATTCATTTCATGAACTAATTCATAAAGCTAATTTTTATTCTGAGACCTGCCCTGTTTAGGACCTGGTTATTTGACGGTCCAGTCTCACAACTACGATCAAGAGTGGCTTCTGTACTGTCAACTTGAGCAGGAGTGACAGAACTTTTCAGCTGTCGACCATATCCTTTGGCAACGGCCATGGAAGATGCCGTCTTGATTTGCTTTACCTGACTCTTCAGCGCTATGAAGTGGCCAGAAAGCTTCATGATGGTGTTTTGCAAAAGTCCATAATAAATAAATATATATAAATACATTAGAACCTGCATGCTTAATGCTGTAGAGTCCACTGGGACTAGACACTCCAGTAACCTAGAGATTTCACAAGCCTTCAGCTCTGGCACCCCATACCCAATCTGACATAAGATTTTGATACGAATACGCCCTGGTTAGGCTGCATTAGGAAAAACAATTGGAGCATTTTTCGCAAAACTAAGGGGCGGATCCAAATAATAAGCAATAGGGCGACAATTGACATGGGTAATGGCCCACAAGCATTGGCAATGTTGAGGTTCAGCTGCCGGTCAGGGTAACAGGACTGATGGAGGTACTCAGAGCACTCTTGAAAGATCTTGCCTATACTAATGGAGCAGGGCAAATGTACATGCATGCACTGATTTGGCAGATTACATCCCTCATGAAGTTGAGCAAACAAACATTATACGCTATCAGCTGTATAAAAGCACTTACATACATCAGAATATACTGATGATGGCAACAGTAGTAGTACAGAAGAGCAGTTGTGCAATGTACACTGAAGACAGACATGTAATGAAGAAGGCTTGTTCGCAATACACAGTCTGCTGTCAGACAACATTAGTGGTTTAGGAAAAATGAGCAGTGCATGATCTGAGTTGGTGACAGAAGTGAAGAAGTGCAGTACACACTCTAAGTTGAATATAACACTGATAAAGTCACACATTCTCAGACCTGGGTGGCAGAAATTATGTCCTGCCATTCTGAGAATGAGCACACCAATGCAATCAATATGGGTATTGACAGCACTGGTGTACCCCTGCATCCTGCATCCTTCATGGTAGATGGCAGTACTGAAGGAGCATGACAGGCGTTCAGTACACACTTTGAGGGAAGAGACAGCACTTGTTGACCAGGGCAGATGGGCAATACAATTTGGATGGGTGTTGACAGCACCGAAGCAGCAATGCATACTTTGAAATGGATGACAACCAGGATAGAGCGAGGCAGGTGTGCAGTGCATACTTTGAGGGTGGGGACAGCAAAGTCGGTGTGCACTGCAATCTGTATGGGTGATGACAGCAAGGATGGAGCAATGCACAACTCCAGGTGAACTCTAGCATGGATGGAGTAGGACAGGTGTGGAGTCTGCGACTGAGAAGGGGGCAGCACTTATGTAGCATGGCAGGTGCGCAGTGCACAGTCAGAGATGGTGACAGCACTACTACAGCAAGGCGGATGGGCACTGAAAGTTCTAATGTAGATAGAAGCACTGGTGAAGAAAGGTGTTATCCAAGCTGGAATACACCAATGATGGCGATGGACAGCTGATTCGCGTGTATTCTGAGCTGCTTACAGCACAGATAGATGGGGAAGGGTAGGTGTGCATGCATGCTGGGACTGGGGACAGTACAAGCTGAGGACAACAGATATTCAATGCACAGAGGTTACAATACTGTGTGCAATATGTTCTATGTGCTAGATGACAGTGAAGGTGCAGGGCAGTGTATAATCTAAGAGTGATGACTACGGTGAGGGGCAAACAGATAAGGGGTGGCTATTTGAGAGGGGAGATCTGCTGTGTAGACTCTAAGCTGAATGACATCTATGATGGAGCAGGACAGGTGAAGAGTACTGACTGTTATTGTAGGCAGGGAGCACAATGCTCACGGTGACCTAGGAGCATGTGGAAGGCTTTAATGACTTGTTTAATCTTCTGACCTCACACTCTATGTCCTAAGTTGCTCTCAAAGATAAGGGCAAGTAAAACACCTAAGTAGGCACTCAGAAGTCTCCTCCTTTTGTGCCCTACTATGGGGACTAGAGGTGATGCTCCTGTCGAGCTGTCTAGCATGAACAGAGCAGCTGTCCGCTCACACCATCCTACTGCCCCTCCTTAGTAGCCCACCCCTCCCTACGGCCAGACACCTATGATAGTTGATGCAGAGCTCAGAGGGATCTCCGAGCCCCAGGGATTGTTTACGAACATCCCAGAGCAAGTGGCCAGTGCCATGGGCCATAGCAGGCAGGGTACCCGACCTGCTAGGGCGTGCATGGTCAGCAGGAAGCATGCAGAGTCCAACTCTGCAGCCGCTTCAAGTGCCCAGTAGACACTCGACCCAAACCACTACACGTCCGGGGCCGCTGTCTACTAGTTCTGAACTGAGTCAGGGTCAATCTGTGGCTGCGCGGTGCATGCTGACGTCACGTGATACCTGTGGTGCACCAGGCCACCAGCTCCAGGTCGGTGGTAGAGCTCGAGCTGTCATTGAGCCCGGTGACAGCAGGAGAGTGCCCGTGTGCACTCTGCAACGTCTTTTTCTGGAGCGATACAGCCATAAGTGATGTCTGTAGGACACCAAGAGAGCTGCCCTGTGTTTTTTTCTGGCCAAAACAGATTATCGGTGCCCCGAGGACGGTGTTGAAACTTTGTTTCAAATGGAGAGCGTTAAGACCCTCACAGTCACAGAATAGCCTTTCCCAAAGGGACAGTAACCTAAAATACAACTTTATTTTACATTAAAAACTATTACTGTTCTGAATTACTCTAAACATCTAATCTAACGCTTTTGAGGTGTTGAGCGTGCATCAATGCGGTTGTGATGGGTGGAAGTATTGCCCTATGATTGCTCTTTCCCCATCTCTAAAGTTACGCCCTGTGATCTTGGCTCCAAAATGCGGTGAAGTAAGACGCTAAAAAAAGCAATCTCATTAAAGCAAATGGAGCATTAACACTTTTTTGGGGGCTACTAGGGTGATATAGGTTCGGAAAGTGAGTGGCCTCATTTAAGTCTATGGAGGTGGCTTGTTTGTCAGGCTGGTGGATAGTAGTAACAAGGGCGCGCGCCTCACGCAAGTAGGAGTGCGGCCGAGAGCAGGCAGCATTTACCTTGCGGAAGCAAGCGTGATAATTACTAACACATGGCGCTGTTCGCTCCTACAAGGGAATCAACAAACGTGCACGCGTTGCCATTTAAAGCAATGCAATACGTGCATGTTTTTGCCTGCAAACCTTGAGCGATTTCTAGAGGTCTCTTTCCTATGCAGCGCATGCGCGCTGCGTAGACAAGACTTAAAAAGTATGTAGAGTATTCAAAAAGATGATTTCAAACATTAATTGAACAAGGTAACTGCAGGAATTTGATAGCATTGGCCATTGTACATACATTATGTTTTACAAACATCAGATTTAGCAGATGTTTCCTCGATACACCCAAGAGTGTGCACATAATAAGTACATGTGTGACATCCTGCATGGTATACTTAGAAAAATTACATCACTTATAGATTTGGCTCTCTTCTTTTCGTGACCAATTATTTTACTACATTGATAAACTACCTATTTCAAAATTGTATAAGCACAATAGTGCTTTGTATCCTATATTCCAAGAATTCTTGCTATCAAAGAATGGAAAGTACATGCAGATGAGTAATTGATTTCCTACAGGTAACAGAAGACCTGAGCAAATCCACAAATTACCTTCTACAAAGAAGCTTTCATGCATTGATAGAGTAGCCCACCACAGAAAGCCTTTCTTAGAAATTGGGTGGTAGGTTGCCTGGGGCATGAGCCCTAGTCAAGCAGAAACGGCAATTCTAGTCAGAATAAGAGGCTGGTTTTAGACCTGACATCCTTGGTGTGGTTTCTCCTGTCTTTTTGCTTCTCTCTTCTGTATGTTTGGCTGTATGCATGACTTCGTTTTTGCCTGTTCTTGAACCTACCACTGCTGTTCAGTGCTAAAGTGCAAGTGCTCCCTGTGTAAAATATGATTATGATTGGTTATTCATGATTGACATATTTGATTTACTGGTAAATCCCTAGTAAAGCACACTTTGTGTGCACAAGGCCTGTACATCCAATGCTACTGGTAGGCCTGCAGCACTGATTGTGTCACCCATATGAGCAGATGGATCAGGCTTCCGTGGGCCTATTAACACTCATTGTGTCTCCCATATGAGCAGATGGATCAGGCTTCCGTGGGCCTATTACTCTTGCTCTGTGGGCCTATTAACATAATGAGATGGTGGTGCTTCCCCATTTCCTGTTCCGCTTCATGAACATCCCAATTCTGCTCCTGAAAGCAGTTTTCAATAACCTGCTGACACCACTGATGCATTGAGCCTGGACTGCTAAGCTGCCGTTTGTGAGTTGAGCTAGACTAACTCTCCCATACGATAAAGGGGCTTGAAATCACCCAATCTGGATTCTTAGTACAGGATGCACAATGTATGTTTGCCCATTATTGGCGCTTAGCCTGGGTGACATTCCACATTTATGGCTATAAATGGATGCTGCCTCTCTGCTTTAGTTATCTAAGAAGCTATTTGTAAGACCAATAGAGCATCTTGACTCTAGTGACTTGCTTAACACTACTGCATATTCTTGGAAAATACTTGCTGAGCTCCAGTTTGAGTCTGTTCTTTATTTGCCACTGTTACTGATGGACTGGTGCATGTGGTTCCCACTGGGAAAGGAGAGGTGGGCAGCGGGAGTACTAAAGGTTTGCACTTGCAATGAATAGGTGACTTCTTCCAGGATGGGGTATTGCATAACTGGGAGCAGGTGCATGCACAAGATGACACTCATACAATGCTGGCTATGTTTCAGCATTACAGTGTATGACACTTGATGACAACGTGTTATGGAGCAACTGAAGGAACCTCTCGATTTTCTGGCCCTGAAATTTTATCTGCAGAATACAACTCATCACAAAACCATATGCTTGCTTCCAAGAGGCGCAGTGGTTGGGAGCTAACAAGGTTAGATGAATTAGCAAGAAGAGATAGGAGATGCTAGCAGCAAAAAGCAATGGTCTTGCTGTTCTGTTGTCAAAAAGGTGTCCCTGAACAGCTGGCATTGTCTGATCGTCTGATACACTTTAAGTACCTTAACAGAGTGTATTACACTCCCACCCACCTGTTCTGCTTTGGGTTATGGGACAGTTCAGGCTGCTCCAGAAGCGGGGAAGAAGGGGGAGGCTATGCCCATGTGACGTAGTTTTGCCCTTGGATACAGTGCTACTAGGATGCAACACTGGGAGAAATGGGTAGATAACTGGAGAGCACATTAAACCGTCACCCTTACTGCTACTGCTGGGTTATGATAAAGATCTCCTGTCTGTTAGATAACTGCTGCTGGCGAAGAATAAAATAACAATGTGATGCGGAAAAGAACCACTCCCAATGGTGTAGGAGTGGCATGTAGACATATAGCATATTGTAACACCCAATCCGGTGCATACCTCACCTGACTGCTGCTATTGTTGTGCACTGCGAGGAAACCTGATTGACTGTACTGCTCACCGTGCTGCCAGAAGTAAGGAATTGCCAAGCTCTTCGTGTTCCGCGCTGCTGCCTCCCCGGGGACTCGCTGGTGTGAGCGAGAGCTGCTGTCTGCTTGCTCTGACCGTCGCTCCCAGCTTGAGTCTCCAGGGTTGAGGCAAGGGCGAAATTAAGTACTGCACCTAGCCCGGGGGACTGCGAGGACCAGCAACCCCTGCCTGGAGCAGCTGGTGCCTCTTCCCCCAGGCGACACGCCCACGGACACGCCCACCGGCAAATCTGGTACTGAACTTCGTGACACCCGCTTCACGGGCGCCACTCACCTGACTGCTGCTATTGTTGTGCACTGCGAGGAAACCTGATTGACTGTACTGCTCACCGTGCTGCCAGAAGTAAGGAATTGCCAAGCTCTTCGTGTTCCGCGCTGCTGCCTCCCCGGGGACTCGCTGGTGTGAGCGAGAGCTGCTGTCTGCTTGCTCTGACCGTCGCTCCCAGCTTGAGTCTCCAGGGTTGAGGCAAGGGCGAAATTAAGTACTGCACCTAGCCCGGGGGACTGCGAGGACCAGCAACCCCTGCCTGGAGCAGCTGGTGCCTCTTCCCCCAGGCGACACGCCCACGGACACGCCCACCGGCAAATCTGGTACTTAACTTCGTGACACCCGCTTCGCGGGCGCCACTCACCTGACTGCTGCTATTGTTGTGCACTGCGAGGAAACCTGATTGACTGTACTGCTCACCGTGCTGCCAGAAGTAAGGAATTGCCAAGCTCTTCGTGTTCCGCGCTGCTGCCTCCCCGGGGACTCGCTGGTGTGAGCGAGAGCTGCTGTCTGCTTGCTCTGACCGTCGCTCCCAGCTTGAGTCTCCAGGGTTGAGGCAAGGGCGAAATTAAGTACTGCACCTAGCCCGGGGGACTGCGAGGACCAGCAACCCCTGCCTGGAGCAGCTGGTGCCTCTTCCCCCAGGCGACACGCCCACGGACACGCCCACCGGCAAATCTGGTACTTAACTTCGTGACACCCGCTTCGCGGGCGCCACTCACCTGACTGCTGCTATTGTTGTGCACTGCGAGGAAACCTGATTGACTGTACTGCTCACCGTGCTGCCAGAAGTAAGGAATTGCCAAGCTCCTCGTGTTCCGCGCTGCTGCCTCCCCGGGGACTCGCTGGTGTGAGCGAGAGCTGCTGTCTGCTTGCTCTGACCGTCGCTCCCAGCTTGAGTCTCCAGGGTTGAGGCAAGGGCGAAATTAAGTACTGCACCTAGCCCGGGGGACTGCGAGGACCAGCAACCCCTGCCTGTAGCAGCTGGTGCCTCTTCCCCCAGGCGACACACCCACGGACACGCCCACCGGCAAATCTGGTACTTAACTTCGTGACACCCGCTTCGCGGGCGCCACTCACCTGACTGCTGCTATTGTTGTGCACTGCGAGGAAACCTGATTGACTGTACTGCTCACCGTGCTGCCAGAAGTAAGGAATTGCCAAGCTCTTCGTGTTCCGCGCTGCTGCCTCCCCGGGGACTCGCTGGTGTGAGCGAGAGCTGCTGTCTGCTTGCTCTGACCGTCGCTCCCAGCTTGAGTCTCCAGGGTTGAGGCAAGGGCGAAATTAAGTACTGCACCTAGCCCGGGGGACTGCGAGGACCAGCAACCCCTGCCTGGAGCAGCTGGTGCCTCTTCCCCCAGGCGACACGCCCACGGACACGCCCACCGGCAAATCTGGTACTTAACTTCGTGACACCCGCTTCGCGGGCGCCACTCACCTGACTGCTGCTATTGTTGTGCACTGCGAGGAAACCTGATTGACTGTACTGCTCACCGTGCTGCCAGAAGTAAGGAATTGCCAAGCTCTTCGTGTTCCGCGCTGCTGCCTCCCCGGGGACTCGCTGGTGTGAGCGAGAGCTGCTGTCTGCTTGCTCTGACCGTCGCTCCCAGCTTGAGTCTCCAGGGTTGAGGCAAGGGCGAAATTAAGTACTGCACCTAGCCCGGGGGACTGCGAGGACCAGCAACCCCTGCCTGGAGCAGCTGGTGCCTCTTCCCCCAGGCGACACGCCCACGGACACGCCCACCGGCAAATCTGGTACTTAACTTCGTGACACCCGCTTCGCGGGCGCCACTCACCTGACTGCTGCTATTGTTGTGCACTGCGAGGAAACCTGATTGACTGTACTGCTCACCGTGCTGCCAGAAGTAAGGAATTGCCAAGCTCTTCGTGTTCCGCGCTGCTGCCTCCCCGGGGACTCACTGGTGTGAGCGAGAGCTGCTGTCTGCTTGCTCTGACCGTCGCTCCCAGCTTGAGTCTCCAGGGTTGAGGCAAGGGCGAAATTAAGTACTGCACCTAGCCCGGGGGACTGCGAGGACCAGCAACCCCTGCCTGGAGCAGCTGGTGCCTCTTCCCCCAGGCGACACGCCCACGGACACGCCCACCGGCAAATCTGGTACTTAACTTCGTGACACCCGCTTCGCGGGCGCCACTCACCTGACTGCTGCTATTGTTGTGCACTGCGAGGAAACCTGATTGACTGTACTGCTCACCGTGCTGCCAGAAGTAAGGAATTGCCAAGCTCTTCGTGTTCCGCGCTGCTGCCTCCCCGGGGACTCGCTGGTGTGAGCGAGAGCTGCTGTCTGCTTGCTCTGACCGTCGCTCCCAGCTTGAGTCTCCAGGGTTGAGGCAAGGGCGAAATTAAGTACTGCACCTAGCCCGGGGGACTGCGAGGACCAGCAACCCCTGCCTGGAGCAGCTGGTGCCTCTTCCCCCAGGCGACACACCCACGGACACGCCCACCGGCTACACGCATATAACAACAAGTAGACTCACGCAACGCGGGACCAAGCGCGGAGCTAAGCCCGGGCAAAGGGCGGGCCGTCTGTGGCCGTCCGGGGACGATCGAGGACGGGACGGGCCACCCCACTAACACCGGCTCACGAAAAGTAAGGTTTACTTATACCCGATCAAATCACCAAAGTTCTTCCTGCCTACTAATTACACGAGAAATTAAGCTTGAAAATAACACCACTCGTGTGAAAGGAAATGGGGCTTAAAAAATTACGTTCACGGACCATTTTCATGAAACGTATGGGCACAGAGGATGCTGTACGGAAAACAAAAGATACATCGGTCAAACAAGGTCGCATACTGCGGACCCCTGCCATCAGTGAATATTTTTCTGGTCTCTCAACTAAGGAAGACACTGACAAAATTATCATAGATCCAGAAGCTGCAGATATCTTCGAAGTACCTGTAGGGCCTGAAACTCATTTTGAAATAACACCTGGACCCAACTTGAATCTTCATCTCAGCAATGTGGTCCCTGACATTAAGCAAAAATCTATCAATTCCTTCAATAAATCAGAACTCCGTGATCAAGAAGAGTTTCATCTTGTATCGTCTACTCCTAAAAATAATACTGGAAATAAATGTCAATTACAAGAGCTCTGGGCTAATAAATCAAAGATATCAGAAAAACCATCAGAGCCCAAAATATCTAATAGTTTCCCTCAGTTACTAAACCCATCGCAACCTCTCCCACTTGAATCATCTGTTGACCCATTTAATATAAAAACTAACTATTCAGCCAACATTGTTACACCTATGTCAAAAGCCCTTTTTACACTGCAAGAGATACTTGAGTCAGTGCTCTCCTTTTTGGGAAACATATTAGAAAACTCGGACCAAACCTTGGACGTTCAAATTGGGATCCTTAAGCATCTAGTGGAGGAAAAAAAGAGAAGAAAAACATCTGAAATGAAAAACGAACATCCGGAATACAACAATGATTTGCTAAAGAATAATAATATAAGGAATTGTAATATTGAAAAGGAGACACAAAAACACGATTGTGGTACTCAGACATTAAATGCAACAAAACGAAAAAAAGGAAAGTCGGAAAATCAACTTGAAACATCAATAATCTCTTTAAAAAAATTATTCATGGAAAAACCTCCAAGTAAAAAGGAATATCCTATTTTCAAAAAAACGATCAAATCGAAAAGATTAAACAACGATCTTTTGATTGAAAATACTCAAGAAATTAATCTCAATAGTACGTCTGAGAATAAAAAAGGCGGGAAATCCTGTAGTGAGATAGAATTTGAGCAAGTACAAAGAAAAAAAAAGAGGAAAAAGCCATTAAGACGTTTCCATAAAAGAAACAATCGCAAGTTGAGATTTCAAAAGTCCACATTAGTCAATGGAATACAAGTACAAGAAACTGGACCTGAAAAATCAAGATTGATTGAGAATATGGAAACTAGTAATAAACAAAAGGAAGAGAAATTACAACCACTAGACCCGGTTGCAAAAGAATTTTATCCATACAAGCTCTTTGAAAAATTAGTACACCAAGACATTTGTGAAAGAAACTATGAAGGAAAATACAATTATGGAGCAGAAACACGATACTTCAAAACAATACAACTTGAAGAACTTTTTCCAACGGATTCGGTACCGCTCAACAGAAGTAGGGTCGTTAATCTCCTCCACTATATGAAGCCATTAGAAAGTTTAACTAGCAGTGAAATCGATCTAGTAACTTTCCCGCAAAGAGATAATACAAAAAAAGCTATAGTATCGTTTTGGTCATATGTTATCCCTGAGATCATACTCAAAGAAAAAGAGACATTGCACAAACATGGGTATGACGTTATCCCAGTCATGAACCTTAAGGAAGATAGAAACCATACAGGGTACGATGAGCAAATACGATCAATTTCTAATTCCCAATATGAAAATCAGTTTAGACACACTGATTTGGCTGGAGAGTCGATTTCAGGAACTAATCTCACTGGGAAAGACTTTCTACAAATAAAAGTGGAAAATGGAGAAAGGGCAGTATGGCACCATGACTCTAAGGGAAGAGATTTTAGTGAAAGTATAAAGTCTGGGTCGCGGGTATCAGGGAATTGTAACAGTAAGAGATTCTCTACACGTCTTGGGCAACTTGTTTAACAACGGCCTAAAAATAACATCGTGGAATATGGCGGGGGAAGATACGATCAAACTAAAGGAGGCCATAAGTAATCATCCAGACATCTTGTTGCTACAAGAAACCTGGGCAACTGACTCATTTTCTCTGAAAAACTATTATGTCTATGTCACCCCTGCCATGCCCACAAATCGGGGCCATGCAAAAGGTGGTTTGGCCACTCTACTGTCAGAGGAATATCTGTGGGGCCAAGAAGTTATTCAAACTAAATCACACCACCTGCAATGTATAAAGGTCACATTAAAAATACATAATATGGCAACCGAAAAGGCAATCTTGCTCTTCAACGTATATGCCCCTCCTGGCCAGAATGAAGATCTAACGTTTGATCTTGAAATTAGAAAATGGGCTGAATTATATAAAGAGGAATCTGTTGAATTTTCAGCCCCGCAATTCCCTAAAGGTTCGAAATCCGACAAAAGAGGAAAACTACTATTATCAATATTGCCAACTTTAAATGGTGCAATCTTGAATGGCAATTTGGAAGGCGATATCCCTGCATCTTTTACTAGACGGGGTCATGGAAGTCCATCCATTATAGACTACATCATCTGTAGTATGAATCTACTGGAGACTGTTACCCACCTACAAGTAAAGCTAAGTCAAGAGAGCGACCATGCGCTGATGAATTTAACTACGGAATGGAACCCTCAAACTGCACTAGATCGGCAGTTAATTTTTCATAAAAGTTCTGTCTTGACAAATGGAGATCAGAGAAGAATTTTCTGGAGCTCTAAAATTCTGGACAGAATATCGACATTGATTGAGCACACTGATCTCCTAACAACAATTTTCTCGGAGGATCCAATAGAGAATTTTGAACACATGATTAATGAGCTTAGGAATTTTCTATTGGACAAATTACATCATGCTCCCTCAGGAGTCAACAGGTGGAATAATCAAAATTTTAATAAAAACAACCAAAATTCCATTACGAAGAAAAATCTGAACAAACTCATTCGTGTCCATTATATGAATGCCTCTATATCTACTGAGAAAGAAATTAATAAACTAAAAAACAAACTCAGGAGAGAGAAGCTAAGAAATAAAAAAGACATTCAAGACCGCAATTGGATTGACATTCAAGTAGCAGCAAAAGACTCTAATCAACGCAAATATTGGTCCCTCATAGCAAAATTAACAGGGACGAAAAAGAAACTTCAACCAATACCTGTCCCCCCAAAGGAGTGGGAAACTTATCTCACTGATTTGTACAAAGCAAACCTGACTATATCAGACGGGAAAAGTTGGGAAAAAAGTAAAAGTAAAGCTAAAGTCGACTTACAATCTCTTAGAGTTACGGCTATTTCAGTGGAAAGGACAATCAAAAAAGCAAGAAAAACAGGTGCCTCTGGCCCAGATCAGATCCCTATAAAGATTTATCAAACAAATCCAAGGGAATGGGGTAAATCGTTATCGGATCTATTTAATTTTATCCTCAAGATCGGACAAATACCTAAGTCCTGGCAGGGGAGTACGATTATCCCAATATATAAAAAGGGGAGCAAGACAACTGCCGGAAACTATAGACAAATTGCGCTAATGGACGCTGCGGGTAAAATCTTTGCAGCAGAAGTACTACAAAGACTAAAGGACTGGGCTTTTTCACTGGACAAAATTCCAATGTTTCAAGCTGGCTTTAGGCCAAAACATTCGGTTACAGATAACATTGCTGTTATCCAAACAATATTAGATAAATATGTAACAGAAAAATCACAGTCGGTATACGCAGTGTTCATTGATTACTCGACTGCGTTCGACCGTGTCGATCGACCAACCTTATGGCATAAACTCAGGGAACTTGGAATTTCAGAACAACTACTGCAAACCATCGTGAATCTCCACACCAATACCTGGTGTCAGGTACAAATGGGGGGAGAAAAGGGCCTAACAAAAAGGATACAAACAGCCAATGGTCTAAAGCAAGGGTGCTTACTGGCACCATTATTATTTTCCTTATATCTCAGCGACCTGCCTGAACAGTTACAGCAGGGCCTATGTTTATCACCTAAAATTGCTAAGCAAAGCATACAAGTACTAATGTATGCTGACGACATAGTAATGCTTGACTTAACCCCTTTCGGTTTACAAAACTCTCTGGATATTCTCCACGCATATTCAAAATCAAACTTTTTAACCCCGAATTTAAGCAAAACACAAATTGTGGTTTTTTCAAAGAAGAAACTTAGAAACAAATACAGTTGGAATTTAGGTGGAAGAAAAGTAGAAGTAGTGAACGAGTATCCGTATCTTGGCAGGATACTATCAAAGAACATCTCTAATGCAAAACACATTGAAAATCTAATGAGGAAATCTGATGTTCACACTGAGGCCCTTTTAAGACTCTACCGTTCCACTGGAAGTCGGCACTTCTCTTCTCTAATTAAAATTTATAAAGTAAAAATTCCACCTGTACTATCATATGCAACAGAGTATATACCGATAAAACAGTGGACCTACATGGACCGCAAAGAGGGGAAAATCTTAAGAAAAATAATGAAGGTCTCTGATTCTGTACCTGTTCAGGCATTACGTTTGGAGTTCTCGATTACAAGTTCTTTTGCCACAGCAGTAGCTAATGTAATCAGGTGGAGCTACAATCTACTCAAAGCAAAGGAGGGCACATTAAGACACCTACTGAAAAAGGAAGTCTTCAATAGTGAAACAAGAAACCAGACCTTCTTAAACAATATGAAAATTATATTCCAAATGGCAGAAATCACCACGGATATTCTATGCAGTTGGTCAGCAGCTCAATTGAAACTGTTTCTAAGATGTTACACCCCGAAACTAAGCTATAAATTAGACTATGACCACTGCAAAAAACTGAAAACATATCAATCCTTCGTGGACTCTTTGGAATATAAGCAAATCCAACCATACATCAGGTATTCCCTGACTCATGGTGTAAGGAGGTCAATCACTATGCTAAGACTGGGTATCCTACCAGTATCAACTTACACAGCAAGGTGGTCGCCAGGAAGATCACTCCTATGCCCCCTGTGTGAAGGGGGAGATCAAGATATTGAGCACTTGCTGTTTGCGTGTCCCAACATAAATGTAACTACTGCACGCACTAGATATCTTGCCCCGATCTATCAAACTTGTAGAATTGTCAAAGTGAGTGAACTATTGCAGTTATGTAAATATCCGTCAAATGAATTTGTTTGCCATAACTTCTTTAAGTTTTTAAAATCCTTTTTACCATTGTATTGATTACATGCGAAATTTATCTTTTCTCTTTTTTGTAAATTGTATATTTGTGGTCCTCTATAGAGTACCAATACAAATAAAATCTTTTTGACTTGACTTTTTGACTTTTGACTTGAATCCGGTGCATACCGTGATCTAATGCTGATTCAAAGCCAACCAAGGAGTGTTTGGGTACCCCATCAGGTATACCTGGCTCAGACAGTAAATGCTGAGAGAGAGCACTGAGAGTGGTGATGACGCAATGAGTGCTATTTCTAGGGAGCAGGTGGTATAAACTCCTGAGACAGCTATAATGAGCTGAGAATTTTGTGGAGCTGCTTGAGTGTTGGGAATCTGTGCACAATGCGGACCCATTTTCACCCTTTGACATGATTTGTTTATCTAGTAGCCCCTCCCTTGTGTGGTTGTGGTGCAGGTGTGTTGGGTCACAGAACATGTGTGACCTTGCTGAGACATTCTGGATTATAATTTGCTGCAACTTCTTATGTGCATTCTGTAGACATGTATTTTGAATTGCTTTACTGTGATGTGTATGTGCAAAGTTAGTGAGCTATTTTTCATTGCAAAGTTTATGAGCAATGTATTCTTTGCAATGTGTGTGGTTGTCTCAAATGGAAATATAGTGTTAAAAAAATATACATATAGCTAACTAATCTAACTATCTATGTAGATCATTTTCAGTGAGGTTAATCAGAATTAGATCATCAACATATATAATTACGGATAGAGAGTACCCAACCAAGGAAGGAGGGAACCATTGAACGGAAATAAAAAATTCTGGAAGATCAGCTGAATTTAGTAGGCGCAACAGGTGTTCTGAAACATACCCCATTTCAATCCATTATGCGTCATAATTTGAAGTAATTCATTTTTGTAATTATTCAAAACATAACACCAGTCTTTGAAATATAATACAGGAGGTATTCACCAGAGCTGAGCAATAGCACTAGTTTCAGTTTAGGCCAGGGTGTGCTGTGGTTAACAGTGTTAAAAGCACACATAAGCAATATATAGTTTTGTTTTTGGTGTTCATGTACTTCTTCCTTATTATACATATAATCTTATAGCTTTATCAATAGTACTGAAGCACCGATGAAAAAAGATGAATTTATTTCCCTCAGCCCAATTAGTCATGTGTAGAAGCACTATTTCTTGCAAACAATTTTCCTGACATTTGTAAAGGGAGCATTTTTATAGAATAGAATCAAGGTTCCATACCATAATTCTAAATTAATGGATTTGAAGAGACAGTGGTTAAAAATGTCTGTCAATGTCGGAGTTCAAAATGCAACCCTACTTTTATAGATAAAGATGAGTACTCCACCTGGCTCTTGAAGATTTGTCAATTTTTCCTGATTAATTGAAACAGTAACTTGGTTCATGTGCACAACCAAAGATGTATCAGATTTATATCCAGAATTATTGCTTGTTGTGTACTCATCTGTCATAACACCTCAATTTAAAGAAACAGACACACAGTACAGATTATCAAAATGGAATGTTAATATGCTCTTGATTGTAGTAACATATTTTGTCTCACCTTGCTTTTCCAGAGATCAAGCAACAATTGGGCAAAACTTTCTTAAAGCCCCTGTTAATAATCTTTGTTGTAAACAATATCAGAATCTAGCTTCAGTACTTTCTCTCAAATATTTATACCATCTTGAGGTAAACTAATAGAATTAATTTTTCTACTTGATTTACTACATAGATTTATCGATGCATGAGCCAAAGTAAACCTTAAACAATTGTATATAGTACTGCCTTCCTCAATGCGTCATATCACAATAAATTGCTTTATGGTTGTATGACACCACAACCACATGTTAGCCATGAACAAAAATCTACTTCTAGTTATGAAAACTAATTATACAATTACAGAGCACTGCAAGCAACAACATGGTCTCTACCCATGAAATAATAATCTCCAAGCAAAACCCCATATTCCCTGCACTCCATCCTACTGTCCAACTGAACTGATCACCATCTAAATCTTCAGCTCAACACCTTCCATCCAAAGGCCTGCCTCCAATTCCGCCCTCCCAAGTGCTGGGCATGGAACATCCATCAATCCAGCAAGCAGAATTAGAATCACTGGTCAACTCCCAAATTCTACCTTTGCCTGACCTCTCTTCTGCTAATGACCTCACCGACTACTACAATACAAAAATGACAGAACTCATTGAAGCAGTCGCACCTTTGAAGCTAAAGAAGTCAAGAAGTACCTTGAAAGGTGTCAACTCTGTTTAGCTGAAAGACACTGGAGACTGCAACCATTGGAATCGAATCTCTGAATCTTCCGGGCCGAATGCATAAACTACAAAAAAACATATCTTTTTTCCCAGAACAACTTCACTGATTTAAGAACAGACCCAAAGACTTATTTAACATCATCAAGCAGCAAACATCCTCTTTCCCTCAATGCTCAATTCGACCAAACACTTTAAAGAATGCTGTAACATTTTTCTCTGAAATAATATCTAGTATTGAACTGCCTCTTGAGCTTCCCACCCGTCTAACATGCACCAATGATGCCCCCTGTGGAAAGGACCCATTTGAAATCCCTCATCCAAATATTGACTGTCTTCCCCCTTACGAACCTCAACTCCCTGCAACAGAATAACAATGCAACCTGGTCTGAATTCAGCCATGTCTTTGAAGAAGAAGTCTGCAAATTACTTATGAGTATGAAACCGACATTGCATATCTCTGACCCCCTACCTGGGGCACTGGCAAAAAGCTCAGTCACATCATCTCTCCTGGACCAAAATTGTCAACTCCACCCTATCGAATTGCTCCATGCCAGCTCCCCTCAAACTCAGCCAAGTAACTCTCCTCATCAAAAAACTGGACAGGGACCCAAATGATCTTAATAATTACAGACCCATAACCAACCTCCCTCACCAAAACCATTGAGAAATGTGTGCTTACACAACTCAACACACACATTGAAGAATACAACCTTCACAACAACTTCCAGTTGGGGTTCAGGAAAGGCTGCAGTACAAAGACTGCTATATTGAATATCATAGATGTTCTTCACAGATATCTAGAGGATGTACAGGCACGCCTACTAGTGCTCCTTGGTCCATAAGCTGCTTTGATACTATCAAGAATGACATCCTCCTTAACACCCTCTCCAAACATGCAGGCATCAAAGGAACTGTCCTTCAGTGTTTCACCTCTTTTCTAAACAAATGTACACATCTAATCAAACTTAACAATGTAACCTCAAAAGCAGCAGTAGTCTTACCATGAGTCCCTCAAGGGTCAATCCTGTCTCCTGCCCTATTCAACCTCTATATGGAACCACTCTCAGTGATCCTGAAACAAGCTAGAGTTGCCTATCATCCCTATCCGGATGACACCCAACTCTACATGAAAACTTCATCGGTCAAAGACATCAAGCACCTAAATAGCACTCTTTACACAGCTCAATCCTGGCTATCCAGCAACCACCTTAAACTCAACCCCAACAAATCAGAACTCCTCCTCATCCAACTCAAAGAAAAATCCTTTCCCGTAGATATCTATCCATCTCAAACTCTGCTAAATCCCTGGGGATTACTCTTGACAGTCACTTAAACATGAAAAATCATGTAAATGTCTCTGCGAAAGGAGCCTTCTATTTGCTGAAACACCTAAAAAAAAGTCAAACCCTTCATTCCCATCGAGGACCTGAAGACTGTGGTGTAAGTTCTTGTCCTTCCCCAGATGGACTACGATAACCAACGATTACTGGTGCACCAAAAACATACCTAGCCCCTTTGAAAGCAAGACTCCACATGCTGGTGAGGCTCCTATGGGGGGAGAGGCGCCAAGGCCATGTCACTCCCACTCTCAAGCAGCTCAAGTGGCTTCCAATTGAGGCAAGAACTGTACTCAAAACTGCATGCCTAACTCACAAAGCTCTCTACACGGATGAACCAAACTGCCTCTCAAATAAGTTATCAAAAGCTGGACAAAAAGACCTCTATGGAGCTCAGTCTGCTCCTGCTTCCACAAAAATTTAGGAAAGAGAAATTGCGCACCCGCTTTTTCTCTAAAAATGTTCCTAGAATCTGGAATGCACTACCCCATGACCTACTCGGCAATCAATCTTTTCCTCACTTTGAGAAGAAAAAGAAACTCCTTCTCAAAAAATATTTACATCCACCTCCCATATAGCATCCGACTGGCCTGTGCTGCCACCCACATGCCTTAAATAAACCTCAGCACCAATACCTCTGGGAAAATTGTGCTTCCACTCCCCCGCCTCCATGAGGCCCCTCCCTAGCTACCCCTGAACTATATCACCCATCCATTCTACTGTACATTGTAGCTTTCTGTTTTAATATGGTGACTAT
The DNA here is from genome assembly GCF_964261635.1 of Lissotriton helveticus. Taxonomy (NCBI): domain Eukaryota; kingdom Metazoa; phylum Chordata; class Amphibia; order Caudata; family Salamandridae; genus Lissotriton; species Lissotriton helveticus. The sequence continues at coordinate 492,083,926 of NC_136069.1, read as the reverse complement.
GTATTTTTACTTATTCCTCTTGTAATCTAGTTCAACTGCTATGATGTGCTGTAAAGCAATACTTATATATAGGCGGTAACTGCCTCAAAAGTGTATCAGCAACTTATCCTAATGCCTTCTTATATTTTGTATACTTACTGCCAAATGTAACCCGCTTAAATACTATTATGCAAATTATGTGAAGAGATCTAATGTCCTCGGGTCCAGTTTGCACTATACAGCATTCAATAAATAAATAAATCCATAATATAAATATGATTTTTGCTTATTATTTATTTCCCCATAGGTTATAGAGTCAAGGTTAAAAAATGACTATGTACATTTGAAGTCAAGTGGATTGAATTATCATTCCTTGGATAAGAATCCAATACAGTTAAACTGACTACCTTAACCAATGGCATATATGAAAAGAAGTAGTCTATTGATCATTCTTTACCCTATGTTTATCACTTTGGCCCTCCAGGAACATCACCTTTGAACTGGCCATTTAGAATGATAACATCAAGAGGAGATGCCTAAGTGTAATGTGTTCTCTAACCTATCCTCTCAGATTAGAAAGTTATGGCATATATATTTCATCTAGTTTGCAGGGCCTATATTTACCATATTACTGGGCAGATATATGGCAATAAAGTCACCAAATTCACAAGAATGTGATGATCAATATGTTAATAAATATTTTAAAAATAGCTGGATTCAAAGAACTTTTTTTTTGGTAACTGAAGAGGCATAAACGCTAACCAATAGGAGTTTGATTAATGCATTATCCCTACTTTTCCAATGAACTTAAATGCAAATAAACTATTGCATGTAGGGCATAATTGTGCACTAAACACATTCATTATTATTGAATTAAACAGCAAAATCTGCTTTGGCTGGGACAACTGCCTGTCCTTAAAAATATGTTTTGACCCATTCACAAAAAATCCCCAGCATACCTCTTCCCGTTTGCGAATGGTTTACCACCTACCTGAAGTGGGTAGTAAATTGTGAGTGGTTTGTGACCACAACTGCAGTCGCAAAACACTCATACATACAAATATGAGTCGTTAATAGGAAGGGATGCCCTTGGCATGCGCATTTTCAATAGCGAGTCGCAAACCTCATTTTGTGAATCTGTAAAATTTACAGATTCACAAAATGACGTTTATACATGGTCATGTACTAAATTGCGGTCGCAAACAGGTCGATTGCCCATATGTGACCGCCATTTAGGGTCGTACATCTGGCGCAGAGTCAGTTAACTGAACCACTGAACTACACATAAACTTAACAGTATCATCGGATCACTATGTATCTTGCTGGAATATATCTTAGGAGATATGCGACTGCAATGCCTCAAAATCCATGCCTAGTCCATTTTTTATATAGTAGATTATGTCAATGTATTCATTATTTGTGATATACATCTGTTTCCCCTTTCATGGTGATAAACAGCATTTCAGAGAGTGCAGTTCCAAAGGTTTTTGTTTTTTATATCTGAATTGAGATGATCACTCATAAAACTCCTCTTGCCTCTTGAATCACAGATCTCAAGTGGTCAGGGGTAAGTAGCATATCGAGTCCTATGTTTGTTACCTGTTGCTATTCCTGAATCTCAAAATTGCCATGATGTAATTGAATGAGGGCTCTTGAACATCCTAGCCTGTGTACAATGAGCATATCCAGTATTAAGCAGCTGGAACAATGCATGAAAGCTATGTAAAGCCTATCTGACCTTCCTTTATCTGATGTCAATTTATGTATGATATTGAGGCACACATCACATGCTGAAACGAGTCACTAATACACTGTCTGATGAGATCCCCACCAAATGAGCCCAAATTCCTGTAAGTCTCAGACACTCCCATCTCAGCCATTTCACACACGACTGTGATGGTCAGAGTCCCACAGTGTTATTTAAGGGTAATAGAATGGTAATGGGAATGAGAGACATATAAAACTCATGCTCACCCAATGGTATCATGGCGCTAACACCCAAGAAGGAGAGCTGAGATGATTAAGCCATATCTATATCTCGCGGGCAAATGCTTTATCTAGCAGAACAACAAGAGAACAACACAAGTGCCTGTACTGGACTCTATTAAACAATAATAACAACAACCTTTATGAATTAAACATACCGGTCCGTCTTTTGAATTTACGTCACTGAATTTTATTGAATAATTTTTGGGGGTGAACCCATATTACTTCATAGAGACTTCACTTTTTTTGTTTTGCATGAACAAACATTTAGAACAAAAATACAATTCAAAAATTACATATAATAAATATACATTACATGTACATATTTACAACACATCCTGCATCCATACTAAACTACCATTCATACCTCAAATATTATACATACATACAACCTTATTTAAGTTCCTAATGTCAAAGAAACAAGTTTGAACGTCTCTGTTAATGATATGCCATTTGTGATTTTGTCAAAAAACAGTCTTATTTAGTTGGGCAAGTAATTGAAGGAATAAAAGCCCAACTCTTACAAATGATAATTTCTTATGTCTTAACTCCAATTGACAAAAGGTACCAACAACCTGGTCAAAACCTGGTCGACGCGTTTCGAACCCCCAATTGCGGGGTTCTCTTCAGGACCAACACTGGTACTAAATGGGGGTGGACACAATGGACAATCTATTGCCGTGTAGCAATCTATATCCGTATGGGAGCGTATTTACAATTCGAATTATTGGAAATGTGTGGTCAAGTCTCCAACCGCGTCACGGAAATGATCACAACTGGCTCCTTGTAGTTTAATGCTCGATTCGTCTTTGGCGGTCTGCTTCTTTTCGCTACACTTCTCTAACCAGTAGACAGCTCAGGATTGGAGAGCAGAACTACATCATATTGCAAAACCTTGCCCATGCTGGAGCACTCCTTCTCTCTGCCAATGCTGAGGAGCTTCAGCCCCCCAAGTAGCTCCAAGAACTGTTTGTCTCTCTTCACTCTGGAGAAATATGACAGTTTTTTTCAAGTTTCACATTTTACACACACACATGCCATTGGGGCATGTGTGTGCGCAACGTGGAAAAAGGGGAATTTCAAGGGGTGCAACAGGGTATCCTTACACCCTTGAAATTGCATGCGCAATTTGCGAGTACCTATGTAGTACTCGCAAATTGCGCATGTAATTTCCATTGATATTATTGGGCCTCTAGGCCCATAGAAATGAATGGGAATCAATTCCTTAATTGCGACTCACAATTTGCGAGTCGCTAATAAGGAATTTTAAGTAATCACTTTTTGTGATTTCTACATGCATTGCATTTTGCGATTTCTAAACAGCGAATTGGTAGAATTCGCTATTTAGAAATCGTAAAATGCAGGCTTGATGTATGTGCTACTATATTATTAAATGAAGCATTGACTGCTTGCATTATTTTAAATCCACAGTGCATATGTGCAACTGAACCTAGTTCCAAGTGCCACATTTTTTCTTACTTTGTACCTTAGCTCGGACTCAGGGACGCAACTTGAAGAGTAATTGTTCCAACATGTTTTATTCAGTGAAGTTTTAATATATTCACTGCCAAATAACAATTTTTATTCTCTTTTATCACTGTTTGAATTGTAATTTCAGAGACATTAATAATGATCTTCTGTAATAACAATATTTAAAAAACATGCCTCAGGGCAACTTGCAGGAGTGATAAAAGGGCCAAAGGAAATAGCAACCCATCACATTTTACCTGTCCACTGATGTACAGGATAAGGATAAAGGAATCAATTCAAGATAGATTCTATTAGACCTGTCACTTAAGCGTGGTCTTCCCCAAAATATTTTGCCTTTACCCTCCTATGTTTCTGAGTACATTTTTACTGGCCTTAGGACTCTGCGCACTTTACCACTGCTAATCAATGCTAAAGTGCTAGTGATAACTCCCCAAAATAGGGTAAACTTGGCTTACACCTATGTAGAATATTTCATTTACCTATGAGTCCCCATTAAAGCGGTATACCATATACCCAGGGAAGGTAAACTAGTGGGCCTGCAGAATTTATTTATTGTGCCACCCACATAAGTAGCCTCTTAAAACATGTCTCAGATCTGCCATTGTGGCCTGAATGCAGGTTTAAACCACCAATCGACTTGGCAAAATAACACCCTTTGCCAAGCCTTCAACTCCCCTTTTATTACATTAGGCACCCTTAAATTAGGCTTATAGGGCAGGACGGATTTAACTAAAAAGCTGGACATGTGTGCTTCCATTCTGCGTGTCCGAGTAGTGAAAAACTCCTAAATTAATTTTCCCCTCCTGTAAGGCCTACCTCAGGTGTAGGATAACATTGGGTTGTCTTACTACATTTAATAAGTGCTAACATTTGAACAGGTAGGGATTTCGTGTTTGGTGTCTGAGAAACTGCAATTTAAAATCCTCTCTAATGATAACGTCGGTTTCCCTATGTGAGCAGGAGTATGTTGCAGTTACAGTTCTGAAAATGCCCCTTTTAAGAAAGTAAGCATTTTCATACCCTACTTATTTTGTGCCTGCAACCTTTTCCTGGGTAACATGACTGGGAGTAGTTGGCAGATTAACTTTGTTTAGTCCAACAAGGCAGCCACACTGTAGAGGGATTAGGGGGGCCTGGAAGGGCCATCAGTGGCAGGAAGGGGCACAGAGCTGAACACAGCCCACTTAAAAGTCAATAGCCTGCCTTCACACAAAGAGCTTCACACTACCTCATTCTTTATGCAGAATGGCTGGAGCCAGCACCGAGAAGGCAGGAAACTCCAAGCACATCAAAGGGAATTCTCTAGAACCATCTCCTATTCATACAAGGCACCAGGTATGAACATCAACACTCATACCAGCTCTTTAGTTTAGTTTCAGGACCTATGGAAGGACTCTCAGGGGAATGCCTGCTGCTGTGGCCTGCTGTGTACTTCAGAAGACTGCTTTGCTTTACCTATGAGCCTGTCTGGAACCAGCAGAGGCCTGCCCTGATGCTTTATCCCTTCTTCATCATTAGAACCCAAGACGGCTAGACTCACTCCAATAGCTAGTTTGCTGACCTCCTGCTCAGAGCTACAGGGATATAACAGGCTCCCATCATCTTGAACGCACACCTAGACCCAGTCTGAAGAAGTCCAACCCCTCCCAGTTGTTTCCTCTCCAGTCGTAGACTCTAGAAAGTGGTGCTAACGTTGTCCAGATAGCCAAAATCCAAAACTTGGGAATTTGAAAATGATTGCTAAAGGATGCTCTGCAATAAAAATGAAAGGGCGACCCGGTGTCCCTCAGAACCTGGGTATTGATACTATAGAAAACAAATGGTTTTGTTGGGAGATACAATTGTTGTGGTTATTGAATTCAATACAAGGGTAAAGGAATTGTGGGATACCTTTACCCTTGTATTGAATACAATAATCACAGCAATTGTATTGCCCAACAGACCCAATTGTTTTCTATAGTAAAAGGTGCTCTGAGCACCAAGAGGAGCCTGGGACCTAACTGCTCGACAATCCATCCACCGGTCAGACTGACTTTGCGACACCTCCTGCTACATTCTTATCCACAGCAGCAAATCTTGTTTAGCAGCCCCCCTCAGTAGGGGTATTCGGCCTCATGGAGCCCTTGATGTCTACAGCTTGCAGCTTCATCCCACTGAACATTTCCAACTTCCAAGAAAGAGACTAATTCCAAATATAGAAATCTCCTCTGAAACTTCATCCAGCAGCTCCCCGATATCAATGCCTCCTCCTCAGACATCGCCTGTAGCCTTCCACCACTGAACTTTACCTTCCCAGACATTTTTCCATTAAATGTCTTGTAAGTGAAGACCTGGCCCAATCCACTTCTTGTATTTCACCCACGGTCCATTGTGGTCAGTGATTTTTTTTACTTTGGCCCAGTCTTGAGTGACCAGATGTCTGTGGTAGCATTTGAATCTTTTAGGCACTAGTTTTTACCCTAACCTTTAAATATTTGGGACTATGGTTCTACTGGTTGGATGGTTGTTATTTTGGTGTAAAGGAATTTATTAAAAAGCACTCTATTCTTCAAAAGTGGTATGGGATTTTTCTTGTATTGTGCTTCCACTTTATTACTCTGTGTGTGTTTCAGAAATACTTTACACATTGTTTCTAACTTAAGCCTGACTGCTTTTGTGCCAAGCTACAAGAGGATTAAGCACTAGTTAATTAAGTGATGTTTGTGCTTAACTCAGACGGGGACTGTGGCTGTTGTTGGAGCAGAGTGAACACCCCACTCAACCAATAACCCAATTCCTCACATATGCCCTATGTTGTAGTTGCATGTCTAAGCATCAAAGTTGACTTCCTAATCTGGGATTCCAGCTAAAGTTTGCTTATCAGTAGAGTTATAATGTGTAGCCCAAATTTAAAAAAAACTGCACAATATATGCAAGACAGCCAGCCTGATGGGGATCCCCAATTTATTATACATAGTTTTTACTGCACCTTGTAGCCCTTACCTTGGAAAGAAACCTAGCTGTTTTTACAGTGGGATCACAGAATACTATGCTAAGGCATTCTTGATAAGAATCTCAGAACATTAAAGAAGCAATAAACATAAAATTGACGTCAGCATTAAAGATGGTTTTAAAATTACTATTTCTCTCAGACTCCAAAAATGACATTCCAACCTGCTCCCACACAAAAGGTATCACTTATTAAATGTAAAAAGGTAACCCCATATTTTCTAAAGGGAGAGGTAGTATTCATAGTAGTAAAAAAATAATTTAGGAGTTTTTCACTATCAAGACAAGCAAAACTTATAAATACAGGTTCAAATGTCTAAATACGATGAACCCTGCCCTATGAACTCTTTAAAGACTGCCTTAGGGATGGCTTAGATGTAATAAAAATGGAATTTTAGGCCTGGTAAAAGGTTTATATTGCCATGCCAAAATAGCAGTTTAAAACTGCATACACAGGTTGCAAAAGCAGGCATGGGTCATGTTTTAAAAGGCTATTTAGGTGGGTGGCACAATAATTGCTGTAGACCCACTAGCAGCACTTAATTTACAGACCCTGGGTACCGGGAGTATCACTTTGCTAGGGATCTTTAAGTAAATAAATGCAGAAGTTTGATGTGAGCCAATTTTACTATGTTTTTGAAGCAAAGGAACACGCACTTTAACACCGGTTAGCAGTGGTAAGGTGTAGTCAGGCTTAAAACTATCAAAATGGGTTCAGAAAACCAGAGAGATGAAGGCAAAAGGTTTAGGGTGACACTGCAGAGAGACAGGCTCAATGGTAAGCATGATGCAATACTACCTGTGAGTAACCATAGATCCATATGTACTTTCTACAAATCAGGCTAATAATAGTGAATGGGCAAAGCATTGAGGAGTGTTAATCTCAGTTCCTTGTGCTTTGTAAACCTGCTATATACCTTTGCGTATTGATTTTCTCCTCTTTAGCAGTAGTCTTTTATTATTTGACAAGCAGTCTCACTTGCGTATATTGGATGTGTGAAGTGTGTGATTTATGCACTGGCTTTATTGCCGCAGAGAAACTGGTCTGGGGCTTTTAGTGCAGAGCAGACCATGCCTAACAGTTTGGGCTGAACTGTTCCTGTTGAGACCAATGCTGATTTGCTTATGGTTGGTATCTGCACGGAAATTGAGGGAATTAAATGCGACCAACGCAACTGCTAGTAAATAACCCCCAGATTCATCAAGAACACATTTTGCTATTCCTTAATAGCGAAAAATCCCATTTCGCTATTAAGGAATAGCAAAATGCTATGCATCAAGAAATCTCTACAAAAATAGCGATTTCTAATAATTCCTTATTTGCGACATTAAGGAATATCTCCCCATTCATTCCTATGGGCCTAGAGGCCCATAGGAATGAATGGGCAGACAATCTCAATTTGCTAATCGCAATTAGCGATTCGCAAATTGAGATTGCGATGATTTGAAGGGTGCAGGGGTGTCCAAAGGACACCCTGTTGCACCCCTGAAATTGATGTGTGCACATATGTTGCGCACACACATGCCCTTAGGGCATGTGTGTGCGCAACATGAAACTTTGAAAAATTCACTTTGGTGCATTTTTCAAAGTTTTTGCAAATTACCACGAAGATGTACTTCATGGTAATTTGTGTGCCCTAAGAGCGAATTCGCTATTTTTTTCACTTTCATGCATTGCATTTAAGGAATCTCAATTTGAGATTCCTTAAATGCACAGAATCGCAATTTAGCGAATTCTTAATTAGCGATTTATGCATTTGGGTTGATGCATCTCAAATGCAAAAATACCGCTGCGAGCGGATTTAGGCTTGATGAGTCTGGCTGTAAGTCTTTTGCATGTATTCTGCCCATCACCTTTATGTTTTCCATTAATGAGCCGTGCCCATTATTTCTCTTGAGACTGGATTGTGGACAGGTCACCTCTTTTACCTGCATCTCATTAAAGGGTAGACATGATTTGCATTTGAAATTCCTGTGCTTTATTCCCCCTGGCACGGTACTAAAAAATGGTCCTAAAAACCTGCTTTACTTTCTGCAGTTTTTACTCCTTCCACCTTCCTCTAATTTCTCACCTGAAAATTAGTGGCTGCTGAGCGGCTGCCAACAGTGATGCAATTAGAGGGAGGAGTATGAAAGTGAGTTTCAGCTGTGTGTCATTCTTGTGTATGGGTGTCCCTGCTCCTTTACATTTTTCTTTTCTACTGCACCCACCTCCCAAGCTTAGGAATGCCTGTTTTCTCTTAAATCATATGACACCGTGTTATATTAGATTTAGGTAATACCTAAAAGACATTGACTTGTAAATTCATTTACATTTCCTCAGTAACAGATGCCTGTCTCTAGCACTCACTCTTTAATTTTAGTTTGCTTATGGGAATTTCATTGAAGATCAGTGTGTATAATAATGCTTGCAATTTGATAAAGTGTTGATGCATTTACATAAATAGGTGCATGTGCTGTGCCTTATAAATATTAAATGACAGCAGAGGGATACTGCCTGGGGAAGCAACGGCTGTAACAAACAAAGAAGCGGCGGAAGTTCTCTCCATCGGTGCCTGCACCCTCAGGGAATGTCTCTCCTTCCTTCTCTCGCACAAAGTGTGCCCCTATTTCCTGCTGTGCTAAAGAATTAAACTTACCCGCAGGAACATGCACATGAGTTGTCCCTTCATTTCTGTTTTCTTCACACTCCTTCAGTCGCTTCCTCAGAGCTACAATTTTTCGGCGGATTGCAAGGAGGTTGTTTTTATCGAGACTTTCGAGCTTTTGTACTGTGGCGCTTATGTTGGTGATCTGCAGAAAAATACAACTAAAATTACTGATCATCACAGAAAGCCGCCTGCTGCTTTTGTTCTATAATTTCTTTGCAAGGCACACAAAAAGTACTACCTGATTTTCTGTCTGCTTTTAGAAATCTGATGGTTGTGCTGCTTGTAGCATCCTGCTACAAATAACCACAGACACTATATTCTTATAATGGAGCTTTATTCTATGCAACTTGCCTCTCTCCTGTCCCTACTCTAACTGCCTCTCCCTCGTCGGTCTCCTCCTCTTCCTGTCCACCCCCTCAGCTCCACCCACAACCACTAGCCTGCTAACTTCACAACATCTCCCCCCTTTGTAACAAAACAAATAAACACAATGACTTCTTAGTCCATTTCTTCAATAAGTCTTTTGGGTGGACGTATGTCACGATGAGGTCGTGGTGACCTGGTTCTCGGATTAGTGTCACTCCGTGTCACATTGATTGGACCAGTGTTCTCACAACTGACTGAAGGTGGTTCTTCCAAACAGGGAGTGCCCATTTCACTCGGTAAGATCCCAGTGGTATCGCGTGGCAACTTCTTGAAGTGCGAGATATTTCTCGTGATTCGTCTCTGCTCTGATTCTGCAGTCAACATAGTTCCTTTCCTTTTCGTGATCAGCAACGGTTCATCCTTGAACAGGCAGTGGGTCTTTTTCTGCTGTTCTTGCTTGACAAGCACCCGGTCTCCTTCATGCAACGAGAGTGACCTCGCTCTTCTCCGGTGATCTGCATATAACTTCATTTTGTCTTTTCTGCGCTGGTCTGTTTTCATCATTTCTCGGTGATCTTGCGTGGGTGACAATGATGGTCGTAAGGCCCCTTCCCACGTTGGAATACGATTCCTCATGGGACGTCCCAGCATGAGTGTTGCCGGGCATTGCCCCGTGGTTGCGTGAGGAGTTGTCCGGTAAGCTCGGAGGACCTCGTTGAGGGCAACTTGTAAATCCTCTCCTTCCGCTGTCGCATGTTGAAAAGTCTTTTTGAGGTTGGCCATGAATCTTTCAATTGTTCCATTGGCCTGTGGCCAGAGGGGTGTAATCTTACGATGATGGAAATCTAGGTGTTTTGCAAATGCTGCAAAGTCATTTCCATTAAATGGGGGTCCGTTGTCTGTCTTTACCTTTGAGGGAACTCCCCAGGCTGCAAAGACTTCGTCCAGTACCTTGAGAGTACTTGCGGCATTTGTAGATGGCACAAAACGTGCAATGGGGTATCGAGAGTGTTCATCAATGATGGCCAGCACGTATTTGCCTGATGCCAGGGGTCCATAGAAATCAATAGCAATTTCATTGCCACACTCCAGGTGGTAGAGGGGTCATGTTCAGTGGTGCTGGAGGGTCACTTTTGCTCGTAAGCTGACAGAGGTGACAGTCCTTCAAGGTAGCTTCTACCATTTGGTCGAGATATGGAAACCACACTCGCTCTCTTAATGCGCGTTTGGTTGACACAATACCCTGATGTCCTTCATGGGCAAGGGCAACCACTCCTTGTCTCAGTTGAGTGGGAATCACAATTCGCTGGTCTCGTAGTATTATGCCATCAGTGGTGGCTGACAGCTCACTGCACACGTGCCGGAAAGCCTGCATTTCTTGTTTAAGGATAGGATCAGTCTCTTCATCCTGAGAATCATGCCTCCACCTGTTGTGTCGAATCCTGCGCAGGACCTTCTGCAGGATGACATCGTGTGCTGTGCTCTCTCGGATGGTGTCCATTGGGATAGCGGGAGGAAGAGCTTGATCAGTCACGAAATGTATGTACTCTTCCGCAATGGACGATTCAGAGACTGACGATGTAGCTGGGTGTCTGGACATATAGTCATCCGGGTTTTCTGACTTCCCCGGCTTGTAGATGATGGTGAACGTGTACTCCTGTAGCCTTGGGCCCCACCTTTCAATTCTTGGGGGCATCTTGGATCGTGGGTTTCCGTAAATGGTGACAAGAGCTTGGTGATCTGTGATTAAAGTGAAGTGTTTTCCATATATGAAGACATGAAAATGTTCACATGCCCACACTACGGCAAGACTTTCTTTTTTGGGCTGCGAGTATGCCCGCTCCGGGTCAGTCAAGCTACGACTCACATATGCAATGATTCGACGTGGATCAGAGTCGTTATCATATTGTGCCAAAATGGCACCAAGCCCGACAGGACTGGCATCCACAGTTATTTTAGTCTTTCTTTGTGGGTTGAAATATGACAGATGATCCGCAGATGCTACCGCCTTCTTGATCTCCTTGAATGATTTTTTGCATTGGGGAGTCCACTCAAACGGCTGGCCTTGTTTGGTCAATAGGCGAAGGGGATGGCTGATTGTTGCGTAGTCCCGGATGTAGCGGGCGCAATAACTGGCCATTCCAAGAAATGACCTGAGCTCACTGACGTCCTGGGGACTCTTGGTGTTGTTCAGAGTCCCAATCTTGTCGGGGTCAGGTTTCATGCCAGCGCCTGAGAAGATATGACCAAAGAATTTCAGTGTGTCCTGGTGGAATTCGCACTTCTCTTTGTTAAGAGTCAGGTTTGCTTCTAGTAGTGCGTGACAGACACGATTGAGTGCGATATCATGTTCTGAATGACCTGCCGAATGGCTTCTTGGAATATTTCGGCTGCTGAGGAAACTCCAAAACTGAGTCTCTTATATCTGAACAACCCCAGATGGGTTGCGAACGTGGTGATGTATCTTGACTTTGCCTCTAATTCCAACTGGTGGTACCCTTTATTTAAGTCCAACTTGGAAAATATCTTTGCCCCGTTTAGAGCCAAGATCATATCACTCAAGTGGGGTCCCGGATGTCGTTCTCTTTCAATTGCAGTGTTGGGCAGGCGCATGTCCACACAGAGTCTGACTTTGTTGGCCGTGCCCTTTTTGGGAACGATAACTACTGGGGACACCCACGGTGTTGGACCCTCAGTGCGCTCGATGATATCAGCAGCTAGCAAATCCTGGAGTTCTTCCTCCACAGCGGTTTGGAGATGGAATGGTACCCTTCGAGGGTGTTGAGCGACGGGTCTGATTTGTTCATTAATATGCAATCGTATTTGGCAGTCTTTTAACTTGCCTAGTCCTTGAAATAGTCTGGGAAACTGGCAGGTCACATCTTGGTTTCCGCTGACCTTGAAAAGGATTTCCACTAGGTGAAGACGTTCAGCTGTTGTGAGGCTGAGTAGACAGTCCGCTTCTGGGCCTTTAATGACATGGATGACCGCTGGGATGGTTGTGTCCTCATGTTGGAGGGTCGTCGAGAACTTCCCGAGGCAAGGAAGTGGCTTCTTAGCCATCCATGTGAAGACTCTGACTGGTGCAAAGGTCAGAGGAGGACGCGGACTCATTCTTTCATATTCGGTGACTGGAATATAGTTCAGGGATGCACCAGAGTCTAGTACAAACTTTGTATCATGATTGCCAACTTTGATGTCCAGCCGGGGATATGTCTTAAGCTGATCTGGATCTGCGGCTAAGTTCAGATATTCAATGGTATATGTTGAGTCTCTGGATGACGGTCTAGATTCCTTGGATGGTGACCTTCGTTCCCACCTGGACCGACGTGACTCTCGGCTAGAGTGTGACGACCCAGAAGACTGTTCAGTTTGTTCTTGGACAGCTCGTGCATGGTGTCTTCGGGTGCAGGATCGGGACATTCTCAGGGTGCCTCTTCGTGAGTCAGGCTGAGCTGTCTTTGTGATACCACTTCGTCTCTCCTTATTGTATTCCCCACACATCACTTCAAAATGATTCGTTCGACCACGCTTCCGACATCTTTGACCCATGGCAGGGCAGCTGTCGACATGGGGGTAATCATACCCACAATGGTAACATTTCCTCACGTTCTCTGATCTCCTTTCCTTCTTCCACGGCTCTCGCCGCTGATGTCTTGATTGCTCTCGACTTGATGATGGGTGTGACCTCCAGTGTCTGTCTCTCAAACTCCTTCGACTCTCATTCTTGGCGTGCACGCGTCGCACTTGTTCGTGACTTCCTTTGTGTCCCGTTTCGATGTCTGTTGCATATTCTTCTGCTTGATCAAAGATTCGTGTCATCTCCTCTATATCGTCGAGGCTATGTTCCTTTATCAGTAATCGTCTCCTCAATTGGTCGGAGTGACACCCATCAATTATTTGTGACTTAATTGCAGCATCTGTTGAGAAATTATCAAATGCACAATGCTTGGCTAGCCTCCTCAGGCGCATCATGAAAGCACTCATTGGTTCCTCCTTCCCTTGACGAGTCGAGTGGAATGTATGGCGTTCATAGTCGACGTTCTTTTTGTGAAGAAATCTTTTATTTAATGCGTCACGCACTTTGTCATAAGTGTCCGCCTCTGCGGCAGGAAGGTCTTTGATTATTTTGACTATCTCCCGCCCCGCCAAGTTGTGCAGGGCAATCAACTTCTTTTTATCCTCGATCACTTCTGATCCTTCGATGTAATCTTCAAATTCTTCTAACCATTCTTGCCACTTGGGACCCATGGTTCCCCGGTGGTCACTTTGAGGGATTCGGGCGCTCGCAGGTGCGACCCACCTGGAACCTTAGGCTTGACATCCGCCAGTGGCGGCGGGTTTCTATCATCATCGGACATCTTTGCAGTGCTTGTTTGTGTCTTTGTCGCCTTCAATAGGTCTCACCAATGCTTGTTTATTTTCGGGTATCAATGCTTGTTTGTTTGCCAGTGCTTGTTTTTTTTCGGGCACCAATGCTTGTTTCTTTGCCAATGCTTGATTATTTTCGGGTACCAATGCTTGTTTATTTGCCAATGCTTGTTTGTTTCCGGGTACCAATGCTTGTTTCTTTGTCAATGCTTGTTTTATTTCCGGGTACCAATGCTTGTTTCTTTGCCAATGTTTGTTTATTTCCTGACGCCAATGCTTGTTTCCTTGCCAATGCTTGTTTCTTTCCCTAGTGCCTGACTTCAAAATGGCCGCTCTTTGAAAGCTAAGGGGTCTTTCCTGACGGGCGCCTGACTCTAAGATGGCCGCCGTCACTGCAGTCACACGAGGCTTTCTCTCTGGATTCAATCACTCCAGACTCACCGGCCAGCAGCTTCAGGGCAGCACAGGGGCAGCATGCTCCAGGAATCACTCTTCCTTGGCCACCACATCAAACAGGTGAGGTTGGGGTGGGCTCCCGCTTTGCTCTGCACGTTCCCGCACTTTTCACTGCGGCCTGCCAATTAACACGCATCAAGCGTGAGGTTTTCACCGTCGGCGGGAATTCAGGCCCGGACCTCCCGGCGCTCAGTCGCTCTCTCTGGACGGTCTTTGCGGACGTCGTCCTCGACGCTGGGGCACTTCTCCCTCAATCTGGGGGTGCGCAGCAGGGTCGGAGTAGGCTCCCGATCTCTGCACTGCTAAGACTCACGCATCTGGCGGGGTCGCGTGTCGGCGCACTCCGCTTCCTCCCGTTCGAGCCGTTCAGCGCTCGAATTCACAGCCCTTCTCCGCTCACTCACAGTCCTGAAGGGGGGGGCAGGGTTACCTGCTGCTCGTTTCTTCTCCTGGGGCAGCAGCAGCTCGCAATGCTCGGCAGCGTTTTTCTTTCTGCGCCGCCAGGGACAGGGTGTCTCAGTCTGGTTCTGCAGGCAGTGGGCTTGGTCATCCCACCCTCGTCACCAGTTGTAGCATCCTGCTACAAATAACCACAGACACTATATTCTTATAATGGAGCTTTATTCTATGCAACTTGCCTCTCTCCTGTCCCTACTCTAACTGCCTCTCCCTCGTCGGTCTCCTCCTCTTCCTGTCCACCCCCTCAGCTCCACCCACAACCACTAGCCTGCTAACTTCACAACACTGCTTTGAGCCAAAAATAAGTGAGCGAGAAGCAAATAAATGCACAAAAATAATGGACGGATTTTGATCGAGATTTACTGATGCTTTGTGCTCAATTTTCATTACTTTTGTAACGCAAGTCTAACACTATGGGCCATATTTATGACCTGGTTTTCGTCGCTCTTGCACTACACAACGTGGTGGAAGAGCGACGTAAATCTTAAGTCATATTTTTAAAACCACACAAAGCCACTCTGTATGTTTCCAAAATATATGGAGTAACGCAACACAGTTCAAATCCCTGCCCTGGTTAGGTGTTCCATATGCACTGTGTGGGTGTTCCCACGCAACTCCCATGGTTTGTAACGCATTCCCAGATTAACAAGACCTTGTAAACCTGGAACTGCACATCAAAGGTATGCCTCCCCCGGGAGGCGTATTAAGCAGAACTATCTTTATCTCTTCTGCTATTTTGCTCTTTTTATGTGTGCTGCAGAATGAAACTTCCCATGAAACTACCCATGGGGGTTGCATTCTGCAGCACATGTAGAAAGAAAGAGGAAAAACCTCTCACGATTGTTTTTTGTAGTGGAAGGTATCCCTTCCTGCACAAAAGCAATCCTGCCTGCAACACAGGCACCTGGGGTGGAAAGTGGCTGCCAAAACTGTGCCAGTACAAGGGAAAAGCACAGGAATTCACCGTATTGGATAAACACAGTGCATTGCTGCCCTGTGATGTAGGGCAGCACAGCAAGGTGTCTTTCTATGCTGCCCTACGCAGCTGAGGTAAGAAATTAGGTGACTTGCTAAGCTGCCTGCGCCACCAAGGTTTTAAATGTGGCCCTAACTTCTATGCTAATATTTAGGGGTAGATTCACGTACTTGTTGCGCAGTGCAGTGCAGCAAGTCACCTTGCTGCGCTGCACTGCATGACAGGCAAAGGGCAGGAATGCAGTCAATATGGCGCATTCCTGCCTTTCCCCTGTGCAAGCACACTTTTTGCAGCCTAGCCCCAACAAAGGCACCCTTGCACCATGATGCCAGGTTTCCTCTGGGTATGTAGGATTTCTTCTGCACAAAAACAAACCTTAGAGACATAATCCTCTATCTATGTGGGCTGCAGAATGCAGCACCCATATAAGAGGAAGTAACAAGGAGAAAAAAATATAGTTCTCCTCGTTTTTCCTCTCCTAGTAATGAGCATCTTTTTGGCGCATTCTCAGGTTTACCAGTTGTGTTAAATCTGGGAATGTGTCAAAATCCATGGGAACTCCGACGCATTGCCCATGGAACACTTTTCCAGGGCAGAGTAAGGCAACGCAATGATTTTTGCTGCATTTCTGTATTTCAGATTCATGGAGCCCATCACGTAAGTGGCCTAATGTGGCTTCATTGATCTTATTTAAGGTTTGCTTCGTGCATGTACCATGCTGCAAGATGTAAACGTGACACAAACCAGATCCTAAATATTGCTCTTAGTATCAAAAGGAAATCAGGATGTGTGTTGAATAGTTTACAAAGATTATGCAAAGTTTGCTTTGGGCTGCTTTGCATTATTACTTTGTATCAAGGGGGCTTTCCGTGGGTGGTACATGGGCATTCCCATGAAAAGAACTCATGGGGTTGATACCAATCCCTATCTACAAACTTTCATTAACAGGGATGTGTGCCAAACCTTACACCTGCTTGAGGCTTGTGTAACAAGGAGAAATGTTTCCATTTCTCCTAGTTTGTACTACTTTGCATGCGTGCTGCATTGTACAGCACACATGCAATGTAGGAAACAAGTTAAAGAATAGTTTTTGTACTGGAAGGGTTCCCCCTTCCAAGGGGAGTGGACTTATCATGGATTTCATCCAATTTATACTCAGTCCAGACCATAGTCCAGGGTCCATAATTAAGATCCGGGTTTTCAAATAATAATAAAATATCAGCATGAGCACGGGGTCAGAACTGCATACCTGTGTCACAGTGAAACTACCTGAGTAAACACACTATCGGTTCTATCACTAAGGCGAATGTGATTTGTGAAAGGGGCAGCCCTTCTGAGTTCCCCATACTATGGCTGCTAGGTCAGAGAGCTGGTTGCTGATTCGAATACTGGCAACCGGTTTAGTGTAGGGAGTATAAACCATTGTATTTGCCCAGTCCCAGTCTATGAAGCACTGTCAGAAAATATGGCCATTTGATAGAATAAAATGACATCAGGGCACACATAAATACCCTTGTTGCTCTAATAACTAATCTTATCTGCTGGGCAACTGATAACAAGACTCAAAGATGATCTTCTGTTGATCTACCTAACATGAACCTGGTTGGATCTGGCAGACCCATTCCCTTCAGGGTAGGCAGCAGCCAAGTGGCAAATATTTGTGCGAGCTTTTTATTAACTGTGTTAACTAAGGACAGTGGACTGTAGGAGTCACATATCTCCACGTCCTAGCCTGGCTTTAGCAGCTTTACCACAATGGTTTCACTAAGTGAGCAGGAGCATTAACCTTTCCGTATAGCTTCAGCGTACACAAGTGAGGCACCAACTGCTCTACATTTTCTATGTAAAACTTCCTGAGCAATTCATCACCACCTGGTGCTTTTCCATTTTTTTAGTTCCCTAATTTCGTTTTAAATTTCTTGCACAGTGAAGGGTACACAAAGAGTTTCCATCTCAGCCTTTTCCATTCTTGCTGAAGTTGTTCCCTCAAGTTAATTGTTAGTACCCTATCCTCACTTTCCACAGTGAGGGTCATGTAGGTATTGATATAACTGTGTAAACGTATCCAATATTCCCTCAGCTTGGTACCCTGTGCTTCTGTCTTGCATTTGCATCTGCACATTATGATATGTTGCCCATTTTGGTAAGATAAACCCTGCAGGGTCTCTAGATAATTTTAACTTTACCCAGGGCTGAAAACCAATATTTCAGGTGTTGATATATGGATGATTAAATGGAAGATGAAATGCTATCCAGCGCGGTGCATTCATTTGGGGTGTGATAACAATCATCAGGGCACAGTCGAAGAATATACACAGAAGTGCAGAGACAAAAGCTGAAAAGGAGGAATGGTGCAATCATAGAAAAATATGGAGATATGATCCTCGAGAAACCTTTGCAGACAGAAAGCTAAAGTCCAATATTCAATTTTGAAGGATAATGCACATGTAATGTTTCCGGAATGTCTGTATTTTTACCTTGTTTCTTCTGGAAGTTGAAGCACAGAGAATTATTCTGGGAATTTAGTAAAGACCATATGATGAAAATGCCATGTGGATAAAACTAGGGGTGGAAAACCACAGTCAATGGCTGGAGCTGAAGATCTCAGGGACCAAGCATCCTCAGTTTGCATACCTCAATGAATGTATCATCATATTCCGCAAGCGTTAGGACGCATGCATTCAAAACGCCGTCTTTACTAGGAACGCATCTGTTGGACGCATTTCTTCAGCACACAAGTTGTTTTAACAAGTTGTCTTAGAGTGGTGCTGGATGTTAGAATAGTTTAATTTGCTATTCCAACTCCAGTCTGTGCGTCAGTAGGGAAGGTGTTGAACTTTAAATCCAACACTATTCCACCAATGCACCCCCTTAAAAGCAAGTTTTTGTTATGACTTTCGTGTGCTGAATGAATGCGTGCTAATGCCCTGTTCATTTTATTGCCGGCGCTTTGTTGGTACAGCGTGATTCCGGCTTCGTCCGAAAGCACTTTCCCTACCTCAGCACCAAACATCACTATGGGCCATTGAATAATGTGTAGTAAAACACACTATATATACCATCACACAGAATAATTCACCAGCTGGGTACCTGAGTGCAGGACTCGGGTCCTCAATGCATTTCTTAGTATTTTTAACTCTCTCAGATGGCGATCTAAACCAACGGGCCAGATTTATCAATATTTAAGGCAGCCTAACACAGCAAGACAACTTTCTGCGCTCAGTCAAATGCAGAGAGCAGGAATGTGCCATATTTACAAACATATAATGCTTTCCTGCTCTCTATCTGTGCTGGTGCTCTGTGTGCTACCTAGAGCCAATGCAGTCACCCTAGTGCAAGGGTCCCTGCATTGCAGGCAGGGTTGTTTTATGCAGCGAAAGACACCCTCTGGCACAAAAACAGTCCTTAGTGGTGTTTTCCTCTTTCTAAGTATGATGCAGAAAAGAAACACAATCACAAAAGAAAAGCAAAATTGACTACTTGATACCTGGCAGCTAATCACGGAGTAAAAACCAAGCTGATTACAACTCATATGCATATTGACTCTATCTTTTGTATGGATTTATCAAATGTTCAATCAGGTTTTATGAGCAGTGGAAGTACACTCCTATCTCACACATAATTACTGGAAAATTCTCTGGTGAAGTACTCAGATACTGTGCCTACCAGTGCCTCCATTTGATGTCGCTGGGAAGTCTTCTTAGACAGTAGTACTGCTCCATCTGAAGTGTACTCCTGTTATGTGTATACCATGATACTGTTCCTGTTATCTATCTTAATTGTGTATTCTTTCTTTTGTATATTTAAGTTTGGTTCTCACTTCAGCACATTCAAGTCTCTGTTAATGTAACTGTGTTCCCATCACATTGTTCTTGATAATATTAATACAATCACAATGCTTACCCATATCAGCTTTCTTCCTTGAAGAACATGTGATTTCCTCAATGGAATTTTACAAGGAGATAGCCCCTGCATGGAGATGTAAGAAAGTGTACACTCCTCTCACTAAGAGCCATAAGTCTAGAGAGGTGTGAACTATGTAAACCATTGCTCCCCACCACAGTTTTATTTTAGAAGTCTCACCTCTTGATACAGCTGATCAACGGTGTGATTACTTCCAAGAACTGTATCTTTCAACTGCGAAACCAGTCTCTCCATCTCTGTGATTAGAAGTTTCAACAATTCAAAATCCAGTTCAGTATAAGAAATGCTGCTCTTCTCCATCCTTTCCACTTTCATAGTTAAGTTCTGAATCTTCATTTCGTACACTTCGATTGCTTTGGTGAATTCACTGATCTGAAAAAGAAGGTCACGCCAGTAATTTGTGAATATTGGAATGTACTGATTCTATGACAAGGTAACTGGATTCTGATCCATGATATATAACATAAGAGTTTGAAGGAAGTGCCAACTCAATGTATGGTGTTTGATATAAGTGCTTCATCAGGTTCTTTGTTGAGAGGTTGAAATAATTCACGGTATGAACATCAACTAGGGAAAACAACTATCAGTGTTTGCAGATTTCTAAACATATATCTCAATGAAGGCATAATTCGCAAGCTACTGCAAAGTTTGATAAATAATATGTAGCCCTGACTTCTACAGGTCTTCTTTCCTGACCTATCTTTGAAGTGCATATGCGATAAACTTTTCACGTCTCTGGAGGTCTCACGAAATTTGTGGTATGAGTGAAGGAATATAGATTAAATTATATTAACAGCTATAATTCCTAAATCTTATCTGTTGTACCCAATGCTCTTATTTAGATTCAGCTTTATTTGTCATTTCTGGAAACGATAAAATTAAAAATGATCCCCTCTGTTCTAAGGGTCTCCATCAAGGCCCACTCCTTCACTGTCCAGTTGAGGATACTGTTGGTTTCTGCTTTGCAAAATTTGCAAAAAGGAATGTGCTTAAAAAGAATTGTAGAAATTGAATAATCAGTGCTTGATAGACGATCTACAGAGCAAAGTATAATTATTTTCAAACTTTAAATCAATATTGATTTGTATGCTACAGAGGTAAAAATTAATGAATTCCTATTTCTTAAAAGAGTGTGTGAAGGTATAAATGTTGCCTTTGAATTTGAATGAAACTGACTGATATATCACAAAGTTTTTGAAGGTTGCACAGATGCTGAACACAACCCAAAATCCAGATATTTAAGGCCCAAAGAAATTTTGAACATCACTTTTCTAGCAAAAACATTTTGCATGAGAATGATTTGCTATAAGCAGAGGTTTTATTGAGTTTTTACCACAGCCCTACTTTGAACCCAAGATTTCTGAGGAGCCCATCATTGCATTTGTCAAAATAGGTTGATTATCAAGAAAATGCCATTTTATGGCTAAAACAATTATGAGTCTGTATGTGCATTATTGTCTTTATTTCTGCTTCCACCATAAATTGTATTTATGATTCATATATTTATTGTTTTGATTAATTATGATATATGAGTGATTGTTATATTGCAACATCCTGCACATACCAATGAAGCATTTTAAATCACATATCTTTTTTATCAGTCAAGAGTGTACATTAGAGCAGCATGTGTCAGTTCTCTCTAAGAAGAGTCATTTAGTTCAATCACTCTAAAAATGACAGCTGGGGGGGTATGCTAAAATAGAAAACACAATCCGGTGGCACTACATTTTACACTAAAGCACCTGGGTGCCT
This sequence comes from Lissotriton helveticus, assembly GCF_964261635.1. Classification (NCBI taxonomy): domain Eukaryota; kingdom Metazoa; phylum Chordata; class Amphibia; order Caudata; family Salamandridae; genus Lissotriton; species Lissotriton helveticus. The sequence continues at coordinate 492,062,527 of NC_136069.1, read as the reverse complement.
GTCTTTTTTTCTTCCAATGTTCATAATTCACTAAATGAAGCCTTGATCCAAGTGACACCACCTTTATACACAGAACAAACAACATGCAGGAGGAATTGTCATGGGTAGTTGAAAACCTCTAAGGGTTAAGTCATAGAGTAGGATGACCATCCACCTACATATCATTGTTTTCATGTTTGTAAGTCTAATTACTTCCATGGAAGCAAACCAAGGCTCCAACTCCCTAAATGCCTTGGGTGATCATATGAAAGTTCATCTACGACAACAGTGTCCATAAATGACCTGGTAGGGGGAGGTCCCCTATCATAGGGCCCTCAGATGGAGGAGACTACAACACTTCATTGAGTTCATGCTTGGAGCGAGATGGAACAAAGGTGGAACTTCAGTCTTGTAGATGTAAGAATATATTTGGGGTAAATTCCAAACTATTTTGGAATACACAGAGGTATTGAGGATTACTTTGGGTAAGCTTTAATAGTGATAGTTTTACAGATGTAGTTATTAACAACGTGGGCACACAAATTGTGTGCACATCCCAGTGGATGGGCACTCCCTCTGGTTCGTCATATAAGACAGACTCCTCTGAGTTTATAAACTTGTTTTAATTATATTCCATTTGAATTTCATGAATATAGATTCTTTTCATCACATTCATTTCAAGTTTTCAATGATTCAAATCAATACTGCTCCAATGCATTTCGGGCGCGATGCCCTTTCTCAAGGAGCTCTGAAAATAAGAACGACCATCAATTGCATCTTAGATCATCAAAAAATGACAATTCATACATTGTATTAAATGTTAACATTAGAAACTAATCAGGGTCAACATGTTGAAATAGATGTAGCATAAAAACGAGATTATAGTGGTGCTCTTAGTGTGCTCAACGGCGTGCCAAATGGGTAAAACAAGGGAGTGCATAATGAATGTGCGTAAATAATAAACCAAGGGTGAGTGAAAGAGGTTCGTAGTCATGGCGGCAGAAAAACGGGGAAAAATAGAATGACGAATGAAAAAAACGCTCACGTGTTCTCGTGATGTTCATGGATGCTGTAAAACATAGTAGTGTCAGGGTTAGAGAGAAATGTCCGTGTGATGAGGATCACACCAAAACATAAGCGTACTAATCGCGAGGGAGCTTACCGAAAAATGTTTCAAGGCAGGTACCACCAAGTCTCCGTGTGTACTGCTGGGCTCGGCTACCGGGGTTGGCGTGTGTGCTTATGACGTGTGGAGTATGTGTGAACATCGAAGGAGGACTTGTTCAACAAGTTCTCTAAAAATGAACGACGGACTATTGGCTGAAATGTTCAGATCGGCCATCTTAGCACAGGAACAAAAGTGAAACCGGGGTGAAAACGATCTAAGATGCAAATGATGGTTTATTCTCCACATGCCCATCCTGAACACGGGTTAACTCCAACCTTTCATAGAACTAAGGGCAAGATATATGATCCTTTCATTTTGCGAGTCGCAAATTGCGTCATTTTGCGACTCGCAATTTGCATCCCGTATAATGGAAGGTACAACAGTGTCTCAGACACTGTTAGTGATTCCCAATGGAGTCGTAAGTGACCTGCCTCATTAATATTCATGAGGTAGGTCGCAATATGCAACCCCATTGTGAATGGCCAGCACTCAAAGGGATGGTGGCCTGCTGAGGTCAGCAGACCACCATGTCTGTGACTGCTTTGTAAATAGGGCAGTTTTTATTTTTTATTTAGCCCGTTTTCCTTAAAGGAAAACAGGATGCATTTCAAAAAGAAAAATTAAACGTTTCAGTTTCATTTTTTAAGAGTAGTGAGCGGTCCTTGGGACCACTGCCTGCTCTTAAAAAAATATTTTCACTGCGAGTCACAAACAGGAAGGGGTACACGTCCCGTTTGCAAATAGCTTACCACCTTTTTTAAATAGGTGGTAAACAGCAAGTGTATTGCAACCACAATTGCGGTCGCAAAACAATCGTACATAGAAGTGTGACTAATAGCGATTCGCAAACCCTATTTTGCGAATCGATAATAGGCTACTGAGTTGCAAAATAGGGTTTGTACATTGCACAGAGCTATATGCGGTCGCAAATGGCTGATTTGCCATTTATGACTGCAAAAACCAGTCATACATCAGGCCTAAATCTCTGATTCAGTTAAGAGTGGGGATATGTTTGTCAAGTTCATGTTTCTGGGTGTTGAACTACTGAGGGAGGTCTCCACAATTGCAATGGCAACAACCAACCACAAAGATTAAAAGTTCTCGCAACCGGTAGCATGCATTATGGTCAAAACGTGTCATTTACAAATGTACGTTCAAAAGTTGTGAATACATGTTGTAACTTTACACTTGTAATTTTTCAATATTTGGCCAACTAAATTCAAATTAGGTCTGCAAATGCTTTTGTGACTCAACCCATGAAGAAATATTTAGATAGTTAGGAATCTTGAAATATTGAGGAGCTAGTAAAGGGCGAAGAGTCACACATGAGGGTTAGCACTTAGTAAGGTTACCTAAAATACTGACACAAAGGGCTGTGCGAGTGGCAGGCCACTTGCAAAGTTTAACAGGTTACTTTTACGTGATATTTGCTGTATTCAGGTGTCAAAGTGCCACTGACGAAGCAACCATTTCCAGAGACAGTAGTAATGTCTTTCCAGAAGCATAATCAAATAATAATGCAACAGAAGGTGTTGCATTACCCTGCATAGTTTGCTTTCCCTTGACACATAATTTAGTCAACTATACTGCATAACTTTGACCTCCTTTGCCACATAATTCCAGTGCACTAGGTGAAAGGAAGTAATATTTCTTGCACCCAATATTTGTATTTTAAACTAGATGCTTCACTGCTTACCTATAGAAAAGAGAGTTCACTTCAAGACTTTATGTATCACACATAAGATCCTACATGGTCTGGGTCCGCAAATTCTGAGCAATCTATGCTTGGTGTATACCCCGGCTCGGGCCCTGCGCTAGACACCAGGCCTGTGTCCCACTGGGCTTTCAGGAAACTGATCAAAACATGGCTCTTTTCCAATCTCTAGCCTATATCCTCTCTGTCAGCCTTTACCCTGGCTTAGCACTGGAACACCCCATTGCTGGGGCAGCCATGCACTATACAAATGCTTATAACATAACATTACTAGTCAACATTCTCATTTTAGTTTATTGTGTATATTTTTATGGTTGTGCACAACTGTGAAGGGCCTCCTCTTTCTTTCTTAATTTCTCTTGCACCCTTTTCTCAATTTTTCATGTCTCTCACCAACTCTTCTCACTAACATTTTATGCCCCTTTCCCTGTCTTATTTTTTAGTTTTGCAGTGTTAGCGGGAGCCAGACCTGAAGGTATTGGAACGTTTTACTTGAGCACCAGTAACATTACAAAAAGACACATTCATTTTTTGTTGGCACAGGAAGACGAAGTGATTCTGCCAGAATCACAGGACTGTGATCCGCCGCCATGCTGGGACTCGAAACTGGTTCCCCAGTTCCAAACTGGGCAGCTCTGGCCCTTACATCACATCCTCTGCCCACCTTTCTTTTTCAGAATTTCAGTCTACTGTGATTTCTAAAAAATACATCCTCGAAATACCAAAAGACAACTTTGATAATTACGCTATAGGGATACATGGATACCCTAGTTACAAATGAGGGGGTGGAAAATCATGGGGAGCATTCTTTTTAATGACTAATGTCCCCTGGAACCAACGTACACATCTTGTAGCATTTTGCAAGATGAGGAAATATTGTGATTTTGACGCTATTGGCTATATTTCTTCAAAATATTTTTGGCTTTTGTGAACTAAACCATATTTACGAGTGGAGAAGAATATGGTGTTAAAACATTTTCATAATTCTTCATAAAGTAATCTCTCTGACATTAAATACATATTCTTATGTCATTCATGTGTTAAAAGTACTTACTTTAGCAAGTTCTTTTTCAACTCGGATTGACAGTGTCTGAGTAGTAATTTCCAATTTTTCTACTTGCATTGCCGGAAAGCTGTTATCTGGCAGTTGAAAGGAGCACTGGCACATCCCATGGTTATCCAATGAGCCAGAGACATTGGCAAAAAGCTGCAATACAATGTGACATGCAAAATCAAATGAATTGTTACTAAATATGTTGCCCATCTGCAACATTGGTGACTTGATATCGTGATAAACCGATCAGCAAAAAAAGTGACATAACTGGTTTTCAGGCAAAATAATCTCAAAAAACCAAAAGGCAGGCAATAGGACTTCATTCCCCATCGACAATCTGCACAAGAAGTGACATCACGGCATTCACCATTAAACATCTGCACAGGAATCTACTCTTTTATCCTTATTTCAGTCAACTTCTCCTAACTTCAGTCACCTACTGTCAAGGCATCCTCAGCAAGGGACAGACACAGGCAAGGGTAGTGCCTATTTAGGACTCTTAGGGCCAAGAAGGACTTTGAACCAGAACCCCTGTCCACTGAAACCTATAAGGTAAGATATCACATCACCCAGCACCCTTATCTGCCTATTCTCAAAATCACACCCAGACCAAGAAGACACAAACACTCTAGTGTCCTCAAACTCACAGAGCCAACCTGGTACATCCCATTGCCTGCCACACATTTGATAACCTCGGAATACATATTCTGCTCATGCTCATTAATGCTCACTCCACAGTAATCCATGCATCAGCAAATATTGCAGACCCTATCTACAATCAAAATTTTGACGCCAAATCATCATCAAAATATAGTTAACCCCCATATCCTTACACATTTCAGACATCCTTTTTCCCTCAGGCTATGACATACAGTGTATTGACCACACACATGAGATGGGTTGATCCCTCACTATCATTCATAGATCCTCCAAGTCCTTAAACCTAGGCAAACACATGACAATCAACTCCATAGACCTACTGATATGCCACTTCCCACTCTCTGAAATCCAGACTTCCACCTTGCATTTCATCTACAGGCTTCCGGGGCAGAAGAAGGGCATCATTGAGTAACTTTTCAATCTCTTCACTACCTCATCCATCCAACACACCCACATAATCCTGGGTGACCTCAACCTCTCATACAACAAAAGCTCAAAGAAAATGAGACACCCTCCTCAACCTCATTGGCACACCCAAATTGTTACTGCACGTCACCCAGCCAACACGCTCCAATTGCCACATCCTCAATCTCGTCTTTTCAGCACCACCAGCAATCCATTGGAAACCTCCCATACACATATCTCTAGAGTGGACCAACAACCATGCCATCCATTTCTCATTGCCCAGCAACCCACACACCAAAGTCAACCCAAAGAAGAAGACCAAAACTCCAGATCCTTCCAAAATGTATTCATAAGCAACTGATGCCAAAACCATTTTAAACAACTTCATTGATTTTTTGAAAAACTATATGAACATCCACACTTGAACAAACATATGCAAGTGCAAGTCAAAACTTTCAGCACCACGTTACTGTAAAAGATTTCTGTCAATAAACATTCGATCCATAGACAGGAAAGAAAATTTACAAAAGACAGTAATCCTCAAGCTCTCATGATGCTGATGTCACTCCACTCAACACGCAGACAGCTCATCTATCACCCAAAGTGAAGTTCTATATCAACACCATCAATAAAGAGGCCAATAGAAGGAGAACACGTTTTGAAACAATCAAACCCTGCCTCAGTACCCAGCCTGATTCAACTAACTGTTCCACACTTCACAGACAAGTGCAATGCCATCAACTTATTTTCAGTGAAAAAAAGACCATTGATCAGTACATCTATAACACCAAGCCTGCTTGTCCTCTTAGACCCACCTACTCTTTTAGAATCCCACAATTGTCATCCTACCATGTCCTGTCTCTCATAATTCTTCCAACATACTTACCTTTCTTAAAGCTACTTCTAATGAAGATGATGCTTACCCTCTTCCTTCATCAATGCTTTCTCCGGAGAAGCTCTCTTACTACTCACTATTGCCAGCACCTCCATCACTTGTCATCTTCTCAGACACAATCAAGGCAGGCACAATCCTTCCACTCCTAAATAATTCTACAGTAAACCCTGATGACCTCGTCAACTATTGGCCCATCACTCATCTACCCTTCATTGGCAAGAACACTAAAAAGCTTTCTGCACTCAACTCCAAAATTACATCAATCATCAGTGCTTATTATCTTCTGCATTGTGACCAAACTGGCTTCAGCTGACCTTGCTTGAAACTGCAACATCTTCCAAGAAACCTTAGGCATTAGTTTCACTTTAATAAACGGTGACACTTCTAAGTCATAGAACAAGTTTTAGGCATGGAGGTATGTACATGGGAAAGCAAAATCCAAAATACCTTTTCTTTTATGTTGTTTAGAACATTAACAGATGCAAACACAATGGTGCCAATTCACAATCATCTTTTGAAAAGTCACGGGTCTCCTGCTGATTTTTGAGTAGATTTCTAAATGTTTAATGCTTCACAAAAACTCTTAGAAGTATTTGTGGAAATGTATACAAATTGTACAGTTAATGAGTACTCCTTGTCCCCTACACTTACACCTGCACAGCAAAAAATGAACCGGTGTACGTATGAAGAAAATTAGCATCAACATATTTAACAACGCTATTAGAAAATGATGACTAAATGTACTACATTTGGAGATCTTATTCAATTATCAAACTGTCTGCCTATCTGCTCTTACGTAATGTACCAAAGCTGCTACAGGCACCCTTTTTGAAATACATTTCCTTATTATCTTTCACTATGTCAATCCTTTAGTTTTCCACTAGTGGCGATGTCTTGGTAAGGGACATTTCTCCCTCCAGGTGATCCTGTTTAAGTGACAACAGAAAGAATTTCAACCCAAGTCGTATTGTTACTCAATTATATGCAGAGCATAGCTACATTTGATAAACATGAATATGCTATCCTTTCTTTGCATGTAAGTTGAGTGGATAAGATTAATGGATCAGCAAGTGACCATGTTAGATAGATGCCTTTGTATAATTTTGCTCTGGACAGGAATGTTCATTGCTTGGCCATGATGCTAGAAACATGCAGGATTTGCAAGTTGTCCACAGGCAATATAAATGATTCCAATTGACCTATCCGGGACACATTTGTTACAGATTCAAAAAATACGTTCACAGCAGCCGCGGGCCGTGGAGGGAGTTATGGTGGGGCAGGGAGGCGGGGAGGGGCGAGGTGGAGGGTGCTAAAACCCGGCATATGGATAATTGCAGGTAAGTAAACAATTTAATTAATAAAACGAATTTCGTAGCGTGCACTGCATCGCATTTTGCGATGCAAGGCGCACTACCAAATTCGTTTTATTAATTAAATTGTTTACTTACCTGCAATTATCCATATGCCGTTTTTTCGCATCCTCCACCCTGCCCCTCCCCCTCCCCGCCTCCCTGCCCCACCGTAACTCCCTCCACGGCCCGCGGCTGGTTCACAGTGATTATCTACAATCTTACAGCTCCCAGATGCCTGCAACCTTAACATTATCAAATGATTCTAGTCAGTCATCACTCCATTGTTCACAGGTATATCAAGTGAAGTTTCCCATTATGTCATGCATGATATAGCCCACTACTAAAAAAATTACTGCCAACTTAGAATTCCTGGCAAATTAGAGGACATTCTCAAGTTCATCGACGTACGATTATCAAAACAAAGGACAGTTACCAACACCCATACGACTTAGAAACAAATAACCTCTTCAATGACTTTTATTTGGATTTCATGGCACAGATGAGAAAAGTAAACTCTTCAATAACATTTATGGAAGAAATTGCTAAATTCCTTGGACAATGGTATTGGCAGTGGTTAATCGTTCTCAGCTTCTCCATTGTGTTAAATATGATATACCATAGTATCCCCTTCTCATGGTTAGAAAAACCTTGCTGAATAGATAAACCAGCAATCCAGTGTTTCCATCCATTTGGCATGCGTTGCAGTGTCCTTTTTCCATTGGTAGCATAACCTGCTCTGTATCTCAAGAATCTTCATTTTCCTGTTCAATTTTTAAATGTGACTCACACAACTAGCCTCAACAAATATAACTTTGTAAAATCTCTACACCAGTAATAAGAAGGTATTTATGAAGACTCCAGAGCAGTTGGTAAAACTGGCACATTATAAATTATTACCTTTCACATATGCAGGAGTTGAAGAGGAAAGCTAGTAAAGCCTCAATAGAGTAGAAACAGAGCCAATGTTACTAGGCTTCAAAGACTCAATAGTGGTATGATATAACTGCCCATACTCTATTACCCTCTCTCTCCCACAACTCTCTCAAGCTTGGTCGATTCAAAACAGAAGGTCACCCTTAATGCAGATATTTTGTTAATTTCACAAGCTAACAATGTGAATAATACATGTTTAACAAATACTACATCAACTCCATTACTGAAGGCACACAACGGAGTCACTCTTATCCTCAAAGTGACTTCTACATTGTTAGTGATGAATGTTTTTTCTAGTGCACAACATTTAACCTTCATTCTAAACATCAAAATGTTCAATTCTAATCTTGAGATCACTGCCAAGTGGTGTGTGTTAACTATCATGGATTACATTACATTAGGAAGGGTTGTTGTGTTTTTCAGAAATTACCTGGAAAACATTCATCCTGGCACTGTTTTTGTTTCTTCAAACAAAATTATTATGGCTAATCAGAAACATGTAATGAGTTCACAATTAATTTAAGGACACAGGGGTACACATTTCTGTTGTAGAGTTTTCACCATGTCCCTACCTAATACTTTCCAGAATACCTTAAAGAACTCTATGGGTATTTGGTCAGGTCCTGCTGCCTTTCCTGATGGTAAACTCATAAGTGCAGCCTCGATCTCCTGAAACTCTAAGGGTGAATCTAGTATTTGTTGTTCTTCCTCCTTTAACATCACTTTTTCAATACTCTCTAAATATAATGCAATTTCCACTGGGTCTTTTCCTTGCTGCTCTTCATATAATTTCATATAAAACTGTCTAAAAACCTCTTTAATCCCCTGTGCGTCAATTACCTCTTTCCCTAAGCTATCTTTAATCGCCCTTATCTCTCCTAACGCCGTTTTTTGTCTTGCTCGTATTGCCAAAGTTCGTCCCACCCTTTCACTAGCTTCATAGCACTTCTCTCTGTTAGCCACATATATTTTTGCCGCCCTAGTTGCTATGTATTCCTCTGCCTCCATCCTTATCTTTGCTAATTTAGTAAGTAAAAGCTCTGGCGGGTTACCTGCCATTATACATTCATTTAACTCTTCCTCTGCTAAAAGCAATTGTGTTTTAACAGTTTGAATTCTAAATCGTTCCTGTTTACGGTTATTCGCACTGTAGCTAGTAGTCTCACCCCTTATCCCTGCCTTAAGACTATCCCATACAATTCCATCCGGGGCAGTACCTCTATTTATTGTCAAGTACTCCTCAATCCACTGCATCATGTGTTGAATATAGGTTTCATCCTCTAAAAGCGCTCTTTCAAATGTCCATCTTGTAGCTTCCCTGGAGCTCAACATAGCAGTATAGTTTAGAATTAAGGGATTATGGTCTGACAATAAACGTGGCGTCCTCTCAATCTGTGATTTAGATAAACAATTACTTGCTACGAGGAAGTAATCCAATCTCACACTTACCCTATGCGGGGCAGAATAATATGTGAATCCCTTCTCTTGTGGTTTTAGACTATCCCATAGATCTATTAATGCATTATTCCTAGCCATAGAGGGAATTGCTATATATACTCTTTTCTTCCTACCTTTATACGTTGTATGTGTTCCTACCGTTAATCCTAGCCCCCCCAGCACCATTGATATTAAAGTCACCTCCGAGAATAATACAGGGCGCCCATGTAGCCAACTCTATATCCAACTGCTCAAAAATTTCAGGGTCATCCCTTGTGGAACCATAAATTGAGCCTAGAGTGATCCACTCTTCTCCAACCAAACACTCTACCAGCGCCCATCTCCCCCAAGCATCCTCTAATTTCTTCCTCATAGTAATATCCCGTCTCCTTGATAGTATTGCCACCCCCCTATTTCTGGAGCCCTGTCTTGAGAAGGCTAGGATTACAAACCCCAATTGTTCCAATAGGTATATTTCAGATGCCATAATGTGAGTTTCTTGTAAAAGTAAGAAATCAACTCTCATATTTTTTAATAAAAGAGATACCTTATGCCTCTTCTGCCTCTCATTCAATCCACATATATTCCATGTCATTATTCGTACAGCAGCCATTTCAGTTCAGATATTTGTTTCACCAGATATAGCCTCCATGTTTCCTTATAGTTTATTTTCCTTGGTTTTGTTTGCATTTTTATATACATTATTTCCATATTGTGCCCCCTGCCCCAACAAAGTCCCCCCCCCTGTGAGCCCCCCCCGACTGTCCCTCCCCCCCTACTGGCAAATAGGTCCATAAGACCTATATGTGGCAACTGTGACCCCTCTAGGGTGACGTTCCCTCTCACTCGTCTCCCTTACCCCATTACCTCCCCAGAAATCACACCACTTCCCCCTAGTTCTTTTATCCTTCCCCCATCTCATTATCCCCCCCTACTCTATCCTCCCTCTACTATTCTTATTTCATTTGTCAGAGACTCTTAAAAAAAATATCAATCTCATAATTCCCCTTTTTATTTTTTTTATTTTTTTTGTCTAAGTTGAACTCTTTTGCTTTAGGTTTTCTGGTTTCTGTGAGAAATCAGTGCCATTGTATCATCATGTGATCTGTTTTCCTTCAACCAGACCAACTTTTCCTGGGCCTTAATCTCTGAATGAAAAACCTTAAATTGCCCATTCTTGACTACCTTCAGTCTGCTAGGGAACATCAAGTATGCCTCACAACCTAGTTTTTGAAACAGGGTTATTAACTCCCTCATCCTCCATCTCCTTTCAACTGTTGTGTGACAAAAATCGGGTCTAGCAAAAAATTCAACATTTTTATATCTACATTTTGCCTGGGGTTTTGCCTTTGCCATAATTTCTTCCCTTAATAAATAATTCCCAACATGGATAAGTATTGCCCTGGGTTTTGCCAACATTTTATCCTTGCTCTGTACAAACGGGAATCTATGCGCACGCTGTATCTCCTTTTCCAAGTCCCAACCTGTTATATCTGGTAGTGCACCTCTGAGCAGTTCAATTACATATGCCCTCACATCTTGCCCCTCCTTTCCCTCTGCAACACCCAGTAAGCGTATGTTATTTCTGCGCTGCCTATTCTCAAAATCCTCGAGTTTCCATAGGACATCGGACGTAGTTTTTTCCTGTTCTTGTTTAAAGTCTTGCCACTTGTTAACCTCGTCTTCCAAAACACCAGTTCTCTCCTCTACTTCGGTGACCCTTCCCACAAGTTCTGTATACAGCTTATTCACTTTCCTGAGCGAACCCTGTATCTTCTTGCTCTCCTGTCTCGCTCTCCGACCCTCCGCTCTGGCCTCCACTTGAATCTGTTTCAGCATAGTAAACATCGTTTCAAACCCAGGTGGTTCTTGACCTTGTCCTGTAGCCTGCCTCTGTGTGACGTCTTGGATTGAAGTAGAACCCGCTGCCTCTTGATACATTTGTGATGTTGCAGAGTAGTCCCAGTCCAATCTTTTTACTACCTGTACTTGTAAAGGGCTTACACCACTTTTGTTTCTATTCCGTCTCTTTTTCACTAAAGTTTTACGTACAGAGGAGAGTTTGTGAACTGTTCCCCTTAATTCCGAGCTACCTGACATATCTGAATCTAATCCAGTAAGATGCAACTCCATTTCATGCTCAATATCGGTATCAGAATCTTTTGCAGCATCAGTTGATTCTGAGGATGAACCCAGTTCGGTCCCTTCCACAGCCCCAGCCTCCTCCTCATCACCCCCCTCATTCAATGAAAAAAAACAGTCATCACTCGGCGAGCCTGGGTTTGAAGGGGAATGCGGCATAGTCTTCATAATGTTTAAGTCCAAACCCAATACATTCTTATCAATCTGTGACCCTACTGATTTAGGCATTGTCTCTTTAGGCATTGTCTCTCCATATTCATCCTGTCCCCCAGTAATCAAAATATCTTCAGTAAAATTCGTGGCTTGTATTTTAGTCCCTAATTCCACACACTCTGTACGTATTTCAACATCAGAAAGTATCTTCACTTCGCCCCCTACCTCCTGTGTTACCTGCATTGACCGAGTTTGCTGAGCCTCCAAGATTGCCGGTATCTGACTAGTAGCAGAGACCCTATCTGAGTCCCGTATCACAATCTGCTCCCTGCCTTGGGTAGTGCTCAGCCGGTCAGACTCCTTCATGACTTGGAGCGAAGCCCCTCCAGAGCTCTGCTGTAGTAGCTCTGTGCAGCTCATCTGTTCATTGAGGTCAGTCTGCTCGATCGGCTCGCTCTGCTCGACCTGCAAAGGCAGCCCTGCCCGCTGCTCCGTCTCTCCCGTGCACAGCCCCGCCCCCAACAGAGCCGGCGCTTCCACGGTCATTGCCCCGATCTGCTCCCGGGAAATCTGAGTGTCGACGCCTTTGGTAAGTCCCCCATTCAGATCCTGGAGACTCCCAGGAGCCGTTAACAACTGGGCGCGAGCAAGTGCTTTACCTGAAACTTCGTTTAACTTAGCGCTTGCGCTCACATTCACATTCCCTTTAGCAGTCAGTCGCGCTGTAGCCGCTGCAGGCGAAAATGCCTCGAAAACCGTTGGTTGTCTCAGACCTGCCTGCTCAGATGTCTTCGTGCCATTGTTGTTTCTTCTCACTACGGTAACTTTTTCTTTTAATTTTTCCTTTTTTTTCTCTTTATCCCTTTGGCTTGCCGCTAGTTTCCACGCGTTTACTGTTACTTTGTTACCAGTCGACTTTACTGAATCCGAGTCCTCCACTCTCCGTATATTTGGTTTTGTCCGAAGGTTTGCTGCAGGGGCGTCAAGATCATTGCCATCCACTTTGTCGTTGTCCTCTTTTGTAGTTTTGTATTTCGGAGCCATAATGTGCTTCCTCAATCGAAGCAGACAGCAATGGCTCGTATTAATAACACTCTCAAGAAATTCATGTACTTGAGTCAGTCTCCCCTTTATGTTGTCCTTTAAAGTCCCAGTGGGAGAGTCTAATTTGGACAACAGCAGTTCCACCGTAGGCAGACTGCTTCGGTACTTGATTTCAAAATAACTTGCAGATTTCATCGAGGGGTTTTTGAAAAGAATCTCGCAAAGGGGGAATTTTTTACCGCTCTCCTCACATCGTGATCGGCTTAAAAGAGTGGTGTGCTCTATATTCTATTAAAAAATAACCGCTACATCGGGAGCGAGGAGAGAACACGTCCTTCCCCTACGGCCTACCAGCGGCCATCTTGCCAAGAACCAGGTGCGTCATAGCTCTAATATTTCTAATGCCAGTTATAGAATATTTGTTGGTAAAGGATGAGGGGGCAAATTATTGATTATGGAAAGCTTTGAGCTGCTACTTCACGAATGTAAATTACAAATGATTTTTTTCCATCTATGTAATTATTTAGTTCAAAAGTATTATAAAGGTTCAAATATGTTAACTTACAAACACAGCAGAGCTGTTTATTACCCTTTGATGTGCGCTATGATTCATAGGTTACCTATGGTGGAAGTTTAGTGTCAGGAGTGCCCTAAGAACTGAAATTGGAACAGAGATGAAGTTTCAAGTCTGGAAGGTAGGAGAGAGGACATCTTGTGCACCTAGAGTCATGAGTAGCAGTAGCTACAAGGAGAGTCTTATTATCCAATGTAACTTGACTCTCTGCTCCAGAGTGCAAGTAGGCATTGAAAATGCCTAGTTTTAAAACTGCTTTGCATATTGGCATTCACAGCACTTCTTGTAATATAAAAATCATTTTCTATGCAAGTTAAACAATCACACACCACAAATGAAATGTGATAGTAGAACTACAAATAATTGACTATTGGTGAAGAGGAAGCAACTTCGAATTAATCATGCCAAAAAAAACTTGTAGTTTTGGGCTTTGTCAGGTTTCCATTTTTAGCAAGAATTGTGTCCAAAATTATTTTAAACACTAGTCTAGAACATCTAAAAATAATTTTGGTACATCCTTACTCATAATTTTTTCTAGCAACATCAATAATTTTTTTATGGATATAGATTTACTTTACATAAATGGGGACTACATATTGGAAAAATAATGAATACCTTTCTCAACATTACATGGCCTGAAAAATGTAACTTTTCTTCTCCTGTTCCCTCATTGTGACACTTGTCATAGTCAGTACTACACCTCTCGCGTTTACTAGAAGCAAATTTTATATTTAATATTAGTTACCTTTGATTGAGGCTCTGGTAGAATTACTGTGTTAGAGCTTCCTAGATCTGTATGGATCTGAAAAAAGGAACATACAACTTGTTAAATCTGATTGAATACTATTTGTATTGCTAAAATAGAAGTTCACAAGTGAATCACGCCACATTAGTACATGTACTCACAACAAGCACTATCTAAATGAGAATGCCATTCTGAGTTCTTTGACATGGACCGTAAATAATTTAAGTTTATATCCACAAGTTGTGGGATATGCCACATCTTAATTTCTGTTTGTGGCGAGAACACAGCTTTATCATAGAGCTAAGTAAATTGTTCCAACAGGAGAGGATGGGCAAATTACTGCTGCACATTTATTGTCCTTCATTTGTCTTGATTATGAGTCTTATCATTGTAACTCCATCATGCCTATATTAGGATCCTCAAGGTGTCAGTTGAAATTTGTTGATTGTTTGAAGCTCTCCAGGATCTGACCTACTACATTTAGCTCCTGGAGGGGTACTGACTCATGCATCCTATATATGATTATCCAACCTGTACTGCTTGGTATAAACTCTTCTACATCTGTACTCCAAAGATGTGTGCATGTAGTGAATTACTGATTTTCTCACACTTAGCCAGCGGGAGCTTGCATGAGTACCATGCGCTCTCTTTTCAGTTTTACAGTTAGATCCCACAAGATGAAACCAAAGTGGCACACTACTGCCAGTAAGCAAGGAGCAAACTTTCTCTTTTCTGTGGCGAATCAGCCTCTAAATTCATAATGGTTTAGACACACTCCTGACTTAATTTATAACAATATATATTTGCTCCTTGTTTTATGTCAATGTGTTGTGTTCTGTTCAAAGTTTGACCCTGCTGCTTTTATCTGCATCTTCCAAAAGTACTCTGAATAAAAGACCCTATGATGTTGGTATCCTCATTTTTTGTAAAAACATTGAATCCCATTAGAGACATGAGCACAAAAGGGAATTCTCAACAATGAATAGTTAAGAATAAGAAAAAACAGAGTAATGTATTTTTGTCTATCCTTGATAGTGATTAAAACTATTCATTGCAAAGAAGGGTAGGACTAGGCTACGGAAAGCATTAATGATTTGGGTTGCAATTACAGATTGTGGTCAGCTTTAGAGTTAGATTCAGATTAGGCTGCTATCAGCATAATAGTTATGGGTTAACAATAAGTAAAAATAGAGGTAAGTGCTAGTGAAAGAAATAGTGTTAGTTTAGGGAGTATAGCAGGGTGTGGGATAGTGTTATGCTTGAGGTAAAAGGTTAAGAACCGGTGTTAAGGTAAAAGGTTAGGATTAGGATTAAATAATACTCAACTTTGTGCCCTCAGGTCCAGGGCTGGTCTTATAATAAAGACACTATAGGACACTGTCTTACTGTTCCTCTGTACCAGGGCACAAGATTATAATGAATGGCCCCATTAATGGAACTTTTATTAGGAATTGGGGAGTGTCCTGGAGGCAAAGCGTAATTATGCATGGAGGGTCGGATAACCATTACACCGGAGCTGTTTAAAACTACTTCTTACACAATGCATTACAAATAACAATTCACAAATAGAAAATTATTCATTCTAGCTGGATTTGCACTGTGCAATTTAGTGGTCTTCTTCAGTTTCAGCACATGATTCCATCAAAAATTCATTGTGATATTTTAAAGACAGCTAAAATAGCTTTTGTTCCCCTGTGTGTCTAAATAATGTGTAATGGCGTACCACTGATGGTTTAACAGCTCGAAACCTTTTAGCATTTTCATGTGCACCTGTTCTGATCCTTGTCTTCTTTGTGGTAGCTCTCAAATAAACTTTGTAAATTACAACCTTTTTATATAGCACAGTGGAAATTTATTTGAATATTAGCTGCATTCCTCCCAGTAAGACAGCGATGCCTTTGATAATTTTTTTTAAATCTTATTACTCTTGTTCTATATTTACTTACAAACACCAAATCGTAAATTAGCCTATAGGCCTCTTTGGGAACAAATAAATCTTATTGATTTAATTTTCAAATTTTGTCTTTGCTTGCTAACAAAGGTATTTGCCACACACGCTCTAGTGCATTTAAAGATTGGTAAAGGGGGCATTCACCAAAAATGAAACAGACTTCACCAAAACAACTTTGCTGTTCCCCTGCCCCATCCAGAAGTAGAATGAACCATGGGGTTTCAGCCGAAGGAGCCTCATCCATCTCTGCCAATGGAAGATTTTGATTCAGCATTTGGTATGTCAAACAGCTAGGTTACAGTGGTAGTAGTCATACCCCACACAGTGTGGGAACAGCTCAATGGATATCCTTGGTCAGGGCAGCCATTGAAAGTATGGAATACCAGACAGAGAAAACTGTTAATGATCCTACACACAAAGAGGGCCATTGATTTATTTTTGTTTTTTTAAAGTCAAATTCCTACTTTCAGAGTTATTTATGAAATAAAAAGAAAAAATGTTGAGTGGCAAAAAACAATGCCAGCACTTGACGTTCAGCTCTACCATCAGTTCATACGCCTCACTGATGGATGCCCTTAAGAAAGAGAGATCCCAAGTTTTCATGCTGGGATCTCTCCACGAGGTGGACATTTCTAAGCGGGCCAGTGGAGACCACAACCACCACCGACCTGGTGGCCTATCCTCTAGAATTTCATTTATCTCCATTGTGTTGAAATCTGCAGCTATCTTCAGAACTTTGGGGCATATTATCAAGGACCGGTGTTAAAATTGTCACCGTTTTATCGGCAGGAAACTGCATATAAAACGGCGATAATGGGCTTGATAATACGCCTTTGTTAATTCCCATAGAAGCCCATGTTCTGATGTTAACATGGGCTTCTATAGGAATTAACAAGGGCGTATTATCAAGCCCATTATCGCAGTTTTATCGGCAGTTTCCTGCCAATAAAACGGCGAAAATGTTAATGACAATATGCACCTCAATTCTTCAAAAACGTTCTGATGGTTAATAATTCTTCTTCATCTTCTCAACTGAATAATGCATAACCCTGAAGTAACAACTGGACCATGAAAGATGCAAGATATATTTTTTTCTGCCAGTCACAGTACTGTAGCCACCAAATACCAATTTTTCTTTGCTAATCTGTATATCTTTTCCAAAATATGTAGTTTTGATCACATCAGAGAATAGGTATTGAAACAGCATGAAGAAATACTTTACAGCACACCCAACCATACTATTATCAGCAACAGCTGCTAAAACACAGTAATTTAGAAAGAACACTAGCGGGATGAAGAGCAGATGGAACAGTGCTTTTTCAATCAACTACCAGCACAAGTAAATTTCTTTCTTACAATGTATGATATAAACGGCAACCATATATAGTGGTCATTGTATATTTTATTGCGGAAACTCACATAATTGCCCGAACTATTGCCGAATTTGACTCTAGTATTCTTAGATGCTTGAC
The DNA here is from genome assembly GCF_964261635.1 of Lissotriton helveticus. Classification (NCBI taxonomy): domain Eukaryota; kingdom Metazoa; phylum Chordata; class Amphibia; order Caudata; family Salamandridae; genus Lissotriton; species Lissotriton helveticus. Next base: position 492,044,849 of record NC_136069.1, on the reverse strand, counting down.
ATCTGCAGGCGAACATACCGTATCGAGAAGGATTGTACTTGATGTCAGAGATTCAAATGTAGGGTTCTGTATGACAGTGCCTGGTAATATTCTGAGTTATTGATATCTGACGCTTTTGAGACATTTTTATGGCCAGGTTTGTGGGACTGCAGGTTCGCCTACCTTTTCATAACAGAGTTTGAGCTTAAATTAATTTTAGTAAATTCATCACTGTCAGGTAGTGTACACTTTGTTATTGTTATGAATATGACACAATATTGGTTTTGACATCATGAACAGAAATTTGAATATGATTCTGAGTCACTGCATTTTTTATAGGCGACTATTGAATTTACTATGACTGTGAGAGGGCTTTGAAAACGTACATTTTAAAATTGGAAATATAGATTAGGGAAGCCAGATGGAATGCGTTTCTTTTGCCTTGAAAGTTATACATTTACACACATTTTCCTGTGATTCGCTCATGAATTCAAGGAGTGAGCCAGAGAAAATATTCCTGACATTTATAAGTAAGCCAGTAAAAAAAGTAAGTTGCATCTGCTCACTCACCAATCTTTGCAACTCGGACCTGCAGACTTTAAAATTATTTCCAAGCGTTTACAAGCAGGTAACAATTGCCATATATTGGCATGAAAAATGTAACAACTTGCAAAATGAAACAAAGCCTAAATAGGCAATACAAGATGGAGGCAGAGCTGTCAAAACGAGGTCAATTACGGGGGTGGGGGAAGTGTGTGGGGGGGGGGAGATTGCCCCAAAAAGCAAAAAAGGTGTTGAATATTGTTGTACAATGCATAGATTTTTACAGAGATATCAACCCAAGGAAGTTTATTTTGGGACAATATCTACAGTCGAATATAATCTTCACTACTTTTAGTAATTGATTGATTAGACTTGTTAGTGGTGCTGCAGCCACCTCCCTAAGCTTAGTTAAGGTTGTCATGTTTTCTTTTGATCTGCTTTTTTTATTTCATTTTAATGTTGTATCTGCGGCCAGGTTGACAACTCATGATTCATACTTTTGGAATTACGTTTCCAGATTATAAAGCGCCAATTTTTTGCCATCGCATTACTACATTGACACTTGCAATGGTAATTGGGCCAATCGACTCCTGCAAAGTATGACTTTAGTTTGTTCTGGTTATTTGTCTTTGAATTCATGTTTTGCGCATATCCAGCAGAACATTTTCTTTGTAAACGTGCATACAGCTCCCTCCTATAATAATTTGTTTTCAGTTGAAGCATGCTTCCACGTCAATATTTTTCATATTGTGAACGCTGACAGTATTTATTAGTTTGACATTATCACTGTGCCTTGGTCTACTTTATACTTGCCTTGACCACTCAAATGCTAATTTCTAGCTTGCACTCTTTCCTTGCAATAAATACCAGAAAGTAACGTAGGTTAAAGATTTCACCCCTGGCTTTGCTGACCTTGTTGTATTTCAGTGTCTCTCTTGGGAGGAGATGATGTCTCATTGCTGAATTGGAATCATCACCTCATGCCCAGGACTATGTAAAATCCTACATTGCTTAATTCACTTGGCACAACTGTTATGCCATGCACTCAGGGCAATGATTTGGACTCTATCATAATAAAGAAAAAAGGCTGAGAACACTGGAACAGATGCACATCCAAAAGGCATGAATCAGTATTGAAAAAGTAGCAACATCAACCATGCAGTCTGTTGCTCGGAACGAGTGCGACAAATATATTGTATGCTGTTGAATTGGATATGAGTTAAAATGGAGAATGTATTAACATATTGCAGTTTCAAAGCTAAAATGGATTATAGCATTCTCAATTTAGAGCAGTCTGAGAGGTCTCAGAGAGGTGCAGCCAATTTGTACAGGTTGTTGCAGATGCTGGGACCCGGCACTCTTGTTGAGGACCGGGGCTTATATTTCGTGATCAGCCTTTGACCCAGAGCCAGAGAAAGAAAGGTAGAAAAGGGTGAAGGAATGACGAAGAGAAATATAGGAAGAGAGTTTGAAAGGGAAGAAAGCAACAAAGAAAGACAACTTGCAAGAGTGAGAAATGTGGGGTGGTGGCAGAGAAAGGCACGATGTGAATCCTGACTAGGCAGCCTTGGTATTTGGCAACACTGACAGTCAACAGCACCAGCCACAAGCTCCTAAGAAAAACTTTGGTCTACTGCACTTAATTTGTTTTCCAAATCAAGCCCTGGGTGCAATCAGGAACAACACTGCAATGAGAGGGGTATCCTGATGATCTGTGCGATGTGCTTGCCTATTTGGAAAACAAATCCTCAGGAAGAAGGGTGAGCACCTATCCTGAGGGGCATGCAATAATAGACAAGGACACACGAAGATCAGCAGAAATTCCTTGTTGAAGGGGAACACACTCATGCAAAATAAACGCATATTATCAATACAATACAAATGCAATTTGCTGATCATAATTGTTAGAAATTGGATTGTAGGTTGATTGGGGTATGAGCCCTAGTCGACCTGCAACCAGAATTGTATTCAGGGTAAGAAGAAGGCAAACCCTAAATTAAGCTGTGCCCACCCTCTGTTAGCTTGGCACAGAGCAGTCAGGCTTAATTTAGAGGCAATGTGTGAAGTATTTGTGCAACCCTTCCAGCAGTAAAACAGTGAAAACACCACACAAAAAGATTCCACACCAGGTTAGAAAAATAGAGCTCAATTTAATAAATAAAACATGAACAAACGCCCAATAACTATAACTTGATTTATGAATTTTCAAAGCATAACCTGAGAAATAGCGCTCAGAAGCAATAAGCAATTACTTATGATATCTGGTAGCGCCAGACCGGGTCGAAGTCTAAAGTTAAGGCTGACTATGATGGAGCGTGGGCTGGATACAGGGACCCAGTGAGGCCCACTGAAAAAAAGTAGCTTAATCCTGGCTGAGTCAACGTTGAAGATCCGGGGTGCAGGGAAAGAGATTCATCAGTGTTGATCCATGCAGTGGCGGTGATGCGCCGGTCCTGATCCGTGCAACAGCAGCAATGCGTCGGCCCTGATGAGTGAAGAGCTGCCATGCAGACATTTGGCATTGCCGTTGAGGATGCTGTTGACGGGCACGTGAAGCCCTTGAGCCTGGAAGAGCATGAACTAGTGGTAGTTCCGAAGACTATGTGTCGGGGTCGATCCATGCAACAGACTCAGTACGCTGATTCTTGTCCACGCACCATGGAACGATGTGCTGATTCTGATCCATACAACAGGAGCGATGCACCGGTTCTGATCCATGCAACAAGGGTAATGCACCAGTTCTGGTCCACACAAGAGGGGTGATGCATTGACTCTGATCCTTGAAACGTTGGGGATTCACCAGTTCGACTGAAGATGTATGGGTTTTGCTGGAGCATGCACCTTATGCCCTCTTCCAAAGGTCCAGGACTGGCATTGCACCACTTGGCAGGGCAGACTCACAGATGGCAGAGTCCAGGTGCAGAAGTGGATGGCTGGATGTTGCGTGGGCACAGACTCATATACAGAAACAGATTTAAATTCAGGTATAGTTATAAACAGAGTTAGGAAGAGAGAGGTGGTTAAGAAATATATGTAGCAAGCAAGGGCTGCGAGAGATAGATGGAGAGGTGGTAGACAGAGAGTTATATAAACACATAGATAACAAGAGACCCAGATAGATAGATAGATAGATAGATAGATAGATAGATAGATTGATCGATAGATAAATAGATAGACATCAGAAGGAGAGATTTTTGGGAGTATGAAAAAGAAGAAATATAAAAGGCAATATACATAGTAAGGAAGAAAGAAAATGGAGGTAGAAGGCAGGCCAACAGTGGGTGAGTAGAAAGGAAGTAAAAAGAAGAGACAGATTAAATCAGAGAAAGAGTGAAGCATTTATTTATTTGTGTTTTTTGCAACTATAACAATTTTCCTCGGCCAGTTCAAGAAAGACAAAATCTAGAGAGGGTGACAGCTAGTCACAAACAGCAGGAGGCAGCGACATGCTCACAGGACTAACAGACAGAGACTCTTTCTGGTGATACTACCCCTGGTAGGTGGTAGGTTCAGATACAGAGAGAGCATTTAGGTTGTGGGTGACAGTAAAGTATCTTAACTAATCAAAGAGCATCTGTGGAAAGGAACACAACTGTCTGCAAACTAAAGTGGGCACTTTCGGGGTATTTATTATTGGTAAATCAATGTTTGAATATTTATTTGGGGGCGCTATTTCTGTACACTGGCGCTGCTCCAGAGAGTGTATGAGGGCCACAGCCCAGACCATGAACACGGTCTGCTCCCATTATTACCCATCCCAGCCCCTCTGTAAAAGTTCACATGGGACTGCGAACAATGCCTGCTGTTGGCTTAGAGGAGCTCTTTCATTGCCCCCGGTTTTATTGCTAAAAGAGTTTCTGCCAGGCATTTGCTCGCTGCTTCTCCTAACAGCTCTTGTTCTCGCTTTGCTGGAGTTAGGATTACATTTATTGTAGAGGTCTGCCCTGTGGTTCCTGCAGGATACTTACTCCACAACACAGGATTTCCTGCCCTGGTAGTGTGCTCTTTGGGTTCATATGGTTATAGAGCCCGAAGAGTCTGAGTGAGATCAATCACAAGACTAATGCACCAAATCTGTAATAATTACTGGAGGTATAGCATCTCAGTATGCAGCATACGAGCATTCCCTGCAAGCTGCAGTATACACTGCAACATCTGAAACATTGAAGTGTCTTTCATGCTACTAAATAAAGGAAATGCCCTGCATACCGTAATTTCCAACATATTAACTTTCTTGTAGGGAGAAATATCTTCTCTTCTGCACATCTACGGTGTTTTTTTGATTTGTGTTGTGTATTCATAAAGATTTGTATTTCAGAATATTCATCGCAAAACGCCCTGAAGCATTGGAGGTGAGCACGACCGTGCTTCAAACCATCCGGTTTATCTATACCTCACTGCAGCTTGCCTCGCATTGCCATTGTTTATTTCATGAATGCCGACGCGTTTCGAGGCACAGCACGCCCCTTCATCTAAGGCAGGAAAGACAAACATCCTTCTCCTCATCCCTCACTTTTATCAGGAATAGTTCTCCCTCCCACGGTATAAATAATACTCACCTCCAGGAACTACGATTCCCACAATGCTTTAATGGACAAAACAATAAGCCAAACCCCTTTGGGTGTGTTAAATAAAGAAATCATGGAAACAAAAGAGGTGAGCCTTCGATGTTTGTCTTTCCTGCCTTAGATGAAGGGGTGTGCTGTGCCTCGAAACGCGTTGGCATTCATGAAATAAACAATGGCAATGCGAGGCAAGCTGCAGTGAGGCATAGATAAACCGGATGGTTTGAAGCACGGTCGTGTTCACCTCCAATGCTTCAGGGCGTTTTGCGAAGAATATATATATATATATATATATATATATATATATATATATATATATATATATATATATATATATATATATATATATATATATATATATATGATACATATATTTATATATATATATATATATTCCGAATTCCCACATCAACGTCAGGTAGGACGCCAAAAGTTCTCAGGACACGGACCAGTTTCGGTGCAAATTATTTACTCAACAGAGTATGCCGCATAGATATATATGCACATACTATTGACTCACTCTCTCAGGGCAGATTCTCATGTCCGGATACTGCTAGTAGAGGCCTCAAGTCCCAGCAAGTACTGTGGTCACCATGTTTCGGAGCATGTTGAAGTACATGCTGCATGGGGCCTTTAAAAACATAAGCAACCACCGCAAGACCCTGGTCAACACCACCAGGTAGTTGGTCTGGAAGTAAAGCGGCTTTCTGACCACCCGATTATTGCATTTCGAGATGTCCTTGAAATGGATCTAGGGACGAAGCCGTACCAAGCGCAGAGCGGAGCCAACTTCACCTCTATATTTCTGCCATGGCAGTGATGACAGACTGTAGGATATTCAGGAGGGGCTGCCCACTAAGACTACTTTTGCGGTTCGCATCAGTGGTACAACAAAAAGCAGAAGCAGTAGGTTGACTTTCAGGCACTGCACATTCTCTCTTTGACATCTGGATGTTAGCACGAGCCAACATGATCCAGCGCTCTCACCAAAATATTGCACAAATGACACTATCTACTACCACAAAACTTACACTACAACACTAGGCCCACATCAACAATAGAGCGCCTGAATCATGAGGCGATAAGATCTAAATATAGTTGTTTAAACTATCTACAATAATCAAGACCAGCTTGTCATTTTAGAAAGTTTATTTTAACACATCTATAAAAACTTAGGTTTTGTTATTTTATTAAACAAGCATTAGAAAAAGTCATAAAGAAAGATTTATTCAGTATTAATAAAAAGAGCATAAATCAAGAATTATTATTCATTAGCAGGAATAAGTAAAATTAAGCATTTTCCAAAATCCTAACTATATCTCTGTCTCTACCCTCATCACCTAGTAATAAAGTAATTAATAAAAATTTCTTTCCTCACGTGTAAAGTCCATCAGCATAACATCGTCCTTCAGAATTTCTCGAGCGTAAGCCAACTATGTGTTCTCTGAACCTATTCTTATACCCTAAATTAAGCTGAGCTAACTATTTTTCACATTCCAGCAGACGAATTCTAGTTCTCCATTGGCTGAGCCACCTCGTACCACAGTAAACTGTGACACCTCCTTCTTACATGCCCGGGCAAATTCACGAGTCCATTGTTCATTTAGAAGTCTTGGCAGTTCTTCCTTAGGCTGCTACATTTTGTAGCGAAAGCTTCCTTTTAACCTTGAGTCAGTCAGCTTCTGAACTCCCGTGGCACGTTAGCAAACGTTAGCAAATTTCTCCAAAGAGTCATCTTTTTAGCAGTTCATTCCAAAACCTTTCAAAATAAAAGCTCAGAGGCCTTTTCCATCCTTTCAGAATTATTTTCACTTGAGCCATTTTCATCATTAGGCCTCTTTTCAATGAGCGTCAATTTTCTGCGCCACCTCTCCTGCGCCACTTTTAAAAGTGTACTATTTTCCTGCAGCCATCTCTAAGCTTCATTTGTAAAACTATTATATAAACAAACACAAAGAATAATTAATGAAAGAAATACAGTTTGTTCTGTTGCCTCCCATCATTGCTAATAATTAACCCATTAGTCTAAATTACCTAGCAGTAAAGCACAAATAAAGCAGCATTTTATATCTACCAGTCTTCATGAATCCATAAAACCTTATGTGCACCTAGAATAGTAGAAATGACATCACATATACAAGGGAAGCAAAATAAGCACATGCCATTATTTTTAAAAACAGCTGCTATTAGTTATGACATGACAATAGACAAGATTAATTTATTATTTTCCACATACATAAGAATGCAACATAATGCACATTTATGAGCACATATGTTAGTTTCCCGCGTGTTCTGTGAAAATGCAACTTTAAACTAGGTTGAATTATTATACACACAGCACAAATTGTTAGCATTATTAATTTATTTATGGAAGTGTGACTTCACGGGTTTAAACAGATTTCTGTTTTCTATCCCGCTCCATCAACTCCCTCATCTGGTGATTAACAAATCACCACACCACCACCCAAAATTTAGCAAAGATTTTTTCTAAGATGAACATGATTCAATTTCACCTGTGTTAGTAGTTCTAAAGACTTATCTCATCAGTTTATCTACAATTCTCATATTGAGTTTTAAGAAACCCCTCTAGTTCTATTTCTTTCTCTTGTGTAACATACAACTAAGCTTCAATAAAAGTGTTGCAAAAACTATAACTAATAAAATGTCAGTATTATACTATGTTTGTCTTGACTAGCTGAAACTTTGCTTGTCCTATTGACCTTAAACTTCTCTTCGTAAATTTCTAAAGGAAAAGTAACCTAAATTAACCAAAGCAGAATTATTTTTTCATTAAGCTTGCAAAGAAAAATAAAACAAAAATTGTAAAAAATTTTACCTAAATTTTCTAAAAATTTCTAACACCCCCCTTTTTCAAATTTTTTTTTTTTTTTTTTTATACATATTCTTTAAACCTTCTAACAGTTTTTCTTCGACCTAATGTCACAAATTAATTTTTCAGCTAACAGTATTTCTTCGACCTTGTGTCATCTAACACATTTTCTTCAGCCTTATGCCAAAAACAGAAAACCTAAAATTTAACAGGTATGCACTTCAATCATTGTCACTTTTGTTTTCAATCTCTTTTTGACTGTGACTATTTACCTCCATTACAGGTATCACTTCTATTTTCTCTCCTGCCTTACTTTTCTTTTCAGAATCTTTTTGACTTGATATCTCATTAATCTTTTCTTTTGATCTGTATCTCAATTTGAATTTTAGGCCTTCGTTTTCTTCTGGCCAGTTATCACTTTTTCTTAGTAATTTCTTCTTTTGCTTGGTCACATTACATTCTGTTCTCCAAGCTCTTTTTCTGAATTTTCTTATTTGAGAATCTTCATCACTCTCATCAGTTTCAGTGTCAGAAATTTTCATTCTGGACTCAGGTACTTCTTTACTCAGCAGCTTCACTCCGTTAGGAACGTCATCTTTGTAGCTGGTACTTGGCAATTCATTTTCTTCTTCAATTACCTTCAACTTCCCAGTTTCAGAATTCCTGTTCCTGCTTTCAGAGCTACTTTCCTTCTTTTCAATACTCTCCTGGTCTTGAATCACAATCTGATCATTTTCTTCTTCTGCTTCTTTTCCTGGCAGATTTCCATCATTTTCTGAATCTTCAGTCACTACTTTCAAGTCTTCTTCAATCAAGGCTTGTTTTCTATTCAAACTCTCCAGATGTCGACCAACCTGTCGATCTTCAAGATCTGGATTCTCTTCAGGCTCTTCTTCAGAATCTGAATCATCAATTGTGACACTATCCTCATCAGGATTTTCGGGTGTAGTTACACGAAAAGTATGGCCAGTGTCAATCCACCTCTTCAGTCTTTTGCACTTCTCTGCATTTGTCGTGACAAGACTGACTAGCCTCCTTTTCTGCCACCTTGGCACTAGAGAATTTCTTTTTAGACGAACCTTTTTCCTGATTCTTTTTCCTGGTAACAATTCAAGTGCTTGCTCTTTTTCTCTTGTTTGCACTTCAGTTTCATCTTCATCAAACACAGAGATCATTTCATCTGATAAATTCCTGCAGTTCTCCAAATTGATGCTATCATTGATAGTCATCATTCTCTTCTCTGGTATGAATGTCTGTCTCATGACCTTGTCCATCATAATCTCACGTGGACTTAAATCTGTCTTTTTATCAGTAGTGTTTCTCAGAAACATCAAAACAAGTGGAAGGATATCTGTCCACTTAGTACCTGCAGCTAGGCACATTTTTACATTTCTGTCTTTTATAGTACCGTTCTCTTGCTCCTCAACATCTGAAATTTCTGTTCTATCTGTACATTGGAGCAATCTGTTTTCAATATGTTTTCTGTTATCTGATAACTTTGCAACAGTAATTTCATCATCATGTCGCATCTGAAATGTTTCAACCCAATTTGAAAACAAACAGTAAATCACAAAAATGTAGCACAGTTTTTCATGCAGTGACATCTCACAGAAATCCATTTGTAATCTGGTGAATGAACCACTCTCCTGTAATTCCGTTCCCAATCTCACAACTGTTCTCTTAATTGTGTTCACTTGCTGACAAGTCAGACACCTCTGGTAAAGAAATTCTGCAATTTTATGGTACATTCTGTCCATGCCAGTAATCATGCTATTTAGCAAAACTACTCTGTCATCTTTGTGTATCCAAATCTCATCCTCATCTCGCTGTTTAAAATCTGCTCTTAACCATGTGTTTCTCAACCATGTGTTTTTCTCCTCATGATTTGCTTCATCTTGTAAATCTTTGACTACCTGCCATGTTTCAACTACTGATGTTAGTATTAGTGAACTCAAAGCATGTTCATCATTCATTTTGTATGCTGCACATATCACGACAGCAAACCTTTCTGCCAATTGAATATCATCAATCAACCTTTTAATTAAATTTGCATTTCTGAAAAGTGAACCTGCAGAAGTCAATGTTTCAATCTGTTGATCAATTGTATCCTTTATTTTAATGTCTTCACTCAAAAGAACATTATTTTCATTCCAACATTCTGGAAGTGCATTTAATCTTTTTAGACTGTTTTCCTGTTCTTTATTTAATCCTGTATCTGTATTCTCTGTCTGTTCATTAACAAAAATGTGTAATGGCAGTGAAGCCATCTCAATCTCTTGAATCATTACCTGTCGCTGTATTTGTAGCTGTTCATTCAGCTTATTTATTTCAATCTCCTTTTCCTTTGAGCATAATTTTGACTCATCAGGCTGTGTTAATTCAATTAGGTCAATGTCAGACTTCTCACTTACCAGAACTGAAGTCATCTCTGTTTCTTGCTGAGCTGTAGTCCCTACTAATTCAATCTCAAGTACAATAGAATAAACCTTTTCAGTTAATAGGACCTTTAAAACTGCGAGATTAGTTTCATCTTTTCTAAGCGTAGGGACTATCTCTGTTTCTATAATTTTCATGGACTCCTTTAAATCATTTGATGAATTTACATGATCAGGAATATTAATTCCAGAAGTACTAGGCCTTTCATCATGCTTTTCTGTTACGTCAATTTTAGTAGAAGTCTGAGCTGGCACTTTATCAATCTGATCTGACACTTTTGGCGATGTATTAACCTGTTCTGGGGGTCTTCGTGAATTTCTGTTCTCTTCCATATTTACAACATCAATTGTACACTGATCAACATTTTCTACTCTGACACCTTTATTATTTATTTTCGCTAATTTGGTAATCTTTAATTTGCTCTCGCATTTTGCAACAACCTTTTTCATTTTCTTGTATAAGGAAGACATTTTCTTTAATTAATTTGGTAAATGTACACTTTAAATTTGCCTTGCAGCGCTTGCTGATCAATTAATTAATTAATTTAACACTATCAGGTGTAGAAAACCTTTATAACTCCGTCAATTTAATTATTCTCCTAATTTATCTGTATCACTAATTATAATTTACCTGTAAAGAAAAACATTAATTTGCAAAAACAGTAGCAACGCAAAATTTTTATTTATAACAATAATACTTAAATGTACTTGGGTATGTTTAAAATGTATTTATTTTTACTTACACACCTTTCTGCATCAACACCTGTGGAAAAAGAAAACCTAATCTAATTGCCTTTAATTTAAATATAATTTCTTGCTGCCACCTTGAACACAGCGCAACTTTCTTAATTACACCAGTAATTACAGTAAATAGCAAAATACTTAGAAATAATTATTTATTTAATTATATTGCACAATCTTTTCATTAATTAATTTGTCAATCAACTTCTTAATTTTGTTTGTACCACGGTAGTTGCTGTGGTAACCTGATAGTACATCAAATCCTCCCTACAATCTCCAGCTTGAAAATCTGCCTTCCTCCACCTCACCACTACTGCACTCTGTTTAGCTGCTTACCAACACTCATTCCAATATCCGCAGCCCTTTAAATGCCTCCACAAACATCACCTGACACTAGCGTGATGACAGCGTTTTAATTCCCCTTCTTAAAATAACTACTCGGCAGGCAATTGATAGCTACACCCAAGTTAGCTTTTCTTTATTCAAATCAATAGCGCTAATCTTGTGAAAAAATAAAATTTAAGACGGGGACACTTACAAATGTAAAAACCACAATTGCGCTTCAGTCAATCACTGCACTGCTTCCCTGGACCATTAAGCTAATCAGTACACGGTAACCTTAACTTAGATACAATGCGCGATATTTCCCAGCCGCTCCAAAACCAAAACATGTATCATCTATATCAGCTGTGACACACCCCCTACACTTCAATCAATCCCAGCTTTTGTTGTAATGTTCTAGCCGATCACTCTCCCTTCGCTGAAACACACTGCCCACTGCAATCTCTCTTTTCTCATCAGCTATGACACGAACAATAGCGCGGCTAGGAAAGAAAACGAAAACCGTAATATTTATTTTATTATCATTTATGTAATTTTATTTTAGTGTACACTCGCTCGTCAGTATCAGCTTATTGTATGTTTCTCCTTTTAAACATTAACGCGTCGAAGAAAAGATGCTAAAACGGTGTTTTTATTTCTATTTTCCAAACACCTACACGCAGTTCATAGAGCCTCGCCCAATCAGAGCGGGGCTCACAGAGCCTTAACCAATAAGGTCGCGGCCCTTGTATGACGCTGCGCGTCAATATCCAATGGGTGCGCAATCTCCTTAAGCTGCACCGGGAACCAGGGGTGTGCGCGTCACCAACCAATGGGTGCGCGACTTCGCTATGACACGACGGGATTCTAACCAATGGCAGCGCGGCGGCTGACGCAAGCAGCCGCTGCAGCTGACAGCTCTCCCGAGGCAGCAGCCCCTCCTTCACAAAATGCTCGGGACACACATTAACTATATTTTAAACCATTAGAGTGCATCTAGCAACACGGGGACATTCACAATTACAATTTAATGAGCCTACAACGCTACACTTCACTTTTAAAACAGTGTAACGCTCGCCAGCTTATATCAGCTGTGATGTGACATGAAATAAAGCCAGTATTTTTCTTAAATTAGCGCGATCTGCGAGTGAAAGAACGGGAATACTTATAAAATAAACAATTTCGAGCATTTAATCGCGCCTCAGCCAATGAGAGCGCTGCTTTGTTCTGACACTCCAGGGCACATCAACCAATCAGGGAGCGGCCCTGCTATGATGCAGCGGCACCTGAACCAATCAGAGCGCGGCAAGCTCTGACGTAGGCAGCTGCTGCAGCTTCTGTCTCTCCTCACACGGTTTCACTCGCAAAACCAGCCCCTCCCTTACAATTTTCGATCGGGGTACAATTTAATCGTTTTAAACTACGGAGAACAATATATTATTATAATTAAAGTGTGGAATATTTATAAAATGAATACTTATCACTTTTTACTTACTTAATAATGTTTAACAACGTGGAATACCTTAATTATAGCCTAATTAACACAGAACATTCTAAAATGCTCCTGAATGTTTTAAAATAGCACAGTTCACCTTTTTATACTTTTCAACTATGCTGAACACTTTTGAATTGAATTTTATTAGCGTGCAGAGCTTTTAAATGTATTTAAACACTGCACTACATCATAAAAAGTCTTAGAATGGTACAGACTTTTACCTAGAACATTCCTAAGTACCTTAGAATTACTTTTGGTACATTTTAGTGAATACATAAAACGAAACTCATCTGTCTGCTTCTCTAATTAGGATAGTTTACATACATTCAAGTATCCACACTTCGGAATAGTCGGCGCTATTCTCACTAAGGATAATTTTCATTTGCCAGTAGAGCAACTCTTACCCTACCCTTCTAACACGTAAAAATATGAACTCATTTTCCTCTGAATGCACCGCGAAGTGACAGTTCTAAGAGTTCCACTTGAACATACCTTACAAAACAATCACGCACTTTCACACTGAAAATTCCCTAACTTCAGACACACATGAAATCCGTACAGGACTCTCACCTGTTTATAGAAATCATGCACCGTTAGCAAAATAACACCGTTATCCGTACAGGACTCTCACCTGTTTATAGATATAAAACATGTATCCCTACAGGACTCTAACCTGTTTATAGATAATCATGCACCGACATTACCCTGCCCTTCACTCAAGCTTGAATATAACTAATACTCTTATCACAGTGAGTTTTATGGAAGGCGCTTTGTCCCTATTCTCATGCTGCTCTAATTTCTTAGAAAACCCTCACTATACAAGATTCACACCTAGCCCTAAAACTGTGTTGCACGGCGACAACACTGTATTGCACGGCGACAATACCTCTGGTACACGGCGATACCAACAGTGATACTCGGCGATATCACAGAAACAGATCAGATATTCTGCATGACTACCTTCTCATCACACAGTTTTTGTACCGGTACACACATAGCACAAAATAAACAAACTCAACATGTGTTAAAACTTAATCCTATGATTTTACCAACATATAAGTATCATGCATGTAACATGTATGTCAAAAACAACATATATAAACCGTCCGATGGCTACCAGAAATTGATCCAGCGCTCTCACCAAAATATTGCACAAATGACACTATCTACTACCACAAAACTTACACTACAACACTAGGCCCACATCAACAATAGAGCGCCTGAATCATGAGGCGATAAGATCTAAATATAGTTGTTTAAACTATCTACATTAATCAAGACCAGCTTGTCATTTTAGAAAGTTTATTTTAACACATCTATAAAAACTTAGGTTTTGTTATTTTATTAAACAAGCATTAGAAAAAGTCATAAAGAAAGATTTATTCAGTATTAATAAAAAGAGCATAAATCAAGAATTATTATTCATTAGCAGGAATAAGTCAAATTAAGCATTTTCCAAAATCCTAACTATATCTCTGTCTCTACCCTCATCACCTAGTAATAAAGTAATTAATAAAAATTTCTTTCCTCACGTGTAAAGTCCATCAGCATAACATCGTCCTTCAGAATTTCTCGAGCGTAAGCCAACTATGTGTTCTCTGAACCTATTCTTATACCCTAAATTAAGCTGAGCTAACTATTTTTCACATTCCAGCAGACGAATTCTAGTTCTCCATTGGCTGAGCCACCTCGTACCACAGTAAACTGTGACACCTCCTTCTTACATGCCCGGGCAAATTCACTAGTCCATTGTTCATTTAGAAGTCTTGGCAGTTCTTCCTTAGGCTGCTACATTTTGTAGCGAAAGCTTCCTTTTAACCTTGAGCCAGTCAGCTTCTGAACTCCCGTGGCACGTTAGCAAACGTTAGCAAATTTCTCCAAAGAGTCATCTTTTTAGCAGTTCATTCCAAGACCTTTCAAAATAAAAGCTCAGAGGCCTTTTCCATCCTTTCAGAATTATTTTCACTTGAGCCATTTTCATCATTAGGCCTCTTTTCAATGAGCGTCAATTTTCTGCGCCACCTCTCCTGCGCCACTTTTAAAAGTGTACTATTTTCCTGCAGCCATCTCTAAGCTTCATTTGTAAAACTATTATATAAACAAACACAAAGAATAATTAATGAAAGAAATACAGTTTGTTCTGTTGCCTCCCATCATTGCTAATAATTAACCCATTAGTCTAAATTACCTAGCAGTAAAGCACAAATAAAGCAGCATTTTATATCTACCAGTCTTCATGAATCCATAAAACCTTATGTGCACCTAGAATAGTAGAAATGACATCACATATACAAGGGAAGCAAAATAAGCACATGCCATTATTTTTAAAAACAGCTGCTATTAGTTATGACATGACAATAGACAAGATTAATTTATTATTTTCCACATACATAAGAATGCAACATAATGCACATTTATGAGCACATATGTTAGTTTCCCGCGTGTTCTGTGAAAATGCAACTTTAAACTAGGTTGAATTATTATACACACAGCACAAATTGTTAGCATTATTAATTTATTTATGGAAGTGTGACTTCACGGGTTTAAACAGATTTCTGTTTTCTATCCCGCTCCATCACCAACACCAACTAAAAACAAGACGAGGATATCACTTACAAGGGAAATAAAAGGTGCACACTTCTGGGAAGTGCCGTTCATGCCAGCTCCGTAAATCTTAACGTCAATTGCAATACTGCTGTGTGCGTATTTAAAGAGGGATGTACCATGTACTCGCATGCTCCGTGCTGAGCCAAGGAAATGCTTGTTGGAATTTTTTTTAAATGTCCTTTCCAGACAGTAACATAGAAAAAGAGGAACTCGAAAAGTCCTGGTGTGATGCTCCAGTGGTGTGAACAACTTGTAAAAAGGAGGGGCCAGGAAGACAAATTACCCACTGGAAAGCAAGGAATTTTACAAGACAACTGATTAGACAAATCAAAAGTGATGGGAGGAGTTAAATCCCACAAAGTACATACAACAGATCATCATGACAGCGCATGCGCTGTCTACGCTCAACCTAAAAAGGGGTGGCTTGGGTTTGAGTTTGAGTTTAAAGTTTGAGTTTAAAATATTTATAAAAGCGCACTTTCACCAGCGGTTTCATGGCGCTGCAACAAACAAATCCTTAGAGGAAAAGACAGAAAGTAACAAAAAGAAGAGAAAGAGCAGAACAAAGACCAACCTAGTTAAAAGATTGAGCAAATAGATGGGCTTTAAGTTTCTTACGGAATTGAGGATAATGAGTCAGAGATCTAAGCTCTAAAGGCAGGGAATTCCACATAACTGGGGCAAGGGTCGCGAACTTCGATCCTCCCCATTTCTTCCTCCGAAAACGGGAGACTGATAACAAGGATTGTGTGGATGATCGTAAATCCCTGGTGGGAACATAGGGAACGATCTCTGATGTGATAAAGGCCGGAGCCGCGCCCAGTCGAGCTTGGAAGGTGATGGAAGCTAGCTTGAACTGGACGCGTTCACGGATAGGGAGCCAGTGCAGGGATTTAAGAAGGGGTGTAACGTGATGAGATTTTGGGAGATTGAAGACCAGCCGTGCCGCCTGGTTCTGGATCAGGTGTAAGCGCTTTAGACAGTATGCAGGAATGCCTGCATACAGGGCGTTGCCATAATCCAGGCGGGAGATGACCATTGCCAAGATGATCAGTTTCAAGGCATCAAAAGAGAAAAAACGGGATACCTTGCGGATGGTGCGTAGTGACAGAAAGGAAGAGGAGACCACAGAACTAACCTGGGAGTGAAGAGTGAGCTGGGAATTAAGTTTAATACCTAGGGTTTTAACCGAGGTAGAAGGGGCTGGGGGAGAGGCTAGGGAAGGGGGCCAGAAAAGAGAAGACCAGGGACTGGAACAACCACCTATCAACACCAACTCAGTTTTATCCGGGTTGAGCTTCAGGTGGTTGTGGCTCATCCAGTCCCGGATAAAAATCATAATAGACTGAAAGTTTGAAATGGAAACAGAGGAAGAAGACAGATTGAAAACAAGTTGGAGGTCGTCCGCATAATTGTACACGTTGACCTCCATCTGCTGTAACGAAAAAATAAGGGGGGCAATATAGAGGTTAAACAAAAGAGGGGAGAGGGAGGAGCCTTGGGGGACCCCGCACTGAACTTTTCAGAAGTCCGTGGAAAAATCACCCAGGCGAACAGCCTGGGTGCGGTCCCTCAGGAAGGAGGACAGCCATAGCAGAGCGGTGCCCCCGATCCCCACCGCCCCGACACGGGAAAGTAAGATGGTATGGTCAACCGTGTCAAAGGCGGCTGAGAGGCTTGGGCTGGCAAAAGGTTTATTTTGCCAGGTTGACATGACAGTTTAAACTGCACACACAGGCACTGCAATGGCAGGCCTGAGTCATGTGAGAGGGCTACTTAAGTGGGTGGCACAAGAATGCTGAAGGCCCAGTAGTAGCTTTTAATTTACAGACCATGGGCACATTGTAGTGCTCTTTACTGGGGATTTATAAGCAAATTAAATATTCCATTTTGGGGTAAGTCAACATTACCATGTTTAGGGAAGAGCATAAAATTACGTTAGCATTGGAAAGCAGTGGTAAAGTGCACAGACTCGTAAAGCCAGCACAAAACGAGGTCAGAAAAGTGGAGGAGATATGCAAAAATTTGAGGAGAAGACCACCCTAAGGCTCTCAGGTATAACAATAAAAATGTAGCATTAAAATAATGTTATTTTTAAATGAAAAAGCAGATTTTCAACTCTGTGATAAGTGGGATGAATGGTGTGGGATTTACCAAAAGTACCATAAAAATGAGTAAATACAAACATATTTTAAAATTATATTATTTTAAATCTGTGGATAAAGTTGGAAAGACAAAGGTTCCTAAGGAACGTTCCTAAAAACACCAAACCTATGATTTGACACCTTCTGCATAATAAGACATATTCCAATAGATGGCTCATAAATAAAAACAATTCCCAATAGCAAGCTCTGGAAGTGCAATCAGAAACATTTTAAGTTGAGGATCAATTTGATAGTCTAGGCTACGGGTATGACTTGAACTACTTATAGATCTTGATGTAAACCGAAATCAATAATAATATCTCAGTGTGCAACTCTCAGGAAATTCAATGTGACTTTTTGTTGTAAGACTTTGCAAGCACTTAATACAACAAGTCATGCTTTGGTGGACATTTATGTAAATCACTCCAAATGGGAAATAATTCAATTATTGTCAGTGAGCAACTGACTGTTTAGACTGACCTTCACAAGTTTCCTAGGGCTTAAACACAGAGTTACAATGTCAGGAATGTATAATGCTACATTGGTCCAGGCTGGGGTGGGATGTGGCCTAAAGGCATGAAAACAAACAGCTGTTCTTCAAATCCTTTTTTGCACAATTGATAAAATGAATGTGATTCACAGAAAACTACTTGGACTCCCTCGGCCACAGTTTCCTATCTAAAGAATTCAAAACACTTAGGACCGCATTTACATCTCTGTTGCGTCACTTTTTATGATGCACGGGCGGTCCAGTGTGCCTGCCCTTATCTACAAGGCCCTGTAAAGTCACCCTGCATGACTTTACATGGCCTTGTTCATAGGGGCCCCTTTCACGAATTAATCTGCATGAAAGGGGTGTCCCATGGGTGTTGCTGTGGGTGTTCCTGCGCACCATCCATGGAACATGACACATGGCCAGATTTACAAAATTTTGCAAAGCCTGGAATGCTTCCCCAGGGGAGGCGTAGGAGTGGCACAATAAGCAGAAATACTTTTATTTCTCCTCATTTTTTTCCTCTTGCTATGTGTGCTGCATTCTGCAGCACACATAGAAAGAGGTAAATGCCAGCAATTATTGTTTTTGTGCAGGAAGGTGTTCCTTCCTACACAAAACACTCCTTTCCACAGTGCAGTCACACCATGCAATATGGCAGACAAATGTGTGCCAGTGCAGGGGAAGGCACACAGAAGCATCTTGTTGCTGTTAACATGACGCATCCGTGTGCTATTAAAATGACGTACTTCAGCGCAGAAAAATGGTGTGCAAAACCTTATTGCGCATTTTTTTTGTAAATGAGGCCCTTAGCAACAACCTGAACAGATACATTAGGAATAGATATGCATCACATATAAATATATATACTTAAACATATATTAGATATTAGATTCACATCTCACATATGCATCATATATAAAAGTACTTCTATCCATACATATAAATATCTATACGTCTGTATATACATAATATATATACACACACATATATATCGATATATTGAAATGTAGACATTATGTTATATGATCTGATGTGATTTATAGCGGGCCCTATAGATATAACTGATTCCAACAAGTTAATTTATATGGAATCCTCTTTTTAGAGCATATTTTTATAAGGAGGCCGAGGGGAGATAGGCATAGATATTGGTCAGGACTGGGAAAAAGGTGATTCCTGTCAGCGGACCGACATGATTGTGAATGTATAAACTATTTATTAGTAATCCTCATTACTCATGACGATTTCTCAATACAGTTCGCACTCATGAGGTCGAACCTTCATCCCAGGTAGGAATCCTCTGCTGCTGGAATTGATTTTAATAGCTTTCCCTAACATATTAGTTAGTCCTGAGAATTTTATCCTCGCGTGCCCTGCTGACTGAAGTGACATGAACAAACAAACTTTAACCAACTGTTGTAAAGCAAGGGCGAACCTCACTCAGAAATATTTACTGAACATCATTACTGCATGGCCCACAGGATGCAATTCATTAGACCCCTCAATCTGTCACGGATAGTCCAGTGCGCAGAAAAGCCCAAGTTCCCTCCCTTCAAATGTCAGGCATGGGCCTGTCAGATTGTATGATTCTGTCCTTCTCACTTGCATGAGGGGTACTTGAGCTAAAAACTAGGTCATATATATGGTTGACCTGATATATCTACTAATGGTCAGTGCTGCAGACTTTCCACCTTACTGTGGTATCTCAAAGGAGACAAACAAGCTCTATAATTATCCATAGTGGCAGACCTGGTGGAAGAAACAGCCAACAAAAGACACCTTCAGATCCAATGAACAGAGCAGCCATTGATTGTAGAAGCTCAAATGGATGCATCTTCAGTGCCTCTCCTGGCTTTTGGATTGCCCAGTAAAGCAATCTAGAGACAAACAGCCTGATTCATGAAGCGAAATAGCGCCCGCAATGGCTGCGAAAACGCAATTGCGGGTGCAAAACACGGAATCGGCATTCAAGTACGAAATAGCGAAATCGCTAAAAAATAATAGCGATTGGAATAGCGATTACGCTGTAATAGTCGCAGACTCCGGGAAGTCGAGCATTAGCGATACGGAAATAGCGACCAACCACGGAATCTGCGAAATGAATAGCGAAACGCAATATTGTCTCAATCGGCATTCATGAAAGAAATACATTAGCGAAAAAGCGCTAAATCGCATGTTTGCGCGGCGCAATTTAAGGACAACTCAAAGCAGGTGGTAACCATAAAAGCCATGATTAAGCAAAATTTGAAAAACTGTTAGCCAATCACCAACAGGTCCAGGCCTGACCAATCACACATAAGGACATTCAGCAGCAGCATTAGGCGTTCCACAATGCCTGGGATGTACATGGTGGTGAGGCGGCGAAGGCTACAGCGAGCAGCACGGAGGAGACGCATGAGGCAGGCAAGGATTTACCGGCAGCGGGTCACCTTGCTGGGCCAAACCAGAGAACAGATTTATGCAAAATACAGGCTGAATGGGGAAATGATCACCTGGCTGATACAAGAACTCGACCCCATCATGCAGCACCCAACAAGGCGAAACAATTCTGTGCCCACACATGTGCAGGTATTGTGCAGCCTGCACCTCCTGGCCTCCGGCAGTTTCCAGGGCATAGTAGCCGCTGCTGGGGGGATATCCCAGCCCACCATGTCACGCTGCCTCCACACTTTTGTTGACGCCATGCTCAGCCAGCTCCACCGGCACATCACATTTCCCACGAGCCAACAGGAATTGGACCTCACAAAACTACAATTTTATAATGTTGCCCATTTTCCCCATGTCCTCGGCTGCATAGACTGTACCCACGTCGCCATCTGCCCACCAGCTGGCACGGAGTATATGTACCGCAACAGGAAGTCCTACCACTCCCTCAACATACAGATGGTCTGCAATGCCAAGACCATCATCACTGACATTGTGGCCCAGTACGCAGGGAGTACCCATGACTCCTTTATCTTCAGGCACAGCGGACTCCACACACGACTGATCAGGGGAGAGTTTGGGGAAGGACACCTACTTGGTAAGTACACTTTGTCGACAATGTCACATTGCTATGAAGTAACTGCGCTGCACAGGCAATCAACATCTGCTCCTCTCATTCAGGTGACAGTGGCTACGCCCTACGGGAATACCTCCTGACCCCTTACCTCAACCCTGCCACACCTCAGCAACGGCGCTACAATGTTGCGCACATCCGGACAAGGAACTGTATTGAAAGGACATTTGGCCTGCTCAAGAGCAGGTTCTGTATACTGCACAAGACAGGTGGGGCCATGTATTACAGTCCTGCAGCGTGCTGCCGCATTGTGGCTGTCTGTGCAATGCTTCATAACATTGCAACCAAGCGCCGGATACCAGTTGACATCTCAGGCAGTGAATCTGAGGGGGACGACCGGCCACCAGCACATGCGCACCATGCACGCGGGGAGAACCCAGCTGAAGGCCACAGACGTCGCAACCACATCACAGCTAACAATTTCTAGCCCACCCCCTTCCCCCACCCCACATATCACAATTGCATGCAAAATGTAATGATTACACAAGGCGAATGTGTGCAGCAAAATAAATGTATTTGTTTGATTCACAAGAAAAAAGGGTCATGGTAACAACTATTTACAAAATACAGTATTCCTGCATACTGCATGTGAAGGTTCATGGCAGGCTTAGCTTCAGCCTGCGCCTGTGTCCCTGACACAATGTCATTGGCGCCTCCAGCGCACAATTCCCAGGCGCCTGTGAGGCTCTTCCTCATCCTGGGCAGCTGTACCAGGCGTAGCCCTGGTGCTGCGCCTAGGTGGGGGGGCCTGCGTGGCAGAGTGGCTGCTCACACTGGAGGCACCCTCACTCGCATCGTCTCCCCCCACAATGGCCGGTAGCACAGGTGTATGCAGTGCGGTAACGGTGGTGGTCAAGTGCTCCAGCACCCGGGTAATGTCCTCGCAGCACTGGACCAGTTGGTGCTGCTGGGTGAACGAGCGCCGCGACAGCTGGGTGGTGGCATTTGCTGCCACATAATTTGAGCGACTATAGGTCGACAGCCGGCTCAACAGCTGGTGGTGGCGCCTGCTTGCAACACTGCGGTGCTTCACGAGCGCTGCAGTATTGTCCTCCATTGCCGCCGTCATGCGGTCCATGGCCGCCGTCATGCGGTCCATCCGCTCGCCGACTCCCGCCACATTGCGGCCAATCTTATGCAGCTGGAGCTGGATGGCTCCTTGCTGCTGCGACTGGCGCTGGTGTATTCGGAGCATGCGCCGCTCCACGCTCATGCAGGCATGGAGATGCCCATTGCCCCTCCTGCTGTTCGGCCGCTGTGTAGCGGATGTGGCTGGCCCAGAACTTGTTGGACGAGCTGCAGGTGGTGTAGCAGCTGGTGTTGCAGGTGCGGCAGGCACTGGAGGCACATTGGTGGGGTGCCTGGCTCTGGCAGCCGGTGGGCCTGCAGATGTTGCAGCAGGTAAGGTGGGGGGCCTGGCCTTGGCAGCCGGTGGGCCTGCAGATGTTGCAGCAGGTAAGGTGGGGGGCCTGGCCTTGGCAACCGGTGGGCCTGCAGATGTTGCAGCAGGTAAGGTGGGGGCCCTGGCCTTGGCAGCCGGTGGGCCTGCAGATGTAGCAGCAGGTACGGTGGGGGGCCTGGCTGCTGGTGTTGGCGCAGCGGCAGGGGCTGGTGGCTGGGTAGCGGGTAGGGATTCCTCCTCCTGGGCCTCCTCATCAATCAGCAGCCTCTCGCTGTCACTGCTATCATCCGCACCTGTGAGGGTAAGTGGATACTCATTAGGTGCATGTGACTGTCAGACGTGCAGATGTTACATGCATGCTGGGTGTCATTCCCTGGATGGCTGTGGATTTGCGCACTTTGGAACCTTTCTGCCCGCATTGTGGTACTACTACATTGTGGACATACTACGTCTCCCACAATGCTTCAGGGCATTTCCTGATGCACAACATAGGCATGACTAAGGGCCAATGAGTGAGCCTATTTGGTCAGGGACGGTCATAGGGGACAGGGTCGCAGTCGCATGCCACTTACCTTGGGTGTCTTGGGTGGGGCGGGAGGAGTCCAGAGGGGTCACGCCAACACACGCCTCCCTCTCCAAGGTGTCCTCTACCTGGTCCTCCAGGGGGGTGTTGGGTGGGACAGTCGGTCCACCACCTCCAGTGCCTGATGCCTCACCAAGGCGCTCCGCCACCCTCTCCTTGGCACGCCCTCGGAGGTCGTACCAGCGCTTTTTCAGCTCCTCCAACGACCTGTCCGCAACGCCCACAGAGTTGACGCTGGAGGCAATCCCCACCCAGATCCTCCGCTTCTCCTGCTCTGGGACCCTCCTGGAGTTGGCACCAAAGAGCTGGTCGTGGTTGGCCACCACCCCTTCTATCAGGTTCTCCAGCTCCTGCTCGGAGAACTTGAGTTTGCGCTTGCGGCCAGCGCTGTTGCTGGGGCCAGGGAGAGGTTCGTCGGACATGGCGGTCGCTATTTCAGCCGGTTCGGGAGTCGCTAACGGAGGTTTAGCGGCAGCTTTCCGTCGTGAACACTCGAAGGATAGCGTCACTGTGGTGTTTGGGGGTGGGATTTGGCAGCTTCCTGGTTGTGATGTCATCACGGTGCTCGGAATGCGTCTTCCCGTTTTCCAGATCCCGCGAGAATGCGACTCGCATTCCCGATCGCACGGAATTGCGAGTCGCAATCCCGTGCGATCGGGATTGCGAGTCGCAATCCCGTGCGATCGGGAATGCGAGTCGCAATCCCGATCGCAGGTAGCCGGAAATAGCGATTTTTCTGCGTTTTTTGTAGGTCGCTAACGGCTTTAGCGCCCGCGTGCGAGTCGCTATTTTTTCCCCGAAAAGTACTTGAATGCCGTTTTGCGTTTCCTCAATAGCGAGTCGCTATTAATCGCTATTAGGGACACGCAAAACGGCCCGTACATGAATCAGGCTGAAAGAGAAGAAATAGCAAAACGCAAACTGATCCCATCCTGGAGAAACTGGAGCAAATCTGGAGCAGGCATGAAGAAACTGTCAGATGGGAAGTTTATGCTCAACATGGTTTAAGGCCGGAGATTAACCTGCATGAAGTTGATCCACCAGTAAAGGTAAATGTAAATGTGTATACAAAGGATGACAAGGATGCAAAGGATGCTGCATAATTAACTGCAAATATATAGTCTCTTATAAAAGTGTCCGGCTACCTAGGACCCAGCCCAAGCAGCTCCCTGAGCTGTATCAGAAGCAGATAGTACACTTGTTCATTGAACTGCATACAGCTCCATCATGCAGTTTGGTAGCTGTTGCAATGTACTTCTTCAGGCACACATAGAAAGCTAATTTATTCCAGGACATTACCAGTAGACCAATGTCGGCAGAATCAGTTTGAGGAATGTACACTACACATGGGCGCTCATTCAGTCAGCAAAGTTGTAACATAAATCTAGAACTGAAGATCTTTCTTTTTTATTGCCTTCATTAAAAAGTACCTTCTGCTTCTCAAAAAGAAAGTGGTGCTGCTTTTACTACTTCTTCATCACTCATTGGATGACGAACTATGCTCTTCCACTGTATTTCTGACAACGTACCACAGCCTGGTGCAAAGTACACTTCGGGATATAATGGATGAATAAGTATAATAATAATAATAATACCGAGTTTTGTAGAGCGCGTGCAGTTACTTGGGCAGAGGTGTCCCGGCGCTAAGTGTGCAGTGCAGGCAAACGCAAAATGCGGAGGAGGGAAAGGACGCTCATTACTCAAAGAGCCACGTTTTCAGTAGCTTCCTGAAGGTGGCTTCAGATGGTGCCAACTGTATAGCCAGCGGTAGAGTGTTCCATAGCTTCGTCACACTGGCAGAGAAGGTCCTGCCCCTTATTCGAGCACGCCTAGCTCGAGGGACACAGAGTTGGAGCATGGAGTTAGAGCGGAGATGTCTCGACTGAGTATATCTGGGAAGACGGGCCTTAAGGTAGTGGGGACAGGTTCCGAGTAAGGCTCTAAATGCCAGGGTTAGGGCCTTAAATTTAATTCTATAAGCTACCGGAAGCCAGTGTAATCTAACCAAATGTGGAGAGACATGTTGCGTAAATGGAATACGCTTTACCAGTCTCGCAGCCGCATTTTGAACGGTTTGTAGCCGTTGAATCAGGTATTTCGGGAGGCCCAAATATAAACCGTTTGCATAATCCAGCCTTGAGGTGACCATAGCATGGATTACCGTTTTACGGCATCCCTCCGGCAAAAGCCGGAGAAATTTCCGTAAGTTTCTCAATTTACTTAAACATCCTCCAACCACCTGTTGAATGTGGGGCAGGAAGGATAAGTTATCATCCCACTGTACTCCCAGGTTTTTAGCCTTAGTACTGGGGATAGGTGCCGTGCCCATCTCTGTTGGCCACCAGAGCTCTGCAGAAGGGTGAGGGCCTTTCCCAAAGAAAAGCACCTCGGTTTTTCTGGCGTTCAGCCTCAACTTATTAGTGTTCATCCAACAGGCCACGTCACGAAGACAGCCCTTAAAGTTGGCAAATGCTGCCTCAGATGTCTCTGAATAGGGGAAAAGTAACTGGGTGTCATCGGCATTTGAAATTGCCGTGACACCCCAGTTAGAAATTAAAGTAAAAAGTGGAGCTAGGTAAATATTAAAAAGCAGCGGGCTGAGTGCCGAGCCTTGTGGTACACCACAGTCCAGGCGCCTAGCTTTGGACACAAAGGTTCCCAATGCTACCTTCTGGGACCTGTTCGACAAATAGGAGTGAAGCCAGCCGAGCGCCTGGTCTTGTAGTCCTACCTCCGCCAATCGATGCAGAAGCCTTCCGTGGTCAACCGTGTCAAAGGCGGCCGATAGATCCAGGAGCACCAGCATAGCAGATGCCCCTGAATCCAACGACCACCTAATTGACTCGGCCACCTCGATCAGGGCGGTCTCAGTGCTGAAACCTGCCCTGAAGCCCGATTGGGTTTCATGCAGAATATTATTTTCCTCCACAAACCTATTTAGTTGTCGTTGGACCAGTTTCTCCAACATTTTGCCAGGAGCTGCCAGTTGTGAGATTGGTCGCAAATTGCTAAGATCCTCCGGATCTCCATTTGCTTTCTTTTTCAGAGGAAGCAGTGTGGCATGTTTCCAACAATCCGGAAACACTCCCGAGGAAATCGATGTATTCCACACATGCTGGAGGACGGGCGCAATTAACTCAGCCATCAGACTCCAGAGCTTGGATGGACAGGGGTCATCAGGAGACCCGGATTTACACCTTTTTATTTCTTGCAGGGCCTCAGGTAGCAAGATCGTCTGGAATTGACATAGAAACCTCAGAGGGCGGCTAGCCTCATCCCTATCCTCTTTTTTCGTGGATCTTGGTAGGGAGAATGAATTATAAACTTTTTTAATTTTGTTATCAAAAAATTCCGAGATATTATCACAGAGAGCTACCGAAGGGACAACCTCTGTCTCGATACATCTAGGTTTAAAAAAGGACTGCACTATTTTAAAAACTTCTTTGCTTGAATTATCTGCTTGCTGAATGGAGGTGGTAAAATAATGTTTTTTAGCCTTTCTTATTGATTTGTGAAGTTCTCGAATGGCTTCCCGGTAGCGGGCACTTGCCAGTTCACAATAATTTGCCCTCCACAGCCGTTCCAATCTTTTTCAGGCTGATTTTTTTGCCTTTAGTTCCTATGAGAACCAGGGGGCCGAGGGAGATTCCCTCCGTGACATTGCTCGTTTAACAGGGGCATCATCCTCCACCATATCATTAATCCATTTATTCACAGCATTGGCATCAACATTTGTGTTGGCGGTTAGGGGCGGAGGGTTCCGGGCTAAGGCTGGGCCGATAGTTTCAGATCTCACGTTTTTCCACTGTCTCTGCAAAACCGAGCGTTTTCCACCCCCCATCCTCTCTCCCGGTGCCGAAATGGTAAAAGGAACTAGAGCGTGGTCTGTCCACAGCAATGGCCGTGGATCCTCCATTGACATATCCCTGATGTTGGAGAATATTAGATCAAGCGTGTGACCTGCTCTGTGCGTGGGTCCAGTGGTCAAGAGTACCAGATTGGCCGCACTTAACGTGGAGATTAGCTGCTCCGCCTGGGGGCAATCGGCTCTATCAGCATGTACGTTAAAATCCCCCACTACTAAAAAGTGCGGGTAGAGGAGGGAGTGTTGGACAATAATGTCCATAAGCGCAGTAGAATTCTCCTCTGAACAGACCGAGGGTCAATAGATGACAAAGCCCGCCAAGGATTGTTGAGGGGAGATTTGAAAACAGAAGTGCAAACCTTCCACCCCTGCAATCGCGGTCGTGCTGAAGATGTGAGTTTGTACTGGTCCTTAAGAATGAAGGCCACACCTCCACCCCTTCTATTTTCATCTCGATTAGAGAGACACATTTTAAAGCCTTGAGGCACAGCTAAGGAAATGGCGGTCATATTATGATCATTCAGCCATGTTTCTGTCAGAAACAGGGCGTCCCACTCTGCACTTTCCAGCAGTAGCCAAATGTCCTCCGCATGTTTTGGTAGCGATCTGCAGTTCAGCAGGCCAGCTTTGAAACTGCAGGTCAGAGGGCCAACTGGGAATTTAGGTTTGTGTGTCCCGAGGGTCACCCCACAATGCAAGCATACCTGAAATAAGGTATCTTTAGATAAATCAGCCCTAGCGGCTCTACATGGCAGTGTCGGCCTAAAAGACAGCAGGTCCTCACCTGTCCAAGTGATCCTACCATTATCACTCCCAGACCGAGCAGCATAACTGGCCGAGGCCGTATTCCGGGCATGGACGGCGCTCCCGCTGCGCCTGTCCGCTGCGCGGTCTCGTTCTCATCTATCTTTATGGGCGACAACCCGGATATGAGACGCTCAGAGGGGGAGGAGTCGCGTCCCTCCGTTCAAGTGGCACAACAGCCGTGACGGAACGGGGACCGACCTGGTAAGTGCAGGGGGAGACAGAGTGTAAATGCAATATACTTAATTACGTTTATATACGAGTATATATACTAGGTTTACTCTTTCATACACAGTAGAAGCATCACAAGAATAAAAGCCAGTTAAAAGACAGGACTACACATTCATAGAGGACACTCGTGTTTCTGGCCCCACATTTTCCTCCTTTATTATCTCTATAATGCTTCATACAATACTCACCCACGACTGGAAGACGAGAAACCTTTTGAAAGGTGGGAAACTTTATGAAAATATCCCTAGATTTAGTAGACAGTTTTTCAAGAGAGCATTAACTGATAGCACTCCTGCATCTTGATCACGCCAGGAAGCCTGAATTTTCATTCTTACCTGCTCTTAGTGGAGCTGTGTGAGGCAGCTACTCTTGTGTTTGGCCTCTATGATATGCACATTGTGCCCTCTGCCTCCTTCTTGGATGTGCGAATACAAGATGAGGAGAATGTATGTGCATACCTCTCTTTAAAAATAACTGACACACAACTTTAGTTTAACCATCACCCTGCAGCATCCTGATTGCTGTATTGCAAGACTATGCTAATATCTGACAACCATGCCATGTAAACCTGCATATCTCACCCCAGCAGCTAATTTACTCCAAATGGTAGTAAGTTCCTTAACACTTTCTCCTTTGACTTCCAATGTGCATCATTCCTTCTGGGCCTCACCATTCGATTCAGGGTTCCAGATTTGCTCCTCTAAATTACTTAGTTTTGGAAATTGGGTTACAAGCTGAGAGGAGTGAAACCCTACTTAACCAGCAACCACAATTTCAGTCAGGGTGAATGTTAGACTTGGCCCTTTTTGCAGGGTCATCCCAGAACTTTTTACCTTCCTCCTGGTATTTTTTCTGACCTGGTGTTGGTGGTCTCAGAACTTTCTGCACTTTATCACTGCTGTTCAGTGTTTAAGTGCATGTGCTCTCTTTGGTAAACGTGGTAAGATTGATCTACACCAGTTTGGCGTATTTAATATACATATCAGTCCCTTGTAAAGTGGTATCTCATACACCCAGGACTAGTAAATTAAATGCTACTGGTGGGCTTGCAGCGCTGCTTGTGTCACCCACCAAAGTAGCCTTTCAAACCTGTCTCAGGACTCTGCCATTGCAGGGCCTGCACACGATTGTTACTGATACAGTGACGTGGCACATAAAGTGGTTGTCATGTCTGTGACTCCCCTTTTACTACATATCAGTCACCCCTATGGTAAAAGGTAGACATGTGCCTTAACTGTGTGGCATGTACTGGTAGTGAAAACAGCCTATTTGGTTTCTCACTGATGTGAGGCTGCCCTCTCATAGGAATGCATTGGGGAGTCCCTGATATGTCTTTCAGTGGTAAGTCCTGATATGAGAGGGGTGGCGTGATCAAGTTTGGTATGTTTGAAATAGTGGTAATAAATGCTGCGTAATGGTGTTTGCAGATTTATTACCACTATTTTAGAAATTACACTTTCAGAAGTGGGCATTTCTGGGTGCTATGTGTCTTTGTGCCTGCCTGTTGTGTATTGCATGTCCGGCTGTGGATGATAGGGGCTGGGGAGCTGCAGTGGCTCCAGAGGGGCTGGGTGAGTCGGTGCTAGGCTGAATAGGCCAATCTGCATATGGAGTAGTGGGAGGAGTAGCACCTGGATCTCAATAGGACTTTGCCTGACTTACACAATACTGGCTCCGCCCCCCTGTGGTGTGTCTGGGACCAGGGCCTACACTAACAATGGGGACTGTTGTGCACTTGTTAAGTGCCCCTGAATTGGTTTGGACTAGGTCCAGTGTCCTGTGCCAGTGCAGAACAAAGACTGCATGTAGTATATGTGTTGGGGCTGTGACCCGATGAGCGTGTTTACTTGGTACCTGCTGGGGACTAAGACACTGCGTGGACTGCTGTGTGCGAGGAGGGACCACCACATGGACTGACCTGCTGCATGCTGGGGGGAGCTGGAAAGACCCCCCCTCTGCTGGAAAACCCTGTGTGCTGGCCTGCCTCGTGGACCCTGGAGACCTGGCACCGGGCTGAGTGCTGTGTTCTGTACGTTGCCCTGAAGCTGGGCTTGGAGCGGTGTAGGAGCATTCTATTTGGAGCCCCTTGCATGGGCTTGTGTTGCCTCAACCCATGGTGAGCGCTCTGCTTCCTATGTCCTGAAGTGCCTGGGATGGGCTTTGTGCCCTTAGCAGCGGGGAGAGCACTCCAGGATTTCTATAGCCTGCGGGGGTTGGAGCTCTGACGTGATACCCCCGTAGCCACTGGAAGCCAGGCAGCAGTTGCCTGGTTGTGGGCGGAGCCTCCGGACATAAATGCAGAAGCCAGTCAAAGGCTGAGCCTGCCTGAGGGCATGACTCTCGTAAGGAGGAGAGACGCAGCAGAGCCTACAGTTCAGGTGGGAACCTACCCTGTATTTGTAGGCCAAAGGAGGAGGGAGAGCCCAGACCAGGAGTCGAAGAGCTCTGCTGGCGTCGGGCGGCAGGCAAGATTCAGCAAGGGAGGCTGCGCCCCCCTCTTCGTGCCTCTGCACCAGAGTAGCTGCCCCCTGGACACAGAGACCAGCCCCGAGCACCTGGAGTACAGGGTGAGTCTGGGTAGCGCGGACAGCCAGCTATCTTACTCCTGGTGGGGGTGCCTCAGATATGGGCTGTATGGGTACCGTTGGTTTACACAGAGGGGCTGAGCCCTGACCAAACTGCAACTCGATTGAGCAGCTGTGCCGTGTGTCTATAGGCAGCTGCCTTGTGCCTGTGGGGCATTTTTCTTCTGGGAAGTACCATATTCCGTAACAGGGGCACAGGAGTGAGGTGCCCTAATGGCAATTAGGAGGACGGGATAGTGAATATGCCTTCTAGGTGAATCAGGGCTTCCCGTAGTTATGGGCCTGATGTGCTGAGGCTATGTGCACGCTAATAATGTTCACTAAGGTGCACTGCTGGGCATGAAGTTGCTATATTGTGCACTGCTGCTGATTGTGTTTATGCCATACTGTACATGATTACTGTCTCGCTGACGTGGCTATAATATGTAGCATATGGTGCACTTATGTTTATGCCTAAGAGTGGCAAGATGGGTTATGGGTCTGATGCACTGCACTACTGCTGATTATGATCTGCATAATATGCTATACTAGGTAATGCTGGGATGGTCATGCCTAAGGTGTTTTTGCTAAGTGTACCCTGACCAGTAGTTACTGGGTTTTTTCTTAATTGTGAGTTCTGATGGTTATGACAGTGGCCCGATTCCTCCAGTAGTGTATATAATCCCTGTAAAGTCATACCAAGTGGCACAGTTTATATTTGTCATTACGTTCTAATGTGTTTTATGAGTAATAGAAAGGCTATTTTTACATAACCTTGTGTGGATTTTATTTTGTGGTGTGCCTAGTGTGTTGCTGCTATGTTAGTGTGTTGCACAAACGCTTTACACATTCCCTCTGGGATAAACCTGACTGCTCTGCCAATCTACCAAGGGGGTGAGCAGGGGTTATCTTCAGTGTGTAACTCCCTAGCCATGACTAGAGTAGTGGTTTCTGCCTGGCTTTGGCGCATGCCTCAGCCAACCAGAAATCACATTTCTAACAGTGAAACACAAGCAAACCCCAAATTAGCATGTGTGTAGTGTTCTGTATAGGCTTGTGGAAGCTTGACATAATAATGTCAAGGTTCCACGTGTCAGTGGAATTCTATTTGGGACAGTTTGGTCTACTGTGTGCCATCAGCAGTTCACTGAGAGAAGACAGAATAAAGTTTATATGAAAAGGAACTGCGCCTTCCTGTCTGTCCTACAACAGACGTATTTTTCCAAATCTGAGCAAATACTAAAGGGCACATTCCTAAACTTGTGTTTCACAGGTTTTGCTCCCTCCTTCACTACAAATCTGTATTTATAGTCTTTAATCTTGCCCAATTCTCCAGAGAACTCATGGGGATATTTATTCATGAGTCTTTCTAGATCTTGATCATCCCTAATAACCAACGCCTGCTCACGTGGGCCAGGTTTTAGAGCCATGCCAAAAGAACCCTTTTGAAACCAACCTAGTATAACTAACACCTTGTGTGCTACATAAATTTTACCTGCAAAACATTTTGCCCTTTAAATTCTAGAACATCATCTATGTACCCACACACGTCTATGCTACCTCCATTATACGACAGCGCCTTTCAATTTGGTGGTAACAATGGAGTGATCATGGATATGCATGCTCCAGAAACAACCAGTAATTTTAAGACCTTGTCACCCATCTTGATGTCAACACATGGATCAACACACATACTTGGATCACTTGTTCTTATATCCTCACTTTTGACAACCAGAACCATGTCTCTTGAAACTTTACCAATGTTCTCTTCATCATCCAGAACACTCTCATCTGTGATGTACTTGATTAAAGTGGCACCCTTAAGCCTCTGAATTTGGCACACTTTGGAATTGTGAGTAATGATGAGGACAAAGAGGACCTCATTGTGGCATCCATAGTTCTACCTCAGTTGTAGTACTTAAAATTCTGGACCTGTGTTATAAACATCGTCGTATCATGACGATTTTGATATCAGCAGACCGAGAATGGCTAGTATACTATGCACAAGCATTTTAGTCATATTCGAGTGACGATTTCACCCTGAAAACGTAGTTTTCGTCCTGAACCCTTGGGTTCCATTTTGTGAACGGCAGCCATTTTGTGATTGCCCTCACATAGGCCGGTGACTAAGGCCAAAACGAGTCTGAAGGACACGTACACCTTTGCTGATTTCTACACGACCTGGGCAGGCTGACTCCACTGCCCAAGGCCAAACCTGTTCGGTCAGTTCCTCTCCCAGTGGCCGAACGAGATACTATCAAGGCACAACATGCCATAAACCTTTCATCACACACAACCCCTTCCTAATCTTACACACACCTGCCTCTGTTTCTTCCTTTATGACTTGCTTTACGAGGAGGAGGTGCCCGTTTTTTGGGGGGGTTCGTCAATATCTGATGGAAATACTGGGCCTTGCCGGATAATTGATTGTGGGCTGGACAAACTGAAATATGGGCTTGTCATCATGACTCTGCTTTTTCTTTGTAGTGAAAATATGTGAATGGTCAACTGTAAAAACAAGGAATGTTTGCCTAAAGCGTAATATTTTGTATAAAAAGAGAAGGCTGGCTTTGTAAGGGTGAGCAGTCTCCTGAGAATATACACCGTGTTGTACTTCTAGGATGCCTGTTACTGGTTGCAGCCAATAAATACGATCTTTGACTTCACCTAAAAGACTCTGTGTTTCTGTAGTCTGAAACAGGAAGGACTCGAAGTCATAGGGTGTGTCCCTGGCACCGCTAGGTTCTGAAAAACCCTGTACTTCAGTTGGCGCCCAATGTGGGGCGATATCAGCGGTACCGGTCCAAGCCAGAGGTTCGTGAGGAGCTTCGTGTGAAATCTGGAGGAAAGCCGCCACTTCATCGACCCCTGCATGTCGACGTGGTCCGAAAGTCTTTGCTGCGAGGTTCCCCGCTTCCCGACGGCTACGAAGGACTGCTGCCCTGACTATCGCCCTGTTTTGGACCCTTGATGATTGGTAGAGCGAAACGATAGACTAGTCTTCTGGTGACGTCATTGATACCTCAGTTAAGTATAAGTGGAGCGTTTCCCAGTCCTTAGTTTGGGTATCCACTTGGGATCTTTGATTTGGAACTTGCAAGTACCAAAGCCGAGGGACTCGTGTATTCACGAGACTATCGTATTCGATAATCCTTTGAAGTTTGAAGCTAGACTAGAGAGCGAAGATGCCTGGTCTTAGCAGACTTGGAAATTTATTTTGTCTTGGTTGTAATAAGGATTCCCGATTGGAGGACTCGTGTCCGGTTCCTCCGATTGGAACTCCAACTTATGAACTTTATGTGAAACATGGCGTAGGCCCCATCACATATAATGATGTATGGATCCGGTACACCAGAAAGGATGGTGTTCTAAAATGGCCCCAATATGGTAGCTTTGACACAGAAATCTCAGATAATCTGGAGGTTAAACTTTTTAAGAAGAAAGCCCGGCCGGCGATGTTTGACTCTTTCCGCTTATGGCGTAAGGAAGCCAAACAGAAAGAAATTAAATTAGCGAAGAGAAATAATAGAGAAAGGGGTATATCGATAATGCAAGCTGCTACTCAGTTTAAAGATAACGAAGAAGAACAGGCAAGTGAGCAGTAGCACAGGCAACGTAAAATGACGATTGATAAATGTTATCCAGTTTTGCCGCCTCTTCAGCAAGATGCAGCAAGAGAACTTGAGAAAGACCCCCTAATGTCACACTTATTGAGTTTGCCACCCCCTTATGCGCAGAGTGCTACAGCACCTCCTCAACCTTTAGTCATGCAACCTCCAATTGTTGCGCCTCAAGTTCTTCCACAGCCGCCAGCTCCCCTTCAGTTGGCTCCTACTCCTATGGCGCAGCCTCCTCAAGGGCCGCCGACTTTGCTACCTGCTCTATCTGTACTTCCTACGATCTTGCCTACTACATCGACTACCTTTTCTGGTATTCCTCCTGATACCGCATCTGCTTCTGCATCTGCGCCTGCCTTGCCTCACCCTGTTTTTCCTCCCGTTCTCTCGTCGACTTCTCCTTCTGTTTGACAGAGAATGACTGACACTGTCACTAGTCTCCTATATCCTCTATTTGGGGCATCAAGTATGACCCCTGTCTCAGCACGCAAACAGTTGCGTAGTCAATTGCCTGACTCTACAGAGCAGGAAACATTGGATTATTTGGCACATAAATGGGTTACCGACCCGACAAGAAATGAGCTAGAGTCTGTTATGGATGTCTTCCATCAGTGGGAAGCACCGAAACAGAGATACATTTTTGAGAAAATGTGTACTTTACTTTGTGAGGACTTAGAAGAGAATGATTTGGATCCCAATCCGCCTGAGTTGTGTCGTGTCCGGTTCGAGTTTGCAAAGGGCACGATTGTGGGTGCCGACGTTAAGAAAGCAGTTGCGACATTGTTATCGTTTAGGAGTGGAACTATTTCTCAACAGTTGTTTGAGTCTGATTTTTCTGTTAAGAGGAAGGCGAGACAATATCCCATGAGAGAAGTACCTCCAGTATGGAAGGAAGAAGTAGCGGCTGGTCGGAAAAACAACCCTCCAGCTAATCCAGCACACTTTCAGCGTGTGTGGGTACATGTTCCTTGGAAGCGAGCTGAAGTTTTGGCCCTTAAGCAGACATTGCCTGATCCCCGTAAAAATCCTGCAGGGTATTACAAGGAATTGTCACAGACAGCAGGCTCATGCATTATGAATTTAGCTGATATAGACATGTTGTTTGGAAATGGTGTTCCACAGCCTTTATGGGGAAAGATTCGTCATGCGGATCATGATCAAGAGTTAGGTGACTCATGGGCTAATATTAGTGCTGCAGATGGCCGACAAGTTGGTGGTGCTAAACCCGAGCCTTTAGTAGCAGACCTTCCTGGTAGGATCATTAATTACATGAAAACTTTAATGCCTGCTATGCGAGTGAATTGGGACAAATTGTCTGCGTGTAAGCAAAAGAAAGATGAAACAGTGTCTGATTTCTTCACCAGGTTTGAAGAAACGTTTATCGACCACAGTGGTCAAGATATGAGTACAGAAGGTGGGCAACGGTTGTTCGTTGACAAGTTCGTGCAAAATGTGCTTCCCGAGTTGTGTAAGAAATGAAAGGATTCAGAAAGTTCTTGGGCCATTTCCTCTTCAGCACAGATATTGGCTACTGCACAGTATTATGAAAATCGAGATAAAGATGAGAAGGATAGAGAGGACAAGAAAACTAAAGAGTTAAAAACGAAGGTTCTTTTACAGCAAGCGTATCCGCCACATGGTGGTCAGAGTAACTATCAGCAACCTCAACAGTTTAAGAGGAATTCGCAAAAGTTCGAGTATCCTCAACAGCGTGTTCCTGTAGGTCCCAATCAGTGTTCATATTGTAAAGAAGAGGGTCATTTCAAGTATAGTTGTCCTATTTTGTTACAGCGTATGAATGGTGCTCCTGGTGCAAGAGGTCGAGGTGTTCAACAAGCTCCTAGAGGTAGAGGACGTGGAAATTTCCCCCAGAACGCGCGTTCTTTTCCACCTCAAAATCCAATGAATAGTTTTGATCAGCAGAATAACGCATCTGGTAGGACAGCTCAGTACTATGCTGATGACTACTATGCAGAAGATGAGAATATGGAAGGTAATGATTGCTAGGACAGCCATAGACAAAGAGAGGGAGTTGTTTCAGTCCCAGTAGATCAGAGTGGACCTTACGTTAAGGTGATTACATCAGGTGTGTCAGAGCCTTTTCTGTTGGATACTGGTGCTACAAAGAGTTCTATTATGCACTCTAAACTCCCTGGCGCACCTTTGTCTGGCGAAATGAATGTTTCAGTAGGTTTTTCTGGCGCCCCGGTTAGAAACCCGATTTCTAGTCCTATGTCCCTTTCTGTTGGACCTTGTGAATTAAGAAGCACCCCTTATTCTAACGACAGGTTGTGGTGAAAACTTGTTAGGATTGGATCTGTTGAAAAGATTGTATGCAACTTTGTACTGTTCTCCTTCGGGAGTACAACTCACACTGGGTAAGAAAGTGGTTTCTCCTATGTATTTGTCGAAGGATAAACTTCCGACAGAATTGTCGTTTCTTCCTGATATTCTTTGGGCTACTGGTCCTAATGATGTGGGTCTTTTGGAAATACCGCCATATGTTGTGACATTGAAAGCCAATGTTAAAATGCCACGCATTCCCCAATACAAGATCTCTAGTGAGGGTGAAAAAGCGTTGCTAGCGATCATTTACGATTTGATTGAAAAAGATGTGATTGAAGAGACAAGAGGCAACGTTTGCAATAGTCCTGTTCTGCCTGTTCTGAAGCGTACCGACCTTTCTCAGCCACCTGTTTACAGGTTTGTGATTGATCTTAGAGAGGTAAACAAAATCGCTGTGCCACAATTTCCAGTTGTTCCTGATATCACTGCCCTATTGACTATGATTCCAGCTTCCGCGACTTGTTTCTCGGTGATTGACTTGCATAATGATTTCTTCCCGATTGCCGAAGAGAGTAGGGATATTTTTGGCTTCAGTTTAGGAGGCCGAAGCTTCCGCTTCAAACGCGCTCCCCAGGGCTACTGTGAAAGTCCATCGATATATAGTCAGGCTTTAAAAACACAGCTTGATACGATTGTTTTACCTGATGGTGCTACCCTTATTCAGTACGTTGATGATCTGCTTGTTCCTGCAGATACTGAGGAAATCTGTAAAGAAGCCACGTTGTCATTGTTGCGTCATTTGTCTGAGTTGCACTACAAAGTATCCCTTTCCAAATTGCAATATTGTCGACAAGAAGTGACCTACTTAGGTCATCTCTTATCGAAGGAGGGAAGGAAACTGACCCCAGAAAGAATTCAGGCAATTGCGAAATTGAGTGTGCCAAGAACACAGAGAGAAGTGCGTGCTTTCTTGGGCTTTACATCATATTGCAGACAATGGATACCGAATTTTCCTTTATTGGCCAAACCTTTGGTGGCATTAACTTGTAAAGATACACCGAATCCCCTTCCATGGTCTGCAGAGTGTCAGAAAAGTTTTTCTGAATTGCGCAATGCATTATGTTCGGCTCCTGTGTTGGGTACCCCCGACTACAGTAAGCCCTTTACATTGTATGTCCATGAGAAAGAAGGTTGTGCATTGTCAGTGTTGACACAGTTGTTCGGGAACAGGCAGCGTCCATGCGCATATTTTTCGTCGATTTTGGACCCGGTAGCTAAAGCATTGCCGAGTTGCTTAAGAGCCACAGCGGCAGCAGCAGTTTCTATTCGACAGTCTGCTGGTTTAGTGATAATACATTGATTGTGATGGTTCCACATGCAGTGGACACATTGTTAAACAAGACCAAGACACAGCACTTAACTAGTGCTCGATTGTCAGGTTATGAGTTGACACTGTTAGCGAGTCATGTGCACATAAAAAGATGCAACACGCTGAATCCAGCTGCATTGTTGCCAATTGTAGCAGAGACAGATGCTTCTGAACAACATGATTGTTTTCTCAGGACAGAAGAAGAAACGAAAGGGAGAGTAGATCTTCAGGACACTCCTCTTGTGAAGTGTGATGGTACCTTATGGGTGGATGGTTCATGCTTCAAGCTTCCGAATGGTGATACGACTGCAGCATATGCTGTCACGACTTTGCATACGATTGTTGAAGCTGCACGTATCCCACATAATTCAGCTCAAGCAGCAGAGTTGATTGCACTTATGAGAGCGTGTGTGTTGTCGAAAGGAATGAAAGTGACTATATATACCAACAGCCAGTATGCATTTGGTGTGGCACACAGTTTTGGACGATTGTGGAAAGAACGTGGGTTCCTGACTTCGCATGGAGCTAAGATACAGCATGGTCAGTTGGTGAATGAGCTTCTCGAGTCACTTACTTTGCCCTTGCAAGTTGCGATTGTAAAATGCAGTGCACACAAGAAGGTGACTGATGATGTTGGTCGTGGAAATGCATTTGCAGATGAAATCGCAAAAGAAACAGCGAGGAATGTGATGAGTCGAATGTATGTGGCAGGCCCTGCAAGATGGGTTGGTGACGTTGGAATGTGTGAGGACACGATAGAGAGTGTGAAGTCTATTCAAGCTGAAGCTACAGAGAATGAATTGAGTGTGTGGAGGGAAAGTACGGGTAAAATGGATGCAAATGGTTGTTGGGTTGAATTGTCAGAGCATCAGAGATGGGTGTTACCCGATGCGTATGTGCTTGCAGTGGTTACAATGGCCCATGGAATGGCTCATATCAGTGTGAAAGGGATTTGTACGTTTTTGGCTCCAGTATGGCAAAACGCTGGAATTCCTAAGTGTGCAGAGAATGTGGTCACAAATTGCATGGTGTGTCTGAAATACAATCCTGGTAGGGGGACCCCAACTCCAGCTGGTCACTTTGCGCCTCCAACGTATCCGTTCGAGGTTTTGCAGCTAGATTTCATCCACATGGAAAGGTGCAATAATCTGAAATACGTACTCGTTGTTTGTGCCTTTTCGAGATGGGTAGAAGCATATCCCCTGAAAGACAACACTGCCTTATCCACAGCTAAAGCCCTTGTGAAAGAGTTTTTCCCTAGATTTGGAATGCCGAGAATGGTCTGGAGTGACAATGGAAGTGAATTTGTGGGTCGAGTGATGAAGAAAGTATGCGAAGGGCTAGGTATCCAGCAAAAATTCCACGCTGCAAATCAACCCCAATCAGCTGGACTAGTAGAATGCTATAATGGCACGCTAAAACTAAAACTGGCCAAAATTCAAGCAAGCTCTGGTCTTAAATGGCCTGACGCTCTGCCTTTAGCACTCTTATCAACAAGAATGACTGTGCATTCGCAAGTGGGACTTAGTCCATACGAGATTGTGTTCGGCCGCCCGGCCAACATATGGGGAGTGCCAAGGCCGACAAAATTCAGTGAGATCGAACACCATGTACTGCTTGATTACTTGTATGAATTGACGGTTAAATTGCGTATTTTACACCAACAGGTTCACAATACTCTGCCACAGGTCTCTGAAGCGCCAGGACATCCGATCGATCCTGGATCCTGGGTGCTGGTCACGAATTTTCAATGGACAAAGAAAGACCAGCCCCGGTTGACCGGCCCCTATCTAGTTCTTCTCTCAGCGAGATCAGCCGTTCGGGTGGAAGGAAAGAAGCACTGGATCCACGGGGCTCATTGCAAGAGGGTCCCTTTGCCTCTGCCATACGACCAGTGAGTCCAGGAGGGTGTCGCTGACTCAGAGACAGAGACCGTGCCTCGTTTTCTGCCTTTCAGTGATGCACGTATAAAAGGAACAATTTCTGAAAAAGAAAGTGACAATCTCTTGCAAGAAGCCGTGCCGCCGTCAATTCGATTGGACACTACAGAGCCTGAAATCCTGTTTCAGGACCAGACAGTACCTGGGAAGAAAGGCTATAATCTGAGACCGAGAACTATGGACTAATAACATTTTCCTTTTCCTTTACTAAGTTTTGAAAGTGCAGCTCTCTCATCTGAGAAACTTTTTTATTTTTGTTTTTCGAACCACCATCCGGGTTCAGCTGTAGGGTCGCGGTTGCCCAAGTCTTTGGGGTGCAGCTGAAGACGTTAGGTCGACAGTTCTGGTTGGTCTAAGGGAGTTGCCCTGGACTGACAGAAGCATTACTTAGCATAGAACACCCTACCATCGCGAGCAGCATTTAGAGAGGATGGAGTTTTTCGAGATGGAGAGACCTGCCAAAACAATGAACTTTAAAGCCAGAATATGTAGAATGATGACCAAGAAACGCTTTTTGATATTATGCATTTTTATGTTGTTCAGTGTAATGATGTTTTTAATAGGATATATTTTATTCTCTTTTCGAGTGACATTTGCACCCACTACATCGCCCATACCTCTTCCTTCTACTGTTTCTTCACATTCTTTTCAACCTCTTCCTGAACATGAATCCGCTAGGAGATTAGAGTTTATTAATAACTCCTTCGTTCAGCTTTTGCACCAACACCAACTAGTAATGAACATGAATAACTGTTGGGTGTGTGGTCTTATGCCTCACACAACGGATAAAGGTATCCCTTATCTGGTCCTGCCTTTCAGCCATAATGGTTCTGTGTGGGCATACAGAACAATGTTCATCTACGCACATGAAGTCTACCCCCTACGTTCTGTGAAAGATAATCCTAAGAATAGTGCTCTAGTTAAGGGTATAGTAGATATGATTAGGGAAGATATTTCCTATGAGACTATCCCGAGAGATGAGACACTAGTGTATATTGGATGGAACGTGACCGGATATGGAGTTACTCTGAGTGAAAAACAGCAAGCTGAGAGATCCTCCCCGATTTGGATTGTACCCCATCAGGGTCACCTATGTCTGCAAGGTACTGGCAAGAATCCCAGAGCTCAGTTACGGAAGAGCGTCTGCACTGGAACATATGTTTTTGCGTTCCAAACTTCCCCTTTGTTCCTAGCAGCTAAGGGTACTTATTTCATCTGTCATGATAGAGCCTATACATGGTTGCCCCCTGATTTCTCGGGAACATGTTTTCTTTCGTTCCTGTTGCCTCCCACTTACACAGCTGCGGCAGATTACCATAAGACAAGGATAGTTAGAGGTGTCTTCAGTAAGGAAGACACTACAGGACAAGAATTTGGAGACTTTGTGAAGGGTTTTCTGCCGTTTTGGTTAACAGCAGGAACATAAGGCAATTGACGAGGGTGGTTGAATCTACCGAAGTTGAAACTGCCGGTGCCCTTAGTAACTTGACTGCTGAGCTCCAGTCGGACCGTCTTATGACCCTTCAGAACAGGGTGGCGTTAGACGTCATACTTGCAGACCGAGGTGGGGTATGTAGAGTGATCCAATCGAGTTGCTGTGTTTTCATCCCAGATAACGCTCCAATAGTGTACCAGGCCATCTCCAAACTACATAGGATCTCTGAATCTATTCATGTGGATAAAGGAGATTGGTCGTTGACGGGGTGGTTCTGGGAACTGTTATCCGCCTGGGGATGGAAGATTCTGATGGTCATTGGGATGATCTTAGCCATTCTTTTCCTGTTCTGTCTGTGCGTACAGTGTGCTCCTGCTATATGTGGCCTCTGTGCTACATCATGTGTAAGGAAACCTGTATTGAGGGATGAGCTAAGTAATAGGATGATGCTACAGCAACATCTCAATGACTTTATGAATATAGACCTGGACTCAGATTAGCGTGAGTATAGGTTATTGCCTATGTAAGGGAAAAAGGAGGGTCTGTAGTACTTAAAATTCTGGACCTGTGTTATAAACATCGTCGTATCATGACGATTTTGATATCAGCAGACCGAGAATGGCTAGTATACTATGCACAAGCATTTTAGTCATATTCGAGTGACCATTTCACCTTGAAAACGTAGTTTTCGTCCTGAACCCTTGGGTTCCATTTTGTGAACGGCAGCCATTTTGTGATTGCCCTCACATAGGCCGGTGACTAAGGCCAAAACGAGTCTGAAGGACACGTACACCTTTGCTGACTTCTACACGACCTGGGCAAGCTGACTCCACTGCCCAAAGCCAAACTGTTCGGTCAGTTCCTCTCCCAGTGGCCGAACGAGATAGTATCAAGGCAAAACATGCCATAAACCTTTCATCACACACAAACCCTTCCTAATCTTACACACACCTGCCTCTGTTTCTTCCTTTATGACTTGCTTTACGAGGAGGAGGTGCCCTTTTTTATTGGGGGTTCGTCGATATCTGATGGAAATACTGGGCCTTGCCGGATAATTGATTGTGGGCTGGACAAACTGAAATATGGGCTTGTCATCATGACTCTGCTTTTTCTTTGTAGTGAAAATATGTGAATGGTCAACTCTAAAAACAAGGAATGTTTGCCTAAAGCGTAATATTTTGTATAAAAAAGAGAAGGCTGGCTTTGTAAGGGTGGGCAGTCTCCTGAGAATATACACCGTGTTGTACTTCTAGGATGCCTGTTACTGGTTGCAGCCAATAAATACGATCTTTGACTTCACCTAGAAGACTCTGTGTTTCTGTAGTCTGAAACAGGAAGGACTCGAAGTCATAGGGTGTTCTGAAAAACCCAGTACTTCACAGTCACGGGCCTATTTTGAACAAGAGTGGAAGAAAGTATTGAAGGAGGATGCTACCTTGTGTCTTGTCATGAACTAAGTTGAGCTTGGTTGGCCAAAAGAAATAAATCTTGAATTTGATCTTAAAACGTTTGTTGGAGAGGAATTGTCTGTGGGGGATGAATTAGTGATGAGAATGGATAATGTGCTCCTCCAATTTCATTGAGATTCAATGAAATAGGTAGGTGCAGATGAAGGTAATTTAGGTGCTACTATGACAAAAAAACATTTGCAATCATGTTTTTGGTGGCCTGCTATGGATTGAGAACTTGATCAAATCGTCAAGGAATGTATAATTTGTTCAAGCTGTGACAAGCCCATGAAAGTAAAAACTCCCACATTATGTTCAATTGAGTTACCCAGGGGGACCCTGGGAAAAGGTTGGGATTGACATTGTAGGACCTTTT
Organism: Lissotriton helveticus; assembly: GCF_964261635.1. NCBI lineage: Eukaryota > Metazoa > Chordata > Amphibia > Caudata > Salamandridae > Lissotriton > Lissotriton helveticus. Next base: position 492,001,718 of record NC_136069.1, on the reverse strand, counting down.
CATTAATTGGCCAAAACCTCAAAATGTCCACTAGTAATGATTGATTAATACAGTAAGTGGCCTGAGATGAAGTTTGTGAGTGAGTTGACTTCTAAAGTAATAACAAAGTTTTTTTAAAGAAGTTTTTTTTTATTCCCAGCCATGTTTTTTTTCGTATAATGGAGTGCAGTTTGTTGCCATTGAAGTGGAGGTATTTTTGGAGGCATGAAGTATCTTAAGAGTTTTGAGGGAGTGCATTCAGTGGGCCATCAGCCATCACTAATAAGTGGGTTCTGGCCAATGCAGTAAGAAGTATGCTGTGGTTTTAACGCACCACTCCCCATACAATGACAGGAGTTTCCCCATTTGAATTATTATGTGGCAGGAGGGCTATCACTTGCTTTTGTCTGGCCCGTGTGAATACATGAGTGAAAGCAAATCAGGGTAAAGACTTGGATGTTGAAGTCAGGGTCAGAGTAAGCAAAAATGTAGTGAAAACAGAAAAAATACTTTGATGAAAGAAAAAGGGTCAAAGTGTTTGATGTCGAGGTGGGAGATACAGTTCAAGGGTGCAAACCAATATGTGTGGCTAAAGGTGGGAGCAAATTTGCTTTTCCCATCAAAATGGTGGATGTGAAAAGAGGTAGTGTGATAATTCCAGGTGTTCAATGGTTGAAAGAATCTGGTGAGAGTGAATGAATTTGAGAAGGGAGTGGACAGGAGAGTGTTGGACAGCAAAGATGAGAATTCCTGTAATCCCTATCCTTGTCTAGAACCTATGAACCAAGGATCTGGGTTGAGGTGTGGGTGTAGAATGAGCAATGTATCATTATGTTTTAGAGAGTGATGTTTTTTTCTAGTGCATCATCATATTGGAATTGGTTCATTTAGTTTCTATTTTCAACCCTATAAGAGCCACTTTGTGTTTACAGTAGGTTCTTTCAATTTTTTGAAATATTTTTTATGTGTTTATATTTTCCAATTTAGCTCTCTTGTAAACATGTATTTTCTGCTAATGACATGTTTTTTTATTTTTATTTTTTATTTTGTTGATTGAAGTTTCTGGTAGTCTTACATAACAGTTGTCACATCTAGAACAATCTTTGCAAGCACATTATAATACAGATTCCTTTAAATCTAATTTCCCTATAATACACAGTTAGCGTTTTCACATTACTGTAGCGTCACATTAACAATTTAAAAAATAAGTTAACGGCTAGATTGGAATAAGTCAGGGTGATCTCGTAGATATGCTGTAAGTGGCTCCCATATATCCGATGGCTTTGAAGCAGTTGGTAGTTCTTCCGCATATATTAAAAAAAATTCTCTACAATAAACAGCATCGTGTATCCAGTTCGCTAGAAAAGGGGTTTGTTTACTGTCCCAATGTATCGCTAGCCTGCGTTTTGCCAAGAGCACCAATATGGCAATCAGTTTCTTCTTCGCAGATTTCACAGGTATATGTAGGCTAAATAGGCACAATTGTGGGGTGCATGATAGCCCACACAAGATTTGTATACCCAACTCGTGAATCACTGTTTCCCAGTATTTTCTTGTCCTATCACAATTCCATGATAGGTGTGCAAAGTCTGCCTGATCAGCTCCACATCTCCTAAAGCGGGCATTGTCGCGTAACCCATATTTGTGTAATTTGACTGGAGTGTGATAGGCTTAGATGTATATATTTATAATGGATGATGCGGAGGTTGCTATTGGGTGTGAGCAGGGTAATAAGTGTGCAGCATGAGGACCAGCCATCGTCCGTTAGGGACATGTCTAAAAGTTGTTCCACTTGTCTCTGGCCTTGAGGGTTTGTGCACCAATTTCCGCTTGTATTAATTTTTATAGACGCAAGATTATATTAGAGTCATTGGGGGTCGCTATCAATGTCTGTAATGATTGTAGTGCCGGATGTTCAGCTGGGAATGTGGGATACAATTCCCAGATAGCTGCCCTTAATCAGTGATAAATAAATCTGAGTAGCAGTGATTAGTTGCTGATGTAGGACAAGTCGTCGGATGTGATAAAGGTACTATTCGGATATAGATCACTCATCTGTGTTATGCCTATTTGTTCTAAGATCATCATGCTATTTTTTTCTTGTGTGACTGACAACGCTGCGTGATGGGCCAATGGTAGATTTGTGGCATATATTGGGGATTTGTTCGCTTTTTGACTGATGCAATGCCAGGCTTGTGATGTTGTCCGAATTGTGGTTATTTCTCGCGATGATAGATGATACCCGGTATGCGTGAGTATGCTTGATAGTGGTATTGGATTAGCGTCACCATGCTCCACTGCAAGATGGAGTAGATATCGCACCGGGTGATATCAATAGTGTGCATATTGTGCCTGCGCACATAAATAGCATAAATAGATATCCGGGACTGTAAAATCTCCCGAAGCATATGGAAGCGACATGGTTTGGAGACTTATGCAGGCTTGTTTTCCGGTCCATATCAGTCTAATGAGGTTTGTACGTATCTGTATAAAAATTGGGGCATGTGGCTTTATTGATATATTGTTAAAGCGGCATAACAACTTGGGTAACAACACCATCTTTATTAGAGATATCCTGTCAGCTAGTGATAAAGGAAGTGTGATCCATCTAGTTATTTGCGTTTCTATGCGGTCTATTGTGGTACCACAGTTATATCTAAGTACTAATTCAGAGTCACGGTGCACCCAGATTCCAAGATATTTAATTGGGTCTACTTGCCATACAAGTGGAAATTCCATTTTTGGGACTTTGGTATGTGTTGTTAGTGGTATCACTGCTGACTTGCTCCAGTTAATGTGTTGTCCTGAATACTGCCCATATTTTATATATTCTCGCAGTATTGGGGAAAGGTTCTCTTCTGGGTCTCGAAGGTATAGTACCATATTGTCTGCATATAATGATATGATAATAGGTCTCAGGTTGAACCACAGTGAAGCATGTGCGTACTTCTGGCATATTTTATACGCCAGCGGTTCTAGCGCTATGGAAAAGAGCCAGGGAGACTATAGGCATCCTTGTCTGGTGCCCTGTTGTATTGGTAATATGTCTGATATATGTCTATTGACCTTGATGCAGGCAGTGGGTTTGTTATATAATAGGGCAATCCAGTTGATAAACATGGGTGGTAAGCCAATTGCCTGTAATATCGCGAATAGATAAGGCCACTTGACAGAGTCGAAGGCCTTAGCCGCATCTGGTAGTTCCGCCACGGCCTGTAACTCCGAGTTTAATTGATGCAGAAGATCAAAGATGGTGCGTAGATTATGTGCTGTTGAGCGAGCTGGAATAAAACCTGATCGGTCGGGTAGAATTATAGTGGGCATGAGTGGCTGTAGTCTTGTGGCAAGTATTATGGCTAATATCTTACCAACTGTGTTTATCAACGATAGGGGTCTGTAAGACTCCGCTTTTTCAGTTCTCTTGTCTGGTTTTAAGAGTGCCACTATAATCGCTTCACGCAGCATTAGGGGGAGAATTTTGTTATTATTGGCTTCATCATATATCTCGAGCAAAGGCGGAGTGAGCAGTTCCAGATATGCTTTATAGAATTCAGTGTTGTACCCCATCAGGACCAGGTGATTTACCATTAGGTAGTGATTTTATAGCTGTCTGCACCTCTTGCTCCATTATAGGTTGAGCTAGGTATTCACGTTGCGTGTCTGACAGCCATACCAAGGCTATGTCTTCAATGTACTTCAGTATTTCAGCCTCAGGTACTGTGTGTTGTGACTTATAGAAGTCACTGTATGTATCCACAAACGTGTTCAGTATGCCTTGGGTATCGTAGTGTAGGTGTCCACTGTCATCCTCCATTTGGGTAACCGTGCGTTGTTTGTGTTCTGTGACACTTTTTGAGCTGGTATTCTGCCCTGTCTCCCTCCCCCTCCCATCCTACGCGCTGCATGGTGTCGAGAGGTATATTTTATTTCGTCATCTGCTAGCGTATTATATTGGTTCATTTCATCCCATAGGCTACTGGAGGTGAGTGCTTTATGCGTCTTGTCATATTCTGCTTCTAGGCTTTGTATGCGACCCTCATACAACTCCAATTGCATTCTGATATCCTTCAGAACGCCAGTAGTCTTGCTTAAACAGATGCCTCTCAGGGCAGCTGTAAAGGTCTCCCATACTGTACATGCACTTTCAACTGATTCGGCGTTGTCTGCAAAGTAATCTTCTATTGCTGTTTGTATTGCACCTTTATAGATGGGGTCTAGAAGTGCAGTGGCATTAAACCGCCACACAAATGGCAGCGATATGTACGTCGGAATCAATAGTGCCAGTAGAACAGGTTTGTGGTCAGAGAGTGTTTTGGGAAGATGGGTTATGTCCTTAGCCCATGTGTAGGCTTGGCTTGTGAGTAACCAATAGTCCAGCCTCCACCAGCTGTTATTTGCTGTTGAGGAGTGGGAGGATCCCATGTAGTTGGGTTACGCATGCCCCAAACGTCAAGCATGCGGAATTCTGTCATGCTATCTAGAATGATTGAGGCTGCTCGTGTGTGCTGTTCTGTAGTGTTGTGGGATATGTCCTGTGTATAATGCAATGCTACATTGATGTCTCCCCCCCAAATTAATTCCAAATCTGGTAGGCCACGTACCTGTGTCCAGAGATGCATGAAGAAGTCAGGATCATCTGTGTTCGGACCGTACATGTTAATGATACCAATTTTGGTGCCTCTTAGGACGCCTGTGATAATGACATATTAGCCCTGCGGATCGATGATTGACTGATCTGATAGGAAATGTGTGCCCTTTCGTATAATGGTAGTGACCCCCTGTGCATATGAGGAGTACGTCGCCGACGCTACGAATGTAGCCCATCTGTTGCCTAATTTATTTGCTTTGTGTTTGAGTAGGTGTGTTTCCTGAAGCAGCGTTATATCAACATGGTGTCTGTCAAGGTAGGCAAAAGCGTTTGGGGTTATTAAGGCCTCTTACATTCCAAGTTATGAATTGCAAGGGTTTGGTTGTTAGCCATGGGGTGAGTGCCTGGCATTTCCAATGATGTGCAATGGCTCTGATGCTACATGTTTTTGCCGTAGGAGATCTACGCTCGTGTGTATTACTCTGGAAGGTGTATCATTGTTGTGTGCATGAATATAAAAGCAGGTGTGCGACTGTCAATATAACAAAATCCTGTACCATTCCTCCCCCGACCAACTTCGCCATCCCAAATATGGCAAAGACAATTCCCTTTAACTACTAACTAAATTATCCCTCCCCCTGTTCCGTCCCTAGACTTATTCCGAAATCAAGAAACGGGGGTTGTGGTATACACAGGAGGGCGGACGCCGCCAGCTGACTAGCCCAACTGTAATACAGCTGGGGGACCGGGCCACAAACATATATTATTAGAAGCATCTTAGAGTGGTGTGTTTCAACCTAGATCCAATAGTTAATTACCCAAACAACGCAGGTGCTAGAGGTTGGGCACTTGGACATGTCGGTTCATAACAACTAACGATTTAACCACACTTACATATCTGGCGGGTAGCAAAAGTTCACAGGATTACCTACGAGATGAATACGAATTTTGTGAGGCGATTATAGTCTACTTCTGGACAATGAGCGCCAAGTCATAGTGGATGTAGCACTCCCTTAGAATCGTTGCAAATCGTACTTTTACCGTCTTCTGTGATTTTCAGATGAGCGGGATATATCATAGCCTAGGGAATATTGATATCTCTCAATTTCTTTTTGACATCATTTCTTTTGCACCTCTTGCACTTGCGATGTGAAATCAGGGTATATGGAGATATTCATTCCTTCATGATTAAGGGCCTCATTAGGATCGCGGACGGACTTGCGTCCGTCTGCGACCCCAGAGGATGAGGGAACGTCCGCATGGGCTGCGGCGTTCCCTCAAGTACGATTAGGATGTGACCGCCACCCTGGCGGTCACATCCTGGATATTTAACATTGCGGCAGATGCTGCTTCAAGCAGCCCTCGCCGCAATGTTAAAAGTGCATGTTTAACATTTACATGCACAAAGCGGCAGGCACCGCGCGGTGCCTGCCGCTTTGTGCATGTAAATACTGGGGGGTACCATAGGTACCCCCCATGTGCACCCCCCACCCGCCAACACACTGGGGGCCCGCAACGGGCCCCCAAAATCAAAGGTACACATGCTTTTCCACGGCGGAAAAACCGCCGCGGAAAAGCATGTTTACAAATGCTTCCTAATTTGGCTGGCGGTGTCTGATAGACACTGCCAGCCAAATGAGAGCCTTTCCGCCGCGGTTGTAATCCGACCGCGGCGGAAAAGCAGCAGACAGAAACCAAGACCCACCAGCCATCGTAATGCGGCGGTGGGTCTTTGGTGACTCCGCAGAGGATTTTCCGCCTCCTCCGGGCCGGAGGTGGCTTCCGCCGGCCCGGAGGAGGCGGAAAATCCTCCATCATAATGAGGCCCTTAATGTTCTGTGCTCTCGAGCTTTGCGTAGGGCCACATCTCTATCTCTATAGTTCAGGAGTTTGGCGATTATGGAACGAGGTCGTGCTCCAGGCACTGGTGGTGGTGCAAGAGACCTATGGTCCCTCTCAATAATGAAGACATCGGAGAATATTTCTCTGCCAAGAAGAGCGATTAAGATTGTTTCAATGTACTGTTCCATTTTCCCTGTCCGTGTCAATTCCGCCACTCCCATGATGCGTAGGTTCCAGCGATGTGACCAAGCTTCCAGGTCTTCAGTTTTTACCAAAAGGGACTGTAGAGTCTTATCAGCTTTCATTTGTTTCAATTCAAGTTGATGCTGCGAGTCTTCTGCCTCTGATTTTCGGGGTTCTGCCATGTCAATACACTCTGTATGTTTGTCCAATCTCTCTGACATGCGGTCAACGCGGTATGTCAAGGGATCTATTTTACCATCAATGTTAGATAGAGTTGACTATATCATTGCGAACATCGACTGGAAATCCACTGTTGTTTCAGCACCTGGCGCATTTGAGTTCCCAGGGTTCTGTTCCTGGGCCTCGGCTCCTGTGTCCGCCGCTTTTCGCTGTTGTTCGAAATGTAGTTTGGGTTGGTTTTTCTCCGGCTTTCCCATTGCACTCATTCACTCCAGGTAATTTGCTTACTGTTTGTTCTAGATTCTATTTTGTGAATTGCAATATTCTACAGAGTATCGAGCAACCCAACGCACTGCAACGGCGGAGAACAGTGACGCAGTATAGTTCCAGGGATATATACCACCAGAGCAACCACAGCAGTGCACACTTGTGCGCTATTTGAGGGGGTGTAGCGCACCCTTGCAGTCCTCTTGGTTCGGTTAGCAATATATATAACGGGCTGTGCGTAGTCACTGCGCAGTTGGTAATATTGTTTACAGGCCCACCTCTTCGGAGGCTCAGCGTGATTTTGAGGGGCTATCAGCGGGTGGACCTTGATCATTCAACCCACGGGGTCAGATTCACAGGGCGGGGTGCAGTTTATGTTGTGTCTGTTAGAAGCAAAGATAGCATGTGGTGCGTATGTGCAGTGGTCATACACCTCTTCCACAGACACAAATCAGCAGTTTTGTGCCTCCCTATGGGCTTCAGTGAGATATGTGGGCTGAGTAGAGGTCGGTGAAATTCACAGTCACCGGCCGCTCTCGCCCCACACCACACCTCTGCTCTCCTGCTATAAATCCGGTCAGCGTCAGGGGGGCCTCTGGGTGTTTTGTGTCATCTGTATTGTTCCCCGCTGCCTTGGCACCCGGGCAGATAGTGGCTCCTGCATCAGCTTGGGCGTACAACCCCGGGGCAGCTGTGGCCAAGGGTTTCCTTCTGCTGGCGTGCGTCTACTATGCCAAGCACCCGCGTCTGCACTACTGCGCTGGTGAACTCGGGCAGCATATTCACGGGTGGTGAGGAGATCACCGAGATGTAGCCACGATGGGTGATTCTTAACGGGTTTTCTGGCGCTCGTGTCTTCCCTGGGCCTGTTCCTCCCAGGCCACGCACCGACACAGCCCTCTGGTCAAGGTGCGGTGCTGGCACCCACTATCCCGCTCTTACACTAGCACATCCAGGCAACTCAGCCGCAGGCATATCATAGTTAAGGACGCCCACAGCCGACCGCTGCCTGTACTCCATAGCAGGGCCTCAGTGTCTGTCATTCTCTTGGGCCTGCTTCTCTCAGCCGCGCCCCGGATTTGCGTGCTGGGTACATCGCAAAGTACACGGCCTCAGACCTCCTACCATTGCTCGGTAATAGTTGCCGCGTCTTTGGTGGCGCTTCAGACGGCCGCAGAGCAAAACAAAGCATCCAATTGTCTGGCTGGTGTGTTCCGTTGCATGAACACTCTGTTTTTTTATCAAATCATCGGCCAAACACACAGGATAATTTCAGGATTGTGGTTTGGTCAGGAGAGCTCGCCTACAGCCCGGCCATTTCCTAGCGTGGCTAGCACCGCCCCCCCAGTAGTGACATGTTTTACTTGATGTGATTTGATGTTTGCTGTTTACATGTAATTGCATTTGAATAATGCTCTGTATGTAAAGGTTCTCATCAGGAAAAAAGAATTGTATTACGTGTTGGACCAGGGACAATAATCTTTGTACTTTGTACTTGGTGTGCTTGTCAGACTTATATGTTCTGATTAAAAACATTTTTGTCATACTCTCCCAGGTTTTTCTGTAATGATATGTTTTTAAATGTATGTGAACATTTGATATTAATTGATGATATATATTTTTGAACATTCTGAATCTTACTAGGATCCTGTTAAAAGAAATATATATATATTTTTTTAGCTTCTATCCTTACTGTTGGTGATTAGGTCATGTGAGTATGATAGCGGTGTGTATTTGTATGCATTAAGAAACACAAAGGGAATTTGTTTCTGACATAGTGTCTATTTTGGTGTACTGTCCCTTTGGTGAGAAGGACCCCTCTCCCTCATTTCAGAATAAATTATTTGACACTAAAATGACAAAAACGTAATCAGTAGAATCGGAAATATGTAGTTTTAAGGATTTCAGGTAGTCAAACTGCCGAAAAGCACAAAGTGCCACCAGCCCTTATCTGATCATTCAAGACGAGGGGAAAGTCACAAGTTCAGGCTAACTGCAAAGGAGCGTGGACCAGATGCAGGGACCAGGTTAGTCCAAGTGAAAGAGTTACCTTCAAATTCCAGCATGAAGAGATCCCTTCGAGATGGACGGGCCTGCCCGGAGCAGGGAGAGAAGTGCGGATAGTGGTCGGAGTAACTTGAAAAGCAGGCCGGGCGTTACAAGCTGTCATCGCTGCAGTGTGAAAATCCTGTCGGGCAGTACGGACAGTCAGTGCTTGAGCTTTGTGTTAGTGGTCACCGTGAGCTGTGAATGTTGTAGCGCAAAGTGCAGATGGCAGGTTGCCTGGTGTTGTAGGTGGGCAGGTTCATCGAAGCTTTGCAGGTGGCAAGATCTTGTTCGAACAGGCCAATCCTAATTTGTGCTCAAAACTTCAAGATTTCTCATTTTTTTGAGGAGGCTCTCAACTGTTGCTAGATCAAGGGTCCATGTCCTGAGGTGCACCTCTTGGGGTCAGGAATTCATTGTAGCAGAGGTCAGTAAGGCTCAGGCAGTTCCAGTTCCAGGTCCAGTTCAGGCAAGTCCAGTTGCATGTCCAATTGTAGGTCAGTTGGGCAGTTGAAGTGAGCCTCAGGAACTTGTTATGTCCCTGTAGATTAGAACAGGAGGTCAGTCAGCTGACCCCTGGAGTCATTTTAGCCTGGGATAAAGGGCGCATGTCCAGTCTTCCTTCTCAGCATGCAGGGCAGCAGGCAGCTGAGCAGTACTTTAGAAGTCTTTCTGGCAGCAGAGCAGCACAGCAGTCCATATTCTGTAGTATCCACAGATCAAGAAGTGTACTGAAGAGTTGGGTCTAAAGGTCCACTACTTATACCTGGTGCCTTCTTTGAAGTAGGGGACGTTTCTAAAGAATTCCCTTTGAAGTTCCCGAGGTTTCCTGCCTTCCCTGCCCTGGCTCGAAGCTGGCTGCATGAACAATGCAGTGGTTAAAAATCCTTTATGTGAATGCAGGGCGCAGCTTATTCAGTGGCAAGTGGGACTATAGCCAGCTGCGCCCCCCTCATATAGCCAGTTCATGGTTCATCCAGGCACACCTGATCTCTATCGTGTGGCTGCCTGGGAGGAATAAACAAAGTAATACCTCCAATTGCACCCACTCATGTGATTCAGGAACAGGCTGCAGGCACCCAAAAGTTAGGGCAGGCAAATGCCACCTTTCTACAGGTCAAAAAGGAGTAACTGGATGCACAGCGATTCTCGTGAAAGTTGTTTAAGCTTTATGGTGCTCCGGGGTAGCGCCCTCCGACTGAAGGCGTAATGGATCACTGACTAAGGTAGCATTTCCCTGTTGGGAAGTGTCCCCCGGGGGACACTTCCCAACAGGGAAATGCTACCTTAGTCACCTTTCTACAGGTGGCATTTCCATAATTGTAACTTAAAATACGACTTTACCATTAAAGAGGATTTTTAATTACAATTTCCCAGACACCAAATATGAAATATTTACCTGTTCGCAATCCATAGTTAGCATTTATTAAATGTAATAAGCCAACCTAATGTTATTCTTATGGGAGAGTAAGGCCTTGCAGTAGTGAAAAACAATGAAAGAGTTTTTCACTAACAGGACATGTAAAACTTAAAAGCACATGTTCAACTTTTTAAATGCACTTCACTCTGCCCTCTGGCCTGTATCGGACCTCCCCTTTGGATGACCGATATTTATTAAAAGTGAAGGTTTAGGCCTGGCCAAAGGTCTTTTTCTAGGTCAAAGTGGCAGTGTAAATTGCACACACAAGCTGCAATGGTAGACCTGAGACATGCTTCAGGGCTTCTTAAGAAGGGTGGCAAAAGCAGTGCTGCAGGCTCACTAGTAGCATTTAATTTAAAGGCCCTGAGTACATGTAACACCACTTTACTAGGGACTTACAAGTAAATTAAATGTGCCAATTGGGTGCAAGCCAAAGTTACCATGTTTTCGGGAGAGAGCACAGGCACTTTAGTACCAGTCATCAGTGGCAAGGAGTCCTAAAGACAGCAAAAACGAAGTCAGGAAAAACAGGAGGATGGAAGGCAAAAGTGTGGGGGAAAACCACACCAAGGATGTCAGGTCCAACACCTAGGGTGCCCAACAATTTGGAGATCAAGGGATGATCATGACTACAGCCCTGCTGGACCCTTACAGTTCAAACTCTCGTGAATTTATGTAGGCAGAAAAACGTTTGTACTGTGAGTGGCATTCCTGGGTATTTTCATACACACAGGAGGGTGATAGGAGACTTCGCTAAGAAAATAGCAGCAGTATATTATTTGCGTTTGGTGCAGATTCTTTCTGTTTGGCTGATGGGGACCAGCATATGATTCAGGACTGGAAAGTTGGAGGTCTGCAGCAGAACAATTCTGTGGCGCTTAAATCAGTAGTGTCAGATTTCTACTATTGAGTCTTTCCGAAAATAAAGCGACTTACAATATCAAAGCTGTAGAAGGAGCTAAAAATATAAAAATTAGCTACAGGTAATATATTTACTGTTCAGTACCATCAGTAGTAGACTAGTTCTATAGGATCAACAGTGCTCTATCCACCAAGAAATGTTTGAAGATGCTCTGTCACTATTGTTTCTATGATTAGAATGAAAAGGGTAGTGAACAATATGCAATCTTGTGCAAACCTGCTCCAAACTGCACAGTTTTAATGGACAGGATTGTGCTGGACACACGTGTTGCAACCACACCCTTAAAGGTACCATGTAAATACAAACTGCCCCCTTACATGCCAGTCTATCATACTGGGCTGATTTTATTTAAGAGGGAAAGAGTGACAAAACCTCTTGGTAGGGAGTAGTAGTACAAAAATAGTGGGGTCTAATTTTATGAAAAGGCACTGTAGTGAGACAACAAACTCACTGGTGGTTGAGGGTTTCTTCACCACTACACCCAAACAGGCTTCAGAGACGCCAACAGCACTAAAACGGCCTTGCTAGCTGTTGTAAGAAACAAGATATGTGGCTGACCACGGTTAAGCACTTTAGTTTTAAAATAGGCTTGTCAGTACTGAGTATGTGCACAAAACATCCGGAGCTTGCCATACAACGGCTCCACTGTAGAGACAGATATCAAATCTTGAAGAAAAGGATGGTGCACAAAAGATAGAAGTCCAGAAATGTGTAGTGTGATGAAAGATAAATCCTTCATTTATTCAATCTTTAAAAGGCCTCAGCCAACGCGTTTCGTTCCATGCGGAACTTCATCAGGGCTTGGTATTCTCTTGAAAGTCCCATAGAGCGGTCAGAGAGTAAGTATAGAAAGCCTCCACGACATGGCTAGGTCACGTTCTTTGGTAATTTTTAAAGGTCGATTTGTGTAACAGCAAATATAGGCAACCAGGTGTTTTCAGACTCACTGCGGATTTGGACCACAAGAAAAGTTGTAGATCTTAAATAAAGAAATAAAATAAGAAGTGGGGCATATATAACCATGGACAGCGTGGATGTAAGCTTCCGCCCGTCTACATTTGTGCCCCCTGGTCACACAGCAAGTGCGCCTCAATATCAACTTGCTCGGTAGACGGGCGGAAGCTTACATCCACGCTGTCCAGGGTTATATATGACCCGCTTCTTACTTTATTTTTATATTTAAGATCTACAACTTTTCTTGTGTTCCAAATCCGCCGTGAGTCTGAAAACACCTGATTTCCTATATTTGCTGTTACACGAATTCGATCTTTAAAAATTACCAAAGAACGTGACCTAGCCATATCGTGGAGGCTTTCTATACTTACTCTCTGACCGCTCTATGGGACTTTCAAGAGAATACCAAGCCTTGATGAAGTTCCGCATGGAATGAAACGCGGTGGCTGTGGCCTTTTAAAGATTGAATAAATAAAGGATTTATCTTTCATCAAACTACACATTTCTGGACTTCTATCTTTTGTGCACCTTCCTTTTCTTCAAGGCCTTGCTAGCTGTGACTGACGAACTCAAAGCAACTCTAGACTCAAAGGGCCCCGCTGCAGTAATATTCTTGGATTTAAGTGCCTCCTTCGAGACGATGGCTCATGTGACACTCATCAAGAGACTAGAAGATGATGGAATTGCTGGTACTACTCTCTAATGGTTGATTTAAATCTTAAAAATAGGAGATTTCAGGTCTGAGAGCAATCCTTCTGCTCAAAAACGCTGGCCTTAGAGCATGCGGTGCCACAAAGCTCATGGTTAAGCCCTACACAGTTTAATATCTATGTTCAACCTCTGGCAGACATCATCCTGGAGCATGGATTTCATTGGTATTATACCAAATTACCATCTAGCTAACTCCAGTCACAAGAACTCTCTCCTCCAAGCTCAGTGCCTGACTCAGAGATCTCACTAACTGGATGTCCAGCTCCAACTTGAAACTCAACAGCAACAAAATCTGGAATAATCCCCCCTACAAACGGAATTACACCGGCCCGGCTACTTAGGTGATCTACCCCCTCCTAAAATGGAATTAAAAAGCCAAGTCCAAGTCAAGAAATTAGCTGCTGCCTGCTTTGGCTTTTTAGGACAATAAGGAAGGTTCTGAGTTGGCTTGCTCAGGCCACCAGAAGAACAATAGTCCAGGTCCTAGTGCTGTTCCAGGTTTATTAGTTGCATGGGAACCCCTCTGTATGTAGCCAAAAGCTGACAAGTCACTCCAAATGTTTCTGCGTGCATCGTCCTAAAGATCCCAAGTTTCATTCAGTTTCTGCATCACTAGCAGGGCTGCACTGGCTGCCGGTTCTCAAAAGAATCATATTTAAAACTCTCTGTTTGGGTCACTGGGCGATATACAATAAAAGTCCCCCTCTGATCTAGTGGCTACTAAACCCCTATAACCCTAAAAGAACCCTGCGCTCCACCGATCAGAGGCTTCTTACTGTACCAAAGATAAAGAAAGAAGGTGGAGGTCACTCATTTGCTTACCTTGCATCAAATCTCTGGAACTCGCTACCCCCAGCACTCAACGCAAACCTTTTTGAATGACCTGCTTTTGTCTCAGCCATTATGTGATGGACTTGATCCTTGGCGCTGAGAGGCCCGTTGGGTAGCCCCCTTGGGTAGCCCCGTACTTTACAAATCCTTAGCATAGTATAGCCTTTCTTCACCTTATTTAGCTGATTTTATATCTATTCGACTGAGCGAAGGGTCACCATATGTACTGTATCTTTGAATACACACTGTCAGCCTCGGCCCGTGGAGGGAGTTCCGGTGGGGCAGAAAGGCAGAACTGGGGAGGGGCAGGGTGGGCAGTGCTAAAAACCGGAATATGAATAATTGGAGGTAAGTAAACAATTTAATTAATAAAACAAAGTTTGTAGCACGCGCTGCATCACATTTTGCGATGCAGGGCGCGCTACGAAATTCGTTTTATTGTTGTGCTGTTATGTTATGTTATTGAACTGTGTTTTCTTGTACTCTGTAATCACTATAAGTAGCTGAAGAGCTGGGGCAGAGCAATATTACCACCTAATACAGTGGAAAATGGCTGTTTGTCACTGGAACTTTTACGGAAGATACTGCTTTTGGCTGCACAACAGAACAATACAACAGGTCATAACAAAATAACTCACCAAAGAGCAATATGACAGCACAATATAAAATATGACAAAACACACCAAACCAGTCAGAATAAAACGGAAGACAGCACACCAACCATAGTGTAAGCCATAAAACAATGCAATAATGCAACACATACCACAACAGCACTAAAACATCACTATCACAAAAAAGCAGCACATCAAAAATGCACAATAATTCTTGCCCCACATTACCATCCTGAGAAGCCTCTCATAATACGGTAGTAAAAGGTGTTTGCACCACACACTGCCTTACATATGCATGTAATAGTGCCAATCACAAATGTTTTGTGATTCGATCTCTGCTCTAACAATCTGCTTTCTTCACTTAACTGTACTTGGAGATTTTGGGCACATTTCGTTATCGTCCAATTGTACCTTGCTTCCCAAGCTTGCCAACTCTAGGGACAGGCCTGCAATGTGTTGATGGCGGTGTAAACCACTAGGTCAGTAACGAAATAAGTTACAGGCTCTTTAAAGTAATTATGAAGCGTACATGACTGAACCGAGCTTATGAATGGTGTTGCATGATGCATTCCTATAGCCCCCTCGTGTTCAAGTGAAATATCTTCAGAATTAAAGTCCAGGCTTCGAGTTTGAGTTTATCGTTTGAACGTCAACAATTATGTTTTTCAGACCTAGCCTTCAGGATATTGCAATATTGTTTAGTGTGTGCATGTCTACACAGCGGGGACAAGACTTCAGGAGATATTCAAACATTTGTTTAATCGGTTAAAGCTGCAGTTCCACCAGCAGGACAGATGTAGAGGCGAAACATCACACATTACAATTATGTTATTTTCTCCAACACCTCTCCAGGACAGAGTAACTTTGCCGTAACAATGTAATGGGCTGACGATGCCTGTATTTTATGCTCCTAACATTAGCTGTTTCTATTATAGCCTAAATGTTCTTAAATTCTAGAGGTCGCATCATTGAATAGTGTGACTATTAAAACATATAATAAGGCAATTTAATGCTGGAAATGTTTGATTATACGGGGAAATATGTTGATCTATTTGTGACAAGCAAATCAAAATGTTGCGTCCATCTCAGACATTAATCCTCCCAAGGTCAATAACATAAGTTACATTTTAAGTTTTATACATACCCATTGATTACGGGTCTCCCTCTCTCTCTCTCTCTCTCAAGCACAGACGCACACGCTTAGACGCACGCACACAGTATCTCTTACTTTATACTGTTTAAGTCTATTACATTAAATAAGACGTCAAAAGAAAGTCAGATAATTGCAGAAAGGGGGATGAAGAGGAATCATGCGGAAAGAGAAAGTAGCCTCACCTGCGGGGTCCAAGTGGCTCCAGGCCCCGTCAGAGCAGCCTGCAAGAACAGGATGAGCACAGCTGAGCCGGACCACGCCATCACCTCCCTCAGGTTCACAGCACATGAACCAGACGGACTCTCTGCGGGGACTTTTATATGGTCCCGTCATTGTTCCTTGTGAGTTCCCCGTTGTTCCCCATTTGTTTGCAAACTGTAAGTCATCTGACATTTACAGACCTTCCCGGACATGTAACGTGCAGGGGAGTGGAAGGGGGTAAGGGTCACATATAAAATCAGCCAATGGGTTAAGGTCCAGTGTGTACCAACACGACGAGCTTGTGTTTTATTTGGCCACATGCTGATTTATGAAACTCGGAATCAGGTGAAAGTAAAGTTTAGCGAGGTCCTAGAACAGGGAAAAAAACATCTTTTAATTGAGTCGGTTTAAATTTTCGTTGGAAGAGAGACACAAATGAATTTATGTCACAGCTTTTCAACTAACTACAATTTATATATTTATTTTTATTTTATTTTAAAAGTTTTATATAGAGCTGGCTAGACCCAGAGGTATCAGAGCGCGTTACATGAGTAAGATAGTATAAAGCAAACATGGCATAGAAGTAGATAAAAAACAATGAAACAACAATGTGAAATATTCAAATCAAAATAGATAAACAGGCAGCCGCGGTCGGTAGGGAAGTACCTACCAGGGCGGTGACGTGGGCAGTGGGAGGGTGGTGGTTAGTAATGTATGGATAATGAAGGTTTGCAGGTAAGTAAACATTTAAATAAATCAAACGAATTTTGCTGCGCGCACTGCATTGCATTTGGGGATGCAGTGCGCGCAACTAAATTCTTTTGATTTATTTAAATGTTTATTTACCTGCAAACCTCCATTATCCATACAGGATGTATGACACTACAACGCATGCTTTTACCACCCATGCTGTTACAACGCATAGCGCTTTGGGGTGCTGGATAGTGAATAGTTTAATTTACTATTCCAACTCCAGTCCGCATGGATAGTAGGGAAGGTGTTGGATAGTAAATTAAATCTATTCCCTATCCTAGAGCGCCCCCCAGTGCAATGGATTGTAATGGTTTTCATTGTAAAACCTGCGTTGTAATAGCACTGCGTTGTAAAAGTTTCGTTGTAAAGGATGTTTCCCTCCATACATTACTAACCCCCACCCAGCCCCTCCCCCTCCCCACTTCACCGCCCCGGCAGGTACTCCCCTACCGACCGCGGCTGCAAAGAGGTGCAAGAGCTATACACTTCAAGTAATTAGGTATATGATGTTCGGGAAGTGGACAAATATAGCATGGTGATTGGAGATCAAGTGCAGGTCACAGGTTAGGACCCCCAATAATAATTGGGCCAAATATGGCATACAAGTAGATAAATGATAATGAAAACAACATGTGAAGTATACAAATCAAATAGATAACCCGGGGCAAGAGCTATGCATTTCAAGTAATTAGGTAGATGGTGTACAGAAAATGGACAAATATTACTGGACAAATATAACATGGTGATTGGAGATCAGGTGTAGGACACAGGTTAGGGTCCCCAATAATAATTGAGGAGATGGATTTTGAGGTCTTTTTTTAAACTGAAATAGGAGGGGTTATAGCACAGGTTTTTTGGGAGGGCATTCCAGATGATGGGGGCATTACCAGAGAAGGAGCATGATTGTGTGGCTTTCTTTTTATGAAGTGGTGGGATTAGGAGGAGGGTGTTGGTGCTTCTCAGAGGTCGTGTGGTGCTCACAATGATGAGCTTCTTGGAGAGGTACTGCGGAGTGTTTTGGTGAAAGACTTTATGAGTAATACAGGCAGTTTTGCAGGCAGATCTGCCTTCGATAGGGAGCCATTTAAGAGATTTGAGAGCCGAGGATATATGATCGAAGGGTTTGCAGTCAGTGATGAGCGTGGCTGCAAGGTTGAGCACAGCTTTGATTGGAGCAAGGTGGACCTTGGGGTTTCCGTTGAGGATGGCATTATCATAATCAATACGTGAAAGAACAATTGACTCAACTACAAGTCTAAA
Source organism: Lissotriton helveticus (assembly GCF_964261635.1). Taxonomy (NCBI): domain Eukaryota; kingdom Metazoa; phylum Chordata; class Amphibia; order Caudata; family Salamandridae; genus Lissotriton; species Lissotriton helveticus. The sequence goes on along the minus strand of NC_136069.1, from coordinate 491,983,817 downwards.
ATCAGCAGCAGGTATAAAGGGTTTGATTTTCTTGAAGTGACGCAGAGTGAAGAGGGCTCCTTTAGCAGAGTTTTTGATGTGGATGTTAAGGGTTAGGGTGTTGTTGATAGAAATACCAGGCGATTTGACGGAGTTGCACAGGGTGAGTGAGCAGTTGAGTGCATTACGGTCAGAAATCCAGGATTGAATTAGTAGGGGGTTATTTTTAGGGGAGAAGAGAATGATTTCGGTTTTATTAGGGTTAAGTTTGAGATGATTGGAATGGAACCAGGTTTGGATCTTGGTGAGGGTGTTGTTCAGGTGTAAAATGTCAGCATGAGTTTTAATCTTATAATATATTTGGGTGTCATCAGTGTAGAGGTGGTAGTTGATGCCTGCTTGTTTAAGAATGAGGGTGAGGGGTTCCATAAATAGGTTAAAGAGGGAGGGAGAGAGAATAGATCCTTCGGGGACTCCAAGGGAGACAGGAGTTGGGTTAGAAAGACAGTTTTGAATTTTGATTTGCTGAGTTCGGTGTTGTAGGTAGGAGATGAACCATTTGTAGGCAGTACCATTAAGGTCAAAACAGGCCCTGAGCACATTAAGTAGAGCTGAATGGTTGACTGTATTAAACGCTGAGAGGAGATCAAAGAGTATAAGATGGCATGTCTCGCTGTATTAAACGCTGAGAGGAGATCAAAGAGTATAAGATGGCATGTCTCGCCATTATCAAGTGAGTGGTGGATGTCATCGACGACACTGAGCATTGCTGTTTCGGTGCTGGAGCCTTTCCTGAAGCCTGAATGAAAAGGGTCGAGTAGGTTGAAGTTTTCGATGTGTTTGTCTAGTTGTAGTAGGACACATTTTTCAAGGATCTTTGAGAGAAGGGGGAGGTTAGTGATGGGGCGGAGATTGTCTAGGTCATTGGGATCAGCATTGGGGTTCTTGATTATGGGAGAGATTTTTCCAAGTTGCATGGAGGTCGGAACACAGCCAGTTGAGAGAGGTGTTGATGATAGTGGTCCAGTATAGGGTAATGATGTGCTTAAGGGCAGGGACAAGGTTAGAGGGTAAGGGGTCTTTTTTGTGGGAGGACGGTTTAAGATTACCAATTATTTTCAGGACTTCTAGCTCAGTCACAGGGAGGAAGTTGAGCAAGGAGGCACTATTCTTTAATTGTGAGTTAGGGGAGTTGGTTTCCGGAGATGTGGTAGGGGATAAGTGTGAGGAGTGGTTAGGGGTTGATGAAGTAGGTAGGCGAGGAGAGTCACTGGGGAGCGGTAGAGTAGTGGCCGGAAGAGAGAAGGGGTGAACTGGTCGAGGGGATGTGGAGTAGGAATAGAGGTAAAGATATGTTTGCATTGGGAGTTGGAGGGGAGCTGTGTGGAAAAGAAGGATTGATCAATTTTGGCTATTTTTTCTGAGAAGAAGTGGGACATTTCTTCACATCTGGAGGAGGAGGAGATCAGATTTGGAGGTGCGGGGGAAGTTTGGTTTTGAATTATTTTGAAGAGTTCCCCATGTCCGTTTTTGGCAGATCAAGTTGAGTGCGGAAGAAGGATGCCTTTTCCTTGAAGATATGTTTTTTGTACTTGGATCTAGCACGTCTGAGGAGTGCAAGATGGGAGGGAGAGAGATGGTGTCTCCAGGTTCTTTTTGACAGTGTGAGTGAGTCTTTCGTTATTAAGCTTGGTAATAAACCAAGAGTTGGAGGGGGTGTTTCTTTGGTTTTTGAGTTTAGGCGGGGTTATTTGGTCAAGGATACCGGTGACAGTATTGTTAAAGTGTTCAGTGAGCTCATTAGCATTTTGTGAGGGGGGAATTAGAAGAAATTCAGCTTGGAGTGTAGACTCAAGAACACCGGGGGATACGTTTTAGATTTCTGGTCAGTTTCTTATGTCTGTTTATTTTAGAGGAGGGGAGATTTGCAGTGATAGCAATGATGAACAGTATAAGTGATGGTCAGACCAGTCAATGGGGATGATATTTTTCACTGAGGCCAGAACTTCATTCGAAAGAATGACGTCAAGGATGGCTCCTTCGGTGTGTGTCGGGGACAGGCATAGTTGTTTGAGTTCATTGATCTCAAGAAGATTAGTGAGGAGGGACATTCTGGGATCATCGGTATCATTCCAATGGAGGTTAAGATCCCCAAGAAAGAGATTTTTTGAGGTGGATAACGAGGATTGTGTCAGGAGCTCAGATAAGTCCTCAATGAAGGGCTGGGTGGATCCAGGGGGGCGCTAGATGTTGTGTAGACGAATTGGATGGGAATTTTGAGTTGTCAGTTCTGCCTCCATATATTCGCTGGAGGACTAGCCAGAATTATTGACAAGGGATAGCTGAAATTCATTTTTAAAGATGATGGCTAGACCACCCCCAGTTCTGTCAGGTCTTTCTTTTCTAACAATAGAGTTTTATGGGGAGGTGAGAGTAGGTCAAGTATGCTCAGTGAGTGGTCATTGAGCCAGGTTTCTGTGAGGAATACAATGTCAATGGATTTACTCAGGATAGTTTCAGAGATTTCTGTGGCATGCTGGACTGCGGAGCGACAGTTGACAAGCATACATGTAAGTGGTGTGGGGTTGCCTATGGTGGGTGGGCTAGAGTGGATCGCCATGAGTTGGGGCAGTAGTCTGGGGGAAGCGGGGAGGAGGGGATTCTATTAGTCCCTAGGATAACAGAGATGTGGGAGCAGGGGAATGGAGGATTGGTGGTTGGTAAACCAGGAAGGTAAAAGTTGCATAGGTTTGAGAGGTCGGACGAGGAGAGATGGTTCGAGGTGCGGCGAGGTCTATGTATACGGCAGCAGAGAGGGGTTGATCTCCAAATATTGTGTTTGGTGTTAGGGAATTTTAGGGGGGTGGCTGGGATTTTATGGTGAGGGAGGGTTCTGGAGCTGAGGAAGATAAAATCTTTCCTGAATTGAGACAGTTCAGTAATCAATTTAGATAGGTCAAGTTCAATGTTGTGTAGGCTCTGGGCAATTATGGTGAAGGGAGGTACCGAGGGGCGTGGTCTGGGTTAGTTGCGGAGGGTGGACTGATGTGTGAGGGGGGAGATAGGGTAGTGGGTGTGGAGTGAGGGGTGATGGGGGTGTTAGGAGTGAGGGGTTCGGAAATCAAATTGGATAGGTCAAGTTCAGTGTTATGTAGGCTTGTGGCAATATGGATGAAGGGAGGTACTGATAAAGCATGGGCGGTGGGTAGTGAATGGTCTGGGTTAATCGCACAGGGTGGACTGATGTGTGGGGGGGATAGGGTATTGGGAGCGGAGTGAGAGGTGACTGGCTGTTAGGTGAGAGGTGTTCAGTAATCAGATTAGATAGGTCGAGTTCAATGTTGTGTAGGCTTGTGGCAATTAGGGTAAAGGGAGGTACTGAAAGGGTATGGGCGGGGGAGGGAAGGGCCTGGGGGTAGGGAAGGGTCTTGGTTAGTTGCGGAGGGTGGACTGATATGTGAGGAAGGAGATAGGGTAGTGGGTATGGAGTGAGGGGTGACGGGGCTGTTGGGTGTGAGGGGTTGGGCTACGTTAGACAGGAGGTTAAGAACTTCAGGAGATGTGGTCAGAGAGGATAAAAGGGCATAGAGTGAGTGGAGAGTGGATATATTGGGGTGGAGGGGTTGTGTTTTTTTTGGGGTAGGGATAAAGGATTGGGAGGCGGAGTTAGCAGGGCCTGAAGGGGCTGGATAGGGGGGATGGGGAGGAGAAGAGGGTGTTCAGGATGGGTAGGAGGAGGGGGATGAGGAGTTGTGTTAGGGGATTGAAGGGAAAGAATGGTTGAGTACGTGGGAGTTTGGGAAGGGAAGAAAGATTGGGGGTCAGGAAGAAGGGGGACATGGGAGGGGAATTATAAGTAGTTGGCAGGGATTGGGGCTACCGTTTTTAGTGGAGGGGTCCGACGAGTTTGAATTCCGGAAGTTAGGGGGAGAGAGGGAAATTAGAGGGTGATGAGAAATAGGTCAGGGTTGTTGGGGGATGTTGTTTACTGTAGAGTGGTCCAGGGAGGGTCATGGTGAGGTCAGTTGTTGGAGGATGGTATTAGCTGGATGGTTGGGAGTGGAGGTGGAGTGGGGTGTAGTGGGAAGGAGAGGTTGGAGGGACATTATTCAGTTGGGGAGAAGGAGTGTTAGGCGCAGAGCGGTCAAGGAGGAGAGACAAAATGCTGAAGTGGTGTTCGCAGATATAAAGGTGGGATACCGTAGCTTGTATGAGGATGTTACCTGTATTGAAGATGGAGATATCAATATCACCATGAAATGCTGGGGAGGGAGCAGTGGATATTTTGAATCCATATGTTATTTTAGTTGATTTAGAGATTGGGAGGTGTTGTAGGAAGATGCTTTTCCATTTGGAGTAAAAGCTGTAGTTGGTTATAATAGGGGAGGTGAGGCTGAGGTAGTTATCAACAATGAGGGTTTCAGTGTTACGGGTAAGGAGTTTATGTTTGAAGTTTTTTTCCGCATGTTTGGAGAGTTTGGGGGGTGAAGAATGGTCCATGAGTTGGTGCCATGTTTGGAAAGAGTAGGGTCCTGGGGGTGGTGGTCAATGCTCTGAGGGAGCATGTTGGGTAAACATGAGAGAAAGAGAGAGTGGAGAGAGTGAAAAGAGGGAAGTTCAGGAAATGGGGGTAGAGCAGGAGAGGAGGATTGGGAACCAAGGGGGGGGGCACTTGGAGAGTGGGGGAAAGAAATATGGGGTCTGGACAAGGAATAGGGTAGACAAACAAGGAATTATAATCGGCAAAATGGAGCAGATCAAGTAGATAAACAAATTATATCGCCAACATGGAGCAAATCAAATAGATAAACAATCGGCAAAAATGGAGCAGATCAATATATCAGCAGCAAAGCTTGCAATCAAATAGATAAACAATCGGCAAATAAGAGCAGATCAGTAGAAGACAACAACAATGCTTTCGAGGGCGTGGAATGCCTAAATTAGAGAGGGAATACCGGAAACGCGAATAATACAAGAGTATAAATATAGAAAGAGTTTGAGGGACATATGGATAAATCAATTAGTCAAGAAAATAATCTGCGGTAAAAAAGTTAGAGTAAGAGGATAGAGTCAACAATCAATAGTAGCAATTAGAAAGGGAATACCGGAAGAGAGAGTAATACAAGAGCATAAATATAGAAGAGTTAGAGAGAGATATGGATGAATCAATGAACAAAGCAAAATAATAAGCGGTAAAAAGTTAGAGTAAGAGGATAGAGTCAACAATCAATAGATACAACAACAGTACTTGCGAGGGTGAGGAAGGTCAGAATTGGAAAGGGAATGCAGGAAGAATGAGTAATACAAGAGCATAAATATAGAAGGAGTTAGAGGGACATATGTATAAATCAATGAGCCAAGAAAATAATAAGCGGTAAAAAAGTTAGAGTAAGAAGATAGAGTCAACAATCAATAGAAACAATTAGAAGGGAATGCTGTAATAGAGAGTAGAGTTAGAGGGACATAAGGATAGATCAGTGAACAAAGCAAAATAATAAGCAGTAAAAAGTTCGAGTAAGAAGATAGAGTCAACAATCAATAGATACAACAATCCGTGCGAGGGCAAGGAAGGTCAGAATTGGAAAGGGAATGCAGGAAGAACGAGTAATACAAAGAAAAAGATTAATACAGAAAGAGTAAGAGAAACATATGTTTAAAAAAACATAATAGTAAGCAGATCGAGTCAGCGATAGTGCATTGGGTCACATAAGATTCACAAAACAGACACATAGGTAATATTGAGGGACAACAAAGTGTGGGGTCAGAGGCATCACCATTTTATAGAGTTTGAAAGGAAAACAGAGATAAGGCTTAAAAGCAAACAAAGGGCTATATTATCAAGAAAGGGCGAGATATTATCACCGCTTTTATCGGCAGGAAACTGCCACTAAAACCGCGATAATGGGCTTGATAATATGCCCTTGTGAATTCCCATAGAAGCCCAGGTTCTGGTGTTCACCTGGGCTTCTATGGGAATTCACAAGGGCATATTATCAAGCCCATTATCGCCGCTTTAGCGGCAGTTTCCTGCCGATAAAAGCGGCGGTAATGTATCGCCCTTTCTTGATAATATCTCCCAAAGTTATTATTGTTCTTTCCTCGTTTACTCTGGATATCTCTTTACCTAGTAATCACCCCACTCGAAACTGGCAAGAGGAAAAGGCAGCAGGAGGATCACGGACTGCAGTAGGACAGACCACACAAGCGCATCAAGCCACCCTGATCACCTGCTCTCTGCATGATTCTCCATGAGTTGTGGCCTGACCCAACTTGCAATTATTTTTTGGTTTTGTGGATATGGGGTCAGAGATGTTTTCTTTAAAAAAAGCAAATGTAGGTGTCAAATGAGACTAAACATTATTTGATTACAGATCTGATTGCAATCAATCAAGACTTGGATATTGGAGAACTGTCAATTTGAAAGTCAAAAGTCCCCAAATAGGTGATAAAAAGGAAGCAAATACCCAAAGAATAAATTATAAGTTTGCCATTTTAAACACAATTTCAGGTATAAAAATTGCAATTTTTAAATAAAAGTGTGACTTTTAAGATGCAATTTTAAGATTAAACTGAAGTTTCCATTGAAAGTGCATTTCTGATGTGCTAATAAAGTTTCCACCGTTTGACACAACTGTATGTAAAAATGTCAGTAGAGCTTGAGAAGTCAATGAAATAAGTTATAATGTTTCCACTTTTGTTTTATATTCAAACAAGTTAAGATACCCCTCGCCTATTGAAAAAGAAGTACTGCCCTGGGGGATGGGTCCCCAGGGCCAGAGGAGACCGGGGGAGGGGGCCACATTGCCCAGTTTACCTTTTAAAATAATACAGCCCAGGGAATGGTTCCTCAGTGCTTAATAAGACTTGGGAGGTGTGCCAAGCTGCAACCATCCCTTTTAATGTGTATTGGGCTCCTCGGGCCCTGAGAAGGTTCGGGGAGGAGACCTCGTGGCCACCATCCCTTTAAAAAAACAAATTGCATGGCCCTGGGGGATGTGGTTCTCAGGTCCTAAGAAGGTAATGCGGCCCCTATCCCTTTTTATCATATTTGGGGGAGCAGGTACGAGGGGCATAATAAGGATTGGGGAAGGGGGGCATGCAGGCTGATCTCCCCCCTTTTTTAAAAATTTTATTTGGGCTTGGGATGAGGTCCATGGAGCATAATAGGGCTTGCGTCCAAGCATACCCCTCCCTTTTTTTATTGGGTTTGACACAAGGGGATGGGGTCCCTGGTGCTTCAGAAGGCTTTGGGAGGGGAGGGGGAACAAAATTCCCCACCCCTTTTTTATTGTATTTGGCCCTTGGGATGGGGTCCTGTGGCCTATTAAGGTTCAGCTGGGTAGGGCTGCACACCTCCCTCTCCTTAGATTTTGGCCTTGGGGATGGGGTCCCGGGGGCCCAAAATGGCTTGTAGAGGGAGGCTGTATGCCCTCCTCACCTGTTTAATTGTATTTGGCGATGAGGGATGGCTCCCCAGGGCCTATTATGGCTTGGAGTTGCCTCTCCGCTTTTTACTAGAACAAGGCCATCAGATGGAGTTCCAAGGGCCAATTAAGGCCAAGGAGGGGGCCTGCATGCCCCCTTTCCTAAATATGTAGGGTTTGGCCCCAGGGGAAGAGGGACTCTGGTCCTAAAGTCCAGCCTTACGCTGTACATGTGAAAGGCTGTGCATGGTGTGGGGTTGGCAACCTGCTGGGTATTTAGCCACAGGGCCTGGTGGCAGGTCAAGCTGTGGCCAATCCTCTGCTGTGCACAATGTGGAGTTGGCTGCTTGCGGGAAGTTGTAAGAAGGACCTATCTGCAGGCCGGACCTGTGGCAAACCCCATGTTGCACACAATGAAAGGCAGTGGACAGCATGGGGGTTAGCTGCCTGCGTGGGGTTGTGGCTAACCCCCGTCTAACTCTGCACTGTATGGTAATAAAATATTACTTTACGTTAGAACAACCCTAGAAATTCACCTAATAATATGAAGCTTAAAGTATTTTTATAGTTAGTTGTGTAAAAAGATCTGATTTTTGTTTTTAAAGAACCGTAGAAAGTGTCTGAAAAAAACTAAGATTAACGTACTTAGGTGAATATGGCAGAGACAACATTAATGCTTTGAATGAAAAAAAAATCACAGAAATGTACCAGTTTACCAGTTATAGTTAGCAGCCATGTACTGCTAAATGACCCCACATATTACATCACTGAGATGTCATCAGTAATGTCTTCAGTGATGTCATAGAACTAGAGTGACGTAATATGTGAGGTCATAAGCAGTGAATGGTGGGGGCATGAGTTATAGTTAACTCTGCTAAGTATAACTGGTGAATTTCTGTGGTATTTTTTTGAGTTCAAAACATTAATGTAGTCACTGACATATTCAACTAAGTATAAAGTCAAGACAATCACTTTCAGGCTCACAGTGCTACATTAAAGAAGCAGGGAACTCGTTGTAGTTCCCAAGTTTAGGTGGAGAGCCTTGAGTAAGGCAGACCAGGCCCAATCAGGTGCAAGGAAATCTCCTCCCAGTCCTCTAAATGCAGCCCAGGTCTAATGAGCCCAGCCCTGACTCATCCAGGAAAGGCAGGACACACCTCATCCTCCTCAGTGAATGTCTATAGTGAATGCACATCCCCTGCACCTGTGACTCTGAAGCCATACAGTCAATCCACAAACCAGGAGAGGCACACCGGATGGCTAAGCAAGGAAATACCCACTTTCTAAAAGGTGTTTTTTTTCAAAAACACAATATAAAACTCATCCTTACTAAAAGTTTTTTTTTTATTTCTGAGTTCAGGCATACAAAACTACATCTTTCTATCTTGTTCCAATGGGAATTTATACTTATAAAATGTTATAAATAAACTCCCATTCTCCCATTGTGAAAAACAAAATACACTGTATGTCACTATCAGGACATGTCACACAGATCAGTATATGTCCTACCTTTCACATACACTGCACCCTGCCCACAGGTGAACCTCTGGCCTACCTTAGGGGTGGGTCACATGTAATAAAAGGGAAGGTTAGGGCCTGGCAAGTGGGTGCCCTTGCTAGGTAGACATGGCAGTAGAGACTGTGTGCAGACACTGCAGTGTCATATCTAAGGCCCTATTAAAAGGCTGCTTGCGTGGGTGGCACAACCAGTGCTGCAAGCCCACTAGCGGCATTTGACTTTCAGGCCATGGGCACACAGAGTGCACTGAATTAGGGTCTTATTAGTAAGTCAAATAAGCAAATCATGGAAACACCAGTCTATAAACACAATTTACATGGAGACCATATGCACCTAAGTACTGATCAGCAGGGGTAAAGTGCCCAGATTCATAAAACCAACAAAAACAAGTCAGAAACAGGAGGCCAAAAAGCAAAAGGTCTGGTGATATAGCCCTCTGAAAAAGACAAGTCTAACAAAATCTATAAACAAATACTGAACAAATTGAATACATCTTAATCTACATACATTTTCATTGCGTGCTCTCAGGCTCACAAAATAAAACTACTGAGCAAGCCAAGCATTTCCTTCTGTACCCCAGTGCAATAAAATGAACAAGCATCAGTACATCCATTAGCTTTCACCTATTTAATTAATAATACATTTTTATTTTGTTGTAAGTAGTAGCTTGCTAAGTCGTTTTACAATATAAGTTACAGAACGTCTGCCTGTTTGAAGAATGTGCAGTTGATGTTATTTGTGTTATATAACTATGAGAATACAGGAGGCTGTTTAGAATTCTTTGGAGAACTCAGCCCCTTTTTAGCAATTATTAAGCTAAAATACAATGCAGTTAAAGTATGCAAACAACTTTGAATGCATTTTACATTCGCATAAAGTTGAACAGCAAAAGACTCACTATTAGGAAATAACTCCTGCTTCAGTTTACAGAGTATCGAGCAATTACCAGGTTGCTTATTCATATGGTCAACGGCAATACAGCTAATGATATAACATATTTTTTGGTGCTAGAACGATACAATTTGCACAGTAAAGGCCAGTTGAAAAACAGCCAGTCTTACCACCTTTATGCTGACTAAGCTAAATGCTTGGTGTTAAAAAAGTGGCAAACTCACACCAAACATAAAAAAACAGTTTGTTTCATATTTAAAAGTATTCCAAATATTAGATACCTTCCAAAAAATAACCTGCAGCAAAAATCCCATACAGTCACCAAGCAAGCTTGCACACAAAGACAAGCTTTGACGCAATGTGACAGCAATGCCCAGCAGCTGGAATTTTTCAATTCACTGCTCTTGTAACTAGGGGTGGGCGGAATTTGCGTAATAGCGCTACGCAAAGCTCCGCGAAATTGTAATAAATGTCCACGAGCACGCAAAAGTTCTGCGAACACGCTGAAATGCTTGTTCTGCCCTGTTCGCGATGCTTTTTTCTTGGTTGTGAATGCTGTTTGCGTGCTCGGGGAGAAATATCTTGCCAACACGCATTTTGAAAGCGCGAACAAGCAAGAATTCTGCGAAGCAGCGGATTGCGAAATTTTTGGCAAGTCCGCGTTCTACGCAGAACGCAAAATTACCCAGATTCCCCGAGCGGAACGGAATTTACCGTCCAGGCCTACTTGAAACTATAATTCCTCCCTTCCTGGGCAATAGAAGGAACAGGATGCAATCACAAAACTAGAGGAATACTTTTAGAACATGCATATGACTGTGTTTACAATCCAATCCAGCAGTTGTCTGGCACTGTATATATAGAAACTGTCCCAATTGATAAAGGAGGTTAAAACACCCTTTCAGAGCACCACAGAGCGTGCTCCTATAAAGCACTGGAATCACTTTGTTTGGGGTTATGCTGCATAATGCGTCAACAACAAACAGATGACACAGAAAAAAATCAATTTTATTAGTGGAGCAATATTATACAAAAATGGGAACATTAGTTAAAAGTTCCACCCACTAAAGCAGAGCTAAATAAGCATGTTTTAAATGTGTGCAGCCACGGGAACATAACTAACAGTAAACAGTGTGCAGCCTTACTGTAAGAAAAAAGTTCCACAACGTTTGGGCCTTGTGCCACTGCACCTGCTGCACCATTCAAATCATGCCCCTATTGCCTGCAACATAACTGCACTTGTCACTGCCTGGTTTGTTGTAAAATATAGCAATACTTAGTATTTAGTGGGGTGCCAAGAGCTTATGCTCCTGGTGCCATTGTACTTGCTGCACTGTTGAAATCATGGCCCTAGTGCACGCTAGATTACCACACTTATGACTACCTGTTTAGTAGTAAAATATAGCAATATTAGGTGTCTAGTAGTGTGCCTAGAGCTTTTTGTCCCTGTGTCATTACACCTGTTGCACCATTGTAATCATGCCCCTACTGCCTGCTAGATAACTGCACTTGTAACTGTCTGTTTAGAAAAAAAATATTGCAATACACTCTGTTTAGTCGGGTCCCTAGAGCTTATGACCGTGGCGGCACTGCATCATCTGCATGATTTAAGTCAAGCCCCTTTCAACTGTAAGGTAACTGTAATTGTGACTGCCTGTTTAGTAGTAAAATAGAGCAATATCAGGTGTTTTGAGGAGCGCTGACAACTGTTGCGCCTGGTGCCACTGCATCTGGTGCATCACTCAAAACATGTCCCTATGGCCTGCAAGGTAACTGCACTTGCGACTGCCTATTTAGTAGTATAATATAGCAATATTAGGTGTTTAGTGATGTGCCGAGAGCTTTGGTCCCTGTGGCACTGGACCTGCTGCACAATTGCAATCATGACTCTAGTGGTTGCTAGATAACTGCACTTCTGACTGTCTGTTTGTAGTAAATTTCAACAATAATCCGTTTAGTGGGGTCCCTAGAGCTTTTCGCCATTGAGCCACCGCAGCTGCGGCACCATTTAAATCAAGCTCCTTTTAACTGCAAGTTAACTCCAATTGTTACTACCTGTTCAGTAGTAAAATATAGGAATATTAGGTGTTTTAAGGAGTTGTGACAACTTTTGGGCCTGGTGGCAATGCACCTACACTATTCAAAACATGACCCTAATGCCTGAAAGATAACGGCACTTGTGACTGACTGTTTAGTGGTATAATATAGCAATATTTGGCATTTAGAGGCATTCCAAGAGCTGGGGGCCACAGTGTAACTGCACCTGCTGTACTATTGAAGACCCTAGTGCTGGCACGGTAACTGCACTTGTGGCAGCCTATTAAGTAGTAAAATATAGCAATATTATGTGTTTAGAGGGAAAGGTAACAACATGAAAACAGTAAATGGTATGCAGCGTTAACAAAAAGAAAACAAGTTTGAACCACCAATGTGAATGGGGTGAGTAGTTAGGCCACTGGAAACTCATAAGAGATACATAGAAGGGAGAACAGGCTACTACCAATAGAAACAGAGGAAAGCAAACCGGCCAGCATATGGACCAATGAAAAGTGAAGAAGGGAGATTAGTCTCTTTTAAGATATAATAAAAAAACAATAGATTTCACATGATTAATGCAAGTGTTGGGCAGGCAAAACTTAAAATGACCTTTCACAAGGCCTTCACTGCACCTGCTGCACCATTCAAATCAGGACCCTATAGCCCCTGCCTGTTTAGTTGTAAAGCATAGCAATGATATATGTTTAGTTGGGTGCCTAGAGCATTTTGTACCGGTGCCACTACACCTGTTGCATCATTGAAATGATGACCCTAGTGCATTCTAGAATACTGCACTTATTACTGCCTGTTTAGTAGTGAAATGTAGCAATAATCTGTATTTGGTGGAGTCCCTTGAACTTTTGTCCATGGTGCCACTGCACCTGCTACACCATTCAAATCATGCCCCTTTTAGCTGCCTGTTTAGTAGTAAAATAGAGCAATATTAGGTGTTTAGAGGAGTTCTGGCAACTTTTGGAACCGGTGCCACTGCGTCTGCTGCACCCGTCAAATCATGACCCTAGTGCCTGCACGATAACTGCTTTGTGACTGCCTATTTACTAGTCAAATACAGGAATATTTGGTCTTTAGAGGAGTTATGACAACTTTTAACCTTGGCTCCACTGCACCTGCTGCACTATTTCAATCATGACCCTATTGCCTGCTAGGTAACTGCACTTATAACTGCCTGTTTATTAGTAACATATAGCAATATTTGGTGTTTAAAGGAGTTATGACCACATTTGAGCCTGGTGCCATTGCACCTACTGCACCATTCAACACATAGCCCTATTTCCTGCAAGATAACTGCACTTGTGTCTGCATCTTTCGCAGTGAAATATAGCACTATTTGCTGTTTAGATGGGTTCCTAGAGCTTTGGGACCCTGTATAACTGCACCTGCAGCACCATTGAAATCATGACCATAGTGTCTGCAAGGTAACTGCACTTGTGACTACCTGTTTAGAGTTCTGACAACTTTCAGATCTTGTGCCACTGCACCCGCTGCACCATTTAAATTATGCCCTTTTTAACTGCAAGGTAACTGCAATTGGTACTGCCTCTTTAGTAGTAAAATATAGCAATATTACATGTCTAGAGGTGTTCTGAGAACTTTTGTCTCCGTGCCGTGGCACCTGCTGCACCATTCAAATCATGACCATAGTGCCTGCAAGATAACTGCATTTTTGACTGCTTGTTTAGTAGTAAAATATCGCAATATTAGGTGTTTACTGGTGTGTCAAGAGCTTTTAGTCCCAGGGTCAATGCACTGACTGCACAATTGCAATCAGGACCGTAGGACCTGCTAGCTAACTGCACTTGTAACTGTTTGTTTAGTAGTAAAGTTTAGCAATAATATGTATTTAGTGGGGTTCCTAGATCTTTGGCCCCAGTGCCACTGCACCTGCTGCACCATTTAAATCTAGCCTCTTTTAACTGCTAGGTAACTGTGATTGAGGCCTCCTGTTTAGTAGAAAAATATAGCAATGTTAAGTGGTTAGACAGAGAGATAACAAATGTAAACAGTAAATGTTATGCAGCGTTAACCAAAAGAAAAAAAAGTTAAAACCACCAACACGGAAGGGAATGACTAGTTAAGCCACAGGATACTGAAAAGAGAGACACAAAAGGGAGAACAGGCTAAAACTAATATAAACGGAGGAAAGTAAACTGGCAAGCATACGGACCAATAAAAAGTGAAGGCAGTATGTGGGTTCCTTTTAAAATATATTAAAAACAATAGATTTCACAAGCACAGCGCAAGCGCTGTGCAGGCGAAACCTAAAAATTGAACTAGCGGTGAGCTACACAAATTACTTTTTTGAGCACGTGATAACTGGCCACTAGAAAAAAATATAATTTCAGTTTTCATACCAACAATAATGATTGTCTTATATTCACTTTGGACTTCATATATAGCACAATCCTACTAAAAATAGCAAGGAAGCCCAACAATTTAACTAGACTGCATATGTAAAGTTTAAGAATGACTACATGAACAACTAAAATACACTACTATGGTCACATGGTTATGTAAACCCAAAAAACTAATACATAAATATTTCAATCTCTAAACATAGCCATTACCTAATTATATATTGGCTTGTCATCGCTGTGTACAACGGTACACTTCAAAGTTGCAACCCAATACATAAGCCATATTTACAAAGCAATGCAAGGCCACCATGCGTGGCCCTACATTGACTGGTAAATCTGGAGAAAAACAAGGCAGCCCAATTCTATGTACATCATAATCTACATTGCTTCTAAATTTTTCATATGCACATACACTACGCCATACCACAATACTCCACTCCACTATATGCTATTCCACTCTATGCCACTTTCTACCCCTTTCTACTGTATGAGATCCTACTTTACGCCACTCCACTCTATGCTCTTACACTGTGTACAACTACACTGTATGCCATTACACTCTATGCTCTTACACTGTACACACCTCCACTCTATGGCACTTCAGTCTACGTCATTGCACTGAATGCCACTCCACTATACAGCACTTCACTGGATGCTACTACACTGTTTGCTATTACCCTCTACCCCATTCTACTGTATGCCACTCCATTCTAAGCTAGTCCAATGTATGCCACAACACTCTACTATACTCAACTGCACATTATTCCACTGTGTGGCACTCCACTGTACACTACTTCACTCTACACCATTCCAATATATGGCACACTACTCTAAGTCCCTTCATTCTACACTTTCCAATGGATAATACTGAAATGTATGCCACTAAACTGCATGGTATTACTCTCCACCCCACTCCACTGTATGCCACTCCAGTCAACACCAGTCTGCAGAATGCCACTGCACTATAAAATACTCCACGCCACTGCAATCCATGATATTACACTGGTCACCACTCCATTTTAGGCCAGTCCTCTCTACGTGATTACACTGTACACAGATACACTCTATGCCACTTCAATGTTCACTACTCCACAGTATGCCACTCCGCCATACTCTACTTTAGTGTATGCTATTCCACTATAAGTCATTCCACTGTACACCACTCTACTCTATGCTATTCTTCTGTATGCTTCTTCACTGTCTGCTGCTCCACTGTATACCGCTCTAGTCTATACCACTCCACGCCTCTCCATTCTGCACTGTTCCATTGGACGTCACTCAACTGTACACCACTCCACTGCATGCTATTACACTCTATGCGACTTCAATCCACACCACTTTACCGTACACGACTGTACGCTGTATGCTATTACACTCTACGCCATGCCACTGTGCACCACTCAACTCTAAGCTATTCCAGTGTCTGCCACTTCACTGTACGCTACTCCAAACTACGCCACTCCAATATAATCTCCTCCACTGCATATAACTCCACTTTAGAATACTCTCCTACACTCAATGTCACTCTATTAGAATCTTCTTCATGCTTTCCCAGTACATTTTCTTTCTAAATTTGTACTCAACTCCATGCCCGTATACTCTGTTGCACAACACTCTATTCCACTCTACAACAGTTTCCAAAACAATACGACACAGGTCTTCACGCGACTGTATGAGATGCCGCTCCAACAGTTTTGTCAACTCTATGCTATGCCACTTCAATGTACACCACCCTACCCAAGTCCAATCCACTGTAGCCTACTCCATTGTATACCACTCCACTCTACATTAATACACTCTGTGTCACTCCACTCTTTTACACCTCACTGTATAGTATTCCACTGCATGCTAGTCCACAGTATGCCACTCCACTTTAAGGTAATCCACTCTATGCCACTCCACTGAATGGCAGTCTCCTCCACTATATGTAACTCCACTCAATAAAGGTCTACAACATTCAACACCACTCTATCCCCACACACTTAACTATCCAACGCTATACTCCACTCTATACCTGTACACTCTGTTGTACAACTCTCTCTTCAACTAAGCAACACTTTTCTATGTCACACAGCACTCCAGTCTACTGTTCGAGACCCCACTCCCTTTTATAACAGTTTGCTACCTACACTATGCCACTACATACCACTCCATGCCTCTCTACTATACAACACACCAGTACACTCAATTGTATTTTATTCCACACTATGGTACACCACTCCACTCGAATCTACTCCACTGACAAGACTTCATCTCACTCTATGCTACTATACAACAATCCACTTCACGTAGCTCTACTGTTTGAAAATCTACTGTACTCTATCCAATTCCACTGTACAACACTCCACTACCCTGTATGCTACTATCTGAAACTTTATTCCTGTCTAACCCCTACACTCCACTTTAGAGCACTGTATGATACTGTAGGCCACTGTACAAAAATCTACTCCACTCTGAGCCGCTCTACAATACTCTAGTCTACTATACAACACTGTATATAACTCTTTGTATGCCACTGCACCCCAATTTACTCCACTTTACTTTATGGCACTGTACTCCACTACTGTACCATATACCACTCCACTCTATTCTACTTTATTCCATTGTACCCTATAATACTGCATGCCATTCCACTTTACCACACTCTGCAACACTGTAATGTACGGTACTGTACATCACTCCACTATACAAAACTCAACTAGACTTTATGCCACTCTACTCTGCTGTAGTGTACATCACTTTCCAATATTGTTAGGCACATTGATGTGCTCTAGTGTACAACATGGTACTCCATTACTACTCTACTTTATTGCACTCTACACCACTATATTCTAGGACATTTAAGTCCACTGTATGACACTTTACTCCACTCTATACTATCCCACTTTACTGCTCTCCCCTCTGCTACACTTTATCCGCATTTCGTCACTGTACCATACTCCACTCTACGCTGCTTCACTGTCCGACACTCTACTCCATTGCACTCAACTCCACTCTACAACACCCTACTACGGTCTATGACACTCTACTTAATGCTTTGCTCATTCACTCTAGGCCACTGTACTGTACTGTATGACACTCGAAGGTATATCACTCAATTTTACTCTACAATATGCCACTCCACTATATAGGACAGCACTCCACTTTATAACATTCTCCTCCACTGTACTGTACGACACTCCACTTGATGATACTCCACTCTACAACACTCTACCTCACCCTTCTCCACTCTAAGATGCTCTACTCTACAACAGTCTATAACAACCTACTCTACTGTTCGACAAGCCAGTCCATTTTACAACTCTCTGCCCCAGTGTACGATGCTTGACTCTACTTTATGAGGCCCCATGCACTACGCTATATAACACTTTACTACACAATACGATGCACCACTACAATCGGCTCTCCTCTACTCTACTCTATTCTAGACCAATATACAATACTCCAATCTGTCAATAGGCTTTGCAAAACTCTCCTTCACTGTACAGTACTACACTCCACATAACATCTACATTCGCGACACTGGACTTTACAATTTGAAACACATTTTTATTAACATTTTTAAAAACATTGAAATTCAAAGATAAAAACAAAGGTTACATCTTAGTTATAGTTACGAAAACGTTTTTGCTACACAAACCAAGCTTAAACTACACAAATGTAAAAATGTTTACAGTTCTGTTTATAACTTTCATTTACAATGTTTCCACCACCTTCAAATTATAGGGCACCTCATCACAACCTCTTTTCAGCCCGCTAACCAAACAATATTAACTATAACTCGCTACTCTAGCATGCACTGTGTTCTCACAAACAATGATACTCCACTGTACCTTACACTGGATGAGATTCTCTGCCACTCTACTGCACAACACTGCACTCAACAACACTGAACTGTACAATACTCTACTGCACTGTACTCCTCCACTCTATGCCACTACACTTTACAGCACTCTGCTTCACTCTAATTCACTCTATGCCACGCTACTCAATGACACTCCACTCCAACACACTCCATTTCACAACACTCCAGTCAACAACACTTCACTGTACAACACTAAACTCTATTTTTTGGCACACCACTACACTGCACAACATGGCACTCCACTTTATGATACTCCACTCACAACACGACACACCATGCCATTTCACTCCACTTTATTACACTTTACTCCTCTGTACACTATCTCACTCGGCTCTACTAGACTCCACTCTATTCCACTCTACAATACTTCACAACACTAGACTCTGTGAAACTCTTCTTTACTCCACTTTATAAGTTTCAATGAATGACACCTCACACTGTGATTTTTGAAACACATTTTCATTAAAAAATAAAAACGATAACCACATAATGAAAAAAGCAAAGGTTAAGAATAATTTATAGCTAGCAATACTGTACGTATTCTTTCTATACACACCCAAACCTAAAATACACAAACATTACACATTCTAAAGTTTTAATTATAACTTCAATTCATAATTTATGCCCCTCCTATACTTTACTATAAGTCGTGCACCTCCGAAAATTGTCTTTGCACCTCACTCAGCCTACTACCTTAACTGTAACTCAAGCCCATGCACTGGCTATGCCTTTTCATACAAAATCACATATAGCATGTGAAATCATATAATTCATAGCACTTATAACTTCTCAAATTACATCATTTGTCACAACTTAGTGCAAGGTAGAGGAGTGAGTTATAGTTATTGTTGTCTGGTTAGCGAGCTGAAAAGAGTGTGTAATGAAGTGCGCTACTTATAATAATTTGAAAGAGGTGGATAATTGTAAAAGAAAGTTGTAATTATAACTGTAGAATTTTTAAAGTTTGTGCAGCTTTCCTGACTATAACTAATCTTTAACCTGTGTTTTTCAGGGTTGTTATAGTTAGAAATTAGCATTTAAAAAACCATAGAAATTCACTGAAAAAAACATAGGTTGCAAGGACGTTATAGTTAGTTGGACATTTCACTCATAAAAAATCAAAGAAATTTGGCAGTTATAGTTAGTTGAGCTATCTATAAAATCATCCATTCAGACACTTATACACCCACTCATTCTTCAGTGCACCTTGGCGTATATATATATATATATATATATATATATATATATATATATATATAGTCACTGAAAAAACCATAGGTTTCACACCAGTTATAGTTAGCTGGAAATTTTACTCGCATAAAACCATTGAAATTCCCACGTTATAGTTAGTTGGACTCACTATAACTTGCGCGTGCAATGCACTGCTGATGGCGTCACATATTACATCACTCATGACATGGTCAGTGACATCACTCATGACATCACTGATGACACCATCCAGTGAATGTGTGACTTTCTGAAAAATGAATATATGTTATATATGTATATGTTATTGAATATATTAGTGAATACATATATTAGTGAGTAATGTTTAAATATTTAAATATATGTATTAGTGTTTCAGTTTTTTTTAAAGTGGCTGAATGGGTTGGTGAGTAGCTACATTTGTATGTATATGGGTTATTAGATTTTTTTTTTAATATCAGTATGAGTGTCTATATGGTTTGGTGGGGGCATTACTTAGCACATAGATGCATGAATGACTGACTCTCTCTTTGTATGTGTTTTGAAGACAGCATATGTGCAGGACTGTATGGGTGGATGAGTGTGTATGTGTGTGGTAGTGAGTGAATGACTGTCTCACTAGTGTCTTTATCAAAAACGACATATGTTTTAATCTACTATATGTGAATAATAATATATATAAGTGAGTATATATGAGACTGAGGCATTGTAAGAGTTCCTGTTTAAATAAGTATGTTTTTCTATAAGTGATTGTTTAACAGAGTAAATATATATATGTTTTCTTAGAAGTAAGGTGGTAGTGTGTGTATAGCTGTATATAGAAATAAATGGATGTTCAATAGTTTATTTGCATGTGTGAGTATGTGTGTGAGTAACTTTTGGATGACTGTCGGTGTGTAACAGGATATATAGGTGTATCACTACATATGATGAGTGAGTATATGTATGAGTGACTACATAGAACTGTTGGTGAATGAGTGGATGTGTATATAGATAGTGGAATTACTTAATTGGTTGTTGTAACTGATATGGATATCTCCATTTTTTTGAAAAATGTAGTTTCTATTTTATAATATATGTTCAAGGGTTACATTACAGTGAAAGGAGATGGGTCACTCTGTCACTAGGATGGTGTCATCAGTGATGTCATGAGTGATGTCACTGACTATGTCATGAGTGATGTAATATGTGACGTCATCAGCAGTGCATTGCACGCGCAAGTTATAGTGAGTCCAACTAACTATAACGTGGGAATTTCAATGGTTTTATGCGAGTAAAATTTCCAGCTAACTATAACTGGTGTGAAACCTATGGTTTTTTCAGTGAATTTAAAAGGTTTTTTAAATGCTAATTCCTAACTATAACTGGTGTGAAACCTATGGTTTTTTCAGTGAATTTCATAGGTTTTTAATAGCAAATATCTATAGGTATGAAAGTAATAATTTTTATAACAAATTTTAAATTGTGTGAATATTTTTTTTTTATTGTTTGCCTTGGTACGCGCCCCGGGGCGCTCCCGGGGCGCGAACCGGTGAACGTACGGGTGAGCGCAATGCTACGGAGCGCCCCGGGGCGCGTACCGGGGAGCGTCCCGAGAGCGCTATTCCCGCGAACGAAAACAACATCATGATGTTTCGCGTAGTCACGTGATGCGTCATATGACGCACTGCGTAAGCGCACCTGGAAGCACGCGATCGCATACGATCGAGCAACGTCTCGATTCGCTTACGCGACGTGCCCCGAGGCGCGCCCCGGGGAGCATAGCGTAAGCGCGTCGGGTCATGTGATCTGAAAATAACACTTTTCATTGGTGCAGACCAGTTTTGGTTTCCAAATGATGAAAGCTTGGATCATGTGACTTGAAAATAACGCTTTTAGTTGGTCCAGAACACTTTTGTTTTCCAAATGATGAAAGCCCCCTCCTTTTTTCCTTATTCTGACTTTGTCCTTTGACTGAGGAAGACCTGTGTGGAGATCTGTCTCTTATCTTTTCTACTTTAAAATGGCTACAGTAGCAGCAGCAGCTGGAGCATCTGCCCCACCACCACCACCACCACCATCAAAAAGACCACCAGAAGATTATATTGGTGGTGAACAGGAAGAGGAGGAGGATGAGGAAGAGGAGGCACAGACAAGGGAGTTCCTGCCAGAAGATAAACAGCCCTACAAACCCAAAGAGCACTTTGTATGGCAGTTCTACAAACTCCCAAGGGGTTTTAAAAAAGTCAACGCAGCAAAGGCGACTTGCTTAATTTGTGGTGCTGAGCTATCCAGGGGGAACCCTAACAAAAAGTATTCCTTCGGGAATCATACGATGATTCGCCACATGATGCGTTGGCATCCAAACAACTACTCTAATGCACAGTTAAGGGACCTCTGCAGTAAACTACCCCCATCAACGTCTCGACGCTCAACATCAAAAGAACCCACTCCATCGGGTTCGGGGGCAAGAGACACATTGGCTACTATCCAACCAAAGTTTAATGATTACAAAATTTAATGCAAAAATTGTAACAAGTTACTTGCTTATGGTGAGCAAAGCATTGAACTTATCATGGTTTCTGGTGATAACCATAAGTGTCCAAAAAAAAACAAATTTTTCCTGATTTTTTTTCATGCTCCAGTTGAGCCATTTACAATTCCCTGTTTTTTGTTTCTCCCCATAAAAATACAAAAAAAAATATAAAAGTGTTCAGAAAAGCCAAAAAAAGTACAAAATGTTCAAAAAAACATTAAAAAAATATAAAACAACAAAAAGAAGAAAAAAAACTGTTCTTTTTAGAACTACCTTTACTTTATAAAAATAAACCTATATTTTTAAAGAATCTGTGTCAATCTTTTTTCTGCAGGGTACGCGTACCGGTATGTGCACCGGGGCGCGCACCGGGGAGCACACCAAAAAAAAAAAGAAAAAAAATTAATGAAGGAGTTAGCATGAGGGAAGAACACAAAGAGAGTAATGTTAAGATAAAGAGAGCTAGAGCGAGAAACACAGAGGGATTGTTTACTACATAGTTAAAAACAGACAAAGTGTAATAGGGTGAAAATGAGAAAAGTAAAATCACTAAAGGAGCAAAAGAAGGGAAGAGGGAGGAAGAACACTAAACTAGAGATAGTGGGAGAATGTGAGTGGGTGTTGAAAGAAAAAGATAGGACAGAAAAAAATTGAGAATGAACGGTAGTGGCGTAACTGGGATAAATGAAGAACGGTGAGGAGGGTAAGAAGTAAAGAGGGATGAAAGAGAGTGAAAAATTGAATTAGGATAAGAGATGGGGAGTGACAAACACAAAGGACAGAGAAAATAAAGGTAACAGTACCTGAATGGGTTTGAGTGAAATAGCAAACAAAGATAAATAATGCAGTTTGTGTGAGTTATAGGGAGTCAGTGGGTGTAGGTCGGGGTGTCGGTGTGTAAGGTGTTTCTGTGGTTGTGGCTGTGTGGGGTGTTTCGGTGCGGGTAGAGGTGAGGGTGTGTGAGATATGTGTCAGGGGTGTGTGGGTATGGGGGTATATGTGTGGGATGTATGTGTGTGTATGGAATGTGTGTGTGTTTTTGAGGAGTGTGTGTGGGAGGTTTTTTGTGTGTATGAGGTGTGTGTGTGGTGTGTGTGTGGGATGTATGTTAGAGGTGTGTGTATGTGTTGGTAGGGGGATGAGGTGTATGTGTAGGAGTAAGGTAAATAATTAAGAAAAAGAGAATGAGTAAAGAAGCAAAGGAAGGGAACAGAGGGTAAGTGAAGTAAAGAATAGGGATCGAATGAAGTTGAATATGAGATGGGAAATCGGAAAAGGGGAGTAAACATGTAGAATAAGAATAGGTGAGTGAAGCAGAGTAAAGACACAGGAGTGTGGTAGATTAAGAAAATGTTAGTGAGCTTAAAGCAAAGGGTGATCACAAACGACATTTTTTTAGTCATACTTACAATATAATAAATACATTTTTTAACTACACTTTGTATCTGTGAAAGAGAGAAGAAAAAATAAGTTATAATTAGTAAAATATGTATTTTAAATTAAAAGATCCAAATGAAGAGGTTAAAAATCATAACGCTCTATTTAGAAATAAAGTTAGAGTGAAGAACACAGAAAGGGAAATAAACTAAGGTAGAAGGACAAAAAGAGGGAAAAAGAAATAGAAGGAGAGCAAATTACAAAGAGTAAGGCATATAGATTCACTGAGAAAAAGAGAGAGAAGAACAGAGAAATGAAATGAAGGTAAGAAAGATACTAAAACAATGTGAGTTACCAAAACTAAATCAGGAAACAGTAGTAAGTAAAAAGATAATGACTGAGACAGAAAACAGTCTAATTAAGGATGCATTTAGAAGAATGAGGAATAGAAGATAACTGAGAGTAAGTGAAGAACACTCATAGAATGAAAGGATGAAGGGAGAGATGATAATATACAACGATTGAGGGAAATGGAGTGAGGAAGTTAGTAGAGAGACACACTAAGAGAAAAACTGAGTGAGGTGGAGTACAATGAGTGAGAAAAGGAAATGAGTAAGGGATCAAAAAAGGAAAGAGAGGAGAAGATGACTAAAACAGTGGTACTGAGAGAAAATAATTTGGTGATGAAAGTAAAGAGAAGGACATTGAAAGAAAGGAAATGAGGGATAGTAATGGAACTAGAGTAAAAGAAATGGGATGAAGAACGATGAGAGAGGAGCAGTGAAGTTGTCGTAAAAGAAATGATAGAAGGTAGATAAACACAAGTGAACATAACACAAGGAGAGTGAGCCTCTGAGGACATAGAAGTAGTGAACGAAAAATAGATAGAAAAGGTCAAAAGTAAGGAGCAAACAAAGATAAGCGAGGGATAGTGGGTGATTTATAGTGATAGAGTGCGATAATACTGCTGAGTGAGTAAACAGGAATTACTAAAAGAGCAAAGGAGGAAAATACGG
Source organism: Lissotriton helveticus (assembly GCF_964261635.1). NCBI lineage: Eukaryota > Metazoa > Chordata > Amphibia > Caudata > Salamandridae > Lissotriton > Lissotriton helveticus. Next base: position 491,959,613 of record NC_136069.1, on the reverse strand, counting down.
AAAAGGGAAGTAAAGCAGAGAGACTGAAAGCTGAAAAGTTATGCAAGGGAGAGAGGGGATGCAGACAGTTGAAATGAGAATGAGGTCAAATAAGTGGAGTAAAAGAACAGGGGTTACAGAGAGTGAGAGAAATACATTATAAGTGAGTTAAAAGAGCTCAAAGAGGATGGAAAAAGAAAAGTGAGTGTCAGAGAATGGGTATACAATTTAATTTACACAATCCAAAGTATAGAATAACTTGTACAACATGTTACATAGTTTATTTTTGCTGTTCTCAGAATATATTGAATTTCACTAAAAACAGTGAGTTCAAATTACTCATCATATGACAGCGGGAAAAAAAAACCACAATCCAAAAGATTGTGTTTTAAAAAAAAACTTAGATACTGACAAGTGACAAATGTACACTAATCTTTGATTGACTTACTTTTCCTTGAGGTCAAATAGTATATCATGGAGGTCCTTTTCTCATTGCAAAGTACTTTGCTGTTCAGTAAAAAATCAATTTCATCGACTTTCTAGAAGAAAAACTCCAAGAACATCTGAAATATTTTCAATATTTTCATATACTCCTTTTTTTCAGTCATGACTCTTTACTCATTCCTGCACCTTTCCATTTGGCCAAATAGTGTCAGATGTATGAGTATATATCAGTACTCCTCCCGTCTTCATAGGCCAATTACCTTTACCTAAATTTTGGCTGTAAAAACACTAGGTATGAATTTATAAAGCCAAAAGGCAAACGTTGTTTGAAAGTCAAATGAGTGTCGTTACATTGGGTCCAACCTTTAGAAGTTTTTAAATAGCATGTGTAATGCCCTGATATTGTAGAAGGACCATCATGAAAAATAATAGCTACAGTTGCAAAGGTTCTTCCTGATATCGATAACTTAGAAGCCACTAAATTTTTAATAGAAGTTGTCAATTTAGTTCCATCAGGTCTACATCGTTGAAACATTAAAATAACATAGTGACCATAATTTTGTAGAAATAATGTGGACAGCATTGCAGACTTACATTGGGTACACACCATATTGTGATCCGCTGCTTTAACTAGATTATTAAAAGGCACTGATTTGCAGTCTGGTAAAGCCAAATATATAAATCTTTCAGAGTCTATTCTAGTAGTACTTGATGAAGCACAGTTATCACAGTCATGTTGCCATTGATAAGAAAGGTTAAAAAGATGTTTTATATCTACTCCTTCATCTTGCAATACATCAAACATATACATTAAAAATTCCTGACAATCCTGCTGAATATTCTGTGAAAATTGATTTTGACCTGAACATATGTCTAGAAGATTTCTAATTTCTGAAACACTTTCTATTTTTGCTCTATCACTACTACATTTCTCTAACACAGAATTCAATAAACAGCACAATGTTTGTTCCCGATTTTCGACAATCTGTTTTTGTAAATTTTGAAGAAAAAAAACAACATTAACTACTACATTAGCATAGCAGTTGACACCAGAACTGTTTTCAAACTGAAATCCAACAACATCCTCAACAGAATCCTTTTTCCTTCTCCTTACAATTACAGTTTCATCTACTTTTTGTCTTTTTGCTACTACCTCACTGCAATTACTCTCATTTCTTCTTTTTCGGCCTACCACACGTTTTTCAATCAGAGGATATTGAGGCAAATGTGGAGCATACTCTCTTCATAACCTATTGTATTCTTTAACACAATCTAGATCAGCACAAATCTTTGTTTCATCACACTCAATCAAGTACAATCCTGATAAAGTTCTGACTCATGATAAAGCCACATATGCCATACCCTCTTTAAACACAGAACTTCCAATGTTCACCAAAGCACTATCTACACTTAAACCTTGAGATTTATGAATTGTCTCCGCATATGCCAAACAAATAGGAAACTGTTTTCGGTGAACATATAAGTCTTTTACGAGCACAAATCTAGCTGAACAACGACAAATTTGTTCTATTTCATCAATGCCATCAAATTTAATTTTTAAAATTTCAATTCCATCTCTATTTTTGTAATTCACAAAACCAACAACATGACCCATTGCTCCATTTACCAGACCTCTTTCAACATTTAAATTCCTTCTCAAAATGACACGACAATTCAAACACACATTCAGAGTCTTTTCAAAACCAGCAGTTTTAGATATACTCTTCTCTAATGAATCCAATTTTGATTTCAAATTTTCAGACAAAACAATTGTTGCTCCCATATGCTCTATTTTATCTGTAGCTTCCAGTTTCACTATCTCTTTATTTTCTAAATTTAACATTTTGTTGTTGAACATGGAACATTCTTTCAGAGTTGGCATCAAACATATGGCAGATTTCCTCTCGTTAATTTTCTTAAAAATATTCTCTGGAAGAATGTTTTCATTTGGGTACAAATTTGAAATTAACCGTCCATGTAAAGCTTCTTTCCCTTGCTGACTTACTTTTCCAATCCTTACATCTTGTAAAATATTTTTATAATCTTCATCCTTTGCCTGCCGCATATTTTGAAGCAGTTCTGCATATTTGAAGTTTAACCATATATTAACGTTTCCAATGCTCCCTAAGCACTTCCTGGTATCTTCATGTGTGAGCATTTTGAACACAGGTTGTCCTTCCACTGGAGTCAACTGCAGAAGATCTCTAAAAACAATAATATGTTTTCCTCCAAATAAGACATCATAGTCTGTTCTAAGAATTTCTTGCATTCTCAAATGCACAAAAGCAAGCATTATATTTGACACCATGCTTACTTCATCAATGACAAGACGTTTCATTTTCTTCAGGACTCTCGAAACTTCGGAACACGCATCTCCAGATAGCTTGTGATACTCCAATTTGTTATCATGCTCCACTGGCAGCATCAGTAAACGATGTAAAGTAATCCCTTTAATGTTATGTGCTGCCAACCCAGTTGGAGCGGTAACAACACAAGACAGCGGTGATTCAGTCCTTTTCTGCAAATAAGTTGCAATTGCTTTAATCAGAAAACTTTTTCCAGTTCCCACTTCTCCACTCACGCACAGTTGGACAGGCTTAAATGATGTACATGAGCACTCTTTTTTCCCCATGACTGAATCCATGTTCAATCTGTTCTGTGACTTCGTCATATATCTGTTTCTGCTCAAAGTTTAGTTGTTTTACCAAATCTTCTAAGTTAACTTCATCATCTTGAGCTTGTTCCATAGCTCTTTCCACCTCATCCATGGCAGTGGAATCTTCATTTTGGATAATTGGTCCTCCAAGTGGATCCTGACTCAATGAAGCAGAACTCTGACTGTCTTGGGAACTGTCTCTAGCAATCTCTGCAGCAATTGTGGCTTCTTGCTCTATTTCTTCGTTCAACATTTGCAGATAATTTGGAAAAACAGGACATTCTATGGTATCCTTGGTTGCATTAAAAGAATCTTCGTAACAGAGAAAATCTCCAAGTAGTTCCTCTTCTGTACGCCATGGCTTAAAGAGTTGCAAAAGAGCCAAATAGTAAAATTCCCTTTTCTCTGGATTTTCGCAACTCAATTTTCGATGATTAATCAAATGGCATTTTTTCTGTCTCACTAGACATCCTTCACACCCAATGATAGCATATATTCCATTGTTAATATCTTCTCAGATGGTTCTCTTATAAATATAGTTTTGCAGAACTTCATACAAACAAACGTTCTCAAGATGACTACTTCTATTTGGATAGTACGTATCCAACATGTTGGTCTTCAAAATATCTGTACTTTCTGGTTCTTTCTCCGCCAAATACTCTATTTCTTGTACAGATTTCAAAACTCGATTTCGTGTTGCAGCAAGACCTAGACTCACCCAAATGATGGTTCTAGATTTGCCATAGAGACTTGCTGATGACAATCGATCAGAACATTCATATGCTCCAATTTCTCGATGCGACAACATCTTCAGACTGTAACTGTATAATTTCTTGCTTAGACTCTTTTCATGTGAAATGTCCTCCCACATTTCCTTCAGTTCTGTCTTTTTTTTTTGTGATGTAAGATGTCACATATCGAGCCACAGCAATAGAGTTGTCAGCAACAAATTGAATATCCATGTTAGCATTCCACATGGACAAAATCACTGGGTTGTAGTCGTTGATGTACTTGGACTCTTCGTTTCTTTTTAAATTGTATGTATTTTTTGGTGATTTCCTCATAACACTATGTCGCAGAGAAGACATCAAATTATTTACTCTTCTTTTAGAAATCACTGGTCGTGGAAAGGCGAAACGACATTTTGTGTAGAACTTGTCTTTGTTTCTGAATTTTCGACGACAGTACTTTCCACAACGATGGGATTGAAAGCGTAAAACTTGTTGCCTTAAACTATTTTCTTCGGTAGTTTTCGGAACAGCACATGTTGTATGGCCGGGATGCCCGCCACCCCCTCCCAACACATATCCCCAAGGATGGGAAGTCGGACAATTGTTGAACTTTTGGAAGACGGGAGGGAGTCACCCTCCCGGCCGTATTTATTAAAATATGAAACAAAATTTAAAACATTAAATAAAAGTTTCATCATTATGCATTATGTACAATTTGTCACTTCTTACATTTCGATGCAGTCATGTACTTTTGGCTAACATCCTGAAAATGCATACACTCTAATTCAAATTGTACATCCTAGCATTAAGGGCCAACGGCAAGGTCTTAACCGGTGTCAGATCCCTACTACCAACTCCCGCCCTCACTGTGTGAGCGGCGCATGCGCAGAGGGCTCTACCCTCTTTGCCAACTGTAACTTCCCTTGTCGTGGTGGGGGCCCCCTTTCTACTCGACGCCATCTTAAGGGTCGTCCGAGTTCCCGTATGAGGTCTCTGTAGGAAGGACAGCGTGGACTCTCCCCCCCAACCCCACACTATCTATCCGCCGTCGCGGATATCCGGCCCCCGGGAAATTAGTAAGGAGGGGCATATAACCGCCTCCCCCCCTGGGAGGGGCCCATGGCCATCTCCCCCTAGGCGTCCCATCCTTAGTGGGTGCCGCCTCCCCGTGGAAGGGGCCAATGGCCGTCTTCCCCCGGGCGCTCCCATCCATTGTGGGTGGCGCCCCACTCTAGGGACCTTTAAATTACTGCTCACCGATCATGACCTTACCGCCCGACAAATAAATACGACAGTTGTTTACCTATTAAAAAAGAAAAATTTCACATCATCTCACTACTATTACTGATCTTTCCTGTGAGAAGAAGTTTCTCCAATGCGAACCGTATTTACATTCTCAAAATTCCTTTATTCACTCCTTCAAGGAAAAAGGCCTATACTTTCATCACTCAGAAAAACTTTATTTTTCTCCAAACATTTGCTATCAGGGGCTGGTGGGTGGGTCAAAATTGCTGCTTGTTCCGTCGAGGGCTCACGAGCAACGAGTGGGTGCAGCCTTCCGATCCGAGGAACAAGAGGACGATCTTCTGGATTCCCGCTCCTTTATCCTTCTGCGGGAGGGCGTGTACCCGTCCCCGATACGCCTACTGGGCGTGGTCTTCCATCGAGGTGTCTAGGACAACCCCTCTCGGGCGGGGGAAGGCGCGCCCCGGCTACTCCGCTTTGGGCATACCAGCCGGGCTACGCCCACCCCGCCCAAAATGGCTTCCCGGGAGGTTCGGGCACCCATCCATACGTTCGGGGGGACCGAGTGGTCGCCCCTTTCCATATGGCCGGGATGCCCGCCACCCCCTCCCAACACATATCCCCAAGGATGGGAAGTCGGACAATTGTTGAACTTTTGGAAGACGGGAGGGAGTCACCCTCCCGGCCGTATTTATTAAAATATGAAACAAAATTTAAAACATTAAATAAAAGTTTCATCATTATGCATTATGTACAATTTGTCATTTCTTACATTTCGATGCAGTCATGTACTTTTGGCTAACATCCTGAAAATGCATACACTCTAATTCAAATTGTACATCCTAGCATTAAGGGCCAACGGCAAGGTCTTAACCGGTGTCAGATCCCTACTACCAACTCCCGCCCTCACTGTGTGAGCGGCGCATGCGCAGAGGGCTCTACCCTCTTTGCCAACTGTAACTTCCCTTGTCGTGGTGGGGGCCCCCTTTCTACTCGACGCCATCTTAAGGGTCGTCCGAGTTCCCGTATGAGGTCTCTGTAGGAAGGACAGCGTGGACTCTCCCCCCCAACCCCACACTATCTATCCGCCGTCGCGGATATCCGGCCCCCGGGAAATTAGTAAGGAGGGGCATATAACCGCCTCCCCCCTGGGAGGGGCCCATGGCCATCTCCCCCTAGGCGCCCCATCCTTAGTGGGTGCCGCCTCCCCGTGGAAGGGGCCAATGGCCGTCTTCCCCCGGGCGCTCCCATCCATTGTGGGTGGCGCCCCACTCTAGGGACCTTTAAATTACTGCTCACCGATCATGACCTTACCGCCACAGACCGGATAGTTGACCGACGATCCGGTCCCCCCCAACTCCTCCTATAGGTCATGCTTCCTCAAACCTCTTAGCCATGCAACAAAGTCTCCTATGAGTAAATCATTCCCCTCCCTGGATAGGTGAACCCCATCGTTCAGATACATTTGGTCACCCCGGATACACCCATGAGGAATGACATGCAACTGTGCAGAACGGAACAGTCTACCAATCTTATTATTGACCCGTTTAACTGAATGGTTCAGAGCTGACACCGAAAGGCCCCCCTGCCACCTCCTTCTAGGAATCATGTGGGACCAGGCAATCGTGCACCCCGGGACTCTTTTAGCCAACCAGCTAACAGCCGACAAGATTCGTTCAAGTAATACTCGTCTCCCCAGTGTCACCAAATCGTTGCCTCCCAGGTGTACTATGACTATAGATGGCGGTGACCTATGCCGCCCTAAAAGTCCCTCGAAAAATGACTCAAAGTTGTCAAAAACGAGTCCACCTTTCCCATGGAAAGCCACTCTGAACCCGTATTCCCCAGGTGCGTGAATCGCGTCACCTTCTTTGAATACGTCACCGGCACGCCTGACGTATGAGTGGCCCACGACCCATACCATCCTCACTCCAGTCGGTGATCTCTGACCGCTGGTCTCTTGATGCAGGGTCGACCTCCAATTCCGCCCTGCATGGCAGGCTCGCGAAACTGCAAAGTAAGCAAAAGACAGAAAACGTGAGTGCATGTCAATTGATCACTTACAACATGTGCAAGCGCACATACCTCTGGAAGCAATTCGAGGACCAACGGCCCAATTGTTTCACTTCCTCGGCACTCTGACCCCTGGCTGTAGCCTCAGTAGCAGCCCCTATCCTGAAAGAGTGGGTCCCAAAATCGCACGGGTCCATGCCCGCGTCAGCGATTGCCAGTGCCAGCACCCTCTGAAACTGAAATCTCGTCAGTGGGGTGCCATCCTTGTGTCGGAGCAAGCTCCCCCCCCAAGCGGCCGCTCTTAGTGCCAAATAGTCTTCCACACACTTCAAAGGACAGACGGGGGACCCACGCTTGCGCTGTATGACCACACTATCTCCCGTAGCCCCCTGGTCAGTCTTGGACATGGCTATCATGATTACCATCGAATCACCCCTTATCTGGATGTGATCCCTGCACAAACCTCCCTCCATATCTCTCTTGTTCCTTGCGACAAGCTCGCTCACCCTCATGGCCCCATGGAATGCCAATGTGAACGCTGCCCGGAACAGAACTGCTTCGTAATGGGAGGAACACGTCTCATCCAGCTTTGCTAAAAGCAGAGACAGTCTGTCTAAGCCAATCGGGTGCCTCGTATCTCTCTTGCGACCCTCAAGGCGCTGCCAGCCGCGAAGGGCTTTCTTCACCAAAAAAGAACCTGTAGGGTCTTCTATGCCGTGTACCTGGGCCATGAAGGAAATGGCCGCCCTATGCCTACCGGCCGTTGCTGCTGATCGGCCCTCTCTGTGTAGTGCAACCAGGTACCCCAGGAAGTATTTCTCCTGACCCCAATTCTGACTCCCTGCAGGACCCAAATATGTGCAATAGGAATGAAACGCTCCTTCGTATGCTTTCCTCGTCCTGGGGGCTAGACTCGCTATCACGAGGTCCTGTAATCCGAAGCACCGATTAGCCATAATGCTTCTGGGAATGGTGCTGCCTCTAGGTCTGCTGTGGGCAGATAACCCCTGAATGCCTGTATATGTGAACGAGAGAGTGCATCAGCCGCATGATTCAGTACACCTGGCACATGTTTCGCCCTGAACAGTACATTCAATCTCATGCAAAGCAGCACAATCTCTTTCAACAATCTCAAGATCATTTTGCAGCGTGCTGCCTGTTGGTTAATGCAATCAACGACAGTCATATTGTCGGACCAAAACACCACTGAGCGGCCCCTGAAGTCGTCAGCCCATGTCATCAGAGCAACCCAGATGGGGAATAACTCCAGGAACCCAATGTTACCTGTGAGACCGTTGAAGTGCCACCATGTTGGCCATGTTTGTGCCGACCATCGATCACCAAAGATGGCGCCAAAACCCACGCTCCCCGCCGAGTCGGTCCATAGACCTAATTCCTCAGAAGACTCTGGCGGGGAGCTCCAGACGACTCGACCGTTGAAGTCCGCCAGAAATGCCAACCAAATACGCATATCCTGGCGAACCTCCCCAGACAGTCTCGTACGGTGGTGAGCCTCTTTGAGACCACCCATAGCCTGCGCGATAGAGCGCGAAAACGGGCGGGCCATAGGAATCACCCTCAAGGCAAAATTAAGCTGCCCCACTGTTTGTTGTAACTGGTGCAGGGTCACCTTCTCCCCACCCAGGCATTGCATCAAATAAGCCTGGAATTTGAGCACTTTGTCCACTGGTAGTCGGAAACACCCCTCCACCGAATCGAGCTCAATTCCCAGAAACTCCAGTGAAGTAGATGGTCCGACCGTCTTACCTGGTGCCAATGGGACACCAAATTCATTCATGAGGATGCAGAAATCATACAGCGCCTGTGCGCAATCCGTATTCCCGGCTGCCCCCAAAAACAGAAAGTCATCCAGATAATGCATAACATGTCTATGCCCTGTAGCTTCGATAAATGCCCATTCCAAAAACAGCTAAACATCTCAAAATATGCACATGAAATGGAGCAACCCATGGGCATGCATTTATCCATGTAATACCTTCCCTGAAATGCAAAACCTAGCAGGCGCTGATCCTGCGGGTGCACCGGAAGCAACCGAAACGCTGATTCGATATCACATTTCGCCATCAGCGCCCCAGGGCCTAGGTGGTTCAATATGGCCACAGCATCGTCGAACGATGCGTATCGTACCGAACAAACTTCTGGGTCAATGGCATCATTCACCGAGGAACCCCTAGGAGCAGAAAGGTTATGTATGAGTCTAAACTCCCCCGGATCTTTTTTCGGGACAACCCCTAACGGGGAACAGATGAAATCGGCCACCGGCGGGCAGGAAAAGGGGCCAGCCACTCGTCCTAAACTGACCTCTTTTGCTATTCTCTTTTCTGCCACGCCTGGGTTGTGCCGTACCGATAACTGGTTTCTACAAAAGGAGTTCCCCCGAACTTCCCCCGCCGGAATGTGGAAGCCATGTAAGAATCCCTTCCTCAGTACCCCAGCCGATACATGATCAGGGTATTTGTTTAACCACGGAATCATAACCATGAGATCAACGGGTGTAGGCAATCGGTTACAAAGGTCCACCTCACTCCTGCTTAGGTCCTCCTTTTCCTCCCGTCCCGCCGTTCTTTGATCTACATGCACTTTCCGGGTGTGAGGAATTCCCACAGCCGGCACACACATGCTTAAACTTGCATGTCCCCTGTGGTCTGTTACAATTGCCTCGATTGAAGCCCCAACAGACCCCTCCTTTGCCGCCATTCCCGCCAACTCTAGGCTGATAGCCCCCACCTGTGCCTGCTCGAAAGGGCACCCCGGGCTTTTTGGCGGACTACTCCGGACCCGCTCCCGCCTGGCGAGGACGTACCTGTCGCCCCCGGCAGGAGTTGCTTGTGCCATGACACCGAGTCCAAACAATCCCAAGACAAAGAAGCATCATATTCTTTTGCTTTACGGAACTTCATGTCATAGCCTTTCCATTCTTCCCCCTCATACATTGAATAAAAATCCATAATGCGATTCTGATAGCAAACCAACTCAGTCATAACCTCAGGGTTACGTTCCCCCATAACTGCGGTAAATATAGAGAAGGCCTTAACCCAGTTCGTCACTGTCTCTTCCACCCTGAACTCGGCCATCTTGGCGCGCCAGACACTAGGGTGCCACAAATCTTTCTGCGTTTTAGCATACTCCATCTCACGATGGTCCGTTAACAATGAAAACATGTTGACATATTTGTCTCCCCATATTAACTCTTTCGTGGCCAAGGGAATGTGCTGTGCAACTTTTTCCCGCCTTGAGGGTATCGAGCCCTCCCCCACCATCGGCAATGCGAGCCTACCCGGATCGGCTGTTGTTGCCGCCGTCTTTTCTTGACCAGCTGCTGGTACTCCCGGCGCCACCTGTGGAGGAACAAGAGGAACACTCGCCTTCGCGACATCTCTCGATTGCCGCAACTGCTTTATTAGCACTCTGGCTTCTTCAGCCGGATCTCCCAGGGTCGCTGTGCCCCCCACCTTTGTTCTGAGCCATGCCGTCAACTGTGCGGCCAATTCTGGGGGTATTTCCTCGTCCTCGACAGAGGTGATCACCACCGGGATAGGCTGGCCTACATCTGGGTTCTGAACCGGGGTATCGACCGGTACGAGGGGGGCAATGAGAGGTACCTCTGGAACTGGGACCCCCCCGAAACCGCCCTTTCCTTGACCCGCTTCCCTCTTCCCCCGGGGACTATTCCCGGCAAAGCAGGGCCTATCACCTTTTTTGGCTGACCTGGGTCGTTCAATGCGGCCAATTGCTTCTTTACCTCCGCTAAACCTCTCCCGAGCGACTGGACTTGTCCGAGCTTTTGGTCCATACAAGCCATCCGATTCGACAACAGGCGTAACATCCTCTCTGTCTCCGAACCCTTTCCTGCTTGCTTGCTAGGCATGGTTTCGAGTCTTCCGCCCTTGGTCGATCCACGAGGTCCTGAAATCTGTGGGCCCTCGAAACTGAAAGAGAAGAAACAAGATTACCACGTTCAAAATTGCTGCTTGTTCCTTCGAGGGCTCACGAGCAACGAGTGGGTGCAGCCTTCCGATCCGAGGAACAAAAGGACGATCTTCTGGATTCCCGCTCCTTTATCCTTCTGCGGGAGGGCGTGTACCCGTCCCCGATACGCCTACTGGGCGTGGTCTTCCATCGAGGTGTCTAGGACAACCCCTCTCGGGCGGGGGAAGGCGCGCCCCGGCTACGCCGCTTTGGGCATACCAGCCGGGCTACGCCCACCCCGCCCAAAATGGCTTCCCGGGAGGTTCGGGCACCCATCCATACGTTCGGGGGGACCGAGTGGTCGCCCCTTTCCAAATACTGTTCAATGAAGCTCATCACTGTTTTATCCGAATCTGTTCCAAATTTGGGTGCATCTTTAATCCACAACAACATATGTATATGAGGAGCACCTCTCGCTTGATACTCCTTTCTCCAAAAGAAATCCAAAACCTCTCCAAGGAGAGGATTTTTTTTGTTGGTAATAAAAGACATCATAGCTTCAAATCTATGATTGAAATATCTGCATACATTCACTGGATCCAAAGAACACAGTTCTCCAGGTGTTTTGAATTCTATATTTTGTATATTTGCATTTGCCTCTCGTAGAAATTGGAGTAAGTCATCCCATGCATACTCGGCACAGCTAAGAGTGAGGAACCATGTAGGAGTTCCTAAGTTTCCAAAATATTATCTTGCAGATTCCCTTTCTCCATAAAGTCCCTCGCCGAAACATTTTGCAGATGTGCTCCACTTTTCAGTATATGGTTTACTGCATAAGTAAGCCCAGACAAGTCACTTTCATACAGTAGATGAAACAAATAGGGAATGCATTGACAAAACCTTGGATCTTCAGCATATAATCTTACAGTTCGATATTCAGATGCAGGAATTTGAAGTGGTCGTATCGTCCACCTTGACCTGTTGGAAATAGCTGTGGAAAACAACGAGCTTCCAAACTTTCTTCCCATACACTAACGGGACTTCCTTTTGCTGCTTTCATTTGAAACAATTCAATTGCATTCCCCATTACTTCTTTGGAATGCAAAGGATGAACAGTATAATGTTCATATATTTCTTCACTTCTAGAGACATCAACTTTTTCAATTTGGCCACCTGAACAATCACTGTCTTCATCTGCAGCTGTTTCCTCTGCTGGAACATAAACATGTTTGTAATACTCATTGTTTTTGACTAAATACAACGTTGCCTTTTTGACTTTCCTAACATCCACTAAATCTTTCCAGATTTTTTTACTCTTTGTCGGAACCCCATTAACTAGAATAACTAAAGGTTCCTCTTCTACTTTTTCTATACCAATTGTATCAATATTGTTTTTGAAATCTAGAGGCAAATAAACAACTCTTCCCTTTAATCCTCTCTGCAAATCTGTAGGAGGCAATTTCCCTATCTTAGGCTCCATGCGAACAATTGCCTGAAAAGGGTGGACACATTTAATCAAAATAGACTCATATGTACTTAAATCCATCAATTCAGGGGGAATGTCTACCAACTCCAGATTATTATGAACAGCTCTAGCAGGCATTCTGTTTTGATTTAATTTATCATAACAATATTTACAAATACGCTGATCAGAACTCAAATGAAAACAATTCTCCACCCACAAATAAGTTGCAAAATCTTTCCACTCATAATTATTCACATTTTCACTTTTTACGTATAAATCAACTAATCTAGTTTGATGCTTATAATGACTTCGTCGACAACACACACAAGTAAAATTCTGCCTTTCACTTGATTTCACCTTAAACCTGGTAATTTCCTGCTCAAACTTTTCTGTACTTGAAATCTGTACATTGTCTTCCACATTACCTTGAATTGCTGTGTCAATTTCTACACTATCCTCTTTTTTATCAAAATAACACATCTCAATTTCTTCACAAATCTTCTTCACATCTAATTCAGTTCCATGCAAAAGAGCACTGTTTAATTGTTTAAGCTTAAGTGCTGGACTTTTTGCATAATACAACATTCTCACTAATTTCCTCATTTTGGTATGATGCACTGCTAACATCCTAAAATGATGAAAAACACTCTGGCAGACTTTTCTAGAAAGACAAGCCAGTGAATGGCCTTGCAAACCTGTGATTCCTCTCACTCTGCAAGGATCTAAGTCTTGCAACACCTTCATTTTCTGCTTTAGACTTTTCTTACTATATGTACGTAAGAAATTACAAAACAAATCAATTAATTCCTGTCGCACACTACAAATACTACTACACTTCCAAGTGTACACTGGACCCTTAGTACGTCTCCCTAAAACTCCATCAGATAACACCTCTTCTGGTTCTCTAGGCACAAGTTTCTCTTTTTCAATCAGACAACCGTCTTTCACTTCATACGCTCGACCACTGGTGTCAACTGCATGCACTAAATCATTCTCCTGGAAGTAACTCTCCTCATTAAAAAATGGCTCACAACTTCAACTGTGCATCCATTCTCCAGAAAAAACGTTACAAAAATTAGTCCGATTAATTACTCTTTTCCATCTACTGTTTGATTTGAAAACATCAATTGTCTTGTTAAGTGTCCTAATTCCATTGATTATTAAAATAAATAATTTTTTCTTAACTTCAAAAGCCTGATCAACAATCTTCTCTACACTTTTCTTTTTCTTATAAAAAGCAGCTCTCTGTTTACCTTTCCTAATGTTTTTTAACAAATTTAAAACCACTCTATTGCGAAACATTCGTCTACGAATGTCTCTAAACTGATTCTGCCTTCTATTCCTATACATATTATTCTCTCCTGCTCCAGTTTTAGGATTCTTTGAAGTTCTCTCCTTCCTTTTCAATTTTACTCTCTCATTTTCTTTTTCTACACGCTGTCCATCATTTTTTGGGGATGTACATATGTTACGTAAAAAAGACTTAGTTGTCTTACCAGGAGCTTGGTTCCTGTTTTTTGAAGTATTTGTTGTGGAAGAGTGCTGTAATTCCGTTGCTGTTTTTGATTTTTCCCGGTTACGTTGTTTTCTTGTCCTTTCCCTTGTGGGCATCTTTGCTTACTCTTGAAATAACGATTTCAATCTGTGTTAAAGAAAAAAGTAGCACATTATAGACCATTATTACCAAACAACAAAGCAATGACAAAAAGCAAATGATCTATTCAGGGTTACAGGTCAGGTGAGGATTCTCCAGGGGTGCACAAAACGTGAGGCCTGTATTGAAGATTATAGTGGAAGACAGCTCTATCCACAAGTACAAAGAAGATGAGACCTGTGTATAAGTCCACTGCACTCTTATACACACGCTTCACCACCTATGCTTCCAGAGAAAGGCCTCTCTCCCAATACAGTCTTGATCATAAACCTCACCTCCTCTGTCCCTCTGGACATGTCTCACCTCATCTGCACAATCTACTTCCTAATCTCAGGTAACACAGATGACATAATTGATCCTCATTTATAAAGCCATGCGTCAGTTTTGCGCTACTGAAGCGTCACTTTTTGTGACGCATTGGCGTCATAAAACATGTGCCTTGTTGCACCATATTTAAAAAGTGACGCATGTAGGTAGATGCGTCATTTTTAAAACCATTTGCACCACATTATACATCTGTCAAGTGTAATGTACAGAGAGGGGTCATTTCTCCACAAAAAGCCTAGTAATAATGATGCAGTAAAATCTATGAGATTTCACTGCGTCACTTTTAGGACACTGTTACATCAAAATCTTGCACCTGCCTCACAACAGGGATAAGACTGAGGCAAAAGCTTTCACATGGAGCTTCACAATTTTACAAAATGCAATTCCTCTATGCAAACAAACTCAATATGCTTCCTACACTGAGTTAACACAGGTAACATCATTGTAAAGAGTCAAATTGACACCTGTGTCTATGAGTGCAGACAGGGATAGGCTTCATGGAGCCTAGTCCACTGCACTCTTAGATACAAGCCTCACATCCTACGCTCCCCAGGAAAGCCCAAACATGTACCTTTTTGCACCATATTTAAAAAGTGACGCATGTAGTTAGATGCGTCACTTTTTAAACCTCTGCGCCACAATATACTCAAAGATGTAAAAACCATTCATTTTCCCCAAAATAGCACAGATCCTATGTACAAACATCTGCCTCACAGCAGGGATAAGACTAAGGCAAAAGCGTTCACATGGAGCTTCACAATTTTACAAAATGCAATTCCTCTAGGCAAACAAACTCAATATGCTTCCTACACTGTGTTAACACAAGTAACATCATTGTAAATAGTCAAATTTACACCTGTGTCTAAGAGTGCAGTCGGGGATAGGCTTCATGAAGCCTAGTCCACTGCACTCTTAGACACAAGCCTCACCACCTACGCTCCCCAGGAAAGCCCAAACATGTACCTTTTTGCACCATATTTAAAAAGTGACACATGTAGTTAGATGCGTCACTTTTTAAACCTCTGCGCCACATTATACTCAAAAATGTAAAAAACAGGGATAAGACTGAGGCAAAAGCTTTCACATAGAGCTTCACAATTTTACAAAATACAATTCCTCTATGCAAACAAACTCAATATGCTTCCTACACTAAGTTAACACATGTAACATCATTGTAAAGAGTCAAATTGACACCTGTGTCTATGAGTGCAGGCAGGGATAGGCTTCATGGAGCCTAGTCCACTGCACTCTTAGATACAAGCCTCACATCCTACGCTCCCCAGGAAAGCCCAAACATGTACCTTTTTGCACCGTATTTAAAAAGTGACACATGTAGTTAGATGCGTCACTTTTTAAACCTCTGCGCCACAATATACTCAAAGATGTAAAAACCATTCATTTTCCCCAAAATAACACAGAACCTATGTACAAGCATCTGCCTCACAGCAGGGATAAGACTGAGGCAAACGCTTTCACATGGAGCTTCACAATTTTACAAAATACAATTCCTCTATGCAAACAACCTCAATATGCTTCCTACACTCAGTTAACACAGGTAACATCATTGTAAAGAGTCAAATTGACACCTGTGTCTAAGAGTGCAGACGGGGATAGGCTTCATGAAGCCTAGTCCACTGCACTCTTAGACACAAGCCTCACCACCTACGCTCCCCAGGAAAGCCCAAACATGTACCTTTTTGCACCCTATTTAAAAAGTGACACATGTAGTTAGATGCGTCACTTTTTAAACCTGTGCGCCACATTATACTCAAAAATGTAAAAACCATTCATTTTCCCCAAAATAGCACAGATCCTATGTACACACATCTGCCTCACAGCAGGGATAAGACTAAGGCAAAGGCTTTCACATAGAGCTTCACAATTTTACAAAATGCAATTCCTCTATGCAAACAAACTCAATATGCTTCCTACACTGAGTTAACACAGGTAACATCATTGTAAAGAGTCAAATTGACACCTGTGTCTAAGAATGCAGACGGGGATAGGCTTCATGTAGTCTAGTCCACTGCACTCTTAGATACAAGCCTCACCACCTACGCTCCCCAGGAAAGCCCAAACATGTACCTTTTTGCACCATATTTAAAAATAGACGCATGTGGTTAGATGCGTCACTTTTTAAACCTCTGCGCCACATTATACTCAAAAATGTAAAAGCCATTCATTTTCCCCAAAATAGCATAGATCCTATGTGCAAACATCTGCCTCACAGCAGGGATAAGACTAAGGGGAAATGCTTTCACATGGAGCTTCACAATTTTCCAAAATACAATTCCTCTATGCAAACAAACTCAATATGCTTCCTACACAGAGTTAACACAGGTAACATCATTGTAATGAGTCAAATTGACACCTGTGTCTAAGAGTGCAGTCGGGGATAGGCTTCATGAAGCCTAGTCCACTGCACTCTTAGACACAAGCCTCACCACCTACGCTCCCCAGGAAAGCCCAAACATGTACCTTTTTGCACCATATTTAAAAAGGGACACATGTAGTTAGATGCGTCACTTTTTAAACCTCTGTGCCACATTATACTCAAAAATGTAAAAACCAGGGATAAGACTGAGGCAAAAGCTTTCACATAGAGCTTCACAATTTTACAAAATACAATTCCTCTATGCAAACAAACTCAATATGCTTCCTACACTCAGTTAACACAGGTAACATCATTGTAAAGAGTCAAATTGACACCTGTCTAAGAGTGCAGTTGGGGATAGGCTTCATGAAGCCTAGTCCACTGCACTGTTAGACACAAGCCTCACCACCTACGCTCCCCAGGAAAGCACAAACATGTTCCTTTTTGCACCATATTTAAAAAGTGACGCATGTAGTTAGATGCGTCACTTTTTAAACCTCTGCGCCACATTATACTCAAAAATGTAAAAACCAGGGATAAGACTGAGGCAAAAGCTTTCACATGAAGCTTCACAATTTTACAAAATACAATTCCTCTATGCAAACAAACTCAATATGCTTCCTACACTGAGTTAACACAGGTAACATCATTGTAAAGAGTCAAATGTATTTCTTTAAACATGCACACATTCTTTATTCCTTTTAAAAAATGTAAAAGCCATTAATTTTTCCCAAAATCGTTTTGACATCCCATTTAAAAAAACAGCACAGGTCCTATGTAGAAGCATTCCATGTCACTACTAAAACTTCACAATTTTACAAAATACAATTACTCTATGCAGTAAAAACTTTTTACCAAGCATTATCAAAAAGCATTACAAAAAGCAACATTAAAAAACCACAATTTGCTTCCAAATATTCTCCATAGAGTATACAAGTCTCTATGTATATTAAATAAATCATAACTCACCTTTACAAATATTTTAGGAGATTCAGAACAGTGTCAGATACACACACCAATATTTCTTTAGCAGAGCAAAAGGTATGTTCTCCAGGCACTGCAAACCATAAAGGCACAGAAACCCTCTAATTCTACACACATATTGCTGATGGTAACCAATCAAATCTCTTCCCTCTGTATTTTCAAACCAACACCCATCCCCCCTTAGCCCTTTCTACCTGTTACCATAGCAACTCCCTCCTCACTGAGCTCCCAGGGTTAAAAGTTTATTCTACAATGTTGCAAATCACCTCAGCAAGGATGTTTGACCTGCGAATACACCAGCTTTTCTGGTGCAAGATTTCTTTAAATGACTTTTTTTTAACCATTCAAATTACTTCTTACACAGAACACAACCATGCAGCCTAACTTTCAGTTTTCAACTATCTCATTCTACCAATCATTGCTTGTGATTCAAGAGCACTGAAACTCCACAGGTTTTTTTTTTGCAAACTCCTATTGTTCCAACTGCCATTTCTTTTCCACACTTCATCTGACTGCATCAGAATCTCCTCTCACCATGTATTCTGTCTGGATTATTGGACATAGCTATATCCACTGGGCTCAAAGGTATGCAGCTACCAGAAATTGTCACAACCTTGACTTACCAAATGTGAAGATTAAATGGATTGGCCAGAGAGGATTGAAATGTCACCAATTGATACCATTGGTGAAAACCTTTTTGCATTTGCCACACCCTGACCTTTTAATTGTGCACTGTGGAGGAAATGACTTGGGCACTTTGACTGGGGTAGGTCTGGAAATGCTTTTAAAGGACACCTTTGATCAATTGATGGCATTTTTTCCTCAAACTGCCTTGGTATATTCCAATATATGCCAAAGGCAGAAATGGAAGTGGTCCAATCAATTTTGTCCACAATTTGAGAAAGCACGGAAACATGTGAATAAATCTGTTTCTGCTTACATGAGAGACTATGGAATGGGTTCAATATACAATAATAACTTGCGTTACAACATGCAAGATATCTACACAGGAGATGGTGTGCACTTTTCAGATGAGGGGAATAGAATATTCCTCCTGAATTTAAGACTGTGCATTGGTACCTATTTGTAGGTACCTTAATCAGCCACAGAACCCAAAAGCCCTTTTCAGGGCTACCCTATCTCTGATCACTCCAAATGATTATCTTTTTCTAACTTTTTTTCGCTATTTTTCACCAAAGTACGCTCCCCGGTATGCTTCCCGGTGCGCGTACCGGGCGCTCCCCCCGCGAAAATTTGAAAATAATGTTGGTTTTTTTTTGGTCTATATGGGCCTCCTAACACCCCCTCAGAAAACCTAGGGGGTCAGGGAGTGCCTACCGTGCCCCCTTATACCCATTCCCAATGTTGTTTGTCCTCCATTTTCTGTCTCAAATCTACCGAAACACAAAATGGAGGACTCCCGTAGCGCTGGCGGTACACGTACCGGGGCGCGCACCGGGAAGCGCTCCCAAAAATGTTAAAAGTTAATTTACATAAAAACCACTGGAGACACTTTCACCAATTATAGAATAGGACATACTACATACCAGTCCCTACCATTTTCCCAAATTTGGTGGAATCCCATTGAGCCATTTGAGCTGTAGCACTGTCTAAATATCCTGAGGTAAATTACATGACTAAAACACATATGAAAGTGTTAGAATTTGCAACCAATGAAAATGTTACTTTCATTTTGTATTTTTATGTGCTGACATTTCATTGGTTATGAACCTGAATATGTATGAAAAATGAGAGGGAAACACGGCCATTTTGAGTACTACTACCTGAGGTACATTTATAAAGGATTTCCTCTGAAAACATCAACTCCTTTCTGAAAGGTAATTTGTTAATTTTTAAGGGGAACTATGTTCTGCACTTTAAGTTAAATTGGAAAAACGTTTTATGATAGTTTTTTACTGTCCCTCTGTTATAGTTATAGATTCAGATAGGCTTCTCTGTTATAGTTATGGATTGATTTAGGCTTCTCTAGTATATTTATGAATTTACTTAAGCTTCTTCACAAGCACTTTTTTATATTTCTACTTCCTGCCTGATACCATACACTGCCCAAAGATAACTTGACTGTTAAAAACTCAAAAGTACCTCTCTGAACTTAAACCCAACAGTGCCCTATCTCTACTGATATATTTATTTTTTATGCAATTTACAGCAACATAATGGAAGGAGATCAAAATAAATGTAATATTTCATTCGAACTTGATCTTCAGGACAACCCAGAGGAAGAGAATAACAATTCTGATTTCTTTTGGATCAGTCTCTTGATGAAGAGTTTCTCAAATATGTGGAAGAAATGGAATCATGTAAACCAAATGAGGACATTCCCGACGACATAATGTTGGAAGTCTTATTAAATTTTGAAAAATCAGAGCAATAAATTTATATTTAATAATTAAAAATTGTTCCAGACATTATTCTTTTTTATATGTAATCAATGAAATAGTACCAAAATGAATATAATATAATGTGAGACTTATAGTATACTGTGCAATTTTTTTGTGATACATAGTAAGTTTGCTCATAGTTACTTCCTTTCTCCCACTATATTATCTCCAAAGTGTATTTGACATCTGTTTTTCATCTCCTGCCTCCTTTCTCTCACAGTCTGTCTCTAATGCACGATATCACCGCCAATTTTCTATACATTTAGAAGAGATTAAATGTAATACTGGAAAACATCATAAGGGAGCAGGATAGACTACCTCAGATCCCCTAGACCTTCCCAGGGTGTGCTTAAAGGATCTGTTTCTACTTTCCTGACAGACTATGCTATGGATTCCATATACCACAATAACTTCTGTAACAACATACAAATTATCTACAAAGGAGACGGTCTACATTGAATTTAAAACTCTGCATTGGTACCTACATGTTGGTACTTAAATACGCCACACAACACAACAACTCTATTCAGAGCTACCCTACCTCTAAGCACTTTAAATTATTATTTTACTGTTTCACTGAGTTTTCCCCATCTGTGGAGGGGGGGAGGTGTGTGTGGGGGATGTGTGGGGTGTGTCTGTGAGGTGTGTGTGTGTGTCTGGGGGGGGTGAGGTGTATAGGTGTGTGTAAGTGTGTGGGGTATGTGGGTGTGGGTGGGGGTGTGGCTGTGTAAGCTGTGTGTGTGGGTGTGTGGGGTGTTTGGGTGTAGGTGGAGGTGTGAGTGTGTGCGGTGTGTGTGGGGGGTGTGTGTGTGTGGGGGATATGTGTGTAGGATGTGTGTGTATGTGTGGGATGTGTGGGTGTGTCTGTGAGGTGTGTGTGTGTCTGTGGGGGGAGGGAGGTGTGTGTGTGGGATGTGTGGGGTGTGTCTGTGAGGTATCTGTGTGTGTGTGTGTTGGGGGTGAGGTGTGTGTGTGGGTGTGTGGGGTGTGTGTGTGGGTGTGTGGGGTGTGTGGGTGTGGGTGTGGATGTGTAAGGTGTCGGTGTGGGGGTGTGGGGTGTTTGGGTGTGGGTGGAGGTGTGCGTGTGTGAGGTATGTGTGGGGAGTGTGTGACTGTGGGGGTGTGGGGTTGTGTGCATGTGGGTGTGTGTGGGACGTACTTGTAGGTACCTAAAACAGCCACAGAACCCAAAAGCTCTTTTCAGAGCTACCCTACCTCTAATCACTCAAAATGATTAATTTTCACTACTATTTTCACTATTTTTCACCAAAGTACGCTCCCTGGTACGCTCCCCGGTACACGAACCGTGCGCTCCCCCCACGAAAATCGAAAAAAATTAAAAAAATGTTTGTCCCGCGGGACCCTTTAATGGCCCCCACATCAAACCTAGGGGGTCAGGGGGGGTCTACCCTGCCCCCTTTTGCTCATTTCCCCCTTTGATTTTTGCCACCTCTTGTGTCTCAATCCTACCGAGACACAAGATGGCGGCCGCTGCGGACTGTTTCGAATGTTTACAGACACCCGAGAGCCAATCAGCTTGCCGTGCGCAAGTCGCGTGGCGCGCCCGGAGCGCTCCCCGGTACGCGTACCGGGGCGCGCCTATAGATATATAAAACATTTTTTAACCTAAATTACTCAAAATCCTCTGGAGCACACATCTTGAGACATAGCAAAGGCACATCGGGCTACCAGTCCCTACAATTTTGCCAAGTTTGGTGAAAATCCATTCAGCCGTTCGAGCTAAAAGTGCGACAGACCGCCCTATGGAAATTAACATGGGGAAAACACGTTTTGGGACCCCCCTTTTATCTCGGCCCCCGCTTGACGAATCCCCCCCAAACTTTCAGGGGAGGAGCGGAGAGCCGCGGGGCAAAGTTGCTGAAAAATTCAGGCTGATTCCTCAACTGCGTCCGGACCTTCCCTGCACCCGCCAAGCCGAACTCCAGCAGCACCCACCTCAAGTGCATCCTGCTCAACACCCGCTCCGTCCACAGACACGCCGTAGAACTCTGGAACCTGCTCGACACCACCGCCCCCGACGTTGCCTTCCTCACCGAGACCTGGATGAACGCCTCCTCAGCCCCAGACATCGCCATCGCCATCCCAGAGGGCTACAAGATCACCCGGAGGGACCGCGACAACCAGACGGGAGGAGGCATCGCCATCATCCACAGAGACACCATCCGCATCACGACCAACACCGACGACACCCTCACCACCGCCGAACACCTGCACTTCCAGATCCACACCAACCCGAAGACCACCCTCAGAGGCACCCTGATCTACCGACCCCCGGGACCACGCACACGATTCAGCGAGGACATCGCCGACTTCGTCAGCCCACACGCTCTCCCCTCCGCCGACTACATCCTCCTGGGGGACCTCAACTTCCACCTGGAGAACAACAACGACCGCAACACCACCACCCTGCTCGACAACCTCGACAACCTCGGACTCAAGCAACTGGTGACCACCCCCACCCACCTCGCCGGACACACACTCGACGCCGTCTTCTCTTCCAGCAAAGACGTCACCTTCAGCCACGCAACAGGACTCCACTGGACGGACCACAGCTGCGTCCACTTCACCTTCAGAAGAACGACGACCCACCACCTCCAGCAGCAGGTTGCTCGAAGAAGCTGGAACAAGATCACAGCCGACCAGCTCACCGCCTCCCTGAGCCAGCACCCTCCCGCCAACTCAGCGAACCCCAGCCAGGCCGCCGACAACCTCACGAAGTGGATCAGCAACTGCGCGGACGAACTCGCCCCTCTGAGGACCCCGCCCAGCAGATCCTGCAGCAGAAAAACACCATGGTTCACCGACGAACTCAAGTGCTCCAAGAAGAACTGCCGAGCCCTCGAGAAAGCCTGGAGAAGGGAACCAACGACGGACAACATGGCCACCCTCAAACTCGCCACCCGGAAACACCACCAACTGATCCGCGCCACCAAGAAAAACGCATACAAGGACCGGCTAGACAACAACGCACACAACTGCAAGGAACTCTTCAACATCGTGAAAGAGCTCTCCAACCCCAACGCCGGAAACAACGACATCACCCCGTCGCAAGACCTCTGCAACTCCCTCGCGTCCTACTTCCACAACAAAATCACGGACATACACAACAGCTTCAACAACCAACCAACGCAAGCCACAACCGCAACGACTCCACCATCCACCACCCTCCGCACCTGGACCCCGATCAGCACCGAAGACACCATCCGCACCATGAACTCCATCCATTCCGGATCTCCGACTGACCCCTGCCCTCACCACGTCTTCAACAAGGCCGACGCTGTCCTCGCACCCCACCTGCGGGACATCATCAACACCTCCTTCGACTCCGCCACCTTCCCTGAGAGCTGGAAGCACGCCGAAATCAGCGCTCTCCTCAAGAAACCCACAGCAGACCCCACCGACCTCAAGAACTACCGTCCCATCTCGCTCCTCCCGTTCCCGGCCAAAGTCATCGAGAAGATCGTCAACAAACAGCTGGCCGCCTTCCTCGAGACGAATGGATCCCTCGACCCCTCACAGTCCGGCTTCCGAGCGAACCACAGCACGGAGACCGCCCTCATCGCCGCCACCGACGACCTTCGAACTCTGATGGACAACGGAGAAACAGCGGCCCTCATCCTCCTGGACCTCTCCGCGGCTTTCGACACTGTCTGCCACCGCACCCTAGTACAGCGCCTCAGCAACATCGGAGTCCAGGAGAAGGCACTGGAATGGATCACCTCCTTCCTCGGCGGAAGAACACAAAGAGTCCGCCTACCACCGTACAAGTCAGAGGCCACCAAAGTCATCTGCGGCGTACCCCAAGGATCCTCGCTGAGCCCAACCCTCTTCAACGTCTACATGAGCCCCCTCGCGGCCATCGCACGCCAACACAACCTGAACATCATCTCCTACGCCGACGACACCCAGCTGATCCTCTCCCTGACCAACGACCCCGCCACCGCCAGAGCCAACCTGCACGAAGGGATGAGAGACGTAGCCGAATGGATGACGACCAGCCGCCTGAAACTGAACTCAGACAAGACGGAGGTCCTCATCCTGGGCTCCACGCCCTCCGCCTGGGACGACTCCTGGTGGCCCCCCGCCCTGGGCACCGCACCCAAACCGACGGACCACGCACGCAACCTGGGCTTCATCCTGGACTCCTCCCTCTCCATGACCAGACAAGTCAACGCCGTCTCCTCGTCATGCTTCAACATCCTGCGCATGCTACGTAAGATCTTCCGGTGGATCCCCACCGAGACGAGGAAGACGGTCACCCAAGCCCTCGTCACCAGCCGACTGGACTACGGCAACGCCCTCTACGCCGGAACCACGGCCAAACTCCAGAAGAGACTCCAGCGAATCCAGAACGCCTCGGCGAGACTCATCCTCGACATCCCCCGACGCAGCCACATCTCCGGACACCTGAGAGACCTGCACTGGCTCCCGGTCAGCAAGAGAATCACCTTCCGTCTCCTCACCCACGCACACAAAGCCCTACACAACCAAGGCCCAGGATACCTCAACAGCCGCCTCAACTTCTACGCTCCCAAACGCCAGCTTCGATCGACCAGCCACGCCCTCGCCGCCGTCCCCCGCATCCGAAGAGCGACAACAGGAGGAAGATCCTTCTCCTACCTGGCAGCCAAGACCTGGAACTCACTTCCGACCAATCTGCGCCTGACCCAAGACCACCTCTCCTTCAGGAAGAAGCTCAAGACCTGGCTGTTCGAGCAGTAGCGGCACCCCCCCCCCCCCCCCAGCGCCTTGAGACCCTACGGGTGAGTAGTGCGCTCTACAAATGACGTGATTGATTGATTGATTGAACTGGCGCCAAAGTTATTCCCAATAGAATGTTGCGATTTCCCTATGGAAATCAATCCTAACTATAACTACCTACTGGCGACCACCAGTAGGTAATATATATATATATTTATTACCTACTGGCGGTCGCCAGTAGGTATATATAGTTAGGATTTTTTCCCTATGGGATTTTTGAAAATTCTATGTCTAATAACTTTGGCGTTTGTGGACGGAATTGGCTGAAATTTTCTGGAAAATGGAACATTTTGTTTCTGAGCAGCCCCTGGAAATTTGGGGGGGTTTCGTCAAGGGGGGGCCGAGAAAAAAGGGGGGTCCCAAAACGTGTTTTTAACATTGAGTTTTCCATAGGGCGGTTGGCCTCACTTTTAGCCCGAACGGCTGAATGGATTTCCACGAAACTTGGCAAAATTGTAGGGACTGGTAGCCCGATGTGCCTTTGCTAGGTCTCAATATATGTGCTTCAGTGGATTTTGAGAAATTAACGTTCAAAAAAAGATATATATCTGTAACAGCGGACCGGGCAGCGCTCCGGTTCGCGGACTTTACGCGTAACGGAACTTCGCGTAGCGAAGCTGATTGGCTCTCCGGTGTCTGTCAACATTCTAAACAGTCCGGAGCGGCCGCCATCTTGTCTCTCGGTAGGATTGAGAGACAAGAGGAGGCCAAAACAAAGGGGGAAATGACCATAAGGGGGCATAGTAGATCCTCCCTGACCCCCTAGGTTTAATGTGGAGGCTTTAAAAGGGCCCCGCGGGGCAAAAAAAAAAAATTTTGTTTTTTGTTTTTTTGCGTGGGTAGCGCCCGGTTCGCGAACCGGGAAGCGTTCTGGGCAGCGTACTATAAGGAAAAAAGAATGATAGACTTTTCAAATACTGTATGTTAATTGATTGTTGGTTTTGTTGATTATTTTTTAATTTTTTTATTTTTTAAGCAATTATTTATTATTGTGATTGTGTTTCAAAATGTAATAACATTTCTAACATTTAACTAGTTTATGAATTACATATAAAAATGATTAAAGACTCAAACAATTTTTTAATATTACATACAATTTTATTTTTCGGATTGTTTTTCAAAATTTAATAGAACGTCTAGCATTTGACTGTCCGATATGTCCTCTTGTTGATTGAACATAAGTTCCCACATTTGACCGTCATCATAATGAAGTAAATGATCCACAGATTCTACACATTGAACTAATTCATGGTCCCGTGATTCATCCATGAAATCTGAGTCATCATTGTCCTCAATATCTTTTTCTGTGTTGTTCTCCAGAACAATTTCGAAGGAAACATTCTGCTCACCTTCCATTTTATTGCTGTAATTTGCATAAAAAATAAATATATCAGTAGAGATAGGGCACTGTTGGGTTTAAGTTCAGACAGGTACTTGTGAGTTTATAACAGAGAAGTAATCTATGGGCACTGTATGGTTTCAGGCGTGAAGTAGTACTATTAAAAAGTGCCTGTGAAGAAGCCTAAGTAAATTCATAATTATACCACAGAAACCTAAATCAATCCATAATTATAATAAAGAAGCCTTTCTCAATGTCTAACTCTTACAGAGGGATAGTATATAACTATCTGAAAATGTTTTCAAATTTATAAAATAATATCTCACCTTCTAAAAAGAAGTTTAAGTTGTGAGTGAAAATGATCTTGCAATGTAGTTCAGGAAGTAGTAGTCAAAATGGCTGTGTTTCTCTCTCTTCCTTTATATATATTCAAGTACCTAGCCAATCAAATGTCAGGTAAAAAAAGTAGAAAATGAAAGTAACATTTTAATTGGTTGTCAATTCCAACACTTCAGATGTGTTTTGTGAAGTAATTTACCTCAGGGTATTTAGAGAGGTCTACAGGCTAAATGGTTAAATGGAATTTCAATCAAATTTGTGAAAATGGTAGGCATTGGTATGTAGTATGAGCTAATCTATATTTGGTGAAATTGTCTCCAGTCGCTTTTCTGTAAACTACTTTCCCACCTTTTTTGATGGTGCGCTTCCCAGGGAGCGACCCGGTACGCGAACTGGTGAGCGCCCCGGTTCGCGAACCTTAAGCGTTACGGGAGTCCACCATTTTGTGTTTCGGTCGAATTAAGATACAAGATGGAGGGCAAATAATGTTCAGAATGGGTAGAAGGGGGCACGGTAGACTTATCTTGACCCCCTAGGTTTTCTGAGGGTGGCTGAGGAGGCCCATATGTGCGAATTTTTTTTTTTTTTTTTTAAATTTAGCGAGGTTAGCTCCCGGTTCGCGTACCGGGTAGCGCCCCGGGGAGCGTACTTTGTTGAAAATTAGTGAAAAATGTTAGAGTAAAATAATAATTGTGAGTGATCAGATGTAGGGTAGCTCTGAGAAGAGCTTTTGGGTTTATGGTACATTTAGGTACTTATAAGTAGGTACCAATGCACAGTCTTAAATTCAGAATGAAAATTCTCTTGCCCTCATCTGAGAAGTGAACTCCATCTCCTCTGTAGATATCTTGCATGTAGTAACGCAAGTTATTGTTGTACAGGGAGCCCATTCCATGGTCTCTCATGTAAGCTGAAACAGATTTGTTTACATGCTTCCTCGACTTCTCAATTTGTGGACAAAATTGGTTTGACCACCTCCATTTCTGTCTTTGGCATATATTTGAATATACCAAGGCAGTCTGAGGAAAAAGTGCCATCAATTGCTCAAAGGTGTCCTTTAAAAGCATTTCCAGACCTACCCCAGTCAAAGTGCCCAAATCATTACCTCCACAGTGCACAATTAACAGGTCAGGTTTTGGCAAATGCATAAAGGTTTTCACCAATGGTATCAATTGGTGACATTTTAATCCTCTGTGGCCAAACCACTTAATTTCCACATCTTGTAAATTGAGGTTAGGTAAATTCCTGTTCTCAGCATACCTCTGAGCCCAATAGATGTAACTATGTCCAACAATCCAGACAGAAAACATGGTGAGAGAAGGTTCTCCTGCAGTCAGATGAAGTGTGGCAATGAAATGGCAGTTGAAAAAATAAGAGTTTAAAATGAAAAAAACTGTGGAGTTTCTGTGTTAATGAAGCAGTAACAGTGATTGGTGGATTTTGATTGCTGAAAACAGAAAGTTAGGGTGCATGGATGAGTTGGTTGAAAGATGTATTTTGAGTGGTCAAGAAAAAATCATTAAATGAAAGAATGCACTGGATATGACGTGCACTGAGAGTTCAGAGTTCAATTGCAACATTGTTGTGTGAACTTGCAAACACCAGAGGTCTTCCAAGAGGTGGTTGCCATGCAGAAAAGGCATGAAATGGCAGAGGGGGGAAGGGTTTTCATTTGAAAAAAAGTGAGGGAAGAGTTTTGATTGGGTGACATGAGAGATATGTGTGAAGAATTACAGCATTTCTGTGCTTTTGATAGCTGCAGACTCTGGAGTGCATACCTTTTGCTCTGCTGAAGACAAATTGGTGTGTTTCTGAGACTGTTTTGAAACTCAAAGTATTTGCTAAGGTGAGAAAAGATTTCTTTAATTTAGATAGAGAATAGTGTGCTTTAAGGAGAAAATTATGAAGAAAGTTGTGTTCTTCAAATGTTGCTTTGTCTCAAGTGTTTTACAAATAGATTTTGTTTCTTTGAGAAAATGTAATTGGAGAAAATGTGAAGTATTAGTACTGACAGGGTGTTATTGTGCATAGGAGCTGTGGAGTCTTTTCAAATTATGATTTGAAAATCGTTTTTGAGGAAAATGAATGGTTATAATATTTATGACAAGGACATAATGGTGTATGCTTCATTATAAGGCAATTGAGTGTCTCTGATGTTATTTTTCCCATTTTAATGTAAGACCTTTCTCTGTGGAGCAAATTGCTTGTAAATATGCTCCCACCTGTGCATGGCAAATTTAGATTTTGAATGTTTGTGTGACATAGCTATGTTAAAAGTGACCCAACCATGCTGCAAAGGCAATCAAAAAACGCTTTTATGTGTCTTAAGGACATTTTAAGTCATTTCCCTATGTGCAGTGTTTTCAAATTATGATTTGAAAATCGTTTTTGGGGAAAAGGAATGGTTTGTAAATTTATGACAAGGATATAATGGTGTATGCTTCTTTATAAGGCATTTCAGTGTCTCTGATGTCATTTTTCCCATATTACATTAAAAGACCTTTCCCCGTGGGGCACATTCCTTGTAAATATGCTCCCACCTGTGCATGGCAAATTTAGATTTTGAATGTTTGTGTTACATAGCTATGTTAAAAGTGACCCAACCATGCTGGAAAGGCAATCAAAAAACGCTTTCATGTGTCTTAAGGACATTTTAAGTCATTTCCCTATGTGCAGTGTTTTCAAATTATGATTTGAAAATCGTTTTTGGGGAAAAGGAATGGTTTGTAAATTTATGACAGGGATATAATGGTGTATGCTTCTTTATAAGGCATTTCAGTGTCTCTGATGTCATTTTTCCCATATTACATTAAAAGACCTTTCCCCGTGGGGCACATTCCTTGTAAATATGCTCCCACCTGTGCATGGTAAATTTAGATTTTGACTGTTTGAGTTACATAGCCATGTTAAAAGTGACCCAAAAACTTGCAAAGGCTTTATAAAAACACTTTCATGTGTCTTAGGGACATTTTAGGTCATTTCCCCCCGGGTGCAGTGTTTTCAAATTATGACTTGAAAATCGTTTTTGATGTAAAGGAATGTTGTTAAAATTTATGTGCGCCATATGCCCCCAAATTTCTTTTTCAGGGGTGCAGCAGGGTGTTCTTGAGACACCCCTGCACCTTTGGAAAAATTCCTAATTTGCGATGAGCTAATTGCTAATCGCAAATTGCACCTTCATTCCTATGGGCCTCCTGGCCCATGGAAATGAATGGGTAATTTACAATTAGCAATTTGCTCATTGCAAATTAGGAATGGTAAAGAATCGCTATTTATTCCTTAAAATTCGCTATTTTGGAAATGCAAAATAGTTTGATGATACATATGGCGGTTCATCTCTAACAAGATAAGAAGCTTAGGGATACATTTATGATGACTGGCGCAATGAAGTGGACATCACTTACTTCATTGGTAGAGCTTTACATGTATTATCTCCTCTGTATTTTTTGTCAAGCGTAACTTTCATCTGCAATCCTGAGTAGGCCTCACCTTAAACAAACCTCTGGATAGGGCACACCTTATCGTCATCCTGAATTAATCATTTAAAATGCTAGGGACAGATTTATGATAGGTGTATGCCTCTTTTGCGCCACTGTGCGTCACTTTTGTGATGCAGCGGCGGTGCAAAAGATCTGCTATGAGGCGACAAAATTACAAATTGATGCATTTAGGCAGATGTGTCATGGTGTAAAAAACACCGTGCCACATGAAACTGATGCAGCAGTGATGCAAAAGATGCACCATGTTGCAAGACAGGCCTCACTTGGGGCCATATGTATGAAGCTAATTAGCATTTGCAAAGGTCGAAGTTCTGTGAATTTTGGCCTTTGCGAATGCTAATTAGACAAATGGTATGTATCAAACAAGTTTGATGCAAAATAAGGAATAGCAAAATTTGCTATACTTTATTTTGCGATTGCACTGAAGGATTTGCAAATTTTGTGATTTCTTAAATGCAATGTATCAAACAAAAAATATGCAAAAAATGCCATTAAGGATTTGCAAATTACCACCAACTTCTAGTTGGTGTTAATTTGCGAATTCTTTTCAAAAAGCTTTTTTTCCAAAAAATAAAAAGGTGCCATATGACGCCCATACATGTCCTTAGGGCATGTATGTGCGCCATATGCCCCCAAATTTCTTTTTCAGGGGGTGCAGCAGGGTGTTCTTGAGACACCCATGCACCCTTGGAAAAATTCCTAATTTGCGATGAGCTAATTGCTAATCGCAAATTGCACCTTCATTCCTATGGGCCTCCTGGCCCATGGAAATGAATGAGTAATTTGCAATTAGCAATTTGCTCATTGCAAATTAGGAATGGTAAAGAATCGCTATTTATTCCTTAAAATTCGCTATTTAGGAAATGCAAAATAGTTTGATGATACATATGGCAGTTCATCTCTAACAAGATAAGAAGCATAGGGATAGATTTATGATGACTGGCACAATGAAGTGGACATAACTTACTTCATTGGTAGGCCTTTACATGTATTATCTCCTCTGTATTGTTAATCAATTGTAACTTTGATCTGAAATCCTGAGTAGGCCTCACCTTAAACAAACCTCTGGATAGGCCACACCTTATCGTCATCCTGAATTAATCATTTAAAATGCTAGGGACAGATTTATGATAGGTGTATGCCTCTTTTGCGCCACTGTGCGTCACTTTTCTGATGCAGCGGCGGTGCAAAAGATTTGCTATGAGGCGACAAAATTACAAATTGATGCATTTAGGCAGATGTGTCATGGTGTAAAATAAACGTGCCACATGAAACCGATGCAGCAGTGATGCAAAAGATGCACCATGTTGCAAGACAGGCCTCACTTGGGGCTATATGTATCAAGCTAATTAGCATTCGCAAAGGCCTAAATTCTGCGAATTTCAGCCTTTGCGAATGCTAATTAGACAAATGGTATGTATCAAACAAGTTTGATGCAAAATAAGGAATAGCAAAATTTGCTATTCCTTATTTTGCGATTGCACTGAAGGATTAGCAAATTTTGCGATTCTTTAAATGCAATGTATCAAACAAAAAATATGCAAAAAATGCCATTAAGGATTTGCAAATTACCACCAACTTCTAGTTGGTGTTAATTTGCGAATTCTTTTCAAAAAGCTTTTTTTCCAAAAAACAAAAGGTGCCATATGACGCCCATACATGCCCTTAGGGCATGTATGTGCGCCATATGCCCCCAAATTTCTTTTTGAGGGGTGCAGCAGGGTGTTCTTGAGACACCCCTGCACCCTTGGAAAAATTCCTAATTTGCGATGAGTTAATTGCTAATCGCAAATTGCACCTTCATTCCTATGGGCCTCCTGGCCCATGGAAATGAATGGGTAATTTGCAATTAGCAATTTGCTCATTGCAAATTAGGAATGGTAAAGAATCGCTATTTATTCCTTAAAATTCGCTATTTAGGAAATGCTAAATAGTTTGATGATACATATGGCGGTTCATCTGTAACAAGATAAGAAGCTTAGGGATACATTTATGATGACTGGAGCAATGAAGTGGACATTACTTACTTCATTGGTAGGCCTTTACATGTATTATCTCCTCTGTATTCTTCATCAAGCGTAACTTTCATCTGCAATCCTGAGTAGGCCTCACCTTAAACAAACCTCTGGATAGGGCACACCTTATCGTCATCCTGAATTAATCATTTAAAATGCTAGGGACAGATTTATGATAGGTGTATGCCTCTTTTGCGCCACTTACAAAACACTGCCCACGGGGAAATGACTTAAAATGTCCTTAAGACACATGAAAGTGTTTTTTTAAAGCCTTTGCAACTTTTTTGGGTCACTTTTAACATGGCTATGTAACTCAAACAGTCAAAATCTAAATTTACCATGCACAGGTGGGAGCATATTTACAAGGAATGTGCTCCACGGGAAAAGGTCTTTTAATGTAATATGGGAAAAATGACATCAGAGACACTGAAATGCCTTATAAAGAAGCATACACCGTTATGTCCTTGTCATAAATTTACAAACCATTCCTTTTCCCTAAAAACGATTTTCAAATCATAATTTGAAAACACTGTACATGGGGAAATGACTTAAAATGTCCTTAATTCAAAATTTGCTATTCCTTATTTTGCGATTGCATTGAAGGATTTGCAAATTTTGCGATTCCTTAAATGCAATGTATCAAACAAAAAATATGCAAAAAATGCCATTAAGGATTTGCAAATTACCACCAACTTCTAGTTGGTGGTAATTTGCGAATTCTTTTCAAAAAGCTTTTTTTCCAAAAAACAAAAGGTGACATATGACGCCCATACATGCCCTTAGGGCATGTATGTGCGCCATATGCCCCCAAATTTCTTTTTGAGGGGTGCAGCAGGGTGTTCTTGAGACACCCCTGCACCCTTGGAAAAATTCCTAATTTGCGATGAGCTAATTGCTAATCGCAAATTGCACCTTCATTCCTATGGGCCTCCTGGCCCATGGAAATGAATGGGTAATTTGCAATTAGCAATTTGCTCATTGCAAATTAGGAATGGTAAAGAATCGCTATTTATTCCTTAAAATTCGCTATTTAGGAAATGCAAAATAGTTTGATGATACATATGGCGGTTCATCTGTAACAAGATAAGAAGCTTAGGGATACATTTATGATGACTGGTGCAATAAAGTGGACATTACTTACTTCATTGGTAGGCCTTTACATGTATTATCTCCTCTGTATTCTTCATCAAGTGTAACTTTAATCTGCAATCCTGAGTAGGCCTCACCTTAAACAAACCTCTGGATAGGCCACACCTTATCGTCATCCTGAATTAATCATTTAAAATGCTAGGGACAGATTTATGATAGGTGTATGCCTCTTTTGCGCCACTGTGCGTCACTTTTGTGATGCAGCGGTGGTGCAAAAGATTTGCTATGAGGCGACAAAATTACAAATTGATGCATTTAGGCAGATGTGTCATGGTGTAAAATAAACGTGCCACATGAAACCGATGCAGCAGTGATGCAAAAGATGCACCATGTTGCAAGACAGGCCTCACTTGGGGCCATATGTATCAAGCTAATTACCATTCGCAAAGGTCAAAATTCTGCGAATTTCGGCCTTTGCGAATGCTAATTAGACAAATGGTATGTATCAAACAAGTTTGATGCAAAATAAGGAATAGCAAAATTTGCTATTCCTTATTTTGCGATTGCACTGAAGGATTTGCAAATTTTGCGATTCCTTAAATGCAATGTATCAAACAAAAAATATGCAAAAAATGCCATTAAGGATTTGCAAACTACCACCAACTTCTAGTTGGTGGTAATTTGCGAATTCTTTTCAAAAAGCTTTTTTTCCAAAAAACAAAAGGTGCCATATGATGCCCATACATGCCCTTAGGGCATGAATGTGCGCCATATGCCCCCAAATTTCTTTTTCAGGGGTGCAGCAGGGTGTTCTTGAGACACCCCTGCACCTTTGGAAAAATTCCTAATTTGTGATGAGCTAATTGCTAATCGCAAATTGCACCTTCATTCCTATGGGCCTCCTGGCCCATGGAAATGAATGGGTAATTTGCAATTAGCAATTTGCTCATCGCAAATTAGGAATGGTAAAGAATCGCTATTTATCCCTTAAAATTCGCTATTTAGGAAATGCAAAATAGTTTGATGATACATATGGCGGTTCATCTCTAACAAGATAAGAAGCTTAGGGATAGATTTATGATGACTGGCGCATCACCAGGGATGTGCCAGTTATCCTGCGCCGCTGTTCCGCCACCCATGGTGTGCTGCATTTACAATGCGGCGCAGCATGGGGCAAAAATGGCACAGATGCGTGACGCATCTGTGCCGTAAAGGTGGCGCATTGCTGGAGTTGTATCGCAAGTGCGATGCAGCTCCAGCAAGGCTCAGGGGTGCCCCATCTCCACAATGTTGCGTCAAGACCTATGCCTGCTTAAAGCAGGCGCAGGGTTTTGACGCAGCTTTTTCCTATCTGATTGTAAATGCGGCACACCATGGGTGGCAGAGCAGTGGTGCACGTTAACTGGTGCATGCCTGGGGATGTGCCATTTAACATAAATCTGCCCCTTTACATTTAAGTATGTGCAGGGGACACAGAGTCGGTGAGGCTTATCCAAGGTTAAGAAGAGATGAGTCCTGTTCACTGAAAAATTAGATATAGGCTTCACCTGCTCAGCATCGCTGGACATGGCTAAATAATAGCTGCAAAATGTTACTCTTGTTAAACAATTTTACTATTATAATCTCTGAGATTTGTCTCTTACTCTGCAACATCTCATTGTTGTTATCTTTCTTTAAAGATAAAGACAACATCAACATGAGCGACAATCAGCAATCAGTTGATTTTGACCTCATCATTGAACTCGTAATTGAAACATCAGTGGATGTTGATCCCTTGGATGATTTAAATCCTGAGGATGAAGAAGAACGTGATGAGGATGCAGATTTGTCCGAATTATATGACATAGGGTGGGAAGCTGACCTGCTTGAGCCTATGGAACTATAAACATTTATTTTTAAAATTTATAATAAATAAAAAGTAAAAATGTAAACCGTTTAATTTAAAAATAAAGACACCTTCAAAAACAGG
Source organism: Lissotriton helveticus (assembly GCF_964261635.1). Lineage (NCBI taxonomy): Eukaryota > Metazoa > Chordata > Amphibia > Caudata > Salamandridae > Lissotriton > Lissotriton helveticus. The sequence continues at coordinate 491,924,376 of NC_136069.1, read as the reverse complement.
TTATGTGTAGTGTCTTCAATAAAATATTAAAATATGCTCATAAAATTAGATCAGATTCACATATAAAATAGCACATGTAACATGAATATAAATTCCATTTCTTTTCTGCTATTTTTGTATTCTAAATTTGCCAAGCACTAAAAAATCTTCTATGTAAAAATGTCAAGTAGTGTTTTAAGTTTTTGATTACTGTTATTGATGTACTGTTGGGTAATAGTGGTTAATAACATTTTTTAATATATTTTACCACAGATTCAACTGCAGATCATTTCAACATTTCACCATGCCAACGAAAGAAAGACTGAGAAAGGCTGCAAAACGTCAAAGACAGCAGGTGAATGAAAAAAAGCAGCAGTCCTCTAACAAAAAGATTTGTAAAGTCACCAAGAAAGCACCGGGTAAGAGTACAAAAACATTCATAAGAAATGTTTGTAGTAAAAAAAATATTACTACAGAAAATGTTTCAGTCCAGAAAAAGAGAAGCAATTCAAACGGAAAGGAAAGGCCAATCAAAAATGTTACTGCTAGAGCAAGAGATAACTCTGTGCATGATAGTAGAAGGAAACAACAGTTTAGGGACATTCGTAAACGAATGTTCCGCAACAGGATAATTGGCAATTTGTTAAAAAATATTAAGAAAGGTCAACAGAAAGTGCTTTTTTATAAGAGAAAAAAAAAAGTTGAGAAAGTTATTGATCAGGCATTTGAAATTAAACATAAGTTATTTATTTTGATAATCAATAGAATTAGGAAGCTAAACAAGGCAATTTATGATTTCAAAAGAAATAGTAGATGGAAGAGAATAGTTAATCGTAGTCATTTTTGTGAAGTTTTTTCTGGAGAATGGATGCATAGTTCAAGCTGTGAGGCATTTTTTAATGAGGAGAGTTATTTCCAGGATAATGATTTGGTGCATGCAGTTGACACCAGTGGTCGTGCTTATGAAGTGAAAGATGGTTGTCCAGTTGAAAAAGAAAAACTTGTGACAACAGAGGCAGAAGAGGTGTTAGGTAATGAGGTTTTAGGAAGACGTGCTAAGGGTCCTGTGTACACCTGGAAGTGTAGTAGTATTTGCAGTGTGCGACAGGATTCCATCAATTTGCTTTGTGATTTTGTACGGTCATTTAATAAGAAAAGTTTGAAGCAGAAAATGAGGTTGTTGCAAGAATTAGATCCTTGCAGAGTGAGAGAAGTGACAGGTTTGCATGGTCATTCACTGGCTTGTCTTTCCAGGAGAGTATGCCAGAGTGTTTTTCATCATTTCAGGATGCTAGCAGTGCATCATAATAAAGTGAGGAAATTAGTTAGAATGTTGTATTATGCTAAGAGTCCAGCAATTATGCTTAAACAATTATGCGCTGCTCTTTTGCATGGTTCTGAAATAGATGTGAAGAATATATGTGAAGAAATTGAGTTTTGTTACTTTGGAAGTAAAGAGGAGAATGTTGAAATTGACCAAGAAGAAGCGGGTAATGTGGAAGATAGTGTACAGGTTTCCAGTACAGATAATTTCCAGAGGGAAATTGCGACGTTTCAGGTCAAATCAAGTGAGAGGCCAAATTTCACTTGTGTGTGTTGTCGACGCACTTATTATAAGAATCAGACTAAGTTAGTGGATTTATATGCAAAAAGTGAAAGGGAAAATAATAGTGAATGGAAGGATTTCGCAACATACTTGATGGCAGAAAATTGTTTTGATTTGGGATTGGATCAACGTGTGTGTACTTATTGTTGTTGCAAATTAAATCAAAACCAGATGCCTGCTAGAGCAGTTCATAATAATCTGGAATTGGTTGAGATTCCTTCTGAATTGAAGGATTTAAATACTTATGAATCTATTTTGATTCAAAGTATCCATCCCTTTCAGGCTATTGTAAGAATGGAGCCAAAGACAGGGAAATTGCCTCCATCAGATTTACAGAGAGGATTAAAGGGAAGAGTTGTTTATTTGCCTCTAGATTTGAAGAAAAACATTAACACAATTGGAGTAGAAAAAGTGGAAGAGGAACCTCTGGTTATCTTAGTTAATGGGGTTCCGACAAAGAATAAGAAAATATGGCAAGAGTTAGTGGGTGTTAGGAAAGTTAAAAAGGCAACATTGTATTTGAAAAAAAATAATAAATACTATAAGAATGTATATGTTGCAGAAGAGGAAGTAAGTGAGGAAGAGGATAGCGATGTGTGTGCTGGTCAAATTGAGAAAGTAGAACCCTCTACTAGTGAAGAAATATATGAACATTATAGTGTTCATCCTTTGCATTCCAAGGAAGTCATGGGGAATGCTATTGAGTTGTTTCAAATGAAACAAGCCAAAGGGAGTCCCATTAGTGTTTGGGAGGAAAGTTTGGAAGCTCGGTGTTTCCCACAGCTTTTTCCAACAGGTCAGGGAGGAAGATATGATGAGCGACCTCATCAAATTCCTGCTTCTGAATACCGGACTTTGCGATTGTATGCAGGAGATGCTAGGTTTCGACAATGCATTCCCTATTTGTTTCATCTCCTGTTTGAAAGCGATCTGTCTGGACTGTCATATGCAGTGAACCACATCTTGAAAAGTGGTATACACATGCAAAACATCTCGGCAAGTGACTTTATGGATAAAGTCAATGTCCAAGACAGTATTTTGGATTCTCACCTGATTAATCTCATGGCGTGTCAGCGTGGTACTAATGAGTACTGGTACCGTCGTCATGGTGATTTAAAATGTATGCTGAGGAACTTAGGAACTCCCACATGGTTCCTCACTCTGAGCTGTGCCGAGTATGGCTGGGAAGACTTACTTGAATTTCTACGAGAGGCAAATGCTAACGTAGAAAACATCGAATTCAAGACACCCGGAGAACTGTGCTCTTTGGATCCAGTAAATGTATGTAGGTACTTCAATCATAGATTTGAAGCTATGATGTCTTTCATCATGAATAAGAAGAATCCACCTCTTGGAGAGGTGTTGGATTTCTTCTGGAGAAAAGAGTACCAAGCAAGAGGTGCTCCTCATATACATATGTTGCTGTGGATCAAGGATGCACCTAAATTTGGAACGGATCCAGAAGACTCAGTGATGAGTTTTATACAACAGTATTCTACGTGTGCTGTTCCAAACGCAAAGGAGAAGAAAAGCCTAAGAGAAAAAGTTCTGCGTTTCCAAAGCCATCGATGTGGAAAGTACTGTCGTCGTAAATTCCGAAACAAGGACAAGTTCTACACCAAATGTCGTTTCGGCTTTCCACGACCGGTGATTTCTAAAGGAAGAGTAAACAGTTTGATGTCTTCGCTGCGACATAATGTGATGAAGAAATCACCTAAAAACACATACAATTTGAAGAGGAACGAAGAGTCCAAGTACATCAACGACTACAACCCGGTGATTTTGTCCATGTGGAATGCTAACATGGATATACAGTTTGTGGCTGATAACTGTATGGCTGTGGCTCGGTATGTGACGTCTTACATCACCAAAAAAGAGAAGACAGAATTGAAGGATATGTGGGAGGACATTTCCCATGAAAAGAGCCTCAGCAAGAAGTTGTACAGTTTCAGTCTGAAGATGTTGTCGCATCGAGAAATTGGAGCGTACGAATGTTCTGACCGGTTGTCTTCAGCAAGTCTCTATGCCAAGTCCAGGAGTATCGTTTGGGCGAGTCTTGGTCTTGCTGCAACGCGTAATCGAGTTCTCAAACCTGTGCGGGAAATTGAGTATTTGGCGGAAAAGGAGCCAAACAGTACCGACATTTTGAAGACCAACATGTTGGATACATATTATCCAAATCGAAGCATTCACCTCGAGAATGTTTGTTTATATGAGGTTCTTCAAAATTACATATTCAAGAGGAACATCAAAGAAGATACTGAGAAAGGAGTGTATGCTGTAATAGGAAGTGAGGGATGTCTGGTCAAGCAAAGAAAATGCCACTTGGTAAACCATCGAAAATTGAGTGGCGAATCTCCTGAAAAAAAGGAGTTTTTCTATTTAACACTTTTGCAACTTTTCAAGCCTTGGCGTGCAGAAGAGGAACTGCTTGGAGATTTTCTCTGTTACGAAGACTCTTTCAATGCCGCCAAGGAGACCATAGAATGTCCTGCTTTTCCCAAATATGTAGAAATGTTGAATGTGGAAATTGAGCAGGAAGCAATGATTGCAGCCGAGATTGCCAGAGACAGTTCTCAGGACAGTCAGAGTTCTGCTTCATTGAGTCAGGATCCACTAGGAGGACCTGTTATCGAAAATGAAGCTGCCACTGCTATGAATGAAGTGGAAAGAGCCATGGCACATGCTCAGGAGGATGCGGTTAACTTAGAAGAGTTGGAAAGACAACTCAACGTTGAGCAGAGGAAAATATATGACGAAGTTACCATGCAAATTGATCATGGATTAAGTCATGACAAGAAAGAGTGCTCATGTACGTCGTTGAAGCCTGTCCGACTGTACGTGAGTGGAGAAGCGGGAACTGGAAAAAGTTTCCTTATTAAAGCAATTTCATGTTATTTGCAGGAAAGGACAGAGTCATCGCTGTCTTGTGTTGTCACCGCTCCAACTGGACTGGCAGCACATAACATTAAAGGGATTACTTTACATCGTTTACTGATGCTGCCAGTGGAGCATGACAACAAATTACAATATCACAAGCTATCTGGAGATGCTTGTTTTGAAGTTTCAAGAATCTTGAGGAAAATGAAACTTCTTATCATTGACGAAGTAAGCATGGTTTCCAATGTCATGCTTGCCTTTGTGCATTTGAGAATGCAAGAAGTTCTCAAAACAGAGTATGATGTGTTATTTGGTGGCAAACACATCATTGTTTTCGGAGATCTTCTGCAGCTGACACCAGTGAAAGGGCAACCTGTGTTCAAAATGCTCACGCATGAAGATACCAGGAAGTGCCTAGGCAGCATTGGCAACGTCAATATATGGTTAAACTTCAATTATGCTGAACTGCATGAAAATATGCGTCAGGCGAAGGATGAAGTTTACAAGACTATTCTACAAGATGTTAGAATTGGAAAAGTGACCGAGCATGGGAAAGAAGCTTTACATGCACGATTACTGTCAAATTTATATCCAGAACAAGATGTTGTGCCTGAGAATATTTTTCAGAAAATTACTGAGAAGAAATCTGGAATATGTTTGATGCCAACTCTTGCAGAATGTGCCAAATTCAACAACAAAATGTTGCATTTAGAAAAGCAAGAGATTGTGAAACTGGAAGCTATTGACAGAGTAGAGCATATGGGATCAACAATTATTTTGTCTGAGAATCTGAAAACAAAATTGGATTCATTAGAGAAGAGTATATCTAAAACTGCAGGTTTTGAAAAGACTCTGAATGTGTGCTTGAACTGCCGTATAATTTTAAGAAGGAATTTACATGTCGAAAGAGGTCTGGTAAATGGATCAATGGGTAATGTTGTTGATTTTGTAAAATACAGAAATAGAGATGGAATTGAATTTTTAAAAATTAAATTTGATGGCATTGAGGAAGTACAGCTAATTGGTCGTTGTTCTGCTAGATTTTTGCTTGTAAAAGACTTATATGTTCGCCGTAAGCAGTTTCCTGTTTGCTTAGCATATGCGGTGACAATCCATAAATCGCAAGGTTTAAGTGTAGACAGTGCATTGGTGAATATTGGCAGTTCTGTGTTCAAGGAGGGTATGGCATATGTGGCATTGTCACGAGTTAGAACTTTATCGGGATTGTACTTGATTGAGTGTGATGTCACAAACATTTGTGCGGATCTAGATTGTGTTAAGGAATACAATAGGTTAAGAAGAGAGTATGCGCCACATTTGCCTCAATATCCTTTGTTTGAGAAACGTGTGGTAGGCCGGAAACGAAGAAATGTGACCAATACTAGGGAGGTTGTAGCAAAAAGACGAAAAGTCGATGAACCTGAAATTATAAGCAGAAACAAAAAGGATTCTGTTGAAGATGTTGTTGGTTTTCAATTTGAAAACAGTTCTGGTGTCAACTGCTATGCTAATGTAGTGGTTAATGTTTTGTTTTCTCTAGAAAATGTAAAAGAAGAGATTGTGGTCAATTCTGATCAAAGATTTTGCAGTTTGTTAAATTCTGTCTTAGAAAAATGTAGCACTGATAGAACAAACATAGAAAGTGTGTCTGAAATTCGAAATCTGTTAGACAGATGTTCAGGCCAAACACAATTCTCTCAAAATATTCAGCAAGATTGTCAGGAGTTTTTAATGTATATGCTTGATGTATTGCATGCTGAAGGTGTAGATGTAGATCAGCTGTTTGGGCTTTCTTATCAATGGCAGCATGACTGCGAGAACTGTATGGTATCAAGTACTACTAGTGTAGACTCAGAAAGATTTATATATTTAACTTTGCCAGACAGTAAATCAGTCTCCTTTAATAAGCTAGTAAAAGCAGCTGATCACAACATGGAGTGTAGCCAATGTAAATCTGAAATGATGTCCACATTATTTATACGAACATATGGCCAGTATGTCATTTTAATGTTCCAACGATGTAGGCCTGATGGAACAAAATTGACAACTTTAATTAAAAACTTTTTTGGCTTCGCAGTTGTCAATATCAGGAAGGACTTTTGTAACTGCAGCAATTATATATCATGACGGTCCTTCAATAACATCAGGACATTACACAGCTTATTTAAAGTCTAGAAATGGCTGGTCATTCTGCAATGATTCTGTTTTAATTTTCAAAAAAAAATTGCCATATGACCTTAAAAACTCTTACCTGGTGTTTTTAAAACCAAAATTTTAGGGAAAGAATCTCGGGATGTGCTCTGAGGAATTTCAAGAAGTTCTAATGGCTCCTACACGATTTGGCCTTGAGGATAAGTGTAGTTCAGAGACATAACTTCTAACCATAAGACTGGACGTCATGGAGAAATAAGTGCACTTTGAATGAGTTCAGAAAAACTATTTCTTTTTATAAGCTAATTGAAGCAGCCAATCAAAACATAGAGTAGAGGGAATGTAAGTCTGCAATGCTGTCTACTGTTTTACATTGCTTTGTGATTAAAAGTGATGTAGAGAATTAAATAATTGTAGTAGTCATAGAGGTAGTGTAAGTCTGCTTCATAGTAAGCAGTATCAGTGTCATAGGAAATGTAGAACATGACTGAGGAAGAAGGGGAAGATATTACTAGTCCAGGATTGTGAAAATGATCTTCAACATTTTAATTCTGAAAGTTGCGGAAATGCCAAATGACGGGATTGGCTTACAAGAAATCCAAGAGTTATAAATGGCTCTGACAAGATGTGGCCTTGTGGAAACTTGTGGTAGAGAGCAAGAAGTCATTTATTGTATGTAACATGTTTTTCAAAACGATGGAGGTTTTCTTTCAGAAAGTGGCGGGCTGAAAGTAATAACAGCACAACAGAGTGTAAGCTGTTCATGGGACATCCTTTGATGTCATGGAAAGTAAGTTAACTTTAAGGAGTTCTGAATTCTGATTTGTTATGTTGTATGGGTTTTTTAAACACAATCATTTTGATTGTGTTTTTTTTTCCCCGCTGTTATATGATGAATACCTTCAAGTCACTGTTTTTAGTGAAATTTGATACATTCTGAGAACAGCAAAAATAAACCATTTAACATGTATAATTAATTCTGTACTGTTTCCATTTATGATGTACATTTAGAACTGTGTAGGAGGCATGGAGAAGGAGAGGCTTCTGTAAGTGTCAAAGTTCTTGCATACAGTGCTCATATTCTACGTAGTCTTTCATATGATAGACTACATTTCCACAATGAGATACCTAAGCAAAGGAAACACATGTCATATGATTGTGGAATGAGCAAAAAAATGTGCATGTTTTTCAATTATATTACCTGTGTTTCCTAACATTACACACCACATTGTGTAGATGAGGTTTAGGCCTGTTCCTGGAGACAGAGGAGGTCTGACATTTGTTCAAGAGTGCAGTGGACATTAATCACTTCGTTGGTAGGCCTCCACATGTATTATGTCCTCTGTTCTCTTCAAACAACTCGAAATTTCATTTGGAACCCTGAGTAGGTCTCACCTCAAACAAACCTCTGGATAGGACACATCTTATTGGCATCCTGAAGCAATCATTTAAAATGTTAGTGTCTTGCGACACTTTTCTGAGACAACAGCAGTGCAAAAGATGCACCATGTTTTAAGATAGGCCTCACTTCATCTGCATCAAGATACTGTTAGTTTAAAATGTATATCTTTAGGACTGTGTAGGGGGCCTGGAGAAGCAGAAGCTTCTGTCAGTGTCAAAGTTGTTGAAAAACTGTTTGTCCTTCAATCTTTCCCCTTGTCTTTTGTAATTTTTAAATACATGTTTTAATATTTTTCAAATGTCTGTTCTCTCTTTCACAGATTGAAAGTATAAAAACAAAAAGTGAGTAATTTAACGACAATTATAAGGTAAATGTTTTGTATTCTTTTTGTTACATTTCTATCACATTCACCTACTATTAGTTCCACAGCTTTATTTCTTTAACCCTCAGTTTCCTGCCTTTGCTACTTTCCTCATTCCTTTCTCTTTTACCTACTTACTCAACTCCTTCCACTCTTTTTCTCAGTCCCTCTCTTCTCATAGTTCCTCACTCTTGTTCACTCACTCCGTCTCTAATACTCTTAGTGTCTTAGACTGATCACTTTTTCACTACTTGTTCATAATGCTTTCTCTGTGTAGTTGAAGCACACTAAGGGGCATATTATGAACACAGCCAATAAAATGATTGCTGTTTTTATTGGCAGAAAACTGGTGCAAAAGTGGTTTTAGCGGCAGTTTTCTGCCGCAAAAGCGGCTTTGGTGACATATTTCTGCCGATAAAAGCTGCAAAACTTTTATTGCCTATGTTGATGATATGGCTCTATGTTATTTACATTTCTTTGCTGTTTCAATTAATCTTTTTCTGTTATTTTTTGTTTTCTGTTTTCTATTTTTTCTCTCTGTTATTCCCCATGTTTTAATCTTATTTTGAACATTCACTCACATTCTCCAAGAAACTCTTCTTTGTTATTGTTCTACTCTCTTTTTTTCTTTCACTTCCTTATCTATTTTGTTTTCCACAATTATACCCTCTTCCGTCTTTTCTTCGGTAAATATATCTATTAAACAGTATCTCTGGTTTACTCCCTATAGCTGTCTTTCTTTTAACATCACTCTCTGTTTACTTTCCTTATACTTACTCTTCTTTTTTTTTTTTTTTTTTTTTGGGTTCGCTCCCGGTTCGCGAACCGGGAAGCGAACTGGGAGCGAACTAAAAGAAATAGAGCTTGCTAGAGTGCTAAACATTCTAGCAATTTTTTTTGAAAGGGGAGGTAGTTCTGAAAAGAACTTTTTTTTATGTTTTTGTTGTTTTATATATTTTTTTTTTTTTTGAACATTTTTTTTTTTTTTTGTATTTTTTGAACAATTTTATATTTTTTTGGGTTTTTTTGGGGGGGAAACAACAAAAAACAGGCATTGAAAAGGGCTCAACAGGAGCAAAAAAAAAATTACTGTGTGGGGCGGTTAGGGCAATTATGATTGTTGTAAGCTAGGTTTATTGAATTGATACTCATGTTGCCACATTATATCAATGCACCGCAGTGCAGACAAGTAAATTTCATATGCCCAAAATTATCCTGGATGTTTGGCACGGTTTCCCGTGCCTCTGCTGCTGTCAAAGAAATCAACGAAGTTGACCTGGCCACAGGAGTTGCTGTTGGGTTCTGTTCCATGTCTCGTATTTCCGCCCGGCTGTAATTGAGTGGATGCCACCTGCTCATGTGCCTATGCATGGTATAGTTCCCATAGCTATACTTTTTATCAGTCCCTCTTGATAATTTTTCTTTGCAAATGAGGCAGGTGACATACCTCGCATTCACTTTCTTCTGGCCTGGAGGGATTGAAAAAAACTGCCAAATGAAACTGGCTTTCCTATGGGAAACCCGGGGCACCTCTTCCAAGAACTGTGGTCCTTCTCTCTCCTCTTCCTCTATTTCTTCCTCTTCCTCCTCTGTGTTGGTGATGACCTGGGGAGGTGGTCCTCTCTTCCCATGAGGAGGTGGTGGTGGTGGTGGGGGTCCACCAGCTGAAGCTACCATTGAAGCCATTGCTCAAGTATGAAATAAGGTCTTCCTCTCACAAAGATGAAAGTCAAAGTGAGGAAAGAAGGAGGGGTTTTCATCATTTGGGAAAAACAATAGTTCTAAACCAATGAAAAGTGTTATTTTTAGGTCACCTGACCTAGCCTTACATGATTATGAAACCAAAAGTTAAATGAACCAATGAAAAGTTTTATTAACAAGTCACATGACCTCTCACGCTTATGTTACGCGCTGCGGAACGCGCCCCGGATCGCTTCCGGGTCGCTGCGCTTCGCGCCTCGGTTCGCGTACCGGAGCACTTCCGGGTGCGCTAACGCAGCGCGTCATAAGACGCATTACGCGACAACGTGATACGTCGCGCTTCCGCGATGCGTCACGATGTTGATTTCTAACGCGGCAGTTGCGCTAACGGAACGTTTACCGGTTCGCGGACTGGGTCGCGGCATCAAATTGAGCTAACGGGAAGCTTCCCGGTTCGCGAACCGGGAGCGAACAAAAAAAAATATTTTAAAAAAAATTATTAATAAACATATAAAATATATTTTTGGATTTAACCACTTGGATGCTAAGGGGTGTGCAATAAGGACCATTGAATTTCCATTGAAATCAATGGAAACTCCATGACGAGTTACCCTTGTCATTAGCACTGAAGGGGTTAAAGAAGAATACATTTTACAGCTATAGATATTAGCTTTTAAAAAACCAATGAAATTCACTGAAAAAACCATAGGTTATAGACCATACATAGTTAGGAATTAGCATTTACAAAACCTTGAAAATTCACTGAAAAAACCATAGGTTATAGACCATATATAGTTAGGAATTAGCATTTAAAAAACCTTATTTTACTCACACAAAACCATTGAAATTCCATATATAGTTAGTTGTACTAACTATATATCGCGCACCCGCAATCCACTGCTGATCATGTCACATATTACATCATTCATGACATGGTCAGTGACATCACTGATGACATCACTGATGACATCTCAAATGACATCACTGATGACATCACTGATGACATCTCAAATGACATCACTGATGACATCTCAAATGACATCACTGATGACATCACTGATGACATCTCATTTGACATTACTGATCACATCACTGATGACATCATTCATGTGATAATACGATGAACCTCTTCAGACTCTAATATAACCTTAGATACACTCAGTGTAAACACAGACTCACAGATTGTCATTCATCCATGAAGTTACACACACACACACCTAGTCAGTCATGCAAACAATCAATCACACCTCCATTTTCCCAACTATACAGTTATACACACCTTACTTATTCAAACATATACTAAAACATATTTACTCACTTATACAATCCTGGATACAAGTTCACAATGATCCATACAGCCACTCACACATTCACTGGCTCTTATGCACAGTTATTTATATATGTCAAGTCTCAGATGTACTGTGTTTTACATATGTACTTACTTTGACATGTAGCACTGAGATATCCATTCACTCACCAATACACTGATGCACACAGTCAACCGCCCATACAGCTGTTTCCACATGCACTTTTGAACCCATACATCTAGTGAATCAACTGCTCACACATCTATGCACAGAGTCATACACCTCCCAGCCACCCACACATACACTCAGTCTCCCATACAAATACTTGGGCAACCAATCAATAACCCATATAGTTACTCATATAGCTACTGAACAACACATGCAGCAGTTTTCAGAACAACAGACATAATGATGCACAAATTAAGACAGTTTAGTCACAAACCCATGCACTCAGTGAGACACATTTAATCACTCACTCATACAGTCAGTCATGCACCTACTAAATCCTTCATCCAGACACTTATACATCCACTCAAGACATATTTTAACTTTACAGAAAAATACAGTCACTGGATGTTGTCATCAGTGATGTCATCAGTGATGTCATTTGAGATGTCATCAGTGATGTCATCAGTGATGTCATTTGAGATGTCATCAGTGATGTCATCAGTGATGTCATTTGAGATGTCATCAGTGATGTCATCAGTGATGTCACTGACCATGTCATGAATGATGTAATATGTGACATGATCAGCAGTGGATTGCGGGTGCGCGATATATAGTTAGTACAACTAACTATATATGGAATTTCAATGGTTTTGTGTGAGTAAAATAAGGTTTTTTAAATGCTAATTCCTAACTATATATGGTCTATAACCTATGGTTTTTTCAGTGAATTTTCAAGGTTTTGTAAATGCTAATTCCTAACTATATATGGTCTATAACCTATGGTTTTTTCAGTGAATATATATATATATATAAAACATATTTAAACTTTTAAAAAACACACATTCACTTGATAATGTCATCAGTGATGTCATAAGTGATGTCATTTGAGATGTCATCAGTGATGTCATCAGTGATGTCACTGACCATGTCATGAATGATGTAATATGTGACGTCATCAGCAGTGCATTGTGGGGGTGTGAGTTACAGTTAGCTCAACTAACTATAACTGCCACATTTCTCTGGTTTTGTGTAAGTGAAATGTCCAACTAAGTAAACGTCGCTGAAACCTATGGTTTTTTTTCAGTGGATTTCAAAGGTTTTTTAAATGCTAATTTCTAACTGTAATGTTCCTGAAACCTATGGTTTTTTCAGTGAATTTCAAAGGTTTTTTAAATGCTAATTTCTAACTATTTCTACAGAGGTAGGACATATGTAGAAAGAGGAAGAAACGTGCAGAAAGATGCAAAAGAAATGCAGAAAGATGCAACAGAAGTCCAGAAAGGCAAAGAAAGGTGCAGAAAGAAGGAAGAGATATGCACAAAGAACCAACAAAGGTGCAGAAAGAGGCCTTGTTGCAAAGTCATCCTGTGCCCACAAAGTTTTGCTGACTGGTACTGGTGGTAACTGACTGTGACTACCCAGGCCCGGAGCCAGTGCTATCCTGAAAGACACTTAGAATACAGTGAAAACATCTACATACATTAGGGTACACTATGGGTTGCAGTAACCCTGTGATTGGCATGACCTCCCCTGTAAGGCACCAGGACAAAATAGGGCAGGGGTTAAAACTACCTTTAAGTCAGAGGCAAAAAAAAAGTACAGAAAGAAGCAACAGAGGTGCAGAAACAGGCAAGAAAGGTGCACAAAGAGGGTACCGAGGTATAAAAAGAGGCATGAGGGAATACAGAAATTTGCAACAGAGGTACAGAAAGAAGCAAGAGCAGTGCAGAAAGAAGCAAAAGAGGTGGAGAAATAGGGAAGAGGGTACAGAAAGAGGCAAGAAGGATACAGATATTTGCAAAAGAGGTGCAGAAACAAGCAAGAGAAGTACAGAAAGGGGCAAGAGAATTGCTGAAAGAAGCAAGAGAGGTGTAGAAAGAAGCAATAGAAGTGCAGAAAGAGGCAAGTGGGTGCAGAAAGAAGGAAGAGAAGTGCAGGCAGAGGTAAGAGAATTGCTGAAAGAAGCAACAGAGGTGTGGAAAGAAGCAAGAGAAGTGCAGAAAGAGACACATAAGGTGCAGAAAGAAACAAGAGCAGTGCAGAAAGAGCCAGTAGAGGTGCAAAAAGAGGGAAGAGGGGTGCAGAAAAAGGTAGGAGGGTGCAGAAAGAGGCAAGAGAGGTACAGAAAGAGACTGAGGGGTGCAGAAAGAAGGAAAAGATGTGCAGAAAGAGACAAGAGAATTGCTGAAAGAAGCAACAGAGCTGTAGAAAGAAGCAAGAGAAGTGCAGAAAGGGGCAAGAGAATTGATGAAAGAAGCAAATGAGGTGTAAAAAGAAGCAAGAGCAGTGCAGAAAGAAGCAAGAGAAGTGCAGAGAGAAGCAAGAGGTGGAGAAATAGGGAAGAGGGTACAGGAAGAGGCAAGAGGGATACAGAAATTTGCAAAAGTGGTACAGTAACAAGCAAGAGAAGTGCAGAATGAGGCAAGACAATTGCTGAAAGAAGCAACAGAGATGTAGAAAAAAGCAAGAGATGAGCAGAAAGAGGCAAGTGAGGTACATAAAGAAGCAAGAGCAGTGCAGAGTGAATCAACAGAGGAGCAAAAAGAGGCAAGAGGGGTGCAAAAAGATGGAAGATAAGTGCAGAAAGAGGCAAGAGAATTGCTGAAAGAAGCAACAGAGGTGTAGAAAGAAGCATGAGAAGTGTAAAAAGAGGCAAGTGAGGAGCAGAAAGAAGCAAGAGCAGTGCAGAATGATCCAAAAGAAGAGGTGCAAACAGAGGCAAGAGGGGTGCAAAAAGAAGCAAGAGTAGTGCAGAAAGAACCAATAGAGGTGTAAAAAGAGGCAAGAGGTTTGCAGAAAAAGGTAGGAGGGATGTGGAAAGAGGCAAGAGAGGAACAGAAAGAGACTGGAGGGGTGCAGAAAGAAGGAAGAGAAGTACAGAAAGAGGCAAGAGTATTGCTGAAAGAAGCAACGGAGGTGTAGAAAGAAGCAAGAGCAGTGCAGAAAGGGGCAATAGAATTGATGATAGAAGCAACATAGGAGTAAAAAGAAGAAAGAGCAGTGCAAACAGAAGCAAGAGAAGTGCAGAAAGAAGCAAGAGGTAGAGAAATAGGGAAGAGGGTGCAGGAAGAGGCTAGAGGGATACAGAGATTTGCAAAAGAGGTGCAGAAACAAGCAAAAGAAGTGCAGAGAGATGCAAGATAATTGCTGAAAGAAGCAACAGATGTGTAGAAAGAAGCAAGCGGTGTACAGAAAGAGGCAAGTGAGGTGCAGAAAGAAGCAAGATAATTGCTGAAAGAAGCAACAGAGGTGTAGAAAGAAGCAAGAGATGTACAGATAGAGGCAAGTGAGGTGCAGAAAGAAGCAAGAGCAGTGCAGAATGAATCAACAGAGGTACAAAAAGAGGCAAGAGGGGTGCAAAAGAAGGAAGAGAAGCGCAGAAAGAGGCAAGAGAATTGCTGAAAGAAGCAACAGAGGAGTAGAAAGAAGCAAGAGAAGTGCAGAAAGAGACAAGTGAGGTGTAGAAAGATGCAAGGGCAGTGCAGAAAGAACCAACACAGGTGCAAAAAGAGGCAAGAGACGTGCACACACAGTCGAGAAAGGTGCAGAAAGAGGGTACAGGGGAGCAGAAAGAGGCCAGAGTATTGCATTGCTGAAAGATGCAACAGAGGTGTAGAAAGATGCAAGAGAAGTGCAGAAAGAGGCAAGTGAGATACAGAAAGAAGCAAGAGCAGTGCAGAAAGAACCAACAGAGGTGCATAAAGAGGCAAAAGAGGAACAAAAAGAAGGAAGAGAAGTGCAGAAAGAAGCAAGAGAATTGCTGAAAGAAGCAACAGAAGACCAGAAAGAAGCAGGAGAAGTGCAGAAAGAAGCAAGAGCAGTGCAGAAAGAACTAACAGGGGTGCAAAAAGAAGCAAGAGAGGTGCAGAAACAGAGAAACAGGCAACACAGGTGCAAAAAGAGGCAAGAGACGTGCACAAACAGTCGAGAAAGGTGCAGAAAGAGGGTACAGGGGAGCAGAAAGAGGCCAGAGTATTGCATTGCTGAAAAAAATACAGAGGTGTAGAAAGATGCAAGAGAAGTGCAGAAAGAGGCAAGTGAGATACAGAAAGAAGCAAGAGCAGTGCAGAAAGAACCAACAGAGGTGCAAAAAGAGGCAAAAGAGGGACAAAAAGAAGGAAGAGAAGTGCAGAAAGAAGCAAGAGAATTGCTGAAAGAAGCAACAGAAGACCAGAAAGAAGCAGGAGAAGTGCAGAAAGAAGCAAGAGCAGTGCAGAAAGAACTAACAGAGGTGCAAAAAGAAGCAAGAGAGGTGCAGAAACAGAGAAACAGGCAACACAGGTGCAAAAAGAGGCAAGAGACGTGCACAAACAGTCGAGAAAGGTGCAGAAAAAGGGTACAGGGGAGCAGAAAGAGGCCAGAGTATTGCATTGCTGAAAGATGCAACAGAGGTGTAGAAAGATGCAAGAGAAGTGCAGAAAGAGGCAAGTGAGATACAGAAAGAAGCAAGAGCAGTGCAGAAAGAACCAACAGAGGTGCAAAAAGAGGCAAAAGAGGGACAAAAAGAAGGAAGAGAAGTGCAGAAAGAAGCAAGAGAATTGCTGAAAGAAGCAACAGAAGACCAGAACGAAGCAGGAGAAGTGCAGAAAGAAGCAAGAGCAGTGCAGAAAGAACTAACAGAGGTGCAAAAAGAAGCAAGAGAGGTGCAGAAACAGAGAAACAGGCAAGACAGGTGCAGAAAGAGGCAAGAGAATTGCTGAAAGAAACAAGAGCATTGCAGAAAGAACCAACAGAGGTGCAAAAAGAGGCAAGAGGGGTGCAGAAAGAGGCAGGAGGGTGCAAAAAGAAGGAAGAAAAGTAAAGGAAGAGGCAAGAGAATTGCTGAAAAAAACAACAGAGGTGTAGAATGGAGCAAGAGAAGTGCAGAAAGAACCAGCAGAAGTGCTGAAAGAGGCAACAGAGGTACAGAAGGAGACACAAGGGGTGCAGAAAGCAGGAAGAGAAGTGCAGAAAGAAGCAACCGAGGAACAAAAAGATGCAAGAGTGGTGCAGAAAGAGGGAAGAGAGATGTAGTAAGAGGCAAAAGAGTTGCACAAATAGGGAAGAGGGGTGCA
Organism: Lissotriton helveticus; assembly: GCF_964261635.1. Lineage (NCBI taxonomy): Eukaryota > Metazoa > Chordata > Amphibia > Caudata > Salamandridae > Lissotriton > Lissotriton helveticus. Next base: position 491,907,767 of record NC_136069.1, on the reverse strand, counting down.
AAAAGACGCGGGAGGGGTGCAGAAAGAATTAACAGAGGTGCCGGAAGAAGCAAAAAAAGTGCAGAAAGAAGCAAATGAAGTGCAGACAGAGGCAACAAATGTGCAGAAAGAGGCAAAAGAGGTGCAGAAACAAGCACGAGAAGTACAGAAAGAGACAAGTAAGGTGCAGAAAGAATGAACAGCATTGCAGAAAGAGCCAACAGAGGTGCAAAAAGAGGCAAGAGGGGTACAGAAAAAGGTAAAAAGGGCTGCAGAAAGAGGCAAGAGAGGTACAGAAAGAGGCCGGAGTGGTGCAGAAAGAAGGAAGAGAAAAGCAGAAAGAGGCAAGAGAATTGCTGAAAGAAGCAACAGAGGTGTTGAAAGAAGCACGAGAAGTGCAGAAAGAGGCAAGTGAGGTGCAAAAAGAGGCACAAAGGTTGGAGAAAGAGAAAGAGAAGTGCAAAAGGAAGCAACAGAGGTACAGAAAAAGGCAAAATAGGTGCAGAATGGAGCAAGATAGGTGCAGAAAGAAGGAAGAGAAGTACAGAATGAAGTAACAGGGGGATAAAAAGAGGCAAAAGGGTATAAAAGACGTAAGAGGGATACAGAAAAAGGCAAGAGAGGTACAGAAAAAGGGAAGAAGGGTGCAGAAAAAGGGAGGAGGGGTACAGAAAGAAGCAAATAAGGTACAGAAAGAGGCAAGAGAATTGCTGATAGAAGGAAGTGAGGTGCAGAAAGTAGAAGAGATGTGCAGAAAAAGGCAAGAGAAGTGCATAAAAGAAACAAATGTGCAGAAAGAAGCAACAGAAATGCAGAAAGATGCAAGAGAGGCACAGAAAGAAGCAAGAGTGGATGGCACACCAATAGTTCCAATTTAACACCAACATTTAGCAATAAGTGACAGGAGACCATTGGAGGTTTGGAATGGGCCATCTACTACGCTGTAACACTTGTTGCTGCATTTTTGGTAAAGTTTGAGCCGTTTGAGCTGGAAACAAGGCTTTTGTTGTTCAAATATGCAGATTAGGGAGCAGATGAGGGATTATGTGGCTATTGCAGAAAATGTATAATTGAGCGAAACTTGGTGCAGCCAAACAAGTTGTATAATTCCAGTGGCCCTACTCATACCTCTGACTAGGTCCACAAGTTTTCCTCAGTGAATCCATTATTTTTTGTCTCACTGGGCTCATAGTTGAACTTCTATACAACTGAGAGAGACTAAACCTGGGGTTACCACTCCACAGTATAGACTACAATTCAACATCATTACTTTCCATAACACATAATCTCACTCTACATAAATCCTATATACTAAATACCATATACTTTCTATCCACATAATTTCACTGCACAACATACCACACACAACGTACATCCACTCCACTCCGGAAACATTAATAAAAAATGTTTACATTTACAACGCCAATAGCTCTCACTCTCGCAAATGCGAAACCTATTACATTGCAAACACTTCTTTAAATAGTCGTAGCGTTTGCACAGTGGTGAAGAAAGGCTTCTGGGCCTCCTACCAGCGCTCAAGATTTCTGATGCTTAGGATTTACTGGAGGTACCAGAAGGGCTTCTTGCCCCCCAAAGTCCCTCAGGAGTAAAGTGGACTTCATCCCCCATCCTGTAGTCTGCCAGGAGGCACGTTTGCAGAGTGGTGGAGAAAGTGTCATGGCCTCCAAAGACGACTTAGCAATCCTACTGTGTGGGACTTACTGGAGGTAACAAGGGGGGTATTTAGCCCCATTGCTGAGGCCATTATTACCCTGGGGACCCCATACCCTGGGGCTGTGCCTTAATATTTTTTTTTATATATTTTTTAAATTAGGAAGGGGGCTGTGTGGCCCCCCCTTCCCTTGGCCACTTCTGGCCCCAGGAACCCCATCCCCCAGGGCATGGCCTTACTGTTGGGGACCATGGGGGGAGCCCTAATGCCCCCACAGACCCGCCGGCCCCCCGCATGCCAGCAGCTCCCCTTGCTCAAAAGCAATCCTGCTTTACCTCATTGAAGCGAGAGCAGGTTTACCTGCTCTCGCTTCAATAAAGCAAAGCTGAGTTTGGTATGGCAGGGCGGGAACCGTGTTCCTGCCCTGCCTTAGCAAATGGCAATGTCCCGGGGTGGGCACCCCGGGACATTGCAGGAGCCGGCCCTGGGGGGTGGCGTTCCCCAGGGCCATCAAGGGCTCCAGGAGGGGGGCCACGAGGTCCCCCTCCCTTTATTTCTAAAGCCCCGGGAGGTTGTGCTCCCGGGCGTGTAGGGTCTTGAGCCCCACACACACATGTTTTTATTAAAAAAACAGAGCCCCGGGGAGGTTGCAGTCCCCGGGACTGCGTGGGGGCTGCATGTCCCCGTGTTTAATTTGCAAAGCCCATGGGAGGTGGTGGTCCCTGGGGCATGTGGGGGGAGTTTGAGCTCCCACATACATTTTAATTTTAAAAAATATGAGAGCCCCGGGGAGGTGGTCCCTGGGGCTGCTGGGGGGCTTCGTGCCCCCCTGCAAATCTTCAGTCTAGCCCTTGGGAGGTGGCGGTCCCAGGGGCTGCAGGGGTCCCTGCAGGCCCCTGCAATATATTTTTTAATTGCCCCAGGACCTGGCCCACCCGGGGGCTTAACAATAACGAAGCGCGGCAGCCCGTGCTTTGGTTTCTAAAAAAATTCTCAGCAGGATTTGCTCACCCAGCGTGAATTCTGACATTTTTTTGGGCACTGGGGGTCCTTGTGGGACTCCCTGAGCAGGCCTAGAGGGTCAGGGTGTTTGTACCCTGCCCCCTTTGGATGTATGACGTTACAACGCATACTTTTACAACGCATGCCTTTACAACACATTTTTTACAACGCAACATCCATTACAACGCATTCCATTACAACGCATGCCATTACAACAAATTTTTAAAAACTACCTTTCCAACGCATTCCATTACAACGCATACTACCCTTACAACGCATACCATTACAACGCATAACAATACATTGCATGTATGGTAAGTATTGGATAGTGTAGGGGTAAAAATTACTATTCTAACTCCAGGAGGATGCAACAGTAGGGTAAGTGTTCGATAGTGTAGGGGTAAAAATTACTATTCTAACTCCAGGGGGTGCAACAGTAGGGTAAGTGTTGGATAGTGTAAGGGTACTATGCGTTGTAATGTTATGCGTTGTAATGGTATGCGTTGTAATGACATGCGTTGTAGTGGTATGCATTGTAGTGTCATGCGTTTTAATGGTTGCGTTGTAATGGCATGCGATGTAATGGATGTTGCGTTGTAAAGGTTTTGTTGTAATGGTAGTGCGTTGTAAAAGTTGCATTGTAAAGGTTGTTTCCCGCCCCCTTTTCTTATTTTTCACCTTTTTGTACTCTTTTCTTGTCACTCGGTTACCGAGTCACAAGATGGCTGCCAACACTTTCTGGTTTGGAGTGTTGGCAGCAATCAGAGTGAAGCTCGTAATCGGGAGGAGTCAAGGCAACTCCTCAGTGCTCAGATATCGATATTTTTATTTTTAAATTGCTCAGCAACTACTGAACGGATTTGCACCATTTAAAACAAGCATTTGCAATGCAATAGGTCTCGCATTACTGAATGTTTGAGCTATTGGTGTTGCATTATTATTAGCAATGCTAATAGCTCAAACTTTAATAATGCGAGACATATTGCATTGCAAATGCTTGTTCTTTCTGGTTGTGCAGTGAGGAAACCATGAGCACATATACATCACTATCTCTGGAACATGAGAAGGTGCGTCTTCAAGAGTGTCATGAGACTACTTAGGATTCATTTGTTGTAGACATTTCGCAGAATGTTGCATATGAGTGAGAGGAGTTTGTGCTTCATTCTCTTACAGCTTTTACTCGATGGTGATGTTTCTTCTCTCTAGCTTTTCTATTGCTAGCATGTGCCTTCATATGTAAATATATTTATCCACATTGGTAGTAATACTTCTTTTCTTTGAAAAAACTGTCCTTTTTTTCATCTAGCTTTTGTGTTCCCGAGATCGGAGTTTTCGAGATCTCAATCTCTTTCCTTGATCTCTGCACATTGTTCTCATTGCTTGCTCTTTCAGGCTGAATGGCCTTTCTCTTATGCCTGCTTTGCGTGCCTAACTCTTCTTTACCTATGTCTCTGCTTGGTTGTCGATGCATCGCCATTTCTTATATTTCTTCAACTGTGTCGTTTTTTCTTAGCAATTTACATCGCAGTGTTTCAGATTGGCATCGCTCTATGATGTGTAGGCGGATAGCGTCATCAACTGAAAATGTGCTGCCCTCGTAGTATTGTACTAGTCTTCATATGCAAGTGATGAAATCATCCATGGGTGTGGGGTCCCTTGTCTGTCTTTATAGTTTCAGGAATGCCCCTGCTGCAAACATTTTTTCCAGCGCAGGGATCGTGATGACATATATACCAGGACAAATCCTTATGCTAAACCGAAACCAGGGTACACATAGGTAATAGAGTACGTGTGTTTCATTGGTTTCATTCAGCCAAGTGTGCTAATCAGTTCCTCTTGACAACAAAAGATAATTTACAATAAACATAATGAAATGATTAATAGATATGACCAGGAGCCTCAATTTCAGCTTGTGCTGAAAGAATATGTTGATTAGTATACATATAACAGATAACAAATAGTGCAGACAACATAGTGCTGTTGTCATAAAGATCCAGATCTGTATAATTACAACTGAAATTATTTTATTATTAATAGATATGACCAGGAGCCTCAATTTCGGCTTGTACTGAAAGAATACGTTGGTTAGTATACATATAACAGATAACAAATAGTGCAGACAACACAGTGCTGTTGTCATAAAGATCCAGATCTGTATAATTACAACAGAACCAACATAAAACTAAACAATGTACAATAGTTCACTTTTGAATCCTTTTATGAGTCATTGACTTCACAATGTTCGCTATACAACGCTCAATGGCGTGATGGTGAAGTTTCGACTCCCTAGGACACACTCAGCGGGTCTCAGCAGGACAAATATACCCGAGAAGAAGGGAGAATTAAATGCTACTTATTTATTGCAAACGAAGATTACAAGAAGTAAAGTCTGTATTCGAGAAATCACTATGACAGCACTGGTTGAGAACAGTTGTTTTACCGGTGGGAATCGTCACTACTTCTCATTGACAACCATTATTTAATGTCCTAATTCAATTGACTAAAGTAGTCAATGGAAATATTGCCTCATATGCTGTTGAGTAGTTTGAACATTTGTAGCAGAGGTGGACTGTGGTTTTGACTGGTTATCTTATGTTTTAGGCATTCTCTCAGCTTTCTCTTCCATGATTTACTCAAGCACTGGAAATCTCAACCCTTCTCTCAGGTCCGTTTTGGCAGCTACTATGCCTCTGTATTCTTAGTGAGCCAGATCAGTGACCTACTGGCTCTACTGATTTACGATAATTATATCACTGAGGAGGGCTTTGCAGATGGCTACTTACAGTTCCTCGCTCATGTGCTTGAATGAGGATTGTTTTTCCTGATTTTCTTTGAGACCCGATGCCTGGCTGCTGAGGTGCCACCATCAGTGTTCACGGATTCACCATAAGATGTCCAGTAATATGTGTTCTCAGAGTCCTAGGACCAACCAAGCAGCTTTATTCTGGGAGCTGAAACACACTGCATGAGATGTTAGGAAAGACCCAAATGCATCTCTTTCCCAAAATAGAGTCAGGCGGAAACTGTATCCTGGGTGGTGGATTTTCAAGCACCCAGCCACATCAGTAGTGGGAAGATATTTCCAACAGTTTACAAAATATGGACTGCATGGATGCATTGTCCCAGCGGTGTGTGGGGGAAGCTTGCACTGGTGCTGCCATGCTGCAGCTACTCCCCTTGAGAGTAAGAGAGAGGGTGGCATGCGGCACCTGGAGGAGAGACAAGGAGGGAGGGAGAGAAGGTCTTGAGCGAGTGCTTTCCAGTCCATATGTATTCTGTCTGTGAAGACTGCACTCCTGCTGGCCTTGGGGTGATGAGGGGTGAAGGGGGAGGAAAGAGAAAGAGAGAGGGGAAGTCTTTTTAAAGGAATCTTGCTCTCCTGTTGCATGGGCTTTTTCATGGTCTGACTAAGCTTCCTACCTCAAACCAGTCCTGGGATTTTCTCATGTCACACTCCAACTCTTGACTTTTCAGGCTGACCCTACCAGATAGGTGAAGTTGTCTGGTTAGGAAGGATATTTTACGGTTTTACCAAGAAAATGCATAGACTTGCCGTCCCTCCGTTATATACCATTGGTTGTTTTTACTGTCTCTCTCATTTGTCCGCTTCTTATTCACGTAAGAGCTTATTAATCTGGGATGTTTCCCTCCCATGGAGAATCGCCTCTTTGCCATCTCTTTGATAGCGTGGCTTCTGTGCTTCTACTGCTTGCTTTTAGGGAAATACTTTGTTCTTTTTGTTTAAGCACTCCATGAGAGTGCATGCATTTCCCAGCTATCTTCCCGTGTACACCCCCCTCCATGTTACTCTCTCCTACACATTTGCTTCTCTCCTCCACCAACATTGATATTGCAATCTCTGGTCATAGACGTCAATTCACCAAAATGCCTGGGATAGCGGAAGTAACATCATATGCCCTTTGACCTTCATTTTCACTCACACATACATGCTTCCACATACACACATGCTCACACATACACACTTTCTCTCACATAAGCACACTCATTCGCAGGCACTCACACAACCTACTACATTCGGGGGCAAGCCAGGGGTGCCTAAATGAGGTCCATGTCTCTTACCTGAGTGCTTCTCCCCCCACATTCTGCGTTGCTCTCTTTTGCTCGTGTTCTTTCTCCCTTCACCTGCCGTGTTGCTTTCCCTCCCACCCACTGTGTTATTTCCGTTCACCGCCCTCCCTCATCCCGTTGCCACAATCTAGTAATCCATTAAAAAAAAAAACATTTGAAGCGCTTTCACGCTACTTTTTAAAACAGCACTTTCGTAATTCTTTTTTTAAATTCACCGATCCATCTCAGATCGGTAAAGATAAAGAAAAACAAGCAACAGTAATTAAAGATGGCATTTCATGGCAAGTCTGTTAGGTTGCAAAAGCTTACAATTAAATGGTTCAGCTATTATAATAAACGTGTACGTTCTCCAAAATAAACGTAGATACATCTATGTGGTTTGATGCACACATCTGATTAGTGTTTCATCCAATCAAAAATGGCGCTTTTACTTCAGGGAAATAAAATAGTGTTCTGTGGCTGGAAACATAGCTTCAAAAAGAGCAATATGATGTCCCTTTTCAGTTCACCGACCGATAATCTACATTTCCTTTTGGTATTTCAAGACAAAGCTGGTTGCCTTGGTGCCCTTTTGCGAGTCACCCGGTGCCCTTTCCATGGGTGCATGGAAGTGTTCTGCGCCCAGAGCGCTCATTTTGTGAACTTGTTAATTTATGGGTGAATTTTTAGGGGACGGGACGTGAAAGTCCCCTAACCTCTCTCTCAAATGCAGGAACATAAGTGCTGAGGGAAGGCAGTTGAAAGTACTTTTGCGGGTTTTTTTATTTGTAAAATTCAGGTGGCCTATGAGCACTGCTTGAGCGTTCAATTTTGGGTATCCTGTTAGAGGTGCACGGAAAAGCCCCCCTGCATTCCCAAGGGCAGAAAGGATTTGGTGCTAGGTCGGGTTTCTTTTTGCCCCCACCCCCGCCCCCACCACGCATACGTTTTTTTCTTGGGTGGACTTCATGTTGGGGATTCAGGTGTAGTTGAGGGGGGCAACAGAAGAGGCAATGAGGTGTTGGGCGGCGTATAAACAAGTGTATGTGCTCCACCCACCAGTGTTAATCAGGTATAAAACAGCACCTGCTGCAAGTAAAAATGAAGAAAAGCATATTAGACGGAATATTTTGAATCAAGTCAGAGGGATGCTGCTGTTGCCAGGGCCTTGATGCGAAAGGCTCTGAAGACTGGCGCCATGGGCCTGGGCCTGGGTTTTACTCGCCCATGACAAAAGCCGGCCAGTCTCTAACCAGCGAGGGCTCCAAGGAGGTGCAGCTGCTTATGTTTTATTCGCAGCAAGGGCTTGAAGGAGCTGCAGCGCCTTGTGTTTTATAGGCAGCAAGGACTTCAAGGAGGTGCAGCGGGTCGTGCTCCCTGCTTAACGTGAGCTCTAGGAATTACAGGCTTTGAAGCGCTAGCTACTGTGTCCTGCGCTGTGGACCCTGGAGTCTCATGGAGCTGCTGTGGCCAATGCTTCCCGAGCCGTGGCCTCCTGCTTGTGGACCCACGGTCTTCTTCAAGGCACTGGACACTCACGTTTCCTCTAATCTTGGTGATCACCCTTTTCAGCTGGATCGAAAGCTTGGGGAATAGGAGAGCGAGTCCCAGCAGGTGAGGAGGTATCACTCAGAACTAAGGGGGGGTTGTATCATACATATTCACCAAGCCAAGGAAAAGTAATCTCCCCCAGTCCCAATAATCAGAGAAACAGGGAGTGGAGCGGCCATGGGAGAAACATAGAGGCCGGCACCAAGGTAGTGGGAGGAGCCAGGGGTGAGAGAAACCAGGAGAAACACTCTCCCGCCCGGTGCCGAGGTGAGCAAAGACATGGATGAGACCACTCTCCCGCCCAACATTACCACTACAACATCACAAGTGGAAGGAGGCACTAATGCACGCATGATGCGAGCGGTCACCTCAGCAATGTTTTGGCTCTGCCTGTACTTCATAACAGCTGACCTTTCTCATGACAAGAGACTGTTACTTGCCAACGAACAAGAAGTGACAAACACATAACAGATGTTACAGCACCACTGACACCAGGGGTCACCCGGTATCAACCTGAAGCAGGAGCACTCTGCCCGGATCTTCTGCTAAATTGGACAGAGAGGTGCGCGCTCTGGCCTTGCTTTTGTGTTTATTAAAACATACCTTAGCTTCTAAAGAATAAAAATGCATGCCAGTCACTTTTGGAACTCTTAGAAGCTCCCTAATTGCTACTACTTCCGCGTAAACATACCGAATACACACTGGAGGTTGGTGTAGATCGGAAACTTCACTTCGGCATAGTTGCTTCCCTGGGAAGTGGATAAAAAAAAGAAGAAGCCCGTGAGTGGTGCGCGAGCGGTCGCCACAGCGAGCCATGTGGTTTCAATAATCGCGCTCGTGCCTGGGCACGATAATTGAAAGAACATGACGGCCTGGTGCGCGTAATAGACACCAATAGGCCATGGGAGGAGCTATGCGCGCGCCTAGAGCCAATTGCGTACAGTCCTTTAGAATAAGACGCACGCAAAGGCCAATGGGGGAGCTCGAAAGAAAATGCACACGCACGAGCATGTGGGATTCCTAGGTCAGCTCACATTCTTCATTTTTCACATACAAAATGTCTTGTGCTGCGCGGGCACTGCTGCACAGTGCACCGCTATAGGCGCGAGACCTAAAAAGGACTCTTTCTGAACCAAGACCTACCTTTTTTTTCCAAATTTGGGGTAATTCCGTTCAGCAGTTTGGGCTGTAGTTTTGTCTAAAGTTTCCTGTTGAAATTAACATGGAGAAAACGCGTTTTGGGCCTCCCTTTTTTCTAGGTTCCCGTTTGATGAATCACCCCAAGCGCCCCATTAGCTTGGAAAATGTCCCGAAAATTCGTGAAACGGCGCCAAAGATATTGGCAAAAGAAAAAGGCCTTTTGAATAGAAACAAGGTCCTAACTATAACTACCTACTGGCGTCTGCATGTAGGTATGTATGTATGTACGTATGTATGTGTATATATATGTATATATATATATATATATATATATATATATATATATATATATATATATATATATATATATATATTCACTGAAAAAACCATAGGTTTTACACCAGTTATAGTTAGCTGGAAATTTTACTCGCATAAAACCATTGAAATTCCCACGTTATAGTTAGTTGGACTCACTATAACTTGCGCGTGCAATGCACTGCTGAGGACGTCACATATTACATCACTCATGACATGGTCAGTGACATCACTCATGACATCACTGATGACACCATCCAGTGAATGTGTGTCTTTCTGAAAAATAAATATGTGTTATATATGTATATGTAAAAGTTGATGGAAGAATAAATGTTTAAATAAGTGTTTATATGGATGGTTTTTTTTTAATTGATTGGTTAACTGGTTTATTAAGTGTATCTTAGTGAATACATATATTAGAGAGTAATGTTTAAATATTTAAATATATGTATTAGTGTTTCACTTTGTGTATAAGTGGCTGCATGGGTTGGTGAGTAGATACATGTGTATGTATATAGCTTATTAGATGTTTTTCTTAGTATCAGTATCAATCCTAACTATACAGTATGAGTGTTTGTATGGTTTGGTGGAGGTATTACTTAGCACATAGATGCATGAATGACTGACTCTATCTTTGTATGTGTTTTGAAGACAGCATATGTGCAGGACTGTATGGGTGGATGACTGTGTATATGTGTGTGTTACTGAGTGAATGAGTGTCTCACTAGTCTCTTTATCAGTAACTACATATGTTTTAATCTAGTGTTTGTGAATATTGACGTATATAAGTGAGTATATCTGAGAGTAAGAGATTGTAAGAGTTCCTATTTAAATTAGTATGTGTTTCTATAAGTGATTGTGTATAGCTGTATATGCAAATAAATGGATGTTGAATAGTTAATTTGCATGTGTGAGTATGTGTGTGAGTAACTTTTGGATGACTGTCGGTGTGTAACAGGATGTATAGGTGTATCACTACATATGATGAGTCACTATATGTATGAGTGACTATATTGAACTGTTGGTGAATGAGTGCATGTGTATATAGATGGTGGAATTATTGAATTGTTTTTTGTAAGTGGAATCGCTATCTCCATTTTTTTGAAAATTGTAGTTTCTATTTTTGAATATTTGTTTCAAGGGTTACATTACAGTGAAAGGAGGTCTGTCACTCTGTCACAAGGATGGTGTCATCAGTGATGTCATGAGTGATGTCACTGACCATGTCATGAGTGATGTAATATGTGACGTCATCAGCAGTGCATTGCACGCGCAAGTTATAGTGAGTCCAACTAACTATAACGTGGGAATTTCAATGGTTTTATGCGATCCAAAGAACACAGCTCTCCAGGTGTTTTGAATTCCATATTTTGTATATTTGCATTTGCCTCTCGTAGAAATTGAAGTAAGTCGTCCCATGCATACTCGGCACAGCTAAGAGTGAGTAACCATGTCGGAGTTCCTAAGTTTCTTAGCATACATTTCAATTCCCCATGACGACGGTACCAATACTCATTTGTACCACGCTGACATGCCATGAGATTGATTAGATGAGATTCCAAAATATTATCTTGCAGATTCACTTTCTCCATAAAGTCCCTCGCCGAAACATTTTGCAGATGTGCTCAACTTTTCAGTATATGGTTTACTGCATAAGAAAGCCCAGACAAGTCACTTTCATACAGTAGATGAAACAAATAGGGAATGCATTGACGAAACCTTGGATCTTCAGCATATAATCTTACAGTTCGATATTCAGATGCAGGAATTTGAAGTGGACGATCATCATATCGTCCACCTCGACCTGTTGGAAATAGCTGTGGAAAACAACGAGCTTCTAAACTTTCTTCCCATACACTAATGGGACTTCCTTTTGCTGCTTTCATTTGAAACAATTCAATTGCATTCCCCATTACTTCTTTGGAATGCAAAGGATGAACAGTATAATGTTCATATATTTCTTCACTTCTAGACACGTCAACTTTTTCAATTTGGCCGCCTGAACAATCACTGTCTTCATCTGCAGCTGTTTCCTCTGCTGCAACACATACATCTTTGTAATACTCATTGTTTTTGACTAAATACAACGTTGCCTTTTTGACTTTCCTAACATCCACTAAATCTTGCCAGATATTCTTACTCTTTGTCGGAACCCCATTAACTAGAATAACTAAAGGTTCCTCTTCTACTTTTTCTATACCAATTGTATCAATATTTTATTTCAAATCAAGAGGCAAATAAACTACTCTTCCCTTTAATCCTCTCTGCAAATCTGTAGGAGGCAATTTCCCTATCTTAGGCTCCATGCGAACAATTGCCTGAAAAGGATGGACACATTGAATCAAAATAGACTCATATGTATTTAAATCCATCAATTCACGGGGAATGTCTACCAACTCCAGATTATTATGAACACCTCTAGCAGGCATTCTGTTTTGATTTAATTTATCATAACAATATTTACAAATACGCTGATCAGAACTCAAATCAAAATAATTTTCCACCCACAAATAAGTTGCAAAATCCTTCCACTCATAATTATTCATCTTTTCACTTTTTACGTATAAATCAACTAATCTAGTTTGATGCTGATAATGACTTCGTCGACAACACACACAAGTAAAATTCGTCCTTTCACTTGATTTCACCTTAAACCTGGTAATTTCCTGCTCAAACTTTTCTGTACTTGAAATCTGTACATTGTCTTCCACATTACCTTGAATTGCTGTGTCAATTTCTACACTATCCTCTTTTTCACCAAAATAACAAATCTCAATTTCTTCACAAATCTTCTTCACATCTAATTCAGTTCCATGCAAAAGAGCACTGTTTAATTGTTTAAGCTTAAGTGCTGGACTTTTTGCATAATACAACAATCTCACTAATTTCCTCATTTTGGTATGATGCACTGCTAACATCCTAAAATGATGAAAAACACTCTGACAGACTTTTCTGGAAAGACAAGCCAGTGAATGCCCTTGCAAACCTGTGTTTTCTCTCACTCTGCAAGGATCTAAGTCTTGCAACAACTTCACTTTCTGCTTTAGAGTTTTCTTACTATATGTACGTAAGAAATTACAAAACAAATCAATTGATTCCTGTCGCACACTACAAATACGGCTACACTTCCAAGTGTACACTGGACCCTTAGTACGTCTCCCTAAAACTTCATCAGTTAACACCTCTTCTGGTTCTCTAGGCACAAGTTTCTCTTTTTCAATCGGACAACCGTCTTTCACTTCATACGCTCGACCACTGGTGTCAACTGCATGCACTAAATCATTCTCCTGGAAGTAACTCTCCTCATTAAAAAATGGCTCAGAACTTGAACTGTGCATCCATTCTCCAGAAAAAACTTTACAAAAATTAGTCTGATTAATTACTCTTTTCCATCTACTGTTTGATTTGAAAACATCAATTGCCTTGTTAAGTGTCCTAATTCTATTGATTATTAAATTAAAAAAAAAATTCTTAACTTCAAAAGCCAGATCAACAATCTTCTCTACACTTTTCTTTTTCTTATAAAAAGCAGCTCTCTGTTTACCTTTCCTAATGTTTTTAAAACCACCCTATTGCGAAACATTCGTTTACGAATGTCTCTAAACTGATTCTGCCTTCTATTCCTATACATATTATTCTCTCCTGCTCCAGTTGTAGGATTCTTTGAGGTTCTCTCCTTCCTTTTCAAATTTACTCTCTCATTCTCTTTTTCTACATGCTGTCCAACAATATTTTTTGAAGTACATATGTTCCGTATAAAAGACATAGTTCTCTTACCAGGAGCTTCGTTCCTATTTTTTGAAGTATTTTTTGTGGAAGAGTGCTGTAATTCCGTTGCTGTTTTTGTTTTTTGGCGGTTATGTTGTTTTCTTCTCCTTTCCCTTGAGGGCATTTTTGCTTACTCTTGAAATCTTGATTTCAGTCTGTGTTAAAAAAAAAATAGCACATTATGGACCACTATTACCAAACAACAAAGCAATGACAAAATGCAAACGATCTATGCAGGGTTACAGATCAGGTGAGGATTCTCCAGGGGTGCACAAAAGGTGAGGCCTGTATTGAAGAGTATAGTGGAAGACAGCTCTGTCCACAGGTACAAAGAAGATGAGACCTGTGTCTAAGAGTCCAGTAGGGGATAGACTTCATAAAGTCTAGTCCACTGCACTCTTATACACAGGCTTCACCACCTATGCCTTCCGGGAAAGGCCTCTCTCCCACTACAGTCTGGATCATAAACCTCACCTCCTCTATCCCTCTGGACATGTCTCACCTCATCTGCACAATCTACTTACTAATCTCAGGTAACACAGGTGACATAATTGTGAAAAGGTCTAATTTTTTTATGTAATCATACACACACTATTTATTCTTTATCAAAAATGTAGAATTCATTGATTAGTCCCAAAATCGATTTTTCAATAACATTTTAGAAACACAGTGCAGGTCCTACTATTTAAACTTTCTTTTTTTAGTAGTGTAATGAAAAGCTAATACATATGACCTTTTCATTGTTTTTCAAATGTTATTCTAAAAAAACAATTATAAGGCCTAAGCAGGAATACTCATGTGATGAAGCCTTTCCAGGGAAGCACAAAACGTGAGGCTTGTGTCCAAGAGTGCAGTGGACAGGACTAAACTGGAGTAGTGTGCAAGAAAAAAAAAAAGAATCTAATTTATGAGGCCCTGCGTCAGTTTTGCACTGCTGATGCGTCACTTGGCGGCATAAAACATGTGCCTTGTTGCACCATATTTAAAAAGTGACGCATGTAGGTAGATGCGTCATTTTTTAAACCTCTGCACCACATTATACCTCTGTCAAGTGTAATGTACACAGAGGGGTCATTTCTCCGCAAAAAGCCTCGTAATAATGACGCAGTGAAATCTATGAGATTTCACTGCGTCACTTTTAGGACACTGTTACATCAAAATCTTGCACCTGCCTCACAGCAGGGATAAGACTGAGGCAAACACTTTCACATGGAGCTTTCCACATGTGATAAGATTCTGACACCTAAGCAGGAGTGCAGATGAGATGAAGACTGTCCAGGGGTGCAGATGAGATGAAGACTGTCCAGGGGAGCACAAAAAGTGAGGCTTGTGTCCAAGAGTGCATTGGACAGGGCTAAACTGGAGTAGTGTGCAAAAAAAAAAGAACCTCATTTATGAGGCCCTGCGTCAGTTTTGCACTGCTGATGCGTCACTTTTTGTGACGCATCAGCGGCATAAAACATGTACCTTTTTGCGCCATATTTAAAAAGTGACGCATGTAGGTAGATGCGTCACTTTTTAAACCTCTGCGCCATATTATACTCAAAAATGTCAAAGCCATTCATTTTCCCCAAAATCGTTTTTGACATCACATTTAGGAAACACAGCACAGGTCCTATGTACAAGCATTCCATGTCATTACTGAAACCTCACTATTT
Source organism: Lissotriton helveticus (assembly GCF_964261635.1). NCBI lineage: Eukaryota > Metazoa > Chordata > Amphibia > Caudata > Salamandridae > Lissotriton > Lissotriton helveticus. Next base: position 491,892,614 of record NC_136069.1, on the reverse strand, counting down.
TACAAAATACAATTCCTCTATGCAAACAAACTCAATATGCTTCCAACACTGAGTTAACACAGGTAACATCATTGTAAAGAGTCAAATTGACGCCTGTGTCTAAGAGTGCAGTCGGGAATAGGCTTCATGAAGCCTAGTCCACTGCACTCTTAGACACAAGCCTCACCACCTACGCTCCCCAAGAAAGCCCAAACATGTACCTTTTTGCGCCATATTTAAAAAGTGACGCATGTAGGTAGATGCGTCACTTTTTAAACCTCTGCGCCACATTATACTCAAAAATGTAAAAGCCATTCATTTTCCCCAAAATCGTTTTTGACATCACATTTAGGAAACACAGCACAGGTCCTATGTACAAGCATTCCATGTCATTACTGAAACCTCACTATTTTACAAAATACAATTCCTCTATGCAAACAAACTCAATATGCTTCCTACACTGAGTTAACACAGGTAACATCATTGTAAAGAGTCAAATTGACACCTGTGTCTAAGAGTGCAGTCGGGGATAGGCTTCATGAAGCCTAGTCCACTGCACTCTTAGACACAAGCCTCACCACCTACGCTCCCCAGGAAAGCCCAAACATGTACCTTTTTGCGCCATATTTAAAAAGTGACGCATGTAGGTAGATGCGTCACTTTTTAAACCTCTGCGCCACATTATACTCAAAAATGTAAAAGCCATTCATTTTCCCCAAAATCGTTTTTGACATCACATTTAGGAAACACAGCACAGGTCCTATGTACAAGCATTCCATCTCATTACTGAAACCTCACTATTTTACAAAATACAATTCCTCTATGCAAACAAACTCAATATGCTTCCTACACTGAGTTAACACAGGTAACATCATTGTAAAGAGTCAAATTTATTTCTTTAAACATGCACACATTCTTTATTCCTTCTAAAAAATGTAAATGCCATTTATTTTTCCCAAAATCGTTTTTGACATCACATTTAAGAAACACAGCAAAGGTCCTATGTACAAGCATTCCATGTCACTACTAAAACTTCACAATTTTACAAAATACAATTCCTCTATGCAGTAAAAACTTTTTAACAAGCATTATCAAAAAGCATGACACAAAGCAACATTAAAAAACCACAATTTGCTTCCAAATCTTCTCCATAGAGTATACAAGTCTCTATGTATATTAAATGAATCATAACTCACCTTTACAAATGCTCTAGGAGATTCAGAACAGTGTCAGATACACACACCAATATTTCTTTAGCAGAGCAAAAGGTATGTTCTCCAGGCACTGCAACCATTAATGGCACAGAAAACCTCTGTTTCTATACACATATTGCTCATGATAACCAATCAAAACTCTTCCCTCTGTATTTTCAAACCAACACCCTTCCCCCCCTCAGCCCTTTCTACCTGTTACCATAGCAACTCCCTCCTCACTGAGCTCTCAGGTTTAAAAGTTTATTCTACAATGTTGCAAATCACCTCAGCAAGGATGTTTGACCTGCGAACACACCAGCTTATCTGGTGCAATGTTTCTTTAAATGACTTTTTTTAACCATTCAAATTACTTCTTACACAGAACACAACCATGCACCCTAACTTTCAGTTTTCAACTATCTCAATCTACCAATCATTGCTTGTGATTCAAGAGCACTGAAACTCCACAATTTGTTTTTTGCAAACTCCTACTGTTCCAACTGCCATTTTATTCCTACACTTCATCTGACTGCACCAGAACCTCCTCTACCATGTATTCTGTCTGGATTATTGGACATAGCTATATCCACTGGGCTCAAAGGTATGCAGCTACCAGAAATTTTCACAACCTTGATTTACCAAATGTGAACATTAAATGGATTGGCCAGAGAGGATTGAGATGTCACCAATTGATACCATTGGTGAAAACCTTTTTGCATTTGCCACACCCTAACCTCATAATTCTGCACTGTGGTGGAAATGACTTAGGCACTTTGACTGGGGTAGGTCTGGAAATGCTTTTAAAGGACACCTTGAACAATTGATGGCACTTTTTCCTCAAACTGCCTTGGTATTTTCCAATATATGCCAAAGGCAGAAATGGAACTGGTCCAACCAATTTTGTCCACCATTTGAGAAAGCACGGAAACATGTGAATAAATCTGTTTCTGCTTACATGAGAGACTATGGAATGGGTTCAATATACAACAACAACTTGCGTTACAACATGCAAGATATCTACAGAGGAGATGGTGTGCACTTTTCAGATGAGGGGAATAGAATATTCCTCCTGAATTTAAGACTATGCATTGGTACCTACTTGTAGGTACCTAAATCAGCCACAGAACCCAAAAGCTCTTTTCAGAGCTACCCTACTTCTGATCACTCCAAATGATTATCTTTTTCTAACTTTTTTCACTTCTATTAAATATAGAATAGCTCATACTACATACCAATCCCTACCAATTTCCCAAATTTGGTGGAATTCCATTGAGCCATTTAGCCTGTAGATGTGTATGTGTCAATGAGTGTGACTGTGTTTGTGCATGTATGACTGTGTTCGGCCCAGAGTGAATGATGATGTCAATGTCTTTCTTTTAGTGTGTGTTTGTGTGGATATGACTGTGAATATGAGAGTGTGTGAGTGTGAAATTGTGTGCTTTGTGTTTATGAGACTGTATTTGCATGTGACAGTCTATATGTGTGTGTGTGTATATATATGCTTGTGTCTGCGTTAGAGAGAGGGTTCCTTAGTGTGTGATTGTGTATGTCTATATATGTGTTTATATGGGTGTATGTGAGGGGAAGACTTTGTGCATGTGTGTGTGAAAATGCATGTGTAACTGCATATGTATGTCGATGTGTCTTAGAGAGGGTGTGCATCAATATGAGGCTATAAGTGAGAGGGAGTGTGTGAGTATGTGTATATGTGTAAATGTAACAGTGTATCAAAGGGAACTTATGTTCCTATCAGAGTGTGTGTGTGTATGTGTGTTTGTATGCATGTGTGTATGTATTTGTGCCACTGTAAATGTGTTCGCAAGATTATATTTATGTACATGAGTTTGTGACTATATGTGAATGAGTGTGTCAGAGTTTGTGAGTGTATGTGTGTATTTCAGAGTGACTGTATCTATATGTCTGTTAGATTTTGTGTGTATATGTCTATTTCAGCTTGAGTGTGTATATGTGTGTGTGTAATTGTATATGTGTGTGGTGTACAGAGCAAAGGCGGTTTATAATAGGGTTTGGTAAGGGACAGGTCTCTGCACAGACACCTATCTACAGAGCAACGGCTGTGCGTACTAGGATTTGGCAATGGACTCTATGCATAAAGATCTCCTGTACAGTTTAATGTCTGTGTATAATAGGGTATGGTGGGTGATTGGTCGCTTCACAAAGACATCTGTAGAGGGCAATGGCTGTGCGTAGTAGGCTTTGGTGATGGGCTGGCCTATGTGTGAACACCTTTGTAGAGGATGAAGGTTGTGCGCTATATGGTTTGGTGAGGGTCTGGCCTCTGCCTGGAGACCTGTATTGAGGGTAAAAGCTGTGTGTAATAGGGTTTGTTGAGAGACTGGCCTCTGTGTGAAGACCTCTGTACAGGGCAAAGGCTGTGAATAGCAAAGTTAGATGAGGGACTGGCTGCTGTGTAAAGACCTCTATAGAGGGAGAAGGAAGTGAATCGTAGGGTATGGTGCAGGACCGGCCTCTGCACAAAGACCTCTCTACCGAGCAGAAAACTATGCTGAGAGACTGGCCTCTGGGCTAACACTTCTGTGGAGAATGAAGGCTCTGGCTATTAGAGCTTGGCGAGATACTGTCTCTGTGCAAAGACCTGTGCAGAGGGCGAGGGCTGTGCATAGTAAGATTTTAGGAGGGACTCCCACTGGGTGAGGACCTCAATCCCGGGACCACATTGTGAATTGCGCAAGACTCCAACGCAGTTGCAAAATCCCCCCAAAATAATTTGAGCCTGGTGAAGATGGGGCATTATTTTGAGGTCCCCCACAAATTCCAGGGGGTCAGGATGCGGGAACAGAGTCTCTCTGTCCTGTAATGGCAACACAACATTTCTATTTACTTTGACGGCAGCCAATCAGAGCACATGTTCCCGCTGGACTCACATGAGCAATGTGGCTAATAGGGAAAAAACCTCAGCCTATCAGTTTGCTCTATTACTTGAAGTTGAGTGCCCATGGGATTCCTGCAATACTCCAGCAAGCCCAACCGTCCAGATATCATTTTGGTGTTCGTATGAGGAGAAACCCAGGAAGCAGTGTAGGTTCAGGTGTAACTAGCAAATAGCAGGGTCATAATGCAGCCTCTGCGTTGTAAGAGGACCCAATCCTTCAGGTGCCCAACCTCACAGGACCCCCTATCCAGCCTAGGCCAATGAATATTTGCAGGCTATGGGAGAATTAAGGGCCAGTCCTCAAATTCTGCAAGAGGGTCTCATCATTTTACATTACGCAACTGGCAAACACCAAAATTAACTAACTGAATTTGCAACGAAAAGAATGAAAAGCAAATAAAACTATCAGCTGCATTTGAGTTGTTTGCTGATCGGAAATGCTGTTGAGCTCTCATGTAAAGCACTTTATTACCTTTGAATCGAGTTCATGTTCTGTAAAACTGAAAAAAGCCTGCATATTTAGCAAAAAATGTAATTATATATTATGGAATACCTGTGTTTCCAGTACAGTGAACTCAAAAGTCATACACTGTCACTGGAGATTACTGGAATAGCAAGCCATTCATTACCTGAATTGTATGATTATTTCGTAGTTCTTCCACTCCTTTTCACGAACTTTGCAAATATAAACCACTTTATACATGTTTAGCGTAATTTCTACCATAATGTGGTACGGAGATGAATTACTTCTTTTCCACTTCTAAACAGACTTTAGGTGCATACAATTACCTCTTTGCAAATATAAAATATAATGGGGCAGATTTATGAAGGCCTTGCGCCGCCGGTGTGTCACTTTTTCCCATGTTAAAAGTGACTCACCGGCGGCGCAAGGCCTTCATAAATCTGCCCCAATATATAAAGTGGTAAGTGAACTTACGAATGTGGAAAGTTTGCCATTGTGGCAGAATTGTTGTATTTTGCAAGCTTACGGTTAGGAGATAATGTTGAGTGTTCCTGAGTGCAAGAGGCTGTAATGTAAGTTAACACCCTCAGAGTTGTAGTTATTCATCTACACTTCACAGATTTTTCCTCATAATCAACATGTACATTCATTTGTTCCTGACAAAGCTAGAAACTAGTTTGCTTCCAAAGTGGAAACCGTGAGGGGCCTACCCTATACTTAATGGGTTTGTACAGTAAGGTATTTCTCCATTGAAAATGTATCCAAAAAGAAAATCTAGGGCCAGATGTAGGTAGCCCAATACGGATCGGTAACGCCCGAATTTACCGATTTTTGGCCGTTACCGACCGGTATTGGGCATTTGGGATGTAGGGGACCCAAAAACTTCGGAATCGGTAAATTTTCCAAATCGGTAAAGTTACCGATTCGGAAACTTTACCGAATCGAAAAATATACCGAATCGGTAAATTTATCGATTCGGTAAAGTTTCCGAATTGGAATCTTTACCGATTCGGTAAATATACCGAATCGGAAACTTTACCTATTCGGTAAATTTACCGATTCGGAAAATAGGAAATGTTAAAAATGAATTTTGAGATGTAGGTAACCTCTTAAATACCGAATTTGCATGAAATTCGGTATTTAAGAGTCGGTATTTACCATGGATTGAAATTAGGTGGTAACCAGGTGCAGGCTATAAAAAAGCCCCCAAAATGCAACAGTTTCACCAGAATGGCGGCATTATATGTCATTGCCAGGCGGCTACGGTTACAGGCAGAAGGAGATAGGGTCTGGAGGAGGGAGGAGCAGGTGTACAGGCAGAGGATCACTCTATTCCAGCTAACTGAGCCAGAGATCCTACAAAGGTACAGGCTGGCTCCCCAAACGATCCTGGACCTCATCAGGGACCTCCACCCACTATTGGACCATCCAACCACAAGGGCACACACCATCCCACCCCATGTGCAGGTGATGTGCAGCCTACACCTGTTTGCATCTGGGAGTTACCAGAGTGTGGTTTCTGCGGTAGGTGGGGTGTCCCACTGCTGTCTGTCCCGTTTCTTCAAAAAATTCCTTGATGTCATGTTGCAGAGAATGCATCACTATATCAGCTTCCCTGCAACGCATGAGGAACTGCTCAGGACAAAGACAGACTTTTATCAGATGGCGCATTTCCCAAACATCATTGGCTGTATTGATGGTACCCACATACCAATATGCCCACCTGCTGCCACAGAGTACATTTATCGGAACTGGAAGTCCACCCACACCATAAATGTACAGGTGATCTGTGATTCCAAGTAAGATGATTGCATCCTGTGCAATGCTGCACAACCTTGCGGTCAAGAAGGGCACAGAAGTGTATATCTCTGATTATGAGGACCATGATGACGAGGAAGCAGTGCCTGAACCACACACATTTGGAGTTGCAACACCAACTGATGGCAGACACAGACGGGAAGAGATCACATGCAACTTCTTTTAAGTCAGTAAAGAGACACAGACAGGTGGAGTATTTACCCAATGTAGTTTAATTGTGTAATGACGTAGGTTTCTAAAGCACAAATGTGCAACAAACAGCATTTTATTTCAATGATGTCAGTCCTGGTTCACTTCACCATGAACTGTAATAGTCATTTCCGTCCTCGGTTCCCAGTGCCACTTGTATGTTGCTAACCGTGCTCACTGTCTTGCTGGCCTGTGGCCTCAGCGTGGCGCCTGCTGCTCCTCCTCGTCTCTGGGACAAGGGAGCTTGCAATGCTGCTACTGCTTGTGCTCTCCTCACTTACAGGCACATCCAGAGCAGCTGTTTGTGCAGTTTGGGCATTTTACAGCGCCTCAAGTGCACTGGTCATCCTGCCCATGCCCCTAGTGACCTCATTGCTGTTTTGGGTCATAGCCTCCTGCATGTTACTGCTTCTCCTGCATAGCAGGGATGTGGCAGTGGCCAGGCGGTTGATCGCTTTATTTTGGCCATGAGCACGCTGCCTTTCCTTGTGCCTTGCCTCAAAATCAGTGTCTAGTTTGGTGCATAGCAGCTGCACCGATTGGCTAATTTCGCGCATCCCTGCTGCCATCTCTTTGTTCACTTCTACAAGCTCCCTGATGCCCTTTCCTATGTCTCCTATTTTATTGTTCAGGGACCTCATTTGGCGTTGGCATGACTGGATGGCTCTTCCCTGCTTCCTCTGTATTCTCACCATGCTCCCCTCCAGGCCGCGGAACACACTTGGACCCTACACAGGTGCATCTGCTGGCCTTTCTTGGACTCTGCGACGTCTTGCACCACTATGGCCCACCCCTGCACTGGAGTGCGTTGTACCAGAGCTAACATCCACAGGCAAGTTGTGTGTTTCGTCCCCCTCAATGTCAGCTGCTGATGACTCCATTTCTAGAAGTGGGGCCACAACATGCCTCCTGCTTGGTTGTGATGCAGGTGTTGTATCATGCTGTGATGCTGGCATTTCTGGGGATGACAGCAACAGAGGGAATTGAGATCTGCGAGGGGACGCCTGCAACTCTGGAGCCATTTCTGAGTCTTGTGCAGGAGGATGGCTACTTGGTGCACCTGTGTCCTGTGGTACGTTCTGGGTAGTTGGATCTGGCTCCTGACTCTCCTCCCTCTCTGGTGGTGTGCCTTCAGTCTCCTGCGAACATCTGCAAAATGTTTCACCTGTGGACATATGAGCGTACATTAGCTACGCGCTACTGTCTCACAGTCACTACAATTAAATATTTCTCACATTAGCTTCATTATCTATGCAATCATTTCCCTAACTTGGTGGTTGGTGTGCTGTATGACATGTTCTTACATTTCCTGACTACATATACCATGATGCATTGCCCCTGTATAGTGCTAGCAGTACTGGACTTGGTTTCACTTGCCCACAAAGGGTACAGGTAAGGATGATGGTATGGGGGGGAATGCTGTACATTTGTCTAACCTTTTTTGCTTGCAGCTCTGGCTGAGCTGTCTATTTCTCCCAGTTCGCAGACGCTGTCTGGTTCAATGGTTGAGGCCACCATCTCCTCCAGGTCAGTAAGGGGGGGGGTGCTGGGTTCTTGCCTCCACCAGTTTTTGATGCCTGCTTGTGGTGTTCAGCCAATTTCTTTTTGGTTTGGCTCCTGAGGTCGTAGAATCGCTTTTTCAGGTCTTCTGTGTCTCTGGTAGTCACCTCAACTGCATTAACTGTGTCTAGTATGTCCAGCCAGAGTTTCCTTTTGGCAGATTCTGCCACAGTGAGGGGCTGCCTGCCAAACAGTTTTTGGTGCCCCTTCACCACCTCCTCAACAAGGACCTGCAGCTCCATGCTGCTGAATTTGAGTTACCTCCTCCTCTCTGGCTGCTCTTTTTCTTTGCTGCTTGCCATTTTGCAGTTTTAAAAGTGCACAAAACCCTTTCTGCTGCTCAGGGACTCAGCTCAGCTCCAACTACCTTTCCAGAAGCTTCTAATTTGTTGCAGCTGCCTGTGTAGCCACTTGCTGGTAGGGAGGGGGAGGGTGGTAGCACCTGATTGGCTGCCTACTTAAGTTTCACTTTTGTTTGCTTTCCGATTCGGAAAAGGCCCATAGGACTGAATGGGGAATACCGAATCGGTAAATACAGAATCGGTAAATACCGATTCGGTAATTTCCGATTGTCCGATTCCGAATTTTACCGAATCAGTATTTTTACAGATTTTTTATCTACATACCATTTACCGATTCTAAAATACCGAATCGGTAAAATTCGGTATTTTAGAATCGGTAAAATCGGATTACCTACATCTGGCCCCTAATGTGTTAAAATACATTTACAACCCATTTAAAAATACAAACTTTTCAACACGTAGAAATTCTGTTCATGTATATATTCTCCTGTTTAAAGTACTCCGTGGACTATATGTATCTCGTAGCAATCTTGGAAGACTATCATGATTCTTTGTGAATACTTTGAAAGCTGGACATTTGTCTAAACAAAGTAATTCCACAAAAGTAAACCTCCAATTATTATGAGAGTCACTTTGTATATTGGGCCCTCCAGTTTTGATCTTTTCTCCAACTCTATTTCAGAAAGTGCATCTGTGATGCTTTAAAAATAAAATAAAAGTTAACCTTCATAGCAGAGGTAGTCGTTTGTGTTCCACCACAACATTACATTAAATAATGATGCATTCCAGTAACACTTTTAAGGTAGCACAAACACATCATATTTGAAGATGAGATAAGGAAAATCAATACTTTAATGAGACAGGAAGACAGCAAAGCTTGCTTGAAGCAGTTTTTGCAATTTACATGTATTACATTTTTAGTACGTGTGGTATGTTTCTTAATGTTTCAGACATGTATTCATTTTTTTTCCATGACATAATGCATCTTAATTTTGGGGTTGTACAATAGCGAAATCCCGGCATTTTATACCGTTATAATTCCTATTCATTGTGCTACAAATTATTGCGGTTGCCAATGGGCAAAAGTGCCAAAGGAAGGAGACCCCACTTTCAAATTAACGCTTATCATTGTAATATTATGGGAAATGGCCTTTAAAACGCGGGCTGTGCCACGCGTGCCTTTTACCCCCAAAAAATAACCATGCTTGCCTGAACTACATATCTGCCTCAACTACTCATATCCACTCATACAAAACCAGCAAAATTCAGCAGTAATAGTTAGCTGAGCTAAATATAACTTGTGCCCCTCACAATGCACTGCTTATGACCTCATATTTTACATCCCTCATGACATGGCTAGTGACATCAATGGTGACATCACTGATGATATCATCCAGTAACTGGGATTATTTTAAAAGCGTTTATGAGTGTTAAATATATATACCAAGGTGTATTGGTGAATCAGTGGGTGTATGTGTGCCTGCATTGATGATTCAGTGAGTGTGTGACTGACTGTATAAATGAGTTATTAGGTGTCTCATTGAATGTATGGGTGAGTGACTGGTTGTGTGACTGAATATATCAGTCTGTCAGTTGGTGTATAAGTGGCTGTATGGCTGTGTAAGTGGGTACATTACTGGCTGTATTGGTGAGTGATTGGTTGTCTGAGTACCTGCATATTTTGTTTACGGAGTTTTATATAGCGCAAACTTGACTCGAATCGGGTATCAGAGCACAGTTGCATTACACAAGGACACATTCATTTTTGTTAGGCATCGTTGTCTGAGTGTGAGTGTCGGTGAGGGTGTGTGTGACTCTCTGTATGGATGAGTGAGTAGGTTAGTCAGTGGTTGTATGGGCTAGCTAGGGCATGTGTGAGGGGCAGTATGGGTGAGTGAGTGTGTGTATGGCTGTGCCAGTGAGTAAGTGGATATATCAGTAGTGTATGGGTGAATAAATGAGTGTGTGAAAGGTAGTATAGGTGGGTGTAGGGGTATATGAGTGACTGTATTGGTGAATGAGTGAATGCAACAGTGGCTATATGAATGAGTGTGTGCTTGTTTCAGTTAATGTATGTATAGGTGAGTGCGTGTGTGTTAGTATCTGTATGACTAAGTGAGTGAGTATGTGTATTCATATGGGTGAGTAAGTGGCTGGGTGATTGACTGTATGGGTGAGTGACTAGGTATGTGTGTATCTCTATGGGTGACTGACTCAGTGGGTGACTAGCTGTATGGGTTTATGAGTGGATATGCCAGTGGCTGTATTAGTGACTGAGTGGCTGTATGAGCAGCTGTATGGGTGGGTGAGTGGTTGTGTGTAGAGCTATGAATCAGTGAGTGGATATGTAAGTACTGGTATGGGTCTGTGAATGGGTTTGTGAATGGCTGAGTAAGAGTGGGAGTGTGTGTACGGAAGATTCTATGGGGTCTGAGTGGAAACATCAGTGATTCTGTGGATAATGTCATCAGTGATGTAATTAGTGATGTAATTGGTGATGTTATTTGAGATATCATCAGTGATGTAATCAGTGATATGACTCACCGCATCACGAGTGATGTAATATTTGATAGCACAAGCAGTGCATTGTGGGGGGCATGAGTTATAGTTAGCTCAACTAACTATAACATCTGAACTTTATACAAGTGAAACCTGAGCCTAACTATAATGTCTCTATAACCTTTGTTTCTTTCAGTGTATTTCAAAGTTTAAGAAAATTCGAATTCCTAACACTGTAAACTTTAGTTTGTTCTGTGAATTTCTATGGTTGTGTAACTAATAGTCACATTTGCAGTGTGGTGGAGAAAGGGGGGGCCTCCGACCAGCTCTCAGCAATCCCATTTAGTGGGAGTTACTGGAGGTAAATGGAGGGGTAGTTGGCCCCCAAGGACCCTCAGCAGCCAAGGGGACTTCATCCCCCAAGCAGCGGTGAGCCAGGAGGCCCATTTGCAGTGTGGTAGAGAAAGGGTGTGTGGCCTCCACAGAACTCTCAGCAATCCCACTGAATGGGACTTACTGGAGGTAACAGGAGGTCTTGTTGGCCCCTAAGGCAGACAAAAGGCTTCATCCCTCAACCAGCAGCATGGCAGGAAGCACAATTGTAGAGTGGTGCAGAAAGGGGGTTCTGCTTGTACAAAACCAGTGGAATTCAGCCATTATAGTTAGCTGATCCAACTATAACTCGCACCCCGCATTGCACTGCTTATGACCTCACATATTACATCACTCATGAGATAGTCAGTGTCAGCATTGATGACATCACTGATGATATCTCAAATGACATCTCTGATGACATCATCCAGTGACTGGGAGTGTTTTTAAAAGGTTTATGAATGATAAATATATATGCCAAGGTGTATTGGTGACTCAGTGGATGTATGAGTGCCTATATGGATGATTCAGTGGGAGAGTGACTGTATATGTGAGTGATTAGGTGCCTTAGTTAATTTATGGGTGAGTGACTGTTTGTGTGTATGTTTGTATCAGTCTGTCAGTTGGTGTCAAAGTGGCTGTATGGGTGTGTGAGTGGGTATGTGAGTAGCTGTATGGGAGAATGAATGGTTGCCTGAGTATCTATATGAGTGTCTAAGCTCAGTGGGTGAGGGGGTGTGTGACTGCCTTTATGGATGAGTGAGTAGGCGTGCAAGTGGCCATACGGGTGAGTGTGTGTTGTTCTATGAATCAGTGAGTGGCTGATGTAAGTACTACTATGTGTGTGACCATGCTTAGTAGTTTTTTTATATTGGGTGTGAGTTGCAGATCCAATGTGACTCCTTTTTAAAAAAAATTATTTTTATTATGACTCAGTACAACTGAGTCACAAGATGGCTGCTAACACTTCCAGGTTTGAAGTGTTGGTAGCCAATCAGATCTCGGCAGGGATCGGGAGGGGTCGCGGATCCTTTGTTTCCCTATCACAAATAGGAATTTCTTTAATTTCTCAGCAGCTACTGAATAGATTTACACCATTTAACAAAAAAGGTGCTTTCTGGGCCAAGAGCTAACTTTCTGCCACATTTGATGTGATTAGGTTCAGCAGTTAAGACTGTAGCCATGTCTAAAGTTTCCTATAGAAATTAACATGGAGAAAAAGTGTTTTGGGACCCCTCTTTTACTCGGCTCCCACTTGACAGATCACCCCGAAATTTTCAAGACAGCAGCTGAAGTGAGCGTCAAATAAGTTTAGAAAATTTCGCAAAGATTAACAGACAGTATAGGCGAGTGATGGGGCACCCACGTAGGCATGTTGGGACCACGGAGGGAGCCTCAAGGCACCTGCGGTCCTTGCCAGCTCCCTGCCTCCTGTGGGAGCTGGCATTTCGTTGACAGAGAGGAAGCTGCTAGCATGCAGCTCCCTCTCTGTCAAAGCAAGTGTGCTTTGCTTTGAGCAAGTGAGAGCAAAATGCTCTTGCTTGCTCAAAGCAGAACACAGTTTGCTATGGTTTAGTGGGAGCGGTAAAGCTGGATGGTGGCAGTCCCCAGGGCCATCTATGGCTCCAGGTGGAAGGCGGTGCAGCCCCCTCTGATCTTTAATGTTGCCATGGGGAGGTGGTGGTCCATGGAGCCCACACAGACGCCCTCCATTATATTAGTTGAGCCCCATGGAGGCGCCCTCCGCATTTCTGTCTTTCCATTGCCCCGGGGAGGTTGCAGTCCCTGATGCTGTGGGGGGGAGGCTCTGGCCCCTTGCATCTCTATTATTCATTGACCTTGGGAGGTGGTGATCCCTGGCACTGCGACTGGAACCTGGCAAATTATTGCATGTGCCCTGGGGACTTGGCCCACTCTGGGGCTTTTTAAAACACAAGCGCGGAAGCTCGAGCTTGTGTTTTTATATATTTTTTTACAGCGGATTCATGAATTCCTTGCGACTTTCTTGTAAAAATTAGAAAAAAATGCTTTTTTGGGAAGTGGGTCTCACAGGGACCCCAGGACCATGGCTTGGGGTCAGAGTATTCCTACCCTGCCCTTTTTCTTTTTCTCACTTTTCTTAGACTCGTGAAGCTGAGTCCCAAGATGGCTGTCAACACTGCCTGGTTGAAATGTTGGCAGTCACCCAGAGCTGCGCATTTCCATGCCAAGCTAGTCTTTTTTTCTTGATTAAGCATGATGTCACCGCAAAATATCCTCAACCACAGGTATCACTAACCTTGTCTTCTTAAAATACTCAAGAACTGCTGAACGTATTTGCACCAACATACAAAAAGCATGATCAGCATAACAAAATCTATCTTTCTGCTACATTTGGTGTAAATCTATCCAGCGGTTCAGGCTGTAGGTTTGGTTATGCATACTATGGGAATGAACATTGGAAACACACCTTTTTGTACCCCTCTTTTTCTCAGCCCCCGCTTGACGGATCACTCCAAACCTTTCCACTGTGCACAAGACGTACTCTGACACTTTTTGGGGGAAATTTCCAGAAGATTCATCAACTGGTGACAAAGATATAGACAAGTCAAAAAATGCTTTCCCCATGGAAACATCGCCCTCATTATAACTACCTACTGGCGACCCCCAGTAGATTATATATAGCCCATTGTAGCGGGTGAAACACGTCATCTGGTCATGTTGGTGAATAAGTATTCAGAGGCCAGGCCCACGCCACGCCCCTTTTTACACCTCTCTGCAACACTGCTCTGTGGCGCTTACTGGAGGTACCTGGTGGGCTAGTTGGCCCCCATGGGACCTCAGGATTGAAGAGGAATTAATTTCCCAACTTAAAACGCACAACAGGGAGTGTTTGCACACATATCACCTCAGGCCCTGCCCCCTACCTTCACCACTGTGCAAACGCACCCCGTGGCATGTTTTAAGTTGGGGGATTAAGTCGCAGTTTTGGCGCAGTGATGGTGGGGCATTGAGGTCCTCTTGTGTCCTGAGGAGATCAGGAATAAAGTGGACTTCATCCCCCGAGCAGCAGTGCACCAGGAGACGTGTTTTCAGAGTGGTGTAAAAAGGGGACGTGGCCTAGACCACCTCTTAGCAATCCAGCTGTTTGGGGCTTACTAGAAGTAACAGGACGTCTAGATGGCCCCCAGGGAGCCCCATGAGGCAAGGAGTCTTGGGGGCCAACTACCCCTCCTATTACCTCCAGTCAGTCCCACATGTCTTTGGAGGCCACCCCCCCTTTCTCCACCACTCTGCAAACATGACTACTAGTTAAAGAAGCTTTTGCAATGTATAAGGTTTTGCAATTGCGAGAATTAGAGCCATTGGCGTTGTAAATGTAAACTTTTTTACTAATGTTTTTTGGAGTGGAATGGATGTACATTGTGCATAGTGGAATTATATGGTATGTTGAGCAATGAAATTATGTGGATAGAAAGTATGTGGTATTTAATGTATAGGAATTATGTAGAGTGGATTATGTGTTATGGAGAGTAATTATGTGGTATGGTAATCTGTGTTGTATAGTGGTAACCTCAGATTTATTCTTCCTTCTTTCCATCGAAGCTCAAGTATGAACTCAGTGAGACAAAAAAAGAAGGAATCACTTCGGAGCACTTGTGGACCTGGTCAAAGGTATGAGCTGGGCTACTGGAATTATGCAACTGTTTGGTTGCACTGACTTTTGCACAATTTTACATTTTCCGCATTAGCCACATAATCCATCATCTGCTCCCTAATCTGCAGATTTGAACACAAGAATTCTTGTTTCTAGCTCAAACATTACCAAAAATGCAGCGACAAGTGTTACAGCTTGATCGAAGGCCTTTTGCAAACTCAGCATGGTCACCTGTTACTTATTGCTAAACGTGGGTGTTAAATTGGTACTAATGGTGTGCAAGCCACACTTGTTTCTTTCTACACCTCTCTTGCCTCTTTCTGCATTTCTGTTGCTTCTTTCTGCCCAATTCTTTCTTTTTTGCACTTCTCTTGCCTCTTTCTGCACATCGCTTCTACTTTCTACACCTCTCTTGCCTCTTTCCGCAACTCTGTTGCCTCTTTCTGCACCTCACTTTCTTCTTTCTGTACCCCTCTTGTCTCTTTCTGCACCCTTCTTCCCTTGTTCTGTACCTCTCCTGCCTCTTTCTTTATGCTTCATGCTGCTTTGTGCCCCGCTCTTGCCCCTTTCTACACTACTCTTGCCTCTTTTTGCACCTCTGTTGGTTCTTTCTGCACTGCTCTTGCTTCTTTTTGCACCTCTGTTCCAAATTTCTATATCCCTCTTGCCCTTTTCTGTACCCCTCTTCCTTCTTTCTTCACCTCTTTTGCATCAGTATGCCCACCTGTTCCCTCTTTCTATACTCCTTTTGCCTGTTTCTGCAACTCTCTTGCCTCTTTCTGCATTTCTCTTGTCTCGTTCTGCACCTCACTTGACTCTTTCTGCACCGCTGTTGGTTCTTTTGCACTGCTCTTGCTTCTTTCTGCACCCCTTTTGTCTCTTTCTGCACACCTCTTACCTGTTTCTGCACCTCTCTTGCTTCTGTTTGAACCCCTGTTCCCTATTTATGTACTTCTTGTGCCTGTTTCTGCAACTCTCTTGCCTATTTCTGCAGTTCTCTTGCCTCCTTCTGCACCACTGTTGCTTCTTTCTACAATTCTCTTGCCTTTATCTGCACCCCTGTTGCTTCATTCTGCACTTCCAATGCTTCTTTCTGCACGTCTTGCTTCTTTCTGTACCCCTGTTGTCTCTTTCTTCATTCGTCTTCCCTCTTTCTTTACCCTTCTTGCCTCTTTCTGCATCTTACTTGCCTCTTTCTGGCCTTCTCTTGCTTCTTTCTACACCCCTGTTGCTTCTTTTAGCAATTATCTTGCCTCTTTAGGGCACTTCTACTGCCTCCTTCTGCACCTCAGTTGCTTCTTTCTGCGCCGCTTGTGTCTGTTTCTGCACCCCTTTTCTCTCTTTGTGCAACTCTCTTGCCTCTTTCTACACCTCTCTTCCATCTTTATGCATCACTCTTGCATCTTTCCATACCTCTGTTGCTTCGTTCTGTACTTCTCTTGCTTCTTTCTGCCCCCTTTGTGCCACTTTCAGCACCTCTGTTGCTTCTTTCTGCACTTCTCTTACTTCTTTCTGCACCCCCATATCTCTTTATGCATCCTTCTTCTCTTTTCCTGCACGTCTCTTTGTTCTTTCTGCACTGCTCTTGCCTCTTTCTGCACCCCTCTTGCCTCCTTCTGTATCTCTGTTGTTTCTTACTGCATTGCTCTTGCTTCTTCCTGAACCTCTCTTGTAAATTTCTGCACGGCTCATGCCTCTCTGTGCACCTCTCTTACCTCTTTATGCTCCCCTCTTGCCTCTTTCTGCATGCTTCTTGCCTCCTTCTGTACCTCGTTTGCTTTTTCTGCACTTCTCTTGCCTCTTTCTGCACCCCTCTTTCCTCTTTCTGCACCTCTGTTGGTTCTTTCTGCACTGTTCTTGCTTCTAGCTGCTACTCTCTTGTATATTTCTGTACTCCTCTTGCCTGTTTATGCACCTCTGTTTGTTCTTTCTGACCTCTCTTGCCTCTGTATGCACCCCTGTTCCCTCTTTGTGCACCTCTTTTGCCTGTTTCTGCAACTCTCTTGCCTCTTTCTACACTTTTTTGCCACTTTTTGTATCTCTGTTGCCTCCTTCTGTACTTCTCTTGCCTCTTTCTGTACCCCTCTTGCCTCTTTCTGTATCTTTGTTGCTTCCATCTGCACGTCTCTTGTTTCACTATACCTCCCTTGTTTCTTTCTGCACCCCTCATGCCTCTTTCAGCACCCTTCTTCCCTTTCCCTGCATGCCTCTTGGTTCTTTCTACACTGCTCTCACCTCTTTCTCCACCCCTCTTGCCTCATTCTGCACCTCTTTTGCTTCTTTCTGCACTTTTCTTACCTTTTCCTGCACCTCTCTTACCTCTTTCTGCACATCTGTTACTTCTTTCTGGACTTCTCTTTCTTCTTTCTACAAATCTCTTGCTTGTTTCCGAACCCCTCGTGCCTCTTCCTGCAGCCTTCTTCCCTTTTCCTGCACGTCTCTTGGTTCTTTCATCACTGCTCTTGCTTCTTTCTGTACCCCTCTTGCCTCTTTCTGCACCCCTGTTGCTTCTTTCTGCACTTCTGTTGCTTCTTTTTAAACCTCTCTTGCTTTTTTTCTGCACCCCTCATACCTCTTTCTGCAGGCTTCTTCCCTTTTCCTGTACGGGTTTTGGTTCTTTCTGCACTGTACTTGCATATTTCTGCACCCCTCTTGCCTCTTTCTGCACCTATTTTGCTTCTTTCTGCAATTCGCTTGCCTCTTTCTGCACTTCTCTTGCCTCTTTCTGCACCTCTGTTACTTCTTCCTGCACTTCTCTTGCTTCTTTTTATACCTCTATTGCTTCTGTCTGCATCCCTCATCCCTCTTTCTGTATACTTCTTCCCTTTTCCTGCACGTCTGTTGGTTCTTTATGCACTGCTATTTTCTCTTTCTGCACCCCTCTTGACACTTTCTGCTTCTCTTTTGCTTCTTTCTGCACTTCTCTTGCCTCTTTGCACACCCCTTTTGCCTCTTTCTGCACCTCTGTTGGTTCTTTCTGCCCTGCTCAAGCTTCTTTCTGCACCTCTGTTGTTTCTTTATGCACTTCTCTTGCTTCCTTCTATACCTCTCCTGCTTTTTTCTGCACCCCCTTGCCTCTTTCTGCATCCTTCTCCCCTCTTTGTGCACCCCTGTTCCCTCTTTGTGCACCCCTTTTGCTTGTTTCTGCAACTCTCTTGCCTCTTTCTACACTTTTGTGCCTCTTTTTGTATCTCTGTTGCCTCATTCTACTCTTCTCTTGCCTCTTTCTGTACCCCTCTTGCCTCTTTCTGCACCTCTGTTGCTTCTCTCTGCACTTTTCTTGTTTCTCTCTATACCTCCCTTGCTTCTTTCTGCACCCCTCATGCCTCTTTCAGCACCCTTCTTCCCTCTTCCTGCATGCCTCTTGGTTCTTTCTGCACTCCTCTTGCCTCTTTCTGCACCCCTCATGCCTCATTCTGCACCTCTTGTGTTTCTTTCTGTACTTTTCTTGCCTCTTTCTGTACCTCTCTTGCCTCTTTCTGCACCTCTGTTGCTTCTTCCTGGACTGCTCTTGTTTCTTTCTACAAATCTCTTGCTTCTTTCTGCACCCCTCATGCCTCTTTCTGTACACTTCTTCCCTTTTCCTGCATGTCTCTTGGTTCTTTCAACACTGCTCTTTTCTCTTTCTGCACCCCTCTTGCCACTTTCTGCTCCTCTTTTGCTTCTTTCTGCACTTCTCTTGCCTCTTTGCACACCCCTTCTGCCTCTTTCTGCACCTCTGTTGGTTCTTTCTGCACTGCTCAAGCTTCTTTCTGCTCCTCTGTTGTTTCTTTATGCACTTCTCTTGCTTCCTTCTCTACCTCTCGTGCTTCTTTCTGCACCCCCTTGCCTCTTTCTGCATCTTTCTCCCCTCTTTGAGCACCACTGTTCCTTCTTTATGCTCCTCTCTTGCCTCTTTCTGCATGCTTCATACCTCCCTCTGTACCTCTTTTGCTTTTTCTGCACTTCTCCTGCCTCTTTCTACACCCCTCATGCCTCTTTCTATACCTCTCTTGGTTATTTCTGCACTGTTCTTGCTTCTAGCTGCTACTCTCTTGTACATTTCTGTAATCCTCTTTCCTTTTTCTTTTTTTTTATTTTAAAACTTTTTAATTTGCATCAAATGGACACACGAAAAGAAAAAAGCCATAATTTACAAAATCAATCTATATCTGTGACAGCAATGAGTAAACATTAAATATTCCATAGATCATAAACAGTAGAGAGGTCATACGGAAAATAGAATAAAAACAAAAAACATTTCAAAAAATGAGATATACTATTATTGAGACATAAATAAACCCCAGATTCTGTCAACTTTTTGTTTAGCCTGTAGACCCCTTGAAGCAGCAAGGGCAGTCTCCATATTATATGTTTCCTTAACTAGGCTCCACCATTCCATAACCATAGGTGTTTTTTTTTAATCCAAGCTCTAGCAATAGTAAGTCTTGCACAGGTAACTAAAGTATTCAGCAGGTCCCTGAATGCGCTAATACCCCCACATATACCCACCAACACATCAATAGATGAAAATAAAATAGGTTGAGCAAGTCTATCAGAGACCACCTTAATTATTCCATCCCAATATTCACTAAGATGAGGGCAAGAAAAAAACATGTGGACAATATCAGCACCACTCAGATCACATTTAGGGCATTTCGTACGATCACCAAAATTATTATTCATTGTCCATTTAAGAATTCTCTCGGGAGTATGGTATAATTGACATACAGTTTTAAACATTTGCAGTTTTAGACTAGAGGATTGAACTGACACATTTAAGCTTTTAAGAGATAAAGTAATTAGATCAGATGGTACAGTCAAGGCCAATTTTCTATTCCATTTCTCAGTTAATTTAACGATGTCGCTAGTGTTAAAGCCAGAAAGAATCTTATATCCTATGCTAATCATAGATTTGTCTACTTCTCTATAGATACAGTCCCATACCGTAGAATCTAATACCATGATAAGTTCTAATTTCTTCACTAAATAGTCTTTAATCTGATAACATTTAAACCTGGCCAATTCAGATAAATTATAGCATTGCTTCATTTTTTCAAATGCCATAAATCCCTGATGATCATATAAATCTCCCAAGAATCTAATGCCGGAATCTGAGAGTAATAGGCAAGATGGATCATGAAAATTTAGAGGAAAGCCCGGATTGCCCCACAAAGGTGTTTTACAGTGTAGATGAGAAACATTACACTTAGCCATAATGAATCGCCAGATATTAACGGTGTCTCGTACCGTCTTGAATTTTACCCTAGTTAGGGTCGTTTAGCCTTTAAAGAAACATATTAGCATCCTGTCCATGTAAAAACTTATGAAAATACAAGCACTTATCGGTGACTGTTAGGCTACGAAGACGAATCAGAAAAGCCGACCAATAATAAAGCTTAAAGTCCGGAAGAGCCAATCCACCTTGATTGAAAGGGAATTTAAGTAAAGAAACAGCGCGTCTGGCTTTTTTATATCCCCATATAAAACTACTAATATTTCCCTCTAATCTAAGAAAATAGGAATTATTGACCCGTAGAGGAATCGCTCGAAATAAATATAAGTATTTAGGCAAAATGTTCATTTTAATTAAGTTTATTCGGCCAATAATACTAAGTGGCAATTTATGCCATTTCTTAAACTGCATGGCAGTCTCTTTTAATAATAATTCGTAATTTAATGCTACAATAGAATCAATATCCGAAGAGATTTTGACGCCCAGATAGGTTGCAGCACCTCAAATGCCTGGGATGGGGGCAGGCGGATGATAATTCATAACAATTTGGGTTTTGGTGGTGTTAAGTCTATAACCAGAAACTGAGCCATATATATCTGCTTCTATTATAATGCCTTTCATGGCTTGAGGCACATCCGAAGAAAAAACTGCAACATCATCCGCATACACAGTGATATCAAGTTTATTTAAGCCGTTAAAAAAAGGGCAAATTAAAGCCAGGCGTTGAAGTGCGATTAAAAAGGGTTCTATACCTAAAGCAAAAAGCAGGGGTGATAAAGGACACCCCTGTCTTGTCCCCCTCTTAATTGGAAACATAGAAGAGCATTTTCCCATATAAGATACCTTGCCCATGGGATTATCATAAAGCGATTGAATCCATCTCAAAAGTTGACCTTTAATGCCGAATGCTTGTAAAGCCGCCCACAAAAAATCCCACCCCACTCGGTCAAATGCTTTTTCTGCATCCAATAAAATCATCCCGAGTGGGGCGGGTTGAATCCGTGCAGCATCAAAAGCAGAGATGGCCGTATTAATATGCGCTGTAGTGTCTCGTTTTGGAATAAATCCATGTTGTTGAGAGGAGACAAGCTGGGACATGACTGGCGCAAGCCTCATAGCCAATATTTTGGCAAAGATTTTAGCATCGCTGTTGATAAGCGAAATTGGCCTGTATGATCCTCTCTCTTGTGGTATTTTACCCTTTTTAAAAAAAAAGGTAATTTGAGTTAAATTCCAAGTTTTGGGTGCTTGTTGCCCATTGCCTATCGCACGGATCACATCAGTTAATAATGGTATCAATTCCTCAGTGCAGCATTTATATAGTTCCAAAGGAATAGAATCCTCCCCTACAGCTTTACCAGTTGCTAGGGAGTTAATAGCATCCTTAGTTTCTATTGCTGTAATGTCTGCCGCTAATTGTATAGATTGTTCCGGCTCTAAAGTTTTAACCATGTTTAACTCTATATAATTCTTAATACTATCATCCGAGGTTGCAGTTTCTGGTGTATATAGAGCATGATAAAAAGAAGCAAATTGTTGTAATATTGATTTAGAGTCACAGAATAGTTGATTATTATCCCCTTTGATTTCCTTAACCGTATTCTGGGATCGGTCTTCAGCAACTTTGTAGGCCAGAAGTTTACCAATTTTATCACCGCTTTCATATTGATCAAGTTGATATTTCTTTAATTTGCTAATACTCTTGACCCTAAGAAGATCTTTTAATACAGCTTTAAGTTCGATTAGTTTAAAGTTTAGTGCATCTAAGTTCAATACCCCATTAGAAAGAGCTTCTGACAATTGAAGTTCAATATCACGAATTTCTCCAAGCCTTTCCTCATTTAAATTTTGACGTTCTTTATTTTGTCGCCAGATATATTGCTGAGTGAATCCACGTATGCTTGCTTCACAAGCATCCCAAACTATCAAAGGTAAACTAGATTGTATATTTATGTCAATGAATTCTTTTATGTGTTCTTTAAGTTGATTAACAAACACAGAGTCAGTGAACAGATATCTTGGAAATGAGAAAAGGCGAGGAGAAAACTCTTCAATTGCAGACTCAAAGGTTAAGGATATCAGATTATGGTTCGAGGTTACCCTTGGATATATGGCCATTGAGCAATTACCGAGAATAAAGTCTGTGATCCAAATCATATCTAAACGTGAGCATAATTTATGAGCTGCAGAGTAATATGTATAGCCGGCTAATTTGGAATTTAAGCATCTCCAAGCATCCTTTAAGAAAGGAATAGCAGCTAAATCCAGAATTGCAGCTCTAGTTTTCCTCATTCTCTGAAAATAATTTTTCCGAGTAGTATCCAAATTATAATTCATAATACAATTGAAATCACCCAACACAATACATTCCCCATCCCATACAAGCAATTCCATATTAATCTGAAAAAAAATTGTAGGCTCGTCTTGATTTGACGCATAAACCCCACATATTGTATATTTTCGACTTTCCAATTTTATCTGTGCTATGGCCCATCTGCCAGCTTTATCAGTTAGTGTCTTCAGTATCTCACATTTAAAGCCTTTATGTTTTAAAATCGCTACCCCCCGGATTGAAGCTTTAAATTCAGTGCAAACTATAATATCATATCCTAATTGCTTAAGCAAATGTTTATCTTTATAAGCTATATGAGTTTCAGTAATGACCACGATTTGAGGGTTATACATCTTAAGCTCCTCATATACAACACTCCGCTTTATTCTATTATTTAAACCCGACACGTTCCAAGCTAAACATTTTATTTGATGCATTTCAAATTATATATGTCACTATCTATATGACCTCTATAACAAATCAAATCAACTTTATAATTCCTCTTGTTTTTGTAGTTTTTGTGTCCTTTGATGCATTTTTTACCCCAAAGCATATCTTCCCCTTCCCCTTCCACTCCCCACACTCTGCCCCAGCCTCCCCCCACCCAATAGTTACCTGCAGGTCCCCCCCTTAATCCGGTTGCCGCTATATTGGCAGCCAACAAGCGGGTTTTAGCCACTTATAGGATCCGAGCATTCAAAATAATCAAAAAAGCCGTGCTTTTATAGTCGTCAACATCAAATGTGACCTATTACCACCCAGCCAAAACAATCAGACCAATCTAGAAATGAGTTGGAGTGTATAACAATAAAAGGGGATAATGTCAGACGAACATAGCATTAGTCAATATCCAGTTCATTTTTCCAATCTCCAAGTAGCCATAGCAGATTCAACCTCATGCTCTTCCAAGAAAAAATAAGATCGGCCATTTTTGATTACTTTCAGTTTTGCTGGTTCTTGCAGAAAAACTTGACATCCCAACTCCTTAATTGGATCAATAAATTGTTTCAATTTCCAGCGTTGTTCCAAGGAGAGTTTACTTAAATCAGATCTAACAAAAAATATAACTGAGTTGATGGTAACTGGAGTATTTGGCCGTGCTTTTATTGATATGGCTTGACGAAGCAAATAGTTACCTATACAGATCAAGATTGGATGAGGAAAATTAGCACTCTTATTCCTTTGAACTAAGGGTAGCCGATGGGCACGTGGAATCTGGGAGTCCCAATCCCAATCTGATAGGTCAGGAAAGGCCTTCTGAAACAATTGGGCAATAAATGCCCTAGGGTCAGCTCCCTCGGCTCCCTCCGCAATACCAAAAACACTTAGGTTCTGTCTCCGTTGTCTATTTTCTAAGTCTTCAAGTTTAGCTTGCATCCGAAGTAGTTGAGAAGTATGTTTATTCACAGCTATTTCAGAGCGATGTGTCTTTTCCTCCGTTAGAGCCACTCTTTGCTGTAGTTCCTCCACATCTTGGGAGACAGCCCCCAATTTACATGACAGCTCTTGCAGAGAGATTTGAGTCTTATTGTTGTCTTCCCTCATATGTTGGTAATGAATCTTGGCTTCTTGTTTCTGTTCATTAAGTAGCTGTAATATCGTCTGAAAAGATGCGGACACCTCCCCTTGAAGGGTCCAATCAGCTGATGAGATAGAAGGGTGATCCGATCCTCCTGAAGTAGTTTCTTTTGTTGGCTCTGTCATTGAAGCCGATTCGATTCCACCCTTTGTTATTCTTACGGTACTAGCTGTGTCTTGTGTTGAAATATTGTTATTAAATGAGAGTGTAGGGGTATCGCCCGTAGATGTTGTTGATATTAAGGAAGGCAGTTGCGAAATTGTTAATAGAGAAAAGGTGGATTCTTCTAGAGCTTCTTTACCGGAGCCAGATAATTCCTGTCTTTCCATTAAAGCCACCGCATTTTCTACATTCTGAGCTGCAGTGGGTACTTCAATTGGTCGTTGGTTAACACCCATCGATCCAGATGCATCTATCATAGAATTTGAGGCGTTTGCATCGTTGGTTACAATACCTAGATCACTAGGACTATTACCTGAAAGTTTCATAGCCATTGATTTAACACCGCCCTTACCTTGCACCCATTGTCTGATAGGATTATTTTCTACTATTTCTTTCATTGTGCTTGGATTAGATTTGCTTATAGTCCTTTTGGTTTTATTCTTAGTTTTGCCTCTAAACTTTTTGATATTGAAAGTTTTATCTTTAGTCAATCCTGATGATATGTTAGTTCCATGATCATTAAGGTCAACATACTCCTCATCTGTCTCAATTCCATCGACATTATCACCTCCTTCAGCCCTTAACACCCCCATTTCAGCAGAATTAACAGTTAAGATAGTAGACAGCACTTGAATAGATGAGGGATTTTCCATGAAAAGAGTTTCAGACTGTGTGGGGCTTATACTGATATTAGTTATTGAGTTTGCAGCTTGAATAATCGGGCAAGAGAACCAGTAACTGAGCCAATATTAACCTCAAGTTCAATTTCATTTACTTTTGTCAAAAGACCATTGTTAAATGTAGGCTCAGCATTAGTTTTATCGTTTATCACCTTATCGCCATTGAAACTGTATTGTCCTGGCTTCCTGCATTAACATTGTTGCACATTGACTCGAGCAGTATTGACTGAGCTCCCACATTTGATAACACTGTATCATCGACGTTAGCTTTAGCGCCACCCACATTTACTCCCAGCTTTTCTTGCCTACCAGAGAGTTGTTTGTTCATATCCAGCACACAGTTCGGTGTATTGTTAGCAAGTTTCTCCATAGAAACTGGGTTGCTGGAAGTGGTGGCCGTCGCTGGCACTGGCGCCGGCGTTTGTTTCCCAGTTATTGCCATGGTCCGGTGTTCCGCGCTGGAGGTTTCATCGCCATCCCAGGGTGACCTGTTGCCGTTGTCGGCGAGGAGGAGAACCGCCGATAGACCCGCAGACCGAACCAGCTAATCGCCGACCAGCCCCTCGTGGACTCAGGGGTCTGACGCGGTAATCGAGCGGAACGAAGCAAGCTCCGCACTCGGCTCCCAATCAGCCGAAGTTGCAGCATCCAGGTAAGCTCTAGTCTGAAGCGCTCAGTCCGCTATGAAGTGTTTGTAGAGTACAGGAAGCCCTGCTCTAGTACTTTTGAGTTTTAGCAAATGAGCAAACGCCGACAGAGCCAGCGGCGCATCCCACAGTGTTGAATCCATGTAAAAGAGCCGCTAATTCAAACAGGTAACCACTTTGGAAGACGAGGTCAATCACAGCATACACGGCAGAAACATGCACCTAAGCCCGGACCCGTTCAGCGCTCCTCCGCTCCGGCGGTGTCAATCCGCCATCTTGGACCACTTGAGTCTTAGTAATTCCTCTTTCTTTTTTCTGTACCTCTGTTTGTTCTTTCTGACCTCTCTTGCCTCTGTGTGCACCCCTGTCCCCTCTTTGTGCACCCCTTTTGCCTGTTTCTGCAACTCTCTTGCCTCTTTCTACACTTTTTTGCCTCTTTTAGTATCTCTGTTGGCTCCTTTTGCACTTCGCTTGCTTCTTTCTATACCCCTCTTGACTCTTTCTGCACCTCTGTTGCTTCTTCCTGCACTTCTCTTGTTTCTCTCTATACCTCCCTTGCTTCTTTCTACACCCCTCATGCCTCTTTCAGCACCCTTCTTCCCTTTTCCTGCATGGCTATTGGATCTTTATACACTGCTCTTGCCTCTTTCTGTACCCCTCTTGCCTCTTTCTGCACCTGTGTTGCTTCTTTCTGCACTTCTGTTGCTTCTTTCTATACCTCTCTTGCTTTTTTCCGCACCCCTCATACCTCTTTCTGCAGGCTTCTTTCCTTTTCCTGTACGTGTTTTGGTTCTTTCTGCACTGTACTTGCCTATTTCTGTACCCCTCTTGCCTCTTTCTGCACCTATTTTTCTTCTTTCTGCAATTCCCTTGCCTATTTCTGCACCTCTCTTGCCTCTTTCTGCACCTCTGTTACTTCTTTCTGCACTTCTCTTGCTTCTTTCTATACCTCTCTTGCTTCTTTCTGCACCCCTCATGCCTCTTTCTGTACACTTCTTCCCTTTTCCTGCATGTCTCTTGGTTCTTTCTGCACTGCTCTCTTCTCTTTCTGCAGCCGTCTTGCCACTTTCGGCTCCTCTTTTGCTTCTTTCTGCACTTCTCTTGCCTCTTTGCACACCACTTTTTTCTCTTTCTGCACCTCAGTTGGTTCTTTCTGCACTGCTCAAGCTTCTTTCTGCACCTCTGTTGTCTCTTTATGCACTTCTCTTGCTTCCTTCTATACCTCTCTTGCTTCTTTCTACACCCCCTTGCCTCTTTCTGCATCCTTCTTTCCTCTTTGTGGACCCCTGTTCCTCTTTATACATCCCTTTTGCCTGTTTCTGCAACTCTCTTGCCTCTTTCTACACTTTTTTGCCTTTTTTGTATCTCTGTTGCCTCCTTCTGCACTTCGCTTGTCTCTTTCTGTACCCTTCTTGCCTCTTTCTGCACCTCTGTTGCTTCTTTCTGCACTTCTCTTGTTTCTCTCTATACCTCCTTTGCTACTTTCTGCACCCCTCATGCCTCTTTCAGCACAGTTCTTCCCTTTTCCTGCATGTCTCTTGGATCTTTCTGCACTCCTCTTGCCTCTTCCTGCACCCCTCTTGCCTCATTCTGCACCTCTTGTCCTTCTTACTGTACTTTTCTCGCCTCTTTCTGTACCTCTCTTTCCTCTTTCTGCACCTATGTTGCTTTTTTCCGGACTTCTCTTGCTTCTTTCTACAAATCTCTTTCTTCTTTCTGCACCTTTAGTGCCTCTTTCTGCAGGCTTCTTCCCTTTTCCTGCACGTCTCTTGGTTCTTTCTATATCTCTCTTGCTTCTTTCTGCACCCTTTATTCCTCTTTCTGTACACTTCTTCCCTTTTCATGCACGTCTCTTGGGTCTTTCTACACTGCTTTTTTCTCTTTCTGCACCCCTCTTGCCACTTTCTGCTCCTCTTTTGCTTCTTTCTGCACTTCTCTTGCCTCTTTGAACACCCCGTTTGCCTCTTTCTGCACCTCTGTTGTTTCTTTATGCAGTTCTCTTGCTTCCTTCTATACCTCTCTTGCTTCTTTCTGCACCCCCTTGCCTCTTTCTGCACCCCTCGTGCCTCGTTCTGCAGGCTTCTTCCCTTTTCCTGCACGTCTCTTGGTTCTTTCATCACTGCTCTTGCTTCTTTCTATACCCCTCTTGCCTCTTTCTGTACCTATGTTGCTTCTTTCTGCACTTCTGTTGCTTCTTTCTACACCTCTCTTGCTTTTTACTGCACCCCTCATACCTCTTTCTGCAGACTTCTTCCCTTTTCCTGTACGTCTCTTGGTTCTTTCTGGACTGTTTTTGCCTATTTCTGCACCCCTCTTCCCTCTTTCTGCACCTCTGTTATCTCTTTCTGCACTTCTCTTGCTTCTTTCTATACCTCTCTTGCTCCTTTCTGCACCCCTCATGCCTTTCTGCAATTTGCTTGCCTCTTTCTGCACCTCTCTTGCTTCTTTCTGCACCTCTGTTACTTCCTTCTGTACTTCTCTTGCTTCTAGATGCAAATCTCTTGCTTTATTCTGCACCCCTCAAGCCTCTTTCTGCAGGCTTTTTCCCTTTTCCTGCACGTCTCTTGGCTCTTTCTACACTGCTCTTGCGTCTTTCTGTACCTCTCTTGCCTCTTTCTGCACCTCTGTTATCTCTTTCTGCACTTCTCTTGCTTCTTTCTATACCTCTCTTGTTCCTTTCTGCACCCCTCATGCCTCTTTCTGTACATTTCTTCCCTTTTCCTGCATGTCTCTTGGTTCTTTCTGCACTGCTCTCTTCTCTTTCTGCAGCCGTCTTGCCACTTTCGGCTCCTCTTTTGCTTCTTTCTGCACTTCTCTTGCCTCTTTGCACACCCCTTTTGCCTCTTTCTGCACATCTGTTGGGTCTTTCTGCACTGCTCAAGAATCTTTCTGCACCTCTGCTGTTTCTTTATGTACTTCTCTTACTTCCTTCTATACCTCTCTTGCTTTTTTCTGTACCCCCATGCCTCTTTCTGCATACTTCTTCCCTCTTTGTGCACCCCTGTTCCTTCTTTCTGCTCATCTCTTGCCTCTTTATGCTTGCTTCTTAACTCCTTCTGTACCTCTTTTGCTTTTTCTGCACTTCTCTTGCCTCTCTCTGTACCTCTCGTGCCTCTTTCTGCACCTCTGTTGGTTCTTTCTGCACTGTTCTTGCTTCTAGCTGCTACTGTTTTGTACATTTCTGTAATCCTCTTGCCTGTTTCTGTACGTCTGTTTGATCTTTCTGACCTCTCTTGCCTCTGTGTGTACCCCTGTTCCCTCTTTGTGCACCTCTTTTGCCTGTTTCTGCAAATCTATTGCCTCTTTCTATACCTTTTTGCCTCTTTTTGTATCTCTGTTGCCTTCTTCTGCACTTCTCTTGCCTCTTTCTGTACCCCTATTGCCTCTTTCTCCACCTCTGTTGCTTCTTTCTGCACTTCTCTTGCTCTCTCCATACCTCCCTTGCTTCTTTCTGCAACCCTCATGCCTCTTTCAGAACCCTTCTTCCCTTTTCCTGCTTGCCTCTTGGTTCTTTCTGCACCCCTCTTGCCTCTTTCTGCTCCTCTGTTGCTTCTTTCTGCACCTCTGTTACTTCTTTCTGTACTACTCTTGCTTCTAGATGCAAATCTCTTGCTTTATTCTGCCCCCCTCAAGCCTCTTTCTGCAGGCTTTTTCCCTTTTCCTGCACGTCTCTTGGCTCTTTCTACACTGCTCTTGCGTCTTTCTGTACCTCTCTTGTCTCTTTCTGCACCTCTGTTACCTCTTTCTGCACTTCTCTTGCTTCTTTCTATACCTCTCTTGCTTCTTTCTGCACCCCTCATGCCTCTTTCTGTACACTTCTTCCCTTTTCCTGCATGTCTCTTGGTTCTTTCTGCACTGCTCTCTTCTCTTTCTGCAGCCGTCTTGCCACTTTCGGCTCCTCTTTTGCTTTTTTCTGCACTTCTCTTGCCCCTTTTCACACCCCTGTTGCCTCTTTCTGCACATCTGTTGGGTCTTTCTGCACTGCTCAAGCATCTTTCTGCACCTCTGCTGTTTCTTTATGTACTTCTCTTACTTCCTTCTATACCTCTCTTGCTTTTTTCTGTACCCCCATGCCTCTTTCTGCATACTTCTTCCCTCTTTGTGCACCCCTGTTCCTTCTTTCTGCTCATCTCTTGCCTCTTTATGCATGCTTCTTAACTCCTTCTGTACCTCTTTTGCTTTTTCTGCACTTCTCTTGCCTCTTTCTGTACCTCTCGTGCCTCTTTCTGCACCTCTGTTGGTTCTTTCTGTACTGTTCTTGCTTCTAGCTGCTACTGTCTTGTACATTTCTGTAATCCTCTTGCCTGTTTCTGTACGTCTGTTTGATCTTTCTGACCTCTCTTGCCTCTGTGTGTACCCCTGTTCCCTCTTTGTGCACCTCTTTTGCCTGTTTCTGCAACTCTATTGCCTCTTTCTACACTTTTTTGCCTCTTTTTGTATCTCTGTTGCCTTCTTCTGTACTTCTCTTGCCTCTTTCTGTACCCCCTTGCCTCTTTCTGCACCTCGGTTGCTTCTTTCTGCACTTCTCTTCCTCTCTCCATACCTCCCTTGCTTCTTTCTTCAACCCTCATGCCTCTTTCAGAACCCTTCTTCCCTTTTCCTGCTTGCCTCTTGGTTCTTTCTGCACCCCTCTTGCCTCTTTCTGCACCTCTGTTGCTTCTTTCTGCACTTCTGTTGCTTCTTTCTACACATCTCTTGCTTTTTTCTGCACCCCTCGTGCCTCTTTCTGCAGGCTTCTTCCCTTTCCAGTACGTCTCTTGGTTCTTTCTGCACTGTTCTTGCCTATTTCTGCACCCCTCTTGCCTCTCTCCGCACCTATTTTGCTTCTTTCTGCGATTCGCTTGCCTCTTTCTGTACCTTTCTTGCCTCTTTCTGCACCTCTGTTACTTTTCTCTGCACTTCTCTTGCTTCTTTCTACCTCTCTTGCTTCTTTCTGCACCCCTCATTCCTCTTTCTGTACACTTCTTCCCTTTTTCTGCATGTCTCTTGGTTCTTTCTGCACTGCTCTTTTCTCTTTCTGCACCGCTCTTACCACTTTCTGCTCCTCTTTTGCTTCTTTCTGCACTTCTCTTGCCTCTTTGCACACCTCTTTTGCCTCTTTCTGCACCTCTGTTGGTTCTTTCTGCACTGCTCAAGCTTCTTTCTGCACCTCTGTTGTTTCTTTATGCACTTCTCTTGCTTCCTTCCATTCCTCCATTGCTTCTTTCTGCACCCCCTTGCCTGTTTTTGCATCCTTCTTCCCTCTTTGTGTACCCCTGTTCCTTCTTTCTGCACCCCTCTAGCCTCTTTCTGCATCTCATTTGCTTGTTTCTGCTCTTCTTTTTCCTCTTCTCTCTTTCTGCACTCCTTTTCCCTCTTTCTGTACCTTTTCTGCCTATTTTTGGATCCTCTGCTGCACCTTCCTGCACTTCTGTTGCTTCTTTTTGTACTTCTCTTGCCTCTTTCTGCACCCCTCTTCTCACTTCCTGCACCTCTGTTGCTACTGTCTGTACTTCTCTTGCTTCTTTTTGCACACCTCTTGCTTCTTTCTGTACCTCTCTTGCCTTTTTATGCACCCTTCTTCTCTCATTCTGCGCCTCTCGTGCCTCTTTCTGTACCTCTCTTGCCTCTTTGCACACACAGGGCTACTTTTAAACTGACCTCGGGCTCAGCAGTACACACATGCATGTACAGTAAAGGGCTGCTGACCTCTAAACTGCAATGCCCTATTATATGCTAGGGACTTAGAGGTAGTTTTAATCCGCCTGCCCTATTATGTATTAGGGCATTACAGGTACAGGGGAGGTCATGCCAATCACAGGGGTACTTCAACCCATAGTGTACCCTAGTTTATGTAGATGTTTTCAATGTTTTCTAAGTGTCTTTCAGCATAGCACTAGCTCTAGGCCTGGTTAGGCAGAGCCCAGGGGCACTCAGAGTCAGTTACCACCAGTACCTGTCAGCAAAACATAGAGGGGTGACCAGGCACAGGTTAACTTTGCAACAAGGCCTCTTTCTGCACCTCTGTTGGTTCTTTCTGCATAACTCTTGCTTCTTTCTGCACCTTTCTTCCTCTTTCTGGACTTCTGTTGCCTCTTTCTACATGTCTCTTGCTTCCTTCTGTGCCTTTCTTCCTCTTTCTGCACATGTCCTACCTATGTAGGCATAGTTAGAAATTAGCATTTAAAAAACCTTTGAAATTCACTGAAAAAAACAATAGGTTTCAGGGACATTATAGTTAGAAATTATCATTTAAAAAAACATAGAAATTCACTGAAAAAAAACACAGGTTTCAGGGACTCTATAGTTAGTTGGACATTTCACTCGTACAAAACCAGAGAATTTCGGTCTTTATAGTTAGTTTAGATAGCTATAACTCGCGTCCCTGCAATGCACTGCTGATGACATCACATATTACATCACTCATGACATGGTCAGTGACATCACTGATGACATTTCAAATGACATCACTGATGACATCACTGATGACATCATCCAAGTGCTCCTCCGGTACACCTCCTCACAGCCTACTATAACCTTTGATACACCCACTCTAAAATACAAAATGCCATCATTAAAACCAAAGACACACCAATATCAGTTACTTATACCCACTCACTGATTCCTAGGTCTACACACACATTCACTGCCTTATCCATGCAGTCACTCATACATGTAATCACTCATCAATACTGCCACTAATATATGCACTCATACATCCATACGGACACTCACACACCTGCACTCACCCATAGAGTTACTCACTCAGCTAGTCAGCCATGCAAAGATTAAATCACACTCCCATTTACTCACCTACACAGTTGTGCACACACTACCTCACGTATTTATACAGATACTAACACATATTTACTCTCTTATACAATCACTGACACAAGCACACCCTCATCCATACAGCCACTCTCACAATCACTCACTCTCACATACAGTCAATTATATATCCCAACACTCACATATACTGACTTTCACATAAGTAGTTACTCACACATTTACCAGTGAGACCTGTGCCTGATTGAATAGATAAGGGCATGGATAGTGCCTGCGTGATTGTGTGAGTGTATGGTAGCATGTAAGTGAATGGATGAGTGCATGGGTACTGCCTAAGTATATGTATGAGTGCAAAGGTAGTAACTGGGTGATTTGATGTGTGCATAAGCAGTGGCTAGGTAAATGTATGAGTGCAAGGGTATTGACTGAGTGATTGCATGTGTGCATGGGCAGTGCTTGGGTGAATGAATGAGTGCAAGGGCAGTGTTTGAGTGAATGAATGAGTACATGGGTAGCGCATGAGTAAATAGATGAGTGCAAGGTTGCTGTCTGAGTGAATGGATGAGTGCAGAGGTAGTGCCTGGGTGAATGCATGAGTGCATGGGTAGTGCCTGAGTCCATGGATGAGTGCATGGGTACTTCCTGAATGAATGCATGAGTGCAAAGGTAGTGTTTGGGTGTTTGGATGTGTGCATGAGCAGTGCCTGGGTGAATGGATGTGTGCAAGGCTATTGAGTAGGTGATTGCATGTGTGCATGGACAGTGCCTTAGGTGAATGAATAAGCAGAAGGGTAGTGGCCACGCACACAAGGCTCTCCACGACCTGGGCCCCAAGTTCCTCAACAACCACCTCACCTTCTACACGCCCACCCGCCAGCTGCGATCGACCAGCCTCGCCCTCGCCACCGTACCACGCATTCGCAGAGCCACCGCCGGAGGGAGATCCTTCTCCTACCTGGCGGCCAAGGCATGGAACTCCCTCCCCATCCACCTACGGCTGACCCAGGACCACCTCTCCTTCAGGAAGAAACTCAAGACCTGGCTTTTCGAGCAGTAATGGCCCCCTCCCCCCCAGCGCCTTGAGACCCTTCCGGGTGAGTAGCGCGCTGTATAAATTTGCTTGATTGATTGGCTGAGTGGATGGATGAGTGCAAGATTAGTGTCTGAGTAAGTACATGAGTAAATGGGTAGTGCCTACATGAATTGATGAGTACATGAGTAGCAGCTGAGTGAATGGATGAGAGTATGGGTAGCACCTCATTGGAAGAATGAGTGCAAGGGTACTGCCTAGGTATTTGGATCAGTGCATGGGTAGTGCTTGAGTTAATGAATGAGTGCATGAATAGTGCCTGGGTGATTGGATGAGTGCATGGATAGTGCATAAGTGAATGCATGAGTGCATGGTTTGTGTCTGGGTGATTGGGTGACTGAATGGATAGTACCTGGGTGATTGCATGAGTGCATGGCTAGTGTCTAAGTGAATGGAGGGGTACATGCGTAGCAGCTGAATGACTGGATGAGATTATGGGTAGCTCCTCATTGAATGAATGAGTCCAAGGGTAGTGCATGAGTGAGTGGATGAGTGCAAGGTTAGTGTCTGAATACATGGAGGAGTGCAGTGGTATTGCCTGGGTGAATGCATGAGTGCATGGGTATTGCCTGAGTCAATGGATGAGTGCATGGGTATTGCCTGAGTGAATGGATTAGTGCTTGAGTAGTGCGTAAGTAAATGCATGAGTACATGGATAGTGCCTGGGGGATTCGATGACTGCATAGATAGTACCTGGGTGATTGCATGAGTGCATGGGTAGTGTCTATGTGAATGAAGGAATACATAGGTGGAGGCTATGTGAAGGGATGAGAGTATGCCTTGCACCTCATTGCATGAAGGAATCCAAGGGTAGTGTCTGGGTAATTGGATGAGTCAATGGGTAGTGCTGATTGAATACACAAGTGCATGGATAGTGCCTGTGTGATTGGGTGAGTGCATGGGTAGTACATAAGTGAATAGATGAGTGCATAGGTAGTGCATCAGTGAATAGACAAGTGCAAGGTTAGTGTCTCAGTGAATGGATTAGTGCAGAGGTAGTTCCTGGGCAAATGCATGGGCACATGGGTAGTGCCTGAGTCATTGGATGAGTGCATGGGTACTGCCTGAGTCAATGGATGAGTGCAAAGTTTTTTTTTTTTGTATTTTATTTTTCATTCCAACCAGCAGAATATGATATTTGACAGTACATCTCAAGGATCAACAGTAGGGTACAATTCACGTCCATTAATCACAACACAAATTCTCAGCAGTCAGGTACAGTATACAGTCAATATAATGTGGGACAGTTACATCGTAAATTATTAGGCATTATTAATCTCCATAGCTCTGTCAAATATTAATTTGCACATCTCTTTCAATGTCATAACAGTATTACAACCCCACACCTCAGTTTATATGTTCATCGAGCATTCAGCCCAGGGATAGAGTAGTTAACTGGCATCCTTTTGTAAGTATTGTACAAATGGTTCCTAAAAGTCTCGGGGTCGGGACGCAAATGGTATACCTTCCGCATATGTCTCTAGAGTTGTCTTGCAGTATGTCATGTCTGTTATCCAGTCTTTCAGTCTAGTTGGCTTTTTGCTCCCCCATTTCATTGCCACTCGCCGTTTCGCCAGGAGTAGCGCCACTGCCAAGAACTTCCTGCGCTTAGCGTGTTTAAGCTTCTTAATACCCAGCAGACAGGTCAAGGGTGTATTTGGAATGCGCTCGGAGAGCATGGTACTCAAAGCATCAATGACTGCGTGCCAATACGGCTGCAGGCCAGGGCAGGACCAGGCCATGTGTGTAAAATCTGCACCCGTCATGCCGCATCGGTGGCAGGAGTCAGTATCTCGGAGACCCAATTTGTGTAGTTTTAGTGGGGTGTAGTAGATTTGGTGATGGAATTTGAAGTGTATAATGTGCAAATTACAATTGGAAGTGAGAAGTGTGAGTTGCGTACAGCTATACTGAAAATCCTGTTCGTCGATGAGTTCGCCCAGTGACTTCTCCCACCTATCCTTTGCCTTCGCTGGCATGTCTGCCTGTTCATTTTGAGCTGCAGTGTATAACCGGGACACTGGTTGAGTGCAAAGTTAGTGACTGGGTGTTTGGATGTTTGCATGGGCAGTGCCTGGGTGAATGGATGAGTGCAAGCATATTGACTAAGTGATTGGATGTGTGCATGGGCAGTGCCTGGGTGAATGAATTAGGGCAAGGGTAGTGGCTGAGTGAATGGATGAGTGCATGGGTAGTGGCTGAGTGAATGGATGAGTGCAAGGTTAGTGTTTGAGTGAATGTATGAGTGAATGAGTACTGCCTGAGTCAATGGATAAGTATATGGATAGTACCTGGGTGATTGGGTGAGTGTATGGGTAGTATGTAAGTAAATGTATGAGTGCATGGATAGTGCCTGGGTCAATTGATCAGTGCATGGGCACTGCCTGAGTATATGAATGAGTGAAAAGGTAGTGACTGTGTGATTGAATGTGTGCATGAACAGTGGCTGGGTGAATGGATGAGTGCAAGGGTATTGATTGAGTGATTGCATGTGTGCATAGGCAGTGCTGTGGGGAATGAATGAGTGCAAGGGCAGTTGCTGAGTGAAAAGGATGAGTACAAGGGTAGCCCATGAGTGAATAGATGAGTGCATGGGTATTGCCTGAGTGAATGGATGAGTGTATGAAGAGTGCATGAGTGAATGTATTAGTGCATGGACAGTGCCTCAGTGATTGGGTGACTACATGGATAGTACCTTGGTGATTGGATGAGTGCATGGACAGTGCCTAGTAGGCACCATCATAGGATTTGAGGACTGCGCCCGTCTGCCGAGGCTCATTGGGGGCCTTGTATCAGCAGGACATTGCACCTTCATTTAACCGGCACTATATTTCCCATAATGCCAGCTTATCGCACACCGAGCAGCTAAACAGGGGGTGTGCCTCGTTGCGCTTTAAGAAAGGGAGTGACCGGAGTGTGCCTACTTTTCACCACAGCCCATGAAGAAGAGTATGGAACTCGAAACGCATCGGCAGAAGTGGTGTAAGCTGTGAAAGTAGCAGGTTGACATTTTCCTTGCCGTTTAATAAAGAGCTGTGCTTAGAGCTCTTATATATATATTACCTACTGGCGGTCGCCAGTAGGTATATATAGTTAGGATTTTTTCTCTATGGGATTTTTGAAAATTCTATGTCTAATAACTTTGGCGTTTGTGGACGGAATTGGCTGAAATTTTCAGGAAAATGGAACATTTTGTTTCCGAGCAGCCCCTGAAAATTTGGGGGGGTTTCGTCAAGGGGGGGCCGAGAAAAAAGGGGGGTCCCAAAACGTGTTTTTAACATTGAGTTTTCCATAGGGCGGTTGGCCTCACTTTTAGCCCGAACGGCTGAATGGATTTGCACGAAACTTGGCAAAATTGTAGGGACTGGTAGCCCGATGTGCCTTTGCTAGGTCTCAATATATGTGCTCCAGTGGATTTTGAGAAATTAACGTTAAAAAAAGATATATATCTGTAACAGCGGACCGGGCAGCGCTCCAGTTCGCGTACTTTTCGCGTTACGGAGCTTTGTGAAGCGAAGCTGATTGGTTCTCCGGCATCTGTAAACATTCCAAACAGTCCGTAGCGGCCGCCATCTTGTCTCTCGGTAGGATCGAGAGACAAGAGGAGGCCAAAGCGAAGGGGCAAATGACCATAAGGGGGCATAGTAGATCCTCGCTGACCCCCTAGGTTTGATGTGGAGGTTTTAAAAGGGCCCCGCGGGGCAAAAAAAAAAAAATAATAATAATAATCGAACGGCTGAATGGATTTTACGAAACTTGGCAAAATATTAGGGACTGGTAGCCCGATGTGCCTTTGCTAGGTTTCAATATATGTGCTCCAGTGGATTTTGAGAAATTAACGTTCAAAAAAAGATATATATCTGTAACAGCGCTCCGCTTCGCGTACTTTCCGCGTTACGGAGCTTTGCGAAGGTGATTGGTTCTCCGGCGTCTGTAAACATTCCAAACAGTCCGTAGCGGCCGCCATCTTGTCTCTCGGTAGGATCGAGAGACAAGAGGAGGCCAAAGCGAAGGGGCAAATGACCATAAGGGGGCATAGTAGATCCTCCCTGATCTCTTAGGTTTGATGTACCATTTTGCCAAGTTTGGTGTAATTCCGTTCAGCCATTCAGGCTGTAGACGTATCTAAATGTCCTATGGAAAATTGCATGGGGAAAACACATTTGAAAGTGTTGAAATTTAGAACCAATTAAAATGTTACTTTGGTTTTGTATTTGTGTGTGATGAAAGTTAATTGGTTATGTATATATCTAAAATGAGAGGAAACCACAGCCATTTTGTGATACTACTGTCTGAGGTACATTTGTGAGGAATTTTTGGTGCTCAATTTCTGGTGTTTGGTTTACACAGTACTAACACTTCTCCTACTTTTAAAAAGGTGAGTTGTTAATTTGTAAGGGGAACTATGTTGTACACTTTAAGATAATTTGAAAAATGTTTTCTGTTATTTATTTACAGTCCTTCTGTTATACTAAATACTAAAAACGATAAATGAAAGTGATTATTTTTTTCAGCAATTTACAGCAAGCAATTTCAAAATAAAATGGCTCACAATGAAGAGACCGTGGCAATTTCTTTTGAATTATCCACTACATTTATTGAAATTGACAGCACCAATAATGAAGTATTCTCACAAGGAGGAGATGACTTGAATGATTTTTTGGATCAATCTCTTGATGGCGAATTTATCGAATGTTTGGAGACCATAGAGTTACAAGAATCATCATTGCAGACTTTTCATGAGGAGATTCCAGATGAGATGATTGAAGAGGAAATTCCTGATGAGGACATGTTACTAGTTCTTTCAAATTTTGAAAATTCAGAAGAATAAATTTATATTTAGAAATACAAAAATTGTTTGAGACACTATTCATTTTTATTTTTAATTTATGAGGTTGTAGCGAAGTGATTTTAGTATAAAATGAGACTTATAGTATAGAGTGGAACATTTTTATGTTACATGGTAAGTTTACTCATATTTACTTCCCTTCTCCCACTATATTATCTCCAAAGTGTATTTGACATCTCTTCTTCATCTCCGGCCTCCTTTCTCTCACTGTCTGTCTCTGATGCATCTTATCGCTGCCATTTTGTGTAATTACAGAAGAGAGTAAAATAAAATAGTTCGGAACGTGAAAAGGGGGCAAAGTAGAGTACCCCTCACCCCCTAGGCCTTCTCAGGCGGTCCCAAAAGGATCAGTTTCTGCTTTCCTGAGAGATTATGGTATGAGTTCCATATACCACAATAACTTGCATTACAACATGCAAGATATCTATCTCCTATTACCAACTTTTGGAGATATTCGCGCTAAGCGCGAATATCTCCAAAAACTAACACCTGCCCTGAGCAGTTCTTAGCCATGTTATCCAATGGGAGGTGGATAACATGGCTAAGAGCATTAGCTCGGTAATGCATGAATATCGCTGACTTTTTAGCGATATTCATGCATTGCGGCCGTTTTTTATCGCATTTGCGATAAACCTTGATAATAGCAAGGTTTATCTTCGATAATTTCTGACGATGCTTAGCGGTAAAAAATTCGTTGCTAAGTATCGTTAGCGATAAATATCGCTTAACTTTGGCAATATGCACCAACGTCTGTTAATGTTCGATTCGAAGGAAATGAGGATGTGTTGAAAAACATTGTCTGCGCCATCTTGCCTTTTTTGAAATGCCACACTTTTGTTGTGCACGGCAGCCATTTTAGATGCCTTGACCAGACCCACTCTCTGCACGCTGTCGATTCGTAGCATGGCTCCCCACCCTCGCAAGCATCTTCCCCAGGCACTGCTCACCCCCGCTCTCTGTCTTATGCATGGGCAATAAACCTCCCCCCATCTGCGCTGCTCTTCCCTGAGAATCACACTCTGTGCCCGCCCGACACCTCCCTTTCGCCCTATTCACTACCGCACCCTCTGACACTCCTCTTCCTCTGTGTCCGATTGTCCAGGCCAGTCCTAGGCTATCAGCTAGCCCTGCAGATGTAGTTTATGGCCCCAGCTGTAAAGAATCACCCCTCTTCAAAGGAGTTATAGTAGATCAAGGCCCACACCCGATGAGATCCGTCACACCACACGTGTTCATACTATCTGAAAACCATCCTGTATTGTGATTGGGGAGGGGACCGAGCCTGAAGCGGAAGATTCCAGGGATGACTCTTTGTACATCAAAGTTTTTACAATTATGTGTCACATTAAAAATATATAGCACTCCAACAAAGTAGTAGGAATATAAAACTTTAATAACTTATAAATATATACAACAAAACAAAAACAGTAAAAACATTTAAACAACGAAGAGAACGTGGCAATTTCTTTTGAATTATCCACTACATTTATTGAAATTGACAGCACCAATAATGAAATATTCTCACAAGGAGGAGATGACTTGAATGATTTTTTTGATCAATGTCTTGATGGCGAATTTATCGAATGTTTGGAGACCATAGAGTTACAAGAATCATCATTGCAGACTTTTCATGAGGAAATTCCTGATGAGATGATTGAAGAGGAAATTCCTGATGAGGACATGTTACTAGTTCTTTCAAATTATGAAAATTCAGAAGATGTTGCCTGGGTGCCGCACTGATTTGGGTATCCGGCGTGGGGCGTCCCGGGGGGTGGGTTGTCAGTAGCGGTCTGTTGTGCGAATAGTTCCAAGGCAGCAGAACGCGCTGAAATCTGGATGTCACGAAGGTGATGTCTAGTAAGTTGCCGCCCAGCAAATAACGGCGTGGGGCGCCGCGGGGGGGGGGGGAGGCAGTCCAAAGTTCCGTTAAAAGGGCAAAGGAAAGGATCGGTGGTTTGAACCATCAGTCAAAAAGGGGAGGGGGTGCAACAATTTTTCCTACCGGGTCACACTGTGCTTTCACCGGAACTGAGGTCTGCAGGATTCTAGTCATTCAAACTGAGGCTGGTGCCAGCATGGGAGCGCCGACGTCCCGCGGCTACAGTTTCGTCACTCCACGGGCGATCATGGCAGTCATTCCCCATCGGGGGTGTCTGCGGGGGTCGGGGACTCCCGCGGCTCCTCTAGAATCTTCAAGGTCGTGGAGGACTACGGTGGTGGAGTCAACCAGTGACCGGGCCATTTCTTTATGCTGGGCCCGCTCTTGCCAGGTCGACCGCCATTTTGAGAGTTCGGTAGCTACTGGCGATCGCGGGGTCAAATGAGCGGACGGGCTCCACCCTGCCGGGCGAGACGTTGCAGCATCGCCACAGTGGAAGAACCCTTTTCCGGGCGCCTGGAGCGCTGAGGGTGCAGCTGGGAAGCCTCCACCTGGGGAGGGGGGAGAGGCCTGTTCGCACCGTCTCTCCCTCCCAGTGCACCCCACGGCGTCTCGCTTGAGATTTGTTATGGCCGGACCAGGCGATGAGGACGAGAGGGGGGGGGTCGGAGGCATGTGCAAGACATCCCCCCCCCAGGGTTGTTGCAGCAATTATTCAAGAAAGAAGAAATGTCCCGTCCGTCTTTGGGCCGGACCTCCGGTGGATGGCGGCCAGACGCCCTTTGCTCTGGCCCCATGAACGGGTTCCTTGGCTCATCGGCTGCAGCCGGATCCCGTCGGCCCCAGCCCCCGGCCGTTGGTGGCCGGACCGGGAGAGATTGTGGAGGGACAACCTGCAACTCTCAAGGGCCACCGCGGCCGGACTGGGAGAGAGAGGGGAGGGTCGAGGACACGGACATTCCCCCCCCTGAAACTCTCCAGTGTTGTCAATCCCCCTGGCCGGGTCCCGCTGGCCTCGGCCTCTCCTCCGGCTACACCCTGCATGATGATCTCCTGGCCGAGGCGTGGCAGCAGGACCCACCTTATATGTGTTGCTTCCGGCTGGGCGTAGCCGAAAACCTGTTGCCCTTTGGAAGTTTCTAGAATGGGGCGGATGTCTGCTGACTTCTATCTTTCCCAGTTTGCCGTTATTTGGCCGTGGCAGGCGGTGGGACAGACACGTTTTGGGGCAGTGAGGGGCGATGTTTTCAGGTTTCTTATTACGGGCTTACTTCTAACGTTTCTTGTTTCTAGGACAATAATAGGTTTTATCATTACGTATTGTTATCGTTTCTTTGTTTGTTATTTAATAAAAAGTTCATCAGTGGCCTACTGATTTTCGTTTTCCTATTCTTTTCTTTCCAGGTTGTTTCATGCTAAAGTTTCTGTTAACAGGATACAGTGATCACTTCGTTATTATTGCATATGTCCTTTTCACTAGGGGTGCTCTCTGGTCGGGCCAGATGACCTATCTCTAGTAAATGGTCCGGGTGAAACAGGTGCATCAATCAGTGGGGAGTAGATAGGCATGACAGATTACAACGGGGGAGAAAGGTCCGCATTACGTACCCTTTCACTACTTGCAAAGATTTTCCTACGTTTATTTGCAAACAGGGAATACCTCAAAAAAGAACTAATTCCCAAACAGTCAATGTTCGGACAATCAATCAATCAATGAGGAATGAAATAGGTACGACGTGTTAAAGGCTTGCGTTACCTACCCTTCACTATCTGCAAAGGGAGAGAGAATATTCCTATTCTTCCTCGTTTGCAGGCAGAGAAGATCCTTAAGAGAACCAACTTCGAACAATTCAATGCTCGATTCAAACAATCAACAAGGGGTACTGTGAACACAAATGAACGCCGCTTATGTACATACACATTGCTATTTTCAACAGGTTGTTCCTAATGTTTCTATTTTAGCGAGGTCAAAAAGAGATCCCATTAGTGGCCTACTGATTTTGCTCGATTCCTTTTGTTTTTTTACACGATTTTTCGCTATCTGCAAAGACTAAACAGAGTATTGCGACTCTGTGCTTGTTTGTAAATAGAGAATGAACCAAAGAGAACAATCAATCAAATGGAGAGAGAAGCAGGCACGACGGATTACAACGGGGGCAAAGGCCTGCGTTAACTACCCTTCACTATCTGCAAAGAGAGAGTACTCCTAATAGAAATGAGGGGTGGGGGGCAGCATTCAAAGCAGATCAGTGTGCATAAACATGAACATGTTTTTACTTACCACGTACTTGACATTCGACAGCTTATGATATTTGCTATTAAAAAACCATTGAAATTCACTGAAAAAACCATAGGTTATAGACCATATATAGTTAGGAATTAGCATTTACAAAACCTTGAAAATTCACTGAAAAAACCATAGGTTATAGACCATATATCGTTAGGAATTAGCATTTAAAAAACCTTATTTTACTCACACAAAACCATTGAAATTCCATATATAGTTAGTTGCACTAACTATATATCGCGCACCCGCAATCCACTGCTGATGATGTCACATATTACATCATTCATGACATGGTCAGTGACATCACTGATGACATCACTGATGACATCTCAAATGACATCACTGATGACATCACTGATGACAACATCCAGTGACTGTATGTTTCTGTAAAGTTAAAATGTGTCTTACATATTGAAGAATGAGTGGAAGTATAAGTGTCTGGACAAAGGATTTAGTAGGTGCATGACTGAATGTATGAGTGAGTGATTAAATGTGTCTCACTGAGTGCATGGGTTAGTGACTAAAGTGTCTTAATTTGTGCATCATTATGTCTGTTGTTCTGTAAACTGCTGCATGTGTTGATCAATAGCTATATAATTAACTATATGGGTTACTGATTGATTGTCCAAGTATTTGTATGGGAGACTGAGTGTGTGTGTGGCTGGCTGGGAGGTGTGTGACTCTGTGCAGATCAATGTGTACTTGTATCAATGATTGTATAACAAGGTAAGTATGTGTTAGTATATGTTTGAAAATGTAAGGTGCTCTATGTTTAACTGTATAGACAAGAAAATGGAAGTGTCATTGATTCTTTACAGGACTGACTAGGTGTGTGAGTAACTCCATGGATGAGTGGCAGACTGTGAGTGTCTGTATAGGTGTATGAGTGCATATGATAGTGTTGTAAAGATGAGTGATTGTATGTATGAATGATTGTATGGGTGAATGAGTGAAGGTGTGTGTAGACGTAGGAATCAGTGAGTGCGTATGTAGTAACTAGTATTGGTGTGTCAATGGTTTCAAAAATTATATTCTGTATTTAACACTGGGTGAAACAGGTTATATTAAAATGTGAGGAGATGCATTGTATTGTCACATGAATGATATCATCAGTGATGTGGTCATTGATGTCAAATGAGATGTCATCAGTGATGTCATCAGTGATGTCATTTGAGATGTCATCAGTGATGTCATCAGTGATGTCACTGACCATGTCATGAATGATGTAATATGTGACATCATCAGCAGTGGATTGCGGGTGCGCGATATATAGTTAGTGCAACTAACTATATATGGAATTTCAATGGTTTTGTGTGAGTAAAATAAGGTTTTTTAAATGCTAATTCCTAACGATATATGGTCTATAACCTATGGTTTTTTCAGTGAATTTTCAAGGTTTTGTAAATGCTAATTCCTAACTATATATGGTCTATAACCTATGGTTTTTTCAGTGAATTTTCAAGGTTTTGTAAATGCTAATTCCTAACTATATATGGTCTATAACCTATGGTTTTTTCAGTGAATATATATATATATATATATATATATATATATATATATATATATATATATTACCAACAACGTTGCCCCTGCTGGAAATCCTTCGCCTTGCAAGGGGTGGCTCGTAACCGGCAGAGCAGCCGGCATTCAATATCCATAAAAGAACGGCATACCATTGAGCACTCGGTTCGCTTAAATGACACAGGGAGTCGGAATCTTAAGCCAAAATAGTGAGGTTTATTATACCTTGTGACGCGTTTCGTGCTCCACAGAGGTGTAAACAAGTGCTCTGTGGAGCGCGAAACGCGTCACAAGGTTTATGACTTTAATAAACCTCGCTATTTTGGGTTAAGATTCCGACTCCCTGAGTAATTTAGGCGAACCGAGTGCTCGATGGTACGCCGTTCTTTTATGGATATATATATATATATATATCTATATATATTACCTACTGGCGGTCGCCAGTAGGTATATATAGTTAGGATTTTTTCCCTATGGGATTTTTGAAAATT
The DNA here is from genome assembly GCF_964261635.1 of Lissotriton helveticus. Taxonomy (NCBI): domain Eukaryota; kingdom Metazoa; phylum Chordata; class Amphibia; order Caudata; family Salamandridae; genus Lissotriton; species Lissotriton helveticus. The sequence goes on along the minus strand of NC_136069.1, from coordinate 491,848,191 downwards.
CTATGTCTAATAACTTTGGTGTTTGTGGACGGAATTGGCTGAAATATTCTGGAAAATGGAACATTTTGTTTCTGAGCAGCCCTTGAAAATTTTGGGGGGGGTTCGTCAAGGGGGGGCCGAGAAAAAAGGGGGGTCCCAAAACGTGTTTTTAACATTGAGTTTTCCATAGGGCGGTTGGCCTCACTTTTAGCCCGAACGGCTGAATGGATTTGCACGAAACTTGGCAAAATTGTAGGGACTGGTAGCCCGATGTGCCTTTTGTAGGTCTCAATATATGTGCTCCAGTGGATTTTGAGAAATTAACGTTTAAAAAAAGATATATATCTGTAAGCGCGCTCCGGTCCGCGCCCCGGTTCGCGGACCGGGGCGCGTACCGGAACTTCGCGTAGCGAAGCTGATTGGCTCTCCGGTGTCTGTCAACATTCTAAACAGTCCGTAGCGGCCGCCATCTTGTCTCTCGGTAGGATTGAGAGACAAGAGGAGGCCAAAACAAAGGGGGAAATGACCATAAGGGGGCATAGTAGATCCTCCCTGACCCCCTAGGTTTAATGTGGAGGCTTTTTTTTGTTTTTTTTGCGTGGGTAGCGCCCGGTACGCGAACCGGGAAGCGTTCTGGGCAGTGTACTACAATGAAAAAAGAATGAGAGACTTTTCAAATGCAGTATGTTAATTGATTGTTGGTTTTGTTGATTATTTTTTATTTTCTTTATTTTTTAAGCATTTTTTTTATTGTGATTGCGTTTCATAATTTATTAAACTTTCTAACATTTCATTGTCAGAAATTTCATAATTATCATGGAATATACATTGTAGTCTCTGAGGGTGTAAAATGTCCTCATTTGCAAGGAGGTTATCTACTGCTTGTACACATTGCAGTAGTTCATTGTCCCAAGTTTCATCGAAAAATTCAATGTCAATTTGATCAATTGTATCAATCAATTCTTGGCTGCTCTCTTGCAGGTCCATTTCAAAAGAAACTTGGTTTTCGCCTTCCATTTTGCCTGAAATTTGGATTAAAAAAATATATATTAGTAGAGATAGGGCAATGTTGGGAATAATTTTAGATAGGCATTTTTTATCAGTGAATTTATCTTTGGGCAGTGTATAGTATCAGAGTGGAAGTAGGAATTTAAAAAAGTGTATGTGATTTAACGTAAGTAAATTCATAATTATACAAGAGAAGCCTAACTCCATCCATAACTATAACAGAGAAGTCTCTCTAAATCTATAACTACTACAGAGGGATAGTATATATCTATCAGAAAAAGTTTACCATATTAACTTATAGTGCACAATATACTTCAGTTTTAAAAATAAAAACTTACCTTTAGAAAGAAGTTGAAGGAATTAGTGAAAATACTATTGAAATGTACAGCAAGAAGTAGTAGTCAAAATGGCTGTGTTTTCTTCTCTTCCTTTATATATATTCAGGTATATAACCAATGAAATGTCAGGTAAAAAAAGTAGAAAATGAAAGTAACATTTTAATTGGTTGTCAATTCCAACACTTCAGATGTGTTTTGTGAAGTAATTTACCTCAGGGTATTTAGAGAGGTCTACAGGCTAAATGACTAAATGGAATTCCAATCAATTTTGTGAAAATGGTAGGGATTGGTATGTAGTATGAGCTAATCTATATTTGGTGAAATTGTCTCCAGTGGCTTTTCTGTGAACTACTTTCCCACCTTTTTTGATGGTGCGCTTCCCAGGGAGCGACCCGGTACGCGAACCGGTGAGCGCCCCGGTACGCGAACCTTAAGCGTTACGGGAGTCCACCATTTTGTGTTTCGGTCGAATTAAGATACAAAATGGAGGGCAAATAATGTTCAGAATGGGTAGAAGGGGGCACGGTAGACTTATCTTGACACCCTAGGTTTTGTGAGGGTGGCTGAGGAGGCTTATATGTGCGGAAAAAACCCATTTTTTTTAAAAAATTTCGCGAGGTTAGCTCCCGGTTCGCGTACCGGGTAGCGCCCCGGGGAGCGTACTTTGTTGAAAATTAGTGAAAAATGTTAGAGTAAAATAATAATTGTGAGTGATTAGATGTAGGGTAGCTCTGAGAAGAGCTTTTGGGTTTATGGTACATTTAGGTACTTATAAGTAGGTACCAATGCACATTCTTAAATTCAGAGTGAAAACTCTGTTGCCCTCATCTGAGAAGTGAACTCCATCTCCTCTGTAGATATCTTGCATGTAGTAACGCAAGTTATTGTTGTACAGGGAGCCCATTCCATGGTCTCTCATGTAAGCTGAAACAGATTTGTTTACATGCTTCCTCGACTTCTCAATTTGTGGACAAAATTGGTTTGACCACCTCCATTTCTGTCTTTGGCATATATTTGAATATACCAAGGCAGTCTGAGGAAAAAGTGCCATCAATTGCTCAAAGGTGTCCTTTAAAAGCATTTCCAGACCTACCCCAGTCAAAGTGCCCAAGTCATTACCTCCACAGTGCACAATTAACAGGTCAGGTTTGGGCAAATGCATAAAGGTTTTCACCAATGGTATCAATTGGTGACATTTTAATCCTCTGTGGCCAAACCACTTAATTTCCACATCTTGTAAATTGAGGTTAGGTAAATTCCTGTTTTCAACGTACCTTTGAGCCCAGTGAATATAACTATGTCCAACAATCCAGACAGAAAACATGGTGAGAGAAGGTTCTCCTGCAGTCAGATGAAGTGTGGCAATGAAATGGCAGTTGAAAAAATGAGAGTTTAAAATGAAAAAAACTGTGGAGTTTCTGTGTTCATGAAGCAGTAACAGTGATTGGTGGATTTTGATTGCTGAAAACAGAAAGTTAGGGTGCACGGATGTGTTCTTTGAAAGATGTATTTTGAATGGTCAATAAAAAATCATTAAATGAAAGAATGCACTGGATATGCAGGTGCACTGAGAGTTCAGAGTTCAATTGCAACAAAGTTGTGTGAACTTGCAAACACCAGAAGTCTTCCAATGAGGTGGTTGCCATGCAGAAAAGGCATGAAATGGCAGAGGGGGGAAGGGTTTTCATTTGAAAAAAAGTGAGGGAAGAGTTTTGATTGGGTGACATGAGAGATATGTGTGAAGATTTACAGCATTTCTGTGCTTTTGATAGCTGCAGACTCTGGAGTGCATACCTTTTGCTCTGCTGAAGACAAATTGGTGTGTTTCTGAGACTGTTTTCAAACTCAAAGTATTTGCTAAGGTGAGAAAATATTTCTTTAATTTAGATAGAGAATAGTGTGCTTTAAGGAGAAAATTATGAATTATGTGGCGCAAATTGCTTGTAAATATGATCCCACATGTGCATGGAAAATTTAGATTTTGAATGTTTGTGTTACATAGCCATGTTAAAAGTGATACAAACATGCTGCAAAGGCAATCAAAAAACGCTTTTATGTGTCTTAAGGACATTTTAAGTAATTTTCCCATGTGCAGTGTTTTGAAATTATGATTTGAAAATCGTTTTTGGGGAAAAGGAATTGTTTTTAAATTTATGACAAGGACATAATGGTGTATGCTTCTTTATACGGCAATTGACTGTCCCTGATGTTATTTTTCCCATTTTAATGTAAGACCTTTCTCTGTGGCGCAAGTTGCTTGTAAATATGCTCCGACCTGTGCATGGGAAATTTAGATTTTAAATGTTTGTGTTACATAGCCATGTTAATAAATTTGCAAACCATTACTTTTCCCCAAAAACGATTTTCAAATCATAATTTGAAAACACTGCACATGTGGAAATTACTTAAAATGTCCTTAATTCTTAAATTTGCTATTCCTTATTTTGCGATTGCACTGAAGGATTTGCAAATTTTGCGATTCCTTAAATGCAATGTATCAAACAAAAAATATGTAAAAAATGATATTAAGGATTTGGAAACTACCACCAACTTCTAGTTTGTGGTAATTTGCGAATTCTTTTCAAAAAGCATTTTTTTTCCAAAAAACAAAAGGTGCCATATGACGCCTATACATGTCCTTAGGGCATGTATGTGTGCCATATGCCCCCAAATTTCTTTTTCAGGGGTGTAGCAGGGTGTTCTTGAGATACCCCTGCACGCTTGAAAAAATTCCTATTTTGTGATGAGCTAATTGCTAATCGCAAATTGCAACCTTCATTCCTATGAGCCTCCTAGCCCATGGAAGTGAATGGGTAACTTGCAATTAGCAATTTGCTCATTGCAAATTAGGAATGGTAAAGAATTGCTATTTATTCCTTAAAATTCGCTATTTAGGAAATGCAAAATAGTTTGATGGTACATATGGTGGTTCATCTGTAACAAGATAAGAAGCTTAGGGATACATTTATGATGACTGGCGCAATAAAGTGGACATTACTTACTTCATTGGTAGGCCTTTACATGTATTATCTCCTCTGTATTCTTCATCAAGCGTAACTTTAATCTGCAATCCTGAGTAGGCCTCACCTTAAACAAACCTTTGGATAGGCCACACCTTATTGTCATCCTGGATTAATCATTTAAAATGCTAGGGACAGATTTATGATAGGTGTATGCCTCTTTTGTGCCACTGTGCGTCACTTTTATGATGCAGCGGCGGTGCTAATTTGCAATTAGCAATTTGCTCATTGCAAATTAGAAATGGTAAAGAATTGCTATTTATTCCTTAAAATTTGCTATTTAGGAAATGCAAAATAGTTTGATGGTACATATGGTGGTTCATCTGTAACAAGATAAGAAGCTTAGGGATACATTTATGATGACTGGCGCAATAAAGTGCACATTACTTACTTCATTGGTAGGCCTTTACATGTATTATCTCCTCTGTATTCTTCATCAAGCGTAACTTTAATCTGCAATCCTGAGTAGGCCTCACCGTAAACAAACCTTTGGATAGGCCACACCTTATTGTCATCCTGGATTAATCATTTAAAATGCTAGGGACAGATTTATGATAGGTGTATGCCTCTTTTGTGCCACTGTGCGTCACTTTTATGATGCAGCGGCGGTGCTAATTTGCAATTAGCAATTTGCTCATTGCAAATTAGGAATGGTAAAGAATTGCTATTTATTCCTTAAAATTCGCTATTTAGGAAATGCAAAATAGTTTCATGCTACATATGGCGGTTCATCTATAACAAGATATGAAGCTTAGGGATAGATTTATGATGACTGGTGCATCACCAGGGATGTGTCAGTCATCCTGCGCCGCTGTTCCGCCACCCATGGTGTGCTGCATTTAGAATGCGGGGCATCATGGGGCAAAAATGGCACAGATGCGTGACGTATCTGTGCTGTAAAGGTAGTGATTGCTGGAGTTGTATCGCAAGTGCGATGCAGCTCAAGCAAGGCTCAGGGGTGCCCCATCTCCACAATGTTGCGTCAAGACCTATGCCTGCTTAAAGCAGGCGAAGGGTTTTGACGAAGCTTTCTCCTATCTGATTGTAAATACGGCACACCATGGGTGGCAGAGTAGTGGTGCACGTTAACTGGTGCATGCCTGGGGATGTGCCATTTAACATAAATCTGCCCCTTTACATTTAAGTATGTGCAGGACACACAGAGTCGGTGAGGCTTATCCAAGGTTAAGAAGAGATGAGTCCTGTTCACTGAAAATTTAGACATAGTCTTCACCTGCTCAGCATTGCTGGACATGGCTAAATAATAGCTGCAAAATATTACTCTTGTTAAACAATTTTACTATTATAATCTCTGAGATTTGTCTCTTACTCTGCAACATCTCATTGTTGTTGTCTTTCTTTAAAGATAAAGACAACCTCAACATGAGCGATAATCTGCAATCAGTTGATTTTGACCTCATCATTGAACTTGTAATTGAAACATCAGTGGATGTTGATCCCTTGGATGATTTAAATCCTGAGGATGAAGAAGAGCGTGATGAGGATGCAGATTTGTCCGAATTATATGACATAGGATGGGAAGCTGACCTGCTTGAGCCTATGGAAATATAAACATTTATTTTTAAAATTTATAATTAATAAAAAGTAAAAAGGTAAACCGTTTAATTTAAAAATAAAGACACCTTCAAAAGCAGGTTATGTGTAGTGTCTTCAATAAAATATTAAAATATGCTCATAAAATTAGATCAGATTCACATATAAAATAGCACAGGTAACATAAATATAAATGTCATTTCTTTTCTGCTATTTCTGTATTGTAAATTTGCAAGGACTAAAAAATCTTCTATTTAAAATGTCAAGTAGTGTGTTAAGTTTTTGATCACTGTTATTGTTTTACTGTTTGGTAATAATGGTTAATAACATTTTTTATTATATTTTACCACAGATTCAACTGCAGATCATTTCAAGATTTCACCATGCCAACAATAGAAAGACAGAGAAATGCTGCAAAACGTCAAAGACAGCAGGTGAAACAAAATAAGCAGCAGTCCTCTAACAAAAAGATTTGTCAAGTCACGAAGAATGCACCGGGTAAGAGCACAAAATATTTCATAAGAAATATGTGTAGTAAAAAAAATATTACTACAGAAAATGTTTCAGTCCGTAAAACGAGAAGGAATTCAAATGGAAAGGAAAGGCCAATGAAAAATGTTACTGCTAGAGCAAGATATAACTTTGTGCATGATAGTAGAAGGAAACAACAGTTTAGGGAGATTCGTAAACGAATGTTCCGCAACAGGATAATTGGCAATTTGTTAAAAAATATTAAGAAAGGTCAACAGAAACTGGTTGATAAAGTTATTGATCAGGCATTTGAAATTAAACGTAAGTTATTTATTTTGATAATCAATAGAATTAGGAAGCTAAACAAGGCAATTTATGATTTCAAAAGAAATAGTAGATGGAAGAGAATAGTTAATCGTAGTAATTTTTGTGAAGTTTTTTCTGGAGAATAGATGCATAGTTCAAGCTGTGAGGCATTTTTTAATGAGGAGAGTTATTTCCAGGATAATGATTTGGTGCATGCAGTTGACACCAGTGGTCGTGCTTATGAAGTGAAAGATGGTTGTCCAGTTGAAAAAGAAAAACTTGTGACAACAGAGGCAGAAGAGGTGTTAGGTAATGAGGTTTTAGGAAGACGTGCTAAGGGTCCTGTGTACACCTGGAAGTGTAGTAGTATTTGCAGTGTGCGACAGGATTCCATCAATTTGCTTTGTGAATTTGTACGGTCATTTAATAAGAAAAGTTTGAAGCAGAAAATGATGTTGTTGCAAGAATTAGATCCTTGCAGAGTGAGAGAAGTGACAGGTTTGCATGGTCATTCACTGGCTTGTCTTTCCAGGAGAGTATGCCAGAGTGTTTTTCATCATTTCAGGATGCTAGCAGTGCATCATAATAAAGTGAGGAAATTAGTTAGAATGTTGTATTATGCTAAGAGTCCAGCAATTATGCTTAAACAATTATGCGCTGCTCTTTTGCATGGTTCTGAAATAGATGTGAAGAATATATGTGAAGAAATTGAGTTTTGTTACTTTGGAAGTAAAGAGGAGAATGTTGAAATTGACCAAGAAGAAGCGGGTAATGTGGAAGATAGTGTACAGGTTTCCAGTACAGATAATTTCCAGAGGGAAATTGCGACGTTTCAGGTCAAATCAAGTGAGAGGCCAAATTTCACTTGTGTGTGTTGTCGACGCACTTATTATAAGAATCAGACTAAGTTAGTGGATTTATATGCAAAAAGTGAAAGGGAAAATAATAGTGAATGGAAGGATTTCGCAACATACTTGATGGTAGAAAATTGTTTTGATTTGGGATTGGATCAACGTGTGTGTACTTATTGTTGTAACAAATTAAATCAAAACCAGATGCCTGCTAGAGCAGTTCATAATAATCTGGAATTGATTGAGATTCCTTCTGAATTGAAGGATTTAAATACTTATGAATCTATTTTGATTCAAAGTATCCATCCCTTTCAGGCTATTGTAAGAATGGAGCCAAAGACAGGGAAATTGCCTCCATCAGATTTACAGAGAGGATTAAAGGGAAGAGTTGTTTATTTGCCTCTAGATTTGAAGAAAAACATTAACACAATTGGAGTAGAAAAAGTGGAAGAGGAACCTCTGGTTATCTTAGTTAATGGGGTTCCGACAAAGAATAAGAAAATATGGCAAGATTTAGTAGATGTTAGGAAAGTTAAAAAGGCAACATTGTATTTGAAAAAAAATAATAAATACTATAAGAATGTATATGTTGCAGAAGAGGAAGTAAGTGAGGAAGAGGATAGCGATTTGTGTGCTGGTCAAATTGAGAAAGTAGAACCCTCTACTAGTGAAGAAATATATGAACATTATAGTGTTCATCCTTTGCATTCCAAGGAAGTCATGGGGAATGCTATTGAGTTGTTTCAAATGAAACAAGCCAAAGGGAGTCCCATTAGTGTTTGGGAGGAAAGTTTGGAAGCTCGGTGTTTCCCACAGCTTTTTCCAACAGGTCAGGGAGGAAGATATGATGAGCGACCTCATCAAATTCCTGCTTCTGAATACCGGACTTTGCGATTGTATGCAGGAGATGCTAGGTTTCGACAATGCATTCCCTATTTGTTTCATCTCCTGTTTGAAAGCGATCTGTCTGGACTGTCATATGCAGTGAACCACATCTTGAAAAGTGGTATACACATGCAAAACATCTCGGCAAGTGACTTTATGGATAAAGTCAATGTCCAAGACAGTATTTTGGATTCTCACCTGATTAATCTCATGGCGTGTCAGCGTGGTACTAATGAGTACTGGTACCGTCGTCATGGTGATTTAAAATGTATGTTGAGGAACTTAGGTACTCCCACATGGTTCCTCACTCTGAGCTGTGCCGAGTATGGCTGGGAAGACTTACTTGAATTTTTACGAGAGGCAAATGCTAACGTAGATAACATCGAATTCAAGACACCCGGAGAACTGTGCTCTTTGGATCCAGTCAATGTATGTAGGTACTTCAATCATAGATTTGAAGCTATGATGTCTTTCATCATGAATAAGAAGAATCCACCTCTTGGAGAGGTGTTGGATTTCTTCTGGAGAAAGGAGTACCAAGCAAGAGGTGCTCCTCATATACATATGTTGCTGTGGATCAAGGATGCACCTAAATTTGGAACGGATCCAGAAGACTCAGTGATGAGTTTCATCCAACAGTATTCTACGTGTGCTGTTCCAAACGCAAAGGAGAAGAAAAGCCTAAGAGAAAAAGTTCTGCGTTTCCAAAGCCATCGATGTGGAAAGTACTGCCGTCGTAAATTCCGAAACAAGGACAAGTTCTACACTAAATGTCGTTTCGGCTTTCCACGACCGATGATTTCTAAAGGAAGAGTAAACAGTTTGATGTCTTCGCTGCGACACAATGTCATGAAGAAATCACCTAAAAACACTTACAATTTGAAGAGGAACGAAGAGTCCAAGTACATCAACGACTACAACCCGGTGATTTTGTCCATGTGGAATGCTAACATGGATATACAGTTTGTGGCTGATAACTGTATGGCTGTGGCTCGGTATGTGACGTCTTACATCACCAAAAAAGAGAAGACAGAATTGAAGGATATGTGGGAGGACATTTCCCATGAAAAGAGCCTCAGCAAGAAGTTGTACAGTTTCAGTCTGAAGATGTTGTCGCATCGAGAAATCGGAGCGTACGAATGTTCTGACCGGTTGTCTTCAGCAAGTCTCTATGCCAAGTCCAGGAGTATCGTTTGGGCGAGTCTTGGTCTTGCAGCAACGCGTAATCGAGTTCTCAAACCTGTGCGGGAAATTGAGTATTTGGCGGAAAAGGAGCCAAACAGTACCGACATTTTGAAGACAAACATGTTGGATACATATTATCCAAATCGAAGCAGTCACCTCGAGAATGTTTGTCTGTATGAGGTTCTGCAAAATTACATATTCAAGAGGAACATCAAAGAAGATACTGAGAAAAGAGTGTATGCTGTAATAGGAAGTGAGGGATGTCTGGTCAAGCAAAGAAAATGCCACTTGGTAAACCATCGAAAATTGAGTGGCGAATCTCTTGAAAAAAAGGAGTTTTTCTATTTAGCACTTTTGCAACTTTTCAAGCCTTGGCGTGCAGAAGAGGAACTGCTTGGAGATTTCCTCTGTTACGAAGACTCTTTCAATGCCGCCAAGGAGACCATAGAATGTCCTGCTTTTCCCAAATATGTAGAAATGTTGAATGCGGAAATTGAGCAGGAAGCAACAATTGCAGCCGAGATTGCCAGAGACAGTTCTCAGGACAGTCAGAGTTCTGCTTCATTGAGTCAGGATCCACTAGGAGGACCTGTTATTGAAAATGAAGCTGCCACTGCTATGAATGAAGTGGAAAGAGCCATGGCACATGCTCAAGAGGATGCGGTTAACTTAGAAGAGTTGGAAAGACAACTCAACGTTGAGCAGAGGAAAATATATGACGAAGTTACCATGCAAATTGATCATGGATTAAGTCATGATAAGAAAGAGTGCTCATGTACGTCGTTGAAGCCTGTCCGACTGTACGTGAGTGGAGAAGCGGGGACTGGAAAAAGTTTCCTCATTAAAGCAATTTCATGCTATTTGCAGGAAAGGACAGAGTCATCGCTGTCTTGTGTTGTCACTGCTCCAACTGGACTGGCAGCACATAATATTAAAGGGATTACTTTACATCGTTTACTGATGCTGCCAGTGGAGCATGACAACAAATTACAATATCACAAGCTATCTGGAGATGCTTGTTTTGAAGTTTCAAGAATCTTGAGGAAAATGAAACTTCTTATCATTGACGAAGTAAGCATGGTTTCCAATGTCATGCTTGCCTTTGTGCATTTGAGGATGCAAGAAGTTCTCAAAACAGAGTATGATGTGTTATTTGGTGGCAAACACATCATTGTTTTCGGAGATCTTCTGCAGCTGACACCAGTGAAAGGGCAACCTGTGTTCAAAATGCTCACGCATGAAGATACCAGGAAGTGCCTAGGCAGCATTGGCAACGTCAATATATGGTTAAACTTCAATTATGCTGAACTGCATGAAAATATGCGTCAGGCGAAGGATGAAGTTTACAAGACTATTCTACAAGATGTTAGAATTGGAAAAGTGACCGAGCATGGGAAAGAAGCTTTACATGCACGATTACTGTCAAATTTATATCCAGAACAAGATGTTGTGCCTGAGAATATTTTTCAGAAAATTACTGAGAAGAAATCTGGAATATGTTTGATGCCAACTCTTGCAGAATGTGCCAAATTTAACAACAAAATGTTGCATTTAGAAAAGCAAGAGATTGTGAAACTGGAAACTATTGATAGAGTAGAGCATATGGGATCAACAATTATTTTGTCTGAGAATCTGAAAACAAAATTGGATTCATTAGAGAAGAGTATATCTAAAACTGCAGGTTTTGAAAAGACTCTGAATGTGTGCTTGAACTGCCGTATAATTTTAAGAAGGAATTTACATGTTGAAAGAGGTCTGGTAAATGGATCAATGGGTAATGTTGTTGATTTTGTGAAATACAGAAATAGAGATGGAATTGAATTTTTAAAAATTAAATTTGATGGCATTGAGGAAGTACAGCTAATTGCTCGTTGTTCTGCTAGATTTTTGCTTGTAAAAGACTTATATGTTCGCCGTAAGCAGTTTCCTGTTTGCTTGGCATATGCGGTGACAATTCATAAATCGCAAGGTTTAAGTGTAGACAGTGCATTGGTGAATATTGGCAGTTCTGTGTTCAAGGAGGGTATGGCATATGTGGCATTGTCACGAGTTAGAACTTTATCGGGATTGTACTTGATTGAGTGTGATGTCACAAACATTTGTGCGGATCTAGATTGTGTTAAGGAATACAATAGGTTAAGAAGAGAGTATGCGCCACATTTGCCTCAGTATCCTTTGTTTGAGAAACGTGTGGTAGGCCGGAAACGAAGAAATGAGAACAATACTGGGGAGGTTGTAGCAAAAAGACAAAAAGTCAATGAACCTAAAATTACAAGCAGAAACAAAAAGGATTCTGTTGAAGATGTTGTTGGTTTTCAGTTTGAAAACAGTTCTGGTGTCAACTGCTATGCTAATGTAGTGGTTAATGTTTTGTTTTCTCTAAAAAATGTAAAAGAAGAGATTGTGGTCAATTCTGATCAAAGATTTTGCAGTTTGTTAAATTCTGTGTTAGAGAAATGTACCACTGATAGAAGAAACATAGAAAGTGTGTCTGAAATTCGAAATCTGTTAGACAGATGTTCAGGCCAAACACAATTCTCTCAAAATATTCAGCAAGATTGTCAGGAGTTTTTAATGTATATGCTTGATGTATTACATGCTGAAGGTGTAGATGTAGATCAGCTGTTTGGGCTTTCTTATCAATGGCAGCATGACTGCGAGAACTGTATGGTATCAAGTACTACTAGTGTAGACTCAGAAAGATTTATATATTTAACTTTGCCAGACAGTAAATCAGTTTCCTTTAATAAGCTAGTAAAAGCAGCTGATCACAACATGGAGTGTAGCCAATGTAAATCTGAAATGATGTCCACATTATTTATACGAACATATGGCCAGTATGTCATTTTAATGTTCCAACGATGTAGGCCTGATGGAACAAAATTGACAACTTTAATTAAAAATTTTGTAGCTTCGCAGTTGTCAATATCAGGAAGGACTTTTGTAACTGCAGCAATTATATATCATGATGGCCCTTCAATAACATCAGGACATTACACAGCTTATTTAAAGTCTAGAAATGGCTGGTCATTCTGCAATGATTCTGTTTTAATTTTCAAAAAAAAATTGCCGTATGACCTTAAAAACTCTTACCTGGTGTTTTTAAAACCAAAATTTTAGGGAAATAATCTCGGGATGTGCTCTGTGGAATTTCAAGAAGTTCTAATGGCTCCTACACAATTTGGCCTTGAGGATAAGTGTATTTCAGAGACATAACTTCTAACCATAGGACTGGACATCATGGAGAAATATGTGCACTTTGAATGAGTTCAGAAAAACTGTTTCTTTTTATAAGCTAATTGAAGCAGCCAATCAAAACATGGAGTAGAGGGAATGTAAGTCTGCAATGCTGTCTACTGTTTTACATTGCTTTGTGATTAAAAGTGATGTAGAGAATTAAATAATTGTAGTAGTCATAGAGGTAGTGTAAGTCTGCTTCATAGTAAGCAGTATCAGTGTCATAGGAAATGTAGAACATGACTGAGCAAGAAGGGGAAGATATTACTATTCCAGGATTGTGAAAATGATCTTCAACATTTTAATTCTGAAAGTTGCGGAAATGCCAAATGACGGGATTGGCTTACAAGAAATCCAAGAGTTATAAATGGCTCTGACCAGATTTGGCCTTGTGGAAACTTGTGGTAGAGAGCAAGAAGTCATTAATTGCATGTAACGTGTTTTTAAAAACGATGGAGATTTTCTTTCAGAAAGTGGCGGACTGAAAGTAATAACAGCACAAAAGAGTGTAAGCTGTTCATAGGACATCCTTGGACGTCATGGAAAGTAAGTTAACTTTAAGGAGTTCTGAATTTTCATTTCTTATGTTGTATGGGTTTTTTAAACACAATCATTTTGATTGTGTTTTTTTTTCCCCGCTGTTATATGATGAATACCTTCAAGTCACTGTTTTTAGTGAATTTTGATACATTCTGAGAACAGCAAAAATAAACCATTAAACATGTATAATTAATTCTGTACTGTTTGCATTTATGATGTATATGTAGAACTGTGTAGGAGGCATGGAGAAGCTGAGGCTTCTGTAAGTGTCAAAGTTGTTGCATGCAGTGCTGCACTTCTGCGTACCCTTTCATATGATAGACTACATCTGCACAATGAGATACCTAAGCAAAGGAAACACAAGTGATGTGATTGTGAAATGAGCAAAATAAATTGCACGTATTTCATTTACATCACCTGTGTTTCCTATCATTACGAATCACATTGTGCAGATCAAGTTTAGGTCTGTCCAGGGAAACATAGGAGGTTTGAACTTTGTTGAAGAGTGCAGTGGACATGACTCACTTCATTGGTAGATCTTCACATGTATTATCTCCTCTGTACTCTTCAACAAGTGTAAATCTCATCTGCAACCCTGAGTAGGCCTCACCTGAAACAAACCTCTGGATAGTAGACATCTTATTGGCATCCTGAAGCAATTATTTAAAATTTTAGTGTCTTGCGACACTTTTCTGAAACAACAGCAATGCAAAAGATGCACCATGTTTTAAGATAGGCCTCACTTCATCTGCATCAAGATACTGTTAGTTTAAAATGTATATCTTTAGGACTGTGTAGGGGGCCTGGAGAAGCAGAAGCTTCTGTAAGTGTCAAAGTTGTTGAAAAACTGTTTGTCCTTCAATCTTTTCCCTTGTCTTTTCTAATTTTTAAATACATGTTTTAATATTTTTCAAATGTTTGTTCTCTCTTTCACAGATTGAAAGTATAAAAACAAAAAGTGAGTAAGTTAATGACAATTATAAGGTAAATGTTTTGTACTCTTTTCGTTACATTTCTATCACATTCACCTACTAGTAGTTTGACAGCTTCATTTCTTTAACCCTCAGTTTCCTGCCTTTGCTACTTCCCTCATTCCTTTCTCTATTACCTACTTACTCAACTCCTTCCACTCTTTTTCTCAGTCCCTCTCTTCTCATAGTTCCTCACTCTTGTTCACTCACTGCGTCTCTATTACTCTTAGTGTCTTTGACTGATCACTCTATCACTACTTGTTCATAATGCTTTCTCTGTGTAGTTGAAGCACACTAAGGGGAATATTATGAACACAGCCAATAAAATTATTGCTCTTTTTATTGGCAGAAAACTGGTGCAAAAGTGGTTTTAGTGGCAGTTTTCTGCCACAAAAGCAGCTTTAGCGGCACATTTCTGCCAATAAAAGCTGCAAAACTTTTATTGCCTATGTTGATGATATGGCTCTATGTTACTTACATTTCTTTGCTGTTTCAATTAATCTTTTTCTGTTATTTTTTGTTTTCTGTTTTCTATTTTTTCTCTCTGTTATTCCTCATGTTTTAATCTTATTTTGAACATTCACTCACATTCTCCAAGAAACTCTTCTTTGTTAATGTTATACTCTCTTTTTTTTTCTTTCACTTCGTTATCTATTTTGTTTTTCACAATTATACCCTCTTCTGTCTTTTCTTCGGTAAATAGATCTATTAAACAGTATCTCTTCTTTACTCCCTATAGCTGTCTTTCTTTTAACATCACTCTCTGTTTCCTTTCCTTATACTTACACTTTTTTTTTTTTTTTTATTTTTTTGGTTAGCTCCCGGTCCGCGTACCGGGAAGCTAACCCGGAAGCGAACCAAAAGAAATAGAGCTTGCCAGAGTGCTAAACATTCTAGCAATTTTTTTGGAAAGGGAAGGTAGTTCTGAAAAGAACTTTTTTTTTTATATTTTTGTTGTTTTATATTTGTTTTTTATTTTTTGAACATTTTTTGTTTTTTTTGTATTTTTTGAACGATTTTATATTTTTTTTGGTTTTTTTTGGGGGGGGGAACAACAAAAAACAGGCGTTGAAAAGGGCTCAACAGGAGCAAAAAAAATTACTGGGGGCGGTTAGGGCAATCATGGTGTTCATACGCCAGGTTGAGTGCATTGATGCTCATGTTGCCACAAGCTAATAATGCACGACAGTGCATACATAAGTGAATCATGTGCCCAAAATTTTCTTGAATATTTGGCACAGTTTCCCGTGCCTCTTCTGGTGTTAAAGAAACCGGTATTGTTGGTCTGGCCACAGGAGTTGGTCTTGGATTGTCGTGCATATCCCTTAATTCCGCCCGGCTGTAATTTAGGGGATGTTTCCTCGTCATGTGCCTGTGCATTGTATGATTTCCAAAGCTATATTTTTTGTCCGTCCCTCTGGACAATTGTTCCTTGCATATCAGGCAGGTGACATACCTCGCGTTGACTTTTTTTTGGCCACGAGGTATTAAAAAAACTGCCAGATGAAACTGGCTTTCTTTCTGGAAACCCGGGGCAACTCTTCTAAAAATTGTGGTTCTTCTCCCTCCTCATCCATTTCTTCCTCTTCCTCCTCAGTGTTGGTCAGGACCTGGGGAGGTGGTCCTCTCTTCCCATGAGGAGGTGGTGGTGGTGGTGGGGGTCCACCAGCTGAAGCTACCAATGAAGCCATTTTCCAACAAGCAAAATAGGTCTTCCTCTCACAATGATGAAAGTCAGAGTGAGGAAAGAAGGAGGGGTTTTCATCATTTGGGAAAAAACAATACTTCTCAACCAATGAAAAGTGTTATTTTTAAGTCACCTGACCTAGCCTTCCATCATTATGAAACCAAAAGTGAAATGAACCAATGAAAAGTTTTATTAACAAGTCACATGACCTCTCACGCTCATGTTACGCGCTGCGGAACGCTCCCCGGTTAGCTTCCGGGTCACTAAGCTTCGCGCCCCGGTCCGCGCCCCGGGACACTTCCGGGTGCGCTAACGCGATACGTCACAAGACGCATTTCGCGGCAACGCGATACGTCGCGCTTTCGCGCCGCGGATCGCTTCCGGGGAGCTGCGTTTCGCGCCTCGGTCCGCGCCCCGGGGCACTTCCGGGTGCACTAACGCAGTACGTCATAAGACGCATTACGCGGCAACGCGATACCGTCACTATGTTGATTTCTTACCGGTTCGCGAACCGGGTCGCGGAATTAAATTGAGCTAACGGGAAGCTTCCCGGTTCGCGGACCGGGAGCGAAACAAAAAAAATATTTAAAAAAAATGATTAATAAACATATAAAATATATTTTTGGATTTAAAGAAGAATACATTTTACAGCTATAGATATTAGCTTTTAAAAAACCAATGAAATTCACTGAAAAAACCATAGGTTATAGACCATATATAGTTAGGAATTAGCATTTACAAAACCTTGAAAATTCACTGAAAAAACCATAGGTTATAGACCATATATAGTTAGGAATTAGCATTTAAAAAACCTTATTTTACTCACACAAAACCATTGAAATTCCATATATAGTTAGTTGTACTAACTATATATCGCGCACCCGCAATCCACTGCTGATCATGTCACATATTACATCATTCATGACATGGTCAGTGACATCACTGATGACATCACTGATGACATCTCAAATGACATCACTGATGACATCACTGATGACATCTCAAATGACATCACTGATGACATCACTGATGACATCTCAAATGACATCACTGATGACATCTCAAATGACATCACTGATGACATCACTGATGACATCTCATTTGACATTACTGATCACATCACTGTTGACATCATTCATGTGATAATACGATGAACCTCTTCAGACTCTAATATAACCTTAGATACAATCAGTGTAAACAGACACTCATAGACTGTCACTCATCCATGGAGTTACTCAGACACTTAGTCAGTCATACAAAGAATCAATCACACCTCCATTTCCTCAACTATACAGTTATACACACCTTACTTATTCAAACATATACTAAAACATATTTACTCACTTATACAATCCTGGATACAAGTTCACAATGATCCATACAGCCACTCACACATTCACTGGCTCTTATGCACAGTTATTTATATATGTCAACTCTCACATGTACTGTATTTTACATATGTACTTACTTTAACATGTAGCAGTGAGATATCCATTCACTCACCAATACACTCATGCACACAGTCAACTGCCCATGTAGCTGTTTCCACATGCACTCTTGAACTCCTACACCTAGTGAATCAACTGCTCACACATCTATGCAGAGAGTCATACACCTCCCAGCCACCCACACACACACTCAGTCTCCCATACAAATGCTTGGGCAACCAATCAATAACCCATATAGTTAATCATATAGCTACTGATCAACACATGCAGCAGTTTACAGAACAACAGACATAATTATGCACAAATTAAGACAGTTTAGTCACTAACCCATGCACTCAGTGAGACACATTTAATCAGTCACTCATACAGTCAGTCATGCCCCTACTAAATCCTTCATCCAGACACTTATACATCCACTCAAGACATATTTTAACTTTACAGAAAAATACAGTCACTGAATGTTGTCATCAGTGATGTCATCAGTGATGTCATTTGAGATGTCATCAGTGACGTCATCAGTGATGTCATTTGAGATGTCATCAGTGATGTCATCAGTGATGTCATTTGAGATGTCATCAGTGATGTCATCAGTGATGTCACTGACCATGTCATGAATGATGTAATATGTGACATGATCAGCAGTGGATTGCGGGTGCGCGATATATAGTTAGTACAACTAACTATATATGGAATTTCAATGGTTTTGTGTGAGTAAAATAAGGTTTTTTAAATGCTAATTCCTAACTATGTATGGTCTATAACCTATGGTTTTTTCAGTGAATATATATATATATATAGATATATATATATATATCTATATATATCTATATATATATATAGATATATAGATATATATATCTATATATCTATATATATATATTACCTACTGGCGGTCGCCAGTAGGTATATATAGTTAGGATTTTTTCTCTATGGGATTTTTGAAAATTCTATGTCTAATAACTTTGGCGTTTGTGGACGGAATTGGCTGAAATTGTCAGGAAAATGGAACATTTTGTTTCTGAGCAGCCCCTGGAAATTTGGGGGGAGTTCGTCAAGGGGGGGCTGAGAAAAAAGGGGGGTCCCAAAACGTGTTTTTAACATTGAGTTTTCCATAGGGCGGTTGGCCTCACTTTTAGCCCGAACGGCTGAATGGATTTGCATGAAACTTGGCAAAATTGTAGGGACTGGTAGCCCGATGTGCCTTTTGTAGGTCTCAATATATGTGCTCCAGTGGATTTTGAGAAATTAACGTTTAAAAAAGATATATATCTGTAAGCCCGCTCTGGGCAGCGCTCCGGTCCGCGGACCTTAAGCGTACCGGAACTTCGCGTAGCTAAGCTGATTGGCTCTCCGGTGTCTGTCAACATTCTAAACAGTCCGGAGCGGCCGCCATCTTGTCTCTCGGTAGGATTGAGAGACAAGAGGAGGCCAAAACAAAGGCGAAAATGACCATAAGGGGGCATACTAGATCCTCCCTGACCCCCTAGGTTTAATGTGGAGGTTTTAAAAGGGCCCCGCGGGGCAAAAAAAACAAAAACATTTTTTTGTTTTTTTTGCGTGGGGAGCGCCCGGTCCGCGAACCGGGAAGCGTTCTGGGCAGCGTACTGCAATGAAAAATGAATGATAGACTTTTCAAATGCTGTATGTTAATTGATTGTTGTTTTTGTTGATTATTTTTTATTTTCTTTATTTTTTAAGCATTTTTTTTAATGTGATTGTGTTTCATAATTTATTAAACTTTCTAACATTTCATTGTCAGAAATTTCATAATTATCATGGAATATACATTGTAGTCTCTGAGGGTGTAAAATGTCCTCATTTGCAAGGAGGTTATCTACTGCTTGTACACATTGCAGTAGTTCATTGTCCCAAGTTTCATCGAAAAATTCAATGTCAATTTGATCAATTGTATCAATCAATTCTTGGCTGCTCTCTTGCAGGTCCATTTCAAAAGAAACTTGGTTTTCGCCTTCCATTTTGCCTGAAATTTGGATTAAAAAAATATATATTAGTAGAGATAGGGCAATGTTGGGAATAATTTTAGATAGGCATTTTTTATCAGTGAATTTATCTTTGGGCAGTGTATAGTATCAGAGTGGAAGTAGGAATATAAAAAAGTGTATGTGATTTAACGTAAGTAAATTCATAATTATACAAGAGAAGCCTAACTACATCCATAACTATAACAGAGAAGTCTCTCTAAATCTATAACTACTACAGAGGGATAGTATATATCTATCAGAAAAAGTTTACCATATTAACTTATAGTGCACAATATACTTCAGTTTTAAAAATAAAAACTTACCTTTAGAAAGAAGTTGAAGGAATTAGTGAAAATACTATTGAAATGTACAGCAAGAAGTAGTAGTCAAAATGGCTGTGTTTTCTTCTCTTCCTTTATATATATTCAGGTATATAACCAATGAAATGTCAGGTAAAAAAAATAGAAAATGAAAGTAACATTTTCATTGGTTGTCAATTCCAACACTTCAGATGTGTTTTGTGAAGTAATTTACCTCAGGGTATTTAGAGAGGTCTACAGGCTAAATGACTAAATGGAATTCCAATCAAATTTGTGAAAATGGTAGGGATTGGTATGTAGTATGAGCTAATCTATATTTGGTGAAATTGTATCCAGTGGCTTTTCTGTGAACTACTTTCCCACCTTTTTTGATGGTGCGCTTCCCAGAGAGCGACCCGGTACGCGAACCGTTGAGCGCCCCGGTTCGCGAACCTTAAGCGTTCCGGGAGTCCACCATTTTGTGTTTCGGTCGAATTAAGATACAAGATGGAGGGCAAATAATGTTCAGATTGGGTAGAAGGGGGCACGGTAGAGTTATCTTGACCCCCTAGGTTTTCTGAGGGTGGCTGAGGAGGCTTATATGTGCGAAAAAAAAACATTTTTAAAAAAAATTTCGCGAGGTTAGCTCCCGGTTCGCGTACCGGGTAGCGCCCCAGGGAGCGTACTTTGTTGGAAATTAGTGAAAAATGTTAGAGTAAAATAATAATTGTGAGTGATCAGATGTAGGGTAGCTCTGAGAAGAGCTTTTGGGTTTATGGTACATTTAGGTACTTATAAGTAGGTACCAATGCACATTCTTAAATTCAGAGTGAAAACTCTGTTGCCCTCATCTGAGAAGTGAACTCCATCTCCTCTGTAGATATCTTGCATGTAGTAACGCAAGTTATTGTTGTACAGGGAGCCCATTCCATGGTCTCTCATGTAAGCTGAAACAGATTTGTTTACATGCTTCCTCGACTTCTCAATTTGTGGACAAAATTGGTTTGACCACCTCCATTTCTGTCTTTGGCATATATTTGAATATACCAAGGCAGTCTGAGGAAAAAGTGCCATTAATTGCTCAAAAGTGTCCTTTAAAAGCATTTCCAGACCTACACCAGTCAAAGTGCCCAAGTCATTACCTCCACAGTGCACAATTAACAGGTCAGGTTTGGGCAAATGCATAAAGGTTTTCACTAATGGTATTAATTGGTGACATTTTAATCCTCTGTGGCCAAACCACTTAATTTCCACATCTTGTAAATTGAGGTTAGGTAATTTCCTGTTTTCAACGTACCTTTGAGCCCAGTGAATATAACTATGTCCAACAATCCAGACAGAAAACATGGTGAGAGAAGGTTCTCCTGCAGTCAGATGAAGTGTGGCAATGAAATGGCAGTTGAAAAAATGAGAGTTTAAAATGAAAAAAACTGTGGAGTTTCTGTGTTCATGAAGCAGTAACAGTGATTGGTGGATTTTGATTGCTGAAAACAGAAAGTTAGGGTGCACGGATGTGTTCTTTGAAAGATGTATTTTGAATGGTCAATAAAAAATCATTAAATGAAAGAATGCACTGGATATGCAGGTGCACTGAGAGTTCAGAGTTCAATTGCAACAAAGTTGTGTGAACTTGCAAACACCAGAAGTCTTCCAAGAGGTGGTTGCCATGCAGAAAAGACAGAAAGGGCAGAGGGGGGAAGGGTTTTCATTTGAAAAAAAGTGAGGGAAGAGTTTTGATTGGGTGACATGAGAAATATGTGTGAAGAATTACAGCATTTCTGTGCTTTTGATAGCTGCAGACTCTGGAGTGCATACCTTTTGCTCTGCTGAAGACAAATTGGTGTGTTTCTGAGACTGTTTTCAAACTCAAAGTATTTGCTAAGGTGAGAAAATATTTATTTAATTTAGAGAATAGTGTGCTTTAAGGAGAAAATTATGAATTATGTGGCGCAAATTGCTTGTAAATATGCTCCCACCTGTGCATGGAAAATTTAGATTTTGAATGTTTGTGTTACATAGCCATGTTAAAAGTGACCCAACCATGCAGGAAAGGCAATCAAAAAACGCTTTTATGTGTCTTAAGGACATTTTAAGTAATTTTCCCATGTGCAGTGTTTTGAAATTATGATTTGAAAATCGTTTTTGAGGTAAAGGAATTGTTTTTAAATTTATGACAAGGACATAATGGTGTATGCTTCTTTATAAGGCAATTGACTGTCCCTGACTTTTCTCTGTGGCGCAAATTGCTTGTAAATATGCTCCCACCTGTGCATGGTAAATTTAGATTTTAAATGTTTGTGTTACATAGCCATGTTAAAAGTGACCCAACCATGCTGGAAAGGCAATCAAAAAACGCTTTCATGTGTCTTAAGGACATTTTAAGTCATTTTCCCATGTGCAGTGTTTTGAAATTATGATTTGAAAATCGTTTTTGGGGAAAAGGAATTGTTTTTAAATTTATGACAAGGACATAATGGTGTATGCTTCTTTATAAGGCAATTGACTGTCCCTGATGTTATTTTTCCCATTTTAGTGTAAGACCTTTGTCTGTGGCGCAAATTGCTTGTAAATATGCTCCCACCTGTGCATGGCAAATTTAGATTTTGAATGTTTGTGTTACATAGCCATGTTAAAAGTGATACAAACTTGCTGCAAAGGCAATCAAAAAACGCTTTTGTGTGTCTTAAGGACATTTTAAGTAATTTTCCCATGTGCAGTGTTTTGAAATTATGATTTGAAAATCGTTTTTGAGGTAAAGGAATGTTGTTAAAATTTATGTGCGCCATATGCCCCCAAATTTCTTTTTCAGGGGTGCAGCAGGGTGTTATTGAGACACCCCTGCAGCTTTGGAAAAATTCCTAATTTGCGATGAGCAAATTGTTAATCGCAAATTGCACCTTCATTTATATGAGCCTCCTAGCCCATGGAAATGAATGGGTAATTTGCAATTAGCAATTTGCTCATCGCAAATTTGGAATGGTAAAGAATCGCTATTTATTCCTTAAAATTCGCTATTTTGGAAATGCAAAATAGTTATATGATACATATGGCGGTTGATGTCTAAGAAGATAAGAAGCTTAGGGATACATTTATGATGACTGGCGCAATGAAGTTGACATCACTTACTTCATTGGTAGAGCTTTACATGTATTATGTCCTCTGTATTCTTCATCAAGCGTAACTTTAATCTGCAATCCTGAGTAGGCCTCACCTTAAACAAACCTCTGGATAGGCCACATCTTATTGTCATCCTGAATTAATCATTTAAAATGCTAGGGACAGATTTATGATAGGTGTATGCCTCTTTTGCGCCACTTAGAAAACACTGTCCATGGGGAAATGACTTAAAATGTCCTTAAGACACATGAATGTGTTTTTTTAAAACGTTTGCAATTTTTTTGGGTCACTTTTAACATGGTTATGTGACTCAAACAGTCAAAATCTAAATTCGCCATGCTCAGGTGGGAGCATATTTACAAGGAATGTGCTCCATGGGGAAAGGTCTTATAATGTAATATGGGAAAAATGACATCAGAGACACTGAAATGCCTTATAGAGAAGCATACACCATTATGTCCTTGTCATAAATTTGCAAACCATTACTTTTCCCCAAAAACGATTTTCAAATCATAATTTCAAAACACTGCACATATGGAAATGACTTAAAATGTCCTTAATTCAAAATTTGCTATTCCTTATTTTGCGATTGCACTGAAGGATTTGCAAATTTTACGATTCCTTAAATGCAATGTATCAAACAAAAAATATGTAAAAAATTATATTAAGGATTTGGAAACTACCACCAACTTCTAGTTTGTGGTAATTTGCGAATTCTTTTCAAAAAGCTTTTTTTTAAAAAAACAAAAGGTCCCATATGACGCCAACACATGCCCTTAGGGCATGTAGGTGTGCCATATGCCCCCAAATTTATTTTTCAGGGGTGCAGCAGGGTGTTCTTGAGATACCCCTGCACGCTTGAAAAAATTCCTAATTTGTGATGAGCAAATTGCTAATCGCAAATTAAACCTTCATTCCTATGAGCCTCCTAGCCCATGGAAATGAATGGGTAACTTGCAATTAGCAATTTGCTCATCGCAAATTAGGAATGGTAAAGAATCGCTATTTATTCCTTAAAATTCGCTATTTAGGAAATGCAAAATATTTTGATGATACATATGGCAGTTCCTCTCTAACAAGATAAGAAGCTTAGGGATATATTTATGATGACTGGCGCATCACCAGGGATGTGCCAGTCATCTTGCGCCGCTGTTCCGCCACCCATGGTGTGCTGCATTTACAATGCGGCGCAGCATGGGGCAAAAACGGCACAGATGCTTGACGCATCTGTGCCGTTAAGGTGGCGCATTGCTGGAGTTGTATCGCAAGTGCGATGCAGCTCCAGCAAGGCTCAGGGGTGCACCATCTCCACAATGTTGCGTCAAGACCTATGCCTGCTTCAAGCAGGCGCAGGGTTTTGACGCAGGTTTCGCCTATCTGATTGTAAATGCGGCACACCATGGGTAGCAGAGCAGTGGTGCACGTTAACTGGTGCATGCCTGGGGATGTGCCATTTAACATAAATCTGCCCCTTTACATTTAAGTATGTGCAGGGGACACAGAGTCGGTGAGGCTTATCCAAGGTTAAGAAGAGATGAGTCCTGTTCAGTGAAAAATTAGACATAGGCTTCACCTGCTCAGCATCGCTGGACATGGCTAAATAATAGCTGCAAAATGTTACTCTTGTTAAACAATTTTACTATTATAATCTGTGAGATTTGTCTCTTACTCTGCAACATCTCATTGTTGTTATCTTTCTTTAAAGATAAAGACAAGCTCAACATGAGCGACAATCTGCAATCAGTTGATTTTGACCTCATCATTGAACTTGTAATTGAAACATCAGTGGATGTTGATCCCTTGGATGATTTAAATCCTGAGGATGAAGAAGAGCGTGATGAGGATGCAGATTTGTCCGAATTATATGATATAGGATGGGAAGCTGACCTGCTTGAGCCTTTGGAAATATAAACATTTATTTTTAAAATTTATAATTAATAAAAAGTAAAAAGGTAAACCGTTTAATTTAAAAATAAAGACACCTTCAAAAGCAGGTTATGTGTAGTGTCTTCAATAAAATATTAAAATATGCTCATAAAATTAGATCAGATTCACATATAAAATAGCATAGGTAACATAAATATAAATGTCATTTCTTTTCTGGTATTTCTGTATTGTAAATTTGCCAACGACTAAAAAATCTTCTAATTAAAATGTCAAGTAGTGTGTTAAGTTTTTGATCACTGTTACTGATTTACTGTTTGGTAATAATGGTTAATAACATTATTTATTATATTTTTCCACAGATTCAACTGCAGATCATTTCAAGATTTCACCATGCCTACAATAGAAAGACAGAGAAAGGCTGCAAAACGTCAAAGACAGCAGGTGAAAAAAAATACGCAGCAGTCCTCTAACAAAGAGATTTGTCAAGTCACGAAGAAAGCACCGGGTAAGAGCACAAAACAATTTATAAGAAATATGTGTAGTATAAAAAATATTACTACAGAAAATGTTTCAGTCCATAAAACGAGAAGGAAATCAAATGGAAAGGAAAGGCCAATGAAAAATGTTACTGCTAGAGCAAGAGATAACTCTGTGCATGATAGTAGAAGGAAACAACAGTTTAGGGAGATTCGTAAACGAATGTTCCGGAACAGGATAATTGGCAATTTGTTAAAAAATATTAAGAAAGGTCAACAGAAACTGGTTTTTTATAAGACAAAAAAAAAAGTTGAGAAAGTTATTGATCAGGCATTTGAAATTAAACGTAAGTTATTTATTTTGATAATCAATAGAATTAGGAAGCTAAACAAGGCAATTTTTGATTTCAAAAGAAATAGTAGATGGAAGAGAATAGTTAATCGTAGTAATTTTTGTGAAGTTTTTTCTGGAGAATGGATGCATAGTTCAAGCTGTGAGGCATTTTTTAATGAGGAGAGTTATTTCCAGGATAATGATTTGGTGCATGCAGTTGACACCAGTGGTCGTGCTTATGAAGTGAAAGATGGTTGTCCAGTTGAAAAAGAAAAACTTGTGACAACAGAGGCAGAAGAGGTGTTAGGTAATGAGGTTTTAGGAAGACGTGCTAAGGGTCCTGTGTACACCTGGAAGTGTAGTAGTATTTGCAGTGTGCGACAGGATTCCATCAATTTGCTTTGTGATTTTGTACGGTCATTTAATAAGAAAAGTTTGAAGCAGAAAATGATGTTGTTGCAAGAATTAGATCCTTGCAGAGTAAGAGAAGTGACAGGTTTGCATGGACATTCACTGGCTTGTCTTTCCAGGAGAGTATGCCAGAGTGTTTTTCATCATTTCAGGATGCTAGAAGTGCATCATAACAAAGTGAGGAAATTAGTTAGAATGTTGTATTATGCTAAGAGTCCAGCAATTATGCTTAAACAATTATGCGCTGCTCTTTTGCATGGTTCTGAAATAGATGTGAAGAATATATGTGAAGAAATTGAGTTTTGTTACTTTGGAAGTAAAGAGGAGAATGTTGAAATTGAGCAAGAAGAAGAGGGTCATGTGGAAGATAGTGTACAGGTTTCCAGTACAGATAATTTCCAGAGGGAAATTGCGACGTTTGAGGTGAAATCAAGTGAGAGGCCTAATTTCACTTGTGTGTGTTGTCGACGCACTTATTATAAGAATCAGACTAAGTTAGTGGATTTATATACAAAAAGTGAAAGGGAAAATAATAGTGAATGGAAGGATTTTGCAACATACTTGATGGTAGAAAATTGTTTTGATTTGGGATTGGATCAACGTGTGTGTACTTATTGTTCTTGCAAATTAAATCAAAACCAGATGCCTGCTAGAGCAGTTCATAATAATCTGGAATTGGTTGAGATTCCTTCTGAATTGAAGGATTTAAATACTTATGAATCTATTTTGATTCAAAGTATCCATCCCTTTCAGGCTATTGTAAGAATGGAGCCAAAGACAGGGAAATTGCCTCCATCAGATTTACAGAGAGGATTAAAGGGAAGAGTTGTTTATTTGCCTCTAGATTTGAAGAAAAACATTAACACAATTGGAGTAGAAAAAGTGGAAGAGGAACCTCTGGTTATCTTAGTTAATGGGGTTCCGACAAAGAATAAGAAAATATGGCAAGATTTAGTAGCTGTTAGGAAAGTTAAAAAGGCAACATTGTATTTGAAAAAAAATAATAAATACTATAAGAATGTATATGTTGCAGAAGAGGAAGTAAGTGAGGAAGAGGATAGCGATTTGTGTGCTGGTCAAATTGAGAAAGTAGAACCCTCTACTAGTGAAGAAATATATGAACATTATAGTGTTCATCCTTTGCATTCCAAGGAAGTCATGGGGAATGCTATTGAGTTGTTTCAAATGAAACAAGCCAAAGGGAGTCCCATTAGTGTTTGGGAGGAAAGTTTGGAAGCTCGGTGTTTCCCACAGCTTTTTCCAACAGGTCAGGGAGGAAGATATGATGAGCGACCTCATCAAATTCCTGCTTCTGAATACCGGACTTTGCGATTGTATGCAGGAGATGCTAGGTTTCGACAATGCATTCCTTATTTGTTTCATCTCCTGTTTGAAAGCGATCTGTCTGGACTGTCATATGCAGTGAACCAAATCTTGAAAAGTGGTATACACATGCAAAACATCTCGGCAAGTGACTTTATGGATAAAGTCAATGTCCAAGATAGTATTTTGGATTCTCACCTGATTAATCTCATGGCGTGTCAGCGTGGTACTAATGAGTACTAGTACCGTCGTCATGGTGATTTAAAATGTATGCTGAGGAACTTAGGTACTCCCACATGGTTCCTCACTCTGAGCTGTGCCGAGTATGGCTGGGAAGACTTACTTGAATTTCTACGAGAGGCAAATGCTAACGTAGATAACATCGAATTCAAGACACCCGGAGAACTGTGCTCTTTGGATCCAGTCAATGTATGTAGGTACTTCAATCATAGATTTGAAGCTATGATGTCTTTCATCATGAATAAGAAGAATCCACCTCTTGGAGAGGTGTTGGATTTCTTCTGGAGAAAAGAGTACCAAGCAAGAGGTGCTCCTCATATACATATGTTGCTGTGGATCAAGGATGCACCTAAATTTGGAACGGATCCAGAAGACTCAGTGATGAGTTTCATCCAACAGTATTCTACGTGTGCTGTTCCAAACGCAAAGGAGAAGAAAAGCCTAAGAGAAAAAGTTCTGCGTTTCCAAAGCCATCGATGTGGAAAGTACTGCCGTCGTAAATTCCGAAACAAGGACAAGTTCTACACTAAATGTCGTTTCGGCTTTCCACGACCGGTGATTTCTAAAGGAAGAGTAAACAGTTTGATGTCTTCGCTGCGACACAATGTCATGAAGAAATCACCTAAAAACACTTACAATTTGAAGAGGAACGAAGAGTCCAAGTACATCAACGACTACAACCCGGTGATTTTGTCCATGTGGAATGCTAACATGGATATGCAGTTTGTGGCTGATAACTGTATGGCTGTGGCTCGGTATGTGACGTCTTACATCACCAAAAAAGAGAAGACAGAATTGAAGGATATGTGGGAGGACATTTCCCATGAAAAGAGCCTCAGCAAGAAGTTGTACAGTTTCAGTCTGAAGATGTTGTCGCATCGAGAAATCGGAGCGTACGAATGTTCTGACCGGTTGTCTTCAGCAAGTCTCTATGCCAAGTCCAGGAGTATCGTTTGGGCGAGTCTTGGTCTTGCTGCAACGCGTAATCGAGTTCTCAAACCTGTGCGGGAAATTGAGTATTTGGCGGAAAAGGAGCCAAACAGTACCGACATTTTGAAGACAAACATGTTGGATACATATTATCCAAATCGAAGCAGTCACCTCGAGAATGTTTGTCTCTATGAGGTTCTGCAAAATTACATATTCAAGAGGAACATCAAAGAAGATACTGAGAAAGGAGTGTATGCTGTAATAGGAAGTGAGGGATGTCTGGTCAAGCAAAGAAAATGCCACTTGGTAAACCATCGAAAATTGAGTGGCGAATCTCCTGAAAAAAGGAGTTTTTCTATTTAGCACTTTTGCAACTTTTCAAGCCTTGGCATGCAGAAGAGGAACTGCTTGGAGATTTCCTCTGTTACGAAGACTCTTTCAATGCCGCCAAGGAGACCATAGAATGTCCTGCTTTTCCCAAATATGTAGAAATGTTGAATGCGGAAATTGAGCAGGAAGCAACAATTGCAGCCGAGATTGCCAGAGACAGTTCTCAGGACAGTCAGAGTTCTGCTTCATTGAGTCAGGATCCACTAGGAGGACCTGTTATCGAAAATGAAGCTGCCACTGCTATGAATGAAGTGGAAAGAGCCATGGCACATGCTCAGGAGGATGCGGTTAACTTAGAAGAGTTGGAAAGACAACTCAACGTTGAGCAGAGGAAAATATATGACGAAGTTACCATGCAAATTGATCATGGATTAAGTCATGATAAGAAAGAGTGCTCATGTACGTCGTTGAAGCCTGTCCGACTGTACGTGAGTGGAGAAGCGGGAACTGGAAAAAGTTTCCTCATTAAAGCAATATCATGCTATTTGCAGGAAAGGACAGAGTCATCGCTGTCTTGTGTTGTCACTGCTCCAACTGGACTGGCAGCACATAATATTAAAGGGATTACTTTACATCGTTTACTGATGCTGCCAGTGGAGCATGACAACAAATTACAATATCACAAGCTATCTGGAGATGCTTGTTTTGAAGTTTCAAGAATCTTGAGGAAAATGAAACTTCTTATCATTGACGAAGTAAGCATGGTTTCCAATGTCATGCTTGCCTTTGTGCATTTGAGGATGCAAGAAGTTCTCAAAACAGAGTATGATGTGTTATTTGGTGGCAAACACATCATTGTTTTCGGAGATCTTTTGCAGCTGACACCAGAGAAAGGGCAACCTGTGTTCAAAATGCTCACGCATGAAGATACCAGGAAGTGCCTAGGCAGCATTGGCAATGTCAATATATGGTTAAACTTCAATTATGCTGAACTGCATGAAAATATGCGTCAGGCGAAGGATGAAGTTTACAAGACTATTCCACAAGATGTTAGAATTGGAAAAGTGACCGAGCATGGGAAAGAAGCTTTACATGCACGATTACTGTCAAATTTATATCCAGAACAAGATGTTGTGCCTGAGAATATTTTTCAGAAAATTACTGAGAAGAAATCTGGAATATGTTTGATGCCAACTCTTGCAGAATGTGCCAAATTTAACAACAAAATGTTGCATTTAGAAAAGCAAGAGATTGTGAAACTGGAAGCTATTGATAGAGTAGAGCATATGGGATCAACAATTATTTTGTCTGAGAATCTGAAAACAAAATTGGATTCATTAGAGAAGAGTATATCTAAAACTGCAGGTTTTGAAAAGACTCTGAATGTGTGCTTGAACTGCCGTATAATTTTAAGAAGGAATTTACATGTTGAAAGAGGTCTGGTAAATGGATCAATGGGTAATGTTGTTGATTTTGTGAAATACAGAAATAGAGATGGAATTGAATTTTTAAAAATTAAATTTGATGGCATTGAGGAAGTACAGCTAATTGCTCGTTGTTCTGCTAGATTTTTGCTTGTAAAAGACTTATATGTTCGCCGTAAGCAGTTTCCTGTTTGCTTGGCATATGCGGTGACAATCCATAAATCGCAAGGTTTAAGTGTAGACAGTGCATTGGTGAATATTGGCAGTTCTGTGTTCAAGGAGGGTATGGCATATGTGGCATTGTCACGAGTTAGAACTTTATCGGGATTGTACTTGATTGAGTGTGATGTCACAAACATTTGTGCGGATCTAGATTGTGTTAAGGAATACAATAGGTTAAGAAGAGAGTATGCGCCACATTTGCCTCAGTATCCTTTGTTTGAGAAACGTGTGGTAGGCCGGAAACGAAGAAATGAGAACAATACTGGGGAGGTTGTAGCAAAAAGACAAAAAGTCAATGAACCTAAAATTACAAGCAGAAACAAAAAGGATTCTGTTGAAGATGTTGTTGGTTTTCAGTTTGAAAACAGTTCTGGTGTCAACTGCTATGCTAATGTAGTGGTTAATGTTTTGTTTTCTCTAGAAAATGTAAAAGAAGAGATTGTGGTCAATTCTGATCAAAGATTTTGCAGTTTGTTAAATTCTGTGTTAGAGAAATGTAGCACTGATAGAAGAAACATAGAAAGTGTGTCTGAAATTCGAAATCTGTTAGACAGATGTTCAGGCCAAACACAATTCTCTCAAAATATTCAGCAAGATTGTCAGGAGTTTTTAATGTACATGCTTGATGTATTACATGCTGAAGGTGTAGATGTAGATCAGCTGTTTGGGCTTTCTTATCAATGGCAGCATGACTGCGAGAACTGTATGGTATCAAGTACTACTAGTGTAGACTCAGAAAGATTTATATATTTAACTTTGCCAGACAGTAAATCAGTCTCCTTTAATAAGCTAGTAAAAGCAGCTGATCACAACATGGAGTGTAGCCAATGTAAATCTGAAATGATGTCCACATTATTTATACGAACATATGGCCAGTATGTCATTTTAATGTTCCAACGATGTAGGCCTGATGGAACAAAATTGACAACTTTAATTTAAAATTTTGTAGCTTCGCAGTTGTCAATATCAGGAAGGACTTTTGTAACTGCAGCAATTATATATCATGATGGCCCTTCAATAACATCAGGACATTACACAGCTTATTTAAAGTCTAGAAATGGCTGGTCATTCTGCAATGATTCTGTTTTAATTTTAAAAAAAAAATTGCCGTATGACCTTAAAAACTCTTACCTGGTGTTTTTAAAACCAAAATTTTAGGGAAATAATCTCGGGATGTGCT
This sequence comes from Lissotriton helveticus, assembly GCF_964261635.1. NCBI lineage: Eukaryota > Metazoa > Chordata > Amphibia > Caudata > Salamandridae > Lissotriton > Lissotriton helveticus. The sequence goes on along the minus strand of NC_136069.1, from coordinate 491,816,556 downwards.
CTGTGGAATTTCAAGAAGTTCTAATGGCTCCTACACAATTTGGCCTTGAGGATAAGTGTATTTCAGAGACATAACTTCTAACCATAGGACTGGACATCATGGAGAAATATGTGCACTTTGAATGAGTTCAGAAAAACTGTTTCTTTTTATAAGCTAATTGAAGCAGCCAATCAAAAAATGGAGTAGAGGGAATGTAAGTCTGCAATGCTGTCTACTGTTTTACATTGCTTTGTGATTAAAAGTGATGTAGAGAATTAAATAATTGTAGTAGTCATAGAGGTAGTGTAAGTCTGCTTCATAGTAAGCAGTATCAGTGTCATAGGAAATGTAGAACATGACTGAGCAAGAAGGGGAAGATATTACTATTCCAGGATTGTGAAAATGATCTTCAACATTTTAATTCTGAAAGTTGCGGAAATGCCAAATGACGGGATTGGCTTACAAGAAAACCAAGAGTTATAAATGGCTCTGACCAGATTTGGCCTTGAGGAAACTTGTGGTAGAGAGCAAGAAGTCATTTATTCGATGTAACGTGTTTTTAAAAACGATGGAGATTTTCTTTCAGAAAGTGGCGGGCTGAAAGTAATAACAGCACAAAAGAGTGTAAGCTGTTCATAGGACATCTTTGGACGTCATGGAAAGTAAGTTAACTTTAAGGAGTTCTGAATTTTGATTTCTGATGTTGTATGGGTTTTTTAAACACAATCATTTTGATTGTGTTTTTTTTTCCCCGCTGTTACATGATGAATACCTTGAAGTCACTGTTTTTAGTGAAATTTGATACATTCTGAGAACAGCAAAAATAAACCATTTAACATGTATAATTAATTCTGTACTGTTTGCATTTATGATGTACATGTAGAACTGTGTAGGAGGCATGGAGAAGGTGAGGCTTCTGTAAGTGTCAAAGGTGTTGCATACAGTGCTGCACTTCTGCGTATTCTTTCATATGCTAGACTACATCTGCACAATGAGATACCTAAGCAAAGGAAACGCAAGTGATGTGATTGAGAAATGAGCAAAATAAATTGCACGTATTTCAATTACATCACCTGTGTTTCCTATCATTACGAATCACATTGTGCAGATCAAGTTTAGGTCTGTCCAGGGAAACATAGGAGGTTTGTACTTTGTTGAAGAGTGCAGTGGACATGACTCACTTCATTGGTAGACTTTCACAGATATTATCTCCTCTGTACACTTCAACAAGTGTAAATCTCATCTTGAACTCTGAGTAGGCCTCACCTCAAACAAACCTCTGGATAGGAGACATGTTATTGGCATCCTGAAGCGACACTTTTCTGAAACAAGAGCAATGCAAAAGATGCACCATGTTTTAAGATAGGCCTCACTTCATCTGCATCAAGATACTGTTAGTTTAAAATGTATATCTTTAGGACTGTGTAGGGGGCCTGGAGAAGCAGAAGCTTCTGTCAGTGTCAAAGTTGTTGAAAAACTATTTGTCCTTCAATCTTTTCCCTTGTCTTTTGTAATTTTTAAATACATGTTTTAATATTTTTCAAATGTTGGTTCTCTCTTTCACAGATTGAAAGTATAAAAACAAAAAGTGAGTAATTTAACGGCAATTATAAGGTAAATATTTTGTACTCTTTTCGTTACATTTCTATCACATTCACCTACTATTAGTTCCACTGCTTCACTTCTTTAACCCTCAGTTTCCTGCCTTTGCTACTTTCCTCATTCCTTTCTCCATTACCTACTTACTCAACTCCTTCCACTCTTTTTCTCAGTCCCTCTCTTCTCATAGTTCCTCAGTCTTGTTCACTCACTCCGTCTCTATTACTCTTAGTGTCTGTGAATTACTTTCCCACCTTTTTTTTTGGACCGCTTCCCGGGAAGTGGCCCGGTTCGCAAACCAGCAGCGTTACGGGAGTCCACCATTTTGTGTTTCGGTCGAATCAAGATACAAGATGGAGGGCAAATAATGTTCAGAATGGGTAGAAGGGGGCACGGTAGATGTATCTTGACCCCCTTGGTTTTCTGAGGGTGGCTGAGGAGGACCATAGTTCTTCACTCTTGTTCACTCTCTCTGTTTCTATTAATGTCACTGTTTCTGACTGATCCAAAAAAATGTTTTAAAAAAAGAACAGTAACTATAAGGGAAGGAAACAGACAGTTATGTTAAAAGAAAGACAGCTATAGGGAGTAAACTAAGGATACTGTTACCCGCAATCCACTGCTGATGATGTTACTGACCATGTCATGAATGATGTAATATGTGACATCATCAGCAGTGGATTGTGGGTAACAGTATCTCTTGTTTACTCCCTAGAGCTGTCTTTCTTTTCACATAACTGTCTGTTTCCTTCCCTTATACTTACTGTTCTTTTTAAAAAAAAAAATTTTTTTTGGTTAGCTTCCGGTTCGCGTACCGGGTAGCGCTCCGGGGAGCGAACTAAGAGAAATAGAGGTTGGCAGAGTTCCAAATATTCTACCAATTTTTTTTATAACGGGGAGGTAGTTCTGAAAAGAACTTTTTTTTTAATGTTTTTGTTGTTTTATATTTTTTTTAGTATTTTTTGAACATTTTTTTACTTTTTTTGTATTTTCTGAACATTTTTATATTTTTTTGGGGTTTTTTGGGGGGGGGGGAAACAAAAACGATCCATTGTAAAGGGCTCAACAGGAGCAACAAAAAAAAAAGAATTTATTTTTTGGGGCGTTTCGGACAAACATTAACATGATTCTGAATAGCTCTCATAATCAAAATGATGCTACTTTCCCTGTAGCAAATGAAATCGCCGCAGTGCACGCACACTTGCTTCACGTGCCCAAACAACATTTGAATGTTTGGGATCATCTCCCTCGCCTCTGGTCCCGACACCTCTGGAACAACCGATCTTCTTGCCATCGGAAGGGGATTTTGTTGCTCATCACGTAGCTGGGCAGCACTATAATTATTTGGATGCCACCTACTCATATGCCGATGCATAGTGTGATTGCCGTAACTGTATTTTTTTTCAGTTCCCCTTGACAGTCTATCACCGCATATACGGCAAAACACGTAGCGTGCATTTACTTTTTTTTGCCCCTCAGGAAATTTATAGAATTGCCAAATGTAGTTCTCTTTTCGATTATACCTCCTGGGCTCCTCTGGCAAAAACCTTGGCTCTTCCTCCTCTTCCTCCTCTTCCTGTTCTTCCTCTTCTTGTTGTAAAATTACTTCAGCAGGTGGTCCTCTCTTCTTTGGATTTGGTGGAGGTGGTGGGTTAGAACCAGCTGAAGCTACTAATGAAGCCATGTCACAATGTAAATAAAGGGTCTTTCTCTCACCAAGATGAAAGTCAGAGTGAGGAAAGAAGGAGGGGTTTTCATCATTTGGGAAAAGCAAAAGTTCTAAACCAATGAAAAGTGTTCATTTTAGATCACATGACCTAGTATTACATCATTAGGAAACCAAAAGTGAAATGAACCAATGAAAAGTGTTATTACCGAGTCACATGACCTGCTGTGTTTACGTTGCGCGGTCGGCGCCGCGCCGCGGATCGCTTCCGGTTCGCGTACCGCTGCGCTTCCGGGTACGCTAACGTAGCACGTCATATGACGTATCACGCGAGAACGCGAAATGTCATGCTGACGCGACGCGTCACGATGTTGTTTTCTAACGCGACAGTTGCGCAAACGGAACGTTTACCGGTTCGCGGACCGGGTCGCGGCTCCGAATTGAGCTAACGGGAAGCTAACCGGTTCGCGTACCGGGAGCGAAACAATAAAAATAATTTTAAAAAAATTGTATTAAAAACATGTAAAAAATATTTTTCGATTTAAAGAAGAATACATTGTAAAGGTTTTGATATTTGCTATTAAAAAACCATTGAAATTCACTGAAAAAACCATAGGTTATAGACCATATATAGTTAGGAATTAGCATTTACAAAACCTTGAAAATTCACTGAAAAAACCATAGGTTATACACCATATATAGTTAGGAATTAGCATTTAAAAAACCTTATTTTACTCACACAAAACCAATGAAATTCCATATATAGTTAGTTGTACTAACTATATATCGCGCACCCGCAATCCACTGCTGATCATGTCACATATTACATCATTCATGACATGGTCAGTGACATCACTGATGACATCACTGATGACATCTCAAATGACATCACTGATGACATCACTGATGACATCTCAAATGACATCACTGATGACATCACTGATGACAAAATCCAGTGACTGTATTTTTCTGTAAAGTTAAAATATGTCTTACATATTTAAGAATGAGTGGATGTATAAGTGTCTGGATGAAGGATTTAGTAGGTGCATGACTGACTGTATGAGTGAGTGGTTAAATGTGTCTCACTGAGTGCATGGGTAGTGACTAAACTGTCTTAATTTGTGCATCATTATGTCTGTTCTTCTGTAAACTGCTGCATGTGTTGATCAGTAGCTATATGAGTAACTATATGGGTTATTGATTGGTTGCCCAAGCATTTGTATGGGAGACTGAGTGTGTGTGTGGGTGGCTGGGAGGTGTATGACTCTGTGCATAGATGTATGGGTTCAAAAGTGCATGTGGAAACAGCTGGATGGGTGGTTGACTGTGTGCATGAGTGTATTGGTGAGTGAATGGATATCTCAGTGCTACATGTCAAAGTAAGTACATATGTAAAATACAGTACATGTGAGAGTTGACATATATAAATAACTGTGCATAAGAGCCAGTGAATGTGTGAGTGGCTGTATGGATCATTGTGAACTTGTATCCAGGATTGTATAAGTGAGTAAATATGTTTTAGTATATGTTTGAATAAGTAAGGTGTGTATAACTGTATAGTTGGGAAAATGGAGGTGTGATTGATTCTTTGCATGACTGACTAGGTGTGTAAGTAACTCCATGGATGAGTGACAGTCTGTGAGTGTCTGTTTACACTGAGTGTATCTAAGGTTATATTAGAGTCTGAAGAGGTTCATCGTATTATCACATGAATGATGTCATCAGTGATGTGATCAGTAATGTCAAATGAGATGTCATCAGTGATGTCATCAGTGATGTCATTTGAGATGTCATCAGTGATGTCATCAGTGATGTCATTTGAGATGTCATCAGTGATGTCATCAGTGATGTCACTGACCATGTCATGAATGATGTAATATGTGACATGATCAGCAGTGGATTGCGGGTGCGCGATATATAGTTAGTACAACTAACTATATATGGAATTTCATTGGTTTTGTGTGAGTAAAATAAGGTTTTTTAAATGCTAATTCCTAACTATATATGGTGTATAACCTATGGTTTTTTCAGTGAATTTTCAAGGTTTTGTAAATGCTAATTCCTAACTATATATGGTCTATAACCTATGGTTTTTTCAGTGAATATATATATAGATATATAGATATATTACCTACTGGCGGTCGCCAGTAGGTATATATAGTTAGGATTTTTTCTCTATGGGATTTTTGAAAATTCTATGTCTAATAACTTTGGCGTTTGTGGACGGAAATGGCAGAAATTTTCAGGAAAATGGCACATTTTGTTTCTGAGCAGCCCTTGAAAATTTGGGGGGGGTTCGTCAAGGGGGGGCTGAGAAAAAAGGGGGGTCCCAAAACGTGTTTTTAACATTGAGTTTTCCATAGGGCGGTTGGCCTCACTTTTAGCCCGAACGGCTGAATGGATTTGCACGAAACTTGGCAAAATTGTAGGGATTGGTAGCCCGATGTGCCTTTTGTAGGTCTCAATATATGTGCTACAGTGGATTTTGAGAAATTAACGTTTAAAAAAAGATATATATCTGTAACAGCGGACCGGGCAGCGCTCCAGGACGCGTACTTTTCGCGCAACGGAGCTTTGTGAAGCGAAGCTGATTGGTTCTCCGGCGTCTGTCAACATTCCAAACAGTCCGTAGCGGCCGCCATCTTGTCTCTCGGTAGGATCGAGAGACAAGAGGAGGCCAAAGCGAAGGGGCAAATGACCATAAGGGGGAATAGTAGATCCTCGCTGACCCCCTAGGTTTGATGTGGAGGTTTTAAAAGGGCCCCGCGGGGCAAAAAAAAAAAATAATAATAATAATCGAACGGCTGAATGGATTTGCACGAAACTTGGCAAAATTGTAGGGACTGGTAGCCCGATGTGCCTTTGCTAGGTCTCAATATGTGTGCTTCAGTGGATTTTGAGAAATTAACGTTCAAAAAAAGATATATATCTGTAACAGCGCACCGCTTCACGTACTTTTCGCGTTACGGAGCTTTGCGAAGCGAAGCTGATTGGCTCTCCGGTGTCTGTAAACATTCCAAACAGTCCGTAGCGGCCGCCATCTTGTCTCTCGGTAGGATCGAGAGACAAGAGGAGGCCAAAGCGAAGGGGCAAATGACCATAAGGGGGCATAGTAGATCCTCGCTGACCCCCTAGGTTTGATGTGGAGGTTTTCAAAGGGCCCCGCGGGGCAAAAAAAAATAATAATAATAATAATCGAACGGCTGAATGGATTTGCACGAAACTTGGTAAAATATTAGGGACTGGTAGCCCGATGTGCCTTTGCTAGGTCTCAATATATGTGCTTCAGTGCATTTTGAGAAATTAACGTTCAAAAACAAGATATATATCTGTAACAGCGCTCCGCTTCGCGGAGATAAAATTATATCTGTATTACCTAGCTGTTGCTAACACCAGTTAGCGACGGCTAGTAGGAGATAGCGACCATCTTGGGCCCCACTTTGCATGTGAGTGATATTTATCACTATTGACATGCAAAGTGGGCATGCCAAGATGTTAGCGACTGGAAACAGTCGCTAACATCGCTATCTCCTATTATCAACTTTTGGAAATATTCGAGATAAGCGCGAATATCTCCAAAAAGTAACAGCTGCCCTGAGCAGTTCTTAGCCATGTTATCCAATGGGAGGTGGATAACATGGCTAAGAGCATTAGCTCGGTAATGCATGAATATCGCTGAGTTTTCAGCGATATTAATGCATTGCGGTCGTTTTTTATCGTATTTGCGATAAACCTTGATAATAGCAAGGTTTATCTGCGATAATTTCTGACGGTAAAAAAATCTTTGCAATGCATCGTTAGGGATAAATATCGCTTAACTTTGGTAATATGCCCCAACGTCTGTTAACGTTCGATTCGAAGGAAATCAGGAAGTGTTGAAAAACATTGTCTGCGCCATCTTGTCTTTTTTCAAATGCCACACTTTTGTCGTGCACGGCAGCCATTTTAGATGCCTTGACCAGACCCACTCTGTGCACGCTGTCGATCCTTAGCATGGCTCCCCACCCTCGCAAGCATCTCACCCAGGCAGTGGTCACCCCCGCTCTCTGTCTTATGCATGGGTAATAAACCTCCCCCCATCTGCGCTGCTCTTCCCTGAGAATCACACCCTGTGCCCGCCCGACACCTCCCTTTCGCCCTATTCACTACCGCACCCTCTGACACTCCTTTTCCTCTGTGTCCGATTGTCCAGGCTGGTCCTAGGGTATCAGCTAGCCCTGCAGATGTAGTTTATGGCCACAGCTGTAAAGAATCACCCCTCTTCAAAGGAGTTATAGTAGATCAAGGCCCACACTCGATGAGATCTGTCACAGCAGAAGCGTTGCTATTATCTGAAAACCATCCTGTATTGTGATTGGGGAGGGGACCGAGCGTGAAGCGGAAGATTCTAGGGATGACTCTTTGTACATCAAAGTTTTTACAATTATGTGTCACATTAAAAATATATAGCACTCCGACAAAGTAGTAAGATTATAAAACTTTAATAATTTATAAATATATACAAGAAAACAAAAATAGTAATAACATATAAACATTTTTAGGGAAAAACAACGAAGTAGCGGTCGGCTGTGCGAATAGTCCCAACGCAGCACAACGTCCAGATTTCCGGCGTGGGGCGTCGCGGGGGGTGGGTCATCAGTAGCAAACTGTTGTGCGAATAGTTCCAAGGCAGCAGAACGCGCCGAAATCTAGATGACACGAAAGTGATGTCTAGTAAGTTGCCACCCAGCAAATAACGGCGTGGGGCGTCGCGGGGGGTGGGTCATCAGTAGCAAACTGTTGTGCGAATAGTTCCAAGGCAGCAGAACGATGGCACCAAGGTGATGTCCAGTAAGTTGCCGCACTGGTTTTGGTATCCTACAATGCTGCTCCGAATAACGGCGTGGGGCGCCCCGGGGGAGGCGGCGTGAATGGGCCTCTCCAGGTGGAGTGTCATCTGTTGTAGTGGGGCGCCCCTTTACCGTTTCAGTTGCCATTCCGTCCGTTTTTGGTCCACTGTGTCAAAAGCCGCAATTCAGCTGAGTTGCGCCCACTCTTGCGGTGCAGCGATAGGCGGCTGTCACAGGACTCTCAAAATGGCGGCAGGCTCTTTCCTTTTTGGGCCTGGTCCACTGAAATGGCCCTGGGACACCTTGGAAATCGGACGCTTGTCTGCTAGGTCTTGGACCCCATTCTCGAAAGCGTCCCCTCCGCCTTGAGAATTCATCAAAAGTTTTGGGGGCCCCGACTCCTGCAGGCTTCTGGTGGGGAGCGGCTGCCATGATTGCTCGCGGAATGACCACGACGGAGCTACGAGATGGTGGTGTTCTCATGCTGACGCCAGCTTCAGTCTGAAACATCCAGAAACAAGGTGGGGCTTTCATCGTTTGGGAAAAAAAAAAAGTTTTCATCCAATGAAAAGTGTTGTTTTTAGGTCATATGATCAAGCCTTCCATCATTAGGAAACCAAAAGTAAAATGAACCAATGAAAAGTTTTATAAACAAGTCACATGACCTGTTATGCGGCATAGGGTATAATATGCGGAGAAAATACGTTGGCACGTGAGGCGGCGTCAGTAGCGGACCGATGTGCGAATAGGCCGAAGGCAATACAACGCGCCAAGATCCGGATGGCACCGAGGTGGTGTCCAGCAAGTTGCAGCACTGGTGTGGCCATCCTACAATGCTGAAAGTCGGCGTGGGGCGCCCCGTTGGCCTGTGAGTTTGCGTCAGTAGCGGACCGATGTGCCAATAGGCCGAAGGCAGCACAACGCGCCAAGATCCGGATGGCAGCGAGGTGGTGTCTAGTAAGTTGCCGCACTGGTGTGGCCATCCAACAATGCTGAAAGTCGGCGTGGGGCGCCCCGTTGGCCTGTGAGTTTGCGTCAGTAGCGGACCGATGTGCGAATAGGCCGAAGGCAGCACAACGCGCCAAGATCCGGATGGCACCGAGGTGGTGTCTAGTAAGTTGCCGCACTGGTGTGGCCATCCTACAATGCTGAAAGTCGGCGTGGGGCGCCCCGTTGGCCTGTGAGATGGCGTCAGTAGCGGACCGATGTGTGAATGGGGCCGAAGGCAGTGCAACAATATTTTCGGAATAGAAGACACCACTAGGCGCTGAGATGCCAAGATCCGGATGGCACCGAGGTGGTGTGTAGCAAGTTGCCGCACTGGTGTGGCCATCCTACAATGCTGAAAGTCGGCGTGGGGCGCCCCGTTGGCCTGTGAGTTTGCGTCAGTAGCGGACCGATGTGCGAATGGGGCCAAAGGCAGCGCAACAATAGTTTCTGACTGACACAACAAGGCGCTGAGATGCCAAGATCCGGATGGCACCGAGGTGGTGTCATAGTTGAGAGTTCTGAGCAGCGGTTGTAACACTGTCTGAAGCTTATTTGCAGCTGCTGCAGCTTCACTACGCGTCAAGATCCGGATGGCACCGAGGTGGTGTCTAGTAAGGTGTACTGGTGTGGCCATCCTACAATGCTGAAAGTCGGCGTGGGGCGCCCCGTTGGCCTGTGAGTTTGCGTCAGTAGCGGACCGATGTGCGAATAGGCCGAAGGCAGCACAATGCGCCAAGATCCGGATGGCACCGAGGTGGTGTCTAGTAAGTTGTCGCACTTCTGTGGCCATCCTACAATGTTGAAAGTCGGTGTGGGGCGCCCCGTTGGCCTGTGAGATGGCGTCAGTAGCGGACCGATGTGCGAATGGGGCCAAAGGCAGCGCAACAATATTTTCTGATTTGAAGACACCACAAGGCGCTGAGATGCCAAGATCCGGATGGCACCGAGGTGGTGTCTAGCAAGTTGTGGCACTGGTGTGGCCATCGTACAATGGTAAAAGTCGGCGTGGGGCGCCCTGTTGGCCTGTGAGATGGTGTCAGTAGCGGACTGATGTGCGAATGGGGCCAAAGGCAGCGCAACAATATTTTCTGACTGACACCACAAGGCGCTGAGATGCCAAGATCCGGATGGCACCGAGGTGATGTCTAAGTTGCGGACTGATGTGCGAATGGGGCCAAAGGCAGCGTAACAATATTTTTTGTATGGAAGATACCACTAGGCGTTGAGATGCCAAGATTCGGATGGCACCGAGGTGATGTCTAGCAAGTTGCTGTACTGGTGTGGTCATCCTACAATGCTGAAACTCGGCGTGGGTCGCCCCATTAGCCTGTGAGATGGCGTCAGTAGCGGACCGATGTGCGAATAGGCCGAAGGCAGCACAACGCGCCAAGATCCGGATGTCACCGTGGTGGTTTCATAGTTGAGAGGCACTTCATCTGCAGTGGGGCGTCGAGATCCGGATGGCACCGAGGTGATGTCTAGCAAGTTGCTGTACTGGTGTGGTCATTCTACAATGCTGGAAGTCGGCGTGGGGCGCCCCATTAGCCTGTGAGATGGCGTCAGTAGCGGACTGATGTGCGAATGGGGCCAAAGGCAGCGCAACAATATTTTCTGAAGAGAAGACACCAAAAGGCGCTGACATTCCAAGATCCGGATGGCACCGAGGTGGTGTCTAGCAAGCTATGCAGTTGAGTTGTGTGCGCACTTGCGGCGAATAGGTCGAAGGCAGCATAACAATGTTTTCTGAATAGAAGACACCACAAGGCGTTGAGATTCGGTTACCACCGAGGTGATGTCTAGCAAGTTGCCGCACTGGTGTGGCCATCCTACAATACTGCTCCGAATAACGGCGTGGGGTGCCCGAAGGGGGGGGGGAGCCGGTGTGAATGGGCCTTCCTAGGTGGAGGCTCGTCTGCTGTAGTGGGGCGCCCCTTTACCGTTTCAGTTGCCATTCAGCTGAGTTTCGGCTGCTCTTGATGCTACAGCGACAGGCGGCTGCAAGAGGACTCTCAAAATGGCGGCCTGTTCTTTGGATTTGGGCCTGGTCCACTAAAATGGCCCTGGGACACCTTAGAACTCGGACGCTCGATTTTTTTTTCCTTTCCTGTACATGCAAAAAAAGGTAAATGCCCGGTACGTTACACGCTTCATCTGCCACGATGAACTCTCCAGAGGAACCGAAAAAAAATATAGTTGTGGTAACTATACCATGCATCGTCATATGGAGAGGTGGCACCAATTAATTATAGTGCTGCATAAAAGAGAGATTTGGAGGAGAACCCCTGACCTGCTAGTACATTCATCAAAGAAGTGGCACTGAGAGCTTCAGAGGCAAGGGAAACGGTCCCAAATATTTAGAAGAACTTTGGAAAGATTAAAATGACATGTTTAGATTGTGGCAAATTAATTTCATGTGGACAGATGAGTGTTACTCTAATAAATACAGCATATGAACATGATCATAGTCGATGGTTGGTAGAGACATTTTGACTATATCCTGGACCTGCCCGTCCTCGCCCAAAATGGCGCTGGAATAAATGGGACTCGTAACTCCTTGTTGTGTACTGGTTGCAGAACCTTGAAATCACGAGATACGTATGCAGTTTTGAAGCACATGGCGGGCGGGGACGAGAATTGATTGAATATTTCGACATCCCTATTGATATTAAGTTCTGATGTGTTATTGATTACTGTACTGTTGAAAGTTCGAATTAACGTCACCCATGGTACTTGCCCGCAAATGTATATCTAGATAATTTTATTGTAACTGGCCCTGTCGTATTTTAATTATAAAATGTACGTCCACCGATTCCGTAACTGTTAGACACCTTAGTTCTTGCAACCTAATGGCCCGCCCGTTACGTTCCTCTACAGTGTAAATGTCTATTCATCATATACGATTACAGTTTGCTCCGTGGCAGGCCCACGTGGTTATAGGCTCGTATTTGTATAATGAAATTTTCACAATAAAGGTTTTTAAAAGAAAACATGGTAGTAGTATATACATTGGTAAAGTTTTTAATAATAGTGACTGTTTTAGAATCATTAAAAGGCAAGTGAAATAAAGCAGACCAATTACATGAAGGGTAAAAGGTATAATACGAAGGAACGCAGTAAGGATAAATGGTCAAGGGCTGTTGTGTTTTCTATTCCTGCAACATAAAGTGATCGATAAGAATCTCATATTCAGGCGTATCGGCGACTAAGACAGCAGGTCGACCCTCTTTTGCTCAACGGCTCCGTCATGGGACGAAGAAACGCTCCTTTTCTCGAAAAAAGAATATATTTTACTTGCAGGACAGTTGTAAAATTTCCGGGAAAGTACATTAGCCTGGAACATAATAACATATATTTAAGAAAAAATAATGTTCGGAAGTAATGAAAAGCGTAATTTTTAGGTCATATGACCAAGCCTTTCATCATTACAATAAGAAAAGTAAAATGAACCAATGAAAAGTTTTATTAACAAGTCACATGACTTGTTATGCTTACGTTACGCGCTGCGCGCCCCGGATGACTTCCGGATGCGCTAACGCGGCGCGTCATATGACGCATTACGCGACAACGCAGGTCCAGAATATAGTCAAAATGTCTCCACCAACCAGCGGTCGGAACACAACCCCTTTCAGCAGGCTAAATAGTTCTGTTAAATGACAACAGAAGGGACAGGCAACAAGAACCATCAGTCAAAGAGGGGAGGGCTAGTTCTTCTCTACCGGGTTACATTGGGGCGCTACCGGAACTGATCGAATTGGTAGTCTACAGTGTTTCTGGATGTTTCAGACTGAAGCTGGGGTTAGCATGAGAGCAGCACCATTTCGTAGCTCCGTCGTGGCCATTCCGTAACCAATCATGGCAGTCGCTCTTTATCGTTATTTTGGGCGGGCTGGGTGGCGGAGCCGAGCTGTTTTGCAGCCATCATTGTGTGGAGTTCAGTTCATCTCACTAGTTTTGTATTTGTCATGAGGGGTTGTTCCTAATGTTTCTATTTTAGCGAGGTCAAAAAGAGATCCCATTAGTGGCCTACTGATTTTGCTCGATTCCTTTTCTTTTTTTTTACACAATTTTTCGTTATCTGCAAAGACTAAACAGAGTATTGCGACTCTGTGTTTGTTTGTAAATAGAGAATGAACCAAAGAGAAGTAATTCTAAAACAGTAAATACTTGGATAACAATCAATCAAATGGAGAGAGAAGCAGGCACGACGGATTACAACGGGGGCAAAGGCCTGCGTTAACTACCTTTCACTATCTGCAAAGAGAGAGTACTCCTAATAGAAATGAGGGGGGGGGGCACCATTCAAAGCAGATCAGTGTGCATAAACACGAAAATGTTTTCACTTACCACGTACTTGACATTCGACAGCTTATGATATTTGCTATTAAAAAACCATTGAAATTCACTGAAAAAAACCATAGGTTATAGACCATATATAGTTAGGAACTAGCATTTACAAAACCTTGAAAATTCACTGAAAAAACCATAGGTTATAGACCATATATAGTTAGGAATTAGCATTTAAAAAACCTTATTTTACTCACACAAAACCATTGAAATTCCATATATAGTTAGTTGCACTAACTATATATCGCGCACCCGCAATCCACTGCTGATCATGTCACATATTACATCATTCATGACATGGTCAGTGACATCACTGATGACATCACTGATGACATCTCAAATGACATCACTGATGACATCACTGATGACATCTCATTTGACATCATTCTTGTGCTAATACGATAAACCTCTTCAGACTCTAATATAACCTTAGATACACTCAGTGTATACAGACACTCACACACTGCCACTCATGCATGGAGTTACTCACACACCCAGTCAGTCATGCAAAGAAACAATCTCACCTCCATTTCTTCAACTATACAGTTAAACACACCTTACTTATTGAAAAATATACTAACACATATTTACTCTCTTATACAATCCCTGATACAAGTTCACAATGATCGATACAACCACTCACTCATTCAGTGGCTCTCATGCACAGTTATTTATATATGCCAACTCTCACATGTACTGTGTTTTACATATGTATTTAGTATGACATGTAGCATTGAGATATCCATTCACTCATCAATACACTCATGCACACAGTCAACTGCCCATGTAGCTGTTTCCACATGCACTCTTGAACTCCTACACCTAGTGAATAAACTGCTCACACATCTATGCACAGAGTCACACAACTTCCAGCCACCCCCACACAAACTCAATCTCCCATAGAAATACTTGGGCAACCAATTAATAACACATATAGCCTCTCGTATAGCTAATGATCAACACATGCAGCAGTTTACATCACAACAGACATAATGATGCACAAATTAAGACAGTTTAGTCACTAACCCATGCATTCAGTGAGACATATTTAATCACTCACTCATACAGTCAGTCACGCACCTACTAAATCCTTCATCCAGACACTTATACATCCACTCATTCTTCAATATGTAAGACATATTTTAACTTTACAGAAACATACAGTCACTGGATGTTGTCATCAGTGATGTCATCAGTGATGTCATTTGAGATGTCATCAGTGATATCATTTGAGATGTTATCAGTGATGTCATTTCAGATGTCATCAGTGATGTCATTTGAGATGTCATCAGTGATGTCATCAGTGATGTCACTGACCATGTCATGAATGATGTAATATGTGACATGATCAGCAGTGGATTGCGGGTGCGCGATATATAGTTAGTGCAACTAACTATATATGGAATTTCAATGGTTTTTTGTGAGTAAAATAAGGTTTTTTAAATGCTAATTCCTAACTATATATGGTCTATAACCTATGGTTTTTTCAGTGAATTTTCAAGGTTTTGTAAATGCTAATTCCTAACTATATATGGTCTATAACCTATGGTTTTTTCAGTGAATATATATATATATATCCATAAAAGAACGGCGTACCATCGAGCACTCGGTTCGCCTAAATTATATATATAGATATACATATATATATATTACCTACTGGCGGTCGCCAGTAGGTAGTTATAGTTAGGACCTAGTTTCCATAGGAAATCCTCAACATTCTATTTGGTTAACATTGGCCCTGGTGGATGAATCTTTGCGAATTTCTCAAAGAAGATGGCTCGGTCCGCTGCGCTCCTTCCCTGAAAGTTTGGGGGGATTGGTGAAGTGGGGGCTGAGATAAAAGGGGGGTCCCAAAACGTGTTTTCTCCATGTTATTTTCCATAGGACGTTTAGACACGGCTACAGGTCGAACGGCTGAATGGATTTATAAGAAATTTGGCAAAACTGTAGAGTCCGGCTCGCAGATTACGCTTTTTTTGGAATGGTGTAAATCCGTTCAGTAGTTGCTGAGAAAATTAAAGTTAAAGTCAATTATATATCTATAAGCGCGGACGGGTGCGCGCACTCAAGCGGCTGCGCGCGAGCGGATTTTTTTTTTTTTGCTGCGTGACGTCTGTTAACGTTCGATTCGAAGGAAATCAGGAAGTGTTGACCGCCATTTTGTCACTGCGAGTAAATATATTGTTCATTTCAAAGCGTTGGAACATGGAAAGGGGAGAAGGTAGAGATTGTTTTGCTGCGTAGGTTTTCTCAGGGTGTGCAGTAAGGTCCTTAAAGGCGAAAATATAAAAAAAAAAATTGAAAAAAGTTGCGGGGTGCGCGCACTCGGGCGCGCACACCTATTTACAAGAGTGTGAAAATGGAGATAAATCAGAAGTTTGAGTGCTTTGATATAAGGTGGCTCTGAAAAGAGCCCTTGTGTTAATTGAGTTTTTTCCGCATTTATAAGTAAGTAGCGATGCAGAGCCGGATGTTGCAGAGGAAGATTCTGTTTCTGCCTTCCTTCTTACTTAGTTATGGTTTTTTCACTCCCACTCCAGGCTTTTAGTCTGTGGATGGAAATCCATGAACCTAGACTCACCTATGAAAATCATACTATTGATGCTTGACTGAGGCCAAGGAGATCAGAGTGCATGTGTGTGTAAGGTGATGTACCTCTGGGGAGATGATGTTACGTTTAAACGTAGCCCCTGAGTGCTTAGTTCGGTTCTGTTCTCTGTAACTGTTGTTGATTTAGAGCCCCAAATACAAAGGCTTGTTGTTGCTTGTGAATCCCCAAGTGTATATTTGCTCATACTGATCCATAACGCCCCGGCGTATCCATGTCGTAGGCCGCAAGAGTGGGCGAAACTCAGCTGGCCGAGCAAGACTTGGGGAGGGGGCAGGAGCCAAGAGGAAACAAGGAGGGGTTTTCATCATTTGGGACAAAAAATATTTCTAAACCAATGAAAAGTTTTTTTTTTTTTGTTTTTGTTTTTTTTAATAAAGACGTTTATTAAAGTTTCAGTAATACAGAGCGTCTTGCACACAACCCGGAGGCTGGCCGCTATTTATCATACGTAAAGTATCGCAACATCAATGCAATGGTAACGGCCATCCTTGCCAAGTCGTAAATCGTGTAGATAACATCTGAATACCTTCGGATAGTAGTGTTCACAGACCTAGTCCGTCTCATTTTATAATAAACAACCATAACTTGTCTCTATGAGAAACAGGATTGCATCAGTCATCATCAACATCCTACAGGGTTACATAATACAAGCATTTTCAATCGGGTCCTAAGTACATCATCAGATTATGGAGACAGTCCCCTTCACAAGCCACATCACTAGCCTTGCCCGGCACTCCCTACTCCTCCCCCGTCTAGTATGGTACATCTCTTAATTGCAACCATGCCCCCCCCTCCAGATGTATTCCAAGTTACACAGTATATATCGCAGCGACTTAGACCATTCCTCATCACACATTATTCCCAAGACAACTCCTCCATGCCCCCAAAACACATAGAAGGCTATCATAGAGCAAAGACACTGTATCACTCCCTCTATGGGTCATCATCAGGTTCTAGCAGTTCCTCCGGGGGCTCACATAGGTTCCCTCGATATTCGTTCCAATTAGTCCATATTCTCGACCATTTCTTAGGGCACCCTCTATGCACATATACAGCCCTTTCCGCTACCATTGCTGACTCCATATCATTACACCATCGAGTACATGAGGGTTTCACACCAGATCCCCATCTCCTAGCAATGTTACGCTTTGCAATGGCCATACCCAGTGCCGCCCAGAGTTGCAATCCCTTGTTCATATCAGTAGGAGACCAAATGTTCAGTATACAACACTTAGGTTCATTCTGTAGCACAACCCCCGTCGCCTCCGATATCTCAAACAACACTTCCTCCCAATATGATTGTATTTTGGGGCAATCCCATAATATATGATAAAAAGTCCCTGGGGATCCACAACCTCTGAGGCAGGTAGGTTCCGGGGTGCGCCCCAGTTTATGCAGTAGAGTACGTGAATAGTACACCCTATGTAGTATTTTTAATTGTACCAGTTTCAGTCGTGAAGGTATGGTGGTCTCCCTGGGCGAGGCCAGTGCATGTAACCAGTCCTCATCAGCTATGTCTCCCAGATCCACCTCCCATCTGCTGCGGAGGACTACCGTGGTGTCAGGGAGATTATTGACGAGCTTCCGATATGTGAGGGAGATCGCCTTCTTATCTAAGTGGTCAGTGAGGAGTCTATCCTCCAGGGGGGAGGATGCGGCAAGGATTGAGTCAGATGGGATGGCTCCCTGCAAGGCGTGTTTGATTTGTGCATATCTATAGTGTTCATTTTCCCCCATTCCATACTTCTCTCGCAGGGCTGGAAATGAAATAACCCCCCCCTTATCCATAGGTCTCCGATTGTCGAGATGCCAATTAGATCCCATTGCCTGAAACCTTTCGAGTTCGACAGCGTGCCAAGTTTGGGGTTATCCCAGAGCGGTGTGGCCAGCGTAAGGACTCCCTCCCATCCCAGAGCTCTCCGTGCAGTATGCCAAATCTTGATTGTGTGGGCCGTAGGGCCCGTGAGTGTGTGCCGGCGTTTATCTGAGTATAGTGCCTTCATAAGTTTGTCTGGGGGGAGAACGGTCCTGTCAAGGGCGTAGGCCGGATCCTGTTGCGGGGCATGCAGCCATTGGTTCACCACCATAAGTTGAGCCGCCCAGTAGTATAGCTTGACGTTTGGCAAGGCAATGCCCCCGTCATACCAACTAGGTGACAATTTAGCCTGCGCTATACGGGCCGGTTTACCGTCCCATAAGAGGGTGGCGATCTCAGCATCGATCGACTTCAAATATGTGAGAGGGACCGGAAATGGGGTATTTTGTAATGCATAGAGGAGTCTAGGGAGTGAGAGCATTTTAAAGAGGGCCACCCTGCCCAGTAAAGTCAAAGGAAGGGAACGCCATTGCTTCACATCCGACTTTAGCCTCTGTAGAGGTTTCAGTAGGTTTTCTGCCATAAAGACTGTCTCCTCTGGGGTGAC
Organism: Lissotriton helveticus; assembly: GCF_964261635.1. Taxonomy (NCBI): domain Eukaryota; kingdom Metazoa; phylum Chordata; class Amphibia; order Caudata; family Salamandridae; genus Lissotriton; species Lissotriton helveticus. The sequence goes on along the minus strand of NC_136069.1, from coordinate 491,798,115 downwards.
GTATATCCCGAGATATTTAAACCCTCTGGATACCGTTTGCAAAGTGCAGCCATGGGGCAACATGGGCGTCGAACCGCGCAATACATACAGGAGCGACTTGGCCCAGTTAATGGTATACCCCGAGACGTCACCATAGGCCTTAAGCATGGCCATTAGCGTCGCCAGGGACGGGGTTGGAGACGTCAAATATAGCAGTACGTCATCCGCATAGAGGGAGATGCGGTCTTCCCAGCCCTCTCCCCACGAGATGCCTCGGATCTGTGGATCTATACGGATTTTCACCGCTAGCGGCTCAAGTATGAGGGCGAATAATAGTGGGGACAGGGGGCAGCCCTGGCGGGTGCCGCGACCCAATGTGATTCGCAATGATCTGTGCCAAGGGTGCTGTATAAAGGAGTCTAACCCAGCCACAGAAGTTAGGGCCAAAGCCCATCTTCTTGAGCACCGCAAAAAGGAATGGCCACTCCACAAGATCGAACGCCATGGTAGCGTCTAATGAGAGAATTGCGGCATCTTCCCGGAGTAAGGGAATGCGGTGTAGTATTCCGTTTAGTCTCCGCAAATTAAGGGAGGTATTACGCCCAGGCATGAAGCCTGATTGGTCTGGGTGTACCAGAGTTGTGAGGTGAGGTTGTAGACGTAGAGCCAGGAGTTTCGCTAGCACTTTCGCATCTGCGTTCATCAGTGAGATCGGCCGGTATGAGGAAGTCAGGTCAGGTGGCTTACCAGGCTTATGTATAGTGACAATAGTGGCCAACCTCTGATCCGGCGAGAGGGAGCCCCGTTCCAAGCAGTCAGCGTACATGGGAAGCATATGTTGGGTAAGGGTCGATGACAGCGTCTTATAGAGTTCGATCGGTAGACCATTGGGTCCCATCGCCTTTCCAGTGTTTAGGGCTGCTAGGGCCACCCCCAACTCCTCCCCCATCAGGTCATCCTCTAGGGATTGCGCATCTTCCTGCGAGAGCGTGGAGAGAGGAATGTCATGTAGGAATTGTGTGCAGTCGTCTTCTGACACTTCCGCACGTGCTGTATACACTGATTCATAGTGGGAAGCCAGTTCCTCCACTATGTCAGGGGGAGAGGTCGTGCAAGTACCGTCTGAGAGTGTCAATGCGGCTATCCACCTACTCGCCCTTTCCTTTCTTTCAATCCATGCGAGCATTTTCCCAGTCTTATCTCCTAATTCATAGACCCTGTGTAACGTGTCAGTTAACCTTGTCTTTTTCATGTCCTCTGCGTACGATCTGAATTCCCAGGAAGCTAACGTCAGCGTGTGTGCTGTGTCCTCCGTGGGGTCAGAGGCGTGTGCCAACTCCGCGGTCTGGACCGCTGTCTCGAGCGATTCTATGGTTGCCTTCTGTGCCCTTTTATGCCTAGTGATAGTGGAGATGGCTTGCCCTCTGACCACTGTTTTGTATGCCTCCCATAGTACCGACGGTGATTCGACCGAGCCCACATTGTCTTCGAAGTAATTCGTGGTAGCTGTTTTGAGCGCTTTAGCAATGGTACTATTTTTAAGATACCCAGGATAGATCGGATAAATTTGTTGTCGTCTGGTGGGTGCACTGTGTAGGTGAGTAGCACTGGGGAATGGTCAGAGATCCCCCGCGGCAGATGTTCTATGGATGCAATCCTTTCTGGGGGAACGGCTAGTGTCAGTAAGTAGTCCAGCCGGGAAAGACTACCATGTACTCCCGAAATAAATGTGTAATGTCGATCCCGGGGATGTTTGAGTCTCCATACATCTACCAGTCCCAAGGCATCTAAGAATTCTCGGAACAGGTGGTCTGCTCTGGTAGCCTCACGAGGAGGCTGTCGGTCCACAGCAGCGTCCGGTACCGCATTGAAGTCGCCACCAATAATCAGTTCCCCCTCTGGGAGTCCAAGCAGTAAGTTACCCAGGTCTTGGAAGGCTCCTTGATGTAACGCAGGGGGGATGTATACTGTCAATATATTATATGGCCGTCCCTCCCATTGGCAACTGATCGCTGCAAAGCGTCCCTGGTCGTCAGCCCATGTGTGCTTGATAAGTAGGGGTGCATTTTTGGAAACCAGGATACCAACCCCACGTGAGCCCGAGGAGAATTCTGCGTGTGTGACCATTTTAAACCCCCAGCGGTTAAGGGCCTGACAGGTTGTTCCCACCAGATGTGTCTCCTGGAGCAATACTATTGTTGGGGCCTTTCTCTTAAGGAATTGGAGGACCAAGCCCCGTTTAATCTTGTGGCCCAGCCCATTGACATTCCAAGAGATGATAGTAAGCGGGGCAGTCACCAGCGGTTGTGAGTGTGGGCGAGGCGTTAAAAGGTCTTGGTTAGCCATGACCGCAGGTGCTCTTGTGTGTCAGGAACTGTGGATATAGCATTCGGACCGGGGCCAGCAACATTGAGTATGGGAAGCCTTGACCGTAGTGATGAAGAGTGCCTGGCCCTGTGTAGAAGCAATACAGAGAGTGTCCTGCGCCAGTGTGCAGAGTCAGCCTATACAGGAATCTGTGACTATTGAGACTTCGGGACCTAACTAACGAACAAACACTGTTTACTAAGTGCCGGGGCGATAGTGTCCCTGAATAAGAAACTCGGTCAGGGGTCCAATACCAACTATCGTACCGAGTAGTGCCTAGAGCGGTTACAAAACCCTCTCCCTGTCGAGCTAGGTGGCCTATAGAGAACACCAGGCGTACTAGGTAGTCCCGCCCATGCTGGCGTGGAGGACCCAGCAGTGTGCACTGGTTCCAGAGTAAGTGTCCCGTGGTCGTGTGTACATATAGCCCTAGGAAAAACATGAGACTTAAAAGAGAACAATAGAACTTGGCAAATAACCCCCCCGCCCGTCCCCCCTCCCTGCCTCCCTGCTATACGGACATAGAACCGCCTGCTCCCCCAACTTAGCAGAGTGCCTGCTCCCATTTCCCCCCAATGTACTTGCTTGCGGGGTAAGTGTTCCGTGGTACTAGTGACCCCATCAGTCACATTCTGCTCTTCTTGTTCATAGTTCAACGGCAGCCCTTTCACCTCTCGTGGTCACCTGTGGATAAGACTGTGCTAATAAGGAACTTATATATCAGGACAACGTTCGTCGGCTTCCGGTCCCTCCTCCAGCTCCTTGTCATGATTGTCTCCGGCCGCCGCTGGTGAAGCTCCTGCACTCTCGAAGCGTTGATTTCGCTGGCCTCTGCCCGTGCGTCCAGTCCCTTCCACCCGACGCCAACCGTCCAGCCAGTCCCACGCAACCTCCGGGGTATCAAAAAACCAAGCTTTATGATTATCCACGGCCCTAAGTTTCTCCGGGAACAGCATCGAGTAGGGCAATTCCTTTGCTCGTAAGGCCTTTTTTACCTCCATGAAGGTTTTGCGGCGCCGGGCCACCTCGGCCCTATAGTCAGGAAAGAAGGCCAACGCAGAGTTTTGTATTTTGATGGGTGGGGCATTTCGGGCCGCTTGGAGTATGATATCCCTATCTCGAAAATTAAACAGCCTGGCCAATACAGGTCTAGGTGCTGCTCCCGGTTTCGGTGTTCCACCTGGGACCCTGTGCGCTCTCTCCACTGAGAAGAAGTTCGACAGACCTTTTGGTCTCAGTTCGGTCTTGATAAGGTCTTCTATGTAAAGGTCCTTTGCCCGTTTGCCCTCCGATTCTGGAATTCCTAGGATTCGGACATTGTTACGCCTAGCCCGCCCCTCCTGATCGTCCAGCTTGTCTTGCAATTTCTTAGTGACCGCTTCCATCCGTTCCATGGCCTGCTGCAGTTCGGAGGTGTCCTCAACCAGGGATTTCGTGACCACTTCAACCTGCGCCACCCTCTCAGTCATTTTGTGAAGGTCCGCCCTCAGTAAGCCGACATCCAAGGAGATGGCCCCCACCGTAGTTTGGACATTAGTGAGCGTCTTCATTAAATCCTCGAGTGTCACCTTTTTCCCTCCGTCACCTTCGGGGCTTTTTCCCACGGACATGCGCCCTTCAGGGTGTTGCGAGGGGTTCTTCTCGAACGTGAATTTGTCAAGTCTTGACTGGGCAGCGTTGTGTCGCGTTCCTTTTCCCGCCATTCCGCCGTCCCTTCGTGGGCCGTCAGGTGTGTCAGCTCCGGATAGAGTCCCAATGCGTCTTGAACCCCTATGGTTCGGCTGCACAAGTATGACGGGCCGTCGGGGAGGTCGTTCCAATCAGGCGTCTGGGGTAGGTTCCGAGAATGGCTCAGTGGGTGGGACCTCCAATTCCGAGGCCGTCCAATGCTGTGAATAGAGACAGACCGGGGCGAGATGAGGCTCTGGCAGAGGGGAACCCTAAAGCAGAGCGTCTGGTGGCTTTCAGGCCACTACGCCACAGCGGCCCCACTGTCACCTTGGGCGAACTAAGTCCCGGGGGGATGAGGGTGCACACAGTAGTCAGTACTCGTTACCCATGTTGCATGAAATCCTCGCTGGTCCAATGCACCCCCTCCAAGCTATAACGAGTCCGCAGTATATGTAGGCGACTGTGCCACCAGGTCTACACGTCGGTGGCCCCTGTCAGGGGCGTACCGGCACTTGCTTGATTCCAGGGAGAAGCCCGGGAGGTCGTCCCCTCACTAGCGTGGTCCCGTGGGCAGCAGTAATGCAAGCGGGGTCGGAGCCTCAGGATGTATGACTCGCCTGGCAGCAAAAGGGCAGGGCCGCTCCGACTCCGTAGCAATGGAGTTCTCTCCTCCCTCCGGTAGCATAGGCGATGGCAGGTGTGGCGCGGGGTGGGTCGTATGCTGGCCTGAAGCCACAGCGGCGGTCTCACCCGTCGCCAATGACGTCCTCGGGACCCCGGCCTCCGGGAGTTCTCTACTGGCCCCCTCGTTCCCAATCAAGCCAAGGGAGGGGGGGGTGTGGGGGGGTCGCCGACCCACCTCAGTAGCGCGCCGCCACCGGTGATGTCGTCCGTCGCCTGATGCTGGATGTTTCCTCCGGGCGAAGGTCAGAGTTGCAGCGCGGGAACTTCCGGTCCGGCCTCCCGGCAGTCCTCCACTTCCGGCCGGACAGTGCTCCAGGCCAGGCCGGTGCAGCCACGATGTTAGCAGGCCGCAGGCAGGCACTTCAGCACGGGGCTGATTCCGGTGTCGGAGGAACACCGGGGTTTTGGCAGGGGATGCCGCTTGGAGTCGTCTCGCAGAATCGATCGTTAGATCAGCAGAGATCACGGATTAATGAGCGGATACAGGGATGGGGTCTCGTTCACCACGGAGCTCCTCTGCTAGGCAGCCATTCCAGACGGCTGCTAGCCACGCCCCCTGAAAAGTTTTATTAACAAGTCACATGACCTGTTATGCTTACGCTTACGTTACGGATGTATGACGGTACCACGCGTACTTTTACAACGCGTACCGTTACAACGCTACTTTTACCACGCAAGTCGTTACAACGACTTGCGTGGAGGGGCGCTGGATAGTACATTTTTTTATTTACTATTCCAACTCCAGTCCCCGTGGACTCTAGGGAAAGGAGTTGGATAGTAAATTAAACTATTTACTATCCTGGAGCGCCCCCCAGCGCAAGTCGTGGTAACGACTTGCGTGGTAAAAGTAGCGTGGTAACGGTACCGCGTTGTAAAAAATGCGTGGTTACCGTTGTATACCTTACGTTACGCGCTCCGCGCCGCGCCCCGGATTGCTTCCGGGAAGCTGCGCTTCGTGCCTCGCGCACCGGAGCACGCGGCGTGTCATATGACGCATTATGCAACAACGCGATACGTCGTTGGGGCTCCACCGGAACTGATTGAATTGGTAGTCTACAGTGTTCCTGGAAGTTTCAGACTGAAGCTGGCGTCAGCATGAGAGCACCCCGTGGCTACGTCGTGGCCATTCTGCTGTAGTGTAGTTCCTATCTTCCCAATAGGCTCTGCGCATTGGAATAATACCTACAGCAGTAAAGGCCACCAGACGTTAACTAGGTCTACTACTGTCGATACTAGACTTAAAGTTTTGGGTTTGCCAGCTTAGCTCAGAGTTCACTAGAAACTTTCTCGAATGTTCAAGGAGGAATTAACTTCCCTGATTAGACAAGAAGGGATTTAGTTTCTGACAACCATAGAACATGACAACTTTGCTCTCCCCTAATCAAGAGTCAATCTCGAGAGTCGTGTGAACAAAAGGCAAATTATTTTACTCAGTCAGTACGTGCATTCTTAGTCTCATCAGAATGTAGAGAAAAGGAAGAGACGGGCGTGTTCAATAAAAAGGTGTTATTTATTGATCAGTCTCTTTTCTCATACAAGAGAAATGGATCGATATTATTGCAATACTTATAGTTAAGTAAAGTGCATACATTAAAAGCAATAGTATAAAATAATACTGTAAAAACATTGATATGGTTTCTAAGCCATAAGATGTTTTAAAATGAATAAAATATATTACATACACATATACATTTGACTAAACGTACTCAACTGGTGTTTCTAGATACGCCTACCCCGTGTACCTGACCTAAGTCTAATACGTGGGCGGGAATAGATAGTTACAGTTTAAGTTAAGTTTGTTTTTGCCAAGTGAATAACTAAAGAATTCTCTGTGAGGGGTTATTCAGTTCTGTACCTGGAAGTTAGGATGAATGAGGAATGGTATCTCTCTCTCTGGTCTCGATATTCCAGGCTGCCTGCGAGGGCTGCCCAGAAACGCCGGTGCTGGATTCTCGGCAGGAGAAAGCAGCGCGTCTGTCAGCGCGCCAGAAAGGCGGGGCTGCTGCCAGCGGGGTCTGCTCTGCTCTTCGCTTCGGCAAGTATGGCTGCTCCGTCTCGTCACCACACGTGTGTTTGCATATGGCAAGATCGGTAATATTTATACCTTTAAGGTGCCGAGATTGACGTAAGGATGGACATAGATACCTCAATAAGGATGTCATACGACTTGCTCGTTAGCACATTCTTTTACTAAAGTTCTCGGTGAAATCAAAACAATGGCCGCAGGGTTTTGCCCAGGTTGTCATAGGTTTGATTTGTTATGAGAACTCCGTATGCCTTATCAGGGGCTGGAGGAATATCGCTTGTCTAATTAGATCGCAAGTGTTATGACCTAATCAGATAACACGTTCCTGTGCCGTAGTGTGACTGCGTCAGATAACGGTATCTGCATCATGGGGGTTTTCTGCCTCATGGGCTGACTGCTAGTTAACTTGTTGGTTTGTTTAACTAGAATAGGGTCAGGAATAGGGGGATCGATTCAGAACCTATAGGAATACATGACACCCACTCCACGCTAACTATGGACATATTTACTAATCTAGGCATAGTATAACATAGTACAACATACTATAGAGTAGTGTGTATACCTTACCACCCCAAAATACATAAATGCATTTTGAAATTTTCAAGTATACTGAAAAATTGCAGACATATATATATGGTATGCACTCAAGCTGTAGAAAAATGCCAAAGTAATCGCATTTGTATACATTATTGCTTATTTGGTATATGAGAATTACACATGAAATGGTTTCTTAAATACAGAAAAAAGTTTCGAGACCATTCCATCACAGAATAAAATATCTATGAACATGCCAGCGGGCAGCTAATGTCTATAAGTTATCTAAAATTTAGAAACCTTAGTTCTCTAAGAATAGTTCTTACTTTAAGCAGAAGATAATGTCCCGAAAAATATGCAAAAATATTTGGGGTTGCTGAAAAATTGCTGTCCGTGAACTGGAGCGAAATTGTTCATGTGACTTTATTTTTAAAGTTGAAGGCCGAATTCAGGGAACGCCGTGTGCGAGCTTGCTCAAAAGTCTCTATTTCTGTTCGGGTGAGAACATCATATCATTTAGGCTTTCGAAGAAACTGTCAACAGCTTCCTGGGAAAGTTCCACTAACTCGGAAATAGGTGTAATCATGCATTCTTGCGCATGATTGTCTCCATTGACATTCTGATTTGCATTACTGACAGAAGGTCGTACCTGTTCGATACTGCTTTCATCTTGAACTTCACTACCCATCAATCGTAGTGGTGAAGCTTCCACGAATGCCGTCATCAGGATTGGTAGCCTTTGAGGGCAGCACAAAGCATGAACCTTGATCGGGCTCAACAATGTTTCTGCATCCATCGGCGCATCCGATTGTAGCGTCAGACAGGTGTCTAACACGCATTCTTCTCCGCATAGCAGACACCTCAATACAGGTAAAACACATCTTTGCCACATTGGTCGAAATGATAGAAACCAAGTCATGTTCAGGTCTCTAAGCCGGGAGAGTCCCAGGATTTTTGATATCCGGTCCCGGTATCCAATGGCTAGGATTGTTTCTTCTCTTGTCGTCAGAGTTTTGTCTGTGACACGGGTTGCCATAACGAAAAATAAGGACTAAGAATAGGATTCCTGCAATTAGTCCCAGGATCAGGGGAAGTCCGCCAAAAATCGAATGGACGAAATCTGGAAAAATACCCAGTATGGCTTTGAATGGTGTTAATGCCATCGAAAATACTGTCTTAAATACCTTTGAGACCCCATTGGTATCAGAAATATTTATGATTTCATTCAGGATTTCCGCGAAATGTATGGGGGAATTAGTTGATAATAATGTATGTATCTCTGCAGTCGTCCTTGCGACTTGTAGATCATACGTTTCTTTTGATGACGAGAGCCTGGTAGGCGTCTGAAGAAGGACTGTTTTCATTCTGCTTAAAGTATCTATTCGAATAGAAGTAATTTTCAAATCGGGCCATGCACTTGCCTCCCTGTCTGGGAAGGAGCTGGGGAACAACGAGCGTCCACAGCACTTGACCTTCGCAGTCGTAGTTACTAGATAAGGAGTCCCGGGCATAAGACTACAACATCTGCGGTCTACAATAAGAATGTAACTCCCATTATAGAGTCTTTGAAAGAATGGTTCTATTTCTGTTGCAGGTGCGCCTTGCTGGTGACATGAAAGGGTGTATGAATTCCCTTCACAGGCTCCATGCAAACTAATTCCGTTACACAGAAGTGTGCCACTTAGTGACATCGCACAATTGTTGCCACTAAGAAACACTTTCTGTCCTTTATTACTGACACATGCATGTGAATAGGGCAGGTTCCATGTTGTTTTAAGGTACCCCTTTCCTAATTTCTCGTACATGCCAGCCTGTATATATTTTTGGCAGTATTGAAACCTGAAGGTTGAGATTGGAATATTTATTATCCCATGTATTATCCATTCACTGACAGGTCGTTCTGACATTGTCATTGGTAATCTTTCTAGTTTTTCAATGCTCAAGATTGTATAATCAGCACCCTTTTGCGCCATACTGATTTGTCTATCAGTAAGGTTAAAGATTTGGAATAGTGACGTTGTGTTGATTAAACGCCAAGGCACATAGCCTGAACGCAGATTTTGTAACGTCCAGCCAAGCTGTACAATAGAACGCAATTGTGACTGACCGTGTTGTAATAACAGTAAGTCTTGCGATAATATGTCGATTGCTGAAGACACAATGCTGTCCAAAGAAAAAATTCTGGAGGACAGAGTCATTAACCCATTGTCCACTACAGAAAGTGATTTTTCCAAATTAATACGGTCAATTTCCCGTATTCTCTCTGCTGTTTCAATTTGAGTAACCTTCCAGGCCTCATTGTATGCTGCATATACAGAGGCTGCTATGAAACGCTTTTGACGCTGTTTGCGTGGTCCCAAAGTGAAATCACGCAAGTCAGCACCATCAGTAAGTAAATTTAGGTGTTGCTTAATTTCTGCCAGTGTGGAAGTTTGTAGCCATTGAAGGCATAATTTGCCCACACTGTAGGTGGTTATTATCCCTGGGTGATGTCTTTGAGGAAATCTAGGGTCTGGCCTGGTCATTTTGAACCCCTGTGTTTTGTTCAGGAATCTGTCTTGACAGTTATTAGTATCTGTGGGCCAGATCAACCACTGTTTCCAATCAGGATGTGTTCTGTTTTGGTTTAATATATGGTTTACGTCTATCTCTTCATCTGTATCAGAGTTATTGCTAAACATTGTTGGCTTTGGAATAGCGGTTTATTTAAATCTTTGATTTTGGCTAAGCCAAGACAGGTGGTCTGTTGAACAGTGTCATTTAAAAATATCATTTGTTCTGGGATCATGCAGGCTCTAAACAAAGCTTCCATACCCTGTACTTGCCATTCTTTTGTACCCCAAATACTTTTCAATTCAACATTTTTGTCCCAATAATCAAATCCAAAAGTATTCATTTGTTCAAAAAATTAGTCTGAATATAACAATTTTGTGTTGGTTATCATGGTTTTGGTTCCTGTCTTGTTCGACAATTTAAAATAAAATGCTTCAGCATTACTTGTGTTAAAACCTGAAAAATATGAATATTTGTCGTAAACGGTTCTTGAGCTCCCTTTTGGAGGTGTTGCACAATGTTCCCATTGATTATAATTTAAAACATTTCTAGGTTGTGCAGATCTATGTAAAAAGTGGTTACCATAGTGGTTATAGCAATACATACTGTCATAATTTGTAGAACCCTGCAAATAATCATGTTTGGTAAATTTAGCAGACATTACTAAGTCAGACATCATATTATTAATGCTTTCGAAGTCCCAATCATCAGCAAATGATTTTGGTTTTGCAAAGTCACTCAATGAGATCTTAATTTGGTGTGGATATTTCAGGATCTCGACCGGACCATAAATTTCATAGTCAGTGTTGTCCCAGGCTACCCCACCCGGTATCGGATTGGCTGTGAAGTTGGCTGAAGAAAGTTCTCTTTTCTCGACGTGTGAAGATGTGTGTGGTTTTAGGATCAAGTTGATTTTCTGACTTGCTGTGTCCATTTTTGCATATTTTCCCTCAATGAAGCGTCCCAAAGTAAGTACCATGATGAGCCAAAGTATGAGAATAAATGCACCAAAACCCACCCAAAATTCAATCCATGGGGAAATCAGATATGTTTCTTTCAGTTGTCTCAAAAGTTCCTTAGCTTTGTCTTTAAAGGTTTTTGATGATGGCTGTGTCTTTGATTCGCTGAAGCCCTCAGAGGAATCATCGAAGTTTATGAAGTAGCCGGATGCAGTTCTGTCAATTGTTCCAATTGGTTCAGGATTTCTGTTTCTTGCATTTTCACTTGGTACTTCATTATAGATTGGTGTGTCTCTGCTAAATGTTTTTATTTGGGTTTCAGAGGTCTTAGTTCTATTGCATTGTTGCATAGTCCTTGTTGTTCTTCTGTAGGCGTTTCGAATGTGATGAGCCTCTTCGTTAGGACCTCTGTACTGGTAGCAAACCTTGGTGTTCTGCTACTTATTGGGAGTCCACTTGGCCTACCGTTTGTTATCGGCCACATGTTGTGGTTTTACCAGGTCGATTGATACAACTCGGTTCTCCTTTTTTCCAGCAAGTGGCGGTAGTACAACTGATCTTGTTCCGTTGACAGACAAGACAGGAACTGCTTTTCTGTAAGAAGGCCCAAATTCCTTCTTTACCGCGATCTTTTCTCTGACTAGATCCCCGACTTTTGGAATCCAGACAGGTCTTGCTGGGACAGGTGGTGGTTCTTCAGTGGTTGTTGGCTGTTGTTTCAACTTTATGTTGCTCAGGTCTTTTCTTGTTTTGTTTAAGTCCTGCAAAATAGCCAAACGGTCTTTGATATCAAAGGTTTTTTCTTTCACCACTGAAGTCTGACTATCAATGTCAGAGATCATCATCCTAGTTCCAAATAATAATTCGTACGCACTGAATCCCTTCAGAGAATTTCTTGGCAAGTTATTAAGACTACGTTGGACACTTATTAGATGTTTGACCCACCCAGCTCCCGAACCTAATACCTTTGCCGTTATAGATTGCTTTATGTCACGGTTTTTTCTTTCAACAATTCCGTTCCCCTCAGGGTGAAATGGACAAGAGTACCGCAATTGCACGCCCATGCTGACCATGGCCTCCTTATAAGCCCGAGAGCTAAAAGCAGGACCATTGTCCGAATGCAGCATGCCAATTGCGTATGTGCCGATAAAGACTCGCAAATCTTTTATAACAGTTCTGGCGTCAGCCGTTCGCTGGGGCCACATCCATATGAATCTCGTGCATGAATCCACTGCGACCAAGATATATTTATAGTTACCATCCCTTTGTAAGGGACCGCAGTGGTCTAGATAAACACATGCTAATGGTTTATCCGAGATCAGAAGGGGTGTCTGAGCTGGACGTCTCACCGTTGATACTTTCATTCTTTGACATATTTCACATTCTAGAACATAGTTCCTTGTTTGTCTTCTCATTTGTGGCCACCAGTATCTCTGTTTTAATAATGATACTGTGGCTGAGACGCCAGCATGTATAGAAGCAAGCCCTTCGTGTGCCGCTATTATTAGTCCTAACCTATGTTCCATGTTTGGAATTGCCCTATCCCCCACTCCAGGGATTCGAGCAAAAGGAACATTGTTTACATCAGTTATGTATGAGTATTTTACTGGAAAGCCTTTAGGGAGTGGTTCTATCGAATCCTTTTCTGAAGCGCTGACAGCTTGTAATATTTCGCTGTCTATTTTTGTTTTTGACCGGGTGATGGCAGCTACGGAAGCCGTTTGCACAGCTGCCTTCGCGGCCTCATCAGCCAATGAATTCCCTGCAACGTGAACGCCATCACGTTGATGACTCAGTGTATGTATCACGTGAGTCTTTGGTAGTTCTTTTTGTAAAAGAACTACTTGTTCCCAGAGCATTTTATGCTTGATTGTGCCACCTTTCGCATCCTTGAAACCATTCTGAAGCCAGATCTGCAAGTATTCATTGTAAGATTGAACGCAATAATACGAATCGCACACTATGAGTGTGGGGAATTCTCGATCGGTATTTTCAAGCGCCATCTTGAACGCCAGAAGTTCAGCTCGCTGAGCTGTACAATCTCCTAAAGATTGTGTTTTAGTGATTGCTGGTTTAAATTTTCCTTCGTGCCAGCGACCTTTAACGATCGCGCACGCAGCACTGTAAGCTTGCTTACCCCCCACTGCGGGTTGTGCTGATCCGTCTGTATATATTATACAGCCGTAGTGGTCTAGAGGCAGAATTTCGGTTGGCGGAGGACATTCAAATTCATATTGGAGAAATTCTTGTGTTTTTAAGTAAGGATCAAATTCGTACACCACGTCTGTTGCAGGAAGAGAATTAGCCCATTGTATCCATCTCGGATGGAGTGCTTTAGCATTTGGAATGCTTGCCTTTGTTACCGCCTCTAGGGCTGGTATTGGTGTCACGATTATTATTCGTTTACCTTGTGCCAGGGCTCGTTCTTTTGCTATAGCTGTCTGTGTTGCTGTAAGAATTTTTTCCGTTGGGCTAAATTTCATTTCAGCCTTAGTGTACAAGTGTGATTTGAATGCAATTGGTACCTTTTCTCCCTCATTAGAGGTCAGGTATGTGAATCCGCATCTCCCTGGGATGACTCGAATCACAAGATTGCGTGTGTTATCACGTGTTTCTAATTTTGTTTTAATTAGCATGTCTGTTTGTAAGGATCTCAAAATTTCTGTGTGTATTTGAGTCCAATTGGATCTTTTAAAATCTGGTTTAATTAGATCATAAAGGGGTTTGACCCTTTCTGCGTAATTTGCAATGTATGTTCTTCCGAAATTTAGGAAGCCTAGAATCGACTGTAGGTTTTTTAGTGTTCTAGGTGCTTGGAGTACGGCACATTTCTCTAGGAAATTGTCAGCCAGGCTTTTGCCTTCGCTTGATAATTCATATCCTAAGAACAGGACTGTCAGATGGGCAATTCTGGATTTTTTAAAGTTGAATTTGTAACCCTCTGCAGCGAACCCAAGTATTATGGTGTTCACTCTTTTCAAGTGAGTCTCCAAGTCATCATCTGTTAAGTAAATGTCATCGACATAAGATAATGCTTCATCATCATATAGTTGAAGTAATTCTGTTACTCTCGCTGAGAATACCCCCGGGCTGTTCTTGTACCCCTGGGCTAACCGACAGAATTGTTTTTGAGTGCCATTTACTGAGAATGCAGTTAAATATCTGCTCTCTGGTGCTATGTTTTGACAAAAGAATCCATTAGAGATGTCTAAGGTTGTTTTGTATTTTTTGCGCACTATGTTATTCATTAGTGCAGCACTGTGTGAGTTTTGCACTGCAAAAGTCTTGCAACATGTGTTAAGGTGTCGGTAATCCAAAACTAGACGATATGAATTGTCTGGTTTGGAGACCGGAAACAAAGGATTGTTCATTTGTGAGGTGCAAGTTTCAATCACCCCCTGGTATTCTAGCTGATCTAGTATTTCATTTACCTGTTTTTTAGCTTCTTGCTTAATTGGGTACTGCCTTTGTGCAGTAGGTTGTGATTTTAACTGGATTTTGTGAGGAGGGGAGTCCTCATCCCATCCTACATGATTTTTATATAAAGCAGGTGCTAGAGCCACTGCCCACTTTCTAGCAAGTGTGTATTTTTTATGAATTGGAATTTGATTTGAGAAGGCAGGCATAATTACTTCTTCGCCATGAGGGCACTCCCTGACAAACTCTGGTGGCCAGTCTTTTTCAGCTAGAAGGATGTCATAACCCTTGGAGAGATTATCCCAAAATAGTCCCCTTATTTTCCTAGTCTTATCCCCCTCTAAACGTAATGTTATCTCGTATATCTTGTGAGGTTTGCTAACCCTGGTGTCTGCAGTTTCCACTTGAAGATATTCATTCGTGTCCACTGTCTCCAGATGATTCATAAGGACTTTGCGAGCTATGCTCACTTCTGCTGCACTGTCTAGCATTGTCTGAGCCCACTCCCCGTTTTTCAGTTGTGTCCTCAGTATTCTCGGCATTGTTAACTACCTTGATACTGGCTACCTTCTTTTTTGGAAATTGTAATTTCTTTTTTAGTTGAGCAGGTTCCTTGTCTTTGGACTTGGCGTGCTCTTCTCTTTGTTCTGATCGTCCTCTTCTTTCCGATTTCTGCGAGGAAGTCTGAAAAGATTGAGAGGGACGCGTATCAATGTCTTGATATCTATCAGGCTTTTTTATATTATCCCTATTTCTAAGGTTATATCTTTTTCTAGAGGGGTCACTCTGAGGTGACCTGTGTCTTTGGTTCGGAGATTTTTCTCTTCGCCTAGGAGACCTTCCTCGGGACTGGAATTTCTTTTCTTTGGGATTGGATTGTTTGTTTCCATACCAGTTCTTTTTTGCTGAATTATTATTAAAAAATATTTTTTCTGGACTTTCAGTCAGTTGTGGTTTTACTGGTATTCCACCTAAACTGTCCCTACCTAGTTCCTCATAGGATTTTTCTATGATTCTGGCAATTTCAGCTGGTTGGTCTGCTATATCTGTTTCTTTTAACCTCTGGCGGATCGCCACGTTTGCTGCTTCACCTTTTATGTTGGCTAATAATATAGCCGAGACCTGCTTGAAGTCTTTCAGTAATTTCATACCAAGGGTTAAAGCAGGTTCTGGACCGTATTCGTCTTGAATTTGTTTTAGCACATCTGGTATTACCGAAATGGATGGAACACCGTGCGTTTTTGTGTAGATGGAAGCAAAGACTGTACCCCAAGTGTCACAGTCCTCAATGTGTGGTGCGATTCCCATAGGAAGACAGATAGTCAGAATCCTGTGTTTTTCTAGCGGGGTGGTGTCAGGAAACACCGCCTCTATTTGGGTAATTTTCTGTGCCAACCAGAATGGTATTTGTTCCCGTTTAGCCGGTACTTTACCTAGGCAGGATTGGATGTTCTGTTGGGTAATTTTATTTGTGTTCCCCTGATGAGGGGTCAACTGTGGAAGTTTAATCGCTGGCTGAATTGTTGAAGTCCGCATCACATACTGGACTAATTGTCTATGTATTTTTATTAATTGTTTTAGCTGTGTTAACAGCTCTGCTGCAGACATCCCTTCGATGTCTGGATGTGGTGTGTATCCGGCTAGGACCGGCCACGTTGCTCCTGGTCTACCTAAAGGACCGAGCCTGGTGATGTGATTATTATGTTTTAGGGCGCCATCAAATAAGAGCAAATGCTCTTGGAATTTGAGTGGTACTTCCACCTCCTCGAAAGGAGTGTACTCATTAGGAGGTTCCTCTATTTTGTAATAGTGGAAGTACTTTGTTACAGCATTTGCTGCTGGAAAATGTATCCATGAATAGTATACCTCTGTCTGCCGATATTCGTGTGCCTCAATTACGAATATGACTGTGCCACCTCTAGGTGTCAGTCCATTTTCTATAAGTTTTAGGGTTATAGATCTCCTTTTGATGACTGGGATGAGTATTATATCCTGGTCTGCTGCCTGCATGGTAGCATCAGCTGCTGCGAGTTCAGTTGCTAATCTAACTGCCTCTCTTTCATCTTCATTGTCTGACATTTTACTGTCCTGAAGGTTATTTCTTTTGTTTGCAGATCAGGTTTCTTATGGAAACAAAGATTAGATGCACAATATTTTGGAACTGTTTATCCTTCAACGTTGACTATACCAAGAACCATACATAGGAGTTCCCTCCTGCGAGGTCTGGCGGATATTACCTTTCACCCACTCCAGACGTCTTTGGAGTATTTGGGAAAAGGGGTCTGAGTGAGAAAGTTACTCTAAATGTCTTACGTTAGTTTTATCGCCCTTTCCAAACGCGTTGGGCGCCATGTAGTGTAGTTCCTATCTTCCCAATAGGCTCTGCGCATTGGAATAATACCTACAGCAGTAAAGGCCTAGGCCAGACGTTAACTAGGTCTACTACTGTCGATACTAGACTTAAAGTTTTGGGTTTGCCAGCTTAGCTCAGAGTTCACTAGAAACTTTCTCGAATGTTCAAGGAGGAATTAACTTCCCTGATTAGACAAGAAGGGATTTAGTTTCTGACAACCATAGAACATGACAACTTTGCTCTCCCCTAATCAAGAGTCAATCTCGAGAGTCGTGTGAACAAAAGGCAAATTATTTTACTCAGTCAGTACGTGCATTCTTAGTCTCATCAGAATGTAGAGAAAAGGAAGAGACGGGCGTGTTCAATAAAAAGGTGTTATTTATTGATCAGTCTCTTTTCTCATACAAGAGAAATGGATCGATATTATTGCAATACTTATAGTTAAGTAAAGTGCATACATTAAAAGCAATAGTATAAAATAATACTGTAAAAACATTGATATGGTTTCTAAGCCATAAGATGTTTTAAAATGAATAAAATATATTACATACACATATACATTTGACTAAACGTACTCAACTGGTGTTTCTAGATACGCCTACCCCGTGTACCTGACCTAAGTCTAATACGTGGGCGGGAATAGATAGTTACAGTTTAAGTTAAGTTTGTTTTTGCCAAGTGAATAACTAAAGAATTCTCTGTGAGGGGTTATTCAGTTCTGTACCTGGAAGTTAGGATGAATGAGGAATGGTATCTCTCTCTCTGGTCTCGATATTCCAGGCTGCCTGCGAGGGCTGCCCAGAAACGCCGGTGCTGGATTCTCGGCAGGAGAAAGCAGCGCGTCTCTCAGCGCGTCAGAAAGGCGGGGCTGCTGCCAGCGGGGTCTGCTCTGCTCTTCGCTTCGGCAAGTATGGCTGCTCCGTCTCGTCACCACGCGTGTGTTTGCATATGGCAAGATCGGTAATATTTATACCTTTAAGGTGCCGAGATTGACGTAAGGATGGACATAGATACGTCAATAAGGATGTCATACGACTTGCTCGTTAGCACATTCTTTTACTAAAGTTCTCGGTGAAATCAAAACAATGGCCGCAGGGTTTTGCCCAGGTTGTCATAGGTTTGATTTGTTATGAGAACTCCGTATGCCTTATCAGGGGCTGGAGGAATATCGCTTGTCTAATTAGATCGCAAGTGTTATGACCTAATCAGATAACACGTTCCTGTGCCGTAGTGTGACTGCGTCAGATAACGGTATCTGCATCATGGGGGTTTTCTGCCTCATGGGCTGACTGCTAGTTAACTTGTTGGTTTGTTTAACTAGAATAGGGTCAGGAATAGGGGGATCGATTCAGAACCTATAGGAATACATGACACTGCGGGAGTCGGGGGCCCCGGTGACTCTTGTAGAATCTTCAAGGCTGATGGGACGCTTTTGGGAATGGGGCCCATGCCGTAGCAGTCAAGCGTCCGAGTTCCAGGGTTGTCCAGAGCCATCCTTGCAGGCCAGGCCCAAGTCTGTGGAGCCGACCGCCATTTCCTGAGCTCCGTGGCAGCCGCCTGTCGCTGTACCGCAAGAGTGGGTGCAATTCAGCTGAATGGCGGGTGAGACGCTGTAATAGCAAGAGCAGGCGTAATTCAGCTGGCCGAGCGAGGCAATGTGCCGCAGGAGCGGGCGCAACTCATCTTGTCGAGTGAAGCGCTGGGGTGCAGCTGAGAAACCTCCACCTGGGGAGGTGGGGGAGGCTCGTTCGCACCGCCTCTCCCTTCCAGTGCACCCCACGCCGTCTCCTGGCGCAGGTATATGTGATGGTTGGACCAGGGCACCGCAGGACGTGTCTTTAGGTCAAACCCTCAACTATGGCACCCAACATCCAGGACTTATGCCATTTGTGGAAGGCAGTGACATCGAAGCATCTCAGGGACCAAGCATATCCAGAGTCGTTCCTACAGCCTCTGCGTTCCTTCTTACCTAGTTATGGTTTTTTCACTCCCACTCCAGGCTTTTAGTCTGTGGATGGCAAACTATGAACCTACACTCACCTATGAAAATCTTACTATTGATGCTTGACTGAGGACAAGGAGATCAGTGAAGCGCTGGGGTGTAGCTGAGAAACCTCCACCTGGGGAGGTGGGGGAGGCTCGTTTGCACCGCCTCTCCCTTCCAGTGCACCCCACGCCGTCTCCTGGCGCAGGTATATGTGATGGTTGGACCAGGGCACCGCAGGACGTGTCTTTAGGGGTGTAGCTGAGAAACCTCCACCTGGGGAGGTGGGGGAGGCTCGTTCGTGCCGCCTCTCCCTTCCAGTGCACCCCACGCCGTCTCCTGGCGGAGGTATATGTGATGGTTGGACCAGGGCACAGCAGGACGTGTCTTTAGGTCAAACCCTCAAGTATGGCACCGAACATCCAGGACTTATGCCATTTGTGGAAGGCAGTGACATCGAAGAATCTCAGGAACCAAGCATATCCAGAGTCCTACCCGGGGTATTTGCACAACGGTCCTCCACCCCTAGGCCGCCAGCTATGCTACCTTGACAGGAACAGTGTCATGCATTTGGATCGATGTTGCAGCAGGCTGCCATGTAAATAGTTATTTAATGAAACGTTTTACCCTGTTACTTTGTTGGTGTGTTGTATATATTTATAATATTTGCATAGGGTTTGTCGTTATTTTGGGCGGGGTGGGCGGCGGAGCAAATTCACTGAAAAAACCATAGGTTATAGACCATATATAGTTAGAAATTAGCATTTACAAAACCTTGAAAATTCACTGAAAAAACCATAGGTTATAGACCATATATAGTTAAATATCTCAAGTCCATCTCTGCACTCGATGGAGATACAGGTCGTCGATCAGAAAATGTGCTGGCCACCTCTAATGGTAATAGCGTGGCCAGGGCTTTTGTCGATGCCTCTGCAAATTGCACAGGGTGCACTTGTTTGACATGCCGCACCATGGTATGTATGGAAAAGGAATATTTATTTGTTGGATTTCCTCTTGAGAGAAATGAGTCACATATCGTGCAGGTTACTTTTGGTGCATTTACTTCCTTTTGATCTTCAGGATAAGTGAAAAATTGCCAGATGAAAGATTCTTTTTTTCTTCTTAAAGGTAGTCGATCATTTTGTTCAGATTCGGAAGATGAATGAGATATGGTAGCCATTTCACCAAAGTCTTCCGAAAAATGTAGGACGTTGTTCTCTCTTGAGAGTACAAAAGATAGTGAGGGAAGTGGGTGGAGTGCTGCGTGTAAATTCCAGAATAGAAACTAGTAAGAACCAATTGGAAGTGTTGTTTTCATGTTGCAGCAGGCTGCCATGTAAATAGTTATATAATAAAATGTTTTACCCTGTTACTTTGCTGGTGTGTTGTATTTATTTATAATATTTGCATAGGGTTTGTCGTTATTTTGGGCGGGGTGGGCGGCGGAGCCGAGCTATCTTGCAGCCATCATGGCGTCGAGCTCGGTTTCTCTCACTAGTTTCATATTTCTCATGAGGGGTTGTTCCTAATGTTTCTATTTTAGCGAGGTCAAAAAGAGATCCTATCAGTGGCCTACTGATTTTGCTCGATTCCTTTTGTTTTTTCTAACAATTTTTAAGTTAAAGTTTGCTAGCACGATACAGCGGCTAGTCCGCATTTTATATATATGTCTTTTTTATTAGGGGTGTCCTCCGGTGGAGTCGGACGATCTACCTCTAATAAACGGTAAGTGTTCCTCTGAAGGAATGCGTCTTGAAAGTGGCTGACTGTAATGTATGATATTTCACTCAGTGACTTTCAGGCCCATGCTGTTTCAAAACTGTGCATGTGCTTGAAGCAGGCGTAGGTATTGACGCAGCATTGTGAATATAGTGCATTGGTGAGCCTTGCTGGAGCTGCATCACAGTTGCGATGCAACTCTAGCAATGTATTACTTTTTCAGCACAGATGTGTTACGCATGTATGTTGTTTTTGTACCATGGTGCGCCACATTTCAAATGTGGCACACCATGGGTAACGGAGCACTAGCATGCTGTGGTGCACATTAACTGGTGCATATCTGGGTATGAAGTAGTTAACATAAATCTGCCCCATAGGTTACAAATCCGCGTTTAGTAGACTGTTTGGCCTTTGTAGTTTTATGTTTTTTCTGTTATTCTATGTAGGTATGTAATATTGCAATATTTTTGTCACGAAAAAGAAGCCATGAGTATTGGGTTTGTGAAAGATTGCAAGATTTTTAAAATTAAAAAGCAACAACCATGGTATTGTTTAATATAGTATTGTAAATACTTATCTTTAACAATGATGAGAGAGTAAAAAAAGGTTAACCTGATGTTTTAAAGTTATTCACAGGCTTCTTTAGAGGAAGTATTCTATATGATTGTAGCGTGGGTGTTTCACTTTTTTATAGGTAATAGAATGCATTCTGCAAGCATGTAGTACTCCTCCTGCTACAGCATAAATATTCTTCAGTGCTTATTTTCATTTCGTAAGTGGTATTGAGACCGACACAGAACTTCAATGGATCGGAGGGGCTGTTCCTGTGCATCTGGAGGACTGCCAAGCCGTTGCAGCAGTGGGAGTGAGGCCTCTTACAGGGGCATAGCGCAGCTCCTTTTGATGTTCACAATTGCATATAACAGGGTAGAGATGTCCGTGGAATTTATGGATGGTTAGTCACACTAGAGTGTGCGCGGCGCCCCTAGCACCTTATTACGGCACACAGGGGAGCCGCGTTGCACAGTTTGAGAATCAGAGACTTAGGAGATAAACCTTCATAATAGGAAGGCTTCTAAGTGATAAAAATCGCTGATGCTCGGCGTTAAAAATATCACTGCTATCGGTGGATTTTTCCACGGTGTTAGTGCTTCAACAGAAATGGGAACACATATCTGATAGAAAATCCTGTAACAATCTCAGTATTTCACATTATCGCGTGAAAAGAAAGTCTTTCGAAAGATGTTGAACGTTGTTCTCTTTTGAGAGTAGAAAAGATAGTGAAAGAAGTGGGTGGAGTGCTCCGTGTAAATTGCAGAATAGAAACTACTAAGAACCAATTGGAAGTGTTGTTTTCAAGTCACATGACTTCACATGCGCGTCTCAGGACGTGTACGCGGTGATAGTATCTGGTCACGTACGCCATTTGGAAGTAGCGGTCTAATTCAGCGAAGTTTCAAAACGTGAAAAGGAGTAAATCCAAACACATCCGGATTTAATATATCTTCTGAGCTCGATTCAAGCATACAATTGTTAAAGTATAAAACCTTTTATATATTTTTTTTTAAATACCAAGGTGTGTACATTCGGTCACGCACGAAAGTTTAAAAAGACATTCGGCTCCATTTAATGAAAATGTTCATAATAATAAAAAAGAAACCTAGGTTTAGTTTCTTTGACGTAGTATAAGTTCTTTGATGGGTCTATGAAGAAATTTAATAAGTTGCAATTGCAAAGTTTTCACGAAATATATAGGCGGGTGCGCGCACACGGTCGCGCACGAACAAAAGCCAAAAAAGCAGAGATAAACCCCCTTTATAATATGCTCCTGGAGCTCTTTTTGGTAGAATGAGTTAGTTCTGAAAAGAACTTTTTTTTTTTTTTTTTTTAAAACAAGTGTTATGTTGTTTTTGATTTTTTTAACTTGCAACAACATTTTCATGTGTGACACAGGATCAAAATGAAATGAAGAAATGTATCTTTTCTCGGGGCATTTATGACTCTCAATTTTTAGTTTAGTAAGAATGAGGCTCTGCTCTCCGTACAGAAGAATTTCTCCACACTCGTTGCATTTCATGTGCACCTTTGCAAGATATGGTCTCAAGTCCATCACAGCACTCGATGGAGATACAGGTCGTCTACCAGAAGATGTGCTGGCCACCTCTGATGGTAATAGCATGGCCAGGGCTCTTGTCGAT
This sequence comes from Lissotriton helveticus, assembly GCF_964261635.1. Taxonomy (NCBI): domain Eukaryota; kingdom Metazoa; phylum Chordata; class Amphibia; order Caudata; family Salamandridae; genus Lissotriton; species Lissotriton helveticus. The sequence continues at coordinate 491,775,671 of NC_136069.1, read as the reverse complement.
GCCTGTGCAAATTCCACAGGGTGCACTTGTTTGACATGCCGCACCATGGTATGTATGGAAAAGGAATATTTTTTTCTTGGATTTCCTCTTGAGAGAACCGAATTGCATATCGTGCAGGTAACTTTTGGCGCATTTACTTTCTTTTGTTCTTCAGGATAAGTGAAAAATTGCCAAATAAAAGATTCCTTTTTTCTTTTTAAAGGTAGTCGCTCATTTCCTTCAGCTTCGGAAGATGAATGCGGGGCGGCAGCCATTTCAGCAAAGTCTTCCGAAGGGTGTTGAACGTTGTTCTCTTTTGAGAGTAGAAAAGATAGTGAGAGAAGTGGGTGGAGTGCTCCGTGTAAATTGCAGAATAGAAACTACTAAGAACCAATTGGAAGTATTGTTTTCAAGTCACATGACTTCACATGCGCGTCTCAGGACGTGTACGCGGTGATAGTATCTGGTCACGTACGCCATTTGGAAGTAGCGGTATAATTCAGCGAAGTTTCAAAACGTGAAAAGGAGTAAATCCAAACATATCCGGATTTAATATATCTTCTGAGCTCGATTCAAGCATACAATTGTTAAAGTATAAAACCTTTTATATTTTTTTTTTAAAATACCAAGGTGTGTACATTCGGTCACACACGAAAGTTTAAAAAGACATTCGGCTCCATTTAATGAAAATGTTCATAATATTAAAAAAGAAGCCTAGGTTTAGTCTCTTTGACGTATTATAAGTTCTTTGATGGGTCTATGAAGAAATTCAATAAGTTCAGATTGCAAAGTTTTCACGAAATATATAGGCGGGTGCGCGCAGTCGGTCACGCATGAAAGCCTGGAAATGCGCTATCCATTTTATTGAGAACTGTTGCCGAGAGTGCGCACACCGGGTCGTGCACGAAAGTTTAGAAAGGCTATTTTTATTTACAGACAAATTTTAATGCGTTGAAAAAAAGGCAAGGTACAGACTTTCTAATTCTGTATCGCTTTACAAGGAGTCTCTATGCAACTTGAACAGTGAAGAAAATGGCTTGTTTCCGAAAAAAAATTGCCAGAACTTTATTGACAAAAGTATAGGTTGTATACACGAGATATTTCTGAATTAGCATTTTAAAAACCAATGAAATTCACTGAAAAAACCTAGGTTTTACACACGTTATAGTTAGGAAGTAGCATTTACAAAACCTATGAAATTCACTGAAAAAACCATAGGTTTGACACCAGTTATAGTTAGCTGGAAATTTTACTGATATAAAACCAATGAAATTCCACGTTATAGTTATTTGGACTCACTATAACTTGCGCGTGTAATGCACTGCTGATGACGTCACATATTACATCACTCATGACATCACTGATGACACCATCCTTGTGACACAGTGACAGACCTCCTTTCACTGTAATCTAACCCTTGAAACACATATTCAAAAATAGAAACTAACATTTTCAAAAAAATGGAGATACCCATACCAGTTACAACAACCAATTCAATAATTCCACCATCTATATACACATGCACTAATTCACCAACAGTTCTATATAGTCACTCATACATATATTCACTAATCATATGTAGTGATACACCTACACATCCTGTTACACACCGACAGTCATCCAAAAGCTATTCACACACATACTCACACATGCAAATAAACTATTGAACATCCATTTATTTGCATAAACAGCTATACACACACTACCACTTTACTTCTAAGGAAACTTACACATACTTACTCTTTTAAAAAATCACTTATAGAAACACATACTAATTTAAACAGGAACTCTTACAATACCTCACTCTCACATATACTCACTTATATACATCAATATTCACATATACTACATTAAAACATATGTAGTTACTGATAAAGACACTAATAAGAGAGTCATTCACTCACTAACACAGACATATACACACTCATCCACACATACAGTCCTGCACATATGCTGTCTTCAAAACACATACAAACAGAGACTCAGTCATTCTTGCATCTATGTACTAAGTAATACCCCCACCAAACCATGCAAACACTCATACTGATACTAAGAAAAACATCTAATAACCTATATACATACACATGTACCTACTCATCAACCCATGCAGCCACTTATACACAAAGTGAAACACTAATACATATATTTAAATATTTAAGCATTACTCACTAATATATGTATTCACTAAGATATTCAATAATATATACATATATAACACATGTTTATTTTTCAGAAAGACACACATTCACTGGATGGTGTCATCAGTGATGTCATGAGTGATGTAATATGTGACGTCATCAGCAGTGCATTACACGCGCAAGTTATAGTGAGTCCAAATAACTATAACGTGGAATTTCATTGGTTTTATATCAGTAAAATTTCCAGCTAACTATAACTGGTGTCAAACCTATGGTTTTTTCAGTGAATTTCATAGGTTTTGTAAATGCTACTTCCTAACTATAACGTGTGTAAAACCTATGGTTTTTTCAGTAAATATATATATAGATATATATATTTCTAAACTTAGGCCTTTTAGGTCCATGATATATGTTAAACTACATGTTCAAATGGAAGGATACGTCAGACTTGAAAACTGTCAAATTTTCAAAAGTAACAAAATGCCCTTTCAGTTTCAAGCATAGATATTATCATCTCTGTATTATTTCAGGTATACCTTTGTGGAGAATAATATGGGATACGATAGAGGGAAATACAGTTTTCAACATGTTTTAAAAGTCACATTTCTATACTAGTTTCTTGAAGCAGAAGCAGTTTGCAATAGAAGGTATAACTCAAAATATAAGGCCTACTATTATTATACCACTTTTATTGGTGTCAGCATTTTTACAGAGAGTGAGTGTGTTACTGCCTCTCAGGAGTAGGATGACAGTTTTTAAATAGTCTATAAGTAGTAGATTATTTGTGTTAGACACAAATGACTCATTCGTATGTCTTAAACATTATCCAGTTTATCATGAGTATTGTATTATTTATTCTTGCCTTTGAAGTAATTTAGATACATCATTCAGTAAATCTGTTTTAGATTAGTATTGCCCTAAACAGCATTCAAACTGTTTTCAGTGTTGAACAGTACCTGCTATTAAGAAGAAAAAGAAAAACTATTATAAAACCATATTCTATTAAAGCTTACATTTTTGGGAACATAACATTATTTTACATAAAAGGGACATAAAAGTGTCCCTTTTTTACTGTTCTCAGATTGCACTTAACTTCACCATACACAGTGACTTGAATGTAGCATCATCATTGAACAGCGGGGGAAAAACAATCAAATTGATTGCACAAAAAAACAAATTAGCATAATAAATCATTATCAATATGTGTAATTATGCATTTTCCTAACAACATTTTCTTAATCACTTTTTTCTACTACATTAACTCTGTTATTTATCACATATATATTTTAAAAATATTTTCCATTTCATTTACACCTGGTACAGTATAGACAGCAAATATATATATTATTTGCTTTTTAAACAAATGTTTTCAAAATGTTATATCTATTAGGCAAATAATAATCAAAACTCTAATTATAAACACTGATAGATTGCAGTGCTTTCTGTTTTCTGTTGACATCTTATCCAATAGGCAGAATGATGTTCTCAAATCTTTGGCTGGAGAAATAACATATACGAATTTGGCTATTGAGAAGACAATCTAGCTTTGAATTTTAGGTGGTCATCATTGCAATGTGTCCATCCTTTGTTACACCTCATATAAACAGTATAGTGTCTAGTTGTTGCAGTAGATCCATCATGAAAAATAATAGCCACTGTTATATAAGTTCTTCCTGAAATAGTTATTTGACTTTCTTTACAATTTGTAATTTTTGTTTCCAATTTTCTTCCATTTGCTCTACAACGTTGTAACATTAAAATGACATATTTTCTAAATCTTTCTTCATGTAATGTAGACACATCTCTGATCTACAATGTGAACATGTCATATCATGATTTGCTTTTTTAATCAATTTATTAAAAGGTACTGATTCGCAGTCTGGTATTTATAAGTATAGGAATCGTTCTCTGCATATTTCAGTGGTAGAAGTAAATAAATGTTTATTCCTTCATCTTCAAATACTCCAAGCATGAGCATTACAAATTCTTGTGCATCTTGGGAGTAAATGTCAATGAACCAGGACATATATCCAAAAGATGTTGAATGCCAGAAGCTGTATGTATTTTACTTCTGCCAGTTATTAAATGTTGAAATAAGTACTGGAAGGCCGAACAGAATCTTTTTTATGTTTTTCCATGATTTCATGATGAAGACATGGTAAATGAAACATTTCATTCAGAATCACATTAGCATAACAGTTGATGCCTGAACTGTTTTCTAACTGCTATCCTACAATATTGTCATCACTTTCCACTTTTTTTTCTTTACACCTTCAAATTTCCCTTCAATGCTTTTCTTATCTTCAACTTAAGTTGAATGTTTGATATGTTTCTGTTTTGGGCACACTATCTGTTTCTCATATATTGGGTATTTACCTAAATGAGGAGGATAACATCTTCTTAAATGGTTGTATTCCCTTACACAGTTTGCATCAGCACTAACCTTGTTCTCATTAAAAAAATTTGAATACAAGCTGGACAATGTTCTTACACAAGACAATGCAACATATGCCATTCCCTATTTGAACACAGTACTTCCAACACTTGCAAAAGTTCTGTCTATACTTAAACTCTGAGCTTTGTAAATAGGTACTGCATATGCTAGAGACAGAGGAAACTGTTGTCTTCGAACATACAAATCCTTTACAAGCAGAAAACGTACAACACAACGCCCAATCTGTCTTACTTCAATAGTCTCAAACATTCTATTCCATCTCTATTTGAAAAATGTATAGAATCTACAACTTTTCCCATTGCTCCATTTACTAATTCTTCTTCGATATTCTAATTATACCACAAAATTACTCAACAGTTTTTACATACATGTAAACTCTTTTCTAATTCCGCACTTGTATATATAGACTTTTCCCAAAACTCCAGTTTAACCTGTAGTTTCTCAGTAAGGAGAATTGTTACTTCCTGTTGTTCGATTTTGTCAATAGCTTTAATTTACAGAATTGTTTGTTTTTCCAGTTTGATTAGTTGTTCATTAAATGTAGAACACCCTTGCAGTGTAGGCATTAGATAAACTATAGATTTGTTTTCTACAATCATATTGTACATTACTTCTGCTGCTATTTCTTGAGATGTAAACAAGTTCCTTAGTAGCCGACTTTCGAAAGCTTGTTTACCGTGCTTCGTCAACATCTAATTATTATCTCTTTAAACATATTTCCATAATATTTATCACCTGGTTGTCGCATATTCTTAACAAGTTCCTTATATTCATAGTTTAACTAAATATTTATATTCCCAATACTTCCCAAAGATTTCCTTGTGTCATCATGGAGAAGTGTTTTAAAAACAGGTTGTCCTTTAATGGGAGTAAGGTGGGTGTAGTAGTTGTAGGTCTCCAAATAAAATTACATCTTTCCCTCCAAACAGAACATTGTAATCTGTTTTTTAAATGTGTTACATTCTCAAGTGTACAAATGCAAGCATTAAGTTTGAGACCATGCTGACCTCATAAATAAATAAAAGGTTTAGTTTCTTCAGTACTCTTGATACTTCATAACAAGCTTCCCATGAAAGCTTTTGATATTCCAATGTATTATCATGTTCAACAGGCAGCATAAGTAGTACCTTTAAGGTTGTGTCCTTCTAATCCGGTTGGAGCTGTTACGACATAAGAAACATGTGATTCTGTAGTTTTGTGTAGGTAACTGGTCAAAACTTTAATTAAGAAACTTTTTCCTGTTCCAGCTTGACCACCCCTGTACAATAGAATAGCCTGAAATGATGAACATTGGCATTATTTTTTTCATGGAGGAAACCATGTTCTACCTGTTGTTTGACTTGGAGATATATTTATTTGTGTTCAATATTCAGTTGTTCCTTTGACTTTTCAAACTGAATAATATCCTGGTGTGCTTGCTGCACTGCAGTTTTTTACCTCATTCATGGCTATTGCTGTTTCATTTTCAATACTTGGTTGTCCCAGTTGATCTTTAGTAATTGGACCTGAACTTTGACTGCTTAGTGACCTTTCTCTGGCTATTTCAGTTGCAATAGTTTCTTCTTGTTCAATCTCATCATTTAACATTTGTAAGTAAGTTGGAAAAATCGTACACTGACTACTGTCTTTAGATGCATTAACTGAATCTTCATATTAGTCAAAATCTCCAAGTAAATCTGTTTCACTGCACCAAGGTTTGGACAGTTGCAGAAGTGCTACATCGAAAAATTCTCTCTTATCTGTATTTTCACAACTCAGTTTTCCGTGGTTAATAAGATTCCCTTTGACATGTTTCACTAAACATCCATCACATCCAATTACTGCATATTTTTCTACTTTTATATTTTCTCTAATATTCTTTTTAAACCTACAATGTCGAAGTATTTTATACAGACATAGGTTTTCAAGATGTGGACTCCTTTTGAGATAGTATGTATCCAACATATTAGTTTTCACAGAATCAGTACTTTCTAGCTCATACTGTGCTAAGTATTGTAATTCTTGTAAAGATTTCCATACTCAATTTCGTGTGGAGGTTAGACCTAGACATTTTTATCATGACTTGATTATAGTCATTAATGTACTTTGAAGCTTCTGTTCTTCTTAAGTTGAATGTTTTCTTGAGAGATTTTTGCGTTATTACATGTCTTACTGCTGAGAAAAAATAATTTACTCTTTCTTTAGAAATTACAGGATGTGGGAATCCAAAACAACATTTTGTATTACATTTTCCTTTACATTTATATTTCCGTTAGCAGTATATCCCACATTTATGATTTGAAACTGTAAAACTTGTTGTCTCAAGCTCTTTCCTCCCCCTTCTCTTGGAATCGCAATTGTAACGTACTGTTTAATGAACGGCAAAACAGCTTCATCACCATATGTTCCAAATTTTGGTGCATTCTTTATCTTAATAGCATGTGTATATAAAGAGCACCTCTGGCTTGGTACTCTTTTTGCCAAAAGAAATCAGTTATCTCTCCAAGCCGTGGGACACTTCCATTGCAGATAAATGACATAATAGCTTGAAGCCTATGTTTAAAATATCTGCAGACACTTACAGGATCCAAACAACAGAGTTTTCCAGCTATCTTTAGTTCAATGTTTTTTACATTTGAATTTGCTTCTCAAAGGAATTTAAGTAAATCTTTCCACGCACATTAAGCACAGCTAAGTGTTAGAAACCATGAAGGTGTACCTTGGTTTTTTAACATGCATTTAAGTTCCACATGACTTTGGAACCAACATTTATTGGTTCTCCGGCGGCACACCACCAAATTGATTAACTGAGATTGTATATTTTCATCTTTTTCTTCAACTTTGTCCATGAACTCTTTTGCAGAAACATTTTGAAGATGAACTCCCGTTTTTGGGTCCAGCCTAGAGTCTTCGCGAACGCTCTGCTCTGTTGAAGATCTGCTATAGTTCAGTACGTGAGGGAAGCTCCGCTCACTCCCCGCCCATATTTTTCATTGGCTTGTGTCTGTGTCCTTTGTAAATGCTGCCTTCAGATTCATTTATAGGCTTGTTAGTTCCTGCTTCTTATGGCCATGTTGTTATTTGTATCATCCCATGGCTACTGGGCCCTTTACTTCGAGTGTTACACGGTATGTGTTATTTTTTAGACTGTGAGCACTATTTTCCTTAATGAGGTTCTTCTACTGCCTTCTCACCCCCCCTCCCCACCCGCACTTCTGTTGTCTGTGCATCCCCACCCTTCCTCCTGTCGTCTGTGCCTTCTCACCCCCCTCTCCCCACCCACAGTCCTGTTGTACGTGCCTTCTTCCCCCTCCCCCTGCCCCCACTCCCATTGTCTGTTCCCCCCACCCTCCTTCCCATTGTCCGTGATGACAGACGGAATCAGAGTAATGAAGAAACAGGCCTTGGTTACAAGGGGCTCGATGTTTAAGTCGCTATTACTTGGACACCACTTAATTCCTCAGGTGCGGGAAACATCACCCAGTTGTGAATTTGTGCCAGATAATGAGGGATAGCATGCTGATTTGGGTGGGTGCCCATCATCTCTGGATGTCCCACTAATTATTATTGGGTATTATTCCACCTATGATTTTTTCAGGCTTGGCCTGCTGGGTAGTTTTCGGGAGTGCGCTGATTTCCTCTAACCGCCCAACTCATGTTCTAGAGTTATCCAGCCGACTCATACTGAGGGCCTAAAGGTTAAAGTGTAAAAGGCGGCATGCACCTAAAGTATGTCAATGTGTAATTAGAGTTAGTTGGCACTCCGTGCCTCAAAACTGTGGCAAAACCTGTACTTCTGGAGTCAAGGTATGAGATGTAGAGATAAGAAAGCAGTATATTTAATGTTTGTTCTCTAGGGTGCACATCGATGCCCATCACACAACTTAGTGTACTTGGCTGCACCTAGATTGTGATAAGAGGTTTCAAGCTAAGCGTGTTTGCTTAGCGATAAATCCACCTTTACCCAGTGTGAGCAAGGTAGATCTCCTGTATAAAAGGCATTCGTATTCAAGGCACACTCTACACGCCATGCTGTGGACAAGCCGCTTATGCTTGCAGAGGAGACATCATCCACGTGCATCCATGTCTCAGCTGGACCAGACCATGGCCCTGCTCATCGGTGTCTTTGACAAGTACTCTAGGGCAAAGGGCAGCAAGTTAACCGTCAACAAAGGAGAGCTGAAGACGTTGATGGAGAAAGAGCTGCTCAACTTCCTCAAGGTGAGATGTTAAACCATTTCTTCTAAAATTGCTGCGGTCAGGGCCTGTTGGGTCGCAGCGTGTAAACCAGAGTTCACAGAGTCAACTTCCGCTTCACATCACGCCACACAGAAACATTTTGCGAGTTATTCATAGCCCTAGTTAGGTAGGGGTCAGTAAGTGGGTGAGTGCAAAAAAAGTGCATAATCGGACAGCCCCACAAATATAAACAGCCCTCTGGTGTTACTACACAATTCAGTGGTAATACAGGAAGCAATCAGGCTCAGACTGTGGCTGAAAATAGGCTTACACATCAAATTAAAAGTGGCCCCATGAGGGACTTAGATAGCACAGAAAATAGTCCACATTTGCAAATCAGGTAGTTCAAAAGAGGTGCAAACAAGCTGTGTATGTATTTTGGAAGGTATGGGAGGTCGCATGCATTTATGTTTGCTGCTGGTTATGTCTGTATTAATGTCAAATACGTCAACAGCAATAAAAACTGACCAAGCACACCACAAAACAAGCTTTCAAACCGCCAAAAAAACATACTCGTCCACTGACCTGTCAGACCAGCTCTCCGGGCACTGCCAGATTACCCTGTTAGCCAGTCCAACCATGCGAGCAATCACAGTGATAGACTATTCCATTAATTGCCAAAGATCCCAGCTGTTTACTGCTGCAAGACAAGATGGCGGATCCACCTGACCATCAAAAAGCTGAGGAGAAAGGTGGCAGGTTTATGCGACAGAAACAATGGTTTATATGCGTAATATGCATACGTTAACCCCTAAAACAGCAGATTGTTCACCGTGGGCAATATACCAATTTGTGTTTGGGGCCAGGTGTGCCTGCATCCTATATTTCTCTTTATTTGACAAATTGCCATCTTCTCAACCCCGACCCTAAACTTAAGCCTCAAGAGTGGTACCTTGGAGCATACATGGCTGTTGAGCCTAATTCTAAGCGCATGTCCATCAGGCTTGGCTGGCGACCGTGAAGAACTTTGTCTGAAAATTGCTGCACTACAACAAAATGCAGCACTGATGGGAGTTTTTATTTGTAATTGGTTGTAGGACGTGTGAGAAACTGCAAACATAATTTTATCACTCCTAGATCAAGTGCTGTCTTCACACTAATATGAAGATCTATTGAGAAACATCTGAATTAAATGTTAACTGAATTCAGCTTGGATAGAATGGTGCCAATCAGGTACCTCACACTAAATGTGTTCTGTATTTGTAGAATAATCTTTGTGCAAGGAGCCCTAACCTAAATAAATTCAACAGAGTAAAAAATGCATCAAAGTCTGATATAGGAAAGCTCACCCCATAAATGCTGCATATCAGACATCGTTGTGAGTGTCTGCCTAACTTGTACTAAGGACATGTGTGTTGGAAAGTGGCCTGTTGCAGACACGTGTTTTCATTTTACTACGGTATTTTATTTAACAGACCAAGAGGCAATATTAGAGCACGGTGCATCATACAGTAGGGCAAGGACACATGCAGAGCAGGGTCAATACACACAGTGAAGGGAGAGCAGATGAGAGACAACCCCATACACTACAGCAGGCCCATACAATCGTCGTCTTTTAATAAGGATGTGTTTACAGGTCCAGGGATGTCAGAAATAAGACACTCCTAAGCCAGTAGTAAGAGGCAACTAAGTAGAGAGAGAAGTTTATGAATCACCACAAATAGAGTGTGAGAGTTTTCCTTTTCACTGGTGGGACAACTATGGGAAGAAAAGGGCTAGAATGTTTGGTGTTCTAGCAAAATATCATTTTGTCTCTAGAATGCTCCCCAGCCACTAACTAAAAGGTATTTTTGGACCTTTTATTGTAGTTGGGCACACTGTCTAGGTCTACTGCCTTAACCTATGCTTTTGAAGCTACAGTCAGCCAGCAGTGGGCCAGGAAGGGGATGCTCGGTGGGGGTTTTAACTCCTTTATGAAAGGGAGGAGTGATGTCTGTACCTGTATTGAATTAACCCAGAATATCGGTTTTGTATGGTACATAAGCTGGTGTGTTCCTGCAACTGTCAAAGGATAGAAATAGAGGTGTATTATAGATCTCTTTTGTACTTGGTTTTGATATAAAGGTCTTAGCAGAAAGTTGAAATAATGTCCCTTGTTCCTCAAAAACAGATGACAAGCTATTAGTCACCTCCCTCAGATGGTGAAACACACAACATCAAGGCCTCTGCCTCCTTAAAGCTATCTGGCAGCCATTTTGTCTTATTGGTCCCCATAATTGTGCCCTCTTTGTATAGGATTCCCTCCTGCACATGGACTTTCCTGTCATGTTTTCTGTTAATCAGGGTCAAAAATGCTATTTAGCTCTTACGCTAGGCAGGAAGAAGGTACTATTCAGGTTAAAAGTGGCCAGTCAGTCCTCTCTGCAATAACTGATAGGATGCTTTGTTTAAAAGGTGATAAGCTAACTGGTCCAACTGCACCAGTACCCATAATGAAGCCTTCAGAGGAAGAAACATGCCTAAGGTCACATGTAATCTGATGCAGGTTGCAAGAGGTGGCATAGTACCTTGCTATAATAAGGCTAGAATAAAAAAGTTCAGCTTTTAGATTGCAGCTTTAAGGCCAGCACCTAATGGCGGCATGTTGTAAAACAAAGCTATCAAGTATTTTCCCTTATGCATAGTTTTTGACACACCTATCTAGTAATGACACAGTATGCAGCCCTGTGACTTGTCTGCTTCCAACTTTGCTTAGGGACTTTTTTTCCTGTTAAACTGCCTCTATTTAATAATCTTTAACTGCTTCTAATGAACTGTCTTGATAGAAAGTGACCAGTAGTGGTCAATAAAGTACCAGAATCATTTAGCATTCCCTTGATTCCAGGTCATAGAAACTTGTCTTCAACCAGCCCCCGTAGACAATAATATTTTTTTCAAATCTTGTATTTTCAGTGATCCGACAACCATGATCGGAAGTATTTCGGTCAATGTGTTCCCATACCTGGTGTGTTCTGCAGTTTGGTGCTTACTTTGTTTCCAAGTTAAAAAACAGTAGATTCTTCAGCACCCAGGCTAATGTGGTGCATAGCTAAATGTATATAAGGTCCTAAAGGTGAGACTGATTGCATTGGAAATGCTTGTTAATATATGGATTACCACATGTGAAAGTGCAGACAAATCACTCTCATACAGAAGATGAAATATATATGAAATGCACTACCGAAATGTTGGATCTACACAATGCAATCTTATTGATCGGTATTCTGATGCTGGAATCCGTACATCTCGCTCATCAAATCGTCCACCTTCTCTAGTGGGGAATAGCTGTGGAAAACAATAAGCTTCTGAACTTTTTTTCCATGCACTCATGGGAGCGCTCTTTGCTTCTTTCATTTGAAATAATTCAATGCTATTTCCTATGATTTCTTTCGAATGTAGAGGATATTGTATAATGTTCTATTCACTCCTGAATTTGTCCACTTTTTTAATTTGACCAGTTGCGATTGGTGTTTCATCTGGTAGGCATATTACTTGTTCATCGACATTTAGATTCTTATAATCAATATTATTCTGTACCAGGGATAATGTAGCATTTAGAAGTTTATTAATATCTACAAACTCTTGCCAGAGTTTTCTACTCTTTGTTGGTACACTGTTTACTAGAATAACTACTGGCCCATTTTCCTCTCTCTCTACACCAACAGTGTTAATGTTTTCTTAAATTCTGTAGGTACGTACACAACTCTTCCTTTGAGACCTTTTTGTAAATCTGTTGGTGGCAGCTTACCTGTTTTAGTCTCCATACAAACTATGGCCTTAAATGGGTGTACAGATTGAAAAGGGATAGACTCATATATATTTAAATTTGGCAGATCCTGAGGAATAGGTACCAACTCTAAGTTGTTATATACTGCTCTAGCTGGCATTTTGTTTTCTTGTAATTTGTTGTAACAGTACTTACAAATAACTTGATCACTGGACAACTCAAACTGTCCTTCTACAAACAAAAAAAGAGCAAATTGCTGACATTTAATATTGTTTTCTTTTTCAATTTTTAAATATAATTCAACATTCTAAGTTTAACTTCTATAGTGAGTGTGTTGATAACAAATACAAACATTGTTTGGTTTTTCAGAGGAAACTGCTAAACTTTGCAATTTCTTCTGCAATATCATCAATACTAATCTCTTTCTCCTTTTCTTCAACACCTACACTTATCAAACTCAGTTTCTCTACACTCCTCTTCAAGACGAAGAAACCAAACTGTACATCATTACAAACTTTTTGTACATCTGATAGAGTACCATGCAAAAGTGTTGTATTTATTTCACCTAAACATATGCATGATTTTTTTCCATAATAAAGTCTCCGCATTTTTGAGTGATGTACAGCAAACATTCTTAAATGATAAAAAGTACTTTGGCACACTTTTCTTGAAAGACCAGCCAGAGAATGACCCTGCAACTTAGTATATTTCCTTATTTTACTTGGATCTAGTCCTTGTAATATATTAATCTTCCATGTGCATATTCACGAAATAAATGTATAATATGTCAATAGATTCCAATAAAATACTACTAATACTAGTACAATCCGACTTATATATAGGAGCTGGTGTACACCTCCCTTGAACTTCTTCAGCTATTACTTCTTCTACATTCCCAGGAACCATTTTTTCTTTTGGAATGTGACAGCCATCTTTCACCTCACAAAATCGACCACTAAAATCAACTGCATACTAATGTGTTCTGTTGAAAATAGTTTTCCTCATTAAAAAAGTCTCAGTACTGGAAATGTGCTTCCATTCACCAGTAAATGTTTTACAAAAGTTACTTCTACTAATAAGTTTTTCTCCTTCATAAACACCATTGTTTATCCAATGTTCTCATTCTCTTCAATATTAATATACATAAGTTACACTTTCAATCTGTTGCTTTTTCTTATAAGCTGTTGATCTTCTTTTAAATGTTGTTCCATTTTTAATACATTTTGAATCACTTTACTTCTAAACATTCTTCCTCTTATATCCTTAATCTGTTTCTGCCTTCTTGTGAAATGTGAATTTTAATTTAATTTAAAGTTCTTCCAGCATGACAAATTCTGTTTTGTTTCTAATTTGTTGTTAAACTTTTCTTTTTCTTTTCAACATTTTCCAAATGTTTCAATCTTTGTAAAAGTGTTTTAAGAAACTGTTTAGTTCTTTTACCAGAAGCTTTTTTCCCTCTATAACCTTGTGTGCAACATCTAATTTCTTCTTTTCGCTCTTCTTTAAGTAGTACTGTTTTCTTAGTTCTCCTCTCTTTTCATGTTTTCTTGTAATCTTCAGTTTTTTTCAAATAAAGAAAATATCTAGACACCAAAAGAACAGTTGCAATAGTTTGTTACATCAATTAATACTTTCAAATTGATTACATATTAATATTCATAATCATGAATAAGCAGTTACTTACAATTAAGTTGCCATTGTCTCCATTATGAATACATATGTAGGATATCTAACTATGCAAATTAGAGAAGCTGTAAATGGTTGATACTTTGGCAGAAAACCTTTATAAAAAATTGTACCCTCATATTTTTAAATGTGTGTAGAAGAAGATGTATACAATACTTTTTGCTCAGTATACAGGGCAGACAAATTTTCAGCTATGTATTCCTGTGCTTCTGTGATGCCTACCTAGGTAAAGGATCTAGGGGCATATTATCAAGGACGGGTGATACATTGTCGCCGCTTTTATCGGCAGGAAACTGCCGATAAAACGGCGATAATGGGCTTGATAATATGCTCTATAGAATTCCTATCGAAGCCCATGTTAGATATCTTCACATCTAACATGGGCTTCGATAGGAATTCTATAGAGCATATTATCAAGCCCATTATCGCCGTTTTATCGGCAGTTTCCTGCCGATAAAAGCGGCGATAATGTATCACCCGTCCTTGATAATATGCCCCCTAGGCTTCAGAGACTGAATGCAATAGTAGGATTGACAGCATTTGTCCAGCTGTATGATAAGCTACATAGGGGCATATTATCAAGGGATTTATCTCCGCTTTTTTGGCTTTAAAAGCCAAGAAAGCGGAGATAAAATTATCTCCCTATCACCAACAGGGTGCTAACACGCAAATTTGCATGTTAGCACCCTTTTTCTCTACGCTTCCCCTTGCATCTCTAATGAGATGCAAAGGGGGCGTTCCAGAGAAAAATAATAGGAGAAATGTTGTTAAGCGACATTTCTCCTATTATGAAGGAGTTCGCTAACCCTGTTAGTGATAAAAAAAGCAGCGCTAACCGTGGTTAGCACTGCTTTTTTTACACCTGGTATTTTCCTGACTTAGCCATGATATCCTATTGAAGGTGGATATCATGACTAAGTTTGTGAGCCCCTATTATCAAGCTAACTCCAAACTTCGAGAGATTATCGTTGGTTTTCCAGCGATAACCTCTCATTTGGCAGTTAGCGTGAGGATTTTTATCACTTCTGAGATAAACCTTGCTAATAGCAAGTTATCTCTGCGATAATTTCCGGCGATGCTTAGCGGTAAAAAATTCGCTGCTAATCGTTGGTAATATGCCCCATAGTTTTTAAGTTAGGGTCATCAGCTATACAACACGTGTTAGGTACAAGTAGAAGTAGAGGCATATCTCAGACATGATAGCAAGCAGATATTCAAACTTCACAGAGTACAATTTCCCTTTAAAGGAGGCCTCTAAATGTATACAGTCTACTTCAACTGTCCCTTTGAAGAGATTCGTATGGACTAAGAACTAGATTAATACATCCACCACCTTGTTTTAAACCTTATTTTTTGGTTGCAGTTTCATTATAGAGTGACAGCTCACTATCTCAGGCCTACACAGTAACGGAAGTCTGCCCCTGTTACACCACTGTTCTCAGTCTAAGCATCTTTTTTAAGATATGAATGAGTGTGTCTCTACCTTTTTGGAGGTGAAATGACACATGTAAAGAGGTCTTTACGTACTGGAAAACCTCTGTTTCACACCACATACTCTAAATTTCTGTAGATAAAGATTTATGCATTACTTTCTGCTAAATACACAAGCAGGCAGAGATTGAACTCTGTATTCAAGCCTACCTAAGTAACAGATCTGGGCTTCTACAACTGAATGTTGTAGTTTAATTTCTGTAGACAAAGATGTATGTATTACGTTCTGCTTATTATACAGTGCAGATAGATGTTGAACTCTGTATTCAAGTGCTTCTGTGACACCTACCACAGTAAAGGATCCGGACTTCTGCGACTGATTGCTGTAGTAGCTCTGACAAGATGTATGCAGTGTATAATAAGCTGTACAGTTTTTAAGTTACGGTCACCAGCAGCACCACACGTGTCAGAATACATGAAGAAGTGCACACATACCTGAGACATGCTAGCAGTCAGACATTCAAACTTATCAGGATATATTTTAATTTTAAAGCACACACCTGACTACCTATGGCCTACTTGGAATGTTCCTTTCCAAAGACTTACACCGACTACAATGCAGGTTAATACTTTTGATAACATGTTTTAAACCTCACTTTACTCTAGCAGCTTGCTTAGAAAGTCACACATGAGTATACCAGACTTACACCAAAACTAAAAGCCCAATTGTTCTGATACTAATCTTGTGAGTCTCAGTGTCTTTTTAAACAGCTCAATAAGTATCTCTCTGCCTTTTACAATTGAGTTGACATCTAAGAAGCCTGCATATATTAGACTACCTTTATCTAACAATGCATCCTCTCAAACGATTTGTAAAAGAATCTGCATGAATTACTTGGTGATAATTATACAGAACAAATGCATATTGAACTCTGTATTTGACTGCTTCCATTACACCTACCTAGGTAAGGAATCTATACTTCAGCAACTAAATGCTGTGGTAGCACTGACAACATTTGTCCACCTGTTTAATAAACTATATAGTTTTTAACTTAGCATCATAAGCTGCACAACACATCTCAGAACACATGTGGAAATACAGACATACCCCAGACATTTTAGCAGGCTGAAATGTCATAGCATACGCTCTCCGTTTGAAGCAGACACCTAAACAATAACTGCCTACTTCAAGTGTACCTTTACAGATACTCATATGGACTTGGATATAGAAGAATACATCTGCCAAGATATTTTAAACCTCACTTTTCTCTTGCAGTTTCATCATACACTGACAGCTCACAATGTCAGGCCTATTCAAAATTGAAAGGCCAACTCCTGTCATACAACTCCTGTGTGTCTCACCATCTTTCTGAAGAACTTAAAGAGTGTGTCTATACCTTTTTAGAGTTAGATGACACATCTAAAGAAGCCTATAGGTACTGGAATACCTAAATGTGAGTAGAAAAAGATGTATGCAATACTTTCTGCTCATTATACAAGGCAGGCAGATATTGAACTCTGTATCCAGTGCTTCTGTGAAGCCTACCTAAGTAACAATCTGGGCGTCTACAACTGAATGCTGTAGTACCTCTCACATCATATGTGCAGCTGTATAATAAGCTACATAGTTTTTACATTTGTGCCATCAGCTGCACCACACATGTCAGAATACAAATAGAAGTACAGGCATAGCCGAGACATGCTGCCAGTAAGACATTCAAACTTGACAGAGTATGCTTTCAATTTAAAGCACACACCTCACTATCTATGGCCTACTTGCATTGTACCTTTGCAGACATTCATATCGACTAGAAGACAGATTAATACCAGACTTACACCAAAACTAAAATGTCAATTGTTCTGATACCTCTCTTGTGAGTCTCAGTGTCTTTCTAAACAGCTGAAAAAGTATCTCATCACCAAATTTAAAGAGTCATCAGAAAGACACCAGGTGATGCAAAGCCTCACAAAGTAATGCCTCACAGATTTGGCATCAAGTACATAAGGTAAAACTCCCAGTTGGCCAAACTCGGTCCTGTACAAGGTCTGCCCCAATCATGATCAGTCAGAACTTGTGATTTTATACAGGTCAAGTGCGACCAACTGGTGCTTTCTGGGCACTATTTTAACAAAAAACTTTAAAATCCAAAATCTCTGAGTCTGCTGATTGGATTTTTGTCATTCTGGTAATATTTTATATATCAAAATGTACTATATTGTTCTAAATTTGTTTGGGATTTTTCTTGTGTTGTTTTTTTACTTTATTACTGTCTGTGTGCCGCATACATTCTGTACAAGATGCCTGTTGGAAATGGCCCTTTTTGCAATGTTATCGCCAAGCTTTTTGCTTCTTCCTCCTTTGTTTTTCCTGACCTGTGGTTGTTGGCTTTAGGACTCTGGGCACTTTACCTCTGCTGGTCAGTGCGAAAGTGCATATGCTCTCCCCTTAAATTGTTATTGTGATTGGTTATCCATGATTGGCATATTTGCTTTACCAGTAGGTCCCTAGTAAAGTGCACTGAATGTGCCAGGGGTGGTAATTCAAATGCTACTAGTGAGCCTGCAGCATTGATTGTGCCACCCACATGAGTAGCCCCAAGCAGATGTCTCAGGCCTGCCACTGCAATGCTTGTGCGCAGTTTGCTAACTGCCATGTTAACCTGGCCAGTGTACCCACTTGCCAGGCCTGATCCTTCACTTTTCGTACACATTGGACACCCCTATGGTAGGCCCAAGTTACCCCCCTGGGCAGGGTGCAGTGTATGTGAAAGGTAGGACATGTACTAGTATGGCTAACATGTACTGATAGTGAAATACTGCCAATTTCATTTTTCACCATTGAAAGGCTATCTTGCCCATAGGACAGAATGGGGAATGCTGTGTAACATGTTTACCTGCATATCTTCCCATAGAAGTAAGATAGAAAATTGTAGTCTGGTATTCCTGAACTCAAAATTTAATAACACGTCTTTTAGGAAGGATGGTTTTTAAATCCTGTGTTTGAAAATAGCACTTTAAGACAGTGGCTATTTTCTTGTTCAACCTTTCTGTGTGCCTCTGCCTGTTTGTGGATTGACTGTCGGGGATTGAGAGTGACAGGGGCTGGGGTGGCTCCAGGAGTCTGGGTGAGTCAGCACTAGGCTGAATAGACCTATCTGCATTTGGAGTGGTGGGAGGAGTAGCACCTGGGCCTGAATAGGGCTGTGCCTGCCTTCCACAATGCTGGCTCCACCTCTTATGGTGCATCAGATGACTCTGGCTCACACTGACAAAGGAAGAAGTTGTGCACTGGCAGAATGCAGCGAGAACTGGTTTGGACTGGGTCTAGGACCCCTCACACATAGAGAACAAATACTTTTGGCGTATAATTATGAGAGCTGAAACCCTTGAACTTTAGACTACTATGGAACCAAGCAGGAACCTTTGCTAAATAGAAAAGCTGAAGAGCTGAAGGAAAAGTACTGCCCTTGCTATGTGTCTGGGTTGGCCTGCAGTTGCTATTTCTGCCAAAGGAAGGACAAGGGACTTTGCTGTGTGCTGTGTTTCCCTGTATGACAAGCACTTTGCTGTGTGCTGTGTCCTGAAAAGAAAGTCTCCAAGTGCATGAGAAGAGCTGGCCTCCTCTTGTGGAAACACAGGGATATAAAAGTTTCCAAGACCACTTTGTGATCAAGAGGAATCCCTGCCAAATAAGATCAGCTGAAGGGACTGAGGAGAAGTAATGCCCTTGCTGTGTGTCTGGGGTTGGCCTGCAGTTTGCATTTTCTACTGAGGAGAATACTAAAGGACTTTTCTGTGTACTGTGTCCCTCTCAAGAAAAGTCTCCAAGGGCCTGAGAAGAGCTGGTCTCCTGTTTCTGAAGTCCCACGCACAAAAGGACTTCACCAGCAGCTTCCCTGAACTTCTTTGCTGGGAGTTCCAGTCTGCCAGGTGGGCCTGTAACTGTGTGTGAGACCTTTTTGCTGAAGGGAGCTGGAAGTGCGACGCAGCGATAGAAGTGTGAAGCTGCCTCAGTAGCCACTGTCGCATCATCGAGGAAGCGCGTCGCCGCTGCCGCTGTGTGCCATCGCATCACTGGAGAAGCCTGCCGCTGCACAGAGGGTGCCGTCGCATCACCGGAGAAACGTGTCGCAGGGCTAATGCATCACTGAGGAAGCGCGCTGCTGCTGATCGCCGTTGCATCACCGGAGAAGCGTGTCGCAATCACCGAGGGTGGCGTCGCATCACCGGGGAAGTGTGTCGCAGGGCCTGTCACGGCTCAGAAAACCACTGAGTTTGCTGAACAGCTATCGGGCGTGCACACATCACCTCTAAGTTGTTGCATCGCAGTAATGACGCAATTTCTCACATAGCACCGTATCGTCGCACCACATCGAGGCACCATCTTGTCGCATCAGAACCGGAGTGCAGGAAGAATCGACGCATCAACTTCTCTGTGACCCTTTTGTTTGTTTTGGGTTACGCATCCCAGGTACTTTGTGAGTAAAGTGTCGCATTCCAACATCTACAAGTTTATTTTTGCAGCAACCTTTCTAAAGACATTCCACTGAGTTTTTGTATGTTGGATTTTTGTCGTTTTGGTCTTGTTTAGTTTAGATAAAGATATTTTATTTTCCTAAACTGGTGTGGTGTCCATTTGTGGTGTTTTCACTGTGTTACTGTGAGTGTTGGTACAACTACTTTACAGATTGCCTTTGGGATAAGCCTGTCTGCCCGTGCCAAGCTACCAAGGGGGTGAGCAGGGGTTATCTAAAGTGTGTTTCCCCCTTATCCACGGGTATGTAGCGTGCTTTATAAATGCAGTGATTGATTGATTGATTGACCTGGAGAAGAAGGAGACCTGTGGGATTGGCTACTGGACTTATTATTTGATCACTTGTGTTCTGGATATCATCGTGCATTTAGATTATGTTCTTATGCTAAGACTGCACCTTTAATTCTTTGAATAAATATAAAGAGGTGTTACTACCCCTCTTTGTTCTCCTCTAACTTTCTGGAAGGTCTCTTTAGCACAGCCATGCTTTCCTGTAATGAGTAAGCTGTAAATAAATACAAGACACCTCCAGTGTATAAGACAAGCCCCTGGAGCTGCAGGACAGTAGTCACAAAAAGCACTGTGGGTCAGCAGCAAAAGAGGTGAATGAAAATGTCTTTATTTACACAGTTTTATATAGCGCGAACAAGATCCTGAATGATATCAGAGCGCTTTACAAAAGGATGGAAGGAAGGTAATAAATGCAGTAACAACATCAGGTGCGAGTAGAAACAAGGATAATCACATAATTGCACTACAAATAGGTCAAAGGAGAGTAATACAATAAACAGGTAAATATCGGACTACAGGGGGGAAATATCATGCCTTAAAGAAGAGCAATATCCAATGATGGTCAAGTGGTTGTAGGGGCAATGGCTTTGAGCAGGTGAGCCTAGCCACATTAGGGTAGGAATTTGTTCATTAGGAATCTTTTGACTTCCAGTTTGAAGTCAGTCGTTGAGGTGAATCTGCGTACTTCCGGTGGCAGAGAGTTCCAAATCTTGAAGCGGCGCCGGCGAAGGCTTGGTGGCAAGTTCTCTTTTTGCTAAAGATTTGTGGATACAAGAGGAAAGTGTTAGCGCTTCTTGAGGCTCTAACACCACAGGATAAATCAAGCTTTTGCGCTAGATACCTTGGAGTTTTAAAGTGAAGGGCTTTGTGCACCAGAACCGCAATCTTTAACTGGATTCGAGTTTCGAAGGGCAACCATTTAGGAGATTTTAGGACTGGTGATATATTCACATTTCTTTTGGTACCTATAACCAGTCTAGCCACAGCGTTCAAGGATGCCCTTAGAGGAGCCATGGTATGTTTGGAGAGGCCACAGAACATAGCACTGCCATAGGCTAATCTCGGTAAGACAAGCGCTTGGACCACATGCTTGAAATCAAGTTGCGGAAGAAATGGTTTGATATTGCTAAGTGACCTCATCAAGTGATTTGTTCCCTTACACACATTGCTGATATGATTCTTCATGTTAGGGTGCTTGTCCAGGGTGATTCCGAGAGATATGGCTGAGTCTATAATGTGCGGGGTGCAGTTGAAAGCCGCAAGGTGATTCAACCAAAGGTTTGGCTTAGGGATGTGGGTCAGAGGCGAGATGAGAAGGAATTTAGTTTTGGAGGAGTTGAGCAGGAGATGGTTCTCAGTTAACCAATTTTGAGTAGATGTTAGGGTAGTGTTGAGTGAGATGATGTTATCCGGGGCCGAGATTTTAAAATAAAGTTGCATAACGTTGGCATACATATGGGCGAGAATGTTCTTGGAATTTAATGAGTTAGCTAATGATTCCAGGAAAAGGTTGAAGAGTATGGGAGATAGGGCAGACCCTTGGGGTACCCCACGAGAACTGGGGAGGATTGTGAGAGAGAGTGGTTCCCCTTTACTCTTTGTGATCTGTGGTGGAGAAAGGATGAGAACGATTGTAATACACAACCAGAGAAACCCATCCTGTTCTTCAGGATGGATGGGAGGTTGTCGTGATTGACCGTGTTGAATGCAGAGGAAGGGTCAAGGAGGATTAGGAGGCATGATTCATTTTGGACAAGCATTTTTAAAATGTCATCCATAACATGAGTCAGTGCCGATTCAGTACCGTGCCCCTTCTGAAAACCAGATTGATGCTGGTCAAGTAGTTGGAAATTCTCAATGTGTGCACAAAGTTGGCATTGTACACATTTTTCTAGTAGTTTGGCAAGGTTGGGAATGTTGGAGATAGTGTTAGTTTTTTTTTAGTATATGTGATACCTTAGCTGCCTTTAAGCAGTCTGGGATTGTGCCTTGTGACAGTGAAGCGTTTACAGTCCTTGTCCAGGTGGGGATGAGGGCATTCTTAATTTCTTTGAAGATGGCCGGGGGTCGTTGAAGTGGTTAGAAGGGTTGATATTTTGGAAAATCTTGTTGATGTCTTGTTCACTAAATGGGGTAAAGGTGTCCCATGATACATTGTTCTTGGTGTTCATGCTGATAGGTTTGCAGTTTTCTACGAGATCAAAGGGTGGTGCTGACCCAGAGGATGGCAGTAGAGCCTTCTTACAGGAGAGCTCAATGGAGATGAGTCTTGATTTCTCAGTAAAGAAGACCGCCAGTTCGTCACAAGAAAGTGGGCTGCCTCCAGAAGCCAAGTTATTTGGAGCTACCACTGATTGCTGCTTGACCAATTCGAAAAGTTTCTTGGGGCGGTTTGCAGCTCGATCCAGTTGGTGTCTGAAATATTCTGCCTTAGTGGTCTTGATTTGTTTGCTGTAGAAGCTCTTAACATCTCTAAGGATTTTTAGTTGTTCCACGGAGGGTTTGGATCTCCAGGCACGTTCAGCAGCCCTAAGGTTGCGGCGTTCCATATTTAAGTTGTCGCTGTACCACGGTTTAGATATTTTTGAAGAGGTATTTTTGGTTGGAGTGGTGCAATGTCATCCATGATGTTGGAGATGGTAGAGTTGTAGGAATCAGTGAGTAACTGTACCTCGACCATGTCAGCTTGGCAGGAGAGGGCAGATTTACAGTGGGCTGCTAGGTCATCTGGATTTATTGATCTGAGGTCCTTTTTCCATATCTTTGATTTCGTTGGTTGAGCCTTCCTCAAAGAAACTTTCCTGTTAATATAAAAGAGGATGCTATGGTAGTCGGTACAGTCGCAAGGGGCAATGGAGTCCAATGTGATGGTCTGTTCTTTCGAGATGATGAGGTCTAGAATTTCTCCTTTATTATGAGTTGGTTGGTCACAGTGCTGAATTCAATTTTTGATCATTGAGAACTGATTTAAGGCAGGTTACAGCGTGTTCATTGGGATAGACCAATGAAGGTTGAAGTCCCCCAGGAAGATTTGGGACACTGCTGAGTTGACATTGCCAGAGATGATTTTCATTAGTTGCTCGATGAAGGGGAGATTGTCACCCGGAGGGTGATAAAAAAGTGTGAAGTTTGCAAATCGGCAGGTTATTACTTGAAATGCTGAGACCAAGGTATTCACAGGATGAAGGCATAGAGGACTCCATGAGAGAAATCGAGAGTGAGTTCCTATGAATACAGGTGAGGCCACCACCCAGCTTCCGAGCTCTGTCTAGCCTAATTATGTCATGTGTAGGAGGAACTAGGATGTCTAGGATGGGAGTGGAGGCAGGATTTAGCCAAGTTTCAATGAGGATGATGATGTTTAAAACATTGTCTTGATGAGGTCAAAGAAATGGGAGGCGTGTTTTCTTGCTGACCTGCAATTGAGTTGTACACATTTAAGTCGTACCAGGTTAAGGGGGGACGGAGTCTGGAGGATGTTTACTCTCGTGAGGTACATTTATTGATGACTCTAGGATTATGAGGGGGTTCTCTGTTTGGGTTACA
Organism: Lissotriton helveticus; assembly: GCF_964261635.1. Lineage (NCBI taxonomy): Eukaryota > Metazoa > Chordata > Amphibia > Caudata > Salamandridae > Lissotriton > Lissotriton helveticus. The sequence continues at coordinate 491,751,687 of NC_136069.1, read as the reverse complement.
GTGGATAGGATGTATTTGTCCTGGAGGGATCATGTTTGTGTTGTACCTAGGCGAGTAAGAGTTGTGCTGGTCCTTGAGTTCATTAGACGCCAGGTAGTTCTTAAATCTTCTGGGGTGGGAGAGGGCGTTAGGTAGGGGTGTGGTTTTTGGGACTGTGGGGGTGAAAAACTGACCCCTGTGATCTCTAACCATAGGTAAGGCTCTGGGCAAATTCGCTGAGGTGAGGACGGAGAAAAGATAATTTGAGGGTCTTTAAGTTCATGAAGTTCAGTAGAGAAAAGGAGCAACTGGAGAGATAAATCATCCAGATGCTCCATCAGGATCAAAATGGTGAAATACAAATCCACCAAGACAGGACACAGGCAGTCTACAAAAGCTAAGTACACCATGATACTGGCAACAAATAGCACCGAAAGACAAGAGCCGGACCCTAAGGCTACTAAACGAACACTGGAAGACATCATGAAGGTGACACTAGACACACAAACATTGTTGAAAGCAAAGGCAGATCCCATCCTCATTGATCTATAGCATGATGAACGCAGAAGACATCACTAACCTGAGCAAAGCAATAGAGGGGCTACTCTGCAGTACTGCAAAACTGGATAACAGAGCAGAGAATGCAGACAAATCCACCTGCAGGAGCAACATCCGTCCGGTGGACATGACAGAACACATGGATGGGGCGTGCCTTGAACTGTTCCTACAAGAATGGATAACTATGGAATTGCAACCAAATAATCTTTTCTAAGTTCTGCATCAAATGCCAGATGCACCACCTCCTTCACGAGCACCACCAAGAATAATAATTTAGAGTAATATTCAGACTGCTCAATTAGGGAACAGGGCCATACTCCTGCAGGAAGCAGGAAGATGAATGGAAATGCATATGGAAGACACAATTATTATTCTATTGCCAGGTCATACACTACAAGTACAGAAACAGCGATACTCACTTGAAACGTTTAAAGGAAATGCACAGACTTAAATTTAAAATGTTGGATTTCCCCCACAAAAATAAAGATACTACATGGGAACAGATCCTACTTCTTAATGACAACCCAGCAGGCATGTTATTGGCTCGAGAAATTGAACATCTAAGAAAGTGTGCATCGGATACGGAGGGAAGGACACAACATAATTTGACGAAAGGGCATAGTAAACTGGTGATGTACAAGGGTGAGCTGGGATCAGGGTTTGCACAGACCCCACCAACACAAAACCAGGGACCCAACTCGATCGGCACATGATGCCTGTATGGGTCATTTGCACATGATGCCTGTATGGGTCATTGATCGGCAATAGCAAGGATTCAATTGAGTCTTAAAGAGGCTAATTTAGTTTGGGTTCTGGAGCTGTGGCAACTCTCACTGTAACACCTCGATCATGATTGTATGGACTGCAGAGTGCAATACAGTTTAAGGTTAATATTAAAGTTAATATCATTCATAAGTCAGTGCCGGAGAGCAAGACAGTATATAAAAGGCCAGGAAAGGACAAGAGGTAGGAACAGTACAAGAAACGCTTAGACATAGGAAAATGGCATTTGCTATAAGGATTGTGAATTGGAACATCAGGGAATTAAATACCTATACCAAAAGGGCTAGAGTCGGAGCATATTTGTGCAAATGGAGCATGAATATTTCCTGTCCACAGGAGACCTACATGTTTCCAGGAGAAGCAGAAAAACTACAAAAGAAGTGTCAAAACAAATTGTATCATGCAGGCAATAGCACACATGATAAGGAGCTGGCATCTAGTTAGCACTGAAATAACCCTTTGATGTAAAAACTGCAGTAAGAGATATAGAGGAAAGATGTATCTTTCTAAACAGAGAATGGAAAGGAAGAGAACTGAAAATAGTAGGCATTTGCACCTCTAACATGGTTGACCAGAGTTTTTAAGTGGAAGTAGGCATGTCGCTCCCCATCCCACATTGCATGCACTATGTTATATATGGGGGACTTTAATTATGTGATACTGGATCGGAGACCTCCAAATCTGACATATTGTATTGTATTGTAATTGCATTAATATAGAGCTTACTACCCCTGATGAATTGTTGAAAACTTTTTCAGCGAGTAGCACGCTACTGCGAAACCCATGAACGATTAGCAGTGAATTAGTATAGTGAAATATAGAAGTAATTTGACCGGTCGATAGGTTAGTCTGTTATTTTGATTGAGAAGGATAGTGAAGGTATAGAAGAGGAAAAGGTTTGCATTTATATAGCGCTTGCTACCCCTGATGAGGTGTTGAAGTGCTTTTCAGTGAGCAGCATGCTACTCCAGAACCCAAACAGGATTCGTGGGGAATAAGCATGGGGACATATAAAATTTATTTGAGGGGTTGACATGTTAGGAGCGGACAGCTGTTTGCTCCTGCGCCTTCTGCCCACTCCAACTGGGACCAGACTGCCTGCAACCAACGTAACCTTTCTCTGCCGTTTTTTTTTCTAAATTTTTCCCTCTTGTGCCACTGTTATTGTGCCCATCTGTGTCTTGCTTTAATTCCACCACTGTTTTCATTTTCTCGTGCCTGCCTGTTCCTTCGCCTTTCAACGCTGCTGCCCCTGCGGCCCCTGACCCCCAGAATTCTACCCCAAAATTCCCCCCCAGAATTCCCCCACTCCCCGCTTCTTCTCCCTCCCACCTCCCCTAATTAATGGCGGCCACAGTGCGGTCGCGCAGTGGACGAGCGCAGCGGGCGCACCAAAGGCTCACCAAAGGTAATCCCATCTGCACTCATCAGTGACCCAACCGCTGCCAGCGCCAGGAACCCTGGACCTCCCACTGTGACACCACCACCCTCCTCGCACTCAATTTTGGAAAACTTAGAGAATGCCAACAGGCCTCGCTGAACACGACCCACGTCCAGTTCTCCTGCCTCCACTGCCACCAGACCCTTACTGCCAACTGGCCTCTAAAGCCGCCGACGCCAGCACCAGCGACACCCTAAAATGTCAAGTCAAGTCAAGTCAAGTCAGAATTTATATAGCGCACTACATACCCATAGGGTCTCAAGGCGCTTGAGGAAGGGGGGGAGGTTTACTTATCGAATATCCATGTTTTAAGTTGTTTTCTGAAGGCTAGGTGGTTTTGAGTAAGGCGGAGGTGGATGGGAAGGGAATTCCAGGTCTTTGCCGCTAAGTAGGAGAAGGATCTTCCTCCCATGGTGGCTTTGTGGATGCGCGGAACAGCGGCGAGTGCTTGGTTGGACGAGCGCAGCTGGCGGGTGGGGGTGTAAAAGGAAAGGCGCGTGTTGAGACAATCAGGTCCAAGTTCGTATAGGGCTTTGTGTGCGTGGGTGAGGAGACGGAACGTTATTCTCTTGTTGACGGGGAGCCAGTGCAGATCTTTCAGGTGAGCGGAAATGTGGTCTGTGCGGGGGATGTCTAGTATGAGTCTGGCTGAAGCATTTTGGATGCGTTGGAGTTTTTTCTGTAGTTTCGCGGTGGAACCGGTGTAAAGGGTGTTTCCGTAGTCCAGACGGCTTGTAACCAGTGCGTGGGTGACCGTTTTTCTTGTTTCGGTGGGGATCCAGTGAAATGTTTTTTTTAGCATGCGTAGGATGTTGAAGCATGAAGATGAGACGGCGTTGACTTGTCTGGTCATCGAGAGTGAGGAGTCCAGGATGATGCCCAGGTTCCGTGCGTGGTCCGTCGGTATGGGGGCTTTTCCTAGGGCCGTTGGCCACCAAGAGTCGTCCCAGGCGGAAGGGGATGAGCCTAAGATGAGGACTTCCGTTTTGTCCGAGTTCAGTTTCAGACGGCTGTGCTTCATCCACTCGGCTACTTCTTTCATCCCTTCGTGTAGGTTGGTTTTGGCGGTGGTTGGGTCTTTGGTGAGTGAGAGGATCAGCTGGGTGTAGTCTGCATAGGAGATAATGTTGAGGTTGTGTTGACGTGCGATGGTTGCGAGGGGGCTCATGTAGACGTTGAAGAGGGTGGGGCTGAGTGATGATCCTTGCGGGACGCCGCAGATGACTTCGGTGGCCTCTGACTTAAAAGGGGGGAGGCGGACTCTCTGAGTTCTTCCAGCGAGGAACGAAATGATCCAGTCCAATGCTTTTCCTTGAATTCCGATGTTTCTGAGGCGTTATATCAGGGTGCTATGGCAGACTGTGTCGAAGGCTGTGGAGAGGTCAAGGAGGATAAGGGCGACTGTGTCTCCGTTGTCCAGTAGTGTTCGGATGTCGTCTGTTGCTGCGATGAGGGCGGTCTCGGTGCTGTGTTTGGCTCGGAAGCCAGACTGTGAGGAGTCGAGTGATTTGTTAGTTTTGAGGAAGGTGGCGAGCTGATTGTTAATGGCTTTCTCAATGACTTTGGCAGGGAATGGGAGGAGCGAGATGGGGTGGTAGTTTTTGAGTTCGGTGGGGTCAGCTGTGGGTTTCTTCAGAAGGGCGCTGAGTTCGGCGTGTTTCCAGCTATCTGGGAATGTGGTGGAGTTAAGGGAGAAGTTGATGACATCTCGGAGATGGGGTGCGATAATGGAGTCTGCTTTGTTGAAGATGTGATGGGGACATGGGTCTGTAGGGGATCCTGAGTGGATGGAGTTCATCAGGCGAATGGTCTCTTCTGTGGTGATTGGGTTCCATTCGAGAAGGATATTCGGAGGAGGTAACGGTTCGGAGGTGAGTGGGGTGGATTGGTTTACAGGTGTGTTGTCAAAGCTGTTATGGATGTCGGCGATTTTGTCATGAAAGAATGAGGCAAGGGAGTCACAGAGGACTTGAGAGGGGGTGATGTCGTTAGAGCTGGCGGTGGGGTTGGTGAATTCTTTGATGATGTTGAAAAGTTCCTTGCTGTTGTGGGCGTTGTTGTCTAGTCGGTCTTTGAGCGCTGATTTCTTGGCTGTCCGGATTAGTTGGTGGTGTTTGTGGGTGGCGTTTTTGAAGGCGGCTTGGGTGATAGTGTTTGGGTCTGTTTTCCAAGTTTTCTCAAGGGAACGACAGAGCTTCTTGGATTTCTTAAGGTTATCGTTGAACCAGGGGGCGTTCTTGCTACCTTGCTTGGTTTGATGTTTTTTCAAGGGTGCTAATTTGTCGGCCGTTTGGGTTAGCCATTGTGTGAGGTTGATGGCGGCTTGGTTAGGGTTCGTTGAATAGGCAGGGGTTTTTTGAAGAAGCGATGTTGAGATCTGGTCGATGGTGATTTTGTTCCAATTTCTTCGCAGAGTTGGTTGAAGGTGGTTGTGGGTCGAGGTCTTATTGTAAATAAAGTGGATGCAGCTGTGGTCCGTCCAGTGGAGGGGGGTGGTATGAGTGAAGGAGATATGCTTGCTGGAAGTGAAGATAGGGTCGAGTGTGTGTCCTGCATAGTGTGTGGGGGTGTTAACAAGTTGTTTGAGTCCGAGGTTGGCGAGATTGTCCAGAAGGGTGATGGTGTTACTGTCGTTGCTCTTTTCCAGATGGAAATTGAGGTCTCCCAGTAGAATGTATTCTTCTGAAGGGAGGGCGTGTGGGGTGATAAAGTCAGTGATGTCTTCGCTGAATTTTGTACGGGGTCCTGGTGGCCTGTAGAGGAGGGTGCCCCTAAGTGTTGTCTTGGGGTCGGTGTGGATCTGGAAGTGAAGGTGTTCGGCGATAGTGAGGTTGTCATCTGAGCTGGTTGAGACGCGGATGGTATTCTTGTGGACGATGGCGATGCCTCCTCCTGTTTGGATGGGGCGGTCCTTACGGATGATCTTGTAGCCGTCCGGGATGGCTATGGTGATGTCTTGAGCTGAAGAGGCATTCATCCAGGTTTCTGTTAGGAAGGCGATGTCCGGAGAAATGGTGTCGAGTAGATTCCAAAGGTCGATGGCGTGTTTGTGAACCGAGCGGGTGTTGAGAAGGATGCATTCTAGGTGGTTGGTTTTGGCTCTCTGTTTGGTGTTTGTGGATTTGTTATGGGACTTGACGCAGGTAAATTTGCAGGAGTGGCAGGTGAAGGGTCCATGGGTGTGTCCTGGTGCTGCTTGGGCGCAATTAGTGAGTCGGAAGGGGTTGAGTGCAAAGAGGGAGGAGGCGTCGTATGTAATGCGGGGAGGGTGGGTGAAGCGGGGACCAGGGGGTCTGGCGCTGGGCGCGGTCCAGGCGCGGACGGGCGTAGACGGGCTTACATTTGGCGCACCTTTGGCGCGGCCGCAGCGCGTGGACGCTGCGCGTAGGTCCATCTGTCCATAAATGGAGTGTGGGGGGGCGGAGCGTGGGAGGGTCAGCAGCTGGGAGGCGGTAGCGGGGAGGAGGGGCGGGCCAGGGAACACCTAAACATAATGGAGGGTCAAAGGGAGAGCAAGGCAGGGGCAGCAGATGCACCACGGCACCGGGGGCACAGACGAAGTCCCAGGAAGTAAATAAAGCCTCAGCAAGTGTCGCGCTGCAAAGTACAGCAGAGCGGGCTTGCAATTTCAGGTGAGGTAGTATGTTCAAAAAATCGCGCTACGATGCAGCTCAGTTATAATGTAAATACACAATGAGCACAAATGCACAGCCAAATGCACACTACAGAAGCGCGATGCCAGTTAAATATAATGAGGGTAAAAATAAGCAATCCAGTTAACGATACCACCAGCAAGCCAAAGCACGAGCAGGAGCTGGGATCAGGGAGCGTGGGAGGAGTGACCGTGCTGGAGCAGGTCCAGGCGATCACAGCACGTCACAGGAGCTAGGGAGCCCTCTATTCGTGGGTGGGAGGGTCAGCAGCTGGGAGGCGGTAGCGGGGAGGAGGGGCGGGCCAGGGAACACCTAAACAAAATGGAGGGTCAAAGGGAGAGCAAGGCAGGGGCAGCAGATGCACCACTGCACCGGGGGCACAGACGAAGTCCCAGGAAGTAAATAAAGCCTCAGCAAGTGTCGCGCTGCAAAGTACAGCAGAGCGGGCTTGCAATTTCAGGTGAGGTAGTATGTTCAAAAAATCGTGCTACGATGCAGCTCAGTTATAATGTAAATACACAATGAGCACAAATGCACAGCCAAATGCACACTACAGAAGCGCGATGCCAGTTAAATATAATGCGGGTAAAAATAAGCAATCCAGTTAACGATACCACCAGCAAGCCAAAGCACGAGCAGGAGCTGGGATCAGGGAGCGTGGGGGGAGCGACCGTGCTGGAGCAGGTCCAGGCGATCACCTGGATGCATGCTCCTCAATGTACGCTCCGTACACAAACACGCCATGTAAATCAAGAACCTACTCAACTCTCTCTCGCCCCATATTGCCTTCTTCACAGAGACCTGGACCAACTCATCCTCCGCCCCCGACATCAGCACTGCCATCCCAGACGGATACAAGATCCAGAGGAAAGAACACTCCAACCACCAAGGAGAGGGCCTCGCCATCACCCACAAGAGCACCCTCTGCCTCACAACCTCCAGCAAAACCTTCCACTCCGCAGAACACATGCACTTCCAGATCCAGACCACCCCCAAAGCCACACTCTAAGGAACCCTCATCTACAGACCCCCCCAGCTCCCGAACACCCTTCGCCACCACCATCACCGACTTCATTGCACCCCACGCCATCACTTCAACAAACTACATACTCATTAGAGACCAGAACTTCCACCTCGACAACCCCAGCGACTCCAACTCCACTATCCTTCATGACAACCTCGCCAGCATCGGACGTAAACAACTAGTCAACACACTGACCCACAGAGGACACACCCTCGACCCCATCTTCGCAGCAGGAAACAGCATCCAATTCAGCCACACAACGCAGCAGCCATGAACCGACCACCACTGCGTACACTTCGTCATCAACAAACCCAAGACACCAAAACCAGCCCCACGCCTACCACAAAGGAACTGGAGCAAGGTTACCAACGAGCAAATTAACTCTACCCTCACCTGAGACAACCACACCTGAGCACCCGGTGCAAAGGACGCAGCCAGAGAACTCCACACCTGGATCGCAGACTGCGGAGACAAGCGCGTCCCGCTATGCAACCCTGACAGACAACGCCCCAGGAAAGCCGCCTGGTTCACCACTGCTCTCCAAGAAGCCTGACACACCTGCAGATGCCTGGAGAAGAACTGGAGAAACAACAAGACAACCGAAAACCACACCAGCTACAAGGACGCCATGATGGACTTTCACAACCAGATCAAAGCCAGCAAGAGGAACTTCATCCACAACAAAAGCCTGGCCAACTCCACCAACTCCAAGGAACTTTTTAGTGTCATCCAGGAATTCACCAATCCACGCAGCGAAGCCACAGACATCACCCCATCCCAAGACCTCTGTGACAAGCTTGGAACCTATTTCCACCATAAGATCAAAAACCTCTACGACAACTTCTTCGACCACCCTCCAGGTGCCACAGACGGCCCCGCCCCCCAGAAACACCAGCCAACGCATCATCTCCAACTGGACACTGATCACGGCCAAAGACACCACCTCAACCATGAAAATCATCCTCCCGGGCCCCACCAACCCCTGCCCGCCTCACATCTACAGCCATCGCACCCGAACTACCATGCACCATCAATGCCACCTTCAAAACAGGCACCTTACCAGATGACTGGAAGCGTGCAGAAGTCAGACCTCTGCTCAAGAACCCCACAGCTGACCCCACAGACCTCAAGAACTATCGGCCCATCTCGCTCCTCCCCTTCGCAGCCAAAGTTACAGAGAAAACAGTCAACAGGAAACTGACGATTTATTGAAGAGAACGCCATCCTCCACCCGTCCCAACCGGATCCTGAAGCAACCACAGCACAGAGACTGCTCTCCTTGCCGCCACAGATGACATCCGCACCCTCCTGGACCAAGGCCACTCCGCATACCTTAACCTACTAGACCTATCAGCGGCCTTCGACATCATCTCCCACCACACACTAGTCGCCAGACTAGATGACGCAGGCATAGAAGGAACAGCCCTGGACTGGATCTGATCATTCCTCACCGGAAGAAACTAAAGATTAGACTCCCCCCTTCCTCTCCGTCCCCACGAAAATCACATGTGGCGTCCCACAAGGTTCATCCCTGAGCCCCACCCTCTTCAACTACATCTACATGTCCCCCTCTCAGTCATCGTCTGACAACATGGCCACAACATCGTATCCTGTGCCGACGACACCCAGCTCATCCTCTCCCTCACCAAAGTCCCCACCACTGCCAAACTCAAATTCCAGAAAGGAATGCAAGACATCGCAGTCTGGATGACCAACATCTGCCTGAAGCTCAATGCTGAGAAGACAGAAGTCCTCATCCTCTGTACGACCCCTTCTTCTTGGGACAACACCTGGTGGCCGACCACCCTTGGAAGCCCACCTACCCCATCAGACAACGCCAAAAACCTCGGCATCGCACTCTACTCATCACTCACCATGAACAGACAGGTCAACGCCGTCACCTCCAGCTGCTTCAACAGCCTCTGCATCCTCTGCAAGACCTTCAAGTGGATCCCCCTGAGTCAAGAAAGACAATCACCCACGCACTCATCATCAGCAGACTGGACTATAAAAAAGGCACTTTACGCCGACATCAACAAGTCCCTACTCCACAAACTCCAGCCAATACAGAACACCGACGCCAGACTCGTCCTCGGCATCCCCCAACATGAACACATCAGTCAACAACTACAAAGTCTCCATTGCCTCCCCATGGAGAAAAGAGTCACTTTCAATGTCTTCACTCACGCCTACAAATGCCTACACAGCAATGGACCCAAATACCTCAACGACAGAATCAACTTCCAGGTACCCAAAAGAAACCTCCAATCTTCCAACTTCGCACTGGCCGAAACCCCACGCATCCACAGAGTCAGAGCAGGCGTAAGATCCTTGTCTCACATTGCAGCCAAGAGCTGGAATGAGTTGCTAGCAGACATCAGACGTGCCCCCTCCCTGAACACCTTCAAGAAGACCCTTAAGACCTGGCTCTTCAGCTAAACAGATCTGCGGACCGCCCTCCCCCCCCCCCAGCGCATTGAGACCCTCACGGGTAAGTAGTGCGCTTACAATTCCATGATTGATTGATTGATTATTTGGATTGAAATGGCATAGTGAGGGATAGAAGAGGGAGGGGTCTAGACTTTTTTCTTTTTTTGTTGTTCATAGCAATAGGAGGGGGTTTGGGATGAGTAATGGGGAGGTGGAGTGGGAAGAGTGAGAAGGAAAGTTTCAGAAAGGTTTGTTTGGGAGATCTGAATAGTAAAAGAGGTATGAGAGGATGAAAAGAGGAGTAGAAGATGGAAGAGTCTAGAAAGGGTTATTTTGGGGATCATAGCAGTGGCATGGGTTTTGGGATGAATGAGACAGTGGAGATTGAGAATGTATTGATAGAGGTATAGGATGAGAAATAGAGTAGTGCATTGTAAAGAGTAGTAGAATGAGGTTTCAAGATTTGTCAGAGATGAGGTAAAGGATATATGAGAAGACATATAATGTGATAATGTGAGAAATACGGTAGTGCATTGGATATTATGAACTAGAAGCACAGAAATAAATATATAGACACACTCGCGCATGGAAGATATACATATATTTTCGTATATATATATATATATATATTTATACATATATATATATATATATATATATGTATAAGGCAGGTAATATATGTAGATTAAAGTTGCATTTAATAAAACTCCATCTTTCACGTGTTGTTGTACTGTCAATTAATGTATTTGTTTTTATTTTTTGTTATTGAATAGTGAAGCAATTGTAGATAAATAGTTATGATAAAAATGATTAATGATGAGATAACGTATACGACGTGCACTTAAGGTTGGCCGATAGACACAGCAGGGAATTGGCAGCTTCATTCAGACTGTGCAGTGTATTGGATGTATATTGAAGATTGTAAGCAATATATAAACTGAGCTGGATAACAGTTTGGGTTTACAGTTTTACGTAGATTCCGTAACACTTGAGTCACTATCAGAAGGTGGCCAATTACTGTTTCTCAATCTGCATCGAATCTGTTCCCCTGAAGAAAGGTTCCATGAACCCAAAATGCATTGGGGCTGGCAGAAGAAACAGGCTCACAGATTATGTCTGATGCATTCATCATTATTTGTTGAGAAAGCATTCATGTTTAATTTGAAGCAAATTGTCAATTAAGTGTATGTTAATTTGAATTCTCATTTAGTTGTTGAAAATTAGTTTATGATTGATTATGTACTAATTTTGGTTGAGCCTTTTGGGGTCATTACCTAGTGTGCTTCAAAACAGTGTGCAGTTTTCTGCACACTCAGCTCAGCAAGCATCTTCTTTAGGGAAAATGGCAGATCCCTTTAACCCGTTCGGTGCTTGCGTCGGCCAATGGCCGACGCAAGCACTACCTCCCTGGTGCTGCGCACGTCCGTTGCCCGTCACAGCCACACCCACTCTTTAATTCTCTCGCACTGCGGGAGAATTAGCACCACGGTTAAGGGGTTAATGAAGCAGTACACACTGAATCATTGCAAAGGCAGAGTGCATAAAGTAGAAATGTATTAAATAGGGTGTACAGGTTGATACCATTCATTAGAATAATTCATTAATTCTGCCCAAATTCATCAACCGGCACCCACAGAATCATGTAACTTAAGGACATTGTAGATATCGCAATTAATCAAGCAGATACCAAAGTTTACTCAGCAGAAGAAGCTGAATCGATTTATGCTTTAATACAGGATGTGAGAACCTTTAGTGCTACACCTGGAACACTTCAGTAAATGTTAAAACAATTGGAGTATGTTATGCGGAAAGAGGTCAACCAAAGACTGCATGCCATGACGATCATCTAATATCACAAGGTTAAGCAAGTCCCGAGGGGCCTCAGTATTTCCCTCAAACCAATGCTGTTTAAATTCAATAAATCTTTCATGACAAAGTGGTACGCCATCCTCAACAAGTATTCCTTGGATTGAATCTTGCTTATCACTGAGGAACTGTTGAGATTTCTTGAGGAGCTATCCACCGAAATACTGGATCGTAAAACTGAAGTAGAAAAACGTATGGAGTCGGATGATTGGATCAAGACATTAAATGACATTAATGCGAGATTGATTGCTCATTTAAAGGAGGTCTACGGACGTAAACTAATAAAGTTTAAGAGAGATACGATAGACTACAAGCTAGACTAATTCTATTTATGGGCGGAGGCTTATGCCCAGAAGAGGGTATTTCGTAAACCAGGAACATCGTCTTTGGAGGAGAGTGTAGTCGCGGATCAGGAGGAGTATTTTCAAGGGCTCCAGTAACATCAGCAAGTACGAGCATGGTAATACTCACGGAAGGAGAAACACCAACCATATCACCTAAGGATGCTTTTTTATCCCAGAGTCAAACCTCCAATCATCCACCCGAACACAGAGAATTAACAAAAGTAAGCGAGTTAGGAGGGGGACAAGAATGGTAGAGTCGTCAAGGACTCTAAGGAATCTCAAGAAAATCTAGTAATGAACATCTCACACAAGGAGTTAAGCACCTTGGAAATGGCTGTATTGAACAAAGGCATATCATTTGTTCCAAAATATGTATCCAACGCCTTAGAAACTGAAGTGGCGCTCTTTAAGTTTATGATAAAGTTGAGACTGCGTTGGTTTTTTCACACCATAGCTTCTTCTGTGCAACCAGCATCTGAAAATACCCCTGAAAGATTTAAAACTAAGAGTGTCTTTATGACACCTTTTTCACATAAGACACTAGACACTTTTGAGATAAAATTCATATATCAAATACATCAAAATACCATAAACTTCTTGTATATTCAAATTACCAATACAATTACGGGTTTACAAACATCTGTTTACAAAAAACCAACAGACAGAAATAGTCCATTGCATTTTTTAAGCTTTCACCCTCCATCATTGAAGAAGCATTTACCTGTGCCTCAGTTTATCAGAATAAAAAGAATCTCATCGAATCCACAATAGGTGAAGGAAATGATTGAGGAGCAATATGCGATCTATATGCAGCAAGGATATCCATGAGAGGTATTGGAAATTGCCGAAAGTCGAGTGTCACTCAAATCTCGGGGAGATTTACTCAAACTGACATCATAGCCCAAAAGTAAAATAGGGGTCTTTGTATTAACATTTTCTCATCAGGCAGCAAGAATCAAAAGTATTATTTCAAAAGGATGGGAAGTTCAGGAATAAGAGTTTGATTTCAACACAGCATTAATGTCAAAACCTCTATTTGCGCATACACCATCTAAAAACTTTACAGAAATCCTAAAGAAACCAACAACGCAGCAGGAATCTTAGATGCATACTGGCATGACATTTTTTCGGAATTGTAGCAATTGCGGGAATGTTATCCTTGGAAACACATTCTTACATCCACATACAGGCAGGCAGATAACATAGAAGCCCTCCTCGGACTGCAATACAGAAGCAGTAATTTATGCAGTTAAATGTCCGTGCGGACTCACGTATGTGGGACGTAATTCACGCAAAATCAAAACAAGGATTACAGAGCACAAAAGCATGATTAGGACACAAAAGAAGAATTCATGTTGAGCAGCTCATTGGCTTGAGGCATCACACTACATTCCACAACTACGCTTCACAGTGTTAGAGAATATAATCACACGGACAGGTAAGGATACACAAAAACAACTGGGGCACAAGGAAATGTTCTGGATCAAGTATTTGGATACCTTGATTCCCAAGGGACTAAATGACACATGTGAAATGATTTGTTTTCTTTAGAATTTAGGTCCCGTATGAACCTGCAGTTGGAGATATGCATGTCACATGTAATTTTTGTAATACCATTGCATGCCCACATCGTTTCAACCCGCTTGATATATGCCTTTCATTCAACATTCGCCAATTGAGTCAATATGCATGGGTTATCATATTTATTTGTATTTTGATTTTCACATTTAGGTATTTTTTATGATGTTGGTTAGGGTAATGAGTTTGATTGGTGCCTCATACATTGAAAGCTTGATGACAAGATAGCGTATACGACGTTCATGGAAGTTTGGCGGATAGACACAGCAGTGAACTAGCAGCTTCATTCAGACGGTGCAGCACATTGGATGTACATTGAAGCTTGTAACAAGATAGAAAAGGAGCGGTATAACAGTTTGGGTTTACAGTTTTTTGTAGATTCCGTAACACTTGAGTCACCATCAGAAGGTGGCCAATTACTGTTTCTCGGTCTGCATCGAATCTGTCACCCTGAAGAAGGGTTCCACAAACCTGAAATGCATTGGGGCTGGCATAAGAAACAGGTTCACAGAATATGTTTGATGTATTCATCATTGTTTGTTGAGAAAACATTCATGTTAATTTGAAGAGAATTATCAATTAATTGTCAACTCTACTTTATGAAATCTTGCATTGAAAAATATATGAGTAGGTTAATTTGACTTCTCGTTGAGTTGTTGAAAATTGGTTTATTATTGATTATGTACTAATTTTGGTTGAACCTTTTGGGGTCATTGCGTAGTGTGTTTCAACACGGTGCCCAGTTTTCTGTGCACTCAGCTCAGCAAGCATTTTCTTTCGGGAAAGTAGCAGATCCCATTATTGAAGCAGCACACACTGAATCATTGCAATTGCAGAGTACACATAGTAGAAATGTATTAACTAGGGAGTGCAGTTTTATACCATTCATTTGAGTAAAGAGAAGGAAAACATTTTTTCCTCCTTGTTATTTCCTCTTTCTAGGTGTACATACAGAGACGAAAATGCCTCAAGGAATTGTTTTTGCACATGGTATCCCAAGTAAGTAAACAGTGAAAGTACATACATTACAACAATCTCCAGATTGTAGTAAGGCTGTCCACCCTTTAAGAGGAACTGACATATTCATTAAGCCAGTGGATAAGAGTGTGGGTATATTCATTCAGAATACTTTCGACTATAAAGAGGAAATTCATACCCAAATGTCTGATACCCATTGCTACAGCAAGATTTGATACAATCCACAAAAGAAATTGAAACATTGATTTAAGGTCACAAAAAACAAGGTCTAGTCATGGGTTTTTGAGGTAAAATGAACATGCTTTTCTAAACACCATCCAAGAATTCCAGGCTTCTGGACATTGCCCAAAATACTCACCAATTTAAAAATTCACCAGGCAGGCCAATAACCTCTGACTGTAGTTCCATTATGGAGGCTCTCTGTCAATATGTTGTTTTTTTGATCGAGCAGCCAATAGCTAAAACAAGGGGATCCGCAATTAATATTATTTGAACATTATCTTTGATGATGAATTAAATATACTAGTGATGATGGACAAAACAGACGAGTAATACATCTGGTTTGTTTACCCTACAGGTTTAGACTTATGAATTTCTCACAAAGGAACCAATGATTTTATATATATGAGCCTAGGTTTCGAAGATACTCGGTGGCCCGCAGTATTTTAAGGGAAGCGGTTGGAACAGTTGTTGCACATTACTGTCGTACTCTGGACGGGTTTCTCTTCACAGCACTGGCAAGCATAACGCTCTGCATAAAAGAAAAGACCTGGTATAAGGCTATTAACTCATCTTTGTTAATTTCTTAGCTTTTAGACATGGCCTTCTGATGTGGAGCTACTCTCCACATGTCATCTTCTCTCTGGTTCCCTCAATGTAGTGAGAGGGATAACTAGTACTTCCTGTCTTAACCCAGGACGTTCCTGGCATCTCACTTCTGTCTGGACCAACTAATCCACTGACATACTTATATAACAATGTCCTTTCATGGAGGACATGACATCTCCACCCCACTTACAAATACATTCAGTCAGTCAATCTCTTCAGTGCAAACTTTGGGCTCTGTAGTTAGTTTCTTTGCTCCGCAAATGTTGAGAGTGGTTCTGCGGATGTTGAGAGTGATCTCCGTTGTGGGGAGTGCTTGTTACTGAGGTGAGCATCCTTTGGCTCCTTGATTTATTTTGAAGGTTTTATATAGCGCGAACAAGACCCTTGTGGGTATCAGAGCGCTTTAAAAGTGAGGTAATAAAACAAAAGAGACAATGTTCTTAAGAAACATAGTATTTTGAAATAATATCTTATGTTCCAGCTGGTTGTTCTAAGAGTCTGATTCAATGTTCAAGTGAATTTCGTCATGAGAAGAGATTTGACTTCTTTTTTGAAGGAGGCCGTTGTGGGCATTCCAAATCCTTGGAGCAATACCAGAGAAGGTGCTGTTATATGTTTTCTTCTTGTCAAATCTTTGAGGGTTTAGAAGAAGGTTATTGGTTTGTTAGCTCTGCTGACCTACTTATATAACAATGTCCTTTCTTGGGAGTCATGACAGCTCCCCCCAATTACAAAGAAATTCAGTCAATCTCTTCAGTGCATCCCTTGGGCTCTGTAGTTGGTTTCTTTGCTCTGCGAATGTTGAGAGGGGTTCTGCTGATGTTGTGGGTGATGCCTGTTGCAGGGAGTGTTTGTTGGTGAGGTAAGCATCCTTTGGGCTCCATAATTGGTGTGTTAGCTCTGTGGATGTTGAGTGGGGTTTCTGTTGAGAAAGGTGTTTGTTGGTTCGATGCTTCACGAGAACAAGGGTTGGGTCTGGGACCCATTTACTTGTTTTGTTTGCCTCCCCCACTCCAATTGAGTTTGGGAATGCTGAAGTCTTTGAACATCCAGGCATCTGCATGTTCCTTTCTCATCACCCTTTCCTTGAGAATGACATGTCTCTGTCAACATGTTTCTGCCTTTCTTACAGAGTGATGAGACAGCATTTTCCCAACATTTCTGAGTAATGTCCCATACGTTTGTTCTTATTCTGCAAGCTCTTTGAGTCAGCTGAGCTGTCCCCATCAGAGGTGAGGTATAATATTCATGTCTTAATGTGAATATAATGGACATGACATGTTGCGTTGTAGGGTAAGTGATTGTTCTGAGTCATCGGCATCTGATGTTTTGCTCTGAACAGAGAGAACGTTTCCTGATTCTGCTGTGCATGTGGGTGATTGACGGCATGGGCGTTTTCTCGATCTTGATGTGCCAGATGATTCTGTTGACCTGAGTATTTGTGCTGACATGCTTCCTGAATCAGATTAATCTTCTGCTGATTTCCTTTGAGGATGTTCTTTTGGGTGTGGTCTGACTCATGAATCTCTTGAGCTGATGGACTGTGATGAACTGCTCCTTGAGTCAGAGCTATCTTTGGGACGTTTCTTTGGGTACATCTCTCGAAGTGTCTTATGTGCTCTTGCAACTGGGGGATAATTTTATAGGTGAGTGTTTATTTCTTTTGTTTGGCCCCAGTGCATTTTGTCTCTGCTCCTCTCATATGGTATTAACTGTCTCCTCTGAGTTTTCTCTTTATTGTCATGGGTGTCTTGAGTGCATTTTCATACCGGTGTCAGGAGTCAGGAGTCTGAGTGAATTGCCCAGTCTTATGTAATTTGTTTCTTCTTCTTGCTTGTTAGGCACACTGTCGTCTGTGCCATGTGTGTGATATGTCCCACTGTTTGATACTTCTTTGGAAAAGTCTAAGCAGCTCGATGGACAGTGGTTTGCTCGGGTGTGTTTGTATACCGGTTTCCAGAGTCGGTGTGAATTGCCCAATCTTCTGTAGTTTGTTTTTTCTTCTTGCTTGTTGGGCATGCTGTCGTCTTTTCCATTTTTGTGATCTGTCCCACGGCTTGATGCTTCTTCAAAATACTCTGGAAAGTTTGATGAATGACTCCTTGAAGTTATTTCAGTTTGCCTGTCACAATCCCAGATTGTACTGGCCGTTTGTTCGCCATCCTCCACTGCTGATTGTATTGTTGAATCTGAGTATTTCATGTCACTTTGTCTATTGTGATATCTTGTCTCTGGTCTGCCTTTGCCTTCACTCTTTCTGGCTCTTTTGGTCTCTTGTTCTTTACTCACTGACATGAGAAACATCTAATTTCTCTTGTCTTCCTTTCTTGCATTGAGGTTCAATTATCTTGCTTTGGCCTGCTCTCCAGCTTCGGCCCTCTTGATGATTTCTTTAGTGAGAGTTGTGTTTGAAGGATCTTGTGCTTTGTGTCAGGCATTGAACAGCCCTCAATTACCCTGAGTCGAAATGCCTCCTGTGAATGTATTGAAATTGCAGTATTGTACCAGACTTTGTAACCTTGTAATGACTGTTGCAAGAAATTCATCCTGTGACTCCAGCCACCGGTTCCATTTGGGACCCAAACTCTGGGTGCCGGTCTGTGTCACTGGGGGTGGCACTTCAATGCAGGGGTTAGCTTTCTGTGTTTCTTTTCCCACCAACATGATGATGGAATATGGTAGTATGATAATGCTACAGGACGGCTCACTATACTTTATGTATTATTTGTTGGCCCTCTTTTGTAGAGATCTTGCGTATAGTTGTTTTTCTTTTGATTTTTGGAAAGCTCTCTCAAAGGTGACCGTCATAATCTTTCTGGCAGCTTCAAATTTTTCTTTTAGAGCTGTTCCAGCTTTGATGCCCCCCAGCTATGTGTATTCCTTTTAAATGCCAACCTGGCTTAGTGTCTGCCCTTGGTATGGATGTCTTAGTAGGTTTCAGTGAGTTAGGCTTGGATTGACTGATTCCAATTTGGCTGCCTCATTGATTTTAGTCGATTTGTCTCAGGGAACCTGACTTCAAGATGGCCACCCCATAGACTTCAATGGCCTGTCCCTGGCCAGTTGTCCTGTTCTGGATTGGTTTCTCTTCACAGCGCTGGCAAGCATAACACTCTGCATAAAAGACAGCACCTGGTATAATGCTATCAACTCATCTTTATTATTTCTCAGCTTTTATACATGGCCTACTGATGTGAAGCTTCTCTCCACACTTCCTCTTCGCTCTGCTTCCCTCAATGTAGTGAGAGGGAAAACTAGCACTTCCTGTCTCCACCCAGGAAGTTCCTGGCATCACACTTATGTCTGGACCAGCTAGACCACTGACCTACTTATATAACAATGTCCTTTCCTGGAGGACATGACATCTACTATTCTAAACATTCATTCACATTAATTTATTAGCAAAATATTAATGTAGACCTGTAGCAGAGCAGCCTTGTTGGTGACGGTTAAAATGCAGTATTGGATTGGAGAAAGGAAATGTGAGAGATTGAGATGTCCCTGAAGCCGCTTCAGAACATGTTTTTCTTTAATCATTTAATTCACAGAAATATCCTTGAAAGATAGTAATTTACCAAGATGTAAGGGTCAAGGAATGTTGTAGAGATGACTGTCCTTTCTCTCCAACAGGACTGAAGCATGTATAGACTGCAGTGTTTCTTCTCCAGAGGGGACATGTCCTAGAAGTTCAGATTGGCCTTTCTTACAAGAGCAACGGACAGGGTGATTTAAATGTTATTTGGCTCTGCCTGTAATGGCACTTGCACTGAAAACAATGGAATGGAATAGACCCAGAGCAATTAGCCGAGGTTCAGGCTGATTCAAGCATTACGACTCATCATCTTTTGCTATCGAAATGACTCATACAATGTGGTGTGTATATGCTCAGAGACGAGTCCTTATCTTACCATGCTATATTGATTGAATTTGCACTACACTTTTGAGGCCCAACAAGGGCAAAACATGTTCGCAACTTGGTCTGGATTGTCCTTTCCACTATTGTCCAACATTGATTTATGTGTGGTCAGTCTGTGTTTGTAGTGCTGTAGCAAGTATAAAGTGATGGAACAGAATTAACCCACTGGTATTACCAGTGTTTAAGCTTGAATAGTGCATTTCTATTGCTAACTTCTTTCAGGCGTTTCTTCTTTATTATTCCTGCATTAGAGAATGTAAAGGAGGCTAGAAAGAAGCAGTGGGATCCCTGATGATCCCAGCGGTTTAACATCCAAGCCCATGTCTGGATTTGAGAGTAAAAACAAGATCACTGATAACCTCATATGAAACTTCTTGTGGTTCCACTGAGTGAAAGGTCTTGGCCCAGATGATGTTTGGGTTGATGTGACCAACTGGCAGGATTAGTGACGAGAGCTCAGAAACAAGGTGCCTTGCTTATCCGGCAAAGCACATTTTGCATTTGTGGCAACTTATGAATAAAACATTATAGTCCAATACAGTATTGAGGTCATATGAGATGTAATGTGTTAACAAAGGATATTATGATGTGGCAAAATGTGTTTAACTAATTTATGTCCTTAGTATTTTTTGTGCTTGTGATGTTTTTTGACCAAAGGGATGGCAACTTTATGCACAGAATAACAGCGATTGCCTTGTTTTTGTATGATCTAGCTTTCATCGTCCCATTGTTCTGCCTCACTTTTAATGGCAAAGGTGCATACTGAAAATGACATGCACTTTTTTTGATGCGATGTTATCCTACCAGGTAAGATGAGATGCGGTAAGACGAGAGGGGATGTGGCCTAACAGCCTGAGCTGCTCACTTTGGACCGGGTGAACGAGGTTCGAGTCCCTGATTGGGCTCAACCTTCTTTTATTTTGAGCAAAGCACTTACTTTACCCGTATCATAAAAACAAATTTGACGGGTTATACAGTAATTTTCGCTCATGTAAAGTGCTTGGATGCCTTTGGACCAAGTTTGTGGTGTATAAAACTGCAAAAAAAGAAATGAATCGTGGGTAGGATTCAAGAATAATGGGAGCATAATCAAAAGGTCTTATGAGAGTGGAGAGAAATTAGTTACAGAAATGATCCAATCAGAAAAGAGGGCTAACATGTTTTGAAAATGGCACAGGGTTGCTTCATTCATGCGACTGTTACAGTAGATAGAATGTGCAGAAACACACTTGCTCAACAATTTGATCAGAACTGCAGAGCCACAAAGAAAGAAACACCATAACTGCGGGTTTCTTTGATACAGCGGTGAAACCTGCTGTTTGAGCTTCAAAGGCCAGAATCTCACATATTTTACCAAAATAATGAGCTCGACCAAACCACTTCAGTCATAGATTTTTAATATCAGTTGCGAGCGTTAGTCATCACTGTATAACATGAAGCACTGCAAAACTATGATGCCTAATTTCCAAGGCATGTCTAAGAAAATATCTATCAGTAGGAAAATACAGAAAGCTATGACATAAGATCATTTTAGCAACATAACAACCTTTCGTGCTTTCGGTTGAAATGCCAACTGGCAAATATGGGTCAAATGAATGATTCTTCCCTTATGTTTAGGAGTGTTTAAGAAAAGGGAGCTTCTACCATTATGAATTTAAATATTTTGCCACCAAACAATCATAGCAAAAACATTAATGACCAACATATCAGCAGGCAAGCCTATAAAGGAGTGGCTAGGTTTACTATACTTATCTCCACATGCATGTACTCTGACAATGTACATACCTTCAAGGTACACAGATGTGAAGTTAAGAATGTTATGTCTACACTTACCTGTACATATTTACCTCATAAATATTTTGTTTGTTGATATTTTTGCTACAATATTTCTATTTAAAACGGGATATTCTGACAACAGTAGGCGCAAGAAGAACTTTACAGAATGAGGCAGCCACCCTAGAATTTCACTTCAGTGCCCCACATTGGGAATGATCCCTACCAGAGTGAAAAGATCACACCTAGACAGGAGGGAGTGTTATCGACGTCTGCTTAGCATAAGAGGGTGTCAACAGTTAGTTGTGTGAGTGTGAGTAGTGTGGCTCACTGGTTAGAGGCGGCAGACCCGAGAGCAGAGGACGGCCCGGGACCAGGGTTCGATTCCCGACGCGGCAGGTTTCTGGACCAGGGTCAGCGGACTTGATAATTCTCTCGCCTCGGTGCCCACTCTGATCAGCGATCACACTCGGCAACTCTGGGCACTAGCTTGCCTCATCTTCACTAACGGCCCCACCAGACCGCCGGGGATGCCTGGTCTCACCCTGGAGATACCCATTAAGGGACCATCTCTCAGGGAAGCCAGGAAGGGTTTCGCAGCGGTCGAAGCGCGGAGGTACCCCTTCGGGAGTGAGTCCAGCGCTATATAAATTAATTAATTTGCTGAAACCGTTCCCTGAGGTGTTTTTGTGTTGATTACTCTTACGTTGAAAAAAGAAATCACTGAAACCTAAACTCCTGGCTTTGGAATGATAATGTAAACTAAAAGAATAGAATATTGTGTGTGCAGGAGAGTGATGAGAATTAGTACTCAGGATGCAGGGGACAACTTTTGGGAAATAACAGCAATTTGAATGGGGTCAAGGATGAATCCTGGAGGAATGGTAAGGTAGGTGTCACCAACATGAGGAGAAAAGTTAATGATTGTCCTTTTTCAATGGTAGGATTTATGTAGGCGCATCACTAAGCAAAATAGTCTGTTGCTTAATCACATCAGATAGCAAGTTCCTCTCCATGTATGTATTTTAGTAACAATTCCATTAAAAAAAGGAAACATCTGTGGATTTACGCAGAGCTATTCATCAATTTCATTTCAACACTTACATGAGTATTAACAACTACCCACAACTACAAGAGTATTATGCAACTTATGATGTTTAGATCTACGTAAAAGTTAACTTAAGCAGGCAGAAAAGTTGTATCATACGTGACGTGATATCCATCACTGTAGACATAGAGTTTATGGTCCGAGGGGCTGTAGTTGATGCTCTGTATTGTTTCTAAAGTTTTATCAATGATGATGCTAAGTGTCCCCTCTTTCCCTGTTTTTGTGTCAAAGAAGTAAAACAGTTCTTCCTTTCTTGTGTTGATAGGGCGGACAGCATAGAGGACTCCACACACAATGAATGCATTAGTGACTGAGGGCTTGTACTGCTTGGTTTGCCAGGTCTTTTCCACAGTCAGTGTAATTTCATTCAGCTTACTGATCACAATATTCCCTGTGCTCGCTTCTGTTGAGTAAATGACCCACAACCCACTCTCATCAACTGCGAAATCTATGTCTTGCCATGCAACTCCAGCATAGGAGAAGCGGTTGTTAAACACAGCTCCTGGAAGGATTTTCCTTAAAACCAGTTTGTTGATGGTGACGTCAACTTTGCACATGTCAGGTGAGTCATGACAATTAAAGTACAGGAAGTCCTCATACACTGCACTTCCACTGCCTTGTCCATACGTCAGTCTGTACTCCCCATAGTTTTTGTACAGCAGCAGATCATCGTGGGAAGTGAAGATTCTGTAATATTCAAGGTATCTTCCATCTGTATTGAGTGGGGCCGTCCAGTAGAGCTGCTTCTGGGGATTCCGTAAAGAGTACCCCTTACCCCACCCACCGAATCTGTAGGAAAAACCTCTCCAGTTCAGTTGTATTACATAAGGTTTGCTGATGTTAGAAATAACTCCATGGTCACAGCTTCCTGCAACACAAAGAAGAAAGAAAAGGTTGGTACCAATTTATAGTCAAAGTGGTTGTATGTATTTATACCTTGCCTCCCCTCATAATTATCCAGAATTATCCCAATACTAATCATAGAAAATTATCCAACTTAACATAAAACAATAAAAAATATATTTAAAATATGTAAAAAGAGGTTGGCACACATTAATTGAATCAGGTAAATAAAGCAATTTGATAGCATTGGTTATTTACATACTTTATGCTTTATAAACATCACATTTAGCAGGTGTTTCCTTGATATATCCAATAGTGTGCAAATAAAAAGTAAATGTGTGACATCCTGCATGTTATACTTATAAAATTTCCTTTACTTATAGAAATGGCCCTCTACTTAGCGTGACCAATTATTTTATCACATTGATAAATCATCCATATCAAAATTGATATAGGGTCGATGCACCTCAGGTCTAATTTAGCTCTATGATAGAATTTGAATATGAGCTTCTTGAATAAACTGCATATTCAGTGAACAATGCGGGAGATCTGCATAACAGCTTTGAGGTTTTACTATAGCTTTAGATTATCCTTTATATTTTTGACAATAATAAATAAAGTTTTAAATGAATTGGCCACCAAACAAGCATAAGCACAACAAAGCTTTGTATCCTATATTCAGAGAAGGGACTGGACACATGCTGTACCTCACCCTAATTAAAAAATACCTGTAATGGTTATATTCAAACACTTTTCCGCCTTCTTATTTCCCATCATACGATAGCATTTCCACGGAAAGCAGGATGGGGCACTATTAGCAGCAATGCCATTGTGACAAGCCTGGTCCAACCATCATGTTACACGTTTCTGTAGGTTTTATTCAGCCCCAGGAGGTTTTATCTCAGACCCCTTTTTTTAGTTGAAGGAGTTATTTACTATAAGCAGACTTTTAAGTAATTGTATGGTCTGACTCATGAGAATATTTGTTATAGAGTAGGCATGTTTCTTTCCATTGTTAACCATCACAGGGATGCTATGAATCACATAGGAAACACAATAAAGTAGTGTAAGATGAATCAGTTTTCTACCTTTGGTTATATGCCAAATTTGTGATTATAATTGAAACCCCGTTTTATATATAATTTTACTGTTTTTTTAATCCTTTTAGTGTTTTAAATGTCTGCTTTTTAATAAATGGAATTGAATGCTTAAATTAAATATATTTAATAGTGTGATGCTTTTATGGCTGTTTTTTACTAATCTAATTATTCTTAAGAAATTAAATTGAAACTGAGTGTGCAAATCTAAAGTAAATGTGTGACATTCTGCATCTTATACTTATAAAAAATTCCATTACTTATAGATTTGGCCCTCTTCATCTTGTGACCAATTATTTTACCACATTACTAAACCACCCATACCAAAATTGATATAGAGTTGATGCACCTCAGGTCTAATTTAGCTCTATGATAGAATTGAATATAAGTTTTTGGACAGTATAGAAAATCTTCATAAAATGTATATTCAGTGAGCAACTTGCAAGATCTGCATAACTACTTTGAGGTTTTACTACAGATTTAGAATATTTTTAGTCAACAATAAATAAAGTGTTAAATGTACGGGCATCTACAAAGTATGGGACCGATTCAAGGAACTAACTTAGGACAAAATCCTAAACTTACTACCATTTTGATATTCACAGAAGGCACCTACTCATTTTAATATTCACAGCAGGCACTTACCCATTGATGAGGTACGGGCACATGCATCAACGATAATTGCATTCGCAAACGATGCGAATCGCAATTTTCAGCCGTTTGCGAATGCAATTATCAAAAATGCAATGCATCATGTTTTTCGCAATTTTAGGAATCGCAACCATGTTGCGATTTCTAAAATTGCGATTGCATTTCAGAAATCGCAATTTCAGATTTCTGAAATGCAATGCATGATCATTTTAAAATTGCGAATTTTCAATTTGGAAGGGGTAAATTAGCATGAGGTTGAACCTCGTGCTAATTTACCGAAAACCTTCAAACATGCACAAAAATGCCTTGGGACATGTGTGTGTGTAAATTGCAGTTAAGTTTAATTTCAGGGGTGCAGGGAGGGGTTCTTTGGACCCCCCCTGCACCCTTGCAATTGCATTTTCAATTTGCGATTCGCAAATTGAAAATTGCAAATTGTAAATGCCTTCCCATTGATTCCTATGGGCCTCTTGGCCCATAGGAATCAATGGGAAGGGTTTTCCTTAATTGCGATTCGCAAATTGTGAATCGCAATTAAGGAAAATTACCGAATCGCTAAAAAAAAGCGAATTATTCATGCATTGTCGTTTGCGAATCCTTAATTGCGATTCCTTAATTTTCACAATTAAGGATTCGCAAACGGCAACATTGATGCATGTGGCCGTAAGTGCCTTATGTGAATACCAAAATGAGTAAGTGCCTGCTGTGAATATCAAAACGAGTAAATGGTAGTAAGTTTAGGATTTTGTCTTTAGTTACTTCTGTGAATCGGGCCCTATAAGTACAGCAATGTGGTGTATCCTATGTTCAATTAATTCTAGCTATCAAATAATGTACAGTACTTGCAGATAACTAATTGATGTCCCACAGGAACCCAAGACTAGAGCAAATCCGCAAGCAGTAGGCAAGCCAGACTCAGAGCAAGGAAACACCATCTACTAAGATGCTTGGCGTATTGACAGATCAGCACACAATGGAAAGCCTCTGTTAACAATTGGGTTGTAGGCTGACTGGGGTATGAGCCCCAGTCAGCAGAAACTGCAATCCCAGTCAGGGTAAGAAGCAGGCAAACACTAAATTATGTTGTGCTCACCCTGTGGTAGCTTGGCATGGTGCATTTTAATAGGCAACGTGTAAATATTTTGTGCAACACTTCGAACAGTAAATCAGTGAAAACATCAGTCAGAAAGATTCCACGCCAGGTTAGAAAAATAGAGCTTAAGATAATAAATAAAACAAGACCAAAGTGACAAAAGTCCAATTAGTAGAACTGGATTCGTGAATTTTTAAAGAATAAACTGCAATTTAGTGCCTAAAAGTATAGCCTGCCAAAAATGGATATCTGGTACCAGACCAAATCCCAAAATTCCAGGTGAGCGTGATGGAGCACAAATTGCATTAAATCCCAGATTAGTCCCACCATAGGTTAACCTTCTCCCTCTCAAGTTTTGTGTCAAGAGTTCCGTTCATGGGGAAGAAGTTTGCTGAGATCCAGGAGAGCGTTGCTGGTGATGGTCAGCGTGGTGCGCAGAGCCAGCTGAACATTGCAGACCGGCAGGCTAGAGCCTTGTGGTAGCAAACTACACCGGCAGATGATGTTGCTGTATGAAGAGAAAGATTTTCATTGGATTGCGCTGATTCTTTGTGTGAGTGGTGCTGTTTCGTTCTAACAGGCTTGTTCATGTGTGTGTTCTTGACTTCAAGAGCTTGAAAACCACACCAAGGGCCAAAGGACCCGAGAGGCGCCTTGTAGGGGCTAGGAACTCACTGAAGAAGGGTCCAGAAGCAGAGGGGGACCTTGTTTTGTCCATGTGACTTAGATAAGGAGGCCAGCAGAGCAGCCCTTTTAGTCCCTCTGGAGTCGTAGGTTCAAGATGGGGTTCAGGTCCAGTTCTTCCCCCTCAGGCAAGAAGGTAGCAGCTGCAGTTCAGCACAGCAAGGCAGCAGCTTCTTCAAAGTGAGGGTCCCTCAGAGTGACAGTCCTTTCAGCAATTCAGCAGTCCTTCTTCCTCACAGAGTATCCCCATGTCGAGGTCTACTGAAGTGGTGGTATGTGAGGTCCAGTACTTATACCCTGTTGTGCCCTTGAAGTGGGGGCGACTTGTGCACAGAGGCTTCCCTTCCCACTCTGGCTCCAAACTCACTACAGGGGAGTATGTAGTCCTTTGTGTGGGGACAGGACACAGATTATTCGGGCGTAAGTGAGGCTTGGTCCAGCTCCTCCCTCCCATCTTTCCAGGATGGCCCATCAAGTCACACCTAAGCTCTGGCTGTGTGGCTATCTAGGGGGAATACACAAAGCTCAATTGTCACCCAACCAAGACATGTGATTATAGACAGGCAGCAGTCACCAAACTGATAAGGTTAGCAAAAGCCAGCTTTCTAAAAGTGGCATTTTCAGAGTTGCAATTTAAAATCCGACTTCACCATGAGTTTGGATTTTAAATTGTGACTCCAGAGACACCAAACCTGAAATGTCTATCTCTTCACAATTGGGAATTATACTTATTCAATGTTATAAGGTAATCACAATGTTATCCTATGGGAGAGATAGGTCTTGCATTACTGGGAAATTATTTGAAGTGTTTTTCACTTCCAGGACATGAAAAACTAAAACGTACACGTCCTGCCTTTTAAGTACATTACACTCTGCCCTCTGGGTTGCCCATGGCTTACCTTCAGGGTGACTTATATGTATAAAAAGGGAAAGTTTAGGCCTGGCAAAAGGTTTTTGACAGGTCGACATGGCAGTGTAAATGTACATGAAGTCTCTACAATTGAAGGCCTGAGACATGGTTAGGGCTACTTAAGAGGGTGTCACAAGCAGTACTGTAGGGTCACTAGTAGCATTTAATTTATGGCCCTGGCCACATGTAGTGACTTATAAGTAAATTAAATATGCAAATTGGGTATGAGCCAATGCTATCATGTTTTAGGAAGACAGTACATGCACTTTAGCACTGGTTAGCAGTTGTAAAGTGATCAGAGTCATAAGGCCAACAAAAACAAACTCAGCAAAAAGTAGGAGGAGGAAGGCAAACTGTAGATGAGCCTGCAGAAAGGGACTTTTTCCAACAGCCTTCAACAATTACCAGGGAATTAATAGTTTAGGCAAAAACTATTCTGTGACAAAAAGGCAGTGCTGGGAAGTATGCAATATAATGTTTCAAGATCATGTTTCCCCACTGCCTTAATTAATTGCAGGATTCTAATGACAACTGAAGAGGCCTTATCTGTATGTGTCTCAATATGCACCAAGAAGGACACATTACTTGATATTAAATCCCATAAACAACAATATTCTATGACTATTTAATTTTTTTATTCATTTAATTACCCTCCTCCCAGTTTTTTAAATATTTTGCACTATAGTTAACGCAATCTGTTTGCTGATTTCGATTATAACTTATATAGATAACAAATCGAGCCATCTATACAGACATTTTTCAGTGAGGTCTAACCGAATGAGATCATCAACACATATAATGACATATAGAGAGTACCCACCCAAAGAAGGAGGGAACCATTGAACAGAAATAAAAAATTCTGGAAGATCAGTTGAATATAGGAGAAGCAGCAGGGATACTACAACATACCCCACTTCAATACATTGTTTGCCATTTTTTGAAGTAATACTCTTTTGCAACTATTCAAAATAGAACACCAGTCTTTGAAGTGTAAGAGAGTAAGTAGTAAGTACTCAACAGTGCTGAGAAATATCACTAGTTTTCAGTTTAGGCCAGAGTGTTAGCAATATATAGTTTTGTTTTTGCTGTTCACTTCTTAATCATCATACAAAGAATCATAGCTTTATCAATAGTAGTGGAGCATAATTTGTTGAAAAGGGATCAGATTATTTCCCTTAACCGAAAGTTTGCAAAGAATTTCCCTGACATTCGTAAAGGGCCAAGTGACAGTCATTTTTTAGGTTCCAGCTGGAGCATTTTTATGGGGTAGAATGAGGCTTCCATGCCATAATGCTAGAATAATGGATGTACAGAGACAGTAATGAAAAGCAGCTATCAATTTCGGAGATCAAAATTCATCACGATAAATATCAGTACCCCACCTGGATCTTGAAAATGTGTCATCTTTGCCTCATTAATGGAAGCAGTGACTTGTTTCATGTGCACAACCAAAGATGTATCAGATGCATTTCCAGGATTATTGTTTGTGTGGACTAAGCTTGGCAGTTCAGGCTGGACTGTTCCCATGAGGCACAGGGTCAGACTGATTTGCATATGGCCATGTCTGAACTGGGGTGGCGGAGTGAGCTAAAGAACGGTGATGGATTAAACCCAGATCAGTTGACTGGGGATGAGTGTTTGTATTGTCAACGCTCCGTCCATCATCACCTTTGTTTTTTCTTTGTGTGGACTAAGCAGTCATAACAAGTCAATTTAGAGAAACAGACATACAGTACAGATTATCAAAATGGAAGTTTTATTCGCTCACGCTAATAGTAACATATTTTGTCTTACCTTTCTTTGCCAGAGATCTAGCTATAGTTAACCAAAACTTAGTTAAATCCCCCATTAATCGTTGTTGTGAAGAATTTTAGAATTTAGCTTCAGTACATTTTCTACTCAACTTACTACACAGATTTGTCAATACAGGATCGAAAGTAGACCTTAAACAATTTTACATAGTGCTAACTGTGTCAATTCATCATACTACAATAAATTACTGAATGGTTGCATGAATCCACAACCAAGTGTTATCCATGAACACAAATCTACGTCAAGTTATGAATTAGAATTGCATCAAATTTAAGATATTTGCTTATAAGGATTTTACCCTGAGGTTGTAGAGTCAGGGCTAAAAAAAGGACTATGTACATTTGAAGTCAAGTAGATTAAATTATGATTCCTTAGATCCGAATTCAATACAGTTAAATTGACTACCATAACCAGTGCCACGTACGAAAAGAAGAAGTAGCCTATTGATGAGTCTTTACCCTATTCTTATCAAGTTAGCCTCCCATTCACATCACCTTTGTGCTGTCAATTTAGAATGACAACATTGAGAAATGATGTCCAAGTGACCCTAATGTGTTCTCTAGCATCTCCTCTCAAATTAGAAAGTTGTGGAAATTTCATGGCATATATATTTCTTCTAGTTTGCAGGACCCATGTTTATCATATTGCCGGGCAGGAATATGCCAATAAAGTCACCAAATATACAAGATTTAGACAATCAATGTGTTACTAAAATATTTTAAAAACAACTCACCTTAGATTCGAACAATGTTTGGTTTATTTGGTAGCTGAAGGCTCATAAACTTTAATCAGTATGGGTTTGAGTAATGCATTATCCCTTCTATTCAAATTAACTTCAATGAAAATAAACTATTGCATATAGGCCAGAACTGTGCACTAAACAAATTGATATTATTCTTCAATTACAGAGCAGAATATGATTTGGCTTGCTTTTAGAAGGGCATATAGGACAAGAACAAAATATATGATTAGTTAAATCAGAATTATCCTAAATTTACATTTATTAAAGAGAAACAATACACAATGGTACCAATTTGCAAAGAGTCAGAATCGGTTAACTGAGCTACAAATGAACTTAACTATATCATCAAATCACTAAGTTTCTTGTTGGAATAGATCTCAGGAAATATGCCACTGCAATGCTCCCAAATCCATGCCTAGTCCATTTTTGATGAACCAGATTATGCCAATGTGTCCATTATTTGTGATAGATATCTGTTTCCTCCTTTTCCTTTCATGGTGATAATTAGTAGTTTAGAGAGTGAATTTTCAAAGGTTTTTTTTTTACAACTGGATAGAAATGATCCCTTTTATAAAACTCTCCTTGAATATCGCAGATCTCAAGTGGTCAGTAAATAGCAATATCCAGTCTTCTGTTTGTTAACTGTTGCTATACTTGTTGTATCTAAATCTTACAGCGTGTCTGTGAATTGAAAGACCTTTTAGACTATGATTCAACCTAATGTGGGCTCTTGAACATCCTAGCCATGGCACAATGTGTATCCATTGTTATACATTTGAGACAATGCACAGAAGTTAAGTAAAACCTACCAGATCGTCCTTTCTCTGATGTCAAAATCTGTATGATATTCAGGCACATAGCACGTGCTGAGAAGAGCTATTCCCAACAAATGAGTCCAAATACCAGTCATTCTCAGTCACGCCCAAAAGCATTTCAAATACCACTATGATGTTCAGAGTCCATCAGTGTTATGTTAGGGGGATATATTAGTAATGGTAATGGTAATGGTGATGAAAGCCTTATAAAAAAGCTCATGTTCACCCAAGGGTATCATGATGTAAACACCCAAAAGAGAGAGCTGAGATGATGAGGCTGTATCTACATCTCACTGACAAATGCATCCTCTAGAAGAATTAAATCATATTGCAAAGCCTTGTCCATGCTGAAACCCTCCTTCGCTCTGCCACTTATGAGGAGCTTCAGCCCCCCCAAGAAGCTCCATGGACTGCTTGTCTCGCTTTACTCTGAGGAGATATGACTGTTAAACTCCCCGCTAGGGTCTTAGGCAGAAGTAGCATGTGTATAGGGTCATACTAGAGCCTGCACACTCCATCACATGGCTCCATAACTGGGAAACCCTGCATTTTCCAATTGTTCAACTACAACTGACCACTACCAAATTCTGTTTTTTTGCATTCTTGCCTTTTCAGTGAACCTTTTGGGCTCAGGGGCATACTTTGAAGTTTAAGGCCTCAAATGAACATTAAAGCTTGAATGTAATAGGTGCCACGTTCACACGCGTATTCAGGTGTATGTGAGTGATACACAAGCTCTCCAGGGGCCAGGCAACCAGCAGATTCCAGGAAAGAATCACTAATGAGTAGATACTCTCAGGCTCTAACGCAAAGGTGAAGTGAGTGATTATATTATTAAAAGAAGCATTGACTACTTGCATTCATTTTGTATCTACAGGGCATATGGGCAACTAAAGCTAGTCCTAAGTGCCAAATTTATTCTTACTTTATCAACAATGTTCAATTAAGTGCCTTTGCTCGGACTCAGGGATGCAACTTGAAGCATAATTCTTAAACTTGTTTTAGTCTGTGAAGTTAGAATATCTTCATTTTTCAATTTTTATTTTATTCTGAAGTATCATTGTTTGAACTGTGATTTCAGAGACATTCATAACAAACCCCTGTAACTGCAATGTTTGAAAATCATACCTCATGTAACATATGAGAAGGGTAGTTCAGAGATTGATATACACCCTTGCAGGGGAGATAGAAGGGGAAAAGGGAAATAACAACCCAAAAGATTTTACCTGTTCACTCATGTACAAGATAAAGGAACCAATTCAAGATAGATTCTATTTGACCTGTCAGCCTTACTGTACTCTTCCCCAAACATTTTGCCCTTAACCTCCTACATTTTTAATTCATTTTTGCATTCCTTAGGACTCTGTGCACTTTACCGCTGCTAACCAGTGCTAAAGTGCTTGCGCTTACTCACCAAAAACATTGCAAAATTGGCTTACATATAATTGACTTATTAGCCCCCATTAAAGTGGTATACCACATACACAAGGAAGGTAAATAAAAGCAATTAGTGGGCCTGTAATACTTATTGTGCCACCTACTTAAGTAGCCACATAAAACATGTCCCAGATCAGCCAGTGAGGCCTAAATTCAGGTTAATTCTGTCGATTGACTTTGCAAAATAGCCCCCTTGTCAAGCCTTAAACTCCCCTCTTATTATATATGTCACCCCTTAGTTAGGCCCATAGGGCAGGGTGCATTGCAATGAAAAAGATGGGCATGTATGTTTAAGTTTTATATGCCCTGGTAGTAAAAAACTCCTAAATTCATTTTCCACCACTGTGAGGCCGAACTCCCCTATAGGATAACATTGGTTTCTCTTACCATATTTATTAAGTGATAACATTTGATTGGGAACAGGTAGGGATTTCATGTTTGGTGTTGGAAAATTATAATTTAAAATCCTCTCGTATCATAAAGTTGGATTTTAAATTACCGTTTTGAAAATGCCACTTTTAGAACGTTTCCATTTAACTGCCAAAGCTAATTTGTGCCTGCAGCCTGTTCCTGAGTCAAATGATTGGGAGTCTTTGCACGATGTACTTTGTTTGGCCGTACCAGACAGGCACTCAAAAGAGGGATTAAGTGTGCCTAGATAGGCCGTCACTGGTAGGAAGTGGAGGTCTACAGCCCTACTTTCAAGTCAATAAGCTGTACCCTGCCTTCACACAAAGGACATCAAACCACCTCATTGTTCATGCAGTCAGGCTGGAGCCAGGGCATGGAAGGCAGGAAACTCCAAGAACTTCAAAGGGAATTCTCTAGAAACTTTTTCTTCTTCAAATAAGGCAGAGGTGTCAATATTAATCCTCAGACTCACTCTTCACTTTCCTTTCTAGACCTCCCAACAGACTCTCAGAGGACTGCCTGCAGCTGTTGCCTGATGTGTACTTCAGAAGACTGCCTTGCTGCACCTGGTAGAACTTCTCTGGTGCCTGGAGCCTGCCCTGAACCCTCAGAGGCCTATCCTGCTGCTTGAGCCCTACATCATCACTTGAACCCAGGACTGCCAGATTAAGTCCAAGGGCTAGTTTACTGACCTCCTGTACAGAGCCACAGGGACATAACAGGCTCCCACCATCTTGAAGCCACCCCTGGACCCAGCATGAGTGAGTTCCAACCCTTCAAGTAAGGCCTCTCCAGTCTGGGACCCTTGAAAGTGGTGCATCACCAGTCAGCCTCTCTTTGAAGCAGCCACTGCTACATTCTTCCCCACAGCAGCAAATCCTGTTCAGGGTTCCTTCAGGGAAACAGTAATCAGCCTCTGGAGCTCTTGATGGCTACAGCTTGCAGCTTCGTCCCACTGAAGATTTTTTGACTTCCAAAAAAGAGATTTAGGGCATGATTACGAGTCTGGTGGTCTTGGAGGGGGCTGCCATGCCAGCACCTTACTCCAAGACCGCCAAACTCAACCACCAGCCACTCGCGAGCTTACAAGTTATCTCGCGGTCTGGCAGGCAGTTTTTTGATGTTCCCATTGCAGTTCCTAATAAAAAGACACTTAAATAGGAACACCAAAGCTCTTTCTTGAAAGAGATGGACTGTAAAGTCCATGCCGTGCAGGAAAGGGAGTAACTGCACACAGGGGTGCACAACATGTGCCCCCCTGCATGCACTCCATGGTCCTGAAGCAACAGGGGGACCGGCACAGCCCTCTTTGTTTCCTCACAGCCAATTTCCATGGTTGCCTCACTGCCATGAAAACTGTGGCGGTGAGAAAACTCGGACCACCGCTCCACCACAACAGGATCCACGATCCCCAGTGGTTGTGTCGGTCCCATCACTTTATTCTTAATATTGCGAGTGGACCGCCGGTCTGGTCATCCAGGGACGGCCACAATGGGTTCTGCAGTCTGATGGACTGCCAAACTCTTAATCAGGCTGTAGTAGCTTGTGCCTTTTGCTGGTTAGTATGTTCCTCGGTTCAGAACCTAACTGCCTGAGCGTTCTGTACCAAGCGTTGGGGCTTTGTCAGTTGGTGGTGGTCAACGTCGCGGCTGCTCTGCCTGTGATAGTCCAGTCTTGTAATAAATCATCAAAATCAACTTACCTGCTTCCTGTATCTTTATTATGACATCTTTTCTGACAACGAGTGCTGGGCCATCAACATGGACCTGCATGCCCACGACCTGCGATACACTCCTTCCATTCCATTCGTAGTCCCATGAAGTTCGGCAACAGGAGTGACCCGTTCGTTGGTAACTCCGTCCAGAGTGGTGAGGGGCGACACTGGATGTAGTCTTATGGCGCTGTGGGCAGAGCAGCATTTCCGAGGTTTGGAAATAACATGAAATGGAAGGAGGGGTTTGCATTTCACCGACGATGACATAGAGTAGTGTCTGATGATGGCGTGCTTAACTGCGTGTCTGGTGTTGTGAAGCCTTGCATTCCAAAGTCTTTGTTTCGTGTGCTTGAAGGGAAGCAAGAAACACTGCCAGTTTTAATTGTTGTGTGCAAAACATACATCATAAAGCCTTCCTTCAAGTTTGCCTTCTTCTATTATCGTGTGGAGTCAGCAGGAAGCTGCATCATAAAGCCTGACTTCTTGATTTACAGTGGGGCAGTGTTACAGAGCTTGCTCTTTGCAGAACTTGCTCTGTGAGGAAGTTTTAATTACTGTGTCTCACATTTGCCATACAGTGTGGGGTTCTGTAGGTCACATTGTCATTTGTAGGATGCCACTCCTGGTAAGAACAGCTTCTTATCAATCAATTTAACTTTATTACTCTGACAGTATTGAGAAGTTATTTAATTTTTTCAGCCTTCACATGATATTTTTAATGTTGGTTCTTCCAATCACACTCACTGTGTTGCTCTTTGTTTATCTTTGTTCATCAATGGAAACAGTGGTATGATGGGTTTGAGACATATCTTCGTTCAATTGGTGCTATTCGATTCAGATCTGAGTGAAGGAAATATATTCTGCTTCATTCCTTAGGTTTTGAAAGAAGAGCAATTTTGAAACACTTTCCCCGACCTGTCATTGAAGGTGAAGAGGTTCTTGATGATTACCAAGACATTGTGAAAAGACTTCAAACCAGGTTTGATGTCTAACCTAGTGGTGTTGGAACACAAGTTTTTTCTGCATTTTTAGAATACTTGTGAAGATGATGACACTTCTATAACTGCTTTGAGGAGGTTAGTCTCTGAGTGCCAGTTTGAGAATTTTGCAGACCAGTTGATGTGAGGACAGTTTATTTGTCACTGCAGAGACAAAATGATCAAACAGAAATTTCTTTCGATGAGCAATCCAACATTGGAGGAACCTATTAAATTGGCCAAAAGCATTGAGACGTCTCAGTTGTTGGCAAAGGAACTAGAGCCCAAAAACAGTGAAGCAGTTTCTGCTGTCAAGGTTAAAGATTCCAAGGATACTAAAGACATTAAGCACTTTGACAGGTCACGTTATGGTTTTGGCGAAAAGCAAAACTCCTTCTTTTCTCAAGAAATTATCTGTTTTAGGTGTGGGTACAGGTCTCATGTGAAGGTAACAAGTGTCCATCCAAGTTTGTGACTTGCAGGATTTGCAACAAACCGGGTCACTTTGTGAAGGATTGTCAAGCTGGTAGAGGCAAACAACCTTCGTCTGTCAAATGTGTCTTGGATGAAAACAAGTATTGTGACGGTGATGAGTTCATCACTAAAGACCTAAGGGGCATTGACATGGTGGTACAAGATGATGTGGTCAAGGTGGAAAATCCAGAACTATGTGTGGACCCCTATGTTGAGGTTCAGGTTGGGGATAAGGTCTTGAACTTGTAGTCGATTCTGGTGCTCTTATTTCAATGATCACACAAGAGCTTTTTGACAACACTTGGCCCACTAGACCTCTCTTACCTCCTCATCACAAGGCAGTTTCTTATGAAGGAAGAGAGATCAATTTGTCTGGATAAATTGAGGACATTATGGAGTTCTGGGTTAGGAAAATTGCAGGGAAAGTGTATGTGGCACACAAAGGATTGAACATTCTGGGCTGGTTTCACCAGGGGTTATTTGGCATGGTACCGGGGACCAGTGAGTAAGTACTTGTTGTAAGGGACAATTTGGATCTCGAAGAAATTATTAATACATTTCCTCATGTTTTTTCTGGTAAACTTGAGAAGGTCAGAGACTACCAAAATAAAATTATCATGAAAGATGGTGTAAGAGCCATTCAACACAAGCTTTGGAATGTTCCTTTTAGCATTAGACAAGATTTGGAGATTCAGCTTAATTCCTTGTGTGTGAAGGGGATAATAGAACCTGTTGACTCCTCCCCGTGGCTTTCTCCTTTGGTTGTTGCCCGGAAACAGAATAGGGAGTTGAGGGTATGTGTTAATCTCCGCTGTCTAAACAAGGAGATTTGGGTGGATTCTCATCCCCTGCTGAACATCAACAAACGTTTAGCAGGGTTGAAGAGTGCTAAACTTTTTTCTAAGCTAGATTTGGCCTCCACATACCACCAGGTTGAGTTAACTCCTGAATCCAGACATCTCACTACTTTTGTCTCCCCTTTTGGTACTTGCGTCAGTGGCATTTGTTTTTCAGCGTCTAATGAATAACATGCTTAAGGGGATTGATGGAGTGTCTGTTTTCCAGGAGGATGTTTTGGTTGTTGCACCTGATAGGGCTGCCCATGATGCCATTCTTCAGAAAGTCTTGTCTAGATTTCAATCTAATTGTGTTGTGCTGTGCAGGGACAAGTGTGTCTTCCTTACAAAAGAACTTGAGTACTTGGGACACTCGGTAAATAAATGTAAATTGATACTTGTATAGCGCACTACTCACCCGCAAAGGTCTCAAGGCGCTTGTACGAATACCGCTGTGGAGCCCATCCTGGCTTTCCCTGTGAGGTGTCCACTTCTGGGCACCCCCAAGGTGGAGGCCAGGCATCCTTAGCGTTGTGGGGGCCGTTGTGGAGATTAAGCAAGCTATTGCCCAGAGTTGCAGAGTGGGACTCCATGATTGGAATAGGCTCCGAGGTGACTCGGTCACTGGACAGGGCATTCTTCTCAAGCCTAGTCTCATAGATTCCATTATCAAGTCTAAAGCACCCTCTGATAAGGCTAGAATACAACAAGGGCGTTGTGAATTTTATTCACGTTTTGCTGAAGATTTTGCAAGCAAGCTGAGACCTCTTTCACAAATGCCAGAATGTGCTTGATTGGATCAAGAAACAGATTTTGCCAAAACTGTTAAAGCATTATGATCCTGAAATTCGTTGCACTTTGACTGTGGATGCTAGTAATGTAGGCGTGGGGGCTGTTTTGAGTCAAACCAAAGGTGATGAGGTCAGGACCATTGGGTTTGCCTTGATAGTGCTATCTCCAACTGAAAAGAAGTATTCAGTCATCAAGAAGGAATTGTTGGCTTGTTGGTGGGCAGTGATGACATTCTGAAATGTTATTTGGGGAAGAAGGTTTTGTCTCCAAACTGACCACAAGCCTTTAATTTATATCTTGAGTGGCAAAAATGTCAGAGGATTCTCCTGGCATTGCTCGCTTGTCGTCTAAACTCCAGTTTGATTTCTCGCCCGAGTGGATTACCGAAAATAAAAATTGTTGTGCAGACTACCTTTCACGTTCTTCTGACATTGTGGAGGATGAACTTGTCATGGGTGAGGAGGACAAAGAAGAGTTAAATGTTGCTGCTGTAGATATCCCACAGTTGTGCCCGATTACAGAGAGTGAATGGTGTCAGGCCCTAAGTACTGATGTTTCCTCGTTGACTATCATGAAATATGTGGAGACAGGATGGCCTAGGGAGAGGAATCTGAGTTTTGAACTGAAAACGTATATTCAGGTGGCAGATGAATTGTCTATTGAGGATGGCTTGATGTTGAGAACAGACAAGTTGGTTCCTCCTGTGTGTTTGAGAGCTGGTATCATTGTTAAAGCTCATGAGGGGCATTTGGGAGACACTATGACAAAAAAGGGTGAGGCTCTCTTTTTGGTGGCCCTCCATGGACAGGGAAGTGGGTGAAATGGTCAAGTCATGTGTGATTTGTTCTAGCTGTGATAAGACTGCTAAGGTGTGCACCCCTTCTCTTTCTCCTATTGAGTTGCCATCTGCACCTTGAGTTAAATTGGGGCTTGAGATTGTTGGTCCATTTCATGCGCATTATGCTTTTTCAGGGTTTGCATTGGTCATGATGAACTATTACTCCAAGTGGCCTGAAGTCAGGTTTGTGAGGGAAGTGACAACAAGGACTGTTGTAGAATTTCTAAAAGATGACTTTAGAAGAAAGGTTTTCCGGAGACTCTCGTGACCGACAATGGCAATCAATTTGTCGCTAGAGAGGTGGAGGATTTTCTTCACACCAGTGGGATTAAGCATCTTAAGAGTTCACTTTATCACCCCCAAACCAATGGTCTAGTAGAACGCATGAACAAAGTGTTGGGGGAATGTATATAATAGGCTCTTGCTAAAATGTGTGGGGTTGCTAATTCAGTCAAGAGCATGCTTTGGTTCTATAGCATCGCCCCTCATTCCACTACTGGTGTTTCACCTTTTGAGTTGTTGCAAGGACGCAGAGCTACCACCACCTTTTCTCCGAGTTGGGTGAGTAAATGGGTCAAAGGTGGACAGTGGTCAGATGTCTGTGTTAGGACATGGGTGAGTCTGACTCAAGAGAGGCAGAAAAAATACTTTCACACAAGGTAGAATGTCAAAGGGTTTGATTTGGTTGTATGTGATCACGTTCATGTGAAGAAACCTGTACATGTGAGGAAGGTCAATCCAAGTGTGGCCCTACTATTGCAGTGGTAGAGGTCAATGGAGATTCTGTGAAACTTGTGAATGGCCAGTGGTGGAAAAAGTTTTTTTGGTGAAATCTGGTGTCTTTTATGAAGGTTCTGGCGGCTGTAGCATGGGTGGTGATAGGAGTTCTTCATGTGAGAGTCAGACTGATTTGAAACGTAGTTCCAGGGTTAGGATATATTTAACTCCATGATTTAGGGACTGATGTGTTTTACCACTATGTTTTTTTACCTTTTTACAGGAATTTTTGCTTATCCTTGTAATGTGTTATCATGAATTTTGCATTTCACTATTGTCTGTTCTTACAGGTATTGTTATTTGGTTTTATGTTCTATTTTTTCTTGTGTTTTCTTTTTCTGTCCTCCCTTCTCCTTTTCTCCCTTTGTGGTCTTCCTTCTCTCATTTTCCTTTGTGTTTTGGGGAAAACCCATGTAGTAGCTTGAGCCTTTTGCTGGTTAGTATGTTCCTCGGTTCAGAAACTCACTGCGTGAGTGTTCTGTACTGAGCGTTGGGGCTTTTTTAGTTGGTGGTTGTTGACGCAGCAGCTGCTCTACCTGTGATGGTCTAGTCTTGTAATAAATAATCAAAATCATTTTGCCTGCTTCCTGTATCTTCGTTATGACACAGGCCCTAAGTCCAAATGTCAAAATCTTCACCGCAACTTCATCCAGTGGCCCTCCAATAACAACGCCTCTTCCTCGGACACTGCCTGTAGCCTTGCTCCACTGACTTTCCCTCAAACATTT
Source organism: Lissotriton helveticus (assembly GCF_964261635.1). NCBI lineage: Eukaryota > Metazoa > Chordata > Amphibia > Caudata > Salamandridae > Lissotriton > Lissotriton helveticus. The sequence goes on along the minus strand of NC_136069.1, from coordinate 491,711,797 downwards.
TTCTTTGCAATGTCTTTTAAGTCTAGAGGTAAATGCCACCCGGGCCCAATCCACTTCTTGTGGTCGCCATATTTTTCAACTTTGACCCAGTTTCACATGACCAGATGTCAAGGGTTGGCGCTTTAATCTTTTGGACATTAGTTTTTACCTTAAACCGTTTCTACTGATTGGATTTTGTCGTTTTGGTGTAAAACTAATTATTAAAATGTACTCTATTCTCTGAAAGTGGCATTCAATTTTTCTTGAGTTGTTTTTCCACTTTTTTGTTGTGTGTGTGCTGCATATCATTTACACATTTCCACAACACTAAGTTAAGCCTGACTGCTTACGCCAACCTACCAGTGGATTAAGTACAATGTAATTAGTGACATTTGTGCTTCACCCAAAGAGGGATTGTGGCTGTTGGTGGAGCAGGGTTAACACCCCACTCAACCAACAACCAAATGTCTCACCTATATTGTAGTTGCATGTCTAACCTTTAAAGCTGACCTCCTAGTCTGGGCTTCCAGCTAAATTCGGCTTATCAACAGGGTTACAATGCATAGTCTAAATTTGAGGAGAAAAAAGCATTATACATAGTTTTTATCGAACCTAGTAAGTCCATGCAATGACATTTTTTAAACTATTTTTATAGTGGGATCAACAACACCATGCCAAGACATTCTTGATAAGAATCTCAGAACATTAAACAAGCATTATTGCAACCTTAGGATACCCCAGGATGGATTTTGATCTTTGCTGGCAGTGCCAAAATACACTTTCTTAGTCACGCCAATGATTATACAATGTATTTTTACGAGTGAGGGAAAGATTATCTCCTGTGCTTAAATGTGGGTCCAAAATGGTAATTGAATACCCAATCTCTTTTAGAGACAGATTCAAACTGCACAAAATGTGTCTACCTTAGGAAGCATTGGCATATTTCTTCTCAAAAGATTCCATTAAAATCAATACTTCAAACTAAAATGTGACTGTTTAAATGGGAAAATAGTAGAATAGATTAGGGAATTATTCATACATTCCACTTTATCCACAGACTACTCTATTATATTTATAAAATGAAGACGGTAAGCCTTGTTGAACAATGGTTTTCCGAAGTCAGAGGGGACATTGTCTAGCTGATTGAGTTAGACTGTCCCTTTTGGGAAGGGGCCGAGAGTGATGTGCAATGGTAGAGCTTTACTCTATAATGGCAAGGATGAGCTAAAAATTGATGGAATGGAAAGTGGCCTGCAGGGATCAGCAGTAGCAGAGATCAAATCAAGTATTCTAGCCATCATTTGTTTTTGCTGTATAACTAAATCCCCCTAAATAGGAGGTGTAGGACTAAATGACTGAGTCCGAGCTTGTTGCAACATAGGGCTCAAGCTGCACACCACAAAAGAGGCCCAATAAAACCAAGACCAGTCTAGTTTTTTTTATTTTTTATGGAAAGCAAATAATAGCACAGTTATTTAAAATCAATGGCAATTTTCACATGCATGCTGTAAAACTGTTAATAATCATCAAATTATAATAAATTTGTTTTGCTCGTAAACAATTAACATGCTTATAACTATATTCATGAATTTTAAAAAGCGACCCTTTAATTGAGGATTGTCAACACTTACACATCCTTTACTGCTTCAGTACCTTTTCTAATATTTGAGGAAATAAAGACCAGCATTAAACATGTCCTCCTGAGTATTGTCAATTCACTACAAATACGTATTATATGAAGATTGCTCTGCAGCTATGTAAATTCTGCATGTAGGATCTGTTTCGCCTTTTAGACAAATCTATTGAAAGTGTCTCAGGTACAGGAAACAGACAATACTCTAAATATCCTTCTCTTTCTCTCTACATTCAGTGGTAGTTCTCAGTACTTTGCCTTGCGTTATTTGCATGTGTGCTTAGCACTACATAATTATACCTCGTTTATCCAAAGCAGAATGGTCTTTGAAAGAGATCAAAGTTGTTTTTTTTTTATTGATTTTTTTTGTGATATGGTAAATCCATGGCTTTAAACATCACTGACTTTAGAGAGTCTGCCAGGTATAAACCCCAATGGTTTGTATTCAATGGACTATTTATTTCTTGCCACAGGTCTGAGTTTTGGTTTTGAACAGTTAACTATGTAAAAGGCTTTAGGATGGGCGATTGTTTTTAAAAAGTAAATGCCAAGCACACCAAAACTTGTGTTTGCTGTCAGGAGGTCAAAAAATAAATGTATGGGAGCAACATTGCACGGTATGTGACCACTTGCTGAATTTTCCATGGTTTCTTAGCATGTAGGTGTATGCATTAGTTTGCTACTGATCACCTGGGTAATTGAAAACTAAGATGGACAAAACAGATTACCAATCGAGTACAAGAAAGAGGTATTAAGAGCTGGCACTGTTATTGTCACGGCCACTAGGGCCAGCTTCAAACTGCCATGTTTCTTCATACATAGACCTAAATATTTGTACCCAATGGTACATTAAGCTTGGGATTGATGCATCTACCAACATCCATTTTTGACAGGCTCTCTTGTCTGTAGACTGTCACTTTAGTCTTATCATTGTTTGTTAGACCCGGGATCCCTGTTTGGCTAAGGTAGGTACCTTAGGCCAAGTAATGCGTCATACACTAATCAGGTACTCCCTTATGCAGAAATTATGCAATGTGTAATAGGACAGTCAGGTGGTCCGTTATGCAGAAATGGAATAATGTGTAATACACTGAAGCACTGATCACTGCCTTAGGCGACCCCTCTGCCTCTCCTTCTGACTTCCAGACAGCCTCTCAACAGTTGCACCCAAAATGGGTATTATGTAATCAAAAGTGCAGCTCCGCACTCTGGCCCCTGTGCTGCCACTCCCTTGGCAATACGGACCATGATACTAGCTGAAGCAGAGGGTCGCGCTGCCGACACGATAGAGAGGCTGAGATTCTCCCTCCAAGTCCGCCCCCCCCCCCCCAGGAGTCGGACACGATACCCGGGGGGCGCAAACTCACTCGCCTCTCCTCGTCCAGTGGCTATGCCTCCAATGCAACTTTGTAAATTGGCAACGGCGGGCTCGGGCCGGCAACTCAGCTCCCCGGGACTGGCGGTCTTGGCCGCTTCATGTTTGAAGATCTTAGGCTGCCATAGAGCACATGCACACAGAGTCGCTGAGTCTTCCTTAAGCTTTGGGGGCATGATCACTAGGCACTCCACACACAGGTCTCAGGCTGCACGAAGATCATGCGCACAGCATCGCTGAGACTCACTTTAACTCTGGTGCACACGATAACAAGGCAAATCCTCACGAAGGTCTCACGGTGCACAACGCACACAGTGTCGATGAGACTCACCTGGATTCTGGTGCACACGATAACAAAGCAAATCCTCATGAAGGTATCATGGTGCACAACGCACACTCACACGCACACAGCGTCGGTGAGACTCACTTGGATTCCGGTGCACATGATAACAAGGCAAATCCCCTCAAAGGTTTCACAGTGCACAACGCACACAGCGTCGATGAGACTCACTTGGAATCCGGTGCACATGATCACTGGACAATCCTCACAAAGGGGTTCAGGCTGCACAAAGCACATGCACACCGCATCGCTGATCCTTGCTTGGACTCCAGATGCCCATGATCACAGGGCATGCCTTATGAGGGTCTCACCTGCAACAAGAACGTGCACACAGCGCCACTGGGACACTCATGGAAACCTTTGTGTTCCTGTGTTTCCGAAACAGGGAGCCAGCTCACCTCGGGCCCTGGGAGATAAGTTACTTCAGGACACAGCACACAGCAAAGTCCTTCAAGCAGGGGGACACAGCACACAGCAAAGTCCCTTTAGCCTTTCCTTGGTTAAAACAGCAAACTGCAGGCCAGCCCCAGAACACACAGCAAGGGTCAGTCCTGTCCTTTAGTCTCTTCAGTAGTTTCTTCCTTGGTAAAAGTCCTCTTGACCACAAAGTAGCTCCAGTCTTGTTCACACTTGATTAAGCCATTCTCCAAAGTTCAGGGGCTTCAGCTCCCATAGTTCCCCCCCTCAATGGCTTTGAAGTCTTTGTGTTTCAGGGGGCACTGACCCCAGTTCAAACCAGTTCCGAGTGCCTCCCTGCCAGTAACACCTTCTTCCTTTGATTAGTGGGGGGTCTGGATTCTCAATCACTCAGCAGGAAATGGGACATTTGTTTTATTTATAACATTTCTAAAGCGCACTGTTACCCGTAGTTGTCCTGGCGCTGTGTGACCCTTCCTAGGAACAAAATCAGAGTCAGTCTAATCCGTAAACAGCCAAGTCTTTAGGCCTTCCGAAAAGCCAAAAGATTCGACATACCTCATAGGTACTGGGGGAGCTGATTCCAGGCTTTGGCTGCACTAACCACAAAGCTTCTTCCGCCCCAAGTAGCTTTTGTTGCAAACAGCACATGAACCAATTTGGCATCCGATGAGCGTAGTGGTCTATTTGGAGTGTACCAGTACAGTCACACTTTTAAATATGCTGGTTCACCTCCATAGAGTGCTTTAATGCACATGACACAAAGCCTTGAACCAAGTACGCTTCTTAACTGGGAGCCAGTGCAACTTCTTTAACTCTTTCGCTATAGGGGCATATTTTGGAATGCCCAACATCAGGCTGGCAGCAGCATACTGCAAAACTTGCAGCCTCTTCAATAGTCCTTCCTGCATGTTAAAATAGAGACTATTGCAGTAGTCTAGCCTGGACATGGTGAGGGAGGTGATAACAGTTTTTCTGCAATCTGTCGGTAAATATGACAGGATTTTCTTGCAGGACCTGAGCACAAAGGATGTGGCCGAGGTCACAGCATTTATCTGGTCTTTGAAGTTAAGCTTCTGGTCCACCCATACACCTAGGTTTTTAACCTTCCTGTTTGGGGCCGGGAGTGGACCAAGAGTATTAGGCCACCACTCGGGTGTCCAGAAATTGGGGTCATTGCCGAAGCATAGCACCTCCGTCTTGCTAGAGTTTAATTTAAGACAATTCTGTGCCATCCAGGACCCTACGGCAGTCATACACTCATTAAAATGGCAGGCCACGCTTTTTACTTCAGATGGAAGTAGCGACACCACAATTTGCATGTCATCCGCATATGTGGTCAAACTAAAATCATATGATCGAATAAGGGGCGCTAATGAAGATATATATACATGAAATAACGTCGGACTCAGTGAGGACCCCTGCGGGACCCCACACGGTTGTGCGAATGGGTTGGATACAAATTCTCCCTGTGCCACCTGCTGACTCCTATTCATCAGGAATGATTTCAGCAAGCTCCATGCAGCTCCCCTTATACCGATCTCCCGCAGCCGGTCCATCAACAAAACGTGATGGACCGCGTCGAACGCTGCGGAGAGATCTAGCATAATCAGAGCTGCCTTAACACCCTGATCTAAAATAGTCCGAGCCTCTTTGGAAGATTTTAAAAGTGCCGCTTCCGTACCGTGGCCCCTTTGAAACCCATACTACGTTTGATCAAGAGCATGTGTGGATTCCAGGAGTTGGCTGAGCTGGGTGTTATTGTGTCTCTCTACAATTTTCGCTGGTATCGGAAGTCTAGATATGGGCCTGAAATTATTAGGATCTTTAATATCAAGATTTGGTTTCTTTAATAGGGGCAAGATGGAAGTTTTTTTCCAGTCCAATGGTTAATAGCCTTCTCTATACATCACATTTAAAATAGGTGTCAAGGATCTAGAGAGGGGCTTGGCTGCTAGCTTTAAGATAGTAATCGGACAGGGATCCAATGGAGAGCCTGATTTCACCTGCATCAAAAGGCTAGTAGTTTCTATGGTGGTGAGTTGAGCACACTCCTCCAGCAACCCTTTCCTTTCTGGCTGCAGATTATCAGCTTGGTCCGCCAAAGTTTCGGGATTACATTTGTAAAAGCGGAAAAGATGGTATTCACCTTTGTATAAAAAAAGCTAGCTAGAGTTTCGTATAGTCCTTGACTGGGGGTAATTGAAATAGCTGCTGGGTTGGCCAGACTGGTGACTGTTTTGAATAGTTCCCTAGCTGAGTTTGCAGCTTTATTAATCTTCAAAGCAAAAAATAGTCGCTTATCCTGATCAATCTGCTGTTTATATGAGGCAAGAGCTTGTTTATACTCCTCTTTATCATTAAGCTTGTACTACATTCTCCACCTTCTCTCCAGATGTTTACAACTTACTTTCTGATCCCTCAGTTCCGGTGTATACCAAGGGGTGGAAGGATGCCTTCTAGTGGGATGGAACTTTTTTAGAGGAGCAAGTTTGTTCCCTGCTTTTACTAACCATTGATTGTAGGAACCTGTAGCCAATTCTAAATTTGCTGGTCGCGAGGTTAAGGTCTTATTGAGAGTATCACACAGATCCTCAGCCACAACTCTCTTCCTCTCTCTTGTCTCCAATTTCCTTTTGTTCACTAGTGTATACGGGATGTGCTCAGGAATGTTAAGATTAAATACCACGGCTTTATGGTCCGACCATAGTAGCGGAATAATATCCTTCATACATAAATATGGATTATTGGAAAAAATGACATCCAATATGTGTCCAGCCTGGTGAGTCGCACCTGTCACCCGTTGCTCTAAATTGCTACATTTCATCAAATCTAGCAATTTGGCTGTATCTGGGTCTGCTGTAACTTCCAAATGGAAATTAAAATCCCCTAATATAGTATAAGAGATGGCTGTAATGCCTGTTTCCACAATTTTGCCCACCTTCTCTATGAAGCGAGCTCTGGGGCCTGGTGGTCTATAGACAAGTGAACCTTGGAAGGTATACTGGAGAGTCAAACGGAAGGAGAAGTCTAATGCCTCGCAGCCCTCCACCTCACCCAGACTAAAGGAGGAGATGATGGAAGAGTGATAAATCACGGCTAATCCACCCCCTCTTCCCCTTGATCTATTCAAAGTATAGCAAACAAAGTCCGCCGGGGTCGCCTTTATCAGGTCCGGGCCCGATGCATTATCCGTCCAGAATTCGGTAATAAAGGCTATCTTAATGTCTTCACCTTCTATAAATAGAGCACTCTCTGTGCTATGTTTAATCAATGATCTGACAGTCATCAGGGCACATTTCCAATTCACAGAGTCTGTGTTAAACCCCACCTTTGCTGGTTGATGTCTCGCCATCTCTAGGGTATGAAACAACAGCTTTGGAATTGTGCTCCTACAACCTGGACAAGCTTTGTAGAGCTCCTGAGGCCGAGCATTGGGGCAGATACAAAGGCACGCAGGTGTGTTGTTATTAGAATTAAGCTTCCTTAGTACCGGACCGTCATGGCATATATTTGTCTGCATCCCTATGCTTGCAGGACCAGGGGCACTGGCGCTGAGCGTGGTCCGATCGCGGACGGGTGCAGACGGGCTTGCCTTTGGCGCGCCACTGGTGTGCCCGCTGCGCGCGTCCGCTGCGCGCTCATGGCAGATTGTGTTTAAATGCCATCAGGGCTCCAAAGCCTAGCCAGTTGACCTCTCATCACCCTCAAGATGGCGGCCCTGAGTTCCCACCGCCGGACTAACCTGTGCCGGTATTCGGGAATATGGGAGGTTTAATGAGGTGGAGAATGTTAAACATATTAAAAAGAAACTGTTGGCTCAGTCTCAACCGCGTTCTATAGTTAAAAATTAAATGTGCCTCAGGAGAATCCTGATTTAGCAGCAACCCAGGCCTCTTCACCTCTAGCGGCTTCTACTCCCCCTACACTTCAGATGCAGGTCAGCCTGTTGCTATCTCACCTACTCCCTGGGTCAGGACATTCCCCAGATCCTATCACTTTTAAATCCAGATGGTCAATCCACAGCCAGGCATAGACACACAGAAATGTTAGAGCAGAAAAACTCAGCCACTTCTCAAAGAGTGGCTTCTAAACACACAATGCAAAAACCACCTTCATAAAAAGATGTGTTAATAAATTGTGAGTTCAGGCATAGTAAACTTCACCTTTCCATCTTAAGCCTTTGGAAAGATAGGCTGGAAAACATATTACACAACCTTCCCATTCTGTCCTATGGGCAAGATGGCCTATCAACAGTGAAAAACTAAATGGAGATTATTTCACTGTCAGGACATGACACACACCTTAGTACATGTCCTACCTTTCACATGCACTGTGCCCTATCCAGGGGGTACCCTAGACCTATCATAGGGGTGACTGGTGTGCATAGAAAGGGAAGGGTAAGGTCTGGCAAGTGAGTGCACTTGTCAGAACAACTTGGCAGTTTTACAAACTGAGCGCAGGCAAAGCAATGGCAGGCTTCCCTTAAGGCTACTTGTGTAGGTGGCACACATAGTGCTGCAGGCCCACTAGTAGCATTTGCATTAGTAGCTCTGGCACATATAGTGCCCTATACTAGGGACTTTACTAGCAATTGAAACATACCAATCATGGACAACCAATTCCCATTACTTTATACAGGGAGCACTTGCACTGTGACACTGATCAGCAGTGACAAAGTGCCCAAAGCATCTAAGTCAGTCAAAAATAGCTGAGTTAGAGGCAAGAAGCCAGGGGTAATCACACCAAGAAGTGCCAGGTCTGACACTGTTTATTAGTTTTCTTACAATAAACATTTAATGTATCTAACTTTCTCTGAAGAACAATTGCTGTTTTATCTAGAATCACTGTATCATATGCATATTGCATGATAGTTAATAGTTACTTCAAAGCTCAGGGAAAAGGGGCCCATGCTCTCCAAAGCTGTCCCCAGTCGAGAGCTGCTTTTGCTGTTTAGAAGGACCATAGCCTTGGAATTTGGGTTAAACCATCCCTTTGGGGGTCAAGCTAAGACTGATTGGATATTGTCAGGAGACGGAGTACCACTATAGACGCAATAAACCTGCTTGGGTTACGTCAAGACCGCTTTTGTGGAATCGGAACTTTGTTGCCCAGCCCTTGGCCCTGACGCATGGAGCACTTTATCCAGAGCCCCTGGAGGGGCTTGAAAAATATTGCGGAGGTCCAGCGGCTCATCTTAGCCCGTCATAGACTGGCGGAGACTGGACTGGGCCACGGCTCTAAAGTCAACAATCAAAGGTATTTTGGACAGAGATTACTCATATTCCAAGCGTTAAAGGGGCGCTATATCCACCGCATAGAGAAAATGTGGACTTATAGTTTATATTGTGCAATTGCTCTGAGGGGTAGCGCGGGGTTACCTAAGCTTAAATAGATCAGATTTTGTAACCCCATCAAGGAGATCTTTGAGGATAAGAAAGCTATAGTGATATTACGGAAACGATGGGGAAGATAAAAGCACCAAGTGCCCCGATTAAAAAGCAAAAGATCTCAGGGACGCACCCACGTCAAAGCTTGCCTAGCTACCTCACGGGAGCCATGGCGCAAGTGAGCGCCAGATTGTAACAGTAGAGGAAGCTCTTAATCCAGGTATCCCTGGCATGGAGGGGGGTACCCCAATGGTCAATATATCAAAAGAGGGGCCTGTTTTACCTTTACCAGCATCTAGCAGTTTATCAGGCGTAAATGTTTGTATAGCAAACATACAGGATAAAATTGCAGTTAGCGATGAAGACCTGGATATCCAACCCCAGATAAAGCGAGCTAGAAACCCGGACAGCGCAATCCATACTATTGGGGATAAGAGTTTAACGGATAGCCAGACACCCCTTAAAGCTCCGAAAAAGACCAAAAGGGATAAACTTTCATCAGTGACATATAACACAGCTAGCAGGGGCAAATCAAATCCAAGCATAAATGTGGGCACGCAGAACGAGGTCAAACATTTTAAAACTAAATTGGACGCTTTAGACACATTCTTAAGGGAAAGCCTAGGTGGTCTAATACATAGAATTGGATTAATAGAAGAGGCTTTAACAAAAAGCTTAGCTAAACCCCACCCTCCTGACCAAAAGACATCTGTTCAACTGGGAAGTCGGGAACACCAATCCAAATGTAGGAGACTTCACACCACTCACACTAATTCTGGCCATCTCGAGGAAACAACACATGTTTCACACAACACTACACAAAACATCCCTATGGTGCATACAGTGGCACCCTTTACTACTACCCCTGCAGTGCCCAATAGGACCAAACACCATTCAGTATTTAATAGCCCAAACACTGCCAGTAATATGAATGAAATAGGGACTGAGAGATACATGACACGTTTGGGTCTTCCACCGGTAGCCACACCTTATATGGTGGTTTAAATATTGTCCCTAAACTACAGAATAGGGCGGACAAATCGTGGGAAAGGGAGAGGAATAAGGCCCTGCACTGGCTTGGAGCAAGGACGGGTATCACTTAGAGACTACTTAATAAATTTAAGATGGTCAGAAGAGTTAGTTGGGTAGGAAATGGGCCAAAGAACCAGATAGGGGACTGCGTAGTGTTGACTTTCAAAATGCCCAAGCTAGTTAGATTGATCCTGAGTAGAGCAGGTAATAATTGTTCTTTGGGACAAGGTGTTAATTTAGTCCCACTGGGATACTTTTACCAGCCTACACCTTGTGTTGGTCCAAGGGACATGGGATCCCAAATTCAGTGTCACAATCGTGGGTTTAACCTTTAATCGCTTTGATGCACTCGCTAACCTCGAATCAGTGGACTGACAATACACTGTGTGATATAATCAAAATAGTAAAGGCCATACCCAACTTGACGGTAAAGCCAGTCAGTACTGACCATACTTCTTCATCTAACATAGTCATGTTAACAAACATCGAGATTGCATATGAGTTAGATTTAGACCCTCTGGCTGTCTCAACTCCCTCCCCTATAGTACAACCTGAAAAAACACCCATAAATTGTGTTGAACATGGGGGAGAAAGTAAAGGCCCGGGAGCAAAAGATATTTCTAAAGCTCTGTTCTGGAACGTGGCTGGCCTAAAATCCAAGGTGTCCAAGGTGTCCAATATAATATGGTTTGATTTTGTGAGCAAATACGATATTTTTAGCTTACAAGAAACCTGGGTGGAAGGGACAATGTATATCAGCGGGTATAAAACGTTCTATACGTCCGCAGTTCCGTCGTCACTTAAAAGAGCGAAGGGTGGCCTCTGTACCTACATTTCAAATTATCTGAATTTAGGAAAAAATGTTTTTAATGTTTCAGATCAGTATTATCAAATCATTAGCCTTCACATAGACCAAGCTTTTTGTATTATTTTATTGAATTTTTATACTAACGCTTCACCTGAGCGAATTTAGGGATTATTGGGAAAAGTGAGTAGTGAACAACACAATTTACAAACCTGTATATTGAAAGAGATTTGCTTCATCTGGGGCTGGGATTTTAATTCTCCTGTGTGCTAGTACATGAACAATGGGGTATGCTGCATAGCGTATGAAAAGGGTTCTAGTATTTCACATTTCCCACACCCACCTTATGGCGACCTCCTGAATGACATTATGTTTACATTTGATTTTGGGTTTGTTAATGATTTATGTGTACCCATGGTTCCTTTCCAGTCCACTTTTAATGGTCGAGGCACCTTTTCCACTATTGACTATGTATTAGTCTCGAGTAGATTTTTCGCTTGTCTAAAAGATTTTACCATACATGACATAGCATTAAGCTACCACTTTCCTATTAGTATCGGTGTGAAGGTGAATATTAAGAGTGTCAATAAGAGAGAAGATGCTAACCACTTTGTGGAAAATATTTCTCTGAGCAGACAAAATGGTTATGCACTCAAATGAGAAAATGTGGATCCTGAGGCTTTTACTAGCAAGGTGGTGTTGAATTGTAAAGATATACTTTTAACTTGTTTGGATGACAAATCATCTCATCAGATCGCAAGGATTCGCAATTAGGAAATTACAAAATGGTTTCTTGATGCATCTAGCCCTTAGTCCCTAAGTCATTCCCCTAATTAGGTGGACTCTCCTCCCAGCTGACAGTGTCAAAACTGGTTTTGCCTCCTCCTGTGACTGAAGCCTCCCTTTCTATGAGGGTCCTCGGAATGAGTAGTGGAAACCCTCTTTGGTATTTCTTAGTCAGTGATAGTGTATAAAGCTGCTCTTTGTTCTGTCACATATTCCTGTCCACACTCAGATAGCTAATTCTTGCTAAGTGGTCAGCAGTGTAGGAGAGTAGGATCTTCTTACTATGGTTACCCCCACTTTTTGCTGGTATTTCACTGTTTTTCGACTTTAGTCTGGCTTGGGCCTTGCTATCTAGGACCCCAGCCTAGCTGCTTCTCTAAAATGATTTTACTTTAGGTACACTCCAGTTTGGATACTAGGGTACCCTTGTGAGTCGCTAATATATAGTACCTTAGGTACTAAGGGCATATGTACCTCAGAGGCCTACCAGAGGCTGAAGCATGTATTATGCCACCTCTGGGCAGCCTTCCAAAATGACATCACAGGTCTGCTACTGCAGCCTGGGTAAGGTGGTGCATGCACCCCATACTAAGATATGGGTTGCCTATATCTACCTTTAATCACTGACACATATAAACCTATCAGTCACTCCTATGGCAGGCCTTATCAATCCTGAAGACAAAGGGCTTTGTTTTGTGTGAGAGGGTGCCCATGCATGAGCAGGACCCCTCTGCAGCTTTTCGGAACCTATTCTCTGAGGCTGGTCTGTGATGCAGCCAGAACATATTCTCTTAAGTGCATTATAACCCTGTGGTAAATGCTAACTTTGGAATGGCTGCATCAAAACATGTCGTGTTTGGTGTCAAACACTTTCGAATCCTACCCCCGCCAGTCCTGGTGGCGGGGGTAGTATTCCACCCTTCTAGAGGGAGAGACATGTACACACTGGTCTGCCCGGTATTAGTTTAAACGAGCCCCCGCATCACAAAATGGATGCTGCAGCCAGAGACACGCGCCTGACCTCCTGCTGCTGGATGAAACTCCAGCAGGGGAGGCCTGGACAATAGGTTTCCTGTCACGGGGAGGTGTAACCACCTCCCAAACAGGCTTTAGTGTATTGTGGCTGGGTGGGGGCACTCTGAGAGTGCCAGAAAATCTGCACTGGGGGAACATTTGGTGTCCCTGTGCATAGTCCAGTTCAAACTGGTAGCAGGGACGCTCAGCCCCTGCTCTGGTGCGAAAATATACAAAGGAAATAGGTATAACCACCCCTCTTTCCAAACCCTCCCATAGGTGGGTCCCCAGAGAATGGTCAACCCCCTTTCTTAGTATCAGTAAGGGACCCCTGGCAACAGGACTTTAGATTACACCTGGATGAAACTCTGAAACTGAATCCTGGAACTTTGATGCTCTACTTAAGATTAAAGGATGGAAGAATCTCCCTTGGGGGTCAATGAGTGACTCCCCTGTTCAAACAGGCACCAACAAAGCATTTGCCGGTCTGCATCTCCGAAGTTCCAGCCAGACTCCAAAGTACTTGCAGCCCAGGAAGAGGATTTCCAAACTTCTCTAAGGCCAACCAAAGTCCCCAGCAAAGCTGAGACCCCCAGCCCTCAAGAGTGATGTGGAACCGGAACTCCTGACACCGTGCACATTTGCTAAGTGCAGTAACTTCCCGATCTTTCCCAAAGTTGTGCTTTGGGTTACTTTTAGCCCAAGCCCCGAGCATCATTTATACTGAAGATTACGGGCCTACACTCCATGAGTGTTCCATGAGCCCGCTTCTTGCATTTCCGCTTGAGGCTCCTTCGCCATCCCTGGTCCGTTGACTGTTGGGGCTCCATGAAGGCCATTCTGATTTTCCTTGGGCTTCCCTGGTTGCTCCAGACATGCCCTGACTCCCTACCAAGTGGTGAGTCACCCAGACCTTGCTGGTTTGCATCAAAGCCTACCTTTGCTTTCTGCGTGTGATGCTGTTGCCAAAGCTTGTTGGGTCCAATCTGGGCAGCAATACTGCAGCGCTTGACATCCTTTATGGGACAGCTCGAATCCAGCTCCTGGTCATCGTCGACATCTCCGGGACCTCGTGGCTGAAGAGTCAAGCTTCACCTTCTTCACCTGAAATCACCCGACATCGGTGGGCATCCGCCTGCAAGTGACCCAGACTCTGTCCCCTCTGCTTTCAGGTTCTTCAAACCTCCGATCCAGGCTTGGATCCTTCCGGACAATTTCCACTTGGACGCCAGCAGCACTTTGCAGCAGATCGCCATTGAAAACGACGACGAAACCTGACACAAAAAGACACCTATGCACCTGGCTTGCCTGGGTGAGGTAACTTAAGTACTCCGGTGCTCCCATGGGTGTTAACTCTAGAAACTCTTAGTTATAAAGGGGTTTGCTCCAACTCGTCTTCTAAGTGTACTTTATCTTTGAATTTCCAACCACGACTTTCTCATAGAAGTTAATGGTGATTCGCGATTGTGTTTAGACACTGCTCACGTCCCCCGTGGGACCCCTGTGTCACTCCTGTGGGTGGTTCCGGGTGGCCCCAGCAGATCTAAAGGCTCTAGGCCTTCTATCTATACAAGTCGTGGTTCTTATACCACTTTATTGATATACTAGCAGCCCGTCCCGACGTTGTCCGGGTATGAAATAGAATGTGTGTAATGTGTGTATTTGACAAGGGCAATTTATTAAAAAATCTCGCGGTAGCCAACATTTTTTGTTTCATTAGAATAGGGACGGAGAAGGGCCAGCTGCAGCCCTGGTTGATGTTAGCAGGCGCGTGTAATTGGTGTAGTGATTCGCCGCCTGAGCCCGGCTACAGCCCTGGTTGATGTTAACAGGCGCGTGTAATGTCGTTGAATGAGAGAGTTTTCAGCCGCAGGTAAATCCGTTTAATGAGAGAGTTCAGTGACAGCGAGTAGGAGAGGCTGCAGTAATTGTACCCGCAGACACGCTCATTTGCGTGTTCCCCCGCTTGAGGCCCAGATGCAGGCCTGTTTGATGTTAGCAGGCGCGTGTTCCCCTGCTTGAGGCCCAGCTGCAGCCCTGGTTGATGTTATCAGGTACGTGTAATTAGTGTACTGATCCGCCGCCTGAGCCCGGCTAGAGCCCTGGTTGATGGTACCAGGCGCGTCTAATTTCATTGAATGAGAGAGTTCAGTAACAGAGCGCAGGAGAGGCTGTAGTAATGTTACTTACCAGGCCTCCAGCTGAACGCGTTTGTCATGCCCCCAGCACACGGCCACAGCAGACGATCTTCTGATTAATGTACGACCCACATGGCATGAAGGACGGAACGTAGCACACGCCCCCAGCGTGCCCCTTGATGCGGCACAATTGCGTTCACATGGCATGAAGGCCGGACACACGCCCCCAGCGTTTCTCACGCCCCCAGCGTGCCCCTTGATGCTGCGCAGCCATGTAATTGGCGCTTGTATGTACGACTCACATGGCAAGAAGGGCGGACACATGCCCCCAGCGTTTGTCACGCCCCCAGCACACACCTACAGCCCACGATGTGATGGCCGTACCACACGCCCCCAGCGTTAGTCACGCCCCCAGCCCACGCCCACAACACAACACAGAAATGCCCACAAGGGACTACTTTGCTGGCACGGTTCTTTTACCTTTCAAATGTATATGGTGTCCTACGGTACAATTGTATGTCTGCACTGTTTCTTGAAAAGTTAATAAAAACAATTAAAAAAATAAATTAATGTATATGGCTGCCGTCTGCATAGCCTATGTCCTTCTGCTGCAACTGCCCTTTCCAACGCTGTATTGGGTGTTGTGATTGGTGCTGTGGTTACTGAGATTACCCGCCTCAAAGGTTTGGGCTCTCTCTTTATAATATTAGTAAGGATGGTTTGGCACGCCCCTAGGGCTCAACGTATATTGTGCTAATTTACCGTGTGCTATTAAGTATTCCTTATGTAATTTTGCCTCTAGCCTCATAAAGAGACTAGAGGGATGTGTTTAGAATAAATACATATATTTTATATATATATACCTGGTGTGGTTCTCCTTTCATTTGGTCATTCACAAGATTATAGACTGGTAAATTAGTCTGAAGGCTGCTCTCCACAGCTACCACTAGGATAGCTTTCTATAAAGATTTTCTTTAACCTACCATCAATAAGGGGTCGTTTGGACTGGTGAAAGTTGTCCACTAGAATAGTGGACAGCATATGCCAGGCCAACTTCTCACAAGCAGTTAATGCCAAATAGCTTTTCCTGGTCTCAGAGACAGGACACTGCTCCAGAGCCAGGGTTGGCAACTGTCCCAGCCAATCCAATGATGTGTATTCCAGCTCTGGTGGTGTGATGGGTGGCTGACCTGTTTCCATGCCAGTTCTTGCTCAGGCAGCCCAAAGCACGCAGCCCAAACTGCACTTTTCTATTTAGATTATCAAAAATCCAATTTCAGCATCAAATCAAATCAAATGTTAAAATCTTAGTAGAAAATTACCTTGAGAAATGTTACTAGGCTTTCCCTTAGCAGAGCTAGGGAAATAAGATTTTAATCCAATCTAAGATTACTTATAGACAGGTGCACTAGACCTACACAGTGAATCAACATTTGGATTTTATTTCACTGTGAGGGCACACCTACCCCAATATATATTGTACGACAGATGTTCATATATCAGCACCTAGTATAAGGGGTTATGAGGTATACTTTAGGGATGACGTATGAACACATAAAAAATACGATTTTTATACATACCAAAAGCATTTCCCCTATTATGTGCCACTGCATTGCATGTAAACTGCACAGTGGTACTCCTGGCAGACATGTATTATTTAGCAATGTTGTGGAAGGTGTAAATGTACACTGCAACCCACACGTGTCATTAAACTTTCCAGGCCAGAAGCACACTTTAGCCACCGTTTAAAAGGGACTTACATTTACTAAATAGTGAGTTCCAATGTACAGCAAAGATTAAGAGGGAAAGCATAGGCTAGTAGCTATTGTTTGGCAATGTTAAAAGGCACAAGGTCATACAGACAGCCCTGTTTCTATAGCACACACAAACTATAAAATGATGGACTGATAGGGAGCTCAGAATTATTATCATAGACTGACATTAATTCAAACATTCCACTAATGATTTTTAGCTGCATCTGCCCATAGTAAAATATTTTTGCCTTTTTGTAATCCTTTGTTTATGAAGTGCAAGAGATAAGTCACCGATTAAATCAAGACTGGTCTCTTCCCCATGACCTGCCAGTAGTATTCACTACATACACACAGAAGAACGCCGTAATGTGTTGGACTTCTTTCAGTTATTATTACGTTTTGAAAGGATGATGTCCAGTATGTATATGTATTTTTTGTGTTTTTGTGTGTTTCTGTGGCGTAATCCTCACCCTTCTAGATTTAAAAACCAGCTCGACCTCAGCCGGGCCCTCCTATGAAAAGTAACTACATTGTGACTGCTCAACTCTTATGTGAGCTGCATACCAGCTTATTTCTCGCTGTCTATATTCAATGCTACAACTCCAGTTTTACTGTCAACTAGGGTTGTCAATTAGGGTAATGCCAAATGCTACACATTTCTGAAACAGGTGGAAAGATTGAAGAACAGGAGAAATAAAACAAATGGCTCATTCGCGATCCTTTTGCAAAATCATCAACTTCTACAGATGTGATTTCATACTACACTATTCATTGTTTCGTTTTCTAGTTCATGTGCAGCATTTATATCAGTCTGGTGTTGTGGAAGATGTCTGTATGTCATAATGCCCCATTAGCTTAGTTAGATTGATCACAGCTTGTGCTGTGTCATAGCAATCAAAGACAGTTGCCGCAGACTCTACTAATAAAGGACTGCCAGGTTGGTCATGGAAACTTTAAAATGTGGCCCCATGAAAACAGAAAAGCTTACACAAAATCACTTCACATTGATTGCCCAAAAAAATTTACCAGCATTGATAGTCATAGATCCTTCACAGTGAGTAGCCCAGCAAAGGACACAACTAGCCAAAGCTCATCATTTCTATGAAATGCTACCTGAAACCTTAAAAATTTAAAACACAGTCACATTCTTATGCAAACTGTCATTAAGAAAATGGAACACCACTCATTACGGAGATAGCTGGATATGCATCACAGATACATATAACAATGAAGCCATAGCTCATTTGCAAGATGAAAGTGTGAGAAACTGGGTTGTTGGTTAAGGATGGGAGAACCCTAATAAAGCAACAGCCACAATCCTAATCAGAGTGAACTGTAAAAAGTAATTAAAATGAACCTGTGCTTAACCCTCTGGTAGCTTGGCACAAAAGCAATAGGGCTTAAGTTAGAGGCATTGTGTAAAGTTTTGTATGCAGCACCTAAAAAATAATAAAGTGAAAACACAACACAAGTAAAATCCCACACCGATTTAGAAATATAGAGTAAACATTATTTGATATCAGAGCAACAAAAATCCATTCACTTAATCCAGAGTTATGCAATTTCAATGATTTAAGGTAAGTATAACTCCTAGAAGCATAAAGCCTCTCTCGCTTCTATGTAGTCGGGTGAGACTGGGAAAAAGTCACAAGTGCAGGCCAGCCACGATAGAGCACTTGCTGGATGCAGGAACTAGGTTAGTCGAGCTGAAAATGTTGCCTTGTATAGATTAGCGCAAAGAGTTCCACGAGAAAGCCAAGAGGAGTGGTGAGGAGCAGGGAGTGCATCACGGATAGTTGCCACTGTAGCGTGAAGAGAAGGCTGGGCATCACAGGCAACCGGCATCGAAATGTGAAGATCCTGTTGGGCATCGTGGACGGTCATGGCTGGAGATTCATGTTGGCCGTCCCGCAGACTGCGGATGCTGTAGCATGAAATGTAGACCTTCATTGCCGGTTGTGGCTGGTGGTCACTGTAGCATAAAGAGTCGCGTTAATCAGGGCATGGTGTTGGCTGTCAGTGCAAGCGGCAAGATCGTGGCTCGAATGATCCCATCCGTGGTCACAAAGAGCCCAAAACATCTGGAATTCTCCTTTTTTTCTAGAAGGAACTCAAATGATGACACATCAAGGGTGCAGAACCAGAGGGGTAGATATTGGGGACCAGGAACTCACTCCAGAAGAGACCAGCAGGGCTCAGGCAGTCCCGGTTGCAGGTCCAGTTGCAGCCCGGCACCAGGTAAGCTGGGCAGATGTTGGGAGGCCTCTGGATCATGTAGATTATAACTCAGAACAGGAAGTCAGTCAGCTAACCCTTGGAGTCAATTCAGCCTGGGATGAAGGGTGCAGCTCCAGTCTTCCTTCTCAGTAAGAAGGGAAGGCCTCAAGCAGCAGGGCAGCATCATGTCCTTTTTCTATAGGATCCACCAGTCCAGGAGTGCACTGAAGAGTGGTTTTGGGGGTCCCCTTTTTATTGCAGGTTCCAGAACTTTTCCTCTACAGACCAGTCTAGAATTTCCTGTCTCTCTGCCCTGGTCCTAGTCTGTCTGGCTGCACAATAGGCTAGTGTGAAGTTCCTTGTGGGTAAGCTGGGCCAGTGCCTTTGAAGTAGGTGACAGACCCACCACACCATTAAGCCAGGATGACCTATCCTGACAACAGTCATCAGAATAGGGTTAGCCTCTCATAGGTTGGGGGTGTTATAGGGGTGGGACTAAGTGCCTAATACTGCTGTCGCGAGGAGACCTGAAGGTCAGATCTTGGTGCCCTCATACATTTGTTAGGGTGTCATGCTTCATCATTGGGCGCTTCTCGTCTGACCGGCGCGGTAATGCCTGATGGGCCTGGGGTCTGATTGTCGGTGGTCTTCTGACCCGAAAACGCTGTTTAGGTGAATGCATGTGAGGGGGCTATGCAAGGGAGTGGCAAAAAGTGGCAAATGTCTAAAATAGACTTTGGTGCCCTCAAAACAAATGTTATAGGGTAAGGTTACCAGGACTAGATAAAAACAGTGGTGCTATCATGTGGTCCCAATGCAACTACTTAGCTGTTAGCAAAGTGAGGTGGACAGGTTTCATGCATAGATTTCCCAAAGGATCAGATGACAGTTCATCAAAAGCAATTATATGTCCCAGATTCAGCATGTTGTTTGATCAATGAGCCGTTTTGATTACACCGATGTATATAAGAAAGGAACTAAAACGATTTACGAAGAAGATACCATGAATCACAGGCAAGATTTAACATCTGATTTCAAGCAGCAAGTTTAGTTTATTTTCACGGAGAGTCAGAAGTAATTTGGAGCTGCATCATTAAACACCGGACCACACTCAATGACTTTCAAATATACATCGGTGTAATCAAAATGGGTCATTGATCAAACAACATGCTGAATCTGGGACATTTAATTGCTTTAA
Source organism: Lissotriton helveticus (assembly GCF_964261635.1). NCBI lineage: Eukaryota > Metazoa > Chordata > Amphibia > Caudata > Salamandridae > Lissotriton > Lissotriton helveticus. Next base: position 491,691,719 of record NC_136069.1, on the reverse strand, counting down.
ATAGCACGTAAATCGAGTCTTTAACTTTGGTTAAGTTTTTTTATTATTAGCATGCATTTTGGGTAATGTAGTGCGAGAGGTAGTAAGGAGCAATCAGGGCGCTACAGGAGGTCATCATGCCGCGCAAATGGGAGGGATAAATTGGGAGGAGGAGTGATTGTTGGGTTTCACAAGCTGGTGAGGGTGGAATGTCGAGGAAGACTCTCTCAGAGATGTAGAGAGAAATGTGGACGTTTTTAAGCAGGTATGTGACATATTGAGGGGACCATTAATTGAATGAATGGAGGAGAGCACGTTAGTCCACACGAGGGATTTAATTTCGTCATGTTCATGTGTAAAAACTGTTTGAAACGTTAGCCGCACGATATGAAATGTAAAGAACAGTGGTGGGTAGGAAGTTTGGGAGCATCGATGTATAGTGAGCCACAGGAAGGGTGCACCATGAAAAGGGAGCTACGGCAATTAACCCACGTGTTTTCGTGTTGAAGGGAGGAGTGTGAGCAAAGTGTTTGAAGACTTTTGGGCTGCGAGGCGATGAGGTGTATGTAAAGTTAATTGACACCACAGACCAGGACTCATTAATTGAAGCAAGCTATATACGTAAGGAATAGTGTAAATCTCCAGCAGCATGAGTAATTTAATTGTTTGAACCTTGTTTTTAGACAAGTAAATAATTGATAAATCAGTAAATGTTAGATGTACAGTGGTGTAATGTATGCTTAATATTTGTTTAACCCCTTCAGTGCTAATGACAAGGGTAACTCGTCATGGAGTTTCCATTGATTTCAATGGAAATTGCATGCGGAGCCATAAAACACCTTAGCATCCAAGTGGTTAATTGATTTTCCATTTACCCCTGACGAAGGGCCCACAGAGGCCCGAAATGCATTGGGTTTGCAATAAACTGCTTTTTTATGAAATCTGCTTCAGCACGTATTTTTAATTAAAGAGGTTCAGATGGCCCATCAGAAGTATGAGAAACAGAGAAAATTGGCATCTACTTGCATGTGGTTTATAAAAGGTCAACAAAGAAAAGGGATGGAAAACGCGACAAAATGGTTAAAAAATGATCAAAATGGTGAAATATGGATAATAACACTGCAAAAGCAGCAGCTATTGTGCCAAAGTCGGGGACACTATCTAGTGTCCCATTATTGTGATTAATAGTACCACGTGCCACTGGGGCTGGGCACGTTACCTTTGCGCACGCATTGTGTAATTTGAGGATTAACACGAGTAACTGGAAGCATTGAAGGAGTGCATCCCATCCATGAAATGATGTCTATAAGTTACTGTCCCCACTGGGTATGCACCCAAATAAGAAAGGAACTAAAACGATTTACGAAGAAGATACCATGAATCACAGGCAAGATTTAACATCTGATTTCAAGCAGCAAGTTTAGTTTATTTTCACGGAGAGTCAGAAGTAATTTGGAGCTGCATCATTAAACACCGGACTACACTCAATGACTTTCAAACATACATCGGTGTAATCAAAACGGGTCATTGATCAAACAACATGCTGAATCTGGGACATATAATTGCTTTAAATAGCACGTAAATCGAGTCTTTAACTTTGGTTAAGTTTTTTTATTATTAGCATGCATTTTGGGTAATGTAGTGCGAGAGGTAGTAAGGAGCAATCAGGGCGCTACAGGAGGTCATCATGCCGCGCAAATGGGAGGGATAAATTGGGAGGAGGAGTGATAGTTGGGTTTCACAAGCTGGTGAGGGTGGAATGTCGAGGAAGACTCTCTCAGAGATGTAGAGAGAAATGCGGACGTTTTTAAGCAGGTATGTGACATATTGAGGGGACGATTAATTGAATGAATGGAGGAGAGCACATTAGTCCACACGAGGGATTTAATTTTGTCATGTTCATGTGTAAAAACTCTTTGAAACGTTAGCCGCACGATATGAAATGTAAAGAACAGTGGTGGGTAGGAAGTTTGGGAGCATCGATGTATAGTGAGCCACAGGAAGGGTGCACCATGAAAAGGGAGCTACGGCAATTAACCCACGTGTTTTCGTGTTGAAGGGAGGAGTGTGAGCAAAGTGTTTGAAGACTTTTGGGCTGCGAGGCGATGAGGTGTATGTAAAGTTAATTGACACCACAGACCAGGACTCATTAATTGAAGCAAGCTATATACATAAGGAATAGTGTAAATCTCCAGCAGCATGAGTAATTTAATTGTTTGAACCTTGTTTTTAGACAAGTAAATAATTGATAAATCAGTAAATGTTAGATCTACAGTGGTGTAATGTATGCTTAATATTTGTTTAATTGATTTTCCAGTTACCCCTGACGAAGGGCCCACAGAGGCCCGAAATGCATTGGGTTTGCAATAAACTGCTTTTTTATGAAATCTGCTTCAGCACGTATTTTTGATTAAAGAGGTTCGGATGGCCCATCAGAAGTATGAGAAACAGAGAAAATTGGCATCTACTTGCATGTGGTTTATAAAAGGTCAACAAAGAAAAGGGATGGAAAACGCGACAAAATGGTTTAAAAATGATCAAAATGGGGAAATATGGATAATAACACTGCAAAAGCAGCAGCTATTGTGCCAAGGTCGGGGACACTATCTAGTGTCCCAATATTGTGATTAATAGTACCACGTGCCACTGGGGCTGGGCACGTTACCTTTGCGCACGCATTGTGTAATTTGAGGATTAACACGAGTAACTGGAAGCATTGAAGGAGTGCATCCCACCCATGAAATGATGTCTATAAGTTACTGGCCCCACTGGGTATGCACCCAAATAAGAAAGGAACTAAAACGATTTACGAAGAAGATACCATGAATCACAGGCAAGATTTAACATCTGATTTCAAGCAGCAAGTTTAGTTTATTTTCACGGAGAGTCAGAAGTAATTTGGAGCTGCATCATTAAACACCGGACCACACTCAATGACTTTCAAATATACATCGGTGTAATCAAAACGGGTCATTGATCAAACAACATGCTGAATCTGGGACATATAATTGCTTTAAATAGCACGTAAATCGAGTCTTTAACTTTGGTTACGTTTTTTTATTATTAGCATGCATTTTGGGTAATGTAGTGCGAGAGGTAGTAAGGAGCAATCAGGGCGCTACAGGAGGTCATCATGCCGCGCAAATGGGAGGGATAAATTGGGAGGAGGAGTGATTGTTGGGTTTCACAAGCTGGTGAGGGTGGAATGTCGAGGAAGACTCTCTCAGAGATGTAGAAATGCGGACGTTTTTAAGCAGGTATGTGACATATTGAGGGGACGATTAATTGAATGAATGGAGGAGAGCACGTTAGTCCACACGAGGGATTTAATTTCGTCATGTTCATGTGTAAAAACTGTTTGAAACGTTAGCCGCACGATATGAAATGTAAAGAACAGCGGTGGGTAGGAAGTTTGGGAGCATCGATGTATAGTGAGCCACAGGAAGGGTGCACCATGAAAAGGGAGCTACGGCAATTAACCCACGTGTTTTCGTGTTGAAGGGAGGAGTGTGCGCAAAGTGTTTGAAGACTTTTGGGCGACAAAACGCGACAAAATGGTTTAAAAATGATCAAAATGGTGAAATATGGATAATAACACTGCAAAAGCAGCAGCTATTGTGCCAAGGTCGGGGACACTATCTAGTGTCCCAATATTGTGAAATTTCTATGAGTGGCATTTTCAGATTTGTAACATAGAATCTGAATTTATGATTAAAGAGGGTTTTACATTACAATCCTCTCAGACTTGAAACAACACATTCCAACCTGCTCCCACACAAAAGTTATCACTTATTAAATGTAAAAAGGTTACCCAAAGTTATCCTATGGGAGAGGTGGGCCTCACAGTAGTGAAAAACAACATTAGGAGTTTTTCGCTTCCAGGACAGGTAAAACTTAAAAGTACATGTCCACCTTTCTAAATACAAGGCACCCTGCCCTATGGGCTGTATAAAGACAAATTAGATGCAACACAAATTGAATTTTAGGCCTGGTAAAAGGTTTATTTTTGCCAGATCAAAATTGCAGTTTAAAATCGCATACACAGGCAGCAATGGCAGGCCAGGCACATGCTTTAAAAGGCTGATTAAGTGGGTGGCACAATCAGTGCTGTAGATCCACTAGTGGCATTTAATTTACAGGCCCTGGATAGATGTAGTATCTCTTTTCTAGGGACCTATAAGTAAATTAAATGTGGCCATTGGATGTAAGGCGATTTTACCATGTTTTTAAGACAAGGACACAAGCACTTAGCACTGGTTAGCAGTGGTAAGATGCAGAGACTCCTATAACCAACAAAATGGGTTCAGGAAACAGGGGGTGAAGGCAGAAACATTGGGAGTGACACTGCAGAGAGAAACAGTAAGCATGATGTGCACTACTGCCCGTGAGTAACCCTCAATCCATATTTACTTTACACAAACCAGCTAAATATTAATGAATAGGCAAAACATTGAGGAGAGGTAATCTTAGTTCCATGTGCTTTGAAATCCTGCTATATATCTTGGTATATTTATTTTTTCATCTTTAGCAGTGGTGTTTGATTATTTGCTAAGTAGTCTTACTTGCATATATGTTACGTGTGAATTGTATGATTTATGCACTGCCTTTAATGCCCCAGGGCAACTGGTGTGGAGTTGCTTGTTCAGAGCACACCCGGCTTGACAGTTTGGGATGGACTGGTCCTATTAGAGCTGGACCAACCAGGACTGATTTGCTTATGGTTGGTCTCTGCATGAATAATGAGGGATTGAAATGTGACCCACACACCTGCTAGTGAATAAGACTTTTGTAAGTATTTCACCCAGCACCTTTATGCTTTTCCATTCATGAACAGGGCCCATTATTTCTCTTGAGACTGGCTTGTGGACAGTCCACTTCTTTGACATGTAACTCATTTAGAGGTAGACATGGTTTGCATTTGACATTCCTGTACAATTATTGCCCTTGGCACTGTTCTAAGAAGAAAATGGCTCTAAACCCCTGCTTTACTCTCTGCAGTTTTCACTCCTTCCACCTTCCTCTAGTTTCTTATCTGAAAATTGGTGGTCGCTGAGCAGCTGAAAACAGTGATGCCATTGGACGGAGGAGTTTGAACGGGAGCTTTCAGCTGTGTGTGTCATTCTTGTGTATGGGTGTCCCTACTCATTTACATTTTTCTTTTCTACTGCATCCAGATCCCAAATTTAGGAATACCTTGTTTCTCTTAAAATCATGACACCTTGTTTATTTAGATTAGGCAATACCTAAAAGAAATTGACTTGTTAATTAATTTACATTTCCTCAGCAACAGATGCCGGTCTCAAGCACTCACTTCTATGATTTTAGTTTGCTTTTGGGCCTTTCATCAGTGTGTATTATAATACTTGCAATCTGATAAACTTTTGATTAATTTACATAAATAGGTGCATGTGCTGTGCCTTATAAATATTAAATGACGGCAGAGGGATACTGCCTGAGGAAGCAACGGCTGTAACAAAGAAAGACGCAGCGGAAGTTCTCTCCATCAGTGAATGCTGCTCCTTCCTTCTCTCGCCCAAAGACTACCCCTAATTCCTGCTGTGCTAAAGAATTAAAGAGACTTACCCGCAGGGACAGGCACGTGAGCTTTCCCTTCATTTCTAATTTCTTCACACTCCTTCAGTCGCATCCTGAGAGCCACAGTTTCTCTGCGGATTGCAAGGAGGTTGTTTTTATCGAGTCTTTCGAGCTTTTGTACTGTAGCACTCATGTTGGTGATCTGCAGAAAAATACAACTAAAATTACTGATCATCACAGATTACTTCTTGCTACTTTTGATCTGTAATTTATTTGCATGGCACACCGGAAGTACTAACTGATTTTCTGTCGACTTTGAAAAATTTCAATGCTTGTATACTTTGAGGCCAAAATAAGTGAGTGAGAAGCAGATGAACGCATAAACACAATGGACTGATTTGGGTCTAGATTTAAAAATGCTTTGTCTTCGCGTTGCGCTACTTTTGTATTGCAAACTCTACAATAATGGTCATATATATGACCCGTTTTGCGTCGCTCTTGCAGGAAGAAACGTGGTGCAGGAGCGAAGCAAAACTGAAAGTCATATTTTAGAAGGCACACAAAGCCATTCTGTGTGGCTTTGATTGGCTCCAAAAAATACAGAGTAACGCAACGCAACGCAGCACAAATTCCTGCATTGCCTTAGTCAGCCCTAGGTAGGTGTCTCATAGGCACTGTGTTGGTGTTCCCACACAACTCCAATTCTTTTTACACATTCTTATATATACAAGACAAAAATGGTACACCTCCTCTTCCAGTACAAAAACTATTCCTTATAGAATGCACACACCCTTGCACTATCACACAATGGTGTGCGCTTTGGGGCATGGAAGCCTGAAGTGTGTCTTTTGAGGGAGAGAGGAAAACAATGCCTTATCTCAATAGATATGATGCTGTTCTGCTCTCTCCCATTCACCCAACACAGCCTTGAATGAATTGTTCAGTAATTTGGGTCTTAGTGTTCCGCAAAAAATGCATGATATTCTAATATACTTGTAATAAGACAAATGGGATATCCCTTACACTTGTGATGGGGTACCCTTTCACCATACTTTATCAGACCACAAATATTGTATTGGCTCTGTTGGATTGGTACGAAGTGGGAAGAATGTAGTGTGAAGGCATTTTCGAAGTCATGTGGATCATTTACCCGCAGGCACTAGAGTAGAATTAAGTTCACTGAGATTTTGTGCTCTCCCTTTTGAACTAATGGGGAGCCTTGTTAAAATGTTAAGAGCTGGGTTAACAGTAAGTGACAGTAACACTTACATCGTTCCACTAAGGGACCAGTAGTAATGCTAGGTCATAAAGAGCTCTATTTGAATCTGTGATATCGAATACTTTGTTTCTGAAAGAGTTTGCAAAATTCTACTTTCAGTGCAACATATGATTTGTTGGCATCTTGCTTGGCTTTTTTCATGCAAGGCCATACCTCGTGTAAAAAAGTCATGCAAGATACAGGCAGGAGACTGATAATGCAGAAAATGTCTCTTGGTGAGGCATTTACTGCACAAACCAGTATCTCAACTGCAAACTGTGTACGAAATCAGAGACATTTTGCATAACGTGAGGTTTTATAATTTTGCCTACATAATTTTTTTCTTTAACTCTTTGGGACATATGTATCAAGCAAAATTGTGATCGCCAATGCTGAAATTCGCAGAATTTCAGCGTTTACAATCGCAATTTTGCTTAGAGGTATGTATGAGGAAAATCTGCGTGCAAAATAAGGAATCACAAAATTTGTGATTCCTTATTTTGCATTTCCATTTAAGGAATCGCAAATTTGTGATTCCTTAAATGCAATGTAAGTAGGTTCAAAAAAGTGCAATTTGGCCTTAAGGAATCGCAAATTACCACCAACTTCAAGTTGGTGGTAATTTGCGATTTCTTTGAAAAATTCACTTTTTTGCATGTTCCAAAGAGTAATGTGAAGCACATACATGCCCTTAAGGGCATGTATGTGTCCCACATGTGCACCCATTCTCATTTCAGGGGTGCAACAGTGTGTCCTTTTGACACCCTTGCACCCTTGAAATTGCATTCTCAATTTGCGATTCTCTAATTGCTAATCGCAAATTGAGAATGTCTTCCCATTCACTCCTATGGGCCTCTAGGCCCATGGGAATGAATGGGCAGGTATTCCTTAATTGCGAATCGCAATTTGAGATTCGCAATTAAGGAATATGTAGGATTCGCAACATTTATTGCAAATCCTACATACATAGCATTTTGCGATTCTCAAATAGCGATTCACAAAAAATAGCTATTTAAGAATCGCAAATGAGGATTTTGATACGTATGGCCCTTTATTTTTAATATTCCATCAGTTTAACATGCAGTCAGGGTATATAATATACTGGTACATCACAGCATAATGCGGAACAAGCGGTCCAGCCATTGTTTCCACACTACGCCTCAGAGTACTTGTTACACTGGGCTGCCACTGCCACCTGCTTCCAGGTCATTGTCACACATCTCTTTCCCAACGGCAAGGTTTTGCTCACACATTTTCTACAAGTTTGAGGTACTTGTTTTACATAACCCAGGAGAGCCAGCATTGGGCCTCCCACCATTATCAATTCTGTCATCTCATTAACATGGAAAATAGTTGCTGCCAGAACTAAACTATGTTCGGGCAGAGCTCTGCTAAGTGTATACAGTATGTACTAGGTGAGACTGGCACCTAGTACATTTATTGTTCTCCAGTGTATGTACTTATAGTGACATAATCTATGCCAACCAGTGATAGACACTTGTTTACTTTGCTCGCAGCAGAATTCCTATTGCTCACGCGAAATTTCAGTTTCCATATCCTTCAACTAGTGGTCTCTGGCTCTGATATCTTTAGATTTCACGCCTCTCAGTACCACATTAAACATCAAGGTGACAAGCTTTCTAAGGGCTGGTCCTGCAACTACCAGGGTCAGGACGTTCCCTCCCTCTGGTTCATGTGGAAAGGTTGGAAACGCATGCCTGATCGATTCTTCTAATCTTTGGTAATAAAAGACATTGAGGGAGGAGAAGCTCCATTTTGCACAAATGTTCGGTCCTGGAGGACAATTATTTTACTTTGTATAGGTCTCCTAATCTGTAAAACGAACTTGATTTTAGGTTCTTAACCATATGTCTTTCTTGCGTCATTGCCCCTCTATGGTTGTATTTTAAGGGCATGTCCTCACCTTACACATCTGCTTCAGTCTGGCCCTTGTCCGCATAGTACAGTGCACAGTGTGGACTTCACCTAGGTCAAGTAGGAAGTTTTAACAATACCGTTTCAAGTAGGTATGGGTCTGCCAGGTCCATTTACTGCCCCCTTTGTGGTGCTTGTCTCATGTTGTGAAACCAGTGTGCTGCAAACTGTGCCTGGGCTATCAAGTAGTGTGCATTGAAGTTGGGAGACACAAATCCACACTGTTTGTAAGACTTTTGAAGCCTTTTCAGACTAATATGTGTCCGATTTCCAGCACAGGTGAGTTTCCTAAGGAGCGTGCCAAAGAAGCTACAGTTCAGTGGCACTAGTATATTCATAAATAAACTAGCTTACCCGTCGCGCGTTGCTGCGATCTCCGAAGAAAGGAAATTCAAGGAAACTCGTTATGATAACATTCAATTTACATTGTGTCATTTTTATTGAAACTTATTCATTTTAATATGGAAAAATTTCAAAGTGTTGTTTTAATTCTATTTATTTATTTGAGTGCTTGTGGATACACGATTTTTTGTTTTTCCGTCTGCTGCGTGCACCAGTATTCGAAAAATTATGAGGGCCCTGGGAGCCAATATTTAAAAAAAAATTATGCCAGAAACCTTCGTGGGAGTGTACTCAACAACTTCCCAAAGTTTCATGGCGATCGAGTGAATGGTGTTTTAATTCTATTTATTTATCCGAGTGCTTGTGGATACACGATTTGTTGTTTTTCCGTCTGGTGCGTACAATTCAAAAGATTATGAGGGCCCTGGGGGGGCGATATTTAAAAATGTTTTATGCCAGAAACCTTTGCGAGAGTGTACTCAACAACTTCCCAAAGTTTCATGGCGATCGGATGAATGTTGTTTTAATTCTATTTATTTATTCGAGTGCTTGTGGATACACGATTTGTTGTTTTTCCGTCTTGTGCGTACATCGGTATTCTAAAGATTATGAGGGCCCTGGGGGGCCGATATTTAAAAAATGTTTATGCCAGAAACCTTTGCGGAGTGTACTCAACAACTTCCCAAAGTTTAATGGCGATCGGATGAATGGTGTTTTAATTCTATTTATTTATTCGAGTGCTTGTGGATACACGATTTATTGTTTTTCCTTCTGGTGCGTAAAATTCGAAAGATTATGAGGACCCTGGAGGGCCGATATTTAAAAAAAAATTATGCCAGAAACCTTTGTGGGAGTGTACTCAACAACTTCCCAAAGTTTCATGGCGATCTGGTGAATGGTGTAGTAATGCATAAAGGACAAATAGACAGACAGACAGACATACATTCGTTTTTATATATATAGCTGTAACAATTGTGACAAAATCACCATCTTCATCGGTGCTATTCTGCCCGCCAAATTCAGGGGAAGGGGTATACATCTGTCAATAATGGTTGCTATTCTACTCATAGGCGTCTCATAGTTTTCACAGTTGACTACATCTGTATGACAATGGAATTGTATACCCAAGTATCTCATTGGGTCTGTTTGCGATTGTATTGGGGAGCCCAGTCTAGACTGTGTTGTGATGTTGTTGAGAGGACTCATCATGGATGTTATCCAATTTACACTGAGTCAAGACCATAGTCCATGTTATCTAATTAAGATCCGGGTGCCATAATTACAATGAAAGTGACTCAGTGTGTGCCGCAAGCCATTTGGCTGTGCCGTGCTGAGTCACTTTCAAAGCACAGTGATACGATATATTTACAACAATATATGGTGCATCCCTGTGTTTTCCCCTGCCCTGGGGCACAATGGGCTGCCATGCGCTGGTGCAGGCACCCTTGCACCATGGTACAAGGATGCTGAATAGTGGGATATTGTTTTTGTGGGGACACCTTCCTACAAAAAACAATCAATGTAAGTGATTTCCTCTTTCCATGTTTGCTGTTGAATGCAGGATGCATTGAAAGATGAAAAACTAGGTGGCATAGCATTCTGATACATTTACAGGTTTATGACTTCTCGTAAATCTGGAAATGCATCAGACTACATGGGTGTTGCGTTGCGTCGGAACACCCACAGCAATACCTATGCCACGCCGATTACACGCAAAATGTTGCTTGAGAAGGGGTGATATTTGCAAGCACGCAGAGTGCTTTATATGGCCTTGTCAATATGGGACAGCAGGTTGGGCCACTAGTGGGTCATGCAACGGGATGCAATATAATATCATCAGCATATGTTATGTTATGTTATGTTAATAACATTTATTAGGCGCAACAGCTGCCCCAGCAAAGGGGCGTCCTGGCGCCAGATCATGTACACAACACAACAGATCAGGACTGAAAAGAGGGGAAATCAGACAACAGGGGAAAACAGGTGGGTTTTAATGGCCCGTCTAAAAAGAGTCAGACTATTAAGGGCACGAATGTGCACAGGAAGAGAGTTCCACAGATCAGCCGCCAGAACACAGAAGGAACGTCCTCCCATCCTACTCAGCCTGAACCTAGGCTTACTCACCAAATGGAGTGATTCGGATCTGAGGGACCGCGCTGGGACGTAAGAAGAGATGAGGCCCACCAAGGCGGGGGGAGAAGAAAGCTTCAGAATCTTAAATGTCAGACAGAGAGCCTTGAATTTGATTCTCTGTCTGACCGAAAGCCAGTGAAGAGAGGTCAGAACAGTCGAAACCGAACAACGTCTAGGGATGCCAACAATGGCCCGTGCAGCAGCGTTCTGCACCCTCTGAAGCCTAGTAGCCTCCGCCTGGTTGACTCCTAGCAGCAAGGCGCTCCCGTAGTCAATCCGGGAAAGGATGGAGGCCTGAACCACCAGTTGCCGAGTGGGGGGGTCGAAGAATTTGAGGACTGGTCTCAGTCCTCGCAAAATACCATAACAGGTGGCTGCTGTCTTCTTCGTGTGGCTGGTAAAAGATAGATTAGAATCCAGCCAGACCCCCAGATTTTTAACTTCGGCCGCTGGAAGGGGGGTCACCCCTAGTTCGGAAGGCCACCACTGATCTCCCCAGAGGTCCGCCTGCTTCCCTACGATCAGGACCTCGGTCTTCTTGGCATTAAGCTGTAGGCAGTTGTTACGCATCCAGCTAGCCACAGCTATAAGTCCTGCCCGGAATCTGAGCGCAGTCACCTCAGGGTCCCCACTGAGTGTCACCGCCAGCTGCGTGTCATCGGCATACGATGTCATGGTGAGGCCGAATTGCCTGACAACAGCAGCCAGCGGCTTCACATACAAGTTGAATAAGGTGGGGCTAAGGGCAGAGCCCTGAGGGACTCCCAGTTCCAAAGAGTGAAGCAAGGACTGGCCAGGTGGTATAGCTACCTTGAAAGACCGGTCCGAGAGGAAGGAGCGGAACCACTGAAGAGCTTTCCCCACAATACCCACTTCCTCCAATCGCCGCAACAGAATGTCGTGAGACACCGTGTCGAACGCGGCGCTCAGATCTAACAATAGGAGTGCCGCAGTCTGCCCGACATCCAGCACCGACCGCAAGTGCTCGATCATAGAGAGCAAAGCAGTTTCGGTGCTGTGTTGAGCACGAAACCCATTTTGGCTCTCGTCAAGAATGTTATTACGAGAGAGGTGAGCAGACAGAATGGAATTCACGTGCGCCTCAGTGACCTTGGCGGTCCAAGGTAAGAGGGAAATGGGCCGATAGTTCTCCGGGAGCAAGGGGTCAGATATGATATGAGCACTCTACAGGGCCTGAACTGAGTACCTCTGTCACCGTAAAACTCCCTGAGTAAACACACTATCAGTTCTGTCACTAAGGAAAATAGGATTGGTGAAAGGGCAAACCCTGCTAAGTTCCCCTATTTTATGGCTACCGGCTTGTAGAGCAGGTTGTAGATTCCAATTCTAGGAACCGGTTTAGTGTAAATGAGTATAACCCATTGTATTATTGCTTTGTGCTGTCCCAGTCGATTAAGCACTGTGGCCAGTGGATAGAATCGAATGCCTTTGTGGCAGAGCAAAATACAGCTGCTGCCGTAACGTCCAGTCTTATCTACTGGGCAACTGAGAACAAGTTTCAAATATTATGGCAAAATGGATTGTTGATGCATCTGGCCCCACATGATTAAAATGCTCAGAGGATAAAATAACATAATCCAACTAGGGGTAGAAAATGCACAGTCAGTGGCTGAAACTGATGATCTCAGGTTCCAAGTATACTCAAAAGATGCATACCTCAACACCAAACATCACTATGGGCCACTTGAAATGTTGGATAATGTGTAGTAAAAAAATACAAAATATTGCATCACCCAGAGAAACTTAACAGCTGAGAACCTGAAAACAGGATTGGGTCTTCATTGCACTTCTTTGTTTTTTTTTTACTCTTTCGGATGGTGATCTACGCCACCACAGGCCAGATTTACCAATATTTAATGCCCCCACTATGAGCAATATGCCAGTCTAGAGAGTGGGAACTATGTAAACCATTGTTCCCCACCGCAGGCTTATTTTAGAAGTCTCACCTCTTGATACAGTTGATCAACAGTTTGATTACTTCCAACAGCTCTATCTTTCATCTGAGAAACCAGTCTCTCCATCTCTGTGATTTCAAGTTTCAACAATTCAAAATCAAGGTCAGTGTGAGAAACGCCGCCCTTCTCCATTCGTTCGACTTTCATAGTTAAGTTCTGAATCTTCATTTCGTACACTTCGATTACTCTGGTAAATTCACTGATCTGAAAAAGAAGGTCAAGCCTGTAATTGTGTGAACATTAAAATGTACAGATTTGATGACCAGTAGTAATAATACTTTTATTTGATTTGTTAAAATCATAACAAAAGTGGGACTTACCACCGTAATATAAACAACATACGACAACTAGGTAATTGGATTCTGATCCATAATATATGAGGTCAAATCAGTGTATGGTGTTTGATAGAAGTGCATCGGCAGGTTCTTTGTTGAGAGGTTGAAGTTATTCACGTTATGAAGATCAGCTAGGGTGATCAATGACCAGAGTATGTGATGTCTGAATATATATGTCAATGAAGACATAATTTACAAGCTATTGCAAAGTTTGATAAAAAAAATGTAGCCCTGACTTCTACAGGTCTTCCTTCTTTCCTGACCTATCTTTGAAGTGCATTTGGGATGAGCTTGTCACTTCTCTGGAGGTATGATGAAATTTGCGCTGTGAGTGGATAAATCTCGTGAAAACTATATTAATATCTATCATTACTAAATCTTAGCTGTTGTACCCACTGCACTTATTTGGATTCAATTAGATTTTTAATTTCTGGGAAGGATAACATGAAAACTGATCGCTTCTGTTCTGAGGGTCTCTGCCAAGGTCCTCCCTTTTGCTGTTCAGTTGATGATTCTGTTACAGTCTGGTTTGCAGAATTTGTAAATAGGAATGTGCTTAAAAGGAATTATAGAGATGTAATGCTGCGAGCTTGCCAGTAGGGCTACAAAGCAAAGTATAATTATTTTCACATTTTCAATGAATATTGAAGCGTAAGTCACCTAGGTAAGAATCAATGAATTCCTGTTTCTTAAAAAGAGTGTGTGAAGTTACAAATGTTGCTTTTGAACTGTAATTAAACTGATGGCACACAGTTTTCGAAGGTTGCACAGTTGCATAACCCCGCCCAGAATCAAGAGGATTAAGCCCCCCCCCAAAAAAATTGAAAGCTACTTTTGTAGGACAAACACTTGCATGTGAATTACTTGCTATAAGCAGAGGTTTTCTTGGGTTTCTTAACCACAGACCTACTTTTAACTCAAGATTTCTCTGATGTGCCACTTTGAGAAGTGGGAGCACATAATTACATTTGTCAAGATAGATTGATAGTCATGAAAATACAATTTTATGGCTTAAACAATGATGAGTCTTTATATCCATTATTGACTTTACTTCTGCTTCCACCATAAATGGTATTTATGATTCAAGGGCCCAAGTCAAGAGCTGATTGTATACGAACCGGGAGTGGGAACTACGGCTGTGTCAAAGGGGGAATTTGTGCTCGGCCGGGCTTTGCTCCGCCGAGAGCACATCACCTTCACTTTCTACTGACCTGAGCACCGGCCGGGCTTGGCTCCGCCGGCCCGGAACCACCACTCCCAGCAGCCCCGCAGTCAGGCTCCAGGTGACGCTGCTGCCCTGCCCATCAATCCGTGCCAGGAGGCGCATAAAGTTCAGTGCTGCCCGAGGACTCTGTGCTGCTATTACAGGGGGAATTTGTGCTCGGCCGGGCTCTGCTCCGCCGAGAGCACATCACCGTCACTTTCTACTGACCTGAGCACCGGCCGGGCTAGGCTCCGCCGGCCCGGAACTACCACTCCCAGCAGCCCCGCAGTCAGGCTCCAGGTGACGCTGCTGCCCTGCCCATCAATCCGCGCCAGGAGGCGCATAAAGTTCAGTGCTGCCCGAGGACTCTGTGCTGCTATTACAGGGGGAATTTGTGCTCGGCCGGGCTTTGCTCCGCCCGAGAGCACATCACCGTCACTTTCTACTGACCTGAGCACCGGCCGGGCTTGGCTCCGCCGGCCCGGAACCACCACTCCCAGCAGCCCCGCAGTCAGGCTCCAAGTGACGCTGCTGCCCTGCCCATCAATCCGCGCCAGGAGGCGCATAAAGTTCAGTGCTGCACGAGGACTCTGTGCTGCTATTACAGGGGGAATTTGTGCTCGGCCGGGCTTTGCTCTGCCGAGAGCACATCACCGTCACTTTCTACTGACCTGAGCACCGGCCGAGCTTGGCTCCGCCGGCCCGGAACCACCACTCCCAGCAGCCCCGCAGTCAGGCTCCAGGTGACGCTGCTGCCCTGCCCATCAATCCGCGCCAGGAAGCGCATAAAGTTCAGTGCTGCCCGAGGACTCTGTGCTGCTATTACAGGGGGAATTTGTGCTCGGCCGGGCTTTGCTCCGCCGAGAGCACATCACCGTCACTTTCTACTGACCTGAGCACCGGCCGGGCTTGGCTCCGCCGGCCCGGAACCACCACTCCCAGCAGCCCCGCAGTCAGGCTCCAGGTGACGCTGCTGCCCTGCCCATCAATCCGCGCCAGGAGGCGCATAAAGTTCAGTGCTGCCCGAGGACTCTGTGCTGCTATTACAGGGGGAATTTGTGCTCGGCCGGGCTTTGCTCCGCCGAGAGCACATCACCGTCACTTTCTACTGACCTGAGCACCGGCCGGGCTTGGCTCTGCCGGCCCGGAACCACCACTCCCAGCAGCCCCGCAGTCAGGCTCCAGGTGACGCTGCTGCCCTGCCCATCAATCCGCGCCAGGAGGCGCATAAAGTTCAGTGCTGACCCTCGTCCCGCGAGGACGCGCGCGGGACGCGCCGGGCTAAGCCTGGGCAAAGGGCGGGCCCTCTGTGGCCCTCAGAGGACCCGAGAAGGACGGGACGGGCCACCCCACTTGGCTGCAACAAAGGAGGAGGTACAGAGACGTTTATTCCTTCTTATCTTTACCGCTTTGGACTGCCTACTGTTGTTATTGGAGTTCTGTCTCCCAACTACTATGTCCATCTGGGAGGAGCTAAATGCCCTGTGTGGCACAAACTATGGCCCGGATGTTTCAACTCCCCCCATAGTGGGCAGAGACACTGTCCAAATAATCTGCACTCCCCAGGATGTTCCCTTCACCCCCCAAAACTATCCCCTCCACCAAGCAATTGTGCTGTAGCCCCTCTTTATCCCCCCACAAACCAACCCTATCAATGTTGGATAAGGCTGGGACTCGAACAAATGACTCTGCATCGCCCCTCCAATTGACCCTACTGGCGCAAATAGAGCAATTGTTAAACTCCGCATTGTCACCCCTGGTTGCGAAAATCAATGACTTGGGGGACAGGTTGACCTGTATTGAAAACACTGTAAATAGGATTTATCCATTGACTGAAAATTCTGCTATACCCATTGGCTCTACTCTCAATACCAACCATGAAAAACCTAAGACCATTGCCCCTATGAAAATCCAATCTTTAGATTCCCCTCTTACTACACCCAATCCAAGTGGCAGCAATGCTACTTTTAATCCCGCACATGTCCCCAACATAGTTCAAGAAAGAAGGCACCGAATAAATCTACCCCCTGTAGCCGCCCCATACGTCACCGTTCTTTCTGGGGTCCCTCCACTCAGTCATGGCAAACGTGAATTACATCAGGACTTGCTGAATAAAGCCATTTTCTGGCTCAAAAACAACAGACCACTATCACCTGCTCTAGATGGCGGGATCCTGAGCGTTAGGAGGGTGGGGTGGCTAGGGATGTTGCCCAAAGATATTCCAGGGGACTTGATACTAATTAAATTTAAACACTGCAATATTGCCCCGTATTTACGATCTTCTCAGCCCAAAGTTGGAGATGGTCCCATCTGTATCTGGGACCTGCATGACTTTTATCCTGGACCCCGAGCACCGAATTATAATACCTGGTGAAAAGGAGTCTCTGTACATCTTGGGCAATCATTTTGATTATTTTGATTAGTTGATTTGCTAAACTTTTTTGTTTTAATTGTCGGTTTTCTTTTTATCTTGAAATGAATTGTTGAGTTATTTATGCATGTATGTATTTCTTTCTGTAGCTTTTATGGTTTTAAACTCAAAAACCGAATAAAGCTTATTGAAACGAAAAAAAAAACAAAAAAAAACCGATTCATATGTTTAGTGTTTTGATGCATTGTCATATATGAGTGATTTTTATATTGCAATATCCTAAACATACCATTGAAGCCTTTTAAATCACATATCTTTTTTATCAGTCATGAGTGTACATTAGAGCAGAATGTATCAGTTCTCTCTTAATTCAATCACTCTAAAAAGGACAGCTAAAAGGGGTATGTTTAATCAGAAAACACATTCCTTAGGCACTGTATTTTATACTAAAGCACCTTAGACCCCGTATTTTGTTCTTCCGATGCTCACAATAACCTAAGGGGAGCCTTGATCCAAGTGCCATCACCTTGATACACCAACAAACAACATGGAAGATGAGTTGTCTTGGGTAGTTACAACCTCTAAGGGTTAAGCCATAGAGTAGGATGAACATCTCACTCCAGGTCATTATGAGTACTGTTTCCAGCCCTGAACTTTTCAACTACACATCACTGTATTCAAGTTTGTTAGTCAAACCAAGGCTCCAACTCCCAGAATGCCTCGGGTGATCATATGAAAGTTCATACATGACAATTGTGTACATATATGACCTGGAAGGAGGAGATCACTCTATCATAGGGCCCTCAGATGGAGGAGACTACGACACTTCATTGACGTCACCGGTGCAGCAAGTTTGAAAAGTTTGCAACTTTCGTCTTGTAGATTTAAGAATGTATTTGGGGTAAATTCTCAACTATTTTGGAATTTACAGAGGCATTGAGTATTACTTTGGGTAAGCTGTAATATTCACAGTTTTACAGATATAGTTATGAATTTTTTTTATAGCTATTCAAAATCTTTTTTAAAGGTGGCAATTCCGCAGATGTTAATTTATGCATGTGTAATTGGTCCACCCAAATCAATATGCACAACTGACATTATTCATTTTTCTCATGTAAAGAATTAACTTCTGAAAGAGCCATCCACCTAGAAGGCGGTTTCTCCCCAAGCCCATCCTGAATATAGCCTTACCAACCATTAAAGGCCAGCTCCAGCATTAAAGGCCTGAGTCAAAGGCAAGGGCTTTTAACAAGGGAGCAGGACTTTAATGGCAGGTAGAGGCCACTATGGAGGGCTCTAGGGCCTCTAGAGGGCAGAATGTTCTAATTTGTAAAACAAAGGTCTCACGGAGCCCGAGGGGGTTGAAATCGATCAAACTCCCCTGCATATCTTGCACAGAAACTTGTGATTTCCAGAGGAATCAGAAACTCCCGGGCTGCCAGAGACTTCCCGCACCAACCTGCACGCTTTCGGGGAAAAAATAATCGGACTTTCTCTGGAGCGGCTCCAAGAATGTGGAACTCTCTCCCACCTGACATCAGGAAAATCCCTTCTCTGGTCTGCTTCAAAAAGGACGCCAAGACCTTCCTTATGAACAAATTCCTTGTTTAAACTTGCCCTCAACCACCACTATGACCCGGATCCACGTCTGTCTATTGCCTCCCTTCAGATTTCCTAGTCACCCCACCCAGAAACTTGGGATCTTGACTTGAGTAATGGTAAATGTAATCTGTAAATATGTATCTCATCTTGAGTAAATGTATATGTAATTTGTAAATATGTCTTTCTATCTCCTATGTATCCTATATCCTGCCCCCTACTATCGTTTTTTTTCTTTTACTTGGTGATTCTATGCCTTTTATACAATGCTATGTTGCCTGTTAAGGGCTCTGATACCCTTAAGGGTCAAGTTTGCGCTCTATAAAACACAGTAATAAATAAAAAAATAAATAAATAAATAATCCCCTCAGACTTTGGGAGGGCTTTGTGAAACATTGGAATTTTGATGGTCCAAGCTTCTACAGGCCATTAGTAGCAGTGAGCACTCCATTGTTTTTATTGGAGCACTCAACATTCAAACGTTTTATTATGAGTTAACTACTACCTTTCACAGAACTACATTTCTGAATTAATTAAGATTGGAAATTTCCTTGTCAAGTTCATGTTTCTGGGTGTTGAACTACTTCGGGAGGCCTCCTCAATTTGCAATGGCCACAAAGAGCAAAATTTGTCACATCCAGTAGCATACTTTATGGTCATTGAAAGTATTTACAAGTTGAAGTTCATATGTTGCCTATACAGGTTGAGACTTTATGCTTGTAATTTTTCAATATTTACCCAACTAAATTCAACTTAGGTCTGCAAAACCTTGGTGACTCGACCCTTCAAGAAATATTTAGATAGCTAGGGATCTTGACAAAATGAGGAGCTAGCACGGGAAGATGAGTCAAATATGGGGGTTAGCACTAAGTAAAGTTACGTAAAATACTGACACCAAGGGCCCCGCGGAGTGGCTTGCAATTTGCAAAGTTTAAGTGGTTACTTTTATGTTGTATTCAGGTGTTAAAGTGTCACTGACGAGGCGACCCTTTGGCAGTAGTACTGGATGTAATTTATTATCAGAACAGTCAAATAATACTGCAACAGATTGTGCTGCATTACCCTGCATAGTTTGCTTTCACCTGACACATAATTTAGTCAACTGTGCTGCATAACTTTGGCTTACTTTGCCGCATAATTCCAGCGAAAGGAACTAATAATTCATGCATCCAAGAATGCTTTTAAAACTAGATGCCCATAATTAATAGTCAACATTCTCATAAGTTAATTGTGTATCTTTTTTCCGGTTGTATATTAAATGCACAGGCACAACTGCGAAGGGCCTCCTGTTTCTTGCTTTCTCTCGTGCCTTTTTCTCGTTTTTTCTAGGCTCTCACAAACTCCTCTTACTAACGGATAATGCCACTTTCCCTCTCTTTTTTTTCTTTTTGCTGTTGTATACAGCTGGCACTCGACCCAGAGGTATTGTAGTGTTTTACATGAGGACCAGTTACATTTCACAAGGACACATTCATTTTTTGTAGGCACGGGGAGATGCAATGATTCCCCCAGAGACACAATAGTTTGAGCCGACTCCATGCCGAGACTCGAAACTGGTTCCACATTTTCCAGAGTGGGCAGCTCTGGCCCTTGCATCACATATTCTGCCAGCCTTTCTATCTCAAAATTCTACTCTACTGTGATTTTTAAAGAATACAGCCTCGAAATAACAAATGACAGCTTTGATAATTATACTGTAGTGATACCCTGGTTACAATTGAGGTCGGTGGAAAATGATGGAGAACATTTATTTTAATGACTAATGTCGTCTGTAGACAGCATACACCACCTTGTAGCATTTAAAAGATGAGGAAATATTGTGCTTTTGACGCTATTGACTATATTTCTACATAATACGTTTGGCTTTTGTGAACGAAAACATATTTTCGAGTGAAGAATAACATGGTGTTGAAACATTTTCATAATTCTTCATAAAGTCTCTGTGACATAAAATACATATTATTATAATTCATGTGTTAAAAGTACATACTTTGGCTAGTTCAGTTTCAACTCGGATTGACAGTGCCTGAGTGGTATTTTCCAATTTTTCTACTTGCATTGCTGGAAAGCTGTTATCAGGCAGATAAACGGAGCACTGGCACGTCCCATGGTTATCCATCGAGCCAGAGACATTGGTAAAACGCTGCAATACAATGTGAAATGCAAAATGAAATGAATTGTTACTAAATGTGTTGTCCATTTTACAACATTGATGACTGGAGAACATGATAACCCGATCAGCACAAAAAGTGACATAACTGGTTTCAGTCAAAATAATTTTAAAAAGCAAACGCCAGTCAATTGGACTTAATTCCCCATGACCATCTGCACAAGAGGTAACATCACTACATTTACCATTATCCATCTGCACAGGAATCAATATAATTTCCTTGTACTTATTTCAGTCAACTCCTCCTTACTTCAACCACCTCCTCATGGAGTCCCACTGTCCAGGCATCCTCAAAAAGGGGCTGGCACAGACAAGGATATTGCCTATTTAAGCCTCTTAGGGCCAAGAAGGATGTTGGACCAGAATCTCTGTTCCTATGAAACCTATTGGGTACGATATATCATCACGTGATTCTCCCTGAACCCTAATCTGCCAATTCCCAAATCACACCCAGACCAAGATGACACAAAAACACTAGCATTTTCATAGACACAGAGCCAGCCTTGTACATCCCACTAACTACCACACACTAGTGTGAGTGCTGCTAAACGCGATTGTGTGTTTTTAAAATGTACCTTGTTTTGTCCTGCTGATCTTTTTAAAACTCGCGTTGCCTATTTTGCACAGAACCTTGCACCAGGTACTTGCCCCCAGGCCTCAGGCTCGTGTGCTCCGACCCCGGTCCACCACAGCTGACGCTGCTTAAGTGGAGGGCGGACACACATGGCCTGACACTCCCCCTGGCACTCCCGACGCTAGAGCTAGGCGGCAGGTGGAGCAGTATATAGCCATCAAACAGAGAGCGCGCAGCCTAGTGTGAGTGCTGCTAAACGCGATTCTTTGTGTGTTTTTAAAATGTACCTTGTTTTGTCCTGCTGATCTTTTTAAAACTCACGTTGCCTATTTTGCACAGATCCTTGCACTAGGTACTTGCCCCCAGGCCTCAGGCTCATGTGCTCCGACCCCCGTCCACCACAGCTGACGCTGCTTGAGCGGAGGGCGGACACACATGGCCTGACACTCCCCCTGGCACGCCTGACGCTGGAGCTAGGCGGCAGGCGGAGCAGTATATAGCCGCCATGTTACAACCGCGCCGGAGGTGCGCCAGAGGTAAGCACGTCTGCGCCCGTCCGCACCAGATCGGGCCCAGGGCCTAGTAATATACCCTGCAACCGTTCGATGCCTCCACTCTACTCAAGGGATTTTCTGCTTCAATTGAGACAGCCCCCTCTGCCGTCTTGCGCCCATTCCATCTCAATAGGGGATTCACACAGTCATTGCATCCACTGTTCGTATGCACTATCTAGTCATAAGCCTTGTCAATCCACGGATCTTGATATTAGCATGGCCCTGCTGAACTGCAGGTCCCTGCCCAAACATGCTCTCGAAATAGCTTTACTCCTGGAAAATCACCAAATGGAGGTTCTGTTCTTAACTGAAACGTGGCTTTCCCCAGACTCGGGCCCAGATCTCGTTCAGGCCTTGCCCCCGGGCTTCCTCATTCAACATCTTGATTGATCGAAGGGAAAGGGAGGAGGGATAGTAATAATTTATAAATATCATCTCTCCTGCCGCCTTCACGGTAGCCCCTTATTAGACTGTGAAAACGTCAATTTTTCCTTTCAGCTGTCCCCTTGTAACTCACTCTCTGGGATCCTTATCTATCGCCCTCCTGGGCAGTTTTGCAGTTCCCTTTTGGAAACCTCGTTAGCCCTGTCCAGTACTCTTCCCAATCTGATGATCCTAGGAGATCTGAACATCCATTTTGATAGCCCAGGAGATAACCTAGCTACGGAACTGAAATTAGATCTAGCGGCCTATCAACTTCACCTGGGGAACTGCCAACCCACCCATATAGTAGGGCATCTCCTAGACCCTATATTTTCCAATCTCCCTGAGCTTAAAGTACTGGCACCCCTTCCCGTGCCCTGGACTGATCATTTCTTGATACTGTTTAGTTGGCAGATTCCCGCCACCCCTCGCCCTAGGTCGGCCCTTAGTACGCTGACCCGTCCCTGGTCGAAAATCGACCTGGAAGAATGGAGGAATATCCTTGAACTTTCTCTCCCTACATATGATTGCGACCCCGTATTAGCAGACGCTCAGTTTTCTACATGGATTGTAAGCTCATTGGACATAGTCCTCCCTAAAAAACCTGCCCTCAAACTACGGAGAAAGGCCCCCTCCCCCTGGTTTACTAAGGAACTTCGCCTCCAAAAAAGCAGAAAGGGCATGGAGGAAAGAATTTGATCCCCCCAAAAAACAAGACTATAAACATATGATTCTAAATTATAAAAAGGCATTAAAATCTTCGCAGGCTACCTTCTTTGAAGAAAAAATTAGATCATCTTCTAATTCATCCAGGGAAACCTATCACATCATGAAAAAACTTCTTTAAAACCCGGATCCTCCTCTCTCCTTGGACCCTTCTAATCATCGCTGTAATGAGCTAGCGGAGTTCTTTGATCTGAAAATTCAAAATATTTTGAGGCTTCTTCCTCCATGTAAATCGGTCGATCCGGTTGAAATGCCTTCGTTAGTATCTCAGCATTTTGCTCATAGCTTAGAAACATTCTCTCCTATTACAGAAGATACACTTCTTCTTATTCTCCAATCAATTATAAGCGGATCCCCGCGGGATCCAGCTCCGATTAACATCCTAAAGCTAGTTGCACCTACAATCCTCGCCTCAATGGCCAGACTGATCAACATCTCTCTCCTACAGGGCATTGTCCCTCCGAACTGGAAGAGAGCCATAGGAAAAGCTCTTTCCAAAAAAGTAATCTTGATTCCTCGGAGTTGAGCAACTATCGGCCCATCTCCCTACTTCCAGGTATCAGCAAGGTGGCTGAAAAATACGTTAATCGTCAGCTATCTGCCTTCCTTGAGTCAGGAGACTTACTCCAGCCTTCGCAGACAGGATTCCGCCTGGGTCAGGGCACAGAAACTGCCATTATTGCGGTGGTAGAAGAAGCTCGAAAGATCCTAGATTCAGGGGGATCAGTGGCAGTGATCCTCCTGGATCTGAGTGCAGCCTTTGACACCGTGAACCATTCTACCCTGATCCACCGGCTCAAGGGTTTGGGAGTTACAGGGCTTGCCTTGTCCTGGCTGAAATCCTTCCTTCACAGCCGCTCCTTCCAGGTGGCTGAGGGCAGCTCCCTTTCCAATGTGACACCTGTACACTGTGGCGTCCCTCAAGGCTCATCTTTGAGCCCTACGCTTTTTAATGTGTACATGTCTCCTCTTGAAAAAATCGTTACTCCACATGGTGTCAGACTTTTGACGTTCGCTGACGACACCCAGCTCATTGTATCATTGAGCCGGCTGGATCGTCCCCCTTCGGACCTCTATGCCTGTCTTAAGGATATAACTAGTTCGGTGGATAATTCCCATCTCAAGTTAACAGTGACAAAACTGAGATTTTGGTCATGGGTAACCAATCACACTTCCACCCTGAGACCATGTGGCCGCCCTGCATGGGTCCACCACCGACCCTTAAATCTGACATCAAAAGTCTGGGTATTAAGCATGGGCGTAAAATCCGTTCCGCTCGCGGATTTTGCGGATTTTCGGCAAATTCGCAATCCACGAACTTGCCGAAAATTCGTAAATCCGTGCGAAGCGGATTTTTTGCTTGGTCGCACTTGCCAACTAGAATACTATACAATTTTGGGGAGTAAACACTTGCGAACACGTAGATGCGGCAATCCGCAACATTTGTGAGAGTTCGCGGATTTTGTGGATTGCGAATCCGTAAATACGCAATTTAGCGGATTGCCAATTCGCAAAATCCGCCCATGCTTACTGGGTATCTGGTTGGACCAAGATCTCACATTCAATACGCAAGCCAGGAAAACCGCGGGGACCTGCTATGGCCTCCTCCGCACTTCCCGGAAAATTCTACCACTGCTTCCCCCTCAGTCCAGAAAGCTTCTAATACAGGGCCTTATACTGTCCAGGTTGGATTATGGCAACGCCTTGTATTTCGGTGCCCCCAAGAAAGTAACTGCCAAGCTACAAGTTGTCCAAAATACAGCTGCCAGGCTCCTCACGGGCACCAAGAACCGCTGCTCAGCGAAACCCGCTCTCACCCTACTCCATTGGCTACCTTTTCAGGAAAGAGTGCATTTTAAGTCTCTATGCACTACTCATAACATTTTCCATGGCAAAGCCCCCCCCGTCCTGAAAGATCTTATTCTACCCCACAAAACCAACCGACCCCTTTGGTCTACGCATCCTCACCTAGCTTCCATGCCCAGGATCAAGAAAGCCCGATCGGCGGGTCATCTTTTCTCTTATAATGCTTCCAAACTGTGGAACTCCCTACCACTTGCCATTCGTGTCCAGCCCAACTTTCTTTCTTTCCGAAAACAGTTGAAAACTTGGTTATTCCCTTACAAATTCCTTTTTTCCTTCTGTTAGTTCACTCACCAGCACTGGGACGCTCACGGGCAGCCATGCGCTGTATACGTCCTATTTCATTTCATTTCATTCATTTCCTATTTCATTTCACTTGTAAACCTCAGAATACACATTCTGCTAATGCTCATTAATGCTCATTCTAAGGAACTCCATGCACCAGCAAAAATTGCAGACCTCATCACCTATCACAAGTTTGATGCCCTCTTCATCATAGAAATATAGCTCATCCCCACATCTTCACACATCCCAGACATCCTTTTTCCCTCAGTCTACTGCATCCATTGTGTTGACCATGCACATAAGAAGGGATGATGTCTCGCTATCATTCATAAGTCCTCCTATTTCTGAACCCTAGACATACAAGTGACAGTCAACTTCACAGACCAATTGATATGCGACTTCCC
The DNA here is from genome assembly GCF_964261635.1 of Lissotriton helveticus. NCBI lineage: Eukaryota > Metazoa > Chordata > Amphibia > Caudata > Salamandridae > Lissotriton > Lissotriton helveticus. The sequence continues at coordinate 491,666,053 of NC_136069.1, read as the reverse complement.
ACTCTCTGAAACACAGACTGCCTGCCACCTTCTATTTTGTCTGCAAGCTTCTGGGCAGAAGAAGGGTTTCATTGAGAAATGTTTCGATCTCCTCTTTACCTCATTCATCCAACACACCCAGATTATCTTGGATGACATCAACTTCTCATACAACAAAAGCTCAGAAAAATGAGACAACCTCCTCAACCTCATCGACACACAAAGTGTTACAGTACGTCACCCAGCCAATTCACTCCAACTGCCACATCCCCAACCTCCTCCTTTCACCACCATCAACAATCTATTGGAATCCACCCATACCCATATCCCTAGAGTGAACCTACAACCTTGTCATCCATATCTCACTGCTCAGCAACCTACAAACTGGAGTCAACCCAAAGAAGAAGACCAAACCTTCAGATCCTTCAAAGATTTTTCCATAAGCAACCTAGCATAAACTGACCTTTCACCATGGAAACCATGCATCTGAAGACAAAACCCTTTTGAAAAATGTCATTGTTTTTTGGGAAAACTATTTGAACATCCACACTCAAACAAAAACATGCAAGTGCAAGTCAAAACCTTCAGCACCATATTACTGTAAAGAACTTTCTGTCAATAAACACTCGCTCCATGGACAGGAAAGAAAATGGAAAAAAGACAGTAATCCTCAAGATCTCATGATATTGAAGTCCCTCCATGCCAAACGAACATCAACCAAAGTAAAGTTCTATATCAACACTATCAATGTAAAGACCAAGAGAAGGAGAACACTTTTTAAAACAATCAAACACTGCCTCGTCCCCCTGCCTTATTTAACTATCTTACGCTCCACAAAAAATTGAAATGCAATCAGCCTCTTTTCAGAAATAAAATTAAGACTGTTGAGCAGCATATCTATAATACCAAGCCTGCTTGCCCTCTTACACTCACCTCTTCTTGTGGAATCGCACAGTTGTTATCCTTTCAAGTCCTATCTCTCACAGTTCTCACCAGCATACTTTCCTTTCTCCAAGCTACTTCTGATGAAGATGATGCTTACCCGCTTCCTTCATAAACACTCTCTCCTGAAAAGTTCTCTTATCCCTACTCACCATTGCCTGCACCTCCAACACTAATCATCTTCCCAGACACCCTCAAGGTGGAAACAATCCTCCCACTGCTAAGGAATTCTACATTAGACTCTGATGACCTACACAACTACTGGCCCCTCACACATCTACCCTTCATTGGCAAATCTACTAAAAAGTTTTATGCACTCAACTCCAAAATCATATCAGTGCTAACCATCTTGTGCATGATGACCAATCTGGCTTCAGCTGACCTTGCTTGTAACTACAACAGCTGCCAAAAAAACCTAAGGCAATAGTATCACTTTAATAAACGGTGACACTTCTAAGTCATAGAACAAGAGTTAGGCATGTACGTAGGTACATGGAAACGTAACATTTGAAAAATAAAAGATGAAAACACAATGGTGCAAATTCACATACATCTTTAGAAAAGTCAAAAAGTCAGAGGTCTCCTGCTGACTTTAGAGTAGATTTCTAACTGTTATGGGCTTCACAAAAACTCTTAGAAGTATTTGTGGAAATATATACAAATAGTACAGTTAATGAGTACTCTTTTTGCCTCACACTTACACCTGCAGAGCAAAAGATTAATTACTGATTATGAAAAGTGTAGTAGAGCTGCTACTTCAAGAATGTGAATTACAAATGAAAGTTTTCACATCAAAGCAAATATTTAGTTCAAGAGTATTATAAAATGCAAAATATTTAACCTTAAAAACTCACTTGAGCTTTTTATTACACTTCGATGTGTGCTATAATTTATAGGTTGCATATGGTGGAAGCTTAGAGTTGCTGGTCAGAAGTACCCTAAGGATTGAAAACTGGGACAGCGATGAAGTTTGGATTCATGATAGTAGGAAAGGGGCCATCTTGTGCACCTTGAGTCAAGAGTAGCTGTAGCTGCCGGGAGAGTCTCATTAGCCAATGTAACTTAAATCTGTGTTCCAGAGTGTAAGTAGGCATTCAAATGCCTAGGACTAAAATACTTTGCGTAATGACATTCACAGCACTTCCTTTTATATAAAAAACATTTTCTATGCAAGTTAAAGAATCACACAACACAAATGAGAGTTGATAGTAGAACTACAAATAATTTACTACTGGTAAAGATGAAGCAAATTTGATTGTGTCCAATATAGTTCTGAACACGATTCCAGAACATCTAAAAGTAATGCTGATACATCTTTACACATACTTTTGTCCAGCAACATCAATGTGTTTTTTTAATTGATAAAGATTTACTTTACGGAAATGTGGACTATGTATTAGAAAATTAATTAATACTTTTCTAAACATTCCGTGACCCAGAATGTTGTTTTGGAATTATTTGCTTACAACCATTAATCTTAAAACTGTAACTTTTTTCCTCTTATACTCTGATTGGGACACTTGTCATGGCCAGTACTACACTTCTCACGTTCACTAGAAGCAAATACTTATCAAAATAGTTACCTTCGACGGAGGCTCTGGTAAAAGTACTGTGTTAGAGCTGCCTAGAGTTGTATGGGCCTGAAAGAAAGGAACATATAACTTGGTAAATCTGATTGAATACTATTTGTATTGCTAGAATACAAATTCACCAGTAAATCATCCCACATTAGTACATGTACTCACAACAAGCACTATCTAAATAAGAATGTCATGCTGAGTTCATTGACATGGACCATACATCTAACCCATTATAACTACACATTAACACAGACTCATATTAATATTCTGTAAAGATATTTTAGCTCTCTATTCAAACTTGTCTGCATATTTCAAAGGAAGTTTATGTCCAGTCATTGTGCGATGCACCACGTCTTAATTTCTTTGTGTGGTGAGAACACTGCTTCATGGTAGAGCTGAGTAAATTGTGAAAACAGGTGAGTGTGGGAAAATTACTACTGCCATATCTTTGGTAATCTAATGCCCTCTGCACACTTGCCATCCTTCTCTTGATTATGAGTCTATCCCACACTCCACAAATAAGTTCAGTGCCATCAGCCTCTTTTCAGAAAAAAATAGATGTTGATCAGCACATCTATAACACCAAGACTACTTGTCCTCTTACACCCACTTTTTCATGTGGAATCCCACAATTGTCATCCTTCCAAGTCCTGTCTCTCACAGTTCGGGTCAACATATCTTTCTTTCTCAAAGCTACTTCTGATGCAGATGATGCTTACCCTCTTTCTTCATCAATGTTCTCTCCTAAGAAGCTCACTTATCCCTACTCTCCATTGCCAGCACCTCCATCACTCATCTTCCCAGACACTCTCAAGTCAGGAACAATCCTCCCACTCCTAAAGACTTTTACATTAAGCCTGATGACCTACACAACTACAGGCCCCTCACACATCTACTCTTCATTGGCAAAACTACTAAAAAAGCTTTATGCACTCAACTCCAAAATCACATCAGTGCTAACCATCTTGTGCAGGATGACCAATATGGCTTCAGCTGACCTTGCTTGTAACTGCAACTTCTGCCAAGAAACCATAGGCAATAGTATCACTTAGTTAACTGTGACACTTCTAACTCATAGAACAAGTGCTAGGCATGTAAGTATGTGCATGGAAAAGTAAATTCCGAAATTATTTTTTTATGTTGTTTGGAACAATAACGGATAAAAACCCAATGGTGCCAATTCACATACATCTTTTGAAATGTCAAAAAACCATAGGTCTCCTGCTGACTTTCAAGGAGATTTTTAACTGTTGTGGGCTTCACAAAAACTCTTAGAGGTACTTGTAGAAATATATACAGATTCAACTGCTAATAAGTGTTCCTTTTGCCCTACACTTCCACCTGCACAGCAAAAAAGGAACAGGTAAATGTATGCTGAAAAGGAGCATCAGCGCATTTAACAGCACTGTTTGAAAATGATAGATAAATATACTACATTTGGAGATCTTATTCAATGATCAACCTGTTTGCCTATCTGCTTTTAAGTAATGCACCAAAGCTGCTACAGGCACCCTTTTTGAAATATTTCCCTTGCCACCTTTCAATGTGTCATGGCTTTTAATTCCCATTAATGGCAATGCCTTGATACGGGACATTTTTCCTTCCAGTTGATCCTATATAAGTAGTCAGTGACAACAGAACAAATCTCAACATAAGTGGTCGCATAACTCAATTCTACGCAGAGCACGCAAACATTTGATAAAATTGAATATGTTATTTCTTTATGCCTTGTAAGTAGAGTGGATAAGATTAATGTACCAGGAAGTGAGCATGTTAGATAAATGCCTTTGTGTGATTGTGCTGAAGGATGGGACTGTTCATTGCAGGGCCACGAAGCTGGAAACATGCAAGATTTGCAAGTTGTCAACTGACAACATACATGATTCCAATTGACCTATCTAGGACACATTTGTAGCATATTTAAAAGATAAGGTCACAGTGATTATCAACAATCTGACAATTATCAGATACCCATAACCTTAATTACCGAATGCTTCCAGTCAGTAACCACTTAATGTATGTAATTTATCATAGGTGGGTCAAGTGTAGTTTCCCAGTATATTATGCATAATATCATAGCTCACTGATAAAAAATTGACTGCCAACTTATAATTTCTGGCAAATTAGAGGACATTCTCAAGTTCAATGAAGTACCCACAACTTTTCCAAACAAAGACATTTACCAACTCTCATCTGACTTAGAAAGAAACAACCTGAAGAGTTGATGAACCAGCAATTCAGTGAGTCCAGTCATTTGGCATGTGGTGCAGAGTCCTCTTTCCTTTATTTATTTATTTATTTATTTATAAATTTGTAAAGCGCCTGGTGACCCGGAGGCATCCCCGCGCTGTAGAAGTGCGATATCCAAAAGGAGGGGGGGGACAGGACGATTATTTGGGGAATAAGAAAGTCTTCAGTTTTTTTCGGAAGATGGCGTGTGAGGGTTCCAGTCGCAAGTGGCGAGGCAATGCGTTCCACCCTGACGAGGCTTTGATCGAGAAGCGGCGGCCGCCGGTACGAGCCTTCTTAAATTTAGGGACGATGGCTAGATGTTCGTCATCCGAGCGCAGTGACCTTGGAGCTTTGTAGGGGGTGACAAGGTCTTTCAGGGCGGCCGGGCCGGCGCCATTAATGAGTTTATGACTGGTGCACATTGCTTTAAAATCAATTCGCTGGCGGACAGGTAGCCAGTGAAGGGCCTTAAGGGCTGGTTTGGCAGAGGCTCTAGGGGGGAGGTCCATTATGAGCCTAGCCGCCGCGTTTTGTGCCCGTTGGAGTTTGGCTAAGGTGAACTCTGGTGCACCAAGGTAGATGGCATTGCTATAATCAAGTCTGGCTAGGATGAGCCCTTGAACCAGCAACTTCCTGGAGAGCGGGGGGAGGAGGGGGAGGATCTTGCGGGTAGACCGCAAGAGGCCAAAGCATATTCCAGCGGTCTTGGTCGCCTGGGTTTTCATGGTAAGGCTTGGTTCGAGCCAGACGCCTAGCGTTTTGACTTCAGTCTTAGGAGTGGGAATCTCGCCAAAGGTATCCGGCCACACCACGGCGGGGATTGAAGACCATTTGTTACCCAGGAGCATAATTTCGGTCTTAGCACCGTTCAATTTTAGGGAGGATTCGCACATCCAGGCATAAATGTCCTGGAGACAGTTCCGCAGGCTGTCTGGATGTTTGTCCAGCTGGGAAAGGGAGACGACCAATTGGGTGTCATCAGCGTAGTTGACAACCTTGATCCCATGGGGGGTCACAACATCCTCCAGGGGGGGGGGCCATGTAAACATTAAACAGGGTGGGACTAAGCGAGGACCCCTGCGGAACACCGCATGTGAGTGGAAGGGGGTCTGAGCGAGAGTTGCCGTCCCACACCTGAAAAGTACGGCCTGATAGAAAGGAGTTAATCCAGGCGTGTGCAGAACCCACAATTCCTGCCCCGGCCAGGCGATGGAGAAGGACACGATGGTCCACCGTATCAAAGGCGGCACTGAGGTCCAGGAGGATCACCGCCACTGATCCTCCTGAATCCAGAATGCGCCTTGATTCCTCGATGACGGAGAGGAGGGCTGTGTCCGTGCCCTGGCCGGGCCGGAAGCCGGTTTGAGATGGGCGCAGGATTTTGTTGGTCTCAAGGAATTGGGAGAGTTGGGAATTAACTAGTTTCTCTGCCATCTTGCTGATGCATGGAAGGAGTGATATGGGTCTAAAGTTAGACATGTCGTCAGGATTCAGATGGGTTTTTTTTAGCAGGGCTTTGACAACCGCGTTTTTCCAGCTGGGTGGCACTGTGCCTTGGCGTAAGGAGGTGTTGATAAGATCCCTGATGGTGGTGACTATGCTGGGGGCGGCAGTTTTTAATATTCTAGCAGGGGCAGGGTCAAGAGGTGAGCCACTTTTCATTTTGGATAACGTGGAGGTGACCTCAGTGAGAGAGGTGGCTCTAAAGGAGGACAGCTGCGGGCTGTTCGTGCAGACCTCAGTATCCGGGGGGTTGTGAGGGGTAATCATGGGGAGGGAATCCAGTATTCGTGTGATTTTAGAGTCAAAGAAGGAAGCAAGGTCATTGCTTCTGTCTGGGGGGGCGTGGGAGACGCTAGGGGCCGATGGAATGTTGAGGAGTTCTTTGACGATCAGGTACGCTTCTTTTGAGGAATTGGAGGCGTTTTGGATTCTGTTGTCATAGAATCCTGCCTTTGCAAGTTTGAGAGCTGTTTTATAGCGTCTTACTGAGCTATTGTAAAGGTCTTTGTTGCTGTGTAGCCAGTCTTTTCTCCATTGCCTCTCGGCCTTTTTGCACTCTTTGCGTAGGTCCCTAAGGTCAGCATTGTACCAGGGGGCTTGGCCCTTTATCCTGTTTTTGATCTCCCGATTTTTTATGGGGATAAGTTTGTCAAGAGTGGACGATATCCAGTCTCTGACTTGGGAGTCAGCGATGGCGGGGTCCTCAGAAAGACTGGGGATCGAAGCGTCTAGGGCTGTGGACCATTCTTCCACCGAGAGTCTAGCCCACGCTCTGTCTCTGGTGAAGGTGGGGGATTTTTGGGGCCTTTTAAAAGTTCCAGGGAGATGGGTCGTGACCAAAAAATGGTCAGTCCACGGGAGGGGTTGGGACTTGATGTAAAGGAGGGAGGGAATATTGGAGAACACCGGATCGAGAAGGTGCCCTTTCAAATGAGTGGGATCAGAGTTGGCGAGAAGCAGGCCCAAGGCCGCTAGGTCGTCGATAAGGTCGGTTGCCCCCGTATCGAGGGGATCCTCGAGATGGATGTTTAAGTCACCAGTTATGATGAAGTTAGAAGAAAGGTGAGCTGTGGAGGTGACGGTTTCCAGCAGGGCAGCCGTAAAGGGGCCCGAGTGACCGGGCGGCCGATACACCAGGAGGCCTGACAGGGAGTTGGTCGAAGACAGCTGAATCGTGAAGAGACAGCTCTCTGAGTCTTGGATCGCGCAGTCTTTCGTTCGACAGGTAAAGTGGTCCCTGTAAATAATGGCCAGTCCACCTCCTCTACCTAAGGGGCGAGGTTGAGACATGATGAGGAAACCCGGGGGGAGGGCCATAACAATGTCAGCGTTGGAGTGCCCCGTAATCCAGGTTTCTGTGAGTAGTATTATGTCCAGGTTAAGGTCAACAATAAGATGGTTGATAAGCAAGGCGTGTTTAGGGAGTGATCTGCAGTTAAGAGTTGAGATTTTGAGAACAGGGGGAAGGGCCGGGGGTTTTGGAAGTGAAAGATTGCTTGGTTTGCATTTGTCGCAGCGAAGAAAGGGGACAGTAGGATCGAGTAGTACCAGGCAGGCGCTGTTTTTAGTGGGTCTAAGGCTGAGAAGCTCTCTACGAGAGTAGCTTACCTTGGAGGCGACTGGGACAGGCATAGTGTCTGGCCCACGGCCCGGTCGTGCGCGGACGGGCGCAGACGGGCTTGCCTTAGGCGCGCCTTCGGCGCGCAAACGGCGCTCCCGCTGCGCTCGTCCGCTGCGCGTCCTGTAGTTGCACATTTTAAGGGAGGGGGAGGGGGCGTGGCCTCAAAGTGGGCGTGGCCTTAAAGTGATACCATAACCTGCTTTGTATCTCAAGGATCTTAATTTTCCTGTTCAAGACCTAAATGTTTTAATAAACAAGTAGAATTCACCCATACAAGATAGGTGAAAATTGGAAATTGGTCTGGGGTTGGATGTGTTTCCTACAATGGTGGGAAGCACGTTGTATTCTTTAAATACCCCTCACACACCAAAAGGGCCCTTGGTGTCATGCTTCATCATAGGGGTCTTTGCGTCCCTCTACAGAAAGCGGTGTGCTACTATACTAACCGGTGGTTATGCGGGAGCACTGATGTAATCACTATGTGTAGTGTGTGAGGGTTGTGAGTGGTAGGGTAAGGAGTGGATGGTAAGTGAGTTTAAAAAATACCAGGCAAGTGAGCAGTAAAACGAGTTTTAATATAGCTCCATGCTGGTATTGTTAAAAATTAGTGAGGTGGAGGTTTGGTGTATTTAATGTACATAACCTCCTGCGTGTGTTGACATGTTTTGAAGCCTCAAGCTTCTTCTTCAGGACGGGTGCACAAATCCCTACCCTAGTCACATGCGACAGTCTACTACTGTCTATACATAAGGGAAATTATGTGTAGAATTAATGTATAATGTAGCCAAATGTGCCTACTATGGTCAATTGAGCTGGAACAAGTTAATCCCTTAATTGTCAATCTGTAAAAGAACACAAAAGGGACATTAAATCTGTGGAAACTCTCTGGACGTGAAGATCGTGACCTGCAAAGGTGAACTACACAGTGTCTAGAGGTAACTGTGAGCGTATCAGTGTCAGGTTAGTGCCCTGAAAAAAAGTGGACAAATACTGGACATACAGAACACTTAACATAAAACACACACTCCATACTAGTCCTTTCCAGTTGGTCGCTGTAGTACTTCCCTAGGGTTGGCAAAAAAAGAATTCTGGGATAAAAAAGTAGATAACTTGCATACTTGCTATAATGAGGCCAATGACATCATAAGCTTTCAAAAACAGTGGGGACCCCATGCTTAATTGCACTCTGCAAGGATAAATGCAAAATTCAGCGATGCAGAGGGTACTCACTTGGTTTGAGTGATGGTGATCCTGCTGAAACGGCTATGCCGTACTTACATGAGTAGCGGTACTACCTCATACAAACGTCCCTTCCACGGCTCTGTGGTGTGTGAGGAGTCGGGAGGGTTCAGTTTTTATACTCTCCTTAATTGCCTAAGAGTTCCCGCCACTCGTAAGGCATACCTGCAGTATGTGCCCCCAATCAGCCTCGGTTCCGGTGAGCCACAGACCCGGAAGTAAAAGCTGAGGTGTTGTTAGCTCGCTTCCTCAACAGACTGTGGCTGGGCTGTGAAAAAACACCTGCTTGTGCAGGCACGCCCATTAACGTACGGGTCATGCGGGCCCAGCAGACTTGAAACTAGACTGCTAACTCAAAAAATAGCCTGCGGCTTCGCTATGCGCGGTCCAAGCTGTTAGAAGTGAAGCGCCCGGCTCGGTGCGTGAAATGCGGTTTCTATTGATAATCCCCTATGCAAGCAAAGTAAAAGAGGGAAAAGAACACTGTCGGTGTTCCTTCCACTATTTTGGGGGGATAAGCATTTTTAGTTGCTTAAAGTATGGTTTATGGAAAAAAAGGGGGGATTAGCCTATTCAATGTAATTATATGAAAAGGCACCTGGGGATAGAGTCAATTAGCTAAACCCCTCAGTCTCAATGGATTTACGTGGCTGAAGGATGTATGAGGTGGATAATACATCCCGAGGGGCTAAGTGATACCTGGTGCATACATTCCACTTCACTGTACAGAAAGGGCTGGGGTATCTAATGGTTACTTTGCTTATGTGAACTGGTTCCAAGGGATATCATCATTAAGTCCGATGACATTAGTGCCTAGGCGGAACAGCCAGCGCTGTTCTTTCACTAAGTGGCCAATTTCTGATGGTAATTGCTCTATGATTGTCTACTGTAGGTCATTTACTGTGTGGGTTTCAGAAAAGTAATGTGACGCCATTTTCGTGGTGCTTTTTTTTTACATCGAACATTACTTTTATGTTCGCCGATTCGAATTTTGGCTGGTCGTGATGTCATGACAATGTACTCTAGCCCACAGGGGCAAGTGATCATGTACATGACGTTTTGGCTGTTACAGTTGGTGTACTTCCTCTGCTCCCACTCACTGCCATTCCTGCATTTCACCCATCTACTCTTTTTGGTCAGGTGGCACCTGCTGCAATTGCCACAGGGATGGTGGCCCTGGATCAGCTGTAGAGTTGGAATGTTTGTATGTGTGGCTGTGCCTATGCGTGGTTGTGTGTGGACCAGCATGTCCTTAAGGTTACGGCCTCTTTTGTGTGCGAACAAAGGTTTCTCTAAGTGTAGGTCACCACAGGTAAAGATTCTCCAATGTTTGTTCACAATCTTTGATATCTTGTTGGAATGGGTGTTAAAGTTAGTTACGCAGATGGGTCTGGCATCTGGATCTTTGGGAACTTTGTCTTCCAATAGAGCCTACCTGTTATTATTGCGTGCCCTCTTCATTGCTCTGTCTATGACGGGTGCCTGGTATTTATGGTGGGAGAGTTTAGTTTTTAGATCTGAGGCTTGTTTCTTGTAATCAGTAAGGTTGGTGCAGTTTTGCCGGAGTCAAAGAAACTGCCCACACGGAAGATTGTTGCGTAGGTGACGTGGATGAAAGCTGTCATACAGCAGCAGACTGTTTTTCGATGTCGGCTTAAAGTGTGTAGTGGTCTTCAATGATCCCCCTTCAGGGTAAATATTCAGGTCCAGGAACACTAGTTGGTCACGGGAAGCAATGCTGGTGAATTTAAGGTACGGGTTTTGCTGGTTGAGCCACTCCATGAAGTGCGCGATTGATGGAGTGTCACCCTCCCAGATGACCAGCACGTCATCAATGTTTCACTTCCAGGTCTAAATGTTGTGCCTAAAAGGGTTGTCCTGATGAAGACTTTTGCAACTCTCCAGATGATGAACATAGAGACCAGCCAGGCTGGGAGCAAACATGCTCCCCCTGCTGGTCCCATGCTTCTGTAAGTAGAGAGTATTTTCATACAGAAAAAAGTTATTCGTAAGGGCCAAGGCTATGCATTCCATTACTAGGTTCTTTGGTGTTTGGTACTCCCATGGATTAGAGAAGAGAATCTCCTCAATGATGTTGAGTGTCTCATCGTGGGGCAGGCTGGTGTACAAGCTCTCCATGGAAAGGCCCAAGAGTATCTGTCTCTCAGGGTCAAAGGTCAGATTTTGTAGCAGATGCAGTACTGCTTTTGTTTCCCTTAAGTAGGTGTCAGTCGTCTGAACCAGTAGGCGTAGGAAAGCATCCACAAATTTGGAGAAAGGCTCCAAAATTGAGCCTATACCTGAGACTATCGGTCTCCCTGGTGGATGTGCCAGGTCTTTGTGTATTTTGGGAATGGTGTAAAAATATGGGGTCCTAGGTAATTTCTGGATCAGAAATTCGGCTTCCTTATTTAACACCCAGTTGTGTGCTAGAGCTTCTTCCATCATTCCCGTGATCTGGATCCGTAAGGATTCTGTGGGTCTTCCTGTAGAACTGCGTAGTTTCTCCTGTCTCCCAGAAGTCTCCTGCATTCATTGCCATATGCTGCTGATGTCTGTATCTCTATTGCCCCACCCTTGTCGGCAGGTTTTATAGTGATCTCTTTCTTGTTTGATAGTTGTTGTATGGATTCTTTCTCCATTTTGGTGGTATTTTGAAAGGGGGTATGGCTTTCTGTAGTCATCTGTCTAGGTCTTCCATCACTGCTTTTTCAAAGGCCAGTAATTCAACCGATAGGGTGGAATCTGGTGGAGTGAAAGATGATTTCAGGCGTAAACCTGTGTCCGTTGATTCAAAGGTGGTGGTGTCTTTATCTTTAAAGAAGGTCCGTAGCTTCATAAATTCTTGCATCTCTGCGTGGATCCTAAATGTATCCAGTCTATTGGTAGGTACAAATCCCAGGCCTTTTCCTAGGACTCTTCTTTGGGTTTCCGTTAATGTATGTGCTGTGATGTTCACCACTAGTTGCCCCTCTTGCTGGAGGACGCTTGGTTGTTGAGTGAGCCCGTGTGAAAACAACAGTTGATGGACAGAATGCAGAACAATGTCATACATTCACCCCAGTACGGAGATCTGAGCCTAAATCCATTGTTTTATTGCTCACCATGTCATTCCTGTTTGAACCCAGACATATGCAAATCAGTCTTGACCCTGTGCCCAATGGGAACAGTCCAGCCCGAACTGCCAAGCCAGGTCCTCCCTGGACTGGAAGCAAGCATCCTAGGAACGGTTTAGGGTTTTCAGCCCTCATCAGCCAGGATAGATTGATTCCAGTGGCATGGAGTGCACGGGACTCAAGGCTGAGCATACCCATCCCACTCGGGGTGACAAATGCAAAAACAACAGTTGATGGACAGAATGCAGAACAATGTCATACATTCACCCCAGTACAGAGATCTGGGCCTAAATCCATTGTTTTGTTGCTCACCATGCCATTCCAGTTTGAACCCAGCCATATGCAAATCAGTCTTGACCCTGTGCCCCATGGGAACAGTCCAGCTCGAACTTTCAAGCCAGGTCCTCCCTGGACCGGAAACAAGCATCCTGATAGCCAGAAACTGGTCCTAGGTTGATGGATTCCGGTCCAGGGAAGACATGGCTTGGCATTTTGAGCTGGACTGTTCCCATGAGGCACTGGGTCAAGACTGATTTGCAAATGGCCTTGTCTGAACTGGGGTGGCGTGGTGAGCAAAATAACGATAGATTAAACCCAGATCTGTGACTGACGGTGAATGCTTTGCCAATGTGCAACATTCTGTCCATCATCTTGTGTGTTTTGCTGTTGATGGAACCTGTCATGCTCCTCGTCGAGACGCGGGGGTCTTCTTCTTCTTCCACTGTCCAGTGCACATTGTTGCCTCTCTTGTTCCTGCCCCGTTGGGGTCCTGGGCCTGATCCTAAAAAAGGCGGTGGCCCGTAAAAGTTATAATCATAATCGGGTGCCCATTGTTGATATGGACCCCCCATCGGTGGAGGTCGTTATTGGTATTGTTGAAAAGCCGGGGGCCTTGGTAACCACCCTATTCTCTCCTTCTGGGATTATACGGTCTTTGGTATTGTTGACCTGCTCTCTGGTTCCTTAAGGCGTTCCTCATGCTGGAATTAGAACCGTTGAAACTGGTATCTGAAGCATCGCTATCCAGGTCACTGTTAAAGTCTTTTAGTATGTAGTCATCCCTTGTGTATGGGTAGGCTCTCTCATGGGTAAAACGTTCCTTGTCCTTCTTAAGTTTATTGCATTTACATGTGACCTAAAAATCTCTCATTTGTTGATTAAGTTCCACCAGGAGTTTTTTTTAAAACGGCATGGGATTAGTAGGTCTTCAGTTGTACCTCTAGGTTTTGGATGTCAATTTTGAGTTCTTGCGCTATTCTTGTGGCCATTATTATAATCATTATTTTAATCAAAACTAACCAATCTCTTGTACAATGCCACAGGATGAGTGACCAGTCCCTTTTGAATACTTTATCATTTTGAAAAATGAAAGATTCATTACGGACAATCAGACCCTGTGGGGTCGCATTGGCCCTCAGGTACTCCGTCATGAACAGGCCATGCAGGGCTGTTTTGATCTGTGTTCTTCTTATGTTGGTTAGTTCATCATAATCAGCATTGCTAGGGCCCGGGTCGGTTTGTTAAGTCCCTCAAAGGGATTCATCGCTGCCAGGATCCTGTCAATTTCATCTTCCCCACATGTTAGGCCAGTCCCGTCGGCTATGGATCCTACGCTGTGTGATGTGGTTAGGAAAGTGTAGTGTGTGTGTGTGTTTTATGTGTTAATACATGTGTTTAAAAGAGAACGAAAAAAGGCTTCAACCAGAGAGGTACAATGCCTGCTCTTAGTCACCAGCCTAATTACTTGAGTTGACAAAACCAGAATTTCTGGTTAACTCCCACAGTTGTGCGCTGTCTTAATACCATACCTATCAAAGGAGGGAGTGGAGAGGGAACGTGTCCACACAGACACAAGGAGTGGATTCAATCTCCCCAACTATAATTTAATAAACAAGTAGAATCCACCCATACAAGATAGGTGAAATTTGGAAATTGGTCTGGGGTTGGATGTGTTTCCTACAATGGTGGGAAGCACATTGAGTTCTTTAAATACCCCTCACATACCAAAAGGGCCATTGGTGTCATGCTTCATCATAGGGGTCTTCGCATCCCTCTACTGGACGCGGCATGCTACTAACCGGCGGGTACGCGAGAGCACTGATGTAATCACTATGTGTAGTGTGTGAGGGTTGTGAGTGGTAGGGTAAACTTTTAAAAACTTTTTTGTTCTCTGTTTAATTTCTCCTATCCTTCAGTAATGCTATGTTCTGGTAAGCCCTGGGATGCCTATCGGTAACCAGGCGCTATACAAAACTCAGAATAATAATAATAATAATAGGGTCAGGAGTGGATGGTAAGTAAGTGAGTTTAAAAAATGCCTGGCAAGTGAGGAGTAAAAAGTATTTTAATATACCTCCATGCTGGTAATGTTAAAAATTAGTGTAGTATAAATACTTTTATTGAAAATGCTAGTCTATCTATTTCTCTGCACCTCTGATGAAACAAAGCATGCACGATTGACTGAGTAAAATATCTATCATTGTTTCCATGACTCTGAAGATACGTTTTATCTTGGGTAAACAAAGTTGTCATGTTTATGCTGTTGTCAGAAACTAATCCCTTCTTGTGTATTCAAGAAAGTTTCTAGTGACCTCTGAGCTAGCTGGCATTCACAATTAAGTCTAATATATTCAATAGAGACTTAAGTCCTACGTCACATCAATAGGATGTATTATTCCAATGCGCAGAGCCTATTAGGAATATAGGAACTACACTACATGGCGCCCAACGTTTGGTAAGGCACTAATTTAACGCTAAATACTTGAGTAACTCAGTCGCGCTTTTCACAGAGACCCCTTTTTCCCTTAAAATACTCCAATAGACGTCTGGAGAGGGTAAAGGATAAAATATCCGCCATAACGGAGTGGGATGAAAAATCCTATGTATTAGTTTTTGGTTTGTTCTATGTTGAAGGACACAGTGTTCCAAAATATTGTGCACCTTATCTTTATTTCCTTGAAAACTTGCTCTGCAAACTTTCATTAAACAATGTCGCTTAAGGGCGACAATAACGCAACCGGTGGAGCTGCAGCAGCTGCAGCCCGACCGGGCTTTGACTTTACAGGGTTTGATGAAGACGACGTGGATCCTATAATCATCCCGAAAAACCTAAGGAAAACCATCACTATAAAGCTTATAACAAATGGCCTATCATCAAGAGGTGGTAGGGTAATTTTGGTCATAGAGGCACACGAATATCGGCAGACAGAGGTATTCTATTCATGAATTATCTTCCCAGAAGCAAATCCATTAACACATGGGTTCCACTTCTACAAAGTAGAGGAACCTAGAGCGGAATATACTTCTTTTGAGGATGTTGAAATTCCATTAACATACCAAGAGCATGCGGGCTGGTTTAAAGGCGCCCTACAACCTCAAAATCCCATTGCCAGGCTCGGTCCACTAGGTAGACCAGGAGCAACATGGCCGGTACTAGCCAGCTATACACCACATCCTGCCATTGAAGAAATGTCAGGTCCAGAACTATTAGTTCAACTAAAACAATTAATCAAAATACATAGACAATTGGTTCAATATGTCATGCGGACTCTAACAGTCCAACCTGCTATCAGGATTCCACAGCAAACCCCTTACCAGGGGAACACAAATAAAATTACACCACAGACTATACAATCAGTCATTGGCAAATTACCCGCAAAACGGGAACAAATTCCATTCTGGTTAGCTCAAAAGATTACTCAAATAGAGTCAGTATTTCCAGATAGTTCACCTCATGAGAAACACAGAATTTTAACAATATGTTTACCAATGGGGATCGGACCACACCTGGAGGACTGCGACACTTGGGGTACATTCTTCGCTGCAATCTACACAAAAACTCATGGTGTTCCATCTATGGTAGTAATACCAGACGTCCTGAAACAAATTCAAAATTAATACGGGGCAGAGCCTGCTTTAAATCTGGGTATGAAACTACTTAAAGATTTCAAACAGGTCTCCGCTATAATGTTACCTAATATTAAAGGTGAAGAAGCATCCGTGGCGATCCGCCAAAAATTAAAAGAACTTAATGTAACTGAGCAACCATATGACCTGGCCAGAATAATAGAAAAATCCTATGAAGAACTAGGTAGAGATAGTTTGGGTGGGAAACCAGTTAAACCCCAACTAACATAAATTCCTGAAAAGGTCTTTATTAAAAACACTCTCACTACTCCTAAAAAGAAGTGGGAAAATACTAGACTGACACTTCCTAAAGAGAAGCGTTCTCAATCCAGAGGTAGGTCTCCTCAAAAGGAGCCCCCTGAAAAGAGGTATAACCTCAGGAAAAGGGATAATTTGAGAAAACCGGATAGATATCATGATACTGATACACGTTTCTCTCGTACTTTTCAGACTTCCTCGCAGAAATCGGAAAGAAGAGGATGGTCAAAACACAAGGAAGAACGCTTGAAGTCCAAAGACGATCAACACGTTCCAAAAAATAAGAAAACCCAATTCACCAAGAAGAAGGTAGCAGGTCTAAAAATCAGACATGCAGAGGATCTTGAGGACACAACTCAAGAACGGGGAGTGGGCCCAGACAATGCTAGACAGCGCAGCAGAATTTACCAAGATCCTGAAGGATCATCTGGAGACAGTGGACTTGAATGAGTACATTCAAGTTGAAACTGCCGCTACCAGGATTAGTGTACCCCATAAGTTATATGAAGTAACACTCCGGATGGAGGGGGACATAACTAGGAAAATAAGAGCACTCTTTTGGGAGAAGCTCTCTAAGGGTTATAACATTCTTCTAGCTGAAAAAAGACTGGCCACCAGAATTTGTCAGGGAGTGGCCACATGGCGAAGATATCATTATGCCAGTCTTCTCTAATCATATTCCAATTAATTTAAAATACACTTATGCCAGAAAATGGGATGTGGCCCAGGCTCCAGCATTATATAAAAATCATGTAGGATGGGATGAGGATTCTCCTCACCATAAAATCCAGTTAAAAAAATCAACCAACTGCACAGAGGCAGTATCCAGTTAAGCAAGAAGCAAACAAACAGGTCAGGGAGATCTTAGATTAACTTGAATACCAAGGGGTGATTGAAACATTCACCTTGTACATTAACAATCCTTTGTTTCCTGTCTCCAAACCAGACAATACATATCGTCTAGTTTTGGACTACAGACATTAAAACTATTGTTGCAAAACATTTGCAGTACAAAATGCACACAGTGCAGCACTGATGAATAACATTGTGCGCAAAAAATATAAAACAACATTAGATATTTCTAACGGTTTCTTCTGTCAAAATATTGCACCTGAAAGCAGGAACTTGACTGCTTTCTCAATTATGGGGACACAGGGTCACTTCTGTTGTCTCCCCCAGGGATTCAAGAATAGTCCAGGGTTATTTTCAGCCAGAGTAACAGAGTTACTCCAAACGTATGATGATGAGGCATTACCTTATGTCGATGATCTCTATCTAACAGACGATGACTTGGACAGCCACTTGAACAGAGTGAACACCATATTACTTGGTTTCGCATCTGAAGGGTATAAATTCAACTTTAAAAAATCAAGAATTGCCCATCTCAACATCCTATTCTTAGGATACAAACTTTTAAGTGAAGGCAAAAGCCTGGCAGTAAACTTTTTAGAAAAGTGTGCGCTGCTCCAACCTCCAAAAACCCTGAAAAACTTACAGTCAATTCTAGGTTTCCTGAATTATGGAAGAACTTACATTCTAAATTATGCCGAAAGGGTTAAACCTCTCTACGAATTAATCAAACCTGATTTCAAAACAACTAATTGGTCTCCGAAAAACACAGAAATTTTGTGTTCAGTTCAAACAGACATGTTAGCAACATCACATTTATAGACACGCGTAAACATACGCAACCTTGTAATCAGAATAATCCCAGGAAGATGCGCATTCTTTACCTTTAATGAAGGTGAAAAAGTACCAATTGCTTACAAATCACACTTGTACACACAAGCTGAAATAAAATTCACTTCAACAGAAAAAATTCTGACAGCGGTTCAGACTGCAGTAGCAAAAGAGAGAGCTCTCGCACAGGGTAGACGCATAATGGTCGTTACTCCTGTACCTGCCTAAGAGGCAGTGACAAAAGCAAGCATTCCTAATGCAAAGGCTTTACATCCGAGATGGATACAATGGGTTAACTTTCTTGCTGCAACAGACGTTGATTACGATTTTGACCCCTACTTGAAAACTCAAGAATTTTTACAATACGAACAAGAATGTCCTCTGCCCACTGAGATTCTGCCTCTAGAACAGTACGAATCTATAATATATAGAGACGGATCCGCACAGCCCCCAAATTGGGGGTAAACAAGCTTATAGTGCTGCATGCGCGATTGTCAAAGGTTGCTTGCGCGATGGTAAATTCAGACCTATGGTCACAAAAACTCAATCTCTTGGAGACTGTACTGCTCAGAGAGCTGAATTCCAGGCTTTCATGATGGCGCTTGAAAATACCGATTGCGAATTCCCAACACTCATAGTGTGCGGTTCGTATTACTGCGTCCAATCTTACAATGAATGCTTGCAGAACTGGGTTCAAAACGGTTTCAAAGATGCAAAAGGTGACACAATCAAGCATAAGTTGCTTTGGGAACAAGTAGTTCTGTAACAGAAGGAGCTACAAAAGAATCGCGAGATCCATACACTGAGTCATCAACGAGATGGCGCTCACGTTGAAGGGAATTTATTGGCTGATTAAGCCGCGAAGGCAGTTGTGCAAACGGCTTCCGTTGCTGCAATCACTCGTTCAAAAACAAAAATAGACGGCGAAACAATGCTAGCTGTCAATGCCGCAAGCAAAGGCAGCCGTTTAGCGTTACCTCTAAATTATCCATCCAAATATTCATACATAATTGATGCAAACTCCTTTCTTTTTGTTCGAATCCCTGGAGTGGGGGATAAGGTAATTCCAAACAGGAGGCGGAGAGGTGCTTTGATTCAAGAAGCACATATCGGAGAGGGTCTGATACATCAAGGGATCTCTAAATCTATACTAGAATTAAAAGAGACATATTTGGTGGCTAGGAATGAATGCCCACATTCACGAATTTGCAATTAATTGCCCTGACTGCAACAGAGATCGCAGCAGAGAAAGCCTCCAGATACCTGACTACAGTGTAGCCAGCCCAGTACAGACATCATTGTTAGACAGCATTAGACTTTCTACACGCAGACGTCACTATGGACGAATGCGGTCCCACAACTATTAGGACAGATTCATTTGGAAGTGGCGTCAGCGCTCGGCTGATGCCCGAACTGTTATAAAAGATTTGCGAGTCTTTATCGGCACATATGCAATCGGCACGCTACATTCTGACCAGGGTCCTGCATTTAGCTCTCGAGCTTACAAAGATGCCATGGCCAATCTGGGCGTTGCATTGCTGTACTCAACTCCATTCCATCCTGAGGGAAATTTTGTAGTGGTAAAAAAAAATGGGACATAAAGCAATCTATAACGGCTAGGGTATTAGGTTCAGGTGACGGGTGGGTCAAACATCTAATAAGTGTCCAACGTAGTTTAAACAATCTGCCAAGAAATTCTCTGGGTGGAATCACTCCATATGAAATCCTTTTTGGTACTAGAATGATTGTCAAAGACCTCGATCGTCATACTTCAGTGGCAGAACATAAACCCTTTGATATCAAAGACCATTTGGCTGTTTTACAGGACTTAAATGAAACAAGAAGATGTCTAAGCAACACATTACAGAAGCCAACGACGACTGGAGAAAAAACACCTGTCCCAGCAAGGTCTGTCTGAATTCCAAAGATTGGGGATCTAGTCAGAGAAAAGATCGCTTACAAGAAGGTATTTGGGCCTTCCTACAGAAAACCAGTACCTGTGCTAGCATTCCACAGATCAAGAACAGTGTTACTGCCGCTCCTTGCTGGAAGAAAGGAGAATCGGTTCGTGTCCATCGATCTGGTAAAACCACATCATGTGGTGGACAATAAGTAGTAAGCCCAGTGGACTCAAAAGATGTAGCAGACGACCAAATCTTGCAACTATCCAAGAGGTTCAAACTGAGAGACTCATCACCTTTGAAGAATCCGCAGTAAGAAAAGGACGACTATGGAATAAAACTATGGAACTTGTGCCTCTTGAAACCCAAATAACAATTCGTCAAGACACTCCTGAATACAATGATATAGCCTCTGATTATACTAACATGACAAGGGACCAAGCAGCTCCAGCGATTTCAAATAATCCTGATGCAATACCAACAATTGACAGAACTGCCTCTGGATTTTTCATCAACTTTGATACGTTTTCTGAGGATCCCAGTGAGCCCCGAAACAAAGACAGCAAATAAAATCTTTAAAGACCAAGTAACAGAACTTTTTCAGAAACTACAAAAGACTTATCTGGTTTCACCATGGGTTGAATTTTGGATTGTGTTAGGTGTACTTTTTCCCCTACTTTGGCTCATTTTTGTTTTAAGTTTGGGAAAGCTGATAGATGGAAAATATAGTAAAATGGACACAGCAAGTAAGAACATCAACTTGCTCCTGAAGCCACACAAATCATCCCATTGTGAACAGAGAGACTTGACATCAGTGAACATCACAGCCGTTCCTATACCTGGTGGTATAGCATGGGACACAACTGATTACGACATTTACGGTCCTGCAGAGCTGCTGAAGATTCCACATCAATTCAAGGTTTCCTTGAGTGACTTTGTTTCACCCAGCACATTTTCTGATGATTGTTAATAATATGATGTCAGATTTAGAGATGTCTGCAAAATTTACAAACCATGAATATTTAGAAGGTTCATCAGATTATGAACAAATGTATTGTTACAATCACATTGGTCATCATTACTTGCACAAACCTGCAAACCCTAGAAATGTTTATACATATAATCAATGGGAACATTGTCCGAAGCCACCAAAGGGTAGCTCAAAAATGTCCATACTTCTCAAGTTTCAATACCACAAATCCGGAAACATTTTATTTCAAAAAGGTTAATAAGACATGAATGAAAAGTATGTTAACAAATACAAAGCAAATTCATTCAGCAGCCTTTTATGCCCAGCTGTCCTCATTAGGCTTTGACTATTGGAGTGACAACATTGAAATAAAAACTGTCTGGGGCTCAAAAGACTGGCAAGTGCAGGGATTAGAAGAGTTATTCCGAGCCTGCATTATTCCTGAACAAATAACGTTTTTGAAGGACACTGTTCAACAAACATCCTGTCTTGGCCTAGCAAGATAAAAGATTTAAACCAACCATCCATACCTGTACCTACAGCTGATAGTAAAAACACTTCAGAAGGAGGGGTCGACGTAAAAACGATTTTACTTAAAAACTGAACTGATCCTGATTGGAAAAAATGGTTAATCTGGCCCACAGACACGAATAACTGTCAAGATAGATTCTTCAACAAGACACAAGGGTGTACAGTAACTAGGCCAGATCCAAGATATGTCCAGAGACAACATCCAGGGAGAGTAACAACATACAGTGTAGGAAAG
This sequence comes from Lissotriton helveticus, assembly GCF_964261635.1. NCBI lineage: Eukaryota > Metazoa > Chordata > Amphibia > Caudata > Salamandridae > Lissotriton > Lissotriton helveticus. The sequence goes on along the minus strand of NC_136069.1, from coordinate 491,644,360 downwards.
CTATGCCTCGAATGGCTACAAAAATCTACACTTACAGAGGTTGAACAACACTTAACTCTACTTAAAGATGGCGTTGATTTGAGAGACTTTTTACTAGGGCCTCATAAACCACATCATAAATGTTTCATATACACCGATATTTATGCTGCTTATAATGAAGCATGGAAAGTCACGCAAATGGAAACTGCAGAACGAATACGAGAAATTGATCGTTTTAATTGGGAGAAAGCTCTCTCTGTAATTGATAATGGGTTAACGACTGTCATCCAGAATTTATTCTTTGGACAGCATTGTATCCTCTGCCATAGACATAATGGAACAGGACTTGCTCATGTTACAACATGGACAGTCTCAATTGCGTTCTATAATGCTGCTAGGCTGGACGTAACAAAATATTCGTTCAGGCTATGTGCCTTCACTGCCTTGGCGTCTAATGAACACCATGCCATTGTTTACTGGATTTAAACCTTACAGGTAAACAAATCTCTTTGGCACAAAGGTGAGCAGACTATACGGTGCTGAGCATAGAAAAACTGAAAAGATTACCATTGACTGTTTCTGAGAAACCAGCCATAGAATGGATAATACATGGCACCATTACGTTGCTAGTGAAGATTTTCCAGTTTTAGTATTGCTTGAAACACATACCAGCAGGCCTGTATGAAAAGTTGGGTAAAGAATACATTAAGTCAACCTGGGATTTACCATACACACACAAATGTTGGAGTGGGGGAAAAGAAGTATTTCTTAGTGGTACATAATGTAACAGCGCACTAAGCGGTACACTTTATGTCAGGGGATTAATTTGCACAGAGCCTGTGATGGTTCTTCGACCAACTTACCCTGCCACCTGCAATGTTCCCCGGCAGCAGTGATAGATCCAATTTTTAGGCAGCTTTCCAATGGTAGCTACATAATGTTGAATGATCACAGCTGTTGTGGAATGATGCCAGGAATTGCCTATTTTGTAACTGTGTCAGCCAGGGTCACTTGTTGTATGCAAGTATTGTTTCCTAAAGGTAAGACAGACTGGGAGTCGTCTTTATGGCCTTCACTGAACATCTCTTCTATTTGAATTGATACTTTAAGCAAAATGAAAGCCATTCTTTTACAAAAAACTGTGCCACTGACCTCGTCCAAAGAGACGTATGATCTGCAGGTTGCAAGGTCCTCTGCAGAGATACATGCCCTTTTATCAACATACTGTCCAATACATTTCATAGAAATGTTAGGTCGTATCTTGAACATGTCTGATACCAGTTGTAGTGTACATGTATTAAAGACAATTTTTTCGGGACTGTTAGCACCTATAGAAGCAGTCCTCGGCATATTTCCAAACTTCGTGCACTTGGTGTTTGGCGTACTGCCTCTCGTTTTGGGACTCACAGCAGGAATATTATTTTTGCTACTTCTGCTTCGATATGGCAAGCCAATCCACCAACGACGGCCAGATTACCATTGAGAACACTCTCCTGGCAATGAAGTGTTGTGAGCGCATAATCCAAATTTTGGGCTTGGCTCTTTTAAGAGATCTGAAAACCACATGGTTTCTTTCATTCAGACCAATCTGGCAAGATTGCATCTTACCTGTTCTACTATGCATGCTATGTGGAGAAGAATGCATGCTAGACATCTGTCTAACACTTCCATCAGCACGGCCAACGGATGTTGATACTTTGCTTGGTTCGGTAACGGCTCATGCATTGTGTTGTCCCCAACGTCTACCAATCCTGATGACGGCATTCATGGAGGACTCACCAGCACAACAAGCTGACGGTGAGATGCATGGATCAACAGGCACACAAGTACCATCTGCGACGAACATTGCTAATGCGACTGACAGCGATGCTTCTCATCTGTGTACAATTGATCTGCTTAACGAGGTAGTCCAACTTTCATCTACAGTAGTAGACAAATTATTTTCAAACTTAGAACATTTGATGTTTTCTCCCAACAGCGAGAATGATTTTTGAGTTGGCACACAGCGTTCTGATGAACTCTGAATTCGACCTTCACTTTTCAAAACAAAAATTCTACCTTTAGAATTCTATTTTTCTTCGATTTAACTTTTCCAAATTGAACTTTTTTTGGCACAAATCTGCTTAAAGTAGAACTATTCTTAGAGAACAAGAATTCTTTGAACACTTCCAAGAGACAATATTTGACCTCGTTCACAACCGAAAAAAGTTTTTATATTCTGCCATGGAATGGTCTCGACCTTTTTTCTGTATTTAAGAGCCATTTCATGAATGTTATTTCATGATTCATTTTGATAAGCATTTTTCCAATGTCACACTACATACTTTGAATGAAAATAATGTTTTTTTAATGCGTACAGGACAAATGCTCATTTTCGTGTACAACCATTTCAAATGCATTTTATGTATTTTGGGGGGGATTGTAAACACATGCTTTAGATATGTTTTTGATTAGTATTTAGTAATATTGAACATAATAAAGTGGAGTGGGTGTTGTGTATCGTTTTATTACCCTACTGTATTTTTCCCGAGTCATGCCCTTATATAGGTCTAATTCACATTACCCTTATATAGGCATAGAAATCATACCCAAACTTAGACATAGCCCATTCAGTCCTAATACAGGCATGGCTACTTCCACTAGTTCCAAAAAGCCACAACGATTTCTTGAAACTTCGGCTTCAGAAGTCAGGGATATCTCCTTTCTTGAATATTGATTTGTCCTAGAAATCATGGTGTTTTCAAAGAACTACCATTCCCTTGGGGTTCTTTGGTTACGTTATTATGTCAGAATTTACGTCAAACAAGGCACCTTCAAGGTATAAATATGCCGACACTTGCCCTAGCAAAGACACAGTGGTTTGGAGAAGTTCGACTATCTACTTGCCCGACGCAGCTCACTACAGCAACTGCCGAAGGAAGCCAACCCTCCAGCTGATGCATTGACAGAGAGGCTGCCTTTCTCTCGCTGAGAATCCAGCTACAGTGTTTCCAAGCTCCCCTTGCGGGGTGTTGGGAAATCGAGTCCCGAGACAGAGATACCAGACCTCCTTCATTCTAAACCAAGGTACGGAGCTGATTAGACCCTATGAGAAATCTTGGATAGATTCTTGGCAAAGAAACTAAACCTATACTACATCATACTTACTTCTTCCCTCGTACTAGACTTAGGTTAAGTACATCGGGGTAGGCGTATTTTAGAAGCACCAGTTGAGTACTTTTAGACTTTGTTATTTATGTATGTATTTTATGGCTTAGAAACCATACCATGCTTTTACAGTATTTTTGTATAATACTCTTCTTGCTGTACGCATTATACTTTACAGCCAGTATTACGATTGTAGCAGTTCATTTCTTCTGCATGAGAAAGAAGACCCGTTCAATAAATACTTTTATTGAAAACGCCAATCTCTCTATTTCTCTGCACCTCTGATGAAACGAAGCAGGCACGATTGACTGAGTGAAATATCTATATATTGTTTCCACGACTCTGAAGATACGTTTTATCTTGGGGAAACAATGTTGTCATGTTTATGCGGTTGTCAGAAACAAATCCCTTCTTGTGTATTCGAGAAAGTTTCTAGTGACCTCTGAGCTAGCTGGCACTCATAATTTAGTCTAATATATTCGATAGAGACTTAAGTCCTATATCAAATCTATAGGATTTATTATTCCAATGCGCAGAACCTATTGGGAAGATAGGAACTACACTACATACCAACTACATCATCATCATTACTGAAGGCAGTATGAATGTTTGTTTCTAGTGCGCAGCATATAACCTTCATTCCAAAAATCAAAATGTTCAGTTCTAATCTTGAGATCACTGCTGAACGATTTGTCCTAATTATCATAGCTAGATTAGGAAGGGTTATTGTGTTTCTTCTAAATTGTCTGGAAGACATTCATAGTGACACTAGTTTTCTTTCGCAAACAAAATATTATGACTAGGCAGTACATGTGATGAGTTTGCAATTAATTTAAGGACCTATAGATATGTCACTTCTGAGAAGGAAACAACAGAGTTATAACTTCTGAAGTGGTTTTGATGAGAGTCACTAGCGTTTCCTATTTTATCATCTGTATTATCGTTATCACTGCATAGCTTGTCTTAGTATTTGTGTTGGCTTTATTATTGTTTTGATGCCAATATTTCTATAAAACATTGAATGTTTTGGCAAGATTCTCAGTTCCTTTGTAGTTTATTTCTTTGAATTGAAAATGGATTTCCAACCCAGTCCCACTGCTCTGATTTTCCCACCACAGTGAAGCTCAGTTTTCCTTCATTGCAATTGTGAACATTGTTTTATTGCCTAAAAATATCTATTTTGTTAGCTCTCATATTTCTAATTCCAGTTATAGATTATTTGTTGGTGAAGGGAGAGGGGTCAAAATATTGATTATGGAAAGTTTTGAGCTGCTACTTCAAGAATGTGAATTACAAATGAATGTTTTTGCATCGAAGCAATTATTTAGTTGAAGAATATTATACAATGCTAAACATGTTACCTTAAAAACACACTAGAGCTGTTTATTACCCTTCGATGAGTGCTAGGATTTATAGATTACAAATGGTAGAAGTTTACGTGTGCTGGTCAGAAGTACCCTGAGGATTGAATCTGGGACAGATATGAAGTTTGGATTATAGATGGCAGGAAAGCGGACATCTTGTGCACATCGAGTCAAGAGTAGCAGTAGCTACACGGAGAGTCTCATTATCCAATGTAACTTAAATCTGGTTTCCAGAGTGCAAGTAGGCATTCAAATGCCTAGTACTAAAACACTTTGCATAATGACATTCACAACACTTCCTTTTATATAAAAACATTTTCTATGCAAATAAAAGAATCACACAACACAAATGAGACTTGATAGTTGAGCTACATATAATTGACTGTTGGTAAAGATGAAGCGAATTTGACTGTGTCCAATATTGTTCTAAACACTTCTAGAATGTCTGGAAGTAAATCTGATACATCTTTACGCATAATTTTGTCCAGCAAAATCATAAATTTTTTTAATGGATAATGTTTTACTTTCCAGAAATGTGAACTATGTACTTGAAAATTAATAATACTTTTCTAAACATTCTGCGACTCAAAATGTTGTTTTGTAATTATTTGCTTACAATTATTACCCTTAAAAATGTAACTTTTCTCCTCCTCCTATACTCTGATTAGGACACTTGTCATGGCCAGTAATAGGCCTCTCATGTTTATTGGAAGCAATTACTTATCATAATAGTTACCTTCGACTGAGGCTCTGGTAGAATTACTGGTGAAAAGCTGCCTAGAGTTGTATAGGCCTGAAAAAAAGTAACATATAATTTGTTAAATCTGATTGAATACTATGTGTATTCCTAGAATACAAATTCACAAGTGAATTGTGCCACAGTAGTACATGTACTCATGAAAAGCACTATCTAAATGAGAATGCCATGCTGAGTTTCGGAATGACATGGAACATATTACAAAAAGAACAATTGATGGACAGAATGCAGAACAATGTCATTCATTCACCCCAGTACAGAGATCATATGTTTTGTAAATGAATGCCCTCTGCACATATGTCATCCTTCGTTTGTCTTGATTATGGTCTTGTCATTGTAACTGCATGATGTCTACCTTATGATGTCTATGGTGTTAGTTAAAAAATGTGGTTTTCTTTGAAGCTATGCTGTCGTGCAGTTTCTAGGACCTTCAGGACCTGAGCATTTTGGATGAACTAAACTGAGGGCTTGGTGTGCATACAGACTCTGGACACCCCCACAGGATGAGTCAGCTGTTAGACCAGCTAGCTATACGGTGCCAATACCACCCCCCTGTGTTCTACTGTGGTGTGGGTAGTTTGTGGCAACCACTGAACATGACAACCCTGATTCCTCCGGTATCGTGCAAACAAAAAGGTATCTTTTGCTCAGCCACTCATGCTTACTTTTCTCAGGATACACATAGAATGACGATTGGAACATTTTCAATAATGACTTATTGGTCAAGCGTCAGTCTACTATGAAACATATTCCCTGCAACAATCAAAAGACAGGAGCAGACAAATGTTATCGCTACTACCAATATCGTGAAAAGGAGATACATTTCTACCATAATGCTAACAAGATGAATAAAAGCAGATTATATAAAAACAATAGCATTGGCGTACTCCTATGATGCGTAGCCTAGATATTTATGTGACGCTTTCGTATGTAAGTATTAGGATATGTCCTAATGGAGCCAAGAATCCCCTTGGGAAGTGCTAACCCCTCACCTGATGGTTCTGCTTCGAGGATGGCACCCCACATGGGATGTCAGGCCTCTGCCTGTTGAAGGATCAGCCTTCAAAGTCTCGGTCCAGCTTGGAAGGCGTTCTCTTCTCTTTTGTAAGGGGAAGTACGGGTCTTTTATACTAAAGTGATCACTCTGGGGTTTCTTCTAGAATCAATACCTTTTGAATACATTTGCTAATTCTCTGCAAATCCTTTTCTAAACAAACATGATCATGCTCAGCTGGCTGTTGGCCATAGATAAAAAAAAGTGGTGACCTTTATACAGAATAAATCTACAGTGCCTGGGGACATGTTTATATACGTCAGATACAAGGATTAAGATATGGAACCAAGAGCTTGATGTCGTAGAGACAGAAGTACGCTACTAGGTAAGAACTTTAAGTCATGTAGATGGGACAAAATGTATGTAATCGGTATGTACATGATGGGATTATCCCAAAGGACATGACAATGCAGGGTCGGACCTACTGCATTTAGCTCCTGGAGGGGCACTGACCCATGCATCTCATACATGATTATCTAACATGTGCTGCTTGATAATAAACTATTTTGCACACTCCTGTCAGTAAGCAAAGAGCAAGATTTCTGTTTTCTTTGGTGAAGCAGCCTCTACATCCATAATGGTTTAGACACACCCTCGCCTTAATTTATTGTAATATATGTTTGTTCCTTGATTTATGTCAAAGTATTGTGTTCTGTCTAGATTTTCACCCTGCTGCTTTTCTCTGCCTCTTTAAAAGATACTCTGAACAAAAGACCCTATGATGTCAGTAACCTCAACACAGCCAGACATTTTGTAAAAACTTTGAATCCCATTCGAGACAGAGGCACAAAGGGGAATGCTCAGCAATGAATAGTTAAGGATAAAATAAATCATTGTAATGTATTTTTGTCTATCCTTGTCAGTGATTGAGACTATTCTTTGTGAAGAAGGGGTGGATTGGGCTACAAAAAAAATTATGATTATGCTTAAGATTAGGGTTGTGGTCAGCTTTAGGGTTCAATTTAGATAAATGCCTGAAATCAGGATCAGAGTTAGGGGGATAAAAGTAAGTAAAAATAGAGTTAAGGGCTGAGGAAAGGATTAGGGTTAGGTTAGGGAAAGTGGCAGGGTGCGGGTTACGTTTATGCTTCAGGTAAAAGAGTAAGAAAGGTTGTTATGGCACAATGTTAGGATACAGGCTAAATAATACTTATCTTTGTGGCCTCAGGCTCAGGCCTGGCCTTATAATAATGTTAGTATAGGGCACTTTCTTACTGTTACTCTGTAAGATACAATGCAGTGGCACTAGATTGCAACAAATGGTATTTGAGTTAGGAATAGGGGAATACCCTCGAGGCAAAACATAGTTTTGCCTGTAGATTTGGATAGTCTTTGCAACTGAGCTGTTTAAGACTACTTTTCACTCCATGCATTACAAATAACCATTCACAACAAGGAAGTCATTGATTCTAGCTGGATTTGTACTGTGCACTTTAGTTGTATAAGTTCCTTCTCCCTGCTTCAGCACACAACTCCACCAACAATCCATTGTGAAATTTTCAAGGCAGCTAAAATAGTTTTTGGTCCATTGTGTGTCTAAATAATGTGCAATGGTGTACCACTGGTAATTAAACATTTCTAAACCTTATAGCATTTCCATGTTCACCTGTTTTGATTTTTGTCTTTTGTGGTAGTTCTCAAATAAGCTTTCTAAATTACAACCTTTATTATACACCACTGTGGGAATTACTTTGAATATTATGTACATTCCTCACAGTAAGTAAATAATACCTTTGATCATTTTCTATATCTTATTACTGATTGTTCTATATTTACTTACAAACACCAATTTGTGAAGTAGCCTACATGCCTCATTGGGAACAAATAAGATTTGTTGACTTAGTGTTCAAATGTTGTCCTTGCTTACTTCCAAAGGCATTTGCCATATACACTCTGGTGTCATTTAATGATTTGTGAACAAGGGCCATTCAACAAAAATTAAACAGACCCCACCCAACAACATAGCAATTTCCCTTCCTCATTCAGAGGTAGATGAACCATAGGGTTTCGTCCAAAGAAGCCTCATCCACGTCCGGCAATGTAAGATTTTGCTCAGCATTTGGTCTGTCAGACAGCTGGCTACAGTGGTAGAAGCCATTCCCCTCACAGTATGGGAACTACTCAATGGATTTCCTTGCTCAGGGCAGTCATCAAAAGTATGGAATCCTGGACAGAGCAACCTGTTAATGATCTTGACACACAATGAGAAAACTCTTTGCACATCAAGGACATTGATTTTCTGTTTTTAATAAAATCTAATTCCAACTTTCAGAGTTTTTCCTGAAATAAAATGAACAAATGTTGAGTCGCAAAAAACAATTGCAGCACTTGATGTTTATCTCTATCTTAAGTTCATCCGCCTCACTGATGGATGCGCCTAAGATAAGGAGTTCCCAACTTTTCATGCCGGGATTTCTTGATGAGGCGAACGGTTCTAAATGGGCCAGTGGAGACCAGGAACATCACCAACATGGTGGCCTATTCTCCTGAATTTCAGAAGTTTATTCTTCAAAAGCGTCCTCATGCTTATTTGTTCTTCCTAAGCTTGTCAACGGAAAAATGCGTAAACCTGAAGTAACAACTGGAGCATGTAAGATGCAGGATATAATTTTCTTCTGCCAGTCACAGTACTGTAGCCACCAAATACAAATTGACTTTGCTAATCTGTGTTTCCTTTCCCAAATATGTAGTTTTGATCCCATCAGAGAATAGGGATTGAAACAGCATTAGCATGAAGAAATACTTTACAGCCTATCCACCCAAACCATTTTCACGTACAGCAGCTAAAACGCACAGTAATTTATAAAGAATAAAAGCGGGATGAAGAGCAGATGGAAGCAAAAATGCTTTTTCAATCAACTATCACCAGTAGTAATTGTTTTCGTGCAACGTCTGATATAAAAGGCACCCTTATATAAAAGTCATTGAATATTTTGTTACACAAATTCACTGAATTGTCCGCATTAACACTGAATGTGTTTCCAGTATTCCTAGCTGCTCAACATCTGTAGGCAAACATACCATATCAAGAAAGATTGTAGTCAGAGATTCAAATTTAGGGTTTTGCATGACATTGCTTAGTAAATCTGATTTGTTATTATCTGACGTTTATGAGACATTTTTATGGCCAGGTTTGTGGGACTGTAATTGAACAAAACGCACCACCAAGGTTCGCATATCTTTTGATAACAGAGCCTGAGATAAAATTCGTTTAAGTACATTTATCGTTGTCGGTTAGTGTATTCTTTGTTGGTGTATGAATATGAAACAATATTGGTTTTCTTTTGACACCATGAACAGAAATTTGAATATGTTTCTGTGAGACACTGAATTTTTTATACGCGACTATTGAATTTACTTTGACTCTGAGACTGCTTTGAAAACGTACATTTTTAAATTTGGAATATAGATTAGGGGAGCCAGATGGAATGCCTATCTTTGGCCGTGAAAGAGATACATTCACACACATTTTCCTGTGATTCGACATTAATTCAAGGAGTGAGCCAGTGTAAATACTCCTGAAATGTATTAGTAAGTCAGGAGTACAAAAGTAAGTTGCACCTATTTATTCACCAATCTTGTCAAATCGGGCCTGCAGACTAAACATTATTTCCATGCGTTTACAAGCAGGTGGAAATTGCCATAGATTGGCATAGAATATGTAACAACATGCAAAATTAAGCAAAGCCTGAACAGGCATTCCATGATGGGGGCAGGTGTGTCAAAAAGAGGTCAGTTAAGGGGAAGGGGGTCTCCGAAAAAACAAAAAACGTGTTGAATAGTGATGTAACATACATACGGTTTTACAAAGGAACAGTTTTTTGGGACAATATCTTCAGTCAAATATAATCTTCACTACTTTTAGTAATTGATTGATTGGAATTGTTAGTGGTGCTGCAACTACCTCCCTAAGCTTAGTTAAGGTTGTTAAGCTTTCCTTTGATCAGCTTTCTTTATTTCATTTTCAGCTTGTATCTGGGGCCAGGTTGACAACTCATGATACACAATTTTGCAATTTCGTTTCTAGAGTATGTAGTGTCAACTTTTGCCAGCGCGATTTTACATTGACACTTACAATGGAAATTGAACCATTGACTCCTGCAAAGTATGACTTTTGTTTGTTCTGGTTATTTGGTGGAATTAATGTTTTCCGCATATCCGGCAGACCAATTTCTTTGTGAACGAGCATACAGCTCCATCCTATATTAATTTGTTTTCTGTTGAAACATGCAGCCACATCAATATTTTCTATTGTGAATACTGACAATTGTTTTGGGTTTTTTTGTCCTCATTTGCAGCATCCTCGTTCCAAGAAATATCCAACCACCATATTGTCCATTAGGGAAGGGACCACAGAAGGATCCCGTCCGACTCCCGGACAAAGGTACCGAATTGGCGGGAGGTACTTTCCGGAAGATCTTACTCCATCAAGGCCTATTTCAGCCTGTTAGCCCTGGATTAGTCGTTGTCGTGGGCGGCAGACCCCCATCTGAACCATGGAGTGTAAGGGCATAATCAAACCTCGTAGAGGGATGACAGCCAATCTACGTGGGTTGGTGGGTTGGAATCTACCCAGTGTTTGCAAATTTGCCGTCTTGCCAAGAGGATTGAATAGAACAAAAAGGTCCTTGCCAACCCCATAATGTTGTCTTCCAGACCACATATAACTAATGACAAACTGAAGGAGATCGATGTATTAAGGATTAACTCCAGGGTAGCTTTGATTTCTTTCCAATATGTAGTGATGCAGGGGCAGTCCCAGAACATGTGAATATCAGAGGCTGCTGGGAGGAGGCATTTGTTGCAACACTTTCCTGTCTGGAACTTGGAAAGCCTTTGGGGGGAAAGATATGCTCAGTGCACAGTAAACAAGTGATTGCGTCTTAACCATGCTGGCTTGACAGCTTTTTATAGGAGGGTGAAAGATCTAACCCAAAAGTTCTCACCCTGTGCCCCCATGACACATCCCCACAACTCAGGCGGGAGATTGAATTCACCGTCTGCCTCCTCCATGATGGACCAGTACCAGAAGGCTACCTCCTTACCCCCAATTGTCTTTCTACCAGATGTTGTTCTAGAAGGCTGTATCTCCCCACCTGAACCTTTTTCCTTGACTGCTCCCGGGATCAGCTAAGCAGTTGTAGGTATTTAAAATGAGTTAGAGCTGGGCCAACCCTCTCAGATAGCACCTCCCACTCTACCAAAGAACCTCCTGCCATCAACTCTCCCCATCTTAGAACCCGTGCCTCTAGTAGGGGGAGTGCAAGGCTGTCTTTTAAGCAGGGGGGGAGCCCTGGGGAATCCCAAATTGGGGCGAAGTTAGAAAAGTATGCCAACCCGACTCTAGCTTTTATTTGTGCCCATTCCCTCACCAGCGATTGTAAGACCTTTAGTCTCACCTTATTAAAAAACCTCTGATGCCCAAACTTAAACAAAAAACCGTCAAGTGAAAGATTTGCCCCAGTTAACATGGCCTTAAACATTTTCCCATTAGAGTTGTCTTCAGGGGTCTTCAACAACATCCCGGAGTGGGACAGCTGGAATGCCCAAGCGTAATACTCTAGGTCTGGCAAGGCAAGCCCTCCCTTCTCCCTCCTCCTCCTTAATTTTTTCCATGCCAGCCTTACTGTTTTACAGCTCCAAATAAAAGAATTGATTTGCTGCTGACATTTACGGAGCTGCTTAGGGTCAAATGCTAGTGGAATAGAGTTAAAAATAAACGTGAATTTAGGGAGGATAGATATTTTTACTAGATTTGTTTTGCCGTATAAAGTTAGTGGGAGAAAGGACCAGGCTTTCAGTAATGTCTTAGACTCACAGAAGACCCGATCTAAATTAGTCTGAGGCAGTATACCGATGTCGTGGTTAATTTTAACACCCAGGGAACGGATTGAGGGGGGTCACTGGAAGATGTAGGTTATCGATATTCCAGGTCATAAGCTCTGTTTTCCCGGCATGGAATTCCTCCGACCACCTTATAACCAATGGGAAAGCCTGAACCGGGTCTGTGGTGTATATGAGGATGTCATCGACATAAAGACCAATCTTCTTCTCCCAGCCACAAAATTTGAAAGATGGAATAGAACATTCCTCTCTCAAGGTCTGGACAACTGGTTACACATAAATGTTAAATAAGAGAGGGGAGAGGGGACAGCCTTTTCTAGTGCCCCTCATGATTAGAAAGGGCTCGGTACGGGTGCCATTGACCAGTAGGCTGGCCCTGGGATTCTATATAAGAGGTTGATAGCTCGACAGAACTGGACCCCGAGTTGAAACTTCCTCATTACTGCAGCCAGATAGAGCCAGTTGACCCTATCGAATGCTTTAGTAGCATCAAGGGTCATAATGGCCAAAGGGAGGGCAAAGTATGAGGCTATGTCAATTGCACCTACCAGGTCGTGGGTTAGATCTACTAACTGATGCCCCTGTATAAATCCCTTTTGATCTTGGTGGATAATTGTGTCGATCTCGCTCCCAAGCTGCGTTGACAATATAGCAGCAAAGATCTTGTAGTCATTATTTAGGAGCGAGATAGGCCGATAGGACCCACATTCAGCCGGGTCCTTGCCTGTTTTTAGGATCAGAGCGATGTTGGCCTCGCCCCACGACTCAGGTGACACTGCTCCATTCAAAAGGATGTCGTTAAAAAGACCAGTCAAGACTGGAACAATAGCTGAGCCCAGAGCACAATAGAGCTCGCCCAGGATACCGTCCGGCCCTGCGGCCTTCCCCCGCTTCAGTAGCTTGATGGCATTGCTAACTTCTGCCTCTGTTATAGCTTTGTCCAGGCGATCGCTCTGTTCCAACGTTAGAACAGGGAGATCTACCTTTTCTAACCAAGCGTCCCTAGCCAATAGATGTACTATGGTGTCTTCTTTGTAAATATTCTGGAAGAACTTCTGGAAGGCTTTCCCTATCTCAATATTTGAGGTCCTAGGCGTTACTTCCCCCTCTCCTTTCACTTCCCTGATGTAGTTTTTGGCCTGGTCTGATTTATTTTTCCAGGCTAAAACTTTACCTGCTGCCTCTCCATATTCGAAGTGTGATAACTTACAGGCCTCCCACCTCTTTGTCCCCCTTCCCTGTAGTATATAGTCCAGTCCGTTTATTTGCACTCCACACCACCCTGGGTTAGACACTGGCTATATGCAAAAAAGTGCAAAAAACGGCCCAGATCCTTGTACTGGGGTGAATGTATGACATTGTTCTACATTCTGTCCATCAACTTTGTTTTTTGCAATTTTCACCCCGAGTGGGCTGGGTATGCTCAGACGTGAGTCCCAGGCTCTCCACACCACTGGAGTCAAGCTATCCAGGCTGATGAAGGCTGATAGCCAGAAACCGGTCCTTGGATGCTTGATTCCGGTCTGGGAAAGACATGGCTTGGTAGTTCGTCTGGACTGTTCCCATGAGGCACAGGGTCAGAGCTGATTTGCATATAGCCAGTGTCTAACCCAGGGTGGTGTGGAATGCAAAAAAACAATGGATTTAGGCCCAGATCCTTGTACTGGGGTGAATGTATGACATTGTTCTACATTCTGTCCATCAACTGTGTTTTTTGCAATCCTGGATGACAATGACCTGCGTGGGGGAGTCTCTTAGATATTGCAAGATTGTATGTCTCCTACCCCTTACACGCAGGCCATTGACATTCCAGGATAAGACCTGTAACCCCGTCATTCGTTTTTCAAACCCCAAACCCCTCGCCTGCCCATTGAGATTGTGAGGAACCAAGGAATACTGCTCCTAACTTGAATAGAATAACACTTACGGCAGTGTAGGTGGAAGCTGATATATATGTAAACAAAGAAACAGAGAACCGGCTTTTGAGGACTTTTTAATGCTTTACCCCCCCTCCCATCCCCCACCCTGGACACCCCCCCATACTTGACCTGGCCAGATGGATTGCCAGATTTTTTTTTTTTGACCGGCCAACGCATTGCGTTTAGAGAATTCACCCCAGAAGACATGTGAATAGGGGAAGAACATCCCCTTATTGTGTCAGAGAGGAGATTTAGGAGATGTATAGCTTAAAGTGAAGTGTTCCCCTTTTTTATGTTCTATATATTTTTATTTATTTATTTATTTTTTGTTATATATTAAATATTTTCCATTTTTATATTTTATTTATTTATTTTATTCCTTATTCCTTATTCCTTTTTCCCCCTTAACCCCCTTCTCATTCTCTATTCTATTTTTATAAAATAGCAGAAAATAGTGAAAATAGCCGAGAAGAAGTTATGTCTTCACGGAGGTGATCTATTTACCCCCCTGTGTGTAATCACTGATGGTAGCTAGAAGCTCGTATGCATCTAGGGGCGAACGGATATTATACATTTTATTATTAAACATTATCCTAAAAAAAGCAGGGAACCTCATCTGCACAGTTGCCCCCAGGGCTCTGAACTTGTCCATTTTCTGACCAAGCTCCCACTGTCTGTCTAGTGTAGTTTTTGACAGATCAGATCGAACTTCGAAGGAGAAATCGGGTGCCTTCAATGATTTTGCCTTGAGGGCAAGGTTCAAGATTTTCTCTTTGATGGAGTATGTAAGGAAGTTCATCAGGATTTTCCTGGGCTTCGCCCTAGCTGGATTCAAGCGAAAGGGGTCCTGATGTATCCACTGAATGTCTATTAACAACTCTGCAGCGGTCTCGTCCAGGTTGAGGGTGTTCTTTAATAAGGAGACTACATACTCCTTGATCTCCCCACCCTCTTTTCCTTCAGGAATTTTTAGGAGTCTGAGGTTGTTTCTTCTGGAGTCATTTTCCAGGGATTCAACCCTGTCCTTCGTAACTTCCCCGTCTCTCCTGAAAGCCTGAATCTTACCCTCTGCAAATTCCAGCTAAGCTTTAAGCTCCCCCACTGCACCTTCCAGGGTCTCAGTTCTCTCGTAAAGACCGTCCACTTTTTTTCCAAGAGTTTCGCACACAGCCCTTAACTCATTTTGATTTTTCTTGGATTCCGCAAAGCCACTTTTAATCTCACTCCTCATTGCTGATAGCAATGCCTCGAGGGAACCCCCTGTGCTACCCCCTGAAGTTGGGTCACCAAGCTCGCCGGTCTTACCGCTCTCTATTATGGCCTCCACCAACATCGGCTCACCCTCAGGTTTTCCTGGAGGCACATCTGTATCTACCTCTCCTGTGCCCACGAGATCAGA
Organism: Lissotriton helveticus; assembly: GCF_964261635.1. Lineage (NCBI taxonomy): Eukaryota > Metazoa > Chordata > Amphibia > Caudata > Salamandridae > Lissotriton > Lissotriton helveticus. Next base: position 491,628,897 of record NC_136069.1, on the reverse strand, counting down.
GGGTATATCCTCCTGAGAAGCAGCAGCTATGGGGGCATTGGGGGTGCTCATGCTCTTAATCTGGGCACCTTTTTCCCCCTCAGAGCTTTGCGCAATGTGAAGAACCTGGGGTAAAACTTTGAAATAGGATTTCAATGACGGTGTTACTTGGGTTGCGGTTTTTCGCGGCCCCTTAGGTTTCTCTTTGCCTACAGACTGCGTATTGGAGTTTATGTTGTGTTTCGATCGAGCAGCCCCCCTTCCTGCTGTGTCACCCTGGAGAGAATCTGGAGCGGATGATTGAAGACTTCCCTCACCCCGAGCCTCTAACCCGGGTATTCCCTGCTCTCCTTTACACTCTATTGCAGGCTCACTGTTGTTTAATGTTTTCTTACCCTCGGTGTGCTTATCAAACAGGACTTGAAGCCCAGAGGCTTTCCCCCATCTCCTGCCCTTTCCTCCTCCCCGCTTTCCCAGGGTTTCACCGTGTCCGATGGTTTCTCTGGGTCGCTCACCTCCCTTCACAGCTCCTCGTGTGAACTCACAATTATCCGGCGCTTTGTTTTTCCTGGTCCCAGCTGTAACGCACTGAGAGTCGGAATCCGAGCCGGGGTCGGGGTCTGATTCAGAGTTTGATTCTGAAACAGGCTCGGCCGGGAACGACCTCCCGGGTGGCAGCCCTCTCCCCACCTTTCCTTCCACGATTCTTCGCCGTGCACTCCCCCTGAGGAGTCAGCGAGCCGCCGAAGCTCAACGGCTGCTACTGACCACCGTAGGAGAGGGGCGGAAGGCGATCGCGAAACAAGGCTGACACACATCAGCTGCACTGGAACTAATCCGACCAAAAGCCGAGAGTCTCCGTCTCACCACAGGCCCAAGAAAAGACTCGGGAAACAGCTCAGGAAAGCAGATTGAGAGCTTCACATGAACATAACATCTTGTAACTATGCCTTAAATAAATAAACTGGAACTACATCCCATCTACTGGACTTACTTACTACAGACTTATATTTCATGATCAGACTTTGACCCAGAGCAAGAAAAAGATGGATAAGGTGGAAAGAATGAGGAAGGAAAAGAAAGGAAGAGAGTGTCAAAGGAAAAAAACAACAATGAAAGGCAACATACAGGAGTGAGAAACGTGGGGGTTGGCAGGAAGAGGCACCATGTGAATCCTAACTTGGCAGTCTTTGTACTTGGTAACACTGGCATTCATCAGCACCCGCCACAGGCTCCAGAGAAAAACGTTGGCGTTCTGCACTTCTGTTTTCTTTCTTCCAAATTGGGCACTGTGTGTGATCGAGAAAAACACCACGATGAGAGGGATATTCTAATGATCTGTGAAATGTGCCTGCCTATTTGGTAAATGCTTCCTCCGGAAGAAGGATGAGTACCTATCCTGAGGTGCATACAATAATAGACATAGGCAGAGAAAGATCAGCATAAATTCCCTGTTGAAGGGGACACACTCATGCAAAACAAATACCAATCCCTGAGGAACAAACACATATTGTATGTGTTTATATTTACAATACAAATGCAATTAGATGACCATAATTGTTTGAAGTTGGATTGTAGGTTGACTGGGGTATGAGCCCTAGTCAAGCTGCAACCACAATCCTAGTCAGTGCAAGAAGAAGGAAAACCCTAAATTAACCTGGGCTCACCCTCTGGTAGCTTGGTACAGAGCAGTAAAGCTTAAATTAGAGGCAATGTGTGAAGTATTTGTGCAATACTTCTAACAGTAAAACAGTGAAAACACCACACAAAAAGATTCCACACCAGGTAAGAAAAAAAGAGCTTAATTTAAAACGTCTCCAAAATTACAAAAATCCATTAGGTAGAACTTGAGATGTGAATTTTTAAAGAATAAACTGTAAAATAGTCCGTAGAAGAAATAAATAGGCGTGTAATTTGGATATCTGGTTGGTTCAGACCAGTACAAAGTCAAAAGTTCAGCTGTCCGGATACTGGGACCCAATGACCCCCACTAAATAAAAGTACCTTAATCCAGGCTGCATTGATGTTGAAGATGTGTGGTGCAGGCGAAGTGATGCGCATCAGTGTTGATCCATGCAGTGGCAGCAAAATGCTGGTCCTGATCTGCTCAGTGATGCATCAGTTCCGATGTGCAAAGAGCTGTGATGTGGAGATTCGGGATTGGCATTGAGGATGCTGTCAACGGGTATGTGAAGGCCTTGCTGCTGGAAGAGTGTCACGCGGTTGTAATTCCAAAGACATTGCATTGGGGTCGATCAATGCAGCAGAGGCAATGCACTGCTTCTGGTCCATGCAACAGGGGCCATGTATCAGTTCAATAGTGGGTGCATGGGTTTTGCTGGAGTAAGCCCCTTAGGCCCACTGCCAAGGGTCCAGGAATGTGGCGGCAGCACTTGGTAGGGCAGCAGACTCACTGATGGCAGTGTACAGGGGCAGAAGCAGGTAGGTTGGAAGTTTTTTTTGTCCCTGAGACTTCAAATCAGGAGGCCAGCCAGCTAACCCTTGGAGTCACTCTGGGTTTCCACTAATGCAGGTCCAGTCCTTCTCACCTAGGCAGAGAACAGCAGACAGAAGGGCAGCACAGCAAAGCAAAATCCCCACAAAGTAACAGTCCTGCAGAGTGGCAGCCTTGCTGTGCTGCTAAAGAGCAGCAGAGCAATTCATTTTCCTGGCGAAGTATACACAGGTCCAGAAGTGTACTGAAGTAGTGGTGTCAGAAGTCCAGTACCTATACCCAGTATGACCTTTGAAGTGGGGGAGACTTCAGAGACAGGTCTTTTAAGTGCACCAAGGTCCTCCTTTCCTGCCCTGGCTCCAGACTCACTACAAGAGGGTATGCTACCCTTTGTGTAGGGGCAGTACACAGCCTATCCAGGTGTGAGTGAGGCTGGCTTCAGCTCCTCCCTCCCATCCTGCATGGATGGCCCATCAAGTCACACCTAAGCTCCCATTGTGTGTGACTGTATAAGGGAAATACACAGATCCCAGTTGTCACCCTCCCCAGATGTGTATCAGAGGCAGGCAGTAGGCACCAAATGTCTAAAGAAAGACAATGTCAACTTCCTAGGCATTTATAGAATTGCAATTTAAAATTTAACTTCACCATACTTTTGGATTATAAATTGTGGTTCAAGAGACACTAAACTTGAAAGTATATCTCTTCATAATTGGGAATTATACTTATAAAATATAATAAAGTAATCCCAATGTCATCCTATGGGAGAGATGGGCATTCTAGTACTGAAAAATAATTTCAGAGTTTTTCACTACCAATACATGTCCTACCTTTTAAATACATTGTTGTCCAGGGCCTACCTGAGGGGTGACCTATTTGTATAACAAGCATTGGCATAGCCAGTAGGTCCTGCCTTTGGGACCTTGTGAGTAGTTAGCCATGTAGCACATTATCCTTGGTGGTTTGATTATAGCTTAATTCCTGAAAAGTTGTTAACACATTTTCTTGCACAATCACCTTCCTATTCCTTCCCTTTGCAGGTCGATCAAGTTGGTTGCAGAATAGGGAGATACGTAGATACTACATATGGGTACTACAGAAGTTTAGTGCAAAGGTGGGGATACGGAAGCACACATGGATAAGACTGAAACGAAACAATACCATACAGACGAGCATTTTTATATTATGAGTGGGTGGCTGGATCTTGCGTGGACACAGACTCATATAGAGAAACATATGGAAATTCAGATACAGTTATGAACAGAGTTAGGAAGAGAGGGGGTTAAGAAATGTGTGTAGCAAGCAAGGGGAGCGAGAGATAGATGGAGCAGTAGTAGACAGAGAGTTAGATAAACACATAGATAACTAGAGACCAAGATAGGTAGTCAGATAATTTGTGGTCAGATAGATAGATAGAAAGCAGAAGGAGAGATAGATAGGAGTATAAGAAATATAGAAGGCAATATAGAAAATGGAGGTAGACAAAACACCAACAGTGGGTGAGTAGAGAGGAAGAAAAAAGAGACATATTTCACTACAGCCTCTATTCCCGAAGCAAGAAAGCATGCAGAGGTCAAGCTTCTCCTGAAGAAAACCCCCACTGACCCCAGGGAACTCAAGAATTACTGGCCCATCTCGCTACTCCCTTTCCCCACCATGATCCTGGAGAAAGCCATCAACCACCAGCTCACTGACTACCTTAAATGAAAAATGCTGCTAGATGTCTCCCAATCTGACTTCTAGTCCAACCACAACACTGAGACTGCCCTGAACGCCATGATGGATCAGGTGCCTCCTTGACCAAGTGGAAACAGCAGCCCTTATCCTCCTCAACCTCTCGCCAGCCTTTGGCCCCATCTCTCATCACACCCTCATCACTAGACACTAGACACCACCACATTGGCATCCAAAGCAACTCTCTTAACGGTATTTCCTCCTTCCTCTCCAGTTGAACACAGAGGATCCATCTACCTCTCTTCTCCTCCAAGCCCAAAAACATCATCTGTGGCATTCCCCAGGGCTCCTCACTCAGCGCCAACCTCTTCAACACCTACATGACGCCACTTGCAGACATCGCTCGCACCCATGGACCAAACATCATGTCATCCTCCAATGACTCGCAACTCATCCTATCCCTTACAGAAGACACTAACACCACCAGAGCTAACTTCTGAAACACCATGTCCTACGTCAACACCTGGATGAAGTTCAACTGCCTCAAGCTCATCTCGAACAAAAACTCATCTTCGGGAACAAGCTCTCTCCCTAGAACGATACCTGGTGGCTCACCGCACTCAGCCAAACACCACGCATGCAATCTTGAAATCATCATCGACAGCCAACTGAATATGAAGCAACAGGTCAATGTCATATCCTCATCCTGCTTCCACACTCTCCACATGCTCCACAAGATTTTCCGATGGATCCACATCTCCACCAGGAAATCGGCCACCTAGGCCCTCATCTCTAACTGCCTTGACAACGGCAATGCACTCTATGCCGGAACCACTAAACAGCTCTTCAACCACCTCCAAACTATCCAGAACAACACAGTAAGACTCATACTCAACCTTCCCAGAAGAACCGATCCAACCCCTCACCTCAAAGCCCTCCACTGGCTCCCATTCCAGAAAAGATGCCTCTTCAAACTCCTGACACATGCCTACAAGGCTCTCCACAACTACGGACCCGCCTACATCAACCACTGCCTGACATTTCACCAACCCACCAGGGAGCTTCGCTCCACCTCCCTCACCTTGGCTCACATACCTCACATCCGTTGGTTGGCTGTGGTGGTCATTCCTTCTCCTACCACACCGCCAAGTACTGGGATGACCTCCACCTGCAAACCTCCCCTTCCTTCAAAGAGTTCAGGAATAAGCTCAAAACATGGCTTTTTGACCAACGTTCTCAGAACTTCAGCCCCTGGAGCCCCCCCGGGGTGACAAGCCTTGCTTTATGAAGCAGATTGATTGATTCAGAAAGAGCCAAGTATTTATTTATTTATTATTGAGTTTTTGAACCATAACAATTTTCCTCATCCAGTTCAATGCAGACACAATCTAGCAAGGGTGGGGGGAGCCGGCAGGGACCGTGGGAGGATTGGGGACCCCCACGGCTCCTGAGGAGGTCCAGCCCTGGGGGATTTTTTTAAAAATTGAAACGGCCCCGGGGATGGGGTCCCTGGGGCCATAAGAGGCCACAGGAGGGGGGGGCAAGGCAGCCCCCCTCCAAAATATATATATATTTTTTAAAAGGGCATGCCCCGGGGGATGAGGTCCCCGGGGCCCAAAAAGGCCTCTGGAGGGGGACCACACGGCCCCTCTCCCAAATTTGGGGGCAGGCCCTGGGAGATTGGTCCCCAGGGCCAAAAAAAAAGAAAAAGAAGGAGAGCTACACAGCCCTCCTTCTTAAAAGTACATTTTAAAAAAACGGGATCGGGAGGAGGCCACGCCCCCTCATTGCACCTCTCTGCAGACGCGCGACCTGGCGCGTTTGCAGAGGGGGAACTACTTCCCCTTGAATACTGAGGCTCCCTGAGAGCCAACTAGCCCACCAGGAACCTCCAGTATGCGCCACTTGATATGTGTTGTAAAAAGGGAGCGTGGACTCTGAACACCTCTCTGCAACGCAGCTCCCTGGCGCATACTGGAGGTATCTGGTGGGCTAGTTGGCCCACAGGGGATCTCAGGATTGAAGTGGAATTAATTCGCCAACTTAAAACGACCCACAGGGCGTGTTTGCACACATGTCACCCCAGGCCCCGCCCCCTTCCTTCACTATCGAGCAAAATATTCCTCTAAAATCAGCCGAACTACGAATTCCGATTTACTCACCGGTTATCACGAGAGACCTCAGTGGTACATCTTTGAGCCCAGTACGAACCCTGAAAAGTAAATCTAAGTGTACTTACCAGTAACTTGTATTTCCTTCAATAGGAATCTATTGTGTGGTTTTCACCAGAAAAGTTTAGAAACCTTAGAAATTCACTGAAAAAAACATAGGTTTTAGGGGTGTTATAGTCAGCTGGACATTTCACTCGTACAAAACCATTGAAATTCCTCCGATATAGTTAGTTGTACTAACTATTCGTGCTCCCACAATCCACTGATGATGATGTCACATATTACATCATTCATGACATGGTCAGTGACATCACTGATGACATCCCAAATGACATCACTAATGACATCACTGATGACATCATCCAGTCAATGTGGTTTGCTTTGTTATTTTAATATGTATTATATATATAGCAATTTGCATTGAAGAATGAGTGGATATATAAATATAAATAACTGGATGGAGGATTTAGTAGCAGTGTGATTGTTTACTTGACTAATTTAAAGTGTCTCACTAAATATATTGGATAGTTACTAAACTGTGTGAACATCTGTATCACTTTGTCAGTTGTTGTGTAAACTACTACTCCAGTTGGTTACTAGCTATTTGAAAGTCTATATTAGTTATTGATTAGTTAACTGAGTATTTGTATGGGAGAGTGAATGTGTGTGTGGTTTGGTGGGAGGCGTGTGACTACCCAAAGATGTGTGAATAGTTTATTTAGTAGGTATATGATGTTAAGCCTACATGTTATAACAGTTGTTTGGGTGAGTGAATATCTTTATGGGTGTGGTGATGAGCAAATATCTCTCTCAATGGTACATGTCCAACAAAGTAGAAAAATAAAAGGCAATGTATGTGTCAGTTGTTGTTTATAAATAAGTATACGAATGCTGGGAAAAATTGATCCGATTCGCCCTACTCCTATCCTGAAACGCCCCTGGCATAAATTAGACCCTGGTCTCATTTCCGCCTGGTTGGCTGATCACAGGCCCCTATTACCACCGGACGTGGAGTCTGCAAACTCTTGTTTTGATGAGTAGATCACGTCCGGTTCGGATAGTTGCATCCCGACGAAACTGGGGGAGAAGATGCGCAGGCCGTCCAACCCCTGGTTTAGTGACTCTCTAATCCCAGCCAAAAGGGGCTGCAAGCAGCTGCAACGACCTTGGAGACGTTCCTATGATGAGGTTGCTAAAAAGGAATATCGTGTAGCCATCAAACAGTATCAAAAGCTCATTCGAAGAGCTTGAGTGGAGTTTGTGGCCGATAAGATTCCTGCTAGCTCTAACCCTGCTAAGACCATCTTTTCCTTGTGGAAGGGGATGAAGAGCAGTGGTACTACGGCGTCCTCTCGGATCTCCTCAACTCAGCAGTGTAACGAGCTGGCCAGGTATTTTGTTAACAAGGTCGAAAAGATTTATCTTGAGCTACCTACCCCAGTCTGGTCAGCTGAGGTGGCGGTTACGGGGGCCCTGTGCCCCATTAGGGGAAACATTCTATCTTATCTCCCTCCGTTGTCATATACGGAGTTCAATGCTCTTTGCTCAAAGATAAAATCGGGCTTGCCAGCTGACCCTCTGACACTGGCCCATTTTCGTCAGTTTCACTCCTTGCTCTCCCCGCTGAACATTGACGTTGTCAATCTTTCTTTGGAGACTGCTGCTGTTCCTGAGTCATGGAAACATGCGAAAGTCATCCCGCTGCTTAAAAAACCATTGGTAATCTCCGGGGCTTAGACAGCCCTTTGAGCTCCGTCACCCATTTATTTTGTAGCACAGAGGAATGGTGATCCCCGGGCTACAGGGCCCCTCTGCCCCCCCCCATCAAATGTAATATTTTAGACCCCGGGATTTAGCCCTCCCAGGTAGCTAATGCTTAAACAAGTACAGGAGCCCCTGCTTCAATTTTATTTTTATTACAGTGTATCCATGCACCCAACGCACATTTCTCTGTTTTTTCCCCCCAAAAATAAATAATTTTTTTAGACCCTAGGGGTCCTTGTGTGAACCCCTAAGCAGGTCTAGAGGGTCAAAATATTTCTTACCTGCCCCCTTTATACGTTTTAAACACTTGTTCCACTAATTTCTAGATCCTCGCTTCTACCGAGGCACAAAATGGCTGCCAACACTTCCTGGTTTCGAATGTTGACAACCACTTCACAATCACAAAGAAGGGGAACCCCACATCAATTATAGGCAGGTAGACGGGGAAAGTAGCATATCAGATAGAGGGAGGATTACCTGCCCAATATATTCAAAAAAGGAGCTTCAAAAAAGTACACATATATTATTGCTAACCTTGAACCACATCATTGATTCCTGAACACATATCTGAAAAAACATTTTTTATTTTATAAAGCATTTTTCTTCATTACATTAATATAATCTGGAAAATTCATTACATATAAATCATGACTGTTGAATATAGAAAATTACAAAATACAGTTGCATACTATACCAAGGCCCACACATCATACAAAACTCTCATACCAACATGCATACTACTCAAAACAACCAAATCCCATAAGTTCATATATCACTCCACAAAAAAGTTACATTCAGCAGTCAGTCGGAAACAGTTGGAATAATGCTCCGTTTCTGCAGCCTTCGTGATTCTGTGAAGAGATCGGAAAATCCTTGGAATATATATATATATATATATATATATATATTCACTGAAAAAACCATAGGTTAGAGACCATATATAGTTAGGAATTAGCATTTAAAAAACCTTGAAAATTCACAGAAAAAAACATAGGTTATACACCATATATAGTTAGGAATTAGCATTTAAAAAACCTTATTTTACTCACACAAAACCATTGAAATTCCATATATAGTTAGTTGCACTAACTATATATCGCGCACCCGCAATCCACTGCTGATGATGTCACATATTACATCATTCATGACATGGTCAGTGACATCACTGATGACATCACTGATGACATCTCAAATGACATCACTGATGACATCACTGTCATACATGTCATTTTAATCTTTCCAAAGTTCTTCTAAATATTTGGGACCGTTTCCCTTGCCTCTGATGCTGTCAGTGCCATTTCTTTGGTGAATGTACTGGCAGGTCGGGGGTTGTCCTCCAAATCTCTCTTTTTTGCAGCACTATAATTAATCGGTGCCACCTCTCCATATGACGATGCATGGTATAATTACCATAACTATATATTTTTTCGGTTCCTCTGGAGAGTACATCTTGGCAGATGAGGCAGGTAACGTACCGGGCATTTACCTTTTTTGCACGTAGAGGAAAGGAAAAAAAATTCGAGCGTCCGAGTTCTAAGGTGTCCCAGGGCCATTTTAGTGGACGAGGCCCAAATCCAAAGAACAGGCCGCCATTTTGAGAGTCCTGTTGCAGCCGCCTGTCGCTGTAGCAGCAAGAGCGGGCGAAACTCAGCTAGACGGCGCTCCACTGCAGATGAAGTGCCTCAACCTGGAGAGGCGGGAGAGGCTCGTTTTTGCCGCCTCCCCCCCCCCCCCCCTTCGGGCACCCCACGCCGACTTTCGGCGCAGCATTGTAGGATGGCCACACCAGTGCGGCAACTTGCTGGACACCACCTCGGTGCCAACCAAATCTCAGCGCCTTGTGGTGTCTTCCATTCCAAAAATATTGTTGGCAGCATTTTGAAAGGAAAGATAAACAGCCGTTTGTGGCCCTCACTACACCGTTCTCCTAGTGAGTCTCACATTGTTACATTTAGGAAGAATGTTGAAGAGTAGTATGTTGAAAATCTGAAGCCATTGTTCTACAAACTCTCAACCAGCCTTGGATGGAAAAATCCTGAAGAATGTACAAACTGAAAACCAGTTTTTGTCTGTATAGCATCAGCAGCAACGCTTGAGTCAGCTTTGTGTGAAGCCGCCATTTTGATTCAATCAATAGCGTCCCCCTGCACACATTCAGGGACCTGGTCGTGTCTTCAGGTCAAACGGAATGTGGGACAAGATGCACAAAGGAAAAGGAAAAAAGTTCCGCCGGACCCCGGTAGGCGGACGCCTATGTCATGGGCGATCTTAGGCCACACCAGGGCAATAGTGAAGCTGCAGCAGGTACAAATAAGCTTCAGACAGTGTTCCAAGCGCTGCTCAGAACTCTCAACTATGACACCACCTCGGTGCCATCCGGATCTTGACGCCTTGTGCTGGTTCCGGCCTATTCACACATCGGTCCGCTACTGACGCCACCTCACAGGCCAACGGGGCGCCCCACGCCGACTTTCGGCGCAGCATTGTAGGATGGCCACACCAGTGCGGCAACTTGCTGTACACCACCTCGGTGCCATCCAAATCTCGGCGCGTTGTGCTGCCTTCGGCCTATTCGCCGCAAGTGCGCACGCAACTCAGCTGCATAGCAAGTGAAACACCAAGGGGCGCCCCACTGCAGCCGAGGAACCTCCATCTTGGGGGCGACGCACAGCATCACATTGCTTTCCAATGCAGTCAGATCCTCAAACAGCCCCCACTGACTGACGCGAACTCACAGGCCAACGGGGCGCCCCACGCCGACTTTCGGCGCAGCATTGTAGGATGGCCACACCAGTGCGGCAACTTGCTGGACACCACCTCGGTGCCATCCGGATCTTGGCGCGTTGTGCTGCCTTCGGCCTATTCGCACATCGGTCCGCTACTGATGCCGCCTCATCTTGGGGGCGACTCACAGCATCACATTGCTTTCCAATGCAGTCAGATCCTCAAACAGCCCCCACTGACTGACGCGAACTCACAGGCCAACGGGGCGCCCCACGCCGACTTTCGGCGCAGCATTGTAGGATGGCCACACCAGTGCGGCAACTTGCTGGACACCACCTCGGTGCCATCCGGATCTTGGCGCGTTGTGCTGCCTTCGGCCTATTCGCACATCGGTCCACTACTGACGCCGCCTCACGTGCCAACGGATTTTCTGCGCTTTTTATAGCCCTATGCCGCATAACAGGTCATGTGACTTGTTTATAAAACTTTTCATTGGTTCATTTTACTTTTGGTTTCCTAATGATGGAAGGCTTGATCATATGACCTAAAAATACACTTTTCATTGGATTAAAACATTTTTTTTTCCCAAACGATGAAAGCCCCACCTTGTTTCTGGATGTTTCAGACTGAAGCTGGCATCAGCATGAAAGCACCACCATCTCGTAGCTCCGTCGTGGTCATTCCGCGAGCAATCATGGCAGCCGCTCCCCACCGGAAGCCTGCAGGAGTCGGTGGCCCCCATGACTTTTGTAGAATCTTCAAGGCTGAGGGGACGCTTTCGAGAATGGGGTCCAAGACCCAGCAGACAAGCGTCCGAGTTCCAAGGTGTCCCAGGGCCATTTCAGTGGACCAGGCCCAAAAAGGAAAGAGCCTGCCGCCATTTTGAGAGTCCTGTGGCAGCCGCCTATCGCTGCACCGCAAGAGTGGGCGCAACTCAGCTGAATGGCGGATTTTGGCACAGTGTACAAAAAGCGGACGGAATGGCAACTGAAACGGTAAAGGGGCGCCCCACTACAGCAGACGAGCCTCCACCTGGGGAGGCCCGTTCACGCCGCCTCACCCCCCCCCCCGGGGCGCCCCACGCCGTTATTCGGAGCAGCATTGTAGGATACCAAAACCAGTGCGGCAACTTACTGGACATCACCTGGGTGCCATCCACATCTCAGCGCGTTCTGCTGCCTTGGGACTATTCGCACAACAGACCGCTACTGACGAGGCCTCCCCCCGCACCCCCCCGCACCCCCCGGGACGCACCACGGAATGGCAACTGAAACGGTAAAGGGGCGCCCCACTACAGCAGACGAGCCTCCACCTGGACATCACCTGGGTGCCATCCACATCTCAGCGCGTTATGCTGCCTTGGGACTATTCACACAACAGACCGCTACTGACGAGGTCTCCCCCCGGGACGCCCCACGCCGTTTTTCGGAGCTGCATTGCAGGATACCAAAAACCAGTGCGGCACCCAGGTAACATCACCTGGGTACCGTCCAGAACTCAGCACGTTGTGCTGCCTTGGGACTATTCGCACAAAACTCAGCTACTGACCATTGTTGCTTCTTTTTTCTAAAAATTTTTTACATGTATTTACTGTTTTTGTTGCGTTGTATATATTTATAAGTTATTAAAGTTTTATAATCCTACTACTTTGTTGGAGTGCTATATATTTTTAATGTGACACATAATTGTAAAAACTTTGATTTACAAAGAGGCATCCCTGGAATCTTCCGCTTCAGGCTCGGTCCCCTCCCCAATCACAATACAAGATGGTTTTCAGATAGTAGGAACGCGTGTGGTGTGACGGATCTCATCGGGTGGGGACCTTGATCTACTGTAACTCCTTTGAAGAGGGGTGATTCTTTACAGCTGGGGCCATAAACTACATCTGCATGGCTAGGTGATAGCCTGGGACCGGCCTGGACAATCGGACACAGAGGAAGAGGAGTGTCAGAGGGTGCGGTAGTGAATAGGGCGAAAGGGAGGTGTCGGGCGGGCACAGGGTGTGATTCTCAAGGAAGAGCAGCGCAGATGGGGGGAGGTTTATTGCCCATGCATAAGACAGAGAGCGGGGGTGACCAGTGCCTGGGGGAGATGCTTGCGAGGGTGGGGAGCCATGCTAAGGATCGACAGCGTGCAGAGAGTGGGTCTGGTCAAGGCATCTAAAATGGCTGCCGTGCACGACAAAAGTGTGGCATTTGAAAAAAGGCAAGATGGCGCAGACAATGTTTATCAACACTTCCTGATTTCCTTCGAATCGAACGTTAACAGACATTATCTCTCCCACACTACCGGTCCCCCTGGGCTTAAACGCCGAGATGGTAGGGACTGCATCCCGTGGAAATAGGCCGAGACGTCACTCAGCCAAAAAAAAAAAAAAAAAAAGTCTATAAACATACAATAAGTTAAAAGTCAATCATTCTTGTTTCCTTGTAGTACGCTCCCCAGTCCGCTTTCCGTTACGCGTACCGGGCGCACCCCACGAAAAAAAACGATTTTTTTTTTTTTTTTGCCCCGCGGGGCCCTTTTAAAGCCTCCACATCAAACCTAGGGGGTCAGGGAGGATCTACTATGCCCCCTTATGGTCATTTGCCCCTTCGCTTTGGCCTCCTCTTGTCTCTCGATCCTACCGAGAGACAAGATGGCGGCCGCTACGGACTGTTTGGAATGTTTACAGACACCGGAGAGCCAATCAGCTTCGCATCGCAATGCTCCGTAACGCGAAAAGTACGCGAACCGGATCGCTGCCCGGAGCGCTGTTACAGATATATATCTTTTTTTGAACGTTAATTTCTCAAAATCCACTGGAGCACATATATTGAGACCTAGCAAAGGCACATCGGGCTACCAGTCCCTACAATTTTGCCAAGTTTCGTGCAAATCCATTCAGCCGTTCGGGCTAAAAGTGAGGCCAACCGCCCTATGGAAATTAACATGGGAAAAACGTGTTTTGGGACCCCCCTTTTTTCTCGACCCCCCCTTGACGAAACCCCCCCAAACTTTCAGGGGCTGCTCAGAAACGAAATGTTCCATTTTCCTGAAAATTTCAGCCAATTCCGTCCACAAACGCCAAAGTTATTAGACATAGAATTTTCAAAAATCCCATAGAGAAAAAATCCTAACTATATATACCTACTGGCGACCGCCAGTAGGTAATATATATATATATATATATATATTACCTACTGGCGGTCGCAACATTCTATTGCGATTTAACTTTGGCGCCGGTTGAGGAATCTGCCTGAAAGTTTCCTCAAATTTGCCTCGCGGCGCTCCGGTCCTTCCCTGAAAGTTTGGGAGGGATTCATTAAGCGGGGCCCGAGATAAAAGGGGGTCCCAAAACGTGTTTTCCCCATGTTAATTTCAATAGGGCGGTTGGACTCACTTTTAGCTCGAACGGCTGAATGGATTTTCACCAAACTTGGCAAAATTGTAGGGACTGGTAGCCCGATGTGCCTTTGCTATGTCTGAAGATATGTGCTCCAGTGGATTTTGAGTAATTTGGGTTTAAACAAATATATATATCTATAAGCGCGCACCGGGGAGCGCTCCGGGCGCGCACCGCGAGTAACGTGAGTTCGCGCGCGGAAAGCTGATTGGCTCTCGGGTGTCTGTCAACATTCCAAACAGTCCGGAGCGGCCGCCATCTTGTGTCTCGGTAGGATCGAGACACAAGAGGTGGCAAAAAACAAAGGGGGAAATGACCAAAAGGGGGCAGGGTAGACCCCCCCTGACCCTCTAGGTTTGATGTGGGGGCCATAAAAGGCTCCGCGGGGCAAATACATTTTTTTTTCGATTTTCGCATGGGGAGCGCCCGGTACGCGCACCGGGGAGCGTACCGGGGAGCGTACTTTGGTGAAAATAATCATTTTGAGTGATTAGAGGTATGGTAGCTCAAAAGAGCTATTGGGTTCTGTGGCTGATTTAGGTACCTACAAGTAAGTCCCACACACACCCACACGCACACAACCCCACACCCCCACACCCACACACTCCCCACACACACCTCACACACGCACACCTCCACCCACACCCAAACACCCCACACCCCCACACCAACACCTTAAACATCCACACGCACACCCACACACCTACAGTCACACACACACTTCACCCCCCCACACACACACACACAGACACCTCACAGACACACCCCACACATGCCACACACACACCTCCCCCCACACACACACACACAACTCACAGACACCCCCACACATCCCACACATACACACACATCCTACACACATACCCCCCACACCCACACATCCCCCACACACACCCCACACACCCACACATACACCTTACACACCCACACCTCCACCCACACCCACACACCCCACACACCTACACACACCTACACACCTACACACCTCACCCCCCCCCCCACACACACACCTCACAGACACACCACACACATTCCCACACACACACCTCAGTGAAACAGTAAACTAATAATTTAAAGTGCTTAGAGGTAGGGTAGCTCTGAATAGAGTTGTTGTGTTGTGTGGGTGATTTAAGTACCAACATGTAGGTACCAATGCAGAGTCTTAAATTCAATGTACACCTTTTTTTCTGTAGATATCTTGCATGTTGTTATAGAGGTTATTGTGGTATTTGGAATCCATACCATACCATAGTCTGTCAGGAAAGCAGAAACAGATCCTTTAAGTACTCCCTGAGAAGACCTAGGGGATCATGGGTAGTCTACCCTGCTCCCTTATGATGTTTTAAAATTGCACAGTATACTGTAAGTTTCACTTTATACTATACTATAAACATAATCATTTGGTAGTACTTCATGAATTAGATATAAAAATGAATAATGTCTCAAACAATTTTTAATTATGAAATAAAAATTTATTGGTTAGAATTTTCATAGTTCAATTAAACTTCCAGCATTAGATCATCTGGAATCTCCTCAAAAATGCATGTTTCAATATCTTGTAAACATTCAATAAATTGTTGATCCAAAGACTGATCCATAATATCTTCTTCAACAAAATCTTCATTAAGAATCTCCTCATATGTAATCTCGAAAGAAACATTGATATTTTCTTGCTGCCCTTCCATTTTTTTGCTGTAAATTGCATAAAAAATAACTATATCAGTAGAGTTAGGGCACTGTTGGGTTTAAGTTCAGACAGGTAGTTCTGATTTTTTAACAGTGAAGTTAACTTTGGGCAGTGTATGGTATCAGGCAGGAAGTAGAAATATAAAAAAGTGCCTGTGAAGAAGCGTAAGTAAATCCATAAATATAACAGAGGAGCCTATCTCAATCTATAACTATAACAGAGGGACAGTAAATAACTATCAGAAAATGTTTTTACAAATTAACTTAAAGTGCCCCTTACAAATTAACAACTTACCTTATTGAAAGATGATGAAGATAAATGGAGAAAATTGTTTCAAGATGTACCTCAGGTAGGTGTAGTCAAAATGGCTGTGTTTCCCTCTCATTTTTCATATATATTTATGTACATAACCAATCAAATGTGAGGAAAAAAAAGTAGAAAATGAAAGTACCATTTTAATTAGTTGTAAATCCTAACTGTTCATATGTGTTTTTGTCATGTAGTTTACCTCAGGATATTTAGACAGGGCTACAGGGCAAATGGCTCAATGGAATTCCACCAAATTTGGGAAAATGGTAGGGACTGGTATGTAGTAGGGCCTATTCTATATTTGGTGAAAGTCTCTCCAGTGGTTTTTATGTAAATTAACTTTCAAAATTTTTGGGGAGCGCTTCCCGGTGCGCGCCCCGGTATGCGTACCGGCAGCGCAACGGGAGTCCTCCATCTTGTGTTTCGGTAGATTTGAGACACAAGATGGAGGACAAACAACGTTGGGAATGGGTAAAAGGGGACACGGTAGACACCCCCTGACCCCCTAGGTTTTCTGAGGGGAGCTTAGGAGGCCCATATAAGCCCACAAAAAAAATAATAATAATTTTTCGCGGGGGCGCGCCCGGTACGCGCACCGGGGAGCGTACCGGGGAGCGTACTTTGGTGAAAATTAGTGAAAAAAGTTAGAGTAAAATAATCATTGTGAGTGATCAGATGTTGGGTAGCCCTGAAAAGAGCTTTTGGGTTCTGGGGTGATTTAGGTACCTACAAGTAGGTTCAAATGCACAATCTTAAATTCAGGAGGAATATTCTATTCCCCTCATCTGAGAAGTGCACACCATCTCCTCTGTAGATATCTTGCATGTTGTAACGCAAGTTGTTGTTGTATATTGAACCCATTCCATAGTCTCTCATGTAAGCAGAAACAGATTTATTCACATGTTTCCTTGCTTTCTCAATCTGTGGACAAAATTGGTTGGACCACTTCCATTTCTGCCTTTGGCATATATTGGAATATACCAAGGCAGTTTGTGGAAAAAGTGTCATCAATTGCCCAAAGGTGTCCTTTAAAACCATTTCCAGACCTACCCCAGTCAAAGTGCCTAGCGCCAGGAAACCCATGGTGTCAGCGCGCTTTATAAATTCCCCTTACAATACAATACAATACAATTTCCACCACAGTGCAAAATTATACGGTCATGGTGTGGCAGATGGTGAAAGGTTTTCACCAATGGTATCAATTGAAGACATCTCAATCCTCTTTGGCCAATCCATTTTATGTGCACATTTGGTAAATCAAGGTTGTGAAAATTTCTGATAGCTGCATACCTTTGAGCCCAGTGAATGTAGCTATGTCCAATAATCCAGACAGAGTACATGGTGAGAGGAGGTTCTGGTGCAGTCAGATGAAGCGTAGGAATGAAATGGCAGTTGGAACAGTAGGAATTTGCACAAAAAAAATGTGGAGTTTCAGTGCTCTTGAATCACAAGCAATGATTGGTGGATTCAGATAGTTGAAAAGTGAAAGTTAGGGTGCATGGTTGTGTTCTGTGAAAGAAGTCATTTGAATGGTCAAGAAAAAGTCATTAAAAGAAAGATTGCACCTGATAAGCTGGTTTATTGATAGGTCAAACATCCTTGCTTAGTTCATTTGCAACATTGTAGAATAAACTTTTAACCCTGAGAGCTCAATGAGGAGGGAGTTGCTATGGTAACAGGTAGAAAGGGCTGAGGGGGGGAAGGGTGTTGACTTGAAAATAGAGAGGGAAGAGTTTTGATTGGTTACCATGAGGAATATGTGTGTAGAATTAGAGGTTTTCTGTGCCATTCATGGTTGCAGTGCATGGAGTACATACCTTTTGCTCTGCTAAAGAAATATTGGTGTGTGTATGTGACACTGTTCTCAATCTCCCAAAGCATTTGTAAAGGTGAGTTATGATTCATTCAATATAGATAGAGAGTTCAGATTAAAAAGCACATTGAGCTTCTTTGCTGTTGGTTTGTGTGATGCTTTTTGAAAATGCATGGTATCAATATTTGCAATAGAGAGGAAATGTGTTTTGTAAAATAGTGAGTTTTCAGAACTGAAATGGAATTCTTGTACATAGGACCTGCGCTGTGTTTCTAAAATATTATTCAAAAAACGATTTTGGGGTAAATCAATGGTTTCACATTTTTGAGAAGGAATAAATAGTGTGTGCATGATTACACAAAAATATGCGAACCTTTCACAATCATGTCACTTGTGTTACCTCAGATTATGAAGCAGAATGAGCTTCTTTGCTGTTGGTTTGTGTAATTTTTTGGTAATGCCTGGTAGGAATGTTTGCAATAGAGAGGAAATGTATTTTTTAAAATAGTGAGTTTTCAGAACTGAAATGGAATGCTTGTACATAGGACCTGCGCTGTGTTTCTAAAATGTTATTCAAAAAACGATTTTGGGGTAAATCGATGGTTTTACATTTTTGAGAATGAATAAATAGTGTGTGCATGATTACATAAAAATATTTGAACCTTTCACAATCATGTCACTTGTGTTACCTCAGATTAGGAAGCAGAATGAGCTTCTTTGCTGTTAGTTTGTGTAATTTTTTGGTAATGCCTGGTAGGAATGTTTGCAATAGAGAGGAAATGTATTTTGTAAAATAGTGAGTTTTCAGAACTGAAATGGAATGCTTGTACAAAGGACCTGTGCTGTGTTTCTAAAATGTTATTCAAAAAACGATTTTGGGGCACATCAATGGTTTTACATTTTTGAGAAGGAATAAATAGTGTATGCATGATTACATAAAAATATTTGAAGCTTTTACAATTAATCACCTGTGTTACCTCAGAATAGGAAGCAGAATGAGCTTCTTTGCTGTTAGTTTGTGAGATTTTTCTGATAATGCCTGGTAGGAATGTTTGCAAGAGAGAGGAAATGTATTTTGTAAAATAGTGAGTTTTCAGAACTGAAATGGAATGCTTGTACATAGGACCTGCGCTGTGTTTCTAAAATGTTATTCAAAAAACGATTTTGGGGCAAATGAATGGCTTTTACATTTTTGAGAAGGAATAAATAGTGTGTGCATAATTACATAAAAATATTTGAAGCTTTCACAATCATGTCACCTGTGTTACCTCAGATTAGGAAGCACACTGAGGCCTTATTTATGAAAACAGCGATGCGTCAGTTTTCACTGTGCACTCCTTGCGACACCAATGATGCGTCATATTTAATATATGACGCATCATGTCGCAAGGAGTTACAGATAAGTGAGTATTTCTGATGTATCTGTAAGCGCAAAAGGGACGCATTGCTGGAGTGTGTCACAGAAGTGACGCAACTCCAGCAATGCGTCTTTTCAAATGGGGAAAGCCCCATGTGAAAGGGTTTGCGTCAGTCTTATTCCTGCTGCGAGGCAGGTGCAAGATTTTGACATAACAGCGTCCTAAAAGTGACGCAGTGAAATCTCATAGATTTCACTGCGTCACTATTTCGAGGTTTTTTACGGGGGAACGCCACCTCTGCATACATTAAACCTGACGCAGGTATAAAGTGGCGCATGGGTTTAAAAAGTGACGCATCTACCTAGATGTGTCATTTTTTAAATATGGCGCAACAAGGCACATGTTTTATGCTGCCGATGCGTCACAAAAAGTGACGCATCACCAGCGCAAAACTGACGCAGGGCCTTATAAATGAGGCTCTGAGCTTCTTTGCTGTTGGTTTGTGTCATGCTTTTTGATAATGCTTGGTATTTACATTTGCAAGATAGAGGATTTTTATTTTGTGAAATAGTGAGGTTTTGCTGTTGGTTTGTGTCATTTTTTGGGTAATGCCTGGTAGGAATGTTGCAATAGAGAGGAAATGTATTTTGTAAAATAGTGAGTTTTCAGAACTGAAATAGAATGCTTGTACATAGGATCTGTGCTGTGTTTCTAAAATGTTATTCAAAAAACGATTTTGGGGCAAATGTATGGCTTTTACATTTTTGAGAAGGAATAAATAGTATGTGCATGATTACATAAAAATATTTGAACCTTTCACAATCATGTCACATGTGTTACCTCAGATTAGGAAGCAAACTGAGGGCCTTATTTATGAAAACAGCGATGCGTCAGTTTTCACTGTGCTCTCCTTGCGACACCAATAATGCGTCATATTTAATATATGACACATCATGTCGCAAGGAGTTACAGATAAGTGAGTATTTCTGATGTATCTGTAAGCGCAAAAGTGACGCATTGCTGGAGTGTGTCACAAAAGTGACGCAACTCCAGCAATGTGTCTTTTCAAATGGGGAAAGCCCCATGTGAAAGGGTTTGCGTCAGTCTTATGCCTGCTGTGAGGCAGGTGCAAGATTTTGACATAACAGCATCCTAAAAGTGACGCAGTGAAATCTCATAGATTTCACTGCGTCACTATTACGAGGTTTTTTACGGGGAAACGCCACCTCTGCATACATTATACCTGACGCAGGTATAATATGGCGCAGGGGTTTAAAAAGTGACGCATCTACCTAGATGTGTCATTTTTTAAATATGGCGCAACAAGGCACATGTTTTATGCTGCCGATGCGTCACAAAAAGTGATGCATCACCAGCGCAAAACTGACGCAGGGCCAAATAAATGAGGCTCTGAGCTTCTTTGCTGTTGGTTTGTGTCATGCTTTTTGATAATGCTTGGTATCTACATTTGCAAGATAGAGGATTTTTATTTTGTGAAATAGTGAGGTTTTGCTGTTGGTTTGTGTCATTTTTTGGGTAATGCCTGGTAGGAATGTTTGCAATAGAGAGGAAATGTATTTTGTAAAATAGTGAGTTTTCAGAACTGAAATGGAATGCTTGTACATAGGACCTGCGCTGTGTTTCTAAAATGTTATTCAAAAAACGATTTTGGGGCAAATTAATGGCTTTTACATTTTTGAGAAGGAATAAATAGTGTGTGCATGATTACATAAAAATATTTGAAGCTTTCACAATCATGTCACCTGTGTTACCTCAGATTAGGAAGCACACTGAGGGCCTTATTTATGAAAACAGCGATGCGTCAGTTTTCACTGTGCACTCCTTGCGACACCAATGATGCGTCATATTTAATATATGACGCATCATGTCGCAAGGAGTTACAGATAAGTGAGTATTTCTGACGTATCTGTAAGCGCAAAAGTGACGCATTGCTGGAGTGTGTCACAAAAGTGACGCAACTCCAGCAATGCGTCTTTTCAAATGGGGAAAGCCCCATGTGAAAGGGTTTCCGTCAGTCTTACGCCTGCTGTGAGGCAGGCGCAAGATTTTGACATAACAGCGTCCTAAAAGTGACGCAGTGAAATCTCATAGATTTCACTGCGTCACTATTACGAGGTTTTTTACGGGGGAACGCCACTTCTGCATACATTATACCTGACGCAGGTATAATGTGGCGCAGGGGTTTAAAAAGTGACGCATCTACCTAGATGTGTCATTTTTTAAATATGGCGCAACAAGGCACATGTTTTATGCTGCCGATGCGTCACAAAAAGTGACGCATCACCAGCGCAAAACTGACGCAGGGCCTTATAAATGAGGCTCTGAGCTTCTTTGCTGTTGGTTTGTGTCATGCTTTTTGAAAATGCTTGGTATCTACATTTGCAAGATAGAGGATTTTTATTTTGTGAAATAGTGAGGTTTCAGTAGTGAAGTTGAATGCTTGTACATAGGACCTGTGCTCTGTTTCTAAAATGTTATTCAAAAAACGATTTTGGGGCAAATGAATGGCTTTTACATTTTTGAGAAGGAATAAATAGTGTGTGCATGATTATATAAAAATATTTGAACCTTTCACAATTAATCACCTGTGTTTCCTCAAATTAGGAAGTGGATTGTGCAGATGAGGTGAGGCATGTCCAGGGGTGCAAAGGAGTTGAGGCCTGTGTCCATGAGTGCAATGGAGAGGACTTACCTCCTCTGACCCTTAGACAAGCATTATCTAATCTGTGCCCCTTGGACAGGTCTCAATACATTCAGTATAATTGATGGTAACAGGGTGCAGATGAGATGAGGCGTGTCCAGGGGTGTAGATGTACTGAGGCCTGTCTAATGGTGCAGATGAGTTGAGGTCTATTCAGGGTTGCAGATGAGGTGAGGATTGTCCATGGGTGCATAGGAGGTGATGCCTGTGTTGAGGGGTGTAGTGGAAGAGAGGTCTGTCCAGAGGTGGAAAGGAGGTGAGGGCTGTGTGTAAGAGTGCAGTAGGTGATAGGCTTCATGAAGTGCAGTCCAGTGGAGTCTTAGACACCGGCCTCACCACCTATGTTCCCCAGGACAGTCCTTACCTCATGTGTACAATCTGCTTACTTATCTGAGGAAACACAGGTGATATGATTGTGAAATGTGCAAATATATTTTTTTAAATATGCAGATACTATCTAATCCTTGTTAATAATGTAAAAATAATTCATGTGCCCGAAATATTTTTTAAGAATTATATTTAAAAAACAGAGATAAGGTCATATGTAGAAGTATTATAGTGTTTATGTTGTTTGCTTATTGTCATTGTTTTGTTCTTTGGTAATAGTGGTCTATAATGATTTTTTTTTGTTTTCCACAGATTTAAATCAAGATTTAAAAAATAAGAAAAAATGCCCTCAAGGGAAAGGAGACGAAAAGATTGTAAGCGGAAAAAATCAAAAACAGCAACGGAATTAAAGCAGTCTCCTTCAACAAATACTTCAAAAAACAGGAAAAAAGCTCCTGGTAAGACAACTAAGTCTTTCTTACGGAACATATGTAGATCCCAAAAAAATGTTGGACAGTATGTAGAAAAAGAGAAGGAGAGAGCAATTTTGAAGAGGAAGGAGAGATTCCCAAAAAATTGTACTACTGCAGCAGGAGACAATAATATGTATAGGAATAGAAGGCAAAATCAATTTAGGGACATTCGTAAACCAATGTTTCGCAATAGGGTGGTTTTAAATTTGGTAAAAAATATTTAAAAAGGTAAACAGAGATCTGCTTTTTATAAGAAAAAGAAAAGTGTAGAGAAGATTGTTGATCAGGCTTTTGAAGTTAAGAAAAAATTATTTATTTTAATAATCAATAGAATTAGGGCAGTTAACAAGACAATTGATGTTTTCAAATCAAACAGTAAATGGAAAAGAGTAATTAATCGGACTCATTTTTGTAAAGTTTTTTCTGTAGAATGGATGCACAGTTCAAGTTGTGAGCCATTTTTTAATGAGGAAAGTTACTTTCAGGAGAATGATTTAGTGCATGCAGTTGACACCAGTGGTCGAGCATATGAGGTGAAAGACGGTTGTCCGATTGAAAAAGAGAAACTTGTACCTAGAGAACCAGAAGAGGTGCTAACTGATGAAGTTTTAGGGAGACGTACTAAGGGTCCAGTGTACACTTGGAAGTGTAGTAGTATTTGTAGTGTGCGACAGGAATCAATCGACTTGTTTTGTAATTTCTTACGTACATATAGTAAGAAAAGTGTAAAGCAGAAAGTGAAGTTGTTGCAAGACTTAGATCCTTGCAGAGTGAGAGAAAACACAGGTTTGCAAGGGCATTCACTGGCTTGTCTTTCTAGAAAAGTCTGTCAGAGTGTTTTTCATCATTTTAGGATGTTAGCAGTGCATCATACCAAAATGAGGAAATTAGTGAGAATGTTGTATTATGCAAAAAGGCCAGCACTTAAGCTTAAACAATTAAACAGTGCTCTTTTGCATGGAACTGAATTAGATGTGAAGAAGATTTGTGAGAAATTGAGATTTGTTATTTTGGTGAAAAAGAGGACAGTGTAGAAATTGACACAGAAATTCAAGGTAATGTGGAAGACAATGTACAGATTTCAAGTACAGAAAAGTTTGACCAGGAAATTACCAGGTTTAAAGTGAAATCAAGTGAAAGGCCTAATTTTAGTTGTGTGTGTTGTCGACAAACTCATATAAGCATCAAACTAGATTAGTTGATTTATACGTAAAAAGTGAAAAGATAAATAATTATGAGTGGAAGGGTTTTGCCACTTATTTGTGGGTGGAGAATTCTTTTGATTTGAGTTCTGATCAGCGTATTTGTAAGTATTGTTATGATAAATTAAATCAAAACAGAATGCCTGCTAGAGCTGTTCATAATAATCTGGAGTTGGTAGACATTCCTACTGAATTGATGGATTTAAATACCTATGAGTCTATTCTGATTCAATGTGTCCATCCTTTTCAGGCAATTGTTCGCATGGAGCCTAAGATAGGGAAATTGCCTCCTTCGGATTTACAGAGAGGATTAAAGGGAAGAGTTGTTTATTTGCCTCTAGATTTCAAGAAAAATATTGATACAATTGGTGTAGAGAAAGTGGAAGAGAAACCTCTGGTTATTCTAGTTAATGGGGTTCCGACAAAGAGTAAGAAAATCTGGCAAGATTTAGTGGATGTGAGGAAAGTCAAAAAGGCAACGTTGTATTTGGTCAAAACAATGAGTACTACAAACATGTATGTGTTGGAGCAGAGGAAACAGCTGCAGATGAAGACAGTGATTGTTCAGCTGGCCAAATTGAAAAAGTTGATGTGTCTAGAAGTGAAGAAATATATGAACATTATACTGTTCATCCTTTGCATTCCAAAGAAGTAATGGGGAATGCAATTGACTTGTTTCAAATGAAATCAGCAAAAGGAAGTCCCATTAGTGTATGGGAAGAAAGTTTGGAAGCTCGTTGTTTTCCACAGCTATTTCCAACAGGTCGAGGTGGACGATATGACGACCGACCCCTTCAAATTCCAGCATCTGAATACCGGACTTTAAGATTATTTGCTGAAGATCCAAGGTTTCGTCAATGCATCCCATATTTGTTTCATCTACTGTATGAAAGTGACTTGTCTGGGCTTTCTTATACAGTGAACCATATACTGAAAAGTGGAGCACATCTGCAAAATGTTTTGGCGAGGGACTTTATGGAGAAAGTCAATCTGCAAGACAATATTTCGGAATCTCATCTAATCAATCTCATGGCATGTCAGCGTGGTACAAATGAGTATTGGTAACGTTGTCATGGGGAATTGAAATGTATGCTAAGAAACTTAGGAACTCCTACATGGTTCCTCACTCTTAGCTGTGCCGAGTATGCATGGGACGACTTACTTCAATTTCTACGAGAGGCAAATGCAAATATACAAAATATAGAATTCAAAACTGCTGGAGAACTGTGTTCTTTGGATCCAGTGAATGTATGCAGATATTTCAATCATAGATTTGAAGCTATGATGTCTTCTATTACTAACAAAAAAAATCATCCCCTTGGAGAGGTTTTGGATTTCTTTTGGAGAAAGGAGTATCAAGCGAGAGGTGCTCCTCACATACATATGTTGTTGTGGATTAAAGATAAATTTGGAACAGATTCGGATGAGACAGTGATGAGGTTCATTGAAGAGTATTCAACATGTGCTGTTCCGAAAACTACCGAAGAAAACAGTTTAAGGCAACAAGTTTTACGCTTTCAATCACATCGTTGTGGAAAGTACTATCGTCGAAAATTCAGAAACAAGGACAAGTTCTACACAAAATGTCGTTTCGCATTTCCACGACCAGTGATTTCTTAAGGAAGAGTAAATAATTTGATGTCTTCTCTGCGACATACTGTTACGAGGAAATCACCCAAAAATACATACAATTTAAAAAGAAACGAAGAGTCCAAGTACATCAACGACTACAACCCAGTGATTTTGTCCATGTGGAATGCTAACATGGATATTCAGTTTGTTGCTGACAACTCTATTGCTGTGGCTCGATATGTGACGTCTTACATCACAAAAAAAGAAAAGACAGAACTGAAGGAAATGTGGAAAGACATTTCACATGAAAAGAGTCTAAGCAAGAAATTATACAGTTACAGTCTAAAGATGTTGTCACATCGAGAAATTGGAGCATATGAATGTTCCGATCGATTGTCATCAGCAAGTCTATATGCAAAATCTAGAACTATCATTTGGGTGAGTCTAGGTCTTGCTGCAACACGAAACCGAGTTTTGAAATCTGTACAGGAAATAGAGTATTTGGCGGTGAAAGAACCAGAAAGTACAGATATTTTGAAGACAAACATGTTGGATACATACTATCCAAATAGAAGTCCTTACCTTGAGAACGCTTGTCTCTATGAAGTTCTGCAAAGAAGATATCAATATTGGAATATATGCTGTCATTGGATGTGAAGGATGTCTAGTGAAACAGAAAAAAGGTCATTTGATTAATCACCGAAAATTGAGTTGTGAAAATCCAGACAAAAGAGAATTTTACTATTTGGCTCTTTTGCAACTCTTTTAACCATGGCGTACAGAAGAAGAACTACTTGGAGATTTTCTCTGTTACGAAGATTCTTTTAATGCAACGAAGGATACCATAGAATGTCCTGTTTTTGCAAATTATCTGCAAATGTTGAATGAAGAAATAGAGCAAGAAGCAACAATTGCTGCAGAGATTGCGAGAGACAGTTCTCAAGACAGTCAGAGCTCTGCTTCATTGAGTCAGGATCCACTAGGAGGACCAATTATCCAAAATGAAGCTGCAACTGCCATGGATGAGGTGGAAAGAGCTATGGAGCAAGCTCAAGAGGATGTAATTAATTTAGAAGATTTGGTGAAACAATTAAACCTTGAGCAGAAACAGATATATGACGAAGTCACAGAACAGGTTGAACATGGATTCAGTCATGAGAAGAAAGAGTGATCATGTACATCATTTAAGCCTGTCAACTGTACGTGAGTGGAGAAGCAGGAACTGGAAAAAGTTTTCTGATTAAAGCAATTGCAACTTATCTGCAGAAAAGGACTGAATCACCGCTGTCTTGTGTTGTTACTGCTCCAACTGGGCTGGCAGCACATAATATTAAAGGGATTACTTTACATCGTTTACTGATGCTGCAAGTGGAGCATGATAACAAATTCCAATACCACAAGCTATCTGGAGATGCGTGTTCCGAAGTTTCCAGAGTCCTGAAGAAAATGAAACTTCTTATCATTGATGAAGTAAGCATGGTCTCAAAATCTAATGCTTGCTTTTGTACATTTGAGAATGCAAGAAATTCTTAGAACAGAGTATGATGTGTTATTCGGAGGAAAACAAATTATTGTTTTTGGAGATCTACTGCAGTTGACTCCAGTGAAAGGACACCCAGTGTTTAAAAACGTCACGCATGAAGATACCAGGAAGTGCCTAGGAAGCATTGGAAATGTTAATATATGGTTACATTTCAAATATGCAGAACTACTGCAAAATATGCGGCAGGCAAAGGATGAAGATTAAAAAAATATTCTACAAGATGTAAGAATCGGAAAAATAAGTCAGCATGGAAAAGAAGCTTTACATGGACGATTAATTTCAAATTTGTACCCAAATGAAAAGATTCTTCCAGAGAATATTTTTAAGAAAATTAACGAGAAGAAATCTGGCATATGTTTGATGCCAACTCTGAGAGAATGTTCCATGTTCAACAACAAAATGTTAAAGTTAGAAAATGAAGAGATAGTGAAACTGGAAGCTATAGATAAAATAGAGCATATGGGAGCAACAATTATTTTGTCAGAAAATTTGAAATCAAAATTGGATTCATTAGAGAAGACTATATCTAAAACTGCTGGTTTTGAAAAGACTCTGAATGTGTGTTTAAATTGTCGTATCATTTTGAGAAGGAATTTAAATGTTGAAAGAGGTTTGATAAATGGAGCAATGGGTCATGTTGTTGGTTTTGTGAATTACAAAAATAGAGATGGAATTGAAATTTTAAAAATTAAATTTGATGGCATTGACGAAATAGAACAAATTTGTCGTTGTTCAGCTAGATTTTTGCTTGTGAAAGACTTATATGTTCGCCGAAAACAGTTTCCTGTTTGTTTGGCATATGCAGTGACAATTCATAAATCTCAAGGTTTAAGTGTAGATAGTGCTTTGGTGAACATTGGAAGTTCTGTGTTTAAAGAGGGTATGGCATATGTGGCATTATCACGAGTCAGAACTTTATCAGGATTGTACTTGATTGAGTGTGATGAAACAAAGATTTGTGCTGATCTAGATTGTGTTAAAGAATACAATAGGTTAAGAAGAGAGTATGCTCCACATTTGCCTCAATATCCTCTGTTTGAAAAAAGTGTGGTAGGCCGAAAAAAAAGAAATGAGAATAATTGCAGGGAGGTAGTAGCAAAAAGACAAAAAGTTGATGAAACTGTAATTGTAAGCAGAAAGAAAAAGGATTCTGTTGAAGATGTTGTTGGATTTCAGTTTGAAAACAGTTCTGGTGTCAACTGCAATGCTAATGTAGTTGTTAATGTTGTTTTTTGTCTTCAAAATTTACAAGAACAGATTGTTGAAAATCGGGATCAAACATTCTGCTGTTTATTGAATTCTGTGTTTGAGAAATGTAGCAGTGATAGAGCAAAAATAGAAAGTGTTTCAGAAATTAGAAATCTTCTAGACATATGTTCTGGTCAAAATCAATTTTCACAGATTATTCAGCAGGATTGTCAGGAATTTTAATGTATATTTTGATGTATTGGAAGATGAAGGAGTAGATATAAAAAATCTTTTTAGCCTTTCTTATCAATGGCAGCATGACTGTGACAACTGTACTTTATCAAGTAGTACTAGAATAGACACTGAAAGATTTATATATTTGACTTTACCAGTCTGCAAATCAGTGCCTTTTAATAATCTAGTTAAAGCAGCTGATCACAATATGGTGTGTACTCAATGTAAGTCTGCAATGCTGTCCACATTATTTTTACAAACTTATGGTAAATATGTAATTTTAATGTTCCAACGATGTAGACCTGATGGAAGTAAATTGACAACTTCTATGAAAAATTTCGTGGCTTCTCAGTTATCAATTTCAGGAAGAACCTTTGCAACTGTAGCTATTATTTATCATGACGGTCCTTCAACAACATCAGGGCATTACACATGCTATTTAAAAAGTTGTAAAGGTTGGATCCTTTGTAATGACACTCATTTGACTTTCAAACAACGTTTGCCTTTTGACTTAAAAAAATTCATATCTAGTGTTTTTAGAACCAACATTTAAGTAAAGATAATAGGCCTATGAAGACGGGAGCAGTTAATAAAGGTTAGTTTGCTGTTTAAAATTATATTCTGAGTAAAAGTGATCAAGATAATATAAAAAATTGAGTTATCATATAGGTACTGTAAGTGGATCTCATAGTAAGTGATATCAGTATTATAAGAAATGATGATCATGAGTGAGTCAGAGATGGAATTACGAAAATTTAAATATTGTGAAAATGTTGTTTGAGCCTTTCTTTCAGAACGTCGGAAAAACGGTAATTTTAGAGTTTGTTTTAATTAATTTGAAAATATACTGATCCATCTGACACTATTTGGCCTTAAGGAATGGTGAAGGAATGAGCAAAGAGTTATGACTGAACAGAAGGAGTATATGAAAATAATGAAAATATTTCAGATGTTCTTTGAGGTTTTCTTCTAGAAAGTCGATGAAATGGAATTTTTAGAGAACAGCAGAGTACTTTCCAACGAAAAGGACCTTCATGATTTACTATTTGGCCTAAAGGAAAAGTAAGTGAATCAAAGATTAGTGTACATTTGTTATTTTGAAGTTTAGATGTTTTTTTAAAAAAACACAATCTTTTTGATTGTGGTTTTTTTTTCCCGCTGTCATCTGATGAGTAGTTTGAACTACAAGTTAATCTATAGTTTGTATTCTGGAATTTTAAATATATTCCCATTGTCTCACACTCACTTTCCTTTTTCCACCCTCTTTCATTTTTTTTACTCACTTGTAATGTCTTTCTTTCACTCTATTTCAACCCCGTTCTTTTAGTCCACTTCTTTCACAACCCCTCATTCTCATTTCAACTGTCTGCATCCCCTCTCTCCATTGCATAACTATTCAGCTTTCAGTCTGTCTGCTTTACTTTCCTTTTCCGTGTTTTCCTCCTTTGCTCTCTTAGTAATTCCTCTTTACTCACTCACCAGTATTGTCGTACTCTATCACTATAAATCATCCACTCTCCCTCGCTTATCTTTGTTTCCTCCTTTCTTTTGACCTCTTCTCTCTATTTTCCGTTCACTACCTCTATGTCGTCAGTGCCTCACTCTCCTTCTGTTATGTTCACTTGTGTTTATCTACCTTCTATCACTTCTTTTACAACAACTTCACTGCTCCTCTCTCATCGTTCTTCATCCCATTTCTTTTACTCTGATTCCATTACTATCCCTCATTTCCTTTCTTTCAATGTCCTTCTCTTTACTTTCATCACCAAATTATTTTCTCTCAGTACCTCGCGTAATAATATCGCGCCTCTATCTGCGATCCCTCAGACGCAGAATAAGGAGTGAATGGAGTATGAATGAGAGAGTCTGTTTGTTGTGAAACTGATAGAATTGTTTAATCTTATATGTTTTTTCTGCATGGAATGATAAAGTATTTTTATTGTCCTAAATGAATCACTATATGTCCTATCAAATGAATCATGAAAAATGTATATGTTATAATGATAAATTGACGAATTATATTTTGTACTTACAATAACGTAAAAAAATAAAAATAAAAAATACAAATGGAAAAAAGTCGATGTTGCCATACTGTGTGAAATAATAATTGCCAAAGTTTAGAAGTTGTTATTACTATAATTGTGTAGGTCGTGAGGGAATATTGTTATTTCTTTGCCTTTGCTGTTCCTCTCTTTCCCTGACCTTTAAAGTAGACATAGAGGGGGTACCATACATATGTTAACTCAGTCCCTCACTCTCCTTGTGTTATATTCAGTTGTGTTTATCTACCTTCTATCATTTCTCTTACAACAACTTTACTGCTCCTCTCTCATCGTTCATCAACCTATTTCTTTTAGTCCGGTTTCATTACTACCCCTCATTTCCTATGTTTCAGTGTCCTTCTCTTTACTTTCATCACTGAATCACTTTCTCTCAGTACCACTGCTTTAGTCCTCTTCTCCTCTCTTTCCTTCTTTTGCTCTCTTACTCATTTTTCTTTCCTCACTCATTGTACTCCACTTCACTCAGTCCTTCCCTTAGTCTCTCTGTCTACTAACTTCCTCACTCCTTTTCCCTCAATCATTCTATATTATCCTCTCTCCCTTCATCCCTTCACTCTATGACTCTCCTTCACTTACTCTCAGTTATCTTCCATTCCTCATTCTTCTAAATGCATCCTTTATTAGACTCCTTTCCCTCTCAGTCATTATCTTTTTACTTACTCCTGTTTCCTGATTTAGTTTTGCTAACTCATATTCTTTTAGTATCTTTCTTACCTTCAGTTCATTATTCTCTTCTTCTCTTCCTTTCTGTCAGTGAATCTATATGCCTTACTCTTAGTAATTTGCTCTCCTTCTATTTCTTTTTCCCTCTTTTTGTCCTTCTACCTTACTTTATTTCTAAATACACTGTTATGATTTTTAACCTCTTCATTTGTATCTTTAATTTTAAATACATATTTTACTAATTATAACATAATTTTTCTTCTCTCTTTACAGATACAAAATGTAGTAAAAAAATGTAATTAAAGTTACATTTATTATATGGTAAGTGTGACTAAAAAAATGTAGTTTGTCATCACCCTTTGCTTTAACCTCACTACTATTTTCTCAACCTACCTCAGTCCTGTTTCTTTACTCTGCTTCCCTCACTTATTCATATTCTCCATGTTTACTCCCCTTTCCCTATTTCCCCTCCTGCATTCAATTTATTTCAGTCCCCATTCTTCACTTCCCTTACCCTCTGTTCTCTTCCTTTGCTCCCTCACTCATTCTCTTTCCCTTAATCATTTACTTCACTCCTACACACACACCTCTGACATACACCACAGACACACACCACACACACACCTCGCACACACACACACATCCACACACACACTCACACATCCCACACACACACACACACTCCACACACATACCCCCCACACCCACACACCCCCCACACATATCTCACACACCCACACCTCCACCCACACCCAAACACCCCACACACCCACACACACACCTTACACACCCACACCCCCACCTACACCCACTGACTCCCTATAAGTCACCCACACTGCCTTAATTACCTTTCTTTCCTGTTTCACTCAGACTCTTTCCGTCACTCCTTCCTTTACTCTCTCTCTCTTTTCTCTCTGTCACTCCCCATGTCTTAACCTTATTCACTTTTATCCACCCTCTTTCACTCCTCTTTACTTACACCCACTGCTCTTTTCTCACCCTCCCTCACCATTGTTCATTTATTCCGGTTCCGTCACTACCCCTCATTCCCCATTCTTTACTGTCCTTCTTTTTATTTTCAACACCCACTCACATTCTACCAGTACCTCTACTTTAGTCTTCTTTTTCTCTCTTCCCTTCTTTCGCTCCCTTATTCATTTTCCTTTTCTGACTTACACTAAGCATGGGCGGCAAATCCGTTACGTCCGCGGATTTTTCGGATTTTTGGTGAATACGCAATCCGTGTATTTTACGTATTTTCCACAAAATCCGAAAAATCCGCGGATGTAACGGGTTCAAAAGTTGAACCCCCACCCACTCATGTAATGGCGCCAGCAAGCTGCCAGCGCCGTTGTAAAATAGTTACAAAGTTAGCTTGCACAGGAACCACTAGATAAAACGAAGCAGGTGCTGCTTTATTTTATCTAAGTGATTCCTGTGCAAGCTAACTTTGTAACTATTTTACAACGGCGCTGGCAGCTTGCTGGCGCCATTGTAAACACACACATCGTCACTGGAACTAGTTGAAGCTCAAATGCAGTGACTCATTCATCAGCCCAGAAACAATCGAGAGCGTCGTCGAGGCTGGGCAATGTGCCTTCTTTATCGAAAGTCAGCTGTGATGCTGGATAGAGGCCTTTGCATCCTTGACTTTCACAAGCACAATCCCTGTGCTGTTCCTGTGACCTGGAGTCTCGTTATCTTCATCTGCTGCTCTGATCGGCCTCTGACCTTTTATACACA
The DNA here is from genome assembly GCF_964261635.1 of Lissotriton helveticus. NCBI lineage: Eukaryota > Metazoa > Chordata > Amphibia > Caudata > Salamandridae > Lissotriton > Lissotriton helveticus. The sequence goes on along the minus strand of NC_136069.1, from coordinate 491,595,848 downwards.
CAAGAGGCATGTGCAGCACAATCCCTGTGCTGTTCCTGTGACCAGGAGTCTCTGTATCTTCATCTGCTGCTCTGATCGGCCTCTGACCTTTTATACACACAAGAGGCATGTGCAGCACAATCCCTGTGCTGTTCCTGTGACCAGGAGTCTCTGTATCTTCATCTGCTGCTCTGATCGGCCTCTGACCTTTTATACACACAAGAGGCATGTGCAGCACAATCCCTGTGCTGTTCCTGTGACCAGGAGTCTCTGTATCTTCATCTGCTGCTCTGATCGGCCTCTGACCTTTTATACACACAAGAGGCATGTGCAGCACAATCCCTGTGCTGTTCCTGTGACCAGGAGTCTCTGTATCTTCATCTGCTGCTCTGATCGGCCTCTAACCTTTTATACACACAAGAGGCATGTGCACTCGCATGGAAGCCCCGTCCGTTTGGCCATGAGTAGGCACATTGTGTTCGCACGGGTTTCTGCACGTTCGCGAGCGTTTTGTACAATAAAACCCTCGCAAACTTGCGGAAACCCGTGCGAACACGCAAAAAAAAAATACGCTAGGATCCGCGGATTTTGCGTATTGTCGCAATCCGCAAATACACAAATCCGCAGATCCGCGGATTGCCAATACGCAAAATCCGCTCATGCTTAACTTACACCCTATTACATCTTCTCTGTTTTTTACCATGTAATAAACAATCCCTCTGTGTTGCTCCCTGTAGCTCTTTTTCTATTAACATTACTGTCTCTGTGTTCTTCCCTCATGCTCACTCTTTCTTTATTTATTATTTCTTTTGTTTGGGTTGCGCGCCCCGGTGCGCGCCCCGGTGCACGTACCGGTACAGGTACCCTTGAAAAAAATAGATTGAGAGAGATTCTTCAAAAATATAGATTTATTTTCATAAATTAAAGGTAGTTCTATAAAGAACTGTTTTTTTATTCTTTTTGTTGTTTTATATATATATATATTTTTTTTTTTACATTTTTTACTTTTTTTTACTTTTCTGAACAGTTTTATATTTTTTTGTATTTTTTAAGGGGAGAAACAAAAAACAGAGAATTCTAAAGGGCTCAACAGGAGCAAAAAAAAAGGCGGAAAAAATTAATGTTTTCTTGGGCACTTGTGGTTATCCCAAGCACGGTTAATAAGTGTGATGCTTTGTTCTCCATAGCATATCGTTTGTCCACAAAAAATACAAACCATTTTAAAATTGGAAAATTTTGGTTGTATGGTGGAGCATATCTCCCTAACTTCCGGTACCGATGGGGTGGGAACATTAGTTTGGGAGGTGCTGGCAGAAGATTGGACAGGGTTTCTGGCCAGTTCCCTGAGCTCTGCCCTTGCATAGTTATTTGGATGCCTGCGTCGCATATGCCTGATCATCGTGTGGTTGCCAAAGGAGTATTTTTTGTTGGGATTCCCCCTTGACAGCTCCTGATGACATATTAAGCAGGTTGCCTTAGGTGCATTTACTTTTTTCTTGTCCTTGGGGATTGAAAAAAACTGCCAGATGATGTGCTCTTTAGGTTTGTATGTAATATTGTCCTCTCGGACGAATCTCCTCTCCTCCTCCTCCTCATCTTCCTCCTCTTCTTCATCTCCACCACTGTGAAGTTGTGGTGGTCCTTGTGGTGGTGGTGGTGGTGGTGGTCCAGAAGCTCCAGCAGCTGCAGCTAATGTAGCCATTTTCTACAGAAATAACTGCAGGTCTACCTCTCTCAAAGCACAAAAGTATAATGAGGAAAAAAGGTGGGGTCTTTCATCATTTAGAAAAGAAAACTGTTCTGAACCAATGAAAAGTGTTATTTTTAGGTCACATGACCTGGCCTTACATCATTAGGAAACCGAAAGTGAAATGAACCAATAAAAAGTTTTATTTTCAGGTCACATGACCCTACGCGCTTACGCTACGCGCCCCGGGGCGCGCCCGTAGTCGCGCCCCGGGGCGTGCCCGGGGGCGCGTAGCGTAAGCGCGTCAGGACGTTGCGCGATTGTATGCGCTCGCGTGCTTCTGGGTGCGCTTACGCAGTGCGTCATATGACGCATCACGCGTTTACGCAAAACGTCACGATGTTGTTTTCGTTTGCGAGAATAGCGCTAACGGGACGCTCACTGGTACGCGCCCCGGGGCGCGCCGCAACATTGCGCTTACCCGTGCGTTCACCGGTACGCGCCCAGGGAGCGCTCCGGGGCAAAAAATAAAAAATAAAAAAATTAATTACATAATTATACAATATAAAATTCATTATAACATTTTGTACTTTTTATACCTATAGAGATTTGCTATTAAAAAACATTGAAATTCACGGAAAAAAACCATAGGTTTCACACCAGTTATAGTTAGGAATTAGCATTTAAAAAACCTATGAAATTCACTGACCATGTCATGAGTGAGGTAATATGTGACATCATCAGCAGTGCATTGCACGCGCAAGTTATAGTGAGTCCAACTAACTATAATGTGGGAATTTCAATGGTTTTATGCGAGTAAAACTTCCAGCTAACTATAACTGGTGTGAAACCTATGGTTTTTTCAGTGAATTTAATAGGTTTTTTAAATGCTAATTCCTAACTATAACTGGTGTAAAACCTATGGTTTTTTCAGTGAATTTAATAGGTTTTTTAAATGCTAATTCCTAACTATAACTGGTGTGAAACCTATGGTTTTTTCAGTGAATATATATATATATATATAGATATAAAAATAAATATACATATGCCAAACAGAGTCTCCATTTTACCGGGGGCCCCGCAGGAATGGAGATCCTGTTGAAAAATGTTTTGCCAGCAGAAGTTGCAGAGCCACAACACCAACTTCTATCCAAGTAAACTTTATTCGTCTGTGCAGCATTTTAAAACTACTCAATGTCCTTATGCGTTTTGGAAGGATATCAACTTCACAGGTTACAGGTTAGTGTAATACAAAAACCCAGTGGTCACATGGCCCGTGTTGCCCAATACAGGTCCCAGAATGCACCAACTCAGTTCTTTCACAACGTGGCATGGAGATCATTATATTTTGCCTCAATAGCGTTTTCCTCACCAAAATGTCATGTGCATAATCATATTTAAAGGTGCATATTGTTCCATAAAGTAGCAAAGTGCATATGCTGCCACATTCATGGTAAATGCTTGAAATGCGGGTTACCAGAGAGAGGAGTGACACCTCCCTCGTCTCCCTTTCTCAATTGCAACTGCCAAATATCCATGGAAGTCCAGTGTCTGGTACGCGGATTGAGCGGGGCATGCCCCCTCTATAGTTTATGCCAAACAGAGACTCCATTTTACCAGGGTCCCCTGACCCTGCAGGGCAGGCTCTGTAGCAGGAATGGAGATCCTGTTGAAAAAGGTTTTGCCAAAAGAAGTTGCAGAGCCACAACGCCGACTTCTATCCAAGTAGACTTTATTTGTCTGTACAACAATATCTTAAATCCACTCGATGTCCTTATGCGTTTCAGCGGGATATCGCCTTGGTCAAAGATGAGTGTAATACAAAAACCCACTGGTCACATGGCCCGTTTTGCCAACTACGGGCTCCAGGAATGCACCGACACTTTTACAACGTGGCATGGAAATAATTATATTTTGCCTCAATAGTGTTTTCCTCACCAAAATATCACGTGTATAATAATATTTAAAGGTGCATATTGTTGTTCCATAAGGTAGCAAAGTGCATATGCTGCCACACTCCTGGTAAATGCTTGTTATAAATAGCTTGTGTTTGTTTTAAATCGTTTTAGGTATCCTTAACAAACCCTTAGATTGCAATTATATTAAAACCTAAAATAAAACCCTTACTCTATTTTAATCCATGCCACACCTAGGATGCGGATTCTCCTAGTAACCTGATCAAGTTTAAACATGCTTGTTCCAAATGCAAGCCTCAGGACCAGTGTGTCTTGTAGTAATTTTCTTAGGATACCTTAGGACTGGAGGAAAGGTAGGGATTTATTTACCCATGTAGGTGGTTTAATTAGATATTCTCATAACAATTGTTTGGCGCATATGATTTCAATCGCCAGGTCCCTAAACACCTTGAGAAAGGCAGAGTCTCTCTTCTAAATGTCTGAACGAGGGAGCACATTCCACCAATGCCAAAGTGCGCAGGGAGGCCCTAATATTAGGAAACGTGCCCCTGCAATTTTTAGTTTACTTACAGTATACTTACTCATCTACACACACCAACATTTGGACTAGGCAAGCAACCCTAGATTTGGTATTCCGTATCAGAAGCTGAAAAGAAAGTATCTATTTGCGGATTAAAAACATTTAAACAGGGTATAAAACCAATGTGTTCAGAGACTGAATTTATCTGACTGCGCGATAATTTACTTCATGCAGACCTGGGTCTTATCTGTGGGACTGTTGGAGGAACCAGCGCTTTTTTTCTTTTACATTCACCAAGAGTTTCTGGGGACACTTTCAAAGGAGTGTGGAAGAATAGCTGAGTTAAGAATGGGACCCCTGGAATGATTTTCTTTAGGTACCTGCCAGAAGAACTATAGAAACATTTCATGTGCTTTGTTACAGAAATGGGGTAGACAAAGGTATTTGGAAAATGCGCGGGGGCATATTCTCAAGGATTTATCGCTGAGTTAATGGCACTTTATCGCAGCCAAAGTGGCGATAAATTTATCTCCCCATTCACAAGCTGCTGCTAACTGCCCATATCACCAGTTTACCTGTGATAGCAGCCGCAAAAAACATCACCACAGGCGTTCCCGTGCAAAAAGCTGTGACAACACTACTCCACAACATTCTCAACGACCAGCCAGATCGGCGATAGGATCAAAAAACATGAAATAAGGTGCTTAGCAGCACCTGCAAAGTCGGACGACAACCTGCACCAGAAAAGGGAGCCCAGGCCTCAGCTACAGCTGTAGGTCAACAGATGCTGTGGAACCACTGATCATGCGGGCTGGACACCCAAAAGGGCCACAACACCCACCGCCACCACCCCCAGGAACACCCCTCCCACTCCCCCAGACCCCCACCTCCCCCCAGACCAGCACTGAGGCAGCGTAGACAAAGACAGTGACCTTCAGAAAACGCACCAAACTCACAGACCCGACACCAGAGAATGTCATTGCCCACTACAGGCTCAAAGGGACAACCATCCTCTGCATTCTGACCACCATTGCCCACAGGCTGACGGTAGCAACACAGTGGACAACCAACATCCCACCTCAGACAAAGCTGCTGGCCATGCTGCACGTGTTGGCCTCTGGTTCCCTCCAACCAACATCCGCCTGAGTCAGAGGAGTCTCACAGCCAGCCCAATCCAAGCCCTCACAACGGTCATGGATGACACCATCAGCTTGGTACCCCACTATCTATACTTCTCCCACACAGTGCAGGAACAGCTGGATACCAAGCAAGGTGTCTACGCCATAGCTGGCTTCCCACATGTGTTAGGGGGCAATTGACTGCACACATGTCCGACTTGTGCCCCCTGACAACACTGCACAGAATAACCGCAACAGAAAGAGCACATATTCCATCAATGTGTAGGCAATAGTGGACCACCGGGGAATCTCCACCAACGTCGAAGCCAACCACCCAGGCAGTGTGCATGATTCCTACATCTTCCGACAGTCCATCATCATCCAGTGCTACCAGGATGACACCCTTGGAAATGCACTGCTCATTGGCAAGTACCAAATGAACATACCACACACCTCAACTCCACAATCATGCAACTCACAACACTGGGAATGCACACGTTACAAACTCACATACAACATGCCAAACATCATGCCCATTCACCAGACATGACAGCGAAACTTACTGTGGGAACCTGGGTGAGCCATGCACATAAGCCATCAACTGCATGGCACCTCAGCCACACAATTGCACATTGTGGGGAGAGGTTGGGACCAAGCAAGTGCGAAGGAGGCAAGTGACCGATGAATGAGAATGTACACAATGCCAAGTGAGATGTGGATGTGATGGCTAGACTGCAGTATGTGGACCACACACATATCCATGTCAACATAGACCGCTGGTGTTTGGAGTGTAGTGGACAGTGGACGCAACCATGTCACCCCAGCCAGTGGGGGAGATCACGGAAATGTATCTTGTTACGTCCCCCGTAGGGGTGTGAATAAAAAACACATAACTCTGGGCATGGTTCTCTTCCCGAATGCCCAACGCCTCTCACCACACCATGAGGCTGACGCCGACGCTGACGCCGATGCCGTGAGTGGTGTTGCCTGCGATCCTGTGCGCCTGCTGCACCCAGGGCCGAAGGTCCCTGAACCAGTCTTGCCCGCTCCTGTGCACCCAGTCCTCAATGCTCACCTGCCGACACCGGCGTGTGTCGAAGAGGGCCTATCATGTGCCGGTGAATGCTCCAAGGCTGAGAGTCGCGACCCTGGCAGCCTCCTCAGACCATCACAGCCTCCGTGACACAGGTCTGCAGTACTCCTTTCTTGTTGACGTACTCCACTGGCATACACAGCGGACTAGTATGTCACACATTTGAAACTGAGTCTTTATTACACCATGGCAGAGAACATTATTTATGGCAGGGAGTATATCACTATACTCTCTTCGATGTGGTGCCACCAAGTCTGTGTATAGCATTCCAACCACACATGTCTGCGGGCCCATGCAGACTACTGCCCTCGGGCCACACTGCGTTCGAGTATGTCACACATTTGGAACTGAGTCTTGATTTTTCTATGGCAGAGTACATATCATTGCACGCAAGAAGAGGTGTAAGAGGATGATGCATTTCAGTCTGGAGGAAAAAAGGATCATCGTTACAGAGGTGATCGAACACTACCGACAACTGCCCTGGTGTCACTAACTCTGAGCATCGCGAGCCAACGACACGTGGCTGTGGGCCACTGCTGACTGCTGCCTCCGGCCTACACTGCGGTCGAGTAGGTCACACATTTGGGACTGAGTCTTAATTTAGCAATGGCCGAGTTCATATCATTGTACCGGCATCATCGCAGACTGCATCCCCTCTCAGCAACGGTGCCACTAAGTCTGTTCCCCGACATTCATGAACACTCTCTGGTTGAACTTTGGTGGTGTCTGAGTCTATGCACTGGGGTTTGTCTTCACCATCATGTAGCTGATACCTAATTGATATTGAAAACGAGGCTGGAGCATTCCACTCCTCCATTTGCTGCTTCCGGATGGCTTCTGCCCTCTACATCATGCCCTGGAGGACACCTTCCACTGTCCCCCGTAACCCTCCTCCATTCACCTCGGACATTGATGAGGGCCTGCGCAGTCCGCGTGGCCCTACCTTAATGCACCGCAAGTCACTGTCCCATGGTGGTGTGCCTCTGGCGGCCGCAGTGCATCCAGGGCCACAAACTCTGTGCATCTCAAGTCAGGGACCCTGTCTGATTGAATATTGGATGGTGTCTGAGACGATGGCCTTGGGGTCATTGCCGCCAAGTGTATGTGGCCCTGCACTGTCCGCTGCCTCCCGCCTCAACTGCGGTACACCAGGGCTCACACATCAAATTGAGTCCTGACCGGCCCAGACGTCGCATAACCACAGGAGACACACGCCACCACCGCCAAGACCTCCTCCAACCGCCTACTGCCAGAGTCAAAACAGTCATACTGGCAGACTAACGGAGTTGCTCACACCTGTTGTGGATGCCATCACCTGACTGATGCCCGTCTCAGCACTCCAGGTGCCACTAACTCAGTGCACCCCAACCCATGGACCGGTACTGGTGGAGTTTTGTGCTGTGTAGAGGTTACCACAGAGCCCTTCTCAAAACCCTGAACTGGCTAACCACCAACCATCTCAAATTAAACGCCCTCAAGACGGAATTCCTCCTCATTGCACCCGCTAGGCAAACCCCCACCGTGTTGCAATTTCTCTGTAACCTCACCACCCTCAACTGCACACCTCATATCGTTGACTCCACTAAATCACTGGGACTTGTGCTAGACAAAAACCTATATATGCAATATCACATCAGATCATCGACCAAAGGAGCGAATTTTCAACTCTGCATCCTAAGAAAACTGAAACCCTGCCTTCCCGGAGATTACTTTAAATCAGCGGTGCAAGCACTTGTCATTTCCAGACTTGAATATGGCAGTGCGACTCTTTGTGGTCTGCCAAAACTCAGTTTAACACCTATCAGAGCATCTCTAAATGCTACCACTAGACTCATCATGGGTTTTAAAAAGTCCAATCACATTTCACCGGACCTTAAATTGCTCAATTGGCTTCTTTTTGAAGCTATAATACAACTAAAGATTGCATGTATGACCCATAGGGCACTTCACTTTAACACCCCACTCTACCTGACAAACAAGCTGAAACTGTCGGGTGGCTCCAGGTCCACAAGGAGCACCGGCACACTGCTGCTCAAGGCCAATAAATGTAATAAGCTTAAAATGTATAATCGTACATTCTCTGGCATCGCCCCAAGAATCTGGAACTCCCTTCCAGTGGAAACAAGACTGATTCCCTCTACTCTTGCCTTCAAAAGGGAAGTCAAAACTCTACTACTGAACAAACTCTTCTAATGAACTCTGCGTTGAAACTTATGCTTTCTCCTATTGACTCTAGGTGACTGTTTTTGTCTGATATGCTGTTGATCTATATTGACCTACTTGTTGCTTTCACCCATCCTGCTTCCTCTGAACTCTGCATTGAACCTGATGCTTTCTCCTATTGACTCTAAGTGACTATTTTTGACTGATATGCTATTGTTTTAGTGCCCTACTTGTTGCTTTCACCCATCCTGCTTCCTCTGCACTCCACAATTTCATCCTGCTCCCGTTGTATATTGTCCCAACTTTTCCATGATTTCTATTACCTTGCTGCTTTCCTTTGTCTACTTAGACATATGTAAAGCGCTCTGATACCCACCTGGGTCATGTTTGCGCTATACAAAACTTTAAATAAATAAATAAATAAATGTCACCTCAGGCAGTGTGGGAGACCTGGGACGATGATGAGGAGGATGATGCAGGTGTGACACACCCCACTGCAGCTGCATCAGGTATATCCCAAAGGGGCACAATCCTAGACAATTTCTTCACATGAGGGCGCTCAGCTCAAGTGCCCCAAATGCAGTGCACTGCAACTCACGGACACTTCTATTTGCATATTGGGTAACCTCTGTACCTGCTCCGGCTACCTCCATGATACTCTGCAGTTGTCTCTGTCATGTCGGTGTTTTCAGTTTCCGTTTTAGTGGCGTTCACTGTTCAAGTTGTTGCCAGCACCAACCACTCCGTGAGGGCTGGCTTACACTCACCCCACACACATCCAGCACAGGCGTCACTGAACATGTGGCCCTGCCAATAAAGGGGCCGGGCGCACGTGCCGTAGCCAGTTCCACATACTATCTGCGTGTGTCCGTGTGGTCATAATGTATGCATGAGGGCCCCGGGCCCCACAACATTACATTGTGCTGTGTACAGCGGACATAACCATGTCACCTCAGGCAGCGGGTTAGAGCTTGGGCATGTAGCTTTGTTGTCACCCACTCAATACGTAAAAGGAGTGGACTGGGCCATCATACGCAGGTCCAGTGTGGGTTTCTGAATTATAATTGCATGCCACTCAGCATGGTTCTGTACTGAAAATGTGCAAATGCATGTGTCTCTGTCGCTGTGTGGGTCTACTTTGTGGGGTGTAGGTGGTCCCTGGAGGGAATTAGTCACCCATGTATGTGATCTAGTTCATCTTCCATGGGTTCGGACCCCACCCGCACCTGTTTGGCCACCTCCTTTTGGCATTCTGACACCTAACATTGGAATGCCAAGTGTGGCTCGGTTAACTGTTGGGAGCCAGCCATGCTGGCGGGTGCTTACTACTGTGCTGTCTGTGCAGGAGCTGGGTTCCCCTCTATGTAGCTTGGCTGCCTAGGTGGTGGGTTGCCTGGGATGTCCATGAGCTGTTGTAGGGCATCGGTATCGAAGGTGTGGTGGTCCTCTCCAGCATCACCGATGAGTTGTCTGCTCTGCTCTGCTGGAGGTGTTGTTTGTACCTCTGCAATGTGAAGGGGAGATGCATGTTGACATTGTGTTGACATGAATGTTGGTGCATTGTTCTTTTTTACATACAGACTGTATGACAATATACATTGTGACTGTTTGGGAGGTGCTGGATTTTGATGCAGGACAGTAGACATTTGGACTACATGACGGGTGTGAGGCTGTACCCGTACATTTCCATCTCACAGTTTCCTGCTCTGTTAGATGTATTTGGCCTGTTTCTGGGCATGTGTGGAGCCAGATGTGTCCTCTGTTCTACATTGTCAGGGTTACACATTGTGCCACTTTGTCGTCAATGTGGATGTGCTGTGAATGCTATGTGAGTGTGCTGCAGGGTGCCACGGGGATCAGGGACATGATCCAGGGTCATTGTGGGTGTGCAGTGTGCTACACATCACTGTGTATGTGTGCCATTGTGCCCATGTCCCCAGTCCCCCCAGTCCCTGGTTGTTACTCACCCTGTTGATGTTATGTCAGGTCCTCTCGAGCTGTGTTCGCACTCCCAACTCCACACTGATGACTGTGGCCTCTGTTTCCTCCAGCTCCTCCTGTGGTGCTGGACTCCCACCTCCTGTCACCGTTGTTGCCTTCCTGTTGGCAGCGGGTGGGTGCTTGGTTAGATTTTCAAATCATGCCAGCGCCTCTTGGCCTCCTCCATTGACCTCCTCGACACTCCGAATGCATTCAAGGTAGTCTAATTGTGGGTCTATTGATGGTAGTGTTCTGTCACCTCCGAGACGCTGATCTGGTTTTCCTGTGGGCTGCACCCTGTCTTCCTCTCCCTCTTCTCCTTGGCCGTCCCTGCCCCCGACCCCGTTGTTCCTTGCTGGTGGTCCGTGGGGCTTGTGGGGTTTGCCTTGATCTCTGCACTCGGTCCGGGTACATCCATGTTGCTAAACACTTTGAATTGTTTTTGGTGTGTCCTTTTCATTGCTTTTATAGTGCATTTTCCCACTTGACGCGTGGAATTTGCAGGCCTGTCGCTGGTTTTTGCTGCTTTTTGTATCGCGATTGGCCTCATCACAACTTCTTTTTGCGTTCGTGTTTCGCATTTTTGCAGCGTCGTGTTAACTTTATCGCGGACATTTAACGCATTGTCGTGGGCCTATCGCATGGTGCCTCCGTGTTGTGAATACTTAGTTAACCCGACGTTATTTTCCCGCGATAGTCTGCGATGTCGAAAGTTGCGTTAAACTAATTTTGCGATAGTTGTCACACGCTCTTGAGAATATCCCCCGCAGTGTGAGAGTTACAGCGAAGGTACATTGTGAAGCATTCATTACTGGACATACTGAAAATGAAGTGTGCAAATCTCAAATATAGTTTCAGTCTCTTCCCAATAATTGTAATGCACTGTAAGGTATATGTAAGTATGCATGGCGGTGCACCAATTTAATAAAAAATGGTAAAGTCAGGAAATTCATAGAGAGCTGAACCAGAGCTGAGTCAGTGTCTGGCTTGGGTCGAAGAGCCAAATCATCTGCTCAGCTGTCGAAAGGTCTAAATGTCTGTCTCCCTATGTCTGTCTGTCTCCCTATGTCTGTCTCCCTCTGTCTGTCTGCCTCCCTCCCTCTGTCTCCCTCCCTCTGTCTCCCTCTGTCTCCCTCCTTCCCTCTGTCTCGCTCTCTCCCTCTGTCTCCCTCTCTCCCTCTGTCTCCCTCTGTCTCCTTCTCTGCCACCCTCCTCTCTCTGTCTCCCTCCCTCTCTCTGTCTCCCGCCCTCTGTTTCCCTCTCTCTCTCTGTCTCCCTCCCTCTGTTTCCCCCCCTCCCTCTGTCTCCCTCCCTCCCTATGCCTCCCTCCCTCTGTCTCCCTCCTTCCCTCTGTCTCCCTCTCTCCCTCTGTCTCCCTCTGTCTCCTTCTCTCTGCCACCCTCCTCTCTCTGTCTCCCTCCCTCTCTCTGTCTCCCGCCCTCTGTTTCCCTCCCTCTCTCTGTCTCCCTCCCTCTGTTTCCCCTCTCTCTCTGTCTCCCTCCCTCCCTCTGTCTCCCTCCCTCCCTCTGTCTATCTCCCTCTGTCTCACTCTCCCTCTGTCTCCTTCCCTCAGTCACCCTCCTCTCTCTCTCTATCTCCCTCCCTCTCTCTATCTCCCTCCCTCTCTCTATCTCCCTCCCTCTCTCTGTCTCCCTCCCTCTGTCTCCCTCCCTCTCTCTCCCCCTCCCTCCCTCTGCCCTTCCCTCCACCTGTCTCCCCCTACCTCCCTGTCTCCCTCCCTCCCTGTCTCCCTCCCTCTGTCTCCCTCTACCTGTCTCCCTCTGTCTCCTTCCCTCTGTCTGTCTCCGTCTGCCTCCCTCCCTCTATCACCCTCCCTCTATCACCCTCCCTCTATCACCCTCCCTCTATCACCCTCCCTCTATCACCCTCCCTCTGTCACCCTCCCTCTGTCACCCTCCTCCCTCTGTCACCCTCCTCCCTCTGTCTCTCCCTCCCTCTCTCTGTCTCCCTCCCTCTGTCTCCTCTGTCTCCCTCTGTCTGTCACCATCTGTATCCCTCCCTCTGTCTCCCCCTCCCTCTCTCTGTCTCCCTCCCTCTGTCTCCTCTGTCTCCCTCTGTCTGTCACCATCTGTATCCCTCCCTCTGTCTCCCCCTCCCTCCGTCTGTCTCCCTCCCTCTGTCTGCCTCCCTCTCTCTGTCTCTCTCTCCCTCCCTCAGTCTGCCTCTCTCTCCCTCTGTCTCCCTCCCCCCTCTGTCTCCCTCCCTCCATCCCCTTCCCTCTGTCTCCTTCCCTCCCTCTGTTGGTTGGGCTGGATACCACTCCTGCTGCTTTAAAATGCTGTAGTGTGGTCTAGTCCTTCTACTCTTGTAATAATGGATTCACTCCAAGGGGCTCATGTCTGTATGTTAATTATATACAATAACATGTTTGTATCTGTCCTGCGTCCAGTCTTCGAAGTTCTTTCTCCATGGTTTCCAATCCAACTCCATCAGTTGGAGCGGAGACACTCTGGAGGAAGGACTGGCGGGAAGTGGACTCCTTACTTGGAATAAAGATACCTTATTCACGACATCTGCTGCTCCGGACTCTTTTCTGTGTGTACAGCTACCCGCTACCCGCATGCACAAACCCACTGAATTAGTTACTAGCTTGGCCTTATTTCCGAGAGCTGCTTCTAGGGTGCTGAGGAGCTGCCAGTAGCTCCTTAGTTAAATGATGGAGACTACTGGGCTCGAAGGAAAGGATGAAATAAGGTACAGAGATTGAGAGGGTGGAACAGAGAAGAGTGGAGGGGAATGAGGGGTGGTTAAAGGGATAAAGCCAAAAATGAAAAAAAGGGACAGCAAGAAAGAACGGGATTGAAGGAAGGACAGCAAGAGAATGTGTGATAGAGAAGACCGGAGTGGGCCCAGAGACAATTTAATAGAGGGGTCAGAGAGACAGGGTGGGATAAAGGAGATGGAATTGAACAAAAAGAGAGGTTGAGAGCGAAACAATGTGATAGAGAAGATGGTGGGGACAGAGAGAGAGAATGGAATCAAGGGGAGGACGGGAAGGGGGACAGAGCAAGTTAGGATGGGATAGAGTGATTGTGCCCGAGAGAGGATGGGTGGGGGAAGAGGCATTGACAGAAAAGAGAGAGTAAGGGACAGATCAGAGAGGTCAGTGAGTGAGAGAAAGGAAGGGAAAGAGGGAGGGATTGCATAGAGGGTAGGGTAGAGATGGTGGTGGCGGTGTGAGCAAGGATGGGACAGAGGGAAAAGCAAAGGGAGGGAGGTAGAAAGAGGAAACAGTTAGAGAAGATGATGTAGAATAGAGGAAAATACGGAGAAGGGGCATGGAAAGAAGAACTGGGCAGAGCAAGAGAGTGGATAGATGAGAGATTGGTGGAAGATGAGTCATGGCTGGTATATATGATAAGGGAGAGGGAAAAGAGTGAGAAGAAACAAGGAGAGATGGTGAAAGAGATAGCTAGAGAAAGAAGCAGAAGCGAGAAAGGGAGAAAGAGAATTGAATTTATGGAAAGATTGAGGAAAGTGGAGAAAGGATTAGATACAGAAAAGGATATGTGGACAAGTGAGAGGGAAAGAGAAAGAAGAAGAGAGAATGGGATCAAGAAAAACAATGAGAAAGATGGAGCTGACACAAGGGTGTCAGTCAGCCTGTTTAAAGGGGATTGAAGGACTCCAGACGACAGTTTATATCAGCCCCTGCAACCAGAGTTCCATTCTTCATCAATAGCACTGGTCGCACTGATAGTAGTAGTTTACGAGGTAAATATTATTAAATCGGTTGTTGACCATCGTATTACTATAACCTAGCCGTTTCATTTGGATAAACAACTAAAAAAGGCTACAGCTTCCTCAAATAGTCCCCACATTTTCTTTGTGATTTACAGTGGATATTCTCAAACCCATTTTTAGGCCTTGATATTGCCAGAGATGAGGCAGCTGGTGGTGGCCAGTATTTAAATGTACCGACTGCACGTCTACACCCGAAAACTGATCTCACTAGTCGGCTTTAGTCTGATGTCCTGGAACTACTTAGTCACCCACCATAAAGTGTTGTGGTGCACGGGGGTGGTGTGATTCAGCAGGGGAAGACAGCGCTAAGCTTCTGCATATTTCTGCAACGCCACTGGTCTGTTGTAGAAGTTTGGATCCAAGAAGGTACCAGAGGAACAAATCTGAGTGGGAAAATCAGAGTGGGCACCAAGCTCCTAAGTATCAATACTCAACCTAAAGTCAGCGATCTTGATATTACTCATGGTTTTAAGTGAACAATGCTAAAACATGAGTAATGCAGAGAACTTCATTAAGCTTGAAGTTCACGAAACCTAAACATATCTGCTTGTGTGTTCAGAAAAAATAACCGGGCGGTTTGCCGTAATGGGATATAGAAATATAAAATCGGTACCCTAAATACATACCGAAAGTGTTAAGATGTAATACTTTCACTATGAAATATTCTACTTTATAAACACAAAGGCACGGGTTTGTGGTAGGCTTAGGTTTAGCATTGGTTGAAGACATGTTTTAATGCATTTCATATTACTCTTTTAGAATTATAGTAACAGAAATCGTTACTGTTGTTCAGGTATGGAAATGTCATTTTCAATAAAATTGTTTTTAGGCTATATATTTACGTTTTTGTCCACTTAATGTGCACATCTAGCATTTGGGAAATATTACCTTTCCTAACATCTTAAATTGTGTCAAGTTGAGACAGGAAGGCGGAAGAGCATTGTAAGGCTCACTAATTCAATGTAATTGGTATTTTAAATAGTTGGATTATGAAGAGGAAATGCCAACCTATTGTAAAGCGCTTTGATATCCTTCGGGATCTTGTTCGCGCTATATAAAACTTTACAAATAAAAAAAAACAACCTAAAACCCATGTTTATTTTCTGCTTTTTTACTTCTTGCCTTTGTCACTCAGCAATAAATGTGAGGTTATTGATGGGAAAAGGATGCAACAAGCAGGCAACCCTGTGTCTCCCTCCCTCTGTCATCTAACCTGGCGTGCGTGTGTGTCAGCCGGGGCTGAGACAAGACAGCTTCCAGACCGCACCCGAGTACTTCACGGGTCTTTTGAAGACCACTTACTCGTTAATGAGGCTTTGATATGTTTCACCTCTTGGCGCCCCTGCATCTCCGCTCTGACCTTGCCTGGATTCGCCCGGCCGCATAGAGCGCTCCTGCCACCGGCAGTGTTTGCGGACACAGGACACTCTTTAAAAAAAAATTAAAGACACTCTTTCAAAAAAATTTCAAAAAAGACACAGGTAGGATGGCTGCAAGGTCCGCGGGCCGCCAAGGAAGGCTTGCCGGGCAGCTGGCGGCCCGCGGGCCGTACTATGAGTACCCCTGCTTTAAAACAACATTTATTTTCTACAGTCCTATGTGTCAAATATTAATTTTACATAGGATTGGGTTTTTTGTGCCATGTAGACTGATGTATATTTATGTACAAAATATGGGTGTTATAAATAACAGCATTTTTAGCTTATTTACAATGTGTATGCTTGAAAGTTTTAATAGATTTTAAATGCCAGAAATCAGGTCTTATGTTTACATCTGTAATTATATTTATTTTGCATTTACGTATATATCTATTGACAAATTGATTCCACATTATGTATTTATTGGATCAAATGTATGCTATTTGCACATGGTGAACCTTTTGTTGAAGTGCTTGCAGAGATGTAAATACTACGCAGTATTTTTTCCATGTCTATCAAGCACTCACCTGTTTTGACTTGCACTAGCACTTTAAATAAGGGTTAAAAAATATGCAACGCGTTGTTTGGTTATGAAAAAAAAAAATATGCAACGCGTCATGTGATCAAGGCCCAGGTGGGGCTGAACCGCGTAATGGCGGAGATGCAGGGCAACTAAATAAAATTTCGACTGCGTTTGCAGTAAATCCTTTATTCTTTAGACAGGAAAAAGTCGACGCGTTTCACCTTTACGGCTTGATCACGCCGTAAAGGTGAAATGCGTCGACTTTTTCCTGTCTAAAGAATAAAGGATTTACTGCAAACGCTGGGTGTCCAGGTTTACTTCTTGATCTGAGAGGTGTTGGAGACAATTTTAAAGGCTGGCCGGTAACCTGACCTGGACCGCTCATGACAGCGGCATCGCTCTAAACTGGCAAAGGTGGAGTGCATATATATATATATATATATGAAACAATCCCTGCTGCCTCTCGCCCGGAGCCCAGTGCTGGAGACCGCTGCGCAGGAAGAAGAGAGGAGACCTCAGGTGCAGTGAGCAATGTTTCTTTATTGTACCCTCGAGGAAGCGGCACACAGCATGACGTTTCGGCCTACACAGAGGCCTTGATCACATGACGCACGCTGGGAAAAAGGCAATTTTTAAAGTGCTAGTGCTAAGTGGGAATACAATCCGATTGGTAGGTTTTTGGTCACGTGTTGCACTTATCATAGACACGGACAACAGACTGTAAGTTACAGACATCACGGGATAGTCCCTGAATTAGCGCCATGTTATAACTGTCCATACTATAACATTAAAGTGCAAATGCAATTACATCAATGTGTAAACAAACAAAAGATCACTGGATAAATCCAAATGTCAAAACCGATATTGTTGTGCAAAGTGCAATGTGCGTCATGAGGATCAATCTCAATATATACACTATATACAATATACATCATGTACAAAAGTCATGTATAACACCCAATTTATGAGCTAATATATACAAAATATATAAATAAATTCATAAAATGTATCATAAATATATAAATATATATGTTAAAACCATGACTGTACAGTATATTGCAAATAAATATACAGATAAACACAACATCATTGATACGGGATGAGATCTATAGTAAACAAGAATAATAAATGTTTTGGCCCTAATACCAAGATCGCAGCATCCCATTGTTAATACACCAATTATGTTTACATATATGTAAATACTGAGCTGGAAAGTTCACGGGCAGAGGAGATGTTGACCCCCCCCCCCCCCAAAAAAGAGGAGGGGAAACCATCGCAGCCTCCGCCCTGTGACCATCCCCTGTGCTCAAGAATTGCCTGGATGGACCATACCTAAAACCAGATGTATTTATGTGACTAGTGAGAGATAAGAAGACTAACATGTGCACTTATTTTTATGTGATAATTTTCAAGTTTTTTTGTGACTCTGTGACATTGTTTTCTTCAACTCTTTCTCTGTAGAGCTCGCTGGATAGTTCATTTGAAAGTGAAGAAAGCTCTTAATACATCAATGTGCAACCTAAGCCTAGGCTACACTCCACTTAAGAACCATCCAAACCTCTAAACTGTATACTGTTAAGAACAGAAATCTCAATGACAAGACAGACAGATACACCTAAATTATCCATTCGGAAGCATCAGACTGCTCAACAGGGGGAGCAAAAGACAGTGCACGACAGTATAATATTGTCATAAACACGTGTAAAAATCTTCAGTGGAATTCAATCCCCCCGGAGCTCGGCAGTCCATTTCCACTATGTACCTGGTTTCTAACTTTCTATATATATATGGGCTTGCTGGGTTTTGATTTTTTCAATGGAATAAAGCACTGAATTTTTGCACCAGAATTGGGTTTGGCTTGTTCGTCTTTGAAGCAGTCCAAGCACAGGGATTGTAGACGTGTGGGCGTCGGACGAAGCAATTCAATATAATTAATTTTCCATAGCCCTCCAGTGGGCCTCAGATCACACGTGCCCCTTTTCCAATCTGATAATCCTCGTGCTGTTGTAGGCTACTTCAAAAGCTTGGGGCATTTCTTTTGAAATTGATACACACGGCGGTTCCGGCCGTGGAAGTTGCACCGCTTTCTTCAACTGGACTTTGTCTGTGTGGCCGGTTACCAAACTGCAGGCTACAACAGCCCGAGGATTATCAGATTGGAAAAGGGGCACGTGTGATCTGAGGCCCACTGGAGGGCTATGGAAAATTAATTATGAAAATCGGCAGTGAAAACAATTGGCATTAACCTGGCCATACCGGAATGGGATAATCGGGACTTCTACTCCCGGCATACCGCTTACTGGAAAGCGAGTGCCACATGGGAATAAAAGGTGGAAGTCTGTTCCAGGTTTTACCAAAGCACCGCCCTATGATTACGGTGCTGTGTGCATCGAAACGCGTCAGGGAGCAAGATTATTTGGACTCACAAAGCCGTTTTTCCCTGAATAAATGGATTTGAAAACTAATTCCTCGTGGAGTGCTACTTCAAAAGCTTGGGGCATTTCTTTTGAAATATATATATATATATATATATATATATATATATATTACCTACTGGCGGTCGCCAGTAGGTAGTTATAGTTAGGATTGATTTCCATAGGGAAGTCGCAACATTCTATTGGGAATAACTTTGGCGCCGGTTGAGGAATCTGCCTGAATGTTTCAGCATCTTTGCCTCGCGGCGCTCCGCTCCTTCCCTGAAAGTTTGGGGGGGATTCGTCAAGTGGGGGCCGAGATAAAAGGGGGGTCCCAAAACGTGTTTTCCCCATGTTAATTTCCATAGGGCGGTCGGTCGCACTTTTAGCTCGAACGGCTGAATGGATTTTCACCAAACTTGGCAAAATTGTAGGGACTGGTAGCCCGATGTGCCTTTGCTATGTCTCAAGATATGTGCTTCAGAGGATTTTGAGTAATTTAGGTTAAAAAAATTTTATATATCTATGGCAGCGCCCGGTATGCGCACCGGGGAGCACTCCGGGCGCGCCACGCGACTTGCGCACGGAAAGCTGATTGGCTCTCGGGTGTCTGTAAACATTCGAAACAGTCCGCAGCGGCCGCCATCTTGTGTCTCGGTAGGATCGAGACACAAGTGGTGGCAAAAAACAAAGGGGGAAATGACCAAAAAGGGGCAGGGTGCACCCCCCCTGACCCCCTAGGTTTGATGTGGGGGCTATAAAAGGGTCCCGCGGGTAGCTCTGAAAAGAGCTTTTGGCTTCTGTGGCTGTTTTAGGTACCTACAAGTACGTCCCACATACACCCACACGCACACAACCCCACACCCACACACTCCCCACACACACCTCACACACGCACACTTCCACACACACCCAAACACCCTACACCGGCACCTTACACATCCACAACCACACCCACACATCCCCCACTCACACACTCACACACACACCTAACCCCCCCAACACACACACACGCACACACAGATACCTCACAGACACACCTCACACATCCCCCCCACACACCTCCCCCCCCACACACACACATGCACACCTTACTGACACACCCACACATCCCACACATACACACATCCTACACACATACCCCCCACACCCATACACACCCCCCACACACCTCACACACCCACACCCCCACCTACGCCCAAACACCCCACACACCCACAATCACACACACACCTTACACACCCACATCCCCACCCACACCCACATACCCCACACACCTACACACCTATACATCTCATCCTCCCTCAGAAATACACACACACACACACCTCACAGACACACCCCACACATCCCCCACACACACCTCCCCACCCCATACATGGGGAAAACTCAGTGAAACACTAAAATAATAATTTAAAGTGCTTAGAGGTAGGGTAGCTCTGAATAGAGTTGTTGTGTTGTTTGGGTGTTTTAAGTACCAACATGTAGGTACCAATGCTGAGTCTTAAATTTAATGTACACCGTTTCCTCTGTAGATAATTTGCATGTTGTTACAGAAGTTATTGTGGTATATGGAATCCATATCATAGTCTGTCAGGAAAGCAGAAACAACATGGAGGTAGGAGATGAAAAAGAGATGTCAAATACACATTGGAGATAATATATTGGGAGAAAGGAAGTATCTATGAGCAAAATTACTATGTAACATAAAAAAGTTGCACAGTATACTATAAGTCTGACTTTACATTATAATCAATTTGGTACTAGTTTAAGAATTACATATAAAAATGAATAATGTCTCAAACAATTATAGAATTATTCAATATAAATTTATTTTTCAGATTCTTTTTCTAAATTAAACATAACTTCTATCATTTGACTGTCAGAATGTCCTCATTTTGAATGAGCAAATCCACTGATTCTACACATTGTAGTAGTTCATAGTCCCTTGATTCATCCATGAATTCCAAGTTATCATTGGGTTCTATAATTTCTTCATTGTTGCTCTCTAGGACAATTTTAAAGGAAATGTTTTGTTGTCCTTCCATTTTCGTGCTGAAATTTGCATAAAAAATAAATATATTAGTAGAGATAGGGCACTGTTGGGTTTAAGTTCAGACAGGTAGTTTGGATTTTTTAACAGTGAAGTTATCTTTGGGCAGTGTATGGTATCAGACTGGAAGTAGAAATATAAAAAAGTGTATGTGATGAAGCCTAAGTAAATTCATAATTATACAAGACAAGCCTAACTCCATCCATAACTATAATAGAGAAGTCTATCTCAATCTATAACTATTACAGAGGGATAGTATATAACTATCAGAAAAAGTTTTCCAAATTAACTTAAAGTGCACAACATACTTCAGTTTTCAAAATAATAATTTACCTTTGAGAAAGCAGTTGAAGTTGTCAGTGAAAATGCTCTTGAAATGTACTTCAGGAAGTGGTAGTCAAAATGGCTGTGTTTCCCTCTCTTTCTTTATATATATTCAGGTACATAACCAATCAAATGTCATGAAATAATAGTAGAAAATGAAAGTAACATTTTAATTGGTTGTCAATTCTAACACTTCAGATGTGTTTTTGTGAAGTAATTTACCTCAGGATATTTAGACAGGGCTACAGCTCAAATGACTCAATGGAATTCCACCAAATTTGGGAAATGGTAGGGACTGGTATGTAGTATGGCCTATTCTAAATTTGGTGAAAGTGTCTCCAGTGGTTTTTATGTGAATTAACTTTTATCATTTTTTGGGAGCGCTTCCCGGTGCGCGCCCCGGTACGCATACCGGCAGCGCTACGGGAGTCCTCCATTTTGTTTTCGGTAGATTTAAGACAGAAAATGGAGGACAAACAACGTTGGGAATGGGTATAAGGGGGCATCGTAGGCACTCCCTGACCCTCTAGGTTTTCTGAGGGGGTCTTAGGAGGTCCAAATAGGCGGAAAAAAATATATATATTTTTCGCCTGGGGAGCGCCCGGTACGCGCACCGGGGAGCGTACCGGGGAGCGTACTTTAGTGAAAAGCAGTGAAAAAAGTTAGAAAAAGATAATCATTTGGAGTGATCAGATATAGGGTATCCCTGAAAAGGGCTTTTGGGTTCTGTGGCTGATTTAGGTACCTACAAGTAGGTACCAATGCACAGTCTTAAATTCAGGAGGAATATTCTATTCCCCTCATCTGAGAAGTGCACACCATCTCCTCTGTAGATATCTTGCATGTTGTAACACAAGTTGTTGTTGTATATTGAACCCATTCCATAGTCTCTCATGTAAGCAGAAACAGATTTATTCACATGTTTCCGTGTTTTCTCAAATTGTGGACAAAATTGGTTGGACCAGTTCCATTTCTGCCTTTGGCATATATTGGAAAATACCAAGGCAGTTTGAGGGAAAAGTGCCATCAATTGTTCAAAGGTGTCCTTTAAAAGCATTTCCAGACCTACCCCAGTCAAAGTGCCTAAGTCATTTCCACCACAGTGCAGAATTATGAGGTTAGGGTGTGGCAAATGCAAAAAGGTTTTCACCAATGGTATCAATTGGTGACATCTCAATCCTCTCTGGCCAATCCATTTAATATTCACATTTGGTAAATCAAGGTTGTGAACATTTCTGGTAGCTGCATACCTTTGAGCCCAGTGGATATAGCTATGTCCAATAATCCAGACAGAATACATGGTAGAGGAGGTTCTGGTGCAGTCAGATGGAGTGTAGGAATAAAATGGCAGTTGGAACAGTAGGAGCTTGCAAAAAAAACCTGTGGAGTTTCAGTGCTCTTGAATCACAAGCAATGATTGGTAGATTGAGATAGTTGAAAACTGTATGTTAGGGTGCATGGTTGTGTTCTGTGTAAGAAGTAATTTGAATGGTTAAAAAAAGTAATTTAAAGAAACATTGCACCAGATAAGCTGGTGTATTCGCAGGTCAAACATCCTTGCTGAGGTGATTTGCAACATTGTTGAATAAACTTTTAAACCTTGGAGCTCAGTGAGGAGGGAGTTGCTATGGTAACAGGTAGAAAGGGCTGAGGGGGGGAAGGGTGTTGGTTTGAAAATACAGAGGGAACAGTTTTGATTGGTTACCATGAGCAATATGTGGGTAGATTTAGAGATTTTCTGTGCCATTAATGGGTGCAGTACCTGGAGAACATACCTTTTGCTCTGCTAAAGCAATAATGGTGTGTGTATCAGACACTGTTGTGAATCTCCTAGAGCATTTGTAAAGGTGAGTTATGATTCATTTAATATACATAGAGACTTGTATACTCTATGGAGAAGATTTGGAAGCAAATTGCGTTTTTTTAATGTTGCTTTGTGTCTTGCTTTTTGATAATGCTTGGTAAAAAGTTTTTACTGCATAGAGGAATTGTATTTTGTAAAATTGCGAAGTTTTAGTAGTGACATGGAATGCTTGTACATAGGACCTGTGCTGTGTTTCTTAAATGTGATGTCGAAAACGATTTTGGGAAAAATGAATGGCTTTCACATTTTTTTAAAGGAATAAAGAATGTGTGCATGTTTAAACAAATAAATTTGACTCTTTACAATGATGTTACCTGTGTTAACTCAGTGTAGGAAGCATATTGAGTTTGTTTGCATAGAGGAATTGTATTTTGTAAAATAGTGAGGTTTCAGTAATGACATGGAATCCTTGTACATAGGACCTGTGCTGTGTTTCCTAAATGTGATGTCAAAAACGATTTTGGGAAAATGAATGGCTTTTACATTTTTGAGTATAATGTGGCGCAGGGGTGTAAAAAGTGATGCATCTACCTACATGCGTCACTTTTTAAATATGGTGCAAAAAGTTACATGTTTGGGCTTTCCTGGGGAGCGTAGGTGGTGAGGCTTGTGTCTAAGAGTGCAGTGGACTAGGCTTCATGAAGCCTATCCCCGACTGCACTCTTAGACACAGGCGTCAATTTGACTCTTTAAAATGATGTTACCTGTGTTAACTCAGTGTAGGAAGCATATTGAGTTTGTTTGCATAGAGGAATTGTATTTTGTAAAATAGTGAGGTTTCAGTAATGACATGAAATGCTTGTACATAGGACCTGTGCTGTGTTTCCTAAATGTGATGTCAAAAACGATTTTGGGGAATATGAATGGCTTTTACATTTTTGAGTATAATGTGGCGCAGAGGTTTAAAAAGTGACGCATCTACCTACATGCGTCACTTTTTAAATATGGCGCAAAAAGGTACATGTTTGGGCTTTCCTGGGGAGCGTAGGTGGTGAGGCTTGTGTCCAAGAGTGCAGTGGACTAGGCTTCATGAAGCCTATCCCCGACTGCACTCTTAGACACAGGCGTCAATTTGACTCTTTAAAATGATGTTACCTGTGTTAACTCAGTGTAGGAAGCATATTGAGTTTGTTTGCATAGAGGAATTGTATTTTGTAAAATAGTGAGGTTTCAGCAATGACATGGAATGCTTGTACATAGGACCTGTGCTGTGTTTCCTAAATATGATGTCAAATACGATTTTGGGGAATATGAATGGCTTTTACATTTTTGAGTATAATGTGACGCAGAGGTTTAAAAAGTGACGCATCTACCTACATGCGTCACTTTTTAAATATGGCGCAAAAAGGTACATGTTTGGGCTTTCCTGGGGAGCGTAGGTGGTGAGGCTTGCGTCTAAGAGTGCAGTGGACTAGGCTTCATGAAGCCTATCCCCGACTGCACTCTTAGACACAGGCGTCAATTTGACTCTTTACAATGATGTTACCTGTGTTAACTCAGTGTAGGAAGCATATTGAGTTTGTTTGCATAGAGGAATTGTATTTTGTAAAATAGTGAGGTTTCAGTAATGACATGGAATGCTTGTACATAGGACCTGTGCTGTGTTTCCTAAATGTGATGTCAAAAACGATTTTGGGGAATATGAATGGCTTTTACATTTTTGAGTATAATGTGGCGCAGAGGTTTAAAAAGTGACGCATCTACCTACATGCGTCACTTTTTAAATATGGCGCAAAAAGGTACATGTTTTAAGCCGCCGATGCGTCACAAAAAGTGACGCATCAGCAGTGCAAAACTGCGCAGGGCCTCATAAATGAGTTGGGTTTTTTTTGCACACTACTCCAGTTTAGTCCTGTCCACTGCACTCTTGGACACAAGCCTCACCTTTTGTGCTCCCCTGGACAGCCTTCATCTCATCTGCACTCCTGCTTAGGTGTCAGAATCCTATCACATGGGGAAAGCTCCATGTGAAAGTGTTTGCCTCAGTCTTATCCCTGCTGTGAGGCAGGTGCAAGATTTTGATGTAACAGTGTCCTAAAAGTGACGCAGTGAAATCTCATAGATTTCACAGTGTCATTATTACGAGGCTTTTTGCAGAGAAATGACCCCTCTGTGTACATTACACTTGACAGAGGTATAATGTGGTGCAGAGGTTTAAAAAATGACGCATCTACCTACATGCGTCACTTTTTAAATATGGTGCAACAAGGCACATGTTTTATGCCGCCAATGCATCACAAAAAGTGACGCATCAGTAGCGCAAAACTGACGCATGGCTTTATAAATGAGGCTCATCTTTTTCTTGCACACTACTCCAGTTTAGTCCTGTCCACTGCATTCTTGGACAGAAGCCTCACGTTTTCTGCTCCCCTGGACAGGATTCATCACATGAGCAGTCCTGCTTAGGCCTCATAATCTTTTTTTAGAATGAAATTTGATAAACAGAGATAAGGTGATATGTATAAGCTTTTCATTACACTACTGAAACATTTATAGGGCAAAGTAATGTGTTTTACATTTTTGAGAAAGAATAGATTGTGTGTGCATGATTACATAAAAAAAATTTGATCTTTTCACAATCATGTCACGTGTTTTACCTGAGATTAGGAAGTAGATTGTGGAGATGAGGTGAGGTGAGGCATGTCCATAGGGACAGAGGAGGTGAGATCTATGTTCAAGACTGTAGTGGGAGAGAGGCCTTTCCTGGGAAGCATAGGTGGTGAAGCCTTTGTATAAGAGTGCAGTGGACTAGACTTCATGAAGTCTATCCCCTACTGGACTCTTAGACACAGGTCTCACCTACTTTGTACCTGTGGACAGAGCTGTGTTCCACTACACTCTTCAATACAGGCCTCACCTCTTCTGCACCCCTGCAGAATCCTGACTTGATCTGTAACAATGAATAGACTGTTTGCTTTTTGTCATTGCTTTGTTGTTTGGTAATAGTGGTCTATAATGTGCTATTTTTTTCTTTAACACAGATTGAAATCAAGATTTCAAGAGTAAGCAAAGATGCCCTCAAGGGAAAGGAAACGAAAACAACATAACTGCCAAAAAACAAAAACAGCAACGGAATTACAGCACTCTTCCACAACAAATACTTCAAAAAACAGGAACCGAGCTCCTGGTAAGACAACTAAGTCTTTTATACGGAACATATGTACTTTAAAAAAAATGATGGACAGCATGTAGAAAAAGAGAATGAGAGAGTAAATTTGAAAAGGAAGGAGAGAACCTCAAAGAATCCTACAACTGGAGCAGGAGAGAATAATATGTATAGGAATAGAAGGCAGAATCAGTTTAGAGACATTCGTAAACGAATGTTTCGCAATAGGGTGGTTTTAAAATTGTTAAAAAACATTAGGAAAGGAAAACAGAGAGCTGCTTTTTATAAGAAAAAGAAAAGTGTAGAGAAGATTGTTGATCAGGCTTTTGAAGTTAAGAAAAAATTATTTATTTTAATAATCAATAGAATTAGGACACTTAACAAGACAATTGATGTTTTCAAATCAAACAGTAGATGGAAAAAAGTAATTAATCAGACACATTTTTGTAAAGTTTTTTCTGGAGAATGGATGCACAGTTCAAGTTGTGAGCCATTTTTTAATGAGGAGAGTTACTTCCAGGAGAATGATTTAGTGCATGCAGTTGACACAAGGGGTCGAGCGTATGAAGTGAAAGAAGGTTGTCCGATTGAAAAAGAGAAACTTGTGCCTAGAGAACCAGAAGAGGTGTTAACTGATGAAGTTTTAGGGAGACGTACTAAAGGTCCAGTGTACACTTGGAAGTGTAGTCGTATTTGTAGTGTGCGACAGGAATCAATTGATTTGTTTTGTAATTTCTTACATACATATAGTAAGAAAAGTCTGAAGCAGAAAGTGAAGTTGTTGCAAGACTTAGATCCTTGCAGAGTGAGAGAAAAGACAGGTTTGCAAGGCCATTCACTGGCTTGTCTTTCTAGAAAAGTCTGTCAGAGTGTTTTTCATCATTTTAGGATGTTAGCAGTGCATCATACCAAAATGAGGAAATTAGTGAGAATGTTGTATTATGCAAAAAGTGCAGCACTTAAGCTTAAACAATTAAACAGTGCTCTTTTGCATGGAACTGAATTAGATGTGAAGAAGATTTGTGAAGAAATTGAGATTTGTTATTTTGGTGAAAAAGAGGATAGTGTAGAAATTGACACAGCAATTCAAGGTAATGTGGAAGACAATGTACAGATTTCAAGTACAGAAAAGTTTGAGCAGGAAATTACCAGGTTTAAGGTGAAATCAAGTGAAAGGCCGAATTTTACTTGTGTGTGTTGTCGACGAAGTCATTATAAGCATCAAACTAGATTAGTTGATTTATACGTAAAAAGTGAAAAGATGAATAATTATGAGTGGAAGGATTTTGCAACTTATTTGTGGGTGGAGAATTGTTTTGATTTGAGTTCTGATCAGCGTATTTGTAAATATTGTTATGATAAATTAAATCAAAACAGAATGCCTGCTAGAGCTGTTCATAATAAACTGGAGTTGGTAGACATTCCCCGTGAATTGATGGATTTAAATACATATGAGTCTATTTTGATTCAATGTGTCCACCCTTTTCAGGCAATTGTTCGCATGGAGCCTAAGATAGGGAAATTGCCTCCTTCAGATTTGCAGAGAGGATTAAAGGGAAGAGTTGTTTATTTGCCTTGTGGAAAAGTAAATTTTGCCATGTTATATGTGCCTACGTATTCCCCATCTTATGCTATATGTGCATGATCGATATGCATGTACTCCCCTCTGATCGATTAAAGACACAATTACAGTTGTGTCCGTCTCTAGTACGCCAGTTTCCAGTCTTCGTGAAAACAACGAATATTAGGCCTATGTAAACCTACGTTGCCATATTTCACAGTGTGCACGTTAATTCATTGAATTGTCCCCGTTTCTAGGCCTCAAAAGGGCCCGGATTCAGATTCAGCTCCAGTCTTCTGAACCCTCTCCGAGGAGCGATACAGCCCCCACCTGCATCCCTGACCCTTCGCTCACTTCCTGCCTCGCAGTGCCCGGCCCGGCCTGGCTCTGCCTCCCAGTCTGCCAAGAGTATGTTATGCTTCCAGTTATCAGTCCAGCCCTCCTTCTCTGCATTCCTAAGCTACTGAATCGCATCAATAGTTTCCGTCATGGTCTAGCCTTTATGTCTCCATATAAGAGAAATACTGTATTAATATTCATAGAATATTCCTCGCACACACAATACATGTAGAATTATGCACGCATCAGTCCTAATGTCTAGTAGCCTTTGCCCTGATAACTTTTGGATTCTATCAACATGTACTCTAAACACCAGATACCAGATATGCCTTGGGTACATGTCGCTCTGACACTCCAGACTTTAGTCTCCTCTTCTAGCGCAGAAGTCATAGCCCCCAGTTCTCCCTGGTAACACGTCATTGCCCGTTTGCGCGCACCACTAGGTTAGAGGTCCCAGCTGCTCAGGTAGCCCCCTCCATGTTTCCGCCTCATTTATGACACTTCTATTACGTTTACATCACATGTCTATGTCTACGCCCTGTACACGCCTTCTTGTTACATCATTTTGCCCTTATCTTTCGCGACTGCTACGAGTCACGCCTACTGCTACGCCTACTGTATTGAATGTAATGCAATTGTTTTGATATATATACTGTGCACCCATATTAAAAGTTACCCATTATTCCCAAGCCCGTCCAAACCCAGTTTCCCTTGTTCCTTCCCGTGCAGCTGCCGTCCCGTGCTTCCAGGCTGTTCTGTCCTTTTCTCTTATGCCTGATTAAAGCCTGAAGACTCAAGATACCTCGAATCCTGACTCTTATTTATTGAGCTACCTGTTTTATTGATTATATGAAAAATAGTACCGGTAATTAATTATTTATTTACCACATAATGGCGCCCGAATAGGGACTTGCCCTTTCCCCACGCGCCGGAGAAGCCACGCAGGCCCCCTGATCCTCTGCAGCCGTGACGGAACCATACCGTGCACGTGCAGATATTTCTGCTTCAAGTATCCCTCAGGCCCACGGAGGAGACGGAGGATGCGGTCCAGCATCCAGACGAGGCGGTGAGGAACGCGGCGAGTCCCGACCAGAGCCCAAGCCGAGAGTCCAAGGTCCGAGGTATCCAGAGGCCCACCTGTAACTGAAGTCCGAAGTTCGTAGTCCGTCGTCGTAGCAGTCCAGTCCAGTCCGAGGCCTTCCGTTCTTGCTGCCCGGTGAGTACCGTTGCTGGGGTAGTATCTAGACAGGGTCAATTAATTTGTCTCTGGTCCGTGGGTTTGGGTACACAGATCCAACACGAAGTGTCCACCTAGGTGGATGCGGGTCCTGACGTGTCTCTTTATGGGACCGGTAAGTTCGTGCTGTTTTAGCAGTGCATCTAGTCATTTCAGTAAGTTCTGTTCTCAAGAAATTCAAGTGTTCTGTCCGAACCGTTATTTTAAATGTTATTTCATGTGTCTTCAATGTCGTGGTATGAGTGATTTGTTTTTCCAGTTATTATTGTGTTTACCGTGTATTGTATTGTGTCCAGACTTCAGCCTAAACTATGCCTCTATTCTCGAAGTTACGTCAGTTAAAAACCAGAAAGGGATTGTTAGAGGAAGCAGTTCCTGTCCCGCCGAGGGACAGTCCAGGTCATTTTATGTATCATAAGCATGGCTTAAGTGCCATATTATATCTAGACTTATGGGTGGAGTACACCAAGGAATTAGAAGAGAAATATAGATGGCCTGTATCAGGTACGTGGGATGCCGAGTGCATCATGCGAGTAGAAGAAGCATTATGGAAAAAGAAATCCAGACAGTCCCAGAAAGATGCCATCGAGTTATGGCGCAAAGAATCTCACAGAAGAACGGAAAAAGAAATCAGAAAGACAGAATTAAGTAGGGAATCCTCCGAAAGAGCCCAAGAAAGGGAATTAATCGAAGTAGGTGAACGAGTTAAAGCCGAACAGTCAGACAGACAGAGAAATGCCCTTATTAAGGGTATGTATCCTCTTCTGGCCGAGGGCTTGCCGAAAGCAACCCCGGAAGCACCATGTAATTTTCCGCC
This sequence comes from Lissotriton helveticus, assembly GCF_964261635.1. Lineage (NCBI taxonomy): Eukaryota > Metazoa > Chordata > Amphibia > Caudata > Salamandridae > Lissotriton > Lissotriton helveticus. Next base: position 491,565,971 of record NC_136069.1, on the reverse strand, counting down.
GCCATTAGTTCCGATTAAGTTACGTCACAAACCAACCGCAGCGGATATTTTTCTCTCGTCCTATTTGGACGACACAGTCCCAGAATATGCAAATCCTGTTCCGCCAGCTCCCGTAAATAATGTAATTCCTGTTCCTCCAGCCACCGGGGCACCGGTTACAGCACCTGTTACGGCACCCCCGGTCCAGCCTACAGTACATGTACCAGCTACATCAGTCACTCTCCCAGCACGTACAGTACCCGTTGACGATTCTAGTCTAGGGGCCACGGGGGGAAGTCCTCCTGGAACCCCGCCTCAACCCAGACGTATCACGCTACTCGAGCTACATGCACGAGCGTTACAGCGTTCGCCCAAACTTCAGTCAGTTGCCGATATCAAGCGAGCCCTTACCGAATGCCGTTATGATCCAGTCCCAGGCGATGATGATATGGTCCTATATTCATTACGTGTAAGACGGGTGACCGAGTATTTGGACACCCTACCGAATATGAAAGGTTATCTAGACAGAATATATCGTTTCATCCGTACAGGAGCAGATCCAGGAAGTATTGGCGAGGCCATGGCTCAAAGAAAAGTCGAGATTCAGCTCATGCTTTTAACATTTCTAATTAATTGTTTAATAAGAGAACAAGATTATCCGGATAAAGATCCGGAAGAAATGAAAGTCCTGACCAGGTGGAGTGACCATATAGCCGAGGGAAGACACAAGACACAGAACTGTATAGAGAGTATGTACAAGAAAATCCGTAGGGAAATAATAAAGATACACGAGAAACGAGAAGCAGCACGAGTAACCGAGAAAGAAGACAACTCTTCTACTGAAGAGGTAGACGACGAGAATCCCTCCAGAATAGCGTATGTAGGTAGAACTAGACTTCCCGACCGACATTCACGCCTAGAACACAAGAAAGTTTTCCCTCCTCCAGCACCAGAACAAGGTTCTCTTGAGCAAGTATTTCAAGCTACCGATCACATTCTGAAATCACGAATCGGTTATAGTGAACTGAGTACAATGCATGAACAAGAACTAGCTTGATCAGCAGTCCGATGGACTACTGATTCTACCGCTTTTCCAGACGAAATAGTGGCACAAATGTTTCTGAAACTGCCCCCAGCCGAGCAGCGACTGGTGGGTATGTATATGATCCAGCACCTCATTACATTGTATGAGGGACAGCATTGTGATCCAGGTCCGTTACATGATGTTCTGAACGAGTTACTCCAGTATAGATGGAGAGGTCTAGGTACTGATTTAATTAGTATCATTCTAGAACAGCGCCACAAATATCGAACGTTTCTGAATCCGCATTTTGTTCATGTCTCACCTCCAGAAAGTAAATCATTTTACATAGATAGACAACATCCGTTACGAGAAGTACACCCAGTTAGGACAACGGGTGGTGATCTAGAACGAGTATTTGTTTACACCCCTATCACAAAGATGGAACTCTTAGAGATGAAAAAGTTAATTCCCTGTCACGACAAAGATCCAGCAGGGTTCCACCGAGAATTAAAAGACATGCTCCGTATGGGAGAATACACGTATCCTGATATTATTAAAATGTTAAAGGTCCTGTTGCCCGCAGGGGTATATGAAAAACTCAAGGAAAAAGAATGGGAGGTGGGAGAGAAAAAGATAGATTGGACAGCTCTAGAAGCTGAAGACAATTCACGAGTACCAGGTACCGGTCTTGGGGGTAAAGTTAAAGAATTGCCCGAGTTATTGATCCAGGTTTTGCCAAGATTACTAGCCACGAAAAAGGAAGATTGGGATGCAATCTCAGCTTGTAAACAGAAACAGGAGGAAGACACTAGTGATTTTTATTCTAGATTTGAAAAATGTTGTATTATTAATAGTGGTCTGAAAACGAGTAGTGAATCGTACCCTCATCTTTTTGTTACCAAACTAGTCGAGAATTCAAGTCCACAAGTTAAAAATCGAGTTTTGAAAGTCGAAAGTAGTTGGCAAGCTAATACTCCGTCACAAATGCTCCAGATGCTCCAGTATCACCAGAATAGAATCAGGGAAGAGCAAGAACACGAAAGGAGACGTATGAAAGACACGAAAATGAAAGTATTAGTTGCACAATCTGTTCCACAAGACAGTCAGAAGAGGGGTCCGAATCAAGCCAGTCATCCTGCAGCTCCCGTTAAAGGGACCTGCAATTACTGTAAACAGCCAGGTCATTTTATAAACGAGTGTGCAGTTCTGAAACACAACATAGCTACTGGTAAGACTAAAGAAAGACCACGTCCGCCTAGACAAGAACAAGTTTCACAGACTTCTCAGTCACCCCAGAATGCACAACAGACAGTTCCAGCATCGCAGCCTATCGCTGCAACACAGCATGTTACACAGCAGATGTACCAGTATGCACAGACAGAATATCCAGATTATCAGCCATATTCATGAAACAGCCTAGAGAGGGAGGTAGGCTTGCCTCTCATCGAGATACCTGTAGATCAAGAGGGTCCCTATGTACACAGTCAAGTATTAGGGAAAGACAGAAAGTTTTTGATTGATACAGGGGCAAGTAGGACTACTATCAGTCATGACGAGGTTCCAGGGGCTCCGCTCTCAGGCTCTAAAAATGTTTCCCTTGGATTTTCAGGAAAGCCGATTGTTAATGAAATTTCGAAACCAGTTTCTCTAGAAGTTGGTCCATTGTCCCGAACTACTGATTTGTTACTCACGAAATCATGTCCAGAAAACTTGTTAGGCATCAAGACATTAAAGGAATTAGGTGCAGTAATTTGCTGCTCCCCAGAAGGGGTCCGTTTGTTTCTGAGAGACTTTAAAGGTCATTATGTATTACGTGATTTTGATCCAAGATTACTGAATGTACCACAGCATTTATGGGCGCAAGGTCCAACTGATGTAGGTTGTATGTATATCACACCCCATCGTGTGACTCTCAAGCAAGGTATAGTTTTGCCACGAATCAGACAGTACAGATTGCCACCTGAGGCTGTAGTAGCCTTATCCAAAATTATTGACGAGCTCATTGCTCAAGGAGTGGTTGTAGAAACTGACTCCAATGTATGTAATTCTCCTATCATTCCGGTCTTGAAACGTACTGATCCAAATGCACCTCCAGTATATCGATTAGTGATTGACCTTCGAGAGCTTAATAAATGTATCATACCCCAGTATCCAGTAGTCCCAGATATTTCTTCCCTATTGACAGCCATTGATTCTGAAGCTACATTTTTCACAGTTATCGATCTCAAGAACGCATTTTTCAGTGTCCCCATTCATCCAGACAGCCAGTACCTTTTCGGTTTTTGTTTAAATGGAAGGAGCTATAAATTCACACGAGCTCCTCAAGGTTTCACAGAAAGCCCTAGTATTTACAGTCAAGCACTTAAGAGACAACTAGACAATATTCACATGCCATCTGACACTGCCCTGCTCCAGTATGTCGATGATCTACTGATCACGGCCCGTTCTGAACGTGACTGCGAGCGAGCGTCACTTACAGTTCTGTATTTTCTGGCCGAGCAGGGGCACAAGGTGTCCCCTTCCAAATTACAATTCTGTGTCCAGCAAGTGGTATACTTAGGACACTTACTGTCCAAGTGGGGTAGGCAGTTGACACCAGACCGTATCCAGTTAATAGCGAGTCTTCCACAGCCCAAGACACAGAAGGAGGTACGAGCTTTTATTGGCCTCACTTCTTACTGCAGACAATGGATTCCTCAGTATGCATTTCTAGCCAAGCCACTGATACAGTTAACGACACAGGAGGCAGCCGTATCGACTGTCCTCCCATGGGCCCAGGAACATACACTTGTTTTCAATGAATTAAAGAAAGCCTTATGTCAAGCACCTGTTCTAGCGACACCCAACTACAGTAAGCCTTTTACACTTTTTGTTACAGAACGTGATGGTACTGCATTATCTGTTCTCACACAAGATCAAGCAGGACAGTACAAGCCCTGTGCTTATTTTTCGAGCACATTAGATCCAGTAGCCCAGGCTCTGCCTGCGTGCCTCAAGTCAGTTGCAGCCACAGCTCTAGCAATCAGACAAAGTGATTCCATAGTGTTAGGACATTCCCTGACAGTACAAGTTCCACACTCCGTGGAAGTTCTTTTAAACCGAACCCAGACTCAACACTTGACCATTGCACGTTTAACAGGTTATGAACTGACACTGTTCCAGCCACACATAGAAATCAGACGCTGCAACATTCTAAATCCAGCCACACTGTTACCGTCAGTTACTTCAAATCCGGCCACACATGACTGTGTGGAAGTTGTCAACACTATGACAAAGCCAAGACAAGACCTGACAGACATTGCATTACCTAACCCCGACCTGACACTTTATGTGGATGGTTCATGTATGAGAACAAGTACAGGAGAACTAGTAGCCGCGTATGCAGTGACTACTGAAACCGAAGTTATAGAAACACATCGTATTGACACCCTGTCTGCTCAAGCAGCAGAGCTAGTCGCTCTGACCCAAGCCTGCATACGTGCCAAGAACCTGAAAGTAAACATATATACAGATTCACGTTACGCATTCGGAGTCGTACACGACTTTGGAGTGCTCTGGCAGGAGAGAGGTTTCATGACTTCTCATGGAACCAAGATTCAGCATGGTCTCCTCATTCAAGCTCTGTTAGATGCAATACATTTACCGACAGCTATCGCTATCATGAAGTGCAAGGCACATACGAAAGTTACTGACATCATTTCCCAAGGTAACGATCTAGCAGATCGAACAGCCAAGCTTACAGCTCAGGCTTCAGACATTCTAGTTAACACGACACAGACACTCACTCCAGATCCGACTACTTGTATGACAGTCAAGGACCCTACACAAGATGTCATAGACATACAGTTACATGCTACTCCCGAAGAAATCAAGAAATGGTCCGAACAAGGAGGGGTCCAGACAGATCAAGGATGGTTAACGAAGGGAAAAGCCACATGGTTTCTCCCCGACTCTATGGTTCAAGTCATTATTAATACCGCACATAGTCCAGCACATCTAGGAGAAAAAGCTATGTTAGACAGTATTCAGAACCTTTGGTTCAACAAGCATTTACGAGCTGCAGCCAAGCAGAAAGTCCGTACCTGTATGATATGTTGCCAGTTCAATCCAGGTAAAAGTGTCCCGGTGGAACAAGGTGGATTCCAACCCCCTGACCACCCTTTTGAAGTCCTCCAGATGGATTATATTCAGATGGAGCGATGTCGAGGATTTAAGTATGTCCTCGTAGTTGTATGCGCTTTGTCCAGGTGGACAGAAGCATATCCAGTTCCAGATTACACAGCCGCGACCACTGCCAGGCAGTTGGTTCGTGAATTCTTTCCCCGCTATGGACTCCCTAGGGTCGTGTATTCAGATAACGGCCAGCCATTCTCATCTGAGCTCATGAAACATGTTTCCCTTCTGTTAGGGTACCAGTGGAAGTTCCATTGTGTGCGCCATCCTGAAGCAGCCGGTCTCGTAGAGAGACATAATCAGACTCTGAAAATCCGCATTGCTAAAATTTGTAGAGAAAAAGGTGTAGACTGGCTAGTTGCCCTGCCAGTTGCTTTATTTTTTATGAGGATGGTTGCACATTCCAGATCAGGTCTGTCCCCGTATGAGGTCGTATTCGGCCGCCCCCCAAACATGTGGGGTACACCTAGACCCCGCAGTATTACCGATGTTTCCAGTAATATGCTGACAGATTACCTAGCTTCCTTGATGTCTGCCCTACACTCTTGTCGTTCACAGGTTGCCGCCGCATTTCCAGACAACACCGAGGTGAAACCGCATGAAGTCATTCCAGGCGACCTGGTGTTGGTGCGGAATTTTGATCGTTCAAGTCCGCTGGAGCCCCGCTGGAAGGAGCCCCGCCTCGTTTTACTAACAACAAGGACTGCAGTAAAGCTCGAGGGGAGAAAAGGATGGGTCCATCTGACCCACATAAAGAAATTCCATGGAGTACCAGAAAAGACTTTTGCTAAGGACTGCCTCATTCCAAAAGACTGCCTAAAAACAGACTTTGAACTTGACTCTGAACTCAAAATTCCACTGTTAGAGAAAACTCCGCAACAGGAGTATAAACAGAAACTCCGGTCTAGTAAAATAAGTCAGCCAGTTTAATTGTCTAAGTCCCTCTCGGGTGAAACGGTTAGACAGGTTCCTGACATGTATGAGATAGACCCCCATAGTGAGAGAGTTAGTCAAAACTCTAAACGATGTATCGTTGTTCTAAGTTTTTTACTATTTTTGAGTCTTATGGTTACCTGCACAAGTTATGCTTTACATTTATGTTTTCCAGTTTCACATGTACATATGTTTTCTAACACTACAGTAGAGCACACATTTAGTGATCTGCCTCCTCACGAGCTATCCTATCGTCTTGCTATGCGAAATAACACATTCATCAGAATGTTACACTATTCACATCTGACCAGCAATGCCACTAATTGTTGGGTGTGTGGTCGACTCCCCCCTTTCCAGACACCGAAGGGAGTTCTGCCACTCTTTCCTTATCCGTTTTCACATAATGGTTCGTGTGGAGCATGGTCCACGTTAACATCATCCTCCAATGATATGTCCCTTCTGAATAGAACATGTTTCCCAGACAAGCAAGGTCTCTCCCATAGAACAGGGTTAGATCTAGAAAATGAAGTATATGATTTAGGTAATTATTCTTCGAATTTCATGGTCCTGAATGTTCAGTCTGATACTACTCCAGATTTACCTGCCATTTCAGTACTACCAGTCAAAGGCGAATTATGTGTCAGAAAGAATGGTTCCGCACATGTGGGACATAGTGATTGTACTACTACTATCGAGTATAGTGACAGTGGGAAATCTATTTTCAAAGCCTCATGTCATTCTTATTTTGTTTGTGGTCAGACCGCATATGTTCGTCTGCCCCTCGATTGGGATGGAACATGTTATATTGCCTTCCTACTGCCACCAGTTTTTCTAGCCCCATCTGATTATCACAGAAACACACATCTAGTACACGTCAGACATAGAAGGGAGATCGAGTCCCCAATTGTCGATCAAACTGAAACTACTCTAGAACAATATCAAGACTTCAATAAAGGTTTCTTCTTCTTTATAGGACCTATCCAGAATAGTAAGCTAATACGTAGGTTAACCAGAACCCTTGAAGCAGTAGTGAATGAGACTACTTCCGCTCTAGGTAACTTAACCGAAGAGCAATCTGCTATGAGATTTGTCGTGCTCCAAAATCGTCTCGTTCTTGACGTCATACTCGCCGATAGAGGAGGAGCATGTAGAGTCATCGGATCTAGTTGCTGCATTTTCATTCCTAATAACGCGCCGTCTGTTTATTCAGCTATAACCAGACTTCATAAAATTGCCCATCAGTTACACCAGAATCCAGGCACCTGGACATGGTCCGGTTGGCTCTGGAGTATCATATCTGCTTGGGGATGGAAAGTATTGTCATTCCTAGGTGTAGCAGTAATGATCATATTCAGTTGCTGCCTCTGTATACAATGTGGCCCTGCAATTTGCGGCATGTGTGCTACCTCTTGTATCCCCAGTCCTAAGTCCCGTTCCAAGACAATTCGAGACGAACAAATGATGCTATATGAAATGATAGATGGTATCATGAATATGGATGTTTCCTGATGGAAACGTAGGGCACAAGGAGGGAATGTGGAAAAGTAAATTTTGCCATGTTATATGTGCCTACGTATTCCCCATCTTATGCTATATGTGCATGATCGATATGCATGTACTCCCCTCTGATCGATTAAAGACACAATTACAGTTGTGTCCGTCTCTAGTACGCCAGTTTCCAGTCTTCGTGAAAACAACGAATATTAGGCCTATGTAAACCTACGTTGCCATATTTCACAGTGTGCACGTTAATTCATTGAATTGTCCCCGTTTCTAGGCCTCAAAAGGGCCCGGATTCAGATTCAGCTCCAGTCTTCTGAACCCTCTCCGAGGAGCGATACAGCCCCCACCTGCATCCCTGACCCTTCGCTCACTTCCTGCCTCCCAGTGCCCGGCCCGGCCTGGCTCTGCCTCCCAGTCTGCCAAGAGTATGTTATGCTTCCAGTTATCAGTCCAGCCCTCCTTCTCTGCATTCCTAAGCTACTGAATCGCATCAATAGTTTCCGTCATGGTCTAGCCTTTATGTCTCCATATAAGAGAAATACTGTATTAATATTCATAGAATATTCCTCGCACACACAATACATGTAGAATTATGCACGCATCAGTCCTAATGTCTAGTAGCCTTTGCCCTGATAACTTTTGGATTCTATCAACATGTACTCTAAACACCAGATACCAGATATGCCTTGGGTACATGTCGCTCTGACACTCCAGACTTTAGTCTCCTCTTCTAGCGCAGAAGTCATAGCCCCCAGTTCTCCCTGGTAACACGTCATTGCCCGTTTGCGCGCACCACTAGTTTAGAGGTCCCAGCTGCTCAGGTAGCCCCCTCCATGTTTCCGCCTCATTTATGACACTTCTGTTACGTTTACATCACATGTCTATGTCTACGCCCTGTACACGCCTTCTTGTTACATCATTTTGCCCTTATCTTTCGCGACTGCTACGAGTCACGCCTACTGCTACGCCTACTGTATTGAATGTAATGCAATTGTTTTGATATATATACTGTGCACCCATATTAAAAGTTACCCATTATTCCCAAGCCCGTCCAAACCCAGTTTCCCTTGTTCCTTCCCGTGCAGCTGCCGTCCCGTGCTTCCAGGCTGTTCTGTCCTTTTCTCTTATGCCTGATTAAAGCCTGAAGACTCAAGATACCTCGAATCCTGACTCTTATTTATTGAGCTACCTGTTTTATTGATTATATGAAAAATAGTACCGGTAATTAATTATTTATTTACCACAGCCTCTTGATTTAAAAAAAAATATTGATACAATTGGTATAGAAAAAGTAGAAGAGGAACCTTTAGTTATTCTAGTTAATGGGGTTCCAACAAAGAGTAAGAAAATCTGGCAAGATTTAGTGGATGTTAGGAAAGTCAAAAAGGCAACGTTGTATTTAGTCAAAAACAATGAGTATTACAAAGATGTATGTGTTGCAGCAGAGGAAACAGCTGCAGATGAAGACAGTGATTGTTCAGGCGGCCAAATTGAAAAAGTTGATGTGTCTAGAAGTGAAGAAACATATGAACATTATACTGTTCATCCTAAGCATTCCAAAGAAGTAATGGGGACTGCAATTGAATTGTTTCAAATGAAAGCAGCAAAAGGAAGTCCCATTAGTGTATGGGAAGAAAGTTCGGAGGCTCGTTGTTTTCCACAGCTATTTCCAACAGGTCGAGGTGGACGATATGACGATCGTCCACTTCAAATTCCTGCATCTGAATATCGAACTGTAAGATTATATGCTGAAGATCCAAGGTTTCGACAATGCATTCCCTATTTGTTTCATCTACTGTATGAAAGTGACTTGTCTGGGCTTTCTTATGCAGTAAACCATATACTGAAAAGTGGAGCACATCTGCAAAATGTTTCGGCGAGGGACTTTATGGAGAAAGTGAATCTGCAAGATAATATTTTGGAACCTCATCTAATCAATCTCATGGCATGTCAGCGTGGTACAAATGAGTATTGGTACCGTCGTCATGGGGAATTGAAATGTATGCTAAGAAACTTAGGAACTCCTACATGGTTCCTCACTCTTAGCTGTGCCGAGTATGCATGGGACGACTTACTTCAATTTCTACGAGAGGCAAATGCAAATATACAAAATATAGAATTCAAAACACCTGGAGAACTGTGTTCTTTGGATCCAGTGAATGTATGCAGATATTTCAATCATAGATTTGAAGCTATGATGTCTTTTATTACCAACAAAAAAAATCCTCCCCTTGGAGAGGTTTTGGATTTCTTTTGGAGAAAGGAGTATCAAGCGAGAGGTGCTCCTCACATACATATGTTGTTGTGGATTAAAGATGCACCCAAATTTGGAACAGATTCGGATGAAACAGTGATGAGTTTCATTGAAGAGTATTCAACATGTGCTGTTCCGAAAACTACAGAGGAAAACAGTTAAAGGCAACAAGTTTTACGCTTTCAATCCCATCGTTGTGGAAAGTACTGTCGTCAAAAATTCAGAAACAAGGACAAGTTCTACACAAAATGTCGTTTCAGCTTTCCACGACCAGTGATTTCTAAAGGAAGAGTAAATAATTTGATGTCTTCTCTGCGACATACTGTGACGAGGAAATCACCAAAAAATACATACAATTTAAAAAGAAATGAAGAGTCCAAGTACATCAACGACTACAACCCAGTGATTTTGTCCATGTGGAATGCTAACATGGATATTCAGTTTGTTGCTGACAACTCTATTGCTGTGGCTCGATATGTGACGTCTTACATCACAAAAAAAGAAAAGACAGAACTGAAGGAAATGTGGGAGGACATTTCACATGAAAATAGTCTAAGCAAGAAATTATACAGTTACAGTCTGAAGATGTTGTCGCATCGAGAAATTGGAGCATATGAATGTTCTGATCGATTGTCGTCAACAAGTCTCTATGCCAAATCTAGAACTATCATTTGGGTGAGTCTAGGTCTTGCTGCAACACGAAATCGAGTTTTGAAATCTGTACAAGAGATAGAGTATTTGGCGGAGAAAGAACCAGAAAGTACAGATATTTTGAAGACAAACATGTTGGATACATACTATCCAAATAGAAGTCCTCACCTTGAGAATGCTTGTCTCTATGAAGTTCTGCAAAGATATATTTATAAGAGGAACATCAGAGAAGATATCAATAATGGAATATATGCTGTCATTGGATGTGAAGGATGTCTTAGTGAAACAGAAAAAAGGTCATTTGATTAATCATCGAAAATTGAGTTGTGAAAATCCAGATAAAAGAGAATTTTATTATTTGGCTCTTTTGCAACTCTTTAAACCATGGCGAGAAGAAGAGGAACTACTTGGAGATTTTCTCTGTTATGAAGACTCTTTTAATGCTACGAAGGATACCATAGAATGTCCTGTTTTTCCAAATTATCTGCAAATGTTGAATGAAGAAATAGAGCAAGAAGCAAAAATTGCTGCAGAGATTGCGAGAGACAGTTCTCAAGGCAGTCAGAGTTCTGCTTCATTGAGTCAGGATCCACTAGGAGGACCAATTATCCAAAATGAAGCTGCCACTGCCATGGATGAGGTGGAAAGAGCTATGGAGCAAGCTCAATAGGATGTAATTAATTTAGAAGATTTGGTGAAACAATTAAAACTTGAGCAGAAACTGATATATGACGAAGTCACAGAACAGGTTGAACATGGATTGAGTCATGAGAAGAAAGAGTGCTCATGTACATCATTTAAGCCTGTCCGACTGTACGTGAGTGGAGAAGCGGGAACTGGAAAAAGTTTTCTGATTAAAGCAATTGCATCTTATCTGCAGAAAAGGACTGAATCACCGCTGTCTTGTGTTGTTACCGCTCCAACTGGGCTGGCAGCACATAATATTAAAGGGATTACTTTACATCGTTTACTGATGCTGCAAGTGGAGCATGATAACAAATTGCAATATCACAAGCTATCTGGAGATGCGTGTTCCGAAGTTTCGAGAGTCCTGAAGAAAATGAAACTTCTTATCATTGATGAAGTAAGCATGGTGTCAAATATAATGCTTGCTTTTGTGCATTTGAGAATGAAAGAAATTCTTAGAACAGACTATGATGTTTTATTTGGAGGAAAACATATTATTGTTTTTGGAGATCTTCTGCAGTTGACTCCAGTGAAAGGACAACCTGTGTTCAAAATGCTCATGCATGAAGATACCAGGAAGTGCCTAGGAAGCATTGGAAACGTTATTATATGGTTTAAACTTCAAATATGCAGAACTGCTTCAAAATATGCGGCAGGCAAAGGATGAAGATTATAAAAATATTTTACAAGACGTAAGAGTAGGAAAAATAAGTCAGCAAGGGAAAGAAGCTTTACATGGACGGTTAATTTCAAATTTGTACCCAAATGAAAACATTGTTCCAGAGAATATTTTTAAGAAAATTAACGAGAGGAAATCTGCCATATGTTTGATGCCAACTCTGAAAGAATGTTCCATGTTCAACAACAAAATGTTAAATTTAGAAAATGAAGAGATAGTGAAACTGGAAGCTACAGATAAAATAGAGCATATGGGAGCAACAATTGTTTTGTCTGAAAATTTGAAATCAAAATTGGATTCATTAGAGAAGAGTATATCTAAAACTGCTGGTTTTGAAAAGACTCTGAATGTGTGTTTGAATTGTCGTGTCATTTTGAGAAGGATTTTAAATGTTGAAAGAGGTCTGGTAAATGGAGCAATGGGTCATGTTGTTGGTTTTGTGAATTACAAAAAAAGAGATGGAATTGAAATTTTAAAAATTAAATTTGATGGCATTGATGAAATAGAACAAATGTGTCGTTGTTCAGCTAGATTTTTGTTCGTGAAAGACTTATATGTTCGCCGAAAACAGTTTCCTATTTGTTTGGCATATGCAGTGACAATTCATAAATCTCAAGGTTTAATAGTGCTTTGGTGAACATTGGAAGTTCTGTGTTTAAAGAGGGTATGGCATATGTGGCTTTATCACAAGTCAGAACTTTATCAGGATTGTACTTGATTGAGTGTGATGAAACAAAGATTTGTGCTGATCTAGAATGTGTTAAAGAATACAATAGGTTAAGAAGAGAGTATGCTCCACATTTGCCTCAATATCCTCTGATTGAAAAACGTGTGGTATGCCGAAAAAGAAGAAATGAGAGTAATTGCAGTGAGGTAGTAGCAAAAAGACAAAAAGTTGATGAAACTGTAATTGTAAGCAGAAGGAAAAAGGATTCTGTTGAGGATGTTGTTGGATTTCAGTTTGAAAACAGGTCTGGTGTCAACTGCTATGCTTATGTAGTAGTTAATGTTGGTTTTTTTCTTCAAAATTTACAAAAACAGATTGTTGAAAATCGGGAACAAACATTGTGCTGTTTATTGAATTCTGTGTTAGAGAAATGTAGTAGTGATAGAGGAAAAATAGAAAGTGTTTCAGAAATTAGAAATCTTGTAGACATATGTTCAGGTCAAAATCAATTTTCACAGATAATTCAGCAGGATTGTCAGGAATTTTTAATGTATATGTTTGATGTATTGGAAGATGAAGGTGTAGATATAAAAAATGTTTTTAACCTTTCTTATCAATGGCAACATGACTGTGATAACTGTGCTTCATCATGTACTACTAGAATAGACTCTGAAAGATTTATATATTTGACTTTACCAGACTGCAAATCAGTGCCTTTTAATAATCTAGTTAAAGCAGCGGATCACAATATGGTGTGTACCCAATGTAAGTCTACAATGCTGTCCACATTATTTCTACAAAATTATTTTCACTATGTCATTTTAATGTTACAACGATGTAGACCTGATGGAACTAAATTGACAACTTCTATTAAAAATGTTGTGCCTTCTCAGTTATCGGTATCAGGAAGAACCTTTGCAACTGTAGCTAATATTTTTCATGACGGTCCTTCTACAACATCAGGGCATTACACATGCTATTTAAAAACTTCTAAAGGTTGGACCCAATGTAACAACAATAATTTGACTTTCAAACAACGTTTGCCTTTTGGCTTTATAAATTCATACCTAGTGTTTTTACAGGCAACATTTAGGTAAAAGTAATTGGCCAATGAAGACGGGAGCAGTTAATAAAGGTTATTTTGCTGTTTAAAAATATATTCTGAGTAAAAGTGATCCAGGCAATATAAAAAATTGACTTGTCATATAGGTACTGTAAGTGGATCTCATAGTAAGTGATATTAGTATTATACAAAATGATGAACATGAGTGAGTCAGAGATGGTTTTACAAATACTTAAATATTGTGAAAATGTTGTAGAGCCTTTCTTTCAGAACGTCGGGAAAAAGGTCATTTCAGAGTGCCTTAGAATTAATTTGAACATATACTCATACATCTGACACTATTTGGCCAAATGGAAAGGTGCAGGAATGAGTAAAGAGTCATGACTGAAAAAAGGAGTATATGAAAATATTGAAAATATTTCAGATGTTCTTGGAGCTTTTCTTATAGAAAGTCGATGAAATGGATTTTTAAGTGAACAGCAAAGTACTTTCCAACGAGAAAAGGACAACCATGATACAGTATTTGGCCTCAAGGAAAAGTAAGTCAATCTAAGATTAGCGTACATTTGTCATTTGCCAGTATTTAAGGTTTTTTTAAAACACAATCTTTTAGATTGTGGTTTTTTTCCCGCTGTCATATGATGAGTAATTTGAACTCACTGTTTTAAGTGAAATTCAATATATTCTGAGAACAGCAAAAATAAACTATGTAACATGTTGTACAAGTTATTTTATACTTTGGATTGTGTAAATTAAATTGTATTCCCATTCTCTGACACTTACTTTCCTTTTTCCATCCTCTTTCAGCTCTTTTTACTCACTTATAATGTCTTTCTCTCACTCTCTGTAACCCCATTCCCTTACTCCACTTCTTTGACAACCCCTCATTCTCATTTCAACTGTGTGCATCCCGTCTCTCCCTTGCATAACTTTTCAGCTTTCAGTCTCTCTGCTTTACTTCTCTTTTCCGTATTTTCCTCCTTTGCTCTTTTAGTAATTCCTGTTTACTCAGTTAGCAGTATTATTGCACTCTATCACTATAAATCACCCACTCTCCCTCGCTTATCTTTGTTTGCTCCTTACTTTTGACCTCTTCTCTCTATTTTTCGTTCACTACTTCTATGTCGTCAGTGCCTCACTCTCCTTCTGTTATGTTCACTTGTGTTTATCTACCTTCTATCACTTCTTTTACAACAACTTCACTGCTCCTCTCTCATCGTTCTTCATCCCATTTCTTTTACTCTGGTTCCATTACTATCCCTCATTTCCTTTCTTTCAATGTCCTTCTCTTTACTTTCATCACCAAATTATGTTCTCTCAGTACCACTGTTTTAGTCATCTTCTCCTCTCTTTCCTTCTTTTTGCTCACTTACTCATTTCCTTTTCTCACTCATTGTACTCCACCTCACTCAGTTTTTCTCTTAGTGTGTCTACCTTATAACTTCCTCAGTCCATTTCCCTCAATCGTTGTATATTATCCTGTCTCCCTTCATCCTTTCACTCTATGACTGTTCTTCACTTACTCTCAGTTATCTTCTATTCCTCATTCTTCTAAATGCATCCTTAATTAGACTGTTTTCTGACTCAGTCATTATCTTTTTACTTACTTCTGTTTCCTGATTTAGTTTTGCTAACTCACATTGTTTTAGTATCTTTCTCACCTTCAGTTCATTTCTCTGTTCTTCTCTCTCTTTTTGTCAGTGAATCTATATGCCTTACTCTTTGTAATTTGATCTCCTTCTATTTCTTTTTCTCTCTTTTTGTCCTACTACCTTAGTTTATTTCCCTTTCTGTGTCCTTCACTCTAACTTTATTTCTAAATGGAGCGTTATGATTTTTAACCTCTTCATTTGTATCTTTTAATTTAAAATACATATTTTACTAATTATAACTTATTTTTTCTTCTCTCTTTCACAGATACAAAGTGTAGTTTAAAAAAATTAATTAAATTTACATTTATTATATGGTAAGTATGACTAAAAAAATGTAGTTTGTCATCACCCTTTGCTTTAAGGTCACTAACATTTTCTCAATCTACCTCACTCCTGTGTCTTTACTCTGCTTCCCTCACCTATTCTTATTCTACATGTTTACTCCCCTTTCCCTATTTCCCCTCTCATATTCAACTTCTTTCAATCCCTATTCTTTACTTCACTTACCCTCTGTTCCCTTCCTTTGCTTCTTCACTCATTCTCTTTTTCTTAATTATTTACCTTACTCCTACACATACACCTCATCCCCCTCCCAACACATACACACACCTGTAACATACACCCCACACACACACCTCATACACACAAAAAATCCTCCCACACACACTCCTCAAACACACACACACATTCCATACACACACATACATCGAACACATATACACCCCACACTCATACACTTCTCACACATATTTCACACACCCTCACCTCCACCCACAACGAAACACTCCACACAACCACACCCACAGACACACCTTACACACCCACACCCCGACCTACACCCACTGACTCCCTATAAGTCATACATACTGCATTACTTATCTTTTTTTGCTGTTTTACTCAAGCCCATTCAGGTACTGTTTCCTTTACTCTCTTTGTCCTCTCTCTTTGTCACTCCCCATGTGTTATCCTAATTCAATTTTTCTCCCTCTTTCACCCCTCTTTACTTATACTACCTGGTCTTTTCTCACTTTCCCTCATCGTTCTTCATTTATCGTGGTTCCGCCACTACCCTTCATTCTCCATTTTTTACTGTCCTTTCTTTTTCTTTTAACAGCCAATCACAGTCTCACACTATCTCTACTTTAGTGTTCTTCCTCTCTCTTCCTTTCTTTCGCTCCTTTAGTCATTTTACTTTTCTCACTTTCATCCAATTACACCTTCTCTATTTTTTACTATGTAATAAACAATCCCTCTGTGGTCATCTTGTAGCTCTTTTTCTCTCTTTTTTTTTTTTTTGGGGGGGGCGCGCCCCGGTACGCGTACCCTAAGGACAAAAAATTGACAGAGATCCTTTAAAAATATAACTTTAATTTTATAAATGAAAGGTAGTTCTAAAAAGAACAGTTTTTTATTCTTTTTGTTGTTTTATATTTTTTTAATGTTTTTTGAACATTTTGTACTTTTTTGGGCTTTTCAAAACAGTTTTATATTTTTTTGTATTTTTTATGGGAATAAACAAAGAGAAAGGGAATTGAAAATGGCTCAACTGGAGCAAAAAACAAAAAACGGAAAAAATTACTTCGTTTGTTTGGGGCAAATTTGGTTCTCACCAGCAAGGACGATCAGCTTTACGCTCTTTTCACCATAGGCGATGAGCTTGCCACATTCAGTACAAGTGACTCTAAAAGTACCAAATCGTTCTTGGATACAAGGCATCACCTCTGATGTTTCTGGTCCTGATTGAGTGGATTGCTTTCTTTTGGAGCTGGTCCTTGAACACTGGGGGAGGTGACTGGCCAGTTCCCTGATCTCTGCACGAGAATAGTTAGCAGGATGCTTCCGGGTCATATGCCGAATCATGGTATTATTACCAAATTAATATTTTTTATCTGGATTGCCCCTTGAGAGTTCTGCACCACAGATTCGACATGTTACCTTAGCCGCATTAACTTTTTTCTTGCCCTCTGGAAGTGAAAAAAACTCCCATACAATGTGTTCTTTTGGCTTGTATGGGGTATTTTCTTCAGGCAGCCATCTGCTCCCCTCCTCCTCTCCCTCTTCCTCCTCCTCCTCTTCTCCACCAGCAATGTATTGTTGTGGTTGTCCTCTTGGTGGTTGTGGTGGTGGTGGTGGTGCAGATGCTCCAGCTGTTGCTGCTACAGTAGCCATTTCAAAGTACAAAAGAATTGTCTCTGTAGATGAAACAGGTCTTCCTCAGTCAAAGGACAAAGTCAGAGTGAGGAAGAAAGGTGTTTTTTTTTATCATTTGAAAAAAAAAACTGTGCTGAACCAATCAGAAGTGTTATTTTCAGGTCACAAGACCAAGGCTTTACTCATATGGAAACCAAAACTGTTTTGCACCAATAGAAAGTGTTATTTTCAGGTCACAAGACCCAGGCTGGTCATAAGACTAAGGCATTACTCATTTAGAAACCAAACCTGTTCTGCACCAATAGAAAGTGTTATTTTCAAGTCACATGACCCGACGCGCTTACGCTACGCGCCCCGGGGCGCGCCCGTAGTCGCGCTCCGGGGCGCGCCCGTGGGCGCGTAGCGTAAGCGCGTCAGGACGTTTCGCGATCGTATGCGATCGCGTGCTTTCCGTTGCGATTACGCTGTGCGTCATATGACGCATCACGCGTGTACGCAATACGTCATGATGTTGTTTTCGTTCGCGGCAATAGTGCTCCCGGGACGCTCCCCGGTACGCGCCCCAGGGCGCGCCCCAAGTTAAATATAAAAAAAATAATAATAATTCTGACATAATTATACAATATAAAATTCGTTTTAAAATGTATTATTTTTTATACCTATAAAGATTTGCTATTAAAAAAACATTGAAATTCACTGAAAAAACCATAGGTTTCACACCAGTTATAGTTAGGAATTAGCATTTAAAAAACCTATTAAATTCACTGAAAAAACCATAGGTTTTACACCAGTTATAGTTAGCTGGAAATTTTACTCGCATAAAACCATTGAAATTCCCACGTTATAGTTAGTTGGACTCACTATAACTTGCGCGTGCAATGCACTGCTGATGACGTCACATATTACATCACTCATGACATGGTCAGTGACATCACTCATGACATCACTGATTACACCATCCTTGTGACAGAGTGACAGACCTCCTTTCACTGTAATGTAACCCTTGAAACACATATTCAAAAATAGAAACTAAAATTTTCAAAAAAATGGAGATACCCATACCAGTTACAACAACCAATTCAGTAATTCCACCATCTATATACACATCCACTCATTCACCAACAGTTCTATGTAGTCACTCATACATATATTCACTCATCATATGTAGTGATACACCTATACATCCTGTTACACACTGACAGTCATCCAAAAGATACTGTCACACATACTCACATATGCAAATAAACTATTAAACATCCATTTATTTGCCTATACAGTTATACACACACTACCACTTTACTTTTAAGGAAACTTACACATACTTACTCTCTTAAACAATCACTTATAGAAACACATACTAATTTAAAAAGGAACTCTTACAATCCCTCACTCTCACATATACTCACTTATATACATCAATATTCACATATACTACATTAAAACATATGTAGTTACTGATAAAGACACTAGTGAGACAGTCATTCACTCACTAACATACACATATACACACTCATCCACCCATACAGTCCTGCACATGTGCTGTATTCAAAACACATACAAACAGAGAGTCAGTCATTCATGCATCTATGTGCTAAGTAATACCCCCACCAAACCATACAAACACTTATACTGATACTAAGAAAAACATCTAATAACCCATATACCCACACATGTAGCTACACACCACCCCATGCAGCCACTTATACACAAAGTGTTACATTAATACATATATTTAAATATTTAAACATTACTCACTATTATTTATTTTTCAGAAAGACACACATTCACTGGATGGTGTCATCAGTGATGTCATGAGTGATGTCACTGACCATGTCATGAGTGATGTAATATGTGACGTCATCAGCAGTGCATTACACGCGCAAGTTATAGTGAGTCCAACTAACTATAACGTGGGAATTTCAATGGTTTTATGCGAGTAAAATTTCCAGCTAACTATAACTGGTGTAAAACCTATGTTTTTTTCAGTGAATATACATATATATATATATAGATTCACTGAAAAAACCATAGGTTATAGACCATATATAGTTAGGAATTAGCATTTAAAAAACCTTATTTTACTCACACAAAACCATTGAAATTCCATATATAGTTAGTTGCACTAACTATATATCGCGCACCCGCAATCCACTGCTGATCATGTCACATATTACATCATTCATGACATGGTCAGTGACATCACTGATGACATCACTGATGACATCTCAAATGACATCACTGATGACATCTCAAATGACATCACTGATGACATCATCTAGTGTCTGTGTGTTTTTGTAAAGTTTAAATATGTTTTACATATTGAAGAATGAGTGGATGTATAAGTGTCTGGATGAAGGATTTAGTAGGTGCGTGACTGACTGTATGAGTGAGTGATTAAATGTGTCTCACTGAATGCATGGGTTAGTGACTAAACTGTCTTAATTTGTGCATCATTATGTCTGTTGTTCTGTAAACTGCTGCATGTGTTGATCATTAGCTATACGAGAGGCTATATGTGTTATTAATTGGTTGCCCAAGTATTTCTATGGGAGATTGAGTTTGTGTAGGGGTGGCTGGAAGGTGTGTGACTCTATGCATAGATGTGTGAGCAGTTTATTCACTAGGTGTATGAGTTCAAGAGTGCATGTGGAAACAGCTACATGGGCAGTTGACTGTGTGCATGAGTGTATTGATGAGTGAATGGATATCTCAATGCTACATGTCATAGTAAGTACATATGTAAAACACAGTACATGTGAGAGTTGGCATATATAAATAACTGTGCATGAGAGCCACTGAATGAGTGAGTAGTTGTATCGATCATTGTGAACTTGTATCAGGGATTGTATAAGAGAGTAAATATGTGTTAGTATATGTTTCAATAAGTAAGGTGTGTTTAACTGTATAGTTGAAGAAATGGAGGTGAGATTGTTTCTTTGCATGACTGACTGGGTGTGTGAGTAACTCCATGGATGAGTGGCAGTGTGTGAGTGTCTGTATACACTGAGTGTATCTAAGGTTATATTAGAGTCTGAAGAGGTTTATCGTATTAGCACAAGAATGATGTCAAATGAGATGTCATCAGTGATGTCATCAGTGATGTCATTTGAGATGTCATCAGTGATGTCATCAGTGATGTCACTGACCATGTCATGAATGATGTAATATGTGACATGATCAGCAGTGGATTGCGGGTGCGCGATATATAGTTAGTGCAACTAACTATATATGGAATTTCAATGGTTTTGTGTGAGTAAAATAAGGTTTTTTAAATGCTAATTCCTAACTATATATGGTCTATAACCTATGGTTTTTTCAGTGAATTTTCAAGGTTTTGTAAATGCTAATTCCTAACTATATATGGTCTATAACCTATGGTTTTTTCAGTGAATTTCAATGGTTTTTTAATAGCAAATATCATAAGCTGTCGAATGTCAAGTACGTGGTAAGTGAAAACATTTTCGTGTTTATGCACACTGATCTGCTTTGAATGGTGCCCCCCCCCTCATTTCTATTAGGAGTACTCTCTCTTTGCAGATAGTGAAAGGTAGTTAACGCAGGCCTTTGCCCCCATTGTAATCCGTCGTGCCTGCTTCTCTCTCCATTTGATTGATTGTTATCCAAGTATTTACTGTTTTAGAATTAGTTCTCTTTGGTTCATTCTCTATTTACAAACAAACACAGAGTCGCAATACTCTGTTTAGTCTTTGCAGATAACGAAAAATCGTGTAAAAAAAAAAGAAAAGGAATCGAGCAAAATCAGTAGGCCACTAATGGGATCTCTTTTTGACCTCGCTAAAATAGAAACATTAGGAACAACCCCTCATGACAAATACAAAACTAGTGAGATGAACTGAACTCCACACAATGATGGCTGCAAAACAGCTCGGCTCCGCCACCCACCCCGCCCAAAATAACGATAAAGAACGGCTGCCATGATTGGTTGCGGAATGACCACGACGGAGCTACGAAATGGTGCTGCTCTCATGCTAACCCCAGCTTCAGTCTGAAACATCCAGAAACACTGTAGACTACCAATTCGATCAGTTCCGGTAGCGCCCCAATGTAACCCGGTAGAGAAGAACTAGCCCTCCCCTCTTTGACTGATGGTTCTTGTTGCCTGTCCCTTCTGTTGTCATTTAACAGAACTATTTAGCCTGCTGAAAGGGGTTGTGTTCCGACCGCTGGTTGGTGGAGACATTTTGACTATATTCTGTACCTGCGTTGTCGCGTAATGCGTCATATGACGCGCCGCGTTAGCGCATCCGGAAGTCATCCGGGGCGCGCAGCGCGTAACGTAAGCATAACAAGTCATGTGACTTGTTAATAAAACTTTTCATTGGTTCATTTTACTTTTCTTATTGTAATGATGAAAGGCTTGGTCATATGACCTAAAAATTACGCTTTTCATTACTTCCGAACATTATTTTTTCTTAAATATATGTTATAATGTTCCAGGCTAATGTACTTTCCCGGAAATTTTACAACTGTCCTGCAAGTAAAATATATTCTTTTTTCGAGAAAAAGAGCGTTTCTTCGTCCCATGACGGAGCCGTTGAGCAAAAGAGGGTCGACCTGCTGTCTTAGTCGCCGATACGCCTGAATATGAGATTCTTATCGATCACTTTATGTTGCAGGAATAGAAAACACAACAGCCCTTGACTATTTATCTTTACTGCGTTCCTTCGTATTATACCTTTTACCCTTCATGTAATTGGTCTGCTTTATTTCACTTGCCTTTTAATGATTCTAAAACAGTCACTATTATTAAAAACTTTACCAATGTATATACTACTACCATGTTTTCTTTTAAAAACCTTTATTGTGAAAATTTCATTATACAAATACGAGCCTATAACCACGTGGGCCTGCCACAGAGCAAACTGTAATCGTATATGATGAATAGACATTTACACTGTAGAGGAACGTAATGGGCGGGCCATTAGGTTGCAAGAACTAAGGTGTCTAACAGTTACGGAATCGGTGGACGTACATTTTATAATTAAAATACGACAGGGCCAGTTACAATAAAATTATCTAGATATACATTTGCGGGCAAGTACCATGGGTGACGTTAATTCGAACTTTCAACAGTACAGTAATCAATAACACATCAGAACTTAATATCAATAGGGATGTCGAAATATTCAATCAATTCTCGTCCCCGCCCGCCATGTGCTTCAAAACTGCATACGTATCTCGTGATTTCAAGGTTCTGCAACCAGTACACAACAAGGAGTTACAAGTCCCATTTATTCCGGCGCCATTTTGGGCGAGGACGGGCAGGTCCAGGATATAGTCAAAATGTCTCTACCAACCATCGACTATGATGATGTTCATATGCTGTATTTATTAGAGTAACACTCATCTGTCCACATGAAATTAATTTGCCACAATCTAAACATGTCATTTTAATCTTTCCAAAGTTCTTCTAAATATTTGGGACCGTTTCCCTTGCCTCTGAAGCTCTCAGTGCCACTTCTTTGATGAATGTACTAGCAGGTCAGGGGTTCTCCTCCAAATCTCTCTTTTATGCAGCACTATAATTAATTGGTGCCACCTCTCCATATGACGATGCATGGTATAGTTACCACAACTATATTTTTTTTCGGTTCCTCTGGAGAGTTCATCGTGGCAGATGAAGCGTGTAACGTACCGGGCATTTACCTTTTTTTGCATGTACAGGAAAGGAAAAAAAAATCGAGCGTCCGAGTTCTAAGGTGTCCCAGGGCCATTTTAGTGGACCAGGCCCAAATCCAAAGAACAGGCCGCCATTTTGAGAGTCCTCTTGCAGCCGCCTGTCGCTGTAGCATCAAGAGCAGCCGAAACTCAGCTGAATGGCAACTGAAACGGTAAAGGGGCGCCCCACTACAGCAGACGAGCCTCCACCTAGGAAGGCCCATTCACGCCGGCTCCCCCCCCCTTCGGGCACCCCACGCCGTTATTCGGAGCAGTATTGTAGGATGGCCACACCAGTGCGGCAACTTGCTAGACATCACCTCGGTGGTAACCGAATCTCAACGCCTTGTGGTGTCTCCTATTCAGAAAACATTGTTATGCTGCCTTCGACCTATTCGCCGCAAGTGCGCACACAACTCAACTGCATAGCTTGCTAGACACCACCTCGGTGCCATCCGGATCTTGGAATGTCAGCACCTTTTGGTGTCTTCTCTTCAGAAAATATTGTTGCGCTGCCTTTGGCCCCATTCGCACATCGGTCCGCTACTGACGCCATCTCACAGGCTAATGGGGCGCCCCACGCCGAGTTTCAGCATTGTAGAATAACCACACCAGTACAGCAACTTGCTAGACATCACCTCGGTGCCATCCGGATCTCGGCGCCCCACTGCAGATGAAGTGCCTCTCAACTATGAAACCACCACGGTGACATCCGGATCTTGGCGCGTTGTGCTGCCTTCGGCCTATTCGCACATCGGTCCGCTACTGACGCCATCTCACAGGCTAATGGGGCGACCCACGCCGAGTTTCAGCATTGTAGGATGACCACACCAGTACAGCAACTTGCTAGACATCACCTCGGTGCCATCCGGATCTCGGCGCCCCACTGCAGATGAAGTGCCTCTCAACTATGAAACCACCACGGTGACATCCGGATCTTGGCGCGTTGTGCTGCCTTCGGCCTATTCGCACATCGGTCCGCTACTGACGCCATCTCACAGGCTAATGGGGCGACCCACGCCGAGTTTCAGCATTGTAGGATGACCACACCAGTACAGCGACATCACCTCAGTGCCATCCGAATCTTGGCATCTCAACGCCTAGTGGTATCTTCCATACAAAAAATATTGTTACGCTGCCTTTGGCCCCATTCGCACATCAGTCCGCAACTTAGACATCACCTCGGTGCCATCCGGATCTTGGCATCTCAGCGCCTTGTGGTGTCAGTCAGAAAATATTGTTGCGCTGCCTTTGGCCCCATTCGCACATCGGTCCGCTACTGACGCCATCTCACAGGCCAACGGGGCGCCCCACGCCGACTTTCAACATTGTAGGATGGCCACAGAAGTGCGACAACTTACTAGACACCACCTCGGTGCCATCCGGATCTTGGCGCGTTGTGCTGCCTTCGGCCTATTCGCACATCGGTCCGCTACTGACGCAAACTCACAGGCCAACGGGGCGCCCCACGCCGACTTTCAGCATTGTAGGATGGCCACACCAGTGCTGCAACTTGCTGGACACCACCTCGGTGCCATCCGGATCTTGGCGCGTTGTATTGCCTTCGGCCTATTCGCACATCGGTCCGCTACTGACGCCGCCTCACGTGCCAACGTATTTTCTCCGCATTTTATACCCTATGCCGCATAACAGGTCATGTGACTTGTTTATAAAACTTTTCATTGGTTCATTTTACTTTTGGTTTCCTAATGATGGAAGGCTTGATCATATGACCTAAAAACAACACTTTTCATTGGATGAAAACTTTTTTTTTCCCCCAAACGATGAAAGCCCCACCTTGTTTCTGGATGTTTCAGACTAAACTGGCGTCAGCATGAGAGCACCACCATCTCGTAGCTCCGTCGTGGTCATTCCGCGAGCAATCATGGCAGCCGCTCCCCACCAGAAGCCTGCAGGAGTCGGGGCCCCCAAAACTTTTGATGAATTCTCAAGGCGGAGGGGACGCTTTCGAGAATGGGGTCCAAGACCTAGCAGACAAGCGTCCGATTTCCAAGGTGTCCCAGGGCCATTTCAGTGGACCACGCCCAAAAAGGAAAGAGCCTGCCGCCATTTTGAGAGTCCTGTGGCAGCCGCCTATCGCTGCACCGCAAGAGTGGGCGCAACTCAGCTGAATGGCGGATTTTGACACAGTGGACCAAAAGCGGACGGAATGGCAACTGAAACGGTAAAGGGGCGCCCCACTAAAACAGATGAGACTCCACCTGGAGAGGCCCGTTCACGCCGCCTCCCCCGGGGCGCCCCACGCCGTTATTCGGAGCAGCATTGTAGGATACCAAAACCAGTGCGGCAACTTACTGGACATCACCTTGGTGCCATCGTTCTGCTGCCTTGGAACTATTCGCACAACAGTTTGCTACTGATGACCCACCCCCCGCGACGCCCCCCGCCGTTATTTGCTGGGTGGCAACTTACTAGACATCACTTTCGTGTCATCTAGATTTCGGCGCGTTCTGCTGCCTTGGAACTATTCGCACAACAGTTTGCTACTGATGACCCACCCCCCGCGACGCCCCACGCCGGAAATCTGGACGTTGTGCTGCGTTGGGACTATTCGCACAGCCGACCGCTACTTCGTTGTTTTTCCCTAAAAATGTTTATATGTTATTACTATTTTTGTTTTCTTGTATATATTTATAAATTATTAAAGTTTTATAATCTTACTACTTTGTCGGAGTGCTATATATTTTTAATGTGACACATAATTGTAAAAACTTTGATGTACAAAGAGTCATCCCTGGAATCTTCCGCTTCACGCTCGGTCCCCTCCCCAATCACAATACAGGATGGTTTTCAGATAATAGCAACGCTTCTGCTGTGACGGATCTCATCGAGTGTGGGCCTTGATCTACTATAACTCCTTTGAAGAGGGGTGATTCTTTACAGCTGTGGCCATAAACTACATCTGCAGGGCTAGCTGATAGCCTGAGACCGGCCTGGACAATCGGACACAGAGGAAAAGGAGTGTCAGAGGGTGCGGTAGTGAATAGGGCGAAAGGGAGGTGTCGGGCGGGCACAGGGTGTGATTCTCAGGGAAGAGCAGCGCACATGGGGGGAGGTTTATTACCCATGCATAAGACAGAGAGCGGGGGTGACCACTGCCTGGGTGAGATGCTTGCGAGGGTGGGGAGCCATGCTAAGGATCGACAGCGTGCACAGAGTGGGTCTGGTCAAGGCATCTAAAATGGCTGCCGTGCACGACAAAAGTGTGGCATTTGAAAAAAGACAAGATGGCGCACACAATGTTTTTCAACAATTCCTGATTTCCTTCGAATCGAACGTTAACAGACATTGGGGCATATTACCAAAGTTAAGCGATATTTATCCCTAACGATGCATTGCAAAGATTTTTTTACCGTCAGAAATTATCGCAGATAAACCTTGCTATTATCAAGGTTTATCGCAAATACGATAAAAAATGACCGCAATGCATTAATATCGCTGAAAACTCAGCGATATTCATGCATTACCGAGCTAATGCTCTTAGCCATGTTATCCACCTCCCATTGGATAACATGGCTAAGAACTGCTCAGGGCAGCTGTTACTTTTTGGAGATATTCGCGCTTATCTCGAATATTTCCAAAAGTTGATAATAGGAGATAGCGATGTTAGCGACTGTTTCCAGTCGCTAACATCTTGGCATGCCCACTTTGCATGTCATTAGTGATAAATATCACTCACATGCAAAGTGGGACCCAAGATGGTCGCTATCTCCTACTAGCCGTCGCTAACTGGTGTTAGCAACAGCTAGGTAATACAGATATAATTTTACCTCCGCGAAGCGGAGCGCTGTTACAGATATATATCTTGTTTTTGAACGTTAATTTCTCAAAATGCACTGAAGCACATATATTGAGACATAGCAAAGGCACATCGGGCTACCAGTCCCTAGGAGATAGCGATGTTAGCGACTGTTTCCAGTTGCTAACATCTTGGCATGCCCACTTTGCATGTCATTAGTGATAAATATCAGTCACATGCAAAGTGGGACCCAAGATGGTCGCTATCTCCTACTAGCCGTCGCTAACTGGTGTTAGCAACAGCTAGGTAATACAGATATAATTTTATCTCCGCGAAGCGGAGCGCTGTTACAGATATATATCTTGTTTTTGAACGTTAATTTCTCAAAATGCACTGAAGCACATATATTGAGACATAGCAAAGGCACATCGGGCTACCAGTCCCTAATATTTTACCAAGTTTCGTGCAAATCCATTCAGCCGTTCGATTATTATTATTATTTTTTTTTTTTGCCCCGCGGGGCCCTTTTAAAACCTCCACATCAAACCTAGGGGGTCAGCGAGGATCTACTATGCCCCCTTATGGTCATTTGCCCCTTCGCTTTGGCCTCCTCTTGTCTCTCGATCCTACCGAGAGACAAGATGGCGGCCGCTACGTACTGTTTGGAATGTTTACAGACACCGGAGAGCCAATCAGCTTCGCTTCGCAAAGCTCCGTAACGCGAAAAGTACGCGAAGCGGTGCGCTGTTACAGATATATATCTTTTTTTGAACGTTAATTTCTCAAAATCCACTGAAGCACATATATTGAGACCTAGCAAAGGCACATCGGGCTACCAGTCCCTACAATTTTGCCAAGTTTCGTGCAAATCCATTCAGCCGTTCGATTATTATTATTATTTTTTTTTTTTGCCCCGCGGGGCCCTTTTAAAACCTCCACATCAAACCTAGGGGGTCAGCGAGGATCTACTATTCCCCCTTATGGTCATTTGCCCCTTCGCTTTGGCCTCCTCTTGTCTCTCGATCCTACCGAGAGACAAGATGGCGGCCGCTACGGACTGTTTGGAATGTTGACAGACGCCAGAGAACCAATCAGCTTCGCTTCACAAAGCTCCGTTGCGCGAAAAGTACGCGTCCTGGGCCGCTGCCCGGTCCGCTGTTACAGATATATATCTTTTTTTAAACGTTAATTTCTCAAAATCCACTGGAGCACATATATTGAGACCTACAAAAGGCACATCGGGCTACCAGTCCCTACAATTTTGCCAAGTTTCGTGCAAATCCATTCAGCCGTTCGGGCTAAAAGTGAGGCCAACCGCCCTATGGAAAACTCAATGTTAAAAACACGTTTTGGGACCCCCCTTTTTTCTCGGCCCCCACTGGACGAATCCCCCCCCAAATTTTCAAGGGCTGCTCAGAAACAAAATGTGCCATTTTCCTGAAAATTTCTGCCAATTCCGTCCACAAACGCCAAAGTTATTAGACATAGAATTTTCAAAAAACCCATAGAGAAAAAATCCTAACTATATATACCTACTGGCGACCGCCAGTAGGTAATAGATAGATAGATATATAGATATATATATATATAGATATATTGATATATTGAAATGTTGTCATATATGATATGATGTGATTTATAGGCAGCCCTATAGATATAACTGATTCCAACAAGATAATTTATATGGAAGCCTGTTTTTGGAGCATATTTTTTTAAGGAGGCTGAGGGCAGGTAGACATAGATGTTGCCCATTACTGGGAAAATGGTGATTCCTGTTGGCGAGTTGGCATGATTGCAAATGTATAGACTATTTATTAGTAATCCTCATTACTCATTACTATTTCTCAACACAGTTCTTTCTCATGAGGTCGAGCCCACATGCCAGGTAGCAAACCTCTGCTGCTGATGTTCATTTAAACAGCTATCCTCAACAGATTAGTTAATCCTGAGATATGCATGCACAAATAATATGTTGACTGAAGTGACATAGACAAACAAACTTCAACCAACTGTTACCGAGGACCTAGCCCACGCATCTCCCAAAACTGTATCAGAAACAGGCAGTACACTTGTTCATTGAACTGTATGCAACTTCATCTTGCACTTGGATAGCTATTGCAATGTACTTCTTTTGTTCGCTCATTTATTTTAAAACATTATCAGTAGGCGAATGCATGCAGAATCAGTTTGAGGAGTGTACACTACACATGGGCGCTCATTCAGTCACTAGTGTGTTGTGTCAGGGAAAGATACATTGTATTCCAGCATGGAGCAAAGTTGTAACATAAATCTAGGATTGAAGATCTGTCTTGTTTCTTGCCTTAATTGAAAAGTAACTTCTGCTTCTCAAAAAGACAGTGGTTTTCCTTGTGCCACTTTCTTCAGTTCTGATTGCCGACGAATTAGGCCCTTCCACCGTATTTCTGACAATGTACCATAGCCTATTGCATAGTGCACTTCTGGATACACTGAATGACTAAATACTTAATTACATCTACATACGAGTATGTGTCCTAGATTTAGTGTTTCATACACAGTAGAAGCATAATAAGAATATTAGTCAGTTAAAAAACAGGGCTACACACATCCGTAGAGGACGCTTCTGTTTCTGGGCCCATATTTTCCTCCTTAACTATCTCTTAAAAAGACTACCTGAAAAGTGGTAATGCTTCACACGATAATCATCCGAGACTGGAAGACGAAATAACTTTTGAAAAGTGGGAAACTTTAAGAAAATACCCCTGGATTTGGACAGTTTTCCGAAAGAGTAATACATTATACCACTCCTGCATCTCAAGCAAGAACAGGAGGCCTGGATTTTCATTCTTACCTGCTCCCAGTGGGGTCGTATGAGTCAGCTACTCTTGTGTTAGGCCCCTATGATGTGTAGGCAGACATTGTGCCCTCTGCCTCTTTCTTGGATGTGTGAATACGAGATTAGGAGAATGTATGTGCATTCACATCTCTGAAAATTACTCACTCACAACTTTAGTTAACCATCACCCTGCAGCATCCTGATTGCTGTTCTGCAAGACTACATGCTAATATCTGACTAACATGCGCTGTGAACCCCGTATCTCACGCAGCTAATTCACTAAACATGCTAGTACATTCCTTAGCACTTTATCATTTGGCTTCCAACGTGCATCATTCCTGCTGGGCCTCACCATTGGATTCTGGGTTCCAGATGTTCTCCTCAGAATCACTTACTGTTAGAAATTAGGTTACGAGCTGAGAAGTGTGAAACCCTACGCAACCAGCAATTACAATCTCTGTCTGGGTGGAACACATGCAAACCTCAAATTAACCTGTGATTAACCCTCTGGTAGCTTGACACAAAACCAGTCAGGCTTAACTTAGAGGCAATGTGTGAAGTATTTATGCAGCACGTCAAACAGTAATAAAGAGATGAAAATACCATAAATTTTAGGAAACTGAAGTAAAATGTGATCAATTATACACTAAAACAACAAAAATCCCATCAGTAGAATCAGAGATATGTCATGTTAAAGATTTCAGGTAGTTTAAGTGCCTAAAAGCAGAAGGTGCCACCAGTGATTATTTGGTCATTCAAGACCAGGTGAAAGTCACAAGTTCAGACCAACCGCAATGGAGTGGGGGGCCTGATAAAGGGACCAGGTTAGTCCTGGTGAAAGAGTTACCTTCAATGTCCAGCATGAAGAGATCCCTTCGAGTTGGAAGGTACTGCAGGGATAAGGAAAAGAGGTGCAGATGGTTGTCGATGTAACTTGAAGAGCAGGCCGGGTATCACAGACAGTCATTGCTGGTTCTTTGCATTGGTGGTCACCGTGAGCTGGGGATACATAGAGCAAAGTCGAGATCTCACATTGCTTGATGTCGCAGGTGGGCACGTTCACCGGAGCTTTGCAGTGATGGGTGGCACAGGCAGCAAGAGCTCGGTGTGAACAGACCTGTCCTCTGTTGTGCTCAAAACATCAGAATTTTTCCTTTTCTTGAGGGAGGCGCTCCACTGTTGCCACACCAAGGGTCCAGGACCTGAGGGCACCTCCTAGGGGTCAGGAATTCACTTTAGCAGAGGCCAGTAAGGCTCAGGCAGTTCCAGTAGCAGGTTAAGTTGTAATTCCAGTTGTATGGCAGCCAGGCGGTTGTAGTGAGCCTCTTGAGCTTGTTATGCTCCTGTAGCTCAGAACAGGAGGACAGTAAGCTGATCCTTGGATTCACATTAGCCTGGGATGGAGGTTACAGATCCTGTCTTCCTCTTCTTTAAGCAGCAGCAGATTCGCAGTTCTTATGGCAGCAGAGCAGTACAGCAGTCCATCTTCTGTAGTATCTACAGATCCAGAGCTGTACTGAGGAATTGAGTTTGAGAAGCATCTACTCATATCTGGTGCCTTCTTTGAAGTAGATGACATTTCTAGAGAATTCCATTTGAAGTTCCTGAGGTTCCCTGCATTCTCTGGCTCAAAGTTCACGACATGAAGAATACAGTGATGACAAATCCTTTTCATGAAGCCTGAGCACAGATTATTCAGTGGCAAGTGGGACTGTACCCAGCTGCGCCCCCTTCACTTTGCCAGTTCATGTCCCATCCAGACACACCTAATTGCTCTGTTGTGTGGCTGCCTGAGAGGAATAAACAAAGCCCAACCTCAAATTGCACCCAGTCATGTGATACAGGAACATGCTGTAGGCTTCAAATAGGGTGGAAAATGCCAACTTTTTAAAGGTAAATACCTGTATTGGGTAATGGGCCCTTAACCAGTCATCACGTCTAGGCTACTCAAGGCTGAAACAAAGATGCACTACACGAATACTGATTCTGGAAGTATGAACTTTCACTTTTGTTCATGGTCACTATATTTTATATTATTTAGGATCACCTTTTGTTTCTTTCTCTTTTTGATTTACACTAATCTCAGCAAAATGATAATCTTTTTTTTTTTTAGATTTTCAAAAACCTTTATTGTATTGAATAGCATGGTACATCAATGCAATGTAAGCGAGCTTGTATATAGCATATAACACGGCATAATAGTGGCATCTTCCCATGCAAGCAGAATACATCAGAATATAAGAATCATGAAGTTTACATTAGAAACAGCACCAACTCCCTCCCACAGAAAAATACTCCTTATCGGAGTGCTGATTGGAAAAACATCCGAATTGGTTAAATATGGAATAGTCTGAAATACTCCGTCCAGTGAGGACAGCACAATCCATTTTTATATCACATAATGATAGCACAGTCCAGTGGGCTCAGACACTCAATAGCATTGTCTGAGGGGGATCACCAGTAGGCAACAGCAATAGGATTTGGTAACGTCAAAGGCCTCAGGTATACAATAATAAAGCAAATAGCACAGAGCCTTGGGATACAGTATTAAAACATTCAGTACAAAAATTCACAGCGCTCATTCTCTAGACATTTTCCCCTCCATCCGCCTCATCAGCCTCCTCCTCCCTCCGACGAAGCAGGTATGCTGTGAATGGCGCCCAGATGTCCTTTGGGCGCAATCGTAAGGGCAGGAGTTCTGCATAGTCGTGCAGTCCTTCCTGCCACATAGTCATGGAGCAAAGCCAGCACTTAAACTTGGGAGCTCTCCCCCGCCCCCATCTACAGGCGACTAAGCGTTTGGCAAGTAACAGACTGAGGGCTAGGAATTTCCTGTGAACAGTGACCACGGATTGTGTAAGTCCCAGAAGCGCCTGGCGAGGGCAAGGTGGCAACGCTGTCCCCAGCATGTCAGCAAGGCCTTTAAAGACCTGTCCCCAGTAATGGGCGACTCGGGGGCAAGACCAGGCCAGGTCAAAGAAGTCAGCGTCGGCTGCACCGCAGCGTTCTCAGGAAGCCGTTTCGCATAGGCGAAATCTATGCAGCCTGACCGTGGTATGGTACAGACAGTGTAGAAATTTGTAATGGATGAGCCTTAATCTATTGTTGCCGGTAACAGAGCTTGTGTGCATGCAGCAGTTATCCCATTGTTCATCAGTAAGTGGTTCAGTTAAATCATTATCCCATTCCTTTCTGGCCCTGAGATGTGTGGAGGTGGGAGCAGCCTGTACATGTTTGGATAGCATAGAGACAACATGCCGCGGGGCCTCTGATTGAGCTATGGTATGGAGAGGTGCAAAAATATCAGGTTCAGTAGGAAACGTAGAGGTTAAGGCACAAACATTTTGACGCAGTCTGGTGTATAGAAAGGTATCCATAACAGAAGGGGACGTATCTCCAAAAAAGTGTTCCGAAGTGCGGAAGGTCCCCTGTGTATATAAATCTCCCCAGGTCCGAAGTCCCAGCTTCTTGAGCAGGTTATGGCAGTGGACTTCGAAGGTAACCTGCAATCGTGGGTCATCAGTCAAAGGAAGGTGGGGTGAATAATAAAATGAGCAGTCCAGAGTGCGCGCTATGCGGGTCCAGGCCTGAACAGTGCAGTCTACAGTGGAGGGGTCACCTTCTCTCGATCGCACCGAGGTGTGAATGTATCCTGAAAGGACTATGTGGGCCATGTATCCATCTTCGACAGCCAAGTGTGCCATATGAGGAGGAGGATGAAACCAGTAGACGGCGAAATGCGCCTGGGCACAGGTGTAGTATTTTTCAAAGTTGGGCACTTCAAACCCTCCCTGGTGAAAGGGCAGCATGAGTGTGGTGAGGCTGAGTCTTGCTTGTTTCCCACCCCAAATCAGCCTGATGATCTGGGAGTTTAGGGAGCGAAAGAAAAACCTACCAGGGTTATATGGGATATTAACAAATAAATAAAGTAGTTTGGGTAAAATCACCATCTTGATAAGCGCGATACGACCTGCCATAGATAGGGGGAGATGTAGCCACTTGGAGATATTGTCAGTAATTTTATCTAGCGCCGTGCCATAATTGGCCCTCATCATCGCATCTTTGTCTCTGGAGATTCGAATGCCTAGATATTTTAATTTGTCCTGTTCCCACATGAGAGGGTAGTCGAGTTGGAACAGGGACGTCTTGTCTGTGAGTGGGAAAATGGCAGATTTGGACCAGTTAATTTGTACCCCCGCTATATCTCCAAATTTAGTTATTTCGCGGAGCACCGGATT
Organism: Lissotriton helveticus; assembly: GCF_964261635.1. Lineage (NCBI taxonomy): Eukaryota > Metazoa > Chordata > Amphibia > Caudata > Salamandridae > Lissotriton > Lissotriton helveticus. Next base: position 491,532,063 of record NC_136069.1, on the reverse strand, counting down.
CAGATTGTCTCGGGGTTTTTCTATGTAGAGTGTCATATCATCAGCATAGAGGAAATAAGTAATTGACAGGATGGATATATGAGGGAGCGGGGATTGTGTTTTTGTCAGAGCATGGCAGCGAGAGGCTCGATCGCTATCGCGAAGAGGATGGGAGATAAAGGGCATCCCTGATGGGTGCCCCTTTGGACAACAAACGGAGCGGACCTGGCGCCATTAAGTAACACCGTAGCCGTGGGCTGGTGATATAGCAGTTTCACCCAATCTATAAAACTAAAAGGCAGTCCCATGTATTGCAGTGTGCCGAATAGGTAATCTCATTCTAAAGAATCGAAAGCTTTTGTAGCGTCTAAAAACACTGCCACTGCGTCGCATTTAGGGTTAATGTCTTGCAGCACAGTGTGGAGAGTGCGAAGGTTGTGGGAGGTCGCACGATTGGGCACGAAGCCCGCCTGATCTGGCAGCACTAGTTTCTCCATAAGGAGGTTAAGGCGAGTGGCCAGCACTTTAGCAAGAATTTTGGTGTCGCAGTTGAGTAAGGAAAGCGGGCGGTAGGAGTCGCATTGGGTAGGATCCTTGCCTGGTTTGAGTAGGGAGGTAATAAGTGCTTCACGCATAGTACAGGGAAGACTGCCCTCTTCAAATGCTGCGTAATAAACCTGTTTCGGTATCGGGGCCAGAATATGGGCAAATAATTTATGAAAATCGATAGGAAGGCCATCAGACCCGGAAGCCTTGCCCGATTTCATACTCATAATAGCATCCGTTATCTCATCAAGTTCTAATTCCAGATGCAGGAATTTCTGTTGGGTTTTCCACAACCATGCTAGTGCAACCTCCTCAAAGTATGTAGACAGGTCAAGAGGTTCCGTTCTTTGAGAAGAATACAATGTTTGGTAGTGGTCCCGAAAGGTGTGAAGCTGATCAGAGAGGTTTCTATGTACATTCCCTTCGGAGTCATGTATCTCAACTACATAGTTGGCAAATCTAGGGGGTTTAATAGAGTTTGCCAATGCTTTCCCCGGCCTGTCTCCCTCACCATACACCCGGGCCATGTGAGGGCGACCCAAGAATTTACACTCCCTATCGGCGAGCAGTGTGTATTCAGATAAATTGTCACGGAGTTGGGCATTAAGTGAAAGGTCCGCTGGGTTGCTGCTGCGTGAATCTTCTAAATCTCGGAGTTCAGTTTCTAGTTTGTGCAGGTCTGAGCGAATGGACTTCAAAACTCCCCCTCCCTTGGTTATGCACCATCCCCTGACTGTAACTTTAAAAGCCTCCCAAACAGTGAGGATGCTGTCTACTGAGGAAATGTTATGTTCAAAGAACTCTTTCACATCTTGTTCCATCTCGGCCTTGAAGGCCGAATCTCGAAGATGCGCTGGGTTGAGCCGCCATGACAAATAAGGAGAGCAGTCTAGGGGGAGTCGTAGTTCCAGAAGGACTGAGGAATGGTCAGAAAATATACGTGACAAGTGGGCGGTTCGGGTGAGCCAGGGGGTGACTCCGGCCGAGACAAAGATGTAGTCTAGACGAGCCCAGGTAGAGTGTGGGGAAGAGAAGTGGGTGCCTTCCCTAACTGTGGGGTGGAAGTGTCTCCATGTGTCAAGTAGTTTGCCGTCCTCAATAATGCCCCCTAAAGTTCGCTGTGAGTTTGTGTAGTGTGAGGGTAGAGGCTGTGATCTGTCTGAACCTGGGTTAAGCGCAGTGTTGAAATCACCCTCCCAGATCACATGTGTAATTCCTAGCGTCTGGATTTTGCCCCATAAAGTAAGTAGTGCAGCCGGATCATCTACATTGGGGCCGTAAAAACTGGCAAGTAGGACGTCATGTGTGTGAATTCGCCCCCAAAGCAAACAATACCTACCCTCCCTATCGGTTTCCATCCCACCTAGAGTGAAGGCAACTCCGCGTTTGATAAGCACAGTCACCCCTCTGGAGTAGCTTGAATAAGATGAGAAAACGCGGCTAGTGGCCGCAAAGCGTGTGTTGGTGCGAGGGGCGAGGTGTGACTCCGTGTCTATCAAAGTAGCCTAGAATCTGCCTACACTTCCTGGGTTCATTTAGGCCTCTAACATTCCAGGAGACTATTTTAAGATTCAGCTGTGCATTAGCGACCCCCATTCCTCAGAACATAAGGTATGACCTGTAACCGTGAGTATGCCCACGTGGAGGCTGTAGCCAGCATATTCTCATGGGCCCTGATTTCAGACTTGAAGCATGAGAGAGACATATTCCAATCTTCAGCACATTGTAAATGAACAATACAAACCCCCCCAAAAGAGAAACCCCCCCACCACCCACACCAGCACCCCCAACTTGCCGGGTATATTAGTCCCACGCTTTCTCATTTTGAGAGTAGTCCCCATCTAACAGTCAATTTCGGTGTATCCAGGGGTTCGCCGTTCATGGGAGACACTAGGGGCTCGTACCATGCACTCTCTTCACCCTTGTTGCACCCGCCGGCTATCACGCCAACTAGGCGAGCAGCGTCGCGGGACGGGAAGAGTGACCGGGCATGTCCTGTCTTTTAGGAAAAGTATAGTAATTATACATCACCAGTTCGTAGTCTGTAAGTCGCTGCTTCAGCTTCATGTTCAGCGCGATAGAGTCCCGCTCAGCCCCGAGGTTCATTCCGGCTGGGACATTGGCGAGTGTGTTCGGGACCTGTCCCGCTCTTCAGTTACCAGGGAAGCCTCTCTGCGTTCTCTCTTAAGGTAGTCCTCTGCCTGCTGGGGAATTGTGAAGAACTGGTGGCGGCCACGATCTGTAATTTTTAGCTTTGCGGGGTACATCATGGCGTACGGAATTTCTTGCTGCTGGAGCTTTTTCTTGACGTTGACGAACTTGCGTCTGGCCTCGTGTACTGTTTGGGTAAAATCAGGGAAAAATTGCAAGGTAGTGTTTTCGTAATGGACCTGGCCCTTTTCTCGTGCTAGCCTGAGGACTGAGTCTCTATCCCGATAGTTGAGAAAGCGCATAATAATAGGCCGAGGAGCCGCACCCGGAGGCGGGCGTGCGTTCAATGATCTGTGCGCCCTTTCTATTGCCATGTGGGCCGAAAAGGAGTCCCTGCCGAATAGATCGACGATCAACTTCTCCATGAAGTTCTCTAGGCGGCCAGTGTTTGTCGATTCAGCCAGGCCTAAAACGCGAACGTTGTTTCGTCGTGAACGGGCCTCCAAGTCTTCATTTTAGTCTGCGATCATTTTCAGGAGTTTATCCATTTGTAGTACCCGTTCCCTATTCGCCACGGCGCCATCTTCAAGTTCCGATACTCTAGCTTCAGCATCAGTGATCCTGTGATCGTGGTGCTCGAGCTTGTTGCCCACCGTGTCCATCCTGGCATTCATGGCATCCATTTTGGCGTCGATTGATGTCAGGCTTTGCTTCATGCTTAAGAGGAGAGATTTCCAGTCTTCCTCTTGAGTGCCCTCGGCTGCTTGGTCGGAGCGTTCTTCTGTAGGGGCACTCTGTGCTCTGCGGGCTTCGAACGTGAGTTTCGCTTGTTTTGCGTCGTTGCGCCCCATGGTGATTCTTCTCTCCAGTGGTGAGAGGGGCGCACGTGGTAGCAACTGGGATGTACAGTTCCTTGAAATGTTAGGAGTGTGTGGCACAATTCACTGTATGGCGGGGTGCTGATCACTTTAGCATATCCCGAGTAGTGGTGATCCCCAGTGGAGCCTGGGAGGTGCAAAAGCGGCGCTGTCGTCCCCAGTCACTGCAGGTGGGTTATGCAGGGGCTCAAAAAAAGAGGGGGGGGGAGGCCCCAGGTGTGTCCAGCTGTGCGCCTGCAAGTGGCTATGTTTTATGTTCAGTCTTGCTGCCTGTGGGAGAGGGGGTGTCTCAGTCCGGTGTTGCTGGGTATCCGCTGTGTGCCGATGTTGTCTCGTGGCCCTACAGCTTCACCCTCACAAAATGGCGGTGCCCTGTTGCACTCCCCTAATCGCGGCTTCTAAAGCAGCAAGCGAGGATAGAGATTGCCGCGTCTCTCCTCTCTGCAGCCAGGGGCTTAATTACACAGCATAAAAGGGTAAAAGTGCTCTCAAGGGAATTTGTTTAGGCAGAATTTAGTAAATTGCAAACTTATTTGGTAGGATTAGTTAATGTATCCCATGTGAATTCAAATCATCAGTATTGAATCAGACAAACGATATATATATAACACATGAAACATAAAACATAAACACAAAGGTGTAATGAAAAAGCGTTTTATCAAAATCAATGGTCAAGAAAATAATATACAGGTAAGGTTCATTCAAAATGTTTAGGTTTTGAAGGTATACAGACAAATTAATTGAAACAAAGACTCAACAAAACCTAAATACACCTATCTAAAATCAATATGAAACAAAACAAGATAAAGATGAGGTGAAAGTCGACGTTTCGGTCTCTTAGAAGCTACTTGAGGAGACCATCTTCAGGACAGAAGTCATATATATACTGTATAAAAAGACCAGCGTAATCTGAAAATAAAAATATTTACAGTTACACATCATATTGACTATATACAAATTGATAACACCTTTGTGAACAAACAATTCAATACTAACTCACGACAGAACTATCACAAACATAAAAACATACATATTGCATAGACTGTATTATGCAAATACTATTTCAACCTGTTAGGGCACACCTTAACCTTGTAATTCTATCACATCCTTAGGGCAATTTCCGTTTGTCTAAGGGAATGTGTAGTCAATCATAGAATGACAATGCTTTCTATTTACTGAACAAATCTTCACCATTTTTCCAGATTTACACACAATTTGACATATGGACTCCACGCATCTACAGAAAGAGCATTATCACAGTTATTATCTTATTGGCATATTACATCCAGCATTGTGACCCACGACCTGTTAGCATATCTACAGGTGACAACATTACTAGGAGGCCAAAGAGTGAATCAATGTGTCAGTCTTGGAAAGGATGTTGATTTACCTCATTCAACTTAGGAATGCTTTCTCTTGGCAAAGTGGCGCCTAGCGCAGAGAGGACGGTCGAAGTAGTACCGCTCCTGAAGGAACAAGAGTAACGATGTTCACACCTTATTTTAATTATTAAAGTTTTGGTCCCACACCCAATCAGAGGCCTACTTCTAGTAAAATTACATTCACCAAAAGTTATCAGTACTCGCGATTTTTAAGGCTAAAACATACCTACTTATTCTGATAGAGTAGATTTGTGCAGTATGTCCGGTGAGTCTGGTTGAGTATATTAAAAAGCCTCCGCACGACGAGTGAATCACGGTAAGCAACAGGCATCTATAATGAAATTGTATACATGTGGACATTTTAAGGCATACAGCATTGCCTGACCAAAAAATTGAATGACAAAGGGTTTTTAACCATAACGTACCAAGTGCTACAAGGCATGGATCAATCCAGTTGTAATAAGCTATCTTCAGCAAGTACCAGCGGACTAGTGATCGTATTACCGCAGGAGGTTACACTGTAATCCCAGCAAAAAGTCACGGGCACAGAGATTCAGGACTGATTTTTAATCTGCAAACAGACAGACAAGCAGAATCATATGGCGGTCTATAGCACTCCGGACAACCCAACAGAACAACCCCACAGACATGTGGTCTCAAAGTCCTAACGCCCAGGTAGCTTACCTGGAGGGTTAGAGCACAGCGGTCTTAAGGAGTAATTTATTTTTCTATGAAGACACGAGATATCAACGGAGTCACAGCAAGAGTCACGGACCCGGTGGTTTCAGAAGTGATGTACACTCTGCAGGTATAGAAGTAAACCACATTGGTTAGGCGTCCGCAGTACACACAAGTTGGGAAATCACTAGCCCCAGCCTACTCACGTCCGGCCAGCTTACCTGAAGTATCTACGCCAAGGGTCATAGAACGAGGGTCGAGTGCAGCAAGTAAGCGCTCGCCTCCCTTCATTCTTTTTAAAGCCGATGCGGAAAGCAAAGACGGACTGTCGTAGGAACGCTTCATAACAATCAAGTTACGAAGCCAATATTTCAAGTTATATTCATTATCCACTGCACGGACGTGCACTCCTAATGCGTCCCTTCATATAGACATGCGCCGAATTTCGCAGGACACATAAACTTAGTTCGACTTGACTCAAATAAGTTTCGGACTAGTGCACTTGGTGACGCCATTTTGGATTGGGTTGATATGCGTTTCACCCTTATTGGCGTCATAGATAGGTTAGTATTGACTCGCCTTTTCAGACAGAGGTATATTTGTATGAGATAAATCAACTTACTCGACTTCACGCCATTGATTCAATCCACTAATTGAAAAACAGAGTCATGTTTAACACTTGCATATACACATTTCTTTAAGCGAAGAATAACGTTATTCAAATATTGCATATACATATCAGATGGTTAACAACACATCAAGTGTATCATCAGATAACATAGTCTCAAATTCATGGTAATGAGTGTGTCCTGCGAAATTCGGCGAAATTCGGCTGTGACTCCGTTGATATCTCGTGTCTTCATAGAAAAATAAATTACTCCTTAAGACCGCTGTGCTCTAACCCTCCAGGTAAGCTACCTGGGCGTTAGGACTTTGAGACCACATGTCTGTGGGGTTGTTCTGTTGGGTTGTCCGGAGTGCTATAGACCGCCATATGATTCTGCTTGTCTGTCTGTTTGCAGATTAAAAATCAGTCCTGAATCTCTGTGCCCGTGACTTTTTGCTGGGATTACAGTGTAACCTCCTGCGGTAATACGATCACTAGTCCGCTGGTACTTGCTGAAGATAGCTTATTACAACTGGATTGATCCATGCCTTGTAGCACTTGGTACGTTATGGTTAAAAACCCTTTGTCATTCAATTTTTTGGTCAGGCAATGCTGTATGCCTTAAAATGTCCACATGTATACAATTTCATTATAGATGCCTGTTGCTTACCGTGATTCACTCGTCGTGCGGAGGCTTTTTAATATACTCAACCAGACTCACCGGACATACTGCACAAATCTACTCTATCAGAATAAGTAGGTATGTTTTAGCCTTAAAAATCGCGAGTACTGATAACTTTTGGTGAATGTAATTTTACTAGAAGTAGGCCTCTGATTGGGTGTGGGACCAAAACTTTAATAATTAAAATAAGGTGTGAACATCGTTACTCTTGTTCCTTCAGGAGCGGTACTACTTCGACCGTCCTCTCTGCGCTAGGCGCCACTTTGCCAAGAGAAAGCGTTCCTAAGTTGAATGAGGTAAATCAACATCCTTTCCAAGACTGACACATTGATTCACTCTTTGGCCTCCTAGTAATGTTGTCACCTGTAGATATGCTAACAGGTCGTGGGTCACAATGCTGGATGTAATATGCCAATAAGATAATAACTGTGATAATGCTCTTTCTGTAGATGCGTGGAGTCCATATGTCAAATTGTGTGTAAAACTGGAAAAATGGTGAAGATTTGTTCAGTAAATAGAAAGCATTGTCATTCTATGATTGACTACACATTCCCTTAGACAAACGGAAATTGCCCTAAGGATGTGATAGAATTACAAGGTTAAGGTGTGCCCTAACAGGTTGAAATAGTATTTGCATAATACAGTCTATGCAATATGTATGTTTTTATGTTTGTGATAGTTCTGTCGTGAGTTAGTATTGAATTGTTTGTTCACAAAGGTGTTATCAATTTGTATATAGTCAATATGATGTGTAACTGTAAATATTTTTATTTTCAGATTACGCTGGTCTTTTTATACAGTATATATATGACTTCTGTCCTGAAGATGGTCTCCTCAAGTAGCTTCTAAGAGACCGAAACGTCGACTTTCACCTCATCTTTATCTTGTTTTGTTTCATATTGATTTTAGATAGGTGTATTTAGGTTTTGTTGAGTCTTTGTTTCAATTAATTTGTCTGTATACCTTCAAAACCTAAACATTTTGAATGAACCTTACCTGTATATTATTTTCTTGACCATTGATTTTGATAAAACGCTTTTTCATTACACCTTTGTGTTTATGTTTTATGTTTCATGTGTTATATATATATCGTTTGTCTGATTCAATACTGATGATTTGAATTCACATGGGATACATTAACTAATCCTACCAAATAAGTTTGCAATTTACTAAATTCTGCCTAAACAAATTCCCTTGAGAGCACTTTTACCCTTTTATCTAATTACCCAAGCCCTCAAGGGTTGATTGGGTTGCTCACTGTTTGTTTATAATTACACAGCAGGCAGTTCCGATCGGCCGGGGCACCTCGGCAGACACTCAGCAGGACCTCCGGAGCACTTCGGGGCGGCGCGACCAGAGGCGGCCTCCGATGCTCTTCGCGCGTCTCTCACCCCTGGGTCTGGCAAGCGGCGGGGCTGCGGGAAAGCGCGTCAAAGTGGTCAGCGGGCAAGTGTGAGCACAACGGGGGTTCCGCCGCCCGTCGCCGGCCGCCGCAATCAATTAAGGCACTCCGACGATATGTCTCTCCAGGGACCCAGCGACTTTCTCACCTCTGCAACCCGAGCAGGCACCTCCGGGGCTTCGCAGGCGGCTCCGCGCGGATCTTCTCTCGTCCCGAAATAGGGGAATTCAGCGTTTCCACCCGCACCGGCTACACCTCCGGAACCAGCAGTGTTAGGGCTTTTATATCGCAACTGCAGACATCATCTTAGTTCCCTTAGGATGGGACTGTAGGATCTCTTCCTGCCCAGTCTGGCAGAAGCCTCACTGGTGTGCGGCCATCTTGGTCGCGCGCCACCTAGCGCCCCCAGCAAAATGATAATTTATACATAACACATTGAAATACACAAAACATACAGTATAAACATTTCAACACTGTTCAGTACCATACAGTACAGTACATTATCGCACTCCCCACACATGACGAAATACAATTGTAAAGAAAAATCATTACAAACCAACATATAAAACAAAAGAAACAGTTCCGAATTCTAATGCCCAATAGGAAATGTTTTTTTTTCTTCTACTACTAGTACCAAATAAATTTGTCCTGAATGGGCTTAGTCAGTCCCACAGTGTTGAGCTGATTAGGAACAAGGGGTGGCCTTATAGCTATTCAATACCATCTACCAACATTCCAACACTCATTAATATTGATGTTGCGAGAAAAAAAATCAATTTTCATTTGTAGGGGTGCATTCAAATCATATGTGTAGAACGCATCCACATATAATCTTTTGTGGTAGTAACCTAAGTGTTAGGATCTTGTAATGTAATAACATGGATGTGATGTGTTTAGGCCAAAATGTAGAATACATGAAGAATCAAATGTAACCAGCAGAAATATTAACAGAATTGCTCGTTTTGTGAAACTGACAGTCATTTATTATTAAATGTGCTCATTAATCATGTTGTGTTATATGTGGGTAGGGATATTAATTGTATGTAGCGATACAAAAAGGGATGATGGACGGAGCGTTTGAGCAAATCAAACACTCACCCCCAGTCAACTGATCTGGATTTAATCCATCACAGTCCTGTGGAAAAATATCTATGGCACCTGTGATATTAGAGTACTGCTGTTAGGGGAGGAGCCCCACTTCTTTCTTCTCTGCCTCTGAAGGGAGAGCTTCTAAGAACAAGCTCTGCCTCAGTATTTTCATGCTACATGACCCATTGAAGTGGAGAGGGTTGTAAGGAAGACTCCACATGCTGACACATTAAACTAGCTTACCCCAAACGAATGCTTACATAGCGATACCAAGCTAGTGTTAGTGTAGGGATAACCCTCGATGCAGGGGAACTTTGACTTGTGTTACTTGAGCTTTTGTATCATGATTCTTGAATTAATTGTCTTGTGCATGCTGTACCGTCTCAATTTTATTCACACATTTGGCTTTATGTTTATTTCTACACCCTCATTTTGAGATGTCTGTATGTCCAGTTATTTTTGGCTTTGTAATACATTAACTGACCTCATCTGGTAGTCTGTGGTTACTATGGATCTGGAGGATTGAAATTGAATTGATTAACATTGTTTATGATTTCTCTCCCCTCTATGCTCTCATGCTGAGAAAAAGTACCATTGTCTTAAGGTTCTAGAGCAGATCTAGAACGTATGGGTTCAGCTCCTTCAATGTCTTGCATTTTTGGCTGAGGATACGTCAACACATTTTGAACCCTTCACACTTAAAGGTTTTCATCAGGACTCAGAACTGGTGTGAACTGAAAAGAATAATACAAACATAATCAAAAATGTGTCTAGTGGGAAGATTGACTGAAACCTAAAGGATTTGATCAAACCCCTTCATTGTTTATCTCAAGTTTATTCGAACCATAAACCATAAGTACCTATTGAATGTGTCCCTTGATGAACCATTTCAACCTTCAATGACCAAACACCACATAATAATTCACTGTGTCCATTCATGCTCAAATAAGTTTAACGCTTGGTCTCTATCTAGACCACTACTTATTATAAAAAACTTTTGTTTTTCTTTGAACTTAAGTGAATTTCCATTAGTTGGTTCCATTCAATGAAAAATGACTCTGTTCTCTCAAACAAGGAGGCTTCCATAATCTGAAATGCATTAATACCCCAATCTCACTATTCTCCATTGTAGCAACTCATTGTCAACTACCTTAACAACAAAGCAGCATCACAATGGCTTGTTATTGACTCAATGTGTCTGTGCATGCATAGCTCTTATATCAAGCAAAATCATATCTCCTTTTAGGAACGCACAAGAACAAATAAATCAACCACTGCTTACACATTTAAAGAAGGGACATAATGCTCCGGTTTGAAATTAAAGTGAATGTCGCCAATCCTATAGCTAACTCATAGGTGCGGGAGTAATGTCAACAAATCTGTACATTCGTCCATTTGTGTCTTATCAACCAATCAGTGCCAAGTCATCTAACCAAATGTGTACAGTGTCTCGAGGTATGCATGTGGTTAATCATGCATTTGTGTGTCTGAAGAGGAATGCCACCAACGAATTGCCATCTATTGGCATGTATCAGCAGGAATGCAGGGAGCTTGCGGATGCAGCTTCTGGTACTTACTAAATTGTAGGATCGTACTCTCCTCTCTACCATCGATGGGCAGTTTGGGATGCTGACCGAAATCAGAGTGTTGCGTTGGACCACAAGGCGCTCTCGTTTCCCTGCATGTGCATGATTCCCTTGAAGATTTCTCTCGTATCTCTTGGTAGTTTTAGCAAAGTGTGAGCTGTCACAGAGTAGAACAGCCTTGCCTGGAGCAGAACGTGTGGGATGTGCATTTGAAAGCATGAGAGAGAGAGAGAGAGAGGTGTGGAATGTACTTCTTGGTCTCAAAGTGCAGTGGTATGAGCAGTGGTGCCCAAATGTGCATTGTGTTGTACATTGAGAGATGAAGTATGTGATGCTATAGGCAGTGGTGCACAAATGTGCAAAGTCTTGAACATTGGGAAGTATTATGAAGTTCTTACTATTGGCTTTGACATGACCTCATATCATCTTGAATCCTGACTTTGTCTTGCTAGAGTTTTTTGCCAGCACAGGCAAGCCCCAGATTACTCAAGTTGTTTAGGTTATTCAAGTTCAAGTTGGCTTTGTTATTATTGACTGTACTGCCAGAGACTTTCGTAAACTTCGTTAAGAGAGAACTCTTTTGCTTTCAGAATGCTTGCATGGAAAGTGGCCAATTCCAGTAAGTTTCCTTAGCACAGTGGGTAGGCCTCTAGGAACCTTCTAAAGTGTTTTATGATTATAAAGCAGGGGCTTGTTGACTTAGAAACCAGGATTTGAGCCTGAACGGTGGACACAACGTCAGTGCAGGCATCTGGTTGCAGAGACTCCTGACCCAAACTGTGAATCCCCCAGTCTGGAGTGGGCAAGGTGAAGATTGCACCAGGTGAAGTGTTTGCTTTTTTATTGTTGCCATTGTGATGTGTGGCTGTTTGCATGCATATTCAGTTTCCGGTGGCTATATCAGTCATTGTGAAGCGTGACTGTCAGTGTGCACCTTAAGTTTCAATTGGCTATAATCATCTGAGGTGTTTTCTTTGAGTATTGATTTTGTGATGTGTGAGAGTGTGCACATCCAAGGTAATCATCTGATTTATTTAGTGTATATATCTTTCTGATTATTGCAGGACGTCCAGAATTATCTGCTGCTTGAGTTTCATTCATATTATTATCCATGCATTTAACAGTTCAATTTGCCAAGTGACGTTATATATGTGTTATATTGCTTGCATATATATCTATATATATATATATATATATATATATATATATATATATATATATATATATACATTTGAATGATGTTCATATGATATTTGCGAAAGCCTTTCTATTAGAGAGCATTGCATAAATAAAACCCCAAGCCTTATTCTGACAACAGTCTTTGATGTGCTTCATTTCATAAAGGGAAATCCCTTTCCAGGGGGTGTTGTGTTATGTGTAATGCATCATCGTGTTTGAGCCACCATGTGGGAGAGTGGCCTTCTGTATTATCTGGAAGTGCGAAGCAAAACACTAACCTAGGACATTTTTAAAGCATCATACTGCCTGCGAGGTGGGTAAAAATTTCATAAGATCATGACAGATAAAGAATCCACCACTCCCTCTGGATTGCACACATGTTTGGGGAAACGTAGTCAAGTGACTAAATTGTTGAATGAATCCATGTGATCAGTGGTTGAATCACAAATCAATTTCAACTGGTGCTATTACATATCATTGGCAGTTAAGTAAACAAGTGCTTTTAGCAAACATCTATTACTATTGTATTAAGAAAGCTGGTTTGTAGAAGTGGTATTTTGTGGTACAAAATATTACTGAAAATTCCTTGTGTTACGTTCTATTTTAGTTGGGACGGAAGTATTTGGGTTGGTTTTACAATAATTGCGGTGCTTTGACTTTGTTGTTGCATTGTAGGGCTGTATCATGTTGAGTCTGCCCACTGTATTTTGGTGTTTCAGGAATCTAAAGTTCAAATATGTAACTCGGAATTTCTCCGAGTTATTGTATAAGCTTCATAAAGAACATGGTGGAAACAGTGAGTAGAGATTACCTCACTTGATTTCTGACTTTTTCTTTCTAAAGTAAAAGCGCTAAGTAGGAGAAATTCCAACTTATATGTTCGAACTTTAGACAACTCAAATACTAAAAAACAGGTGCTTGCCTCTTTACTGCTCATCACCAAACTTTCCCTTCTATTACTGTGATGTCTGACACAGCTCCTCTATACTCACTTGAATACATTATTAAAATCTGTGCAGGACCCTCTTTATTTTCTGACCAAGAAGAAAACAATGCTACAAGTAGTACCAACCTTTCTGCCGAATTAGAAAAACAAAGGAAGAAATATGTCAGATTAGAGTTGATGACTTTAATGCTTACTCAATATCTCAAATCCAATACTATCCCAGGAGTTTTCACTAACAATCCGAAATATATATCAGGCTTTAGTAGTATAGGAACTACCTGTTCAAAGCATTGGCTGGTTCTGGGCATAGAAACTGCAGGCGAGGAACTCAAGAAACTTGAGGAGATCATCAAAGATTTGGAGAAACAAATAGCTGATGATAAAGAAATTACTGACGCAAAGGCCTTGCTTGAGAAAATTGAGAAAACAGTCTCTGAATTCCATCGCATAGAGCAAAACAAAAAAACAAATAAAGTTAAAAAAGACATTAAACTCTTCACTCTTGAACGCGCATACCCATATTTGCATAAGGATTTTTATACAAATCGTAATTTTCAGCATCACCAACAAACCCCTAGACCCTGGGGACGTTTCAATAATAGAAACACTGTTGTCGGTTTCACTGACTCCTCAGCTGACTCATCTGATAGCTCGGATCCAGGTGAGGGAGGCAGTGGACCAGCACGTAATCAGACTCCTTTTTTATCCAGGGGCAATCCAGAACCCCAAAAGAGAGGAAAAGTCAAACAACAAAAACGATGGCACAACCCCCCAGGGGAACGCCAGACCAGACAGAAGTTTTATCAGTGGTAACAGATAATACCAATCTGAACACTATCCCCATTTTCAATATCTCTAACCATACTCTATCCACCCATGAACTATCCATCCTCAGCAAAGGATTATCCTTTGTCCCAACTACCTACCCCAACTTTCTGAATCTTCAATCTGAATTACTTGGCTTTTTCAGAAAATTAAGACTACGCTCATATTTTGAACTTAGTCCATCGGAACCTAAGAGTGTTACGAACCCATTCCGACCACCATCTACCTTCTCCCCTACTTCCAACATGATCTCAAAAGAAATCATAACTTTTGAAAAGGTCATTCTTAAGGAAATCTCCAATATAGAGAAGTCCCATCTCTTTATACCTTACAATATTTCCCTGGATGAAAAGTCAGCGATTAATTCCCTCAGGAATAATAACAACTTGATTATCAAGTCAGCAGATAAAGGGGGTGGGATAGTTCTCCAGGACATTGGTAACTATAAAAATGAGCTTTTCAGGCAGATATCTAACACTGACCATTACACTAGATTGCCTTGCAATCCCACTAAAGACATTCAAAAGCTTATCAATGCCATTACCATGGAAGGCTTGGAGAATGGTATTATAAGCAAACATGAATATAATTTTCTCAACATTGCTAACCCGAGAACCCCTGTTCTTTACACACTCCCCAAAATTCATAAAAGGATTGATAACCCCCCAGGGAGACCAATACTGTCTGGGTGTGGCTCAGTTCTAGAACCTCTGGGCCACTATGTAAATTTCTTTTTGAAGGATTTTGTGCCTACGACTGCTTGCTATATTAGAGACAGCATGCACATGATCAAGTTGATCGAGAACCACCCTTTGATCCTATGCATGAGACTCTATGTACATTAGACGTAGAGTCTTTATATACAAATATTCCCCAGAAAGACTCACTACTTGTAATGAAAAACATTCTAGACACTAGGATACGTCCCCATAGGGTACCCACCCTATTCATCATACAACTTCTAGAGATTTGTCTTACCCAGAATTTCTTCCTGTATGACTCAGAATTTTACCAGCAGGTACGGGGCTGCTCCATGGGAACCATTTTTGCACCTACCCTGGCGATTTTATACATGGATTGGCTGGAAACCCACATCATTCTGTCTAGCAGTAACCCATTCCACCAGGGTATATACATCTGGAAGCGTTATATAGACGACATCTTTTTAATTTGGGGCGGCTCCATTGAGGACTTTACAGGACTGACACATTGGCTGAATAACAACTGTAATGGCCTTACATTCACTTTGACCTACAACAAAGATAGTATCCCCTTCCTAGACCTGAACATTCAACATCAAGAAGGGACTCTATACACATCCTTATTTTGTAAGCCCACAGAAAGGAATACCCTGCTTAGCTACAATAGCTGTCACCCGAGAGCACTAAGGGATAGCCTTCCCTACTCACAGTTCCTTAGGCTCAGAAGGAATTGCTATAAAAAAAGAGGACTATTTCATAGAGGCAAATACCTTATCAGAGAAGCTTAGGTTTAGAGGCTACCCTAAACGCTTAGTAAAGAACTCTATGAAGAGAGCCTGGTACTGTCCCCGCGACACTCTGCTAGAACCCAAACAAAAAGAAACTAATGGAAAAACAGTATGTGTAACTACTTTCTCTGCCATATCTCACCGTGTAACACAATGTATAAGGAAGAACTGGCACATTCTGAATTCAGGCCCCCTAAACTGGGAGACTCCACTCTTTGCTTTTAAGAAGAGCAAAAGTCTTAAAGACCAATTGGTGAGGGCAGCACTACCACCTGCACCCGGGAGAAATGTTACACTACATGACCATTGGTCATTACCACCTCTGCGAGGCCATTCCAAATGTGGCTCATGTGTAGTCTGTGACTTTGCAATAGAGGGTAAAGAATTTGTCTACAAAAGTGTGAAGAATGATTTACGTACTTTTACTAACTGTAATAGTTGTAATCTTATTTATGCGATCCTTTGCCCTTGTAATTGCCTATATGTTGGACAGACAAAGCAAAAAATTAAACTACGAATATCCCAGCACCGTAGCCGCATTAGGTGCAAAACCCCAAACGCTCCTTTGGTTGAACATTTTTTGAGTAAAGGACATACTGAAAATGAGATTCGCTGGACTGTCATCACACAGATCATCATACCACCAAGAGGGGGCGACCTAAATCGCATGCTCAACAGAGAGGAACTAAAGTGGATACTGAAGACGGATAGCTTGAATTCCGGCTTGAACCTGCAAGAGGAGTGGACATCTTTAATTTAATCTGACTTTCGTACCTTTCAGACTCTGTACAAAACGATTATTCAACTGAGGATTTGGTTAACTAATCAACGGTTTTAAAAAGATTGTAGTATGAAATGTCACTCTGTATGATAATCACTTTAGGCATCACCCCAAGATGGCCTCCTTACCATACATCCCTTGTTTGTTTTTATGCCCACAATCTCACGCGCACTGTCCAATCACAATGCACCCACCCCTTCTTCACTTCCTGATCCGAGCACACGAGCACGCCAGGGAACATTTCCATGACCGTATGTATCGGTAAGTAAGCAAGCAAGGCGAAGGATTAATTCCTGACTATAGCCTGCTTTCCTTTGTCTAAAACGCTTGTTCGTTTCATTTAGGCTTGCCCTGGCGTCGTCCGGTTACGATTGTGTAACTAGGCAACCGCCGCCTTAAGTGGGTAAGATTACATGCATGGCGTGCCCCGTTTAATTGTTACTCGGACTGTTTTTAGCACTTTCGTTTTAATATGCAGATTGTTTCTCTATACAGGGCTGTCGGTCCGGGCTATACTGAGCATCGACTTGTGCCTTGACCAAACACGCGCTGCCTCGGTAAGCAGAGCGGCTCCTCCACTGCTCTTAGAGACCTGTCTCACGTAAATCGGCGAGCGCTAAGTAGACACCAACAACAGAAATAGTTCACTAGCACTTCGTTTGTTTGCCTGCGCAATCACCATGGTCCTATAGACACTATTTAGCAATCTTTGACGCATGCCCTTAAAACGAAAAACACAGGTCACCGCCTCTACACCCTTGGTAAAAGTAGGATCCCACCACCTGACCAATGAGCATGTGCACGTTGCACAAAAGAGTCACTTTAATTCTTCCTAATACGTATTTTGTTTACGAAGTATACTTTCTTCTTATCTTTTCCTTATAGGCAAAATTGAGGTCTAGTGAAAAAGGCAAAATTAATTGTTTGTCCTGATGATGGTTCCTATGACTCCTTAGTGGAACCGAAACGCCGTCGACTTGCTCATGCACCCTATACAAATATCTGATTGTTTGACTTTCTGTAACGGTGCTGCTTGATATTTTCTGTACAATGCATATGTAAACAGAAAACGCTTGTTTTGCCTTTGAACCTTTCCTGTTCTCTCCAACTGTAATCACCCCGCGAGTGTTAGGCACAGGCTTGTGCACCACATAGGGGCTTTGTGGAAGGTATTCTTGTTTTATCTTGAGAATTCTGTTTATTCAGTAAACCCGAATGACCTCTGTCCGGCTGGGCATGTCCTTCTGAAATATAGAATTGATTTCGTCTATATTTATTGGTTGTTTATTAATCCATGCATGGGACCGTTGTTGTTTCATAAAATTGTTCCCCGAGGTCCCTGGCTGACTGAATTGGGGCCCCTTGTTGTTAAAAAAGTGCCTCTGTGTAGTGGCATCATTAACAGCTCCTGGTATTTTTTGTTGGGTTGTTATGTTCTGTTCTGTTATTGAACTATGTTTCCTTGTACTCTGTAATCACTGTAGGCTGTTGAAGAGCTGGGGCAGAGCAGGTTGTGTGATGGAACAACGCATGCCTCAACAACGCATTACTGAACCACGCGGTCTCAACCACGACCGCGTTTTTACCACACATGCCTTTACAACGCATGCCTTTAATACGTAATTGTATGGTAAAGACATGATTGGTAAAGGAACATGTGTGGTAAAGACCACACCCCTGCCCCTCTGCCCTGAGCCCTAAAATTCGGCCCTCCTGTGGTGTAGTCTAACCTCCCCAGCCCTATAAACTACCTGACCCCCTAGCCTGAGCCTTAAAAACCGACGACCTACCCCTAAAAAATGACTTCAACTCCACCATCCCTGCCCTGAGCCCACAAAACTGCCCTGTAGCCCTGAAAACTGCCCCTTTCCCACCCACCCTGATCCCTAAAAACTGCCCCCTAGGCCTGAAAACTGCCCCTTTCCTGCCCCCCTCTCTGAGCCCTAAAACTAGCCCCCACACCCCCTAAAACCTCCCCCGCATCCCCGCTGCCCCAGCCCAACTGCCCCTAGGCCTGAAAACTGCCCCTTTCCTTTCCCCTGCATTAAGTCCTAAAGCCCAGCCCCCTAAAACTACTCTGATCCCAGCCCCGCTCCCTGAGCACTAAAACCATCCCCCACCCCCTAAAACCTGCAAGTCTTAACTACGCATATACCTTTACAACAAAATCTGCATTGTTGAGGCCTTTATGGCAAAGACAGCAATATTCCCACCTAATACAGTGGTAAATGGCTGTTTGTCACTAGAAATTTAATGGAATATGCTGCTTTTGGCGGCACAACAGTAAAATGCAACCAGTCATAAAATAACTCACCACAAAGCATAATAACAGCACAACAAAAAATAGGACACAAAAAACCAAAACAGTAAGAATAAAACAGAAGACAGCACATCAACCATAGTGCAAGCTATAACACAACACAACAATGTAACACATACTACAACAGCACAAAAAAAATCACCAGCACAACAAAATACAGCACATCAAAGATGCACAATAATTCTTGCTACACATTACCACCCCAAGAAGCATTTCATAATATATTTTTAAATGGTGTTTGCAACAAACATTGCCCTACTTATACATGTAATAGTGCCAAGCACAAATGTTTTGTGATTTGGCCTCTGTGCTTTAACAATCTGATTTCTTCACTTGACTGCACTTTGTGATTTGGGCACTTTGTGTTATCGTCCATATTGTACCTTGCTTCCCAAGCTTGCCAAATCTAGGAACAGACCTGCAATATCTTGATGGCTGTGTAAAGTAGTTGGTCAAAAACAGAATAATTGTAAGTTACACAACTCTTTAAAATAATTTTGAAGTGCACACCGAACCGAGCTTTTGAATGGTGTTCCATGATGCATACCCATAGTCCCCGAGGGGCAGACTTACAAGCCCCTTGAGCCACAGGTTTTTCACTTTTTGTGTTGTACCGATGGGGCATGTTACTGCTCCATATTTACAAGGATTCGAAAAATCACCCTGTGTGACTTTTCCTGTCCTTGTAATATGGCCCCTTTACAAGCCGCACTTTGTGTGAAAGAATCATTCCATGGGTGTTGCTGTGGGTGTTCCCAAGCAGCACCCATGGAACCAGACACATTTCCAGATTTACGAGGAACCGTAAATCTGGAAATGTGTATGAATGCTAAGCCTCCCAGGGGAGTCGTAGGGAGGTGCAACGAGGAGAAATGTACACATTTCTCCTTGTTTTCTTTTCCTCTTTCAATATGTGCTGCATTCTGCAGCATACATAGAAAGAGGAATTCACCTCTAATTATTGTGTATGTCCAGGAAGGGTTTCCTTCCTGAACATAAACAATCATTGAAACAATGACGTCTTTCAACTTCTATGTGTGCTAATGCAGCACACATAGAAGTTGAAAAAATGGCATTTCAGATTGTTTTTGGGCGGGAAGGGAACCCTTCCTGAACAAAAACAATCTCCCCACGACGCAGGCATCCTTGCACCATGGTGCAAGGGTGCCTGCGCCGGTGCATGGCAGCAGTGTGTGCACTAGCGCAGGGGGAAGCACAGAGACGCGACATATTGTTGAAAATATGTTGCATCCCTGTACTTGGAAAGTGCCCCCTAGCGTTCAAGTAAAACATCTTCAGACATAAAGTTCAGGCTTCGAGTCTGAGTTTAACTTTTAAACATCAACAATTATGGGGCAGATTTACAAGAAAGTGCCGCAGCGCTGCACCGCGAGCCCTTTAGCTGCGCCACACTGCAGCACTTTCAGAGCACAGGAATTTGACATATTTACAATGATATGTCGCATTCCTGTGTTCTCCCCTGCGCTGGTGCACAAACAGCTGCCATGTGCCGGCACATGGTGCAAGGATGCCTGCGTCATGTGGAGATTGTTTTCGTGCAGCAAGGGGCACCTTCCTGCACAAAAACAATCACTGCAGGCATTTTCCTATTTCAATACAGCACGCATTGAAAGAAGAAAAAATCAAGGAGAAATGAAAACATTTCTCCTCATTGCGTCTCGCTACGCCACCCTCAGGGTGCCGTAGCATACTAACGCATTTCCAGGTTTACGATTACTCGTAAATCTGATGTGTCTGGTTCCCTGGATGTTGCATGGGAAAACCCACAGCAACACCCACAGCAACACCCACGGAACGCCCCATTCATGCAAAGTGCTGCGTGTAAAGGGGCCGTACAAAGACAGGAAAAGTCACGCAGGGTGGCTTTTTCGGTCAATGTAAAAATGGGGCAGAAAAAATGCGCTGCCAGTGCATCACAAAAAGTGACGTACTGGCAGCTCAAGGTGCTTGTACGTCTGCCCCTTTGTTTTTAAGACCTAGCCTTCGACATATTGAAATATTGCTTAGTGTGTGCATGTCTACACAGTGGGGACAAGACTTCAGGAGATATTGAAACATTTGTTTAATGGGTTAAAGCTATAGTTCTGCCAGCAGGACACGTGCAGAGACGAAATATTACAGATTACAATGGTTTTTTTTTCTCCAACACCTCTCCAGGAATCTGAGTAACGTTTCCCTAACAAGGTAATAATGACTTGACAACTGCTCTATTTTATGCCCCTAACATTATCGGTTTCTATTACAACCTATAAATGTTCTTAAATTGCAGGTTTTACGTGATTGAATAGTGTGACTATTAAAACATATGGCAATAATGCAATTTAATGCTGGAAAGGTTTGATTGTACGGGGAAATAGATTGGTCTATCTGTGACGAGCAAATCAAAGTTTTGAGTCCATCTCAGCTATTAATCCTTCCAAGGTCAAACAAAATGAGTTGCAATTTAAGCCTTATAAGCGATGGTTTACGGGTGTCACACACACACGAGTCAAAAGAAAGGCAGATAATTGTAGAAAGGGGGATGAAGAGGAATCATGTGGGAAAGAGAAAGTAGCCTCACCTCCTGGGCCAACGAGGCTCCAGGCATCTTCAGAGCAGCGTGCAAGAACAGGATGAGCACAGCTGAGCCGGACCACGCCATCACCTCCCTCAGGTTCACTGCTCGTGAACTAGACGGACTCTCCGCGTGGTCTTTTAAATGGTGCCACGACATCATTGTTCCTTGTGAGTTCCCCGTTGTTTCCCGTTTGTCGGCAAACTGTAAGTCACCTGAAAGGCGAGAAGCCGGATGTTTGCCTCCAAGCAGTCTGACAGTTACAGTCCTTCCCGGTCTTCCCGTTATGCAACGTGCAGGAGAGTGAAAGGGGGAGGGCAGAGTCACGTACAAAATCAGCCATGTGTATAGGCCCAGTGTATACCAACACGAGGTTCTGTTTTATTTGGCCATCTGCTGATTTATCAAACTCGGAATCGGGTGAAAGTAAAGTTTAGCGTGGTGCTATCAAAGGCAAACAAACTTTCAATTGAGCCGGTTTAAAATGTTCTTTGGAAGAGAGACACAACTTAATTTAGGTCATTAAGCCTCTATCCTCCTATGATTTGTATTGTAGTATTTTAATATCTCTTCATACGGCTGGTGGGGCCTGACGGGCTGTTCTGGGCTCCCATTTAAAAGGCTACCCAAACTATTGTGTGTGGATGGAGTGTTTTGTTTATAATGTCATTCATGTTAGAAGCATTAGCTGTCGTGATCAGCTGTTGTGTGGTGCTCCACGCCTGCTTTTGAATACCTGGTGCTGTGCATAGGTGTGTAAGTGATGCTTTTAGGGAAAGCCCGCCGCCAAGAGGTGAACCTTTTTCTGGCTGCGTGTTATCATACCGCAAAGTTTTAAAATAATGACAGAGACGACACGAGGGCTTCGCATATTATTGCAGCTTCCTTAATTCAATGACGATGGTGACGTTGTGCATATAGTGAGCACCAAAAATCAAATGATGCGATTTGCAATAAAGGAAGAAATATATTACAATATTTAGGGGCAAATTCGACCTGGAGTAATCGTTTATATGTTTGCCTAAGGATTGAGATCCAAAAAGATTTTACCGATAGACATCCATATGATCAGGAGTCTGAGATGATTTGAGTTTTCTACTGAGGAGGCTGCGCAATCTCTATGAGGCTACAGTTGTTTATAAGGAGATTGACTGGGATACTGTTTACCCTGATTGTGGGGGATTTATACTTTCAACCTTTGTGAATGGAGAAATATACTCTCACCTGATCCGTGAGGAGACTGGATCAGTCCATTTTGGACGCAAGCCTGAGAGGTTATTACCTCTAAAGGATTACATATAAGTGAAAAGGCAATATTCTTCAGATTACATTTCAAGCCCTGATGAAGATCCCTCTAGGGAACGAAACGCATTGGCGCTGATGTCCAAATTTTTAGAAATGTTCTACAATAAAAGAAACTGCTGGACTGATTTGATTACTCACACTTCATTCCTGGTGCACCTTTTTTCGTCAACAGAATCTGTCCCGCTGGACACCAGTTGAGCTTAACTGCGGCAGGCTCAAGAAGTGGATGCATAGGACACTTATTGTTTGTATATAGGGATTGAGGTGCTGAACCTCTGGTCAGCCACTGTTGGAAGTTTTTTTGTTGATGCTTTTAAGGATGTAAGGTAGATCCAGCCAACCTGGTTATTACATACCTTCCTTGACTGGTATCCTTGGGTGACAGACCAATGTCAGCTTCTGGAGCACACGTGCTTGGGAGCAGGCAGGTTGTTACAACTATTTGGAAACCAGGCAGTTTTGAACATCGTTCTTGATAGGGGAGAATTCCAGAGTTTGGACAACAAGGGATGACCAATTCATGGAAGCCTATCTCAGCCTAAAAATTGTTAGCCATGGGACCAACTTGGATCTGAGGGTCCGTCCTGGGTGGTAGATGCAAGATTTGTGCTAAAAGAAGAGCGGTGCAGTACCATGACACAGTTGAAATATCCACTTGCAGATATATTGTGACCATAAGATTGACTATCAAAATACAATCATCATATATGAAGCTTTGTTATAATTAACTCTACTCTGACAAGATTATGAAGTCTATAATATGGTCACAAAGCATCAGATTTTCTTTATTTTAGCTGTAATATTTGGGTACAACACGATTCATTAGTATAGTCTGGACAAGAGAGAATCAAGGTGATCCTGGACTGGACCAAGGTGAGGTCAAATGTGACAGTGGGCCTTGTGAAGAGGTAGGATTTGGTGACCTATTTATCTGGTAAGAAGGGATATCCCGAAACACATAATGACCTCATGATTCTTAAACTCATGTTGGAGTAATTGTCCGCATTTATATGGTTATGCAGTGTTCAGTTTTGGCATATAAAAATCTTTGTTTTCGAAGTGTGGTACCTTAAATGGCTGCATAAAATGTATTTGTAATCTACTAAAAGGCTTTCATCTAAAACACTGATGTCAAAGTGCAGAACCCTAAAATTGTGTAGGCCATAGAAAACAGAGCATCAGAATGCTGTCACAGAGAGGGCATCAAAGCAGCTGATTACCTGGATGTTGTTTGCTATTGCAAAAAGGCCAATACTGCTGCTGTCACCTCTCCTGGGTCTGGTTGGATAACACAATAATGTGGGCCAGGTATCATTCCTCTTAATTTCTTTGAAGTTGAAGGGGGGTGTCATGTTTGCAATTGTCACCTCATCAAGGTCTTTTGAGTCATAAATGGTGCAGGCCAAGATTATGGCATTTGTCTCCTTCCTCGTTTGTCATGTTTGATATTGCACACAGGTTGCCAGAACTGATTTCATCTACAAAAGACCTCCTTCGCCCTCACTTCACGATGAGTTTTACAACTGCTGAATGCTGATTTTGAGCCCTGGCCACTATTGTGGACAGGGTTCTAAGGCAGATGCTATCAGTGCCATGCCTTCTTCGGCCACAAAAGGATGGAGGTTGGGTTGGCCCGTGGCTAACACCTTTCCCAGTGCATTGTTTAATGTTGCCTTAGATTACTTGCTTTTTTTTTTTTTGCAGAGTTTTATATAGCACGAACTAGAACCGAACTGAATCGGGTATCAGAGCGCTTACATAGCACCAGTTACATTACATGAGGACACACATTCATTTGAGGCACGGGGAGATTAAGTGATTTGCCCAGAATCACAGGAGGTTTTGGCATCGTTACCGAGACGCGAACCCAGATCCCCAGGTCCGAGGTCGAGCGCCCTAGCCATTAGGCCAACACCTTCCCTTTTGTTTTTCTCCATGTTCATCTTCTTTATGTCTTTTCTTAAGTTCACATGTTCAATGTGTATGAGTTAATGAGTGTAACTGTGTGTGTCTGTGTGGGTGTGTTTGTTGGAGAGTGTATGATGATGTCAAGTCAAGTCAAGTCAAGTCATAGAATTTGTATAGCGCACTACATACCCAGAGGGTTTCAAGGCGCTTAGGAAGGGGAGGGGGGTTATTTGTCGAATATCCATGTTTTAAGCTGCTTTCTGAACGCTAGGTGGTTCTGGGTGAGGCGAAGGTAGGCGGGGAGCGAGTTCCATGTTTTAGCAGCCAGGTATGAAAAGGATCTGCCTCCCATGGTGGTCTTGTTGATGCGAGGAACAGTGGCGAAGGCTTGGCTGGAAGAGCGAAGTTGGCGGGGGGGGGGTGTAGAAGGACAGTCGAGAGTTGAGGCAATCTGGTCCGATGTCGTAGAGTGATTTGTGTGCGTGGGTAAGCAGTCGGAAAGTGATCCTCTTATTGACGGGAAGCCAGTGGAGGTCTTTAAGGTGACCAGAGATGTGTTCGTTGCGTGGGATGTCTAATATCAACCTGGCTGAGGCATTTTGGATTCGTTGTAGTTTCTTCTGGAGTTTAGCGGTGGTACCTGCGTAGAGGGTGTTTCCGTAGTCCAGTCGGCTCGTGACTAGAGCGTGGGTGACTGTTTTCCTTGTTTCGGGGGGGATCCAGCGAAATGTTTTTCTGAGCATGCGAAGAATGTTAAAGCAGGAAGAGGATACGGCGCTGACTTGTCTGTTCATTGAGAGTGAAGAATCTAGGATGACGCCAAGGTTCCGTGCGTGGTCTGTCGGGATGGGTGCTTTTCCGAGGGCTTCCGGCCACCAGGAGTCGTCCCATGCAGAGGGGGATGTACCTAAGATGAGGACTTCTGTTTTGTCTGAGTTCAGTTTCAGACGGCTTTGTTTCATCCATTCGGCGACTTCTTTCATTCCTTCGTGTAGGTTAGTTTTGGCGGTGCTGGGGTCCTTGGTGAGAGAAAGGATCAGTTGAGTGTCATCCGCGTAAGAGATGATGTTGAGGTTGTGTTGGCGGGCGATGGCTGCGAGGGGGCTCATGTATACGTTGAAGAGGGTGGGACTGAGTGAGGAACCTTGAGGTACGCCGCAGATGACTTCAGAGGCCTCGGATTTGAATGGTGCGAGGCGGACTCTTTGGGTTCTTCCGGTGAGGAACGAGGTGATCCATTCAAGTGCTTTTCCTTGGATTCCGATGTTATTGAGGCGTTGTAGAAGGGTGTTGTGGCAGACTGTGTCGAATGCTGCAGAGAGGTCAAGGAGGATGAGGGCGACTGTGTCTCCATTGTCCAGTAGAGTTCGAATGTCGTCTGTTGCTGCGATGAGGGCGGTCTCAGTGCTGTGTTTGGCTCGGAAGCCAGATTGTGATGGGTCAAGGGATTTGTTGGTTTCGAGGAAGGCGGTGAGCTGGTTGTTGACGGCTTTCTCGATGACTTTGGCCGGGAATGGAAGAAGCGAGATGGGGCGGTAGTTTTTGAGTTCGGTGGGGTCTGCTGTTGGTTTTTTCAGAAGGGCGGTGAGTTCAGCATGTTTCCAGTCTTCAGGGAAGGTGGCGGAGTTGAGGGAGCCGTTGATGACGTCTCGGAGGTGCGGTGCTATGATGGAGTCAGCTTTGTTGAAGATGTGGTGGGGGCATGGGTCTGTGGGGGATCCAGAGTGGATGGAATTCATCAGGCGGATGGTGTCCTCAGTGGAGACTGGGTTCCAGGCGTTAAGGGTGTTCACGGGGGGAGGATGGTCAGCAGATGGTAGGGTGGGATGACTTCCGGGTTGGTTGTCAAAGCTGTTGTGGATGTCAGCAATCTTGTTGTGGAAAAAAGAAGCTAGGGAGTCGCAGAGGGTTTGAGAGGGGGTGATGTCGTTGGAGTTGGCCGATGGGTTGGAGAATTCCTTGACGATGTTGAAAAGTTCCTTGCTGTTGTGGGCGTTGTTGTCAAGTCGATCCTTGAATGCTGATTTCTTGGCTTTTCGGATCAGTTGGTGGTGAGTGCGGGTGGCGCTTTTGAAGGCGTCCTTGTTGCTGGTGGATGGGTCTTTTTTCCATGCCTTTTCAAGGGAGCGGCATAGTTTCTTGGACTTCTTGAGATCATCGTTGAACCATGAGGCCTTCTTGTTTCCAAGTTTGTGTTGACGTTTTTTAAGCGGTGCTAAGGAGTCGGCGGTGTTAGATAACCAAAGGGTGAGGTTGGAGGCGGCTTCGTTGGCGTTAGAAGAGAGGGCTGGGGAGGTTCGAAGGAGTGATGCGGAGATCTGATCCGTGGTGATTTTGTTCCAGTTTCTCTGTAGGGTTGGTTGGAGGTGGATGATGGGTTTCGGCTTGTTGTAGGTGAAGTGAACGCAGCTGTGGTCAGTCCAGAGGAGATCCGTAGTGTGGCTGAAGGAGACATGGTTGCTGGAGGTGAAGATGGGGTCGAGTGTGTGACCTGCGATGTGGGTGGGGGTAGTGACAAGTTGTTTAAGTCCGAGGTTGGCGAGGTTGTCTAAGAGGGTTGCGGAGTTGCGGTCGTTGATCTTTTCGAGGTGAAAGTTGAGGTCTCCCAGAAGGATGTAGTCTTTGGAGGGGAGCGCGTGTGGGGTGATGAAGTCTGTGATGTCTTCACTGAATTTTGCGCGGGGTCCTGGTGGTCTGTAGAGGAGGGTGCCTCTGAGAGTAGTCTTGGGGTCGATGTGGATCTGGAAGTGAAGGTGTTCTGAGTTAACGAGGTTGGCGTCAGAGCTGGTAGAGATGCGGATGGATTTCTTATGGACGATAGCGATTCCTCCTCCTGTGTGGTCGGTGCGGTCTTTGCGTGTGATCTTATAGTCATCAGGGATAGCGATGGTGATGTCTGGGGTGGAGGAAGCGTTCATCCATGTTTCCGTTAGGAAGGCGACGTCTGGAGCGATGGTGTCTAATAGATTCCATAGGTCGATGGCGTGTCTGTGGATCGAGCGGGTGTTGAGCAGGATGCATTGTAGGTGGTTGGGGTCAGGAATCTGTGGTGTGGTCGTAGCGGAGATGATGTCGGTGCAGCTGAATTTGCAGGAGTAGCAGGAGAATGGTCCATGGGTGTGTCCAGGAGCGGCTTGGAAGCAGTTGAGGGAGCGGCCGGGGTTGAGGGCTGAAAGGGTGGCGGCATCGTAGGTAACGCGGGGGAGCGGGGCAGTGCGAGGGCCAGGGGGTCTGGCGCTGGGCGCGGTCCAGGCGCGGACGGGCGCAGACGGGCTTACCTTTGGCGCACCTTCGGCGCGGGTTGGGCGCGGTCGCTGCGCGTGAACGCTGCGCGCGGGAACTACTGTCATATATGGTGGCGAGGGGAGAGGGGCGAGGGCGGGTCAGCTGGGAAGGCGGGAGCGGGGTGGAGACTAGGGCAGGGCGACCAACAACAACAACAACAAAATGGCCGGTGGCCTCGTAGGGTCGATCAGCTGCACTTTTGAACACAGTAACACGCAGCGCAGAGCGGCAGTGGGAAATGTGGTGCCAGGCAGGCAGCAGCGGCAAGGGCAAGCAGCGGAGCGGCGCAAATTAATAAAGAAAATGCAAATCGGTAATTTTAAATTGGCGAAGGTATGCGGAGTTAGCGCGATGCTAATTATTCAGGCAGCAATGTAATGGCAGCCAAAGCGAGCAGCGGAGCTGCTTAACGATACCCAGCAGGGAAGCAGGTGAGTCAGGGAGCAGCGTAGGGAGCGTCCGAGTCCGCTGGAAGCAGAACGGTCACAGCGCGTTAGGGTCAGAGTGCGTAGGTAGAGCTTAGTGGGAGGGCGGGTCAGCTGGGAAGGCGGGAGCGGGGTGGAGACTAGGGCAGGGCGACCAACAACAACAACAACAAAATGGCCGGTGGCCTCGTAGGGTCGATCAGCTGCACTTTTGAACACAGTAACACGCAGCGCAGAGCGGCAGTGGGAAATGTGGTGCCAGGCAGGCAGCAGCGGCAAGGGCAAGCAGCGGAGCGGCGCAAATTAATAAAGAAAATGCAAATCGGTAATTTTAAATTGGCGAAGGTATGCGGAGTTAGCGCGATGCTAATTATTCAGGCAGCAATGTAATGGCAGCCAAAGCGAGCAGCGGAGCTGCTTAACGATACCCAGCAGGGAAGCAGGTGAGTCAGGGAGCAGCGTAGGGAGCGTCCGAGTCCGCTGGAAGCAGAACGGTCAATGTCTATGCTTTAGTTGTATGTCAAAGTGTGTGTTTATTTGGATATGACTGTGAATTAGTGAGTGTTGGTGTTTGTGTGATCGTGAAAGTGTGTGCTTTGTTTTATGGGTGTGTGAGAGTGTATTTGCATGTGACAGACTATATGTGTGTGTCTGTATGTGTTAGTGTATGATTGTGTACGTGGGTATATATGTTAGAGTGCATCTGTGTGTATGTGGGCGTTTGTGAGTGGTAGACTGTGTATGTGCAAGTGTGAAAACGTGTGTGTAACTGCGTATGGATGTCGATATGTCTTAGAGTGTGTGTGTATGTTTATGCTTCTATAAGGGAGAGTGAGTGTATAAGCACATGTATATGTGTAACAGAGTGTGATAGGCACAGAAACAGCAAAGGCAGGACCCGCCGCAGGCAGGATGAGAAAGTGACGAGACACGGTGTAGTGGAGGTGAAGGAGGCATCGCGCCGGTGCCCCACTATCTCACCGGGAGTGTGGGCGGAGGCGTCCACGGAGTGTCACATCGTCAGGACTGTATCTGCAAGAGTGCCTTACAGGGGAAGGCACCAGGAATACGAACTGCGCTGGGGGTCGTGGATCGTGGAGACCTGCCCCACTTGGAGGGAAATAGTCAAGTGGCGAAGGTGGCAAGCAAGTCTCGGGTAAGTTAGAGGGGGAGAGGGCAGAGGCAGGGGGTTACTGTGAGGGAGAACGGGGATGCCAAAGCAGGCGAAATAACGGAAACTGAGCACAAACACAAGCGCTCTGGGAAACAAAGAGGTCTAAGTGGAGAACTGGAGGGAGTTGGGGAGAAGCTGGCAAGCACTAAAGAGAGAGCTAAAGAGAGTGCTAAGGAGAGTGTGGAAAGCAGAATGGAGTCAGATTCTGGTCACCCAGAAAACAAAGCACTAGTGACTGCTCAGGACAAGAGATCCAGGGGGGAAGTAGGAAACTGCCGCAGGAGTAAAAACTTTATATCTGAGGAGGGGGAGGTAGACTACCACCGGAACACTAAAAAACCATACACCAAGGATGAACCCTCAGCCTCCACGTCAGATACATCACCCCCAGTGAATCCAAAAAGCACAAGGGAAAAAAAGATACACTGCGGCAGTAAAATCACAGCCCCCTCTATCTAGAGCCAGTAAGGCTAAGTTAAAAGCTCTAGACTCCACTAAACAGAAGATAACAACGTCCTTAAGGTCCCTCTTTAAGTTGAAGGAAAAAGAGAAGGTGGATAACCACAGCACGGAGGACAAAAAAGGGAACATACAGAAGCTTGCAGAGAGGAGGCACTAGAGAAAATGGCAACTGATAACAACAGGTTCAGTCCCTTAATGGCTCTAGACCAGCAGAGCGCAAGTGCAGAAGCGTCCCCTGTCAGCACCAACTTGGTGGATAAGAGTCTCCCTCCCCAAGACAACATGGAAAAAATGTTAGGTACGATGATGAGGGAGATGAAGGCCAACTTTGTAACCTCGAGAAAAATCAAACAAAAATCCAAGACGCATGTGAAGTGGGGGACCAAAAAATAAACATGCTAATGGAGAGGGTTACCTCAGTGGAGCTGGAAGTAGCAGTGCTCAACAAGAAGGTCGAAGAAAATAGGAAAGAGATTGACCAGCTCAAAATTACAGATGGCGAGTTAAGGGACAGGATGGAGGCCATGGAAAATCAGGAAAGGCGTAATAATCTAAGACTTCTAAATGTCCCAGAAGGGTTGGAAGGGGAAGATATTAAAAGTTTCACAATTAAACTACTAGAAGAGCTTATTCCCTGGACAAAGTTGATGAACCTCGAAGTTGATATTCAAAGAATCCACCGGGACCCTTTCGGGAGAAACAAAGTCAGAAAAAATCTGAGGAAAATTCTTGTGAACTTTAAAACTTACACGCTAAAGAGAAGATTCTAAGTGAGGGTTTGAAAGTAGGGTCCTTCTCCAAGAGCAATTGGACGTGCAGAATTAGATTGGATATATATAAAGCTGGGTCAGCTCATGCAAGAATTGAAATCTTTAGGAGCAACGGTACAAATGAGGTTCCCAGCCTCGTTGAGAATAATGTGGGAAAACAAGATGTTCAATATTAGGGATCCCAGAGAGGTTGAGTGCTTTGTAGATCGTATAAAGGCTCACTCAAAGGACCAGACAAAATAAAGAAGAACAATGTAGCAAAACAGTAACAGAGCACATCAAAAGAGTTAGGAGCTCAGAAAAAGGGCAAAGATTGCCTCAAGGAAAACCAAGGGAGGCTTCTCCTGGGAGGAGAAAGAGGGGGAGAAAACACACAAAAACGTTTGTAAAAACATTATAAATATACACAAGAAGGGGAGCAAAATAGGGAAAAAAAGAAAAAATGCCCTAAACAAGCAATATGAGGGAGAAGGGGTCCAGGCAACGCACACTGAAAGCAAAAAGATGTTTCAAAGAAAGGTGCATACTGAAAGGAGTAGAGAAAATAAATGGCTGTAACACAATGACTTGGAATGTGAATGGGCTCCGGATAAGGAAACGAAGGGCAAAAATCCTGTAATATCTAAAAATAGTGGATTGCGCAATAATGATTTTGCAAGAGACAAACCTTTTAATGGAAGAATGGGGGAAAATCTTAAAAAAATCAGAAATGGGTAGAGACATGTGTCTGTATTAATCAGGAGTGCACCGTGAAAGGAGTGGCAATATTATTTAAAAAATCTCTGGGAGTCAGGATGAAAACCACAGAGGTAGACAAGAAAGGAAGATGGGTGATAGCAAAAGTAAGGATACAAAATAATCCCTATACAGTGGCTGGGTACTATGGCCCCAACCAGGACTCTGAGCCGCTCCAAAAAATATACTCACAACTTTTATCCTCACAAGCGCCAATAGTAATGGGGGGTGATTTCAACATCACACTTGACCCTAAGAAAGACAGGTATCCAACCAAAAATGGGCCAAACTGACCCAAAATGAGAGAGTGGGTTAGCCTTTATATAAAAGATCTAGGAATCATGAATATATGGAGAGAAAAAGGAGATATGTCGCATAAATTCATGTTGCACAACAAAAGATTGGGGCATGCTTCAAGAATAGATTCTTTCCTGATAGATAGGGGCTTGCTACACTCTACGGAAAGGGTTGAACATATTCCAGCACATTTATCGAACCACTCTGCAGTGCTTTTAAGCCTCAAGCTAAAGTCCCTCATGTCCAAACCTAGATTAACAGTAGATAGAGTTATCCTGCAAGATAGGAACTGCATAGAAGAATTAGCGAAGGAAACCAAGGAATTCTTCAATGTGAACAAAGATGAGACTACAAAGCAGATTGCTTGGGAGGCGTATGAGGCTCTAATCAGGGGGAAAATAGCCAGATTTGGCTGCACAAAAGAACAAAATAATAAAAGGGAAGATTAGGGAGCTAGAAAAGGACATAGCTTCATTGGAACCCTGGATGCTGCTAAAGAATTCGACAGGGTGAGCTGGCCCTTCCTAAATGCAACTCTTACAAAATGTAATCTGGGCAAAACATTTCAGAGCGCAGTCAACCAGATATACACAAGCCCATCCGCCAAGGTTCTAGTGAATGAGTCACTAACGGAAAGGATTTTGATACAAAGGGGTACAAGACAGGGATCGCCGTTATCCCCCTTATTGTTTGATTTATACATAGAGCCACTAGTGGAACTATTAAGGAAAGAAAGAGGAATAATACCATTCAAACATCGGGGTTGGGAGAAGAAGGTTACTCTGTTTGCAGATGACTTGATGGTGTTCTCTAGCAATCTAGCAGTATCCCTTTCAAAAATAAAAAAAACGTGGAAACATTTGGGAAGGAGTCGGGGAATCTCGCAAATCATACGTAAACAGATATTCTAGAATGGAACATTGACTCTCAAGATCGTAGAGTAAAAAACAAAATAAAGTACCTGGGCATAGACCTCCCAACAGACATAAAGGAAATAGCTAACCTGAACGTTGCAAGAATTCATAGAGAAGTAAGAAAACTGTTAAAAGTATGGGGGGGCCTTCCGCTTATGTTTATGGGAAGGTCAAATATAATTAAGATGGCTATACTCCCCAAATTTACATATATATTCAGCACCATCCCCTTTTATTTCAAGCCAGAACAGATAAAAAAAACTACAAGGAGAATTATGTAGCTTTATATGGGCGCCAAAAGGAGCAAGGATTGCCTGGAGAAAGATCAGGAGGAACAAGACGCAAGTAGGGATTGCTAGTAACGACTTCCTACAATACTGTAGAGCCTTCGGATTTAAATACTCTAGGAAACTGCTAGGAGATTTTGAGTTATACCCCGAACACATGAAGGCGGCAGTGGACAAGGAAGGTAGCTATTACCTGTACAAATTTAGTCTCCCAAAGTAATTCAAGAAAATAAAACTAAAGACTATGAAGGCAGCAGCTACAGTTTGGTACCAAATGAGAAGAACTCTTAAAATACCCTACTATAGCAGGTATGCACCCATCTGGGATTCCCCTGGAACACCGGAATGCCTCAAAGACAAGCTAGCAAACTATCTGAAGGAAAACAGCTTCACAAGGTGGGGCGAGCTAAAGACGCAGAACACTGTTATAGACTGGGAAGTGTTATGCAAAAGAACAGATGGCGAAATCTCAAGATTTAAGTACTATCAATTAACAACCTGGGTCAAGAACTTAAAGGATAGCCAGGATGGAACTGGGGAAGAGGAAGAAGTGCTCCAGGTAAACAAAACCATCAAAAAAGAAATAGCGTACTGGTATTGGGCACTGATACAGGAAGGGGAGGAAGATGACAACATTCCAGGAGAGACTTGGGGAAGAGTACTGCCGGAGCTGGATATCCAACAGAAATGGCAAGTATCTATGGCTATTTGTTGGAAAATTGTGACATCTGCACCATTAAGAAGGAACCACTTATTCACTATCCACAGAGCTTATTGGACGCCAAAGAGGCTGTCAAAATTCAAAGGCCATGATGAGAGAAGTTGTCCCAAATGCGGAGAGACAGGTGCAGATGATCTACACATGTTTCGGCAGTGTCCCCAGCTCGAGGAATTCTGGAAAGAGGTGGGGAAGACCTTGTCCACATTATTGGGTCGACAGATGAAGGTGAGTATAGACTTGATTATTTTTGGGATAAGTCAAACCAATGAAGCAACACTTAAGATGAGTAAAGATCAAGAGAAAATCCTCTTCTTTCTGATAGTATTAGCTAGGAGATAAATATGCATAAAGTGGGTGAAAAGTATACCTCCAACACATAAGGAATGTCTGGCTTCAGCACAAAGAATACATAAATTGGACAGAAGTGGGCACAGGGGAAAGAGAAATAAATTCTGGCATATCTGGATAAACCATATACCGACAAGTTGAAATGATTACTGGCTTTGCACAGTCCAATGATTAAGAAAAGCAATAAAGCCTTCAAGTGGATACTTGGAAAGAGTAGTCAAAATGACTAGCTCAACCCAGAAACGAGTTGCATTGGAAATGGACAGAAAGGGGTCCAAGCCTTAAAAGAAATCTCTGCATGTATAAGTCACGTTTACCAAGGAGAAATTCCGCAAGGTTGGCATAACAAGGGAAACAAGCCTCCGACACCTCCAGTTCCAAAATATTGCTGAATGAGAACTAAAATAAATAAATAAAAAACAGGGTGTGATAGGGTATTTATGTCCCTATCAGTGTGTGTGTGTGTGCGCGCATGGGTTTGTGTCCCTGTATGTGTGTGTGCAAGACTATATTTATGTATGAGTGTATGTATGTGTATGAGTGTGTCAGAGAGTTTGTGTATGTAGGTGTGTTTATTTCAGAGTGACTGTAAGTATGTTTTTGTTAGCTATTGTGTGTAAATGTCTATAATCAGTGTGTGTGTGTGTGTCTGTGTGTAATTTTGTAAGTGCGTGATGTAGAGAGCAAAGGCTGTAGATTATAGGGTCTGGTAGGGGACAGGTCTATGCACAAAGACCTCTCTAAAGAGCAAAGGCAGTGCCTTTTAGGACTTGGTGAGGGACTGGCCTCTGCATAAAGGCCTCTTGTACAGACTGAAGTCTGCGCATAATAGGGTTTGATGAATGACTAGTATCTTCACAAAGAAATCTGTAGAAGGAAAAGGCTGTGCGTAGCAGGCTTTGGGGTGAGGCTGTTCTCTGCGTGAACACCTTTGTAGGTGATGAAGGCTGTGCACAATAGGGTTTGGTGAGGTTATGGCCTCTGCCTGGAGACCTGTGTTATGGGTGAAAGCTGTGTGTAGTAGGGTTTGTTGAGAGACTGGCCTCTGTACGAAGACTTCTGTACAGGGTAAAGGCTATTCGTAGCAGTAGTTAGGTGAGGAACTGGCTGCTGTGCAAAGACCTCTGTAGAGGGCGAAGGCTATGCATCATAGGGTTTAGTGTGAGACTAGCCTCTTCACAAAGACCTCTCTACAGAGCAAAAACTGTGCATAATTGCCTTTGGTGAGAGACTAGCCACTGGGTTAACACCTCTATAGAGAATGAAGGCTCTGCCTAATAGAGCTTGGTTCGATACTGC
Organism: Lissotriton helveticus; assembly: GCF_964261635.1. Taxonomy (NCBI): domain Eukaryota; kingdom Metazoa; phylum Chordata; class Amphibia; order Caudata; family Salamandridae; genus Lissotriton; species Lissotriton helveticus. The sequence continues at coordinate 491,497,038 of NC_136069.1, read as the reverse complement.
ATCTGTATGAAGACCTGTGCAGAGTGCAAGGGCTGTGCCTAATAGGATTTGGTGAGGGACTCTCTCTGCATGAAGACCTCAACCTCTCGGCCACATTATAAATTGCGCTGGCTCCCGCAAGTCTCCTGCACGATTGCAGCAACCCAAAAAATCAATTTGAGTCTGGAGGGAGGGGGGTTTCTCTTGGATCCCCGCAAAGTCCAGTGGGTCAAGATGAGGGAACTGAGTCTCTCTGTCCTGTAATGGCAAAACAACTTTTCTCTTTACTTTGATGACAGCCAATCAGAGCGTGCGTCCCTGCAGGAATCACAGAAGAGAAGTGGCTAACAGGGTAAAACAAGCCCCCTCAGCCTATCAGATTGCTATATTTTTTGAAGTTGTTTGCCTCATGGGACTCCTGTAGTAGGCCAGCAAACCCAACCATCCATATATATATACATTTCAAAGCTAATTTCTCAAACAACTGGATTTACAATGAATCACAAAAAGCATGCTTTCTGGCTAAAGATCTAACTTTCTGGCAAATTTGTAATTCCATTTAGCATGACTGCTGAGGCATGATAACACAACTGTTGTTGTAAAGAGCATTACTTTATAAAATTGCAATATTGCTATTTACTGTTTCTTTGTATGTGTGATTATGCTGTGCTCTCTTCACCATAGACCGTTATACACATTTGCAACAATGGTGTCAATCATTAAAAAAATACAACTATTAATTATGGGCATTAATTCTTTCACTTCCTTTTTTTCCACATAGCAAAAAGATCTATATAAATACAACTATTACACAAATCTTATTATTTAATTCTAGAATTAACAGTTCATGTATGCCTTACAAAAGGGAAGAATTGTAGAAAAGGGTATGTTGTTTTTTCAAACTGGTGTCCTCCTGAGTGAACAACTCCACCTTGGTATAATCTAGACTTTGTGTTTTGCCTCCCATCTCCAAGAAAGGAGTAGTGAATATTCAGGGGTCATCCTCAGGAATTAATGGTCTTCTTTGCCTTGTGTGGGCTGTCACTCAGCCTTGCCCGTCAAGCTTGGCGACAATACGTTTCTGTGGTATATTTGTACCTGCAAACATCTCTAAAGTTCTGATGGTGCCATTTCATGAGGATAAACCCAAGAAGCAGCCCAGGTCCAGGTGTAACTAGCAAACATCAGGGTCATAAAGCAGGCCCCTGTAGCCTGTGTTGTATGAGGGTCCCCAATCGTTCAGAGGGGTCAAGCTCTCAGGAGCCCTCTATCCAGCCTAGGCCAATGAATATATGTAGGATATTAGAGATTTTAGGGCCAATCCTCACATTCTGCATGGGGCCCTATCATTATACATTACGCCAGTGGCAAGCACAAAAATGAACTAACTGAATTTGAAATGAAAAGAATGAAAATCAAAGGAAACTATCAGCGCCATTCGAGATGTTTGCTGAAAGGGCATGCTGATGAGCTCTCATGCAGGGCCGGCTTTAGTGCGGTTGGCGCCCGGCGCAAAAATATTTTGTTGGTGCCCCCCCCCCATGACCTCCTCCTCAAAGTCCCTTATGACTACTGGGCAAAAGTGCCCCCCATCTCTCCATATACACTTCTCTCATACATTTAATTTGTAATAAACCACTGGTAAAGGCTGACTTTATTAGTAAGAATGTATATCTATTTATTTATTTTTGTGTTTTACAGAGAGCAAACTTGACCCGTTAGGGTATCAGAGCGCTTCACAGAATCATAGAGTTGTACAAAAGGCATGGAATCATAAGAGTATACAATTGATAGGGAGGGGGCGGGGTGATGGATACATGAAGGGATGGAGGGATACATATGTACAGTTTACATTACAGTTACTCAAAACAAGGCCCCAGGTTTCTTGGTGGGGTGACTAGGTCATCAGAGGGAGGCAATAGCCGGAAATTGAAGGTAATAGTTTAAACGAGGAATTTACCCATAAGGAAGGTTACGCAAACATACCCTTTTCAGCGACATTCGTAATAGGTAATGAAAGACTGGGGGAAAACATAACATCCAAATCTATTTAATGTAGTTTGCATGCAGGTCTTTGATTACAATTCATAACAGTCACTGTTCTATATTAGGGTTGTATCTTATGAACTGTGGTGACAAAAGGATCTCTGTAGCAAAAACAGTAATCCACGTGGCTATCCACACAAAATAGAGATCTGTGATCTGCATGGTACCCATTCTTTGCAGCAAGCATATTAATCCTATGCGCTACTTTATGGCAAGTGAAAACTGCCAGTAGACAAAATTCTGATCTCTCTCAAGCAGGAACATCATCACAAGTGTTATCTTGACATTTTTATTGCTGTCTGAAAGCTGCACGCACAAGTAACTCTGCAGCAGTTGTTTTTAAGTCATAAGTTATTGCTACACACATCACCCCCCCTCAGGTCAGCGCCCCCCTCCCCAGGTCAGCGCCCAGTGTGGCTGCACCAGTTGCACTGCCCTAAAGCCGGCCCTGCTCTCATGTAAAGCACTCTAATACCTTAGCATCGAGTTCATGTTATATAAAACTGCAAAAAACCCTACCTATTTAGCAAAAAATGTAATGTTATGTTATGGAATACCTGTGTTTTCAGTACCGTGCCATCAAAGTTAGACGGTGCCACTGGAGACCAGGGGTTGCGCTTGGATATTCCTGGAACAGCACGTCATTCTTTACCTGAATTGTGTGAGTGATACTTAATTCTTCCACTCCGTTTCGTGCACTTTGCAATTATAAAACACTTTATACATTTCCAGCCTAATTACTACCATAATGTGATACAGAGATTAATTACTTTTCTGCGCATCGAAACTGACTTTAAGTGCATAAAATTACCAATTTGCAAATGGAAATCTTGAATGTAAGTTGGTAAGTGATCTTACGAATGACGAAAGTTTGCTACAGAATTGTTGTAATTTGCAGGTTTAGGGTTAGGAGATTATGTTGAGTGTTCTTGAGTGCAAGAGACTGAAATGTAAGTTAACACCCTCAAAGTTGGGTTATTTACCTACACTTCACAGGTAATTTCTCGCCATCGAAATGTTCATAAATTTGTTCCCGACAAAACAAGAAAATAATATGCTACCAAAGTGGATACATTGAGGGGCCTGTCCTATACATAATGAGGTTCAACAGTAAGGTATTTCTCTATGGAAATTGTAAATTCTGTGTGGCCAAAATCAAAATCGAGGGGCATATTACCAACGATTAGCGATATTTACCGCTAACTAGGCTTAGCTTCAAATTTTTTATCGCTAAGCATCGCCGGAAATTATCGCTGAGATAAGGTGCTATTAGCAACGTTTATCTCCAAAGCGATACATTTTCCGGCGATAGCATGAATATCGTTGAGAATACAGCGATATTCTCACATTAGCAACAAAATGCTCTTAGCCATGTTATCCACTTCCCATTGGATAACATGGCTAAGAACTGGTCAGAGCAGGCGTTAGTTTTTGGCCATAGAGGGAATATTTACATTGCTACGCCTGCCTTGCTAATAGGCGATAGCGACGTTAGCGACTGCTTTCAGTCGCTAACAGGTTGGGTACGCCCACTTTGCATGTCTTTAGCGATAAATATCGCTGACATGCAAAGCGGGACCCAAACCGCTCGCTATCGCCTAAAGCTGTCGCTAACTGCTGTTAGCGACAGCTTGCTAATAGAGCGATAAAATAATTGCCTATCGCCCTGCTTGGTAATATGCCCCCCAATGTGTTAAAATACATTTGCACAGCGGTACAAAAGGGGGTGGTGATGGACGGAGCATCTGAACCAATCAAACACTCACACCCAGTCAACAGATCTGGGTTTAATCCATCACTGTTCTTTAGCCCACTCTGACACACCAGTTCAGACATGGCCATATGCAAATCTGTCTGACCCTGTGACTCATGGGAACAGTCCAGCCCGAAGTGCCAAGCCATGCCTGCCCTGGAACGGAATCAAGCTTCCTAGGACCGCTTTCTGGCATTTCAGCCGTCTTCAGTCAGGCTTGCTTGAATCCAGTGGCAAAGTGAGCAAGGGACTCAACGTCTAAGCATACCCTGCCAACTTATGGCGAACAAAGCGGTACAAAAGGGTGTGGTGATGGACGGAGCATCTGAACCAATCAAACACTAACACCCAGTCAACAGATCAGGGTTTAATCCATCACTGTTCTTTAGCCCACTCTGCCACCCCAGTTCAGACATGGCCATATGCAAATCAGTCTGACCCTGTGCCTCATGGGAACAGTCCACCCCGAACTGCCAAGCCATGCCTTCCCTGGACCGGAATCAAGCTTCCTAGGACCAGTTTCTGGCATTCCAGCCGTCTTCAGCCAGGCTTGCTTGAATCCATTGGCAAAGTGAGCAAGGGACTCAACGTCTGAGCATACCCTGCCAACTTATGGCAAACAAAGCGGTACAAAAGGGGGTGGTGATGGACGGAGTATCTGAACCAATCAAACACTCACACCCAGTCAACAGATCTGGGTTTAATCCATCAACGTTCTTTAGCCCACTCTGCCACCCCAGTTCAGACATGGCCATATGCAAATTAGTCTGACCCTGTGCCTCATGGGAAGAGTCCAGCCCGAACTGCCAAGCCATGCCTTCCCTGGACCCGAATCAAGCTTCCTAGGACCGGTTTCTGGCATTTCAGCCGTCTTCAGCCCGGCATGCTTGAATCCAGTGGCAAAGTGAGCAAGGGACTCAACGTCTGAGCATACCCTGCCAACTTATGGCGGACAAAGCGGTACAAAAGGGGGTGGTGATGGACGGAGCATCTGAACCAAACACTCACACCCAGTCAACAGATCTGGGTTTAATCCATCACTGTTCCTTAGCCCACTCTGCCACACCAGTTCAGACATGGCCATATGCAAATCTGCCTGACCCTGTGACTCATGGGAACAGTCCAGCCCGAAGTGCCAAGCCATGCCTTCCCTGGATGGGAATCAAGCTTCCTAGGACCGGTTTCTGGCATTTCAGCCGTCTTCAGTCAGGCTTGCTTGAATCCAGTGGCAAAGTGAGCAAGGGGCTCAATGTCTGAGCATACCCTGCCAACTTATGGCGAACAAAGCGGTACAAAAGGGTGTGGTGATGGACGTGGCATCTGAACCAATCAAACACTCACACCCAGTCAACAGATCTGGGTTTAATCCATCACTGTTCTTTAGCCCACTCTGCCACCCCAGTTCAGACATGGCCATATGCAAATCAGTCTGACCCTGTGCCTCATGGGAACAGTCCAGCCCGAACTGCCAAGCCATGCCTTCCCTGGTCCGGAATCAAGCTTCCTAGGACCGGTTTCTGGCATTTCAGCCGTCTTCTGCCAGGCTTCCTTGAATCCAGTGGCAAAGTGAGCAAGGGACTCAACGTCTGAGCATACCCTGCCAACTTATGGCGAACAAAGCAGTACAAAAGGGGGTGGTGATGGATGGAGCATCTGAACCAATCAAACACTCACACCCAGTCAACAGATCTGGGTTTAATCCATCACCGTTCTTTAGCCCACTCTGACACCCCAGTCCAGACATGGCCATATGCAAATCAGTCTGACCCTGTGCCTCATGGAAACAGTCCAGCCCGAACTGCCAAGCCATCCCTTCCCTGGACCGGAATCAAGCTTCCTAGGACCAGTTTCTGGCATTTCAGCCGTCTTCAGCCAGGCTTGCTTGAATCCAGTGGCAAAGTGAGCAAGGGACTCGACGTCTGAGCATACCCTGCCAACTTATGGCGAACAAAGCGGTACAAAAGGGGGTGGTGATGGACAGAGCATCTGAACCAAGCAAACACTCACACCCAGTCAACAGATCTGGGTTTAATCCATCACCATTCTTTAGCCCACTCTGCCACCCCAGTGCAGACATGGCCAAATGCAAATCAGTCTGACCCTGAGCCTGATGGAAACAGTCCAGCCCGAATGCCAAGCCATGCCTTCCCTGGACCTGAATCAAGCTTCCTAGGACCGGTTTCTGGCATTTGAGTCATCTTCAGCCAGGCTTGCTTGAATCCAGTGGCAAAGTGAGCAAGGGACTCAACGTCTGAGCATACCCTGCCAACTTATGGCAAACAAAGCGGTACAAAAGGGGGTGGCGATGGACCGAGCTTCAGAACCAATCAAACACTCACACCTAGTCAACAGATCTGGGTTTAATCCATCACCGTTCTTTAGCCCACTCTGCCACCCCAGTTCAGAGATGGCCATATGAAAATCAATCTGACCCTGTGCCTCATGGGAACAGTCCAGCCCGAACTGCCAAGCCATGCCTTCCCTGGACCAGAATCAAGCTTCCTAGGACCGGTTTCTGGCATTTCAGCCATCTTCAGCCAGGCTTGCTTGGATCCAGTGGCAAAGTGAGCAAGGTACTCAACGTCTGAGCATACCCTGCCAACTTATGGTGAACAAAGCGGTACAAAAGGGGGTGGTGATGGACGGAGCATCTGAACCAATCAAACACTCACACCCAGTCAACAGATCTGGATTTTTTCCATCACCGTTTTTAGCCCACAGTGCCACCCCAGTTCAGACTTGGCCATATGCAAATCAGTCTGACGCTGTGCCTCATGGGAACAGCCCAGCCCGAACTGCCAAGCGATGCCTTCCCTGGACCGGAATCAAGCTTCCTAGGACCGGTTTCTGGCATTTCAGCCGTCTTCAGCCAGGCTTTCTTGGATCCAGTGGCAAAGTGAGCAAGGGACTCAACGTCTGAGCATACCCTGCCAACTTATGGCGAACAAAGCGGTACAAAAGGGGGTGGTGATGGATGGAGCAACTGAACCAATCAAACTCCCACACCCAGACAACAGATCTGGGTTTAATCCATCACCGTTCTTTAGCCCACTCTGCCACCCCAATTCAGACATGGCCATATGCAAATCAGTCTTGCCCTGTGCCTCATGGGAACAGACCAGCCCGAACTGCCAAGCCATGCCTTCCCTAGACCGGAATCAGGCTTCCTAGGACCGGTTTCTGGCATTTCAACCATCTTCAGCCAGGCTTGCTTGAATCCAGTGGCAAAGTGAGCAAGGGACTCAACGTCTGAGCATACCCTGCCAAACTTATGGCCAACAAATTGGTACAAAAAGGGATGGTGATGGACGGAGCATCTGAACCAATCAAACACTCACACCCAGTCAACAGATCTGGGTTTAATCCATCACCGTTCTTTAGCCCACTCTGCCACCCCAATTCAGACATGGCTATATGCAAATCAGTCTTGCCCTGTGCCTCATGGGAACAGTCCAGCCCGACCTGCCAAGCCATGCCTTCCCTGGACCGGAATCAATCTTCCCAGGACCGGTTTCTGGCATTTCACCTGTCTTCAGCCAGGCTTGCTTGAATCCAGTGGCATTTTCTCGCCATTGAAATGTTCATAAATTTGTTCCCGACAAAACAAGAAAATAATATGCTACCAAAGTGGATACATTTAGGGGCCTGTCCTATACATAATGAGGTTCAACAGTAAGGTATTTCTCTATGGAAATTGTAAATTCTGTGTGGCCAAAATCAAAATCTAATGTGTTAAAATACATTTGCACAACATTTATACAAATAGAATTTTCACCACGTAGAAATTCTGCCTATGTATTCTCCTTTAATGTACTCAGTGAAATCTATAAATCTCGTAGTAATCTTGTAAGACGTTCTTGATTTTTTATGAATACTATAAAAGCTGGACTAAACAAAGTAATCCCACAAGAGTAAACCTCTAACTATTTTCAGAGTCGCTTTGTAAATTGAGCTCATCCTGTTTGATCTTTTCTCCAACTCTATTTCAGAAAGTGCATCTGTTATGCTGCAAAAATAAGAAAAAAGTTAATATTCATATCAGAGGTGGTTGCTCGTGTTCCACCACACAATCACATCAAATAATTCATGCATTCCATCATTCTGCAGAGTAACAGTGTTAAGGTAGCACAAACATAACATGTTTGCAGATGAGATAAGGAAAATCAATACATTAATGAGCCAGGAAGACAGCAAAGCAAGGCTTGCTAGAAGCAGTTTTTGCCTTTTACTTATATTACATTTTTAGTATGCATGGTATGCTTCTTAATGTTTCAAACGAGTATTATTTGTTTCCCACTGAAGAATGCACCTTCAATTTGGGGTTGTGTAATAGCGAAATCGTGTCATTTTATACAGCTATAATTCTTATTAATCATTGTAGAAATCAATGCTGTTGCCAAGGGGCAATAGTGCCAAAGGATGGCGACACCTCTTTCAAATGAATGTTTATCATTGTAAGAATATTGCTGCAAGGTAACAGGGGGTGAATGTACTGTGGCCATCCACGCCAAGTTTTAACGGTGGGATATGGCAAAAATGTGGGTAGCATGTTACACAATTACCCAGTTGTAAGCAATCCACATTGGGACACTCTGGTGGGTCCCGCCCAACCATTTCTGTCAGGTGAGATTACAATGACTTTGGTCCCTCTAGCTTGAGTTAACTAATGTAAGCTTTGTGGCACAATGACATTGGTCAAGGACCTTCATTGGGTGATGATTAGGAGGCACCTCAGAAAGTAGCTAGACTTGGGAACCTCATATACTGTTTAACTTGTTCTCATATTTTTCCATCTTCAACAGAAAGTAGTAGTTGATAGGTGTGCATAGAACATTTTGATAGCAGGGATTTTGGCTCTGTTATAACGCACCAGCTATTGTTTTTAGCAAAGGGGCTGCTCTTGTTTATGGTATGTGTTAAGATAACACAATACAGTACCGGTGAAGTTGTCTTCAAACAAAATATCTTCATCTCTGAGAGAATAACACCTTTTCATGTGTGGCATTGTGGCACACCTCAGTCTTGTCCATACGTTTGACCATTAAAGATCTGCCCAGTATGCCCCTAATGTTAAGTAAACATTGGTAGCCTGATGCTAAATTCATAAACATTGTCGGGATAAGTGTTCCCTCCTTGACCGTTGGGACTGCTGTGTAGCCACAAATGCAGGGTTTTAAATGGTAGCTCTATAGTGTAGGGCAGAAAAGGTAAGGTAGTCTAATAATAGTGCGTTATATGCTCCATGCACTGTAGATAGCTCATGTTTTTAAAAACCATGGGTTGTTTGTCATGAGGTAATACCTCTCTTTCCTATTATTTCCATATCAATACAATATGATTCACTGCACTTCAATCTTTAAGCATGAATTACCAGATCGGCATATCGCATGACTGCATAGAGTCCATAATGAAATTTAATGGAAGAGAAAATATTTTCCCCCACATTCCTCAGTTTGAAGTGGCTTCCTATGGAAGAGATCTCATCTTAGAATCCACTGTGTTGTCCATTTGAGCTTTTGCCAAAGGTCTGATCATTCTGATTTTCAGGCACATCACTTTAGAAATGTAATAACTTACTTCACCTTCTGCCTCTGCATTTAGTTTCACAAATGGTTTCCTAAAAAAGTGTACATCAGGCTTTTTCCCATAACATTAATATTGAAGTATGGAGAGCACTACACTTCCAGAAGAAAGGAAACAAGTTGATAATGTGCTGGAGTTCATGGAATCATCAATAATGAGCTCAACTTCATATGAGATGTAATATGTATTAAACACATTCACACACAAAAGAATTCACAGGTTCACTCTGGGTACCATCCTGGGCTTAATTGTGATCAGCATCACCTTCACCAAATAGTACAGTTTAATAGTTTTAACGAAAGAAATAGTGATCACTCTAATATATATTCCGTTGTGGTAAATCCTTCAGTAGAAAGAGAATTTTTAATATGATTTAAAATAAAAAATCCAATGAAATTCGCAAGTCACAGATTGATGTGCGATAATAACTCCTCAAGGATGATGTTGCATATAACCTCACAATTTACCACACTCACAAAGCCCTCTATGCATGACTGCTAGTGTCTAAAGCTCAAGAACAGCCTCGATTGCAGTGCCTATTTTCCTAGTGGACGTTTTGGGTACTGTGTGTGTTATGTCATCATCTAGTTTTCTTTAACGGTTACAGTTCTTAACATGAAGTTGGTGAACCTTTGCTATTTGAAAGTGATCACATTTGTCACTGTGGGATTATTTAGAAACCTCTTTTGATCACTATCATATTAGGAATATTTTAGGAACTCAAAATGGAAGCCTCATGTCTGCAGACGTCATGTTAATATCCACAGTCAAGTGCACCATACACTGTGTTAATCTTTTTGTGAAAAGATTTTACCTGTGGTCTTCCCTCAAATACTCATGGTTAGTGTCTGCTTCAGGTTGCCACAAAACCCCCTCATATTTGTTTCTGTGACAGGGGATCATGAACGGTCTGTTTAGCAGCTAGAATTGTTTAATGGCAACCTAAACAAATACCTCAGGTCTGTGACATCCAATTAAATTTCTGAATTTGGAAAGTAATTTGCAGAACTACCAGAACCTCAGAAGCTGCTCAAGCAAACAACATATCAGCTTTCACACTCATTCAAGATTATGAATCCACAGCCTGATTTGTCAATATAAAGAGGTTTTCCACCCTCCACTACTGTGTAGTTATAGTTAGGACAGACTATCCATAAGAAGTACAGTTTTTATTTTGCTAATAAATTGGCACAATTTGACAGATTATCACAAAAGCTTTCAAAACAAAGTTCATTCACCTTAGCACCTTCCTGGAAAGCTTTGGCTTGATCTGTCAAATGGGGTCCGAGGAAAAAGGGAAGCCCAAAATGCCATTTTCCATGCAATTTTATTGGAGAATTTTAGGCACGGCTACAGTGTGAAACCAGTTCTATAGAATTGCATCAAATTTAAAAGAAAGCATGATGTTTATTAAGAGAGCATGATTTTTGTAATTTGGTCTAATTCTGTTCAGCCATTTTTGAGACATAAAGGTGTAACATTTATAGATATCTGTTTGCAGGTGTCCCACAAGACTCTTGTGGGTACAATCAGAAAAACATGCATTCTCATCAGTCGAGCCCACAAGACACTAACAGGAACAAACAATGTGATTGGTGCCACAACATGAAGAAAAATGTTGCAGCCACCAATTTAGGACATAAGGACCCTGGTAGAGGTGTCTCTGGAGGGACTGGCCACCCTGCAGTCAAGTTTAAAAGAATTGTTTATTTTTGTGTTGCGACAATCCTGTGGGAGTTTTGCGGGAGTCAACGCCACCTCCTGCAAGAGACCCATGGGATTGAAAAAAAATTTGCAAAAGTGAAGTGGGTGTTCCTTGGGACAAGCCGGGCACAGGCAACAAACCCACGCCATAAACGACCTAAAGAGGTGTGCAGAAGGAGGTCAGACTTTCCTGGATGGAGGGCAGGTTCATAGCATTTTACTTTACGTTAAAAAATCCTAAAACTTCACTGAAAAGACCAAAGGCTAAAGTCACATTATAGTTCGGTTTGGTAAAATAACTTGCTTTAGACTAAAAAAGCTCACCAAAAGAAAGTAAAATTTAAATTGACATTACAGTTAGGTAAAAATGTAAATCAAAAAAGTAACATTGAAAACTCAAACAACCCCTGAAATTCACCAGTTATAGTTAAATGAAGTAATAATAAATTGTGCACTCGCCATTCAATGCTTATGAACCCACATATTACACCACTCATGACATGTTCTATGATGTAATTAATAACATCACTTATGACATCTGAAATGACATAATTAATGACATTACTGTGCATGAAGGGTGCACAGGCCCAAACCAATTCGAGGAAAGCTCCCCTTTCCCTCTGAGTTTAGAGCCAAGCTTACTAGCACCCTCGTTGCTCAGGTCTGTACATTTGCTGCATGAAGATTATTTGTTTTATAAAAAACACATTTGACCAAACCCTTTGGGTTTAGACAGTCCTAGAGAGGCTGGGGAATGGCTGTGTATTTCCACTGCTCCACATTGTGATGAGCCTGACATGGGTTCCTGGCACCTGTCTGAACATGCCAATGCATGCCCTCTTACACTCAGAAACAGGGCACACACAGGTAGGACTACTATTTTACATATCCCATAGCTCTAGACACTATGGCAAAGTCCCTGGCACCTGTTGTCTGAAAATCACCAAGCATGCCCTCTTAGTCTCAGAAGCATGGCGCACACAGGCAGGGCTATAATTTTAGATATCCCATGGCCCTAGACACTATGGCAAGGTCACGGCCATTTAACTAACACGTGTTCAGATGATGTCACAACCCATATAACCCACCTACACATACGTCAGTTCCAGGGATGGGTTTGAGTCATTGATAATGTCACTTACGGGGTGAGCACCTGTCACTATTTGAATGACGAGCAAAGGTATCCCAGTATTCTACTAACTGTAATTTGTGTGTATATATTTTTAGAAATACCTCTAAACAAGTGATATCAATTTGACAGACAGCATATGGACAGGATTGAGTTTTCAGTAGTCTAGAACTCTTAAATTTAAGGAGGTTATCAAATTGTTTTTGGTGGATAGCCCTTGGCAACAGGGGGAATTTTCTCAAAGTCATTTTGGAATACATCAAGTAGTAATTCTGTATTACTCTTTTACATACTGTTACATGCCTTTGTGAATTAGCTAAAAAAAGTTTAGAACGTAGATACAATAGGAAAGCTCTGGGAATATTCATACACAAGTAGTACACAAGTAAAGCACTGTGCTCTCTTTGCAGTTTTACTATTAGGAGGTTGGATGCAATGTCAAGCAGGAGTACATAAAACAGTACGGGCCTGATTCTCATTGCAGAGATTCTGCCCCGAGTGGGGAGATTCCCCCAGGACTACAGTAAGTAAGTAATATTTATTGCTTGGTTTATTAAAACCTTTTACAATTTCCATATAAAAAAAACATAATAGCAGCAGAGTTCATATTCTAAAACCATTTAAATAAAGCATATACAAACTTTCATGCACAAACCATTTGTCAGTAAATGTTTACACAGACCATAAGTTGAAAAAGCGAGGCTCAGTTCTCAATGAGAGAGATGGGGACTGTTCCGTCATCAAATAGTTGTTAACAGCAATGAGAGAATATTTGCTGTTAGCTTCAAGGGCCCATGTGATGCAAAGATTAAGCAGTCTGGTCGCTTGTCGCAAGAGCCTTTGCCCCTGCTGCATCCATGAATTGAACAAAGTGACACGCTAGTTGTTCATCTCCACCTCCGAAACATGCCTTCACAGCTTGTCTGCAGGTTCTTATCCGCTTAATTATAAAGAGTGGCTTTAGTAACTGTCGCCGTTTGGCCTGTAAATTTCTGTATATGCATAGTAGGAGTAATACACTTTCGTTAGCATCCTCACATAGGCGGCATAAGGATTGACCCTGGAGTCGCTTCCACAGGGGAAGATGCGGTAAAGATGGTAAAATACCCAATCGAAAATTGAGATAATTTTCTTTCCTCTTTCTATAAAAACCTGTGCCTAAGTATGGTTGTGGAGAGGATTTATCATAACTGTGACCCACAAACCATCCATGGGCTCTTTCTGTGAGTGTCGCCTTGTCCTCTACTAGTGATAGCTTTTTCACTGTTTTATTAATAATTTGTTTAAAACAAAGATATGACCCTGAGGCGGTCCAGAGTTCATTAAGTCCCAGACGATCTATTGATGCCGTCAAATAAGTCCTTGCTGCACACTCCCTCTTTAGATGTATTTGAATCCATAACTGTGAGTTCAGGGTGCATGCTTCAGATTTTTTATCCTATACCAGGTCTCAGCATAGGTTCCTTTGCGTGCTATTTCTTGACTTTGCATGCCGATTTCTAGCTGTATTTGGGCTGGCGAGACGTACTTTGGTAAATTGAATAATATTCTGGCAGCTCTTGAAATAGTTCTGTCCAAAGTCAGTGCATCTCTTCCCCTCAGACACTCACTCCCATAAGAGATTGCCGGGATGAGTTTTCTGTTTGATCGATTTTATGGCAACCGCGTTCGAGTTGCCTCTTCTTTTAATTGCTTCTTTTTGTAAATTGATAGTCCCCTTATTATCCATGATCACACATAGATACTTATATTGGTCAACTACTTCGATTAGAGTGTCTGCCATATGCCAGCAGTATTTAGAAGTTTCCTTCTTTAGGTGTATCCTCATAACTTTTGTTTTGTCATGGTTAATGATTAATCCGTTAGATATTAAGTAACGACTAGTTGTATCCATTAAGCGTTGGAGACCAATGGGGTTCTGGCTGACCAGTACGAGATCATCTGCATACAAGAGGTTGGAAAGTGAAAGCCGACCCAGCTTAAGTGGACAAGAATTGCAAATATCCAGTTCTGACGAAAGGTCAGACATAAATAAGTTGAAGGGCGTTGGAGCCAGGACGCACCCTTGTTTAAACCGCATGGTTGTTGGAATTTTCCTGGACAGGTACTTTCCATCCCCGAGCTTTATTTGGACTCAAGTATTTGTATGAAGGAGTAATAACTGGTTTAGGAGAGCAGATGTTATTTTCATTTCCTTGAGTTTGTGCCCGAGTTTACTTCTATCGATTCTGTCAAAAGCTGACGAATAGTCGTTGAAGCACATGAATAGAGGAAGTTTTGATATCCTAGCCCTATCTATCAGTAGGGATAATAAAAGAATGTTTGTAGGTGTCCCCATGCCCTTGCAGAAGCCAGTTTGGTTGATTGGTATAATTGATTGATCTTCGGCCCAGGCAGTGAGGTCGTCCAAAAGGAGGCCAGCGTAATATTTGGCCTCAATGTCAATTAAGGCCACAAGCCTATAACTCTTTTCTAAATTCTTGTCCCCTTTCTTGTATATTGGGGATATGATCGAACCCCGCCAGGAGTCAGGGATGATGATGACTCCTGCTATTTGGCCATACAGCGGTAGCAGAGTGGAAGCCCAGTGTTCCGGGCCCATTTTGAATAGAATTGGTGTAATCCCGTTAGGGCCCGGAGCGCCATCCCTCTTGCCCTTGGCTATCCTGTTCTTGATCTGTGTAGTTGCGAATGAAAGAGGATCGTTTCCAATTGGAACATTTAAATGTGGATAGGATGCATCTAGTAAATTTCTGGAGATCTGCCTCTGTGGAGCATTAAAATGTTGGTGCAGATGCGAGGCCCAGGCTTCTGACAGGTGGGAGTTTACTCTTTGCACATTCTCGTTGGCTAAGCTATTTATTGTTCGCCAAAATCTTGCGCTGTTGTTCGTCTTAGAATTGTGCAATAGCCTCGCCCACAGGTTATCATCCTTTTCCCTTGTTGCCTGCCAAATATATTTTTTATTTTTTGCTTTTAGTTGCGATAACTCCCTTTGTAAAATGGGATCATGACCTGTATGCCGAAGATTACGTATTCATTTATTTATTGCATTCTTGAGCTTACAGAGGTTTGGAGTATTGAAATTTAGAAAATGTTTCTCCTGACGAACTGGCAAACTGCTTGTCATTGAAGCTGGAGTAGTACTTATCCTATTTACTGCTCCCAATGTTTTGGTTAGGTGTTCCCAGTATGCTATCATATTTTTGTTTACATCTATCTGTTCCCGTTGCTCCCACATTGCTTTTGCTGTTGATAATAGTTCCTCTGGATGATTATTTTTAGTTTTTAACCTCCAGAAATTGTTCGTGTAAATGGACTCTGGGTCCTCTACTGGCATATCTAATGATGTTCTCGATTGTCTTGTAGAAATGTCTTGTGGCAAGTGATTGCTTTGATCTTGGGCCCCGATCCGGAAGAATGTGATCCTGCTGAAGAATGAGAGGGATACAAAGGTATACTCTATCAACATGCTTGAAGTTGCGCTGTAGAATGTTGCCGCCGGGGGCTGGTCTCCAGGAAAGAGCCCATTTAGAGCCGCAAGGCTTAGATGTTCCAGCTCTTTTACAAGTTTCTTAACGTGTGGTGTTTGTCGCTTCTTGGCACTCGGCTCCTGACAAGGAATGTTCCAGGCAATGTATTGCTCATCAAAGAGCTCGCCCCTCTTCTGTGGCCCCATCAGATGCATGATAAAGTCTCCCGACATTAGTAAATTAATCATGGACTCTTCTGTCAGTAATCTAGTTATCTCTGCCCCCACTATTTTCGCTCTTTTAATTTTGTCACGCGGATGTATGTAGATGTTTAGGAGTAATAGTTGTTGTAAGAGCTGAGTACCCTTGCTCTCTTTTAATTGGAATTAATGGATGCGGGTAGCCAGGCTTTTGTTCGAGTTGTATTTTTATCCCCAAAACTTTTAGTTGGAGTTCCTCTGCTAAAATCCTCCTTGCTATTTCCTCTGAGACCCAGAATGTCTTGGTTATTTCTCTTTCTCTTTCTGAAATTCCTTTGATACATTTAAATGCAATTCTTTCTAGATCATTTGTGTTTATATCTGCCAGATTTTCAATTGCTTGTATCAGTTGTATTATATTCCCTCTGTTGAGGATGTCCCCTCTGCCTCTGGACTTATATTTGGGGATAAACAGAATAGATTTATTTTTAGGTTGTGATTGGTTGGCCATTCCGGGTGCTGCCTGAATAGATGTCTCCTCTTCGGTGTGTACATTTGAATGCATATTTTTGGAGATATCTTTGGTCCGCCCTGATTAAGGTGAATGATTTCCTTAAAATGGCTGTCTCTCCGGAACTTTCCTTGCTGGTATATACTTGAACTCTGCTTACATGATTACTGTCCACGTTATGTGCTGTTACAGGTGGCTTGATCCGCCCACCGTAATATTAAGTTTGAGTTCTGGGTCCCCTGATGGTGGAAAAATTGATGGTCTTGAATTCCTTTCTCCTGTCGTTTTCTTGGTGATGGGGTTCTCTGCTGATCTTCTTCTTGATGGAGGGTAGTGGAGCTCGGGTATTTACGTTCTTTGTGGTTTCTCCTGAATCTGTTGTGGGTGGCTTTGTCAATTCATCCACTGTCTTTTCCGATTTGGAATCCTCTATTTTTGAAGTCATCGGAGCGCTCACTGCGACACCTACTGGGTGCTTCCGTTGAGATACTCGTAACATACCCTTTTGCCCCTAGTTTTGTGCTGCCTGTGCGAAAATACTCCATTATATTCTTTTTTCTTTTTTCTTTCCTTTCTCCTCCGTTTGAGGCTGTGTTTGTGGTCCTTGTTCCCACCGGCATCAGATTTATCAGAAACCTCTGATTCAGGATTTATTGATGAGGATCCCCCCGAAGGGTGGTCATAACTGTGCTCGGCACCCCTGATGTGCTCTATGTTATTATGACTTCCAGGGTCTTCACTCTTTTGGTTTTCTGTTTTTTTGGTAGTGATTGTCTGCCTGTTGTTTAAGTGATTTCCTGATCGCTTTTCCTTTTGTAAACTATTTAGTGGTCCCTTTTCCCATCCTGTGTTGACCTTTTCTTTTCAGTGTAGGAATCACCCATCAAAGGGCTATTTGTTTGAGCATCCTGAGATTGTTTGCTGGGGTTTTCTTGCTATTTTTCGGATGTCTGCTAGGATGTCCTCCATAACCACTGGAAGAGTGGCGAGTTTGTCGACTATGGAAAAACAGGTTCAGTGTGTTGGGGCCAGATACGTATCTGCCTGGGCCCTTTTGATCAAGTTGCTCATGTCTGCCAGTCTACTGTCGATGTTTGAGATGTGGTTAGCCACTAAATTAAGGATGGAAAGCTGAGCATCCATTTTGTCGCAGTGGTACTGCATTGACTTGACGGAAAGCTGCATGGTGTCCAGTAAGGATTCCCAGAGCTTGTCTAAGTCTAATCGATTGGTCTCATTGTTGCTGATTTTTGGAATGATAGTGGCCTTTGCCTGCCTGAAGTCTGTAAATTGGTAAGAGTAGGAAAGCTCCTGCTGATCTTGACTATGTGTCATATGAACTTGATTGCCAGCTAAGTCTGTTAGGCCATCTACTGATCCCGGCCCTCTTTGTCCAATTGTTTGGTAGGAGCTATGAGAAGAGGCAGTGGCTTGTGTGTTACGAGTGGGAGAAGAGACAGAGTTGAGACTGTCAGTTGTGGTTGAGTTATTCCACTTTGATATACTTTTGTCAATACTCGTTAAAACCTCCGCCCTACTGAGGCTGGTTCCGTGGTGGTGGGGTTTCAAACCTATCTCTGGGCCGGAGTGGTTTGTGACCTTTGGACCCGTGGACATTTCGGGCTGTGGTTCCACATGATCAAAGTAGATGGCTTAATTTTTTGATGATTTTAGCCCCATTGGATTAACTGGAATTCCTTTGCACACCTCATCGTGCGTGTTAAATAAGGGGGTTATGCCAAGAGCGGTTGTTGGTGATTTTCCAATGTTATGGAAATTGTTGGAGTTGAATTCATGTTCATCAGAGGTGGAGTTAAAGTTCCCCGAAAGAATGGTGACAACAGGTTTGAGAGGTGGTTCTTTGTAGAGCTTAATCCTGGCTGGGTAGAATCCTTCTCCTGATGATGATATCTGAGTGATTCCTAGCGCTGTGTCCGTTGCTTGGAGGAGTTCAGTGGGCGTTTCGTTGAGTGCCGTCCTCTCTTTCTGGCCTTCTAAATATGGGGTACTTATTGTTCTGGACTTATGATCTCTGTTGGCCTCTTTTTCATTTTTCGCTTCTTTGCCTCCACTATTTAGGACCGTCTTGTCTACAGCAAGTACTTGAGGGTCTGTTTTCATTGTGCACAAAGGGGATGGAAGGTTGTTGAGACTTTCATATGCAGAGGACTGCCCCAGCATCCCTTAAAAAAGCAAATTTCGTATAAATCTTCGGTTGATGACTGGCTGTTTTAGTTTTTGCACTCTGCTCCAGCCCTTCAACATCAACCAGAATCTGAGATGGTTTTTCTTCCATCGTTGGGCTCTCATTGCTGGTTATATCAGTTAAGCTTTTGCTCTTTTCTTTCCTTTTGTTAATTATGGATGTGATAGAGCGCCTCTCCCTGCCTGATCTCATCTTCTCAGGCCCTTTTGGTCCCGTGGTCCTGTCTTTCTGTAATCATATATGAGCGAGGCTGAAGGCTGAAGGCTTGAAAAGAGCAGTCTCTTGGCTCAATTTGGTGGGGTTGTCAGATTTATCAGGAGGTTCCTCCTTGCTTTTAAAGCCTTCATAAGCCCATGCCCTGGCCCCCCTCTGCCTCTCAACCGCCTCAAGAACTGCCTTCCGGAGCCGGACTTTCACTTTGAGGCAGTTTAAATGGCTGAGAAAGGCAGGCTAGGTGGAATGAGGGTTGGAGGCCTGAGGGCTGAATAGCCTTCAATGGTAAGTGGAGGCAAGGCGAGGCTAACTACAGATGAGCTTCGAGCCACAGGCCCCAAACCTCGTGTCACCTGCCACCTGTGTGCAGCAGACTGTGCCAATGCCGATGCTCAGTCAGCCAAGATCACACGGAGCACTCGGAGCCGGCACCAACATCAACTCAACGTCAGCTCCGGGATGTCGAGTGGGATGGAACAAAGACGAGCAAAAGGCAGAAGACAGAAAGCCGGATGTGTTAGGGAAGCCATGCAGCGTGCTGGAAACCGACCGCGGGCAGCTCCTGGCTCCAGTGCTCGTGGCTCCCGTGCTCGTGCTCCGTCTCTCACCTCTGCCTTTACTGCTCCAGGCTGCTCTGGGCGCTGGTCCTCAGTCCTCAGTCTGAAAAGGAATCTTTGCAGAGTCCGGGGCTCGCTGTGCCCTCGCTGTGCCCTGCGAAACTACTGTAGAAATATGTCAGCCGCAAACCTTCGGCTGGCGGCAGGTAAGCGATGGACGGCGTGCTCCTTGCAGGAGCTCACCAGGTCAGCGGCTCGGCTACTCTGATCAGCTACTCTGCTGCTCTGCTACTCTGGTCTCGCTTGCCAACAACTCTCCCCCAAGACTCCCCAGGACTACAGGGCCTCCGCCACAAGTGCGGAGGCCCTTGGTGAATCAGGACCTACATCTGTAGTTCTATTTCCTGTACTCCTAAATGTTTATGTAAGTCGGCTACAATGTTTCTACTTAATGAAAATATAAGATTTGTCCCTGGATTACCCTACAATATATTACAAGTCTTCTCCTGCCCTGTTTTGCTGCACTTATATCCACCCGCTAATACATTTTTTGCCTTTGGGATTTCATATCAATGGGATGGGTCTTGAGGTGTCACTACATTTTTTATCTAATTATGCAATATATTTAAAACATTTTGTATTTACAGCTGTCCTGCATTAGATGTGCTCATCACTTAATATTGTTTATGAATTATAGTGTTGTGAACTCCTAGCCAATTTACAGCATTAGGAATACTCAAATATATATAAAATGCATGAAGATCTCAATCTAATGGCCTGTATAAGGGCATCCTTCAGGCAAATTTTTTTAACAAGACATCTGAATAAAAAGGACTAACATAGCTTGGTGAACTGGGCCACCTCTACCTCTAGAGCCTTGCAAGTTACATGTTTGATTCCCAGTAGGGCTGACTATTGTTCATGCACCTATAGAAATTCAGCTATTCTGTGCTGCCCTGAATGTACGTAGCATGTCGTGCTTTAATACACTAAAAAACGATATATATATTTCTGCAGGAAGTTTGTCGGGTCCAGCATCTTTACACAAAGCTAATCTATTAACGGCTGTTTCCAACTCTTCCATAGTGATCGGTCCGTCTAACATCTTCCTTTCACTAGTCTCAAGTTGTGCAATAGGCCAGTCCATACTATGTAGGGTAGATATACCGTAAGATAACTGTTGCACATATAACACTGAATAAAACTGATGAAAGTTAGTCAAAATCCCTTTGGGATCTTGGCAGACTACACCAGCATTATCCTTCAACCCAGCAATACGCCGCCCAGATTCCTTAATACGTAGACGAAGCACCAAACACCCAAATTCATGAATTAGTTTTTTGTGGACCAGATATTTCCTGGCATTATCTACGTTCCAAACTCCCTTAATTTTGGACCTCACCAACTCCTCAGCTTTCTCTAGTTCTTGCAAATTACCTGCGCGTGCATTGGCACCCTGAATTAATTTGTTTTCCGCATCTCTCAATCTCGCATATAGCACCAATATCTCCTGTTTTCTCTTCCTGCTCTCGTGACTAACAAAACTTAATACCTCACCTCTGAAACATGCCTTGAATGGGTCCCATACTATTGCATGTTGCGTAGTATACTGATTCATAGAAAATAATTCTTTGATCCACTCAGACATATGTCCCTGGAAATCTTCATTCAAACAAAATTTCCGATCAAAAGAAAATATTTTGACCGGAATTAAAAAAGCCGGAGCAGGAACACCAAGCACAATTGGAGAGTGGTCAGATGTGATTCTTGGCAGAGTTTGAATTGAAGCCCCCACCATTAGTGAAGCCGATAAAAAAAAAAAATCTAGACGCGCAAACTTTTTGTGGGGGAAAGAATAGTAAGTATATCATGGATCTGCAGAATTTAAATAACACCAAGCGTCCACTAGTCCATGATTTGTTACCAAATTATGTAAGGCTTTAAACACTTCTGGCTTGCGCCCCTTATAATACCAGGGCCCCTTCTTCAATTCTCCAATGGATAAAAATATGTTAATGTCCCCACAGATTATAAGAGGTGTCCCCCACATCACTAGCTCTGTATTAAGCTCTATAAGAACTGAAGCAGTGTCCAAGTTGGAACGATATATTGTACAGAGGGTATATTTAATATCCCCATTACACACTCCACGATGGCCCATCTCCCTGCTTTATCGGCTAAGCTGCGGCCCACATTAACTAAGTTGGATTTACTAGAATTGCTACCCCTCTAATCAATGATGATTGTTGAGAAGCTACCACTAGAGAAAACCCCAACGTTTCGATTATTGCCCGCTGTGACCAAGGTATATGTGTCTCTTGGAGACACACCAAGTCTGCATAGACACTTCGCAACTCTGCTGAGATTCGATTTCTTTTCTGCCAATTGTTAAGACCACACACGTTTAATGAGCAAAGCCTTACCCCCTTAGACATCGTAGTGGTAATTTAGCACCATCATACTAATCAAAACATCAATAAATTTTGCTCGACAAGCCAACCAAACATATCTAACTTTATTACATCCTTGAGTTACTGTGATTTATTTACCCCTTTTCCCCCACCTCAGTGACCCACCATAACCCTTTCCCCATCCCCATCCCGGCACACCACCTCTGCCCTCCCACCCCCCTGAACAAGGCTTTAGGACATAAAGTCCTGTAGATGCAGGTGATCGTGCTCCCCCTTGCCCCAACTCATGTCTGTATCACAATGCAATATTGCACAAATTAGAGATAGCAACATCAATCAACTAACCACAATTAAACTAGTGCTACATTGTGCTATAACTAACGTAAACAAGACCCTTAAATTGATTTAAAAAACTAATTAACGGAACTTTCACTGGAAAAAAAAATGTGTGCGACCTTCAAAGAGCACCTTCAATTTTGCTGGATTCAGCAAGTATGCTTGCGCGCTTTTGGCCTGAAATCTAGAAATCAGCTTGCGAAGCTGCCATCTAAGCTCGACTGTTTGCCTGCCAAAATCCCCTCCTTATCTTTTTTTGTTAGGACGTGCTAAGCGATATATATCCTTCATTCCAGGAAACGATTAAATGCAATTAAAAGAGCTCTAGGACGCTCCTCCTGTTGAGCATTGCTAGGACCAGCCACAACACGTCTGTTAAATGGAAAATGGTGTGCTCTCTCAATTTCATGGTCCCAGTCCCACTTAGACAATTCCGAGAAAGATTTAGTGAAAAGATCAACAATATAACGCTGTGGATCCTGTCCTTCCTTCCCCTCTGGAATTTAGATCACTCTCAGATTGTTCCGACGAGCACGGTTTTCCATATCGGCCATCTTTCATTGCAGATCATCCTTGACCGATTGTATAGAAGCAGTTTTGGATTTTTGCTTAGCCAGTTCATCCTCCAAGTTGGAGATCCGTGCTTCGGCTTCGGTGACCCTAGAGACAAAATCCGCCTGTGACTTTGACATCCGTCGTACTGAGTTTTGTAACTTCCTGCATAGGTTCTGGACTCTCTGGCTCTCTTCGCGTGTTTCATCCCGATGAGACATGATTGATTGATAAATAAGAGACAAAGAAATCTCTTCTTCCCCAAGCGGCTGTAGATGTTCAACAGGATACTCTACACCTTTACCCTCATTTAGGTCTAATTTTTTACGCACGGTATGAGATTGCCCTTCATTGAGACCCGCAGCATCTTCGAGGAATGAACTACTGTGCTCGTTCCCATCATTAACGCTCATTTGGGTTGCATACTGCAATTCTAAGTCATCACATGATACGTTAGAATGATCGCACAGTGAAAAAAAGTCATCAGTCTCTGTATCAAGCATCTACATTTGTTTATCAGATGAGGCATGTGGGCGACCGCTTGGACTTTCAGATATCTCTGCTGCTGTGGCTGTGGCCCCAAACCCTCTGCTTCCGCATTAGCACTTTCACCCCGTACAGTATCTCCAACTGAATTTATTTCACCATTCCCCCTTTCACCATTCTCCCATCCAATCCCAGCCATCGCAATCTCAGGGAGCTCAGTGTTCTGCATGCCAAGTGCACAGACCTCAGTTGAAGTGTCTGCATTTAAATTCAATTGTGCAAAATCCTTCACGTTGGGGGGAGGCATTTTCCCTTTGCGCTTTTCTTTATTCACGGAGAAAATTGCTGGTATTTTCTTCTCAGCCCCATCTTTATTTTTAGTTGTAGCAGACTCCATAGCAACACCCGCATTTTTCCCAGTTTTCCCAGACCCTTCTCCCAAAATCTTTCTCACCTCTAATTTGGCACTGTTATCATCGATATTAACCATGTCTGTGCCAAAAGCGTGAGGTCTTCCGCGTGTTCCCTTAAGGGGCATCTTAAAAATCTTCTGCTACGTTATCGGCGCTTTGTGTCAGTATGCCGAGTCTCCCGCTCAAGCTGCCACAGGATACCAACGGCCGCCGGTGAGCCACTGAGTCTGAGTCCCAAACGCTGTCTACCGACTTTCCAAGCTTTCGTTCTCTCTCCCGAACCGGGGAGCTCTGGAAAATCGGCACTACGTCCACACCGCAAGCCGCAGCAGAGAGAATCCACTGAAGACCGTTAGAGCTTGGATCAGTCAGCAGACAAACGCAGAGTACCAAGCTTTTCTCTGTCAGCAAACAACCGCCGAGTACCGCGCTGCCTGAGCGCCGATTTGCAAAACGCCAGATGACGAGCTCCTGCTGCACGGCCGTTCCCCCAGTCAGCTCAATCCGCAGGTGAGCGGGTCCGATTTCCAGCCGTCACCATGCCGCACGAAGAATCAAGGAAGCCGCCGTGAGCTGCCGTGAGTTAAATGAGCAACAATGTAGCAATATAGCAATTTTCTAAAAGTAGCCATGAGAGGGAGCAAAGAACGATCCACCTATGCATCCACAACGGGCGCCATCTTGCCTCTCTACACAGTACAGAATGGTTTTGCCCCTAAATCACGGGAAGGAGCCACCATTGTGGTTTTTGACAAAAAAGGCAAAGATCTTGAGTTGGTGGGCTCATATGGGCCAATTTCATTAATGAATTGTGACGGCAAAATATACTCTAAGATTTTAGCTACTTGATCATCTCAAGTTATTACCCCTTTAGTGTCCCAGAATCAACATGGTTTTATCTCTGAACGCAGTACGGTAGCACATGTCAATAAAGGGGTGATGCTGTTTGATGTTTCATCGGAAAAGCGGGAACTTGCCTTATATTATTGGATGCAGAAAAGGCGTTTGGCCGTGTGGAGTGGGCCTACTTGTGGGAGTTGATGTCACGGATGGGTTTTGGTACACGGTTCATAAATGCCCTACAAGTTTTGTACACTTCACCAGTCGCCAAGATTGCTTCAATGACTCTACTTTCCGAAACGGTCAATATCACTCGGGTTCACAAGGCAGGGGTGCCCCTGCTCCCCATTGCTGTTTGCTCTTTATATCAATTGGTTTATAGAACTATTAAGGAATAACTCTTTGATCAAACCTTTCAGGGTTCATAATGTACCTTATTCAGTGTTTGCATACGCAGACGACATCGCAGTAACTACTTCTGTCCTGCTCTTGCGCTCCAAGAGATTGAGCGGCTTGCATTGTCATTCGGTCAGGTATCTGGTTATAAATTAAACGTCACTAAGACACAGGTTTTAATTACTGATCAGGTGATCATGCATGATAAACAAAGCAAGCAAAGATGGCTGGGTTAAGATTGCGCTGGGCCACAGTGATATCAATATTATTGCATACAATACAGAAAGCTCTAAGGATAAGGTCTAGGCCATCTATCTACAACCAGCTGGCATGATCAACTCATAACCATATAAGAAAAATACAACATATATCCTGAGCTAACGAGAGAATAAAATTGTAAAAAAGATCAGATAACAAGTCAAAGTTTTCTTCTTTTCTTCTTTTATTTCATGTGGTAATAGTTCTTGAAATTCTCTAGCCGACACGTGTTTCGTCTCTAGTGGTATTCAACCACAGACTTCTTCAGGGCTAGAACAATATAGTTTAAAATCATCAGACAGTTCATTTTGAATATTCTTGCAAACCTTAAGTCACCTCAAGTTTTTTCAAAAAACTGTCCTGCCATAAGTTTGGCATAGTGCACCAGTTACAGACTGATCAATTGTCACCCAAACATAGTGTTTTAAAACTATTAAACATAAAGAAACAAGGTGAAAGACCTTTAGAAGATTGCTTCCTCTTGGTGTGCCATCAAAAGCATGCAGTAATATGTGGATCCACCCGAATTCTTAACGTTGATCAGAAAGAAATATATGTGAAAGTCAAGATCAAAAACGTGAAAAACGAATTGTGCGTGCACCCAAATCAACCTGAAAATTAAGTCCAAAACGGACTGATCAACGTTAAGAATTCGGGTGGATCCACATATTACTGTATGCTTTTGATGACACACCAAGAGGAAGCAATCTTCTGAAGGTCTTTCACCTTGTTTCTTTATGTTTAATAGTTTTAAAACACTATGTTTGGGTGACAATTGATCACTCTGTAACTGGTGCACTATGCCAAACTTATGACAAGACAGTTTTTTGAAAAAACTTGAGGTGACTTAAGTTATGCAAGAATATTCAAAATGAACTGTCTGATGATTTTAAACTATATTGTTCTAGCCCTGAAGAAGTCTGTGGTTGAATACCACTAGAGATGAAACACGCGTCGGCTAGAGAATTTCAAGAACGTTTACCACATGAAATAAAAGAAGAAAAGAAGAAAACTTTGACTTGTTATTTGATCTTTTTTACAATTTTATTCTCTCGTTAGCTCAGGATATATGTTGTATTTTGATCATGCATGATACTCGTGTGGTAAAAGAAATGACGTATTTCGGTATCAGAATCAGACCATCTATGTATAAACGGGTTAATGTCAACTGGACCTCGCTACTAAGTAGCATTCAGGATTCATTGGATAAATGGTCTAGATTGCAATTTACTTTGAGTGGCAGAAGTAATGTCATTAAGATGAATGTTTTACCCAAGGTGTTGTATGTTTTTCGAGCTGTACCGCTGGAAATTTCTGTGGCACAATTTCAGCACTTACAGTCTATTTCTTCTAAGTTTCTTTGAGCTCCGGGTAAACCCAGACGAGCCATGAGATTTTTTACTTTACCAATTGAACGGGGGGCTTGCTATTCCGGATTTTGACATCTATTTTTATGCTTGTTTCCTGTTAAAAATGCGTATTTTAATAATGGGAGAAGATATTGGTAACATCGCGGAGGCCCTGTCTATTTTTCAGATTTTGCTGGGTCCAGAGGCATGTCAATGCTTCGTTAAACAAATTGACGGCAGCTACTACAAGCGTACAAGGTTTAAGGTGTCAATATCAGCCTTCAATGTTTGGAAAAGAATCCAGAAGATCTGTTTAGTTGAGAAATTGTCCCGCTATACCCCAACAAATGCTGTATAGCTTCTTCCTCCTATTTTTTGGGATATTACCACTCTGGGCTGGAGGGAAAAGGGTGTTGTACAATTTGGGAATTGTTTCTGCAATGACGGCTCCCTGATGTCCTATGAAGAATTATCTCGACAGTATAATTTGCCTAAAAATCAATTTTTTAAGTTTCTTCAGCTTAGAGAGTTCATTTTCTGGAAAAAAGTTAGATCAGACTCTAGCCCAGTAGTCATTGCTGTCCAACGCCAGGTTAAAATTTGGGTGCTGTGTCAATTACTGTTGTCATTCAGAAAGGACGATCTGGACAAACACAATGCTAAATGGGCTGTGATTCTGGGCATTGATAATGTTAGTTTAAAGGACGCTATTCCCAGATCCAGGGAGACCTTGTTGTCTGCGAATTTGAAAGCACAATGTTTTAAAACCTTTTTTTAATTTATATTATACTTCGGCACGCATGCGAAAATGGAGGACTGGGAAAGATGGGAAATGTTTTCGGTGTGGGGGGGACAATGCAGATATGATGCACCTTTTTTTTTCGTGTGGGTGTCTGACGAATTATAATCAACACATTCAGCAATTTGTGTTTAGATTTATAGGGGTTCAAATTGTTATAACACTTATAATGATGCTTTTGGGTATTTGACCAGAAGTGGGCAAGGGTACTCCCCTTTACAAACATAGATATCTTTTGTTTATAGCAATGACTGTTGCTTGATTATGCATTGCGATAGATTGGTTACAGGTTGAACCTCCCTCCTTTGAACGATGGAGGGCAAAGATGTAAAATGTATTTCATTTAGAGTTCAGTTTGTATTCTGTTAAAGGGGTTAAGAAACGAAATATTGGCTTAGAAATTTGGGGGATGTTTTCTGATTATATGTCCATTTGAAGTCTTTTTTTTATTTATGTATTTGTCCATTGAGTAACTGTGGAAAAAAATTAATAAAAAAATAAATTAAAAAAAGGAAGAGGAGAGGAAACAAAGAATTGAGGAGCAAGGACATGATGATTTTGTTTATGAGCAGGAGCAGGATGATGAAGATGAATATCACGAAAGTGATGATGATGAGGAAATTATGGAGATCATCATTTGCATCGATCGTTGGGACACGCAACGTGATGATGGAGATTTACCAAGTTGCATTGACTAATAAACAACCCATGGTCAATTCACCCAACCTACAACTCCCTTAGAATCTCAACATACCTTGATCACCAATACCAATGTTGGACTGGGTGGAAGCTCCTGCCCCCCCCCCCGCCCGTAATGGGATATACCCCTCTTGTTATTCTCGGTGCAGTAAATTTACTGTTAAAATGTGTAAGAAGACTACTTAGTTACTATGAGTCTTATTGACAAGTTGGCACCCTCATTTTCATGCTTTTGCTATTGAGGACATGTTGTCAAAAGGGGGATAGAGGGTGGGGTACAGTGCTTTCTCCAGCAGGTTGGGCTCAGTGCAGTGGGAGAAGAGAGGGGTTGATAGTGAATACAGTACAAAGATGGAAACAATGCACACTGTTGAAATACACAGAGCTCTAGCTTGTCAACCAAAGGGTGATCACCCAAAATACAGACAGAAAAGAACTAAACACAGTCACAGCACACACACATATGGATGCTTACATAACCCACAAATTTAAGGGCATTAAACCCAAGATTTGAAATATTCCCAGCCTTAATGACATCTGGAAAACAAGGCAGGTGCCTCCTTATCTTCTACGCCACAATATTGACAAAGTTCTGCTACAGGAGATACATGTTACCTGAGTGCCACACAGTAGAGCCAGGTGGATTGAGCGTAAGTTTGTTGTACTCTGCATTCACTTGTGGGGGGGGCATGTTTACATGGCACTCTAATTTGCTCCCTGCAGTTAACAGTAGATCTGGATAGATGTTACATAATTTTAAACATGCTGATACATGAGACCCACCACAGTCATTTGTACATATGTACAAAACGTGGACAGTCCCTCTTTTTTGTAAAGCTGTGGCTTAAAGCACAAAATTACAGCACAGAATCAATAATACGGGGAGAGAGAATTCAAAGTAATATTAGATCCAATAGGGGACAGGTCCAGTGAGAGTAGATGCAGTTAAACAAATTCAATAATTCATTGCTGGCAACATCCCTGTGGTGTGTGGTGAGCTAGAGCCCTTATCAGAAGGGAGGGCACCTTGGCAGCTAGCCTTTGCATTGCATGGCCCAAACTGGATTACCGGCATGTGTCAGAGAATGTCAGTGCATGGACCTCTAATGTGGAACTCCCCACTAGAACCCTCTCTGATCACGTTCAGGTAATGCTGTAGCCCAACGTTCAGGGGTAGACACATAGAGCTTTCTAATAGAGACTCCCAAGCCACTATCTTCAGGATGCTGTGTTCAGAGAGGAGATCCATAAGACTGACCTATTCTTTACTGCTAATGAACAAATGGTAGACAACCCAGCTCGCGAGTGGGAGACATATAAGGCAGTCATTAGGGGGAGCTGCATAGCCAAACAGGGGTGAGTCCTTAAAGACATTAGAAAACATCTGGAAAGGCTAGAGGCAAAATTAAAGGAGCTAGAAGAAACAAATACCAAAGAAGGTACCACTAAAGTTCTAGAGGAGGTGCGACCAAAACCCGATGAATATCAGGAGACTGCTCAAAGTGAGCTTAATTACTTTGGTAAAGAAGTGAAGGCTGGACTATATAGGGAAAGTGACAGATCTGTCAAGACACGAGAAGCACTACGTTGCTAAATAAAACTTAGTTCAGTTATCACAGAGAAAGAAACTGTGCAGTGCAGAGAATAAATGAAACAGGGAGTATCAAAGCAAAGTACCTTGATTACTACACAGACTTGAATAAGTCCAGAACAGACCCTGTCACTGAAGAACTAGACAATTATACTAAAGCGCTAGCATGGTGAGAATTGGGACACAGTAGTCTTTCAAAGCCTCCCAAATTTATTTATTTATTTACTTATTTAATGCATTTTTATAAAGCGCGGACTTTACCCGAAGGTGTCAGAGCACTGTACAATAGAACCAGTTACGTTACATGAGAGAACTGTTGCAGGAATAAAACAAACAAAAATAGCAGGCCATAGAATCGGAGAGACGCAGGCAAAAGGCACACAATCTCAAGCACAGCATGAACAGACTGTACAAGCAAAAATAAGAATAAATATGACAAATTATACAATGACTAAAGAACTTCCTGGCAAACAATAGCAGGCCATAGAATCAAAACAACGCAGGCAAAAGGAACACAATATCAAACGCAGCAAGCACAGGATGTACAAACAAAAATACAAATATGTGTGACAAATTTACAATGACTAAAGAACTTCCTGGTGGGGTCTAAGAAGGAGGGAATTAGTTCTGAAAGTGTCTTTGGAATAAAAGAAATTTGAGGTCCGCTTTGAAAATCTGGATGGAGGTGATGGCACGGAGCGAAGGAGGAAGTGAGTTCCAGATTCTCACTGCATTATCTGAGAACGATTGTGCCAACAATTTTTCCCTTTTGAAATAGGGGGGTTCAAGAAGGAACTTTTCCGCATTCCGAGAAGGTCTTGAGCCTCCAGAATGTTTGAGTTTATTCGCCAGATAGCGAGGGGAGGAAGAGTGCAAAGCTTTGTGGGTGATGCACGCTGTCTTGTAGATAGCTTTAGCCTCGATGGGAAGCCATCGGAGAGAAGACAGGATAGGAGTGATGTGGTCACTACATTTGGACCCTGTAATGAAGCGAGCTGCTGAATGGAGGACGGATTTAAGGGGGGAGAGGTGAGATTTGGGGAGGCCAGTCAGAAGAGAATTACAATAATCCAGTCTAGAGAGAACTAGCGATTGGACCAAGGTTTTTAGGTCATTCTCCGGGAAGAACCTACGAATCCCCCATAAAAGGCGCAGTTGATAATGTGCGCTCTTGGCCAAGGAGTTGATGTGTGAGATTAGGTTGAGTCTTTTGTCAAATATGACACCTAAGGATTTAGCGCAGTCCACAATGATGGGTTTACTGTTGAGTAGATTCGATTGATCCATCCTGGATTGAACAGGAGGCGAAGAGAGAGAGCTAGATAAGAGGAGGAATTCTGCTTTTGAGGGATTGAGAATGAGTTGGTGAACTAACATCCAGTTGTGAATAGTATTGAGAGAAGAGCTGAGTAGTGAGAGATCATGAGAGGAAGACACCTTGAGGTAGATTTGGGTGTCATCCACATAGAGATGGTAGAGGATTCCAGATTTGCTTAAAAGGTTCCCTAATGGTTCCAGATAAAGATTGAACAGAGTGGGAGCAAGGATAGAACCTTGAGGGACGCCTTGGCCAACCACCAGTGGAGACGAGAGACTGTTTGCAATCTTGTTCATTTGGGATCTGTCCGAGAGGAAAGAGGCAAACCATTTGAGTACTGTGCCTTCCACTCCTATTCTCTGTTGAAGAATGTTAAGGAGGGTATTGTGATTAACAGTGTCAAAAGCTGCAGAGAGGTCAAGAAGAATCAGAAGGCACGATTCCCCCGAGTCGAGAATATGCAGCGCATCATCGATCACTTGCAGTAGGGTTGTTTCAGTGCTGCAGTTTTGAATAAAGCCCGACTGGAACATGTTGAGGAGATTATTGTCCATAATGTGTTGGGAGAGTTGTTTTGCAACACATTTTTCTGTGATCTTTGAAAGAAAAGGGAGATTGGTGATGGGGTGGTAGATATTGAGGTCATTTGCATCTGCAGAGGTTTTTTTTTAGAAGGGGGGTAACCTGTCCTGTTTTGAGGACAATTGGGAGGGATCCTTGAATGAGGAAGAGATTGACTAGCCTGGTCCAGTAGGAGAGAGTGTTAGTGTAGAAATCAATGGCGATGCCACTGGGAATGGGGTCGGAGGAATGGTTGTAGGGTTTGGTTTTAGGGATGCATTTGAGGAGATCAACCTCTAAGATGGCGGCAAAGTTCTGCCAAGTGACTACGGATTTTCGCTCCTTGATGGATGTGGGGTGGTTGACCTGTTTCACCAGAGATTTTACCTTTTGATCGAAGAATATAGCGAACTCAGTTGCTTTCTTAGAAGCATCCTCAGGCTTGATGGTTTGGGGAGAACAAATAGGGTATTTGATGAGGTCGAAAAGTTTTTGGGGTCTGTTTTTAGCTGAATCGAGGAGGGATCTGAAATGTGATGTTTTTTCCTGGAAGATGTGCTTGTGGTATATGGATCTTGCTGAACGTAAAAGAGAGAGGTTGGGGGTGGATGGAGATTGTCTCCAGTGCTTCTCCACGATTCTAAGGTTTTTCCTTTCGTCATAGAGAGCTTTGTTGAACCAAGGAGCTGATGGGTTGGGTCTTTTCCTTTTGCTTTGGAGTGGAGCAACCTTGTCGATTTCACTTGCAAGGATTGGGAGGCAAAGGGGAGTGAGATCGTTGACATCCGTATTGGGGTCTAGACTAGGAAGAGACTACATAGCAGAATCACATAGAGTCTCAAGATCAATGTTTTTTGTGTTGCGGAACCACATAGAGGCCCTTTTGGATTGGCCGAGAGTTAAAAAGTGAGAGAGGTGAAAACAGAAGGGAATGAGGAAATGGTCAGACCAGTCAACACGGATGGGTGAAGCAGTGGTAATCTGGTCTGGTTTGGAAATCACAAGGTCCAGAATTGAGCCCTTGGCATGTGTAATTTCCGAGCAGTGTTTGTGCAAGATCATTAGATGTCCATCACCACCTCCTTTTGTACCACTTTGTTCACCATAAGTTGGCAGGGTATGCTCAGACGTGAGTCCCTTGCTCACTTTGCCACTGGATTCAAGCAAGGACTGTTCCCATGAGGCACAGGGTCAGACTGATTTTCATATGGCCATCTCTGAACTGGGGTGGCAGAGTGGGCTAAAGAACGGTGATGGATTAAACCCAGATCTGTTGACTAGGTGTGAGTGTTTGATTGGTTCTGAAGCTCGGTCCATCGCCACCCCCTTTTGTACCGCTTTGTTTGCCATAAGTTGGCAGGGTATGCTCAGACGTTGAGTCCCTTGCTCACTTTGCCACTGGATTCAAGCAAGCCTGGCTGAAGACGACTCAAATGCCAGAAACAGGTCCTAGGAAGCTTGATTCAGGTCCAGGGAAGGCATGGCTTGGCAGGTCGGGCTGGACTGTTCCCATGAAGCACAGGGCAAGACTGATCTGCATATAGCCATGTCTGAATTGGGGTGGCAGAGTGGGCTAAAGAACGGTGATGGATTAAACCCAGATCTGTTGACTGGGTGTGAGTGTTTGATTGGTTCAGATGCTCCGTCCATCACCACCCCCTTTTGTACCCCCCCTTTTGTACCGTTTAGTCAACACAGCAGTAACATTAAAAAATGTGAAATAATCAGCAAGCGTTTATTTAAGGTTAATTACAGTTAAAGAAAGTTAGTAACCAGGGTGTACTGCACCCCTTTTTAGGAACACTATTTATAAGGACAGCAAACATGTAAAAATATGATAGTCTCTTCATAATTCAAAATGTTTTTTTCATTAATCTGCAAAACCGTTTCACCGTAGTAAATTAGATTATAGCAGTGCTTTCAGAAGCATTGTTTTTAAAGTGATACTTATTAAACATGAATTTAGAAACTTTCAGGCTTCGCCCCCCCACAATATTTCCATTAGTGATTAATACAAATACAGTAGAAGGTTTTGTACAGCATGCATTCTGTCATGTATTTCGAGGTCCTCTTATATGTGATAGTGAAGAAAGATTAGGGAAATTGAAATAAAACAACTTCCCAGGATCACACACTTTGGTCAAGTGGGGAAGCCTGGATTCATCCCAGGATTTTTGGTTCCATTTTGTGCAATTCAGTTCAACCACTAGGTGTACATGCTTCGCTTCAGCTACATGCACTATTCATGCCCCTAGACCACTACCCTGCTGGAATCAGTGCGGCCCTCGGTCACACCAAAGACCAAACTTTGCTGCCACCAGGAAAATGTTTTAGAGCACCCATGCTCTAAACCTTCTGCAGTACTGAACTACCGAGGTGTAAGTTGTGTATGATGGGAAGCTATGGCTGATGTTTGTCAGTAAGGCTAACAATTTGGAGTCATAGAAGTGTAACACTAAACACCTGCACTATTGTTGGAACACTGTATGTTGATTATTTTTTGTTGATAAAACAATAAAAACTATTTTTAAGAGGAGCTTCTGCTTTACTCGGTTAAACAAAACAGAGCTTTGAATTATTTTGAAAAGGTTTTGAATAATTAAATATTGGAATGATAAATTATTCATAATTGCTTTAATCATATGCAAATTGAGTACACATTCCATCTCTTTTAAAACTATGGTGAAGTTTGTGTCTGATTAGTGTTGCCTTTCTAAAAATGTATGCAACGGGTGCCACATAGATTTATGCACACTTCCAATTTAGCTCGCAGGGCAGGTATGTTATATTTAATCTCAGATGTCCTATAAAATCTGTTGTTTATTGTGCCATCAGTCGAATGGTCCCAATCTTGCTTGGTGATTTGTTAACTTTGTCATTTTCGATGTGCCATTTTGGATTTTGTCCTCTAAATTACATACCTAGTATGTTTTGACCTTCGGGTGAATCTGTCCTTGTGGTTGGACTTTGAAAAAGATGTATTATTTCAAATTGCGCTGTCTATTTAGTGGAGAATGTCGGCCCCCGGCGAAGTGAAAGTCGCAGATCAGTGTTCCCCTGGAGTGCTTCATGCTGGCCACAGGACAGGGTGGGTATAGTTTAGCTATGGGGAAGGAGCATGTTAGTTAGGGGTCTATAAGGATATCAGGAGAGGGATATCCTGCCTCTTCCTGACACCAAGCACTAAAGGGAAGAGAGGCAGAATTTAGGTCAGAATTTAGGGAGAATCTGGAATAGCATTTAGGCCTATCATTTTCGGGGTCACAACCCGTGGAGCAGTAATGGCGACTCCAGGTCATGAGGCTTTCCGGGTGGCACTCATAACAATGGAAGCTTCAGGCAGGGCTGACCTGCCCAGGTCTGGTGTGCTCAACCAGGCCTGGGCCGGAGCAAGAGCCTCCTGCCACGTCCCCCATCTGCAGAACAGGAGCAGGGGAATCTACCTGAGGATGGGGGGGTGGGGCCTGCCAAGGCGAAGGCCACATGGTTACATGCTCCAATCGGAAGGGAGGAAGAATGTACTGTACCTCTCAAGTGGGGCTGGGCCTGTAGACCTCTTGGCAAGGCCCCATTTGGGAAAGAGGATGTGCAGGTAGCTGGGCCTTTGGGTCCAGCTTTAAAAAAATGCAAGTTGGTTGGTCCTGGTTCCCGGATGGAGGCCTGGGGGCGAAAGAGTAGCCATGCCACAGAAAAAGCATTTAACAGTGGACCCTGTAGGGCCCATGGACCTAAGTAAGTGGCAGTGGGTGGACCTGAATATGCACATACATGAGCAGCATCTGCTAATTCAAGAGACGGAGGAGCACTTGCAGAAATTAGGCCAGAATTTAGGGAGAATCTGGAATAGAGTTTAGGCCTATCTTTTTCGGAGTTGTAGCCTGTGGAGCAGTAATCGCAACTCCGGATAATGAGTAAGGGCAGATGTATCATCCGTTTTTTTTGTCGCAAACGCTGCGATTCGTAAAAAAGCAGCGGTTGCGACAAAAAATCGGCAAATGCGATGTATTAAAAAATCGCATCTCAAAATTAAGGAATCGCAAAATGTGCGATTCCTTAATTTTGCGCAAGCATTTAAGGAATCGCAAAAAGTGATTCCTTAAATGCTATGTAAGAAACATTACAGTTTTGCAATTTCACACTAAGAAATCACAAATTACCACCAACTTGTAGTTGGTGGTAATTTGCGAATTCTTTTACAAATGCACTTTTTGACATTTGTAAAGATGGCATGTGGCGCTCATACATCCCCTTAGGGCATGTATGTGCGTCATATGCGCACACATTCTAAATTTCAGGGGTGCAGCAAGGTGTCCTTAAGACACCCTTGCACCCTTGAAATTATTCTCAATTTGCAATTAGCAAATTGCGATTCGCAAATTGAGAATAACTTCCCATTCCTTCCTGTGGGCCTCCTGGCCCATAGAAATGAATGGGAAATTATTCCTTAATTGCGATTAGCAATTTGCTAATCGCAAATAAGGAATGTCA
Organism: Lissotriton helveticus; assembly: GCF_964261635.1. Lineage (NCBI taxonomy): Eukaryota > Metazoa > Chordata > Amphibia > Caudata > Salamandridae > Lissotriton > Lissotriton helveticus. The sequence continues at coordinate 491,461,187 of NC_136069.1, read as the reverse complement.
AGAAATCGCTAAAAAATAGTGATTTTCTACATACATCTCAAATTGCAAATTATGGTGATGATACATCTGCCCTGCAGTTCGGAAGGCACTCATAATGCAGGGGGCTTCCGGAAGGGCTGCCCTACTCAAGCCTGGAGTGGTCGGCATGAGGAGGTGTGGCTGCGGAGGTAGCAGCTTGCCTCTCTGAGGGGCTACCTGCCAAGGCAGGTGCGCAAAGTGCACTGCGGCTGGGAGCAAGCACAGGGCTGGAGGAACAGTCTCCCGGCACGTCTCCCATCTGCGGAACAGGACAGGGGAATCTGCCTGAGAATCTGCCTGAGACTGGGGGGCCTCCCAACGCAGAGTCTGTGCGGTTGCACGCTCTAATTGGAGGGGAGGAATAATGTACTGGAACTCGCAAGTGGGCTGGGCCTGTAGAGCTCTCAGCAAGGCCCCTCCTGGGAAGGATGATGTGCAAGAGGCTGGGCTTTTGGGTCCAGCCTTTAAAAATACAGATTGGTTGGACCTGGGCTCTGGGTGGAGGGCCTGGAAGCATGACGGCAAGGGGGGAGCCATGCCAAAGAAACAGCATTTAGCAGTGGACCCTGTGGGGGGTAAGGGGCCCTTGGGACCCAAGGACCCCCAGCCAAGTAAGTGGCAGTGGGTAGACCTGGAGGTGCACATACGTTAGCAGCGCCTGCTAATTCAAGAGACAGAGGAGCACTGGGCCAGAATGTGTGATACCAGGGAGAGGACAGTTGCCCTTGTCCTTGCGAGCAGAGAACCTCAGATTTTTGACACGCTGGTGGAGGCCCATGGGCTGTGGGCCCCAAAACGGGGGGACAGTGGGTGTGGGTACCCGAGGACCATGAGCAGGAGGCAGATAGGGTGGGAGCCAGTGATTTTCGAGGGCCCAGTGGTGTGAGGGATCCCCAGGTTAGAGAGGCCTGGTGGGGGACGGAGGCACGAGAGCAGCGATGAGGCCGGGAGAAAGGTGGAGATGCCATGGGGCTTAACATGGTCCGGACGGTTGGCATGTTGGAGAATCTGCAGCAGCCTGACCTTCATCGAGGGTTCACATACAAGGAGTCTGGCCGGAATCCCATTCGTATCAGCATGGTGTATCGGTGCAATGGCAAAGAGGAGGTTTGCAAGAGTCTGTGTGTGCAGAGCCTGTGGGCTATCCAGAGCTGATCCTTGACTATGGGGATGAAAGTGATGAATTGGAAGAATTGGAGTTGCATGATGATGAGGATGCGTCTGTGGGGAAGCCTGGGATTGAGGAGAGGACAAAAGACGAAGTTAGTGTTTTACTATATTTAATCTCATGTGTCCTATACAATCTGTTGTTTATCGCACGTCAGCAGAGAAGCACCAACCATGCTTGGGGACTTGTTAATGGATAGCTTAGCCGTTTTCAATGTGTTGTTTTGGAATTTTCCCTCTAAATTGCATATCTAATATGTTTTGACCCTCCAGCAGCGAGGCTGTTCTTATGTGTGGCCTTTGAAATAAATGTATTCATTTAATGCACGTTGTCTATTTAGTGATGAAATAGTCACTGCTGTTGTGTACACACGGATGCTGACCGCTGTTTGAAGGAAGGAGGAACTTGTACTGGATCCGGGTTGCCCTTATTTCCTCTTGTAGATCTGTTGTAGGCTTCAATAAGGAAGTGATTCTATGAAAATCAGTACGTGTTTTCTGAAGACGGTTATGCTGAGGATGCAGGCACGTCATTTTTTAGGAGGCTTGGACGAAAAATAGATTCTGTTCATTGCATGGATAGATTTCTCAAGGTACTGGAAATATTACAGTGGTAAGCCAATCCTCTGCAAAACAATGCACGTAGAAAACGTTATTGCTCAATCTCTAAATACCCTCCCTGCTTGGTCATTACCCTTCAAATGAAGCAATGCATTTCCGATTTCATTTTTCTCCTTAACCTTTCATCTGGTTGCATCTATGCTAGTTAATTTCCTGGAACTTCAGAGAAACAGAATTTCAGAGTTTTTTGCATTGACATCCATTTAATTGAAAATGTCATGAGTTTACTACACTTTGCGTTGACATTGACATTTTAATAGCAAATATTTGATTCAAAGATTTGTCATTAAAATTAAATTTATTTTGAATTAAACTTCCACTTTCTTTCACTGTAATTTGTTTGTATATATTTTTAGAAATACCTTGAAACATACCCATGCAAGTAATCTTCATTTGACAGACAGCAGAGGGACATGATTGAGTTTTCAACAGTCCAGGACTCTTAATTTTAAGGAGGACATCAAATTGCATCTGGTGGATAGTACCAGGCAACAGGGGACTATTCTCAAAGTTGTTTTGGAATAAGTAAAGTAGTATTTATCAAGTACTGTTTTACATATTGTTACATGCCGATGTGAATTAGCCCAAAAAGTCCAGAACATGGATAAAATGAGAATGTTCTGGAAATATTCATACAAAATTAGGACACATGTAATACACTTTCCTCTTCATGCATTTTTCTGACAAGAAGGGTGGATGCAAAGACAGGCAGGAATAAATAAAATAGTACTGGCCTGATTCTCATTGTGGAGATTCCGCCTCAATAGGGATTCTCCCACAACTGTGGATGCCCTTCATGAATCAAGTCCTACATCTGTAACAATATTCCCTGAAATCTTAAATGTTTCTATTTTACAAAATTATGAGATTTCTCCCTGGATCACTCTACAATATACTACAAGTCTCCTCCTTCCTCTGTGCCTGCATCACCTGCTTTACCGCACTAATATACAACCGCTAACACATTTTTTGCCTTGGGGATTTCATATCAATGGGATGCGTCTTGACGTGCCACTTCGTTTTTTAACTAATTATGCAATACATTTAAAACATTTCATATTTAAATCTTTCCTGCACTAAATATAATTGTCTCTTAATATATTGTTTATAAAGTATGCATTGTTAACTCCCGACAAATTAGAAGCACTAAGAATACTCAAATATATCAAAAATGCATGAAGATCTCAATCTAGTGGACTGTATAATGGCATCCTTCAATCAAATCTGATGAAAAGGAAACATGAGAGAAAAGGGCACGTATCTCAGTGGACTGGGTCCCCTCCACCTCTAGAACCTTTAAAGTTACATTTGTTTCCCAATAGAGCTGACCACTGTCCAAGCACCTATGGACAATTCTGCATTCACAAACATAAAAGTAGCACTACGGTTTTGCATTAACTTTGGGCACAGAATGACTTACTCCACAGTGCGTGCCATTACAGAAAACACTGACAGTGAAGCACTAATGGGAATTAAATGTAACCTTCCCACACAGTATCATCTGTATTATCTATTTGCTATCTGATGGGGCAGTTGAATAGTTCTACACTGTAACACATGAAAACGTACCTCCGTCTATGTTGAATCAATTTGTGCAGCAGAAACTAAAGAATTTGAAGAGAACCACAATATAATGATGGAGATTTACTAAGTTGCATTGACTAATAAACAACCCATGGTCAATCATAGGTCACAATTTACCTAACAGACAACTCGATTAGAACCATCACAGATCTTGACACCAAACCTGAAATCTTTGCAGTCAACCAAATAGATGGAGGAATCCTCAGCTGTAAGAAGAGCATAATCTAGACTCGGGCCATAGGAGGCCCACAAATAGTCTGGCCACAAATACCAGTGTACGATTGAGTGGTAGCTCCTGGCCCTCCTCCCCTGTAATAAGAAATACCCCTCTTGCTATTGTTAGTGCACGAAATTTACTATTAACAATGTGTAAGCAGACTACTAAGTTAGTGTGAGTCTTATTGAGACACTCATTTTCATGGTTTTGTTAATGAGAGGATGTTGACAAAAAGGGGAGGTAGATGGAGGGGTATGCTTTTCCAGCAGGTAGGAGTGGCTGGAGTGGGAGAAGGAAGGGTTTGGTAATTAATTGTAAACAGAACATTTAGGAACTTGGGGCCATATGTATCAAGCTAATTAGCATTCGCAAAGGCCGAAATTCTGTGAATTTTGGCCTTTGCGAATGCTAATTAGACAAATGGCATGTATCAAACATGTTTGATGCAAAATAAGGAATAGCAAAATTTGCAATTCCTTATTTTGCGATTGCACTTAAGGAATCGCAAATTTTGCGATTCCTTAAATGCAATGTATCAAACAAAAAATATTCAAAAAATGCCATTAAGGAATCGCAAATTACCACCAGCTTCTAGTTGGTGGTAATTTGCGAATTCTTTTCAAAAATCTTTTTTCCAAAAAACAAAAGGTGCCATATGACGCCCATACATGCCCCTAGGGCATGCATGTGCGCCATATGCCCCCAAATGTCTTTTTCAGGGGTGCAGCAGGGTGTTCTTGAGACACCCCTGCACCCTTGAAAAAATTCCTAATTTGCGATTAGCTAATTGCTAATCGCAAATTGCCCCTTCATTCCTATGGGCCTCCTGGCCCATAGAAATGAATGGGTAATTTGCGATTAGCAATTTGATAATCGCAAATTAGGAATGGTAAGGAATCGCTATTAAATAGCGATTTTGTACATACATACCGTTTTGCGAATTCCAAATAGCGATTCCTTAAAATTCGCTATTTGGAATTCGCTAAACGGAAGTATGATACATATGGCCCTTGATTACAAACGTGGACCTAGAGTTTACATAAACAATATATATCCATCCAATTAGTAGGTAACAAAAATATGTTATTGTTTTTGTTAATATAAAGAATTTTATCTTAGTATAAAGAAGGAGAAAAAGAGAAAAAAAATTCTCTCCTAAATATAATATCTGTGTGCACAATGGTGATATATATTCAATACATTTCAATACATTGAGTTTCCATGTTTCTTAAAGTGAATATTCAGACATGCTAATACATTCACACTGTGCCTAATAGTACACAATATTGTATATGAAAAGGTTATACAAAGTTTAAGTATTTTTTAGAAAAAGAAACATGGGTATACCAATCAAATCACTTCAATTCATTGAAGGACAATCATCTGTGGCATGGCTCTTGTAAGTTCAAAGGGTTTGGTCATTAATACAGTACAAAGAAGGAAACGTTATGCACTCTAGAAATACACAAAGCCCTGCCTTGTCAACCAAAGGGTAATCACCAGAAATACAGACAGAGAAGAACTGAAAACACAGTCACAGCACACACACATTTGGATGCTTAAATGACACACAAACTGAAGGGCATATGATCTGAATTGTTCCTAGCCTTAATGGCGCCCAGAAAACAAGGCAGGTGCTTGCCTACCTGCTACGCCCCAATATTGAGGTAGGTCTGCTATAGGAGACACATCTTACCAGCTTGACCCATAATAGACTACAGTTCATGTGGATTGAACGTAAGTGTGTTGTATTCTGAATTTGCATGTGGAGGGGAATTTTCATATGACTTGGTGCTCCAATTTGCTCTCTGTAGTTGACAGTAGATCTGGAAGTTAAATAATGTTAAACAATCTGCTACATGAGACCCACCACAATCATTAGTACAAAAGCCTAATGTAGATGGTCCCTCTTTTTTTGCGATCTGTGGCTCAAAGCACAAAATTGGAGCAGAGAATCAATAATATGAGGGAGAGAGATATCAAAGTAATATTAGATCCAGTAGGGAAAAGGTTCAGCGAGAGTAGATGCAGTTAAACAAATTTAAGAATTCATAGCTGAAAACCGTTTAGTGGTGTGAGGCAAGCTAGAGCTCTTACCAGAAGGGAGGGCACCTGGGCAGCTAGCCTTGGCAATGCATGGCCCAGAGTGGATTAGTGGCTTGTGTTGGAAAATGGACATCCGCTATGTGGAACATTCCCTCCAGAACCCTCTCTGAGCATGCTCTGGTAATTCTGTAGCCCAAGACACAAGGCTAGATACCGAGGTGCGCATGTACAAGCTCCTATCACCACCACAATGTCACTTTTATTGATGTTGTGGTGGGGTTTTGAAGCACTTTTTTGGCGAGTACCACGCTACTCTGGAACCCATAAGGATTAGTGTTGAATTAGTATAGTGAAATATAAAAGTAATTTGAGTGGTGAGTATGTAAGTCAGTTATTTGGATTGAGACGGGTTGGGAAAGGGTAGAAAAGGGAATATGGTTTGCATTTATATAGCGCTTTATAACCTAATGGGGCTTTGAAGCTCTTTATTGGCGAGTAGCATGCTACTCTGGAACCCATAAAGGATTAGAAGTGAATTAGTATGGTGGAATATGAAATGTGAGAAGTGAACATGTTAGTCTGTTATTTTGATTGAAAAGGATAGTGAAGGGATATAAGTGTGAAGGATTTAGATTTTTTTTTCGGAGGTCATAGTAGGAGGAGGAGGCTTTTGGATGAGTACAAAGGGGTTGTGGAGGGTAAGAGGCAGAGGGATGAGTTTAGAAAGGTTTGTTTTGGAGGAATGGTATATAAAAAGAGGTGTCAGATGATGCAAGGAGGGGTAGAGTATGGGAGAAACTAGAAGGGGTTATTTTGGGGATCATAGTAGTGGTATGGGGTTGGTATAAAGAAGAGACTGGATATAGAGGACATATTGATATATGTACAGGGTGAGAAATAGGGTAGTGCATTGGAAATAGTAGTAGAAAGAAGTTTGAGATGAGTCAGAAAGTTGGGCCAAAAGATATAGTGAGAGTAGGCCTGGGCGGTAAATTCTGTTCCGCTCGTGGAATTTGCAGAATTGGGGTAATTTCGCATTCCGTGGAGATCATGAAATTGCCCAAAATCCTGTGTTCCGCGACTTCGCAAAATTTTTTGCTTGTTCGTGTTCTCAAAATGCGTGTTCGCAAGATTTTTCCCCCGAGCACGCAAACAGCGATTGCAAACAGTAAAAAAGCATCGCGAACAAGCAATTCCGCATGTTCGTCGAATTTCTGCATGTTCGTTCGATTTTTTACCGTTTTGCGGAGATTTGCGTAACTAGATTATGCAAATTCCGCCCACCCCTAATTGAGAGAAGTATAGGCTGAGAAATAGGGTAGTACATTGGAAATGTTAAATGAGAAGAAAGTAATAAATATATCGATCCATAAGTACATTGAAAGTATACAGATGTATAAAGGAGGTAAGTATATGTAGATTAAAGATATTGATAGAGGTACAGGATGAGAAATAGGGTAGTGCATTTGATATGCTTTTTCAGGAGAAAAGAGGCAAACACACCAATCCAAGTACATGGAAGGTACATAGATGCACAATGGAAGCAAGTACATGTAGACCAAAACTGACCAGATAGTCTGGTTTTCAAGTGTTATTGTACTTTAACTCTTTTTTTTCCAACATATTTTTTCTACTTGTTTATACAAAGCAATACACAAAGATAGGTACATATCTATATTGAACATAAATGCTTATATACAGAGGGATATGCTGTCAATTTCTGTTTGCGTATGGTGCTTATGTGGGGAAGATCCAATTCTTGAGTAGTTTTCTGAAGATAAGGAGGCTGTTCATGGATCTTTTGTTGGATGGTAAAGAGTTCCATAGCTCGGCTGCTTGAACAGAAAAGGATGTGTCACCCATGTTTTTTTCTTGTATCTTGGGATTTTAAGGCGAGGGTGCCCCTTTAGAGCGGAGGTTCCTTTGTTGAATGTGTTTGGTGATTTTAATCCTGATGAAGAGTGGTCCCATTCCATGTATTGCTTTGTGGGTCATACAAAGCAGCTTGAGGGTGCCTGTGTGGGTGCTACACTGCTAAGTGTAGCACCATTGCAGAGGGAAATGCAAGGATGCACCATATTGTTGTAAATATGGTGAAGCCTTGCATTTCAGAAGTGGCGGAGAGAGGCGCTAAGCCAGGAAGGCTAACGCATCTCTCCACCACTTCCTTGTAAATATCTCCTACATATTTGTAATAGAGACTCCCAAACCACCATCTTCTGGATGGGGTGTTCAGAGAGGGCATCAATATAACTGAACTATTGTTTACTGCTAATAAACACACTGTAGACAGCCCAGAAGCCCAGTGGGAAATGTATAATGTAGTTATAAAGGGGATCTGCATATCCTAACAGCTGTGACTCCTTAAAGACATTGGAAATGATCTGCAAAGTCTAGACGCAGAATTAGGGGAACTAGAAAAGACAAAGACCAAAGAGGGTACCACAAACGTTCTAGCAGAGGTGCGAGTAATACTAGATGAATATCAGGAGATGGCTCAAAATGAGCTTAATTACTTTTGTAAAGAAGCGAAAGCTAGACTATATGAGAAAATTGACAGACCTGGCAAGACACTAGCAGCCCCACTCCGCTACAAAATCGTTCAGCTCAGTTATCATAGAGATAGAGACTGTGCAGAGCAGAGAATAAATGAAACAGGGAGTATCATAGCAGGGTGCCTTGATTACTACATCGACTTCTATAAGTCCACAACGGATCCAGTCATGGAAGAACTAGATAATTAGCTTGATACTATAGCCATAGCATAACAAGAGTTGGGACCCAAAAGTCATTCATATCATTCTAAACGAATACGGCCCCAGTTCAGATGGGCTAGCTGCCTCATTCTAGAATGAATACACACAATTAGTGTCCCCTAGGCTTGTAGAGATGTATACCGAGGCCTATGTTAACTACCAGGTCTCTGAACTACAGAATCTGTAGTCTCTCTTCTCTCTCTTACCAGGTCTGAGAACTACAGACTCTGTAGTCTCTCTTCTCTCTCTAACAAACCATGGGCATCACAATAAACAGGCATAGATGCCAAGCAGGATAGCTCACTGAGAATAATACCTGTCGCTACCACCATACCACTCGGCCCATTTTAATTCCTTTAAAATTCCTTTTAATGTCATTAAAATTCTTTTTATCGGACAATAACGATTAAAACATCTGTTCTTACAACACCGCTAGGATCTGGACAGGCATAAACCAAGACATCTCTGGGTCCTAGCATTTCGCTACATACGTAGCTCTGTGTCTGTCTTTTATGCTTATTACCCTCCACATATGCTGCTCACATCTGGAAGGAAAGTACCTCCACCTGTGTAAAAGCAGACAACTTAAACGGCCCCATGACCCAGGAAACTGTTATCCACAGAGTCCCGACGCTGGCCACGTAGGTCTCCGTTTCTGCAGTGAGATTCATGCTTCTAAAGTCCTTCTTTATATTCACAATACTATTAGTGTGTGACTAGAAGCCAGACCCCCGCCCGGGATTCATGGAGTTTCTCTGTAACAGCACTAGAGTAAGAATGCTTTTATGTTTCCCTCTGCACAAATTCCACTGCCATTTGTTCCTGCTATTGATTTTACGGCACTGTAACGCATATTATCTACATGCTTTTCACGCATCACGTTCAGACACATACTGCGTCTCACACCGCTTTAACTCCGATTATAGCACAGGCACGACGGTATCAAGTCACCCAGGCTGAATGTATTTTACTTTAAGCTAATCTCCATATGTGTGCGTTTGTCTGTTTGTCCTTATGTTTTTTACCCTAACAGGTATGAAACTAGAGGAATATCATCCGCTTACACATATCGCACCTTAGCGAGTGCGTCACTTAGCTGGTCATACACATTTGGTATACCATCTTTTTATTCTCACTTTGCACATAAGGTCCTGACAAAAGCCAGCTTCAACGTAAGGCCTGGCTGAAACATGTTGACCACACTGAATGTGGGAGTTCATAATTACCTCCACTCACATCTGCTGCTTTGCTTTTAACACTGCCAAGGACCCATTATTAAAATAACCCTTGGGGAAACTGGGACTCTTAGGACAGTTTTTTAACTTACACTCTTAACACCAATCACCACACACTCACTTAACAAAAACCGCTCCACTGTAAACAGACATCGCAACACACCCAAGGCACACACGGTGCCCTGGGTGGGGCCCGATGATGAAGCATGCCACCAACTAGGTTGGTGGGTGAGGGTCTTTATAAAAAACAAATGTTTTTCCTTACCTCTGAAATACACACCTCGAGCTTCTGAACAATAGCTAGTCCTTTTCGATTTCTAAACTAATACAAAGGGAAGCGAACCGGCATATTTCTATTACTCTCTCTCTTTTTGATACTTATTATCCACAGTAGCGCACAGCTGTGAGAGAATAACAACTCAAGTACATATACCGTCTAAACATGGTGGAAAACAAGGGCTTGACTTTCACTGACGATGACGTCAGTGAAATCCTCGCGAACACCTCTTTCCTAGCAGACATAAACATATCACAGACCATAGCCCAAACCACAGACTGGGACACTTTAAATGAAAAAAAGTGCAACAGGATCCGCACGATCCTGCACGGTGTCATGCTCATGGAATACCTCAGCACCAATACTGCTCGCAAAGGCCTACTAGTAACCAATGCCCCAGGATCTTCCTGGAGGACGCTGCCTTCAGGAAGAACTGGGCACAGATCGCGTGGCATTGCACCAGGGACTGGCTGGTACTTATAATCAAAACAGCCAAGCGACTGTCTGATGCTATAATTAAAGACATCCAGGCTACTGAGAATCATTTCAAGACCACCATAACTTCCTTTAAGAAAAAACTAGAGGAGCCAAATAAAGAAATGGCTGAATATAAAGAGTACCTTACTCAGTCCAAAATTACCAAGTTCCAAAAAGATTTTTTTTTAAAAGTCTTTAAAAAATATATACCCTTACACATACAACAATTACACAGCTCCACAGAACCAGGACATGTTCTCTGATACCTCTGGAGACAACACCTCTGCCTCCAGTGATTCAAGCACGGGCTCTTTTAAATCAAAAGGAAGGGGACGCACACTACGTTGGCAGCAACCCTGGGGCAAGATACAACACCAAGGCCAGAACTTTGGACCACCACCTTTCGTCCACCCGTCCCAGAACCCATACTTTGGATGGCCACCCCTGTACCACCCTCACTCCAAGCCTACTACCATCCAAATCAAAGGCCTCCTTTTTTAGGACAAGGCCGGAGATCAAGGGGACAGAGAAGGAACCAACAGCAGGGGCAGTGGGTGGAAGAAAATGGACCACTAAGCGCCAACACCAGGAACAAGATGAGGGAACCCCAACTGGGACCGAGCGGACAATGCTAGCAACCCAGGATTCCAAACCTGCCACCCTGGTATTTAACCTATCCTCAACCCTCCTGATACCCATGGAAGAAGACGTACTTAACAAAGGACTTTCCTTTGTCCCAACCACAAAACTGGACAAATTCCAGCTTCATATAGAATTGGCAGAATTCTTCCACAAACTCAAGCTCAAAGCGTTCTTAGAGAAACAACCCACGACAGACCAAATCATAAACGATAATGAAACAGGTCTGAGACCTAAGTCCATGTTCCTACCTCCACCATCAACCATTCCTGTGCATAGAGCAACCTTCGAACAAGCCGTTTACCACGTTGTTGAGGACATGGCCCAACCAAGAACCTACAACAATTTTTCTAACCAAGACAGAGAAGCTGTATGCAAACTTCAAGAGAACTCCAATATTACCATCAAACCAGCGCATAAAGGGAGAGGAATTTTCATTCAGGACAAGCAAGATTACATCAGACTACTCAGCTGCAACTACAGACTCCTCAATGAAGACCCCACAAAAGAACTGCGAGCCACCATAACATCTTTAGTTGAATCGGCAGAGTGCTACGTATATATCTCCAAACAGGAGTCAGACTTCCTCAATATCAAAAAAGATAAGGTCCCTTACTTCTACACAGTACCAAAGGTCCATAAAGAGACAAGACCCCCTCCTGCATGTCTTATCGTCTAAGGAATTAACTTACTTCTAGAGCCACTTTCCCAGTACTGTGACTTTTTTCTGAACCCTATGGTCCAGAAGGTATCAACCTACATTAGGGACACCAAACATCTGCTCACTCTCATTAAAAACATTAGTTTTGACCCCACTTCACAACTCCTAGTGGGGCTAGACATTGAAAGCCTCTACACTAGTCTCCCTCAGGATGCCACACTAAAGGTTCTCTATGACATGCTGATGGAGACCACCTGGGAATACATCACCCCCAGAGAGTTAATTTTACAGTGTGCCACCCTAGCTCTGAAGGAGAACTACTTCGAGTTTGAAGGTGAGTTATACCTTCAGACAAATGGCACATCCATGGGAAGCGTTTTTGCCCCTAGCGTTGCCGGTCTTTATGTACATCATTTTGAAAAGGCACACATCATCCCAGCAACCAACCCATATACCAACAACATTAGGTTATTGCATCGTTACATAGATGACATCCTTATGATCTGTGCTGGGTCACAAGAATAGCTGTCCACCTTTCTCAGCTGGCTCAATGAACGTGACCCCTACTTAGGGTTCAACAGCACTGCTAGTGCAAAGAGCATAGCCTTCTTGGACCTCACAATTGAGGTCGAAGCCGGAACTTTGAAGAGCTCCACTTACCACAAACCGACTGCCAGAAACTCACTGTTACAGTTTGACAGCTTCCACCGATGGCCACTCAGGGAGAACCTCCCATTTGGGCAATTTCTCTGTATACGACGGAACTGCAGCTTGACCATGGATTACCAGAGACAATCAGCAGACCTCGCCTCAAAACTACAGGAGCGACGCTATATCAACAAAATCATTCAAACCACAAGAAAACGAGCTCACAATCAAAACAGGGATGCACTCCTTGAGGACAACATACAGAACAATACCCCAGCACAGCTGACCTGAATCAAAACATACAATAAGGCCTCCAACAAAGTGACGAAGATAGTATGAAAGAACTGTCGTATTCTTAACACAGGGACACAAAACTGGGACCCACTTTTCTTTGCACATAAAAAGGCAAGCAGTCTTAAAGACAGCTTGGTATCGACAAGTCCAAGGACAAATCAGAACACCACTACCAACACAGTCCTGAACGCATGGGGACTACCCAATGTAGTCGGACTTTACCCCTGCGGTGATTGCAGTGTCTGTAATCTGACACAATCCACCAAGACACTAAACCTGGAGCAGGGCAAAATATGGTGCCAACTGAAACACACTAATTGCATTTCAAATAACATATTATACCTTATCAAATGTCCTTGCAAACTCCATTACGTGGGAATGACAACATGCAAGGTGAGGACAAGGATTGTGGAACATTGCAGTACCATCAGATGCAAAAAGAATACCAGCAAACTTATGGATGACTGTATATTGAAGGGGCACACCCCTAACGACATGTTGTGCACCGTGATAGAACACATTTGTTATCACAACACTAACAATGACAAATTCCTCCTCACCAAGGAGCAACACTGGATATACCGCCTGTCCACCCATACCCAATGATTAAATGATAGCATACCATGGAACAGCCTTAGCAACTGAAACTCCACTTTGGTGATGATCTTCATCCTTATTCTTTCCATATCAGGAGTATTGGTCCCATACACTTGAAACCCATGATACCACATCCATTTAAGACCTATATCCCACATATGTGGTCTTACACGGGTACATTTAAGGATCAAACCATCAATATCATCTGTGCGGTCCTTTAGTTCATTTGGCACTGGAATAAGTCGATCCGTGTCTCGATACATCCTGTGACACCCTATGGGCACATACTTCGCAACATCTGCTATTCAAACAGTTGGTGCCACCTCATTATCATTTGACACTGCCCTTAGGGCATCACTATAATGCGCTTACCTTTTCGCACAAGTTAAATACCAGGTCTGAGAACTACAGAATCTGTAGTCCCTCTTCTCTCTCTAACAAACCCTGGACATCACGGTACACAGGTATAGATGCCAAGCAGGATAGTTCTCGGAGAATAATAACTGCCGCTCCCACCATAAAACGCGGCCCGTGTTAATTTCTTTCAAATTAATTTTAATTTCATTAAAATCCTTTTTATCGTACCGTGCTGATTGAAACATCGGTTCTTATAACACTGCTAGGATCTAGACAGGCATAAACCAAGACATCTCTGGGACCTACCATTTTGCTACACACGTAGCTCTGCGTCCGTCTTTTAAGTTTATTACCCTCCACAGATGCTGCTTCCATCTGGAAGGAAAGTGCCTCCACCTGTGCAAAAGGAGACTACTTAAACCCCGCCATGACCGGGGACCATTATCAACGGAGTCCCGACGCTGGCCAAGTAGGTTTGAATGGAGAGTCTCAAGCTTTGACGAAGTGAGTAGGGGACAACGGGGGTTGTCTGAGTTCAAGTCCTTACTCATGAGGACGAATCTCCGTCTTTGCAGCTAGAGTCATGCTTCTAAAGTCCTTCTTTATTTTCACAATACTATTAGTGTGTAACTAGAAGCCGGACCCCCGCCCGGGATTCATGGAGTTTATCTCGAATCGCACTAGAGTAACAATGCTTTTATGTTTCCCTCTGCACAAATGCCACTGCAATTTTTTCCTGCTATTGATTTTACAGCACAGTAACGCATATTATCGACTTGATTTTCATGCATCACGTTCAGACGCATACTGTGTCTCACTACCGCTTTACCTCCGATTACAGCACAGGCACGATGGTATCAAGTCATCCAGGCTGAAAGAGTTTTTCCTTGAAGCTACTCTGCTTATGTGTGTGTTTGTCTGTTTGTCTTTATGTTTTTTACCCTAGCAGGTACGAAACTAGAGGAATATCATCCTCTTACAATATAACACCTTAGCGAGTGCGTCACTTAGCTGGTCATACACATTTGGTATACCATCTTTTTATTCTCAATTTGCACATAAGGTCCTGACAAAAGCCAGATTCAGCATAAGGCCTGACTGAAAAATGTTGACCACACTGGATGTGGAACCTCATAGTCACCGCCACTCACAACCGCCACTTTGCTTTTAACACTGCCAAGGGCCCATTATTAAAATAACCCTTGTGGACACTGGGACCCTTAGGACAGTTTTTTAACTTACGCTCTTAACACCAATCAACACACTCACTTAACAATAAACGCTCCGCTGTAAACAGATACGCAGCACACCCGAGGCACACTCAGTCCCCTAGGTGGGGTCCGATGATGAAGCATGCCACCAACTAGGTTGGTGTGTGAGGGCCTTCATAAAAAACAAATGTTTTTTCCTTATCTCTGCAACACACACCTCGAGCTTCTGAACAATAGCTAGTTCTTTTTAAAATCTAAACTAATACAAGGGGAAGCGAGCCAGCATATTTATTATCCTCTCTCTCTTTTTGATACTTATTCAAATGTACTCTTCCTCCATCCCTATGCGAAGACATGAGGACAACACTTCCTAAATCCAGGTAACATCCAGCTATAACTGGTTTCTACAGACCCACTTCCCCTAATCAACAAATAATAATGTTATCAAATTCCTAGCAAATAGGATGCTCCCCATGCCCCCTAGCTTGGAATGGCCAGCCCAATTGAGGTTCATACTTGATATGTCCACCTCACATAATCTTAGAACTTTGTTCACAATGTTATATAAAATTGAATCTGAGACAGGAGTGGTCATGCTCGGCCTAACAAAAGTGTTTGAGTCAATAGAATGGCCTATCCGTTCTATTTATTCACGCAAAAATGATTCAGCAAGAGCTTTCACCACTGGTTGCTTTTACTCTACATGATACCTGTGGCTAGAATGCAACAACATTGAATGATATCCACACTGATGCACAAAGCCAGGGCTGCCACCATTCATTGCTAATACTTGCCCTCGCAATGGAGCATATAGAAGTCATCCTGTGTCAACATCATGCAGAGAGATGTTTGGCATACAATACTAGACGTATGGGGGCAAGATGGCCGCGGGTGGATTGTGTTGAGAGGTCGCATTAACTCCTCTCTCCCATCGTCAACATCGCCAACATCATGTTCAGAGCCGGATTCTACACGGACTGAGCGATAACCTCTGATGGCCCCTGAACTTTGGCGGCAGTCCAGAGTTGCACTATTTGTTGGAGCAGCTTTGAAAATTCGCCTAGTAGCAGAATTTTTCTGGTTGAAGACGAAGCTATGAGAGCTGATGAATACCATCAGCTCCAAAAGATCAGCACAGACACTGCGGCAGTCACAGCCGCACACACAGACACAGCCGGCAAAAATGCCTTCACGCGCGGCAAAGAACGAAAGGAAGGACAAAGACAAAAGTAAAGACCAGCCGCAGCCGGACTCAGCAAAAAAGGTATCAACACAAGAGGCTACGCTGCCAGCGAAAAACCCAGGCGCTGTACGAAAAGTAGCGGCCCCGCAGCAGAGAACGAGGACGGAGCAGCGGGGAAGGTCTAGCGCGATACCCGACAACAGCGTGAACAGCCCTGATATGCTCTCAAGGAATACAGGAAAAGTAAAAGAAACACCTTTTAGGCATCCTACCTTGACGGAGGTCTTCACTGCTCGATCGACAGCGCAAAGTATCAGTTTCAGTGGCAGTAACTCGGGAGGGCCGAGTAATGGTGGAGCCGGCCTCGAGGACGCCGCTGTTGCACCGAAAGCGATGCCGGTGGTTGCTAAGCAACAGCCCGACCAGAGCATTGGGAGTGAAGAGATTACCGATTCTGGGACACAGGCTGTAGGCATGGCTCGGGATCCAGAGCAGAAAGAAGCAGCTCCTGAATCTATCTCGGAGGGCGCAGCAGCGGCACATGCAGAGACAGAGGCAGAGACTATACACAAGGGTGAGATTGGAACTGGAAGCGCTGATATGATGAGCACTATTATCTCACTTGAGAAGGAATTAGCTGTTGCAAATAACGCCAAGCCCACATGGGGGAGCTCAGTTAGCCTGGTGAATAATGATCTGTTTACTGGAGGAGGCACAAGGGCCCAGGAGCTGATGAGAGTGGGAGATGTCACATCAGTGGAAGGGGAGCACTTTTACTCCGTGAACGAGGATTCTGATTCAGTAATGCCTACTGAAGAGTCATCCGAGGAACAGGGTGACGATGATGAGGGCGAGATCACTGGCCTTAGCTCCAACTCCTCAGACATGGATATGGGCAAAGAAACCACGCAGAAGAAAAGACAGGGTAAATCTAGTAAAGGAGTGAAAGGCTCCCCTGCGGGTCCAGATAAAAGACTCCTCTGGGACTATTCAGCAACCTCGCAGACCTATCAGGAAGAGGATATAGCCAGTCCCTCTAAGCATATTGCTCCATTTGATCTTGTATTTAATATGTTGAAGCAAATACAGACCGAGGCCAGAGCAGTAAGTCGGAAAGCAAGACAGGACGCTAAAAAAATTCAATTGGCACCGAAAAAAACAAATAAACTCTATGATGATTTGGTAGGGAGGGTGACAGAGGTGGAAGAGAGAACTGGCAAATTAGAAGATGACCTTGGGAGCTGGCAATCTTTTAAGTCAACGCAGGAAAAGCTATCAGAAGACTTCCAGTGGAAGATGGAAGATTTCGAAAATCGCCAAAGGCGCAACAATGTTAGATTCTTGGGCGTGGCAGAAGGGCTTGAGGGCCAAGACACTAGGCGTTTTGTGGTAAACCTACTGAAGGGGGCATTTCCTGAGTCCAAGTGGCAGTGGGACAGGGAAATTCAGAGGGCGCACAGGTTTCCTTTTAAACAGAAGAAGGTGTATGGCGCAGAAGGAGGTGGCCAGGCTCCCCTTCCTAGAGCTATCCTAGTTTATATTGGGAACTTTTTGCTGCGGCAAGAAATTATTGATAAGGCTAGACCCGACGGTAAAAGAACATTTGAGGGCTCCACCTTTTTCGCCAGACCAGACTTTTGCCATGTGACAGTCGAGAGAAGGTGGAGGTTGAGGCAGCTGATTACGCAGTTTCAGGCTCTGGGATCAGAGGCTTACCTGCTTTTTCCTGCTAAATTGAAAGTGGTTACAAAAGGCGGAGTCAGAATGTTCCTCTCAGAAATTAAGGCACAGCAATACTTGGAAGAGTTAAAGAGGGATAAGGAATAATTGACATAAGTATGTATCGGTCTGTGTAGCGTAGGGATAACAACAGGGCTCACATGGGTGCAAAAAGGGTTTTTACTAGGTTTATTGGTGGAGGGGTGAACGGTGAGAGATGATGGGAGGGGGGTGCGACTGTCACAATTCAGAAACGGCCATACATAGGTCATACTTGACCTATTTGCCTGTAAAGTGGGGGAGGGACAGAGGGGGTGGGCAAGCTAGGGGAGGGGTAGGGGGGTGGGGGCTATTAAACGTGGTTAAAATTGTTGTTTTTTCGATTGTAATAACACACATTTTCATTGAAGTTCAGTCACAGTATAAACAGATTAGACTATACGCGAAAAAGGCAGAATATGTTTATATTTTCTATAACTTCTACTATGAAGGAAGGTTAATAATAGGAAGGATATTGCATATGCTTTAATGTCTTGTAAAATTGCTTCAATCAATATATGTGGACTTAACAATCCTAATAAGAGACTGAAAGTTGCAGGATTATTGAGAACTCTCCATTTAGATCTGGTGTGCCTCCAGGAGACCCATATCGAAACCGCACAGGTGCATCTTCTGGATCAGTTGGGGCTCAAGGTATTAGCGGCTAGCAAACAAGGAACTAGGACCAGAGGGGTGGCAATTCTGGGGAGAAATAGAGATGTGGTGGTCCATAGAAAAAAGGAGGATCTCTGGGGTAGGTGGGCCATTTTGGAAATTTGTTACAAAGGGGTGAAATTTACATTAGTTACAATTTATGGGTCTACTGATGACGACCCAGATGTATGGCAGTTTATGGATACTGAACTTGCCCTCTGGCCTGAGCCCATTGTATGCTGCGGGGATTTTAATATTCACGACCCAGAAAGCACATTTATGGTACCGGGGGTAGATATATGGGGAGGAAGAAAAAGACACACAGGGCGTTAGCCGACATGGTACAACACAATTCTTTAGCTGATCCTTGGAGGGAGCAACATCCTCATTTGGATAGCAGCACTTTTTATTCGGCCCCTCACAAAATCTTGGTCAGACTGGATTACTTTTTAGTCTCTAACACATTAATCACTGGGGTGCAAGTGGAAAAACATCCTAGGATTGTCTCAGATCACAGTCCTTTGGTGTTAACATTTAAGATGCCTATAGCTGAAACTAGTAAAACACGGTGGACTTTTGAACGTATCCTCCTAAAGAATGGGGCATATCAGAAACATATGGAAGCCTGGATAAAATTTTATTGGGACATAAATAGAGACTCAGCATCTCCAGGGGTGGTTTGGGACTGCTTTAAAGCTGGCATAAGAGGAGAGACAATGAGCTATGTACTAGCTAAGCGAAAGAGGGAAAGAACTAGAACGGAAGAGATCCGACAAAGGTTGGCTGTAGAGGAAGAGATATTAGCTGCAGCTATAAGTCGGAATATCGCAGTGGAATCAATCTTACTTAAAATCGTAGCCCTCAAAGGACAGGCCATAGAAGGTTTCAGTAGGAAAACGGCAGAAAACTATATGGCCAAAAAACAGGAGGTGTATGAACTAAGTGAGAGGGTTGGACACGTCTTAGTGGTTCGAACTAGGCAGCGTACTGCTGCAGCTGATATAAAAGAGATTCATGATCCACAGGGGGTGTCTGTTACAGATCCAGATTTGATAAGGGAATTTTTTAGGACATTTTATGATGATTTATACTCCTTGGATGAAATAATAAGTCAGAATCAGATAGACAGCTATCTCTGTGATATTCCTCCCCCCGTCTATCACCGGAAGAAAAGGAGAGGTTAGATGTCCCTCTCTGTCTGCAGGAGTTTACGTGGGCTTTGGGGAGTCTCCCCTCAGGGAAAGCAGCCGGGCCGGATCAAATTCCGATTGAATTTTATAAAGTATTCCAAAACGTTCTCCTGGCTGATATGTTTGAAATTATGGATTATACACAACGGGGAGGGATACCTCCTGAGTCCTGGGGCGGGGCAGATATTATTGTTATTGCAAAAAAAGGTAAACCGACAACACTTCCCGGCTCAATCAATCAATCAATCAATCAAGGCATTTATAGAGCGCACTACTCACCCGGAGGGTACCAAGGCGCTTAGGGGGGGTACCGCTACTGCTCGAACAGCCAGGTCTTGAGCTTCTTCCTGAAGGAGAGGTGGTCTTGGGTCAGGCGAAGGTCGGGAGGGAGGGTGTTCCAGGTCTTGGCGGCCAGGTAGGAGAAGGACCTTCCTCCTGTTCTCGCTCTTCGGATGCGGGGGACGGCGGCGAGGGCGTGGTTGGTCGATCGGAGGTGGCGTTTGGGAGCGTAGAAGTTGAGGCGGTTGTTGAGGTAGCTCGGGCCTTGGTCGTGTAGGGCTTTGTGTGCGTGGGTGAGGAGATGGAAGGTGATTCTCTTGTTGACGGGGAGCCAGTGCAGGTCTCTCAGATGTCCAGAGATGTGGCTGCGTCGGGGGATGTCGAGGATGAGTCTGACTGAGGCGTTCTGGATCCGCTGGAGTCTCTTCTGGAGTTTGGCGGTTGTTCCGGCGTAGAGGGCGTTGCCGTAGTCCAGTCGGCTGGTGACGAGGGCCTGGGTGACCGTCTTCCTGGTCTCGGTGGGGATCCACCGGAAGATCTTCCGTAGCATGCGCAGGATGTTGAAACAGGACGCGGAGACGGCGTTGACTTGTCTGGTCATGGAGAGGGAGGAGTCCAGGATGAAGCCCAGGTTGCGTGCGTGGTCTGTCGGTTTGGGTGCGGTGCCCAGGGCGGGGGGCCACCAGGAGTCGTCCCAGGCGGAGGGCGAGGAACCCAGGATGAGGACTTCCGTCTTGTCTGAGTTCAGTTTCAGGCGGCTGGTCGTCATCCACTCGGCTACGTCTTTCATCCCTTCGTGGAGGTTGGTTCTGGCGGTGGCGGGGTCGTTGGTCAGGGAGAGGATCAGCTGGGTGTCGTCGGCGTAGGAGATGATGTTGAGGTTGTGTTGGCGTGCGATGGCCGCAAGGGGGCTCATGTAGACGTTGAAGAGGGTGGGGCTGAGCGAGGAGCCCTGAGGAACGCCGCAGATGACCTCCGTGTCTGCAGATCTGAACGGTGGTAGGCGGACTCTCTGTGTCCTTCCAGCGAGGAAGGAGATGATCCACTCCAGTGCCTTCTCCTGGATTCCGATGTTGCTGAGGCGTTGCACTAGGGTGCGGTGGCAGACAGTGTCGAACGCCGCGGAGAGGTCTAGGAGGATGAGGGCCGCTGTTTCACCGTTGTCCAGCAGGGTCCGGATGTCATCGGTGGCAGCGATGAGGGCGGTCTCGGTGCTGTGGTTGGCTCGGAAGCCAGACTGTGAGGGGTCGAGGGATCCGTTTGTCTCGAGGAAGGCGGCCAGCTGCTTGTTGGCGGTCTTCTCAATGACTTTGGCTGGGAACGGGAGGAGCGAGATGGGGCGGTAATTCTTGAGTTCGGGGGGTCCGCTGTTGGTTTCTTTAGTAGAGCGCTGAGTTCGGCGTGCTTCCAGCTCTCAGGGAAGGTGGCGGTGTCGAAGGAGGTGTTGATGATGTCACGCAGGTGGGGTGCGATGACAGCGTCGGCCTTGTTGAAGACGTGGTGGGGGCAGGGGTCGGTCGGTGATCCGGAGTGGATAGAGTTCATCATGCAGATGGTGTCTTCGGTGCTGATCGGGGTCCAGGCGCGGAGGGTGGTGGTGGGGGGCCGTGGTTTGGTCGTGGCGTGCGACGGTTGAGTGCTGAAGCTGTTGTGTATGTCCGCGATCTTGTTGTGGAAGTAGGAGGCGAGGGTGTTGCAGAGGTCTTGCGACGGGGTGATGTCGTTGTTTCCGGCGTTGGGGTTGGAGAGCTCTTTCACGATGTTGAAGAGTTCCTTGCAGTTGTGTGCGTTGTTGTCCAGCCGATCCTTGTATGCTGTTTTCTTGGTGGCGCGGATCAGTTGATGGTGTTTCCGGGTGGCGTGCTTGAGGGTGGTCATGTTGTCCGGTGTTGGCTCCCTTCTCCAGGCCTTCTCGAGGGCTCGGCAGTTCTTCTTGGAGCTCTTGAGTTCGTCGGTGAACCATGGGGCCTTCTTGCTGCCGGGTCTGCTAGGCGGGGTCCTCAGTGGGGCGAGGTCGTCTGCGCAGTTGCTGATCCATTTCGTGAGGTTGTCGGCGGCCTGGCTGGGGTTCGCTGAGCTGGCGGGAGGGTGCTGGCTCAGGGAAGCGGCGAGCTGGTCTGCTGTGATCTTGTTCCAGTTTCTTCGAGCAACCTGTTGCTGGTGGTGGAGGATCGTGGATCTTCTGAAGGTGAAGTGGACTCAGCTGTGGTCCGTCCAGGGGAGCCCGGTGGCGTGGCTGAAGGCGATGTCCTTGCTGGAAGAGAAGACAGCGTCGCTCATACAGACCTATTACTCTTATGAACGCAGATGTCAAAGTTTACTCCAAGATTCTAGCAAAAAGACTAGCTGGGAGCATCGAACATCTGGTAAGCACATCACAGCATGGCTTTATACCTGGGAAGGGTACGACCCAGCATGTTAGAATGGTGATTACGATGTTCGACGCTGCTGGGGGTCTAGGCGACCCTATCGTGGCACTATTTTTAGATGCCGAGAAGGCCTTTGATAGGGTCGCCTGGAAATTCTTATGGGCAGTACTGAGATGGTGTGGTATTGGAGAAAGGTTTTTAAAAGCCATACAAGTTCTGTATAATAATCCTACTGCAAGCATCAGAGTAAACAGAGGGCATTCAAATGTAGTAAAACTTTTAAGGGGGACAAGGTAAGGGTGCCCCGCATCCCCACTGCTGTTTGCATTATATTTGGAGCCATTTTTACGAAAATTAGAAAGAAACGGAGGGATTCCACCAATGACATTGAATGGATCTACAGTTAAATTGCTAGCCTATGCAGACGATGTGGCTATATTAACCCCAAATCCAGATATTGCTATCAGAGGGGTGGAAATGGAAGCCCAAAGATTTGGTCAAGTCTCAGGTTACAGGTTAAACAAATCCAAGACGCAAATTGTTATAAATCAATTCACGAGGTGTACTGATAATAGGGTGGTTAGATCAGCAACATATTTGGGGATCATAATCGCCGCGAATTTGGACAAGGTGGTGGAGGTAAACACGGCTCCTATATTGGCCAAAGTTAAGAAGGATTTGGAGAGGTTGAATAATCTGCATTTTTCCTTGGTCGGTTGTACAAATGTGCTAAAAATGTTGATCCTACCGAAGTTTCTTTATTTATTCCGCTCAATCCCCCTTCTGTTTGATGCTAAATGGTTTAACACACTGGAAGGCACTTTAAATAGGTTTTTGTGGGCTCATGGAAAAACTCGGAGGGCCTATAGATTTATGTCATTGCCTAGAGAAAGAGGGGGTTGGGGAGCGCCAGATTTTAGGCTATATTATTTGGCGGCGGCACTACAATATATGCAGGGATTGATTGGAGGGGGTGGTCAGCTACAGAATGTAACAAATATGTCAACAGAAATATATGCAGTAGTGTTAGGACAGGAGGCAGAAAACTGTTTCTTATATCATACTGACCTAGGATATCTGAGACGGAAAGAATCAAAGACTGTAAATGCCGCCCTCAAAATTTGGAATATCTTTTTGAAAAAGTCAGGTATGGGCAGATATAATAGATATATTAAAATTTGCAACAATAAATCATTTCCCCCTGAAATATTCTCTGACTCGGTAATGGTTGCCTGGGAGGATAAAGGAATCAGACAGATAGGGGATTTAAGGAATCAGGAGGAAATAGTACAATTTGAGGACCTTGTAAGGAAATATAGCATAGACAGAAGAGATTTCTTCAAGTTTCTACAAGTCAGGAGTTTTATGGGTAATAAACAGGGGGGCCCAGCAGGATATAATGGTAATGATCTTATGGAAAATATAGTTGGTGGTGGTGAATTAACTATTAGGTCAGGATATGCTTTCTTGGTGAGGGGCAAACCGGATGATATGGCTAAGTATAGTAACAAATGGATGGAGAAAATAGGTGTGGATCCTGAAGCCTTCAAGGCGTCATTGGATCTGGGTCGCACTATTCTGTGCTCAGCTCCACTACAATCTCAGCATTACAAAACTCTATATTCGCTGTACCACACACCAGCTAGAATTGCTAAGTGGGGGGGCTCTGAGGGGACCACGTGTCCTAGGTGTAATTCACCTAATGCTGATATTGTACATATGTTTGCTATCTGTCCTCAGTTGCACACTTTAACTAAAGATATTGAGGGCTTTCTGGATATGTCATTAGGGATACAGATAACTTTAACCCCTACTTGGATTTTGCTGGGAATCGGTCCAGAGGGGAGTATTCTTGGGCAGGCCGACTCCTTCATGTTTATGGCTATGGCAGTTTTTAGATTAATGATAGCAAGGGCCTGGTTGGACAAGACTCCTCCGGTGATGCAAGTCTGGTTGGCGAACTTAATAGCTGTGCATAACCTGGAGAAACCTATATATGCCAGAAAGGGAAGGATCAGGAGAGCACGAGGAGATAGAATCTGGGAACCCTTAGCTCGCTGGAGGGATGGGATAGGGTAATATCTTTAGGATTGTTACTCAGTATTACATATGATTGTGAATCATAACAGAGGGACCTTTCATTCATGTAAAGTATTATGATACGTTTTTTTAATTTTTAATTTTTAATTTTTTTATTTATTTTTTTATTTTCTGCTTTATTTGGCTCTTGTTTTGCCTTCTGATGACAAATTACCTATGTTCATGTTTATGTATATTATTAATGTCATAATATTATAAGACTGCCTTGATCTGATTGTTTTGCTGTATGAACAAACTATTGAAAGTATAATATGTGTGAGCAGAAGTATAATAAAAAACATATTTAAAAAAAAAAAACAATACTAGACGTGTGCTGATTTTTTTCTATGCAGAAGATATTATGCTGTACATAAAATGACTGGAGGAAAACATACCACCACTAATCAATGAATTCCTCAGATTTACCAACCTTTCTGGTATTAACATTATCTGGGCAAAATCCACTACTATGTATTTAATAGGCTACAGTGGTCAAAATGGAACAACAGATTGACAAATGAATAAAACCTCCACTCTTGCTGGCTAGAGAGTGGTGACTGGCCAAACTGATAGCGCTGTTCAAAGTTTTATATTTGTTCAACAACATACATGCTCCTCTGAATGCAGCCTTCTTCCTAAAACTGAGATCTGACTTCTCTATTATAGCATGGGGTGGAAAACATCCCAGACTGAAATGGAAAACACTGACCCTCGCTTACAGAGCTGAAGACCTGGCTTTTCAATCAATTAAACAACCTACCATAGGCAGGTCTATGCACACACACCTTCTCAGCACCAGGATACCCTCGCTAGTAATAGTGCACTTTACAAATGCACATAACATAACATAGACAAGGCGGCCATGGGGCACCATATTTTGAACTATATTACTGTTCTGCACATTAGCAATAGATACACAACTAACAGTTCACCAAACAGTATCAGCCGCATGTGGCTGTTGAAATGGACACCAAGGGGGTCATTACGATGGCGGTGAACCTACCACCGCAGTCTGCCAGTGGCGGGTTCACCGCCATCGTGCAGCCATTCTCCGCCCGCCAGCTTTGTGCTAGGAGACGGAAAGCCCATCCGCCACAGGTCCGACACAGGCAATCGTTACGATTGTCCATCGAACCTGGCCGACATACCTAGAATGGTGGCAGTGCCCAGCAGGCACCGTCCACCACATTAGGATTCTGGATCCCGACCAGCCTAATGGTAAGCATGCACAATGCGACCGCCACAGTGGCAGTCCCATTGTAATTAAATGATTCCCGGGATGATGGCAGACAGACTAAAGTCTCTCCGACATCATAATGAGACCCTTTGTCTCAGCACCCTGATATGCGCTAAAGCGGAGGGACCAGGCTCAATATGTTATACGTTTCTAGCATACCCCTGGTTTACAAACCGGGTATACCTTCAACATGCGACAGGCAGCCGACAGACATAACACGCCTTCTTCCTTACATACATGGGAGTCCTCTACTATGATGAATCATTTACCCCACCAGTCATTATACTTAGTCATGAGAAGCATAAAATGTCTTTCCATACCATTACTTCAGAGAGGCCTGCTGTATCCAAAACTCAGATTTCCCTGCCACACCATCAACATTTATCATGCTGGAACACATTTTACCTGCTGCTACACCCACAAAATTAGTATCCGGTATATAAAGTGCAGCCCATAGCAAGGCTCATGTGGGTCAGCTGTAGTCCAGACAAAAATGGGAAGACGAAATACAAATTGTTGTCTCTGATGCACAATGGGAATACTGCTAATTAAAGACTTAGGAACTCTCCCGAAAGTTACAAGTGTATGCTCATACACTACATATTTCTGCGTAGGTTATACCACACACTTAATAAATTATACAAGTTGGGAATGTATACAGATACAGGGAGATGCAAAAGATCCGGGGATGAATGGAGATGGAGGCTGACTTTTTGCATCTGGTGTTTCTGAGTTTGCAGCATTACAGGGAGGAGGTGAGCAGAGCGATAGCGGACATGACCGTCGCATTGCCTCTGCTCTCCCCTCTCATGGTAATACTGGTCTTTGTGAACAAATGTCCCATTCGGAATTGTAATCTGTCATTGCTTATCCTAGTATTAGCCAAATGTAAAGTGCGAATAAGCTAGGGATGTAGGCTAGCACCAAAGTTGACAGACTGACTCTGTGATGTGACATACTGTCATGAACAGTTTTTAACATACTAGGAACTTATGCACCAAAAGTCCAGGACTCAGGATATTTGGGGCCCTGTAAGAAAATACCTGCTACAGAGTGCTTCGTCTAGGGACAATGACACCATTATGGATGATTTGGAAGCAGAACATCTTGAATTAATTACAATTCTAGGCTACGTTCTAGACAAGTGATACTCAAAGTATAGCCTGGAAGCCACATGCAGCCCTTCTGACCTTTAAATGCGACCCCCGGGCAACAGCACAACTAGGCTGCTGTTTAGTCATCTTAGCAGTAACATTAAAAAAGGTTAAATAAACAGCACTTATTTATTTAAAGGTTAATTACAGTTAAAGAAATGAAGTTACCAGGGTGCACTGCACCCCTTCTAGGAACACCATTGTTAAAGACAGCAAACGTGTAAAATATGATAGTCTCTTAAAAATCCTAAAAGTTTATTTCATTTACCTGCAGAAACGTTTCACCTTAGTAAAACATATTATAGCAGTGCTCTTAGAAGCATTGTTTTTAAATTGATACTTTTTAAATTAGTGATGAATGCAAACACAGGAGAATGTTTTATTGAGCACTCATTCTGGAATTAATATATTTCGAGGTCCTCTTATATGTGATAATGAAGAATGAGGGAAGTTAAAATAAAACAATTGCCTAGGATCCCACAATTTCGTCAAGTGAGGCAGCCTGGATTCACCCAGGTTTTCTGGGACCATATTGTGCAATTCAGTGCAGCTACTAGATGTACATGCTTCGCTTCCCCTACACCCACTTTCTGCATTACTCATGTATGTTAAAACAAAAAAGAGCTTTGAAATATTTTGAACAGTTTTTGAAAAGCCAAATATTGGAATTATACATTATTCATAATTGCTTTATTCATATGTAAAGTGAGTACACATTCCATCTCTTTTAAAACCATAGTGAACTTTGGGTATCATTAGTGTTGGCTTTCTACAATAAAGTATACAACGGGTGCATTGTAGAATTATCCACACTTCCAATATGGCTTGCAGGGCACACATGCTATATTTAATATCATGTGCCCTATAAAATCTGTTGTATATCGCGCGGTCAGCAGAGAGGCCCCAATCTTGCTAGGTGATTTGTTAATGGTTCACTTAGCCATTTTCAATGTGTTCTTTGGGAATTTTCCTTCTAAATTACGGATCTAATGTGTTTTGACCCATGAGTGAGGTTGTTATTGCTGGTGGCCTTTGAAATAGATGTATTCATTTAATGTGCGTTGTCCAACTAGTGGACGGAATAGTCACTGCTGTTGTGTAACACGTGGATGCTGAGTGCTGCTTAAAGGAAGGAGGAACTTGTACAGGATCCGGGTTTCCCTTATTTCCTCTTGTAGGTCTGTTGTAGAATTCAACAAGGAAGTGGTTTTATGAAAATCAGTACGTGTTTTATGAACACGTTTATGCTGAGGATGCAGCCCCTTCTTTTTTAGGAGGCTTGGATGAAAAATGGATTCTGTTCATTGCATGAATAGATTTCTAAAGGGGCTGGAAATATTACAGGAGTAAGGCCAATCCTCAGCAAAATAATCCACATAGAAAACATTATTGCTAAATCTCTAATACCCACCCTGCTTGGTGTTTAACCTTCCAAATAAAGCAATGCATTTCAGATTTCACTATTCCCCTAAACCTTACATCTGTCTGCTTCTATGCTATTTAATTTCCTGACATTTCAAAGAAATTGAATTTCTGATTTTGTTTTTCATTGAAATGGATTTCATTGAAAATGTCAAGAGTTTACTACACTTTGCCCTGAAATTTTAATTTTATTGGCAAATATTTGATTAAAAAATGTCATTAAAATACAATTTATTTTCAATTAAACTTCCTCTTTCTTTCACTGTAATTTGTTTGTATATCTTTTTAGAAATACCCCGAAATATAACCATGCAAGTAACCTTAATTTTAAAGACAGAGGGACAAGATTGAGCTTGTAACAGTCCAGGACTCTTAAATTTAAGGAGGGTTTCAAATTGCGTCTGGAGGATAGACTTTGGCAACAGGGGGGCTATACTCAAAGTTGTTTTGAATTACTTAAAGAAGTAATTCTGAAGTACTCTTTTACATACTGTTACATGCCTATCTGAGTTAACCCAAAACAGTCTGGAATGTGGATAAAATGGGAATGTTCTGGGAAGTTTTTTCATATGCAATCAGTACACATGTGATGCACTGTGCTTTCTCTGAACTTTTACTATTAGGAGGTTGGATGCAAAGGTAGGCAGGAGTAAATAAAACAATATGGGCCTGATTCTCATTGTGGAGTCTATGCCCCAAGTGGGGAGATGCCCCAACACTGCAAGGCCTTCGCCATAATTACCGAGTCCCGAATCTGTAGCTCTATTTCATGTACTCTTAAATGTTTCTACTTTATTAAATTAGGAGGTTTCTCTCTAGATCACTCTACGATATATATTACATGTCTCCCCCTGCCTATGTGCATGCATCACTCTGTTTTGATGCGCAAGTATCCAACCGCTAACACTTTTTTGGCTTGGGGCTTTCATATCAATGGGATGAATCTATGACATAATATCGACAGACAGAATATCTACATACAAAAATATCGACACAAAAATATCGAAATCAAAAATATCGGAGTCATATCTTCATAAAGGTAAGTACAACAATATCGAAAAATTAATATCGTAGTACAAAAATATCGAAATTAAAAATATCGTTTTTTTAAATGTATAAATAATAATGTAAAATTAATGTTAAAATACATATAATTTTACAAATATTAAATAAAAACATTAACACATAATTAAAAAATTAAAACTAATACATATACATTTAAAATAAATTAAAAATGTAATAATTTAATGTAATTTTAATTTTTTTAATTTCATTTATTTGATTTAATTTAAATATAAATTTATTTTATTTTTACCCTGTACGCCTGTACCCCAAAAACCCAAAACTGACCCTGAACCCTAAAAATACCCCTTTACCCAAAAACTGAAAACTGACCCTGAACCCAAAAAATACCCCTTTACCCAAAAACTGAAAACTGACCCTGAACCCAAAAAATACCCCTTTACCCAAAAACTGAAAACTGACCCTGAACACTAAATATACCGTTTTACCCAAAAACTGAAAACTGACCCTGAACCCAAAAAATACCCCTTAAAAAAACTAAAACATATAAAATTAAAAATATTATTATATACTTACCTATACTTACATTGTAATGGTATGCGTTGTAAAACTTGGGTTGTAAAGGTTGTTTCCCCGGTGGATAGCGTAGGGGTAAAAATTTACTATTCACACTCCAGAGGGTGCAACAGCGTTGGCTAGCATGGGGGTAAAAATTAATTCCCACACTACTCCCACTTTAACACACAACACACTACACATATAAAAAAGACAATTAATATAAATTTCAATTAATCAATTAATAACAATTAATATTACTAAATTGATGTAATTATAAATGAACTAAATAACACATATTAATTACTAATTAATTAACAATAAATACCAAAGAAAATTACAATCTCTTTAATTAATTACATTTAAATATATCACACCCTATCCCCCTATAAACACACAACCCACTACACAGAAATAAATCATATCATTTATTCACTTAATAAATATTAATTACCAATTAATTATAATTTAACAATAACAAAAAATTAAATATATTAGCACATTACCTCTAAATAATTTAATTACATAATTAATATTATTTAATTACCAATTAATTATTAATTAACAATAACAACACATTAAATATATTAGCACATGAACTCTAAATAATTTAATTACATAATTAATATTATTTAATTATCAATTAATTATTAATTAACAATAACAATAAAGTAAATATATAAGCACATTAGCTGTAAATAATTTAATTTACTAATTAATATTATAGTTTCCCAATTAATTAATTAACAATAACAAAAAATTATATATATAAAAAAATTACTCTAATTAATGTAATTAACTAATTAATATTAATTAATTACCAAATAATTATTAATTAAAAATATGTACAAAATTATATTAATTAATTAACTAATTAATATTAATTAATTACCAATTAGGTATTAATTAAAAATATTTACAAACATATATGAATTAATTAATTATTATTAAATTACTTCCCACCCTATTCCCCTATAAACCCACAACCCGCTCTGATACTAAAACGCAAAATGTAAACAAATTTACAAATTTTCAAACATACATTACAAAACATGTTTAACAAACATATAAACAACACATTAAAATACATAACACTAAACAAAATTTCGATATTAGTAACATTCGATATTAGTAACATACATACCTTAAAAAAACGATATTCTGTCTGTCGATATTTTGGACATCAATATTCTTTACTATCGAAATTAAAACATCGATATTATTGTATATCGATATTTTAAGTTCGATATTTTGTCTCACTACCCAATGGGATGGGTCTTAACGTGCCATTTTATTCTTTAACTAATTTTGCAATATATTTAAAACATTTTATATTTACATATTTTCTGCATTAAATATACTTGCCACTTAATATGTTGCTCATAAAGTATAGCGTTGTGAACTCCCGGCCAATTTGCAGCATTAAGAATACTCAAATATATCAAAAATGCATGAAGATATCAATCTAGTGGGCTGTATAACGGCATTCTGCAGTCAAATCTCGTTGAACAAGAAATCAGAGTGAAAAGAACTAATGTAGCTCAGTGGACAGGGCCGCCTCCACCTCTAGAGCCTTGCAAGTTACATGTTTGATTCCCAGTAAAGCTGCCTATTGTTCAAGCACCTGTGGGCAATTCAGCTTGTGGTGCACTATATAAATTCAGACCACAATACGTATTGCAGCAACTGAAGTTCAACATCACAAAGTATTGGATTTGCTTCTCACAAGACATTTACAAATAAGGATGCTAAACCCTCACCAATCGAGGTTGCATACTTCATCACAGAGCCCTCTCCTGACTACTGTTGGGAAATCGTTCTTTAACAGGGGTAGGCTTTCAATCAACATCATAGCTAGGATGCTTGTTGTGTTCTCTATCTTCATTAGGAAGGGTGCACTAGATCATACCCAACCCTTTCCCCTTCTCGCTCCTCATTTGTATTCTATTCTGTAAAAAAAAATATATTTAAAACATATACAGGTAAGAGACAATACATTACAATAAAATATCCATAAATTATACAGTACCGAATAATACACTCATTGTATAATGAAACACAAGAATGAAGTCAAATAAGAGACAAAGGAGTTTGGTAATGCAAGCATGTAACATATCATGTGTAAGAAATATACAAAAATGGATTATCAATTATTAAAATTAGTTATGGTAAGTAAGACTAAAAGGAAAAATCAGGTGGGTTTAAGAACTTCCAGTTGGTCTGGTGTGTGTGCCATGGAACTATGTGCACAATCATCAAACAATTGAGTAATGGGGGTTCACTAAATCTGACGTTTCAAAGCTAGAGACGTAAGAGAGACGTAGTTAGTGTCCAGCCTGTGATTGTAGCAAATTGCATTCCAAAGGCTTTACATGACGATTTAGTGAAGTCCTTCCAATTTTTAGTGATTTGTTGAAAAGCTGCTTCTAACAATAGATCCAGACTACGAATATCACGAGATAGTGGAGTGCAAGCATCAGATATGCTACCCAAAAACATTTTAGGAATTGAAAACGTAACTTCCATGTCAAATATTTAATTATTTGAGCCAATATTTGCAACCAAAAACGCGTCACAAGAGGACATGTGAAGAGTAATTGCTTTAAACCAGCTTGTGGTAAAGAGGAAGTCCAACAAGTATCCAGTGAGTCTGGAGGTATTGTATGCAGAAGAGCAGGAGCCAATAATAATCTGTTATATATGAAAAAAAGAGATTGTGTAGTATTAGCTGCCCTAGAAGATTTTCTGATTTTAGTCCAAATTTTAGCCCAGATATTAATTGGCCACTCAACCTCAAAGTCAGATTCCCAGGCCAACTCCACTACTAGAGCCAGAAGTAAATAAGTGGGAATAAATAGTAGCATTGGAGAAGAGTGCAGCAAGGCAGACCAGAGGTTGCCAATAGATGACTATGTGGATACAAAACATTGACTTTGTTCATAGGCAATACGTAGGGCGTTAAACAGCACTTTAAATTTACTCTCAAAAGTTGGTAGCAGATCAAATTTCTGAGAGGCTTGAGAAAGAGACAAGAAGGTATCATGTTCAAGAAGCTGGAGCACCCAAATTAAACCCTTATTCCTCCATGTTTTCCAATAGAAGGGTTTGTTGCTAAAGAGAATACATTTGTAATGTCAAATGGTGGAATTAAGAAGTGTACCAGCATCTGAAGAAATTATATATAAAGTAGAATCCAACAATCTACATGAGTGTTTAAGATGGGGGTAGAAAGAGATTGTGGCTTGCGAGTAAATGATAGATATTCCTTGAAAGAGAAGGGAAGGAGAAAGGATTTCTCCACATCCATCCATAGTGGACCAGGTAGTAAGGGATCAGAAAGCAATCTGGAAGACTGACGCAAAAGAAAGGCTTTATGGTAATTAGGAAAAACTGGGAACTTAACGCCACCTTCTGATTTTGGTCCAGTTAATTTGAGTAAGGACATACAGTCTTTTTTCTGACTGCAAAGAAATGAGATGAGAAAATAATTTGTTTTCTAAAAATATTAAGGAGGTATGGATATCGGAAGGTTAGATATAGAGAACAATATATTGGGACTTAACATAATTTTTATGGTGTCCAAGCGACCCCACCAGAAAAAAGAAAGAGAATGCCATTAAGGGGTCGATTCCGATCTGGGTCGAAAAGCCGAGCCGATCCAGAGTGTTTCCTGCAGTCCGACCGAACGAGTACGATTCGGCCGCATGCTGCCGTACTCTGTTCGGTCGGACTCCCACAGAAGTCAATTGGAGCCAGTCGTACAACGCGTACATGGGTTCCCAATGCATTAATGTCTCGCACAAGGGCGCCCCCTACAGTGGGTACGCATCTGTGCCATCCGCACCATACATGCCTGTGGTGGGGAGAACCTTGGGTCTCCCCCTATGTCTGAGTCATGAGGTTGCGTGTGACGGAGGGGTCCGATGGGGACCCCCAAAGGCAGCTTCCCGGCCGTTTTGAGAGCCGGAAACTTTGGGTCAATCCAGCTGTCCGACGTGTGCATCATGCTGGCTCGGTCGGAATTCGCCTTCCATTGCACGGCATGGTTTGCTTACAAACGAGGCGTACGTAGCGTTTCGGACCCGGAAACGAATCGGTTGGCGATTTTGTGTTTCTCGCATCGTATTTGCTTGCTCATACAGCTTTACAAGTCGGGCGGAGAACACGCATATGGCTTGTACTTTTTACGGCCAGATTGCATTCAGGGACCTTCCAAGTGAGATCGGAATTGGCCCACTTGTAGTGAAAGTGATTAGCTTGTGTATGCATTTCTTTAGATTTAGTGAAACCGAAGAGGAAATCAAAGAAGTGAACCACAAACCAAGATATTAAGGGCCCGATGTAGGTCGGTCGGTAACGGCCGAAAATCGGTAATTTCGGCCGTTTCCGACCGGTATTCAGTAATCGGTATGTAGGGACACATTATTTTACAGATTCGGTAAATTTACCGATCGGTAAATTTACCGAATCTGTAAAATACCGATTCGGTATTTATACCTATTCGGTAATATTGATATGTAGGTGGGACTCTTCTGAGTCCCACAAGCCTTACAGAATCGGTATTTTACCATGAAATCCAACTTCATGGTAAAAAACCGATTCCGGTGTGCATGCACATGTGTGCATGCACACCTGTGCCATATGACAGGCAGACCTGCCCTTAGGGCAGGTATGCCTGCCACATGGCCCCCAAATCTTTTTTGGGGGTGCTAGAGGGTGTCAAAGTGACACCCCCTGCACCCTTGTCAAAATCTGTATTTACCGATTCGGTAAATACCGACCGGTAATGCCCCATTCATTCCTATGGGCTTCAAAGCCCATAGGAATGAATGGGCCATTACCGGTCGGTATTTACCGAATCGGTAAATACAGATTTTTACCGATTCGGTAGCAGGAACATCTGGATGTTCCTACATCTCAACCCCTTAGATTTACCGATTTTTAATTACCGAATCGGTATGATTCGGTAATTTAAAATCGGTAAATCTATTTTACCTACATCTGGGCCTTAATGTGCTGAGGGCTCCACTTGCAATTAGACATAGAGAACTCTTCTTTAAAGGTAAACTTAGTCAAGGGCAATATTTAGCATTTTTCATTATTCAATTTATAGCCCGAGACATTGCTATAAGAAGAGACCTCCTGCAAAAATGCGGGGAGAGCAGGGCAGGTTGAGAGAGGAACAAAAGCACATCGTCTGCGTAAGCAGCAAATTTAATCTGTAGACCATTAAAAGGAAAACCCTCAATGTATTGGTTCTGAAGTATATGAGAACGAAAAGGTTCCAGAGCCAAGTTAAAAAGAAACTGTGAAAGCTGACAAACCTGGCGTACACCCCTGGCCAAAGGAAAATAAGCCGAGATAAAATTATTAACAAAAATGGCAGGTCTTGGGGCAGAATAGAGAAGAAAAATAAGGGAAATGCTTCTTGGACCAAAACTGAACCATCGGACATTATAAAAGAGAAAAGGCCAATAAATACGTTCAAACGCTTTCTCAGCATCTAGGGCAATTGCTGTGACTGACTCATTTTTAATAGGAGACTTGGAGAGTATGTCAAAGAAAATATGTGTGTTGTCTGAAAGATATCTTCCTTTAACAAAACCAGACTGCTCCTTGCCAATTAAATCAGGGAGATAAGAATAGAGTCTTAGGGCTAGAACTTTAGAGAACATTTTATAATCAACATTAATCAATAATATTGGCCTATAATTTTTGCAGAAATTAGGGTCTCTACCTTCCTTAGAGATATGACAGATTAAAGCATCTAAGAAGGAACCAGAAGAAGAACCAGCGGAAAAGAAAGAGGACACTAGAGTTAACAATTTGGAAAAAAGCAATTTAGCAAAGTGCGAGTAAAATTCAGTGGTGAAGCCATCAGGACCTGGGGCTTATCCTTTTTTAATGTATTTAATGCAGTGTGTAATTCTGACTGCAAAATGACATTTTCCAAAAATGAGAGGTGTAGGACTTGGTTTTTTTGGCTACAGTTCCCTAAATTTTTGTTTTCCCACTAGACCATTTTCCTGACATAGAGTTGCCAATTCAGATGCTCTGGGTACTTTTCCACTGCTGATCAGTGTGAATATACAAGTGTTCCCTGTGTGAAGTGTAATGGTAATTGGTTGGCCATGATTGGTATGTTTGCCTTACTAGTAAAGTCCCTAGTGATGAGCACTGTGTGTGCCAGGGCTAGTAATGCAAAGGTGAGTGGAGAAGGGAACTCAGAACTGCAATTTAGGGCCTGCATGCAGTTTGCTAAGTTAGCATGTTGTCCTGACAACCGCAACCACTTCTCATGTCTTACTTTGCCTTTTGCGTATACAGTGGGCACCCCTGTGGTAGGTCGCGGGTAACCCCTGGGCAGGGTGGAGTGTAAGTAAAAGGCAGGACATATTCTAAGGTGTATGTTATGTCCTGACAGTAAAAACACTTAATTTCGGTTTTCACTGCTGAAAGGCCACCCTGCCCATGGGACAGAATGGTGGAGGCTGGGTGTTGGGTTTTTTAGCCTAGTTTCCTATAAGTTTAAAATGGAAAGGTGACGTTTAGTTTGTATGCACTCACAGTGTTATTACACATCTTTCAATGAAAGTGGCTTTGTCACTGTGTGTTCAGAAACCACTCTTTGAGAAAGTGGATGAGTTTTGTGCTTTAAGCATTTCTGTGTGTCTCTGCTGAATGTGTATTGACTGTCTTGATCTGAGAGGTGGTGATGTCTTGACCCAGGGAGGGGTTGAGATGGCACCAGGCTGCCCAGCATATGGAGAGTAGGTGGAGGAAAAGCCGGGGAGGTGAAAAGGCCTGGGCCGCTACTATAAACCAATTGACCCATCTCATGCTGAGTGATTAGGGATCCAGACCCCAGTATCGAAGGGAGAAAGATGACACTGGGAGGGAGATACTCAGAACTGATTTAGGTATGGGTCAGGGAACCCTGAGCACAACAAACTTCAAAGACATTTTGTTGTAAACCATTTTAGGACACTATTGTAAATTTCCCGATTCATGCCCTTATATAGGTATAAATCACCATCAGCTAGATTCATGAAAGGAAATTGCGCTCGCAATAGCTGCGAATTCGCAATTGCGCTCGCAATTTGAAGGGAAGGAATTCAAGAAACCCAAACAACCAAAATAGCGATTTTGCAATTTAAAAATAGCGAATTCGCTATTAAATTCGCAGAATCCTGGAGGATGGGCATTTGCGAATCGGAAATTGTGAGAAGGCATGGATTCTGCGAATTTAATAGCGAATTCGCATAAAAGTCGCACTTGCCATTCATGAAAAATCGCTAAAAGCGAAAAACGAGAAAATCGCTATTTGCGACGCTCAAATTAAGAAGAACTCAAATCAGGTGGTAACCAGTACTGAATTATTTTTTTTTTTTAAAACAGTTAGGTCACTCCCAACAGGTGCAGGGCTGATCAAACACATTTAAGGACATACAGCTGGAGCCTTGTGATTCCCACAATGCCTGGACTTTACCTGCTGGTGAGGCGGCGTAGGCTGCAGCGAGCTGCACGCAACAGACGGAGGATACAGGAGCGGATATTCCGCCAGCAGGTCACCCTTCTGGGCCAAACCAGGGAGCAAATCTATGCCAAGTACCGCCTGAGTGGGGCCATGATAATCAAGCTCATCCGGGACCTAGACCCCCTGATGCAGCACCCTACAAGGAGGACCAATGCCATGCCCACACATGTGCAGGTATTGTGCTGCCTGCACCTCCTGGCCTCCAGAAGCTTCCAGGGGATGGTCGCAGTTTCAGGGGGGGTTTCCCAGCCCACCATGTCCCGCTGCCTAAGGAGTTTCCTGGAGGCAATGCTGACCCGGCTACACCACTATATATCATTCCCCACCAGCCAACAGGACCACAATGATACAAAGCTGCAATTTTACAATGTAACTCAATTCCCACACGTCATTGGATGTATTGACTGTACGCACGTCCATATTTGCCCACCTGCTGAGACGGAGTACATGTACCGCAACCGGAAAAGCTACCACTCCCTCAACATCCAGATGGTGTGCAATGCAAAAACAATAATCACGGCCATTATGGCACAGTACACGGGGAGCACACATGACTCCTTCATCTTCAGGCACAGCGGCATCCACACACGAATGGCCAGGGGAGACTTTGGGGAAGGACACCTACTAGGTAAGTACACATGCCCCAAATGTGTACGTTGTGATCATGTAGCTGCGCAGAACAGGCACTCACTCTCTGCTCCTTACATACAGGTGACAGCGGCTATGCTCTCCGTGAGTACCTCCTCACCCCATACCTCAACCCTGCAACTCCACAACAACGGCGATTTAATGCATCACACATTCGCACAAGGAACTGTATTGAGAGGACATTTGGCTTGTTGAAAAGCAGGTTCCGCATACTGCACAAGACAGGTGGGGCCATGAAATACGATCCTGAGGTCTGCTGCCGCATCGTGGCCGTGT
The DNA here is from genome assembly GCF_964261635.1 of Lissotriton helveticus. NCBI lineage: Eukaryota > Metazoa > Chordata > Amphibia > Caudata > Salamandridae > Lissotriton > Lissotriton helveticus. The sequence continues at coordinate 491,423,018 of NC_136069.1, read as the reverse complement.
GTGCGATCCTTCACAACATTGCTACCAAGCGCAGGATCCCTGTTGACATCTCTGGCTCTGAGTCGGAAGGGGACAACCGCCCACCTGCACATGTGCGCCACGCACGCGGAGAGAATCCTGCTGAAGGACAGAGGCGCCGCAACCAAATCACCATGAACTATTTCTAGTGCACCCACACCCATTACTCAACTCATGCATGACAACATTAATAATGACATGAGTCAGATTAAGTTACTCAGACTTTTTTTATATGTTACTGCACAATAAAATGGTCATTCTGTTAACTTCAACAAGACTGACATATTGCGTCATATGTCTGTATGTCTGTAGGGCATGCTTGTGGCGTCAGCATGTACCCTCATGTGAATGTTCAACAGTTCAGTGGTGTCTCCGGGTAGTTGCCCCTGACCTCCTCTCAACGTCCTCCTCCTGAGTCTGCCGTGAGGCAGCAGAGGGCCTGCTGCTGCGGCGGGGTGCTACAACCGGTGGAAGGGACTGGCTGCTGTGGCTTGATGTAGCCTCGCTGGTGTCGTCTGCCCCCCGCCTGGCCATGGCCGGTAGCCTCCATGCCCTGCATGGCTGTTGAAATATGCTCCAGGGCTGTCGCAACGTCCTGGCAGCACTGGGCCATTTGGACCTGCATGGCCAGGGAGCGTCGCGAGAGCTGGGAGGTGGCGTTGCCCATAACATAGTTTGAGCGCGTGTACGCCGACAGGCGGGTCATCAGTTGTCGGTGCCTGCGGAGATTGAGATCGCGCTGTCTGGACATGGCCTGTGTGTTGGCCTCAAGAGCTGCAGTCATCCTATCCACATTACGTGCGGTCTTGTCAAGTTGTAGATGGATGGCGGCTAGGTGACGGGCCTGAGTTTGGTGCACATGTAACATCCTGCGCTCGATGGAGAGCCCACCTGCACGCACGTTTCTGACCCTGCCAGCGCTGGGGGTGTTGGTGCGCTGCTCTCTCGCCAGTCCACTAGTCTGGCTCCTCACAGCCGCAGGGCGGCGGGTTGGTTGGTGACCTGCTGCTGGTGTTGCAGGCCCCACTGATGGTTGATTGCGGCGCGGTGGTACAGCAGCGCCTGTTGGCACAGGGGTGGTAGGGGCCACAGGGGCAGGTGGTGGGATGACTGGCTGGCGCAGCAGCTTGCTCTGATGGTCCGGGCTGTGGGGTATGTTGTGTGTCTCCCTCCGTGTCCTCCAAGTTGTCATCAATCACCAGGGCCTCGCTGTCCGTGCTGGGGACATCAGCGCCACCTGTGATTTAAGGTGGACGTTGATTAGTGACATGTTCCGTACACGGTTAGGCTTGCTACATGCATGCAGACTACCATTCCCTGACTCGCTGCAGGACTGACTCACACTGGGCATGTCAGGCTTAATGGTACAGGATGGTAATTGTGGTCAGACTACATGTCCCACAATGCAATAGCGCTATAGTGGTGTGCTTTGGCAGCATGATTGGGGTTTGCTATGGGATGCACTGGAGTCATGGACATTGTTAGGGGACAGGGGGTCGCTGTCGCATGGCACTTACCTGTTGAGTCTTTGGTGGGTCGGGAGGAGTCCAGATGGGTCACACCCACGCAGGCCTGTGGATTGATGGTCTCCTCCACGCGGTCCTCCAGTGGTGTGTTCTGTGGGACAGTGGGCTCCCCTCCACCTGCGGCCACATGCTCCCCCAGCCTCTCTGCAATCTTTTCCTTTGCCCGCCCTCTTAGGTCGTACCAGCGCTTCTTCAGCTCGTCCACCGAGCGCTGGGTCACCCCTACTGCGTTCACTTTGGCGCGGATGCGCTGCCATATGCGCCTTTTGTCGGCCTCTGGCACCCTTCGGGAGTCACTGCCAAATAGCCTGTTGTGGTCCTTTGCTACTCCTTCTATGAGGTATTCGAGCTCCTGCTCAGAAAACTTGATTTTCCGCTTCCTCCCACTGGTGGAAGCTCCTGCTGCATCCTGTGACATGCTTGCCACTGTGGTGTCTCCTGCTGTACTCATGTGGAAAACACTGGAGGGGAGCTCTGACACTGCTGCCTGTACTTCAGCCTCTCACTGCAGAATGAGGGTGTAACCTGCCTACTTCCTGGTTGTGATGTCATCACTGTGCTCAGGATGCGACTTCCCGTTTTTGCGATCTCGCAGTTAGCGAGATCGCAATTTGCGATTTCGGTAATTGCGAGATCGCAATTTCAACACGGGAATCGGTGGATTCTGCGATTATTTACCGATTTTTTGGGACTCCCAATCTCCGATTCCGGCCGCTTGCGAATCGCATTTTTTTCTCGCTAAAATTCATGAATGCTGCGATTTCTAAATTGTGATTCGCTTTTAATCGCAATTTAGAAATCGCAGATTGAGGCATTGATGAATCTACCTGCATGTCCTTATATAGGCATAAGAATCATAACCATATTTAGTCATAGCTCAAAATACTTCAGGGAAAACTCTGCTTCAGCAGCTAGGGACTTTCCCTTGCTCGAGAACTGACTTGTCCAAGAACTCATGGAGTTTTCAAAGAACTGAGAGTCTTTAATGACGTTATTATGTTCACCTTTACGTCAAACTCAGCAACTTCAAGGTATAAATATGCCCACACTTGTCTTAGCAAACACACGGTGGTTTGGAGCAGTTCGACTATCTACTTGCCCGACGCATCCTGCTACAGCAAGTGCCGAAGGTAGCCGACCCTCCCGCAGACGCACTGAGAAAGACGCTGTGTTTTCTCTTGTAGAGAAATCCAGCTCCAGTGTTTCCAGGCTACCCTTGCGGGTTGCTGGGAAATCGAGTCCTGAGCCTGACCTTCTTTATTCCAAACTAAGGTACGGAGCTGATTAGACCCTAAGGGAAATCTTGGACAGATTCTTGACAAAAGAATACTATATTTATGCTACACTTCATTTACTTCTTCCCTCATACTAAGCTTAGGTTAGGTACATCGGGGTAGGCGTATTTTAGAGGCACCAGTTGAGTACTTTTAGCCTCTGTTATTTATGCATGTATTTACCTATGGTTCAGGAACCATACAATGCTCTTACAGTATTATTTTATTCTACTCTTTATACTGTATGCATTATATTTTACAACCAGTTTAGGATTGTAGCAGTTCATTTCTTATGCTTGAGAAACGCCGATCTATCTATTTTTCGGCACCTCTGGTGAAACGAAGCATGCACGATTGACTGAGTGAAATATCTATCTATTGTTTCCACAACTCTGAAGATCAATTTTATCTTGGGGAAACAAAGTTGTCATGTTTATGCGGTTGTCAGAAACTAATCCCTTCTTGTGAATTCGAGAAAGTTTCTAGTGACCTCTGAGTTAGCTGGCACTCACAATTAAGTCTAATGTATTCGATAGAGACCTAGTAGACCTCAGTCCTACGTCTAATCTATAGGATATATTATTCCAATGCGCAGAGCCTATTGGGAATATAGGAACTACACTACATGGCACCCAACGTTTGGTAAGGCACTAATTTAAAGCTAGATACTTGAGTAACTCAGTCGTGCTTTTCACAGAGACCCCTTTATCCCGTAAAATACTCCAATAGACGTCTGGAGTGGGTTAAAGGATAAAATATCCGCCTTAAACGAGTAGGATGAAAAATCCAATTTATTAGTTTTTGGTTTTGTTCAACTTTGAAGGATACAGTTTGCGCACATATTGTGCACCTTATCTTTATTTCCTTGAAACTTGCTCTGCAAAACTTTCAACAAAATGCCGGATTCCAACGAGGACAATCCCGGGGGAAGTGGAGCTGCAAGAACTACAGCCCAACTAGGTTTAGACGTTTCAGGTTTCAATGAAGCCGATGTGGATGCTATAATCATCCCGGAAAACGTAAGGAAAACCATAGCTATAAAACATATGGAAAATGGCCTATCACCGAGAGGTGGTAGGGGAATATTTGTCATGGAGGCACATGAATATCGGCAGACAGAGGTATTCTATTCATGGATTATCTTTCCACAAGCATATCCAACAACACATGTGTTCCACTTCTATAGGATAGAGGAACATCCAGCGGAATACGTTCCTTTCGAGGACATTTAAATTCCACTAACTTACCAAGAGCATCAGCTCTGGTTTAAAGGTGCCCTACAACATCAAAATCACATTACCAGGCTCGGTCCACTAGGTAGACCTGGAGCAACATGGCCGGTACTAGCCAGCCATACACCACATCCTAACATTGAAAGAATGTCAGATGTAGAACTGTTAGCTAAAACAATTAATTAAAATACATAGACAATTGGTACAATATGTCATGCGGACTTTAACAGTACAACCTGCTATAAGAATTCCACAGCACACCCCTCATCAGGGGAACACAAACAAAATCACACCACAGACTATGCAGTCAGTAATCGGTAAGTTGCCCGCAAAAAGGGAACAAATTCCATTCTGGTTAGCCCAGAAAATTACTCAAATAGAGGCAGTATTTCCCGATAGTACACCTCATGAGAAACACAGGAGTCTAACAATCTGTTTACCAATGGGGATTGCACCACACATGGAGTACTGTGATACTTGGGGTACAGTCTTTGCTTCAATCTACACAAAAACACATGGTGTCCCGTCTATGGCGGTAATACCAGACGTTCTGAGACAGATTCAAAATGAATACGGTCCAGAACCAGCCTTGAATCTTGGTATGAACTTACTGAAAGATTTCAAACAGGTCTCAGTTATCTTATTAGCTAACATTAAAGGTGAAGCAGCATCTGTGGCAATCCGCCAAAAATTAAAAGAACTGGATATTACTGAGCAACCGTATGAACTTGCCAGAATTATTGAAAAATCCTAGGAAGAACTAGGAAGAGATAGTTTGGGAGGGAAACCTGTAAAGCCCGAACTAACAGAAAATCCTGAAAACGTTTTTATCAAAAGTAATCTAACTACTCCTAAAAAGAAATGAGAAAATAGTAGACAGCCACTTCCTAAAGAGAAGCGCTCTTATTCCAGAGGTAGAACTCCTCAAAAGGAGCACTCTGAAAAGAGATATAACCTTTAGAAATAGGGATAATTTAAGAAAACCTGATAGATATCAAGATACTGATACACGATCCTCTCATACCTTTCAGATTTCCTCGCAGAAATCCGAAAGAAGAGGACGATCGGAACACAAAGAAGAACGCGTGATGTCCAAAGACGATCAACAAGCTCCAAAAAATAAGAAAACTCAATTCTCCAAAAGGAAGGTTGCAAGTATTAAAATCAGACATGCCGAGGATCATGAGGACACAACTCAAGAACTGGGAGTGGGCCCAGACAATGCTGGACAGTGCAGCAGAGGTCTATTGGTTAGTTATACCTGTAGATACCCACAATATAAAAGTTATGCAGGATAGTCCAGAATGAACTTAGAAAGGCAAACTATGTGTTTGAGTCACCTATTTGCACTCTGATCCCCACTCCCCCTTTTCTCTGCAGAACCTATCATCTCTTACTTTACCCTGGGATCCTTTGCTGTGTTATCTGCCCCACATTGGCTCTAATTCCGGTACCATGTGTTGGTATCTATAGGTAAGCAGACTATACAATATAACAATAAAGTGTATAGCTAACCAACATGGCCCCAGAGGACCCTTTATAAGATGCTGTAAACATCGTGGTATTAGCCTACAAGCAGTTACCATACAATATTAATAAGATTACTCAAGGATCAACAAAGCCTTGAGGATAAATTAAATACGTAGACCTTTATAGGTTTTTTCTACTGCTCTTATCTTTCCTGTGAAATCACAAATAGGGTCTACCATTCTCTACTATAGATGTGGATGTATAGTAAATTGGTGTAGCATTGATGTAAATAGGTTTCTATAGATATGTATATAGATTTGCATATATGTACATAAATGATGCCTCTCATGTATGAATGTCTAGCGGTATTATCAAACTTTGTGATATTCAGAACACTAGCAATATTTATGAAATGTCAAAATGTACATTACAAACGCTTTTTTGCACTGTAGATATAGACTTGTAAATATCTTTTATATATATTTTTTACAGAAATATGATGGTACAGTCCTGAGGAAGACACAGTTGTGTCGAAACGCGTAGACAGGAAACCATCTTTTTATTGTAATATATATGTACCTGACGTATGTCTAAATTCATGCATATGCTATAATGCTGGAATATTTTATCATGTATCGATACAAATGTACTTAAAACTTTTTTATCATTGAATCATGTTTTATAATAGAAATTAAAATACACTTAATGTGCAAAAACGTTTTTCTGATTATTTTCTCAAAAATATGTTTGAGCTAATGTCACTGTTCATGTGCTAGTGTTCTATTGAGGATTTGCCTGGGTATTTTACACACATAAACAGTGCAGCAGAGGTCACCATAGCTCGCAGGATCCTGAAAGATCATCTGGAGACAGTGGATCTGAATGAATGCATTCAGGTTGAAATTGCCGACACCAGGGTTAGTGTACCCCATAAGTTATATGAAGTAACACTCCGAATAGAGGGGGATATAACTAGGAAAATAAAAGCACTCTTTTGGGAAAAACTATCTAAGGGTTATGATATTCTTTTGGCTGAAAAAGACTGGCCACCAGAATTTGTCAGGGAGTGCCCACATGGCGAAGAAATCATTATGCCAGCCTTCTCTAATCATATTCCTATTCATAAAAAATACACCTATGCCAGAAAATGAGCTGTGGCCCAGGCTCCAGCATTATATAAAAATCATGTGGGATGGGATGAAGACTCTCCTCATCATAAAATCCAGTTAAAAAATCAACCTACTACTCAGAGGCAGTATACAGTAAAAAAGGAAGCTAAAAACAAGTCAGGGAGATCTTAGATCAACTTGAATACCAGGGGATGATTGAAACATGCACCTCATTGATGAACAATCCTTTGTTTCCTGTCTCCAAACCAGACGAAACATATCGTCTAGTTTTGGATTACAGACATTTAAACTCTTGTTGCAAAACGTTTGCAGTACAAAATTCACACAGTGCAGCACTGATGAATAACATCGTTCACAAAAAATACAAAACGACATTAGACATTTCAAATGGTTTCTTCTGTCAAAACATTGCACCAGAAAGAAAGTATTTGACCAATTTCTCAATAATGGGGACACAGTGTCAATTTTGCCGTCTCTCCCAGGGATTCAAGAACAGTCCTGGATTATTTTCTGCCAGAGTAACAGAGTTACTACAAAGGTACGATGATGAGGCATTATCTTATGTCGATGACATCTATCTTACAGATGATGATTTGGACAGGCACTTGACCAGGGTCAACACCATAATAATTGGATTCGCCTCTGAAGGGTATGAATACAATTTTAAGAAATCAAGAATTGCCCACCTCAACGTCCTATTCTTAGGATTCAAACTTTCAAGTGCAGCCAAAAGCCTGACAGCAAACTTTTTAGAAAAATGTGCGCTGCTCCAACCTCCAAAAACGCTGAAAAACTTACAGTCAATTTTAGGATTCCTAAACTTCAGAAGAACTTACATTTTGAATTACACAGAAAGGGTTAAACCTCTCACCGAACTAATCAAACCTGATTTCAAACCTACTAATTGGACTCAAAAACACACAGAAATTTTGCGTTCAGTGCAAACAGACATGTTAGCGACAAAACATTTACAAACACGTGACAATGTATGCAACCTTGTAATCCGAATCATCTCAGGGAGATGCGGATTCACATACCTAACCTTTAATGAAGGTGAAAAGGTACCAATAGCTTACAAGTCACACTTGTACACACAAGCTGAAATGAAATTCACTTCAACAGAAAAAATTCTGACAGCGGTTTAAACTGCGGTAGCAAAGGAGAGAGCCCTCGCACAGAGTAAACGCATTAAAGTCGTTACACCTGTACCTGCCTGAGAGTCAGTGACAAAGGCAAGCATTCCAAATGCAAAAGCTCTACAGGCAAGATGGATACAATGGGTTAATTCTCTTGCTGCAACAGACGTTGAATATGTTTTTGACCCTTACTTGAAGACACAAAAATTTCTCCAATATGAACAAGAATGTCCTCTGACTTCTGAAATTCTACCTCTAGAACATTACGGCTGTATAATATATACAGACGGATCAGCACAGCCCGCAACTGGGGGTAAACAAGCTTATAGTGCAGCGTGCACGATTGTTAAAAGTCGCTGGCGCCATGGTAAATTCCGACCTATGGTCACAAAAACTCAATCTCTAGGAGACTGTACAGCTCAGCAAGCTGAACTCCAAGCTTTCAAGATGGCGCTTGAAAATACTGATTGCGCATTCCCCACACTCATAGTGTGCGATTCATATTACTGCGTCCAGTCTTTCAATGAATATCTGCAGAACTGGGTTCAAAATGGTTTTAAAGATGCAAAAGGTGGCACAATCAAGCATAAAATACTTTGGGAACAAGTAGTTCTTTTGCAGAAAGAACTACAAAAGACTCACATGATCCATACACTGAGACATCAGGGTGATGGCGTTCACGTTGAAGGGAATTCATTTGCTGATGAAGCCGTGAAGGCAGATGTGCAAACGGCTTTCGTAGCTACAATCAATCATTTGAAAACAACAATAGACGGTGAAACCATGCTCGCTGTCAATGCAACGAGCAAAGGCAGCAGAGCCGCGTTACCTCTAAATTTACCACTCGAGTATACATACATAACTGATGCAAACTCTGCTCCTTTTGCTCGAATCCCCAGAGTGGGGGATAGGGTAATTCCAAACAGGAACCGGAGAGGTGCTCTGATTCACGAAGCAAATATGGGAGAGGGTCTGATGCATCAAGGGATCTCTAAATCTCTATTAGAATTAGAAGAGATGTACTCGTGGCCAGGAATGAAAGCTCACGTATACTTATTCTGAATTAATTGCGATGACTGTTACAAATACCACAGCTTTGAACACCACCATATTTCTGACTACAGCATAGCCAGCACAGTACAGACACCACTGTTAGACAGCATCAGGCTATCTACATGCGGCAGGGGCGTAGCTAGAGCTTGTGGCGCCCGGGGCTATCCCTCAGATAGCCGCCCCTTGGGGGGAGGGGGTGGGTGGGGAAAAAGGACGGCGAGCACTTGAAAGATGTCCAAGAGACGCATAGTATTGCCGCTAATAGTTACCTCGATCATGCAAGTTACATGCACATACATGACACGGTCAATGGCTACACAGTTGAATACACCGGTAACTGGCAGTACAAAAGAGAACACACAGACTGCATGATCTATCTGTAGACTCAGAAAAACCGCATGTGACATCCATCAGAGAGCTGCATGAACAATAACCTGGTAATCGCCTCGGCACAATGCAAACATGCACATACATGACACTGTTCAGGGATCCATCATCTACAGCTGACATTAAATGACCATACATAATAGTCCCCCCATTAACCCCTTGCACGCTGCCGCTATTCTGCGCCTATGCGGCAGAATCGCGAGTGGGCGGGTTTATGACGGCCCCCAGCCGTCATCAGCACATGAGCGCCGTAGTGCATGACGGATGGGGGCCGTCATCAGCATGCAAGGGATTAAAGCAGTGGGGACCTGCACAAATGTGATGTGCTCTGGGAACCCAAAACCAACTTAACAGTGTCGAAGCCTGTGATTCTTTATCTTTCAAAAAATGCAAATTAATTATTCACAGCGAATCACTCACTGTGTGCCCTTAGAACTAGACGCAGCACAAAGGGGTCAGTCAGCTCCACCTTGCCAATATGTGTATATTGTACCTCTTCATTGAATAACAAGAGCGCAGACAGGCCATAGGTGTATCTCACACCTCTTTATTCAATAACACGGGTGCTGACAGGCTATCCATGTATCTCATACCTCTTCATTGAATAAGATGGGCGCAGACAAGCCACCCACATATCTCATACCTCTTCATTGAATAACAAACATGCTCACAGGCCACCCATGTCCTTCATAACTCTTCAATGAATAGCAAGGGTGCAGACAGGCCACTAGTGTCTCTCATACCTCTTCATTGAATAACAAGCATTTGCAATGCACTAGGTCTCGTATTTGCGAGAGTTTAACCTATTGCCATTGTAATTGACAATGTCTTTCATTTACGTTTTAAAAACCAACACATAAATAAAAGGCATTGCCATTTACAATGCCAATGGCTCAAACTCTACAACTGCGAGACCTATTGCATTGCAAATGCTTGTTTATTTCAGTCTATCCTATGTCAGCTCCTCTGAACAAATAAACTGGGAGATGTTTAATTTAGGTTTTAAATTCTAAATAATACATTGATTTCAGATCCCAAAAATTGGCAAAGCTCAACTAGTTTAGTCAAATATATAAGTATTTGAGACACTCATGGCAGAAATAGTAAGGCACCAAGGATACAACCAGTGACATAATATTCTTCATGTGCTTTCCATAAACCTTTGTAATATATGGCAGTTATGAATTATTATTTAATATTTGAAGAGTCTTAGCCAGTCACTACGGCTGAAACTTAGAATGCCACCTCTCTCTATTCAGTCCGACTAGTTTGATATAATTTAGTAACTAGGCGCAACACAGCAGTAAAAACGCAAACATGAAACACCACGGGCATGCTTACCCCACTCCTTGCCAGACAAGTCCTCCAATTCCACAATAGAGCCTTCTGGGGGTTGGCTGTCCTTTCCAGCACTAGAATCATCTCCAAGAGCCTAGCGGTGAAACGCGTAACGCGTCACTGCTCCGTTCATCGCGAGGGCTGGCCAAAATATCACTGTACAGGGCCATCATTGGTAGCGCTCGCGCAAGCTACAAGATTGATGGCCCTGGACTCTGTCTGAGGCTGTGACGGGGGGGGTGGGGCAACAACGGTCGAGGAGTCTGAGGAGACACAAACTCGGGACTTCGTTTTTGGCAATTTAATTGAAAGCACTGCGGCCGCCTGCCTGCAGTGCTTTCAATTACATTGCCAAAAACGAAGTCCAGCGTTTGTGTTCATAGCTGCCAAGGTTTCAGATTGCCATGTGTGACATTTTTATAATTTCAGTGAAATTATGAGTGGCATTTCAACGACTATGAGTGACACTTTATCGTGAGCAAAAACCATGCAATACAGACGAGGGAAACTGCTAAATATCTGAAATTACAGCCATTTGAGCAACACGAAACTCCAAAAACTTCTTGAAACTGCTGCAGAGCACCAGAAATGGAAGGACACTAACCCTAGTGCTCCCTCCAGGTACCCAAGAAGGATGACAAGACACAGCAGCCCTGCGTCCAGTGCTGAGATTATTAGTCTCATAACAGTCTCATATCTAGTTGTAAACCTCAAGGATGAGGAGACAGAGCGCCCTGTGCCTGCTGATTTTACTGTGTGTCTCAATTATCAGATCTCATATGCAATGTGTGGTGCGCTCCGCGCTGTGGCTGAAGTAAGAACAACTCTGATCATGAGAGCGGACAGGGGGCCTCTGAGGAATGACGGTACCCCCTCACTACCCCCTCCCGCCGCCCCCCTCCCCCACCCGGCCCCAGTGCCAAGAGAGCAGAGAGAGCCCTGCCTGGTAAAACTGTCACGCACTGCCCCATAGTGACTGTGAAGATAAACCTTACTATTGGTGCCCAATGATAAGGAGACCCAGACAGAGCAGCCCTGCGGCCTGCAGATTTACTGTGAATTAAATCAGATGGTCAGACTGGAGATAAACCAGGCTCGCTCAGGAAGAATGATGAGACAGAGCAGCCCTGCCTGCTGCAGATATTTTTGTGTGTAAAATAAATTTTTCAGCTGATGATCAGATCATCAGACTATGCCCCTCCATGGTGGCACTCACAGTCATACAAATACAATAAACCTCTCCAACCACTGCACAGTTGTAGGTGTGGGGTTTGTCCCTGAATAGTGTTGTAACTCAAAATGATGAGGCCCTCGTGCAAAAAGTGGTAATACCACGTGTAGAGGACTGTGAACACTTTAATCTCCCTGCCAGCCCAGACTACCAGGAATACAAAGAGTGGCTCTCTCAACAAAAGCACAGAACAATACTACTTGGTAGCTCAATACACGTATTGAATATTAGTATGCTGTTATGCTACGTAAAAGAAAGTGGGCCTGATTCGCAAAAAAAGGAGTACACCTGTATTAGTAGAAGCACTACAACAAACAGTTTGCCATTTTCAAACATTGCCAGTAGTACAACTGGAAAACTGCTAGTCACATGCGTACTGCTGTGAATATCATGCGACCTTACATGTTGCTAGTCCCTGCACAGTATGTTTCTGCACTATGTTTCCACACTGGGAAAAGGTAACCCCACTGTTAAACCGTACGATTTTTTTCCCTTCACCGGAAAATCTTTTCCCCCATGGATACACCACCCCTTCTGATACAACCCCAAGATGTTTAGGAGTGTCTGCTGCCTGCCCTTCACACTCTGGCACGGAATGGTGGTGTTCAATTACACACTAGCAAATTTGTTTACATGTGCTAGATGTGTCTTTTTTTTGTGGATAGACAGTAAGATTAAAATATGTTTACAGACAAAAATGGCTCGATGAAGTGTATCTAGTAACTTTACACTATTTTGCTTGCTGTGAATAATGAAGTGTTGGCAGGTCGTGTTTGCCATACACTACGACCAGCCAACTTACCCACAACACAGCATGTTATAGTAACACAAGCACTGCTGCTTAAAGGCACTTCTTAATTAAGAAACTGGAATTTCTTTGCTTCCAAGAGTTGGCAACTGTGATAATCACCGTAACTTACGTAAGGGGGGAAAGCAGTAAAAAGAAGCTTGTATGTTGCTTGTGGTGATGCGATGGCACAAAAGTAAAGGAGGCATCATTTTTGATGAATATATATTGAGACATAAAAAGGTTTTAAGTAAACAGCACTGTAACACAGGTAAACACAATGCTCTGTCGAGACTTAAGAATGGATTTGATCATAATATACAATTAATAAAACCATGAATATTTGTTTTCAAAATTGAGGGTTCCTGAGGGTAATACATGGAATAACCCTTTTAGTTTGCATTCTGTTCAGGGTAAGGCGCGCTGCCTGACCAAAATACTTACTTTGTTATGTAGTCTGACTGAGTGTCAGGCGGGCAGTCGTGACGTTGTGGCCGGGCCGGCGGGACACGTGTCGAGTCAGTCAGGGAGTCCCCACAGTCCTCTGGCACTCTGAGCGCGAGTTTGGCGCAGCGGCAGAGGTGAGCACTGCAGCTCCCTGCAACGCCTGAGGCCTCAACTCATGCGCACCATGATGAGTGTCGATGCGGCCTAAGGGTTCAACGCGGTCGGTAATATGCACAGGCTGGCAGCAGCGCACGTAATATGCAGTGCCGCCGGGACACCGTTGTGTGCAAAGCCACGCTGCCCAAGCTCAGCGTTACCAAAGCAGGTCAGAAGGAGACGGAGTGGAGTGCAGCGCGGCTTTGCACTTCTAAACTGGGCCGCGGGCGGCCGCGGCACAGGAGGGCCGTTGCGGCCGCGGCCACCTTTATAATTTATTTGGGGACACTGCGTTTGTTTCCAAATAAATTATAAAGGCCACGGCGGCCGCAACGGGCCTCCAGTGCCGCGAGGCCGCCTCCAAAATGATGCTGCCTGGGGCAGACCTCCCCCCTAGCTACGCTGGTGACATGCGGAGATGCGGACGTCACAATGGACTGATGCATTCCCACAAATATTAAGACAAGATTCATTTGGATGTGGCCTCAGCGCTCGGCTGACGCCCAAACTGTTATAAAAGATTTGCAAGTCTTTATCTGCACATACGCAATCGGCACACTACATTCTGACCAGGGTCCTGCCTTTAGCTCTAGGGCTTACAAGGAGGCCATGGCCAGCTTGGGCATTGCATTGCGATTTTCGAGTCCATTCCATCCTGAGGGAAATTCAGTTGTGGAGAGAAAAAAACGTGACATAAAGCAATCTATAACAGCTAGGTTATAAGGTTCGGGTGATGGGTGGGTCAAATATCTAATAAATGTCCAACGTAGTCTTAATAACCTGGCAAGAAATTATCTGGGTGGAATCACTCCATATGAAATCCTTTTTGGTACTAGAATGTTGGTTGAAGATCTCAATCGTCACACTTCAGTGGTGGAACAAAAACCCTTTGATATCAAAGATAATTTGGCTGTTTTACAGGACTTAAATGAAACAAGAAGAAGTCTAAGCAACACCAGCAAAAAGCCAACGACCACTGAAGAAAAACCACCTGTCCCAGCAAGACCTGTCTGGATTCCAAAGATTGGGGTCTTTGAGAAAATAGCGGACAAGAAGGAATTTGGGCGTTCTTACAGAAAACCAGTACCTGTACTAACAATCCACAGATCAAGAACAGAGCTACTGCCGCCCCTTGCTGGAAGAAAGGAGAACCGGTCTGTATCAATTAACGTGGTAAAACCACACTATGCGGTCGTAAAAAAGAAGTAGGCCCAGTGGGCTCCCAGGATGTAGTAGACGACCAAATCTTGCTACTATCCAAGAGGTTCAAACTGAAAGACTCATCACTTTTGAAGATTCTAAAGTGAGAAAAGAAGGACTATGCAACAAAGCCATGGAACATGTGCCTCTTGAAACCCAAATAACAGTTCGTCAAGAAACTCCCGTCTACAATGATGTAGCATATTACTATACAAACATGCCAAGAGAACAAGCAGCACCAGCGATTTCAAATAATCCGAACGCGATACCAACAATTGACAGAACTGCCTCTGGCTATTTTATCAACTTTGATAACTTTTCTGAGGATCCCAGTGAACCTGAATCAACGCCAGCAAATAAAACTTTCAAGGAAAAATTAACGGAACTTGGTCACCAGCTTGAAAAAACATATCTGGTTTCACCATGGGTTGAATTTTGGATTGGGTTAGCTGTATTTTATCTCCTGCTATGGCTGATTCTCGTTTTAAGTTTGGGAAAGCTGATAGATGGAAAATACAACAAAATGGACACAGCAAGTAAGAACATCAACTTGCTCCTGAAGCCACACCTGTCATCTCATCGTGAACAATGAGACCTGTCATCGGTGAACATCACAGCGGTTCCTCTACCTGGTGGAATAGCTTGGGATACAATTGAATATGACATTTATGGCCCTGTCGAGCTGCTGAAAATTCTACAACAATTTAAGGTTTTCTTGAGTGATTTTGTTTCACCCAGCACATTTTCTGATGATTGGGACTTTGAGACTGTTAAAAACATGATGGCAGACTTAGAAATGTCAGCAAATTTTACAAAACATGAATACTTAGAAGGTTCATCAAATTATGAAGAAATGTATTATCTTAATCATTTTGGCCATCATTACTTGCATAAATCTGCAAACCTTAGAATTGTTTTAACCTATAATTAATGGGAACATTGTCCAACACCTCCAAAAGGTAGTTCTAAAACATTTATTAGAAAATGTCCATATTTTACAGGTTTTAATGTTACAAACCCAGAAAATTTTTACTTTAGAAATGTTAATAAGACAGGCATGAAAAGAAAGTTAACAAACACTAAACAGATTTTTTTCTGCAGCCTTTTATGCTCAATTGTCCACATTAGGCATTAGCTTTTGGAAAGACAAAATTGAGACAAAAACAGTCTGGAGCACAAAAGACTGACAGGTACAAGGTTTAGAAGCATTGTTCAGAGCCTGCATCATCCCAGAACAAATACTGTTCTTAAATGAAACTGTTCAACAGACATCTTGTCTTGTCATCGCTAAGATAAAAGATTTAAACAAACCGTCCATACCTAAGCCCACACCTGATAGTAATAGAACTACAGATGAGGAGGTAGACGTAAATTATATTTTAAAACAAAACAGAACAAATCCTGAATGGAAAAATGGTTAATCTGGCTCACAGACACGAATAACTGTCAATAAAGATTCCTGAACAAGACACAAGGGTTCACAGTAACTCAGCCAGATCCAAGATATATCCAAAGACAACATCCAGGGATAATAACAACTTATAGTGTAGGAAACCTATGCCTTGAGTGGCTGCAGAAATCCACACTTCCAGAAATAAAACAACACTTATCTTTGCTTAAAGATGGCGTTGATTTACAAGAATTCTTACTGGGACCTCGTAATCCACGTCATAAACGTTTCATATACGCCGGTATATACGCTGAATACAATAAAGCATGGAAAGTCACGCAAATGGAAACAGCTGAAAGAATACGAGAAATTGATCGCATTAATTTAGAGAAATCACTCTCTGTAGTTGACAATGGGTTAACAACTCTGTCATCCAGAATATATTCTTTGGACAGCATTGTATCCTCTGCCATAGACATAATGGAACAGGACTTGCTAATGTTACAACATGGTCAGTCTCAATTACGTTCTATAATGCTGTTAGGCTGGACGTTACAAAATCTTCGTTCAGGCTATGTGCCTTGGCATTTAATCAACACTAATTAATTGTTTACTGTGTTTAACCTTACAGATAAACAACTCTCGTTGGCACAAAGGGGAGCAGACTATACGGTGCTGAGCATAGAAAAACTGGAGAGATTACCATTGACCGTTTCTGAGAAGCCATAAGTTGAATGGATAATACATGGCACCATCACAATACCAGTGACGACTTTCCAGTTTCAGTATTGCTTAAAACATACACCAGCAGGCCTGTATGAAAGGTTGGGTAAAGAATACATTAAGTCGACCTGGGATTTATTATACACACACAAATGTTGGAGTGGGGGAAAAGAGGTATTTCTTAGTGGTAAAAATTGTAAAAACACACTAAGTGGTACACTATTGTGTCAAGGTATTAATTTACACGGAGCCTGCGAGGGTTCTTCCAATAACCTTTCTTGCCACATGCAAGGTTCGCCTGCAGCGGTGAAAGATCCAATTTTTATGCAGCTTTCCAATGGGAGCTACATTATGTTAAATGATCACAGCTGTTGTAGAACGATGCCAGGAATAGGCTATCCCGTTACTGTGTCAGCCAGGGTCACTTGTTGTATGCAAGTATTGTTTACTAAAACCAAGACAGATGGGGAGGCGCCACTATGGCCTTCACTTAACATCTCTTCTATATGAATTGATACTTTAAGCAGAATGAAAGCCATTCTTTTACAAAAAACTGTGCCACTGACCTCGTCCAGCGAGACGTATGATCTGCAAGTTGCAAGGACCTCTGCAGCGATACATGCATTATTATCAACGAATTGCCCAGTACATTTCGCAGAAATGTTAGGTCGTATCTTTAACATGTCTGACACCAGCGGTATTGCACATGTATTTAGGATGATTTTTTGGGGACTGTTAGCACCCTTTGAAGAAGTCCTGGGCATTTTTCCTAACTTCGTACACTCTGTGTTCGGCGGCCTACCTCTCATTTTGGGACTTGTAGCAGAGATACTATTTTTATTCCTCCTGCTCCGTTATGGCAAATCCGGCCACCAGCGATACCCAAGTCAGCATGGAGAATGCGCTTTTGGGCATGAGGTATCGTGACTGAATAACACAGATCCTTGGCTGGGCTCGTTTGAGAGATCTGAATACCACATGGTTCCTGTCATTCAGACCAATCTGGCAAGATTGCATCTTACCTGTTCTATGATGCCTGCTTTGTGGAGAGGAAAGCGTGTTAGATATCTGTCTAACACTACCATCGGCTATGCCAACAGATGTTGACACATTACTGGGTCCAGTAACAGCTCATGTGTTGTGTTGCCCCCAACGGCTACCAATGCTGATGACGGCATTCATTGAGATCTCACCGGCAAATCCAACTAGAGGTGAGATGCGCGGACCAACAGGCACACAGGTACCATTTGCTGCGAACATTGCTAATGCGACTGACGCTGACGGCGATGCTTCACATCTGTGTACAATTGACCTTCTTAATGAAGTAGTCGAACTTTCATCTACTGTGGTAGACGATTTCTTTGCCAGCCTTGATGACTTAATGTTTTCTCCTGACACCGAGAATAACTTTTGAAATTAGCACACAGCGTTATTTTGTCTTTTTCTAAAACAGACTGAACTTTGGCACAAGGTAATCTGCAGAAAGTAGAACTATTCTTAGAGAACAAGAATTCTTTGACTACTTCCTAAAAACAATATTGACCTAATGCACAAATCAGACAAGCTTGTATATTCTGCTATGGGATGGTCTCAACCTTTTTTCTGTATCTAGAGCCATTTCATAAATGTAAAGTTCGTGATTCATTTGGTAAGCATTGCTAATATCATATCATAAGCTTACAATGAAATCATTGCTTTTAGATGCAAACTGTACAAACGCTCATTTTGTGTACGACCAGTTCCGAAAATCTACACCGATTTCTTGGAAAACTCGGCTTCAGCAGCTCGGGACTTTCCTTACTCGAGAACTGACTTGTCCAAGAACTCAAGGAGTTTTCAAAGCACTGTCCGAATTTAGTACTAGCACCTCTGTTTTATTCTGGTTGATCTTGTAACCACCAATTTGTTCAAACTGATTAAACTCTTGGAGAGCATTATCAAAATTAAATTTATCGGGATGAAGGTATAAAATAATATCATCTGCGAATAATTTAACTTTTGACATTCCTTCTATAGGTGGCTTGATATTTGGGTTGCTGCGTATTCTTATTGCCAAAGGCTCAATAAAAAAGGTAAACAAGATAGGGGACATCGGACAGCACTTGCCTGGTGCCACGGTTGATATTAATCACTCCTATCGAGCTGGCGTTAACTACCACTTTTGCCTGCGCATTCTGATATATGTTTTTTAACATGCTTATTGTCATTTCTGGAAACCCAAATTTAACAAACCAATAAAGAGTGCCTCCCAATTCACCAGGTCGAAAGCTTTTTCTGCATCAACCATTGAAATTAAAGTTGGAATTTTATTAACCAAAACAAAATCTAACGCCTGAATTAAAAACCCGGTGTTTGTTGACATGGACCTTCCTGAAACGAAACCTGACTGGTCAGAATGAATTAACGCCTGAGCAATTGGTGTAAACCGCTGTGCCCATATTTTCATAAGAATCTTAAAATCGGCATTAAGAAGACTGATCGGTCTATATGAATTGACATCCTTCTCGTTTTTTCCCTTTTTAACAAAACTAACAATAATGGACTCCTTAAAACTCGAAGGAAGCGCACCTCCCAATCGAACAAAATTAAATAACTTAACCAGAAAAGGGGTCAGTTCTTTAACAAAAGTTTTGTAAAATTCGATTGGGAGCCCATCTGAGCCACACGCTTTTGCCCCAGCAATTAATCTCACTATCTCAGAAACTTCCGAAGCTAAAATTTCGCTCTTTAATTGTACTGATGATGGACCAGGTAAAATGGGGAGATTTACTTCGTCAAAATACTTATAGATACAATCAGGCCCAACCACGTACGTTGCAGAGTATAACTTAGAATAATGGTCCAGAAATACCCGAGCTATGTCATTTTTTTCTCTAACAATATTTTGCGTTATAGGCTCAATTAGCTCAATTATAGTGGCTTTCTCCTGTTTGGTTTTAGTTTGCCCTGCTAACATCTTTCCCACCATTTGGCTCTCTTCGTAAACTCTCTGTTGGTACGTTCTAGAGCTATTTATTTCTTCAATTACAACAAATTCTTTTAAGTCAGCCTTCGCCCTTGCCAATTGTAATGTCGCATCCTCCCTTCCCAAATGACTATTAGTCATAGCATTAGCCACATTCTGGTGGAGGTTGTTGACCATGTCCCACCTTTCTTTCCTCTGAGCAGCTGTGCGTGCGGTCATCTGACTTCGGATAGCTGCTTTAAACCCGCCCCAGACTGAGAAGATTTCTGCAGTGCCTTCATTTAGGTTAAAAAACTCTAATATCCAATCTTTTGTTAGGGTCCCCCAGTTATTGTCTTGGAGGAGTAGACGATCCATCTGCCACCTGGAATAGGCCTCTCCTCCCCCTTCAATCACACACTCAAGTGATATTAAAGAGTGATCTGAGACGGGGTTTATCCTTATAGAAGTATCTGACACCAACAATGATCGTGAATTAAGAAAGAGATCAATCCTCGAGGCTGTATGGAATTGGTTAGAATGGCACGTAAATTCTGCCGCTAACGGATTACCATTTCTCCATTGGTCCACTAACTGATGTTCCTGCATTAGGGCTTCCAAAACTTTCCTAGTTTGTGGTTTCAACTCTTTTTTGTTTTTATTTGAGTATCCTTTTTTAAATCTTGGATAAAATTAAAGTCCCCACCCAATACTAATTTTCCCGGGATGCCTCTAAGTAGCTCAGTAATCCTCATTAGTAGCGTGGTATCACTTATCGGGCCATAATAGTTAACACAATTTAAACACATCCTATTTAGCTTGGCCTCTATTCAAATCCATCGCCCCATTGGGTCTCTCTTAATTTGTCCAAACTCCCATGGAAGACTACGACAGAAATATATGGCAACTCCTCTTTTAGCTAACCCTGCCGAGGCAAAGAAAGCATGGGAGAAACACCTGGGAAGATATAGTTTTGGACAATTTGATTTCAGATGGGTTTCCTGAAAAAATAAAACCTGTGGTGAACAGAAAGCCAACCACCTTATTAGAGTGCCGTATTTGGACTTATTCAGCATACCATTAACATTGATAGATAAGATATGACACTTATTATTCATTTTTATCTAAGTTTTTCAAATTTCTCTCTACACAAATACTCACATTCTTTTAGTTCAATGCCTCTGTTACTGCTCTTTTTACGGCTAATTTTTTTTACCCCCCCTTAACCCTACCCCTGTCCTCCCCGACCTCCTCCCCCTAGAAGTGGGCCCCCAAATTTCCCACACACTCCACCTCTTGCCCTCCCTAATTGCTTTGAGGGGTGCCATGGATCTGCACCCAGGTTGACCCTCCCCCCCATGGTAAATATATAAACCATCTGGCTAGACCGTTAAATCATATATGCATTTTCATCTCCAACTAGAATTCTGGAGAAAAAAAAAAGACCCTCCACCAAACCATTTGACCGGAGCCAGTCATTGACCCCACACCCGTCGCCAACTTATTGAGGCCCTGTCATCTCCTTGAGAAGCTCCTGTGCATCCTCTATGTTAGTAAACATATGGAACTTCCCCTTCACAAGGACACGTAGTTTTGACTGTTGGGAAATCGATGCCTGTGCCCCTTGTGCCTTAAACAAAAAAAGTAGTTTGACGAATTCCTTTCGCCTCCGGGCTGCAGCTGCGGACATGTCTGGAAAGAATATACAGCTAGAAGTCTCGTTCACTGGGAACTGTTTATGCTGTATGGCCTTGGCGAGGATCTTCTCCTTGATCCGATAGTCTGAGAAATTGACTAAGATTGTGCGTGAGCCACTTGAACTTGGCAAAGGGTGAAAAGGGACTCTATGGGCTCTGGTAATTGTCAAATCTCCACTAAACTCTGGGAGGACTTTTTTTTTGATAAAGGACTCCACCCATTGTGGCGCTTGAGCCCCCTCGATTCTCTCGGGAACACCCACTATACGTAAATTTGAACGACGTGAGTGGTTTTCCAACTCCTCGAGCTTGTTTTCTAATGAAACTTTATCCTTTGCTGCATCACGCACTTTAATGAGCAGTCCAGACATCTGGTCCTCCAACTGGGAGATCCTTGTGTCCGCTTCCTGAATTAATCTGGGAAAACATACAACTGCCTTTTGTGTTTTATCTAATCTAGAATGAAGAGAGGCGATTTCGTTCTCCTGTGATCTCTTCATGTCCCTAATCTCTTCAAAAATAAGGTTAAGTAGTGTTTTGACTTCCATCTGTTTAGTAGTAGCAACAACAGCTGAATCTTCCATTAGGGCTTTAAGAGATACTAGCTCCGGCTCTTTGAGTGTCACTCAAATTTTTAACATCCCATTTAAGATCGCAAGCACTGAATAATGAACCGATCAGATACCTAGGCATTTATGTCTCCAATCAATTTGATCAACTATATAGCTTGAACTATATAGCAACTCGGAATAAAATTAGAACTCTACTGGAAAGATGGACTTTACTGCCCTTAACTTTGATTTGCAGGGTCGAACTTATTAAAATGTCGATCCTTCCTTTGTTGGTTTTTCTTTTTTTAAATGTTCCACTAAAAATCAATTTTTAGGGAAATTGACTCAATGGTCAGGGATTTTGTTTGGAATAAGAAAGTTGCAAGGGTGAAATTAAGCACACTACAGCTGGGAACTACACAAGGGGGCCTAACGTTACTAAATATACGAACATACTACACGGCCACAATATTGGATCTTGCAGCTCGCTTATTGGCACCTAGTAGACAGCTTGACATGTTTTTTTATGAAAAAATGGTCCATGAGGCAGGCTTGCAAGTTCCAATATTTTTAAAAACAGCAAAGTTACCAAAGAAGACCAGATATAAGACCATTAGAGATATAACAAAAAGATTACAGTCCTTTCTTAATCAGGAAGTGGGGGGTGGTTTGCGCTATTTGAGAATACAGGAGTGCAAGAGCCTCGGTCTTCAAATCCACTTAAGTAAAATTCAAAAATGGATGGAGACAGGCTTTGGGAATTTGGGGTCCTTCTTTGTTTCAGGGACGCTCATTACTTGGCAGGAGGTTCTGGCCAGGTCCGATAATAAACTAAAAACGGGGTTTTTGGAATTATTTCAAATCATAAATTTTATACATAAATATAATGTGCCGGCAGGGGAAATGCCACTGGCTATTGTCCTATACAAAGTAAAATTAACAGGATTAGGGAATTGGTATGAATTCCTTAGGAAGGGGGAAGCTTCTCCTTTAGTCGACGGAATCCTGGCCAAAATATCCCTGGAAACCAACTGTTCCTTCTCGTGGCAAGAGTGGGAGCGGATCTCAGAAGTGGGTCGTAAGTCTCTCAGAGCGGCCAATTTTAAAAGAATGTCGTTCCTATCCTGTTGGCTGGCTTACCTCACTCCTAAAGCATTAAGCAAACGCTTTTTTTGAGTAGAAAACAAATGCTTTAGATGTCAGCTTCATGAGGGGGGTGATTGGTTTCACATTTTTTACACATGCCCAAAGCTGTTCGATTTTTGGTGTAAGATCTTTTCTTCAATCAGCAGGGCCATAAACAAAGTAATTGAACCTGAAGCCGAAATAGCCTTGTTTGGCATTTCAACAAAGAGAAAGGATTTGCTTAGTGCAGAAGTAACTTTCACTGCAATCTGCACTTTAGTCGCACGTTCTCTAATCCTTCAAAACTGGAGGTGAGAGGAGGTACCATCTTATTTTAAATGGGTAAATAAAATGCGACGGACGAAAAGATTTGAAGAGACGTATGCTAAAAGAGTAGGGTCAACGAGAAAATTTATGAATATTTAGAAATATTTTCCTATTCGTGCATCTACCACCACCTCATAGCATTTCACACAAGAGTATACTAAGAACACACAGGGTCTGAGGTATAGAAACGAATACTATTTACCGGGAAAAAAAAAATAGCACTTTAATAAAAATTATACGGCACAATTGCACTTTAAATTTTTTTTTTTAGCACTTATGCACTTTAGCACTTGAGCACTTTAGCACTTTAAGTTAAAGGCTCAATTGGAGGAGAGTATTCAGTTTTTTGCACTAGCCGTGTATCAATTATTGAAGCTGCTAAACTGTTTAAGTGTAACTGAAATTGAATGTTCTTGGTTCTTTGGTTTTAGCTGTGTTTCTTCTCTTGCGCTTGATTTTATTCTGATTTTATTCTGATGATGTGCATAATAATCCCTGCTGAAGTATGTTTGTTAAATAGGTACTTTTTTGTATTTCTTGCACTGACCTCTGCTCTGCTCAATACATTTAAAAAAAAAAATAGTTTTCAAAGAACTGAGAGTCTTTAATGACGTTAATATGTCCACCTTTACGTCAAACTCGGCAACTTCAAGGTATAAATATGCCCACACTTGCCTTAACAAACACACGGTGGTTTGGAGCAGTTCGACTATCTTCTTGCCCGACGCATCCTGCTACAGCAAGTGCTGTAGGAAGCCGACCCTCCAGCAGATGCACTGAGAGAGACGCTGTCTTTTCTCCTGCCGAGAAATCCAGTTCCAGTGTTTCCCGGCTACCCTTGCGGGTTGCTGGGAAATCGAGTCCTGAGCCTGACCTTCTTCATTCCAAACTAAGGTACGGAGCTGATTAAACCCTAAGAGAAATCTTGGACAGATTCTTGGCAAAAGAATACTATATTTATGCTACACCTCACTTACTTCTTCCCTCATACTAAGCTTAGGTTAGGTACATCGGGGTAGGCGTATTTTAGAAGCACCAGTTGAGTACTTTTAGCCTCTGTTATTTATGCATGTATTTACCTATGGTTTAGGAACCATACAATGCTCTTACAGTATTATTTTATTCTACTCTTTATACTGTATGCATTATATTTTACAACCAGTTTTACGACTGTGGCAGTTTATTTCTTATGCTTGAGAAAGAAGACTGTTCAATAAAACCTTTTTATTGAAAACGCCAGTCTATCTATTTCTCGGCACCTCCAGTGAAAGAAAACATGCACGATTGACTGACTGAAATATCTATCTATTGTTTCCACGACTCTGAAGATCAGTTTTATCTTGGGGAAACAAAGTTGTCATGTTTATGCGGTTGTCAGAAACTAATCCCTTCTTGTGAATTCGAGAAAGTTTCTAGTGACCTCTGAGCTAGCTGGCACTCAAAATTCTAATGTATTCGATAGAGACCTAGTAGACCTCAGTCCTACGTCTAATCTATAGGATATATTATTCCAATGTGCAGAGCCTATTGGGAATATAGGAACTACACTACAATTTAGGGGTATAACTATGAGAGCTGAGGGCCCTGAATGTTGGAATGGGACAGAAATGTATTGAGACTGAAAAGGCTTGGACCCATCTCGTGGTCAAGAGGAACCTCTGCTGAGGAAGGAACAATTGAAGAGACTGCTGGGGAAAGACCAATCCTTGATTTGTGATCTGGGTCTGGTCTGCAGTGTGTTTTAACCAAGGAAGAGGCTGTTGCGACTGTGCTGTGTGCGCTGGGTCCCCAAGCCTGAAGAAGATTGTGCTTTGTGATGTGTCTTGTGACCCCAAGGGTCCGAGGTGAGCTGGCTCCCTGTTTGGAAACACACAAACATAAAAGTTTCCGCAGAAGTTCCAAGCATTGCGGTGGGCGTGTGTTGTGGCAGCTTCAGACCCTCGGAAGGTGTGCAATGTGATCTTGGACACACAGAGGAGAAGTGAGACTCTGGCGCTCTGGGAACGTGTTGTGGTGCACAGGAGACGTTGGTGAAGAGCGCCTGGTCAACATGTGCATCAAACGTGAAGCGAGTTTTGGATGCCCTGGGAGCCTGTCTTGGTTCACCATGGGCATTGGTGAAGAGCGCCCGGTCAACGTGTGCATAGGCAGTGAAGAGAAACTCGGACATGCAGAGTGCATGTTGTGGTGCACCCAAGGTGCTGGTGAGCAGCGCCTGGTCGGCATGTGCATCGGCGGTGAAGTGAGTCTCGGACAACCAAGGTGCTTGTCGTGGTGCACAGGAGGCATTGGCGAGGAGCACCTGGTCAACGTGTGCATTGGAAGTGGAGTGAGTCTCAGACATGCAGGGTGCGTGTCGGGGGCACCGGAGGTGCAGGTGAAGAGCGCCTGGTCTTCGGGTACACCGGAGGAGGAGCGAGGCTTGGACACAGTGTGCGTGTCATGGTGCTGCCGAAGGTGTTGGTGAAGAGTGCCTGGATATCGGGGCACTGGAGTTGGAGTAAGTCTCTGAAGTCGTGTGTGTGCTTTGGTGCAACCTGGGACTGTGGAGGTGAACAGCTGATCATCGTGTCCACTGGAAGAAAGTGAGTCTTTGCAGAGTGGTGTGCGTGTCTTGGTGCCAACTGAGACTGCAGGAAGGAGTGCCTGGTGAACGTGCACTCGGAGTCAAAGTGAAGTCCCATTAGCGTTGTGTGTGTGGCTTCGTGCCAGAGGAGACCCGGAGGGTGCTGAGATGAACGTGCCCCCGGACTAAAGCAATCTCAGGGGCATAGGGTATGTGTGCCCTCCGGCAACCTGAGACCTTACTAACAGTTGCGGCCCAGACCGGCAGACCCAGAGGAGCTGAGCAGCCAGGCCAAACCGCTGAGGCCCATTGAGAAAGTTCCGCATGGAAGGCCCAGTTCTCTGAAGGAGGAGAGGAGAGTGGGGTTGCGCCCCCAGGTATCGTGGATCACTACCTGAGCGGGGTGCGGGCTCGGAGGGACACTCTCTCAGCCTGTCAGTCCTTCTGGTGACGGGAGCCTTTGCTTCGGCTCAGATTGGAGCCCATACTGGCCAACGGAGTGGCATTACTGGGGCCAGAGTGAGAAGCTGCACTTTACATCATTGCGGATACGTGTGGGGGGCAACTGTTATCGAAGAGGCAGATTGTAGTAATACACTTTGCCAATATTGCTGCTAACGAACTGCCGGACTGTCTAAGGATGCCTGACATTATTTCTGCATAACAAAGTACACGATTGTAGGGCTAAGCATTGCATTATTTCTCCATTGCAAAGTACAGGAATTGCAGCAGCCCGCATTGCATTATTTCTTCATTGCAAAGTATGTGATTGAGATGTTATGCATTGCATTATTTCTTCATTGCGCAGTACAGGATTGCAACAGTACGCATTGCATTATTTCTCCCATTGCAAGGTACTGGGGCGTATTGTTACGCATTATATTATTTCTCCTTTGCCCAGCACAGGATTGTATCATTACGCAGTGCATTATTGTTTGTCCGTTGCAACATGTGTGATTCTAGTCTTGCGACCAGCATAGCAATTTGAAAACGGTGGTTGGGATCTGAACCTACCAACCAGCCGGAACGAATATTACCCTTTCTTATATGTTGATTTTTGTATTGTGTGGTCTGATCGTATATTATTTAATATAAAGTTTATACTTGTTTAATCAAACTTGTGTGGAGTCCATTTGTGGTGTCACCAGTGGGTTGCTGTGGGAATGGTTGCACATACTGTACATTCGCGCCTTGGAAATAGGTCTAGTGTATATAAAAGGGGTAGCCCATATATATACCACCTGACCCTGGTCATTAATTACGATATCAAAAAGAGTTTGGTCAAGATGGCCTACACAATTCATCAAATCGTTTTCAAGTAGCGAAAAAACAACAAAGGCACAAGGTGGCTGGTCATTCCACTATTGTATAAATACCTTCATACAATGGGTATATGCAGTTATTTCAAAAGCATTGCCAGCAAAGCCACAATATTGCTACATTTTATACTAAATCTTCACTATAATACAGTGCTCAGAAAGTGAAGGGAAAAGAAATCAGGATGGAGTGGTCGAGTGTGGAAGGGGGACAGAGAAAGGTGATAGTGACATATATACATCAACAGAGTTTATTGTCTGCTTTTCCGTGAGATATCACAATGTTCTCATTAATCTACATAACAAAAAAGGTGACCATATTCAATTCTATGGTGTCACATGGGTTTGCACAATAAGTAAATGTCGACGTTTCGACCCCTCTAATAAGGACAGGTGGAGATCCTTGGTATGGGGTCTTCTTCAGGACAAAGAGAGCACCTGGGAATGATAAAATGTGGGTAAGTCTGAGTGAAGTGTGATGGTGTTCGCTACTGATAAAAAAGGTTAAAATACCTACTGGTGGGACGGACAGGGACAAGCCTCCGCCGTATCCAATTTGTGAAAAGGGCTCTTGGTAGCTCCTAAAGAAGAGAGGAAACACTATGAGGGCGGGAACTGAATCTGCCCCTGAGTGTTGTGGGTCCAAAGTGGTGAATGCTCACTTCAGTACACTAGCATAATCAATTAGCTGACGTCTCTTTTGGAAATGACAAAATCAATGGAGGCAGTCTGCAGCCATCTCACGCTTGCAGGGCCTGGGACACAAATTCCCGATGCCTCTATACAAAATTAAATAAAAGAGATCAATCGGATCGTTGATAACCAATACCTAACAGAGTAGACAAATAAATCAATGAGAATCGGGTCCCCGATTAACAAAAATGGTCACAATGCCTAGCTAGCTGAACTCGAAAAAGGCCACTGGGAAGTACGATTAATGGCTTCAGCATGGCATGCCCGTATGCATTCGAAAAGACTCAGGGTCGTTGAGATCAGGATGGTACCCACACGAACGGGGGATCGCTTACCTCTGGTGGCGGCCGCGGCTCTTCAGAGAAGAAGCAGAGCCGGCCCAGACTCGCTCTATATGTAGCACGAGGACATGGGGGATGTGCTACGTCATCTGTTCAGGATGTGGCAGAGGCAGTACATGTTCCAATCAAATGTCATGCGCGTGATGCGTCATGACAGAGGGCAGAGTCAGCACATGTCTAAACAAGGGGCTGTCTCTCTATTCCTTGTTTCACCAGTAATGCTGGCCGCAGAGCCAACAGATCTGTAGAAGAAGATATGATATATCGGCTTAGAGATACTCAAGTACCACAGTTATGTTAAGTTGAATGGACTCCCTATATGGGTCAAGCCTTGTCGCAGGCTTAGTCGCATAAACAGGGGGGGGAAAGCCCAGGTGTGGTTGTGTGTTAGCATTCTTGATACATTTTCTGAATAAGTGGTATATAAAATGCTCATTCAATATATATACAGGTGTCAATAAACATACAGATGCTAATAAACCCATCACATAAGTGGATAATGTATAATCATGTACAACTGAATTCCCTCAATTACTTAGATGAAAAAGGTATCAGCATTATCTGTACATAACAGGCAGTTGTGTGTCCAATGAAATACATTTGACATGGAAGGGATTCAATCAGTTACAGCATTCAAGCCTTCTAGTTCATTAAGTCAGTTGTTAATTGTATCAAGCAGAAACATCATCTTAGACTCCCTGACATTGAGAATGGGTGCGATGTCTCCTCCCCTAAGTCCCAATGTCACCTTTTCTATTACCAACCATTTGATTGAATCTGGTGGGTGGGAGTGTTGTTTGGAATGTTCTACAAGGGGGGCCCCTGGTGTGTTGCAACGGATTTGGCTGCAGTGCTGTAGTATGCGTGCCTTAACTTTGTGTTTGGTTTGCCCTACATATAGTAGGTTACAAGGGCACAAAATGCCATAAATAATTTCTTGGGAATTGCAGTTGGTATGTGCCTTAAGGTGTATCTCATGGTTTCTGTACGAGAAAACTTTAGTCTCTATTGTCATCTTGCAGGCCTTGCAATGCGTGCATCTAAAATGTCCAATTATGTTGGGAAGGTTCCACATGGTTGCTAGTGTGGGACTGGGTGGTGTCTCAAGCAGAGAGCGGACAACAGGATCCCGTATGTTCATGCCTTTCTTGAAGGCATGCATCGGTGGATCAGGAATTCCTAATTCATCTGATAGAATTTGCCAGTAGCCGTTGATAATTTTCTTGAAACTGTTGCTCAGTGTACAGTACGTGGTGACACAGATCATTCTTTCAGGTAGCTGTCTTGCAGGTTTTGGAGTCAGAAGTGTATCCCGATGTTGATACCAAGCTCTTTTTCTTGCGCGTGTCACCAATCTTCTGGGGTATCCTCTTTCCAGTAGACGGACAATGAGGTCATCTGATTCCTGGAAAAAATCTTCCTTTCGAGTGCAGTTCCTCTGGATGCGGAGGAACTGGCCTAGAGGTAGGTTATCTCGAAGGCTTCTATTGTGATGGCTGCTGTACCTCAGTAGAGAGTTCCTTTCGGCTGGTTTTCGATAGAGTGATGTGAACAAATGGGTGCTTGTAGTTTTTATGGAAATATCTAAGAAGTAACCCTGGGCGAAGAACTACGCTCCGTTCGCGGAGCTTGCGGAGTTTTGGCAACTCCGCGTTCTACGGAGAACGCGAAGCTGTCGATTACTCCGCGATCCGGTGCGTAGCGTAGTTCTCGCGCGCTGAATAACATTATCGCGTGCGCCGGGGGTAAGTTTGCGCGATATTTGACGCGATCACGCACTTTGGAAATAAGGGAACGCAAGCGGGCGGGACAAACCTCTTGAGTAACTTAGCGCGCTAGCTATCTCGAGCATGCATGCAGCGCCCCGAACACGCGCACCGCGCTCCCGAAGATGAAAAACGGCGCGCGAACGGGTCTAGCAAGCTACTACGCATGTCTGCGGAGCTACGCGAAGGTCGCGGAGTGCAACTGCGTCTTCGCGTAGCTCCGCGGAGTGCGGCTCCGCGAACTACGCCCAGGGTTACTAAGAAGTCACTGGTGTTACGGTCACTGGTGATCGTGAATTTGATATCCTGTGAACATGTGTTCAACCACTCAAAGAAATCTTGCAGACTTGCAGACTGGTTTCGTCATCCGACCAGATTAAAAGGACATCATCTATCTACATTCGCCATTGATTGACGTACTGTTTATAAGGATTTAAGTTGGAGAAGACATATTGTTCCTAGAAATTGTTCATATACAGAATAGCCAGATCCGGTGCAAATGCTGTCCCCATCGCTACGCTTTTTGTTTGGATAGAGAATTTATTCTGAAAAATGAAGAAGTTATACATCATGGCTATTTCGGTAAGTTTCACTATGAAGTCTGTGGGTACTTTAGAAGGTTGAGGTCTTTCATCAAGGGCCTGTCTAATAACTTCAAGGGCCTGTAGTTGTGGTATGCTGGTATATAGTGAAGCTATATCCAGGGTTGCCATTACTTGGGTATTGGGATTGAAGGCAGATACATCGACCAGATTGATCACCTCCATAGTATCTCGAAGATAGCTTGCTGTTTTCTCTGCCAGTGGCTTAGGAAAGAAGTCCACATATGTACACACAGGTTACAGGAGTGAACCAAATCCAGATATGATGGGTCTACCCGGGTTTTTTTCAAGGTTCTTATGCACCTTAGGCAGGGTATAAATAGTGGGGGTCCTAGGTTTCATATTGTTGAGATAGTTGTATTCTCGTTTGGATAAAAAACCTTTCTCCTTGCCCTCTGAAGTCAGGGTCTGGATCAATCTTCTCACTTCCTGGGTAGGATCCTTTGGTACAGCTTTGTAACTCACCCCATCCAATAGTTGGGAGAAGATCTCATTTTTATAATCCTCAGCGTTCTGTATAACAATCACTCCCCCTTTATCCGCGGGTTTAATCACTATGGGTCTGTTGTTCTTGAGTGTCTGTAGTGCTATGCGTTCACCTTTGGAAATGTTCTGTTGGACATAGCTTTTGGTCGTACATGCCTTCATGATGTCGCGTGCAACAACACTCTCAAATGTCAAGATTTTATGCGACATCAAGTGACTGGGTGGCGTGAAGGTTGAAGGTGATCGCAACCCCATCGTGGAGACGCTACGTGAAATGGGGCTGTTCCTGTAGAAATGTCGCAGTCGTACCTTTCTGAAGAATCCGTTCAATTCCTCCTTGACATTGAAACGGTTGGGAAATGAAGTAGGTACGAACGTTAATCCTTTGCATAGAACCTTATTCTCTTCCACTGAGAGAGTATGCTCAGAAAGGTTGATGATGGGACTAGATCTTGGGCTTACCATCTGTATGTCTTCCATCTGGTGCTGATCTCTCCGTGGTTTTCCTGCTGGAAACGGACTTGTTTGGGGTTCTGTCCTTGGGCTCATCCTGTGCCCCATGTCTGATATTGTTGATTGTTGCCCCGTCGGCCTGGTCAGTTCCAATTGTATCCTCTGCCTGTCGGTGGTTTCCATTGGGCCTCCTCTAAAAAAGGAATGCCAGAGGGGTATTGTTCTTGGGGTCGAAACCATGGTTCCTGTTGTTGGTATACGTTGCTCGGTCCTGGCTGTTCGTTTTCGCTCCCTGTGCTGTATGATGAATCTGAAAAGTTTGTATGTCATCTGTATCCCCTGTAGGCTCCTCTCCCCCTACTGGTAAAGCGGCCTTGAGTGTCTTGGTTGTAATGATCTTCCTGGAGATATGGGTATACTGCCTTCTTGTCGAAAAAACTGACGTCCTTTGCCAGTTTGTCCAGTTTCTTCGTTTGTGTCGTGGTTTCAAATTCCTTGATCGTCTTTTCAAGTCTCTCAAGAGTTTCTTTGGCGTTGAAGAGTGCCGAGTCACCGCTGATTTCCAATTTCAGATCATGAATCTCTTTCGTGAGTTTCTCTACTAGTTCTAAAGCTGTCTCCACGCCCACCACCATCCAATGGAGCGAACAATTATTAGCCACCTAACTGAACCCTTCTTTAAATTTTGGATGGTCAATAAATATTGCTGGTTCGTTGCGTACCTGTACTCTTAAAGTAGGGTTGCAAAGACGCCACACGTCTACAATCTTCCATTGTTTAATAGTATGGACAAAGAGCTTATGGGCACTATTTGGTATAAGGGTTACTTTGGAGTTATGATCAACAAAAGGATCAAGCACCTGATTACATACACCAGCTAGGATAACATTTTCATCGGAATGATTGGCAAGAGTCTGATTCAGTTCAGACTAAAAATGTGAATCACTAATCGTGGGGGCCTATACATTTAACAAAGAGACTGGAATTCCTCTGATCAACAATTTAGTATACAACCTTCTTCCCACCTCATCAGAAATGTGTGAAATCAATTTAGCACACAATGATTTATGACACAGTGTGACAACACCATTTCTTTTACCATCCCCAGGAGAAAAGAAAACATCACCTACCCACCCTCTCTTGAGTTTAAGGCTTCGTGTTCTGTGAGATGTGATTCCTGAATCAAAGCAAAATTAGCACCTAAATGTGCCAAATGGGATAACTCATGCTGCCTTTTAATAGGATAGTTTAAACCCCTGACATTCCATGAAATGATTTTCAAAGACATGGATAAATATAAAAAAAACTGTAAATAAAAAATACAGCGATTCATACCAAAGAAGATAGAAATGTGTTATATACCTTATCATGATATATGTGTACCAAAAAATCATGAAAGACAAAACCGCTAGAATTAGATATGAGAGAAGATAAGAAAGAAGAAAGAAAAAAAAGTCAAGAGAGGAGAGTAACAAGAAAAAGAGAAAAATCCATAAAGTAGAAAACAATACGATGATGACAAAATGGAAAATGTATGAAACATACCTATGAGAAGTAGGATCCAAGGAAGAATTGGAGGGGAATAAGACCACATCGAAGGGATGGTGCATCAGAAATCCACGGGAAGAGCATGAAAGGAGCACAAAACAAACTACAGAATACGGGGAAACCACAACACGAATGATGAACATGCAATGAAGCAAAGAAGGATTAATAAACAGCATTGAACTACGGTTATAACTATGAAAGTAAGGGAGATAACGTTCCTGAATCTTATATGGAGATAACAACATTTTGAACATAATATCTTCAACAATTAAGTAACACTCAACTCTGAAAAGTTAAAGATTAATGACATTAAAAAGGTAACAAGAAAAAGAACGCCATTCAAGGAACAGAAAAAGTTCCAGAAGTGTGCATGTTTTCAATGTTGCAGGTATTAGTAAAGCTTTTCAGTTTAATTGGATCTTCATATGTAGTAGTCTTATTCTTAGAGGTGACTTTAAATAGGCTAGGATGTAGCAAGCCAAAACGAGCACCAAGTAGACAAAGATCAGGCCTTAGTTTGAGGAACTCTTAGCGTCTGTCAGAAGTAGATTTGGCATATTCCGGGAGAAAAAAGAGGCTTGCCGGACCAAGAAATACGATTCAGAGATTTAACAGCTGCTAGAACTTTGAGCAGGTCAGTATATTCGAGAAAATACATAATAACTCCTCGAGGCTTGCGTGCATGCGAAACATATGCTGGCGGATGTCCCAGTCTGTGAGCCCTTTGAATATTAAAATGGGTGTCCTCAGACAGATGTAAAAGCTTGGGAAGAAAGGACTTAAAAAATGATACAGGATCCGAGCCTTCTGACCCCTTATGCAAACCATAAAGGTGTAAATTGTCCCTTCTGCTCCTATATTCCAAATGTTCAATTTGTTTATGAAGAGATGAGACCTGGGTTTGAAGGGATTGAATCTTGCCAACAGCTGACTCAAGAGACATAATACTCCGTTCCGCTACATTCAGACTTTCCTCATTTTGAGACCACTTATCAGTAAGAACTTGTTGTTTAGAATTGGTTTCTTCCATAAAGGGCCTTAATGCACATTTTTCCTCCAGCTAAAGCTCCATTGAGACAGGAGAAACAGATTTTGTAGGAGAGGAAGGATACTTTTTAATGCATTTAGTGGTAGCTTTTCCAGCAGAAGATAAGGCAGGAGCACTATTAAACTTAACAGAGGGGGTAACCTTGTGCAGAGCGACTAAAGAGTCTTAACTTTTGAGAACAGATTAGAATTCTTGACACATTTAGGAGTAAGTGTTGACACTGGGTTATTTGCCCTTCTTAGACATCTCATAAATATTCAAAGACAGAAATATAAGGTAATAACTCATAAAGTAAAAATGTCAACAGTGAAGAGCACTCCAGCACCAGAAGGATAAACGACACTTCAAAAAGAGGAAAATATTTCATCTCCGCAGCAAAAAAGTGAGGAAAAACGAATGTTCAGCAAGCAAACTGCAGTATAAAATAGAAAATAGCCCATAAAGCAAGAATTTTAGGCATGAAAACTGCTATAGGAAAGGGCATTGAAGAAAAATGATGAAAGTGCTGCTGCAGAAGAAAAGACTTATTCCTTCATGACAGAAACCGTTGGTTGCGCATGACCGGTAAATATGCAAATGGCCAGCAGCTCTCTAAGGAGAACGGAGCTGTCAGCCAAAGAAGAACTCTGCTCGCGAAGAGAAGGTCAACAAGCTTCAGTATCGTCCTCGGGACTTCACCGCATCATTGTACACCCCCGCTAGGCATAAAGAAGCCACAGGAGGGGTAAGGAGTGTGCTCTCAGACACGCCGGATCCCGTAACTCTACCTGGTTGCTGCCATCTGCCACGTGTCCCAAGCCACGCCCCCTCCTCATTTGTATTCTGAACCTGTAGGTAGATTGTCATTAATATATGAATAGGGAATGGTCTGAATTGTTAGATCTGGGGGTCTCTAGTTGGCAGAGGTAGGTACTAATGTCCAAATAGGGACCCTTGCTTCTAGTCAGGGTAAGGGGGATACACTCTTTAGATAAAACCTCCTCACCCCTCAGAAAACCTTATCAAAGGCAATGCGTAAATTATTTGTACCAACACTCACAGTAACACAGTGAAAACACCACAAATGGACTCCACATCAGTTTAGAAAAATAAAGTATCTTTATCAAAATTTCACAAGACCAAAATGACAAAAATCCAACATACACAGTTCAAGAATATGATTTCCAAAGAGTTCTAGGGTTTGCGTTAAAATAATCCACAGTTACATCACGTTTAGCCCAAAGTACCTGTAGATGCGATAACAGTTCCAAAGGAAAGCTGCAGCGTTGAAAAACAAGCGATGCGTCACTCCTGAGACCCTGGGGAGGCGATGCGACAGGACGTGTTGCGACAAATCCGGTCTGTATGGGGAGGGATGCGATACCTTGTATGGATTCCGGTGCGCAGGTTTGGTAGGAAGCGTCTCGCACAGGCACGATGCGACGATCTTTGGGACGGCAACGATCTCAGGTGCGGCGGAGATGCGCAGCGTCGATCTTCTCCTCTCGCGGCCCCTCGATGCGATGGCTCTGCGAAGATGCTGGCAGCGACGTGATGCAGTCCGCAAGTAAGTGGCGCGATGATCTCATCCAGTGACGACAAGCTCCGCGACGATATTCGCAGCAACAGGAAACTTCCCGCACCGGGGCGATGCGTTCCGCAAGCGAACGATGCGTTGGTTCTTGCAGTGGCAACATGCGATCTTGATCTTCGTGGCGGCGGGAATTTCCTTGCACTGTCAAGGATGTGTTCCGCAAGCGAGCGATGCATGAAAATTGCAGATTGTCTTTGTTGCTCCATGTCCAGCTTCCCAAACAGCAGGCACAACTTCCAGAGGCCCCACCACTGGATCAAGCACTCTAGGAAGGGCAAAGCTCTCTCAGCAGAGTTCAGGGGGGAAGCTAGGGGTGAAGTCCTTTTGTTCCTGGGACTTTTTAACAGGAGGCCAGCTCTTCTCAGGCCCTTGGAGATCTCTTCAAGCAAGGGGACACAGCACATAGCAAAGTCCTTCCCCTCTCCTTGGCAGCAATGCAACTGCAGGTCAGTCCACAAGCACACAGCAGGACAGTCCTTCCTCTTCAGTCTTCCAGCTTTCTCCTTGGCAGAAGTTCCGTCTTGATTCCAGGATGATCTAATTTTCTGTATTCTGGGTAGCCCCTTTTATACCAGTCTTTCCTTTGTTCTCTGGAGGCAGAGAGGCCTTGGCTTAGTCAAAAAACAGTTCTAGTCAGTCCTGTAGCACGTTGTTTTCCTGACTTCTTTTTTCCTTTCAGAGAGAGGGACAGGGTCGTCGGCCACCCAGCAGGAGGTGGAGCCAGCATTGTGGAAGGCAGGCACAGCCCTATTCATGTCCAGATGCTAACCACTCAAGATGCAGATGCAGCTATTCAGCCTAGGGCTGATTCATCCAGCCTCTTGGGGGCTCCCCAGCCCCTGTCACTCACAACCTAGACAGTCAATTCACAAACAGGCCAAGGCACACAGAAAGGTCAGACAAGAGAACAGCCACTTTCTAAAAGTGCTGTTCTGGGGGGCGTGTCCAAGATGGCGGCCTGATCGGACGCAGGTCTCCGCAGCTCCCCGCAGCTCCCCGCAGCTCCCCGCAGCTCCCCGCACCGATCTCTCCTAAAGCCCTTAACAGCAACACCCAATCTCCCTAAAAGCACCACACATGTTGGCTAGCGGTTGCTGAGTTCAGAGGTTGCATCCAGGACTTTGGCACTGACTCTGCACGATACCAGCGAGGCTCTGCATGCGCGGGGCGCCCGGCCGCGGCTTCGAACCTGGTGGCTGCACCGGAGCGGTAATCCACTTGCGCGCCCCCGGCCCCCGGACAGCAGAGAAGCCGGCTGTCTGCCCGCTGAGCCTACAGAAGCGGCTTGCTGCCTCCGACCCGGAGCCCGACACCCGCACAAGGTGCTGACTGCCGCTATCGCGACCCGGCCGGTGGCGAGGGGGAGCCCGGCCGGGAGTCGCAAAAATCGAGGCCCCGGCTTTGGGCCTTCTGGGTGCAGTGGCTGCGGACTGCGGACCACACTGCGGCCCAGCTGTGTCTCCCTGGGACGCGGAGGCGGCGATTGGGCCATCCGGCACGACCTGCTGCCCCTGACCCAGGCTGACCAGCTGCACACTTGCCGGACCACGAGGGGTCGACGACATCGAGACACGCCGGCGGGAACCGGCGGAATCGGCCTAATGGCCTAGCGGACAAGGCAGGGGCCGGGACTGCAGCAAGGAGCGGCCTGAGCAAACCTAAGCGCGCCACTGACCGATTGATGGGCTGAGCCAGACCTGCGAGCTGAGGTGAGGAGAGCGGTGGTGGGCGCTCTAGATGGCGCTCGGGGGGCATAATCGAGCCCCAGGAGGGGGAATGAGTCGGGTCTGAGGGGGCGGCGCAGCGAGGGTGAGAAAGCGCAACTCCCATTGGCATCGCGGGGCACTAGGACCCACTCCACTTTTTGCCGCCCATACCTACATACACCCGGGACTGCTTGTGGACTGATGTGGAGAGCTGGGGGGGGAGGCCTGCCCTGGTGTGCAACCTGCCTGTCTGCGTCGGCCTGCCTGCTGGTGGTCTCGGGGCTGGCTCTTTGGTGGGGCCACCCGCTGCTGGGTTGCCCATTGGTGATACGGGAGCCACCAACGCGTTATTGACCCAGGGCCCTGGCCGATCCGTAGATGACTACCTCTGACCAAGCGGAGGGGGTGAGGCCCGGGCCATCATCGGCGCAGCGGCTTGGCTGCTTCGCTCTTCGTTGGGACCCCGACGCAGCACAGAGGGCATCACCCCCACACAACGCAGACCGCATCTATCCTTGGGGCTGCTGAGCCTCTAAGCGCGCCTCCGGCCTCCAGCGGTCCATCGGGCGGACTGACCCAGTGGCCAACTGCGACATGGCGGGTCTCCGGGGGAAAAAAGTGACCCAGACACTCCCACAGCTGCTGGCAAAATCCCAACATAGAGCCGGCAAGGACCCACCTTCCCCTGAGATAACAAGATCACCACCGGAGCCCTCTGGCGACCAAACACCCATCACTAGGTCCTTTCTGGAAACACTTTTTAACTCCCTTAGGGATGATTTCAAAACTTTGAAGCAGGAAGTGGCAGGTGAGGTCCGAGAACTCAGGCGAGATGTGGTGGGCCTCGGGGAGCGAGTGGTCGCCATTGAAGAGGCAGATCAGGCTCGAAGTGACGTAATCGAACAGCTCCAACAGGAAGTCCTGCGACTCCAAGACCAACAGCTGGACCTCCAGGCCCACACGGAGGACCTTGAAAACTGCTCCCGTCGCAACAACATACGGGTCCGGGGGGTCCCTCATAAAGCAGAAGGGACGGATGTCACTAGTTATCTGCAGGACCTATTCCGAAACATCTTGGGGGAGCCTGCCGACTTCACCATCCGCATCGACAGGGCTCACAGAGTTGGGCTTCCTAGACGCGCTTCCGCCCCACCACCAGATATCCTGGCCTTTCTCCCTGACTTCCCGCTAAAAGAAAGGATTCTTCGGGAGGCTAGATGGGCACAACCTCTTCAGTTTCAAGGCCACCCCATCGCCCTGTACCAAGATCTCTCAGCCATCACACTACAAAAGCGGAAGGTGTTCAAGGTGGCGACGGATTTTCTCCAACAGCAAGAAGTTCCATATTCATGGGGCTACCCGTGTAGGTTGATATTTAAGTGGAACGGGGCCTTACACCAAATGCGCTCGCTCAAAGACACTTGTGCTCTTCTAGGACTTGATCTGGAGGAGGATGCCCCAACGGTGAAACTCTCGCAGGTGTCCTCCAGGGGTGACTGGCAAACAGTGGGCCACCGGCGATCCCCGCCGCAATGCTTGAAACCCGACGCCCCTGTCATGACACAGGAGAGGGCAACGGCAGTGGCAGAAGTAGCCAGAGAGACTTCACCTTCTAAGTGATCTTTTCACCTGATAGGGAGGTTGCTCATAGCATGTACCTTGCCCATGGGCTGGGGGGGCCGGGTGGGGGGCCGCGACGGCCGCCATCGGAATTGACCCTCGTAAGTAACTCTACCACATCCCTGTGTGGACTGACAGGACTGGGACTATGCATTCTTCTGGTTTGGGGGTTGAGGAATGGGCGGTGGGTGGGGGGTGTCGACCCTTCAGGTCTGACGATTTTTGGGTCTTGGTTAGGGGAAGTTGAATTGGGAGTTTGGGTGTTGGGGGGAAGGGGGGAGGGATGGGGGTAGGGGGGCCCTCCTTGTCCAAAGTACTTTTCTTTTGTATTCCTACGCACTGCCACACACGGAGCGCCGCGTAGCACAGGCCCGATTACCTGCTTAAGATGTCCCGTCCACTGAAAATTCTTTCCCTTAATGTGCGAGGGCTTAACAATCCCAATAAGCGCAGGGCGATACTCTCCCTCCTGAAACATACCACAGCTGATATATGCCTCCTACAGGAGACGCATCTGCTGCCAAAGGATCATCACTGCCTCAAATCTCGGTCCTTCCCCCTGCAATTTTTTTCCTCGGCAGCTAAGAAGGTGGCAGGAGTAGCAATCTTAGTATCCAAATCCTTTCAGGGACAGGCCCTACAGAAGGAAGCGGAGATTAAAGGCAGGCTGCTCGTACACCGCTTCATGGTTGGGGGACACACGTTACTGGTAGGTTCCATTTACGCACCTATTGACACACAGCACTAGAGACAGCCACAGCCAACACGCACCCACACCTGCTCCTGGGAGGGGATCTCAACATAGTGTTCCACAACACGGCAAACCGCAATAACCAACGTTACGGCAGGTCACACTCATCTCTCAGACCTCGGCCTGACTGACCTATGGAGACATCTTCATCCACAAGCCACAGCATACACCCACTACTCGGCAGCACATAAGTCTTATGCGCGGCTTGATTATTTTCTATGCTCTCCGCAGCTAGTCCTCCGTGCACAGGACATGGACATCCTCCCGACCTCTCTGTCGGATCATTCACCGATGCTGGCATCATTCCTCTTCCCGAGTATGCCCGGTCCGCAACAGCATTGGCACCTACGAGACACTTTGCTCCAGAGCCCTACTATAGTGGAGCGGATTGGGACCGCCATCACTCAATTCCTCACTCACAACGCCAATACGGATACTACTAAGGCCACCCAATGGGCCGCTCTCAAGGCAGTCCTCTGGGGAGAATTCATCTCCATAGCGTCGGCTAACGACAGAGAACGTGCTCAGAAAAGAGCAGAAATAGCCCAACGTGTCACGGAGCTCGAGCAGATGCACCAGCGCACGGGAGCGGCACGAGCATGGCGCCAACTCTGCACAGAGAGGAAAATGCTGGCAGCCATAGACCAGGATGTGGCGGAGTACGCCGCCATACGCCTCCGGCATGCCTACTATACCGGGGGAGACCGGTGCGGGAAGCTTTTGGTGAGTAAACTACGGGAGCAACGCCAAAGGCAGGGCATTCACACTATTAGGTCCAATCGCGGTGAGCAGATCACGGATGATGCGGCTATTGCCGCGACATTCAGAGACTTCTACGCCAACTTATATGCGGCGGACACTCTTGACGTACTAGCAGGCCGGGCATATTTGGAGAGTGCGCCCCTCCCATCCCTAAACAAGGCGCAAGCAGAGTTCCTCGACCGGCCTATTGGGCTTGATGAGGTGATATCGGCGATATCCCGCCTCAAACTAGGGAAAACGCCATGCCCTGACGGCTACTCATCGGCCTTCTACAACACCTTCTACCACCAGGTGGCCCCGATTCTACGAGACCTCTTCAGCACCTTTGACCAACCAGGTGCAATCCCTGCAGACCTATTGGAAGCGGCGATATCGGTTCTACCTAAACCGGGCCGTGACCACACCCAGTGTAGCTCCTATAGACCGATTTCCCTTCTCAATATTGATCTTAAGCTCTATACTGGAATCCTGGTGACCAGACTGGCGTCATATATGCAGCAGTTAGTGGAGCCTGACCAGGCGGGCTTCATCCCCCAACGACAGACCAGCGACAACACCAAATGAGTCCTCCATCTCATAGAGGTAGGGTCTCGGGCGAGGCCAGGCTGCATGCTGCTCACCATCGATGCCGAGAAGGCCTTCGATAGGGTACACTGGCCCTATCTAGAACTCGTGCTGCAGAGGTTCGGTGTGGGGGAGACCCTATGCAACCGCATATTAAATTGCTATCACCAGCCTAACGCCACGGTGCGGGTTAACGGGCGCACCTCCCCGCGTTTTCCAATAGGCAGGGGCATCAGGCAAGGGTGTCCTCTCTCCCCA
Source organism: Lissotriton helveticus (assembly GCF_964261635.1). Lineage (NCBI taxonomy): Eukaryota > Metazoa > Chordata > Amphibia > Caudata > Salamandridae > Lissotriton > Lissotriton helveticus. Next base: position 491,381,823 of record NC_136069.1, on the reverse strand, counting down.
ATCTTGTTTGCGCTCTACATGGAGCTGTTGGCGCAGCGGATCCGGCAGCATGACCTCATTAAAGGGATCAAATTCGGAGGAGACATACACAAGATTAGCTTGTATGCGGATGACATTCTGCTCTCCCTGACAGAACCGATGCAATCCCTTAGGGCCCTCTTTACTGAGCTCCATACCTCCGCGACAGCATCCGGGTTTAAAATTAATATAGAGAAATCAGAGGCCCTGAACCTATCTTTGTCAGCTGAGGTGCTCGCCGAAACCAAGGGTGAGTTTGATCTGAAATGGTCCGACTCCACGATCCCATACCTGGGAGTCCTATTAGCCCCGACCTTGCAGGCTACCGCAGACGCCAACTATGCCAGGCTCCGCTCCAGCCTCAACGAGGACCTCAGGAGATGGAAGCGGCACTCACTCTCCTGGCTGGGGCGGATTGCTGCAGTCAGGATGACCTACTGCCGCATTTCCTTTACGTGTTCCAGACCCTCCCACTACGCCCCCAATGGGTTGGCTCCAACGAGCGCAGTCTGATTTGGCACGCTTCGTCTGGAACGGTGGGCCTCCGCGCTTCAGGCATGCAATCGCTATACTCCATCCCGAACATGGCGGGGTAGGGGTACCTGATCTTACTTTATATTACCAAGCAACGAAACTTCGCACCCTGGTGGAATGGCACCGGCTAGAGTCGGGTAAAAATTGGCTCTTTCAAGATCAGGCAGTGGCTGCTAGACCACTCCAGGGAATCCCGTTCCTGCCCCATTGCCATAGGCCCCTGAAAAGAGGTGGGGCCCACACGACAGGTAGGAGAAGGGCTTTATTTAACATCCAGCCACAGCAGCTCCCCGGTAGCAACTGCCAAGAACAGAACCATTACATGTGTTCCATGCAGGGAACATTCTGTATAGAATGTAAAGGCAGAGAGGAGAATCCCAACACACCTCCCCTTCTTCATAAAGAAAACAAAAGAAGAGAAAAAGAAAAAGGAAAATAGAACCAAGGAAGAGATAAAGATAGAAACAAAAAGAAGATGAAAACAAGGCAAAACAAAACACATAATTTCCCAATGTAAAACAAACATTACTTTACACCCATCATGTGGTCCAGAAATTTACCCCATCATATAGTCCTGAAATTTCGCAGGAACAGATCTGACCCTGGAGGAAGTTTCCCTCTGCGGGCAAGAGACAGAAACAGGAGAACGCACAACACCACCCACCTTAGGAGAAGCAGGGGAAACACTAACCCCTAACCGCTTCCCGACACTCTCAACCATAAGGCCAGGCACAATGGAAACCATACTCTTGCTCCAAACCCTTCCATCCTCCAACACCAACACACAATCCTTCACTGCAGACACCTTCTTAGGAGAATAAAACTGCGACTCCCCCTTACAGAGAAACCCAGGTTTCGTTATCCTCACCCAGTCACCAACCTTCACCTTGCAAGAAGACAAAACGTCCGATCTGGTATCATACTTGCTCTGAACCGAAACCCTGACATCAGCTACACCAGCTAAACAAGCAGCATCCACAACTTTCCTAGACATCCATTCTTTGTTCAACTTGGTACCAGCAACCCTACCACGCAACAATGTAAAAGGAGCAACACCAGCCGAAATATGCGGAGTGGTTCTTACAGCCCTTAACATGTCGCTAACCGCTTGACGCCAATGCAAACCATTCACTAAAGCCAGTTGAAGGTGCTCTTTGACAACACGGTTGAAACGCTCAACCAAACCGTTGCTACGAGGATGATAGAGTGACGTGCAAATATGTTTAATACCAACCTCCTTGAAAAACGAAGTCATCTCAGCAGAAACCAACTGCGTACCATTATCCGAAACTATCTCTTCAGGAAAACCCTCCCTGGAGAAAACATCACGTTAAAATGAAATCACCACAGAAGAACTGATAGAATCAACAAACCTAACCTCAGGCCACTTGGTCATATAGTCAATCAACACTAAAATAAACTTGGGAGTTGAACCAATGAGACCATAAGGTCCAGCAATGTCCAAAGCTAACTTGGACCAAGGAACATTCTTCACAAAGATAGGTTCAACAGGCAAAGGATGGGTGACCTGTGACTGTTCAACATCCTTGTCTACAGACAGCCACCAAAAATCCTGCCTCACCCTACGTTTCATGGAACAAATACCAGGATGGCCTTCATGAGCCAGAACAAGAATTTTACCACGGATCGAAAGAGGAACAACCAATAAACCCCCTCTTCTCAATATTCCATCTACAAGGGACAATTCATCCTTAACTCTCATGTAAGGAACAATAGCAGCAGGACAAGCTTTTTCACACGGCCAAGGTTTGCAGAGGAGATCAATAAGAATCTGCATGTCATCATCTGAAGCAATCCCCTCCAACCACTCACACTCAGAAAGAGCACACCCAACAGAGTCACTTAAAGAACCAACCGCACAAACTACCTCCAAGTCGTCACTCGCAACGCTGTCATCACAATTGGAAAGGGGTAGCCTAGATAAGCAATCAGCAACTAAATTCTTCGCCCCAGCTACATACTCAAGCTGATATTGGAATTCTTGCAAATTGAACTGCCACTTGGAAATTCTTGGAGTTGCCTGGCTGCCACCACCTTTGGTCGAGAACAGATCGACCAAAGGCTTATGGTCAGTCCTCAAGATAAACCTGTTGCCCCACAGAAAATTCTTGAAATGCAGAACCCCCCACCACATTGCTTAAGCCTCCTTTTCAATGGTAGAGTATGTTCCCTCAGCACCCCTCAAAGTTCTAGATGCAAAAGCAATGGTTTCCTCACGACCATCACTCCTTCTCTGCATGAGGACAGCCCCCAACCCCACATTGCTGGCATCGGTGGAAAGAATGCATAAGTCATTGATGTTAAACAATTTCAGTGAGCGAGCACCAATAATTTCTTGCTTAATGACATTGAAGTTGCTACTACAATCATCATCCCAAACAAACTTGGCATTCTTCTTGAGTAGGCTACGCATAGCAGCAGTTTTGGAAGAGAAATTTTTAACGAATTTGGAGTAATACTCCACTAGACCAAAATATGAACGTAATTGATCCTTGTTCATAGGAACAGGTGCATTTTGAATGGCATCAATAATCTTGACCTTTGGTTCAACACCATTTTGGGAAATATGGTCACAAATCTATATGCGTCACAAATCACAAGCACGGTCCTGGAGGTGTGGGACAAGGTGGCAGTCACACATGGCCTTACCTCATTCCCCTCCCTGATGACCTCGCTCTTCGATAACCCCGATTTTTCCCCGGGCCTGGACCCTAGGGCGTTTGCAGCCTGGAGGCGCACGCCCTGCAGGGACTTGGGACACCTGTTCGACCTGAACGGAATCCTTCCCTTTCAGAAAGTGAAGGAAAACTATGGCATATCGGAAGCGGATCACCTACCCCACCAGCAAGCACGACACTGGGCTTTACAGCCAACAATCAGACCAGGCGCACAACGCTTTCTCACCTCCTGCGAAAAGTGGTTATTGACACACACCTCAGACAAGAAACTGATTTCAGATTTATACCAACAACTCCACTCCTCCTCACCAATAAATACACATACAACGCAGGGAGGGTCAGGTGGGAGAGAGACTTGGGGAGACAACTTACAGATAAAGAATGGGGAGGCATATACCACAGGGCCAGGCACTCGGCCTATCACACCGGGCTCACCGAGACCTTGACCAAGGTGACCACCTACTGGTACCACACACCAGAACGCTTCCACCACTGGGATCCCCACATCAGTGACTGTTGCTGGAGGGGCTGTGGAGAACTCGGCACGTTAGAACACTTGGTATGGAGTTGTGACCGCCTGCAGCCCTACTGCAGGATGAGATTGACTCCCATTTAGACACTCAACTTCCCAGATTCCCAGCCTATGTTCTCCTCGGGCTCCCCAACACACTAATGTATCCCTTACAAGCCAGGAGGGGAAGACTTATAGCGATAGCATTAGGGGCAGCTGTCCAGAACATTGTGGCGCACTGGAGGACCACGCAGCCCCCCCCATACTCCGGCTGGTTACACAGATTGAGGATGATACTAGGGATGGAGAGGTTGTCACTGGCAAAGGCGGAGAGAGTAGAGGAGTTTGCTGCACTTTGGCGGCCGTTTCTGACCGTACTCACGGGAGAATTCAGGGAACTAAGCTGCCCCAGTACCTGCGCTTGCTGCGTCTAGCAGACACCCCAATTGAAGAACCCAAAGCTCAGCCGCGCAAGCGAAAAACCCAACCTGAGGTTTAACGTGCATCCTTACGTCTGGGACCAAGGGCTATCTTATCGCACCTTGTTTTTCTTTCTTCTTGCTTTGCTTAAATGGACAAGGAGGGGGCGAGGGAGGGACGGGGAGGGGGAGGAGGGGGGGAGAATTCGAGACCTATATTCCCCGCAGCTGGAACCCTATCCAACAGACACTGATCATTTTTCTACTGCCTCACACTTGATGGGGGTTCCTTGCAAGTGGCTCAGCACTGATGAACCTAATGAGGAATGTGGTCTCTTTGTTTTTCCTGTTTTGATGAAAATAATAAAAGATTTAAACCATAAAAGTGCAGTTCTAAAACACAGGATTTAAAAAACATCCTTCCTAAAAGATAAGTTATTGAATTCTGAGTTCAGGGATACCACACTTTAATTTCCTATCTTGCTCCTATGGGAAGATATGCAGGTAAACATTATACACAGCATTCCCATTATAGCCTATGGGTAAAATAGCCTTACAATAGTGAAAAACTAAAATGGCTGTAATTCACTGCCAGAGCATGTCACCTACACTAGTACATGCTCTACCTTTCACATACACTACACCCTGCCCAGGGGCGTACCTAGGGCCTTCCAAAGGGGTGTCCAATGTGTACAGAAAGGGAAGGGTTAGGCCTGGCCAGGGTGGACACTAGTCCGGTCAGCATGGCAGTTAGCAACTGCAACACAGGCACTGCGGTGGCAGGCCTGAGACACCATTTTAGAGCTACTCCTGTGGGTGGCACAATCAGTGCTGCAGGTCCACTAGTAGCATTAGAATCACAAACCCTGGCACACTCAGTGCACTTTACTAGGGACCTACTGGTAAAACAAATATGCCAATCACGGATAACCAATCACAATAGCATTTTATACAGAGAGCAAATGCACTTTAGCACTGATCAGCAGTGGTAAAGTGTCCACAGCCCTATTGCCAACAGCCACAGGTCAGGAAAAATAAAGAAGGAAGAAGCAAAAAGTTTGGGGATAACCCTGCAAAAAGGGCCATTTCCTACATGAATAGTTTGTACTAGTCTTATCGGTGCACTCTAAAAACCCTGATTGATTGATTGATCAGTATAAGTCTTTGCTGTTTAATAAATGCTACGTTTTCTGGGCAGCTTCACTTAGCCTATCCTTTTGGCACAACCATGTTCTTCTCAGATAATATCTTGCGAAACCCGTGCAATCTTAAAATCCTGGTCCTCACCAGTGGCACACGCTATGATGACCAGATTTTGAAAAGCAAAAAATGGACATTCACAAACATAAAAGTAGGACTACAATTTTGCCTCATACTCGGGGCACAGAATTACTTAATTCACAGTACTTGGCTATATAGAATTATTATTATTATAAGCCTTTGTTAAACGCATAGCTACCCGGAGGTATCCCAGCGCTAGCAGCAACAGACAGAGCAGAGGCAAGATGGTTTATAGGGTGGTGTTTTGGAACAACCAGGTTTTGGGGAGATTTCGAAAGGGAAGATGGAGGGTCTCTGAGCGAAGATGTGGGGTGAGAGTGTTCCACAATCTAGAAATGTTATACGGAAAGGAACTGCCTCCACATCTTACCTTTTTAGTTTTAGGGATTGAGGCTTAATATAAGTTAGCCGAGCAAAGGCATTTCCTGGGACGGTAGAAAGTGAGGAGAGAGCGATTAATTGGGGGCTCTCTCCCCAAAAGTGTCTCATGGGCTATGCACAGAGCTTTAAACTTTATTCTTTCATTAATTTGCCAGTTTCCCTGCTCGGTGGTCAAATTTAAAAGACTTATCCAGCCAAACACCTAGACTTTTAATCTTTGAATTGGGGGACGGAGCAGGGCCAAGACAGTTTGGCATGCCCATTTGAGATCTGCGAATGGGGGGGCGGGATTGCCCAGGACCATTAACTCTGTTGTATCTCCATTGAGCTTAAGACAGGAGTGTTCCATCCAGTTTGCCACTTTCTCTAGACAGGATTCCAAGTCGAATGGAGAATTCCGGGGATGGTTAAGAGCAACCACCAGTTGCATATCGTCAGCATATGTGACAATATGAATCCCGTATGGCATGATAATCTCTGCAAGTGGTCTCACATACACATTAAATAATGTGGGGCTCAATGATGAGTCCTGGGGCACTCCAAAGCTGAGTGATAAGCCTTTGGAGGTAGTATCTCCTTCGAAACCTGGAACATTCTGCCATCTAAAAGAGACTGAAGCCAGGTAATAATAATTTCGCCTGAGAAGGATGTCAAAATTGACAATATTGAAAGCGGAGCTCAGATCAAGGAGGATGTTAGCTACTGCTCCTCCTTGTTCAAGGATTTTCTTAGACTCTTTGACTACGGCAAGAAGGGCACTTCGTACCATGCTGAGGCCAGAATCCGGTTTGGCAACAGTGCAAGAGGTTGTGGGTCAGAGAGGATCGCATTACCATATTTTTTAAAGTTCTTGCAAATCCCAGGAAGAACACAAATGGGACAATAGTTACCCAGAACTTCAGGATTTAGGCTTTTTTAGTAGTGCTCTCACCATGGCATGTTTCCAGGGTTGTGAGACTTGGCCGGTGGAGATAGATAGATTTATCACTTCCAGTATAACTGGAAGTACTACTTCCTTGGATTTGCATAGAAAGTGGGGGAATGCCGGATCAAGGGGGGAGCCAGATTTTACTTGGGAAAAAATCTCTGATAAGGTAGCCAGGTTTCTGGTTGGAAGTTCCTCTAATGAATGCTCAATATGAGGGGGGGTCTTGTCCTTTGCTAGAAGCTTACTGGGGCAAGGGGAGTGAGGAAATGCATTGTATATATCTTGGATTTTTTAACAAAAGAATTCAGCGAGTTCATTACAACTGGCTGTGACAGTGGTTAATGGCACTGGAGGGGGGAGCTCCATGAGATTCTTCGTAATGCGAAAAATGTCCTGAGGAGTATTAACTGCTGAGTTAATTTTTTCTTCGTAGTAGAGTGCTTGTGCTTTTTTATTTCTGTTTAGTAGAGTTTTATGGCCTCTCTGTATTTATGTTTACTTAATTCATTATAGTCTAACAGTGAAGCACTAATGGGAATTAAATGCAACATTTACACACAGTGGAGCACATGTAGGTAAAAAAGGTTTTGCGATTTGGAAAATGCGATTTTCCGCAATCGCATTTTCTGAATCGCAACTCGCGATGTAGGTAAATAATCACAAAAAAATAGCGATTACCAAACAATTGCAGAATATTATAGCGATTACTCAAACAGTGATTCCTTAATAGCGAAATCGCTAATAAGGAATCGCAAGTACGAAAAACAGCAATTCAGGTGCGGAATGATGATATCACAACCAGTAAGTGTGACTGCTCATGCTGCACCTGATTGCCAGCACCTGTGTCTGAGTCAGAAGCTGCCTGAAAGACTGTGAGGAGGGAGTGTGGTTTTTGCTCAGCAGTTGCAGGAAGGAGAAATGGAGTCTCAAGGGAGTGAAGAGCAGCCAGAAGAATTCACAAGAAAAAGAAAACAAAGGTTTAGTGAAAGGGAGCTTGAGGTGCTCACAGAGGAAGTAGTAAGGCAACATACCTCCTTTTTGGAGAGAACTCACTCCGTGTTCCAGAGGCAAGGAAAAGGAGAATCTGGAATGAGATCAAGGAGAAAGTGAACGCGAATGGGGTAATCCACCGCACAGTTGAAGATCTACGCAAGCGGTGGTACGACATGCGCCAAAGGTCAAAGGAGACGGTGGCCACCAGATTAGCTGAGGCAAAACTGACTGGAGGTGGGACCTCAACAGCACAAGAGCCGACGCCCCTGGGGGAGTTGGTGAAGGGCACACTGATGCCTGAAACTGTGACCGGCGTGGCTGACCTGAACAGCTCCGAGAATATAGTTACCAGACAAGGTAAGATGTATGCCAATATCCCCAAAACATACTCAGCCCACTTACAGCCCCAAACACCCAGCCTGAGTACAACTCCAGTACATGTCCATAAGCATACCCAGAATTGCATTATGGGAAATGTAGTTCCATGCACTTATACCTGGCCCTGTGACACATAGCAAGGGGACATAGGGTAGAGTCATACTTGGAATGTGCAAAACAGACAAGTAGTAGTCATGTGATTAATGCATAACAAAATGTAAACATGACACACAGCTAATGTGTGCATTTAATTTCACAGCACCACCGACAACACAGGAAACAGTGTCTGAAGGGGTGGAGACACCAGCAAATGTGAACGTGGCAGGGCAGGAAGAGCAGGGCGCAGCAAGACACACACAACCAGTGCCACCAAAACAGCGCAACATTCTCTCACTACTGCCACTGATGGAGGCAGAGTCCACAGATGCAGATAAGGAGGCACAGCCAGTCCAAACGCAACACGCAAGGCAGCACACTCCACAGTCCACTGTACAAACATCAAATGGCAGAGGTTCAAGACACTCGGCACAGGCCACCACCAGCAATTCGCCATCCCAAAGAGACACGGTGTTCGCAGGCATTGAGGGCAGCATGTTAAGAGCACAGCGCCTGCAAGGTAAAGGCATTCGATCAATCCAGTGCCAACTTGCCACACATAACCATCGCATGTCTGAGTTGCGGCTCAGTGTCAATTCCATGACTGGTGCATTGGAAGGACTGTGTAGGGAGATCAGGAGAGATAGGCTGGCCAGGCGCAGGGAGAAACACCGCCTACACACCCAGATGGACCTCTACACTAAGGCTGTGAACCGCCAGTCCACCGCCAAATCCCTGCTAGCTAGGAGATGTGTGAGCATGCATCACGAAATGGCACACTGCTGCCAGGATGTGGATAGGGGCCTGGTACAGGTCACACATGCGGTTGACTAAATGTGTGCTGTGGCCACAGGTGGCATAGGAACACTGGGCAGCTTGGACAGAGAACAGCCTAACTCCTCCACTTCCTGCAGAAAGACTCCGGAGTGGGCACCAGGGGAGAGCAGGGGAAGACACCAGTGAGGCCGGTGCGCAGCCCAAATGAAGGGCAACAGGGCGTGCAGGCAGGAGATGAAGGGGCGGCATGTACTCATGGCAATGTGTGAGGCAACACATACCATATGGACTAAGTGACTCTTGGCAATGATAGCACTGTGACCTCAACATGTGCAACTATCAACATTTCATTCAGGCTGTGTGACAGGTGTGCTCCTGCTGTTAAGGAAATAAATATCATATTTGAGCATCATTAATAGTAGTTCTGTGTGATGTCATCACATCTCAGGCGCCCGGCAGCCGCCCCGGCACCACCTGCATGTCTGCGTTGTGGAGCTGGATCCTCCTCATCTGATGTGTCTGCATCTGTCAGATCCACTGGGGTGCCCTTCTTGGTAGCGATGTTGTGTAGTATTGTGCAGGTCATCACGATTTGCAGGGCACCTCCACTCTTATGGAGGCACCAGAAACGGCTTTTAAGGAATCCAAAGGTCCTCTCAACGGTGCATCTTGTGGCTCTGTGGGCACTGTTTACCTCCGCTCTCCTGCTGTGGCTGGATTGAGGTACGGTGTGAGGATGTAGTCACGCACAACATACGCACTGTCACCTGCAGGGCAAAAGTAGGTTGATGGTAAGTACTGTCCTGCCAGTTCATACCTTCCCTACTTGCGTGTGTTTGTGCCATGCTTACCTAGCAGGTAGCCCTCTCCAAACTTGCTATTTGTGAGTCTGCGATGTAAACCACAGTGTCAAAAAATGAAGGAATCGTGTGTGCTTCCTGGGAATTTTGCAACAATATCTGTGATGACATGTTTAGCATTGCACACTACCTGGATGTTCAGTGAATCATAGGATTTTCTGTTTCTAAAAGCATACTCATTCTGTGATGGGGTGACAGTGCGACATGGGTCCCGTCTACACCGCCAATCACGTGGGGAAAATGGGCTATTTGGCATGATGTGGTGATGCATCCTCTGAACCATAGCATCAAGGAACGTGTGGAAAAAGTGTGAATGTGCACTCTGGGAGACCCATCCTGCTGTGGCTATTACCCCCTGAAAACTCCCTGTTGATAGGAGGTGCAGTGAGCACAAAACCTGTATGTGGGTAGGAATGGTGTGTGCCCTGTATGTGGGGTGTTCAAGTATGGGTGTCAGCTCCTCTATCAACTCCAGGCTACTGTCTTGGTGCAGCCTGTAGTGCACATGGATGTCTTCCTGGGTCCGCTGGAAAAGGGTGATGCGTGCTCTGTGGAGCCTTTCCTGGCGTCTTCTTCTCTGTGTAGCCTCTCGGATACCCAGCCTCCTGGCTATCACATACAGGCCAGCCATTGTGGGAAGCCCCAGTGGCATTGTGGGCCTCTTTAAACAGGTTGCACCTGGTTACCACCTGTTCAGAGTTGGTGGTATTTGAGAAGTGCAAAATTGCGATTTTTGTAAAATCGCGAATTGCGATTTTTTGCTACATCTCAATTCGCAGAATCCTTGTCACGCAAAATTGCTAATCGCTAAATTTGCGATTCCCATTTTTGCGTGCTGCAGCGCTTAACTACGTCGGAACACTCTCTTTTGCGATCGCATACACCCTGGATTCTGCGAATCGTAGTGTTTGCGATCGCAAAATACGTACCTACATATGGCCCAGCATCATCTGTATTAACTATTTGCTATCTGATGGGCAGTCAATGAAACACATGAAACCGTACTTGCCTTTGTGTTCAATCAATGCTTACTCTGTCTAGGAGGAACATTTCCTTTCCTCAACCAGCGCGGGACGTGCTTTACAAATCTTGTAACATGACATAACATCAACCCTCTCTGAAAATCAAAACAGAAAGGAACATGTGATGAAATTTCTGGATTTCTCTAGCAGTGGCGTCTGTAGAAGGGATCTTGGAGAGAGTACACAATGGCCCCAGATAAAAAATAATGGAGTCAGCGTACAATGAGAAGCATGTATATACATATATATGCACATATATGGAAACCCACATAGCAAGACAAATTAAATATATTTCCTGATACAATTGCATCTTTTCAGTAAAATGCACTTAGACAGATTAATCATGTGTGCTGTCTAACTTTCGTTCTATGTTGATGTTCCGCACAGGCCTGCATTCACAAGGTATTGTGGTGAGGCTGAGTGGTATATACAGGGGACCAGTACGAATTGAGCTGGGCCATGGGCCTCATTCTGTGACACTAGTGTTTCCCCGGGCAGATGGAGAAACGCCTGGACTCTACCTGCAAATCTGGAATGCTAGTTCACCCCTGCAAGTAGTATTTCTTTGATTTTCCTACACAACTGAGGCCATGCTGCGAGCACGCTGAGCAGAATGCCTTGTGGGAACCCAGGAAATGGCCACCCCTCCTCGTTCTCCATTATTTGTCTCCCACTCTCTTGAGCAAGATGTTGACCTCTTGCCAACAAGGCACAAGCCTACTGCCCCGTCCGAAATGTGCACAGAGAAGCGATGGGAACAGGTAGTAAAACGCCTCGGCAATGCACAAAGTCAACCAGGCGATTATAAAAAAGTGTCCTTTCTTATGCAAACACCACAAACTTAAGACGGTTTTTTTTACTTTACAGAGACTCTTAAATATAACCTTGGTTTCTGGAGGCAGGAATGTGCATTGTTTGTCATGGTTCATTACAGCTGTGCTCCTTGCAAACTATGTCCCAACATGCTGATTTTAACCTTCAGATTAACCGATGCACACCTTCAAAATTGAACCATGATTTAGTCTTGTCAGACAAACATAAAAGACAAGGTCAGACTTTCTCTCCGATTAACTAATGGAGAGAACGTTGCTCCGAAAGCATTCATACGTGAAATGTAAGAATTGCCTCTTGCCTGCAGGAAACAATTATGAAGTGCTCCATATTCAGCCACGTTTAATATTGATCATCTGCAACCTGGCGGGAAAACGCAGCACCGCCCTCTCTGCAGCGGGGGGACTCGGACTTCATTAATAACTAAAAACCTTAAATTAATGAACTCCAGTTGCATTCATCTGTTGCAAAACAAACTCAAAGTGGTGGCTAATCATTAGATTAGAGTTGTGCAATTAGCATGGAGATGGACTGTACTGTACACAACCATAATTTACCCTGCAAATACACTAAGCTAGCCTGAAACTACATGTATGGATTTTCAATATCCGTGTCCTCGACAAAAACGGTGTGCTTGCAAAAACCTGTTAAGCAAATAAGGTTGAAAGAAAGAAGTGGCTTAGGCCCTATTGACAAAAAGATAAAGATTTCATGGTCCAGTTGGCACAGAGGTGAGCTCGTGAAACATTGCAACACTGTCCTCTAAAGTTGAGTGCCTTGCTAATACCATCAGTAAGAAAGTTTAGAGCAGGAGGTTTCTCCATAAAACAGCCACACAGCAACTTGCTTTTTCTAATACGAATCACACGGCTGTAGTAGCCATAATGGAAGTTAATTGGGGCTACGATGCATTGTTAGTTTAATGATGGTTATAATTGGTTGTTTCTAAACAGACCAGGTACAACATTTCTGGTATTCGATTAAGCTGCAAATAACACATGGTAATTTAATGCCACTTGTTTATCCTTTTCACTAACTTTCGGCCCTGCCACATTTAATGGTCGAAGCCTATAACACAGGTTATGTTACAGAGAATTGACTTAGATGAATGAAAGAATAAATGGGAAACAAGCATAGGCACAGCCGAAAAATCTGAATTTAATGTGACTAAGTATTAAAACTCAGTCATGCAGAAATTATTTTTCAATATCAGTGCACATTAGAACCAGAGCTAGGGCCTCTGCCAATGCTTACTGGTGAGGGCAGTGTTGTTGCTGATATTAGTGGTTACGAAATTGGTGGTGATGGTGTTTTTTGGGTGGTTTGGGTGGGATGGTGTGCTAGTAAAATTGGTGTTGTGGTACTCTTGGTGGTGTTGATGGTGGTGTTCCTGGTATCTAGTTTTGATATTGGTTGTTTTGGTATTGACCATGGGGGTGGTAATAGTGAATCAGTGAGTGGCATTGTTGGTGGTGTTACTTTTGGTGGTGATAGTGGTACGGGTGCTGTTGGTGATATTGATGGTGGTATTATTGGTAGTATTGGTGGCTGTATTGAAGGAAATGGTATTGGTTTGTACAGTGCTGGTGGTGGTGGTATTGGTGGTGGTGGTATTGCTGGTGTTGTATTGGTGGTTATATTGATAATGGTGTAGTAATTGGCGTGGAATTGTAGGTGCTGGACTTCGTTATGGTGTGCACAAGCACAGCTCTAAATGACCCTGTCACTGTAAAAATAAAGGATTGCTTTCTGCATACAGTTCATGTATGTGAAAATGTATGATAATCGAGTGCCCTTGGTTGTAAAATAGTCCGTAATGTATTGCAAAGCAAGCACCGCGCAGGGGAAAAATAATGCCACAAACATCAAATAACATGACGAGGACAGATAAATACACATTTGGGCCGATCTAAGATGTGGTTAAGTATGCAACAAGCTAATTGCTGAAAAAAACTGATCTAAATAGGCCAGCAGTTGAAGTAAGGGGACTGACCCAAAGCACATTCTATGTATATTGTAGGCAATAGGTCTTGCAGAGAGCTGTGCTAATAACCTAGACCCCAAAAAAATGACATTTGAAAGAAGATTGGGAAGTAATAGAGCATGAATGAAAAGTATGGTGGAGAAAGTACATCAGGAATAAGGATGAAAAGACAGACTCATATCACAGTTGCAATATCAATGCGGCAATTAGTGTATATGTGTAAATGTAAAAATGTTAAGTTTTGATCAAATCATAGAGTCCAGTATCTCATGGAATGAAGCTGGGACCCTGAAAATGATATATGAACTAAGTGAAAAGGAAGAATTGCAGTTCAATGAAGAAAGGAACGACAAAAGAAGGGACCGTATTACTTGGTTTCAAAGCACTTCCAGATCCTTGCTTGGAACATGCTCTTAACATGGTTCCCTAGCAGTGCTGTCCTTAATGTCCCTGAAATTTGGAACCTATTTTTGCATGATTTATTCCTAAAGCCAACCTATGCGCTGATATAGTCAATGTGGTTGAATGAATCCTTAACAAATTCAAAGGTATTCATTGGGCAAGTCAGAATGTGTGTGCTTGATACTTCTGCGTGAGACTCAAAGTTTCAAAGCGCTCCTAATTTGCTTTAAGGAAGATAATCTATATGAACCAAGAAACACAGAAGTTTTTATTTGACGAGCTTGCTATACTTATGTAGAGAATGGAGTTTATTTTTCATCAAGATTCCCAGCTAAGTGTAAGAACCTGTTTGGTAGGCCACACGGCAGGCAGGGGCTACTGGGTCTTAACTGTGGGGTTGAAGTCATAAGCCACAGATGTCTTGGGGGTGCATTCAACTGTGTCTCTGCAAACTGGGCCAAGAAGAACTCCTTGTGTGCTAGCCTCTGAGAGTATCAAGGACAAGGAGTCACAGGCTTGTCAGGGAGGTTGTGTTCGGTGCACAAACTCAGCACTCAACCAACAGACCCAATACCACCAGTTTCCAGCCCAGCGCTAGTCTTTTTAGTAAATAAAGTACTTTTCATGACACAGTTGCATTTAATACAACATAATCCAATTTTTGATACCATTTAGTGTCCCCAGACGTGATCCATCTTCATGGTGCTACACTCCTACACTCTGTTTGAATTCCTTTGCTGGTCCCTTTCTGATGGCCCTTCTGCAGCTGCCCCTCCTTTTTGGTATATCAGGTAATAGTATGAATCAAGCAAATGTGCACCATTTCTGCCTCACTGTAAAATGTACTCTCAGTTTCAAATCCTACCCCCTTGGTGTATTAGGTAGATAAGATCAAGTCTTTGTCCATGACTTAATGGCATGAGCAGCCCTCCCGTGTGTCTTGTGCAGCGGTTCAGTGAGCCGCAAGTTGGCTAGGCTGTGTGAGAACCTGGATGCCAGCCATGTCTGTATACGCACCTGCACAGCCTTAGGGCCTTATTGTGAGTTTGGCGGTCTTGAAGCTGGCTGCCACATCAGCACCCTGCTCCAAGATCACCAAAGCCATAATGAGACCACCTGCCGGATTCCAAATTAAATACAGGCCGGGCAGCCCAGCGCCTCATATGTGAGCCATAGCAAGGCACTGCAATGGGAACGCCATTGCACATTCCTGCAGTTCTGGCCCTACAGGAACTGGGGGTGCATGCATACGGGGGTTACCCGATGTGCCCCCTTGCATGCATCCCCTGGTGCATAGGTAACAGGGGACCCTGTAGGGCCACTTTGGTTTCCTTACCATGACATTTTTCATGGATGTGGCATGTCATGAAAACTGCCATGAAAACTGTGGTGGTGGGGAAATTAGTAATATGCTTGGTGGTGCCGCAGCAGCACTACCAGCATATTACCAGCCTCAAACCTCTGCAAGACCACCAGGGTTTGTTGATCCCTGGTTGTAGCAGTGGTTCTGCAGTGGCCTGAGTGCCATAGTCAGAATATGGTAGGTGGACCACCAGTCTGGCGGTCCACAGTACGCCACCACAACTACGGCGGCCCAATGGACTACCACAGTCACAATAAGGCCCTTAATCTCTTGATTCTGTGGTGCCCACCCAGATGTAGACAAATTTGTCTCTGGTGGCTGTGGGGATAAGGCCGCTCATAGCCAGAGAACAGTTGCAGCAAGGACCAAAGGTGGTCATATCACTATGGTCCTTGTTAGAAATTAGATTATCATTTGGAGTTGGTGATTAATTATCTCAAGTAATAATCACAATCCTTTCCAGGGTGAACCCTTCAAGTCTCTAAATGAACCTAAGCTCAACTACCTGTTAGCTATGAACTGAGCTATGAACAGAGCAGATAGGCTGGCTTAACTTAAGGCTATGCGTAAAGTATTCATGCAGTAACAAAACTGTAATAAAATCAAAATGTCAAGCAATAAAAATCACAAAACAAATTAAAAAATGGAGCAAATTGTTAATAAACACAATGACACCAAAATGACAGAAATCACACACAGGGAACTACGGATTTGAATTTTCTAAGCTTCAAGTAGGAATTTCACCGAAAAGAGCTAGGCTCCCAAGATAGGCTCACCACGAAGGAACGCGGGTCGGCTACACCTAACAAGTTCACTGTAGTCAAAGATTATACATTCTGACTTAGGGCCAGACACTGAGTGTGTTGCGTATCGGATACACCTCCACAGCCATGACACATTACCACTACATGGTACTGCCACATTACAAGTGCATTTTGTCATATGGCACATGTAATAAGTTTGATGTGAAATCTGTCACGTTTGTGACAGAGTATCCCATTTGCAAAACTCTGAATCAGACCGTTGGTCTTGCATGTCCGAATCCACCATAGGAGTACACTTCTAAAGCCCCAGAGGATCACAGGAGCGGTACTTAGAGACTCACAGGAAGAGGCCAATAGCAGGATCCATTTGCCACTGTTCAGCTAGGTATTTCCAGGAAAAGACCAATTGCAGCTTGTTGTCTCGTAGACTCATAGGAGGTCAGTAAACTGACTGTGGAGTCCACTTCTTGTCTTGGATACAAGAAGGAGCAGGCCCAGTGTTCAGGACTCCTCTCACATCGTAGAAAACAGGTCCAGTCCCCTTCCAATCTTGTGCAGGGCCAGAAAGTGTTCTGAAGTTCGTCCCTGGAGATGCTACATTTACGCCTGCCACTGTCTAGTAGGTGGGGTGACTCCTGGCTCCTCCCTAACCAATTGGATAAAAATTCCTGAGGCGGACCCTACCCAATGTATCTGTAGTTCCTGTGTGCCTTACTGAAAACATGTCCAAAATGCCATGTGTCAGGGCATTTTTAAGATAGTGAAAGTCTTCAGCCATACTAACCCTGGGTTGTCTGGGGATGGGGACCAGGGAATGCATATGCTGCTGAACTCAGAGGAGTCACCTCTACCCAGTCAGGCCAGCCTATTGATTACTCCTGGAAGGCACTTCAAAGCTGTTTCACAAATATTCAAGGCTAATCACTGGCTGAAAGAAGCTGGAGAACTAACACAAATTAGTTGCAAGGAAAATCAGTCAGGAAGATACTTTTCCTTATTGGTTATCAAAAATCCAATGTCACTATTGAATAGAATTTTATACTAAAAAAAAATTTTTAAATTATATTTCAAGCAGGTCCCATTCCTGAGATACAGTATTAGTATTTTCAGCTGCACCCTGGTTTTCTACATAGGGCAGCTAGGGCTGCCAGTGGGAAAATAGCTTTTTGGGCCTCGTCAATGAAGGAACATGGTAATATTAATTTTCAATACGTCCCACCTTTAAATACCATGCATCATACCTTGTGGGTAACAACGTTTACATAGAGGAGACCTATCAACATCTAAATGGGAGATTTGCTTCTGCCAAAAAGGGTGATTTTGACAGGTTAAAAAATACAGCAATCAGGCTACACTGGTGGGCTTGAAGCCATGTTTGCATTTCCACTGTAGTGGATGGAACAATAGGTGCTTCTGTCCACATTTAGGACCATAGTATACTTTGTAATTAGCAGGGATTAAGTGCCTAACGTTCTAAAGCCAGCAAAATATATGTTGTAGCAAAAGGGGGGAACGTCTGGGGTAACCATGCAGAAAAGGTGGATTTCCTATTGTCCCAATCAGATAGGTGCTGCGCAATGTGAGCCTACTACAATAACATTTCTTGAAGTCCCTGTCTGGCCTACGTTAATCACTACAGATGCAAGTCTATGATAATAACAGAAGTTGTAGACCCCTTTCAGTTCATGTGTACAGCAGTGGTGTTTTTTGCTAGCAACAGGTTGAGAGTCCAGGGTGGCTTGCTCTCAGTCAGGCAGCTCTCTCTGGATGTCGCACAGTCCCTAGGGATTAGCTGTCTTCTCTCATAAACAGACTCTTCTCATACATGGACAGGTAGATTTGTTCTCTCTCTCAGCAGGCAGGTAGGCAGGCCGGCTTCAAGGTGTGCTTCAGAAAAATCCACAGATCCTCCAACAGAAAGTGCAGACTTAAGGTAACGTCCCCTCATCTCTGGGAGTCTGGTTGCCAGGCAGACACCAGCCCTGGTTGCATAGCATTTCTTTGAGTACTCTGTGGATCACTCCCACGCCTGGAAATGGAACTGAGTGTGGTGGTTTGGGCCCCACTTTCTTACAGGGGGATGTGGATCAATTGTCTCAAATTGTAGCTCCAGATTGGTGGTGGTGTTCTTCTTTCAGTTTTTCCTCTTCATACTGCTTTAAAGATACGGCCTTTATAGAGAATGATGCATCCCACAGCATGTAGCACTGGAGCTATCATCAAACCTTGAGCACCCCTAACAGAGGTCCAGTGAGGTGTGAAGTTTCTGCAATTGGCTGTCATCATTGCAACTGAAGTAGCAATCATGGACAGACAAAAGAGCAGCCCTCTCCTAGAAATGTCCTGACCTCTCAAAACAGAAACTGCAGTCCCATCCCTGCCATTCACAAAATGCCAGAACTCAGGAAGGCTCATCCATGCTAATAAAAGGACCTATGTCATTTGTAAAGCTAGGCCTGTCTCCAGCCTCATCACTACAGCAACAGAAAATCAAGCAATACATTACAATTGTCTCGGAGAGCAATCTTTATCCTCCAGGCCGGCAGCATCAGGCTCCCTCACACATTTAGCTTCTCACCACATGTGTTACACACACTACACATGTGCTGCCTTCAGCATATACATGGGATGTCATCTCAAGGTTCTGGGTATACACATGGTAGTAGAAATCTACTCAATTGGGCCGATAGCTTTACACCATGTGACATGGATTAAAAAGGTCGGGTCACAATAGTGATCTTTCATAAAAAAGTTATATTCTGCCACCAACACTTTAAGTAGAATACTATAATAGGGACAGTAGCTCATAATGAGGGCATGCTTTAGTATGTCCCTCCAGGTCAAATGACAAGTCCAGGACATGAGGGTTCTGTGATGGGTTTTTACGTATGCTGGAAGAATGGCACCAGGGCTGGCAGCTCTCCAACACGAAAGGAAGACAATACCAGTCTCTCCTTTGCCATTAACACAGATCTCCGCGGAGACGGCTGTACCCGCCCGTCCTCAAGTGTATTTTAACAGGATTTGCTCCGAATGGTACTTCACCTTTACCCGCTCACGCCGGGTTGGAATTATCACTGGCTATTCGAACCTATCTGTTGGCAATCCGACAGCTCTGAAGAGTCACAGGTTCAGCGCCCACTTGACGAAACACGTGTTGGCTGGTAGTTTTTGTTTGATGTCACCCTTCCAGAAAGGAAGGTTAAATACATTTAATTTGAGAGAAAACATTCATTTGTGTCTACCTTGTTTCTCTGAATACTGATTTGCTTTTTACTTTTGATGACATTTATATATACCTATCATAACATGTGCACAGGATTGTTGTTTTAAGTTCAGGACATCACAAAGGGCCAGATGTACTAACACATTTTCTTATCACAAACCCTGCAATTTGGTAAATCACAGGGCTTGTGACACGAAAATGTGTTTTTGAATACACTAAACCCAATTAGTGATTTGATAACATGTTACCAAATCTCTAAATGGGTTTGGGAAATTATAAAGAATTGCTATTTGGAAAAAGCGTGTTTAGGGTGTCACTTCCAAATAGTGATTCCTTATTTCATGTGTTATTGTTTTGTGACTAAAATGCAGTTGCAAAACATTAATATTTTAAGAACACCTGAAAAGATGTGGTAACCTATTCACAAATGGGAAAGGGTCCCCACTCCCTTTGTGAACGGCGCATAAAATTTGTTTTAGGAGTAGGCAGTGGCCTATGGGACCACTTACTATTCTTAATTTAGTTTTTTTGATAAATTGTTCTCTTTTATTTAAAGGCATCCTGTTTGTTTTTCTTTAAGGAAAAAATTGGCTGCAAACACACACACACACGCACATATATATATATATATATATATATATTCACTGAAAAAACCATAGGTTTCACACACGTTATAGTTAGGAATTAGCATTTAAAAAACCTTGCAAATTCACTGAAAAAACCATAGGTTTCACACATGTTATAATTAGCTGGACATTTCACTCATACAAAACCTTTGAAATCCCCCCGTTATAGTTAGTTCAGCTAACTATAATTCACGCGACCGCAATGCACTGCTGATGATGTCACATATTACATCACTCATGACATGGTCAGTGACATCACTCATGACATCACTGGTGACATTTCAAATGACATCACTGATGACATCACTGATTTTGCAAGGTTTTTTCAATGCTAATTCCTAACTATAACATGTGTGAAATCTATGGTTTTTTCAGTCATTTTACAAAGTTTTATGAATGCTAATTCCTAACTACAATGTGTGTGAAACCTATGGTTTTTTCAGTGAATTTCTAAGGTTTTTTCAATGCTAATTCCTAACTATAACGTGCGCGAAACCCATGGTTTTTAAGTGAATTTCAAAGGTTTTTTAACTTTCTAATTTCTGTATCAATTTTTATATTTTGTATATATTTATTTTTCCACAAACTGCCTTTGTATATTGTAATACATTGACTGTATCCTGTAATATCCAACGGCACAGCTAGTTTTCATGATTTGGATAAAGTTGAACAGTATAGTTTACATCTTCAATCAACATGTAAACACTCAAATTTGTTATTTAACTTTTTTTTTGGGGGGGGGTTCCAACGAGCGCGCACCTTGCGATTTAAAAAAAAAAAATGTTTTTTTTGCCCTTCGGGGTCCTTCAGGGACCCCCTTCAGAAGGCCTAGGTGGTCAGGGAGTCTCCACCCTGCCCTCTTTTCACGTTCTCCACTATTGTTTTTGAGGCCCTTCTGCCTCGAGGGTGCGTGCAACGTGAGCGCACCTCGCGTTTAAAAAAAAAAATGTTTTGCCCTTCGGGGTCCTTCAGGGACCCCATGAGAAGGCCTAGAGGGTCAGGGAGTCTCTCCCCTGCCTCCTTTTCACGTTTTTAAAAGTATTTACGAAAATCGGGTAAAACGTCATTCATATGCGGCAGTCGCGCAACTTGCGCGCTCCCGTGCACGCACGTAAAGTCATGTGACTTGAAAACAACACTTTTGATTGGTTCATGGTTGTTTCTTTTCCAAATCTTCAAACACCCCACCCACTTCCCTCACTATCTCTTTCACTTTCCTGGGAGAAGGATCTTCGGGGTTTTCATCCTGCTTTTCAACTTGAGAAAATGGCCGAGCAACACCAGCCAGAAGATTCATCATCTGATTCAGATATTGACATTGTTCCAGAGCAGCTACTTCCTAAGAAGAGCAAACATTCATTTATTTGGAAGTTTTTTAGGTATCCAGAGGGGCAGAAGAAAGTTAATGCCCCCAAAGTTACCTGCACAATCTGTGGAAGTGTACTTTCAAGAGGAGATCCGAAGAAGCATTACTCATTTAGTATACATACGATGATTAGGCACGTAAAAAATGTGCATCCGGTTACCTTTGCAAGGGCATCTACTTAAGCCCTTGCAGCCAACCCTCAAGCTGCTGGCCCCAGCACCTCTTCTGCAGGAGCATCTCCTTCTTCCACTGCTTTGAATATCCGGCCACTTTTGGGTAATGTCCATATACGTTGCAACTTCTGCAATGAGATTCTCTGTTATGGAGAGCAGAGTGTAAACTTAATTGAGATGAAGATTAGGCAGCACACATGCTCCCGCCAATAATGTTTTACTTTTATTATTTTTGTTCCTGTTGAGCAGTTTTTGGTTACCTGTTTTTTATTTTTGTTCTAAAAAATCCCCCAAAAATATAAAACTGTTCGAAAAAAAATGTAAAACAAAAAAAAACAGTTCTTGTAAGAACTAACTTCACTTATCAAAGAAGAGCTATATCTCTTATATATTGTGTCATACTTTTTTTGAATTAATGTGTAGTGTATAAATGAATGACTGAAATGACTGAGTGAAGGGGAGGAAGGGACTGATGGAATGGATGAGGAAAGGGTAGTATGGTGAGTGAGGAAAGGGGAGTCAAGGAGTGACTGAAACAAGGGGAATAAGGGTAGGGGAGTGAGGTAAGGGGAGTGAAAGAGTAAGGGAAGGGCAGTAAGGAAAGGAAAGTGAGGGGGGAGGAGTGAGAAAAGGGGAGCAGGGGACGGAGACAGGGAAGGGGAGAAAGACGGAGAGGGAAAAGTAGAGCAGGGTAAAGGGAGTGAAGGTAAGAGAAGTGGAGTGACGGTGAGGGAAGGGGCATGAGGATGAGAAAAGGGGGGTAAGGGAAAGTGAGAGATGGGGAGTGAGGGGGAGAGAAGTGGAGTGAGGGGATGCAGGGAGTTAGAAAAGGGGAGTGAGAGAAGGGGATAAAGGAATGGAGTGAGAGAAGGAGAGCGAGGGGGAGTGAGGAAAAGGGAACGGGAAAGTGAAAGGGTGAGAAATACAGACAGGAGGAAGTGGAGTGGGGGAAGGGGAGTTACGGTGAGTGAAGGGCAGTGACAGTTAGGGAAGGGGTATGACGGTGAGGGAAGGGAAATGAGGAAGAAGGAAGAAAATTAAGAGAGAGGGAAAGTGAGTGAGGAAGAGAGGAGGGGAGATATAAAGAGAGAGCAAAGGAGTTTAAGGGTAAGGGAGAGAGAGGGACAGAATGAGAGAGAGGGAGAGCAAGGAACTGAAAAGGAGTGAGGTAGTTAGAGTGAGTGAGACAGAGGGAGAGAGGGAGAGAAAATGGATGAAGCAAAAGTGAGGGAAGGAATAAACGAAGGGGAGTAAGTGAGATGGAGTGAGAGAGTGAGGAAAGAGGAGTGAAGGAAGTAACAGTGAGAGAAGGGGTATGAGGGTGACAAAAGGGGAATGAGAGAGAACGAAGGAGATTAAGAGAGAGGAAAGGGGACTGAGGGATAAAGTAGGAGTGAAGGAAACAGAAAGAGAAAGACAGGAAGGGTGAAGGAGAGAGAGAGAGAGAGAGAGTGAGAGAGAAAGAGTGGGAGAGCGAGTGACTGAGAGGAAGTGAGGCGGTTAGACTGAGTGAGACAGAGGAAGAGAGGGAGAGAGAAATGGAGAGAAGGGGAGTGGGGGACTAAACGAATGGGAGTTAGCAAAAGTGAATGAGGAAAGGGAAGTAAGGGAAGAGGCCTGACGGATGGAGTGAGAGAAAGAGAGTGAGGGGGAGTGAGGGAATGGTAGCAGGTGAAAGGGAATGGGAGTGATGCACAGGGAGAAGAATATGAAGTAGGGGAAGAGGAGTGAGATTGAGTGTAGGGCAGTGACAGTGATGGAAAAAGAAGCATATTAAGATAGAGCGAAAAGTAGTGAGTGAGAGAGAAGAATTTATGGAAAGAGAGAGGAAAGAAAAGGAAGATTGGTGGAGAGAGAGGGAGATAGTAAGAGAGAGAAAGGGAGAGAGAGTGAGGGACTGTGAGAGAGTGTGGCAGGTATAGTGACTGAGACAGAGGAAGAGACTTAGAGACGGATGGAGGAAAGGGGAGTGAGGGAGGGAATAAAGGAAGGGGAGTGAGCAAAAGGAAGTGAGGGAATAAGAGAAGGGGAGTGACTGAAAGTGAGTGAGGGATGGTGTGAAGGAAAGGGAGTGAGGGGGAGAGAGAAAAGAGTGAGGGATAGAGCAAAAGAAGGGTAGTGATGGAGGAAGAAAGAAAAGATAAGTGAGGGTCACAGAGAGGAAAGAGGGAGCAGGAGAAGGTAAGTAAGGGTGAGGGAAGGGTACTGATGGTGAGAGAAGGAGTGTAAAGGTGAATTAAGGGGAGTAAAGAGAGTGAGGGAAGGAGAGTAAGATGAGCGAAGGAAGTGGAGTAAGAGACAAAGTGAAGAAAGTGAAAAAGGGAAAGAGAAGTAAGAGTGATGAGAAAGTATTTTTTGTTTGTCATACTCACCTTATAAGTAATGAAAAGTTAATAATATATTTTTAATAAATATAATATCTGTGGAAGAGAAGAAAAAAATGAGTTATAATATATACTTCACAATACAAAGAATTTGTACAATATGTTATGTATTTTATTTTGCTGTTCTCAGAATATATTGAATTTCACTGAAAACAGTGAGTTCAATAGTACTCATCATATAACAGCGGGCAAAAAAAAAGACAATCAATAAGATTGTCTTTAAAAAACCCATTCAACATTTTAATTGAGAATGTAACAATTAGAAAAAAACATATCTTACATGTCTTTTTCGAACAGCAATTTTTTACATAAGTAAGGGATATCACCAACAATCACAAATTAACAAAACATTATTACTACTTTTTATACACTCTAAATAAAGTAATGTACAGACATATGCTAACAACATTTACCCGAAATAGTCATTTTTTGTTTCAAATACATTTCCTCATGGCAAAATAGTATATGTGAAATCCTTAGTTTGGAAGATATTTAATAGTACTCTTAAGCGTCCATTTACCAACCTTCTGAAACAAAAGCACCAACATCTTTTGTACCATCTAACAATGGTTATACCTTCACCCGATGTTATTTATCATGTACATAGAACCTTAAACAACTAGCATGCTATCAGAATCTCAACATCATCTGGTATGCCGATGACACTCTGCTCATCCTTTATCTTACCAAGGAGCTGTATACCATTAAAAGAAACCTCTACAAGGGAATAAAAAATGTCACCAACATCTCCAACAACTACAACAAATCTAAAACACCTCTGCCTCGCTGATGATCAACATCTCCTGTGATAGCCACATCACCCACTATCTGATACACTTACACTACCTCTACGTCAACTACAAGAATATTTTGAACCTCTTCACCCTCACTCACAAAGTACTTTTCAACACCAGACTACCCTTTCTTAACAGCAGTAATTTTCCCAGGCCAATTATTTTCCCTAAAATTTGGGTTGTAAAAACACTAGGTCAGAATTTGGTAAGTCATAAGGCAAACGTTGTTTAAAAATCAATTGAGTATCATTACAATGAGTCCAGCCTTTTGTACATTTTAAATAAGCTGTGTAATGTCCTGATGTTGTAGAAGGACCATCATGGAAAATAATTGCTACAGTTACAAAAGTTCTTCCTGATATTGATAGTTGAGAAGCCACAACATTTTTTATTAAAGTTGTCAGTTTTCTTCCATCAGGTCTGCATCGTTGTAGCATTAAAATTACATACTGTTCATATCTTTGTATAAATAATGTTGATAACATTTGTGAGTTACATTGGGTACAGACCATGTTTTGATTTGCTTCTCTAACTAGATTATTAAAAGACACTGATTTACAGTCTGGTAAAGTCAAATATATAAATCTTTCAGTGTCTATTTCAGTACTACTTGAAAACGAACAATTGTCACAGTCATGTTGCCATTTATAAGAAAGGCCAAAAAGATTTTCAATGTCTATACCTTCATCTTGAAATACAACAAGCATATACATTAGAAATTCCTGACAATCTTGCTTAATATTCTGTGAAAATTGATTTAAACCAGAACATATGTCTAAAACATTTCGAATATCAGAAACACTTTCTATTTTAGTTGTATCACTACTACCTTTCTCAAACACAGAATTCAACAAACAACAAAATCTTTTGTCCTGATTTTCAACAATTTCTTGTAGTAAAGTTTCAAGAAAAAAACCAACATTAACCACTACATTAGCATAGCAGTTGACACCAGAACTGTTTTCAAACGGAAAACCAACAACCTCTTCAATAGAATCCTTTTTCTTTTTGCTTACTATCACTGATTCATCTAGTTTTTTTCTTTTCTCTGCACCCATGCTACATTTTTTCTCATATCTTCTTTTTCGGCTTACCACTCGCTTTTCAAGTACTATATATTGAGGTAAATTGGGAGCATGTTCTCTTCTTAACCTATTATACTCTTTTACACAATTTACATCTGCACTAATCTTTGTGTCATCAAAATCAATCAGGTACAATCCAGATAAAGTTCTGACTTTAGATAAAGCAACATATGCCATACCCTCTTTAAACACAGTACTTCCAATATTTACCAAAGCACTAGCTACACTTAAACCTTGAGATTTATGAAAAGTCACCGCATATGCCAAACAAACAGGAAACTGTTTTCGGCGGACATATAAATCTTTTACAAGCAAAAATCGAGCTGAACAATGACTCTGTACTTCTTCAATTTCATCAAATTTGATTTTCAAAAATTCAATGTCATCTTTATTTGGGTAATTCACAAAACCAACAACATTACCCATTGCTCCATTTACTGAACCTCTTTCCACATGTACCACATGTAAATTACGTCGTTAAATTATCCGACAATTTATACATGCATATAGATCTTTTCTATACCAGCAGTTTTAGATATTGATTTTTCTGAAGAATCCAATTTTGACTTCAACTTTTCTGACAAAATAATAGTAGCTCCTTCATGCTCTATTCTATCAATAGCTTCCAGTTTTATAATTTCTTGATTTTCTAACTTTAGCCTTTTTTCATTGAATATTGAACATTCTTGCAGAGTTGGCATCAAGCATATCACTGATTTCTTTTCTGCAATTTTTCTATATATATTCTCTGGGAGAATATTTTCGTTTGGAAACAAATTTGTAAGTAATCGTGCCTGTAAAGCTTCTTTGCCGTGTTCACTCACTTTTCCAATTCTTATATCTTCAAGAATACTTTTATAATCAGTGTCCTTTGCCTGTCGCAAATTTGTAATGAGTTCTGAATATTCGAAATATGACCAAATATTAACATTTCCAATGCTTCCCAGGCACTTTCTGGTGTCTTCGTGTGTAACTGTTTTAAATACTGGCTGTCCTTTCACAGGTTTTAGTTATAGTAGATCTCCAAAAACTATGACGTGTTTGCCTCCAAATAACACATCATACTCTGTTTTAAGAATTTGTTGCATTCTTAAATGCACAAAGGCAAGCAATAAATTTGATACCATAAAGTTTTCGGTGATTAATCAAATATCCTTTCCTTTGTTTCACTAAACATCCTTCAGATCCAATCACAGCATATACTCCTTTATTGATATCTTCTGTAATATTCCTCTTAAAAGTATAGCTTTGCAGTACTTCATGGAGACAAACGTTCTCAAGATGATTACTTCTATTTGGATAGTATGTATCCAACATATTTGTCTTCAAAATATCTGTACTGTCTGGTTCTCTCTCTGCTAAATACTCAATTTCTTGTACAGATTTCAAAACTCGGTTTTGTGTTCTTGCAAGACCTAAACTCACCCAAATGCTTGTTCTAGATTTGGTGTAAAGACTTGCAGATGATTAACGATCTGAACATTCATATGCTCCGATTTCTCGATGAGACAACATCTTCAAACTGTAGCTGTACAATTTCTTACTTAGGCTCTTTTCATGAGAAATGTCTTCCCACATTTCCTTTAGTTCCGTCTTTTCAGATTTAGTAATGTAAGACGTTACATATCGAGCCACAGCAATGGAGTTGTCTGCAAAATATTGAATATCCATGTTAGCATTCCACATGGACAAAATGACTGGGTTATAGTCATTTATGTATTTTGACTCTTCATTTCTTCTTAAGTTGTAGGTATTTTTCGGTGATTTTTTTGTGACAGTATGTCGCAAAGATGACATAAAATTGTTCACTCTTCCTTTTGATAATACTGGACATGGAAATGCAAATCGACATTTTGTGTAGAACTTATCCTTAGATTTGTACTTTCGACGACAGTATTTTCCACAACGATGGGTTTGAAACCGTAAGACTTGATGTCTTAAATTCTTTTCTACTGTACTTTTGGGTACAGCACATGTAGAATATTGTTCAATAAAACTCATCACTGTGTCATCTGAATCTGAACAATTGGTGTAGAAAATGTGGAACAGGAACCTCTAGTTATTCTAGTTAATGGCGTTCATACGAAGAGTAAGAAAATCTGGCAAGAATTAGTGGATATTAGGAAAGTGAAAAAGGCAACGTTGTATTTGGTAAAAAATAATCAGTACTATAAAAATGTGTATGTAGGAGAAGAGGAAACAACTGTAGAAGAGGAGAGTGATTTGCCAACTGGACAAATTGAAAAAGTGGATGTGTCCAGAACTGAAGAAATTGATGAACATTATAGTGTGCATCCACTTCACTCTAAAGAAGTGATGGGAAATACTATTGAGTTATTTCAAATGAAAGAAGCAAAAGGAAGTCCCATTAGTGTATGGGAAGAAAGCTTGGAAGCTCGTTGCTTCCCTCAGTTATTTCCAACAGGTAAAGGTGGACGATATGATGAACGACCTGTGCAGATTCGTGCATCTGAATACCGGATTTCAAGATTATTTGCAGAAGTTCCAAGGTTTCGCCAATGTATTCCATATTTGTTTCATCTTCTGTTTGAGAGTGAC
This sequence comes from Lissotriton helveticus, assembly GCF_964261635.1. Classification (NCBI taxonomy): domain Eukaryota; kingdom Metazoa; phylum Chordata; class Amphibia; order Caudata; family Salamandridae; genus Lissotriton; species Lissotriton helveticus. The sequence continues at coordinate 491,353,369 of NC_136069.1, read as the reverse complement.
TTGTCTGGACTTTCTTATGCAGTGAACCATATACTAAAAAGTGGAGTACATTTGCAAAATGTTTCGGCAAAGGACTTTATGGATAAAGTCCAACAGAAAGTAACTTTTTTAGGAATCTCAGCTATTTAATCTCATGGCATGTCAGTGTGGTACTAATGAGTATTGGTACCGTCGTCATGGGGAATTGAAATGTATGCTAAGAAACTTAGGAACTCCTACATGGTTCCTTACGGATGTATGACATTACAATGCATGGTTTTACCACGCATGCCTTTACATCGCAGTTTTTACAACGCATGCTGTTACAACGCATAGCGTTAAGGGGTGCTGGATAGTAAATAGTTTAATTTAGTATTCCAACTCCAGTCCCCATGGATAGTAGGGAAGGTGTTGGATAGTAAATTAAATCTATTCCCTATCCTAGAGCGCCCCCCAGCACTATGCATTGTAATGACATGCGTTGTAATAGTTGTGTAGTAAAGGCACTGCGTGGTAAAAGTTGTGTTGTAAAGGATGTTTACCGTTCCTTACTCTCAGCTGTGCAGAGTATGCTTGGGAAAATTTACTTCAATTTCTTCGAGAGGCAAATGCTAACATAGAAAATATAGAATACAAGACAACCGGAGAACTCTGCTCTTTGGATCCAGTTAATGTATGCAGGTATTTCAATCATAGATTTTAAGCTATGATGTCTTTTATCACAAACAAAAAAAATCCTCCTCTTGGAGAGGTTCTGGATTTCTTTTGGAGAAAGGAGTATCAAGCAAAAGGTGCTACTCACATACATATGCTGCTATGGATCAAAGATGCCCCCACAGGCAGTGTAGAGGGTCAAGGTGAGACTTAGAATGTAGAAATGAGAATTCAGAGAAATGATTACTACATCCTCCAGAGACAGTTGCTATGCAATTTCTACAGCACACCCAGGATCTTTATTACACAGCATGGAGACTATTTGGGAATTCAGAGGCCTGGCACAAATGCTGCCTTGCAATTCCATAAAATGATTAGTACAGTGAAAGAGAGTCTTGCTGGGAGTGCTGTTTCAGATTTTAGGACAGTGCAGTGGGGTTGTATGACGTTACAATGCATACTTTTACAACGCACACATTTACAACACATTTTTTACAACTCATCATCCATTACAACACATTCCATTACAACGCATGCCATTACAACAAATTTATAAAAACTACTTTTACAACGCATTCCATTACAACGCATACTACCTTTACAACGCATACCATTACAACGCATAGCATGACATTGCATGTATGGTAAGTATTGGATAGTGTAGGGGTAAAAATTACTATTCTAACTCCAGGGGGTGCAACAGTAGGGTAAGTGTTGGATAGTGTAGGGGTAAAAATTACTATTCTAACTCCAGGGGGTGCAACAGTACGGTAAGTGTTGGATGGTAATGGTATGCATTGTAATGGTATGCGTTGTAATGACTGCGTTGTAATGACATGCATTGTAATGGTATGTGTTGTAGTGTCATGTGTTGTAATGGTTGCGTTGTAATGGCATGCTATGTAATGGATGTTGCGTTGTAAAAGTTTAGTTGTAATGGTGGTGCGTTGTAAAAGTTGTGTTGTAAAGGTTGTTTCCCGTGCAGTGGTGTTCAGGCAGGGTAGGGACTCAAGGTGGGACTGAGAATGTAGAAATAAGAATTCACTGAAATGATTTCTACATGCTACAGAGAGAGTTGGTATGCAATTTCTACAGCACACCCAGGATCTTTATTACACAGCGTGGAGACTATTTGGGAAGTCAGAGGCCTGACACACATGCTGCTTTGGACTTTATTGCACTAAATGTCCTAAGGCCTGACTCACTCCATGACTACATGTATTGCCATATTTTTAAACACATCAACTAAGCAAATTATTCTGCCACATGCTACTGAAATGAATTCCGACTCACACTGTGATCTTAGACACATGACAGTATCCCTTGCAATTCAGTACAATGATTACTATCTGCTACTGAAAGATTTTCTATGGCATTTATGTAGCACACCCAGAATGTTTACAAGACTGCAAAGAGACTATCTGATAATTCTAACCCTGATATACAAGTGTATAAGTGGTTAGACCACTTTATGTACAAACTCTACATTTTTAACAACAGCTCTGTACTGCAAAAAAATCTCCTCAAACAAAATCAGACTCTATACAAATAAACTCCTGATTCCACATTAGAATACATTTTTCAATTTAACTTAAACTGCACAACATAGATCCCCCTTACAAATTAACAACTCACCTTTAAAAATGCTTTTGTAGTTTTAGAACAGTGTCAATCACACACCAGATTTATTTTCTTAAGCAGAATCTCTGAATAGTGCACCAGTCACTGCAGCCACACAATGGCATAACTTCCCTCTCATTTTACACTCACATTCTTGTAGATAACCAATCAAATATCTTTCCACACAAATTCAAAACCAAATTAACATTTTAATTGGTTCTACATTGAAACACTTTCAATCTGACATAATATTCAACCTTCCCCCACTGCTCTCTCTGCCTGTTACCATGGTAACACTCCATAGAACACCTAACTGAACACACAGGTAAAAAGTTAATCTGCAAAGCAAACCAGCGAGGGTGTTTGACTTTTCAATACAGCAGCGAATCCTGTGCAATTTTCCTATCAATCACTTTCTCTCAACCATTAGCATTTCTCCTTAAAAAAAACAGTAGCATGCACCCTAGTTTTCAATGGTGAATTTTCAGAAACCACCAATCATTGTTTTTTTCAAGTGCACTGAATCTCACCACATTTTATTCTAAACTCCTACTTTTCAGACTGCCATTTCATTTCCAGAGCCCATCTGAGGTCAACCAGATCTCCCTTCAAGATGCTTAGAGTGTGGATTGTAGGACACAGCTATATTTTCTGGAGTGAAAGGTATGCAGCAAATAGATGCTTTCTCAACCTTGATTTACCAAATGTGGATATTAGGTGGATTGGCCAGAGAGGATTGAGATGTCACCAATTGATGCCATTGGTAAAATCCTTTTTGCATCTCCCACACCCTGACCTCATAATTGTGCACTGTGGTGTCAATGACCTAGGCAATTTGACTGGGGTAGGTCTGGAAATGCTTTTAAAGAACACCTTTGGGCAATTGATGTCACTTTTTCCACAAACTGCCTTTGTATATTCTAATATATGCCAAAGGCAAAAATGGAACTGGTCCAACCAATATTGTCTACAGATTGAGAAAGCAAGGAAACATGTGAATAAGTCTGTTTCTGCTTTACTCAGAGACTATGTTATGGGTTCTATATACCACAACAACTTGCGTTACAACATGCAAGGCATTTATAGAGGAGACGGTGTACATTTCACAGATGAGGGAAACAGAGTCTTCCTCTTGAATTTTAGACTCTGCAACGGTACTTACTTGTAGGTACAAAAACCACTCAATAAACACAACAGCTCTTTTTAGAGCCAACCAACTAAAGACTCAAACTTGTTATTTAACTGTATTTTTTTTAAAACAAATTTCTAACGTGCGCGCACATTGTGATTTTTGCCTCGAGGGTGCGTGCAACGTGCGTGCACCTCGTGAATTTTATTCACCTTCAGGGTCCTTCAGGGACCCCCTGAGAAGACCTAGGGGGTCAGGGAGTCTCTACCCTGCCCCCTATTCACATTCCACACTTTTGTTTTTGACTCACTTCTGCCTCGGGGTGCGTGCAACGTGCACGCACCCCACGATTTAAATTATTTTATTTTTTTGGCATTCGGAGTCCTTCAGGGACCCCCTGAGAAGACCTAGGGGGTCAGGGAGTCTCTACCCTGCCCCCTTTTCATGTTTACCACTTTTGTTTTGAACTCACTTCTGCCTCGTGGTGCGTGCAACGTGTGCGCACCCCGTGATTTAAAAAAATAAATATATATATTTTTTGGGGGGCCTTTGGGGTCCTTCATGGACCCCCTGAGAAGACCTAGGGGGTCATGGAGTCTCTACCCTGCCCCCTTTTCACGTTCTCCACTTTTATTATGGGCTCTCTTCTGCCTCGGAGTGACAAAATGGCGGCCAACATTTTCTGGTTTCGACCGATTAGAATGTTGACTGACGTCTAACAGCAAATCAGAATTCCGCTCGCGCACACCCGATTCGCGCACGGTGCGTGCTTATAGATATATATATTTTTTCTTTTGATTTTCTCAGAATCTACTGGAAGGATTTACACCATTTCAGCAGAAGCGTGATCTGCGAATCAGACTCCACCATTTTGCCAAATTTCTCGTAATTCCGTTCAGCCGTTCGGGCTGTAGCCGTGTCTAATCGTCCTATGGAAAATAACATGGGGAAAATGGTGTAGAAGAAATGGGAAGATGAAGAAAGTGGTGCCTTATCTAAAAATGCTCTAAATGGTTGTGCCTGTCTTGATGTGCTGCCATTTGGAAGCAAATGATGCTGATCAGTGAATGGGTGTGTTTTATAGTGTGATTTACAGGTGTGTCCACTTGCCAAAGTACATCAGGTGTGTAGTTTTTAAATCCATCCAATGGTCACTGTTATGTTGTTTTTTAATGGCACATACCACGGAGGTGAATCGCCTTTGGGTAATTGCCTTTTCCTGAGAACCACTGTGAGGCTATGAGTATGACTGTGTAGTCATAATACACTCAACGGTTGGAGTGCAGACAAGGCAGCGTCAGAGGACACATTACTGACATTGCAGACCTCCGTGGCCCTACCGGGTAGACCACTGTGGCCATGGTCAGAGTTTCAGACAGCACAACTCACAATACGGTGGGGAGTAGATCACCCCAGCAGTGGTGTCATGGGTGGTGTGGTCCTCGGGCAATCGACCATCAAACTCATAATAAGCCCCTTAGTCACCCACTAACTCATTGTCACAGGTAAAAACACACCGTCTCAATTGCCAGTACATCTACTAGTACATATTTTACTTACTCAAACAGATATTCACACACTTAGTTACATCCTAATACAGGTACTAAAACATGAACTCAGTCACCTACACAGAACCTTATACAAGCAGTCAGCAATGCATAAAATCACTAACATACTCAGTCACCTTCCCATGTAATTACTGGTACAGTCAATCACTGACCCATACAGCTAGAAAAACATCTACTAACTCCTGTATACAGTGACACATGCACTTACTTACTTATTTAAACAACTACTAAAACAACAGGCCATATGTATTCAATATTACTTTCAACCACTGACTAAGTCAGTTCATCACCTGTACTGACACTCACATAGCCAATGTGTCAATGATACACACACTCATGCCTTACTTACTCCACATAAATACCCACACACCCATTTACACAAAGATACAGACTGTGACACATACAATCATGCAGTATTGTATACACTACCATACCCAGGCACACACTGAAACTGACACTTACACACCCAGACAAACACTCATAGTTAGACTGACACACTCAGGCTTGCACTCATTGATACACTGATACATTCACATACACACTGATAGATACAGCAACTCATCCCTACATTCACTTATACACACACTCACCCACCCAATCACTAACTCATAAAGGCACGCACACACAAAGTGTTTCACCTATGCAGTCAGTCACACAATGGCTCACTCAATTATACAGTCACTCACACATGCATTCACTCATCCACACAGGCACTCACAAAGTGTGCCACTTACTCATACAGGTACTACATCACCCATATAGACACTTACACACACAATCACTCAGTCATGCAGGCCCTCACGTACTCATCAGTTACCCATACATCCATTCACATAGCTAGTCACGCACCTATACACCCACTCAGACAACCACTCACTCAATTATACACCCACTGACACACCCAATCACTCACCAATTTAAACAGTCACACACACATTCACTCAATCATGCAGGCACTCAAACACCCTGTACTTAAACAAACAGCCACTTACACAGTGGCTCACTCACTCATAAAGCCACTAACACACCCACTGTTTCACTCTTACAGTGGCTTACACTTCCACTTGCTTACTCAAACAGCAACTGATGCAGACAGTCACTCACTGATGCAGCCACTCACACATGCAAACACTCACTCAAAAAGCCACTTGCACCCAGTCACTTACCCCTACAGCCACAAACATACCCAGTCACTCACTTATACAGACACTCACTCATGTAATCACTCACTCATTCAAGCACACAGATACATGCTCACTCGCATATACAGCCACTTACACACCCACTTTCTCACCCATGCAGCTACTCACATAGTAATTCACTGAGCCATAGACACACTGGCATTGATTTACTTACACATACATCCTCTCATGCACCCCCTCATTCACTCATACACTCACACATACTGTCACTTTAATACCCACTATCTCACTCATACAGCAGGTCATATACTCACTCGAATTCCACTCACACACTCACTCACTCACTCATACAGTCACTCTCATACTAATACAGGAACTCACCTACCAGTCACTCCCTCACACAGTCATTCACACAATCTGTCACTCCCTTATATAGACACTCACCCACCCAGTCAGTCATTCATACAGGCACTAACACACACATTCACTTAGCTATACAGTCCCTCACAGAAACACTAACTCAATTATGCATGCACTTACACAGCCTTTCACTCACCCATACAGGCACTTACAGAAGCAGTCACTCAATCTTCCAGCCACTAACACACCCAATCACCCATGTAGCCACTAATGTACTCAGTCAGTCATTTATACAACCAGTCCTAGTTGTATATTCACACAGACATACAGTTTGTCTTTTTATTAACCATGAAAGACAGTTCTGGTAAGAACCGTGGGGCATATTACCAAGCAATAGCGATAATTATCTTGCTTGGTTAGAGACAAAAATTTACCGCTGAGCTGCGGCAATTTTTATCGCAGATAAACCTTGGTATTACCAAGGTTTATCGCAAATGCGATAAAAAACGGCCGCAATGCATGAATATTGCTGAAAAGTCAGCGATATTCATGCATTATCGAGCTAATGCTCTTAGCCATGTTATCCACATAGCGCGAATATCTCCAAAATTTGGTAATAGGAGATAGCGATGTTAGCGACTGTTTCCAGTCGCTAACATCTTGGCACGCCCACTTTGCATGTCATTAGTGATAAATATCACTGACATGCAAAGTGGGGCCCAAGATGGTCGCTATCTCCTACTAGCTGTCGTTAACTGGTGTTAGCGACAGCTAGGTAATAGGGAGATAATTTTGTCTCCGCTTTCTTGGCTTTTAAAGCCAAAAAAGCGGAGATAAACCCCCTTGATAATATGCCCCCTTTTTTTCTTCTTTTTTCTGGAGCTGTCGTTTTTAGATTTTTTTCCTTTTCTAACATTTTGTATTTTTTGTATTTTTATTCAATAAAATGGCAACAAGGAAAAAAACATAATAACCACATACACAAAAACACCAGAGAAACTGGTGTAAATTTAAAAAACAATTAACAGCGATGTTTTCTTGCTGTCTCCTAAATAACATCAACTGACTGTTTGCCGGCTGTGAGGGTGGTGTTGCAGTCAAGACAAAAGGTTCCAACTCTCCCTAACTCTGGAGACATTTGTGCCCCCTCTCCAGCTCTCTCTGTGCCTCTTCAGGTTTTTCTAGTGATCCGTTGTAAATGGTACAATATACTTGTTGTACCATAAGAATATTTTTTGGCAGAGCCCCTTGTAAGAGTTTTATCACACAAGGTGCATTTTACAAATTTGGTGACTGTTTTTGATTCACAAGGTGGGATAGTGAAGAAATCACAGGCAAAACGTTGCCTTTTAGGGGCTGGTTCCTCATCGGTGGAGACATGAAGATATTTCTATGCCTCCTTATTTTCTGATTGTTGTGGTACCTCCTGCTGCTCACTTCCTTCTGTTGCCATTGTAGATAACAAAAAATGACAAACAAATGCCTTAAACAGAGTTCTGCAAAAGTAGTACAGGACAGCTCAAATGAATTATCCTAATATCAATTGGAAGATTCAAGAAGAGAGAAATGGGTTGGTATTTCCTTTCAAGATTAACGAAACCTGTCTTCTCCAATCAAATCTCTTTTTTATAGTCACATGATCTTTGGAACACCGACGTCATCGTCAATACTGGCATTGTTGTGAAGACAGTAAATACAAATTAAAAGTGCTTTACATTAAAAATGATTACAGATATACAAGTTTCAACCCTACATTAGTAAACTACTGTTCGCAAACATTTTATACAATATCTATATAAATAAAAATGTAACTGTTCATTTGTTCAAAATCTCAAATCTCCAAAAGTTCTTCACCGATTGCTTTGAAATTTTGACACAACTTTGCATTCGAATACGCGCGTGTTTTTATATACACAACATTGGATTTGAATACACATGTGTTGTATACGCGCGTGCTTTTAATCGAAAGCCCAAACAGACACATAAAAATGTCAATGTGCGTTTGATAAAAATCTTAAATCTACGAAAGTTCTTCACCGATTGATTTGAAATTTTGACATAACATTGAATTCAAATAAGCGTGTGTTTATATATACACAACGTTGGATTTGAATACGCGCGTGTCAAATAAACGTTGGATTCGAATACGCGAGTGTCCAATACGCGCGTGCTTTTAATCGAAAGGCCAAACAGGCCCTATCGATTGGGTTGCTGCGCAACGACTAAAATGGACGCATAGAGACAATAGTCTACATATATTAGGATAGACAGTTTGTGTAAGGATGGCAGACCGGGAAGTGGGTGGAGGGATGGAGGAAGAGTTGGTTCACTTTGCAACATTAAGTAAGGACGCATAGAGACAATATTCTACATAGATTAGGATGGACAGTTGGTGTCAGGATGGCAGACCGGGAAGTGGGTGGAGGGAGGTGTAGGAGTTAGTTCACTTTGCAACATTAGCACGTGTTTATATATACACAGCGTTGGATTTGAATACGCGTGTGTTCCATACATGCGTGTTTTTAATCAAAAGGCCGAACAGACCCAATTGATTTGGTTGCTGCGCAACAAATACAAGGGACCCATAAAGGTAATAGTCTACATATATTAGGATGGACAGTTGGGGTCAGGATGGAGGACCGGGAAGTGGGTGGAGGGAGGGGGGAGGAGTTGGTTAGTTTTGCAACCCGACCAGACCCTATCGATTTGGTTGTTGTGTAATAAATACAACGGACGCATATAGACAATAGTCTACATATATTAAGATGGACAGTTGGTGTCAGGATGGCAGACCGGGAAGTGGGTGGAGGGAGGGGGGAGGAGTTGGGTCACTTTGCATCATTAAGAAAGGACGCCTAGAGACAATAGTCTACATATATTAGGATGGACAGTTGGTGTCAGGATTGCAGACCGGGGAGTGGGTGGAGGGAGGGGGGAGGAGTTGGTTCACTTTGCAACATTAGCGCGTGTTTATATATACTCCACATTGGATTTGACTACGCGTGTGTACACTACGCACGTGTTTTTAATCGAAAGGCCGGACAGACCCTATCAATTTGGTTGCTGCGCAACAAATACAAAGGACGCATAGAGACAATAATCTACATAGATTAGGATGGACAGTTGGTGTCCGGATGGCAGACCGGGAAGTGAGTGGAGGGAGGGCGGAAGAGCTGGTTCACTTTGCAACATTAGCGCATTTTATGCATGCACAATGTTGGATTAGAATACGCGCATGAACAATATGCGCGTGTTTTTAATCGAAAGGCCGAAAAGACGCTATCGATTTGCTTGCTGCACAACAACTACAAGGGACGCATACAGACAATAGTCACAAAAAGATATTTTATACCCACAAACATTGTGACATTAAACATATTAGAAATGTGCACTTAGTCTTTTCTTTCTCTTCCAATTAACCAGACTGAGCCACAGCAATGCGTGGCCGGGTACAGCTAGTGTATATATAAATATGTTGTAGACTTTTTTGAAAACACACAATCTTCTGGACTTTTCCACGAAACCTGAATATACGTGCCACAATATTTTATGATGAATTTGCGATTAATAATACAATAGAAAAAAAACACAGTTATTAACCCACTGAAGCAAAGGGCGAGGAGAGAGATAGAGAAATACATAAATAGGTTGTCCATTATGCAACTGTAGTGTACACTATGCAGTAGACATTTACACAATGAGAAAGCATTTACTAATTTCCCAATAGGAAGTAATGCAGTTGGGTAGACATTTTTCGCAAAACTGTGGACTCGTCTTGGAAAAAAAGAGATTCCATTATGGTCCTGATGCTCATTCCAGATCAAATAAACCTCAGCGGGAAGCACTTCCAAATATAAACATAGCCGTTACCCCAGGTAAAGCTTCACTTGAGTAAAGTGCAAATGATCCTAACATCTTGAATGTGGCAAAGGCAAAGCAAAATGATTTGAAATCCTTAACAAAAGTGAAAGCATCATAAATATATTTGAGCTCAATCTGAACTTGGGTGACTGTGACAAATTAATTCTTTAATGATGTCTCCTTGTAAGAGCACTGTGCATGATTCTTCCCTTTAAATACCCTATGTATGCAAATCCCCAAAATCCATAGCACAACTCAAACACCCACCTGCAGACCCATACACCCACTAACACACTTACCCTCAGACCCATAGCAGCACTCACACTGCCACTTTCAGACACTCATAGGAATCTGACATAACCAGTCACAGACCCACACAGGCACCCACACAGCCACTCGCAGACCCATTCATGCACGGATGTACGTTGTTACAACGCATGCTTTTTCTACGCATGCCTTTACAACGCAGGATTTACAACGCAAGTCGTTACAACGACTTGCGTTGGGGGGTGCTGGATAGTGAATAGTTTAATTTACTATTCCAACTCCAGTCCCCGTGGATAGTAGGGAAGGTGTTGGATAGTAAATTAAACTATTACCTATCCTAGAGCGCCCCCCAGCACAATTCGTTGTAATGACTTGTGTTTTAAATCCTGCGTTGTAAAGGCACTGCGTGGTAAAAGTTGCGTCGTAAAGGATGTTTCCCTTCATGCACTCATAGACCCCCTCTCACAGCCACTAACATTGAGATAATCTCACTTCCACTCAAAGACCCACACATACACCCCACTAACAGACCCACACATGTGCTCACACATCCGCTGTCAAAGTTTACAGGTTACTGTTCTGAGAGACAATTCATAAAAACCTCTGGAATTCACTGAAAAAAACAAAGGTCACTGGGATGATATAGCTAGGAATTTTGAAAACCTTAGAAATTCACTGGAAAAAACAAAGGTTACTTGACCAATAGTTAGGGTCACATTCCACTTGTACAAAACTATAAAAATTCAGCAGTTTTAGTTACACCCGCCCAATGCACTGCTTATGACCTCACAAATTACTTCACTCATGACATGGTCAGTGACATCACTGATGGCATAATTGATGACATCTCAAATGACGTCACTGATATTTAAAATTAATCACAGACTTGGTGATCTGCAGACCCCAGCAGGCCAGCATCCATTTTATGGTAGTGTATCTTAGTGGGCTGCAATTTGCAACATACTTCATTAATATTCATGAGGTAGGTCAAATTGTGACTCACTAAATTTCAGCATTGTGTGAGCCTAACCTATTAGTACAAAAATACCATTGGATTACCTAAAGGTTGGTGCACAATTTGCCACCACTTTTGGCGAATCTAATTTATGTACATCAGGCCCCTCACGAGAGACATGCATACGCCTCAGTGCACATACAAAGGTTAGCATGATGCAAGGGCCAGAACAAAAGTAAGCATACCACATCCAATATAGTTGGATACTCAAGCCCGGGGAAGATGTCTATATACCACCCAGGGGACATTCATGTGCCAATACCAGGGTTTGCTCTACTTTTTTCCAGTAGTTTGTCTGTTATCTCTACTGTTTTCTTCTGTAGGCACTGGTTTAAAAGTCTCTTGTTCACCTTGTTGCAAGTGCTGCTTCGGGATGAAGGCTTTAGAATGTCAGTCAGGTCAAGGCTTTAAAGATCTTTCCATAGGTTTATATAATATCAAGATTTTTGAGCTCAAGCTTTTGATGAAGCAGGGTTTTGGTAAAAATAAAACCAGCTCGGATTGAACCCTCAGTAACATTTATTAACAGTGTGCTGTGAAAAATATTATTAAAAGAAAAACTAAAATAAGGAGAAATGCTTTTGTGCTTGCATGTATTAATGTATTTATTTCTTTTATTTTATTTTATTTTTTATTTATTTATTTTAAAGGTTTTGTATAGCGCTGACTAGACCTGGAGGTAACAGAGCGCTTCACATATGCAAGAAAAAGGCAATAACATTGGTACAGTATTTCCATGTGAATACAATCATGTACAAGGGAAATCTCACAATCAAATAACAGGAGAGAGGCACGGGTAATACTGATTCAAGGATTAGATATAGTTAAATGAAATAGGGGAGGTGGAGCCTAGGAGCACCCAATAAACTATAACAAAAGTCAATTGTAGGGTAGGGGGGAGGGTTAACATAGGAGAAGACAGGACAACTAAGCAAAGTCCAGGGAGAACGCAAAACCAAAGCAAACTGATCCGAAGTCAGAGTCAATAAAAATAGACGAGATACCGGGGGGGGATTACTGGCAGGAGTAGATAAAAGGTAGCATACAGAGTAGACGAAAAGGTCTTAAGGGAAGGGAGAAGATAGCCTATTCAGGTGCACAAAGGATATAAAGAACAACAAGAAAATGTATTGACTCAAGAATTTTTTGAGGAGAAGTCATTTAAGGTCTCTTTTGAAGCTGAAGTAGGACAGGTTACATCGAAGGTCAATCGGAAGGGCATTCCAGATGCTAGGCGCATTTCCTGAGAAGGAGCGAGAATGGGTGGCTTTCTTTTTTACTAGTGGCGGAACGAGGAGAAGAGCATTCGAGCTTCTCATCATTATGGAGTTTCCTGCTCTTGAGAGTTTATTGGTTAAGTAAACTGGAGATTGCAAGTGAAGAGCTTTGTGGGGGATGCAGGCAGTCTTGAAGATGCATCTTCCTCCAATGGGGTGCCATTTAAGGGATTTGAGGGCAGGTGTGATGTGGTCATAGTGTTTGCAGTCAGTAATCAGCCTGGCAGCCAAGTTGAGCACTACTCTGGGGGGGGGGCCAGGTGAGATTTTGGGGCACCAGTGAGAACAGTGCTGCTGTATTCAAGTTTCGACAGGACTAGTGATTGGACAACCCACTTAAATTCATCTTGTGGGATGAAGGGTTTAATTTTTTTTAGGTATTTAAGAGAGAAAAGTGATCCTTTGGCTGACTTGTTGATATGGTCCTTCAGAGTCAGATGTTTGTCTAGAATGAAACCGAGTGATTTAGCGGAGTTTGCAAGATTGAGAGGACAGTTCAGGGCATTGAGGTCAGAGATCCAGCTTTGGATGGGAAGACGGTTACATTTAGGAGAGAATAGAATAATTTCTGTTTTGTTTGGGTTCAGTTTTAGATGGTTAGAGAAAAAACAAGATTTAATCTTGCTTAAGGTGTTGTTTAGATGCAGGACAACTCTATCAGATTTGATTTTATAGTAGAGTTGCATGTCATCAGCGTAAAGGTGATCATTTATCCCTGCTTGATTCAAAATGATGGTATGGGGCTCCATGAAAAGGTTGAAGAGAGAGGGGGAGAGAAATGAGCCCTAGGGGACACCCAGAGCAACCGGGTGGGATTGGAGAGGCAGGAGTTAATTTTAATTTGTTGAGTTCCGTGTTGGAGGTATGAGGAGAACCATTTAAGGACAGCGCCATTGAGGCCTGAGTGGGACTTGAGAGATTCAAGTAAGGAGGAGTGATTAACTGTATCAAATGCAGCAGAGTGGTTGAGGAGGAAAAGAAGTCAAGCCTCTCCCTTATCAAGCGAACAATGAATATCATTGGCAATGTTTAGTATGGCAGTTTCAGTACTGCAGCCTTTCCTGAAAGCAGATTGAAATGAGTCAAGTAAGTTGTATTTACTTATGTGGTTGTCAAGTTGAAGTAAGACACATTTCTCCATAGTTTTGGCTAGGAGAGGGAGGTAAGAGATGGGATGAAGGTTACTGGGATCATTTGGGTCTGCCGTTGGGATTTTGCATGGAATTAGGCCGCAATTGCTTTTGACATTCAGAAAAATAAAAGACTAATGCTGCTTTTGTGCACGTTAATAATACTTGCTAGGAAAATAACACGGATTGTGCATGGGTTAGTGCAATGCTGGGATGGTGTGCAATGAAATTACATTTCATGAGAAATAATAATGTTTTGTGTTTGTTTTCTGTAGAAAAAGCAAGCATGGGCCTACCTTCCTGCATGCTAGTTTGGGGTTAACATTTGATAGGAAAAAAAATTTGACCAGAAAGGGTTTCAAATGAGAAGAGAGAATGCAAAGGCTGAATAATGACCTTCGTGGTGTGCTGTATGACTGCCAAGCTACGGAAAAGAAAATATGATATCAATGGAAGTGAGCAACTTCCTCATGAGATGGCAGAGGCAAACAAAGAAAGTGCGACAACTTGATACATGAAAATATGCTCTAGAATATATGCACTATGATTGTGTTCAAAGTTGTTTCCTGGGAAGGATCTGTCGTAATGCTGAAAGTTTAAGAAAAAAGGACGTTGAATAAAATAGTCATGCTGACAGTGGTGTGACAGAACACCCCCATCCTTAGCTAATGAGAGATGGAGTTTATTCTCATATTGAAACAAATGTGGGTTTGACATTTGGATTTTAGGGTATAATTGAGGTGCCCGGTGGGCGGGGTGTTGTGTAGGTGTTGGTCAGCTAGCGGCAGATTTTTGCTGTCGCTGATTTGCTGTTTCCAGATAGAGGCCTACCCAATCCATGATTGCTGGATCACTTTGAAGTCTCCCTCAAAGAGTTGCTGGTTAGATGGTTATTTGTTCTAAAGTTTTTTCGCGACTCTAGGGGTAAGAGGAGTTTTTTTTCAAAAACATGAATTAAGCTTTTTTTCATGTTATCTCATGAACCTCAGGTTTCAAAGCAATGACCAACAATACCTCTTAATTTGGCAAAGATTTTGAAGAATGGCTTTGATTTGCAAACTAAAGGATTCTACTGTTTACTTTATGTGTCTTGGTGGTTACCTCATTTCAGCAAAGTCTCCAACTGATGAAATCTGAAAAATGTACACCCAGAAATTTAAATGTTTTTCACTTAGCAATGGGGGCACTCACAAGAGAATTATCGTTTAATTTATTGTTTCATCTGACCCATTTTTGTGAATGTATTTGATGTTGTTTTTCCTACAATAGGTTTGAATACTTTAGGTCAACGTGCCTCGGGTGACATAGAAAGAAAAGGAGGTGGACATGATGCTGTCCTCACGTGGTCTGGGCTTTAAAAGACGATGTGCATGATGATTTTGGAACAGTATAACCACCATTTTGAAGGAAAATATTAAAAGATTACATCAACTTTGTCTTATGACACTGTCCTCTTGACCTTCTAAGTCATGGATCCAATCTTCCAATCCAATCACGAATAGTAGTTAGTTGCTCATCCTGTTGCATCTTACAAATCCCTTTATTTTAAATAAGCATAGGATGGTCCTCCATTTTTCACTTTCTTCCTCTGTCTATTACTATTGAAATAGTGTATTTTTAATAGAGATTTTTTTTACTTCAATGTGGAAAAAGGGCGATGGGATATAAAACCAGGTGTAGCAAGGCATGCTCATCTGTCCTGATTTATGCTGAAAAGTATTCCTCAGCTCTAACAATAAAGCAATCAGGAAACAGTAGTTGCCCATAAAGCAGAACAATGAATCTACTACTGCAGACACTCCTCTCTCGTAAACTCTCCCCAAGTACAATGATCAATAAATCAGTACTCATAAAGGAATATGTGTCTCAAGTAAAGGGAATAGCAAAAGACGCTGGAAATGGTCAAAGGTATTCCATGGCTCAAGGTTTTTGAGCTTCAACTTCAAGAGCAGCAATACCTTTCAATGCTACAAAGCATCGAATCTCACAGAAACATTGCCTTAGCAAGATCTAATGTGTGGGACTATCACAAATTAAGTCTTATATGGGACCATGCACCAAAAGCTATATGTTACTGCAAGAGAAAGTCGATTAAAAACATTGCTCATATTCGCTTTACTTTGAGATTGAATGGTATTCCATGAGCAGAAATATCTTCCTCAAGAAAATCCCGAGATTATTTCTTCCCAACAATTGGTGAGAGGTGTAGTCACCTAGATAAACTTGGAGAATTTCAATGTGAAAACTAACAATAAGAATGGCTGTCTTCCTGCATCTAATGCTTTAAAAACACTGTGGAATGACGAATTGCTTCTTCCGACACCTGATGATTATTTTAATATATTTTTTACTTTGACTTTCTCCAGCTGAAAAATTTAATGATTTTGTGATTTGTACCTTACGATCTTATTGGGGGACAAGAAAGCGTGAAAGAAGAAGGTTGCATTAGGTCAATGTTTTATAGAATACATTATGATCTTCAAACTAAACCTTTCAAGTAAGTAAAAAAATATTAGCTACATTGAAACACAGTGTGGCTAATTATGAAGCCCAAGGTATGTGAGGAGGTATTACTCCACCTAGTACTCAATATTTACCTGGTGTGGTAATAAGTGCTTGTTCTGAGTTTCCCCCTCAGAATGAGAGATAACATGGAAAAGCCACTTTGTCTCCAATTCCGAACTACAAAAAGTCAGAATATTGTGTTATTTCCCCATAAACATTCTGCCAAAATTATCCTGATACATTTTCTTCTGGGGCAAATAAAAGGCCAAGAGTTTCACACTAGTTGGAACCTGATCCAAGTGCTAATCTTATGACAATAATCAATAGTGCACATTTTAGCCATACATTTGTTAACTTGTACACGAAAATGCCCAGTTGGACCTTGCTCTACTCCTTCCTTGCACTAACTGGCAATTCCGCATTCATTACTCTTTCTCGTTAAAGAGTATTCGGATTTATCAGAACTCTATGGGGCATATTACCAACAAATAGCGATATTTATCGCTAAGTAGGGTTAGCGGCAATATTTTTATCGCCATGCATCACCGGTTTTTATCGGTGAGATAACTTGCTATTAGCAAGGTTTATCTCAAAAGCGATAAAAATCAGGCGAAATGCGTGAATATCGCTGACAATACAGCGATATTCCCGCATTAGCGACGAAATGCTCTTAGCCATGTTATCCACCTCCCATTGGATAACACGGCTAAGAACTGGTCTGAGCAGGCGTTAGTTTTTGGAGATAGCGGGAATATTTCCATCGCTACGCCTGCCTTGCTAATAGGCGATAGCGACGTTAGCGACTGCTTGCAGTCGCTAACAGGTTGGGTACGCCCACTTTGCATGTCATTAGCGATAAATATCGCTGACATGCAAAGCGGGCCCCAAACCGCTCGCTATCGCCTAAAAGATGTCGCTAACATCAGTTAGGGACAGCTTGCTAATCAGACCCCCCAGGATATTGTGGCATAGATTTGCAAATTTAGCAGCACAAAAATTGAAATTTAGTGGCACAAATATTGAAATTTAGCGGCATTATTGCGGCACTTTACTTTACTCATAATCATTCCTTTTCAGTCTTAAATCAATGGAAACTGTTTAGAAGAGTATTCCACTTTCAAATAGGTATGTTTAAAGTGTCTGAGAGTATTTGTTTGCTATGCTAAGTCCCAAGATATAGCTGGCAGAAACATTTTTCATATCTTTTAAGCACCTGTGAAGAGATAGCAAGCTGTGTTCTTTTGTTTTCCCTCTGTTGTATTTGCATTTAAGTGAGGTTCCAGGCCAAGTCAAGTCAGGATTCTTGATCAAAACGAGACGTCTGATCAGTTCTTAATTTGAGCCGATGGTTTCTGGTGCTCGGCACCGGCACTTAATTAGTTTTCCAGTACTCAGCAGAGCACTTAATTTTCAACACTGCACTTATGGCAGTCTGCCACTTGGTGGCGCTACTCATCTAATGTGGAGATGAGCAGAATAACGGCTGTTTATGAATGCAATATTCATTAGAAATTACTAATTCCTACCTCCCCATCAGTTCCTTTATCTTTGGGGACATGGAATGATCTGAACTGTGGCACTTGTAGGCGAGAGAGATGGTTAGTAGTTATATTGGCCGTGATGGCGGGGGTGATGGGTGGTGCAAGTTGTAGGGGCCTCCTGGTCATGGCCATGGCACTTAATATTTTACAAATTAAGCACTGCGTCTGATGGCCCCTTAACTTGGCCTTTATTTTTGACACGGCTGTAGTTGACAATAAAAAAAAAACCTTGCTGCCTGCACTTTGTTTCTGAGACACTGCACTGGAGGAGCTAAAGTGAGGCCTAGTGAAGGCACACTGGATCACTGCATTGGGGACTACAGTTGAGCTGAAGAGAGCTGACACACTTGATCAATGCACTGGAATCTACAGTTGAGCTGAAGAGAGCCCTAGTCTTGGCACACTGGATCACTGCACTTGAGGGGCTGAAGTGAGACCCAGGGAAGGCAGATGAGATTCACCTGCTCAGTCTTAATGAAGAAAATTGTCACAACTGGAAATCTCAACTTTCAGTTAGGAAGAGATTCATGAGTGCTGTTGAGGGTCAGGGTTAGCGAAGCAAAATGAGGGGAGAAATATTGCCAGTTTAGCTTCAGCTACCACTAAGAGAGGCACACAAAATTGTAGTCTTCAAGTCTGTATTGCCTGGAAGCACAGGCAGCAAAAACAGACAGCAAAAACAATGAGGGCTGCTGGGCAGTTTCTTAGCATAATGAAGCGCTCGTCTGACTTTGTTGTTTTTAAAATTGTGCACACAAGTTCCAGAGGATAAAAATACAAATCAGTAATTGGTACAAGTGCACAATAAAATAAGCCATCCCATATGTAGCACATTATTCAAGGAAAAGGAAATAATAGGAGGGGAGCAGACAAATGTTTTGATGTATTAAGGTATTAACCCAGGTTGTTTTCCTTATTTAGTATGCGGTATAGTGTGCACATTCTTACAAATGGTTTCCGCTTCCCACAAATTCACCTCTTTTCTTTTATTGCGTGTGAATAACAATGTTCACCTGTTTGTGCTGTCCTAGATTCACGCCCCCAAACCTAATTTGATTTTCCAACTTTTCCTAAAGCTGTATTTTTTAAACTCAGCTTTGTGGAAAGGAAGAGTTTCCATTTTCTAACAGTTTACATCAAACTAGCAGCCCGCCCCAGCGTTGCCTGGGGCAGAAAGGGGCTGGGGGCAGCATTTGATGCTTGCGTACACCCACTCCCGCCCCGACTCCTCCTGCCCGTCCCTCTGTGCACACCCGCTCCCGCCACCCTCGCGCCCCGACTTCCTCCCGCCCTGACTCCCTCCCACCCTGACTCCAATACCTTACCTGAGCTGCCGCTCCTTCCCGCGCTCCTCACTTCACCGCCGCTCCATGTCCGCCGCTCCTCTTTGCCATGACGCACCTGAGCCGCCGCTTCTCCCAGCGCTCATCACTTCACCGCCGCTCCATGTCCGCCGCTCCTCCTCGTCATCACGCACATCGCGGCCAGCGCTACGTCGCGGCCGGCGCTACTTTCAGGGCACTACTTTTTTATTTTATTTATATTTTTAAATGTACGTTTTTTTTGTTTTTTTATAGCCTATGTCCATCTGCACACCCTGAAAATTTCTACAATGTATCGGGTGTGTGGATTGGCGCTGTGGTTCCCGAGTTTACCTGGCTCAAAGGTGTGTGTTCTCTCTTTATAATAGTAGTATAGATAAGAGGCTCTCTGCAGTGTCAAATGGGCCATCCATCCAGCGTGACATCTGGTTTCACCGGCTCTGTGGGGAAGTCCGACCTTTAACACACAGAGGAGAGGGACATAAACACTACCGAGTAATTTAACACCTTCATTTCTTTGCTGAATTCAGAGCCTCCTCCTCCTCTTATCAAAAGCATCAGGGTTTTGTTCACATGTAAGGAAGAGGCCAGGGTTCTATTTAAGCACCACGTTCACATTCTGACATAGAAGGGCTATTTTATGGCTGTACGGAGGCACAGCACGTAGTGATGTGTGCGCACAGCCAATAAGAAGGCACAATCTTTTGCCTTTCTGCCGGGAGACCTAATTTCGCGGCAACAATTGTAAATATTGCCGCCATCACGATAATCAGCCAATTTCACGATTTTTCCGTGAATCGCGGAATCGCTTAATGCTGGAGGGTCTGGCTAATAGAGTGATATAATTATCGCCGCTTAGCGGCCAAAAACGGCCGCTAAACCGGCGATAATTGCCTATCGCCACCCTTGGTAATATGCCCCTATATCTTCAGTGAGCTGATGCTGCTGGTCAGCACCCTACTCTCTCTCAAAGTTGTTCCAGCACCATTGGCGGTTCTCATATTTTGTTATTTTTGCTGGAATTACATTCCCTAGAAAATACACATGAATGTGTAGATCTTCTCAGGACAGTGAACAAAATCAAAATTGTGAAACCTGCCACTAAAAATCCATGTTTTAAAACCCGTGGAGGAGCTCCGGAAGAGTTTATGGTAAACTGAGGGGAAAGAGTCAGGAACGTTGTGCTTCAAGAAGAGGGTACGATTCTATTTGGGTGGCCAAAGAGGATATGAAAACTGATGAAGAAGACGAAGTCTTTCTTCAGCAGAAACACAATCCATAGAAGGATTGCACTGTGTCCTTTGTTAGGGCATAGAGCAACCACATCAGTTTCTACTGAAGTACTTACAAGTCGTCAAAGAAGCTCAAATACTAGAGAGAGTACCTGTCACACGAGAATAAGCTAGCTCGGCAAAGACAAGAGTTGAGAATGGAAAACAAGGAGATAATTACATTATTTCATTACTTATAACATGCCAAACGGACCAATAAGGAAAGAAAATGGAACTTCATGTTAGCCTGGGTAAGGCCTAGTTTCAGAAACTCTTGGAACATGCACAACTCCCTACTTACTAGATGATCAGTCTGCATCTGTCCCTGTAAAATATCAAGTAGAGTCTTCTGGTGAAGCTAGGGGTAGCATTTCACCTATGCAGCATAGATAAAAATACTGACACTATATACATGAACACAAGGGAAAAAAAGGTGCAGTGAACCTCATTTTCTATGAAAGTACATACGCCATGGCGCCTGCATGCATCATGATGCATGTGCCTGACACAAGTGCCATTATTTTTTACATTCACCAATTGGAGATGGAGCAATAATTAAATATCTGAAAATTAAGTAGCACAAAACTGTTTTAGTTTAGAAAGTGGAAGGACCTGCATTAATTTGCTTCTAGGCTAAAATAATAGGACCATTAAGGGACTAATAGAAGGAGCAGGGTAGCAGGTGAGAGGAGGAAGAGAAAAGAAGATGGATAGGGAGGGAGCAACAAGGAGGGTGGGGGAGATGTGCCTAGGGAGAGACAAACACAAGGAAAAGAAAGAAGCACACAGGCAAGAACAACATGGGCGTGGGGAAAGAAGCACAAGGGTGTGAGAGAGCAACATGAAGTATGGGGGAAGAAGCACATGGATGAGATAGAGCAATATGGAGCAGAGGAAGAAAAACACGCAAGACACCTGGAAAACACATGCAATCTTATGAAGTACTTAAGCAAAGAGAATAAAATGTGTTCCCTAAAAATGAGTCCGGTATTGTTTGGTACTGCAAGAATATTTACCATTGGATGCAATCAATGACAGTCAGTTCACAAATATTTTGGAAATTGTAAACAAACCATTGTAGACTGTGTAGGTCCTCCATATTCTACTTGTGTAATCTTTGTACCATGGTTAATCTGGGGACCGAGATCTTAGCTTCCATTACACATGGGAAGCAATTCACAGTGCAATTGTACATGTATACATGGATCATATCATACTGTATGGGTGGCAACTTGAATTATACCAAAGCCAATTGTGGACAAAAAATGCTTGATTTGGGGAGTGTTTCAGTTTGAACATGAACAGGGCTAACGTCGAGGTACATTGGCAAGAAGTCATTTGTATAGCTGGAAATTGGATTTCAGTTCACGTGATTCCAGAGCAATTGCTAACCTTTTTTGGGTTAACATGGAGGTTTCTAAATCTTAAAGTGCTTAGTAACACATGATCAATGAAATAGAAGTGTTCCTCCAGTAGATTGCCCACTATGTCTTCAAACCCAAAGTTATTTGGGATGAATAGGAAAAACCTTTTTTATGAACTCTATATAGACTTGGGAGGTCATTTAAAGTTTGCATTAAACTGGCAGTGCTTGAACCCCAACAAACTGGCGGTTCCCATGCTCCATTTAGAGCTGAGGGAAATTCTCTGTTTAAACCAGCAGGGCATCAGTTGGCTTTAGTGCAGTTAACACTTGACCTTGTGGCATAGCCAACAGTAGACCACAAGGTCGCAATGACAGTGCCCGCCCTACTTAAGGAGGGGATATTCTCACTTGTTTTCCATACCTGCAGCTGTATTGAAGGGATGGTAGTCCTGGAAAGGAAAAGTGCACAATAGCCCCCCAG